>NW_027480427.1:0-5000000 GCF_051401765.1 Calliopsis andreniformis
TCCCTAGCTATTCGATCTGGTTGAGCAACGCCCTAGAGTGACGCCTAGCTTGCTCGAAACGTTGAAATGACCATAACTTTCACACTGGTTGCTATTATTCGTTTTATACGATGTAAAAGCTGTTTTATTTATATCGTATTTTATGCTTCTGGCGTTGACTTCTTAGGGCCTAACTATTCGACCTGGTGGAGCAACGCCCTAGAGTGAAGCCTAGATTCCTCGGAATGTAGAAATGACCATAACTTTCACACTGGTTGCAATTATTCGGTTTATACGATGGAAAATCTGTTGTATTTATATCGTATTTTATGCCTCTGGCGTTGACTTCTAAGGCCGTATCTATTAGATGCGGTGGAGCAACGCCCTAGAGTGACGCCTAGCTTGCTCGAAACTTTGAAATGACCATAACTTTCACACTGGTTGCTATTATTCGTTTTATACGATGTAAAAGCTGTTTTATTTATATCGTATTTTATGCTTCTGGCGTTGACTTCTTACTGCCTAACTATTCGACCTGGTGGAGCAACGCCCTAGAGTGAAACCTAGGTTGCCCGGAACGTAGAAAGGACCATTACATTCACACTGGTTGCAATTATTCCTGTTATACGATGGAAAAACTGTTGTATATTTATTGTATTCTATGCTTCTGGCGTTTAATTCTAAGTCGCTAGCTATTTGATCAGGTGAAGCAACGACCTAGAGCGAAGCCTAGGTTGCCCGGAACGTAGAAATGACAATTACTTTCACACTGGTTGCAATTATTCGTTCTATACAATTGAAAAGCTGTTGTATTTATATTGTATTTTATGCTTCTGGCGTTGACTTCTTAGGCCCTAACTATTCGATCTGGTAGAGCGACGGCCTAGAGTGAAGCCTAGGTTGCCCGGTACGTAGAAATGACCATAACTTTCACACTGGTTGCTATCATTCTTTTTATATGATGGAAAAACTGTTGTATTTATATTGTATTTCATGCTTCTGGCGTTGACTTCTGAGGCCGTTGCTATTCGATGTGGTGGAAGAACGCCATAGAGTGAAGCCTAGGTAGCCCGGATCGTAGAAATGTCCATATCTTTCACACTGTTTGCAATTTTTCGTTTTATACGATGGAAAAACTGTTTTATTTATTTTGTATTTTATGCTTCGGGCTTTGACTTCTAAGGCCCTAACTATTCGATCTAGTGGAGCAACGCCCTAGAGTGAAGCCTAGGTTGCCTGGAACGTAGAAATGACCATCATTTTCACACGGGTTGCAATTATTCCTCTTATAGGATGGAAAGACTGTTGTATTTTTATTGTATTTTATACTTCAGGCGTTGACTTCTAAGGCCCTAACTATTCGATCTGGTAGAGCAACGCCCTAGAGTGAAGCCTAGGTTGCCCGGTACGTAGAAATGACCATAAGTTTCATACTGGTTGCAATTATTCGTTTTATACGATGGAAAAACTGTTGTATTTATTTTGTATTTTATGCTTCTGGCGTTCACTTCATAGGCCCTAACTATTCGATCTGGTGGTAGAACACCCTAGGGTGAAGCCTAGGTTGCCCGGAACGTAGAAATGACCATTACTTTTACACTGGCAGCAATTATTCGTTTTATACAATGGAAAAACCGTTCTATTTATTTTGTATTTTATGCTTCGGGCGTTGACTTCTGATGCCCTATCTGTTTGATCTGGTGGAGCATCGCCGTAGAGTGAAGCCTGGGTTGCCCGGAACGTAGAAATGACCATAACTTTCACACTGGTTGTTATTATTCGTTTTATACGAAGGAAAAACAGTTATATTTATATTGTATTTAAGCTTCTGGCGTTGACTTCTGAGGCCGTTGCTATTCGATGTGGTGGAAGAACGCCATAGAGTGAAGCCTAGGTAGCCCGGATCGTAGAAATGTCCATATCTTTCACACTGTTTGCAATTTTTCGTATTGTACGATGGAAAAACTGTTTTATTTATTTTGTGTTTTATGCTTCGGGCGTTGACTTCTAAGGCCCTAACTATTCGACCTGGTGGAGCAACGCCCTAGAGTGCAGCCTAGATTGCCCGGAACGTAGAAATGACCATAACTTTCACACTGGTTGCTATCATTCGTTTTATATGATGGAAAAACTGTTGTAGTTATATTGTATTTTATGCTTCAGGCGTTCACTTCTTAGGCCCTAACTATTCGAGCTGGTGGAACAACGGCCTAGGGTGAAGCCTAGTTTGCCCGGAACGTAGAAATGACCATATCTCTTACACTGGTAGCAATTATTCGTTTTATAAAATGGAAAAACTGTTCTATTTATTTTGTATTTAATGCTTCGGGCGTTGACTTCTAAGGCCCTAACTGTTTGATCTGGTAGAGCAACGCCCTAGAGTGAAGCGTAGGTTGCCTGAAACGTAGAAATGACCATCACTTTCACACGGGTTGCAATTATTCCTGTTATAGGATGGAAAGACAGTTGTATTTTTATTGTATTTTATACTTCGGGCGTTGACTTCTAAGGCCGTAACTATTCGATCTAGTGGAGCAACGCCCTAGAGTGCAGCCTAGGTTGCCCGGAGCGTAGAAATGACCATAACTTTCACATTGGTTGCTATCATTCGTTTTATATGATGGAAAAACTGTTGTATTTATATTGTATTTAATGCTTCTGGCGTTCACTTCTTAGGCCCTAACTATTCGATCTGGTGGAACAACGGCCTAGGGTGAAGCCTAGGTTGCCCGGAACGTAGAAATGACCATAACTTTTACACTGGTAGCAATTATTCGTTTCATACGATGGAAAAGCTGTTGTAATTATATCGTATTTTATGCTTCTGGCGTTGTCTTCTTAGGCCCTAACTATTCCATCTGGTGGAACAACGCCCTAGGGTGAAGTCTAGGTTGCCCGGAAGGTAGAAATGACTATAACTTTCACACTGGTAGCAATTATTCGTTTTATACGATGGAAAAACTGTTCTATTTATTTTATATTTTATGCTTCGGGCGTTGACTTCTAAGGCCCTAACTATTCGATCTGGTGGAGCAACGCCCTAGAGTGAAGCCTAGGTTGCACGGTACGTAGAAATGACCATCACTATCAAACTGGTTGCAATTATTTGTTTTATACGATGGAAAAACTGTTGTATTTATATCGTATTTTATGCTTCTGGCGTTGACTTCTTAGGCCCTAACTATTCCATCTGGTGGTACAACGCCCTAGGGTGAAGCCTAGGTTGCCCGGAAAGTAGAAATGACCATAACTTTCACACTGGTAGCAATTATCCGTTTTATACGATGGAAAAACTGTTCTATTTATTTTGAATTTTATGCTTCGGGCGTTGACTTCTAAGGCCCTAACTATTCGATCTGGTAGAGCAACGCCCTAGAGTGAAGCCTAGGTTGCCGGGTACGTAGAAATGACCATAAGTTTCATACTGGTTGCAATTATTCGTTTTATACGATGGAAAAACTGTTGTATTTATATTGTATTTTATGCTTCTGGCGTTCACTTCTTAGGCCCTAACTATTCGATCTGGTGGTACAACGCCCTAGGGTGAAGCCTAGGTTGCCCGGAACGTAGAAATGACCATAACTTTTACACTGGCAGCAATTATTCGTTTTATACAATGGAAAAGCTGTTGTATTTATATTGTATTTTATGCCTCTGGCGTTGACTTCTAAGGCCGTATCTATTAGATGCGGTGGAGTAACGCCCTAGAGTGACGCCTTGGTTGCCCGGAACGTAGAAATGACCATAACCTTCACACTGGTTGCTATCATTCGTTTTATACGATTGAAAAGCTGCTGTATTTATATTGTATTTTATGCTTCTAGCGTTGACTTCTTAGGCCCTAACTATTCCCTCTGGTGGATCAACACGCTAGAGTGAAACCTACGTTGCCCGGAACGTAGAGATGACCATTCCTTTCACACTGGTTGCAATTATTCCTGTTATACGATGGAAAAACTGTTGTATTTTAATTGTATTTTATGCTTTTAGCAATGAATTCTAAGTCCCTAGCTATTCGATCTGGTTGAGCAACGCCCTAGAGTGACGCCTAGCTTGCTCGAAACGTTGAAATGACCATAACTTTCACACTGGTTGCTATTATTCGTTTTATACGATGTAAAAGCTGTTTTATTTATATCGTATTTTATGCTTCTGGCGTTGACTTCTTAGGGCCTAACTATTCGACCTGGTGGAGCAACGCCCTAGAGTGAAGCCTAGATTCCTCGGAATGTAGAAATGACCATAACTTTCACACTGGTTGCAATTATTCGGTTTATACGATGGAAAATCTGTTGTATTTATATCGTATTTTATGCCTCTGGCGTTGACTTCTAAGGCCGTATCTATTAGATGCGGTGGAGCAACGCCCTAGAGTGACGCCTAGCTTGCTCGAAACTTTGAAATGACCATAACTTTCACACTGGTTGCTATTATTCGTTTTATACGATGTAAAAGCTGTTTTATTTATATCGTATTTTATGCTTCTGGCGTTGACTTCTTACTGCCTAACTATTCGACCTGGTGGAGCAACGCCCTAGAGTGAAACCTAGGTTGCCCGGAACGTAGAAAGGACCATTACATTCACACTGGTTGCAATTATTCCTGTTATACGATGGAAAAACTGTTGTATATTTATTGTATTCTATGCTTCTGGCGTTTAATTCTAAGTCGCTAGCTATTTGATCAGGTGAAGCAACGACCTAGAGCGAAGCCTAGGTTGCCCGGAACGTAGAAATGACAATTACTTTCACCTATCATATCCTATAAGAGGAATAATTGCAACCCGTGTGAAAATGATGGTCATTTCTACGTTCCAGGCAACCTAGGCTTCACTCTAGGGCGTTGCTCCACTAGATCGAATAGTTAGGGCCTTAGAAGTCAAAGCCCGAAGCATAAAATACAAAATAAATAAAACAGTTTTTCCATCGTATAAAACGAAAAATTGCAAACAGTGTGAAAGATATGGACATTTCTACGATCCGGGCTACCTAGGCTTCACTCTATGGCGTTCTTCCACCACATCGAATAGCAACGGCCTCAGAAGTCAACGCCAGAAGCATGAAATACAATATAAATACAACAGTTTTTCCATCATATAAAAAGAATGATAGCAACCAGTGTGAAAGTTATGGTCATTTCTACGTACCGGGCAACCTAGGCTTCACTCTAGGCCGTCGCTCTACCAGATCGAATAGTTAGGGCCTAAGAAGTCAACGCCAGAAGCATAAAATACAATATAAATACAACAGCTTTTCAATTGTATAGAACGAATAATTGCAACCAGTGTGAAAGTAATTGTCATTTCTACGTTCCGGGCAACCTAGGCTTCGCTCTAGGTCGTTGCTTCACCTGATCAAATAGCTAGCGACTTAGAATTAAACGCCAGAAGCATAGAATACAATAAATATACAACAGTTTTTCCATCGTATAACAGGAATAATTGCAACCAGTGTGAATGTAATGGTCCTTTCTACGTTCCGGGCAACCTAGGTTTCACTCTAGGGCGTTGCTCCACCAGGTCGAATAGTTAGGCAGTAAGAAGTCAACGCCAGAAGCATAAAATACGATATAAATAAAACAGCTTTTACATCGTATAAAACGAATAATAGCAACCAGTGTGAAAGTTATGGTCATTTCAAAGTTTCGAGCAAGCTAGGCGTCACTCTAGGGCGTTGCTCCACCGCATCTAATAGATACGGCCTTAGAAGTCAACGCCAGAGGCATAAAATACGATATAAATACAACAGATTTTCCATCGTATAAACCGAATAATTGCAACCAGTGTGAAAGTTATGGTCATTTCTACATTCCGAGGAATCTAGGCTTCACTCTAGGGCGTTGCTCCACCAGGTCGAATAGTTAGGCCCTAAGAAGTCAACGCCAGAAGCATAAAATACGATATAAATAAAACAGCTTTTACATCGTATAAAACGAATAATAGCAACCAGTGTGAAAGTTATGGTCATTTCAACGTTTCGAGCAAGCTAGGCGTCACTCTAGGGCGTTGCTCAACCAGATCGAATAGCTAGGGACTTAGAATTCATTGCTAAAAGCATAAAATACAATTAAAATACAACAGTTTTTCCATCGTATAACAGGAATAATTGCAACCAGTGTGAAAGGAATGGTCATCTCTACGTTCCGGGCAACGTAGGTTTCACTCTAGCGTGTTGATCCACCAGAGGGAATAGTTAGGGCCTAAGAAGTCAACGCTAGAAGCATAAAATACAATATAAATACAGCAGCTTTTCAATCGTATAAAACGAATGATAGCAACCAGTGTGAAGGTTATGGTCATTTCTACGTTCCGGGCAACCAAGGCGTCACTCTAGGGCGTTACTCCACCGCATCTAATAGATACGGCCTTAGAAGTCAACGCCAGAGGCATAAAATACAATATAAATACAACAGCTTTTCCATCGTACAAAATGAATAATACCAAGCAGTGTAAAATTAATTGTCATTTCTACGTTCCGGGCAACCTAGGTTTCACTCTAGGGCGTTGCTCCACCGGGTCGAATAGTTAGGGCCTAAGAAGTCAACGCCAGAAGCATAAAATACGATATAAATACAACAGCTCTTACATCGTATAAAACGAATAATTGCAACCAGTGTGAGAGTTCTGGTCATTTCCACGTTCCGGGCAACCTAGGCTTCACTCCAGGGTGTTGCTCCACCAGATCGAATAGTTAGGGCCTTAGAAGTCAACGCCAGGAGCATAAGATACAATAAAAATACAACAGTCTTTTCATCGTATTACAGGAATAATTGCAATTAGCGTGAAAGTAATGATCATTTCGGCGTTCCGGGCATCCTAGACTTAACTCTGAGGCATTGCACCTCCAGATCGAATAGTTGGGGCCTAAGAAGGCAATGCCAGAAGCATAAAATACAATATAAATACAACAGCTTTGGCATCGAATAAATTAATAATTGCAAACAGTGTGAAAGTTATGGTCATTTCTACATTCCGAGGAACCTAGGCTTCACTGTAGGGCGTTGCTTTACCTGATCGAATAGGTTGGGCCTCAGAAGTCAAGGCCAGAAGCATAAAATACAATAATGATGCAACAGTTTTTCCATCGTATAACAGGAATAACTGCAAACAGTGTGAAGGTACTGGTCATTTCTACGTTCCGGGCAACCTAGGTTTCACTCGAGGGCGTTGCTCCACCAGATCGAATAGTTAGGTCATAAGAAGTCAACGGCAGAAGCATAAAATACGATATAAATACAACGGCTTTTCCATCGTATAAAATGAATAATTGCAACCAGTGTGAAAGTAATGGTCATTTCTACGTTCCGAGCAATCTAGGCGTCACTCTAGGGCGTTGCTCCACCAGATCGAATAGATAGGGACTTAGAATTCATCGCTAAAAGCATAAAATACAATTAAAATACAACAGTTTTTCCATCGTATAACAGGAATAATTGCAACCAGTGTGAAACGAATGGTCATTTCTACGTTCCGGGCAACGTAGGTTTCACTCTAGCGTGTTGATCCACCAGAGGGAATAGTTAGGGCCTAAGAAGTCAACGCCAGAAGCATAAAATACAATATAAATACAACAGCTTTTCAATCGTATAAAACGAATAATTGCAACCAGTGTGAAAGGAATTGTCATTTCTACGTTCCGGGCAACCTAGGCTTCGCTCTAGGTCGTTGCTCAACCTGATCAAATAGCTAGCGACTTAGAATTAAACGCCAGAAGCATAGAATACAATAAACATACAACAGTTTTTCCATCGTATAACAGGAATAATTGCAACCAGTGTGAATGTAATGGTCATTTCTACGTTCCGGGCAACCTAGGTTTCACTCTAGGGCGTTGCTCCACCAGGTCGAATAGTTAGGCCCTAAGAAGTCAACGCCAGAAGCATAAAATACGATATAAATAAAACAGCTTTTACATCGTATAAAACGAATAATAGCAACCAGTGTGAAAGTTATGGTCATTTCAAAGTTTCGAGCAAGCTAGGCGTCACTCTAGGGCGTTGCTCCACCGCATCTAATAGACACGGCCTTGGAAGTCAACGCCAGAGGCATAAAATACGATATAAATACAACAGATTTTCCATCGTATAAACCGAATAATTGCAACCAGTGTGAAAGTTATGGTCATTTCTACATTCCGAGGAACCTAGGCTTCACTCTAGGGCGTTGCTCCACCAGGTCGAATAGTTAGGCCCTAAGAAGTCAACGCCAGAAGCATAAAATACGATATAAATAAAACAGCTTTTACATCGTATAAAACGAATAATAGCAACCAGTGTGAAAGTTATGGTCATTTCAACGTTTCGAGCAAGCTAGGCGTCACTCTAGGGCGTTGCTCAACCAGATCGAATAGCTAGGGACTTAGAATTCATTGCTAAAAGCATAAAATACAATTAAAATACAACAGTTTTTCCATCGTATAACAGGAATAATTGCAACCAGTGTGAAGGTTATGGTCATTTCTACGTTCCGGGCAACCAAGGCGTCACTCTAGGGCGTTACTCCACCGCATCTAATAGATACGGCCTTAGAAGTCAACGCCAGAGGCATAAAATACAATATAAATACAACAGCTTTTCCATCGTACAAAATGAATAATACCAAGCAGTGTGAAATTAATTGTCATTTCTACGTTGCGGGCAACCTAGGTTTCACTCTAGGGCGTTGCTCCACCAGGTCGAATAGTTAGGGCCTAAGAAGTCAACGCCAGAAGCATAAAATACGATATAAATACAACAGCTCTTACATCGTATAAAACGAATAATTGCAACCAGTGTGAGAGTTCTGGTCATTTCCACGTTCCGGGCAACCTAGGCTTCACTCCAGGGTGTTGCTCCACCAGATCGAATAGTTAGGGCCTTAGAAGTCAACGCCAGGAGCATAAGATTTAATAAAAATACAACAGTCTTTTCATCGTATTACAGGAATAATTGCAATTAGCGTGAAAGTAATGATCATTTCGGCGTTTCGGGCATCCTAGACTTAACTCTGAGGCATTGCACCTCCAGATCGAATAGTTGGGGCCTAAGAAGGCAATGCCAGAAGCATAAAATACAATATAAATACAACAGCTTTGGCATCGAATAAATTAATAATTGCAAACAGTGTGAAAGTTGTGGTCATTTCTACATTCCGAGGAACCTAGGCTTCACTGTAGGGCGTTGCTTCACCTGATCGAATAGTTTGGGCCTCAGAAGTCAAGGCCAGAAGCATAAAATACAATAATGATGCAACAGTTTTTCCATCGTATAACAGGAATAACTGCAAACAGTGTGAAAGTACTGGTCATTTCTACGTTCCGGGCAACCTAGGTTTCACTCGAGGGCGTTGCTCCACCAGATCGAATAGTTAGGTCATAAGAAGTCAACGGCAGAAGCATAAAATACGATATAAATACAACGGCTTTTCCATCGTATAAAATGAATAATTGCAACCAGTGTGAAGGTAATGGTCATTTCTACGTTCCGAGCAATCTAGGCGTCACTCTAGGGCGTTGCTCCACCAGATCGAATAGATAGGGACTTAGAATTCATCGCTAAAAGCATAAAATACAATTAAAATACAAAAGTTTTTCCATCGTATAACAGGAATAATTGCAACCAGTGTGAAACGAATGGTCATTTCTACGTTCCGGGCAACGTAGGTTTCACTCTAGCGTGTTGATCCACCAGAGGGAATAGTTGGGGCCTAAGAAGTCAACGCCAGAAGCATAAAATACAATATAAATACAACAGCTTTTCAATCGTATAAAACGAATAATTGCAACCAGTGTGAAAGTAATTGTCATTTCTACGTTCCGCGCAACCTCGGCTTCGCTCTAGGTCGTTGCTCCACCTGATCAAATAGCTAGCGACTTAGAATTAAACGCCAGAAGCATAGAATACAACAAAAATACAACAGTTTTTCCATCGTATAACAGGAATAATTGCAACCAGTGTGAATGTAATGGTCATTTCTACGTTCCGGGCAACCTAGGTTTCACTCTAGGGCGTTGCTCCACCAGGTCGAATAGTTAGGCCCTAAGAAGTCAACGCCAGAAGCATAAAATACGATATAAATAAAACAGCTTTTACATCGTATAAAACGAATAATAGCAACCAGTGTGAAAGTTATGGTCATTTCAAAGTTTCGAGCAAGCTAGGCGTCACTCTAGGGCGTTGCTCCACCGCATCTAATAGATACGGCCTTAGAAGTCAACGCCAGAGGCATAAAATACGATATAAATACAACAGATTTTCCATCGTATAAACCGAATAATTGCAACCAGTGTGAAAGTTATGGTCATTTCTACATTCCGAGGAACCTAGGCTTCACCCTAGGGCGTTGCTCCACCAGGTCGAATGGTTAGGCCCTAAGAAGTCAACGCCAGAAGCATAAAATACGATATAAATAAAACAGCTTTTACATCGTATAAAACGAATAATAGCAACCAGTGTGAAAGTTATGGTCATTTCAACGTTTCGAGCAAGCTAGGCGTCACTCTAGGGCGTTGCTCAACCAGATCGAATAGCTAGGGACTTAGAATTCATTGCTAAAAGCATAAAATACAATTAAAATACAACAGTTTTTCCATCGTATAACAGGAATAATTGCAACCAGTGTGAAGGTTATGGTCATTTCTACGTTCCGGGCAACCAAGGCGTCACTCTAGGGCGTTACTCCACCGCATCTAATAGATACGGCCTTAGAAGTCAACGCCAGAGGCATAAAATACAATATAAATACAACAGCTTTTCCATCGTACAAAATGAATAATACCAAGCAGTGTGAAATTAATTGTCATTTCTACGTTCCGGGCAACCTAGGTTTCACTCTAGGGCGTTGCTCCACCAGGTCGAATAGTTAGGGCCTAAGAAGTCAACGCCAGAAGCATAAAATACGATATAAATACAACAGCTCTTACATCGTATAAAACGAATAATTGCAACCAGTGTGAGAGTTCTGGTCATTTCCACGTTCCGGGCAACCTAGGCTTCACTCCAGGGTGTTGCTCCACCAGATCGAATAGTTAGGGCCTTAGAAGTCAACGCCAGGAGCATAAGATTTAATAAAAATACAACAGTCTTTTCATCGTATTACAGGAATAATTGCAATTAGCGTGAAAGTAATGATCATTTCGGCGTTTCGGGCATCCTAGACTTAACTCTGAGGCATTGCACCTCCAGATCGAATAGTTGGGGCCTAAGAAGGCAATGCCAGAAGCATAAAATACAATATAAATACAACAGCTTTGGCATCGAATAAATTAATAATTGCAAACAGTGTGAAAGTTATGGTCATTTCTACATTCCGAGGAACCTAGGCTTCACTGTAGGGCGTTGCTTCACCTGATCGAATAGTTTGGGCCTCAGAAGTCAAGGCCAGAAGCATAAAATACAATAATGATGCAACAGTTTTTCCATCGTATAACAGGAATAACTGCAAACAGTGTGAAAGTACTGGTCATTTCTACGTTCCGGGCAACCTAGGTTTCACTCGAGGGCGTTGCTCCACCAGATCGAATAGTTAGGTCATAAGAAGTCAACGGCAGAAGCATAAAATACGATATAAATACAACGGCTTTTCCATCGTATAAAATGAATAATTGCAACCAGTGTGAAAGTAATGGTCATTTCTACGTTCCGAGCAATCTAGGCGTCACTCTAGGGCGTTGCTCCACCAGATCGAATAGATAGGGACTTAGAATTCATCGCTAAAAGCATAAAATACAATTAAAATACAACAGTTTTTCCATCGTATAACAGGAATAATTGCAACCAGTGTGAAACGAATGGTCATTTCTACGTTCCGGGCAACGTAGGTTTCACTCTAGCGTGTTGATCCACCAGAGGGAATAGTTGGGGCCTAAGAAGTCAACGCCAGAAGCATAAAGTACAATATAAATACAACAGCTTTTCAATCGTATAAAACGAATAATTGCAACCAGTGTGAAAGTAATTGTCATTTCTACGTTCCGGGCAACCTAGGCTTCGCTCTAGGTCGTTGCTCCACCTGATCAAATAGCTAGCGACTTAGAATTAAACGCCAGAAGCATAGAATACAACAAAAATACAACAGTTTTTCCATCGTATAACAGGAATAATTGCAACCAGTGTGAATGTAATGGTCATTTCTACGTTCCGGGCAACCTAGGTTTCACTCTAGGGCGTTGCTCCACCAGGTCGAATAGTTAGGCCCTAAGAAGTCAACGCCAGAAGCATAAAATACGATATAAATAAAACAGCTTTTACATCGTATAAAACGAATAATAGCAACCAGTGTGAAAGTTATGGTCATTTCAAAGTTTCGAGCAAGCTAGGCGTCACTCTAGGGCGTTGCTCCACCGCATCTAATAGATACGGCCTTAGAAGTCAACGCCAGAGGCATAAAATACGATATAAATACAACAGATTTTCCATCGTATAAACCGAATAATTGCAACCAGTGTGAAAGTTATGGTCATTTCTACATTCCGAGGAACCTAGGCTTCACCCTAGGGCGTTGCTCCACCAGGTCGAATGGTTAGGCCCTAAGAAGTCAACGCCAGAAGCATAAAATACGATATAAATAAAACAGCTTTTACATCGTATAAAACGAATAATAGCAACCAGTGTGAAAGTTATGGTCATTTCAACGTTTCGAGCAAGCTAGGCGTCACTCTAGGGCGTTGCTCAACCAGATCGAATAGCTAGGGACTTAGAATTCATTGCTAAAAGCATAAAATACAATTAAAATACAACAGTTTTTCCATCGTATAACAGGAATAATTGCAACCAGTGTGAAAGGAATGGTCATTTCTACGTTCCGGGCAACGTAGGTTTCACTCTAGCGTGTTGATCCACCAGAGGGAATAGTTAGGGCCTAAGAAGTCAACGCTAGAAGCATAAAATACAATATAAATACAGCAGCTTTTCAATCGTATAAAACGAATGATAGCAACCAGTGTGAAGGTTATGGTCATTTCTACGTTCCAGGCAACCAAGGCGTCACTCTAGGGCGTTACTCCACCTCATCTAATAGATACGGCCTTAGAAGTCAACGCCAGAGGCATAAAATACAATATAAATACAACAGCTTTTCCATCGTACAAAATGAATAATACCAAGCAGTGTGAAATTAATTGTCATTTCTACGTTCCGGGCAACCTAGGTTTCACTCTAGGGCGTTGCTCCACCAGGTCGAATAGTTAGGGCCTAAGAAGTCAACGCCAGAAGCATAAAATACGATATAAATACAACAGCTCTTACATCGTATAAAACGAATAATTGCAACCAGTGTGAGAGTTCTGGTCATTTCCACGTTCCGGGCAACCTAGGCTTCACTCCAGGGTGTTGCTCCACCAGATCGAATAGTTAGGGCCTTAGAAGTCAACGCCAGGAGCATAAGATTTAATAAAAATACAACAGTCTTTTCATCGTATTACAGGAATAATTGCAATTAGCGTGAAAGTAATGATCATTTCGGCGTTTCGGGCATCCTAGACTTAACTCTGAGGCATTGCACCTCGAGATCGAATAGTTGGGGCCTAAGAAGGCAATGCCAGAAGCATAAAATACAATATAAATACAACAGCTTTGGCATCGAATAAATTAATAATTGCAAACAGTGTGAAAGTTATGGTCATTTCTACATTCCGAGGAACCTAGGCTTCACTGTAGGGCGTTGCTTCACCTGATCGAATAGTTTGGGCCTCAGAAGTCAAGGCCAGAAGCATAAAATACAATAATGATGCAACAGTTTTTCCATCGTATAACAGGAATAACTGCAAACAGTGTGAAAGTACTGGTCATTTCTACGTTCCGGGCAACCTAGGTTTCACTCGAGGGCGTTGCTCCACCAGATCGAATAGTTAGGTCATAAGAAGTCAACGGCAGAAGCATAAAATACAATATAAATACAACAGCTTTGGCATCAAATAAATTAATAATTGCAAACAGTGTGAAAGATATGGTCATTTCTACGTTCCGGGCAACCTAGGCTTCAGTCTAGGGCGTTTGTCCACCAGATCAAACACTTAGGGCCTTAGAAGTCAACGCCCGAAACATAAAATACAAAAAAAATCGAGCAGGTCTTCCATTGTATAAAACGAATAAATGCTACCAGTGTGAAAGTTATGGTCATTTCTACGTTCCGCGCAACCTAGGCCTCACCCTAGGGCGTTGCTCCAACAGATCGAATAGTTCGGGCCTATTAAGTCAACGCCAGAAGCATAAAATACAATATAAATATAACAGTTTTTCCATCGTATAAAACGAATAGTTGCTACCGGTGTGAAAGTTATGTTCATTTCTACGTTCCGGGCAACCTATGCTTCACTCTAGGGCGTTGCTCCACCACATCTAATAGCTACGGCCTTAGAAGTCAACGCCAGAGGCGTAAAATACAATACAAATACAACAGCTTTTCCATCGTACAAAATGAATAATAGCAAACAGTGTGAAAGTAATTGTCATTTCTACGTTCCGGGCATCCTAGGCCTCACTCTAGGGCGTTGTTCCACCAGATTGAATAGTTAGGGCCTAAGAAATCAACGCCAGATGCATAAAATACAATATAAATACAACAGTTCTTCCATCATATATAACGAATAATTTCAACCAGTATGAAAGTTATGGTCATTTCTACTTTCCGCGCAACCTAGGTTTCACCCTAGGGCGTTGCTCCAACAGATTGAATAGTTAGGACCTTAGAAGTCAATGCCCGAAGCATAATATGCAATAAAAATACAACAGTTTTTCCATCATATAACAGGAATAATTCAAACCAGTTTGAAAGTGATGTTCATTTCTACGTTCCGGGCAACCTAGGCTTCACTCTAGGGCGGTGCTCCACCAGATCGAATAGTTAGGGCCTTAGAACTCAACGCCCGAAGTATAAAATGCAATAAAAATACAACAGTGTTTCCATCATATAACAGGAATAATTGCAACCAGTTTGAAAGTGATGGCCAATTCTACGTTCCGCGCAACCGAGGCTTCACTCCAGGGCGTTGCTCCACCAGATCGAAAAGTTACGGCCTATGGAGTCAACGCCAGAAGCATAAAATACGATATAAATACAACAGCTTTTCCATTGTATAAAACGAATAATTGCAACCAGTGTGAAAGTTATGGTCATTTCTACGTTCCGGGCAACCTAGGCTTCAACCCAGGTCGTTGTTTCACCAGATCGAATAGTTAGGGCCTAAGAAGTGAACGCCAGCAGCATAAAATACAATATAAATACAACAGTTCTTCCATCATATAAAACGAATAATTGCAACCAGTATGAAAGTTATGGTCATTTCTACGTTCCGGGCAACCCAGGCTTCACTCTATGGCGTTCTTCCACCACATCGAATAGCTACGGCCACGGAAGTCAACGCCAGAAGCATAAAATACAATATAAAAACAACAGTTTTTCCATCGTATAAAACGAATAATTGCTGCCAGTATGGAAGTGATGGTCATTTCTAAGTTCCGGGCAACCTAGGCCTCACTCGAGGGCGTTGTTCCACCTGATTGAATAGTTAGGGCCTAAGAAATCAACGCCAGGAGCATAAAATACAACATAAATATAACAGTTTTTCCATCGTATAAAACGAATAATTTCAACCAGTGTGAATGTTATGGTCATTTCTACATTCCGAGCAACCTAGGCTTCACTCTAGAGCGTTGGTCCACCAGATAGAATAGTTAGGGCCTTAGAAGTCAACGCCAGAAGCATAAAATTCAATAAAGATGCAACAGTTTTTCCATCGTATAGCAGGAATAACTGCAAACAGTGTGAAAGTACTGGTCATTTCTACGTTCCGGGCAACCTAGGCTTCACTCTATGGCGTTGCTCCACCAGATCAAACAGCTAGGGCCTTAGAAGTCAACGCCCGAAGCATAAAATACAATATAAATATAACAGTCTTTCCATCGTATAGAACGAATAATAGCAACCAGTGTGAAAGTTAACGTCACTTCTACTTTCCGGGCAACCTAGGCTTCACCCTTGGGCGTTGCTCCAACAGATTGAATAGTTAGGGCCTTAGAAGTCAACGCCCGATGCATAAAATACAAAATAAATAGGACCGTTTTTCCATCGTGTAAAACGAATAATTGCTACCGGTGTGAAAGTTATGGTCATTTCTACGTTCCGGGCAACCTAGGCTTCACCATAGGGCGTTGTTCCACCAGATGGAATAGTTAGGGCATAAGAAGTCAACGCCAGAAGCATAAAATACAATATAAATACAACAGTTTTTCAATCGTATAAAACGAGTAATTGCAACCAGTATGAAAGTTAACGTCCATTCTACGTTCCGAGCAACCTAGGCTTCACCCTAGGGCGTCGCTCCAACAGATTGAATAGTTAGGGCCTTAGGAGTCAACGCCGGAACCATAAAATGCAATAAAAATGCAACAGTTTTTCCATCGTATAAAAGGATTAATTGCAACCAGTTTGAAAGTGTTGGTCATTTCTACGTTCCGGGCAACCTAGGCTTCACCCTAGGGCGTTGTTCCACCAGATGGAATAGTTAGGGCATAAGAAGTCAACGCCAGAAGCATAAAATACGGTATAAATACAACAGCTTTTCCATCGTATAAAACGAATAATAGCAACCAGTGTGAAAGTTATGGGCATTTCTACGTTCCGGGCAACCTAGGCTTCACTCTACGGCGTTGTTCCACCAGATCGAATAGTTAGGGCCTAAGCAGTCAGCGCCAGAAGCATAAAATACAATATAAATATAACAGTTTTTCCATCGTATAAAACGAATAATAGCAACCGGTGTGAAAGTTATGGTCATTTCTACGTTCCGGGCAACCTAGTCTTCACCCCAGGGCGTTGCTCCACCAGATCGAATAGTTAGTGCCTTAGAAGTCAACGCCAGAAGCATAAAATACAATATAAATACAACAGTTTTTCCATCGTATAAAACGAATAATTGCAACCAGTATGAAAGATAACGTCATTTCTACGTTCCGGGCAACCTAGGCTTCACCCTAGGGCGTTGCTCCAACAAATTGAATATTTAGGGCCTTAGAAGTCAACGCCCGAAGCATAAAATACAAAATAAATACAACAGTTTTTCCATCGTATAAAACGAATAATTGCTACCGGTGTGAAAGTTATGGTCATTTCTACGTTCCGGGCAACCTAGGCTTTACCATAGGGTGTTGCTCCACCAGATAGAATAGTTGGGGCATAAGAAGTCAACGCCAGAAGCATAAAATACAATATAAATACAACAGTTTTTCAATCGTATAAAACGAGTAATTGCAACCAGTACGAAAGTTAACGTCATTTCTACGTTCCGGGCAACCTAGGCTTCACTCTAGGGCGCTGATCCACCAGATAGAATGGTTAGGGCCTTAGAAGTCAACGCCGGAAGCACAAAATGCAATAAAAATAAAACAGTTTTTCCATCGCATAAAACGAATAACTGCAACCAGTATGAAAGTTATGGTCATTTCTACTTTCCGGGCAACCTAGGCTTCACCCTAGGGCGTTGCTCCAACAAATTGAATATTTAGGGCCTTAGAAGTCAACGCCCGAAGCATAAAATTCAATAAAGATGCAACAGTTTTTCCATCGTATAGCAGGAATAACTGCAAACAGTGTGAAAGTACTGGTCATTTCTACGTTCCGGGTAACCTAGGCTTCACTCTAGGGCGTTGTTCCACCATATCGAACAGTTAGGGCCTAAGAAGGCAACGCCAGAAGCATAAAATACAATATAAATATAACAGTTTTTCCATCGTATAAAACGAATAATTGCAACCAGTATGAAAGTTATGGTCATTTCTACGTACCGGGCAACCCAGGCTTCACTCTATGGCGTTTTTCCACCACATCGAATAGCTACGGCCACAGAAGTCAACGCCAGAAGCATAAAATACAATATAAACACAACAGTTTTTCCATCGTATAAAACGAATAATTGCTGCCAGTATGGAAGTGATGGTCATTTCTAAGTTCCGGGCAACCTAGGCCTCACCCTAGGGCGTTGTTCCACCTGATTGAATGGTTAGGGCCTAAGAAATCAACGCCAGGAGCATAAAAGGCAACATAAGTATAACAGTTTTTCCATCGTATAAAACGAATAATTTCAACCAGTGTGAATGTTATGGTCATTTCTACATTCCGAGCAACCTAGGCTTCACTCTAGAGCGTTGGTCCACCAGATAGAATAGTTAGGGCCTTAGAAGTCAACGCCAGAAGCATAAAATTCAATAAAGATGCAACAGTTTTTCCATCGTATAGCAGGAATAACTGCAAACAGTGTGAAAGTACTGGTCATTTCTACGTTCCGGGCAGCCTAGGCTTCACTCTATGGCGTTGCTCCACCAGATCAAACAGCTAGGGCCTTAGAAGTCAACGCCCGAAGCATAAAATACAATATAAATATAACAGTTTTTCCATCGTATAGAACGAATAATAGCAACCAGTGTGAAAGTTAACGTCACTTCTACTTTCCGGGCAACCTAGGCTTCACCCTAGGGCGTTGCTCCAACAGATTGAATAGTTAGGGCCTTAGAAGTCAATGCCCGATGCATAAAATACAAAATAAATAGGACCGTTTTTCCATCGTGTAAAACGAATAATTGCTACCGGTGTGAAAGTTATGGTCATTTCTACGTTCCGGGCAACCTAGGCTTCACCATAGGGCGTTGTTCCACCAGATGGAATAGTTAGGGCATAAGAAGTCAACGCCTGAAGCATAAAATACAATATAAATACAACAGTTTTTCAATCGTATAAAACGAGTAATTGCAACCAGTATGAAAGTTAACGTCCATTCTACGTTCCGAGCAACCTAGGCTTCACCCTAGGGCGTCGCTCCAACAGATTGAATAGTTAGGGCCTTAGAAGTCAACGCCGGAACCATAAAATGCAATAAAAATGCAACAGTTTTTCCATCGTATAAAAGGATTAATTGCAACCAGTTTGAAAGTGATGGTCATTTCTACGTTCCGGGCAACCTAGGCTTCACCCTAGGGCGTTGTTCCACCAGATGGAATAGTTAGGGCATAAGAAGTCAACGCCAGAAGCATAAAATACGGTATAAATACAACAGCTTTTCCATCGTATAAAACGAATAATAGCAACCAGTGTGAAAGTTATGGGCATTTCTACGTTCCGGGCAACCTAGGCTTCACTCTACGGCGTTGTTCCACCAGATCGAATAGTTAGGGCCTAAGAAGTCAGCGCCAGAAGCATAAAATACAATATAAATATAACAGTTTTTCCATCGTATAAAACGAATAATAGCAACCGGTGTGAAAGTTATGGTCATTTCTACGTTCCGGGCAATCTAGTCCTCACCCCAGGGCGTTGCTCCACCAGATCGAATAGTTAGTGCCTTAGAAGTCAACGCCAGTAGCATAAAATACAATATAAATACAACAGTTTTTCCATCGTATAAAACGAATAATTGCAACCAGTATGAAAGATAACGTCATTTCTACGTTCCGGGCAACCTAGTCTTCACCCTAGGGCGTTGCTCCAACAGATTGAATAGTTAGGGCCTTAGAAGTCAACGCCGGAAGCATAGAATGCAATATAAATACAACAGTTTTTCAATCGTATAAAACGAGTAATTGCAACCAGTACGATAGTTACCGTCATTTCTACTTTCCGGGCAACCTAGGCTTCACCCTAGGGCGTTGCTCCAACAAATTGAATATTTAGGGCCTTAGAAGTCAACGCCCGAAGCATAAAATACAAAATAAATAGAACAGTTTTTCCATCGTATAAAACGAATAATTGCTACCGGTGTGAAAGTTATGGTCATTTCTACGTTCCGGGCAACCTAGGCTTTACCATAGGGCGTTGCTCCACCAGATGGAATAGTTGGGGCATAAGAAGTCAACGCCAGAAGCATAAAATACAATATAAATACAACAGTTTTTCAATCGTATAAAACGAGTAATTGCAACCAGTACGAAAGTTAACGTCATTTCTACGTTCCGGGCAACCTAGGCTTCACTCTAGGGCGCTGATCCACCAGATAGAATAGTTAGGGCCTTAGAAGTCAACGCCAGAAGCATAAAATTCAATAAAGATGCAACAGTTTTTCCATCGTATAGCAGGAATAACTGCAAACAGTGTGAAAGTACTGGTCATTTCTACGTTCCGGGTAACCTAGGCTTCACTCTAGGGCGTTGTTCCACCATATCGAACAGTTAGGGCCTAAGAAGGCAACGCCAGAAGCATAACATACAATATAAATATAACAGTTTTTCCATCGTATAAAACGAATAATAGCAACCAGTATGAATGTTATGGTCATTTCTACGTTCCGGGAAACCTAGGCTTCACCCCAGGTAGTTGTTCCACCAGATCGAATAGTTAGGGCCTATGAAATGAACGCCAGCAGCATAAAATACAATATAAATACAACAGTTCTTCCATCATATAAAACGAATAATTGCTACCAGTGTGAAAGTTATGGTCATTTCTACGTTCCGGGCAACCTAGGCTTCACCCTAGGCCGTTGTTCCACCAGATCAAATAGTTAGGGCCTAAGAAGTGAACGCCAGAATCATAAAATACAATAAAGATGCAACACCTTTTCCATCGTATTAAACGAATAATTTCAACCAGTGTGAATGTTATGGTCATTTCTACATTCGGAGCAACCTAGACTTCACTCTAGGGCGTTGATCCACCAGATAGAATAGTTAGGGCCTTAGAAGTGAACGCCAGAAGCATAAAATACAAAATAAATAGAAAGGTTTTTCCATTGTATAAAACGAATAATTGTTGCCAGTGTAAAAGTTATGGTCATTTCTACATTTCGAGCAACCTAGGCTTCACTCTAGGGCGTTGCACCACCTGATCGAATCGTTAGGGCCTTAGAAGTCAATGCCAGAAGCATAAAATACAATATAAATATAACAGTTTCTCCATCGTATAAAACGAATAATAGCAACCAGTGTGAAAGTTATGATCATTTCTACGTTCCGGGCAACCTAGGCTTTACTCTAGGGCGTTGCTCCACCAGATCAAATAGTTAGGGCCTTAGAAGGCAACGCCCGAAGCATTAAATACAAAATAAATAGAACAGTTTTTCCATTGTATAAAACGAATAATTCCTACCAGTGTAAAAGTTATGGTCATTTCTATGTTCCGGGCAACCTAGGCTTCACTCTAGGGCGGTGCTCCACCTGATCGAATAGTTAGGGCCTTAGAAGTCAACCCCAGATGAATAAAATACATTAATGATGCAACAGCTTTTCCATCATATAAAACGAATAATTGCAACCAGTATGAAAGTTGTGGTCATGTCTACTTTCCGGGCAACCTAGGCTTCACCCTAGGGCGTTGCTCCAACAGATTGAATAGTTAGGGCCTTAGAAGTCTATGCCCGAAGCATAAAATGCAATATAAATATAACAGTTCTTCCATCGTATAAAACGAATAATTGCTACCAGTGTGAAAGTTATGGTCATTTCTGCGTTCCGCGCAACCTGGGCTTTACTCTAGGGCGTTGTTCCACCAGATGGAATAGTTAGGGCCTAAGAAGTCAACGCCAGAAGTATAAAATACGATATAAATACAACAGCTTTTCCATCGTATAAAATAAATAATTGCAACCAGTGTGAAAGTTATGGTCATTTCTACGTTCCGGGCAACCTAGGCTTCCCTCTAGGGCGTTGCTCCACCTGATCGAATAGTTAGGGCCTTAGAAGTCAACCCCAGATGAATAAAATACATTAATGATGCAACAGCTTTTCCATCATATAAAACGAATAATTGCAACCAGTATGAAAGTTATGGTCATGTCTACTTTCCGGGCAACCTAGGCTTCACCCTAGGGCGTTGCTCCAACAGATTGAATAGCTGGGGCCTTAGAAGTCAATGCCCGAAGCAGAAAATGCAATATAAATATAACAGTTCTTCCAACGTATAAAACGAATAATTGCTACCAGTGTAAAAGTTATGGTCATTTCTACGTTCCGCGCAACCTGGGCTTTACCCTAGGGCGTTGTTCCACCAGATGGAATAGTTAGGGCCTAAGCAGTCAACGCCAGAAGCATAAAATACGATATAAATACAACAGCTTTTCCATCGTATAAAATAAATAATTGCTACCAGTGTAAAAGTTATGGTCATTTCTACGTTCCGGGCAACCTAGTCTTCACCCTAGGCCGTTGTTCCACCAGATCGAATAGTTAGGGCCTAAGAAGTGAACGCCAGAAGCATAAAATGCAATAAAAATACAACAGCTTTTCCATCGTATAGCAGGAATAATTTGCAACCAGTTTGAAAGTGATGGTAATTGCTACGTTCCGGGCAACTTAGGCTTCACTCTAGGGCGTTGCTCCACCAGATCGAATAGTTAGTGCCTTAGAAGTCAACGCCAGAAGCATAAAATACAATATAAATACAACAGTTTTTCCATCGTATAAAACGAATAGTTGCAACCAGTATGAAAGTTATGGTCATTTCTACATTCCGGGCAACCTAGGCTTCACCCTAGGGCATTGCTTCAACAAATTGAATATTTAGGGCCTTAGAAGTCAACGCCCGAAGCATAAAATACAAAATAAATAGAACAGTTTTTCCATCGTATAAAACGAATAATTGCTACCAGTGTGAAAGTTATGGTCATTTCTACGTTACGGGCAACCTAGGCTTTACCATAGGGCGTTGCTCCACCAGATGGAATAGTTGGGGCATAAGAAATCAACGCCAGATGCATAAAATACAATATAAATACAACAGTTCTTCCATCATATAAAACGAATAATTTCAACCAGTATGAAAGTTATGGTCATTTCTACGTTCCGGGCAACCTAGGCTTCACTCTGTGGCGTTCTTCCACCACATCGGATAGCTACGGCCTGAGAAGTCAACGCCTGAAGCATAAAATACAATTAAAATACAACAGTCTTTCCGCCCTATAACAGGAATAATTGCAGCCCGTGTGAAAGTGATGGTCATTTGGACGTTCCCGGCAGCCTAGGCTTCACTCTAGGGCGTTGTTCCACCAGATCGAATTGTTAGGGCCTAAGAAGTCAACGCCAGAAGCATAAGATACAATATAAATGTAACAGTTTTTCCATCGTATAGAACGAATAATAGCAACCAGTGTGAAAGTTATGGTCACTTCTACGTTCCGGGCATCCTAGGCCTCACTCTAGGGCGTTGTTCCACCAGATTGAATAGTTACGGCCTAAGAAATCAACGCCAGATGCATAAAATACAATATAAATACAACAGTTCTTCCATCATATATAACGAATAATTTCAACCAGTATGAAAGTTATGGTCATTTCTACGTTCCGGGCAACCTAGGCTTCACTCTGTGGCGTTCTTCCACCACATCGAATAGCTACGGCCTGAGAAGTCAACGCCTGAAGCATAAAATACAATAAAAATACAACAGTCTTTCCGCCCTATAACAGGAATAATTGCAGCCCGTGTGAAAGTGATGGTCATTTGGACGTTCCAGGCAGCCTAGGCTTCACTCTAGGGCGTTGTTCCACCAGATCGAATTGTTAGGGCCTAAGAAGTCAACGCCAGAAGCATAAGATACAATATAAATATAACAGTTTTTCCATCGTATAGAACGAATAATAGCAACCAGTGTGAAAGTTACGGTCACTTCTACGTTCCGGGCAACCTAGGCTTCACTCTAGGGCGTTGCTCCACCAGATAAAACAGTTAGGGCCTAAGAAGTCAACGCCAGAAGCATAAAATACGATATAAATACAACAGCTTTTCCATCGTATAAAATAAATAATTGCTACCAGTGTAAAAGTTATGGTCATTTCTACGTTCAGGGCAACCTAGGCTTCACTCTAGGGCGGTGCTCCACCTGATCGAATAGTTAGGGCCTTAGAAGTCAACCCCAGATGAATAAAATACATTAATGATGCAACAGCTTTTCCATCATATAAAACGAATAATTGCAACCAGTATGAAATTTATGGTCATGTCTACTTTCCGGGCAACCTAGGCTTCACCCTAGGGCGTTGCTCCAACAGATTGAATAGTTAGGGCCTTAGAAGTCTATGCCCGTAGCATAAAATGCAATATAAATATAACAGTTCTTCCATCGTATAAAACGAATAATTGCTACCAGTGTGAAAGTTATGGTCATTTCTACTTTCCGGGCAACCTAGGCTTCACCCTAGGGCGTTGCTCCAACAAATTGAATATTTAGGGCCTTAGAAGTCAACGCCCGAAGCATAAAATACAAAATAAATAGAACAGTTTTTCCATCGTATAAAACGAATAATTGCTACCGGTGTGAAAGTTATGGTCATTTCTACGTTCCGGGCAACCTAGGCTTTACCATAGGGCGTTGCTCCACCAGATGGAATAGTTGGGGCATAAGAAGTCAACGCCAGAAGCATAAAATACAATATAAATACAACAGTTTTTCAATCGTATAAAACGAGTAAGTGCAACCAGTACGAAAGTTAACGTCATTTCTACGTTCCGGGCAACCTAGGCTTCACTCTAGGGCGCTGATCCACCAGATAGAATAGTTAGGGCCTTAGAAGTCAACGCCAGAAGCATAAAATTCAATAAAGATGCAACAGTTTTTCCATCGTATAGCAGGAATAACTGCAAACAGTGTGAAAGTACTGGTCATTTCTACGTTCCGGGTAACCTAGGCTTCACTCTAGGGCGTTGTTCCACCATATCGAACAGTTAGGGCCTAAGAAGGCAACGCCAGAAGCATAAAATACAATATAAATATAACAGTTTTTCCATCGTATAAAACGAATAATAGCAAGCAGTATGAATGTTATGGTCATTTCTACGTTCCGGGAAACCTAGGCTTCACCCCAGGTAGTTGTTCCACCAGATCGAATAGTTAGGGCCTATGAAATGAACGCCAGCAGCATAAAATACAATATAAATACAACAGTTCTTCCATCATATAAAACGAATAATTGCTACCAGTGTGAAAGTTATGGTCATTTCTACGTTCCGGGCAACCTAGGCTTCACCCTAGGCCGTTGTTCCACCAGATCAAATAGTTAGGGCCTAAGAAGTGAACGCCAGAAGCAAAAATACAATATAAATACAACAGTTTTTCCATCGCATAAAACGAATAATTGCAACCAGTATGAAAGTTATGGTCATTTCTACGTTCCGGGCAACCAAGGCTTCACTCTAGCGCGTTGCTCCACCAGATCGAATAGTTAGGGCCTTAGAAGTCAACGCCAGAATCATAAAATACAATAAAGATGCAACACCTTTTCCATCGTATTAAACGAATAATTTCAACCAGTGTGAATGTTATGGTCATTTCTACATTCGGAGCAACCTAGACTTCACTCTAGGGCGTTGATCCACCAGATAGAATAGTTAGGGCCTTAGAAGTGAACGCCAGAAGCATAAAATACAAAATAAATAGAAAGGTTTTTCCATTGTATAAAACGAATAATTGCTGCCAGTGTAAAAGTTATGGTCATTTCTACATTTCGAGCAACCTAGGCTTCACTCTAGGGCGTTGCACCACCTGATCGAATCGTTAGGGCCTTAGAAGTCAATGCCAGATGCATAAAATACAATATAAATATAACAGTTTCTCCATCGTATAAAACGAATAATAGCAACCAGTGTGAAAGTTATGAGCATTTCTACGTTCCGGGCAACCTAGGCTTTACTCTAGGGCGTTGCTCCACCAGATCAAACAGTTAGGGCCTTAGAAGGCAACGCCCGAAGCATTAAATACAAAATAAATAGAACAGTTTTTCCATTGTATAAAACGAATAATTCCTACCAGTGTAAAAGTTATGGTCATTTCTATGTTCCGGGCAACCTAGGCTTCACTCTAGGGCGGTGCTCCACCTGATCGAATAGTTAGGGCCTTAGAAGTCAACCCCAGATGAATAAAATACATTAATGATGCAACAGCTTTTCCATCATATAAAACGAATAATTGCAACCAGTATGAAAGTTGTGGTCATGTCTACTTTCCGGGCAACCTAGGCTTCACCCTAGGGCGTTGCTCCAACAGATTGAATAGTTAGGGCCTTAGAAGTCTATGCCCGAAGCATAAAATGCAATATAAATATAACAGTTCTTCCATCGTATAAAACGAATAATTGCTACCAGTGTGAAAGTTATGGTCATTTCTACGTTCCGCGCAACCTGGGCTTTACTCTAGGGCGTTGTTCCACCAGATGGAATAGTTAGGGCCTAAGAAGTCAACGCCAGAAGTATAAAATACGATATAAATACAACAGCTTTTCCATCGTATAAAATAAATAATTGCAACCAGTGTGAAAGTTATGGTCATTTCTACGTTCCGGGCAACCTAGGCTTCCCTCTAGGGCGTTGCTCCACCTGATCGAATAGTTAGGGCCTTAGAAGTCAACCCCAGATGAATAAAATACATTAATGATGCAACAGCTTTTCCATCATATAAAACGAATAATTGCAACCAGTATGAAAGTTATGGTCATGTCTACTTTCCGGGCAACCTAGGCTTCACCCTAGGGCGTTGCTCCAACAGATTGAATAGCTAGGGCCTTAGAAGTCAATGCCCGAAGCAGAAAATGCAATATAAATATAACAGTTCTTCCAACGTATAAAACGAATAATTGCTACCAGTGTGAAAGTTATGGTCATTTCTACGTTCCGCGCAACCTGGGCTTTACCCTAGGGCGTTGTTCCACCAGATGGAATAGTTAGGGCCTAAGCAGTCAACGCCAGAAGCATAAAATACGATATAAATACAACAGCTTTTCCATCGTATAAAATAAATAATTGCTACCAGTGTAAAAGTTATGGTCATTTCTACGTTCCGGGCAACCTAGTCTTCACCCTAGGCCGTTGTTCCACCAGATCGAATAGTTAGGGCCTAAGAAGTGAACGCCAGAAGCATAAAATGCAATAAAAATACAACAGCTTTTCCATCGTATAGCAGGAATAATTTGCAACCAGTTTGAAAGTGATGGTAATTGCTACGTTCCGGGCAACTTAGGCTTCACTCTAGGGCGTTGCTCCACCAGATCGAATAGTTAGTGCCTTAGAAGTCAACGCCAGAAGCATAAAATACAATATAAATACAACAGTTTTTCCATCGTATAAAACGAATAGTTGCAACCAGTATGAAAGTTATGGTCATTTCTACATTCCGGGCAACCTAGGCTTCACCCTAGGGCATTGCTTCAACAAATTGAATATTTAGGGCCTTAGAAGTCAACGCCCGAAGCATAAAATACAAAATAAATAGAACAGTTTTTCCATCGTATAAAACGAATAATTGCTACCAGTCTGAAAGTTATGGTCATTTCTACGTTCCGGGCAACCTAGTCTTCACCCTAGGCCGTTGTTCCACCAGATCGAATAGTTAGGGCCTAAGAAGTGAACGCCAGAAGCATAAAATGCAATAAAAATACAACAGCTTTTCCATCGTATAGCAGGAATAATTTGCAACCAGTTTGAAAGTGATGGTAATTGCTACGTTCCGGGCAACTTAGGCTTCACTCTAGGGCGTTGCTCCACCAGATCGAATAGTTAGTGCCTTAGAAGTCAACGCCAGAAGCATAAAATACAATATAAATACAACAGTTTTTCCATCGTATAAAACGAATAGTTGCAACCAGTATGAAAGTTATGGTCATTTCTACATTCCGGGCAACCTAGGCTTCACCCTAGGGCATTGCTTCAACAAATTGAATATTTAGGGCCTTAGAAGTCAACGCCCGAAGCATAAAATACAAAATAAATAGAACAGTTTTTCCATCGTATAAAACGAATAATTGCTACCAGTCTGAAAGTTATGGTCATTTCTACGTTACGGGCAACCTAGGCTTTACCATAGGGCGTTGCTCCACCAGATGGAATAGTTGGGGCATAAGAAATCAATGCCAGATGCATAAAATACAATATAAATACAACAGTTCTTCCATCATATAAAACGAATAATTTCAACCAGTATGAAAGTTATGGTCATTTCTACGTTCCGGGCAACCTAGGCTTCACTCTGTGGCGTTCTTCCACCACATCGGATAGCTACGGCCTGAGAAGTCAACGCCTGAAGCATAAAATACAATTAAAATACAACAGTCTTTCCGCCCTATAACAGGAATAATTGCAGCCCGTGTGAAAGTGATGGTCATTTGGACGTTCCCGGCAGCCTAGGCTTCACTCTAGGGCGTTGTTCCACCAGATCGAATTGTTAGGGCCTAAGAAGTCAACGCCAGAAGCATAAGATACAATATAAATGTAACAGTTTTTCCATCGTATAGAACGAATAATAGCAACCAGTGTGAAAGTTATGGTCACTTCTACGTTCCGGGCATCCTAGGCCTCACTCTAGGGCGTTGTTCCACCAGATTGAATAGTTACGGCCTAAGAAATCAACGCCAGATGCATAAAATACAATATAAATACAACAGTTCTTCCATCATATATAACGAATAATTTCAACCAGTATGAAAGTTATGGTCATTTCTACGTTCCGGGCAACCTAGGCTTCACTCTGTGGCGTTCTTCCACCACATCGAATAGCTACGGCCTGAGAAGTCAACGCCTGAAGCATAAAATACAATAAAAATACAACAGTCTTTCCGCCCTATAACAGGAATAATTGCAGCCCGTGTGAAAGTGATGGTCATTTGGACGTTCCAGGCAGCCTAGGCTTCACTCTAGGGCGTTGTTCCACCAGATCGAATTGTTAGGGCCTAAGAAGTCAACGCCAGAAGCATAAGATACAATATAAATATAACAGTTTTTCCATCGTATAGAACGAATAATAGCAACCAGTGTGAAAGTTATGGTCATTTCTACGTTCCGCGCAACCTGGGCTTTACTCTAGGGCGTTGTTCCACCAGATGGAATAGTTAGGGCCTAAGAAGTCAACGCCAGAAGCATAAAATACGATATAAATACATCAGCTTTTCCATTGTATAAAACAAATAATTGCAACCAGTGTGAAAGTTACGGTCATTTCTACGTTCCGGGCAACCTAGGCTTCACCCTAGGCCGTTGTTCCACCAGATCGAATAGTTACGGCCTAAGAAGTCAACGCCAGAAGCATAAAATACGATAAAGATGCAACAGTTTTTCCATCGTATAAAACGAATAATTGCAACCAGTGTGAAAGTTACGGTCATTTCAACATTCCGAGCAACCTAGGCCTCACTCTAGGGCGTTGCTCCACCAGATCGAATAGTTAGGTCCTTAGAAGTCAACGCCAGAAGCATAAAATACGGTATAAATAAAACAGCTTTTCCATCGTATAAAAGGAATAATTGCGAACAGTGTGAAAGTAATGGACATTTCTACGTTCCGGGCAACCTAGGCTTCACTGTATGGCGTTCTTCCACCACATCGAATAGCTACGGCCTTAGAAGTCAACGCCGGAAGCATAAAACACAACATAAATGCAGAAGTTTGTCCACAGCATTGCAGGAATTATTGCAACCATTGTGAAATTAATGAAAATTTCTACGTTCCGGGCAACCTAGGCTTCACTCTAGGGCGTTGCCCCACCAGATCGACTAGCTAGGGCATTAGGAGTCAACGCCAGAAGCATAAAATACAATAATAATACAACAGTTTTTCCGTCGTATAGCTTGAATAATTGCAACCAGAGTGAAAGTAATGGTTATTTCTACGTTTCGGCAACCTAGGCTTCTGTCTAGGGTGTTGCCCCACCAGATCGAATAGTTAGGGCCTAAGAAGTCAACGCCAGAAGCATAAAATACATTGAGAATACAACAGTTTTTCCATCGTATAACAGGAATGATTGCAACCAGTGTGAAAGTAATGGCCGTTTCTACGTTCCGTAAAGACTAGGGTTCACTCTAGGGCGTTGCTCCACCAGATCGAATAGTTAGAGCCTTAGAAGTCAACGCCCGAAGCATAAAATACAATAAAAGTACAACAGTTTGTCCATCGTATAACAGGAATAATTGCAACCAGTGTGAAAGTGGTGGCCATTTCCACGTTCCAGACAACCTAGGCTTCACTCTGAAGCATTGCTCCACCAGATCGTAGAGTTAGGGCCTTGGAAGTCATCTCCGGAAGCATAGAATACAATATAAATACAACAGCTTTTCCATCGTATAAAACGAATAATTGCAACCAGTGTGAAAGTGACGGCCATTTCTACGTTCTGGGCATCCTAGATATAAATCTGAGGCGTTGATCCACCAGATCGAATAGTTAGGGCCTAAGAAGTCAGCACCAGGAGCATAAAATACAATAAAAATGCAACAGTTTTTCCATCGTCTAACACGAATAATTGCAACCAGTGTGAAAGTGATATTCATTCCTACGATCCGGGCAACCCAGGTTTCACACTAGGGCGTTGTTCCACCACATCGAATAGTTAGGGCCTGAGAAGTCAACGCCAGAAGCATAAAATGCAATATAAATACAACAGCTTTTCCATCGTATAAAACGAATAATTGCAACCAGTGAGAAAGTAATGGGCATTCCTACGTTCCGTGCAACCTAGTATTCACTCTAGGGCGTTGGTCCACCAGACCGAATTGTTTGGATCTAAGGAGTCAACGCCAAGAAGCATAAAATACTATAAAAATACAACAGTCCTTCCATCGTATAACAGGAATAATTGCAACCAGCGTGAAAGTAATGGTTATTTCTACGTTCCGTGCAACCTAGGCTTCGCACTAGGGCGTTGCACCACCAGGTCGAATAGTTATGGCATTAGAAGTCAACGCCCGAAGCATAAAATACAATATATGTACAACAGTTTTTCCATCGTATAAAATGAATAATTGCAACCAGTGTGAAAGTTATAGTCAGTTCTACGTTCCGGGCATTCTAGGCTTCACTCTAGGGCGTTGGTCCACCAGGTCCAATAGTCAGGGCCTAAGAAGTCAACGCCAGAAACATAAAATGCAATATAAATACAACAGCTTTCCATCGTATAACAGGAATAATTGCAACCAGTATGAAAGTAATGGTCATTTCTACGTTCCGGGCAATCTACGTTTCACCCTATGGCGTTTCTCCACCAGATCGAATAGTTAGGGCCTAAGAAGTCAACGCCCGATGCATAAAATACGATATAAATACAACAGCTTTTCCAATCGTATAAAACTAATAATTGCAACCAGTGTGAAAGTAATGGTCATTTCTACGTTCCGGGGAACATAGGCTTCACCCTTGGACGTTGCTCCACCAGATCGAATACATGGGGCCTTAGAAGTCAACGCCAGAATAATAAACCCCAATATAAATACAGCAGTTTTTTCATCGTATGAAACGAATAATTGCAACCAGTGTGAAAGTAATGGTCATTTCTACGTTCCGGGCAACCTAGGCTTCACTCTAGGGCGTTGCACCGCCACATCGAATAGATACGGCCTTGGAAGTCAACGCCAGAAGAATTAAATACAATATATGTACAACAGTTTTTCCATCGTATAAAATGAATAATTGCAACCAGTGTGAAAGTTATAGTCATTTCTACGTTCCGGGCAACCTAGGCTTCACTCTAGGGCGTTGCTCCACAAGATCGAATAGCTACGACCTTAGAAGACAAAGCCAGAAGCAGAAAATACAATAAAAATGCAACAGTTTTTCCATCGTATAAGACGAATAATTGCAACCAGTGTGAAAGTAATGGTCATTTCTACGTTCAGGGTAACCTAGGCTTCACTCTAGGGCGTTGCTCCGCCACATCGAATAGATACGGCCTTGGAAGTCAACGCCAGAAGAATTAAATACAATATATGTACAACAGTTTTTCCATCGTATAAAATGAATAATTGCAACCAGTGTGAATGTTATAGTCATTTCTACGTTCCGGGCAACCTAGGCTTCACTCTAGGGCGTTGCTCCAAAAGATCGAATAGCTACGACCTTAGAAGTCAAAGCCAGAAGCAGAAAATACAATAAAAATGCAACAGTTTTTCCATCGTATAAAATGAATAATTGCAGACATTGTGAAAGTAATGGTCATTTCAACGTTCCGGGCAACCTAGGCTTCACTCTAGAGCGTTGCTCCAACAGATCGAATAGTTTGGGCCTTAGAAGTCAGCGCCAAAAGCATAAAATACAATATAAATACAACTGCTTTTCCGTCGTATAACAGGAATAATTGCAACCAGTGTGAAAGTGATGGTCATTCCTTCGATCCGGGCAACCCAGGTTTCACACTAGGGCGTTGTTCCACCACATCGAATAGTCAGGGCCTGAGAAGTCAACGCCAGAAGCATAAAATGCAATATAAATACAACAGCTTTTCCAACGTATGAAATGAATAATTGCAACCAGTTTGAACCTTATGGTCATTTCTACGTTCCGGGCAACCTACGTTTCACCCTGTGTCGTTGCTCCACCAGATCGTATAGTTAGGGCCTATGAAGTCAACGCCAGAAGCATAAAATACAATATAAATACAACAGTTTTTCCGTCGTATAACAGGAATAATTGCAACCAGTGTGAAACTAATGACCATTTCGACGTTTCGGTCATCCTAGACTTAACTCTAAGGCATTGTTCCACCAGATCGAAGAGTTAGGGACTTAGAAGTCAACGCCAGAAGCATAAAATACAAATCAAATACAACAGTCGTTCCATCGTATAAGATGAATAATTGCAATCAGTGTGAAAGCCATGGTCATTTCTACGTTTCGGGCAAGATAGGCTTCACTCTATGGCGTTGTTCCATCAGATGGAATAGTTAGTGCCGAAGAAGTCAACGCCAGAAGCATAAAATACAATATAAATACAACATATTTTCCATCGTATAAAAGGAATAATAGCATCCAGTGTGAATGTAATGGTCATTTCCACGTTCCGGGCAACCTAGGCTTCACTCAAGGGCGTTGCTCCAGCCGATCGAATAGTTAGCGCCTTAGAAGTCAACGCCAGAAGCGTAAAATACAATATAAATGCAACAGCTTTTCCATCGTATAACAGGAACAATAGCAACCAGTGTGAAAGATATGGTCATTTCTACGTTCCGGGCAACCTAGGGTTCACTCTAGGGCGTTGGACCACCAGATCCAGTAGTTAGTGCCTAAGAAGTCAACGCCAGAAGCACCAAATACAAAATACATACAACAGTTTTTCCATCGTATAAAACGAATAATTGCAACCAGTGAGAAAGTAATTGTTATTTCTACGTTCCGGGCAACCTACCCTTCACTCTAGGGCGTTGCCCCACCACATCGAGTCGCTACGGCCTTAGAAGAAAACGCCAGAAGCATAAAATACAATATAAATACAACAGTTCTTGCATTGTATAGCATAAATAAATGAGACCAGTGTGAAAGTAATGATCATTTCGTCGTTTCGGGCATCCTAGTCTTACCTCTGAGGCATTGCTCCACCAGATCGAATAGTTAGGGCCTTAGAAGTCAACGCCAGAAGCATAAAACACAATATAAATACAACAGCTTTTCCATCGTATAAAACGAATAATTGCAACCAGTGAGAAAGTAATTGTTATTTCTACGTTCCGGGCAACCTACCCTTCACTCTAGGGCGTTGCCCCACCACATCGAGTCGCTACGGCCTTAGAAGAAAACGCCAGAAGCATAAAATACAAATCAAATACAACAGTCGTTCCATCGTATAAGATGAATAATTGCAATCAGTGTGAAAGTGATGGCCAATTCTACGTTCCGGGCAACCTAGGCTTCACTCTATTGCGTTGCTCCACCAGATAGAATAGTTAGTGCCTTAGAAGTCAACGCCAGAAGCATAAAATACAATATAAATACAACAGTTTTTCCATCGTATAAAACGTATAATTGCAACCAGTATGAAACTGATGGTCATTTCTACTTTCCGAGCAACCTAGGCTTCACCCTAGAGCGTTGCTCCAACAGAATGAATAGCTAGGGCCTTAGAAGTCAACGCCAGGAGCATAAAATACGATATAAATACAACAGCTTTTCCATCGTATAAAAGGAATAATTGCAAACAGTGTGAAAGTAATGGTCATTTCTACGTTCTGGCGACCTAGGCTTCACTGTATGGCGTTCTTCCACCACATCGAATAGCTACGGCCTCAGAAGTCAACGCCTGAAGTATAAAATACAACAAAAATACAACAGTATTTCCATTCTATAACAGGAATAATTGCAACCCGTGTGAAAGTGATGGTCATTTCTACGTTCCGGGCAACCTAGGCTTCACCCTAGGGCGTTGCTCCAACAGATTGAATAGTTAGGGCCTTAGAAGACAACGCCCGAAGCATAAAATGCAATAAAAATACAACAGTGTTTCCATCGCATAAAACGAATAATTGCAACCAGTATGAAACATATGGTCATTTCTACTTTCCGAGCACGCTAGGCTTCACCCTAGGGCGTTGCTCCAACAGATTCAATAGTTAGGACCTTAGAAGTGAACGCCCGAAACATAAAATGCAAAAAAAATACAACAGTGTTTCCATCATATAACAGGAATGATTGCAACCAGTTTGAACGTGATGGCCAATTCTACGTTCCGGGCAACCTAGGCTTCACTCTATTGCGTTGCTCCACCAGATCGAATAGTTAGAGCCTAAGAAGTCAACGCCAGAAGCATAAAATACGATATAAATACAACAGCTTTTCCATCGTATAAAACGAATAATTGCAACCAGTATGAAACTTATGGACATTTCTACTTTCCGAGCAAGCTAGGCTTCACCCTATGGCGTTGGTCCAACAGATTGAATAGTTAGGGCCTTAGAAGTCAACGCCCGAAGCATAAAATGCAATAAAAATACAACAGTGTATCCATCATATAACAGGAATAATTGCAACCAGTTTGAAAGCGATGGCCAATTCTACGTTCCGGGCAACCTAGGCTTCACTCCAGGACGTTGCTCCACCTGATCGAATAGTTAGTGCCTTAGAAGTCAACGCCAGAAGTATAAAATATAATATAAATACAACAGTTTTTCAATCGTATAAAACGAATAATTGCAACCAGTATGAAACTTATGGTCATTTCTACTTTCCGAGCAAGCTAGGCTTCACCCTAGGGCGTTGGTCCAACAGATTGAATAGTTAGGGCCTTAGAAGTCAACGCCCGAAGCATAAAATGCAATAAAAATACAACAGTGTATCCATCATATAACAGGAATAATTGCAACCAGTTTGAAAGCGATGGACAATTCTACGTTCCGGGCAACCTAGGCTTCACTCCAGGGCGTTGCTCCACCTGATCGAATAGTTAGTGCCTTAGAAGTCAACGCCAGAAGCATAAAATACAATATAAATACAACAGTTTTTCCATCGTATAAAACGAAAATTGCAACCAGTATGAAACTTATGGTCATTTCTACTTTCCGAGCAACCTAGTCTTCACCCTATGGCGTTGCTCCAACAGATTGAATAGTTAGGACCTTAGAAGTCAACGCCCTAACCATAAAATGCAAAAAAAATACAACAGTGTTTCCATCATATAACAGGAATAATTGCAACCAGTTTGAAAGTGATGGCCAATTCTACGTTCCGTGCAACCTAGGCTTCACTCTATTGCGTTGCTCCACCAGATCGTATAGTTAGAGCCTAAGAAGTCAACGCCAGAAGCATAAAATACGATATAAATACAACAGCTTTTCCATCGTATAAAACGAATAATTGCAACCAGTATGAAACTTATTGTCATTTCTACTTTCCGAGCAACCTACGCTCCACCCTAGGGCGTTGCTCCAACAGATTGAATAGTTAGGGCCTTAGAAGTCAACGCCCGAACCATAAAACGCAAAAAAAATACAACAGCGTTTCCATCATATAACAGGAATAATTGCAACCAGTTTGAAAGTGATGGCCAATTCTACGTTCCGGGCAACCTATGCATCACTCTATTGCGTTGCTCCACCAGATCGAATAGTTAGTGTCTTAGAAGTCAACGCCAGAAGCATAAAAAACAATATAAATACAACAGTTTTTCCATCGTATAAATCGAATAATTGCAACCAGTATGAAACTTATGGACATTTCTACTTTCCGAGCAACCTAGGCTTCACCCTAGGGCGTTGCTCCAACAGATTGAATAGTTATGGCCTTAGAAGTCAACGCCCGAACCATAAAATGCAAAAAAAATACAACAGTGTTTCCATCATATATCCGGAATAATTGCAACCAGTTTGAAAGCGATGGCCAATTCTACGTTCCGGGCAACCTAGGATTCACTCCAGGGCGTTGCTCAACCAGACCGAATAGTTACGGCCTAAGAAGTCAACGCCAGAAGCACAAAATACGATATAAATACAACAGCATTTCCATCGTATAAAACGAATAATTGCAACCAGTATGAAACTTATGGTCATTTCTACTTTCCGAGCAAGCTAGGCTTCACCCTAGGGCGTTGCTCCAACAGATTGAATAGTTAGGGCCTTAGAAGTCAACGCCCGAACCATAAAATGCAAAAAAAATACCACAGTGTTTCCATCATATAACAGGAATAATTGCAACCAGTTTGAAAGTGATGGCCAATTCTACGTTCCGGGCAACCTAGGCTTCACTCTATTGCGTTGCTCCAAAAGATCGAATAGTTGGAGCCTAAGAAGTCAACGCCAGAAGCATAAAATACGATATAAATACAACAGCTTTTCCATCGTATAAAACGAATAATTGCAACCAATAAGAAACTTATGGTGATTTCTACTTTCCGAGCAAGCTAGGCTTCACCCTAGGGCGTTGGTCCAACAGATTGAATAGTTAGGGCCTTAGAAGTCAACGCCCGAAGCATAAAATGCAATAAAAATACAACAGTGTATGCATCATATAACAGGAATAATTGCAACCAGTTGGAAAGCGATGGCCAATTCTACGTTCCGGGCAACCTAGGCTTCACTCCAGGGCGTTGCTCCACCTGATCGAATAGTTAGTGCCTTAGAAGTCAACGCCAGAAGCATAAAATATAATATAAATACAACAGATTTACCATCGTATAAAACGAATAATTGCAACCAGTATGAAGCTTATGGTCATTTCTACTTTCCGAGCAACCTAGGCTTCACCCTAGGGCGTTGCTCCAACAGATTGAATAGTTAGGACCTTAGAAGTCAACGCCCTAACCAAAAAATGCAAAAAAAATACCACAGTGTTTCCATCATATAACAGGAATAATTGCAACCAGTTTGAAAGTGATGGCCAATTCTACGTTCCGGGCAACCTAGGCTACGCTCTAGGGCGTTGCTACACCAGATCGAATAGATAGTGTCTTAGAAGTCAACACCAGAAGCATAAAATACGATATAAATACAACAGTTTTTCCATCGTATAAAACGAATAATTGCAACCAGTATGAAACTTATGGACATTTCTACTTTCCGAGCAACCTAGGCTTCACCCTAGGGCGTTGCTCCAACAGATTGAATAGTTAGGGCCTTAGAAGTCAACGCCCGAACCATAAAATGCATGAAAAATACAACAGTGTTTCCATCATATATCCGGAATAATTGCAACCAGTTTGAAAGCGATGGCCAATTCTACGTTCCGGGCAACCTAGGATTCACTCCAGGGCGTTGCTCAACCAGACCGAATAGTTACGGCCTAAGAAGTCAACGCCAGAAGCACAAAATACGATATAAATACAACAGCTTTTCCATCGTATAAAACGAATAATTGCAACCAGTATGAAACTTATGGTCATTTCTACTTTCCGAGCAAGCTAGGCTTCACCCTAGGGCGTTGCTCCAACAGATTGAATAGTTAGGGCCTTAGAAGTCAACGCCCGAACCATAAAATGCAAAAAAAATACCACAGTGTTTCCATCATATAACAGGAATAATTGCAACCAGTTTGAAAGTGATGGCCAATTCTACGTTCCGGGCAACCTAGGCTTCACTCTATTGCGTTGCTCCAAAAGATCGAATAGTTGGAGCCTAAGAAGTCAACGCCAGAAGCATAAAATACGATATAAATACAACAGCTTTTCCATCGTATAAAACGAATAATTGCAACCAGTAAGAAACTTATGGTGATTTCTACTTTCCGAGCAAGCTAGGCTTCACCCTAGGGCGTTGGTCCAACAGATTGAATAGTTAGGGCCTTAGAAGTCAACGCCCGAAGCATAAAATGCAATAAAAATACAACAGTGTATGCATCATATAACAGGAATAATTGCAACCAGTTGGAAAGCGATGGCCAATTCTACGTTCCGGGCAACCTAGGCTTCACTCCAGGGCGTTGCTCCACCTGATCGAATAGTTAGTGCCTTAGAAGTCAACGCCAGAAGCATAAAATATAATATAAATACAACAGATTTACCATCGTATAAAACGAATAATTGCAACCAGTATGAAGCTTATGGACATTTCTACTTTCCGAGCAACCTAGGCTTCACCCTAGGGCGTTGCTCCAACAGATTGAATAGTTAGGGCCTTAGATGTCAACGCCCGAACCATAAAATGCATGAAAAATACAACAGTGTTTCCATCATATATCAGGAATAATTGCAACCATTTTGAAAGCGATGGCCAATTCTACGTTCCGGGCAACCTAGGTTTCACTCCAGGGCGTTGCTCCACCAGACCGAATAGTTACGGCCTAAGAAGTGAACGCCAGAAGCATAAAATACAATATAAATACAACAGTTTTTCCATCGTATAAAACGAATAATTGCAACCAGTATGAAACTTATGGACATTTCTACTTTCCGAGCGACCTAGGCTTCACCCTAGGGCGTTGCTCCCACAGATTGAATAGTTAGGGCCTTAGAAGTCAACGCCCGAACCATAAAATGCAAGAAAAATACAACAGTGTTTCCATCATATATCAGGAATAATTGCAACCAGTTTGAAAGCGATGGCCAATTCTACGTTCCGGGCAACCTAGGTTTCAGTCCTGGGCGTTGCTCCACCATACCGAATAGTTACGGCCTAAGAAGTCAACTCCAGAAGCATAAAATACGATATAAATACAACATCTTTTCCATCGTATAGAACGAATAATTGCAACCAGTATGAAACTTATGGTCATTTCTACTGTCCGAGCAAGCTAGGCTTCACCCTAGAGCGTTGGTCCAACAGATTGAATAGTTAGGGCCTTAGAAGTCATCGCCCGAAGCATAAAATGCAATAAAAATACAACAGTGTATCCATCATATAACAGAAATAATTGCAACCAGTTTGAAAGCGATGGCCAATTCTACGTTCCGGGCAACCTAGGCTTCACTCCAGGGCGTTGCTCCACCTGATCGAATAGTTAGTGCCATAGAAGTCAACACCAGAAGCATAAAATACAATATAAATACAACAGTTTTTCCACCGTATAAAACGAATAATTGCAACCAGTATCAAACTTATGGTCATTTCTACTTTCAGAGCAACCTAGGCTTCACCCTAGGGCGTTGCTCCAACAGATTGAATAGTTAGGACCTTAGAAGTCAACGCCCTAACCATAAAATGCAAAAAAAATACAACAGTGTTTCCATCATATAAAAGGAATAATTGCAACCAGTTTGAAAGTGATGGCCAATTCTACGTTCGGGGCAACCTAGGCTTCACTCTAGGGCGTTGCTCCACCAGATCGAATAGTTAGTGCCTTAGAAGTCAACGCCAGAAGCATAAAATACAATATAAATACAACAGTTTCTCCATCGTATAAAACGTATATTGCAACCAGTATGAAACTTATGGTCATTTCTACTTTCCGAGCAACCTAGGCTTCACCCTAGGGCGTTGCTCCAACAGATTGAATAGTTAGGGCCTTAGAAGTCAACGCCCGAACCATAAAATGCAAAAAAAATACAACAGTGTTTCCATCATGTAACAGGAATAATTGCAACCAGTTTGAAAGTGAAGGCCAGTTCTACGTTCCGGGCAACCTAGGCTTCACACTATTGCGTTGCTCCACCAGATCGAATAGTTAGTGCCTTAGAAGTCAACGCCAGAAGCATAAAATACAATATAAATACAACAGCTTTCCATCGTATAAAACGAATAGTTGCAACCAGTATGAAACTTATGGACATTTCTACTTTCTGAGCAACCTAGGCTCCACCCTAGGGCGTTGCTCCAACAGATTGAGCAGTTAGGGCCTTAGAAGTCAACGCCCGAACCATGAAACGCAAAAAAAATACAACAGTGTTTCCATCATATAACAGGAATAATTGCAACCAGTTTGAAAGTGATGGCCAATTCTACGTTCCGGGCAACCTATGCAGCACTCTATTGCGTTGCTCCACCAGATCGAATAGTTAGTGCCTCAGAAGTCAACGCCAGAAGCATAAAATACAATATAAATACAACAGTTTTTCCATCGTATAAAACGAATAATTGCAACCAGTATGAAACTTATGGACATTTCTACTTTCCGAGCAACCTAGGCTTCACCCTAGGGCGTTGCTCCAACAGATTGAATAGTTATGGCCTTAGAAGTCAACGCCCGAACCATAAAATGCAAAAGAAATACAACAGTGTTTCCATCATATATCAGGAATAATTGCAACCAGTATGAAAGTGATGGCCAATACTACGTTCCGGGCAACCTAGGTTTCACTCCAGGGCGTTGCTCCACCAGACCGAATAGTTACGGCCTAAGAAGGCAACGCCAGAAGCATAAAATACGATATAAATACAACAGCTTTTCCATCGTATAAAACGAATAATTGCAACCAGTATGAAACTTATGGTCATTTCTACCTGCCGAGCAAGCTAGGCTTCACCCTAGGGCGTTGGTCCAACAGATTGAATAGTTAGGGCCTTAGAAGTCTACGCCAGGAGCATAAAATACGATATAAATACAACAGCTTTTCCATCGTATAAAAGGAATAATTGCAAACAGTGTGAAAGTAATGGTCATTTCTACGTTCTGGCGACCTAGGCTTCACTGTATGGCGTTCTTCCACCACATCGAATAGCTACGGCCTCAGAAGTCAACGCCTGAAGTATAAAATACAACAAAAATACAACAGTATTTCCATTCTATAACAGGAATAATTGCAACCCGTGTGAAAGTGATGGTCATTTCTACGTTCCGGGCAACCTAGGCTTCACCCTAGGGCGTTGCTCCAACAGATTGAATAGTTAGGGCCTTAGAAGACAACGCCTGAAGCATAAAATGCAATAAAAATACAACAGTGTTTCCATCGCATAAAACGAATAATTGCAACCAGTATGAAACATATGGTCATTTCTACTTTCCGAGCAAGCTAGGCTTCACCCTAGGGCGTTGCTCCAACAGATTCAATAGTTAGGACCTTAGAAGTGAACGCCCGAAACATAAAATGCAAAAAAAATACAACAGTGTTTCCATCATATAACAGGAATGATTGCAACCAGTTTGAACGTGATGGCCAATTCTACGTTCCGGGCTACCTAGGCTTCTCTCTAGGGCGTTGCTCCACCAGATCGAATAGACAGTGCCTTAGAAGTCAACGCCAGAAGCATAAAATACAATATAAATACAACAGTTTTTCCATCGTATGAAACAAACAATTGCAACCAGTATGAAGAATATGATCATTTCTACTTTCCGAGCAACCTAGGCTTCACCCTAGGGCGTTGCTCCAACGGATTGAATAGTTAGGGACTTAGAAGTCAACGCCCGAACCATAAAATGCAAAAAAAATACAACAGTGTTTCCACCATATAACAGGAATAATTGCAACCAGTTCGAAAGTGATGGCCAATTCTACGTTCCGGGCAATCTAGGTTTCACTCCAGGGCGTTGCTCCACCAGACCGAATAGTTACGGCCTAAGAAGTCAACGCCAGAAGCATAAAATACGATATAAATACAACAGCTTTTCCATCGTATAAAACGAGTAATTGCAACCAGTGTGAAAGTAATGGTCATTTCTACGTTCCGAGCACCCTAGGCGTCACTCTAGGGCGTTGCTTCACCACATCTAATAGCTACGGCCTTAGAAGTCAACGCCAGAGTCATAAAGTACAATATAAATACAACAGCGTTTCCATCGTGTAAAACGAATAATTGCAACCAGTGTGAAAGTTATGGTCAGTTCTACATTCCGAGCAACCTAGGATTCACTCTAGGGCGTTGCTGCACCAGATCGGATAGTTAGGTCCTCAGAAGTAAACGCCAGAAGCATAAAATACGATGTAAATACAACAGCGTTTGCATCGTATAAAACGAATGATTGCAACCAGTGTGAAAGTTATGGTCATTTCTACATTCCGAGCAACCTAGGATTCACTCTAGGGCGCTGCTCCACCAGATCGAATAGTTAGGTCCTTAGAAGTAAACGCCAGAATCATAAAATACGATATAAATACAACAGCTTTTCCATCGTATAAAAGGAATAATTGCAAACAGTGTGAAAGTAATGGTCATTTCTACGTTCCGGGCAAGCTAGGCTTCACCCTAGGCAGTGTTCCACCAGATCGAATAGTTAGGGCCTAAGAAGTCAACGCCCGAACCATAAAATGCAAAAAAAATACAACAGTGTTTCCATCATATATCAGGAATAATTGCAACCAGTTTGAAAGTGATGGCCAATTCTACGTTCCGGGCAACCTAGGTCTCACTCCAGGGCGTTGCTCCACCAGACCGAATAGTTACGGCCTAAGAGGTCAACGCCAGAAGCATAAAATACGATACAAATACAACAGCTTTTCCATCGTATAAAACGAATAATTGCAACCAGTGTGAAACTTATGGTCATTTCTACTTTCTGAGCAAGCTAGGCTTCACCCTAGGGCGTTGCTCCAACAGATTGAATAGTTAGGGCCTTAGAAGTCAACGCCCGAACCATAGAATGCAAAAAAAATACAGCAGTGTTTCCATCATATAACAGGTATAATTGCAACCAGTATGAAATTGATGGCCAATTCTACGTTCCGGGCAACCTAGGCATCACTCTATTGCGTTGCTCCACCAGATCGAATAGTTAGTGCCTTAGAAGTCAACGCCAGAAGCATAAAATACAATATAAATACAACCGTTTTTCCATCGTATAAAACGAATAATTGCAACCAGTGTGAAACTTATGGTCATTTCTACTTTCTGAGCAAGCTAGGCTTCACCCTAGGGCGTTGCTCCAACAGATTGAATAGTTAGGGCCTTAGAAGTCAACGCCCGAACCATAGAATGCAAAAAGAATACAGCAGTGTTTCCATCATATAACAGGTATAATTGCAACCAGTATGAAATTGATGGCCAATTCTACGTTCCGGGCAACCTAGGCTTCACTCCAGGGCGTTGCTCCACCTGATCGAATAGTTAGTGCCTTAGAAGTCAACGCCAGAAGCATAAAATACCATATAAATACAACAGTTTTTCCATCGTATAAAACGAATAATTGCAACCAGTATGAAACTTATGGTCATTTCTACTTTCCGAGCAACCTAGGCTTCACCCTAGGGCGTTGCTCCAACAGATTGAATAGTTAGGACCATAGAAGTCAACGCCCTAACCATCAAATGCAAAAAAAATACAACAGTGTTTCCATCATATAACAGGAATAATTGCAACCAGTTTGAAAGTGATGGCCAATTCTACGTTCCGGGCAACCTAGGCTTCGCTCTAGGGCGTTGCTCCACCAGATCGAATAGATAGTGCCTTAGATGTCAACGCCAGAAGCATAAAGTACGATATAAATACAACAGTTTTTCCATCGTATAAAACGAATAATTGCAACCAGTATGAAACTTATGGTCATTTCTACTTTCCGAGCAAGCTAGGCTTCACCCTAGGGCGTTGCTCCAACAGATTGAATAGCTAGGGCCTTAGATGTCAACGCCCGAACCATAAAATGCAAAAAAAATACAACAGTGTTTCCATCATATAACAGGAATAATTGCAACCAGTTTGAAAGTGAAGGCCATTTCTACGTTCCGGGCAACCTAGGCTTCACTCTATTGCGTTGCTCCACCAGATCGAATAGTTAGTGCCTTAGAAGTCAACGCCAGAAGCATAAAATACGATATAAATACAACAGCTTTTCCATCGTATAAAACGAATAATTGCAACCAGTATGAAACTTATGGACATTTCTACTTTCCGAGCAAGCTAGGCTTCACCCTATGGCGTTGGTCCAACAGATTGAATAGTTAGGGCCTTAGAAGTCAACGCCCGAAGCATAAAATGCAATAAAAATACAACAGTGTATCCATCATATAACAGGAATAATTGCAACCAGTTTGAAAGCGATGGCCAATTCTACGTTCCGGGCAACCTAGGCTTCACTCCAGGGCGTTGCTCCACCTGATCGAATAGTTAGTGCCTTAGAAGTCAACGCCAGAAGTATAAAATATAATATAAATACAACAGTTTTTCAATCGTATAAAACGAATAATTGCAACCAGTATGAAACTTATGGTCATTTCTACTTTCCGAGCAAGCTAGGCTTCACCCTAGGGCGTTGGTCCAACAGATTCAATAGTTAGGGCCTTAGAAGTCAACGCCCGAAGCATAAAATGCAATAAAAATACAACAATGTATCCATCATATAACAGGAATAATTGCAACCAGTTTGAAAGCGATGGACAATTCTACGTTCCGGGCAACCTAGGCTTCACTCCAGGTCGTTGCTCCACCTGATCGAATAGTTAGTGCCTTAGAAGTCAACGCCAGAAGCATAAAATACAATATAAATACAACAGTTTTTCCATCGTATAAAACGAATAATTGCAACCAGTATGAAACTTATGGTCATTTCTACTTTCCGAGCAACCTAGGCTTCACCCTATGGCGTTGCTCCAACAGATTGAATAGTTAGGACCTTAGAAGTCAACGCCCTAACCATAAAATGCAAAAAAAATACAACAGTGTTTCCATCATATAACAGGAATAATTGCAACCAGTTTGAAAGTGATGGCCAATTCTACGTTCCGGGCAACCTAGGCTTCACTCCAGGGCGTTGCTCCACCTGATCGAATAGTTAGTGCCTTAGAAGTCAACGCCAGAAGCACAAAATACAATATAAATACAACAGTTTTTCCATCGTATAAAACGAGTAATTGCAACCAGTATGAAACTTATGGTCATTTCTACTTTCCGAGCAACCTAGGCTTCACCCTAGGGCGTTGCTCCAACAGATTGAGTAGTTAGGACCTTAGAAGTCAACGCCCTAACCATAAAATGCAAAAAAAATACAACAGTGTTTCCATCATATAACAGGAATAATTGCAACCAGTTTGAAAGTGATGGCCAATTCTACGTTCCGGGCAACCTAGGCTTCGCTCTAGGGCGTTGCTCCACCAGATCGAATAGATAGTGCCTTAGAAGTCAACACCAGGAGCATAAAATACGATATAAATACAACAGTTTTTCCATCGTATAAAACGAATAATTGCAACCAGTATTAAACTTATGGACATTTCTACTTTCCCAGCAACCTAGGCTTCACCCTAGGGCGTTGATCCAACAGATTCAATAGTTAGGGCCTTAGAAGTCAACGCCCGAACCATAAGATGCAAAAAAAATACAACAGTGTTTCCATCATATATCAGGAATAATTGCAACCAGTTTGAAAGTGAAGGCCATTTCTACGTTCCGGGCAACCTAGGCTTCACTCTATTGCGTTGCTCCACCAGATCGAATAGTTAGTGCCTTAGAAGTCAACGCCAGAAGCATAAAATACGATATAAATACAACAGCTTTTCCATCGTATAAAACGAATAATTGCAACCAGTATGAAACTTATGGACATTTCTACTTTCCGAGCAAGCTAGGCTTCACCCTATGGCGTTGGTCCAACAGATTGAATAGTTAGGGCCTTAGAAGTCAACGCCCGAAGCATAAAATGCAATAAAAATACAACAGTGTATCCATCATATAACAGGAATAATTGCAACCAGTTTGAAAGCGATGGCCAATTCTACGTTCCGGGCAACCTAGGCTTCACTCCAGGGCGTTGCTCCACCTGATCGAATAGTTAGTGCCTTAGAAGTCAACGCCAGAAGTATAAAATATAATATAAATACAACAGTTTTTCAATCGTATAAAACGAATAATTGCAACCAGTATGAAACTTATGGTCATTTCTACTTTCCGAGCAAGCTAGGCTTCACCCTAGGGCGTTGGTCCAACAGATTCAATAGTTAGGGCCTTAGAAGTCAACGCCCGAAGCATAAAATGCAATAAAAATACAACAATGTATCCATCATATAACAGGAATAATTGCAACCAGTTTGAAAGCGATGGACAATTCTACGTTCCGGGCAACCTAGGCTTCACTCCAGGTCGTTGCTCCACCTGATCGAATAGTTAGTGCCTTAGAAGTCAACGCCAGAAGCATAAAATACAATATAAATACAACAGTTTTTCCATCGTATAAAACGAATAATTGCAACCAGTATGAAACTTATGGTCATTTCTACTTTCCGAGCAACCTAGGCTTCACCCTATGGCGTTGCTCCAACAGATTGAATAGTTAGGACCTTAGAAGTCAACGCCCTAACCATAAAATGCAAAAAAAATACAACAGTGTTTCCATCATATAACAGGAATAATTGCAACCAGTTTGAAAGTGATGGCCAATTCTACGTTCCGGGCAACCTAGGCTTCACTCCAGGGCGTTGCTCCACCTGATCGAATAGTTAGTGCCTTAGAAGTCAACGCCAGAAGCACAAAATACAATATAAATACAACAGTTTTTCCATCGTATAAAACGAGTAATTGCAACCAGTATGAAACTTATGGTCATTTCTACTTTCCGAGCAACCTAGGCTTCACCCTAGGGCGTTGCTCCAACAGATTGAGTAGTTAGGACCTTAGAAGTCAACGCCCTAACCATAAAATGCAAAAAAAATACAACAGTGTTTCCATCATATAACAGGAATAATTGCAACCAGTTTGAAAGTGATGGCCAATTCTACGTTCCGGGCAACCTAGGCTTCGCTCTAGGGCGTTGCTCCACCAGATCGAATAGATAGTGCCTTAGAAGTCAACACCAGGAGCATAAAATACGATATAAATACAACAGTTTTTCCATCGTATAAAACGAATAATTGCAACCAGTATTAAACTTATGGACATTTCTACTTTCCCAGCAACCTAGGCTTCACCCTAGGGCGTTGATCCAACAGATTCAATAGTTAGGGCCTTAGAAGTCAACGCCCGAACCATAAGATGCAAAAAAAATACAACAGTGTTTCCATCATATATCAGGAATAATTGCAACCAGTTTGAAAGTGAAGGCCAGTTCTACGTTCCGGGCAACCTAGGCTTCACTCTATTGCGTTGCTCCACCAGATCGAATAGTTAGTGCCTTAGAAGTCAACGCCAGAAGCATAAAATACAATATAAATACAACAGCTTTCCATCGTATAAAACGAATAGTTGCAACCAGTATGAAACTTATGGACATTTCTACTTTCTGAGCAACCTAGGCTCCACCCTAGGGCGTTGCTCCAACAGATTGAATAGTTAGGGCCTTAGAAGTCAACGCCCGAACCATAAAACGCAAAAAAATACAACAGTGTTTCCATCATATAACAGGAATAATTGCAACCAGTTTGAAAGTGATGGCCAATTCTACGTTCCGGGCAACCTAGGCTTCACTCTATTGCGTTGCTCCACCAGATCGAATAGTTAGAGCCTAAGAAGTCAACGCCAGAAGCATAAAATACGATATAAATACAACAGCTTTTCCATCGTATAAAACGAATAATTGCAACCAGTATGAAACTTATTGTCATTTCTACTTTCCGAGCAAGCTAGGCTTCACCCTAGGGCGTTGCTCCAACAGATTGAATAGTTATGGCCTTAGAAGTCAACGCCCGAACCATAAAATGCAAAAAAAATACAACAGTGTTTCCATCATATATCCGGAATAATTGCAACCAGTTTGAAAGCGATGGCCAATTCTACGTTCCGGGCAACCTAGGATTCACTCCAGGGCGTTGCTCAACCAGACCGAATAGTTACGGCCTAAGAAGTCAACGCCAGAAGCACAAAATACGATATAAATACAACAGCTTTTCCATCGTATAAAACGAATAATTGCAACCAGTATGAAACTTATGGTCATTTCTACTTTCCGAGCAAGCTAGGCTTCACCCTAGGGCGTTGCTCCAACAGATTGAATAGTTAGGGCCTTAGAAGTCAACGCCCGAACCATAAAATGCAAAAAAAATACCACAGTGTTTCCATCATATAACAGGAATAATTGCAACCAGTTTGAAAGTGATGGCCAATTCTACGTTCCGGGCAACCTAGGCTTCACTCCAGGGCGTTGCTCCACCTGATCGAATAGTTAGTGCCTTAGAAGTCAACGCCAGAAGCACAAAATACAATATAAATACAACAGTTTTTCCATCGTATAAAACGAGTAATTGCAACCAGTATGAAACTTATGGTCATTTCTACTTTCCGAGCAACCTAGGCTTCACCCTAGGGCGTTGCTCCAACAGATTGAGTAGTTAGGACCTTAGAAGTCAACGCCCTAACCATAAAATGCAAAAAAAATACAACAGTGTTTCCATCATATAACAGGAATAATTGCAACCAGTTTGAAAGTGATGGCCAATTCTACGTTCCGGGCAACCTAGGCTTCGCTCTAGGGCGTTGCTCCACCAGATCGAATAGATAGTGCCTTAGAAGTCAACACCAGGAGCATAAAATACGATATAAATACAACAGTTTTTCCATCGTATAAAACGAATAATTGCAACCAGTATTAAACTTATGGACATTTCTACTTTCCCAGCAACCTAGGCTTCACCCTAGGGCGTTGGTCCAACAGATTCAATAGTTAGGGCCTTAGAAGTCAACGCCCGAACCATAAGATGCAAAAAAAATACAACAGTGTTTCCATCATATATCAGGAATAATTGCAACCAGTTTGAAAGTGAAGGCCAGTTCTACGTTCCGGGCAACCTAGGCTTCACTCTATTGCGTTGCTCCACCAGATCGAATAGTTAGTGCCTTAGAAGTCAACGCCAGAAGCATAAAATACAATATAAATACAACAGCTTTCCATCGTATAAAACGAATAGTTGCAACCAGTATGAAACTTATGGACATTTCTACTTTCTGAGCAACCTAGGCTCCACCCTAGGGCGTTGCTCCAACAGATTGAATAGTTAGGGCCTTAGAAGTCAACGCCCGAACCATAAAACGCAAAAAAATACAACAGTGTTTCCATCATATAACAGGAATAATTGCAACCAGTTTGAAAGTGATGGCCAATTCTACGTTCCGGGCAACCTAGGCTTCACTCTATTGCGTTGCTCCACCAGATCGAATAGTTAGAGCCTAAGAAGTCAACGCCAGAAGCATAAAATACGATATAAATACAACAGCTTTTCCATCGTATAAAACGAATAATTGCAACCAGTATGAAACTTATTGTCATTTCTACTTTCCGAGCAACCTACGCTCCACCCTAGGGCGTTGCTCCAACAGATTGAATAGTTAGGGCCTTAGAAGTCAACGCCCGAACCATAAAACGCAAAAAAAATACAACAGCGTTTCCATCATATAACAGGAATAATTGCAACCAGTTTGAAAGTGATGGCCAATTCTACGTTCCGGGCAACCTATGCATCACTCTATTGCGTTGCTCCACCAGATCGAATAGTTAGTGCCTTAGAAGTCAACGCCAGAAGCATAAAAAACAATATAAATACAACAGTTTTTCCATCGTATAAATCGAATAATTGCAACCAGTATGAAACTTATGGACATTTCTACTTTCCGAGCAACCTAGGCTTCACCCTAGGGCGTTGCTCCAACAGATTGAATAGTTATGGCCTTAGAAGTCAACGCCCGAACCATAAAATGCAAAAAAAATACAACAGTGTTTCCATCATATATCCGGAATAATTGCAACCAGTTTGAAAGCGATGGCCAATTCTACGTTCCGGGCAACCTAGGATTCACTCCAGGGCGTTGCTCAACCAGACCGAATAGTTACGGCCTAAGAAGTCAACGCCAGAAGCACAAAATACGATATAAATACAACAGCTTTTCCATCGTATAAAACGAATAATTGCAACCAGTATGAAACTTATGGTCATTTCTACTTTCCGAGCAAGCTAGGCTTCACCCTAGGGCGTTGCTCCAACAGATTGAATAGTTAGGGCCTTAGAAGTCAACGCCCGAACCATAAAATGCAAAAAAAATACCACAGTGTTTCCATCATATAACAGGAATAATTGCAACCAGTTTGAAAGTGATGGCCAATTCTACGTTCCGGGCAACCTAGGCTTCACTCTATTGCGTTGCTCCAAAAGATCGAATAGTTGGAGCCTAAGAAGTCAACGCCAGAAGCATAAAATACGATATAAATACAACAGCTTTTCCATCGTATAAAACGAATAATTGCAACCAGTAAGAATCTTATGGTGATTTCTACTTTCCGAGCAAGCTAGGCTTCACCCTAGGGCGTTGGTCCAACAGATCGAATAGTTAGTGCCTTAGAAGTCAACGCCAGAAGCATAAAATATAATATAAATACAACAGATTTACCATCGTATAAAACGAATAATTGCAACCAGTATGAAGCTTATGGTCATTTCTACTTTCCGAGCAACCTAGGCTTCACCCTAGGGCGTTGCTCCAACAGATTGAATAGTTAGGACCTTAGAAGTCAACGCCCTAACCAAAAAATGCAAAAAAAATACCACAGTGTTTCCATCATATAACAGGAATAATTGCAACCAGTTTGAAAGTGATGGCCAATTCTACGTTCCGGGCAACCTAGGCTACGCTCTAGGGCGTTGCTCCACCAGATCGAATAGTTAGTGCCTTAGAAGTCAACGCCAGAAGCATAAAATACAATATAAATACAACAGTTTTTCCATCGTATAAAACGAATAATTGCAACCGGTATGAAACTTATGGTCATTTCTACTTTCCGAGCAACCTAGGCTTCACCCTAGGGCGTTGCTCCAACAGATTGAATAGTTAGGGCCTTAGAAGTCAACGCCCGAACCATAAAATGCAAAAAAAATACCACAGTGTATCCACCATATAACAGGAATAATTGCAACCAGTTTGAAAGTGATGGCCAATTCTACGTTCCGGGCAACCTAGGCTTCACTCTATTGCGTTGCTCCACCAGATCGAATAGTTAGAGCCTAAGAAGTCAACGCCAGAAGCATAAAATACGATATAAATACAACAGCTTTTCCATCGTATAAAACGAATAATTGCAACCAGTATGAAACTTATGGACATTTCTACTTTCCGAGCAAGCTAGGCTTCACCCTATGGCGTTGGTCCAACAGATTGAATAGTTAGGGCCTTAGAAGTCAACGCCCGAAGCATAAAATGCAATAAAAATACAACAGTGTATCCATCATATAACAGGAATAATTGCAACCAGTTTGAAAGCGATGGCCAATTCTACGTTCCGGGCAACCTAGGCTTCACTCCAGGGCGTTGCTCCACCTGATCGAATAGTTAGTGCCTTAGAAGTCAACGCCAGAAGTATAAAATATAATATAAATACAACAGTTTTTCAATCGTATAAAACGAATAATTGCAACCAGTATGAAACTTATGGTCATTTCTACTTTCCGAGCAAGCTAGGCTTCACCCTAGGGCGTTGGTCCAACAGATTGAATAGTTAGGGCCTTAGAAGTCAACGCCCGAAGCATAAAATGCAATAAAAATACAACAGTGTATCCATCATATAACAGGAATAATTGCAACCAGTTTGAAAGCGATGGACAATTCTACGTTCCGGGCAACCTAGGCTTCACTCCAGGGCGTTGCTCCACCTGATCGAATAGTTAGTGCCTTAGAAGTCAACGCCAGAAGCATAAAATACAATATAAATACAACAGTTTTTCCATCGTATAAAACGAATAATTGCAACCAGTATGAAACTTATGGTCATTTCTACTTTCCGAGCAACCTAGGCTTCACCCTATGGCGTTGCTCCAACAGATTGAATAGTTAGGACCTTAGAAGTCAACGCCCTAACCATAAAATGCAAAAAAAATACAACAGTGTTTCCATCATATAACAGGAATAATTGCAACCAGTTTGAAAGTGATGGCCAATTCTACGTTCCGGGCAACCTAGGCTTCACTCCAGGGCGTTGCTCCACCTGATCGAATAGTTAGTGCCTTAGAAGTCAACGCCAGAAGCATAAAATACAATATAAATACAACAGTTTTTCCATCGTATAAAACGAGTAATTGCAACCAGTATGAAACTTATGGTCATTTCTACTTTCCGAGCAACCTAGGCTTCACCCTAGGGCGTTGCTCCAACAGATTGAGTAGTTAGGACCTTAGAAGTCAACGCCCTAACCATAAAATGCAAAAAAAATACAACAGTGTTTCCATCATATAACAGGAATAATTGCAACCAGTTTGAAAGTGATGGCCAATTCTACGTTCCGGGCAACCTAGGCTTCGCTCTAGGGCGTTGCTCCACCAGATCGAATAGATAGTGCCTTAGAAGTCAACACCAGGAGCATAAAATACGATATAAATACAATAGTTTTTCCATCGTATAAAACGAATAATTGCAACCAGTATTAAACTTATGGACATTTCTACTTTCCCAGCAACCTAGGCTTCACCCTAGGGCGTTGCTCCAACAGATTGAATAGTTAGGGCCTTAGAAGTCAACGCCCGAACCATAAGATGCAAAAAAAATACAACAGTGTTTCCATCATATATCAGGAATAATTGCAACCAGTTTGAAAGTGAAGGCCAGTTCTACGTTCCGGGCAACCTAGGCTTCACTCTATTGCGTTGCTCCACCAGATCGAATAGTTAGTGCCTTAGAAGTCAACGCCAGAAGCATAAAATACAATATAAATACAACAGCTTTCCATCGTATAAAACGAATAGTTGCAACCAGTATGAAACTTATGGACATTTCTACTTTCTGAGCAACCTAGGCTCCACCCTAGGGCGTTGCTCCAACAGATTGAATAGTTAGGGCCTTAGAAGTCAACGCCCGAACCATAAGATGCAAAAAAAATACAACAGTGTTTCCATCATATATCAGGAATAATTGCAACCAGTTTGAAAGTGAAGGCCAGTTCTACGTTCCGGGCAACCTAGGCTTCACTCTATTGCGTTGCTCCACCAGATCGAATAGTTAGTGCCTTAGAAGTCAACGCCAGAAGCATAAAATACAATATAAATACAACAGCTTTCCATCGTATAAAACGAATAGTTGCAACCAGTATGAAACTTATGGACATTTCTACTTTCTGAGCAACCTAGGCTCCACCCTAGGGCGTTGCTCCAACAGATTGAATAGTTAGGGCCTTAGAAGTCAACGCCCGAACCATAAAACGCAAAAAAAATACAACAGTGTTTCCATCATATAACAGGAATAATTGCAACCAGTTTGAAAGTGATGGCCAATTCTACGTTCCGGGCAACCTAGGCTTCACTCTATTGCGTTGCTCCACCAGATCGAATAGTTAGAGCCTAAGAAGTCAACGCCAGAAGCATAAAATACGATATAAATACAACAGCTTTTCCATCGTATAAAACGAATAATTGCAACCAGTATGAAACTTATTGTCATTTCTACTTTCCGAGCAACCTACGCTCCACCCTAGGGCGTTGCTCCAACAGATTGAATAGTTAGGGCCTTAGAAGTCAACGCCCGAACCATAAAACGCAAAAAAAATACAACAGCGTTTCCATCATATAACAGGAATAATTGCAACCAGTTTGAAAGTGATGGCCAATTCTACGTTCCGGGCAACCTATGCATCACTCTATTGCGTTGCTCCACCAGATCGAATAGTTAGTGCCTTAGAAGTCAACGCCAGAAGCATAAAAAACAATATAAATACAACAGTTTTTCCATCGTATAAATCGAATAATTGCAACCAGTATGAAACTTATGGACATTTCTACTTTCCGAGCAACCTAGGCTTCACCCTAGGGCGTTGCTCCAACAGATTGAATAGTTATGGCCTTAGAAGTCAACGCCCGAACCATAAAATGCAAAAAAAATACAACAGTGTTTCCATCATATATCCGGAATAATTGCAACCAGTTTGAAAGCGATGGCCAATTCTACGTTCCGGGCAACCTAGGATTCACTCCAGGGCGTTGCTCAACCAGACCGAATAGTTACGGCCTAAGAAGTCAACGCCAGAAGCACAAAATACGATATAAATACAACAGCTTTTCCATCGTATAAAACGAATAATTGCAACCAGTATGAAACTTATGGTCATTTCTACTTTCCGAGCAAGCTAGGCTTCACCCTAGGGCGTTGCTCCAACAGATTGAATAGTTAGGGCCTTAGAAGTCAACGCCCGAACCATAAAATGCAAAAAAAATACCACAGTGTTTCCATCATATAACAGGAATAATTGCAACCAGTTTGAAAGTGATGGCCAATTCTACGTTCCGGGCAACCTAGGCTTCACTCTATTGCGTTGCTCCAAAAGATCGAATAGTTGGAGCCTAAGAAGTCAACGCCAGAAGCATAAAATACGATATAAATACAACAGCTTTTCCATCGTATAAAACGAATAATTGCAACCAGTAAGAAACTTATGGTGATTTCTACTTTCCGAGCAAGCTAGGCTTCACCCTAGGGCGTTGGTCCAACAGATTAAATAGTTAGGGCCTTAGAAGTCAACGCCCGAAGCATAAAATGCAATAAAAATACAACAGTGTATGCATCATATAACAGGAATAATTGCAACCAGTTGGAAAGCGATGGCCAATTCTACGTTCCGGGCAACCTAGGCTTCACTCCAGGGCGTTGCTCCACCTGATCGAATAGTTAGTGCCTTAGAAGTCAACGCCAGAAGCATAAAATATAATATAAATACAACAGATTTACCATCGTATAAAACGAATAATTGCAACCAGTATGAAGCTTATGGTCATTTCTACTTTCCGAGCAACCTAGGCTTCACCCTAGGGCGTTGCTCCAACAGATTGAATAGTTAGGACCTTAGAAGTCAACGCCCTAACCAAAAAATGCAAAAAAAATACCACAGTGTTTCCATCATATAACAGGAATAATTGCAACCAGTTTGAAAGTGATGGCCAATTCTACGTTCCGGGCAACCTAGGCTACGCTCTAGGGCGTTGCTACACCAGATCGAATAGATAGTGTCTTAGAAGTCAACACCAGAAGCATAAAATACGATATAAATACAACAGTTTTTCCATCGTATAAAACGAATAATTGCAACCAGTATGAAACTTATGGACATTTCTACTTTCCGAGCGACCTAGGCTTCACCCTAGGGCGTTGCTCCCACAGATTGAATAGTTAGGGCCTTAGAAGTCAACGCCCGAACCATAAAATGCAAGAAAAATACAACAGTGTTTCCATCATATATCAGGAATAATTGCAACCAGTTTGAAAGCGATGGCCAATTCTACGTTCCGGGCAACCTAGGTTTCAGTCCTGGGCGTTGCTCCACCATACCGAATAGTTACGGCCTAAGAAGTCAACTCCAGAAGCATAAAATACGATATAAATACAACATCTTTTCCATCGTATAGAACGAATAATTGCAACCAGTATGAAACTTATGGTCATTTCTACTGTCCGAGCAAGCTAGGCTTCACCCTCGAGCGTTGGTCCAACAGATTGAATAGTTAGGGCCTTAGAAGTCATCGCCCGAAGCATAAAATGCAATAAAAATACAACAGTGTATCCATCATATAACAGGAATAATTGCAACCAGTTTGAAAGCGATGGCCAATTCTACGTTCCGGGCAACCTAGGCTTCACTCCAGGGCGTTGCTCCACCTGATCGAATAGTTAGTGCCATAGAAGTCAACACCAGAAGCATAAAATACAATATAAATACAACAGTTTTTCCACCGTATAAAACGAATAATTGCAACCAGTATCAAACTTATGGTCATTTCTACTTTCCGAGCAACCTAGGCTTCACCCTAGGGCGTTGCTCCAACAGATTGAATAGTTAGGACCTTAGAAGTCAACGCCCTAACCATAAAATGCAAAAAAAATACAACAGTGTTTCCATCATATAAAAGGAATAATTGCAACCAGTTTGAAAGTGATGGCCAATTCTACGTTCGGGGCAACCTAGGCTTCACTCTAGGGCGTTGCTCCACCAGATCGAATAGTTAGTGCCTTAGAAGTCAACGCCAGAAGCATAAAATACAATATAAATACAACAGTTTCTCCATCGTATAAAACGTATATTGCAACCAGTATGAAACTTATGGTCATTTCTACTTTCCGAGCAACCTAGGCTTCACCCTAGGGCGTTGCTCCAACAGATTGAATAGTTAGGGCCTTAGAAGTCAACGCCCGAACCATAAAATGCAAAAAAAATACAACAGTGTTTCCATCATATAACAGGAATAATTGCAACCAGTTTGAAAGTGAAGGCCAGTTCTACGTTCCGGGCAACCTGGGCTTCACACTGTTGCGTTGCTCCACCAGATCGAATAGTTAGTGCCTTAGAAGTCAACGCCAGAAGCATAAAATACAATATAAATACAACAGCTTTCCATCGTATAAAACGAATAGTTGCAACCAGTATGAAACTTATGGACATTTCTACTTTCTGAGCAACCTAGGCTCCACCCTAGGGCGTTGCTCCAACAGATTGAGCAGTTAGGGCCTTAGAAGTCAACGCCCGAACCATAAAACGCAAAAAAAATACAACAGTGTTTCCATCATATAACAGGAATAATTGCAACCAGTTTGAAAGTGATGGCCAGTTATACGTTCCGGGCAACCTATGCAGCACTCTATTGCGTTGCTCCACCAGATCGAATAGTTAGTGCCTCAGAAGTCAACGCCAGAAGCATAAAATACAATATAAATACAACAGTTTTTCCATCGTATAAAACGAATAATTGCAACCAGTATGAAACTTATGGACATTTCTACTTTCCGAGCAACCTCGGCTTCACCCTAGGGCGTTGCTCCAACAGATTGAATAGTTATGGCCTTAGAAGTCAACGCCCGAACCATAAAATGCAAAAGAAATACAACAGTGTTTCCATCATATATCAGGAATAATTGCAACCAGTATGAAAGTGATGGCCAATACTACGTTCCGGGCAACCTAGGTTTCACTCCAGGGCGTTGCTCCACCAGACCGAATAGTTACGGCCTAAGAAGGCAACGCCAGAAGCATAAAATACGATATAAATACAACAGTTTTTCCATCGTATAAAACGAATAATTGCAACCAGTATGAAACTTATGGTCATTTCTACCTTCCGAGCAAGCTAGGCTTCACCCTAGGGCGTTGGTCCAACAGATTGAATAGTTAGGGCCTTAGAAGTCTACGCCCGAAGCATAAAATGCAATAAAAATACAACAGTGTTTCCATCATATATCAGGAATAATTGCAACCAGTTTGAAAGTGATGGCCAATTCTACGTTCCGGGCAACCTAGGCTTCACTCTATTGCGTTGCTCCACCAGATAGAATAGTTAGTGCCTTAGAAGTCAACGCCAGAAGCATAAAATACAATATAAATACAACAGTTTTTCCATCGTATAAAACGTATAATTGCAACCAGTGTGAAAATTATGGTCATTTCTACATTCCGAGCAACCTAGGCTTCACACTAGGGCGTTCTTCCACCAGATCGAATAGTTAGGGCCTAAGAAGTCAACGCCCGAAGCATTAAATACGATAAAGATGCAACAGTTTTTCCATCGTATAAAACGAATAATTGCAACCAGTGTGAAAATTATGGTCATTTCCACTTTCCGAGCAACCTAGGCTTCACCCTAGAGCGTTGCTCCAACAGAATGAATAGCTAGGGCCTTAGAAGTCAACGCCAGGAGCATAAAATACGATATAAATACAACAGCTTTTCCATCGTATAAAAGGAATAATTGCAAACAGTGTGAAAGTAATGGTCATTTCTACGTTCTGGCGACCTAGGCTTCACTGTATGGCGTTCTTCCACCACATCGAATAGCTACGGCCTCAGAAGTCAACGCCTGAAGTATAAAATACAACAAAAATACAACAGTATTTCCATTCTATAACAGGAATAATTGCAACCCGTGTGAAAGTGATGGTCATTTCTACGTTCCGGGCAACCTAGGCTTCACCCTAGGGCGTTGCTCCAACAGATTGAATAGTTAGGGCCTTAGAAGACAACGCCCGAAGCATAAAATGCAATAAAAATACAACAGTGTTTCCATCGCATAAAACGAATAATTGCAACCAGTATGAAACATATGGTCATTTCTACTTTCCGAGCAAGCTAGGCTTCACCCTAGGGCGTTGCTCCAACAGATTCAATAGTTAGGACCTTAGAAGTGAACGCCCGAAACATAAAATGCAAAAAAAATACAACAGTGTTTCCATCATATAACAGGAATGATTGCAACCAGTTTGAACGTGATGGCCAATTCTACGTTCCGGGCAACCTAGGCTTCTCTCTAGGGCGTTGCTCTACCAGATCGAATAGATAGTGCGTTAGAAGTCAACGCCAGAAGCATAAAATACAATATAAATACAACAGTTTCTCCATCGTATAAAACGAATAATTGCAACCAGTGTGAAAGTTATGGTCATTTCCACATTCCGAGCAACCTAGGCTTCACTCTAGGGCGTTGCTCCACTAGATCGAACAGCTAGAGCCTTAGAAGTCAACGCCAGAAGCATAAAATACAATATAAATACAACAGTTCTTCCATCGTATAAAACGAATAATTGCCACCAGTATGAAAGTTATGGTCATTTCTACGTTCCGTGCAACCTAGGCTACACTCTATGGCGTTCTTCCACCACATCGAATAGCTACGGCCTCAGAAGTCAACGCCTGAAGCAAAAAATACCATAAACATACAACAGTCTTTCCATCCTATAACAGGAATAATAGCAACCCGTGTGAAAGTGATGGTCATTTGTACGTTCCAGGCAACCTAGGCTTCACTCTAGGGCGTTGTTCCACCAGATCGAATTGTTAGGGCCTAAGAAGTCAACCCCAGAAGCGTAAAATACAATATAAATACAACAGCTTTTACATCGTATAAAATGAATAATTGCAAACAGTGTGAAAGTAATGGTCATTTCTACGTTCCGGGCAACCTAGGCTTCACTCTAGGGCGTTGCTCCACCACATCAAACAGTGAGGGCCTTAGAAGTCAACGCCCGAAGCATAAAAGGCAATAAAAATACAAGAGTTTTTCCATCGTATAACAGGATTAATTGCAACCAGGTTGAAAGTGATGGCCAACTCTACGTTCCGGGCAACCTAGGCTTCACTCAAGGGCGTTGCTCCACCAGATCGAATGGTTAGTGCCTTAGAAGTCAACGCCAGAAGCATAAAATACAATATAAATACAACAGTTTTTCCATCGTATAAAACGAACAATTGCAACCAGTATGAAACTTATGGTCATTTCTACTTTCCGAGCAACCTAGGCTTCACCCTAGGGCGTTGCTCCAACAGATTGAGTAGTTAGGGCCTTAGAAGTCAATGCCCGAAGCATAAAATACGATATAAATACAACAGCTTTTCCATCGTATAAAACGAATAATTGCAACCAGTGTGAAAGTTATGGTCATTTCTACGTTCCGGGCAACCTAGGATTCAACCTAGGGCGTTGGTCTACCGCATCGAATAGCTACGGTCTCAGAAGACAACGCCTGAAGCATAAAATACAATAAAAATACAACAGTCTTTCCATCCTATAACAGGAATAATTGCAACCCGTGTGAAGGTGATGGTCATTTGTACGTTCCAGGCAACCTAGGCTTCACTCTAGGGCGTTGCTCCACCAGATCCAATAGTTAGGGCCTTAGAAGTCAACGCCAGAAGCATAAAATACAATAAAGATGCAACAGCTTTTCCATCGTATAAAACGAATAATTTCATCCAGTGTGCATGTTATGGTAATTTCTACGTTCCGGGCAACCTAGGCATCACCCTAGGGTGTTGTTCCACCAGATGGAATAGTTAGGGCATAAGAAGTCAACGCCAGAAGCATAAAATACAATTTAAATATAACAGTTTTTCCATCGTATAAAACGAATAATAGCGACCAGTGTGAAAGTTATGGTCATTTCTACGTTCCGGGCAACCTAGGCTACACCCTAGGGCGTTGCTCCAACAGATTGAATAGTTGGGGCCTTAGAAGCCAATCCCCGAAGCACAAAATGCAATAAAAATACAACAGTTTTTCCATCATATAACAGGAATAATTGTAACCAGTTTGAAAGTGACGGTCATTTCTACGTTCCGGGCAACCTCGGCTTCACTCTCGGGCGTTGCTCCACCAGATCGAATAGTTAGGGCCTAAGAAGTGAACGCCAGAAGCATAAAATACAATATAAATACAACAGTTTTTCCATCGTATAAAACGAATAATTGCAACCAGTATGAAAGTTATGGTCATTTCTACTTTCCGGGCAACCTAGGCTTCACCCTAGGGCGTTGCTCCAACAGATGGAATAGTTAGGGCCTTAGAAGTCAACGGCCGAAGCATAAAATACAAAATAAATAGAACTGTTTTTCCATTGTATAAAACGTGTAATTGCTATCGGTGTCAAAGTTATTTCCATTTCTACGTTCCGGGCCACCTAGGCTTCACCCTAGGGCGTTGTTCCACCAGATGGAATAGTTAGGGCATAAGAAGTCAACGCCAGAAGTATAAAATACAATATAAGTACAACAGTTTTTCCATCGTATAAAACGAATAATTGCTACCGGTGTGAAAGTTATGGTCATTTCTACGTTCCGGGCAACCTAGGCTACACCCTAGGGCGATGCTCCAACAGATTGAATAGTTGGGGCCTTAGAAGTCAATGCCCGAAGCACAAAATGCAATAAAAATACAACAGTTTTTCCATCATATAACAGGAATAATTGCAACCAGTTTGAAAGTGACGGTCATTTCTACGTTCCGGGCAACCTCGGCTTCACTCTCGGGCGTTGCTCCACCAGATCGAATAGTTAGGGCCTAAGAAGTGAACGCCAGAAGCACAAAATACAATATAAATACAACAGTTTTTCCATCATATAAAACGAGTAATTGCAACCAGTATGAAAGCTGTCGTCATTCCTACTTTCCGGGCAACCTAGGCTACAGGCTAGGGCGTTGCTCCAACAGATTGAATAGTTAGGGCCTTAGAAGTCAACGCCAGGAGCATAAAAACAATACAAATACAACAGTTTTTCCATCGTATAAAACGAACAATTGCAACAAGTATGAAAGTTGTGGTTATTTCTACTTTACGGGCAACCTAGGCTTCACCCTAGGGCGTTGCTCCAACAGATTGAATAGTTAGGGCCTTAGAAGTCAACGCCCGAAGCATAAAATGCAATAAAAATGCAACAGTTTTTCCATCGTATAAAAGGATTAATTGCAACCAGTTTGAAAGTGATGGTCATTTCTACGTTCCGGTCAACCTAGGCTTCACCATAGAGCGTTGTTCCACCAGATCGGATAGTCAGGGCCTAAGAAGTGAACGCCAGAAGCATAAAATACAATATAAATACAACAGCTTTTCAATCGTTTGAAACGAGTAATTGCAACCAGTATGAAAGTTATTGTCATTTCTACTTTCCGGGCAACCTAGGCTACACCCTAGGGCGTTGCTCCAACAGACTGAATAGGTAGGGCCTTAGAAGTCAATGCCCGAAGCATAAAATGCAATAAAAATACAACAGCTTTTCCATCATATAACAGGAATATTTGCAACCATTTTGAAAGTTATGGTCATTTCTACGTTCCGGGCAACCTAGGCTTGACTGTAGGGCGTTGTTCCACCTGATCGGGCAGCTAGGGCCTAAGAAGGCAAAGCCAGAAGCATAAAATACAATATAAATATAACAGTTTCTCCATCGTATAAAACGAATAATAGCGACCAGTGTGAAAGTTATGGTCATTTCTACGTACCCGGCAACCTAGGCTCCACCCCAAGGAGTTGTTCCACCAGATCGAATAGTTAGGACCTTAGAAGACAATGCCCGAAGCATAAGATGCAATAAAAATACAACAGTTTTTCCATCATATAACAGAAATAATTCAACCAGTTTGAAAGTGATGGTCATTTCTACGTTCCGGGCAACCTACGCTTCACTCTAGGGCTTTGCTCCACCAGATGGAATAGTTTGTGCCTTAGAAGTCAACGCCAGAAGCATAAAATACAATATAAATACAACAGTTTTTCCATCGTATAAAACGAATAATAGCAACCAGTGTGAAAGTTATGGTCATTTCTACGTTCCGGGCAACCTAGGCTTCACCCCAGGGCGTAGTGCCACCAGATCGAATAGTTAGGTCCTAAGAACTGAACGCCAGCAGCATAAAATACAATATAAATACAACAGTTTTTCCATCATATAAAACGAATAATTGCCACCAGTATGAAGGTTATGGTCATTTCTACGTTCCGGGCAACCTAGGCTTCACTCTAGGGCGTTGCTCCACCAGATCAAACAGCTAGGGCCTTAGAAGTCAACGCCCGAAGCATAAGATACAATATAAATATAACAGTTTTTCCATCGTATAGAACGAATAATAGCAACCAGTGTGAAAGTTATGGTCATTTCTACGTTCCGGGCAACCTAGGCCTCACTCTAGGTCGTTGTTCCACCAAATCGAATTGTTAGGGCATAAGAAGTCAACGCCAGACGCATAAAATACGGTATAAATACAACAGCTTTTCCATCGTATAAAACGAATAATTGCAACCAGTGTGAAAGTTATGGTCATTTCTACTTTCCGGGCAACCTAGGCTTCACCCTAGGGCGTTGCTCCAACAGATGGAATAGTTAGGGCCTTAGAAGTCAACGGCCGAAGCATAAAATACAAAATAAATAGAACTGTTTTTCCATCGTATAAAACGTGTAATTGCTATCGGTGTCAAAGTTATTTCCATTTCTACGTTCCGGGCAACCTAGGCTTCACCCTAGGGCGTTGTTCCACCAGATGGAATAGTTAGGGCATAAGAAGTCAACGCCAGAAGTATAAAATACAATATAAGTACAACAGTTTTTCCATCGTATAAAACGAATAATTGCTACCGGTGTGAAAGTTATGGTCATTTCTACGTTCCGGACCACCTAGGCATCCCTCTAGTGCGTTGCTCCACCAGATCAAACAGCTAGGGCCTTGGAAGTCAACGCCCGAAGCATAAAATACAAAATAAATAGAACAGGTTTTCCATTGTATAAAACGAATAATTGCTACCAGTGTAAAAGTTATGGTCAGTTCTACGTTCCGGGCAACCTAGGCTTCACCCTAGGGCTTTGTTCCAACAGATCGAATAGTTAGGACCTAAGAAGTGAACGCCAAAAGCATAAAATACAATATAAATAGAACAGTTTTTCCATCATATAAAACGAGTAATTGCAACCAGTATGAAAGTTGTGGTCATTTCTACTTTCCGGGCAACCTAGGCTACACCCTAGGGCGTTGCTCCAACAGACTGAATAGGTAGGGCCTTAGAAGTCAATGCCCGAAGCATAAAATGCATTAAAAATACAACAGTTTTTCCATCATATAACCGGAATAATTGCAACCAGTTTGAAAGTGATTGTCATTTCTACGTTCCGGACAACCTCGGCTTCACTCTAGGGCGTTGCTCCACCAGATCCAATAGTTAGGGCCTTAGAAGTCAACGCCAGAAGCATAAAATACAATAAAGATGCAACAGCTTTTCCATCGTATAAAACGAATAATTTCATCCAGTGTGCATGTTATGGTAATTTCTACGTTCCGGGCAACCTAGGCATCACCCTAGGGTGTTGTTCCACCAGATGGAATAGTTAGGGCATAAGAAGTCAACGCCAGAAGCATAAAATACAATTTAAATATAACAGTTTTTCCATCGTATAAAACGAATAATAGCGACCAGTGTGAAAGTTATGGTCATTTCTACGTTCCGGGCAACCTAGGCTACACCCTAGGGCGTTGCTCCAACAGATTGAATAGTTGGGGCCTTAGAAGCCAATCCCCGAAGCACAAAATGCAATAAAAATACAACAGTTTTTCCATCATATAACAGGAATAATTGTAACCAGTTTGAAAGTGACGGTCATTTCTACGTTCCGGGCAACCTCGGCTTCACTCTCGGGCGTTGCTCCACCAGATCGAATAGTTAGGGCCTAAGAAGTGAACGCCAGAAGCATAAAATACAATATAAATACAACAGTTTTTCCATCGTATAAAACGAATAATTGCAACCAGTATGAAAGTTATGGTCATTTCTACTTTCCGGGCAACCTAGGCTTCACCCTAGGGCGTTGCTCCAACAGATGGAATAGTTAGGGCCTTAGAAGTCAACGGCCGAAGCATAAAATACAAAATAAATAGAACTGTTTTTCCATTGTATAAAACGTGTAATTGCTATCGGTGTCAAAGTTATTTCCATTTCTACGTTCCGGGCCACCTAGGCTTCACCCTAGGGCGTTGTTCCACCAGATGGAATAGTTAGGGCATAAGAAGTCAACGCCAGAAGTATAAAATACAATATAAGTACAACAGTTTTTCCATCGTATAAAACGAATAATTGCTACCGGTGTGAAAGTTATGGTCATTTCTACGTTCCGGGCAACCTAGGCTACACCCTAGGGCGATGCTCCAACAGATTGAATAGTTGGGGCCTTAGAAGTCAATGCCCGAAGCACAAAATGCAATAAAAACACAACAGTTTTTCCATCATATAACAGGAATAATTGCAACCAGTTTGAAAGTGACGGTCATTTCTACGTTCCGGGCAACCTCGGCTTCACTCTCGGGCGTTGCTCCACCAGATCGAATAGTTAGGGCCTAAGAAGTGAACGCCAGAAGCACAAAATACAATATAAATACAACAGTTTTTCCATCATATAAAACGAGTAATTGCAACCAGTATGAAAGCTGTCGTCATTCCTACTTTCCGGGCAACCTAGGCTACAGGCTAGGGCGTTGCTCCAACAGATTGAATAGTTAGGGCCTTAGAAGTCAACGCCAGGAGCATAAAAAACAATACAAATACAACAGTTTTTCCATCGTATAAAACGAACAATTGCAACAAGTATGAAAGTTGTGGTTATTTCTACTTTACGGGCAACCTAGGCTTCACCCTAGGGCGTTGCTCCAACAGATTGAATAGTTAGGGCCTTAGAAGTCAACGCCCGAAGCATAAAATGCAATAAAAATGCAACAGTTTTTCCATCGTATAAAAGGATTAATTGCAACCAGTTTGAAAGTGATGGTCATTTCTACGTTCCGGTCAACCTAGGCTTCACCATAGACCGTTGTTCCACCAGATCGGATAGTCAGGGCCTAAGAAGTGAACGCCAGAAGCATAAAATACAATATAAATACAACAGCTTTTCAATCGTTTGAAACGAGTAATTGCAACCAGTATGAAAGTTATTGTCATTTCTACTTTCCGGGCAACCTAGGCTACACCCTAGGGCGTTGCTCCAACAGACTGAATAGGTAGGGCCTTAGAAGTCAATGCCCGAAGCATAAAATGCAATAAAAATACAACAGCTTTTCCATCATATAACAGGAATATTTGCAACCATTTTGAAAGTTATGGTCATTTCTACGTTCCGGTCAACCTAGGCTTCACCATAGAGCGTTGTTCCACCAGATCGAATAGTCAGGGCCTAAGAAGTGAACGCCAGAAGCATAAAATACAATATAAATACAACAGCTTTTCAATCGTATAAAACGAATAATTGCAACCAGTATGAAACTTATGGTCATTTCTACCTTCCGAGCAAGCTAGGCTTCACCCTAGGGCGTTGGTCCAACAGATTGAATAGTTAGGGCCTTAGAAGTCTACGCCCGAAGCATAAAATGCAATAAAAATACAACAGTGTTTCCATCATATATCAGGAATAATTGCAACCAGTTTGAAAGTGATGGCCAATTCTACGTTCCGGGCAACCTAGGCTTCACTCTATTGCGTTGCTCCACCAGATAGAATAGTTAGTGCCTTAGAAGTCAACGCCAGAAGCATAAAATACAATATAAATACAACAGTTTTTCCATCGTATAAAACGTATAATTGCAACCAGTGTGAAAATTATGGTCATTTCTACATTCCGAGCAACCTAGGCTTCACACTAGGGCGTTCTTCCACCAGATCGAATAGTTAGGGCCTAAGAAGTCAACGCCCGAAGCATTAAATACGATAAAGATGCAACAGTTTTTCCATCGTATAAAACGAATAATTGCAACCAGTGTGAAAATTATGGTCATTTCCACTTTCCGAGCAACCTAGGCTTCACCCTAGAGCGTTGCTCCAACAGAATGAATAGCTAGGGCCTTAGAAGTCAACGCCAGGAGCATAAAATACGATATAAATACAACAGCTTTTCCATCGTATAAAAGGAATAATTGCAAACAGTGTGAAAGTAATGGTCATTTCTACGTTCTGGCGACCTAGGCTTCACTGTATGGCGTTCTTCCACCACATCGAATAGCTACGGCCTCAGAAGTCAACGCCTGAAGTATAAAATACAACAAAAATACAACAGTATTTCCATTCTATAACAGGAATAATTGCAACCCGTGTGAAAGTGATGGTCATTTCTACGTTCCGGGCAACCTAGGCTTCACCCTAGGGCGTTGCTCCAACAGATTGAATAGTTAGGGCCTTAGAAGACAACGCCCGAAGCATAAAATGCAATAAAAATACAACAGTGTTTCCATCGCATAAAACGAATAATTGCAACCAGTATGAAACATATGGTCATTTCTACTTTCCGAGCAAGCTAGGCTTCACCCTAGGGCGTTGCTCCAACAGATTCAATAGTTAGGACCTTAGAAGTGAACGCCCGAAACATAAAATGCAAAAAAAATACAACAGTGTTTCCATCATATAACAGGAATGATTGCAACCAGTTTGAACGTGATGGCCAATTCTACGTTCCGGGCAACCTAGGCTTCTCTCTAGGGCGTTGCTCTACCAGATCGAATAGATAGTGCGTTAGAAGTCAACGCCAGAAGCATAAAATACAATATAAATACAACAGTTTCTCCATCGTATAAAACGAATAATTGCAACCAGTGTGAAAGTTATGGTCATTTCCACATTCCGAGCAACCTAGGCTTCACTCTAGGGCGTTGCTCCACTAGATCGAACAGCTAGAGCCTTAGAAGTCAACGCCAGAAGCATAAAATACAATATAAATACAACAGTTCTTCCATCGTATAAAACGAATAATTGCCACCAGTATGAAAGTTATGGTCATTTCTACGTTCCGTGCAACCTAGGCTACACTCTATGGCGTTCTTCCACCACATCGAATAGCTACGGCCTCAGAAGTCAACGCCTGAAGCAAAAAATACCATAAACATACAACAGTCTTTCCATCCTATAACAGGAATAATAGCAACCCGTGTGAAAGTGATGGTCATTTGTACGTTCCAGGCAACCTAGGCTTCACTCTAGGGCGTTGTTCCACCAGATCGAATTGTTAGGGCCTAAGAAGTCAACCCCAGAAGCGTAAAATACAATATAAATACAACAGCTTTTACATCGTATAAAATGAATAATTGCAAACAGTGTGAAAGTAATGGTCATTTCTACGTTCCGGGCAACCTAGGCTTCACTCTAGGGCGTTGCTCCACCACATCAAACAGTGAGGGCCTTAGAAGTCAACGCCCGAAGCATAAAAGGCAATAAAAATACAAGAGTTTTTCCATCGTATAACAGGATTAATTGCAACCAGGTTGAAAGTGATGGCCAACTCTACGTTCCGGGCAACCTAGGCTTCACTCAAGGGCGTTGCTCCACCAGATCGAATGGTTAGTGCCTTAGAAGTCAACGCCAGAAGCATAAAATACAATATAAATACAACAGTTTTTCCATCGTATAAAACGAACAATTGCAACCAGTATGAAACTTATGGTCATTTCTACTTTCCGAGCAACCTAGGCTTCACCCTAGGGCGTTGCTCCAACAGATTGAGTAGTTAGGGCCTTAGAAGTCAATGCCCGAAGCATAAAATACGATATAAATACAACAGCTTTTCCATCGTATAAAACGAATAATTGCAACCAGTGTGAAAGTTATGGTCATTTCTACGTTCCGGGCAACCTAGGATTCAACCTAGGGCGTTGGTCTACCGCATCGAATAGCTACGGTCTCAGAAGACAACGCCTGAAGCATAAAATACAATAAAAATACAACAGTCTTTCCATCCTATAACAGGAATAATTGCAACCCGTGTGAAGGTGATGGTCATTTGTACGTTCCAGGCAACCTAGGCTTCACTCTAGGGCGTTGCTCCACCAGATCCAATAGTTAGGGCCTTAGAAGTCAACGCCAGAAGCATAAAATACAATAAAGATGCAACAGCTTTTCCATCGTATAAAACGAATAATTTCATCCAGTGTGCATGTTATGGTAATTTCTACGTTCCGGGCAACCTAGGCATCACCCTAGGGTGTTGTTCCACCAGATGGAATAGTTAGGGCATAAGAAGTCAACGCCAGAAGCATAAAATACAATTTAAATATAACAGTTTTTCCATCGTATAAAACGAATAATAGCGACCAGTGTGAAAGTTATGGTCATTTCTACGTTCCGGGCAACCTAGGCTACACCCTAGGGCGTTGCTCCAACAGATTGAATAGTTGGGGCCTTAGAAGCCAATCCCCGAAGCACAAAATGCAATAAAAATACAACAGTTTTTCCATCATATAACAGGAATAATTGTAACCAGTTTGAAAGTGACGGTCATTTCTACGTTCCGGGCAACCTCGGCTTCACTCTCGGGCGTTGCTCCACCAGATCGAATAGTTAGGGCCTAAGAAGTGAACGCCAGAAGCATAAAATACAATATAAATACAACAGTTTTTCCATCGTATAAAACGAATAATTGCAACCAGTATGAAAGTTATGGTCATTTCTACTTTCCGGGCAACCTAGGCTTCACCCTAGGGCGTTGCTCCAACAGATGGAATAGTTAGGGCCTTAGAAGTCAACGGCCGAAGCATAAAATACAAAATAAATAGAACTGTTTTTCCATTGTATAAAACGTGTAATTGCTATCGGTGTCAAAGTTATTTCCATTTCTACGTTCCGGGCCACCTAGGCTTCACCCTAGGGCGTTGTTCCACCAGATGGAATAGTTAGGGCATAAGAAGTCAACGCCAGAAGTATAAAATACAATATAAGTACAACAGTTTTTCCATCGTATAAAACGAATAATTGCTACCGGTGTGAAAGTTATGGTCATTTCTACGTTCCGGGCAACCTAGGCTACACCCTAGGGCGATGCTCCAACAGATTGAATAGTTGGGGCCTTAGAAGTCAATGCCCGAAGCACAAAATGCAATAAAAATACAACAGTTTTTCCATCATATAACAGGAATAATTGCAACCAGTTTGAAAGTGACGGTCATTTCTACGTTCCGGGCAACCTCGGCTTCACTCTCGGGCGTTGCTCCACCAGATCGAATAGTTAGGGCCTAAGAAGTGAACGCCAGAAGCACAAAATACAATATAAATACAACAGTTTTTCCATCATATAAAACGAGTAATTGCAACCAGTATGAAAGCTGTCGTCATTCCTACTTTCCGGGCAACCTAGGCTACAGGCTAGGGCGTTGCTCCAACAGATTGAATAGTTAGGGCCTTAGAAGTCAACGCCAGGAGCATAAAAACAATACAAATACAACAGTTTTTCCATCGTATAAAACGAACAATTGCAACAAGTATGAAAGTTGTGGTTATTTCTACTTTACGGGCAACCTAGGCTTCACCCTAGGGCGTTGCTCCAACAGATTGAATAGTTAGGGCCTTAGAAGTCAACGCCCGAAGCATAAAATGCAATAAAAATGCAACAGTTTTTCCATCGTATAAAAGGATTAATTGCAACCAGTTTGAAAGTGATGGTCATTTCTACGTTCCGGTCAACCTAGGCTTCACCATAGAGCGTTGTTCCACCAGATCGGATAGTCAGGGCCTAAGAAGTGAACGCCAGAAGCATAAAATACAATATAAATACAACAGCTTTTCAATCGTTTGAAACGAGTAATTGCAACCAGTATGAAAGTTATTGTCATTTCTACTTTCCGGGCAACCTAGGCTACACCCTAGGGCGTTGCTCCAACAGACTGAATAGGTAGGGCCTTAGAAGTCAATGCCCGAAGCATAAAATGCAATAAAAATACAACAGCTTTTCCATCATATAACAGGAATATTTGCAACCATTTTGAAAGTTATGGTCATTTCTACGTTCCGGGCAACCTAGGCTTGACTGTAGGGCGTTGTTCCACCTGATCGGGCAGCTAGGGCCTAAGAAGGCAAAGCCAGAAGCATAAAATACAATATAAATATAACAGTTTCTCCATCGTATAAAACGAATAATAGCGACCAGTGTGAAAGTTATGGTCATTTCTACGTACCCGGCAACCTAGGCTCCACCCCAAGGAGTTGTTCCACCAGATCGAATAGTTAGGACCTTAGAAGACAATGCCCGAAGCATAAGATGCAATAAAAATACAACAGTTTTTCCATCATATAACAGAAATAATTCAACCAGTTTGAAAGTGATGGTCATTTCTACGTTCCGGGCAACCTACGCTTCACTCTAGGGCTTTGCTCCACCAGATGGAATAGTTTGTGCCTTAGAAGTCAACGCCAGAAGCATAAAATACAATATAAATACAACAGTTTTTCCATCGTATAAAACGAATAATAGCAACCAGTGTGAAAGTTATGGTCATTTCTACGTTCCGGGCAACCTAGGCTTCACCCCAGGGCGTAGTGCCACCAGATCGAATAGTTAGGTCCTAAGAACTGAACGCCAGCAGCATAAAATACAATATAAATACAACAGTTTTTCCATCATATAAAACGAATAATTGCCACCAGTATGAAGGTTATGGTCATTTCTACGTTCCGGGCAACCTAGGCTTCACTCTAGGGCGTTGCTCCACCAGATCAAACAGCTAGGGCCTTAGAAGTCAACGCCCGAAGCATAAGATACAATATAAATATAACAGTTTTTCCATCGTATAGAACGAATAATAGCAACCAGTGTGAAAGTTATGGTCATTTCTACGTTCCGGGCAACCTAGGCCTCACTCTAGGTCGTTGTTCCACCAAATCGAATTGTTAGGGCATAAGAAGTCAACGCCAGACGCATAAAATACGGTATAAATACAACAGCTTTTCCATCGTATAAAACGAATAATTGCAACCAGTGTGAAAGTTATGGTCATTTCTACTTTCCGGGCAACCTAGGCTTCACCCTAGGGCGTTGCTCCAACAGATGGAATAGTTAGGGCCTTAGAAGTCAACGGCCGAAGCATAAAATACAAAATAAATAGAACTGTTTTTCCATCGTATAAAACGTGTAATTGCTATCGGTGTCAAAGTTATTTCCATTTCTACGTTCCGGGCAACCTAGGCTTCACCCTAGGGCGTTGTTCCACCAGATGGAATAGTTAGGGCATAAGAAGTCAACGCCAGAAGTATAAAATACAATATAAGTACAACAGTTTTTCCATCGTATAAAACGAATAATTGCTACCGGTGTGAAAGTTATGGTCATTTCTACGTTCCGGACCACCTAGGCATCCCTCTAGTGCGTTGCTCCACCAGATCAAACAGCTAGGGCCTTGGAAGTCAACGCCCGAAGCATAAAATACAAAATAAATAGAACAGGTTTTCCATTGTATAAAACGAATAATTGCTACCAGTGTAAAAGTTATGGTCAGTTCTACGTTCCGGGCAACCTAGGCTTCACCCTAGGGCTTTGTTCCAACAGATCGAATAGTTAGGACCTAAGAAGTGAACGCCAAAAGCATAAAATACAATATAAATAGAACAGTTTTTCCATCATATAAAACGAGTAATTGCAACCAGTATGAAAGTTGTGGTCATTTCTACTTTCCGGGCAACCTAGGCTACACCCTAGGGCGTTGCTCCAACAGACTGAATAGGTAGGGCCTTAGAAGTCAATGCCCGAAGCATAAAATGCATTAAAAATACAACAGTTTTTCCATCATATAACCGGAATAATTGCAACCAGTTTGAAAGTGATTGTCATTTCTACGTTCCGGACAACCTCGGCTTCACTCTAGGGCGTTGCTCCACCAGATCCAATAGTTAGGGCCTTAGAAGTCAACGCCAGAAGCATAAAATACAATAAAGATGCAACAGCTTTTCCATCGTATAAAACGAATAATTTCATCCAGTGTGCATGTTATGGTAATTTCTACGTTCCGGGCAACCTAGGCATCACCCTAGGGTGTTGTTCCACCAGATGGAATAGTTAGGGCATAAGAAGTCAACGCCAGAAGCATAAAATACAATTTAAATATAACAGTTTTTCCATCGTATAAAACGAATAATAGCGACCAGTGTGAAAGTTATGGTCATTTCTACGTTCCGGGCAACCTAGGCTACACCCTAGGGCGTTGCTCCAACAGATTGAATAGTTGGGGCCTTAGAAGCCAATCCCCGAAGCACAAAATGCAATAAAAATACAACAGTTTTTCCATCATATAACAGGAATAATTGTAACCAGTTTGAAAGTGACGGTCATTTCTACGTTCCGGGCAACCTCGGCTTCACTCTCGGGCGTTGCTCCACCAGATCGAATAGTTAGGGCCTAAGAAGTGAACGCCAGAAGCATAAAATACAATATAAATACAACAGTTTTTCCATCGTATAAAACGAATAATTGCAACCAGTATGAAAGTTATGGTCATTTCTACTTTCCGGGCAACCTAGGCTTCACCCTAGGGCGTTGCTCCAACAGATGGAATAGTTAGGGCCTTAGAAGTCAACGGCCGAAGCATAAAATACAAAATAAATAGAACTGTTTTTCCATTGTATAAAACGTGTAATTGCTATCGGTGTCAAAGTTATTTCCATTTCTACGTTCCGGGCCACCTAGGCTTCACCCTAGGGCGTTGTTCCACCAGATGGAATAGTTAGGGCATAAGAAGTCAACGCCAGAAGTATAAAATACAATATAAGTACAACAGTTTTTCCATCGTATAAAACGAATAATTGCTACCGGTGTGAAAGTTATGGTCATTTCTACGTTCCGGGCAACCTAGGCTACACCCTAGGGCGATGCTCCAACAGATTGAATAGTTGGGGCCTTAGAAGTCAATGCCCGAAGCACAAAATGCAATAAAAATACAACAGTTTTTCCATCATATAACAGGAATAATTGCAACCAGTTTGAAAGTGACGGTCATTTCTACGTTCCGGGCAACCTCGGCTTCACTCTCGGGCGTTGCTCCACCAGATCGAATAGTTAGGGCCTAAGAAGTGAACGCCAGAAGCACAAAATACAATATAAATACAACAGTTTTTCCATCATATAAAACGAGTAATTGCAACCAGTATGAAAGCTGTCGTCATTCCTACTTTCCGGGCAACCTAGGCTACAGGCTAGGGCGTTGCTCCAACAGATTGAATAGTTAGGGCCTTAGAAGTCAACGCCAGGAGCATAAAAAACAATACAAATACAACAGTTTTTCCATCGTATAAAACGAACAATTGCAACAAGTATGAAAGTTGTGGTTATTTCTACTTTACGGGCAACCTAGGCTTCACCCTAGGGCGTTGCTCCAACAGATTGAATAGTTAGGGCCTTAGAAGTCAACGCCCGAAGCATAAAATGCAATAAAAATGCAACAGTTTTTCCATCGTATAAAAGGATTAATTGCAACCAGTTTGAAAGTGATGGTCATTTCTACGTTCCGGTCAACCTAGGCTTCACCATAGACCGTTGTTCCACCAGATCGGATAGTCAGGGCCTAAGAAGTGAACGCCAGAAGCATAAAATACAATATAAATACAACAGCTTTTCAATCGTTTGAAACGAGTAATTGCAACCAGTATGAAAGTTATTGTCATTTCTACTTTCCGGGCAACCTAGGCTACACCCTAGGGCGTTGCTCCAACAGACTGAATAGGTAGGGCCTTAGAAGTCAATGCCCGAAGCATAAAATGCAATAAAAATACAACAGCTTTTCCATCATATAACAGGAATATTTGCAACCATTTTGAAAGTTATGGTCATTTCTACGTTCCGGTCAACCTAGGCTTCACCATAGAGCGTTGTTCCACCAGATCGAATAGTCAGGGCCTAAGAAGTGAACGCCAGAAGCATAAAATACAATATAAATACAACAGCTTTTCAATCGTATGAAACGAGTAATTGCAACCAGTAAGAAAGTTAACGTCATTTCTACGTTCCGGGCAACCTAGACTTTACCCTAGGGCGTTGCTCCAACAGATTGAATAGTTAGGACCTTAGAAGTCAATGCCCGAAGCATAAAATGCAATAAAAATACAACAGTTTTTCCATCGTATAAAACGAATAATAGCAACCAGTGTGAAAGTTATGGTCATTTCTACGTTCCGGGCAACCTAGGCTTCACCCCAGGGCGTAGTGCCACCAGATCAAACAGCTAGGGCCTTAGAAGTCAACGCCCGAAGCATAAGATACAATATAAATATAACAGTTTTTCCATCGTATAGAACGAATAATAGCAACCAGTGTGAAAGTTATGGTCATTTCTACGTTCCGGGCAACCTAGGCCTCACTCTAGGTCGTTGTTCCACCAAATCGAATTGTTAGGGCCTAAGAAGTCAACGCCAGAAGCATAAGATACAATATAAATATAACAGTTTTTCCATCGTATAGAACGAATAATAGCAACCAGTGTGAAAGTTAACGTCATTTCTACTTTCCGGGCAACCTAGGCTTCACCCTAGGGCGTTGCTCCACCAGATCGAATAGCTAGGACCTTAGAAGTCGAAGCCAGAAGCATAAAATGCAATATTAATATAACAGTTTTTCTACCGCATAAAACGAATAATTGCTACCGGTGTGAAAGTTATGGTTATTTCTACGTTCCGGGCAACCTAGGCTTGACTGTAGGGCGTTGTTCCACCTGATCGGGCAGCTAGGGCCTAAGAAGGCAAAGCCAGAAGCATAAAATACAATATAAATATAACAGTTTCTCCATCGTATAAAACGAATAATAGCGACCAGTGTGAAAGTTATGGTCATTTCTACGTACCCGGCAACCTAGGCTCCACCCCAAGGAGTTGTTCCACCAGATCGAATAGTTAGGACCTTAGAAGACAATGCCCGAAGCATAAGATGCAATAAAAATACAACAGTTTTTCCATCATATAACAGAAATAATTCAACCAGTTTGAAAGTGATGGTCATTTCTACGTTCCGGGCAACCTAGGCTTCACTCTAGGGCATTGCTCCACCAGATGGAATAGTTTGTGTCTTAGAAGTCAACGCCAGAAGCATAAAATACAATATAAATACAACAGTTTTTCCATCGTATAAAACGAACAATAGCAACCAGTGTGAAAGTTATGGTCATTTCTACGTTCCGGGCAACCTAGGCTTCACCCCAGGGCGTAGTGCCACCAGATCAAACAGCTAGGGCCTTAGAAGTCAACGCCCGAAGCATAAGATACAATATAAATATAACAGTTTTTCCATCGTATAGAACGAATAATAGCAACCAGTGTGAAAGTTATGGTCATTTCTACGTTCCGGGCAACCTAGGCCTCACTCTAGGTCGTTGTTCCACCAAATCGAATTGTTAGGGCCTAAGAAGTCAACGCCAGAAGCATAAGATACAATATAAATATAACAGTTTTTCCATCGTATAGAACGAATAATAGCAACCAGTGTGAAAGTTAACGTCATTTCTACTTTCCGGGCAACCTAGGCTTCACCCTAGGGCGTTGCTCCACCAGATCGAATAGCTAGGACCTTAGAAGTCGAAGCCAGAAGCATAAAATGCAATATTAATATAACAGTTTTTCTACCGCATAAAACGAATAATTGCTACCGGTGTGAAAGTTATGGTTATTTCTACGTTCCGGGCAACCTAGGCTTGACTGTAGGGCGTTGTTCCACCTGATCGGGCAGCTAGGGCCTAAGAAGGCAAAGCCAGAAGCATAAAATACAATATAAATATAACAGTTTCTCCATCGTATAAAACGAATAATACCGACCAGTGTGAAAGTTATGGTCATTTCTACGTTCCCGGCAACCTAGGCTCCACCCCAAGGAGTTGTTCCACCAGATCGAATAGTTAGGACCTTAGAAGACAATGCCCGAAGCATAAGATGCAATAAAAATACAACAGTTTTTCCATCATATAACAGAAATAATTCAACCAGTTTGAAAGTGATGGTCATTTCTACGTTCCGGGCAACCTAGGCTTCACTCTAGGGCATTGCTCCACCAGATGGAATAGTTTGTGCCTTAGAAGTCAACGCCAGAAGCATAAAATACAATATAAATACAACAGTTTTTCCATCGTATAAAACGAATAATAGCAACCAGTGTGAAAGTTATGGTCATTTCTACGTTCCGGGCAACCTAGGCTTCACTCTAGGGCGTTGCTCCACCAGATCGAATAGCTATGGACTTAGAGTTCAACGCCAGAAACATAAAGCACAATATAAATACAACAGTTTTTCCATCGTATAAAACGAATAATTGAAACCAGTATGAAACGTATGGTCATTTCTACTTTCCGAGCAACCTAGGCTTCACCCTAGGGCGTTGCTTTTACAGATTGAATAGTTAGGGCCTTAGAAGTCAACGCCCGAAGCATAAAATGCAATAAAAATACAACAGTGTTTCCATCATATAACAGGAATAATTGCAACCAGTTTGAAAGTGATGCACAATTCTACGTTCCGGGCAACCTCGATTGCATTCTATGGAGTTGCTCCACCAGATCGAATAGTTAGTGCCTTAGAAGTCAACGCCAGAAGCATAAAATACAATACAGATGCAAAAGTTTTTCCATAGTATAACAGGAATAACTGTAAACAGTATGAAAGTACTGGTCATTTCTACGTTCCGGGTAACCTAGGTTTCACTCTAGGGCGTTGCTCCATCATATCGAATAGCTAGGGACTTAGAATTCAACGCCATAAGGATAAAATACAATATAAGTACAACAGTTTTTCCATGGTATGAAATGAATAATTACAACCAGTGTGAAAGTTATGGTCATTTCTACATTTCGAGCAACCTAGGTTTCACTCTAGGGCTTTGCTCCACCTGATCGAATAGTTAGGGCGTTAGAAGTCAACGCGTGAAGCATAAAATACAATAAAAATACAGCAGTCTTTCCATCCTATAACAGGAATAATTGCAACCCGTGTAAAAGTGATGGTCATTTCTACGTTCCAGGCAACCTAGGCTTCACTCTAGGGTGTTGTTCCACCAGATCGAATAGTTAGGGCCTAAGAAGTCAACGCCCGAAGCATAAAATACAAAATAAATAGAACAGTTTTTCCATCGTATAAAACGAATAATTGCTACCAGTGTGAAAGTTATGGTCATTTCTACCTTCCGGGCAACCTAGGTTTCTCTACAGGGCGTTGCTCGACCAGATCGAATAGTTACGGCCTAAGAAGTCAACGCCAGAAGCATAAAATACGATAAAGATGCAACAGTTTTTCCATCGTATAAAACGAATAATGGCAACCAGTGTGAAAGTTATGGTCATTTCTACATTCCGAGCAACCTAGGCTTCACACTAGGGCGTTCTTCCACCAGATCGAAAAGTTAGGGCCTAAGAAGTCAACGCCCGAAGCATTAAATACAAAATAAATAGAACAGTTTTTCCATTGTACAAAACGAATAATTGCTACCAGTGTAAAAGTTGTGGTCATTTCTACGTTCCGGGCAACCTAGGCTTCACCCTAGGCCGTTGTTCCACCAGACCGAATAGTTAGGGCCTAAGAAGTGAACGCCAGAAGCATAAAATACAATATAGATACACAGTTTTTCCATCATATAAAACGAATGATAGCAACCAGTGTGGAAGTTATGGTCACTTCTACGTTCCGGGCAACCTAGGCTTCACTTTAGGGCGTTGCTCCACCAGATAAAATAGTTAGGGCCTAAGAAGTCAGCGCCAGAAGCATAAAATGCAACATAAATACAACAGATTTTCCATCGTATATAATGTATATTTGCAAACAGTGTGAAAGTAATGGACATTTCTACGTACCGGGCAACCTAGGCCCCACTCTAGGGCGTTGCTCCACCAAATCGAATAGCTAGGGCCTTAGAAGTCAACGCCAGAAGCATAAAATACAATATAGATGCAAAAGTTTTTCCATCGTATAACAGGAATAACTGCAAACAGTATGAAAGTACTGGTCATTTCTACTTTCCGTGTAACCTAGGTTTTACTCTAGGGCGTTGCTCCACCATATGGAATAGCTAGGGACTTAGAATTCAACGCCTTAAGAATAAAATACAATATAAGTACAACAGTTTTTCCATCGTATAGAATGAATAATTGCAACCAGTGTGAGCGTTATGGTCATTTCTACATTTCGAGCAACATAGGTTTCACTCTGGGGCGTTGCTCCACCTGATCGAATAGTTAGGGCCTTAGAAGTCAACGCCAGAAGCATAAAATACAATAATGATGCAACAGTTTTTCCATCGTATAAGATGAATATTAGCAACCAGTGTGAAATTTATGGTCATTTCAACGTTCCGGGCAATCTAGGCTTCACTCTAGGGCGTTGCTCCTCCAGATCAATCAGTTAGGGCCTTAGAAGTCAACGCCCGAAGGATAAAATGCAAAATAAATAGGACAGTTTTTCCATTGTATAAAACGAATAAATGCTAGCAGTGTAAAGGTTATGGTCATTTCTACGTTCCGGGCAACCTAGGCTTCACCCTAGGGCGTTGTTCCACCAGATCGAGTAGTTAGGGCCTAAGAAGTGAACGCCAGACGCATAAAATACGGTATAAATACAACAGCTTTTCCATCGTATAAAACGAATAATTGCAACCAGTGTGAAAGTTATGGTCATTTCTACTTTCCGGGCAACCTAGGCTTCACCCTAGGGCGTTGCTCCAACAGATGGAATAGTTAGGGCCTTAGAAGTCAACGGCCGAAGCATAAAATACAAAATAAATAGAACTGTTTTTCCATCGTATAAAACGTGTAATTGCTATCGGTGTCAAAGTTATTTCCATTTCTACGTTCCGGGCAACCTAGGCTTCACCCTAGGGCGTTGTTCCACCAGATGGAATAGTTAGGGCATAAGAAGTCAACGCCAGAAGTATAAAATACAATATAAGTACAACAGTTTTTCCATCGTATAAAACGAATAATTGCTACCGGTGTGAAAGTTATGGTCATTTCTACGTTCCGGACCACCTAGGCATCCCTCTAGTGCGTTGCTCCACCAGATCAAACAGCTAGGGCCTTGGAAGTCAACGCCCGAAGCATAAAATACAAAATAAATAGAACAGGTTTTCCATTGTATAAAACGAATAATTGCTACCAGTGTAAAAGTTATGGTCAGTTCTACGTTCCGGGCAACCTAGGCTTCACCCTAGGGCTTTGTTCCAGCAGATCGAATAGTTACGACCTAAGAAGTGAACGCCAAAAGCATAAAATACAATATAAATAGAACAGTTTTTCCATCATATAAAACGAGTAATTGCAACCAGTATGAAAGTTGTGGTCATTTCTACTTTCCGGGCAACCTAGGCTACACCCTAGGGCGTTGCTCCAACAGACTGAATAGGTAGGGCCTTAGAAGTCAATGCCCGAAGCATAAAATGCATTAAAAATACAACAGTTTTTCCATCATATAACCGGAATAATTGCAACCAGTTTGAAAGTGATTGTCATTTCTACGTTCCGGACAACCTCGGCTTCACTCTAGGGCGTTGCTCCACCAGATCCAATAGTTAGGGCCTTAGAAGTCAACGCCAGAAGCATAAAATACAATAAAGATGCAACAGCTTTTCCATCGTATAAAACGAATAATTTCATCCAGTGTGCATGTTATGGTAATTTCTACGTTCCGGGCAACCTAGGCATCACCCTAGGGTGTTGTTCCACCAGATGGAATAGTTAGGGCATAAGAAGTCAACGCCAGAAGCATAAAATACAATTTAAATATAACAGTTTTTCCATCGTATAAAGCGAATAATAGCGACCAGTGTGAAAGTTATGGTCATTTCTACGTTCCGGGCAACCTAGGCTACACCCTAGGGCGTTGCTCCAACAGATTGAATAGTTGGGGCCTTAGAAGCCAATCCCCGAAGCACAAAATGCAATAAAAATACAACAGTTTTTCCATCATATAACAGGAATAATTGTAACCAGTTTGAAAGTGACGGTCATTTCTACGTTCCGGGCAACCTCGGCTTCACTCTCGGGCGTTGCTCCACCAGATCGAATAGTTAGGGCCCAAGAAGTGAACGCCAGAAGCATAAAATACAATATAAATACAACAGTTTTTCCATCGTATAAAACGAATAATTGCAACCAGTATGAAAGTTATGGTCATTTCTACTTTCCGGGCAACCTAGGCTTCACCCTAGGGCGTTGCTCCAACAGATGGAATAGTTAGGGCCATAGAAGTCAACGGCCGAAGCATAAAATACAAAATAAATAGAACTGTTTTTCCATTGTATAAAACGTGTAATTGCTATCGGTGTCAAAGTTATTTCCATTTCTACGTTCCGGGCCACCTAGGCTTCACCCTAGGGCGTTGTTCCACCAGATGGAATAGTTAGGGCATAAGAAGTCAACGCCAGAAGTATAAAATACAATATAAGTACAACAGTTTTTCCATCGTATAAAACGAATAATTGCTACCGGTGTGAAAGTTATGGTCATTTCTACGGTCCGGGCAACCTAGACTACACCCTAGGGCGATGCTCCAACAGATTGAATAGTTGGGGCCTTAGAAGTCAATGCCCGAAGCACAAAATGCAATAAAAATACAACAGTTTTTCCATCATATAACAGGAATAATTGCAACCAGTTTGAAAGTGACGGTCATTTCTACGTTCCGGGCAACCTCGGCTTCACTCTCGGGCGTTGCTCCACCAGATCGAATAGTTAGGGCCTAAGAAGTGAACGCCAGAAGCACAAAATACAATATAAATACAACAGTTTTTCCATCATATAAAACGAGTAATTGCAACCAGTATGAAAGCTGTCGTCATTCCTACTTTCCGGGCAACCTAGGCTACAGGCTAGGGCGTTGCTCCAACAGATTGAATAGTTAGGGCCTTAGAAGTCAACGCCAGGAGCATAAAAAACAATACAAATACAACAGTTTTTCCATCGTATAAAACGAACAATTGCAACAAGTATGAAAGTTGTGGTTATTTCTACTTTACGGGCAACCTAGGCTTCACCCTAGGGCGTTGCTCCAACAGATTGAATAGTTAGGGCCTTAGAAGTCAACGCCCGAAGCATAAAATGCAATAAAAATGCAACAGTTTTTCCATCGTATAAAAGGATTAATTGCAACCAGTTTGAAAGTGATGGTCATTTCTACGTTCCGGTCAACCTAGGCTTCACCATAGACCGTTGTTCCACCAGATCGGATAGTCAGGGCCTAAGAAGTGAACGCCAGAAGCATAAAATACAATATAAATACAACAGCTTTTCAATCGTTTGAAACGAGTAATTGCAACCAGTATGAAAGTTATTGTCATTTCTACTTTCCGGGCAACCTAGGCTACACCCTAGGGCGTTGCTCCAACAGACTGAATAGGTAGGGCCTTAGAAGTCAATGCCCGAAGCATAAAATGCAATAAAAATACAACAGCTTTTCCATCATATAACAGGAATATTTGCAACCATTTTGAAAGTTATGGTCATTTCTACGTTCCGGTCAACCTAGGCTTCACCATAGAGCGTTGTTCCACCAGATCGAATAGTCAGGGCCTAAGAAGTGAACGCCAGAAGCATAAAATACAATATAAATACAACAGCTTTTCAATCGTATGAAACGAGTAATTGCAACCAGTAAGAAAGTTAACGTCATTTCTACGTTCCGGGCAACCTAGACTTTACCCTAGGGCGTTGCTCCAACAGATTGAATAGTTAGGACCTTAGAAGTCAATGCCCGAAGCATAAAATGCAATAAAAATACAACAGTTTTTCCATCGTATAAAACGAATAATAGCAACCAGTGTGAAAGTTATGGTCATTTCTACGTTCCGGGCAACCTAGGCTTCACCCCAGGGCGTAGTGCCACCAGATCAAACAGCTAGGGCCTTAGAAGTCAACGCCCGAAGCATAAGATACAATATAAATATAACAGTTTTTCCATCGTATAGAACGAATAATAGCAACCAGTGTGAAAGTTATGGTCATTTCTACGTTCCGGGCAACCTAGGCCTCACTCTAGGTCGTTGTTCCACCAAATCGAATTGTTAGGGCCTAAGAAGTCAACGCCAGAAGCATAAGATACAATATAAATATAACAGTTTTTCCATCGTATAGAACGAATAATAGCAACCAGTGTGAAAGTTAACGTCATTTCTACTTTCCGGGCAACCTAGGCTTCACCCTAGGGCGTTCCTCCACCAGATCGAATAGCTAGGATCTTAGCAGTCGAAGCCAGAAGCATAAAATGCAATATTAATATAACAGTTTTTCTACCGCATAAAACGAATAATTGCTACCGGTGTGAAAGTTATGGTTATTTCTACGTTCCGGGCAACCTAGGCTTGACTGTAGGGCGTTGTTCCACCTGATCGGGCAGCTAGGGCCTAAGAAGGCAAAGCCAGAAGCATAAAATACAATATAAATATAACAGTTTCTCCATCGTATAAAACGAATAATAGCGACCAGTGTGAAAGTTATGGTCATTTCTACGTACCCGGCAACCTAGGCTCCACCCCAAGGAGTTGTTCCACCAGATCGAATAGTTAGGACCTTAGAAGACAATGCCCGAAGCATAAGATGCAATAAAAATACAACAGTTTTTCCATCATATAACAGAAATAATTCAACCAGTTTGAAAGTGATGGTCATTTCTACGTTCCGGGCAACCTAGGCTTCACTCTAGGGCATTGCTCCACCAGATGGAATAGTTTGTGCCTTAGAAGTCAACGCCAGAAGCATAAAATACAATATAAATACAACAGTTTTTCCATCGTAAAAAACGAACAATAGCAACCAGTGTGAAAGTTATGGTCATTTCTACGTTCCGGGCAACCTAGGCTTCACCCCAGGGCGTAGTGCCACCAGATCAAACAGCTAGGGCCTTAGAAGTCAACGCCCGAAGCATAAGATACAATATAAATACAACAGTTTTTCCATCGTATAAAACGAATAATAGCAACCAGTGTGAAAGTTATGGTCATTTCTACGTTCCGGGCAACCTAGGCTTCACTCTAGGGCGTTGCTCCACCAGATCGAATAGCTATGGACTTAGAGTTCAACGCCAGAAACATAAAGCACAATATAAATACAACAGTTTTTCCATCGTATAAAACGAATAATTGAAACCAGTATGAAACGTATGGTCATTTCTACTTTCCGAGCAACCTAGGCTTCACCCTAGGGCGTTGCTTTTACAGATTGAATAGTTAGGGCCTTAGAAGTCAACGCCCGAAGCATAAAATGCAATAAAAATACAACAGTGTTTCCATCATATAACAGGAATAATTGCAACCAGTTTGAAAGTGATGCACAATTCTACGTTCCGGGCAACCTCGATTGCATTCTATGGAGTTGCTCCACCAGATCGAATAGTTAGTGCCTTAGAAGTCAACGCCAGAAGCATAAAATACAATACAGATGCAAAAGTTTTTCCATAGTATAACAGGAATAACTGTAAACAGTATGAAAGTACTGGTCATTTCTACGTTCCGGGTAACCTAGGTTTCACTCTAGGGCGTTGCTCCATCATATCGAATAGCTAGGGACTTAGAATTCAACGCCATAAGGATAAAATACAATATAAGTACAACAGTTTTTCCATGGTATGAAATGAATAATTACAACCAGTGTGAAAGTTATGGTCATTTCTACATTTCGAGCAACCTAGGTTTCACTCTGGGGCGTTGCTCCACCTGATCGAATAGTTAGGGCCTTAGAAGTCAACGCCAGAAGCATAAAATACAATAATGATGCAACAGTTTTTCCATCGTATAACAGGAATAACTGCAAACAGTGTGAAAGTACTGGTCATTTCTACGTTCCGGGTAACCTAGGTTTCACTTTAGGGCGTTGCTCCACCAGATCAAATAGCTTGGGACTTAGAATTCAACGCCATAAGTATAAAATACAATATAAATATAACAGTTTTTCCATCGTATAAGATGAATATTAGCAACCAGTGTGAAATTTATGGTCATTTCAACGTTCCGGGCAATCTAGGCTTCACTCTAGGGCGTTGCTCCTCCAGATCAATCAGTTAGGGCCTTAGAAGTCAACGCCCGAAGGATAAAATGCAAAATAAATAGGACAGTTTTTCCATTGTATAAAACGAATAAATGCTAGCAGTGTAAAGGTTATGGTCATTTCTACGTTCCGGGCAACCTAGGCTTCACCCTAGGGCGTTGTTCCACCAGATCGAGTAGTTAGGGCCTAAGAAGTGAACGCCAGAAGCATAAAATACAATATAAATACAACAGTTTTTCCATCATATAAAACGAATAATTGCAACCAGTATGAAAGTGATGGTCATTTCTACGTACCGGGCAACCTAGGCTTCGCTCTAGGGCGTTGCTCCACCAGATCGAATAGTTAGGGTCTTAGATGTCAACGCCCGAAGCATAAAATATAAAATAAATAGAACAGTTTTTCCATCGTATAAAACGAATAATTGCTACCAGTGTGAAAGTTATGGTCATTTCTACTTTCCGGGCAACCTAGGCTTCACCCTATGGCGTTGTTCCACCAGATGGAATAGTTAGGGCCTAAGAAGTCAACGCCAGAAGCATAAAATACGATATAAATACAACAGCTTTTCCATCGTATAAAACGAATAATTGTAACCAGTGTGAAAGTTATGGTCATTTCTACGTTCCCGGCAACCTAGGCTCCACCCCAAGGAGTTGTTCCACCAGATCGAATAGTTAGGACCTTAGAAGTCAATGCCCGAAGCATAAGATGCAATAAAAATACAACAGTTTTTCCATCATATAACAGGAAAAATTCAACCAGTTTGAAAGTGATGGTCATTTCTACGTTCCGGGCAACCTAGGCTTCACTCTAGGGCATTGCTCCACCAGATGGAATAGTTTGTGCCTTAGAAGTCAACGCCAGAAGCATAAAATACAATATAAATACAACAGTATTTCCATCGTATAAAACGAATAATAGCAACCAGTGTGAAAGTTATGGTCATTTCTACGTTCCGGGCAACCTAGGCTTCACCCCAGGGCGTTGTGCCACCAGATCGAATAGTTAGGGCCTAAGAACTGAACGCCAGCAGCATAAAATACAATATAAATACAACAGTTTTTCCATCATATAAAACGAATAATTGCCTACAGTATGAAAGTTATGGTCATTTCTACGTTCCGGGCAACCTAGGCTACACTCTATGGCGTTCTTCCACCACATCGAATAGCTACGGCGTCAGAAGTCAACGCCTGAAGCATAAAATACAATAAACATACAACAGTCTTTCCATCCTATAACAGGAATAATAGCAACCCGTGTGAAAGTGATGGTCATTTGTACGTTCCAGGCAACCTAGGCTTCACTCTAGGGCGTTGTTCCACCAGATCGAATTGTTAGGGCCTAAGAAGTCAACCCCAGAAGCATAAAATACAATATAAATACAACAGCTTTTACATCGTATAAAATGAATAATTGCAAACAGTGTGAAAGTAATGGACATTTCTACGTTCCGGGCAACCTAGGCCCCACTCTAGGGCGTTGCTCCACCAAATCGAATAGCTAGGGCCTTAGAAGTCAACGCCAGAAGCATAGAATACAATATAGATGCAAAAGTTTTTCCATCGTATAACAGGAATAACTGCAAACAGTATGAAAGTACTGGTCATTTCTACTTTCCGTGTAACCTAGGTTTTACTCTAGGGCGTTGCTACACCATATGGAATAGCTAGGGACTTAGAATTCAACGCCTTAAGAATAAAATACAATATAAGTACAACAGTTTTTCCATCGTATAGAATGAATAATTGCAACCAGTGTGAACGTTATGGTCATTTCTACATTTCGAGCAACCTAGGTTTCACTCTGGGGCGTTGCTCCACCTGATCGAATAGTTAGGGCCTTAGGAGTCAACGCCAGAAGCATAAAATACAATAATGATGCAACAGTTTTTCCATCGTATAACAGGAATAACTGAAAACAGTGTCAAAGTACTGGTCATTTCTACGTTCCGGGTAACCTAGGTTTCACTTTAGGGCGTTGCTCCACCAGATCAAATAGCTTGGGACTTAGAATTCAACGCCATAAGTATAAAATACAATATAAATATAACAGTTTTTCCATCGTATAAGATGAATATTAGCAACCAGTGTGAAATTTATGGTCATTTCAACGTTCCGGGCAATCTAGGCTTCACTCTAGGGCGTTGCTCCTCCAGATCAATCAGTTAGGGCCTTAGAAGTCAACGCCCGAAGGATAAAATGCAAAATAAATAGGACAGTTTTTCCATTGTATAAAACGAATAAATGCTAGCAGTGTAAAGGTTATGGTCATTTCTACGTTCCGGGCAACCTAGGCTTCACCCTAGGGCGTTCTTCCACCAGATCGAGTAGTTAGGGCCTAAGAAGTGAACGCCAGAAGCATAAAATACAATATAAATACAACAGTTTTTCCATCATATAAAACGAATAATTGCAACCAGTATGAAAGTGATGGTCATTTCTACGTACCGGGCAACCTAGGCTTCGCTCTAGGGCGTTGCTCCACCAGATCGAATAGTTAGGGCCTAAGAAGTGAACGCCAGAAGCATAAAATACAATATAAATACAACAGTTTTTCCATCGTATAAAACGAATAAGTGCAACCAGTATGAAAGTTATGGTCATTTCTACTTTCCGGGCAACCTAGGCTTCACCCTAGGGCGTTGCTCCAACAGATTGAATAGGTAGGGCCTTAGAAGTCAACGCCCGAAGCATAAAATGCAATAAAAATGCAACAGTTTTTCCATCGTATAAAAGGATTAATTGCAACCAGTTTGAAAGTGATGGTCATTTCTACGTTCCGGTCAACCTAGGCTTCACCATAGAGCGTTGTTCCACCAGATCGGATAGTCAGGGCCTAAGAAGTGAACGCCAGAAGCATAAAATACAATATAAATACAACAGCTTTTCAATCGTTTGAAACGAGTAATTGCAACCAGTATGAAAGTTATTGTCATTTCTACTTTCCGGGCAACCTAGGCTACACCCTAGGGCGTTGCTCCAACAGACTGAATAGGTAGGGCCTTAGAAGACAATGCCCGAAGCTTAAAATGCAATAAAAATACAACAGTTTTTCCATCATATAACAGGAATATTTGCAACCATTTTGAAAGTTATGGTCATTTCTACGTTCCGGTCAACCTAGGCTTCACCATAAAGCGTTGTTCCACCAGATCGAATAGTCAGGGCCTAAGAAGTGAACGCCAGAAGCATAAAATACAATATAAATACAACAGCTTTTCAATCGTATGAAACGAGTAATTGCAACCAGTAAGAAAGTTAACGTCATTTCTACGTTCCGGGCAACCTAGACTTTACCCTAGGGCGTTGCTCCAACAGATTGAATAGTTAGGACCTTAGAAGTCAATGCCCGAAGCATAAAATGCAATAAAAATACAACAGTTTTTCCATCATATAACAGGAATAATTGCAACCAGTTTGAAAGTGATGGTCATTTCTACATTCCGGGCAACCTACGCTTCACTCTAGGGCTTTGCTCCACCAGATGGAATAGTTTGTGCCTTAGAAGTCAACGCCAGAAGCATAAAATACAATATAAATACAACAGTTTTTCCATCGTATAAAACGAATAATAGCAACCAGTGTGAAAGTTATGGTCATTTCTACGTTCCGGGCAACCTAGGCTTCACCCCAGGGCGTAGTGCCACCAGATCGAATAGTTAGGTCCTAAGAACTGAACGCCAGCAGCATAAAATACAATATAAATACAACAGTTTTTCCATCATATAAAACGAATAATTGCCACCAGTATGAAGGTTATGGTCATTTCTACGTTCCGGGCAACCTAGGCTTCACTCTAGGGCGTTGCTCCACCAGATCAAACAGCTAGGGCCTTAGAAGTCAACGCCCGAAGCATAAGATACAATATAAATATAACAGTTTTTCCATCGTATAGAACGAATACTAGCAACCAGTGTGAAAGTTATGGTCATTTCTACGTTCCGGGCAACCTAGGCCTCACTCTAGGTCGTTGTTCCACCAAATCGAATTGTTAGGGCATAAGAAGTCAACGCCAGACGCATAAAATACGGTATAAATACAACAGCTTTTCCATCGTATAAAACGAATAATTGCAACCAGTGTGAAAGTTATGGTCATTTCTACTTTCCGGGCAACCTAGGCTTCACCCTAGGGCGTTGCTCCAACAGATGGAATAGTTAGGGCCTTAGAAGTCAACGGCCGAAGCATAAAATACAAAATAAATAGAACTGTTTTTCCATCGTATAAAACGTGTAATTGCTATCGGTGTCAAAGTTATTTCCATTTCTACGTTCCGGGCAACCTAGGCTTCACCCTAGGGCGTTGTTCCACCAGATGGAATAGTTAGGGCATAAGAAGTCAACGCCAGAAGTATAAAATACAATATAAGTACAACAGTTTTTCCATCGTATAAAACGAATAATTGCTACCGGTGTGAAAGTTATGGTCATTTCTACGTTCCGGACCACCTAGGCATCCCTCTAGTGCGTTGCTCCACCAGATCAAACAGCTAGGGCCTTGGAAGTCAACGCCCGAAGCATAAAATACAAAATAAATAGAACAGGTTTTCCATTGTATAAAACGAATAATTGCTACCAGTGTAAAAGTTATGGTCAGTTCTACGTTCCGGGCAACCTAGGCTTCACCCTATGGCTTTGTTCCAGCAGATCGAATAGTTAGGACCTAAGAAGTGAACGCCAGAAGCATAAAATACAATATAAATAGAACGGTTTTTCCATCATATAAAACGAGTAATTGCAACCAGTATGAAAGTTGTGGTCATTTCTACTTTCCGGGCAACCTAGGCTACACCCTAGGGCGTTGCTCCAACAGACTGAATAGGTAGGGCCTTAGAAGTCAATGCCCGAAGCATAAAATGCATTAAAAATACAACAGTTTTTCCATCATATAACCGGAATAATTGCAACCAGTTTGAAAGTGATTGTCATTTCTACGTTCCGGACAACCTCGGCTTCACTCTAGGGCGTTGCTCCACCAGATCGAATAGTTAGTGCCTTAGAAGTCAACGCCAGAAGCATAAAAAACAATGTAAATACAACAGTTTTTGCATCGTATAAAACGAATAATTGCAACCAGTATGAAAGTTAACCTCATTTCTACCTTCCGGGCAACCTAGGCTTCACCCTAGGGCGTTGCTCCAACAGATTGAATAGTTAGGGCCTTAGAAGTCAACGCCGGAAGCATAAAATGCAATAAAAATACAACAGTTTTTCCATCGTATAAAAGGATTAATTGCAACCAGTTTGAAAGTGATGGTCATTTCTACGTTCCGGGCAACCTAGGCTTCACTCTAGCGCGTTGCTCCACCAGATCCAATAGTTAGGGCCTTAGAAGTCAACGCCAGAAGCATAAAATACAATAAAGATGCAACAGCTTTTCCATCGTATAAAACGAATAATTTCAACCAGTGTGCATGTTATGGTCATTTCTACATTCCGAGCAACCTAGGCTTCACTCTGGGGCGTTGACGCAACCGATTGAATAGTTAGGGCCTAAGAAGTGAACGCCAGCAGCATAAAATACAATATAAATACAACAGTTCTTCCATCATATAAAACGAATAATTGCAACCAGTATGAAAGTTATGGTAATTTCTACGTTCCGGGCAACCTAGGCATCACCCTAGGGTGTTGTTCCACCAGATGGAATAGTTAGGGCATAAGAAGTCAACGCCAGAAGCATAAAATACAATTTAAATATAACAGTTTTTCCATCGTATAAAACGAATAATAGCGACCAGTGTGAAAGTTATGGTCATTTCTACGTTCCGGGCAACCTAGGCTACACCCTAGGGCGTTGCTCCAACAGATTGAATAGTTGGGGCCTTAGAAGTCAATCCCCGAAGCACAAAATGCAATAAAAATACAACAGTTTTTCCATCATATAACAGGAATAATTGCAACCAGTTTGAAAGTGACGGTCATTTCTACGTTCCGGGCAACCTCGGCTTCACTCTCGGGCGTTGCTCCACCAGATCGAATAGTTAGGGCCTAAGAAGTGAACGCCAGAAGCACAAAATACAATATAAATACAACAGTTTTTAAATCATATAAAACGAGTAATTGCAACCAGTATGAAAGCTGTCGTCATTCCTACTTTCCGGGCAACCTAGGCTACAGGCTAGGGCGTTGCTCCAACAGATTGAATAGTTAGGGCCTTAGAAGTCAACGCCAGGAGCATAAAAAACAATACAAATACAACAGTTTTTCCATCGTATAAAACGAACAATTGCAACAAGTATGAAAGTTGTGGTTATTTCTACTTTACGGGCAACCTAGGCTTCACCCTAGGGCGTTGCTCCAACAGATTGAATAGTTAGGGCCTTAGAAGTCAACGCCCGAAGCATAAAATGCAATAAAAATGCAACAGTTTTTCCATCGTATAAAAGGATTAATTGCAACCAGTTTGAAAGTGATGGTCATTTCTACGTTCCGGTCAACCTAGGCTTCACCATAGAGCGTTGTTCCACCAGATCGGATAGTCAGGGCCTAAGAAGTGAACGCCAGAAGCATAAAATACAATATAAATACAACAGCTTTTCAATCGTTTGAAACGAGTAATTGCAACCAGTATGAAAGTTATTGTCATTTCTACTTTCCGGGCAACCTAGGCTACACCCTAGGGCGTTGCTCCAACAGACTGAATAGGTAGGGCCTTAGAAGTCAATGCCCGAAGCATAAAATGCAATAAAAATACAACAGCTTTTCCATCATATAACAGGAACATTTGCAACCATTTTGAAAGTTATGGTCATTTCTACGTTCCGGTCAACCTAGGCTTCACCATAGAGCGTTGTTCCACCAGATCGAATAGTCAGGGCCTAAGAAGTGAACGCCAGAAGCATAAAATACAATATAAATACAACAGCTTTTCAATCGTATGAAACGAGTAATTGCAACCAGTAAGAAAGTTAACGTCATTTCTACGTTCCGGGCAACCTAGGCTTCACCCTAGGGCGTTGTTCCACCAGATCGAGTAGTTAGGGCCTAAGAAGTGAACGCCAGAAGCATAAAATACAATATAAATACAACAGTTTTTCCATCATATAAAACGAATAATTGCAACCAGTATGAAAGTGATGGTCATTTCTACGTACCGGGCAACCTAGGCTTCGCTCTAGGGCGTTGCTCCACCAGATCGAATAGTTAGGGTCTTAGATGTCAACGCCCGAAGCATAAAATATAAAATAAATAGAACAGTTTTTCCATCGTATAAAACGAATAATTGCTACCAGTGTGAAAGTTATGGTCATTTCTACTTTCCGGGCAACCTAGGCTTCACCCTATGGCGTTGTTCCACCAGATGGAATAGTTAGGGCCTAAGAAGTCAACGCCAGAAGCATAAAATACGATATAAATACAACAGCTTTTCCATCGTATAAAACGAATAATTGTAACCAGTGTGAAAGTTATGGTCATTTCTACGTTCCCGGCAACCTAGGCTCCACCCCAAGGAGTTGCTCCACCAGATCGAATAGTTAGGACCTTAGAAGTCAATGCCCGAAGCATAAGATGCAATAAAAATACAACAGTTTTTCCATCATATAACAGGAAAAATTCAACCAGTTTGAAAGTGATGGTCATTTCTACGTTCCGGGCAACCTAGGCTTCACTCTAGGGCATTGCTCCACCAGATGGAATAGTTTGTGCCTTAGAAGTCAACGCCAGAAGCATAAAATACAATATAAATACAACAGTATTTCCATCGTATAAAACGAATAATAGCAACCAGTGTGAAAGTTATGGTCATTTCTACGTTCCGGGCAACCTAGGCTTCACCCCAGGGCGTAGTGCCACCAGATCGAATAGTTAGGTCCTAAGAACTGAACGCCAGCAGCATAAAATACAATATAAATACAACAGTTTTTCCATCATATAAAACGAATAATTGCCACCAGTATGAAGGTTATGGTCATTTCTACGTTCCGGGCAACCTAGGCTTCACTCTAGGGCGTTGCTCCACCAGATCAAACAGCTAGGGCCTTAGAAGTCAATGCCCGAAGCATAAGATACAATATAAATATAACAGTTTTTCCATCGTATAGAACGAATAATAGCAACCAGTGTGAAAGTTATGGTCATTTCTACGTTCCGGGCAACCTAGGCCTCACTCTAGGTCGTTGTTCCACCAAATCGAATTGTTAGGGCATAAGAAGTCAACGCCAGACGCATAAAATACGGTATAAATACAACAGCTTTTCCATCGTATAAAACGAATAATTGCAACCAGTGTGAAAGTTATGGTCATTTCTACTTTCCGGGCAACCTAGGCTTCACCCTAGGGCGTTGCTCCAACAGATGGAATAGTTAGGGCCTTAGAAGTCAACGGCCGAAGCATAAAATACAAAATAAATAGAACTGTTTTTCCATCGTATAAAACGTGTAATTGCTATCGGTGTCAAAGTTATTTCCATTTCTACGTTCCGGGCAACCTAGGCTTCACCCTAGGGCGTTGTTCCACCAGATGGAATAGTTAGGGCATAAGAAGTCAACGCCAGAAGTATAAAATACAATATAAGTACAACAGTTTTTCCATCGTATAAAACGAATAATTGCTACCGGTGTGAAAGTTATGGTCATTTCTACGTTCCGGACCACCTAGGCATCCCTCTAGTGCGTTGCTCCACCAGATCAAACAGCTAGGGCCTTGGAAGTCAACGCCCGAAGCATAAAATACAAAATAAATAGAACAGGTTTTCCATTGTATAAAACGAATAATTGCTACCAGTGTAAAAGTTATGGTCAGTTCTACGTTCCGGGCAACCTAGGCTTCACCCTATGGCTTTGTTCCAGCAGATCGAATAGTTAGGACCTAAGAAGTGAACGCCAGAAGCATAAAATACAATATAAATAGAACAGTTTTTCCATCATATAAAACGAGTAATTGCAACCAGTATGAAAGTTGTGGTCATTTCTACTTTCCGGGCAACCTAGGCTACACCCTAGGGCGTTGCTCCAACAGACTGAATAGGTAGGGCCTTAGAAGTCAATGCCCGAAGCATAAAATGCATTAAAAATACAACAGTTTTTCCATCATATAACCGGAATAATTGCAACCAGTTTGAAAGTGATTGTCATTTCTACGTTCCGGACAACCTCGGCTTCACTCTAGGGCGTTGCTCCACCAGATCGAATAGTTAGTGCCTTAGAAGTCAACGCCAGAAGCATAAAAAACAATGTAAATACAACAGTTTTTGCATCGTATAAAACGAATAATTGCAACCAGTATGAAAGTTAACCTCATTTCTACCTTCCGGGCAACCTAGGCTTCACCCTAGGGCGTTGCTCCAACAGATTGAATAGTTAGGGCCTTAGAAGTCAACGCCGGAAGCATAAAATGCAATAAAAATACAACAGTTTTTCCATCGTATAAAAGGATTAATTGCAACCAGTTTGAAAGTGATGGTCATTTCTACGTTCCGGGCAACCTAGGCTTCACTCTAGCGCGTTGCTCCACCAGATCCAATAGTTAGGGCCTTAGAAGTCAACGCCAGAAGCATAAAATACAATAAAGATGCAACAGCTTTTCCATCGTATAAAACGAATAATTTCAACCAGTGTGCATGTTATGGTCATTTCTACATTCCGAGCAACCTAGGCTTCACTCTGGGGCGTTGACGCAACCGATTGAATAGTTAGGGCCTAAGAAGTGAACGCCAGCAGCATAAAATACAATATAAATACAACAGTTCTTCCATCATATAAAACGAATAATTGCAACCAGTATGAAAGTTATGGTAATTTCTACGTTCCGGGCAACCTAGGCATCACCCTAGGGTGTTGTTCCACCAGATGGAATAGTTAGGGCATAAGAAGTCAACGCCAGAAGCATAAAATACAATTTAAATATAACAGTTTTTCCATCGTATAAAACGAATAATAGCGACCAGTGTGAAAGTTATGGTCATTTCTACGTTCCGGGCAACCTAGGCTACACCCTAGGGCGTTGCTCCAACAGATTGAATAGTTGGGGCCTTAGAAGTCAATCCCCGAAGCACAAAATGCAATAAAAATACAACAGTTTTTCCATCATATAACAGGAATAATTGCAACCAGTTTGAAAGTGACGGTCATTTCTACGTTCCGGGCAACCTCGGCTTCACTCTCGGGCGTTGCTCCACCAGATCGAATAGTTAGGGCCTAAGAAGTGAACGCCAGAAGCACAAAATACAATATAAATACAACAGTTTTTCCATCATATAAAACGAGTAATTGCAACCAGTATGAAAGCTGTCGTCATTCCTACTTTCCGGGCAACCTAGGCTACAGGCTAGGGCGTTGCTCCAACAGATTGAATAGTTAGGGCCTTAGAAGTCAACGCCAGGAGCATAAAAAACAATACAAATACAACAGTTTTTCCATCGTATAAAACGAACAATTGCAACAAGTATGAAAGTTGTGGTTATTTCTACTTTACGGGCAACCTAGGCTTCACCCTAGGGCGTTGCTCCAACAGATTGAATAGTTAGGGCCTTAGAAGTCAACGCCCGAAGCATAAAATGCAATAAAAATGCAACAGTTTTTCCATCGTATAAAAGGATTAATTGCAACCAGTTTGAAAGTGATGGTCATTTCTACGTTCCGGTCAACCTAGGCTTCACCATAGAGCGTTGTTCCACCAGATCGGATAGTCAGGGCCTAAGAAGTGAACGCCAGAAGCATAAAATACAATATAAATACAACAGCTTTTCAATCGTTTGAAACGAGTAATTGCAACCAGTATGAAAGTTATTGTCATTTCTACTTTCCGGGCAACCTAGGCTACACCCTAGGGCGTTGCTCCAACAGACTGAATAGGTAGGGCCTTAGAAGTCAATGCCCGAAGCATAAAATGCAATAAAAATACAACAGCTTTTCCATCATATAACAGGAATATTTGCAACCATTTTGAAAGTTATGGTCATTTCTACGTTCCGGTCAACCTAGGCTTCACCATAGAGCGTTGTTCCACCAGATCGAATAGTCAGGGCCTAAGAAGTGAACGCCAGAAGCATAAAATACAATATAAATACAACAGCTTTTCAATCGTATGAAACGAGTAATTGCAACCAGTAAGAAAGTTAACGTCATTTCTACGTTCCGGGCAACCTAGGCTTCACCCTAGGGCGTTGTTCCACCAGATCGAGTAGTTAGGGCCTAAGAAGTGAACGCCAGAAGCATAAAATACAATATAAATACAACAGTTTTTCCATCATATAAAACGAATAATTGCAACCAGTATGAAAGTGATGGTCATTTCTACGTACCGGGCAACCTAGGCTTCGCTCTAGGGCATTGCTCCACCAGATGGAATAGTTTGTGCCTTAGAAGTCAACGCCAGAAGCATAAAATACAATATAAATACAACAGTATTTCCATCGTATAAAACGAATAATAGCAACCAGTGTGAAAGTTATGGTCATTTCTACGTTCCGGGCAACCTAGGCTTCACCCCAGGGCGTTGTGCCACCAGATCGAATAGTTAGGGCCTAAGAACTGAACGCCAGCAGCATAAAATACAATATAAATACAACAGTTTTTCCATCATATAAAACGAATAATTGCCTCCAGTAAGAAAGTTATGGTCATTTCTACGTTCCGGGCAACCTAGGCTACACTCTATGGCGTTCTTCCACCACATCGAATAGCTACGGCGTCAGAAGTCAACGCCTGAAGCATAAAATACAATAAACATACAACAGTCTTTCCATCCTATAACAGGAATAATAGCAACCCGTGTGAAAGTGATGGTCATTTGTACGTTCCAGGCAACCTAGGCTTCACTCTAGGGCGTTGTTCCACCAGATCGAATTGTTAGGGCCTAAGAAGTCAACCCCAGAAGCATAAAATACAATATAAATACAACAGCTTTTACATCGTATAAAATGAATAATTGCAAACAGTGTGAAAGTAATGGTCATTTCTACGTTCCGGGCAACCTAGGCTTCACTCTAGGGCGTTGCTCCACCAGATCGAATAGCTATGGACTTAGAATTCAACGCCAGAAACATAAAGCACAATATAAATACAACAGTTTTTCCATCGTATAAAACGAATAATTGAAACCAGTATGAAACTTATGGTCATTTCTACTTTCCGAGCAACATAGGCTTCACCCTAGGGCGTTGCTTTTACAGATTGTATAGATAGGGCCTTAGAAGTCAACGCCCGACGCATAAAATGCAATAAAAATACAACAGTGTTTCCATCATATAACAGGAATAATTGCAACCAGTTTGAAAGTGATGCACAATTCTACGTTCCGGGCAACCTCGGCTGCATTCTATGGAGTTGCTCCACCAGATCGAATAGTTAGTGCCTTAGAAGTCAACGCCAGAAGCATAAAATACAATACAGATGCAAAAGTTTTTCCATAGTATAACAGGAATAACTGCAAACAGTATGAAAGTACTGGCCATTTCTACGTTCCGGGTAACCTAGATTTCACTCTAGGGCGTTGCTCCATCATATCGAATAGCTAGGGACTTAGAATTCAACGCCATAAGGATAAAATACAATATAAGTACAACAGTTTTTCCATGGTATAAAATGAATAATTGCAACCAGTGTGAAAGTTATGGTCATTTCTACATTTCGAGCAACCTAGGTTTCACTCTAGGGCGTTGCTCCACCTGATCGAATAGTTAGGGCGTTAGAAGTCAACGCGAGAAGCTTAAAATACAATAAAAATACAGCAGTCTTTCCATCCTATAACAGGAATAATTGCAACCCGTGTAAAAGTGATGGTCATTTCTACGTTCCAGGCAACCTAGGCTTCACTCTAGGGTGTTGTTCCACCAGATCGAATAGTTAGGGCCTAAGAAGTCAACGCCCGAAGCATAAAATACAAAATAAATAGAACAGTTTTTCCATCGTATAAAACGAATAATTGCAACCAGTGTGAAAGTTATGGTCATTTCTACCTTCCGGGCAACCTAGGCTTCACACTAGGGCATTCTTCCACCAGATCGAATAGTTAGGGCCTAAGAAGTCAACGCCCGAAGCATTAAATACAAAATAAATAGAACAGTTTTTCCATTGTATAAAACGAATAATTGCTACCAGTGTAAAAGTTGTGGTCATTTCTACGTTCCGGGCAACCTAGGCTTCACTCTATGGCGTTCTTCCAACACATCGAATAGCTACGGCCTTAGAAGTCAACGCCAGAAGCATAAAATACAATATAGATACACAGTTTTTCCATCATATAAAACGAATGATAGCAACCAGTGTGGAAGTTATGGTCACTTCTACGTTCCGGGCAACCTAGGCTTCACTTTAGGGCGTTGTTCCACCAGATAAAATAGTTAGGGCCTAAGAAGTCAGCGCCAGAAGCATAAAATGCAACATAACTACAACAGATTTTCCATCGTATACAATGTATATTTGCAAACAGTGTGAAAGTAATGGACATTTCTACGTACCGGGCAACCTAGGCCCCACTCTAGGGCGTTGCTCCACCAAATCGAATAGCTAGGGCCTTAGAAGTCAACGCCAGAAGCATAAAATACAATATAGATGCAAAAGTTTTTCCATCGTATAACAGGAATAACTGCAAACAGTATGAAAGTACTGGTCATTTCTACTTTCCGTGTAACCTAGGTTTTACTCTAGGGCGTTGCTCCACCATATGGAATAGCTAGGGACTTAGAATTCAACGCCTTAAGAATAAAATACAATATAAGTACAACAGTTTTTCCATCGTATAGAATGAATAATTGCAACCAGTGTGAACGTTATGGTCATTTCTACATTTCGAGCAACCTAGGTTTCACTCTGGGGCGTTGCTCCACCTGATCGAATAGTTAGGGCCTTAGAAGTCAACGCCAGAAGCATAAAATACAATAATGATGCAACAGTTTTTCCATCGTATAACAGGAATAACTGCAAACAGTGTGAAAGTACTGGTCATTTCTACGTTCCGGGTAACCTAGGTTTCACTTTAGGGCGTTGCTCCACCAGATCAAATAGCTTGGGACTTAGAATTCAACGCCATAAGTATAAAATACAATATAAATATAACAGTTTTTCCATCGTATAAGATGAATATTAGCAACCAGTGTGAAATTTATGGTCATTTCAACGTTCCGGGCAATCTAGGCTTCACTCTAGGGCGTTGCTCCTCCAGATCAATCAGTTAGGGCCTTAGAAGTCAACGCCCGAAGGATAAAATGCAAAATAAATAGGACAGTTTTTCCATTGTATAAAACGAATAAATGCTAGCAGTGTAAAGGTTATGGTCATTTCTACGTACCGGGCAACCTAGGCGTCACCCTAGTGCGTTGCTCCACCACATCTAATAGCTACGGTCTTAGACGTCAACGACAGAAGCATAAAATTCAATAAAGATGCAACAGCTTTTCCTACGTATAAAACGAATAATTGCAACCAGTGTGAAAGTTATTGTCATTTCTAGTTTCCGGGCAACCTAGGCTTCACCCTAGGGCGTTGCTCCTACAGATTGAATAGTTAGGACCTTAGAAGTCAATGCCCGAAGCATAAAATGCAATAAAAATACAACAGTGTTACCATCATATGACAGGAATAATTGCAACCAGTTTGAAAGTGATGGCCATTTCTCCTTTCCGGGCAACCTAGGCTTCACTCTAGGGCGTTGTTCCACCAGATCGAATAGTTAGGGGCTATGAAGTCAACGCCAGAAGCATTAAATACAATATAAATATAACAGCTTTTCCATCGTATTAAATGAATAATTGCAAACAGTGTGAAAATAGTGGTCATTTCTCCTTTCCGGGCAACCTAGGCTTCACTCTAGGGCGTTGCTCCACTTGATCGAATAGCTAGGGCCTTAGAAGTCAACGCCAGAAGCATAAAATACAATATAAATACAACAGTTTTTCCATTGTATAAAACGAATAATTGCAACCAGTATGAAACTTATGGTCATTTCTACTTTCCGAGCAACCTAGGCTTCACGCTAGGCCGTTGCTCCAACAGATGGAATAGTTAGGGCCTTATAAGTCAACGCCCGAAGCATAAAATGCAATAAAAATACAACAGTGTTTCCATCATATAACGGGAATAATTGCAACCAGTTTGAAAGTGATGGCCAATTCTACGTTCCGCGCAACCTAGGCTTCACTCCAGGGCGTTGCTCCACCAGATCGAATAGTTACGGCCTAAGAAGTTAACGCCAGAAGCATAAAATGCAATAAAAATAATACAGTTTTTCCATCATATAACAGGAATAATTGCAACCAGTTTGAAAGTGATGATCATTTCTACGTTCGGGGCAACCTAGGCCTCACTCTAGGTCGTTGTTCCACCAGACTGAACAGTTAGGGCCTATGAAATCAACGGTAGAAGCATAAAATACAATATAAATATAACAGTTTCTCTATCGTATAAAACGAATAATTTCAACCAGTGTGAATGTTATGGTCATTTCTACATTCCGAACAACCTAGGCTTCACTCTGGGGCGTTGATCCACCAGATAGAATAGGTAGGGCCTTAGAAGTCAACGCCCGAAGCATAAAATGCAATAAAAATGCAACAGTTTTTCCATCGTATAAAAGGATTAATTGCAACCAGTTTGTAGGTGATGGTCATTTCTACGTTCCGGGCAGCGTAGGCTTCACGCTAGAGCGTTGTTCCACCAGATCGAACACTTAGGGCCTAAGAAGGCACCGCCAGAAGCATAAAATACAATATAAATATAACAGTTTTTCCATCGTACAAAACGAATAATAGCAATCAGTGTGAAAGTTATGGTCATTTCTATGTTCCGAGCAACCTAGGCTTCACCCTAGGGCGTTGCTCCAACAGATTGAGTAGTTAGGGCCCTAGAAGTCAACGCCCGAAGCATAAAATGCAATAAAAATGCAACAGTTTTTCCATCGTATAAAAGGATTAATTGCAATCAGTGTGAAAGTTATGGTCATTTCTACGTTCCGAGCATCCTAGGCTTCACTCTAGGGCGGTGCTCCACCATGTCGAATAGCTACGGCCTTGGAAGCCTACGCCTGAAGCATAAAATACAATAAAAATAAAACAGCCTTTTCATCGTATAACAGGAATAATTGCAACAAGCGTGAAAGTAATGATCATTTCGGCGTTTCGGGCATCCTAGACTTAACTCTGAGGCATTGCTCCACCAGATCGAATAGTTAGTGCCTTAGAAGTCAACGCCCGAACCATAAAATGCAAAAAAAACACAACAGTGTTACCATCATATAACAGGAATAATTGTAACCAGTTTGAAAGTGATGGCCAATTCTACGTTCCGGGCAACCTAGGCTTCACTCTATTGCGTTGTTCCACCAGATCGAATGGTTAGGGGCTAAGAATTCAACGCCAGAAGCATTAAATACAATATAAATATAACAGTTTTTCCAGCGTATAACAGGATTAATGCAACCAGTTTGAAAGTGATGGCCATTTCTCCTTTCCGGGCAACCTAGGCTTCACTCTAGGGCGTTGCTCCACTAGATCGAATAGCTAGGGCCTTAGAAGTCAACGCCAGAAGCATAAAATACGATATAAATACAACAGCTTTTCCATCGTATTAAATGAATAATTGCAAACAGTGTGAAAATAGTGGTCATTTCTACGTTCCGAGCATCCTAGGCTTCACTCCAGGGCGTTGTTCCACCAGGTCGAATAGTTAGGGCCTAAGAAGTGAACGCCAGAAGCATAAAATACAATATAAATACAACAGTTTTTCCATTGTATAAAACGAATAATTGCAACCAGTATGAAACTTATGGTCATTTCTACTTTCCGAGCAACCTAGGCTTCACGCTAGGCCGTTGCTCCAACAGATGGAATAGTTAGGGCCTTATAAGTCAACGCCCGAAGCATAAAATGCAATAAAAATACAACAGTGTTTCCATCATATAACGGGAATAATTGCAACCAGTTTGAAAGTGATGGCCAATTCTACGTTCCGCGCAACCTAGGCTTCACTCCAGGGCGTTGCTCCACCAGATCGAATAGTTACGGCCTAAGAAGTTAACGCCAGACGCATAAAATGCAATAAAAATAAAACAGTTTTTCCATCATATAACAGGAATAATTGCAACCAGTTTGAAAGTGATGATCATTTCTACGTTCGGGGCAACCTAGGCCTCACTCTAGGGCGTTGTTCCACCAGACTGAACAGTTAGGGCCTATGAAATCAACGGTAGAAGCATAAAATACAATATAAATATAACAGTTTCTCTATCGTATAAAACGAATAATTTCAACCAGTGTGAATGTTATGGTCATTTCTACATTCCGAACAACCTAGGCTTCACTCTGGGGCGTTGATCCACCAGATAGAATAGGTAGGGCCATAGAAGTCTACGCCCGAAGCATAAAATACAATAAATATACAAGAGTTTTTCCATCGTATATCAGGAATAATTGCAACCAGTGTGAGCGTGATGGTCATTTCTACGTTCCGGGCAGCGTAGGCTTCACGCTAGAGCGTTGTTCCACCAGGTCGAACACTTAGGGCCTAAGAGGGCACCGCCAGAAGCATAAAATACAATATAAATATAACAGTTTTTCCATCGTATAAAACGAATAATAGCAATCAGTGTGAAAGATATGGTCATTTCTATGTTCCGGGAACCTAGGCTTCACCCTAGGGCGTTGCTCCAACAGATTGAATAGTTAGGGCCTTAGATGTCAACGCCCGAAGCATAAAATGCAATAAAAATGCAACAGTTTTTCCATCGTATAAAAGGATTAATTGCAACCAGTTTGTAGGTGATGGTCATTTCTACGTTCCGGGCAACCTAGGCTTCACTGTAGGGCGTTGCTCCACCAGATCGAAGTGTTAGGGCCTAAGAAGTCAACGCCCGAAGCATAAAATACGATATAAATACAACAGCTTTTCCATCGTTTTAAATGAATAATTGCAAACAGTGTGAAAATAGTGGTCATTTCTACGTTCCGAGCATCCTAGGCTTCACTCCAGGGCGTTGTTCCACCAGGTCGAATAGTTAGGGCCTTAGAAGTGAACGCCAGCAGCATAAAATACAATATAAATACAACAGTTCTTCCATCATATAAAACGAATAATTGCAACCAGTATGAAACTTATGGTCATTTCTACGTTCCGGGCAACCTGGGTTTCACTCTAGGGCGTTGCTCCACCAGATCGAATAGTTAGTGCCTTAGAAGTCAACGCCAGAAGCATAAAATACAATATAAATACAACAGTTTTTCCATCGTATAAAACGAATAATTGCTACCAGTATGGAAGTGTGGTCGTTTCTACGTTCCGGGCAACCTAGACCTCACTCTAGGACGTTGTTCCACCAGATTGAATAGTTAGAGCCTAAGAAATCAACGCCAGAAGCATAAAACACAATATAAATATAACAGTTTTTCCATCGTATAAAACGAATAATTTCAACCAGTGTGAATGTTATGGTCATTTCTACATTCCGACCAACCTAGGATTCACCTCAGGGCGTTGTTCCACCAGATGGAATAGTTAGGGCATAAGAAGTGAACGCCAGATGCATAAAATACGGTGTAAATACAACAGCTTCTCCATCGTATAAAACGAATAATTGCAACCAGTGTGAAGGTGATGGGCATTTGTACGTTCCAGGCAACCTAGGCTTCACTCTAGGGCGTCGTTCCACCAGATCGAATAGCTAGGGCCTTAGAAGTCAACGCCCGAAGCATAAAATACAAAATAAATAGTACAGTTTTTCCATCGTATAAAACGAATAATTGCAACCAGTATGAAACTTATTATCATTTCTACTTTCCGAGCAACCTAGGCTTCACGCTAGGCCGTTGCTCCAACAGATGGAATAGTTAGGGCCTTATAAGTCAACGCCCGAAGCATAAAATGCAATAAAAATACAACAGTGTTTCCATCATATAACGGGAATAATTGCAACCAGTTTGAAAGTGATGGCCAATTCTACGTTCCGCGCAACCTAGGCTTCACTCCAGGGCGTTGCTCCACCAGATCGAATAGTTACGGCCTAAGAAGTTAACGCCAGAAGCATAAAATGCAATAAAAATAAAACAGTTTTTCCATCATATAACAGGAATAATTGCAACCAGTTTGAAAGTGATGATCATTTCTACGTTCGGGGCAACCTAGGCCTCACTCTAGGGCGTTGTTCCACCAGACTGAACAGTTAGGGCCTATGAAATCAACGGTAGAAGCATAAAATACAATATAAATATAACAGTTTCTCTATCGTATAAAACGAATAATTTCAACCAGTGTGAATGTTATGGTCATTTCTACATTCCGAACAACCTAGGCTTCACTCTGGGGCGTTGTTCCACCTGATCGGGCAGCTAGGGCCTAAGAAGGCAAAGCCAGAAGCATAAAATACAATATAAATATAACAGTTTCTCCATCGTATAAAACGAATAATAGCGACGAGTGTGAAAGTTATGGTCATTTCTACGTTCCCGGCAACCTAGGCTCCACCCCAAGGAGTTGTTCCACCAGATCGAATAGTTAGGACCTTAGAAGACAATGCCCGAAGCATAAGATGCAATAAAAATACAACAGTTTTTCCATCATATAACAGGAATAATTCATCCAGTTTGAAAGTGATGGTCATTTCTACGTTCCGGGCAACCTAGGCTTCACTCTAGGGCATTGCTCCACCAGATGGAATAGTTTGTGCCTTAGAAGTCAACGCCAGAAGCATAAAATACAATATAAATACAACAGTTTCTCCATCGTATAAAACGAATAATAGCAACCAGTGTGAAAGTTATGGTCATTTCTACGTTCCGGGCAACCTAGGCGTCACCCCAGGGCGTTGTGCCACCAGATCGAATAGTTAGGGCCTAAGAACTGAACGCCAGCAGCATAAAATACAATATAAATACAACAGTTTTTCCATCATATAAAACGAATAATTGCCACCAGTATGAAAGTTATGGTCATTTCTACGTTCCCGGCAACCTAGTCTCCACCCCAAGGAGTTGTTCCACCAGATCGAATAGTTAGGACCTTAGAAGTCAATGCCCGAAGCATAAGATGCAATAAAAATACAACAGTTTTTCCATCATATAACAGGAAAAATTCAACCAGCTTGAAAGTGATGGTCATTTCTACGTTCCGGGCAACCTAGGCTTCACTCTAGGGCATTGCTCCACCAGATGGAATAGTTTGTGCCTTAGAAGTCTACGCCCGAAGCATAAAATACAATAAATATACAAGAGTTTTTCCATCGTATATCAGGAATAATTGCAACCTGTGTGAGCGTGATGGTCATTTCTACGTTCCGGGCAGCGTAGGCTTCACGCTAGAGCGTTGTTCCACCAGGTCGAACACTTAGGGCCTAAGAGGGCACCGCCAGAAGCATAAAATACAATATAAATATAACAGTTTTTCCATCGTATAAAACGAATAATAGCAATCAGTGTGAAAGTTATGGTCATTTCTATGTTCCGGGAACCTAGGCTTCACCCTAGGGCGTTGCTCCAACAGATTGAATAGTTAGGGCCTTAGAAGTCAACGCCCGAAGCATAAAATGCAATAAAAATGCAACAGTTTTTCCATCGTATAAAAGGATTAATTGCAACCAGTTTGTAGGTGATGGTCATTTCTACGTTCCGGGCAACCTAGGCTTCACTGTAGGGCGTTGCTCCACCAGATCGAAGTGTTAGGGCCTAAGAAGTCAACGCCCGAAGCATAAAATACGATATAAATACAACAGCTTTTCCATCGTATTAAATGAATAATTGCAAACAGTGTGAAAATAGTGGTCATTTCTACGTTCCGAGCATCCTAGGCTTCACTCCAGGGCGTTGTTCCACCAGGTCGAATAGTTAGGGCCTTAGAAGTGAACGCCAGCAGCATAAAATACAATATAAATACAACAGTTCTTCCATCATATAAAACGAATAATTGCAACCAGTATGAAACTTATGGTCATTTCTACGTTCCGGGCAACCTGGGTTTCACTCTAGGGCGTTGCTCCACCAGATCGAATAGTTAGTGCCTTAGAAGTCAACGCCAGAAGCATAAAATACAATATAAATACAACAGTTTTTCCATCGTATAAAACGAATAATTGCTACCAGTATGGAAGTGTGGTCGTTTCTACGTTCCGGGCAACCTAGACCTCACTCTAGGACGTTGTTCCACCAGATTGAATAGTTAGAGCCTAAGAAATCAACGCCAGAAGCATAAAACACAATATAAATATAACAGTTTTTCCATCGTATAAAACGAATAATTTCAACCAGTGTGAATGTTATGGTCATTTCTACATTCCGACCAACCTAGGATTCACCTCAGGGCGTTGTTCCACCAGATGGAATAGTTAGGGCATAAGAAGTGAACGCCAGATGCATAAAATACGGTGTAAATACAACAGCTTCTCCATCGTATAAAACGAATAATTGCAACCAGTGTGAAGGTGATGGGCATTTGTACGTTCCAGGCAACCTAGGCTTCACTCTAGGGCGTCGTTCCACCAGATCGAATAGCTAGGGCCTTAGAAGTCAACGCCCGAAGCATAAAATACAAAATAAATAGTACAGTTTTTCCATCGTATAAAACGAATAATTGCAACCAGTATGAAACTTATTATCATTTCTACTTTCCGAGCAACCTAGGCTTCACGCTAGGCCGTTGCTCCAACAGATGGAATAGTTAGGGCCTTATAAGTCAACGCCCGAAGCATAAAATGCAATAAAAATACAACAGTGTTTCCATCATATAACGGGAATAATTGCAACCAGTTTGAAAGTGATGGCCAATTCTACGTTCCGCGCAACCTAGGCTTCACTCCAGGGCGTTGCTCCACCAGATCGAATAGTTACGGCCTAAGAAGTTAACGCCAGAAGCATAAAATGCAATAAAAATAAAACAGTTTTTCCATCATATAACAGGAATAATTGCAACCAGTTTGAAAGTGATGATCATTTCTACGTTCGGGGCAACCTAGGCCTCACTCTAGGGCGTTGTTCCACCAGACTGAACAGTTAGGGCCTATGAAATCAACGGTAGAAGCATAAAATACAATATAAATATAACAGTTTCTCTATCGTATAAAACGAATAATTTCAACCAGTGTGAATGTTATGGTCATTTCTACATTCCGAACAACCTAGGCTTCACTCTGGGGCGTTGATCCACCAGATAGAATAGGTAGGGCCATAGAAGTCTACGCCCGAAGCATAAAATACAATAAATATACAAGAGTTTTTCCATCGTATATCAGGAATAATTGCAACCAGTGTGAGCGTGATGGTCATTTCTACGTTCCGGGCAGCGTAGGCTTCACGCTAGAGCGTTGTTCCACCAGGTCGAACACTTAGGGCCTAAGAGGGCACCGCCAGAAGCATAAAATACAATATAAATATAACAGTTTTTCCATCGTATAAAACGAATAATAGCAATCAGTGTGAAAGTTATGGTCATTTCTATGTTCCGGGAACCTAGGCTTCACCCTAGGGCGTTGCTCCAACAGATTGAATAGTCAGGGCCTTAGAAGTCAACGCCCGAAGCATAAAATGCAATAAAAATGCAACAGTTTTTCCATCGTATAAAAGGATTAATTGCAACCAGTTTGTAGGTGATGGTCATTTCTACGTTCCGGGCAACCTAGGCTTCACTGTAGGGCGTTGCTCCACCAGATCGAAGTGTTAGGGCCTAAGAAGTCAACGCCCGAAGCATAAAATACGATATAAATACAACAGCTTTTCCATCGTATTAAATGAATAATTGCAAACAGTGTGAAAATAGTGGTCATTTCTACGTTCCGAGCATCCTAGGCTTCACTCCAGGGCGTTGTTCCACCAGGTCGAATAGTTAGGGCCTTAGAAGTGAACGCCAGCAGCATAAAATACAATATAAATACAACAGTTCTTCCATCATATAAAACGAATAATTGCAACCAGTATGAAACTTATGGTCATTTCTACGTTCCGGGCAACCTGGGTTTCACTCTAGGGCGTTGCTCCACCAGATCGAATAGTTAGTGCCTTAGAAGTCAACGCCAGAAGCATAAAATACAATATAAATACAACAGTTTTTCCATCGTATAAAACGAATAATTGCTACCAGTATGGAAGTGTGGTCGTTTCTACGTTCCGGGCAACCTAGGCCTCACTCTAGGACGTTGTTCCACCAGATTGAATAGTTAGAGCCTAAGAAATCAACGCCAGAAGCATAAAACACAATATAAATATAACAGTTTTTCCATCGTATAAAACGAATAATTTCAACCAGTGTGAATGTTATGGTCATTTCTACATTCCGAGCAACCTAGGATTCACCTCAGGGCGTTGTTCCACCAGATGGAATAGTTAGGGCATAAGAAGTGAACGCCAGATGCATAAAATACGGTGTAAATACAACAGCTTCTCCATCGTATAAAACGAATAATTGCAACCAGTGTGAAGGTGATGGGCATTTGTACGTTCCAGGCAACCTAGGCTTCACTCTAGGGCGTCGTTCCACCAGATCGAATAGCTAGGGCCTTAGAAGTCAACGCCCGAAGCATAAAATACAAAATAAATAGTACAGTTTTTCCATCGTATAAAACGAATAATTGCAACCAGTATGAAACTTATTATCATTTCTACTTTCCGAGCAACCTAGGCTTCACGCTAGGGCGTTCCTCCAACAGGTTGAATAGTTAGGGCCGTAGAAGTCAACGCCCGAACCATAAAATGCAAAAAAAATACAACAGTGTTACCATCATATGACAGGAATAATTGCAACCAGTTTGGAAGTGATGGCCAATTCTACGTTCCGGGCAACCTAGGATTCACTCTATTGCGTTGTTCCACCAGATCGAATAGTTAGGGGCTAAGAAGCCAACGCCAGAAGCATTAAATACAATATAAATATAACAGTTTTTCCAGCGTATAACAGGATTAATGCAACCAGTTTGAAAGTGATGGTCATTTCTCCTTTCCGGGCAACCTAGGCTTCACTCTAGGGTGTTGCTCCACTAGATCGAATAGCTAGGGCCTTAGATGTCAACGCCAGAAGCATAAAATACAATACAAATACAACAGTTTTTCCATTGTATAAAACGAATAATTGCAACCAGTATGAAACTTATGGTCATTTCTACCTTCCGAGCAACCTAGGCTTCACGCTAGGCCGTTGCTCCAACAGATGGAATAGTTAGGGCCTTATAAGTCAACGCCCGAAGCATGAAATGCAATAAAAATACAACAGTGTTTCCATCATATAACCGGAATAATTGCAACCAGTTTGAAAGTGATGGCCAATTCTACGTTCCGCGCAACCTAGGCTTCACTCCAGGGCGTTGCTCCACCAGATCGAATAGTTACGGCCTAAGAAGTCAACGCCAGAAGCATAAAATACAATAAATATACAAGAGTTTTTCCATCGTATATCAGGAATAATTGCAACCACTGTGAACGTGATGGTCATTTCTACGTTCCGGGCAGCGTAGGCTTCACGCTAGAGCGTTGTTCCACCAGATCGAACACTTAGGGCCTAAGAAGGCACCGCCAGAAGCATAAAATACAATATAAATATAACAGTTTTTCCATCGTACAAAACGAATAATAGCAATCAGTGTGAAAGTTATGGTCATTTCTATGTTCCGAGCAACCTAGGCTTCACCCTAGGGCGTTGCTCCAACAGATTGAGTAGTTAGGGCCCTAGAAGTCAACGCCCGAAGCATAAAATGCAATAAAAATGCAACAGTTTTTCCATCGTATAAAAGGATTAATTGCAATCAGTGTGAAAGTTATGGTCATTTCTACGTTCCGAGCATCCTAGGCTTCACTCTAGGGCGGTGCTCCACCATGTCGAATAGCTACGGCCTTGGAAGCCTACGCCTGAAGCATAAAATACAATAAAAATAAAACAGCCTTTTCATCGTATAACAGGAATAATTGCAACAAGCGTGAAAGTAATGATCATTTCGGCGTTTCGGGCATCCTAGACTTAACTCTGAGGCATTGCTCCACCAGATCGAATAGTTAGGGCCTTAGAAGTCAACGCCCGAACCATAAAATGCAAAAAAAACACAACAGTGTTACCATCATATAACAGGAATAATTGTAACCAGTTTGAAAGTGATGGCCAATTCTACGTTCCGGGCAACCTAGGCTTCACTCTATTGCGTTGTTCCACCAGATCGAATGGTTAGGGGCTAAGAATTCAACGCCAGAAGCATTAAATACAATATAAATATAACAGTTTTTCCAGCGTATAACAGGATTAATGCAACCAGTTTGAAAGTGATGGCCATTTCTCCTTTCCGGGCAACCTAGGCTTCACTCTAGGGCGTTGCTCCACTAGATCGAATAGCTAGGGCCTTAGAAGTCAACGCCAGAAGCATAAAATACGATATAAATACAACAGCTTTTCCATCGTATTAAATGAATAATTGCAAACAGTGTGAAAATAGTGGTCATTTCTACGTTCCGAGCATCCTAGGCTTCACTCCAGGGCGTTGTTCCACCAGGTCGAATAGTTAGGGCCTAAGAAGTGAACGCCAGCAGGATAAAATACAATATAAATACAACAGTTCTTCCATCATATAAAACGAATAATTGCAACCAGTATGACAGTTATGGTCATTTCTACGTTCCGGGCAACCTGGGCTTCACTCTAGGGCGTTGCTCCACCAGATCGAATAGTTAGTGCCTTAGAAGTCAACGCCAGAAGCATAAAATACAATATAAATACAACAGTTTTTCCATCGTATAAAACGAATAATTGCAACCAGTATGAAAGTTAACGTCATTTCTACGTTCCGGACAACCTAGGCTTCACCCTAGGGCGTCGCTCCAACAGATTGATTAGTTAGGGCCTTAGAAGTCGACGCCGGAAGCATAAAATGCAAAAAAAATACAACAGTGTTACCATCATATGACAGGAATAATTGCAACCAGTTTGAAAGTGATGGCCAATTCTACGTTCCGGGCAACCTAGGCTTCACTCTATTGCGTTGTTCCACCAGATCGAATAGTTAGGGGCTAAGAAGTCAACGCCAGAAGCATTAAATACAATATAAATATAACAGTTTTTCCATCGTATAACAGGATTAATGCAACCAGTTTGAAAGTGATGGTCATTTCTCCTTTCCGGGCAACCTAGGCTTCACTCTAGGGCGTTGCTCCACTAGATCGAATAGCTAGGGCCTTAGAAGTCAACGCCAGAAGCATAAAATACAATATAAATACAACAGTTTTTCCATTGTATAAAACGAATAATTGCAACCAGTATGAAACTTATGGTCATTTCTACTTTCCGAGCAACCTAGGCTTCACGCTAGGCCGTTGCTCCAACAGATGGAATAGTTAGGGCCTTATAAGTCAACGCCCGAAGCATAAAATGCAATAAAAATACAACAGTGTTTCCATCATATAACGGGAATAATTGCAACCAGTTTGAAAGTGATGGCCAATTCTACGTTCCGCGCAACCTAGGCTTCACTCCAGGGCGTTGCTCCACCAGATCGAATAGTTACGGCCTAAGAAGTTAACGCCAGAAGCATAAAATGCAATAAAAATAAAACAGTTTTTCCATCATATAACAGGAATAATTGCAACCAGTTTGAAAGTGATGATCATTTCTACGTTCGGGGCAACCTAGGCCTCACTCTAGGGCGTTGTTCCACCAGACTGAATAGTTAGGGCCTATGAAATCAACGGTAGAAGCATAAAATACAATATAAATATAACAGTTTCTCTATCGTATAAAACGAATAATTTCAACCAGTGTGAATGTTATGGTCATTTCTACATTCCGAACAACCTAGGCTTCACTCTGGGGCGTTGATCCACCAGATAGAATAGGTAGGGCCATAGAAGTCTACGCCCGAAGCATAAAATACAATAAATATACAAGAGTTTTTCCATCGTATATCAGGAATAATTGCAACCAGTGTGAGCGTGATGGTCATTTCTACGTTCCGGGCAGCGTAGGCTTCACGCTAGAGCGTTGTTCCACCAGGTCGAACACTTAGGGCCTAAGAGGGCACCGCCAGAAGCATAAAATACAATATAAATATAACAGTTTTTCCATCGTATAAAACGAATAATAGCAATCAGTGTGAAAGTTATGGTCATTTCTATGTTCCGGGAACCTAGGCTTCACCCTAGGGCGTTGCTCCAACAGATTGAATAGTTAGGGCCTTAGAAGTCAACGCCCGAAGCATAAAATGCAATAAAAATGCAACAGTTTTTCCATCGTATAAAAGGATTAATTGCAACCAGTTTGTAGGTGATGGTCATTTCTACGTTCCGGGCCACCTAGGCTTCACTGTAGGGCGTTGCTCCACCAGATCGAAGTGTTAGGGCCTAAGAAGTCAACGCCCGAAGCATAAAATACGATATAAATACAACAGCTTTTCCATCGTATTAAATGAATAATTGCAAACAGTGTGAAAATAGTGGTCATTTCTACGTTCCGAGCATCCTAGGCTTCACTCCAGGGCGTTGTTCCACCAGGTCGAATAGTTAGGGCCTAAGAAGTGAACGCCAGCAGCATAAAATACAATATAAATACAACAGTTCTTCCATCATATAAAACGAATAATTGCAACCAGTATGACAGTTATGGTCACTTCTACGTTCCGGGCAACCTGGGCTTCACTCTAGGGCGTTGCTCCACCAGATCGAATAGTTAGTGCCTTAGAAGTCAACGCCAGAAGCATAAAATACAATATAAATACAACAGTTTTTCCATCGTATAAAACGAATAATTGCTACCAGTATGGAAGTGTGGTCGTTTCTACGTTCCGGGCAACCTAGGCCTCACTCTAGGACGTTGTTCCACCAGATTGAATAGTTAGAGCCTAAGAAATCAACGCCAGAAGCATAAAACACAATATAAATATAACAGTTTTTCCATCGTATAAAACGAATAATTTCAACCAGTGTGAATGTTATGGTCATTTCTACATTCCGAGCAACCTAGGATTCACCCCAGGGCGTTGTTCCACCAGATGGAATAGTTAGGGCATAAGAAGTGAACGCCAGATGCATAAAATACGGTGTAAATACAACAGCTTCTCCATCGTATAAAACGAATAATTGCAACCAGTGTGAAGGTGATGGGCATTCGTACGTTCCAGGCAACCTAGGCTTCACTCTAGGGCGTTGTTCCACCAGATCGAATAGCTAGGGCCTTAGAAGTCAACGCCCGAAGCATAAAATACAAAATAAATAGTACAGTTTTTCCATCGTATAAAACGAATAATTGCAACCAGTATGAAACTTATTATCATTTCTACTTTCCGAGCAACCTAGGCTTCACGCTAGGGCGTTCCTCCAACAGGTTGAATAGTTAGGGCCGTAGAAGTCAACGCCCGAACCATAAAATGCAAAAAAAATACAACAGTGTTACCATCATATGACAGGAATAATTGCAACCAGTTTGAAAGTGATGGCCAATTCTACGTTCCGGGCAACCTAGGATTCACTCTATTGCGTTGTTCCACCAGATCGAATAGTTAGGGGCTAAGAAGCCAACGCCAGAAGCATTAAATACAATATAAATATAACAGTTTTTCCAGCGTATAACAGGATTAATGCAACCAGTTTGAAAGTGATGGTCATTTCTCCTTTACGGGCAACCTAGGCTTCACTCTAGGGTGTTGCTCCACTAGATCGAATAGCTAGGGCCTTAGATGTCAACGCCAGAAGCATAAAATACAATATAAATACAACAGTTTTTCCATTGTATAAAACGAATAATTGCAACCAGTATGAAACTTATGGTCATTTCTACTTTCCGAGCAACCTAGGCTTCACGCTAGGCCGTTGCTCCAACAGATGGAATAGTTAGGGCCTTATAAGTCAACGCCCGAAGCATGAAATGCAATAAAAATACAACAGTGTTTCCATCATATAACGGGAATAATTGCAACCAGTTTGAAAGTGATGGCCAATTCTACGTTCCGCGCAACCTAGGCTTCACTCCAGGGCGTTGCTCCACCAGATCGAATAGTTACGGCATAAGAAGTCAACGCCAGAAGCATAAAATACAATAAATATACAAGAGTTTTTCCATCGTATATCAGGAATAATTGCAACCACTGTGAACGTGATGGTCATTTCTACGTTCCGGGCAGCGTAGGCTTCACGCTAGAGCGTTGTTCCACCAGATCGAACACTTAGGGCCTAAGAAGGCACCGCCAGAAGCATAAAATACAATATAAATATAACAGTTTTTCCATCGTACAAAACGAATAATAGCAATCAGTGTGAAAGTTATGGTCATTTCTATGTTCCGAGCAACCTAGGCTTCACCCTAGGGCGTTGCTCCAACAGATTGAGTAGTTAGGGCCCTAGAAGTCAACGCCCGAAGCATAAAATGCAATAAAAATGCAACAGTTTTTCCATCGTATAAAAGGATTAATTGCAATCAGTGTGAAAGTTATGGTCATTTCTACGTTCCGAGCATCCTAGGCTTCACTCTAGGGCGGTGCTCCACCATGTCGAATAGCTACGGCCTTGGAAGCCTACGCCTGAAGCATAAAATACAATAAAAATAAAACAGCCTTTTCATCGTATAACAGGAATAATTGCAACAAGCGTGAAAGTAATGATCATTTCGGCGTTTCGGGCATCCTAGACTTAACTCTGAGGCATTGCTCCACCAGATCGAATAGTTAGGGCCTTAGAAGTCAACGCCCGAACCATAAAATGCAAAAAAAACACAACAGTGTTACCATCATATAACAGGAATAATTGTAACCAGTTTGAAAGTGATGGCCAATTCTACGTTCCGGGCAACCTAGGCTTCACTCTATTGCGTTGTTCCACCAGATCGAATAGTTAGGGGCTAAGAAGTCAACGCCAGAAGCATTAAATACAATATAAATATAACAGTTTTTCCATCGTATAACAGGATTAATGCAACCAGTTTGAAAGTGATGGTCATTTCTCCTTTCCGGGCAACCTAGGCTTCACTCTAGGGCGTTGCTCCACTAGATCCAATAGCTAGGGCCTTAGAAGTCAACGCCAGAAGCATAAAATACGATATAAATACAACAGCTTTTCCATCGTATTAAATGAATAATTGCAAACAGTGTGAAAATAGTGGTCATTTCTACGTTCCGAGCATCCTAGGCTTCACTCCAGGGCGTTGTCCCACCAGGTCGAATAGTTAGGGCCTAAGAAGTGAACGCCAGCAGCATAAAATACAATATAAATACAACAGTTCTTCCATCATATAAAACGAATAATTGCAACCAGTATGACAGTTATGGTCACTTCTACGTTCCGGGCAACCTGGGCTTCACTCTAGGGCGTTGCTCCACCAGATCGAATAGTTAGTGCCTTAGAAGTCAACGCCAGAAGCATAAAATACAATATAAATACAACAGTTTTTCCATCGTACAAAACGAATAATTGCTACCAGTATGGAAGTGTGGTCGTTTCTACGTTCCGGGCAACCTAGGCCTCACTCTAGGACGTTGTTCCACCAGATTGAATAGTTAGAGCCTAAGAAATCAACGCCAGAAGCATAAAACACAATATAAATATAACAGTTTTTCCATCGTATAAAACGAATAATTTCAACCAGTGTGAATGTTATGGTCATTTCTACATTCCGAGCAACCTAGGATTCACCCCAGGGCGTTGTTCCACCAGATGGAATAGTTAGGGCATAAGAAGTGAACGCCAGATGCATAAAATACGGTGTAAATACAACAGCTTCTCCATCGTATAAAACGAATAATTGCAACCAGTGTGAAGGTGATGGGCATTTGTACGTTCCAGGCAACCTAGGCTTCACTCTAGGGCGTTGTTCCACCAGATCGAATAGCTAGGGCCTTAGAAGTCAACGCCCGAAGCATAAAATACAAAATAAATAGTACAGTTTTTCCATCGTATAAAACGAATAATTGCAACCAGTATGAAACTTATTATCATTTCTACTTTCCGAGCAACCTAGGCTTCACGCTAGGGCGTTCCTCCAACAGGTTGAATAGTTAGGGCCGTAGAAGTCAACGCCCGAACCATAAAATGCAAAAAAAATACAACAGTGTTACCATCATATGACAGGAATAATTGCAACCAGTTTGAAAGTGATGGCCAATTCTACGTTCCGGGCAACCTAGGATTCACTCTATTGCGTTGTTCCACCAGATCGAATAGTTAGGGGCTAAGAAGCCAACGCCAGAAGCATTAAATACAATATAAATATAACAGTTTTTCCAGCGTATAACAGGATTAATGCAACCAGTTTGAAAGTGATGGTCATTTCTCCTTTCCGGGCAACCTAGGCTTCACTCTAGGGTGTTGCTCCACTAGATCGAATAGCTAGGGCCTTAGATGTCAACGCCAGAAGCATAAAATACAATATAAATACAACAGTTTTTCCATTGTATAAAACGAATAATTACAACCAGTATGAAACTTATGGTCATTTCTACTTTCCGAGCAACCTAGGCTTCACGCTAGGCCGTTGCTCCAACAGATGGAATAGTTAGGGCCTTATAAGTCAACGCCCGAAGCATGAAATGCAATAAAAATACAACAGTGTTTCCATCATATAACGGGAATAATTGCAACCAGTTTGAAAGTGATGGCCAATTCTACGTTCCGCGCAACCTAGGCTTCACTCCAGGGCGTTGCTCCACCAGATCGAATAGTTACGGCCTAAGAAGTCAACGCCAGAAGCATAAAATACAATAAATATACAAGAGTTTTTCCATCGTATATCAGGAATAATTGCAACCACTGTGAACGTGATGGTCATTTCTACGTTCCGGGCAGCGTAGGCTTCACGCTAGAGCGTTGTTCCACCAGATCGAACACTTAGGGCCTAAGAAGGCACCGCCAGAAGCATAAAATACAATATAAATATAACAGTTTTTCCATCGTATAAAACGAATAATAGCAATCAGTGTGAAAGTTATGGTCATTTCTATGTTCCGAGCAACCTAGGCTTCACCCTAGGGCGTTGCTCCAACAGATTGAGTAGTTAGGGCCCTAGAAGTCAACGCCCGAAGCATAAAATGCAATAAAAATGCAACAGTTTTTCCATCGTATAAAAGGATTAATTGCAATCAGTGTGAAAGTTATGGTCATTTCTACGTTCCGAGCATCCTAGGCTTCACTCTAGGGCGGTGCTCCACCATGTCGAATAGCTACGGCCTTGGAAGCCTACGCCTGAAGCATAAAATACAATAAAAATAAAACAGCCTTTTCATCGTATAACAGGAATAATTGCAACAAGCGTGAAAGTAATGATCATTTCGGCGTTTCGGGCATCCTAGACTTAACTCTGAGGCATTGCTCCACCAGATCGAATAGTTAGGGCCTTAGAAGTCAACGCCCGAACCATAAAATGCAAAAAAAACACAACAGTGTTACCATCATATAACAGGAATAATTGTAACCAGTTTGAAAGTGATGGCCAATTCTACGTTCCGGGCAACCTAGGCTTCACTCTATTGCGTTGTTCCACCAGATCGAATAGTTAGGGGCTAAGAATTCAACGCCAGAAGCATTAAATACAATATAAATATAACAGTTTTTCCAGCGTATAACAGGATTAATGCAACCAGTTTGAAAGTGATGGCCATTTCTCCTTTCCGGGCAACCTAGGCTTCACTCTAGGGCGTTGCTCCACTAGATCGAATAGCTAGGGCCTTAGAAGTCAACGCCAGAAGCATAAAATACGATATAAATACAACAGCTTTTCCATCGTATTAAATGAATAATTGCAAACAGTGTGAAAATAGTGGTCATTTCTCCGTTCCGAGCATCCTAGGCTTCACTCCAGGGCGTTGTTCCACCAGGTCGAATAGTTAGGGCCTAAGAAGTGAACGCCAGCAGCATAAAATACAATATAAATACAACAGTTCTTCCATCATATAAAACGAATAATTGCAACCAGTATGACAGTTATGGTCATTTCTACGTTCCGGGCAACCTGGGCTTCACTCTAGGGCGTTGCTCCACCAGATCGAATAGTTAGTGCCTTAGAAGTCAACGCCAGAAGCATAAAATACAATATAAATACAACAGTTTTTCCATCGTATAAAACGAATAATTGCAACCAGTATGAAAGTTAACGTCATTTCTACGTTCCGGACAACCTAGGCTTCACCCTAGGGCGTCGCTCCAACAGATTGAATAGTTAGGGCCTTAGAAGTCAACGCCGGAAGCATAAAATGCAAAAAAAATACAACAGTGTTACCATCATATGACAGGAATAATTGCAACCAGTTTGAAAGTGATGGCCAATTCTACGTTCCGGGCAACCTAGGCTTCACTCTATTGCGTTGTTCCACCAGATCGAATAGTTAGGGGCTAAGAAGTCAACGCCAGAAGCATTAAATACAATATAAATATAACAGTTTTTCCATCGTATAACAGGATTAATGCAACCAGTTTGAAAGTGATGGTCATTTCTCCTTTCCGGGCAACCTAGGCTTCACTCTAGGGCGTTGCTCCACTAGATCGAATAGCTAGGGCCTTAGAAGTCAACGCCAGAAGCATAAAACACAATATAAATATAACAGTTTTTCCATCGTATAAAACGAATAATTTCAACCAGTGTGAATGTTATGATCATTTCTACATTCCGAGCAACCTAGGATTCACCCCAGGGCGTTGTTCCACCAGATGGAATAGTTAGGGCATAAGAAGTGAACGCCAGATGCATAAAATACGGTGTAAATACAACAGCTTCTCCATCGTATAAAACGAATAATTGCAACCAGTGTGAAGGTGATGGGCATTTGTACGTTCCAGGCAACCTAGGCTTCACTCTAGGGCGTTGTTCCACCAGATCGAATAGCTAGGGCCTTAGAAGTCAACGCCCGAAGCATAAAATACAAAATAAATAGTACAGTTTTTCCATCGTATAAAACGAATAATTGCAACCAGTATGAAACTTCTTATCATTTCTACTTTCCGAGCAACCTAGGCTTCACGCTAGGGCGTTCCTCCAACAGGTTGAATAGTTAGGGCCGTAGAAGTCAACGCCCGAACCATAAAATGCAAAAAAAATACAACAGTGTTACCATCATATGACAGGAATAATTGCAACCAGTTTGAAAGTGATGGCCAATTCTACGTTCCGGGCAACCTAGGATTCACTCTATTGCGTTGTTCCACCAGATCGAATAGTTAGGGGCTAAGAAGCCAACGCCAGAAGCATAAAATACAATAAATATACAAGAGTTTTTCCATCGTATATCAGGAATAATTGCAACCACTGTGAACGTGATGGTCATTTCTACGTTCCGGGCAGCGTAGGCTTCACGCTAGAGCGTTGATCCACCAGATCGAACACTTAGGGCCTAAGAAGGCACCGCCAGAAGCATAAAATACAATATAAATATAACAGTTTTTCCATCGTACAAAACGAATAATAGCAATCAGTGTGAAAGTTATGGTCATTTCTATGTTCCGAGCAACCTAGGCTTCACCCTAGGGCGTTGCTCCAACAGATTGAGTAGTTAGGGCCCTAGAAGTCAACGCCCGAAGCATAAAATGCAATAAAAATGCAACAGTTTTTCCATCGTATAAAAGGATTAATTGCAATCAGTGTGAAAGTTATGGTCATTTCTACGTTCCGAGCATCCTAGGCTTCACTCTAGGGCGGTGCTCCACCATGTCGAATAGCTACGGCCTTGGAAGCCTACGCCTGAAGCATAAAATACAATAAAAATAAAGCAGCCTTTTCATCGTATAACAGGAATAATTGCAACAAGCGTGAAAGTAATGATCATTTCGGCGTTTCGGGCATCCTAGACTTAACTCTGAGGCATTGCTCCACCAGATCGAATAGTTAGGGCCTTAGAAGTCAACGCCCGAACCATAAAATGCAAAAAAAACACAACAGTGTTACCATCATATAACAGGAATGATTCTAACCAGTTTGAAAGTGATGGCCAATTCTACGTTCCGGGCAACCTAGGCTTCACTCTATTGCGTTGTTCCACCAGATCGAATAGTTAGGGGCTAAGAATTCAACGCCAGAAGCATTAAATACAATAGAAATATAACAGTTTTTCCAGCGTATAACAGGATTAATGCAACCAGTTTGAAAGTGATGGCCATTTCTCCTTTCCGGGCAACCTAGGCTTCACTCTAGGGCGTTGCTCCACTAGATCGAATAGCTAGGGCCTTAGAAGTCAACGCCAGAAGCATAAAATACAATATAAATACAACAGTTTTTCCATCGTATAAAAGGATTAATTGCAACCAGTTTGAAAGTGATGGTCATTTCTACGTTCCGGGCAACCTAGGCTTCACTCTAGCGCGTTGCTCCACCAGATCGAATAGTTAGGGCCTTAGAAGTCAACGCCAGAAGCATAAAATACAAGAAAGATGCAACAGCTTTTCCATCGTATAAAACGAATAATTTCAGCCAGTGTGCATGTTATGGTCATTTCTACATTCCGAGCAACCTAGGCTTCACTCTGGGGCGTTGACGCAACAGATTGAATAGTTAGGGCCTAAGAAGTGAACGCCAGCAGCATAAAATACAATATAAATACAACAGTTCTTCCATCATATAAAACGAATAATTGCAACCAGTATGAAAGTTATGGTAATTTCTACGTTCCGGGCAACCTAGGCATCACCCTAGGGTGTTGTTCCACCAGATGGAATAGTTAGGGCATAAGAAGTCAACGCCAGAAGCATAAAATACAATTTAAATATAACAGTTTTTCCATCGTATAAAACGAATAATAGCGACCAGTGTGAAAGTTATGGTCATTTCTACGTTCCGGGCAACCTAGGCTACACCCTAGGGCGTTGCTCCAACAGATTGAATAGTTGGGGCCTTAGAAGTCAATCCCCGAAGCACAAAATGCAATAAAAATACAACAGTTTTTCCATCATATAACAGGAATAATTGCAACCAGTTTGAAAGTGACGGTCATTTCTACGTTCCGGGCAACATCGGCTTCACTCTCGGGCGTTGCTCCACCAGATCGAATAGTTAGGGCCTAAGAAGTGAACGCCAGAAGCATAAAATACAATATAAATACAACAGTTTTTCCATCGTATAAAACGAATAATTGCAACCAGTATGAAAGTTATGGTCATTTCTACTTTCCGGGCAACCTAGGCTTCACCCTAGGGCGTTGCTCCAACAGATGGAATAGTTAGGGCCTTAGAAGTCAACGGCCGAAGCATAAAATACAAAATAAATAGAACTGTTTTTCCATTGTATAAAACGTGTAATTGCTATCGGTGTCAAAGTTATTTCCATTTCTACGTTCCGGGCCACCTAGGCTTCACCCTAGGGCGTTGTTCCACCAGATGGAATAGTTAGGGCATAAGAAGTCAACGCCAGAAGTATAAAATACAATATAAGTACAACAGTTTTTCCATCGTATAAAACGAATAATTGCTACCGGTGTGAAAGTTATGGTCATTTCTACGTTCCGGGCAACCTAGGCTACACCCTAGGGCGTTGCTCCAACAGATTGAATAGTTAGGGCCTTAGAAGTCAATGCCCGAAGCACAAAATGCAATAAAAATACAACAGTTTTTCCATCATATAACAGGAATAATTGCAACCAGTTTGAAAGTGACGGTCATTTCTACGTTCCGGGCAACCTCGGCTTCACTCTCGGGCGTTGCTCCACCAGATCGAATAGTTAGGGCCTAAGAAGTGAACGCCAGAAGCGCAAAATACAATATAAATACAACAGTTTTTCCATCATATAAAACGAGTAATTGCAACCAGTATGAAAGCTGTCGTCATTCCTACTTTCCGGGCAACCTAGGCTACAGGCTAGGGCGTTGCTCCAACAGATTGAATAGTTAGGGCCTTAGAAGTCAACGCCAGGAGCATAAAAGACAATACAAATACAACAGTTTTTCCATCGTATAAAACGAACAATTGCAACAAGTATGAAAGTTGTGGTTATTTCTACTTTACGGGCAACCTAGGCTTCACCCTAGGGCGTTGCTCCAACAGATTGAATAGTTAGGGCCTTAGAAGTCAACGCCCGAAGCATAAAATGCAATAAAAATGCAACAGTTTTTCCATCGTATAAAAGGATTAATTGCAACCAGTTTGAAAGTGATGGTCATTTCTACGTTCCGGTCAACCTAGGCTTCACCATAGAGCGTTGTTCCACCAGATCGGATAGTCAGGGCCTAAGAAGTGAACGCCAGAAGCATAAAATACAATATAAATACAACAGCTTTTCAATCGTTTGAAACGAGTAATTGCAACCAGTATGAAAGTTATTGTCATTTCTACTTTCCGGGCAACCTAGGCTACACCCTAGGGCGTTGCTCCAACAGACTGAATAGGTAGGGCCTTAGAAGTCAATGCCCGAAGCATAAAATGCAATAAAAATACAACAGCTTTTCCATCATATAACAGGAATATTTGCAACCATTTTGAAAGTTATGGTCATTTCTACGTTCCGGTCAACCTAGGCTTCACCATTGAGCGTTGTTCCACCAGATCGAATAGTCAGGGCCTAAGAAGTGAACGCCAGAAGCATAAAATACAATATAAATACAACAGCTTTTCAATCGTATGAAACGAGTAATTGCCACCAGTATGAAAGTTATGGTCATTTCGACGTTCCGGGCAACCTAGGCTACACCCTAGTTCGTTGCTCCAACAGATTGAATAATTAGGGCCTTAGAAGTCAATGCCCGAAGTACAAAATGCAATAAAAATACAACAGTTTTTCCAACATATAACAGGAATAATAGCAACCAGTTTGAAAGTGATGGTCATTTCTACGTTCCGGGCAACCTCGGCTTCACTCTAGTGCGTTGTTCCACCAGATGGAATAGTTTGGGCCTTAGAAGTCAACGCCAGAAGCATAAAATACAATATAAATACAACAGTTTTTCCATCGTATAAAACGAATAATAGCAACCAGTGTGAAAGTTATGGTCATTTGTACGTACCAGGCAACCTAGGCTTCACTCTAGGGCGTTGTTCCACCAGATCGAATTGTTAGGGCCTAAAAAGTCAACGCCTGAAGCATAAGATACAATTTAAATATAACAGTTTTTCCATCGTATAGAACGAATAATATCAACCAGTGTGAAAGTTATGGTCATTTCTACGTTCCGGGCAACCTAGGCTTGACTCTAGGGCGTTGTTCCACCTGATCGGGCAGCTAGGGCCTAAGAAGGCAAAGCCAGAAGCATAAAATACAATATAAATATAACAGTTTCTCCATCGTATAAAACGAATAATAGCGACCAGTGTGAAAGTTATGGTCATTTCTACGTTCCCGGCAACCTAGGCTCCACCCCAAGGAGTTGTTCCACCAGATCGAATAGTTAGGACCTTAGAAGACAATGCCCGAAGCATAAGATGCAATAAAAATACAACAGTTTTTCCATCATATAACAGGAATAATTCATCCAGTTTGAAAGTGATGGTCATTTCTACGTTCCGGGCAACCTAGGCTTCACTCTAGGGCATTGCTCCACCAGATGGAATAGTTTGTGCCTTAGAAGTCAACGCCAGAAGCATAAAATACAATATAAATACAACAGTTTCTCCATCGTATAAAACGAATAATAGCAACCAGTGTGAAAGTTATGGTCATTTCTACGTTCCGGGCAACCTAGGCTTCACCCCAGGGCGTAGTGCCACCAGATCGAATAGTTAGGTCCTAAGAACTGAACGCCAGCAGCATAAAATACAATATAAATACAACAGTTTTTCCGTCATATAAAACGAATAATTGCCACCAGTATGAAAGTTATGGTCATTTCTACGTTCCGGGCAACCTAGGCTTCACTCTAGGGCGTTGCTCCACCAGATCAAACAGCTAGGGCCTTAGAAGTCAACGCCCGAAGCATAAGATACAATATAAATATAACAGTTTTTCCATCGTATAGAACGAATAATAGCAACCAGTGTGAAAGTTATGGTCATTTCTACGTTCCGGGCAACCTAGGCCTCACTCTAGGTCGTTGCTCCACCAAATCGAATTGTTAGGGCCTAAGAAGTCAACGCCAGAAGCATAAGATACAATATAAATATAACAGTTTTTCCATCGTATAGAACGAATAATAGCAACCAGTGTGAAAGTTAACGTCATTTCTACTTTCCGGGCAACCTAGGCTTCACCCTAGGGCGTTGCTCCACCAGATCGAATAGCTAGGACCTTAGAAGTCGAAGCCAGAAGCATAAAATGCAATATTAATATAACAGTTTTTCTACCGCATAAAACGAATAATTGCTACCGGTGTGAAAGTTATGGTCATTTCTACGTTCCGGGCAACCTAGGCTTCACCCTAGGGCGTTGTTCCAACAGACTGAATAGTTAGGGCCTTAGAAGTCAACGCCCGAAGCACGAAATACAAAATAAATAGAACAGTTGTTCCATCGTATAAGACGAATAATTGCTATCAGTGTGGAAGTTATGGTAATTTCTACGTTCCGGGCAACCTAGGCTTCATCCCAGGGCGTTGTTCGACCAGATCGAATAGTTAGGGCCTAAGAAGTGAACGCCAGCAGCATAAAATACAATATAAGTACAACAGTTTTTCCATCATATAGAATGAATAATTGCCACCAGTATGAAAGTTATGGTCATTTCGACGTTCCGGGCAACCTAGGCTACACCCTAGTTCGTTGCTCCAACAGATTGAATAATTAGGGCCTTAGAAGTCAATGCCCGAAGTACAAAATGCAATAAAAATACAACAGTTTTTCCATCATATAACAGGAATAATAGCAACCAGTTTGAAAGTGATGGTCATTTCTACGTTCCGGGCAACCTAGGCTGCACCCCAGGGCGTTGTGCCACCAGATCGAATAGTTAGTGCCTAAGAACTGAACGTCAGCAGCATATAATACAATATAAATACAACAGTTTTTCCATGATATAAAACGAATAATTGCCACCAGTATGAAAGTTATGGTCATTTCTACGTTCCGGGCAACCTAGGCTTCACTCTATGGCGTTCTTCCAACACATCGAATAGCTACGGCCTCAGAAGTCAACGCCTGAAGCATATAATACAATAAAAATACAACAGTCTTTTCATCCTATAACAGGAATAATTGCAACCCGTGTGAAAGTGATGGTCATTTGTACGTACCAGGCAACCTAGGCTTCACTCTAGGGCGTTGTTCCACCAGATCAAATTGTTAGGGCCTAAAAAGTCAACGCCTGAAGCATAAGATACAATTTAAATATAACAGTTTTTCCATCGTATAGAACGAATAATATCAACCAGTGTGAAAGTTATGGTCATTTCTACATTCCGGGCAACCTAGGCTTGACTCTAGGGCGTTGTTCCACCTGATCGGGCAGCTAGGGCCTAAGAAGGCAAAGCCAGAAGCATAAAATACAATATAAATATAACAGTTTCTCCATCGTATAGAACGAATAATAGCGACCAGTGTGAAAGTTATGGTCATTTCTACGTTCCCGGCAACCTAGGCTCCACCCCAAGGAGTTGTTCCACCAGATCGAATAGTTAGGACCTTAGAAGACAATGCCCGAAGCATAAGATGCAATAAAAATACAACAGTTTTTCCATCATATAACAGGAATAATTCATCCAGTTTGAAAGTGATGGTCATTTCTACGTTCCGGGCAACCTAGGCTTCACTCTAGGGCATTGCTCCACCAGATGGAATAGTTTGTGCCTTAGAAGTCAACGCCAGAAGCATAAAATACAATATAAATACAACAGTTTCTCCATCGTATAAAACGAATAATAGCAACCAGTGTGAAAGTTATGGTCATTTCTACGTTCCGGGCAACCTAGGCGTCACCCCAGGGCGTTGTGCCACCAGATCGAATAGTTAGGGCCTAAGAACTGAACGCCAGCAGCATAAAATACAATATAAATACAACAGTTTTTCCATCATATAAAACGAATAATTGCCACCAGTATGAAAGTTATGGTCATTTCTACGTTCCCGGCAACCTAGTCTCCACCCCAAGGAGTTGTTCCACCAGATCGAATAGTTAGGACCTTAGAAGTCAATGCCCGAAGCATAAGATGCAATAAAAATACAACAGTTTTTCCATCATATAACAGGAAAAATTCAACCAGTTTGAAAGTGATGGTCATTTCTACGTTCCGGGCAACCTAGGCTTCACTCTAGGGCATTGCTCCACCAGATGGAATAGTTTGTGCCTTAGAAGTCAACGCCAGAAGCATAAAATACAATATAAATACAACAGTATTTCCATCGTATAAAACGAATAATAGCAACCAGTGTGAAAGTTATGGTCATTTCTACGTTCCGGGCAACCTAGGCTTCACCCCAGGGCGTTGTGCCACCAGATCGAATAGTTAGGGCCTAAGAACTGAACGCCAGCAGCATAAAATACAATATAAATACAACAGTTTTTCCATCATATAAAACGAATAATTGCCTCCAGTATGAAAGTTATGGTCATTTCTACGTTCCGGGCAACCTAGGCTACACTCTATGGCGTTCTTCCACCACATCGAATAGCTACGGCGTCAGAAGTCAACGCCTGAAGCATAAAATACAATAAACATACAACAGTCTTTCCATCCTATAACAGGAATAATAGCAACCCGTGTGTAAGTGATGGTCATTTGTACGTTCCAGGCAACCTAGGCTTCACTCTAGGGCGTTGTTCCACCAGATCGAATTGTTAGGGCCTAAGAAGTCAACCCCAGAAGCATAAAATACAATATAAATACAACAGCTTTTACATCGTATAAAATGAATAATTGCAAACAGTGTGAAAGTAATGGTCATTTCTACGTTCCGGGCAACCTAGGCTTCACTCTAGGGCGTTGCTCCACCAGATCGAATAGCTATGGACTTAGAATTCAACGCCAGATACATAAAGCACAATATAGATACAACAGTTTTTCCATCGTATAAAACGAATAATTGAAGCCAGTATGAAACTTATGGTCATTTCTACTTTCCGAGCAACATAGGCTTCACCCTAGGGCGTTGCTTTTACAGATTGAATAGATAGGGCCTTAGAAGTCAACGCCCGACGCATGAAATGCAATAAAAATACAACAGTGTTTCCATCATATAACAGGAATAATTGCAACCAGTTTGAAAGTGATGCACAATTCTACGTTCCGGGCAACCTCGGCTGCATTCTATGGAGTTGCTCCACCAGATCGAATAGCTAGTGCCTTAGAAGTCAACGCCAGAAGCATAAAATACAATACAGATGCAAAAGTTTTTCCATAGTATAACAGGAATAACTGCAAACAGTATGAAAGTACTGGTCATTTCTACGTTCCGGGTAACCTAGGTTTCACTCTAGGGCGTTGCTCCATCATATCGAATAGCTAGGGACTTAGAATTCAACGCCATAAGGATAAAATACAATATAAGTACAACAGTTTTTCCATGGTATAGAATGAATAATTGCAACCAGTGTGAAAGTTATGGTCATTTCTACATTTCGAGCAACCTAGGTTTCACTCTAGGGCGTTGCTCCACCTGATCGAATAGTTAGGGCATTAGAAGTCAACGCGAGAAGCGTAAAATACAATAAAAATACAGCAGTCTTTCCATCCTATAACAGGAATAATTGCAACCCGTGTAAAAGTGATGGTCATTTCTACGTTCCAGGCAACCTAGGCTTCACTCTAGGGTGTTGTTCCACCAGATCGAATAGTTAGGGCCTAAGAAGTCAACGCCCGAAGCATAAAATACAAAATAAATAGAACAGTTTTTCCATCGTATAAAACGAATAATTGCAACCAGTGTGAAAGTTATGGTCATTTCTACCTTCCGGGCAACCTAGGCTTCACACTAGGGCGTTCTTCCACCAGATCGAATAGTTAGGGCCTAAGAAGTCAACGCCCGAAGCATTAAATACAAAATAAATAGAACAGTTTTTCCATTGTATAAAACGAATAATTGCTACCAGTGTAAAAGTTGTGGTCATTTCTACGTTCCGGGCAACCTAGGCTTCACTCTATGGCGTTCTTCCAACACATCGAATAGCTACGGCCTTAGAAGTCAACGCCAGAAGCATAAAATACAATATAGATACACAGTTTATCCATCATATAAAACGAATGATAGCAACCAGTGTGGAAGTTATGGTCACTTCTACGTTCCGGGCAAAATAGGCTTCACTTTAGGGCGTTGCTCCACCAGATAAAATAGTTAGGGCCTAAGAAGTCAGCGCCAGAAGCATAAAATGCAACATAAATACAACAGATTTTCCATCGTATATAATGTATATTTGCAAACAGTGTGAAAGTAATGGACATTTCTACGTACCGGGCAAGCTAGGCCCCACTCTAGGGCGTTGCTCCACCAAATCGAATAGCTAGGGCCTTAGAAGTCAACGCCAGAAGCATAAAATACAATATAGATGCAAAAGTTTTTCCATCGTATAACAGGAATAACTGCAAACAGTATGAAAGTACTGGTCATTTCTACTTTCCGCGTAACCTAGGTTTTACTCTAGGGCGTTGCTCCACCATATGGAATAGCTAGGGACTTAGAATTCAACGCCTTAAGAATAAAATACAATATAAGTACAACAGTTTTTCCATCGTATAGAATGAATAATTGCAACCAGTGTGAACGTTATGGTCATTTCTACATTTCGAGCAACCTAGGTTTCACTCTGGGGCGTTGCTCCACCTGATCGAATAGTTAGGGCCTTAGAAGTCAACGCCAGAAGCATAAAATACAATAATGATGCAACAGTTTTTCCATCGTATAACAGGAATAACTGCAAACAGTGTGAAAGTACTGGTCATTTCTACGTTCCGGGTAACCTAGGTTTCACTTTAGGGCGTTGCTCCACCAGATCAAATAGCTTGGGACTTAGAATTCAACGCCATAAGTATAAAATACAATATAAATATAACAGTTTTTCCATCGTATAAGATGAATATTAGCAACCAGTGTGAAATTTATGGTCATTTCAACGTTCCGGGCAATCTAGGCTTCACTCTAGGGCGTTGCTCCTCCAGATCAATCAGTTAGGGCCTTAGAAGTCAACGCCCGAAGGATAAAATGCAAAATAAATAGGACAGTTTTTCCATTGTATAAAACGAATAAATGCTAGCAGTGTAAAGGTTATGGTCATTTCTACGTTCCGGGCAACCTAGGCTTCACCCTAGGGCGTTGTTCCACCAGATCGAGTAGTTAGGGCCTAAGAAGTGAACGCCAGAATCATAAAATACAATATAAATACAACAGTTTTTCCATCATATAAAACGAATAATTGCCACCAGTATGAAAGTTATGGTCATTTCTACGTTCCGGGCAACCTAGGCTACACTCTATGGCGTTCTTCCACCACATCGAATAGCTACGGCCTCAGAAGTCAACGCCTGAAGCATAAAATACAATAAACATACAACAGTCTTTCCATCCTATAACAGGAATAATAGCAACCCGTGTGAAAGTGATGGTCATTTGTACGTTCCAGGCAACCTAGGCTTCACTCTAGGGCGTTGTTCCACCAGATCGAATTGTTAGGGCCTAAGAAGTCAACCCCAGAAGCATAAAATACAATATAAATACAACAGCTTTTACATCGTATAAAATGAATAATTGCAAACAGTGTGAAAGTAATGGTCATTTCTACGTTCCGGGCAACCTAGGCTTCACTCTAGGGCGTTGCTCCACCTGATCGAATAGCTATGGACTTAGAATTCAACGCCATAAGGATAAAATACAATATAAGTACAACAGTTTTTCCATGGTATAAAATGAATAATTGCAACCAGTGTGAAAGTTATGGTCATTTCTACATTTCGAGCAACCTAGGTTTCACTCTAGGGCGTTGCTCCACCTGATCGAATAGTTAGGGCGTTAGAAGTCAACGCGAGAAGCATAAAATACAATAAAAATACAGCAGTCTTTCCATCCTATAACAGGAATAATTGCAACCCGTGTAAAAGTGATGGTCATTTCTACGTTCCAGGCAACCTAGGCTTCACTCTAGTGTGTTGTTCCACCAGATCGAATAGTTAGGGCCTAAGAAGTCAACGCCCGAAGCATAAAATACAAAATAAATAGAACAGTTTTTCCATCGTATAAAACGAATAATTGCTACCAGTGTGAAAGTTATGGTCATTTCTACCTTCCGGGCAACCTAGGTTTCTCTACAGGGCGTTGCTCCACCAGATCGAATAGTTACGGCCTAAGAAGTCAACGCCAGAAGCATAAAATACGATAAAGATGCAACAGTTTTTCCATCGTATAAAACGAATAATTGCAACCAGTAAGAAAGTTAACGTCATTTCTACGTTCCGGGCAACCTAGACTTTACCCTAGGGCGTTGCTCCAACAGACTGAATAGGTAGGGCCTTAGAAGTCAATGCCCGAAGCATAAAATGCAATAAAAATACAACAGCTTTTCCATCATATAACAGGAATATTTGCAACCATTTTGAAAGTTATGGTCATTTCTACGTTCCAGGCAACCTAGACTTTACCCTAGGGCGTTGCTCCAACAGATGGAATAGTTAGGACCTTAGAAGTCAATGACCGAAGCATAAAATGCAATAAAAATACAACAGTTTTTCCATCGTATAAAACGAATAATAGCAACCAGTGTGAAAGTTATGGTCATTTCTACGTTCCGGGCAACCTAGGCTTCACCCCAGGGCGTAGTGCCACCAGATCGAATAGTTAGGTCCTAAGAACTGAACGCCAGCAGCATAAAATACAATATAAATACAACAGTTTTTCCGTCATATAAAACGAATAATTGCTACCGGTGTGAAAGTTATGGTCATTTCTACGTTCCGGGCAACCTAGGCTTCACCCTAGGGCGTTGTTCCAACAGACTGAATAGTTAGGGCCTTAGAAGTCAACGCCCGAAGCACGAAATACAAAATAAATAGAACAGTTGTTCCATCGTATAAGACGAATAATTGCTATCAGTGTGGAAGTTATGGTAATTTCTACGTTCCGGGCAACCTAGGCTTCATCCCAGGGCGTTGTTCGACCAGATCGAATAGTTAGGGCCTAAGAAGTGAACGCCAGCAGCATAAAATACAATATAAGTACAACAGTTTTTCCATCATATAGAACGAATAATTGCCACCAGTATGAAAGTTATGGTCATTTCGACGTTCCGGGCAACCTAGGCTACACCCTAGTTCGTTGCTCCAACAGATTGAATAATTAGGGCCTTAGAAGTCAATGCCCGAAGTACAAAATGCAATAAAAATACAACAGTTTTTCCAACATATAACAGGAATAATAGCAACCAGTTTGAAAGTGATGGTCATTTCTACGTTCCGGGCAACCTCGGCTTCACTCTAGTGCGTTGTTCCACCAGATGGAATAGTTTGGGCCTTAGAAGTCAACGCCAGAAGCATAAAATACAATATAAATACAACAGTTTTTCCATCGTATAAAACGAATAATAGCAACCAGTGTGAAAGTTATGGTCATTTCTACGTTCCGGGCAACCTAGGCCTCACTCTAGGTCGTTGTTCCACCAAATCGAATTGTTAGGGCCTAAGAAGTCAACGCCAGAAGCATAAGATACAATATAAATATAACAGTTTTTCCATCGTATAGAACGAATAATAGCAACCAGTGTGAAAGTTAACGTCATTTCTACTTTCCGGGCAACCTAGGCTTCACCCTAGGGCGTTGCTCCACCAGATCGAATAGCTAGGACCTTAGAAGTCGAAGCCAGAAGCATAAAATGCAATATTAATATAACAGTTTTTCTACCGCATAAAACGAATAATTGCTACCGGTGTGAAAGTTATGGTCATTTCTACGTTCCGGGCAACCTAGGCTTCACCCTAGGGCGTTGTTCCAACAGACTGAATAGTTAGGGCCTTAGAAGTCAACGCCCGAAGCACGAAATACAAAATAAATAGAACAGTTGTTCCATCGTATAAGACGAATAATTGCTATCAGTGTGGAAGTTATGGTAATTTCTACGTTCCGGGCAACCTAGGCTTCATCCCAGGGCGTTGTTCGACCAGATCGAATAGTTAGGGCCTAAGAAGTGAACGCCAGCAGCATAAAATACAATATAAGTACAACAGTTTTTCCATCATATAGAACGAATAATTGCCACCAGTATGAAAGTTATGGTCATTTCGACGTTCCGGGCAACCTAGGCTACACCCTAGTTCGTTGCTCCAACAGATTGAATAATTAGGGCCTTAGAAGTCAATGCCCGAAGTACAAAATGCAATAAAAATACAACAGTTTTTCCATCATATAACAGGAATAATAGCAACCAGTTTGAAAGTGATGGTCATTTCTACGTTCCGGGCAACCTAGGCTGCACCCCAGGGCGTTGTGCCACCAGATCGAATAGTTAGTGCCTAAGAACTGAACGCCAGCAGCATATAATACAATATAAATACAACAGTTTTTCCATGATATAAAACGAATAATTGCCACCAGTATGAAAGTTATGGTCATTTCTACGTTCCGGGCAACCTAGGCTTCACTCTATGGCGTTCTTCCAACACATCGAATAGCTACGGCCTCAGAAGTCAACGCCTGAAGCATAAAATACAATAAAAATACAACAGTCTTTTCATCCTATAACAGGAATAATTGCAACCCGTGTGAAAGTGATGGTCATTTGTACGTACCAGGCAACCTAGGCTTCACTCTAGGGCGTTGTTCCACCAGATCGAATTGTTAGGGCCTAAAAAGTCAACGCCTGAAGCATAAGATACAATTTAAATATAACAGTTTTTCCATCGTATAGAACGAATAATATCAACCAGTGTGAAAGTTATGGTCATTTCTACGTTCCGGGCAACCTAGGCTTGACTCTAGGGCGTTGTTCCACCTGATCGGGCAGCTAGGGCCTAAGAAGGCAAAGCCAGAAGCATAAAATACAATATAAATATAACAGTTTCTCCATCGTATAAAACGAATAATAGCGACCAGTGTGAAAGTTATGGTCATTTCTACGTTCCCGGCAACCTAGGCTCCACCCCAAGGAGTTGTTCCACCAGATCGAATAGTTAGGACCTTAGAAGTCAATGCCCGAAGCATAAGATGCAATAAAAATACAACAGTTTTTCCATCATATAACAGGAATAATTCATCCAGTTTGAAAGTGATGGTCATTTCTACGTTCCGGGCCACCTAGGCTTCACTCTAGGGCATTGCTCCACCAGATGGAATAGTTTGTGCCTTAGAAGTCAACGCCAGAAGCATAAAATACAATATAAATACAACAGTTTCTCCATCGTATAAAACGAATAATAGCAACCAGTGTGAAAGTTATGGTCATTTCTACGTTCCGGGCAACCTAGGCGTCACCCCAGGGCGTTGTGCCACCAGATCGAATAGTTAGGGCCTAAGAACTGAACGCCAGCAGCATAAAATACAATATAAATACAACAGTTTTTCCATCATATAAAACGAATAATTGCCACCAGTATGAAAGTTATGGTCATTTCTACCTTCCGGGCAACCTAGGCTACACTCTATGGCGTTCTTCCACCACATCGAATAGCTACGGCGTCAGAAGTCAACGCCTGAAGCATAAAATACAATAAAAATACAACAGTCTTTCCATCCTATAACAGGAATAATAGCAACCAGTGTGAAAGTTATGGTCATTTCTACGTTCCCGGCAACCTAGTCTCCACCCCAAGGAGTTGTTCCACCAGATCGAATAGTTAGGACCTTAGAAGTCAATGCCCGAAGCATAAGATGCAATAAAAATACAACAGTTTTTCCATCATATAACAGGAAAAATTCAACCAGTTTGAAAGTGATGGTCATTTCTACGTTCCGGGCAACCTAGGCTTCACTGTAGGGCATTGCTCCACCAGATGGAATAGTTTGTGCCTTAGAAGTCAACGCCAGAAGCATAAAATACAATATAAATACAACAGTATTTCCATCGTATAAAACGAATAATAGCAACCAGTGTGAAAGTTATGGTCATTTCTACGTTCCGGGCAACCTAGGCTTCACCCCAGGGCGTTGTGCCACCAGATCGAATAGTTAGGGCCTAAGAACTGAACGCCAGCAGCATAAAATACAATATAAATACAACAGTTTTTCCATCATATAAAAAGAATAATTGACTCCAGTATGAAAGTTATGGTCATTTCTACGTTCCGGGCAACCTAGGCTACACTCTATGGCGTTCTTCCACCACATCGAATAGCTACGGCGTCAGAAGTCAACGCCTGAAGCATAAAATACAATAAACATACAACAGTCTTTCCATCCTATAACAGGAATAATAGCAACCCGTGTGTAAGTGATGGTCATTTGTACGTTCCAGGCAACCTAGGCTTCACTCTAGGGCGTTGTTCCACCAGATCGAATTGTTAGGGCCTAAGAAGTCAACCCCAGAAGCATAAAATACAATATAAATACAACAGCTTTTACATCGTATAAAATGAATAATTGCAAACAGTGTGAAAGTAATGGTCATTTCTACGTTCCGGGCAACCTAGGCTTCACTCTAGGGCGTTGCTCCACCAGATCGAATAGCTATGGACTTAGAATTCAACGCCAAATACATAAAGCACAATATAGATACAACAGTTTTTCCATCGTATAAAACGAATAATTGAAGCCAGTATGAAACTTATGGTCATTTCTACTTTCCGAGCAACATAGGCTTCACCCTAGGGCGTTGCTTTTACAGATTGAATAGATAGGGCCTTAGAAGTCAACGCCCGACGCATAAAATGCAATAAAAATACAACAGTGTTTCCATCATATAACAGGAATAATTGCAACCAGTTTGAAAGTGATGCACAATTCTACGTTCCGGGCAACCTCGGCTGCATTCTATGGAGTTGCTCCACCAGATCGAGTAGTTAGTGCCTTAGAAGTCAACGCCAGAAGCATAAAATACAATACAGATGCAAAAGTTTTTCCATAGTATAACAGGAATAACTGCAAACAGTATGAAAGTACTGGTCATTTCTACGTTCCGGGTAACCTAGGTTTCACTCTAGGTCGTTGCTCCATCATATCGAATAGCTAGGGACTTAGAATTCAACGCCATAAGGATAAAATACAATATAAGTACAACAGTTTTTCCATGGTATAAAATGAATAATTGCAACCAGTGTGAAAGTTATGGTCATTTCTACATTTCGAGCAACCTAGGTTTCACTCTAGGGCGTTGCTCCACCTGATCGAATAGTTAGGGCGTTAGAAGTCAACGCGAGAAGCATAAAATACAATAAAAATACAGCAGTCTTTCCATCCTATAACAGGAATAATTGCAACCCGTGTAAAAGTGATGGTCATTTCTACGTTCCAGGCAACCTAGGCTTCACTCTAGGGTGTTGTTCCACCAGATCGAATAGTTAGGGCCTAAGAAGTCAACGCCCGAAGCATAAAATACAAAATAAATAGAACAGTTTTTCCATTGTATAAAACGAATAATTGCTACCAGTGTGAAAGTTATGGTCATTTCTACCTTCCGGGCAACCTAGGTTTCTCTACAGGGCGTTGCTCCACCAGATCGAATAGTTACGGCCTAAGAAGTCAACGCCAGAAGCATAAAATACGATAAAGATGCAACAGTTTTTCCATCGTATAAAACGAATAATTGCAACCAGTGTGAAAGTTATGGTCATTTCTACATTCCGAGCAACCTAGGCTTCACTCTAGGGCGTTGCTCCACCTGATCGAATAGTTAGGGCGTTAGAAGTCAACGCGAGAAGCATAAAATACAATAAAAATACAGCAGTCTTTCCATCCTATTACAGGAATAATTGCAACCCGTGTAAAAGTGATGGTCATTTCTACGTTCCAGGCAACCTAGGCTTCACTCTAGGGTGTTGTTCCACCAGATCGAATAGTTAGTGCCTTAGAAGTCAACGCCAGAAGCATAAAATACAATACAGATGCAAAAGTTTTTCCATAGTATAACAGGAATAACTGCAAACAGTATGAAAGTACTGGTCATTTCTACGTTCCGGGTAACCTAGGTTTCACTCTAGGGCGTTGCTCCATCATATCGAATAGCTAGGGACTTAGAATTCAACGCCCGAAGCATAAATGGCAATAAAAATACAACAGTTTTTCCATCGTATAACAGGATTAATTGCTACCAGTTTGAAAGTGATGGCCAATTCTACGTTCCGGGCAACCTAGGCTTCACTCTAGGGCGTTGCTCCACCAGATCGAATGGTTAGTGCCTTAGAAGTCAACGCCAGAAGCATAAAATACAATATAAATACAACAGTTTTTCCATTGTATAAAACGAATAATTGCAACCAGTATGAAACTTATGGTCAATTCTACTTTCCGAGCAACCTAGGCTTCACCCTAGGGCGTTGCTCCAACAGATTGAATAGTTAGGGCCTTAGAAGTCAATGCCCGAAGCATAAAATACGATATAAATACAACAGCTTTTCCATCGTATAAAACGAATAATTGCAACCAGTGTGAAAGTTATGGTCATTTCTACGTTCCGGGCAACCTACGATTCAACCTAGGGCGTTGGTCCACCACATCGAATAGCTACGGCCTCAGAAGTCAACGCCTGAATCATAAAATACAATAAAAATACAACAGTCTTTCCATCCTATAACAGGAATAATTGCAACCCGTGTGAAAGTGATGGTCATTTCTACGTTCCAGGCAACGTAGGCTTCACTCTAGGGCGTTGTTCCACCAGATCCAATAGTTAGGGCCTAAGAAGTCAACGACACAAGCATAAAATACAATATAAATATAACAGTTTTTCCATCGTATATAACGAATAATAGCAACCAGTGTGAAAGTTATGGTCATTTCTACGTTCCGGGCAACCTAGGCTTCACTCTAGGGCGTTGCTCCACCACATCAAACAGTGAGGGCCTTAGAAGTCAACGCCCGAAGCATAAAAGGCAATAAAAATACAAGAGTTTTTCCATCGTATAACAGGATTAATTGCAACCAGTTTGAAAGTGGTGGCCAATTCTACGTTCCGGGCAACCTAGGCTTCACTCTAGGGCGTTGCTCCACCAGATCGAATGGTTAGTGCCTTAGAAGTCAACGCCAGAAGCATAAAATACAATATAAATACAACAGTTTTTCCATCATATAAAACGAATAATTGCAACCAGTATGAAACTTATGGTCATTTCTACTTTCCGAGCAACCTAGGCTTCACCCTAGGGCGTTGCTCCAACAGATTGAATAGTCAGGGCCTTAGAAGTCAATGCCCGAAGCATAAAATACGATATAAATACAACAGCTTTTCCATCGTATAAAACGAATAATTGCAACCAGTGTGAAAGTTATGGTCATTTCTACGTTCCGGGCAACCTAGGATTCAACCTAGGGCGTTGGTCCACCACATCGAATAGCTACGGTCTCAGAAGACAACGCCTGAAGCATAAAATACAATAAAAATACAACAGTCTTTCCATGCTATAACAGGAATAATTGCAACCCGTGTGAAAGTGATGGTCATTTCTACGTTCCAGGCAACCTAGGCTTCACTCCAGGGCGTGGATCCACCAGATCCAATAGCTAGGGCCTAAGAAATCAACGACAGAAGCATAAAATACAATATAAATATAACAGTTTTTCCATCGTATATAACGAATAATAACAACCAGTGTGAAAGTTATCGTCATTTCTACGTTCCGGGCAACCTAGTCTTCACTCTAGGGCGTTGCTCCACCACATCAAACAGTTAGGGTCTTAGAAGTCAACGCCCGAAGCATAAAATACAAACTAAATATAACAGTTTTTCCATCGTATAAAACGAATAATAGCAACCAGTGTGAAAGTTATGGTCACTTCTACGTTCCGGGCAACCTAGGCTTCACTCTAGGTCGTTGCTCCACCAGATCAAACAGTTAGGGCCTTAGAAGCCAACGGCCGAAGCATTAAATACAAAATAAATAGAACAGTTTTTCCATTGTATAAAACGAATAATTGCTACCAGTGTAAAAGTTATGGTCATTTATACGTTCCGGGCAACCTAGGCTTCACCCTCGGCCGTTGTTCCACCAGATCGAATAGTTCGGGCCTAAGAAGTGAACGCCAGAAGCATAAAATACAATATAAATACAACAGTTTTTCCATCGTTTAAAACGAGTAATTGCAACCAGTATGAAACTTATGGGCATTTATATTTTCCGGGCAACCTAGGTTTCACCCTAGGGCATTACTCCAACAGATTGAATAGTTAGGGCCTTAGAAGTCAACGCCCGAAGCATAAAAGGCAATAAAAATACAACAGCTTTTCCATCGTATAACAGGATTAATTGCAACCAGTTTGAAAGTGATGGCCAATTCTACGTTCCGGGCAACCTAGGCTTCACTCTAGGGCGTTGCTCCACCAGATCGAATGGTTAGTGCCTTAGAAGTCAACGCCAGAAGCATAAAATACAATATAAATACAACAGTTTTTCCATCGTATAAAACGAATAATTACAACCAGTATGAAACTTATGGTCATTTCTACTTTCCGAGCAACCTAGGCTTCACCCTAGGGCGTTGCTCCAACAGATTGAATAGTTAGGGCCTTAGAAGTCAATGCCCGAAGCATAAAATACGATATAAATACAACAGCTTTTCCATCGTATAAAACGAATAATTGCAACCAGTGTGAAAGTTATGGTGATTTCTACGTTCCGGGCAACCTAGGAGTCAACCTAGGGCGTTGGTCCACCACATCGAATAGCTACGGCCTCAGACGACAACGCCTGAAGCGTAAAATACAATAAAAATACAACAGTCTTTCCATCCTATTACAGGAATAATTGCAACCCGTGTGAAAGTGATGGTCATTTCTACGTTCCAGGCAACCTAGGCTTCACTCTAGGGCGTTGTTCCACCAGATCCAATAGCTAGGGCCTAAGAAGTCAACGACAGAAGCATAAAATACAATATAAATATAACAGTTTTTCCATCGTATATAACGAATAATAACAACCAGTGTGAAAGTTATCGTCATTTCTACGTTCCGGGCAACCTAGGCTTCACTCTAGGGCGTTGCTCCACCACATCAAACAGTTAGGGCCTTAGAAGTCAACGCCCGAAGCATAAAATACAAAATAAATATAACAGTTTTTCCATCGTATAAAACGACTAATAGCAACCAGTGTGAAAGTCATGGTCACTTCAACGTTCCGGGGAACCTAGGCTTGACCCTAGGCCGTTGCTCCTCCAGATCGAATAGCTACGGACTAAGAAGTCAACGCCAGAAGGATAAAATACAATAAAAATACAACAGTTTTTCCATCGTATAAAATGAATAATTGCAACGAGTGTGAAAGTGATGGTCATTTCTACGTTCCGGGCAACCTATGCTTCACACTAGGGCGTTGCTCCTCCAGATCGAATAGCTAGCCCATTAGAAGTCAACGCCAGACGCATAAAATACAATAAAAATACAACAGCTTTTCCATCGTATAACAGGAATAATTGCAACCAGTGTGAAAGTACTGGTCATTTCTACGTTCCGGGCAACCTATGCTTCACACTAGGGCGTTGCTCCTGCAGATCGAATAGCTAGCCCATTAGAAGTCAACGCCAGACGCATAAAATACAATAAAAATACAACAGTTTTTCCATCGTACAACTGAAATAATTGCAACCAGTGTGAAAGTGATAGTCACTTCTACGACCCGGGCTACCTAGGCTTTACTCTGAGCCATTGCTCCACCAGATCGAATAGATAGGGCCTTAGAAGTCAACGCCAGACGCATAAAATACAATAAAAATACAACAGTTTTTCCACCGTACGACAGGAATAATTGCAACCAGTGTGAAGGTAATGGTCATTTCTACCTTCCGGGCATCCTAGGCTTCACTCTAGGGCGATGGTTCACCAGATCGAATAGCTAGGGCCTAAGAAGTCAACACCAGGAGAATAAAAGACAATATGAATACAGCAGCTTTTCCATCGTATAAAATAATTAATTGCATACAGCGTGAAAGTAATGGTCCTTTCTACGTTCCGGCAACCTAGGCTCCACTCTAGGGCGTTGCTCCACCAGATCGAATAGTTAGGGCCTAAGAAGTCAACGCGAGAAGCATAAAATACAATATAGATACAGTAGCTTTTCCATCGTATAAAATGAATAATTGCATCCAGTGTGAAAGTTATGGTCATTTCTACGTTCCGGGCAACCTACGCTTCACTCTAGGTCGTTGCTCCACCACATCGAATAGCTACGGCCTTAGACGTCAACGCCAGAAGCATAAAGTACAATAAAAACGCAACAGTTTTTCCATCGTATAACAGGAATAATTGCAACAAGCGTGAAGGTAGTGGTCATTTCGACGTTTCGGGCATCTTAGACTTAACTCTGAGGCATTGCTCCACCAGATCGAATAGTTAGGGCCTAAGAAGTCAACGCCAGAAGCATAAAACACAATATAAATACAACACCTTTTTCATCGTATATAATGTATATTTGCAAACAGTGTGAAAGTAATGGTAATTTCTACGTTCCGGGCAACCTAGGCTTCACTCTAGGGCGTTGCTACACCAGATCGAATAGCTAGGGACCTAGAATTCAACGCCGGAAGCATAAAATACAATAAAAATGCAACAGTTTTTCCACCGTATAACAGGAGTAACAACAACCAGTGTGAAAGTACTGGTCATTTCTACGTTCCGGGTAACCTAGGCTTCACTCTAGCTCGTTGCTCCACCACATCGAATAGCTACGGCCATAGTAGTCTAATCCGGAAGCAGAAATTACAATAAAAATGCAAACGTTTTTCCATCGTATAACAGGAATAATTGATACCAGTGTGAAGGTAATGGTCATTTCTACGTTCCGGGCAACCTATGCTTCACACTAGGGCGTTGCTCCTCCAGATCGAATAGCTAGCCCATTAGAAGTCAACGCCAGACGCATAAAATACAACAAAAATACATCAGTTTTTCCATCGTACAACACGAATAATTGCAACCAGTGTGAACGTGATAGTCACTTCTACGTTCCGGGCTACCTAGGCTTTACTCTGAGCCATTGCTCCACCAGATGGAATAGATAGGGCCTTGGAAGTCAACGCCAGAAGCATTAAGTGCAACAAAAATACCACAGTTTTTCCATCGTACAACAGGAATAATTGCATCTACTGTGAAGGTAATGGTCATTTCTACTTTCCGGGCAGCCTATGCTTCACTCGAGGGCGTTGCCCCACCAGATCAAATATTTAGGGCCTAAGAAGTCAACGCCAGAAGAATAAAATGCGATATAAATACAACAGCTTCTCGATCGTATAAAACGAATAATTGCATCCAGTGTGAAAGTTATGGTCATTTGTACGTTCCGGGCAACCGAGGTTTCACTCTAGGGCGTTGTTCCACCAGATTGAATAGTTAGGGCCTTAGAAGTCAACGCCAGAAGAATAAAATACAATAGAAGTACAACAGTTTTTCCATCGTATAAAATGAATAATTGCAAACAGTGTGAAAGTAACGGTCATTTCTACGTTCCGGGCAACCTAGGCTCCGCTCTAGGGCGTTGCTCCACCAGATCGAATAGTTAGGGCCTAAGAAGTCAACGCCAGAAGCATAAAATACAATATAAATAGAACAGTTTTTTCATCGCATAAAATGAATAACTGCAAACAGTGTGAAAGTACTGGTCATTTCTACGTTCCGGGTATCCTAGATTTTACTCTGAGAAATTGCTCCACCAGATCGAATGGATAGGGCCTTAGAAGTCAACGCCAGAAGCATTAAGTGCAACAAAAACGCCACAGTTTTTCCATCGTATAAAATGAATAAATGCAACCAGTGTGAAAGTAACGGTCATTTCTATGTTCCGGGCTACCTAGGCTTCACTCTAGGGCGTTGCTCCACCAGATCGAATAGTTAGAGCCTTAGAGGTCAACGCCCGAAGCATAAAATACAATAAAAATACCACAGTTTTTCCATCGTATAAAACGAAGAATTTCAACCGGTGTGAAAGTTATGGTCATTTCTACATTCCGGGCAACCTAGGATTCACTCTAGGGTGTTGCTCCAGCAGATCGAATAGTTAGGGCCTAATATGTCAACGCCAGAAGCATAAAACACAATATAAATACAACAGCTTTTCCATCGTATAAAACGAATAATTGCAACCAGTCTGAAAGTGACTGCCATTTCTACGTTCCGGGCATCTTAGATATAACACTGTGGCATTGCTCCACCAGATCGAATAGTTAGGGTCTAAGAAGTCAACGGCAGGAACATAAAATACAATATAAATACAGCATGTTTTCCATCGTATAACAGGAATAACTGCAAACAGTGTGAAGGTACTGGTCATTTCTACGTTCCGGGCAACCTAGGCTTGACTCTAGGGCGTTGCTCCACCAGATCGAACAGCTACGCCCTTAGAAATCAACGCCGGAAGCATAAAGTACAAACAAAATACAACAGTTTTTCCATCGTATAACAGGAATAATTGCAACCAGTGTGAATGTGATGGTCTTTTCTACGTTCCGGGCAACCTAGGCTTCACTCTAGGGCGTTGTTCCACCAGATCGAAGAGTCAGGGTCTACGGAGTCAACGCCAGAAGCATGAAGTACAAAATAAATACAACAGCTTTTCCATCGTATAAAACGAATAATTGCAACCAGTGTTTATGTCATGGTCATATCTACGTTCAGGGCAACCTGGGCTTCACTGTAGGGCGTTGGTCCACCAGATCGAATATGTAGGGCCATAGAAGTCAACACCCGAAGCATAAAATACAATAAATATACAAGAGATTTTCCATCGTATAAAACGAATAATGGCAACCAGCGTGAAAGTGAAGGACATTTCTACGTTCCGGGCATCCTGGATTTAACTCTGAGGCATTGCTCCACCAGATCGAATAGATAGGGCCTTAGAAGTCAACGCCAGAAGCATTAAGTGCGACAAAAATGCCACAGTCTTTTCCATCGTATAACAGGAATAATTGTATCTACTCTGAAGGTAATGGTCATTTCTACGTTCCGGGCAGCCTATGCTTCACTCGAGGGCGTTGCTCCACCAGATCGAATATTTAGGGCCTAAGAAGTCAACGCCAGACGCATAAAATACAATAAAAATACAACAGTTTTTCCATCGTATAACAGGAATAATTGCAAACAGTGTGGAGGTAATAGTCATTAGTGCGCTCCGGGCAACCTAGGCTTCACTCTAGGGCGCTGGCCAACCAGATCGAATAGTTAGGGCCTAAGAAGTCAACGCCAGAAGCACCAAATACAAAATACATGCAACAGTTTTTCCATCGTATAAAACGAATAATTGCAGCCAATGTGAAAGTTATGTTCATTTCTATGTTCGGGGCAACATAGGTTTCACTCTTGGACATGGCCCCACCAGATCGAATAGCTAGGACCTTAGAAGTCAAAGCCAGAAGCAGAAAATACAATAAAAATACAACAGTTTTTTCATCGTATAACAGGAATAATTGCAACAAGCCTGAAGGTAGTGGTCATTTTGACGTTTCGGGCATCTTAGACTTAACTCTGAGGCATTGCTCCACCAGATCGAATAGTTAAGGCCTAAGAAGTCAACGCCAGAAGCATAAAACACAATAGAAATACAACACCTTTTTCATCTTATATAATGTATATTTGCAAACAGTGTGAAAGTAATGGTCATTTCTACGTTCCGGGCAACCTAGGCTTCACTCTAGGGCGTTGCTACACCAGATCGAATAGCTAGGGACCTAGAACTCAACGCCGGAAGCATAAAATACAATAAAAATGCAACAGTTTTTCCACCGTATAACAGGAGTAACCACAACCAGTGTGAATGTACTGGTCATTTCTACGTACCGGGTAACCTAGGCTTCACTCTAGCTCGTTGCTCCACCACATCGAATAGCTACGGCCATAGTAGTCAAACCCGGAAGCAGAAATTACAATAAAAATGCAAATGTTTTTCCTACGCATAGCACGAATAATTGCAACCAGTGTGAAATTAATGATCATTTCGTCGTTTCGGGCATCCTAGACTTAACTCTGAGGCATTACTCCACCAGATCGAATAGTTAGTGCCTAAGAAGTCAACGCCAGAAGCATAAAATACAAAATAAGTACAACAGCCTTTCCATAGTATAAAACGAATAATTGCAACCAGTGTGAACGTTATGGTCCATTCTACGTTCCGGGCAACCTACGCTTCATTCTAGGGCGTTACTCCACCACATCCAATAGTTAGGGCCTAAGAGGTCAGCACCAGAAGCATAAAATACAATATAAATGCAACAGCTTTTCCATCGTATATAATGTATATTTGCAAACAGTGTGAAAGTAATCGTCATTTCTACGTTCCGGGCAACCTAGGCTTCACTATAGGGCGTTGCCTCACGAGATCGAATAGCTAGGACCTTAGAAGTCAACGCCAGAAGCAGAAAATACAATAAAAATACAACAGTTTTTTCATCGTATAACAGGAATAATTGCAACAAGCCTGAAGGTAGTGGTCATTTTGACGTTTCGGGCATCTTAGACTTAACTCTGAGGCATTGCTCCACCAGATCGAATAGTTAGGGCCTAAGAAGTCAACGCCAGAAGCATAAAACACAATAGAAATACAACACCTTTTTCATCGTATATAATGTATATTTGCAAACAGTGTGAAAGTAATGGTCATTTCTACGTTTCAGGAAACCTAGGCTTCACTCTAGGGCGTTGCTCCACCACATCGAATATTTAGGGCCTTAGAAGTCAGCGCCCGAAGCATAAAATACAATAAAGGTACAACAGTTTTTCCATCGTATAACAGGAATAATTGCAACCAGTGTGAAGGTAATGGTCATACCTACGTTCCGTGAAACCTAGGCTTGACCCTAGGGCGTTGTTCCACCAGATCGAATAGGTAGGGCCATAGAAGTCAATGCCCGAAGCATAAAATACAAAAAAGATACAACAGATTTTCCATCGTATATCAGGAATAATTGCAACCAGTGTGAAAGTGATGGTCATTTCTACGTTCCAGGCAACCTAGGCTTCACTCTAGGGCGTTGCTCCACCAGATCGAAGGGTTAGGGCCTAAGAAGTCAACGCCAGAAGCATAAAATACAATATAAATACAACAGCTTTTTCATCGTATATAATGTATATTTGCAAACAGTGTGAAAGTAATGGTCATTTCTACGTTCCGGGCAACCTAGGCTTTACTCTAGGGCGTTGCTCCACCACATCGAAACCTACGACCTACGAAGTCAACGCCAGAAGCATAAAATACAATATAAATACAACTGTTTTTCCATTGTATAAAACGAATAATTGGAACCAGTGTGAAAGTTACGGTCATTTCTACGTTCCAGCAACATAGATTTCAATCTTGGACGTTGCCGCACCAGATCGAGTGGATAGGACCTTAAAAGACGAAGCCAGAAGCAGAAAATACAATAAAAATGCAACTGTTTTTCCATCGTATAAAACGAATAATTGCAACCAGTGTGAAAGTTATGGTCATTTCTACGTTCCGGGCAACCTAGGAGTCAACCTAGGGCGTTGGTCCACCACATCGAATAGCTACGGCCTCAGACGACAACGCCTGAAGCGTAAAATACAATAAAAATACAACAGTTTTTCCATCCTATAACAGGAATAATTGCAACCCGTGTGAAAGTGATGGTCATTTCTACGTTCCAGGCTACCTAGGCTTCACTCTAGGGCGTTGTTCCACCAGATCCAATAGCTAGGGCCTAAGAAGTCAACGACAGAAGCATAAAATACAATATAAGTATAACAGTTTTTCCATCGTATATAACGAATAATAACAACCAGTGTGAAAGTTATCGTCATTTCTACGTTCCGGGCAACCTAGGCTTCACTCTAGGGCGTTGCTCCACCACATCAAACAGTTAGGGTCTTAGAAGTCAACGCCCGAAGCATAAAATACAAAATAAATATAACAGTTTTTCCATCGTATAAAACGACTAATAGCAACCAGTGTGAAAGTCATGGTCACTTCAACGTTCCGGGCAACCTAGGCTTGACCCTAGGCCGTTGCTCCTCCAGATCGAATTGCTACGGACTAAGAAGTCAATGCCAGAAGGATAAAATACAATAAAAATACAACAGTTTTTCCATCGTATAAAATGAATAATTGCAACGAGTGTGAAAGTGATGGTCATTTCTACGTTCCGGGCAACCTATGCTTCACACTAGGGCGTTGCTTCTCCAGATCGAATAGCTAGCCCATTAGAAGTCAACGCCAGACGCATAAAATACAATAAAAATACAACAGCTTTTCCATCGTATAACAGGAATAATTGCAACAAGTGTGAAAGTACTGGTCATTTCTACGTTCCGGGCAACCTATGCTTCACACTAGGGCGTTGCTCCTGCAGATAGAATAGCTAGCCCACTAGAAGTCAACGCCAGAAGCATAAAATACAATAAAAATACAACAGTTTTTCCATCGCACATCTGGAATAATTGCAACCAGTGTGAAAGTGATAGTCACTTCTACGTCCCGGGCTACCTAGGCTTTACTCTGAGCCATTGCTCCACCAGATCGAATAGCTAGGGCCTAAGAAGTCAACGCCAGGAGAATAAAAGACAATATGAATACAGCAGCTTTTCCATCGTTTAAAATAATTAATTGCATACAGCGTGAAAGTAATGGTCCTTTCTACGTTCCGGCAACCTAGGCTCCACTCTAGGGCGTTGCTCCACCAGATCGAATAGTTAGGGCCTAAGAAGTCAACGCGAGAAGCATAAAATACAATATAGATACGGCAGCTTTTCCATCGTATAAAATGAATAATTGCATCCAGTGTGAAAGTTATGGTCATTTCTACGTTCCGGGCAACCTACGCTTCACTCTAGGTCGTTGCTCCACCACATCGAATAGCTACGGCCTTAGACGTCAACGCCAGAAGCATAAAGTACAATAAAAACGCAACAGTTTTTCCATCGTATAACAGGAATAATTGCAACAAGCGTGAAGGTAGTGGTCATTTCGACGTTTCGGGCATCTTAGACTTAACTCTGAGGCATTGCTCCACCAGATCGAATAGTTAGGGCCTAAGAAGTCAACGCCAGAAGCATAAAACACAATATAAATACAACACCTTTTTCATCGTATATAATGTATATTTGCAAACAGTGTGAAAGTAATGGTAGTTTCTACGTTCCGGGCAACCTAGGCTTCACTCTAGGGCGTTGCTACACCAGATCGAACAGCTACGGACCTAGAATTCAACGCCGGAAGCATAAAATACAATAAAAATGCAACAGTTTTTCCACCGTATAACAGGAGTAACAACAACCAGTGTGAAAGTACAGGTCATTTCTACGTTCCGGGTAACCTAGGCTTCACTCTATCTCGTTGCTCCACCACATCGAATAGCTACGGCCATAGTAGTCAAATCCGGAAGCAGAAATTACAATAAAAATGCAAATGTTTTTCCTTCGCATAGCATGAATAATTGCAACCAGTGTGAAATTAATGATCATTTCGTCGTTTCGGGCATCCTAGACTTAACTCTGAGGCATTGCTCCACCAGATCGAATAGTTAGGGCCTAAGAAGTCAACGCCAGAATCATAAAATACAAAATAAATACAACAGCCTTTCCATAGTATAAAACGAATAATTGCAACCAGTGTGAACGTTATGGTCCTTTCTACGTTCCGGGCAACCTACGCTTCATTCTAGGGCGTTACTCCACCACATCCAATAGTTAGGGCCTAAGAGGTCAGCACCAGAAGCATAAAATACAATATAAATGCAACAGCTTTTCCATCGTATATAATGTATATTTGCAAACAGTGTGAAAGTAATGGTCATTTCTACGTTCCGGGCAACCTAGGTTTCACTCTAGGGCGTTGCCGCACGAGATCGAATAGCTAGGACCTAAGAAGTCAACGCCAGAAGCATAAAATACAGTAAATATGCAACAGTTTTTCAATCGTATAGAATGAATAATTGCAACCAGTGAGAAAGTAACGGACATTTCTACGTTTCAGGCAACCTAGGTTTCACTCTAGGGCGTTGCTCCACCACATCGAATATTTATGGCCTTAGAAGTCAGCACCCGAAGCATAAAATACAATAAAGGTACAAAAGTTTTTCCATCGTATAACAGGAATAATTGAAACCAGTGTGAAGGTAATGGTCATATCTACGTTCCGTGAAACCTAGGCTTGACCCTAGGGCGTTGTTCCACCAGTTCGAATAGGTAGGGCCATAGAAGTCAATGCCCGAAGCATAAAATGCAATAAAGATACAACAGATTTTCCATCGTATATCAGGAACAATAGCAACCAGTGTGAAAGTGATGGTCATTTCAACGATCCGGGCAACCCAGGTGTCACTCTAGGGCGTTGTTCCACCATATCGATCAGTTAGGGCCTGAGAAGTCAACGCCAGAAGCATAAAATACAATATAAATACAACAGTTTTTTCAACGTATGAAACGAATAATTGCAACAAGTATGAACGTTATGGTCATTTCTACGATCCGCGCAACCTAGGCTTCACCCTAGTGTGTTGCTCCATCAGATCGAATAGTTAGGGCCTTAGAAGTCAACGCTCGAAGCATAAAATACAATAAAAATACAACAGTTTTCCATCGCATAACAGGAATAATTGCAGCAAGCGTGAAGGTAATGGTCATTTCTACGTTCCAGGCAACCTAGGCTTCACTCTAGGGCCTTGCTCCACCAGATCCTAAGGTTAGGGCCTTAGAAGTCAACGCGAGGAGCATAAAATGCAATATAAACACAACCGTTTTTCCAACGTATAAAACGTATAATTCCAACGAGTGTGAAAGTGATGGTCATTTCTACGTTCCGGGCAACCTATGCTTCACACTAGGGCGTTGCTCCTCCAGATCGAATAGCTAGCCCATTAGAAGTCAACGCCAGACGCATAAAATACAACAAAAATACATCAGTTTTTCCATCGTACAACACGAATAATTGCAACCAGTGTGAACGTGATAGTCACTTCTACGTTCCGGGCTACCTAGGCTTTACTCTGAGCCATTGCTCCACCAGATGGAATAGATAGGGCCTTGGAAGTCAACGCCAGAAGCATTAAGTGCAACAAAAATACCACAGTTTTTCCATCGTATAACAGGAATAATTGCATCTACTGTGAAGGTAATGGTCATTTCTACGTTCCGGGCAGCCTATGCTTCACTCGAGGGCGTTGCCCCACCAGATCAAATATTTAGGGCCTAAGAAGTCAACGCCAGAAGAATAAAATGCGATATAAATACAACAGCTTCTCCATCGTATAAAACGAATAATTGCATCCAGTGTGAAAGTTATGGTCATTTCTACGTTCCGGGCAACCGAGGTTTCACTCTAGGGCGTTGTTCCACCAGATTGAATAGTTAGGGCCTTAGAAGTCAACGCCAGAAGAATAACATACAATAAAAATACCACAGTTTTTCCATCGTATAAAACGAATAATTGCAACCAGTATGAAACTTATTATCATTTCTACTTTCCGAGCAACCTAGGCTTCACGCTAGGGCGTTCCTCCAACAGGTTGAATAGTTAGGGCCGTAGAAGTCAACGCCCGAACCATAAAATGCAAAAAAAATACAACAGTGTTACCATCATATGACAGGAATAATTGCAACCAGTTTGAAAGTGATGGCCAATTCTACGTTCCGGGCAACCTAGGATTCACTCTATTGCGTTGTTCCACCAGATCGAATAGTTAGGGGCTAAGAAGCCAACGCCAGAAGCATTGAATACAATATAAATATAACAGTTTTTCCAGCGTATAACAGGATTAATGCAACCAGTTTGAAAGTGATGGTCATTTCTCCTTTACGGGCAACCTAGGCTTCACTCTAGGGTGTTGCTCCACTAGATCGAATAGCTAGGGCCTTAGATGTCAACGCCAGAAGCATAAAATACAATATAAATACAACAGTTTTTCCATTGTATAAAACGAATAATTGCAACCAGTATGAAACTTATGGTCATTTCTACTTTCCGAGCAACCTAGGCTTCACGCTAGGCCGTTGCTCCAACAGATGGAATAGTTAGGGCCTTATAAGTCAACGCCCGAAGCATGAAATGCAATAAAAATACAACAGTGTTTCCATCATATAACGGGAATAATTGCAACCAGTTTGAAAGTGATGGCCAATTCTACGTTCCGCGCAACCTAGGCTTCACTCCAGGGCGTTGCTCCACCAGATCGAATAGTTACGGCATAAGAAGTCAACGCCAGAAGCATAAAATACAATAAATATACAAGAGTTTTTCCATCGTATATCAGGAATAATTGCAACCACTGTGAACGTGATGGTCATTTCTACGTTCCGGGCAGCGTAGGCTTCACGCTAGAGCGTTGTTCCACCAGATCGAACACTTAGGGCCTAAGAAGGCACCGCCAGAAGCATAAAATACAATATAAATATAACAGTTTTTCCATCGTACAAAACGAATAATAGCAATCAGTGTGAAAGTTATGGTCATTTCTATGTTCCGAGCAACCTAGGCTTCACCCTAGGGCGTTGCTCCAACAGATTGAGTAGTTAGGGCCCTAGAAGTCAACGCCCGAAGCATAAAATGCAATAAAAATGCAACAGTTTTTCCATCGTATAAAAGGATTAATTGCAATCAGTGTGAAAGTTATGGTCATTTCTACGTTCCGAGCATCCTAGGCTTCACTCTAGGGCGGTGCTCCACCATGTCGAATAGCTACGGCCTTGGAAGCCTACGCCTGAAGCATAAAATACAATAAAAATAAAACAGCCTTTTCATCGTATAACAGGAATAATTGCAACAAGCGTGAAAGTAATGATCATTTCGGCGTTTCGGGCATCCTAGACTTAACTCTGAGGCATTGCTCCACCAGATCGAATAGTTAGGGCCTTAGAAGTCAACGCCCGAACCATAAAATGCAAAAAAAACACAACAGTGTTACCATCATATAACAGGAATAATTGTAACCAGTTTGAAAGTGATGGCCAATTCTACGTTCCGGGCAACCTAGGCTTCACTCTATTGCGTTGTTCCACCAGATCGAATAGTTAGGGGCTAAGAAGTCAACGCCAGAAGCATTAAATACAATATAAATATAACAGTTTTTCCATCGTATAACAGGATTAATGCAACCAGTTTGAAAGTGATGGTCATTTCTCCTTTCCGGGCAACCTAGGCTTCACTCTAGGGCGTTGCTCCACTAGATCCAATAGCTAGGGCCTTAGAAGTCAACGCCAGAAGCATAAAATACGATATAAATACAACAGCTTTTCCATCGTATTAAATGAATAATTGCAAACAGTGTGAAAATAGTGGTCATTTCTACGTTCCGAGCATCCTAGGCTTCACTCCAGGGCGTTGTCCCACCAGGTCGAATAGTTAGGGCCTAAGAAGTGAACGCCAGCAGCATAAAATACAATATAAATACAACAGTTCTTCCATCATATAAAACGAATAATTGCAACCAGTATGACAGTTATGGTCACTTCTACGTTCCGGGCAACCTGGGCTTCACTCTAGGGCGTTGCTCCACCAGATCGAATAGTTAGTGCCTTAGAAGTCAACGCCAGAAGCATAAAATACAATATAAATACAACAGTTTTTCCATCGTACAAAACGAATAATTGCTACCAGTATGGAAGTGTGGTCGTTTCTACGTTCCGGGCAACCTAGGCCTCACTCTAGGACGTTGTTCCACCAGATTGAATAGTTAGAGCCTAAGAAATCAACGCCAGAAGCATAAAACACAATATAAATATAACAGTTTTTCCATCGTATAAAACGAATAATTTCAACCAGTGTGAATGTTATGGTCATTTCTACATTCCGAGCAACCTAGGATTCACCCCAGGGCGTTGTTCCACCAGATGGAATAGTTAGGGCATAAGAAGTGAACGCCAGATGCATAAAATACGGTGTAAATACAACAGCTTCTCCATCGTATAAAACGAATAATTGCAACCAGTGTGAAGGTGATGGGCATTTGTACGTTCCAGGCAACCTAGGCTTCACTCTAGGGCGTTGTTCCACCAGATCGAATAGCTAGGGCCTTAGAAGTCAACGCCCGAAGCATAAAATACAAAATAAATAGTACAGTTTTTCCATCGTATAAAACGAATAATTGCAACCAGTATGAAACTTATTATCATTTCTACTTTCCGAGCAACCTAGGCTTCACGCTAGGGCGTTCCTCCAACAGGTTGAATAGTTAGGGCCGTAGAAGTCAACGCCCGAACCATAAAATGCAAAAAAAATACAACAGTGTTACCATCATATGACAGGAATAATTGCAACCAGTTTGAAAGTGATGGCCAATTCTACGTTCCGGGCAACCTAGGATTCACTCTATTGCGTTGTTCCACCAGATCGAATAGTTAGGGGCTAAGAAGCCAACGCCAGAAGCATTAAATACAATATAAATATAACAGTTTTTCCAGCGTATAACAGGATTAATGCAACCAGTTTGAAAGTGATGGTCATTTCTCCTTTCCGGGCAACCTAGGCTTCACTCTAGGGTGTTGCTCCACTAGATCGAATAGCTAGGGCCTTAGATGTCAACGCCAGAAGCATAAAATACAATATAAATACAACAGTTTTTCCATTGTATAAAACGAATAATTACAACCAGTATGAAACTTATGGTCATTTCTACTTTCCGAGCAACCTAGGCTTCACGCTAGGCCGTTGCTCCAACAGATGGAATAGTTAGGGCCTTATAAGTCAACGCCCGAAGCATGAAATGCAATAAAAATACAACAGTGTTTCCATCATATAACGGGAATAATTGCAACCAGTTTGAAAGTGATGGCCAATTCTACGTTCCGCGCAACCTAGGCTTCACTCCAGGGCGTTGCTCCACCAGATCGAATAGTTACGGCCTAAGAAGTCAACGCCAGAAGCATAAAATACAATAAATATACAAGAGTTTTTCCATCGTATATCAGGAATAATTGCAACCACTGTGAACGTGATGGTCATTTCTACGTTCCGGGCAGCGTAGGCTTCACGCTAGAGCGTTGTTCCACCAGATCGAACACTTAGGGCCTAAGAAGGCACCGCCAGAAGCATAAAATACAATATAAATATAACAGTTTTTCCATCGTATAAAACGAATAATAGCAATCAGTGTGAAAGTTATGGTCATTTCTATGTTCCGAGCAACCTAGGCTTCACCCTAGGGCGTTGCTCCAACAGATTGAGTAGTTAGGGCCCTAGAAGTCAACGCCCGAAGCATAAAATGCAATAAAAATGCAACAGTTTTTCCATCGTATAAAAGGATTAATTGCAATCAGTGTGAAAGTTATGGTCATTTCTACGTTCCGAGCATCCTAGGCTTCACTCTAGGGCGGTGCTCCACCATGTCGAATAGCTACGGCCTTGGAAGCCTACGCCTGAAGCATAAAATACAATAAAAATAAAACAGCCTTTTCATCGTATAACAGGAATAATTGCAACAAGCGTGAAAGTAATGATCATTTCGGCGTTTCGGGCATCCTAGACTTAACTCTGAGGCATTGCTCCACCAGATCGAATAGTTAGGGCCTTAGAAGTCAACGCCCGAACCATAAAATGCAAAAAAAACACAACAGTGTTACCATCATATAACAGGAATAATTGTAACCAGTTTGAAAGTGATGGCCAATTCTACGTTCCGGGCAACCTAGGCTTCACTCTATTGCGTTGTTCCACCAGATCGAATAGTTAGGGGCTAAGAATTCAACGCCAGAAGCATTAAATACAATATAAATATAACAGTTTTTCCAGCGTATAACAGGATTAATGCAACCAGTTTGAAAGTGATGGCCATTTCTCCTTTCCGGGCAACCTAGGCTTCACTCTAGGGCGTTGCTCCACTAGATCGAATAGCTAGGGCCTTAGAAGTCAACGCCAGAAGCATAAAATACGATATAAATACAACAGCTTTTCCATCGTATTAAATGAATAATTGCAAACAGTGTGAAAATAGTGGTCATTTCTCCGTTCCGAGCATCCTAGGCTTCACTCCAGGGCGTTGTTCCACCAGGTCGAATAGTTAGGGCCTAAGAAGTGAACGCCAGCAGCATAAAATACAATATAAATACAACAGTTCTTCCATCATATAAAACGAATAATTGCAACCAGTATGACAGTTATGGTCATTTCTACGTTCCGGGCAACCTGGGCTTCACTCTAGGGCGTTGCTCCACCAGATCGAATAGTTAGTGCCTTAGAAGTCAACGCCAGAAGCATAAAATACAATATAAATACAACAGTTTTTCCATCGTATAAAACGAATAATTGCAACCAGTATGAAAGTTAACGTCATTTCTACGTTCCGGACAACCTAGGCTTCACCCTAGGGCGTCGCTCCAACAGATTGAATAGTTAGGGCCTTAGAAGTCAACGCCGGAAGCATAAAATGCAAAAAAAATACAACAGTGTTACCATCATATGACAGGAATAATTGCAACCAGTTTGAAAGTGATGGCCAATTCTACGTTCCGGGCAACCTAGGCTTCACTCTATTGCGTTGTTCCACCAGATCGAATAGTTAGGGGCTAAGAAGTCAACGCCAGAAGCATTAAATACAATATAAATATAACAGTTTTTCCATCGTATAACAGGATTAATGCAACCAGTTTGAAAGTGATGGTCATTTCTCCTTTCCGGGCAACCTAGGCTTCACTCTAGGGCGTTGCTCCACTAGATCGAATAGCTAGGGCCTTAGAAGTCAACGCCAGAAGCATAAAACACAATATAAATATAACAGTTTTTCCATCGTATAAAACGAATAATTTCAACCAGTGTGAATGTTATGATCATTTCTACATTCCGAGCAACCTAGGATTCACCCCAGGGCGTTGTTCCACCAGATGGAATAGTTAGGGCATAAGAAGTGAACGCCAGATGCATAAAATACGGTGTAAATACAACAGCTTCTCCATCGTATAAAACGAATAATTGCAACCAGTGTGAAGGTGATGGGCATTTGTACGTTCCAGGCAACCTAGGCTTCACTCTAGGGCGTTGTTCCACCAGATCGAATAGCTAGGGCCTTAGAAGTCAACGCCCGAAGCATAAAATACAAAATAAATAGTACAGTTTTTCCATCGTATAAAACGAATAATTGCAACCAGTATGAAACTTCTTATCATTTCTACTTTCCGAGCAACCTAGGCTTCACGCTAGGGCGTTCCTCCAACAGGTTGAATAGTTAGGGCCGTAGAAGTCAACGCCCGAACCATAAAATGCAAAAAAAATACAACAGTGTTACCATCATATGACAGGAATAATTGCAACCAGTTTGAAAGTGATGGCCAATTCTACGTTCCGGGCAACCTAGGATTCACTCTATTGCGTTGTTCCACCAGATCGAATAGTTAGGGGCTAAGAAGCCAACGCCAGAAGCATAAAATACAATAAATATACAAGAGTTTTTCCATCGTATATCAGGAATAATTGCAACCACTGTGAACGTGATGGTCATTTCTACGTTCCGGGCAGCGTAGGCTTCACGCTAGAGCGTTGATCCACCAGATCGAACACTTAGGGCCTAAGAAGGCACCGCCAGAAGCATAAAATACAATATAAATATAACAGTTTTTCCATCGTACAAAACGAATAATAGCAATCAGTGTGAAAGTTATGGTCATTTCTATGTTCCGAGCAACCTAGGCTTCACCCTAGGGCGTTGCTCCAACAGATTGAGTAGTTAGGGCCCTAGAAGTCAACGCCCGAAGCATAAAATGCAATAAAAATGCAACAGTTTTTCCATCGTATAAAAGGATTAATTGCAATCAGTGTGAAAGTTATGGTCATTTCTACGTTCCGAGCATCCTAGGCTTCACTCTAGGGCGGTGCTCCACCATGTCGAATAGCTACGGCCTTGGAAGCCTACGCCTGAAGCATAAAATACAATAAAAATAAAGCAGCCTTTTCATCGTATAACAGGAATAATTGCAACAAGCGTGAAAGTAATGATCATTTCGGCGTTTCGGGCATCCTAGACTTAACTCTGAGGCATTGCTCCACCAGATCGAATAGTTAGGGCCTTAGAAGTCAACGCCCGAACCATAAAATGCAAAAAAAACACAACAGTGTTACCATCATATAACAGGAATGATTCTAACCAGTTTGAAAGTGATGGCCAATTCTACGTTCCGGGCAACCTAGGCTTCACTCTATTGCGTTGTTCCACCAGATCGAATAGTTAGGGGCTAAGAATTCAACGCCAGAAGCATTAAATACAATAGAAATATAACAGTTTTTCCAGCGTATAACAGGATTAATGCAACCAGTTTGAAAGTGATGGCCATTTCTCCTTTCCGGGCAACCTAGGCTTCACTCTAGGGCGTTGCTCCACTAGATCGAATAGCTAGGGCCTTAGAAGTCAACGCCAGAAGCATAAAATACAATATAAATACAACAGTTTTTCCATCGTATAAAAGGATTAATTGCAACCAGTTTGAAAGTGATGGTCATTTCTACGTTCCGGGCAACCTAGGCTTCACTCTAGCGCGTTGCTCCACCAGATCGAATAGTTAGGGCCTTAGAAGTCAACGCCAGAAGCATAAAATACAAGAAAGATGCAACAGCTTTTCCATCGTATAAAACGAATAATTTCAGCCAGTGTGCATGTTATGGTCATTTCTACATTCCGAGCAACCTAGGCTTCACTCTGGGGCGTTGACGCAACAGATTGAATAGTTAGGGCCTAAGAAGTGAACGCCAGCAGCATAAAATACAATATAAATACAACAGTTCTTCCATCATATAAAACGAATAATTGCAACCAGTATGAAAGTTATGGTAATTTCTACGTTCCGGGCAACCTAGGCATCACCCTAGGGTGTTGTTCCACCAGATGGAATAGTTAGGGCATAAGAAGTCAACGCCAGAAGCATAAAATACAATTTAAATATAACAGTTTTTCCATCGTATAAAACGAATAATAGCGACCAGTGTGAAAGTTATGGTCATTTCTACGTTCCGGGCAACCTAGGCTACACCCTAGGGCGTTGCTCCAACAGATTGAATAGTTGGGGCCTTAGAAGTCAATCCCCGAAGCACAAAATGCAATAAAAATACAACAGTTTTTCCATCATATAACAGGAATAATTGCAACCAGTTTGAAAGTGACGGTCATTTCTACGTTCCGGGCAACATCGGCTTCACTCTCGGGCGTTGCTCCACCAGATCGAATAGTTAGGGCCTAAGAAGTGAACGCCAGAAGCATAAAATACAATATAAATACAACAGTTTTTCCATCGTATAAAACGAATAATTGCAACCAGTATGAAAGTTATGGTCATTTCTACTTTCCGGGCAACCTAGGCTTCACCCTAGGGCGTTGCTCCAACAGATGGAATAGTTAGGGCCTTAGAAGTCAACGGCCGAAGCATAAAATACAAAATAAATAGAACTGTTTTTCCATTGTATAAAACGTGTAATTGCTATCGGTGTCAAAGTTATTTCCATTTCTACGTTCCGGGCCACCTAGGCTTCACCCTAGGGCGTTGTTCCACCAGATGGAATAGTTAGGGCATAAGAAGTCAACGCCAGAAGTATAAAATACAATATAAGTACAACAGTTTTTCCATCGTATAAAACGAATAATTGCTACCGGTGTGAAAGTTATGGTCATTTCTACGTTCCGGGCAACCTAGGCTACACCCTAGGGCGTTGCTCCAACAGATTGAATAGTTAGGGCCTTAGAAGTCAATGCCCGAAGCACAAAATGCAATAAAAATACAACAGTTTTTCCATCATATAACAGGAATAATTGCAACCAGTTTGAAAGTGACGGTCATTTCTACGTTCCGGGCAACCTCGGCTTCACTCTCGGGCGTTGCTCCACCAGATCGAATAGTTAGGGCCTAAGAAGTGAACGCCAGAAGCGCAAAATACAATATAAATACAACAGTTTTTCCATCATATAAAACGAGTAATTGCAACCAGTATGAAAGCTGTCGTCATTCCTACTTTCCGGGCAACCTAGGCTACAGGCTAGGGCGTTGCTCCAACAGATTGAATAGTTAGGGCCTTAGAAGTCAACGCCAGGAGCATAAAAGACAATACAAATACAACAGTTTTTCCATCGTATAAAACGAACAATTGCAACAAGTATGAAAGTTGTGGTTATTTCTACTTTACGGGCAACCTAGGCTTCACCCTAGGGCGTTGCTCCAACAGATTGAATAGTTAGGGCCTTAGAAGTCAACGCCCGAAGCATAAAATGCAATAAAAATGCAACAGTTTTTCCATCGTATAAAAGGATTAATTGCAACCAGTTTGAAAGTGATGGTCATTTCTACGTTCCGGTCAACCTAGGCTTCACCATAGAGCGTTGTTCCACCAGATCGGATAGTCAGGGCCTAAGAAGTGAACGCCAGAAGCATAAAATACAATATAAATACAACAGCTTTTCAATCGTTTGAAACGAGTAATTGCAACCAGTATGAAAGTTATTGTCATTTCTACTTTCCGGGCAACCTAGGCTACACCCTAGGGCGTTGCTCCAACAGACTGAATAGGTAGGGCCTTAGAAGTCAATGCCCGAAGCATAAAATGCAATAAAAATACAACAGCTTTTCCATCATATAACAGGAATATTTGCAACCATTTTGAAAGTTATGGTCATTTCTACGTTCCGGTCAACCTAGGCTTCACCATAGAGCGTTGTTCCACCAGATCGAATAGTCAGGGCCTAAGAAGTGAACGCCAGAAGCATAAAATACAATATAAATACAACAGCTTTTCAATCGTATGAAACGAGTAATTGCCACCAGTATGAAAGTTATGGTCATTTCGACGTTCCGGGCAACCTAGGCTACACCCTAGTTCGTTGCTCCAACAGATTGAATAATTAGGGCCTTAGAAGTCAATGCCCGAAGTACAAAATGCAATAAAAATACAACAGTTTTTCCAACATATAACAGGAATAATAGCAACCAGTTTGAAAGTGATGGTCATTTCTACGTTCCGGGCAACCTCGGCTTCACTCTAGTGCGTTGTTCCACCAGATGGAATAGTTTGGGCCTTAGAAGTCAACGCCAGAAGCATAAAATACAATATAAATACAACAGTTTTTCCATCGTATAAAACGAATAATAGCAACCAGTGTGAAAGTTATGGTCATTTGTACGTACCAGGCAACCTAGGCTTCACTCTAGGGCGTTGTTCCACCAGATCGAATTGTTAGGGCCTAAAAAGTCAACGCCTGAAGCATAAGATACAATTTAAATATAACAGTTTTTCCATCGTATAGAACGAATAATATCAACCAGTGTGAAAGTTATGGTCATTTCTACGTTCCGGGCAACCTAGGCTTGACTCTAGGGCGTTGTTCCACCTGATCGGGCAGCTAGGGCCTAAGAAGGCAAAGCCAGAAGCATAAAATACAATATAAATATAACAGTTTCTCCATCGTATAAAACGAATAATAGCGACCAGTGTGAAAGTTATGGTCATTTCTACGTTCCCGGCAACCTAGGCTCCACCCCAAGGAGTTGTTCCACCAGATCGAATAGTTAGGACCTTAGAAGACAATGCCCGAAGCATAAGATGCAATAAAAATACAACAGTTTTTCCATCATATAACAGGAATAATTCATCCAGTTTGAAAGTGATGGTCATTTCTACGTTCCGGGCAACCTAGGCTTCACTCTAGGGCATTGCTCCACCAGATGGAATAGTTTGTGCCTTAGAAGTCAACGCCAGAAGCATAAAATACAATATAAATACAACAGTTTCTCCATCGTATAAAACGAATAATAGCAACCAGTGTGAAAGTTATGGTCATTTCTACGTTCCGGGCAACCTAGGCTTCACCCCAGGGCGTAGTGCCACCAGATCGAATAGTTAGGTCCTAAGAACTGAACGCCAGCAGCATAAAATACAATATAAATACAACAGTTTTTCCGTCATATAAAACGAATAATTGCCACCAGTATGAAAGTTATGGTCATTTCTACGTTCCGGGCAACCTAGGCTTCACTCTAGGGCGTTGCTCCACCAGATCAAACAGCTAGGGCCTTAGAAGTCAACGCCCGAAGCATAAGATACAATATAAATATAACAGTTTTTCCATCGTATAGAACGAATAATAGCAACCAGTGTGAAAGTTATGGTCATTTCTACGTTCCGGGCAACCTAGGCCTCACTCTAGGTCGTTGCTCCACCAAATCGAATTGTTAGGGCCTAAGAAGTCAACGCCAGAAGCATAAGATACAATATAAATATAACAGTTTTTCCATCGTATAGAACGAATAATAGCAACCAGTGTGAAAGTTAACGTCATTTCTACTTTCCGGGCAACCTAGGCTTCACCCTAGGGCGTTGCTCCACCAGATCGAATAGCTAGGACCTTAGAAGTCGAAGCCAGAAGCATAAAATGCAATATTAATATAACAGTTTTTCTACCGCATAAAACGAATAATTGCTACCGGTGTGAAAGTTATGGTCATTTCTACGTTCCGGGCAACCTAGGCTTCACCCTAGGGCGTTGTTCCAACAGACTGAATAGTTAGGGCCTTAGAAGTCAACGCCCGAAGCACGAAATACAAAATAAATAGAACAGTTGTTCCATCGTATAAGACGAATAATTGCTATCAGTGTGGAAGTTATGGTAATTTCTACGTTCCGGGCAACCTAGGCTTCATCCCAGGGCGTTGTTCGACCAGATCGAATAGTTAGGGCCTAAGAAGTGAACGCCAGCAGCATAAAATACAATATAAGTACAACAGTTTTTCCATCATATAGAATGAATAATTGCCACCAGTATGAAAGTTATGGTCATTTCGACGTTCCGGGCAACCTAGGCTACACCCTAGTTCGTTGCTCCAACAGATTGAATAATTAGGGCCTTAGAAGTCAATGCCCGAAGTACAAAATGCAATAAAAATACAACAGTTTTTCCATCATATAACAGGAATAATAGCAACCAGTTTGAAAGTGATGGTCATTTCTACGTTCCGGGCAACCTAGGCTGCACCCCAGGGCGTTGTGCCACCAGATCGAATAGTTAGTGCCTAAGAACTGAACGTCAGCAGCATATAATACAATATAAATACAACAGTTTTTCCATGATATAAAACGAATAATTGCCACCAGTATGAAAGTTATGGTCATTTCTACGTTCCGGGCAACCTAGGCTTCACTCTATGGCGTTCTTCCAACACATCGAATAGCTACGGCCTCAGAAGTCAACGCCTGAAGCATATAATACAATAAAAATACAACAGTCTTTTCATCCTATAACAGGAATAATTGCAACCCGTGTGAAAGTGATGGTCATTTGTACGTACCAGGCAACCTAGGCTTCACTCTAGGGCGTTGTTCCACCAGATCAAATTGTTAGGGCCTAAAAAGTCAACGCCTGAAGCATAAGATACAATTTAAATATAACAGTTTTTCCATCGTATAGAACGAATAATATCAACCAGTGTGAAAGTTATGGTCATTTCTACATTCCGGGCAACCTAGGCTTGACTCTAGGGCGTTGTTCCACCTGATCGGGCAGCTAGGGCCTAAGAAGGCAAAGCCAGAAGCATAAAATACAATATAAATATAACAGTTTCTCCATCGTATAAAACGAATAATAGCGACCAGTGTGAAAGTTATGGTCATTTCTACGTTCCCGGCAACCTAGGCTCCACCCCAAGGAGTTGTTCCACCAGATCGAATAGTTAGGACCTTAGAAGACAATGCCCGAAGCATAAGATGCAATAAAAATACAACAGTTTTTCCATCATATAACAGGAATAATTCATCCAGTTTGAAAGTGATGGTCATTTCTACGTTCCGGGCAACCTAGGCTTCACTCTAGGGCATTGCTCCACCAGATGGAATAGTTTGTGCCTTAGAAGTCAACGCCAGAAGCATAAAATACAATATAAATACAACAGTTTCTCCATCGTATAAAACGAATAATAGCAACCAGTGTGAAAGTTATGGTCATTTCTACGTTCCGGGCAACCTAGGCGTCACCCCAGGGCGTTGTGCCACCAGATCGAATAGTTAGGGCCTAAGAACTGAACGCCAGCAGCATAAAATACAATATAAATACAACAGTTTTTCCATCATATAAAACGAATAATTGCCACCAGTATGAAAGTTATGGTCATTTCTACGTTCCCGGCAACCTAGTCTCCACCCCAAGGAGTTGTTCCACCAGATCGAATAGTTAGGACCTTAGAAGTCAATGCCCGAAGCATAAGATGCAATAAAAATACAACAGTTTTTCCATCATATAACAGGAAAAATTCAACCAGTTTGAAAGTGATGGTCATTTCTACGTTCCGGGCAACCTAGGCTTCACTCTAGGGCATTGCTCCACCAGATGGAATAGTTTGTGCCTTAGAAGTCAACGCCAGAAGCATAAAATACAATATAAATACAACAGTATTTCCATCGTATAAAACGAATAATAGCAACCAGTGTGAAAGTTATGGTCATTTCTACGTTCCGGGCAACCTAGGCTTCACCCCAGGGCGTTGTGCCACCAGATCGAATAGTTAGGGCCTAAGAACTGAACGCCAGCAGCATAAAATACAATATAAATACAACAGTTTTTCCATCATATAAAACGAATAATTGCCTCCAGTATGAAAGTTATGGTCATTTCTACGTTCCGGGCAACCTAGGCTACACTCTATGGCGTTCTTCCACCACATCGAATAGCTACGGCGTCAGAAGTCAACGCCTGAAGCATAAAATACAATAAACATACAACAGTCTTTCCATCCTATAACAGGAATAATAGCAACCCGTGTGTAAGTGATGGTCATTTGTACGTTCCAGGCAACCTAGGCTTCACTCTAGGGCGTTGTTCCACCAGATCGAATTGTTAGGGCCTAAGAAGTCAACCCCAGAAGCATAAAATACAATATAAATACAACAGCTTTTACATCGTATAAAATGAATAATTGCAAACAGTGTGAAAGTAATGGTCATTTCTACGTTCCGGGCAACCTAGGCTTCACTCTAGGGCGTTGCTCCACCAGATCGAATAGCTATGGACTTAGAATTCAACGCCAGATACATAAAGCACAATATAGATACAACAGTTTTTCCATCGTATAAAACGAATAATTGAAGCCAGTATGAAACTTATGGTCATTTCTACTTTCCGAGCAACATAGGCTTCACCCTAGGGCGTTGCTTTTACAGATTGAATAGATAGGGCCTTAGAAGTCAACGCCCGACGCATAAAATGCAATAAAAATACAACAGTGTTTCCATCATATAACAGGAATAATTGCAACCAGTTTGAAAGTGATGCACAATTCTACGTTCCGGGCAACCTCGGCTGCATTCTATGGAGTTGCTCCACCAGATCGAATAGCTAGTGCCTTAGAAGTCAACGCCAGAAGCATAAAATACAATACAGATGCAAAAGTTTTTCCATAGTATAACAGGAATAACTGCAAACAGTATGAAAGTACTGGTCATTTCTACGTTCCGGGTAACCTAGGTTTCACTCTAGGGCGTTGCTCCATCATATCGAATAGCTAGGGACTTAGAATTCAACGCCATAAGGATAAAATACAATATAAGTACAACAGTTTTTCCATGGTATAGAATGAATAATTGCAACCAGTGTGAAAGTTATGGTCATTTCTACATTTCGAGCAACCTAGGTTTCACTCTAGGGCGTTGCTCCACCTGATCGAATAGTTAGGGCATTAGAAGTCAACGCGAGAAGCGTAAAATACAATAAAAATACAGCAGTCTTTCCATCCTATAACAGGAATAATTGCAACCCGTGTAAAAGTGATGGTCATTTCTACGTTCCAGGCAACCTAGGCTTCACTCTAGGGTGTTGTTCCACCAGATCGAATAGTTAGGGCCTAAGAAGTCAACGCCCGAAGCATAAAATACAAAATAAATAGAACAGTTTTTCCATCGTATAAAACGAATAATTGCAACCAGTGTGAAAGTTATGGTCATTTCTACCTTCCGGGCAACCTAGGCTTCACACTAGGGCGTTCTTCCACCAGATCGAATAGTTAGGGCCTAAGAAGTCAACGCCCGAAGCATTAAATACAAAATAAATAGAACAGTTTTTCCATTGTATAAAACGAATAATTGCTACCAGTGTAAAAGTTGTGGTCATTTCTACGTTCCGGGCAACCTAGGCTTCACTCTATGGCGTTCTTCCAACACATCGAATAGCTACGGCCTTAGAAGTCAACGCCAGAAGCATAAAATACAATATAGATACACAGTTTATCCATCATATAAAACGAATGATAGCAACCAGTGTGGAAGTTATGGTCACTTCTACGTTCCGGGCAAAATAGGCTTCACTTTAGGGCGTTGCTCCACCAGATAAAATAGTTAGGGCCTAAGAAGTCAGCGCCAGAAGCATAAAATGCAACATAAATACAACAGATTTTCCATCGTATATAATGTATATTTGCAAACAGTGTGAAAGTAATGGACATTTCTACGTACCGGGCAAGCTAGGCCCCACTCTAGGGCGTTGCTCCACCAAATCGAATAGCTAGGGCCTTAGAAGTCAACGCCAGAAGCATAAAATACAATATAGATGCAAAAGTTTTTCCATCGTATAACAGGAATAACTGCAAACAGTATGAAAGTACTGGTCATTTCTACTTTCCGCGTAACCTAGGTTTTACTCTAGGGCGTTGCTCCACCATATGGAATAGCTAGGGACTTAGAATTCAACGCCTTAAGAATAAAATACAATATAAGTACAACAGTTTTTCCATCGTATAGAATGAATAATTGCAACCAGTGTGAACGTTATGGTCATTTCTACATTTCGAGCAACCTAGGTTTCACTCTGGGGCGTTGCTCCACCTGATCGAATAGTTAGGGCCTTAGAAGTCAACGCCAGAAGCATAAAATACAATAATGATGCAACAGTTTTTCCATCGTATAACAGGAATAACTGCAAACAGTGTGAAAGTACTGGTCATTTCTACGTTCCGGGTAACCTAGGTTTCACTTTAGGGCGTTGCTCCACCAGATCAAATAGCTTGGGACTTAGAATTCAACGCCATAAGTATAAAATACAATATAAATATAACAGTTTTTCCATCGTATAAGATGAATATTAGCAACCAGTGTGAAATTTATGGTCATTTCAACGTTCCGGGCAATCTAGGCTTCACTCTAGGGCGTTGCTCCTCCAGATCAATCAGTTAGGGCCTTAGAAGTCAACGCCCGAAGGATAAAATGCAAAATAAATAGGACAGTTTTTCCATTGTATAAAACGAATAAATGCTAGCAGTGTAAAGGTTATGGTCATTTCTACGTTCCGGGCAACCTAGGCTTCACCCTAGGGCGTTGTTCCACCAGATCGAGTAGTTAGGGCCTAAGAAGTGAACGCCAGAATCATAAAATACAATATAAATACAACAGTTTTTCCATCATATAAAACGAATAATTGCCACCAGTATGAAAGTTATGGTCATTTCTACGTTCCGGGCAACCTAGGCTACACTCTATGGCGTTCTTCCACCACATCGAATAGCTACGGCCTCAGAAGTCAACGCCTGAAGCATAAAATACAATAAACATACAACAGTCTTTCCATCCTATAACAGGAATAATAGCAACCCGTGTGAAAGTGATGGTCATTTGTACGTTCCAGGCAACCTAGGCTTCACTCTAGGGCGTTGTTCCACCAGATCGAATTGTTAGGGCCTAAGAAGTCAACCCCAGAAGCATAAAATACAATATAAATACAACAGCTTTTACATCGTATAAAATGAATAATTGCAAACAGTGTGAAAGTAATGGTCATTTCTACGTTCCGGGCAACCTAGGCTTCACTCTAGGGCGTTGCTCCACCTGATCGAATAGCTATGGACTTAGAATTCAACGCCATAAGGATAAAATACAATATAAGTACAACAGTTTTTCCATGGTATAAAATGAATAATTGCAACCAGTGTGAAAGTTATGGTCATTTCTACATTTCGAGCAACCTAGGTTTCACTCTAGGGCGTTGCTCCACCTGATCGAATAGTTAGGGCGTTAGAAGTCAACGCGAGAAGCATAAAATACAATAAAAATACAGCAGTCTTTCCATCCTATAACAGGAATAATTGCAACCCGTGTAAAAGTGATGGTCATTTCTACGTTCCAGGCAACCTAGGCTTCACTCTAGTGTGTTGTTCCACCAGATCGAATAGTTAGGGCCTAAGAAGTCAACGCCCGAAGCATAAAATACAAAATAAATAGAACAGTTTTTCCATCGTATAAAACGAATAATTGCTACCAGTGTGAAAGTTATGGTCATTTCTACCTTCCGGGCAACCTAGGTTTCTCTACAGGGCGTTGCTCCACCAGATCGAATAGTTACGGCCTAAGAAGTCAACGCCAGAAGCATAAAATACGATAAAGATGCAACAGTTTTTCCATCGTATAAAACGAATAATTGCAACCAGTAAGAAAGTTAACGTCATTTCTACGTTCCGGGCAACCTAGACTTTACCCTAGGGCGTTGCTCCAACAGACTGAATAGGTAGGGCCTTAGAAGTCAATGCCCGAAGCATAAAATGCAATAAAAATACAACAGCTTTTCCATCATATAACAGGAATATTTGCAACCATTTTGAAAGTTATGGTCATTTCTACGTTCCAGGCAACCTAGACTTTACCCTAGGGCGTTGCTCCAACAGATGGAATAGTTAGGACCTTAGAAGTCAATGACCGAAGCATAAAATGCAATAAAAATACAACAGTTTTTCCATCGTATAAAACGAATAATAGCAACCAGTGTGAAAGTTATGGTCATTTCTACGTTCCGGGCAACCTAGGCTTCACCCCAGGGCGTAGTGCCACCAGATCGAATAGTTAGGTCCTAAGAACTGAACGCCAGCAGCATAAAATACAATATAAATACAACAGTTTTTCCGTCATATAAAACGAATAATTGCTACCGGTGTGAAAGTTATGGTCATTTCTACGTTCCGGGCAACCTAGGCTTCACCCTAGGGCGTTGTTCCAACAGACTGAATAGTTAGGGCCTTAGAAGTCAACGCCCGAAGCACGAAATACAAAATAAATAGAACAGTTGTTCCATCGTATAAGACGAATAATTGCTATCAGTGTGGAAGTTATGGTAATTTCTACGTTCCGGGCAACCTAGGCTTCATCCCAGGGCGTTGTTCGACCAGATCGAATAGTTAGGGCCTAAGAAGTGAACGCCAGCAGCATAAAATACAATATAAGTACAACAGTTTTTCCATCATATAGAACGAATAATTGCCACCAGTATGAAAGTTATGGTCATTTCGACGTTCCGGGCAACCTAGGCTACACCCTAGTTCGTTGCTCCAACAGATTGAATAATTAGGGCCTTAGAAGTCAATGCCCGAAGTACAAAATGCAATAAAAATACAACAGTTTTTCCAACATATAACAGGAATAATAGCAACCAGTTTGAAAGTGATGGTCATTTCTACGTTCCGGGCAACCTCGGCTTCACTCTAGTGCGTTGTTCCACCAGATGGAATAGTTTGGGCCTTAGAAGTCAACGCCAGAAGCATAAAATACAATATAAATACAACAGTTTTTCCATCGTATAAAACGAATAATAGCAACCAGTGTGAAAGTTATGGTCATTTCTACGTTCCGGGCAACCTAGGCCTCACTCTAGGTCGTTGTTCCACCAAATCGAATTGTTAGGGCCTAAGAAGTCAACGCCAGAAGCATAAGATACAATATAAATATAACAGTTTTTCCATCGTATAGAACGAATAATAGCAACCAGTGTGAAAGTTAACGTCATTTCTACTTTCCGGGCAACCTAGGCTTCACCCTAGGGCGTTGCTCCACCAGATCGAATAGCTAGGACCTTAGAAGTCGAAGCCAGAAGCATAAAATGCAATATTAATATAACAGTTTTTCTACCGCATAAAACGAATAATTGCTACCGGTGTGAAAGTTATGGTCATTTCTACGTTCCGGGCAACCTAGGCTTCACCCTAGGGCGTTGTTCCAACAGACTGAATAGTTAGGGCCTTAGAAGTCAACGCCCGAAGCACGAAATACAAAATAAATAGAACAGTTGTTCCATCGTATAAGACGAATAATTGCTATCAGTGTGGAAGTTATGGTAATTTCTACGTTCCGGGCAACCTAGGCTTCATCCCAGGGCGTTGTTCGACCAGATCGAATAGTTAGGGCCTAAGAAGTGAACGCCAGCAGCATAAAATACAATATAAGTACAACAGTTTTTCCATCATATAGAACGAATAATTGCCACCAGTATGAAAGTTATGGTCATTTCGACGTTCCGGGCAACCTAGGCTACACCCTAGTTCGTTGCTCCAACAGATTGAATAATTAGGGCCTTAGAAGTCAATGCCCGAAGTACAAAATGCAATAAAAATACAACAGTTTTTCCATCATATAACAGGAATAATAGCAACCAGTTTGAAAGTGATGGTCATTTCTACGTTCCGGGCAACCTAGGCTGCACCCCAGGGCGTTGTGCCACCAGATCGAATAGTTAGTGCCTAAGAACTGAACGCCAGCAGCATATAATACAATATAAATACAACAGTTTTTCCATGATATAAAACGAATAATTGCCACCAGTATGAAAGTTATGGTCATTTCTACGTTCCGGGCAACCTAGGCTTCACTCTATGGCGTTCTTCCAACACATCGAATAGCTACGGCCTCAGAAGTCAACGCCTGAAGCATAAAATACAATAAAAATACAACAGTCTTTTCATCCTATAACAGGAATAATTGCAACCCGTGTGAAAGTGATGGTCATTTGTACGTACCAGGCAACCTAGGCTTCACTCTAGGGCGTTGTTCCACCAGATCGAATTGTTAGGGCCTAAAAAGTCAACGCCTGAAGCATAAGATACAATTTAAATATAACAGTTTTTCCATCGTATAGAACGAATAATATCAACCAGTGTGAAAGTTATGGTCATTTCTACGTTCCGGGCAACCTAGGCTTGACTCTAGGGCGTTGTTCCACCTGATCGGGCAGCTAGGGCCTAAGAAGGCAAAGCCAGAAGCATAAAATACAATATAAATATAACAGTTTCTCCATCGTATAAAACGAATAATAGCGACCAGTGTGAAAGTTATGGTCATTTCTACGTTCCCGGCAACCTAGGCTCCACCCCAAGGAGTTGTTCCACCAGATCGAATAGTTAGGACCTTAGAAGTCAATGCCCGAAGCATAAGATGCAATAAAAATACAACAGTTTTTCCATCATATAACAGGAATAATTCATCCAGTTTGAAAGTGATGGTCATTTCTACGTTCCGGGCCACCTAGGCTTCACTCTAGGGCATTGCTCCACCAGATGGAATAGTTTGTGCCTTAGAAGTCAACGCCAGAAGCATAAAATACAATATAAATACAACAGTTTCTCCATCGTATAAAACGAATAATAGCAACCAGTGTGAAAGTTATGGTCATTTCTACGTTCCGGGCAACCTAGGCGTCACCCCAGGGCGTTGTGCCACCAGATCGAATAGTTAGGGCCTAAGAACTGAACGCCAGCAGCATAAAATACAATATAAATACAACAGTTTTTCCATCATATAAAACGAATAATTGCCACCAGTATGAAAGTTATGGTCATTTCTACCTTCCGGGCAACCTAGGCTACACTCTATGGCGTTCTTCCACCACATCGAATAGCTACGGCGTCAGAAGTCAACGCCTGAAGCATAAAATACAATAAAAATACAACAGTCTTTCCATCCTATAACAGGAATAATAGCAACCAGTGTGAAAGTTATGGTCATTTCTACGTTCCCGGCAACCTAGTCTCCACCCCAAGGAGTTGTTCCACCAGATCGAATAGTTAGGACCTTAGAAGTCAATGCCCGAAGCATAAGATGCAATAAAAATACAACAGTTTTTCCATCATATAACAGGAAAAATTCAACCAGTTTGAAAGTGATGGTCATTTCTACGTTCCGGGCAACCTAGGCTTCACTGTAGGGCATTGCTCCACCAGATGGAATAGTTTGTGCCTTAGAAGTCAACGCCAGAAGCATAAAATACAATATAAATACAACAGTATTTCCATCGTATAAAACGAATAATAGCAACCAGTGTGAAAGTTATGGTCATTTCTACGTTCCGGGCAACCTAGGCTTCACCCCAGGGCGTTGTGCCACCAGATCGAATAGTTAGGGCCTAAGAACTGAACGCCAGCAGCATAAAATACAATATAAATACAACAGTTTTTCCATCATATAAAAAGAATAATTGACTCCAGTATGAAAGTTATGGTCATTTCTACGTTCCGGGCAACCTAGGCTACACTCTATGGCGTTCTTCCACCACATCGAATAGCTACGGCGTCAGAAGTCAACGCCTGAAGCATAAAATACAATAAACATACAACAGTCTTTCCATCCTATAACAGGAATAATAGCAACCCGTGTGTAAGTGATGGTCATTTGTACGTTCCAGGCAACCTAGGCTTCACTCTAGGGCGTTGTTCCACCAGATCGAATTGTTAGGGCCTAAGAAGTCAACCCCAGAAGCATAAAATACAATATAAATACAACAGCTTTTACATCGTATAAAATGAATAATTGCAAACAGTGTGAAAGTAATGGTCATTTCTACGTTCCGGGCAACCTAGGCTTCACTCTAGGGCGTTGCTCCACCAGATCGAATAGCTATGGACTTAGAATTCAACGCCAGATACATAAAGCACAATATAGATACAACAGTTTTTCCATCGTATAAAACGAATAATTGAAGCCAGTATGAAACTTATGGTCATTTCTACTTTCCGAGCAACATAGGCTTCACCCTAGGGCGTTGCTTTTACAGATTGAATAGATAGGGCCTTAGAAGTCAACGCCCGACGCATAAAATGCAATAAAAATACAACAGTGTTTCCATCATATAACAGGAATAATTGCAACCAGTTTGAAAGTGATGCACAATTCTACGTTCCGGGCAACCTCGGCTGCATTCTATGGAGTTGCTCCACCAGATCGAGTAGTTAGTGCCTTAGAAGTCAACGCCAGAAGCATAAAATACAATACAGATGCAAAAGTTTTTCCATAGTATAACAGGAATAACTGCAAACAGTATGAAAGTACTGGTCATTTCTACGTTCCGGGTAACCTAGGTTTCACTCTAGGTCGTTGCTCCATCATATCGAATAGCTAGGGACTTAGAATTCAACGCCATAAGGATAAAATACAATATAAGTACAACAGTTTTTCCATGGTATAAAATGAATAATTGCAACCAGTGTGAAAGTTATGGTCATTTCTACATTTCGAGCAACCTAGGTTTCACTCTAGGGCGTTGCTCCACCTGATCGAATAGTTAGGGCGTTAGAAGTCAACGCGAGAAGCATAAAATACAATAAAAATACAGCAGTCTTTCCATCCTATAACAGGAATAATTGCAACCCGTGTAAAAGTGATGGTCATTTCTACGTTCCAGGCAACCTAGGCTTCACTCTAGGGTGTTGTTCCACCAGATCGAATAGTTAGGGCCTAAGAAGTCAACGCCCGAAGCATAAAATACAAAATAAATAGAACAGTTTTTCCATTGTATAAAACGAATAATTGCTACCAGTGTGAAAGTTATGGTCATTTCTACCTTCCGGGCAACCTAGGTTTCTCTACAGGGCGTTGCTCCACCAGATCGAATAGTTACGGCCTAAGAAGTCAACGCCAGAAGCATAAAATACGATAAAGATGCAACAGTTTTTCCATCGTATAAAACGAATAATTGCAACCAGTGTGAAAGTTATGGTCATTTCTACATTCCGAGCAACCTAGGCTTCACTCTAGGGCGTTGCTCCACCTGATCGAATAGTTAGGGCGTTAGAAGTCAACGCGAGAAGCATAAAATACAATAAAAATACAGCAGTCTTTCCATCCTATAACAGGAATAATTGCAACCCGTGTAAAAGTGATGGTCATTTCTACGTTCCAGGCAACCTAGGCTTCACTCTAGTGTGTTGTTCCACCAGATCGAATAGTTAGGGCCTAAGAAGTCAACGCCCGAAGCATAAAATACAAAATAAATAGAACAGTTTTTCCATCGTATAAAACGAATAATTGCTACCAGTGTGAAAGTTATGGTCATTTCTACCTTCCGGGCAACCTAGGTTTCTCTACAGGGCGTTGCTCCACCAGATCGAATAGTTACGGCCTAAGAAGTCAACGCCAGAAGCATAAAATACGATAAAGATGCAACAGTTTTTCCATCGTATAAAACGAATAATTGCAACCAGTAAGAAAGTTAACGTCATTTCTACGTTCCGGGCAACCTAGACTTTACCCTAGGGCGTTGCTCCAACAGACTGAATAGGTAGGGCCTTAGAAGTCAATGCCCGAAGCATAAAATGCAATAAAAATACAACAGCTTTTCCATCATATAACAGGAATATTTGCAACCATTTTGAAAGTTATGGTCATTTCTACGTTCCAGGCAACCTAGACTTTACCCTAGGGCGTTGCTCCAACAGATGGAATAGTTAGGACCTTAGAAGTCAATGACCGAAGCATAAAATGCAATAAAAATACAACAGTTTTTCCATCGTATAAAACGAATAATAGCAACCAGTGTGAAAGTTATGGTCATTTCTACGTTCCGGGCAACCTAGGCTTCACCCCAGGGCGTAGTGCCACCAGATCGAATAGTTAGGTCCTAAGAACTGAACGCCAGCAGCATAAAATACAATATAAATACAACAGTTTTTCCGTCATATAAAACGAATAATTGCTACCGGTGTGAAAGTTATGGTCATTTCTACGTTCCGGGCAACCTAGGCTTCACCCTAGGGCGTTGTTCCAACAGACTGAATAGTTAGGGCCTTAGAAGTCAACGCCCGAAGCACGAAATACAAAATAAATAGAACAGTTGTTCCATCGTATAAGACGAATAATTGCTATCAGTGTGGAAGTTATGGTAATTTCTACGTTCCGGGCAACCTAGGCTTCATCCCAGGGCGTTGTTCGACCAGATCGAATAGTTAGGGCCTAAGAAGTGAACGCCAGCAGCATAAAATACAATATAAGTACAACAGTTTTTCCATCATATAGAACGAATAATTGCCACCAGTATGAAAGTTATGGTCATTTCGACGTTCCGGGCAACCTAGGCTACACCCTAGTTCGTTGCTCCAACAGATTGAATAATTAGGGCCTTAGAAGTCAATGCCCGAAGTACAAAATGCAATAAAAATACAACAGTTTTTCCAACATATAACAGGAATAATAGCAACCAGTTTGAAAGTGATGGTCATTTCTACGTTCCGGGCAACCTCGGCTTCACTCTAGTGCGTTGTTCCACCAGATGGAATAGTTTGGGCCTTAGAAGTCAACGCCAGAAGCATAAAATACAATATAAATACAACAGTTTTTCCATCGTATAAAACGAATAATAGCAACCAGTGTGAAAGTTATGGTCATTTCTACGTTCCGGGCAACCTAGGCCTCACTCTAGGTCGTTGTTCCACCAAATCGAATTGTTAGGGCCTAAGAAGTCAACGCCAGAAGCATAAGATACAATATAAATATAACAGTTTTTCCATCGTATAGAACGAATAATAGCAACCAGTGTGAAAGTTAACGTCATTTCTACTTTCCGGGCAACCTAGGCTTCACCCTAGGGCGTTGCTCCACCAGATCGAATAGCTAGGACCTTAGAAGTCGAAGCCAGAAGCATAAAATGCAATATTAATATAACAGTTTTTCTACCGCATAAAACGAATAATTGCTACCGGTGTGAAAGTTATGGTCATTTCTACGTTCCGGGCAACCTAGGCTTCACCCTAGGGCGTTGTTCCAACAGACTGAATAGTTAGGGCCTTAGAAGTCAACGCCCGAAGCACGAAATACAAAATAAATAGAACAGTTGTTCCATCGTATAAGACGAATAATTGCTATCAGTGTGGAAGTTATGGTAATTTCTACGTTCCGGGCAACCTAGGCTTCATCCCAGGGCGTTGTTCGACCAGATCGAATAGTTAGGGCCTAAGAAGTGAACGCCAGCAGCATAAAATACAATATAAGTACAACAGTTTTTCCATCATATAGAACGAATAATTGCCACCAGTATGAAAGTTATGGTCATTTCGACGTTCCGGGCAACCTAGGCTACACCCTAGTTCGTTGCTCCAACAGATTGAATAATTAGGGCCTTAGAAGTCAATGCCCGAAGTACAAAATGCAATAAAAATACAACAGTTTTTCCATCATATAACAGGAATAATAGCAACCAGTTTGAAAGTGATGGTCATTTCTACGTTCCGGGCAACCTAGGCTGCACCCCAGGGCGTTGTGCCACCAGATCGAATAGTTAGTGCCTAAGAACTGAACGCCAGCAGCATATAATACAATATAAATACAACAGTTTTTCCATGATATAAAACGAATAATTGCCACCAGTATGAAAGTTATGGTCATTTCTACGTTCCGGGCAACCTAGGCTTCACTCTATGGCGTTCTTCCAACACATCGAATAGCTACGGCCTCAGAAGTCAACGCCTGAAGCATAAAATACAATAAAAATACAACAGTCTTTTCATCCTATAACAGGAATAATTGCAACCCGTGTGAAAGTGATGGTCATTTGTACGTACCAGGCAACCTAGGCTTCACTCTAGGGCGTTGTTCCACCAGATCGAATTGTTAGGGCCTAAAAAGTCAACGCCTGAAGCATAAGATACAATTTAAATATAACAGTTTTTCCATCGTATAGAACGAATAATATCAACCAGTGTGAAAGTTATGGTCATTTCTACGTTCCGGGCAACCTAGGCTTGACTCTAGGGCGTTGTTCCACCTGATCGGGCAGCTAGGGCCTAAGAAGGCAAAGCCAGAAGCATAAAATACAATATAAATATAACAGTTTCTCCATCGTATAAAACGAATAATAGCGACCAGTGTGAAAGTTATGGTCATTTCTACGTTCCCGGCAACCTAGGCTCCACCCCAAGGAGTTGTTCCACCAGATCGAATAGTTAGGACCTTAGAAGTCAATGCCCGAAGCATAAGATGCAATAAAAATACAACAGTTTTTCCATCATATAACAGGAATAATTCATCCAGTTTGAAAGTGATGGTCATTTCTACGTTCCGGGCCACCTAGGCTTCACTCTAGGGCATTGCTCCACCAGATGGAATAGTTTGTGCCTTAGAAGTCAACGCCAGAAGCATAAAATACAATATAAATACAACAGTTTCTCCATCGTATAAAACGAATAATAGCAACCAGTGTGAAAGTTATGGTCATTTCTACGTTCCGGGCAACCTAGGCGTCACCCCAGGGCGTTGTGCCACCAGATCGAATAGTTAGGGCCTAAGAACTGAACGCCAGCAGCATAAAATACAATATAAATACAACAGTTTTTCCATCATATAAAACGAATAATTGCCACCAGTATGAAAGTTATGGTCATTTCTACCTTCCGGGCAACCTAGGCTACACTCTATGGCGTTCTTCCACCACATCGAATAGCTACGGCGTCAGAAGTCAACGCCTGAAGCATAAAATACAATAAAAATACAACAGTCTTTCCATCCTATAACAGGAATAATAGCAACCAGTGTGAAAGTTATGGTCATTTCTACGTTCCCGGCAACCTAGTCTCCACCCCAAGGAGTTGTTCCACCAGATCGAATAGTTAGGACCTTAGAAGTCAATGCCCGAAGCATAAGATGCAATAAAAATACAACAGTTTTTCCATCATATAACAGGAAAAATTCAACCAGTTTGAAAGTGATGGTCATTTCTACGTTCCGGGCAACCTAGGCTTCACTGTAGGGCATTGCTCCACCAGATGGAATAGTTTGTGCCTTAGAAGTCAACGCCAGAAGCATAAAATACAATATAAATACAACAGTATTTCCATCGTATAAAACGAATAATAGCAACCAGTGTGAAAGTTATGGTCATTTCTACGTTCCGGGCAACCTAGGCTTCACCCCAGGGCGTTGTGCCACCAGATCGAATAGTTAGGGCCTAAGAACTGAACGCCAGCAGCATAAAATACAATATAAATACAACAGTTTTTCCATCATATAAAAAGAATAATTGACTCCAGTATGAAAGTTATGGTCATTTCTACGTTCCGGGCAACCTAGGCTACACTCTATGGCGTTCTTCCACCACATCGAATAGCTACGGCGTCAGAAGTCAACGCCTGAAGCATAAAATACAATAAACATACAACAGTCTTTCCATCCTATAACAGGAATAATAGCAACCCGTGTGTAAGTGATGGTCATTTGTACGTTCCAGGCAACCTAGGCTTCACTCTAGGGCGTTGTTCCACCAGATCGAATTGTTAGGGCCTAAGAAGTCAACCCCAGAAGCATAAAATACAATATAAATACAACAGCTTTTACATCGTATAAAATGAATAATTGCAAACAGTGTGAAAGTAATGGTCATTTCTACGTTCCGGGCAACCTAGGCTTCACTCTAGGGCGTTGCTCCACCAGATCGAATAGCTATGGACTTAGAATTCAACGCCAGATACATAAAGCACAATATAGATACAACAGTTTTTCCATCGTATAAAACGAATAATTGAAGCCAGTATGAAACTTATGGTCATTTCTACTTTCCGAGCAACATAGGCTTCACCCTAGGGCGTTGCTTTTACAGATTGAATAGATAGGGCCTTAGAAGTCAACGCCCGACGCATAAAATGCAATAAAAATACAACAGTGTTTCCATCATATAACAGGAATAATTGCAACCAGTTTGAAAGTGATGCACAATTCTACGTTCCGGGCAACCTCGGCTGCATTCTATGGAGTTGCTCCACCAGATCGAGTAGTTAGTGCCTTAGAAGTCAACGCCAGAAGCATAAAATACAATACAGATGCAAAAGTTTTTCCATAGTATAACAGGAATAACTGCAAACAGTATGAAAGTACTGGTCATTTCTACGTTCCGGGTAACCTAGGTTTCACTCTAGGTCGTTGCTCCATCATATCGAATAGCTAGGGACTTAGAATTCAACGCCATAAGGATAAAATACAATATAAGTACAACAGTTTTTCCATGGTATAAAATGAATAATTGCAACCAGTGTGAAAGTTATGGTCATTTCTACATTTCGAGCAACCTAGGTTTCACTCTAGGGCGTTGCTCCACCTGATCGAATAGTTAGGGCGTTAGAAGTCAACGCGAGAAGCATAAAATACAATAAAAATACAGCAGTCTTTCCATCCTATAACAGGAATAATTGCAACCCGTGTAAAAGTGATGGTCATTTCTACGTTCCAGGCAACCTAGGCTTCACTCTAGGGTGTTGTTCCACCAGATCGAATAGTTAGGGCCTAAGAAGTCAACGCCCGAAGCATAAAATACAAAATAAATAGAACAGTTTTTCCATTGTATAAAACGAATAATTGCTACCAGTGTGAAAGTTATGGTCATTTCTACCTTCCGGGCAACCTAGGTTTCTCTACAGGGCGTTGCTCCACCAGATCGAATAGTTACGGCCTAAGAAGTCAACGCCAGAAGCATAAAATACGATAAAGATGCAACAGTTTTTCCATCGTATAAAACGAATAATTGCAACCAGTGTGAAAGTTATGGTCATTTCTACATTCCGAGCAACCTAGGCTTCACTCTAGGGCGTTGCTCCACCTGATCGAATAGTTAGGGCGTTAGAAGTCAACGCGAGAAGCATAAAATACAATAAAAATACAGCAGTCTTTCCATCCTATTACAGGAATAATTGCAACCCGTGTAAAAGTGATGGTCATTTCTACGTTCCAGGCAACCTAGGCTTCACTCTAGGGTGTTGTTCCACCAGATCGAATAGTTAGTGCCTTAGAAGTCAACGCCAGAAGCATAAAATACAATACAGATGCAAAAGTTTTTCCATAGTATAACAGGAATAACTGCAAACAGTATGAAAGTACTGGTCATTTCTACGTTCCGGGTAACCTAGGTTTCACTCTAGGGCGTTGCTCCATCATATCGAATAGCTAGGGACTTAGAATTCAACGCCCGAAGCATAAATGGCAATAAAAATACAACAGTTTTTCCATCGTATAACAGGATTAATTGCTACCAGTTTGAAAGTGATGGCCAATTCTACGTTCCGGGCAACCTAGGCTTCACTCTAGGGCGTTGCTCCACCAGATCGAATGGTTAGTGCCTTAGAAGTCAACGCCAGAAGCATAAAATACAATATAAATACAACAGTTTTTCCATTGTATAAAACGAATAATTGCAACCAGTATGAAACTTATGGTCAATTCTACTTTCCGAGCAACCTAGGCTTCACCCTAGGGCGTTGCTCCAACAGATTGAATAGTTAGGGCCTTAGAAGTCAATGCCCGAAGCATAAAATACGATATAAATACAACAGCTTTTCCATCGTATAAAACGAATAATTGCAACCAGTGTGAAAGTTATGGTCATTTCTACGTTCCGGGCAACCTACGATTCAACCTAGGGCGTTGGTCCACCACATCGAATAGCTACGGCCTCAGAAGTCAACGCCTGAATCATAAAATACAATAAAAATACAACAGTCTTTCCATCCTATAACAGGAATAATTGCAACCCGTGTGAAAGTGATGGTCATTTCTACGTTCCAGGCAACGTAGGCTTCACTCTAGGGCGTTGTTCCACCAGATCCAATAGTTAGGGCCTAAGAAGTCAACGACACAAGCATAAAATACAATATAAATATAACAGTTTTTCCATCGTATATAACGAATAATAGCAACCAGTGTGAAAGTTATGGTCATTTCTACGTTCCGGGCAACCTAGGCTTCACTCTAGGGCGTTGCTCCACCACATCAAACAGTGAGGGCCTTAGAAGTCAACGCCCGAAGCATAAAAGGCAATAAAAATACAAGAGTTTTTCCATCGTATAACAGGATTAATTGCAACCAGTTTGAAAGTGGTGGCCAATTCTACGTTCCGGGCAACCTAGGCTTCACTCTAGGGCGTTGCTCCACCAGATCGAATGGTTAGTGCCTTAGAAGTCAACGCCAGAAGCATAAAATACAATATAAATACAACAGTTTTTCCATCATATAAAACGAATAATTGCAACCAGTATGAAACTTATGGTCATTTCTACTTTCCGAGCAACCTAGGCTTCACCCTAGGGCGTTGCTCCAACAGATTGAATAGTCAGGGCCTTAGAAGTCAATGCCCGAAGCATAAAATACGATATAAATACAACAGCTTTTCCATCGTATAAAACGAATAATAACAACCAGTGTGAAAGTTATCGTCATTTCTACGTTCCGGGCAACCTAGTCTTCACTCTAGGGCGTTGCTCCACCACATCAAACAGTTAGGGTCTTAGAAGTCAACGCCCGAAGCATAAAATACAAACTAAATATAACAGTTTTTCCATCGTATAAAACGAATAATAGCAACCAGTGTGAAAGTTATGGTCACTTCTACGTTCCGGGCAACCTAGGCTTCACTCTAGGTCGTTGCTCCACCAGATCAAACAGTTAGGGCCTTAGAAGCCAACGGCCGAAGCATTAAATACAAAATAAATAGAACAGTTTTTCCATTGTATAAAACGAATAATTGCTACCAGTGTAAAAGTTATGGTCATTTATACGTTCCGGGCAACCTAGGCTTCACCCTCGGCCGTTGTTCCACCAGATCGAATAGTTCGGGCCTAAGAAGTGAACGCCAGAAGCATAAAATACAATATAAATACAACAGTTTTTCCATCGTTTAAAACGAGTAATTGCAACCAGTATGAAACTTATGGGCATTTATATTTTCCGGGCAACCTAGGTTTCACCCTAGGGCATTACTCCAACAGATTGAATAGTTAGGGCCTTAGAAGTCAACGCCCGAAGCATAAAAGGCAATAAAAATACAACAGCTTTTCCATCGTATAACAGGATTAATTGCAACCAGTTTGAAAGTGATGGCCAATTCTACGTTCCGGGCAACCTAGGCTTCACTCTAGGGCGTTGCTCCACCAGATCGAATGGTTAGTGCCTTAGAAGTCAACGCCAGAAGCATAAAATACAATATAAATACAACAGTTTTTCCATCGTATAAAACGAATAATTACAACCAGTATGAAACTTATGGTCATTTCTACTTTCCGAGCAACCTAGGCTTCACCCTAGGGCGTTGCTCCAACAGATTGAATAGTTAGGGCCTTAGAAGTCAATGCCCGAAGCATAAAATACGATATAAATACAACAGCTTTTCCATCGTATAAAACGAATAATTGCAACCAGTGTGAAAGTTATGGTGATTTCTACGTTCCGGGCAACCTAGGAGTCAACCTAGGGCGTTGGTCCACCACATCGAATAGCTACGGCCTCAGACGACAACGCCTGAAGCGTAAAATACAATAAAAATACAACAGTCTTTCCATCCTATTACAGGAATAATTGCAACCCGTGTGAAAGTGATGGTCATTTCTACGTTCCAGGCAACCTAGGCTTCACTCTAGGGCGTTGTTCCACCAGATCCAATAGCTAGGGCCTAAGAAGTCAACGACAGAAGCATAAAATACAATATAAATATAACAGTTTTTCCATCGTATATAACGAATAATAACAACCAGTGTGAAAGTTATCGTCATTTCTACGTTCCGGGCAACCTAGGCTTCACTCTAGGGCGTTGCTCCACCACATCAAACAGTTAGGGCCTTAGAAGTCAACGCCCGAAGCATAAAATACAAAATAAATATAACAGTTTTTCCATCGTATAAAACGACTAATAGCAACCAGTGTGAAAGTCATGGTCACTTCAACGTTCCGGGGAACCTAGGCTTGACCCTAGGCCGTTGCTCCTCCAGATCGAATAGCTACGGACTAAGAAGTCAACGCCAGAAGGATAAAATACAATAAAAATACAACAGTTTTTCCATCGTATAAAATGAATAATTGCAACGAGTGTGAAAGTGATGGTCATTTCTACGTTCCGGGCAACCTATGCTTCACACTAGGGCGTTGCTCCTCCAGATCGAATAGCTAGCCCATTAGAAGTCAACGCCAGACGCATAAAATACAATAAAAATACAACAGCTTTTCCATCGTATAACAGGAATAATTGCAACCAGTGTGAAAGTACTGGTCATTTCTACGTTCCGGGCAACCTATTCTTCACACTAGGGCGTTGCTCCTGCAGATCGAATAGCTAGCCCATTAGAAGTCAACGCCAGACGCATAAAATACAATAAAAATACAACAGTTTTTCCATCGTACAACTGAAATAATTGCAACCAGTGTGAAAGTGATAGTCACTTCTACGACCCGGGCTACCTAGGCTTTACTCTGAGCCATTGCTCCACCAGATCGAATAGATAGGGCCTTAGAAGTCAACGCCAGACGCATAAAATACAATAAAAATACAACAGTTTTTCCACCGTACGACAGGAATAATTGCAACCAGTGTGAAGGTAATGGTCATTTCTACCTTCCGGGCATCCTAGGCTTCACTCTAGGGCGATGGTTCACCAGATCGAATAGCTAGGGCCTAAGAAGTCAACACCAGGAGAATAAAAGACAATATGAATACAGCAGCTTTTCCATCGTATAAAATAATTAATTGCATACAGCGTGAAAGTAATGGTCCTTTCTACGTTCCGGCAACCTAGGCTCCACTCTAGGGCGTTGCTCCACCAGATCGAATAGTTAGGGCCTAAGAAGTCAACGCGAGAAGCATAAAATACAATATAGATACAGTAGCTTTTCCATCGTATAAAATGAATAATTGCATCCAGTGTGAAAGTTATGGTCATTTCTACGTTCCGGGCAACCTACGCTTCACTCTAGGTCGTTGCTCCACCACATCGAATAGCTACGGCCTTAGACGTCAACGCCAGAAGCATAAAGTACAATAAAAACGCAACAGTTTTTCCATCGTATAACAGGAATAATTGCAACAAGCGTGAAGGTAGTGGTCATTTCGACGTTTCGGGCATCTTAGACTTAACTCTGAGGCATTGCTCCACCAGATCGAATAGTTAGGGCCTAAGAAGTCAACGCCAGAAGCATAAAACACAATATAAATACAACACCTTTTTCATCGTATATAATGTATATTTGCAAACAGTGTGAAAGTAATGGTAATTTCTACGTTCCGGGCAACCTAGGCTTCACTCTAGGGCGTTGCTACACCAGATCGAATAGCTAGGGACCTAGAATTCAACGCCGGAAGCATAAAATACAATAAAAATGCAACAGTTTTTCCACCGTATAACAGGAGTAACAACAACCAGTGTGAAAGTACTGGTCATTTCTACGTTCCGGGTAACCTAGGCTTCACTCTAGCTCGTTGCTCCACCACATCGAATAGCTACGGCCATAGTAGTCTAATCCGGAAGCAGAAATTACAATAAAAATGCAAACGTTTTTCCATCGTATAACAGGAATAATTGATACCAGTGTGAAGGTAATGGTCATTTCTACGTTCCGGGCAACCTATGCTTCACACTAGGGCGTTGCTCCTCCAGATCGAATAGCTAGCCCATTAGAAGTCAACGCCAGACGCATAAAATACAACAAAAATACATCAGTTTTTCCATCGTACAACACGAATAATTGCAACCAGTGTGAACGTGATAGTCACTTCTACGTTCCGGGCTACCTAGGCTTTACTCTGAGCCATTGCTCCACCAGATGGAATAGATAGGGCCTTGGAAGTCAACGCCAGAAGCATTAAGTGCAACAAAAATACCACAGTTTTTCCATCGTACAACAGGAATAATTGCATCTACTGTGAAGGTAATGGTCATTTCTACTTTCCGGGCAGCCTATGCTTCACTCGAGGGCGTTGCCCCACCAGATCAAATATTTAGGGCCTAAGAAGTCAACGCCAGAAGAATAAAATGCGATATAAATACAACAGCTTCTCGATCGTATAAAACGAATAATTGCATCCAGTGTGAAAGTTATGGTCATTTGTACGTTCCGGGCAACCGAGGTTTCACTCTAGGGCGTTGTTCCACCAGATTGAATAGTTAGGGCCTTAGAAGTCAACGCCAGAAGAATAAAATACAATAGAAGTACAACAGTTTTTCCATCGTATAAAATGAATAATTGCAAACAGTGTGAAAGTAACGGTCATTTCTACGTTCCGGGCAACCTAGGCTCCGCTCTAGGGCGTTGCTCCACCAGATCGAATAGTTAGGGCCTAAGAAGTCAACGCCAGAAGCATAAAATACAATATAAATAGAACAGTTTTTTCATCGCATAAAATGAATAACTGCAAACAGTGTGAAAGTACTGGTCATTTCTACGTTCCGGGTATCCTAGATTTTACTCTGAGAAATTGCTCCACCAGATCGAATGGATAGGGCCTTAGAAGTCAACGCCAGAAGCATTAAGTGCAACAAAAACGCCACAGTTTTTCCATCGTATAAAATGAATAAATGCAACCAGTGTGAAAGTAACGGTCATTTCTATGTTCCGGGCTACCTAGGCTTCACTCTAGGGCGTTGCTCCACCAGATCGAATAGTTAGAGCCTTAGAGGTCAACGCCCGAAGCATAAAATACAATAAAAATACCACAGTTTTTCCATCGTATAAAACGAAGAATTTCAACCGGTGTGAAAGTTATGGTCATTTCTACATTCCGGGCAACCTAGGATTCACTCTAGGGTGTTGCTCCAGCAGATCGAATAGTTAGGGCCTAATATGTCAACGCCAGAAGCATAAAACACAATATAAATACAACAGCTTTTCCATCGTATAAAACGAATAATTGCAACCAGTCTGAAAGTGACTGCCATTTCTACGTTCCGGGCATCTTAGATATAACACTGTGGCATTGCTCCACCAGATCGAATAGTTAGGGTCTAAGAAGTCAACGGCAGGAACATAAAATACAATATAAATACAGCATGTTTTCCATCGTATAACAGGAATAACTGCAAACAGTGTGAAGGTACTGGTCATTTCTACGTTCCGGGCAACCTAGGCTTGACTCTAGGGCGTTGCTCCACCAGATCGAACAGCTACGCCCTTAGAAATCAACGCCGGAAGCATAAAGTACAAACAAAATACAACAGTTTTTCCATCGTATAACAGGAATAATTGCAACCAGTGTGAATGTGATGGTCTTTTCTACGTTCCGGGCAACCTAGGCTTCACTCTAGGGCGTTGTTCCACCAGATCGAAGAGTCAGGGTCTACGGAGTCAACGCCAGAAGCATGAAGTACAAAATAAATACAACAGCTTTTCCATCGTATAAAACGAATAATTGCAACCAGTGTTTATGTCATGGTCATATCTACGTTCAGGGCAACCTGGGCTTCACTGTAGGGCGTTGGTCCACCAGATCGAATATGTAGGGCCATAGAAGTCAACACCCGAAGCATAAAATACAATAAATATACAAGAGATTTTCCATCGTATAAAACGAATAATGGCAACCAGCGTGAAAGTGAAGGACATTTCTACGTTCCGGGCATCCTGGATTTAACTCTGAGGCATTGCTCCACCAGATCGAATAGATAGGGCCTTAGAAGTCAACGCCAGAAGCATTAAGTGCGACAAAAATGCCACAGTCTTTTCCATCGTATAACAGGAATAATTGTATCTACTCTGAAGGTAATGGTCATTTCTACGTTCCGGGCAGCCTATGCTTCACTCGAGGGCGTTGCTCCACCAGATCGAATATTTAGGGCCTAAGAAGTCAACGCCAGACGCATAAAATACAATAAAAATACAACAGTTTTTCCATCGTATAACAGGAATAATTGCAAACAGTGTGGAGGTAATAGTCATTAGTGCGCTCCGGGCAACCTAGGCTTCACTCTAGGGCGCTGGCCAACCAGATCGAATAGTTAGGGCCTAAGAAGTCATCGCCAGAAGCACCAAATACAAAATACATGCAACAGTTTTTCCATCGTATAAAACGAATAATTGCAGCCAATGTGAAAGTTATGTTCATTTCTATGTTCGGGGCAACATAGGTTTCACTCTTGGACATGGCCCCACCAGATCGAATAGCTAGGACCTTAGAAGTCAAAGCCAGAAGCAGAAAATACAATAAAAATACAACAGTTTTTTCATCGTATAACAGGAATAATTGCAACAAGCCTGAAGGTAGTGGTCATTTTGACGTTTCGGGCATCTTAGACTTAACTCTGAGGCATTGCTCCACCAGATCGAATAGTTAAGGCCTAAGAAGTCAACGCCAGAAGCATAAAACACAATAGAAATACAACACCTTTTTCATCTTATATAATGTATATTTGCAAACAGTGTGAAAGTAATGGTCATTTCTACGTTCCGGGCAACCTAGGCTTCACTCTAGGGCGTTGCTACACCAGATCGAATAGCTAGGGACCTAGAACTCAACGCCGGAAGCATAAAATACAATAAAAATGCAACAGTTTTTCCACCGTATAACAGGAGTAACCACAACCAGTGTGAATGTACTGGTCATTTCTACGTACCGGGTAACCTAGGCTTCACTCTAGCTCGTTGCTCCACCACATCGAATAGCTACGGCCATAGTAGTCAAACCCGGAAGCAGAAATTACAATAAAAATGCAAATGTTTTTCCTTCGCATAGCACGAATAATTGCAACCAGTGTGAAATTAATGATCATTTCGTCGTTTCGGGCATCCTAGACTTAACTCTGAGGCATTACTCCACCAGATCGAATAGTTAGTGCCTAAGAAGTCAACGCCAGAAGCATAAAATACAAAATAAGTACAACAGCCTTTCCATAGTATAAAACGAATAATTGCAACCAGTGTGAACGTTATGGTCCATTCTACGTTCCGGGCAACCTACGCTTCATTCTAGGGCGTTACTCCACCACATCCAATAGTTAGGGCCTAAGAGGTCAGCACCAGAAGCATAAAATACAATATAAATGCAACAGCTTTTCCATCGTATATAATGTATATTTGCAAACAGTGTGAAAGTAATCGTCATTTCTACGTTCCGGGCAACCTAGGCTTCACTATAGGGCGTTGCCTCACGAGATCGAATAGCTAGGACCTTAGAAGTCAACGCCAGAAGCAGAAAATACAATAAAAATACAACAGTTTTTTCATCGTATAACAGGAATAATTGCAACAAGCCTGAAGGTAGTGGTCATTTTGACGTTTCGGGCATCTTAGACTTAACTCTGAGGCATTGCTCCACCAGATCGAATAGTTAGGGCCTAAGAAGTCAACGCCAGAAGCATAAAACACAATAGAAATACAACACCTTTTTCATCGTATATAATGTATATTTGCAAACAGTGTGAAAGTAATGGTCATTTCTACGTTTCAGGAAACCTAGGCTTCACTCTAGGGCGTTGCTCCACCACATCGAATATTTAGGGCCTTAGAAGTCAGCGCCCGAAGCATAAAATACAATAAAGGTACAACAGTTTTTCCATCGTATAACAGGAATAATTGCAACCAGTGTGAAGGTAATGGTCATACCTACGTTCCGTGAAACCTAGGCTTGACCCTAGGGCGTTGTTCCACCAGATCGAATAGGTAGGGCCATAGAAGTCAATGCCCGAAGCATAAAATACAAAAAAGATACAACAGATTTTCCATCGTATATCAGGAATAATTGCAACCAGTGTGAAAGTGATGGTCATTTCTACGTTCCAGGCAACCTAGGCTTCACTCTAGGGCGTTGCTCCACCAGATCGAAGGGTTAGGGCCTAAGAAGTCAACGCCAGAAGCATAAAATACAATATAAATACAACAGCTTTTTCATCGTATATAATGTATATTTGCAAACAGTGTGAAAGTAATGGTCATTTCTACGTTCCGGGCAACCTAGGCTTTACTCTAGGGCGTTGCTCCACCACATCGAAACCTACGACCTACGAAGTCAACGCCAGAAGCATAAAATACAATATAAATACAACTGTTTTTCCATTGTATAAAACGAATAATTGGAACCAGTGTGAAAGTTACGGTCATTTCTACGTTCCAGCAACATAGATTTCAATCTTGGACGTTGCCGCACCAGATCGAGTGGATAGGACCTTAAAAGACGAAGCCAGAAGCAGAAAATACAATAAAAATGCAACAGTTTTTCCATCGTATAAAACGAATAATTGCAACCAGTGTGAAAGTTATGGTCATTTCTACGTTCCGGGCAACCTAGGAGTCAACCTAGGGCGTTGGTCCACCACATCGAATAGCTACGGCCTCAGACGACAACGCCTGAAGCGTAAAATACAATAAAAATACAACAGTTTTTCCATCCTATAACAGGAATAATTGCAACCCGTGTGAAAGTGATGGTCATTTCTACGTTCCAGGCTACCTAGGCTTCACTCTAGGGCGTTGTTCCACCAGATCCAATAGCTAGGGCCTAAGAAGTCAACGACAGAAGCATAAAATACAATATAAGTATAACAGTTTTTCCATCGTATATAACGAATAATAACAACCAGTGTGAAAGTTATCGTCATTTCTACGTTCCGGGCAACCTAGGCTTCACTCTAGGGCGTTGCTCCACCACATCAAACAGTTAGGGTCTTAGAAGTCAACGCCCGAAGCATAAAATACAAAATAAATATAACAGTTTTTCCATCGTATAAAACGACTAATAGCAACCAGTGTGAAAGTCATGGTCACTTCAACGTTCCGGGCAACCTAGGCTTGACCCTAGGCCGTTGCTCCTCCAGATCGAATTGCTACGGACTAAGAAGTCAATGCCAGAAGGATAAAATACAATAAAAATACAACAGTTTTTCCATCGTATAAAATGAATAATTGCAACGAGTGTGAAAGTGATGGTCATTTCTACGTTCCGGGCAACCTATGCTTCACACTAGGGCGTTGCTTCTCCAGATCGAATAGCTAGCCCATTAGAAGTCAACGCCAGACGCATAAAATACAATAAAAATACAACAGCTTTTCCATCGTATAACAGGAATAATTGCAACAAGTGTGAAAGTACTGGTCATTTCTACGTTCCGGGCAACCTATGCTTCACACTAGGGCGTTGCTCCTGCAGATAGAATAGCTAGCCCACTAGAAGTCAACGCCAGAAGCATAAAATACAATAAAAATACAACAGTTTTTCCATCGCACATCTGGAATAATTGCAACCAGTGTGAAAGTGATAGTCACTTCTACGTCCCGGGCTACCTAGGCTTTACTCTGAGCCATTGCTCCACCAGATCGAATAGCTAGGGCCTAAGAAGTCAACGCCAGGAGAATAAAAGACAATATGAATACAGCAGCTTTTCCATCGTTTAAAATAATTAATTGCATACAGCGTGAAAGTAATGGTCCTTTCTACGTTCCGGCAACCTAGGCTCCACTCTAGGGCGTTGCTCCACCAGATCGAATAGTTAGGGCCTAAGAAGTCAACGCGAGAAGCATAAAATACAATATAGATACGGCAGCTTTTCCATCGTATAAAATGAATAATTGCATCCAGTGTGAAAGTTATGGTCATTTCTACGTTCCGGGCAACCTACGCTTCACTCTAGGTCGTTGCTCCACCACATCGAATAGCTACGGCCTTAGACGTCAACGCCAGAAGCATAAAGTACAATAAAAACGCAACAGTTTTTCCATCGTATAACAGGAATAATTGCAACAAGCGTGAAGGTAGTGGTCATTTCGACGTTTCGGGCATCTTAGACTTAACTCTGAGGCATTGCTCCACCAGATCGAATAGTTAGGGCCTAAGAAGTCAACGCCAGAAGCATAAAACACAATATAAATACAACACCTTTTTCATCGTATATAATGTATATTTGCAAACAGTGTGAAAGTAATGGTAGTTTCTACGTTCCGGGCAACCTAGGCTTCACTCTAGGGCGTTGCTACACCAGATCGAACAGCTACGGACCTAGAATTCAACGCCGGAAGCATAAAATACAATAAAAATGCAACAGTTTTTCCACCGTATAACAGGAGTAACAACAACCAGTGTGAAAGTACAGGTCATTTCTACGTTCCGGGTAACCTAGGCTTCACTCTATCTCGTTGCTCCACCACATCGAATAGCTACGGCCATAGTAGTCAAATCCGGAAGCAGAAATTACAATAAAAATGCAAATGTTTTTCCTTCGCATAGCATGAATAATTGCAACCAGTGTGAAATTAATGATCATTTCGTCGTTTCGGGCATCCTAGACTTAACTCTGAGGCATTGCTCCACCAGATCGAATAGTTAGGGCCTAAGAAGTCAACGCCAGAATCATAAAATACAAAATAAATACAACAGCCTTTCCATAGTATAAAACGAATAATTGCAACCAGTGTGAACGTTATGGTCCTTTCTACGTTCCGGGCAACCTACGCTTCATTCTAGGGCGTTACTCCACCACATCCAATAGTTAGGGCCTAAGAGGTCAGCACCAGAAGCATAAAATACAATATAAATGCAACAGCTTTTCCATCGTATATAATGTATATTTGCAAACAGTGTGAAAGTAATGGTCATTTCTACGTTCCGGGCAACCTAGGTTTCACTCTAGGGCGTTGCCGCACGAGATCGAATAGCTAGGACCTAAGAAGTCAACGCCAGAAGCATAAAATACAGTAAATATGCAACAGTTTTTCAATCGTATAGAATGAATAATTGCAACCAGTGAGAAAGTAACGGACATTTCTACGTTTCAGGCAACCTAGGTTTCACTCTAGGGCGTTGCTCCACCACATCGAATATTTATGGCCTTAGAAGTCAGCACCCGAAGCATAAAATACAATAAAGGTACAAAAGTTTTTCCATCGTATAACAGGAATAATTGAAACCAGTGTGAAGGTAATGGTCATATCTACGTTCCGTGAAACCTAGGCTTGACCCTAGGGCGTTGTTCCACCAGTTCGAATAGGTAGGGCCATAGAAGTCAATGCCCGAAGCATAAAATGCAATAAAGATACAACAGATTTTCCATCGTATATCAGGAACAATAGCAACCAGTGTGAAAGTGATGGTCATTTCAACGATCCGGGCAACCCAGGTGTCACTCTAGGGCGTTGTTCCACCATATCGATCAGTTAGGGCCTGAGAAGTCAACGCCAGAAGCATAAAATACAATATAAATACAACAGTTTTTTCAACGTATGAAACGAATAATTGCAACAAGTATGAACGTTATGGTCATTTCTACGATCCGCGCAACCTAGGCTTCACCCTAGTGTGTTGCTCCATCAGATCGAATAGTTAGGGCCTTAGAAGTCAACGCTCGAAGCATAAAATACAATAAAAATACAACAGTTTTCCATCGCATAACAGGAATAATTGCAGCAAGCGTGAAGGTAATGGTCATTTCTACGTTCCAGGCAACCTAGGCTTCACTCTAGGGCCTTGCTCCACCAGATCCTAAGGTTAGGGCCTTAGAAGTCAACGCGAGGAGCATAAAATGCAATATAAACACAACCGTTTTTCCAACGTATAAAACGTATAATTCCAACGAGTGTGAAAGTGATGGTCATTTCTACGTTCCGGGCAACCTATGCTTCACACTAGGGCGTTGCTCCTCCAGATCGAATAGCTAGCCCATTAGAAGTCAACGCCAGACGCATAAAATACAACAAAAATACATCAGTTTTTCCATCGTACAACACGAATAATTGCAACCAGTGTGAACGTGATAGTCACTTCTACGTTCCGGGCTACCTAGGCTTTACTCTGAGCCATTGCTCCACCAGATGGAATAGATAGGGCCTTGGAAGTCAACGCCAGAAGCATTAAGTGCAACAAAAATACCACAGTTTTTCCATCGTATAACAGGAATAATTGCATCTACTGTGAAGGTAATGGTCATTTCTACGTTCCGGGCAGCCTATGCTTCACTCGAGGGCGTTGCCCCACCAGATCAAATATTTAGGGCCTAAGAAGTCAACGCCAGAAGAATAAAATGCGATATAAATACAACAGCTTCTCCATCGTATAAAACGAATAATTGCATCCAGTGTGAAAGTTATGGTCATTTCTACGTTCCGGGCAACCGAGGTTTCACTCTAGGGCGTTGTTCCACCAGATTGAATAGTTAGGGCCTTAGAAGTCAACGCCAGAAGAATAACATACAATAAAAATACCACAGTTTTTCCATCGTATAAAACGAAGAATTTCAACCGGTGTGAAAGTTATGGTCATTTCTATATTCCGGGCAACCTAGGATTCACTCTAGGGTGTTGCTCCACCAGATCGAATAGTTAGGGCCTAATATGTCAACGCCAGAAGCATAAAACACAATATAAATACAACAGCTTTTCCATCGTATAAAACGAATAATTGCAACCAGTCTGAAAGTGACTGCCATTTCTACGTTCCGGGCATCTTAGATATAACACTGTGGCATTGCTCCACCAGATCGAATAGTTAGGGTCTAAGAAGTCAACAGCAGGAACATAAAATACAATATAAATACAGCAGGTTTTCCATCGTATAACAGGAGTAACTGCAAACAGTGTGAAGGTTCTGGTCTTTTCTACGTTCCGGGCAACCTAGGCTTCACTCTAGGGCGTTGTTCCTGCAGATCGAATAGCTAGCCCATTAGAAGTCAACGCCAGAAGCATAAAATACAATAAAAATACAACAGTTTTTCCATCGCACATCTGGAATAATTGCAACCAGTGTGAAAGTGATAGTCACTTCTACGTCCCGGGCTACCTAGGCTTTACTCTGAGCCATTGCTCCACCAGATCGAATAGCTAGGGCCTAAGAAGTCAACAACAGGAGAATAAAAGACAATATGAATACAGCAGCTTTTCCATCGTATAAAATAATTAATTGCATACAGCGTGAAAGTAATGGTCCTTTCTACGTTCCGGCAACCTAGGCTCCACTCTAGGGCGTTGCTCCACCAGATCGAATAGTTAGGGCCTAAGAAGTCAACGCGAGAAGCATAAAATACAATATAGATACAGCAGCTTTTCCATCGTATAAAATGAATAATTGCATCCAGTGTGAAAGTTATGGTCATTTCTACGTTCCGGGCAACCTACGCTTCACTCTAGGTCGTTGCTCCACCACATCGAATAGCTACGGCCTTAGACGTCAACGCCAGAAGCATAAAACACAATATAAATACAACACCTTTTTCATCGTATATAATGTATATTTGCAAACAGTGTGAAAGTAATGGTAATTTCTACGTTCCGGGCAACCTAGGCTTCACTCTAGGGCGTTGCTACACCAGATCGAATAGCTAGGGACCTAGAATTCAACGCCGGAAGCATAAAATACAATAAAAATGCAACAGTTTTTCCACCGTATAACAGGAGTAACAACAACCAGTGTGAAAGTACTGGTCATTTCTACGTTCCGGGTAACCTAGGCTTCACTCTAGCTCGTTGCTCCACCACATCGAATAGCTACGGCCATAGTAGTCAAATCCGGAAGCAGAAATTACAATAAAAATGCAAATGTTTTTCCTTCGCATAGCATGAATAATTGCAACCAGTGTGAAATTAATGATCATTTCGTCGTTTCGGGCATCCTAGACTTAACTCTGAGGCATTGCTCCACCAGATCGAATAGTTAGGGCCTAAGAAGTCAACGCCAGAATCATAAAATACAAAATAAATACAACAGCCTTCCCATAGTATAAAACGAATAATTGCAACCAGTGTGAACGTTATGGTCCTTTCTACGTTCCGGGCAACCTACGCTTCATTCTAGGGCGTTACTCCACCACATCCAATAGTTAGGGCCTAAGAGGTCAGCACCAGAAGCATAAAATACAATATAAATGCAACAGCTTTTCCATCGTATATAATGTATATTTGCAAACAGTGTGAAAGTAATGGTCATTTCTACGTTCCGGGCAACCTAGGTTTCACTCTAGGGCGTTGCCCCACGAGATCGAATAGCTAGGACCTAAGAAGTCAACGCCAGAAGCATAAAATACAGTAAATATGCAACAGTTTTTCAATCGTATAGAATGAATAATTGCAACCAGTGAGAAAGTAACGGACATTTGTACGTTTCAGGCAGCCTAGGTTTCACTCTAGGGCGTTGCTCCACCACATCGAATATTTATGGCCTTAGAAGTCAGCACCCGAAGCATAAAATACAATAAAGGTACAACAGTTTTTCCATCGTATAACAGGAATAATTGAAACCAGTGTGAAGGTAATGGTCATATCTACGTTCCGTGAAACCTAGGCTTGACCCTAGGGCGTTGTTCCACCAGTTCGAATAGGTAGGGCCATAGAAGTCAATGCCCGAAGCATAAAATACAATAAAGATACAACAGATTTTCCATCGTATATCAGGAACAATAGCAACCAGTGTGAAAGTGATGGTCATTTCAACGATCCGGGCAACCCAGGTGTCACTCTAGGGCGTTGTTCCACCATATCGATCAGTTAGGGCCTGAGAAGTCAACGCCAGAAGCATAAAATACAATATAAATACAACAGTTTTTTCAACGTATGAAACGAATAATTGCAACAAGTATAAACGTTATGGTCATTTCTACGATCCGCGCAACCTAGGCTTCACCCTAGTGTGTTGCTCCATCAGATCGAATAGTTAGGGCCTTAGAAGTCAACGCTCGAAGCATAAAATACAATAAAAATACAACAGTTTTCCATCGCATAACAGGAATAATTGCAGCAAGCGTGAAGGTAATGGTCATTTCTACGTTCCAGGCAACCTAGGCTTCACTCTAGGGCCTTGCTCCACCAGATCCTAAGGTTAGGGCCTTAGAAGTCAACGCCAGGAGCATAAAATGCAATATAAACACAACCGTTTTTCCAACGTATAAAACGTATAATTGCAACGAGTGTGAAAGTGATGGTCATTTCTACGTTCCGGGCAACCTATGCTTCACACTAGGGCGTTGCTCCTCCAGATCGAATAGCTAGCCCATTAGAAGTCAACGCCAGACGCATAAAATACAACAAAAATACATCAGTTTTTCCATCGTACAACACGAATAATTGCAACCAGTGTGAACGTGATAGTCACTTCTACGTTCCGGGCTACCTAGGCTTTACTCTGAGCCATTGCTCCACCAGATGGAATAGATAGGGCCTTGGAAGTCAACGCCAGAAGCATTAAGTGCAACAAAAATACCACAGTTTTTCCATCGTATAACAGGAATAATTGCATCTACTATGAAGGTAATGGTCATTTCTACGTTCCGGGCAGCCTATGGTTCACTCGAGGGCGTTGCCCCACCAGATCAAATATTTAGGGCCTAAGAAGTCAACGCCAGAAGAATAAAATGCGATATAAATACAACAGCTTCTCCATCGTATAAAACGAATAATTACATCCAGTGTGAAAGTTATGGTCATTTCTACGTTCCGGGCAACCGAGGTTTCACTCTAGGGCGTTGTTCCACCAGATTGAATAGTTAGGGCCTTAGAAGTCAACGCCAGAAGAATAAAATACAATACAAGTACAACAGTTTTTCCATCGTATAAAATGAATAATTGCAAACAGTGTGAAAGTAACGGTCATTTCTACGTTCCGGGCAACCTAGGCTCCGCTCTAGGGCGTTGCTCCACCAGATCGAATAGTTAGGGCCTAAGAAGTCAACGCCAGAAGCATAAAATACAATATAAATAGAACAGTTTTTTCATCGCATAAAATGAATAACTGCAAACAGTGTGAAAGTACTGGTCATTTCTACGTTCCGGGCATCCTAGATTTTACTCTGAGGAATTGCTCCACCAGATCGAATGGATAGGGCCTTAGAAGTCAAGGCCAGAAGCATTAAGTGCAACAAAAACGCCACAGTTTTTCCATCGTATAAAATGAATAAATGCAACCAGTGTGAAAGTAACGGTCATTTCTATGTTCCGGGCAACCTAGGCTTCACTCTAGGGCGTTGCTCCACCAGATCGAATAGTTAGAGCCTTAGAGGTCAACGCCCGAAGCATAAAATACAATAAAAATACCACAGTTTTTCCATCGTATAAAACGAAGAATTTCAACCGGTGTGAAAGTTATGGTCATTTCTATATTCCGGGCAACCTAGGATTCACTCTAGGGTGTTGCTCCACCAGATCGAATAGTTAGGGCCTAATATGTCAACGCCAGAAGCATAAAACACAATATAAATACAACAGCTTTTCCATCGTATAAAACGAATAATTGCAACCAGTCTGAAAGTGACTGCCATTTCTACGTTCCGGGCATCTTAGATATAACACTGTGGCATTGCTCCACCAGATCGAATAGTTAGGGTCTAAGAAGTCAACAGCAGGAACATAAAATACAATATAAATACAGCAGGTTTTCCATCGTATAACAGGAATAACTGCAAACAGTGTGAAGGTACTGGTCTTTTCTACGTTCCGGGCAACCTAGGCTTCACTCTAGGGCGTTGTTCCACCAGATCGAAGAGTCAGGGTCTACGGAGTCAACGCCAGAAGCATGAAGTACAAAATAAATACAACAGCTTTTCCATCGTATAAAACGAATAATTGCAACCAGTGTTTATGTCATGGTCATATCTACGTTCAGGGCAACCTGGGCTTCACTGTAGGGCGTTGGTCCACCAGATCGAATATGTAGGGCCATAGAAGTCAACACCCGAAGCATAAAACACAATAAAGATACAAGAGATTTTCCATCGTATAAAACGAATAATGGCAACCAGCGTGAAAGTGAAGGACATTTCTACGTTCCGGGCATCCTGGATTTAACTCTGAGGCATTGCTCCACCAGATCGAATAGATAGGGCCTTAGAAGTCAACGCCAGAAGCATTAAGTGCGACAAAAATGCCACAGTCTTTTCCATCGTATAACAGGAATAATTGCATCTACTCTGAAGGTAATGGTCATTTCTACGTTCCGGGCAGCCTATGCTTCACTCGAGGGCGTTGCTCCACCAGATCGAATATTTAGGGCTTAAGAAGTCAACGCCAGACGCAGAAAATACAATAAAAATACAACAGTTTTTTCATCGTATAACAGGAATAATTGCAACAAGCCTGAAGGTAGTGGTCATTTTGACGTTTCGGGCATCTTAGACTTGACTCTGAGGCATTGCTCCACCAGATCGAATAGTTAGGGCCTAAGAAGTCAACGCCAGAAGCATAAAACACAATAGAAATACAACACCTTTTTAATCGTATATAATGTATATTTGCAAACAGTGTGAAAGTAATGGTCATTTCTACGTTCCGGGCAACCTAGGCTTCACTCTAGGGCGTTGCTACACCAGATCGAATAGCTAGGGACCTATAATTCAACGCCGGAAGCATAAAATACAATAAAAATGCAACAGTTTTTCCACCGTATAACAGGAGTAACCACAACCAGTGTGAATGTACTGGTCATTTCTACGTTCCGGGTAACCTAGGCTTCACTCTAGCTCGTTGCTCCACCACATCGAATAGCTACGGCCATAGTAGTCAAATCCGGAAGCAGAAATTACAATAAAAATGCAAATGTTTTTCCTTCGCATAGCATGAATAATTGCAACCAGTGTGAAATTAATGATCATTTCGTCGTTTCGGGCATCCTAGACTTAACTCTGAGGCATTACTCCACCAGATCGAATAGTTAGTGCCTAAGAAGTCAACGCCAGAAGCATAAAATACAAAATAAATACAACAGCCTTTCCATAGTATAAAACGAATAATTGCAACCAGTGTGAACGTTATGGTCCATTCTACGTTCCGGGCAACCTACGCTTCATTCTAGGGCGTTACTCCACCACATCCAATAGTTAGGGCCTAAGAGGTCAGCACCAGAAGCATAAAATACAATATAAATGCAACAGCTTTTCCATCGTATATAATGTATATTTGCAAACAGTGTGAAAGTAATCGTCATTTCTACGTTCCGGGCAACCTAGGCTTCACTATAGGGCGTTGCCCCACGAGATCGAATAGCTAGGACCTTAGAAGTCAACGCCAGAAGCATAAAATACAGTAAATATGCAACAGTTTTTCCATCGTATAGAATGAATAATTGCAACCAGTGAGAAAGTAACGGTCATTTCTACGTTTCAGGAAACCTAGGCTTCACTCTAGGGCGTTGCTCCACCACATCGAATATTTAGGGCCTTAGAAGTCAGCGCCCGAAGCATAAAATACAATAAAGGTACAACAGTTTTTCCATCGTATAACAGGAATAATTGCAACCAGTGTGAAGGTAATGGTCATACCTACGTTCCGTGAAACCTAGGCTTGACCCTAGGGCGTTGTTCCACCAGATCGAATAGGTAGGGCCATAGAAGTCAATGCCCGAAGCATAAAATACAAAAAAGATACAACAGATTTTCCATCGTATATCAGGAATAATTGCAACCAGTGTGAAAGTGATGGTCATTTCTACGTTCCAGGCAGCCTAGGCTTCACTCTAGGGCGTTGCTCCACCAGATCGAAGGGTTAGGGCCTAAGAAGTCAACGCCAGAAGCATAAAATACAATATAAATACAACAGCTTTTTCATCGTATATAATGTATATTTGCAAACAGTGTGAAAGTAATGGTCATTTCTACGTTCCGGGCAACCTAGGCTTTACTCTAGGGCGTTGCTCCACCACATCGAAACCTACGACCTACGAAGTCAACGCCAGAAGCATAAAATACAATATAAATACAACTGTTTTTCCATTGTATAAAACGAATAATTGGAACCAGTGTGAAAGTTACGGTCATTTCTACGTTCCAGCAACATAGATTTCAATCTTGGACGTTGCCGCACCAGATCGAGTGGATAGGACCTTAAAAGACGAAGCCAGAAGCAGAAAATACAATAAAAATGCAACAGTTTTTCCATCGTATAAAACGAATATTTGCAACCAGTTTGAAAGTTATGGTCATTTCTACGTTCCGGGCCACCTAGGCTTCACCCTAGGGCGTTGCTCCACCAGAGCGAACAGTTTGGGCCTTAGTAGTCAACGCCCGAAGCATAAAATACAATAAAAATACAACATTTTTTACACCGTATAAAAGGAATAATTGCAACCAGTGTGAAATAGATGGTCATTTCTTCGTTCCGGGCAACCTAGGCTTCACTCCAGGGCGTTGCTCCACCAGATCGAATAGGTAGGGCGAAGAAGTCAATGCCCGAAGCATAGAATACAACAAAGATACAACTGTTTTGCCATCGTATAACAGGAGTAATTGCAACCTGTGTGAATGTGATGGTCATTTCTACCTTTCGGTCAACCTAGGCTTAACTCTAGGGCGTTGTGGCACCAGAACAAATAGTTAGGGCCTAAGAAGTCAACGCCAGAAGCATAAAATACAATATAAATACAACAGTTTTTCCATCGTATAAAACGAATAATAGCAACCAGTGTGAAAGATATGGTCATTTCTACGTTCCGGACAGCCTAGGCTTCACTCTAGGGCGTTGCTGCACCAGATTGGACAGTTAGGGCCTAAGAAGTCAACGCCAGGAACATAAAATACAATATAAATACAGCAGGTTTTCCATCGTATAACAGGAATAACTGCAAACAGTGTGAAGGTACTGGTCATTTCTACGTTCCGGGCAACCTAGGCTTGACTCTAGGGCGTTGCTCCACCAGATCGAACAGCTACGCCCTTAGAAATCAACGCCGGAAGCATAAAGTACAAACAAAATACAACAGTTTTTCCATCGTATAACAGGAATAATTGCAACCAGTGTGAATGTGATGGTCTTTTCTACGTTCCGGGCAACCTAGGCTTCACTCTAGGGCGTTGTTCCACCAGATCGAAGAGTCAGGGTCTACGGAGTCAACGGCAGAAGCATGAAGTACAAAATAAATACAACAGCTTTTCCATCGTATAAAACGAATAATTGCAACCAGTGTTTATGTCATGGTCATATCTACCTTCAGGGCAACCTGGGCTTCACTGTAGGGCGTTGGTCCACCAGATCGAATATGTAGGGCCATAGAAGTCAACACCCGAAGCATAAAATACAATAAAGATACAAGAGATTTTCCATCGTATAAAACGAATAATGGCAACCAGCGTGAAAGTGAAGGACATTTCTACGTTCCGGGCATCCTGGATTTAACTCTGAGGCATTGCTCCACCAGATCGAATAGATAGGGCCTTAGAAGTCAACGCCAGAAGCATTAAGTGCGACAAAAATGCCACAGTCTTTTCCATCGGATAACAGGAATAATTGTATCTACTCTGAAGGTAATGGTCATTTCTACGTTCCGGGCAGCCTATGCTTCACTCGAGGGCGTTGCTCCACCAGATCGAATATTTAGGGCCTAAGAAGTCAACGCCAGACGCATAAAATACAATAAAAATACAACAGTTTTTCCATCGTATAACAGGAATAATTGCAAACAGTGTGGAGGTAATAGTCATTAGTGCGCTCCGGGCAACCTAGGCTTCACTCTAGGGCGCTGGCCAACCAGATCGAATAGTTAGGGCCTAAGAAGTCAACGCCAGAAGCACCAAATACAAAATACATGCAACAGTTTTTCCATCGTATAAAACGAATAATTGCAGCCAATGTGAAGGTTATGTTCATTTCTATGTTCGGGGCAACATAGGTTTCACTCTTGGACATGGCCCCACCAGATCGAATAGCTAGGACCTTAGAAGTCAAAGCCAGAAGCAGAAAATACAATAAAAATACAACAGTTTTTTCATTGTATAACAGGAATAATTGCAACAAGCCTGAAGGTAGTGGTCATTTTGACGTTTCGGGCATCTTAGACTTAACTCTGAGGCATTGCTCCACCAGATCGAATAGTTAAGGCCTAAGAAGTCAACGCCAGAAGCATAAAACACAATAGAAATACAACACCTTTTTCATCTTATATAATGTATATTTGCAAACAGTGTGAAAGTAATGGTCATTTCTACGTTCCGGGCAACCTAGGCTTCACTCTAGGGCGTTGCTACACCAGATCGAATAGCTAGGGACCTAGAACTCAACGCCGGAAGCATAAAATACAATAAAAATGCAACAGTTTTTCCACCGTATAACAGGAGTAACCACAACCAGTGTGAATGTACTGGTCATTTCTACGTACCGGGTAACCTAGGCTTCACTCTAGCTCGTTGCTCCACCACATCGAATAGCTACGGCCATAGTAGTCAAACCCGGAAGCAGAAATTACAATAAAAATGCAAATGTTTTTCCTTCGCATAGCATGAATAATTGCAACCAGTGTGAAATTAATGATCATTTCGTCGTTTCGGGCATCCTAGACTTAACTCTGAGGCATTACTCCACCAGATCGAATAGTTAGTGCCTAAGAAGTCAACGCCAGAAGCATAAAATACAAAATAAGTACAACAGCCTTTCCATAGTATAAAACGAATAATTGCAACCAGTGTGAACGTTATGGTCCATTCTACGTTCCGGGCAACCTACGCTTCATTCTAGGGCGTTACTCCACCACATCCAATAGTTAGGGCCTAAGAGGTCAGCACCAGAAGCATAAAACACAATATAAATGCAACAGCTTTTCCATCGTATATAATGTATATTTGCAAACAGTGTGAAAGTAATCGTCATTTCTACGTTCCGGGCAACCTAGGCTTCACTATAGGGCGTTGCCTCACGAGATCGAATAGCTAGGACCTTAGAAGTCAACGCCAGAAGCATAAAACACAATAGAAATACAACACCTTTTTCATCGTATATAATGTATATTTGCAAACAGTGTGAAAGTAATGGTCATTTCTACGTTTCAGGAAACCTAGGCTTCACTCTAGGGCGTTGCTCCACCACATCGAATATTTAGGGCCTTAGAAGTCAGCGCCCGAAGCATAAAATACAATAAAGGTACAACAGTTTTTCCATCGTATAACAGGAATAATTGCAACCAGTGTGAAGGTAATGGTCATACCTACGTTCCGTGAAACCTAGGCTTGACCCTAGGGCGTTGTTCCACCAGATCGAATAGGTAGGGCCATAGAAGTCAATGCCCGAAGCATAAAATACAAAAAAGATACAACAGATTTTCCATCGTATATCAGGAATAATTGCAACCAGTGTGAAAGTGATGGTCATTTCTACGTTCCAGGCAACCTAGGCTTCACTCTAGGGCGTTGCTCCACCAGATCGAAGGGTTAGGGCCTAAGAAGTCAACGCCAGAAGCATAAAATACAAAATAAATATAACAGTTTTTCCATCGTATAAAACGACTAATAGCAACCAGTGTGAAAGTCATGGTCACTTCAACGTTCCGGGCAACCTAGGCTTGACCCTAGGCCGTTGCTCCTCCAGATCGAATTGCTACGGACTAAGAAGTCAACGCCAGAAGGATAAAATACAATAAAAATACAACAGTTTTTCCATCGTATAAAATGAATAATTGCAACGAGTGTGAAAGTGATGGTCATTTCTACGTTCCGGGCAACCTATGCTTCACACTAGGGCGTTGCTTCTCCAGATCGAATAGCTAGCCCATTAGAAGTCAACGCCAGACGCATAAAATACAATAAAAATACAACAGCTTTTCCATCGTATAACAGGAATAATTGCAACAAGTGTGAAAGTAGTGGTCATTTCGACGTTTCGGGCATCTTAGACTTAACTCTGAGGCATTGCTCCACCAGATCGAATAGCTAGGGCCTAAGAAGTCAACGCCAGGAGAATAAAAGACAATATGAATACAGTAGCTTTTCCATCGTTTAAAATAATTAATTGCATACAGCGTGAAAGTAATGGTCCTTTCTACGTTCCGGCAACCTAGGCTCCACTCTAGGGCGTTGCTCCACCAGATCGAATAGTTAGGGCCTAAGAAGTCAACGCGAGAAGCATAAAATACAATATAGATACAGCAGCTTTTCCATCGTATAAAATGAATAATTGCATCCAGTGTGAAAGTTATGGTCATTTCTACGTTCCGGGCAACCTACGCTTCACTCTAGGTCGTTGCTCCACCACATCGAATAGCTACGGCCTTAGACGTCAACGCCAGAAGCATAAAGTACAATAAAAACGCAACAGTTTTTCCATCGTATAACAGGAATAATTGCAACAAGCGTGAAGGTAGTGGTCATTTCGACGTTTCGGGCATCTTAGACTTAACTCTGAGGCATTGCTCCACCAGATCGAATAGTGAGGGCCTAAGAAGTCAACGCCAGAAGCATAAAACACAATATAAATACAACACCTTTTTCATCGTATATAATGTATATTTGCAAACAGTGTGAAAGTAATGGTAGTTTCTACGTTCCGGGCAACCTAGGCTTCACTCTAGGGCGTTGCTACACCAGATCGAATAGCTAGGGACCTAGAATTCAACGCCGGAAGCATAAAATACAATAAAAATGCAACAGTTTTTCCACCGTATAACAGGAGTAACAACAACCAGTGTGAAAGTACTGGTCATTTCTACGTTCCGGGTAACCTAGGCTTCACTCTAGCTCGTTGCTCCACCACATCGAATAGCTACGGCCATAGTAGTCAAATCCGGAAGCAGAAATTACAATAAAAATGCAAATGTTTTTCCTTCGCATAGCATGAATAATTGCAACCAGTGTGAAATTAATGATCATTTCGTCGTTTCGGGCATCCTAGACTTAACTCTGAGGCATTGCTCCACCAGATCGAATAGTTAGGGCCTAAGAAGTCAACGCCAGAATCATAAAATACAAAATAAATACAACAGCCTTTCCATAGTATAAAACGAATAATTGCAACCAGTGTGAACGTTATGGTCCTTTCTACGTTCCGGGCAACCTACGCTTCATTCTAGGGCGTTACTCCACCACATCCAATAGTTAGGGCCTAAGAGGTCAGCACCAGAAGCATAAAATACAATATAAATGCAACAGCTTTTCCATCGTATATAATGTATATTTGCAAACAGTGTGAAAGTAATGGTCATTTCTACGTTCCGGGCAACCTAGGTTTCACTCTAGGGCGTTGCCCCACGAGATCGAATAGCTAGGACCTAAGAAGTCAACGCCAGAAGCATAAAATACAGTAAATATGCAACAGTTTTTCAATCGTATAGAATGAATAATTGCAACCAGTGAGAAAGTAACGGACATTTCTACGTTTCAGGCAACCTAGGTTTCACTCTAGGGCGTTGCTCCACCACATCGAATACTTATGGCCTTAGAAGTCAGCACCCGAAGCATAAAATACAATAAAGGTACAACAGTTTTTCCATCGTATAACAGGAATAATTGAAACCAGTGTGAAGGTAATGGTCATATCTACGTTCCGTGAAACCTAGGCTTGACCCTAGGGCGTTGTTCCACCAGTTCGAATAGGTAGGGCCATATAAGTCAATGCCCGAAGCATAAAATACAATAAAGATACAACAGATTTTCCATCGTATATCAGGAACAATAGCAACCAGTGTGAAAGTGATGGTCATTTCAACGATCCGGGCAACCCAGGTGTCACTCTAGGGCGTTGTTCCACCATATCGATCAGTTAGGGCCTGAGAAGTCAACGCCAGAAGCATAAAATACAATATAAATACAACAGTTTTTTCAACGTATGAAACGAATAATTGCAACAAGTATGAACGTTATGGTCATTTCTACGATCCGCGCAACCTAGGCTTCACCCTAGTGTGTTGCTCCATCAGATCGAATAGTTAGGGCCTTAGAAGTCAACGCTCGAAGCATAAAATACAATAAAAATACAACAGTTTTCCATCGCATAACAGGAATAATTGCAGCAAGCGTGAAGGTAATGGTCATTTCTACGTTCCAGGCAACCTAGGCTTCACTCTAGGGCCTTGCTCCACCAGATCCTAAGGTTAGGGCCTTAGAAGTCAACGCCAGGAGCATAAAATGCAATATAAACACAACCGTTTTTCCAACGTATAAAACGTATAATTGCAACGAGTGTGAAAGTGATGGTCATTTCTACGTTCCGGGCAACCTATGCTTCACACTAGGGCGTTGCTCCTCCAGATCGAATAGCTAGCCCATTAGAAGTCAACGCCAGACGCATAAAATACAACAAAAATACATCAGTTTTTCCATCGTACAACACGAATAATTGCAACCAGTGTGAACGTGATAGTCACTTCTACGTTCCGGGCTACCTAGGCTTTACTCTGAGCCATTGCTCCACCAGATGGAATAGATAGGGCCTTGGAAGTCCACGCCAGAAGCATTAAGTGCAACAAAAATACCACAGTTTTTCCATCGTATAACAGGAATAATTGCATCTACTGTGAAGGTAATGGTCATTTCTACGTTCCGGGCAGCCTATGCTTCACTCGAGGGCGTTGCCCCACCAGATCAAATATTTAGGGCCTAAGAAGTCAACGCCAGAAGAATAAAATGCGATATAAATACAACAGCTTCTCCATCGTATAAAACGAATAATTGCATCCAGTGTGAAAGTTATGGTCATTTCTACGTTCCGGGCAACCGAGGTTTCACTCTAGGGCGTTGTTCCACCAGATTGAATAGTTAGGGCCTTAGAAGTCAACGCCAGAAGAATAACATACAATATAAGTACAACAGTTTTTCCATCGTATAAAATGAATAATTGCAAACAGTGTGAAAGTAACGGTCATTTCTACGTTCCGGGCAACCTAGGCTCCGCTGTAGGGCGTTGCTCCACCAGATCGAATAGTTAGGGCCTAAGAAGTCAACGCCAGAAGCATAAAATACAATATAAATAGAACAGTTTTTTCATCGCATAAAATGAATAACTGCAAACAGTGTGAAAGTACTGGTCATTTCTACGTTCCGGGCATCCTAGATTTTACTCTGAGGAATTGCTCCACCAGATCGAATGGATAGGGCCTTAGAAGTCAACGCCAGAAGCATTAAGTGCAACAAAAACGCCACAGTTTTTCCATCGTATAAAATGAATAAATGCAACCAGTGTGAAAGTAACGGTCATTTCTATGTTCCGGGCAACCTAGGCTTCACTCTAGGGCGTTGCTCCACCAGATCGAATAGTTAGAGCCTTAGAGGTCAACGCCCGAAGCATAAAATACAATAAAAATACCACAGTTTTTCCATCGTATAAAACGAAGAATTTCAACCGGTGTGAAAGTTATGGTCATTTCTATATTCCGGGCAACCTAGGATTCACTCTAGGGTGTTGCTCCACCAGATCGAATAGTTAGGGCCTAATATGTCAACGCCAGAAGCATAAAACACAATATAAATACAACAGCTTTTCCATCGTATAAAACGAATAATTGCAACCAGTCTGAAAGTGACTGCCATTTCTACGTTCCGGGCATCTTAGATATAACACTGTGGCATTGCTCCACCAGATCGAATAGTTAGGGTCTAAGAAGTCAACAGCAGGAACATAAAATACAATATAAATACAGCAGGTTTTCCATCGTATAACAGGAGTAACTGCAAACAGTGTGAAGGTACTGGTCTTTTCTACGTTTCGGGCAACCTAGGCTTCACTCTAGGGCGTTGTTCCACCAGATCGAAGAGTCAGGGTCTACGGAGTCAACGCCAGAAGCATGAAGTACAAAATAAATACAACAGCTTTTCCATCGTATAAAACGAATAATTGCAACCAGTGTTTATGTCATGGTCATATCTACGTTCAGGGCAACCTGGGCTTCACTGTAGGGCGTTGGTCCACCAGATCGAATATGTAGGGCCATAGAAGTCAACACCCGAAGCATAAAATACAAAATAAATATAACAGTTTTTCCATCGTATAAAACGACTAATAGCAACCAGTGTGAAAGTCATGGTCACTTCAACGTTCCGGGCAACCTAGGCTTGACCCTAGGCCGTTGCTCCTCCAGATCGAATTGCTACGGACTAAGAAGTCAACGCCAGAAGGATAAAATACAATAAAAATACAACAGTTTTTCCATCGTATAAAATGAATAATTGCAACGAGTGTGAAAGTGATGGTCATTTCTACGTTCCGGGCAACCTATGCTTCACACTAGGGCGTTGCTCCTCCAGATCGAATAGCTAGCCCATTAGAAGTCAACGCCAGACGCATAAAATACAATAAAAATACAACAGCTTTTCCATCGTATAACAGGAATAATTGCAACAAGTGTGAAAGTACTGGTCATTTCTACGTTCCGGGCAACCTATGCTTCACACTAGGGCGTTGCTCCTGCAGATCGAATAGCTAGCCCATTAGAAGTCAACGCCAGAAGCATAAAATACAATAAAAATACAACAGTTTTTCCATCGCACATCTGGAATAATTGCAACCAGTGTGAAAGTGATAGTCACTTCTACGTCCCGGGCTACCTAGGCTTTACTCTGAGCCATTGCTCCACCAGATCGAATAGCTAGGGCCTAAGAAGTCAACGCGAGAAGCATAAAATACAATATAGATACAGCAGCTTTTCCATCGTATAAAATGAATAATTGCATCCAGTGTGAAAGTTATGGTCATTTCTACGTTCCGGGCAACCTACGCTTCACTCTAGGTCGTTGCTCCACCACATCGAATAGCTACGGCCTTAGACGTCAACGCCAGAAGCATAAAGTACAATAAAAACGCAACAGTTTTTCCATCGTATAACAGGAATAATTGCAACAAGCGTGAAGGTAGTGGTCATTTCGACGTTTCGGGCATCTTAGACTTAACTCTGAGGCATTGCTCCACCAGATCGAATAGTTAGGGCCTAAGAAGTCAACGCCAGAAGCATAAAACACAATATAAATACAACACCTTTTTCATCGTATATAATGTATATTTGCAAACAGTGTGAAAGTGATGGTCATTTCTACGTTCCAGGCAACCTAGGCTTCACTCTAGGGCGTTGCTCCACCAGATCGAAGGGTTAGGGCCTAAGAAGTCAACGCCAGAAGCATAAAATACAATATAAATACAACAGCTTTTTCATCGTATATAATGTATATTTGCAAACAGTGTGAAAGTAATGGTCATTTCTACGTTCCGGGCAACCTAGGCTTTACTCTAGGGCGTTGCTCCACCACATCGAAACCTACGACCTACGAAGTCAACGCCAGAAGCATAAAATACAATATAAATACAACTGTTTTTCCATTGTATAAAACGAATAATTGGAACCAGTGTGAAAGTTACGGTCATTTCTACGTTCCAGCAACATAGATTTCAATCTTGGACGTTGCCGCACCAGATCGAGTGGATAGGACCTTAAAAGACGAAGCCAGAAGCAGAAAATACAATAAAAATGCAACAGTTTTTCCATCGTATAAAACGAATATTTGCAACCAGTTTGAAAGTTATGGTCATTTCTACGTTCCGGGCCACCTAGGCTTCACCCTAGGGCGTTGCTCCACCAGAGCGAACAGTTTGGGCCTTAGTAGTCAACGCCCGAAGCATAAAATACAATAAAAATACAACATTTTTTACACCGTATAAAAGGAATAATTGCAACCAGTGTGAAATAGATGGTCATTTCTTCGTTCCGGGCAACCTAGGCTTCACTCCAGGGCGTTGCTCCACCAGATCGAATAGGTAGGGCGAAGAAGTCAATGCCCGAAGCATAGAATACAACAAAGATACAACTGTTTTGCCATCGTATAACAGGAGTAATTGCAACCTGTGTGAATGTGATGGTCATTTCTACCTTTCGGTCAACCTAGGCTTAACTCTAGGGCGTTGTGGCACCAGAACAAATAGTTAGGGCCTAAGAAGTCAACGCCAGAAGCATAAAATACAATATAAATACAACAGTTTTTCCATCGTATAAAACGAATAATAGCAACCAGTGTGAAAGATATGGTCATTTCTACGTTCCGGACAGCCTAGGCTTCACTCTCGGGCGTTGCTGCACCAGATTGGACAGTTAGGGCCTAAGAAGTCAACGCCAGAAACATAAAATACAATAAAAATAGAACAGTTTTTCCATCGTATAACTGGAATGATTGCAGCCAGTGTGAAAGTGATGGTCATTCCTACGTTCCGGGCAACCTAGGCTGCACACTAGGACGTTGGTCCACCAGATCCAATAGTTATGGCCTAACAAGTCAACGCCAGAAGCACCAAATACAAAATAAATACAACAGTTTTTCCATCGTATAAAACGAATAATTGCAACCAGTGTGAAAGTAATGGTCACTTCTACGATCCGGGCAACCTAGGCTTGACTCTAGGGCGTTTCTCCACCAGATCGAATAGTCAGGGCCTAAGAAGTCAACTCCAGTAGCATAAAATACAATATAAACACAACAGTTTTTCCATCGTATAAAACGAATAATAGCAACCAGTGTGAAAGTTATGGTCATTTCTACGATCCGGGCAACCTAGGCTTGAGTCTAGGGTGTTCCTCCACCAGATCGAACAGGTAGGGCCTTAGAAGTCAAAGCCCGAAGCATAAAATACAAAATAAACAGAACAGTCTTTCCATTGTATAAAACGAATAATTATAATAAATAATTATAAAAATAACGCTTCTGGCGTTGAATTCTAAGTGCCTAAGTATTCGATCTCGTGGAGCAACGCCCTAGAGTGAAGCCTATGTTGCTCGGAACGTAGGAATGACCATCACTTTCACACTGGCTGCAATCATTCCAGTTATACGATGGAAAAACTGTTCTATTTTTATTGTATTTTATGTTTCTGGCGTTGAGTTCTAAGGTCCTATCTATTCGATCTAGTGGAGCAACGCCCTAGAGTGAAGCCTGGGTTGCTCGGAATGTAGAAATGACCCTAACCTTCACACTGGTTGCAATTATTCGTTTTATACGATGGAAAAGCTGATGCACCTTTATCGTGTTTTATGCTTCTGGCGTTGACATCTAAGGCCCCAACTCTTCGATCTGGTGGAGCAACGCTCTAGAGTGAGGTCTAGGTTGCTCGGAACGTAGAAATGACCATAACTTTCATACTGGTTGCCATTATTCGTTTTATACGATGGAAAAACTGTTGTATTTGTATTGTATTTTATGCTTCTCACGTTCACTTCTAAGGCCCTAACTCTTCGATCTGGTGGAGCAACGCCTCAGAGTTAAGTCTAGGATGCCCAAAACGCCGAAATGATCATTACTTTCGCATTGGCTGCAATTATACGTTTTATACGATGGAAAAGCTGTTGTATTTATATCGTATTTTATGCTTCTGGAGTTGACTTCTTAGGCCCTAACTATTCGATCTGGTGGAGCAACACCCTAGAGAGAAGCCTAGGTTGCCCGGAACGTGGAAATGACCATCACCTTCACACTGGTTGCAATTATTCCTGTTATACGATGGAAAAGCTGTTGTATTTATATCGTATTTTATGCTTCTGGCGTTGACTTCTTAGGCCCTAACTATACCATCTGATGGAACAACGCCCTCGGGTGAAGCCTAGGTTACCCTGGACGTAGAAATGAGCATTACTTTCACACTGGTTGCAATTATTCGTTTTATACAATGGAAGAACTGTTGTATTTATTTTGTATTTGATGCTTCTGGCGTTGACTTCTTAGGCCCTAACTATTCGATCTGGTGTAGCAACGCCATAGAGTGAAACGTAGGTTGCCCGGAACGTAGAAATGACCATTACATTCACACTGGTTGTAATTATTCCTGTTATGACCATTACTTTCACATTGTTTGCAATTATTCATTTTATACGATGGAAAAGCTGTTGTATTTATATTGTATTTCATGCTTCTGGCGTTGACTTCTTAGGCCCTAACTATTCGATCTGATGGAGCAACGCCATAGAGTGAAACGTAGGTTGCCCGGAACGTAGAAATGACCATAACATTCACACTGGTTGCAATTATTCCTGTTATACGATGGAAGGACTGTAGTATTTTTATAGTATTTTATGCTTCTTGGCGTTGACTCCTTAGGTCCAAACAATTCGATCTGGTGGACCAACGCCCCAGAGTGAAGCCTAGGTTGCACGGAACGTAGAAATGGCCAGTACTCTCACACTGGTTGCAATCACACTTGTTATACGATGGAAGGACTGTTGTATTTTTATTGTATTTTATGTTTCAGGCGTTGACTTGTAAGGTAATAGCTATTCGATCTCGTGGGGCAACATCCAAGAGTGAAGCGTATGTTGCCCGAAGCGTAGGAATGACCATTACTTTCACACTGGTTGCAATTATTCTTTTTATACGATGGAAAAACTGTTGTATTTTTACTGTATCTTATGCGTCTGGAGTTGTTTTCTAAGGCCCTAGCTATTCGACCTGGTGGTGCAACGCCCTAGTGCGAATCCTAGATGGCACGGAACGTAGAAGTGCCCATTACTTTCACACGGGTTGCAATTATTCCTGTTATACGATGGAACAACTGTTGTATTTTTATTATATTTTATGCTTCTGGCGCTGACGTCTAAGTCCCTAGCTATTGGATCTGGTGGAGCAACACCCTAGAGCGAAACCTACGTTGCCCGGGACGTAGAAATGACCATTACTTTCACACTGGTTGCATTTATTCCTGTTATACGATTGAAGGACTGTTGTATTTTTATAGTATTTTATGCTTCTGTCGTTGACTACTTAGGCCCTAGCTATTCGATCTGGTGGCACAACGCACTAGAGTGAAGCCTAGGTTGCACGGAACGTAGAAATGACCATAACTTTCACACTGGTTGCAATTATTCGCCTTATGCGATGGAAAAACTGTTGTATTTATATTGTATTTTATGCTTCTGGAGTTGACTTCTTGGGTCCTAACTATTCGATCTGGTGGAGCAACGCCCTAGAGTGAAGTCTAGGTTGCCCGAACGTAGAAATGGCCATAACTTTCACACTGGTTGCAATTAGTCGTTTTATACGATGGAAAAGCTGTTGTATTTATATTGCACTTTATGCTTCCGGCGTTGACTTCTTACGCCCTAACTATTCGATCTGGCGGAGCAACGGCCTAAAGTGATGCCTAGGCTGCCCGAAACGTAGAAATGACCATTACTTTCACACTGGTTGCAATTATTCATGCTATGCGATGGAAAAACTGCTGTATTTTTATTGTATTTTATGCTTCTGGCATTGACTTCTAAGATCCTAGCTATTCGATCTCGGGCGCAGCGTCCAAGTGTGAAGCGTATGTTGCCCGAAACGTAGTAATGACCATTAGATTCACACTGGTTGCAATTATTCTTTTTATACGATGGAAAAACTGTTGTACTCTTATTGTATTTTATGCTTTGGGCGTTGACTTCTAAGGTCGTAGCTATTCGATGTGGTGGAGCAACGCCCTAGAGTGAAGCCTAGGCTGCCCGGAACGTAGAAATGCACATTACTTTCACACTGGTTGCAATTATTCCTGTTATACGATGGAAAGACCGTTGTATCTTTATTGTATTTTATACTCTTGGTGTTGACCTCTAAGTCCCTAGCTATTCGACCTGGTGGAGCAACGCCGTAGGGCGAAGCCTAGGGTGCCCGGAACGTAGAAATGGCCATTACTTTCACACGGGTTGCAAATATTCGTTTTATACGATGGAAAATCTGTTGTATCTATATCGTATTTTATGCTTCTGGCGTTGACTTCTAAGGCCCTACGTATTCGATATGGTGGAGCAATGCCTCAGAGTTAAGTGTAGGATGTCCGAAATGTAGAAATGAGATAACTTTCATACTGATTGCAATTATTCGTTTTATACCATGGAAAAGCTGTTGTATTTGTATTGTATTTTATGGTTCTGGCGTTGACTTCTTAGGCCCTAACTATCGATGTGGTGGGGCAATGCCTCAGAGTTAAGTCTAGGTTGCCCGAAACGCCGAAATGATCATTACTTTCACACTGGTTGCAATTATTCATGCTATTCGATGGAAAAACTGTTGCATTTTTATTGTATTTTCTGCTTCTGGCTTCGACTTCTAAGGGCCTAGCTATTTCATCTGGTGGAGCACCGCCCTAGAGTGAAGCCTAGGTTGCTCGGAACGTAGAACATACCATTCCCTTCACACTGGTTGCAATCATTCCTGTTATACGATGGAAAAACTTTTGCATCTTTATTGTATTTTATGCTTCTGGCGTTGACTTCTAAGGCCCTAACTATTCGATCTGGTGGAGCAAAGCCTCAGAGTTAAGTCTAGGATGCCCGAAACGTCGAAATGGTCATTACTTTAGCACTGGTTGCAATTAGTCATGCTATACGATGGAAAAACTGATCCATTTTTATTGTATTTTCTGCTTCTGGCTTTGACTTCTAAGGTCGTAGCTATTCGATTTGGTGGAGCAATGCCCTAGAGTGCAGCCTAGGCTGCCCGGAACGTAGAAATGACCATTGCTTTCACACTGTTTGCAATCATTCATTTTATACAATGGAAAAACTGTTGTACTTATATTGTATTTTAATCTTCTGGCGTTGAATTCTAAGTCCGTATGTATTCGATCTGGTGGAGCCACAACCTAGAGTGAAGCCTAGGTTGCCCGGAACGTAGAAGTGACCATCACTTTCATACTGGTTGCAATTATTCCTGTTGTACGATGGAAAAACTATTGTATTTTTATTGCATTCTATGCTTCGGGCGTTGACTTCTAAGGCCCTGACTCCTCAATCTGTTGGAGCAACGCCCTAGGGTGAAGCACAGGTTGCCCGGATCGTAGAAATGACCATAACTAAAACACTGGTAGCAATTATTCGTTTTATGCAGTGGAAAAACTGTTCTATTTATTTTGTATTTTATGCTTCGGGCGTTGACTTCTAAGGCCCTAACTCTTCGATCTGGTGGAGCAATGCCTCAGAGTTAAGTCTAGGGTGCCCGAAACGCCGAAATGATCATTATTTTCACACTGGTTGCAAATATCTATGCTATACGATGGAAAGACTGTTGTATTTATTATGTATTTGGTGCTTCTGGCGTTGACTTGTTAGGCCCTATCTATTGGATCTGGTGGACCAACGCCCTAGAGTGAACGCTAGGTTGCCCGGAGCGTAGGAATGCGCATATCTTTCACACTGGTTGCTATTATTCCTGTTATACGGAGGAAAAGCTGTTGTATTTATATTGTATTTTATGCTCCTGGTGTTGACATCTTAGGCCCTAACTATTGGACCTGGTGGACCAACGCCCTAGAGTGAAGCCTAGAATGCGCGGGACGTAGAACTGACCATCACCTTCACCCTGGTTGGAATTATTCCTGTTATACGATGGAAAAACTGTTGTATCTTTATTGTATTTTATGCTTCGGGCGTTGACTTCTATTGCCATAACTATTCGATCTGGAGGAGCAACGCCCGAGGGTGTAGCATAGGTTGCCCGGAATGTAGAAATGACCACACCTTTCACACTCGTTGCAATTATTCGTTTTATACGATGGAAAAGCTGTTGTATTTATATTGTATTGTATGCTTCTGGCGTTAACTTCTTAGGCCCTAGCTATTCGATCTTCTGGACCAACGCCCCGGATTGAAGCCTAGGTCGCCCTGAATGTAGAAATGACCATCACCTTCACTATGGTTGCAATTATTCCTGTTATACGATGGAATAACTGTTCTATTTTTATTTTACTTTATGCTTCTGGCGTTGACTTCTAGGGCCCTAGCTATTCGATCTGGTGGACCAACGCCCTAGAGTGAAGCCTAGGATGCCCGGAACGTAGAAATGACCATTACCTTCACACTTGTTGCAATTATTCATGTTATACGGTGGAAAAACTGTTGTATGTTTATTGTATTTTATACCTCGGGCGTTGACTTCTATTGCCCTACCTATTCGATCTGGTGGAGCAACGCCCTAGAGTCAAGCCTAGGTTGCCCGAAACGTAGGTATGACCATAACTTTCACTCTGGTTACCAATTATTCGTTTTATACGATGGAAGAGCTGTTGTATTTATATTGTATATCATGCTTCTGGTGTTGACTTCTTAGGCCCTAACTATTCGATCTGGTGGAACAACGCCCTAGAGCGAAACCTAGGTTGCCTGGAACGTAGAAATGACCATACCTTTCACACTCGTTGCAATCATTTGTTTTATACGATGGAAAAACTGTTGTATTTATATTGTATTTTACGCTTCTGGCGTTGACTTCTAAGGCGCTAACTAATCGATCTGGTGGAGCGACGCCCTAGAGTGAACCCTAGGTTTCCAGGAACGTAGAAATGACCATATCATTCACACTGGTTGCTATTATTCCTGTTATACGATGGAAAAGCTGTTGTATGTATTTTGTATTTGGTGCTTCTGGCGTTGATTTCATAGGCCCTAACTATTGGATCTCGTGGACCAACGCCCTAGCGTGAGCCCTAGGTTGCCCGGAACGTAGAAATGACCATATCTTTCACACTGGTTGCTATTATTCCTGATATACGATTGAAAAGCTGTTGTATTTATATTGTATTTTACGCTTCGGGCGTTGACTTCTATGGCCCTACCTATTCGATCTGGTGGAGCAAGACCCTACAGTGAAGCCTAGGTTGACCGGAACGTAGAAACGAACATAACTTTCACACAGGTTGCAATTATTCATTTTATACGATGGAAAAACTGTTGCATTTATATCGTATTTTATGCTTCTGGCGCAGTCTTCTTCGGCCCTAACTATTCCGACTGGTGGTACAACGCCCTAGGGTGAAGCCTCGGTTGCCCGGAACGTAGAAATGACCATTACTTTCACACTGCTTGCAATTATTCCTTTTATACTATGGAAAAGCTGTTGTATTTATATCGTATCTTATGCTTCTGGCGTTGACTTCTAAGGCCGTAGCAATTAGTTGTGGTGAAGTAACGCCCTAGAGTGAGGCCTAGGTTGCCGGAACTTAGAAATGACCATTTCTTTCACAATGTTTGCAATTATTCATTTTATACGATGGAAAAGCTGTTGTACTTATATTGTATTTTATTCTTCTGGCGTTGAATTTTATGTCCCTAGCTATTCGATGTGGTGGAGCAACGCCCTAGAGCGAAGCCTAGGTTGCCCGGAACGTAGAAATGACCATCACTTTCGCAACGGGTTGCAATTACTCCTGTTATACGATGGAAAGGCTGTTGTATTTTTATTCTATTTTATGCTTCTGGCGTTGACTTCTTAGGTCCTAGCTATTCGATCTGGTGGAGCAACGCCCTAGAGTGAAGCCTAGGCAGCCCGGACCGTAGAAATGACCGCTACTTTCACAACCTTTGCAATCACTGATTTCCTACGATTGAAAAACTGTTGTATTTATATAGTATTTTATGCTTCTGGCGTTGACTTCTTAGGCCCTAACTATTCGATCTGGTGGAGCCACGCCCTAGAGTGAAGCCTAGGTTGCCCGGGACGTAGAAGTGACCATTACTTTCACACACGTTGCAATTATTCATGCTATACGATTGAAAAACTGTTGCATTTTTATTGTATTTTCTGCTTCTGACTTTGACTTCTTGGGCCCTAACTATTCGATCTGGTGGAACAACGCCCTAGAGTGAAGCCTAGGTTTCCCGGAACGCAGAAATGACCATTAGCTTCACATTGGTTGCAATTATTCCTTTTATACGATGGAAAAGCTGTTGTATTTATATCTTATTTTATGCTTGTGGCGTTGACTTCATAGGCCCTAACTATTCGATCTGGTGGAGAAAGGCCCTAGAGTGAAGCCGAGGTTGCTCGGAACGTAGAAATGACCATAACTTTCACACTGGTTTACATTATTCGTTTTCTACCATGGAAAAGCTGTTGCACCTTTATCGTATTTCATGCATCTGGCGTTGACATCTAAGGCCCTAACTATTCGATCTGGTGGAGCAAGGCCCTAGAGTGAAGCCTAGGTTGCCCGGAACGTAGAAATGACCAGTACTTTCACACTGGTTGCAGTTATTCGTTTTATACAATGAAAAACTGTTCTATTTATTTTGCATTTTAAACTTCGGGTGTTGACTGCTAAGGCCCTAACTATTCGATCTGGTGGAGCAACGCCCTAGAGTGAAGCCTAGGTTGCCCGGGAAGTAGAAATGACCATAACTTTCACACTGGTTGCAGTTATTCCTGTTAAACGATGGAAAAACTGTTGCATCTTCATTGTATTTTATGCTTCTGGCGCTGACTTCTAAGGCCCTAGCTATTCGATCTGGTGGAGCAACACCCTGGAGTGAAGCCTAGGTTGCCCGGAACGTGGAAATGACCAGAACTCTCACACTGGTTGCAATTATTCGTTTTATACGATGTAAAAGCTGTTGTATTTATATCGTATTTTATGCTTCTGGCGTTAACTTCTTAGGCCCTAACTATTCGACCTGGTGGAGCAACGCCCTAGAGTGAAACCTAGGTTGCCCGGAACGTAGAAATGACCATTACATTCACACTGGTTACAATTATTCCTATTATACTATGGAAAAACTGTTGCATTTTTATTGTTTTCTATGCTTCTGGAGTTTAATTCTAAGTCGCTAGCTATTCGATCTGGTGGAGCTACGACCTAGTGTGAAGCCTAGGTTGCCCGGAACGTAGAAATGACAATTACTTTCACACGGTTTGGTATTATTCATTTTGTACGATGGAAAAGCTGTTGCATTTATATTGTATTTTATGCCTCTGGCGTTGACTTCTAAGGCCGTAGCTATTAGATGTGGTGGAGCAACGCCCTAGAGTGACGCCTAGGTTGCCCGGAACGTAGAAATGACCATTACTTTCACAATGTTTGCAATTACTCATTTTATACGATGGAAAAACTTTTATACTTATATTGTTTTTTATTCTTCTGGCGTTGACTTCTTAGGCCCTAACTATTCGATCTGGTGGAACAACGCCCTAGAGTGAAGACTAGGTTGCCCGGAACATGGAAATGACCATTACTTTCAGACTGTTTGCAAATATACATTATATACGGTGGAATAGCTGTTGTATTTATATTGTATTTTATGCTTCTGGCGTTGACTTCTTAGGCCCTAACTATTTAATCTGGTAGAGCACCGCCCCAGAGTGAAGCATAGGTTGCCGGGAACGTAGAAATGACCATAACTTTCACACCGGTAGCAACTATTCCTTTTATACAATGGAAAAACTGTTCTATTTATTTTGTATTTTATGCTTCGGGCGTTGACTTCTGAGGCCCTAACTATTCAATCTGTTGGTGCAGCGCCCTAGGGTGAAGCCTAGGTTGCCCGGAACGTAGAAATGACCATAACTTTCACACTGGTTGCTATTATTCGTTTTATACGATGGAAAAACTGTTATACTTATATTGTATTTTATGCTTCTGGCGTTGACTTCTTAGGCCCTAACTATTCGATCTGTTGGAGCAACGCCCTAGGGTGAAGCCTAGGTTGCCCGGAACGTAGAAATGACCATAACCTTCACACTAGTAGCAATTATTCGTTTTATACAATGGAAAACCTGTTCGAATTATTTTGTATTTTATGTTTCGGGCGTTGACTTCTAAGGCCCTAACTGTTTGATCTGGTGGACCAACGCCCTAGAGTGAAGCCTAGGTTGCTCGGAACGTAGAAACGACCATTACCTTCAAACTGTTTGCAATTATTTATTTTATACGATGGCAAAGCTGTTGTATTTATATTGTATTTTATGCTTCCGGCGTTAACTTCTAAGGCCCTAACTATTCGATTTGATGGAGCAACGCCCTACAGTGAAGTCTAGGTTGCCCGGAACGTAGATATGTCCATAACCATCACACAGGTTGCAATTATTCGTTTTATACGATGGAAAGACTGTTGTATTTATTTTGTAGTTTATGCTTCTGGCGTTGACTTCTAAGGCCCTAACTCTTGGATCTGGTGGAGCAACGCCTCAGAGTTAAGTCTAGTGTGCCCGAAATGTCGATATGATCATTACTTTCGCACTGGTTGCAATTAGTCATGCTATACGATGGAAAAACTGCTGCATTTTTATTGTATTTTGTGCTTCTGGCGTTGACTTCTAAGGCCGTAACTATTAGATATGATGGAGCAACGCCCTAGAGTGACGCCTAGGTTACCCGGAACGTAGAAATGACCATTACTTTCACACTGTTTGCAATTATTCATTTTATACGATGGAAAAGCTGTTGTATTTATATTGTATTTTAGGCTCCTGGCGTTGACTGCTAAGGCCGTAGCTATTAGATGTGGCGGAGCAACGCCCTAGTGTGACGCCTAGGTTGACCGGAACGTAGAAATGACCATTTCTTTCACAATGTCTGCAATTATTCATTTTATACGATTGAAAAACCGTTGTACTTATATTGTATTTTATCCTTCTGGCGTTGAATTCTAAGTCCCTAGCTATTCGATCTCGTGGAGCAACGCACTAGAGTGAAGCCTAGGTTACCCGGAACGTAGAAATGACAAGTACTTTCACACTGGTTGCAGTTATTCGTTTTATACAGTGGAAAAACTGTTCTATTTATTTTGCATTTTATGCTTCGGGCGTTGATTTCTAAGGCCCTAACTATTCGATCTGGTGGAGCAACGCCCTAGAGTGAAGCCTAGGTTGCCCGGAACGTAGAAATGACCAGTACTTTCACACTGGTTGCAGTTATTCGTTTTCTACGATGGAAAAACTGTTCTATTTATTTTGCATTTTATGCTTCGGGCGTTGACTTCTAAGGCCCTAACTATTAAATCTACTGGAGCAGCGCCCTAGGGTGAAGCCTACGTTGCACGGAAAGTAGAAATGACCATAACTTTCATACTGGTTGCAATTATTCGTTTCATATGATGGAAAAACTGTTGTATTTATATTGTATTTTATGCTTCTGGCGTTCACTCCTTAGGCCCTAACTATTCGATCTGGTGGAACAACGCCTTGGGGTGAAGCCTAGGTTGCCGGGAACATAGGAATGACCATAACTTTCACACTGGTCGCTATTATTCGTTTTATACGATGGAGATACTGTTATATTTATATTGTATTTTATGCTTCAGGCGTTGACTTCTGAGGCCGTAGCTATTCGATGTGGTGGAAGAACGCCATAGAGTGAAGCCTAGGTTGCCCGGAACGTAGAGATGACCATAACTTTCATACTGGTGGCAATTATTCGTTTTATATGATGGAAAAACTGTTGTATTTATATTGTATTTTATGCTTCTGGCGTTGACTTCTAAGGCACAAACTATTCCATCTGGTGGAGCAATGCCCTAGAGTGAAGCCTAGGTTCCCCGGAACGTAGAAATGACCATCACTTTCAAACTGGTTGCAATTATTCCTGTTATAGGATGGAAAGACTGTTGTATTTTTATTGTATTTTATGCTTCAGGCGTTGACCTCTGAGGCCGTACCTATTCGATGTGGTGGAAGAACGCCATAGAGTGAAGCCTGGGTTGCCCGGAACGTAGAAATGACCATAACATTCATACTGGTTGCTATTATTCGTTTGATACGATCGAAAAGCTGTTGCATCTTCATTGTATTTTATGATTCTGGCGTTGACTTCTAAGGCCCTAACTATTCGATCTGGTGGAGCAACGCCCTAGAGTGAAGCCTAGGTTGCCCGGAACGTAGAAATGACCATCACTTTCAAACTGGTTGCAATTATTCGTTTTATATGATGGAAGAACTGTTGTATTTATATTGTATTTTATGCTGCTGGCGTTCACTTCTTAGGCCCTAACTATTCGATCTGGTGGAACAACGCTCTAGAGTGATGCCTAGGTTGCCCGGAACGTAGAAATGACCATCACTTTCAAACTGGTTGCAATTATTCCTGTTATATGATGGAAAAACTGTTGTATTTATATTGTATTTTATGCTTCGGGCGTTGACTGCTAAGGCCCTAACTATTCAATCTGTTGGATCAACGCCCTAGCGTGAAGCCTACGTTGCCTCGAACGTACAAATGACCATTACTTTCACACGGGTTGCAATCATCCCTGTTATAGGACGGAACGACTGTTGTATTTTTATTGTATTTTATGCTTCAGGCATTGACTTCTGAGGCCGTTGCTATTCGATGTAGTGGGAGAACGCCATAGAGTGAAGCCTAGGTTGCCCGGAACGTAGAAATGACCATAACTTTCATACTGGTTGCAATTATTCGTTTTGTACGTTGGAAAAACTGTTGTATTTATATTGTATTTTATGCTTCTGGCGTTGACTTCTAAGGCACTAACTATTCGATCTGGTGGAGCAACGCCCTAGCGTGAAGCCTAGGTTGAACAGAACGTAGAAATGACCATCACTTTCAAACTGGTTGCAATTATTCCTGTTATATGATGGAAAAACTGTTGTAATTATATTGTATTTTATGATTCTGGCGTTGACTTCTAAGGCCCTAACTATTCGATCTGGTGGAGCAACGCACTAGAGTGAAACCTAGGTTGCCCGGAACGTAGAAAATGACCATCACTTTCAAACTGGTTGCAATTAATCCTTTTATACGGTGGAAAAACTGTTGTATTTTTATTGCGTTTTATGTTTCGGGCATTGACTTCTAAGGCCCTAACTATTCAATCTGTTGGAGCAACGCCCTCGGGTGTAGCGCAGGTTGCCCGGAAAGTAGAAATGACCACAACTTTCATACTGGTTGCATTTACTCGTTTTATATGATAGAAAAACTGTTGTATTTATATTGTATTTTATGCTTCTGGCGTTCACTTCTTAGGCCCTAACTATTCGATCTGGTGGAACAACGCCCTGGGGTGAAACCTAGGTTGCCGGAATGTAGAATTGACCATAACTTTCACACTGGTTTCTATTATTCGATTTATACAATGGAAAAGTTGTTCTATTTATTTTGTATTTTATGCTTCGGGCGTTGACTTCTAAGGAGCTAACTGTTTGATCTGGTGGAGCAACGCCCTAGAGTGAAGCCTAGGTTACCCGGAACGTGGAAATGACCAGTACTTTCACACTGTTTGCAGTTATTCCTGCTATACGATGGAAAAACTGTTGCATCTTTATTGAATTTTATGCTTCTGGCGTTGACTTCTAAGTTCCTAACTATTCTATCTGGTGGATCAACGCCCTAGAGTGAAGCGTAGGTTGCTCCGAATGTATAAATGACCATAACATTCACACTGGTTGAAATTATTCGTTTTATACGATGGAAAAACTGTTATATTTATATTGTATTTTATGCTTCTGGCTTTGTTTTCTTAGGCCCTAACTATTCAACCTGGTGGAACAACGCCCTAGAGTGAGGCCTAGGTAGCCCGGAACGTAGAAATGACCATCACTTCCATACTGGTAGCAATTATTCGTTTTATACGATAGAAAAACTGTTGTGTTTATATTGTATTTTATGCTTCTGGCGTTGACTTCTAAGGCACTAACTATTCGATCTGGTGGAGCAACGCCCTAGAGTGAAGCCTAGGTTCCCCGGAACGTAGAAATGACCATCACTTTCAAACTGGTTGCAATTATTCCTGTTATAGGATGGAAAGACTGTTGTATTTTTATTGTATTTTATGCTTCAGGCGTTGACTTCTGAGGCCGTACCTATTCGATGTGGTGGAAGAACGCCATAGAGTGAAGCCTGGGTTGCCCGGAACGTAGAAATGACCATAACTTTCATACTGGTTGCTATTATTCGTTTGATACGATCGAAAAGCTGTTGCATCTTCATTGTATTTTATGATTCTGGCGTTGACTTCTAAGGCCCTAACTATTCGATCTGGTGGAGCAACGCCCTAGAGTGAAGCCTAGGTTGCCCGGAACGTAGAAATGACCATCACTTTCAAACTGGTTGCAATTATTCGTTTTATATGATGGAAGAACTGTTGTATTTATATTGTATTTTATGCTGCTGGCGTTCACTTCTTAGGACCTAACTATTCGATCTGGTGGAACAACGCTCTAGAGTGATGCCTAGGTTGCCCGGAACGTAGAAATGACCATCACTTTCAAACTGGTTGCAATTATTCCTGTTATATGATGGAAAAACTGTTGTATTTATATTGTATTTTATGCTTCGGGCGTTGACTGCTAAGGCCCTAACTATTCAATCTGTTGGATCAACGCCCTAGCGTGAAGCCTACGTTGCCTCGAACGTACAAATGACCATTACTTTCACACGGGTTGCAATTATCCCTGTTATAGGACGGAACGACTGTTGTATTTTTATTGTATTTTATGCTTCAGGCATTGACTTCTGAGGCCGTTGCTATTCGATGTAGTGGGAGAACGCCATAGAGTGAAGCCTAGGTTGCCCGGAACGTAGAAATGACCATAACTTTCATACTGGTTGCAATTATTCGTTTTGTACGTTGGAAAAGCTGTTGTATTTATATTGTATTTTATGCTTCTGGCGTTGACTTCTAAGGCACTAACTATTCGATCTGGTGGAGCAACGCCCTAGCGTGAAGCCTAGGTTGAACAGAACGTAGAAATGACCATCACTTTCAAACTGGTTGCAATTATTCCTGTTATATGATGGAAAAACTGTTGTAATTATATTGTATTTTATGATTCTGGCGTTGACTTCTAAGGCCCTAACTATTCGATCTGGTGGAGCAACGCCCTAGAGTGAAGCCTAGGTTGCCCGGATCGTAGAAAATGACCATCACTTTCAAACTGGTTGCAATTAATCCTTTTATACGATGGAAAAACTGTTGTATTTTTATTGCGTTTTATGTTTCGGGCATTGACTTCTAAGGCCCTAACTATTCAATCTGTTGGAGCAACGCCCTCGGGTGTAGCCCAGGTTGCCCGGAAAGTAGAAATGACCACAACTTTCATACTGGTTGCATTTACTCGTTTTATATGATAGAAAAACTGTTGTATTTATATTGTATTTTATGCTGCTGGCGTTCACTTCTTAGGCCCTAACTATTCGATCCGGTGGAACAACGACCTGGGGTGAAGCCTAGGTTGCCCGGAACGTAGAAATGACCATAACTTTCACACTGGTTGCTATTATTCGTTTTATACGATGGAAAATCTGTTATATTTATATTGTATTTTATGCTTCTGGCGTTGCCTTGTTAGGCCCTAACTGTTCGATCTGGTGGAACAACGCCCTAGAGTGAAGCCTAGGTTACCCGGAACGTAGAAATGGCCAGTACTTTCACACTGTTTGCAGTTATTCCTGCTATACGATGGAAAAACTGTTGCATCTTTATTGAATTTTATGCTTCTGGCGTTGACTTCTAAGGCCCTAACTATTCTATCTGGTGGATCAAGGCCCTAGAGTGAAGCCTAGGTTGCTCGGAATGTAGAAATGACCATAACATTCACACTGGTTGAAATTATCCGTTTTATACGATGGAAAAACTGTTATATTTATATTGTATTTTATGCTTCTGGCGTTGATTTCTTAGGCCCTAACTATTCGATCTGGTGGAACAACGCACTAGAGTGAGGCCTAGGTTGCCCGGAGCGTAGAAATGACCATCACTTCCATACTGGTAGCAATTATTCGTTTTATACGATGGAAAAACTGTTACATTTATATTGTATTTTATGCTTCTGGCGTTGATTTCTTAGGCCCTAACTACTCAATCTGGTGGAACAACGCCCTAGAGTGAGGCCTAGGTTGCCCGGAACGTAGAAATGACCATCACTTCCATACTAGTAGCAATTATTCGTTTTATACGATGGAAAAGCTGTTGCATCTTTATTGTATTTTATGCTTCTGGCGTTGACTTCTAAAGCCGTAGCTATTCGACGTGGTGGAGCAACGCCCTAGAGTGAAGCCTAGGTTGCCCGGAACGTAGAAATGCCCATTACTTTCACACTGGTTGCAATTATTAGTTTTATACAATGGAAAAACTGTTCTATTTATTTTGTATTTTATGCTTCGGGCGTTGACTTCTAAGGCCCTAACTGTATGATCTGGTGGAGCAACGCCCTAGAGTGAAGCCTAGGTTGCCCGGAAAGTAGAAATGACCATAACTTTTACACTGGTTGCTATTATTCGTTTTATACAATGGAAAAACTGTTCTATTTATTTTGTATTTTATGCTTCGGGCGTTGACTTCTAAGGCCCTAACTGTATGATCTGGTGGAGCAACGCCCTAGAGTGAAGCCTGGGTTGCCCGGAACGTAGAAATGACCATAACTTTCATACTGGTTGCTATTATTCGTTTGATACGATCGAAAAGCTGTTGCATCTTCATTGTATTTTATGATTCTGGCGTTGACTTCTAAGGCCCTAACTATTCGATCTGGTGGAGCAACGCCCTAGAGTGAAGCCTAGGTTGCCCGGAACGTAGAAATGACCATCACTTTCAAACTGGTTGCAATTATTCGTTTTATATGATGGAAGAACTGTTGTATTTATATTGTATTTTATGCTGCTGGCGTTCACTTCTTAGGCCCTAACTATTCGATCTGGTGGAACAACGCTCTAGAGTGATGCCTAGGTTGCCCGGAACGTAGAAATGACCATAACTTTCAAACTGGTTGCAATTATTCCTGTTATATGATGGAAAAACTGTTGTATTTATATTGTATTTTATGCTTCAGGCATTGACTGCTAAGGCCCTAACTATTCAATCTGTTGGATCAACGCCCTAGCGTGAAGCCTACGTTGCCTCGAACGTACAAATGACCATTACTTTCACACGGGTTGCAATTATCCCTGTTATAGGACGGAACGACTGTTGTATTTTTATTGTATTTTATGCTTCAGGCATTGACTTCTGAGGCCGTTGCTATTCGATGTAGTGGGAGAACGCCATAGAGTGAAGCCTAGGTTGCCCGGAACGTAGAAAATGACCATCACTTTCAAACTGGTTGCAATTAATCCTTTTATACGATGGAAAAACTGTTGTATTTTTATTGCGTTTTATGTTTCGGGCATTGACTTCTAAGGCCCTAACTATTCAATCTGTTGGAGCAACGCCCTCGGGTGTAGCGCAGGTTGCCCGGAAAGTAGAAATGACCACAACTTTCATACTGGTTGCATTTACTCGTTTTATATGATAGAAAAACTGTTGTATTTATATTGTATTTTATGCTTCTGGCGTTCACTTCTTAGGCCCTAACTATTCGATCTGGTGGAACAACGCCCTGGGGTGAAGCCTAGGTTGCCGGAATGTAGAAATGACCATAACTTTCACACTGGTTTCTATTATTCGTTTTATACAATGGAAAAGCTGTTCTATTTATTTTGTATTTTATGCTTCGGGCGTTGACTTCTAAGGAACTAACTGTTTGATCTGGTGGAGCAACGCCCTAGAGTGAAGCCTAGGTTGCCCGGAACGTAGAAATGACCATAACTTTCAAACTGGATGCTATTATTCGTTCTATACGATGGAAAGACTGTTATATTTATATTGTATCTTATGCTTCTGGCGTTGACTTCTTAGGCCCTAACAATTCGATCTGGTGGAACAACGCCCTAGAGTGAAGCCTAGGTTACCCGGAACGTAGAAATGGCCAGTACTTTCACACTGTTTGCAGTTATTCCTGCTATACGATGGAAAAACTGTTGTATTTATATTGTATTTTATGCTTCGGGCGTTGACTGCTAAGGCCCTAACTATTCAATCTGTTGGATCAACGCCCTAGCGTGAAGCCTAGGTTGCTCGGAATGTAGAAATGACCATAACTTTCACACTAGCTGAAATTATTCGTTTAATACGATGGAAAAGCTGTTGCATCTTCATTGTATTTTATGATTCTGGCGTTGACTTCTAAGGCCCTAACTATTCGATCTGGTGGAGCAACGCCCTAGAGTGAAGCCTAGGTTGCCCAGAACGTAGAAAATGACCATCACTTTCAAACTGGTTGCAATTAATCCTTTTATACAATGGAAAAACTGTTGTATTTTTATTGCGTTTTATGTTTCGGGCATTGACTTCTAAGTTCCTAACTATTCTATCTGGTGGATCAACGCCCTAGAGTGAAGCGTAGGTTGCTCCGAATGTAGAAATGACCATCACTTCCATACTGGTAGCAATTATTCGTTTTATACGATGGAAAAACTGTTGCGTTTATATTGTATTTTATGCTTCTGGCGTTGACTTCTAAGGCACTAACTATTCGATCTGGAGGAGCAACGCCCTAGAGTGAAGCCTATGTTCCCCGGAACGTAGAAATGACCATCACTTTCAAACTGGTTGCAATTATTCCTGTTATAGGATGGAAAGACTGTTGTATTTTTATTGTATTTTATGCTTCAGGCGTTGACTTCTGAGGCCGTACCTATTCGATGTGGTGGAAGAACGCCATAGAGTGAAGCCCAGGTTGCCCGGAACGTAGAAATGACCATAACTTACATACTGGTTGCAATTATTCGTTTTATATGATGGAAGAACTGTTGTATTTATATTGTATTTTATGCTGCTGGCGTTCACTTCTTAGGCCCAAACAATTCGATCTGGTGGAACAACGACCTGGGGTGAAGCCTAGGTTGCCCGGAACGTAGAAATGACCATAACTTTCACACTGGTTGCTATTATTCGTTTTATACGATGGAAAATCTGTTATATTTATATTGTATTTTATGCTTCTGGCGTTGCCTTCTTAGGCCCTAACTGTTCGATCTGGTGGAACAACGCCCTAGAGTGAAGCCTAGGTTACCCGGAACGTAGAAATGGCCAGTACTTTCACACTGTTTGCAGTTATTCCTGCTATACGATGGAAAAACTGTTGCATCTTTATTGAATTTTATGCTTCTGGCGTTGACTTCTAAGGCCCTAACTATTCTATCTGGTGGATCAACGCCATAGAGTGAAGCCTAGGTTGCTCGGAATGTAAAAATGACCATAACATTCACACTGGTTGAAGTTATTCGTTTTATACGATGGAAAAACTGTTATATTTATATTGTATTTTATGCTTCTGGCGTTGATTTCTTAGGCCCTAACTACTCAATCTGGTGGAACAACGCCCTAGAGTGAGGCCTAGGTTGCCCGGAACGTAGAAATGACCATCACTTCCATACTAGTAGCAATTATTCGTTTTATACGATGGAAAAACTGTTGTGTTTATATTGAATTTTATGCTTCTGGCGTTGACTTCTAAGGTCCTACCTATTCAAGCTGTTGGAGCAACGCCCTAGGGTGAAGCCTAGGTTGCGCGGAAAGTAGAAATGACAATAACCTTCACACTGGGTGCAATTATTCGTTTTATACGATGGAAAAGCTGTTGCATCTTTATTGTATTTTATGCTTCTGTCGTTGACGTCTAAGGCCGTAGCTATTAGATGTGGTGGAGCAACGCACTAGGGTGACGCCTAGGTTGCCCGGGACGTGGAATGACCATTACTTTCGCAATGTTTGCAATTATTCATTTTATACGATGGAAAAACTGTTATATTTATATTGTATTTTATGCTTCTGGCGTTGATTTCTTAGGCCCTAACTATTCAACCTGGTGGAACAACGCACTAGAGTGAGGTCTAGGTAGCCCGGAACGTAGAAATGACCATCACTTCCATACTGGTAGCAATTATTCGTTTTATACGATGGAATAACTGTTGTGTTTATATTGTATTTTTTGCTTCTGGCGTTGACTCCTAAGGCACTAACTATTCGATATGGTGGAGCAACGCCCTAGAGTGAAGCCTAGGTTCCCCGGAACGTAGAAATGACCATCACTTTCAAAATGGTTGCAATTATTCCTGTTATAGGATGGAAAGACTGTTGTATTTTTATTGTATTTTATGCTTCAGACGTTGACTTCTGAGGCCGTAGCTATTCGATGTGGTGGAAGAACGCCATAGAGTGAAGCCTGGGTTTCCCGGAACGTAGAAATGACCATAACCTTCATACTGGTTGCAATTATTCGTTTTATACGAACGAAAAGCTGTTGCATCTTCATTGTATTTTATGATTCTGGCGTTGACTTCTAGTGCCCTAACTATTCGATCTGGTGGAGCAACGCCCTAGAGTGAAGCCTAGGTTGCCCGGAACGTAGAAATGACCATCACTTTCAAACTGGTTGCAATTATTCGTTTTATATGATGGAAGAACTGTTGTATTTATATTGTATTTTATGCTGCTGGCGTTCACTTCTTAGGCCCTAACTATTCGATCTGGTGGAACAACGCTCTAGAGTGAAGCCTAGGTTGCCCGCAACGTAGAAATGACCACCACTTTCAAACTGGTTGCAATTATTCCTGTTATGTGATGGAAAAACTGTTGTATTTATATTGTATTTTATGCTTCGGGCGTTGACTGCTAAGGCCCTAACTATTCAATCTGTTGGATCAACGTCCTAGAGTGAAGCCTAGGTTGCTCGGAATGTAGAAATGACCATAACATTCACACTGGTTGAAATTATTCGTTTAACACGATGGAGAAGCTGTTGCATCTTTATTGTATTTTACGATTCTGCCGTTGTCTTCTTAGGCCGTAACGATTCGATCTGGTGGAGCAACGCCCTGGAGTGAAGCCTAGGTTGCGCGGAACGTAGAATTGGCCATCACTTTCAAACTGGATGCAATTATTCCTGTAGATGATGGAAAAACTGTTGTATTTATATTGTATTTTATGCTTCGGGCGTTGACTGCAAAGGCCCTAACTATTCAATCTGTTGGATCAACGCCCTAGCGTGAAGCCTAGGTTGCTCGGAATGTAGAAATGACCATAACTTTCACACCGGCAGCAATTATTCGTTTTACACGATGGAAAAACTGTTCTATTTATTTTGTATTTTATGCATCGGGCGTTGACTTCTTAGGCCCTAACAATTCGATCTGGTGGAACAACGCCCTAGAGTGAAGCCTAGGTTGCCTGGAACGTACAAATGACCATCACTTTCAAACGGGTTGCAATTATCCCTGTTATAGGACGGAAAGACTGTTGTATTTTTATTGTGTTTTATGCTTCAGTCATTGACTTCTGAGGCCGTTGCCATTCGATGTAGTGGAAGAACGCCATAGAGTGAAGCCTAGGTTGCCCAGAACGAAGAAATGACCATAACTTTCATACTGGTTGCAATTATTCGTTTTATACGTTGGAAAAACTGTTGTGTTTATATTGTATTTTATGCTTCGGGCGTTGACTGCTAAGGCCCGAACTATTCAATCTGTTGGAGCAACGCCCTAGAGTGAAGCCTAGGTTGCCCGGAACGTAGAAATGACCATCACTTTCACACTGGTTGCTATTATTCGTTTTATACGATGGAAAAACTGTTATATCTATATTGTATTTTATGCTTCTGGCGTTGCCTTCTTAGGCCCTAACTGTTCGATCTGGTGGAACAACGCCCTAGAGTGAAGCCTAGGTTGCCCGGATCGTAGAAAATGACCATCACTTTCAAACTGGTTGCAATTAATCCTTTTATACGATGGAAAAACTGTTGTATTTTTATTGCGTTTTATGTTTCGGGCATTGACTTCTAAGGCCCTAACTATTCAATCTGTTGGAGCAACGCCCTCGGGTGTAGCCCAGGTTGCCCGGAAAGTAGAAATGACCACAACTTTCATACTGGTTGCATTTACTCGTTTTATATGATAGAAAAACTGTTGTATTTATATTGTATTTTATGCTGCTGGCGTTCACTTCTTAGGCCCTAACTATTCGATCCGGTGGAACAACGACCTGGGGTGAAGCCTAGGTTGCCCGGAACGTAGAAATGACCATAACTTTCACACTGGTTGCTATTATTCGTTTTATACGATGGAAAATCTGTTATATTTATATTGTATTTTATGCTTCTGGCGTTGCCTTGTTAGGCCCTAACTGTTCGATCTGGTGGAACAACGCCCTAGAGTGAAGCCTAGGTTACCCGGAACGTAGAAATGGCCAGTACTTTCACACTGTTTGCAGTTATTCCTGCTATACGATGGAAAAACTGTTGCATCTTTATTGAATTTTATGCTTCTGGCGTTGACTTCTAAGGCCCTAACTATTCTATCTGGTGGATCAAGGCCCTAGAGTGAAGCCTAGGTTGCTCGGAATGTAGAAATGACCATAACATTCACACTGGTTGAAATTATCCGTTTTATACGATGGAAAAACTGTTATATTTATATTGTATTTTATGCTTCTGGCGTTGATTTCTTAGGCCCTAACTATTCGATCTGGTGGAACAACGCACTAGAGTGAGGCCTAGGTTGCCCGGAGCGTAGAAATGACCATCACTTCCATACTGGTAGCAATTATTCGTTTTATACGATGGAAAAACTGTTACATTTATATTGTATTTTATGCTTCTGGCGTTGATTTCTTAGGCCCTAACTACTCAATCTGGTGGAACAACGCCCTAGAGTGAGGCCTAGGTTGCCCGGAACGTAGAAATGACCATCACTTCCATACTAGTAGCAATTATTCGTTTTATACGATGGAAAAGCTGTTGCATCTTTATTGTATTTTATGCTTCTGGCGTTGACTTCTAAAGCCGTAGCTATTCGACGTGGTGGAGCAACGCCCTAGAGTGAAGCCTAGGTTGCCCGGAACGTAGAAATGCCCATTACTTTCACACTGGTTGCAATTATTAGTTTTATACAATGGAAAAACTGTTCTATTTATTTTGTATTTTATGCTTCGGGCGTTGACTTCTAAGGCCCTAACTGTATGATCTGGTGGAGCAACGCCCTAGAGTGAAGCCTAGGTTGCCCGGAAAGTAGAAATGACCATAACTTTTACACTGGTTGCTATTATTCGTTTTATACAATGGAAAAACTGTTCTATTTATTTTGTATTTTATGCTTCGGGCGTTGACTTCTAAGGCCCTAACTGTATGATCTGGTGGAGCAACGCCCTAGAGTGAAGCCTGGGTTGCCCGGAACGTAGAAATGACCATAACTTTCATACTGGTTGCTATTATTCGTTTGATACGATCGAAAAGCTGTTGCATCTTCATTGTATTTTATGATTCTGGCGTTGACTTCTAAGGCCCTAACTATTCGATCTGGTGGAGCAACGCCCTAGAGTGAAGCCTAGGTTGCCCGGAACGTAGAAATGACCATCACTTTCAAACTGGTTGCAATTATTCGTTTTATATGATGGAAGAACTGTTGTATTTATATTGTATTTTATGCTGCTGGCGTTCACTTCTTAGGCCCTAACTATTCGATCTGGTGGAACAACGCTCTAGAGTGATGCCTAGGTTGCCCGGAACGTAGAAATGACCATAACTTTCAAACTGGTTGCAATTATTCCTGTTATATGATGGAAAAACTGTTGTATTTATATTGTATTTTATGCTTCAGGCATTGACTGCTAAGGCCCTAACTATTCAATCTGTTGGATCAACGCCCTAGCGTGAAGCCTACGTTGCCTCGAACGTACAAATGACCATTACTTTCACACGGGTTGCAATTATCCCTGTTATAGGACGGAACGACTGTTGTATTTTTATTGTATTTTATGCTTCAGGCATTGACTTCTGAGGCCGTTGCTATTCGATGTAGTGGGAGAACGCCATAGAGTGAAGCCTAGGTTGCCCGGAACGTAGAAAATGACCATCACTTTCAAACTGGTTGCAATTAATCCTTTTATACGATGGAAAAACTGTTGTATTTTTATTGCGTTTTATGTTTCGGGCATTGACTTCTAAGGCCCTAACTATTCAATCTGTTGGAGCAACGCCCTCGGGTGTAGCGCAGGTTGCCCGGAAAGTAGAAATGACCACAACTTTCATACTGGTTGCATTTACTCGTTTTATATGATAGAAAAACTGTTGTATTTATATTGTATTTTATGCTTCTGGCGTTCACTTCTTAGGCCCTAACTATTCGATCTGGTGGAACAACGCCCTGGGGTGAAGCCTAGGTTGCCGGAATGTAGAAATGACCATAACTTTCACACTGGTTTCTATTATTCGTTTTATACAATGGAAAAGCTGTTCTATTTATTTTGTATTTTATGCTTCGGGCGTTGACTTCTAAGGAACTAACTGTTTGATCTGGTGGAGCAACGCCCTAGAGTGAAGCCTAGGTTGCCCGGAACGTAGAAATGACCATAACTTTCAAACTGGATGCTATTATTCGTTCTATACGATGGAAAGACTGTTATATTTATATTGTATCTTATGCTTCTGGCGTTGACTTCTTAGGCCCTAACAATTCGATCTGGTGGAACAACGCCCTAGAGTGAAGCCTAGGTTACCCGGAACGTAGAAATGGCCAGTACTTTCACACTGTTTGCAGTTATTCCTGCTATACGATGGAAAAACTGTTGTATTTATATTGTATTTTATGCTTCGGGCGTTGACTGCTAAGGCCCTAACTATTCAATCTGTTGGATCAACGCCCTAGCGTGAAGCCTAGGTTGCTCGGAATGTAGAAATGACCATAACTTTCACACTAGCTGAAATTATTCGTTTAATACGATGGAAAAGCTGTTGCATCTTCATTGTATTTTATGATTCTGGCGTTGACTTCTAAGGCCCTAACTATTCGATCTGGTGGAGCAACGCCCTAGAGTGAAGCCTAGGTTGCCCAGAACGTAGAAAATGACCATCACTTTCAAACTGGTTGCAATTAATCCTTTTATACAATGGAAAAACTGTTGTATTTTTATTGCGTTTTATGTTTCGGGCATTGACTTCTAAGTTCCTAACTATTCTATCTGGTGGATCAACGCCCTAGAGTGAAGCGTAGGTTGCTCCGAATGTAGAAATGACCATCACTTCCATACTGGTAGCAATTATTCGTTTTATACGATGGAAAAACTGTTGCGTTTATATTGTATTTTATGCTTCTGGCGTTGACTTCTAAGGCACTAACTATTCGATCTGGAGGAGCAACGCCCTAGAGTGAAGCCTATGTTCCCCGGAACGTAGAAATGACCATCACTTTCAAACTGGTTGCAATTATTCCTGTTATAGGATGGAAGACTGTTGTATTTTTATTGTATTTTATGCTTCAGGCGTTGACTTCTGAGGCCGTACCTATTCGATGTGGTGGAAGAACGCCATAGAGTGAAGCCCAGGTTGCCCGGAACGTAGAAATGACCATAACTTACATACTGGTTGCAATTATTCGTTTTATATGATGGAAGAACTGTTGTATTTATATTGTATTTTATGCTGCTGGCGTTCACTTCTTAGGCCCAAACAATTCGATCTGGTGGAACAACGACCTGGGGTGAAGCCTAGGTTGCCCGGAACGTAGAAATGACCATAACTTTCACACTGGTTGCTATTATTCGTTTTATACGATGGAAAATCTGTTATATTTATATTGTATTTTATGCTTCTGGCGTTGCCTTCTTAGGCCCTAACTGTTCGATCTGGTGGAACAACGCCCTAGAGTGAAGCCTAGGTTACCCGGAACGTAGAAATGGCCAGTACTTTCACACTGTTTGCAGTTATTCCTGCTATACGATGGAAAAACTGTTGCATCTTTATTGAATTTTATGCTTCTGGCGTTGACTTCTAAGGCCCTAACTATTCTATCTGGTGGATCAACGCCATAGAGTGAAGCCTAGGTTGCTCGGAATGTAAAAATGACCATAACATTCACACTGGTTGAAGTTATTCGTTTTATACGATGGAAAAACTGTTATATTTATATTGTATTTTATGCTTCTGGCGTTGATTTCTTAGGCCCTAACTACTCAATCTGGTGGAACAACGCCCTAGAGTGAGGCCTAGGTTGCCCGGAACGTAGAAATGACCATCACTTCCATACTAGTAGCAATTATTCGTTTTATACGATGGAAAAACTGTTGTGTTTATATTGAATTTTATGCTTCTGGCGTTGACTTCTAAGGTCCTACCTATTCAAGCTGTTGGAGCAACGCCCTAGGGTGAAGCCTAGGTTGCGCGGAAAGTAGAAATGACAATAACCTTCACACTGGGTGCAATTATTCGTTTTATACGATGGAAAAGCTGTTGCATCTTTATTGTATTTTATGCTTCTGTCGTTGACGTCTAAGGCCGTAGCTATTAGATGTGGTGGAGCAACGCACTAGGGTGACGCCTAGGTTGCCCGGGACGTGGAATGACCATTACTTTCGCAATGTTTGCAATTATTCATTTTATACGATGGAAAAACTGTTATATTTATATTGTATTTTATGCTTCTGGCGTTGATTTCTTAGGCCCTAACTATTCAACCTGGTGGAACAACGCACTAGAGTGAGGTCTAGGTAGCCCGGAACGTAGAAATGACCATCACTTCCATACTGGTAGCAATTATTCGTTTTATACGATGGAATAACTGTTGTGTTTATATTGTATTTTTTGCTTCTGGCGTTGACTCCTAAGGCACTAACTATTCGATATGGTGGAGCAACGCCCTAGAGTGAAGCCTAGGTTCCCCGGAACGTAGAAATGACCATCACTTTCAAAATGGTTGCAATTATTCCTGTTATAGGATGGAAAGACTGTTGTATTTTTATTGTATTTTATGCTTCAGACGTTGACTTCTGAGGCCGTAGCTATTCGATGTGGTGGAAGAACGCCATAGAGTGAAGCCTGGGTTTCCCGGAACGTAGAAATGACCATAACCTTCATACTGGTTGCAATTATTCGTTTTATACGAACGAAAAGCTGTTGCATCTTCATTGTATTTTATGATTCTGGCGTTGACTTCTAGTGCCCTAACTATTCGATCTGGTGGAGCAACGCCCTAGAGTGAAGCCTAGGTTGCCCGGAACGTAGAAATGACCATCACTTTCAAACTGGTTGCAATTATTCGTTTTATATGATGGAAGAACTGTTGTATTTATATTGTATTTTATGCTGCTGGCGTTCACTTCTTAGGCCCTAACTATTCGATCTGGTGGAACAACGCTCTAGAGTGAAGCCTAGGTTGCCCGCAACGTAGAAATGACCACCACTTTCAAACTGGTTGCAATTATTCCTGTTATGTGATGGAAAAACTGTTGTATTTATATTGTATTTTATGCTTCGGGCGTTGACTGCTAAGGCCCTAACTATTCAATCTGTTGGATCAACGTCCTAGAGTGAAGCCTAGGTTGCTCGGAATGTAGAAATGACCATAACATTCACACTGGTTGAAATTATTCGTTTAACACGATGGAGAAGCTGTTGCATCTTTATTGTATTTTACGATTCTGCCGTTGTCTTCTTAGGCCGTAACGATTCGATCTGGTGGAGCAACGCCCTGGAGTGAAGCCTAGGTTGCGCGGAACGTAGAATTGGCCATCACTTTCAAACTGGATGCAATTATTCCTGTAGATGATGGAAAAACTGTTGTATTTATATTGTATTTTATGCTTCGGGCGTTGACTGCAAAGGCCCTAACTATTCAATCTGTTGGATCAACGCCCTAGCGTGAAGCCTAGGTTGCTCGGAATGTAGAAATGACCATAACTTTCACACCGGCAGCAATTATTCGTTTTACACGATGGAAAAACTGTTCTATTTATTTTGTATTTTATGCATCGGGCGTTGACTTCTTAGGCCCTAACAATTCGATCTGGTGGAACAACGCCCTAGAGTGAAGCCTAGGTTGCCTGGAACGTACAAATGACCATCACTTTCAAACGGGTTGCAATTATCCCTGTTATAGGACGGAAAGACTGTTGTATTTTTATTGTGTTTTATGCTTCAGTCATTGACTTCTGAGGCCGTTGCCATTCGATGTAGTGGAAGAACGCCATAGAGTGAAGCCTAGGTTGCCCAGAACGAAGAAATGACCATAACTTTCATACTGGTTGCAATTATTCGTTTTATACGTTGGAAAAACTGTTGTGTTTATATTGTATTTTATGCTTCGGGCGTTGACTGCTAAGGCCCGAACTATTCAATCTGTTGGAGCAACGCCCTAGAGTGAAGCCTAGGTTGCCCGGAACGTAGAAATGACCATCACTTTCACACTGGTTGCTATTATTCGTTTTATACGATGGAAAAACTGTTATATCTATATTGTATTTTATGCTTCTGGCGTTGCCTTCTTAGGCCCTAACTGTTCGATCTGGTGGAACAACGCCCTAGAGTGAAGCCTAGGTTACCCGGAACGTAGAAATGACCAGTACCTTCACACTGTTTGCAGTTATTCCTGCAATACGATGGAAATACTGTTGCATCTTTATTGAATTTTATGCTTCTGGCGTTGACGTCTAAGGCCCTAACTATTCTATCTGGTGGATCAAGGCCCTAGAGTGAAGCCTAGGTTGCTCGGAATGTAGAAATGACCATAACATTCACACTGGTTGAAATTATCCGTTTTATACGATGGAAAAACTGTTATATTTATATTGTATTTTATGCTTCTGGCGTTGATTTCTTAGGCCCTAACTATTCGATCTGGAGGAACAACGCACTAGAGTGAGGCCTAGGTTGCCCGGAACGTAGAAATGACCATCACTTCCATACTGGTAGCAATTATTCGTTTTATACGATGGAAAAACTGTTGTATTTATATTGTATTTTATGCTTCTGGCGTTGACTTCTAAGGCACTAACTATTGGATCTGGTGGAGCAACGCTCTAGTGTGAAGCCTAGGTTGCCCGGAACGTAGAAATGACCATCACTTTCACACTGGTTGAAATTATACCTGTTATATGATGGAAAAACTGTTGTAATTTTATTGTATTTTATACTTCGGGTGTTGACTGCTAAGGCCCGAACTATTCGATCTGGTGGAGCAACGCCCTAGAGTGAGGCCTAGGTTGCCCGGAACGTAGAAATGACCATCACTTCCATTCTGGTAGCAATTATTCGTTTTATACGATGGAAAAACTATTATATTTATATTGTATCTTATGCTTCTGGCGTTGACTTCTTAGGCCCTAACAATTCGATCTGGTGGAACAACGCCCTAGAGTGATGCCTAGGTTGCCTGGAACGTACAAATGACCATCACTTTCACAAGGGTTGCAATTATTCCTGTTATGGGATGGAAAGACTGTTGTATTTTTATTGTATTTTATGCTTCAGGCGTTGACTTCTGAGGCCGCAGCTATTCGATGTGGTGGAAGAACGCCATAGAGTGAAGCCTAGGTTGCCCGGAACGTAGAAATGACCATAACTATCATACTGGTTGCAATTATTCGTTTTACATGATGGAAGAACTGTTGTATTTATATTGTATTTTATGCTGCTTTCGTTCACTTCTTGGGCCCTAACTATTCGATCTGGTGGAACAACGCCCTGGGGTGAAGCCTAGGTTGCCCGGAACGTAGAAATGACAATAACTTTTACACTGGTAGCAATTGTTCGTTTTATACCATGGAAAAACTGTTCTATTTATTTTGTATTTTATGCTTCGGGCGTCGACTTCTAAGGCCCTAACTGTTTGATCTGGTGGAGCAACGCCCTAGGCGTGAAGCCTACGCTGCCCGGAAAGTAGAAAAGGCCATAACTTTTACCCTGGTAGCAAGTGTTCGTTTTATACCATGGAAAAACTGTTCTATTTATTTTGTATTTTATGCTTCTGGCGTTGACTTCTAAGGCACTAACTATTCGATCTGGTGGAGCAACGCTCTAGAGTGAAGCCTAGGTTGCCCGGAACGTAGAAATGACCATCACTTTCACACGGGTTGCAATTATTCCTGTTATAGGATGGAAAGACTGTTGTATTTTTATTGTATTTTATGCTTCAGGCGTTGGCTTCTGAGGCGGCATCTATTCGATGTGGTGGAAGAACGCCATAGAGTGAAGCCTAGGTTGCCCGGAACGTAGAAATGACCATAACTTTCATACTGGTTGCAATTATTCGTTTTATATGATGGAAGAACTGTTGTATTTATATTGTATTTTATGCTGCTGGCGTTCACTTCTTAGGCCCTAACTATTCGATCTGGTGGAACAACGCCCCGGGGTGAAGCCTAGGTTGCAGGAACGTAGAAATCATCATAACTTTCACACTGGTTGCTATTATTCGTTTTATACTATGGAAAAACTGTTCTATTTATTTTGTATTTTATGCTTCGGGCGTTGACTTCTAAGGACCTAGCTGTTTGACCTGGTGGAGCAACGCCCTAGAGTGAAGCCTAGGTTGCCCGGAACGTAGAAATGACCATAACTTTCACACTGGTTTCTATTATTCGTTTTATACAATGGAAAAACTGTTCTATTTATTTTGTATTTTATGCTTCGGGCGTTGAGTTCTAAGGCCCTAACTGTTTCGTCTGGTGGAGCAACGCCCTAGTGTGAAGCCTAGGTTGCCCGGAACGTAGAAGTGACCATAACTTTCACACTGGTTGCTATTATTCGTTCTATACGATGGAAAAACTGTTATATTTATATACTAGCTTATGCTTCTGGCGTTGACTTCTTAGGCCCTAACAATTCGATCTGGTGGAACAACGCCCTAGAGTGAAGCCTAGGTTGCCCGGAACGTACAAATGAACATCACTTTCATACGGGTTGCAATTATTCCTGTTATTGGACGGAAAGACTGTTGTATTTTTATTGTATTTTATGCTTCAGGCGTTGACTTCTGAGGCCGTTGCTATTCGATGTAGTGGAAGAACGCCATAGAGTGAAGCCTAGGTTGCCCGGAACGTAGAAATGACCATCACTTTCAAACTGGTTGCAATTATTCCTGTTATATGATGGAAAAACTGTTGTATTTATATTGTATTTTATGCTTCGGGCGTTGACTGCTAAGGCCCTAACTATTCAATCTGTTGGATCAACGCCCTAGAGTGAAGCCTAGGTTGCTCGGAATATAGAAATGACCATAACTTTCATACTGGTTGCAATTATTCGTTTTATACGATGGAAAAACAGTTCTATTTATTTTGTATTTTATGCTTCGGCCGTTGACTTCTAAGGCACTAACTATTCGATCCGTTGGAGCAACGCCCTAGGGTGTAGCCTAGGTTGCCCGGAAAGTAGAAATGACCACAACTTTCATACAGGTTGCAATTACTCGTTTTATATGATGGAAAAACTGTTGTATTTATATTGTATTTTATGCTTCTGGCGTTCACTTCTTAGGCCCTATCTATTCGAGCTGGTGGTACAACGCCCTAGGGTGAAGCCTAGGTTGCCCGGGACGTAGAAATGACCATAACTTTTACACTGGTAGCAAGTGTTCGTTTTATACCATGGAAAAACTGTTCTATTTATTTTGTATTTTATGCTTCGGGCGTTGACTTCTTAGGCCCTAACTATTCGATCTGGTGGAATAACGCCCTATGGTGAAGCCTGAGTTGCCCGGAACGTAGAAATGACCATAACTTTCATACTGGTTGCAATTATTCGTTTTATATGATGGAAAAACTGTTGTATTTATATTGTATTTTATGCTTCTGGCGTTGACTTCTAAGGCACTAACTATTCTATCTGGTGGATCAAGGCCCTAGAGTGAAGCCTAGGTTGCTCGGAGAGTAGAATTGACCATAACATTCACACTGGTTGAACTTATTCGTTTTATACGATGGAAAAACTGTTATATTTATATTGTATTTTATGCTTCTGGCGTTGATTTCTTAGGCCCTAACTATTCGATCTGGTGGAACAACGCCCTAGAGTGAGGCCTAGGTTGCCCGGAACGTAGAAATGACCACCACTTCCATACTGGTAGCAATTATTCGTTTTATATGGTGGAAAAACTGTTGTATTTATATTGTATTTTATGCTTCTGGCGTTCACTTCTTAGGCCCTAACTATTCGATTTGGTGGATCAACGCCCTAGGGTGAAGCATAGGTTGCCCGGAACGTAGAAATGACCATAACTTTCACACTGGTTGCTACTATTCGTTCTATACGATGGAAAAACTATTACACTTATATTGTATCTTATGCTTCTGGCGTTGACTTCTTAGGCCCTAACAATTCGATCTGGTGGAACAACGCCCTAGAGTGATGCCTAGGTTGCCTGGAACGTACAAATGACCATCACTTTCACAAGGGTTGCAATTATTCCTGTTATGGGATGGAAAGACTGTTGTATTTTTATTGTATTTTATGCTTCGGCCGTTGACTTCTAAGGCACTAACTATTCGATCTGTTGGAGCAACGCCCTAGGGTGTAGCCTAGGTTGCCCGGAAAGTAGAAATGACCACAACTTTCATACTGGTTGCAATTACTCGTTTTATATGATGGAAAAACTGTTGTATTTATATTGTATTTTATGCTTCTGGCGTTCACTTCTTAGGCCCTAACTATTCGATCTGGTGGAATAACGCCCTATGGTGAAGCCTAGGTTGCCCGTATCGTAGCAATTACCATCTCTTACAAACTGGTTGCAAATATTCCTGTTATATGATGGAAAAACTGTTGTATTTATATTGTATTTTATGCTTCTGACGTTCACTTCTTAGGCCCTAACTATTCGATCTGGTGGAATAACGCCCTATGGTGAAGCCTAGGTTGACCGGAACGTAGAAATGACCATAACTTTCACACCGGTAGCAATTATTGGTTTTACACGATGGAAAAACTGTTCTATTTATTTTGTATTTTATGCATCGGGCGTTGACTTCTAAGGCCCTAGCTATTCAATCTGTTGGAGCAACGCCCTAGGGTGAAGCCTAGGTTGCCCGGAAAGTAGAAATGACGTTAACTTTCACACTGGTTGCTATTATTCGTTCTATACGATGGAAAAACTGTTATATTTATATTGTATTTTATGCTTCGGGCGTTGACTTCTAAGGCCCTAGCTGTTTGACCTGGTGGAGCAACGCCCTGGAGTGAAGCCTAGGTTGCCCGGAACGTAGAAATGACCATAACTTTTACACTGGTAGCAAGTGTTCGTTTTATACCATGGAAAAACTGTTCTATTTATTTTGTATTTTATGCTTCGGACGCTGACTTCTTAGGCCCTAACTATTCGATCTGGTGGAATAACGCCCTATGGTGAAGCCTGGGTTGCCCGGAACGTAGAAATGACCATAACTTTCATACTGGTTGCAATTATTCGTTTTATATGATGGAAAAACTGTTGTATTTATATTGTATTTTATGCTTCTGGCGTTGACTTCTAAGGGACTAACTGTTTGATCTGGTGGAGCAACGCCCTAGAGTGAAACCGAGGTGCCCGGAACGTAGAAATGACCATAACATTAACACTGGTTGAAGTTATTCGTTTTATACGTTGGAAAAACTGTTATATTCATATTGTATTTTATACTTCTGGCGTTGATTTCTTAGGCCCTAACTATTCAATCTGGTGGAACAACGCCCTAGAGTGAGGCCTAGGTTGCCCGGAACGTAGAAATGACCATCACTTCCATACTGGTAGCAATTATTCGTTTTATACGATGGAAAAACTGTTGTGTTTATATTGTATTTTATGCTCCTGGCGTTGACTTCTAAGGTCCTAACTATTCAATCTGTTGGAGCAACGCCCTAGGGTGAAGCCTAGGTTGCGCGGAAAGTAGAAATGACTATAACTTTCACACTGGGTGCAATTATTCGTTTTATACGATGGAAAAGCTGTTGCATCTGTATTGTATTTTATGCTTCTGGCGTTGAGTTCTAAGGCCCTAACTATTCGATCTGGTGGAGCAACGCCCTAGAGTGAAGCCTAGGTTGCCCGGAACGTAGAAATGACCCTAGCTTTCATACTGGTTGCAATTATTCGTTTTGTATGATGGAAAAACTTTTGTATTTATATTGTATTTTATGTTTCTGGCGTTCACTTCTTAGGCCCTAACTATTCGATCTGGTGGAATAACGCCCTATGGTGAAGCCTAGGTTGCCCGGAACGTAGAAATGACCATAACTTTCACACCGGCAGCAATTATTCGTTTTACACGATGGGAAAACTGTTCTAATTATTTTGTATTTTATGCATCGGGCGTTGACTTCTTAGGCCCTAACAATTCGATCTGGTGGAACAACGCCCTAGAGTGAAGCCTAGGTTGCCCGGAAAGTAGAAATGACCATCACTTTCAAACTGGTTGTAATTATACCTGTTATATGATGGAAAAACTGTTGTAATTATATTGTATTTTATGCTTCGGGCGTTGACAGCTAAGGCCCGAACTATTCAATCTGTTGGAGCAACGCCCTAGAGTGAAGCCTAGGTTGCCCGGAACGTTGAAATGACCATCACTTTCACTCTGGTTGCTATTATTCGTTTTATACGATGGAAAAACTGTTATATTTATATTGTATTTTATGCTTCTGGCGTTGCCTTCATAGGCCCTAACTGTTCGATCTGGTGGAACAACGCCCTAGAGTGAAGCCTAGGCTACCTGGAACGTAGAAATGACCAGTACTTTCACACTGTTTGCAGTTATTCCTGGTATACGATGGAAATACTGTTGCACCTTTATTGAATTTTATGCTTCTGGCGTTGACCTCTAAGGCCCTAACTATTCTATCTGGTGGATCAAGGCCCTAGAGTGAAGCCTAGGTTGCTCGGAATCTAGAAATGACCATAGCATTCACACTGGTTGAAATTATTCGTTTTATACGATGGAAAAACTGTTATATTTATATTGTATTTTATGCTTCTGGCGTTGATTTCTTACGCCCTAACTATTCGATCTGGTGGAACAACGCCCTAGAGTGAGGCCTAGGTTGCCCGGAACGTAGAAATGACCATCACTTCCATACTGGTAGCAATTATTCGTTTTATACGATGGAAAAACTGTTGCGTTTATATTGTATTTTATGCTCCTGGCGTTGACTTCTAAGGTCCTATCTATCCAATCTGTTGGAGCAACGCCCTGGGGTGAAGCCTAGGTTGCGCGGAAAGTAGAAATGACAATAACTTTCACACTGGGTGCAATTATTCGTTTTATACGATGGAAAAGCTGTTGCATCTTTATTGTATTTTATGCTTCTGGCGTTGAGTTCTAAGGCCCTAACTATTCGATCTGGTGGAGCAACGCCCTAGAGTGAAGCCTAGGTTGCCCGGAACGTAGAAATGACCATCACTTTCAAACTGGTTGCAATTAATCCTATTATACGGTGGAAAAACTGTTGTATTTTTATTGCATTTTATGCTTCGGGCATTAACTTCTAAGGCCCGAAATATTCAATCTGTAAGAGCAACGCCCTAGGGAGTAGCCTAGGTTGCCCGTAAAGTAGAAATGACCCTAGCTTTCATACTGGTTGCAATTATTCGTTTTGTATGATGGAAAAACTGTTGTATTTATATTGTATTTTATGCTTCTGGAGTTCACTTCTTAGGCCCTAACTATTCGATCTGGTGGAATAACGCTCTATGGTGAAGCCTAGGTTGACGGAACGTAGAAATGACCATAACTTTCACACCGGTAGCAATTATTCGTTTTACACGATGGAAAAACTGTTCTATTTATTTTGTATTTTATGCATCGGGCGTTCACTTCTAAGGCCCTAACTTTTCAATATGTTGGAGCAACGCCCTAGAGTGAAGCCTAGGTTGCCCGGAACGTGGAAATGACCATAACTTTCACACTGGTTGCTATTATTCGTCTTATACAATGGAAAAACTGTTCTATTTATTTTGTATTTTATGCTTCGGGCGTTGACTTCTAAGGCCCTAACTGTTTGATCTGGTGGAGCAACGCCCTAGAGTGAAGCCTAGGTTGACCGGAACGTAGAAATGACCATAACATTCACACCGGCAGCAATTATTCGTTTTATACGACGGAGAAACAGTTCTATTTATTTTGTATTTTATGCTTCGGCCGTTGACTTCTAAGGCACTAACTATTCGATCTGTTGGAGCAACGCCCTAGGGTGTAGCCTAGGTTGCCCGGAAAGTAGAAATGACCACAACTTTCATACTGGTTGCAATTACTCGTTTTATATGATGGAAAAACTGTTGTATTTATATTGTATTTTATGCTTCTGGCGTTCACTTCTTAGGCCCTAACTATTCGATCTGGTGGAATAACGCCCTATGGTGAAGCCTAGGTTGCCCGGATCGTAGCAATTACCATCTCTTACAAACTGGTTGCAAATATTCCTGTTATATGATGGAAAAACTGTTGTATTTATATTGTATTTTATGCTTCTGACGTTCACTTCTTAGGCCCTAACTATTCGATCTGGTGGAATAACGCCCTATGGTGAAGCCTAGGTTGACCGGAACGTAGAAATGACCATAACTTTCACACCGGTAGCAATTATTGGTTTTACACGATGGAAAAACTGTTCTATTTATTTTGTATTTTATGCATCGGGCGTTGACTTCTAAGGCCCTAGCTATTCAATCTGTTGGAGCAACGCCCTAGGGTGAAGCCTAGGTTGCCCGGAAAGTAGAAATGACGTTAACTTTCACACTGGTTGCTATTATTCGTTCTATACGATGGAAAAACTGTTATATTTATATTGTATTTTATGCTTCGGGCGTTGACTTCTAAGGCCCTAGCTGTTTGACCTGGTGGAGCAACGCCCTGGAGTGAAGCCTAGGTTGCCCGGAACGTAGAAATGACCATAACTTTTACACTGGTAGCAAGTGTTCGTTTTATACCATGGAAAAACTGTTCTATTTATTTTGTATTTTATGCTTCGGACGCTGACTTCTTAGGCCCTAACTATTCGATCTGGTGGAATAACGCCCTATGGTGAAGCCTGGGTTGCCCGGAACGTAGAAATGACCATAACTTTCATACTGGTTGCAATTATTCGTTTTATATGATGGAAAAACTGTTGTATTTATATTGTATTTTATGCTTCTGGCGTTGACTTCTAAGGCACTAACTGTTTGATCTGGTGGAGCAACGCCCTAGAGTGAAACCGAGGTGCCCGGAACGTAGAAATGACCATAACATTAACACTGGTTGAAATTATTCGTTTTATACGATGGAAAAACTGTTATATTCATATTGTATTTTATACTTCTGGCGTTGATTTCTTAGGCCCTAACTATTCAATGTGGTGGAACAACGCCCTAGAGTGAGGCCTAGGTTGCCCGGAACGTAGAAATGACCATCACTTCCATACTGGTAGCAATTATTCGTTTTATACGATGGAAAAACTGTTGTGTTTATATTGTATTTTATGCTCCTGGCGTTGACTTCTAAGGTCCTAACTATTCAATCTGTTGGAGCAACGCCCTAGGGTGAAGCCTAGGTTGCGCGGAAAGTAGAAATGACTATAACTTTCACACTGGGTGCAATTATTCGTTTTATACGATGGAAAAGCTGTTGCATCTGTATTGTATTTTATGCTTCTGGCGTTGAGTTCTAAGGCCCTAACTATTCGATCTGGTGGAGCAACGCCCTAGAGTGAAGCCTAGGTTGCCCGGAACGTAGAAATGACCCTAGCTTTCATACTGGTTGCAATTATTCGTTTTGTATGATGGAAAAACTTTTGTATTTATATTGTATTTTATGTTTCTGGCGTTCACTTCTTAGGCCCTAACTATTCGATCTGGTGGAATAACGCCCTATGGTGAAGCCTAGGTTGACCGGAACGTAGAAATGACCATAACTTTCACACCGGTAGCAATTATTCGTTTTACACGATGGAAAAACTGTTCTATTTATTTTGTATTTTATGCATCGGGCGTTGACTTCTAAGGCCCTAACTGTTTGATCTGGTGGAGCAACGGCCTAGAGTGAAGCCTAGGTTGCCCGGAACGTAGAAATGACCATAACTTTCACACCGGCAGCAATTATTCGTTTTACACGATGGGAAAACTGTTCTATTTATTTTGTATTTTATGCATCGGGCGTTGACTTCTTAGGCCCTAACAATTCGATCTGGTGGAACAACGCCCTAGAGTGAAGCCTAGGTTGCCCGGAAAGTAGAAATGACCATCACTTTCAAACTGGTTGCAATTATACCTGTTATATGATGGAAAAACTGTTGTAATTATATTGTATTTTATGCTTCGGGCGTTGACAGCTAAGGCCCGAACTATTCAATCTGTTGGAGCAACGCCCTAGAGTGAAGCCTAGGTTGCCCGGAACGTTGAAATGACCATCACTTTCACTCTGGTTGCTATTATTCGTTTTATACGATGGAAAAACTGTTATATTTATATTGTATTTTATGCTTCTGGCGTTGCCTTCATAGGCCCTAACTGTTCGATCTGGTGGAACAACGCCCTAGAGTGAAGCCTAGGCTACCTGGAACGTAGAAATGACCAGTACTTTCACACTGTTTGCAGTTATTCCTGGTATACGATGGAAATACTGTTGCACCTTTATTGAATTTTATGCTTCTGGCGTTGACCTCTAAGGCCCTAACTATTCTATCTGGTGGATCAAGGCCCTAGAGTGAAGCCTAGGTTGCTCGGAATCTAGAAATGACCATAGCATTCACACTGGTTGAAATTATTCGTTTTATACGATGGAAAAACTGTTATATTTATATTGTATTTTATGCTTCTGGCGTTGATTTCTTACGCCCTAACTATTCGATCTGGTGGAACAACGCCCTAGAGTGAGGCCTAGGTTGCCCGGAACGTAGAAATGACCATCACTTCCATACTGGTAGCAATTATTCGTTTTATACGATGGAAAAACTGTTGCGTTTATATTGTATTTTATGCTCCTGACGTTGACTTCTAAGGTCCTATCTATCCAATCTGTTGGAGCAACGCCCTAGGGTGAAGCCTAGGTTGCGCGGAAAGTAGAAATGACAATAACTTTCACACTGGGTGCAATTATTCGTTTTATACGATGGAAAAGCTGTTGCATCTTTATTGTATTTTATGCTTCTGGCGTTGAGTTCTAAGGCCCTAACTATTCGATCTGGTGGAGCAACGCCCTAGAGTGAAGCCTAGGTTGCCCGGAACGTAGAAATGACCATCACTTTCAAACTGGTTGCAATTAATCCTATTATACGGTGGAAAAACTGTTGTATTTTTATTGCATTTTATGCTTCGGGCATTAACTTCTAAGGCCCGAACTATTCAATCTGTAAGAGCAACGCCCTAGGGAGTAGCCTAGGTTGCCCGTAAAGTAGAAATGACCCTAGCTTTCATACTGGTTGCAATTATTCGTTTTGTATGATGGAAAAACTGTTGTATTTATATTGTATTTTATGCTTCTGGAGTTCACTTCTTAGGCCCTAACTATTCGATCTGGTGGAATAACGCTCTATGGTGAAGCCTAGGTTGACGGAACGTAGAAATGACCATAACTTTCACACCGGTAGCAATTATTCGTTTTACACGATGGAAAAACTGTTCTATTTATTTTGTATTTTATGCATCGGGCGTTCACTTCTAAGGCCCTAACTTTTCAATATGTTGGAGCAACGCCCTAGAGTGAAGCCTAGGTTGCCCGGAACGTGGAAATGACCATAACTTTCACACTGGTTGCTATTATTCGTCTTATACAATGGAAAAACTGTTCTATTTATTTTGTATTTTATGCTTCGGGCGTTGACTTCTAAGGCCCTAACTGTTTGATCTGGTGGAGCAACGCCCTAGAGTGAAGCCTAGGTTGACCGGAACGTAGAAATGACCATAACATTCACACCGGCAGCAATTATTCGTTTTATACGACGGAGAAACAGTTCTATTTATTTTGTATTTTATGCTTCGGCCGTTGACTTCTAAGGCACTAACTATTCGATCTGTTGGAGCAACGCCCTAGGGTGTAGCCTAGGTTGCCCGGAAAGTAGAAATGACCACAACTTTCATACTGGTTGCAATTACTCGTTTTATATGATGGAAAAACTGTTGTATTTATATTGTATTTTATGCTTCTGGCGTTCACTTCTTAGGCCCTAACTATTCGATCTGGTGGAATAACGCCCTATGGTGAAGCCTAGGTTGCCCGGATCGTAGCAATTACCATCTCTTACAAACTGGTTGCAAATATTCCTGTTATATGATGGAAAAACTGTTGTATTTATATTGTATTTTATGCTTCTGACGTTCACTTCTTAGGCCCTAACTATTCGATCTGGTGGAATAACGCCCTATGGTGAAGCCTAGGTTGACCGGAACGTAGAAATGACCATAACTTTCACACCGGTAGCAATTATTGGTTTTACACGATGGAAAAACTGTTCTATTTATTTTGTATTTTATGCATCGGGCGTTGACTTCTAAGGCCCTAGCTATTCAATCTGTTGGAGCAACGCCCTAGGGTGAAGCCTAGGTTGCCCGGAAAGTAGAAATGACGTTAACTTTCACACTGGTTGCTATTATTCGTTCTATACGATGGAAAAACTGTTATATTTATATTGTATTTTATGCTTCGGGCGTTGACTTCTAAGGCCCTAGCTGTTTGACCTGGTGGAGCAACGCCCTGGAGTGAAGCCTAGGTTGCCCGGAACGTAGAAATGACCATAACTTTTACACTGGTAGCAAGTGTTCGTTTTATACCATGGAAAAACTGTTCTATTTATTTTGTATTTTATGCTTCGGACGCTGACTTCTTAGGCCCTAACTATTCGATCTGGTGGAATAACGCCCTATGGTGAAGCCTGGGTTGCCCGGAACGTAGAAATGACCATAACTTTCATACTGGTTGCAATTATTCGTTTTATATGATGGAAAAACTGTTGTATTTATATTGTATTTTATGCTTCTGGCGTTGACTTCTAAGGCACTAACTGTTTGATCTGGTGGAGCAACGCCCTAGAGTGAAACCGAGGTGCCCGGAACGTAGAAATGACCATAACATTAACACTGGTTGAAATTATTCGTTTTATACGATGGAAAAACTGTTATATTCATATTGTATTTTATACTTCTGGCGTTGATTTCTTAGGCCCTAACTATTCAATGTGGTGGAACAACGCCCTAGAGTGAGGCCTAGGTTGCCCGGAACGTAGAAATGACCATCACTTCCATACTGGTAGCAATTATTCGTTTTATACGATGGAAAAACTGTTGTGTTTATATTGTATTTTATGCTCCTGGCGTTGACTTCTAAGGTCCTAACTATTCAATCTGTTGGAGCAACGCCCTAGGGTGAAGCCTAGGTTGCGCGGAAAGTAGAAATGACTATAACTTTCACACTGGGTGCAATTATTCGTTTTATACGATGGAAAAGCTGTTGCATCTGTATTGTATTTTATGCTTCTGGCGTTGAGTTCTAAGGCCCTAACTATTCGATCTGGTGGAGCAACGCCCTAGAGTGAAGCCTAGGTTGCCCGGAACGTAGAAATGACCCTAGCTTTCATACTGGTTGCAATTATTCGTTTTGTATGATGGAAAAACTTTTGTATTTATATTGTATTTTATGTTTCTGGCGTTCACTTCTTAGGCCCTAACTATTCGATCTGGTGGAATAACGCCCTATGGTGTAGCCTAGGTTGACCGGAACGTAGAAATGACCATAACTTTCACACCGGTAGCAATTATTCGTTTTACACGATGGAAAAACTGTTCTATTTATTTTGTATTTTATGCATCGGGCGTTGACTTCTAAGGCCCTAACTGTTTGATCTGGTGGAGCAACGGCCTAGAGTGAAGCCTAGGTTGCCCGGAACGTAGAAATGACCATAACTTTCACACCGGCAGCAATTATTCGTTTTACACGATGGGAAAACTGTTCTATTTATTTTGTATTTTATGCATCGGGCGTTGACTTCTTAGGCCCTAACAATTCGATCTGGTGGAACAACGCCCTAGAGTGAAGCCTAGGTTGCCCGGAAAGTAGAAATGACCATCACTTTCAAACTGGTTGCAATTATACCTGTTATATGATGGAAAAACTGTTGTAATTATATTGTATTTTATGCTTCGGGCGTTGACAGCTAAGGCCCGAACTATTCAATCTGTTGGAGCAACGCCCTAGAGTGAAGCCTAGGTTGCCCGGAACGTTGAAATGACCATCACTTTCACTCTGGTTGCTATTATTCGTTTTATACGATGGAAAAACTGTTATATTTATATTGTATTTTATGCTTCTGGCGTTGCCTTCATAGGCCCTAACTGTTCGATCTGGTGGAACAACGCCCTAGAGTGAAGCCTAGGCTACCTGGAACGTAGAAATGACCAGTACTTTCACACTGTTTGCAGTTATTCCTGGTATACGATGGAAATACTGTTGCATCTTTATTGAATTTTATGCTTCTGGCGTTGACTTCTAAGGCCCTAACTATTCTATCTGGTGGATCAAGGCCCTAGAGTGAAGCCTAGGTTGCTCGGAATCTAGAAATGACCATAGCATTCACACTGGTTGAAATTATTCGTTTTATACGATGGAAAAACTGTTATATTTATATTGTATTTTATGCTTCTGGCGTTGATTTCTTACGCCCTAACTATTCGATCTGGTGGAACAACGCCCTAGAGTGAGGCCTAGGTTGCCCGGAACGTAGAAATGACCATCACTTCCATACTGGTAGCAATTATTCGTTTTATACGATGGAAAAACTGTTGCGTTTATATTGTATTTTATGCTCCTGGCGTTGACTTCTAAGGTCCTATCTATTCAATCTGTTGGAGCAACGCCCTAGGGTGAAGCCTAGATTGCGCGGAAAGTAGAAATGACAATAACTTTCACACTGGGTGCAATTATTCGTTTTATACGATGGAAAAGCTGTTGCATCTTTATTGTATTTTATGCTTCTGGCGTTGAGTTCTAAGGCCCTAACTATTCGATCTGGTGGAGCAACGCCCTAGAGTGAAGCCTAGGTTGCCCGGAACGTAGAAATGACCATCACTTTCAAACTGGTTGCAATTAATCCTATTATACGGTGGAAAAACTGTTGTATTTTTATTGCATTTTATGCTTCGGGCATTAACTTCTAAGGCCCGAACTATTCAATCTGTAAGAGCAACGCCCTAGGGAGTAGCCTAGGTTGCCCGTAAAGTAGAAATGACCCTAGCTTTCATACTGGTTGCAATTATTCGTTTTGTATGATGGAAAAACTGTTGTATTTATATTGTATTTTATGCTTCTGGAGTTCACTTCTTAGGCCCTAACTATTCGATCTGGTGGAATAACGCTCTATGGTGAAGCCTAGGTTGACGGAACGTAGAAATGACCATAACTTTCACACCGGTAGCAATTATTCGTTTTACACGATGGAAAAACTGTTCTATTTATTTTGTATTTTATGCATCGGGCGTTCACTTCTAAGGCCCTAACTTTTCAATATGTTGGAGCAACGCCCTAGAGTGAAGCCTAGGTTGCCCGGAACGTGGAAATGACCATAACTTTCACACTGGTTGCTATTATTCGTCTTATACAATGGAAAAACTGTTCTATTTATTTTGTATTTTATGCTTCGGGCGTTGACTTCTAAGGCCCTAACTGTTTGATCTGGTGGAGCAACGCCCTAGAGTGAAGCCTAGGTTGACCGGAACGTAGAAATGACCATAACATTCACACCGGCAGCAATTATTCGTTTTATACGACGGAGAAACAGTTCTATTTATTTTGTATTTTATGCTACGGCCGTGGACTTCTAAGGCACTAACTATTCGATCTGTTGGAGCAACGCCCTAGGGTGTAGCCTGGGTTGCCCGGAAAGTAGAAATGACCACAACTTTCATACTGGTTGCAATTACTCGTTTTATATGGTGGTAAAACTGTTGTATCTATATTGTATTTTATGCTTCTGGCGTTCACTTCTTAGGCCCAAACTATTCGATCTCGTGGAATAACGCCCTATGGTGAAGCCTAGGTTGCCCGGAACGTAGAAATGACCATAACTTTCACACTGGTTGCTATTATTCGTTTTATACAATGGAAAAACTGTTCTATTTATTTTGTATTTTATGCTTCGGGCGTTGACTTCTAAGGCCCTAACTGTTTGATCTGGTGGAGCAACGCCCTAGAGTGAAGCCTAGGTTGACCGGAACGTAGAAATGACCATAACATTCACACCGGCAGCAATTATTCGTTTTATACGACGGAAAAACAGTTCTATTTATTTTGTATTTTATGCTTCGGCCGTGGAGTTCTAAGGCACTAACTATTCGATCTGTTGTAGCAACGCCCTAGGGTATAGCCTGGGTTACCCGGATAGTAGAAATGACCACAACTTTCATACTGGTTGCAATTACTCGTTTTATATGGTGGAAAAACTGTTGTATTTATATTGTATTTTATGCTTCTGGCGTTCACTTCTTAGGCCCTAACTATTCGATTTGGTGGATCAACGCCCTAGGGTGAAGCCTAGGTTGCCCGGAACGTAGAAATGACCATAACTTTTACACTGGTAGCAATTGTTCGTTTTATACCATGGAAAAACTGTTCTATTTATTTTGTATTTTATGCTTCTGGCGTTGACTTCTAAGGCACTAACTATTCGATCTGGTGGAGCAACGCTCTAGAGTGAAGCCTAGGTTGCCCGGAACGTAGAAATGACCATCACTTTCAAACTGGTTGCTATTATTCCTGTTATATGATGGAAAGACTGTTGTATTTATATTGTATTTTATGCTTCGGGCGTTGACTGCTAAGGCCCTAACTATTCAATCTGTTGGATCAACGCCCTAGAGTGAAGCCTAGGTTGCCCGGAACGTAGAAATGACCATAACATTCACACTGGTTGATATTATTCGTTTAATACGATGGAAAAGCTGTTGCATCTTTATTGTATTTTATGATTCTGGCGTTGACTTCTAAGGCCCTAACTATTCGATCTGGTGGAGCAACGCCCTAGAGTGAAGCCTAGGTTGCCCGGAACGTAGAAATGACGTTAACTTTCATACTGGTTGCAATTATTCGCTTTATACGACGGAAAAACTGTTCTATTTATTTTGTATTTTATGCTTCGGCCGTGGACTTCTAAGGCACTAACTATTCGATCTGTTGGAGCAACGCCCTAGGGTGTAGCCTGGGTTGCCCGGAAAGTAGAAATGACCACAACTTTCATACTGGTTTCAATTACTCGTTTTATATGATGGAAAAACTGTTGTATTTAGATTGTATTTTATGCTTCTGTCGTTGACGTCTAAGGCCGTTGCTATTTGATGTGGTGGAGCAACGCACTAGAGTGACGCCTAGGTTGCCCGGAACGTGGAATGTCCATTACATTCGCAATGTTTGCAATTATTCATTTTATACGATGGAAAAACTGTTGTACTTATATTGTATTTTATGCTTCTGGCGTTGACTTCTAAGGCCCTAACTATTCGATCTGGTGGAGCAACGCCCTAGAGTGAAGCCTAGGTTGCCCGGAACGTAGAAATGACCATCACTTTCGAACTGGTTGCAATTAATCCTTTTATACGATGGAAAAACTGTTGTATTTTTATTGCATTTTCCGCTTCGGGCATTAACTTCTAAGGCCCTAACTATTCAATCTGTAAGAGCAACGCCCTAGGGTGTAGCCTAGGTTGCCCGTAAAGTAGAAATGACCCTAGCTTTCATACTGGTTGCAATTATTCGTTTTGTATGATGGAAAAACTTTTGTATTTATATTGTATTTTATGCTTCTGGCGTTCACTTCTTAGGCCCTAACTATTCGATCTGGTGGAATAACGCCCTATGGTGAAGCCTAGGTTGACCGGAACGTAGAAATGACCATAACTTTGACACCGGTAGCAATTATTCGTTTTACACGATGGAAAAACTGTTCTATTTATTTTGTATTTTATGCATCGGGCGTTGACTTCTAAGGCCCTAACTTTTCAATATGATGGAGCAACGCCCTAGAGTGAAGCCTAGGTTGCCCGGAACGTAGAAATGACCATAACTTTCACACTGGTTGCTATTATTCGTCTTATACAATGGAAAAACTGTTTTATTTATTTTGTATTTTATGCTTCGGGCGTTGACTTCTAAGGCCCTAACTGTTTGATCTGGTGGAGCAACGCCCTAGAGTGAAGCCTAGGTTGACCGGAACGTAGAAATGACCATAACATTCACACCGGCAGCAATTATTCGTTTTATACGACGGAAAAACAGTTCTATTTATTTTGTATTTTATGCTACGGCCGTGGACTTCTAAGGCACTAACTATTCGATCTGTTGGAGCAACGCCCTAGGGCGTAGCCTGGGTTACCCGGAAAGTAGAAATGACCACAACTTTCATACTGGTTGCAATTACTCGTTTTATATGGTGGAAAAACTGTTGTATTTATATTGTATTTTATGCTTCTGGCGTTCACTTCTTAGGCCCTAACTATTCGATTTGGTGGATCAACGCCCTAGGGTGAAGCCTAGGTTGCCCGGAACGTAGAAATGACCATCACTTTCACAAGGGTTGCAATTATTCCTGTTATGGGATGGAAAGACTGTTGTATTTTTATTGTATTTTATGCTTCAGGCGTTGACTTCTGAGGCCGCAGCTATTCGATGTGGTGGAAGAACGCCATAGAGTGAAGCCTAGGTTGCCCGGAACGTAGCAATGACCATAACTTTCATACTGGTTGCAATTATTCGTTTTATATGATGGAAGAACTGTTGTATTTATATTGTATTTTATGCTGCTTTCGTTCACTTCTTAGGCCCTAACTATTCGATCTGGTGGAACAACGCCCTGGGGTGAAGCCTAGGTTGCCGGAACGTAGAAATGATCATAACTTTCAAACTGGTTGCTATTATTCGTTTTATACTATGGAAAAACTGTTCTATTTATTTTGTATTTTATACTTCGGGCGTTAACTTCTATGGATCTAACTGTTTGATCTGGTGGAGCAACGCCCTAGAGTGAAGCCTAGGTTGCCTGGAACGTACAAATGACCATCACTTTCACACGGGTTGCAATTATCCCTGTTATAGGACGGAAAGACTGTTGTATTTTTATTGTATTTTATGCTTCAGGCATTGACTTCTGAGGCCGTTGCTATTCGATGTAGTGGAAGAACGCCATAGAGTGAAGCCTAGGTTGCCCAGAACGAAGAAATGACCATAACTTTCATACTGGTTGCAATTATTCGTTTTATACGTTGGAAAAACTGCTGTGTTTATATTGTATTTTATGCTTCTGGCGTTGACTTCTAAGGCACTAACTATTCGATCTGGTGGAACAACGCCCTAGAGTGAGGCCTAGGTTGCCCGGAACGTAGAAATGACCATCACTTCCATACTGGTAGCAATTATTCGTTTTATACGATGGAAAAACTGTTGCGTTTATATTGTATTTTATGCTCCTGGCGTTGACTTCTAAGGTCCTATCTATTCAATCTGTTGGAGCAACGCCCTAGGGTGAAGCCTAGGTTGCGCGGAAAGTAGAAATGACAATAACTTTCACACTGGGTGCAATTATTCGTTTTATACGATGGAAAAGCTGTTGCATCTTTATTGTATTTTATGCTTCTGGCGTTGAGTTCTAAGGCCCTAACTATTCGATCTGGTGGAGCAACGCCCTAGAGTGAAGCCTAGGTTGCCCGGAACGTAGAAATGACCATCACTTTCAAACTGGTTGCAATTAATCCTATTATACGGTGGAAAAACTGTTGTATTTTTATTGCATTTTATGCTTCGGGCATTAACTTCTAAGGCCCGAACTATTCAATCTGTAAGAGCAACGCCCTAGGGAGTAGCCTAGGTTGCCCGTAAAGTAGAAATGACCCTAGCTTTCATACTGGTTGCAATTATTCGTTTTGTATGATGGAAAAACTGTTGTATTTATATTGTATTTTATGCTTCTGGAGTTCACTTCTTAGGCCCTAACTATTCGATCTGGTGGAATAACGCTCTATGGTGAAGCCTAGGTTGACGGAACGTAGAAATGACCATAACTTTCACACCGGTAGCAATTATTCGTTTTACACGATGGAAAAACTGTTCTATTTATTTTGTATTTTATGCATCGGGCGTTCACTTCTAAGGCCCTAACTTTTCAATATGTTGGAGCAACGCCCTAGAGTGAAGCCTAGGTTGCCCGGAACGTGGAAATGACCATAACTTTCACACTGGTTGCTATTATTCGTCTTATACAATGGAAAAACTGTTCTATTTATTTTGTATTTTATGCTTCGGGCGTTGACTTCTAAGGCCCTAACTGTTTGATCTGGTGGAGCAACGCCCTAGAGTGAAGCCTAGGTTGACCGAAACGTAGAAATGACCATAACATTCACACCGGCAGCAATTATTCGTTTTATACGACGGAGAAACAGTTCTATTTATTTTGTATTTTATGCTACGGCCGTGGACTTCTAAGGCACTAACTATTCGATCTGTTGGAGCAACGCCCTAGGGTGTAGCCTGGGTTGCCCGGAAAGTAGAAATGACCACAACTTTCATACTGGTTGCAATTACTCGTTTTATATGGTGGAAAAACTGTTGTATCTATATTGTATTTTATGCTTCTGGCGTTCACTTCTTAGGCCCTAACTATTTGATTTGGTGGATCAACGCCCTAGGGTGAAGCCTAGGTTGCCCGGAACGTAGAAATGACCATCACTTTCACAAGGGTTGCAATTATTCCTGTTATGGGATGGAAAGACTGTTGTATTTTTATTGTATTTTATGCTTCAGGCGTTGACTTCTGAGGCCGCAGCTATTCGATGTGGTGGAAGAACGCCATAGAGTGAAGCCTAGGTTGCCCGGAACGTAGAAATGACCATAACTTTCATACTGGTTGCAATTATTCGTTTTATATGATGGAAGAACTGTTGTATTTATATTGTATTTTATGCTGCTTTCGTTCACTTCTTAGGCCCTAACTATTCGATCTGGTGGAACAACGCCCTGGGGTGAAGCCTAGGTTGCCGGAACGTAGAAATGATCATAACTTTCAAACTGGTTGCTATTATTCGTTTTATACTATGGAAAAACTGTTCTATTTATTTTGTATTTTATGCTTCGGGCGTTAACTTCTATGGAACTAACTGTTTGATCTGGTGGAGCAACGCCCTAGAGTGAAGCCTAGGTTGCCTGGAACGTACAAATGACCATCACTTTCACACGGGTTGCAATTATCCCTGTTATAGGACGGTAAGACTGTTGTATTTTTATTGTATTTTATGCTTCAGGCATTGACTTCTGAGGCCGTTGCCATTCGATGTAGTGGAAGAACGCCATAGAGTGAAGCCTAGGTTGCCCAGAACGAAGAAATGACCATAACATTAACACTGGTTGAAATTATTCGTTTTATACGATGGAAAAACTGTTATATTCATATTGTATTTTATACTTCTGGCGTTGATTTCTTAGGCCCTAACTATTCAATGTGGTGGAACAACGCCCTAGAGTGAGGCCTAGGTTGCCCGGAACGTAGAAATGACCATCACTTCCATACTGGTAGCAATTATTCGTTTTATACGATGGAAAAACTGTTGTGTTTATATTGTATTTTATGCTCCTGGCGTTGACTTCTAAGGTCCTAACTATTCAATCTGTTGGAGCAACGCCCTAGGGTGAAGCCTAGGTTGCGCGGAAAGTAGAAATGACTATAACTTTCACACTGGGTGCAATTATTCGTTTTATACGATGGAAAAGCTGTTGCATCTGTATTGTATTTTATGCTTCTGGCGTTGAGTTCTAAGGCCCTAACTATTCGATCTGGTGGAGCAACGCCCTAGAGTGAAGCCTAGGTTGCCCGGAACGTAGAAATGACCCTAGCTTTCATACTGGTTGCAATTATTCGTTTTGTATGATGGAAAAACTTTTGTATTTATATTGTATTTTATGTTTCTGGCGTTCACTTCTTAGGCCCTAACTATTCGATCTGGTGGAATAACGCCCTATGGTGTAGCCTAGGTTGACCGGAACGTAGAAATGACCATAACTTTCACACCGGTAGCAATTATTCGTTTTACACGATGGAAAAACTGTTCTATTTATTTTGTATTTTATGCATCGGGCGTTGACTTCTAAGGCCCTAACTGTTTGATCTGGTGGAGCAACGGCCTAGAGTGAAGCCTAGGTTGCCCGGAACGTAGAAATGACCATAACTTTCACACCGGCAGCAATTATTCGTTTTACACGATGGGAAAACTGTTCTATTTATTTTGTATTTTATGCATCGGGCGTTGACTTCTTAGGCCCTAACAATTCGATCTGGTGGAACAACGCCCTAGAGTGAAGCCTAGGTTGCCCGGAAAGTAGAAATGACCATCACTTTCAAACTGGTTGCAATTATACCTGTTATATGATGGAAAAACTGTTGTAATTATATTGCATTTTATGCTTCGGGCGTTGACAGCTAAGGCCCGAACTATTCAATCTGTTGGAGCAACGCCCTAGAGTGAAGCCTAGGTTGCCCGGAACGTTGAAATGACCATCACTTTCACTCTGGTTGCTATTATTCGTTTTATACGATGGAAAAACTGTTATATTTATATTGTATTTTATGCTTCTGGCGTTGCCTTCATAGGCCCTAACTGTTCGATCTGGTGGAACAACGCCCTAGAGTGAAGCCTAGGCTACCTGGAACGTAGAAATGACCAGTACTTTCACACTGTTTGCAGTTATTCCTGGTATACGATGGAAATACTGTTGCATCTTTATTGAATTTTATGCTTCTGGCGTTGACTTCTAAGGCCCTAACTATTCTATCTGGTGGATCAAGGCCCTAGAGTGAAGCCTAGGTTGCTCGGAATCTAGAAATGACCATAGCATTCACACTGGTTGAAATTATTCGTTTTATACGATGGAAAAACTGTTATATTTATATTGTATTTTATGCTTCTGGCGTTGATTTCTTACGCCCTAACTATTCGATCTGGTGGAACAACGCCCTAGAGTGAGGCCTAGGTTGCCCGGAACGTAGAAATGACCATCACTTCCATACTGGTAGCAATTATTCGTTTTATACGATGGAAAAACTGTTGCGTTTATATTGTATTTTATGCTCCTGGCGTTGACTTCTAAGGTCCTATCTATTCAATCTGTTGGAGCAACGCCCTAGGGTGAAGCCTAGGTTGCGCGGAAAGTAGAAATGACAATAACTTTCACACTGGGTGCAATTATTCGTTTTATACGATGGAAAAGCTGTTGCATCTTTATTGTATTTTATGCTTCTGGCGTTGAGTTCTAAGGCCCTAACTATTCGATCTGGTGGAGCAACGCCCTAGAGTGAAGCCTAGGTTGCCCGGAACGTAGAAATGACCATCACTTTCAAACTGGTTGCAATTAATCCTATTATACGGTGGAAAAACTGTTGTATTTTTATTGCATTTTATGCTTCGGGCATTAACTTCTAAGGCCCGAACTATTCAATCTGTAAGAGCAACGCCCTAGGGAGTAGCCTAGGTTGCCCGTAAAGTAGAAATGACCCTAGCTTTCATACTGGTTGCAATTATTCGTTTTGTATGATGGAAAAACTGTTGTATTTATATTGTATTTTATGCTTCTGGAGTTCACTTCTTAGGCCCTAACTATTCGATCTGGTGGAATAACGCTCTATGGTGAAGCCTAGGTTGACGGAACGTAGAAATGACCATAACTTTCACACCGGTAGCAATTATTCGTTTTACACGATGGAAAAACTGTTCTATTTATTTTGTATTTTATGCATCGGGCGTTCACTTCTAAGGCCCTAACTTTTCAATATGTTGGAGCAACGCCCTAGAGTGAAGCCTAGGTTGCCCGGAACGTGGAAATGACCATAACTTTCACACTGGTTGCTATTATTCGTCTTATACAATGGAAAAACTGTTCTATTTATTTTGTATTTTATGCTTCGGGCGTTGACTTCTAAGGCCCTAACTGTTTGATCTGGTGGAGCAACGCCCTAGAGTGAAGCCTAGGTTGACCGGAACGTAGAAATGACCATAACATTCACACCGGCAGCAATTATTCGTTTTATACGACGGAGAAACAGTTCTATTTATTTTGTATTTTATGCTACGGCCGTGGACTTCTAAGGCACTAACTATTCGATCTGTTGGAGCAACGCCCTAGGGTGTAGCCTGGGTTGCCCGGAAAGTAGAAATGACCACAACTTTCATACTGGTTGCAATTACTCGTTTTATATGGTGGAAAAACTGTTGTATCTATATTGTATTTTATGCTTCTGGCGTTCACTTCTTAGGCCCTAACTATTCGATCTCGTGGAATAACGCCCTATGGTGAAGCCTAGGTTGCCCGGAACGTAGAAATGACCATAACTTTCACACTGGTTGCTATTATTCGTTTTATACAATGGAAAAACTGTTCTATTTATTTTGTATTTTATGCTTCGGGCGTTGACTTCTAAGGCCCTAACTGTTTGATCTGGTGGAGCAACGCCCTAGAGTGAAGCCTAGGTTGACCGGAACGTAGAAATGACCATAACATTCACACCGGCAGCAATTATTCGTTTTATACGACGGAAAAACAGTTCTATTTATTTTGTATTTTATGCTTCGGCCGTGGAGTTCTAAGGCACTAACTATTCGATCTGTTGTAGCAACGCCCTAGGGTATAGCCTGGGTTACCCGGATAGTAGAAATGACCACAACTTTCATACTGGTTGCAATTACTCGTTTTATATGGTGGAAAAACTGTTGTATTTATATTGTATTTTATGCTTCTGGCGTTCACTTCTTAGGCCCTAACTATTCGATTTGGTGGATCAACGCCCTAGGGTGAAGCCTAGGTTGCCCGGAACGTAGAAATGACCATAACTTTTACACTGGTAGCAATTGTTCGTTTTATACCATGGAAAAACTGTTCTATTTATTTTGTATTTTATGCTTCTGGCGTTGACTTCTAAGGCACTAACTATTCGATCTGGTGGAGCAACGCTCTAGAGTGAAGCCTAGGTTGCCCGGAACGTAGAAATGACCATCACTTTCAAACTGGTTGCTATTATTCCTGTTATATGATGGAAAGACTGTTGTATTTATATTGTATTTTATGCTTCGGGCGTTGACTGCTAAGGCCCTAACTATTCAATCTGTTGGATCAACGCCCTAGAGTGAAGCCTAGGTTGCCCGGAACGTAGAAATGACCATAACATTCACACTGGTTGAAATTATTCGTTTAATACGATGGAAAAGCTGTTGCATCTTTATTGTATTTTATGATTCTGGCGTTGACTTCTAAGGCCCTAACTATTCGATCTGGTGGAGCAACGCCCTAGAGTGAAGCCTAGGTTGCCCGGAACGTAGAAATGACGTTAACTTTCATACTGGTTGCAATTATTCGCTTTATACGACGGAAAAACTGTTCTATTTATTTTGTATTTTATGCTTCGGCCGTGGACTTCTAAGGCACTAACTATTCGATCTGTTGGAGCAACGCCCTAGGGTGTAGCCTGGGTTGCCCGGAAAGTAGAAATGACCACAACTTTCATACTGGTTTCAATTACTCGTTTTATATGATGGAAAAACTGTTGTATTTAGATTGTATTTTATGCTTCTGTCGTTGACGTCTAAGGCCGTTGCTATTTGATGTGGTGGAGCAACGCACTAGAGTGACGCCTAGGTTGCCCGGAACGTGGAATGTCCATTACATTCGCAATGTTTGCAATTATTCATTTTATACGATGGAAAAACTGTTGTACTTATATTGTATTTTATGCTTCTGGCGTTGACTTCTAAGGCCCTAACTATTCGATCTGGTGGAGCAACGCCCTAGAGTGAAGCCTAGGTTGCCCGGAACGTAGAAATGACCATCACTTTCGAACTGGTTGCAATTAATCCTTTTATACGATGGAAAAACTGTTGTATTTTTATTGCATTTTCCGCTTCGGGCATTAACTTCTAAGGCCCTAACTATTCAATCTGTAAGAGCAACGCCCTAGGGTGTAGCCTAGGTTGCCCGTAAAGTAGAAATGACCCTAGCTTTCATACTGGTTGCAATTATTCGTTTTGTATGATGGAAAAACTTTTGTATTTATATTGTATTTTATGCTTCTGGCGTTCACTTCTTAGGCCCTAACTATTCGATCTGGTGGAATAACGCCCTATGGTGAAGCCTAGGTTGACCGGAACGTAGAAATGACCATAACTTTGACACCGGTAGCAATTATTCGTTTTACACGATGGAAAAACTGTTCTATTTATTTTGTATTTTATGCATCGGGCGTTGACTTCTAAGGCCCTAACTTTTCAATATGATGGAGCAACGCCCTAGAGTGAAGCCTAGGTTGCCCGGAACGTAGAAATGACCATAACTTTCACACTGGTTGCTATTATTCGTCTTATACAATGGAAAAACTGTTTTATTTATTTTGTATTTTATGCTTCGGGCGTTGACTTCTAAGGCCCTAACTGTTTGATCTGGTGGAGCAACGCCCTAGAGTGAAGCCTAGGTTGACCGGAACGTAGAAATGACCATAACATTCACACCGGCAGCAATTATTCGTTTTATACGACGGAAAAACAGTTCTATTTATTTTGTATTTTATGCTACGGCCGTGGACTTCTAAGGCACTAACTATTCGATCTGTTGGAGCAACGCCCTAGGGCGTAGCCTGGGTTACCCGGAAAGTAGAAATGACCACAACTTTCATACTGGTTGCAATTACTCGTTTTATATGGTGGAAAAACTGTTGTATTTATATTGTATTTTATGCTTCTGGCGTTCACTTCTTAGGCCCTAACTATTCGATTTGGTGGATCAACGCCCTAGGGTGAAGCCTAGGTTGCCCGGAACGTAGAAATGACCATCACTTTCACAAGGGTTGCAATTATTCCTGTTATGGGATGGAAAGACTGTTGTATTTTTATTGTATTTTATGCTTCAGGCGTTGACTTCTGAGGCCGCAGCTATTCGATGTGGTGGAAGAACGCCATAGAGTGAAGCCTAGGTTGCCCGGAACGTAGCAATGACCATAACTTTCATACTGGTTGCAATTATTCGTTTTATATGATGGAAGAACTGTTGTATTTATATTGTATTTTATGCTGCTTTCGTTCACTTCTTAGGCCCTAACTATTCGATCTGGTGGAACAACGCCCTGGGGTGAAGCCTAGGTTGCCGGAACGTAGAAATGATCATAACTTTCAAACTGGTTGCTATTATTCGTTTTATACTATGGAAAAACTGTTCTATTTATTTTGTATTTTATACTTCGGGCGTTAACTTCTATGGATCTAACTGTTTGATCTGGTGGAGCAACGCCCTAGAGTGAAGCCTAGGTTGCCTGGAACGTACAAATGACCATCACTTTCACACGGGTTGCAATTATCCCTGTTATAGGACGGAAAGACTGTTGTATTTTTATTGTATTTTATGCTTCAGGCATTGACTTCTGAGGCCGTTGCTATTCGATGTAGTGGAAGAACGCCATAGAGTGAAGCCTAGGTTGCCCAGAACGAAGAAATGACCATAACTTTCATACTGGTTGCAATTATTCGTTTTATACGTTGGAAAAACTGCTGTGTTTATATTGTATTTTATGCTTCTGGCGTTGACTTCTAAGGCACTAACTATTCGATCTGGTGGAACAACGCCCTAGAGTGAGGCCTAGGTTGCCCGGAACGTAGAAATGACCATCACTTCCATACTGGTAGCAATTATTCGTTTTATACGATGGAAAAACTGTTGCGTTTATATTGTATTTTATGCTCCTGGCGTTGACTTCTAAGGTCCTATCTATTCAATCTGTTGGAGCAACGCCCTAGGGTGAAGCCTAGGTTGCGCGGAAAGTAGAAATGACAATAACTTTCACACTGGGTGCAATTATTCGTTTTATACGATGGAAAAGCTGTTGCATCTTTATTGTATTTTATGCTTCTGGCGTTGAGTTCTAAGGCCCTAACTATTCGATCTGGTGGAGCAACGCCCTAGAGTGAAGCCTAGGTTGCCCGGAACGTAGAAATGACCATCACTTTCAAACTGGTTGCAATTAATCCTATTATACGGTGGAAAAACTGTTGTATTTTTATTGCATTTTATGCTTCGGGCATTAACTTCTAAGGCCCGAACTATTCAATCTGTAAGAGCAACGCCCTAGGGAGTAGCCTAGGTTGCCCGTAAAGTAGAAATGACCCTAGCTTTCATACTGGTTGCAATTATTCGTTTTGTATGATGGAAAAACTGTTGTATTTATATTGTATTTTATGCTTCTGGAGTTCACTTCTTAGGCCCTAACTATTCGATCTGGTGGAATAACGCTCTATGGTGAAGCCTAGGTTGACGGAACGTAGAAATGACCATAACTTTCACACCGGTAGCAATTATTCGTTTTACACGATGGAAAAACTGTTCTATTTATTTTGTATTTTATGCATCGGGCGTTCACTTCTAAGGCCCTAACTTTTCAATATGTTGGAGCAACGCCCTAGAGTGAAGCCTAGGTTGCCCGGAACGTGGAAATGACCATAACTTTCACACTGGTTGCTATTATTCGTCTTATACAATGGAAAAACTGTTCTATTTATTTTGTATTTTATGCTTCGGGCGTTGACTTCTAAGGCCCTAACTGTTTGATCTGGTGGAGCAACGCCCTAGAGTGAAGCCTAGGTTGACCGGAACGTAGAAATGACCATAACATTCACACCGGCAGCAATTATTCGTTTTATACGACGGAGAAACAGTTCTATTTATTTTGTATTTTATGCTACGGCCGTGGACTTCTAAGGCACTAACTATTCGATCTGTTGGAGCAACGCCCTAGGGTGTAGCCTGGGTTGCCCGGAAAGTAGAAATGACCACAACTTTCATACTGGTTGCAATTACTCGTTTTATATGGTGGAAAAACTGTTGTATCTATATTGTATTTTATGCTTCTGGCGTTCACTTCTTAGGCCCTAACTATTTGATTTGGTGGATCAACGCCCTAGGGTGAAGCCTAGGTTGCCCGGAACGTAGAAATGACCATCACTTTCACAAGGGTTGCAATTATTCCTGTTATGGGATGGAAAGACTGTTGTATTTTTATTGTATTTTATGCTTCAGGCGTTGACTTCTGAGGCCGCAGCTATTCGATGTGGTGGAAGAACGCCATAGAGTGAAGCCTAGGTTGCCCGGAACGTAGAAATGACCATAACTTTCATACTGGTTGCAATTATTCGTTTTATATGATGGAAGAACTGTTGTATTTATATTGTATTTTATGCTGCTTTCGTTCACTTCTTAGGCCCTAACTATTCGATCTGGTGGAACAACGCCCTGGGGTGAAGCCTAGGTTGCCGGAACGTAGAAATGATCATAACTTTCAAACTGGTTGCTATTATTCGTTTTATACTATGGAAAAACTGTTCTATTTATTTTGTATTTTATGCTTCGGGCGTTAACTTCTATGGAACTAACTGTTTGATCTGGTGGAGCAACGCCCTAGAGTGAAGCCTAGGTTGCCTGGAACGTACAAATGACCATCACTTTCACACGGGTTGCAATTATCCCTGTTATAGGACGGTAAGACTGTTGTATTTTTATTGTATTTTATGCTTCAGGCATTGACTTCTGAGGCCGTTGCCATTCGATGTAGAGGAAGAACGCCATAGAGTGAAGCCTAGGTTGCCCAGAACGAAGAAATGACCATAACTTTCATACTGGTTGCAATTATTCGTTTTATACGTTGGAAAAACTGTTGGGTTTATATTGTATTTTATGCTTCTGGCGTTGACTTCTAAGGCACTAACTATTCGATCTGGTGGAGCAACGCCCTAGAGTGAAGCCTAGGTTGCCCGGAAAGTAGAAATGACCATCACATTCAAACTGGTTGCAATTATACCTGTTATATGATGGAAAAACTGTTGTAATTATATTGTATTTTATGCTTCGGGCGTTGACTGCTAAGGCCCGAAATATTCAATCTGTTGGAGCAACGCCCTAGAGTGAAGCCTAGGTTGCCCGGAACGTTGAAATGACCATCACTTTCACACTGGTTGCTATTATCCGTTTTATACGATGGAAAAACTGTTATATTTATATTGTATTTTATGGTTCTGGCGTTGCCTTCTTAGGCCATAACTGTTCGATCTGGTGGAACAACGCCCTAGAGTGAAGCCTAGGTTACCCGGAACGTAGAAATGACCAGTACTTTCACACTGTTTGCAGTTATTCCTGCTATACGGTGGAAATACTGTTGCATCTTTATTGAATTTTATGCTTCTGGCGTTGACTTCTAAGGCCCTAACTATTCTATCTGGTGGATCAAGGCCCTAGAGTGAAGCCTAGGTTGCTCGGAATGTAGAAATGACCATAACATTCACACTGGTTGAAATTATTCGTTTTATACGATGGAAAAACTGTTATATTTATATTGTATTTTATGCTTCTGGCGTTCACTTCTTAGGCCCTAACTATTCGATCTCGTAGAATAACGCCCTATGGTGAAGCCTAGGTTGCCCGGAACGTAGAAATGACCATAACTTTCACACTGGTTGCTATTATTCGTTTTATACAATGGAAAAACTGTTCTATTTATTTTGTATTTTATGCTTCGGGCGTTGACTTCTAAGGCCCTAACTGTTTGATCTGGTGGAGCAACGCCCTAGAGTGAAGCCTAGGTTGACCGGAACGTAGAAATGACCATAACATTCACACCGGCAGCAATTATTCGTTTTATACGACGGAAAAACAGTTCTATTTATTTTGTATTTTATGCTTCGGCCGTGGACTTCTAGGGCACTAACTATTCGATCTGTTGGAGCAACGCCCTAGGGTGTAGCCTGGGTTGCCAGGAAAGTAGAAATGACCGCAACTTTCATACTGGTTTCAATTACTCGTTTTATATGATGGAAAAACTGTTGTATTTAGATTGTATTTTATGCTTCTGGCGTTCACTTCTTAGGCCCTAACTATTCGATCTGGTGGAACAACGCCCCAGGGTGAAGCCTAGGTTGCCCGGAACGTAGAAATGACAATAACTTTTACACTGGTAGCAATTGTTCGTTTTATACCACGGAAAAACTGTTCTATTTATTTTGTATTTTATGCTTCGGGCGTTGACTTCTAAGGCCCTAACTGTTTGATCTGGTGGAGCAACGACCTAGGCGTGAAGCCTACGTTGCCCGGAAAGTAGAAATTACCATAACATTCACACTGGTTGCTATTATTCGTTCTATACGATGGAAAAACTGTTATATTTATATTGTATTTTATGCTTCTGTCGTTGACGTCTAAGGCCGTTGCTATTTGATGTGGTGGAGCAACGCACTAGAGTGACGCCTAGGTTGCCCGGAACGTGGAATGTCCATTACATTCGCAATGTTTGCAATTATTCATTTTATACGATGGAAAAACTGTTGTACTTATATTGTATTTTATGCTTCTGGCGTTGACTTCTAAGGCCCTAACTATTCGATCTGGTGGAGCAACGCCCTAGAGTGAAGCCTAGGTTGCCCGGAACGTAGAAATGACCATCACTTTCGAACTGGTTGCAATTAATCCTTTTATACGATGGAAAAACTGTTGTATTTTTATTACATTTTACGCTTCGGGCATTAACTTCTAAGGCCCTAACTATTCAATCTGTAAGAGCAACGCCCTAGGGTGTAGCCTAGGTTGCCCGTAAAGTAGAAATGACCCTAGCTTTCATACTGGTTGCAATTATTCGTTTTGTATGATGGAAAAACTTTTGTATTTATATTGTATTTTATGCTTCTGGCGTTCACTTCTTAGGCCCTAACTATTCGATCTGGTGGAATAACGCCCTATGGTGAAGCCTAGGTTGACCGGAACGTAGAAATGACCATAACTTTCACACCGGTAGCAATTATTCGTTTTACACGATGGAAAAACTGTTCTATTTATTTTGTATTTTATGCATCGGGCGTTGACTTCTAAGGCCCTAACTTTTCAATATGATGGAGCAACGCCCTAGAGTGAAGCCTAGGTTGCCCGGAACGTAGAAATGACCATAACTTTCACACTGGTTGCTATTATTCGTCTTATACAATCGAAAAACTGTTCTGTTTATTTTGTATTTTATGCTTCGGGCGTTGACTTCTAAGGCCCTAACTGTTTGATCTGGTGGAGCAACGCCCTAGAGTGAAGCCTAGGTTGACCGGAACGTAGAAATGACCATAACATTCACACCGGCAGCAATTATTCGTTTTATACGACGGAGAAACAGTTCTATTTATTTTGTATTTTATGCTACGGCCGTGGACTTCTAAGGCACTAACTATTCGATCTGTTGGAGCAACGCCCTAGGGTGTAGCCTGGGTTACCCGGAAAGTAGAAATGACCACAACTTTCATACTGGTTGCAATTACTCGTTTTATATGGTGGAAAAACTGTTGTATTTATATTGTATTTTATGCTTCTGGCGTTCACTTCTTAGGCCCTAACTATTCGATCTGGTGGAACAACGCCCTGGGGTGAAGCCTAGGTTGCCGGAACGTAGAAATGATCATAACTTTCAAACTGGTTGCTATTATTCGTTTTATACTATGGAAAAACTGTTCTATTTATTTTGTATTTTATGTTTCGGGCGTTAACTTCTATGGATCTAACTGTTTGATCTGGTGGAGCAACGCCCTAGAGTGAAGCCTAGGTTGCCTGGAACGTACAAATGACCATCACTTTCACACGGGTTGCAATTATCCCTGTTATAGGACGGAAAGACTGTTGTATTTTTATTGTATTTTATGCTTCAGGCGTTGACTTCTGAGGCCGCAGCTATTCGATGTGGTGGAAGAACGCCATAGAGTGAAGCCTAGGTTGCCCGGAACGTAGAAATGACCATAACTTTCATACGGGTTGCAATTATTCGTTTTATATGATGGAAGAACTGTTGTATTTATATTGTATTTTATGCTGCTTTCGTTCACTTCTTAGGCCCTAACTATTCGATCTGGTGGAACAACGCCCTGGGGTGAAGCCTAGGTTGCCGGAACGTAGAAATGATCATAACTTTCAAACTGGTTGCTATTATTCGTTTTATACTATGGAAAAACTGTTCTATTTATTTTGTATTTTATGCTTCGGGCGTTAACTTCTATGGATCTAACTGTTTGATCTGGTGGAGCAACGCCCTAGAGTGAAGCCTAGGTTGCCTGGAACGTACAAATGACCATCACTTTCACACGGGTTGCAATTATCCCTGTTATAGGACGGAAAGACTGTTGTATTTTTATTGTATTTTATGCTTCAGGCATTGACTTCTGAGGCCGTTGCTATTCGATGTAGTGGAAGAACGCCATAGAGTGAAGCCTAGGTTGCCCAGAACGAAGAAATGACCATAACTTTCATACTGGTTGCAATTATTCGTTTTATACGTTGGAAAAACTGCTGTGTTTATATTGTATTTTATGCTTCTGGCGTTGACTTCTAAGGCACTAACTATTCGATCTGGTGGAGCAACGCCCTAGAGTGAAGCCTAGGTTGCCCGGAAAGTAGAAATGACCATCACTTTCAAACTGGTTGCAATTATACCTGTTATATGATGGAAAAACTGTTGTAATTATATTGTATTTTATGCTTCGGGCGTTGACTGCTAAGGCCCGAACTATTCAATCTGTTGGAGCAACGCCCTAGAGTGAAGCCTAGGTTGCCCGGAACGTAGAAATGATCATCACTTCCATACTGGTAGCAATTATTCGTTTTATACGATGGAAAAGCTGTTGCATCTTTATTGTATTTTATGCTTCTGGCGTTGCGTTCTAAGGCCCTAACTATTCGATCTGGTGGAGCAACGCCCTAGAGTGAAGCGTAGGTTGCCTGGAACGTACAAATGACCATCACTTTCACACGGGTTGCAATTATCCCTGTTATAGGACGGAAAGACTGTTGTATTTATGTTGTATTTTATACTTCTGGAGTTCACTTCTTAGGCCCTAACTATTCGATCTGGTGGAATAACGCTCTATGGTGAACCCTAGGTTGACCGGAACGTAGAAATGACCATAACTTTCACACCGGTAGCAATTATTCGTTTTACACGATGGAAAAACTGTTCTACTTATTTTGTATTTTATGCTTCGGGCGTTGACTTCTAAGGCCCTAACTGTTTGATCTGGTGGAGCAACGCCCTAGAGTGAAGCCTAGGTTGCCCGGAACGTAGAAATGACCATAAATTTCATACTGGTTGCAATTATTCGATTTATACGTTGGAAAAACGGCTGTGTTTATATTGTATTTTATGCTTCTGGCGTTGACTTCTAAGGCACTAACTATTCGATCTGGTGGAGCAACGCCCTAGAGTGAAGCCTAGGTTGCCCGGAAAGTAGAAATGACCATCACTTTCAAACTGGTTGCAATTATACCTGTTATATGATGGAAAAACTGTTGTAATTATATTGTATTTTATGCTTCGGGCGTTGACTGCTAAGGCCCGAACTATTCAATCTGTTGGAGCAACGCCCTAGGCCTGAAGCCTAGGTTGCCCGGAAAGTAGAAATGAACATAACTTTCACACTGGTTGCTATTATTCGTTCTATACGATGGAAAAACTATTATATTTATATTGTATCTTATGCTTCTGGCGTTGACTTCTTAGGCCGCAGCTATTCGATGTGGTGACAGAACGCCATAGAGTGAAGCCTAGGTTGCCCGGAACGTAGAAATGACCATAACTTTCATACTGGTTGCAATTATTCGTTTTATATGATGGAAGAACTGTTGTATTTATATTGTATTTTATGCTGCTTTCGTTCACTTCTTAGGCCCTAACTATTCGATCTGGTGGAACAACGCCCTGGGGTGAAGCCTAGGTTGCCGGAACGTAGAAATGATCATAACTTTCAAACTGGTTGCTATTACTCGTTTGATACTATGGAAGAACTGTTCTATTTATTTTGTATTTTATGCTTCGGGCGTTGACTTCTATGGAACTAACTGTTTGATCTGGTGGAGCAACGCCCTAGAGTGAAGCCTAGGTTGCCTGGAACGTACAAATGACCATCACTTTCACACGGGTTGCAATTATCCCTGTTATAGGACGGAAAGACTGTTGTATTTTTATTGTATTTTATGCTTCAGGCGTTGACTTCTGAGGCCGTTGCTATTCGATGTCGTGGAAGAACGCCATAGAGTGAAGCCTAGGTTGCCCGGTACGTAGAAATGACCATAACTTTCATACGGGTTGCAATTATTCGTTTTATATGATGGAAGAACTGTTGTATTTATATTGTATTTTATGCTGCTTTCGTTCACTTCTTAGGCCCTAACCATTCGATCTGGTGGAACAACGCCCTGGGGTGAAGCCTAGGTTGCCGGAACGTAGAAATGATCATAACTTTCAAACTGGTTGCTATTATTCGTTTTATACTATGGAAAAACTGTTCTATTTATTTTGTATTTTATGCTTCGGGCGTTAACTTCTATGGATCTAACTGTTTGATCTGGTGGAACAACGCCCTAGAGTGAAGCCTAGGTTGCCTGGAACGTACAAATGACCATCACTTTCACACGGGTTGCAATTATACCTGTTATAGGACGGAAAGACTGTTGTATTTTTATTGTATTTTATGCTTCAGGCATTGACTTCTGAGGCCGTTGCTATTCGATGTAGTGGAAGAACGCCATAGAGTGAAGCCTAGGTTGCCCAGAACGAAGAAATGACCATAACTTTCATACTGGTTGCAATTATTCGTTTTATACGTTGGAAAAACTGCTGCGTTTATATTGTATTTTATGCTTCTGGCGTTGACTTCTAAGGCACTAACTATTCGATCTGGTGGAGCAACGCCCTAGAGTGAAGCCTAGGTTGCCCGGAAAGTAGAAATGACCATCACTTTCAAACTGGTTGCAATTATACCTGTTATATGATGGAAAAACTGTTGTAATTATATTGTATTTTATGCTTCGGGCGTTGACTGCTAAGGCCCGAACTATTCAATCTGTTGGAGCAACGCCCTAGGCCTGAAGCCTAGGTTGCCCGGAAAGTAGAAATGAACATAACTTTCACACTGGTTGCTATTATTCGTTCTATACGATGGAAAAACTATTATATTTATATTGTATCTTATGCTTCTGGCGTTGACTTCTTAGGCCGCAGCTATTCGATGTGGTGGCAGAACGCCATAGAGTGAAGCCTAGGTTGCCCGGAACGTAGAAATGACCATAACTTTCATACTGGTTGCAATTATTCGTTTTATATGATGGAAGAACAGTTGTATTTATATTGTATTTTATGCTGCTTTCGTTCACTTCTTAGGCCCTAACTATTCGATCTGGTGGAACAACGCCCTGGGGTGAAGCCTAGGTTGCCGGAACGTAGAAATGATCATAACTTTCAAACTGGTTGCTATTACTCGTTTTATACTATGGAAAAACTGTTCTATTTATTTTGTATTTTATGCTTCGGGCGTTGACTTCTATGGAACTAACTGTTTGATCTGGTGGAGCAACGCCCTAGAGTGAAGCCTAGGTTGCCTGGAACGTACAAATGACCATCACTTTCACACGGTTTGCAATTATCCCTGTTATAGGACGGAAAGACTGTTGTATTTTTATTGTATTTTATGCTTCAGGCGTTGACTTCTGAGGCCGTTGCTATTCGATGTCGTGGAAGAACGCCATAGAGTGAAGCCTAGGTTGCCCGATACGTAGAAATGACCATAACTTTCATACGGGTTGCAATTATTCGTTTTATATGATGGAAGAACTGTTGTATTTATATTGTATTTTATCGTGCTTTCGTTCACTTCTTAGGCCCTAACTATTCGATCTGGTGGAACAACGCCCTGGGGTGAAGCCTAGGTTGCCGGAACGTAGAAATGATCATAACTTTCAAACTGGTTGCTATTATTCGTTTTATACTATGGAAAAACTGTTCTATTTATTTTGTATTTTATGCTTCGGGCGTTAACTTCTATGGATCTAACTGTTTGATCTGGTGGAACAACGCCCTAGAGTGAAGCCTAGGTTGCCTGGAACGTACAAATGACCATAACTTTCATACGGGTTGCAATTATTCGTTTTATATGATGGAAGAACTGTTGTATTTATATTGTATTTTATTCTGCTTTCGTTCACTTCTTAGGCCCTAACTATTCGATCTGGTGGAACAACGCCCTAGAGTGAAGCCTAGGTTGCCCGGAAAGTAGAAATGACCATCACTTTCAAACTGGTTGCAATTATACCTGTTATATGATGGAAAAACTGTTGTAATTATATTGTATTTTATGCTTCGGGCGTTGACTGCTAAGGCCCGAACTATTCAATCTGTTGGAGCAACGCCCTAGAGTGAAGCCTAGGTTGCCCGGAACGTAGAAATAACCATCACTTCCATACTGGTAGCAATTATTCGTTTTATACGATGGAAAAGCTGTTGCATCTTTATTGTATTTTATGCTTCTGGCGTTGAGTTCTAAGGCCCTAACTATTCGATCTGGTGGAGCAACGCCCTAGAGTGAAGCGTAGGTTGCCTGGAACGTACAAATGACCATCACTTTCACACGGGTTGCAATTATCCCTGTTATAGGACGGAAAGACTGTTGTATTTATGTTGTATTTTATGCTTCTGGAGTTCACTTCTTAGGCCCTAACTATTCGATCTGGTGGAATAACGCTCTATGGTGAAGCCTAGGTTGACCGGAACGTAGAAATGACCATAACTTTCACACCGGTAGCAATTATTCGTTTTACACGATGGAAAAACTGTTCTACTTATTTTGTATTTTATGCTTCTGGCGTTGAGTTCTAAGGCCCTATCTATTCGATCTGGTGGAGCAACGCCCTAGAGTGAAGCCTAGGTTGCCCGGAACGTAGAAATGACCATCACTTTCAAACTGGTTGCAATTAATACCATTATACGATGGAAAAACTGTTGTATTTTTATTGCATTTTATGCTTCGGTCATTAACTTCTAAGGCCCTAACTATGCAATCTGTAAGAGCAACGCCCTAGGGAGTAGCCTAGGTTGCCCGTAAGGTAGAAATGACCCTAGCTTTCATACTGGTTGCAATTATTCGTTTTGTATGATGGAAAAACTGTTGTATTTATATTGTATTTTATGCTTCTGGAGTTCACTTCTTAGGCCCTAACTATTCGATCTGGTGGAATAACGCTCTATGGTGAAGCCTAGGTTGACCGGAACGTAGAAATGACCATAACTTTCACACCGGTAGCAATTATTCGTTTTACACGATGGAAAAACTGTTCTATTTATTTTGTATTTTATGCATCGGGCGTTGACTTCAAAGGCCCTAACTTTTCAATATGTTGGAGCAACGCCCTAGAGTGAAGCCTAGGTTGCCCGGAACGTAGAAATGACCATAACTTTCACACTGGTTGCAATTATTCGTCTTATATGATGGAAGAACTGTTGCATTTATATCGTATTTTATGCTTCGGGCGTTCACTTCTTAGGCCCTAACTATTCGATCTGGTGGAACAACGCCCTACGGTGAAGCCTAGGTTGCCCGGAACGTAGAAATGACAATAACTTTTACACTGGTTGCTATTATTCGTTTTATACTATGGAAAAACTGTTCTATTTATTTTGTATTTTATGCTTCGGGCGTTGACTTCTAAGGAACTAACTGTTTGATCTGGTGGAGCAACGCCCTAGAGTGAAGCCTAGGTTGCCCGGAACGTAGAAATGACCATAACTTTCACACTGGATGCTATTATTCGTTCTATACGATGGCAAAACTGTTATATTTATATTGTATCCTATGCTTCTAGCGTTGACTTCTTAGGCCCTAACAATTCGATCTGGTGGAACAACGCCCTAGAGTGAAGCCTAGGTTGCCTGGAACGTACAAATGACCATCACTTTCACACGGGTTGCAATTATTCCAGTTATAGGATGGAAAGACTGTTGTATTTTTATTGTATTCTATGCTTCTGGCGTTCACTTCTTAGGCCCCAACTATTCGATCTGGTGGAACAACGCCCTAGGGTGAAGCCTAGGTTGCCCGGAACGTAGAAATGACCATAACTTTTACACTGGTAGCAAGTGTTCGTTTTATACCATGGAAGAACTGTTCCATTTAATTTGTATTTTATGCTCCGGGCGTTGACTTCTTAGGCCCTAACTATTCAATCTGGTGGAATAACGCCCTATGGTGAAGCCTGGGTTGCCCGGAACGTAGAAATGACCATAACTTTCATACTGGTTGCAATTATTCGTTTTATATGATGGAAAAACTGTTGTATTTATATTGTATTTTATGCTTCTGGCGTTGACTTCTAAGGCACTAACTATTCGATCTGGTGGAGCAACGCTCTAGAGTGAAGCCTAGGTTGCCCGGAACGTAGAAATGACCATCACTTTAAAACTGGTTGCTATTATTCCTGTTGTATGATGGAAAGACTGTTATATTTATATTGTATTTTATGCTTCAGGCGTTGACTCCTAAGGCCCTAACTATTCAATCTGTTGGACCAACGCCCTAGAGTGAAGCCTAGGTTGCTCGGAATGTAGAAATGACCATACCATTCACACTGGTTGAAATTATTCGTTTTATATGATGGAAAAACTGTTGTATTTATATTGTATTTTATGCTTCTGGCGTTCACTTCTTAGGCCCTAACTATTCGATCTGGTGGAACAACGCCCTAGGGTGAAGCCTAGGTTGCCGGGAACGTAGAAAAGACCATAACTTTTACACGGGTAGCAAGTGTTCGTTTTATACCATGGAAGAACTGTTCCATTTATTTTGTATTTTATGCTCCGGGCGTTGACTTCTTAGGCCCTAACTATTCGATCTGGTGGAATAACGCCCTATGGTGAAGCCTGGGTTGCCCGGAACGTAGAAATGACCATAACTTTCATACTGGTTGCAATTATTCGTTTTATATGATGGAAAAACTGTTGTATTTATATTGTATTTTATGCTTCTGGCGTTGACTTCTAAGGCACTAACTATTCGATCTGGTGGAGCAACGCTCTAGAGTGAAGCCTAGGTTGCCCGGAACGTAGAAATGACCATCACTTTCAAACTGGTTGCTATTATTCCCGTTATATGATGGAAAGACTGTTATATTTATATTGTATTTTATGCTTCGGGCGTTGACTTCTAAGGCACTAACTATTCGATCTGGTGGAGCAACGCTCTAGAGTGAAGCCTAGGTTGCCCGGAACGTAGAAATGACCATCACTTTCAAACTGGTTGCTATTATTCCTGTTATATGATGGAAAGACTGTTATATTTATATTGTATTTTATGCTTCGGGCGTTGACTGCTAAGGCCCTAACTATTCAATCTCTTGGATCAACGCCCTAGAGTGAAGCCTAGGTTGCTCGGAATGTAGAAATGACCATAACATTCACACTGGTTGAAATTATTCGTTTTATATGATGGAAAAACTGTTGTATTTATATTGTACTTTATGCTTCTGGCGTTCACTTCTTAGGCCCTAACTATTCGATCTGTTGGAGCAACGCCCTGGGGTGTAGCCAGGGTTGCCCGGAAAGTAGAAATGACCACAACTTTCATACTGGTTGCAATTACTCGGTTTATATGATGGAAAAACTGTTGTATATATATTGTATTTTATGCTTCTGGAGTTCACTTCTTAGGCCCTAACTATTCGATCTGGTTGAACAACGCCCTAGTGTGAAGCGTAGGTTGCCCGGAACGTAGAAATGGCCATAACTTTTACACTGGTAGCAAGTGTTCGTTTTATACCATGGAAAAACTGTTCTATTTATTTTGTATTTTATGCTTCGGGCGTTGACTTCTTAGGCCCTAACTATTCGATCTGGTGGAATAACGCCCTATGGTGAAGCCTAGGTTGACCGGAACGTAGAAATGACCATAACTTTCACACCGGTAGCAATTATTCGTTTTACACGATGGAAAAACTGTTCTATTTATTTTGTACTTTATGCATCGGGCGTTGACTTCTAAGGCCCTAACTATTCAATCTGTTGGAGCAACGCCCTAGGGTGAAGCCTAGGTTGCCCGGAAAGTAGAAATGACCATCACTTTCAAACTGGTTGCAATTATTCCTGTTATAGGATGGAAAGACTGTTGTATTTTTATTGTATTTTATGCTTCAGGCGTTGACTTCTGAGGCCGCAGCTATTCGATGTGGTGGAAGAACGCCATAGAGTGAAGCCTAGGTTGCCCGGAACGTAGAAATGACCATAACTTTCATACTGGTTGCAATTATTCGTTTTATATGATGGAAGAACTGTTGTATTTATTTTGTATTTTATGCTTCGGCCGTGGACTTCTAAGGCACTAACTATTCGATCTTTTGGAGCAACGCCCTAGGGTGTAGCCTGGGTTGCCCGGAAAGTAGAAATGACCACAACTTTCATACAGGTTGCAATTACTCGTTTTATATGATGGAAAAACTGTTGTATCTATATTGTATTTTATGCTTCTGGCGTTCACTTCTTAGGCCCTAACTATTCGATCTGGTGGAACAACGCCCTAGGGTGAAGCCTAGGTTGCCCGGAACGTAGAAATGACCATAACTTTTACACGGGTAGCAAGTGTTCGTTTTATACCATGGAAAAACTGTTCTATTTAGTTGGAATTTTATGCTCCGGGCGTTGACTTCTTAGGCCCTAACTATTCGATCTGGTGGAATAACGCCCTATGGTGAAGCCTGGGTTGCCCGGAACGTAGAAATGACCATAACTTTCATACTGGTTGCAATTATTCGTTTTATATGGTGGAAAAACTGTTGTATTTATATTGTATTTTATGCTTCGGGCGTTGACTTCTAAGGCCCTAACTGTTTGATCTGGTGGAGCAACGCCCCAGGCGTGAAGCCTACGTTGCCCGGAAAGTAGAAATGACCATAACTTTCACACTGGTTGCTATTATTCGTTCTATACGATGGAAAAACTGTTATATTTATATTGCATCTTATGCTTCTGGCGTTGACTTCTTAGGCCATAACAATTCGATCTGGTGGAACAACGCCCTAGAGTGATGCCTAGGTTGCCTGGAACGTACAAATGACCATCACTTTCACAAGGGTTGCAATTACTCCTGTTATAGGATGGAAAGACTGTCGTATTTTTATTGTATTTTATGCTTCAGGCGTTGACTTCTGAGGCCGCAGCTATTCGATGTGGTTGAAGAACGCCATAGAGTGAAGCCTAGGTTGCCTGGAACGTACAAATGACCACCACTTTCACACGGGTTGCAATTATTCCAGTTATAGGATGGAAAGACTGTTGTATTTTTATTGTATTCTATGCTTCTGGCGTTCACTTCTTAGGCCCTAACTATTCGATCTGGTGGAACAACGCCCTAGGGTGAAGCCTAGGTTGCCCGGAACGTAGAAATGACCATAACTTTTACACGGGTACCAAGTGTTCGTTTTATACCATGGAAAAACTGTTCTATTTATTTTGTATTTTATGCTCCGGGCGTTGACTTCTTAGGCCCTAACTATTCGATCTGGTGGAATAACGCCCTATGGTGAAGCCTGGGTTGCCCGGAACGTAGAAATGACCATAACTTTCATACTGGTTGCAATTATTCGTTTTATATGATGGAAAAACTGTTCTATTTATTTTGTATTTTATGCTTCTGGCGTTGACTTCTAAGGCACTACCTATTCGATCTGTTGGAGCAACACCCTAGGGTGTAGCCTGGGTTGCCCGGAAAGTAGAAATGACCACAACTTTCATACAGGTTGCAATTACTCGTTTTATATGATGGAAAAACTGTTGTATTTATATTGTATTTTATGCTTCTGGCGTTCACTTCTTAGGCCCTAACTATTCGATCTGGTGGAACAACGCCCTAGGGTAAAGCCTAGGTTGCCCGGAACGTAGAAATGACCATAACTTTTACACTGGTAGCAAGTGTTCGTTTTATACCATGGAAAAACTGTTCTATTTATTTTGTATTTTATGCTTCGGGCGTTGACTTCTTAGGCCCTATCTATTCGATCTGGTGGAATAACGCCCTATGGTGAAGCCTAGGTTGACCGGAACGTAGAAATGATCATAACTTTCACACCGGTAGCAATTATTCGTTTTACACGATGGAAAAACTGTTGTATTTATATTGTATTTTATGCTTCTGGCGTTCACTTCTTAGGCCCTAACTGTTCAATCTGGTGGAACAACGCCCTAGGGTGAAGCCTAGGTTGCCCGGAACGTAGAAATGGCCATAACTTTCACACGGGTTGCAATTATTCCTGTTATAGGACGGAAAGACTGTTGCATTTTTATTGTATTTTATGCTTCAGGCGGTGACTTCTGAGGCCGTTGCTATTCGATGTCGTGGAAGAACGCCATAGAATGAAGCCTAGGTTGCCCGGAACGTAGAAATGACCATAACTTTCATGCTGGATGCAATTATTCGTTTTATATGATGGAAAAACTGTTGTATTTATATTGTATTTTATGCCGCTGGCGTTCACTTCTTAGGCCCTAATTATTCAGTCTGGTGGAACAACGCGCTAGGGTGAGGCCTAGGTTGCCGGAACGTAGAAATGATCATAACTTTCACACTGGTTGCTATTATTCCTTTTATACTAAGGAAAAACTGTTCTATTTATTTTGTATTTTATGCTTCGGGCGTTGACTTCTAAGGAACTAACTGTTTGATGTGGTGGAGCAACGCCCTAGAGTGAAGCCTAGGTTGCCCGGAACGTAGAAATGACCATAACTTTCACACTGGATGCTATTATTCGTTCTATACGATGGCAAAACTGTTATATTTATATTGTATCTTATGCTTCTGGCGTTGACTTCTTACGCCCTAACAATTCGATCTTGTGGAACAGCGCCCTAGAGTGAAGCCTAGGTTGCCTGCAACGTACAAATAACCATCACTTTCACACGGGTTGCAATTATTCCAGTTATAGGATGGAAAGACTGTTGTATTTTTATTGTATTCTATGCTTCTGGCGTTCAGTTCTTAGGCCCTAACTATTCGATCTGGTGGAACAACGCCCTAGGGTGAAGCCTAGGTTGCCGGGAACGTAGAAAAGACCATAACTTTTACACGGGTAGCAAGTGTTCGTTTTATACCATGGAAGAACTGTTCCATTTATTTTGTATTTTATGCTCCGGGCGTTGACTTCTTAGGCCCTAACTATTCGATCTGGTGGAATAACGCCCTATGGTGAAGCCTGGGTTGCCCGGAACGTAGAAATGACCATAACTTTCATACTGGTTGCAATTATTCCTGTTATATGATGGAAAGACTGTTATACTTATATTGTATTTTATGCTTCGGGCGTTGACTTCTAAGGCACTAACTATTCGATCTGGTGGAGCAACGCTCTAGAGTGAAGCCTAGGTTGCCCGGAACGTAGAAATGACCATCACTTTCAAACTGGTTGCTATTATTCCTGTTATATGATGGAAAGACTGTTATATTTATATTGTATTTTATGCTTCGGGCGTTGACTGCTAAGGCCCTAACTATTCAATCTCTTGGATCAACGCCCTAGAGTGAAGCCTAGGTTGCTCGGAATGTAGAAATGACCATAACATTCACACTGGTTGAAATTATTCGTTTTATGTGATGGAAAGACTGTTGTATTTTTATTGTATTTTATGCTTCAGGCGTTGACTTCTGAGGCCGCAGCTATTCGATGTGGTGGAAGAACGCCATAGAGTGAAGACTGGGTTGCCCGGAACGTAGAAATGACCATAACTTTCATACTGGTTGCAATTATTCGTTTTATATGATGGAAGAACTGTTGTATTTATATTGTATTTTATGCTGCTGGCGATCACTTCTTAGCCCCTAACTATTCGATCTGGTGGAACAACGCCCTAGGGTGAAGCCCAGGTTGCCCGGAACGTAGAAATGACCATAACTTTTACACTGGTAGCAAGTGTTCGTTTTATACCATGGAAGAACTGTTCCATTTATTTTGTATTTTATGCTCCGGGCGTTGACTTGTTAGGCCCTAACTATTCAATCTGGTGGAATAACGCCCTATGGTGAAGCCTGGGTTGCCCGGAAAGTAGAAATGACCATAGCTTTCATACTGGTTGCAATTATTCGTTTTATATGATGGAAAAACTGTTGTATTTATATTGTATTTTATGCTTCTGGCGTTGACTTCTAAGGCACTAACTATTCGATCTGGTGGAGCAACGCTCTAGAGTGAAGCCTAGGTTGCCCGGAACGTAGAAATGACCATCACTTTCAAACTGGTTGCTATTACTCCTGTTATATGATGGAAAGACTGTTATATTTATATTGTATTTTATGCTTCGGGCGTTGACTCCTAACGCCCTAACTATTCAATCTGTTGGATCAACGCCCTAGAGTGAAGCCTAGGTTGCTCGGAATGTAGAAATGACCATAACATTCACACTGGTTGAAATTATTCGTTTAATACGATGGAAAAGCTGTTGCATCTTTAATGTATTTTATGATTCTGGCGTTGACTTCTAAGGCCCTAACTATTCGATCTGGTGGAGCAACGCCCTAGAGTGAAGCCTAGGTTGCCCGGAACGTAGAAATGACGTTAACTTTCATACTGGTTGCAATTATTCGTTTTATACGACGGAAAAACAGTTCTATTTATTTTGTATTTTATGCTTCGGCCGTGGACTTCTAAGGCCCTAACTATTCAATCTCTTGGATCAACGCCCTAGAGTGAAGCCTAGGTTGCTCGGAATGTAGAAATGACCATAACATTCACACTGGTTGAAATTATTCGTTTTATATGATGGAAAAACTGTTGTATTTATATTGTACTTTATGCTTCTGGCGTTCACTTCTTAGGCCCTAACTATTCGATCTGTTGGAGCAACGCCCTGGGGTGTAGCCAGGGTTGCCCGGAAAGTAGAAATGACCACAACTTTCATACTGGTTGCAATTACTCGTTTTATATGATGGAAAAACTGTTGTATATATATTGTATTTTATGCTTCTGGAGTTCACTTCTTAGGCCCTAACTATTCGATCTGGTTGAACAACGCCCTAGTGTGAACCGTAGGTTGCCCGGAACGTAGAAATGGCCATAACTTTTACACTGGTAGCAAGTGTTCGTTTTATACCATGGAAAAACTGTTCTATTTATTTTGTATTTTATGCTTCGGGCGTTGACTTCTTAGGCCCTAACTATTCGATCTGGTGGAATAACGCCCTATGGTGAAGCCTAGGTTGACCGGAACGTAGAAATGGCCATAACTTTCACACCGGTAGCAATTATTCGTTTTACACGATGGAAAAACTGTTCTATTTATTTTGTACTTTATGCATCGGGCGTTGACTTCTAAGGCCCTAACTATTCAATCTGTTGGAGCAACGCCCTAGGGTGAAGCCTAGGTTGCCCGGAAAGTAGAAATGACCATCACTTTCAAACTGGTTGCAATTATTCCTGTTATAGGATGGAAGGACTGTTGTATTTTTATTGTATTTTATGCTTCAGGCGTTGACTTCTGAGGCCGCAGCTATTCGATGTGGTGGAAGAACGCCATAGAGTGAAGACTGGGTTGCCCGGAACGTAGAAATGACCATAACTTTCATACTGGTTGCAATTATTCGTTTTATATGATGGAAGAACTGTTGTATTTATATTGTATTTTATGCTGCTGGCGATCACTTCTTAGCCCCTAACTATTCGATCTGGTGGAACAACGCCCTAGGGTGAAGCCCAGGTTGCCCGGAACGTAGAAATGACCATAACTTTTACACTGGTACCAAGTGTTCGTTTTATACCATGGAAGAACTGTTCCATTTATTTTGTATTTTATGCTCCGGGCGTTGACTTGTTAGGCCCTAACTATTCAATCTGGTGGAATAACGCCCTATGGTGAAGCCTGGGTTGCCCGGAAAGTAGAAATGACCATAGCTTTCATACTGGTTGCAATTATTCGTTTTATATGATGGAAAAACTGTTGTATTTATATTGTATTTTATGCTTCTGGCGTTGACTTCTAAGGCACTAACTATTCGATCTGGTGGAGCAACGCTCTAGAGTGAAGCCTAGGTTGCCCGGAACGTAGAAATGACCATCACTTTCAAACTGGTTGCTATTACTCCTGTTATATGATGGAAAGACTGTTATATTTATATTGTATTTTATGCTTCGGGCGTTGACTCCTAACGCCCTAACTATTCAATCTGTTGGATCAACGCCCTAGAGTGAAGCCTAGGTTGCTCGGAATGTAGAAATGACCATAACATTCACACTGGTTGAAATTATTCGTTTAATACGATGGAAAAGCTGTTGCATCTTTAATGTATTTTATGATTCTGGCGTTGACTTCTAAGGCCCTAACTATTCGATCTGGTGGAGCAACGCCCTAGAGTGAAGCCTAGGTTGCCCGGAACGTAGAAATGACGTTAACTTTCATACTGGTTGCAATTATTCGTTTTATACGACGGAAAAACAGTTCTATTTATTTTGTATTTTATGCTTCGGCCGTGGACTTCTAAGGCACTAACTATTCGATCTGGTGGAATAACGCCCTATGGTGAAGCCTAGGTTGACCGGAACGTAGAAATGACCATAACTTTCACACCGGTAGCAATTATTCGTTTTACACGATGGAAAAACTGTTCTATTTATTTTGTACTTTATGCATCGGGCGTTGACTTCTAAGGCCCTAACTATTCAATCTGTTGGAGCAACGCCCTAGGGTGAAGCCTAGGTTGCCCGGAAAGTAGAAATGACCATCACTTTCAAACTGGTTGCAATTATTCCTGTTATAGGATGGAAGGACTGTTGTATTTTTATTGTATTTTATGCTTCAGGCGTTGACTTCTGAGGCCGCAGCTATTCGATGTGGTGGAAGAACGCCATAGAGTGAAGACTGGGTTGCCCGGAACGTAGAAATGACCATAACTTTCATACTGGTTGCAATTATTCGTTTTATATGATGGAAGAACTGTTGTATTTATATTGTATTTTATGCTGCTGGCGATCACTTCTTAGCCCCTAACTATTCGATCTGGTGGAACAACGCCCTAGGGTGAAGCCCAGGTTGCCCGGAACGTAGAAATGACCATAACTTTTACACTGGTAGCAAGTGTTCGTTTTATACCATGGAAGAACTGTTCCATTTATTTTGTATTTTATGCTCCGGGCGTTGACTTGTTAGGCCCTAACTATTCAATCTGGTGGAATAACGCCCTATGGTGAAGCCTGGGTTGCCCGGAAAGTAGAAATGACCATAGCTTTCATACTGGTTGCAATTATTCGTTTTATATGATGGAAAAACTGTTGTATTTATATTGTATTTTATGCTTCTGGCGTTGACTTCTAAGGCACTAACTATTCGATCTGGTGGAGCAACGCTCTAGAGTGAAGCCTAGGTTGCCCGGAACGTAGAAATGACCATCACTTTCAAACTGGTTGCTATTACTCCTGTTATATGATGGAAAGACTGTTATATTTATATTGTATTTTATGATTCTGGCGTTGACTTCTAAGGCCCTAACTATTCGATCTGGTGGAGCAACGCCCTAGAGTGAAGCCTAGGTTGCCCGGAACGTAGAAATGACGTTAACTTTCATACTGGTTGCAATTATTCGTTTTATACGACGGAAAAACAGTTCTATTTATTTTGTATTTTATGCTTCGGCCGTGGACTTCTAAGGCCCTAACTATTCAATCTCTTGGATCAACGCCCTAGAGTGAAGCCTAGGTTGCTCGGAATGTAGAAATGACCATAACATTCACACTGGTTGAAATTATTCGTTTTATATGATGGAAAAACTGTTGTATTTATATTGTACTTTATGCTTCTGGCGTTCACTTCTTAGGCCCTAACTATTCGATCTGTTGGAGCAACGCCCTGGGGTGTAGCCAGGGTTGCCCGGAAAGTAGAAATGACCACAACTTTCATACTGGTTGCAATTACTCGTTTTATATGATGGAAAAACTGTTGTATATATATTGTATTTTATGCTTCTGGAGTTCACTTCTTAGGCCCTAACTATTCGATCTGGTTGAACAACGCCCTAGTGTGAACCGTAGGTTGCCCGGAACGTAGAAATGGCCATAACTTTTACACTGGTAGCAAGTGTTCGTTTTATACCATGGAAAAACTGTTCTATTTATTTTGTATTTTATGCTTCGGGCGTTGACTTCTTAGGCCCTAACTATTCGATCTGGTGGAATAACGCCCTATGGTGAAGCCTAGGTTGACCGGAACGTAGAAATGACCATAACTTTCACACCGGTAGCAATTATTCGTTTTACACGATGGAAAAACTGTTCTATTTATTTTGTACTTTATGCATCGGGCGTTGACTTCTAAGGCCCTAACTATTCAATCTGTTGGAGCAACGCCCTAGGGTGAAGCCTAGGTTGCCCGGAAAGTAGAAATGACCATCACTTTCAAACTGGTTGCAATTATTCCTGTTATAGGATGGAAGGACTGTTGTATTTTTATTGTATTTTATGCTTCAGGCGTTGACTTCTGAGGCCGCAGCTATTCGATGTGGTGGAAGAACGCCATAGAGTGAAGACTGGGTTGCCCGGAACGTAGAAATGACCATAACTTTCATACTGGTTGCAATTATTCGTTTTATATGATGGAAGAACTGTTGTATTTATATTGTATTTTATGCTGCTGGCGATCACTTCTTAGCCCCTAACTATTCGATCTGGTGGAACAACGCCCTAGGGTGAAGCCCAGGTTGCCCGGAACGTAGAAATGACCATAACTTTTACACTGGTACCAAGTGTTCGTTTTATACCATGGAAGAACTGTTCCATTTATTTTGTATTTTATGCTCCGGGCGTTGACTTGTTAGGCCCTAACTATTCAATCTGGTGGAATAACGCCCTATGGTGAAGCCTGGGTTGCCCGGAAAGTAGAAATGACCATAGCTTTCATACTGGTTGCAATTATTCGTTTTATATGATGGAAAAACTGTTGTATTTATATTGTATTTTATGCTTCTGGCGTTGACTTCTAAGGCACTAACTATTCGATCTGGTGGAGCAACGCTCTAGAGTGAAGCCTAGGTTGCCCGGAACGTAGAAATGACCATCACTTTCAAACTGGTTGCTATTACTCCTGTTATATGATGGAAAGACTGTTATATTTATATTGTATTTTATGCTTCGGGCGTTGACTCCTAACGCCCTAACTATTCAATCTGTTGGATCAACGCCCTAGAGTGAAGCCTAGGTTGCTCGGAATGTAGAAATGACCATAACATTCACACTGGTTGAAATTATTCGTTTAATACGATGGAAAAGCTGTTGCATCTTTAATGTATTTTATGATTCTGGCGTTGACTTCTAAGGCCCTAACTATTCGATCTGGTGGAGCAACGCCCTAGAGTGAAGCCTAGGTTGCCCGGAACGTAGAAATGACGTTAACTTTCATACTGGTTGCAATTATTCGTTTTATACGACGGAAAAACAGTTCTATTTATTTTGTATTTTATGCTTCGGCCGTGGACTTCTAAGGCACTAACTATTCGATCTGGTGGAGCAACGCTCTAGAGTGAAGCCTAGGTTGCCCGGAACGTAGAAATGACCATCACTTTCAAACTGGTTGCTATTATTCCTGTTATATGATGGAAAGACTGTTATATTTGTATTGTATTTTATGCTTCGGGCGTTGACTGCTAAGGCCCTAACTATTCAATCTGTTGGATCAACGCCCTAGAGTGAAGCCTAGGTTGCTCGGAATGTAGAAATGACCATAACATTCACACTGGTTGAAATTATTCGTTTTATATGATGGAAAAACTGTTGTATTTATATTGTACTTTATGCTTCTGGCGTTCACTTCTTAGGCCCTAACTATTCGATCTGTTGGAGCAACGCCCTACGGAGTAGCCAGGGTTGCCCGGAAAGTAGAAATGACCACAACTTTCATACTAGTTGCAATTACTCGTTTTATATGATGGAAAAACTGTTGTATATATATTGTATTTTATGCTTCTGGAGTTCACTTCTTAGGCCCTAACTATTCGATCTGTTGGAGCAACGCCCTGGGGTGTAGCCAGGGTTGCCCGGAAAGTAGAAATGACCACAACTTTCATACTGGTTGCAATTACTCGTTTTATATGATGGAAAAACTGTTGTATATATATTGTATTTTATGCTTCTGGAGTTCACTTCTTAGGCCCTAACTATTCGATCTGGTTGAACAACGCCCTAGTGTGAACCGTAGGTTGCCCGGAACGTAGAAATGGCCATAACTTTTACACTGGTAGCAAGTGTTCGTTTTATACCATGGAAAAACTGTTCTATTTATTTTGTATTTTATGCTTCGGGCGTTGACTTCTTAGGCCCTAACTATTCGATCTGGTGGAATAACGCCCTATGGTGAAGCCTAGGTTGACCGGAACGTAGAAATGACCATAACTTTCACACCGGTAGCAATTATTCGTTTTACACGATGGAAAAACTGTTCTATTTATTTTGTATTTTATGCATCGGGCGTTGACTTCTAAGGCCCTAACTATTCAATCTGTTGGAGCAACGCCCTAGGGTGAAGCCTAGGTTGCCCGGAAAGTAGAAATGACCATCACTTTCAAACTGGTTGCAATTATTCCTGTTATAGGATGGAAAGACTGTTGTATTTTTATTGTATTTTATGCTTCAGGCGTTGACTTCTGAGGCCGCAGCTATTCGATGTGGTGGAAGAACGCCATAGAGTGAAGCCTAGGTTGCCCGGAACGTAGAAATGACCATAACTTTCATACTGGTAGCAATTATTCGTTTTATATGATGGAAGAACTGTTGTATTTATATTGTATTTTATGCTGCTGGCGTTCACTTCTTAGCCCCTAACTATTCGATCTGGTGGAACAACGCCCTGGGGTGAAGCCTAGGTTGCCGGAACGTAGAAATGATCATAACTTTCACACTGGTTGCTATTATACGTTTTATACTATGGAAAAACTGTTCTATTTATTTTGTATTTTATGCTTCGGGTGTTGACTTCTAAGGAACTAACTGTTTGATCTGGTGGAGCAACGCCCTAGAGTGAAGCCTAGGTTGCCCGGAACGTAGAAATGACCATAACCTTCATACTGGTTGCAATTACCCGTTTTATATGATGGAAGAACTGTTGTATTTATATTGTATTTTATGCTGCTGGCGTTCACTTCTTAGGCCCTAACTATTCGCTCTGCTGGAACAACGACCTGGGGTGAAGCCTAGGTTGCCCGGAACGTAGAAATGACCATAACTTTCACACTGGTTGCTATTATTCGTTTTATACGATGGAAAAACTGTTATATTTATATTGTATTTTATGCTTCTGGCGTTGCCTTCTTAGACCCTAACTGTTCGATCTGGTGGAACAACGCCCTAGAGTAAAGCCTAGGTTACCCGGAACGTAGAAATGACCAGTACTTTCACACTGTTTGCAGTTATTCCTGCTATACGATGGAAAAACTGTTGCATCCTTATTGAATTTTATGATTCGGGCCTTGACTTCTTAGGCCCTAACTATTCGATCTGGTGGAATAACGCCCTATGGTGAAGCCTAGGTTGACCGGAACGTAGAAATGACCATAACTTTCACACCGGTAGCAATCATTCGTTTTACACGATGGAAAAACTGTTCTATCTATTTTGTATTTTATGCATCGGGCGTTGACTTCTAAGGCCCTAACTATTCAATCTGTTGGAGCAACGCCCTAGGGTGAAGCCTAGGTTGCCCGGAAAGTAGAAATGACCACCACTTTCAGACTGGTTGCAATTATTCCTGTTATAGGATGGAAAGACTGTTGTATTTTTATTGTATTTTATGCTTCAGGCGTTGACTTCTGTCGCCGCAGCTATTCGATGTGGTGGAAGAACGCCATAGAGTGAAGCCTAGGCTGCCCGGAACGTAGAGATGACCATAACTTTCATACTGGTTGCAATTATTCGTTTTATATGATGGAAGAACTGTTGTATTTATATTGTATTTTATGCTGCTGGCGTTCACTTCTTAGCCCCTAACTATTCGATCTGGTGGAACAACGCCCTGGGGTGAAGCCTAGGTTGCCGGAACGTAGAAATGATCATAACTTTCACACTGGTTGCTATTATTCGTTTTATACGACGGAAAAACAGTTCTATTTATTTTGTATTTTATGCTTCGGCCGTGGACTTCTAAGGCACTAACTATTCGATCTGGTGGAACAACGCCCTAGGGTGAAGCCTAGGTTTCCCGGAACGTAGAAATGACCATAACTTTTACACTGGTTGGTATTATTCGTTCTATACGATGGAAAAACTGTTATATTTATATACTATCTTATGCTTCTGGCGTTGACTTCTTAGGCCCTAACAATTCGATCTGGTGGAACAACGCCCTAGAGTGAAGCCAAGGCTGCCTGGAACGTACAGATGACCATCACTTTCACACGGGTTGCTATTATTCCAGTTATAGGATGGAAAGACTGTTGTATTTTTATTGTATTCTATGCTTCATGTGTTGACTTATGAGGCCGTAGCTATTCGATGTGGTGGAAGAACGCAATAGAGTGAAGCCTAGGTTGCCCGGAACGTAGAAATGACCATAACCTTCATACTGGTTGCAATTACCCGTTTTATATGATGGAAGAACTGTTGTATTTATATTGTATTTTATGCTGCTGGCGTTCACTTCTTAGGCCCTAACTATTCGATCTGCTGGAACAACTACCTGGGGTGAAGACTAGGTTGCCCGGAACGTAGAAATGACCATAACTTTCACACTGGTTGCTATTATTCGTTTTATACGATGGAAAAACTGTTATATTTATATTGTATTTTATGCTTCTGGCGTTGCCTTCTTAGGCCCTAACTGTTCGATCTGGTGGAACAACGCCCTAGAGTAAAGCCTAGGTTGCCCGGAACGTAGAAATGGCCATCACTTTCAAACTGGTTGCAATTATTCCTGTTATATGATGGAAAAACTGTTGTAATTATATTGTATTTTATGCTTCAGGCGTTGACTTCTGAGGCCGCAGCTATTCGATGTGGTGGAAGAACGCCATAGAGTGAAGCCTAGGTTGCCCGGAACGTAGAAATAACCATAACTTTCATACTGGTTGCAATTATTCGTTTTATATGATGGAAGAACTGTTGTATTTATATTGTATTTTATGCTGCTGGCGTTGACTTCTAAGGAACTAAATGTTTGATCTGGTGGAGCAACGCCCTAGAGTGAAGCCTAGGTTGCCCGGAACGTAGAAATGACCATAACTTTCACACTGGATGCTATTATTCGTTCTATACGATGGCAAATCTGTTATATTTATATTGTATCTTATGCTTCTGGCGTTGACTTCTTAGGCCCTAACAATTCGATCTGGTGGACCAACGCCCTAGAGTGAAGCCTAGGTTGCCTGGAACGTACAAATGACCATCACTTTCACACGGGTTGCAATTATTCCAGTTTTAGGATGGAAAGACTGTTGTATTTATATTGTATTTTATGTTTCTGGCGTTGACATCTAAGGCACAAACTATTCGATCTGGTGGAGCAACGCCCTACAGTGAAGCCTAGGTTCCCCGGAACGTAGAAATGACCATCACTATCAAACTGGTTGCAATTATTCCTGTTATAGGATGGAAAGACTGTTGTATTTTTATTGTATTTTATGCTTCAGGCGTTGACTTCTGAGGCCGTAGCTATTCGATGTAGTGGAAGAACGCCATAGAGTGAAGCCTAGGTTGCCCGGAACGTAGAAATGACCATAACTTTCATACTGGTTGCAATTATTCGTTTTATACGATGGAAAAACTGTTGTATTTATATTGTATTTAATGCTTCTGGCGTTGACTTCTAAGGCACTAACTATTCGATCTGGTGGAGCAACGCTCTAGAGTGAAGCCTAGGTTGCCCGGAACGTAGAAATGACCATCACTTTCAAACTGGTTGCAATTATTCCTGTTATGTGTTGGAAAAACTGTTGTATTTATATTGTATTTTATGCTTCGGGCGTTGACTGCTAAGGCCCTAACTATTCAATCTGTTGGATCAACGCCCTAGAGTGAAGGCTAGGTTGCTCGGAATGTAGAAATGACCATAACATTCACACTGGTTGAAATTATTCGTTTAATACGATGGAAAACCTGTTGCATCTTTATTGTATTTTATGCTTCCGGCGTTGACTTCTAAGGCCCTAACTATTCAATCTGTAGGAGCAACGCACTAGGGTGCAGCCGAGGTAGCCCGTAAAGTAGAAATGACAATAACTTTCACACTGGTTGCAATTATTCGTTTTATACGATGGAAAAGCTGTTGCATCTTAATTGTATTTTATGCTTCTGTCGTTGACGTCTAAGGCCGTAGCTATTAGATGTGTTGGAGCAACGCACTAGAGTGACGCCTAGGTTGCCCGGAACGTAGAAATGACCATTACTTTCGCAATGTTTGCAATTATTCATTCTATACGATGGAAAAAGTGTTGTACTTATATTGTATTTTATGCCTCTGGCGTTGACTTCTTATGCCATAACTATTCCATCTGGTGGAACAACGCCCAAGGGTGAAGCCTAGGTTGCCCGGTACGTAGAAATGGAAATAACTTTCACACCGGTAGCAATTATTCGTTTTATACGATGGAAAAACAGTTCTATTTATTTTGTATTTTATGCTTCGGCTGTTGACTTCTAAGGCCCTAAGTATTCGATCTGTTGGAGCAGCGCCCTAGGGTGAAGCCTAGGTTGCCGGAAAGTAGAAATGACCATAACTTTCATACTGGTTGCAATTATTCGTTATATGCGATGGAAAAACTGTTGTATTTATATTGTATTTTATTCTTCTGGCGGAGAATTCCAAGTCCCTAGCTATTCGATCTGGTGGAGGAACGCCCTAGAGTGAAACCTAGGTTGCCCAGAACGTAGAAATGACTATCACTTTCACACTGGTGGCAATTATTCCTGTTATACGGTGGAAAAACTCATGTATATTTATTGTATTTTATGCTTCGGGCGTTGACTTCTATGGCCCTACCTATTCGATTTGGTGGAGCAACGCCCTAGAGTGAAGCCTAGGTTGCCCGGAACGTAGAAATGACCAGAACTTTCACACTGGTTGCTACTATTCGTTTTATACGATGGAAAAGCTGTTATATTTATATTGTATTTTATGATTCTGGCGTTGACTTCTTAGGCCCTAACTTCTCGATCTGGTGGAACAACGCCCTAGAGTGAAGCCTAGGTTGCCCGGAACGTAGAACTGGCCATTACTTTCATACTGGTAGCAATTATTCGTTTTATACAATGGAAAGACTTTTCTATTTATTTTGTATTTTATGCTTCGGGCGTTGACTTCTAAGGCCCTAACTATTCGATCTGGTGGAGCAACGCCCTAGAGTGAAGGCTAGGTTGCCGGGAACGTAGAAATGACCAGAACTTTCACACTGGTTGCTATTATTCGTTTTATACGATGGAAAAACTGTTATATTTATATTGTATTTTATGCTTCTGGCGTTGACTTCTTAGGCCCTAACTTTTCGATCTGGTGGAACAACGCCCTAGAGTTAAGTCTAGGATGCCCGAAACGTCGAAATGATCGTTACTTTCGCACTGGTTGCAATTAGTCATGCTATACAATGGAAAAGCTGTTGTATTTATACTGTATTTTATGCTTCTGGCGTTGACTTCTAAGGCCCTAACTATTCAATCTGTTGGAGCAACGCCCTAGGGTGAAGCCTAGCTTGCCCGGAAAGTAGAAATACCCACAACTTTCATACTTGTTGCAAATATTCGTTTTATACGATGGAAAAACTGTTATATTTATATTGTATTTTATGCTTCTGGCGTTGACATCTTAGGCCCTAACTACTCGATCTGGTGGAACGACGCCCTAGAGTGTTGCCTAGGTTGCCCAGAACGTAGAAATGACCATCACTTTCACACTGGTTGCAATTATTCCTGTTATACGATGGAAATACTCTTGTATATTTATTGTATTTTATGCTTCGGGCGTTGACATCTATGGCCCTAACTATTCGATCTGGTGGAACAACGCCCTAGGGTGAAGCCAAGGTTGCCGGAAAGTAGAAATGACCATAACTTTCACACTGGTAGCAATTATTCGTTTTATACAATGAAAAAACTGTTCTATTTATTTTGTATTTTTTGCTTCGGGCGTTGACTTCTAAGGCCCTAACTATTCGATCTGGTGGAGCAACACCCTAGAGTGAAGCCTAGGTTGCCCGGAACGTAGAAATGACCAGAACATTCACACTGGTTGCTATTATTCGTTTTATACGATGGAAAAACTGTTATATTTATATTGTATTTTATGATTCTGGCGTTGACTTCTTAGGCCCTAACTTCTCGATCTGGTGGAACAACGCCCTAGAGTGAAGCCTAGGTTGCCCGGAACGTAGAAGTGAACATAACATTCACACTGGTAGCAATTATTCGTTTTTTACAATGGAAAAACTGTTCTATTTATTTTGTATTTTATGCTTCGGGCGTTGACTTCTATGGCCCTACCTATTCGATCTGGTGGAGCAACACCATACAGTCAAGCCTAGGTTGCCCGGAACGTAGAAATGAAAATAACTTTCACACCGGTTGCAATTATTCATGCTATACGATGGAAAAACTGTTATATTTATATTGTATTTTATGCTTCTGGCGTTGACTTCTTAGGCCCTAACGTTTCGATCTGGTGGAACAACGCCCTAGAGTTAAGTCTAGGATGCCCGAAACGTCGAAATGATCGTTACTTTCGCACTGGTTGCAGTTAGTCATGCTATACAATGGAAAAGCTGTTGTATTTATACTGTATTTTATGCTTCTGGCGTTGACTTCTAAGGCCGTAGCTATTCGCTGTGGTGGAGCAACGCCCTAGAGTGAAGCCTAGGTTGCCCGGAACGTAGAAATGCCCATTACTTTCACACTCGTTGCAATTATTAGTTTTGTACGATGGAAAAACTGTTCTATTTATTTTGTATTTTATGCTTCGGGCGTTGACTTCTAAGGCCCTAACTATTCAATCTGTTGGAGCAACGCCCTAGGGTGAAGCCTAGCTTGCCCGAAAAGTGGAAATACCCACAACTTTCATACTTGTTGCAAATATTCGTTTTATACGATGGAAAAACTGTTATATTTATATTGTGTTTTATGCTTCTGGCGTTGACTTCTTAGGCCGTAACTATTCGATCTGCTGGAACGACGCCCTAGAGTGTAGCCTAGGTTGCCCGGAAAGTAGAAATGACCATAACTTTCATACTTGTTGCAATTATTCGTTTTATACGATGGAAAAACTGTTGTATTTATATTGTATTTTATGCTTCTGGCGCTGACTTCTAGGGCACTAACTATTCGATCTGGTGGAGAAGCGCCCTAGGGTGAAGCCTAGGTTGCCCGGAACGTAGAAATGACCATAACTTTCACACTGGTAGCAATTATTCGTTTTATACATGTATGAACTGTTCTATTTATTTTGTATTTTATGCTTCTGGCGTTGACTTCTAAGGCCCTAACTATTCGATCTGGTGGTACAACGTCCTAGAGTGAAGCCTAGGTTGCCCGGAACGCAGAAATGACCATCACTTTCACACTGGTTGCAATTATTCCTGTTATACGATGAAAATACTGTTGTATATTTATCGTATTTTATGCTTCGGGCGTTGACTTCTAAGGCCCTAACTATTCGATCTGGTGGAGCAACGCCCTAGAGTGAAGCCTAGGTTGCGCGGATCGTAGAAATGACCATAACTTTCACACTGGTAGCAATTATTCGTTTTATACGATGGTAAAACTGTTTTATTTATTTTGTATTTTATGCTTCGGGTGTTGACTTCTAAGGCCCTAACTATTCGATCTGGTGGAGCTACGCCCTAGAGTGAAGCCTGGGTTGCCCGGCACGTAGAAATGACCATAACTTTCACACTGGTTGCAATCATTCGTTTTATATGATGGAAAAACTGTTGTATTTATATTGTGATTTATGCTTCTGGCGTTCACTTCTTAGGCCCTGACTATTCGATCTGGTGGAACAACGGCCTAGAGTGAAGCCTATGTTGCCGGAACGTAGAAATGACCATAACTTTCACACTGGTTGCTATCATTCGTTTTATATGATGGATAAACTGTTGTATTTATATTGTATTTTATGCTTCTGGCGTTCACTTCTTAGGCCCTAACTATTCGATCTGGCGGAACAACGCCCTAGGGTGAAGCCTAGGTTGCCCGGAACGTAGAAATGACCATAACTTTCACACTGGTTGCTATTATTCGTTTTATACGATGGAAAAACTGTTATATTTATATTGTATTTTATGCTTCTGGCGTTGCCTTCTTAGGCCCTAACTGTTCGATCTGGTGGAACAACGCCCTAGAGTAAAGCCTAGGTTACCCGGAACGTAGAAATGACCAGTACTTTCACACTGTTTGCAGTTATTCCTGCTATACGATGGAAAAACTGTTGCATCCTTATTGAATTTTATGCTTCGGGCCTTGACTTCTTAGGCCCTAACTATTCGATCTGGTGGAATAACGCCCTATGGTGAAGCCTAGGTTGACCGGAACGTAGAAATGACCATAACTTTCACACCGGTAGCAATCATTCGTTTTACACGATGGAAAAACTGTTCTATCTATTTTGTATTTTATGCATCGGGCGTTGACTTCTAAGGCCCTAACTATTCAATCTGTTGGAGCAACGCCCTAGGGTGAAGCCTAGGTTGCCCGGAAAGTAGAAATGACCACCACTTTCAGACTGGTTGCAATTATTCCTGTTATAGGATGGAAAGACTGTTGTATTTTTATTGTATTTTATGCTTCAGGCGTTGACTTCTGTCGCCGCAGCTATTCGATGTGGTGGAAGAACGCCATAGAGTGAAGCCTAGGCTGCCCGGAACGTAGAGATGACCATAACTTTCATACTGGTTGCAATTATTCGTTTTATATGATGGAAGAACTGTTGTATTTATATTGTATTTTATGCTGCTGGCGTTCACTTCTTAGCCCCTAACTATTCGATCTGGTGGAACAACGCCCTGGGGTGAAGCCTAGGTTGCCGGAACGTAGAAATGATCATAACTTTCACACTGGTTGCTATTATTCGTTTTATACGACGGAAAAACAGTTCTATTTATTTTGTATTTTATGCTTCGGCCGTGGACTTCTAAGGCACTAACTATTCGATCTGGTGGAACAACGCCCTAGGGTGAAGCCTAGGTTTCCCGGAACGTAGAAATGACCATAACTTTTACACTGGTTGGTATTATTCGTTCTATACGATGGAAAAACTGTTATATTTATATACTATCTTATGCTTCTGGCGTTGACTTCTTAGGCCCTAACAATTCGATCTGGTGGAACAACGCCCTAGAGTGAAGCCTAGGCTGCCTGGAACGTACAGATGACCATCACTTTCACACGGGTTGCTATTATTCCAGTTATAGGATGGAAAGGCTGTTGTATTTTTATTGTATTCTATGCTTCAGGCGTTGACTTATGAGGCCGTAGCTATTCGATGTGGTGGAAGAACGCAATAGAGTGAAGCCTAGGTTGCCCGGAACGTAGAAATGACCATAACCTTCATACTGGTTGCAATTACCCGTTTTATATGATGGAAGAACTGTTGTATTTATATTGTATTTTATGCTGCTGGCGTTCACTTCTTAGGCCCTAACTATTCGATCTGCTGGAACAACTACCTGGGGTGAAGACTAGGTTGCCCGGAACGTAGAAATGACCATAACTTTCACACTGGTTGCTATTATTCGTTTTATACGATGGAAAAACTGTTATATTTATATTGTATTTTATGCTTCTGGCGTTGCCTTCTTAGGCCCTAACTGTTCGATCTGGTGGAACAACGCCCTAGAGTAAAGCCTAGGTTGCCCGGAACGTAGAAATGGCCATCACTTTCAAACTGGTTGCAATTATTCCTGTTATATGATGGAAAAACTGTTGTAATTATATTGTATTTTATGCTTCAGGCGTTGACTTCTGAGGCCGCAGCTATTCGATGTGGTGGAAGAACGCCATAGAGTGAAGCCTAGGTTGCCGGAACGTAGAAATAACCATAAATTTCATACTGGTTGCAATTATTCGTTTTATATGATGGAAGAACTGTTGTATTTATATTGTATTTTATGCTGCTGGCGTTGACTTCTAAGGAACTAACTGTTTGATCTGGTGGAGCAACGCCCTAGAGTGAAGCCTAGGTTGCCCGGAACGTAGAAATGACCATAACTTTCACACTGGATGCTATTATTCGTTCTATACGATGGCAAATCTGTTATATTTATATTGTATCTTATGCTTCTGGCGTTGACTTCTTAGGCCCTAACAATTCGATCTGGTGGAACAACGCCCTAGAGTGAAGCCTAGGTTGCCTGGAACGTACAAATGACCATCACTTTCACACGGGTTGCAATTATTCCAGTTTTAGGATGGAAAGACTGTTGTATTTATATTGTATTTTATGTTTCTGGCGTTGACATCTAAGGCACAAACTATTCGATCTGGTGGAGCAACGCCCTAGAGTGAAGCCTAGGTTCCCCGGAACGTAGAAATGACCATCACTATCAAACTGGTTGCAATTATTCCTGTTATAGGATGGAAAGACTGTTGTATTTTTATTGTATTTTATGCTTCAGGCGTTGACTTCTGAGGCCGTAGCTATTCGATGTAGTGGAAGAACGCCATAGAGTGAAGCCTAGGTTGCCCGGAACGTAGAAATGACCATAACTTTCATACTGGTTGCAATTATTCGTTTTATACGATGGAAAAACTGTTGTATTTATATTGTATTTAATGCTTCTGGCGTTGACTTCTAAGGCACTAACTATTCGATCTGGTGGAGCAACGCTCTAGAGTGAAGCCTAGGTTGCCCGGAACGTAGAAATGACCATCACTTTCAAACTGGTTGCAATTATTCCTGTTATGTGATGGAAAAACTGTTGTATTTATATTGTATTTTATGCTTCGGGCGTTGACTGCTAAGGCCCTAACTATTCAATCTGTTGGATCAACGCCCTAGAGTGAAGGCTAGGTTGCTAGGAATGTAGAAATGACCATAACATTCACACTGGTTGAAATTATTCGTTTAATACGATGGAAAACCTGTTGCATCTTTATTGTATTTTATGCTTCCGGCGTTGACTTCTAAGGCCCTAACTATTCAATCTGTAGGAGCAACGCACTAGGGTGTAGCCGAGGTAGCCCGTAAAGTAGAAATGACAATAACTTTCACACTGGTTGCAATTATTCGTTTTATACGATGGAAAAGCTGTTGCATCTTAATTGCATTTTATGCTTCTGTCGTTGACGTCTAAGGCCGTAGCTATTAGATGTGTTGGAGCAACGCACTAGAGTGACGCCTAGGTTGCCCGGAACGTAGAAATGACCATTACTTTCGCAATGTTTGCAATTATTCATTCTATACGATGGAAAAAGTGTTGTACTTATATTGTATTTTATGCCTCTGGCGTTGACTTCTTATGCCATAACTATTCCATCTGGTGGAACAACGCCCAAGGGTGAAGCCTAGGTTGCCCGGAACGTAGAAATGGAAATAACTTTCACACCGGTAGCAATTATTCGTTTTATACGATGGAAAAACAGTTCTATTTATTTTGTATTTTATGCTTCGGCTGTTGACTTCTAAGGCCCTAAGTATTCGATCTGTTGGAGCAGCGCCCTAGGGTGAAGCCTAGGTTGCCGGAAAGTAGAAATGACCATAACTTTCATACTGGTTGCAATTATTCGTTATATGCGATGGAAAAACTGTTGTATTTATATTGTATTTTATTCTTCTGGCGGAGAATTCCAAGTCCCTAGCTATACGATCTGGTGGAGGAACGCCCTAGAGTGAAACCTAGGTTGCCCAGAACGTAGAAATGACCATCACTTTCACACTGGTGGCAATTATTCCTGTTATACGGTGGAAAAACTCATGTATATTTATTGTATTTTATGCTTCGGGCGTTGACTTCTATGGCCCTACCTATTCGATTTGGTGGAGCAACGCCCTAGAGTGAAGCCTAGGTTGCCCGGAACGTAGAAATGACCAGAACTTTCACACTGGTTGCTACTATTCGTTTTATACGGTGGAAAAGCTGTTATATTTATATTGTATTTTATGATTCTGGCGTTGACTTCTTAGGCCCTAACTTCTCGATCTGGTGGAACAACGCCCTAGAGTGAAGCCTAGGTTGCCCGGAACGTAGAACTGGCCATTACTTTCATACTGGTAGCAATTATTCGTTTTATACAATGGAAAAACTTTTCTATTTATTTTGTATTTCATGCTTCGGGCGTTGACTTCTAAGGCCCTAACTATTCGATCTGGTGGAGCAACGCCCTAGAGTGAAGGCTAGGTTGCCGGGAACGTAGAAATGACCAGATCTTTCACACTGGTTGCTATTATTCGTTTTATACGATGGAAAAACTGTTATATTTATATTGTATTTTATGCTTCTGGCGTTGACTTCTTAGGCCCTAACTTTTCGATCTGGTGGAACAACGCCCTAGAGTTAAGTCTAGGATGCCCGAAACGTCGAAATGATCGTTACTTTCGCACTGGTTGCAATTAGTCATGCTATACAATGGAAAAGCTGTTGTATTTATACTGTATTTTATGCTTCTGGCGTTGACTTCTAAGGCCCTAACTATTCAATCTGTTGGAGCAACGCCCTAGGGTGAAGCCTAGCTTGCCCGGAAAGTAGAAATACCCACAACTTTCATACTTGTTGCAAATATTCGTTTTATACGATGGAAAAACTGTTATATTTATATTGTATTTTATGCTTCTGGCGTTGACATCTTAGGCCCTAACTATTCGATCTGGTGGAACGACGCCCTAGAGTGTTGCCTAGGTTGCCCAGAACGTAGAAATGACCATCACTTTCACACTGGTTGCAATTATTCCTGTTATACGATGGAAATACTCTTGTATATTTATTGTATTTTATGCTTCGGGCGTTGACATCTATGGCCCTAACTATTCGATCTGGTGGAACAACGCCCTAGGGTGAAGCCAAGGTTGCCGGAAAGTAGAAATGACCATAACTTTCACACTGGTAGCAATTATTCGTTTTATACAATGAAAAAACTGTTCTATTTATTTTGTATTTTTTGCTTCGGGCGTTGACTTCTAAGGCCCTAACTATTCGATCTGGTGGAGCAACACCCTAGAGTGAAGCCTAGGTTGCCCGGAACGTAGAAATGACCAGAACATTCACACTGGTTGCTATTATTCGTTTTATACGATGGAAAAACTGTTATATTTATATTGTATTTTATGATTCTGGCGTTGACTTCTTAGGCCCTAACTTCTCGATCTGGTGGAACAACGCCCTAGAGTGAAGCCTAGGTTGCCCGGAACGTAGAAGTGAACATAACATTCACACTGGTAGCAATTATTCGTTTTTTACAATGGAAAAACTGTTCTATTTATTTTGTATTTTATGCTTCGGGCGTTGACTTCTATGGCCCTACCTATTCGATCTGGTGGAGCAACACCATACAGTCAAGCCTAGGTTGCCCGGAACGTAGAAATGAAAATAACTTTCACACCGGTTGCAATTATTCATGCTATACGATGGAAAAACTGTTATATTTATATTGTATTTTATGCTTCTGGCGTTGACTTCTTAGGCCCTAACTTTTCGATCTGGTGGAACAACGCCCTAGAGTTAAGTCTAGGATGCCCGAAACGTCGAAATGATCGTTACTTTCGCACTGGTTGCAGTTAGTCATGCTATACAATGGAAAAGCTGTTGTATTTATACTGTATTTTATGCTTCTGGCGTTGACTTCTAAGGCCGTAGCTATTCGCTGTGGTGGAGCAACGCCCTAGAGTGAAGCCTAGGTTGCCCGGAACGTAGAAATGCCCATTACTTTCACACTCGTTGCAATTATTAGTTTTGTACGATGGAAAAACTGTTCTATTTATTTTGTATTTTATGCTTCGGGCGTTGACTTCTAAGGCCCTAACTATTCAATCTGTTGGAGCAACGCCCTAGGGTGAAGCCTAGCTTGCCCGGAAAGTAGAAATACCCACAACTTTCATACTTGTTGCAAATATTCGTTTTATACGATGGAAAAACTGTTATATTTATATTGTGTTTTATGCTTCTGGCGTTGACTTCTTAGGCCGTAACTATTCGATCTGCTGGAACGACGCCCTAGAGTGTAGCCTAGGTTGCCCGGAAAGTAGAAATGACCATAACTTTCATACTTGTTGCAATTATTCGTTTTATACGATGGAAAAACTGTTGTATTTATATTGTATTTTATGCTTCTGGCGCTGACTTCTAGGGCACTAACTATTCGATCTGGTGGAGAAGCGCCCTAGGGTGAAGCCTAGGTTGCCCGGAACGTAGAAATGACCATAACTTTCACACTGGTAGCAATTATTCGTTTTATACATGTATGAACTGTTCTATTTATTTTGTATTTTATGCTTCTGGCGTTGACTTCTAAGGCCCTAACTATTCGATCTGGTGGTACAACGTCCTAGAGTGAAGCCTAGGTTGCCCGGAACGCAGAAATGACCATCACTTTCACACTGGTTGCAATTATTCCTGTTATACGAAGAAAATACTGTTGTATATTTATCGTATTTTATGCTTCGGGCGTTGACTTCTAAGGCCCTAACTATTCGATCTGGTGGAGCAACGCCCTAGAGTGAAGCCTAGGTTGCGCGGATCGTAGAAATGACCATAACTTTCACACTGGTAGCAATTATTCGTTTTATACGATGGTAAAACTGTTTTATTTATTTTGTATTTTATGCTTCGGGTGTTGACTTCTAAGGCCCTAACTATTCGATCTGGTGGAGCTACGCCCTAGAGTGAAGCCTGGGTTGCCCGGCACGTAGAAATGACCATAACTTTCACACTGGTTGCAATCATTCGTTTTATATGATGGAAAAACTGTTGTATTTATATTGTGTTTTATGCTTCTGGCGTTCACTTCTTAGGCCCTGACTATTCGATCTGGTGGAACAACGGCCTAGAGTGAAGCCTATGTTGCCGGAACGTAGAAATGACCATAACTTTCACACTGGTTGCTATCATTCGTTTTATATGATGGATAAACAGTTGTATTTATATTGTATTTTATGCTTCTGGCGTTCACTTCTTAGGCCCTAACTATTCGATCTGGCGGATCAACGCCCTAGGGTGAAGCCTAGGTTGCCCGGAACGTAGAAATGACCATACCTTTTACACTGGTAGCAATTATTCGTTTTATACAATGGAAAAACTGTTCTATTTATTTTGCATTTTATGCTTCGGGCGTTGACTTCTAAGGCCCTAACTGATGGATCTGGAGGAGCAACGCCCTAGTGTGTAGCCTAGCTTGCCCGGAACGTAGAAAAGACCATAACTTTTACACTGGTAGCAATTATTCGTTTTATACAATGGAAAAACCGTTGTACTTATATTGTATTTTATTCTTCTGGCGTTGAATTCAAAGTCCCTAGCTTTTCGATCTCGTGGAGCAACGCCCTAGAGTGAAACCTAGTTTACCCGGAACGTAGAAATGACCACTACTTTCACACTGTTTGCAGTTATTCCTGTTATACGATGGAAAAACTTTTGCATCTATAATGTATTTTACGCTTCCGGCGTTGACTTCTAAGGCCCTAGCTATTCGATTTGGTGGAGCAACGCCGTAGAGTGGGGCCTAGGTTGCCCGGTACGTAGAAATGTCCATTACTTTCACACTGTTTGCACATATAAATTATATACGATGGAAAATCTGTTGAATTTATGTTGCATTTTATGCTTCTGGCGTTGACATCTAACGCCCTAGCTATTCGATATGGTGGTGCAACGCCCTAGAGTGAAACCTAGGTTACCCGGAACGATGAAATGACCAGTACTTTCATACTGTTTGCAGTTATTCCTGTTATACGATGGAAAAACTTTTGCATCTATATTGTATTTTATGCTTCCAGCGTTGACTTCTAAGGCCCTAGCTATTCGATTTGGTGGAGCAACGCCCTAGATTGAAGCCAAGGTTGCCGGGAACGTAGAAATGACCATTACTTTCACACTGTTTGCAATTATTCATTTTATACGATGGAAATGCTGTTGTATTTATATTGCATTTTATTCTTCTGGCGTTGACTTTTAAGGCCGTAGCTATTCGATGTGGTGGAGCAACGCCCTAGAGCGTCGCATAGGTTGCTCGGAACGTAGAAATGACCACTTCTTTCACATTGTTTGCAATTATTCATTTAATATGATGGAAAAGCTGTTGTATTTATATCGTATTTTATGCTTCGGGCGTTGTCTTCTTAGGCCCTGACATTTCGATCTGGTGGAGCAACGGCCTACAGTGAAGCCTATGTTGCCCGGAACGTAGATATGACCATAACCTTCACACAGGTTGCAATAATACACTTGTACACGGTGTAAAGGCTATTGTGTTTATTTTGTATTTTATTCGTCTGGTGTTGACTTCTTAGGCCCTACCTATTCGATCTGGTGGAACAACGCCGTAGAGTGAAGCCTAGGTTGCCCGGAACGTAGAAATGACCATAACTTTCATACTGGTTGCAATTATTCGTTTTATACGATGGAAAAACTGTTGTATTTATATTGTATTTAATGCTTCTGGCGTTGACTTCTAAGGCACTAACTATTCGATCTGGTGGAGCAACGCTCTAGAGTGAAGCCTAGGTTGCCCGGAACGTAGAAATGACCATCACTTTCAAACTGGTTGCAATTATTCCTGTTATGTGATGGAAAAACTGTTGTACTTATATTGTATTTTATGCTTCGGGCGTTGACTGCTAAGGCCCTAACTATTCAATCTGTTGGATCAACGCCCTAGAGTGAAGGCTAGGTTGCTCGGAATGTAGAAATGACCATAACATTCACACTGGTTGAAATTATTCGTTTAATACGATGGAAAACCTGTTGCATCTTTATTGTATTTTATGCTTCCGGCGTTGACTTCTAAGGCCCTAACTATTCAATCTGTAGGAGCAACGCACTAGGGTGCAGCCGAGGTAGCCCGTAAAGTAGAAATGACAATAACTTTCACACTGGTTGCAATTATTCGTTTTATACGATGGAAAAGCTGTTGCATCTTAATTGTATTTTATGCTTCTGTCGTTGACGTCTAAGGCCGTAGCTATTAGATGTGTTGGAGCAACGCACTAGAGTGACGCCTAGGTTGCCCGGAACGTAGAAATGACCATTACTTTCGCAATGTTTGCAATTATTCATTCTATACGATGGAAAAAGTGTTGTACTTATATTGTATTTTATGCCTCTGGCGTTGACTTCTTATGCCATAACTATTCCATCTGGTGGAACAACGCCCAAGGGTGAAGCCTAGGTTGCCCGGTACGTAGAAATGGAAATAACTTTCACACCGGTAGCAATTATTCGTTTTATACGATGGAAAAACAGTTCTATTTATTTTGTATTTTATGCTTCGGCTGTTGACTTCTAAGGCCCTAAGTATTCGATCTGTTGGAGCAGCGCCCTAGGGTGAAGCCTAGGTTGCCGGAAAGTAGAAATGACCATAACTTTCATACTGGTTGCAATTATTCGTTATATGCGATGGAAAAACTGTTGTATTTATATTGTATTTTATTCTTCTGGCGGAGAATTCCAAGTCCCTAGCTATTCGATCTGGTGGAGGAACGCCCTAGAGTGAAACCTAGGTTGCCCAGAACGTAGAAATGACTATCACTTTCACACTGGTGGCAATTATTCCTGTTATACGGTGGAAAAACTCATGTATATTTATTGTATTTTATGCTTCGGGCGTTGACTTCTATGGCCCTACCTATTCGATTTGGTGGAGCAACGCCCTAGAGTGAAGCCTAGGTTGCCCGGAACGTAGAAATGACCAGAACTTTCACACTGGTTGCTACTATTCGTTTTATACGATGGAAAAGCTGTTATATTTATATTGTATTTTATGATTCTGGCGTTGACTTCTTAGGCCCTAACTTCTCGATCTGGTGGAACAACGCCCTAGAGTGAAGCCTAGGTTGCCCGGAACGTAGAACTGGCCATTACTTTCATACTGGTAGCAATTATTCGTTTTATACAATGGAAAAACTTTTCTATTTATTTTGTATTTTATGCTTCGGGCGTTGACTTCTAAGGCCCTAACTATTCGATCTGGTGGAGCAACGCCCTAGAGTGAAGGCTAGGTTGCCGGGAACGTAGAAATGACCAGAACTTTCACACTGGTTGCTATTATTCGTTTTATACGATGGAAAAACTGTTATATTTATATTGTATTTTATGCTTCTGGCGTTGACTTCTTAGGCCCTAACTTTTCGATCTGGTGGAACAACGCCCTAGAGTTAAGTCTAGGATGCCCGAAACGTCGAAATGATCGTTACTTTCGCACTGGTTGCAATTAGTCATGCTATACAATGGAAAAGCTGTTGTATTTATACTGTATTTTATGCTTCTGGCGTTGACTTCTAAGGCCCTAACTATTCAATCTGTTGGAGCAACGCCCTAGGGTGAAGCCTAGCTTGCCCGGAAAGTAGAAATACCCACAACTTTCATACTTGTTGCAAATATTCGTTTTATACGATGGAAAAACTGTTATATTTATATTGTATTTTATGCTTCTGGCGTTGACATCTTAGGCCCTAACTACTCGATCTGGTGGAACGACGCCCTAGAGTGTTGCCTAGGTTGCCCAGAACGTAGAAATGACCATCACTTTCACACTGGTTGCAATTATTCCTGTTATACGATGGAAATACTCTTGTATATTTATTGTATTTTATGCTTCGGGCGTTGACATCTATGGCCCTAACTATTCGATCTGGTGGAACAACGCCCTAGGGTGAAGCCAAGGTTGCCGGAAAGTAGAAATGACCATAACTTTCACACTGGTAGCAATTATTCGTTTTATACAATGAAAAAACTGTTCTATTTATTTTGTATTTTTTGCTTCGGGCGTTGACTTCTAAGGCCCTAACTATTCGATCTGGTGGAGCAACACCCTAGAGTGAAGCCTAGGTTGCCCGGAACGTAGAAATGACCAGAACATTCACACTGGTTGCTATTATTCGTTTTATACGATGGAAAAACTGTTATATTTATATTGTATTTTATGATTCTGGCGTTGACTTCTTAGGCCCTAACTTCTCGATCTGGTGGAACAACGCCCTAGAGTGAAGCCTAGGTTGCCCGGAACGTAGAAGTGAACATAACATTCACACTGGTAGCAATTATTCGTTTTTTACAATGGAAAAACTGTTCTATTTATTTTGTATTTTATGCTTCGGGCGTTGACTTCTATGGCCCTACCTATTCGATCTGGTGGAGCAACACCATACAGTCAAGCCTAGGTTGCCCGGAACGTAGAAATGAAAATAACTTTCACACCGGTTGCAATTATTCATGCTATACGATGGAAAAACTGTTATATTTATATTGTATTTTATGCTTCTGGCGTTGACTTCTTAGGCCCTAACGTTTCGATCTGGTGGAACAACGACCTAGAGTTAAGTCTAGGATGCCCGAAACGTCGAAATGATCGTTACTTTCGCACTGGTTGCAGTTAGTCATGCTATACAATGGAAAAGCTGTTGTATTTATACTGTATTTTATGCTTCTGGCGTTGACTTCTAAGGCCGTAGCTATTCGCTGTGGTGGAGCAACGCCCTAGAGTGAAGCCTAGGTTGCCCGGAACGTAGAAATGCCCATTACTTTCACACTCGTTGCAATTATTAGTTTTGTACGATGGAAAAACTGTTCTATTTATTTTGTATTTTATGCTTCGGGCGTTGACTTCTAAGGCCCTAACTATTCAATCTGTTGGAGCAACGCCCTAGGGTGAAGCCTAGCTTGCCCGAAAAGTGGAAATACCCACAACTTTCATACTTGTTGCAAATATTCGTTTTATACGATGGAAAAACTGTTATATTTATATTGTGTTTTATGCTTCTGGCGTTGACTTCTTAGGCCGTAACTATTCGATCTGCTGGAACGACGCCCTAGAGTGTAGCCTAGGTTGCCCGGAAAGTAGAAATGACCATAACTTTCATACTTGTTGCAATTATTCGTTTTATACGATGGAAAAACTGTTGTATTTATATTGTATTTTATGCTTCTGGCGCTGACTTCTAGGGCACTAACTATTCGATCTGGTGGAGAAGCGCCCTAGGGTGAAGCCTAGGTTGCCCGGAACGTAGAAATGACCATAACTTTCACACTGGTAGCAATTATTCGTTTTATACATGTATGAACTGTTCTATTTATTTTGTATTTTATGCTTCTGGCGTTGACTTCTAAGGCCCTAACTATTCGATCTGGTGGTACAACGTCCTAGAGTGAAGCCTAGGTTGCCCGGAACGCAGAAATGACCATCACTTTCACACTGGTTGCAATTATTCCTGTTATACGATGAAAATACTGTTGTATATTTATCGTATTTTATGCTTCGGGCGTTGACTTCTAAGGCCCTAACTATTCGATCTGGTGGAGCAACGCCCTAGAGTGAAGCCTAGGTTGCGCGGATCGTAGAAATGACCATAACTTTCACACTGGTAGCAATTATTCGTTTTATACGATGGTAAAACTGTTTTATTTATTTTGTATTTTATGCTTCGGGTGTTGACTTCTAAGGCCCTAACTATTCGATCTGGTGGAGCTACGCCCTAGAGTGAAGCCTGGGTTGCCCGGCACGTAGAAATGACCATAACTTTCACACTGGTTGCAATCATTCGTTTTATATGATGGAAAAACTGTTGTATTTATATTGTGATTTATGCTTCTGGCGTTCACTTCTTAGGCCCTGACTATTCGATCTGGTGGAACAACGGCCTAGAGTGAAGCCTATGTTGCCGGAACGTAGAAATGACCATAACTTTCACACTGGTTGCTATCATTCGTTTTATATGATGGATAAACTGTTGTATTTATATTGTATTTTATGCTTCTGGCGTTCACTTCTTAGGCCCTAACTATTCGATCTGGCGGAACAACGCCCTAGGGTGAAGCCTAGGTTGCCCGGAACGTAGAAATGACCATAACTTTCACACTGGTTGCTATTATTCGTTTTATACGATGGAAAAACTGTTATATTTATATTGTATTTTATGCTTCTGGCGTTGCCTTCTTAGGCCCTAACTGTTCGATCTGGTGGAACAACGCCCTAGAGTAAAGCCTAGGTTACCCGGAACGTAGAAATGACCAGTACTTTCACACTGTTTGCAGTTATTCCTGCTATACGATGGAAAAACTGTTGCATCCTTATTGAATTTTATGCTTCGGGCCTTGACTTCTTAGGCCCTAACTATTCGATCTGGTGGAATAACGCCCTATGGTGAAGCCTAGGTTGACCGGAACGTAGAAATGACCATAACTTTCACACCGGTAGCAATCATTCGTTTTACACGATGGAAAAACTGTTCTATCTATTTTGTATTTTATGCATCGGGCGTTGACTTCTAAGGCCCTAACTATTCAATCTGTTGGAGCAACGCCCTAGGGTGAAGCCTAGGTTGCCCGGAAAGTAGAAATGACCACCACTTTCAGACTGGTTGCAATTATTCCTGTTATAGGATGGAAAGACTGTTGTATTTTTATTGTATTTTATGCTTCAGGCGTTGACTTCTGTCGCCGCAGCTATTCGATGTGGTGGAAGAACGCCATAGAGTGAAGCCTAGGCTGCCCGGAACGTAGAGATGACCATAACTTTCATACTGGTTGCAATTATTCGTTTTATATGATGGAAGAACTGTTGTATTTATATTGTATTTTATGCTGCTGGCGTTCACTTCTTAGCCCCTAACTATTCGATCTGGTGGAACAACGCCCTGGGGTGAAGCCTAGGTTGCCGGAACGTAGAAATGATCATAACTTTCACACTGGTTGCTATTATTCGTTTTATACGACGGAAAAACACTTCTATTTATTTTGTATTTTATGCTTCGGCCGTGGACTTCTAAGGCACTAACTATTCGATCTGGTGGAACAACGCCCTAGGGTGAAGCCTAGGTTTCCCGGAACGTAGAAATGACCATAACTTTTACACTGGTTGGTATTATTCGTTCTATACGATGGAAAAACTGTTATATTTATATACTATCTTATGCTTCTGGCGTTGACTTCTTAGGCCCTAACAATTCGATCTGGTGGAACAACGCCCTAGAGTGAAGCCTAGGCTGCCTGGAACGTACAGATGACCATCACTTTCACACGGGTTGCTATTATTCCAGTTATAGGATGGAAAGACTGTTGTATTTTTATTGTATTCTATGCTTCAGGCGTTGACTTATGAGGCCGTAGCTATTCGATGTGGTGGAAGAACGCAATAGAGTGAAGCCTAGGTTGCCCGGAACGTAGAAATGACCATAACCTTCATACTGGTTGCAATTACCCGTTTTATATGATGGAAGAACTGTTGTATTTATATTGTATTTTATGCTGCTGGCGTTCACTTCTTAGGCCCTAACTATTCGATCTGCTGGAACAACTACCTGGGGTGAAGACTAGGTTGCCCGGAACGTAGAAATGACCATAACTTTCACACTGGTTGCTATTATTCGTTTTATACGATGGAAAAACTGTTATATTTATATTGTATTTTATGCTTCTGGCGTTGCCTTCTTAGGCCCTAACTGTTCGATCTGGTGGAACAACGCCCTAGAGTAAAGCCTAGGTTGCCCGGAACGTAGAAATGGCCATCACTTTCAAACTGGTTGCAATTATTCCTGTTATATGATGGAAAAACTGTTGTAATTATATTGTATTTTATGCTTCAGGCGTTGACTTCTGAGGCCGCAGCTATTCGATGTGGTGGAAGAACGCCATAGAGTGAAGCCTAGGTTGCCCGGAACGTAGAAATAACCATAAATTTCATACTGGTTGCAATTATTCGTTTTATATGATGGAAGAACTGTTGTATTTATATTGTATTTTATGCTGCTGGCGTTGACTTCTAAGGAACTAACTGTTTGATCTGGTGGAGCAACGCCCTAGAGTGAAGCCTAGGTTGCCCGGAACGTAGAAATGACCATAACTTTCACACTGGATGCTATTATTCGTTCTATACGATGGCAAATCTGTTATATTTATATTGTATCTTATGCTTCTGGCGTTGACTTCTTAGGCCCTAACAATTCGATCTGGTGGAACAACGCCCTAGAGTGAAGCCTAGGTTGCCTGGAACGTACAAATGACCATCACTTTCACACGGGTTGCAATTATTCCAGTTTTAGGATGGAAAGACTGTTGTATTTATATTGTATTTTATGTTTCTGGCGTTGACATCTAAGGCACAAACTATTCGATCTGGTGGAGCAACGCCCTAGAGTGAAGCCTAGGTTCCCCGGAACGTAGAAATGACCATCACTATCAAACTGGTTGCAATTATTCCTGTTATAGGATGGAAAGACTGTTGTATTTTTATTGTATTTTATGCTTCAGGCGTTGACTTCTGAGGCCGTAGCTATTCGATGTAGTGGAAGAACGCCATAGAGTGAAGCCTAGGTTGCCCGGAACGTAGAAATGACCATAACTTTCATACTGGTTGCAATTATTCGTTTTATACGATGGAAAAACTGTTGTATTTATATTGTATTTAATGCTTCTGGCGTTGACTTCTAAGGCACTAACTATTCGATCTGGTGGAGCAACGCTCTAGAGTGAAGCCTAGGTTGCCCGGAACGTAGAAATGACCATCACTTTCAAACTGGTTGCAATTATTCCTGTTATGTGATGGAAAAACTGTTGTATTTATATTGTATTTTATGCTTCGGGCGTTGACTGCTAAGGCCCTAACTATTCAATCTGTTGGATCAACGCCCTAGAGTGAAGGCTAGGTTGCTAGGAATGTAGAAATGACCATAACATTCACACTGGTTGAAATTATTCGTTTAATACGATGGAAAACCTGTTGCATCTTTATTGTATTTTATGCTTCCGGCGTTGACTTCTAAGGCCCTAACTATTCAATCTGTAGGAGCAACGCACTAGGGTGTAGCCGAGGTAGCCCGTAAAGTAGAAATGACAATAACTTTCACACTGGTTGCAATTATTCGTTTTATACGATGGAAAAGCTGTTGCATCTTAATTGCATTTTATGCTTCTGTCGTTGACGTCTAAGGCCGTAGCTATTAGATGTGTTGGAGCAACGCACTAGAGTGACGCCTAGGTTGCCCGGAACGTAGAAATGACCATTACTTTCGCAATGTTTGCAATTATTCATTCTATACGATGGAAAAAGTGTTGTACTTATATTGTATTTTATGCCTCTGGCGTTGACTTCTTATGCCATAACTATTCCATCTGGTGGAACAACGCCCAAGGGTGAAGCCTAGGTTGCCCGGAACGTAGAAATGGAAATAACTTTCACACCGGTAGCAATTATTCGTTTTATACGATGGAAAAACAGTTCTATTTATTTTGTATTTTATGCTTCGGCTGTTGACTTCTAAGGCCCTAAGTATTCGATCTGTTGGAGCAGCGCCCTAGGGTGAAGCCTAGGTTGCCGGAAAGTAGAAATGACCATAACTTTCATACTGGTTGCAATTATTCGTTATATGCGATGGAAAAACTGTTGTATTTATATTGTATTTTATTCTTCTGGCGGAGAATTCCAAGTCCCTAGCTATACGATCTGGTGGAGGAACGCCCTAGAGTGAAACCTAGGTTGCCCAGAACGTAGAAATGACCATCACTTTCACACTGGTGGCAATTATTCCTGTTATACGGTGGAAAAACTCATGTATATTTATTGTATTTTATGCTTCGGGCGTTGACTTCTATGGCCCTACCTATTCGATTTGGTGGAGCAACGCCCTAGAGTGAAGCCTAGGTTGCCCGGAACGTAGAAATGACCAGAACTTTCACACTGGTTGCTACTATTCGTTTTATACGGTGGAAAAGCTGTTATATTTATATTGTATTTTATGATTCTGGCGTTGACTTCTTAGGCCCTAACTTCTCGATCTGGTGGAACAACGCCCTAGAGTGAAGCCTAGGTTGCCCGGAACGTAGAACTGGCCATTACTTTCATACTGGTAGCAATTATTCGTTTTATACAATGGAAAAACTTTTCTATTTATTTTGTATTTTATGCTTCGGGCGTTGACTTCTAAGGCCCTAACTATTCGATCTGGTGGAGCAACGCCCTAGAGTGAAGGCTAGGTTGCCGGGAACGTAGAAATGACCAGATCTTTCACACTGGTTGCTATTATTCGTTTTATACGATGGAAAAACTGTTATATTTATATTGTATTTTATGCTTCTGGCGTTGACTTCTTAGGCCCTAACTTTTCGATCTGGTGGAACAACGCCCTAGAGTTAAGTCTAGGATGCCCGAAACGTCGAAATGATCGTTACTTTCGCACTGGTTGCAATTAGTCATGCTATACAATGGAAAAGCTGTTGTATTTATACTGTATTTTATGCTTCTGGCGTTGACTTCTAAGGCCCTAACTATTCAATCTGTTGGAGCAACGCCCTAGGGTGAAGCCTAGCTTGCCCGGAAAGTAGAAATACCCACAACTTTCATACTTGTTGCAAATATTCGTTTTATACGATGGAAAAACTGTTATATTTATATTGTATTTTATGCTTCTGGCGTTGACATCTTAGGCCCTAACTATTCGATCTGGTGGAACGACGCCCTAGAGTGTTGCCTAGGTTGCCCAGAACGTAGAAATGACCATCACTTTCACACTGGTTGCAATTATTCCTGTTATACGATGGAAATACTCTTGTATATTTATTGTATTTTATGCTTCGGGCGTTGACTTCTATGGCCCTACCTATTCGATTTGGTGGAGCAACGCCCTAGAGTGAAGCCTAGGTTGCCCGGAACGTAGAAATGACCAGAACTTTCACACTGGTTGCTACTATTCGTTTTATACGGTGGAAAAGCTGTTATATTTATATTGTATTTTATGATTCTGGCGTTGACTTCTTAGGCCCTAACTTCTCGATCTGGTGGAACAACGCCCTAGAGTGAAGCCTAGGTTGCCCGGAACGTAGAAATGCCCATTACTTTCACACTCGTTGCAATTATTAGTTTTGTACGATGGAAAAACTGTTCTATTTATTTTGTATTTTATGCTTCGGGCGTTGACTTCTAAGGCCCTAACTATTCAATCTGTTGGAGCAACGCCCTAGGGTGAAGCCTAGCTTGCCCGGAAAGTAGAAATACCCACAACTTTCATACTTGTTGCAAATATTCGTTTTATACGATGGAAAAACTGTTATATTTATATTGTGTTTTATGCTTCTGGCGTTGACTTCTTAGGCCGTAACTATTCGATCTGCTGGAACGACGCCCTAGAGTGTAGCCTAGGTTGCCCGGAAAGTAGAAATGACCATAACTTTCATACTTGTTGCAATTATTCGTTTTATACGATGGAAAAACTGTTGTATTTATATTGTATTTTATGCTTCTGGCGCTGACTTCTAGGGCACTAACTATTCGATCTGGTGGAGAAGCGCCCTAGGGTGAAGCCTAGGTTGCCCGGAACGTAGAAATGACCATAACTTTCACACTGGTAGCAATTATTCGTTTTATACATGTATGAACTGTTCTATTTATTTTGTATTTTATGCTTCTGGCGTTGACTTCTAAGGCCCTAACTATTCGATCTGGTGGTACAACGTCCTAGAGTGAAGCCTAGGTTGCCCGGAACGCAGAAATGACCATCACTTTCACACTGGTTGCAATTATTCCTGTTATACGAAGAAAATACTGTTGTATATTTATCGTATTTTATGCTTCGGGCGTTGACTTCTAAGGCCCTAACTATTCGATCTGGTGGAGCAACGCCCTAGAGTGAAGCCTAGGTTGCGCGGATCGTAGAAATGACCATAACTTTCACACTGGTAGCAATTATTCGTTTTATACGATGGTAAAACTGTTTTATTTATTTTGTATTTTATGCTTCGGGTGTTGACTTCTAAGGCCCTAACTATTCGATCTGGTGGAGCTACGCCCTAGAGTGAAGCCTGGGTTGCCCGGCACGTAGAAATGACCATAACTTTCACACTGGTTGCAATCATTCGTTTTATATGATGGAAAAACTGTTGTATTTATATTGTGTTTTATGCTTCTGGCGTTCACTTCTTAGGCCCTGACTATTCGATCTGGTGGAACAACGGCCTAGAGTGAAGCCTATGTTGCCGGAACGTAGAAATGACCATAACTTTCACACTGGTTGCTATCATTCGTTTTATATGATGGATAAACAGTTGTATTTATACTGTATTTTATGCTTCTGGCGTTCACTTCTTAGGCCCTAACTATTCGATCTGGCGGAACAACGCCCTAGGGTGAAGCCTAGGTTGCCCGGAACGTAGAAATGACCATACCTTTTACACTGGTAGCAATTATTCGTTTTATACAATGGAAAAACTGTTCTATTTATTTTGCATTTTATGCTTCGGGCGTTGACTTCTAAGGCCCTAACTGATGGATCTGGAGGAGCAACGCCCTAGTGTGTAGCCTAGCTTGCCCGGAACGTAGAAAAGACCATAACTTTTACACTGGTAGCAATTATTCGTTTTATACAATGGAAAAACCGTTGTACTTATATTGTATTTTATTCTTCTGGCGTTGAATTCAAAGTCCCTAGCTTTTCGATCTCGTGGAGCAACGCCCTAGAGTGAAACCTAGTTTACCCGGAACGTAGAAATGACCACTACTTTCACACTGTTTGCAGTTATTCCTGTTATACGATGGAAAAACTTTTGCATCTATAATGTATTTTACGCTTCCGGCGTTGACTTCTAAGGCCCTAGCTATTCGATTTGTTGGAGCAACGCCGTAGAGTGGGGCCTAGGTTGCCCGGTACGTAGAAATGTCCATTACTTTCACACTGTTTGCACATATAAATTATATACGATGGAAAATCTGTTGAATTTATGTTGCATTTTATGCTTCTGGCGTTGACATCTAACGCCCTAGCTATTCGATATGGTGGTGCAACGCCCTAGAGTGAAACCTAGGTTACCCGGAACGATGAAATGACCAGTACTTTCATACTGTTTGCAGTTATTCCTGTTATACGATGGAAAAACTTTTGCATCTATATTGTATTTTATGCTTCCAGCGTTGACTTCTAAGGCCCTAGCTATTCGATTTGGTGGAGCAACGCCCTAGATTGAAGCCAAGGTTGCCGGGAACGTAGAAATGACCATTACTTTCACACTGTTTGCAATTATTCATTTTATACGATGGAAATGCTGTTGTATTTATATTGCATTTTATTCTTCTGGCGTTGACTTTTAAGGCCGTAGCTATTCGATGTGGTGGAGCAACGCCCTAGAGCGTCGCATAGGTTGCTCGGAACGTAGAAATGACCACTTCTTTCACATTGTTTGCAATTATTCATTTAATATGATGGAAAAGCTGTTGTATTTATATCGTATTTTATGCTTCGGGCGTTGTCTTCTTAGGCCCTGACATTTCGATCTGGTGGAGCAACGGCCTACAGTGAAGCCTATGTTGCCCGGAACGTAGATATGACCATAACCTTCACACAGGTTGCAATAATACACTTGTACACGGTGTAAAGGCTATTGTGTTTATTTTGTATTTTATTCGTCTGGTGTTGACTTCTTAGGCCCTACCTATTCGATCTGGTGGAACAACGCCGTAGAGTGAAGCCTAGGTTGCCCGGACCGTAGAAATGACCATTACTTTCACACTGTTTGCAATTATTCCTTTTATACGATGGAAAAGCTGTTGTATTTATATCGTATTTTATGCTTCTGGCGTTGAGTTCTAAGGACCTAACTATTCGATCTGGTGGAGCAACGCCCTAGAGTGAAGCCTAGGTTGCTCGGAATGTAGAAATGACCATAACTTTCACACTGGTTGCAATTATTCGTTTTAAACGATGGAAAAACTGTTGCATCTTTAACGTATTTTATGCTTCTGGCGTTGACTTCTATGGCCCTACCTATTCGATCTGGCGGAGCAACACCCTACAGTGAAGCCTAGTTTGTCCGGAACGTAGATATGACCATAACCTTCACACAGGTTGCAATTATTCGTTTTATACGATTGAAAGACTGTTGTATTTATTTTGTAGTTTATGTTTCTGGCGTTGAATTCCAAGGCCCTAACACGTCGACCTGGTGGAGCAATGCCTCAGAGTTAAGTCTAGGATGCCCGAAACGTCGAAATGATCGTTACTTTCACACTGGTTGCAATTATTCATGCTATACGATTGAAGAACTGTTGCATTTTTGTTGTATTTTCTGCTTCTGTATTTGAATTCAAAGGTCCTAGCTATTCGATCTGGTGGGGCAACGTCCAAGGGTGAAGCCTAGGTTGCCCGGAACGTAGTTATGACCATATCTTTCACACTGGTAGCAATTATTCGTTTTATACGATGGAACAACTGTTATATTTATATTGTATTTTATGCTTCTGGCGTTGACTTCCTAGGCCCTAACTATTCGATCTGGTGGAACAACACCCTGGAGTGAAGCATAGGTTGCCTGGAACGTAGAAATGACCATCACTTTTACACGGGTTGCAATTATTCCTGTTATTGGATGGAAAGACTGTTGTATTTTTATTGTATTTTATGCCGCACGCGTTGACTTCTGAGGCCGTAGCTATTCGATGTGGTGGATGAACGCCATAGAGTGAAGCCTAGGTTGCCCGGAACGTAGAAATGACCATTACTTTCACACTGTTTGCAATTATTCCTTTTATACGATGGAAAAGCTGTTGCATTTATATTGTATTTTATGCTTCTGGCGTTGACCTCTTAGGCCCTAACTATTCGATCTGGTGGAACAACGACCCAGAGTGAAGCCTAGGTTACCAGGAACGTAGAAATGACCATTACTTTCACACTGTTTGCAAATATACATTATATACGATGGAAAGGCTGTTGTATCTATATTGTATTTTATGCTTCTGGCGTTGACTTCTTAGGCCCTAACTATTTAACCTGGTGGAGCACCGCCCTAGAGTGAAGCCTAGGTTGTCCGGAACGTAGAACACACCATTACCTTCACACTGGTTGCAATTATTCCTGTTATACGATGGAAAAACTGTTGCATCTTTATTGTATTTTATGCTTCTGGCATTGACTTCTTAGGCCCTAACTGTTCCATCTGGTGGAACAACGCCCTAGGGTGAATCCTAGGTTGCCCGGAACGTAGAAATTACCAACTCTTTCACACTGGTAGCAATTATTCGTTTTATAGATGGAAAAGCTGTTATATATATATTGCATTTTATGCTTCTAGCATTGAATTCTAAGTCCCTAGCTATTCGAGCTGGTGGAGCAACGCCCCAGAGTTAAGCCCAGGATGCCTGAAACGTCGAAATGGTCATTACTTTCGGACTGTTCGCAAATATACATTATATACGATGGAAAGGCTGTTGTATTTATATTGTATTTTATGCTTCTGGCGTTGACTTCTTAGGCCCTAACTATTTAACCTGGTGGAGCACCGCCCTAGAGTGAAGCCTAGCGTCCCGGAACGTAGAACATACCATTACCTTCACACTGGTTGCAATTATTCCAGGTATACGATGGAAAAACAGTTGCATCTTTATTGTATTTTATGCTTCTGGCGTTGACTTCTTAGGCCCTAGCTATTCGATCTGGTGGAGCAACGCCCTAGAGTGAAACCTGGATTACCCGGAACGTAGAAATGACCTGTACTTTCACACTGTTTGCAGTTATTCCTGTTATACGATGGAACAACTGTTGCATCTTTATTGTATTTTATGCTTCTGGCGTTGACTTTTTAGGCCCTAACTATTCGATCTCGTGGAGCATCGTCCTAGAGTGAAGCCTAGGTTGCCCGGAACGTAGAAATGACCATAACTTTCACACTGGTTACCATTATTCGTTTTATACGATGGAAAAGCTGTTGTATTTATATCGTATTTTATGCTTCTGGCGTTGACTTCTTAGGCCCTAACTATTCCATCTGGTGGAACAACGCCCAAGAGTGATGCCTAGGGTGCCCGGAACGTAGAAATGGCCATTACCTTCACGCTTGCTGCAATTATTCCTGTTATACGATGACAAAACTGTTGTATTTTTATTGCATTTTATGCTTCAGGCGTTGACTTCTACGGCCGTAGCTATTCGATGTGGTGGAGTAATGCCCTAGAGTAAAACCTGGGTTACCCGGATCGTAGAAATGACCATCACTTTCACACTGGTTGCAATTATTCCTGTTATACTATGGAAAAGCTGTTGTATTTTTATTTCATTTTATGCTTCGGGCATAGACTTCTAAGGCCCTAACTATTCAATCTGTTGGAGCAACGCCCTAGGGTGAAGCCTAGGTTGCTCGGAAAGTAGAAATGACCATAAGTTTCAGACTGGCTGCAATTATTCGTTTTATACGATAGAAAAACTGTTGTATTTATATTGTATTTTATGCTTCTGGCGTTGACTTCTAAGGCACTAACCATTCGATCTGGTGGAGCAACGCCCTAGGGTGAAGCCTAGGTTGCGCGGATCGTAGAAATGACCATAACTTTCACACTGGTAGCAATTATTCGTTTTATACGATGGAAAAACCGTTCTATTTATTTTGTATTTTATGCTTCGGGCGTTGACTTCTAAGGCCCTAACTGTTTGATCTGGTGGAACAACGCCCTAGATTGAAGCCTAGGTTGCCGGGAACGTAGAAATGACCATTACTTTCACACTGTTTGCAATTATTCATTTTATACGATGGAAAAGCTGTTGTATTTATATTGCATTTTATTCTTCTGGCGTTGACTTTTAAGGCCGTAGCTATTCAATGTGGTGGAGCAACGCCCTAGAGTGTCGCATAGGTTGCCCGGAACGTAGAAATGACCATTGCTATCACAATGTTTGCAAATATACATTTTATACGATGGAAAAACTGTTGTACTTATATTGTATTTTATTCTTCTGGCTTTGAATTCTAAGTGCCTAGCTTTTCGATCTCGTGGAGCAACGCCCTAGAGTGAAACCTAGGTTACCCGGAACGTAGAAATGACCAGTACATTCACACTGGTTGCAATTATTCCCGCTATAGGATGGAAAGACTGTTGTATTTTTATTGTATTTTATGCTTCACGCGTTGACTTCTGAGGCCGTAGCTATTCGATGTGGTGGACGAACGCCATAGAGTGAAGCCTAGGTTGCTCGGAACGTAGAAGTGACCACTTCTTTCACACTGGTAGCAATTATTCGTTTTATACGATGGAAAAACTGTTTTATTTATTTTGTATTTTATGCTTCGGGCGTTGACTTCTAAGGCCCTAACTATTCGATCTGGTGGAGCAACGCCCTAGAGTGAAGCCTAGGTTGCGCGGATCGTAGAAATGACCATAACTTTCACACTGGTTGCAATTATTCATTTTATACGATGGAAAAACTGTTATACCTATATTGTATTTTATTCTTATGGCGTTGAATGCTAAGTCCCTAGCTATTCGATATGGTGGAGCCACGCCCTAGAGTGAAACCTAGGTTACCAGGAACGTAGAAATGACCACTACTTTCACACTGTTTGCAGTTATTCCTGTTATACGATGGAAAAACTTTTGCATCTATAATGTATTTTACGCTTCCGGCGTTGATTTCTAAGGCCCTAGCTATTCGATTTGGTGGAGCAACGCCGTAGAGTGGGGCCTAGGTTGCCCGGTACGTAGAAATGTCCATTACTTTCACACTGTTTGCAAATATACATTATATACGATGGAAAATCTGTTGAATTTATGTTGCATTTTATGCTTCTGGCGTTGACATCTAACGCCCTAGCTATTCGATATGGTGGTGCAACGCCCTAGAGTGAAACCTGGGTTACCCGGAACGATGAAATGACCAGTACTTTCATACTGTTTGCAGTTATTCCTGTTATACGATTGAAAAACTTTTGCATCTATATTGTATTTTATGCTTCCGGCGTTGACTTCTAAGGCCCTAGCTATTCGATTTGGTGGAGCAACGCCCTAGAGTGGGGCCAAGGTGGCCCGGTACGTAGAAATGTCCATTACTATCACACTGTTTGCAAATATACATTATATACGATGGAAAATCTGTTGAATTTATGTTGCATTTTATGCTTCTGGCGTTGACATCTAAGGCCCTAACTGTTTGATCTGGTGGAGCAACGCCCTAGATTGAAGCCTAGGTTGCCGGGAACGTAGAAATGACCATTACTTTCACACTGTTTGCAATTATTCGTTTTATACGATGGAAAAGCTGTTGCATCTTTATTGTATTTTATGCTTCTGTCGTTGACGTCTAAGGCCGTAGCTATTAGATGTGGTGGAGCAACTCACTAGAGTGACGCCTAGGTTGACCGGAACGTGGAATGACCATTACTTTCGCAATGTTTGCAATTATTCATTTTATACGATGGAAAAACTGTTGTACTTATATTGTATTTTATGCTTCTGGCGTTGACTTCTTATGCCGTAACTATTCCATCTGGTGGACTAACGCCCCAGGGTGAAGCCTAGGTTGCCCGCGACGTAGAAATGGAAATAACCTTCACACCGGTAGCAATTATTCGTTTTGTACGATAGAAAAACAGTTCTATTTATTTTGTATTTTAGGCTTCGGCCGTTGGCTCCTAAGGCCCTAACTATTCAATCTGTTGGAGCAACGCCCTAGGGTGAAGCCTAGGTTGCCCGGAAAGTAGAAATGACCATAGCTTTCACACTGGCTGCTATTATTCGTTTTTTACGATGGAATAACTGTTATATTTATATTGTATTTTATGCTTCTGGCGTTGACTTCTTAGGACCTAACCATTCGATCTGGTGGAACAACGGCCCAGAGTGAAGCCTAGGTTGACCGGAACGTAGAAATGACCATCACTTTCACACTGGTTGCAATAGCTCCTGTTATACGATGGAAAAACTGTTGCATCTTTATTGTATTTTATGCTTCTGGCGTTGACTTCTTTGGCCCTAACTATTCGTTCTGGTGGAGCAACGTCCTAGAGTGAAGCCTAGGTTGCCCGGATCGTAGAAGTGACCATAGCTTTCACACTGGTTGCAATTATTCGTTTTATACGATGGAAAATCTGTTGTATCTATATCGTATTTTATGCTTCTGGCGTTGACATCTTAGGCCCCAACTATTCCATCAGGTGTAACAGCGCCCTATGGTGTAGCCTAGGTTGCCCGGAACGTAGAAATGATCATAACTTTCACACTGGAAACAATTTTTCGTTTTACACATGTAAAATCTGTTCTATTTATTTTGTATTTTATGCTTCGGCCGTTGACTTCTAAGGCACTAGCTATTCGATCTGGTGTAGCAACGCCCTAGAGTGAAGCCTAGGTTGCCCGGAACGTAGAAATGACCATAACTTTCACACTGGTTACCATTATTCGTTTTATATGATGGAAAAGCTGTTGTATTTATATCGTATTTTATGCTTCTGGCGTTGACTTCTTAGGCCCTAACTATTCCATCCGGTGGAACAACGTACTAGGGTGAAGCCTAGGTTGCCCGGAACGTAGAAATGACCATAACTTTCACACAGGAAGCAATTATTCGTTTTATACATGGAAAATCTGTTCCATTTATTTTGTATTTTATGCTCTGGCGTTGACTTCTTAGGCCCTAACTATTCCATCTGGTGGAACAACGCACTAGGGTGAAGCCTAGGTTGCCTGGAACGTAGAAATGACCATAACTTTCACACTGGTAGCAATTATTCGTTTTATACATGGCAGAACTGTTCTATTTATTTTGTATTTTATGCTTCTGGCGTTGACTTCTAAAGCTCTAACCATTCGATCTGGTGGAGCAACGTCCTAGAGTGAAGCCTAGGTTGCCCGGTACGTAGAAATGACCATCACTTTCACACTGGTTGCAATTACTCCTGTTATACGATGGAACAACTCTTGTATATTTATAGTATTTTATGCTCGAGCGTTGACTTCAATGGCCCTACCTATTCGATCTGGTAGAGCAACACCCTACAGTTAAGCCTAGTTTGTCAGGAACGTAGATATGACCATAACCTTCACACAGGTTGCAATTATTCGTTTTATACGTTTGAAAGACTGTTGTATTTATTTTGTAGTTTATGCTTCTGGCGTTGAATTCGAAGGCCCTAACACTTCGGCCTGGTGTAGCAATGCCTCAGAGTTAAGTCTAGGATGCCCGAAACGTCGAAATGATCGTTACTTTCACACTGGTTGCCATTATTCATGCTATGCGATTGAAGAACTGTTGCATTTTTATTGTATTTTCTGCTTCTGTATTTGAAGTCTAAGGTCCTAGCTATTCGATTTGGTGGGGCAACGTCCAAGAGTGAAGCCTAGGTTGCCCGGAACGTAGAAATGACCATTACCTTCACGCTTGCTGCAATTATTCCTGTTACACGATGAAAAAACTGTTGTATTTTTATTGCATTTTATGCTTCAGGCGTTGGCTTCTACGGCCGTAGCTATTCGATGTGGCGCAGTAGTGCCCTAGAGTGAAACATGGGTTACCCGGATCGTAGAAGTGACCATCACTTTCACACTGGTTGCAATTATTCCTGTTACACGATGGTAAAACTGTTGTATTTTTATTGTATTGTATGCTTCAGGCGATGACTTCCAAGGCCCTATCTATTCGATCTGGTGTAGCAACGCACCAGGGTGAAGCCTAGGTTGCCGGGAACGTAGAAATGACCATTACTTTCACACTGTTTGCAATTATTCATTTTATACGATGGAAATGCTGTTGTATTTATATTGCATTTTATTCTTCTGGCGTTGACTTTTAAGGCCGTAGCTATTCGATGTGGTGGAGCAACGCCCTAGAGCGTCGCATAGGTTGCTCGGAACGTAGAAATGACCACTTCTTTCACATTGTTTGCAATTATTCATTTAATATGATGGAAAAGCTGTTGTATTTATATCGTATTTTAGGCTTCGGGCATTGTCTTCTTAGGCCCTAACATTTCGATCTGGTGGAGCAGCGGCCTACAGTGAAGCCTATGTTGCCCGGAACGTAGATATGACCATAACCTTCACACAGGTTGCAATAATACACTTGTACACGGTGTAAAGGCTATTGTGTTTATTTTGTATTTTATTCGTCTGGTGTTGACTTCTTAGGCCCTACCTATTCGATCTGGTGGAACAACGCCGTAGAGTGAAGCCTAGGTTGCCCGGACCGTAGAAATGACCATTACTTTCACACTGTTTGCAATTATTCCTTTTATACGATGGAAAAGCTGTTGTATTTATATCGTATTTTATGCTTCTGGCGTTGAGTTCTAAGGACCTAACTATTCGATCTGGTGGAGCAACGCCCTAGAGTGAAGCCTAGGTTGCCCGGAACGTAGAAATGACCATAACTTTCACACTGGTTACCATTATTCGTTTTATACGATGGAAAAGCTGTTGTATTTATATCGTATTTTATGCTTCTGGCGTTGACTTCTTAGGCCCTAACTATTCCATCTGGTGGAACAACGCCCAAGCGTGATGCCTAGGGTGCCCGGAAAGTAGAAATGGCCATTACCTTCACGCTTGCTGCAATTATTCCTGTTATACGATGACAAAACTGTTGTATTTTTATTGCATTTTATGCTTCAGGCGTTGACTTCTACGGCCGTAGCTATTCGATGTGGTGGAGTAATGCCCTAGAGTAAAACCTGGGTTACCCGGATCGTAGAAATGACCATCACTTTCACACTGGTTGCAATTATTCCTGTTATACTATGGAAAAGCTGTTGTATTTTTATTTCATTTTATGCTTCGGGCATAGACTTCTAAGGCCCTAACTATTCAATCTGTTGGAGCAACGCCCTCGGGTGAAGCCTAGGTTGCTCGGAAAGTAGAAATGACCATAAGTTTCATACTGGCTGCAATTATTCGTTTTATACGATAGAAAGACTGTTGTATTTATATTGTATTTTATGCTTCTGGCGTTGACTTCTAAGGCACTAACCATTCGATCTGGTGGAGCAACGCCCTAGGGTGAAGCCTAGGTTGCGCGGATCGTAGAAATGACCATAACTTTCACACTGGTAGCAATTATTCGTTTTATACGATGGAAAAACCGTTCTATTTAGTTTGTATTTTATGCTTCGGGCGTTGACTTCTAAGGCCCTAACTGTTTGATCTGGTGGAACAACGCCCTAGATAGAAGCCTAGGTTGCCGGGAACGTAGAAATGACCATTACTTTCACACTGTTTGCAATTATTCATTTTATACGATGGAAAAGCTGTTGTATTTATATTGCATTTTATTCTTCTGGCGTTGACTTTTAAGGCCGTAGCTATTCAATGTGGTGGAGCAACGCCCTAGAGTGTCGCATAGGTTGCCCGGAACGTAGAAATGACCATTGCTATCACAATGTTTGCAAATATACATTTTATACGATGGAAAAACTGTTGTACTTATATTGTATTTTATTCTTCTGGCTTTGAATTCTAAGTGCCTAGCTTTTCGATCTCGTGGAGCAACGCCCTAGAGTGAAACCTAGGTTACCCGGAACGTAGAAATGACCAGTACATTCACACTGGTTGCAATTATTCCCGCTATAGGATGGAAAGACTGTTGTATTTTTATTGTATTTTATGCTTCACGCGTTGACTTCTGAGGCCGTAGCTATTCGATGTGGTGGACGAACGCCATAGAGAGAAGCCTAGGTTGCTCGGAACGTAGAAGTGACCACTTCTTTCACACTGGTAGCAATTATTCGTTTTATACGATGGAAAAACTGTTTTATTTATTTTGTATTTTATGCTTCGGGCGTTGACTTCTAAGGCCCTAACTATTCGATCTGGTGGAGCAACGCCCTAGAGTGAAGCCTAGGTTGCGCGGATCGTAGAAATGACCATAACTTTCACACTGGTTGCAATTATTCATTTTATACGATGGAAAAACTGTTATACCTATATTGTATTTTATTCTTATGGCGTTGAATGCTAAGTCCCTAGCTATTCGATATGGTGGAGCCACGCCCTAGAGTGAAACCTAGGTTACCAGGAACGTAGAAATGACCACTACTTTCACACTGTTTGCAGTTATTCCTGTTATACGATGGAAAAACTTTTGCATCTATAATGTATTTTACGCTTCCGGCGTTGACTTCTAAGGCCCTAGCTATTCGATTTGGTGGAGCAACGCCGTAGAGTGGGGCCTAGGTTGCCCGGTACGTAGAAATGTCCATTACTTTCACACTGTTTGCAAATATACATTATATACGATGGAAAATCTGTTGAATTTATGTTGCATTTTATGCTTCTGGCGTTGACATCTAACGCCCTAGCTATTCGATATGGTGGTGCAACGCCCTAGAGTGAAACCTGGGTTACCCGGAACGATGAAATGACCAGTACTTTCATACTGTTTGCAGTTATTCCTGTTATACGATTGAAAAACTTTTGCATCTATATTGTATTTTATGCTTCCGGCGTTGACTTCTAAGGCCCTAGCTATTCGATTTGGTGGAGCAACGCCCTAGAGTGGGGCCAAGGTGGCCCGGTACGTAGAAATGTCCATTACTATCACACTGTTTGCAAATATACATTATATACGATGGAAAATCTGTTGAATTTATGTTGCATTTTATGCTTCTGGCGTTGACATCTAAGGCCCTAACTGTTTGATCTGGTGGAGCAACGCCCTAGATTGAAGCCTAGGTTGCCGGGAACGTAGAAATGACCATTACTTTCACACTGTTTGCAATTATTCGTTTTATACGATGGAAAAGCTGTTGCATCTTTATTGTATTTTATGCTTCTGTCGTTGACGTCTAAGGCCGTAGCTATTAGATGTGGTGGAGCAACTCACTAGAGTGACGCCTAGGTTGACCGGAACGTGGAATGACCATTACTTTCGCAATGTTTGCAATTATTCATTTTATACGATGGAAAAACTGTTGTACTTATATCGTATTTTATGCTTCTGGCGTTGACTTCTTAGGCCCTAACTATTCCATCCGGTGGAACAACGTACTAGGGTGAAGCCTAGGTTGCCCGGAACGTAGAAATGACCATAACTTTCACACAGGAAGCAATTATTCGTTTTATACATGGAAAATCTGTTCCATTTATTTTGTATTTTATGCTCTGGCGTTGACTTCTTAGGCCCTAACTATTCCATCTGGTGGAACAACGCACTAGGGTGAAGCCTAGGTTGCCTGGAACGTAGAAATGACCATAACTTTCACACTGGTAGCAATTATTCGTTTTATACATGGCAGAACTGTTCTATTTATTTTGTATTTTATGCTTCTGGCGTTGACTTCTAAAGCTCTAACCATTCGATCTGGTGGAGCAACGTCCTAGAGTGAAGCCTAGGTTGCCCGGTACGTAGAAATGACCATCACTTTCACACTGGTTGCAATTACTCCTGTTATACGATGGAACAACTCTTGTATATTTATAGTATTTTATGCTCGAGCGTTGACTTCAATGGCCCTACCTATTCGATCTGGTAGAGCAACACCCTACAGTTAAGCCTAGTTTGTCAGGAACGTAGATATGACCATAACCTTCACACAGGTTGCAATTATTCGTTTTATACGTTTGAAAGACTGTTGTATTTATTTTGTAGTTTATGCTTCTGGCGTTGAATTCCAAGGCCCTAACACTTCGGCCTGGTGTAGCAATGCCTCAGAGTTAAGTCTAGGATGCCCGAAACGTCGAAATGATCGTTACTTTCACACTGGTTGCAATTATTCATGCTATGCGATTGAAGAACTGTTGCATTTTTATTGTATTTTCTGCTTCTGTATTTGAAGTCTAAGGTCCTAGCTATTCGATCTGGTGGGGCAACGTCCAAGAGTGAAGCCTAGGTTGCCCGGAACGTAGAAATGACCATTACCTTCACGCTTGCTGCAATTATTCCTGTTACACGATGAAAAAACTGTTGTATTTTTATTGCATTTTATGCTTCAGGCGTTGGCTTCTACGGCCGTAGCTATTCGATGTGGCGCAGTAGTGCCCTAGAGTGAAACATGGGTTACCCGGATCGTAGAAGTGACCATCACTTTCACACTGGTTGCAATTATTCCTGTTACACGATGGTAAAACTGTTGTATTTTTATTGTATTGTATGCTTCAGGCGATGACTTCCAAGGCCCTATCTATTCGATCTGGTGTAGCAACGCACCAGGGTGTAGCCTAGGTTGCCGGGAACGTAGAAATGACCATTACTTTCACACTGTTTGCAATTATTCATTTTATACGATGGAAATGCTGTTGTATTTATATTGCATTTTATTCTTCTGGCGTTGACTTTTAAGGCCGTAGCTATTCGATGTGGTGGAGCAACGCCCTAGAGCGTCGCATAGGTTGCTCGGAACGTAGAAATGACCACTTCTTTCACATTGTTTGCAATTATTCATTTAATATGATGGAAAAGCTGTTGTATTTATATCGTATTTTATGCTTCGGGCATTGTCTTCTTAGGCCCTAACATTTCGATCTGGTGGAGCAGCGGCCTACAGTGAAGCCTATGTTGCCCGGAACGTAGATATGACCATAACCTTCACACAGGTTGCAATAATACACTTGTACACGGTGTAAAGGCTATTGTGTTTATTTTGTATTTTATTCGTCTGGTGTTGACTTCTTAGGCCCTACCTATTCGATCTGGTGGAACAACGCCGTAGAGTGAAGCCTAGGTTGCCCGGACCGTAGAAATGACCATTACTTTCACACTGTTTGCAATTATTCCTTTTATACGATGGAAAAGCTGTTGTATTTATATCGTATTTTATGCTTCTGGCGTTGAGTTCTAAGGACCTAACTATTCGATCTGGTGGAGCAACGCCCTAGAGTGAAGCCTAGGTTGCTCGGAATGTAGAAATGACCATAACTTTCACACTGGTTGCAATTATTCGTTTTAAACGATGGAAAAACTGTTGCATCTTTAACGTATTTTATGCTTCTGGCGTTGACTTCTATGGCCCTACCTATTCGATCTGGTGGAGCAACACCCTACAGTGAAGCCTAGTTTGTCCGGAACGTAGATATGACCATAACCTTCACACAGGTTGCAATTATTCGTTTTATACGATTGAAAGACTGTTGTATTTATTTTGTAGTTTATGTTTCTGGCGTTGAATTCCAAGGCCCTAACACGTCGACCTGGTGGAGCAATGCCTCAGAGTTAAGTCTAGGATGCCCGAAACGTCGAAATGATCGTTACTTTCACACTGGTTGCAATTATTCATGCTATACGATTGAAGAACTGTTGCATTTTTATTGTATTTTCTGCTTCTGTATTTGAATTCAAAGGTCCTAGCTATTCGATCTGGTGGGTCAACGTCCAAGGGTGAAGCCTAGGTTGCCCGGAACGTAGTTATGACCATATCTTTCACACTGGTAGCAATTATTCGTTTTATACGATGGAACAACTGTTATATTTATATTGTATTTTATGCTTCTGGCGTTGACTTCTTAGGCCCTAACTATTCGATCTGGTGGAACAACACCCTGGAGTGAAGCCTAGGTTACCAGGAACGTAGAAATGACCATTACTTTCACACTGTTTGCAAATATACATTATATACGATGGAAAGGCTGTTGTATCTATATTGTATTTTATGCTTCTGGCGTTGACTTCTTAGGCCCTAACTATTTAACCTGGTGGAGCACCGCCCTAGAGTGAAGCCTAGGTTGTCCGGAACGTAGAACACACCATTACCTTCACACTGGTTGCAATTATTCCTGTTATACGATGGAAAAACTGTTGCATCTTTATTGTATTTTATGCTTCTGGCATTGACTTCTTAGGCCCTAACTGTTCCATCTGGTGGAACAACGCCCTAGGGTGAATCCTAGGTTGCCCGGAACGTAGAAATTACCAACTCTTTCACACTGGTAGCAATTATTCGTTTTATAGATGGAAAAGCTGTTATATATATATTGCATTTTATGCTTCTAGCATTGAATTCTAAGTCCCTAGCTATTCGAGCTGGTGGAGCAACGCCACAGAGTGAAGCCTATGTTGCCCGGAATGTGGAAATGACCATAACTATCACACGGTTTGCCATTATTCGTTTTATACGATGGCAAAGCTGTTGTATTTATATTGTATTTTATGCTTCTGGCGTTGACTTCTAAGGCCCTATCTCTTCGATTTGGTGGAGCAACGCCCCAGAGTTAAGCCCAGGATGCCTGAAACGTCGAAATGGTCATTACTTTCGCACTGTTTGCAAATATACATTATATACGATGGAAAGGCTGTTGTATTTATATTGTATTTTATGCTTCTGGCGTTGACTTCTTAGGCCCTAACTATTTAACCTGGTGGAGCACCGCCCTAGAGTGAAGCCTAGCGTCCCGGAACGTAGAACATACCATTACCTTCACACTGGTTGCAATTATTCCAGGTATACGATGGAAAAACTGTTGCATCTTTATTGTATTTTATGCTTCTGGCGTTGACTTCTTAGGCCCTAGCTATTCGATCTGGTGGAGCAACGCCCTAGAGTGAAACCTGGATTACCCGGAACGTAGAAATGACCTGTACTTTCACACTGTTTGCAGTTATTCCTGTTATACGATGGAACAACTGTTGCATCTTTATTGTATTTTATGCTTCTGGCGTTGACTTTTTAGGCCCTAACTATTCGATCTCGTGGAGCATCGTCCTAGAGTGAAGCCTAGGTTGCCCGGAACGTAGAAATGACCATAACTTTCACACTGGTTACCATTATTCGTTTTATACGATGGAAAAGCTGTTGTATTTATATCGTATTTTATGCTTCTGGCGTTGACTTCTTAGGCCCTAACTATTCCATCTGGTGGAACAACGCCCAAGCGTGATGCCTAGGGTGCCCGGAAAGTAGAAATGGCCATTACCTTCACGCTTGCTGCAATTATTCCTGTTATACGATGACAAAACTGTTGTATTTTTATTGCATTTTATGCTTCAGGCGTTGACTTCTACGGCCGTAGCTATTCGATGTGGTGGAGTAATGCCCTAGAGTAAAACCTGGGTTACCCGGATCGTAGAAATGACCATCACTTTCACACTGGTTGCAATTATTCCTGTTATACTATGGAAAAGCTGTTGTATTTTTATTTCATTTTATGCTTCGGGCATAGACTTCTAAGGCCCTAACTATTCAATCTGTTGGAGCAACGCCCTCGGGTGAAGCCTAGGTTGCTCGGAAAGTAGAAATGACCATAAGTTTCATACTGGCTGCAATTATTCGTTTTATACGATAGAAAAACTGTTGTATTTATATTGTATTTTATGCTTCTGGCGTTGACTTCTAAGGCACTAACCATTCGATCTGGTGGAGCAACGCCCTAGGGTGAAGCCTAGGTTGCGCGGATCGTAGAAATGACCATAACTTTCACACTGGTAGCAATTATTCGTTTTATACGATGGAAAAACCGTTCTATTTAGTTTGTATTTTATGCTTCGGGCGTTGACTTCTAAGGCCCTAACTGTTTGATCTGGTGGAACAACGCTCTAGATTGAAGCCTAGGTTGCCGGGAACGTAGAAATGACCATTACATTCACACTGTTTGCAATTATTCATTTTATACGATGGAAAAGCTGTTGTATTTATATTGCATTTTATTCTTCTGGCGTTGACTTTTAAGGCCGTAGCTATTCAATGTGGTGGAGCAACGCCCTAGAGTGTCGCATAGGTTGCCCGGAACGTAGAAATGACCATTGCTATCACAATGTTTGCAAATATACATTTTATACGATGGAAAAACTGTTGTACTTATATTGTATTTTATTCTTCTGGCTTTGAATTCTAAGTGCCTAGCTTTTCGATCTCGTGGAGCAACGCCCTAGAGTGAAACCTAGGTTACCCGGAACGTAGAAATGACCAGTACATTCACACTGGTTGCAATTATTCCCGCTATAGGATGGAAAGACTGTTGTATTTTTATTGTATTTTAAGCTTCACGCGTTGACTTCTGAGGCCGTAGCTATTCGATGTGGTGGACGAACGCCATAGAGTGAAGCCTAGGTTGCTCGGAACGTAGAAGTGACCACTTCTTTCACACTGGTAGCAATTATTCGTTTTATACGATGGAAAAACTGTTTCATTTATTTTGTATTTTATGCTTCGGGCGTTGACTTCTAAGGCCCTAACTATTCGATCTGGTGGAGCAACGCCCTAGAGTGAAGCCTAGGTTGCGCGGATCGTAGAAATGACCATAACTTTCACACTGGTTGCAATTATTCATTTTATACGATGGAAAAACTGTTATACCTATATTGTATTTTATTCTTATGGCGTTGAATGCTAAGTCCCTAGCTATTCGATATGGTGGAGCCACGCCCTAGAGTGAAACCTAGGTTACCAGGAACGTAGAAATGACCACTACTTTCACACTGTTTGCAGTTATTCCTGTTATACGATGGAAAAACTTTTGCATCTATAATGTATTTTACGCTTCCGGCGTTGACTTCTAAGGCCCTAGCTATTCGATTTGGTGGAGCAACGCCGTAGAGTGGGGCCTAGGTTGCCCGGTACGTAGAAATGTCCATTACTTTCACACTGTTTGCAAATATACATTATATACGATGGAAAATCTGTTGAATTTATGTTGCATTTTATGCTTCTGGCGTTGACATCTAACGCCCTAGCTATTCGATATGGTGGTGCAACGCCCTAGAGTGAAACCTGGGTTACGCGGAACGATGAAATGACCAGTACTTTCATACTGTTTGCAGTTATTCCTGTTATACGATTGAAAAACTTTTGCATCTATATTGTATTTTATGCTTCCGGCGTTGACTTCTAAGGCCCTAGCTGTTCGATTTGGTGGAGCAACGCCCTAGAGTGGGGCCAAGGTGGCCCGGTACGTAGAAATGTCCATTACTATCACACTGTTTGCAAATATACATTATATACGATGGAAAATCTGTTGAATTTATGTTGCATTTTATGCTTCTGGCGTTGACATCTAAGGCCCTAACTGTTTGATCTGGTGGAGCAACGCCCTAGATTGAAGCCTAGGTTGCCGGGAACGTAGAAATGACCATTACTTTCACACTGTTTGCAATTATTCGTTTTATACGATGGAAAAGCTGTTGCATCTTTATTGTATTTTATGCTTCTGTCGTTGACGTCTAAGGCCGTAGCTATTAGATGTGGTGGAGCAACTCACTAGAGTGACGCCTAGGTTGACCGGAACGTGGAATGACCATTACTTTCGCAATGTTTGCAATTATTCATTTTATACGATGGAAAAACTGTTGTACTTATATTGTATTTTATGCTTCTGGCGTTGACTTCTTATGCCGTAACTATTCCATCTGGTGGACTAACGCCCCAGGGTGAAGCCTAGGTTGCCCGCGACGTAGAAATGGAAATAACCTTCACACCGGTAGCAATTATTCGTTTTGTACGATAGAAAAACAGTTCTATTTATTTTGTATTTTAGGCTTCGGCCGTTGGCTCCTAAGGCCCTAACTATTCAATCTGTTGGAGCAACGCCCTAGGGTGAAGCCTAGGTTGCCCGGAAAGTAGAAATGACCATAGCTTTCACACTGGTTGCTATTATTCGTTTTTTACGATGGAATAACTGTTATATTTATATTGTATTTTATGCTTCTGGCGTTGACTTCTTAGGACCTAACCATTCGATCTGGTGGAACACCGCCCTAGGGTGAAATCAGGGTTGCCCGGAACGTAGAAATGACCAACTCTTTCACACTGGAAGCAATTATTCGTTGTGTACATGGAAAATCTGTTCTATTTATTTTGTATTTTATGCTTCGGGCGTTGAATTCTAAGGCACTAACTATTCGATCTGGTGGAGCAACGCCCTAGAGTGAAGCCTAGGTTGCCCGGAACGTACAAATGACCATTACATTCACACTGGTTGCAATTATTCCTGTTATACGATGGAAAAACTGTTGCATCTTTATTGTATTTCATGCTTCTGGCGTTGACTTCTTAGGCCCTAACTATTCGTTCTGGTGGAGCAACGTCCTAGAGTGAAGCCTAGGTTGCCCGGATCGTAGAAGTGACCATAGCTTTCACACTGGTTGCAAGTATTCGTTTTATACGATGGAAAATCTGTTGTATCTATATCGTATTTTATGCTTCTGGCGTTGACTTCTTAGGCCCTAACTATTCCATCCGGTGGAACAACGTACTAGGGTGAAGCCTAGGTTGCCCGGAACGTAGAAATGACCATAACTTTCACACAGGAAGCAATTATTCGTTTTATACATGGAAAATCTGTTCCATTTATTTTGTATTTTATGCTTCGGGCGTTGACTTCTAAGGCACTAACTATTCGATCTGGTGGAGCAACGCCCTAGATTGAAGCCTAGGTTGCCGGGAACGTAGAAATCACCATTACATTCACACTGGTTGCAATTATTCCTGTTATACAATGGAAAAACTGTTGCATCTTTATTGTATTTTATGCTCTGGCGTTGACTTCTTAGGCCCTAACTATTCCATCTGGTGGAACAACGCACTAGGGTGAAGCCTAGGTTGCCTGGAACGTAGAAATGACCATAACTTTCACACTGGTAGCAATTATTCGTTTTATACATGGCAGAACTGTTCTATTTATTTTGTATTTTATGCTTCTGGCGTTGACTTCTAAAGCTCTAACTATTCGATCTGGTGGTACAACGCCCTGGAGTGAAGCCTAGGTTGCCCGGTACGTAGAAATGACCATCACTTTCACACTGGTTGCAATTACTCCTGTTATACGATGGAAAAACTGTTGTATTTTTATTGCATTTGATGCTTCGGGCGTTGACTTCTCAGGCACTAACTATTCAATCTGTTGGAGCAACGCCCTAGGGTGAATCCTAGGTTGCCCGGAAAGTAGAAATGACCATAGCTTTCATACTGGTTGAAATTATCCGGTTTATGCGATGGAAAAACTGTTGTATTTATATTGTATTTTATGATTCTGGCGTTCACTTCTTAGGCACTAACTATTCGGTCTGGTGGAGCAACGCCCTAGAGTGAAACCTAGGTTGACCGGAACGTAGAAATGACCATTACTTTTAAACTCTTTGCAATTATTCATTTTATACGATGGAAAATCTGTTGTATCTATATCGTATTTTATGCTTCTGGCGTTGACTTCTTAGGCCCTAACTATTCCATCCGGTGGAACAACGTACTAGGGTGAAGCCTAGGTTGCCCGGAACGTAGAAATGATCATAACTTTCACACTGGAAACAATTATTCGTTTTATACATGGAACAGCTGTTCTATTTATTTTGTATTTTATGCTTCGGGCGCTGACTTCTAAGGCCCTAACTATTCGATCGGGTGGAACAACGGCCTAGAGTGAAGCCTAGGTTGCCCGGAACGTAGAAATGACCGTAGCTTTCACACTGGTTGCTATTATTCGTTTTATACGATGGAAAAACTGTTATATTTATATTGTATTTTATGCTTCTGGCGTTGACTTCTTAGGCCCTAACTATTCCATCTGGTGGAACAACGCCCTGTGGTGAAGCCTAGGTTGTCCGGAACGTAGAAATGACCATAACTTTCACACTGGTAGCAATTATTCGTTTTATACATGGAAAAACTGTTGTATTTATTTTGTACTTTATGCTTCTGGCGCTCACTTCTTAGGCCCTAACTATTCGATCTGGTGGAGCAACACCCTACAGTGAAGCCTAGTTTGTCCGGAACGTAGATATGACCATAACCTTCACACAGGTTGCAATTATTCGTTTTATACGATTGAAAGACTGTTGTATTTATTTTGTAGTTTATGTTTCTGGCGTTGAATTCCAAGGCCCTAACACGTCGACCTGGTGGAGCAATGCCTCAGAGTTAAGTCTAGGATGCCCGAAACGTCGAAATGATCGTTACTTTCACACTGGTTGCAATTATTCATGCTATACGATTGAAGAACTGTTGCATTTTTATTGTATTTTCTGCTTCTGTATTTGAATTCAAAGGTCCTAGCTATTCGATCTGGTGGGTCAACGTCCAAGGGTGAAGCCTAGGTTGCCCGGAACGTAGTTATGACCATATCTTTCACACTGGTAGCAATTATTCGTTTTATACGATGGAACAACTGTTATATTTATATTGTATTTTATGCTTCTGGCGTTGACTTCTTAGGCCCTAACTATTCGATCTGGTGGAACAACACCCTGGAGTGAAGCCTAGGTTACCAGGAACGTAGAAATGACCATTACTTTCACACTGTTTGCAAATATACATTATATACGATGGAAAGGCTGTTGTATCTATATTGTATTTTATGCTTCTGGCGTTGACTTCTTAGGCCCTAACTATTTAACCTGGTGGAGCACCGCCCTAGAGTGAAGCCTAGGTTGTCCGGAACGTAGAACACACCATTACCTTCACACTGGTTGCAATTATTCCTGTTATACGATGGAAAAACTGTTGCATCTTTATTGTATTTTATGCTTCTGGCATTGACTTCTTAGGCCCTAACTGTTCCATCTGGTGGAACAACGCCCTAGGGTGAATCCTAGGTTGCCCGGAACGTAGAAATTACCAACTCTTTCACACTGGTAGCAATTATTCGTTTTATAGATGGAAAAGCTGTTATATATATATTGCATTTTATGCTTCTAGCATTGAATTCTAAGTCCCTAGCTATTCGAGCTGGTGGAGCAACGCCACAGAGTGAAGCCTATGTTGCCCGGAATGTGGAAATGACCATAACTATCACACGGTTTGCCATTATTCGTTTTATACGATGGCAAAGCTGTTGTATTTATATTGTATTTTATGCTTCTGGCGTTGACTTCTAAGGCCCTATCTCTTCGATTTGGTGGAGCAACGCCCCAGAGTTAAGCCCAGGATGCCTGAAACGTCGAAATGGTCATTACTTTCGCACTGTTTGCAAATATACATTATATACGATGGAAAGGCTGTTGTATTTATATTGTATTTTATGCTTCTGGCGTTGACTTCTTAGGCCCTAACTATTTAACCTGGTGGAGCACCGCCCTAGAGTGAAGCCTAGCGTCCCGGAACGTAGAACATACCATTACCTTCACACTGGTTGCAATTATTCCAGGTATACGATGGAAAAACTGTTGCATCTTTATTGTATTTTATGCTTCTGGCGTTGACTTCTTAGGCCCTAGCTATTCGATCTGGTGGAGCAACGCCCTAGAGTGAAACCTGGATTACCCGGAACGTAGAAATGACCTGTACTTTCACACTGTTTGCAGTTATTCCTGTTATACGATGGAACAACTGTTGCATCTTTATTGTATTTTATGCTTCTGGCGTTGACTTTTTAGGCCCTAACTATTCGATCTCGTGGAGCATCGTCCTAGAGTGAAGCCTAGGTTGCCCGGAACGTAGAAATGACCATAACTTTCACACTGGTTACCATTATTCGTTTTATACGATGGAAAAGCTGTTGTATTTATATCGTATTTTATGCTTCTGGCGTTGACTTCTTAGGCCCTAACTATTCCATCTGGTGGAACAACGCCCAAGCGTGATGCCTAGGGTGCCCGGAAAGTAGAAATGGCCATTACCTTCACGCTTGCTGCAATTATTCCTGTTATACGATGACAAAACTGTTGTATTTTTATTGCATTTTATGCTTCAGGCGTTGACTTCTACGGCCGTAGCTATTCGATGTGGTGGAGTAATGCCCTAGAGTAAAACCTGGGTTACCCGGATCGTAGAAATGACCATCACTTTCACACTGGTTGCAATTATTCCTGTTATACTATGGAAAAGCTGTTGTATTTTTATTTCATTTTATGCTTCGGGCATAGACTTCTAAGGCCCTAACTATTCAATCTGTTGGAGCAACGCCCTCGGGTGAAGCCTAGGTTGCTCGGAAAGTAGAAATGACCATAAGTTTCATACTGGCTGCAATTATTCGTTTTATACGATAGAAAAACTGTTGTATTTATATTGTATTTTATGCTTCTGGCGTTGACTTCTAAGGCACTAACCATTCGATCTGGTGGAGCAACGCCCTAGGGTGAAGCCTAGGTTGCGCGGATCGTAGAAATGACCATAACTTTCACACTGGTAGCAATTATTCGTTTTATACGATGGAAAAACCGTTCTATTTAGTTTGTATTTTATGCTTCGGGCGTTGACTTCTAAGGCCCTAACTGTTTGATCTGGTGGAACAACGCTCTAGATTGAAGCCTAGGTTGCCGGGAACGTAGAAATGACCATTACATTCACACTGTTTGCAATTATTCATTTTATACGATGGAAAAGCTGTTGTATTTATATTGCATTTTATTCTTCTGGCGTTGACTTTTAAGGCCGTAGCTATTCAATGTGGTGGAGCAACGCCCTAGAGTGTCGCATAGGTTGCCCGGAACGTAGAAATGACCATTGCTATCACAATGTTTGCAAATATACATTTTATACGATGGAAAAACTGTTGTACTTATATTGTATTTTATTCTTCTGGCTTTGAATTCTAAGTGCCTAGCTTTTCGATCTCGTGGAGCAACGCCCTAGAGTGAAACCTAGGTTACCCGGAACGTAGAAATGACCAGTACATTCACACTGGTTGCAATTATTCCCGCTATAGGATGGAAAGACTGTTGTATTTTTATTGTATTTTAAGCTTCACGCGTTGACTTCTGAGGCCGTAGCTATTCGATGTGGTGGACGAACGCCATAGAGTGAAGCCTAGGTTGCTCGGAACGTAGAAGTGACCACTTCTTTCACACTGGTAGCAATTATTCGTTTTATACGATGGAAAAACTGTTTCATTTATTTTGTATTTTATGCTTCGGGCGTTGACTTCTAAGGCCCTAACTATTCGATCTGGTGGAGCAACGCCCTAGAGTGAAGCCTAGGTTGCGCGGATCGTAGAAATGACCATAACTTTCACACTGGTTGCAATTATTCATTTTATACGATGGAAAAACTGTTATACCTATATTGTATTTTATTCTTATGGCGTTGAATGCTAAGTCCCTAGCTATTCGATATGGTGGAGCCACGCCCTAGAGTGAAACCTAGGTTACCAGGAACGTAGAAATGACCACTACTTTCACACTGTTTGCAGTTATTCCTGTTATACGATGGAAAAACTTTTGCATCTATAATGTATTTTACGCTTCCGGCGTTGACTTCTAAGGCCCTAGCTATTCGATTTGGTGGAGCAACGCCGTAGAGTGGGGCCTAGGTTGCCCGGTACGTAGAAATGTCCATTACTTTCACACTGTTTGCAAATATACATTATATACGATGGAAAATCTGTTGAATTTATGTTGCATTTTATGCTTCTGGCGTTGACATCTAACGCCCTAGCTATTCGATATGGTGGTGCAACGCCCTAGAGTGAAACCTGGGTTACGCGGAACGATGAAATGACCAGTACTTTCATACTGTTTGCAGTTATTCCTGTTATACGATTGAAAAACTTTTGCATCTATATTGTATTTTATGCTTCCGGCGTTGACTTCTAAGGCCCTAGCTATTCGATTTGGTGGAGCAACGCCCTAGAGTGGGGCCAAGGTGGCCCGGTACGTAGAAATGTCCATTACTATCACACTGTTTGCAAATATACATTATATACGATGGAAAATCTGTTGAATTTATGTTGCATTTTATGCTTCTGGCGTTGACATCTAAGGCCCTAACTGTTTGATCTGGTGGAGCAACGCCCTAGATTGAAGCCTAGGTTGCCGGGAACGTAGAAATGACCATTACTTTCACACTGTTTGCAATTATTCGTTTTATACGATGGAAAAGCTGTTGCATCTTTATTGTATTTTATGCTTCTGTCGTTGACGTCTAAGGCCGTAGCTATTAGATGTGGTGGAGCAACTCACTAGAGTGACGCCTAGGTTGACCGGAACGTGGAATGACCATTACTTTCGCAATGTTTGCAATTATTCATTTTATACGATGGAAAAACTGTTGTACTTATATTGTATTTTATGCTTCTGGCGTTGACTTCTTATGCCGTAACTATTCCATCTGGTGGACTAACGCCCCAGGGTGAAGCCTAGGTTGCCCGCGACGTAGAAATGGAAATAACCTTCACACCGGTAGCAATTATTCGTTTTGTACGATAGAAAAACAGTTCTATTTATTTTGTATTTTAGGCTTCGGCCGTTGGCTCCTAAGGCCCTAACTATTCAATCTGTTGGAGCAACGCCCTAGGGTGAAGCCTAGGTTGCCCGGAAAGTAGAAATGACCATAGCTTTCACACTGGTTGCTATTATTCGTTTTTTACGATGGAATAACTGTTATATTTATATTGTATTTTATGCTTCTGGCGTTGACTTCTTAGGACCTAACCATTCGATCTGGTGGAACACCGCCCTAGGGTGAAATCAGGGTTGCCCGGAACGTAGAAATGACCAACTCTTTCACACTGGAAGCAATTATTCGTTGTGTACATGGAAAATCTGTTCTATTTATTTTGTATTTTATGCTTCGGGCGTTGAATTCTAAGGCACTAACTATTCGATCTGGTGGAGCAACGCCCTAGAGTGAAGCCTAGGTTGCCCGGAACGTACAAATGACCATTACATTCACACTGGTTGCAATTATTCCTGTTATACGATGGAAAAACTGTTGCATCTTTATTGTATTTCATGCTTCTGGCGTTGACTTCTTAGGCCCTAACTATTCGTTCTGGTGGAGCAACGTCCTAGAGTGAAGCCTAGGTTGCCCGGATCGTAGAAGTGACCATAGCTTTCACACTGGTTGCAAGTATTCGTTTTATACGATGGAAAATCTGTTGTATCTATATCGTATTTTATGCTTCTGGCGTTGACTTCTTAGGCCCTAACTATTCCATCCGGTGGAACAACGTACTAGGGTGAAGCCTAGGTTGCCCGGAACGTAGAAATGACCATAACTTTCACACAGGAAGCAATTATTCGTTTTATACATGGAAAATCTGTTCCATTTATTTTGTATTTTATGCTTCGGGCGTTGACTTCTAAGGCACTAACTATTCGATCTGGTGGAGCAACGCCCTAGATTGAAGCCTAGGTTGCCGGGAACGTAGAAATCACCATTACATTCACACTGGTTGCAATTATTCCTGTTATACAATGGAAAAACTGTTGCATCTTTATTGTATTTTATGCTCTGGCGTTGACTTCTTAGGCCCTAACTATTCCATCTGGTGGAACAACGCACTAGGGTGAAGCCTAGGTTGCCTGGAACGTAGAAATGACCATAACTTTCACACTGGTAGCAATTATTCGTTTTATACATGGCAGAACTGTTCTATTTATTTTGTATTTTATGCTTCTGGCGTTGACTTCTAAAGCTCTAACTATTCGATCTGGTGGTACAACGCCCTGGAGTGAAGCCTAGGTTGCCCGGTACGTAGAAATGACCATCACTTTCACACTGGTTGCAATTACTCCTGTTATACGATGGAAAAACTGTTGTATTTTTATTGCATTTGATGCTTCGGGCGTTGACTTCTCAGGCACTAACTATTCAATCTGTTGGAGCAACGCCCTAGGGTGAATCCTAGGTTGCCCGGAAAGTAGAAATGACCATAGCTTTCATACTGGTTGAAATTATCCGGTTTATGCGATGGAAAAACTGTTGTATTTATATTGTATTTTATGATTCTGGCGTTCACTTCTTAGGCACTAACTATTCGGTCTGGTGGAGCAACGCCCTAGAGTGAAACCTAGGTTGACCGGAACGTAGAAATGACCATTACTTTTAAACTCTTTGCAATTATTCATTTTATACGATGGAAAATCTGTTGTATCTATATCGTATTTTATGCTTCTGGCGTTGACTTCTTAGGCCCTAACTATTCCATCCGGTGGAACAACGTACTAGGGTGAAGCCTAGGTTGCCCGGAACGTAGAAATGATCATAACTTTCACACTGGAAACAATTATTCGTTTTATACATGGAACAGCTGTTCTATTTATTTTGTATTTTATGCTTCGGGCGCTGACTTCTAAGGCCCTAACTATTCGATCGGGTGGAACAACGGCCTAGAGTGAAGCCTAGGTTGCCCGGAACGTAGAAATGACCGTAGCTTTCACACTGGTTGCTATTATTCGTTTTATACGATGGAAAAACTGTTATATTTATATTGTATTTTATGCTTCTGGCGTTGACTTCTTAGGCCCTAACTATTCCATCTGGTGGAACAACGCCCTGTGGTGAAGCCTAGGTTGTCCGGAACGTAGAAATGACCATAACTTTCACACTGGTAGCAATTATTCGTTTTATACATGGAAAAACTGTTGTATTTATTTTGTACTTTATGCTTCTGGCGCTCACTTCTTAGGCCCTAACTATTCGATCTGGTGGAACAACGCACTAGGGTGAAGCCTAGGCTGACCGGAACGTAGAAATGACCATAACTTTCACACTGGTAGGAATTATTCGATTTACACAATGGGAAAACTGTTCTATTTATTTTGTGTTTTATGTTTCGCGCGATGACTTCTAAGGTCCTAACTATTCGATCTGGTGGAGCATCGCCCTAGGGTGAAGCCTAGGTTGCCCGGAAAGTAGAAATGTCCATAACTTTCGGACAGGTTGCAATTATTCGTTTTATACGAAGGAAAAACTGTTGTATTTATACTGTATTTTATGCTTCTGACGTTGACTTCTAAGGCACTAACTATTCGGTCTGGTGGAGCAACGCCCTAGAGTGAAACCTAGGTTGACCGGAACGTAGAAATGACCATTACTTTTAAACTCTTTGCAATTATTCATTTTATACGATGGAAAAGCTGTTGCATTTATATTGTATTTTATGCTTCTGGCGTTGACTTCTTAGGCCCTAACTATTCGATCTGGTGGCGCAACGCCTTAGAGTGACGCCTAGGTTGCCCGGAACGTAGAAATGACCATATCTTTCACACTGGTTGCTATTGTTCCTGTTATACGATGGAAAAGCTGTTGTATTTATAATGTACCTTATGCTTCTGGCGTTGACTTCTAAGGCCCTAACTATTCGATCTGGTGGAGCAACGCCCTAGGGTGAAGCCTAGGTTGCCCGGAACGTAGAAATGACCATCACTTTCACACTGGTTGCAATTACTCCTGTTATATGATGGAAAAACTGTTGTATTTTTATTGCATTTGATGCTTCGGGCGTTGACTTCTCAGGCACTAACTATTCAATCTGTTGGAGCAACGCCCTAGGGTGAATCCTAGGTTGCCCGGAAAGTAGAAATGACCATAGCTTTCATACTGGTTGAAATTATCCGGTTTATGCGATGGAAAAACTGTTGTATTTATATTGTATTTTATGATTCTGGCGTTCACTTCTTAGGCACTAACTTTTCAATCTGTTGGAGCAACGCCCTAGCGTGAATCCTAGGTTGCCCGGGAAGTAGAAATGACCATAACTTTCATACTGGTTGCAATTATCCGTTTTATACGATGGAAAAACTGTTGTATTTATATTTTATTATATGCTTCTGGCGTTCACTTTTTAGGCCCTAACTATTCGATCGGGTGGAACAACGCCCTAGGGTGAAGTCTAGGTTGCACGGAAAGTAGAAATGACCATAACTTTCGAACTGGTTGCAATTATTCCTGTTATACGATGGAAAAACTGTTGTATTTATATTGTATTTTATGATTCTGGCGTTGACTTCTAAGGCACTAACTGTTCGATCTGGTGGACCAACGCCCTAGAGTGAAGCTTAGGTTGCCCGGAACATAGAAATGACAACAACCTTCACACTGGTGGCTATTATTCGTTTTATTCGACGGAAAAACTGTTATATTTATATTGTATTTTATGCTTCTGGCGATGACTTCCTAGGCTATAACTATTCGATCTGGTGGAACACGCCCTACGGTGAAGCATAGGTTGCCCGGAAAGTAGAAATGACCATAACTTTCAAACTGGTTGCAATTATTCCTGTTATACGATGGAAAAACTGTTGTATTTATATTGTATTTTATGCTTCTGGCGTTGACTTCTAAGGCACTAAGTATTCGATATGGTGGAGCAACGCCCTAGGGTGAAGCCTAGGGTGCCCGGAACGTAGAAATGACCATCACTTTCAAACTGGTTGCAATGACTCCTGTTATATGATGGAAAAACTGTTGTATTTTTATTGCATTTGATGCTTCGGTCGTTGACTTCTAAGGCCCTAACTATTCGATCTGGTGGCGCAACGCCTTAGAGTGACGCCTAGGTTGCCCGGAACGTAGAAATGACCATATCTTTCACACTGGTTGCTATTGTTCCTGTTATACGATGGAAAAGCTGTTGTATTTATAATGTACCTTATGCTTCTGGCGTTGACTTCTAAGGCCCTAACTATTCGATCTGGTGGAGCAACGCCCTAGGGTGAAGCCTAGGTTGCCCGGAACGTAGAAATGACCATCACTTTCACACTGGTTGCAATTATTCGTTTTATACGATGGAAAAACTGTTGTATTTATATTGTATTTTAAGCTTCTGACTTTGACTTCTAAGGCACCAACCATTCGAGCTGGTGGAGCAACGCCCTAGAGTGAAGCCTAGGTTGCCCGGAACGTAGAAGTGACCATCACTTTCAAACTGGTTGCAATTACTCCTGTTATATGATGGAAAAACTGTTGTATTTTTATTGCATTTGATGCTTCGGTCGTTGACTTCTAAGGCACTAACTATTCAATCTGTTGGAGCAACGCCCTAGGGTGAATCCTAGGTTGCCCGGAAAGTGGAAATGAAAATAACTTTCATACTGGTTGCAATTATCCGGTTAATACGATGGAAAAACTGTTGTATTTATATTGTATTTAATGCTTCTGGCGTTCACTTCTGAGGCACTAACTTTTGAATCTGTTGGAGCAACGCCCTAGGGTGAATTCTAGGTTGCCCGGGAAGTAGATATGACCATTACTTTCATACTGGTTGCAATTATCCGTTTTATACGATGGAAAAACTGTTGTATTTATATTGTATTTTATGCTTCTGGCGCTCACTTCTTAGGCCTTAACTATTCGATCTGGTGGAACAACGCACTAGGGTGAAGCCTAGGCTGCCCGGAACGTAGAAATGACCATAACTTTCACACTGGTAGGAATTATTCGATTTACACAATGGAAAAACTGTTCTATTTATTTTGTGTTTTATGTTTCGCGCGATGACTTCTAAGGTCCTAACTATTCGATCTGGTGGAGCATCGCCCTAGGGTGAAGCCTAGGTTGCCCGGAAAGTAGAAATGTCCATAACTTTCGGACAGGTTGCAATTATTCGTTTTATACGATGGAAAAACTGTTGTATTTATACTGTATTTTATGCTTCTGACGTTGACTTCTAAGGCACTAACTATTCGGTCTGGTGGAGCAACGCCCTAGAGTGAAACCTAGGTTGCCCGGAACGTAGAAATGACCATTACATTTAAACTCTTTGCAATTATTCATTTTATACGATGGAAAAGCTGTTGCATTTATATTGTATTTTATGCTTCTGGCGTTGACTTCTTAGGCCCTAACTATTCGATCTGGTGGCGCAACGCCTTAGAGTGACGCCTAGGTTGCCCGGAACGTAGAAATGACCATATCTTTCACACTGGTTGCTATTGTTCCTGTTATACGATGGAAAAGCTGTTGTATTTATAATGTACTTTATGCTTCTGGCGTTGACTTCTAAGGCCCTAACTATTCGATCTGGTGGAGCAACGCCCTAGGGTGAAGCCTAGGTTGCCCGGAACGTAGAAATGACGATCACTTTCACACTGGTTGCAATTATTCGTTTTATACGATGGAAAAACTGTTGTATTTATATTGTATTTTAAGCTTCTGACGTTGACTTCTAAGGCACCAACCATTCGAGCAGGTGGAGCAACGCCCTAGAGTGAAGCCTAGGTTGCCCGGAACGTAGAAATGACCATTACTTTCACACTGGTTGCAATTATTCGTTTTATACGATGGAAAAACTGTTGTATTTATACTGTATTTTATGCTCCCGACGTTGACTTCTAAGGCACTAACTATTCGATCTGGTGGAGCAACGCCCTAGAGTGAAACCTAGGTTGCCCGGAACGTAGATATGACCATTACTTTCACACTCTTTGCAATTATTCATTTTATACGTTGGAAAAGCTGTTGCATTTATATTGTCTTTTATGCTTCTGGCGTTGACCTCTTAGGCCCTAACTATTCGATCTGGTGGAGCGACGCCTTAGAGTGACGCCTAGGTAGCCCGGAACGTAGAAGTGACCATATCTTTCACACTGGTTGGTATTGTTCCTGTTATACGATGGAAAAGCTGTTGTATTTATAATGTACCTTATGCTTCTGGCGTTGACTTCTAAGGCCCTAACTATTCGATCTGGTGGAGCAACACCCTAGGGTGAAGCCTAGGTTGCCCGGAACGTAGAAATGACCATCACTTTCACACTGGTTGCAATTATTCGTTTTATACGATGGAAAAACTTTTGTATTTATATTGTATTTTAAGCTTCTGACGTTGACTTCTAAGGCACCAACCATTCGAGCTGGTGGAGCAACGCCCTAGAGTGAAGCCTAGGTTGCCCGGAACGTAGAGATGACCATATCTTTCACACTGGTGGCTATTATTCGTTTTATTCGACGGAAAAACTGTTATATTTATATTGTATTTTATGCTTCTGGCGCTGACTTCTTAGGCCCTAACTATTCGATCTGGTGGAACACGCCCTAGAGTGAAGTCTAGGTTGCACGGAACGTAGAAATGACCATCACCTTCACACTGGTTGCAATTATTCATATTATAGGATGGAAAACCTGTTTTATTTATATTGTACTTTATGCTCCTGGTGTTGACTTCTTAGGCCCTAACTATTCGATCTGGTGGAGCAACGCCCTAGAGTGAAGCCTAGGTTGCCCGGAACGTAGAAATGACCATCACTTTCAAACTGGTTACAATTATTCCTGTTATACGATGGAAAAACTGTTGTATTTTTATTGCATTTTATGCTTCGGGCGTTGACTTCTAAGGCACGGAGTATTCGATATGGTGGAGCAACGCCCTAGAGTGAAGCCTAGGGTGCCCGGAACGTAGAAATGACCATCACTTTCAAACGGGTTGCAATTACTCCTGTTATATGATGGAAAAACTGTTGTATTTTTATTGCATTTGATGCTTCGGGCGTTGACTTCTCAGGCACTAACTATTCAAACTGTTGGAGCAACGCCCTAGGGTGAATCCTAGGTTGCCCGGAAAGTAGAAATGACCATAGCTTTCATACTGGTTGAAATTATCCGGTTTATGCGATGGAAAAACTGTTGTATTTATATTGTATTTTATGATTCTGGCGTTCACATCTTAGGCACTAACTTTTCAATCTGTTGGAGCAACGCCCTAGCGTGAATCCTAGGTTGCCCGGGAAGTAGAATTGACCATAACTTTCATACTGGTTGCAATTATCCGTTTTATACGATGGAAAAACTGTTGTATTTATATTGTATTTTATGCTTCTGGCGTTCACTTCTTAGGCCTTAACCTTTCGATCTGGTGAAACAACGCACTAGGGTGAAGCCTAGGCTGCCCGGAACGTAGAAATGACCATAACTTTCACACTGGTAGGAATTATTCGATTTACACAATGGAAAAACTGTTCTATTTATTTTGTGTTTTATGTTTCGCGCGATGACTTCTAAGGCCCTAACTATACGATCTGGTGGAGCATCGCCCTAGGGTGAAGCCTAGGTTGCCCGGAAAGTAGAAATGTCCATAACTTTCGGACAGGTTGCAATTATTCGTTTTATACGATGGAAAAACTGTTGTATTTATACTGTATTTTATGCTTCTGACGTTGACTTCTAAGGCACTAGCTATTCGGTCTGGTGGAGCAACGCCCTAGAGTGAAACCTAGGTTGCCCGGAACGTAGAAATGACCATTACTTTTAAACTCTTTGCAATTATTCATTTTATACGATGGAAAAGCTGTTGCATTTATATAGTATTTTATGCTTCTGGCGTTGACTTCTTAGGCCCTAACTATTCGATCTGGTGGCGCAACGCCTTAGAGTGACGCCTAGGTTGCCCGCAACGTAGAAATGACCATATCTTTCACACTGGTTGCTATTGTTCCTGTTATACGATGGAAAAGCTGTTGTATTTATAATGTACCTTATGCTTCTGCCGTTGACTTCTAAGGCCCTAACTATTCGATCTGGTGGAGCAACGCCCTAGGGTGAAGCCTAGGTCGCCCGGAACGTAGAAATGACGATCACTTTCACACTGGTTGCAATTATTCGTTTTATACGATGGAAAAACTGTTGTATTTATATTGTATTTTAAGCTTCTGACGTTGACTTCTAAGGCACCAACCATCCGAGCAGGTGGAGCAACGCCCTAGAGTGAAGCCTAGGTTGCCCGGAACGTAGAAATGACCATTACTTTCACACTGGTTGCAATTATTCGTTTTATACGATGGAAAAACTGTTGTATTTATATTGTATTTAATGCTTCTGGCGTTCACTTCTGAGGCACTAACTTTTGAATCTGTTGGAGCAACGCCCTAGGGTGAATCCTAGGTTGCCCGGGAAGTAGATATGACCATTACTTTCATACTGGTTGCAATTATCCGTTTTATACGATGGAAAAACTGTTGTATTTATATTGAATTTTATGCTTCTGGCGCTCACTTCTTAGGCCTTAACTATTCGATCTGGTGGAACAACGCACTAGGGTGAAGCCTAGGCTGCCCGGAACATAGAAATGACCATAACTTTCACACTGGTAGGAATTATTCGATTTACACAATGGAAAAACTGTTCTATTTATTTTGTGTTTTATGTTTCGCGCGATGACTTCTAAGGTCCTAACTATTCGATCTGGTGGAGCATCGCCCTAGGGTGAAGCCTAGGTTGCCCGGAAAGTAGAAATGTCCATAACTTTCGGACAGGTTGCAATTATTCGTCTTATACGATGGAAAAACTGTTGTATTTATACTGTATTTTATGCTTCTGACGTTGACTTCTAAGGCACTAACTATTCGGTCTGGTGGAGCAACGCCCTAGAGTGAAACCTAGGTTGCCCGGAACGTAGAAATGACCATTACATTTAAACTCTTTGCAATTATTCATTTTATACGATGGAAAAACTGTTGTATTTATATTGTATTTTATGCTTCTGGCGTTCACTTCTTAGGCCTTAACCTTTCGATCTGGTGGAACAACGCACTAGGGTGAAGCCTAGGCTGCCCGGAACGTAGAAATGACCATAACTTTCACACTGGTAGGAATTATTCGATTTACACAATGGAAAAACTGTTCTATTTATTTTGTGTTTTATGTTTCGCGCGATGACTTCTAAGGCCCTAACTATACGATCTGGTGGAGCATCGCCCTAGGGTGAAGCCTAGGTTGCCCGGAAAGTAGAAATGTCCATAACTTTCGGACAGGTTGCAATTATTCGTTTTATACGATGGAAAAACTGTTGTATTTATACTGTATTTTATGCTTCTGACGTTGACTTCTAAGGCACTAGCTATTCGGTCTGGTGGAGCAACGCCCTAGAGTGAAACCTAGGTTGCCCGGAACGTAGAAATGACCATTACTTTTAAACTCTTTGCAATTATTCATTTTATACGATGGAAAAGCTGTTGCATTTATATAGTATTTTATGCTTCTGGCGTTGACTTCTTAGGCCCTAACTATTCGATCTGGTGGCGCAACGCCTTAGAGTGACGCCTAGGTTGCCCGGAACGTAGAAATGACCATATCTTTCACACTGGTTGCTATTGTTCCTGTTATACGATGGAAATGCTGTTGTATTTATAATGTACCTTATGCTTCTGGCGTTGACTTCTAAGGCCCTAACTATTCGATCTGGTGGAGCAACGCCCTAGGGTGAAGCCTAGGTTGCCCGGAACGTAGAAATGACGATCACTTTCACACTGGTTGCAATTATTCGTTTTATACGATGGAAAAACTGTTGTATTTATATTGTATTTTAAGCTTCTGACGTTGACTTCTAAGGCACCAACCATTCGAGCAGGTGGAGCAACGCCCTAGAGTGAAGCCTAGGTTGCCCGGAAAGTAGAAATGACCATTACTTTCACACTGGTTGCAATTATTCGTTTTATACGATGGAAAAACTGTTGTATTTATACTGTATTTTATGCTTCCGACGTTGACTTCTAAGGCACTAACTATTCGATCTGGTGGAGCAACGCCCTAGAGTGAAACCTAGGTTGCCCGGAACGTAGATATGACCATTACTTTCACACTCTTTGCAATTATTCATTTTATACGTTGGAAAAGCTGTTGCATTTATATTGTATTTTATGCTTCTGGCGTTGACCTCTTAGGCCCTAACTATTCGATCTGGTGGAGCGACGCCTTAGAGTGACGCCTAGGTTGCCCGGAACGTAGAAGTGACCATATCTTTCACACTGGTTGGTATTGTTCCTGTTATACGATGGAAAATCTGTTGTATTTATAATGTACCTTATGCTTCTGGCGTTGACTTCTAAGGCCCTAACTATTCGATCTGGTGGAGCAACGCCCTAGGGTGAATCCTAGGTTGCCCGGAAAGTAGAAATGACCATAACTTTCATACTGGTTGCAATTATCCGGTTTATACGATGGAAAAACTGTTGTATTTATATTGTGGTTTATGATTCTGGCGTTCACTTCTTAGGCACTAACTTTTCAATCTGTTGGAGCAACGCCCTAGCGTGAATCCTAGGTTGCCCGGGAAGTAGAAATGACCATAACTTTCATACTGGTTGCAATTATCCGTTTTATACGATGGAAAAACTGTTGCATTTATATTGTATTTTATGCTTCTGGCGTTCACTTCTTAGGCCTTAACCATTCGATCTGGTGGAACAACGCACTAGAGTGAAGTCTAGATTGCCCGGAACGAATAAATGACCATCACTTTCTTACAGGTTGCAATTATTCATATTATAGGATGGAAAACCTGTTGTATTTTTATTGTATTTTATGCTCCTGGCGTTCACTTCTGAGGCACTAACTTTTGAATCTGTTGGAGCAGCGCCCTAGGGTGAATCCTAGGTTGCCCGGGAAGTAGATATGACCATTACTTTCATACTGGTTGCAATTATCCGTTTTATACGATGGAAAAACTGTTGTATTTATATTGTATTTTATGCTTCTGGCGCTCACTTCTTAGGCCATAACTATTCGATCTGGTGGAACAACGCACTAGGGTGAAGCCTAGGCTGCCCGGAACGTAGAAATGACCATAACTTTCACACTGGTAGGAATTATTCGATTTACACAATGGAATAACTGTTCTATTTATTTTGTGTTTTATGTTTCGCGCGATGACTTCTAAGGCCCTAACTATTCGATCTGGTGGAGCATCGCCCTAGGCTGAAGCCTAGGTTGTGCCGGAACGTAGAAATGACCATTACTTTCACACTCTTTGCAATTATTCATTTTATACGTTGGAAAAGCTGTTGCATTTATATTGTATTTTATGCTTCTGGCGTTGACTTCTTAGGCCCTAACTATTCGATCTGGTGGAGCGACGCCTTAGAGTGACGCCTAGGTTGCCCGGAACGTAGAAATGACCATCACTTTCAAACTGGTTGCAATTACTCCTGTTATATGATGGAAAAACTGTTGTATTTTTATTGCATTTGATGCTTCGGTCGTTGACTTCTAAGGCACTAACTATTCAATCTGTTGGAGCAACGCCCTAGGGTGAATCCTAGGTTGCCCGGAAAGTGGAAATGAAAATAACTTTCATACTGGTTGCAATTATCCGGTTAATACGATGGAAAAACTGTTGTATTTATATTGTATTTAATGCTTCTGGCGTTCACTTCTGAGGCACTAACTTTTGAATCTGTTGGAGCAACGCCCTAGGGTGAATCCTAGGTTGCCCGGGAAGTAGATATGACCATTACTTTCATACTGGTTGCAATTATCCGTTTTATACGATGGAAAAACTGATGTATTTATATTGTATTTTATGCTTCTGGCGCTCACTTCTTAGGCCATAACTATTCGATCTGGTGGAACAACGCACTAGGGTGAAGCCTAGGCTGCCCGGAACGTAGAAATGACCATAACTTTCATACTGGTAGGAATTATTCGATTTACACAATGGAAAAACTGTTCTATTTATTTTGTGTTTTATGTTTCGCGCGATGACTTCTAAGGCCCTAACTATTCGATCTGGTGGAGCATCGCACTAGGGTGAAGCCTAGGTTGCCCGGAACGTAGAAATGACCATTACTTTCACACTGGTTGCAATTATTCGTTTTATGCGATGGAAAAACTGTTGTATTTATACTGTATTTTATGCTTCCGACGTTGACTTCTAAGGCACTAACTATTCGATCTGGTGGAGCAACGCCCTAGAGTGAAACCTAGGTTGCCCGGAACGTAGAAATGACCATTACTTACACACTCTTTGCAATTATTCATTTTATACGTTGGAAAAGCTGTTGCATTTATATTGTATTTTATGCTTCTGGCGTTGACTTCTTAGGCCCTAACTATTCGATCTGGTGGAGCGACGCCTTAGAGTGACGCCTAGGTTGCCCGGAACGTAGAAATGACCATCACTTTCAAACTGGTTGCAATTACTCCTGTTATATGATGGAAAAACTGTTGTATTTTAATTGCATTTGATGCTTCGGTCGTTGACTTCTAAGGCACTAACTATTCAATCTGTTGGAGCAACGCCCTAGGGTGAATCCTAGGTTGCCCGGAAAGTGGAAATGAAAATAACTTTCATACTGGTTGCAATTATCCGGTTAATACGATGGAAAAATTGTTGTATTTATATTGTATTTAATGCTTCTGGCGTTCACTTCTGAGGCACTAACTTTTGAATCTGTTGGAGCAACGCCCTAGGGTGAATCCTAGGTTGCCCGGGAAGTAGATATGACCATTACTTTCATACTGGTTGCAATTATCCGTTTTATACGATGGAAAAACTGTTGTATTTATATTGTATTTTATGCTTCTGGCGCTCACTTCTTAGGCCATAACTATTCGATCTGGTGGAACAACGCACTAGGGTGAAGCCTAGGCTGCCCGGAACGTAGAAATGACCATAACTTTCACACTGGTAGGAATTATTCGATTTACACAATGGAAAAACTGTTCTATTTATTTTGTGTTTTATGTTTCGCGCGATGACTTCTAAGGCCCTAACTATTCGATCTGGTGGAGCATCGCCCTAGGGTGAAGCCTAGGTTGCCCGGAACGTAGAAATGACCATTACTTTCACACTGGTTGCAATTATTCGTTTTATGCGATGGAAAAACTGTTGTATTTATACTGTATTTTATGCTTCCGACGTTGACTTCTAAGGCACTAACTATTCGATCTGGTGCAGCAACGCCCTAGAGTGAAACCTAGGTTGCCCGGAACGTAGAAATGACCATTACTTTCACACTCTTTGCAATTATTCATTTTATACGTTGGAAAAGCTGTTGCATTTATATTGTATTTTATGCTTCTGGCGTTGACTTCTTAGGCCCTAACTATTCGATCTGGTGGAGCGACGCCTTAGAGTGACGCCTAGGTTGCCCGGAACGTAGAAATGACCATCACTTTCAAACTGGTTGCAATTACTCCTGTTATATGATGGAAAAACTGTTGTATTTTTATTGCATTTGATGCTTCGGTCGTTGACTTCTAAGGCACTAACTATTCAATCTGTTGGAGCAACGCCCGAGGGTGAATCCTAGGTTGCCCGGAAAGTGGAAATGAAAATAACTTTCATACTGGTTGCAATTATCCGGTTAATACGATGGAAAAACTGTTGTATTTATATTGTATTTAATGCTTCTGGCGTTCACTTCTGAGGCACTAACTTTTGAATCTGTTGGAGCAACGCCCTAGGGTGAATCCTAGGTTGCCCGGGAAGTAGATATGACCATTACTTTCATACTGGTTGCAATTATCCGTTTTATACGATGGAAAAACTGTTGTATTTATATTGTATTTTATGCTTCTGGCGCTCACTTCTTAGGCCATAACTATTCGATCTGGTGGAACAACGCACTAGGGTGAAGCCTAGGCTGCCCGGAACGTAGAAATGACCATAACTTTCACACTGGTAGGAATTATTCGATTTACACAATGGAAAAACTGTTCTATTTATTTTGTGTTTTATGTTTCGCGCGATGACTTCTAAGGCCCTAACTATTCGATCTGGTGGAGCATCGCCCTAGGGTGAAGCCTAGGTTGCCCGGAACGTAGAAATGACCATTACTTTCACACTGGTTGCAATTATTCGTTTTATGCGATGGAAAAACTGTTGTATTTATACTGTATTTTATGCTTCCGACGTTGACTTCTAAGGCACTAACTATTCGATCTGGTGGAGCAACGCCCTAGAGTGAAACCTAGGTTGCCCGGAACGTAGAAATGACCATTACTTTCACACTCTTTGCAATTATTCATTTTATACGTTGGAAAAGCTGTTGCATTTATATTGTATTTTAAGCTTCTGACTTTGACTTCTAAGGCACCAACCATTCGAGCTGGTGGAGCAACGCCCTAGAGTGAAGCCTAGGTTGCCCGGAACGTAGAAGTGACCATCACTTTCAAACTGGTTGCAATTACTCCTGTTATATGATGGAAAAACTGTTGTATTTTTATTGCATTTGATGCTTCGGTCGTTGACTTCTAAGGCACTAACTATTCAATCTGTTGGAGCAACGCCCTAGGGTGAATCCTAGGTTGCCCGGAAAGTGGAAATGAAAATAACTTTCATACTGGTTGCAATTATCCGGTTAATACGATGGAAAAACTGTTGTATTTATATTGTATTTAATGCTTCTGGCGTTCACTTCTGAGGCACTAACTTTTGAATCTGTTGGAGCAACGCCCTAGGGTGAATTCTAGGTTGCCCGGGAAGTAGATATGACCATCACTTTCACACTGGTTGCAATTATTCGTTTTATACGATGGAAAAACTGTTGTATTTATATTGTATTTTAAGCTTCTGACTTTGACTTCTAAGGCACCAACCATTCGAGCTGGTGGAGCAACGCCCTAGAGTGAAGCCTAGGTTGCCCGGAACGTAGAAGTGACCATCACTTTCAAACTGGTTGCAATTACTCCTGTTATATGATGGAAAAACTGTTGTATTTTTATTGCATTTGATGCTTCGGTCGTTGACTTCTAAGGCACTAACTATTCAATCTGTTGGAGCAACGCCCTAGGGTGAATCCTAGGTTGCCCGGAAAGTGGAAATGAAAATAACTTTCATACTGGTTGCAATTATCCGGTTAATACGATGGAAAAACTGTTGTATTTATATTGTATTTAATGCTTCTGGCGTTCACTTCTGAGGCACTAACTTTTGAATCTGTTGGAGCAACGCCCTAGGGTGAATTCTAGGTTGCCCGGGAAGTAGATATGACCATTACTTTCATACTGGTTGCAATTATCCGTTTTATACGATGGAAAAACTGTTGTATTTATATTGTATTTTATGCTTCTGGCGCTCACTTCTTAGGCCTTAACTATTCGATCTGGTGGAACAACGCACTAGGGTGAAGCCTAGGCTGCCCGGAACGTAGAAATGACCATAACTTTCACACTGGTAGGAATTATTCGATTTACACAATGGAAAAACTGTTCTATTTATTTTGTGTTTTATGTTTCGCGCGATGACTTCTAAGGTCCTAACTATTCGATCTGGTGGAGCATCGCCCTAGGGTGAAGCCTAGGTTGCCCGGAAAGTAGAAATGTCCATAACTTTCGGACAGGTTGCAATTATTCGTTTTATACGATGGAAAAACTGTTGTATTTATACTGTATTTTATGCTTCTGACGTTGACTTCTAAGGCACTAACTATTCGGTCTGGTGGAGCAACGCCCTAGAGTGAAACCTAGGTTGCCCGGAACGTAGAAATGACCATTACATTTAAACTCTTTGCAATTATTCATTTTATACGATGGAAAAGCTGTTGCATTTATATTGTATTTTATGCTTCTGGCGTTGACTTCTTAGGCCCTAACTATTCGATCTGGTGGCGCAACGCCTTAGAGTGACGCCTAGGTTGCCCGGAACGTAGAAATGACCATATCTTTCACACTGGTTGCTATTGTTCCTGTTATACGATGGAAAAGCTGTTGTATTTATAATGTACTTTATGCTTCTGGCGTTGACTTCTAAGGCCCTAACTATTCGATCTGGTGGAGCAACGCCCTAGGGTGAAGCCTAGGTTGCCCGGAACGTAGAAATGACGATCACTTTCACACTGGTTGCAATTATTCGTTTTATACGATGGAAAAACTGTTGTATTTATATTGTATTTTAAGCTTCTGACGTTGACTTCTAAGGCACCAACCATTCGAGCAGGTGGAGCAACGCCCTAGAGTGAAGCCTAGGTTGCCCGGAACGTAGAAATGACCATTACTTTCACACTGGTTGCAATTATTCGTTTTATACGATGGAAAAACTGTTGTATTTATACTGTATTTTATGCTCCCGACGTTGACTTCTAAGGCACTAACTATTCGATCTGGTGGAGCAACGCCCTAGAGTGAAACCTAGGTTGCCCGGAACGTAGATATGACCATTACTTTCACACTCTTTGCAATTATTCATTTTATACGTTGGAAAAGCTGTTGCATTTATATTGTCTTTTATGCTTCTGGCGTTGACCTCTTAGGCCCTAACTATTCGATCTGGTGGAGCGACGCCTTAGAGTGACGCCTAGGTAGCCCGGAACGTAGAAGTGACCATATCTTTCACACTGGTTGGTATTGTTCCTGTTATACGATGGAAAAGCTGTTGTATTTATAATGTACCTTATGCTTCTGGCGTTGACTTCTAAGGCCCTAACTATTCGATCTGGTGGAGCAACACCCTAGGGTGAAGCCTAGGTTGCCCGGAACGTAGAAATGACCATCACTTTCACACTGGTTGCAATTATTCGTTTTATACGATGGAAAAACTTTTGTATTTATATTGTATTTTAAGCTTCTGACGTTGACTTCTAAGGCACCAACCATTCGAGCTGGTGGAGCAACGCCCTAGAGTGAAGCCTAGGTTGCCCGGAACGTAGAGATGACCATATCTTTCACACTGGTGGCTATTATTCGTTTTATTCGACGGAAAAACTGTTATATTTATATTGTATTTTATGCTTCTGGCGCTGACTTCTTAGGCCCTAACTATTCGATCTGGTGGAACACGCCCTAGAGTGAAGTCTAGGTTGCACGGAACGTAGAAATGACCATCACCTTCACACTGGTTGCAATTATTCATATTATAGGATGGAAAACCTGTTTTATTTATATTGTACTTTATGCTCCTGGTGTTGACTTCTTAGGCCCTAACTATTCGATCTGGTGGAGCAACGCCCTAGAGTGAAGCCTAGGTTGCCCGGAACGTAGAAATGACCATCACTCTCAAACTGGTTACAATTATTCCTGTTATACGATGGAAAAACTGTTGTATTTTTATTGCATTTTATGCTTCGGGCGTTGACTTCTAAGGCACGGAGTATTCGATATGGTGGAGCAACGCCCTAGAGTGAAGCCTAGGGTGCCCGGAACGTAGAAATGACCATCACTTTCAAACGGGTTGCAATTACTCCTGTTATATGATGGAAAAACTGTTGTATTTTTATTGCATTTGATGCTTCGGGCGTTGACTTCTCAGGCACTAACTATTCAAACTGTTGGAGCAACGCCCTAGGGTGAATCCTAGGTTGCCCGGAAAGTAGAAATGACCATAGCTTTCATACTGGTTGAAATTATCCGGTTTATGCGATGGAAAAACTGTTGTATTTATATTGTATTTTATGATTCTGGCGTTCACATCTTAGGCACTAACTTTTCAATCTGTTGGAGCAACGCCCTAGCGTGAATCCTAGGTTGCCCGGGAAGTAGAATTGACCATAACTTTCATACTGGTTGCAATTATCCGTTTTATACGATGGAAAAACTGTTGTATTTATATTGTATTTTATGCTTCTGGCGTTCACTTCTTAGGCCTTAACCTTTCGATCTGGTGGAACAACGCACTAGGGTGAAGCCTAGGCTGCCCGGAACGTAGAAATGACCATAACTTTCACACTGGTAGGAATTATTCGATTTACACAATGGAAAAACTGTTCTATTTATTTTGTGTTTTATGTTTCGCGCGATGACTTCTAAGGCCCTAACTATACGATCTGGTGGAGCATCGCCCTAGGGTGAAGCCTAGGTTGCCCGGAAAGTAGAAATGTCCATAACTTTCGGACAGGTTGCAATTATTCGTTTTATACGATGGAAAAACTGTTGTGTTTATACTGTATTTTATGCTTCTGACGTTGACTTCTAAGGCACTAGCTATTCGGTCTGGTGGAGCAACGCCCTAGAGTGAAACCTAGGTTGCCCGGAACGTAGAAATGACCATTACTTTTAAACTCTTTGCAATTATTCATTTTATACGATGGAAAAGCTGTTGCATTTATATAGTATTTTATGCTTCTGGCGTTGACTTCTTAGGCCCTAACTATTCGATCTGGTGGCGCAACGCCTTAGAGTGACGCCTAGGTTGCCCGCAACGTAGAAATGACCATATCTTTCACACTGGTTGCTATTGTTCCTGTTATACGATGGAAAAGCTGTTGTATTTATAATGTACCTTATGCTTCTGCCGTTGACTTCTAAGGCCCTAACTATTCGATCTGGTGGAGCAACGCCCTAGGGTGAAGCCTAGGTCGCCCGGAACGTAGAAATGACGATCACTTTCACACTGGTTGCAATTATTCGTTTTATACGATGGAAAAACTGTTGTATTTATATTGTATTTTAAGCTTCTGACGTTGACTTCTAAGGCACCAACCATCCGAGCAGGTGGAGCAACGCCCTAGAGTGAAGCCTAGGTTGCCCGGAACGTAGAAATGACCATTACTTTCACACTGGTTGCAATTATTCGTTTTATACGATGGAAAAACTGTTGTATTTATATTGTATTTAATGCTTCTGGCGTTCACTTCTGAGGCACTAACTTTTGAATCTGTTGGAGCAACGCCCTAGGGTGAATCCTAGGTTGCCCGGGAAGTAGATATGACCATTACTTTCATACTGGTTGCAATTATCCGTTTTATACGATGGAAAAACTGTTGTATTTATATTGAATTTTATGCTTCTGGCGCTCACTTCTTAGGCCTTAACTATTCGATCTGGTGGAACAACGCACTAGGGTGAAGCCTAGGCTGCCCGGAACATAGAAATGACCATAACTTTCACACTGGTAGGAATTATTCGATTTACACAATGGAAAAACTGTTCTATTTATTTTGTGTTTTATGTTTCGCGCGATGACTTCTAAGGTCCTAACTATTCGATCTGGTGGAGCATCGCCCTAGGGTGAAGCCTAGGTTGCCCGGAAAGTAGAAATGTCCATAACTTTCGGACAGGTTGCAATTATTCGTCTTATACGATGGAAAAACTGTTGTATTTATACTGTATTTTATGCTTCTGACGTTGACTTCTAAGGCACTAACTATTCGGTCTGGTGGAGCAACGCCCTAGAGTGAAACCTAGGTTGCCCGGAACGTAGAAATGACCATTACATTTAAACTCTTTGCAATTATTCATTTTATACGATGGAAAAGCTGTTGCATTTATATTGTATTTTATGCTTCTGGCGTTGACTTCTTAGGCCCTAACTATTCGATCTGGTGGCGCAACGCCTTAGAGTGACGCCTAGGTTGCCCGGAACGTAGAAATGACCATATCTTTCACACTGGTTGCTATTGTTCCTGTTATACGATGGAAATGCTGTTGTATTTATAATGTACCTTATGCTTCTGGCGTTGACTTCTAAGGCCCTAACTATTCGATCTGGTGGAGCAACGCCCTAGGGTGAAGCCTAGGTTGCCCGGAACGTAGAAATGACGATCACTTTCACACTGGTTGCAATTATTCGTTTTATACGATGGAAAAACTGTTGTATTTATATTGTATTTTAAGCTTCTGACGTTGACTTCTAAGGCACCAACCATTCGAGCAGGTGGAGCAACGCCCTAGAGTGAAGCCTAGGTTGCCCGGAAAGTAGAAATGACCATTACTTTCACACTGGTTGCAATTATTCGTTTTATACGATGGAAAAACTGTTGTATTTATACTGTATTTTATGCTTCCGACGTTGACTTCTAAGGCACTAACTATTCGATCTGGTGGAGCAACGCCCTAGAGTGAAACCTAGGTTGCCCGGAACGTAGATATGACCATTACTTTCACACTCTTTGCAATTATTCATTTTATACGTTGGAAAAGCTGTTGCATTTATATTGTATTTTATGCTTCTGGCGTTGACCTCTTAGGCCCTAACTATTCGATCTGGTGGAGCGACGCCTTAGAGTGACGCCTAGGTTGCCCGGAACGTAGAAGTGACCATATCTTTCACACTGGTTGGTATTGTTCCTGTTATACGATGGAAAATCTGTTGTATTTATAATGTACCTTATGCTTCTGGCGTTGACTTCTAAGGCCCTAACTATTCGATCTGGTGGAGCAACGCCCTAGGGTGAATCCTAGGTTGCCCGGAAAGTAGAAATGACCATAACTTTCATACTGGCTGCAATTATCCGGTTTATACGATGGAAAAACTGTTGTATTTATATTGTGGTTTATGATTCTGGCGTTCACTTCTTAGGCACTAACTTTTCAATCTGTTGGAGCAACGCCCTAGCGTGAATCCTAGGTTGCCCGGGAAGTAGAAATGACCATAACTTTCATACTGGTTGCAATTATCCGTTTTATACGATGGAAAAACTGTTGCATTTATATTGTATTTTATGCTTCTGGCGTTCACTTCTTAGGCCTTAACCATTCGATCTGGTGGAACAACGCACTAGAGTGAAGTCTAGATTGCCCGGAACGAATAAATGACCATCACTTTCTTACAGGTTGCAATTATTCATATTATAGGATGGAAAACCTGTTGTATTTTTATTGTATTTTATGCTCCTGGCGTTCACTTCTGAGGCACTAACTTTTGAATCTGTTGGAGCAGCGCCCTAGGGTGAATCCTAGGTTGCCCGGGAAGTAGATATGACCATTACTTTCATACTGGTTGCAATTATCCGTTTTATACGATGGAAAAACTGTTGTATTTATATTGTATTTTATGCTTCTGGCGCTCACTTCTTAGGCCATAACTATTCGATCTGGTGGAACAACGCACTAGGGTGAAGCCTAGGCTGCCCGGAACGTAGAAATGACCATAACTTTCACACTGGTAGGAATTATTCGATTTACACAATGGAATAACTGTTCTATTTATTTTGTGTTTTATGTTTCGCGCGATGACTTCTAAGGCCCTAACTATTCGATCTGGTGGAGCATCGCCCTAGGCTGAAGCCTAGGTTGTGCCGGAACGTAGAAATGACCATTACTTTCACACTCTTTGCAATTATTCATTTTATACGTTGGAAAAGCTGTTGCATTTATATTGTATTTTATGCTTCTGGCGTTGACTTCTTAGGCCCTAACTATTCGATCTGGTGGAGCGACGCCTTAGAGTGACGCCTAGGTTGCCCGGAACGTAGAAATGACCATCACTTTCAAACTGGTTGCAATTACTCCTGTTATATGATGGAAAAACTGTTGTATTTTTATTGCATTTGATGCTTCGGTCGTTGACTTCTAAGGCACTAACTATTCAATCTGTTGGAGCAACGCCCTAGGGTGAATCCTAGGTTGCCCGGAAAGTGGAAATGAAAATAACTTTCATACTGGTTGCAATTATCCGGTTAATACGATGGAAAAACTGTTGTATTTATATTGTATTTAATGCTTCTGGCGTTCACTTCTGAGGCACTAACTTTTGAATCTGTTGGAGCAACGCCCTAGGGTGAATCCTAGGTTGCCCGGGAAGTAGATATGACCATTACTTTCATACTGGTTGCAATTATCCGTTTTATACGATGGAAAAACTGATGTATTTATATTGTATTTTATGCTTCTGGCGCTCACTTCTTAGGCCATAACTATTCGATCTGGTGGAACAACGCACTAGGGTGAAGCCTAGGCTGCCCGGAACGTAGAAATGACCATAACTTTCATACTGGTAGGAATTATTCGATTTACACAATGGAAAAACTGTTCTATTTATTTTGTGTTTTATGTTTCGCGCGATGACTTCTAAGGCCCTAACTATTCGATCTGGTGGAGCATCGCCCTAGGGTGAAGCCTAGGTTGCCCGGAACGTAGAAATGACCATTACTTTCACACTGGTTGCAATTATTCGTTTTATGCGATGGAAAAACTGTTGTATTTATACTGTATTTTATGCTTCCGACGTTGACTTCTAAGGCACTAACTATTCGATCTGGTGGAGCAACGCCCTAGAGTGAAACCTAGGTTGCCCGGAACGTAGAAATGACCATTACTTACACACTCTTTGCAATTATTCATTTTATACGTTGGAAAAGCTGTTGCATTTATATTGTATTTTATGCTTCTGGCGTTGACTTCTTAGGCCCTAACTATTCGATCTGGTGGAGCGACGCCTTAGAGTGACGCCTAGGTTGCCCGGAACGTAGAAATGACCATCACTTTCAAACTGGTTGCAATTACTCCTGTTATATGATGGAAAAACTGTTGTATTTTAATTGCATTTGATGCTTCGGTCGTTGACTTCTAAGGCACTAACTATTCAATCTGTTGGAGCAACGCCCTAGGGTGAATCCTAGGTTGCCCGGAAAGTGGAAATGAAAATAACTTTCATACTGGTTGCAATTATCCGGTTAATACGATGGAAAAATTGTTGTATTTATATTGTATTTAATGCTTCTGGCGTTCACTTCTGAGGCACTAACTTTTGAATCTGTTGGAGCAACGCCCTAGGGTGAATCCTAGGTTGCCCGGGAAGTAGATATGACCATTACTTTCATACTGGTTGCAATTATCCGTTTTATACGATGGAAAAACTGTTGTATTTATATTGTATTTTATGCTTCTGGCGCTCACTTCTTAGGCCATAACTATTCGATCTGGTGGAACAACGCACTAGGGTGAAGCCTAGGCTGCCCGGAACGTAGAAATGACCATAACTTTCACACTGGTAGGAATTATTCGATTTACACAATGGAAAAACTGTTCTATTTATTTTGTGTTTTATGTTTCGCGCGATGACTTCTAAGGCCCTAACTATTCGATCTGGTGGAGCATCGCCCTAGGGTGAAGCCTAGGTTGCCCGGAACGTAGAAATGACCATTACTTTCACACTGGTTGCAATTATTCGTTTTATGCGATGGAAAAACTGTTGTATTTATACTGTATTTTATGCTTCCGACGTTGACTTCTAAGGCACTAACTATTCGATCTGGTGCAGCAACGCCCTAGAGTGAAACCTAGGTTGCCCGGAACGTAGAAATGACCATTACTTTCACACTCTTTGCAATTATTCATTTTATACGTTGGAAAAGCTGTTGCATTTATATTGTATTTTATGCTTCTGGCGTTGACTTCTTAGGCCCTAACTATTCGATCTGGTGGAGCGACGCCTTAGAGTGACGCCTAGGTTGCCCGGAACGTAGAAATGACCATCACTTTCAAACTGGTTGCAATTACTCCTGTTATATGATGGAAAAACTGTTGTATTTTTATTGCATTTGATGCTTCGGTCGTTGACTTCTAAGGCACTAACTATTCAATCTGTTGGAGCAACGCCCGAGGGTGAATCCTAGGTTGCCCGGAAAGTGGAAATGAAAATAACTTTCATACTGGTTGCAATTATCCGGTTAATACGATGGAAAAACTGTTGTATTTATATTGTATTTAATGCTTCTGGCGTTCACTTCTGAGGCACTAACTTTTGAATCTGTTGGAGCAACGCCCTAGGGTGAATCCTAGGTTGCCCGGGAAGTAGATATGACCATTACTTTCATACTGGTTGCAATTATCCGTTTTATACGATGGAAAAACTGTTGTATTTATATTGTATTTTATGCTTCTGGCGCTCACTTCTTAGGCCATAACTATTCGATCTGGTGGAACAACGCACTAGGGTGAAGCCTAGGCTGCCCGGAACGTAGAAATGACCATAACTTTCACACTGGTAGGAATTATTCGATTTACACAATGGAAAAACTGTTCTATTTATTTTGTGTTTTATGTTTCGCGCGATGACTTCTAAGGCCCTAACTATTCGATCTGGTGGAGCATCGCCCTAGGGTGAAGCCTAGGTTGCCCGGAACGTAGAAATGACCATTACTTTCACACTGGTTGCAATTATTCGTTTTATGCGATGGAAAAACTGTTGTATTTATACTGTATTTTATGCTTCCGACGTTGACTTCTAAGGCACTAACTATTCGATCTGGTGGAGCAACGCCCTAGAGTGAAACCTAGGTTGCCCGGAACGTAGAAATGACCATTACTTTCACACTCTTTGCAATTATTCATTTTATACGTTGGAAAAGCTGTTGCATTTATATTGTATTTTATGCTTCTGGCGTTGACTTCTTAGGCCCTAACTATTCGATCTGGTGGAGCGACGCCTTAGAGTGACGCCTAGGTTGCCCGGAACGTAGAAATGACCATCACTTTCAAACTGGTTGCAATTACTCCTGTTATATGATGGAAAAACTGTTGTATTTTTATTGCATTTGATGCTTCGGTCGTTGACTTCTAAGGCACTAACTATTCAATCTGTTGGAGCAACGCCCTAGGGTGAATCCTAGGTTGCCCGGAAAGTGGAAATGAAAATAACTTTCATACTGGTTGCAATTATCCGGTTAATACGATGGAAAAACTGTTGTATTTATATTGTATTTAATGCTTCTGGCGTTCACTTCTGAGGCACTAACTTTTGAATCTGTTGGAGCAACGCCCTAGGGTGAATCCTAGGTTGCCCGGGAAGTAGATATGACCATTACTTTCATACTGGTTGCAATTATCCGTTTTATACGATGGAAAAACTGTTGTATTTATATTGTATTTTATGCTTCTGGCGCTCACTTCTTAGGCCCTAACTATTCGATCTGGTGGAACAACGCACTAGGGTGAAGCCTAGGCTGACCGGAACGTAGAAATGACCATAACTTTCACACTGGTAGGAATTATTCGATTTACACAATGGGAAAACTGTTCTATTTATTTTGTGTTTTATGTTTCGCGCGATGACTTCTAAGGTCCTAACTATTCGATCTGGTGGAGCATCGCCCTAGGGTGAAGCCTAGGTTGCCCGGAAAGTAGAAATGTCCATAACTTTCGGACAGGTTGCAATTATTCGTTTTATACGAAGGAAAAACTGTTGTATTTATACTGTATTTTATGCTTCTGACGTTGACTTCTAAGGCACTAACTATTCGGTCTGGTGGAGCATCGCCCTAGAGTGAAACCTAGGTTGACCGGAACGTAGAAATGACCATTACTTTTAAACTCTTTGCAATTATTCATTTTATACGATGGAAAAGCTGTTGCATTTATATTGTATTTTATGCTTCTGGCGTTGACTTCTTAGGCCCTAACTATTCGATCTGGTGGCGCAACGCCTCAGAGTGACGCCTAGGTTGCCCGGAACGTAGAAATGACCATATCTTTCACACTGGTTGCTATTGTTCCTGTTATACGATGGAAAAGCTGTTGTATTTATAATGTACCTTATGCTTCTGGCGTTGACTTCTAAGGCCCTAACTATTCGATCTGGTGGAGCAACGCCCTAGGGTGAAGCCTAGGTTGCCCGGAACGTAGAAATGACCATCACTTTCACACTGGTTGCAATTATTCGTTTTATACGATGGAAAAACTGTTGTATTTATATTGTATTTTAAGCTTCTGACTTTGACTTCTAAGGCACCAACCATTCGAGCTGGTGGAGCAACGCCCTAGAGTGAAGCCTAGGTTGCCCGGAACGTAGAGATGACCATATCTTTCACACTGGTGGCTATTATTCGTTTTATTCGACGGAAAAACTGTTATATTTATATTGTATTTTATGCTTCTGGCGCTGACTTCTTAGGCCCTAACTATTCGATCTGGTGGAACACGCCCTAGAGTGAAGTCTAGGTTGCACGGAACGTAGAAATGACCATCACCTTCACACTGGTTGCGATTATTCATATTATAGGATGGAAAACCTGTTTTATTTATATTGTACTTTATGCTCCTGATGTTGACTTCTTAGGCCCTAACTATTCGATCTGGTGGAGCAACGCCCTAGAGTGAAGCCTAGGTTGCCCGGAACGTAGAAATGACCATCACTTTCAAACTGGTTACAATTATTCCTGATATACGATGGAAAAACTGTTGTATTTTTATTGCATTTTATGCTTCGGGCGTTGACTTCTAAGGCACTGAGTATTCGATATGGTGGAGCAACGCCCTAGAGTGAAGCCTAGGGTGCCCGGAACGTAGAAATGACCATCACTTTCAAACGGGTTGCAATTACTCCTGTTATATGATGGAAAAACTGTTGTATTTTTATTGCATTTGATGCTTCTGGCGTTGACTTCTCAGGCACTAACTATTCAATCTGTTGGAGCAACGCCCTAGGGTGAATCCTAGGTTGCCCGGAAAGTAGAAATGACCATAGCTTTCATACTGGTTGAAATTATCCGGTTTATGCGATGGAAAAACTGTTGTATTTATATTGTATTTTATGATTCTGGCGTTCACTTCTTAGGCACTAACTTTTCAATCTGTTGGAGCAACGCCCTAGCGTGAATCCTAGGTTGCCCGGGAAGTAGAAATGACCATAACTTTCATACTGGTTGCAATTATCCGTTTTATACGATGGAAAAACTGTTGTATTTATATTTTATTATATGCTTCTGGCGTTCACTTTTTAGGCCCTAACTATTCGATCGGGTGGAACAACGCCCTAGGGTGAAGTCTAGGTTGCCCGGAAAGTAGAAATGACCATAACTTTCGAACTGGTTGCAATTATTCCTGTTATACGATGGAAAAACTGTTGTATTTATATTGTATTTTATGATTCTGGCGTTGACTTCTAAGGCACTAACTGTTCGATCTGGTGGACCAGCGCCCTAGAGTGAAGCTTAGGTTGCCCGGAACATAGAAATGACAACAACCTTCACACTGGTGGCTATTATTCGTTTTATTCGACGGAAAAACTGTTATATTTATATTGTATTTTATGCTTCTGGCGATGACTTCCTAGGCTATAACTATTCGATCTGGTGGAACACGCCCTACGGTGAAGCATAGGTTGCCCGGAAAGTAGAAATGACCATAACTTTCAAACTGGTTGCAATTATTCCTGTTATACGATGGAAAAACTGTTGTATTTATATTGTATTTTATGCTTCTGGCGTTGACTTCTAAGGCACTAAGTATTCGATATGGTGGAGCAACGCCCTAGGGTGAAGCCTAGGGTGCCCGGAACGTAGAAATGACAATCACTTTCAAACTGGTTGCAATGACTCCTGTTATATGATGGAAAAACTGTTGTATTTTTATTGCATTTGATGCTTCGGTCGTTGACTTCTCAGGCACTAACTATTCAATCTGTTGGAGCAACGCCCTAGGGTGAATCCTAGGTTGCCCGGAAAGTGGAAATGAAAATAACTTTCATACTGGTTGCAATTATCCGGTTAATACGATGGAAAAACTGTTGTATTTATATTGTATTTAATGCTTCTGGCGTTCACTTCTGAGGCACTAACTTTTGAATCTGTTGGAGCAACGCCCTAGGGTGAATCCTAGGTTGCCCGGGAAGTAGATATGACCATTACTTTCATACTGGTTGCAATTATCCGTTTTATACGATGGAAAAACTGTTGTATTTATATTGTATTTTATGCTTCTGGCGTTGACTTCTTAGGCCCTAACTATTCGATCTGGTGGCGCAACGCCTTAGAGTGACGCCTAGGTTGCCCGGAACGTAGAAGTGACCATCACTTTCAAACTGGTTGCAATTACTCCTGTTATATGATGGAAAAACTGTTGTATTTTTATTGCATTTGATGCTTCGGTCGTTGACTTCTAAGGCACTAACTATTCAATCTGTTGGAGCAACGCCCTAGGGTGAATCCTAGGTTGCCCGGAAAGTGGAAATGAAAATAACTTTCATACTGGTTGCAATTATCCGGTTAATACGATGGAAAAACTGTTGTATTTATATTGTATTTAATGCTTCTGGCGTTCACTTCTGAGGCACTAACTTTTGAATCTGTTGGAGCAACGCCCTAGGGTGAATCCTAGGTTGCCCGGGAAGTAGATATGACCATTACTTTCATACTGGTTGCAATAATCCGTTTTATACGATGGAAAAACTGTTGTATTTATATTGAATTTTATGCTTCTGGCGCTCACTTCTTAGGCCTTAACTATTCGATCTGGTGGAACAACGCACTAGGGTGAAGCCTAGGCTGCCCGGAACGTAGAAATGACCATAACTTTCACACTGGTAGGAATTATTCGATTTACACAATGGAAAAACTGTCCTATTTATTTTGTGTTTTATGTTTCGCGCGATGACTTCTAAGGTCCTAACTATTCGATCTGGTGGAGCATCGCCCTAGGGTGAAGCCTAGGTTGCCCGGAAAGTAGAAATGTCCATAACTTTCGGACAGGTTGCAATTATTCGTCTTATACAATGGAAAAACTGTTGTATTTATACTGTATTTTATGCTTCTGACGTTGACTTCTAAGGCACTAACTATTCGGTCTGGTGGAGCAACGCCCTAGAGTGAAACCTAGGTTGCCCGGAACGTAGAAATGACCATTACATTTAAACTCTTTGCAATTATTCATTTTATACGATGGAAAAGCTGTTGCATTTATATTGTATTTTATGCTTCTGGCGTTGACTTCTTAGGCCCTAACTATTCGATCTGGTGGCGCAACGCCTTAGAGTGACGCCTAGGTTGCCCGGAACGTAGAAATGACCATATCTTTCACACTGGTTGCTATTGTTCCTGTTATACGATGGAAAAGCTGTTGTATTTATAATGTACCTTATGCTTCTGGCGTTGACTTCTAAGGCCCTAACTATTCGATCTGGTGGAGCAACGCCCTAGGGTGAAGCCTAGGTTGCCCGGAACGTAGAAATGACGATCACTTTCACACTGGTTGCAATTATTCGTTTTATACGATGGAAAAACTGTTGTATTTATATTGTATTTTAAGCTCCTGACGTTGACTTCTAAGGCACCAACCATTCGAGCAGGTGGAGCAACGCCCTAGAGTGAAGCCTAGGTTGCCCGGAACGTAGAAATGACCATTACTTTCACACTGGTTGCAATTATTCGTTTTATACGATGGAAAAACTGTTGTATTTATACTGTATTTTATGCTTCCGACGTTGACTTCTAAGGCACTAACTATTCGATCTGGTGGAGCAACGCCCTAGAGTGAAACCTAGGTTGCCCGGAACGTAGATATGACCATTACTTTCACACTCTTTGCAATTATTCATTTTATACGTTGGAAAAGCTGTTGCATTTATATTGTATTTTATGCTTCTTGCGTTGACCTCTTAGGCCCTAACTATTCGATCTGGTGGAGCGACGCCTTAGAGTGACGCCTAGGTTGCCCGGAACGTAGAAGTGACCATATCTTTCACACTGGTTGGTAATGTTCCTGTTATACGATGGAAAAGCTGTTGTATTTATAATGTACCTTATGCTTCTGGCGTTGACTTCTAAGGCCCTAACTATTCGATCTGTTGGAGCAACGCCCTAGAGTGAATCCTAGGTTGCCCGGAAAGTAGAAATGACCATAACTTTCATACTGGTTGCAATTATCCGGTTTATACGATGGAAAAACTGTTGTATTTATATTGTGGTTTATGATTCTGGCGTTCACTTCTTAGGCACTAACTTTTCAATCTGTTGGAGCAACGCCCTAGGGTGAATCCTAGGTTGCCCGGAAAGTGGAAATGAAAATAACTTTCATACTGGTTGCAATTATCCGGTTAATACGATGGAAAAACTGTTGTATTTATATTGTATTTAATGCTTCTGGCGTTCACTTCTGAGGCACTAACTTTTGAATCTGTTGGAGCAACGCCCTAGGGTGAATCCTAGGTTGCCCGGGAAGTAGATATGACCATTACTTTCATACTGGTTGCAATTATCCGTTTTATACGATGGAAAAACTGTTGTATTTATATTGAATTTTATGCTTCTGGCGCTCACTTCTTAGGCCTTAACTATTCGATCTGGTGGAACAACGCACTAGAGTGAAGCCTAGGCTGCCCGGAACGTAGAAATGACCATAACTTTCACACTGGTAGGAATTATTCGATTTACACAATGGAAAAACTGTTCTATTTATTTTGTGTTTTATGTTTCGCGCGATGACTTCTAAGGTCCTAACTATTCGATCTGGTGGAGCATCGCCCTAGGGTGAAGCCTAGGTTGCCCGGAAAGTAGAAATGTCCATAACTTTCGGACAGGTTGCAATTATTCGTCTTATACGATGGAAAAACTGTTGTATTTATACTGTATTTTATGCTTCTGACGTTGACTTCTAAGGCACTAACTATTCGGTCTGGTGGAGCAACGCCCTAGAGTGAAACCTAGGTTGCCCGGAACGTAGAAATGACCATTACATTTAAACTCTTTGCAATTATTCGTTTTATACGATGGAAAAGCTGTTGCATTTATATTGTATTTTATGCTTCTGGCGTTGACTTCTTAGGCCCTAACTATTCGATCTGGTGGCGCAACGCCTTAGAGTGACGCCTAGGTTGCCCGGAACGTAGAAATGACCATATCTTTCACACTGGTTGCTATTGTTCCTGTTATACGATGGAAAAGCTGTTGTATTTATAATGTACCTTATGCTTCTGGCGTTGACTTCTAAGGCCCTAACTATTCGATCTGGTGGAGCAACGCCCTAGGGTGAATCCTAGGTTGCCCGGAAAGTAGAAATGACCATAACTTTCATACTGGTTGCAATTATCCGGTTTATAAGATGGAAAAACTGTTGTATTTATATTGTGGTTTATGATTCTGGCGTTCACTTCTTAGGCACTAACTTTTCAATCTGTTGGAGGAACGCCCTAGCGTGAATCCTAGGTTGCCCGGGAAGTAGAAATGACCATAACTTTTATACTGGTTGCAATTATCCGTTTTATACGATGGAAAAACTGTTGCATTTATATTGTATTTTATGCTTCTGGCGTTCACTTCTTAGGCCTTAACCATTCGATCTGGTGGAACAACGCACTAGAGTGAAGTCTAGATTGCCCGGAACGAAGAAATGACCATCACTTTCTTACAGGTTGCAATTATTCATATTATAGGATGGAAAACCTGTTGTATTTTTATTGTATTTTATGCTCCTGGTGTTGACTTCTAAGGCCCTAACTATTTAATCTGTTGGAGCAACGCCCTAGGGTGAAGCCTAGGCTGCCCGGAAAGTAGGAATGTCCATAACTTTCATACTAGTTGCAATTATTCGTTTTATACGATGGAAAAACTGTTGTATTTATATTGTATTTTACGCTTCTGACGTTGACTTCTAAGTCACCAACTATTCGACCTGTAGGAACAACGCCCTAGAGTGAAGCCTAGGTTGCCCGGAACGTAGAAATGACCATAACTTTCACACTGGTTGCAATTATTCGTATTATACGATGGAAAAACTGTTGTATTTATATTGTATTATATGCTTCCGGCGTTCACTTTTTAGTCCTAACTATTCGATCGGGTGGAACAACGCCCTAGGGTGAAGTCTAGGTTGCCCGGAAAGTAGAAATGACCATAACTTTCGAACTGGTTGCAATTATTCCTGTTATACGATGGAAAAACTGTTGTATTTATATTGTATTTTATGCTTCTGGCGTTGACTTCTAAGGCACTAAGTATTCGATATGGTGGAGCAACGCCCTAGGGTGAAGCCTAGGGTGCCCGGAACGTAGAAATGACCATCACTTTCAAACTGGTTGCAATGACTCCTGTTATATGATGGAAAAACTGTTGTATTTTTATTGCATTTGATGCTTCGGTCGTTGACTTCTAAGGCACTAACTATTCAATCTGTTGGAGCAACGCCCTAGGGTGAATCCTAGGTTGCCCGGAAAGTGGAAATGAAAATAACTTTCATACTGGTTGCAATTATCCGGTTAATACGATGGAAAAACTGTTGTATTTATACTGTATTTAATGCTTCTGGCGTTCACTTCTGAGGCACTAACTTTTGAATCTGTTGGAGCAACGCCCTAGGGTGAATCCTAGGTTGCCCGGGAAGTAGATATGACCATTACTTTCATACTGGTTGCAATTATCCGTTTTATACGATGGAAAAACTGTTGTATTTATATTGTATTTTAAGCTTCTGACGTTGACTTCTAAGGCACCAACCATCCGAGCAGGTGGAGCAACGCCCTAGAGTGAAGCCTAGGTTGCCCGGAACGTAGAGATGACCATATCTTTCACACTGGTGGCTATTATTCGTTTTATTCGACGGAAAAACTGTTGTATTTATACTGTATTTTATGCTTCCGACGTTGACTTCTAAGGCACTAACTATTCGATCTGGTGGAGCAACGCCCTAGAGTGAAACCTAGGTTGCCCGGAACGTAGATATGACCATTACTTTCACACTCTTTGCAATTATTCATTTTATACGTTGGAAAAGCTGTTGCATTTATATTGTATTTTATGCTTCTTGCGTTGACCTCTTAGGCCCTAACTATTCGATCTGGTGGAGCGACGCCTTAGAGTGACGCCTAGGTTGCCCGGAACGTAGAAGTGACCATATCTTTCACACTGGTTGGTAATGTTCCTGTTATACGATGGAAAAGCTGTTGTATTTATAATGTACCTTATGCTTCTGGCGTTGACTTCTAAGGCCCTAACTATTCGATCTGTTGGAGCAACGCCCTAGAGTGAATCCTAGGTTGCCCGGAAAGTAGAAATGACCATAACTTTCATACTGGTTGCAATTATCCGGTTTATACGATGGAAAAACTGTTGTATTTATATTGTGGTTTATGATTCTGGCGTTCACTTCTTAGGCACTAACTTTTCAATCTGTTGGAGCAACGCCCTAGGGTGAATCCTAGGTTGCCCGGAAAGTGGAAATGAAAATAACTTTCATACTGGTTGCAATTATCCGGTTAATACGATGGAAAAACTGTTGTATTTATATTGTATTTAATGCTTCTGGCGTTCACTTCTGAGGCACTAACTTTTGAATCTGTTGGAGCAACGCCCTAGGGTGAATCCTAGGTTGCCCGGGAAGTAGATATGACCATTACTTTCATACTGGTTGCAATTATCCGTTTTATACGATGGAAAAACTGTTGTATTTATATTGAATTTTATGCTTCTGGCGCTCACTTCTTAGGCCTTAACTATTCGATCTGGTGGAACAACGCACTAGAGTGAAGCCTAGGCTGCCCGGAACGTAGAAATGACCATAACTTTCACACTGGTAGGAATTATTCGATTTACACAATGGAAAAACTGTTCTATTTATTTTGTGTTTTATGTTTCGCGCGATGACTTCTAAGGTCCTAACTATTCGATCTGGTGGAGCATCGCCCTAGGGTGAAGCCTAGGTTGCCCGGAAAGTAGAAATGTCCATAACTTTCGGACAGGTTGCAATTATTCGTCTTATACGATGGAAAAACTGTTGTATTTATACTGTATTTTATGCTTCTGACGTTGACTTCTAAGGCACTAACTATTCGGTCTGGTGGAGCAACGCCCTAGAGTGAAACCTAGGTTGCCCGGAACGTAGAAATGACCATTACATTTAAACTCTTTGCAATTATTCGTTTTATACGATGGAAAAGCTGTTGCATTTATATTGTATTTTATGCTTCTGGCGTTGACTTCTTAGGCCCTAACTATTCGATCTGGTGGCGCAACGCCTTAGAGTGACGCCTAGGTTGCCCGGAACGTAGAAATGACCATATCTTTCACACTGGTTGCTATTGTTCCTGTTATACGATGGAAAAGCTGTTGTATTTATAATGTACCTTATGCTTCTGGCGTTGACTTCTAAGGCCCTAACTATTCGATCTGGTGGAGCAACGCCCTAGGGTGAATCCTAGGTTGCCCGGAAAGTAGAAATGACCATAACTTTCATACTGGTTGCAATTATCCGGTTTATAAGATGGAAAAACTGTTGTATTTATATTGTGGTTTATGATTCTGGCGTTCACTTCTTAGGCACTAACTTTTCAATCTGTTGGAGGAACGCCCTAGCGTGAATCCTAGGTTGCCCGGGAAGTAGAAATGACCATAACTTTTATACTGGTTGCAATTATCCGTTTTATACGATGGAAAAACTGTTGCATTTATATTGTATTTTATGCTTCTGGCGTTCACTTCTTAGGCCTTAACCATTCGATCTGGTGGAACAACGCACTAGAGTGAAGTCTAGATTGCCCGGAACGAAGAAATGACCATCACTTTCTTACAGGTTGCAATTATTCATATTATAGGATGGAAAACCTGTTGTATTTTTATTGTATTTTATGCTCCTGGTGTTGACTTCTAAGGCCCTAACTATTTAATCTGTTGGAGCAACGCCCTAGGGTGAAGCCTAGGCTGCCCGGAAAGTAGGAATGTCCATAACTTTCATACTAGTTGCAATTATTCGTTTTATACGATGGAAAAACTGTTGTATTTATATTGTATTTTACGCTTCTGACGTTGACTTCTAAGTCACCAACTATTCGACCTGTAGGAACAACGCCCTAGAGTGAAGCCTAGGTTGCCCGGAACGTAGAAATGACCATAACTTTCACACTGGTTGCAATTATTCGTATTATACGATGGAAAAACTGTTGTATTTATATTGTATTATATGCTTCCGGCGTTCACTTTTTAGTCCTAACTATTCGATCGGGTGGAACAACGCCCTAGGGTGAAGTCTAGGTTGCCCGGAAAGTAGAAATGACCATAACTTTCGAACTGGTTGCAATTATTCCTGTTATACGATGGAAAAACTGTTGTATTTATATTGTATTTTATGCTTCTGGCGTTGACTTCTAAGGCACTAAGTATTCGATATGGTGGAGCAACGCCCTAGGGTGAAGCCTAGGGTGCCCGGAACGTAGAAATGACCATCACTTTCAAACTGGTTGCAATGACTCCTGTTATATGATGGAAAAACTGTTGTATTTTTATTGCATTTGATGCTTCGGTCGTTGACTTCTAAGGCACTAACTATTCAATCTGTTGGAGCAACGCCCTAGGGTGAATCCTAGGTTGCCCGGAAAGTGGAAATGAAAATAACTTTCATACTGGTTGCAATTATCCGGTTAATACGATGGAAAAACTGTTGTATTTATACTGTATTTAATGCTTCTGGCGTTCACTTCTGAGGCACTAACTTTTGAATCTGTTGGAGCAACGCCCTAGGGTGAATCCTAGGTTGCCCGGGAAGTAGATATGACCATTACTTTCATACTGGTTGCAATTATCCGTTTTATACGATGGAAAAACTGTTGTATTTATATTGTATTTTAAGCTTCTGACGTTGACTTCTAAGGCACCAACCATCCGAGCAGGTGGAGCAACGCCCTAGAGTGAAGCCTAGGTTGCCCGGAACGTAGAGATGACCATATCTTTCACACTGGTGGCTATTATTCGTTTTATTCGACGGAAAAACTGTTATATTTATATTGTATTTTATGCTTCTGGCGCTGACTTCTTAGGCCCTAACTATTCGATCTGGTGGAACACGCCCTAGAGTGAAGTCTAGGTTGCACGGAACGTAGAAATGACCATCACCTTCACACTGGTTGCAATTATTCATATTATAGGATGGAAAACCTGTTTTATTTATATTGTACTTTATGCTCCTGGTGTTGACTTCTTAGGCCCTAACTATTCGATCTGGTGGAGCAACGCCCTAGAGTGAAGCCTAGGTTGCCCGGAACGTAGAAATGACCATCACTTTCAAACTGGTTACAATTATTCCTGTTATACGATGGAAAAACTGTTGTATTTTTATTGCATTTTATGCTTCGGGCGTTGACTTCTAAGGCACTGAGTATTCGATATGGTGGAGCAACGCCCTAGAGTGAAGCCTAGGGTGCCCGGAACGTAGAAATGACCATCACTTTCAAACGGGTTGCAATTACTCCTGTTATATGATGGAAAAACTGTTGTATTTTTATTGCATTTGATGCTTCGGGCGTTGACTTCTCAGGCACTAACTATTCAATCTGTTGGAGCAACGCCCTAGGGTGAATCCTAGGTTGCCCGGAAAGTAGAAATGACCATAGCTTTCATACTGGTTGAAATTATCCGGTTTATGCGATGGAAAAACTGTTGTATTTATATTGTATTTTATGATTCTGGCGTTCACATCTTAGGCACTAACTTTTCAATCTGTTGGAGCAACGCCCTAGCGTGAATCCTAGGTTGCCCGGGAAGTGGAAATGAAAATAACTTTCATACTGGTTGCAATTATCCGGTTAATACGATGGAAAAACTGTTGTATTTATATTGTATTTAATGCTTCTGGCGTTCACTTCTGAGGCACTAACTTTTGAATCTGTTGGAGCAACGCCCTAGGGTGAATCCTAGGTTGCCTGGGAAGTAGATATGACCATTACTTTCATACTGGTTGCAATTATCCGTTTTATACGATGGAAAAACTGTTGTATTTATATTGAATTTTATGCTTCTGGCGCTCACTTCTTAGGCCTTAACTATTCGATCTGGTGGAACAACGCACTAGGGTGAAGCCTAGGCTGCCCGGAACGTAGAAATGACCATAACTTTCACACTGGTAGGAATTATTCGATTTACACAATGGAAAAACTGTTCTATTTATTTTGTGTTTTATGTTTCGCGCGATGACTTCTAAGGTCCTAACTATTCGATCTGGTGGAGCATCGCCCTAGGGTGAAGCCTAGGTTGCCCGGAAAGTAGAAATGTCCATAACTTTCGGACAGGTTGCAATTATTCGTCTTATACGATGGAAAAACTGTTGTATTTATACTGTATTTTATGCTTCTGACGTTGACTTCTAAGGCACTAACTATTCGGTCTGGTGGAGCAACGCCCTAGAGTGAAACCTAGGTTGCCCGGAACGTAGAAATGACCATTACATTTAAACTCTTTGCAATTATTCATTTTATACGATGGAAAAGCTGTTGCATTTATATTGTATTTTATGCTTCTGGCGTTGACTTCTTAGGCCCTAACTATTCGATCTGGTGGCGCAACGCCTTAGAGTGACGCCTAGGTTGCCCGGAACGTAGAAATGACCATATCTTTCACACTGGTTGCTATTGTTCCTGTTATACGATGGAAAAGCTGTTGTATTTATAATGTACCTTATGCTTCTGGCGTTGACTTCTAAGGCCCTAACTATTCGATCTGGTGGAGCAACGCCCTAGGGTGAAGCCTAGGTTGCCCGGAAGGTAGAAATGACGATCACTTTCACACTGGTTGCAATTATTCGTTTTATACGATGGAAAAACAGTTGTATTTATATTGTATTTTAAGCTTCTGACGTTGACTTCTAAGGCACCAACCATTCGAGCAGGTGGAGCAACGCCCTAGAGTGAAGCCTAGGTTGCCCGGAACGTAGAAATGACCATTACTTTCACACTGGTTGCAATTATTCGTTTTATACGATGGAAAAACTGTTGTATTTATACTGTATTTTATGCTTCCGACGTTGACTTCTAAGGCACTAACTATTCGATCTGGTGGAGCAACGCCCTAGAGTGAAACCTAGGTTGCCCGGAACGTAGATATGACCATTACTTTCACACTCTTTGCAATTATTCATTTTATACGTTGGAAAAGCTGTTGCATTTATATTGTATTTTATGCTTCTGGCGTTGACCTCTTAGGCCCTAACTATTCGATCTGGTGGAGCGACGCCTTAGAGTGACGCCTAGGTTGCCCGGAACGTAGAAGTGACCATATCTTTCACACTGGTTGGTATTGTTCCTGTTATACGATGGAAAAGCTGTTGTATTTATAATGTACCTTATGCTTCTGGCGTTGACTTCTAAGGCCCTAACTATTCGATCTGGTGGAGCAACGCCCTAGGGTGAATCCTAGGTTGCCCGGAAAGTAGAAATGACCATAACTTTCATACTGGTTGCAATTATCCGGTTTATACGATGGAAAAACTGTTGTATTTATATTGTGGTTTATGATTCTGGCGTTCACTTCTTAGGCACTAACTTTTCAATCTGTTGGAGCAACGCCCTAGCGTGAATCCTAGGTTGCCCGGGAAGTAGAAATGACCATAACTTTCATACTGGTTGCAATTATCCGTTTTATACGATGGAAAAACTGTTGCATTTATATTGTATTTTATGCTTCTGGCGTTCACTTCCTAGGCCTTAACCATTCGATCTGGTGGAACAACGCACTAGAGTGAAGTCTAGATTGCCCGGAACGAAGAAATGACCATCACTTTCTTACAGGTTGCAATTATTCATATTATAGGATGGAAAACCTGTTGTATTTTTATTGTATTTTATGCTCCTGGTGTTGACTTCTAAGGCCCTAACTATTCAATCTGTTGGAGCAACGCCCTAGGGTGAAGCCTAGGCTGCCCGGAAAGTAGGAATGTCCATAACTTTCATACTAGTTGCAATTATTCGTTTTATACGATGGAAAAACTGTTGTATTTATATTGTATTTTACGCTTCTGACGTTGACTTCTAAGTCACCAACTATTCGACCTGTAGGAACAACGCCCTAGAGTGAAGCCTAGGTTGCCCGGAACGTAGAAATGACCATAACTTTCACACTGGTTGCAATTATTCGTATTATACGATGGAAAAACTGTTGTATTTATATTGTATTATATGCTTCCGGCGTTCACTTTTTAGCCCTAACTATTCGATCGGGTGGAACAACGCCCTAGGGTGAAGTCTAGGTTGCCCGGAAAGTAGAAATGACCATAACTTTCGAACTGGTTGCAATTATTCCTGTTATACGATGGAAAAACTGTTGTATTTATATTGTATTTTATGCTTCTGGCGTTGACTTCTAAGGCACTAAGTATTCGATATGGTGGAGCAACGCCCTAGGGTGAAGCCTAGGGTGCCCGGAACGTAGAAATGACCATCACTTTCAAACTGGTTGCAATGACTCCTGTTATATGATGGAAAAACTGTTGTATTTTTATTGCATTTGATGCTTCGGTCGTTGACTTCTAAGGCACTAACTATTCAATCTGTTGGAGCAACGCCCTAGGGTGAATCCTAGGTTGCCCGGAAAGTGGAAATGAAAATAACTTTCATACTGGTTGCAATTATCCGGTTAATACGATGGAAAAACTGTTGTATTTATACTGTATTTAATGCTTCTGGCGTTCACTTCTGAGGCACTAACTTTTCAATCTGTTGGAGCAACGCCCTAGGGTGAATCCTAGGTTGCCCGGGAAGTAGATATGACCATTACTTTCATACTGGTTGCAATTATCCGTTTTATACGATGGAAAAACTGTTGTATTTATATTGTATTTTAAGCTTCTGACGTTGACTTCTAAGGCACCAACCATCCGAGCAGGTGGAGCAACGCCCTAGAGTGAAGCCTAGGTTGCCCGGAACGTAGAGATGACCATATCTTTCACACTGGTGGCTATTATTCGTTTTATTCGACGGAAAAACTGTTATATTTATATTGTATTTTATGCTTCTGGCGCTGACTTCTTAGGCCCTAACTATTCGATCTGGTGGAACACGCCCTAGAGTGAAGTCTAGGTTGCACGGAACGTAGAAATGACCATCACCTTCACACTGGTTGCAATTATTCATATTATAGGATGGAAAACCTGTTTTATTTATATTGTACTTTATGCTCCTGGTGTTGACTTCTTAGGCCCTAACTATTCGATCTGGTGGAGCAACGCCCTAGAGTGAAGCCTAGGTTGCCCGGAACGTAGAAATGACCATCACTTTCAAACTGGTTACAATTATTCCTGTTATACGATGGAAAAACTGTTGTATTTTTATTGCATTTTATGCTTCGGGCGTTGACTTCTAAGGCACTGAGTATTCGATATGGTGGAGCAACGCCCTAGAGTGAAGCCTAGGGTGCCCGGAACGTAGAAATGACCATCACTTTCAAACGGGTTGCAATTACTCCTGTTATATGATGGAAAAACTGTTGTATTTTTATTGCATTTGATGCTTCGGGCGTTGACTTCTCAGGCACTAACTATTCAATCTGTTGGAGCAACGCCCTAGGGTGAATCCTAGGTTGCCCGGAAAGTAGAAATGACCATAGCTTTCATACTGGTTGAAATTATCCGGTTTATGCGATGGAAAAACTGTTGTATTTATATTGTATTTTATGATTCTGGCGTTCACATCTTAGGCACTAACTTTTCAATCTGTTGGAGCAACGCCCTAGCGTGAATCCTAGGTTGCCCGGGAAGTGGAAATGAAAATAACTTTCATACTGGTTGCAATTATCCGGTTAATACGATGGAAAAACTGTTGTATTTATATTGTATTTAATGCTTCTGGCGTTCACTTCTGAGGCACTAACTTTTGAATCTGTTGGAGCAACGCCCTAGGGTGAATCCTAGGTTGCCTGGGAAGTAGATATGACCATTACTTTCATACTGGTTGCAATTATCCGTTTTATACGATGGAAAAACTGTTGTATTTATATTGAATTTTATGCTTCTGGCGCTCACTTCTTAGGCCTTAACTATTCGATCTGGTGGAACAACGCACTAGGGTGAAGCCTAGGCTGCCCGGAACGTAGAAATGACCATAACTTTCACACTGGTAGGAATTATTCGATTTACACAATGGAAAAACTGTTCTATTTATTTTGTGTTTTATGTTTCGCGCGATGACTTCTAAGGTCCTAACTATTCGATCTGGTGGAGCATCGCCCTAGGGTGAAGCCTAGGTTGCCCGGAAAGTAGAAATGTCCATAACTTTCGGACAGGTTGCAATTATTCGTCTTATACGATGGAAAAACTGTTGTATTTATACTGTATTTTATGCTTCTGACGTTGACTTCTAAGGCACTAACTATTCGGTCTGGTGGAGCAACGCCCTAGAGTGAAACCTAGGTTGCCCGGAACGTAGAAATGACCATTACATTTAAACTCTTTGCAATTATTCATTTTATACGATGGAAAAGCTGTTGCATTTATATTGTATTTTATGCTTCTGGCGTTGACTTCTTAGGCCCTAACTATTCGATCTGGTGGCGCAACGCCTTAGAGTGACGCCTAGGTTGCCCGGAACGTAGAAATGACCATATCTTTCACACTGGTTGCTATTGTTCCTGTTATACGATGGAAAAGCTGTTGTATTTATAATGTACCTTATGCTTCTGGCGTTGACTTCTAAGGCCCTAACTATTCGATCTGGTGGAGCAACGCCCTAGGGTGAAGCCTAGGTTGCCCGGAAGGTAGAAATGACGATCACTTTCACACTGGTTGCAATTATTCGTTTTATACGATGGAAAAACAGTTGTATTTATATTGTATTTTAAGCTTCTGACGTTGACTTCTAAGGCACCAACCATTCGACCAGGTGGAGCAACGCCCTAGAGTGAAGCCTAGGTTGCCCGGAACGTAGAAATGACCATTACTTTCACACTGGTTGCAATTATTCGTTTTATACGATGGAAAAACTGTTGTATTTATACTGTATTTTATGCTTCCGACGTTGACTTCTAAGGCACTAACTATTCGATCTGGTGGAGCAACGCCCTAGAGTGAAACCTAGGTTGCCCGGAACGTAGATATGACCATTACTTTCACACTCTTTGCAATTATTCATTTTATACGTTGGAAAAGCTGTTGCATTTATATTGTATTTTATGCTTCTGGCGTTGACCTCTTAGGCCCTAACTATTCGATCTGGTGGAGCGACGCCTTAGAGTGACGCCTAGGTTGCCCGGAACGTAGAAGTGACCATATCTTTCACACTGGTTGGTATTGTTCCTGTTATACGATGGAAAAGCTGTTGTATTTATAATGTACCTTATGCTTCTGGCGTTGACTTCTAAGGCCCTAACTATTCGATCTGGTGGAGCAACGCCCTAGGGTGAATCCTAGGTTGCCCGGAAAGTAGAAATGACCATAACTTTCATACTGGTTGCAATTATCCGGTTTATACGATGGAAAAACTGTTGTATTTATATTGTGGTTTATGATTCTGGCGTTCACTTCTTAGGCACTAACTTTTCAATCTGTTGGAGCAACGCCCTAGCGTGAATCCTAGGTTGCCCGGGAAGTAGAAATGACCATAACTTTCATACTGGTTGCAATTATCCGTTTTATACGATGGAAAAACTGTTGCATTTATATTGTATTTTATGCTTCTGGCGTTCACTTCCTAGGCCTTAACCATTCGATCTGGTGGAACAACGCACTAGAGTGAAGTCTAGATTGCCCGGAACGAAGAAATGACCATCACTTTCTTACAGGTTGCAATTATTCATATTATAGGATGGAAAACCTGTTGTATTTTTATTGTATTTTATGCTCCTGGTGTTGACTTCTAAGGCCCTAACTATTCAATCTGTTGGAGCAACGCCCTAGGGTGAAGCCTAGGCTGCCCGGAAAGTAGGAATGTCCATAACTATCATACTAGTTGCAATTATTCGTTTTATACGATGGAAAAACTGTTGTATTTATATTGTATTTTACGCTTCTGACGTTGACTTCTAAGTCACCAACTATTCGACCTGTAGGAACAACGCCCTAGAGTGAAGCCTAGGTTGCCCGGAACGTAGAAATGACCATAACTTTCACACTGGTTGCAATTATTCGTATTATACGATGGAAAAACTGTTGTATTTATATTGTATTATATGCTTCCGGCGTTCACTTTTTAGCCCTAACTATTCGATCGGGTGGAACAACGCCCTAGGGTGAAGCCTAGGTTGCCCGGAAGGTAGAAATGACGATCACTTTCACACTGGTTGCAATTATTCGTTTTATACGATGGAAAAACAGTTGTATTTATATTGTATTTTAAGCTTCTGACGTTGACTTCTAAGGCACCAACCATTCGACCAGGTGGAGCAACGCCCTAGAGTGAAGCCTAGGTTGCCCGGAACGTAGAAATGACCATTACTTTCACACTGGTTGCAATTATTCGTTTTATACGATGGAAAAACTGTTGTATTTATACTGTATTTTATGCTTCCGACGTTGACTTCTAAGGCACTAACTATTCGATCTGGTGGAGCAACGCCCTAGAGTGAAACCTAGGTTGCCCGGAACGTAGATATGACCATTACTTTCACACTCTTTGCAATTATTCATTTTATACGTTGGAAAAGCTGTTGCATTTATATTGTATTTTATGCTTCTGGCGTTGACCTCTTAGGCCCTAACTATTCGATCTGGTGGAGCGACGCCTTAGAGTGACGCCTAGGTTGCCCGGAACGTAGAAGTGACCATATCTTTCACACTGGTTGGTATTGTTCCTGTTATACGATGGAAAAGCTGTTGTATTTATAATGTACCTTATGCTTCTGGCGTTGACTTCTAAGGCCCTAACTATTCGATCTGGTGGAGCAACGCCCTAGGGTGAATCCTAGGTTGCCCGGAAAGTAGAAATGACCATAACTTTCATACTGGTTGCAATTATCCGGTTTATACGATGGAAAAACTGTTGTATTTATATTGTGGTTTATGATTCTGGCGTTCACTTCTTAGGCACTAACTTTTCAATCTGTTGGAGCAACGCCCTAGCGTGAATCCTAGGTTGCCCGGGAAGTAGAAATGACCATAACTTTCATACTGGTTGCAATTATCCGTTTTATACGATGGAAAAACTGTTGCATTTATATTGTATTTTATGCTTCTGGCGTTCACTTCCTAGGCCTTAACCATTCGATCTGGTGGAACAACGCACTAGAGTGAAGTCTAGATTGCCCGGAACGAAGAAATGACCATCACTTTCTTACAGGTTGCAATTATTCATATTATAGGATGGAAAACCTGTTGTATTTTTATTGTATTTTATGCTCCTGGTGTTGACTTCTAAGGCCCTAACTATTCAATCTGTTGGAGCAACGCCCTAGGGTGAAGCCTAGGCTGCCCGGAAAGTAGGAATGTCCATAACTTTCATACTAGTTGCAATTATTCGTTTTATACGATGGAAAAACTGTTGTATTTATATTGTATTTTACGCTTCTGACGTTGACTTCTAAGTCACCAACTATTCGACCTGTAGGAACAACGCCCTAGAGTGAAGCCTAGGTTGCCCGGAACGTAGAAATGACCATAACTTTCACACTGGTTGCAATTATTCGTATTATACGATGGAAAAACTGTTGTATTTATATTGTATTATATGCTTCCGGCGTTCACTTTTTAGCCCTAACTATTCGATCGGGTGGAACAACGCCCTAGGGTGAAGTCTAGGTTGCCCGGAAAGTAGAAATGACCATAACTTTCGAACTGGTTGCAATTATTCCTGTTATACGATGGAAAAACTGTTGTATTTATATTGTATTTTATGCTTCTGGCGTTGACTTCTAAGGCACTAAGTATTCGATATGGTGGAGCAACGCCCTAGGGTGAAGCCTAGGGTGCCCGGAACGTAGAAATGACCATCACTTTCAAACTGGTTGCAATGACTCCTGTTATATGATGGAAAAACTGTTGTATTTTTATTGCATTTGATGCTTCGGTCGTTGACTTCTAAGGCACTAACTATTCAATCTGTTGGAGCAACGCCCTAGGGTGAATCCTAGGTTGCCCGGAAAGTGGAAATGAAAATAACTTTCATACTGGTTGCAATTATCCGGTTAATACGATGGAAAAACTGTTGTATTTATACTGTATTTAATGCTTCTGGCGTTCACTTCTGAGGCACTAACTTTTGAATCTGTTGGAGCAACGCCCTAGGGTGAATCCTAGGTTGCCCGGGAAGTAGATATGACCATTACTTTCATACTGGTTGCAATTATCCGTTTTATACGATGGAAAAACTGTTGTATTTATATTGTATTTTAAGCTTCTGACGTTGACTTCTAAGGCACCAACCATCGGAGCAGGTGGAGCAACGCCCTAGAGTGAAGCCTAGGTTGCCCGGAACGTAGAGATGACCATATCTTTCACACTGGTGGCTATTATTCGTTTTATTCGACGGAAAAACTGTTATATTTATATTGTATTTTATGCTTCTGGCGCTGACTTCTTAGGCCCTAACTATTCGATCTGGTGGAACACGCCCTAGAGTGAAGTCTAGGTTGCACGGAACGTAGAAATGACCATCACCTTCACACTGGTTGCAATTATTCATATTATAGGATGGAAAACCTGTTTTATTTATATTGTACTTTATGCTCCTGGTGTTGACTTCTTAGGCCCTAACTATTCGATCTGGTGGAGCAACGCCCTAGAGTGAAGCCTAGGTTGCCCGGAACGTAGAAATGACCATCACTTTCAAACTGGTTACAATTATTCCTGTTATACGATGGAAAAACTGTTGTATTTTTATTGCATTTTATGCTTCGGGCGTTGACTTCTAAGGCACTGAGTATTCGATATGGTGGAGCAACGCCCTAGAGTGAAGCCTAGGGTGCCCGGAACGTAGAAATGACCATCACTTTCAAACGGGTTGCAATTACTCCTGTTATATGATGGAAAAACTGTTGTATTTTTATTGCATTTGATGCTTCGGGCGTTGACTTCTCAGGCACTAACTATTCAATCTGTTGGAGCAACGCCCTAGGGTGAATCCTAGGTTGCCCGGAAAGTAGAAATGACCATAGCTTTCATACTGGTTGAAATTATCCGGTTTATGCGATGGAAAAACTGTTGTATTTATATTGTATTTTATGATTCTGGCGTTCACATCTTAGGCACTAACTTTTCAATCTGTTGGAGCAACGCCCTAGCGTGAATCCTAGGTTGCCCGGGAAGTAGAATTGACCATAACTTTCACACTGGTTGCAATTATCCGTTTTATACGATGGAAAAACTGTTGTATTTATATTGTATTTTATGCTTCTGGCGTTCACTTCTTAGGCCTTAACCATTCGATCTGGTGGAACAACGCACTAGAGTGAAGTCTAGATTGCCCGGAACGAAGAACTGACCATCACTTTCACACAGGTTGCAATTATTCACATTATAGGATGGAAAACCTGTTGTATTTATATTGTATTTTATGCTCCTGGTGTTGACTTCTAAGGCCCTAACTATTCGATCTGTTGGAGCAACGCCCTAGGGTGAAGCCTAGGCTGCCCGGAAAGTAGAAATGTCCATAACTTTCATACTGGTTGCAATTGTTCGTTTTATACGATGGAAAAACTGTTGTATTTATATTGTATTTTATGCTTCTGACGTTGACTTCTAATGCACCAACTATTCGATCTGTAGGAACAACGCCCTAGAGTGAAGCCTAGGTTGCCCGGAACGTAGAAATGACCATAACTTTCACACTGGCTGCAATTATTCGTTTTATACGATGGAAAAACTGTTGTATTTATATTGTATTATATGCTTCTGGCGTTCACTTCTTAGGCCCTAACTATTCGATCGGGTGGAACAGCGCCCTAGGGTGAAGCATAGGTTGCCCGGAAAATAGAAATGACCATAACTTTCAAACTGGTTGCAATTATTCCTGTTATACGATGGAAAAACTGTTGTATTTATATTGTATTTTATGCTTCTGGCGTTGACTTCTAAGGCACTAAGTATTCGATATGGTCGAGCAACGCCCTAGAGTGAAGCCTAGGGTGCCCGGAACGTAGAAATGACCATCACTTTCAAACTGGTTGCAATTACTTCTGTTATATGGTGGAAAAACTGTTGTATTTATATTGTATTTAATGCTGCTGGCGTTCACTTCTTAGGCACTAACTTTTCAATCTGTTGGAGCAACGCCCTAGGGTGAATCCTAGGTTGCCCGGGAAGTAGATTTGACCATTACATTCATACTGGTTGCAATTATCCGTTTCACACGATGGAAAAGCTGTTGTATTTATATTGTATTTTATGCTTCTGGCGTTCACTTCTTAGGCCTTAACTATTAGATCTGGTGGAACAACGCACTAGGGTGAAGCCTAGGCTGCCCGGAACGTAGAAATGACCATAGCTTTCACACTGGTGGGAATTATTCGATTTATACAATGGAAAAACTGTTCTATTTATTTTGGGTTTTATGTTTCGCGCGTTGACTTCTAAGGCCCTAACTATTCGACCTGGTGGAGCATCGCCCTAGGGTGAAGCCTAGGTTGCCCGGAACTTAGAAATGACCATCACTTTCACACTGGTTGCAATTATTCGTTTTACACGATGGAAAAGCTGTTGTATTTATATTGTATTTTAAGCTTCTGACGTTGACTTCTAAGGCACCAACCATTCGAGCTGGTAGAGCAACGCCCTAGAGTGAAGCCTAGGTTGCCCGGAACGTAGAAATGACCATAACTTTCACACTGGTTGCAATTATTCGTTTTATACGATGGAAAAACTGTTGTATTTATACTGTATTTTATGCTTGTGACGTTGACTTCTAAGGCACTAACTATTCGATCTGGTGGAGCAACGCCCTAGGGTGAAGCCTAGGTTGCCCGGATAGTAGAAATGACCATAACTTTCATAGTGGTTGCAATTATTCGTTTTATACGATTGAAAAACTGTTGTATTTATATTATATTTTATGCTTCTGGCGTTGACTTCTGAGGCCCTAACTATTCGATCTGTTGGAGCAACGCCCTAGAGTGAAGCCTTGGTTTCCCGGGAAGTAGAAATGACCATAACTTTCATACTGGTTGCAATTATCCCTTTTATACGATGGAAAAACTGTTGTATTTCTATTGTATTTTATGCTTCTGGCGTTCACTTCTTAGGCGTTAACCATTCGATCTGGTGGAACAACGCACTAGAGTGAAGTCTAGATTGCCCGGAACGAAGTAATGACCATCACTTTCACACAGGTTGCAATTATTCATATTATAGGATGGAAAACCTGTTGTATTTATATTGTATTTTATGCTTCTGGCGCTGACTTCTTAGGACCTAACTATTCGATCTGGTGGAACACGCCCTAGAGTGAAGTCTAGGTTGCACGGAATGTAGAAATGACCATCACTTTCACACTGGTTGCAATTATTCATATTATAGGATGGAAAACCTGTTTTATTTATATTGTATTTTATGCTCCTGGCGTTCACATCTTAGGCACTAACTTTTCAATCTGTTGGAGCAACGCCCTAGGGTGAAGCATAGGTTGCCCGGAAAATAGAAATGACCATAACTTTCAAACTGGTTGCAATTATTCCTGTTATACGATGGAAAAGCTGTTGTATTTATATTGTATTTTATGCTTCTGGCGTTGACTTCTAAGGCACTAAGTATTCGATATGGTCGAGCAACGCCCTAGAGTGAAGCCTAGGGTGCCCGGAACGTAGAAATGACCATCACTTTCAAACTGGTTGCAATTACTTCAGTTATATGGTGGAAAAACTGTTGTATTTATATTGTATTTAATGCTGCTGGCGTTCACTTCTTAGGCACTAACTTTTCAATCTGTTGGAGCAACGCCCTAGGGTGAATCCTAGGTTGCCCGGGAAGTAGATTTGACCATTACATTCATACTGGTTGCAATTATCCGTTTCACACGATGGAAAAGCTGTTGTATTTATATTGTATTTTATGCTTCTGGCGTTCACTTCTTAGGCCTTAACTATTAGATCTGGTGGAACAACGCACTAGGGTGAAGCCTAGGCTGCCCGGAACGTAGAAATGACCATAGCTTTCACACTGGTGGGAATTATTCGATTTATACAATGGAAAAACTGTTCTATTTATTTTGGGTTTTATGTTTCGCGCGTTGACTTCTAAGGCCCTAACTATTCGACCTGGTGGAGCATCGCCCTAGGGTGAAGCCTAGGTTGCCCGGAACGTAGAAATGACCATCACTTTCACACTGGTTGCAATTATTCGTTTTACACGATGGAAAAGCTGTTGTATTTATATTGTATTTTAAGCTTCTGACGTTGACTTCTAAGGCACCAACCATTCGAGCTGGTAGAGCAACGCCCTAGAGTGAAGCCTAGGTTGCCCGGAACGTAGAAATGACCATAACTTTCACACTGGTTGCAATTATTCGTTTTATACGATGGAAAAACTGTTGTATTTATACTGTATTTTATGCTTCTGGCGTTCACTTCTTAGGCGTTAACCATTCGATCTGGTGGAACAACGCACTAGAGTGAAGTCTAGATTGCCCGGAACGAAGTAATGACCATCACTTTCACACAGGTTGCAATTATTCATATTATAGGATGGAAAACCTGTTGTATTTATATTGTATTTTATGCTTCTGGCGCTGACTTCTTAGGACCTAACTATTCGATCTGGTGGAACACGCCCTAGAGTGAAGTCTAGGTTGCACGGAATGTAGAAATGACCATCACTTTCACACTGGTTGCAATTATTCATATTATAGGATGGAAAACCTGTTCTATTTATATTGTATTTTATGCTCCTGGTGTTGACTTCTTAGGCCCTAACTATTCGATCTGGTGGAGCAACGCCCTAGAGTGAAGCCTAGGTTGCCCGGAACGTAGAAATGACCATCACTTTCAAACTGGTTACAATTATTCCTGTTATACGATGGAAAGACTGTTGTATTTTTATTGCATTTTATGCTTCGGGCGTTGACTTCTAAGGCACTAACTATTCAGTCTGTTGGAGCAACGCCCTAGGGTGAAGCCTAGGTTGTCCGGAAAGTAGAAATGCCCATAACTTTCATACTGGTTGCAATTATTCGTTCTATACGATGGAAAAACTGTTGTATTTATATTGTATTTTATGCTTCTGGCGTTGACTTCTAAGGCACTGAGTATTCGATATGGTGGAGCAACGCCCTAGAGTGAAGCCTAGGGTGCCCGGAACGTAGAAATGACCATCACTTTCAAACTGGTTGCAATTACTCCTGTTATATGATGGAAAAACTGTTGTATTTTTATTGCATTTGATGCTTCGGGCGTTGACTTCTCAGGCACAAACTATTCAATCTGTTGGAGCAACGCCCTAGGGTGAATCGTAGGTTGCCCGGAAAGTAGAAATGACCATAACTTTCATACTGGTTGCAATTATCCCTTTTATACGATGGAAAAACTGTTGTATTTCTATTGTATTTTATGCTTCTGGCGTTCACTTCTTAGGCCTTAACCATTCGATCTGGTGGAACAACGCACTAGAGTGAAGAATAGATTGCCCGGAACGAAGAAATGACCATCACTTTCACACAGGTTGCAATTATTCATATTATAGGATGGAAAACCTGTTGTATTTATATTGTATTTTATGCTTCTGGCGCTGACTTCTTAGGCCCTAACTATTCGATCTGGTGGAACACGCCCTAGAGTGAAGTCTAGGTTGCACGGAATGTAGAAATGACCATCACTTTCACACTGGTTGCAATTATTCATATTATAGGATAGAAAACCTGTTTTATTTATATTGTATTTTATGCTCCTGGTGTTGACTTCTTAGGCCCTAACTATTCGATCTGGTGGAGCAACGCCATAGAGTGAAGCCTAGGTTGCCCGGAACGTAGAAATGACCATAACTTTCAAACTGGTTGCAATTATTCCTGTTATACGATGGAAAAACTGTTGTATTAATATTGTATTTTATGCTTCTGGCGTTGACTTCTAAGGCAATAAGTATTCGATATGGTGGAGCAACGCCCTAGAGTGAAGCCTAGGGTGCCGGGAAAGTAGAAATGACCATAACTTTCATACTGGTTGCAATTATCCGGTTTATACGATGGAAAAACTGTTGTATTTATATTGTATTTTATGCTTCTGGCGTTCACTTCTTAGGCCTTAACTATTCGATCTGGTGGAACAACGCACTAGTGTGAAGCCTAGGCTTCCCGCGACGTAGAAATGGCCATAACTTTCACAGTGGTAGCAATTATTCGATTTATACAATAGAAAACCTGTTCTATTTATTTGGTGTTTTATGTTTCGCGCGTTGACTTCTAAGGCCCTAACTATTCGATCTAGTGGAGCAACGCCCTAGGGTGAAGCCTAGGTTGACTGGAAAGTAGAAATGTCCATAACTTTCATACTGGTTGCAATTATTCGTTTTATACGATGGAAGAACTGTTGCATTTATACTGTATTTTATGCTTCTGACGATGACTTCTAAGGCACTAACTATTCGATATGGTGGAGCAACGACCTAGAGTGAAGCCGAGGGTGCCCGGAACGTAGAAATGACCATCACTTTCACACTGGTTGCAATTATTCGTTTTATACGATGGAAAAACTGTTGCACTTATATTGTATTTTATGCTTGTGGCGTTGACTTCCAAGGCCGTAACTGTCCAATCTGTTGGAGTAACGCCCTAGGGTGAAGCCTAGGTTGCCCGGAAAGTAGAAATGACCATAACTTTCAAACTGGTTGCAATTATTCCTGTTATACGATGGAAAAACTGTTGTATTAATATTGTATTTTAGGCTTCTGGCGTTGACTTCTATGGCAATAAGTATTCGATATGGTGGAGGAACGCCCTGGAGTGAAGCCTAGGGTGCCCGGAACATAGAAATGACCATAACCTTCACAGTGGTGGCTATTATTCGTTTTATTCGATGGAAAAACTGTTATATTTATATTGTATTTTATGCTTCGGGCGCTGACTTCTTAGGCCCTAACTATTCGATCTGGTGGAACAACGCCCTAGAGTGAAGTCTAGGTTGCTCGAAACGTAGAAATGACCATCACTTTCACACTGGTTGCAATTATTCATATTATATAATGGAAAACCTGTTGTATTTATATTGTATTTTATGCTCCTGGTGTTGACTTCTTAGGCCCTAACTATTCGATCTGGTGGAGCAACGCCCTAGAGTGAAGCCTACGTTGCCCAGGAACGTAGAAATCACCATCACTTTCAAACTGGTTACAATTATTCCTCTTATACGATGGAAAAACTGTTGTATTTTTATTGCATTTTATGCTTCGGGCGTTGACTTCTAAGGCCCTAACTATTCAATCTGTTGGAGCAACGCCCTAGGGTGAAGACTAGGTTGCACGGAAAGTAGAAATGTCCATAACTTTCATACTGGTTGCAAGTATTCGTTTTATACGATGGAAAAACTGTTGTATTTATATTGTATTTTTTGCTTCTGACGTTGACTTCTAAGGCACCAACTATTCGATCTGTTGGAGCAACGCCCTAGAGTGATGCCTAGGTTGCCCGGAACGTAGAAATGCCCATAACTTTCACACTGGTTGCAATTATTCGTTTTATACGATGGAAAAACTGTTGTATTTATATTGTATTTTATGCTTCTGGCGTTCACTTCTTAGGCCCTAACTATTCGATCTGTTGGAGCAACGCCATAGAGTGAAGCCTAGGTTGCCCGGAACGTAGAAATGCCCATAACTTTCACATTGGTTGCAATTATTCGTTTTATACGATGGAAAAACTGTTGTATTTATACTGTATTTTATGCTTCTGGCGTTGACTTCTAACGCACTATCTATTCGATCTGGTGGAGCAACGCCCTAGAGTGAAACCTAGGTTGCCCGAAACGTAGAAATGACCATTACTTTCACCCACTTTGCAATTATTCATTTTATACGATGGAAAAGCTGTTGCATTTATATTGTATTTTATGCTTCTGGCGTTGACTTCTTGGGCCCTAACTTTTCGATCTGGTGGAGCAACGCCTTAGAGTGACGCCTAGGTTGCCCGGAACGTATAAATGACCATCTCTTTCAAACTGGTTGCAACTATCCCTGTTATATGTTGGAAAAACTGTTGCATTTTTGTTGCATTTTATGCTTCGGGCGTTGACTTCCAAGGCCCTAACTGTCCAATCTGTTGGAGCAACGCCCTAGGGTGAAGCCTAGTTTGCCCGGAAAGTAGAAATGACCATAACCTTCATACTCGTTGCAATTATACGTTTTATACGATGGAAAAGCTGTTGTATTTATATTGTATTTTATGCTTCTTGCGCTCACTTCTTAGGCCCTAACTATTCGATCTGGTGGAACATCGCCCTAGGGTGAAGCATAGGTTCCTGGAACGTAGAGATGATCATAACTTTCACAGTTGCAGCAATTATTCGATTTATACAACGGAAAAACTGTTCTATTAATTTTGTTTTTTATGTTTCGGGCGTTGACTTCTAAGGCACATTCTACTCGATCTGGTGGAGCAACGCCCTAGAGTGAAGCCTAGGTTGCCCGGAACGTAGAAATGACCATAACTTTCACACTGGTAGCAATTATTCGATTTATACGATGGAAAAACTGTTCTATTTATTTTGTGTTTTATGTTTCGCCCGTTGACTTCTAAGGCCCTAACAATTCGATCTGGTGGAGCATCGCCCTAGGGTGAAGCCTAGGTTGAACGGAAAGTAGAAATGTCTATAACTTTCATACTGGTTGCAATTATGCGTTTTATACGATGGAAAAACTGTTGTATTTATACTGTATTTTATGCTTCTGACGTTGACTTCTAACGCACTAACTATTCGATCTGGTGGAGCAACGCCCTAGAGTGAAACCTAGGTTGCCCGAAACGTAGAAATGACCATTACTTTCACCCTCTTTGCAATTATTCATTTTATACGATGGAAAAGCTGTTGCATTTATATTGTATTTTATGCTTCTGGCGTTGACTTCTTGGGCCCTAACTTTTCGATCTGGTGGAGCAACGCCTTAGAGTGACGCCTAGGTTGCCCGGAACGTATAAATGACCATCTCTTTCAAACTGGTTGCAACTATCCCTGTTATATGTTGGAAAAACTGTTGCATTTTTGTTGCATTTTATGCTTCGGGCGTTGACTTCCAAGGCCCTAACTGTCCAATCTGTTGGAGCAACGCCCTAGGGTGAAACCTAGTTTGCCCGGAAAGTAGAAATGACCATAACTTTCATACTCGTTGCAATTATACGTTTTATACGATGGAAAAGCTGTTGTATTTATATTGTATTTTATGCTTCTGGCGTTCACTTCTTAGGCGTTAACCATTCGATCTGGTGGAACATCGCCCTAGGGTGAAGCATAGGTTCCTGGAACGTAGAGATGATCGTAACTTTCACAGTTGCAGCAATTATTCGATTTATACAACGGAAAAACTGTTCTATTAATTTTGTTTTTTATGTTTCGGGCGTTGACTTCTAAGGCACTATCTACTCGATCTGGTGGAGCAACAACCTAGAGTGAAGCCTAGGTTGCCCGGAACGTAGAAATGACCATAACTTTCACACTGGTAGCAATTATTCGATTTATACGATGGAAAAACTGTTGTATTTATTTTGTGTTTTATGTTTCGCCCGTTGACTTCTAAGGCCCTAACAATTCGATCTGGTGGAGCATCGCCCTAGGGTGAAGCCTAGGTTGAACGGAAAGTAGAAATGTCCATAACTTTCATACTGGTTGCAATTATTCGTTTTATACGATGGAAAAACTGTTGTATTTATACTGTATTTTATGCTTCTGACGTTGACTTCTAACGCACTAACAATTCGATCTGGTGGAGCAACGCCCTAGAGTGAAGCCTAGGTTGCCCGGAACGTAGAAATGACCATCACTTTCAAACTGGTTACAATTATTCCTGTTATACGTGGAAAAACTGTTGTATTTTTATTGCATTTTATGCTTCGGGCGTTGGCTTCTAAGGCCCTAACTATTCAATCTGTTGGAGCAACGCCCTATAGTGAAGCCTAGGTTGCACGGAAAGTAGAAATGTCCATAACTTTCATACTGGTTGCAATTATTCGTTTTATACGATGGAAAAGCTGTTGTATTTATATTGTATTTTATGCTTCTTGCGCTCACTTCTTAGGCCTTAGCTATTCGATCTGGTGGAACAATGCACTAGGGTGAAGCCTAGGTTGCCCGGAACGTAGAAATGACCATAACTTTCACACTGCTAGCAATTATTCGATTTATACAATGGAAAAACTGTTCTATTTATTTTGTGTTTTATGTTTCGCGCGTTGACTTCTAAGGCCCTAACTATTCGATCTGGTGGAGCATCGCCCTTGGGTGAAGCCTACGTTGCCCGGAAAGTAGAAATGTCCATAACTTTCATACTGGTTGCAATTATTCGTTTTATACGATGGAAAAGCTGTTGTATTTATACTATATTTTATGCTTCTGACGTTGACTTCTAACGCACTAACTATTCGATCTGGTGGAGCAACGCCCTAGAGTGAAGCCTAGGGTGCCCGGAACGTAGAAATGACCATCACTTTCACACTGGTTGCAATTACTTCTGTTATATGATGGAAAAACTGTTGTATTTTTATTGCATTTGATGCTTCGGGCGTTGACTTCTAAGGCACTAACTATTCAATCTGTTGGAGCAACGCCCTAGGGTGTATCCTAGGTTGCCCGGAATGTAGAAATGACCATAACTTTCATACAGGTTGCAATTATCCGGTTTATGCGATGGAAAAACTGTTGTATTTATATTGTATTTTATGCTTCTGGCGTTCACTTCTTAGGCACTAACTTTTCAATCTGTTGGAGCAACGCCCTAGGGTGAATCCTAGGTTGCCCGGGAAGTAGAAATGACCATAACTTTCACACTGGTAGCAATTATTCGATTTATACAATGGAAAAACTGTTCTATTTATTTTGTGTTTTATGTTTCGCGCGTTGACTTCTAAGGCCCTAACTATTCGATCTGGTGGAGCATCGCCCTAGGGTGAAGCCTAGGTTGCCCGGAAAGTAGAAATGTCCATAACTTTCATACTGGTTGCAATTATTCGTTGTATACGATGGAAAAACCGTTGTATTTATACTGTATTTTATGCTTCTGACGTTGACTTCTAACGCACTAACTATTCGATCTGGTGGAGCAGCGCCCTAGAGTGAAATCTATGTTGCCCGGAACGTAGAAATGACCATTACTTTCACACTCTTTGCAATTTGTCATTTTTTACGATGGAAAAGCTGTTGCATTTATATTGTATTTTATGCTTCTGGCGTTGACTTCTTAGGCCCTAACTATTCGATCTGGTGGAGCAACGCCTTAGAGTGACGCCTAGGTTGCCCGGAACGTAGAAATGACCATATCTTTCACACTGGTTGCTATTGTTCCTGTTATACGATGGAAAAGCTGTTGTATTTATATTGTACCTTATGCTTCTGGCATTGACTTCTAAGGCCCTAACTATTCGGTCTGGTGGAGCAACGCCCTAGGGTGAAGCCTTGGTTGCCCGGATAGTAGAAATGACCATAACTTTCATAGTGGTTGCAATTATTCGTTTTATAGGATGGAAAAACTGTTGTATTTATATTGTATTTTATGCTTCTGGCGTTGACTTCTGAGGCCCCAACTATCCGATCTGTTGGAGCAACGCCCTAGAGTGAAGCCTTGGTTTCCCGGAACGCAGAAATGACCATGACTTTCATACTGGTTGCAATTATCCGTTTTATACGATGGAAAAACTGTTGTGTTTATATTGTATTTTATGCTTCTGGCGTTGACTTCTAAGTCACTAACTGTTCGATCTGGTGGAGCAACGCCCTAGAGTGAAGCTTAGGTTGCCCGGAACATAGAAATGACCATAACTTTCACACTGGTTGCAATTATTCGTTTTATACGATGGAAAAACTGTTGTATTTTTATTGCATTTTATGCTTCGGGCGTTGGCTTCTAAGGCCCTAACTATTCAATCTGTTGGAGCAACGCCCTATAGTGAAGCCTAGGTTGCACGGAAAGTAGAAATGTCCATAACTTTCATACTGGTTGCAATTATTCGTTTTATACGATGGAAAAGCTGTTGTATTTATATTGTATTTTATGCTTCTTGCGCTCACTTCTTAGGCCTTAGCTATTCGATCTGGTGGAACAATGCACTAGGGTGAAGCCTAGGTTGCCCGGAACGTAGAAATGACCATAACTTTCACACTGCTAGCAATTATTCGATTTATACAATGGAAAAACTGTTCTATTTATTTTGTGTTTTATGTTTCGCGCGTTGACTTCTAAGGCCCTAACTATTCGATCTGGTGGAGCATCGCCCTTGGGTGAAGCCTACGTTGCCCGGAAAGTAGAAATGTCCATAACTTTCATACTGGTTGCAATTATTCGTTTTATACGATGGAAAAGCTGTTGTATTTATACTATATTTTATGCTTCTGACGTTGACTTCTAACGCACTAACTATTCGATCTGGTGGAGCAACGCCCTAGAGTGAAGCCTAGGGTGCCCGGAACGTAGAAATGACCATCACTTTCACACTGGTTGCAATTACTTCTGTTATATGATGGAAAAACTGTTGTATTTTTATTGCATTTGATGCTTCGGGCGTTGACTTCTAAGGCACTAACTATTCAATCTGTTGGAGCAACGCCCTAGGGTGTATCCTAGGTTGCCCGGAATGTAGAAATGACCATAACTTTCATACAGGTTGCAATTATCCGGTTTATGCGATGGAAAAACTGTTGTATTTATATTGTATTTTATGCTTCTGGCGTTCACTTCTTAGGCACTAACTTTTCAATCTGTTGGAGCAACGCCCTAGGGTGAATCCTAGGTTGCCCGGGAAGTAGAAATGACCATAACTTTCACACTGGTAGCAATTATTCGATTTATACAATGGAAAAACTGTTCTATTTATTTTGTGTTTTATGTTTCGCGCGTTGACTTCTAAGGCCCTAACTATTCGATCTGGTGGAGCATCGCCCTAGGGTGAAGCCTAGGTTGCCCGGAAAGTAGAAATGTCCATAACTTTCATACTGGTTGCAATTATTCGTTGTATACGATGGAAAAACCGTTGTATTTATACTGTATTTTATGCTTCTGACGTTGACTTCTAACGCACTAACTATTCGATCTGGTGGAGCAGCGCCCTAGAGTGAAATCTATGTTGCCCGGAACGTAGAAATGACCATTACTTTCACACTCTTTGCAATTTGTCATTTTTTACGATGGAAAAGCTGTTGCATTTATATTGTATTTTATGCTTCTGGCGTTGACTTCTTAGGCCCTAACTATTCGATCTGGTGGAGCAACGCCTTAGAGTGACGCCTAGGTTGCCCGGAACGTAGAAATGACCATATCTTTCACACTGGTTGCTATTGTTCCTGTTATACGATGGAAAAGCTGTTGTATTTATATTGTACCTTATGCTTCTGGCATTGACTTCTAAGGCCCTAACTATTCGGTCTGGTGGAGCAACGCCCTAGGGTGAAGCCTTGGTTGCCCGGATAGTAGAAATGACCATAACTTTCATAGTGGTTGCAATTATTCGTTTTATAGGATGGAAAAACTGTTGTATTTATATTGTATTTTATGCTTCTGGCGTTGACTTCTGAGGCCCCAACTATCCGATCTGTTGGAGCAACGCCCTAGAGTGAAGCCTTGGTTTCCCGGAACGCAGAAATGACCATGACTTTCATACTGGTTGCAATTATCCGTTTTATACGATGGAAAAACTGTTGTGTTTATATTGTATTTTATGCTTCTGGCGTTGACTTCTAAGTCACTAACTGTTCGATCTGGTGGAGCAACGCCCTAGAGTGAAGCTTAGGTTGCCCGGAACATAGAAATGACCATAACTTTCACACTGGTTGCAATTATTCGTTTTATACGATGGAAAAACTGTTGTATTTTTATTGCATTTTATGCTTCGGGCGTTGGCTTCTAAGGCCCTAACTATTCAATCTGTTGGAGCAACGCCCTATAGTGAAGCCTAGGTTGCACGGAAAGTAGAAATGTCCATAACTTTCATACTGGTTGCAATTATTCGTTTTATACGATGGAAAAGCTGTTGTATTTATATTGTATTTTATGCTTCTTGCGCTCACTTCTTAGGCCTTAGCTATTCGATCTGGTGGAACAATGCACTAGGGTGAAGCCTAGGTTGCCCGGAACGTAGAAATGACCATAACTTTCACACTGCTAGCAATTATTCGATTTATACAATGGAAAAACTGTTCTATTTATTTTGTGTTTTATGTTTCGCGCGTTGACTTCTAAGGCCCTAACTATTCGATCTGGTGGAGCATCGCCCTTGGGTGAAGCCTAGGTTGCCCGGAAAGTAGAAATGTCCATAACTTTCATACTGGTTGCAATTATTCGTTTTATACGATGGAAAAGCTGTTGTATTTATACTATATTTTATGCTTCTGACGTTGACTTCTAACGCACTAACTATTCGATCTGGTGGAGCAACGCCCTAGAGTGAAGCCTAGGGTGCCCGGAACGTAGAAATGACCATCACTTTCACACTGGTTGCAATTACTCCTGTTATATGATGGAAAAACTGTTGTATTTTTATTGCATTTGATGCTTCGGGCGTTGACTTCTAAGGCACTAACTATTCAATCTGTTGGAGCAACGCCCTAGGGTGTATCCTAGGTTGCCCGGAATGTAGAAATGACCATAACTTTCATACAGGTTGCAATTATCCGGTTTATGCGATGGAAAAACTGTTGTATTTATATTGTATTTTATGCTTCTGGCGTTCACTTCTTAGGCACTAACTTTTCAATCTGTTGGAGCAACGCCCTAGGGTGAATCCTAGGTTGCCCGGGAAGTAGAAATGACCATAACTTTCACACTGGTAGCAATTATTCGATTTATACAATGGAAAAACTGTTCTATTTATTTTGTGTTTTATGTTTCGCGCGTTGACTTCTAAGGCCCTAACTATTCGATCTGGTGGAGCATCGCCCTAGGGTGAAGCCTAGGTTGCCCGGAAAGTAGAAATGTCCATAACTTTCATACTGGTTGCAATTATTCGTTGTATACGATGGAAAAACCGTTGTATTTATACTGTATTCTATGCTTCTGACGTTGACTTCTAACGCACTAACTATTCGATCTGGTGGAGCAGCGCCCTAGAGTGAAATCTATGTTGCCCGGAACGTAGAAATGACCATTACTTTCACACTCTTTGCAATTTGTCATTTTATACGATGGAAAAGCTGTTGCATTTATATTGTATTTTATGCTTCTGGCGTTGACTTCTTAGGCCCTAACTATTCGATCTGGTGGAGCAACGCCTTAGAGTGACGCCTAGGTTGCCCGGAACGTAGAAATGACCATATCTTTCACACTGGTTGCTATTGTTCCTGTTATACGATGGAAAAGCTGTTGTATTTATATTGTACCTTATGCTTCTGGCATTGACTTCTAAGGCCCTAACTATTCGGTCTGGTGGAGCAACGCCCTAGGGTGAAGCCTTGGTTGCCCGGATAGTAGAAATGACCATAACTTTCATAGTGGTTGCAATTATTCGTTTTATAGGATGGAAAAACTGTTGTATTTATATTGTATTTTATGCTTCTGGCGTTGACTTCTGAGGCCCCAACTATCCGATCTGTTGGAGCAACGCCCTAGAGTGAAGCCTTGGTTTCCCGGAACGCAGAAATGACCATGACTTTCATACTGGTTGCAATTATCCGTTTTATACGATGGAAAAACTGTTGTGTTTATATTGTATTTTATGCTTCTGGCGTTGACTTCTAAGTCACTAACTGTTCGATCTGGTGGAGCAACGCCCTAGAGTGAAGCTTAGGTTGCCCGGAACATAGAAATGACCATAACTTTCACTCTGGTTGCAATTATTCGTTTTATACGATGGAAAAACTGTTGTATTTATACTGTATTTTATGCTTCTGGCGTTCACTTCTTAGGCCCTAACTATTCGATCGGGTGGAACAACGCCCTAGGGTGAAGCCTAGATTGCCCGGAAAGTTGAAATGACCATAACTTTCAAACTGGTTGCAATTATTCCTGTTATACGATGGAAAAACTGTTGTATTTATATTGTATTTTATGCTTCTGACGTTGACTTCTAAGGCACTAAGTATTCGATCTGTTGGGGCAACGCCCTAGAGTGAAGCCTAGGTTGGCCGGAACGTAGAAATGACCATAACTTTCACACTGGTTGCAATTATTCGTTTTATACGATGGAAAAACTGTTGTATTTATATTGTATTTTATGCTTCTGGCGTGCACTTCTTAGGCCCTAACTATTCGATCTGGTGGAGCATCGTCCTAGGGTGTAGCCTAGGTTGCCCGGAAAGTAGAAATGTCCATAACTTTCATACTGGTTGCAATTACTCGTTTTATACGATGGAAAAGCTGTTGTATTTATACTGTATTTTATGCTTCTGACGTTGACTTCTAACGCACTAACTATTCGATCTGGTGGAGCAACGCCCTAGAGTGAAATCTAGGTTGCCCGGAACGTAGAAATGACCATTACTTTCACACTCTTTGCAATTATTCATTTTATGCGATGGAAAAGCTGTTGCATTTATATTGTATTTTATGCTTCTGGCGTTGACTTCTTGGGCCCTAACTATTCGATCTGGTGGAGCAACGCCCTAGGGTGAATCCTAGGTTGCCCGGGAAGTAGAAATCACCATTACTTTCATACTGGATGCAACTATCCGTTTTATACGATGGAAAAACTGTTGTATTTATATTGCATTTTATGCTTCTGGCGCTCACTTCCTAGGCCTTAACTATTCGATCTGGTGGAAGAACGCACTAGGGTGAAGCCTAGGTTGCCCGGAACGTAGAAATGACCATAACTTTCACACTGGTATCAATTATTCGATTTATACAACGGAAAAACTGTTCTGTTTATTTTGTGTTTTATGTTTCGCGCGTTGACTTCTAAGGCCGGGCAATCTGGGCTTCACCCTAGGGCGTTCCTCCACTAGATCGAATAGTTAGGGCCTTAAAAGACAACGCCAGAAGCATAAAATACAATATAAATACAACAGTTTTTCCATCGTATAACAGGAATAATTGCACCCAGTGTGAAAGCGATGTTCATTTCTAAGTTCCTGCCAACCTAGGCTTCACTCTACGGCGTTAGTCCACCAGATCCAATAGTTAGGGCGTAAGAAATCAACGCCAGCAGCATAAAATATTAAATAAATAGAACAGTTTTTCCATTGTATAAAACGAATAATTGCAACCAGTATGAAAGTTATGGTCATTTCTACGTTCCGGGCAACCTAGGCTTCACTCTCGGGCGTTGCTCCACCACATCGAGTTGCTACGGCCTTAGAAGTCATCGCCAGAAGCATAAAATACAATATATATGCAACAGTTTTTACATCGTATAACAGGAATAATTGCAGCCAGTGTGAAAGTGATGGTCATTTCTACGCTCCGGGCAACCTAGGATTCACTCTAGGATGTTGCACCACCAGGTCGAATAGTTGCGGCCTTAGAAAACAACTCCAGACGCATAAAATACAATAAAAGTACAACAGTTTTTCCATCGTATAAAAAGAATAATTGCAACCAGTGTGAAAGTATTGGTCATTTCTACGGTTCGGGCAACATACGCTTCACTCTTGGACGTTGCCCAACGAGATAGAGTAGGACCTGACTTATAAGTAGGACCTTATAAGTCAACGCCAGAATCTTAAAGTACAATAAAAATCCAACAGTTTGTCCATCGTATAGCCGGAGTAATTGCAACCAGTGTGAAAGTGATGGTCATTTCTACGTTCCGGGCAAACCAGGCTTCACTCTAGGGCGTTGTTTCAACAGATCGAATGGTTAGGGCATAAGAAGTCAACGCCAGAAGCATAAAGTGCAATATAAATACAACAGCTTTGCCATCGTATATAATGTATGTTTGCAAACAGTGTGAATGTAATGGTCATTTCTACGTTCCGGTAAACCTAGGCTTCACTCTAGGGCGTTGCTCCACGAGATCGAATAGTTAGGGCCTTAGAAGTCAACGCCAGGAGCATAAAGTACAATAAAAATCCAACAGATTTTCCATCGTATAACAGGTATAACTGCCACCAGTGTTAAAGATATGGTCATATCTACGTTCCGGGCAACCGAGGCTTCACTCTAGGGCGTGGTTCCACCAGATCGAATAGTTAGGGCCTAAGAAGTCAACGCCTGAAGCATAAAATACAATAAAAATACCACAGTTTTTCCATCGTATAACTGGAATAATTGCAACCAGTGTGAAAGTATTGGCCATTTCTACGTTTTAGGCATCCTAATCTTAACTCTGAGGCATTGCTCCACCAGATCGAATATGTAGGGCCTTAGAAGTCACCGCCAGAAGCATAAAATACAATGTTAATACAACAGCTTATCCATTGTACAAAACGAATAATTGCAACCAGTGTGAAAGTTATGGTCATTTCTACGTTCCGGGCAAACAAGGCTTCACTCTAGGGCGTTGTTTCACCAGATCGAATGGTTAGGGCATAAGAAGTCAACGCCAGAAGCATAAAGTACAATATAAATACAACAGTTTTTCAATCGTATATCAGGAATAATTGCAACCAGTTTGAAAGTGATGGTCATTTCTACGTTCCGTGCAACCTAGGCTTCACTCCAGGGCGTTGTTCCACCAGATCGAGTAGTTTGGGCCTAAGAAGTCAACGCCAGAAGCATAAAATACGATATATGTACAAAAGTTTTTCCATCGTATAACACGAATAATTGCAACCAGTGTGAAAGTAAGGGTCATTTCAACGTTCCGGGCAGCCTGGGCTTCACTCTAGAGCGTTGTTACATCACATCGAATAGATACGGCCTTAGATGACAACGCCAGAAGCATAAAATACAATATGAATACAACAGCTTTTCCGTCGTGTAAAACGGATAATTGCAACCAGTGTAAAAGTACTGGTCGTTCCTACGCTCCTGTCAGCCTAGTCTTCACTCTAGGGCGTTGCTCCAACACATCGAATAGTTAGTGCCTTAGAAGTCAACGACTGAAGCATAAAATACAATAATAATACAACAGTTTTTCCATCGTATAACAGGAATAATTGCAACCAGTGTGAATGTGATGGTCATTTCTACGTGCCGGGCAACCTAGGCTTCACGCTAGGGCGTTGGTCCACCAGATACAATGGTTAGGTCCTGAGAAGCCAACGCCAGAAGCATCAAATACAAAATAAATACAACAGTTCTACCATCGTATAATGCGAATAATTGCAAGCAGTGTGAATGAAATGGTTAATTCTTCGTTCCGAGCAACATAGGCTTCACTCTTGGACGTTGCTCCACCACATCGAATAACTACGGCCTTAGAAGTTAACGCCAGAAGCATAAAATGCAACAAAAATGCAACCGTTTTTCCATCTTATAGCGTGGATAATTGCAACCAGAGTGAAAGTTATGATCATTTCTACGTTCCGTGCAACCTAGGCTTCACTCTAGGGCGTTGTTCCACGAGATCGAATAGTTTGGGCCTAAGAAGTCACGCCAGAAGCATAAAATACGATATATGTACAAAAGTTTTTCCATCGTATAATTCGAATAATTGCAACCAGTGTGAAAGTGATGGTCATTTCTACGTTCCGGGCAACCTAGACTCACACTAGGGCGTTGCTCCACCAGATCGAATAGCTAGGGCCTTAGAAGTCAAAGCCAGAAGCATAAAATACAATAAAAATGCAACAGTTCTTCCATCGTATAACAGGAATAATTGCAACCAGTTTGAAAGTGATGGTCATTTCTACGTTCCGGGCAACCTAGCCTTCACTCTAGGGCGTTGTCCCACCAGATCGAAGAGTTAGCTCCTAAGAAGTCAACGCCTGAAGCATAAAATACAATAAAAATACAACAGTTTTTCCATCGTATAACAGGAATAATTGCAACCAGTGTGAAGGTGATGGTCATTTCTACGTTCCGGGCATCCTAGGCTTCACTCTAGGGCGTTGGCCCACCAGATCCAACGGTTAGGGCGTAAGAAATCAACGCCAGAAGCACCAACTACAAATTAAATACAACAGTTTTTCTATCGTATAAAACGAATAAATACAACCAGTGTGAAAGTTATGACCATTTCGACGTTTCGGGCATCCTAGATTTAACTCTGAGGCATTGCTCCACCAGATCGAAGACTTAGGGCCTTAGATGTCTACGCCAGAAGCATAAAATACAATATAAAAACAACAGTTTTTCAATCGTATAAGACGAATAATTGCAACCAGTATGAAAGCTATGGTCATTTCTACGGACCGGGCCACCTAGGCTTCACTCTAGGGCGTTGCTCCGACAGATCGAATAGTTAGGGCCTCAGAAGGCAACGCCAGAAGCATAAAATACAATGTAAATACAACAGTTTTTCCATGGTGTAAAACGGATAATAACAACCAGTGTGAAAGTAATGATCATTTCGACGTTTCGGGCATCCTAGACTTAACTCTGAGGCATTGCTGCACCAGATCGAAGACTTAGGGCCTTAGAAGTCAACGCCAGAAGCATAAAATACAATAAAAATACAACAGTTTTTCCATCGTACAACAGGAATAATTGCAAACAGTGTTAAAGTAATGGTCATTTCTACCCTCCGGTCAACCTAGGCTTCACTCTAGGGCGTTGTTCCACCAGATCGAATATATAGGGCCTAAGAAGTCAACGCCAGAAGCATAAAATACAATATAAATACAACAGGTTTTCCATTGTATAAAACGAATAATTGCAAACAGTATGAACGTTATGGATATTTCTACGTACCGGGCAACCTAGGCTTCACCCTAGGACGTGGCTCCACCATATCGAATAGTTAGGGACTTAGAATTCAACGCAAGAAGCATAAAGTACAATAAAAATACAACAGTTTTTCCATGGTATAACAGGAATAATTGCAAACAGTGTGAAGGTAATGATCATTTCTACGTACCATTCAACCTAGGCTTCACTCTAGGGCGTTCGTCCACCAGATCGAATAGTTAGGGCCGCAGAAGTCAACGCCCGAGGCATAAAATACAAAATAAATAGAACAGCTTTCCTGTGTATAAAACGAATTATTGCAACCAGTGTGAAACTTATGGTCATTTCTACGTTCCGTTCAACCTAGGCTGCACTCTAGGGCGTTGCTCGACCAGATCGAATGGGTAGGGCCTTTGAAGTCAACGCCAGAAGCATAAAATACAATATAAATACAACAGTTTTTCCATTGTATAAAACGAATGATTGCAACAAGTATGAACGTTATGGTCATTTCTACGTTCCGGGCAACCTAGGCTTCACCCTAGGATGTGGCTCCACCATATCGAATAGTTAGGGGCTTAGAAGTCAACACCCGAAGCATAAAATACAAAAAAAATACAACAGTTTTTCCACCGTATAACGGGAATAATTGCAAACAGTGCGAAGGTAATGGTCATTTCTACGTTCCGTGCAACCTAGGCTTCACTCTAGGGCGTTGCTCCACCAGATCGAATAGTTAGGACCTAAGAAGTCAACGCCAGAAGCATAAAATACAATAAAAATTCAACAACCTTTCCATCGTATAACAGGAATAATTGCAACCACTGTGAAGGTAATGGTCATTTCTACGTCCCGAGCAACCGAGGCTTCACTCTAGGACGTTGCTCCACAAGATCGAATAGTTAGGGCCTTTGAAGTCAACGCCTGAAGCATAAAATACAATAAAGGTAAAACAGTTATTCCATCGTATAACAGGAATAACTGCATCCAGTGTGAAAGTGATGGTCATTTCTACGTTTCGGGCAGCCTAGGCTTCACCCTAGGGCGTTGCTCCACCAGAAGAATAGATAGGGCCTAAGAAGTCAACGCTGGAAGCATAAAATACAATATAAATACAACCGATTTTCCATCGTATAAAACGAATAATAGCAACCAGTGAGAAAGTTATGGTCATTTCTACGGTCCGGGCCACCTAGGCTTCACTCTGGGGCGTTGCTCCGACAGATCGAATAGTTAGGGCCTCATAAGGCAACGCCCGAGGCATAAAATACAGAATAAATAGAACAGTTTTTACATTGTATAAAACGAATAATTGCAACCAGTGTGAAAGTAATGGTCATTTCTACGTTCCGTGCAACCTAGGCTCCACTCTAGGGCGTTGTTCCACCAGATCGAATAGTTAGGGCCTAAGACATCAACGCCAGAATCATAAAATACAATGTATATACAACAGTTTTTCGATCGTATCAAACGAATAATTGCAACCAGTGTGAAGGTAATGGTCTTTTCTACGCTCCGGGCAACCTAGGCTTCACTCTAAGGCGTTGCCACACCAGATCGAATAGTTAGGGCCTAAAAAGTCAACGCCAGAAGCATAAAATACAATAAAAATACAACAGTTTTTCCATCGTATAACAGGAATAATTGCAAGCAGCGTGAAAGTAATGGTTACTTCTACCTTCCGTGCAACCTAGGCTCCACTCTAGGGCGTTGTTCCACCAGATCGAATAGATACGGAGTTAGAAGTCAAAGCCAGAAGCATAAAATACAATATAAATACAACAACTTCTCCATCGTATAAAATGAATAATTGCATCAACTGTGAAGGTAATGGTCATTTCTACGTTCCGGGCAACCTAGGCTTCACTCTGGGGCGTTGCTCCTCCAGATCGAATAGTTATGGCCTAAGAAGTCAGCGCCAGAAGCATAAAATACAAAATAAATGCAGCAGTCTTTCCATCGTTTAAAACTAATAACAGCAACCAGTGTGAAACTTATTGCCATATCTACGTTCCGGGCAACCTAGGCTTCACTGTAGAGCTTCGCTCCACCAGATCGAACGGGTAGGGCCTTAGAAGTCAACGCCAGAAGAATAAAATACAATATAAATACAAGAGTTTTTCCATTGTATAAAATGAATAATGGCAAACAGCGTGAAAGTGATGGTCATTTCTACGTTCCGTGCAACCTTGGCTTCGCTCTAGGGCGTTGGTCCACGAGATCGATTGGCTATGGACTTAGAATTCAACGCCAGAGGCAAAAAATACAATAAAAATACAACAGTCATTCCATCGTATGACAGGAATAATTGCAAACATTGTGAAGGTAATGATCATTTCTACGCTCCGGGCAACCTAGGCTTCACTCTAGGGTGCTGCTCCGACAGATCGAATAGTTAGGGCCTCATAAGGCAACGCCCGAGGCATAAAATACAGAATAAATAGAACAGTTTTTACATTGTATAAAACGAATAATTGCAACCAGTGTGAAAGTAATGGTCATTTCTACGTTCCGTGCAACCTAGGCTCCACTCTAGGGCGTTGCTCCACAAGATCGAATAGTTAGTGCCTTAGAAGTCAACGCCCGAAGCATAAAATACAAAATAAATAGAACAGTTTTTCCATCGTGTAACAGGAATAAATGCAACCAGTGTGAAGGTAATGGTCATTTCTACGTTCCGGGCAACCTAGGCTTCACTCTAGGGCGTTGGTCCACCAGATCGAATAGCTACGACCTTAGAAGTCAACGCCAGAAGCATAAAATACAATGTAAATACAACAGCTTTTCCATCGTATAAAATTAATAATTGCAATCAGTGTGAATGTAATGGACATTTCTACGCTCCGGTCAACCTAGGCTTCACTCTAGGGCGTTGCTCCACCAGATCGAAGAGCTAGGGCCTTAGAAGACAACGCCCGAAGCATAAAATACAAAATAAATAGAACAGTCTTTCCATCGTATAAAACGAATAATTGCAGACAGTGTGAAAGTTATTGTCATTTCTACGTTCCGGGCCACCTAGGCTTCACTCTAGGGCGTTGGTCCACCAGATCGAATAGTTATGGCCTAAGAAGTCAACGCCAGAAGCATAAAATACAATATAAATACAACAGTTTTTCCATTGTACAAAACGAATAATTGCAACCAGTATGAACGTTATGGTCATTTCTACGTTCGGGGAAACCTAGGCTTCACCCTAGGATGTGGCTCCACCATATCGAATATTTAGGGCCTTAGAAGTCAACGCCCGAAGCATAAAATACAATATAAATACAGGGTGTAACAAAAATGTCGCAGTTCCTTAAAAGGGGTGATTCAGGGGGTGATTTGAAACAACTTTTTCCTTAGCGAAAATGTAAGATGAGGCTTGGTTAACGAGTTTTTAATGAAAAACACCGGCCAATGAGAGCGCGAGTTTGCCGTCCGAGCGACTGCGGTAGCGTTGGGTACGCGCTGGGCGCTACGGTTGTACTCCGAACAAGAAAGTCGACATGCGTCGAAGGAAATAGCATTAGTGTGAAAATATTTGCATAACGTATAAACGAAAAAGCAATGCAACAAAAGAAATGAACGGAGAATTGGAGAATTAACGTTGAAGATAGAAACGTTGAAAGTAGTCTGCGTTAGATTTAGAAAATAATAATCATTAATGAATTAAATGCAATTCATCTATAGTTTGCAAATCTGTGTCACTGGGTCACTGTACCGATACTGGTCATCGACCTCTGGAATGGTTTATGGCAGAGTAGAATTTTTCCAAAGAAGCTCCTTGTACCCCCCACGTAGTTAAGCACCTCAGACCTTCTTTGTTCGGACACTCCGAGATCAGGTCTCCTTCGAAACCAAAGCAATAAAGCCATAAATTACCTAAACACGTGCCCTAGCATAAACCATTTCGACGGTCGATGACCAGGATCGGTACAGTGACCCAGTGACACATGTTTACAAACTACAGGTGAAGATTGTTCTCTTCTTCCTTTATTTTTCGTTGTATTACTTTTTCGTTTATACGTTATGCGAATAAGAGATTTACATATTCGTATCTTTGCGTTGCACGTAGTTTTCCTCGATTTTAAGTAATTATTCACTTCAAGTGATAAACAAAAAAAGGACTCGGTGTTATTTATTATGTCGCTTTCAGTTTTCATACTAATGCTATTTTCTTCGATGTATGACGACTTTCTTGTTCGGAGTACAACTGAAGCATCTAGCGCGCGTACCCAACGCTACCGCGGTCGCTCGGGCGGCAAACTCGCGCTCTCATTGGCCGGTGTTTTTCGTTAATAACTCGTTAACGAAGCCTCATCTCACATTTTCGCTAAGGAAAAAGTTGTTTCAAATCACCCCCTAAATCACCCCTTTTAAGGAACTGCGACATTTTTGTTACACCCTGTATAACAGCTTTTCCATCGTATAAAATGAATAATTGCAATCAGTTTGAATGTAATGGTCATTTCTACGCTCCGGTCAACCTAGGCTTCACTCTAGGGCGTTGCTCCACCAGATCGAAGAGTTAGGGCCTTAGAAGACAACGCCTGAAGCATAAAATACAAAATAAATAGAACAGTCTTTCCATCGTATAAAACGAATAATTGCAGCCAGTGTGAAAGTTATGGTCATTTCTATGTTCCATGCAACCTAGGTTTCAATCTAGAGCGTTGCTCCACCAGGTAGAACAGCTATGGCCTCAGAAGTCAACGCCAGAGGCATAAAATACAATATAAATGGAACAGATTTTCCATTGTATAAAACGAATAATTGCAACCAGTATGAACGTTATGGCCATTTCTACGTTCCGGGCCACCTAGGCTTCACACTAGGGCGTTGCTCCACCAGATCGAGCAGCTATGGCCTAAGAAGTCAACGCCACAAGCATAAAATACATTATAAATACAACAGTTTTTCCATGGTGTAAAACGGATAATAACAACCAGTGTGAAAGTAATGACCATTTCGACGTTTCGGGCATCCTAGACTTAACTCTGGGGCATTGCTCCACCAGATCGAAGACTTATGGCCTTAGAAGTCAACGCCAGAAGCATAAAATACAAAATAAATTCAACAGTTTTTCCATCGTATAAAACGAATGATTGCAACCAGTGTGAAAGTTATGGTCATTTCTACGGTCCGGGCCACCTAGGCTTCACTCTAGGGCGTTGCTCCGACAGATCGAATAGTTAGGGCCTCATAAGGCAACGCCCGAGGCATAAAATACAGAATAAATAGAACAGTTTTTCCATTGTATAAAACGAATAATTGCAACCAGTGTGAAGGTAATGGTCTTTTCTACGCTCCGGGCAACCTAGGCTTCACTCTAAGGCGTTGCCACACCAGATCGAATAGTTAGGGCCTAAAAAGTCAACGCCAGAAGCATAAAATACAATAAAAATACAACAGTTTTTCCATCGTATAACAGGAATAATTGCAAGCAGCGTGAAAGTAATGGTTACTTCTACCTTCCCTGCAACCTAGGCTCCACTCTAGAGCGTTGCTCCACCAGATGGAATAGTTAGGGCCTTAGAAGTCAACGCACAAAGCATAAAATACAATAAAGATACAACAGCTTTTCCATCGTATAACTGGAATAATTCCAACCAGTGTGAATGTGATAGTCGTTTCCACGTTCCGGGCAGCCTAGGCTTCAATCTAGGTCGTTCTTCCACCAGATCGAATAGTTAGGGTCTAAGAAGTCAACGCCAGAAGCATAAAATACAATAAAGATTCAACAGTTTTTCCATCGTATAACCGGAGTAATTGCAGCCAGCGTGAAAGTTATGGTCATTTCTACGTTCCCGGCAACCTAGGCTACACTCTAGGGAGTTGTTCCACCAGATCGAATAGATACGGAGTTAGAAGTCAACGCCAGAAGCAAAAAACACAATATAAATACAACAACTTTTCCATCGTATAAAATGAATAATTGCAAACAGTGTGAAAGTAATGGTCATTTCTACATTCCATGCAACCTAGGGCCCACTCTAGGGCGTTGCTCCACCAGATCGAATAGTTAGGACCTAAGAAGTCAACGCCAGAAGCATAAAATACAATAAAAATTCAACAACCTTTCCATCGTATAACAGGAATAATTGCAACCACTGTGAAGGTAATGGTCATTTCTACGTCCCGAGCAACCGAGGCTTCACTCTAGGACGTTGCTCCACAAGATCGAATAGTTAGGGCCTTTGAAGTCAACGCCTGAAGCATAAAATACAATAAAGGTAAAACAGTTATTCCATCGTATAACAGGAGTAACTGCATCCAGTGTGAAAGTGATGGTCATTTCTACGTTTCGGGCAGCCTAGGCTTCACCCTAGGGCGTTGCTCCACCAGAAGAATAGATAGGGCCTAAGAAGTCAACGCTGGAAGCATAAAATACAATATAAATACAACCGATTTTCCATCGTATAAAACGAATAATAGCAACCAGTGAGAAAGTTATGGTCATTTCTACGGTCCGGGCCACCTAGGCTTCACTCTAGGGCGTTGCTCCGACAGATCGAATAGTTAGGGCCTCATAAGGCAACGCCCGAGGCATAAAATACAGAATAAATAGAACAGTTTTTACATTGTATAAAACGAATAATTGCAACCAGTGTGAAAGTAATGGTCATTTCTACGTTCCGTGCAACCTAGGCTCCACTCTAGGGCGTTGCTCCACAAGATCGAATAGTTAGTGCCTTAGATGTCAACGCACGAAGCATAAAATACAATTTAAATACAGCAGTTTTTCCATCGTATAACTGGAATAATTCCAACCAATGTGAATGTGATAGTCGTTTCCACGTTCCGGGCAACCTAGGCTTCAATCTAGGTCGTTGTTCCACCAGATCGAATAGTTAGGGCCTAAGACATCAACGCCAGAATCATAAAATACAATGTATATACAACAGTTTTTCGATCGTATCAAACGAATAATTGCAACCAGTGTGAAGGTAATGGTCTTTTCTACGCTCCGGGCAACCTAGGCTTCACTCTAAGGCGTTGCCACACCAGATCGAATAGTTAGGGCCTAAAAAGTCAACGCCAGAAGCATAAAATACAATAAAAATACAACAGTTTTTCCATCGTATAACAGGAATAATTGCAAGCAGCGTGAAAGTAATGGTTACTTCTACCTTCCGTGCAACCTAGGCTCCACTCTAGGGCGTTGTTCCACCAGATCGAATAGATACGGAGTTAGAAGTCAAAGCCAGAAGCATAAAATACAATATAAATACAACAACTTCTCCATCGTATAAAATGAATAATTGCATCAACTGTGAAGGTAATGGTCATTTCTACGTTCCGGGCAACCTAGGCTTCACTCTGGGGCGTTGCTCCTCCAGATCGAATAGTTATGGCCTAAGAAGTCAGCGCCAGAAGCATAAAATACAAAATAAATGCAGCAGTCTTTCCATCGTGTAAAACTAATAACAGCAACCAGTGTGAAACTTATTGCCATATCTACGTTCCGGGCAACCTAGGCTTCACTGTAGAGCTTCGCTCCACCAGATCGAACGGGTAGGGCCTTAGAAGTCAACGCCAGAAGAATAAAATACAATATAAATACAAGAGTTTTTCCATTGTATAAAATGAATAATGGCAAACAGCGTGAAAGTGATGGTCATTTCTACGTTCCGTGCAACCTTGGCTTCGCTCTAGGGCGTTGGTCCACGAGATCGAATGGCTATGGACTTAGAATTCAACGCCAGAGGCAAAAAATACAATAAAAATACAACAGTCATTCCATCGTATGACAGGAATAATTGCAAACATTGTGAAGGTAATGATCATTTCTACGCTCCGGGCAACCTAGGCTTCACTCTAGGGTGCTGCTCCACCAGATCGAATAGTTGTGGCCTTAGAAGTCAACGCCCGAAGCATAAAATACAAAATAAATAGAACAGTTTTTCCATCGTATAAAACGAATAATAGCAATCAGTGTGAAAGTTATGGTCATTTCTACTTGCCGGGCAACCTAGGCTTCAGCCTATTACGTGGCTCCACCATATCGAATTGTTAGGGCCTAAGAAGTAAGCGCCCGAAGCATAAAATACAATAAAGATACAACAGTTTTTCCATCGTATAACAGGAGTAATTGCAACCAGTGTGAAATGGATGGTCATTTCTACGTTCCGAGCTACCTAGGCATCACTCTATGGCGTTGCTCCACTAGATCGAATTGTTAGGGCCTTAGAAGTCAACGCAAGAAGCATAAAATACAATATAAATACAACAGTTTGTCCATCGTGTAACAGGAATAAATGCAACCAGTGTGAAGGTAATGGTCATTTCTACGTTCCGGGCAACCTAGGCTTCACTCTAGGGCGTTGGTCCACCAGATCGAATAGCTACGACCTTAGAAGTCAACGCCAGAAGCATAAAATACAATGTAAATACAACAGCTTTTCCATCGTATAAAATTAATAATTGCAATCAGTGTGAATGTAATGGACATTTCTACGCTCCGGTCAACCTAGGCTTCACTCTAGGGCGTTGCTCCACCAGATCGAAGAGCTAGGGCCTTAGAAGACAACGCCCGAAGCATAAAATACAAAATAAATAGAACAGTCTTTCCATCGTATAAAACGAATAATTGCAGACAGTGTGAAAGTTATTGTCATTTCTACGTTCCGGGCCACCTAGGCTTCAATCTAGGGCGTTGCTCCACCATATCGAATAGTTAGGGCCTATGAAGTCAACGCCAGAAGCATAAAATACAAAATAAATTCAACAGTTTTTCCATCGTATAAAACGAATAATTGCAACCAGTGTGAAAGTGAAGGTCATTTCTACGTTTCGGGCAGCCTAGGCGTCACTCGAGGGCGATGCTCCACCAGAAGCATAGATAGGGCCTAAGAAGTCAACGCTAGAAGCATAAAATACAATATAAATATAACAGGTTTTCCATCGTATATATCGAATAATAGCAACCAGTGTGAAAGTTATGGTCATTTCTACGGTCCGGGCCACCTAGGCTTCACTCCAGGGCGTTGCTCCGACAGATCGAATAGTTAGGGCCTCATAAGGCAACGCCGGAGGCATAAAATACAAAATAAATAGAACAGTTTTTCCATTGTATAAAACGAATTATTGCAACCAGTGTGAAAGTTATGGTCATTTCTACGCTCCGTACAACCTAGGCCTCACTCTAGGGCGTTGGTCCACCAGATCGAATAGTTATGGCCTAAGAAGTCAACGCCAGAAGCATAAAATACAATATAAATACAACAGTTTTTCCATTGTACAAAACGAATAATTGCAACCAGTATAAACGTTATGGTCATTTCTACGTTCTGGGAAACCTAGGCTTCACCCTAGGATGTGGCTCCACCATATCGAATATTCAGGGCCTTAGAAGTCAACGCCCGAAGCATAAAATACAATATAAATACAACAGCTTTTCCATCGTATAAAATGAATAATAGCAATCAGTTTGAATGTAATGGACATTTCTACACTCCGGTCAACCTAGGCTTCACTCTAGGGCGTTGCTCCACCAGATCGAAGAGTTAGGGCCTTAGAAGACAACGCCCGACGCATAAAATACAAAATAAATGGAACAGTCTTTCCATCGTATAAAACGAATAATTGCAGCCAGTGTGAAAGTTATGGTCATTTCTACGTTCCGGGCAACCTAGGCTTCAGCCTATTACGTGGCTCCACCATATCGAATTGTTAGGGCCTAAGAAGTCAGCGCCAGAAGCATAAAATACAATATAAATACAACAGTTTTACCATCGTATAAAACGAATAATTGCAACCAGTGTGAAGGTAATGGTATTTTCTACGCTCCGGGTAACCTAGGCTACACTCTCGGGCGGTGCTCCACCAGATCAATTAGTTAGGGACTTAGAAGACAACGCCAAAAATATAAAATGCAAAACAAATACAACAGTTTTTCCATCGTATAAAACGAATAATTGCAACCAGTGTGAAAGTTATGGTCATTTCTACGTTCGGGGCAACCTAGGCTTCACTCTAGGGCGTTGCTCCACCAGATCGAATACCTAGGGACTTAGAAGTCGACGCCAGAAGCATACAATAAAATACAAATACAACAGTTTTTCATCGTATAACGGGAATAACTCCAAGCAGCGTGAAAGTAATGGCCACTTCTACCTTCCGTGCAACCTAGGCTCAACTCTAGGGCGTTGCTCCTCCAAATCGAATAGTTAGGGCCTTAGAAGTCAACGCACGAAGCATAAAATACAATAAAGATACAACAGTTTTTCCACCGTATAACTTGAATAATTCCAACCAGTGTGAAGGGGATGGTCATTTCTACGTTCCGAGCAACCTAGGCTTCACTCTATGGCGCTGTTCCACCAGATCGAATTTTAGGGTCTTAGAAGTCAACGCCAGAAGTATAAATTTCAAAACAAGTACAGCTGTTTTTACATCGTATAAAACGAATAATTGCAACCATTGCGAAAGTTGTGGTCATTTCTACGTTCCGGGCAGCCTAGGCTTCACTATAGGGCGTTGCTCCTCCACATCGAATAGCTACGGACTTAGAAGCCAACGCCAGAAGCAAAAAATACAGTTTAAATACAACAGTTTTTCCATCGTATAGAACGAATAATTGCATCCAGTGTGAAAGCAATGGCCATTTCTACGATCCGGGCAACCTAGGCTTCACTCTAGTGCGTTGCTCCAACAGATCGAATAGTTAGGGCCTTAGAAATCAACGCCCGAAGCATAAAATACAATAAAGATACAACAGTTTTTCCATCGTATAACAGGAGTAATTGCAACCAGTGTGAAGGTAATGGTCATTTCTACGTTCCGGGCAACCTAGGCTTCACCCTAGGGCGTTGGTCCACCAGATCGAATAGCTAGGACCTTAGAAGTCAACGCCAGAAGCATAAAATACAATGTAAATACAACAGCTTTTCCATCGTATAAAATGAATAATTGCAATCAGTGTGAATGTAATGGTCATTTCTACGCTCCGGTCAACCTAGGCTTCACTCTAGGGCGTTGCTCCACCAGATCGAAGAGCTAGGGCCTTAGAAGACAACGCCCGAAGCATAAAATACAAAATAAATGGAACAGTCTTTCCACCGTATAAAACGAATAATTGCAGACAGTGTGAAAGTTATGGTCATTTCTACGTTCCGTGCAACCTAGGCTTCAATCTAGGGCGTTGCTCAACCAGATCAAATAGTTATGGCCTAAGAAGACAACGCCAGAAGCATAAAATACAATATTAATGGAACAGTTTTTCCATTGCATAGAACGAATAATTCCAACCAGTATGAACCTTATGGTCATTTCTACGTTCCGGGACACCTAGGCTTCACCCTGGGACGTGGCTCCACCATATCGAATAGTTAGGGCCTATGAAGTCAACGCCAGAAGCATAAAATACAAAATAAATTCAACAGCTTTTCCATCGTATAAAACGAATAATTGCAACCAGTGTGAAAGTGAAGGTCATTTCTACGTTTCGGGCAGCCTAGGCTTCACTCGAGGGCGTTGCTCCACCAGAAGAATTGACAGGGCCTAAGAAGTCAACGCTAGAAGCATAAAATGCAATATAAATACAACAGATTTTCCATCGTATAAATCGAATAATAGCAACCAGTGTGAAAGTTATGGTCATTTCTGCGGTCCGGGCCACCTAGGCTTCACTCCAGGGCGTTGCTCCGACAGATCGAATAGTTAGGGCCTCATAAGGCAACGCCCGAGGCATAAAATACAAAGTAAATAGAACAGTTTTTCCATTGTATAAAACGAATTATTGCAACCAGTGTGAAAGTTATGGTCATTTCTACGCTCCGTACAACCTAGGCTTCACTCTAGGGCGTTGGTCCACCAGATCGAATAGTTATGACGTAAGAAGTCAACGCCTTAAGCATAAAATACAATATAAATACAACAGTTTTTCCATTGTACAAAACGAATAATTGCAACCAGTATGAACGTTATGGTCATTTCTACGTTCCGGGAAACCTAGGCTTCACCCTAGGATGTGGCTCCACCAGATCGAATAGTTAGGGCCTAAGAAGTGAACGCCAGAAGCATAAAATGCAATAAAAATACAACAGTTTTTCCATCGTATAGCAGGAATAATTTGCAACCAGTGTGATAGTAGTGGTCATTTCTACGTTCCGGTCAACCCAGGTTTCACTCCAGGGCGTTGCTCCACCAGATCGAATAGTTACGGCCTAAGAAGTCAACGCCAGAAGCATAAAATACGATAAAGATACAACAGTTTTTCCATCGTATAAAACGAATAATTGCAATCAGTGTGAAAGTTATGGTCATTTCTACATTCCGAGCAACCTAGGCTTCACTCTAGGGCGTTGCTCCACCAGATAGAATAGTTAGGTACTTAGAAGTCAACGCCAGAAGCATAAAATACGACATAAATACAACAGCTGTTCCATCGTATAAAAGGGATAATTGCAAACAGTGTGAAAGTAATGGTCATTTCTACGTTCCGGGCAACCTAGGCTTCACTCTACGGCGTTCTTCCACCACATCGAATAGCTACGGCCTCAGATGTCAACGCCTGAAGTATAAAGTACAATAACAATACAACAGTCTTTCCATCCTATAACAGGAATAATTGCAACCGGTGTGAAAGTGATGGTCTTTTCTACGTTCCAGGTAACCTAGGCTTCACTCCAGGGCGCTGCTCCACCAGATCAAACAGTTAGGGCCTTAGAAGACAACGCCCGAAGCATTAAATACAAAATAAATAGAACAGTTTTTCCATTGTATAAAACGAATAATTGCTACCAGTGTAAAAGTTATGGTCATTTCTACGTTCCGGGCAACCTAGGCTGCACTCTAGGGCGTTGCTCCACCAGATGGAATAGTTAGGGTCTTAGAAGTCAACGCCTGAAGCATAAAATACAAAATAAATAAAACAGTTTTTCCATCGTATAAAACGAAAAATTGCTACCAGCGTGAAAGTTAAGATCATTTCTACGTTCAGCGCAATCTGGGCTTTACCCTAGGGCGTTGTTCCACCAGATGGAATAGCTAGGGCCTAAGAAGTCAACGCCAGAAGCATAAAAAGCGGTATAAATACGACAGCTTTTCCATTGTATAAAACGAATAATTGCAACCAGTGTGGAAGTTATGGTCATTTCTACCTTCCGGGCAACCTAGACTTCACTCTAGGGCGGTGCTCCTCCAAATCGAATAGTTAGGGCCTTAGAAGTCAATGCCCGAAGCATAAAATACAAAATAAATAGAACAGTTTTTCCATCGTATAGAACGAATAATTGCTACCAGTGTGAAAGTTATGGTCATTTCTACATTCCGAGCAACCTAGGCTTCACTCTAGGGCGTTGCTCCACCAGATCGAATAGTTAGGTCCTTAGAAGTCAACGCCAGAAGCATAAAATACGATATAAATACAACACCTGTTCCATCGTATAAAAGGAATAATTGCAAACAGTGTGAAAGTAATGGTTATTTCTACGTTCCGGGCAACCTAGGCTTCACTCTAGGGCGTTGCTCCACCAGATCAAACAGTTAGGGCCTTAGAAGTCAACGCCCGAAGCATTAAACACAAAATAAATAGAACAGTTTTTCCATTGTATAAAACGAATAATTGATACCAGTGTGAAAGTTATGGTCATTTCTACGGTCCGAGCAACCTAGGCTTCACCCTAGGCCGTTGTTCCACCAGATCGAATAGTTAGGGCCTAAGAAGTGAACGCCAGAAGCATAAAATGCAATAAAAATACAACAGTTTTTCCATCGCATAGCAGGAATAATTTGCAACCAGTGTGATAGTAGTGGTCATTTCTACGTTCCGGGCAACCTAGGTTTCACTCCAGGGAGTTGCTCCACCAGATCGAATAGTTACGGCCTAAGAAGTCAACGCCAGAAGCATAAAATACGATAAAGATGCAACAGTTTTTCCATCGTATAAAACGAATAATTGCAACCAGTGTGAAAGTTATGGTCATTTCTACGTTCCGGGCAACCTAGGCTTCACTCTACGGCGTTATTCCACCAGATCGAATAGTTAGGGCCTAAGAAGTCAACACCAGAAGAATAAAATACAAAATAAATACAACAGCCTTTACACCGTATAAAACGAATAATTGCAACCTGTGTGAAGGTTATCGTCATATCTACGTTCCGGGCAACCTAGGCTTCACTGACGGGCGTGCTCCACAAGGTCGAAATCTTAGGGCCTAAGAAGTCAACGCCCGAAGCATAAAATACGATATAAATACAACAGCATTTCCATCGTATTAAATGAATAATTGCAAACAGTGTGATAGTAGTGGTCATTTCTACGTTCCGGGCAACCCAGGTTTCACTCCAGGGCGTTGCTCCACCAGATCGAATAGTTACGGCCTAAGAAGTCAACGCCAGAAGCATAAAATACGATTAAGATGCAACAGTTTTTCCATCGTATAAACCGAATAATTGCAATCAGTGTGAAAGTTATGGTCACTTCTACATTCCGAGCAACCTAGGCTTCACTCTAGGGCGTTGCTCCACCAGATCGAATAGTTAGGTCCTTAGAAGTCAACGCCAGGATCATAAAATTCGATATAAATACAACAGCTTTGCCATCGTATAAAACGAATAATTGCTACCAGTGTAAAAGTTATGGTCATTTGTACGTTCCAGGCAACCTAGGCTTCACTGTATGGCGTTCTTCCACCACATCGAATAGCTACGGCCTCAGAAGTCAACGCGTGAAGTATAAAGTACAATAAAAATTCAACAGCCTTTAAATCCTATAACAGGAATAATTGCAACCCGTGTGAAAGTGATGGTCATTTCTACGTTCCAGGTAACCTAGGCTTCACTCCAGGGCGTCGCTCCACCAGGCCAAACAGTTAGGGCCTTAGAAGTCAACGCCCGAAGCATTAAATACAAAATAAATAGAACAGTTTTTCCATTGTATAAAACGAATAATTGCTACCAGTGTAAAAGTTATGGTCATTTCTACGTCCCGGGCAACATAGGCTGCACTCTAGGGCGTTGCTCCACCAGATGGAATAGTTAGGGCCTTAGAAGTCAACGCCCGAAGCATAAAATACAAAATAAATAAAACAGTTTTTCCATCGTATAAAACGAAGAATTGCTACCAGTGTAAAAGTTATGGTCATTTCTACGTTCCGGGCAATCTGGGCTTTACCCTAGAGCGTTGTTCCACCAGATGGAATTGTTAGGGCCTAAGAAGTCAATGCCCGAAGCATAAAATACAAAATAAATAGAACAGTTTTTCCTTCGTATAAAACGAATAATTGCTACCAGTGTGAAAGTTATGGTCATTTCTACGTTCCGGGCAACATAGGCTGCACTCGAGGGCGTTGCTCCACCAGATGGAATAGTTAGGGCCTTAGAAGTCAACGCCCGAAGCATAAAATACACAATAAATAAAACAGTTTTTCCATCGTATAAAACGAAGAATTGCTACCAGTGTAAAAGGTATGGTCATTTCTACGTTCCGGGCAACCTATGCTTCACCCTAGGCCGTTGTTCGACCAGATCGAATAGTTAGGGCCTAAGAAGTGAACGCCAGAAGCATACAATGCAATAAAAATACAACAGTTTTTCCATCGTATAGCAGGAATAATTTGCAACCAGTGTGATAGTAGTGGTCATTTCTACGTTCCGGGCAACCTAGGTTTCACTCCAGGGCGTTGCTCCACCAGGTCGGATAGTTACGGCCTAAGAAGTCAACGCCAGAAGCATAAAATACGATAAAGATGCAACAGTTTTTCCATCGTATAAAACGAATAATTGCAACCAGTGTGAAAGTGATGGTCATTTCTACGTTCCGGGCAACATAGGCTGCACTCTAGGGCGTTGCTCCACCAGATGGAATAGTTAGGGCCTTAGAAGTCAACGCCCGAAGCATAAAATACAAAATAAATACAACAGTTTTTCCATCGTATAAAACGAAAAATTGCTACCAGTGTGAAAGTTATGGTCATTTCTACGTTCCGCGCAATCTGGGCTTTACCGTAGAGCGTTGTTCCACCAGATGGAATTGTTAGGGCCTAAGAAGTCAATGCCCGAAGCATAAAATACAAAATAAATAGAACAGTTTTTCCTTCGTATAAAACGAATAATTGCTACCAGTGTGAAAGTTATGGTCATTTCTACGTTCCGGGCAACATAGGCTGCACTCGAGGGCGTTGCTCCACCAGATGGAATAGTTAGGGCCTTAGAAGTCAACGCCCGAAGCATAAAATACACAATAAATAAAACAGTTTTTCCATCGTATAAAACGAAGAATTGCTACCAGTGTAAAAGTTATGGTCATTTCTACGTTCCGGGCAACCTAGGCTTTACCCTAGGGCGTTGTTCCACCGGATGGAATAGTTAGGGCCTACGAAGTCAACGCCAGAAGCATAAAAAGCGATATAAATACGACAGCTTTTCCATCGTATAAAACGAATAATTGCAACCAGTGTGGAAGTTATGGACATTTCTACCTTCCGGGCAACCTAGGCTTCCCTCTAGGGCTTTGCTCCACCAGATCAAACAGTTAGGGCCTTAGAAGTCAACGCCCGAAGCATGAAATACCAAATAAATAGAACAGCTTTTCCATTGTATAAAACGAATAATTGCTACCAGTGTAAAGTGTATGGTCATTTCTACGTTCCGGGCAACCTATGCTTCACCCTAGGCCGTTGTTCGACCAGATCGAATAGTTAGGGCCTAAGAAGTGAACGCCAGAAGCATAAAATACGATATAAATACAACAGCTTTTCCATCGTATAAAAGGAATAATTGACACCAGTATGAAACTCATGGTCATTTCTACGTTCCGGGCAACCTAGGCTTCACTGTATGGCGCTCTTCCGCCACATCGAATAGCTACGGCCTCAGAAGTCGACGCCAGAAGCTTAAAATACAATATAAATATAACAGTTTTTCCATCGTATAAAACGAATAATTGCTACCAGTGTAAAAGTTATGGTCATTTCTACGTTCCGGGCAACATAGGCTGCACTCTAGGGCGGTGCTCCACCAAATCGAATAGCTAGGGCCTTAGAAGTCAACGCCCGAAGCATTAAACACAAAATAAATAGAACAGTTTTTCCATTGTATAAAACGAATAATTGATACCAGTGTGAAAGTTATGGTCATTTCTACGTTCCGGGCAACCTAGGCTTCACCCTAGGCCGTTGTTCCACCAGATCGAATAGTTAGGGCCTAAGATGTGAACGCCAGAAGCATAAAATGCAATAAAAATACAACAGTTTTTCCATCGTATAGCAGGAATAATTTGCAACCAGTGTGATAGTAGAGGTCATTTCTACGTTCCGGGCAACCTAGGTTTCACTCCAGGGCGTTGCTCCACCAGGTCGGATAGTTACGGCCTAAGAAGTCAACGCCAGAAGCATAAAATACGATAAAGATGCAACAGTTTTTCCATCGTATAAAACGAATAATTGCAACCAGTGTGAAAGTGATGGTCATTTCTACGTTCCGGGCAACCTAGGCTTCACTCTAGGGCGTTGCTCCACCAGATCAAACAGTTAGGGCCTTAGAAGTCAACGCCCGAAGCATTAAATACAAAATAAATAGAACAGTTTTTCCATTGTATAAAACGAATAATTGCTACCAGTGTAAAAGGTATGGTCATTTCTACGTTCCGGGCAACCTATGCTTCACCCTAGGCCGTTGTTCGACCAGATCGAATAGTTAGGGCCTAAGAAGTGAACGCCAGAAGCATACAATGCAATAAAAATACAACAGTTTTTCCATCGTATAGCAGGAATAATTTGCAACCAGTGTGATAGTAGTGGTCATTTCTACGTTCCGGGCAACCCAGGTTTCACTCCAGGGCGTTGCTCCACCAGATCGAATAGTTACCGCCTAAGAAGTCAACGCCAGAAACATAAAATACGATTAAGATGCAACAGTTTTTCCATCGTATAAAACGAATAATTGCAATCAGTGTGAAAGTTATGGTCACTTCTACATTCCGAGCAACCTAGGCTTCACTCTAGGGCGTTGCTCCACCAGATCGAATAGTTAGGTCCTTAGAAGTCAACGCCAGGAGCATAAAATTCGATATAAATACAACAGCTTTGCCATCGTATAAAACGAATAATTGCTACCAGTGTAAAAGTTATGGTCATTTGTACGTTCCAGGCAACCTAGGCTTCACTGTATGGCGTTCTTCCACCACATCGAATAGCTACGGCCTCAGAAGTCAACGCCTGAAGTATAAAGTACAATAAAAATACAACAGCCTTTCCATCCTATAACAGGAATAGTTGCAACCCGTGTGAAAGTGATGGTCATTTCTACGTTCCAGGTAACCTTGGCTTCACTCCAGGGCGTCGCTCCACCAGGCCAAACAGTTAGGGCCTTAGAAGTCAACGCCCGAAGCATTAAATACAAAATAAATAGAACAGTTTTTCCATTGTATAAAACGAATAATTGCTACCAGTGTAAAAGTTATGGTCATTTCTACGTTCCGGGCAACATAGGCTGCACTCTAGGGCGTTGCTCCATCAGATGGAATAGTTAGGGCCTTAGAAGTCAACGCCCGAAGCATAAAATACAAAATAAATAAAACAGTTTTTCCATCGTATAAAACGAATAATTGCAATCAGTGTGAAAGTTATGGTCACTTCTACATTCCGAGCAACCTAGGCTTCACTCTAGGGCGTTGCTCCACCAGATCGAATAGTTAGGTCCTTAGAAGTCAACGCCAGGAGCATAAAATTCGATATAAATACGACAGCCTTTCCATCGTATAAAACGAATAATTGCTACCAGTGTGAAAGTTATGGTCATTTCTACGAACGGGGCAACCTAGGCTACACTCTAGGGCGTTGCTCTACCAGATCGAACAGTTAGGGACTAAGAAGTCAACGCCAGAAGCATAAAATACGATATAAATACAACTGCTTTTCCATCGTATAAAACAAATAATTGCAGCCAGTGTGAAGGTTATGGTCATTTCTACGTTCCGGGCAACCTAGGCTTCCCTCTAGGTCGTTGCTCCACCAGATCAAACAGTTAGGGCCTTAGAAGTCAACGCCCGAAGCATTAAATACAAAATAAATAGAACAGTTTTTCCATTGTATAAAACGAATAATTGCTACCAGTGTAAAAGTTATGGTCATTTCTACGTTCCGGGCAACATAGGCTGCACTCTAGGGCGTTGCTCCACCAGATGGAATAGTTAGGGCCTTAGAAGTCAACGCCCGAAGCATAAAATACAAAATAAATAAAACAGTTTTTCCATCGTATAAAACGAAGAATTGCTACCAGTGTAAAAGTTATGGTCATTTCTACGTTCCGGGCAACCTAGGCTTTACCCTAGGGCGTTGTTCCACTAGATGGAATAGTTAGGGCCTACGAAGTCAACGCCAGAAGCATAAAAAGCGATATAAATACGACAGCCTTTCCATCGTATAAAACGAATAATTGCTACCAGTGTGAAAGTTATGGTCATTTCTACCAACGGGGCAACCTAGGCTACACTCTAGGGCGTTGCTCTACCAGATCGAACAGTTAGGGACTAAGAAGTCTACGCCAGAAGCATAAAATACGATATAAATACAACTGCTTTTCCATCGTATAAAACAAATAATTGCAGCCAGTGTGAAGGTTATGGTCATTTCTACGTTCCGGGCAACCTAGGCTTCCCTCTAGGGCGTTGCTCCACCAGATCAAACAGTTAGGGCCTTAGAAGTCAACGCCCGAAGCATTAAATACAAAATAAATAGAACAGTTTTTCCATTGTATAAAACGAATAATTGCTACCAGTGTAAAAGTTATGGTCATTTCTACGTTCCGGGCAACATAGGCTGCACTCTAGGGCGTTGCTCCACCAGATGGAATAGTTAGGGCCTTAGAAGTCAACGCCCGAAGCATAAAATACAAAATAAATAAAACAGTTTTTCCATCGTATAAAACGAAAAATTGCTACCAGTGTGAAAGTTATGGTCATTTCTACGTTCCGCGCAATCTGGGCTTTACCCTAGAGCGCTGTTCCATTAGATGGAATTGTTAGGGCCTAAGAAGTCAATGCCCGAAGCATAAAATACAAAATAAATAGAACAGTTTTTCCTTCGTATAAAACGAATAATTGCTACCAGTGTGAAAGTTATGGTCATTTCTACGTTCCGGGCAACATAGGCTGCACTCGAGGGCGTTGCTCCACCAGATGGAATAGTTAGGGCCTTAGAAGTCAACGCCCGAAGCATAAAATACACAATAAATAAAACAGTTTTTCCATCGTATAAAACGAAGAATTGCTACCAGTGTAAAAGTTATGCTCATTTCTACGTTCCGGGCAACCTAGGCTTTACCCTAGGGCGTTGTTCCACCGGATGGAATAGTTAGGGCCTACGAAGTCAACGCCAGAAGCATAAAAAGCGATATAAATACGACAGCTTTTCCATCGTATAAAACGAATAATTGCAACCAGTGTGGAAGTTATGGTCATTTCTACCTTCGGGGCAACCTAGGCTTCCCTCTAGGGCTTTGCTCCACCAGATCAAACAGTTAGGGCCTTAGAAGTCAACGCCCGAAGCATGAAATACAAAATAAAGAGAACAGTTTTTCCATTGTATAAAACGAATAATTGCTACCAGTGTAAAATGTATGGTCATTTCTACGTTCCGGGCAACCTATGCTTCACCCTAGGCCGTTGTTCGACCAGATCGAATAGTTAGGGCCTAAGAAGTGAAGGCCAGAAGCATACAGTGCAATAAAAATACAACAGTTTTTCCATCGTATAGCAGGAATAATTTGCAACCAGTGTGATAGTAGTGGTCATTTCTACGTTCCGGGCAACCTAGGTTTCACTCCAGGGCGTTGCTCCACCAGGTCGGATAGTTACGGCCTAAGAATTCACGCCAGAAGCATAAATTACAATATAAGTACAACAGCTTTTCCATCGTATATAATGTATATTTGCAAACAGTGTGGAAGTTATGGACACTTCTACGTTCCGGGCAACCTAGGCTTCACTCTAGGGTGTTGCCACACCAGATGGAATTGCTAGGGACTTAGAATTCAATGCCAGAAGCATAAAATGCAAAATACATAGATCAGTTTTTCCATTGTATAAAACGAATAACTGCGACCACTGTGAAAGTACTGGTCATTTCTGCGTAGCGGGCAACCTAGTCTTCACCCTAGGGCGTTGTTCCACCAGATGGAATAGTTAGGGCCTAAGAAGTCAACGCCAGAAGCATAAAATACGATATAATTTCAACAGCTTTTCCATCGTATAAAACGAATAATGGTAACCAGTGTGAAAGTTGTGGTCATTTCTACGTTCCGGTCAACCTAGGCTTCAGTCTAGGACGTTGCTCCACCAGATGGAATAGCTAGGGCCTACGAAGTCAACGCCAGAAGCATAAAATACAATATAAGTACAACAGCTTTTCCATCGTATATAACGTATATTTGCAACCAGTGTGAAAGTTATGCTCATTTCTACTTCCCGGGCAACCTAGGCTTCACTCTAGGGCGTTGCTCCACCAGATCGAATAGTTAGGGCGTTAGAAGTCAACGCCCGAAGCATAAAATACAATACAGTACAACAGTTTTTCCATCGTATAAAATGAATGATTGCGAACATTGTGAAAGTAATGGTCATTTCTACGTGCCTGGCAACCTACGCGTCACTCTAGGGCGTTGCTACTCCACATCTGATAGCTACGGCCTTAGAAGCTAACGCCGGAAGCATAAAATGCAATATAAATACAACAGCTTTGCCATTGTATAAGATGAATAATTGCAAACAGTGTGAAGGTAATGGTCATTTCTACGTTCCGAGCAACCTAGGCTTCACTCTAGGGCGTTGCTCCACCAGATCGAATAGTTAGGGCCTTAGAAGTCAACGCCAGAAGCATAAAATACAATAAAGATGCAACAGTTTTTCCATCGTATAACAGGAATAATTGCAAACAGTGTGAAGGTAATGGTATGTTCTACGTTCCGGGCAAACTAGGCTTCACGCTAGGGTGTTGCTCCACCAGATGGAATAGCTAGGGCCTTAGAAGTCAACGCCCGAAGCATAAAATGCAAAATAAATAGAACAGTTTTTCCATTGTATAAAACGAATAACTGCAACGAGTGTGAAAGTACTGGTCATTTCTACGTTCCGGGCAACCTACGCTTCACCCAAGGCCGTCGTTCCACCAGATGGAATAGTTAGGGCCTTGGAAGTCAACGCCAGAAGCATAAACTACAAAATAAATACAACAGTCTTTCCATCGTATAAAACGAATAATTGCAACCTGTGTGATGGTTATGGACATATCTACGTTCCGGGCAATCTACGCTTCACTGTAGGGCGTTGCTCCACCAAATCGAATTGTTAGGGCCTTAGAAGTCAACGCCCCAAGCATAAAATACAATATAAGTACAACAGTTTTTCCATCGTATAAAATGAATGATGGCGAACATTGTGAAAGTAATGGTCATTTCTACGTGCCTGGCAACCTACGCGTCACTCTAGGGCGTTGCTGCTCCACGTCTGACAGCTACGGCCTTAGAAGCTAACGCCGGAAGCATAAAATACAACATAAATACAACAGCTTTGCCATCGTATAAAATGAATAATTGCAAACAGTGTGAAGGTAATGGTCATTTCTACGTTCCGAGCAACCTAGGCTTCACTATAGGGCGTTGCACCACCAGATCGAATAGTTAGGGCGTTACAAGTCAACGCCAGAAGCATAAAATACAATACAGATGCAACAGTTTTTCCATCGTATAACAGGAATAATTGCAAACAGTGTGAAGGTAATGGTATGTTCTACATTCCGGGCAAACTAGGCTTCACGCTAGGGTGTTGCTCCACCAGATGGAATATCTAGGGCCTTAGAAGTCAACGCCCGAAGCATAAAATGCGAAATAAATAGAACAGTTTTTCCATTGTATAAAACGAATAACTGTAACCAGTGTGAAAGTACTGGTCATTTCTACGTTCCGGCAACCTAGGCTTCACTGTAGGGCGTTGCTCCACCATACCGAATAGTTAGGGCCTTAGAAGTCAACGCCAGAAGCCTAAAATACAATATAAGTACAACAGTTTTTCCATCGTATAAAATGAATGATTGCGAACATTGTGAAAGTAATGGTCATTTCTACGTGCCTGGCAACCTACGTGTCACTCTAGGGCGTTGCTGCTCCACATCTGATAGCTACGGCCTTAGAAGTTAACGCCGGAAGCATAAAATACATTATAAATACAACAGCTTTGCCACCGTATAAAATAAATAATTGCAAACAGTGTGAAGGTAATGGTCATTTCTACGTTCCGAGAAACCTAGGCTTCACTCTAGGTCGTTGCTCCACCAGATCGAATAGTTAGGGCCTAAGAAATGAACGCCAGCAGCATTAAATACGATATAAATACAACAGTTCTTCCATCATATAAAACGAATGATTGCAACCAGTATGAAAGTTATGGTCATTTCTACGTTCCGGGCAACCTAGGCTTCACTCTATGGCGTTCTTCCACCACATGGAATAGCTACGTCCTCAGAAGTCAATGCCAGAAGCATAAAATACGATATAAATACAACAGCTTTTCCATCGTATAAAACGAATAATTGCAACCAGTGTGGAAGTTATGGTCATTTCTACGTTCCGGGCAACCTAGGCTTCACTCTAGGGCGGTGCTCCACCAAATCGAGTAGCTAGGGCCTTAGAAGTCAACGCCAGAAGCATAAAATACAATAAAGATGCAAAAGTTTTTCCATCGTATAACAGGAATAACTGCAAACAGTATGAAAGTACTTGTCATTTCTACGTTCCGGGTAACCTAGGTTTCACTCTAGGGCGTAGCTCCACCGTATCGAATAGCTAGGTACTTAGAATTCAACGCCATAAGAATAAAATACAATATAAGTACAACAGTTTTTCCATCGTCTAAAATGAATAATTGCAGCCAGTGTGAATGTTATGGTCATTTCTACATTTCGAGCAACCTAGGCTTCATTCTAGGGCGTTGCTCCACCTGATCGAATAGCTAGGGCTTTAGAAGTCCACGCCCGAAGCATTAAATACAAAATAAATACAACAGCTTTTTCATCGTATAAAACTGATAATTGCAACCAGTGTGAAAGTTATGGTCATTTCTACGTTCCGGGCAACCTAGGCAACACTGTATGGTGTTCTTCCACCACAACGAATAGCTACGGCCTCAGAAGTCAACGACTGAAGTATAAAATACAATAAAAATACAACAGTCTTTCCATCCTATAACAGGAATAATTGCAACCCGTGTGAAAGTGATGGTCATTTCTACGTTCCAGGCAACCTAGGCTTCACTCTAGGGCGTTGCTCCACCAGATCAAACAGTTAGGGCCTTAGAAGTCAACGCCCGAAGCATTAAATACAAAATAAATAGAACAGTTTTTCATTGTATAAAACAAATAATTGCTACCAGTGTAAAAGTTATGGTCATTTCTACGTTCCGGGCAACCTAGGCTTCACCATAGGCCGTTGTTCCACCAGATCGAATAGTTAGGGCCTAAGAAGTGAACGCCAGAAGCATATAATACAATATAAATACAACAGTTTTTCCATCATATAAAACGAATGATAGCAGCCAGTGTGAAAGTTATGGTCATATCTACGTTCCGGGCAACCTAGGCTGCACTCTAGGGCGTTGCTCCACCAGATCGAGTAGCTGGGGCCTTAGAAGTCAACGCCCGAAGCATAAAATACAAAATAAATAACACAGTTTTTCCATCGTATAAAACGAAAAATTGCAAACAGTGTGAAAGATATGGACATTTCTACGATCCGGGCTACCTAGGCTTCACTATATGGCGTTCTTCCACCACATCGAATAGCAACGGGCTCAGAAGTCAACGCCAGAAGCTTAAATACAATATAAATATTACAGTTTTTCCATCGTATAAAACGAATAATAGCAACCCGTGTGAAAGTTATGGTCATTTCTACGTTCCGAGCAACCTAGGCTTCACTCTACGGCGATGCTCCACCAGATCAAACTGTTAGGGCCTTAGAAGTCAACGCCCGAAGCATAAAATACAAAATAAATTGAACGGTTTTTCCATTGTATAAAACGAATAATTGCTGCCAGTGTAAAAGTTATGGTCATTTCTACTTTCCGGGCAACCTACGCTTCCCCCGAGGGCGTTGATCCAGCAGATTGAATAGTTAGGGCCTAAGAAGTCAACGCCAGAAGCATAAAATACAATATAAATACAACAGTTTTTCCATCGTATAAAACGAATGATTGCAACCAGGATGAAAGTTATGGTCATTTCTACGTTCCGGGCAACCTAGGCTTCACTCTATGGCGTTCTTCCACCACATGGAATAGCTACGTCCTCAGAAGTCAATGCCCGAAGCATAAAATGCAATAAAAATACAACAGTTTTTTCATCATATAACAGGAATAATTGCTACCAGTGTGAAAGTTATGGTCATTTCTACTTTCCGGGCAACCTACGCTTCCCCCTAGGGCGTTGATCCACCAGATGGAATAGTTAGGGCCTAAGAAGTCAACGCCAGAAGCATAAAATACGATATAAATACAACAGCTTTTCCATCGTATAAAACGAATAATTGCAACCAGTGTGGAAGTTATGGTCATTTCTACGTTCCGGGCAACCTAGGCTTCACTCTAGGGCGGTGCTCCACCGTATCGAATAGCTAGGTACTTAGAATTCAACGCCATAAGAATAAAATACAATATAAGTACAACAGTTTTTGCATCGTATAAAATGAATAATTGCAACCAGTGTGAAAGTTATGGTCATTTCTACATTTCGAGCAACCTAGGCTTCATTCTAGGGCGTTGCTCCACCGGATCGAATAGTTAGGGCTTTAGAAGTCCACGCCCGAAGCATTAAATACAAAATAAATACAACAGCTTTTTCATCGTATAAAACTGATAATTGCAACCAGTGTGAAAGTTATGGTCATTTCTACGTTCCGGGCAACCTAGGCTACACTGTATGGTGTTCTTCCACCACAACGAATAGCTACGGCCTCAGAAGTCAACGACTGAAGTATAAAATACAATAAAAATACAACAGTCTTTCCATCCTATAACAGGAATAATTGCAACCCGTGTGAAAGTGATGGTCATTTCTACGTTCCAGGCAACCTAGGCTTCACTCTAGGGCGTTGTTCCACCAGATGGAATAGTTAGGGCCTAAAAAGTCAACGCCAGAAGCATAAAATACGATATAAATTCAACAGCTTTTCCATCGCATAAAACGAATAATTGCAACCTGTGTGAAGGTTATGGTCATATCTACGTTCCGGGCAACCTAGGCTTCACCCTATGGCGTTGTACCACCAGATCGAATAGTTAGGGCCTAAGAAGTGAACGCCAGAAGCATAAAATACCATATAAATACAACAGTTTTTCCATCGTATAAAACGAATAATTGCAACCAGTGTGAAAGTTATGGTCACTTCTACATTTCGAGCAACCTAGGCTTCACTCTAGGGCGCTGCTCCACCTGATCGAATAGTTAGGGCCTTAGAAGTCAACGCCAGAAGCATAAAATACGATATAAATTCAACAGCTTTTCCATCGTATAAAACGAATAATTGCAACCAGTGTGAAAGTTATGGTCATTTCAACGTTCCGGGAAACCTAGGCTTCACACTAGGGCGTTGCTCCTCCAGATCAAGTAGTTAGGGCCTAAGAAGTCAACGCCAGAAGCATAAATTACAATATAAGTACAACAGCTTTTCCATCGTATATAATGTATATTTGCAAACAGTGTGGAAGTTGTGGACACTTCTACGTTCCGGGCAACCTAGGCTTCACTCTAGGGCGCTGCTCCACCTGATCGAATAGTTAGGGCCTTAGAAGTCAACGCCAGAAGCATAAAATACGATATAAATTCAACAGCTTTTCCATCGTATAAAACGAATAATTGCAACCAGTGTGAAAGTTATGGTCATTTCAACGTTCCGGGAAACCTAGGCTTCACCATAGGCCGTTGTTCCACCAGATCGAATAGTTAGGGCCTAAGAAGTGAACGCCAGAAGCATATAATACAATATAAATACAACAGTTTTTCCATCATATAAAACGAATGATAGCAACCAGTGTGAAAGTTATGGTCATATCTACGTTCCGGGCAACCTAGGCTGCACTCTAGGGCGTTGCTCCACCAGATCGAATAGCAAGGGGCTTTGAATTCAACGCCAGAAGGATAAAATACAATATAAGTACAACAGTTTTTCCATCGTATAAAATGAATAATTGCAGACATTGTGAAAGTAATGGTCATTTCTACGTTCCGGTCAACCTAGGCGTCACTCTAATGCGTTGCTCCACCACATCTAATAGCTACGGCCTTAGAAGTCAACGCCAGGAGCATAAAATACAATATAAATACAACAGCTTTTCCATCGTATAAAATGAATCATTGCAAACAGTGTGAAAGTAATAGTCATGTCTACGTTCCGGGTAACCTAGGTTTCACTCTAGGGCGTTGCTCCACCAGTTAGAATAGCAAGGGACTTAGACTTCAACGCCAGAAGATTAAAATACAATATAAGTACAACAGTTTTTCCATCGCATAAAATGAATATTTGCAAACATTATGAAAGTAATGGTCATTTCTACGTTCCGGGCAACCCATGCGACACTCTAGGGCGTTGCTGCACTACATCTGATAGCTACGGCCTTCAAAGTCAATGACAGAAGCATAAAATACGATATAAGTACAACAGCTTGTCCATCATATAAAACGAGTAATGGTAACCAGTGTGAAAGTTATGGTCATTTCTACGTTCCGGTCAACCTAGGCTTCACTCTAGGACGTTGATCCACCAGATCGAATAGATTGGGCCTATGAAGTCAACGCCAGAAGCATAAAATACAATAAAGGTGCAACAGTTTTTCCATCGTATAACAGGAATAATTGCATCCAGTGTGAAGGTAATGGTGTGTTCTACGTTCCGGGCAACCTAGGCTTCACACTAGGGCGGTGCTCCACCAGATCAAAGAGTTAGGGCCTAAGAAGTCAACGCCAGAAGCATAAATTACAATATAAGTACAACAGCTTTTCCATCGTATATAATGTATATTTGCAAACAGTGTGGAAGTTATGGACACTTCTACGTTCCGGGCAACCTAGGCTTCACTCTAGGGTGTTGCCACACCAGATGGAATTGCTAGGGACTTAGAATCCAATGCCAGAAGCATAAAATGCAATATAAATTTTACAAGTTTTACATTGTATAAAATGTATAATAGCAATCAGTGTGAAAGTTATGGTCATTTCAACGTTCCGGGAAACCTAGGCTTCCCTCTAGGTCGTTGCTCCACCAGATCAAACAGTTAGGGCCTTAGAAGTCAACGCCCGAAGCATTAAATACAAAATAAATAGAACAGTTTTTCCATTGTATAAAACGAATAATTGCTACCAGTGTAAAAGTTATGGTCATTTCTACGTTCCGGGCAACATAGGCTGCACTCTAGGGCGTTGCTCCACCAGATGGAATAGTTAGGGCCTTAGAAGTCAACGCCCGAAGCATAAAATACAAAATAAATAAAACAGTTTTTCCATCGTATAAAACGAAGAATTGCTACCAGTGTAAAAGTTATGGTCATTTCTACGTTCCGGGCAACCTAGGCTTTACCCTAGGGCGTTGTTCCACTAGATGGAATAGTTAGGGCCTACGAAGTCAACGCCAGAAGCATAAAAAGCGATATAAATACGACAGCCTTTCCATCGTATAAAACGAATAATTGCTACCAGTGTGAAAGTTATGGTCATTTCTACCAACGGGGCAACCTAGGCTACACTCTAGGGCGTTGCTCTACCAGATCGAACAGTTAGGGACTAAGAAGTCTACGCCAGAAGCATAAAATACGATATAAATACAACTGCTTTTCCATCGTATAAAACAAATAATTGCAGCCAGTGTGAAGGTTATGGTCATTTCTACGTTCCGGGCAACCTAGGCTTCCCTCTAGGGCGTTGCTCCACCAGATCAAACAGTTAGGGCCTTAGAAGTCAACGCCCGAAGCATTAAATACAAAATAAATAGAACAGTTTTTCCATTGTATAAAACGAATAATTGCTACCAGTGTAAAAGTTATGGTCATTTCTACGTTCCGGGCAACATAGGCTGCACTCTAGGGCGTTGCTCCACCAGATGGAATAGTTAGGGCCTTAGAAGTCAACGCCCGAAGCATAAAATACAAAATAAATAAAACAGTTTTTCCATCGTATAAAACGAAAAATTGCTACCAGTGTGAAAGTTATGGTCATTTCTACGTTCCGCGCAATCTGGGCTTTACCCTAGAGCGCTGTTCCATTAGATGGAATTGTTAGGGCCTAAGAAGTCAATGCCCGAAGCATAAAATACAAAATAAATAGAACAGTTTTTCCTTCGTATAAAACGAATAATTGCTACCAGTGTGAAAGTTATGGTCATTTCTACGTTCCGGGCAACATAGGCTGCACTCGAGGGCGTTGCTCCACCAGATGGAATAGTTAGGGCCTTAGAAGTCAACGCCCGAAGCATAAAATACACAATAAATAAAACAGTTTTTCCATCGTATAAAACGAAGAATTGCTACCAGTGTAAAAGTTATGCTCATTTCTACGTTCCGGGCAACCTAGGCTTTACCCTAGGGCGTTGTTCCACCGGATGGAATAGTTAGGGCCTACGAAGTCAACGCCAGAAGCATAAAAAGCGATATAAATACGACAGCTTTTCCATCGTATAAAACGAATAATTGCAACCAGTGTGGAAGTTATGGTCATTTCTACCTTCGGGGCAACCTAGGCTTCCCTCTAGGGCTTTGCTCCACCAGATCAAACAGTTAGGGCCTTAGAAGTCAACGCCCGAAGCATGAAATACAAAATAAAGAGAACAGTTTTTCCATTGTATAAAACGAATAATTGCTACCAGTGTAAAATGTATGGTCATTTCTACGTTCCGGGCAACCTATGCTTCACCCTAGGCCGTTGTTCGACCAGATCGAATAGTTAGGGCCTAAGAAGTGAAGGCCAGAAGCATACAGTGCAATAAAAATACAACAGTTTTTCCATCGTATAGCAGGAATAATTTGCAACCAGTGTGATAGTAGTGGTCATTTCTACGTTCCGGGCAACCTAGGTTTCACTCCAGGGCGTTGCTCCACCAGGTCGGATAGTTACGGCCTAAGAATTCACGCCAGAAGCATAAATTACAATATAAGTACAACAGCTTTTCCATCGTATATAATGTATATTTGCAAACAGTGTGGAAGTTATGGACACTTCTACGTTCCGGGCAACCTAGGCTTCACTCTAGGGTGTTGCCACACCAGATGGAATTGCTAGGGACTTAGAATTCAATGCCAGAAGCATAAAATGCAAAATACATAGATCAGTTTTTCCATTGTATAAAACGAATAACTGCGACCACTGTGAAAGTACTGGTCATTTCTGCGTAGCGGGCAACCTAGTCTTCACCCTAGGGCGTTGTTCCACCAGATGGAATAGTTAGGGCCTAAGAAGTCAACGCCAGAAGCATAAAATACGATATAATTTCAACAGCTTTTCCATCGTATAAAACGAATAATGGTAACCAGTGTGAAAGTTGTGGTCATTTCTACGTTCCGGTCAACCTAGGCTTCAGTCTAGGACGTTGCTCCACCAGATGGAATAGCTAGGGCCTACGAAGTCAACGCCAGAAGCATAAAATACAATATAAGTACAACAGCTTTTCCATCGTATATAACGTATATTTGCAACCAGTGTGAAAGTTATGCTCATTTCTACTTCCCGGGCAACCTAGGCTTCACTCTAGGGCGTTGCTCAACCAGATCGAATAGTTAGGGCGTTAGAAGTCAACGCCCGAAGCATAAAATACAATACAGTACAACAGTTTTTCCATCGTATAAAATGAATGATTGCGAACATTGTGAAAGTAATGGTCATTTCTACGTGCCTGGCAACCTACGCGTCACTCTAGGGCGTTGCTACTCCACATCTGATAGCTACGGCCTTAGAAGCTAACGCCGGAAGCATAAAATGCAATATAAATACAACAGCTTTGCCATTGTATAAGATGAATAATTGCAAACAGTGTGAAGGTAATGGTCATTTCTACGTTCCGAGCAACCTAGGCTTCACTCTAGGGCGTTGCTCCACCAGATCGAATAGTTAGGGCCTTAGAAGTCAACGCCAGAAGCATAAAATACAATAAAGATGCAACAGTTTTTCCATCGTATAACAGGAATAATTGCAAACAGTGTGAAGGTAATGGTATGTTCTACGTTCCGGGCAAACTAGGCTTCACGCTAGGGTGTTGCTCCACCAGATGGAATAGCTAGGGCCTTAGAAGTCAACGCCCGAAGCATAAAATGCAAAATAAATAGAACAGTTTTTCCATTGTATAAAACGAATAACTGCAACGAGTGTGAAAGTACTGGTCATTTCTACGTTCCGGGCAACCTACGCTTCACCCAAGGCCGTCGTTCCACCAGATGGAATAGTTAGGGCCTTGGAAGTCAACGCCAGAAGCATAAACTACAAAATAAATACAACAGTCTTTCCATCGTATAAAACGAATAATTGCAACCTGTGTGATGGTTATGGACATATCTACGTTCCGGGCAATCTACGCTTCACTGTAGGGCGTTGCTCCACCAAATCGAATTGTTAGGGCCTTAGAAGTCAACGCCCCAAGCATAAAATACAATATAAGTACAACAGTTTTTCCATCGTATAAAATGAATGATGGCGAACATTGTGAAAGTAATGGTCATTTCTACGTGCCTGGCAACCTACGCGTCACTCTAGGGCGTTGCTGCTCCACGTCTGACAGCTACGGCCTTAGAAGCTAACGCCGGAAGCATAAAATACAATATAAATACAACAGCTTTGCCATCGTATAAAATGAATAATTGCAAACAGTGTGAAGGTAATGGTCATTTCTACGTTCCGAGCAACCTAGGCTTCACTATAGGGCGTTGCACCACCAGATCGAATAGTTAGGGCGTTACAAGTCAACGCCAGAAGCATAAAATACAATACAGATGCAACAGTTTTTCCATCGTATAACAGGAATAATTGCAAACAGTGTGAAGGTAATGGTATGTTCTACATTCCGGGCAAACTAGACTTCACGCTAGGGTGTTGCTCCACCAGATGGAATAGCTAGGGCCTTAGAAGTCAACGCCCGAAGCATAAAATGCGAAATAAATAGAACAGTTTTTCCATTGTATAAAACGAATAACTGTAACCAGTGTGAAAGTACTGGTCATTTCTACGTTCCGGCAACCTAGGCTTCACTGTAGGGCGTTGCTCCACCATACCGAATAGTTAGGGCCTTAGAAGTCAACGCCAGAAGCCTAAAATACAATATAAGTACAACAGTTTTTCCATCGTATAAAATGAATGATTGCGAACATTGTGAAAGTAATGGTCATTTCTACGTGCCTGGCAACCTACGTGTCACTCTAGGGCGTTGCTGCTCCACATCTGATAGCTACGGCCTTAGAAGTTAACGCCGGAAGCATAAAATACATTATAAATACAACAGCTTTGCCACCGTATAAAATAAATAATTGCAAACAGTGTGAAGGTAATGGTCATTTCTACGTTCCGAGAAACCTAGGCTTCACTCTAGGTCGTTGCTCCACCAGATCGAATAGTTAGGGCCTAAGAAATGAACGCCAGCAGCATAAAATACGATATAAATACAACAGTTCTTCCATCATATAAAACGAATGATTGCAACCAGTATGAAAGTTATGGTCATTTCTACGTTCCGGGCAACCTAGGCTTCACTCTATGGCGTTCTTCCACCACATGGAATAGCTACGTCCTCAGAAGTCAATGCCAGAAGCATAAAATACGATATAAATACAACAGCTTTTCCATCGTATAAAACGAATAATTGCAACCAGTGTGGAAGTTATGGTCATTTCTACGTTCCGGGCAACCTAGGCTTCACTCTAGGGCGGTGCTCCACCAAATCGAGTAGCTAGGGCCTTAGAAGTCAACGCCAGAAGCATAAAATACAATAAAGATGCAAAAGTTTTTCCATCGTATAACAGGAATAACTGCAAACAGTATGAAAGTACTTGTCATTTCTACGTTCCGGGTAACCTAGGTTTCACTCTAGGGCGTAGCTCCACCGTATCGAATAGCTAGGTACTTAGAATTCAACGCCATAAGAATAAAATACAATATAAGTACAACAGTTTTTCCATCGTCTAAAATGAATAATTGCAGCCAGTGTGAAAGTTATGGTCATTTCTACATTTCGAGCAACCTAGGCTTCATTCTAGGGCGTTGCTCCACCTGATCGAATAGTTAGGGCTTTAGAAGTCCACGCCCGAAGCATTAAATACAAAATAAATACAACAGCTTTTTCATCGTATAAAACTGATAATTGCAACCAGTGTGAAAGTTATGGTCATTTCTACGTTCCGGGCAACCTAGGCAACACTGTATGGTGTTCTTCCACCACAACGAATAGCTACGGCCTCAGAAGTCAACGACTGAAGTATAAAATACAATAAAAATACAACAGTCTTTCCATCCTATAACAGGAATAATTGCAACCCGTGTGAAAGTGATGGTCATTTCTACGTTCCAGGCAACCTAGGCTTCACTCTAGGGCGTTGCTCCACCAGATCAAACAGTTAGGGCCTTAGAAGTCAACGCCCGAAGCATTAAATACAAAATAAATAGAACAGTTTTTCATTGTATAAAACAAATAATTGCTACCAGTGTAAAAGTTATGGTCATTTCTACGTTCCGGGCAACCTAGGCTTCACCATAGGCCGTTGTTCCACCAGATCGAATAGTTAGGGCCTAAGAAGTGAACGCCAGAAGCATATAATACAATATAAATACAACAGTTTTTCCATCATATAAAACGAATGATAGCAGCCAGTGTGAAAGTTATGGTCATATCTACGTTCCGGGCAACCTAGGCTGCACTCTAGGGCGTTGCTCCACCAGATCGAGTAGCTGGGGCCTTAGAAGTCAACGCCCGAAGCATAAAATACAAAATAAATAACACAGTTTTTCCATCGTATAAAACGAAAAATTGCAAACAGTGTGAAAGATATGGACATTTCTACGATCCGGGCTACCTAGGCTTCACTATATGGCGTTCTTCCACCACATCGAATAGCAACGGGCTCAGAAGTCAACGCCAGAAGCTTAAATACAATATAAATATTACAGTTTTTCCATCGTATAAAACGAATAATAGCAACCCGTGTGAAAGTTATGGTCATTTCTACGTTCCGAGCAACCTAGGCTTCACTCTACGGCGATGCTCCACCAGATCAAACTGTTAGGGCCTTAGAAGTCAACGCCCGAAGCATAAAATACAAAATAAATTGAACGGTTTTTCCATTGTATAAAACGAATAATTGCTGCCAGTGTAAAAGTTATGGTCATTTCTACTTTCCGGGCAACCTACGCTTCCCCCGAGGGCGTTGATCCAGCAGATTGAATAGTTAGGGCCTAAGAAGTCAACGCCAGAAGCATAAAATACAATATAAATACAACAGTTTTTCCATCGTATAAAACGAATGATTGCAACCAGGATGAAAGTTATGGTCATTTCTACGTTCCGGGCAACCTAGGCTTCACTCTATGGCGTTCTTCCACCACATGGAATAGCTACGTCCTCAGAAGTCAATGCCCGAAGCATAAAATGCAATAAAAATACAACAGTTTTTTCATCATATAACAGGAATAATTGCTACCAGTGTGAAAGTTATGGTCATTTCTACTTTCCGGGCAACCTACGCTTCCCCCTAGGGCGTTGATCCACCAGATGGAATAGTTAGGGCCTAAGAAGTCAACGCCAGAAGCATAAAATACGATATAAATACAACAGCTTTTCCATCGTATAAAACGAATAATTGCAACCAGTGTGGAAGTTATGGTCATTTCTACGTTCCGGGCAACCTAGGCTTCACTCTAGGGTGGTGCTCCACCGTATCGAATAGCTAGGTACTTAGAATTCAACGCCATAAGAATAAAATACAATATAAGTACAACAGTTTTTGCATCGTATAAAATGAATAATTGCAACCAGTGTGAAAGTTATGGTCATTTCTACATTTCGAGCAACCTAGGCTTCATTCTAGGGCGTTGCTCCACCGGATCGAATAGTTAGGGCTTTAGAAGTCCACGCCCGAAGCATTAAATACAAAATAAATACAACAGCTTTTTCATCGTATAAAACTGATAATTGCAACCAGTGTGAAAGTTATGGTCATTTCTACGTTCCGGGCAACCTAGGCTACACTGTATGGTGTTCTTCCACCACAACGAATAGCTACGGCCTCAGAAGTCAACGACTGAAGTATAAAATACAATAAAAATACAACAGTCTTTCCATCCTATAACAGGAATAATTGCAACCCGTGTGAAAGTGATGGTCATTTCTACGTTCCAGGCAACCTAGGCTTCACTCTAGGGCGTTGTTCCACCAGATGGAATAGTTAGGGCCTAAAAAGTCAACGCCAGAAGCATAAAATACGATATAAATTCAACAGCTTTTCCATCGCATAAAACGAATAATTGCAACCTGTGTGAAGGTTATGGTCATATCTACGTTCCGGGCAACCTAGGCTTCACCCTATGGCGTTGTACCACCAGATCGAATAGTTAGGGCCTAAGAAGTGAACGCCAGAAGCATAAAATACCATATAAATACAACAGTTTTTCCATCGTATAAAACGAATAATTGCAACCAGTGTGAAAGTTATGGTCACTTCTACATTTCGAGCAACCTAGGCTTCACTCTAGGGCGCTGCTCCACCTGATCGAATAGTTAGGGCCTTAGAAGTCAACGCCAGAAGCATAAAATACGATATAAATTCAACAGCTTTTCCATCGTATAAAACGAATAATTGCAACCAGTGTGAAAGTTATGGTCATTTCAACGTTCCGGGAAACCTAGGCTTCACACTAGGGCGTTGCTCCTCCAGATCAAGTAGTTAGGGCCTAAGAAGTCAACGCCAGAAGCATAAATTACAATATAAGTACAACAGCTTTTCCATCGTATATAATGTATATTTGCAAACAGTGTGGAAGTTGTGGACACTTCTACGTTCCGGGCAACCTAGGCTTCACTCTAGGGCGCTGCTCCACCTGATCGAATAGTTAGGGCCTTAGAAGTCAACGCCAGAAGCATAAAATACGATATAAATTCAACAGCTTTTCCATCGTATAAAACGAATAATTGCAACCAGTGTGAAAGTTATGGTCATTTCAACGTTCCGGGAAACCTAGGCTTCACCATAGGCCGTTGTTCCACCAGATCGAATAGTTAGGGCCTAAGAAGTGAACGCCAGAAGCATATAATACAATATAAATACAACAGTTTTTCCATCATATAAAACGAATGATAGCAACCAGTGTGAAAGTTATGGTCATATCTACGTTCCGGGCAACCTAGGCTGCACTCTAGGGCGTTGCTCCACCAGATCGAATAGCAAGGGGCTTTGAATTCAACGCCAGAAGGATAAAATACAATATAAGTACAACAGTTTTTCCATCGTATAAAATGAATAATTGCAGACATTGTGAAAGTAATGGTCATTTCTACGTTCCGGTCAACCTAGGCGTCACTCTAATGCGTTGCTCCACCACATCTAATAGCTACGGCCTTAGAAGTCAACGCCAGGAGCATAAAATACAATATAAATACAACAGCTTTTCCATCGTATAAAATGAATCATTGCAAACAGTGTGAAAGTAATAGTCATGTCTACGTTCCGGGTAACCTAGGTTTCACTCTAGGGCGTTGCTCCACCAGTTAGAATAGCAAGGGACTTAGACTTCAACGCCAGAAGATTAAAATACAATATAAGTACAACAGTTTTTCCATCGCATAAAATGAATATTTGCAAACATTATGAAAGTAATGGTCATTTCTACGTTCCGGGCAACCCATGCGACACTCTAGGGCGTTGCTGCACTACATCTGATAGCTACGGCCTTCAAAGTCAATGACAGAAGCATAAAATACGATAAAAGTACAACAGCTTGTCCATCATATAAAACGAGTAATGGTAACCAGTGTGAAAGTTATGGTCATTTCTACGTTCCGGTCAACCTAGGCTTCACTCTAGGACGTTGATCCACCAGATCGAATAGATTGGGCCTATGAAGTCAACGCCAGAAGCATAAAATACAATAAAGGTGCAACAGTTTTTCCATCGTATAACAGGAATAATTGCATCCAGTGTGAAGGTAATGGTGTGTTCTACGTTCCGGGCAACCTAGGCTTCACACTAGGGCGGTGCTCCACCAGATCAAAGAGTTAGGGCCTAAGAAGTCAACGCCAGAAGCATAAATTACAATATAAGTACAACAGCTTTTCCATCGTATATAATGTATATTTGCAAACAGTGTGGAAGTTATGGACACTTCTACGTTCCGGGCAACCTAGGCTTCACTCTAGGGTGTTGCCACACCAGATGGAATTGCTAGGGACTTAGAATCCAATGCCAGAAGCATAAAATGCAATATAAATTTTACAAGTTTTACATTGTATAAAATGTATAATAGCAATCAGTGTGAAAGTTATGGTCATTTCAACGTTCCGGGAAACCTAGGCTTCACTCTAGGGCGCTGCTCCACCAGATCGAATAGTTAGGGCCTTAGAAGTCAACGCCCGAAGCATAAAATGCAAAATACATAGATCAGTTTTTCCATTCTATAAAACGAATAACTGCAACCAGTGTGAAAGTTATGGTCATTTCTACGTTCCGGGCAACCTAGGCTTCACGCTAGGGCGGTGCTCCACCAGATCAAAGAGTTAGGGCCTAAGAAGTCAACGCCAGAAGCATAAATTACAATATAAGTACAACAGCTTTCCCATCGTATATCATGTATATTTGCAAACAGTGTGGAAGTTATGGACACTTCTACGTTCCGGGCAACCTAGGCTTCACTCTAGGGTGTTGCCACACCAGATGGAATTGCTAGGGACTTAGAATCCAATGCCAGAAGCATAAAATGCAATATAAATTTTACAGCTTTTCCATCGTATAAAAGGTATAATAGAAATCAGTGTGAAAGTTATGGTCATTTCAACGTTCCGGGAAACCTAGGCTTCACACTAGGGCGTTGCTCCTCCAGATCAAATAGTTAGGGCCTAAGAAGTCAACGCCAGAAGCATAAATTACAATATAAGTACAACTGCTTTTCCATCGTATGTAATGTATATTTACAAACAGTGTGGAAGTAATGGTCATTTCTACGTTCCGGGCAACCTAGGCTTCACGCTAGGTTGTTGCTCCACCACATGGAATAGCTAGGGACTTAGAATTCAATGCCATAAGCATAATATGCAATATAAATATCACAGCTTTTCCATCGTATAAAACGAATAATAGCAACCAGTGTGAAAGTTATGGTCATTTCTGCTTCCCGGGCAACCTATGCTTCACTCTAGGGCGCTGCTCCACCAGATCGAATATTTAGGGCCTTAGAAGTCAACGCCCGAAGCATAAAATGCAAAATACATAGATCAGTTTTTCCATTGTATAAAACGAATAACTGCGACCAGTGTGAAAGTACTGGTCATTTCTGCGTAGCGGGCAACCTAGTCTTCACCCTAGGGCGTTGTTCCACCAGATGGAATAGTTAGGGCCTAAGAAGTCAACGCCAGAAGCATAAAATACGATATAATTTCAACAGCTTTTCCATCGTATAAAACGAATAATGGTAACCAGTGTGAAAGTTGTGGTCATTTCTACGTTCCGGTCAACCTAGGCTTCAGTCTAGGACGTTGCTCCACCAGATGGAATAGCTAGGGCCTACGAAGTCAACGCCAGAAGCATAAAATACAATATAAGTACAACAGCTTTTCCATCGTATATAACGTATATTTGCAACCAGTGTGAAAGTTATGCTCATTTCTACTTCCCGGGCAACCTAGGCTTCACTCTAGGGCGTTGCTCCACCAGATCGAATAGTTAGGGCGTTAGAAGTCAACGCCCGAAGCATAAAATACAATACAGTACAACAGTTTTTCCATCGTATAAAATGAATGATTGCGAACATTGTGAAAGTAATGGTCATTTCTACGTGCCTGGCAACCTACGCGTCACTCTAGGGCGTTGCTGCTCCACGTCTGACAGCTACGGCCTTAGAAGCTAACGCCGGAAGCATAAAATACAATATAAATACAACAGCTTTGCCATCGTATAAAATGAATAATTGCAAACAGTGTGAAGGTAATGGTCATTTCTACGTTCCGAGCAACCTAGGCTTCACTATAGGGCGTTGCACCACCAGATCGAATAGTTAGGGCGTTACAAGTCAACGCCAGAAGCATAAAATACAATACAGATGCAACAGTTTTTCCATCGTATAACAGGAATAATTGCAAACAGTGTGAAGGTAATGGTATGTTCTACATTCCGGGCAAACTAGGCTTCACGCTAGGGTGTTGCTCCACCAGATGGAATAGTTAGGGCCTTAGAAGTCAACGCCCGAAGCATAAAATACAAAATAAATAAAACAGTTTTTCCATCCTATAAAACGAATAATTGCAATCAGTGTGAAAGTTATGGTCACTTCTACATTCCGAGCAACCTAGGCTTCACTCTAGGGCGTTGCTCCACCAGATCGAATAGTTAGGTCCTTAGAAGTCAACGCCAGGAGCATAAAATTCGATATAAATACAACAGCTTTGCCATCGTATAAAACGAATAATTGCTACCAGTGTAAAAGTTATGGTCATTTGTACGTTCCAGGCAACCTAGGCTTCACTGTATGGCGTTCTTCCACCACATCGAATAGCTACGGCCTCAGAAGTCAACGCCTGAAGTATAAAGTACAATAAAAATACAACAGACTTTCCATCCTATAACAGGAATAATTGCAACCCGTGTGAAAGTGATGGTCATTTCTACGTTCCAGGTAACCTAGGCTTCACTCCAGGGCGTCGCTCCACCAGGCCAAGCAGTTAGGGCCTTAGAAGTCAACGCCCGAAGCATTAAATACAAAATAAATAAAACAGTTTTTCCATCGTATAAAACGAAGAATTGCTACCAGTGTAAAAGGTATGGTCATTTCTACGTTCCGGGCAACCTATGCTTCACCCTAGGCCGTTGTTCGACCAGATCGAATAGTTAGGGCCTAAGAAGTGAACGCCAGAAGCATACAATGCAATAAAAATACAACAGTTTTTCCATCGTATAGCAGGAATAATTTGCAACCAGTGTGATAGTAGTGGTCATTTCTACGTTCCGGGCAACCCAGGTTTCACTCCAGGGCGTTGCTCCACCAGATCGAATAGTTACCGCCTAAGAAGTCAACGCCAGAAACATAAAATACGATTAAGATGCAACAGTTTTTCCATCGTATAAAACGAATAATTGCAATCAGTGTGAAAGTTATGGTCACTTCTACATTCCGAGCAACCTAGGCTTCACTCTAGGGCGTTGCTCCACCAGATCGAATAGTTAGGTCCTTAGAAGTCAACGCCAGGAGCATAAAATTCGATATAAATACAACAGCTTTGCCATCGTATAAAACGAATAATTGCTACCAGTGTAAAAGTTATGGTCATTTGTACGTTCCAGGCAACCTAGGCTTCACTGTATGGCGTTCTTCCACCACATCGAATAGCTACGGCCTCAGAAGTCAACGCCTGAAGTATAAAGTACAATAAAAATACAACAGCCTTTCCATCCTATAACAGGAATAATTGCAACCCGTGTGAAAGTGATGGTCATTTCTACGTTCCAGGTAACCTTGGCTTCACTCCAGGGCGTCGCTCCACCAGGCCAAACAGTTAGGGCCTTAGAAGTCAACGCCCGAAGCATTAAATACAAAATAAATAGAACAGTTTTTCCATTGTATAAAACGAATAATTGCTACCAGTGTAAAAGTTATGGTCATTTCTACGTTCCGGGCAACATAGGCTGCACTCTAGGGCGTTGCTCCATCAGATGGAATAGTTAGGGCCTTAGAAGTCAACGCCCGAAGCATAAAATACAAAATAAATAAAACAGTTTTTCCATCGTATAAAATAAATAATTGCAAACAGTGTGAAGGTAATGGTCATTTCTACGTTCCGAGAAACCTAGGCTTCACTCTAGGTCGTTGCTCCACCAGATCGAATAGTTAGGGCCTAAGAAATGAACGCCAGCAGCATAAAATACGATATAAATACAACAGTTCTTCCATCATATAAAACGAATGATTGCAACCAGTATGAAAGTTATGGTCATTTCTACGTTCCGGGCAACCTAGGCTTCACTCTATGGCGTTCTTCCACCACATGGAATAGCTACGTCCTCAGAAGTCAATGCCAGAAGCATAAAATACGATATAAATACAACAGCTTTTCCATCGTATAAAACGAATAATTGCAACCAGTGTGGAAGTTATGGTCATTTCTACGTTCCGGGCAACCTAGGCTTCACTCTAGGGCGGTGCTCCACCAAATCGAGTAGCTAGGGCCTTAGAAGTCAACGCCAGAAGCATAAAATACAATAAAGATGCAAAAGTTTTTCCATCGTATAACAGGAATAACTGCAAACAGTATGAAAGTACTTGTCATTTCTACGTTCCGGGTAACCTAGGTTTCACTCTAGGGCGTTGATCCACCAGATGGAATAGTTAGGGCCTAAGAAGTCAACGCCAGAAGCATAAAATACGATATAAATACAACAGCTTTTCCATCGTATAAAACGAATAATTGCAACCAGTGTGGAAGTTATGGTCATTTCTACGTTCCGGGCAACCTAGGCTTCACTCTAGGGCGGTGCTCCACCGTATCGAATAGCTAGGTACTTAGAATTCAACGCCATAAGAATAAAATACAATATAAGTACAACAGTTTTTGCATCGTATAAAATGAATAATTGCAACCAGTGTGAAAGTTATGGTCATTTCTACATTTCGAGCAACCTAGGCTTCATTCTAGGGCGTTGCTCCACCGGATCGAATAGTTAGGGCTTTAGAAGTCCACGCCCGAAGCATTAAATACAAAATAAATACAACAGCTTTTTCATCGTATAAAACTGATAATTGCAACCAGTGTGAAAGTTATGGTCATTTCTACGTTCCGGGCAACCTAGGCTACACTGTATGGTGTTCTTCCACCACAACGAATAGCTACGGCCTCAGAAGTCAACGACTGAAGTATAAAATACAATAAAAATACAACAGTCTTTCCATCCTATAACAGAAATAATTGCAACCCGTGTGAAAGTGATGGTCATTTCTACGTTCCAGGCAACCTAGGCTTCACTCTAGGGCGTTGTTCCACCAGATGGAATAGTTAGGGCCTAAAAAGTCAACGCCAGAAGCATAAAATACGATATAAATTCAACAGCTTTTCCATCGCATAAAACGAATAATTGCAACCTGTGTGAAGGTTATGGTCATATCTACGTTCCGGGCAACCTAGGCTTCACCCTATGGCGTTGTACCACCAGATCGAATAGTTAGGGCCTAAGAAGTGAACGCCAGAAGCATAAAATACCATATAAATACAACAGTTTTTCCATCGTATAAAACGAATAATTGCAACCAGTGTGAAAGTTATGGTCACTTCTACATTTCGAGCAACCTAGGCTTCACTCTAGGGCGCTGCTCCACCTGATCGAATAGTTAGGGCCTTAGAAGTCAACGCCAGAAGCATAAAATACGATATAAATTCAACAGCTTTTCCATCGTATAAAACGAATAATTGCAACCAGTGTGAAAGTTATGGTCATTTCAACGTTCCGGGAAACCTAGGCTTCACACTAGGGCGTTGCTCCTCCAGATCAAGTAGTTAGGGCCTAAGAAGTCAACGCCAGAAGCATAAATTACAATATAAGTACAACAGCTTTTCCATCGTATATAATGTATATTTGCAAACAGTGTGGAAGTTGTGGACACTTCTACGTTCCGGGCAACCTAGGCTTCACTCTAGGGCGCTGCTCCACCTGATCGAATAGTTAGGGCCTTAGAAGTCAACGCCAGAAGCATAAAATACGATATAAATTCAACAGCTTTTCCATCGTATAAAACGAATAATTGCAACCAGTGTGAAAGTTATGGTCATTTCAACGTTCCGGGAAACCTAGGCTTCACCATAGGCCGTTGTTCCACCAGATCGAATAGTTAGGGCCTAAGAAGTGAACGCCAGAAGCATATAATACAATATAAATACAACAGTTTTTCCATCATATAAAACGAATGATAGCAACCAGTGTGAAAGTTATGGTCATATCTACGTTCCGGGCAACCTAGGCTGCACTCTAGGGCGTTGCTCCACCAGATCGAATAGCAAGGGGCTTTGAATTCAACGCCAGAAGGATAAAATACAATATAAGTACAACAGTTTTTCCATCGTATAAAATGAATAATTGCAGACATTGTGAAAGTAATGGTCATTTCTACGTTCCGGTCAACCTAGGCGTCACTCTAATGCGTTGCTCCACCACATCTAATAGCTACGGCCTTAGAAGTCAACGCCAGGAGCATAAAATACAATATAAATGCAACAGCTTTTCCATCGTATAAAATGAATCATTGCAAACAGTGTGAAAGTAATAGTCATGTCTACGTTCCGGGTAACCTAGGTTTCACTCTAGGGCGTTGCTCCACCAGTTAGAATAGCAAGGGACTTAGACTTCAACGCCAGAAGATTAAAATACAATATAAGTACAACAGTTTTTCCATCGCATAAAATGAATATTTGCAAACATTGTGAAAGTAATGGTCATTTCTACGTTCCGGGCAACCCATGCGACACTCTAGGGCGTTGCTGCACTACATCTGATAGCTACGGCCTTCAAAGTCAATGACAGAAGCATAAAATACGATATAAGTACAACAGCTTGTCCATCATATAAAACGAGTAATGGTAACCAGTGTGAAAGTTATGGTCATTTCTACGTTCCGGTCAACCTAGGCTTCACTCTAGGACGTTGATCCACCAGATCGAATAGATTGGGCCTATGAAGTCAACGCCAGAAGCATAAAATACAATAAAGGTGCAACAGTTTTTCCATCGTATAACAGGAATAATTGCATCCAGTGTGAAGGTAATGGTGTGTTCTACGTTCCGGGCAACCTAGGCTTCACACTAGGGCGGTGCTCCACCAGATCAAAGAGTTAGGGCCTAAGAAGTCAACGCCAGAAGCATAAATTACAATATAAGTACAACAGCTTTTCCATCGTATATAATGTATATTTGCAAACAGTGTGGAAGTTATGGACACTTCTACGTTCCGGGCAACCTAGGCTTCACTCTAGGGTGTTGCCACACCAGATGGAATTGCTAGGGACTTAGAATCCAATGCCAGAAGCATAAAATGCAATATAAATTTTACAAGTTTTACATTGTATAAAATGTATAATAGCAATCAGTGTGAAAGTTATGGTCATTTCAACGTTCCGGGAAACCTAGGCTTCACACTAGGGCGTTGCTCCTCCAGATCAAGTAGTTAGGGCCTAAGAAGTCGACGCCAGAAGCATAAATTACAATATAAGTACAACCGCTTTTCCATCGTATGTAATGTATATTTACAAACAGTGTGGAAGTAATGGTCATTTCTACGTTCCGGGCAACCTAGGCTTCACGCTAGGGTGTTGCTCCACCAGATGGAATAGCTAGGGACTTAGAATTCAATGCCAGAAGCATAATATGCAATATAAATATAACAGCTTTTCCATCGTATAAAACGAATAATAGCAACCAGTGTGAAGGTTATGGTCATTTCTACTTACCGGGCAACCTATGCTTCACTCTAGGGCGCTGCTCCACCAGATCGAATAGTTAGGGCCTTAGAAGTCAACGCCCGAAGCATAAAATGCAAAATACATAGATCAGTTTTTCCATTCTATAAAACGAATAACTGCAACCAGTGTGAAAGTTATGGTCATTTCTACGTTCCGGGCAACCTAGGCTTCACGCTAGGGCGGTGCTCCACCAGATCAAAGAGTTAGGGCCTAAGAAGTCAACGCCAGAAGCATAAATTACAATATAAGTACAACAGCTTTCCCATCGTATATCATGTATATTTGCAAACAGTGTGGAAGTTATGGACACTTCTACGTTCCGGGCAACCTAGGCTTCACTCTAGGGTGTTGCCACACCAGATGGAATTGCTAGGGACTTAGAATCCAATGCCAGAAGCATAAAATGCAATATAAATTTTACAGCTTTTCCATCGTATAAAAGGTATAATAGAAATCAGTGTGAAAGTTATGGTCATTTCAACGTTCCGGGAAAGCTAGGCTTCACACTAGGGCGTTGCTCCTCCAGATCAAATAGTTAGGGCCTAAGAAGTCAACGCCAGAAGCATAAATTACAATATAAGTACAACTGCTTTTCCATCGTATGTAATGTATATTTACAAACAGTGTGGAAGTAATGGTCATTTCTACGTCCCGGGCAACCTAGGCTTCACGCTAGGTTGTTGCTCCACCACATGGAATAGCTAGGGACTTAGAATTCAATGCCATAAGCATAATATGCAATATAAATATCACAGCTTTTCCATCGTATAAAACGAATAATAGCAACCAGTGTGAAAGTTATGGTCATTTCTGCTTCCCGGGCAACCTATGCTTCACTCTAGGGCGCTGCTCCACCAGATCGAATATTTAGGGCCTTAGAAGTCAACGCCCGAAGCATAAAATGCAAAATACATAGATCAGTTTTTCCATTGTATAAATCGAATAACTGCGACCAGTGTGAAAGTACTGGTCATTTCTGCGTAGCGGGCAACCTAGTCTTCACCCTAGGGCGTTGTTCCACCAGATGGAATAGTTAGGGCCTAAGAAGTCAACGCCAGAAGCATAAAATACGATATAATTTCAACAGCTTTTCCATCGTATAAAACGAATAATGGTAACCAGTGTGAAAGTTGTGGTCATTTCTACGTTCCGGTCAACCTAGGCTTCAGTCTAGGACGTTGCTCCACCAGATGGAATAGCTAGGGCCTACGAAGTCAACGCCAGAAGCATAAAATACAATATAAGTACAACAGCTTTTCCATCGTATATAACGTATATTTGCAACCAGTGTGAAAGTTATGCTCATTTCTACTTCCCGGGCAACCTAGGCTTCACTCTAGGGCGTTGCTCCACCAGATCGAATAGTTAGGGCGTTAGAAGTCAACGCCCGAAGCATAAAATACAATACAGTACAACAGTTTTTCCATCGTATAAAATGAATGATTGCGAACATTGTGAAAGTAATGGTCATTTCTACGTGCCTGGCAACCTACGCGTCACTCTAGGGCGTTGCTACTCCACATCTGATAGCTACGGCCTTAGAAGCTAACGCCGGAAGCATAAAATGCAATATAAATACAACAGCTTTGCCATTGTATAAAATGAATAATTGCAAACAGTGTGAAGGTAATGGTCATTTCTACGTTCCGAGCAACCTAGGCTTCACTCTAGGGCGTTGCTCCACCAGATCGAATAGTTAGGGCCTTAGAAGTCAACGCCAGAAGCATAAAATACAATAAAGATGCAACAGTTTTTCCATCGTATAACAGGAATAATTGCAAACAGTGTGAAGGTAATGGTATGTTCTACGTTCCGGGCAAACTAGGCTTCACGCTAGGGTGTTGCTCCACCAGATGGAATAGCTAGGGCCTTAGAAGTCAACGCCCGAAGCATAAAATGCAAAATAAATAGAACAGTTTTTCCATTGTATAAAACGAATAACTGCAACAAGTGTGAAAGTACTGGTCATTTCTACGTTCCGGGCAACCTAGGCTTCACCCAAGGCCGTCGTTCCACCAGATGGAATAGTTAGGGCCTTGGAAGTCAACGCCAGAAGCATAAACTACAAGATAAATACAACAGTCTTTCCATCGTATAAAACGAATAATTGCAACCTGTGTGATGGTTATGGACATATCTACGTTCCGGGCAATCTACGCTTCACTGTAGGGCGTTGCTCCACCAAATCGAATTGTTAGGGCCTTAGAAGTCAACGCCCCAAGCATAAAATACAATATAAGTACAACAGTTTTTCCATCGTATAAAATGAATGATGGCGAACATTGTGAAAGTAATGGTCATTTCTACGTGCCTGGCAACCTACGCGTCACTCTAGGGCGTTGCTGCTCCACGTCTGACAGCTACGGCCTTAGAAGCTAACGCCGGAAGCATAAAATACAATATAAATACAACAGCTTTGCCATCGTATAAAATGAATAATTGCAAACAGTGTGAAGGTAATGGTCATTTCTACGTTCCGAGCAACCTAGGCTTCACTATAGGGCGTTGCACCACCAGATCGAATAGTTAGGGCGTTACAAGTCAACGCCAGAAGCATAAAATACAATACAGATGCAACAGTTTTTCCATCGTATAACAGGAATAATTGCAAACAGTGTGAAGGTAATGGTATGTTCTACATTCCGGGCAAACTAGGCTTCACGCTAGGGTGTTGCTCCACCAGATGGAATAGCTAGGGCCTTAGAAGTCAACGCCCGAAGCATAAAATGCGAAATAAATAGAACAGTTTTTCCATTGTATAAAACGAATAACTGTAACCAGTGTGAAAGTACTGGTCATTTCTACGTTCCGGCAACCTAGGCTTCACTGTAGGGCGTTGCTCCACCAAACCGAATAGTTATGGCCTTAGAAGTCAACGCCAGAAGCCTAAAATACAATATAAGTACAACAGTTTTTCCATCGTATAAAATGAATGATTGCGAACATTGTGAAAGTAATGGTCATTTCTACGTGCCTGGCAACCTACGTGTCACTCTAGGGCGTTGCTGCTCCACATCTGATAGCTACGGCCTTAGAAGTTAACGCCGGAAGCATAAAATACATTATAAATACAACAGCATTGCCACCGTATAAAATAAATAACTGCAAACAGTGTGAAGGTAATGGTCATTTCTACGTTCCGAGAAACCTAGGCTTCACTCTAGGTCGTTGCTCCACCAGATCGAATAGTTAGGGCCTAAGAAATGAACGCCAGCAGCATAAAATACGATATAAATACAACAGTTCTTCCATCATATAAAACGAATGATTGCAACCAGTATGAAAGTTATGGTCATTTCTACGTTCCGGGCAACCTAGGCTTCACTCTATGGCGTTCTTCCACCACATGGAATAGCTACGTCCTCAGAAGTCAATGCCAGAAGCATAAAATACGATATAAATACAACAGCTTTTCCATCGTATAAAACGAATAATTGCAACCAGTGTGGAAGTTATCGTCATTTCTACGTTCCGGGCAACCTAGGCTTCACTCTAGGGCGGTGCTCCACCAAATCGAGTAGCTAGGGCCTTAGAAGTCAACGCCAGAAGCATAAAATACAATAAAGATGCAAAAGTTTTTCCATCGTATAACAGGAATAACTGCAAACAGTATGAAAGTACTTGTCATTTCTACGTTCCGGGTAACCTAGGTTTCACTCTAGGGCGTAGCTCCACCGTATCGAATAGCTAGGTACTTAGAATTCAACGCCATAAGAATAAAATACAATATAAGTACAACAGTTTTTCCATCGTCTAAAATGAATAATTGCAGCCAGTGTGAAAGTTATGGTCATTTCTACATTTCGAGCAACCTAGGCTTCATTCTAGGGCGTTGCTCCACCTGATCGAATAGTTAGGGCTTTAGAAGTCCACGCCCGAAGCATTAAATACAAAATAAATACAACAGCTTTTTCATCGTATAAAACTGATAATTGCAACCAGTGTGAAAGTTATGGTCATTTCTACGTTCCGGGCAACCTAGGCAACACTGTATGGTGTTCTTCCACCACAACGAATAGCTACGGCCTCAGAAGTCAACGACTGAAGTATAAAATACAATAAAAATACAACAGTCTTTCCATCCTATAACAGGAATAATTGCAACCCGTGTGAAAGTGATGGTCATTTCTACGTTCCAGGCAACCTAGGCTTCACTCTAGGGCGTTGCTCCACCAGATAAAACAGTTAGGGCCTTAGAAGTCAACGCCCGAAGCATTAAATACAAAATAAATAGAACAGTTTTTCATTGTATAAAACAAATAATTGCTACCAGTGTAAAAGTTATGGTCATTTCTACGTTCCGGGCAACCTAGGCTTCACCATAGGCCGTTGTTCCACCAGATCGAATAGTTAGGGCCTAAGAAGTGAACGCCAGAAGCATATAATACAATATAAATACAACAGCTTTTCCATCATATAAAACGAATGATAGCAGCCAGTGTGAAAGTTATGGTCATTTCTACTTCCCGGGCAACCCAGGCTTCACTCTAGGGCGTTGCTCCACCAGATCGAATAGTTAGGACCTTAGAAGTCAACGCCCGAAGCATAAAATGCAAAATACACAGAACAGCTTTTCCATTGTATAAAACGAATAACTGCAACCAGTGTGAAAGTACTGGTCATTTCTGCGTTCCGGGCAACCTAGGCTTCACGCTAGGGTGTTGCTCCACCAGATGGAATAGCTAGGGACTTAGAATTCAATGCCAGAAGCATAATATGCAATATAAATAGAACAGTTTTTCCATTGTATAAAACGAATAACTGCAACCATTGTGAAAGTACTGGTCATTTCTACGTTCCGGGTAACCTAGGTTTCACTCTAGGGCGTTGCTCCACCAGATCGAATAGCTAGGGGCTTAGAATTCAACGCCAGAAGTATAAAATACAATATAAGTACAACAGTTTTTCCATCGTATAAAATGAATAATTGCAGACATTGTGAAAGTAATGGTCATTTCTACGTTCCGGGCAACCCATGCGACACTCTAGGTCGTTGCTCCACCACATCTAATAGCTACGGCCTTCAAAGTCAACGCCAGAAGCATAAAATACGAAATAAGTACAACAGCTTGTCCATCATATAAAACGAGTAATGGTAACCAGTGTAAAAGTTATGGTCATTTCTACGTTCCGGTCAACCTAGGCTTCACTCTAGGACGTTGATCCACCAGATCGAATAGTTTGGGCCTATGAAGTCAACGCCAGAAGCATAAAATACAATAAAGGTGCAACAGTTTTTCCATCGTATAACAGGAATAATTGCAACCAGTGTGAATGTAATGGTGTGTTCTACGTTCCGGGCAACCTAGGCTTCACACTAGGGCGGTGCTCCACCAGATCAAATAGTTAGGGCCTAAGAAGTCAACGCCAGAAGCATAAATTACAATATAAGTACAACAGCTTTTCCATCGTATATAGTGTATATTTGCAAACAGTGTGGAAGTTATGGACACTTCTACGTTCCGGGCAACCTAGGCTTCACTCTAGGGTGTTGCCACACCAGATGGAATTGCTAGGGACTTAGAATCCAATGCCAGAAGCATAAAATGCAATATAAATTTTACAAGTTTTCCATCGTATAAAAGGTATAATAGCAATCAGTGTGAAAGTTATGTTCATTTCAACGTTCCGGGAAACCTAGGCTTCACACTAGGGCGTTGCTCCTCCAGATCAAGTAGTTAGGGCCTAAGAAGTCAACGCCAGAAGCATAAATTACAATATAAGTACAACCGCTTTTCCATCGTATGTAATGTATATTTACAAACAGTGTGTAAGTAATGGTCATTTCTACGTTCCGGGCAACCTAGGCTTCACGCTAGGGTGTTGCTCCACCAGATGGAATAGCTAGGGACTTAGAATCCAATGCCAGAAGCATAAAATGCAATATAAATTTTACAAGTTTTCCATCGTATAAAAGGTATAATAGCAATCAGTGTGAAAGTTATGGTCATTTCAACGTTCCGTGAAAGCTAGACTTCACACTAGGGCGTTGCTCCTCCAGATCAAGTAGCTAGGGCCTAAGAAGTCAACACCAGAAGCATAAATTACAATATAACAACAACAGCTTTTCCATCGTATATAATGTATATTTGCAAACAGTGTGGAAGTTGTGGACACTTCTACGTTCCGGGCAACCTAGGCTTCACTCTAGGGTGTTGCCACACCAGATGGAATTGCTAGGGACTTAGAATCCAATGCCAGAAGCATAAAATGCAATATAAATTTTACAAGTTTTCCATCGTATAAAAGGTATAATAGCAATCAGTGTGAAAGTTATGGTCATTTCAACGTTCCGGGAAACCTAGGCTTCACACTAGGCCGTTGCTCCTCCAGATCAAGTAGTTAGGGCCTAAGAAGTCAACGCCAGAAGCATAAATTACAATATAAGTACAAATGCTTTTCCATCGTATGTAATGTTTATTTACAATCAGTGTGGAAGTAATGGTCATTTCTACGTTCCGGGCAACCTAGGCTTCACGCTAGGGTGTTGCTCCACCAGATGGAATAGCTAGGGACTTAGAATTCAATGCCAGAAGCATAATATGCAATATAAATATAACAGCTTTTCCATCGTATAAAACGAATAATAGCAACCAGTGTGAAAGTTATGGTCATTTCTACTTCCCGGGCAACCTATGCTTCACTCTAGGGCGTTGCTCCACCAGATCGAATAGCTAGGGGCTTAGAATTCAACGCCAGAAGGATAAAATACAATATAAGTACAACAGTTTTTCCATCGTATAAAATGAATAATTGCAGACATTGTGAAAGTAATAGTCATTTCTACGTTCCGGTCAACCTAGGCGTCACTCTAATGCGTTGCTCCACCACATCTAATAGCTACGGCCTTAGAAGTCAACGCCAGGAGCATAAAATACAATATAAATACAACAGCTTTTCCATCGTATAAAATGAATAATTGCAAACAGTGTGAAAGTAATGGTCATGTCTACGTTCCGGGTAACGTAGGTTTCACTCTAGGGCGTTGCTCCGCCAGATAGAATAGCTAGGGACTTAGAATTCAACGGCAGAAGAATAAAACACAATATAAGTACAACAGTTTTTCCATCGTATAAAATGAATATTTGCAAACATTGTGAAAGTAATGGTCATTTCTACGTTCCGGGTAACCCATGCGACACACTAGGGCGTTGCTCCACCACATCTAATAGCTACGGCCTACAAAGTCAACGCCAGAAGCATAAAATACGATATAAGTACAACAGCTTGTCCATCATATAAAACGAGTAATGGTAACCAGTGTGAAAGTTATGGTCATTTCTACGTTCCGGTCAACCTAGGCTTCACTCTAGGACGTTGGTCCACCAGATCGAATAGTTTGGGCCTATGAAGTCAACGCCAGAAGCATAAAATACAATAAAGGTGCAACAGTTTTTCCATTGTATAACAGGAATAATTGCAACCAGTGTGAAGGTAATGGTGTGTTCTACGTTCCGGGCAACCTAGGCTTCACACTAGGGCGGTGCTCCACCAGATGGAATAGTTAGGGCCTAAGAAGTCAACGCCAGAAGCATAAAATACGATATAAATACAACAGCTTTTCCATCGTATAAAACGAATAATGGTAACCAGTGTGAAAGTTATGGTCATTTCTACGTTCCTGGCAACCTAGGCTTCACCCTAGGGCGTTGTTCCACCAGATGGAATAGTTAGGGCCTAAGAAGTCAACGCCAGAAGCATAAAATACGATATAATTTCAACAGCTTTTCCATCGTATAAAACGAATAATGGTAACCAGTGTTAAAGTTGTGGTCATTTCTACGTTCCGGTCAACCTAGGCTTCAGTCTAGGACGTTGCCCCACCAGATGGAATAGTTAGGGCCTACGAAGTCAACGCCAGAAGCATAAAATACAATATAAGTACAACAGCTTTTCCATCGCATATAATGTATATTTGCAACCAGTGTGAAAGTTATGGTCATTTCTACCTCCCGGGCAACCTAGGCTTCACTCTAGGGCGTTGCTCCACCAGATCGAATAGTTAGGGACTTAGAAGTCAACGCCCGAAGCATAAAATGCAAAATACATAGAACAGTTTTTCCATTGTATAAAACGAATAACTGCAACCAGTGTGAAAGTACTGGTCATTTCTGCGTTCCGGGCAACCTAGGCTACACCCTAGGGCGCTGTTCCACCAGATGGAATAGTTAGGGCCTAAGAAGTCAACGCCAGAAGCATAAACTACAATACAAATACAACAGTCTTTCCATCGTATAAAACGAATCATTGCAACCTGTGTGATGGTTATGGACATATCTACGTTCCGGGCAATCTAGGCTTCACTGTAGGGCGTTGCTCCACCAAATCGAATAGTTAGGGCCTTAGAAGTCAACGCCCGAAGCATAAAATACAATATAAGTACAACAGTTTTTCCATCGTATAAAATGAATGATTGCGAACATTGTGAAAGTAATGGTCATTTCTACGTGCCTGGCAACCTACGCGTCAGTCCAGGGCGTTGCTACTCCATATCTGCTGGCTACGGCCTTAGAAGCTAACGCCGGAAGCATAAAATACAATATAAATACAACAGCATTGCCATTGTATAAGATGAATAATTGCAAACAGTGTGAAAGTACTGGTCATTTCTGCGTTCCGGGCAACCTAGTCTTCACCCTAGGGCGCTGTTCCACCAGATGGAATAGTTAGGGCCTAAGAAGTCAACGCCAGAAGCATAAAATACGATATAAATACAACAGCTTTTCCATCGTATAAAACGAATAATGGTAACCAATGTGAAAGTTATGGTCATTTCTACGTTCCTGGCAACCTAGGATTCACCCTAGGGCGTTGTTCCACCAGATGGAATAGTTAGGGCCTAAGAAGTCAACGCCAGAAGCATAAAATACGATATAATTTCAACAGCTTTTCCATCGTATAAAACGAATAACTGCAACCAGTGTGATGGTTATGGACATATCTACGTTCTGGGCAATCTAGGCTTCACTCTAGGGCGTTGCTCCACCAGGTCGAATTGTTAGGGCCTTAGAAGTCAACGCCAGAAGCATAAAATACAATAAAGATGCAACAGTTTTTCCATCGTATAACAGGAATAATTGCAAACAGTGTGAAGGTAATGGTGTGTTCTACGTTCCGGGCAAACTAGGCTTCACGCTAGGGTGTTGCTCCACCAGATGGAATAGCTAGGGCCTTAGAAGTCAACGCCCGAAGCATAAAATGCAAAATAAATAGAACAGTTTTTCCATTGTATAAAACGAATAACTGCAACCAGTGTGAAAGTACTGGTCATTTCTGCGTTCCGGGCTACCTAGGCTTCACCCTAGGGCGCTGTTCCACCAGATGGAATAGTTAGGGCATAAGAAGTCAACGCCAGAAGCACAAACTACAAAATAAATACAACAGTCTTTCCATCGTATAAAACGAATAATAGCAACCAGTGTGAAAGTTATGGTCATTTCAACGTTCCGGGAAACCTAGGCTTCACTCTAGGGCGCTGCTCCACCAGATCGAATATTTAGGGCCTTAGAAGTCAACGCCCGAAGCATAAAATGCAAAATACATAGATCAGTTTTTCCATTGTATAAAACGGATAACTGCGACCAGTGTGAAAGTACTGGTCATTTCTGCGTTCCGGGCAACCTAGTCTTCACCCTAGGGCGCTGTTCCACCAGATGGAATAGTTAGGGCCTAAGAAGTCAACGCCAGAAGCATAAAATACGATATAAATACAACAGCTTTTCCATCGTATAAAACGAATAATGGTAACCAGTGTGAAAGTTATGGTCATTTCTACGTTCCTGGCAACCTAGGCTTCACCCTAGGGCGTTGTTCCACCAGATGGAATAGTTAGGGCCTAAGAAGTCAACGCCAGAAGCATAAAATACGATATAATTTCAACAGCTTTTCCATCGTATAAAACGAATAATGGTAACCAGTGTTAAAGTTGTGGTCATTTCTACGTTCCGGTCAACCTAGGCTTCAGTCTAGGACGTTGCCCCACCAGATGGAATAGTTAGGGCCTACGAAGTCAACGCCAGAAGCATAAAATACAATATAAGTACAACAGCTTTTCCATCGCATATAATGTATATTTGCAACCAGTGTGAAAGTTATGGTCATTTCTACTTCCCGGGCAACCTAGGCTTCACTCTAGGGCGTTGCTCCACCAGATGGAATAGCTAGGGACTTAGAATTCAATGCCAGAAGCATAATATGCAATATAAATAGAACAGTTTTTCCATTGTATAAAACGAATAACTGCAACCATTGTGAAAGTACTGGTCATTTCTACGTTCCGGGTAACCTAGGTTTCACTCTAGGGCGTTGCTCCACCAGATCGAATAGCTAGGGACTTAGAATTCAATGCCAGAATTATAAAATACAATATAAGTACAACAGTATTTCCATCGTATAAAATGAATAATTGCAGACATTGTGAAAGTAATGGTCATTTCTACGTTCCGGTCAACCTAGGCGTCACTCTAATGCGTTGCTCCACCACATCTAATAGCTACGGCCTTAGAAGTCAACGCCAGGAGCATAAAATACAATATAAATACAACAGCTTTTCCCTCGTATAAAAAGAATAATTGCAAACAGTGTGAAAGTAATGGTCATGTCTACGTTCCGGGTAACCTAGGTTTCACTCTAGGGCGTTGCTCCACCAGTTAGAATAGCAAGGGACTTAGAATTCAACGCCAGAAGAATAAAATACAATATAAGTACAACAGTTTTTCCATTCTATAAAATGAATATTTGCAAACATTGTGAAAGTAATGGTCATTTCTACGTTCCGGGCAACCCATGCGACACTCTAGGGCGTTGCTCCACCACATCTAATAGCTACGGCCTTCAAAGTCAACGCCAGAAGCATAAAATACGATATAAGTACAACAGCTTGTCCATCATATAAAACGAGTAATGGTAACCAGTGTAAAAGTTATGGTCATTTCTACGTTCCGGTCAACCTAGGCTTCACTCTAGGACGTTGATCCACCAGATCGAATAGTTTGGGCCTATGAAGTCAACGCCAGAAGCATAAAATACAATAAAGGTGCAACAGTTTTTCCATCGTATAACAGGAATAATTGCAACCAGTGTGAAGGTAATGGTGTGTTCTACGTTCCGGGCAACCTAGGCTTCACACAAGGGCGGTGCTCCACCAGATCAAATAGTTAGGGCCTAAGAAGTCAACGCCAGAAGCATAAATTACAATATAAGTACAACAGCTTTTCCATCGTATATAATGTATATTTGCAAACAGTGTGGAAGTTATGGTCACTTCTACGTTCCGGGCAACCTAGGCTTCACTCTAGGGTGTTGCCACACCAGATGGAATTGCTAGGGACTTAGAATCCAATGCCAGAAGCATAAAATGCAATATAAATTTTACAAGTTTTCCATCGTATAAAAGGTATAATAGCAATCAGTGTGAAAGTTATGGTCATTTCAACGTTCCGGGAAACCTAGGCTTCACACTAGGCCGTTGCTCCTCCAGATCAAGTAGTTAGGGCCTAAGAAGTCAACGCCAGAAGCATAAATTACAATATAAGTACAAATGCTTTTCCATCGTATGTAATGTTTATTTACAATCAGTGTGGAAGTTGTGGACACTTCTACGTTCCGGGCAACCTAGGCTTCACTCTAGGGTGTTGCCACACCAGATGGAATTGCTAGGGACTTAGAATCCAATGCCAGAAGCATAAAATGCAATATAAATTTTACAAGTTTTCCATCGTATAAAAGGTATAATAGCAATCAGTGTGAAAGTTATGGTCATTTCAACGTTCCGGGAAACCTAGGCTTCACACTAGGCCGTTGCTCCTCCAGATCAAGTAGTTAGGGCCTAAGACGTCAACGCCAGAAGCATAAATTACAATATAAGTACAAATGCTTTTCCATCGTATGTAATGTTTATTTACAATCAGTGTGGAAGTAATGGTCATTTCTACGTTCCGGGCAACCTAGGCTTCACGCTAGGGTGTTGCTCCACCAGATGGAATAGCTAGGGACTTAGAATTCAATGCCAGAAGCATAATATGCAATATAAATATAACAGCTTTTCCATCGTATAAAACGAATAATAGCAACCAGTGTGAAAGTTATGGTCATTTCTACTTCCCGGGCAACCTATGCTTCACTCTAGGGCGTTGCTCCACCAGATCGAATAGCTAGGGGCTTAGAATTCAACGCCAGAAGGATAAAAGACAATATAAGTACAACAGTTTTTCCATCGTATAAAATGAATAATTGCAGACATTGTGAAAGTAATAGTCATTTCTACGTTCCGGTCAACCTAGGCGTCACTCTAATGCGTTGCTCCACCACATCTAATAGCTACGGCCTTAGAAGTCAACGCCAGGAGCATAAAATACAATATAAATACAACAGCTTTTCCATCGTATAAAATGAATAATTGCAAACAGTGTGAAAGTAATGGTCATGTCTACGTTCCGGGTAACGTAGGTTTCACTCTAGGGCGTTGCTCCGCCAGATAGAATAGCTAGGGACTTAGAATTCAACGGCAGAAGAATAAAACACAATATAAGTACAACAGTTTTTCCATCGTATAAAATGAATATTTGCAAACATTGTGAAAGTAATGGTCATTTCTACGTTCCGGGTAACCCATGCGACACACTAGGGCGTTGCTCCACCACATCTAATAGCTACGGCCTACAAAGTCAACGCCAGAAGCATAAAATACGATATAAGTACAACAGCTTGTCCATCATATAAAACGAGTAATGGTAACCAGTGTGAAAGTTATGGTCATTTCTACGTTCCGGTCAACCTAGGCTTCACTCTAGGACGTTGGTCCACCAGATCGAATAGTTTGGGCCTATGAAGTCAACGCCAGAAGCATAAAATACAATAAAGGTGCAACAGTTTTTCCATTGTATAACAGGAATAATTGCAACCAGTGTGAAGGTAATGGTGTGTTCTACGTTCCGGGCAACCTAGGCTTCACACTAGGGCGGTGCTCCGCCAGATCAAATAGTTAGGGCCTAAGAAGTCAACGCCAGAAGCATAAATTACATTATAAGTACAACAGCTTTTCCATCGTGTATAATGTATATTTGCAAACAGTGTGGAAGTAATGGACACATCTACGTTCCGGGCAACCTAGGCTTCACTCTAGGGTGTTGCCACACCAGATGGAGTTGCTAGGGACTTAGAATCCAATGCCAGAAGCATAAAATGCAATATAAATTTTACAGCTTTTCCATCGTACAAAAGGTATAATAGAAATCAGTGTGAAAGTTATGGTCATTTCAACGTTCCGGGAAACCTAGGCTTCACTCTAGGGCGCTGCTCCACCAGATCGAATATTTAGGGCCTTAGAAGTCAACGCCCGAAGCATAAAATGCAAAATACATAGATCAGTTTTTCCATTGTATAAAACGGATAACTGCGACCAGTGTGAAAGTACTGGTCATTTCTGCGTTCCGGGCAACCTAGTCTTCACCCTAGGGCGCTGTTCCACCAGATGGAATAGTTAGGGCCTAAGAAGTCAACGCCAGAAGCATAAAATACGATATAAATACAACAGCTTTTCCATCGTATAAAACGAATAATGGTAACCAGTGTGAAAGTTATGGTCATTTCTACGTTCCTGGCAACCTAGGCTTCACCCTAGGGCGTTGTTCCACCAGATGGAATAGTTAGGGCCTAAGAAGTCAACGTCAGAAGCATAAAATACGATATAATTTCAACAGCTTTTCCATCGTATAAAACGAATAATGGTAACCAGTGTTAAAGTTGTGGTCATTTCTACGTTCCGGTCAACCTAGGCTTCAGTCTAGGACGTTGCCCCACCAGATGGAATAGTTAGGGCCTACGAAGTCAACGCCAGAAGCATAAAATACAATATAAGTACAACAGCTTTTCCATCGCATATAATGTATATTTGCAACCAGTGTGAAAGTTATGGTCATTTCTACTTCCCGGGCAACCTAGGCTTCACTCTAGGGCGTTGCTCCACCAGATCGAATAGTTAGGGACTTAGAAGTCAACGCCCGAAGCATAAAATGCAAAATACATAGAACAGTTTTTCCATTGTATAAAACGAATAACTGCAACCAGTGTGAAAGTACTGGTCATTTCTGCGTTCCGGGCAACCTAGGCTACACCCTAGGGCGCTGTTCCACCAGATGGAATAGTTAGGGCCTAAGAAGTCAACGCCAGAAGCATAAACTACAAAACAAATACAACAGTCTTTCCATCGTATAAAACGAATCATTGCAACCTGTGTGATGGTTATGGACATATCTACGTTCCGGGCAATCTAGGCTTCACTGTAGGGCGTTGCTCCACCAAATCGAATAGTTAGGGCCTTAGAAGTCAACGCCCGAAGCATAAAATACAATATAAGTACAACAGTTTTTCCATCGTATAAAATGAATGATTGCGAACATTGTGAAAGTAATGGTCATTTCTACGTGCCTGGCAACCTACGCGTCAGTCCAGGGCGTTGCTACTCCATATCTGCTGGCTACGGCCTTAGAAGCTAACGCCGGTAGCATAAAATACAATATAAATACAACAGCTTTGCCATTGTATAAGATGAATAATTGCAAACAGTGTGAAAGTACTGGTCATTTCTGCGTTCCGGGCAACCTAGTCTTCACCCTAGGGCGCTGTTCCACCAGATGGAATAGTTAGGGCCTAAGAAGTCAACGCCAGAAGCATAAAATACGATATAAATACAACAGCTTTTCCATCGTATAAAACGAATAATGGTAACCAGTGTGAAAGTTATGGTCATTTCTACGTTCCTGGCAACCTAGGCTTCACCCTAGGGCGTTGTTCCACCAGATGGAATAGTTAGGGCCTAAGAAGTCAACGCCAGAAGCATAAAATACGATATAATTTCAACAGCTTTTCCATCGTATAAAACGAATAACTGCAACCAGTGTGATGGTTATGGACATATCTACGTTCTGGGGAATCTAGGCTTCACTCTAGGGCGTTGCTCCACCAGATCGAATAGTTAGGGCCTTAGAAGTCAACGCCAGAAGCATAAAATACAATAAAGATGCAACAGTTTTTCCATCGTATAACAGGAATAATTGCAAACAGTGTGAAGGTAATGGTGTGTTCTACGTTCCGGGCAAACTAGGCTTCACGCTAGGGTGTTGCTCCACCAGATGGAATAGCTAGGGCCTTAGAAGTCAACGCCCGAAGCATAAAATGCAAAATAAATAGAACAGTTTTTCCATTGTATAAAACGAATAACTGCAACCAGTGTGAAAGTACTGGTCACTTCTGCGTTCCGGGCTACCTAGGCTTCACCCTAGGGCGCTGTTCCACCAGATGGAATAGTTAGGGCATAAGAAGTCAACGCCAGAAGCACAAACTACAAAATAAATACAACAGTCTTTCCATCGTATAAAACGAATAATAGCAACCAGTGTGAAAGTTATGGTCATTTCTACTTCCCGGGCAACCCAGGCTTCACTCTAGGGCGTTGCTCCACCAGATCGAATAGTTAGGGCCTTAGAAGTCAACGCCCGAAGCATAAAATGCAAAATACATAGAACAGTTTTTCCATTGTATAAAACGAATAACTGCAACCAGTGTGAAAGTACTGGTCATTTCTGCGTTCCGGGCAACCTAGGCTTCACGCTAGAGTGTTGCTCCACCAGATGGAATAGCTAGGGACTTAGAATTCAATGCCAGAAGCATAATATGCAATATAAATAGAACAGTTTTTCCATTGTATAAAACGAATAACTGCAACCATTGTGAAAGTACTGGTCATATCTACGTTCCGGGTAACCTAGGTTTCACTCTAGGGCGTTGCTCCACCAGATCGAATAGCTAGGGACTTAGAATTCAATGCCAGAATTATAAAATACAATATAAGTACAACAGTATTTCCATCGTATAAAATGAATAATTGCAGACATTGTGAAAGTAATGGTCATTTCTACGTTCCGGTCAACCTAGGCGTCACTCTAATGCGTTGCTCCACCACATCTAATAGCTACGGCCATAGAAGTCAACGCCAGGAGCATAAAATACAATATAAATACAACAGCTTTTCCCTCGTATAAAATGAATAATTGCAAACAGTGTGAAAGTAATGGTCATGTCTACGTTCCGGGTAACCGAGGTTTCACTCTAGGGCGTTGCTCCACCAGATAGAATAGCTAGGGACATAGAATTCAACGCCAGAAGAATAAAATACAATATAAGTACAACAGTTTTTCCATCGTCTAAAATGAATATTTGCAAACATTGTGAAAGTAATGGTCATTTCTACGTTCCGGGCAACCCATGCGACACTCTAGGGCGTTGCTCCACCACATCTAATAGCTACGGCCTACAAAGTCAACGCCAGAAGCATAAAATACGATATAAGTACAACAGCTTGTCCATCATATAAAACGAGTAATGGTAACCAGTGTGAAAGTTATGGTCATTTCTACGTTCCGGTCAACCTAGGCTTCACTCTAGGACGTTGATCCACCAGATCGAATAGTTTGGGCCTATGAAGTCAACGCCAGAAGCATAAAATACAATAAAGGTGCAACAGTTTTTCCATCGTATAACAGGAATAATTGCAACCAGTGTGAAGGTAATGGTGTGTTCTACGTTCCGGGCAACCTAGGCTTCACACTAGGGCGGTGCTCCACCAGATCAAATAGTTAGGGCCTAAGAAGTCAACGCCAGAAGCATAAATTACAATATAAGTACAACTGCTTTTCCATCGTATGTAATGTATATTTACAAACAGTGTGGAAGTAATGGTCATTTCTACGTTCCGGGCAACCTAGGCTTCGCGCTAGGGTGTTGCTCCACCAGATGGAATAGCTAGGGACTTAGAATTCAATGCCAGAAGTATAATATGCAATATAAATATAACAGCTTTTCCATCATATAAAACGAATAATAGCAACCAGTGTGAAAGTTATGGTCATTTCTACTTCCCGGGCAACCTATGCTTCACTCTAGGGCGCTGCTCCACCAGATCGAATATTTAGGGCCTTAGAAGTCAACGCCCGAATCATAAAATGCAAAATACATAGATCAGTTTTTCCATTGTATAAAACGAATAACTGCGACCAGTGTGAAAGTACTGGTCATTTCTGCGTTCCGGGCAACCTAGTCTTCACACTAGGGCGCTGTTCCACCAGATGGAATAGTTAGGGCCTAAGAAGTCAACGCCAGAAGCATAAAATACGATATAAATACAACAGCTTTTCCATCGTATAAAACGAATAATGGTAACCAGTGTGAAAGTTATGGTCATTTCTACGTTCCTGGCAACCTAGGCTTCACCCTAGGGCGTTGTTCCACCAGATGGAATAGTTAGGGCCTAAGAAGTCAACGCCAGAAGCATAAAATACGATGTAATTTCAACAGCTTTTCCATCGTATAAAACGAATAATGGTAACCAGTGTGAAAGTTGTGGTCATTTCTACGTTCCGGTCAACCTAGGCTTCAGTCTAGGACGTTGCTCCACCAGATGGAATAGTTAGGGCCTACGAAGTCAACGCCAGAGGCATAAAATATAATATAAGTACAACAGCTCTTCCATCGTGTATAATGTATATTTGCAACCAGTGTGAAAGTTATGGTCATTTCTACTTCCCGGGCAACCTAGGCTTCACTCTAGGGCGTTGCTCCTCCAGATCGAATAGTTAGGGCCTTAGAAGTCAACGCCCGAAGCATAAAATGCAGAATACATAGAAAAGTTTTTCCATTGTATAAAACGAATAACTGCAACCAGTGTGAAAGTACTGGTCACTTCTGCGTTCCGGGCAACCTAGGCTACACCCTAGGGCGCTGTTCCACCAGATGGAATAGTTAGGGCCTAAGAAGTCAACGCCAGAAGCATAAACTACAAAACAAATACAACAGTCTTTCCATCGTATAAAACGGATAATTGCAACCTGTGTGATGGTTATGGACCTATCTACGTTCCGGGCAATCTAGGCTTCACTGTAGGGCGTTGCTCCACCAAATCGAATAGTTAGGGCCTTAGAAGTCAACGCCCGAAGCATAAAATACAATATAAGTACAACAGTTTTTCCATCGTATAAAATCAATGATTGCAGACATTGTGAAAGTAATGGTCATTTCTACGTTCCGGTCAACCTAGGCGTCACTCTAATGCGTTGCTCCACCACATCTAATAGCTACGGCCTTAGAAGTCAACGCCAGGAGCTTAAATACAATATAAATACAACAGCTTTTCCATCGTATAAAAGGAATAATTGTAGACAGTGTGAAAGTAATGGTCATTTCTACGTTCCGGGCAACCTAGGCCTCACCCTAGGGCATTGCTCCACCAGATCAAACGGTTAGGGCTTTAGAAGTCAACGCCCGAAGCATAAAACACAAAATAAATAGAACAGTTTTTCCATTGTATAAAACGAATAATTGCTACCAGTGTAAAAGTTATGGTCATTTCTACGTTCCGGGCAACCTAGGTTTCACCCTAGGGCGTTATTCAACCAGATCGAATAGTTAGGGCCTAAGAAGTAAACGCCAGAAGCATAAAATACAATATAAATACAACAGTTTTTCCATCGTATAAAACGAATAATTGCAACCAGTGTGAAAGTTATGGTCATTCCTACATTCCGAGCAACCTATGCTTCACTCTAGGGCGTTGCTCCAACAGATTGAATAGTTAGGGGCTTAGAAGTCAACGCACGAAGCATAAAATGCAATAAAAATACAACAGTTTTTCCATCGTATAACAGGATTAATTGCAACCAGTTTGAAAGTGATGGTCATTTCAACGTTCCGGGCAACCTAGGCTTCACTCTAGGGCGTTGCTCCACTAGATCGAATAGCTAGTGCCATAGAAGTCAACGCCAGAGGCATAAAATACAATATAAATACAACAGCTTTTCCATCGTAAAAAACGAATAATTGCAACTAGTCTGAAAGTTATGGTTATTTCTACATTCCGAGCAACCTAGGCTTCACTCTAGGGCGCTGCTCCACCAGATCGAATAGTTAGGTCCTTAGAAGTCAACGCCAGAAGCATAAAATACGATATAAATACAACAGCTTTTGCATCGTATAAAAGGAATAATTGCAAACAGTGTGAAAGTAATTGTCATTTCTACGTTCCGGGCAACCTAGGCTTCACTCCATGGCGTTGCTCCACCAGATCAAACGGTTAGGGCCTCAGAAGTCAACGCCCGAAGCATAAAATACAAAATAAAAAGAACAGTTTTTCCATTGTATAAAACGAATAATTGCTACCAGTGTAAAAGTTATGATCATTTCTACGTTCCGGGCAACCCAGGCTTCACCCTAGGGCGTTGTTCCACCAGATCGAATGGTTAGGGCCTAAGAAGTGAACGCCATAAGCATAAAATACAATATAAATGCAACAGTTTTTCCATCGTATAAAACGAATAATTGCAACCAGTGTGAAAGTTATGGTCATTTCTACATTCCGAGCAGCCTAGGCTTCACTCTAGGGCGTTGCTCCACCAGATCGAATAGTTAGGTCCTTAGAAGTCAACGCCAGAAGCATAAAATACGATATAAATACAGCAGCTTTTCCATCGTATAAAAGGAATAATTGCAAACAGTGTGAAAGTAATGGTCATTTCTACGTTCCGGGTAACCTATGTTTCACTCTAGGACGTTGCTCCACCAGATCGAATTGCTAGGGAATTAGAATTTAACGCCCGAAGCATAAAATACAATAAAGATGCAAGAGTTTTTCCATCGCATAACAGGAATAATTACAACCAGTGTGAAGGTAATGGTATGGTCTACGTTCCGGGCAATATAGGCTTCACTCTAGGGCGTTGTTCCACCAGATGGAATAGTTAGGGCCTAAGAAGTCAACGCCAGAAGCATAAAATACGATGTAATTTCAACAGCTTTTCCATCGTATAAAACGAATAATGGTAACCAGTGTGAAAGTTGTGCTCATTTCTACGTTCCGGTCAACCTAGGCTTCAGTCTAGGACGTTGCTCCACCAGATGGAATAGTTAGGGCCTACGAAGTCAACGCCAGAGGCATAAAATATAATATAAGTACAACAGCTCTTCCATCGTGTATAATGTATATTTGCAACCAGTGTGAAAGTTATGGTCATTTCTACTTCCCGGGCAACCTAGGCTTCACTCTAGGGCGTTGCTCCACCAGATCGAATAGTTAGGGCCTTAGAAGTCAACGCCCGAAGCATGAAATGCAAAATAAATAGAACCGTTTTTCCAATGTATAGAACGAATAACTGCAACCAGTGTGAAAGTACTGGTCATTTCTACGTTCCGGGTAACCTAGGTTTCACTCTAGGGCGTTGCTCCACCAGATCGAATAGCTAGGGACTTTGAATTCAACGCCAGAATGATAAAATACAATATAAGTACAACAGTTTTTCCATCGTATAAAATGAATAATTGCAGACATTGTGAAAGTAATGGTCATTTCTACGTTCCGTTCAACCTAGGCGTCACTCTAGGGCGTTGCTCCACCACATCTAATTGCTACGGCCTTAGAAGTCAACGCCAGGAGCATAAAGTACAATATAAATAGAACAGCTTTTCCGACGTATCAAATGAATAATTGCAGACATTGTGAAAGTAATGGTCATTTCTACGTTCCGGGCAACCTAGGCTTCACTCTAGGGCGTTGCTCCTCCAGATCAAATAGTTAGGGCCTAAGAAGTCAACGCCAGAAGCATAAATTACAATATAAGTACAACTGCTTTTCCATCGTATGTAATGTATATTTACAAACAGTGTGGAAGTAATGGTCATTTATACGATCCGGGCAACCTAGGCTTCACGCTAGGGTGTTGCTCCACCAGATGGAATAGCTAGGGACTTAGAATTCAGTGCCAGAAGCATAATATGCAATATAAATATAACAGCTTTTCCATCGTATAAAACGAATAATAGCAACCAGTGTGAAAGTTATGGTCATTTCTACTTCCCGGGCAACCGAGGCTTCACTCTAGGGCGTTGCTCTACCAGATCGAATAGTTAGGGCCTTAGAAGTCAACGCCCGAAGCATAAAATGCAAAATACATAGAACAGTTTTTCCATTGTATAAAACGAACAACTGCAACCAGTGTGAAAGTACTGGTCATTTCTGCGTTCCGGGCTACCTAGGCTTCACCCTAGGGCGCTGTTCCACCAGATGGAATAGTTAGGGCATAAGAAGTCAACGCCAGAAGCATAAACTACAAAATAAATACAACAGTCTTTCCATCGTATAAAACGAATAATTGCAACCTGTGTGATGGTTATGGACATATCTACGTTCTGGGCAATCTAGGCTTCACTCTAGGACGTTGATCCACCAGATCGAATAGTTTGGGCCTATGAAGTCAACGCCAGAAGCATAAAATACAATAAAGGTGCAACAGTTTTTCCATCGTATAAAATGAATGATTGCGAACATTGTGAAAGAAATGGTCATTTCTACGTGCCTGGCAACCTACGCGTCAGTCCAGGGCGTTGCTACTCCATATCTGCTGGCTACAGCCTTAGAAGCTAACGCCGGAAGCATAAAATACAATATAAATACAACAGCTTTGCCATTGTATAAGATGAATAATTGCAAACAGTGTGAAAGTACTGGTCATTTCTGCGTTCCGGGCAACCTAGTCTTCACCCTAGGGCGCTGTTCCACCAGATGGAATAGTTAGGGCCTAAGAAGTCAACGCCAGAAGCATAAACTACAAAACAAATACAACAGTCTTTCCATCGTATAAAACGGATAATTGCAACCTGTGTGATGGTTATGGACCTATCTACGTTCCGGGCAATCTAGGCTTCACTGTAGGGCGTTGCTCCACCAAATCGAATAGTTAGGGCCTTAGAAGTCAACGCCCGAAGCATAAAATACAATATAAGTGCAACAGTTTTTCCATCGTATAAAATCAATGATTGCAGACATTTTGAAAGTAATGGTCATTTCTACGTTCCGGTCAGCCTAGGCGTCACTCTAATGCGTTGCTCCACCACATCTAATAGCTACGGCCTTAGAAGTCAACGCCAGGAGCTTAAATACAATATAAATACAACAGCTTTTCCATCGTACAAAAGGAATAATTGTAGACAGTGTGAAAGTAATGGTCATTTCTACGTTCCGGGCAACCTAGGCCTCACCCTAGGGCGTTGCTCCACCAGATCAAACGGTTAGGGCTTTAGAAGTCAACGCCCGAAGCATAAAACACAAAATAAATAGAACAGTTTTTCCATTGTATAAAACGAATAATTGCTACCAGTGTAAAAGTTATGGTCATTTCTACGTTCCGGGCAACCTAGGCTTCACCCTAGGGCGTTATTCAACCAGATCGAATAGTTAGGGCCTAAGAAGTAAACGCCAGAAGCATAAAATACAATATAAATACAACAGTTTTTCCATCGTATAAAACGAATAATTGCAACCAGTGTGAAAGTTATGGTCATTCCTACATTCCGAGCAACCTATGCTTCACTCTAGGGCGTTGCTCCAACAGATTGAATAGTTAGGGGCTTAGAAGTCAACGCACGTAGCATAAAATGCAATAAAAATACAACAGTTTTTCCATCGTATAACAGGATTAATTGCAACCAGTTTGAAAGTGATGGTCATTTCAACGTTCCGGGCAACCTAGGCTTCACTCTAGGGCGTTGCTCCACTAGATCGAATAGCTAGTGCCATAGAAGTCAACGCCAGAGGCATAAAATACAATATAAATACAACAGCTTTTCCATCGTAAAAAACGAATAATTGCAACTAGTGTGAAAGTTATGGTTATTTCTACATTCCGAGCAACCTAGGCTTCACTCTAGGGCGCTGCTCCACCAGATCGAATAGTTAGGTCCTTAGAAGTCAACGCCAGAAGCATAAAATACGATATAAATACAACAGCTTTTGCATCGTATAAAAGGAATAATTGCAAACAGTGTGAAAGTAATTGTCATTTCTACGTTCCGGGCAACCTAGGCTTCACTCCATGGCGTTGCTCCACCAGATCAAACGGTTAGGGCCTCAGAAGTCAACGCCCGAAGCATAAAATACAAAATAAAAAGAACAGTTTTTCCATTGTATAAAACGAATAATTGCTACCAGTGTAAAAGTTATGATCATTTCTACGTTCCGGGCAACCCAGGCTTCACCCTACGGCGTTGTTCCACCAGATCGAATGGTTAGGGCCTAAGAAGTGAACGCCATAAGCATAAAATACAATATAAATACAACAGTTTTTCCATCGTATAAAACGAATAATTGCAACCAGTGTGAATGTTATGGTCATTTCTACATTCCGAGCAGCCTAGGCTTCACTCTAGGGCGTTGCTCCACCAGATCGAATAGTTAGGGCCTTAGAAGTCAACGCCCGAAGCATAAAATGCAAAATACATAGAACAGTTTTTCCATTGTATAAAACGAATAACTGCAACCAGTGTGAAAGTACTGGTCATTTCTGCGTTCCGGGCAACCTAGGCTACACCCTAGGGCGCTGTTCCACCAGATGGAATAGTTAGGGCCTAAGAAGTCAACGTCAGAAGCATAAACTACAAAACAAATACAACAGTCTTTCCATCGTATAAAACGAATAATTGCAACCTGTGTGATGGTTATGGACATATCTACGTTCCGGGCAATCTAGGCTTCACTGTAGGGCGTTGCTCCACCAAATCGAATAGTTAGGGCCTTAGAAGTCAACGCCCGAAGCATAAAATACAATATAAGTACAACAGTTTTTCCATCGTATAAAATGAATGATTGCGAACATTGTGAAAGAAATGGTCATTTCTACGTGCCTGGCAACCTACGCGTCAGTCCAGGGCGTTGCTACTCCATATCTGCTGGCTACAGCCTTAGAAGCTAACGCCGGAAGCATAAAATACAATATAAATACAACAGCTTTGCCATTGTATAAGATGAATAATTGCAAACAGTGTGAAAGTACTGGTCATTTCTGCGTTCCGGGCAACCTAGTCTTCACCCTAGGGCGCTGTTCCACCAGATGGAATAGTTAGGGCCTAAGAAGTCAACGCCAGAAGCATAAAATACGATATAAATACAACAGCTTTTCCATCGTATAAAACGAATAATGGTAACCAGTGTGAAAGTTATGGTCATTTCTACGTTCCTGGCAACCTAGGCTTCACCCTAGGGCGTTGTTCCACCAGATGGAATAGTTAGGGCCTAAGAAGTCAACGCCAGAAGCATAAAATACGATATAATTTCAACAGCTTTTCCATCGTATAAAACGAATAACTGCAACCAGTGGGATGGTTATGGACATATCTACGTTCTGGGCAATCTAGGCTTCACTCTAGGGCGTTGCTCCACCAGATCGAATAGTTAGGGCCTTAGAAGTCAACGCCAGAAGCATAAAATACAATAAAGATGCAACAGTTTTTCCATCGTATAACAGGAATAATTGCAAACAGTGTGAAGGTAATGGTATGTTCTACGTTCCGGGCAAACTAGGCTTCACGCTAGGGTGTTGCTCCACCAGATGGAATAGCTAGGGCCTTAGAAGTCAACGCCCGAAGCATAAAATGCAAAATAAATAGAACAGTTTTTCCGTTGTATAAAACGAATAACTGCAACCAGTGTGAAAGTACTGGCCATTTCTGCGTTCCGGGCTACCTAGGCTTCACCCTAGGGCGCTGTTCCACCAGATGGAATAGTTAGGGCATAAGAAGTCAACGCCAGAAGCACAAACTACAAAATAAATACAACAGTCTTTCCATCGTGTAAAACGAATAATAGCAACCAGTGTGAAAGTTATGGTCATTTCTACTTCCCGGGCAACCCAGGCTTCACTCTAGGGCGTTGCTCCACCAGATCGAATAGTTAGGGCCTTAGAAGTCAACGCCCGAAGCATAAAATGCAAAATACATAGAACAGTTTTTCCATTGTATAAAACGAATAACTGCAACCAGTGTGAAAGTACTGGTCATTTCTGCGTTCCGGGCAACCTAGGCTTCACGCTAGGGTGTTGCTCCACCAGATGGAATAGCTAGGGACTTAGAATTCAATGCCAGAAGCATAATATGCAATATAAATAGAACAGTTTTTCCATTGTATAAAACGAATAACTGCAACCATTGTGAAAGTACTGGTCATTTCTACGTTCCGGGTAACCTAGGTTTCACTCTAGGGCGTTGCTCCACCAGATCGAATAGCTAGGGGCTTAGAATTCAATGCCAGAAGTATAAAATACAATATAAGTACAACAGTTTTTCCATCGTATAAAATGAATAATTGCAGACATTGTGAAAGTAATGGTCATTTCTACGTTCCGGTCAACCTAGGCGTCACTCTAATGCGTTGCTCCACCACATCTAATAGCTACGGCCTTAGAAGTCAACGCCAGGAGCATAAAATAGAATATAAATACAACAGCTTTTCCATCGTATAAAACGAATAATGGTAACCAGTGTGAAAGTTATGGTCATTTCTACTTCCCGGGCAACCTAGGCTTCACTCTAGGGCGTTGCTCCACCAGATCGAATAGTTAGGGTCTTAGAAGTCAACGCCCGAAGCATAAAATGCAAAATACATAGAACAGTTTTTCCATTGTATAAAACGAATAACTGCAACCAGTGTGAAAGTACTGGTCATTTCTGCGTTCCGGGCAACCTAGGCTACACCCTAGGGCGCTGTTCCACCAGATGGAATAGTTAGGGCCTAAGAAGTCAACGTCAGAAGCATAAACTACAAAACAAATACAACAGTCTTTCCATCGTATAAAACGAATAATTGCAACCTGTGTGATGGTTATGGACATATCTACGTTCCGGGCAATCTAGGCTTCACTGTAGGGCGTTGCTCCACCAAATCGAATAGTTAGGGCCTTAGAAGTCAACGCCCGAAGCATAAAATACAATATAAGTACAACAGTTTTTCCATCGTATAAAATGAATGATTGCGAACATTGTGAAAGAAATGGTCATTTCTACGTGCCTGGCAACCTACGCGTCAGTCCAGGGCGTTGCTACTCCATATCTGCTGGCTACAGCCTTAGATGCTAACGCCGGAAGCATAAAATACAATATAAATACAACAGCTTTGCCATTGTATAAGATGAATAATTGCAAACAGTGTGAAAGTACTGGTCATTTCTGCGTTCCGGGCAACCTAGTCTTCACCCTAGGGCGCTGTTCCACCAGATGGAATAGTTAGGGCCTAAGAAGTCAACGCCAGAAGCATAAAATACGATATAAATACAACAGCTTTTCCATCGTATAAAACGAATAATGGTAACCAGTGTGAAAGTTATGGTCATTTCTACGTTCCTGGCAACCTAGGCTTCACCCTAGGGCGTTGTTCCACCAGATGGAATAGTTAGGGCCTAAGAAGTCAACGCCAGAAGCATAAAATACGATATAATTTCAACAGCTTTTCCATCGTATAAAACGAATAACTGCAACCAGTGGGATGGTTATGGACATATCTACGTTCTGGGCAATCTAGGCTTCACTCTAGGGCGTTGCTCCACCAGATCAAATAGTTAGGGCCTTAGAAGTCAACGCCAGAAGCATAAAATACAATAAAGATGCAACAGTTTTTCCATCGTATAACAGGAATAATTGCAAACAGTGTGAAGGTAATGGTATGTTCTACGTTCCGGGCAAACTAGGCTTCACGCTAGGGTGTTGCTCCACCAGATGGAATAGCTAGGGCCTTAGAAGTCAACGCCAGGAGCATAAAATACAATATAAATACAACAGCTTTTCCCTCGTATAAAATGAATAATTGCAAACAGTGTGAAAGTAATGGTCATGTCTATGTTCCGGGTAACCTAGGTTTCACTCTAGGGCGTTGCTCCACCAGTTAGAATAGCAAGGGACTTAGAATTCAACGCCAGAAGAATAAAATACAATATAAGTACAATAGTTTTTCCATTGTATAAAATGAATATTTGCAAACATTGTGAAAGTAATGGTCATTTCTACGTTCCGGGAAACCCATGCGACACTCTAGGGCGTTGCTCCACCACATCTAATAGATACGGCCTTCAAAGTCAACGCCAGAAGCATAAAATACGATATAAGTACAACAGCTTGTCCATCATATAAAACGAGTAATGGTAACCAGTGTAAAAGTTATGGTCATTTCTACGTTCCGGTCAACCTAGGCTTCACTGTATGGCGTTCTTCCACCACATCGAATAGCTACGGCCTCAGAAGTCAACGCCTGAAGTATAAAGTACAATAAAAATACAACAGACTTTCCATCGTATATAGTGTATATTTGCAAGCAGTGTGGAAGTTATGGACACTTCTACGTTCCGGGCAACCTAGGCTTCACTCTAGGGTGTTGCCACACCAGATGGAATTGCTAGGGACTTAGAATCCAATGCCAGAAGCATAAAATGCAATATAAATTTTACAAGTTTTCCATCGTATAAAAGGTATAATAGCAATCAGTGTGAAAGTTATGGTCATGTCAACGTTCCGGGAAACCTAGGCTTCACACTAGGGCGTTGCTCCTCCAGATCAAGTAGTTAGGGCCTAAGAAGTCAACGCCAGAAGCATAAATTACAATATAAGTACAACCGCTTTTCCATCGTATGTAATGTATATTTACAAACAGTGTGAAAGTACTGGTCATTTCTGCGTTCCGGGCAACCTAGTCTTCACCCTAGGGCGCTGTTCCACCAGATGGAATAGTTAGGGCCTAAGAAGTCAACGCCAGAAGCATAAAATACGATATAAATACAACAGCTTTTCCATCGTATAAAACGAATAATGGTAACCAGTGTGAAAGTTATGGTCATTTCTACGTTCCTGGCATCCTAGGCTTCACCCTAGGGCGTTGTTCCACCAGATGGAATAGTTAGGGCCTAAGAAGTCAACGCCAGAAGCATAAAATACGATATAATTTCAACAGCTTTTCCATCGTATAAAACGAATAACTGCAACCAGTGCGATGGTTATGGACATATCTACGTTCTGGGCAATCTAGGCTTCACTCTAGGGCGTTGCTCCACCAGATCGAATAGTTAGGGCCTTAGAAGTCAACGCCAGGAGCATAAAATACAATATAAATACAACAGCTTTTCCATCGTATAAAAGGAATAATTGTAGACAGTGTGAAAGTAATGGTCATTTCTACGTTCCGGGCAACCTAGGCCTCACCCTAGGGCGTTGCTCCACCAGATCAAACAGTTAGGGCTTTAGAAGTCAACGCCCGAAGCATAAAACACAAAATAAATAGAACAGTTTTTCCATTGTATAAAACGAATAATTGCTACCAGTGTAAAAGTTATGGTCATTTCTACGTTCCGGGCAACCTAGGCTTCACCCTAGGGCGTTGTTCCACCAGATCGAATAGTTAGGGCCTAAGAAGTAAACGCCAGAAGCATAAACTACAAAATAAATACAACAGTCTTTCCATCGTATAAAACGGATAATTGCAACCTGTGTGATGGTTATGGACATATCTACGTTCTGGGCAATCTAGGCTTCACTCTAGGGCGTTGCTCCACCAGATCGAATAGTTAGGGCCTTAGAAGTCAACGCCAGAAGCATAAAATACAATAAAGATGCAACAGTTTTTCCATCGTATAACAGGAATAATTGCAAACAGTGTGAAGGTAAAGGTATGTTCTACGTTCCGGGAAAACTAGGCCTCACGCTAGGGTGTTGCTCCACCAGATGGAATAGCTAGGGCCTTAGAAGTCAACGCCCGAAGCATAAAATGCAAAATAAATAGAACTGTTTTTCCATTGTATAAAACGAATAACTGCCACCAGTGTGAAAGTCCTGGTCATTTCTGCGTTCCGGGCTACCTAGGCTTCACCCTAGGGCGCTGTTCCACCAGATGGAATAGTTAGGGCATAAGAAGTCAACGGCAGAAGCACAAACTACAAAATAAATACAACAGTCTTTCCATCGTATAAAACGAATAATTGCAACCTGTGTGAAAGTTGTGGTCATTTCTACGTTCCGGTCAACCTAGGCTTCAGTCTAGGACGTTGCTCCACCAGATGGAATAGTTAGGGCCTACGAAGTCAACGCCAGAAGCATAAAACACAATATAAGTCCAACAGATTTCCATCGTATATAATGTATATTTGCAACCAGTGAGAAAGTTATGGTCATTTCTACTTCCCGGGCAACCTAGGCTTCACTCTAGGGCGTTGCTCCACCAGATCGAATAGTTAGGGCCTTAGAAGTCAACGCCCGAAGCATAAAATGCAAAATACATAGAACAGTTTTTCCATTGTATAAAACGAATAACTGCAACCAGTGTGAAAGTACTGGTCATTTCTGCGTTCCGGGCGACCTAGGCTACACCCTAGGGCGCTGTTCCACCAGATGGAATAGTTAGGGCCTAAGAAGTCAACGCCAGAAGCATAAACTACAAAACAAATACAACAGTCTTTCCATCGTATAAAACGAATAATTGCAACCTGTGTGATGGTTATGGACATGTCTACGTTCCGGGCAATCTAGGCTTCACTGTAGGGCGTTGCTCCACCAAATCGAATAGTTAGGGCCTTAGAAGTCAACGCCCGAAGCATAAAATACAATATAAGTACAACAGTTTTTCCATCGTATAAAATGAATGATTGCGAACATTGTGAAAGAAATGGTCATTTCTACGTGCCTGGCAACCTACGCGTCAGTCCAGGGCGTTGCTACTCCATATCTGCTGGCTACAGCCTTAGAAGCTAACGCCGGAAGCATAAAATACAATATAAATACAACAGCTTTGCCATTGTATAAGATGAATAATTGCAAACAGTGTGAAAGTACTGGTCATTTCTGCGTTCCGGGCAACCTAGTCTTCACCCTAGGGCGCTGTTCCACCAGATGGAATAGTTAGGGCCTAAGAAGTCAACGCCAGAAGCATAAACTACAAAACAAATACAACAGTCTTTCCATCGTATAAAACGGATAATTGCAACCTGTGTGATGGTTATGGACCTATCTACGTTCCGGGCAATCTAGGCTTCACTGTAGGGCGTTGCTCCACCAAATCGAATAGTTAGGGCCTTAGAAGTCAACGCCCGAAGCATAAAATACAATATAAGTACAACAGTTTTTCCATCGTATAAAATCAATGATTGCAGACATTTTGAAAGTAATGGTCATTTCTACGTTCCGGTCAGCCTAGGCGTCACTCTAATGCGTTGCTCCACCACATCTAATAGCTACGGCCTTAGAAGTCAACGCCAGGAGCTTAAATACAATATAAATACAACAGCTTTTCCATCGTATAAAAGGAATAATTGTAGACAGTGTGAAAGTAATGGTCATTTCTACGTTCCGGGCAACCTAGGCCTCACCCTAGGGCGTTGCTCCACCAGATCAAACGGTTAGGGCTTTAGAAGTCAACGCCCGAAGCATAAAACACAAAATAAATAGAACAGTTTTTCCATTGTATAAAACGAATAATTGCTACCAGTGTAAAAGTTATGGTCATTTCTACGTTCCGGGCAACCTAGGCTTCACCCTAGGGCGTTATTCAACCAGATCGAATAGTTAGGGCCTAAGAAGTAAACGCCAGAAGCATAAAATACAATATAAATACAACAGTTTTTCCATCGTATAAAACGAATAATTGCAACCAGTGTGAAAGTTATGGTCATTCCTACATTCCGAGCAACCTATGCTTCACTCTAGGGCGTTGCTCCAACAGATTGAATAGTTAGGGGCTTAGAAGTCAACGCACGTAGCATAAAATGCAATAAAAATACAACAGTTTTTCCATCGTATAACAGGATTAATTGCAACCAGTTTGAAAGTGATGGTCATTTCAACGTTCCGGGCAACCTAGGCTTCACTCTAGGGCGTTGCTCCACTAGATCGAATAGCTAGTGCCATAGAAGTCAACGCCAGAGGCATAAAATACAATATAAATACAACAGCTTTTCCATCGTAAAAAACGAATAATTGCAACTAGTGTGAAAGTTATGGTTATTTCTACATTCCGAGCAACCTAGGCTTCACTCTAGGGCGCTGCTCCACCAGATCGAATAGTTAGGTCCTTAGAAGTCAACGCCAGAAGCATAAAATACGATATAAATACAACAGCTTTTGCATCGTATAAAAGGAATAATTGCAAACAGTGTGAAAGTAATTGTCATTTCTACGTTCCGGGCAACCTAGGCTTCACTCCATGGCGTTGCTCCACCAGATCAAACGGTTAGGGCCTCAGAAGTCAACGCCCGAAGCATAAAATACAAAATAAAAAGAACAGTTTTTCCATTGTATAAAACGAATAATTGCTACCAGTGTAAAAGTTATGATCATTTCTACGTTCCGGGCAACCCAGGCTTCACCCTACGGCGTTGTTCCACCAGATCGAATGGTTAGGGCCTAAGAAGTGAACGCCATAAGCATAAAATACAATATAAATACAACAGTTTTTCCATCGTATAAAACGAATAATTGCAACCAGTGTGAAAGTTATGGTCATTTCTACATTCCGAGCAGCCTAGGCTTCACTCTAGGGCGTTGCTCCACCAGATCGAATAGTTAGGGCCTTAGAAGTCAACGCCCGAAGCATAAAATGCAAAATACATAGAACAGTTTTTCCATTGTATAAAACGAATAACTGCAACCAGTGTGAAAGTACTGGTCATTTCTGCGTTCCGGGCAACCTAGGCTACACCCTAGGGCGCTGTTCCACCAGATGGAATAGTTAGGGCCTAAGAAGTCAACGTCAGAAGCATAAACTACAAAACAAATACAACAGTCTTTCCATCGTATAAAACGAATAATTGCAACCTGTGTGATGGTTATGGACATATCTACGTTCCGGGCAATCTAGGCTTCACTGTAGGGCGTTGCTCCACCAAATCGAATAGTTAGGGCCTTAGAAGTCAACGCCCGAAGCATAAAATACAATATAAGTACAACAGTTTTTCCATCGTATAAAATGAATGATTGCGAACATTGTGAAAGAAATGGTCATTTCTACGTGCCTGGCAACCTACGCGTCAGTCCAGGGCGTTGCTACTCCATATCTGCTGGCTACAGCCTTAGAAGCTAACGCCGGAAGCATAAAATACAATATAAATACAACAGCTTTGCCATTGTATAAGATGAATAATTGCAAACAGTGTGAAAGTACTGGTCATTTCTGCGTTCCGGGCAACCTAGTCTTCACCCTAGGGCGCTGTTCCACCAGATGGAATAGTTAGGGCCTAAGAAGTCAACGCCAGAAGCATAAAATACGATATAAATACAACAGCTTTTCCATCGTATAAAACGAATAATGGTAACCAGTGTGAAAGTTATGGTCATTTCTACGTTCCTGGCAACCTAGGCTTCACCCTAGGGCGTTGTTCCACCAGATGGAATAGTTAGGGCCTAAGAAGTCAACGCCAGAAGCATAAAATACGATATAATTTCAACAGCTTTTCCATCGTATAAAACGAATAACTGCAACCAGTGGGATGGTTATGGACATATCTACGTTCTGGGCAATCTAGGCTTCACTCTAGGGCGTTGCTCCACCAGATCGAATAGTTAGGGCCTTAGAAGTCAACGCCAGAAGCATAAAATACAATAAAGATGCAACAGTTTTTCCATCGTATAACAGGAATAATTGCAAACAGTGTGAAGGTAATGGTATGTTCTACGTTCCGGGCAAACTAGGCTTCACGCTAGGGTGTTGCTCCACCAGATGGAATAGCTAGGGCCTTAGAAGTCAACGCCCGAAGCATAAAATGCAAAATAAATAGAACAGTTTTTCCATTGTATAAAACGAATAACTGCAACCAGTGTGAAAGTACTGGCCATTTCTGCGTTCCGGGCTACCTAGGCTTCACCCTAGGGCGCTGTTCCACCAGATGGAATAGTTAGGGCATAAGAAGTCAACGCCAGAAGCACAAACTACAAAATAAATACAACAGTCTTTCCATCGTGTAAAACGAATAATAGCAACCAGTGTGAAAGTTATGGTCATTTCTACTTCCCGGGCAACCCAGGCTTCACTCTAGGGCGTTGCTCCACCAGATCGAATAGTTAGGGCCTTAGAAGTCAACGCCCGAAGCATAAAATGCAAAATACATAGAACAGTTTTTCCATTGTATAAAACGAATAACTGCAACCAGTGTGAAAGTACTGGTCATTTCTGCGTTCCGGGCAACCTAGGCTTCACGCTAGGGTGTTGCTCCACCAGATGGAATAGCTAGGGACTTAGAATTCAATGCCAGAAGCATAATATGCAATATAAATAGAACAGTTTTTCCATTGTATAAAACGAATAACTGCAACCATTGTGAAAGTACTGGTCATTTCTACGTTCCGGGTAACCTAGGTTTCACTCTAGGGCGTTGCTCCACCAGATCGAATAGCTAGGGGCTTAGAATTCAATGCCAGAAGTATAAAATACAATATAAGTACAACAGTTTTTCCATCGTATAAAATGAATAATTGCAGACATTGTGAAAGTAATGGTCATTTCTACGTTCCGGTCAACCTAGGCGTCACTCTAATGCGTTGCTCCACCACATCTAATAGCTACGGCCTTAGAAGTCAACGCCAGGAGCATAAAATAGAATATAAATACAACAGCTTTTCCATCGTATAAAACGAATAATGGTAACCAGTGTGAAAGTTATGGTCATTTCTACTTCCCGGGCAACCTAGGCTTCACTCTAGGGCGTTGCTCCACCAGATCGAATAGTTAGGGTCTTAGAAGTCAACGCCCGAAGCATAAAATGCAAAATACATAGAACAGTTTTTCCATTGTATAAAACGAATAACTGCAACCAGTGTGAAAGTACTGGTCATTTCTGCGTTCCGGGCAACCTAGGCTACACCCTAGGGCGCTGTTCCACCAGATGGAATAGTTAGGGCCTAAGAAGTCAACGTCAGAAGCATAAACTACAAAACAAATACAACAGTCTTTCCATCGTATAAAACGAATAATTGCAACCTGTGTGATGGTTATGGACATATCTACGTTCCGGGCAATCTAGGCTTCACTGTAGGGCGTTGCTCCACCAAATCGAATAGTTAGGGCCTTAGAAGTCAACGCCCGAAGCATAAAATACAATATAAGTACAACAGTTTTTCCATCGTATAAAATGAATGATTGCGAACATTGTGAAAGAAATGGTCATTTCTACGTGCCTGGCAACCTACGCGTCAGTCCAGGGCGTTGCTACTCCATATCTGCTGGCTACAGCCTTAGATGCTAACGCCGGAAGCATAAAATACAATATAAATACAACAGCTTTGCCATTGTATAAGATGAATAATTGCAAACAGTGTGAAAGTACTGGTCATTTCTGCGTTCCGGGCAACCTAGTCTTCACCCTAGGGCGCTGTTCCACCAGATGGAATAGTTAGGGCCTAAGAAGTCAACGCCAGAAGCATAAAATACGATATAAATACAACAGCTTTTCCATCGTATAAAACGAATAATGGTAACCAGTGTGAAAGTTATGGTCATTTCTACGTTCCTGGCAACCTAGGCTTCACCCTAGGGCGTTGTTCCACCAGATGGAATAGTTAGGGCCTAAGAAGTCAACGCCAGAAGCATAAAATACGATATAATTTCAACAGCTTTTCCATCGTATAAAACGAATAACTGCAACCAGTGGGATGGTTATGGACATATCTACGTTCTGGGCAATCTAGGCTTCACTCTAGGGCGTTGCTCCACCAGATCAAATAGTTAGGGCCTTAGAAGTCAACGCCAGAAGCATAAAATACAATAAAGATGCAACAGTTTTTCCATCGTATAACAGGAATAATTGCAAACAGTGTGAAGGTAATGGTATGTTCTACGTTCCGGGCAAACTAGGCTTCACGCTAGGGTGTTGCTCCACCAGATGGAATAGCTAGGGCCTTAGAAGTCAACGCCAGGAGCATAAAATACAATATAAATACAACAGCTTTTCCCTCGTATAAAATGAATAATTGCAAACAGTGTGAAAGTAATGGTCATGTCTATGTTCCGGGTAACCTAGGTTTCACTCTAGGGCGTTGCTCCACCAGTTAGAATAGCAAGGGACTTAGAATTCAACGCCAGAAGAATAAAATACAATATAAGTACAATAGTTTTTCCATTGTATAAAATGAATATTTGCAAACATTGTGAAAGTAATGGTCATTTCTACGTTCCGGGAAACCCATGCGACACTCTAGGGCGTTGCTCCACCACATCTAATAGATACGGCCTTCAAAGTCAACGCCAGAAGCATAAAATACGATATAAGTACAACAGCTTGTCCATCATATAAAACGAGTAATGGTAACCAGTGTAAAAGTTATGGTCATTTCTACGTTCCGGTCAACCTAGGCTTCACTGTATGGCGTTCTTCCACCACATCGAATAGCTACGGCCTCAGAAGTCAACGCCTGAAGTATAAAGTACAATAAAAATACAACAGACTTTCCATCGTATATAGTGTATATTTGCAAACAGTGTGGAAGTTATGGACACTTCTACGTTCCGGGCAACCTAGGCTTCACTCTAGGGTGTTGCCACACCAGATGGAATTGCTAGGGACTTAGAATCCAATGCCAGAAGCATAAAATGCAATATAAATTTTACAAGTTTTCCATCGTATAAAAGGTATAATAGCAATCAGTGTGAAAGTTATGGTCATGTCAACGTTCCGGGAAACCTAGGCTTCACACTAGGGCGTTGCTCCTCCAGATCAAGTAGTTAGGGCCTAAGAAGTCAACGCCAGAAGCATAAATTACAATATAAGTACAACCGCTTTTCCATCGTATGTAATGTATATTTACAAACAGTGTGAAAGTACTGGTCATTTCTGCGTTCCGGGCAACCTAGTCTTCACCCTAGGGCGCTGTTCCACCAGATGGAATAGTTAGGGCCTAAGAAGTCAACGCCAGAAGCATAAAATACGATATAAATACAACAGCTTTTCCATCGTATAAAACGAATAATGGTAACCAGTGTGAAAGTTATGGTCATTTCTACGTTCCTGGCATCCTAGGCTTCACCCTAGGGCGTTGTTCCACCAGATGGAATAGTTAGGGCCTAAGAAGTCAACGCCAGAAGCATAAAATACGATATAATTTCAACAGCTTTTCCATCGTATAAAACGAATAACTGCAACCAGTGCGATGGTTATGGACATATCTACGTTCTGGGCAATCTAGGCTTCACTCTAGGGCGTTGCTCCACCAGATCGAATAGTTAGGGCCTTAGAAGTCAACGCCAGGAGCATAAAATACAATATAAATACAACAGCTTTTCCATCGTATAAAAGGAATAATTGTAGACAGTGTGAAAGTAATGGTCATTTCTACGTTCCGGGCAACCTAGGCCTCACCCTAGGGCGTTGCTCCACCAGATCAAACAGTTAGGGCTTTAGAAGTCAACGCCCGAAGCATAAAACACAAAATAAATAGAACAGTTTTTCCATTGTATAAAACGAATAATTGCTACCAGTGTAAAAGTTATGGTCATTTCTACGTTCCGGGCAACCTAGGCTTCACCCTAGGGCGTTGTTCCACCAGATCGAATAGTTAGGGCCTAAGAAGTAAACGCCAGAAGCATAAACTACAAAATAAATACAACAGTCTTTCCATCGTATAAAACGAATAATTGCAACCTGTGTGATGGTTATGGACATATCTACGTTCTGGGCAATCTAGGCTTCACTCTAGGGCGTTGCTCCACCAGATCGAATAGTTAGGGCCTTAGAAGTCAACGCCAGAAGCATAAAATACAATAAAGATGCAACAGTTTTTCCATCGTATAACAGGAATAATTGCAAACAGTGTGAAGGTAAAGGTATGTTCTACGTTCCGGGAAAACTAGGCCTCACGCTAGGGTGTTGCTCCACCAGATGGAATAGCTAGGGCCTTAGAAGTCAACGCCCGAAGCATAAAATGCAAAATAAATAGAACTGTTTTTCCATTGTATAAAACGAATAACTGCCACCAGTGTGAAAGTCCTGGTCATTTCTGCGTTCCGGGCTACCTAGGCTTCACCCTAGGGCGCTGTTCCACCAGATGGAATAGTTAGGGCATAAGAAGTCAACGGCAGAAGCACGAACTACAAAATAAATACAACAGTCTTTCCATCGTATAAAACGAATAATTGCAACCTGTGTGAAAGTTGTGGTCATTTCTACGTTCCGGTCAACCTAGGCTTCAGTCTAGGACGTTGCTCCACCAGATGGAATAGTTAGGGCCTACGAAGTCAACGCCAGAAGCATAAAATACAATATAAGTCCAACAGATTTCCATCGTATATAATGTATATTTGCAACCAGTGAGAAAGTTATGGTCATTTCTACTTCCCGGGCAACCTAGGCTTCACTCTAGGGCGTTGCTCCACCAGATCGAATAGTTAGGGCCTTAGAAGTCAACGCCCGAAGCATAAAATGCAAAATACATAGAACAGTTTTTCCATTGTATAAAACGAATAACTGCAACCAGTGTGAAAGTACTGGTCATTTCTGCGTTCCGGGCGACCTAGGCTACACCCTAGGGCGCTGTTCCACCAGATGGAATAGTTAGGGCCTAAGAAGTCAACGCCAGAAGCATAAACTACAAAACAAATACAACAGTCTTTCCATCGTATAAAACGAATAATTGCAACCTGTGTGATGGTTATGGACATGTCTACGTTCCGGGCAATCTAGGCTTCACTGTAGGGCGTTGCTCCACCAAATCGAATAGTTAGGGCCTTAGAAGTCAACGCCCGAAGCATAAAATACAATATAAGTACACCAGTTTTTCCATCGTATGAAATGAATGATTGCGAACATTATGAAAGTAAAGGTCATTTCTACGTGCCTGGCAACCTACGCGTCACTCTAGGGCGTTTCTACTCCACATCTGATAGCTACGGTCTTAGAAGCTAACGCCGGAAGCATAAAATACAATATAAATACAACAGCTTTGCCATTGTATAAGATGAATAATTGCAAACAGTGTGTAAGTACTGATCATTTCTGCGTTCCGGGCAACCTAGTCTTCACCCTAGGGCGCTGTTCCACCAGATGGAATAGTTAGGGCCTAAGAAGTTAACGCCAGAAGCATAAAATACGATATAAATACAACAGCTTTTCCATCGTATAAAACGAATAATGGTAACCAGTGTGAAAGTTATGGTCATTTCTACGTTCCTGGCAACCTAGGCTTCACCCTAGGGCGTTGTTCCACCAGATGGAATAGTTAGGGCCTAAGAAGTCAACGCCAGAAGCATAAAATACGATATATTTTCAACAGCTTTTCCATCGTATAAAACGAGTAACTGCAACCAGTGTGAAAGTACTGGTCATTTCTGCGTTCCGGGCTACCTAAGCTTCACTCTAGGACGTTGATCCACCAGATCGAATAGTTTGGGCCTATGAAGTCAACGCCCGAAGCATAAAATGCAAAATAAATAGAACTGTTTTTCCATTGTATAAAACGAATAACTGCCACCAGTGTGAAAGTCCTGGTCATTTCTGCGTTCCGGGCTACCTAGGCTTCACCCTAGGGCGCTGTTCCACCAGATGGAATAGTTAGGGCATAAGAAGTCAACAGCAGAAGCACAAACTACAAAATAAATACAACAGTCTTTCCATCGTATAAAACGAATAATTGCAACCTGTGTGATGGTTATGGACATATCTACGTTCTGGGCAATCTAGGCTTCACTCTAGGGCGTTGCTCTACCAGATCGAATAGCTAGGGGCTTAGAATTCAACGCCAGAAGCATAAACTACAATAAAGATGCAACAGTTTTTCCATCGTATAACAGGAATAATTGCAAACAGTGTGAAGGTAATGGTATGTTCTACGTTCCGGGCAAACTATGCTTCACGCTAGGGTGTTGCTCCACCAGATGGAATAGCTAGGGCCTTAGAAGTCAACGCCCGAAGCATAAAATGTAAAATAAATACAACAGCTTTTCCGTCGTATAAAACGAATAATTGCAACCAGTGTGAAAGTTATGGTCATTTCTACGTTCTGGGCAACCTAGGCTTCAGCCTAGGGCATTGCTCCAACAGATTGAATAGTTAGTGCCTTAGAAGTCAACGCCAGAAGCATAAAATACAATAAAGATGCAACAGATTTTCCATCGTATAACAGGAGTAATTGCAACCAGTGTGAAGGTAATGGTATGTTCTACGTTCCGGGCAACCTATGCTTCACTCTAGGGCGGTGCTCTACCAGATTAAGTAGTTAGGTCGTAAGAAGTCAGCGCCAGAAGCATAAAATACAATATAAATACAACAGCTTTTCCATCGTATATAATGTATATTTGCAAACAGTGTGAAAGTAATGGTCATTTCCATGTTCCGGGCAACCTGGGCTTCACCCTAGGGCGTTGTTCCACCAGATGGAATAGTTAGGGCCTAAGAAGTCAACGCCAGAAGCATAAAATACGATATAATTTCAACAGCTTTTCCATCGTATAAAACGAATAACTGCAACCAGTGGGATGGTTATGGACATATCTACGTTCTGGGCAATCTAGGCTTCACTCTAGGGCGTTGCTCCACCAGATCGAATAGTTAGGGCCTTAGAAGTCAACGCCAGAAGCATAAAATACAATAAAGATGCAACAGTTTTTCCATCGTATAACAGGAATAATTGCAAACAGTGTGAAGGTAATGGTATGTTCTACGTTCCGGGCAAACTAGGCTTCACGCTAGGGTGTTGCTCCACCAGATGGAATAGCTAGGGCCTTAGAAGTCAACGCCAGGAGCATAAAATACAATATAAATACAACAGCTTTTCCCTCGTATAAAATGAATAATTGCAAACAGTGTGAAAGTAATGGTCATGTCTACGTTCCGGGTAACCTAGGTTTCACTCTAGGGCGTTGCTCCACCAGTTAGAATAGCAAGGGACTTAGAATTCAACGCCAGAAGAATAAAACACAATATAAGTACAATAGTTTTTCCATTGTATAAAATGAATATTTGCAAACATTGTGAAAGTAATGGTCATTTCTACGTTCCGGGAAACCCATGCGACACTCTAGGGCGTTGCTCCACCACATCTAATAGATACGGCCTTCAAAGTCAACGCCAGAAGCATAAAATACGATATAAGTACAACAGCTTGTCCATCATATAAAACGAGTAATGGTAACCAGTGTAAAAGTTATGGTCATTTCTACGTTCCGGTCAACCTAGGCTTCACTCTAGGACGTTGATCCACCAGATCGAATAGTTTGGGCCTATGAAGTCAACGCCAGAAGCATAAAATACAATAAACGTGCAACAGTTTTTCCATCGTATAACAGGAATAATTGCAACCAGTGTGAAGGTAATGGTGTGTTCTACGTTCCGGGCAACCTAGGCTTCACACTAGGGCGGTGCTCCACCAGATCAAATAGTTAGGGCCTAAGAAGTCAACGCCAGAAGCATAAATTACAATATAAGTACAACAGCTTTTCCATCGTATATAGTGTATATTTGCAAACAGTGTGGAAGTTATGGACACTTCTACGTTCCGGGCAACCTAGGCTTCACTCTAGGGTGTTGCCACACCAGATGGAATTGCTAGGGACTTAGAATCCAATGCCAGAAGCATAAAATGCAATATAAATTTTACAAGTTTTCCATCGTATAAAAGGTATAATAGCAATCAGTGTGAAAGTTATGGTCATGTCAACGTTCCGGGAAACCTAGGCTTCACACTAGGGCGTTGCTCCTCCAGATCAAGCAGTTAGGGCCTAAGAAGTCAACGCCAGAAGCATAAATTACAATATAAGTACAACCGCTTTTCCATCGTATGTAATGTATATTTACAAACAGTGTGAAAGTACTGGTCATTTCTGCGTTCCGGGCAACCTAGTCTTCACCCTAGGGCGCTGTTCCACCAGATGGAATAGTTTGGGCCTAAGAAGTCAACGCCAGAAGCATAAAATACGATATAAATACAACAGCTTTTCCATCGTATAAAACGAATAATGGTAACCAGTGTGAAAGTTATGGTCATTTCTACGTTCCTGGCATCCTAGGCTTCACCCTAGGGCGTTGTTCCACCAGATGGAATAGTTAGGGCCTAAGAAGTCAACGCCAGAAGCATAAAATACGATATAATTTCAACAGCTTTTCCATCGTATAAAACGAATAACTGCAACCAGTGCGATGGTTATGGACATATCTACGTTCTGGGCAATCTAGGCTTCACTCTAGGGCGTTGCTCCACCAGATCGAATAGTTAGGGCCTTAGAAGTCAACGCCAGGAGCATAAAATACAATATAAATACAACAGCTTTTCCATCGTATAAAAGGAATAATTGTAGACAGTGTGAAAGTAATGGTCATTTCTACGTTCCGGGCAACCTAGGCCTCACCCTAGGGCGTTGCTCCACCAGATCAAACAGTTAGGGCTTTAGAAGTCAACGCCCGAAGCATAAAACACAAAATAAATAGAACAGTTTTTCCATTGTATAAAACGAATAATTGCTACCAGTGTAAAAGTTATGGTCATTTCTACGTTCCGGGCAACCTAGGCTTCACCCTAGGGCGTTGTTCCACCAGATCGAATAGTTAGGGCCTAAGAAGTAAACGCCAGAAGCATAAACTACAAAATAAATACAACAGTCTTTCCATCGTATAAAACGAATAATTGCAACCTGTGTGATGGTTATGGACATATCTACGTTCTGGGCAATCTAGGCTTCACTCTAGGGCGTTGCTCCACCAGATCGAATAGTTAGGGCCTTAGAAGTCAACGCCAGAAGCATAAAATACAATAAAGATGCAACAGTTTTTCCATCGTATAACAGGAATAATTGCAAACAGTGTGAAGGTAAAGGTATGTTCTACGTTCCGGGAAAACTAGGCCTCACGCTAGGGTGTTGCTCCACCAGATGGAATAGCTAGGGCCTTAGAAGTCAACGCCCGAAGCATAAAATGCAAAATAAATAGAACTGTTTTTCCATTGTATAAAACGAATAACTGCCACCAGTGTGAAAGTCCTGGTCATTTCTGCGTTCCGGGCTACCTAGGCTTCACCCTAGGGCGCTGTTCCACCAGATGGAATAGTTAGGGCATAAGAAGTCAACGGCAGAAGCACAAACTACAAAATAAATACAACAGTCTTTCCATCGTATAAAACGAATAATTGCAACCTGTGTGAAAGTTGTGGTCATTTCTACGTTCCGGTCAACCTAGGCTTCAGTCTAGGACGTTGCTCCACCAGATGGAATAGTTAGGGCCTACGAAGTCAACGCCAGAAGCATAAAATACAATATAAGTCCAACAGATTTCCATCGTATATAATGTATATTTGCAACCAGTGAGAAAGTTATGGTCATTTCTACTTCCCGGGCAACCTAGGCTTCACTCTAGGGCGTTGCTCCACCAGATCGAATAGTTAGGGCCTTAGAAGTCAACGCCCGAAGCATAAAATGCAAAATACATAGAACAGTTTTTCCATTGTATAAAACGAATAACTGCAACCAGTGTGAAAGTACTGGTCATTTCTGCGTTCCGGGCGACCTAGGCTACACCCTAGGGCGCTGTTCCACCAGATGGAATAGTTAGGGCCTAAGAAGTCAACGCCAGAAGCATAAACTACAAAACAAATACAACAGTCTTTCCATCGTATAAAACGAATAATTGCATCCTGTGTGATGGTTATGGACATGTCTACGTTCCGGGCAATCTAGGCTTCACTGTAGGGCGTTGCTCCACCAAATCGAATAGTTAGGGCCTTAGAAGTCAACGCCCGAAGCATAAAATACAATATAAGTACAACAGTTTTTCCATCGTATGAAATGAATGATTGCGAACATTATGAAAGTAATGGTCATTTCTACGTGCCTGGCAACCTACGCGTCACTCTAGGGCGTTTCTACTCCACATCTGATAGCTACGGTCTTAGAAGCTAACGCCGGAAGCATAAAATACAATATAAATACAACAGCTTTGCCATTGTATAAGATGAATAATTGCAAACAGTGTGTAAGTACTGATCATTTCTGCGTTCCGGGCAACCTAGTCTTCACCCTAGGGCGCTGTTCCACCAGATGGAATAGTTAGGGCCTAAGAAGTTAACGCCAGAAGCATAAAATACGATATAAATACAACAGCTTTTCCATCGTATAAAACGAATAATGGTAACCAGTGTGAAAGTTATGGTCATTTCTACGTTCCGGGCTACCTAGGCTTCACCCTAGGGCGCTGTTCCACCAGATGGAATAGTTAGGGCCTAAGAAGTCAACGCCAGAAGCATAAAATACGATATATTTTCAACAGCTTTTCCATCGTATAAAACGAATAATTGCAACCTGTGTGATGGTTATGGACATATCTACGTTCTGGGCAATCTAGGCTTCACTCTAGGGCGTTGCTCTACCAGATCGAATAGCTAGGGGCTTAGAATTCAACGCCAGAAGCATAAACTACAATAAAGATGCAACAGTTTTTCCATCGTATAACAGGAATAATTGCAAACAGTGTGAAGGTAATGGTATGTTCTACGTTCCGGGCAAACTATGCTTCACGCTAGGGTGTTGCTCCACCAGATGGAATAGCTAGGGCCTTAGAAGTCAACGCCCGAAGCATAAAATGTAAAATAAATACAACAGCTTTTCCGTCGTATAAAACGAATAATTGCAACCAGTGTGAAAGTTATGGTCATTTCTACGTTCTGGGCAACCTAGGCTTCAGCCTAGGGCATTGCTCCAACAGATTGAATAGTTAGTGCCTTAGAAGTCAACGCCAGAAGCATAAAATACAATAAAGATGCAACAGATTTTCCATCGTATAACAGGAGTAATTGCAACCAGTGTGAAGGTAATGGTATGTTCTACGTTCCGGGCAACCTATGCTTCACTCTAGGGCGGTGCTCTACCAGATTAAGTAGTTAGGTCGTAAGAAGTCAGCGCCAGAAGCATAAAATACAATATAAATATAACAGCTTTTCCATCGTATATAATGTATATTTGCAAACAGTGTGAAAGTAATGGTCATTTCCATGTTCCGGGCAACCTGGGCTTCACTCTAGGGCGCTGTTCCACCAGATCGAATAGTTAGGGCCTAAGCGGTCAACGCCAGAAGCATAAAACATGATATAAATACAACAGCTTTTCCATCGTATAAAACGAATAATTGCAACCAGTGTGGAAGTTATGGTCATCTCTACGTTCCGGGAAACCTAGGCTTCACTCTAGGGCGTTGCTCGACCAGATCGAATAGCTAGGGCCTTAGAAGTCAACGCCCGAAGCATAAAACACAAAATAAATAGAACAGTTTTTCCATCGTATAAAACGAATAATTGCTACCAGTGTGAAAGTTATAGCCATTGCTACGTACCGCGCAGCCTAGGCTTCATCCAAGGGCGTTGTTCCACCAGATGGAATAGTTAGGGCCTAAGAAGTCAACGCCAGAAGCATAAAATACGATATAAATACAACAGCTTTTCCATCGTATAAGACGAATAATTGCAACCAGTGTGAATGTAATGGTCATTTCTTCGTTCCGGGCGACCTAGGCTTCACTCTAGGGCGTTGCTCCACCAGATCGAATAATTAGGGCCTTAGAAATCAACGCCAGAAGCATAAAATACAATAAAGGTGCAACAGTTTTTCCATCGTAAAACAGGAATAATTGCAACCAGTGTGAAGATAATGGTCTTTTCTACGTTCCGGGCAACCTAGGCTTCACTCTACGGCGTTGTTCCGCCAGATCGAATAGTTAGGGCCTAAGAAGTCAACGCCAGAAGCATAAAATACGATATAAATACAACAGCTTTTCCGTCGTATAAAACGAATAATTGCAACCAGTGTGAAAGTTGTGGACATTTATACATTCCGAGCAACCTAGTGTTCACTCTAGGGAGTTGCTCCACCAGATCGAACAGTTAGGGCCTTAGAAGTCAACGCCAGAAGCATAAAATACAATAAAGATGCAAAAGTTTTTCCATCGTATAACAGGAATAACTGCAAACAGTGTGAAAGTAATGGTCATTTCCATGTTCCGGGCCTCCTGGTCTTCACTCTGGGGCGTTGTTGCACAAGATCGAATAGTTAGGGCCTAAGAAGTCAACGCCAGAAGCATAAAATACAATATAAATATAACAGTTTTTCCATCGTCTAAAAGGAATAATAGCAACCAGTGTGAAAGTTATGGTCATTTCTACGTTCCGGGCAACATTGGCTTCACTCTAGGGCGTTGCTCCACCAGATCGAATAGTTAGGTCCTTAGAAGTCAACGCCAGAAGCATAAAATACGATATAAATACAACAGCTTTTCCATCGTATAAAACGAATAATGGTAACCAGTGTGAAAGTTATGGTCATTTCTACGTTCCTGGCAACCTAGGCTTCACCCTAGGGCGTTGTTCCACCAGATGGAATAGTTAGGGCCTACGAAGTCAACGCCAGAAGCATAAAATACGATATAATTTCAACAGCTTTTCCATCGTATAAAACGAATAACTGCAACCAGTGTGAAAGTACTGGTCATTTCTGCGTTCCGGGCTACCTAGGCTTCACCCTAGGGCGCTGTTCCACCAGATGGAATAGTTAGGGCACAAGAAGTCAACGCCAGATGCATAAACTACAAAATAAATACAACAGTCTTTCCATCGCATAAAACGAATAATAGCAACCAGTGTGAAAGTTATGGTCATTTCTACGTTCCCGGCAACCTAGGCTTCACTCTAGGGCGTTGTTCCACCAGATCGAATTGTTAGGGCCTAAGAAGTCATCGCCAGAAGCATAAAATACGATATAAATACAACAGCTTTTCCGTCGTATAAAACGAATAATTGCAACCAGTGTGAAAGTTATGGTCATTTCTACGTTCTGGGCAACCTAGGCTTCAGCCTAGGGCATTGCTCCGACAGATTGAATAGTTAGTGCCTTAGAAGTCAACGCCAGAAGCATAAAATACAATAAAGATGTAACAGTTTTTCCATCGTATAACAGGAGTAATTGCAACCAGTGTGAAGGTAATGGTATGTTCTACGTTCCGGGCAACCTATGCTTCACTCTAGGGCGGTGCTCTACCAGATTAAGTAGTTAGGTCGTAAGAAGTCAACGCCAGAAGCATAAAATACAATATAAATAGAACAGCTTTTCCATCGTATATAATGTATATTTGCAAACAGTGTGAAAGTAATGGTCATTTCCATGTTCCGGGCAAGCTGGGCTTCACTCTAGGGCGTTGTTCCACCAGATCGAATAGTTAGGGCCTAAGAGGTCAACGCCAGAAGCATAAAATATGATATAAATACAACAGCTTTTCCATCGTATAAAACGAATAATTGCAACCAGTGTGGAAGTTATGGTCATCTCTACGTTCCGGGCAACCTAGGCTTCACTCTAGGGCGTTGCTCGACCAGATCGAATAGCTAGGGCCTTAGAAGTCAACGCCCGAAGCATAAAATACAAAATAAATAGAACAGTTTTTCCATCGTATAAAACGAATAATTGCTACCAGTGTGAAAGTTATAGCCATTGCTACGTACCGCGCAGCCTAGGCTTCATCCAAGGGCGTTGTTCCTCCAGATGGAATAGTTAGGGCCTAAGAAGTCAACGCCAGAAGCATAAAATACGATATAAATACAACAGCTTTTCCATCGTATAAGACGAATAATTGCAACCAGTGTGAATGTAATGGTCATTTCTTCGTTCCGGGCGACCTAGGCTTCACTCTAGGGCGTTGCTCCACCAGATCGAATAATTAGGGGCTTAGAAATCAACGCCAGAAGCATAAAATACAATAAAGATGCAACAGTTTTTCCATCGTAAAACAGGAATAATTGCAACCAGTGTGAAGATAATGGTCTTTTCTACGTTCCGGGCAACCTAGGCTTCACTCTACGGCGTTGTTCCGCCAGATCGAATAGTGAGGGCCTAAGAAGTCAACGCCAGAAGCATAAAATACGATATAAATACAACAGCTTTTCCGTCGTATAAAACGAATAATTGCGACCAGTGTGAAAGTTGTGGACATTTATATATTCCGAGCAACCTAGTGTTCACTCTAGGGAGTTGCTCCACCAGATCGAACAGTTAGGGCCTTAGAAGTCAACGCCAGAAGCATAAAATACAATAAAGATGCAAAAGTTTTTCCATCGTATAACAGGAATAACTGCAAACAGTGTGAAAGTAATGGTCATTTCCATGTTCCGGGCCTCCTAGTCTTCACTCTGGGGCGTTGTTCCACAAGATCGAATAGTTAGGGCCTAAGAAGTCAACGCCAGAAGCATAAAATACAATATAAATATAACAGTTTTTCCATCGTCTAAAAGGAATAATAGCAACCAGTGTGAAAGTTATGGTCATTTCTACGTTCCGGGCAACATTGGCTTCATTCTAGGGCGTTGGTCCACCACATGGAATAGCTACGTCCTCAGAAGTCAATGCCAGAAGCATAAAATACGATATAAATACAACAGCTTTTCCATCGTATAAAACGAATAATTGCAACCAGTGTGGAAGTTATGGTCATTTCTACGTTCCGGGCAACCTAGGCTTCACTCTAGGGCGGTGCTCCACCAAATCGAGTAGCTAGGGCCTTAGAAGTCAACGCCAGAAGCATAAAATACAATAAAGATGCAAAAGTTTTTCCATCGTATAACAGGAATAACTGCAAACAGTATGAAAGTACTTGTCATTTCTACGTTCCGGGTAACCTAGGTTTCACTCTAGGGCGTAGCTCCACCGTATCGAATAGCTAGGTACTTAGAATTCAACGCCATAAGAATAAAATACAATATAAGTACAACAGTTTTTCCATCGTCTAAAATGAATAATTGCAGCCAGTGTGAAAGTTATGGTCATTTCTACATTTCGAGCAACCTAGGCTTCATTCTAGGGCGTTGCTCCACCTGATCGAATAGTTAGGGCTTTAGAAGTCCACGCCCGAAGCATTAAATACAAAATAAATACAACAGCTTTTTCATCGTATAAAACTGATAATTGCAACCAGTGTGAATGTTATGGTCATTTCTACGTTCCGGGCAACCTAGGCAACACTGTATGGTGTTCTTCCACCACAACGAATAGCTACGGCCTCAGAAGTCAACGACTGAAGTATAAAATACAATAAAAATACAACAGTCTTTCCATCCTATAACAGGAATAATTGCAACCCGTGTGAAAGTGATGGTCATTTCTACGTTCCAGGCAACCTAGGCTTCACTCTAGGGCGTTGCTCCACCAGATCAAACAGTTAGGGCCTTAGAAGTCAACGCCCGAAGCATTAAATACAAAATAAATAGAACAGTTTTTCATTGTATAAAACAAATAATTGCTACCAGTGTAAAAGTTATGGTCATTTCTACGTTCCGGGCAACCTAGGCTTCACCATAGGCCGTTGTTCCACCAGATCGAATAGTTAGGGCCTAAGAAGTGAACGCCAGAAGCATATAATACAATATAAATACAACAGTTTTTCCATCATATAAAACGAATGATAGCAGCCAGTGTGAAAGTTATGGTCATTTCTACTTCCCGGGCAACCCAGGCTTCACTCTAGGGCGTTGCTCCACCAGATCGAATAGTTAGGACCTTAGAAGTCAACGCCCGAAGCATAAAATGCAAAATACACACAACAGCTTTTCCATTGTATAAAACGAATAACTGCAACCAGTGTGAAAGTACTGGTCATTTCTGCGTTCCGGGCAACCTAGGCTTCACGCTAGGGCGTTGCTCCACCAGATCGAATAGCTAGGGGCTTAGAATTCAACGCCAGAAGTATAAAATACAATATAAGTACAACAGTTTTTCCATCGTATAAAATGAGTAATTGCAGACATTGTGAAAGTAATGGTCATTTCTACGTTCCGGTCAACCTAGGCGTCACTCTAATGCGTTGCTCCACCACATCTAATAGCTACGGCCTTAGAAGTCAACGCCAGGAGCATTAAATACAATATAAATACAACAGCTTTTCCCTCGTATAAAATGAATAATTGCAAACAGTGTGAAAGTAATGGTCATGTCTACGATCCGGGTAACCTAGGTTTCACTCTAGGGCGTTGCTCCACCAGTTAGAATAGCAAGGGACTTAGAATTCAACGCCAGAAGAATAAAATACAATATAAGTACAACAGTTTTTCCATTGTATAAAATGAATATTTGCAAACATTGTGAAAGTAATGGTCATTTCTACGTTCCGGGCAACCCATGCGACACTCTAGGGCGTTGCTCCACCACATCTAATAGCTACGGCCTTCAAAGTCAACGCCAGAAGCATAAAATACGAAATAAGTACAACAGCTTGTCCATCATATAAAACGAGTAATGGTAACCAGTGTAAAAGTTATGGTCATTTCTACGTTCCGGTCAACCTAGGCTTCACCCTAGGGCGCTTTTCCACCAGATGGAATAGTTAGGGCATAAGAAGTCAACGCCAGAAGAACAAACTACAAAATAAATACAACAGTCTTTCCATCGTATAAAACGAATAATAGCAACCAGTGTGAAAGTTATGGTCATTTCGACTTCCCGGGCAACCCAGGCTTCAGGCTAGGGCGGTGCTCCACCAGATCAAAGAGTTAGGGCCTAAGAAGTCAACGCCAGAAGCATAAATTACAATATAAGTACAACAGCTTTTCCATCGTATATAGTGTATATTTGCAAACAGTGTGGAAGTAATGGACACTTCTACGTTCCGGGCAACCTAGGCTACACTCTAGGGTGTTGCCACACCAGATGGAATTGCTAGGGACTTAGAATCCAATGCCAGAAGCATAAAATGCAATATAAATTTTACAAGTTTTCCATCGTATAAAAGGTATAATAGCAATCAGTGTGAAAGTTATGGTCATTTCAACGTTCCGGGAAACCTAGGCTTCACACTAGGGCGTTGCTCCTCCAGATCAAGTAGTTAGGGCCTAAGAAGTCAACGCCAGAAGCATAAATTACAATATAAGTACAACCGCTTTTCCATCGTATGTAATGTATATTTACAAACAGTGTGTAAGTAATGGTCATTTCTACGTTCCAGGCAACCTAGGCTTCACGCTAGGGTGTTGCTCCACCAGATGGAATAGCTAGGGACTTAGAATTCAATGCCAGAAGCATAATATGCAATATAAATATAACAGCTTTTCCATCGTATAAAACGAATAATAGCAACCAGTGTGAAAGTAATGGTCATGTCTACGTTCCGGGTAACCTAGGTTTCACTCTAGGGCGTTGCTCCACCAGATAGAATAGCTAGGGACATAGAATTCAACGCCAGAAGAATAAAATACAATATAAGTACAAGAGTTTTTCCATCGTCTAAAATGAATATTTGCAAACATTGAGAAAGTAATGGTCATTTCTACGTTCCGGGCAACCCATGCGACACTCTAGGGCGTTGCTCCACCACATCTAATAGCTACGGCCTACAAAGTCAACGCCAGAAGCATAAAATACGATATAAGTACAACAGCTTGTCCATCATATAAAACGAGTAATGGTAACCAGTGTGAAAGTTATGGTCATTTCTACGTTCCGGTCAGCCTAGGCTTCACTCTAGGACTTTGATCCACCAGATCGAATTTTTTGGGCCTATGAAGTCAACGCCAGAAGCATAAATTACAATAAAGGTGCAACAGTTTTTCCATCGTATAACAGGAATAATTGCAACCAGTGTGAAGGTAATGGTGTGTTCTACGTTCCGGGCAACCTAGGCTTCACACTAGGGCGGTGTTCCACCAGATCAAATAGTTAGGGCCTAAGAAGTCAACGCCAGAAGCATAAATTACAATATAAGTACAACAGCTTTTCCATCGTATATAATGTATATTTGCAAACAGTGTGGAAGTTATGGTCACTTCTACGTTCCGGGCAACCTAGGCTTCACTCTAGGGTGTTGCCACACCAGATGGAATTGCTAGGGACTTAGAATCCAATGCCAGAAGCATAAAATGCAATATAAATTTTACAAGTTTTCCATCGTATAAAAGGTATAATAGCAATCAGTGTGAAAGTTATGGTCATTTCAACGTTCCGGGAAAGCTAGACTTCACACTAGGGCGTTGCTCCTCCAGATCAAGTAGTTAGGGCCTAAGAAGTCAACACCAGAAGCATAAATTACAATATAACAACAACAGCTTTTCCATCGTATATAATGTATATTTGCAAACAGTGTGGAAGTTGTGGACACTTCTACGTTCCGGGCAACCTAGGCTTCACTCTAGGGTGTTGCCACACCAGATGGAATAGCTAGGGACTTAGAATCCAATGCCAGAAGCATAAAATGCAATATAAATTTTACAAGTTTTCCATCGTATAAAAGGTATAATAGCAATCAGTGTGAAAGTTATGGTCATTTCAACGTTCCGGGAAACCTAGGCTTCACACTAGGCCGTTGCTCCTCCAGATCAAGTAGTTAGGGCCTAAGAAGTCAACGCCAGAAGCATAAATTACAATATAAGTACAAATGCTTTTCCATCGTATGTAATGTTTATTTACAATCAGTGTGGAAGTAATGGTCATTTCTACGTTCCGGGCAACCTAGGCTTCACGCTAGGGTGTTGCTCCACCAGATGGAATAGCTAGGGACTTAGAATTCAATGCCAGAAGCATAATATGCAATATAAATATAACAGCTTTTCCATCGTATAAAACGAATAATAGCAACCAGTGTGAAAGTTATGGTCATTTCTACTTCCCGGGCAACCTATGCTTCACTCTAGGGCGTTGCTCCACCAGATCGAATAGCTAGGGGCTTAGAATTCAACGCCAGAAGGATAAAATACAATATAAGTACAACAGTTTTTCCATCGTATAAAATGAATAATTGCAGACATTGTGAAAGTAATAGTCATTTCTACGTTCCGGTCAACCTAGGCGTCACTCTAATGCGTTGCTCCACCACATCTAATAGCTACGGCCTTAGAAGTCAACGCCAGGAGCATAAAATACAATATAAATACAACAGCTTTTCCATCGTATAAAATGAATAATTGCAAACAGTGTGAAAGTAATGGTCATGTCTACGTTCCGGGTAACGTAGGTTTCACTCTAGGGCGTTGCTCCGCCAGATAGAATAGCTAGGGACTTAGAATTCAACGGCAGAAGAATAAAACACAATATAAGTACAACAGTTTTTCCATCGTATAAAATGAATATTTGCAAACATTGTGAAAGTAATGGTCATTTCTACGTTCCGGGTAACCCATGCGACACACTAGGGCGTTGCTCCACCACATCTAATAGCTACGGCCTACAAAGTCAACGCCAGAAGCATAAAATACGATATAAGTACAACAGCTTGTCCATCATATAAAACGAGTAATGGTAACCAGTGTGAAAGTTATGGTCATTTCTACGTTCCGGTCAACCTAGGCTTCACTCTAGGACGTTGATCCACCAGATCGAATAGTTTGGGCCTATGAAGTCAACGCCAGAAGCATAAAATACAATAAAGGTGCAACAGTTTTTCCATCGTATAACAGGAATAATTGCAACCAGTGTGAAGGTAATGGTGTGTTCTACGTTCCGGGCAACCTAGGCTTCACACTAGGGCGGTGCTCCACCAGATCAAATAGTTAGGGCCTAAGAAGTCAACGCCAGAAGCATAAATTACAATATAAGTACAACAGCTTTTCCATCGTATATAATGTATATTTGCAAACAGTGTGGAAGTTATGGTCACTTCTACGTTCCGGGCAACCTAGGCTTCACTCTAGGGTGTTGCCACACCAGATGGAATTGCTAGGGACTTAGAATCCAATGCCAGAAGCATAAAATGCAATATAAATTTTACAAGTTTTCCATCGTATAAAAGGTATAATAGCAATCAGTGTGAAAGTTATGGTCATTTCAACGTTCCGGGAAAGCTAGACTTCACACTAGGGCGTTGCTCCTCCAGATCAAGTAGTTAGGGCCTAAGAAGTCAACACCAGAAGCATAAATTACAATATAACAACAACAGCTTTTCCATCGTATATAATGTATATTTGCAAACAGTGTGGAAGTTGTGGACACTTCTACGTTCCGGGTAACCTAGGCTTCACTCTAGGGTGTTGCCACACCAGATGGAATTGCTAGGGACTTAGAATCCAATGCCAGAAGCATAAAATGCAATATAAATTTTACAAGTTTTCCATCGTATAAAAGGTATAATAGCAATCAGTGTGAAAGTTATGGTCATTTCAACGTTCCGGGAAACCTAGGCTTCACACTAGGCCGTTGCTCCTCCAGATCAAGTAGTTAGGGCCTAAGAAGTCAACGCCAGAAGCATAAATTACAATATAAGTACAAATGCTTTTCCATCGTATGTAATGTTTATTTACAATCAGTGTGGAAGTAATGGTCATTTCTACGTTCCGGGCAACCTAGGCTTCACGCTAGGGTGTTGCTCCACCAGATGGAATAGCTAGGGACTTAGAATTCAATGCCAGAAGCATAATATGCAATATAAATATAACAGCTTTTCCATCGTATAAAACGAATAATAGCAACCAGTGTGAAAGTTATGGTCATTTCTACTTCCCGGGCAACCTATGCTTCACTCTAGGGCGTTGCTCCACCAGATCGAATAGCTAGGGGCTTAGAATTCAACGCCAGAAGGATAAAATACAATATAAGTACAACAGTTTTTCCATCGTATAAAATGAATAATTGCAGACATTGTGAAAGTAATAGTCATTTCTACGTTCCGGTCAACCTAGGCGTCACTCTAATGCGTTGCTCCACCACATCTAATAGCTACGGCCTTAGAAGTCAACGCCAGGAGCATAAAATACAATATAAATACAACAGCTTTTCCATCGTATAAAATGAATAATTGCAAACAGTGTGAAAGTAATGGTCATGTCTACGTTCCGGGTAACGTAGGTTTCACTCTAGGGCGTTGCTCCGCCAGATAGAATAGCTAGGGACTTAGAATTCAACGGCAGAAGAATAAAACACAATATAAGTACAACAGTTTTTCCATCGTATAAAATGAATATTTGCAAACATTGTGAAAGTAATGGTCATTTCTACGTTCCGGGTAACCCATGCGACACACTAGGGCGTTGCTCCACCACATCTAATAGCTACGGCCTACAAAGTCAACGCCAGAAGCATAAAATACGATATAAGTACAACAGCTTGTCCATCATATAAAACGAGTAATGGTAACCAGTGTGAAAGTTATGGTCATTTCTACGTTCCGGTCAACCTAGGCTTCACTCTAGGACGTTGGTCCACCAGATCGAATAGTTTGGGCCTATGAAGTCAACGCCAGAAGCATAAAATACAATAAAGGTGCAACAGTTTTTCCATTGTATAACAGGAATAATTGCAACCAGTGTGAAGGTAATGGTGTGTTCTACGTTCCGGGCAACCTAGGCTTCACACTAGGGCGGTGCTCCGCCAGATCGAATAGTTAGGGCCTAAGAAGTCAACGCCAGAAGCATAAATTACATTATAAGTACAACAGCTTTTCCATCGTGTATAATGTATATTTGCAAACAGTGTGGAAGTAATGGACACATCTACGTTCCGGGCAACCTAGGCTTCACTCTAGGGTGTTGCCACACCAGATGGAGTTGCTAGGGACTTAGAATCCAATGCCAGAAGCATAAAATGCAATATAAATTTTACAGCTTTTCCATCGTACAAAAGGTATAATAGAAATCAGTGTGAAAGTTATGGTCATTTCAACGTTCCGGGAAACCTAGGCTTCACTCTAGGGCGCTGCTCCACCAGATCGAATATTTAGGGCCTTAGAAGTCAACGCCCGAAGCATAAAATGCAAAATACATAGATCAGTTTTTCCATTGTATAAAACGGATAACTGCGACCAGTGTGAAAGTACTGGTCATTTCTGCGTTCCGGGCAACCTAGTCTTCACCCTAGGGCGCTGTTCCACCAGATGGAATAGTTAGGGCCTAAGAAGTCAACGCCAGAAGCATAAAATACGATATAATTTCAACAGCTTTTCCATCGTATAAAACGAATAATGGTAACCAGTGTTAAAGTTGTGGTCATTTCTACGTTCCGGTCAACCTAGGCTTCAGTCTATTACGTTGCCCCACCAGATGGAATAGTTAGGGCCTACGAAGTCAACGCCAGAAGCATAAAATACAATATAAGTACAACAGCTTTTCCATCGCATATAATGTATATTTGCAACCAGTGTGAAAGTTATGGTCATTTCTACTTCCCGGGCAACCTAGGCTTCACTCTAGGGCGTTGCTCCACCAGATCGAATAGTTAGGGACTTAGAAGTCAACGCCCGAAGCATAAAATGCAAAATAAATAGAACAGTTTTTCCATTGTATAAAACGAATAACTGCAACCAGTGTGAAAGTACTGGTCATTTCTGCGTTCCGGGCTACCTAGGCTTCACCCTAGGGCGCTGTTCCACCAGATGGAATAGTTAGGGCATAAGAAGTCAACGCCAGAAGCACAAACTACAAAATAAATACAACAGTCTTTCCATCGTATAAAACGAATAATAGCAACCAGTGTGAAAGTTATGGTCATTTCTACTTCCCGGGCAACCCAGGCTTCACTCTAGGACGTTGATCCACCAGATCGAATAGTTTGGGCCTATGAAGTCAACGCCAGAAGCATAAAATACAATAAAGATGCAAAAGTTTTTCCATCGTATAACAGGAATAACTGCAAACAGTGTGAAAGTAATGGTCATTTCCATGTTCCGGGCCTCCTGGTCTTCACTCTGGGGCGTTGTTGCACAAGATCGAATAGTTAGGGCCTAAGAAGTCAACGCCAGAAGCATAAAATACAATATAAATATAACAGTTTTTCCATCGTCTAAAAGGAATAATAGCAACCAGTGTGAAAGTTATGGTCATTTCTACGTTCCGGGCAACATTGGCTTCACTCTAGGGCGTTGCTCCACCAGATCGAATAGTTAGGTCCTTAGAAGTCAACGCCAGAAGCATAAAATACGATATAAATACAACAGCTTTTCCATCGTATAAAACGAATAATGGTAACCAGTGTGAAAGTTATGGTCATTTCTACGTTCCTGGCAACCTAGGCTTCACCCTAGGGCGTTGTTCCACCAGATGGAATAGTTAGGGCCTACGAAGTCAACGCCAGAAGCATAAAATACGATATAATTTCAACAGCTTTTCCATCGTATAAAACGAATAACTGCAACCAGTGTGAAAGTACTGGTCATTTCTGCGTTCCGGGCTACCTAGGCTTCACCCTAGGGCGCTGTTCCACCAGATGGAATAGTTAGGGCACAAGAAGTCAACGCCAGATGCATAAACTACAAAATAAATACAACAGTCTTTCCATCGCATAAAACGAATAATAGCAACCAGTGTGAAAGTTATGGTCATTTCTACGTTCCCGGCAACCTAGGCTTCACTCTAGGGCGTTGTTCCACCAGATCGAATTGTTAGGGCCTAAGAAGTCATCGCCAGAAGCATAAAATACGATATAAATACAACAGCTTTTCCGTCGTATAAAACGAATAATTGCAACCAGTGTGAAAGTTATGGTCATTTCTACGTTCTGGGCAACCTAGGCTTCAGCCTAGGGCATTGCTCCGACAGATTGAATAGTTAGTGCCTTAGAAGTCAACGCCAGAAGCATAAAATACAATAAAGATGTAACAGTTTTTCCATCGTATAACAGGAGTAATTGCAACCAGTGTGAAGGTAATGGTATGTTCTACGTTCCGGGCAACCTATGCTTCACTCTAGGGCGGTGCTCTACCAGATTAAGTAGTTAGGTCGTAAGAAGTCAACGCCAGAAGCATAAAATACAATATAAATAGAACAGCTTTTCCATCGTATATAATGTATATTTGCAAACAGTGTGAAAGTAATGGTCATTTCCATGTTCCGGGCAAGCTGGGCTTCACTCTAGGGCGTTGTTCCACCAGATCGAATAGTTAGGGCCTAAGAGGTCAACGCCAGAAGCATAAAATATGATATAAATACAACAGCTTTTCCATCGTATAAAACGAATAATTGCAACCAGTGTGGAAGTTATGGTCATCTCTACGTTCCGGGCAACCTAGGCTTCACTCTAGGGCGTTGCTCGACCAGATCGAATAGCTAGGGCCTTAGAAGTCAACGCCCGAAGCATAAAATACAAAATAAATAGAACAGTTTTTCCATCGTATAAAACGAATAATTGCTACCAGTGTGAAAGTTATAGCCATTGCTACGTACCGCGCAGCCTAGGCTTCATCCAAGGGCGTTGTTCCTCCAGATGGAATAGTTAGGGCCTAAGAAGTCAACGCCAGAAGCATAAAATACGATATAAATACAACAGCTTTTCCATCGTATAAGACGAATAATTGCAACCAGTGTGAATGTAATGGTCATTTCTTCGTTCCGGGCGACCTAGGCTTCACTCTAGGGCGTTGCTCCACCAGATCGAATAATTAGGGGCTTAGAAATCAACGCCAGAAGCATAAAATACAATAAAGATGCAACAGTTTTTCCATCGTAAAACAGGAATAATTGCAACCAGTGTGAAGATAATGGTCTTTTCTACGTTCCGGGCAACCTAGGCTTCACTCTACGGCGTTGTTCCGCCAGATCGAATAGTGAGGGCCTAAGAAGTCAACGCCAGAAGCATAAAATACGATATAAATACAACAGCTTTTCCGTCGTATAAAACGAATAATTGCGACCAGTGTGAAAGTTGTGGACATTTATATATTCCGAGCAACCTAGTGTTCACTCTAGGGAGTTGCTCCACCAGATCGAACAGTTAGGGCCTTAGAAGTCAACGCCAGAAGCATAAAATACAATAAAGATGCAAAAGTTTTTCCATCGTATAACAGGAATAACTGCAAACAGTGTGAAAGTAATGGTCATTTCCATGTTCCGGGCCTCCTAGTCTTCACTCTGGGGCGTTGTTCCACAAGATCGAATAGTTAGGGCCTAAGAAGTCAACGCCAGAAGCATAAAATACAATATAAATATAACAGTTTTTCCATCGTCTAAAAGGAATAATAGCAACCAGTGTGAAAGTTATGGTCATTTCTACGTTCCGGGCAACATTGGCTTCATTCTAGGGCGTTGGTCCACCACATGGAATAGCTACGTCCTCAGAAGTCAATGCCAGAAGCATAAAATACGATATAAATACAACAGCTTTTCCATCGTATAAAACGAATAATTGCAACCAGTGTGGAAGTTATGGTCATTTCTACGTTCCGGGCAACCTAGGCTTCACTCTAGGGCGGTGCTCCACCAAATCGAGTAGCTAGGGCCTTAGAAGTCAACGCCAGAAGCATAAAATACAATAAAGATGCAAAAGTTTTTCCATCGTATAACAGGAATAACTGCAAACAGTATGAAAGTACTTGTCATTTCTACGTTCCGGGTAACCTAGGTTTCACTCTAGGGCGTAGCTCCACCGTATCGAATAGCTAGGTACTTAGAATTCAACGCCATAAGAATAAAATACAATATAAGTACAACAGTTTTTCCATCGTCTAAAATGAATAATTGCAGCCAGTGTGAAAGTTATGGTCATTTCTACATTTCGAGCAACCTAGGCTTCATTCTAGGGCGTTGCTCCACCTGATCGAATAGTTAGGGCTTTAGAAGTCCACGCCCGAAGCATTAAATACAAAATAAATACAACAGCTTTTTCATCGTATAAAACTGATAATTGCAACCAGTGTGAATGTTATGGTCATTTCTACGTTCCGGGCAACCTAGGCAACACTGTATGGTGTTCTTCCACCACAACGAATAGCTACGGCCTCAGAAGTCAACGACTGAAGTATAAAATACAATAAAAATACAACAGTCTTTCCATCCTATAACAGGAATAATTGCAACCCGTGTGAAAGTGATGGTCATTTCTACGTTCCAGGCAACCTAGGCTTCACTCTAGGGCGTTGCTCCACCAGATCAAACAGTTAGGGCCTTAGAAGTCAACGCCCGAAGCATTAAATACAAAATAAATAGAACAGTTTTTCATTGTATAAAACAAATAATTGCTACCAGTGTAAAAGTTATGGTCATTTCTACGTTCCGGGCAACCTAGGCTTCACCATAGGCCGTTGTTCCACCAGATCGAATAGTTAGGGCCTAAGAAGTGAACGCCAGAAGCATATAATACAATATAAATACAACAGTTTTTCCATCATATAAAACGAATGATAGCAGCCAGTGTGAAAGTTATGGTCATTTCTACTTCCCGGGCAACCCAGGCTTCACTCTAGGGCGTTGCTCCACCAGATCGAATAGTTAGGACCTTAGAAGTCAACGCCCGAAGCATAAAATGCAAAATACACACAACAGCTTTTCCATTGTATAAAACGAATAACTGCAACCAGTGTGAAAGTACTGGTCATTTCTGCGTTCCGGGCAACCTAGGCTTCACGCTAGGGCGTTGCTCCACCAGATCGAATAGCTAGGGGCTTAGAATTCAACGCCAGAAGTATAAAATACAATATAAGTACAACAGTTTTTCCATCGTATAAAATGAGTAATTGCAGACATTGTGAAAGTAATGGTCATTTCTACGTTCCGGTCAACCTAGGCGTCACTCTAATGCGTTGCTCCACCACATCTAATAGCTACGGCCTTAGAAGTCAACGCCAGGAGCATTAAATACAATATAAATACAACAGCTTTTCCCTCGTATAAAATGAATAATTGCAAACAGTGTGAAAGTAATGGTCATGTCTACGATCCGGGTAACCTAGGTTTCACTCTAGGGCGTTGCTCCACCAGTTAGAATAGCAAGGGACTTAGAATTCAACGCCAGAAGAATAAAATACAATATAAGTACAACAGTTTTTCCATTGTATAAAATGAATATTTGCAAACATTGTGAAAGTAATGGTCATTTCTACGTTCCGGGCAACCCATGCGACACTCTAGGGCGTTGCTCCACCACATCTAATAGCTACGGCCTTCAAAGTCAACGCCAGAAGCATAAAATACGAAATAAGTACAACAGCTTGTCCATCATATAAAACGAGTAATGGTAACCAGTGTAAAAGTTATGGTCATTTCTACGTTCCGGTCAACCTAGGCTTCACCCTAGGGCGCTTTTCCACCAGATGGAATAGTTAGGGCATAAGAAGTCAACGCCAGAAGAACAAACTACAAAATAAATACAACAGTCTTTCCATCGTATAAAACGAATAATAGCAACCAGTGTGAAAGTTATGGTCATTTCGACTTCCCGGGCAACCCAGGCTTCTCGCTAGGGCGGTGCTCCACCAGATCAAAGAGTTAGGGCCTAAGAAGTCAACGCCAGAAGCATAAATTACAATATAAGTACAACAGCTTTTCCATCGTATATAGTGTATATTTGCAAACAGTGTGGAAGTAATGGACACTTCTACGTTCCGGGCAACCTAGGCTACACTCTAGGGTGTTGCCACACCAGATGGAATTGCTAGGGACTTAGAATCCAATGCCAGAAGCATAAAATGCAATATAAATTTTACAAGTTTTCCATCGTATAAAAGGTATAATAGCAATCAGTGTGAAAGTTATGGTCATTTCAACGTTCCGGGAAACCTAGGCTTCACACTAGGGCGTTGCTCCTCCAGATCAAGTAGTTAGGGCCTAAGAAGTCAACGCCAGAAGCATAAATTACAATATAAGTACAACCGCTTTTCCATCGTATGTAATGTATATTTACAAACAGTGTGTAAGTAATGGTCATTTCTACGTTCCAGGCAACCTAGGCTTCACGCTAGGGTGTTGCTCCACCAGATGGAATAGCTAGGGACTTAGAATTCAATGCCAGAAGCATAATATGCAATATAAATATAACAGCTTTTCCATCGTATAAAACGAATAATAGCAACCAGTGTGAAAGTAATGGTCATGTCTACGTTCCGGGTAACCTAGGTTTCACTCTAGGGCGTTGCTCCACCAGATAGAATAGCTAGGGACATAGAATTCAACGCCAGAAGAATAAAATACAATATAAGTACAAGAGTTTTTCCATCGTCTAAAATGAATATTTGCAAACATTGAGAAAGTAATGGTCATTTCTACGTTCCGGGCAACCCATGCGACACTCTAGGGCGTTGCTCCACCACATCTAATAGCTACGGCCTACAAAGTCAACGCCAGAAGCATAAAATACGATATAAGTACAACAGCTTGTCCATCATATAAAACGAGTAATGGTAACCAGTGTGAAAGTTATGGTCATTTCTACGTTCCGGTCAGCCTAGGCTTCACTCTAGGACTTTGATCCACCAGATCGAATTTTTTGGGCCTATGAAGTCAACGCCAGAAGCATAAATTACAATAAAGGTGCAACAGTTTTTCCATCGTATAACAGGAATAATTGCAACCAGTGTGAAGGTAATGGTGTGTTCTACGTTCCGGGCAACCTAGGCTTCACACTAGGGCGGTGTTCCACCAGATCAAATAGTTAGGGCCTAAGAAGTCAACGCCAGAAGCATAAATTACAATATAAGTACAACAGCTTTTCCATCGTATATAATGTATATTTGCAAACAGTGTGGAAGTTATGGTCACTTCTACGTTCCGGGCAACCTAGGCTTCACTCTAGGGTGTTGCCACACCAGATGGAATTGCTAGGGACTTAGAATCCAATGCCAGAAGCATAAAATGCAATATAAATTTTACAAGTTTTCCATCGTATAAAAGGTATAATAGCAATCAGTGTGAAAGTTATGGTCATTTCAACGTTCCGGGAAAGCTAGACTTCACACTAGGGCGTTGCTCCTCCAGATCAAGTAGTTAGGGCCTAAGAAGTCAACACCAGAAGCATAAATTACAATATAACAACAACAGCTTTTCCATCGTATATAATGTATATTTGCAAACAGTGTGGAAGTTGTGGACACTTCTACGTTCCGGGCAACCTAGGCTTCACTCTAGGGTGTTGCCACACCAGATGGAATAGCTAGGGACTTAGAATCCAATGCCAGAAGCATAAAATGCAATATAAATTTTACAAGTTTTCCATCGTATAAAAGGTATAATAGCAATCAGTGTGAAAGTTATGGTCATTTCAACGTTCCGGGAAACCTAGGCTTCACACTAGGCCGTTGCTCCTCCAGATCAAGTAGTTAGGGCCTAAGAAGTCAACGCCAGAAGCATAAATTACAATATAAGTACAAATGCTTTTCCATCGTATGTAATGTTTATTTACAATCAGTGTGGAAGTAATGGTCATTTCTACGTTCCGGGCAACCTAGGCTTCACGCTAGGGTGTTGCTCCACCAGATGGAATAGCTAGGGACTTAGAATTCAATGCCAGAAGCATAATATGCAATATAAATATAACAGCTTTTCCATCGTATAAAACGAATAATAGCAACCAGTGTGAAAGTTATGGTCATTTCTACTTCCCGGGCAACCTATGCTTCACTCTAGGGCGTTGCTCCACCAGATCGAATAGCTAGGGGCTTAGAATTCAACGCCAGAAGGATAAAATACAATATAAGTACAACAGTTTTTCCATCGTATAAAATGAATAATTGCAGACATTGTGAAAGTAATAGTCATTTCTACGTTCCGGTCAACCTAGGCGTCACTCTAATGCGTTGCTCCACCACATCTAATAGCTACGGCCTTAGAAGTCAACGCCAGGAGCATAAAATACAATATAAATACAACAGCTTTTCCATCGTATAAAATGAATAATTGCAAACAGTGTGAAAGTAATGGTCATGTCTACGTTCCGGGTAACGTAGGTTTCACTCTAGGGCGTTGCTCCGCCAGATAGAATAGCTAGGGACTTAGAATTCAACGGCAGAAGAATAAAACACAATATAAGTACAACAGTTTTTCCATCGTATAAAATGAATATTTGCAAACATTGTGAAAGTAATGGTCATTTCTACGTTCCGGGTAACCCATGCGACACACTAGGGCGTTGCTCCACCACATCTAATAGCTACGGCCTACAAAGTCAACGCCAGAAGCATAAAATACGATATAAGTACAACAGCTTGTCCATCATATAAAACGAGTAATGGTAACCAGTGTGAAAGTTATGGTCATTTCTACGTTCCGGTCAACCTAGGCTTCACTCTAGGACGTTGATCCACCAGATCGAATAGTTTGGGCCTATGAAGTCAACGCCAGAAGCATAAAATACAATAAAGGTGCAACAGTTTTTCCATCGTATAACAGGAATAATTGCAACCAGTGTGAAGGTAATGGTGTGTTCTACGTTCCGGGCAACCTAGGCTTCACACTAGGGCGGTGCTCCACCAGATCAAATAGTTAGGGCCTAAGAAGTCAACGCCAGAAGCATAAATTACAATATAAGTACAACAGCTTTTCCATCGTATATAATGTATATTTGCAAACAGTGTGGAAGTTATGGTCACTTCTACGTTCCGGGCAACCTAGGCTTCACTCTAGGGTGTTGCCACACCAGATGGAATTGCTAGGGACTTAGAATCCAATGCCAGAAGCATAAAATGCAATATAAATTTTACAAGTTTTCCATCGTATAAAAGGTATAATAGCAATCAGTGTGAAAGTTATGGTCATTTCAACGTTCCGGGAAAGCTAGACTTCACACTAGGGCGTTGCTCCTCCAGATCAAGTAGTTAGGGCCTAAGAAGTCAACACCAGAAGCATAAATTACAATATAACAACAACAGCTTTTCCATCGTATATAATGTATATTTGCAAACAGTGTGGAAGTTGTGGACACTTCTACGTTCCGGGTAACCTAGGCTTCACTCTAGGGTGTTGCCACACCAGATGGAATTGCTAGGGACTTAGAATCCAATGCCAGAAGCATAAAATGCAATATAAATTTTACAAGTTTTCCATCGTATAAAAGGTATAATAGCAATCAGTGTGAAAGTTATGGTCATTTCAACGTTCCGGGAAACCTAGGCTTCACACTAGGCCGTTGCTCCTCCAGATCAAGTAGTTAGGGCCTAAGAAGTCAACGCCAGAAGCATAAATTACAATATAAGTACAAATGCTTTTCCATCGTATGTAATGTTTATTTACAATCAGTGTGGAAGTAATGGTCATTTCTACGTTCCGGGCAACCTAGGCTTCACGCTAGGGTGTTGCTCCACCAGATGGAATAGCTAGGGACTTAGAATTCAATGCCAGAAGCATAATATGCAATATAAATATAACAGCTTTTCCATCGTATAAAACGAATAATAGCAACCAGTGTGAAAGTTATGGTCATTTCTACTTCCCGGGCAACCTATGCTTCACTCTAGGGCGTTGCTCCACCAGATCGAATAGCTAGGGGCTTAGAATTCAACGCCAGAAGGATAAAATACAATATAAGTACAACAGTTTTTCCATCGTATAAAATGAATAATTGCAGACATTGTGAAAGTAATAGTCATTTCTACGTTCCGGTCAACCTAGGCGTCACTCTAATGCGTTGCTCCACCACATCTAATAGCTACGGCCTTAGAAGTCAACGCCAGGAGCATAAAATACAATATAAATACAACAGCTTTTCCATCGTATAAAATGAATAATTGCAAACAGTGTGAAAGTAATGGTCATGTCTACGTTCCGGGTAACGTAGGTTTCACTCTAGGGCGTTGCTCCGCCAGATAGAATAGCTAGGGACTTAGAATTCAACGGCAGAAGAATAAAACACAATATAAGTACAACAGTTTTTCCATCGTATAAAATGAATATTTGCAAACATTGTGAAAGTAATGGTCATTTCTACGTTCCGGGTAACCCATGCGACACACTAGGGCGTTGCTCCACCACATCTAATAGCTACGGCCTACAAAGTCAACGCCAGAAGCATAAAATACGATATAAGTACAACAGCTTGTCCATCATATAAAACGAGTAATGGTAACCAGTGTGAAAGTTATGGTCATTTCTACGTTCCGGTCAACCTAGGCTTCACTCTAGGACGTTGGTCCACCAGATCGAATAGTTTGGGCCTATGAAGTCAACGCCAGAAGCATAAAATACAATAAAGGTGCAACAGTTTTTCCATTGTATAACAGGAATAATTGCAACCAGTGTGAAGGTAATGGTGTGTTCTACGTTCCGGGCAACCTAGGCTTCACACTAGGGCGGTGCTCCGCCAGATCGAATAGTTAGGGCCTAAGAAGTCAACGCCAGAAGCATAAATTACATTATAAGTACAACAGCTTTTCCATCGTGTATAATGTATATTTGCAAACAGTGTGGAAGTAATGGACACATCTACGTTCCGGGCAACCTAGGCTTCACTCTAGGGTGTTGCCACACCAGATGGAGTTGCTAGGGACTTAGAATCCAATGCCAGAAGCATAAAATGCAATATAAATTTTACAGCTTTTCCATCGTACAAAAGGTATAATAGAAATCAGTGTGAAAGTTATGGTCATTTCAACGTTCCGGGAAACCTAGGCTTCACTCTAGGGCGCTGCTCCACCAGATCGAATATTTAGGGCCTTAGAAGTCAACGCCCGAAGCATAAAATGCAAAATACATAGATCAGTTTTTCCATTGTATAAAACGGATAACTGCGACCAGTGTGAAAGTACTGGTCATTTCTGCGTTCCGGGCAACCTAGTCTTCACCCTAGGGCGCTGTTCCACCAGATGGAATAGTTAGGGCCTAAGAAGTCAACGCCAGAAGCATAAAATACGATATAATTTCAACAGCTTTTCCATCGTATAAAACGAATAATGGTAACCAGTGTTAAAGTTGTGGTCATTTCTACGTTCCGGTCAACCTAGGCTTCAGTCTATTACGTTGCCCCACCAGATGGAATAGTTAGGGCCTACGAAGTCAACGCCAGAAGCATAAAATACAATATAAGTACAACAGCTTTTCCATCGCATATAATGTATATTTGCAACCAGTGTGAAAGTTATGGTCATTTCTACTTCCCGGGCAACCTAGGCTTCACTCTAGGGCGTTGCTCCACCAGATCGAATAGTTAGGGACTTAGAAGTCAACGCCCGAAGCATAAAATGCAAAATAAATAGAACAGTTTTTCCATTGTATAAAACGAATAACTGCAACCAGTGTGAAAGTACTGGTCATTTCTGCGTTCCGGGCTACCTAGGCTTCACCCTAGGGCGCTGTTCCACCAGATGGAATAGTTAGGGCATAAGAAGTCAACGCCAGAAGCACAAACTACAAAATAAATACAACAGTCTTTCCATCGTATAAAACGAATAATAGCAACCAGTGTGAAAGTTATGGTCATTTCTACTTCCCGGGCAACCCAGGCTTCACTCTAGGACGTTGATCCACCAGATCGAATAGTTTGGGCCTATGAAGTCAACGCCAGAAGCATAAAATACAATAAAGGTGCAACAGTTTTTCCATCGTATAAAATGAATAATTGCAGACATTGTGAAAGTAATGGTCATTTCTACGTTCCGGTCAACCTAGGCGTCACTCTAATGCGTTGCTCCACCACATCTAATAGCTACGGCCTTAGAAGTCAACGCCAGGAGCATAAAATAGAATATAAATACAACAGCTTTTCCATCGTATAAAACGAATAATGGTAACCAGTGTGAAAGTTATGGTCATTTCTACTTCCCGGGCAACCTAGGCTTCACTCTAGGGCGTTGCTCCACCAGATCGAATAGTTAGGGCCTTAGAAGTCAACGCCCGAAGCATAAAATGCAAAATAAATAGAACAGTTTTTCCATTGTATAAAACGAATAACTGCAACCAGTGTGAAAGTACTGGCCATTTCTGCGTTCCGGGCTACCTAGGCTTCACCCTAGGGCGCTGTTCCACCAGATGGAATAGTTAGGGCATAAGAAGTCAACGCCAGAAGCACAAACTACAAAATAAATACAACAGTCTTTCCATCGTGTAAAACGAATAATAGCAACCAGTGTGAAAGTTATGGTCATTTCTACTTCCCGGGCAACCCAGGCTTCACTCTAGGGCGTTGCTCCACCAGATCGAATAGTTAGGGCCTTAGAAGTCAACGCCCGAAGCATAAAATGCAAAATACATAGAACAGTTTTTCCATTGTATAAAACGAATAACTGCAACCAGTGTGAAAGTACTGGTCATTTCTGCGTTCCGGGCAACCTAGGCTTCACGCTAGGGTGTTGCTCCACCAGATGGAATAGCTAGGGACTTAGAATTCAATGCCAGAAGCATAATATGCAATATAAATAGAACAGTTTTTCCATTGTATAAAACGAATAACTGCAACCATTGTGAAAGTACTGGTCATTTCTACGTTCCGGGTAACCTAGGTTTCACTCTAGGGCGTTGCTCCACCAGATCGAATAGCTAGGGGCTTAGAATTCAATGCCAGAAGTATAAAATACAATATAAGTACAACAGTTTTTCCATCGTATAAAATGAATAATTGCAGACATTGTGAAAGTAATGGTCATTTCTACGTTCCGGTCAACCTAGGCGTCACTCTAATGCGTTGCTCCACCACATCTAATAGCTACGGCCTTAGAAGTCAACGCCAGGAGCATAAAATAGAATATAAATACAACAGCTTTTCCATCGTATAAAACGAATAATGGTAACCAGTGTGAAAGTTATGGTCATTTCTACTTCCCGGGCAACCTAGGCTTCACTCTAGGGCGTTGCTCCACCAGATCGAATAGTTAGGGCCTTAGAAGTCAACGCCCGAAGCATAAAATGCAAAATACATAGAACAGTTTTTCCATTGTATAAAACGAATAACTGCAACCAGTGTGAAAGTACTGGTCATTTCTGCGTTCCGGGCAACCTAGGCTACACCCTAGGGCGCTGTTCCACCAGATGGAATAGTTAGGGCCTAAGAAGTCAACGTCAGAAGCATAAACTACAAAACAAATACAACAGTCTTTCCATCGTATAAAACGAATAATTGCAACCTGTGTGATGGTTATGGACATATCTACGTTCCGGGCAATCTAGGCTTCACTGTAGGGCGTTGCTCCACCAAATCGAATAGTTAGGGCCTTAGAAGTCAACGCCCGAAGCATAAAATACAATATAAGTACAACAGTTTTTCCATCGTATAAAATGAATGATTGCGAACATTGTGAAAGAAATGGTCATTTCTACGTGCCTGGCAACCTACGCGTCAGTCCAGGGCGTTGCTACTCCATATCTGCTGGCTACAGCCTTAGAAGCTAACGCCGGAAGCATAAAATACAATATAAATACAACAGCTTTGCCATTGTATAAGATGAATAATTGCAAACAGTGTGAAAGTACTGGTCATTTCTGCGTTCCGGGCAACCTAGTCTTCACCCTAGGGCGCTGTTCCACCAGATGGAATAGTTAGGGCCTAAGAAGTCAACGCCAGAAGCATAAAATACGATATAAATACAACAGCTTTTCCATCGTATAAAACGAATAATGGTAACCAGTGTGAAAGTTATGGTCATTTCTACGTTCCTGGCAACCTAGGCTTCACCCTAGGGCGTTGTTCCACCAGATGGAATAGTTAGGGCCTAAGAAGTCAACGCCAGAAGCATAAAATACGATATAATTTCAACAGCTTTTCCATCGTATAAAACGAATAACTGCAACCAGTGGGATGGTTATGGACATATCTACGTTCTGGGCAATCTAGGCTTCACTCTAGGGCGTTGCTCCACCAGATCGAATATTTAGGGCCTTAGAAGTCAACGCCAGAAGCATAAAATACAATAAAGATGCAACAGTTTTTCCATCGTATAACAGGAATAATTGCAAACAGTGTGAAGGTAATGGTATGTTCTACGTTCCGGGCAAACTAGGCTTCACGCTAGGGTGTTGCTCCACCAGATGGAATAGCTAGGGCCTTAGAAGTCAACGCCAGGAGCATAAAATACAATATAAATACAACAGCTTTTCCCTCGTATAAAATGAATAATTGCAAACAGTGTGAAAGTAATGGTCATGTCTACGCTCCGGGTAACCTAGGTTTCACTCTAGGGCGTTGCTCCACCAGTTAGAATAGCAAGGGACTTAGAATTCAACGCCAGAAGAATAAAATACAATATAAGTACAATAGTTTTTCCATTGTATAAAATGAATATTTGCAAACATTGTGAAAGTAATGGTCATTTCTACGTTCCGGGAAACCCATGCGACACTCTAGGGCGTTGCTCCACCACATCTAATAGATACGGCCTTCAAAGTCAACGCCAGAAGCATAAAATACGATATAAGTACAACAGCTTGTCCATCATATAAAACGAGTAATGGTAACCAGTGTAAAAGTTATGGTCATTTCTACGTTCCGGTCAACCTAGGCTTCACTCTAGGACGTTGATCCACCAGATCGAATAGTTTGGGCCTATGAAGTCAACGCCAGAAGCATAAAATACAATAAACGTGCAACAGTTTTTCCATCGTATAACAGGAATAATTGCAACCAGTGCGAAGGTAATGGTGTGTTCTACGTTCCGGGCAACCTAGGCTTCACACTAGGGCGGTGCTCCACCAGATCAAATAGTTAGGGCCTAAGAAGTCAACGCCAGAAGCATAAATTACAATATAAGTACAACAGCTTTTCCATCGTATATAGTGTATATTTGCAAACAGTGTGGAAGTTATGGACACTTCTACGTTCCGGGCAACCTAGGCTTCACTCTAGGGTGTTGCCACACCAGATGGAATTGCTAGGGACTTAGAATCCAATGCCAGAAGCATAAAATGCAATATAAATTTTACAAGTTTTCCATCGTATAAAAGGTATAATAGCAATCAGTGTGAAAGTTATGGTCATGTCAACGTTCCGGGAAACCTAGGCTTCACACTAGGGCGTTGCTCCTCCAGATCAAGTAGTTAGGGCCTAAGAAGTCAACGCCAGAAGCATAAATTACAATATAAGTACAACCGCTTTTCCATCGTATGTAATGTATATTTACAAACAGTGTGAAAGTACTGGTCATTTCTGCGTTCCGGGCAACCTAGTCTTCACCCTAGGGCGCTGTTCCACCAGATGGAATAGTTAGGGCCTAAGAAGTCAACGCCAGAAGCATAAAATACGATATAAATACAACAGCTTTTCCATCGTATAAAACGAATAATGGTAACCAGTGTGAAAGTTATGGTCATTTCTACGTTCCTGGCATCCTAGGCTTCACCCTAGGGCGTTGTTCCACCAGATGGAATAGTTAGGGCCTAAGAAGTCAACGCCAGAAGCATAAAATACGATATAATTTCAACAGCTTTTCCATCGTATAAAACGAATAACTGCAACCAGTGCGATGGTTATGGACATATCTACGTTCTGGGCAATCTAGGCTTCACTCTAGGGCGTTGCTCCACCAGATCTAATAGTTAGGGCCTTAGAAGTCAACGCCAGGAGCATAAAATACAATATAAATACAACAGTTTTTCCATCGTATAACAGGAATAATTGCAAACAGTGTGAAGGTAAAGGTATGTTCTACGTTCCGGGAAAACTAGGCCTCACGCTAGGGTGTTGCTCCACCAGATGGAATAGCTAGGGCCTTAGAAGTCAACGCCCGAAGCATAAAATGCAAAATAAATAGAACTGTTTTTCCATTGTATAAAACGAATAACTGCCACCAGTGTGAAAGTCCTGGTCATTTCTGCGTTCCGGGCTACCTAGGCTTCACCCTAGGGCGCTGTTCCACCAGATGGAATAGTTAGGGCATAAGAAGTCAACGGCAGAAGTACAAACTACAAAATAAATACAACAGTCTTTCCATCGTATAAAACGAATAATTGCAACCTGTGTGAAAGTTGTGGTCATTTCTACGTTCCGGTCAACCTAGGCTTCAGTCTAGGACGTTGCTCCACCAGATGGAATAGTTAGGGCCTACGAAGTCAACGCCAGAAGCATAAAATACAATATAAGTCCAACAGATTTCCATCGTATATAATGTATATTTGCAACCAGTGAGAAAGTTATGGTCATTTCTACTTCCCGGGCAACCTAGGCTTCACTCTAGGGCGTTGCTCCACCAGATCGAATAGTTAGGGCCTTAGAAGTCAACGCCCGAAGCATAAAATGCAAAATACATAGAACAGTTTTTCCATTGTATAAAACGAATAACTGCAACCAGTGTGAAAGTACTGGTCATTTCTGCGTTCCGGGCGACCTAGGCTACACCCTAGGGCGCAGTTCCACCAGATGGAATAGTTAGGGCCTAAGAAGTCAACGCCAGAAGCATAAACTACAAAACAAATACAACAGTCTTTCCATCGTATAAAACGAATAATTGCAACCTGTGTGATGGTTATGGACATGTCTACGTTCCGGGCAATCTAGGCTTCACTGTAGGGCGTTGCTCCACCAAATCGAATAGTTAGGGCCTTAGAAGTCAACGCCCGAAGCATAAAATACAATATAAGTACAACAGTTATTCCATCGTATGAAATGAATGATTGCGAACATTATGAAAGTAATGGTCATTTCTACGTGCCTGGCAGCCTACGCGTCACTCTAGGGCGTTTCTACTCCACATCTGATAGCTACGGTCTTAGAAGCTAACGCCGGAAGCATAAAATACAATATAAATACAACAGCTTTGCCATTGTATAAGATGAATAATTGCAAACAGTGTGTAAGTACTGATCATTTCTGCGTTCCGGGCAACCTAGTCTTCACCCTAGGGCGCTGTTCCACCAGATGGAATAGTTAGGGCCTAAGAAGTTAACGCCAGAAGCATAAAATACGATATAAATACAACAGCTTTTCCATCGTATAAAACGAATAATGGTAACCAGTGTGAAAGTTATGGTCATTTCTACGTTCCTGGCAACCTAGGCTTCACCCTAGGGCGTTGTTCCACCAGATGGAATAGTTAGGGCCTAAGAAGTCAACGCCAGAAGCATAAAATACGATATATTTTCAACAGCTTTTCCATCGTATAAAACGAGTAACTGCAACCAGTGTGAAAGTACTGGTCATTTCTGCGTTCCGGGCTACCTAAGCTTCACTCTAGGACGTTGATCCACCAGATCGAATAGTTTGGGCCTATGAAGTCAACGCCCGAAGCATAAAATACGATATAAATACAACAGCTTTTCCGTCGTATAAAACGAATAATTGCAACCAGTGTGAAAGTTATGGTCATTTCTACGTTCTGGGCAACCTAGGCTTCAGCCTAGGGCATTGCTCCGACAGATTGAATAGTTAGTGCCTTAGAAGTCAACGCCAGAAGCATAAAATACAATAAAGATGTAACAGTTTTTCCATCGTATAACAGGAGTAATTGCAACCAGTGTGAAGGTAATGGTATGTTCTACGTTCCGGGCAACCTATGCTTCACTCTAGGGCGGTGCTCTACCAGATTAAGTAGTTAGGTCGTAAGAAGTCAACGCCAGAAGCATAAAATACAATATAAATACAACAGCTTTTCCATCGTATATAATGTATATTTGCAAACAGTGTGAAAGTAATGGTCATTTCCATGTTCCGGGCAAGCTGGGCTTCACTCTAGGGCGTTGTTCCACCAGATCGAATAGTTAGGGCCTAAGAGGTCAACGCCAGAAGCATAAAATATGATATAAATACAACAGCATTTCCATCGTATAAAACGAATAATTGCAACCAGTGTGGAAGTTATGGTCATCTCTACGTTCCGGGCAACCTAGGCTTCACTCTAGGGCGTTGCTCGACCAGATCGAATAGCTAGGGCCTTAGAAGTCAACGCCCGAAGCATAAAATACAAAATAAATAGAACAGTTTTTCCATCGTATAAAACGAATAATTGCTACCAGTGTGAAAGTTATAGCCATTGCTACGTACCGCGCAGCCTAGGCTTCATCCAAGGGCGTTGTTCCTCCAGATGGAATAGTTAGGGCCTAAGAAGTCAACGCCAGAAGCATAAAATACGATATAAATACAACAGCTTTTCCATCGTATAAGACGAATAATTGCAACCAGTGTGAATGTAATGGTCATTTCTTCGTTCCGGGCGACCTAGGCTTCACTCTAGGGCGTTGCTCCACCAGATCGAATAATTAGGGGCTTAGAAATCAACGCCAGAAGCATAAAATACAATAAAGATGCAACAGTTTTTCCATCGTAAAACAGGAATAATTGCAACCAGTGTGAAGATAATGGTCTTTTCTACGTTCCGGGCAACCTAGGCTTCACTCTACGGCGTTGTTCCGCCAGATCGAATAGTGAGGGCCTAAGAAGTCAACGCCAGAAGCATAAAATACGATATAAATACAACAGCTTTTCCGTCGTATAAAACGAATAATTGCGACCAGTGTGAAAGTTGTGGACATTTATACATTCCGAGCAACCTAGTGTTCACTCTAGGGAGTTGCTCCACCAGATCGAACAGTTAGGGCCTTAGAAGTCAACGCCAGAAGCATAAAATACAATAAAGATGCAAAAGTTTTTCCATCGTATAACAGGAATAACTGCAAACAGTGTGAAAGTAATGGTCATTTCCATGTTCCGGGCCTCCTAGTCTTCACTCTGGGGCGTTGTTCCACAAGATCGAATAGTTAGGGCCTAAGAAGTCAACGCCAGAAGCATAAAATACAATATAAATATAACAGTTTTTCCATCGTCTAAAAGGAATAATAGCAACCAGTGTGAAAGTTATGGTCATTTCTACGTTCCGGGCAACATTGGCTTCATTCTAGGGCGTTGCTCCACCAGATCGAATAGTTAGGTCCTTAGAAGTCAACGCCAGAAGCATAAAATACGATATAAATACAACAGCTTTTCCATCGTATAAAACGAATAATGGTAACCAGTGTGAAAGTTATGGTCATTTCTACGTTCCTGGCAACCTATGCTTCACCCTAGGGCGTTGTTCCACCAGATAGAATAGTTAGGGCCTACGAAGTCAACGCCAGAAGCATAAAATACGATATAATTTCAACAGCTTTTCCGTCGTATAAAACGAATAATTGCAACCAGTGTGAAAGTTGTGGACATTTATACATTCCGAGCAACCTAGTGTTCACTCTAGGGAGTTGCTCCACCAGATCGAACAGTTAGGGCCTTAGAAGTCAACGCCAGAAGCATAAAATACAATAAAGATGCAAAAGTTTTTCCATCGTATAACAGGAATAACTGCAAACAGTGTGAAAGTAATGGTCATTTCCATGTTCCGGGCCTCCTGGTCTTCACTCTGGGGCGTTGTTCCACAAGATCGAATAGCTAGGGCCTAAGAAGTCAACGCCAGAAGCATAAAATACAATATAAATACAACAGTCTTTCCATCGTATAAGACGAATAATTGCAACCAGTGTGAATGTAATGGTCATTTCTACGTTCCGGGCAACCTAGGCTTCACTCTAGGGCGTTGCTCCACCAGATCCAATAATTAGGGCCTTAGAAATCAACGCCAGAAGCATAAAATACAATATAAATACAACAGTCTTTCCATCCTATAACAGGAACAATTGCAACCCGTGTGAAAGTGATGGTCATTTCTACGTTCCAGGCAACCTAGGCTTCACTCTAGGGCGTTGTTCCACCAGATCGAATACCTAGGGCCTAAGAAGTCAACGCCAGAAGCATAAAATACAATATAAATATAACAGTTTTTCCACCGCATAAAACGAATAATAGCAACCAGTTAGAAAGTTATGGTCATTTCTACGTTCCAGGCAACCTAGGCTTCACTCTAGGGCGTTGTTCCACCAGATCGAATTGTTAGGGCCTAAGAAGTCAACGCCAGAAGCATAAAATACGATATAAATACAACAGCTTTTCCATCGTATAAAACGATTAATGGCAACCAGTATGAAAGTTCTGGTCATTTCTACGTTCCGGGCAACCTAGGCTTCACTCTATGGCGTTCTTCCACCACATCGAATAGCTACGGCCTCAGAAGTCAACGCCTGAAGCATAAAGTACAATAAAAATACAACAGTCTTTCCATCATATAACAGGAATAATTGCAACCCGTTTGAATGTGATGGTCATTTCTACGTTCCGGGCAGCCTAGGCTTCACCCTAGGGCATTGTTCCATCAGACCGAATAGTTAGGGCCTAAGAAGTGACCATCAGAAGCATAAAATACAATATAAATGCAACAGTTTTTCCATCATATAAAACGAGTAATTGCAACCAGTATGAAAGTTATGGTCATTTCTACTTTCCGGGCAACCTAGGCTACGCCGTAGGGCGTTGCTCCAGCAGATTGAATAGTTAGGGCCTTAGAAATCAACGCCAGAAGCATAAAATACAATATAAATACAACAGCTTTTCCATCGTATAAAACGAATAATTGCGACCAGTTTGAAAGTAATGGTCATTTCTACGTTCCGAGCACCCTAGGCGTCACTCTAGGGCGTTGCTCCACTAGATCGAATAGCTAGGGCCTTAGAAGTCAACGCCAGAAGCATAAAATACAATATAAATACAACAGTTTTTCCACCGTATAAAACGAATAATTGCAACCAGTATGAAACCTATGGTCATTTCTACTTTCCGAGCAACCTAGGCTTCACCCTAGGGCGTTGCTCCAACAGATTGAATAGTTAGGGCCTTAGATGTCAATGCCAGAAGCATAAAATACAATATAAGTACAACAGTTTTTCCATCGCATAAAACGAATAATTGCAACCAGTATGAAACTTATGGACATTTCTACTTTCCGAGCAACCAAGGCTTCACTCTAGGGCGTTGCTCCAACAGATTGAATAGTTAGGGCCTTAGAAGTCAACGCCCGAACCATAAAATGCAAAGAAAATACAACAGTGTTTCCATCATATAACAGGAATAATTGCTACCAGTTTGAAAGTGATGGCCAATTCTACGTTCCCGGCAACCTAGGCTTCACTGTAGGGCGTTGCTCCACTAGATCGATATGTTAGGGCCTAAGAAGTCAACGCCCGAAGCATAAAATACGATATAAATACAACAGCTTTTCCATCGTATTAAATGAATAATTGCAAACAGTGTGAAAGTAGTGGTCATTTCTACGTTCCGAGCAACCGAGGCTTCACTCTAGGGCGGTGCTCCACCATATCGAATAGCTACGGCCTCAGAAGTCAACACCCGAAGCATAAAATGCAATAAAAGTACAACCGTGTTTCCATCATATAACAGGAATGATTGCAACCAGTTTGAAAGTGATGGCCGATTCTACGTTCCGGGCAACCTAGGCTTCACTCTAGGGCGTTGCTACACCAGATCGAATAGTTAGTGCCTTAGAAGTCAACGCAAGAAGAATAAAATACGATATAAATGCAACAGCTTTTCCATCGTATAAAACGAATAATTGCAACCAGTGTGAAAGTAATGGTCATTTCTACGTTCAGAGCACCCTAGGCGTCACTATGGGGCGTTGCTCCACCACATCTAATAGCTACGGCCTTAGAAGTCAACGCCAGAGGCATAAAATACAATATAAACACAACAGCTTTTCCATCGTACAAAATGATTAATTGCAACCACTGTGAAAGTAATGGTCATTCCGACGTACCGGGCAACCTAGGCTTCACTCTAGGGCGTTGCTCCACCAGATCGAATAGTTAGGGCCTTAGAAGTGAACGCCAGAAGCGTAAAACACAATAAAAATACAACAGTTTTTCCATCGTATGGCCTGACTAATTGCAACCAGTGCGAAAGTAATGATCAGATCGACGATTCGGGCATCCTAGTCTTCACTCTGGGGCGTTGTTCCACAAGATCTTATAGTTAGGGCCTAAGAAGTCAACGCCAGAAGCATAAAATACAATATAAATATAACAGCTTTCCATCGTCTAAAAGGAATAATAGCAACCAGTGTGAAAGTTATGGTCATTTCTACGTTCCGGGCAACATTGGCTTCACTCTAGGGCGTTGCTCCACCAGATCAAACAGTTAGGGCCTTAGAAGTCAACGCCCGAAGCATTAAATACAAAATAAATAGAACAGTTTTTCCATTGTATAAAACGAATAATTGCTAGCAGTTTAAAAGTTATGGTCATTTCTACGTCCCGGGCAACCTAGGTTTCACTCCAGGGCGTTGCTCCGCCAGATCGAATAGTTAGGTCCTTAGACGTCAACGCCAGAAGCATAAAATACGATATAAATACAACAGCTTTTCCATCGTATAAAAGGAATAATTGCAAACAGCGTGAAAGTAATGGTCATTTCTACGTTCCCGGCAACCTAGGCTTCACCCTACGGCGTTGTTCCACCAGATCGAATAGTTAAGGCCTAAGAAGTCAACGCCAGAAGCATAAAATACGATATAAATACAACAGCTTTTCCATCGTATAAGACGAATAATTGCAACCAGTGTGAATGTAATGGTCATTTCTACGTTCCGGGCAACCTAGGCTTCACTCTAGGGCGTTGCTCCACCAGATCCAATAATTAGGGCCTTAGAAATCAACGCCAGAAGCATAAAATACAATATAAATACAACAGTCTTTCCATCCTATAACAGGAACAATTGCAACCCGTGTGAAAGTGATGGTCATTTCTACGTTCCAGGCAACCTAGGCTTCACTCTAGGGCGTTGTTCCACCAGATCGAATACCTAGGGCCTAAGAAGTCAACGCCAGAAGCATAAAATACAATATAAATATAACAGTTTTTCCACCGCATAAAACGAATAATAGCAACCAGTTAGAAAGTTATGGTCATTTCTACGTTCCAGGCAACCTAGGCTTCACTCTAGGGCGTTGTTCCACCAGATCGAATTGTTAGGGCCTAAGAAGTCAACGCCAGAAGCATAAAATACGATATAAATACAACAGCTTTTCCATCGTATAACAGGAGTAATTGCAACCAGTGTGAAGGTAATGGTAAGTTCTACGTTCCGGGCAACGTAGGCTTCACTCAAGGGAGATGCTCCACCAGATCAAACAGCTAGGGCCTAAGAAGTCAACGCCAGAAGCATAAAATACGATAAAGATGCAACAGTTTTACCATCGTATAAAAGGAATAATTGCAACCAGTGTGAAAGTTATGGTCATTTCCACATTCCGAGCAACCTAGGCTTTACTCTAGGCCGTTGCTCCACCAGATCGAATAGTTAGGTCCTTAGAAGTCAACGCCGGAAGCATAAGATACAATATAAATATAACAGTTTTTCCTTGGTATAAAAGGAATAATTGCAAACAGTGTGAAAGTAATGGTCATTTCTACGTTCCGGGCAACCTAGGCTTCACCCTACGGCGTTGTTCCACCAGATCGAATAGTTAGGGCCTAAGAAGTCAACGCCAGAAGCATAAAATACGATATAAATACAACAGCTTTTCCATCGTATAAGACGAATAATTGCAACCAGTGTGAATGTAATGGTCATTTCTACGTTCCGGGCAACCTAGGCTTCACTCTAGGGCGTTGCTCCACGAGATCGAATAATTAGGGCCTTAGAAATCAACGCCAGAAGCATAAAATACAATATAAATACAACAGTCTTTCCATCCTGTAACAGGAATAATTGCAACCCGTGTGAAAGTGATGGTCATTTCTACGTTCCAGGCAACCTAGGCTTCACTCTAGGGCGTTGTTCCACCAGATCGAATACCTAGGGCCTAAGAAGTCAACGCCAGAAGCATAAAATACAATAAAAATATAACAGTTTTTCCACCGCATAAAACGAATAATAGCAACCAGTTAGAAAGTTATGGTCATTTCTACGTTCCAGGCAACCTAGGCTTCACTCTAGGGCGTTGTTCCACCAGATCGAATTGTTAGGGCCTAAGAAGTCAACGCCAGAAGCATAAAATACGATATAAATACAACAGCTTTTCCATCGTATAAAACGAATAATTGCAACCAGTGTGAAAGTTATGGTCATTTCTACGTTCTGGGCAACCTAGGCTTCAGCCTAGGGCATTGCTCCAACAGATTGAATAGTTAGTGCCTTAGAAGTCAACGCCAGAAGCATAAAATACAATAAAGATGCAACAGTTTTTCCATCGTATAACTGGAGTAATTGCAACCAGTGTGAAGGTAATGGTATGTTCTACGTTCCGGGCAACCTATGCTTCACTCTAGGGCGGTGCTCTACCAGATTAAGTAGTTAGGTCGTAAGAAGTCAACGCCAGAAGCATAAAATACAATATAAATACAACAGCTTTTCCATCGTATATAATGTATATTTGCAAACAGTGTGAAAGTAATGGTCATTACCATGTTTCGGGCAACCTGGGCTTCACTCTAGGGCGTTGTTCCACCAGACCGAATAGTTAGGGCCTAAGAGGTCAACGCCAGAAGCATAAAATATGATATAAATACAACAGCTTTTCCATCGTATAAAACGAATAATTGCAACCAGTGTGGAAGTTATGGTCATCTCTACGTTCCGGGCAACCTAGGCTTCACTCTAGGGCGTTGCTCGACCAGATCGAATAGCTAGGGCCTTAGAAGTCAACGCCCGAAGCATAAAATACAAAATAAATAGTACAGTTTTTCCATCGTATAAAACGAATAATTGCTACCAGTGTGAAAGTTATGGTCATTTCTTCGTTCCGGCAACCTAGGCTTCACCCCAGAGCGTTGTTCCACCAGATCGAATAGTTAGGGCCTAAGAAGTGAACGCCAGAAGCATAAAATACAATATAAATACAACAGTTTATTCATCATATAAAACGAGTAATTGCAACCAGTATGAAAGTTGTGGTCATTTCAACTTTCCTGTCAACCTAGGCTACACCCTAGGGCGCTGCTCCAACCGATTGAATAGTTAGGGCCTTAGAAGTCAACGCCGGAAGCATAAAATGCAATAAAAATACAACAGTTTTTCCATCGTATAAAAGGATTAATTGCAACCAGTTTGAAAGTGATGGTCATTTCTACGTTCTGGGCAAGCTAGGCTTCACTCTAGGGCGTTGCTCCACCAGATCGAATAGTTAGGTCCTGAGAAGTCAACGCCAGAAGCATAAAATACGATATAAATACAACAGATTTTCCATCGTATAAAAGGAATAATTGCAAACAGTGTGAAAGTAATGGTCATTTCTACGTTCCGGGCAACCTAGGCTTCACCCTACGGCGTTGTTCCACCAGATCGAATAGTCAGGGCCTAAGAAGTCAACGCCAGAAGCATAAAATACGATATAAATACAACAGCTTTTCCATCGTATAAGACGAATAATTGCAACCAGTGTGAAAGTAATGGTCATTTCTACGTTCCGGGCAACCTAGGCTTCACCCTACGGCGTTGTTCCACCAGATCGAATAGTTAGGGCCTAAGAAGTCAACGCCAGAAGCATAAAATACGATATAAATACAACAGCTTTTCCATCGTATAAGACGAATAATTGCAACCAGTGTGAATGTAATGGTCATTTCAACGTTCCGGGCAACCTAGGCTTCACTCTAGGGCGTTGCTCCACTAGATCGAATAGCTAGGGCCTTAGAAGTCCACGCCAGAAGCATAAAATACAATATAAATACAACAGTTTTTCCATCGTATAAAACGAATAATTGCAACCAGTATGAAACCTATGGTCATTTCTACTTTCCGAGCAACCTAGGCTTCACCCTAGGGCGTTGCTCCAACAGATTGAATAGTTAGGGCCTTAGATGTCAATGCCAGAAGCATAAAATACAATATAAATACAACAGTTTTTCCATCGCATAAAACGAATAATTGCAACCAGTATGAAACTTATGGACATTTCTACTTTCCGAGCAACCAAGGCTTCACTCTAGGGCGTTGCTCCAACAGATTGAATAGTTAGGGCCTTAGAAGTCAACGCCCGAACCATAAAATGCAAAGAAAATACAACAGTGTTTCCATCATATAACAGGAATAATTGCTACCAGTTTGAAAGTGATGGCCAATTCTACGTTCCCGGCAACCTAGGCTTCACTGTAGGGCGTTGCTCCACTAGATCGATATGTTAGGGCCTAAGAAGTCAACGCCCGAAGCATAAAATACGATATAAATACAACAGCTTTTCCATCGTATTAAATGAATAATTGCAAACAGTGTGAAAGTAGTGGTCATTTCTACGTTCCGAGCAACCGAGGCTTCACTCTAGGGCGGTGCTCCACCATATCGAATAGCTACGGATTAAGAAGCCTACGCCTGAAGCATAAAATACAATAGAAATACAACAGTGTTTCCATCATATAACAGGAATAATTGCAACCAGTTTGAGAGTGATGGCCAATTCTACGTTCCGGGCATCCTAGGCTTCACTCTAGGGCGTTGCTCCACCATATCGAATAGTTAGTGCCTTAGAAGTCAACGCCAGAAGCATAAAATACAATATAAATACAACAGTTTTTCCATCATATAAAACGAATGATTGCAACCAGTATGAAAGTTATGGTCATTTTTACGTTCCGGGCAATCTAGGCTTCACTCTATGGCGTTCATCCACCACATCGAATAGCTACGGCCTCAGAAGTCAACACCCGAAGCATAAAATGCAATAAAAGTACAACCGTGTTTCCATCATATAACAGGAATAATTGCAACCAGTTTGAAAGTGATGGCCGTTTCTACGTTCCGGGCAACCTAGGCTTCACTCTAGGGCGTTGCTACACCAGATCGAATAGCTAGTGCCTTAGAAGTCAACGCAAGAAGCATAAAATACGATATAAATGCAACAGCTTTTCCATCGTATAAAACGAATAATTGCAACCAGTGTGAAAGTAATGGTCATTTCTACGTTCAGAGCACCCTAGGCGTCACTATGGGGCGTTGCTCCACCACATCTAATAGCTACGGCCTTAGAAGTCAACGCCAGAGGCATAAAATACAATATAAATACAACAGCTTTTCCATCGTACAAAATGATTAATTGCAACCAGTGTGAAAGTAATGGTCATTCCGACGTACCGGGCAACCTAGGCTTCACTCTAGGGCGTTGCTCCACCAGATCGAATAGTTAGGGCCTAAGAAGTCAACGCCAGAAGCATAAAATACGATATGAATACAACAGCTTTTCCATCGTATAAGACGAATAATTGCAACCAGTGTGAATGTAATGGTCATTTCTACGCTCCGGGCAACCTAGGCTTCACTCTAGGGCGTTGCTCCACGAGATCGAATAATTAGGGCCTTAGAAATCAACGCCAGAAGCTATTCGATGTGGTGTAGTAACGCTCTGGAATGAAGCCTAGGCTGCCCGGAACGTAGAAAGGACCATAACTTTCACACTGGGTGCAATTATTCCAGTTATACGATGTAAAAGCTGTTGTATTTTTATTGTATTTTATGCTTCTGGCGTTGACTTCTTAGGCCCTAACAATTCGATCTGGTGGAACAACGCCCTAGAGTGAAGCCTAAGTTGCCCGGAACGTAGCGATTACCATCACTTTCAAACTGGTTGCAAATATTCCTGTTATATGATGGAAAAACTGTTGTATTTTTATTGCATTATATGCTTCGGGCATTAACTTCTAAGGCCCTAACTATACAATCTGTAAGAGCAACGCCCTAGGTTGTAGCCTAGGTTGCCCGTAACGTAGGAATGACCGTAGCTTTCATACTCGTTGCAACTATTCGTTTTGTATGATGGAATAACAGTTGTATTTATATTGTATTTTATGCTTCTGGCGTTCACTTCTTAGGCCCTAACTGTTCGATCTGGTGGAATAACGCCCTATGGTGAAGTCTAGGTTGACCGGAACGTGGAAATGACAATAACTTTCACACCGGTAGCAATTATTCGTTTTACACGATGGAAAAACTGTTCTATTTATTTTGTATTTTATGCATCGGGCGTTGACTTCTAAGGCCCTAACTATTCAATCTGTTGGAGCAACGCCCTAGGGTGAAGCCTAGGTTGCCCGGAAAGTAGAAAGGACGTTCACTTTCATACTGGTTGCAATTATTCGTTTTATACGATGGAAAAACAGTTCTATTTATTTTGTATTTTATGCTTCGGGCGTTGACTTCTAAGGCCCTAACTATTCAATCTGTTGGAGCAACGCCCTAGAGTGAAGCCTAGGTTGCCTGGAACGTACAAATGACCATCACTGTCACACGGGTTGCAATTATTCCTGTTATAGGACGGAAAGACTGTTGTATTTTTATCGTATTTTATGCTTCAGGCATTGACTTCTGAGGCCGTTGCTATTCGATGTAGTGGAAGAACGCCATAGAGTGAAGCCTAGGTTGCCCAGAACGAAGAAATGACCATAACTTTCATACTGGTTGCAATTATTCGTTTTATACGTTGGAAAAACTGTTGGGTTTATATTGTATTTTATGCTTCTGGCGTTGACTTCTAAGGCACTAACTATTCGATCTGGTGGAGCAACGCCCTAGAGTGAAGCCTAGGTTGCCCGGAAAGTAGAAATGACCATCACTTTCAAACTGGTTGCAATTATACCTGTTATATGATGGAAAAACTGTTGTAATTATATTGTATTTTATGCTTCGGGCGTTGACTGCTAAGGCCCGAAATATTCAATCTGTTGGAGCAACGCCCTAGAGTGAAGCCTAGGTTGCCCGGAACGTAGAAATGACCATCACTTTCACACTGGTTGCTATTATCCGTTTTATACGATGGAAAAACTGTTATATTTATATTGTATTTTATGCTTCTGGCGTTGCCTTCTTAGGCCATAACTGTTCGATCTGGTGGAACAACGCCCTAGAGTGAAGCCTAGGTTACCCGGAACGTAGAAATGACCAGTACTTTCACACTGTTTGCAGTTATTCCTGCTATACGATGGAAATACTGTTGCATCTTTATTGAATTTTATGCTTCTGGCGTTGACTTCTAAGGCCCTAACTATTCTATCTGGTGGATCAAGGCCCTAGAGTGAAGCCTAGGTTGCTCGGAATGTAGAAATGACCATAACATTCACACTGGTTGAAATTATTCGTTTTATACGATGGAAAAACTGTTATATTTATATTGTATTTTATGCTTCTGGCGTTCACTTCTTAGGCCCTAACTATTCGATCTCGTGGAATAACGCCCTATGGTGAAGCCTAGGTTGCCCGGAACGTAGAAATGACCATAACTTTCACACTGGTTGCTATTATTCGTTTTATACAATGGAAAAACTGTTCTATTTATTTTGTATTTTATGCTTCGGGCGTTGACTTCTAAGGCCATAACTATTCGATTTGGTGGAGCAACGCCCTAGAGTGAAGCCTAGGTTGACCGGAACGTAGAAATGACCATAACTTTTACACTGGTAGCAATTGTTCGTTTTATACCATGGAAAAACTGTTCTATTTATTTTGTATTTTATGCTTCGGGCGTTGACTTCTAAGACCCTAACTGCTTGATCTGGTGGAGCAACGCCCTAGGCCTGAAGCCTAGGTTGCCCGGAAAGTAGAAATGAACATAACTTTCACACTGGTTGCTATTATTCGTTCTATACGATGGAAAAACTATTATATTTATATTGTATCTTATGCTTCTGGCGTTGACTTCTTAGGCCGCAGCTATTCGATGTGGTGGCAGAACGCCATAGAGTGAAGCCTAGGTTGCCCGGAACGAAGAAATGACCATAACTTTCATACTGGTTGCAATTATTCGTTTTATATGATGGAAGAACTGTTGTATTTATATTGTATTTTATGCTGCTTTCGTTCACTTCTTAGGCCCTAACTATTCGATCTGGTGGAACAACGCCCTGGGGTGAAGCCTAGGTTGCCGGAACGTAGAAATGATCATAACTTTCAATCTGGTTGCTATTATTCGTTTTATACTATGGAAAAACTGTTCTATTTATTTTGTATTTTATGCTTCGGGCGTTGACTTCTATGGAACTAACTGTTTGATCTGGTGGAGCAACGCCCTAGAGTGAAGCCTAGGTTCCCCGGAACGTAGAAATGACCATCACTTTCAAACTGGTTGCAATTATTCCTGTTATAGGATGGAAAGACTGTTGTATTTTTATTGTATTTTATGCTTCAGGCGTTGACTTCTGAGGCCGTTGCTATTCGATGTCGTGGAAGAACGCCATAGAGTGAAGCCTAGGTTGCCCGGTACGTAGAAATGACCATAACTTTCATACTGGTTGCAATTGTTCGTTTTATACGATGGAAAAACTGTTGTATTTATATTGTATTTTATGCTTCTGGCGTTGACTTCTAAGGCACTAACTATTCGATCTGGTGGAGCAACGCTCTAGAGTGAAGCCTAGGTTGCCCGGAACGTAGAAATGACCATCACTTTCAAACTGGTTGCTATTATTCCTGTTATATGATGGAAAGACTGTTGTATTTATATTGTATTTTATGCTTCGGGCGTTGACTGCTAAGGCCCTAACTATTCAATCTGTTGGATCAACGCCCTAGAGTGAAGCCTAGGTTGCCCGGAACGTAGAAATGACCATAACATTCACACTGGTTGAAATTATTCGTTTAATACGATGGAAAAGCTGTTGCATCTTTATTGTATTTTATGATTCTGGCGTTGACTTCTAAGACCCTAACTATTCGATCTGGTGGAGCAACGCCCTAGAGTGAAGCCTAGATTGCCCGGAACGTAGAAATGACGTTAACTTTCATACTGGTTGCAATTATTCGCTTTATACGACGGAAAAACAGTTCTATTTATTTTGTATTTTATGCTTCGGCCGTGGACTTCTAAGGCCCTAACTGTTTGATCTGTTGGAGCAACGCCCTAGGGTGTAGCCTGGGTTGCCCGGAAAGTAGAAATGACCACAACTTTCATACTGGTTTCAATTACTCGTTTTATATGATGGAAAAGCTGTTGTATTTAGATTGTATTTTATGCTTCTGGCGTTCACTTCTTAGGCCATAACTATTCGATCTGGTGGAACAACGCCCCAGGGTGAAGCCTAGGTTGCCCGGAACGTAGAAATGACAATAACTTTTACACTGGGAGCAATTGTTCGTTTTATACCATGGAAAAACTGTTCTATTTATTTTGTATTTTATGCTTCGGGCGTTGACTTCTAAGGCCCTAACTGTTTGATCTGGTGGAGCAACGACCTAGGCGTGAAGCCTACGTTGCCCGGAAAGTAGAAATTACCATAACATTCACACTGGTTGCTATTATTCGTTCTATACGATGGAAAAACTGTTATATTTATATTGTATTTTATGCTTCTGTCGTTGACGTCTAAGGCCGTTGCTATTTGATGTGGTGGAGCAACGCACTAGAGTGACGCCTAGGTTGCCCGGAACGTGGAATGTCCATTACATTCGCAATGTTTGCAATTACTCATTTTATACGATGGAAAAACTGTTGTACTTATATTGTATTTTATGCTTCTGGCGTTGACTTCTAAGGCCCAGCTATTCGATCTGGTGGAGCAACGCCCTAGAGTGAAGCCTAGGTTGCCCGGAACGTAGAAATGACCATCACTTTCGAACTGGTTGCAATTAATCCTTTTATACGATGGAAAAACTGTTGTATTTTTATTGCATTTTACGCTTCGGGCATTAACTTCTAAGGCCCTAACTATTCAATCTGTAAGAGCAACGCCCTAGGGTGTAGCCTAGGTTGCCCGTAAAGTAGAAATGACCCTAGCTTTCATACTGGTTGCAATTATTCGTTTTGTATGATGGAAAAACTTTTGTATTTATATTGTATTTTATGCTTCTGGCGTTCACTTCTTAGGCCCTAACTATTCGATCTGGTGGAATAACGCCCTATGGTGAAGCCTAGGTTGACCGGAACGTAGAAATGACCATAACTTTCATACTGGTTGCTATTATTCGTCTTATACAATGGAAAAACTGTTCTATTTATTTTGTATTTTATGCTTCGGGCGTTGACTTCTAAGGCCCTAACTGTTTGATCTGGTGGAGCAACGCCCTAGAGTGAAGCCTAGGTTGACCGGAACGTAGAAATGACCATAACATTCACACCGGCAGCAATTATTCGTTTTATACGACGGAAAAACAGTTCTATTTATTTTGTATTTTATGCTACGGCCGTGGACTTCTAAGGCACTAACTATTCGATCTGTTGGAGCAACGCCCTAGGGTGTAGCCTGGGTTACCCGGAAAGTAGAAATGACCACAACTTTCATACTGGTTGCAATTACTCGTTTTATATGGTGGAAAAACTGTTGTATTTATATTGTATTTTATGCTTCTGGCGTTCACTTCTTAGGCCCTAACTATTCGATCTGGTGGAACAACGCCCTGGGGTGAAGCCTAGGTTGCCGGAACGTAGAAATGATCATAACTTTCAAACTGGTTGCTATTATTCGTTTTATACTATGGAAAAACTGTTCTATTTATTTTGTATTTTATGCTTCGGGCGTTAACTTCTATGGATCTAACTGTTTGATCTGGTGGAGCAACGCCCTAGAGTGAAGCCTAGGTTGCCTGGAACGTACAAATGACCATCACTTTCACACGGGTTGCAATTATCCCTGTTATAGGACGGAAAGGCTGTTGTATTTTTATTGTATTTTATGCTTCAGGCGTTGACTTCTGAGGCCGCAGCTATTCGATGTGGTGGAAGAACGCCATAGAGTGAAGCCTAGGTTGCCCGGAACGTAGAAATGACCATAACTTTCATACGGGTTGCAATTATTCGTTTTATATGATGGAAGAACTGTTGTATTCATATTGTATTTTATGCTGCTTTCGTTCACTTCTTAGGCCCTAACTATTCGATCTGATGGAACAACGCCCTGGGGTGAAGCCTAGGTTGCCGGAACGTAGAAATGATCATAACTTTCAAACTGGTTGCTATTATTCGTTTTATACTATGGAAAAACTGTTCTATTTATTTTGTATTTTATGCTTCGGGCGTTAACTTCTATGGATCTAACTGTTTGATCTGGTGGAGCAACGCCCTAGAGTGAAGCCTAGGTTGCCTGGAACGTACAAATGACCATCACTTTCACACGGGTTGCAATTATCCCTGTTATAGGACGGAAAGACTGTTGTATTTTTATTGTATTTTATGCTTCAGGCATTGACTTCTGAGGCCGTTGCTATTCGATGTAGTGGAAGAACGCCATAGAGTGAAGCCTAGGTTGCCCAGAACGAAGAAATGACCATAACTTTCATACTGGTTGCAATTATTCGTTTTATACGTTGGAAAAACTGCTGTGTTTATATTGTATTTTATGCTTCTGGCGTTGACTTCTAAGGCACTAACTATTCGATCTGGTGGAGCAACGCCCTAGAGTGAAGCCTAGGTTGCCCGGAAAGTAGAAATGACCATCACTTTCAAACTGGTTGCAATTATACCTGTTATATGATGGAAAAACTGTTGTAATTATATTGTATTTTATGCTTCGGGCGTTGACTGCTAAGGCCCGAACTATTCAATCTGTAAGAGCAACGCCCTAGGGAGTAGCCTAGGTTGCCCGTAAGGTAGAAATGACCCTAGCTTTCATACTGGTTGCAATTATTCGTTTTGTATGATGGAAAAACTGTTGTATTTATATTGTATTTTATGCTTCTGGAGTTCACTTCTTAGGCCCTAACTATTCGATCTGGTGGAACAAGGCCCTGGGGTGAAGCCTAGGTTGCCCGGAACGTAGAAATGACCATAACTTTCATACTGGTTGCAATTATTCGTTTTATATGATGGAAAAACTGTTGTATTTATATTGTATTTTATGCTTCTGGCGTTGACTTCTAAGGCACTAACTATTCGATCTGGTGGAGCAACGCTCTAGAGTGAAGCCTAGGTTGCCCGGAACGTAGAAATGACCATCACTTTAAAACTGGTTGCTATTATTCCTGTTATATGATGGAAAGACTGTTATATTTATATTGTATTTTATGATTCAGGCGTTGACTCCTAAGGCCCTAACTATTCAATCTGTTGGACCAACGCCCTAGAGTGAAGCCTAGGTTGCTCGGAATGTAGAAATGACCATACCATTCACACTGGTTGAAATTATTCGTTTAATACGATGGAAAAGCAGTTGCATCTTTAATGTATTTTATGATTCTGGCGTTGACTTCTAAGGCCCTAACTATTCGATCTGGTGGAGCAACGCCCTAGGGTGTAGCCTGGGTTGCCCGGAAAGTAGAAATGATAACAACTTTCATACTGGTTGCAATTACTCGTTTTATATGATGGAAAAACTGTTGTATTTATATTGTATTTTATGCTTCTGGCGTTCACTTCTTAGGCCCTAACTATTCGATCTGTTGGAGCAACGCCGTAGGGCGTAGCCAGGGTTGCCCGGAAAGTAGAAATGACCACAACTTTCATACTGGTTGCAATTACTCGTTTTATATGATGGAAAAACTGTTGTATTTATATTGTATTTTATGCTTCTGGCGTTCACTTCTTAGGCCCTAACTATTCGATCTGGTGGAACAACGACCTAGGGTGAAGCCAAGGTTTCCCGGAACGTAGAAATGACCATAACTTTTACACTGGTAGCAAGTGTTCGTTTTATACCATGGAAGAACTGTTCTATTTATTTTGTATTTCAAGCTTCGGGCGTTGACTTCTTAGGCCCTAACTATTCGATCTGGTGGAACAACGCCCTATGGTGAAGCATAGGTTGACCGGAACGTAGAAATGACCATAACTTTCACACCGGTAGCAATTATTCGTTTTACACGATGGAAAAACTGTTCTATTTATTTTGTATTTTATGCATCGGGCGTTGACTTCTAAGGCCCTAACTATTCAATCTGTTGGAGCAACGCCCTAGGGTGAAGCCTAGGTTGCCCGGAAAGTAGAAATGACGTTAACTTTCACACTGGATGCTATTATTCGGTCTATACGATGGCAAAACTGTTATATTTATATTGTATGTTATGCTTGTGGCGTTGACTTCTTACGCCCTAACAATTCGATCTTGTGGAACAACGCCCTAGAGTGAAGCCTAGGTTGCCTGGAACGTACAAATGACCATCACTTTCACACGGGTTGCAATTATTCCAGTTATAGGATGGAAAGACTGTTGTATTTTTATTGTATTCTATGCTTCTGGCGTTCACTTCTTAGGCCCTAACTATTCGATCTGGTGGAACAACGCCCTAGGGTGAAGCCTAGGTTGCCCGGAACGTAGAAATGACCATAACTTTTACACGGGTAGCAAGTGTTCGTTTTATACCATGGAAAAACTGTTCTATTTATTTTGTATTTTATGCTCCGGGCGTTGACTTCTTAGGCCCTAACTATTCGATCTGGTGGAATAACGCCCTATGGTGAAGCCTGGGTTGCCCGGAACGTAGAAATGACCATAACTTTCATACTGGTTGCAATTATTCGCTTTATATGATGGAAAGACTGATCTATTTATTTTGTATTTTATGCTTCTGGCGTTGACTTCTAAGGTACTACCTATTCGATCTGTTGGAGCAACGCCCTAGGGTGTAGCCTGGGTTGCCCGGAAAGTAGAAATGACCACAACTTTCATACAGGTTGCAATTACTCGTTTTATATGATGGAAAAACTGTTGTATTTATATTGTATTTTATGCTTCTGGCGTTCACTTCTTAGGCCCTAACTATTCGATCTGGTGGAACAACGCCCTAGGGTAAAGCCTAGGTTGCCCGGAACGTAGAAATGACCATAACTTTTACACTGGTAGCAAGTGTTCGTTTTATACCATGGAAAAACTGTTCTATTTATTTTGTATTTTATGCTTCGGGCGTTGACTTCTTAGGCCCTATCTATTCGATCTGGTGGAATAACGCCCTATGGTGAAGCCTAGGTTGACCGGAACGTAGAAATGACCATAACTTTCACACCGGTAGCAATTATTCGTTTTACACGATGGAAAAACTGTTCTATTTATTTTGTATTTTATGCATCGGGCGTTGACTTCTAAGGCCCTAACTATTCAATCTGTTGGAGCAACGCCCTAGTGTGAAGCGTAGGTTGCCCGGAAAGTAGAAATGACGTTAACTTTCACACTGGATGCTATTATTCGTTCTATACGATGGAAGCACTGTTATATTTATATTGTATTTTATGCTTCGGGCGTTGACTTCTAACGCCCTAGCTGTTTGATCTGGTGGAGCAACGCCCTAGAGTGAAGCCTAGGTTGCCCGGAAAGCAGAAATGACGTTAACTTTCACACTGGATGCTATTATTCGTTCTATACGATGGCAAAACTGTTATATTTATATTGTATCTTATGCTTCTGGCGTTGACTTCTTACGCCCTAACAATTCGATCTTGTGGAACAACGCCCTAGAGTGAAGCCTAGGTTGCCTGGAACGTACAAATGACCATCACTTTCACACGGGTTGCAATTATTCCAGTTATAGGATGGAAAGACTGTTGTATTTTTATTGTATTCTATGCTTCTGGCGTTCACTTCTTAGGCCCTAACTATACGATCTGGTGGAACAACGCCCTAGGGTGAAGCCTAGGTTGCCCGGAACGTAGAAATGACCATAACTTTTACACGGGTAGCAAGTGTTCGTTTTATACCATGGAAAAACTGTTCTATTTATTTTGCATTTTATGCTCCGGGCGTTGACTTCTTAGGCCCTAACTGTTTGATCTGGTGGAGCAACGCCCCAGGCGTGAAGCCTACGTTGCCCGGAAAGTAGAAATGACCATAACTTTCACACTGGTTGCTATTATTCGTTCTATACGATGGAAAAACTGTTATATTTATATTGCATCTTATGCTTCTGGCGTTGACTTCTTAGGCCATACCAATTCGATCTGGTGGAATAACGCCCTATGGTGAAGCCTGGGTTGCCCGGAACGTAGAAATGACCATAACTTTCATACTGGTTGCAATTATTCGTTTTATATGATGGAAAAACTGTTGTATTTATTTTGTATTTTATGCTTCTGGCGTTGACTTCTAAGGCACTACCTATTCGGTCTGTTGGAGCAACGCCCTAGGGTGTAGCCTGGGTTGCCCGGAAAGTAGAGATGACCACAACTTTCATACAGGTTGCAATTACTCGTTTTATATGATGGAAAAACTGTTGTATTTATATTGTATTTTATGCTTCTGGCGTTCACTTCTTCGGCCCTAACTATTCGATCTGGTGGAACAACGCCCTAGGGTAAAGCCTAGGTTGCCCGGAACGTAGAAATGACCATAACTTTTACACTGGTAGCAAGTGTTCGTTTTATACCATGGAAAAACTGTTCTATTTATTTTGTATTTTATGCTTCGGGCGTTGACTTCTTAGGCCCTATCTATTCGATCTGGTGGAATAACGCCCTATGGTGAAGCCTAGGTTGACCGGAACGTAGAAATGGTCATAACTTTCACACCGGTAGCAATTATTCGTTTTACACGATGGAAAAACTGTTCTATTTATTTTGTATTTTATGCATCGGGCGTTGACTTCTAAGGCCCTAACTATTCAATCTGTTGGAGCAACGCCCTAGGGTGAAGCCTAGGTTGCCCGGAAAGTAGAAATGACGTTAACTTTCACACTGGATGCTATTATTCGTTCTATACGATGGCAAAACTGTTATATTTATATTGTATCTTATGCTTCTGGCGTTGACTTCTTACGCCCTAACAATTCGATCTTGTGGAACAACGCCCTAGAGTGAAGCCTAGGTTGCCTGGAACGTACAAATGACCATCACTTTCACACGGGTTGCAATTATTCCAGTTATAGGATGGAAAGACTGTTGTATTTTTATTGTATTCTATGCTTCTGGCGTTCACTTCTTAGGCCCTAACTATTCGATGTGGTGGAACAACGCCCTAGGGTGAAGCCTAGGTTGCCCGGAACGTAGAAATGACCATAACTTTTACACGGGTAGCAAGTGTTCGTTTTATACCATGGAAAAACTGTTCTATTTATTTTGTATTTTATGCTCCGGGCGTTGACTTCTTAGGCCCTAACTATTCGATCTGGTGGAATAACGCCCTATGGTGAAGCCTGGGTTGCCCGGAAAGTAGAAATGACAACAACTTTCATACTGGTTGCAATTACTCGTTCTATATGATGGAAAAACTGTTGTACTTATATTGTATTTTATGCTTCTGGCGTTCACTTCTTAGGCCCAACTATTCGATCTGTTGGAGCAACGCCCTAGGCTGTAGCCAGGGTTGCCCGCAAAGTAGAAATTACCACAACTTTCATACTGGTTGCAATTACTCATTTCATATGATGGAAAAACTGTTGTATTTATATTGTATTTTATGCTTCTGGCGTTCACTTCTTAGGCCCTAACTGTTCGATCTGGTGGAACAACGCCCTAGGGTGAAGCCTAGGTTGCGCGGAACGTAGAAATGGCCATAACTTTCACACGGGTTGCAATTATTCCTGTTATAGGACGGAAAGACTGTTGCATTTTTATTGTATTTTATGCTTCAGGCGGTGACTTCTGAGGCCGTTGCTATTCGATGTCGTGGAAGAACGCCATAGAATGAAGCCTAGGTTGCCCGGAACGTAGAAATGACCATAACTTTCATGCTGGTTGCAATTATTCGTTTAATATGATGGAAAAACTGTTGTATTTATATTGTATTTTATGCCGCTGGCGTTCACTTCTTAGGCCCTAATTATTCAGTCTGGTGGAACAACGCGCTAGAGTGAGGCCTAGGTTGCCGGAACGTAGAAATGATCATAACTTTCACACTGGTTGCTATTATTCCTTTTATACTAAGGAAAAACTGTTCTATTTATTTTGTATTTTATGCTTCGGGCGTTGACTTCTAAGGAACTAACTGTTTGATGTGGTGGAGCAACGCCCTAGAGTGAAGCCTAGGTTGCCCGGAACGTAGAAATGACCATAACTTTCACACTGGATGCTATTATTCGTTCTATACGATGGCAAAACTGTTATATTTATATTGTATCTTATGCTTCTGGCGTTGACTTCTTACGCCCTAACAATTCGATCTTGTGGAACAGCGCCCTAGAGTGAAGCCTAGGTTGCCTGCAACGTACAAATAACCATCACTTTCACACGGGTTGCAATTATTCCAGTTATAGGATGGAAAGACTGTTGTATTTTTATTGTATTCTATGCTTCTGGCGTTCACTTCTTAGGCCCTAACTATTCGATCTGGTGGAACAACGCCCTAGGGTGAAGCCTAGGTTGCCGGGAACGTAGAAAAGACCATAACTTTTACACGGGTAGCAAGTGTTCGTTTTATACCATGGAAGAACTGTTCCATTTATTTTGTATTTTATGCTCCGGGCGTAGACTTCTTAGGCCCTAACTATTCGATCTGGTGGAATAACGCCCTATGGTGAAGCCTGGGTTGCCCGGAACGTAGAAATGACCATAACTTTCATACTGGTTGCAATTATTCGTTTTATATGATGGAAAAACTGTTGTATTTATATTGTATTTTATGCTTCTGGCGTTGACTTCTAAGGCACTAACTATTCGATCTGGTGGAGCAACGCTCTAGAGTGAAGCCTAGGTTGCCGGAACGTAGAAATGATCATAACTTTCACACTGGTTGCTATTACACGTTTTATACTATGGAAAAACTGTTCTATTTATTTTGTATTTTATGCTTCGGGTGTTGACTTCTAAGGAACTAACTGTTTGATCTGGTGGAGCAACGCCATAGAGTAAAGCCTAGGATACCCGGAACGTAGAAATGACCAGTACTTTCACACTGTTTGCAGTTATTCCTGCTATACGATGGAAAAACTGTTGCATCCTTATTGAATTTTATGCTTCTGGCGTTGACTTCTAAGGCCCTAACTATTCTATCTGGTGGATCAACGCCCTAGTGTGAAGCCTAGGTTGCCCGGAACGTAGAAATGACGTTAACTTTCATACTGGTTGCAATTATTCGTTTTATACGACGGAAAAACAGTTCTATTTATTTTGTATTTTATGCTTCGGCCGTGGACTTCTAAGGCACTAACTATTCGATCTTTTGGAGCAACGCCCTAGCGTGTAGCCTGGGTTGCCCGGAAAGTAGAAATGCCCACAACTTTCATACAGGTTGCAATTACTCGTTTTATATGATGGAAAAACTGTTGTATTTATATTGTATTTTATGCTTCTGGAGTTCACTTCTTAGGCCCTAACTATTCGATCTGGTTGAACAACGCCCTAGTGTGAACCGTAGGTTGCCCGGAACGTAGAAATGCCCACAACTTTCATACAGGTTGCAATTACTCGTTTTATATGATGGAAAAACTGTTGTATTTATATTGTATTTTATGCTTCTGGAGTTCACTTCTTAGGCCCTAACTATTCGATCTGGTTGAACAACGCCCTAGTGTGAACCGTAGGTTGCCCGGAACGTAGAAATGGCCATAACTTTTACACTGGTAGCAAGTGTTCGTTTTATACCATGGAAAAACTGTTCTATTTATTTTGTATTTTATGCTTCGGGCGTTGACTTCTTAGGCCCTAACTATTCGATCTGGTGGAATAACGCCCTATGGTGAAGCCTAGGTTGACCGGAACGTAGAAATGACCATAACTTTCACACCGGTAGCAATTATTCGTTTTACACGATGGAAAAACTGTTCTATTTATTTTGTACTTTATGCATCGGGCGTTGACTTCTAAGGCCCTAACTATTCAATCTGTTGGAGCAACGCCCTAGGGTGAAGCCTAGGTTGCCCGGAAAGTAGAAATGACCATCACTTTCAAACTGGTTGCAATTATTCCTGTTATAGGATGGAAAGACTGTTGTATTTTTATTGTATTTTATGCTTCAGGCGTTGACTTCTGAGGCCGCAGCTATTCGATGTGGTGGAAGAACGCCATAGAGTGAAGCCTAGGTTGCCCGGAACGTAGAAATGACCATAACTTTCATACTGGTTGCAATTATTCGTTTTATATGATGGAAGAACTGTTGTATTTATATTATATTTTATGCTGCTGGCGATCACTTCTTAGCCCCTAACTATTCGATCTGGTGGAACAACGCCCTGGGGTGAAACCTAGGTTGCCGGAACGTAGAAATGATCATAACTTTCACACTGGTTGCTATTATACGTTTTATACTATGGAAAAACTGTTCTATTTATTTTGTATTTTATGCTTCGGCCGTGGACTTCTAAGGCACTAACTATTCGATCTGGTGGAGCAACGCTCTAGAGTGAAGCCTAAGTTGCCCGGAACGTAGAAATGACCATCACTTTCAAACTGGTTGCTATTATTCCTGTTATATGATGGAAAGACTGTTATATTTGTATTGTATTTTATGCTTCGGGCGTTGACTGCTAAGGCCCTAACTATTCAATCTGTTGGATCAACGCCCTAGAGTGAAGCCTAGGTTGCTCGGAATGTAGAAATGACCATAACATTCACACTGGTTGAAATTATTCGTTTTACATGATGGAAAAACTGTTGTATTTATATTGTACTTTATGCTTCTGGCGTTCAGTTCTTAGGCCCTAACTATTCGATCTGTTGGAGCAACGCCCTAGGGAGTAGCCAGGGTTGCCCGGAAAGTAGAAATGACCACAACTTTCATACTGGTTGCAATTACTCGTTTTATATGATGGAAAAACTGTTGTATATATATTGTATTTTATGCTTCTGGAGTTCACTTCTTAGGCCCTAACTATTCGATCTGGTGGAACAACGCCCTGGGGTGAAGCCTAGGTTGCCGGAACGTAGAAATGATCATAACTTTCACACTGGTTGCTATTATACGTTTTATACTATGGAAAAACTGTTCTATTTATTTTGTATTTTATGCTTCGGGTGTTGACTTCTAAGGAACTAACTGTTTGATCTGGTGGAGCAACGCCCTAGAGTGAAGCCTAGGTTGCCCGGAACGTAGAAATGACCATAACTTTCACACTGGATGCTATTATTCGTTCTATACGATGGCAAAACTGTTATATTTATATTGTATCTTATGCTTCTGGCGTTGACTTCTTAGGCCCTAACAATTCGATCTGGTGGAACAACGCCCTAGAGTGAAGCCTAGGTTGCCTGGAACGTACAAATGACCATCACTTTCACACTGGATGCTATTATTCGTTCTATACGATGGCAAAACTGTTATATTTATATTGTATCTTATGCTTCTGGCGTTGACTTCTTAGGCCCTAACAATTCGATCTGGTGGAACAACGCCCTAGAGTGTAGCCTAGGTGGCCTGGAACGTACAAATGACCATCACTTTCACACGGGTTGCAATTATTCCAGTTATAGGATGGAAAGACTGTTGTATTTTTATTGTATTCTATGCTTCAGGCGTTGACTTCTGAGGCCGTAGCTATTCGATGTGGTGGAAGAACGTAATAGAGTGAAGCCTAGGTTGCCCGGAACGTAGAAATGACCATAACCTTCATACTGGTTGCAATTACCCGTTTTATATGATGGAAGAACTGTTGTATTTATATTGTATTTTATGCTGCTGGCGTTCACTTCTTAGGCCCTAACTATTCGATCTGCTGGAACAACGACCTGGGGTGAAGCCTAGGTTGCCCGGAACGTAGAAATGACCATAACTTTCACACTGGTTGCTATTATTCGTTTTATACGATGGAAAAACTGTTATATTTATATTGTATTTTATGCTTCTGGCGTTGCCTTCTTAGGCCCTAACTGTTCGATCTGGTGGAACAACGCCCTAGAGTAAAGCCTAGGTTACCCGGAACGTAGAAATGACCAGTACTTTCACACTGTTTGCAGTTATTCCTGCTATACGATGGAAAAACTGTTGCATCCTTATTGAATTTTATGCTTCGGGCCTTGACTTCTTAGGCCCTAACTATTCGATCTGGTGGAATAACGCCCTATGGTGAAGCCTAGGTTGACCGGAACTTAGAAATGACCATAACTTTCACACCGGTAGCAATCATTCGTTTTACACGATGGAAAAACTGTTCTATCTATTTTGTATTTTATGCATCGGGCGTTGACTTCTAAGGCCCTAACTATTCAATCTGTTGGAGCAACGCCCTGGGGTGAAGCCTAGGTTGCCCGGAAAGTGGAAATGACCATCACTTTCAGACTGGTTGCAATTATTCCTGTTATAGGATATAAAGACTGTTGTATTTTTATTGTATTTTATGCTTCAGGCGTTGACTTCTGACGCCGCAGCTATTCGATGTGGTGGAAGAACGCCATAGAGTGAAGCCTAGGCTGCCCGGAACGTAGAGATGACCATAACTTTCATACTGGTTGCAATTATTCGTTTTATATGATGGAAGAACTGTTGTATTTATATTGTATTTTATGCTGCTGGCGTTCACTTCTTAGCCCCTAACTATTCGATCTGGTGGAACAACGCCCTGGGGTGAAGCCTAAGTTGCCGGAACGTAGAAATGATCATAACTTTCACACTGGTTGCTATTATTCGTTTTATACGACGGAAAAACAGTTCTATTTATTTTGTATTTTATGCTTCGGCCGTGGACTTCTAAGGCACTAACTATTCGATCTGGTGGAACAACGCCCTATGGTGAAGCCTAGGTTTCCGGGAACGTAGAAATGACCATAACTTTAACACTGGTTGGTATTATTCGTTCTATACGATGGAAAAACTGTTATATTTATATACTATCTTATGCTTCTGGCGTTGACTTCTTAGGCCCTAACAATTCGATCTGGTGGAACAACGCCCTAGAGTGAAGCCTAGGTTGCCTGGAACGTACAGATGACCATCACTTTCACACGGGTTGCAATTATTCCAGTTATCGGATGGAAAGACTGTTGTATTTTTATTGTATTCTATGCTTCAGGCGTTGACTTATGAGGCCGTAGCTATTCGATGTGGTGGAAGAACGCAATAGAGTGAAGCCTAGGTTGCCCGGAACGTAGAAATGACCATAACCTTCATACTGGTTGCAATTACCCGTTTTATATGATGGAAGAACTGTTGTATTTATATTGTATTTTATGCTGCTGGCGTTCACTTCTTAGGCCCTAACTATTCGATCTGCTGGAACAACTACCTGGGGTGAAGCCTAGGTTGCCCGGAACGTAGAAATGACCATAACTTTCACACTGGTTGCTATTATTCGTTTTATACGATGGAAAAACTGTTATATTTATATTGTATTTTATGCTTCTGGCGTTGCCTTCTTAGGCCCTAACTGTTCGATCTGGTGGAAGAACGCCCTAGAGTAAAGCCTAGGTTGCCCGGAACGTAGAAATGGCCATCACTTTCAAACTGGTTGCAATTATTCCTGTTATATGATGGAAAAACTGTTGTAATTATATTGTATTTTATGCTTCAGGCGTTGACTTCTGAGCCCGCAGCTATTCGATGTGGTGGAAGAACGCCATAGAGTGAAGCCTAGGTTGCCCGGAACGTAGAAATGACCATAACTTTCATACTGGTTGCAATTATTCGTTTTATATGATGGAAGAACTGATGTATTTATATTGTATTTTATGCTGCTGGCGTTGACTTCTAAGGAACTAACTGTTTGATCTGGTGGAGCAACGCCCTAGAGTGAAGCCTAGGTTGCCCGGAACGTAGAAATGACCATGACTTTCACACTGGATGCTATTATTCGTTCTATACGATGGGAAATCTGTTATATTTATATTGTATCTTATGCTTCTGGCGTTGACTTTTTAGGCCCTAACAATTCGATCTGGTGGAACAACGCCCTAGAGTGAAGCCTAGGTTGCCTGGAACGTACAAATGACCATCACTTTCACACGGGTTGCAATTATTCCAGTTTTAGGATGGAAAGACTGTTGTATTTATATTGTATTTTATGCTTCTGGCGTTGACTTCTAAGGCACTAACTATTCGATCTGGTGGAGCAACGCTCTAGAGTGAAGCCTAGGTTGCCCGGAACGTAGAAATGACCATCACTTTCAAACTGGTTGCTATTATTCCTGTTATATGATGGAAAGACTGTTATATTTATATTGTATTTTATGCTTCGGGCGTTGACTCCTAAGGCTCTAACTATTCAATCTGTTGGATCAACGCCCTAGAGTGAAGCCTAGGTTGCTCGGAATGTAGAAATGACCATAACATTCACACTGGTTGAAATTATTCGTTTAATACGATGGAAAAGCTGTTGCATCTTTAATGTATTTTATGATTCTGGCGTTGACTGCTAAGGCCCTAACTATTCGATCTGGTGGAGCAACGCCCTAGAGTGAAGCCTAGGTTGCCCGGAACGTAGAAATGACGTTAACTCTCATACAGGTTGCAATTATTCGTTTTATACGACGGAAAAACAGTTTTATTTATTTTGTATTTTATGCTTCGGCCGTGGACTTCTAAGGCACTAACTATTCGATCTGTTGGAGCAACGCCCTAGGGTGTAGCCTGGGTTGCCCGGAAAGTAGAAATGACAACAACTTTCATACTGGTTGCAATTACTCGTTTTATATGATGGAAAAACTGTTGTATTTATATTGTATTTTATGCTTCTGGCATTCACTTCTTAGGCCCTAACTATTCGATCTGTTGGAGCAACGACCTAGGGGGTAGCTAGGGTTGCCCGGAAAGTAGAAATGACCACAACTTTCATACTGGTTGCAATTACTCGTTTTATATGATGGAAAAGCTGTTGTATTTATATTGTATTTTATGCTTCTGGCGTTCACTTCTTAGGCCCTAACTATTCGATCTGGTGGAACAACGCCCTAGGGTGAAGCCTAGGTTTCCCGGAACGTAGAAATGACCATAACTTTTACACTGGTTAGTATTATTCGTTCTATACGATGGAAAAACTGTTATATTTATATACTATCTTATGCTTCTGGCGTTGACTTCTTAGGCCCTAACAATTCGATCTGGTGGAACAACGCCCTAGAGTGAAGCCTAGGTTGCCTGGAACGTACAGATGACCATCACTTTCACACGGGTTGCAATTATTCCAGTTATAGGATGGAAAGACTGTTGTATTTTTATTGTATTCTATGCTTCAGGCGTTGACTTATGAGGCCGTAGCTATTCGATGTGGTGGAAGAACGCAATAGAGTGAAGCCTAGGTTGCCCGGAACGTAGAAATGACCATAACCTTCATACTGGTTGCAATTACCCGTTTTATATGATGGAAGAACTGTTGTATTTATATTGTATTTTATGCTGCTGGCGTTCACTTCTTAGGCCCTAACTATTCGATCTGCTGGAACAACTACCTGGGGTGAAGCCTAGGTTGCCCGGAACGTAGAAATGACCATAACTTTCACACTGGTTGCTATTATTCGTTTTATACGATGGAAAAACTGTTATATTTATATTGTATTTTATGCTTCTGGCGTTGCCTTCTTAGGCCCTAACTGTTCGTTCTGGTGGAACAACGCCCTAGAGTAAAGCCTAGGTTACCCGGAACGTAGAAATGACTAGTACTTTCATACTGTTTGCAGTTATTCCTGCTATACGATGGAAAAACTGTTGCATCCTTATTGAATTTTATGCTTCTGGCGTTGACTTCTAAGGCCCTAACTATTCTATCTGGTGGATCAACGCCCTAGTGTGAAGCCTAGGTTGCCCGGAACGTAGAAATGGCCATCACTTTCAAACTGGTTGCAATTATTCCTGTTATATGATGGAAAAACTGTTGTAATTATATTGTATTTTATGCTTCAGGCGTTGACTTCTGAGGCCGCAGCTATTCGATGTGGTGGAAGAACGCCATAGAGTGAAGCCTAGGTTGCCCGGAACGTAGAAATGACGTTAACTCTCATACTGGTTGCAATTATTCGTTTTATACGACGGAAAAACAGTTCTATTTATTTTGTATTTTATACTTCGGACGTGGACTTCTAAGGCACTAACTATTCGATCTGTTGGAGCAACGCCCTAGGGTGTAGCCTGGGTTGCCCGGAACGTAGAAATGACCATAACTTTCACACTGGATGCTATTATTCGTTCTATACGATGGAAAAACTGTTCTATCTATTTTGTATTTTATGCATCGGGCGTTGACTTCTAAGGCCCTAACTATTCAATCTGTTGGAGCAACGCCCTGGGGTGAAGCCTAGGTTGCCCGGAAAGTAGAAATGACCATCACTTTCAGACTGGTTGGAATTATTCCTGTTATAGGATGGAAAGACTGTTGTATTTTTATTGTATTTTATGCTTCAGGCGTTGACTTCTGACGCCGCAGCTATTCGATGTGGTGGAAGAACGCCATAGAGTGAAGCCTAGGCTGCCCGGAACGTAGAGATGACCATAACTTTCATACTGGTTGCAATTATTCGTTTTATATGATGGAAGAATTGTTGTATTTATATTGTATTTTATGCTGCTGGCGTTCACTTCTTAGCCCCTAACTATTCGATCTGGTGGAACAACGCCGTGGGGTGAAGCCTAAGTTGCCGGAACGTAGAAATGATCATAACTTTCACACTGGTTGCTATTATTCGTTTTATACGACGGAAAAACAGTTCTATTTATTTTGTATTTTATGCTTCGGCCGTGGACTTCTAAGGCACTAACTATTCGATCTGGTGGAACAACGCCCTAGGGTGAAGCCTAGGTTTCCCGGAACGTAGAAATGACCATAACTTTAACACTGGTTGGTATTATTCGTTCTATACGATGGAAAAACTGTTATATTTATATACTATCTTATGCTTCTGGCGTTGACTTCTTAGGCCCTAACAATTCGATCTGGTGGAACAACGCCCTAGAGTGAAGCCTAGGTTGCCTGGAACGTACAGATGACCATCACTTTCACACGGGTTGCAATTATTCCAGTTATAGGATGGAAAGACTGTTGTATTTTTATTGTATTCTATGCTTCAGGCGTTGACTTATGAGGCCGTAGCTATTCGATGTGGTGGAAGAACGCAATAGAGTGAAGCCTAGGTTGCCCGGAACGTAGAAATGACCATAACCTTCATACTGGTTGCAATTACCCGTTTTATATGATGGAAGAACTGTTGTATTTATATTGTATTTTATGCTGCTGGCGTTCACTTCTTAGGCCCTAACTATTCGATCTGCTGGAACAACTACCTGGGGTGAAGCCTGGGTTGCCCGGAACGTAGAAATGACCATAACTTTCATACTGGTTGCAATTATTCGTTTTATACGATGGAAAAGCTGTTGTATTTATATCGTACTTTATGCTTCTGGCATTGACTTCTTAGGACGTAACTATTCGATCTGGTGGAGCAACGCCCTGGAGTGAAGCCTAGGTTGCCCGGAACGTAGAAATGACCATAACTTTCATGCTGGTTGCAATTATTCGTTTTATATGATGGAAAAACTGTTGTATTTATATTGTATTTTATGCTGCTGGCGTTCACTTCTTAGGCCCTAATTATTCAGTCTGGTGGAACAACGCGCTAGAGTGAGGCCTAGGTTGCCCGGAGCGTAGAAATGACCATCACTTCCATACTGATAGCAATTATTCGTTTTATACGATGGAAAAACTGTTGTATTTATATTGTGTTTTATGCTTCTGGCGTTGACTTCTAAGGCACTAAGTATTCGATCTGGTGGAGCAACGCCCTAGAGTGAAGCCTAGGTTGCCCGGAACGTAGAAATGACCATCACTTTCACACCGGTAGCAATTATTCGATTTACACGATGGAAAAACTGTTCTATTTATTTTGTATTTTATGCATCGGGCGTTGACTTCTTAGGCCCTAACAATTCGATTTGGTGGAACAACGCCCTAGAGTGAATCCTAGGTTGCCTGGAACGTACAAATGACCATCACTTTCACACGGGTTGCAATTATCCCTGTTATAGGACGGAAAGACTGTTGTATTTTTATTGTATTTTATGCTTCAGGCATTAACTTCTGAGGCCGTTGCTATTCGATGTAGTGGAGGAACGCCATAGAGTGAAGCCTAGGTCGCCCGGAACGTAGAAATGACCATAACTTTCATACTGGTTGCAATTATTCGTTTTATACGTCGGAAAAACTGTTGTGTTTATATTGTATTTAATGCTTCTGGCGATGACTTCTAAGGCACTAACTATTCGATCTGGTGGAGCAACGCCCTAGAGTGAAGCCTAGGTTGCCCGGAACGTAGAAATGGCCATCACTTTCAAACTGGTTGCAATTATTCCTGTTATATGATGGAAAAACTGTTGTAATTATATTGTATTTTATGTTTCGGGCGTTGACTGCTAAGGTCCGAACTATTCAATCTGTTGGAGCAACGCCCTAGAGTGAAGCATAGGTTGCCCGGAACGTAGAAATGACCATCACATTCAAACTGGTTGCAATTATGCCTGTTATAGGAGGGAAAGGCTGTTGTATTTTTATTGTATTTTATGCATCAGGCGTTGTCTTCTGAGGCCGTAGCTATTCGATGTGGTGGAAGAACGCCATAGAGTGAAGCCTCGGTTTCCCGGAACGTAGAAATGACCATAACTTTCATACTGGTTGCAATTATTCGTTTTATATGATGGAAGAACTGTTGTACTTATATTGTATTTTATGCTGCTGGCGTTCACTTCTTAGGCCCTAACAATTCGATCTGGTGGAACAACGACCTGGGGTGAAGCCTAGGTTGCGCGGAACGTAGAAATGACCATAACTTTCACACTGGTTGCAATTATTCGTTTTATACGATGGAAAAGCTGTTGTATTTATATCGTATTTTATGCTTCTGGCATTGACTTCTTAGGACGTAACTATTCGATCTGGAGGAGCAACGCCCTGGAGTGAAGCCTAGGTTGCCCGGAACGTAGAAATGACCATAACTTTCACACTGGTTGCTATTATTCGTTTTATACGATGGAAAAACTGTTATATTTATATTGTATTTTATGCTTCTGGCGTTGCCTTCTTAGGCCCTAACTGTTCGATCTGGTGGAACAACGCCCTAGAGTAAAGCCTAGGTTACCCGGAACGTAGAAATGACCAGTACTTTCATACTGTTTGCAGTTATTCCTGCTATACGATGGAAAAACTGTTGCATCCTTATTGAATTTTATGCTTCTGGCGTTGACTTCTAAGGCCCTAACTATTCTATCTGGTGGATCAACGCCCTAGTGTGAAGCCTAGGTTGCCCGGAACGTAGAAATGGCCATCACTTTCAAACTGGTTGCAATTATTCCTGTTATATGATGGAAAAACTGTTGTAATTATATTGTATTTTATGCTTCAGGCGTTGACTTCTGAGGCCGCAGCTATTCGATGTGGTGGAAGAACGCCATAGAGTGAAGCCTAGGTTGCCCGGAACGTAGAAATGACGTTAACTCTCATACTGGTTGCAATTATTCGTTTTATACGACGGAAAAACAGTTCTATTTATTTTGTATTTTATGCTTCGGACGTGGACTTCTAAGGCACTAACTATTCGATCTGTTGGAGCAACGCCCTAGGGTGTAGCCTGGGTTGCCCGGAACGTAGAAATGACCATAACTTTCACACTGGATGCTATTATTCGTTCTATACGATGGAAAAACTGTTCTATCTATTTTGTATTTTATGCATCGGGCGTTGACTTCTAAGGCCCTAACTATTCAATCTGTTGGAGCAACGCCCTGGGGTGAAGCCTAGGTTGCCCGGAAAGTAGAAATGACCATCACTTTCAGACTGGTTGGAATTATTCCTGTTATAGGATGGAAAGACTGTTGTATTTTTATTGTATTTTATGCTTCAGGCGTTGACTTCTGACGCCGCAGCTATTCGATGTGGTGGAAGAACGCCATAGAGTGAAGCCTAGGCTGCCCGGAACGTAGAGATGACCATAACTTTCATACTGGTTGCAATTATTCGTTTTATATGATGGAAGAACTGTTGTATTTATATTGTATTTTATGCTGCTGGCGTTCACTTCTTAGCCCCTAACTATTCGATCTGGTGGAACAACGCCCTGGGGTGAAGCCTAAGTTGCCGGAACGTAGAAATGATCATAACTTTCACACTGGTTGCTATTATTCGTTTTATACGACGGAAAAACAGTTCTATTTATTTTGTATTTTATGCTTCGGCCGTGGACTTCTAAGGCACTAACTATTCGATCTGGTGGAACAACGCCCTAGGGTGAAGCCTAGGTTTCCCGGAACGTAGAAATGACCATAACTTTAACACTGGTTGGTATTATTCGTTCTATACGATGGAAAAACTGTTATATTTATATACCATCTTATGCTTCTGGCGTTGACTTCTTAGGCCCTAACAATTCGATCTGGTGGAACAACGCCCTAGAGTGAAGCCTAGGTTGCCTGGAACGTACAGATGACCATCACTTTCACACGGGTTGCAATTATTCCAGTTATAGGATGGAAAGACTGTTGTATTTTTATTGTATTCTATGCTTCAGGCGTTGACTTATGAGGCCGTAGCTATTCGATGTGGTGGAAGAACGCAATAGAGTGAAGCCTAGGTTGCCCGGAACGTAGAAATGACCATAACCTTCATACTGGTTGCATTTACCCGTTTTATATGATGGAAGAACTGTTGTATTTATATTGTATTTTATGCTGCTGGCGTTCACTTCTTAGGCCCTAACTATTCGATCTGCTGGAACAACTACCTGGGGTGAAGCCTGGGTTGCCCGGAACGTAGAAATGACCATAACTTTCATACTGGTTGCAATTATTCGTTTTATACGATGGAAAAGCTGTTGTATTTATATCGTACTTTATGCTTCTGGCATTGTCTTCTTAGGACGTAACTATTCGATCTGGTGGAGCAACGCCCTGGAGTGAAGGCTAGGTTGCCCGGAACGTAGAAATGACCATAACTTTCATGCTGGTTGCAATTATTCGTTTTATATGATGGAAAAACTGTTGTATTTATATTGTATTTTATGCTGCTGGCGTTCACTTCTTAGGCCCTAATTATTCAGTCTGGTGGAACAACGCGCTAGAGTGAGGCCTAGGTTGCCCGGAACGTAGAAATGACCATCACTTCCATACTGATAGCAATTATTCGTTTTATACGATGGAAAAACTGTTGTATTTATATTGTGTTTTATGCTTCTGGCGTTGACTTCTAAGGCACTAAGTATTCGATCTGGTGGAGCAACGCCCTAGAGTGAAGCCTAGGTTGCCCGGAACGTAGAAATGACCATCACTTTCACACCGGTAGCAATTATTCGATTTACACGATGGAAAAACTGTTCTATTTATTTTGTATTTTATGCATCGGGCGTTGACTTCTTAGGCCCTAACAATTCGATTTGGTGGAACAACGCCCTAGAGTGAATCCTAGGTTGCCTGGAACGTACAAATGACCATCACTTTCACACGGGTTGCAATTATCCCTGTTATAGGACGGAAAGACTGTTGTATTTTTATTGTATTTTATGCTTCAGGCATTAACTTCTGAGGCCGTTGCTATTCGATGTAGTGGAGGAACGCCATAGAGTGAAGCCTAGGTTGCCCGGAACGTAGAAATGACCATAACTTTCATACTGGTTGCAATTATTCGTTTTATACGTCGGAAAAACTGTTGTGTTTATATTGTATTTAATGCTTCTGGCGATGACTTCTAAGGCACTAACTATTCGATCTGGTGGAGCAACGCCCTAGAGTGAAGCCTAGGTTGCCCGGAACGTAGAAATGGCCATCACTTTCAAACTGGTTGCAATTATTCCTGTTATATGATGGAAAAACTGTTGTAATTATATTGTATTTTATGTTTCGGGCGTTGACTGCTAAGGTCCGAACTATTCAATCTGTTGGAGCAACGCCCTAGAGTGAAGCATAGGTTGCCCGGAACGTAGAAATGACCATCACATTCAAACTGGTTGCAATTATTCCTGTTATAGGAGGGAAAGGCTGTTGTATTTTTATTGTATTTTATGCATCAGGCGTTGTCTTCTGAGGCCGTAGCTATTCGATGTGGTGGAAGAACGCCATAGAGTGAAGCCTCGGTTTCCCGGAACGTAGAAATGACCATAACTTTCATACTGGTTGCAATTATTCGTTTTATATGATGGAAGAACTGTTGTACTTATATTGTATTTTATGCTGCTGGCGTTCACTTCTTAGGCCCTAACAATTCGATCTGGTGGAACAACGACCTGTGGTGAAGCCTAGGTTGCCCGGAACGTAGAAATGACCATAACTTTCACACTGGTTGCAATTATTCGTTTTATACGATGGAAAAGCTGTTGTATTTATATCGTATTTTATGCTTCTGGCATTGACTTCTTAGGACGTAACTATTCGATCTGGAGGAGCAACGCCCTGGAGTGAAGCCTAGGTTGCCCGGAACGTAGAAATGACCATAACTTTCATGCTGGTTGCAATTATTCGTTTTATATGATGGAAAAACTGTTGTATTTATATTGTATTTTATGCTGCTGGCGTTCACTTCTTAGGCCCTAATTATTCAGTCTGGCGGAACAACGCGCTAGAGTGAGGCCTAGGTTGCCCGGAACGTAGAAATGACCATCACTTCCATACTGGTAGCAATTATTCGTTTTATACGATGGAAAAACTGTTGTATTTATATTGTATTTTATGCTTCTGGCGTTGACTTCTTAGGCCCTAACAATTCGATCTGGTGGAGCAACGCCCTAGAGTGAAGCCTAGGTTGCCTGGAACGTAGAAATGACCATCACTTTCAAACTGGTTGCAATTATTCCTGGCATATGATGGAAAAACTGTTGTATTTATATTGTATCTTATGCTTCTGGCGTTGACTTCTTAGGCCCTAACAATTCGATCTGGTGGAGCAACGCCCTAGAGTGAAGCCTAGGTTGCCTGGAACGTACAAATGACCATCACTTTCACACGGGTTGCAATTATTCCTGTTATAGGATGGAAAGACTGTTGTATTTTTATTGTATTTTATGCATCAGGCGTTGTCTTCTGAGGCCGTAGCTATTCTGTGTGGTGGAAGAACGCCATAGAGTGAAGCCTGGGTTGCCCGGAACGTAGAAATGACCATAACTTTCATACTGGTTGCAATTATTCCTGTTATATGATGGAAAAACTGTTGTATTTATATTGTATTTTATGCTTCGGGCGTTGACTGCTAAGGCCCTAACTATTCAATCTGTTGGATCAACGCCCTAGAGTGAAGGCTAGGTTGCTCGGAATGTAGAAATGACCATAACATTCACACTGGTTGAAATTATTCGTTTAATACGATGGAAAACCTGTTGCATCTTTATTGTATTTTATGATTCTGGCGTTGACTTCTAAGGCCCTAGCTATTCGATCTGGTGGAGCAACGCCCTAGGGTGTAGCCTAGGTTGCCCGGAAAGTAGAAATGACCACAACTTTCATACTGGTTGCATTTACTCGTTTTATATGATAGAAAAACTGTTGTATTTATATTGTATTTTATGCTTCTGGCGTTCACTTCTTAGGCCCTAACTATTCGATCTGGTGGAACGACGACCTGGGGTGAAGCCTAGGTTGCCGGAACGTAGAAATGACCATAACTTTCACACTGGTTGCTATTATTCGTTTTATACGATGGAAAAACTGTTCTATTTATTTTGTATTTTATGCTTCGCGTGTTGACTTCTAAGGAACTAACAGTTTGATCTGGTAGAGCAACGCCCTAGAGTGAAGCCTAGGTTGCCCGGAACGTAGAAATAACCATAACTTTCACACTGGATGCTATTATTCGTTCTATACGATGGAAAAACTGTTATATTTATATTGTATTTTATGCTTTTGGCGTTGCCTTCTTAGGCCCTAACAATTCGATTTGGTGGAACAACGCCCTAGAGTGAAGCCTAGGTTGCCTGGAACGTACAAATGACCATCACTTTCACACGGGTTGCAATTATCCCTGTTATAGGACGGAAAGACTGTTGTATTTTTATTGTATTTTATGCTTCAGGCATTAACTTCTGAGGCCGTTGCTATTCGATGTAGTGGAGGAACGCCATAGAGTGAAGCATAGGTTGCCCGGAACGTAGAAATTACCATAACTTTCATACTGGTTGCAATTATTCGTTTTATACGTTGGAAAAACTGTTGTGTTTATATTGTATTTTATGCTTGTGGCGATGACTTCTAAGGCACTAACTATTCGATCTGGTGGAGCAACGCCCTAGAGTGAAGCCTAGGTTGCCCGGAACGTAGAAATGGCCATCACTTTCAAACTGGTTGCAATTATTCCTGTCATATGATGGAAAAACTGTTGTAATTATATTGTATTTTATGTTTCGGGCGTTGACTGCTAAGGTCCGAACTATTGAATCTGTTGGAGCAACGCCCTAGAGTGAAGCCTAGGTTACCCGGAACGTAGAAATGACCATCACTTTCAAACTGGTTGCAATTATTCCTGTTATATGATGGAAAAACTGTTGTATTTATATTGTATCTTATGCTTCTGGCGTTGACTTCTTAGGCCCTAACAATTCGATCTGGTGGAGCAACGCCCTAGAGTGAAGCCTAGGTTGCCTGGAACGTACAAATGACCATCACTGTCACACGGGTTGCAATTATTCCTCTTATAGGATGGAAAGACTTTTGTATTTTTATTGTATTTTATGCATCAGGCGTTGTCTTCTGAGGCCGTAGCTATCCGATGTGGTGGAAGAACGCCATAGAGTGAAGCCTAGGTTGCCCGGAACGTAGAAATGACCATAACTTTCATACTGGTTGCAATTATTCGTTTTATATGATGGAAGAACTGTTGTACTTATATTGTATTTTATGCTGCTGGCGTTCACTTCTTAGGCCCTAACTATTCGATCTGGTTGAACAACGATCTGGGGTGAAGCCTAGGTTGCCCGGAACGTAGAAATGACCATAACTTTCACACTGGTTGCAATTATTCGTTTTACACGATGGAAAAGCTGTTGTATTTATATCGTATTTTATGCTTCTGGCATTGACTTCTTAGGACGTAACTATTCGATCTGGTGGAGCAACGCCCTGGAGTGAAGCCTAGGTTGCCCGGAACGTAGAAATGACCATAACTTTCATGCTGGTTGCAATTATTCGTTTTATATGATGGAAGAACTGTTGTATTTATATTGTATTTTATGCTGCTGGCGTTCACTTCTTAGGCCCTAATTATTCAGTCTGGTGGAACAACGCGCTAGAGTGAGGCCTACGTTGCCCGGAACGTAGAAATGACCATCACTTCCATACTGATAGCAATTATTCGTTTTATACGATGGAAAAACTGTTGTATTTATATTGTATTTTATGCTTCTGGCGTTGACTTCTAAGGCACTAACTATTCGATCTGGTGGAGCAACGCCCTAGAGTGAAGCCTAGGTTGCCCGGAACGTAGAAATGACCATCACTTTCACACCGGTAGCAATTATTCGTTTTACACGATGGAAAAACTGTTCTATTTATTTTGTATTTTATGCATCGGGCGTTGACTTCTTAGGCCCTAACAATTCGATTTGGTGGAACAACGCCCTAGAGTGAATCCTAGGTTGCCTGGAACGTACAAATGACCATCACTTTCACACGGGTTGCAATTATCCCTGTTATAGGCCGGAAAGACTGTTGTATTTTTATTGTATTTTATGCTTCAGGCATTAACTTCTGAGGCCGTTGCTATTCGATGTAGTGGAAGAACGCCATAGAGTGAAGCCTAGGTTGCCCGGAACGTAGAAATGACCATAACTTTCATACTGGTTGCAATTATTCGTTTTATATGATGGAAGAACTGTTGTACTTATATTGTATTTTATGCTGCTGGCGTTCACTTCTTAGGCCCTAACTATTCGATCTGGTGGAACAACGACCTGGGGTGAAGCCTAGGTTGCCCGGAACGTAGAAATGACCATCACTTCCATACTGGTAGCAATTATTCGTTTTATACGATGGAAAAACTGTTGTGTTTATATTGTATTTTATGTTTCTGGCGTTGACATCTAAGGCACAAACTATTCGATCTGGTGGAGCAACGCCCTAGAGTGAAGCCTAGGTTCCCCGGAACGTAGAAATGACCATCACTATCAAACTGGTTGCAATTATTCCTGTTATGTGATGGAAAAACTGTTGTATTTATATTGTATTTTATGCTTCGGGCGTTGACTGCTAAGGCCCTAACTATTCAATCTGTTGGATCAACGCCCTAGAGTGAAGGCTAGGTTGCTCGGAATGTAGAAATGACCATAACATTCACACTGGTTGAAATTATTCGTTTAATACGATGGAAAACCTGTTGCATCTTTATTGTATTTTATGATTCTGGCGTTGACTTCTAAGGCCCTAACTATTCGATCTGGTGGAGCAACGCCCTAGAGTGAAGCCTAGGTTGCCCGGAACGTAGAAATAACCATAACTTTCACACTGGATGCTATTATTCGTTCTATACGATGGAAAAACTGTTATATTTATATTGTATTTTATGCTTCTGGCGTTGCCTTCTTAGGCCCTAACTGTTCGATCTGGTGGAACAACGCCCTAGAGTCAAGCCTAGGTTGCCCGGAACGTAGAAATGACCATAACTTTCATACTGGTTGCAATTATTCGTTTTATACGATGGAAAAACTGTTATATTTATATAATATTTTATGCTTCTGGCGTTGATTTCTTAGGCCCTAACTATTCAATCTGGTGGAACAACGCCCTAGAGTGAGGCCTAGGTTGCCCGGAACGTAGAAATGACCATCACTTCCATACTGGTAGCAATTATTCGTTTTATACGATGGAAAAACTGTTATATTTATATTGTATTTTATGCTTCTGGCGTTGCCTTCTTAGGCCCTAACTGTTCGATCTGGTGGAACAACGCCCTAGAGTAAAGCCTAGGTTACCCGGAACGTAGAAATGACCAGTACTTTCACACTGTTTGCAGTTATTCCTGCTATACGATGGAAAAACTGTTGCATCCTTATTGAATTTTATGCTTCGGGCCTTGACTTCTTAGGCCCTAACTATTCGATCTGGTGGAATAACGCCCTATGGTGAAGCCTAGGTTGACCGGAACTTAGAAATGACCATAACTTTCACACCGGTAGCAATCATTCGTTTTACACGATGGAAAAACTGTTCTATCTATTTTGTATTTTATGCATCGGGCGTTGACTTCTAAGGCCCTAACTATTCAATCTGTTGGAGCAACGCCCTGGGGTGAAGCCTAGGTTGCCCGGAAAGTGGAAATGACCATCACTTTCAGACTGGTTGCAATTATTCCTGTTATAGGATGGAAAGACTGTTGTATTTTTATTGTATTTTATGCTTCAGGCGTTGACTTCTGACGCCGCAGCTATTCGATGTGGTGGAAGAACGCCATAGAGTGAAGCCTAGGCTGCCCGGAACGTAGAGATGACCATAACTTTCATACTGGTTGCAATTATTCGTTTTATATGATGGAAGAACTGTTGTATTTATATTGTATTTTATGCTGCTGGCGTTCACTTCTTAGCCCCTAACTATTCGATCTGGTGGAACAACGCCCTGGGGTGAAGCCTAAGTTGCCGGAACGTAGAAATGATCATAACTTTCACACTGGTTGCTATTATTCGTTTTATACGACGGAAAAACAGTTCTATTTATTTTGTATTTTATGCTTCGGCCGTGGACTTCTAAGGCACTAACTATTCGATCTGGTGGAACAACGCCCTAGGGTGAAGCCTAGGTTTCCGGGAACGTAGAAATGACCATAACTTTAACACTGGTTGGTATTATTCGTTCTATACGATGGAAAAACTGTTATATTTATATACTATCTTATGCTTCTGGCGTTGACTTCTTAGGCCCTAACAATTCGATCTGGTGGAACAACGCCCTAGAGTGAAGCCTAGGTTGCCTGGAACGTACAGATGACCATCACTTTCACACGGGTTGCAATTATTCCAGTTATCGGATGGAAAGACTGTTGTATTTTTATTGTATTCTATGCTTCAGGCGTTGACTTATGAGGCCGTAGCTATTCGATGTGGTGGAAGAACGCAATAGAGTGAAGCCTAGGTTGCCCGGAACGTAGAAATGACCATAACCTTCATACTGGTTGCAATTACCCGTTTTATATGATGGAAGAACTGTTGTATTTATATTGTATTTTATGCTGCTGGCGTTCACTTCTTAGGCCCTAACTATTCGATCTGCTGGAACAACTACCTGGGGTGAAGCCTAGGTTGCCCGGAACGTAGAAATGACCATAACTTTCACACTGGTTGCTATTATTCGTTTTATACGATGGAAAAACTGTTATATTTATATTGTATTTTATGCTTCTGGCGTTGCCTTCTTAGGCCCTAACTGTTCGATCTGGTGGAACAACGCCCTAGAGTAAAGCCTAGGTTGCCCGGAACGTAGAAATGGCCATCACTTTCAAACTGGTTGCAATTATTCCTGTTATATGATGGAAAAACTGTTGTAATTATATTGTATTTTATGCTTCAGGCGTTGACTTCTGAGCCCGCAGCTATTTGATGTGGTGGAAGAACGCCATAGAGTGAAGCCTAGGTTGCCCGGAACGTAGAAATGACCATAACTTTCATACTGGTTGCAATTATTCGTTTTATATGATGGAAGAACTGATGTATTTATATTGTATTTTATGCTGCTGGCGTTGACTTCTAAGGAACTAACTGTTTGATCTGGTGGAGCAACGCCCTAGAGTGAAGCCTAGGTTGCCCGGAACGTAGAAATGACCATGACTTTCACACTGGATGCTATTATTCGTTCTATACGATGGCAAATCTGTTATATTTATATTGTATCTTATGCTTCTGGCGTTGACTTTTTAGGCCCTAACAATTCGATCTGGTGGAACAACGCCCTAGAGTGAAGCCTAGGTTGCCTGGAACGTACAAATGACCATCACTTTCACACGGGTTGCAATTATTCCAGTTTTAGGATGGAAAGACTGTTGTATTTATATTGTATTTTATGCTTCTGGCGTTGACTTCTAAGGCACTAACTATTCGATCTGGTGGAGCAACGCTCTAGAGTGAAGCCTAGGTTGCCCGGAACGTAGAAATGACCATCACTTTCAAACTGGTTGCTATTATTCCTGTTATATGATGGAAAGACTGTTATATTTATATTGTATTTTATGCTTCGGGCGTTGACTCCTAAGGCTCTAACTATTCAATCTGTTGGATCAACGCCCTAGAGTGAAGCCTAGGTTGCTCGGAATGTAGAAATGACCATAACATTCACACTGGTTGAAATTATTCGTTTAATACGATGGAAAAGCTGTTGCATCTTTAATGTATTTTATGATTCTGGCGTTGACTGCTAAGGCCCTAACTATTCGATCTGGTGGAGCAACGCCCTAGAGTGAAGCCTAGGTTGCCCGGAACGTAGAAATGACGTTAACTCTCATACAGGTTGCAATTATTCGTTTTATACGACGGAAAAACAGTTTTATTTATTTTGTATTTTATGCTTCGGCCGTGGACTTCTAAGGCACTAACTATTCGATCTGTTGGAGCAACGCCCTAGGGTGTAGCCTGGGTTGCCCGGAAAGTAGAAATGACAACAACTTTCATACTGGTTGCAATTACTCGTTTTATATGATGGAAAAACTGTTGTATTTATATTGTATTTTATGCTTCTGGCATTCACTTCTTAGGCCCTAACTATTCGATCTGTTGGAGCAACGACCTAGGGGGTAGCTAGGGTTGCCCGGAAAGTAGAAATGACCACAACTTTCATACTGGTTGCAATTACTCGTTTTATATGATGGAAAAGCTGTTGTATTTATATTGTATTTTATGCTTCTGGCGTTCACTTCTTAGGCCCTAACTATTCGATCTGGTGGAACAACGCCCTAGGGTGAAGCCTAGGTTTCCCGGAACGTAGAAATGACCATAACTTTTACACTGGTTAGTATTATTCGTTCTATACGATGGAAAAACTGTTATATTTATATACTATCTTATGCTTCTGGCGTTGACTTCTTAGGCCCTAACAATTCGATCTGGTGGAACAACGCCCTAGAGTGAAGCCTAGGTTGCCTGGAACGTACAGATGACCATCACTTTCACACGGGTTGCAATTATTCCAGTTATAGGATGGAAAGACTGTTGTATTTTTATTGTATTCTATGCTTCAGGCGTTGACTTATGAGGCCGTAGCTATTCGATGTGGTGGAAGAACGCAATAGAGTGAAGCCTAGGTTGCCCGGAACGTAGAAATGACCATAACCTTCATACTGGTTGCAATTACCCGTTTTATATGATGGAAGAACTGTTGTATTTATATTGTATTTTATGCTGCTGGCGTTCACTTCTTAGGCCCTAACTATTCGATCTGCTGGAACAACTACCTGGGGTGAAGCCTAGGTTGCCCGGAACGTAGAAATGACCATAACTTTCACACTGGTTGCAATTACCCGTTTTATATGATGGAAGAACTGTTGTATTTATATCGTACTTTATGCTTCTGGCATTGACTTCTTAGGACGTAACTATTCGATCTGGTGGAGCAACGCCCTGGAGTGAAGCCTAGGTTGCCCGGAACGTAGAAATGACCATAACTTTCATGCTGGTTGCAATTATTCGTTTTATATGATGGAAAAACTGTTGTATTTATATTGTATTTTATGCTGCTGGCGTTCACTTCTTAGGCCCTAATTATTCAGTCTGGTGGAACAACGCGCTAGAGTGAGGCCTAGGTTGCCCGGAGCGTAGAAATGACCATCACTTCCATACTGATAGCAATTATTCGTTTTATACGATGGAAAAACTGTTGTATTTATATTGTGTTTTATGCTTCTGGCGTTGACTTCTAAGGCACTAAGTATTCGATCTGGTGGAGCAACGCCCTAGAGTGAAGCCTAGGTTGCCCGGAACGTAGAAATGACCATCACTTTCACACCGGTAGCAATTATTCGATTTACACGATGGAAAAACTGTTCTATTTATTTTGTATTTTATGCATCGGGCGTTGACTTCTTAGGCCCTAACAATTCGATTTGGTGGAACAACGCCCTAGAGTGAATCCTAGGTTGCCTGGAACGTACAAATGACCATCACTTTCACACGGGTTGCAATTATCCCTGTTATAGGACGGAAAGACTGTTGTATTTTTATTGTATTTTATGCTTCAGGCATTAACTTCTGAGGCCGTTGCTATTCGATGTAGTGGAGGAACGCCATAGAGTGAAGCCTAGGTCGCCCGGAACGTAGAAATGACCATAACTTTCATACTGGTTGCAATTATTCGTTTTATACGTCGGAAAAACTGTTGTGTTTATATTGTATTTAATGCTTCTGGCGATGACTTCTAAGGCACTAACTATTCGATCTGGTGGAGCAACGCCCTAGAGTGAAGCCTAGGTTGCCCGGAACGTAGAAATGGCCATCACTTTCAAACTGGTTGCAATTATTCCTGTTATATGATGGAAAAACTGTTGTAATTATATTGTATTTTATGTTTCGGGCGTTGACTGCTAAGGTCCGAACTATTCAATCTGTTGGAGCAACGCCCTAGAGTGAAGCATAGGTTGCCCGGAACGTAGAAATGACCATCACATTCAAACTGGTTGCAATTATTCCTGTTATAGGAGGGAAAGGCTGTTGTATTTTTATTGTATTTTATGCATCAGGCGTTGTCTTCTGAGGCCGTAGCTATTCGATGTGGTGGAAGAACGCCATAGAGTGAAGCCTCGGTTTCCCGGAACGTAGAAATGACCATAACTTTCATACTGGTTGCAATTATTCGTTTTATATGATGGAAGAACTGTTGTACTTATATTGTATTTTATGCTGCTGGCGTTCACTTCTTAGGCCCTAACAATTCGATCTGGTGGAACAACGACCTGGGGTGAAGCCTAGGTTGCGCGGAACGTAGAAATGACCATAACTTTCACACTGGTTGCAATTATTCGTTTTATACGATGGAAAAGCTGTTGTATTTATATCGTATTTTATGCTTCTGGCATTGACTTCTTAGGACGTAACTATTCGATCTGGAGGAGCAACGCCCTGGAGTGAAGCCTAGGTTGCCCGGAACGTAGAAATGACCATAACTTTCACACTGGTTGCTATTATTCGTTTTATACGATGGAAAAACTGTTATATTTATATTGTATTTTATGCTTCTGGCGTTGCCTTCTTAGGCCCTAACTGTTCGATCTGGTGGAACAACGCCCTAGAGTAAAGCCTAGGTTACCCGGAACGTAGAAATGACCAGTACTTTCATACTGTTTGCAGTTATTCCTGCTATACGATGGAAAAACTGTTGCATCCTTATTGAATTTTATGCTTCTGGCGTTGACTTCTAAGGCCCTAACTATTCTATCTGGTGGATCAACGCCCTAGTGTGAAGCCTAGGTTGCCCGGAACGTAGAAATGGCCATCACTTTCAAACTGGTTGCAATTATTCCTGTTATATGATGGAAAAACTGTTGTAATTATATTGTATTTTATGCTTCAGGCGTTGACTTCTGAGGCCGCAGCTATTCGATGTGGTGGAAGAACGCCATAGAGTGAAGCCTAGGTTGCCCGGAACGTAGAAATGACGTTAACTCTCATACTGGTTGCAATTATTCGTTTTATACGACGGAAAAACAGTTCTATTTATTTTGTATTTTATGCTTCGGACGTGGACTTCTAAGGCACTAACTATTCGATCTGTTGGAGCAACGCCCTAGGGTGTAGCCTGGGTTGCCCGGAACGTAGAAATGACCATAACTTTCACACTGGATGCTATTATTCGTTCTATACGATGGAAAAACTGTTCTATCTATTTTGTATTTTATGCATCGGGCGTTGACTTCTAAGGCCCTAACTATTCAATCTGTTGGAGCAACGCCCTGGGGTGAAGCCTAGGTTGCCCGGAAAGTAGAAATGACCATCACTTTCAGACTGGTTGGAATTATTCCTGTTATAGGATGGAAAGACTGTTGTATTTTTATTGTATTTTATGCTTCAGGCGTTGACTTCTGACGCCGCAGCTATTCGATGTGGTGGAAGAACGCCATAGAGTGAAGCCTAGGCTGCCCGGAACGTAGAGATGACCATAACTTTCATACTGGTTGCAATTATTCGTTTTATATGATGGAAGAACTGTTGTATTTATATTGTATTTTATGCTGCTGGCGTTCACTTCTTAGCCCCTAACTATTCGATCTGGTGGAACAACGCCGTGGGGTGAAGCCTAAGTTGCCGGAACGTAGAAATGATCATAACTTTCACACTGGTTGCTATTATTCGTTTTATACGACGGAAAAACAGTTCTATTTATTTTGTATTTTATGCTTCGGCCGTGGACTTCTAAGGCACTAACTATTCGATCTGGTGGAACAACGCCCTAGGGTGAAGCCTAGGTTTCCCGGAACGTAGAAATGACCATAACTTTAACACTGGTTGGTATTATTCGTTCTATACGATGGAAAAACTGTTATATTTATATACTATCTTATGCTTCTGGCGTTGACTTCTTAGGCCCTAACAATTCGATCTGGTGGAACAACGCCCTAGAGTGAAGCCTAGGTTGCCTGGAACGTACAGATGACCATCACTTTCACACGGGTTGCAATTATTCCAGTTATAGGATGGAAAGACTGTTGTATTTTTATTGTATTCTATGCTTCAGGCGTTGACTTATGAGGCCGTAGCTATTCGATGTGGTGGAAGAACGCAATAGAGTGAAGCCTAGGTTGCCCGGAACGTAGAAATGACCATAACCTTCATACTGGTTGCAATTACCCGTTTTATATGATGGAAGAACTGTTGTATTTATATTGTATTTTATGCTGCTGGCGTTCACTTCTTAGGCCCTAACTATTCGATCTGCTGGAACAACTACCTGGGGTGAAGCCTGGGTTGCCCGGAACGTAGAAATGACCATAACTTTCATACTGGTTGCAATTATTCGTTTTATACGATGGAAAAGCTGTTGTATTTATATCGTACTTTATGCTTCTGGCATTGACTTCTTAGGACGTAACTATTCGATCTGGTGGAGCAACGCCCTGGAGTGAAGCCTAGGTTGCCCGGAACGTAGAAATGACCATAACTTTCATGCTGGTTGCAATTATTCGTTTTATATGATGGAAAAACTGTTGTATTTATATTGTATTTTATGCTGCTGGCGTTCACTTCTTAGGCCCTAATTATTCAGTCTGGTGGAACAACGCGCTAGAGTGAGGCCTAGGTTGCCCGGAGCGTAGAAATGACCATCACTTCCATACTGATAGCAATTATTCGTTTTATACGATGGAAAAACTGTTGTATTTATATTGTGTTTTATGCTTCTGGCGTTGACTTCTAAGGCACTAAGTATTCGATCTGGTGGAGCAACGCCCTAGAGTGAAGCCTAGGTTGCCCGGAACGTAGAAATGACCATCACTTTCACACCGGTAGCAATTATTCGATTTACACGATGGAAAAACTGTTCTATTTATTTTGTATTTTATGCATCGGGCGTTGACTTCTTAGGCCCTAACAATTCGATTTGGTGGAACAACGCCCTAGAGTGAATCCTAGGTTGCCTGGAACGTACAAATGACCATCACTTTCACACGGGTTGCAATTATCCCTGTTATAGGACGGAAAGACTGTTGTATTTTTATTGTATTTTATGCTTCAGGCATTAACTTCTGAGGCCGTTGCTATTCGATGTAGTGGAGGAACGCCATAGAGTGAAGCCTAGGTCGCCCGGAACGTAGAAATGACCATAACTTTCATACTGGTTGCAATTATTCGTTTTATACGTCGGAAAAACTGTTGTGTTTATATTGTATTTAATGCTTCTGGCGATGACTTCTAAGGCACTAACTATTCGATCTGGTGGAGCAACGCCCTAGAGTGAAGCCTAGGTTGCCCGGAACGTAGAAATGGCCATCACTTTCAAACTGGTTGCAATTATTCCTGTTATATGATGGAAAAACTGTTGTAATTATATTGTATTTTATGTTTCGGGCGTTGACTGCTAAGGTCCGAACTATTCAATCTGTTGGAGCAACGCCCTAGAGTGAAGCATAGGTTGCCCGGAACGTAGAAATGACCATCACATTCAAACTGGTTGCAATTATTCCTGTTATAGGAGGGAAAGGCTGTTGTATTTTTATTGTATTTTATGCATCAGGCGTTGTCTTCTGAGGCCGTAGCTATTCGATGTGGTGGAAGAACGCCATAGAGTGAAGCCTCGGTTTCCCGGAACGTAGAAATGACCATAACTTTCATACTGGTTGCAATTATTCGTTTTATATGATGGAAGAACTGTTGTACTTATATTGTATTTTATGCTGCTGGCGTTCACTTCTTAGGCCCTAACAATTCGATCTGGTGGAACAACGACCTGGGGTGAAGCCTATGTTGCGCGGAACGTAGAAATGACCATAACTTTCACACTGGTTGCAATTATTCGTTTTATACGATGGAAAAGCTGTTGTATTTATATCGTATTTTATGCTTCTGGCATTGACTTCTTAGGACGTAACTATTCGATCTGGAGGAGCAACGCCCTGGAGTGAAGCCTAGGTTGCCCGGAACGTAGAAATGACCATAACTTTCACACTGGTTGCTATTATTCGTTTTATACGATGGAAAAACTGTTATATTTATATTGTATTTTATGCTTCTGGCGTTGCCTTCTTAGGCCCTAACTGTTCGATCTGGTGGAACAACGCCCTAGAGTAAAGCCTAGGTTACCCGGAACGTAGAAATGACCAGTACTTTCATACTGTTTGCAGTTATTCCTGCTATACGATGGAAAAACTGTTGCATCCTTATTGAATTTTATGCTTCTGGCGTTGACTTCTAAGGCCCTAACTATTCTATCTGGTGGATCAACGCCCTAGTGTGAAGCCTAGGTTGCCCGGAACGTAGAAATGGCCATCACTTTCAAACTGGTTGCAATTATTCCTGTTATATGATGGAAAAACTGTTGTAATTATATTGTATTTTATGCTTCAGGCGTTGACTTCTGAGGCCGCAGCTATTCGATGTGGTGGAAGAACGCCATAGAGTGAAGCCTAGGTTGCCCGGAACGTAGAAATGACGTTAACTCTCATACTGGTTGCAATTATTCGTTTTATACGACGGAAAAACAGTTCTATTTATTTTGTATTTTATGCTTCGGACGTGGACTTCTAAGGCACTAACTATTCGATCTGTTGGAGCAACGCCCTAGGGTGTAGCCTGGGTTGCCCGGAACGTAGAAATGACCATAACTTTCACACTGGATGCTATTATTCGTTCTATACGATGGAAAAACTGTTCTATCTATTTTGTATTTTATGCATCGGGCGTTGACTTCTAAGGCCCTAACTATTCAATCTGTTGGAGCAACGCCCTGGGGTGAAGCCTAGGTTGCCCGGAAAGTAGAAATGACCATCACTTTCAGACTGGTTGGAATTATTCCTGTTATAGGATGGAAAGACTGTTGTATTTTTATTGTATTTTATGCTTCAGGCGTTGACTTCTGACGCCGCAGCTATTCGATGTGGTGGAAGAACGCCATAGAGTGAAGCCTAGGCTGCCCGGAACGTAGAGATGACCATAACTTTCATACTGGTTGCAATTATTCGTTTTATATGATGGAAGAACTGTTGTATTTATATTGTATTTTATGCTGCTGGCGTTCACTTCTTAGCCCCTAACTATTCGATCTGGTGGAACAACGCCCTGGGGTGAAGCCTAAGTTGCCCGAACGTAGAAATGATCATAACTTTCACACTGGTTGCTATTATTCGTTTTATACGACGGAAAAACAGTTCTATTTATTTTGTATTTTATGCTTCGGCCGTGGACTTCTAAGGCACTAACTATTCGATCTGGTGGAACAACGCCCTAGGGTGAAGCCTAGGTTTCCCGGAACGTAGAAATGACCATAACTTTAACACTGGTTGGTATTATTCGTTCTATACGATGGAAAAACTGTTATATTTATATACCATCTTATGCTTCTGGCGTTGACTTCTTAGGCCCTAACAATTCGATCTGGTGGAACAACGCCCTAGAGTGAAGCCTAGGTTGCCTGGAACGTACAGATGACCATCACTTTCACACGGGTTGCAATTATTCCAGTTATAGGATGGAAAGACTGTTGTATTTTTATTGTATTCTATGCTTCAGGCGTTGACTTATGAGGCCGTAGCTATTCGATGTGGTGGAAGAACGCAATAGAGTGAAGCCTAGGTTGCCCGGAACGTAGAAATGACCATAACCTTCATACTGGTTGCATTTACCCGTTTTATATGATGGAAGAACTGTTGTATTTATATTGTATTTTATGCTGCTGGCGTTCACTTCTTAGGCCCTAACTATTCGATCTGCTGGAACAACTACCTGGGGTGAAGCCTGGGTTGCCCGGAACGTAGAAATGACCATAACTTTCATACTGGTTGCAATTATTCGTTTTATACGATGGAAAAGCTGTTGTATTTATATCGTACTTTATGCTTCTGGCATTGACTTCTTAGGACGTAACTATTCGATCTGGTGGAGCAACGCCCTGGAGTGAAGCCTAGGTTGCCCGGAACGTAGAAATGACCATAACTTTCATGCTGGTTGCAATTATTCGTTTTATATGATGGAAAAACTGTTGTATTTATATTGAATTTTATGCTGCTGGCGTTCACTTCTTAGGCCCTAATTATTCAGTCTGGTGGAACAACGCGCTAGAGTGAGGCCTAGGTTGCCCGGAACGTAGAAATGACCATCACTTCCATACTGATAGCAATTATTCGTTTTATACGATGGAAAAACTGTTGTATTTATATTGTGTTTTATGCTTCTGGCGTTGACTTCTAAGGCACTAAGTATTCGATCTGGTGGAGCAACGCCCTAGAGTGAAGCCTAGGTTGCCCGGAACGTAGAAATGACCATCACTTTCACACCGGTAGCAATTATTCGATTTACACGATGGAAAAACTGTTCTATTTATTTTGTATTTTATGCATCGGGCGTTGACTTCTTAGGCCCTAACAATTCGATTTGGTGGAACAACGCCCTAGAGTGAATCCTAGGTTGCCTGGAACGTACAAATGACCATCACTTTCACACGGGTTGCAATTATCCCTGTTATAGGACGGAAAGACTGTTGTATTTTTATTGTATTTTATGCTTCAGGCATTAACTTCTGAGGCCGTTGCTATTCGATGTAGTGGAGGAACGCCATAGAGTGAAGCCTAGGTTGCCCGGAACGTAGAAATGACCATAACTTTCATACTGGTTGCAATTATTCGTTTTATACGTCGGAAAAACTGTTGTGTTTATATTGTATTTAATGCTTCTGGCGATGACTTCTAAGGCACTAACTATTCGATCTGGTGGAGCAACGCCCTAGAGTGAAGCCTAGGTTGCCCGGAACGTAGAAATGGCCATCACTTTCAAACTGGTTGCAATTATTCCTGTTATATGATGGAAAAACTGTTGTAATTATATTGTATTTTATGTTTCGGGCGTTGACTGCTAAGGTCCGAACTATTCAATCTGTTGGAGCAACGCCCTAGAGTGAAGCATAGGTTGCCCGGAACGTAGAAATGACCATCACATTCAAACTGGTTGCAATTATTCCTGTTATAGGAGGGAAAGGCTGTTGTATTTTTATTGTATTTTATGCATCAGGCGTTGTCTTCTGAGGCCGTAGCTATTCGATGTGGTGGAAGAACGCCATAGAGTGAAGCCTCGGTTTCCCGGAACGTAGAAATGACCATAACTTTCATACTGGTTGCAATTATTCGTTTTATATGATGGAAGAACTGTTGTACTTATATTGTATTTTATGCTGCTGGCGTTCACTTCTTAGGCCCTAACAATTCGATCTGGTGGAACAACGACCTGTGGTGAAGCCTAGGTTGCCCGGAACGTAGAAATGACCATAACTTTCACACTGGTTGCAATTATTCGTTTTATACGATGGAAAAGCTGTTGTATTTATATCGTATTTTATGCTTCTGGCATTGACTTCTTAGGACGTAACTATTCGATCTGGAGGAGCAACGCCCTGGAGTGAAGCCTAGGTTGCCCGGAACGTAGAAATGACCATAACTTTCATGCTGGTTGCAATTATTCGTTTTATATGATGGAAAAACTGTTGTATTTATATTGTATTTTATGCTGCTGGCGTTCACTTCTTAGGCCCTAATTATTCAGTCTGGCGGAACAACGCGCTAGAGTGAGGCCTAGGTTGCCCGGAACGTAGAAATGACCATCACTTCCATACTGGTAGCAATTATTCGTTTTATACGATGGAAAAACTGTTGTATTTATATTGTATTTTATGCTTCTGGCGTTGACTTCTTAGGCCCTAACAATTCGATCTGGTGGAGCAACGCCCTAGAGTGAAGCCTAGGTTGCCTGGAACGTAGAAATGACCATCACTTTCAAACTGGTTGCAATTATTCCTGGCATATGATGGAAAAACTGTTGTATTTATATTGTATCTTATGCTTCTGGCGTTGACTTCTTAGGCCCTAACAATTCGATCTGGTGGAGCAACGCCCTAGAGTGAAGCCTAGGTTGCCTGGAACGTACAAATGACCATCACTTTCACACGGGTTGCAATTATTCCTGTTATAGGATGGAAAGACTGTTGTATTTTTATTGTATTTTATGCATCAGGCGTTGTCTTCTGAGGCCGTAGCTATTCTGTGTGGTGGAAGAACGCCATAGAGTGAAGCCTGGGTTGCCCGGAACGTAGAAATGACCATAACTTTCATACTGGTTGCAATTATTCCTGTTATATGATGGAAAAACTGTTGTATTTATATTGAATTTTATGCGTCGGGCGTTGACTGCTAAGGCCCTAACTATTCAATCTGTTGGATCAACGCCCTAGAGTGAAGGCTAGGTTGCTCGGAATGTAGAAATGACCATAACATTCACACTGGTTGAAATTATTCGTTTAATACGATGGAAAACCTGTTGCATCTTTATTGTATTTTATGCTTCTGGCGTTGACTTCTAAGGTACTACCTATTCGATCTGTTGGAGCAACGCCCTAGGGTGTAGCCTGGGTTGCCCGGAAAGTAGAAATGACCACAACTTTCATACAGGTTGCAATTACTCGTTTTATATGATGGAAAAACTGTTGTATTTATATTGTATTTTATGCTTCTGGCGTTCACTTCTTAGGCCCTAACTATTCGATCTGGTGGAACAACGCCCTAGGGTAAAGCCTAGGTTGCCCGGAACGTAGAAATGACCATAACTTTTACACTGGTAGCAAGTGTTCGTTTTATACCATGGAAAAACTGTTCTATTTATTTTGTATTTTATGCTTCGGGCGTTGACTTCTTAGGCCCTATCTATTCGATCTGGTGGAATAACGCCCTATGGTGAAGCCTAGGTTGACCGGAACGTAGAAATGACCATAACTTTCACACCGGTAGCAATTATTCGTTTTACACGATGGAAAAACTGTTCTATTTATTTTGTATTTTATGCATCGGGCGTTGACTTCTAAGGCCCTAACTATTCAATCTGTTGGAGCAACGCCCTAGTGTGAAGCGTAGGTTGCCCGGAAAGTAGAAATGACGTTAACTTTCACACTGGATGCTATTATTCGTTCTATACGATGGAAGCACTGTTATATTTATATTGTATTTTATGCTTCGGGCGTTGACTTCTAACGCCCTAGCTGTTTGATCTGGTGGAGCAACGCCCTAGAGTGAAGCCTAGGTTGCCCGGAAAGTAGAAATGACGTTAACTTTCACACTGGATGCTATTATTCGTTCTATACGATGGCAAAACTGTTATATTTATATTGTATCTTATGCTTCTGGCGTTGACTTCTTACGCCCTAACAATTCGATCTTGTGGAACAACGCCCTAGAGTGAAGCCTAGGTTGCCTGGAACGTACAAATGACCATCACTTTCACACGGGTTGCAATTATTCCAGTTATAGGATGGAAAGACTGTTGTATTTTTATTGTATTCTATGCTTCTGGCGTTCACTTCTTAGGCCCTAACTATACGATCTGGTGGAACAACGCCCTAGGGTGAAGCCTAGGTTGCCCGGAACGTAGAAATGACCATAACTTTTACACGGGTAGCAAGTGTTCGTTTTATACCATGGAAAAACTGTTCTATTTATTTTGCATTTTATGCTCCGGGCGTTGACTTCTTAGGCCCTAACTGTTTGATCTGGTGGAGCAACGCCCCAGGCGTGAAGCCTACGTTGCCCGGAAAGTAGAAATGACCATAACTTTCACACTGGTTGCTATTATTCGTTCTATACGATGGAAAAACTGTTATATTTATATTGCATCTTATGCTTCTGGCGTTGACTTCTTAGGCCATACCAATTCGATCTGGTGGAATAACGCCCTATGGTGAAGCCTGGGTTGCCCGGAACGTAGAAATGACCATAACTTTCATACTGGTTGCAATTATTCGTTTTATATGATGGAAAAACTGTTGTATTTATTTTGTATTTTATGCTTCTGGCGTTGACTTCTAAGGCACTACCTATTCGGTCTGTTGGAGCAACGCCCTAGGGTGTAGCCTGGGTTGCCCGGAAAGTAGAGATGACCACAACTTTCATACAGGTTGCAATTACTCGTTTTATATGATGGAAAAACTGTTGTATTTATATTGTATTTTATGCTTCTGGCGTTCACTTCTTCGGCCCTAACTATTCGATCTGGTGGAACAACGCCCTAGGGTAAAGCCTAGGTTGCCCGGAACGTAGAAATGACCATAACTTTTACACTGGTAGCAAGTGTTCGTTTTATACCATGGAAAAACTGTTCTATTTATTTTGTATTTTATGCTTCGGGCGTTGACTTCTTAGGCCCTATCTATTCGATCTGGTGGAATAACGCCCTATGGTGAAGCCTAGGTTGACCGGAACGTAGAAATGGTCATAACTTTCACACCGGTAGCAATTATTCGTTTTACACGATGGAAAAACTGTTCTATTTATTTTGTATTTTATGCATCGGGCGTTGACTTCTAAGGCCCTAACTATTCAATCTGTTGGAGCAACGCCCTAGGGTGAAGCCTAGGTTGCCCGGAAAGTAGAAATGACGTTAACTTTCACACTGGATGCTATTATTCGTTCTATACGATGGCAAAACTGTTATATTTATATTGTATCTTATGCTTCTGGCGTTGACTTCTTACGCCCTAACAATTCGATCTTGTGGAACAACGCCCTAGAGTGAAGCCTAGGTTGCCTGGAACGTACAAATGACCATCACTTTCACACGGGTTGCAATTATTCCAGTTATAGGATGGAAAGACTGTTGTATTTTTATTGTATTCTATGCTTCTGGCGTTCACTTCTTAGGCCCTAACTATTCGATGTGGTGGAACAACGCCCTAGGGTGAAGCCTAGGTTGCCCGGAACGTAGAAATGACCATAACTTTTACACGGGTAGCAAGTGTTCGTTTTATACCATGGAAAAACTGTTCTATTTATTTTGTATTTTATGCTCCGGGCGTTGACTTCTTAGGCCCTAACTATTCGATCTGGTGGAATAACGCCCTATGGTGAAGCCTGGGTTGCCCGGAAAGTAGAAATGACAACAACTTTCATACTGGTTGCAATTACTCGTTCTATATGATGGAAAAACTGTTGTACTTATATTGTATTTTATGCTTCTGGCGTTCACTTCTTAGGCCCAACTATTCGATCTGTTGGAGCAACGCCCTAGGCTGTAGCCAGGGTTGCCCGCAAAGTAGAAATTACCACAACTTTCATACTGGTTGCAATTACTCATTTCATATGATGGAAAAACTGTTGTATTTATATTGTATTTTATGCTTCTGGCGTTCACTTCTTAGGCCCTAACTGTTCGATCTGGTGGAACAACGCCCTAGGGTGAAGCCTAGGTTGCGCGGAACGTAGAAATGGCCATAACTTTCACACGGGTTGCAATTATTCCTGTTATAGGACGGAAAGACTGTTGCATTTTTATTGTATTTTATGCTTCAGGCGGTGACTTCTGAGGCCGTTGCTATTCGATGTCGTGGAAGAACGCCATAGAATGAAGCCTAGGTTGCCCGGAACGTAGAAATGACCATAACTTTCATGCTGGTTGCAATTATTCGTTTAATATGATGGAAAAACTGTTGTATTTATATTGTATTTTATGCCGCTGGCGTTCACTTCTTAGGCCCTAATTATTCAGTCTGGTGGAACAACGCGCTAGAGTGAGGCCTAGGTTGCCGGAACGTAGAAATGATCATAACTTTCACACTGGTTGCTATTATTCCTTTTATACTAAGGAAAAACTGTTCTATTTATTTTGTATTTTATGCTTCGGGCGTTGACTTCTAAGGAACTAACTGTTTGATGTGGTGGAGCAACGCCCTAGAGTGAAGCCTAGGTTGCCCGGAACGTAGAAATGACCATAACTTTCACACTGGATGCTATTATTCGTTCTATACGATGGCAAAACTGTTATATTTATATTGTATCTTATGCTTCTGGCGTTGACTTCTTACGCCCTAACAATTCGATCTTGTGGAACAGCGCCCTAGAGTGAAGCCTAGGTTGCCTGCAACGTACAAATAACCATCACTTTCACACGGGTTGCAATTATTCCAGTTATAGGATGGAAAGACTGTTGTATTTTTATTGTATTCTATGCTTCTGGCGTTCACTTCTTAGGCCCTAACTATTCGATCTGGTGGAACAACGCCCTAGGGTGAAGCCTAGGTTGCCGGGAACGTAGAAAAGACCATAACTTTTACACGGGTAGCAAGTGTTCGTTTTATACCATGGAAGAACTGTTCCATTTATTTTGTATTTTATGCTCCGGGCGTAGACTTCTTAGGCCCTAACTATTCGATCTGGTGGAATAACGCCCTATGGTGAAGCCTGGGTTGCCCGGAACGTAGAAATGACCATAACTTTCATACTGGTTGCAATTATTCGTTTTATATGATGGAAAAACTGTTGTATTTATATTGTATTTTATGCTTCTGGCGTTGACATCTAAGGCACTAACTATTCGATCTGGTGGAGCAACGCTCTAGAGTGAAGCCTAGGTTGCCGGAACGTAGAAATGATCATAACTTTCACACTGGTTGCTATTACACGTTTTATACTATGGAAAAACTGTTCTATTTATTTTGTATTTTATGCTTCGGGTGTTGACTTCTAAGGAACTAACTGTTTGATCTGGTGGAGCAACGCCATAGAGTAAAGCCTAGGATACCCGGAACGTAGAAATGACCAGTACTTTCACACTGTTTGCAGTGATTCCTGCTATACGATGGAAAAACTGTTGCATCCTTATTGAATTTTATGCTTCTGGCGTTGACTTCTAAGGCCCTAACTATTCTATCTGGTGGATCAACGCCCTAGTGTGAAGCCTAGGTTGTCCCGGAACGTAGAAATGACGTTAACTTTCATACTGGTTGCAATTATTCGTTTTATACGACGGAAAAACAGTTCTATTTATTTTGTATTTTATGCTTCGGCCGTGGACTTCTAAGGCACTAACTATTCGATCTTTTGGAGCAACGCCCTAGGGTGTAGCCTGGGTTGCCCGGAAAGTAGAAATGACCACAACTTTCATACTGGTTGCAATTATTCGTTTTATATGATGGAAAAACTGTTGTATTTATATTGTATTTTATGCTTCTGGCGTTGACTTCTAAGGCACTAACTATTCGATCTGGTGGAGCAACGCTCTAGAGTGAAGCCTAGGTTGCCGGAACGTAGAAATGATCATAACTTTCACACTGGTTGCTATTACACGTTTTATACTATGGAAAAACTGTTCTATTTATTTTGTATTTTATGCTCCGGGCGTTGACTTCTTAGGCCCTAACTATTCGATCTGGTGGAATAACGCCCTATGGTGAAGCCTGGGTTGCCCGGAAAGTAGAAATGACAACAACTTTCATACTGGTTGCAATTACTCGTTCTATATGATGGAAAAACTGTTGTACTTATATTGTATTTTATGCTTCTGGCGTTCACTTCTTAGGCGCAACTATTCGATCTGTTGGAGCAACGCCCTAGGCTGTAGCCAGGGTTGCCCGCAAAGTAGATATTACCACAACTTTCATACTGGTTGCAATTACTCATTTCATATGATGGAAAAACTGTTGTATTTATATTGTATTTTATGCTTCTGGCGTTCACTTCTTAGGCCCTAACTGTTCGATCTGGTGGAACAACGCCCTAGGGTGAAGCCTAGGTTGCCCGGAACGTAGAAATGGCCATAACTTTCACACGGGTTGCAATTATTCCTGTTATAGGACGGAAAGACTGTTGCATTTTTATTGTATTTTATGCTTCAGGCGGTGACTTCTGAGGCCGTTGCTATTCGATGTCGTGGAAGAACGCCATAGAATGAAGCCTAGGTTGCCCGGAACGTAGAAATGACCATAGCTTTCATGCTGGTTGCAATTATTCGTTTTATATGATGGAAAAACTGTTGTATTTATATTGTATTTTATGCCGCTGGCGTTCACTTCTTAGGCCCTAATTATTCAGTCTGGTGGAACAACGCGCTAGAGTGAGGCCTAGGTTGCCGGAACGTAGAAATGATCATAACTTTCACACTGGTTGCTATTATTCCTTTTATACTAAGGAAAAACTGTTCTATTTATTTTGTATTTTATGCTTCGGGCGTTGACTTCTAAGGAACTAACTGTTTGATGTGGTGGAGCAACGCCCTAGAGTGAAGCCTAGGTTGCCCGGAACGTAGAAATGACCATAACTTTCACACTGGATGCTATTATTCGTTCTATACGATGGCAAAACTGTTATATTTATATTGTATCTTATGCTTCTGGCGTTGACTTCTTACGCCCTAACAATTCGATCTTGTGGAACAGCGCCCTAGAGTGAAGCCTAGGTTGCCTGCAACGTACAAATAACCATCACTTTCACACGGGTTGCAATTATTCCAGTTATAGGATGGAAAGACTGTTGTATTTTTATTGTATTCTATGCTTCTGGCGTTCACTTCTTAGGCCCTAACTATTCGATCTGGTGGAACAACGCCCTAGGGTGAAGCCTAGGTTGCCGGGAACGAAGAAAAGACCATAACTTTTACACGGATAGCAAGTGTTCGTTTTATACCATGGAAGAACTGTTCCATTTATTTTGTATTTTATGCTCCGGGCGTAGACTTCTTAGGCCCTAACTATTCGATCTGGTGGAATAACGCCCTATGGTGAAGCCTGGGTTGCCCGGAACGTAGAAATGACCATAACTTTCATACTGGTTGCAATTATTCGTTTTATATGATGGAAAAACTGTTGTATTTATATTGTATTTTATGCTTCTGGCGTTGACTTCTAAGGCACTAACTATTCGATCTGGTGGAGCAACGCTCTAGAGTGAAGCCTAGGTTGCCGGAACGTAGAAATGATCATAACTTTCACACTGGTTGCTATTACACGTTTTATACTATGGAAAAACTGTTCTATTTATTTTGTATTTTATGCTTCGGGTGTTGACTTCTAAGGAACTAACTGTTTGATCTGGTGGAGCAACGCCATAGAGTAAAGCCTAGGATACCCGGAACGTAGAAATGACCAGTACTTTCACACTGTTTGCAGTTATTCCTGCTATACGATGGAAAAACTGTTGCATCCTTATTGAATTTTATGCTTCTGGCGTTGACTTCTAAGGCCCTAACTATTCTATCTGGTGGATCAACGCCCTAGTGTGAAGCCTAGGTTGCCCGGAACGTAGAAATGACGTTAACTTTCATACTGGTTGCAATTATTCGTTTTATACGACGGAAAAACAGTTCTATTTATTTTGTATTTTATGCTTCGGCCGTGGACTTCTAAGGCACTAACTATTCGATCTTTTGGAGCAACGCCCTAGCGTGTAGCCTGGGTTGCCCGGAAAGTAGAAATGCCCACAACTTTCATACAGGTTGCAATTACTCGTTTTATATGATGGAAAAACTGTTGTATTTATATTGTATTTTATGCTTCTGGAGTTCACTTCTTAGGCCCTAACTATTCGATCTGGTTGAACAACGCCCTAGTGTGAACCGTAGGTTGCCCGGAACGTAGAAATGGCCATAACTTTTACACTGGTAGCAAGTGTTCGTTTTATACCATGGAAAAACTGTTCTATTTATTTTGTATTTTATGCTTCGGGCGTTCACTTCTTAGGCCCTAACTATTCGATCTGGTGGAATAACGCCCTATGGTGAAGCCTAGGTTGACCGGAACGTAGAAATGACCATAACTTTCACACCGGTAGCAATTATTCGTTTTACACGATGGAAAAACTGTTCTATTTATTTTGTACTTTATGCATCGGGCGTTGACTTCTAAGGCCCTAACTATTCAATCTGTTGGAGCAACGCCCTAGGGTGAAGCCTAGGTTGCCCGGAAAGTAGAAATGACCATCACTTTCAAACTGGTTGCAATTATTCCTGTTATAGGATGGAAAGACTGTTGTATTTTTATTGTATTTTATGCTTCAGGCGTTGACTTCTGAGGCCGCAGCTATTCGATGTGGTGGAAGAACGCCATAGAGTGAAGCCTAGGTTGCCCGGAACGTAGAAATGACCATAACTTTCATACTGGTTGCAATTATTCGTTTTATATGATGGAAGAACTGTTGTATTTATATTATATTTTATGCTGCTGGCGATCACTTCTTAGCCCCTAACTATTCGATCTGGTGGAACAACGCCCTGGGGTGAAACCTAGGTTGCCGGAACGTAGAAATGATCATAACTTTCACACTGGTTGCTATTATACGTTTTATACTATGGAAAAACTGTTCTATTTATTTTGTATTTTATGCTTCGGCCGTGGACTTCTAAGGCACTAACTATTCGATCTGGTGGAGCAACGCTCTAGAGTGAAGCCTAAGTTGCCCGGAACGTAGAAATGACCATCACTTTCAAACTGGTTGCTATTATTCCTGTTATATGATGGAAAGACTGTTATATTTGTATTGTATTTTATGCTTCGGGCGTTGACTGCTAAGGCCCTAACTATTCAATCTGTTGGATCAACGCCCTAGAGTGAAGCCTAGGTTGCTCGGAATGTAGAAATGACCATAACATTCACACTGGTTGAAATTATTCGTTTTACATGATGGAAAAACTGTTGTATTTATATTGTACTTTATGCTTCTGGCGTTCAGTTCTTAGGCCCTAACTATTCGATCTGTTGGAGCAACGCCCTAGGGAGTAGCCAGGGTTGCCCGGAAAGTAGAAATGACCACAACTTTCATACTGGTTGCAATTACTCGTTTTATATGATGGAAAAACTGTTGTATATATATTGTATTTTATGCTTCTGGAGTTCACTTCTTAGGACCTAACTATTCGATCTGGTGGAACAACGCCCTGGGGTGAAGCCTAGGTTGCCGGAACGTAGAAATGATCATAACTTTCACACTGGTTGCTATTATACGTTTTATACTATGGAAAAACTGTTCTATTTATTTTGTATTTTATGCTTCGGGTGTTGACTTCTAAGGAACTAACTGTTTGATCTGGTGGAGCAACGCCCTAGAGTGAAGCCTAGGTTGCCCGGAACGTAGAAATGACCATAACTTTCACACTGGATGCTATTATTCGTTCTATACGATGGCAAAACTGTTATATTTATATTGTATCTTATGCTTCTGGCGTTGACTTCTTAGGCCCTAACAATTCGATCTGGTGGAACAACGCCCTAGAGTGAAGCCTAGGTTGCCTGGAACGTACAAATGACCATCACTTTCACACTGGATGCTATTATTCGTTCTATACGATGGCAAAACTGTTATATTTATATTGTATCTTATGCTTCTGGCGTTGACTTCTTAGGCCCTAACAATTCGATCTGGTGGAACAACGCCCTAGAGTGTAGCCTAGGTGGCCTGGAACGTACAAATGACCATCACTTTCACACGGGTTGCAATTATTCCAGTTATAGGATGGAAAGACTGTTGTATTTTTATTGTATTCTATGCTTCAGGCGTTGACTTCTGAGGCCGTAGCTATTCGATGTGGTGGAAGAACGTAATAGAGTGAAGCCTAGGTTGCCCGGAACGTAGAAATGACCATAACCTTCATACTGGTTGCAATTACCCGTTTTATATGATGGAAGAACTGTTGTATTTATATTGTATTTTATGCTGCTGGCGTTCACTTCTTAGGCCCTAACTATTCGATCTGCTGGAACAACGACCTGGGGTGAAGCCTAGGTTGCCCGGAACGTAGAAATGACCATAACTTTCACACTGGTTGCTATTATTCGTTTTATACGATGGAAAAACTGTTATATTTATATTGTATTTTATGCTTCTGGCGTTGCCTTCTTAGGCCCTAACTGTTCGATCTGGTGGAACAACGCCCTAGAGTAAAGCCTAGGTTACCCGGAACGTAGAAATGACCAGTACTTTCACACTGTTTGCAGTTATTCCTGCTATACGATGGAAAAACTGTTGCATCCTTATTGAATTTTATGCTTCGGGCCTTGACTTCTTAGGCCCTAACTATTCGATCTGGTGGAATAACGCCCTATGGTGAAGCCTAGGTTGACCGGAACTTAGAAATGACCATAACTTTCACACCGGTAGCAATCATTCGTTTTACACGATGGAAAAACTGTTCTATCTATTTTGTATTTTATGCATCGGGCGTTGACTTCTAAGGCCCTAACTATTCAATCTGTTGGAGCAACGCCCTGGGGTGAAGCCTAGGTTGCCCGGAAAGTGGAAATGACCATCACTTTCAGACTGGTTGCAATTATTCCTGTTATAGGATGGAAAGACTGTTGTATTTTTATTGTATTTTATGCTTCAGGCGTTGACTTCTGACGCCGCAGCTATTCGATGTGGTGGAAGAACGCCATAGAGTGAAGCCTAGGCTGCCCGGAACGTAGAGATGACCATAACTTTCATACTGGTTGCAATTATTCGTTTTATATGATGGAAGAACTGTTGTATTTATATTGTATTTTATGCTGCTGGCGTTCACTTCTTAGCCCCTAACTATTCGATCTGGTGGAACAACGCCCTGGGGTGAAGCCTAAGTTGCCGGAACGTAGAAATGATCATAACTTTCACACTGGTTGCTATTATTCGTTTTATACGACGGAAAAACAGTTCTATTTATTTTGTATTTTATGCTTCGGCCGTGGACTTCTAAGGCACTAACTATTCGATCTGGTGGAACAACGCCCTAGGGTGAAGCCTAGGTTTCCGGGAACGTAGAAATGACCATAACTTTAACACTGGTTGGTATTATTCGTTCTATACGATGGAAAAACTGTTATATTTATATACTATCTTATGCTTCTGGCGTTGACTTCTTAGGCCCTAACAATTCGATCTGGTGGAACAACGCCCTAGAGTGAAGCCTAGGTTGCCTGGAACGTACAGATGACCATCACTTTCACACGGGTTGCAATTATTCCAGTTATCGGATGGAAAGACTGTTGTATTTTTATTGTATTCTATGCTTCAGGCGTTGACTTATGAGGCCGTAGCTATTCGATGTGGTGGAAGAACGCAATAGAGTGAAGCCTAGGTTGCCCGGAACGTAGAAATGACCATAACCTTCATACTGGTTGCAATTATTCCAGTTTTAGGATGGAAAGACTGTTGTATTTATATTGTATTTTATGCTTCTGGCGTTGACTTCTAAGGCACTAACTATTCGATCTGGTGGAGCAACGCTCTAGAGTGAAGCCTAGGTTGCCCGGAACGTAGAAATGACCATCACTTTCAAACTGGTTGCTATTATTCCTGTTATATGATGGAAAGACTGTTATATTTATATTGTATTTTATGCTTCGGGCGTTGACTCCTAAGGCTCTAACTATTCAATCTGTTGGATCAACGCCCTAGAGTGAAGCCTAGGTTGCTCGGAATGTAGAAATGACCATAACATTCACACTGGTTGAAATTATTCGTTTAATACGATGGAAAAGCTGTTGCATCTTTAATGTATTTTATGATTCTGGCGTTGACTGCTAAGGCCCTAACTATTCGATCTGGTGGAGCAACGCCCTAGAGTGAAGCCTAGGTTGCCCGGAACGTAGAAATGACGTTAACTCTCATACAGGTTGCAATTATTCGTTTTATACGACGGAAAAACAGTTTTATTTATTTTGTATTTTATGCTTCGGCCGTGGACTTCTAAGCCACTAACTATTCGATCTGTTGGAGCAACGCCCTAGGGTGTAGCCTGGGTTGCCCGGAAAGTAGAAATGACAACAACTTTCATACTGGTTGCAATTACTCGTTTTATATGATGGAAAAACTGTTGTATTTATATTGTATTTTATGCTTCTGGCATTCACTTCTTAGGCCCTAACTATTCGATCTGTTGGAGCAACGACCTAGGGGGTAGCTAGGGTTGCCCGGAAAGTAGAAATGACCACAACTTTCATACTGGTTGCAATTACTCGTTTTATATGATGGAAAAGCTGTTGTATTTATATTGTATTTTATGCTTCTGGCGTTCACTTCTTAGGCCCTAACTATTCGATCTGGTGGAACAACGCCCTAGGGTGAAGCCTAGGTTTCCCGGAACGTAGAAATGACCATAACTTTTACACTGGTTAGTATTATTCGTTCTATACGATGGAAAAACTGTTATATTTATATACTATCTTATGCTTCTGGCGTTGACTTCTTAGGCCCTAACAATTCGATCTGGTGGAACAACGCCCTAGAGTGAAGCCTAGGTTGCCTGGAACGTACAGATGACCATCACTTTCACACGGGTTGCAATTATTCCAGTTATAGGATGGAAAGACTGTTGTATTTTTATTGTATTCTATGCTTCAGGCGTTGACTTATGAGGCCGTAGCTATTCGATGTGGTGGAAGAACGCAATAGAGTGAAGCCTAGGTTGCCCGGAACGTAGAAATGACCATAACCTTCATACTGGTTGCAATTACCCGTTTTATATGATGGAAGAACTGTTGTATTTATATTGTATTTTATGCTGCTGGCGTTCACTTCTTAGGCCCTAACTATTCGATCTGCTGGAACAACTACCTGGGGTGAAGCCTAGGTTGCCCGGAACGTAGAAATGACCATAACTTTCACACTGGTTGCTATTATTCGTTTTATACGATGGAAAAACTGTTATATTTATATTGTATTTTATGCTTCTGGCGTTGCCTTCTTAGGCCCTAACTGTTCGTTCTGGTGGAACAACGCCCTAGAGTAAAGCCTAGGTTACCCGGAACGTAGAAATGACTAGTACTTTCATACTGTTTGCAGTTATTCCTGCTATACGATGGAAAAACTGTTGCATCCTTATTGAATTTTATGCTTCTGGCGTTGACTTCTAAGGCCCTAACTATTCTATCTGGTGGATCAACGCCCTAGTGTGAAGCCTAGGTTGCCCGGAACGTAGAAATGGCCATCACTTTCAAACTGGTTGCAATTATTCCTGTTATATGATGGAAAAACTGTTGTAATTATATTGTATTTTATGCTTCAGGCGTTGACTTCTGAGGCCGCAGCTATTCGATGTGGTGGAAGAACGCCATAGAGTGAAGCCTAGGTTGCCCGGAACGTAGAAATGACGTTAACTCTCATACTGGTTGCAATTATTCGTTTTATACGACGGAAAAACAGTTCTATTTATTTTGTATTTTATACTTCGGACGTGGACTTCTAAGGCACTAACTATTCGATCTGTTGGAGCAACGCCCTAGGGTGTAGCCTGGGTTGCCCGGAACGTAGAAATGACCATAACTTTCACACTGGATGCTATTATTCGTTCTATACGATGGAAAAACTGTTCTATCTATTTTGTATTTTATGCATCGGGCGTTGACTTCTAAGGCCCTAACTATTCAATCTGTTGGAGCAACGCCCTGGGGTGAAGCCTAGGTTGCCCGGAAAGTAGAAATGACCATCACTTTCAGACTGGTTGGAATTATTCCTGTTATAGGATGGAAAGACTGTTGTATTTTTATTGTATTTTATGCTTCAGGCATTAACTTCTGAGGCCGTTGCTATTCGATGTAGTGGAGGAACGCCATAGAGTGAAGCCTAGGTCGCCCGGAACGTAGAAATGACGTTAACTCTCATACTGGTTGCAATTATTCGTTTTATACGACGGAAAAACAGTTCTATTTATTTTGTATTTTATACTTCGGACGTGGACTTCTAAGGCACTAACTATTCGATCTGTTGGAGCAACGCCCTAGGGTGTAGCCTGGGTTGCCCGGAACGTAGAAATGACCATAACTTTCACACTGGATGCTATTATTCGTTCTATACGATGGAAAAACTGTTCTATCTATTTTGTATTTTATGCATCGGGCGTTGACTTCTAAGGCCCTAACTATTCAATCTGTTGGAGCAACGCCCTGGGGTGAAGCCTAGGTTGCCCGGAAAGTAGAAATGACCATCACTTTCAGACTGGTTGGAATTATTCCTGTTATAGGATGGAAAGACTGTTGTATTTTTATTGTATTTTATGCTTCAGGCGTTGACTTCTGACGCCGCAGCTATTCGATGTGGTGGAAGAACGCCATAGAGTGAAGCCTAGGCTGCCCGGAACGTAGAGATGACCATAACTTTCATACTGGTTGCAATTATTCGTTTTATATGATGGAAGAATTGTTGTATTTATATTGTATTTTATGCTGCTGGCGTTCACTTCTTAGCCCCTAACTATTCGATCTGGTGGAACAACGCCGTGGGGTGAAGCCTAAGTTGCCGGAACGTAGAAATGATCATAACTTTCACACTGGTTGCTATTATTCGTTTTATACGACGGAAAAACAGTTCTATTTATTTTGTATTTTATGCTTCGGCCGTGGACTTCTAAGGCACTAACTATTCGATCTGGTGGAACAACGCCCTAGGGTGAAGCCTAGGTTTCCCGGAACGTAGAAATGACCATAACTTTAACACTGGTTGGTATTATTCGTTCTATACGATGGAAAAACTGTTATATTTATATACTATCTTATGCTTCTGGCGTTGACTTCTTAGGCCCTAACAATTCGATCTGGTGGAACAACGCCCTAGAGTGAAGCCTAGGTTGCCTGGAACGTACAGATGGCCATCACTTTCACACGGGTTGCAATTATTCCAGTTATAGGATGGAAAGACTGTTGTATTTTTATTGTATTCTATGCTTCAGGCGTTGACTTATGAGGCCGTAGCTATTCGATGTGGTGGAAGAACGCAATAGAGTGAAGCCTAGGTTGCCCGGAACGTAGAAATGACCATAACCTTCATACTGGTTGCAATTACCCGTTTTATATGATGGAAGAACTGTTGTATTTATATTGTATTTTATGCTGCTGGCGTTCACTTCTTAGGCCCTAACTATTCGATCTGCTGGAACAACTACCTGGGGTGAAGCCTGGGTTGCCCGGAACGTAGAAATGACCATAACTTTCATACTGGTTGCAATTATTCGTTTTATACGATGGAAAAGCTGTTGTATTTATATCGTACTTTATGCTTCTGGCATTGACTTCTTAGGACGTAACTATTCGATCTGGTGGAGCAACGCCCTGGAGTGAAGCCTAGGTTGCCCGGAACGTAGAAATGACCATAACTTTCATGCTGGTTGCAATTATTCGTTTTATATGATGGAAAAACTGTTGTATTTATATTGTATTTTATGCTGCTGGCGTTCACTTCTTAGGCCCTAATTATTCAGTCTGGTGGAACAACGCGCTAGAGTGAGGCCTAGGTTGCCCGGAGCGTAGAAATGACCATCACTTCCATACTGATAGCAATTATTCGTTTTATACGATGGAAAAACTGTTGTATTTATATTGTGTTTTATGCTTCTGGCGTTGACTTCTAAGGCACTAAGTATTCGATCTGGTGGAGCAACGCCCTAGAGTGAAGCCTAGGTTGCCCGGAACGTAGAAATGACCATCACTTTCACACCGGTAGCAATTATTCGATTTACACGATGGAAAAACTGTTCTATTTATTTTGTATTTTATGCATCGGGCGTTGACTTCTTAGGCCCTAACAATTCGATTTGGTGGAACAACGCCCTAGAGTGAATCCTAGGTTGCCTGGAACGTACAAATGACCATCACTTTCACACGGGTTGCAATTATCCCTGTTATAGGACGGAAAGACTGTTGTATTTTTATTGTATTTTATGCTTCAGGCATTAACTTCTGAGGCCGTTGCTATTCGATGTAGTGGAGGAACGCCATAGAGTGAAGCCTAGGTCGCCCGGAACGTAGAAATGACCATAACTTTCATACTGGTTGCAATTATTCGTTTTATACGTCGGAAAAACTGTTGTGTTTATATTGTATTTAATGCTTCTGGCGATGACTTCTAAGGCACTAACTATTCGATCTGGTGGAGCAACGCCCTAGAGTGAAGCCTAGGTTGCCCGGAACGTAGAAATGGCCATCACTTTCAAACTGGCTGCAATTATTCCTGTTATATGATGGAAAAACTGTTGTAATTATATTGTATTTTATGTTTCGGGCGTTGACTGCTAAGGTCCGAACTATTCAATCTGTTGGAGCAACGCCCTAGAGTGAAGCATAGGTTGCCCGGAACGTAGAAATGACCATCACATTCAAACTGGTTGCAATTATTCCTGTTATAGGAGGGAAAGGCTGTTGTATTTTTATTGTATTTTATGCATCAGGCGTTGTCTTCTGAGGCCGTAGCTATTCGATGTGGTGGAAGAACGCCATAGAGTGAAGCCTCGGTTTCCCGGAACGTAGAAATGACCATAACTTTCATACTGGTTGCAATTATTCGTTTTATATGATGGAAGAACTGTTGTACTTATATTGTATTTTATGCTGCTGGCGTTCACTTCTTAGGCCCTAACAATTCGATCTGGTGGAACAACGACCTGGGGTGAAGCCTAGGTTGCGCGGAACGTAGAAATGACCATAACTTTCACACTGGTTGCAATTATTCGTTTTATACGATGGAAAAGCTGTTGTATTTATATCGTATTTTATGCTTCTGGCATTGACTTCTTAGGACGTAACTATTCGATCTGGAGGAGCAACGCCCTGGAGTGAAGCCTAGGTTGCCCGGAACGTAGAAATGACCATAACTTTCACACTGGTTGCTATTATTCGTTTTATACGATGGAAAAACTGTTATATTTATATTGTATTTTATGCTTCTGGCGTTGCCTTCTTAGGCCCTAACTGTTCGATCTGGTGGAACAACGCCCTAGAGTAAAGCCTAGGTTACCCGGAACGTAGAAATGACCAGTACTTTCATACTGTTTGCAGTTATTCCTGCTATACGATGGAAAAACTGTTGCATCCTTATTGAATTTTATGCTTCTGGCGTTGACTTCTAAGGCCCTAACTATTCTATCTGGTGGATCAACGCCCTAGTGTGAAGCCTAGGTTGCCCGGAACGTAGAAATGGCCATCACTTTCAAACTGGTTGCAATTATTCCTGTTATATGATGGAAAAACTGTTGTAATTATATTGTATTTTATGCTTCAGGCGTTGACTTCTGAGGCCGCAGCTATTCGATGTGGTGGAAGAACGCCATAGAGTGAAGCCTAGGTTGCCCGGAACGTAGAAATGACGTTAACTCTCATACTGGTTGCAATTATTCGTTTTATACGACGGAAAAACAGTTCTATTTATTTTGTATTTTATGCTTCGGACGTGGACTTCTAAGGCACTAACTATTCGATCTGTTGGAGCAACGCCCTAGGGTGTAGCCTGGGTTGCCCGGAACGTAGAAATGACCATAACTTTCACACTGGATGCTATTATTCGTTCTATACGATGGAAAAACTGTTCTATCTATTTTGTATTTTATGCATCGGGCGTTGACTTCTAAGGCCCTAACTATTCAATCTGTTGGAGCAACGCCCTGGGGTGAAGCCTAGGTTGCCCGGAAAGTAGAAATGACCATCACTTTCAGACTGGTTGGAATTATTCCTGTTATAGGATGGAAAGACTGTTGTATTTTTATTGTATTTTATGCTTCAGGCGTTGACTTCTGACGCCGCAGCTATTCGATGTGGTGGAAGAACGCCATAGAGTGAAGCCTAGGCTGCCCGGAACGTAGAGATGACCATAACTTTCATACTGGTTGCAATTATTCGTTTTATATGATGGAAGAACTGTTGTATTTATATTGTATTTTATGCTGCTGGCGTTCACTTCTTAGCCCCTAACTATTCGATCTGGTGGAACAACGCCCTGGGGTGAAGCCTAAGTTGCCGGAACGTAGAAATGATCATAACTTTCACACTGGTTGCTATTATTCGTTTTATACGACGGAAAAACAGTTCTATTTATTTTGTATTTTATGCTTCGGCCGTGGACTTCTAAGGCACTAACTATTCGATCTGGTGGAACAACGCCCTAGGGTGAAGCCTAGGTTTCCCGGAACGTAGAAATGACCATAACTTTAACACTGGTTGGTATTATTCGTTCTATACGATGGAAAAACTGTTATATTTATATACCATCTTATGCTTCTGGCGTTGACTTCTTAGGCCCTAACAATTCGATCTGGTGGAACAACGCCCTAGAGTGAAGCCTAGGTTGCCTGGAACGTACAGATGACCATCACTTTCACACGGGTTGCAATTATTCCAGTTATAGGATGGAAAGACTGTTGTATTTTTATTGTATTCTATGCTTCAGGCGTTGACTTATGAGGCCGTAGCTATTCGATGTGGTGGAAGAACGCAATAGAGTGAAGCCTAGGTTGCCCGGAACGTAGAAATGACCATAACCTTCATACTGGTTGCATTTACCCGTTTTATATGATGGAAGAACTGTTGTATTTATATTGTATTTTATGCTGCTGGCGTTCACTTCTTAGGCCCTAACTATTCGATCTGCTGGAACAACTACCTGGGGTGAAGCCTGGGTTGCCCGGAACGTAGAAATGACCATAACTTTCATACTGGTTGCAATTATTCGTTTTATACGATGGAAAAGCTGTTGTATTTATATCGTACTTTATGCTTCTGGCATTGACTTCTTAGGACGTAACTATTCGATCTGGTGGAGCAACGCCCTGGAGTGAAGCCTAGGTTGCCCGGAACGTAGAAATGACCATAACTTTCATGCTGGTTGCAATTATTCGTTTTATATGATGGAAAAACTGTTGTATTTATATTGTATTTTATGCTGCTGGCGTTCACTTCTTAGGCCCTAATTATTCAGTCTGGTGGAACAACGCGCTAGAGTGAGGCGTAGGTTGCCCGGAACGTAGAAATGACCATCACTTCCATACTGATAGCAATTATTCGTTTTATACGATGGAAAAACTGTTGTATTTATATTGTGTTTTATGCTTCTGGCGTTGACTTCTAAGGCACTAAGTATTCGATCTGGTGGAGCAACGCCCTAGAGTGAAGCCTAGGTTGCCCGGAACGTAGAAATGACCATCACTTTCACACCGGTAGCAATTATTCGATTTACACGATGGAAAAACTGTTCTATTTATTTTGTATTTTATGCATCGGGCGTTGACTTCTTAGGCCCTAACAATTCGATTTGGTGGAACAACGCCCTAGAGTGAATCCTAGGTTGCCTGGAACGTACAAATGACCATCACTTTCACACGGGTTGCAATTATCCCTGTTATAGGACGGAAAGACTGTTGTATTTTTATTGTATTTTATGCTTCAGGCATTAACTTCTGAGGCCGTTGCTATTCGATGTAGTGGAGGAACGCCATAGAGTGAAGCCTAGGTTGCCCGGAACGTAGAAATGACCATAACTTTCATACTGGTTGCAATTATTCGTTTTATACGTCGGAAAAACTGTTGTGTTTATATTGTATTTAATGCTTCTGGCGATGACTTCTAAGGCACTAACTATTCGATCTGGTGGAGCAACGCCCTAGAGTGAAGCCTAGGTTGCCCGGAACGTAGAAATGGCCATCACTTTCAAACTGGTTGCAATTATTCCTGTTATATGATGGAAAAACTGTTGTAATTATATTGTATTTTATGTTTCGGGCGTTGACTGCTAAGGTCCGAACTATTCAATCTGTTGGAGCAACGCCCTAGAGTGAAGCATAGGTTGCCCGGAACGTAGAAATGACCATCACATTCAAACTGGTTGCAATTATTCCTGTTATAGGAGGGAAAGGCTGTTGTATTTTTATTGTATTTTATGCATCAGGCGTTGTCTTCTGAGGCCGTAGCTATTCGATGTGGTGGAAGAACGCCATAGAGTGAAGCCTCGGTTTCCCGGAACGTAGAAATGACCATAACTTTCATACTGGTTGCAATTATTCGTTTTATATGATGGAAGAACTGTTGTACTTATATTGTATTTTATGCTGCTGGCGTTCACTTCTTAGGCCCTAACAATTCGATCTGGTGGAACAACGACCTGTGGTGAAGCCTAGGTTGCCCGGAACGTAGAAATGACCATAACTTTCACACTGGTTGCAATTATTCGTTTTATACGATGGAAAAGCTGTTGTATTTATATCGTATTTTATGCTTCTGGCATTGACTTCTTAGGACGTAACTATTCGATCTGGAGGAGCAACGCCCTGGAGTGAAGCCTAGGTTGCCCGGAACGTAGAAATGACCATAACTTTCATGCTGGTTGCAATTATTCGTTTTATATGATGGAAAAACTGTTGTATTTATATTGTATTTTATGCTGCTGGCGTTCACTTCTTAGGCCCTAATTATTCAGTCTGGCGGAACAACGCGCTAGAGTGAGGCCTAGGTTGCCCGGAACGTAGAAATGACCATCACTTCCATACTGGTAGCAATTATTCGTTTAATACGATGGAAAACCTGTTGCATCTTTATTGTATTTTATGATTCTGGCGTTGACTTCTAAGGCCCTAGCTATTCGATCTGGTGGAGCAACGCCCTAGGGTGTAGCCTAGGTTGCCCGGAAAGTAGAAATGACCACAACTTTCATACTGGTTGCATTTACTCGTTTTATATGATAGAAAAACTGTTGTATTTATATTGTATTTTATGCTTCTGGCGTTCACTTCTTAGGCCCTAACTATTCGATCTGGTGGAACGACGACCTGGGGTGAAGCCTAGGTTGCCGGAACGTAGAAATGACCATAACTTTCACACTGGTTGCTATTATTCGTTTTATACGATGGAAAAACTGTTCTATTTATTTTGTATTTTATGCTTCGCGTGTTGACTTCTAAGGAACTAACAGTTTGATCTGGTAGAGCAACGCCCTAGAGTGAAGCCTAGGTTGCCCGGAACGTAGAAATAACCATAACTTTCACACTGGATGCTATTATTCGTTCTATACGATGGAAAAACTGTTATATTTATATTGTATTTTATGCTTTTGGCGTTGCCTTCTTAGGCCCTAACAATTCGATTTGGTGGAACAACGCCCTAGAGTGAAGCCTAGGTTGCCTGGAACGTACAAATGACCATCACTTTCACACGGGTTGCAATTATCCCTGTTATAGGACGGAAAGACTGTTGTATTTTTATTGTATTTTATGCTTCAGGCATTAACTTCTGAGGCCGTTGCTATTCGATGTAGTGGAGGAACGCCATAGAGTGAAGCATAGGTTGCCCGGAACGTAGAAATTACCATAACTTTCATACTGGTTGCAATTATTCGTTTTATACGTTGGAAAAACTGTTGTGTTTATATTGTATTTTATGCTTGTGGCGATGACTTCTAAGGCACTAACTATTCGATCTGGTGGAGCAACGCCCTAGAGTGAAGCCTAGGTTGCCCGGAACGTAGAAATGGCCATCACTTTCAAACTGGTTGCAATTATTCCTGTCATATGATGGAAAAACTGTTGTAATTATATTGTATTTTATGTTTCGGGCGTTGACTGCTAAGGTCCGAACTATTGAATCTGTTGGAGCAACGCCCTAGAGTGAAGCCTAGGTTACCCGGAACGTAGAAATGACCATCACTTTCAAACTGGTTGCAATTATTCCTGTTATATGATGGAAAAACTGTTGTATTTATATTGTATCTTATGCTTCTGGCGTTGACTTCTTAGGCCCTAACAATTCGATCTGGTGGAGCAACGCCCTAGAGTGAAGCCTAGGTTGCCTGGAACGTACAAATGACCATCACTGTCACACGGGTTGCAATTATTCCTGTTATAGGATGGAAAGACTTTTGTATTTTTATTGTATTTTATGCATCAGGCGTTGTCTTCTGAGGCCGTAGCTATTCGATGTGGTGGAAGAACGCCATAGAGTGAAGCCTAGGTTGCCCGGAACGTAGAAATGACCATAACTTTCATACTGGTTGCAATTATTCGTTTTATATGATGGAAGAACTGTTGTACTTATATTGTATTTTATGCTGCTGGCGTTCACTTCTTAGGCCCTAACTATTCGATCTGGTTGAACAACGATCTGGGGTGAAGCCTAGGTTGCCCGGAACGTAGAAATGACCATAACTTTCACACTGGTTGCAATTATTCGTTTTACACGATGGAAAAGCTGTTGTATTTATATCGTATTTTATGCTTCTGGCATTGACTTCTTAGGACGTAACTATTCGATCTGGTGGAGCAACGCCCTGGAGTGAAGCCTAGGTTGCCCGGAACGTAGAAATGACCATAACTTTCATGCTGGTTGCAATTATTCGTTTTATATGATGGAAGAACTGTTGTATTTATATTGTATTTTATGCTGCTGGCGTTCACTTCTTAGGCCCTAATTATTCAGTCTGGTGGAACAACGCGCTAGAGTGAGGCCTACGTTGCCCGGAACGTAGAAATGACCATCACTTCCATACTGATAGCAATTATTCGTTTTATACGATGGAAAAACTGTTGTATTTATATTGTATTTTATGCTTCTGGCGTTGACTTCTAAGGCACTAACTATTCTATCTGGTGGAGCAACGCCCTAGAGTGAAGCCTAGGTTGCCCGGAACGTAGAAATGACCATCACTTTCACACCGGTAGCAATTATTCGTTTTACACGATGGAAAAACTGTTCTATTTATTTTGTATTTTATGCATCGGGCGTTGACTTCTTAGGCCCTAACAATTCGATTTGGTGGAACAACGCCCTAGAGTGAATCCTAGGTTGCCTGGAACGTACAAATGACCATCACTTTCACACGGGTTGCAATTATCCCTGTTATAGGCCGGAAAGACTGTTGTATTTTTATTGTATTTTATGCTTCAGGCATTAACTTCTGAGGCCGTTGCTATTCGATGTAGTGGAAGAACGCCATAGAGTGAAGCCTAGGTTGCCCGGAACGTAGAAATGACCATAACTTTCATACTGGTTGCAATTATTCGTTTTATATGATGGAAGAACTGTTGTACTTATATTGTATTTTATGCTGCTGGCGTTCACTTCTTAGGCCCTAACTATTCGATCTGGTGGAACAACGACCTGGGGTGAAGCCTAGGTTGCCCGGAACGTAGAAAAGACCATCACTTCCATACTGGTAGCAATTATTCGTTTTATACGATGGAAAAACTGTTGTGTTTATATTGTATTTTATGTTTCTGGCGTTGACATCTAAGGCACAAACTATTCGATCTGGTGGAGCAACGCCCTAGAGTGAAGCCTAGGTTCCCCGGAACGTAGAAATGACCATCACTATCAAACTGGTTGCAATTATTCCTGTTATAGGATGGAAAGACTGTTGTATTTTTATTGTATTTTATGCTTCAGGCGTTGACTTCTGAGGCCGTAGCTATTCGATGTAGTGGAAGAACGCCATAGAGTGAAGCCTAGGTTGCCCGGAACGTAGAAATAACCATAACTTTCACACTGGATGCTATTATTCGTTCTATACGATGGAAAAACTGTTATATTTATATTGTATTTTATGCTTCTGGCGTTGCCTTCTTAGGCCCTAACTGTTCGATCTGGTGGAACAACGCCCTAGAGTCAAGCCTAGGTTGCCCGGAACGTAGAAATGACCATAACTTTCATACTGGTTGCAATTATTCGTTTTATACGATGGAAAAACTGTTATATTTATATAATATTTTATGCTTCTGGCGTTGATTTCTTAGGCCCTAACTATTCAATCTGGTGGAACAACGCCCTAGAGTGAGGCCTAGGTTGCCCGGAACGTAGAAATGACCATCACTTCCATACTGGTAGCAATTATTCGTTTTATACGATGGAAAAACTGTTATATTTATATTGTATTTTATGCTTCTGGCGTTGCCTTCTTAGGCCCTAACTGTTCGATCTGGTGGAACAACGCCCTAGAGTAAAGCCTAGGTTACCCGGAACGTAGAAATGACCAGTACTTTCACACTGTTTGCAGTTATTCCTGCTATACGATGGAAAAACTGTTGCATCCTTATTGAATTTTATGCTTCGGGCCTTGACTTCTTAGGCCCTAACTATTCGATCTGGTGGAATAACGCCCTATGGTGAAGCCTAGGTTGACCGGAACTTAGAAATGACCATAACTTTCACACCGGTAGCAATCATTCGTTTTACACGATGGAAAAACTGTTCTATCTATTTTGTATTTTATGCATCGGGCGTTGACTTCTAAGGCCCTAACTATTCAATCTGTTGGAGCAACGCCCTGGGGTGAAGCCTAGGTTGCCCGGAAAGTGGAAATGACCATCACTTTCAGACTGGTTGCAATTATTCCTGTTATAGGATGGAAAGACTGTTGTATTTTTATTGTATTTTATGCTTCAGGCGTTGACTTCTGACGCCGCAGCTATTCGATGTGGTGGAAGAACGCCATAGAGTGAAGCCTAGGCTGCCCGGAACGTAGAGATGACCATAACTTTCATACTGGTTGCAATTATTCGTTTTATATGATGGAAGAACTGTTGTATTTATATTGTATTTTATGCTGCTGGCGTTCACTTCTTAGCCCCTAACTATTCGATCTGGTGGAACAACGCCCTGGGGTGAAGCCTAAGTTGCCGGAACGTAGAAATGATCATAACTTTCACACTGGTTGCTATTATTCGTTTTATACGACGGAAAAACAGTTCTATTTATTTTGTATTTTATGCTTCGGCCGTGGACTTCTAAGGCACTAACTATTCGATCTGGTGGAACAACGCCCTAGGGTGAAGCCTAGGTTTCCGGGAACGTAGAAATGACCATAACTTTAACACTGGTTGGTATTATTCGTTCTATACGATGGAAAAACTGTTATATTTATATACTATCTTATGCTTCTGGCGTTGACTTCTTAGGCCCTAACAATTCGATCTGGTGGAACAACGCCCTAGAGTGAAGCCTAGGTTGCCTGGAACGTACAGATGACCATCACTTTCACACGGGTTGCAATTATTCCAGTTATCGGATGGAAAGACTGTTGTATTTTTATTGTATTCTATGCTTCAGGCGTTGACTTATGAGGCCGTAGCTATTCGATGTGGTGGAAGAACGCAATAGAGTGAAGCCTAGGTTGCCCGGAACGTAGAAATGACCATAACCTTCATACTGGTTGCAATTACCCGTTTTATATGATGGAAGAACTGTTGTATTTATATTGTATTTTATGCTGCTGGCGTTCACTTCTTAGGCCCTAACTATTCGATCTGCTGGAACAACTACCTGGGGTGAAGCCTAGGTTGCCCGGAACGTAGAAATGACCATAACTTTCACACTGGTTGCTATTATTCGTTTTATACGATGGAAAAACTGTTATATTTATATTGTATTTTATGCTTCTGGCGTTGCCTTCTTAGGCCCTAACTGTTCGATCTGGTGGAACAACGCCCTAGAGTAAAGCCTAGGTTGCCCGGAACGTAGAAATGGCCATCACTTTCAAACTGGTTGCAATTATTCCTGTTATATGATGGAAAAACTGTTGTAATTATATTGTATTTTATGCTTCAGGCGTTGACTTCTGAGCCCGCAGCTATTCGATGTGGTGGAAGAACGCCATAGAGTGAAGCCTAGGTTGCCCGGAACGTAGAAATGACCATAACTTTCATACTGGTTGCAATTATTCGTTTTATATGATGGAAGAACTGATGTATTTATATTGTATTTTATGCTGCTGGCGTTGACTTCTAAGGAACTAACTGTTTGATCTGGTGGAGCAACGCCCTAGAGTGAAGCCTAGGTTGCCCGGAACGTAGAAATGACCATGACTTTCACACTGGATGCTATTATTCGTTCTATACGATGGCAAATCTGTTATATTTATATTGTATCTTATGCTTCTGGCGTTGACTTTTTAGGCCCTAACAATTCGATCTGGTGGAACAACGCCCTAGAGTGAAGCCTAGGTTGCCTGGAACGTACAAATGACCATCACTTTCACACGGGTTGCAATTATTCCAGTTTTAGGATGGAAAGACTGTTGTATTTATATTGTATTTTATGCTTCTAGCGTTGACTTCTAAGGCACTAACTACTCGATCTGGTGGAGCAACGCTCTAGAGTGAAGCCTAGGTTGCCCGGAACGTAGAAATGACCATCACTTTCAAACTGGTTGCTATTATTCCTGTTATATGATGGAAAGACTGTTATATTTATATTGTATTTTATGCTTCGGGCGTTGACTCCTAAGGCTCTAACTATTCAATCTGTTGGATCAACGCCCTAGAGTGAAGCCTAGGTTGCTCGGAATGTAGAAATGACCATAACATTCACACTGGTTGAAATTATTCGTTTAATACGATGGAAAAGCTGTTGCATCTTTAATGTATTTTATGATTCTGGCGTTGACTGCTAAGGCCCTAACTATTCGATCTGGTGGAGCAACGCCCTAGAGTGAAGCCTAGGTTGCCCGGAACGTAGAAATGACGTTAACTCTCATACAGGTTGCAATTATTCGTTTTATACGACGGAAAAACAGTTTTATTTATTTTGTATTTTATGCTTCGGCCGTGGACTTCTAAGGCACTAACTATTCGATCTGTTGGAGCAACGCCCTAGGGTGTAGCCTGGGTTGCCCGGAAAGTAGAAATGACAACAACTTTCATACTGGTTGCAATTACTCGTTTTATATGATGGAAAAACTGTTGTATTTATATTGTATTTTATGCTTCTGGCATTCACTTCTTAGGCCCTAACTACTCGATCTGTTGGAGCAACGACCTAGGGGGTAGCTAGGGTTGCCCGGAAAGTAGAAATGACCACAACTTTCATACTGGTTGCAATTACTCGTTTTATATGATGGAAAAGCTGTTGTATTTATATTGTATTTTATGCTTCTGGCGTTCACTTCTTAGGCCCTAACTATTCGATCTGGTGGAACAACGCCCTAGGGTGAAGCCTAGGTTTCCCGGAACGTAGAAATGACCATAACTTTTACACTGGTTAGTATTATTCGTTCTATACGATGGAAAAACTGTTATATTTATATACTATCTTATGCTTCTGGCGTTGACTTCTTAGGCCCTAACAATTCGATCTGGTGGAACAACGCCCTAGAGTGAAGCCTAGGTTGCCTGGAACGTACAGATGACCATCACTTTCACACGGGTTGCAATTATTCCAGTTATAGGATGGAAAGACTGTTGTATTTTTATTGTATTCTATGCTTCAGGCGTTGACTTATGAGGCCGTAGCTATTCGATGTGGTGGAAGAACGCAATAGAGTGAAGCCTAGGTTGCCCGGAACGTAGAAATGACCATAACCTTCATACTGGTTGCAATTACCCGTTTTATATGATGGAAGAACTGTTGTATTTATATTGTATTTTATGCTGCTGGCGTTCACTTCTTAGGCCCTAACTATTCGATCTGCTGGAACAACTACCTGGGGTGAAGCCTAGGTTGCCCGGAACGTAGAAATGACCATAACTTTCACACTGGTTGCTATTATTCGTTTTATACGATGGAAAAACTGTTATATTTATATTGTATTTTATGTTTCTGGCGTTGCCTTCTTAGGCCCTAACTGTTCGTTCTGGTGGAACAACGCCCTAGAGTAAAGCCTAGGTTACCCGGAACGTAGAAATGACTAGTACTTTCATACTGTTTGCAGTTATTCCTGCTATACGATGGAAAAACTGTTGCATCCTTATTGAATTTTATGCTTCTGGCGTTGACTTCTAAGGCCCTAACTATTCTATCTGGTGGATCAACGCCCTAGTGTGAAGCCTAGGTTGCCCGGAACGTAGAAATGGCCATCACTTTCAAACTGGTTGCAATTATTCCTGTTATATGATGGAAAAACTGTTGTAATTATATTGTATTTTATGCTTCAGGCGTTGACTTCTGAGGCCGCAGCTATTCGATGTGGTGGAAGAACGCCATAGAGTGAAGCCTAGGTTGCCCGGAACGTAGAAATGACGTTAACTCTCATACTGGTTGCAATTATTCGTTTTATACGACGGAAAAACAGTTCTATTTATTTTGTATTTTATACTTCGGACGTGGACTTCTAAGGCACTAACTATTCGATCTGTTGGAGCAACGCCCTAGGGTGTAGCCTGGGTTGCCCGGAACGTAGAAATGACCATAACTTTCACACTGGATGCTATTATTCGTTCTATACGATGGAAAAACTGTTCTATCTATTTTGTATTTTATGCATCGGGCGTTGACTTCTAAGGCCCTAACTATTCAATCTGTTGGAGCAACGCCCTGGGGTGAAGCCTAGGTTGCCCGGAAAGTAGAAATGACCATCACTTTCAGACTGGTTGGAATTATTCCTGTTATAGGATGGAAAGACTGTTGTATTTTTATTGTATTTTATGCTTCAGGCGTTGACTTCTGACGCCGCAGCTATTCGATGTGGTGGAAGAACGCCATAGAGTGAAGCCTAGGCTGCCCGGAACGTAGAGATGACCATAACTTTCATACTGGTTGCAATTATTCGTTTTATATGATGGAAGAATTGTTGTATTTATATTGTATTTTATGCTGCTGGCGTTCACTTCTTAGCCCCTAACTATTCGATCTGGTGGAACAACGCCGTGGGGTGAAGCCTAAGTTGCCGGAACGTAGAAATGATCATAACTTTCACACTGGTTGCTATTATTCGTTTTATACGACGGAAAAACAGTTCTATTTATTTTGTATTTTATGCTTCGGCCGTGGACTTCTAAGGCACTAACTATTCGATCTGGTGGAACAACGCCCTAGGGTGAAGCCTAGGTTTCCCGGAACGTAGAAATGACCATAACTTTAACACTGGTTGGTATTATTCGTTCTATACGATGGAAAAACTGTTATATTTATATACTATCTTATGCTTCTGGCGTTGACTTCTTAGGCCCTAACAATTCGATCTGGTGGAACAACGCCCTAGAGTGAAGCCTAGGTTGCCTGGAACGTACAGATGACCATCACTTTCACACGGGTTGCAATTATTCCAGTTATAGGATGGAAAGACTGTTGTATTTTTATTGTATTCTATGCTTCAGGCGTTGACTTATGAGGCCGTAGCTATTCGATGTGGTGGAAGAACGCAATAGAGTGAAGCCTAGGTTGCCCGGAACGTAGAAATGACCATAACCTTCATACTGGTTGCAATTACCCGTTTTATATGATGGAAGAACTGTTGTATTTATATTGTATTTTATGCTGCTGGCGTTCACTTCTTAGGCCCTAACTATTCGATCTGCTGGAACAACTACCTGGGGTGAAGCCTGGGTTGCCCGGAACGTAGAAATGACCATAACTTTCATACTGGTTGCAATTATTCGTTTTATACGATGGAAAAGCTGTTGTATTTATATCGTACTTTATGCTTCTGGCATTGACTTCTTAGGACGTAACTATTCGATCTGGTGGAGCAACGCCCTGGAGTGAAGCCTAGGTTGCCCGGAACGTAGAAATGACCATAACTTTCATGCTGGTTGCAATTATTCGTTTTATATGATGGAAAAACTGTTGTATTTATATTGTATTTTATGCTGCTGGCGTTCACTTCTTAGGCCCTAATTATTCAGTCTGGTGGAACAACGCGCTAGAGTGAGGCCTAGGTTGCCCGGAGCGTAGAAATGACCATCACTTCCATACTGATAGCAATTATTCGTTTTATACGATGGAAAAACTGTTGTATTTATATTGTGTTTTATGCTTCTGGCGTTGACTTCTAAGGCACTAAGTATTCGATCTGGTGGAGCAACGCCCTAGAGTGAAGCCTAGGTTGCCCGGAACGTAGAAATGACCATCACTTTCACACCGGTAGCAATTATTCGATTTACACGATGGAAAAACTGTTCTATTTATTTTGTATTTTATGCATCGGGCGTTGACTTCTTAGGCCCTAACAATTCGATTTGGTGGAACAACGCCCTAGAGTGAATCCTAGGTTGCCTGGAACGTACAAATGACCATCACTTTCACACGGGTTGCAATTATCCCTGTTATAGGACGGAAAGACTGTTGTATTTTTATTGTATTTTATGCTTCAGGCATTAACTTCTGAGGCCGTTGCTATTCGATGTAGTGGAGGAACGCCATAGAGTGAAGCCTAGGTCGCCCGGAACGTAGAAATGACCATAACTTTCATACTGGTTGCAATTATTCGTTTTATACGTCGGAAAAACTGTTGTGTTTATATTGTATTTAATGCTTCTGGCGATGACTTCTAAGGCACTAACTATTCGATCTGGTGGAGCAACGCCCTAGAGTGAAGCCTAGGTTGCCCGGAACGTAGAAATGGCCATCACTTTCAAACTGGTTGCAATTATTCCTGTTATATGATGGAAAAACTGTTGTAATTATATTGTATTTTATGTTTCGGGCGTTGACTGCTAAGGTCCGAACTATTCAATCTGTTGGAGCAACGCCCTAGAATGAAGCATAGGTTGCCCGGAACGTAGAAATGACCATCACATTCAAACTGGTTGCAATTATTCCTGTTATAGGAGGGAAAGGCTGTTGTATTTTTATTGTATTTTATGCATCAGGCGTTGTCTTCTGAGGCCGTAGCTATTCGATGTGGTGGAAGAACGCCATAGAGTGAAGCCTCGGTTTCCCGGAACGTAGAAATGACCATAACTTTCATACTGGTTGCAATTATTCGTTTTATATGATGGAAGAACTGTTGTACTTATATTGTATTTTATGCTGCTGGCGTTCACTTCTTAGGCCCTAACAATTCGATCTGGTGGAACAACGACCTGGGGTGAAGCCTAGGTTGCGCGGAACGTAGAAATGACCATAACTTTCACACTGGTTGCAATTATTCGTTTTATACGATGGAAAAGCTGTTGTATTTATATCGTATTTTATGCTTCTGGCATTGACTTCTTAGGACGTAACTATTCGATCTGGAGGAGCAACGCCCTGGAGTGAAGCCTAGGTTGCCCGGAACGTAGAAATGACCATAACTTTCACACTGGTTGCTATTATTCGTTTTATACGATGGAAAAACTGTTATATTTATATTGTATTTTATGCTTCTGGCGTTGCCTCCTTAGGCCCTAACTGTTCGATCTGGTGGAACAACGCCCTAGAGTAAAGCCTAGGTTACCCGGAACGTAGAAATGACCAGTACTTTCATACTGTTTGCAGTTATTCCTGCTATACGATGGAAAAACTGTTGCATCCTTATTGAATTTTATGCTTCTGGCGTTGACTTCTAAGGCCCTAACTATTCTATCTGGTGGATCAACGCCCTAGTGTGAAGCCTAGGTTGCCCGGAACGTAGAAATGGCCATCACTTTCAAACTGGTTGCAATTATTCCTGTTATATGATGGAAAAACTGTTGTAATTATATTGTATTTTATGCTTCAGGCGTTGACTTCTGAGGCCGCAGCTATTCGATGTGGTGGAAGAACGCCATAGAGTGAAGCCTAGGTTGCCCGGAACGTAGAAATGACGTTAACTCTCATACTGGTTGCAATTATTCGTTTTATACGACGGAAAAACAGTTCTATTTATTTTGTATTTTATGCTTCGGACGTGGACTTCTAAGGCACTAACTATTCGATCTGTTGGAGCAACGCCCTAGGGTGTAGCCTGGGTTGCCCGGAACGTAGAAATGACCATAACTTTCACACTGGATGCTATTATTCGTTCTATACGATGGAAAAACTGTTCTATCTATTTTGTATTTTATGCATCGGGCGTTGACTTCTAAGGCCCTAACTATTCAATCTGTTGCAGCAACGCCCTGGGGTGAAGCCTAGGTTGCCCGGAAAGTAGAAATGACCATCACTTTCAGACTGGTTGGAATTATTCCTGTTATAGGATGGAAAGACTGTTGTATTTTTATTGTATTTTATGCTTCAGGCGTTGACTTCTGACGCCGCAGCTATTCGATGTGGTGGAAGAACGCCATAGAGTGAAGCCTAGGCTGCCCGGAACGTAGAGATGACCATAACTTTCATACTGGTTGCAATTATTCGTTTTATATGATGGAAGAACTGTTGTATTTATATTGTATTTTATGCTGCTGGCGTTCACTTCTTAGCCCCTAACTATTCGATCTGGTGGAACAACGCCCTGGGGTGAAGCCTAAGTTGCCGGAACGTAGAAATGATCATAACTTTCACACTGGTTGCTATTATTCGTTTTATACGACGGAAAAACAGTTCTATTTATTTTGTATTTTATGCTTCGGCCGTGGACTTCTAAGGCACTAACTATTCGATCTGGTGGAACAACGCCCTAGGGTGAAGCCTAGGTTTCCCGGAACGTAGAAATGACCATAACTTTAACACTGGTTGGTATTATTCGTTCTATACGATGGAAAAACTGTTATATTTATATACCATCTTATGCTTCTGGCGTTGACTTCTTAGGCCCTAACAATTCGATCTGGTGGAACAACGCCCTAGAGTGAAGCCTAGGTTGCCTGGAACGTACAGATGACCATCACTTTCACACGGGTTGCAATTATTCCAGTTATAGGATGGAAAGACTGTTGTATTTTTATTGTATTCTATGCTTCAGGCGTTGACTTATGAGGCCGTAGCTATTCGATGTGGTGGAAGAACGCAATAGAGTGAAGCCTAGGTTGCCCGGAACGTAGAAATGACCATAACCTTCATACTGGTTGCATTTACCCGTTTTATATGATGGAAGAACTGTTGTATTTATATTGTATTTTATGCTGCTGGCGTTCACTTCTTAGGCCCTAACTATTCGATCTGCTGGAACAACTACCTGGGGTGAAGCCTGGGTTGCCCGGAACGTAGAAATGACCATAACTTTCATACTGGTTGCAATTATTCGTTTTATACGATGGAAAAGCTGTTGTATTTATATCGTACTTTATGCTTCTGGCATTGACTTCTTAGGACGTAACTATTCGATCTGGTGGAGCAACGCCCTGGAGTGAAGCCTAGGTTGCCCGGAACGTAGAAATGACCATAACTTTCATGCTGGTTGCAATTATTCGTTTTATATGATGGAAAAACTGTTGTATTTATATTGTATTTTATGCTGCTGGCGTTCACTTCTTAGGCCCTAATTATTCAGTCTGGTGGAACAACGCGCTAGAGTGAGGCCTAGGTTGCCCGGAACGTAGAAATGACCATCACTTCCATACTGATAGCAATTATTCGTTTTATACGATGGAAAAACTGTTGTATTTATATTGTGTTTTATGCTTCTGGCGTTGACTTCTAAGGCACTAAGTATTCGATCTGGTGGAGCAACGCCCTAGAGTGAAGCCTAGGTTGCCCGGAACGTAGAAATGACCATCACTTTCACACCGGTAGCAATTATTCGATTTACACGATGGAAAAACTGTTCTATTTATTTTGTATTTTATGCATCGGGCGTTGACTTCTTAGGCCCTAACAATTCGATTTGGTGGAACAACGCCCTAGAGTGAATCCTAGGTTGCCTGGAACGTACAAATGACCATCACTTTCACACGGGTTGCAATTATCCCTGTTATAGGACGGAAAGACTGTTGTATTTTTATTGTATTTTATGCTTCAGGCATTAACTTCTGAGGCCGTTGCTATTCGATGTAGTGGAGGAACGCCATAGAGTGAAGCCTAGGTTGCCCGGAACGTAGAAATGACCATAACTTTCATACTGGTTGCAATTATTCGTTTTATACGTCGGAAAAACTGTTGTGTTTATATTGTATTTAATGCTTCTGGCGATGACTTCTAAGGCACTAACTATTCGATCTGGTGGAGCAACGCCCTAGAGTGAAGCCTAGGTTGCCCGGAACGTAGAAATGGCCATCACTTTCAAACTGGTTGCAATTATTCCTGTTATATGATGGAAAAACTGTTGTAATTATATTGTATTTTATGTTTCGGGCGTTGACTGCTAAGGTCCGAACTATTCAATCTGTTGGAGCAACGCCCTAGAGTGAAGCATAGGTTGCCCGGAACGTAGAAATGACCATCACATTCAAACTGGTTGCAATTATTCCTGTTATAGGAGGGAAAGGCTGTTGTATTTTTATTGTATTTTATGCATTAGGCGTTGTCTTCTGAGGCCGTAGCTATTCGATGTGGTGGAAGAACGCCATAGAGTGAAGCCTCGGTTTCCCGGAACGTAGAAATGACCATAACTTTCACACTGGTTGCAATTATTCGTTTTATACGATGGAAAAGCTGTTGTATTTATATCGTATTTTATGCTTCTGGCATTGACTTCTTAGGACGTAACTATTCGATCTGGAGGAGCAACGCCCTGGAGTGAAGCCTAGGTTGCCCGGAACGTAGAAATGACCATAACTTTCATGCTGGTTGCAATTATTCGTTTTATATGATGGAAAAACTGTTGTATTTATATTGTATTTTATGCTGCTGGCGTTCACTTCTTAGGCCCTAATTATTCAGTCTGGCGGAACAACGCGCTAGAGTGAGGCCTAGGTTGCCCGGAACGTAGAAATGACCATCACTTCCATACTGGTAGCAATTATTCGTTTTATACGATGGAAAAACTGTTGTATTTATATTGTATTTTATGCTTCTGGCGTTGACTTCTTAGGCCCTAACAATTCGATCTGGTGGAGCAACGCCCTAGAGTGAAGCCTAGGTTGCCTGGAACGTAGAAATGACCATCACTTTCAAACTGGTTGCAATTATTCCTGGCATATGATGGAAAAACTGTTGTATTTATATTGTATCTTATGCTTCTGGCGTTGACTTCTTAGGCCCTAACAATTCGATCTGGTGGAGCAACGCCCTAGAGTGAAGCCTAGGTTGCCTGGAACGTACAAATGACCATCACTTTCACACGGGTTGCAATTATTCCTGTTATAGGATGGAAAGACTGTTGTATTTTTATTGTATTTTATGCATCAGGCGTTGTCTTCTGAGGCCGTAGCTATTCTGTGTGGTGGAAGAACGCCATAGAGTGAAGCCTGGGTTGCCCGGAACGTAGAAATGACCATAACTTTCATACTGGTTGCAATTATTCCTGTTATATGATGGAAAAACTGTTGTATTTATATTGTATTTTATGCTTCGGGCGTTGACTGCTAAGGCCCTAACTATTCAATCTGTTGGATCAACGCCCTAGAGTGAAGGCTAGGTTGCTCGGAATGTAGAAATGACCATAACATTCACACTGGTTGAAATTATTCGTTTAATACGATGGAAAACCTGTTGCATCTTTATTGTATTTTATGATTCTGGCGTTGACTTCTAAGGCCCTAGCTATTCGATCTGGTGGAGCAACGCCCTAGGGTGTAGCCTAGGTTGCCCGGAAAGTAGAAATGACCACAACTTTCATACTGGTTGCATTTACTCGTTTTATATGATAGAAAAACTGTTGTATTTATATTGTATTTTATGCTTCTGGCGTTCACTTCTTAGGCCCTAACTATTCGATCTGGTGGAACGACGACCTGGGGTGAAGCCTAGGTTGCCGGAACGTAGAAATGACCATAACTTTCACACTGGTTGCTATTATTCGTTTTATACGATGGAAAAACTGTTCTATTTATTTTGTATTTTATGCTTCGCGTGTTGACTTCTAAGGAACTAACAGTTTGATCTGGTAGAGCAACGCCCTAGAGTGAAGCCTAGGTTGCCCGGAACGTAGAAATAACCATAACTTTCACACTGGATGCTATTATTCGTTCTATACGATGGAAAAACTGTTATATTTATATTGTATTTTATGCTTTTGGCGTTGCCTTCTTAGGCCCTAACAATTCGATTTGGTGGAACAACGCCCTAGAGTGAAGCCTAGGTTGCCTGGAACGTACAAATGACCATCACTTTCACACGGGTTGCAATTATCCCTGTTATAGGACGGAAAGACTGTTGTATTTTTATTGTATTTTATGCTTCAGGCATTAACTTCTGAGGCCGTTGCTATTCGATGTAGTGGAGGAACGCCATAGAGTGAAGCATAGGTTGCCCGGAACGTAGAAATTACCATAACTTTCATACTGGTTGCAATTATTCGTTTTATACGTTGGAAAAACTGTTGTGTTTATATTGTATTTTATGCTTGTGGCGATGACTTCTAAGGCACTAACTATTCGATCTGGTGGAGCAACGCCCTAGAGTGAAGCCTAGGTTGCCCGGAACGTAGAAATGGCCATCACTTTCAAACTGGTTGCAATTATTCCTGTCATATGATGGAAAAACTGTTGTAATTATATTGTATTTTATGTTTCGGGCGTTGACTGCTAAGGTCCGAACTATTGAATCTGTTGGAGCAACGCCCTAGAGTGAAGCCTAGGTTACCCGGAACGTAGAAATGACCATCACTTTCAAACTGGTTGCAATTATTCCTGTTATATGATGGAAAAACTGTTGTATTTATATTGTATCTTATGCTTCTGGCGTTGACTTCTTAGGCCCTAACAATTCGATCTGGTGGAGCAACGCCCTAGAGTGAAGCCTAGGTTGCCTGGAACGTACAAATGACCATCACTGTCACACGGGTTGCAATTATTCCTGTTATAGGATGGAAAGACTTTTGTATTTTTATTGTATTTTATGCATCAGGCGTTGTCTTCTGAGGCCGTAGCTATTCGATGTGGTGGAAGAACGCCATAGAGTGAAGCCTAGGTTGCCCGGAACGTAGAAATGACCATAACTTTCATACTGGTTGCAATTATTCGTTTTATATGATGGAAGAACTGTTGTACTTATATTGTATTTTATGCTGCTGGCGTTCACTTCTTAGGCCCTAACAATTCGATCTGGTGGAGCAACGCCCTAGAGTGAAGCCTAGGTTGCCTGGAACGTACAAATGACCATCACTTTCACACGGGTTGCAATTATTCCTGTTATAGGATGGAAAGACTGTTGTATTTTTATTGTATTTTATGCATCAGGCGTTGTCTTCTGAGGCCGTAGCTATTCTGTGTGGTGGAAGAACGCCATAGAGTGAAGCCTGGGTTGCCCGGAACGTAGAAATGACCATAACTTTCATACTGGTTGCAATTATTCCTGTTATATGATGGAAAAACTGTTGTATTTATATTGTATTTTATGCTTCGGGCGTTGACTGCTAAGGCCCTAACTATTCAATCTGTTGGATCAACGCCCTAGAGTGAAGGCTAGGTTGCTCGGAATGTAGAAATGACCATAACATTCACACTGGTTGAAATTATTCGTTTAATACGATGGAAAACCTGTTGCATCTTTATTGTATTTTATGATTCTGGCGTTGACTTCTAAGGCCCTAGCTATTCGATCTGGTGGAGCAACGCCCTAGGGTGTAGCCTAGGTTGCCCGGAAAGTAGAAATGACCACAACTTTCATACTGGTTGCATTTACTCGTTTTATATGATAGAAAAACTGTTGTATTTATATTGTATTTTATGCTTCTGGCGTTCACTTCTTAGGCCCTAACTATTCGATCTGGTGGAACGACGACCTGGGGTGAAGCCTAGGTTGCCGGAACGTAGAAATGACCATAACTTTCACACTGGTTGCTATTATTCGTTTTATACGATGGAAAAACTGTTCTATTTATTTTGTATTTTATGCTTCGCGTGTTGACTTCTAAGGAACTAACAGTTTGATCTGGTAGAGCAACGCCCTAGAGTGAAGCCTAGGTTGCCCGGAACGTAGAAATAACCATAACTTTCACACTGGATGCTATTATTCGTTCTATACGATGGAAAAACTGTTATATTTATATTGTATTTTATGCTTTTGGCGTTGCCTTCTTAGGCCCTAACAATTCGATTTGGTGGAACAACGCCCTAGAGTGAAGCCTAGGTTGCCTGGAACGTACAAATGACCATCACTTTCACACGGGTTGCAATTATCCCTGTTATAGGACGGAAAGACTGTTGTATTTTTATTGTATTTTATGCTTCAGGCATTAACTTCTGAGGCCGTTGCTATTCGATGTAGTGGAGGAACGCCATAGAGTGAAGCATAGGTTGCCCGGAACGTAGAAATTACCATAACTTTCATACTGGTTGCAATTATTCGTTTTATACGTTGGAAAAACTGTTGTGTTTATATTGTATTTTATGCTTGTGGCGATGACTTCTAAGGCACTAACTATTCGATCTGGTGGAGCAACGCCCTAGAGTGAAGCCTAGGTTGCCCGGAACGTAGAAATGGCCATCACTTTCAAACTGGTTGCAATTATTCCTGTCATATGATGGAAAAACTGTTGTAATTATATTGTATTTTATGTTTCGGGCGTTGACTGCTAAGGTCCGAACTATTGAATCTGTTGGAGCAACGCCCTAGAGTGAAGCCTAGGTTACCCGGAACGTAGAAATGACCATCACTTTCAAACTGGTTGCAATTATTCCTGTTATATGATGGAAAAACTGTTGTATTTATATTGTATCTTATGCTTCTGGCGTTGACTTCTTAGGCCCTAACAATTCGATCTGGTGGAGCAACGCCCTAGAGTGAAGCCTAGGTTGCCTGGAACGTACAAATGACCATCACTGTCACACGGGTTGCAATTATTCCTGTTATAGGATGGAAAGACTTTTGTATTTTTATTGTATTTTATGCATCAGGCGTTGTCTTCTGAGGCCGTAGCTATTCGATGTGGTGGAAGAACGCCATAGAGTGAAGCCTAGGTTGCCCGGAACGTAGAAATGACCATAACTTTCATACTGGTTGCAATTATTCGTTTTATATGATGGAAGAACTGTTGTACTTATATTGTATTTTATGCTGCTGGCGTTCACTTCTTAGGCCCTAACTATTCGATCTGGTTGAACAACGATCTGGGGTGAAGCCTAGGTTGCCCGGAACGTAGAAATGACCATAACTTTCACACTGGTTGCAATTATTCGTTTTACACGATGGAAAAGCTGTTGTATTTATATCGTATTTTATGCTTCTGGCATTGACTTCTTAGGACGTAACTATTCGATCTGGTGGAGCAACGCCCTGGAGTGAAGCCTAGGTTGCCCGGAACGTAGAAATGACCATAACTTTCATGCTGGTTGCAATTATTCGTTTTATATGATGGAAGAACTGTTGTATTTATATTGTATTTTATGCTGCTGGCGTTCACTTCTTAGGCCCTAATTATTCAGTCTGGTGGAACAACGCGCTAGAGTGAGGCCTACGTTGCCCGGAACGTAGAAATGACCATCACTTCCATACTGATAGCAATTATTCGTTTTATACGATGGAAAAACTGTTGTATTTATATTGTATTTTATGCTTCTGGCGTTGACTTCTAAGGCACTAACTATTCGATCTGGTGGAGCAACGCCCTAGAGTGAAGCCTAGGTTGCCCGGAACGTAGAAATGACCATCACTTTCACACCGGTAGCAATTATTCGTTTTACACGATGGAAAAACTGTTCTATTTATTTTGTATTTTATGCATCGGGCGTTGACTTCTTAGGCCCTAACAATTCGATTTGGTGGAACAACGCCCTAGAGTGAATCCTAGGTTGCCTGGAACGTACAAATGACCATCACTTTCACACGGGTTGCAATTATCCCTGTTATAGGCCGGAAAGACTGTTGTATTTTTATTGTATTTTATGCTTCAGGCATTAACTTCTGAGGCCGTTGCTATTCGATGTAGTGGAGGAACGCCATAGAGTGAAGCATAGGTTGCCCGGAACGTAGAAATTACCATAACTTTCATACTGGTTGCAATTATTCGTTTTATACGTTGGAAAAACTGTTGTGTTTATATTGTATTTTATGCTTGTGGCGATGACTTCTAAGGCACTAACTATTCGATCTGGTGGAGCAACGCCCTAGAGTGAAGCCTAGGTTGCCCGGAACGTAGAAATGGCCATCACTTTCAAACTGGTTGCAATTATTCCTGTCATATGATGGAAAAACTGTTGTAATTATATTGTATTTTATGTTTCGGGCGTTGACTGCTAAGGTCCGAACTATTGAATCTGTTGGAGCAACGCCCTAGAGTGAAGCCTAGGTTACCCGGAACGTAGAAATGACCATCACTTTCAAACTGGTTGCAATTATTCCTGTTATATGATGGAAAAACTGTTGTATTTATATTGTATCTTATGCTTCTGGCGTTGACTTCTTAGGCCCTAACAATTCGATCTGGTGGAGCAACGCCCTAGAGTGAAGCCTAGGTTGCCTGGAACGTACAAATGACCATCACTGTCACACGGGTTGCAATTATTCCTGTTATAGGATGGAAAGACTTTTGTATTTTTATTGTATTTTATGCATCAGGCGTTGTCTTCTGAGGCCGTAGCTATTCGATGTGGTGGAAGAACGCCATAGAGTGAAGCCTAGGTTGCCCGGAACGTAGAAATGACCATAACTTTCATACTGGTTGCAATTATTCGTTTTATATGATGGAAGAACTGTTGTACTTATATTGTATTTTATGCTGCTGGCGTTCACTTCTTAGGCCCTAACTATTCGATCTGGTTGAACAACGATCTGGGGTGAAGCCTAGGTTGCCCGGAACGTAGAAATGACCATAACTTTCACACTGGTTGCAATTATTCGTTTTACACGATGGAAAAGCTGTTGTATTTATATCGTATTTTATGCTTCTGGCATTGACTTCTTAGGACGTAACTATTCGATCTGGTGGAGCAACGCCCTGGAGTGAAGCCTAGGTTGCCCGGAACGTAGAAATGACCATAACTTTCATGCTGGTTGCAATTATTCGTTTTATATGATGGAAGAACTGTTGTATTTATATTGTATTTTATGCTGCTGGCGTTCACTTCTTAGGCCCTAATTATTCAGTCTGGTGGAACAACGCGCTAGAGTGAGGCCTACGTTGCCCGGAACGTAGAAATGACCATCACTTCCATACTGATAGCAATTATTCGTTTTATACGATGGAAAAACTGTTGTATTTATATTGTATTTTATGCTTCTGGCGTTGACTTCTAAGGCACTAACTATTCGATCTGGTGGAGCAACGCCCTAGAGTGAAGCCTAGGTTGCCCGGAACGTAGAAATGACCATCACTTTCACACCGGTAGCAATTATTCGTTTTACACGATGGAAAAACTGTTCTATTTATTTTGTATTTTATGCATCGGGCGTTGACTTCTTAGGCCCTAACAATTCGATTTGGTGGAACAACGCCCTAGAGTGAATCCTAGGTTGCCTGGAACGTACAAATGACCATCACTTTCACACGGGTTGCAATTATCCCTGTTATAGGCCGGAAAGACTGTTGTATTTTTATTGTATTTTATGCTTCAGGCATTAACTTCTGAGGCCGTTGCTATTCGATGTAGTGGAAGAACGCCATAGAGTGAAGCCTAGGTTGCCCGGAACGTAGAAATGACCATAACTTTCATACTGGTTGCAATTATTCGTTTTATATGATGGAAGAACTGTTGTACTTATATTGTATTTTATGCTGCTGGCGTTCACTTCTTAGGCCCTAACTATTCGATCTGGTGGAACAACGACCTGGGGTGAAGCCTAGGTTGCCCGGAACGTAGAAATGACCATCACTTCCATACTGGTAGCAATTATTCGTTTTATACGATGGAAAAACTGTTGTGTTTATATTGTATTTTATGTTTCTGGCGTTGACATCTAAGGCACAAACTATTCGATCTGGTGGAGCAACGCCCTAGAGTGAAGCCTAGGTTCCCCGGAACGTAGAAATGACCATCACTATCAAACTGGTTGCAATTATTCCTGTTATAGGATGGAAAGACTGTTGTATTTTTATTGTATTTTATGCTTCAGGCGTTGACTTCTGAGGCCGTAGCTATTCGATGTAGTGGAAGAACGCCATAGAGTGAAGCCTAGGTTGCCCGGAACGTAGAAATGACCATAACTTTCATACTGGTTGCAATTATTCGTTTTATACGATGGAAAAACTGTTGTATTTATATTGTATTTAATGCTTCTGGCGTTGACTTCTAAGGCACTAACTATTCGATCTGGTGGAGCAACGCTCTAGAGTGAAGCCTAGGTTGCCCGGAACGTAGAAATGACCATCACTTTCAAACTGGTTGCAATTATTCCTGTTATGTGATGGAAAAACTGTTGTATTTATATTGTATTTTATGCTTCGGGCGTTGACTGCTAAGGCCCTAACTATTCAATCTGTTGGATCAACGCCCTAGAGTGAAGGCTAGGTTGCTCGGAATGTAGAAATGACCATAACATTCACACTGGTTGAAATTATTCGTTTAATACGATGGAAAACCTGTTGCATCTTTATTGTATTTTATGATTCTGGCGTTGACTTCTAAGGCCCTAACTATTCGATCTGGTGGAGCAACGCCCTAGAGTGAAGCCTAGGTTGCCCGGAACGTAGAAATAACCATAACTTTCACACTGGATGCTATTATTCGTTCTATACGATGGAAAAACTGTTATATTTATATTGTATTTTATGCTTCTGGCGTTGCCTTCTTAGGCCCTAACTGTTCGATCTGGTGGAACAACGCCCTAGAGTCAAGCCTAGGTTGCCCGGAACGTAGAAATGACCATAACTTTCATACTGGTTGCAATTATTCGTTTTATACGATGGAAAAACTGTTATATTTATATAATATTTTATGCTTCCGGCGTTGATTTCTTAGGCCCTAACTATTCAATCTGGTGGAACAACGCCCTAGAGTGAGGCCTAGGTTGCCCGGAACGTAGAAATGACCATCACTTCCATACTGGTAGCAATTATTCGTTTTATACGATGGAAAAACTGTTGTGTTTATATTGTATTTTATGCTTCTGGCGTTGACTTCTAAGGTCCTAACTATTCAATCTGTTGGAGCAACGCCCTAGGGTGAAGCCTAGGTTGCGCGGAAAGTAGAAATGACAATAACATTCACACTGGGTGCAATTATTCGTTTTATACGATGGAAAAGCTGTTGCACCTTTATTGTATTTTATGCTTCTGTCGTTGACGTCTAAGGCCGTAGCTATTAGATGTGGTGGAGCAACGCACTAGAGTGACGCCTAGGTTGCCCGGAACGTAGAAATGACCATCACTTTCAAACTGGTTGCTATTAATCCTTTTATACGATGGAAAAACTGTTGTATTTTTATTGCATTTTATGCTTCGGGCATTAACTTCTAAGGCCCTAGCTATTCAATCTGTTAGAGCAACGCCCTAGGGTGTAGCCTAGGTTGCCCGTAAAGTAGAAATGACCCTAGCTTTCATACTGGTTGCAGTTATTCGTTTTGTATGATGGAAAAACTGTTGTATTTATATTGTATTTTATGCTTCTGGCGTTCACTTCATAGGCCCTAACTATTCAATCTGTTGGAGCAACGGCCTAGGGTGAAGCCTAGGTTGCCCGGAAAGTAGAAATGACGTTAACTTTCATACTGGTTGCAATTATTCGTTTTATACGTTGGAAAAACTGTTGTGTTTATATTGTATTTTATGCTTCTGGCGATGACTTCTAAGGCACTAACTATTCGATCTGGTGGAGCACCGCCCTAGAGTGAAGCCTAGGTTGCCCGCAACGTAGAAATGGCCATCACTTTCAAACTGGTTGCAATTATTCCTGTTATATGATGGAAAAACTGTTGTAATTATATTGTATTTTATGTTTCGGGCGTTGACTTCTTAGGCCATAACAATTCGATCTGGTGGAGCAACGCCCTAGAGTGAAGCCTAGGTTGCCTGGAACGTACAAATGACCATCACTTTCACACGGGTTGCAATTATTCCTGTTATAGGATGGAAAGACTGTTGTATTTTTATTGTATTTTATGCATCAGGCGTTGTCTTCTGAGGCCGTAGCTATTCGATGTGGTGGAAGAACGCCATAGAGTGAAGCCTGGGTTGCCCGGAACGTAGAAATGACCATAACTTTCATACTGGTTGCAATTATTCGTTTTATATGATGGAAGAACTGTTGTACCTATATTGTATTTTATGCTGCTGGCGTTCACTTCTTAGGCCCTAACTATTCGATCTGGTGGAACAACGACCTGGGGTGAAGCCTAGGTTGCCCGGAACGTAGAAATGACCATAACTTTCACACTGGTTGCAATTATTCGTTTTATATGATGGAAAAGCTGTTGTATTTATATCGTATTTTATGTTTCTGGCATTGACTTCTTAGGACGTAACTATTCGATCTGGTGGAGCAACGCCCTGGAGTGAAGCCTAGGTTGCCCGGAACGTAGAAATGACCATAACTTTCATGCTGGTTGCAATTATTCGTTTTATATGATGGAAAAACTGTTGTATTTATATTGTATTTTATGCTGCTGGCGTTCACTTCTTAGGCCCTAATTATTCAGTCTGGTGGAACAACGCGCTAGAGTGAGGCCTAGGTTGCCCGGAACGTAGAAATGACCATCACTTCCATACTGGTAACAATTATTCGTTTTATACGATGGAAAAACTGTGGTATTTATATTGTATTTTATGCTTCTGGCGTTGACTTCTAAGGCACTAACTATTCGATCTGGTGGAGCAACGCCCTAGAGTGAAGCCTAGGTTGCCCGGAACGTAGAAATGACCATCACTTTCACACCGGTAGCAATTATTCGTTTTACACGATGGAAAAACTGTTCTATTTATTTTGTATTTTATGCATCGGGCGTTGACTTCTTAGGCCCTAACAATTCGATTTGGTGGAACAACGCCCTAGAGTGAATCCTAGGTTGCCGGGAACGTACAAATGACCATCACTTTCACACGGGTTGCAATTATCCCTGTTATAGGACGGAAAGACTGTTGTAATTTTATTGTATTTTATGCTTCAGGCGTTGAATTCTGAGGCCGTTGCCATTCGATGTAGTGGAAGATCGCCATAGAGTGAAGCCTAGGTTGCCCGGAACGTAGAAATGACCATAACTTTCATACTGGTTGCAATTATTCGTTTTATACGATGGAAAAACTGTTGTATTTATATTGTATTTCATGCGTCTGGCGTTGACTTCTAAGGCACTAACTATTCGATCTGGTGGAGCAACGCTCTAGAGTGAAGCCTAGGTCGCCCGGAACGTAGAAATGACCATCATCTTCAAACTGGTTGCAATTATTCCTGTTATATGATGGAAAAACTGTTGTATTTATATTGTATTTTATGCTTCGGGCGTTGACTGCTAAGGCCCTAACTATTCAATCTGTTGGATCAACGCCCTCGAGTGAAGCCTAGGTTGCTCGGAATGTAGAAATGACCATAACATTCACACTGGTTGAAATTATCCGTTTAATACGATGGAAAAGCTGTTGTATATTTATTGTATTTTATGATTCTGGCGTTGCATTCTAAGGCCCTAACTATTCGATCTGGTGGAGCAACGCCCTAGAGTGAGGCCTAGGTTGCCCGGAACGTAGAAATGACCATAACTTTCATACTGGTTGCAATTGTTCGTTTTATACGATGGAAAAGCTGTTGTATTTATATCGTATTTTATGCTTCTGGCGTTGTCTTCTTAGGCCGTAACTATTCGATCTGGTGGGGCAGCGCCCTGGAGTGAAGCCTAGGTTGGGCGGAACGTAGAATTGGCCATCACTTTCAAACTGGTTGCTATTATTCCTGTTATATGATGGAAACACTGTTGTATTTTTATTGCATTTTCTGCGTCGGGCGTTGACTTCTAAGGCCCTAACTATTCGATCTGGTGGAGCAACGCCCTAGAGTGAAGCCTAGGTTGCCCGGAACGTAGACATGACCATCACTTTCAAACTGGTTGCAATTATTCCTGTTATATGATGGAAAAACTGTTGTATTTTTATTGCATTTTATGCTTCGGGCATTGACTTCTAAGGTCCTAACTATTCAATCTGTTGGAGCAACGCCCTAGTGTGAAGGCTAGGTTGCGCGGAAAGTAGAAATGACAATAACTTTCACACCGGTAGCAATTATACGTTTTATACGATGGAAAAGCTGTTGCATCTTCATTGTATTTTATGCTTCTGTCGTTGACGTCTAAGGCCGTAGCTATTAGATGTGGTGGAGCAACGCACTAGAGTGACGCCTAGGTTGCCCGGAACGTGGAATGACCATTACTTTCGGAATGTTTGCAATTATTCATTTCATACGATGGATAAACTGTTGTACTTATATTGTATTTTATGCTTCTGGCGTTGACATCTAAGGCCCTAACTATTCCATCTGGTGGAACAACGACCTAGGGTGAAGCCTAGGTTGCCCGGAAAGTAGAAATGACCACAACTTTCATACTGGTTGCATTTACTCGTTTTATATGATAGAAAAACTGTTGTATTTATATAATATTTTATGCTTCTGGCGTTGATTTCTTAGGCCCCAACTATTCAATCTGGTGGAACAACGCCCTAGAGTGAGGCCTAGGTTGCCCGGAACGTAGAAATGACCATAACTTTCATACTGGTTGCAATTATTCGTTTTATACGATGGAAATCTGTTATATTTATATAATATTTTATGCTTCTGGCGTTGATTTCTTAGGCCCTAACTATTCAATCTGGTGGAACAACGCCCTAGAGTGAGGCCTAGGTTGCCCGGAACGTAGAAATGACCATCACTTCCATACTGGTAGCAATTATTCGTTTTATACGATGGAAAAACTGTTGTGTTTATATTGTATTTTATGCTTCTGGCGTTGACTTCTAAGGTCCTAACTATTCAATCTGTTGGAGCAACGCCCTAGGGTGAAGCCTAGGTTGCGCGGAAAGTAGAAATGACAATAACTTTCACACTGGGTGCAATTATTCGTTTTATACGATGGAAAAGCTGTTGCATCTTTATTGTATTTTATGCTTCTGTCGTTGACGTCTAAGGCCGTAGCTATTAGATGTGGTGGAGCAACGCACTAGAGTGACGCCTAGGTTGCCCGGAACGTGGAATGACCATTACTTTCGCAATGTTTGCAATTATTCATTTTATACGATGGAAAAACTGTTGTACTAATATTGTATTTTATGCTTCTGGCGTTGACTTCTAAGGCCCTAACTGTTCGATCAGGTGGAGCAACGCCCTAGAGTGAAGCCTAGGTTGCCCGGAACGTAGAAATGACCATCACTTTCAAACTGGTTGATATTAATCCTTTTATACGATGGAAAAACTGTTGTATTTTTATTGCATTTTATGCTTCGGGCATTAACTTCTAAGGCCCTAGCTATTCAATCTGTTAGAGCAACGCCCTAGGGTGTAGCCTAGGTTGCCCGTAAAGTAGAAATGACCCTAGCTTTCATACTGGTTGCAGTTATTCGTTTTGTATGATGGAAAAACTGTTGTATTTATATTGTATTTTATGCTTCTGGCGTTCACTTCATAGGCCCTAACTATTCAATCTGTTGGAGCAACGGCCTAGGGTGAAGCCTAGGTTGCCCGGAAAGTAGAAATGACGTTAACTTTCATACTGGTTGCAATTATTCGTTTTATACGTTGGAAAAACTGTTGTGTTTATATTGTATTTTATGCTTCTGGCGATGACTTCTAAGGCACTAACTATTCGATCTGGTGGAGCAACGCCCTAGAGTGAAGCCTAGGTTGCCCGCAACGTAGAAATGGCCATCACTTTCAAACTGGTTGCAATTATTCCTGTTATATGATGGAAAAACTGTTGTAATTATATTGTATTTTATGTTTCGGGCGTTGACTTCTTAGGCCCTAACAATTCGATCTGGTGGAGCAACGCCCTAGAGTGAAGCCTAGGTTGCCTGGAACGTACAAATGACCATCACTTTCACACGGGTTGCAATTATTCCTGTTATAGGATGAAAAGACTGTTGTATTTTTATTGTATTTTATGCATCAGGCGTTGTCTTCTGAGGCCGTAGCTATTCGATGTGGTGGAAGAACGCCATAGAGTGAAGCCTGGGTTGCCCGGAACGTAGAAATGACCATAACTTTCATACTGGTTGCAATTATTCGTTTTATATGATGGAAGAACTGTTGTACTTATATTGTATTTTATGCTGCTGGCGTTCACTTCTTAGGCCCTAACTATTCGATCTGGTGGAACAACGACCTGGGGTGAAGCCTAGGTTGCCCGGAACGTAGAAATGACCATAACTTTCACACTGGTTGCAATTATTCGTTTTATATGATGGAAAAGCTGTTGTATTTATATCGTATTTTATGTTTCTGGCATTGACTTCTTAGGACGTAACTATTCGATCTGGTGGAGCAACGCCCTGGAGTGAAGCCTAGGTTGCCCGGAACGTAGAAATGACCATAACTTTCATGCTGGTTGCAATTATTCGTTTTATATGATGGAAAAACTGTTGTATTTATATTGTATTTTATGCTGCTGGCGTTCACTTCTTAGGCCCTAATTATTCAGTCTGGTGGAACAACGCGCTAGAGTGAGGCCTAGGTTGCCCGGAACGTAGAAATGACCATCACTTCCATACTGGTAGCAATTATTCGTTTTATACGATGGAAAAACTGTGGTATTTATATTGTATTTTATGCTTCTGGCGTTGACTTCTAAGGCACTAACTATTCGATCTGGTGGAGCAACGCCCTAGAGTGAAGCCTAGGTTGCCCGGAACGTAGAAATGACCATCACTTTCACACCGGTAGCAATTATTCGTTTTACACGATTGAAAAACTGTTCTATTTATTTTGTATTTTATGCATCGGGCGTTGACTTCTTAGGCCCTAACAATTCGATTTGGTGGAACAACGCCCTAGAGTGAATCCTAGGTTGCCTGGAACGTACAAATGACCATCACTTTCACACGGGTTGCAATTATCCCTGTTATAGGACGGAAAGACTGTTGTATTTTTATTGTATTTTATGCTTCAGGCGTTGACTTCTGAGGCCGTTGCCATTCGATGTTGTGGAAGATCGCCATAGAGTGAAGCCTAGGTTGCCCGGAAAGTAGAAATGACGTTAACTTTCATACTGGTTGCAATTATTCGTTTTATACGATGGAAAAACTGTTGTATTTTTATTGCATTTTATGCTTCCGGCGTTGACTTATAAGGCCCTAACTATTCAATCTGTTGGAGCAACGGCCTAGGGTGAAGCCTAGGTTGGCCGGAACGTAGAAATGACCATAACTTTCATACTGGTTGCAATTATTCGTTTTATACGATGGAAAAACTGTTGTATTTATATTGTATTTTATGCGTCTGGCGTTGACTTCTAAGGCACTAACTATTCGATCTGGTGGAGCAACGCTCTAGAGTGAAGCCTAGGTCGCCCGGAACGTAGAAATGACCATCATCTTCAAACTGGTTGCAATTATTCCTGTTATATGATGGAAAAACTGTTGTATTTATATTGTATTTTATGCTTCGGGCGTTGACTGCTAAGGCCCTAACTATTCAATCTGTTGGATCAACGCCCTCGAGTGAAGCCTGGGTTGCTCGGAATGTAGAAATGACCATAACATTCACACTGGTTGAAATTATCCGTTTAATACGATGGAAAAGCTGTTGTATATTTATTGTATTTTATGATTCTGGCGTTGACTTCTAAGGCCCTAACTATTCGATCTGGTGGAGCAACGCCCTAGAGTGAGGCCTAGGTTGCCCGGAACGTAGAAATGACCATAACTTTCATACTGGTTGCAATTGTTCGTTTTATACGATGGAAAAGCTGTTGTATTTATATCGTATTTTATGCTTCTGGCGTTGTCTTCTTAGGCCGTAACTATTCGATCTGGTGGAGCAGCGCCCTGGAGTGAAGCCTAGGTTGGGCGGAACATAGAATTGGCCATCACTTTCAAACTGGTTGCTATTATTCCTGTTATACGATGGAAACACTGTTGTATTTTTATTGCATTTTCTGCGTCGGGCGTTGACTTCTAAGGCCCTAACTATTCGATCTGGTGGAGCAACGCCCTAGAGTGAAGCCTAGGTTGCCCGGAACGTAGACATGACCATCACTTTCAAACTGGTTGCAATTATTCCTGTTATATGATGGAAACACTGTTGTATTTTTATTGCATTTTATGCTTCGGGCATTGACTTCTAAGGTCCTAACTATTCAATCTGTTGGAGCAACGCCCAAGGGTGAAGGCTAGGTTGCGCGGAAAGTAGAAATGACAATAACTTTCACACCGGTAGCAATTATACGTTTTATACGATGGAAAAACTGTTTTATTTATTTTGTATTTTATGCTTCGGGCGTGGACTTCTAACGCCGTAACTATTCGATCTGGTGGAGTAACGCCCTAGGGTGCAGCCTAGGTTGCCCGGAACGTAGAAATGACCATAACTTTCACACTGGTTGCTATCACTCGTTTTATATGATGGAGAAACTGTTGTATTTATATTGCATTTTATTCTTCTGGCGTTCACTTCTTAGACCCGAACTATTCGATCTGGTGGAGCAACGCCCTAGGGTGAAGCCTAGGTTGCCCGGAACGTAGAATTGACCATAACTTTTACACTGGTAGCAATTATTCGTTTTATACAATGGAAAAACTGTTCTATTTATTTTGTATTTTCTGCTTCGGGCGTTGACTTCTAAGGCCCTAACTGTTTGATCTGGTGGAGCAACGCCCTAGAGTGAAGCCTAGGTTGCCCGGTACGTAGAAATGACCGTAACTTTCACACTGGTCGCTATCATTCGTTTTGTACGATGGAAAAACTGTTATATTTATATTGTATTTTATGCTTCTAGCGTTGACTTCTGCGGCCCCAACTGTTCGATCTGGTGGAACAACTCCCTAGAGTGAAGCCTAGGTTGCCCGGAACGTAGAAATGACCACAACTTTCACACTGGTTGCTATTATTCGTTTTATACGATGGAAAAACTGTTATATTTATATTGTATTTTATGCTTCTGGCGTTGACCTCTGAGGCCGTTGCTATTCGATGTGGTGGAAGAACGCCATAGAGTGAAGCCTAGGTAGCCCGGAACGTAGAAATGTCCATATCTTTCGCACTGTTTGCAATTATTCATTTTATACGATGGCAAGGCTGTTGTATTTATATTGTATTTTATGCTTCTGGCGTTGACTTCTTTGGCCCTAACTATTCGACCTGGTGGAGCAATGCCTCAGAGATTAGTCTAGGATGCACGAAACGCCGAAATGATCATTACTATCACGCTTGTTGCAATTATTCCTGTTATACGATGAAAAGACTGTTGTATTTTTATTGTATTTTATGCTTCAGTCGTAGACTTCTAAGGCCGTAGCTATTCGATATGTTGGAGCACCGCCCTAGAGTGAAGCCTAGGTTGCCCGGTACGTAGAAATGACCACTACTACCACACTGGTTGCAAATTATTCCTGCTATACGATGGAAAAACTGTTGCATCTTTATTGTATTTTATGCTTCTGGCGTTGACTTCTAAGGACCTCACTATTCGATCTGGTGGAGCAACGCCCTAGAGTGAAGCCTAGGTTGCTCGGTATGTAGAAATGACCATAACTTTCACACTGGTTGCAATTATTCGTTTTATACGATGGAAAAACTGTTGCATCTTTATCGTATTTTATGCTTCTGGCGTTGACTTCTTAGGCCGTAACTATTCGATGTGGTGGAGCAACGCCCTGGAGTGAAACCTATATTGCCCGGTACGTAGAAATGACCACTACTATCACACTGGTTGCAAATTATTCCTGTTATACGATGGAAAAACAGTTACATCTTTATTGTATTTTATGCTTCTGGCGATGACTTCTAAGGCCCTAACTATTCGATCTGGCGGAGCAACGCCCTAGAGTGAAGCCTAGGTTGCTCGGAATGTAGAAATGACCATAACTTTCACACTGGTAGCAATTACTCGTTTTATACGATGGAAAAACTGTTGTATTTATATTGTATTTTATGCTTCTGGCGTTCACTTCTTAGGCCCTAACTATTCGATCTGGTGGATCAACGCCCTAGGGTGAAGCCTAGGTTGCCCGGAACGTAGAAATGACCATAACTTTTACACTGGTAGCAATTATTCGTTTTATACAATGGAAAAACCGTTCTATATATTTTGCGTTTTATGCTTCGGGCGTTGACTTCTAAGGCCCTAACTGTTTGATCTGGTGGAACAACGCCCTAGAGTAAAGCCTACGTTGCCCGGAACGTAGAAATGACCACAACTTTCACACTGGATGCTATTATTCGTTTTATACGATGGAAAAACTGTTATATTTATATTGTATTTTATGCTTCTGGCGTTGACCTCTGAGGCCGTTGCTATTCGATGTGGTGGAAGAACGCCATAGAGTGAAGCCTAGGTAGCCCGGAACATAGAAATGTCCATACCTTTCGCACTGTTTGCAATTATTCATTTTATACGATGGCAAGGCTGTTGTATTTATATTGTATTTTATGATTCTGGCGTTGACTTCTTTGGCCCTAACTATTCGACCTGGTGGAGCAATGCCTCAGAGATAAGTCTAGGATGCACGAAACGCCGAAATGATCATTACTATCACGCTTGTTGCAATTATTCCTGTTATACGATGAAAAGACTGTTGTATTTTTATTGTATTTTATGCTTCAGTCGTAGACTTCTAAGGCCGTAGCTATTCGATATGTTGGAGCACCGCCCTAGAGTGAAGCCTAGGTTGCCCGGTACGTAGAAATGACCACTACTACCACACTGGTTGCAAATTATTCCTGCTATACGATGGCAAAACTGTTGCACCTTTATTGTATTTTATGCTTCTGGCGTTGACTTCTAAGGACCTCACTATTCGATCTGGTGGAGCAACGCCCTAGAGTGAAGCCTAGGTTGAACGGAAAGTAGAAATGTCCATAACTTTCATACTGGTTGCAATTATTCGTTTTATACGATGGAAAAGCTGTTGCATTTATATTGTATTTTATGCTTCTGGCGTTGACTTCTTGGGCCCTAACTATTCGATCTGGTGGAGCAACGCCTTAGAGTGACGCCTAGGTTGCCCGGAACGTAGAAATGACCATCACTTTCAAACTGGTTGCAACTATCCCTGTTATATGGTGGAAAAGCTGTTGCATTTTTGTGGCATTTTATGCTTCGGGCGTTGACTTCCAAGGCCCTAACTGTCCAATCTGTTGGAGCAACGCCATAGGGTGAAGCCTAGTTTGCCCGGAAAGTAGAAATGACCATAACCTTCATACTCGTTGCAATTATACGTTTTATACGATGGAAAAGCTGTTGTATTTATATTGTATTTTATGCTTCTTGCGCTCACTTCTTAGGCCCTAACTATTCGATCTGGTGGAACATCGCCCTAGGGTGAAGCATAGGTTCCTGGAACGTAGAGATGATCATAACTTTCACAGTTGCAGCAATTATTCGATTTATACAACGGAAAAACTGTTCTATTAATTTTGTTTTTTATGTTTCGGGCGTTGACTTCTAAGGCACTATCTACTCGATCTGGTGGAGCAACGCCCTAGAGTGAAGCCTAGGTTGCCCGGAACGTAGAAATGACCATAACTTTCACACTGGTAGCAATTATTCGATTTATACGATGGAAAAACTGTTCTATTTATTTTGTGTTTTATGTTTCGCCCGTTGACTTCTAAGGCCCTAACAATTCGATCTGGTGGAGCATCGCCCTAGGGTGAAGCCTAGGTTGAACGGAAAGTAGAAATGTCCATAACTTTCATACTGGTTGCAATTATTCGTTTTATACGATGGAAAAACTGTTGTATTTATACTGTATTTTATGCTTCTGACGTTGACTTCTAACGCACTAACTATTCGATCTGGTGGAGCAACGCCCTAGAGTGAAACCTAGGTTGCCCGAAACGTAGAAATGACCATTACTTTCACCCTCTTTGCAATTATTCATTTTATACGATGAAAAAGCTGTTGCATTTATATTGTATTTTATGCTTCTGGCGTTGACTTCTTGGGCCCTAACTTTTCGATCTGGTGGAGCAACGCCTTAGAGTGACGCCTAGGTTGCCCGGAACGTAGAAATGACCATCACTTTCAAACTGGTTGCAACTATCCCTGTTATATGGTGGAAAAGCTGTTGCATTTTTGTTGCATTTTATGCTTCGGGCGTTGACTTCCAAGGCCCTAACTGTCCAATCTGTTGGAGCAACGCCCTAGGGTGAAGCCTTGTTTGCCCGGAAAGTAGAAATGACCATAACTTTCATACTCGTTGCAATTATACGTTTTATACGATGGAAAAGCTGTTGTATTTATATTGTATTTTATGCTTCTGGCGTTCACTTCTTAGGCGTTAACCATTCGATCTGGTGGAACAACGCACTAGAGTGAAGTCTAGATTGCCCGGAACGAAGAAATGACCATCACTTTCACACAGGTTGCAATTATTCATATTATAGGATGGAAAACCTGTTGTATTTATATCGTATTTTATGCTTCTGGCGCTGACTTCTTAGGCCCTAACTATTCGATCTGGTGGAGCAACGCCCTAGGGTGATGCCTTGGTTGCCCGGATAGTAGAAATGACCATAACTTTCATTGTGGTTGCAATTATTCGTTTCTTAGGATGGAAAAACTGTTGTATTTATATTGTATTTTATGCTTCTGGCGCTGACTTCTTAGGCCCTAACTATTCGATCTGGTGGAGCAACGCCCTAGGGTGATGCCTTGGTTGCCCGGATAGTAGAAATGACCATAACTTTCATTGTGGTTGCAATTATTCGTTTCTTAGGATGGAAAAACTGTTGTATTTTTATTGTATTTTATGCTTCTGGCGTTGACTTCTGTGGCCCTAACTATCCGATCTGTTGGAGCAACGCCCTAGAGTGAAGCCTTGGTTTCCCGGAACGTAGAAATGACCATCAGTTTCAAACTGGTTGCAATTATCCGGTTTATACGATGGAAAACCTGTTGTATTTATATTGTATTTTATGCGCCTGGTGTTGACTTCTTGGGCCCTAACTATTCGATCTGGTGGAGCAACGCCCTAGAGTGAAGACTAGGTTACCCGGAACGTAGAAATGACCATCACTTTCAAACTGGTTACAATTATTCCTGCTTTACGATGGAAAAACTGTTGTATTTTTATTGCATTTTATGCTTCTGACGTTGACTTCTAAGGCACCAACTATTCGATCTGTTGGAGCAACGCCCTAGAGTGAAGCCTACATTGCCCGGAACGTAGAAATGACCATAACTTTCACACTGGTTGCAATTATTCGTTTTATACGATGGAAAAACTGTTGTATTTATATTGTATTTTATGTTTCTGGCGTTCACTTCTTAGGCCCTAACTATTCGATCGGGTGGAACAACGTCCTAGGGTGAAGCCTAGGTTGCCCGGAAAGTAGAAATGACCATAACTTTCATACTCGTTGCAATTATACGTTTCATACGATGGAAAAGCTGTTGTATTTATATTGTATTTTATGCTTCTTGCGCTCACTTCTTAGGCCGTAACTGTTCGATCTGGTGGAACATCGCCCTAGGGTGAAGCCTAGGTTTCCCGGAACGTAGAGATGACCATAACTTTCACAGTTGTAGCAATTATTCGATTTATACAATGGAAAAACTGTTCTATTAATTATGTTTTTTATGTTTCGGGCTTTGACTTCTAAGGCACTAACTACTCGATCTGGCGGAGCAACGCCCTAGAGTGAAGCCTAGGTTGCCCGGAACGTAGAAATGACCATAACTTTCACACTGGTAGCAATTATTCGATTTATACGATGGAAAAACTGTTCTATTTATTTTGTGTTTTATGTTTCGCCCGTTGACTTCTAAGGCCCTAAAAATTCGATCTGGTGGAGCATCGCCCTAGAGTGAAGCCTAGGTTGAACGGAAAGTAGAAATGTCCATAACTTTCAAACTGGTAGCAATTATTCCTGTTATACGATGGAAAAACTGTTGCATTTATATTGTATTTCATGCTTCTGGCGTTGGCTTCTTAGGCTCTAACTATTCGATCTGGTGGAGCAACGCCTTAGAGTGACGCCTAGGTTGCCCGGAACGTAGAAATGACCATATCTTTCACACTGGTTGGTATTGTTCCTGTTATACGATGGAAAAGCTGTTGTATTTATATTGTACCTTATGCTTCTGGCGTTGACTTCTAAGGCCCTAACTATTCGATCTGGTGGAGCAACGCCCTAGGGTGAAGCCTTGGTTGCCCGGATAGTAGAAATGACCATAACTTTCATAGTGGTTGCAATTATTCGTTTTATAGGATGGAAAAACTGTTGTATTTATATTGTATTTTATGCTTCTGGCGTTGACTTCTGAGGCCCTAACTATCCGATCTGTTGGAGCAACGCCCTAGAGTGAAGCCTTGGTTTCCTGGAACGTAGAAATGACCATGACTTTCAAACTGGTTGCAATTATTCGTTTTGTACGATGGAAAAACTGTTGTATTTATATTGTATTTTATGCTTCTGGCGTTGACTTCTAAGGCACTAACTGTTCGATCTGGTGGAGCAACGCCCTAGAGTGAAGGTTAGGTTGCCCGGAACATAGAAATGACCATAACCTTCACACTGGTGGATATTATTCATATTATAGGATGGAAAACTTGTTGTATTTATATTGTATTTTATGCTCCTGGTGTTGACTTCTTAGGCCCTAACTATTCGATCTGGTGGAGCAACGCCCTAGAGTGAAGTCTAGGTTGCCCGGAACGTAGAAATGACCATCACTTTCAAACTGGTTACAATTATTCCTGTTATACGTGGAAAAACTGTTGTATTTTTATTGCATTTTATGCTTCGGGCGTTGGCTTCTAAGGCCCTAACTATTCAATCTGTTGGAGCAACGCCCTATAGTGAAGCCTAGGTTGCACGGAAAGTAGAAATGTCCATAACTTTCATACTGGTTGCAATTATTCGTTTTATACGGTGGAAAAGCTGTTGTATTTATATCCTATTTTATGCTTCTTGCGCTCACTTCTTAGGCCCTAACTATCCGATCTGGTGGAACATCGCCCTAGGGTGAAGCATAGGTTTCCCGGAACGTAGAGATGACCATAACTTTCACAGTTGTAGCAATTATTCGATTTATACAACGGAAAAACTGTTCTATTAATTTTGTTTTTTAAGTTTCGGGCGTTGACTTCTAAGGCACTAACTATTCGACCTGGTGGAGCAACGATCTAGAGTGAAGCCTAAGATGCCCGGGACGTAGAAATGACCATAACTTTCACACTGGTTGCAATTATTCGTTTTATACGATGGAAAAGCTGTTGTATTTCTATTGTATTTTATGATTCTGGTGTTGACTTCTTAGGCCATATCTATTCGATCTGGTGGAGCAACGCCCTAGAGTGAAGCCTAGGTTGCCCGGAACGCAGAAATGACCTTCACCTTCAAACTGGTTACAATTATTCCTGTTATACGATGGAAAAACTGTTGTATTCTTATCGCATTTTATGCTTCGGGCGTTGACTTCTAAGGCCCTAACTATTCAATCTGTTGGAGCAACGCCCTAGGGTGAACCCTAGGTTGCCCGGATAGTAGAAATGACCATAACTTTCATAGTGGTTGCAATTATTCGTTTTATGCGATGGAAAAACTGTTGTATTTATACTGCATTTTATGCTTCTGGCGTTGACTTCTGAGACCATAACTATTCGATCTGTTGGAGCAACGCCCTAGAGTGAAGCCTTGGTTTCCCTGAACGTAGAAATGACCATGACTTTCGTACTGGTTGCAATTATTCGTTTTATACGATGGAAAAACTGTTGTATTTATATTGTATTTTATGCTTCTGGCGTTGACTTCTAAGGCACTAACTGTTCGATCTGGTGGAGCAACGCCCTAGAGTGAAGCTTAAGTTGCCCGGAACATAGAAATGACCATAACCTCCACACTGGTGGCTATTATTCGTTTTATTCGATGGAAAAACTGTTATATTTATATTGTATTTTATGATTCTGGCGCTGACTTCTTAGGCCCTAACTATTCGATCGGGTGGAGCAACGCCCTAGAGTGAAGCCTAGGGTGCCCGGAACGTAGAAATGACCATCACTTTCATACTGGTTGCAATTATTCGTTTTATACGATGGAAAAACTGTTGTATTTATATTGTATTTTATGCTTCTGACGTTGACTTCTAAGGCACCAACTATTCGATCTGTTGGCGCAACGCCCTAGAGTGAAGCCTAGGTTGCCCGGAACGTAGAAATGACCATAACATTCACACTGGTTGCAATTATTCGTTTTATACGACGGAAAAACTGTTGTATTTATATTGTATTTTATGCTTCTGGCGTTCACTTCTTAGGCCCTAACTATTCGATCGGGTGGAACAACGCCCTAGGGTGAAGCCTAGATTGCCCGGAAAGTTGAAATGACCATAACTTTCAAACTGGTTGCAATTATTCCTGTTATACGATGGAAAAACTGTTGTATTTATATTGTATTTTATGCTTCTGACGTTGACTTCTAAGGCACTAAGTATTCGATCTGTTGGGGCAACGCCCTAGAGTGAAGCCTAGGTTGCCCGGAACGTAGAAATGACCATAACTTTCACACTGGTTGCAATTATTCGTTTTATACGATGGAAAAACTGTTGTATTTATATTGTATTTTATGCTTCTGGCGTGCACTTCTTAGGCCCTAACTATTCGATCTGGTGGAGCATCGTCCTAGGGTGTAGCCTAGGTTGCCCGGAAAGTAGAAATGTCCATAACTTTCATACTGGTTGCAATTACTCGTTTTATACGATGGAAAAGCTGTTGTATTTATACTGTATTTTATGCTTCTGACGTTGACTTCTAACGCACTAACTATTCGATCTGGTGGAGCAACGCCCTAGAGTGAAATCTAGGTTGCCCGGAACGTAGAAATGACCATTACTTTCACACTCTTTGCAATTATTCATTTTATGCGATGGAAAAGCTGTTGCATTTATATTGTATTTTATGCTTCTGGCGTTGACTTCTTGGGCCCTAACTATTCGATCTGGTGGAGCAACGCCCCAGGGTGAATCCTAGGTTGCCCGGGAAGTAGAAATCACCATTACTTTCATACTGGATGCAACTATCCGTTTTATACGATGGAAAAACTGTTGTATTTATATTGCATTTTATGCTTCTGGCGCTCACTTCCAAGGCCTTAACTATTCGATCTGGTGGAAGAACGCACTAGGGTGAAGCCTAGGTTGCCCGGAACGTAGAAATGACCATAACTTTCACACTGGTATCAATTATTCGATTTATACAACGGAAAAACTGTTCTGTTTATCTTGTGTTTTATGTTTCGCGCGTTGACTTCTAAGGCCGGGCAATCTGGGCTTCACCCTACGGCGTTCCTCCACTAAATCGAATAGTTAGGGCCTTAAAAGACAACGCCAGAAGCATAAAATACAATATAAATACAACAGTTTTTCCATCGTATAACAGGAATAATTGCACCCAGTGTGAAAGCGATGTTCATTTTTAAGTTCCTGCCAACCTAGGCTTCACTCTATGGCGTTAGTCCACCAGATCCAATAGTTAGGGCGTAAGAAATCAACGCCAGCAGCATAAAATATTAAATAAATAGAACAGCTTTTCCATTGTATAAAACGAATAATTGCAACCAGTATGAAAGTTATGGTGATTTCTACGTTCCTGGCAGCATACGCTTCACTAATGGACGTTGCCCCACCAGATCCAATAGCTAGGAACTTAGAAGTCGAAGCCAGAAGCAGAAAATACAATACAAATGCAACAGTTTTTCCATCGTATAGCATGAATAATTGCAACCAGTGCGAAAGTAATGATCATTTCGACGTTTCGGGCATCCTAGACTTAACTCTGAGGCGTTGCCCCACCAGATCGAAGAGTTAGGGCCTTAGAAGTCAACGACAGATGCATAAACTACAAAATAAATACAACAGCCTTCCCATCGTATAAAACGAATAATTGCAACCTGTGTGAAGGTTATGGTCATATCTACGTTCCGGGCAACCTAGGCTTTACTGTATGGTGATGCTCCAGCAGATCGAATAGGTAGGGCCATAGAAGTCAACGCCCGAAGCATAAAATACAATAAATATACAAGAGTTTTTCCATCGTATAACAGGAGTAATTGCAACCAGTGTGAAAGTGATGGTCATTTCTACGTTCCGGGCAACCTAGGCTTCACTCCAGGGCGTTGGTCCACCAGTTCCAATAGTTTCGGCCTAAGAAGTCAACGCCAGAAGCACCAAATACAAAATAAATACATCAGTTTTTCCATCGTATATAACGAATAATTGCAACCAGTGTGAAAGTAATGGTTATTTCAACGTTCCGGGAAACCTAGGCTTCACTCTAGGGCGTTGCTCCACCACATCGAATGGCTACGGCCTTAGAAATCAACGCCAGAAGCATAAAATACAATATAGATACAACAGTTTTTCCATCGTATAAAATGAATAATTGCAAGCATTGTGAAAGTAATGGTCATTTCTACGTTCCGGGCAACCCAGGCGTCCCTCTAGGGCGTTGCTCTACCACATCCAATAGCTACGGCCTTTGAAGTCAACGCCAGAAGCATAAAATGCAATATAAATGCAACAGCTTTGCCGTCGTATAAAATGGATAATTGCAAACAGTGTGAAAGTGATGGCCATTTCTACGTTCCGAGCAACCTAGGCGTCACTCTAGGGCGTTGCTCCACCAGATCAAATAGTTAGAGCCTTAGAAGTCAACGCCCGAAGCATAAAATAAAATAAAGATACAACAGTTTTTCCATCGTATAACAGGAATAATTGCAACCAGTTTGAAAGTGATGGTCATTTCTACGTTCCGGGCAACCTAGGCTTCACTGTAGGGCGTTGCTCCACCAGATTGAATTGTTAGGTCCTTAGAAGTCAACGCCAGAAGCATAAAATACAATATAAATACAACAGTCTTTCCATCGTATAACAGAAATAATTGCAACCAGTGTGAAGGATATGGTCATATCTACGTTCCGGGCAAGCTAGGCTTCACTCTTGGACGTCGCGCCACCAGATCGAATAGCTAGGACCTTAGAAGTCAAAGCCCGAAGCATAAAATACAACAAAAAATCAAGAGATTCTCCATCGTATAGCAGGAATAATGGCAACCAGTTTGAAAGTGATGGTCATTTCTACGTTCCGAACAACCTAGCCTTCACTCTGGGCTGTTTTGTCCACCACATCGAATAGCTACGGCCTTATAAGTCAACGCCTGAAGCATAAAATACAATAAAAATGCTACAGTCTTTCCGTCGTATAAAACGAATAATTGCAACCAGTGTGAAAGCGATGGTCACTTCTACTTTCCGGGCAACCTAGCCTTCACTCTAGGGCGTTGTTCCACGAGATCGAATAGTTAGGGCCTTAGAAGTCAACGCCAGGAGCATAAAGTACAATAAAAATCCAACAGATTTTCCATCGTATAACAGGTATAACTGCCACCAGTGTTAAAGATATGGTCATATCTACGTTCCGGGCAACCGAGGCTTCACTCTAGGGCGTGGTTCCACCAGATCGAATTGTTAGGTCCTTAGAAGTCAACGCCAGAAGCATAAAATACAATATAAATACAACAGTCTTTCCATCGTATAACAGAAATAATTGCAACCAGTGTGAAGGATATGGTCATATCTACGTTCCGGGCAAGCTAGGCTTCACTCTTGGACGTCGCGCCACCAGATCGAATAGCTAGGACCTTAGAAGTCAAAGCCCGAAGCATAAAATACAACAAAAAATCAAGAGATTCTCCATCGTATAGCAGGAATAATGGCAACCAGTTTGAAAGTGATGGTCATTTCTACGTTCCGAACAACCTAGCCTTCACTCTGGGCTGTTTTGTCCACCACATCGAATAGCTACGGCCTTATAAGTCAACGCCTGAAGCATAAAATACAATAAAAATGCTACAGTCTTTCCGTCGTATAAAACGAATAATTGCAACCAGTGTGAAAGCGATGGTCACTTCTACTTTCCGGGCAACCTAGCCTTCACTCTAGGGCGTTGTTCCACGAGATCGAATAGTTAGGGCCTTAGAAGTCAACGCCAGGAGCATAAAGTACAATAAAAATCCAACAGATTTTCCATCGTATAACAGGTATAACTGCCACCAGTGTTAAAGATATGGTCATTTCTACGTTCCGGGCAACCTAGGCTTCACTCCAGGGCGTTGGTCCACCAGTTCCAATAGTTTCGGCCTAAGAAGTCAACGCCAGAAGCACCAAATACAAAATAAATACATCAGTTTTTCCATCGTATATAACGAATAATTGCAACCAGTGTGAAAGTAATGGTTATTTCAACGTTCCGGGAAACCTAGGCTTCACTCTAGGGCGTTGCTCCACCACATCGAATGGCTACGGCCTTAGAAATCAACGCCAGAAGCATAAAATACAATATAGATACAACAGTTTTTCCATCGTATAAAATGAATAATTGCAAGCATTGTGAAAGTAATGGTCATTTCTACGTTCCGGGCAACCCAGGCGTCCCTCTAGGGCGTTGCTCTACCACATCCAATAGCTACGGCCTTTGAAGTCAACGCCAGAAGCATAAAATGCAATATAAATGCAACAGCTTTGCCGTCGTATAAAATGGATAATTGCAAACAGTGTGAAAGTGATGGCCATTTCTACGTTCCGAGCAACCTAGGCGTCACTCTAGGGCGTTGCTCCACCAGATCAAATAGTTAGAGCCTTAGAAGTCAACGCCCGAAGCATAAAATAAAATAAAGATACAACAGTTTTTCCATCGTATAACAGGAATAATTGCAACCAGTTTGAAAGTGATGGTCATTTCTACGTTCCGGGCAACCTAGGCTTCACTGTAGGGCGTTGCTCCACCAGATCGAATTGTTAGGTCCTTAGAAGTCAACGCCAGAAGCATAAAATACAATATAAATACAACAGTCTTTCCATCGTATAACAGAAATAATTGCAACCAGTGTGAAGGATATGGTCATATCTACGTTCCGGGCAAGCTAGGCTTCACTCTTGGACGTCGCGCCACCAGATCGAATAGCTAGGACCTTAGAAGTCAAAGCCCGAAGCATAAAATACAACAAAAAATCAAGAGATTCTCCATCGTATAGCAGGAATAATGGCAACCAGTTTGAAAGTGATGGTCATTTCTACGTTCCGAACAACCTAGCCTTCACTCTGGGCTGTTTTGTCCACCACATCGAATAGCTACGGCCTTATAAGTCAACGCCTGAAGCATAAAATACAATAAAAATGCTACAGTCTTTCCGTCGTATAAAACGAATAATTGCAACCAGTGTGAAAGCGATGGTCACTTCTACTTTCCGGGCAACCTAGCCTTCACTCTAGGGCGTTGTTCCACGAGATCGAATAGTTAGGGCCTTAGAAGTCAACGCCAGGAGCATAAAGTACAATAAAAATCCAACAGATTTTCCATCGTATAACAGGTATAACTGCCACCAGTGTTAAAGATATGGTCATATCTACGTTCCGGGCAACCGAGGCTTCACTCTAGGGCGTGGTTCCACCAGATCGAATAGTTAGGGCCTAAGAAGTCAACGCCTGAAGCATAAAATACAATAAAAATACCACAGTTTTTCCATCGTATAACTGGAATAATTGCAACCAGTGTGAAAGTATTGGCCATTTCTACGTTTCAGGCATCCTAATCTCAACTCTGAGGCATTGCTCCACCAGATCGTATATGTAGGGCCTTAGAAGTCACCGCCAGAAGCATAAAATACAATGTTAATACAACAGCTTATCCATTGTACAAAACGAATAATTGCAACCAGTGTGAAAGTTATGGTCATTTCTACGTTCCGGGCAAACAAGGCTTCACTCTAGGGCGTTGTTTCACCAGATCGAATGGTTAGGGCATAAGAAGTCAACGCCAGAAGCATAAAGTACAATATAAATACAACAGTTTTTCAATCGTATATCAGGAATAATTGCCACCAGTGTGAAAGGTATGGTCATTTCTACGTTCCGGGCAACCTAGGCTTCACTCTAGGGCGTTGCTCCACCAGATCGAATAGTTAGGGCCTTAGAAGTCAAAGCCAGAAGCATAAAATACAATAAAAATGCAACAGTTCTTCCATCGTATAACAGGAATAATTGCAACCAGTTTGAAAGTGATGGTCATTTCTACGTTCCGGGCAACCTAGCCTTCACTCTAGGGCGTTGTCCCACCAGATCGAAGAGTTAGCTCCTAAGAAGTCAACGCCTGAAGCATAAAATACAATAAAAATACAACAGTTTTTCCATCGTAGAACAGGAATAATTGCAGCCAGTGTGAAAGTAATGGCCATTTCTACGTTTCAGGCATCCTAATCCTAACTATGTGGCATTGCTCCAGCAGATCGAATACGTAGGGCCTAAGAAGTCAACGCCAGAAGCACCAAATACGAAATAAATACAACAGTTTTTCCATCGTATAAAACGAATAATTGCAACCAGTGTGAAAGGTATGGTGATTTCTTCGTTCCGGGCAATATAGGCTTCACTATTGGACGTTGCCCCACCAGATCGAATAGCTAGGACCTTAGAAGTCGATGCCAGAAACAGAAAATACAATACAAATGCAACAGTTTTTCCATCGTATAGCATGAATAATTGCAACCAGTGCGAAAGTAATGATCATTTCGACTATTCGGTCATCCTAGACTTAAGTCTGAGGCGTTGCTCCACCAGATCAAAGAGTTAGGGCCTTAGAAGTCAACAACAGATGCATAAACTACAAAATAAATACAACAGCCTTCCCATCGTATAAAACGAATAATTGCAACCTGTGTGAAGGTTATGGTCATATCTACGTTCCGGGCAACCTAGGCTTCACTGTATGGTCTTACTCCACCAGATCGAATAGGTAGGGCCATAGAAGTCAACGCCAGATGCATAAAATACAATATGAATACAACAGTTTTTCCATCGTATAACAGGAATAATTGCAACCAGTGTGAAGGTGATGGTCATTTCTACGTTCCGGGCATCCTAGGCTTCACTCTAGGGCGTTGGCCCACCAGATCCAACGGTTAGGGCGTAAGAAATCAACGCCAGAAGCACCAACTACAAAATAAATACAACAGTTTTTCTATCGTATAAAACGAATAAATACAACCAGTGTGAAAGTTATGACCATTTCGACGTTTCGGGCATCCTAGATTTAACTCTGAGGCATTGCTCCACCAGATCGAAGACTTAGGGCCTTAGATGTCTACGCCAGAAGCATAAAATACAATATAAAAACAACAGTTTTTCAATCGTATAAGACGAATAATTGCAACCAGTATGAAAGTTATGGTCATTTCTACGGACCGGGCCACCTAGGCTTCACTCTAGGGCGTTGCTCCGACAGATCGAATAGTTAGGGCCTCAGAAGGCAACGCCAGAAGCATAAAATACAATGTAAATACAACAGTTTTTCCATGGTGTAAAACGGATAATAACAACCAGTGTGAAAGTAATGATCATTTCGACGTTTCGGGCATCCTAGACTTAACTCTGAGGCATTGCTGCACCAGATCGAAGACTTAGGGCCTTAGAAGTCAACGCCAGAAGCATAAAATACAATAAAAATACAACAGTCATTCCATCGTATGACAGGAATAATTGCAAACATTGTGAAGGTAATGATCATTTCTACGCTCCGGGCAACCTAGGCTTCACTCTAGGGTGTTGCTCCACCAGATCGAATAGTTGTGGCCTTAGAAGTCAACGCCCGAAGCATAAAATACAAAATAAATAGAACAGTTTTTCCATCGTATAAAACGAATACTAGCAATCAGTGTGAAAGTTATGGTCATTTCTACGTGCCGGGCAACCTAGGCTTCAGCCTAGTACGTGGCTCCACCATATCGAATTGTTAGGTCCTAAGAAGTAAGCGCCCGAAGCATAAAATACAATAAAGATACAACAGTTTTTCCATCGTATAACAGGAGTAATTGCAACCAGTGTGAAATGGATGGTCATTTCTACGTTCCGAGCTACCTAGGCCTCACTCTATGGCGTTGCTCCACTAGACCGAATTGTTAGGGCCTTAGAAGTCAACGCAAGAAGCATAAAATACAATATAAATACAACAGTTTGTCCATCGTGTAACAGGAATAAATGCAACCAGTGTGAAGGTAATGGTCATTTCTACGTTCCGGGCAACCTAGGCTTCACTCTAGGGCGTTGGTCCGCCAGATCGAATAGCTACGACCTTAGAAGTCGACGCCAGAAGCATAAAATACAATGTAAATACAACAGCTTTTCCATCGTATAAAATTAATAATTGCAATCAGTGTGAATGTAATGGTCATTTCTACGCTCCGGTCAACCTAGGCTTCACTCTAGGGCGTTGCTCCACCAGATCGAAGAGCTAAGGCCTTAGAAGACAACGCCCGAAGCATAAAATACAAAATAAATAGAACAGTCTTTCCATCGTATAAAACGAATAATTGCAGACAGTGTGAAAGTTATGGTCATTTCTACGTCCCGGGCGACCTAGGCTTGAGCCTATTACGTGGCTCCGCCAGGTCGATTTGTTAGGGCCTAACAAGTCAGCGCCAGAAGCATAAAATACAATATAAATACAACAGTTTTTCCATTGTATAAAACGAATAATTGCAACCAGTGTGAAAGTGATGGTCATTTCTACGTTTCGGGCAGCCTAGGCTTCACTCTAGGGCGTTGCTCCACCAGAAGAATAGATAGGGCCTAAGAAGTCAACGCTAGAAGCATAAAATACAATATAAATACAACAGATTTTCCATCGTATAAAACGAATAATAGCAACCAGTGAGAAAGTTATGGTCATTTCTACGGTCCGGGCCACCTAGGCTTCACTCTAGGGCGTTGCTCCGACAGATCGAATAGTTAGGGCCTCATAAGGCAACGCCCGAGGCATAAAATACAGAATAAATAGAACAGTTTTTCCATTGTATAAAACGAATAATTACAACCAGTGTGAAGGTAATGGTCTTTTCTACGCTCCGGGCAACCTAGGCTTCACTCTAAGGCGTTGCCACACCAGATCGAATAGTTAGGGCCTAAAAAGTCAACGCCAGAAGCATAAAATACAATAAAAATACAACAGTTTTTCCATCGTATAACAGGAATAATTGCAAGCAGCGTGAAAGTAATGGTTACTTCTACCTTCCGTGCAACCTAGGCTCCACTCTAGAGCGTTGCTCCACCAGATGGAATAGTTAGGGCCTTAGAAGTCAACGCACAAAGCATAAAATACAATAAAGATACAACAGCTTTTCCATCGTATAACTGGAATAATTCCAACCAGTGTGAATGTGATAGTCGTTTCCACGTTCCGGGCAGCCTAGGCTTCAATCTAGGTCGTTCTTCCACCAGATCGAATAGTTAGGGTCTAAGAAGTCAACGCCAGAAGCATAAAATACAATAAAGATTCAACAGTTTTTCCATCGTATAACCGGAGTAATTGCATCCAGCGTGAAAGTTATGGTCATTTCTACGTTCCCGGCAACCTAGGCTACACTCTAGGGAGTTGTTCCACCAGATCGAATAGATACGGAGTTAGAAGTCAACGCCAGAAGCAAAAAACACAATATAAATACAACAACTTTTCCATCGTATAAAATGAATAATTGCAAACAGTGTGAAAGTAATGGTCATTTCTACATTCCATGCAACCTAGGGCCCACTCTAGGGCGTTGCTCCACCAGATCGAATAGTTAGGACCTAAGAAGTAAACGCCAGAAGCATAAAATACAATAAAAATTCAACAGCTTTTCCATCGTATAACAGGAATAATTGCAACCACTGTGAAGCTAATGGTCATTTCTACGTTCCGAGCAACCGAGGCTTCACTCTAGGACGTTGCCCCACCAGATCGAATAGTTAGGGCCTTTGAAGTCAACGCCTGAAGCATAAAATACAATAAAGGTACAACAGCTATTCCATCGTATAACAGGGAATAACTGCATCCAGTGTGAAAGTGATGGTCATTTCTACGTTCCGGGCAACCTAGGCTTCACTATATGGCGTTGCTCCACCAGATAGAATTGTTAGGGCCTTAGAAGTCCACGCCAGCAGCATAAAATGTAATAAAAATACAACAGTTTTTCCATTGTATAAAAGGAATGATTGCCACCAGTGTGAACGTTATGATCATTTCTACGTTCTGGGCAACCTAGGCTTGACTCTTTGGCGTTGCTCCACCAGATCGAATATTTAGCGCTTCAGAAGTCAACGCCGGAGGCATAAAATACAAAATAAATAGAACAGTTTTTCCATTGTATAAAACGAATTATTGCAACCAGTGTGAAAGTTACGGTCATTTCTACGTTCCGTGCAACCTAGGCTTCACTCTACGGCGTTGGACCACCAGCTCGAATAGCAACGACCTTAGAACTCAACGCCAGAAGCATAAAATACAATATAAATACAACAGCTTTTCCATCGTATAAAATGAATAATTGCAATCTCAGTGATTGTAATGGTCATTTCTACGCTCCAGTCAACCTAGGCTCGACTCCAGGGCGTTGCTCCATCAGATCGCATAGCTATGGCCTAAGAGAGTCAGCGCCAGAAGCATAAAATACAAAATAAATAGAACAGTTTTTCCATCGTATAGAACGAATAATTGCATCCAGTGTGAAAGCAATGGCCATTTCTACGGTCCGGGTAACCTAGGCTTCACTCTAGTGCGTTGCTCCAAAAGATCGAATAGTTAGGGCCTTAGATGTCAACGCCCGAAGCATAAAATACAATAAAGATACAACAGTTTTTCCATCGTATAACAGGAGTAATTGCAACCAGTGTGAAAGGGATGGTCATTTCTACGTTCCGGGCAACCTACGCTTCACTCTATGGCGTTGTTCCACCAGATCGAATTGTTAGGGCCTTAGAAGTCAACGCCAGAAGTAGAAAATACAAAACAAGTACAACAGTCTTTCCAACGTATAGAACGAATAATTGCAACCAGTGTGAAAGTTATGGCTACTTCTACGTTCCGGGCAACCTAGGCGTCACTCTAGTGCGTTGCTCCAACACATCGAATAGTTAGGGCCTTAGAAGTCAAAGCTCGAAGCATAAAATACAATAAAGATACACAGTGTTTCCATCGTATAACAGGAGTAATTGCAACCAGTGTGAAATGGATGGTCATTTCTACGTTCCGAGCAACCTAGGCATCACTCTATGGCGTTGCTCCACCAGATCCAATTGTTAGGGCCTTAGAAGTCAATGCAAGAAGCATAAAATACAATATAAATGCAACAGTTTGTCCATCGTATAGCATTAATAATTGCAACCAGTGTGAAGGTAATGGTCATTTCTACTATTCGGGCAACAGAGGCTTCACTCTAGGGCGCTGCTCCTCCAGATCGAATAGTTAGGGACTTAGAAGTCAACGCCAGAGGCATACAATACAATAAAAATACAACAGTTTTTTATAGTATAACGGGAATAATTCCAAGCAGGTTGAAAGTAATGGTCACTTCTATCTTCCGTGCAACCTAGGCTCAACTCCAGGGCGTTGCTCCTCCAGATCGAATAGTTAGGGCCTTGGAAGTCAACGCACGAAGCATAAAATACAATAAAGATACAACAGTTTTGCCATCGTATAACTTGAATAATTCCAACCAGTGTGAATGTGATAGTCGCTTCTACGTTCCTGGCAGCCTAGGCTTCAATCTAGGTCGTTGTTCCTCCAGATCGAATTGTTAGGGCCTTAGAAGTCAAAGCACGAAGCATAAAATACAATAAAGATACACAGTTTTTCCATCGTATAACAGGAGTAATTGCAACCAGTGTGAAAGGGATGGTCATTTCTACGTTCCGAGCAACATAGGCTTCACTCTATGGCGTTGTTCCACCAGATCGAATTGATAGGGCCTTAGAAGTCAACGCCAGAAATATAAAATACAATATAAATACAACAGTTTTTCCATCGTATGAAACGAATAATTGAATCCAATGTGAACGTAATGGCCCTTTCTACGTCCCGGGCGACCTAGGCTTCAGCCTATTACGTGGCTCCGCCAGGTCGATTTGTTAGGGCCTAACATGTCAGCGCCAGAAGCATAAAATACAATATAAATACAACAGTTTTTCCATTGTATAAAACGAATAATTGCAACCAGTGTGAAAGTGATGGTCATTTCTACGTTTCGGGCAGCCTAGGCTTCACTCTAGGGCGTTGCTCCACCAGAAGAATAGATAGGGCCTAAGAAGTCAACGCTAGAAGCATAAACTACAATATAAATACAACAGATTTTCCATCGTATAAAACGAATAATAGCAACCAGTGAGAAAGTTATGGTCATTTCTACGGTCCTGGCCACCTAGGCTTCACTCTAGGGCGTTGCTCCGACAGATCGAATAGTTAGGGCCTCATAAGGCAACGCCCGAGGCATAAAATACAGAATAAATAGAACAGTTTTTCCATTGTATAAAACGAATAATTGCAACCAGTGTGAAGCTAATGGCCTTTTCTACGCTCCGGGCAACCTAGGCTTCACTCTAAGGCGTTGCCACACCAGATCGAATAGTTAGGGCCTAAAAAGTCAACGCCAGAAGCATAAAATACAATAAAAATACAACACTTTTTCCATCGTATAACAGGAATAATTGCAAGCAGCGTGAAAGTAATGGTTACTTCTACCTTCCGTGCAACCTAGGCTCCACTCTAGGGCGTTGCTCCACCAGATGGAATAGTTAGGGCCTTAGAAGTCAACGCACAAAGCATAAAATACAATAAAGATACAACAGCTTTTCCATCGTATAACTGGAATAATTCCAACCAGTGTGAATGTGATAGTCGTTTCCACGTTCCGGGCAGCCTAGGCTTCAATCTAGGTCGTTCTTCCACCAGATCGAATAGTTAGGGCCTAAGAAGTCAACGCCAGAAGCATAAAATACAATAAAGATTCAACAGTTTTTCCATCGTATAACCGGAGTAATTGCAGCCAGCGTGAAAGTTATGGTCATTTCTACGTTCCCGGCAACCTAGGCTACACTCTAGGGAGTTGTTCCACCAGATCGAATAGATACGGAGTTAGAAGTCAACGCCAGAAGCAAAAAACACAATATAAATACAACACCTTTTCCATCGTATAAAATGAATAATTGCAAACAGTGTGAAAGTAATGGTCATTTCTACATTCCATGCAACCTAGGGCCCACTCTAGGGCGTTGCTCCACCAGATCGAATAGTTAGGACCTAAGAAGTCAACGCCAGAAGCATAAAATACAATAAAAATTCGACAACTTTTCCATCGTATAACAGGAATAACTGCATCCAGTGTGAAAGTGATGGTCATTTCTACGTTTCGGGCAGCCTAGGCTTCACCATAGGGCGTTGCTCCACCAGAAGAATAGATAGCTCCTAAGAAGTCAACGCTGGAAGCATAAAATACAATATAAATACAACAGATTTTCCATCGTATAAAACGAATAATAGCAACCAGTGAGAAAGTTATGGTCATTTCTACGGTCCGGGCCACCTAGGCTTCACTCTAGGGCGTTGCTCCGACAGATCGAATAGTTAGGGCCTCATAAGGCAACGCCCGAGGCATAAAATACAGAATAAATAGAACAGTTTTTCCATTGTGTAAAACGAATAATTGCAACCAGTGTGAAAGTAATGGTCATTTCTACGTTCCGTGCAACCTAGGCTCCACTCTAGGGTGTTGCTCCACAAGATCGAATAGTTAGTGCCTTAGATGTCAACGCACGAAGCATAAAATACAATTTAAATACAGCAGTTTTTCCATCGTATAACTGGAATAATTCCAACCAATGTGAATGTGATAGTCGTTTCCACGTTCCGGGCAACCTAGGCTTCAATCTAGGTCGTTGTTCCACCAGATCGAATAGTTAGGGCCTAAGACGTCAACGCCAGAATCATAAAATACAATGTATATACAACAGTTTTTCGATCGAATCAAACGAATAATTGCAACCAGTGTGAAGGTAATGGTCTTTTCTACGCTCCGGGCAACCTAGGCTTCACTCTAAGGCGTTGCCACACCAGATCGAATAGTTAGGGCCTAAAAAGTCAACGCCAGAAGCATAAAATACAATAAAAATACAACAGTTTTTCCATCGTATAACAGGAATAATTGCAGGCAGCGTGAAAGTAATGGTTACTTCTACCTTCCGTGCAACCTAGGCTCCACTCTAGGGCGTTGTTCCACCAGATCGAATAGATACGGAGTTAGAAGTCAAAGCCAGAAGCATAAAATACAATATAAATACAACAACTTCTCCATCGTATAAAATGAATAATTGCATCAACTGTGAAGGTAATGGTCATTTCTACGTTCCGGGCAACCTAGGCTTCACTCTGGGGCGTTGCTCCTCCAGATCGAATAGTTATGGCCTAAGAAGTCAGCGCCAGAAGCATAAAATACAAAATAAATGCAACAGTCTTTCCATCGTGTAAAACTTATAACAGCAACCAGTGTGAAACTTATTGCCATATCTACGTTCCGGGCAACCTAGGCTTCACTGTAGAGCTTCGCTCCACCAGATCGAATGGGTAGGGCCTTAGAAGTCAACGCCAGAAGAATAAAATACAATATAAATACAAGAGTTTTTCCATTGTATAAAATGAATAATTGTAAACAGCGTGAAAGTGATGGTCATTTCTACGTTCCGTGCAACCTTGGCTTCGCTCTAGGGCGTTGGTCCACGAGATCGAATGGCTATGGACTTAGAATTCAACGCCAGAGGCAAAAAACACAATAAAAATACAACAGTCATTCCATCGTATGACAGGAATAATTGCAAACATTGTGAAGGTAATGATCATTTTTACGCTCCGGGCAACCTAGGCTTCACTCTAGGGTGTTGCTCCACCAGATCGAATAGTTGTGGCCTTAGAAGTCAACGCCCGAAGCATAAAATACAAAATAAATAGAACAGTTTTTCCATCGTATAAAACGAATAATAGCAATCAGTGTGAAAGTTATGGTCATTTCTACGTGCCGGGCAACCTAGGCTTCAGCCTAGTACGTGGCTCCACCATATCGAATTGTTAGGTCCTAAGAAGTAAGCGCCCGAAGCATAAAATACAATAAAGATACAACAGTTTTTCCATCGTGTAACAGGAGTAATTGCAACCAGTGTGAAAGTGATGGTCATTTCTACGTTTCGGGCAGCCTAGGCTTCACTCTAGGGCGTTGCTCCACCAGAAGAATAGATAGGGCCTAAGGAGTCAACGCTAGAAGCATAAAATACAATATAAATACAACAGATTTTCCATCGTATAAAACGAATAATAGCAACCAGTGAGAAAGTTATGGTCATTTCTACGGTCCTGGCCACCTAGGCTTCACTCTAGGGCGTTGCTCCGACAGATCGAATAGTTAGGGCCTCATAAGGCAACGCCCGAGGCATAAAATACAGAATAAATAGAACAGTTTTTCCATTGTATAAAACGAATAATTGCAACCAGTGTGAAGCTAATGGTCTTTTCTACGCTCCGGGCAACCTAGGCTTCACTCTAAGGCGTTGCCACACCAGATCGAATAGTTAGGGCCTAAAAAGTCAACGCCAGAAGCATAAAATACAATAAAAATACAACACTTTTTCCATCGTATAACAGGAATAATTGCAAGCAGCGTGAAAGTAATGGTTACTTCTACCTTCCGTGCAACCTAGGCTCCACTCTAGAGCGTTGCTCCACTAGATGGAATAGTTAGGGCCTTAGAAGTCAACGCACAAAGCATAAAATACAATAAAAATTCAACAACTTTTCCATCGTATAACAGGAATAATTGCAACCACTATGAAGGTAATGGTCATTTCTACGTCCCGAGCAACCGAGGCTTCACTCTAGGACGTTGCTCCACAAGATCGAATAGTTAGGGCCTTTGAAGTCAACGCCTGAAGCATAAAATACAATAAAGGTACAACTGTTATTCCATCGTATAACAGGAATAACTGCATCCAGTGTGAAAGTGATGGTCATTTCTACGTTTCGGGCAGCCTAGGCTTCACCCTAGGGCGTTGCTCCACCAGAAGAATAGATAGGGCCTAAGAAGTCAACGCTGGAAGCATAAAATACAATATAAATACAACAGATTTTCCATCGTATAAAACGAATAATAGCAACCAGTGAGAAAGTTATGGTCATTTCTACGGACCGGGCCACCTAGGCTTCACTCTAGGGCGTTGCTCCGACATTTCGAATAGTTAGGGCCTCATAAGGCAACGCCCGAGGCATAAAATACAGAATAAATAGAACAGTTTTTACATTGTATAAAACGAATAATTGCAACCAGTGTGAAAGTAATGGTCATTTCTACGCTCCGTACAACCTAGGCTTCACTCTAGGGCGTTGGTCCACCAGATCGAATAGTTATGGCCTAAGAAGACAACGCCAGAAGCATAAAATAAAATATTAATGGAACAGTTTTTCCATTGCATAGAACGAATAATTCCAACCAGTATGAACGTTATGGTCATTTCTACGTTCCGGGCCACCTAGGCTTCAATCTAGGGCGTTGCTCCACCATATCGAATAGTTAGGGCCTATTAAGTCAACGCCAGAAGCATAAAATACAAAATAAATTCAACAGTTTTTCCATCGTATAAAACGAATAATTGCAACCAGTGTGAAAGTGAAGGTCATTTCTACGTTTCGGGCAGCCTAGGCGTCACTCGAGGGCGATGCTCCACCAGAAGCATAGATAGGGCCTAAGAAGTCAACGCTAGAAGCATAAAATACAATATAAATATAACAGATTTTCCATCGTATAAATCGAATAATAGCAACCAGTGTGAAAGTTATGGTCATTTCTACGGTCCGGGCCACCTAGGCTTCACTCCAGGGCGTTGCTCCGACAGATCGAATAGTTAGGGCCTCATAAGGCAACGCCGGAGGCATAAAATACAAAATAAATAGAACAGTTTTTCCATTGTATAAAACGAATTATTGCAACCAGTGTGAAAGTTATGGTCATTTCTACGCTCCGTACAACCTAGGCTTCACTCTAGGGCGTTGGTCCACCAGATCGAATAGTTATGGCCTAAGAAGTCAACGCCAGAAGCATAAAATACAATATAAATACAACAGTTTTTCCATTGTACAAAACGAATAATTGCAACCAGTATGAACGTTATGGTCATTTCTACGTTCTGGGAAACCTAGGCTTCACCCTAGGATGTGGCTCCACCATATCGAATATTCAGGGCCTTAGAAGTCAACGCCCGAAGCATAAAATACAATATAAATACAACAGCTTTTCCATCGTATAAAATGAATAATAGCAATCAGTTTGAATGTAATGGACATTTCTACACTCCGGTCAACCTAGGCTTCACTCTAGGGCGTTGCTCCACCAGATCGAAGAGTTAGGGCCTTAGAAGACAACGCCAGACGCATAAAATACAAAATAAATGGAACAGTCTTCCCATCGTATAAAACGAATAATTGCTGCCAGTGTGAAAGTTATGGTCATTTCTACGTTCTGGGCAACCTAGGCTTCAGCCTATTACGTGGCTCCACCATATCGAATTGTTAGGGCCTAAGAAGTCAGCGCCAGAAGCATAAAATACAATATAAATACAACAGTTTTACCATCGTATAAAACGAATAATTGCAACCAGTGTGAAGGTAATGGTCTTTTCTACGCTCCGGGTAACCTAGGCTACACTCTCGGGCGGTGCTCCACCAGATCAATTAGTTAGGGACTTAGAAGACAACGCCAGAAATATAAAATACAAAACAAATACAACAGTTTTTCTATCGTATAAAACGAATAATTGCAACCAGTGTGAAAGTTATGGTCATTTCTACGTTCCGTGCAACCTAGGCTACACTATAGGGCGTTGCTCCACCAGATGGAAATGTTAGGGCCTTCGAAGCAACGCAAGAAGCATAAAATACAATGTAAATACAACAGTTTGTCCATCGTATAACAGGCATAATTGCAACCAGTGTGAAGGTAATGGTCATTTCTACGTTCGGGGCAACCTAGGCTTCACTCTAGGGCGTTGCTCCACCAGATCGAATACCTAGGGACTTAGAAGTCGACGCCAGAAGCATACAATAAAATACAAATACAACAGTTTTTCATCGTATAACGGGAATAACTCCAAGCAGCGTGAAAGTAATGGCCACTTCTACCTTCCGTGCAACCTAGGCTCAACTCTAGGGCGTTGCTCCTCCAAATCGAATAGTTAGGGCCTTAGAAGTCAACGCACGAAGCATAAAATACAATAAAGATACAACAGTTTTACCACCGTATAACTTGAATAATTCCAACCAGGGTGAAGGGGATGGTCATTTCTACGTTCCGAGCAACCTAGGCTTCACTCTATGGCGCTGTTCCACCAGATCGAATTTTAGGGTCTTAGAAGTCAACGCCAGAAGTATAAATTTCAAAACAAGTACAACTGTTTTTACATCGTATAAAACGAATAATTGCAACCATTGCGAAAGTTGTGGTCATTTCTACGTTCCGGGCAGCCTAGGCTTCACTATAGGGCGTTGCTCCTCCACATCGAATAGCTACGGACTTAGAAGCCAACGCCAGAAGCAAAAAATACAATTTAAATACAACAGTTTTTCCATCGTATAGAACGAATAATTGCATCCAGTGTGAAAGCAATGGCCATTTCTACGATCCGGGCAACCTAGGCTTCACTCTAGTGCGTTGCTCCAACAGATCGAATAGTTAGGGCCTTAGAAATCAACGCCCGAAGCATAAAATACAATGAAGATACAACAGTTTTTCCATCGTATAACAGGAGTAATTGCAACCAGTGTGAAGGTAATGGTCATTTCTACGTTCCGGGCAACCTAGGCTTCACCCTAGGGCGTTGGTCCACCAGATCGAATAGCTACGACCTTAGAAGTCAACGCCAGAAGCATAAAATACAATGTAAATACAACAGCTTTTCCATCGTATAAAATGAATAATTGCAATCAGTGTGAATGTAATGGTCATTTCTACGCTCCGGTCAACCTAGGCTTCACTCTAGGGCGTTGCTCCACCAGATCGAAGAGCTAGGGCCTTATAAGACAACGCCCGAAGCATAAAATACAAAATAAATGGAACAGTCTTTCCACCGTATAAAACGAATAATTGCAGACAGTGTGAAAGTTATGGTCATTTCTACGTTCCGTGCAACCCAGGCTTCAATCCAGGGCGTTGCTCACCCAGATCGAATAGTTATGGCCTAAGAAGACAACGCCAGAAGCATAAAATACAATATTAATGGAACAGTTTTTCCATTGCATAGAACGAATAATTCCAACCAGTATGAACGTTATGGTCATTTCTACGTTCTGGGAAACCTAGGCTTCACCCTAGGATGTGGCTCCACCATATCGAATATTCTGGGCCTTAGAAGTCAACGCCCGAAGCATAAAATACAGTATAAATACAACAGCTTTTCCATCGTATAAAATGAATAATAGCAATCAGTTTGAATGTAATGGACATTTCTACACTCCGGTCAACCTAGGCTTCACTCTAGGGCGTTGCTCCACCAGATCGAAGAGTTAGGGCCTTAGAAGACAACGCCAGACGCATAAAATACGAAATAAATGGAACAGTCTTTCCATCGTATAAAACGAATAATTGCTGCCAGTGTGAAAGTTATGGTCATTTCTACGTTCCGCGCAACCTAGGCTTCAGCCTATTACGTGGCTCCACCATATCGAATTGTTAGGGCCTAAGAAGTCAGCGCCAGAAGCATAAAATACAATATAAATACAACAGTTTTACCACCGTATAAAACGAATAATTGCAACCAGTGTGAAGGTAATGGTCTTTTCTACGCTCCGGGTAACCTAGGCTACACTCTCGGGCGGTGCTCCACCAGATCAATTAGTTAGGGACTTAGAAGACAACGCCAGAAATATAAAATACAAAACAAATACAACAGTTTTTCTATCGTATAAAACGAATAATTGCAACCAGTGTGAAAGTTATGGTCATTTCTACGTTCCGTGCAACCTAGGCTACACTATAGGGCGTTGCTCCACCAGATGGAAATGTTAGGGCCTTCGAAGCAACGCAAGAAGCATAAAATACAATGTAAATACAACAGTTTGTCCATCGTATAACAGGTATAATTGCAACCAGTGTGAAGGTAATGGTCATTTCTACGTTCGGGGCAACCTAGGCTTCACTCTAGGGCGTTGCTCCACCAGATCGAATACCTAGGGACTTAGAAGTCGACGCCAGAAGCATACAATAAAATACAAATACAACAGTTTTTCATCGTATAACGGGAATAACTCCAAGCAGCGTGAAAGTAATGGCCACTTCTACCTTCCGTGCAACCTAGGCTCAACTCTAGGGCGTTGCTCCTCCAAATCGAATAGTTAGGGCCTTAGAAGTCAACGCACGAAGCATAAAATACAATAAAGATACAACAGTTTTACCACCGTATAACTTGAATAATTCCAACCAGTGTGAAGGGGATGGTCATTTCTACGTTCCGAGCAACCTAGGCTTCACTCTATGGCGCTGTTCCACCAGATCGAATTTTAGGGTCTTAGAAGTCAACGCCAGAAGTCTAAATTTCAAAACAAGTACAACTGTTTTTACATCGTATAAAACGAATAATTGCAACCATTGCGAAAGTTGTGGTCATTTCTACGCTCCGGGCAACATAGGCTTCACTCTAGGGTGTTGCTCCACCAGATCGAATAGTTGTGGCCTTAGAAGTCAACGCCCGAAGCATAAAATACAAAATAAATAGAACAGTTTTTCCATCGTATAAAACGAATAATAGCAATCAGTGTGAAAGTTATGGTCATTTCTACGTGCCGGGCAACCTAGGCTTCAGCCTATTACGTGGCTCCACCATATCGAATTGTTAGGGCCTATGAAGTCAACGCCAGAAGCATAAAATACAAAATAAATTCAACAGTTTTTCCATCGTATAAACGAATAATTGCAACCAGTGTGAAAGTGAAGGTCATTTCTACGTTTCGGGCAGCCTAGGCTTCACTCGAGGGCGTTGCTCCACCAGGTCGAACAGCTATGGCATCAGAAGTCAACGCCAGAAGCATAAAATACAATATAAATGAAACAGATTTTCCATTGTATAAAACGAATAATTGCAGCCAGTGTGAAAGTTATGGTCATTTCTACGTTCCGTGCAACCTAGGTTTCAATCTAGAGCGTTGCTCCACCAGGTCGAACAGCTATGGCATCAGAAGTCAACGCCAGAAGCATAAAATACAATATAAATGAAACAGATTTTCCATTGTATAAAACGAATAATTGCAAGCAGTATGAACGTTATGGCCATTTCTGCGTCCCGGGCCACCTAGGCTTCACACTAGGGCGTTGCTCCACCAGATCGAACAGCTATGGCCTAAGAAGTCAACGCCAGAAGCATAAAATACAAAATAAATACAACAGTTTTTCCATGGTGTAAAACGGATAATAACAACCAGTGTGAAAGTAATGATCATTTCGAAGTTTCGGGCATCCTAGACTTAACTCTGGGGCATTGCTCCACCAGATCGAAGACTTAGGGCCTTAGAAGTCAACGCCAGAAGCATAAAATACAAAATAAATTGAACAGTTTTTCCATCGTATAAAACGAATGATTGCAACCAGTGTGAAAGTTATAGTCATTTCTACGTTCCGTGCAGCCTAGGCTTCACTCTAGGGCGCTGGTCCACCAGATCGAATATATAGGGCCTAAGAAGTCAACGCCAGAAGCATAGAATACAATATAAATACAACAGTTTTTCCATTGTATAAAACGAATAATTGCAACGAGTATGAACGTTATGGTCATTTCTACGTACCGGGCAACCTAGGCTTCACCCTAGGACGTGGCTCCACCATATCGAATAGTTAGGGCCTTAGAAGTAAACGCCCGAAACATAAAATACAATAAAAGTACAACAGTTTTTCCATCCTATAACAGGAATAATTGCAACCAGTGTGAAAGTAATGGTCGTTTCTACGTTCCCGCCAACATAGGCTTTACTCCAGGACGTGGCTCCACCATATCGAATAGTTAGGGCCTATGAAGTCAACGCCAGAACCATAAAATACAATATAAATTCAACAGTTTTTCCATCGTATAAAACGAATAATTGCAACCAGTGTGAAAGTGATGGTCATTTCTACGTTTCGGGCAGCCTAGGCTTCACTCGAGGGCGTTGCTCCACCAGAAGAATAGATAGGGCCTAAGAAGTCAACGCTAGAAGCATAAAATACAACATAAATACAACAGATTTTCCATCGTTTAAATCGAATAATAGCAACCAGTGTGAAAGTTATGGTCATTTCTACGGTCCGGGCCACCTAGGCTTCACTCCAGGGCGTTGCTCCGACAGATCGAATAGTTAGGGCCTCATAAGGCAACGCCCGAGGCATAAAATACAAAATAAATTCAACAGTTTTTCCATCGTATAAAACGAATAATTGCAACCAGTGTGAAAGTGAAGGTCATTTCTACGTTTCGGCAGCCTAGGCTTCACTCGAGGGCGTTGCTCCACCAGAAGAATAGATAGGGCCTAAGAAGTCAACGCTGGAGGCATAAAATACAATATAAATACAACAGATTTTCCATCGTATAAATCGAATAATAGCAACCAGTGTGAAAGTTATGGTCATTTCTACGGTCCGGGCCACCTAGGCTTCACTCCAGGGCGTTGCTCCGACGGATCGAATAGTTAGGGCCTCATAAGGCAACGCCCGAGGCATAAAATACAAAATAAATAGAACAGTTTTTCCATTGTATATAACGAAGTATTGCAACCAGTGTGAAAGTTATGGTCATTTCTACGCTCCGTACAACCTTGGCTTCACTCTAGGGCGTTGGTCCACCAGATCGAATAGTTATGGCCTAAGAAGTCAACGCCAGGAGCATAAAATACAATATAAATACAACAGTTTTTCCATTGTACAAAACGAATAATTGCAACCAGTATGAACGTTATGGTCATTTCTACGTTCGGGGAAACCTAGGCTTCACCCTAGGATGTGGCTCCACCATATCGAATATTTAGGGCCTTAGAAGTCAACGCCCGAAGCATAAAATACAATATAAATACAGGGTGTAACAAAAATGTCGCAGTTCCTTAAAAGGGGTGATTCAGGGGGTGATTTGAAACAACTTTTTCCTTTGCGAAAATGTAAGATGAGGCTTGGTTAACGAGTTATTAATGAAAAACACCGGCCAATGAGAGCGCGAGTTTGCCGTCCGGGCGACTGCGGTAGCGTTGGGTACGCGCTGGGCGCTACGGTTGTACTCCGAACAAGAAAGTCGACATGCGTCGAAGGAAATAGCATTAGTGTGAAAATATTTGCATAACGTATAAACGAAAAAGCAATGCAACAAAAGAAATGAACGGAGAATTGGAGAATTAACGTTGAAGATAGAAACGTTGAAAGTAGTCTGCGTTAGATTTAGAAAATAATAATCATTAATGAATTAAATGCAATTCATCTATAGTTTGCAAATCTGTGTCACTGGGTCACTGTACCGATACTGGTCGTCGACCTCTGGAATGGTTTATGGCAGAGTAGAATTTTTCCAAAGAAGCTCCTTGTACCCCCCACGTAGTTTAAGCACCTCAGACCTTCTTTGTTCGGACACTCCGAGATCATGTCTCCTTCGAAACCAAAGCAATAAAGCCATAAATTACCTAAACACGTGCCCTAGCATAAACCATTTCGACGGTCGATGACCAGGATCGGTACAGTGACCCAGTGACACATGTTTACAAACTACAGGTGAAGTTTGTTCTCTTCTTCCTTTATTTTTCGTTGTATTACTTTTTCGTTTATACGTTATGCGAATAAGAGATTTACATATTCGTATCTTTGCGTTGCACGTAGTTTTCCTCGATTTTAAGTAATTATTCACTTCAAGTGATAAACAAAAAAAGGACTCGGTGTTATTTATTATGTCGCTTTCAGTTTTCATACTAATGCTATTTTCTTCGATGTATGACGACTTTCTTGTTCGGAGTACAACTGAAGCATCTAGCGCGCGTACCCAACGCTACCGCGGTCGCTCGGGCGGCAAACTCGCGCTCTCATTGGCTGGTGTTTTTCGTTAATAACTCGTTAACGAAGCCTCATCTCACATTTTCGCTAAGGAAAAAGTTGTTTCAAATCACCCCCTAAATCACCCCTTTTAAGGAACTGCGACATTTTTGTTACACCCTGTATAACAGCTTTTCCATCGTATAAAATGAATAATTGCAATCAGTTTGAATGTAATGGTCATTTCTACGCTCCGGTCAACCTAGGCTTCACTCTAGGGCGTTGCTCCACCAGATCGAAGAGTTAGAGCCTTAGAAGACAACGCCTGAAGCATAAAATACAAAATAAATAGAACAGTCTTTCCATCGTATAAAACGAATAATTGCAGCCAGTGTGAAAGTTATGGTCATTTCTATGTTCCATGCAACCTAGGTTTCAATCTAGAGCGTTGCTCCACCAGGTAGAACAGCTATGGCCTCAGAAGTCAACGCCAGAGGCATAAAATACAATATAAATGGAACAGATTTTCCATTGTATAAAACGAATAATTGCAACCAGTATGAACGTTATGGCCATTTCTACGTTCCGGGCCACCTAGGCTTCACACTAGGGCGTTGCTCCACCAGATCGAGCAGCTATGGCCTAAGAAGTCAACGCCACAAGCATAAAATACATTATAAATACAACAGTTTTTCCATGGTGTAAAACGGATAATAACAACCAGTGTGAAAGTAATGACCATTTCGACGTTTCGGGCATCCTAGACTTAACTCTGGGGCATTGCTCCACCAGATCGAAGACTTAGGGCCTTAGAAGTCAACGCCAGAAGCATAAAATACAAAATAAATTCAACAGTTTTTCCATCGTATAAAACGAATGATTGCAACCAGTGTGAAAGTTATGGTCATTTCTACGTTCCGTGCAACCTAGGCTTCAATCTAGGGCGTTGCTCAACCAGATCGAATAGTTATGGCCTAAGAAGACAACGCCAGAAGCATAAAATACAATATTAATGGAACAGTTTTTCCATTGCATAGAACGAATAATTCCAACCAGTATGAACCTTATGGTCATTTCTACGTTCCGGGACACCTAGGCTTCACCGTGGGACGTGGCTCCACCATATCGAATAGTTAGGGCCTCATAAGGCAACGCCCGAGGCATAAAACACAAAATAAATAGAACAGTTTTTCCTTTGTATAAAACGAATTATTGCAACCAGTGTGAAAGTTATGGTCATTTGTACGTTCCAGGCAACCTAGGCTTCACCCTAGGATGTGGCTCCACCATATCGAATAGTTAGGGCCTTAGAAGTCAACGCCCGAAGCATAGAATCCAATAAAAATACAACAGTTTTTCCATCGTATGACAAGAGTAATTGCAACCAGTGTCAAAGTGATGGTCATTTCTACGTTCCGGGCAACCTAGGCTTCACCCTAGGATGTGGCTCCACCATATCGAATAGTTAGGGCCTTAGAAGTCAACGCCCGAAGCATAAAGTACAATGAAAATACAACACTTTTTCCACCGTATAACAGGAATAATTGGAAACAGTGTGAAGGTAATGGTCATTTTACGCTCCGGTCAACCTAGGCTTCACTCTAGGGCGTTGCTCCACCAGATCGAAGAGTTAGGGCCTTAGAAGACAACGCCCGAAGCAAAAAATACAAAATGAATAGAACAGTTTTTCCATCGTATAAAACGAATAATTGCGGCCAGTCTGTAAGTTATGGTCATTTCTACGTTCCGTGCAACCTAGGCTTCAATCTAGGGCGTTGCTCCACCAGATCGAATCGTTATGGCCTAAGAAGAAAACGCCAGAAGCATAAAATACAATATAAATACAACAGTTTTTCCATTGTATAAAACGAGTAATTGCAACCAGTGTGAAAGTTATGGTCATTTCTACTTTCCCGGCAACCTAGGCTTCACCCTAGGGCGTTGCTCCACCAGGTCGAATAGCTAGGGCCTAAGAAGTCAACGCCAGAAGTATAAAATACGATATAAATAAAACAGCTTTTACTTCGTATAAAACGAATAATAGCAACGAGTGTGAAAGTTATGGTCATTTCAACGTTCCGGGCAATCTAGGCTTCACTCTAGGGCGTTGCTCCACCAGATCAATCAGTTAGGGCCTTAGAAGTCAACGCCAGAAGCTTAAAATACAATATAAATATAACAGTCTTTCCATCGTAAAAAACGAAAGATAGCAACCAGTGTGAAAGTTATGGTCATTTCTACGTTCCGGGCAACCTAGGCTTCACTCTAGGGCGTTGCTCCACCAGATCGAATAGTTAGGGCCTCAGAAGTCAACGCCCGAAGCATAAAATACGAAATAAATAAAACAGTTTTTCCATCGTATAAAACGAATAATTGCTACCAGTGTGAAAGTTATGGTCATTTCTACGTTCCGCGCAACCTGGGCTTTACCCTAGGGCGTTGTTCCACCAGATGGAATAGTTAGGGCCTAAGAAGTCAACGCCAGAAGCATAAAATACGATATAAATACAACAGCTTTTCCATCGTATTAAACGAATAATTGCAACCAGTGTGGAAGTTATGGTCATTTCTACGCTCCGGGCAACATAGGCTTCACTCTAGGGCGGTGCTCCACCAGATCAAATAGTTAGGGCCTAAGAAGTCAACGCCAGAAGCATAAAATACAACTTAAATACAACAGATTTTCCATCCTATATAATGTATATTTGCAAACAGTGTGAAAGTAATGGTCACTTCTACGTACCGGGCAACCTAGGCTCCACTCTAGGGCGTTGCTCCACCAGACCGAATAGCTTGGGCCTTAGAAGTCAACGCCAGAAGCATAAAATACTATAAAGATGCAAAAGTTTTTCCATCGTATAACAGGAATAACTGCAGACAGTATGAAAGTACTGGTCATTTCTACGTTCCGGGTAACCTAGGTTTCACTCTAGGGCGTTGCTCCACCAGATCGAATAGCTAGGGGCTTAGAATTCAACGCCAGAAGGATAAAATACAATATAAGTACAACAGTTTTTCCATCGTATAAAATGAATAATTGCAACCAGAGTGGAACTTATGGTCATTTCTACATTCCGAGCCACCTAGGCTTCACTCTTGGGCGTTGCTCCACCTGATCGAATAGTTAGGGCGTAAGAAGTCAACGCCAGGAGCATAAACTACAATATAAATACAACAGCTTTTCCATCGTATATAATGTATATTTGCAAACAGTGTGAAAGTAATGGTCATTTCAACGTTCCGGGCAACGTTGGTTTCACTCTAGGGCGTTGATCCACCATAGGGAATAGTTAGGGCCTAAGAAGTCAACGCCAGAAGCATAAAATACAATATAAATACAACAGCTGTTCAATCGTATAAAACGAATAATTGCAACCAGTGTGAAAGTTATGGACATTTCTACATTCCGGCCAACCTAGGCTTCACTCTAGGGCGTTGCTCCACCAGATCGAATAGCTACGGCCTTAGAAGTCAACGCGAGAGGCATAAAATACAATATAAATACAACAGCTTTTCCATCGTACAAAATGAATAATAGCAAACAGTGTGAAAGTAATTGTCATTTCTACGTTCCGGGCAACCTAGGCTTCACACTAGGTCGTTGCTCCACCTGATCAAATATCTAGCGACTTAGAATTAAACGCCAGAAGCATAGAATACAATAAAAATACAACAGTTTTTCCATCGTATAACAGGAATAATTGCAACCAGTGTGAATGTAATGGCCATTTCTACGTTCGGGGCAACCTAGGTTTGCACCGTAGGCCGTTGTTCCACCAGATCGAATAGTTAGGGCCTAAGAAGTGAACGCCAGAAGCATAAAATGCAATAAAAATACAACAGTTTTTCCATCGTATAGCAGGAATAATTTGCAACCAGTGTGATAGTAGTGGTCATTTCTACGTTCCGGGCAACCTAGGCTTCACTCTAGGGCGTTGCTCCACCAGATCAAACAGTTAGGGCCTTAGATGTCAACGCCCGAAGCATTAAACACAAAATAAATAGAACAGTTTTTCCATTGTATAAAACGAATAATTGATACCAGTGTGAAAGTTATGGTCATTTCTACGTTCCGGGCAACCTAGGCTTCACCCTAGGCCGTTGTTCCACCAGATCGAATAGTTAGGGCCTAAGAAGTGAACGCCAGAAGCATAAAATGCAATAAAAATACAACAGTTTTTCCATCGTATAGCAGGAATAATTTGCAACCAGTGTGATAGTAGTGGTCATTTCTACGTTCCGGGCAACCCAGGTTTCACTCCAGGGCGTTGCTCCACCAGATCGAATGGTTACGGCCTAAGAAGTCAACGCCAGAAGCATAAAATACGATAAAGACGCAACGGTTTTTCCATCGTATAAAACGAATAATTGCAATCAGTGTGAAAGTTATGGCCATTTCTACATTCCCAGCAACCTCGGCTTCACACTAGGGCGTTGCTCCACCAGATCGAATAGTTAGGTCCTTAGAAGTCAACGACAGAAGCATAAAATACGATATAAATACAACAGCTGTTCCATCGTATAAAAGGAATAATTGCAAACAGTGTGAAAGTAATGGTCATTTCTACGTTCCGTGCAACCTAGGCTTCACTCTAGGGCGTTGCTTCACCAGATCAAACAGTTAGGGCCTTAGAAGCCAACGCCCGAAGCATTAAACACAGAATAAATAGAACAGTTTTTCCTTTGTATAAAACGAATAATTGCTACCAGTGTAAAAGTTAAGGTCATTTCTACGTTCCGGGCAACCTAGGCTTCACCCTAGGCCGTTGTTCCACCAGATCGAATAGTTAGGGCCTAAGAAGTGAACGCCAGAAGCATAAAATGCAATAAAAATACAACAGTTTTTCCATCTCATAGCAGGAATAATTTGCAACCAGTGTGATAGTAGAGGTCATTTCTACGTTCCGGGCAACCTAGGTTTCACTCCAGGGCGTTGCTCCACCAGATCGAATAGTTACGGCCTAAGAGGTCAACGCCCGAAGCATAAAATACGATATAAATACAACAGCATTTCCATCGTATTAAATGAATAATTGCAAACAGTGTGAAAGTAGTGGCCATTTCTACGTTCCGGGCAACCTAGGCTTCACTGTATGGCGTTCTTCCACCACATGGAATAGCTACGGCCTCAGAAGTCCACGCCTGAAGCATAAAATACAATAAAAATACAACAGCCTTTCCATCGTATAACAGGAATAATTGCAACAAGCGTGAAAGTAATGATCATTTCGGCGTTTCGGGCATCCTAGACTTAACTCTGAGCCATTGCTCCACCAGATCGAATATTTAGGGCCTTAGAAGTCAACGCCAGAAGCATAAAATACAATATAAATACAACAGCTGTTCCATCGTATAAAAGGAATAATTGCAAACAGTGTGAAAGTAATGGTCATTTCTACGTTACGGGCAACCTAGGCTTCACTCTACGGCGTTGTTCCACCAAATCGAGTAGTTAGGGCCTAAGAAGTCAACACCAGAAGAATAAAATACAATAAAGATACAACAGTCTTTCCATCTTATAACAGGAATAATTGCAACCCTTGTGAAAGTGATGGTCATTTCTACGTTCCAGGCAACCTAGGCTTCACTCTATGTCGTTGTTCCTCAAGATCGAATAGTTAGGGCCTAAGAAGTCAACGCCAGAAGCATAAAATTCAATAAAAATACAACAGTTTTTCCATCGTACAGCAGGAATAATTTGCAACCAGTGTGATAGTAGTGGTCATTTCTACGTCCCGGGCACCCCAGGTTTCACTCCAGGGCGTTGCTCCACCAGATCGAATAGTTACGGCCTAAGAAGTCATAGCCAGAAGCATAAAATACGATAAAGATGCAACAGCTTTTCCATCGTATAAAACGAATAATTGCAACCTGTGTGAAGGTTATCGTCATATCTACGTTCCGGGCAACCTAGGCTGCACTCTAGGGCGTTGCTCCACCAGATGGAATAGTTAGGGCCTTAGAAGTCAACGCCCGAAGCATAAAATACAAAATAAATAGAACGGTTTTTCCATTGTATAAAACGAATATTTGCTACGAGTGTAAAAGCTATGGTCATTTCTACGTTCCGGGCAACCTAGGCTTCACCCTAGGGCGTTCTTCCACCAGATCGAATAGTTAGGGCCTAAGAAGTGAACGCCAGAAGCATAAAATGCAATAAAAATACAACAGTTTTTCCATCGTATAGCAGGAATAATTTGCAACCAGTGTGATAGTAGTGGTCATTTCTACGTTCCGGGCAACCCAGGTTTCACTCCAGGGCGTTGCTCCACCAGATCGAATAGTTACGGCCTAAGAAGTCAACGCCAGAAGCATAAAATACGATAAAGATGCAACAGTTTTTCCATCGTATAAAACGAATAATTGCAATCAGTGTGAAAGTTATGGTCATTTCTACATTCCGAGCAACCTAGGCTTCACTCTAGGGCGTTGCTCCACCAGATCGAATAGTTAGGTCCTTAGAAGTCAACGCCAGAAGCATAAAATACGACATAAATACAACAGCTGTTTCATCGTATAAAAGGAATAATTGCAAACCGTGTGAAAGTAATGGTCATTTCTACGTTCCGGGCAACCTAGGTATCACTCTAAGGCGTTGTTCCACCAGATCGAATAGTTAGGGCCTAAGAAGTCAACACCAGAAGCATAAAATGCAATAAAAATACAACAGTTTTTCCATCGTATAGCAGGAATAATTTGCAACCAGTGTGATAGTAGTGGTCATTTCTACGTTCCGGGCAACCCAGGTTTCACTCCAGGGCGTTGCTCCACCAGATCGAATAGTTACGGCCTAAGAAGTCAACGCCAGAAGCATAAAATACGATAAAGATGCAACAGTTTTTCCATCGTATAAAACGAATAATTGCAATCAGTGTGAAAGTTATGGTCATTTCTACATTCCGAGCAACCTAGGCTTCACTCTAGGGCGTTGCTCCACCAGATCGAATAGTTAGGTCCTTAGAAGTCAACGCCAGAAGCATAAAATACGACATAAATACAACAGCTGTTTCATCGTATAAAAGGAATAATTGCAAACCGTGTGAAAGTAATGGTCATTTCTACGTTCCAGGCAACCTAGGCTTCACTCTAGGGCGTTGTTCCACAAGATCGAATAGTTAGGGCCTAAGAAGTTAACGCCAGAAGCATAAAATACAATATAAATAGAACAGTTTTTCCATTTTATAAAACGAATAATTGCTACCTGTGTGAAAGTTATGGTCATTTCTACGTTCCGCGCAACCTGGGCTTTACTCTAGGGCGTTGTTCCACCAGATGGAATAGTTAGGGCCTAAGAAGTCAACGCCAGAAGCATAAAATACAAAATAAATAAAACAGTTTTTCCATCGTATAAAACGAAAAATTGCTACCAGCGTGAAAGTTATGGTCATCTCTACGTTCAGCGCAATCTGGGCTTTACCCTAGGGCGTTGTTCCACCAGATGGTATAGTTAGGGCCTAAGAAGTCAACGCCAGAAGCATAAAAAGCGATATAAATACGACAGCTTTTCCATCGTATAAAACGAATAATTGCAACCAGTGTGGAAGTTATGGTCATTTCTACCTTCCGGGCAACCTAGACTTCACTCTAGGGCGGTGCTCCTCCAAATCGAATAGTTAGGGCCTTAGAAGTCAATGCCCGAAGCATAAAATACAAAATAAATAGAACAGTTTTTCCATCGTATAGAACGAATAATTGCTACCAGTGTGAAAGTTATGGTCATTTCTACATTCCGATCAACCTAGGCTTCACTCTAGGGCGTTGCTCCACCAGATCGAATAGTTAGGTCCTTAGAAGTCAACGCCAGAAGCATAAAATACGATATAAATACAACACCTGTTCCATCGTATAAAAGGAATAATTGCAATCAGTGTGAAAGTTATGGTCATTTCTACATTCCGAGCAACCTAGGCTTCACTCTAGGGCGTTGCTCCACCAGATAGAATAGTTAGGTACTTAGAAGTCAACGCCAGAAGCATAAAATATGAAATAAATACAACAGCTGTTCCATCTTATAAAAGGGATAATTGCAAACAGTGTGAAAGTAATGGTCATTTCTACGTTCCGGGCAACCTAGGCTTCACTCTACGGCGTTCTTCCACCACATCGAATAGCTACGGCCTCAGATGTCAACGCCTGAAGTATAAAGTACAATAACAATACAACAGTCTTTCCATCCTATAACAGGAATAATTGCAACCGGTGTGAAAGTGATGGTTATTTCTACGTTCCAGGTAACCTAGGCTTCACTCCAGGGCGTTCCTCCACCAGATCAAACAGTTAGGGCCTTAGAAGACAACGCCCGAAGCATTAAATACAAAATAAATAGAACAGTTTTTCCATTGTATAAAACGAATAATTGCTACCAGTGTAAAAGTTATGGTCATTTCTACGTTCCGGGCAACCTGGGCTGCACTCTAGGGCGTTGCTCCACCAGATGGAATAGTTAGGGCCTTAGAAGTCAACGCCTGAAGCATAAAATACAAAATAAATAAAACAGTTTTTCCATCGTATAAAACGAAAAATTGCTACCAGCGTGAAAGTTAAGATCATTTCTACGTTCAGCGCAATCTGGGCTTTACCCTAGGGCGTTGCTCCACCAGATGGAATAGCTAGGGCCTAAGAAGTCAACGCCAGAAGCATAAAAAGCGATATAAATACGACAGCTTTTCCATCGTATAAAACGAATAATTGCAACCAGTGTGGAAGTTATGGTCATTTCTACCTTCCGGGCAACCTAGACTTCACTCTAGGGCGGTGCTCCTCCAAATCGAATAGTTAGGGCCTTAGAAGTCAATGCCCGAAGCATAAAAGACAAAATAAATAGAACAGTTTTTCCATCGTATAGAACGAATAATTGCTACCAGTGTGAAAGTTATGGTCATTTCTACATTCCGAGCAACCTAGGCTTCACTCTAGGGCGTTGCTCCACCAGATCGAATAGTTAGGTCCTTAGAAGTCAACGCCAGAAGCATAAAATACGATATAAATACAACACCTGTTCCATCGTATAAAAGGAATAATTGCAAACAGTGTGAAAGTAATGGTTATTTCTACGTTCCGGGCAACCTAGGCTTCACTCTAGGGCGTTGCTCCACCAGATCAAACAGTTAGGGCCTTAGAAGTCAACGCCCGAAGCATTAAACACAAAATAAATAGAACAGTTTTTCCATTGTATAAAACGAATAATTGATACCAGTGTGAAAGTTATGGTCATTTCTACGTTCCGGGCAACCTAGGCTTCACCCTAGGCCGTTGTTCCACCAGATCGAATAGTTAGGGCCTAAGGAGTGAACGCCAGAAGCATAAAATGCAATAAAAATACAACAGTTTTTCCATCGCATAGCAGGAATAATTTGCAACCAGTGTGATAGTAGTGGTCATTTCTACGTTCCGGGCAACATAGGTTTCACTCCAGGGCGTTGCTCCACCAGATCGAATAGTTACGGCCTAAGAAGTCAACGCCAGAAGCATAAAATACGATAAAGATGCAACAGTTTTTCCATCGTATAAAACGAATAATTGCAACCAGTGTGAAAGTTATGGTCATTTCTACGTTCCGGGCAACCTAGGCTTCACTCTACGGCGTTATTCCACCAGATCGAATAGTTAGGGCCTAAGAAGTCAACACCAGAAGAATAAAATACAAAATAAATACAACAGCCTTTACACCGTATAAAACGAATAATTGCAACCTGTGTGAAGGTTATCGTCATATCTACGTTCCGGGCAACCTAGGCTTCACTGACCGGCGTGCTCCACCAGGTCGAAATCTTAGGGCCTAAGAAGTCAACGCCCGAAGCATAAAATCCGATATAAATACAACAGCATTTCCATCGTATTAAATGAATAATTGCAAACAGTGTGAAAGTAGTGGTCATTTCTACGTTCCGGGCAACCTAGGCTTCACTGTATGGCGTTCTTCCACCAGATCGAATAGTTAGGGCCTAAGAAGTCAACACCAGAAGAATAAAATACAAAATAAATACAACAGCCTTTACACCGTATAAAACGAATAGTTGCAACCTGTGTGAAGGTTATCGTCATATCTACGTTCCGGGCAACCTAGGCTTCACTGACGGGCGTGCTCCACCAGGTCGAAATCTTAGGGCCTAAGAAGTCAACGCCCGAAGCATAAAATACGATATAAATACAACAGCATTTCCACCGTATTAAATGAATAATTGCAAACAGTGTGAAAGTAGTGGTCATTTCTACGTTCCGGGCAACCTAGGCTTCACTGTATGGCGTTCTTCCACCACATCGAATAGCTACGGCCTCAGAAGTCCACGCCTGAAGCATAAAATACATTAAAAATACAACAGTCTTTTCATCGTATGACAGGAATAATTGCAACAAGCGTGAAAGTAATGATCATTTCGGCGTTTCGGGCATCCTAGACTTAACTCTGAGGCATTGCTCCACCAGATCGAATATTTAGGGCCTTAGAAGTCAACGCCAGAAGCATAAAATACAATATAAATACAACAGTTTTTCCATCGTATAAAACGAATAATTGCAACCAGTATGCAACTTATGGTCATTTCTACATTCCGAGCAACCTAGGCTTCACTCTAGGGCGTTGCTCCTCCAGATCGAATAGTTAGGTCCTTAGAAGTCAACGCCAGAAGCATAAAATACGATATAAATACAACAGCTGTTCCATCGTATAAAAGGAATAATTGCAAACAGTGTGAAAGTAATGGTCAGTTCTACGTTCCGGGCAACCTAGGCTTCACTCTACGGCGTTGTTCCACCAGATCGAGTAGTTAGGGCCTAAGAAGTCAACACCAGAAGAATAAAATACAATAAAGATACAACAGTCTTTCCGTCCTATAACGGGAATAATTGCAACCCTTGTGAAAGTGATGGTCACTTCTACGTTCCAGGCAACCTAGGCTTCACTCTAGGGCGGTGCTCCTCCAAATCGAATAGTTAGGGCCTTAGAAGTCAATGCCCGAAGCATAAAATACAAAATAAATAGAACAGTTTTTCCATCGTATAGAACGAATAATTGCTACCAGTGTGAAAGTTATGGTCATTTCTACATTCCGAGCATCCTAGGCTTCACTCTAGGGCGTTGCTCCACCAGATCGAATAGTTAGGTCCTTAGAAGTCAACGCCAGAAGCATAAAATACGATATAAATACAACACCTGTTCCATCGTATTAAATGAATAATTGCAAACAGTGTGAAGGTAGTGGTCATTTCTACGTTCCGGGCAACCTTGGCTTCACTGTATGGCGTTCTTCCACCACATCGAATAGCTACGGCCTCAGAAGTCCACGCCTGAAGCATAAAGTACATTAAAAACACAACAGTCTTTTCATCGTATGACAGGAATAATTGCAACAAGCGTGAAAGTAATGATCATTTCGGCGTTTCGGGCATCCTAGTCTTAACTCTGAGGCATTGCTCCACCAGATCGAATATTTAGGGCCTTAGAAGTCAACGCCAGAAGCATAAAATACAATATAAATACAACAGTTTTTCCATCGTATAAAACGAATAATTGCAACCAGTATGCAACTTATGGTCATTTCTACATTCCGAGCAACCTAGGCTTCACTCTAGGGCGTTGCTCCTCCAGGTCGAATAGTTAGGTCCTTAGAAGTCAACGCCAGAAGCATAAAATACGATATAAATACAACAGCTGTTCCATCGTATAAAAGGAATAATTGCAAACAGTGTGAAAGTAATTTTCATTTCTACGTTCCGGGCAACCTAGGCTTCACTCTACGGCGTTGTTCCACCAGATCGTGTAGTTAGGGCCTAAGAAGTCAACACCAGAAGAATAAAATACAATAAAGATACAACAGTCTTTCCATCCTATAACAGGAATAATTGCAACCCTTGGGAAAGTGATGGTCACTTCTACGTTCCAGGCAACCTAGGCTTCACTCTAGGGCGTTGTTCCTCAAGTTCGAATAGTTATGGCCTAAGAAGTCAACGCCAGAAGCATAAAATGCAATAAAAATACGACAGCTTTTCCATCGTACAGCAGGAATAATTTGCAACCTGTGTGATAGTAGTGGTCATTTCTACGTTCCGGGCAACCCAGGTTTCACTCCAGGGCGTTGCACCACCAGATGGAATAGTTACGGCCTAAGAAGTCAAAGCCAGAAGCATAAAATACGATAAAGATGCAACAGCTTTTCCATCGTATAAAACGAATAATTGCTACCAGTGTGAAAGTTATGGTCATTTCTACGTTCCGCGCAACCTGGGCTTTACTCTAGGGCGTTGTTCCACCAGATGGAATAGTTAGGGCCTAAGAAGTCAACGCCAGAAGCATAAAATACGATATAAATACAACAGCTTTTCCATCGTATAAAACAAATAATTGCAACCAGTGTGAAAGTTATGGCCATTTCTACGTTCCGGGCAACCTAGGCTTTACCCTAGGCCGTTGTTCCACCAGATCGAATAGTTAGGGCCTAAGAAGTGAACGCCAGAAGCATAAAATGCAATAAAAATACAACAGTTTTTCCATCGTATAGCAGGAATAATTTGCAACCAGTGTGATAGTAGTGGTCATTTCTACGTTCCGGTCAACCCAGGTTTCACTCCAGGGCGTTGCTCCACCAGATCGAATAGTTACGGCCTAAGAAGTCAACGCCAGAAGCATAAAATACGATAAAGATACAACAGTTTTTCCATCGTATAAAACGAATAATTGCAATCAGTGTGAAAGTTATGGTCATTTCTACATTCCGAGCAACCTAGGCTTCACTCTAGGGCGTTGCTCCACCAGATCGAATAGTTAGGGCCTAAGAAGTCAACGCCAGAAGAATAAAATACAAAATAAATACAACAGCCTTTACACCGTATAAAACGAATAATTGCAACCTGTGTGAAGGTTATCGTCATATCTACGTTCCGGGCAACCTAGGCTTCACTGACGGGCGTGCTCCACCAGGTCGAAATCTTAGGGCCTAAGAAGTCAACGCCCGAAGCATAAAATACGATATAAATACAACAGCATTTCCACCGTATTAAATGAATAATTGCAAACAGTGTGAAAGTAGTGGTCATTTCTACGTTCCGGGCAACCTAGGCTTCACTGTATGGCGTTCTTCCACCACATCGAATAGCTACGGCCTCAGAAGTCCACGCCTGAAGCATAAAATACATTAAAAATACAACAGTCTTTTCATCGTATGACAGGAATAATTGCAACAAGCGTGAAAGTAATGATCATTTCGGCGTTTCGGGCATCCTAGACTTAACTCTGAGGCATTGCTCCACCAGATCGAATATTTAGGGCCTTAGAAGTCAACGCCAGAAGCATAAAATACAATATAAATACAACAGTTTTTCCATCGTATAAAACGAATAATTGCAACCAGTATGCAACTTATGGTCATTTCTACATTCCGAGCAACCTAGGCTTCACTCTAGGGCGTTGCTCCTCCAGATCGAATAGTTAGGTCCTTAGAAGTCAACGCCAGGAGCATAAAATACGATATAAATACAACAGCTGTTCCATCGTATAAAAGGAATAATTGCAAACAGTGTGAAAGTAATGGTCAGTTCTACGTTCCGGGCAACCTAGGCTTCACTCTACGGCGTTGTTCCACCAGATCGAGTAGTTAGGGCCTAAGAAGTCAACACCAGAAGAATAAAATACAATATAGATACAACAGTCTTTCCGTCCTATAACGGGAATAATTGCAACCCTTGTGAAACTGATGGTCACTTCTACGTTCCAGGCAACCTAGGCTTCACTCTAGGGCGGTGCTCCTCCAAATCGAATAGTTAGGGCCTTAGAAGTCAATGCCCGAAGCATAAAATACAAAATAAATAGAACAGTTTTTCCATCGTATAGAACGAATAATTGCTACCAGTGTGAAAGTTATGGTCATTTCTACATTCCGAGCATCCTAGGCTTCACTCTAGGGCGTTGCTCCACCAGATCGAATAGTTAGGTCCTTAGAAGTCAACGCCAGAAGCATAAAATACGATATAAATACAACACCTGTTCCATCGTATTAAATGAATAATTGCAAACAGTGTGAAGGTAGTGGTCATTTCTACGTTCCGGGCAACCTTGGCTTCACTGTATGGCGTTCTTCCACCACATCGAATAGCTACGGCCTCAGAAGTCCACGCCTGAAGCATAAAGTACATTAAAAACACAACAGTCTTTTCATCGTATGACAGGAATAATTGCAACAAGCGTGAAAGTAATGATCATTTCGGCGTTTCGGGCATCCTAGTCTTAACTCTGAGGCATTGCTCCACCAGATCGAATATTTAGGGCCTTAGAAGTCAACGCCAGAAGCATAAAATACAATATAAATACAACAGTTTTTCCATCGTATAAAGCGAATAATTGCAACCAGTATGCAACTTATGGTCATTTCTACATTCCGAGCAACCTAGGCTTCACTCTAGGGCGTTGCTCCTCCATGTCGAATAGTTAGGTCCTTAGAAGTCAACGCCAGAAGCATAAAATACGATATAAATACAACAGCTGTTCCATCGTATAAAAGGAATAATTGCAAACAGTGTGAAAGTAATTTTCATTTCTACGTTCCGGGCAACCTAGGCTTCACTCTACGGCGTTGTTCCACCAGATCGAGTAGTTAGGGCCTAAGAAGTCAACACCAGAAGAATAAAATACAATAAAGATACAACAGTCTTTCCATCCTATAACAGGAATAATTGCAACCCTTGTGAAAGTGATGGTCACTTCTACGTTCCAGGCAACCTAGGCTTCACTCTAGGGCGTTGTTCCTCAAGTTCGAATAGTTATGGCCTAAGAAGTCAACGCCAGAAGCATAAAATGCAATAAAAATACGACAGCTTTTCCATCGTACAGCAGGAATAATTTGCAACCTGTGTGATAGTAGTGGTCATTTCTACGTTCCGGGCAACCCAGGTTTCACTCCAGGGCGTTGCACCACCAGATCGAATAGTTACGGCCTAAGAAGTCAAAGCCAGAAGCATAAAATACGATAAAGATGCAACAGCTTTTCCATCGTATAAAACGAATAATTGCTACCAGTGTGAAAGTTATGGTCATTTCTACGTTCCGCGCAACCTGGCCTTTACTCTAGGGCGTTGTTCCACCAGATGGAATAGTTAGGGCCTAAGAAGTCAACGCCAGAAGCATAAAATACGATATAAATACAACAGCTTTTCCATCGTATAAAACAAATAATTGCAACCAGTGTGAAAGTTATGGCCATTTCTACGTTCCGGGCAACCTAGGCTTTACCCTAGGCCGTTGTTCCACCAGATCGAATAGTTAGGGCCTAAGAAGTGAACGCCAGAAGCATAAAATGCAATAAAAATACAACAGTTTTTCCATCGTATAGCAGGAATAATTTGCAACCAGTGTGATAGTAGTGGTCATTTCTACGTTCCGGTCAACCCAGGTTTCACTCCAGGGCGTTGCTCCACCAGATCGAATAGTTACGGCCTAAGAAGTCAACGCCAGAAGCATAAAATACGATAAAGATACAACAGTTTTTCCATCGTATAAAACGGATAATTGCAATCAGTGTGAAAGTTATGGTCATTTCTACATTCCGAGCAACCTAGGCTTCACTCTAGGGCGTTGCTCCACCAGATAGAATTGTTAGGTACTTAGAAGTCAACGCCAGAAGCATAAAATACGACATAAATACAACAGCTGTTCCATCGTATAAAAGGGATAATTGCAAACAGTGTGAAAGTAATGGTCATTTCTACGTTCCGGGCAACCTAGGCTTCACTCTACGGCGTTCTTCCACCACATCGAATAGCTACGGCCTCAGATGTCAACGCCTGAAGTATAAAGTACAATAACAATACAACAGTCTTTCCATCCTATAACAGGAATAATTGCAACCGGTGTGAAAGTGATGGTCATTTCTACGTTCCAGGTAACCTAGGCTTCACTCCAGGGCGCTGCTCCACCAGATCAAACAGTTAGGGCCTTAGAAGACAACGCCCGAAGCATTAAATACAAAATAAATAGAACAGTTTTTCCATTGTATAAAACGAATAATTGATACCAGTGTGAAAGTTATGGTCATTTCTACGTTCCAGGCAACCTAGGCTTCACCCTAGGCCGTTGTTCCACCAGATCGAATAGTTAGGGCCTAAGAAGTGAACGCCAGAAGCATAAAATGCAATAAAATTACAACAGTTTTTCCATCGCATAGCAGGAATAATTTGCAACCAGTGTGATAGTAGTGGTCATTTCTACGTTCCGGGCAACCTAGGTTTCACTCCAGGGCGTTGCTCCACCAGATCGAATAGTTACGGCCTAAGAAGTCAACGCCAGAAGCATAAAATACGATAAAGATGCAACAGTTTTTCCATCGTATAAAACGAATAATTGCAACCAGTGTGAAAGTTATGGTCATTTCTACGTTCCGGGCAACCTAGGCTTCACTCTACGGCGTTATTCCACCAGATCGAATAGTTAGGGCCTAAGAAGTCAACACCAGAAGAATAAAATACAAAATAAATACAACAGCCTTTACACCGTATAAAACGAATAATTGCAACCTGTGTGAAGGTTATCGTCATATCTACGTTCCGGGCAACCTAGGCTTCACTGACGGGCGTGCTCCACCAGGTCGAAATCTTAGGGCCTAAGAAGTCAACGCCCGAAGCATAAAATACGATATAAATACAACAGCATTTCCATCGTATTAAATGAATAATTGCAAACAGTGTGAAAGTAGTGGTCATTTCTACGTTCCGGGCAACCTAGGCTTCACTGTATGGCGTTCTTCCACCAAATCGAATAGCTGCGGCCTCAGAAGTCCACGCCTGAAGCATAAAATACATAAAAAATACAACAGTCTTTTCATCGTATGACAGGAATAATTGCAACAAGCGTGAAAGTAATGATCATTTCGGCGTTTCGGGGATCCTAGACTTAACTCTGAGGCATTGCTCCACCAGATCGAATATTTAGAGCCTTAGAAGTCAACGCCAGAAGCATAAAATACAATATAAATACAACAGTTTTTCCATCGTATAAAACGAATAATTGCAACCAGTATGCAACTTATGGTCATTTCTACATTCCGAGCAACCTAGGCTTCACTCTAGGGCGTTGCTCCTCCAGATCGAATAGTTAGGTCCTTAGAAGTCAACGCCAGAAGCATAAAATACGATATAAATACAACAGCTGTTCCATCGTATAAAAGGAATAATTGCAAACAGTGTGAAAGTAATGGTCAGTTCTACGTTCCGGGCAACCTAGGCTTCACTCTACGGCGTTGTTCCACCAGATCGAGTAGTTAGGGCCTAAGAAGTCAACACCAGAAGAATAAAATACAATAAAGATACAACAGTCTTTCCATCCTATAACGGGAATAATTGCAACCCTTGTGAAAGTGATGGTCACTTCTACGTTCCAGGCAACCTAGGCTTCACTCTAGGGCGGTGCTCCTCCAAATCGAATAGTTAGGGCCTTAGAAGTCAATGCCCGAAGCATAAAATACAAAATAAATAGAACAGTTTTTCCATCGTATAGAACGAATAATTGCTACCAGTGTGAAAGTTATGGTCATTTCTACATTCCGAGCAACCTAGGCTTCACTCTAGGGCGTTGCTCCACCAGATCGAATAGTTAGGTCCTTAGAAGTCAACGCCAGAAGCATAAAATACGATATAAATACAACACCTGTTCCATCGTATTAAATGAATAATTGCAAACAGTGTGAAAGTAGTGGTCATTTCTACGTTCCGGGCAACCTAGGCTTCACTGTATGGCGTTCTTCCACCACATCGAATAGCTACGGCCTCAGAAGTCCACGCCTGAAGCATAAAGTACATTAAAAATACAACAGTCTTTTCATCGTATGACAGGAATAATTGCAACAAGCGTGAAAGTAATGATCATTTCGGCGTTTCGGGCATCCTAGTCTTAACTCTGAGGCATTGCTCCACCAGATCGAATATTTAGGGCCTTAGAAGTCAACGCCAGAAGCATAAAATACAATATAAATACAACAGTTTTTCCATCGTATAAAACGAATAATTGCTACCAGTGTGAAAGTTATGGTCATTTGTACGTTCCGGGCTACCTAGGCTTCACTGTATGGTGTTCTTCGACCACATCGAATAGCTACGGCCTCAGAAGTCAACGCCCGAAGTATAAAGTACAATAAAAATACAACAGTCTTTCCATCCTATAACAGGAATAATTGCAACCCGTGTGAAAGTGATGGGCATTTCTAGGTTCCAGGTAACCTAGGCTTCACTCCAGGGCGTTGCTCCACCAGGTGAAACAGTTAGGGCCTTAGAAGTCAATGCCCGAAGCATAAAATACAAAATAAATAGAACAGTTTTTCCATCGTATAGAACGAATAATTGCTACCAGTGTGAAAGTTATGGTCATTTCTACGAACTGGGGAACCTAGACTACACTCTAGGGCGTTGCTCTACCAGATCGAACAGTTAGGGACTAAGAAGTCAACGCCAGAAGCATAAAATACAATATAAATATAACAGTTCTTCCACCGTATAAAACGAATGATAGCAACCAGTGTGAGAGTTATGGTCATTTATACGTTCCGGGCGACCTGGGCTTTACCCTAGGGCGTTGTTCCACCAGATGGAGTAGTTAGGGCCTAAGAAGTCAACGCCAGAAGCATAAAATACGATATAAATACAACAGCTTTTCCATCGTATAAAACAAATAATTGCAGCCAGTGTGAAGGTTATGGTCATTTCTACGTTCCGGGCAACCTAGGCTTCCCTCTAGGGCGTTGCTCCACCAGATCAAACAGTTAGGGCCTTAGAAGTCAACGCCCGAAGCATTAAATACAAAATAAAGAGAACAGTTTTTCCATCGTATAAAACGAATAATTGCAATCAGTGTGAAAGTTATGGTCACTTCTACATTCCGAGCAACCTAGGCTTCACTCTAGGGCGTTGCTCCACCAGATCGAATAGTTAGGTCCTTAGAAGTCAACGCCAGGATCATAAAATTCGATATAAATACAACAGCTTTGCCATCGTATAAAACGAATAATTGCTACCAGTGTAAAAGTTATGGTCATTTGTACGTTCCAGGCAACCTAGGCTTCACTGTATGGCGTTCTTCCACCACATCGAATAGCTACGGCCTCAGAAGTCAACGCGTGAAGTATAAAGTACAATAAAAATACAACAGCCTTTCCATCCTATAACAGGAATAATTGCAACCCGTGTGAAAGTGATGGTCATTTCTACGTTCCAGGTACCCTAGGCTTCACTCCAGGGCGTCGCTCCACGAGGCCAAACAGTTAGGGCCTTAGAAGTCAACGCCCGAAGCATTAAATACAAAATAAATAGAACAGCTTTTCCATCGTATAAAACGAATAATTGCAACCAGTGTGAAAGTTATGGTCATTTCTACGTTCCGGGCAACCTAGGCTTCACTCTACGGCGTTGTTCCACCAGATCGAATAGTTAGGGCCTAAGAAGTCAACGCCAGAAGAATAAAATACGATATAAATACAACAGCTTTTCCATCGTATAAAACAAATAATTGCAGCCAGTGTGAAGGTTATGGTCATTTCTACGTTCCGGGCAACCTAGGCTTCCCTCTAGGGCGTTGCTCCACCAGATCAAACAGTTAGGGCCTTAGAAGTCAACGCCCGAAACATTAAATACAAAATAAATAGAACAGTTTTTCCATTGTATAAAACGAATAATTGCTACCAGTGTAAAAGGTATGGTCATTTCTACGTTCCGGGCAACCTATGCTTCACCCTAGGCCGTTGTTCGACCAGATCGAATAGTTAGGGCCTAAGAAGTGAACGCCAGAAGCATACAATGCAATAAAAATACAACAGTTTTTCCATCGTATAGCAGGAATAATTTGCAACCAGTGTGATAGTAGTGGTCATTTCTACGTTCCGGGCAACCCAGGTTTCACTCCAGGGCGTTGCTCCACCAGATCGAATAGTTACGGCCTAAGAAGTCAACGCCAGAAGCATAAAATACGATTAAGATGCAACAGTTTTTCCATCGTATAAAACGAATAATTGCAATCAGTGTGAAAGTTATGGTCACTTCTACATTCCGAGCAACCTAGGCTTCACTCTAGGGCGTTGCTCCACCAGAACGAATAGTTAGGTCCTTAGAAGTCAACGCCAGGAGCATAAAATTCGATATAAATACAACAGCTTTGCCATCGTATAAAACGAATAATTGCTACCAGTGTAAAAGTTATGGTCATTTGTACGTTCCAGGCAACCTAGGCTTCACTGTATGGCGTTCTTCCACCACATCGAATAGCTACGGCCTCAGAAGTCAACGCCTGAAGTATAAAGTACAATAAAAATACAACAGCGTTTCCATCCTATAACAGGAATAATTGCAACCCGTGTGAAAGTGATGGTCATTTCTACGTTCCAGGTAACCTAGGCTTCACTCCAGGGCGTCGCTCCACGAGGCCAAACAGTTAGGGCCTTAGAAGTCAACGCCCGAAGCATTAAATACAAAATAAATAGAACAGTTTTTCCATTGTATAAAACGAATAATTGCTACCAGTGTAAAAGTTATGGTCATTTCTACGTTCCGGGCAACATAGGCTGCACTCTAGGGCGTTGCTCCATCAGATGGAATAGTTAGGGCCTTAGAAGTCAACGCCCGAAGCATAAAATACAAAATAAATAAAACAGTTTTTCCATCGTATAAAACGAATAATTGCAATCAGTGTGAAAGTTATGGTCATTTCTACGTTCCGGGCGACCTGGGCTTTACCCTAGGGCGTTGTTCCACCAGATGGAATAGTTAGGGCCTAAGAAGTCAACGCCAGAAGCATAAAATGCGATATAAATACAACAGCTTTTCCATCGTATCAAACAAATAATTGCAGCCAGTGTGAAGGTTATGGTCATTTCTACGTTCCGGGCAACCTAGGCTTCCCTCTAGGGCGTTGCTCCGCCAAATCAAACAGTTAGGGCCTTAGAAGTCAACGCCAGAAGCATTAAATACAAAATAAATAGAACAGTTTTTCCATTGTATAAAACGAATAATTGCTACCAGTGTAAAAGGTTTGGTCATTTCTACGTTCCGGGCAACCTAGGCTTCACCCTAGGGCGTTGTTCCACCAGATCGAATAGCTAGGGCCTTAGAAGTCAACGCCAGAAGCATGAAATACGATATAAATACAACAGCTTTTCCATCGTATAAAACGAATAATTGTAGACTGTGTGAAAGTAATGGTCATTTCTACGTTCCGGGCAACCTAGGCTTCACCCTAGGGCGTTGCTCCACCAGATCAAACAGTTAGGGCCTTAGAAGTCAACGCCCGAAGCATAAAATACAAAATACATAGATCAGTTTTTCCATTGTATAAAACGAATAACTGCGACCAGTGTGAAGGTACTGGTCATTTCTGCGTTCCGGGCAACCTAGTCTTCACCCTAGGGCGTTGTTCCACCAGATGGAATATTTAGGGCCTAAGAAGTCAACGCCAGAAGCATAAAATACGATATAATTTCAACAGCTTTTCCATCGTATAAAACGAATAATGGTAACCAGTGTGAAAGTTGTGGTCATTTCTACGTTCCGGTCAACCTAGGCTTCAGTCTAGGACGTTGCTCCACTAGATGGAATAGCTAGGGCCTACGAAGTCAACGCCAGAAGCATAAAATACAATATAAGTACAACAGCTTTTCCATCGTATATAATGTATATTTGCAACCAGTCTGAAAGTTATGCTCATTTCTACTTCCCGGGCAACCTAGGCTTCACTCTAGGGCGTTGCTCCACCAGATCGAATAGTTAGGGCGTTAGAAGTCAACGCCCGAAGCATAAAATACAATACAGTACAACAGTTTTTCCATCGTATAAAATGAATGATTGCGAACATTGTGAAAGTAATGGTCATTTCTACGTGCCTGGCAACCTACGCGTCACTCTAGGGCGTTGCTACTTCACATCTGATAGCTACGGCCCTAGAAGCTAACGCCGGAAGCATAAAATGCAATATAAATACAACAGCTTTGCCATTGTATAAAATGAATAATTGCAAACAGTGTGAAGGTAATGGTCATTTCTACGTTCCGAGCAACCTGGGCTTCACTCTAGGGCGTTGCTCCACCAGATCGAATAGTTGGGGCGTTAGAAGTCAACGCCAGAAGCATAAAATACAATAAAGATGCAACAGTTTTTCCATCGTATAACAGGAATAATTGCAAACAGTGTGAAGGTAATGGTATGTTCTACATTCCGGGCAAACTAGGCTTCACGCTAGGGTGTTGCTCCACCAGATGGAATAGCTAGGGCCTTAGAAGTCAACGCCCGAAGCATAAAATGCGAAATAAATAGAACAGTTTTTCCATTGTATAAAACGAATAACTGTAACCAGTGTGAAAGTACTGGTCATTTCTACGTTCCGGCAACCTAGGCTTCACTCTAGGGCGTTGCTCCACCAGATCGAGTAGCTAGGGCCTTAGAAGTCAACGCCCGAAGCATAAAATACAAAATAAATAAAACAGTTTTTCCGTCGTAGAAAACGAAAAATTGCAATCAGTGTGAAAGTTATGGTCATTTCTACATTCCGAGCAACCTAGGCTTCACTCTAGGGCGTTGCTCCACCAGATCAAACAGTTAGGGCCTTAGAAGTCAACGCCCGAAGCATTAAATACAAAATAAATAGAACAGTTTTTCATTGTATAAAACAAATAATTGCTACCAGTGTAAAAGTTATGGTCATTTCTACGTTCCGGGCAACCTAGGCTTCACCATAGGCCGTTGTCCCACCAGATCGAATAGTTAGGGCCTAAGAAGTGAACGCCAGAAGCATATAATACAATATAAATACAACAGTTTTTCCATCATATAAAACGAATGATAGCAGCCAGTGTGAAAGTTATGGTCATATCTACGTTCCGGGCAACCTAGGCTGCACTCTAGGGCGTTGCTCCACCAGATCGAGTAGCTAGGGCCTTAGAAGTCAACGCCCGAAGCATAAAATACAAAATAAATAAAACAGTTTTTCCGTCGTAGAAAACGAAAAATTGCAATCAGTGTGAAAGAAATGGACATTTCTACGATCCGGGCTACCTAGGCTTCACTCTATGGCGTTCTTCCACCACATCGAATAGCAACGGGCTCAGAAGTCAACGCCAGAAGCTTAAATACAATATAAATATTACAGTTTTTCCATCGTATAAAACGAATAATAGCAACCCGTGTGAAAGTTATGGTCATTTCTACGTTCCGAGCAACCTAGGCTTCACTCTACGGCGATGCTCCACCAGATCAAACTGTTAGGGCCTTAGAAGTCAACGCCCGAAGCATAAAATACAAAATAAATAGAACGGTTTTTCCATTGTATAAAACGAATAATTGCTGCCAGTGTAAAAGTTATGGTCATTTCAACTTTCCGGGCAACCTACGCTTCCCCCGAGGGCGTTGATCCAGCAGATTGAATAGTTAGGGCCTAAGAAGTCAACGCCAGAAGCATAAAATACAATATAAATACAACAGTTTTTCCATCGTATAAAACGAATAATTGCAACCAGTGTGAAAGTTATGGTCATTTCTACATTCCGAGCAACCTAGGCTTCACTCTAGGGCGTTGTTCCACCAGATGGAATAGTTAGGGCCTAAAAAGTCAACGCCAGAAGCATAAAATGCGATATAAATTCAACAGCTTTTCCATCGTATAAAACGAATAATTGTCAACCAGTGTGAAGGTTATGGTCGTATCTACGTTCCGGGCAACCTAGGCATCACAGTAGGGCGTTGCTCCGCCAAACCGAATAGTTAGGGCCTTAGAAGTCAACGCCAGAAGCATAAAATACAATATAAGTACCACAGTTTTTCCATCGTATAAAATGAATGATTGCGAACATTGTGAAAGTAATGGTCATTTCTACGTGCCTGGCAACCTACGTGTCACTCTAGGGCGTTGCTGCTCCACATCTGATAGCTACGGCCTTAGAAGTTAACGCCGGAAGCATAAAATACATTATAAATACAACAGCTTTTCCATCGTATAAAATGAATAATTGCAAACAGTGTGAAGGTAATGGTCATTTCTACGTTCCGAGCAACCTAGGCTTCACTCTAGGTCGTTGCTCCACCAGGTCGAATAGTTAGGGCCTAAGAAATGAACGCCAGCAGCATAAAATACGATATAAATACAACAGTTCTTCCATCATATAAAACGAATGATTGCAACCAGTATGAAAGTTATGGTCATTTCTACGTTCTGGGCAACCTAGGCTTCACTCTATGGCGTTCTTCCACCACATGGAATAGCTACGTCCTCAGAAGTCAATGCCCGAAGCATAAAATGCAATAAAAATACAACAGTTTTTCCATCATATAACAGGAATAATTGCACCCAGTTTGAAAGTTATGGTCATTTCTACGTTCCGGGCAACCTAGGCTGCACTCTAGGGTGTTGCTCCACCAGATGGAATAGCTAGGGCCTTAGAAGTCAACGCGCGAACCATAAAATGCAAAATAAATATAACAGTTTTTCCATCGTATAAAACTAATAATTGCAACCAATGTGAATGTTATGGTCATTTATACACTTCGAGCAACCTAGGCTTCACTCTAGGGCGTTGTTCCACCTGATCGAATAGTTAGGGCCTTAGAAGTCAACGCCAGAATAATAAAATACAGTATAAATACAACAGTTTTTCCACCATATAAAACGAATAATTGCTACCAGTGTGAAAGTTATGGTCATTTCTACTTTCCGGGCAACCTACGCTTCCCCCTAGGGCGTTGATCCACCAGATGGAATAGTTAGGGCCTAAGAAGTCAACGCCAGAAGCATAAAATACGATATAAATACAACAGCTTTTCCATCGTATAAATCGAATAATTGCAACCAGTGTGGAAGTTATGGTCATTTCTACGTTCCGGGCAACCTAGGCTTCACTCTAGGGCGGTGCTCCACCAAATCGAGTAGCTAGGGCCTTAGAAGTCAACGCCAGAAGCATAAAATACAATAAAGATGCAAAACTTTTTCCATCGTATAACAGGAATAACTGCAAACAGTATGAAAGTACTTGTCATTTCTACGTTCCGGGTAACCTAGGTTTCACTCTAGGGCGTAGCTCCACCGTATCGAATAGCTAGGTACTTAGAATTCAACGCCATAAGAATAAAATACAATATAAGTACAACAGTTTTTCCATCGTATAAAATGAATAATTGCAACCAGTGTGAAAGTTATGGTCATTTCTACATTTCGAGCAACCTAGGCTTCATTCTAGGGCGTTGCTCCACCGGATCGAATAGTTAGGGCTTTGGAAGTCCACGCCCGAAGCATTAAATACAAAATAAATACAACAGCTTTTTCATCGTATAAAACTGATAATTGCAACCAGTGTGAAAGTTATGGTCATTTCTACGTTCCGGGCAACCTAGGCTTCACCATAGGCCGTTGTTCCACCAGATCGAATAGTTAGGGCCTAAGAAGTGAACGCCAGAAGCATATAATACAATATAAATACAACAGTTTTTCCATCATATAAAACGAATGATAGCAACCAGTGTGAAAGTTATGGTCATATCTACGTTCCGGGCAACCTAGGCTGCACTCTAGGGCGTTGCTCCACCAGATCGAGTAGCTAGGGCCTTAGAAGTCAACGCCCGAAGCATAAAATACAAAATAAATAAAACAGTTTTTCCGTCGTAGAAAACGAAAAATTGCAATCAGTGTGAAAGAAATGGACATTTCTACGATCCGGGCTACCTAGGCTTCACTCTATGGCGTTCTTCCACCACATCGAATAGCAACGGGCTCAGAAGTCAACGCCAGAAGCTTAAATACAATATAAATATTACAGTTTTTCCATCGTATAAAACGAATAATAGCAACCCGTGTGAAAGTTATGGTCATTTCTACGTTCCGAGCAACCTAGGCTTCACTCTACGGCGATGCTCCACCAGATCAAACTGTTAGGGCCTTAGAAGTCAACGCCCGAAGCATAAAATACAAAATAAATAGAACGGTTTTTCCATTGTATAAAACGAATAATTGCTGCCAGTGTAAAAGTTATGGTCATTTCAACTTTCCGGGCAACCTACGCTTCCCCCGAGGGCGTTGATCCAGCAGATTGAATAGTTAGGGCCTAAGAAGTCAACGCCAGAAGCATAAAATACAATATAAATACAACAGTTTTTCCATCGTATAAAACGAATAATTGCAACCAGTGTGAAAGTTATGGTCATTTCTACATTCCGAGCAACCTAGGCTTCACTCTAGGGCGTTGTTCCACCAGATGGAATAGTTAGGGCCTAAAAAGTCAACGCCAGAAGCATAAAATACGATATAAATTCAACAGCTTTTCCATCGTATAAAACGAATAATTGTCAACCAGTGTGAAGGTTATGGTCGTATCTACGTTCCGGGCAACCTAGGCATCACAGTAGGGCGTTGCTCCGCCAAACCGAATAGTTAGGGCCTTAGAAGTCAACGCCAGAAGCATAAAATACAATATAAGTACCACAGTTTTTCCATCGTATAAAATGAATGATTGCGAACATTGTGAAAGTAATGGTCATTTCTACGTGCCTGGCAACCTACGTGTCACTCTAGGGCGTTGCTGCTCCACATCTGATAGCTACGGCCTTAGAAGTTAACGCCGGAAGCATAAAATACATTATAAATACAACAGCTTTTCCATCGTATAAAATGAATAATTGCAAACAGTGTGAAGGTAATGGTCATTTCTACGTTCCGAGCAACCTAGGCTTCACTCTAGGTCGTTGCTCCACCAGGTCGAATAGTTAGGGCCTAAGAAATGAACGCCAGCAGCATAAAATACGATATAAATACAACAGTTCTTCCATCATATAAAACGAATGATTGCAACCAGTATGAAAGTTATGGTCATTTCTACGTTCTGGGCAACCTAGGCTTCACTCTATGGCGTTCTTCCACCACATGGAATAGCTACGTCCTCAGAAGTCAATGCCCGAAGCATAAAATGCAATAAAAATACAACAGTTTTTCCATCATATAACAGGAATAATTGCACCCAGTTTGAAAGTTATGGTCATTTCTACGTTCCGGGCAACCTAGGCTGCACTCTAGGGTGTTGCTCCACCAGATGGAATAGCTAGGGCCTTAGAAGTCAACGCCCGAACCATAAAATGCAAAATAAATATAACAGTTTTTCCATCGTATAAAACTAATAATTGCAACCAATGTGAATGTTATGGTCATTTCTACACTTCGAGCAACCTAGGCTTCACTCTAGGGCGTTGTTCCACCTGATCGAATAGTTAGGGCCTTAGAAGTCAACGCCAGAATAATAAAATACAGTATAAATACAACAGTTTTTCCACCATATAAAACGAATAATTGCTACCAGTGTGAAAGTTATGGTCATTTCTACTTTCCGGGCAACCTACGCTTCCCCCTAGGGCGTTGATCCACCAGATGGAATAGTTAGGGCCTAAGAAGTCAACGCCAGAAGCATAAAATACGATATAAATACAACAGCTTTTCCATCGTATAAATCGAATAATTGCAACCAGTGTGGAAGTTATGGTCATTTCTACGTTCCGGGCAACCTAGGCTTCACTCTAGGGCGGTGCTCCACCAAATCGAGTAGCTAGGGCCTTAGAAGTCAACGCCAGAAGCATAAAATACAATAAAGATGCAAAACTTTTTCCATCGTATAACAGGAATAACTGCAAACAGTATGAAAGTACTTGTCATTTCTACGTTCCGGGTAACCTAGGTTTCACTCTAGGGCGTAGCTCCACCGTATCGAATAGCTAGGTACTTAGAATTCAACGCCATAAGAATAAAATACAATATAAGTACAACAGTTTTTCCATCGTATAAAATGAATAATTGCAACCAGTGTGAAAGTTATGGTCATTTCTACATTTCGAGCAACCTAGGCTTCATTCTAGGGCGTTGCTCCACCGGATCGAATAGTTAGGGCTTTAGAAGTCCACGCCCGAAGCATTAAATACAAAATAAATACAACAGCTTTTTCATCGTATAAAACTGATAATTGCAACCAGTGTGAAAGTTATGGTCATTTCTACGTTCCGGGCAACCTAGGCTTCACCATAGGCCGTTGTTCCACCAGATCGAATAGTTAGGGCCTAAGAAGTGAACGCCAGAAGCATATAATACAATATAAATACAACAGTTTTTCCATCATATAAAACGAATGATAGCAACCAGTGTGAAAGTTATGGTCATATCTACGTTCCGGGCAACCTAGGCTGCACTCTAGGGCGTTGCTCCACCAGATCGAATAGCAAGGGGCTTTGAATTCAACGCCAGAAGGATAAAATACAATATAAGTACAACAGTTTTTCCATCGTATAAAATGAATAATTGCAGACATTGTGAAAGTAATGGTCATTTCTACGTTCCGGTCAACCTAGGCGTCACTCTAATGCGTTGCTCCACCACATCTAATAGCTACGGCCTTAGAAGTCAACGCCAGGAGCATAAAATACAATATAAATACAACAGCTTTTCCATCGTATAAAATGAATCATTGCAAACAGTGTGAAAGTAATAGTCATGTCTACGTTCCGGGTAACCTAGGTTTCACTCTAGGGCGTTGCTCCACCAGTTAGAATAGCAAGGGACTTAGACTTCAACGCCAGAAGATTAAAATACAATATAAGTACAACAGTTTTTCCATCGCATAAAATGAATATTTGCAAACATTGTGAAAGTAATGGTCATTTCTACGTTCCGGGCAACCCATGCGACACTCTAGGGCGTTGCTGCACTACATCTAATAGCTACGGCCTTCAAAGTCAATGCCAGAAGCATAAAATACGATATAAGTACAACAGCTTGTCCATCATATAAAACGAGTAATGGTAACCAGTGTGAAAGTTATGGTCATTTCTACGTTCCGGGCAACCTAGGCTTCACTCTAGCACGTTGATCCACCAGATCGAATAGATTGGGCCTATGAAGTCAACGCCAGAAGCATAAAATACAATAAAATTGCAACAGTTTTTCCATCGTATAACAGGAATAATTGCATCCAGTGTGAAGGTAATGGTGTGTTCTACGTTCCGGGCAACCTAGGCTTCACACTAGGGCGGTGCTCCACCAGATCAAAGAGTTAGGGCCTAAGAAGTCAACGCCAGAAGCATAAATTACAATATAAGTACAACAGCTTTTCCATCGTATATAATGTATATTTGCAAACAGTGTGGAAGTTATGGACACTTCTACGTTCCGGGCAACCTAGGCTTCACTCTAGGGTGTTGCCACACCAGAGGGAATTGCTAGGGACTTAGAATCCAATGCCAGAAGCATAAAATGCAATATAAATTTTACAAGTTTTACATCGTATAAAATGTATAATAGCAATCAGTGTGAAAGTTATGGTCATTTCAACGTTCCGGGAAACCTAGGCTTCACACTAGGGCGTTGCTCCTCCAGATCAAGTAGTTAGGGCCTAAGAAGTCAACGCCAGAAGCATAAATTACAATATAAGTACAACCGCTTTTCCATCGTATGTAATGTATATTTACAAACAGTGTGGAAGTTATGGACACTTCTACGTTCCGGGCAACCTAGGCTTCACTCTAGGGTGTTGCCACACCAGATGGAATTGCTAGGGACTTAGAATCCAATGCCAGAAGCATAAAATGCAATATAAATTTTACAAGTTTTACATCGTATAAAAGGTATAATAGAAATCAGTGTGAAAGTTATGGTCATTTCAACGTTCCGGGAAACCTAGGCTTCACACTAGGGCGTTGCTCCTCCAGATCAAGTAGTTAGGGCCTAAGAAGTCAACGCCAGAAGCATAAATTACAATATAAGTACAACCGCTTTTCCATCGTATGTAATGTATATTTACAAACAGTGTGGAAGTAATGGTCATTTCTACGTTCCGGGCAACCTAGGCTTCACGCTAGGGTGTTGCTCCACCAGATGGAATAGCTAGGGACTTAGAATTCAATGCCAGAAGCATAATATGCAATATAAATATAACAGCTTTTCCATCGTATAAAACGAATAATAGCAACCAGTGTGAAGGTTATGGTCATTTCTACTTACCGGGCAACCTATGCTTCACTCTAGGGCGCTGCTCCACCAGATCGAATAGCTAGGGCCTTAGAAGTCAACGCCCGAAGCATAAAATGCAAAATACATAGATCAGTTTTTCCATTGTATAAAACGAATAACTGCAACCAGTGTGAAAGTTATGGTCATTTCTACGTTCCGGGCAACCTAGGCTTCACGCTAGGGCGGTGCTCCACCAGATCAAAGAGTTAGGGCCTAAGAAGTCAACGCCAGAAGCATAAATTACAATATAAGTACAACAGCTTTCCCATCGTATATAATGTATATTTGCAAACAGTGCGGAAGTTATGGACACTTCTACGTTCCGGGCAACCTAGGCTTCACTCTAGGGTGTTGCCACACCAGATGGAATTGCTAGGGACTTAGAATCCAATGCCAGAAGCATAAAATGCAATATAAATTTTACAGCTTTTCCATCGTATAAAAGGTATAATAGAAATCAGTGTGAAAGTTATGGTCATTTCAACGTTCCGGGAAACCTAGGCTTCACACTAGGGCGTTGCTCCTCCAGATCAAATAGTTAGGGCCTAAGAAGTCAACGCCAGAAGCATAAATTACAATATAAGTACAACTGCTTTTCCATCGTATGTAATGTATATTTACAAACAGTGTGGAAGTAATGGTCATTTCTACGTTCCGCGCAACCTAGGCTTCACGCTAGGTTGTTGCTCCACCAGATGGAATAGCTAGGGACTTAGAATTCAATGCCATAAGCATAATATGCAATATAAATATAACAGCTTTTCCATCGTATAAAACGAATAATAGCAACCAGTGTGAAAGTTATGGTCATTTCTACACTTCGAGCAACCTAGGCTTCACTCTATGGCGTTCTTCCACCACATGGAATAGCTACGTCCTCCGAAGTCAATGCCCGAAGCATAAAATGCAATAAAAATACAACAGTTTTTCCATCATATAACAGGAATAATTGCAACCAGTTTGAAAGTTATGGTCATTTATACGTTCCGGGCAACCTAGGCTGCACTCTAGGGTGTTGCTCCACCAGATGGAATAGCTAGGGCCTTTGAAGTCAACGCCCGAAGCATAAAATGCAAAATAAATATAACAGCTTTTCCATCGTATAAAACTAATAATTGCAACCAATGTGAAAGTTATGGTCATTTCTACACTCCGAGCAACCTAGGCTTCACTCTAGGGCGTTGTTCCACCTGATCGAATAGTTAGGGCCTTAGAAGTCAACGCCAGAATAATAAAATACAGTATAAATACAACAGTTTTTCCACCATATAAAACGAATAATTGCTACCAGTGTGAAAGTTATGGTCATTTCTACTTTCCGGGCAACCTACGCTTCCCCTTAGGGCGTTGATCCACCAGATGGAATAGTTAGGGCCTAAGAAGTCAATGCCAGAAGCATAAAATACGATATAAATACAACAGCTTTTCCATCGTATAAAACGAATAATTGCAACCAGTGTGGAAGTTATGGTCATTTCTACGTTCCGGGCAACCTAGGCTTCACTCTAGGGCGGTGATCCACCAAATCGAGTAGCTAGGGCCTTAGAAGTCAACGCCAGAAGCATAAAATACAATAAAGATGCAAAAGTTTTTCCATCGTATAACAGGAATAACTGCAAACAGTATGAAAGTACTTGTCATTTCTACGTTCCGGGTAACCTAGGTTTCACTCTAGGGCGTAGCTCCACCGTATCGAATAGCTAGGTACTTAGAATTCAACGCCATAAGAATAAAATACAATATAAGTACAACAGTTTTTCCATCGTATAAAATGAATAATTGCAGCCAGTGTGAAAGTTATGGTCATTTCTACATTTCGAGCAACCTAGGCTTCATTCTAGGGCGTTGCTCCACCTGATCGAATAGTTAGGGCTTTAGAAGTCCACGCCCGAAGCATTAAATACAAAATAAATACAACAGCTTTTTCATCGTATAAAACTGATAATTGCAACCAGTGTGAAAGTTATGGTCATTTCTACGTTCCGGGCAACCTAGGCAACACTGTATGGTGTTCTTCCACCACAACGAATAGCTACGGCCTCAGAAGTCAACGACTGAAGTATAAAATACAATAAAAATACAACAGTCTTTCCATCCTATAACAGGAATAATTGCAACCCGTGTGAAAGTGATGGTCATTTCTACGTTCCAGGCAACCTAGGCTTCACTCTAGGGCGTTGCTCCACCAGATCAAACAGTTAGGGCCTTAGAAGTCAACGCCCGAAGCATTAAATACAAAATAAATAGAACAGTTTTTCATTGTATAAAACAAATAATTGCTACCAGTGTAAAAGTTATGGTCATTTCTACGTTCCGGGCAACCTAGGCTTCACCATAGGCCGTTGTTCCACCAGATCGAATAGTTAGGGCCTAAGAAGTGAACGCCAGAAGCATATAATACAATATAGATACAACAGTTTTTCCATCATATAAAACGAATGATAGCAGCCAGTGTGAAAGTTATGGTCATATCTACGTTCCGGGCAACCTAGGCTGCACTCTAGGGCGTTGCTCCACCAGATCGAGTAGCTAGGGCCTTAGAAGTCAACGCCCGAAGCATAAAATACAAAATAAATAAAACAGTTTTTCCATCGTATAAAACGAAAAATTGCAAACAGTGTGAAAGATATGGACATTTCTACGACCCGGGCTACCTAGGCTTCACTCTATGGCGTTCTTCCACTACATCGAATAGCAACGGGCTCAGAAGTCAACGCCAGAAGCTTAAATACAATATAAATATTACAGTTTTTCCATCGTATAAAACGAATAATAGCAACCCGTGTGAAAGTTATGGTCATTTCTACGTTCCGAGCAACCTAGGCTTCACTCTACGGCGATGCTCCACCAGATCAAACTGTTAGGGCCTTAGAAGTCAACGCCCGAAGCATAAAATACAAAATAAATAGAACGGTTTTTCCATTGTATAAAACGAATAATTGCTGCCAGTGTAAAAGTTATGGTCATTTCTACTTTCCGGGCAACCTACGCTTCCCCCGAGGGCGTTGATCCAGCAGATTGAATAGTTAGGGCCTAAGAAGTCAACGCCAGAAGCATAAAATACAATATAAATACAACAGTTTTTCCATCGTATAAAACGAATAATTGCAACCAGTGTGAAAGTTATGGTCGTATCTACGTTCCGGGCAACCTAGGCATCACTGTAGGGCGTTGCTCCACCAGATCGAATAGTTAGATCCTTAGAAGTCAACGCCAGAAGCATAAAATACGATATAAATACAACAGCTTTTCCATCGCATAAAAGGAATAATTGCAAACAGTGTGAAAGTAATGGTCATTTCTACGTTCCGTGCAACCTAGGCTTCACTCTACGGCGCTGTTCCACCATATCGAATAGTTAGGGCCTAAGAAATCAACACCAGAAGAATAAAATACAAAATAAGTAAAACAGCCTTTACACCGTATAAAACGAATAATTGCAACCTGTGTGAAGGTTATGGTCATATCTACGTTCCGGGCAACCTAGGCTTCACCCTATGGCGTTGTACCACCAGATCGAATAGTTAGGGCCTAAGAAGTGAACGCCAGAAGCATAAAATACCATATAAATACAACAGTTTTTCCATCGTATAAAACGAATAATTGCAACCAGTGTGAAAGTTATGGTCACTTCTACATTTCGAGCAACCTAGGCTTCACTCTAGGGCGCTGCTCCACCTGATCGAATAGTTAGGGCCTTAGAAGTCAACGCCAGAAGCATAAAATACGATATAAATTCAACAGCTTTTCCATCGTATAAAACGAATAATTGCAACCAGTGTGAAAGTTATGGTCATTTCAACGTTCCGGGAAACCTAGGCTTCACACTAGGGCGTTGCTCCTCCAGATCAAGTAGTTAGGGCCTAAGAAGTCAACGCCAGAAGCATAAATTACAATATAAGTACAACAGCTTTTCCATCGTATATAATGTATATTTGCAAACAGTGTGGAAGTTGTGGACACTTCTACGTTCCGGGCAACCTAGGCTTCACTCTAGGGTGTTGCCACACCAGATGGAATTGCTAGGGACTTAGAATCCAATGCCAGAAGCATAAAATGCAATATAAATTTTACCAGTTTTCCATCGTATAAAAGGTATAATAGCAGTCAGTGTGAAAGTTATGGTCATTTCAACGTTCCGGGAAACCTAGGCTTCACACTAGGCCGTTGCTCCTCCAGATCAAGTAGTTAGGGCCTCAGAAGTCAACGCCAGAAGCATAAATTACAATATAAGTACAAATGCTTTTCCATCGTATGTAATGTTTATTTACAATCAGTGTGGAAGTAATGGTCATTTCTACGTTCCGGGCAACCTAGGCTTCACGCTAGGGTGTTGCTCCACCAGATGGAATAGCTAGGGACTTAGAATTCAATGCCAGAAGCATAATATGCAATATAAATATAACAGCTTTTCCATCGTATAAAACGAATAATAGCAACCAGTGTGAAAGTTATGGTCATTTCTACTTCCCGGGCAACCTATGCTTCACTCTAGGGCGCTGCTCCACCAGATCGAATAGTTAGGGGATTAGAAGTCAACGCCCGAAGCATAAAATGCAAAATACATAGATCAGTTTTTCCATTGTATAAAACGAATAACTGCAACCAGTGTGAAAGTACTGGTCATTTCTGCGTTCCGGGCAACCTAGGCTTCACCCTAGGGCGCTGTTCCACCAGATGGAATAGTTAGGGCCTAAGAAGTCAACGCCAGAAGCATAAAATACGATATAAATAAAACAGCTTTTCCATCGTATAAAACGAATAATGGTAACCAGTGTGAAAGTTATGGTCATTTCTACGTTCCTGGCAACCTAGGTTTCACTCTAGGGCGTTGCTCCAACAGATCGAATAGCTAGGGGCTTAGAATTCAACGCCAGAAGGATAAAATACAATATAAGTACAACAGTTTTTCCATCGTATAAAATGAATAATTGCAGACATTGTGAAAGTAATAGTCATTTCTACGTTCCGGTCAACCTAGGCGTCACTCTAATGCGTTGCTCCACCACATCTAATAGCTACGGCCTTAGAAGTCAACGCCAGGAGCATAAAATACAATATAAATACAACAGCTTTTCCATCGTATAAAATGAATAATTGCAAACAGTGTGAAAGTAATGGTCATGTCTACGTTCCGGGTAACGTAGGTTTCACTCTAGGGCGTTGCTCCACCAGATAGAATAGCTAGGGACTTAGAATTCAACGGCAGAAGAATAAAATACAATATAAGTACAACAGTTTTTCCATCGTATAAAATGAATATTTGCAAACATTGTGAAAGTAATGGTCATTTCTACGTTCCGGGTAACCCATGCGACACTCTAGGGCGTTGCTCCACCACATCTAATAGCTACGGCCTACAAAGTCAACGCCAGAAGCATAAAATACGATATAAGTACAACAGCTTGTCCATCATATAAAACGAGTAATGGTAACCAGTGTGAAAGTTATGGTCATTTCTACGTTCCGGTCAACCTAGGCTTCACTCTAGGACGTTGGTCCACCAGATCGAATAGTTTGGGCCTATGAAGTCAACGCCAGAAGCATAAAATACAATAAAGGTGCAACAGTTTTTCCATTGTATAACAGGAATAATTGCAACCAGTGTGAAGGTAATGGTGTGTTCTACGTTCCGGGCAACCTAGGCTTCACACTAGGGCGGTGCTCCACCAGATCAAATAGTTAGGGCCTAAGAAGTCAACGCCAGAAGCATAAATTACATTATAAGTACAACAGCTTTTCCATCGTGTATAATGTATATTTGCAAACAGTGTGGAAGTAATGGACACTTCTACGTTCCGGGCAACCTAGGCTTCACTCTAGGGTGTTGCCACACCAGATGGAGTTGCTAGGGACTTAGAATCCAATGCCAGAAGCATAAAATGCAATATTAATTTTACAGCTTTTCCATCGTACAAAAGGTATAATAGAAATCAGTGTGAAAGTTATGGTCATTTCAACGTTCCGGGAAACCTAGGCTTCACTCTAGGGCGCTGCTCCACCAGATCGAATATTTAGGGCCTTAGAAGTCAACGCCCGAAGCATAAAATGCAAAATACATAGATCAGTTTTTCCATTGTATAAAACGGATAACTGCCACCAGTGTGAAAGTACTGGTCATTTCTGCGTTCCGGGCAACCTAGTCTTCACTCTAGGGCGCTGTTCCACCAGATGGAATAGTTAGGGCCTAAGAAGTCAACGCCAGAAGCATAAAATACGATATAAATACAACAGCTTTTCCATCGTATAAAACGAATAATGGTAACCAGTGTGAAAGTTATGGTCATTTCTACGTTCCTGGCAACCTAGGCTTCACCCTAGGGCGTTGTTCCACCAGAGGGAATAGTTAGGGCCTAAGAAGTCAACGCCAGAAGCATAAAATACGATATAATTTCAACAGCTTTTCCATCGTATAAAACGAATAATGGTAACCAGTGTGAAAGTTGTGGTCATTTCTACGTTCCGGTCAACCTAGGCTTCAGTCTAGGACGTTGCCCCACCAGATGGAATAGTTAGGGCCTACGAAGTCAACGCCAGAAGCATAAAATACAATATAAGTACAACAGCTTTTCCATCGTATATAATGTATATTTGCAACCAGTGTGAAAGTTATGGTCATTTCTACTTCCCGGGCAACCTAGGCTTCACTCTAGGGCGTTGCTCCACCAGATCGAATAGTTAGGGCCTTAGAAGTCAACGCCCGAAGCATAAAATGCAGAATACATAGAACAGTTTTTCCATTGTATAAAACGAATAACTGCAACCAGTGTGAAAGTACTGGTCATTTCTGCGTTCCGGGCAACCTAGGCTACACCCTAGGGCGCTGTTCCACCAGATGGAATAGTTAGGGCCTAAGAAGTCAACGCCAGAAGCATAAACTACAAAACAAATACAACAGTCTTTCCATCGTATAAAACGAATAATTGCAACCTGTGTGATGGTTATGGACATATCTACGTTCCGGGCAATCTAGGCTTCACTGTAGAGCGTTGCTCCACCAAATCGAATAGTTAGGGCCTTAGAAGTCAACGCCCGAAGCATAAAATACAATATAAGTACAACAGTTTTTCCATCGTATAAAATGAATGATTGCGAACATTGTGAAAGTAATGGTCATTTCTACGTGCCTGGCAGCCTACGCGTCAGTCCAGGGCGTTGCTACTCCATATCTGCTGGCTACGGCCTTAGAAGCTAACGCCGGAAGCATAAAATACAATATAAATACAACAGCTTTGCCATTGTATAAGATGAATAATTGCAAACAGTGTGAAAGTACTGGTCATTTCTGCGTTCCGGGCAACCTAGTCTTCACCCTAGGGCGCTGTTCCACCAGATGGAATAGTTAGGGCCTAAGAAGTCAACGCCAGAAGCATAAAATACGATATAAATACAACAGCTTTTCCATCGTATAAAACGAATAATGGTAACCAGTGTGAAAGTTATGGTCATTTCTACGTTCCTGGCAACCTAGGCTTCACCCTAGGGCGTTGTTCCACCAGATGGAATAGTTAGGGCCTAAGAAGTCAACGCCAGAAGCATAAACTACGATATAATTTCAACAGCTTTTCCATCGTATAAAACGAATAACTGCAACCAGGGTGATGGTTATGGACATATCTATGTTCTGGGCAATCTAGGCTTCACTCTAGGGCGTTGCTCCACCAGATCGAATAGTTAGGGCCTTAGAAGTCAACGCCAGAAGCATAAAATACAATAAAGATGCAACTGTTTTTCCATCGTATAACAGGAATAATTGCAAACAGTGTGAAGGTAATGGTATGTTCTACGTTCCGGGCAAACTAGGCTTCACGCTAGGGTGTTGCTCCACCAGATGGAATAGCTAGGGCCTTAGAAGTCAACGCCCGAAGCATAAAATGCAAAATAAATAAAACAGTTTTTCCATTGTATAAAACGAATAACTGCAACCAGTGTGAATGTACTGGTCATTTCTGCGTTCCGGGCTACCTAGGCTTCACACTAGGGCGCTGTTCCACCAGATGGAATAGTTAGGGCATAAGAAGTCAACGACAGAAGCACAAACTACAAAATAAATACAACAGTCTTTCCATCGTATAAAACGAATAATAGCAACCAGTGTGAAAGTTATGGTCATTTCTACTCCCGGGCAACCCAGGCTTCACTCTAGGGCGTTGCTCCACCAGATCGAATAGTTAGGGCCTAAGAAGTCAACGCCAGAAACATAAATTACAATATAAGTACAACAGCTTTTCCATCGTATATAGTGTATATTTGCAAACAGTGTGGAAGTTATGGACACTTCTACGTTCCGGGCAACCTAGGCTTCACTCTAGGGTGTTGCCACACCAGATGGAATTGCTAGGGACTTAGAATCCAATGCCAGAAGCATAAAATGCAATATAAATTTTACAAGTTTTCCATCGTATAAAAGGTATAATAGCAATCAGTGTGAAAGTTATGGTCATTTCAACGTTCCGGGAAACCTAGGCTTCACACTAGGGCGTTGCTCCTCCAGATCAAGTAGTTAGGGCCCACGAAGTCAACGCCAGAAGCATAAATTACAATATAAGTACAACCGCTTTTCCATCGTATGTAATGTATATTTACAAACAGTGTGTAAGTAATGGTCATTTCTACGTTCCAGGCAACCTAGGCTTCACGCTAGGGTGTTGCTCCACCAGATGGAATAGCTAGGGACTTAGAATTCAATGCCAGAAGCATAATATGCAATATAAATATAACAGCTTTTCCATCGTATAAAACGAATAATAGCAACCAGTGTGAAAGTTACGGTCATTTCTACTTCCCGGGCAACCTATGCTTCACTCTAGGGCGCTGCTCCACCAGATCGAATAGTTAGGGCCTTAGAAGTCAACGCCCGAAGCATAAAATGCAAAATACATAGATCAGTTTTTCCATTGTATAAAACGAATAACTGCAACCAGTGTGAAAGTACTGGTCATTTCTGCGTTCCGGGCAACCTAGGCTTCACCCTAGGGCGCTGTTCCACCAGATGGAATAGTTAGGGCCTAAGAAGTCAACGCCAGAAGCATAAAATACGATATAAATACTACAGCTTTTCCATCGTATAAAACGAATAATGGTAACCAGTGTGAAAGTTATGGTCATTTCTACGTTCCTGGCAACCTACGTTTCACCTTAGGGCGTTGCTCCACCAGATCGAATAGCTAGGGGCTAAGAATTCAACGCCAGAAGGATAAAATACAATATAAGTACAACAGTTTTTCCATCGTATAAAATGAATAATTGCAGACATTGTGAAAGTAATGGTCACTTCTACGTTCCGGTCAACCTAGGCGTCACTCTAATGCGTTGCTCCACCACATCTAATAGCTACGGCCTTAGAAGTCAACGCCAGGAGCATAAAATAGAATATAAATACAACAGCTTTTCCATCGTATAAAATGAATAATTGCAAACAGTGTGAAAGTAATGGTCATGTCTACGTTCCGGGTAACCTAGGTTTCACTCTAGGGCGTTGCTCCACCAGATAGAATAGCTAGGGACATAGAATTCAACGCCAGAAGAATAAAATACAATATAAGTACAAGAGTTTTTCCATCGTCTAAAATGAATATTTGCAAACATTGAGAAAGTAATGGTCATTTCTACGTTCCGGGCAACCCATGCGACACTATAGGGCGTTGCTCCACCACATCTAATAGCTACGGCCTACAAAGTCAACGCCAGAAGCATAAAATACGATATAAGTACAACAGCTTGTCCATCATATAAAACGAGTAATGGTAACCAGTGTGAAAGTTATGGTCATTTCTACGTTCCGGTCAACCTAGGCTTCACTCTAGGACTTTGATCCACCAGATCGAATTTTTTGGGCCTATGAAGTCAACGCCAGAAGCATAAATTACAATAAAGGTGCAACAGTTTTTCCATCGTATAACAGGAATAATTGCAACCAGTGTGAAGGTAATGGTGTGTTCTACGTTCCGGGCAACCTAGGCTTCACACTAGGTCGGTGCTCCACCAGATCAAATAGTTAGGGCCTAAGAAGTCAACGCCAGAAGCATAAATTACAATATAAGTACAACAGCTTTTCCATCGTATATAATGTATATTTGCAAACAGTGTGGAAGTTATGGACACTTCTACGTTCCGGGCAACCTAGGCTTCACTCTAGGGTGTTGCCACACCAGATGGAATTGCTAGGGACTTAGAATCCAATGCCAGAAGCATAAAATGCAATATAAATTTTACAAGTTTTCCATCGTATAAAAGGTATAATAGCAATCAGTATGAAAGTTATGGTCATTTCAACGTTCCGGGAAACCTAGGCTTCACACTAGGGCGTTGCTCCTCCAGATCAAGTAGTTAGGGCCTAAGAAGTCAACACCAGAAGCATAAATTACAATATAAGTACAACAGCTTTTCCATCGTATATAATGTATATTTGCAAACAGTGTGGAAGTTGTGGACACTTCTACGTTCCGGGCAACCTAGGCTTCACTCTAGGGTGTTGCCACACCAGATGGAATTGCTAGGGACTTAGAATCCAATGCCAGAAGCATAAAATGCAATATAAATTTTACAAGTTTTCCATCGTATAAAAGGTATAATAGCAATCAGTGTGAAAGTTATGGTCATTTCAACGTTCCGGGAAACCTAGGCTTCACACTAGGCCGTTGCTCCTCCAGATCAAGTAGTTAGGGCCTAAGAAGTCAACGCCAGAAGCATAAATTACAATATAAGTACAAATGCTTTTCCATCGTATGTAATGTTTATTTACAATCAGTGTGGAAGTAATGGTCATTTCTACGTTCCGGGCAACCTAGGCTTCACGCTAGGGTGTTGCTCCACCAGATGGAATAGCTAGGGACTTAGAATTCAATGCCAGAAGCATAATATGCAATATAAATATAACAGCTTTTCCATCGTATAAAACGAATAATAGCAACCAGTGTGAAAGTTATGGTCATTTCTACTTCCCGGGCAACCTATGCTTCACTCTAGGGCGCTGCTCCACCAGATCGAATAGTTAGGGGATTAGAAGTCAACGCCCGAAGCATAAAATGCAAAATACATAGATCAGTTTTTCCATTGTATAAAACGAATAACTGCAACCAGTGTGAAAGTACTGGTCATTTCTGCGTTCCGGGCAACCTAGGCTTCACCCTAGGACGCTGTTCCACCAGATGGAATAGTTAGGGCCTAAGAAGTCAACGCCAGAAGCATAAAATACGATATAAATAAAACAGCTTTTCCATCGTATAAAACGAATAATGGTAACCAGTGTGAAAGTTATGGTCATTTCTACGTTCCTGGCAACCTAGGTTTCACTCTAGGGCGTTGCTCCACCAGATCGAATAGCTAGGGGCTTAGAATTCAACGCCAGAAGGATAAAATACAATATAAGTACAACAGTTTTTCCATCGTATAAAATGAATAATTGCAGACATTGTGAAAGTAATAGTCATTTCTACGTTCCGGTCAACCCATGCGACACTCTAGGGCGTTGCTCCACCACATCTAATAGCTACGGCCTACAAAGTCAACGCCAGAAGCATAAAATACGATATAAGTACAACAGCTTGTCCATCATATAAAACGAGTAATGGTAACCAGTGTGAAAGTTATGGTCATTTCTACGTTCCGGTCAACCTAGGCTTCACTCTAGGACGTTGGTCCACCAGATCGAATAGTTTGGGCCTATGAAGTCAACGCCAGAAGCATAAAATACAATAAAGGTGCAACAGTTTTTCCATTGTATAACAGGAATAATTGCAACCAGTGTGAAGGTAATGGTGTGTTCTACGTTCCGGGCAACCTAGGCTTCACACTAGGGCGGTGCTCCACCAGATCAAATAGTTAGGGCCTAAGAAGTCAACGCCAGAAGCATAAATTACATTATAAGTACAACAGCTTTTCCATCGTGTATAATGTATATTTGCAAACAGTGTGGAAGTAATGGACACTTCTACGTTCCGGGCAACCTAGGCTTCACTCTAGGGTGTTGCCACACCAGATGGAGTTGCTAGGGACTTAGAATCCAATGCCAGAAGCATAAAATGCAATATTAATTTTACAGCTTTTCCATCGTACAAAAGGTATAATAGAAATCAGTGTGAAAGTTATGGTCATTTCAACGTTCCGGGAAACCTAGGCTTCACTCTAGGGCGCTGCTCCACCAGATCGAATATTTAGGGCCTTAGAAGTCAACGCCCGAAGCATAAAATGCAAAATACATAGATCAGTTTTTCCATTGTATAAAACGGATAACTGCCACCAGTGTGAAAGTACTGGTCATTTCTGCGTTCCGGGCAACCTAGTCTTCACTCTAGGGCGCTGTTCCACCAGATGGAATAGTTAGGGCCTAAGAAGTCAACGCCAGAAGCATAAAATACGATATAAATACAACAGCTTTTCCATCGTATAAAACGAATAATGGTAACCAGTGTGAAAGTTATGGTCATTTCTACGTTCCTGGCAACCTAGGCTTCACCCTAGGGCGTTGTTCCACCAGATGGAATAGTTAGGGCCTAAGAAGTCAACGCCAGAAGCAAAAAATACGATATAATTTCAACAGCTTTTCCATCGTATAAAACGAATAATGGTAACCAGTGTGAAAGTTGTGGTCATTTCTACGTTCCGGTCAACCTAGGCTTCAGTCTAGGACGTTGCCCCACCAGATGGAATAGTTAGGGCCTACGAAGTCAACGCCAGAAGCATAAAATACAATATAAGTACAACAGCTTTTCCATCGTATATAATGTATATTTGCAACCAGTGTGAAAGTTATGGTCATTTCTACTTCCCGGGCAACCTAGGCTTCACTCTAGGGCGTTGCTCCACCAGATCGAATAGTTAGGGCCTTAGAAGTCAACGCCCGAAGCATAAAATGCAGAATACATAGAACAGTTTTTCCATTGTATAAAACGAATAACTGCAACCAGTGTGTAAGTACTGGTCATTTCTGCGTTCCGGGCAACCTAGGCTACACCCTAGGGCGCTGTTCCACCAGATGGAATAGTTAGGGCCTAAGAAGTCAACGCCAGAAGCATAAACTACAAAACAAATACAACAGTCTTTCCATCGTATAAAACGAATAATTGCAACCTGTGTGATGGTTATGGACATATCTACGTTCCGGGCAATCTAGGCTTCACTGTAGGGCGTTGCTCCACCAAATCGAATAGTTAGGGCCTTAGAAGTCAACGCCCGAAGCATAAAATACAATATAAGTACAACAGTTTTTCCATCGTATAAAATGAATGATTGCGAACATTGTGAAAGTAATGGTCATTTCTACGTGCCTGGCAGCCTACGCGTCAGTCCAGGGCGTTGCTACTCCATATCTGCTGGCTACGGCCTTAGAAGCTAACGCCGGAAGCATAAAATACAATATAAATACAACAGCTTTGCCATTGTATAAGATGAATAATTGCAAACAGTGTGAAAGTACTGGTCATTTCTGCGTTCCGGGCAACCTAGTCTTCACCCTAGGGCGCTGTTCCACCAGATGGAATAGTTAGGGCCTAAGAAGTCAACGCCAGAAGCATAAAATACGATATAAATACAACAGCTTTTCCATCGTATAAAACGAATAATGGTAACCAGTGTGAAAGTTATGGTCATTTCTACGTTCCTGGCAACCTAGGCTTCACCCTAGGGCGTTGTTCCACCAGATGGAATAGTTAGGGCCTAAGAAGTCAACGCCAGAAGCACAAAATACGATATAATTTCAACAGCTTTTCCATCGTATAAAACGAATAACTGCAACCAGTGTGATGGTTATGGACATATCTACGTTCTGGGCAATCTAGGCTTCACTCTAGGGCGATGCTCCACCAGATCGAATAGTTAGGGCCTTAGAAGTCAACGCCAGAAGCATAAAATACAATAAAGATGCAACAGTTTTTCCATCGTATAACAGGAATAATTGCAAACAGTGTGAAGGTAATGGTGTGTTCTACGTTCCGGGCAAACTAGGCTTCACGCTAGGGTGTTGCTCCACCAGATGGAATAGCTAGGGCCTTAGAAGTCAACGCCCGAAGCATAAAATGCAAAATACATAGATCAGTTTTTCCATTGTATAAAACGAATAACTGCGACCAGTGTGAAAGTACTGGTCATTTCTGCGTTCCGGGCAACCTAGTCTTCACCCTAGGGCGCTGTTCCACCAGATGGAATAGTTAGGGCCTAAGAAGTCAACGCCAGAAGCATAAAATACGATATAAATACAACAGCTTTTCCATCGTATAAAACGAATAATGGTAACCAGTGTGAAAGTTATGGTCATTTCTACGTTCCTGGCAACCTAGGCTTCACCCTAGGGCGTTGTTCCACCAGATGGAATAGTTAGGGCCTAAGAAGTCAACGCCAGAAGCATAAAATACGATATAATTTCAACAGATTTCCATCGTATAATGTATATTTGCAACCAGTGAGAAAGTTATGGTCATTTCTACTTCCCGGGCAACCTAGGCTTCACTCTAGGGCGTTGCTCCACCAGACCGAATAGTTAGGGCCTTAGAAGTCAACGCCCGAAGCATAAAATACAATATAAGTACAACAGTTTTTCCATCGTCTGAAATGAATGATTGCGAACATTGTGAAAGTAATGGTCATTTCTACGTGCCTGGCAACCTACGCGTCACTCTAGGGCGTTTCTACTCCACATCTGATAGCTACGGTCTTAGAAGCTAACGCCGGAAGCATAAAATACAATATAAATACAACAGCTTTGCCATTGTATAAGATGAATAATTGCAAACAGTGTGAAAGTACTGGTCATTTCTGCGTTCCGGGCAACCTAGTCTTCACCCAAGGGCGCTGTTCCACCAGATGGAATAGTTAGGGCCTAAGAAGTCAACGCCAGAAGCATAAAATACGATATAAATACAACAGCTTTTCCATCGTATAAAACGAATAACTGCAACCAGTGTGAAAGTACTGGTCATTTCTGCGTTCCGGGCTACCTAGGCTTCACCCTAGGGCGCTGTTCCACCAGATGGAATAGTTAGGGCACAAGAAGTCAACGCCAGAAGCATAAACTACAAAATAAATACAACAGTCTTTCCATCGTATAAAACGAATAATTGCAACCTGTGTGATGATTATGGACATATCTACGTTCTGGGCAATCTAGGCTTCACTCTAGGGCGTTGCTCCACCAGATCGAATAGTTAGGGCCTTAGAAGTCAACGCCAGAAGCATAAAATACAATAAAGATGCAACAGTTTTTCCATCGTATAACAGGAATAATTGCAAACAGTGTGAAGGTAAAGGTATGTTCTACGTTCCGGGAAAACTAGGCTTCACGCTAGGGTGTTGCTCCACCAGATGGAATAGCTAGGGCCTTAGAAGTCAACGCCCGAAGCATAAAATGCAAAATAAATAGAACTGTTCTTCCATTGTATAAAACGAATAACTGCCACCAGTGTGAAAGTCCTGGTCATTTCTGCGTTCCGGGCTACCTAGGCTTCACCCTAGGGCGCTGTTCCACCAGATGGAATAGTTAGGGCATAAGAAGTCAACGGCAGAAGCACAAACTACAAAATAAATACAACAGTCTTTCCATCGTATAAAACGAATAATTGCAACCTGTGTGATGGTTATGGACATATCTACGTTCTGGGCAATCTAGGCTTCACTCTAGGGCGTTGCTCCACCAGATCGAATAGTTAGGGCCTTAGAAGTCAACGCCAGAAGCATAAAATACAATAAAGATGCAACAGTTTTTCCATCGCATAACAGGAATAATTGCAAACAGTGTGAAGGTAATGGTATGTTCTACGTTCCGGGCAAACTATGCTTCACGCTAGGGATTGCTCCACCAGATGGAATAGCTAGGGCCTTAGAAGTCAACGCCCGAAGCATAAAATGCAAAATAAATAGAACAGTTTTTCCATTGTATAAAACGAATAATAGCAACCAGTGTGAAAGTTATGGTCATTTCTACGTTCCCGGCAACCTAGGCTTCACTCTAGGGCGTTGTTCCACCAGATCGAATTGTTAGGGCCTAAGAAGTCATCGCCAGAAGCATAAAATACGATATAAATACAACAGCTTTTCCGTCGTATAAAACGAATAATTGCAACCAGTGTGAAAGTTATGGTCATTTCTACGTTCTGGGCAACCTAGGCTTCAGCCTAGGGCATTGCTCCAACAGATTGAATAGTTAGTGCCTTAGAAGTCAACGCCAGAAGCATAAAATACAATAAAGATGCAACAGTTTTTCCATCGTATAGCAGGAGTAATTGCAACTAGTGTGAAGGTAATGGTATGTTCTACGTTCCGGGCAACCTATGCTTCACTCTAGGTCGGTGCACTACCAGATTAAGTAGTTAGGTCGTAAGAAGTCAGCGCCAGAAGCATAAAATACAATATAAATACAACAGCTTTTCCATCGTATATAATGTATATTTGCAAACAGTGTGAAAGTAATGGTCATTTCCATGTTCCGGGCAACCTGGGCTTCACTCTAGGGCGTTGTTCCACCAGATCGAATAGTTAGGGCCTAAGAGGTCAACGCCAGAAGCATAAAATATGATATAAATACAACAGCTTTTCCATCGTATAAAACGAATAATTGCAACCAGTGTGGAAGTTATGGTCATCTCTATGTTCCGGGCAACCTAGGCTTCACTCTAGGGCGTTGCTCGACCAGATCGAATAGCTAGGGCCTTAGAAGTCAACGCACGAAGCATAAAACACAAAATAAATAGAACAGTTTTTCCATCGTATAAAACGAATAATTGCTACCAGTGTGAAAGTTATAGCCATTGCTACGTACCGCGCAGCCTAGGCTTCATCCAAGGGCGTTGTTCCACCAGATGGAATAGTTAGGGCCTAAGAAGTCAACGCCAGAAGCATAAAATACGATATAAATACAACAGCTTTTCCATCGTATAAGACGAATAATTGCAACCAGTGTGAATGTAATGGTCATTTCTTCGTTCCGGGCGACCTAGGCTTCACTCTAGGGCGTTGCTCCACCAGATCGAATAATTAGGGCCTTAGAAATCAACGCCAGAAGCATAAAATACAATAAAGGTGCAACAGTTTTTCCATCGTAAAACAGGAATAATTGCAACCAGTGTGAAGATAATGGTCTTTTCTACGTTCCGGGCAACCTAGGCTTCACTCTACGGCGTTGTTCCGCCAGATCGAATAGTTAGGGCCTAAGAAGTCAACGCCAGAAGCATAAAATACGATATAAATACAACAGCTTTTCCGTCGTATAAAACGAATAATTGCAACCAGTGTGAAAGTTGTGGACATTTATACATTCCGAGCAACCTAGTGTTCACTCTAGGGAGTTGCTCCACCAGATCGAACAGTTAGGGCCTTAGAAGTCAACGCCAGAAGCATAAGATACAATAAAGATGCAAAAGTTTTTCCATCGTATAACAGGAATAACTGCAAACAGTGTGAAAGTAATGGTCATTTCTACGTTCCGGGCAACATTGGCTTCACTCTAGGGCGTTGCTCCACCAGATCGAATAGTTAGGTCCTTAGAAGTCAACGCCAGAAGCATAAAATACGATATAAATACAACAGCTTTTCCATCGTATAAAACGAATAATGGTAACCAGTGTGAAAGTTATGGTCATTTCTACGTTCCTGGCAACCTAGGCTTCACCTTAGGGCGTTGTTCCACCAGATGGAATAGTTAGGGCCTACGAAGTCAACGCCAGAAGCATAAAATACGATATAATTTCAACAGCTTTTCCATCGTATAAAACGAATAACTGCAACCAGTGTGAAAGTACTGGTCATTTCTGCGTTCCGGGCTACCTAGGCTTCACCCTAGGGCGCTGTTCCACCAGATGGAATAGTTAGGGCACAAGAAGTCAACGCCAGATGCATAAACTACAAAATAAATACAACAGTCTTTCCATCGCATAAAACGAATAATAGCAACCAGTGTGAAAGTTATGGTCATTTCTACGTTCCCGGCAACCTAGGCTTCACTCTAGGGCGTTGTTCCACCAGATCGAATTGTTAGGGCCTAAGAAGTCATCGCCAGAAGCATAAAATACGATATAAATACAACAGCTTTTCCGTCGTATAAAACGAATAATTGCAACCAGTGTGAAAGTTATGGTCATTTCTACGTTCTGGGCAACCTAGGCTTCAGCCTAGGGCATTGCTCCAACAGATTGAATAGTTAGTGCCTTAGAAGTCAACGCCAGAAGCATAAAATACAATAAAGATGCAACAGTTTTTCCATCGTATAACAGGAGTAATTGCAACCAGTGTGAAGGTAATGGTATGTTCTACGTTCCGGGCAACCTATGCTTCACTCTAGGGCGGTGCTCTACCAGATTAAGTAGTTAGGTCGTAAGAAGTCAACGCCAGGAGCATAAAATACAATATAAATACAACAGCTTTTCCATCGTATATAATGTATATTTGCAAACAGTGTGAAAGTAATGGTCATTTCCATGTTCCGGGCAAGCTGGTCTTCACTCTAGGGCGTTGTTCCACCAGATCGAATAGATAGGGCCTAAGAGGTCAACGCCAGAAGCATAAAATATTATATAAATACAACAGCTTTTCCATCGTATAAAACGAATAATTGCAACCAGTGTGGAAGTTATGGTCATCTCTACGTTCCGGGCAACCTAGGCTTCACTCTAGGGCGTTGCTCTACCAGATCGAATAGCTAGGGCCTTAGAAGTCAACGCCCGAAGCATAAAACACAAAATAAATAGAACAGTTTTTCCATCGTATAAAACGAATAATTGCTACCAGTGTGAAAGTTATAGCCATTGCTACGTACCGCGCAGCCTAGGCTTCATCCAAGGGCGTTGTTCCACCAGATGGAATAGTTAGGGCCTAAGAAGTCAACGCCAGAAGCATAAAATACGATATAAATACAACAGCTTTTCCATCGTATAAGACGAATAATTGCAACCAGTGTGAATGTAATGGTCATTTCTTCGTACCGGGCGACCTAGGTTTCACTCTAGGGCGTTGCTCCACCAGATCGAATAATTAGGGCCTTAGAAATCAACGCCAGAAGCATAAAATACAATAAAGGTGCAACAGTTTTTCCATCGTAAAACAGGAATAATTGCAACCAGTGTGAAGATAATGGTCTTTTCTACGTTCCGGGCAGCCTAGGCTTCACTCTACGGCGTTGTTCCGCCAGATCGAATAGTTAGGGCCTAAGAAGTCAACGCCAGAAGCATAAAATACGATATAAATACAACAGCTTTTCCGTCGTATAAAACGAATAGTTGCAACCAGTGTGAAAGTTGTGGACATTTCTACGTTCCGGGCAACATTGGCTTCACTCTAGGGCGTTGCTCCACCAGATCGAATAGTTAGGTCCTTAGAAGTCAACGCCAGAAGCATAAAATACGATATAAATACAACAGCTTTTCCATCGTATAAAACGAATAATGGTAACCAGTGTGAAAGTTATGGTCATTTCTACGTTCCTGGCAACCTAGGCTTCACCCTAGGGCGTTGTTCCACCAGATAGAATAGTTAGGGCCTACGAAGTCAACGCCAGAAGCATAAAGCACGATATAATTTCAACAGTTTTTCCATCGTATAACAGGAGTAATTGCAACCAGTGTGAATGTAATGGTCATTTCAACGTTCCGGGCAACCTAGGCTTCACTCTAGGGCGTTGCTCCACCAGATCGAATAGTTAGTGCCTTAGAAGTCAACGCCAGAAGCATAAAATACAATAAAAATACATCAGTTTTTCCATCGTATAAAACGAATAATTGCAACCAGTTTGAAAGTGACGGCCAATTCTACGTTCCGGGCAACCTAGGTTTCACTCCAGGGCGTTGCTACTCCAGATCGAATAGTTACGGCCTAAGAAGTCAACGCCAGTAGCATAAAATACGATAAAGATGCAACAGTTTTTCCATCGTATAAAACGAATAATTGCAACCAGTGTGAAAGTTATGGTCATTTCTACATTCCGAGCAACCTAGGCATCACTCTAGGGCGTTGCTCCACCAGATCGAATAGTTAGGGCCTAAGAAGTGAACGCCAGAAGCATAAAATACAATATAAATACAACAGCTTTTCCATCGTATAAAACGAATAATTGCAACCAGTTTGAAAGTAATGGTCATTTCTACGTTCCGAGCACACTAGGCGTCACTCTAGGGCGTTGCTCCACTAGATCGAATAGCTAGGGCCTTAGAAGTCAACGCCAGAAGCATAAAATACAATATAAATACACCAGTTTTTCCATCGTATAAAACGAATAATTGCAACCAGTATGAAACCTATGGTCATTTCTACTTTCCGAGCAACCTAGGCTTCACCCTAGGGCGTTGCTCCAACAGATTGAATAGTTAGGGCCTTAGATGTCAATGCCAGAAGCATAAAATACAATATACATACAACAGTTTTTCCATCGCATAAAACGAATAATTGCAACCAGTATGAAACTTATGGACATTTCTACTTTCCGAGCAACCACGGCTTCACTCTAGGGCGTTGCTCCAACAGATTGAATAGTTAGGGCCTCAGAAGTCAACGCCCGAACCATAAAATGCAAAAAAAATACAACAGTGTTTCCATCATATAACAGGAATAATTGCTACCAGTTTGAAAGTGATGGCCAATTCTACGTTCCGGGCAAGCTAGGCTTCACTCTAGGGCGTTGCTCCACCAGATCAAACAGTTAGGGCCTTAGAAGTCAACGCCCGAAGCATAAAATACAAAATAAATGGAACAGTTTTTCCATTGCATAAAACGAATAATTGCTGCCAGTGTAAAAGTTATGGTCATTTCTACGTTCCGGGCAACCTAGGCTTCACCATAGGGCGTTGCTCCACCAGATCGAATAGTTAGTGCCTTAGAAGTCAACGCCAGAAGCATAAAATTCAATAAAGATGCAACAGTTTTTCAATCGTATAGCAGGAGTATCTGCAAACAGTGTGAAAGTACTGGTCATTTCTACGTTCCGGGTAACCTAGGCTTCACTCTAGGGCGTTGTTCCACTAGATCGAACTGTTAGGGCCTAAGAAGGCAACGCCAGGAGCATAAAATACAATATAAATACAACAGCTTTTCCATTGTATAAAACGAATAACTGTAACCAGTGTGAAGGTACTGGTCATTTCTACGTTCCGGGCAACCTAGGCTTCACTGTAGGGCGTTGCTCCACCAAATCGAATAGTTAGGGCCTTAGAAGTCAACGCCCGAAGCATAAAATACAATATAAGTACAACAGTTTTTCCATCGTATAAAATGAATGTTTGCGAACATTGTGAAAGTAATGGTCATTTCTACGTGCCTGGAAACCTACGTGTCACTCTAGGGCGTTGCTGCTCCACATCTGATAACTACGGCCTTAGAAGTTAACGCCGGAAGCATAAAATACAGTATAAATACAACAGCTTTGCCATCGTATAAAATGAATGATACCAAACAGTGTGAAGGTAATGGCCATTTCTACGTTCCGAGCAACCTAGGCTTCACTCTAGGTCGTTGCTTCACCAGATCGAATAGTTAGGGCCTAACAAGTCAACGCCAGAAGCATAAAATACGATATAAATACAACAGCTTTTCCATCGTAGAAAACGATTAATGGCAACCAGTATGAAAGTTCTGGTCATTTCTACGTTCCGGGCAACCTAGGCTTCACTCTATGGCGTTCTTCCACCACATCGAATAGCTACGGCCTCAGAAGTCAACGCCTGAAGCATAAAGTACAATAAAAATACAACAGTCATTCCATCATATAACAGGAATAATTGCAACCCGTTTGAAAGTGGTGGTCATTTCTACGTTCCGGGCAACCTAGGCTTCACCCTAGGGCATTGTTCCATCAGACCGAATAGTTAGGGCCTAAGAAGTGAACATCAGAAGCATAAAATGCAATATAAATGCAACAGTTTTTCCATCATATAAAACGAGTAATTGCAACCAGTATGAAAGTTATGGTCATTTCTACTTTCCGGGCAACCTAGGCTACGCCCTAGGGCGTTGCTCCAGCAGATTGAATAGTTAGGGCCTTAGAAATCAACGCCAGAAGCATAAAATGCAATATAAATACAACAGCTTTTCCATCGTATAAAACGTATAATTGCAACCAGTTTGAAAGTAATGGTCATTTCTACGTTCCGAGCATCCTAGGCGTCACTCTAGGGCGTTGCTCCACTAGATCGAATAGCTAGGGCCTTATAAGTCAACGCCAGAAGCATAAAATACAATATAAATATCAACAGCTTTTCCATCGTATAAAACGAATAATTGCAACCAGTATGAAACCTATGGTCATTTCTACTTTCCGAGCAACCTAGGCTTCACCCTAGGGCGTTGCTCCAACAGATTGAATAGTTAGGGCCTTAGATGTCAATGCCAGAAGCATAAAATACAATATAAATACAACAGTTTTTCCATCGCATAAAACGAATAATTGCAACCAGTATGAAACTTATGGACATTTCTACTTTCCGAGCAACCAAGGCTTCACTCTAGGGCGTTGCTCCAACAGATTGAATAGTTAGGGCCTTAGAAGTCAACGCCCGAACCATAAAATGCAAAAAAAATACAACAGTGTTTCCATCATATAACAGGAATAATTGCTACCAGTTTGAAAGTGATGGCCAATTCTACGTTCCCGGCAACCTAGGCTTCACTGTAGGGCGTTGCTCCACTAGATCGATATGTTAGGGCCTAAGAAGTCAACGCCCGAAGCATAAAATACGATATAAATACAACAGCTTTTCCATCGTATTAAATGAATAATTGCAAACAGTGTGAAAGTAGTGGTCATTTCTACGTTCCGAGCAACCTAGGCTTCACTCTAGGGTGGTGCACCACCATATCGAATAGCTACGGATTAAGAAGCCTACGCCTGAAGCATAAAATACAATAGAAATACAACAGTGTTTCCATCATATAACAGGAATAATTGCAACCAGTTTGAGAGTGATGGCCAATTCTACGTTCCGGGCATCCTAGGCTTCACTCTAGGGCGTTGCTCCACCATACCGAATAGTTAGTGCCTTAGAAGTCAACGCCAGAAGCATAAAATACAATATAAATACAACAGTTTTTCCATCATATAAAACGAATGATTGCAACCAGTATGAAAGTTATGGTCATTTTTACGTTCCGGGCAACCTAGGCTTCACTCTATGGCGTTCATCCACCACATCGAATAGCTACGGCCTCAGAAGTCAACACCCGAAGCATAAAATGCAATAAAAGTACAACCGTGTTTCCATCATATAACAGGAATAATTGCAACCAGTTTGAAAGTGATGGCCGATTCTACGTTCCGGGCAACCTAGGCTTCACTCTAGGGCGTTGCTCCACCAGATCGAATAGTTAGTGCCTTAGAAGTCAACGCAAGAAGCATAAAATACGATATAAATGCAACAGCTTTTCCATCGTATAAAACGAATAATTTTAACCAGTGTGAAAGTAATGGTCATTTCTACGTTCAGAGCACCCTAGGCGTCACTATGGGGCGTTGCTCCACCACATCTAATAGCTACGGCCTTAGAAGTCAACGCCAGAGGCATAAAATACAATATAAATACAACAGCTTTTCCATCGTACAAAATGATTAATTGCAACCAGTGTGAAAGTAATGGTCATTCCGACGTACCGGGCAACCTAGGCTTCACTCTAGGGCATTGCTCCACCAGATCGAATAGTTAGGGCCTTAGAAGTGAACGCCAGAAGCGTAAAACACAATAAAAATACAACAGTTTTTCCATCGTATGGCCTGACTAATTGCAACCAGTGCGAAAGTAATGATCATATCGACGATTCGGGCATCCTAGTCTTCACTCTGGGGCGTTGTTCCACAAGATCGAATAGTTAGGGCCTAAGAAGTCAACGCCAGAAGCATAAAATACAATATAAATATAACAGCTTTCCATCGTCTAAAAGGAATAATAGCAACCAGTGTGAAAGTTATGGTCATTTCTACGTTCCGGGCAACATTGGCTTCACTCTAGGGCGTTGCTCCACCAGATCAAACAGTTAGGGCCTTAGAAGTCAACGCCCGAAGCGTTAAATACAAAATAAATAGAACAGTTTTTCCATTGCATAAAACGAATAATTGCTAGCAGTTTAAAAGTTATGGTCATTTCTACGTCCCGGGCAACCTAGGTTTCACTCCAGGGCGTTGCTCCGCCAGATCGAATAGTTAGGTCCTTAGACGTCAACGCCAGAAGCATAAAATACGATATAAATACAACAGCTTTTCCATCGTATAAAAGGAATAATTGCAAACAGCGTGAAAGTAATGGTCATTTCTACGTTCCCGGCAACCTAGGCTTCACCCTACGGCGTTGTTCCACCAGATCGAATAGTTAGGGCCTAAGAAGTCAACGCCAGAAGCATAAAATACGATATAAATACAACAGCTTTTCCATCGTATAAGACGAATAATTGCAACCAGTGTGAATGTAATGGTCATTTCTACGTTCCGGGCAACCTAGGCTTCACTCTAGGGCGTTGCTCCACCAGATCCAATAATTAGGGCCTTAGAAATCAACGCCAGAAGCATAAAATACAATATAAATACAACAGTCTTTCCATCCTATAACAGGAACAATTGCGACCCGTGTGAAAGTGATGGTCATTTCTACGTTCCAGGCAACCTAGGCTTCACTCTAGGGCGTTGTTCCACCAGATCGAATACCTAGGGCCTAAGAAGTCAACGCCAGAAGCATAAAATACAATATAAATATAACAGTTTTTCCACCGCATAAAACGAATAATAGCAACCAGTTAGAAAGTTATGGTCATTTCTACGTTCCAGGCAACCTAGGCTTCACTCTAGGGCGTTGTTCCACCAGATCGAATTGTTAGGGCCTAAGAAGTCAACGCCAGAAGCATAAAATACGATATAAATACAACAGCTTTTCCATCGTATAAAACGAATAATTGCAACCAGTGTGAAAGTTATGGTCATTTCTACGTTCTGGGCAACCTAGGCTTCAGCCTAGGGCATTGCTCCAACAGATTGAATAGTTAGTGCCTTAGAAGTCAACACCAGAAGCATAAAATACAATAAAGATGCAACAGTTTTTCCATCGTATAACAGGAGTAATTGCAACCAGTGTGAAGGTAATGGTATGTTCTACGTTCCGGGCAACCTATGCTTCACTCTAGGGCGGTGCTCTACCAGATTAAGTAGTTAGGTCGTAAGAAGTCAACGCCAGAAGCATAAAATACAATATAAATACAACAGCTTTTCCATCGTATATAATGTATATTTGCAAACAGTGTGAAAGTAATGGTCATTACCATGTTTGGGGCAACCTGGGCTTCACTCTAGGGCGTTGCTCCACCAGATCGAATAGTTAGGTCCTGAGAAGTCAACGCCAGAAGCATAAAATACGATATAAATACAACAGATTTTCCATCGTATACAAGGAATAATTGCAAACAGTGTGAAAGTAATGGTCATTTCTACGTTCCGGGCAACCTAGGCTTCACTCTAGGGCGTTGCTCCACCAGACCGAATAGGTAGGGCCATAGAAGTCAACGCCAGAAGCATAAAACGCAATAAAAATGCAACAGTTTTTCCATCGTATAGCATGACTAATTGCAACCAGTGCGAAAGTAATGATCATTTCTACGTTCCGGGCAACCTAGGCTTCACCCCAGGGCGTTGTTCCACCAGATCGAATAGTTAGGGCCTAAGAAATGAACGCCAGCAGCATAAAATACAATATAAATACAACAGTTCTTCCATCATATAAAACGAATGATTGCAACCAGTATGAAAGTTATGGTCATTTCTACGTTCCGGGCAACCTAGACTTCACTCTATGGCGTTCTTCCACCACATGGAATAGCTACGTCCTCAGAAGGCAATGCCCGAAGCATAAAATGCAATAAAAATACAACAGTTTTTACATCATATAACAGGAATAATTGCAACCAGTTTGAAAGTGATGGTCATTTCTACGTTCCGGGCAACCTAGGCTTCACTCTAGGGCGTTGCTCTCCCAGATCGAATAGTTAGTGGCTTAGAAGCCAACGCCAGAAGCATAAAATTCAATAAAGAAGCAACAGTTTTTCAATCGTATAGCAGGAGTATCTGCAAACAGTGTGAAAGTACTTGTTATTTCTACGTTCCGGGTAACCTAGGCTTCACTCTAGGGCGTTGTTCCACTAGATCGAACTGTTAGGGCCTAAGAAGGCAACGCCAGGAGCATAAAATACAATATAAATACAACAGCTTTTCCAATGTATAAAACGAATAACTGTAACCAGTGTGAAGGTACTGGTCATTTCTACGTTCCGGGCAACCTAGGCTTCACTGTAGGGCGTTGCTCCACCAAATCGAATAGTTAGGGCCTTAGAAGTCAACGCCCGAAGCATAAAATACAATATAAGTACAACAGTTTTTCCATCGTATAAAATGAATGTTTGCGAACATTGTGAAAGTAATGGTCATTTCTACGTGCCTGGCAACCTACGTGTCACTCTAGGGCGTTGCTGCTCCACATCTGATAACTACGGCCTTAGAAGTTAACGCCGGAAGCATAAAATACAGTATAAATACAACAGCTTTGCCATCGTATAAAATGAATGATTGCAAACAGTGTGAAGGTAATGGCCATTTCTACGTTCCGAGCAACCTAGGCTTCACTCTAGGCCGTTGCTCCACCAGATCGAATAGTTAGGGCCTAACAAGTCAACGCCAGAAGCATAAAATACGTTATAAATACAACAGCTTTTCCATCGTAGAAAACGATTAATGGCAACCAGTATGAAAGTTCTGGTCATTTCTACGTTCCGGGCAACCTAGGCTTCACGCTATGGCGTTCTTCCACCACATCGAATAGCTACGGCCTCAGAAGTCAACGCCTGAAGCATAAAGTACAATAAAAATACAACAGTCTTTCCATCATATAACAGGAATAATTGCAACCCGTTTGAAAGTGATGGTCATTTCTACGTTCCGGGCAACCTAGGCTTCACCCTAGGGCATTCTTCCATCAGACCGAATAGTTAGGGCCTAAGAAGTGACCATCAGAAGCATAAAATACAATATAAATGCAACAGTTTTTCCATCATATAAAACGAATGATTGCAACCAGTATGAAAGTTATGGTCATTTTTACGTTCCGGGCAACCTAGGCTTCACTCTATGGCGTTCATCCACCACATCGAATAGCTACGGCCTCAGAAGTCAACACCCGAAGCATAAAATGCAATAAAAGTACAACCGTGTTTCCATCATATAACAGGAATAATTGCAACCAGTTTGAAAGTGATGGCCGTTTCTACGTTCCGAGCAACCTAGGCTTCACTCTAGGCCGTTGCTCCACCAGATCGAATAGCTAGGGCCTTAGAAGTCAACGCCAGAAGCATAAAATACGTTATAAATACAACAGCTTTTCCATCGTAGAAAACGATTAATGGCAACCAGTATGAAAGTTCTGGTCATTTCTACGTTCCGGGCAACCTAGGCTTCACTCTATGGCGTTCTTCCACCACATCGAATAGCTACGGCCTCAGAAGTCAACGCCTGAAGCATAAAGTACAATAAAAATACAACAGTCTTTCCATCATATAACAGGAATAATTGCAACCCGTTTGAAAGTGATGGTCATTTCTACGTTCCGGGCAACCTAGGCTTCACCCTAGGGCATTGTTCCATCAGACCGAATAGTTAGGGCCTAAGAAGTGACCATCAGAAGCATAAAATACAATATAAATGCAACAGTTTTTCCATCATATAAAACGAGTAATTGCAACCAGTATGAAAGTTATGGTCATTTCTACTTTCCGGGCAACCTAGGCTACGCCCTAGGGCGTTGCTCCAGCAGATTGAATAGTTAGGGCCTTAGAAATCAACGCCAGAAGCATAAAATACAATATAAATACAACAGCTTTTCCATCGTATAAAACGAATAATTGCAACCAGTTTGAAAGTAATGGTCATTTCTACGTTCCGAGCACCCTAGGCGTCACTCTAGGGCGTTGCTCCACTAGATCGAATAGCTAGGGCCTTAGAAGTCAACGCCGGAAGCATAAAATACAATATAAATACAACAGTTTTTCCATCGTATAAAACGAATAATTGCAACCAGTATGAAACCTATGGTCATTTCTACTTTCCGAGCAACCTAGGCTTCACCCTAGGGCGTTGCTCCAACAGATTGAATAGTTAGGGCCTTAGATGTCAATGCCAGAAGCATAAAATACAATATAAATACAACAGTTTTTCCATCGCATAAAACGAATAATTGCAACCAGTATGAAACTTATGGACATTTCTACTTTCCGAGCAACCAAGGCTTCACTCTAGGGCGTTGCTCCAACAGATTGAATAGTTAGGGCCTTAGAAGTCAACGCCCGAACCATAAAATGCAAAAAAAATACAACAGTGTTTCCATCATATAACAGGAATAATTGCTACCAGTTTGGAAGTGATGGCCAATTCTACGTTCCCGGCAACCTAGGCTTCACTGTAGGGCGTTGCTCCACTAGATCGATATGTTAGGGCCTAAGAAGTCAACGCCCGAAGCATAAAATACGATATAAATACAACAGCTTTTCCATCGTATTAAATGAATAATTGCAAACAGTGTGAAAGTAGTGGTCATTTCTACGTTCCGAGCAACCGAGGCTTCACTCTAGGGCGGTGCTCCACCATATCGAATAGCTACGGATTAAGAAGCCTACGCCTGAAGCATAAAATACAATAGAAATTCAACAGTGTTTCCATCATATAACAGGAATAATTGCAACCAGTTTGAGAGTGATGGCCAATTCTACGTTCCGGGCATCCTAGGCTTCACTCTAGGGCGTTGCTCCACCATATCGAATAGTTAGTGCCTTAGAAGTCAACGCCAGAAGCATAAAATACAATATAAATACAACAGTTTTTCCATCATATAAAACGAATGATTGCAACCAGTATGAAAGTTATGGTCATTTTTACGTTCCGGGCAACCTAGGCTTCACTCTATGGCGTTCATCCACCACATCGAATAGCTACGGCCTCAGAAGTCAACACCCGAAGCATAAAATGCAATAAAAGTACAACCGTGTTTCCATCATATAACAGGAATAATTGCAACCAGTTTGAAAGTGATGGCCGTTTCTACGTTCCGAGCAACCTAGGCTTCACTCTAGGCCGTTGCTCCACCAGATCGAATAGTTAGGGCCTAAGAAGTGACCATCAGAAGCATAAAATACAATATAAATGCAACAGTTTTTCCATCATATAAAACGAGTAATTGCAACCAGTATGAAAGTTATGGTCATTTCTACTTTCCGGGCAACCTAGGCTACGCCCTAGGGCGTTGCTCCAGCAGATTGAATAGTTAGGGCCTTAGAAATCAACGCCAGAAGCATAAAATACAATATAAATACAATAGCTTTTCCATCGTATAAAACGAATAATTGCAACCAGTTTGAAAGTAATGGTCATTTCTACGTTCCGAGCACCCTAGGCGTCACTCTAGGGCGTTGCTCCACTAGATCGAATAGCTAGGGCCTTAGAAGTCAACGCCGGAAGCATAAAATACAATATAAATACAACAGTTTTTCCATCGTATAAAACGAATAATTGCAACCAGTATGAAACCTATGGTCATTTCTACTTTCCGAGCAACCTAGGCTTCACCCTAGGGCGTTGCTCCAACAGATTGAATAGTTAGGGCCTTAGATGTCAATGCCAGAAGCATAAAATACAATATAAATACAACAGTTTTTCCATCGCATAAAACGAATAATTGCAACCAGTATGAAACTTATGGACATTTCTACTTTCCGAGCAACCAAGGCTTCACTCTAGGGCGTTGCTCCAACAGATTGAATAGTTAGGGCCTTAGAAGTCAACGCCCGAACCATAAAATGCAAAAAAAATACAACAGTGTTTCCATCATATAACAGGAATAATTGCTACCAGTTTGAAAGTGATGGCCAATTCTACGTTCCCGGCAACCTAGGCTTCACTGTAGGGCGTTGCTCCACTAGATCGATATGTTAGGGCCTAAGAAGTCAACGCCCGAAGCATAAAATACGATATAAATACAACAGCTTTTCCATCGTATTAAATGAATAATTGCAAACAGTGTGAAAGTAGTGGTCATTTCTACGTTCCCAGCAACCGAGGCTTCACTCTAGGGCGGTGCTCCACCATATCGAATAGCTACGGATTAAGAAGCCTACGCCTGAAGCATAAAATACAATAGAAATTCAACAGTGTTTCCATCATATAACAGGAATAATTGCAACCAGTTTGAGAGTGATGGCCAATTCTACGTTCCGGGCATCCTAGGCTTCACTCTAGGGCGTTGCTCCACCATATCGAATAGTTAGTGCCTTAGAAGTCAACGCCAGAAGCATAAAATACAATATAAATACAACAGTTTTTCCATCATATAAAACGAATGATTGCAACCAGTATGAAAGTTATGGTCATTTTTACGTTCCGGGCAACCTAGGCTTCACTCTATGGCGTTCATCCACCACATCGAATAGCTACGGCCTCAGAAGTCAACACCCGAAGCATAAAATGCAATAAAAGTACAACCGTGTTTCCATCATATAACAGGAATAATTGCAACCAGTTTGAAAGTGATGGCCGTTTCTACGTTCCGGGCAACCTAGGCTTCACTCGAGGGCGTTGCTACACCAGATCGAATAGTTAGTGCCTTAGAAGTCAACGCAAGAAGCATCAAATACGATATAAATGCAACAGCTTTTCCATCGTATAAAACGAATAATTGCAACCAGTGTGAAAGTAATGGTCATTTCTACGTTCAGAGCACCCTAGGCGTCACTATGGGGCGTTGCTCCACCACATCTAATAGCTACGGCCTTAGAAGTCAACGCCAGAGGCATAAAATACAATATAAATACAACAGCTTTTCCATCGTACAAAATGATTAATTGCAAACAGTGTGAAAGTAATGGTCATTTCTACGTTCCGGGCAACCTAGGCTTCACCCTACGGCGTTGTTCCACCAGATCGAATAGTTAGGGCCTAAGAAGTCAACGCCAGAAGCATAAAATACGATATAAATACAACAGCTTTTCCATCGTATAAGACGAATAATTGCAACCAGTGTGAATGTAATGGTCATTTCTACGTTCCGGGCAACCTAGGCTTCACTCTAGGGCGTTGCTCCACGAGATCGAATAATTAGGGCCTTAGAAATCAACGCCAGAAGCATAAAATACAATATAAATACAACAGTCTTTCCACCCTGTAACAGGAATAATTGCAACCCGTGTGAAAGTGATGGTCATTTCTACGTTCCAGGCAACCTAGGCTTCACTCTAGGGCGTTGCTCCAACAGATTGAATAGTTAGGGCCTTAGAAGTCAACGCCCGAACCATAAAATACGATAAAGATGCAACAGTTTTTCCATCGTATAAGACGAATAATTGCAACCAGTGTGAATGTAATGGTCATTTCAACGTTCCGGGCAACCTAGGCTTCACTCTAGGGCGTTGCTCCACCAGATCGAATAATTAGGGCCTTAGAAATCAACGCCAGAAGCATAAAATACAATAAAGATGCAACAGTTTTTCCATCGTAAAACAGGAATAATTGCAACCAGTGTGAAGATAATGGTCTTTTCTACGTTCCGGGCAACCTAGGCTTCACTCTACGGCGTTGTTCCGCCAGATCGAATAGTTAGGGCCTAAGAAGTCAACGCCAGAAGCATAAAATACGATATAAATACAACAGCTTTTCCGTCGTATAAAACGAATAATTGCAACCAGTGTGAAAGTTGTGGACATTTATACATTCCGAGCAACCTAGTGTTCACTCTAGGGAGTTGCTCCACCAGATCGAACAGTTAGGGCCTTAGAAGTCAACGCCAGAAGCATAAAATACAATAAAGATGCAAAAGTTTTTCCATCGTATAACAGGAATAACTGCAAACAGTGTGAAAGTAATGGTCATTTCCATGTTCCGGGCCTCCTAGTCTTCACTCTGGGGCGTTGTTCCACAAGATCGAATAGTTAGGGCCTAAGAAGTCAACGCCAGAAGCATAAAATACAATATAAATATAACAGTTTTTCCATCGTCTAAAAGGAATAATAGCAACCAGTGTGAAAGTTATGGTCATTTCTACGTTCCGGGCAACATTGGCTTCACTCTAGGGCGTTGCTCCACCAGATCAAACAGTTAGGGCCTTAGAAGTCAACGCCCGAAGCATTAAATACAAAATAAATAGAACAGTTTTTCCATTGTATAAAACGAATAATTGCTAGCAGTTTAAAAGTTATGGTCATTTCTACGTCCCGGGCAACCTAGGTTTCACTCCAGGGCGTTGCTCCGCCAGATCGAATAGTTAGGTCCATAGAAGTCAACGCCAGAAGCATAAAACACAATAAAAATACAACAGTTTTTCCATCGTATGGCATGACTAATTGCAACCAGTGCGAAAGTAATGATCATATCGACGATTCGGGCATCCTAGTCTTCACTCTGGGGCGTTGTTCCACAAGATCGAATAGTTAGGGCCTAAGAAGTCAACGCCAGAAGCATAAAATACAATATAAATACAACAGTTTTTCCATCGTATAAAACGAATAATTGCAACCAGTATGAAACTTATGGTCATTTCTACTTTCCTAGCAACCTAGGCTTCACCCAAGGGCGTTGCTCCAACAGATTGAATAGTTAGGGCCTTAGAAGTCAACGCCCGAAATATAAAATGCAAAAAAAATACAACAGTGTTTCCATCATATAACAGGGATAATTGCAACCAGTTTGAAAGTGATGTCCAATTCCACGTTCCGGGCAACCTACGTTTCACTCCAGGGCGTTGCTCCACCAGACCGAATAGTTACGGCCTAAGAAGTGAACGCCAGAAGCATAAAATACGATATAAATACAACAGTTTTTCCATCGCATAAAACGAATAATTGCAACCAGTATGAAACTTATGGACATTTCTACTTTCCGAGCAACCAAGGCTTCACTCTAGGGCGTTGCTCCAACAGATTGAATAGTTAGGGCCTTAGAAGTCAACGCCCGAACCATAAAATACGATAAAGATGCAACAGTTTTACCATCGTATAAAACGAATAATTGCAACCAGTGTGAAAGTTATGGTCATTTCCACATTCCGAGCAACCTAGGCTTTACTCTAGGCCGTTGCTCCACCAGATCGAATAGTTAGGTCCTTAGAAGTCAACGCCGGAAGCATAAGATACAATATAAATATAACAGTTTTTCCTTGGTATAAAACGAATAATTGCCTCCTGTGTGAAAGTAATGGTCATTTCTACGTTCCGGGCAACCTAGGATTCGCCCTAGGGCGTTGCTCCACCAGAGGGAGTGGCTAGGGACTTCGAATTCAGCGCCAGAATGTTAAAATACAATATAAGTACAACAGTTTTTCCATCGTATAAAATGAATAATTGCAAACGTTGTGAAAGTAATGGTCATTTCTACGTTCCGGGCAACCTAGGGGTCACTCTAGGGCATTGTTCCATCAGATCGAATAGTTAGGGCCTAAGAAGTGAACGCCAGAAGCGTAAAACACAATAAAAATACAACAGTTTTTCCATCGTATGGCATGACTAATTGCAACCAGTGCGAAAGTAATGATCATATCGACGATTCGGGCATCCTAGTCTTCACTCTGGGGCGTTGTTCCACAAGATCGAATAGTTAGGGCCTAAGAAGTCAACGCCAGAAGCATAAAATACAATATAAATATAACAGCTTTCCATCGTCTAAAAGGAATAATAGCAACCAGTGTGAAAGTTATGGTCATTTCTACGTTCCGGGCAACATTGGCTTCACTCTAGGGCGTTGCTCCACCAGATCAAACAGTTAGGGCCTTAGAAGTCAACGCCCGAAGCATAAAATACGATATAAATACAACAGCTTTTCCATCGTATAAGACGAATAATTGCAACCAGTGTGAATGTAATGGTCATTTCAACGTTCCGGTCACCCTAGGCGTCACTATGGGGCGTTGCTCCACCACATCTAATAGCTACGGCCTTAGAAGTCAACGCCAGAGGCATAAAACACAATATAAATACAACAGCTTTTCCATCGTACAAAATGATTAATTGCAACCAGTGTGAAAGTAATGGTCATTTCTACGTTCCGGGCAAGCTAGGCTTCACCCTACGGCGTTGTTCCACCAGATCGAATAGTTAGGGCCTAAGAACTCAACGCCAGAAGCATAAAATACGATATAAATACAACAGCTTTTCCATCGTATAAAAGGAATAATTGCAAACAGTGTGAAAGTAATGGTCATTTCTACGTTCCGGGCAACCTAGGCTTCACCCTACGGCGTTGTTCCACCAGATCGAATAGTTAGGGCCTAAGAAGTCAACGCCAGAAGCATAAAATACGATATAAATACAACAGCTTTTCCATCGTATAAGACGAATAATTGCAACCAGTGTGAATGTAATGGTCATTTCAACGTTCCGGGCACCCTAGGCGTCACTATGGGGCGTTGCTCCACCACATCTAATAGCTACGGCCTTAGAAGTCAACGCCAGAGGCATAAAATACAATATAAATACAACAGCTTTTCCATCGTACAAAATGATTAATTGTAACCAGTGTGAAAGTAATGGTCATTTCTACGTTCCGGGCAACCTAGGCTTCACCCTACGGCGTTGTTCCACCAGATCGAATAGTTAGGGCCTAAGAAATCAACGCCAGAAGCATAAAATACAATAAAGATGCAACAGTTTTTCCATCGTAAAACAGGAATAATTGCAACCAGTGTGAAGATAATGGTCTTTTCTACGTTCCGGGCAACCTAGGCTTCACTCTACGGCGTTGTTCCGCCAGATCGAATAGTTAGGGCCTAAGACGTCAACACCAGAAGCATAAAATACGATATAAATACAACAGCTTTTCCGTCGTATAAAACGAATAATTGCAACCAGTGTGAAAGTTATGGTCATTTCTACGTTCTGGGCAACCTAGGCTTCACTCTAGGGCGTTGCTCCAACAGATTGAATAGTTAGGGCCTTAGAAGTCAACGCCCGAACCATAAAATGCAAAAAAAATACAACAGTGTTTCCATCATATAACAGGAATAATTGCTACCAGTTTGAAAGTGATGGCCAATTCTACGTTCCCGGCAACCTAGGCTTCACTGTAGGGCGTTGCTCCACTAGATCGATATGTTAGGGCCTAAGAAGTCAACGCCCGAAGCATAAAATACGATATAAATACAACAGCTTTTCCATCGTATTAAATGAATAATTGCAAACAGTGTGAAAGTAGTGGTCATTTCTACGTTCCGAGCAACCGAGGCTTCACTCTAGGGCGGTGCTCCACCATATCGAATAGCTACGGATTAAGAAGCCTACGCCTGAAGCATAAAATACAATAGAAATTCAACAGTGTTTCCATCATATAACAGGAATAATTGCAACCAGTTTGAGAGTGATGGCCAATTCTACGTTCCGGGCATCCTAGGCTTCACTCTAGGGCGTTGCTCCACCATATCGAATAGTTAGTGCCTTAGAAGTCAACGCCAGAAGCATAAAATACAATATAAATACAACAGTTTTTCCATCATATAAAACGAATGATTGCAACCAGTATGAAAGTTATGGTCATTTTTACGTTCCGGGCAACCTAGGCTTCACTCTATGGCGTTCATCCACCACATCGAATAGCTACGGCCTCAGAAGTCAACACCCGAAGCATAAAATGCAATAAAAGTACAACCGTGTTTCCATCATATAACAGGAATAATTGCAACCAGTTTGAAAGTGATGGCCGTTTCTACGTTCCGGGCAACCTAGGCTTCACTCGAGGGCGTTGCTACACCAGATCGAATAGTTAGTGCCTTAGAAGTCAACGCAAGAAGCATCAAATACGATATAAATGCAACAGCTTTTCCATCGTATAAAACGAATAATTGCAACCAGTGTGAAAGTAATGGTCATTTCTACGTTCAGAGCACCCTAGGCGTCACTATGGGGCGTTGCTCCACCACATCTAATAGCTACGGCCTTAGAAGTCAACGCCAGAGGCATAAAATACAATATAAATACAACAGCTTTTCCATCGTACAAAATGATTAATTGCAAACAGTGTGAAAGTAATGGTCATTTCTACGTTCCGGGCAACCTAGGCTTCACCCTACGGCGTTGTTCCACCAGATCGAATAGTTAGGGCCTAAGAAGTCAACGCCAGAAGCATAAAATACGATATAAATACAACAGCTTTTCCATCGTATAAGACGAATAATTGCAACCAGTGTGAATGTAATGGTCATTTCTACGTTCCGGGCAACCTAGGCTTCACTCTAGGGCGTTGCTCCACGAGATCGAATAATTAGGGCCTTAGAAATCAACGCCAGAAGCATAAAATACAATATAAATACAACAGTCTTTCCACCCTGTAACAGGAATAATTGCAACCCGTGTGAAAGTGATGGTCATTTCTACGTTCCAGGCAACCTAGGCTTCACTCTAGGGCGTTGCTCCAACAGATTGAATAGTTAGGGCCTTAGAAGTCAACGCCCGAACCATAAAATACGATAAAGATGCAACAGTTTTTCCATCGTATAAGACGAATAATTGCAACCAGTGTGAATGTAATGGTCATTTCAACGTTCCGGGCAACCTAGGCTTCACTCTAGGGCGTTGCTCCACCAGATCGAATAATTAGGGCCTTAGAAATCAACGCCAGAAGCATAAAATACAATAAAGATGCAACAGTTTTTCCATCGTAAAACAGGAATAATTGCAACCAGTGTGAAGATAATGGTCTTTTCTACGTTCCGGGCAACCTAGGCTTCACTCTACGGCGTTGTTCCGCCAGATCGAATAGTTAGGGCCTAAGAAGTCAACGCCAGAAGCATAAAATACGATATAAATACAACAGCTTTTCCGTCGTATAAAACGAATAATTGCAACCAGTGTGAAAGTTGTGGACATTTATACATTCCGAGCAACCTAGTGTTCACTCTAGGGAGTTGCTCCACCAGATCGAACAGTTAGGGCCTTAGAAGTCAACGCCAGAAGCATAAAATACAATAAAGATGCAAAAGTTTTTCCATCGTATAACAGGAATAACTGCAAACAGTGTGAAAGTAATGGTCATTTCCATGTTCCGGGCCTCCTAGTCTTCACTCTGGGGCGTTGTTCCACAAGATCGAATAGTTAGGGCCTAAGAAGTCAACGCCAGAAGCATAAAATACAATATAAATATAACAGTTTTTCCATCGTCTAAAAGGAATAATAGCAACCAGTGTGAAAGTTATGGTCATTTCTACGTTCCGGGCAACATTGGCTTCACTCTAGGGCGTTGCTCCACCAGATCAAACAGTTAGGGCCTTAGAAGTCAACGCCCGAAGCATTAAATACAAAATAAATAGAACAGTTTTTCCATTGTATAAAACGAATAACTGCTAGCAGTTTAAAAGTTATGGTCATTTCTACGTCCCGGGCAACCTAGGTTTCACTCCAGGGCGTTGCTCCGCCAGATCGAATAGTTAGGTCCATAGAAGTAAACGCCAGAAGCATAAAACACAATAAAAATACAACAGTTTTTCCATCGTATGGCATGACTAATTGCAACCAGTGCGAAAGTAATGATCATATCGACGATTCGGGCATCCTAGTCTTCACTCTGGGGCGTTGTTCCACAAGATCGAATAGTTAGGGCCTAAGAAGTCAACGCCAGAAGCATAAAATACAATATAAATACAACAGTTTTTCCATCGTATAAAACGAATAATTGCAACCAGTATGAAACTTATGGTCATTTCTACTTTCCTAGCAACCTAGGCTTCACCCAAGGGCGTTGCTCCAACAGATTGAATAGTTAGGGCCTTAGAAGTCAACGCCCGAAATATAAAATGCAAAAAAAATACAACAGTGTTTCCATCATATAACAGGGATAATTGCAACCAGTTTGAAAGTGATGTCCAATTCCACGTTCCGGGCAACCTACGTTTCACTCCAGGGCGTTGCTCCACCAGACCGAATAGTTACGGCCTAAGAAGTGAACGCCAGAAGCATAAAATACGATATAAATACAACAGTTTTTCCATCGCATAAAACGAATAATTGCAACCAGTATGAAACTTATGGACATTTCTACTTTCCGAGCAACCAAGGCTTCACTCTAGGGCGTTGCTCCAACAGATTGAATAGTTAGGGCCTTAGAAGTCAACGCCCGAACCATAAAATACGATAAAGATGCAACAGTTTTACCATCGTATAAAACGAATAATTGCAACCAGTGTGAAAGTTATGGTCATTTCCACATTCCGAGCAACCTAGGCTTTACTCTAGGCCGTTGCTCCACCAGATCGAATAGTTAGGTCCTTAGAAGTCAACGCCGGAAGCATAAGATACAATATAAATATAACAGTTTTTCCTTGGTATAAAACGAATAATTGCCTCCTGTGTGAAAGTAATGGTCATTTCTACGTTCCGGGCAACCTAGGATTCGCCCTAGGGCGCTGCTCCACCAGAGGGAGTGGCTAGGGACTTCGAATTCAGCGCCAGAATGTTAAAATACAATATAAGTACAACAGTTTTTCCATCGTATAAAATGAATAATTGCAAACGTTGTGAAAGTAATGGTCATTTCTACGTTCCGGGCAACCTAGGGGTCACTCTAGGGCATTGTTCCATCAGATCGAATAGTTAGGGCCTAAGAAGTGAACGCCAGAAGCGTAAAACACAATAAAAATACAACAGTTTTTCCATCGTATGGCATGACTAATTGCAACCAGTGCGAAAGTAATGATCATATCGACGATTCGGGCATCCTAGTCTTCACTCTGGGGCGTTGTTCCACAAGATCGAATAGTTAGGGCCTAAGAAGTCAACGCCAGAAGCATAAAATACAATATAAATATAACAGCTTTCCATCGTCTAAAAGGAATAATAGCAACCAGTGTGAAAGTTATGGTCATTTCTACGTTCCGGGCAACATTGGCTTCACTCTAGGGCGTTGCTCCACCAGATCAAACAGTTAGGGCCTTAGAAGTCAACGCCCGAAGCATAAAATACGATATAAATACAACAGCTTTTCCATCGTATAAGACGAATAATTGCAACCAGTGTGAATGTAATGGTCATTTCAACGTTCCGGTCACCCTAGGCGTCACTATGGGGCGTTGCTCCACCACATCTAATAGCTACGGCCTTAGAAGTCAACGCCAGAGGCATAAAACACAATATAAATACAACAGCTTTTCCATCGTACAAAATGATTAATTGCAACCAGTGTGAAAGTAATGGTCATTTCTACGTTCCGGGCAAGCTAGGCTTCACCCTACGGCGTTGTTCCACCAGATCGAATAGTTAGGGCCTAAGAACTCAACGCCAGAAGCATAAAATACGATATAAATACAACAGCTTTTCCATCGTATAAAAGGAATAATTGCAAACAGTGTGAAAGTAATGGTCATTTCTACGTTCCGGGCAACCTAGGCTTCACCCTACGGCGTTGTTCCACCAGATCGAATAGTTAGGGCCTAAGAAGTCAACGCCAGAAGCATAAAATACGATATAAATACAACAGCTTTTCCATCGTATAAGACGAATAATTGCAACCAGTGTGAATGTAATGGTCATTTCAACGTTCCGGGCACCCTAGGCGTCACTATGGGGCGTTGCTCCACCACATCTAATAGCTACGGCCTTAGAAGTCAACGCCAGAGGCATAAAATACAATATAAATACAACAGCTTTTCCATCGTACAAAATGATTAATTGTAACCAGTGTGAAAGTAATGGTCATTTCTACGTTCCGGGCAACCTAGGCTTCACCCTACGGCGTTGTTCCACCAGATCGAATAGTTAGGGCCTAAGAAATCAACGCCAGAAGCATAAAATACAATAAAGATGCAACAGTTTTTCCATCGTAAAACAGGAATAATTGCAACCAGTGTGAAGATAATGGTCTTTTCTACGTTCCGGGCAACCTAGGCTTCACTCTACGGCGTTGTTCCGCCAGATCGAATAGTTAGGGCCTAAGACGTCAACACCAGAAGCATAAAATACGATATAAATACAACAGCTTTTCCGTCGTATAAAACGAATAATTGCAACCAGTGTGAAAGTTATGGTCATTTCTACGTTCTGGGCAACCTAGGCTTCACTCTAGGGCGGTGCTCCACCATATCGAATAGCTACGGATTAAGAAGCCTACGCCTGAAGCATAAAATACAATAGAAATACAACAGTGTTTCCATCATATAACAGGAATAATTGCAACCAGTTTGAGAGTGATGGCCAATTCTACGTTCCGGGCAACCTAGGCTTTACCCTAGGGCGTTGTTCCACCGGATGGAATAGTTAGGGCCTACGAAGTCAACGCCAGAAGCATAAAAAGCGATATAAATACGACAGCTTTTCCATCGTATAAAACGAATAATTGCAACCAGTGTGGAAGTTATGGTCATTTCTACCTTCCGGGCAACCTAGGCTTCACTCTAGGGCGGTGCTCCACCAAATCGAATAGCTAGGCCTTAGAAGTCAATGCCCGAAGCATAAAATACAAAATAAATAGAACCGTTTTTCCATCGTATAAAACGAATAATTGCTACCAGTGTGAAAGTTATGGTCATTTCTACGTTCCAGGCAACCTAGGCTTCACTCTAGGGCGTTGCTCCACCACATCTAATAGCTACGGCCTTAGAAGTCAACCCCACATGAATAAAATACAATCAAGGTGCAACAGCTTTTCCATAGTATAAAACGAATAATTGCAACCAGTGTGAAAGTTATGGTCATTTATACTTTCCAGGCAACCTAGGCTTCACCCTTGGCCGTTGTTCCACCAGATCGGATAGTTAGGGCCTAGGAAGTGAACACCAGAAGCATAAAATACAATATAAATACAACAGTATTTCCATCATATAAAACGAATGATAGCATCCAGTGTGAAAGTTATGGTCATTTCTACGTTCCGGGCAACATAGGCTTCACTCTAGGGCGTTACTCCACCGGATCGAATAGTTAGTGCCTTAGAAGTCAACGCCAGAAGCATAAAATACAATATAAATACATCAGTTTTTCCATCGTATAAAACGAATAATTGCAACCAGTTTGAAAGTGACGGCCAATTCCACCTTCCGGGCAATCTAGGCTTCACTCTAGGGCGTTGCTCCACCATATCGAATAGTTAGTGCCTTAGAAGTCAACGCCAGAAGCATATAATACAATATAAATACAACAGTATTTCCATCGTATAAAACGAATAATTGCAGCCAGTATGAAACTTATGGTCATTTCTACTTTCCGAGCAACCTAAGCTTCACCCTAGGGCGTTGCTCCAACGGATTGAATAGTTAGGGCCTTAGAAGTCAACGCCCGAACCATAAAATGCAAAAAAAATACAACAGTGTTCCCAACATATAACAGGAATAATTGCAACCAGTTTGATAGTGATGGCCAATTCTACGTTCCGGGCAACCTAGGCTTCACTCTATTGCGTTGCTCCAACAGATTGAATAGTTAGGGCCTTAGAAATCAACGCCCGATGCATAAAATACAAAATAAATATAACAGTTTTTCCATCGTGTAAAACGAATAATTGCTACCGGTGTGAAAGTCATGGTCATTTCTACGTTCCGGTCAACCTAGGCTTCACCATAGGGCGTTGTTCCACCAGATCGAATAGTTAGGGCCTAAGCAGTGAACGCCAGAAGCATAAAATACAATATATATACAACAGTTTTTCCATCATATAAAACGAATAATTGCAACCAGTGTGAAAGTTATGGTCATTTCTACGTTCCGGGCAAACTAGGCTTCACCCCAGGTCGTTGTTCCACCAGATCGAATAGTTAGGGCCTCAGAAGTGAACGCCAGCAGCATAAAATCCAATATAAATACAACAGCTCTTCCATCATATAAAACGAATAATTGCAACCAGTATGAAAGTTATGGTCATTTCTACGTTCCGGGCAACCCAGGCTTCACTCTAGGGCGTTGCTCCGACAGATCGAATAGTTAGGTCCTTAGAAGTCAACGCCAGAAGCATAAAATACGATATAAATACAACAGTTTTCCATCGTATAAAACGAATAATTGCAACCAGTAAGAAACTTATGGTCATTTCTACTTTCCGAGCAACCTAGGCTTCACCCTAGGGCGTTGCCCCAACAGATTGAATAGCTAGGGCCTTAGAAATCAACGCCAGAAGCATAAAATACAATAAAGATGCAAAGGTTTTTCCATCGTATAACAGGAATAATTGCAAACAGTGTGAAAGTAATGGTCATTTCCATGTTCCGGGCCTCCTAGTCTTCACTCTGGGGCGTTGTTCCACAAGATCGAATAGTTAGGGCCTAAGAAGTCAACGCCACAAGCACAAAATACAGTATAAATATAACAGTTTTTCCATCGTCTAAAACGAATAATAGCAACCAGTGTGAAAGTTATGGTCATTTCTACATTCCGAGCAACCTAGGCTTCACTCTAGGGCATTGCTCCACCAGATCGAATAGCTAGCGCCTTAGAAGTCAACGCCCGAAGCATAAAATACAAAATAAATAGAACAGGTTTTCCATCGTATAAAAGGAATAATTGCAAACAGTGTGAAACTAATGGTCCTTTCTACGTTCCGGGCAACCTAGGCTTCACTCTACGGCGTTGTTCCGCCAGATCGAAAAGTTAGGGCCTAAGAAGTCAACACCAGAAGAATAAAATACAAAATAAATACAACAGCCTCTACACCGTATAAAACGAATAATTGCAACCTGTGTGAAGGTTATGGTCATATCTACGTTCCGGGCAACCTAGGTTTCACTGTAGGGCGTTGCTCCACTAGATCGAAATGTTAGGGCCTAAGAAGTCAACGCCCGAAGCATAAAATGCGATATAAATACAACAGCCTTTCCATCGTATTAAATGAATAATTGCAATCAGTGTGAAAGTAGTGGTCATTTCTACGTTGCGAGCAACCTAGGCTTCACTCTAGGGCGGTGCTCCACCATATCGAATAGCTACGGATTAAGAAGCCTACGCCTGAAGAATAAAATACAATAGAAATACAACAGTGTTTCCATCATATAACAGGAATAAATGCAACCAGTTTGAGAGTGATGGCCACTTCTACGTTCCGGGCATCCTTGGCTTCACTCTAGGGCGTTGCTCCACCATATCGAATAGTTAGTGCCTTAGAAGTCAACGCCAGAAGCATATAATACAATATAAATACAACAGTATTTCCATCGTATAAAACGAATAATTGCAGCCAGTATGAAACTTATGGTCATTTCTGCTTTCCGAGCAACCTAAGCTTCACCCTAGGGCGTTGCTCCAACGGATTGAATAGTTTGGGCCTTAGAAGTCAACGCCCGAACCATAAAATGCAAAAAAAATACAACAGTGTTCCCAACATATAACAGGAATAATTGCAACCAGTTTGATAGTGATGGCCAATTCTACGTTCCGGGCAACCTAGGCTTCACTCTATTGCGTTGCTCCAACAGATTGAATAGTTAGGGCCTTAGAAGTCAACGCCCGATGCATAAAATACAAAATAAATATAACAGTTTTTCCATCGTGTAAAACGAATAATTGCTACCGGTGTGAAAGTCATGGTCATTTCTACGTTCCGGTCAACCTAGGCTTCACCATAGGGCGTTGTTCCACCAGATCGAATAGTTAGGGCCTAAGCAGTGAACGCCAGAAGCATAAAATACAATATATGTACAACAGTTTTTCCATCATATAAAACGAATAATTGCAACCAGTGTGAAAGTTATGGTCATTTCTACGTTCCGGGCAAACTAGGCTTCACCCCAGGTCGTTGTTCCACCAGATCGAATAGTTAGGGCCTCAGAAGTGAACGCCAGCAGCATAAAATCCAATATAAATACAACAGCTCTTCCATCATATAAAACGAATAATTGCAACCAGTATGAAAGTTATGGTCATTTCTACGTTCCGGGCAACCCAGGCTTCACTCTATGTCGTTCTTCCACCACATCGAATAGCTGCGGGCTCAGAAGTCAACGCCTGAAGCATAAAATACAATAAAAGTACAACAGTTTTTCCATCATATAAAACGAGTAATTGCAACCAGTATGAAAGTTGTGGTCATTTCTACGTTCCGGGCAACCTAGGCTACACCCTAGGGCGTTGCTCCACCAGATCGAATAGTTAGTGCCTTAGAAAGCAACGCCAGAAGCATAAAATACAGTATCAATACAACAGTTTTTCCATCGTATAAAACGAATAATTGCAACCAGTATGAAAGTTATGGTCATTTCTACTTTCCTGGCAACCTAGGATCCATCCTAGCGCGTTGCTGTAACCGATTGAATAGTTAGGGCCTTAGAAGTCAACGCCCGAAGCATAAAGTACAAAATAAATAGAACAGTTTTTCCATCGTATAAAACGAATAATTGCTACCGATGTGAAAGTTATGGTCATTTCTACGTTCCGGGCAACCTAGGCATCACCCCAGGGCGCTGTTCCACCAGATCGAATAGTTAGGGCCTAAGAAGTTAACGCCGGAAGCATAAAATACAATATAAATCCAACAGCTTTTCCATCGTAGAAAACGTATAATTGCAACCAGTGTGAAAGTTATGGACATTTCTACATTCCGAGCAACCTAGGCTTCACTCTAGTGCGTTGCTCCACCAGATCGAATAGTTAGGGACTTAGAGGTCAACGCCAGAAGCATAAAATACAATAAAGATGCAACAGTTTTTCCATCGTATAACAGGAATAATTGCAACCAGTGTGAAAGTAATGGTCTGTTCTACGTTCCGGGCAAACTAGGTTTCACTCTAGGGCGTTGCTCCACCAGATCGAACAGTTAGGGCCTAAGAAGTCAACGCCAGAAGCATAAAATACGATATAAATACCACAGCTTTTCCATCGTATAAAACGAATAATTGCAACCAGTGTGAAAGTAATGGTCATTTCTACGTTCCGAGCACCCTAGGCGTCACTCTAGGGCGTTGCTCCACCACAGCTAATAGCTACGGCCTTAGAAGTCAACGCCAGAGGCATAAAATACAATATAAATACAACAGCTTTTCCATCGTATAAAACGAATGATTGCAACCAGTGTGAAAGTAATGGTCATTTCTACATTCCGAGCAACCTAGGCTTCACTCTAGAGCGCTGCTCCACCACATCGAATAGTTAGGTCCTTAGGTGTCAACGCCATAAGCATAAAATACGATATAAATACAACAGCTTTTCCATCGTATAAAAGGAATAATTGCAAACAGTGTGAAAGTAATGATCATTTCTACGATCCGAGCACCCTAGGCGTCACTCTAGGGCGTTGCTCCACCACATCTAATAGCTACGGCCTTAGAAGTCAACGCCAGAAGCATAAAATACATTATAAATATAACAGTTTTTCCATCGTATAAAACGAATAATAGCAAGCAGTGTGAAAGTTATGGTCATTTCTACGTTCCGGGCAACCTAGGCATCACTCTAGGGCGTTGCTCCACCAGATCAAACAGTTAGGGCCTTAGAAGTCAACGCCCGAAGCATAAAATACAAAATAAATAGAACAGTTTTTCCATTGTATAAAACGAATAATTGCTACCAGTGTAAAAGTTATGGTCATTTCTACGTTCCGGGCAAGCTAGGCTTCACTCTACGGTGTTGCTCCACCAGATCGAATAGTTAGGGCCTAAGAAGTGAACGCCAGAAGCATAAAATACAATATAAATATAACAGTTTTTCCATCGTATAAAACGAATAATAGCAACCAGTGTGAAAGTTATGGCCATTTCTACGTACCGGGCAACCTAGGCTTCACTCTACGGTGTTGTTCCACCAGATCGAATAGTTAGGGCCCAAGAAGTCAACGCCCAAAGCATAAAATGCAGTAAAAATACAACAGTGTTTCCATCATATAACAGGAATATTTGCAACCAGTTTGAAAGTGATGGCCAATTCTACGTTTCGCGCAACCTAGGCTTCACTGCAGGGCGTTGCTCCACCAGATCGAATAGATACGGCCTAAGAAGTCAACGCCAGAAGCATAAAATACGATATAAATACAACAGCTTTTCCATCGTATAAAACGAATAATTGCAACCAGTGTGTAAGTTATGGTCATTTCTACTTTCCGGGCAACCTAGGCTTCACCCTAGGGCGTTGTTCAACCAGATCGAGCTGTTAGGGCCTAAGAAGTCAAAGCCAGAAGCATAAAAGACAATATAAATATAACAGTTCTTCCATCGTATAAAACGACTGATAGCAACCAGTGTGAAAGTTATGGTCATTTCTACGTTCCGGGCAACCTAGGCTTCACTCTAGGGCGTTGCTCCACCAGATCGAATAGTTAGGGTCTTAGAATTCAACGCCATAAGAAAAAATACAATATAAATATAACAGTTTTTCCATCGTATAAAACGAATAATTGCTACCAGTGTAAAAGTTATGGTCATTTCTACGTTCCGGGCAACCTAGGCCTCACTCTAGGGCGTTGCTCCACCAGATCGAATAGTAAGGGCCTTAGAAGGCAACTCCAGAAGCATAAAATACAATATAAATACAACAGTTTGTCAATCGTATAAAACGAGTAATTGCAACCAGTGCGAAAGTTAACGTCATTTCTACGTTCCGGGCAACCTAGGCTTCACCCTAGGGCGTTGCTCCAACAGATTGAATAGTTAGGGCCTTAGAAGTCAACGCCGGAAGCATAAAATGCAATAAAAATACATCAGTTTTTCCATCGTATAAAAGGATTAATTGCAACCAGTTTGAAAGTGATGGTCACTTCTACGTTCCGGGCATACTCGACTTAACTCTGAGGCGTTGTTCCACCAGAACGAAGAGTTAGGGTCTAAGAAGTCAACACCGGAAGCATAAAGTACAATATAAAAACAACAGCTTTTCCATCGTAGAAAACGAATAATTGCAACCTGTGTGAAGGTTATGGTCATATCTACTTTCCGGGCAACCTTGGCTTCACTGTAAGGTGTTGCTCCACCAGATCGAATAGGTGGGGCCATAGAAGTCTACACCCGAAGCATATAATAAAATAAATATACAAGAGTTTTACCATCGTATATCAGGAATAATTGCAACCAGTGTGAAAGTTAAGGTCATTTCTACGTTCCGGGCAACCTAGGCCTCACTCTAGGGTGTTGGTCCACCAGATTGAATAGTTAGGGCCTAAGAAATCAACGCCAGAAGCATAAAATACAATATAAAAATAACAGTTTTCCCATCGTATAAAACGAATAATTGCAACCAGTGTGAATGTTATGGTCATTTCTACATTCTGAGCAACCTAGGCTTCACTCTAGGGCGTTGATCCACCAGATAGAATAGTTAGGGCCTTAGAAGTCAACGACAGAAGCATAAAATTCAATAAAGATGAAACAGTTTTTCCATCGTATAACACGAGTAACTGCAAACAGTGTGAAAGTACTGGTCATTTCTACGTTCCGGGTAACCTAGGCTTCAATCTAGGGCGTTGTTTCACCAGATCGAACAGTTAGGGCCTAAGAAGGCAACGCCAGAAGCATAAAATACAATATAAATATAACAGTTTTTCAATCGTATAAAGCGAATAATAGCAACCAGTGTGAAAGTTATGGTCATTTCTACGTTCCGGGCAACCTAGGCTTCACCACAGGGCGTTGTTCCACCAGATTGAATAGCTAGGACCTTAGAAGTCAATGCCCGAAGCATAAAATGCATTAAAAATACAACAGTTTTTTATCATATAACAGGAATAATTGCAACCAGTTTGAAAGTGATGGTCATTTCTACGTTCCGGGCAACCTAGGCTTCACTCTAGGGCGTCGCTCCATCAGATCGAATAGTAGGAGCCTTAGAAGTCAACGCCAGAAGCATAAAATACAATATAAATTAAACAGTTTTTCCATCGTATAAAACGAATAATTGCTACCAGTATGGAAGTGATGGTCATTTCTACGTTCCGGGCTACCTAGGCCTCACTCTAGGTCGTTGTTCCACCAGATCGAATTGTTAGGGCCTAACAAGTCAACGCCAGAAGCATAAGATAAAATATAAATATAACAGTTTTTCCATCGTATAGAACGAATAATAGCAACCAGTGTGAAAGTTATGGTCGTTTCTACGTTCCGGGCAATCTAGGCTTCACTCTAGGGCGTTGCTCCACCAGATCAAACAGTTAGTGCCTTAGAAGTCAACGCCCGAAGCATATAATACAAAATAAACAGAACAGTTTTTCCATTGTATAAAACGAATAATTGCTACCAGTGTGAAAGTTATGGTCATTTCTACGTTCCGGGCAACCTAGGCCTCACTCTAGGGTGTTGTTCCACCAGCATGAATAGTTAGGGCCTAAGAAATCAACGCCAGAAGCATAAAATACAATATAAATATAACAGTTTTCCCATCGTATAAAACGAATAATTACAACCAGTGTGAATGTTATGGTCATTTTTACATTCCGAGCAACCTAGGCTTCTCTCTAGGGCGTTGATCCACCAGATAGAATAGTTAGGGCCTTAGAAGTTAACGACAGAAGCATAAAATTCAATAAAGATGCAACAGTTTTTCCATCGTATAACAGGAGTAACTGCAGACAGTGTGAAAGTACTGGTCACTTCTACTTTCCGGGCAACCTAGGCTACACCCTAGGGCGTTGCTCCAACAGATTGAATAGTTAGGGCCTTAGAAGTCAATGCCCGAAGCATAAAATGCAATAAAAATACAACAGTTTTTCCATCATATAACAGGAATAATTGCAACCAGTTTGAAAGTGATGGTCATTTCTACGTCCCGGGAAACCTCGGCTTCACTTTAGCGCGATGCTCCGCCAGATCGAATAGTTAGTGCATTAGAAGTCAACGCCAGAAGCATAAAATACAATATAAATACAACAGTTTTTCCATCGTACAAAACGAATAATTGCAACCAGTGAGAATGTTATTGTCATTTCTACATTCCGAGCAACCTAGGCTTCACTCTAGGGCGTTGATCCAACAGATTGAATAGTTAGGGCCTTAGAAGTCAACGCCCGAAGCATAAAATACAATATAAATACAACAGCTTTTCCATCGTATAAAACGAATAATTGCTACCAGTATGTAAGTGATGGTCATTTCTACGTTCCGGGCAACCTAGGCCTCACTCTAGGGCGTTGTTCCTCCAGATTGAATAGTTAGGGCCTAAGAAATCAACGGCAGAAGCATAAAATACAATCTAAATATAACAGTTTTTCCATCGTGTAAAACGAATAATTTCAACCAGTGTGAAAGTTATGGTCATTTCCACATTCCGAGCAAGCTAGGCTTCTCTCTAGGGCGTTGATCCACCAGATAGAATAGTTAGGGCCTTAGAAGTCAACGACAGAAGCATAAAATTCAATAAAGATGCAACAGTTTTTCCATCGTATAACAGGAGTAACTGCAGACAGTGTGAAAGTACTGGTCACTTCTACGTTCCGGGCAACCTAGGTCTCACTCTAGGTAGTTTTTCCACCAGATCGAATTGTTAGGGCCTAAGAAGTCAACGCCAGAAGCTTAAGATACATAATAAATATAACAGTTTTTCCATCGTATAGAACGAATAATAGCATCCAGTATGAAAGCTATGGTCATTTCTACTTTACGGGCAATCTAGGCTACACCCTAGGGCGTTGCTCCACCAGATCGAATAGTTAGTGCCTTAGATGTCAACGCCAGAAGCATAAAATACAATAAAAATACAACAGTTTTTCCATCGTATAAAACGAATAATTGCAACCAGTATGAAATTATGGTCATTTCTACTTTCCGAGCAACCTAGGCTTCAACCCTAGGGCGTTGCACCAGCAGATTGAATAGTTAGGGCCTTAGAAGTCAACGCCCGAAGCATAAAATGCAATAAAAATACAACAGTGTTTCCATCATATAACAGGAATAATTGCAACCAGTTTGAAAGTTATGGCTAATTCTACGTTCCGGGCAACCTAGGCTTCACTCTATTTCGTTGCTCCACCAGATCGAATAGTTAGTGCCTTAGAAGTCGACGCCAGAAGCTTAAAATACAATATAAATACAACAGTTTTTCCATCGTATAAAACGAATTATTGCAACCAGTATGAAACTTATGGTCATTTCTACTTTCCGGGCAACCTAGGCTTCACCCTCGGGCGTTGCTCCAACTGATTGAATAGTTAGGGACTTAGAAGTCATCGCCCGATGCATAAAATACAAAATAGGTAGAACAGTTTTACCATTGTGTAAAACGAATAATTGCTACCGGTGTGAAAGTTATGGTCATTTCTACGTACGGGTCAACCTAGGCTTCACCATAGGGCGTTGTTCCACGAGATCGAATAGTTTGGGCCTAAGAAGTGAACGCCAGAAGAATAAAATACAATATAAATACAACAGTTTTTCCATCATATAAAACGAATAATTGCAACCGGTATGAAAGCTATGGTCATTTCTACTTTACGGGCAACCTAGGCTACACCCTAGGGCGTTCCTACACCAGATCGAATAGTTAGTGCCTTAGAAGTCAACGCCCGAAGCATATAATACAAAATAAACAGAACAGTTTTTCCATTGTATAAAACGAATAATTGCTACCAGTGTGAAAGTTATGGTCATTTCTACGTTCCGGGCAACCTAGGCCTCACTCTAGGGTGTTGTTCCACCAGCATGAATAGTTAGGGCCTAAGAAATCAACGCCAGAAGCATAAAATACAATATAAATATAACAGTTTTCCCATCGTATAAAACGAATAATTACAACCAGTGTGAATGTTATGGTCATTTTTACATTCCGAGCAACCTAGGCTTCTCTCTAGGGCGTTGATCCACCAGATAGAATAGTTAGGGCCTTAGAAGTCAACGACAGAAGCATAAAATTCAATAAAGATGCAACAGTTTTTCCATCGTATAACAGGAGTAACTGCATACAGTGTGAAAGTACTGGTCACTTCTACGTTCCGGGCAACCTAGGTCTCACTCTAGGTCGTTTTTCCACCAGATCGAATTGTTAGGGCCTAAGAAGTCAACGCCAGAAGCATAAGATACATAATAAATATAACAGTTTTTCCATCGTATAGAACGAATAATAGCATCCAGTGTGAAAGTTATGGTCATTTCTACGTTCAGGGCAACCTAGGCTTCACCGTAGGTCGTTGTTCCACCAGATCGAATAGTTAGGGCCTAAGAAGTGAGCGCCAGAAGCATAAAATACAATATAAATACAACAGTTTTTCCATCATATAAAACGAGTAATTGCAACCAGTATGAAAGTTGTGGTCATTTCTACTTTCCGGGGAACCTTGGCTTCACCCTAGGGCGTTGCTCCAAAGATTGAATAGTTAGGGCCTAAGAAGTGAACGCCAGCAGCATAAAATAGAATATAAATACAACAGTTTTTCCACCATATAAAACGAATAATTGCAACCAGTATGAAAGTTATGGTCATTTCTACGTTCCGGGCAACCTAGGCATCACTCTAGGGCGTTGCTCCACCAGATCAAACAGTTAGGGCCTTAGAAGTCAACGCCCGAAGCATAAAATACAAAATAAATAGAACAGTTTTTCCATTGTATAAAACGAATAATTGCTACCAGTGTAAAAGTTATGGTCATTTCTACGTTCCGGGCAAGCTAGGCTTCACTCTACGGTGTTGCTCCACCAGATCGAATAGTTAGGGCCTAAGAAGTGAACGCCAGAAGCATAAAATACAATATAAATATAACAGTTTTTCCATCGTATAAAACGAATAATAGCAACCAGTGTGAAAGTTATGGCCATTTCTACGTACCGGGCAACCTAGGCTTCACTCTACGGTGTTGTTCCACCAGATCGAATAGTTAGGGCCCAAGAAGTCAACGCCCAAAGCATAAAATGCAGTAAAAATACAACAGTGTTTCCATCATATAACAGGAATATTTGCAACCAGTTTGAAAGTGATGGCCAATTCTACGTTCCGCGCAACCTAGGCTTCACTGCAGGGCGTTGCTCCACCAGATCGAATAGATACGGCCTAAGAAGTCAACGCCAGGAGCATAAAATACGATATAAATACAACAGCTTTTCCATCGTATAAAACGAATAATTGCAACCAGTGTGTAAGTTATGGTCATTTCTACTTTCCGGGCAACCTAGGCTTCACCCTAGGGCGTTGTTCAACCAGATCGAGCTGTTAGGGCCTAAGAAGTCAAAGCCAGAAGCATAAAAGACAATATAAATATAACAGTTCTTCCATCGTATAAAACGACTGATAGCAACCAGTGTGAAAGTTATGGTCATTTCTACGTTCCGGGCAACCTAGGCTTCACTCTAGGGCGTTGCTCCACCAGATCGAATAGTTAGGGTCTTAGAATTCAACGCCATAAGAAAAAATACAATATAAATATAACAGTTTCTCCATCGTATAAAACGAATAATTGCTACCAGTGTAAAAGTTATGGTCATTTCTACGTTCCGGGCAACCTAGGCCTCACTCTAGGGCGTTGCTCCACCAGATCGAATAGTAAGGGCCTTAGAAGTCAACGCCAGAAGCATAAAATACAATAAAGATGCAACAGCTTTTCCATCGTATAAAACGAATAATTTCAACCAGTGTGAATGTTATGGTCATTTTTACATTCCGAGCAACCTAGGCTTCACTCTAGGGCGTTGATCCCCCAGATAGAACAGTTAGGGCCTTAGAAGTTAACGCCGGAAGCATAAAATTCAATAAAGATGCAACAGTTTTTCCATCGTATAACAGGAGTAACTGCAAACAGTGTGAAGGTACTGGTCATTTCTACGTTCCGGGTAACCTAGGCTTCAATCTAGGGCGTTGTTTCACCAGATCGAACAGTTAGGGCCTAAGAAGGCAACGCCAGAAGCATAAAATACAATATAAATATAACAGTTTTTCAATCGTATAAAGCGAATAATAGCAACCAGTGTGAAAGTTATGGTCATTTCTACGTTCCGGGCAACCTAGGCTTCACCACAGGGCGTTGTTCCACCAGATTGAATAGCTAGGACCTTAGAAGTCAATGCCCGAAGCATAAAATGCATTAAAAATACAACAGTTTTTTATCATATAACAGGAATAATTGCAACCAGTTTGAAAGTGATGGTCATTTCTACGTTCCGGGCAACCTAGGCTTCACTCTAGGGCGTCGCTCCATCAGATCGAATAGTAGGAGCCTTAGAAGTCAACGCCAGAAGCATAAAATACAATATAAATTAAACAGTTTTTCCATCGTATAAAACGAATAATTGCTACCAGTATGGAAGTGATGGTCATTTCTACGTTCCGGGCTACCTAGGCCTCACTCTAGGTCGTTGTTCCACCAGATCGAATTGTTAGTGCCTAACAAGTCAACGCCAGAAGCATAAGATAAAATATAAATATAACAGTTTTTCCATCGTATAGAACGAATAATAGCAACCAGTGTGAAAGTTATGGTCGTTTCTACGTTCCGGGCAATCTAGGCTTCACTCTAGGGCGTTGCTCCACCAGATCAAACAGTTCGTGCCTTAGAAGTCAACGCCCGAAGCATATAATACAAAATAAACAGAACAGTTTTTCCATTGTATAAAACGAATAATTGCTACCAGTGTGAAAGTTATGGTCATTTCTACGTTCCGGGCAACCTAGGCCTCACTCTAGGGTGTTGTTCCACCAGCATGAATAGTTAGGGCCTAAGAAATCAACGACAGAAGCATAAAATTCAATAAAGATGCAACAGTTTTTCCATCGTATAACAGGAGTAACTGCAGACAGTGTGAAAGTACTGGTCACTTCTACGTTCCGGGCAACCTAGGTCTCACTCTAGGTCGTTTTTCCACCAGATCGAATTGTTAGGGCCTAAGAAGTCAACGCCAGAAGCATAAGATACAAAATAAATATAACAGTTTTTCCATCGTATAGAACGAATAATAGCATCCAGTGTGAAAGTTATGGTCATTTCTACGTTCAGGGCAACCTAGGCTTCACCGTAGGTCGTTGTTCCACCAGATCGAATAGTTAGGGCCTAAGAAGTGAGCGCCAGAAGCATAAAATACAATATAAATACGACAGTTTTTCCATCATATAAAACGAGTAATTGCAACCAGTATGAAAGTTGTGGTCATTTCTACTTTCCGGGCAACCTTGGCTTCACCCTAGGGCGTTGCTCCAAAGATTGAATAGTTAGGGCCTAAGAAGTGAACGCCAGCAGCATAAAATAGAATATAAATACAACAGTTTTTCCATCATATAAAACGAATAATTGCAACCAGTATGAAAGTTATGGTCATTTCTACTTTCCGGGCAACCTAGGCTACACCCTAGGGCGTTGCTCCAACAGATTGAATAGTTAGGGCCTTAGAAGTCAATGCCCGAAGCATAAAATGCAATAAAAATACAACAGTTTTTCCATCATATAACAGGAATAATTGCAACCAGTTTGAAAGTGATGGTCATTTCTACGTCCCGGGAAACCTCGGCTTCACTTTAGGGCGATGCTCCGCCAGATCGAATAGTTAGTGCATTAGAAGTCAACGCCAGAAGCATAAAATACAATATAAATACAACAGTTTTTCCATCGTACAAAACGAATAATTGCAACCAGTGAGAATGTTATTGTCATTTCTACATTCCGAGCAACCTAGGCTTCACTCTAGGGCGTTGATCCAACAGATTGAATAGTTAGGGCCTTAGAAGTCAACGCCCGAAGCATAAAATACAATATAAATACAACAGCTTTTCCATCGTATAAAACGAATAATTGCTACCAGTATGTAAGTGATGGTCATTTCTACGTTCCGGGCAACCTAGGCCTCACTCTAGGGCGTTGTTCCTCCAGATTGAATAGTTAGGGCCTAAGAAATCAACGGCAGAAGCATAAAATACAATCTAAATATAACAGTTTTTCCATCGTGTAAAACGAATAATTTGAACCAGTGTGAAAGTTATGGTCATTTCCACATTCCGAGCAAGCTAGGCTTCTCTCTAGGGCGTTGATCCACCAGATAGAATAGTTAGGGCCTTAGAAGTCAACGACAGAAGCATAAAATTCAATAAAGATGCAACAGTTTTTCCATCGTATAACAGGAGTAACTGCAGACAGTGTGAAAGTACTGGTCACTTCTACGTTCCGGGCAACCTAGGTCTCACTCTAGGTCGTTTTTCCACCAGATCGAATTGTTAGGGCCTAAGAAGTCAACGCCAGAAGCTTAAGATACATAATAAATATAACAGTTTTTCCATCGTATAGAACGAATAATAGCATCCAGTATGAAAGCTATGGTCATTTCTACTTTACGGGCACTCTAGGCTACACCCTAGGGCGTTGCTCCACCAGATCGAATAGTTAGTGCCTTAGATGTCAACGCCAGAAGCATAAAATACAATAAAAATACAACAGTTTTTCCATCGTATAAAACGAATAATTGCAACCAGTATGAAATTATGGTCATTTCTACTTTCCGAGCAACCTAGGCTTCAACCCTAGGGCGTTGCACCAACAGATTGAATAGTTAGGGCCTTAGAAGTCAACGCCCGAAGCATAAAATGCAATAAAAATACAACAGTGTTTCCATCATATAACAGGAATAATTGCAACCAGTTTGAAAGTTATGGCTAATTCTACGTTCCGGGCAACCTAGGCTTCACTCTATTTCGTTGCTCCACCAGATCGAATAGTTAGTGCCTTAGAAGTCGACGCCAGAAGCTTAAAATACAATATAAATACAACAGTTTTTCCATCGTATAAAACGAATTATTGCAACCAGTATGAAACTTATGGTCATTTCTACTTTCCGGGCAACCTAGGCTTCACCCTCGGGCGTTGCTCCAACTGATTGAATAGTTAGGGACTTAGAAGTCATCGCCCGATGCATAAAATACAAAATAGGTAGAACAGTTTTACCATCGTGTAAAACGAATAATTGCTACCGGTGTGAAAGTTATGGTCATTTCTACGTACGGGTCAACCTAGGCTTCACCATAGGGCGTTGTTCCACGAGATCGAATAGTCTGGGCCTAAGAAGTGAACGCCAGAAGAATAAAATACAATATAAATACAACAGTTTTTCCATCATATAAAACGAATAATTGCAACCGGTATGAAAGCTATGGTCATTTCTACTTTACGGGCAACCTAGGCTACACCCTAGGGCGTTCCTACATCAGATCGAATAGTTAGTGCCTTAGAAGTCAACGCCCGAAGCATATAATACAAAATAAACAGAACAGTTTTTCCATTGTATAAAACGAATAATTGCTACCAGTGTGAAAGTTATGGTCATTTCTACGTTCCGGGCAACCTAGGCCTCACTCTAGGGTGTTGTTCCACCAGCATGAATAGTTAGGGCCTAAGAAATCAACGCCAGAAGCATAAAATACAATATAAATATAACAGTTTTCCCATCGTATAAAACGAATAATTACAACCAGTGTGAATGTTATGGTCATTTTTACATTCCGAGCAACCTAGGCTTCTCTCTAGGGCGTTGATCCACCAGATAGAATAGTTAGGGCCTTAGAAGTCAACGACAGAAGCATAAAATTCAATAAAGATGCAACAGTTTTTCCATCGTATAACAGGAGTAACTGCATACAGTGTGAAAGTACTGGTCACTTCTACGTTCCGGGCAACCTAGGTCTCACTCTAGGTCGTTTTTCCACCAGATCGAATTGTTAGGGCCTAAGAAGTCAATGCCAGAAGCATAAGATACATAATAAATATAACAGTTTTTCCATCGTATAGAACGAATAATAGCATCCAGTGTGAAAGTTATGGTCATTTCTACGTTCAGGGCAACCTAGGCTTCACCGTAGGTCGTTGTTCCACCAGATCGAATAGTTAGGGCCTAAGAAGTGAGCGCCAGAAGCATAAAATACAATATAAATACAACAGTTTTTCCATCATATAAAACGAGTAATTGCAACCAGTATGAAAGTTGTGGTCATTTCTACTTTCCGGGCAACATTGGCTTCACCCTAGGGCGTTGCTCCAAAGATTGAATAGTTAGGGCCTAAGAAGTGAACGCCAGCAGCATAAAATAGAATATAAATACAACAGTTTTTCCACCATATAAAACGAATAATTGCAACCAGTATGAAAGTTATGGTCATTTCTACTTTCCGGGCAACCTAGGCTACACCCTAGGGCGTTGCTCCAACAGATTGAATAGTTAGGGCCTTAGAAGTCAATGCCCGAAGCATAAAATGCAATAAAAATACAACAGTTTTTCCATCATATAACAGGAATAATTGCAACCAGTTTGAAAGTGATGGTCATTTCTACGTCCCGGGAAACCTCGGCTTCACTTTAGGGCGATGCTCCGCCAGATCGAATAGTTAGTGCATTAGAAGTCAACGCCAGAAGCATAAAATACAATATAAATACAACAGTTTTTCCATCGTACAAAACGAATAATTGCAACCAGTGAGAATGTTATTGTCATTTCTACATTCCGAGCAACCTAGGCTTCACTCTAGGGCGTTGATCCAACAGATTGAATAGTTAGGGCCTTAGAAGTCAACGCCCGAAGCATAAAATACAATATAAATACAACAGTTTTTCCATCATATAACAGGAATAATTGCAACCAGATTGAAAGTGATGGTCATTTCTACGTTCCGGGCAACCTAGGTTTCACTCTAGGGCGTTGCTCCACCAGATCGAATAGTTAGTGCCTTAGAAGTCAACGCCAGAAGCATAAAATACAATATAAATACAACAGCTTTTCCATCGTATAAAACGAATAATTGCTACCAGTATGTAAGTGATGGTCATTTCTACGTTCCGGGCAACCTAGGCCTCACTCTAGGGCGTTGTTCCTCCAGATTGAATAGTTAGGGCCTAAGAAATCAACGGCAGAAGCATAAAATACAATCTAAATATAACAGTTTTTCCATCGTGTAAAACGAATAATTTCAACCAGTGTGAAAGTTATGGTCATTTCCACATTCCGAGCAAGCTAGGCTTCTCTCTAGGGCGTTGATCCACCAGATAGAATAGTTAGGGCCTTAGAAGTCAACGACAGAAGCATAAAATTCAATAAAGATGCAACAGTTTTTCCATCTTATAACAGGAGTAACTGCAGACAGTGTGAAAGTACTGGTCACTTCTACGTTCCGGGCAACCTAGGTCTCACTCTAGGTCGTTTTTCCACCAGATCGAATTGTTAGGGCCTAAGAAGTCAACGCCAGAAGCATAAGATACATAATAAATATAACAGTTTTTCCATCGTATAGAACGAATAATAGCATCCAGTATGAAAGCTATGGTCATTTCTACTTTACGGGCAATCTAGGCTACACCCTAGGGCGTTGCTCCACCAGATCGAATAGTTAGTGCCTTAGATGTCAACGCCAGAAGCATAAAATACAATAAAAATACAACAGTTTTTCCATCGTATAAAACGAATAATTGCAACCAGTATGAAATTATGGTCATTTCTACTTTCCGAGCAACCTAGGCTTCAACCCTAGGGCGTTGCACCAAAAGACTGAATAGTTAGGGCCTTAGAAGTCAACGCCCGAAGCATAAAATGCAATAAAAATACAACAGTGTTTCCATCATATAACAGGAATAATTGCAACCAGTTTGAAAGTTATGGCTAATTCTATGTTCCGGGCAACCTAGGCTTCACTCCATTTCGTTGCTCCACCAGATCGAATAGTTAGTGCCTTAGAAGTCGACGCCAGAAGCTTAAAATACAATATAAATACAACAGTTTTTCCATCGTATAAAACGAATTATTGCAACCAGTATGAAACTTATGGTCATTTCTACGTTCCGGGCAACCTAGGCTTCACTCTAGGGCGTTGCTCCACCAGATCAAACAGCTAGGGCCTTAGAAGTCAACGCCCGAAGCATAAAATACAAAATAAATAGATCAGTTTTTCCATTGTATAAAACGAATAATTGCTACCAGTGTAAAAGTTATGGTCAGTTCTACGTTCCGGGCAACCTAGGCCTCACTCTAGGTCGTTTTTCCACCAGAGCGAATTGTTAGGGCCTAAGAAGTCAACGCCAGAAGCATAAGATACAATATAAATATAACAGACTTTCCATCGTATAGAACGAATAATAGCAACCAGTGTGAAAGTTAACGTCATTTCTACTTTCCGGGCAACCTAGGCTTCACCCTCGGGCGTTGCTCCAACTGATTGAATAGTTAGGGACTTAGAAGTCATCGCCCGATGCATAAAATACAAAATAGGTAGAACAGTTTTACCATCGTGTAAAACGAATAATTGCTACCGGTGTGAAAGTTATGGTCATTTCTACGTACGGGTCAACCTAGGCTTCACCATAGGGCGTTGTTCCACCAGATCGAATAGTTAGGGCCTAAGCAGTGAACGCCAGAAGCATAAAATACAATATAAATACAACAGTTTTTCCATCATATAAAACGAATAATTGCAACCGGTATGAAAGCTATGGTCATTTCTACTTTACGGGCAACCTAGGCTACACCCTAGGGCGTTCCTACACCAGATCGAATAGTTAGTGCCTTAGAAGTCAACGCCAGAAGCATAAAATACAATAAAAATACAACAGTTTTTCCATCGTATAAAACGAATAATTGCAACCAGTATGAAACTTATGGTCATTTCTACTTTCCGAGCAACCTAGGCTTAAACCCTAGGGCGTTGCACCAACAGATTGAATAGTTAGGGCCTTAGAAGTCAACGCCCGAAGCATAAAATACAATAAAAATACAACAGTTTTTCCATCGTATAAAAGGATTAATTGCAACCAGTTTGAAAGTGATGGTCATTTCTACGTTCCGAGCAACCTAGGCTTCACTCTAGGGCGTTGCTCCACCAGATCGAATAGTAAGGGCCTTAGAAGTCAACGCCAGAAGCATAAAATACAATAAAGATGCAACAGCTTTTCCATCGTATAAAACGAATAATTTCAACCAGTGTGAATGTTATGGTCATTTTTACATTCCGAGCAACCTAGGCTTCACTCTAGGGCGTTGATCCCCCAGATAGAACAGTTAGGGCCTTAGAAGTTAACGCCGGAAGCATAAAATTCAATTAAGATGCAACAGTTTTTCCATCGTATAACAGGAGTAACTGCAAACAGTGTGAAAGTACTGGCCATTTCTACGTTCCGGGTAACCTAGGCTTCACTCTAGGGCGTTGTTCCACCAGATCGAACATTTAGGGCCTAAGAAGGCAACTCCAGAAGCATAAAATACAATATAAATACAACAGTTTGTCAATCGTATAAAACGAGTAATTGCAACCAGTGCGAAAGTTAACGTCATTTCTACGTTCCGGGCAACCTAGGCTTCACCCTAGGGCGTTGCTCCAACAGATTGAATAGTTAGGGCCTTAGAAGTCAACGCCGGAAGCATAAAATGCAATAAAAATACATCAGTTTTTCCATCGTATAAAAGGATTAATTGCAACCAGTTTGAAAGTGATGGTCACTTCTACGTTCCGGGCATACTAGACTTAACTCTGAGGCGTTGTTCCACCAGAACGAAGAGTTAGGGTCTAAGAAGTCAACACCGGAAGCATAAAGTACAATATAGAAACAACAGCTTTTCCATCGTAGAAAACGAATAATTGCAACCTGTGTGAAGGTTATGGTCATATCTACTTTCCGGGCAACCTTGGCTTCACTGTAAGGTGTTGCTCCACCAGATCGAATAGGTGGGGCCATAGAAGTCTACACCCGAAGCATAAAATAAAATAAATATACAAGAGTTTTACCATCGTATATCAGGAATAATTGCAACCAGTGTGAAAGTGATGGTCATTTCTACGTTCCGCGCAACGTAGGCTTCACTCTAGGGCGTTGTTCCACCAGATCGAACACTTAGGGCTTAAGAAGGCACCGCCAGAAGCATAAAATACAATATAAATATAACAGTTTTTCCATCGTATAAAACGGATAATAGCAATCAGTGTGAAAGTTATGGTCATTTCTAAGTTCCGGGCAACCTCGGCTTCACCCAAGGGCGTCGCTCCAACAGATTGAATAGTTAGGGCCTTAGAAGACAACGCCCGACGCATAAAATGCAATAAAAATGCAACAGCTTTTCCATCGTATAAAAGGATTAATTGCAACCAGTTTGATAGTGATGGTCATTTCTACGTTCCGGGCAACCTAGGCTTCTCTCTAGGGCGTTGCTCCACCAGATCGAATAGTTAGTGCCTTAGAAGTCAATGCCAGAAGCATAAAATACAATATAAATACAACAGTTTTTCCATCGTATAAAACGAATAATTGCAACCAGTATGAAAGATAACGTCATTTCTACTTTCCGGGCAACCTAGGCATCACCCTAGGGCGTTGCTGCAACAGATTGAATATTTAGGGCCTATGAAGTCAACGCCCGAAGCATAAAATACAAAATAAATAGAACAGTTTTTCCATCGTATAAAACGAATAATTGCTACCGGTGTGAAAGTTATGGTCATTTCTACGTTCCGGGCAACCTAGGCTTTACCATAGGGCGTTGTTCCACCAGATGGTATAGTTAGGGCATAAGAAGTCAATGCCAGAAGCATAAAATACAATATAAATACAACAGTTTTTCAATCGTATAAAACGAGTAATTGCAACCAGTACGGAAGTTAACGTCATTTCTACGTTCCGGACAACCTAGGCTTCACCCTAGGGCGTTGCTCCAACAGATTGAATAGTTAGGGCCTTAGAAGTCAATGCCGGAAGCATAAAATGCAATATAAACACAGCAGTTTTTCCATTGTATAAAACGAATAATTGCTACCAGTATGGAAGTGATGGTCATTTCTACGTTCCGGGCAACGTAGGCTTCACTCTAGGGCGTTGTTCCACCAGATCGAACACTTAGGGCTTAAGAAGGCACCGCCAGAAGCATAAAATAGGGTATAAATACAACAGCATTTCAATCGTATAAAACGAATAATTGCTACCGGTGTGAAAGCTATTTCCATTTCTACGTTCCGGGCAACCTAGGGTTCTCCACAGGGCGTTCTTCCACTGTATTGAATAGTTAGGGCCTACGAAGTCAACGCCGGAAGCATAAAATGCAATAAAAATACAAGAGTTTTTCCATCGTATAAAACGAATAATTTCAACCAGTGTGAATGTTATGGTCATTTCTACATTCCGAGCAACCTAGGCTACACTCTAGAGCGTTGATCCACCACATCGAATAGCGACGGCCTCAGAAGTCAACGCCAGAAGCATAAAATACAATATAAGTACACCAGTTTTTCCATCGTATAAAATGAATAATTGCAAACATTACGAAAGTAATGGTCATTCCACGTTCCGGGCAACCTAGGCGTCACTCTAGTGCGTTGCTCCACCACATCTAATAGCTACGGCCTCAGACGTCAACGACAGAAGCATAAAATACAATAAAGATGCAACAGCTTTTCCATCGTATAAAACGAATAATTGCACCCAGTGTGAAAGTTATTGTCATTTCTACTTTCCGCGCATCCTAGGCTTCACCCTAGGGCGTTGCTCCAACAGATTGAATAGTTAGGACCTTAGAAGTCAATGCCCGAAGCATAAAATGCATTAAAAATACAACAGTTTTTCCATCATATAACAGGAATAATTGCAACCAGTTTGAAAGTGATGATCATTTCTACGTTCCGGGCAACCTAGGCTTCACTCTAGGGCGGTGCTCCACCAGATCGAATAGTTAGGGCCTTAGAAGTCAACGCCCGAAGCATAAAATGCAATAAAAATACAACAGTGTTTCCATCATATAACAGGAATAATTGCAACCAGTTTGAAAGTGATGTCCAATTCTACGTTCCGCGCAACCTAGGCTTTACTCCAGGGCGTCGCTCCACCAGATCGAAAAGTTACGGCCTAAGAAGTCAACGCCAGAGGCATAAAATACGATATAAATACAACAGCTTTTCCATCGTATGAAACGAATAATTGCAACCAGTGTGAAACTTATGGTCATTTCTACGTTCCGGGCAACCTAGGCTTCACTCTACGGCGGTGCTCCAACAGATCAAACAGTTAGGGCCTCAGAAGTCAACGCCAGAAGCTTAAATACAATATAAATATAACAGTTTTTCCATCGTATAAAACGAATAATAGCAACCAGTGTGAAAGTTATGGTCATTTCTACGTTCCGGGCAACCTAGGCTTCACCCTACGGCGGTGCTCCACCAGATCAAACACTTAGGGCCTTAGAAGTCAACGCCCGAAGCATAAAATACAAAATAAATAGAACGGATTTTCCATTGTATAAAACGAATAAATGCTGCCAGTGTAAAAGTTATGGTCATTCCTACGTTCCGGGCAACCTAGGCGTCACCCTAGTGCGTTGTACCACCAGATCGTATAGTTAGGGCCTAAGAAGTGAACGCCAGAAGCATAAAATACAATATAAATGCAACAGTTTTTCCATCGTATAAAACGAATAATTGCAACCAGTATGAAACTTATGGTCCTTTCTACGTACCGGGCAACCTAGGCTTCACTCTAGGGCGTTGCTCTACCAGATCGAATAGGTAGGGCCCTAGAAGTCAACGCCCGAAGCATAAAATACAAAATAAATACAACAGTTTTTCCATCGTATAAAACGAATAATTGCTACCAGTGTGAAAGTTATGGTCATTTCTACTTTCCGGGCAACCTAGGCTTCACCCTAGGGAGTTGTTCCACCAGATGGAATAGTTAGGGCCTAAGAACTCAACGCCAGAAGCATAAAATACGATATAAATACAACAGCTTTTCCATCGTATAAAACAAATAATTGCAACCAGTTTGATAGTGATGGTCATTTCTACGTACCGGGCAACCTAGGCTTCACTCTAGGGCGTTGCTCCACCAGACCGAATAGTTAGGTCCTTAGAAGTCAACGCCAGAAGAATAAAATACGATATAAATACAACAGCTTTTCCATCGTATAAAAGGAATAATTGCAAACAGTGTGAAAGTAATGGTCATTTCTACGTTCCGGGCAATCTAGGCTGCACTCTAGGGCGTTGCTGCACCAGATCGAATAGTTAGGGCCTTAGAAGTCAACGCCCGAAGCATAAAATACAAAATAAATAGAACGGTTTTTCCACTGTATAAAACGAATAATTGCTGCCAGTGTAAAAGTTATGGTCATTTCTACGTTCCGGGCAACCTAGGCGTCAGCCTAGTGCGTTGTACCACCAGATCGAATAGTTAGGGCCTAAGAAGTGAACGCCAGAAGCATAAAATACAATATAAATACAACAGTTTTTCCATCGTATAAAACGAATAATTGCAACCAGTATGAAACTTATGGTCCTTTCTACGTACCGGGCAACCTAGGCTTCACCCTCGGGCGTTGCTCTACCAGATCGAATAGTTAGGGCCTTAGAAGTCAACGCCCGAAGCATAAAATACAAAATAAATACAACAGTTTTTCCATCGTATAAAACGAATAATTGTTACCAGTGTGAAAGTTATGGTCATTTCTACTTTCCGGGCAACCTAGGCTTGACCCTAGGGCGTTGTTCCACCAGATGGAATAGTTAGGGCCTAAGAAGTCAACGCCAGAAGCATAAAATACGATATAAATACAACAGCTTTTCCATCGTATAAAACAAATAATTGCAACCAGTTTGATAGTGATGGTCATTTCTACGTACCGGGCAACCTAGGCTTCACTCTAGGGCGTTGCTCCACCAGATCGAATAGTTAGGGCCTTAGAAGTCATCGCCCGAAGCATAAAATATAAAATAAATAGAACAGTTTTTCCATCGTATAAAACGAATAATTGCTACCAGTGTGAAAGTTATGGTCATTTCTACTTTCCGGGCAACCTAGACTTCACCCTAGGGCGTTGTTCCACCAGATGGAATAGTTTGGGCCTAAGAAGTCAACGCCAGATGCATAAAATACGATATAAATACAACAGATTTTCCATCGTATAAAACGAATAATTGCAACCAGTATGAAAGTTATGGTCATTTCTACGTTCCGGGCAACCTAGGCTTCACCCTAGGGCGTTGCTCCAACAGATTGAATATTCAGGGCCTTAGAAGTCAATGCGCGAAGCATAAAATACGATAAAGATGCAACAGTTTTTCCATCGTATAAAACAAATAATTGCAACCAGTGTGAAAGCTATGGTCATTTCTACATTCCGAGCAACCTAGGCTTCACTCTAGGGCGTTGCTCCACCAGACCGAATAGTTAGGTCCTTAGAAGTCAACGCCAGAAGAATAAAATACGATATAAATACAACAGCTTTTCCATCGTATAAAAGGAATAATTGCAAACAGTGTGAAAGTAATGGTCATTTCTACGTTCCGGGCAATCTAGGCTGCACTCTAGGGCGTTGCTCCACCAGATCGAACATTTAGGGCCTAAGAAGTCAACGCAAGAAGCATAAAATACAATATAAATACGACAGTTTGTCCATCGTATAAAACGAATAATTGCATCCAGTGTGAAAGTAATGGCCATTTCTACGTTCCGGTCAACCTAGGCTTCACTCTAGGACGTTGCTCCACCGGATCGAATAGTTAGGGCTTTAGAAGTCAACGCCAGAAGCATAAAATACAATATAAATACAGCAGTTTTTCCATCGTATAAAACGCATAATTGCATCCAATGTGAACGTAATGGCCACTTCTACGTTCCGGGCAACCTAGGCTTCACTCTAGGGCGTTGCTCCACCAGATCGAATAGTTAGCGCCTTAGAAGTCAAAGCTCGAAGCATAAAGTACAATAAAGATACAACAGTTTTTCAATCGCATAACAGGAGTAATTGCAGCCAGCGTGAAGGTTATGGTCATTTCTACGTTCCGGGCAATCTAGGTTTCACTCTACGGCGTTGCTCCACCAGAACGAATACCTTGGGACTTAGAAGTCAACGCCTGAAGTATAAAATATAATAAAAATACAACAGTCTTTCCATCCTATAACAGGAATAGTTGCAACCCGTGTGAATGTGATGGTCATTTCTACGTTCCAGGCAACCTAGGCTTCACTCTAGGGCGTTGCTCCACCAGATCAAACAGTTAGGGCCTTAGAAGTCAACGCCCGAAGCATTAAATACAAAATAAATAGAACAGTTTTTCCATTGTATAAAAAGAATAATTGCTACCAGTGTAAAAGTTATGGTCATTTCTACGTTCCGGGCAACCTAGGCTTCACCCTAGGGCGTTGTTCGACCAGATCGAATAGTTAGGGCCTAAGAAGTGAACGCCAGAAGCATAAAATACAATATAAATACAACAGTTATTCCATCATATAAAACGAATGATAGCAACCAGTGTGAAAGTTATGGTCATTTCTACGTTCCGGGCAATCTAGGCTGCACTCTAGGGCGTTGCTCCACCAGATCGAATAGTTAGGGCCTTAGAAGTCAACGCCCGAAGCATAAAATACAAAATAAATAAAACAGTTTTTCCATCGTATAAAACGTATAATTGCTACCAGTGTGAAAGATAGGGACATTTCTACGATCCGGGCTACCTAGGCTTCGCCCTAGGGCGTTGTTCCACCAGATGGAATAGTTAGGGCCTAAGAAGTCAACGCCAGAAGCATAAAATACGGTATAAATACAACAGCTTTTCCATCGTATAAAACAAATAATTGCAACCAGTTTGATAGTGATGGTCATTTCTACGTACCGGGCAACCTAGGCTTCACTCTAGGGCGTTGCTCCACCAGATCGAATAGTTAGGGCCTTAGAAGTCATCGCCCGAAGCATAAAATATAAAATAAATAGAACAGTTTTTCCATCGTATAAAACGAATAATTGCTACCAGTGTGAAAGTTATGGTCATTTCTACTTTCCGGGCAACCTAGACTTCACCCTAGGGCGTTGTTCCACCAGATGGAATAGTTTGGGCCTAAGAAGTCAACGCCAGAAGCATAAAATACAATATAAATACAACAGTTTTTCCATCATATAACAGGAATAATTGCAACCAGATTGAAAGTGATGGTCATTTCTACGTTCCGGGCAACCTAGGCTTCACTCTAGGGCGTTGCTCCACCAGATCGAATAGTTAGTGCCTTAGAAGTCAACGCCAGAAGCATAACATACAATATAAATACAACAGCTTTTCCATCGTATAAAACGAATAATTGCTACCAGTATGTAGGTGATGGTCATTTCTACGTTCCGGGCAATCTAGGCTGCACTCTAGGGCGTTGCTCCACCAGATCGAATAGTTAGGGCCTTAGAAGTCAACGCCCGAAGCATAAAATACAAAATAAATAGAACGGTTTTTCCATTGTATAAAACGAATAATTGCTGCCAGTGTAAAAGTTATGGTCATTTCTACGTTCCGGGCAACCTAGGCGTCACCCTAGTGCGTTGTACCACCAGATCGAATAGTTAGGGCCTAAGAAGTGAACGCCAGAAGCATAAAATACAATATAAATACAACAGTTTTTCCATCGTATAAAACGAATAATTCCAGCCAGTATGAAACTTATGGTCCTTTCTACGTACCGGGCAATCTAGGCTTCACTCTAGGGCGTTGCTCTACCAGATCGAATAGTTAGGGCCTTAGAAGTCAACGCCCGAAGCATAAAACACAAACTAAATACAACAGTTTTTCCATCATATAAAACGAATGATAGCAACCAGTGTGAAAGTTATGGTCATTTCTACGTTCCGGGCAATCTAGGCTGCACTCTAGGGCGTTGCTCCACCAGATCGAATAGTTAGGGCCTTAGAAGTCAACGCCCGAAGCATAAAATACAAAATAAATAAAACAGTTTTTCCATCGTATAAAACGTATAATTGCTACCAGTGTGAAAGATAGGGACATTTCTACGATCCGGGCTACCTAGGCTTCACCCTAGGGCGTTGTTCCACCAGATGGAATAGTTAGGGCCTAAGAAGTCAACGCCAGAAGCATAAAATACGGTATAAATACAACAGCTTTTCCATCGTATAAAACAAATAATTGCAACCAGTTTGATAGTGATGGTCATTTCTACGTACCGGGCAACCTAGGCTTCACTCTAGGGCGTTGCTCCACCAGATCGAATAGTTAGGGCCTTAGAAGTCATCGCCCGAAGCATAAAATATAAAATAAATAGAACAGTTTTTCCATCGTATAAAACGAATAATTGCTACCAGTGTGAAAGTTATGGTCATTCCTACTTTCCGGGCAACCTAGACTTCACCCTAGGGCGTTGTTCCACCAGATGGAATAGTTTGGGCCTAAGAAGTCAACGCCAGAAGCATAAAATACGATATAAATACAACAGATTTTCCATCGTATAAAACGAATAATTGCAACCAGTATGAAAGTTATGGTCATTTCTACGTTCCGGGCAACCTAGGCTTCACCCTAGGGCGTTGCTCCAACAGATTGAATATTCAGGGCCTTAGAAGTCAATGCCCGAAGCATAAAATACGATAAAGATGGAACAGTTTTTCCATCGTATAACAGGAGTAATTGCAACCAGTGTGAAAGGGATTGTCATTTCTACGTTCTGGTCAACCTAGGCTTCACTCTATGGCGTTGTGCCACCAGGTCGAATTGTCAGGGCCTTTGAAGTCAACGCCAGAAATATAAAACACAAAACAAATTCAACAGTTTTTCCATCGTATAAAACGAATAATTGCAACCAGTGTGAAGGTAATGGTCTTTTGTACGTTCCGGTCAACCTCGACTTCAATCTAGGTCGTTGTTCCACCAGATCGAACATTTAGGGCCTAAGAAGTCAACGCAAGAAGCATAAAATACAATATAAATACGACAGTTTGTCCATCGTATAAAACGAATAATTGCATCCAGTGTGAAAGTAATGGCCATTTCTACGTTCCGGGCAACCTAGACGTCACTCTAGTGCGTTGCTCCAACAGATCGAATAGCTAGCGCCTTAGAAGTCAACGCCCGAAGCATAAAATACAATAAAGATACAACAGTTTTTCCATCGTATAACAGGAGTAATTGCAACCAGTGTGAAAGGGATTGTCATTTCTACGTTCTGGTCAACCTAGGCTTCACTCTATGGCGTTGTGCCACCAGGTCGAATTGTTAGGGCCTTTGAAGTCAACGCCAGAAATATAAAACACAAAACAAATTCAACAGTTTTTCCATCGTATAAAACGAATAATTGCAACCAGTGTGAAGGTAATGGTCTTTTGTACGTTCCGGTCAACCTAGGCTTCAATCTAGGTCGTTGTTCCACCAGATCGAACATTTAGGGCCTAAGAAGTCAACGCAAGAAGCATAAAATACAATATAAATACGACAGTTTGTCCATCGTATAAAACGAATAATTGCATCCAGTGTGAAAGTAATGGCCATTTCTACGTTCCGGGCAACCTAGGCGTCACTCTAGGACGGTGCTCCACCGGATCGAATAGTTAGGGCTTTAGAAGTCAACGCCAGAAGCATAAAATACAATATAAATACAGCAGTTTTTCCATCGTATAAAACGCATAATTGCATCCAATGTGAACGTAATGGCCACTTCTACGTTCCGGGCAACCTAGGCTTCACTCTAGGGCGTTGCTCCATCGGATCGAATAGTTAGCGCCTTAGAAGTCAAAGCTCGAAGCATAAAGTACAATAAAGATACAACAGTTTTTCAATCGCATAACAGGAGTAATTGCAGCCAGCGTGAAGGTTATGGTCATTTCTACGTTCCGGGCAATCTAGGTTTCACTCTAGGTCGTTGCTACACCAGATCGAATACCTAGGGACTTAGAAGTCAACGCCAGAAGCATAAAATACAATAAAAGTACAACAGTTTTTCATCGTATAACTAGAATAATTGCAAGCAGCGTGAAAGTAATGGTCACTTCTACATTCCGTGCAACCTAGGCTCCACTCTAGGGCGTTGCTCCACCAGCTCAAGTAGTTAGGGCCTTTGAAGTCAACGCACGAAGCATAAAACACTATAAAGATACAACAGTTTTTCCATCGTATACATGGAATGATTCGAACCATTGTGAATGTGATAGTCGTTTCTACGTTCCGGGCAACATAGGCTTCAATCTAGGTCGTTGTTCCACCAGATCGAATAGTTAGGGCCTAAGACGTCAACGCCAGAGGCATAAAATACAATATAAATACAACAGTTTTTCCATCGTATAAAACGAATAATTGCATCCAGTGTGAAAGCAATGGCCATTTCTACGTTCGGGGCAACCTAGGCGTCACTCTAGTGCGTTGCTCCGACAGATCGAATAGTTAGGGCATTAGAAGTCAACGCCCGATGCATAAAATACAATAAAGATACAACAGTTTTTCCATCGTATAACAGGAGTAATTGCAACCAGTGTGAAAGGGATGGTCATTTCTACGTTCCGGGCAACCTAGGATTCACTCTATGGCATTGTGCCACCAGATCGAATTGCTAGGACCTTTGAAGTCAACGCCAGAAATATAAAATACAAAACAAATACAGCAGTCTTTCCATCGTATAAAACGAATAATTGCAAACAGTGTGGAAGTTATGGTCATTTCTATTCTCCGGGCAACCTAGGCTTCACTATAGGGCGTTGCTCCAACACATCGAATAGCTACGGCCTTAGAAGCCAACGTCAGAAGCATAAAATACAACATAAATACAACAGCTTGTCCAGCGTACAAATTGAATAATTGCAAACAGTGTGAAAGTAACGTTCATTTCTACGTTCCGGGCAACTTAGGCTTGACTCTAGGGCGTTGTCCCACCAGCTCGAATAGTTAGGGCTTTAGAAGTCAACGCCCGAAGCATTAAATACAAAATAAATAGAACAGTTTTTCCATTGTATAAAAAGAATAATTGCTACCAGTGTAAAAGTTATGGTCATTTCTACGTTCCGGGCAACCTAGGCTTCACCCTAGGCCGTTGTTCGACCAGATCGAATAGTTAGGGCCTAAGAAGTGAACGCCAGAAGCATAAAATACAATATAAATACAACAGTTATTCCATCATATAAAACGAATGATAGCAACCAGTGTGAAAGTTATGGTCATTTCTACGTTCCGGGCAATCTAGGCTGCACTCTAGGGCGTTGCTCCACCAGATCGAATAGTTAGGGCCTTAGAAGTCAACGCCCGAAGCATAAAATACAAAATAAATAAAACAGTTTTTCCATCGTATAAAACGAATAATTGCTACCAGTGTGAAAGATAGGGACATTTCTACGATCCGGGCTACCTAGGCTTCACCCTAGGGCGTTGTTCCACCAGATGGAATAGTTAGGGCCTAAGAAGTCAACGCCAGAAGCATAAAATACGATATAAATACAACAGCTTTTCCATCGTATAAAACAAATAATTGCAACCAATTTGATAGTGATGGTCATTTCTACGTACCGGGCAACCTAGGCTTCACTCTAGGGCGTTGCTCCACCAGATCGAATAGTTAGGGCCTTAGAAGTCATCGCCCGAAGCATAAAATATAAAATAAATAGAACAGTTTTTCCATCGTATAAAACGAATAATTGCTACCAGTGTGAAAGTTATGGTCATTTCTACTTTCCGGGCAACCTAGACTTCACCCTAGGGCGTTGTTCCACCAGATGGAATAGTTTGGGCCTAAGAAGTCAACGCCAGAAGCATAAAATACAATATAAATACAACAGTTTTTCCATCATATAACAGGAATAATTGCAACCAGATTGAAAGTGATGGTCATTTCTACGTTCCGGGCAACCTAGGCTTCACTCTAGGGCGTTGCTCCACCAGATCGAATAGTTAGTGCCTTAGAAGTCAACGCCAGAAGCATAAAATACAATATAAATACAACAGCTTTTCCATCGTATAAAACGAATAATTGCTACCAGTATGTAAGTGATGGTCATTTCTACGTTCCGGGCAATCTAGGCTGCACTCTAGGGCGTTGCTCCACCAGATCGAATAGTTAGGGCCTTAGAAGTCAACGCCCGAAGCATAAAATACAAAATAAATAGAACGGTTTTTCCATTGTATAAAACGACTAATTGCTGCCAGTGTAAAAGTTATGGTCATTTCTACGTTCCGGGCAACCTAGGCGTCACCCTAGTGCGTTGTACCACCAGATCGAATAGTTAGGGCCTAAGAAGTGAACGCCAGAAGCATAAAATACAATATAAATACAACAGTTTTTCCATCATATAAAACGAATAATTCCAACCAGTATGAAACTTATGGTCCTTTCTACGTACCGGGCAATCTAGGCTTCACTCTAGGGCGTTGCTCTACCAGATCGAATAGTTAGGGCCTTAGAAGTCAACGCCCGAAGCATAAAACACAAACTAAATACAACAGTTTTTCCATCGTATAAAACGAATAATTGCTACCAGTGTGAAAGTTATGGTCATTTCTACCTTCCGGGCAACCTAGGCTTCACCCTAGGGAGTTGTTCCACCAGATAGAATAGTTAGGGCCTAAGAAGTCAACGCCAGAAGCATAAAATACGATATAAATACAACAGCTTTTCCATCGTATAAAACAAATAATTGCAACCAGTTTGATAGTGATGGTCATTTCTACGTACCGGGCAACCTAGGCTTCACTCTAGGGCGTTGCTCCACCAGATCGAATAGTTAGGGCCTTAGAAGTCATCGCCCGAAGCATAAAATATAAAATAAATAGAACAGTTTTTCCATCGTATAAAACGAATAATTGCTACCAGTGTGAAAGTTATGGTCATTTCTACTTTCCGGGCAACCTAGACTTCACCCTAGGGCGTTGTTCCACCAGATGGAATAGTTTGGGCCTAAGAAGTCAACGCCAGAAGCATAAAATACGATATAAATTCAACAGATTTTCCATCGTATAAAACGAATAATTGCAACCATTATGAAAGTTATGGTCATTTCTACGTTCCGGGCAACCTAGGCTTCACCCTAGGGCGTTGCTCCAACAGATTGAATATTCAGGGCCTTAGAAGTCAATGCCCGAAGCATAAAATACGATAAAGATGCAACAGTTTTTCCATCGTATAAAACAAATAATTGCAACCAGTTTGATAGTGATGGTCATTTCTACGTACCGGGCAACCTAGGCTTCACTCTAGGGCGTTGCTCCACCAGATCGAATAGTTAGGGCCTTAGAAGTCATCGCCCGAAGCATAAAATATAAAATAAATAGAACAGTTTTTCCATCGTATAAAACGAATAATTGCTACCAGTGTGAAAGTTATGGTCATTTCTACTTTCCGGGAAACCTAGACTTCACCCTAGGGCGTTGTTCCACCAGATGGAATAGTTTGGGCCTAAGAAGTCAACGCCAGAAGCATAAAATACGATATAAATACAACAGATTTTCCATCGTATAAAACGAATAATTGCAACCAGTATGAAAGTTATGGTCATTTCTACATTCCGAGCAACCTAGGCTTCACTCTAGGGTATTGCTGCACCTGATCGAATAGTTAGGGCCTTAGAAGTCAACGCCCGAAGCATAAAATACAATAAAGATACAACAACCTTTCCATCGTATAAAATGGATAATTGCAAACAGTGTGAAAGTAATGGTCACTTCTACATTCCGTGCAACCTAGGCTCCACTCTAGGGCGTTGCTCCACCAGATCGAATTGTTAGGGCCTAAGAAGTCAACGCCAGAAGCATAAAATACAATAAAAATACAACGGTTTTTCCATCGTATAAAACGAATAATTGCATCCAGTGTGAAAGTAATGGACATTTCTACGTTCCGGGCAACCTAGGCTTCAATATAGGGAGTTGTTCCACCAGACCGAATAGCTACGGAGTTAGAAGTCAACGCCAGAAGCATACAATACAATATAAATACAACAACCTTTCCATCGTATAAAATGGATAATTGCAAACAGTGTGAAAGTAATGGTCACTTCTACGTTCCGTGCAACTAGGCTCCACTCTAGGGCGTTGCTCCACCAGATCGAATTGTTAGGGCCTAAGAAGTCAACGCCAGAAGCATAAAATACAATAAAAATACAACGTTTTTTCCATCGTATAAAACGAATAATTGCAACCAGTGTGAAGGTAATGGTCTTTTCTACGTTCCAGGCAACCTAGGCTTCAATCTAGGTCGTTGTTCCACCAGATCGGACATTTAGGGCCTAAGAAGTCAGCGCAAGAAGCAGAAAATACAATATAAATACAACACTTTGTCCACCGTATAAAACGAATAATTGCTTCCAGTGTGAAAGTAATGGCCATTTGAACGTTCCGGGCAACCTAGGCTTCACTCTAGGACGTTGCTCCACCGGATCGAATAGTTAGGGCCCAAGAAGTCCACGCCAGAAGCATAAAATACACTGAAAATACAACAGTTTTTCCATCGTATAAAACGAATAATTGCATCCAGTTTGAAAGCAATGGCCATTTCTACGTTCCGGGCAACCTAGACGTCACTCTAGTGCGTTGCTCCAACAGATCGAATAGTTAGGGCATTAGAAGTCAACGCCCGAAGCATAAAATACAATAAAGATACAACAGTTTTTCCATCGTATAGCAGGAGTAATTGCAACCAGTGTGAAAGGGATGGTCACTTCTACGTTCCGGGCAACCTAGGCTTCACTCTATGGCGTTGTGCCTCCATATCGAACTGTATGGACCTTTGAAGTCAACGCCAGAAATATAAAATGCAAAACAAATACAACAGCTTTTCCATCGTATAAAACGAATAATTGTAGACACTGTGAATGTTATGGTCATTTCTATTTTCCGGGCAACCTAGGCTTCACTATAGGGAGTTGCTCCGCCACATCGAATAGCTACGGCCTTAGAAGCCAACGTCAGAAGCATAAAATACAATATAATTACAACAGCTTTTCCAGCGTATAAATTGAATAATTGCAAACAGTGTGAAAGTAACGTTCATTTCTACGTTCCGGGCAACTTAGGCTTGACACTAGGGCGTTGCTCCACCAGATCGAATAGTCAGGGCCTTAGAAGTCAACGCCCGAAGCATAAAATACAAAATAAATACAACAGTTTTTCCATCGTATAAAACGAATAATTGCTACCAGTGTGAAAGTTATGGTCATTTCTACTTTCCGGGCAACCTAGGCTTCACCCTAGGGCGTTGTTCCACCAGATGGAATAGTTAGGGCCTAAGAAGTCAACGCCAGAAGCATAAAATACGATATAAATACAACAGATTTTCCATCGTATAAAACAAATAATTGCAACCAGTTTGATAGTGATGGTCATTTCTACGTACCGGGCAACCTAGGCTTCACTCTAGGGCGTTGCACCACCAGATCGAATAGTTAGGGCCTTAGAAGTCATCGCCCGAAGCATAAAATATAAAATAAATAGAACAGTTTTTCCATCGTATAAAACGAATAATTGCTACCAGTGTGAAAGTTATGGTCATTTCTACTTTCCGGGCAACCTAGACTTCACCCTAGGGCGTTGTTCCACCAGATGGAATAGTTTGGGCCTAAGAAGTCAACGCCAGAAGCATAAAATACGATATAAATACAACAGATTTTCCATCGTATAAAACGAATAATTGCAACCAGTATGAAAGTTATGGTCATTTCTACGTTCCGGGCAACCTAGGCTTCACCCTAGGGCGTTGCTTCAACAGATTGAATATTCAGGGCCTTAGAAGTCAATGCCCGAAGCATAAAATACGATAAAGATGCAACAGTTTTTCCATCGTATAAAACGAATAATTGCAACCAGTGTGAAAGCTATGGTCATTTCTACATTCCGAGCAACCTAGGCTTCACTCTAGGGCGTTGCTCCACCAGACCGAATAGTTAGGTCCTTAGAAGTCAACGCCCGAAGCATAAAATACAAAATAAATAATACAGTTTTTCCATCGTATAAAACGAAAAATGGCAAACAGTGTGAAAGATATGGACATTTCTACGATCCGGGCTACCTAGGCTTCACTCTATGGCGTTCTTCCACCACATCGAATAGCAACGGCCTCAGAAGTCAACGTCAGAAGCTTAAATACAATATAAATATAACAGTTTTTCCATCTTATAAAACGAATAATAGCAACCAGTGTGAAAGTTATGGTCATTTCTACGTTCCGGGCAACCTAGGCTTCACTCTACGGCGGTGCTCCAACAGATCAAACAGTTAGGGCCTCAGAAGTCAACGCCAGAAGCTTAAATACAATATAAATATAACAGTTTCTCCATCGTATAAAGCGAATAATAGCAACCAGTGTGAAAGTTATGGTCATTTCTACGTTCCGGGCAACCTAGGCTTCACTCTACGGCGGTGCTCCACCAGATCAAACACTTAGGGCCTTAGAAGTCAACGCCAGAAGCATAAAATACGGTATAAATACAACAGATTTTCCATCGTATAAAACGAATAATTGCAACCAGTATGAAAGTTATGGTCATCTCTACGTTCCGGGCAACCTAGGCTTCACCCTAGGGCGTTGCTCCAACAGATTGAATATTCAGGGCCTTAGAAGTCAATGCCCGAAGCATAAAATACGATAAAGATGCAACAGTTTTTCCATCGCATAAAACGAATAATTGCAACCAGTGTGAAAGCTATGGTCATTTCTACATTCCGAGCAACCTAGGCTTCACTCTAGGGCGTTGCTGCACCAGACCGAATAGTTAGGTCCTTAGAAGTCAACGCCCGAAGCATAAAATACAAAATAAATAATACAGTTTTTCCATCGTATAAAACGAAAAATTGCAAACAGTGTGAAAGATATGGACATTTCTACGATCCGGGCTACCTAGGCTTCACTCTATGGCGTTCTTCCACCACATCGAATAGCAACGGCCTCAGAAGTCAACGTCAGAAGCTTAAATACAATATAAATATAACAGTTTTTCCATCTTATAAAACGAATAATAGCAACCAGTGTGAAAGTTATGGTCATTTCTACGTTCCGGGCAACCTAGGCTTCACTCTACGGCGGTGCTCCAACAGATCAAACAGTTAGGGCCTCAGAAGTCAACGCCAGAAGCTTAAATACAATATAAATATAACAGTTTCTCCATCGTATAAAGCGAATAATAGCAACCAGTGTGAAAGTTATGGTCATTTCTACGTTCCGGGCAACCTAGGCTTCACTCTACGGCGGTGCTCCACCAGATCAAACACTTAGGGCCTTAGAAGTCAACGCCAGAAGCATAAAATACGATATAAATACAACAGATTTTCCATCGTATAAAACGAATAATTGCAACCAGTATGAAAGTTATGGTCATTTCTACGTTCCGGGCAACCTAGGCTTCACCCTAGGGCGTTGCTCCAACAGATTGAATAGTTAGGGCCTTAGAAGTCAACGCCCGAAGCATAAAATACAAAATAAATAGAACGATTTTTCCATTGTATAAAACGAATAATTGCTGCCAGTGTAAAAGTTATGGTCATTTCTACGTTCCGGGCAACCTAGGCGTCACCCAAGTGCGCTGTACCACCAGATCGAATAGTTAGGGCCGAAGAAGTGAACGCCAGAAGCATAAAATACAATATAAATACAACAGTTTTTCCATCGTATAAAACGAATAATTGCAACCAGTATGAAACTTATGGTCCTTTCTACGTACCGGGCAACCTAGGCTTCACTCTAGGGCGTTGCTCTACCAGATCGAATAGTTAGGGCCTTAGAAGTCAACGCCCGAAGCATAAAATACAAAATAAATACAACAGTTTTTCCATCGTATAAAACGAATAATTGCTACCAGTGTGAAAGTTATGGTCATTTCTACCTTCCGGGCAACCTAGGCTTCACCCTAGGGAGTTGTTCCACCAGATGGAATAGTTAGGGCCTAAGAAGTCAACGCCAGATGCATAAAATACGATATAAATACAACAGATTTTCCATCGTATAAAACGAATAATTACATCCAGTGTGAAAGTAATGGCCATTTCTACGTTCCGGGCAACCTAGGCGTCACTCTAGGACGTTGCTCCACCGGATCGAATAGTTAGGGCTTTAGAAGTCAACGCCAGAAGCATAAAATACAATATAAATACAGCAGCTTTTCCATCGTATAAAACGCATAATTGCATCCAATGTGAACGTAATGGCCACTTCTACGTTCCGGGCAACCTAGGCTTCACTCTAGGGCGTTGCTCCATCGGATCGAATAGTTAGCGCCTTAGAAGTCAAAGCTCGAAGCATAAAGTACAATAAAGATACAACAGTTTTTGAATCGCATAACAGGAGTAATTGCAGCCAGCGTGAAGGTTATGGTCATTTCTACGTTCCGGGCAATCTAGGTTTCACTCTAGGGCGTTGCTCCACCAGACCGAATAGTTAGGTCCTTAGAAGTCAACGCCCGAAGCATAAAATACAAAATAAATAATACAGTTTTTCCATCGTATAAAACGAAAAATTGCAAACAGTGTGAAAGATATGGACATTTCTACGATCCGGGCTACCTAGGCTTCACTCTATGGCGTTCTTCCACCACATCGAATAGCAACGGCCTCAGAAGTCAACGTCAGAAGCTTAAATACAATATAAATATAACAGTTTTTCCATCTTATAAAACGAATAATAGCAACCAGTGTGAAAGTTATGGTCATTTCTACGTTCCGGGCAACCTAGGCTTCACTCTACGGCGGTGCTCCAACAGATCAAACAGTTAGGGCCTCAGAAGTCAACGCCAGAAGCTTAAATACAATATAAATATAACAGTTTCTCCATCGTATAAAGCGAATAATAGCAACCAGTGTGAAAGTTATGGTCATTTCTACGTTCCGGGCAACCTAGGCTTCACTCTACGGCGGTGCTCCACCAGATCAAACACTTAGGGCCTTAGAAGTCAACGCCAGAAGCATAAAATACGATATAAATACAACAGATTTTCCATCGTATAAAACGAATAATTGCAACCAGTATGAAAGTTATGGTCATTTCTACGTTCCGGGCAACCTAGGCTTCACCCTAGGGCGTTGCTCCAACAGATTGAATAGTTAGGGCCTTAGAAGTCAACGCCCGAAGCATAAAATACAAAATAAATAGAACGATTTTTCCATTGTATAAAACGAATAATTGCTGCCAGTGTAAAAGTTATGGTCATTTCTACGTTCCGGGCAACCTAGGCGTCACCCTAGTGCGCTGTACCACCAGATCGAATAGTTAGGGCCGAAGAAGTGAACGCCAGAAGCATAAAATACAATATAAATACAACAGTTTTTCCATCGTATAAAACGAATAATTGCAACCAGTATGAAACTTATGGTCCTTTCTACGTACCGGGCAACCTAGGCTTCACTCTAGGGCGTTGCTCTACCAGATCGAATAGTTAGGGCCTTAGAAGTCAACGCCCGAAGCATAAAATACAAAATAAATACAACAGTTTTTCCATCGTATAAAACGAATAATTGCTACCAGTGTGAAAGTTATGGTCATTTCTACCTTCCGGGCAACCTAGGCTTCACCCTAGGGAGTTGTTCCACCAGATGGAATAGTTAGGGCCTAAGAAGTCAACGCCAGATGCATAAAATACGATATAAATACAACAGATTTTCCATCGTATAAAACGAATAATTACATCCAGTGTGAAAGTACTGGCCATTTCTACGTTCCGGGCAACCTAGGCGTCACTCTAGGACGTTGCTCCACCGGATCGAATAGTTAGGGCTTTAGAAGTCAACGCCAGAAGCATAAAATACAATATAAATACAGCAGCTTTTCCATCGTATAAAACGCATAATTGCATCCAATGTGAACGTAATGGCCACTTCTACGTTCCGGGCAACCTAGGCTTCACTCTAGGGCGTTGCTCCATCGGATCGAATAGTTAGCGCCTTAGAAGTCAAAGCTCGAAGCATAAAGTACAATAAAGATACAACAGTTTTTGAATCGCATAACAGGAGTAATTGCAGCCAGCGTGAAGGTTATGGTCATTTCTACGTTCCGGGCAATCTAGGTTTCACTCTAGGTCGTTGCTACACCAGATCGAATACCTAGGGACTTAGAAGTCAACGCCAGAAGCATAAAATACAATAAAAGTACAACAGTTTTTCATCGTATAACTAGAATAATTGCAAGCAGCGTGAAAGTAATGGTCACTTCTACATTCCGTGCAACCTAGGCTCCACTCTAGGGCGTTGCTCCACCAGATCAAATAGTTAGGGCCTTAGAAGTCAACGCACGAAGCATAAAATACAATAAAGATACAACAGTTTTTCCATCGTATACATGGAATAATTCGAACCATTGTGAATGTGATAGTCGTTTCTACGTTCCGGGCAACATAGGCTTCAATCTAGGTCGTTGTTCCACCAGATCGAATAGTTAGGGCCTAAGACGTCAACGCCAGAGGCATAAAATACAATATAAATACGACAGTTTGTCCATCGTATAAAACGAATAATTGCGTCCAGTTTGAAAGCAATGGCCATTTCTACGTTCCGGGCAACCTAGACGTCACTCTAGTGCGTTGCTCCAACAGATCGAATAGTTAGGGCATTAGAAGTCAACGCCCGAAGCATAAAATACAATAAAGATACAACAGTTTTTCCATCGTATAGCAGGAGTAATTGCAACCAGTGTGAAAGGGATGGTCACTTCTACGTTCCGGGCAACCTAGGCTTCACTCTATGGCGTTGTGCCTCCATACCGAACTGTAAGGACCTTTGAAGTCAACGCCAGAAATATAAAATGCAAAACAAATACAACAGCTTTTCCATCGTATAAAACGAATAATTGCAGACAGTGTGAAAGTTATGGTCATTTCTATTTTCCGGGCAACCTAGGCTTCACTATAGGGCGTTGCTCCGCCACATCGAATAGCTACGGCCTTAGAAGCCAACGTCAGAAGCATAAAATACAATATAATTACAACAGCTTTTCCAGCGTATAAATTGAATAATTGCAAACAGTGTGAAAGTAACGTTCATTTCTACGTTCCGGGCAACTTAGGCTTGACACTGGGGCGTTGCTCCACCAGATCGAATAGTCAGGGCTTTAGAAGTCAGCGCCAGAAGCATAAAATACGATATAAATACAACAGCTTTTCCATCGTATAAAAGGAATAATTGCAAACAGTGTGAAAGTAATGGTCATTTCTACGTTCCGGGCAACCTAGGCTTCACTCTAGGGCGTTGCTCCACCAGATCAAACAGTTAGGGCCTTAGAAGTCAACGCGCGAAGCATAAAATACAATATAAATATAACAGTCTTTCCATCGTATAAAACGATAGATAGCAACCAGTGTGAAAGTTATGGTCATTTCTACGTTCCGGGCAACCCAGGTTTCACTCCAGGGCGTTGATCCACCGCATCTAATAGCTACGGCCTTAGAAGTCAACGCCAGAGGAATAAAATACAATATAAATACAACAGCTTTTCCATCGTACAAAATGAATAATACCAAACAGTGTGAAAGTAATTGTCATTTCTACGTTCCGGGCAATCTAGGCATCACTCTAGGTCGTTGCTCCACCAGATCAAATAGCTAGCGACTTAGAATTAAACGCCAGAAGCATAGAATACAATAAAAATACAACAGTTTTTTCATCGTATAACAGGAATAATTGCAACCAGTGTGAATGTAATGGTCATTTCTACGTTCCGGCAACCTAGGTTTCACTCTAGGGCGTTGCTCCACCAGGTCGAATAGTTAGGGCCTAAGAAGTCAACGCCAGAAGCATAAAGGACGATATTAATACAACAGCTTTTACAACGTATAAAACGAATAATTGCAACCAGTGTGAGAGTTCTGGTCATTTCCACGTTCCGGGTAACCTAGGCTTCACTCCAGGGTGCTGCTCCACCAGATCGAATAGTTAGGGCCTTAGGAGTCAACGCCAGGAGCATAAGATACAATAAAAATACAACAGTCTTTTCAACATATTACAGGAATAATTGCAATAAGCGTGAAAGTAATGATAATTTCGGCGTTTCGGGCATCCTAGACTTAACTCTGAGGCATTGCTCCTCCAGATCGAATAGTTGGGGCCTAAGAAGTCAATGCCAGAAGCATAAAATACAATATAAATACAACAGCTTTGGCATCGAATAAATTAATAATTGCAAACACTGTGAAAGATATGGTCATTTCTACGTTCCGGGCAACCTGGGCTTCATTCTAGGGCGTTAGTCCACCAGATCAAACAGTTAGGGCCTTAGAAGTCAACGCCAGAATCATAAAATACAATATAAATACAACTGTTTTTCCATCGTATAAAACGAATGATTGCAACCAGTATGAAACTTATGGTCATTTCTACTTTCCGAGCAACCTAGGCTTCACACTAGGGCGTTGCCCCAACAGATTGAACAGTTAGGGCCTTAGAAGTCAACGCCCGAACCATAAAATGCAAAAAAAATACAACAGTGTTTCCAACATATAACAGGAATAATTGCAGCCAGTTTGAAAGTGATGGCCAATTGTACGTTCCGGGCAACCTGGGTTTCACTCCAGGGCGTTGCACGACCAGACCGAATAGCTAGGGACTTAGAATTCATCACTAAAAGCATAAAATACAATTAAAATACAACCGTTTTTCAATCGTATAAAACGAATAATTGCAACCAGTGTGAAAGTTATGGACATTTCTACATTCCGGCCAACCTAGGCTTCACCCTAGGGCGTAGCACCACAAGATCGAATAGTTAGGGCTTTAGAAGTCAACGCCAGAAGCATAAAATACAATAAAGATGCAACAGTTTTTCCATTGTTTTACAGGAATAACTGCAACCAGTGTGAATGTACTGGTCATTTCTACGTTCCGGATAACCTAGGCTTCACTCTAGGGCGTTGTTCCACCAGATCGAACAGTTAGGGCCTAAGAAGTCAACGCCAGAAGCATAAAATACAATAGAAATATAACAGTTTTTCCATCGTATAAGACGAATGCTAGCAACCAGTGTGAAAGTTATGGTCATTTCTACGTTCCGGCAACCTGGGCTTCATTCTAGGGCGTTAGTCCACCAGATCAAACAGTTAGGGCCTTAGAAGTCAACGCCAGAATCATAAAATACAATATAAATACAACAGTTTTTCCATCGTATAAAACGAATGATTGCAACCAGTATGAAACTTATGGTCATTTCTACTCTCCGAGCAACCTAGGCTTCACACTAGGGCGTTGCCCCAACAGATTGAACAGTTAGGGCCTTAGAAGTCAACGCCCGAACCATAAAATGCAAAAAAAATACGACAGTGTTTCCAACATATAACAGGAATAATTGCAGCCAGTTTGAAAGTGATGGCCAATTGTACGTTCCGGGCAACCTGGGTTTCACTCCAGGGCGTTGCTCCACCAGACCGAATAGTTACGGCCTAAGAAGTCAACGCCAGAAGCATAAAATACGATATAAATAAAACAGCTTTTACATCGTATAAAACGAATAATAGCAACCGGTGTGAAAGTTATGGTCATTTCATCGTTCCGAGCAAGCTAGGCGTCACTCTAGGGCGTTGCTCCACCAGATCGAATAGCTAGGGACTTAGAATTCATCGCTAAAAGCATAAAATACAATTAAAATACAACCGTTTTTCAATCGTATAAAACGAATAATTGCAACCAGTATGAAAGTTATGGACATTTCTACATTCCGGCCAACCTAGGCTTCACCCTAGGGCGTAGCACCACAAGATCGAATAGTTAGGGCTTTAGAAGTCAACGCCAGAAGCATAAAATACAATAAAGATGCAACAGTTTTTCCATTGTTTTACAGGAATAACTGCAACCAGTGTGAATGTACTGGTCATTTCTACGTTCCGGATAACCTAGGCTTCACTCTAGGGCGTTGTTCCACCAGATCGAACAGTTAGGGCCTAAGAAGTCAACGCCAGAAGCATAAAATACAATATAAATATAACAGTTTTTCCATCGTATAAGACGAATGCTAGCAACCTGTGTGAAAGTTATGGTCATTTCAACGTTCCGGGCAACCTAGGCGTCACTCTAGGGCGTTGCTCCACCGCATCTAATGGCTACGGCCTTAGAAGTCAACGCCAGAGGCATAAAATACAATATAAATACAACAGCTTTCCATCGTACAAAATGAATAATACCAAACAGTGTGAAAGTAATTGTCATTTCTACGTTCCGGGCAACCTAGGCTCCACTCAAGGTCGTTGATCCACCTCATCAAATAGCTAGCGACTTAGAATTAAACGCCAGAAGCATAGAATACAATAAAAATACAACAGTTTTTCCTTCGTATAACAGGAATAATTGCAACCAGTGTGAATGTAATGGTCATTTCTACGTTCAGGGCAACCTAGGTTTCACTCTAGGGCGTTGCTCCACCAGGTCGAGTAGTTAGGTCCTATGAAGTCAACGCCAGAAGCATAAAATACGATATAAATAAAACAGCTTTTACATCGCATAAAACGTATAATAGCAACCAGTGTGAAAGTTATGGTCATTTCAACGTTCCGAGCAAGCTAGGCGTCACTCTACGGCGTTGCTCCACCAGATCGAATAGTTAAGGCCTTAGATGTCAACGCCAGAAGCATAAAATACAATAAAGATGCAATAGTTTTTCCATTGTTTTACAGGAATAACTGCAACCAGTGTGAAAGTTATGGTCATTTCTACTTTCCGGGCAACCTAGACTTCACCCTAGGGCGTTGTTCCACCAGATGGAATAGTTTGGGCCTAAGAAGTCAACGCCAGAAGCATAAAATACGATATAAATACAACAGATTTTCCATCGTATAAAACGAATAATTGCAACCAGTATGAAAGTTATGGTCATTTCTACGTTCCGGGCAACCTAGGCTTCACCCTAGGGCGTTGCTTCAACAGATTGAATATTCAGGGCCTTAGAAGTCAATGCCCGAAGCATAAAATACGATAAAGATGCAACAGTTTTTCCATCGTATAAAACGAATAATTGCAACCAGTGTGAAAGCTATGGTCATTTCTACATTCCGAGCAACCTAGGCTTCACTCTAGGGCGTTGCTCCACCAGACCGAATAGTTAGGTCCTTAGAAGTCAACGCCCGAAGCATAAAATACAAAATAAATAATACAGTTTTTCCATCGTATAAAACGAAAAATGGCAAACAGTGTGAAAGATATGGACATTTCTACGATCCGGGCTACCTAGGCTTCACTCTATGGCGTTCTTCCACCACATCGAATAGCAACGGCCTCAGAAGTCAACGTCAGAAGCTTAAATACAATATAAATATAACAGTTTTTCCATCTTATAAAACGAATAATAGCAACCAGTGTGAAAGTTATGGTCATTTCTACGTTCCGGGCAACCTAGGCTTCACTCTACGGCGGTGCTCCAACAGATCAAACAGTTAGGGCCTCAGAAGTCAACGCCAGAAGCTTAAATACAATATAAATATAACAGTTTCTCCATCGTATAAAGCGAATAATAGCAACCAGTGTGAAAGTTATGGTCATTTCTACGTTCCGGGCAACCTAGGCTTCACTCTACGGCGGTGCTCCACCAGATCAAACACTTAGGGCCTTAGAAGTCAACGCCAGAAGCATAAAATACGGTATAAATACAACAGATTTTCCATCGTATAAAACGAATAATTGCAACCAGTATGAAAGTTATGGTCATCTCTACGTTCCGGGCAACCTAGGCTTCACCCTAGGGCGTTGCTCCAACAGATTGAATATTCAGGGCCTTAGAAGTCAATGCCCGAAGCATAAAATACGATAAAGATGCAACAGTTTTTCCATCGCATAAAACGAATAATTGCAACCAGTGTGAAAGCTATGGTCATTTCTACATTCCGAGCAACCTAGGCTTCACTCTAGGGCGTTGCTCCACCAGACCGAATAGTTAGGTCCTTAGAAGTCAACGCCCGAAGCATAAAATACAAAATAAATAATACAGTTTTTCCATCGTATAAAACGAAAAATTGCAAACAGTGTGAAAGATATGGACATTTCTACGATCCGGGCTACCTAGGCTTCACTCTATGGCGTTCTTCCACCACATCGAATAGCAACGGCCTCAGAAGTCAACGTCAGAAGCTTAAATACAATATAAATATAACAGTTTTTCCATCTTATAAAACGAATAATAGCAACCAGTGTGAAAGTTATGGTCATTTCTACGTTCCGGGCAACCTAGGCTTCACTCTACGGCGGTGCTCCAACAGATCAAACAGTTAGGGCCTCAGAAGTCAACGCCAGAAGCTTAAATACAATATAAATATAACAGTTTCTCCATCGTATAAAGCGAATAATAGCAACCAGTGTGAAACTTATGGTCATTTCTACGTTCCGGGCAACCTAGGCTTCACTCTACGGCGGTGCTCCACCAGATCAAACACTTAGGGCCTTAGAAGTCAACGCCAGAAGCATAAAATACGATATAAATACAACAGATTTTCCATCGTATAAAACGAATAATTGCAACCAGTATGAAAGTTATGGTCATTTCTACGTTCCGGGCAACCTAGGCTTCACCCTAGGGCGTTGCTCCAACAGATTGAATAGTTAGGGCCTTAGAAGTCAACGCCCGAAGCATAAAATACAAAATAAATAGAACGATTTTTCCATTGTATAAAACGAATAATTGCTGCCAGTGTAAAAGTTATGGTCATTTCTACGTTCCGGGCAACCTAGGCGTCACCCTAGTGCGCTGTACCACCAGATCGAATAGTTAGGGCCGAAGAAGTGAACGCCAGAAGCATAAAATACAATATAAATACAACAGTTTTTCCATCGTATAAAACGAATAATTGCAACCAGTATGAAACTTATGGTCCTTTCTACGTACCGGGCAACCTAGGCTTCACTCTAGGGCGTTGCTCTACCAGATCGAATAGTTAGGGCCTTAGAAGTCAACGCCCGAAGCATAAAATACAAAATAAATACAACAGTTTTTCCATCGTATAAAACGAATAATTGCTACCAGTGTGAAAGTTATGGTCATTTCTACCTTCCGGGCAACCTAGGCTTCACCCTAGGGAGTTGTTCCACCAGATGGAATAGTTAGGGCCTAAGAAGTCAACGCCAGATGCATAAAATACGATATAAATACAACAGATTTTCCATCGTATAAAACGAATAATTACATCCAGTGTGAAAGTAATGGCCATTTCTACGTTCCGGGCAACCTAGGCGTCACTCTAGGACGTTGCTCCACCGGATCGAATAGTTAGGGCTTTAGAAGTCAACGCCAGAAGCATAAAATACAATATAAATACAGCAGCTTTTCCATCGTATAAAACGCATAATTGCATCCAATGTGAACGTAATGGCCACTTCTACGTTCCGGGCAACCTAGGCTTCACTCTAGGGCGTTGCTCCATCGGATCGAATAGTTAGCGCCTTAGAAGTCAAAGCTCGAAGCATAAAGTACAATAAAGATACAACAGTTTTTGAATCGCATAACAGGAGTAATTGCAGCCAGCGTGAAGGTTATGGTCATTTCTACGTTCCGGGCAATCTAGGTTTCACTCTAGGGCGTTGCTCCACCAGACCGAATAGTTAGGTCCTTAGAAGTCAACGCCCGAAGCATAAAATACAAAATAAATAATACAGTTTTTCCATCGTATAAAACGAAAAATTGCAAACAGTGTGAAAGATATGGACATTTCTACGATCCGGGCTACCTAGGCTTCACTCTATGGCGTTCTTCCACCACATCGAATAGCAACGGCCTCAGAAGTCAACGTCAGAAGCTTAAATACAATATAAATATAACAGTTTTTCCATCTTATAAAACGAATAATAGCAACCAGTGTGAAAGTTATGGTCATTTCTACGTTCCGGGCAACCTAGGCTTCACTCTACGGCGGTGCTCCAACAGATCAAACAGTTAGGGCCTCAGAAGTCAACGCCAGAAGCTTAAATACAATATAAATATAACAGTTTCTCCATCGTATAAAGCGAATAATAGCAACCAGTGTGAAACTTATGGTCATTTCTACGTTCCGGGCAACCTAGGCTTCACTCTACGGCGGTGCTCCACCAGATCAAACACTTAGGGCCTTAGAAGTCAACGCCAGAAGCATAAAATACGATATAAATACAACAGATTTTCCATCGTATAAAACGAATAATTGCAACCAGTATGAAAGTTATGGTCATTTCTACGTTCCGGGCAACCTAGGCTTCACCCTAGGGCGTTGCTCCAACAGATTGAATAGTTAGGGCCTTAGAAGTCAACGCCCGAAGCATAAAATACAAAATAAATAGAACGATTTTTCCATTGTATAAAACGAATAATTGCTGCCAGTGTAAAAGTTATGGTCATTTCTACGTTCCGGGCAACCTAGGCGTCACCCTAGTGCGCTGTACCACCAGATCGAATAGTTAGGGCCGAAGAAGTGAACGCCAGAAGCATAAAATACAATATAAATACAACAGTTTTTCCATCGTATAAAACGAATAATTGCAACCAGTATGAAACTTATGGTCCTTTCTACGTACCGGGCAACCTAGGCTTCACTCTAGGGCGTTGCTCTACCAGATCGAATAGTTAGGGCCTTAGAAGTCAACGCCCGAAGCATAAAATACAAAATAAATACAACAGTTTTTCCATCGTATAAAACGAATAATTGCTACCAGTGTGAAAGTTATGGTCATTTCTACCTTCCGGGCAACCTAGGCTTCACCCTAGGGAGTTGTTCCACCAGATGGAATAGTTAGGGCCTAAGAAGTCAACGCCAGATGCATAAAATACGATATAAATACAACAGATTTTCCATCGTATAAAACGAATAATTACATCCAGTGTGAAAGTAATGGCCATTTCTACGTTCCGGGCAACCTAGGCGTCACTCTAGGACGTTGCTCCACCGGATCGAATAGTTAGGGCTTTAGAAGTCAACGCCAGAAGCATAAAATACAATATAAATACAGCAGCTTTTCCATCGTATAAAACGCATAATTGCATCCAATGTGAACGTAATGGCCACTTCTACGTTCCGGGCAACCTAGGCTTCACTCTAGGGCGTTGCTCCATCGGATCGAATAGTTAGCGCCTTAGAAGTCAAAGCTCGAAGCATAAAGTACAATAAAGATACAACAGTTTTTGAATCGCATAACAGGAGTAATTGCAGCCAGCGTGAAGGTTATGGTCATTTCTACGTTCCGGGCAATCTAGGTTTCACTCTAGGTCGTTGCTACACCAGATCGAATACCTAGGGACTTAGAAGTCAACGCCAGAAGCATAAAATACAATAAAAGTACAACAGTTTTTCATCGTATAACTAGAATAATTGCAAGCAGCGTGAAAGTAATGGTCACTTCTACATTCCGTGCAACCTAGGCTCCACTCTAGGGCGTTGCTCCACCAGATCAAATAGTTAGGGCCTTAGAAGTCAACGCACGAAGCATAAAATACAATAAAGATACAACAGTTTTTCCATCGTATACATGGAATAATTCGAACCATTGTGAATGTGATAGTCGTTTCTACGTTCCGGGCAACATAGGCTTCAATCTAGGTCGTTGTTCCACCAGATCGAATAGTTAGGGCCTAAGACGTCAACGCCAGAGGCATAAAATACAATATAAATACGACAGTTTGTCCATCGTATAAAACGAATAATTGCGTCCAGTTTGAAAGCAATGGCCATTTCTACGTTCCGGGCAACCTAGACGTCACTCTAGTGCGTTGCTCCAACAGATCGAATAGTTAGGGCATTAGAAGTCAACGCCCGAAGCATAAAATACAATAAAGATACAACAGTTTTTCCATCGTATAGCAGGAGTAATTGCAACCAGTGTGAAAGGGATGGTCACTTCTACGTTCCGGGCAACCTAGGCTTCACTCTATGGCGTTGTGCCTCCATACCGAACTGTAAGGACCTTTGAAGTCAACGCCAGAAATATAAAATGCAAAACAAATACAACAGCTTTTCCATCGTATAAAACGAATAATTGCAGACAGTGTGAAAGTTATGGTCATTTCTATTTTCCGGGCAACCTAGGCTTCACTATAGGGCGTTGCTCCGCCACATCGAATAGCTACGGCCTTAGAAGCCAACGTCAGAAGCATAAAATACAATATAATTACAACAGCTTTTCCAGCGTATAAATTGAATAATTGCAAACAGTGTGAAAGTAACGTTCATTTCTACGTTCCGGGCAACTTAGGCTTGACACTGGGGCGTTGCTCCACCAGATCGAATAGTCAGGGCTTTAGAAGTCAGCGCCAGAAGCATAAAATACGATATAAATACAACAGCTTTTCCATCGTATAAAAGGAATAATTGCAAACAGTGTGAAAGTAATGGTCATTTCTACGTTCCGGGCAACCTAGGCTTCACTCTAGGGCGTTGCTCCACCAGATCAAACAGTTAGGGCCTTAGAAGTCAACGCGCGAAGCATAAAATACAATATAAATATAACAGTCTTTCCATCGTATAAAACGATAGATAGCAACCAGTGTGAAAGTTATGGTCATTTCTACGTTCCGGGCAACCCAGGTTTCACTCCAGGGCGTTGATCCACCGCATCTAATAGCTACGGCCTTAGAAGTCAACGCCAGAGGAATAAAATACAATATAAATACAACAGCTTTTCCATCGTACAAAATGAATAATACCAAACAGTGTGAAAGTAATTGTCATTTCTACGTTCCGGGCAATCTAGGCATCACTCTAGGTCGTTGCTCCACCAGATCAAATAGCTAGCGACTTAGAATTAAACGCCAGAAGCATAGAATACAATAAAAATACAACAGTTTTTTCATCGTATAACAGGAATAATTGCAACCAGTGTGAATGTAATGGTCATTTCTACGTTCCGGCAACCTAGGTTTCACTCTAGGGCGTTGCTCCACCAGGTCGAATAGTTAGGGCCTAAGAAGTCAACGCCAGAAGCATAAAGGACGATATTAATACAACAGCTTTTACAACGTATAAAACGAATAATTGCAACCAGTGTGAGAGTTCTGGTCATTTCCACGTTCCGGGTAACCTAGGCTTCACTCCAGGGTGCTGCTCCACCAGATCGAATAGTTAGGGCCTTAGGAGTCAACGCCAGGAGCATAAGATACAATAAAAATACAACAGTCTTTTCAACATATTACAGGAATAATTGCAATAAGCGTGAAAGTAATGATAATTTCGGCGTTTCGGGCATCCTAGACTTAACTCTGAGGCATTGCTCCTCCAGATCGAATAGTTGGGGCCTAAGAAGTCAATGCCAGAAGCATAAAATACAATATAAATACAACAGCTTTGGCATCGAATAAATTAATAATTGCAAACACTGTGAAAGATATGGTCATTTCTACGTTCCGGGCAACCTGGGCTTCATTCTAGGGCGTTAGTCCACCAGATCAAACAGTTAGGGCCTTAGAAGTCAACGCCAGAATCATAAAATACAATATAAATACAACTGTTTTTCCATCGTATAAAACGAATGATTGCAACCAGTATGAAACTTATGGTCATTTCTACTTTCCGAGCAACCTAGGCTTCACACTAGGGCGTTGCCCCAACAGATTGAACAGTTAGGGCCTTAGAAGTCAACGCCCGAACCATAAAATGCAAAAAAAATACAACAGTGTTTCCAACATATAACAGGAATAATTGCAGCCAGTTTGAAAGTGATGGCCAATTGTACGTTCCGGGCAACCTGGGTTTCACTCCAGGGCGTTGCACGACCAGACCGAATAGTTACGGCCTAAGAAGTAAACGCCAGAAGCATAAAATACGATATAAATAAAACAGCTTTTACATCGTATAAAACGAATAATAGCAACCGGTGTGAAAGGTATGGTCATTTCAACGTTCCGGGCAACCTAGGCTTCACTCTAGGGCGTTGCTCCACCAGATCGAATAGCTAGGGACTTAGAATTCATCACTAAAAGCATAAAATACAATTAAAATACAACCGTTTTTCAATCGTATAAAACGAATAATTGCAACCAGTGTGAAAGTTATGGACATTTCTACATTCCGGCCAACCTAGGCTTCACCCTAGGGCGTAGCACCACAAGATCGAATAGTTAGGGCTTTAGAAGTCAACGCCAGAAGCATAAAATACAATAAAGATGCAACAGTTTTTCCATTGTTTTACAGGAATAACTGCAACCAGTGTGAATGTACTGGTCATTTCTACGTTCCGGATAACCTAGGCTTCACTCTAGGGCGTTGTTCCACCAGGTCGAACAGTTAGGGCCTAAGAAGTCAACGCCAGAAGCATAAAATACAATAGAAATATAACAGTTTTTCCATCGTATAAGACGAATGCTAGCAACCAGTGTGAAAGTTATGGTCATTTCTACGTTCCGGCAACCTGGGCTTCATTCTAGGGCGTTAGTCCACCAGATCAAACAGTTAGGGCCTTAGAAGTCAACGCCAGAATCATAAAATACAATATAAATACAACAGTTTTTCCATCGTATAAAACGAATGATTGCAACCAGTATGAAACTTATGGTCATTTCTACTCTCCGAGCAACCTAGGCTTCACACTAGGGCGTTGCCCCAACAGATTGAACAGTTAGGGCCTTAGAAGTCAACGCCCGAACCATAAAATGCAAAAAAAATACGACAGTGTTTCCAACATATAACAGGAATAATTGCAGCCAGTTTGAAAGTGATGGCCAATTGTACGTTCCGGGCAACCTGGGTTTCACTCCAGGGCGTTGCTCCACCAGACCGAATAGTTACGGCCTAAGAAGTCAACGCCAGAAGCATAAAATACGATATAAATAAAACAGCTTTTACATCGTATAAAACGAATAATAGCAACCGGTGTGAAAGTTATGGTCATTTCATCGTTCCGAGCAAGCTAGGCGTCACTCTAGGGCGTTGCTCCACCAGATCGAATAGCTAGGGACTTAGAATTCATCGCTAAAAGCATAAAATACAATTAAAATACAACCGTTTTTCAATCGTATAAAACGAATAATTGCAACCAGTATGAAAGTTATGGACATTTCTACATTCCGGCCAACCTAGGCTTCACCCTAGGGCGTAGCACCACAAGATCGAATAGTTAGGGCTTTAGAAGTCAACGCCAGAAGCATAAAATACAATAAAGATGCAACAGTTTTTCCATTGTTTTACAGGAATAACTGCAACCAGTGTGAATGTACTGGTCATTTCTACGTTCCGGATAACCTAGGCTTCACTCTAGGGCGTTGTTCCACCAGATCGAACAGTTAGGGCCTAAGAAGTCAACGCCAGAAGCATAAAATACAATATAAATATAACAGTTTTTCCATCGTATAAGACGAATGCTAGCAACCAGTGTGAAAGTTATGGTCATTTCAACGTTCCGGGCAACCTAGGCGTCACTCTAGGGCGTTGCTCCACCGCATCTAATGGCTACGGCCTTAGAAGTCAACGCCAGAGGCATAAAATACAATATAAATACAACAGCTTTCCATCGTACAAAATGAATAATACCAAACAGTGTGAAAGTAATTGTCATTTCTACGTTCCGGGCAACCTAGGCTCCACTCAAGGTCGTTGATCCACCTCATCAAATAGCTAGCGACTTAGAATTAAACGCCAGAAGCATAGAATACAATAAAAATACAACAGTTTTTCCTTCGTATAACAGGAATAATTGCAACCAGTGTGAATGTAATGGTCATTTCTACGTTCAGGGCAACCTAGGTTTCACTCTAGGGCGTTGCTCCACCAGGTCGAGTAGTTAGGTCCTAAGAAGTCAACGCCAGAAGCATAAAATACGATATAAATAAAACAGCTTTTACATCGCATAAAACGTATAATAGCAACCAGTGTGAAAGTTATGGTCATTTCAACGTTCCGAGCAAGCTAGGCGTCACTCTACGGCGTTGCTCCACCAGATCGAATAGTTAAGGCCTTAGATGTCAACGCCAGAAGCATAAAATACAATAAAGATGCAATAGTTTTTCCATTGTTTTACAGGAATAACTGCAACCAGTGTGAATGTACTGGTCATTTCTACGTTCCGGATAACCTAGGCTTCACTCTAGGGCGTTGTTCCACCAGATCGAACAGTTAGGGCCTAAGAAGTCAACGCCAGAAGCATAAAATAAAATATAAATATAACAGTTTTTCCATCGTATAAAACGAGTGATAGCAACCAGTGTGAAAGTTATGGTCATTTCTACGTTCCGGGCAACCTAGGCGTCACTCTAGGGCGTTGCTCCACCGCATCTAATAGCTACGGCCTTAGAAGTCAACGCCAGAGGAATAAAATACAATATAAATACAACAGCTTTTCCATCGTACAAAATGAATAATACCAAACAGTGTGAAAGTAATTGTCATTTCTACGTTCCGGGCAACCTAGGCATCACTCTAGGTCGTTGCTCCACCAGATCAAATAGCTAGCGACTTAGAATTAAACGCCAGAAGCATAGAATACAATAAAAATACAACAGTTTTTCCATCGTATAACAGGAATAATTGCAACCAGTGTGAATGTAATGGTCATTTCTACGTTCCGGGCAACCTAGGTTTCACTCTAGGGCGTTGCTCCACCAGGTCGAATAGTTAGGGCCTTAGAAGTCAACGCCAGAAGCATAAAATACAATAAGGATGCAACAGTTTTTCCATTGTTTTACAGGAATAACTGCAACCAGTGTGAATGTACTGGTCATTTCTACGTTCCGGATAACCTAGGCTTCACTCTAGGGCGTTGTTCGACTAGATCGAACAGTTAGGGCCTAAGAAGTCAATGCCAGAAGCATAAAGTACAACATAAATATAACAGTTTTTCCATCGTATAAGACGAATGCTAGCAACCAGTGTGAAAGTTATGGTCATTTCTACGTTCCGGGCAACCTAGGCGTCACTCTAGGGCGTTGCTCCACCGCATCTAATAGCTACGGCCTTAGAAGTCAACGCGAGAGGCATAAAATACAATATAAATACAACAGCTTTTCCATCGTACAAAATGAATAATACCAAACCGTGTGAAAGTAATTGTCATTTCTACGTTCCGGGCAACCTAGGCATCACTCTAAGTCGTTGCTCCACCAGATCAAATAGCTAGCGACTTAGAATTAAACGCCAGAAGCATAGAATACAATAAAAATACAACAGTTTTTCCATCGTATAACAGGAATAACTGCTACCAGTGTGAATGTAATGGTCATTTCTACGTTCCGGGCAACCTAGGTTTCACTCGAGGGCGTTGCTCCACCAGGTCGAATAGTTAGGGCCTAAGAAGTCAACGCCAGATGCATAAAATACGATACAAATAAAACAGCTTTTACATCGTATAAAACGTATAATTGCAACCAGTGTGAGAGTTCTGGTCATTTCCACGTTCCGGGCAACCTAGGCTTCACTCCAGGGTGTTGCTCCACCAGATCGAATAGTTAGGGCCTTATAAGTCAACGCCAGCAGCATAAGATACAATAAAAATACAACAGTCTTTTCATCGTATTACAGGAATAATTGCAATAAGCGTGAAAGTAATGATCATTTCGGCGTTTCGGGCATCCTAGACCTAACTCTGAGGCATTGCTCTTCCAGATCGAATAGTTGGGGCCTAAGAAGTCAATGCCAGAAGCATAAAATACAATATAAATACAACAGCTTTGGCATCGAATAAATTAATAATTGCAAACAGTGTGAAAGATATGGTCATTTCTACGTTCCGGGCAACCTAGGCTTCATTCTAGGGCGTTGGTGCAGCAGATCAAACAGTTAGGGCCTTAGAAGTCAACGCCCGAAACATAAAGTACAAAATAAATCGAACAGGTTTTCCATTGTATAAAACGAATAATTGCAACCAGTGTGAAAGTTATGGTCATTTCTACATTCCGAGCAACCTAGGCTTCACTCTAGTGCGTTGCTCCATCAGATCGAATAGTTAGGTCCTTAGAAGTAAACGCCAGAAGCATAAAATAGGATATAAATACAACAGCTTTTCCATCGTATAAAAGGATTAATTGCAACCAGTTTGAAAGTGATGGTCATTTCTCCTTTCCGGGCAACCGCAGCTTCACTCTAGGGCGTTGCTCCACTAGATCGAACTGCTAGGGCCTTAGAAGTCAACGCCAGAAGCATAAAATACGATATAAATACAACAGCTTTTCCATCGTATAAAAGGAATAATTGCAAACAGTGTGAAAGTAATGGTCATTTCTACGTTCCGGGCAACCTAGGCTTGACTCTAGGGCGTTGCTCCACCAGATCAAACAGTTAGGGCCTTAGAAGTCAACGCGCGAAGCATAAAATACAATATAAATATAACAGTCTTTCCATCGTATAAAACGATAGATAGCAACCAGTGTGAAAGTTATGGTCATTTCTACGTTCCGGGCAACCCAGGTTTCACTCCAGGGCGTTGATCCACCGCATCTAATAGCTACGGCCTTAGAAGTCAACGCCAGGGGAATAAAATACAATATAAATACAACAGCTTTTCCATCGTACAAAATGAATAATACCAAACAGTGTGAAAGTAATTGTCATTTCTACGTTCCGGGCAATCTAGGCATCACTCTAGGTCGTTGCTCCACCAGATCAAATAGCTAGCGACTTAGAATTAAACGCCAGAAGCATAGAATACAATAAAAATACAACAGTTTTTTCATCGTATAACAGGAATAATTGCAACCAGTGTGAATGTAATGGTCATTTCTACGTTCCGGCAACCTAGGTTTCACTCTAGGGCGTTGCTCCACCAGGTCGAATATTTAGGGCCTAAGAAGTCAACGCCAGAAGCATAAAGGACGATATTAATACAACAGCTTTTACAACGTATAAAACGAATAATTGCAACCAGTGTGAGAGTTCTGGTCATTTCCACGTTCCGGGTAACCTAGGCTTCACTCCAGGGTGCTGCTCCACCAGATCGAATAGTTAGGGCCTTAGGAGTCAACGCCAGGAGCATAAGATACAATAAAAATACAACAGTCTTTTCAACATATTACAGGAATAATTGCAATAAGCGTGAAAGTAATGATAATTTCGGCGTTTCGGGCATCCTAGACTTAACTCTGAGGCATTGCTCCTCCAGATCGAATAGTTGGGGCCTAAGAAGTCAATGCCAGAAGCATAAAATACAATATAAATACAACAGCTTTGGCATCGAATAAATTAATAATTGCAAACACTGTGAAAGATATGGTCATTTCTACGTTCCGGGCAACCTGGGCTTCATTCTAGGGCGTTAGTCCACCAGATCAAACAGTTAGGGCCTTAGAAGTCAACGCCAGAATCATAAAATACAATATAAATACAACTGTTTTTCCATCGTATAAAACGAATGATTGCAACCAGTATGAAACTTATGGTCATTTCTACTTTCCGAGCAACCTAGGCTTCACTCTAGGGCGTTGCTCCACCAGATCGAATAGCTAGGGACTTAGAATTCATCACTAAAAGCATAAAATACAATTAAAATACAACCGTTTTTCAATCGTATAAAACGAATAATTGCAACCAGTGTGAAAGTTATGGACATTTCTACATTCCGGCCAACCTAGGCTTCACCCTAGGGCGTAGCACCACAAGATCGAATAGTTAGGGCTTTAGAAGTCAACGCCAGAAGCATAAAATACAATAAAGATGCAACAGTTTTTCCATTGTTTTACAGGAATAACTGCAACCAGTGTGAATGTACTGGTCATTTCTACGTTCCGGATAACCTAGGCTTCACTCTAGGGCGTTGTTCCACCAGATCGAACAGTTAGGGCCTAAGAAGTCAACGCCAGAAGCATAAAATACAATAGAAATATAACAGTTTTTCCATCGTATAAGACGAATGCTAGCAACCAGTGTGAAAGTTATGGTCATTTCTACGTTCCGGCAACCTGGGCTTCATTCTAGGGCGTTAGTCCACCAGATCAAACAGTTAGGGCCTTAGAAGTCAACGCCAGAATCATAAAATACAATATAAATACAACAGTTTTTCCATCGTATAAAACGAATGATTGCAACCAGTATGAAACTTATGGTCATTTCTACTCTCCGAGCAACCTAGGCTTCACACTAGGGCGTTGCCCCAACAGATTGAACAGTTAGGGCCTTAGAAGTCAACGCCCGAACCATAAAATGCAAAAAAAATACGACAGTGTTTCCAACATATAACAGGAATAATTGCAGCCAGTTTGAAAGTGATGGCCAATTGTACGTTCCGGGCAACCTGGGTTTCACTCCAGGGCGTTGCTCCACCAGACCGAATAGTTACGGCCTAAGAAGTCAACGCCAGAAGCATAAAATACGATATAAATAAAACAGCTTTTACATCGTATAAAACGAATAATAGCAACCGGTGTGAAAGTTATGGTCATTTCATCGTTCCGAGCAAGCTAGGCGTCACTCTAGGGCGTTGCTCCACCAGATCGAATAGCTAGGGACTTAGAATTCATCGCTAAAAGCATAAAATACAATTAAAATACAACCGTTTTTCAATCGTATAAAACGAATAATTGCAACCAGTATGAAAGTTATGGACATTTCTACATTCCGGCCAACCTAGGCTTCACCCTAGGGCGTAGCACCACAAGATCGAATAGTTAGGGCTTTAGAAGTCAACGCCAGAAGCATAAAATACAATAAAGATGCAACAGTTTTTCCATTGTTTTACAGGAATAACTGCAACCAGTGTGAATGTACTGGTCATTTCTACGTTCCGGATAACCTAGGCTTCACTCTAGGGCGTTGTTCCACCAGACCGAACAGTTAGGGCCTAAGAAGTCAACGCCAGAAGCATAAAATACAATATAAATATAACAGTTTTTCCATCGTATAAGACGAATGCTAGCAACCAGTGTGAAAGTTATGGTCATTTCAACGTGCCGGGCAACCTAGGCGTCACTCTAGGGCGTTGCTCCACCGCATCTAATGGCTACGGCCTTAGAAGTCAACGCCAGAGGCATAAAATACAATATAAATACAACAGCTTTTCCATCGTACAAAATGAATAATACCAAACAGTGTGAAAGTAATTGTCATTTCTACGTTCCGGGCAACCTAGGCTCCACTCAAGGTCGTTGATCCACCTCATCAAATAGCTAGCGACTTAGAATTAAACGCCAGAAGCATAGAATACAATAAAAATACAACAGTTTTTCCTTCGTATAACAGGAATAATTGCAACCAGTGTGAATGTAATGGTCATTTCTACGTTCAGGGCAACCTAGGTTTCACTCTAGGGCGTTGCTCCACCAGGTCGAGTAGTTAGGTCCTAAGAAGTCAACGCCAGAAGCATAAAATACGATATAAATAAAACAGCTTTTACATCGCATAAAACGTATAATAGCAACCAGTGTGAAAGTTATGGTCATTTCAACGTTCCGAGCAAGCTAGGCGTCACTCTACGGCGTTGCTCCACCAGATCGAATAGTTAAGGCCTTAGATGTCAACGCCAGAAGCATAAAATACAATAAAGATGCAATAGTTTTTCCATTGTTTTACAGGAATAACTGCAACCAGTGTGAATGTACTGGTCATTTCTACGTTCCGGATAACCTAGGCTTCACTCTAGGGCGTTGTTCCACCAGATCGAACAGTTAGGGCCTAAGAAGTCAACGCCAGAAGCATAAAATACAATATAAATATAACAGTTTTTCCATCGTATAAAACGAGTGATAGCAACCAGTGTGAAAGTTATGGTCATTTCTACGTTCCGGGCAACCTAGGCGTCACTCTAGGGCGTTGCTCCACCGCATCTAATAGCTACGGCCTTAGAAGTCAACGCCAGAGGAATAAAATACAATATAAATACAACAGCTTTTCCATCGTACAAAATGAATAATACCAAACAGTGTGAAAGTAATTGTCATTTCTACGTTCCGGGCAACCTAGGCATCACTCTAGGTCGTTGCTCCACCAGATCAAATAGCTAGCGACTTAGAATTAAACGCCAGAAGCAAAGAATACAATAAAAATACAACAGTTTTTCCATCGTATAACAGGAATAATTGCAACCAGTGTGAATGTAATGGTCATTTCTACGTTCCGGGCAACCTAGGTTTCACTCTAGGGCGTTGCTCCACCAGGTCGAATAGTTAGGGCCTTAGAAGTCAACGCCAGAAGCATAAAATACAATAAAGATGCAACAGTTTTTCCATTGTTTTACAGGAATAACTGCAACCAGTGTGAATGTACTGGTCATTTCTACGTTCCGGATAACCTAGGCTTCACTCTAGGGCGTTGTTCGACTAGATCGAACAGTTAGGGCCTAAGAAGTCAACGCCAGAAGCATAAAGTACAACATAAATATAACAGTTTTTCCATCGTATAAGACGAATGCTAGCAACCAGTGTGAAAGTTATGGTCATTTCTACGTTCCGGGCAACCTAGGCGTCACTCTAGGGCGTTGCTCCACCGCATCTAATAGCTACGGCCTTAGAAGTCAACGCCAGAGGCATAAAATACAATATAAATACAACAGCTTTTCCATCGTACAAAATGAATAATACCAAACCGTGTGAAAGTAATTGTCATTTCTACGTTCCGGGCAACCTAGGCATCACTCTAAGTCGTTGCTCCACCAGATCAAATAGCTAGCGACTTAGAATTAAACGCCAGAAGCATAGAATACAATAAAAATACAACAGTTTTTCCATCGTATAACAGGAATAACTGCTACCAGTGTGAATGTAATGGTCATTTCTACGTTCCGGGCAACCTAGGTTTCACTCGAGGGCGTTGCTCCACCAGGTCGAATAGTTAGGGCCTAAGAAGTCAACGCCAGATGCATAAAATACGATATAAATAAAACAGCTTTTACATCGTATAAAACGTATAATTGCAACCAGTGTGAGAGTTCTGGTCATTTCCACGTTCCGGGCAACCTAGGCTTCACTCCAGGGTGTTGCTCCACCAGATCGAATAGTTAGGGCCTTATAAGTCAACGCCAGCAGCATAAGATACAATAAAAATACAACAGTCTTTTCATCGTATTACAGGAATAATTGCAATAAGCGTGAAAGTAATGATCATTTCGGCGTTTCGGGCATCCTAGACCTAACTCTGAGGCATTGCTCTTCCAGATCGAATAGTTGGGGCCTAAGAAGTCAATGCCAGAAGCATAAAATACAATATAAATACAACAGCTTTGGCATCGAATAAATTAATAATTGCAAACAGTGTGAAAGATATGGTCATTTCTACGTTCCGGGCAACCTAGGCTTCATTCTAGGGCGTTGGTGCAGCAGATCAAACAGTTAGGGCCTTAGAAGTCAACGCCCGAAACATAAAGTACAAAATAAATCGAACAGGTTTTCCATTGTATAAAACGAATAATTGCAACCAGTGTGAAAGTTATGGTCATTTCTACATTCCGAGCAACCTAGGCTTCACTCTAGTGCGTTGCTCCACCAGATCGAATAGTTAGGTCCTTAGAAGTAAACGCCAGAAGCATAAAATAGGATATAAATACAACAGCTTTTCCATCGTATAAAAGGATTAATTGCAACCAGTTTGAAAGTGATGGTCATTTCTCCTTTCCGGCCAACCTAGGCTTCACACTAGGGCATTGCTCCACCAGATCGAATAGTTAGGGCCTTAGATGTCAACGCCAGAAGCATAAAATATAAAATAAATCGAACAGGATTTCCATTGTATAAAACGAATAATTGCAACCAGTGTGAAAGTTATGGTCATTTCTACATTCCGAGCAACCTAGGCTTCACTCTAGGGCGTTGCTCCACCAGATCGAATAGTTAGGTCCTTAGAAGTAAACGCCAGAAGCATAAAATAGGATATAAATACAACAGCTTTTCCATCGTATAAAAGGATTAATTGCAACCAGTTTGAAAGTGATGGTCATTTCTCCTTTCCGGGCAACCTCAGCTTCACTCTAGGGCGTTGCTCCACTAGATCGAACAGCTAGGGCCTTAGAAGTCAACGCCAGAATCATAAAATACAATATAAATACAACAGTTTTTCCATCGTATAAAACGAATGATTGCAACCAGTATGAAACTTATGCTCATTTCTACTTTCCGAGCATCCTACGCTTCACCCTAGGGCGTTGCTCCAACAGATTGAATAGTTAGGGCCTTAGAAGTCAACGCCCGAAGCATAAAATGCAATAAAAATACAACAGTGTTTCCATCATATAACAGGAATAATTGCAACCAGTTTGAAAGGGATGGCCAATTCTACGTTCCGGGCAACCTAGGCTTCACTCTAGGGCGTTGCTCCACCAAATCGAATAGTTAGTGCCTTAGAAGTCAACGCCAGAAGCATAAAATACAATATAAATACAACAGCTTTTCCATCGTATAAAACGAATAATTGCAACCAGTATGAAACTTATGGTCATTTCTACTTTCCGAGCAACCTAGGCTTCACTCTAGGGCGTTGCTCCACTAGATCGAATAGCTAGGGCCTTAGAAGTCAACGCCAGAAGCATAAAATGCGATATAAATACATCAGCTTTTCCATCGTATAAAAGGAATAGTTGCAAACAGTGTGAAAGTAATGGTTATTTCTACGTTCCGGGCAACCTAGGCTTCACTCTAGGGCGTTGCTCCACCAGATCAAACAGTCAGGGCCTTAGAAGTCAACGCCCGAAGCATAAAATACAATATAAATATAACAGTCTTTCCATCGTATAACAGGAATAATTGCAACCAGTGTGAATGTAATGGTCATTTCTACGTTGCGGGCATCCTAGGTTTCACTCTAGGGCGTTGCTCCACCAGGTCGAATAGTTAGGGCCTAAGAAGTCAACGCCAGAAGCATAAAAGACGATATTAATACAACAGTTTTTCCATCGTATAAAACGAATAATTGCAACCAGTATGAAACTCATGGTCATTTCTACTTTCCGAGCAACCTAGGTTTCACTCTAGGGCGTTGCTCCACCACATCGAATAGTTAGTGCCTTAGAAGTCAACGCCAGAAGCATAAAATACATTAAAGATGCTACAGTTTTTCCATCGTATATCAGGAATAATTGCAACCAGTGTGAAAGTAATGGCATATCATTGTTCCGCGCAACCTAGGCTTCACTCTAGGGCGTTGCTCCACCGGATCAAACAGTTAGGGCCTTAGCAGTCAACGCCAGAAGCATAAAATACAATACAAATACAACAGCCTTTCCATCGTATAAAACGAATAATTGCAACCAGTATGAAAGTAAACGTCATTTCTACGTTCTGGGCAACCTAGGCTTGACTGTAGGGTGTTGCTCCACCGGATCGAATAGGTAGGGCCATAGAAGTCAACGCCCGAAGCATAAAATACACTAAATATACAAGAGCTTTTCCGTCGTATAACAGGAATAATTGCAACCAGTGTGAAAGTGATGGTCATTTCTACGTTCCGGGCAACCTAGGCTTCACTCTAGGGCGTTGCTCCACCAGATCGAATAGTTAGGGCCTTAGAAGTGAACGCCCGAAGCATAAAATACAAAATAAATAGAACAGTTTTTTCATTGTATTAAACGAATAATTGCAACCAGTATGAAAGTTATGGTCACTTCTACTTTCCGGGCAACCTAGGCTTCACCATAGGGCGTTGCTCCAACAGATTGAACAGTTAGGGCCTTAGAAGTCAACGCCCGAAGCATAAAATGCAATAAAGATGCAACAGTTTTTCCATCGTATAAAAGGATTAATTGCAACCAGTTTGAAAGTGTTGGTCATTTCTACGTTCCGGGCAACCTAGGCTTCACTCTAGCGCGTCGCTCCACCAGATCGAATAGCTAGGCCCTTAGAAGTCAAAGCCAGAAGCATGAAATACAATATAAATACAACAGTTTTTCCATCGTATAAAACGAATAATTGCTACCGTCGTGAAAGTTATTGTCATTTCTACGTTCCGGGCAACCTAGGCGTCACTCTAGTGCGTTGCTCCACCACATCTAATAGCTACGGTCTTAGACGTCAACGACAGAAGCATAAAATACAATAAAGATGCAACAGCTTTTCCTACGTATAAAACGAATAATTGCAACCAGTGTGAAAGTTATTGTCATTTCCACTTTCCGGGCAACCTAGGCTTCACCCTAGGGCGTTGTTCCAACAGATTGAATAGTTAGGGCCTTAGAAGTCAACGCTAGAAGCATAAAGTACAATAAAAATGCAACAGTTTTTCATCGTATAGCATGAATAATTGCAACCGGTGTGAATGTTATTTTCATTTCTACGTTCCGGGCAACCTAGGCTTGACTGTAGGGTGTTACTCCACCAGATCGAATAGGTAGGACCATAGAAGTCAACGCCCGAAGCATAAAATACAAAATAAATAGAACAGTTTTTCCATTGTATAAAGCGAATAATTGCTAGCAGTGTGAAAGTTATGTTCATTTCTACGTTCCGGGCAACCTAGGCTACACTCTAGGGCGTTGCTCCACCAGATCGAGTAGTTAGGGCCTTAGAAGTCAACGCCCGAAGCATAAAATACAAAATAAATAGAACAGTTTTTCCATTGTATTAAACGAATAATTGCTACCAGTGTGAGAGTGATGGCCATTTCTACGTTCCGGGCGACCTAGGCTTCACCCTAGGGCGCTGCTCCACCAGATCGAATTGTTAGTGCCCTAGAAGTCAGCGCCAGAAGCATAAAATACAATATAAATACAACAGTTTTTCCATCGTATAAAACGAATAATTGCAACCAGTATGAAGGTTATGGTCATTTCTACTTTCCGGGCAACCTAGGCTCCACCCTAGGGCGTTGTTCGAATAGATTGAATAGTTAGGGCCTTAGAAGTCAACGCCCGAAGCATGAAATACAAAATAAATAGAACAGTTGTTCCATCGTATAAAACGAATAATTGCTACCGGTGTGAAAGTTATGGTCATTTCTACGTTCCGGGCAACCTAGGCTTGACTGTAGGGTGTTGCTCGACCAGATCGAATAGGTAGGCCCAAAGAAGTCAACGACCGACGCATAAAATACAAAATAAATAGAACAGCTTTTCCATTGTATAAAACGAATAATTGCAGCCAGTATGAAAGTTATGGTCATTTCTACTCTCCGGGCAACCTAGGCTTCACCCTAGGGCGTTGTACCAACAGATTGAATAGTTAGGGCCTTAGAAGTCAACGCCCGAAGCATGAAATACAACATAAATAGAACAGTTTTTCCATCGTATAAAACGGATAATTGCTATCAGTGTGAAAGTTATGGTAATTTCTACGTTCCGGGCAACCTAGGTTTCACTCTAGGGCGTTGCTCCACCAGATCGCGTAGCTACGGCCTTAGAAGTCAACGCTAGAAGCATAAAGTACAATAAAAATGCAACAGTTTTTCATCGTATAGCATGAATAATTGCAACCAGTGTGAATGTTATTTTCATTTCTACGTTCCGGGCAACCTAGGCTTGACTGAAGGGTGTTACTTCACCAGATCGCATAGCTACGGCCTTAGAAGTCAACGCCATAAGAATAAAATACATTATAAGTACAACAGTTTTTCCATCGTATAAAATGAATAATTGCTACCAGTGTGAAAGTTATGTTCATTTCTACGTTCTGGGCAACCTAGGCTTGACTGTATGGTGTTGCTCCACCAGATCGAATAGGTAGGGCCATAGAAGTCAACGCCCGAAGCATAGAATACACTAAATATACAAGAGCTTTTCCATCGTATAACAGGAATAATTGCAACCAGTGTGAAAGTGTTGGTCATTTCTACGTTCCGAGCAACCTAGGCTTCACTCTAGGGCGTTGCTCCACCAGAGCGAATAGGTAGGGCCATAGAAGTCAACGCCAGAAGCATAAGATACAATAAACATGCAACAGTTTTTCCATCGTATAGCATGACTAATTGCAACCAGTGCGAAAGTAATGATCATTTGGACGTTTCGGGCATCCTAGGCTTAACTCTGAGGCATTGCTCCACCAGATCGAAGAGTTAGGGACTAAGAAGTCAACGCCAGAAGCATAAAATACAATGTAAATATAACACTTCTTCCATCGTATAAAACGAATAATAGCAACCAGTGTGAAAGTTATGGTCATTTCTACGTCCCGGGCAACCTAGGCTTCACCCTAGAGCGTTGTTCCACCAGATGGAATAGTTAGGGCCTAGGAAGTCAACGCCAGAAGCATAAAATACGATATAAATACAACAGCTTTTCCATCGTATAAAACGAATAATGGTAACCAGTGTGAAAGTTATGGTCATTTCTACGTTCCGGTCAACCTAGGCTTCACTCTAGGACGTTGCTCCACCAGATCGAGTAGGTAGGGCCTAAGAAGTCAAAGCCAGAAGCATAAAATACAATAAAGGTGCAACAGTTGTTCCATCGTATAACGGAAATAATTGCAACCGTTGTGAAGGTGATGGTATGTTCTACGTTCCGGGCAACCTAGGCTTCACCCTAGGGCGGTGATCCACCAGATCAAATAGTTAGGGCCTAAGAAGTCAACGCCAGAAGCATAACTTACAATACAAGTACAACAGCTTTTCCATCGTATATAATGTATATTTGCAAACAGTGTTAAGGTAATGGTCATTTCTACGTTCCGGGCAAACCTAGGCTTCACTCTAGGGCGTCGCTCCACCAGATCGAATAGTTAGGGCCTTAGAAGTCAACGCTAGGAGCATACAATACAATATAAGTACAACAGTTTTTCCATCGTATAAAATGAATGATTGCGAACATTGTGAAAGTAATGGTCATTTCTACGTGCCTGGCAACCTACGCGTCACTCTAGGGAGTTGCTGCTCCACATCTTATAGCTACGGCCTTAGAAGCTAACGCCGGAAGCATAAAATACAATATAAATACAACAGCTTTGCCATCGTATAAAACGAATAATAGCAAACAGTGTGAAGGTAATGGTCATTTCTACGTTCCGAGCAACCTAGGCTTCACTCTAGGGCGTTGCTCCACCAGATCGAATAGTTAGGGCCTAAGAAGTCAACGCCAGAAGCATAAAATACAATAAAGGTGCAACAGTTTTTCCATCGTATATAATGTATATTTGCAAACAGTGTGGAAGTAATGGACACTTCTACGTTCCGGGCAACCTAGGCTTCACGCGAGGGTGTTGCTCCACCAGATGGAATAGCTAGGGACTTAGAATACAATGCCAGAAGCATAAAATGAAATATAAATATAACAGCTTTTCCATCGTATAAAACGAATAATAGCAACCAGTGTGAAAGTTATGGTCATTTCTACTTCCCTGGCAACCTAGGCTTCACTCTGAGGCGTTGATCCTCCAGGTCAAATAGTTAGGGCCTTAGAAGTCAACGCCCGAAGCATAAAATGCAAAATAAATAGAACAGTTTTTCCATCGTATAAAACGAATAACTGCAACCAGTGTGATGGTTATGGTCATATCTACGTTCCGGGCAATCTAGGCTTCACTGTAGGGCGTTGCTCCACCAAGTCGAATAGTTAGGGCCTTAGAAGTCAACGCCCGAAGCATAAAATACAATATAAGTACAACAGTTTTTCCATCGTATAAAATGAATGATTGCGAACATTGTGAAAGTAATGGTCACTTCTACGACCCGGTCAACCTAGGCCTCACTGTAGGGAGTTGCTCTACCAGATCGAATAGTTAGGGCCTTAGAAGTCAACGCCAGAAGCATAAAATACAATAAAGATGCAACAGTTTTTCCATCGTATAACAGGAATAATTGCAACCAGTGTTTAGGTAATGGTATGTTCTACGTTCCGCGAAACCTAGGCTTCACTCTAGGGCGGTGCTCCACCAGATCAAATAGTTACGGCCTAAGAAGTCAACGCCAGAAGCATAAATTACAATATAAGTACAACAGCTTTTCCATCGTATATAATGTATATTTGCAAACAGTGTGGAAGTAATGGACATTTCTACGTTCCGGTCAACCTCGACTTCAGGCTAGGGTGTTGCTCCACCAGATGGAATAGCTAGGGCCTTAGAAGTCAACGCCCGAAGCATAAAATGCAAAATAAATAGAACAGTTTTTCCATTGTATAAAACGAATAACTGCAACCAGTGTGAAAGTACTGGTCATTTCCACGTTCCGGGCTACCTAGGCTTCACCCTAGGCCGTCGTTCCACCAGATGGAATAGTTAGGGCGTTAGAAGTCAACGCCAGAAGCATAAACTACAAAATAAATACAACAGTCTTTCCATCGTATAAAACGAATAATTGCAACCTGTGTGATGGTTATGGTCATATCTACGTTCCGGGCAATCTAGGCTTCACTGTAGGGCGTTGCTCCACCAAGTCGAATAGTTAGGGCCTTAGAAGTCAACGCCCGAAGCATAAAATACAATATAAGTACAACAGTTTTTCCATCGTATAAAATGAATGATTGCGAACATTGTGAAAGTAATGGTCACTTCTACGTGCCTGGCAACCTACGCGTCACTCTAGGGCGTTGTTGCTCGACATCTGATAGCTACGGCCTTAGAAGCTAACGCCGGAAGCATAAAATACAATATAAATACAACAGCTTTGCCATCGTATGAAACGAATAATGGTAACCAGTGTGAAAGTTGTGGTCATTTCTACGATCCGGTCAACCTAGGCTTCACTCTAGGACGTTGCTCCACCAGATCGAATAGTTAGGGCCTTAGAAGTCAACGCCAGAATCATAAAATACAATATAAATACAACAGTTTTTCCATCGTATAAAACGAATGATTGCAACCAGTATGAAACTTATGGTCATTTCTACTCTCCGAGCAACCTAGGCTTCACACTAGGGCGTTGCCCCAACAGATTGAACAGTTAGGGCCTTAGAAGTCAACGCCCGAACCATAAAATGCAAAAAAAATACGACAGTGTTTCCAACATATAACAGGAATAATTGCAGCCAGTTTGAAAGTGATGGCCAATTGTACGTTCCGGGCAACCTGGGTTTCACTCCAGGGCGTTGCTCCACCAGACCGAATAGTTACGGCCTAAGAAGTCAACGCCAGAAGCATAAAATACGATATAAATAAAACAGCTTTTACATCGTATAAAACGAATAATAGCAACCGGTGTGAAAGTTATGGTCATTTCATCGTTCCGAGCAAGCTAGGCGTCACTCTAGGGCGTTGCTCCACCAGATCGAATAGCTAGGGACTTAGAATTCATCGCTAAAAGCATAAAATACAATTAAAATACAACCGTTTTTCAATCGTATAAAACGAATAATTGCAACCAGTATGAAAGTTATGGACATTTCTACATTCCGGCCAACCTAGGCTTCACCCTAGGGCGTAGCACCACAAGATCGAATAGTTAGGGCTTTAGAAGTCAACGCCAGAAGCATAAAATACAATAAAGATGCAACAGTTTTTCCATTGTTTTACAGGAATAACTGCAACCAGTGTGAATGTACTGGTCATTTCTACGTTCCGGATAACCTAGGCTTCACTCTAGGGCGTTGTTCCACCAGACCGAACAGTTAGGGCCTAAGAAGTCAACGCCAGAAGCATAAAATACAATATAAATATAACAGTTTTTCCATCGTATAAGACGAATGCTAGCAACCAGTGTGAAAGTTATGGTCATTTCAACGTGCCGGGCAACCTAGGCGTCACTCTAGGGCGTTGCTCCACCGCATCTAATGGCTACGGCCTTAGAAGTCAACGCCAGAGGCATAAAATACAATATAAATACAACAGCTTTTCCATCGTACAAAATGAATAATACCAAACAGTGTGAAAGTAATTGTCATTTCTACGTTCCGGGCAACCTAGGCTCCACTCAAGGTCGTTGATCCACCTCATCAAATAGCTAGCGACTTAGAATTAAACGCCAGAAGCATAGAATACAATAAAAATACAACAGTTTTTCCTTCGTATAACAGGAATAATTGCAACCAGTGTGAATGTAATGGTCATTTCTACGTTCAGGGCAACCTAGGTTTCACTCTAGGGCGTTGCTCCACCAGGTCGAGTAGTTAGGTCCTAAGAAGTCAACGCCAGAAGCATAAAATACGATATAAATAAAACAGCTTTTACATCGCATAAAACGTATAATAGCAACCAGTGTGAAAGTTATGGTCATTTCAACGTTCCGAGCAAGCTAGGCGTCACTCTACGGCGTTGCTCCACCAGATCGAATAGTTAAGGCCTTAGATGTCAACGCCAGAAGCATAAAATACAATAAAGATGCAATAGTTTTTCCATTGTTTTACAGGAATAACTGCAACCAGTGTGAATGTACTGGTCATTTCTACGTTCCGGATAACCTAGGCTTCACTCTAGGGCGTTGTTCCACCAGATCGAACAGTTAGGGCCTAAGAAGTCAACGCCAGAAGCATAAAATACAATATAAATATAACAGTTTTTCCATCGTATAAAACGAGTGATAGCAACCAGTGTGAAAGTTATGGTCATTTCTACGTTCCGGGCAACCTAGGCGTCACTCTAGGGCGTTGCTCCACCGCATCTAATAGCTACGGCCTTAGAAGTCAACGCCAGAGGAATAAAATACAATATAAATACAACAGCTTTTCCATCGTACAAAATGAATAATACCAAACAGTGTGAAAGTAATTGTCATTTCTACGTTCCGGGCAACCTAGGCATCACTCTAGGTCGTTGCTCCACCAGATCAAATAGCTAGCGACTTAGAATTAAACGCCAGAAGCAAAGAATACAATAAAAATACAACAGTTTTTCCATCGTATAACAGGAATAATTGCAACCAGTGTGAATGTAATGGTCATTTCTACGTTCCGGGCAACCTAGGTTTCACTCTAGGGCGTTGCTCCACCAGGTCGAATAGTTAGGGCCTTAGAAGTCAACGCCAGAAGCATAAAATACAATAAAGATGCAACAGTTTTTCCATTGTTTTACAGGAATAACTGCAACCAGTGTGAATGTACTGGTCATTTCTACGTTCCGGATAACCTAGGCTTCACTCTAGGGCGTTGTTCGACTAGATCGAACAGTTAGGGCCTAAGAAGTCAACGCCAGAAGCATAAAGTACAACATAAATATAACAGTTTTTCCATCGTATAAGACGAATGCTAGCAACCAGTGTGAAAGTTATGGTCATTTCTACGTTCCGGGCAACCTAGGCGTCACTCTAGGGCGTTGCTCCACCGCATCTAATAGCTACGGCCTTAGAAGTCAACGCCAGAGGCATAAAATACAATATAAATACAACAGCTTTTCCATCGTACAAAATGAATAATACCAAACCGTGTGAAAGTAATTGTCATTTCTACGTTCCGGGCAACCTAGGCATCACTCTAAGTCGTTGCTCCACCAGATCAAATAGCTAGCGACTTAGAATTAAACGCCAGAAGCATAGAATACAATAAAAATACAACAGTTTTTCCATCGTATAACAGGAATAACTGCTACCAGTGTGAATGTAATGGTCATTTCTACGTTCCGGGCAACCTAGGTTTCACTCGAGGGCGTTGCTCCACCAGGTCGAATAGTTAGGGCCTAAGAAGTCAACGCCAGATGCATAAAATACGATATAAATAAAACAGCTTTTACATCGTATAAAACGTATAATTGCAACCAGTGTGAGAGTTCTGGTCATTTCCACGTTCCGGGCAACCTAGGCTTCACTCCAGGGTGTTGCTCCACCAGATCGAATAGTTAGGGCCTTATAAGTCAACGCCAGCAGCATAAGATACAATAAAAATACAACAGTCTTTTCATCGTATTACAGGAATAATTGCAATAAGCGTGAAAGTAATGATCATTTCGGCGTTTCGGGCATCCTAGACCTAACTCTGAGGCATTGCTCTTCCAGATCGAATAGTTGGGGCCTAAGAAGTCAATGCCAGAAGCATAAAATACAATATAAATACAACAGCTTTGGCATCGAATAAATTAATAATTGCAAACAGTGTGAAAGATATGGTCATTTCTACGTTCCGGGCAACCTAGGCTTCATTCTAGGGCGTTGGTGCAGCAGATCAAACAGTTAGGGCCTTAGAAGTCAACGCCCGAAACATAAAGTACAAAATAAATCGAACAGGTTTTCCATTGTATAAAACGAATAATTGCAACCAGTGTGAAAGTTATGGTCATTTCTACATTCCGAGCAACCTAGGCTTCACTCTAGTGCGTTGCTCCACCAGATCGAATAGTTAGGTCCTTAGAAGTAAACGCCAGAAGCATAAAATAGGATATAAATACAACAGCTTTTCCATCGTATAAAAGGATTAATTGCAACCAGTTTGAAAGTGATGGTCATTTCTCCTTTCCGGCCAACCTAGGCTTCACACTAGGGCATTGCTCCACCAGATCGAATAGTTAGGGCCTTAGATGTCAACGCCAGAAGCATAAAATATAAAATAAATCGAACAGGATTTCCATTGTATAAAACGAATAATTGCAACCAGTGTGAAAGTTATGGTCATTTCTACATTCCGAGCAACCTAGGCTTCACTCTAGGGCGTTGCTCCACCAGATCGAATAGTTAGGTCCTTAGAAGTAAACGCCAGAAGCATAAAATAGGATATAAATACAACAGCTTTTCCATCGTATAAAAGGATTAATTGCAACCAGTTTGAAAGTGATGGTCATTTCTCCTTTCCGGGCAACCTCAGCTTCACTCTAGGGCGTTGCTCCACTAGATCGAACAGCTAGGGCCTTAGAAGTCAACGCCAGAATCATAAAATACAATATAAATACAACAGTTTTTCCATCGTATAAAACGAATGATTGCAACCAGTATGAAACTTATGCTCATTTCTACTTTCCGAGCATCCTACGCTTCACCCTAGGGCGTTGCTCCAACAGATTGAATAGTTAGGGCCTTAGAAGTCAACGCCCGAAGCATAAAATGCAATAAAAATACAACAGTGTTTCCATCATATAACAGGAATAATTGCAACCAGTTTGAAAGGGATGGCCAATTCTACGTTCCGGGCAACCTAGGCTTCACTCTAGGGCGTTGCTCCACCAAATCGAATAGTTAGTGCCTTAGAAGTCAACGCCAGAAGCATAAAATACAATATAAATACAACAGCTTTTCCATCGTATAAAACGAATAATTGCAACCAGTATGAAACTTATGGTCATTTCTACTTTCCGAGCAACCTAGGCTTCACTCTAGGGCGTTGCTCCACTAGATCGAATAGCTAGGGCCTTAGAAGTCAACGCCAGAAGCATAAAATGCGATATAAATACATCAGCTTTTCCATCGTATAAAAGGAATAGTTGCAAACAGTGTGAAAGTAATGGTTATTTCTACGTTCCGGGCAACCTAGGCTTCACTCTAGGGCGTTGCTCCACCAGATCAAACAGTCAGGGCCTTAGAAGTCAACGCCCGAAGCATAAAATACAATATAAATATAACAGTCTTTCCATCGTATAACAGGAATAATTGCAACCAGTGTGAATGTAATGGTCATTTCTACGTTGCGGGCATCCTAGGTTTCACTCTAGGGCGTTGCTCCACCAGGTCGAATAGTTAGGGCCTAAGAAGTCAACGCCAGAAGCATAAAAGACGATATTAATACAACAGTTTTTCCATCGTATAAAACGAATAATTGCAACCAGTATGAAACTCATGGTCATTTCTACTTTCCGAGCAACCTAGGTTTCACTCTAGGGCGTTGCTCCACCACATCGAATAGTTAGTGCCTTAGAAGTCAACGCCAGAAGCATAAAATACATTAAAGATGCTACAGTTTTTCCATCGTATATCAGGAATAATTGCAACCAGTGTGAAAGTAATGGCATATCATTGTTCCGCGCAACCTAGGCTTCACTCTAGGGCGTTGCTCCACCGGATCAAACAGTTAGGGCCTTAGCAGTCAACGCCAGAAGCATAAAATACAATACAAATACAACAGCCTTTCCATCGTATAAAACGAATAATTGCAACCAGTATGAAAGTAAACGTCATTTCTACGTTCTGGGCAACCTAGGCTTGACTGTAGGGTGTTGCTCCACCGGATCGAATAGGTAGGGCCATAGAAGTCAACGCCCGAAGCATAAAATACACTAAATATACAAGAGCTTTTCCGTCGTATAACAGGAATAATTGCAACCAGTGTGAAAGTGATGGTCATTTCTACGTTCCGGGCAACCTAGGCTTCACTCTAGGGCGTTGCTCCACCAGATCGAATAGTTAGGGCCTTAGAAGTGAACGCCCGAAGCATAAAATACAAAATAAATAGAACAGTTTTTTCATTGTATTAAACGAATAATTGCAACCAGTATGAAAGTTATGGTCACTTCTACTTTCCGGGCAACCTAGGCTTCACCATAGGGCGTTGCTCCAACAGATTGAACAGTTAGGGCCTTAGAAGTCAACGCCCGAAGCATAAAATGCAATAAAGATGCAACAGTTTTTCCATCGTATAAAAGGATTAATTGCAACCAGTTTGAAAGTGTTGGTCATTTCTACGTTCCGGGCAACCTAGGCTTCACTCTAGCGCGTCGCTCCACCAGATCGAATAGCTAGGCCCTTAGAAGTCAAAGCCAGAAGCATGAAATACAATATAAATACAACAGTTTTTCCATCGTATAAAACGAATAATTGCTACCGTCGTGAAAGTTATTGTCATTTCTACGTTCCGGGCAACCTAGGCGTCACTCTAGTGCGTTGCTCCACCACATCTAATAGCTACGGTCTTAGACGTCAACGACAGAAGCATAAAATACAATAAAGATGCAACAGCTTTTCCTACGTATAAAACGAATAATTGCAACCAGTGTGAAAGTTATTGTCATTTCCACTTTCCGGGCAACCTAGGCTTCACCCTAGGGCGTTGTTCCAACAGATTGAATAGTTAGGGCCTTAGAAGTCAACGCTAGAAGCATAAAGTACAATAAAAATGCAACAGTTTTTCATCGTATAGCATGAATAATTGCAACCGGTGTGAATGTTATTTTCATTTCTACGTTCCGGGCAACCTAGGCTTGACTGTAGGGTGTTACTCCACCAGATCGAATAGGTAGGACCATAGAAGTCAACGCCCGAAGCATAAAATACAAAATAAATAGAACAGTTTTTCCATTGTATAAAGCGAATAATTGCTAGCAGTGTGAAAGTTATGTTCATTTCTACGTTCCGGGCAACCTAGGCTACACTCTAGGGCGTTGCTCCACCAGATCGAGTAGTTAGGGCCTTAGAAGTCAACGCCCGAAGCATAAAATACAAAATAAATAGAACAGTTTTTCCATTGTATTAAACGAATAATTGCTACCAGTGTGAGAGTGATGGCCATTTCTACGTTCCGGGCGACCTAGGCTTCACCCTAGGGCGCTGCTCCACCAGATCGAATTGTTAGTGCCCTAGAAGTCAGCGCCAGAAGCATAAAATACAATATAAATACAACAGTTTTTCCATCGTATAAAACGAATAATTGCAACCAGTATGAAGGTTATGGTCATTTCTACTTTCCGGGCAACCTAGGCTCCACCCTAGGGCGTTGTTCGAATAGATTGAATAGTTAGGGCCTTAGAAGTCAACGCCCGAAGCATGAAATACAAAATAAATAGAACAGTTGTTCCATCGTATAAAACGAATAATTGCTACCGGTGTGAAAGTTATGGTCATTTCTACGTTCCGGGCAACCTAGGCTTGACTGTAGGGTGTTGCTCGACCAGATCGAATAGGTAGGCCCAAAGAAGTCAACGACCGACGCATAAAATACAAAATAAATAGAACAGCTTTTCCATTGTATAAAACGAATAATTGCAGCCAGTATGAAAGTTATGGTCATTTCTACTCTCCGGGCAACCTAGGCTTCACCCTAGGGCGTTGTACCAACAGATTGAATAGTTAGGGCCTTAGAAGTCAACGCCCGAAGCATGAAATACAACATAAATAGAACAGTTTTTCCATCGTATAAAACGGATAATTGCTATCAGTGTGAAAGTTATGGTAATTTCTACGTTCCGGGCAACCTAGGTTTCACTCTAGGGCGTTGCTCCACCAGATCGCGTAGCTACGGCCTTAGAAGTCAACGCTAGAAGCATAAAGTACAATAAAAATGCAACAGTTTTTCATCGTATAGCATGAATAATTGCAACCAGTGTGAATGTTATTTTCATTTCTACGTTCCGGGCAACCTAGGCTTGACTGAAGGGTGTTACTTCACCAGATCGCATAGCTACGGCCTTAGAAGTCAACGCCATAAGAATAAAATACATTATAAGTACAACAGTTTTTCCATCGTATAAAATGAATAATTGCTACCAGTGTGAAAGTTATGTTCATTTCTACGTTCTGGGCAACCTAGGCTTGACTGTATGGTGTTGCTCCACCAGATCGAATAGGTAGGGCCATAGAAGTCAACGCCCGAAGCATAGAATACACTAAATATACAAGAGCTTTTCCATCGTATAACAGGAATAATTGCAACCAGTGTGAAAGTGTTGGTCATTTCTACGTTCCGAGCAACCTAGGCTTCACTCTAGGGCGTTGCTCCACCAGAGCGAATAGGTAGGGCCATAGAAGTCAACGCCAGAAGCATAAGATACAATAAACATGCAACAGTTTTTCCATCGTATAGCATGACTAATTGCAACCAGTGCGAAAGTAATGATCATTTGGACGTTTCGGGCATCCTAGGCTTAACTCTGAGGCATTGCTCCACCAGATCGAAGAGTTAGGGACTAAGAAGTCAACGCCAGAAGCATAAAATACAATGTAAATATAACACTTCTTCCATCGTATAAAACGAATAATAGCAACCAGTGTGAAAGTTATGGTCATTTCTACGTCCCGGGCAACCTAGGCTTCACCCTAGAGCGTTGTTCCACCAGATGGAATAGTTAGGGCCTAGGAAGTCAACGCCAGAAGCATAAAATACGATATAAATACAACAGCTTTTCCATCGTATAAAACGAATAATGGTAACCAGTGTGAAAGTTATGGTCATTTCTACGTTCCGGTCAACCTAGGCTTCACTCTAGGACGTTGCTCCACCAGATCGAGTAGGTAGGGCCTAAGAAGTCAAAGCCAGAAGCATAAAATACAATAAAGGTGCAACAGTTGTTCCATCGTATAACGGAAATAATTGCAACCGTTGTGAAGGTGATGGTATGTTCTACGTTCCGGGCAACCTAGGCTTCACCCTAGGGCGGTGATCCACCAGATCAAATAGTTAGGGCCTAAGAAGTCAACGCCAGAAGCATAACTTACAATACAAGTACAACAGCTTTTCCATCGTATATAATGTATATTTGCAAACAGTGTTAAGGTAATGGTCATTTCTACGTTCCGGGCAAACCTAGGCTTCACTCTAGGGCGTCGCTCCACCAGATCGAATAGTTAGGGCCTTAGAAGTCAACGCTAGGAGCATACAATACAATATAAGTACAACAGTTTTTCCATCGTATAAAATGAATGATTGCGAACATTGTGAAAGTAATGGTCATTTCTACGTGCCTGGCAACCTACGCGTCACTCTAGGGAGTTGCTGCTCCACATCTTATAGCTACGGCCTTAGAAGCTAACGCCGGAAGCATAAAATACAATATAAATACAACAGCTTTGCCATCGTATAAAACGAATAATAGCAAACAGTGTGAAGGTAATGGTCATTTCTACGTTCCGAGCAACCTAGGCTTCACTCTAGGGCGTTGCTCCACCAGATCGAATAGTTAGGGCCTAAGAAGTCAACGCCAGAAGCATAAAATACAATAAAGGTGCAACAGTTTTTCCATCGTATATAATGTATATTTGCAAACAGTGTGGAAGTAATGGACACTTCTACGTTCCGGGCAACCTAGGCTTCACGCGAGGGTGTTGCTCCACCAGATGGAATAGCTAGGGACTTAGAATACAATGCCAGAAGCATAAAATGAAATATAAATATAACAGCTTTTCCATCGTATAAAACGAATAATAGCAACCAGTGTGAAAGTTATGGTCATTTCTACTTCCCTGGCAACCTAGGCTTCACTCTGAGGCGTTGATCCTCCAGGTCAAATAGTTAGGGCCTTAGAAGTCAACGCCCGAAGCATAAAATGCAAAATAAATAGAACAGTTTTTCCATCGTATAAAACGAATAACTGCAACCAGTGTGATGGTTATGGTCATATCTACGTTCCGGGCAATCTAGGCTTCACTGTAGGGCGTTGCTCCACCAAGTCGAATAGTTAGGGCCTTAGAAGTCAACGCCCGAAGCATAAAATACAATATAAGTACAACAGTTTTTCCATCGTATAAAATGAATGATTGCGAACATTGTGAAAGTAATGGTCACTTCTACGACCCGGTCAACCTAGGCCTCACTGTAGGGAGTTGCTCTACCAGATCGAATAGTTAGGGCCTTAGAAGTCAACGCCAGAAGCATAAAATACAATAAAGATGCAACAGTTTTTCCATCGTATAACAGGAATAATTGCAACCAGTGTTTAGGTAATGGTATGTTCTACGTTCCGCGAAACCTAGGCTTCACTCTAGGGCGGTGCTCCACCAGATCAAATAGTTACGGCCTAAGAAGTCAACGCCAGAAGCATAAATTACAATATAAGTACAACAGCTTTTCCATCGTATATAATGTATATTTGCAAACAGTGTGGAAGTAATGGACATTTCTACGTTCCGGTCAACCTCGACTTCAGGCTAGGGTGTTGCTCCACCAGATGGAATAGCTAGGGCCTTAGAAGTCAACGCCCGAAGCATAAAATGCAAAATAAATAGAACAGTTTTTCCATTGTATAAAACGAATAACTGCAACCAGTGTGAAAGTACTGGTCATTTCCACGTTCCGGGCTACCTAGGCTTCACCCTAGGCCGTCGTTCCACCAGATGGAATAGTTAGGGCGTTAGAAGTCAACGCCAGAAGCATAAACTACAAAATAAATACAACAGTCTTTCCATCGTATAAAACGAATAATTGCAACCTGTGTGATGGTTATGGTCATATCTACGTTCCGGGCAATCTAGGCTTCACTGTAGGGCGTTGCTCCACCAAGTCGAATAGTTAGGGCCTTAGAAGTCAACGCCCGAAGCATAAAATACAATATAAGTACAACAGTTTTTCCATCGTATAAAATGAATGATTGCGAACATTGTGAAAGTAATGGTCACTTCTACGTGCCTGGCAACCTACGCGTCACTCTAGGGCGTTGTTGCTCGACATCTGATAGCTACGGCCTTAGAAGCTAACGCCGGAAGCATAAAATACAATATAAATACAACAGCTTTGCCATCGTATGAAACGAATAATGGTAACCAGTGTGAAAGTTGTGGTCATTTCTACGATCCGGTCAACCTAGGCTTCACTCTAGGACGTTGCTCCACCAGATCGAATAGTTAGGGCCTATGAAGTCGACGCCAGAAGCATAAAATACAATAAAGGTGCAACAGTTTTTCCGTCGTATAACAGGAATAATTGCAACCAGTGTGAAGGTAATGGTATGTTCTACGTTCCGGGCAACCTAGGCTTCACTCTAGGGCGGTGCTCCACCAGATCAAATAGTTACGGCCTAAGAAGTCAACGCCAGAAGCATAAATTACAATATAAGTACAACAGCTTTTCCATCGTATATAATGTATATTTGCAAACAGTGTGGAAGTAATGGACATTTCTACGTTCCGGTCAACCTCGGCTTCACTCTAGGGCGTTGCTCCACCAGATCCAATAGCTAGGGGCTTAGAATTCAACGCCAGAAGGGTAAAATACAATATAAATACAACAACTTTACCATCGTATAAAATGAATAATTGCAAACAGTGTGAAAGTAATGGTCATTTCTACGATCCGGGCAACCTAGGCTGCACTCTAGGGTGTTGCTCCACTAGTTGGAATACATAGGGACTTAGAATTCAATGCCAGAAGCATAAAATGCAAAATAAATAGAACAGTTTTTCCATTGTATAAAACGAATAACTGTAACCAGTGTGAAAGTACTGGTCATTTCTACGTGCCGGGCAACCTAGGCTTCACTGTAGGGCGTTGCTCCACCAAAACGAATAGTTAGGGCCTTAGAAGTCAACGCCCGAAGCATAAAATACAATATAAGTACAACAGTTTTTCCATCGTATAAAATGAATGATTGCGAACATTGTGAAAGTAATGGTCATTTCTACGTGCCTGGCAACCTACGTGTCACTCTAGGGCGTTGCTGCTCCACATCTGATAGCTACGGCCTTAGAAGTTAACGCCGGAAGCATAAAATACAATATAAATACAACAGCTTTGCCATCGTATAAAATGAATAATTGCAAACAGTGTGAAGGTAATGGTCATTTCTACGTTCCGAGCAACCTAGGCTTCACTCTAGGGCGTTGCTCCACCAGATCGAATAGGTAGGGCCATAGAAGTCAACGCCAGAAGCATAAGAAACAATAAAAATGCAACAGTTTTTCCATCGTATAGCATGACTAATTGCAACCAGTGCGAAAGTAATGATCATTTCGACGTTTCGGGCATCCTAGGCTTAACTCTGAGGCGTTGCTCCACCAGATCGAAGAGTTAGGGCCTAAGAAGTCAACGCCAGAAGCATAAAATACGATATAAATATATCACTTTTTCCATCGTATAAAACGAATAATAGCAACCAGTGTGAAAGTTATGGTCATTTCTACGTCCCGGGCAACCTAGGCTTCACCCTAGGGCGTTGTTCCACCAGATGGAATAGTTAGGGCCTAGGAAGTCAACGCCAGAAACATAAAATACGATAAAGATGCAACAGCTTTCAATCGTATAACCGGAATAACGGCAAACAGTTTGAAAGTACTGGTCATTCCTACGTTCCGGGTAACCTAGGTTTCACTCTAGGGCGCTGCTCCACCAGATCGAGTATCTAGGGACTTAGAATTCAACGCCAGAAGAATAAAATGCAATATAAGTACAACTGTTTTTCCATCGTATCAAATGAATAATTGCAAACATTGTGAAAGTAATGGTCATTTCTACGTTCCGGGCATCCTAGGCGTCACTCTAGGGCGTTGCTCCACCACATCTAATCGCTACGGCCTTAGAAGTCAACGCCAGAAGCATAAAATACAATATAAATACAACAGCTTTTACATCGTATAAAATGAATAATTGCTACCAGTGTGAAAGGTATGGTCATTTCTACGTTCTGGGCAACCTAGGCTTCACTGCAGAGTGATGCTCCACCAGATCGAATAGGTAGGGCCATAGAAGTCAACACCCGAAGCATAAAATACCATATAAATACAACAGCTTTTCCATCGTATGTAATGTGTATTTGCAAACAGTGTGAAAGCAATGGACATTTCTACGTTCCGGGCAACCTAGTCTTCACTCTAGGGCGTTGCTCCACCAGATCGAATAGCTAGGGACTTAGAATTCAATGCCTGAAGCATAAAATGGAATATAAATATAACAGCTTTTCAATCGTATAAAACGAATAATTGCAACCAGTGTGATAGTTATGGTCATTTCTACGTTTCGGGCAACCTTGGCTTCACACAAGGGCGTTGTTCCACCAGATCGAATAGTTAGGGCCTAAGAAGTGAACGCCAGAAGCATAAAATGCAATAAAAATACAACAGCTTTTCCATCGTATAAAACGAATAATTGCTACCAGTGTGAAAGTTATGGTCATTTCTACGTTCCGGGCAAACTAGGCTTCACCCTATGGCGTTGTTCCACCAGATCGAATAGTTAGGGCCTTAGAAGTCAACGCCAGAAGCATAAAATACAATATAAATACAACAGCTTTTACATCGTATAAAATGAATAATTGCTACCAGTGCGAAAGGTATGGTCATTTCTACGTTCTGGGCAACCTAGGCTTCACTGTAGAGTGATGCTCCACCAGATCGAATAGGTAGGGCCATAGAAGTCAACACCCGAAGCATAAAATACCATATAAATACAACAGCTTTTCCATCGTATATAATGTATATTTGCAAACCGTGTGGAAGTAATAGTCATTTCTACGTTCCGGGCAACCTAGGCTTCTCGCTAGGGTGTTGCTCCACCAGATGGAATAGCTAGGGCCATAGAAGTCAACGCCCGAAGCATAAAATGCAAAATAAATAGAACAGTTTTTCCATTGTATAAAACGGATAACTGCAACCAGTGTGAAAGTACTGGTCATTTCTACGTTCCGGGTAACCTAGGTTTCACTCTAGGGCGTTGCTCCACCAGATCGAATAGCTAGGGGCTTAGAATTCAACGCCAGAAGGATAAAATACAATATAAATACAACAACTTTACCATCGTATAAAATGAATAATTGCAAACAGTGTGAAAGTAATGGTCATTTCTACGTTCCGGGCAACCTAGGCTTCACCCTAGGGCGTTTTTCCACCAGATGGAATAGTTAGGGCCTAGGAAGTCAACGCCAGAAACATAAAATACGATAAAGATGCAACAGCTTTCAATCGTATAACCGGAATAACTGCAAACAGTTTGAAAGTACTGGTCATTCCTACGTTCCGGGTAACCTAGGTTTCACTCTAGGGCGCTGCTCCACCAGATCAAGTATCTAGGGACTTAGAATTCAACGCCAGAAGAATAAAATGCAATATAAGTACAACTGTTTTTCCATCGTATCAAATGAATAATTGCAAACATTGTGAAAGGTATGGTCATTTCTACGTTCCGGGCATCCTAGGCGTCACTCTAGGGCGTTGCTCCACCACATCTAATCGCTACGGCCTTAGAAGTCAACGCCAGAAGCATAAAATACAATATAAATACAACAGCTTTTACATCGTATAAAATGAATAATTGCTACCAGTGTGAAAGGTATGGTCATTTCTACGTTCTGGGCAACCTAGGCTTCACTGTAGAGTGATGCTCCACCAGATCGAATAGGTAGGGCCATAGAAGTCAACACCCGAAGCATAAAATACCATATAAATACAACAGCTTTTCCATCGTATGTAATGTGTATTTGCAAACAGTGTGAAAGCAATGGACATTTCTACGTTCCGGACAACCTAGTCTTCACTCTAGGACGTTGCTCCACCAGATCGAATAGCTAGGGACTTAGAATTCAATGCCTGAAGCCTAAAATGGAATATAAATATAACAGCTTTTCAATCGTATAAAACGAATAATTGCAACCAGTGTGATAGTTATGGTCATTTCTACGTTTCGGGCAACCTTGGCTTCACACAAGGGCGTTGTTCCACCAGATCGAATAGTTAGGGCCTAAGAAGTGAACGCCAGAAGCATAAAATGCAATAAAAATACAACAGCTTTTCCATCGTATAAAACGAATAATTGCTACCAGTGTGAAAGTTATGGTCATTTCTACGTTCCGGGCAAACTAGGCTTCACCCTAGGGCGTTGTTCCACCAGATCGAATAGTTAGGGCCTTAGAATTCGACGCCAGAAGCATAAAATACAATATAAATAGAACAGCTTTTACTTCGTATAAAATGAATAATTGCTACCAGTGCGAAAGGTATGGTCATTTCTACGTTCTGGGCAACCTAGGCTTCACTGTAGAGTGATGCTCCACCAGATCGAATAGGTAGGGCCATAGAAGTCAACACCCGAAGCATAAAATACCATATAAATACAACAGCTTTTCCATCGGATATAATGTATATTTGCAAACCGTGTGGAAGTAATAGTCATTTCTACGTTCCGGGCAACCTAGGCTTCTCGCTAGGGTGTTGCTCCACCAGATGGAATAGCTAGGGCCATAGAAGTCAACGCCCGAAGCATAAAATGCAAAATAAATAGAACAGTTTTTCCATTGTATAAAACGGATAACTGCAACCAGTGTGAAAGTACTGGTCATTTCTACGTTCCGGGTAACCTAGGTTTCACTCTAGGGCGTTGCTCCACCAGATCGAATAGCTAGGGGCTTAGAATTCAACGCCAGAAGGATAAAATACAATATAAATACAACAACTTTACCATCGTATAAAATGAATAATTGCAAACAGTGTGAAAGTAATGGTCATTTCTACGTTCCGGGCAACCTAGGCTGCACTCTAGGGTGTTGCTCCACCAGTTGGAATAGATAGGGACTTAGAATTCAATGCCAGAAGCATAAAATGCAAAATAAATAGAACAGTTTTTCCATTGTATAAAACGAATAACTGTATCCAGTGTGAAAGTACTGGTCATTTCTACGTGCCGGGCAACCTAGGCTTCACTGTAGGGCGTTGCTCCACCAAACCGAATAGTTAGGGCCTTAGAAGTCAACGCCCGAAGCATAAAATACAATATAAGTACAACAGTTTTTCCATCGTATAAAATGAATGATTGCGAACATTGTGAAAGTAATAGTCATTTCTACGAGCCTGGCAACCTACGTGTCACTCTAGGGCGTTGCTGCTCCACATCTGATAGCTACGGCCTTAGAAGTTAACGCCGGAAGCATAAAATACAATATAAATACAACAGCTTTGCCATCGTATAAAATGAATAATTGCAAACAGTGTGAAGGTAATGGTCATTTCTACGTTCCGGGCAACCTAGGCTTCTCGCTAGGGTGTTGCTCCACCAGATGGAATAGCTAGGGCCATAGAAGTCAACGCCCGAAGCATAAAATGCAAAATAAATAGAACAGCTTTGCCATCCTATAAAACGAATAATGGTAACCAGTGTGAAAGTTATGGTCATTTCTACGTTCCGGTCAACCTAGGCTTCACTCTAGGGCGTTGCTCCACCAGATCAAATAGTTATGGCCTAAGAAGTCAACGCCAGAAGCATAAATTACAATATAAGTACAACAGCTTTCCCATCGTATGTAAGGTATATTTGCAAACAGTGTGGAACTAATGGTCATTTCTACGTTCCGGGCAACCTAGACTTCACGCGAGGGTGTTGCTCCACCAGATGGAATAGCTAGGGTCTTAGAATTCAATGCCCGAAGCATAATATGCAATATAAATATAACAGCTTTTGCATCGTATAAAACGAATAATAGCAACCAGTGTGAAAGTTATGGTCATTTCTACTTCCCGCACAACCTAGGCTTCACTCTAGGGCGTTGCTCCACCAGATCGAATAGTTAGGGCCTTAGAAATCAACGCCCGAAGCATAAAATGCAAAATACATAGAACAGTTTTTCCATTGTATAAAACGAATAACTGCAACCAGTGGGAAAGCACTGGTCATTTCTGCGTTCCGGGCAACCTAGGCTTCACCCTAGGGCGTTGCTCCACCAGATGGAATAGTTAGGGCCTAAGAAGTCAACGCCAGAAGCATAAAATACAATATATATACAACAGCATTTCCATCGTATAAAACGAATAATGATAACCAGTGTGAAAGTTATGGTCATTTCTACGTTCCGGTCAACCTAGGCTTCACTCTAGGACGTTGCTCCACCAGATCGAATAGTTAGGGCCTATGAAGTCAACGCCAGAAGCATAAAATACAATAAAGGTTCAACAGTTTTTCCATCGTATAACAGGAATAATTGCAACCAGTGTGAAGGTAATGGTATGTTCTACGTTCCGGGCAACCTAGGCATCTCCCTAGGGCGGTGCTCTACCAGATCAAACAGTTACGGCCTAAGAAGTTAACGCCAGAAGCATAAATTACAATATATGTACAACAGCTTTTCCATCGTATATAATGTATATTTGCAAACAGTGTGGAAGTAATAGTCATTTCTACGTTCCGGGCAACCTAGGCTTCTCGCTAGGGTGTTGCTCCACCAGATGGAATAGCTAGGGCCATAGACGTCAACGCCCGAAGCATAAAATGCAAAATAAATAGAACAGTTTTTCCATTGTATAAAACGGATAACTGCAACCAGTGTGAAAGTACTGGTCATTTCTACGTTCCGGGTAACCTAGGTTTCACTCTAGGGCGTTGCTCCACCAGATCGAATAGCTAGGGGCTTCGAATTCAACGCCAGAAGGATAAAATACAATATAAATACAACAACTTTACCATCGTATAAAATGAATAATTGCAAACAGTGTGAAAGTAATGGTCATTTCTACGTTCCGGGCAACCTAGGCTGCACTCTAGGGTGTTGCTCCACCAGTTGGAATAGATAGGGACTTAGAATTCAATGCCAGAAGCATAAAATGCAAAATAAATAGAACAGTTTTTCCATTGTATAAAACGAATAACTGTAACCAGTGTGAAAGTACTGGTCATTTCTACGTGCCGGGCAACCTAGGCTTCACTGTAGGGCGTTGCTCCACCAAACCGAATAGTTAGGGCCTTAGAAGTCAACGCCCGAAGCATAAAATACAATATAAGTACAACAGTTTTTCCATCGTATAAAATGAATGATTGCGAACATTGTGAAGGTAATGGTCATTTCTACGTGCCTGGCAACCAACGTGTCACTCTAGGGCGTTGCTGCTCCACATCTGATAGCTACGGCATTAGAAGTTAACGCCGGAAGCATAAAATACAATATAAATACAACAGCTTTGCCATCGTATAAAATGAATAATTGCAAACAGTGTGAAGGTAATGGTCATTTCTACGTTCCGGGCAACCTAGGCTTCTCGCTAGGGTGTTGCTCCACCAGATCGAATAGCTAGGGACCTAGAAGTCAACGCCAGAAGCATAAACTACAAAATAAATACAACAGTCTTTCCATCGTATAAAACGAATAATTGGAACCTGCGTGATGGTTATGGTCATATCTACGTTCCGGGCAATCTAGGCTTCACTGTAGGGCGTTGCTCCACCAAATCGAATAGTTAGGGCCTTAGAAGTCAACGCCCGAAGCATAAAATACAATATAAGTATAACAGTTTTTCCATCGTATAAAATGAATGATTGCGAACATTGTGAAAGTAATGGTCACTTCTACGTGCCTGGCAACCTACGCGTCACTCTAGGGCGTTGCTGCTCTACATCTGATAGCTACGGCCTTAGAAGCTAACGCCGGAAGAATAAAATACAATATAAATACAACAGCTTTGCCATCGTATAAAACGAATAATGGTAACCAGTGTGAAAGTTATGGTCATTTCTACGTTCCGGTCAACCTAGGCTTCACTCTAGGGCGATGCTCCACCACATCAAATAGTTAGGGCCGAAGAAGTCAACGCCAGACGCATAAATTGCAATATAAGTACAACAGCTTTCCCATCGTATGTAAGGTATATTTGCAAACAGTGTGGAACTAATGGTAATTTCTACGTTCCGGGCAACCTAGACTTCACGCGAGGGTGTTGCTCCACCAGATGGAATAGCTAGGGTCTTAGAATTCAATGCCAGAAGCATAATATGCAATATAAATATAACAGCTTTTGCATCGTATAAAACGAATAATAGCAACCAGTGTGAAAGTTATGGTCATTTCTACTTCCCGCACAACCTAGGCTTCACTCTAGGGCGTTGCTCCACCAGATCGAATAGTTAGGGCCTTAGAAATCAACGCCCGAACCATAAAATGCAAAATACATAGAACAGTTTTTCCATTGTATAAAACGAATAACTGCAACCAGTGGGAAAGCACTGGTCATTTCTGCGTTCCGGGCAACCTAGGCTTCACTCTAGGGCGTTGCTCCACCAGATCGAATAGTTAGTGCCTCAGAAGTCAACGCCAGAAGCATAAAATATAATATAAATACAACAGCTTTTCATCGTATAAAACGAATAATTGCAACCAGTATGAAATTTATGGTCATTTCTACTTTCCGAGCAACCTAGGCTTCACCCTAGGGCGTTGCTCCAACAGATTGAATAGATAGGGCCTAAGAAGTCAACGCCCGAACCATAAAATGCAAAAAAAATACAACAGCGTTTCCATCATATAACAGGAATAATTGCAACCAGTTTGAAAGTGATGGCCAATTCTACGATCGGGGCAACCTAGGTTTCATTCCAGGGCGTTGCTCCACCAGACCGAATAGTTACGGCCTAAGAAGTCAACGCCAGGAGCATAAAATACGATATAAATACAACAGCTTTTCCATTGCATAAAACGAATAATTGCAACCAGTGTGAAAGTTATGGTCATTTCAACATTCCGAGCAACCTAGGATTCACTCTAGGGCGTTGCTTCACCAGATCGAATAGTTAGGTCCTTAGAAGTAAACGCCAGAAGCATAAAAGACGATATAAATACAACAGCTTTTCCATCGTATAAAAGGATTAATTGCAACCAGTTTGAAAGTGATGGTCATTTCCCCTTTCCGGGCAACCTCGGCTTCACTCTAGGGCGTTGCACCACTAGATCGAACAGCTAGGGCCTTAGAAGTCAACGCCAGAAGCATAAAATACAATATAAATACAACAGTTTTTCCATCGTATAAAACGAATAATTGCAACCAGTTTGAAAGTGATGGCCAATTCTACGTTCCCTGCAACCTAGGTTTCACTCCAAGGCGTTGCTCCACCAGACCGAATAGTTACGGCCTAAGAAGTCAACGCCAGAAGCATAAAATACGATATAAATACAACAGCTTTTCCATCGTATAAAACGAATAATTGCAACCAGTATGAAACTTATGGTCATTTCTACTTTCCGAGCAAGCCAGGCTTCACCCTAGGGCGTTGGTCCAACAGATTGAATAGTTAGGGCCTTAGAAGTCAACGCCCGAAGCATAAAATGCAATAAAAATACAACAGTGTATCCATCATATAACAGGAATAATTGCAACCAGTTTGAAAGCGATGTCCAATTCTACGTTCCGGTCTACCTAGGCTTCACTCTAGGGCGTTGCTCCACCAGATCGAATAATTAGTGCCTTAGAAGTCAACGCCAGAAGCATAAAATACAATATAAATACAACAGTTTTTCCATCGTATAAAACGAATAACTGCAACCAGTATGAAACTTATGGTTATTTCTACTTTCCGAGCAACCTAGGCTTCACCCTAGGGCGTTGCTCCAACAGATTGAATAATTAGGACCTTAGAAGTCAACGACCGGACCATAAAATGCAAAAAAAATACAACAGTGTTTCCATCATATAACATGAATAATTGCAACCAGTTTGAAAGTGATGGCCAATTCTACGTTCCGGGCAACCTAGGCTTCACTCTAGGGCGTTGCTCCACCAGATCGAATAGTTAGTGCCTTAGAAGTCAACGCCAGAAGCATAAAATACAATATAAATACAACAGTTTGTCCATCGTATAAAACGAATAATTGCAACCAGTATGAAACTTATGGTCATTTCAACTTTCCGAGCAACCTAGGCTTCACCCTAGGGCGTTGCTCCAACGGATTGAATAGTTAGGGCCTTAGAAGTCAACGCCCGAACCATATAATGCAAAAAAAATACAGCAGTGTTTCCATCATATAACAGATATAATTGCAACCAGTTTGAAATTGATGGCCAATTCTACGTTCCGGGCAACCTAGGCATCACTCTATTGCGTTGCTCCACCAGATCGAATAGTTAGTGCCTTAGAAGTCAACGCCAGAAGCATAAAATACAATATAAATACAACAGTTTTTCCATCGTATAAAACGAATAATTGCAACCAGTATGAAACTTATGGTCATTTCTACTTTCCGGTCAACCTAGGCTTCACTCTAGGGCGTTGCTCCACCAGATCAAATAGTTAGGGCCTAAGAAGTCAACGCCAGAAGCATAAATTACAATATAAGTACAACAGCTTTCCCATCGTATGTAAGGTATATTTGCAAACAGTGTGGAACTAATGGTCATTTCTACGTTCCGGGCAACCTAGACTTCACGCGAGGGTGTTGCTCCACCAGATGGAATAGCTAGGGTCTTAGAATTCAATGCCAGAAGCATAATATGCAATATAAATATAACAGCTTTTGCATCTTATAAAACGAATAATAGCAACCAGTGTGAAAGTTATGGTCATTTCTACTTCCCGCACAACCTAGGCTTCACTCTAGGGCGTTGCTCCACCTGATCGAATAGTTAGGGCCTTAGAAATCAACGCCCGAAGCATAAAATGCAAAATACATAGAACAGTTTTTCCATTGTATAAAACGAATAACTGCAACCAGTGGGAAAGCACTGGTCATTTCTGCGTTCCGGGCAACCTAGGCTTCACCCTAGGGCGTTGCTCCACCAGATGGAATAGTTAGGGCCTAAGAAGTCAACGCCAGAAGCATAAAATGCAATATAAATACAACAGCATTTCCATCGTATAAAACGAATAATGATAACCAGTGTGAAAGTTATGGTCATTTCTACGTTCCGGTCAACCTAGGCTTCACTCTAGGACGTTGCTCCACCAAACCGAATAGTTAGGGCCTTAGAAGTCAACGCCCGAAGCATAAAATACAATATAAGTACAACAGTTTTTCCATCGTATAAAAAGAATGATTGCGAACATTGTGAAAGTAATAGTCATTTCTACGTGCCTGGCAACCTACGTGTCACTCTAGGGCGTTGCTGCTCCACATCTGATAGCTACGGCCTTAGAAGTTAACGCCGGAAGCATAAAATACAATATAAATACAACAGCTTTGCCAACGTATAAAATGAATAATTGCAAACAGTGTGAAGGTAATGGTCATTTCTACGTTCCGGGCAACCTAGGCTTCTCGCTAGGGTGTTGCTCCACCAGATGGAATAGCTAGGGCCATAGAAGTCAACGCCCGAAGCATAAAATGCAAAATAAATAGAACAGTTTTTCCATTGTATAAAACGGATAACTGCAACCAGTGTGAAGGTAATGGTCATTTCTACGTTCCGGGCAACCTAGGCATCTCCCTAGGGCGGTGCTCTACCAGATCAAACAGTTACGGCCTAAGAAGTTAACGCCAGAAGCGTAAATTACAATATATGTACAACAGCTTTTCCATCGTATATAATGTATATTTGCAAACAGTGTGGAAGTAATAGTCATTTCTACGTTCCGGGCAAACTAGGCTTCTCGCTAGGGTGTTGCTCCACCAAATGGAATAGCTAGGGCCATAGAAGTCAACGCCCGGAGCATAAAATGCAAAATAAATAGAACAGTTTTTCCATTGTATAAAACGGATAACTGCAACCAGTGTGAAAGTACTGGTCATTTCCACGTTCCGGGTAACCTAGGTTTCACTCTAGGGCGTTGCTCCACCAGATCGAATAGCTAGGGGCTTAGAATTCAACGCCAGAAGGATAAAATACAATATAAATACAACAACTTTACCATCGTATAAAATGAATAATTGAAAACAGTGTGAAAGTAATGGTCATTTCTACGTTCCGGGCAACCTAGGCTGCACACTAGGGTGTTGCTCCACCAGTTGGAATAGATAGGGACTTAGAATTCAATGCCAGAAGCATAAAATGCAAAATAAATAGAACAGTTTTTCCATCGTATAAAACGAATAATTGCTACCAGTGTGAAAGTTATGGTCATTTCTACGTTCCGGGCAACCTGGGCTTCACTCTAAGGTGTTGCCCGACCAGATCGAATAGCTAGGGCCTTAGAACTCAACGCCGGAAGCATAAAATACGAAATAAATAGAACAGTTTTTCCATCGTATAAAATGAATAATTGCAAACATTGTGAAAGTAATGGTCATTTCTACGTTCCGGGCATCCTAGGCGTCACTCTAGGGCGTTGCTCCACCACATCTAATCGCTACGGCCTTAGAAGTCAACGCCAGAAGCATAAAATACAATATAAATACAACAGCTTTTACATCGTATAAAATGAATAATTGCTACCAGTGTGAAAGGTATGGTCATTTCTACGTTCTGGGCAGCCTAGGCTTCACTGTAGAGTGATGCTCCACCAGATCGAATAGGTAGGGCCATAGAAGTCAACACCCGAAGCATAAAATACCATATAAATACAACAGCTTTTCCATCGTATATAATGTGTATTTGCAAACAGTGTGAAAGTAATGGACATTTCTACGTTCCGGGCAACCTAGGCTTCACTCTAGGGCGTTGCTCCACCAGATCGAATAGCTAGGGACTTAGAATTCAATGCCTGAAGCATAAAATGCAATATAAACATAACAGCTTTTCAATCGTATAAAACGAATAATTGCAACCAGTGTGATAGTTATGGTCATTTCTACGTTTCGGGCAACCTTGGCTTCACACAAGGGCGTTGTTCCACCAGATCGAATAGTTAGGGCCTAAGAAGTAAACGCCAGAAGCATAAAATGCAATAAAAATACAACAGCTTTTCCATCGTATAAAACGAATAATTGCTACCAGTGTGAAAGTTATGGTCATTTCTACGTTCCGGGCAAACTAGGCTTCACCCTAGGGCGTTGTTCCACCAGATGGAATAGTTAGGGCCTAAGAAGTCAGCGCGAGAAGCATAAAATGCAAAATAAATAGAACATTTTTTCCATCGTATAAAACGAATAACTTCAACCAGTGTGAAAGTACTGGTCATTTCTACGTTCCGCGCAACCTAGGCTTCACCCTAGGGCGATGTTCCACCAGATGGAATAGTTAGGGCCTAAGATGTCAACGCCAGAAGAATAAATTACAATATAAGTACAACTGCTTTTCCATCGTATGTAATGTATATTTACAAACAGTGTGGAAGTAATGGTCATTTCTACGTTCCGGGGAACCTAGGCTTCACGCGAGGGTGTTGCTCCACCAGATGGAATAGCTAGGGACTTAGAATTCAATGCCAGAAGCATAAAATGAAATATAAATATAACAGCTTTTCCATCATATAAAACGAATAATAGCAACCAGTGTGAAAGTTATGGTCATTTCTACTTCCCGGGCAACCTAGGCTTCACTCTAAGGCGTTGCTCCTCCAGGTCAAATAGTTAGGGCCTTAGAAGTCATCGCCCGAAGCATAAAATGCAAAATAAATATAACAGTTTTTCCATCGTATAAAACGAATAACTGCAACCAGTGTGAAAGTACTGGTCATTTCTACGTTCCGCGCAACCTAGGCTTCACCCCACGGCAATGTTCCACCAGATGGAATAGTTACGGCCTAAGAAGTCAACGCCAGAAGCATAAAATACGATATAAATTCAACAGCTTTTCCATCGTATAAAACGAATAATGGTAACCAGTGTGAAAGTTGTGGTCATTTCTACGACCCGGTCAACCTAGGCCTCACTCTAGGGCGTTGCTCCACCAGATCGAATAGTTAGGGCCTTAGAAGTCAACGCCAGAAGCATAAGATACAATAAAGGTGCAACAGTTTTTCCATCGTATAACAGGAATAATTGCAACCAGTGTGAAGGTAATGGTATGTTCTACGTTCCGCGAAACCTAGGCTTCACTCTAGGGCGGTGCTCCACCAGATCAAATAGTTACGGCCTAAGAAGTCAACGCCAGAAGCATAAATTACAATATAAGTACAACAGCTTTTCCATCGTATATAATGTATATTTGCAAACAGTGTGGAAGTAATGGACATTTCTACGTTCCGGTCAACCTCGACTTCACGCTAGGGTGTTGCTCCACCAGATGGAATAGCTAGGGCCTTAGAAGTCAACGCCCGAAGCATAAAATGCAAAATAAATAGAACAGTTTTTCCATTGTATAAAACGAATAACTGCAACCAGTGTGAAAGTACTGGTCATTTCCACGTTCCGGGCATCCTAGGCTTCACCCTAGGCCGTCGTTCCACCAGATGGAATAGTTAGTGCCTTAGAAGTCAACGCCAGAAGCATAAACTACAAAATAAATACAACAGTCTTTCCATCGTATAAAACGAATAATTGCAACCTGCGTGATGGTTATGGTCATATCTACGTTCCGGGCAATCTAGGCTTCACTGTAGGGCGTTGCTCCACCAAATCGAATAGTTAGGGCCTTAGAAGTCAACGCCCGAAGCATAAAATACAATATAAGTACAACAGTTTTTCAATCGTATAAAATGAATGATTGCGAACATTGTGAAAGTAATGGTCAATTCTACGTGCCTGGCAACCTACGCGTCACTCTAGGGCGTTGCTGCTCTACATCTGATAGCTACGGCCTTAGAAGCTAACGCCGGAAGCATAAAATACAATATAAATACAACAGCTTTGCCATCGTATAAAACGAATAATGGTAACCAGTGTGAAAGTTATGGTCATTTCTACGTTCCAGTCAACCTAGGCTTCACTCTAGGGCGTTGCTTCACCAGATCAAATAGTTAGGGCCTAAGAAGTCAACGCCAGAAGCATAAAATACAATAAAGGTTCAACAGTTTTTCCATCGTATAACAGGAATAATTGCAACCAGTGTGAAGGTAATGGTATGTTCTACGTTCCGGGCAACCTAGGCATCTCCCTAGGGCGGTGCTCTACCAGATCAAACAGTTACGGCCTAAGAAGTTAACGCCAGAAGCATAAATTACAATATATGTACAACAGCTTTTCCATCGTATATAATGTATATTTGCAAACAGTGTGGAAGTAATAGTCATTTCTACGTTCCGGGCAACCTAGGCTTCTCGCTAGGGTGTTGCTCCACCAGATGGAATAGCTAGGGCCATAGACGTCAACGCCCGAAGCATAAAATGCAAAATAAATAGAACAGTTTTTCCATTGTATAAAACGGATAACTGCAACCAGTGTGAAAGTACTGGTCATTTCTACGTTCCGGGTAACCTAGGTTTCACTCTAGGGCGTTGCTCCACCAGATCGAATAGCTAGGGGCTTAGAATTCAACGCCAGAAGGATAAAATACAATATAAATACAACAACTTTACCATCGTATAAAATGAATAATTGCAAACAGTGTGAAAGTAATGGTCATTTCTACGTTCCGGGCAACCTAGGCTGCACTCTAGGGTGTTGCTCCACCAGTTGGAATAGATAGGGACTTAGAATTCAATGCCAGAAGCATAAAATGCAAAATAAATAGAACAGTTTTTCCATTGTATAAAACGAATAACTGTAACCAGTGTGAAAGTACTGGTCATTTCTACGTGCCGGGCAACCTAGGCTTCACTGTAGGGCGTTGCTCCACCAAACCGAATAGTTAGGGCCTTAGAAGTCAACGCCCGAAGCATAAAATACAATATAAGTACAACAGTTTTTCCATCGTATAAAATGAATGATTGCGAACATTGTGAAGGTAATGGTCATTTCTACGTGCCTGGCAACCAACGTGTCACTCTAGGGCGTTGCTGCTCCACATCTGATAGCTACGGCATTAGAAGTTAACGCCGGAAGCATAAAATACAATATAAATACAACAGCTTTGCCATCGTATAAAATGAATAATTGCAAACAGTGTGAAAGTAATGGTCATTTCTACGTTCCGGGCAACCTAGGCTTCTCGCTAGGGTGTTGCTCCACCAGATCGAATAGCTAGGGACCTAGAAGTCAACGCCAGAAGCATAAACTACAAAATAAATACAACAGTCTTTCCATCGTAGAAAACGAATAATTGGAACCTGCGTGATGGTTATGGTCATATCTACGTTCAGGGCAATCTAGGCTTCACTGTAGGGCGTTGCTCCACCAGATCGAATAGTTAGGGCCTTAGAAGTCAACGCCCGAAGCATGAAATACAATATAAGTACAACAGTTTTTCCATCGTATAAAATGAATGATTGCGAACATTGTGAAAGTAATGGTCACTTCTACGTGCCTGGCAACCTACGCGTCACTCTAGGGCGTTGCTGCTCTACATCTGATAGCTACGGCCTTAGAAGCTAACGGCGGAAGAATAAAATACAATATAAATACAACAGCTTTGCCATCGTATAAAACGAATAATGGTAACCAGTGTGAAAGTTATGGTCATTTCTACGTTCCGGTCAACCTAGGCTTCACTCTAGGGCGATGCTCCACCACATCAAATAGTTAGGGCCGAAGAAGTCAACGCCAGACGCATAAATTACAATATAAGTACAACAGCTTTCCCATCGTATGTAAGGTATATTTGCAAACAGTGTGGAACTAATGGTAATTTCTACGTTCCGGGCAACCTAGACTTCACGCGAGGGTGTTGCTCCACCAGATGGAATAGCTAGGGTCTTAGAATTCAATGCCAGAAGCATAATATGCAATATAAATATAACAGCTTTTGCATCGTATAAAACGAATAATAGCAACCAGTGTGAAAGTTATGGTCATTTCTACTTCCCGCACAACCTAGGCTTCACTCTAGGGCGTTGCTCCACCAGATCGAATAGTTAGGGCCTTAGAAATCAACGCCCGAACCATAAAATGCAAAATACATAGAACAGTTTTTCCATTGTATAAAACGAATAACTGCAACCAGTGGGAAAGCACTGGTCATTTCTGCGTTCCGGGCAACCTAGGCTTCACTCTAGGGCGTTGCTCCACCAGATCGAATAGTTAGTGCCTCAGAAGTCAACGCCAGAAGCATAAAATATAATATAAATACAACAGCTTTTCATCGTATAAAACGAATAATTGCAACCAGTATGAAATTTATGGTCATTTCTACTTTCCGAGCAACCTAGGCTTCACCCTAGGGCGTTGCTCCAACAGATTGAATAGATAGGGCCTAAGAAGTCAACGCCCGAACCATAAAATGCAAAAAAAATACAACAGCGTTTCCATCATATAACAGGAATAATTGCAACCAGTTTGAAAGTGATGGCCAATTCTACGATCGGGGCAACCTAGGTTTCACTCCAGGGCGTTGCTCCACCAGACCGAATAGTTACGGCCTAAGAAGTCAACGCCAGGAGCATAAAATACGATATAAATACAACAGCTTTTCCATTGCATAAAACGAATAATTGCAACCAGTGTGAAAGTTATGGTCATTTCTACATTCCGAGCAACCTAGGATTCACTCTAGGGCGTTGCTTCACCAGATCGAATAGTTAGGTCCTTAGAAGAAAACGCCAGAAGCATAAAAGACGATATAAATACAACAGCTTTTCCATCGTATAAAAGGATTAATTGCAACCAGTTTGAAAGTGATGGTCATTTCCCCTTTCCGGGCAACATCGGCTTCACTCTAGGGCGTTGCACAACTAGATCGAACAGCTAGGGCCTTAGAAGTCAACGCCAGAAGCATAAAATACAATATAAATACAACAGTTTTTCCATCGTATAAAACGAATAATTGCAACCAGTTTGAAAGTGATGGCCAATTCTACGTTCCCTGCAACCTAGGTTTCACTCCAAGGCGTTGCTCCACCAGACCGAATAGTTACGGCCTAAGAAGTCAACGCCAGAAGCATAAAATACGATATAAATACAACAGCTTTTCCATCGTATAAAACGAATAATTGCAACCAGTATGAAACTTATGGTCATTTCTACTTTCCGAGCAAGCCAGGCTTCACCCTAGGGCGTTGGTCCAACAGATTGAATAGTTAGGGCCTTAGAAGTCAACGCCCGAAGCATAAAATGCAATAAAAATACAACAGTGTATCCATCATATAACAGGAATAATTGCAACCAGTTTGAAAGCGATGTCCAATTCTACGTTCCGGTCTACCTAGGCTTCACTCTAGGGCGTTGCTCCACCAGATCGAATAGTTAGTGCCTTAGAAGTCAACGCCAGAAGCATAAAATACAATATAAATACAACAGTTTTTCCATCGTATAAAACGAATAACTGCAACCAGTATGAAACTTATGGTTATTTCTACTTTCCGAGCAACCTAGGCTTCACCCTAGGGCGTTGCTCCAACAGATTCAATAATTAGGACCTTAGAAGTCAACGACCGGACCATAAAATGCAAAAAAAATACAACAGTGTTTCCATCATATAACATGAATAATTGCAACCAGTTTGAAAGTGATGGCCAATTCTACGTTCCGGGCAACCTAGGCTTCACTCTAGGGCGTTGCTCCACCAGATCGAATAGTTAGTGCCTTAGAAGTCAACGCCAGAAGCATAAAATACAATATAAATACAACAGTTTGTCCATCGTATAAAACGAATAATTGCAACCAGTATGAAACTTATGGTCATTTCAACTTTCCGAGCAACCTAGGCTTCACCCTAGGGCGTTGCTCCAACGGATTGAATAGTTAGGGCCTTAGAAGTCAACGCCCGAACCATATAATGCAAAAAAAATACAGCAGTGTTTCCATCATATAACAGATATAATTGCAACCAGTTTGAAATTGATGGCCAATTCTACGTTCCGGGCAACCTAGGCATCACTCTATTGCGTTGCTCCACCAGATCGAATAGTTAGTGCCTTAGAAGTCAACGCCAGAAGCATAAAATACAATATAAATACAACAGTTTTGCCATCGTATAAAACGAATAATTGCAACCAGTATGAAACTTATGGTCATTTCTACTTTCCGGTCAACCTAGGCTTCACTCTAGGGCGTTGCTCCACCAGATCAAATAGTTAGGGCCTAAGAAGTCAACGCCAGAAGCATAAATTACAATATAAGTACAACAGCTTTCCCATCGTATGTAAGGTATATTTGCAAACAGTGTGGAACTAATGGTCATTTCTACGTTCCGGGCAACCTAGACTTCACGCGAGGGTGTTGCTCCACCAGATGGAATAGCTAGGGTCTTAGAATTCAATGCCAGAAGCATAATATGCAATATAAATATAACAGCTTTTGCATCTTATAAAACGAATAATAGCAACCAGTGCGAAAGTTATGGTCATTTCTACTTCCCGCACAACCTAGGCTTCACTCTAGGGCGTTGCTCCACCAGATCGAATAGTTAGGGCCTTAGAAATCAACGCCCGAAGCATAAAATGCAAAATACATAGAACAGTTTTTCCATTGTATAAAACGAATAACTGCAACCAGTGGGAAAGCACTGGTCATTTCTGCGTTCCGGGCAACCTAGACTTCACCCTAGGGCGTTGCTCCACCAGATGGAATAGTTAGGGCCTAAGAAGTCAACGCCAGAAGCATAAAATACAATATAAATACAACAGCATTTCCATCGTATAAAACGAATAATGATAACCAGTGTGAAAGTTATGGTCATTTCTACGTTCCGGTCAACCTAGGCTTCACTCTAGGACGTTGCTCCACCAAACCGAATAGTTAGGGCCTTAGAAGTCAACGCCCGAAGCATAAAATACAATATAAGTACAACAGTTTTTCCATCGTATAAAATGAATGATTGCGAACATTGTGAAAGTAATAGTCATTTCTACGTGCCTGGCAACCTACGTGTCACTCTAGGGCGTTGCTGCTCCACATCTGATAGCTACGGCCTTAGAAGTTAACGCCGGAAGCATAAAATACAATATAAATACAACAGCTTTGCCAACGTATAAAATGAATAATTGCAAACAGTGTGAAGGTAATGGTCATTTCTACGTTCCGGGCAACCTAGGCTTCTCGCTAGGGCGTTGCTTCACCAGATCAAATAGTTAGGGCCTAAGAAGTCACCGCCAGAAGCATAAAATACAATAAAGGTTCAACAGTTTTTCCATCGTATAACAGGAATAATTGCAACCAGTGTGAAGGTAATGGTATGTTCTACGTTCCGGGCAACCTAGGCATCTCCCTAGGGCGGTGCTGTACCAGATCAAACAGTTACGGCCTAAGAAGTTAACGCCAGAAGCATAAATTACAATATATGTACAACAGCTTTTCCATCGTATATAATGTATATTTGCAAACAGTGTGGAAGTAATAGTTATTTCTACGTTCCGGGCAACCTAGGCTTCTCGCTAGGGTGTTGCTCCACCAGATGGAATAGCTAGGGCCATAGACGTCAACGCCCGAAGCATAAAATGCAAAATAAATAGAACAGTTTTTCCATTGTATAAAACGGATAACTGCAACCAGTGTGAAAGTACTGGTCATTTCTACGTTCCGGGTAACCTAGGTTTCACTCTAGGGCGTTGCTCCACCAGATCGAATAGCTAGGGGCTTAGAATTCAACGCCAGAAGGATAAAATACAATATAAATACAACAACTTTACCATCGTATAAAATGAATAATTGCAAACAGTGTGAAAGTAATGGTCATTTCTACGTTCCGGGCAACCTAGGCTGCACTCTAGGGTGTTGCTCCACCAGTGGGAATAGATAGGGACTTAGAATTCAATGCCAGAAGCATAAAATGCAAAATAAATAGAACAGTTTTTCCATTGTATAAAACGAATAACTGTAACCAGTGTGAAAGTACTGGTCATTTCTACGTGCCGGGCAACCTAGGCTTCACTGTAGGGCGCTGCTCCACCAAACCGAATAGTTAGGGCCTTAGAAGTCAACGCCCGAAGCATAAAATACAATATAAGTACAACAGTTTTTCCATCGTATAAAATGAATGATTGCGAACATTGTGAAGGTAATGGTCATTTCTACGTGCCTGGCAACCAACGTGTCACTCTAGGGCGTTGCTGCTCCACATCTGATAGCTACGGCCTTAGAAGTTAACGCCGGAAGCATAAAATACAATATAAATACAACAGCTTTGCCATCGTATAAAATGAATAATTGCAAACAGTGTGAAGGTAATGGTCATTTCTACGTTCCGGGCAACCTAGGCTTCTCGCTAGGGTGTTGCTCCCCCAGATCGAATAGCTAGGGACTTAGAAGTCAACGCCAGAAGCATAAACTACAAAATAAATACAACAGTCTTTCCATCGTATAAAACGAATAATTGGAACCTGCGTGATGGTTATGGTCATATCTACGTTCCGGGCAATCTAGGCTTCACTGTAGGGCGTTGCTCCACCAAATCGAATAGTTAGGGCCTTAGAAGTCAACGCCCGAAGCATAAAATACAATATAAGTACAACAGTTTTTCCATCGTATAAAATGAATGATTGCGAACATTGTGAAAGTAATGGTCACTTCTACGTGCCTGGCAACCTCCGCGTCACTCTAGGGCGTTGCTGCTCTACATCTGATAGCTACGGCCTTAGAAGCTAACGCCGGAAGCATAAAATACAATATAAATACAACAGCTTTGCCATCGTATAAAACGAATAATGGTAACCAGTGTGAAAGTTATGGTCATTTCTACGTTCCGGTCAACCTAGGCTTCACTCTAGGGCGTTGGTCCACCAGATCGAATAGTTAGTGCCTTAGAAGTCAACGCCAGAAGCATAAAATACAATATAAATACAACAGTTTTTCCATCGTATAAAACGAATAACTGCAACCAGTATGAAACTTATGGTTATTTCTACTTTCCGAGCAACCTAGGCTTCACCCTAGGGCGTTGCTCCAACAGATTGAATTATTAGGACCTTAGAAGTCAACGACCGGACCATAAAATGCAAAAAAAATACAACAGTGTTTCCATCATATAACATGAATAATTGCAACCAGTTTGAAAGTGATGGCCAATTCTACGTTCCGGGCAACCTAGGCTTCACTCTAGGGCGTTGTTCCACCAGATCGAATAGTTAGTGCCTTAGAAGTCAACGCCAGAAGCATAAAATACAATATAAATACAACAGTTTGTCCATCGTATAAAACGAATAATTGCAACCAGTATGAAACTTATGGTCATTTCAACTTTCCGAGCAACCTAGGCTTCACCCTAGGGCGTTGCTCCAACGGATTGAATAGTTAGGGCCTTAGAAGTCAACGCCCGAACCATATAATGCAAAAAAAATACAGCAGTGTTTCCATCATATAACAGATATAATTGCAACCAGTTTGAAATTGATGGCCAATTCTACGTTCCGGGCAACCTAGGCATCACTCTATTGCGTTGCTCCACCAGATCGAATAGTTAGTGCCTTAGAAGTCAACGCCAGAAGCATAAAATACAATATAAATACAACAGTTTTTCCATCGTATAAAACGAATAATTGCAACCAGTATGAAACTTATGGTCATTTCTACTTTCCGAGCAACCTAGGCTTCAGCCTAGGGCGTTGCTCCAACTGATTGAATAGTTAGGGCCTTAGAAGTCAACGCCCGAACCATAAAATGCAAAAAAAATACAACAGTGTTTCCATCATATGTCAGGAATAATTGCAACCATTTTGAAAGTGATGACCAATTCTACGTTCCGGGCAACCTAGGTTTCACTACAGGGCGTTGCTCCACCAGACCGAATAGTTACGGCCTAAGAAGTCAACGCCAGAAGCATAAAATGCCATATAAATGCAACAGCTTTTCCATCGTATAAAACGAATAATTGCAACCAGTATGAAACTTATGGTCATTTCTGCTTTCCGAGCAAGCTGGGCTTCACCCTATGGCGTTGCTCCAACAGATTGAATAGTTAGGGCCTTAGAAGTCTACGCCCGAAGCATAAAATGCAATAAAAATACAACAGTGTATCCATCATATTACAGCAATAATTGCAACCAGTTTGAAAGTGATGGCCAATTCTACGTTCCGGGCAACCTAGGCTTCACTCTAGGGCGTTGCTCCACTAGATCGAATTGCTAGGGCCTTAGAAGTCAACGCCAGAAGCATAAAATACAATATAAATACAACAGCTTTGCCATCGTATAAAACGAATAATGGTAACCAGTGTGAAAGTTATGGTCATTTCTACGTTCCGGTCAACCTAGGCTTCACTCTAGGGCGTTGCTCCACCAGATCGAATAGTTAGTGCCTTAGAAGTCAACGCCAGAAGCATAAAATACAATATAAATACAACAGTTTTTCCATCGTATAAAACGAATAACTGCAACCAGTATGAAACTTATGGTCATTTCAACTTTCCGAGCAACCTAGGCTTCACCCTAGGGCGTTGCTCCAACGGATTGAATAGTTAGGGCCTTAGAAGTCAACGCCCGAACCATATAATGCAAAAAAAATACAGCAGTGTTTCCATCATATAACAGATATAATTGCAACCAGTTTGAAATTGATGGCCAATTCTACGTTCCGGGCAACCTAGGCTTCACTCTAGGGCGTTGTTCCACCAGATCGAATAGTTAGTGCCTTAGAAGTCAACGCCAGAAGCATAAAATACAATATAAATACAACAGTTTGTCCATCGTATAAAACGAATAATTGCAACCAGTATGAAACTTATGGTCATTTCAACTTTCCGAGCAACCTAGGCTTCACCCTAGGGCGTTGCTCCAACGGATTGAATAGTTAGGGCCTTAGAAGTCAACGCCCGAACCATATAATGCAAAAAAAATACAGCAGTGTTTCCATCATATAACAGATATAATTGCAACCAGTTTGAAATTGATGGCCAATTCTACGTTCCGGGCAACCTAGGCATCACTCTATTGCGTTGCTCCACCAGATCGAATAGTTAGTGCCTTAGAAGTCAACGCCAGAAGCATAAAATACAATATAAATACAACAGTTTTTCCATCGTATAAAACGAATAATTGCAACCAGTATGAAACTTATGGTCATTTCTACTTTCCGAGCAACCTAGGCTTCAGCCTAGGGCGTTGCTCCAACTGATTGAATAGTTAGGGCCTTAGAAGTCAACGCCCGAACCATAAAATGCAAAAAAAATACAACAGTGTTTCCATCATATGTCAGGAATAATTGCAACCATTTTGAAAGTGATGACCAATTCTACGTTCCGGGCAACCTAGGTTTCACTACAGGGCGTTGCTCCACCAGACCGAATAGTTACGGCCTAAGAAGTCAACGCCAGAAGCATAAAATGCGATATAAATGCAACAGCTTTTCCATCGTATAAAACGAATAATTGCAACCAGTATGAAACTTGTGGTCATTTCTGCTTTCCGAGCAGGCTGGGCTTCACCCTATGGCGTTGCTCCAACAGATTGAATAGTTAGGGCCTTAGAAGTCTACGCCCGAAGCATAAAATGCAATAAAAATACAACAGTGTATCCATCATATTACAGCAATAATTGCAACCAGTTTGAAAGTGATGGCCAATTCTACGTTCCGGGCAACCTAGGCTTCACTCTAGGGCGTTGCTCCACTAGATCGAATTGCTAGGGCCTTATAAGTCAACGCCAGAAGCATAAAATACAATATAAATACAACAGTTTTTCCATCGTATAAAACGAATAACTGCAACCAGTATGAAACTTATGGTTATTTCTACTTTGCGAGCAACCTAGGCTTCACCCTAGGGCGTTGCTCCAACAGATTGAATAATTAGGACCTTAGAAGTCAACGACCGGACCATAAAATGCAAAAAAAATACAACAGTGTTTCCATCATATAACAGGAATAATTGCAACCAGTTTGAAAGAGATGGCCAATTCTACGTTCCGGGCAACCTAGGCTTCGCTCTAGGGCGTTGCTCCACCAGATCGAATAGATAGTGCCTTGGAAGTCAACGACAGAAGCATAAAATACGATATAAATACAACAGTTTTTCCATCGTATAAAACGAATAATTGCAACCAGTATGAAACTTATGGTCATTTCAACTTTCCGAGCAACCTAGGCTTCACCCTACGGCGTTGCTCCAACGGACTGAATAGTTAGGGCCTTAGCAGTCAACGCCCGAACCATAAAATGCAAAAAAAATACAGCAGTGTCTCCATCATATAAGAGGTATAATTGCAACCAGTTTGAAATTGATGGCCAATTCTACGTTCCGGGCAACCTAGGCATCACTCTATTGCGTTGCTCCACCAGATCGAATAGTTAGTGCCTTAGAAGTCAACGCCAGAAGCATAAAATACAATATAAATACAACAGTTTTTCCATCGTATAAAACGAATAATTGCAGCCAGTATGAAACTTATGGACATTTCTACTTTCCGAGCAACATAGGCTTCACCCTAGGGCGTCGCTCCAACAGATTGAATAGTTAGGGCCTTAGAAGTCAACGCCCGAACCATAAAATGCAAAAAGAATACAACAGTGTTTCCATCATATATCAGGAATAGTTGCAACCAGTTTCATAGTGATGGCCAATTCTACGTTCCGGGCAACCTAGGTTTCACTACAGGGCGTTGCTCCTACAGACCGAGTAGTTACGGCCTAAGAAGTCAACGCCAGAAGCATAAAATACGATATAAATGCAACAGCTTTTCCATCGTATAAAACGAATAATTGCAACCAGTATGAAACTTATGGTCATTTCTACTTTCCGAGCAAGCTGGGCTGCACCCTAGGGCGTTGCTCCAACAGATTGAATAGTTAGGGCCTTAGAAGTCAACGCCCGAAGCATAAAATACAATATAAATACAAGAGTTTTTCCATCGTATAAAACGAATAATTGCAACCAGTGTGAAACTTATGCTCATTTCTACTTTCCGAGCAAGCTAGGCTTCACCCTAGGGCGTTGGCCCAACAGATTGAATAGTTAGGGCCTTAGAAGTCAACGCCCGAAGCATAAAATGCAATAACAATACAACAGTGTTTCCACCATATATCAGGAATAATTGCAACCAGTTTGAAAGTGATGGCCAATTCTACGTTCCGGGCAACCTAGGTTTCACTCCAGGGCGTTGCTCCACCAGATCGAATAGTTAGTGCCTTAGAAGGCAAAGCCAGAAGCATAAAATACAATATAAATACAACAGTTTTTCCATCGTGTAAAACGAATAATTGCAACCAGTATGAAACTTATGGTCATTTCTACTTTCCGAGCAACCTAGGCTTCACTCTAGGGCGTTGCTCCAACAGATTGAATAGTTAGGACCTTAGAAGTCAACGCCCGAACCATAAAATGCAATAGCAATACAACAGTGTTTCCACCATATATCAGGAATAATTGCAACCAGTTTGAAAGTGATGGCCAATTCTACGTTCCGGGCAACCTAGGTTTCACTCCAGGGCGTTGCTCCACCAGATCGAATAGTTAGTGCCTTAGAAGTCAACGCCAGAAGCATAAAATACAATATAAATACAACAGTTTTTCCATCGTATAAAACGAATAATTGCAACCAGTATGAAACTTATGGTCATTTCTACTTTCCGAGCAACCTAGGCTTCACTCCAGGGCGTTGCTCCAACAGATTGAATAGTTAGGACCTTAGGATTCAACGCCCGAACCATAAAATGCAAGAAAAATACAACAGTGTTTCCATCATATAACAGGAATAATTGCAACCAGTTTGAAAGTGATGGCCAATTCTACGTTCCGGGCAACTTAGGCTTCGCTCTAGAGCGTTGCTCCACCAGATCGAATAGATAGTGCCTTAGAAGTCAACGCCAGAAGCATAAAATACGATATAAATACAACAGTTTTTCCATCGTATAATACGAATAATTGCAACCAGTATGAAACTTATGGTCATTTCTACTTTCCGAGCAAGCCAGGCTTCACCCTAGGGCGTTCGTCCAACAGATTGAATAGTTAGGGCCTTAGAAGTCAACACCCGAAGCATAAAATGCAATAAAAATACAACAGTGTATCCATCATATAACAGGAATAATTGCAACCAGTTTGAAAGCTATGTCCAATTCTACGTTCCGGTCTACCTAGGCTTCACTCTAGGGCGTTGCTCCACCAGATCGAATAGTTAGTGCCTTAGAAGTCAACGCCAGAAGCATAAAATACAATATAAATACAACAGTTTTTCCATCGTATAAAACGAATAACTGCAACCAGTATGAAACTTTCGGTTATTTCTACTTTCCGAGCAACCTAGGCTTCACCCTAGGGCGTTGCTCCAACAGATTGAATAATTAGGACCTTAGAAGTCAACGACCGGACCATAAAATGCAAAAAAAATACAACAGTGTTTCCATCATCTAACAGGAATAATTGCAACCAGTTTGAAAGAGATGGCCAATTCTACGTTCCGGGCAACCTAGGCTTCGCTCTAGGGCGTTGCTCCACCAGATCGAATAGATAGTGCCTTGGAAGTCAACGACAGAGGCATAAAATACGATATAAATACAACAGTTTTTCCATCGTATAAAACGAATAATTGCAACCAGTATGAAACTTATGGTCATTTCAACTTTCCGAGCAACCTAGGCTTCACCCTACGGCGTTGCTCCAACGGACTGAATAGTTAGGGCCTTAGAAGTCAACGCCCGAACCATAAAATGCAAAAAAAATACAGCAGTGTCTCCATCATATAAGAGGTATAATTGCAACCAGTTTGAAATTGATGGCCAATTCTACGTTCCGGGCAACCTAGGCATCACTCTATTGCGTTGCTCCACCAGATCGAATAGTTAGTGCCTTAGAAGTCAACGCCAGAAGCATAAAATACAATATAAATACAACAGTTTTTCCATCGTATAAAACGAATAATTGCAGCCAGTATGAAACTTATGGACATTTCCACTTTCCGAGCAACATAGGCTTCACCCTAGGGCGTCGCTCCAACAGATTGAATAGTTAGGGCCTTAGAAGTCAACGCCCGAACCATAAAATGCAAAAAGAATACAACAGTGTTTCCATCATATATCAGGAATAGTTGCAACCAGTTTCATAGTGATGGCCAATTCTACGTTCCGGGCAACCTAGGTTTCACTACAGGGCGTTGCTCCTCCAGACCGAGTAGTTACGGCCTAAGAAGTCAACGCCAGAAGCATAAAATACGATATAAATGCAACAGCCTTTCCATCGTATAAAACGAATAATTGCAACCAGTATGAAACTTATGGTCATTTCTACTTTCCGAGCAAGCTGGGCTTCACCCTAGGGCGTTGCTCCAACAGATTGAATAGTTAGGGCCTTAGAAGTCAACGCCCGAAGCATAAAATACAATATAAATACAAGAGTTTTTCCATCGTATAAAACGAATAATTGCAACCAGTGTGAAACTTATGCTCATTTCTACTTTCCGAGCAAGCTAGGCTTCGCCCTAGGGCGTTGGCCCAACAGATTGAATAGTTAGGGCCTTAGAAGTCAACGCCCGAAGCATAAAATGCAATTACAATACAACAGTGTTTCCACCATATATCAGGAATAATTGCAACCAGTTTGAAAGTGATGGCCAATTCTACGTTCCGGGCAACCTAGGTTTCACTCCAGGGCGTTGCTACACCAGATCGAATAGTTAGTGCCTTAGAAGGCAACGCCAGAAGCATAAAATACAATATAAATACAACAGTTTTTCCATCGTGTAAAACGAATAATTGCAACCAGTATGAAACTTATGGTCATTTCTACTTTCCGAGCAACCTAGGCTTCACTCTAGGGCGTTGCTCCAACAGATTGAATAGTTAGGACCTTAGAAGTCAACGCCCGAACCATAAAATGCAATAGCAATACAACAGTGTTTCCACCATATATCAGGAATAATTGCAACCAGTTTGAAAGTGATGGCCAATTCTACGTTCCGGGCAACCTAGGTTTCACTCCAGGGCGTTGCTCCACCAGATCGAATAGTTAGTGCCTTAGAAGTCAACGCCAGAAGCATAAAATACAATATAAATACAACAGTTTTTCCATCGTATAAAACGAATAATTGCAACCAGTATGAAACTTATGGTCATTTCTACTTTCCGAGCAACCTAGGCTTCACTCCAGGGCGTTGCTCCAACAGATTGAATAGTTAGGACCTTAGAATTCAACGCCCGAACCATAAAATGCAAGAAAAATACAACAGTGTTTCCATCATATAACAGGAATAATTGCAACCAGTTTGAAAGTGATGGCCAATTCTACGTTCCGGGCAACTTAGGCTTCGCTCTAGAGCGTTGCTCCACGAGATCGAATAGATAGTGCCTTAGAAGTCAACGCCAGAAGCATAAAATACGATATAAATACAACAGTTTTTCCATCGTATAAAACGAATAATTGCAACCAGTATGAAACTTATGGTCATTTCTACTTTCCGAGCAAGCCAGGCTTCACCCTAGGGCGTTCGTCCAACAGATTGAATAGTTAGGGCCTTAGAAGTCAACACCCGAAGCATAAAATGCAATAAAAATACAACAGTGTATCCATCATATAACAGGAATAATTGCAACCAGTTTGAAAGCGATGTCCAATTCTACGTTCCGGTCTACCTAGGCTTCACTCTAGGGCGTTGCTCCACCAGATCGAATAGTTAGTGCCTTAGAAGTCAACGCCAGAAGCATAAAATACAATATAAATACAACAGTTTTTCCATCGTATAAAACGAATAACTGCAACCAGTATGAAACTTTCGGTTATTTCTACTTTGCGAGCAACCTAGGCTTCACCCTAGGGCGTTGCTCCAACAGATTGAATAATTAGGACCTTAGAAGTCAACGACCGGACCATAAAATGCAAAAAAAATACAACAGTGTTTCCATCATATAACAGGAATAATTGCAACCAGTTTGAAAGAGATGGCCAATTCTACGTTCCGGGCAACCTAGGCTTCGCTCTAGGGCGTTGCTCCACCAGATCGAATAGATAGTGCCTTGGAAGTCAACGACAGAGGCATAAAATACGATATAAATACAACAGTTTTTCCATCGTATAAAACGAATAATTGCAACCAGTATGAAACTTATGGTCATTTCAACTTTCCGAGCAACCTAGGCTTCACCCTACGGCGTTGCTCCAACGGACTGAATAGTTAGGGCCTTAGAAGTCAACGCCCGAACCATAAAATGCAAAAAAAATACAGCAGTGTCTCCATCATATAAGAGGTATAATTGCAACCAGTTTGAAATTGATGGCCAATTCTACGTTCCGGGCAACCTAGGCATCACTCTATTGCGTTGCTCCACCAGATCGAATAGTTAGTGCCTTAGAAGTCAACGCCAGAAGCATAAAATACAATATAAATACAACAGTTTTTCCATCGTATAAAACGAATAATTGCAGCCAGTATGAAACTTATGGACATTTCTACTTTCCGAGCAACATAGGCTTCACCCTAGGGCGTCGCTCCAACAGATTGAATAGTTAGGGCCTTAGAAGTCAACGCCCGAACCATAAAATGCAAAAAGAATACAACAGTGTTTCCATCATATATCAGGAATAGTTGCAACCAGTTTCATAGTGATGGCCAATTCTACGTTCCGGGCAACCTAGGTTTCACTACAGGGCGTTGCTCCTCCAGACCGAGTAGTTACGGCCTAAGAAGTCAACGCCAGAAGCATAAAATACGATATAAATGCAACAGCCTTTCCATCGTATAAAACGAATAATTGCAACCAGTATGAAACTTATGGTCATTTCTACTTTCCGAGCAAGCTGGGCTTCACCCTAGGGCGTTGCTCCAACAGATTGAATAGTTAGGGCCTTAGAAGTCAACGCCCGAAGCATAAAATACAATATAAATACAAGAGTTTTTCCATCGTATAAAACGAATAATTGCAACCAGTGTGAAACTTATGCTCATTTCTACTTTCCGAGCAAGCTAGGCTTCGCCCTAGGGCGTTGGCCCAACAGATTGAATAGTTAGGGCCTTAGAAGTCAACGCCCGAAGCATAAAATGCAATTACAATACAACAGTGTTTCCACCATATATCAGGAATAATTGCAACCAGTTTGAAAGTGATGGCCAATTCTACGTTCCGGGCAACCTAGGTTTCACTCCAGGGCGTTGCTACACCAGATCGAATAGTTAGTGCCTTAGAAGGCAACGCCAGAAGCATAAAATACAATATAAATACAACAGTTTTTCCATCGTGTAAAACGAATAATTGCAACCAGTATGAAACTTATTGTCATTTCTACTTTCCGAGCAACCTAGGCTTCACCCTAGGGCGTTGCTCCAACAGATTGAATAGTTAGGACCTTAGAAGTCAACGCCCGAACCATAAAATGCAAGAAAAATACAACAGTGTTACCATCATATAACAGGAATAGTTGCAACCAGGTTGAAAGTGATGGCCAATTCTACGTTCCGGACAACCTTGGCTTCGCTCTAGGGCGTTGCTCCACCAGATCGAATAGTTAGTGCCTTAGAAGGCAACGCCAGAAGCATAAAATACAATATAAATACAACAGTTTTTCCATCGTGTAAAACGAATAATTGCAACCAGTATGAAACTTATGGTCATTTCTACTTTCCGAGCAACCTAGGCTTCACCCTAGGGCGTTGCTCCAACAGACTGAATAGTTAGGACCTTAGAAGTCAACGCCCGAACCATAAAATGCAAGAAAAATACAACAGTGTTTCGATCATATAACAGGAATAGTTGCAACCAGGTTGAAAGTGATGGCCAATTCTATGTTCCGGGCAACCTTGGCTTCGCTCTAGGGCGTTGCTCCACCAGATCGAATAGATAGTGCCTTAGAGGTCAACGCCAGAAGCATAAAATACGATATAAATACAACAGTTTTTCCATCGTATAAAACGAATAATTGCAACCAGTATGAAACTTATGGTCATTTCTACTTTCCGAGCAACCTAGGCTTCACCCTAGGGCGTTGCTCCAACAGATTGAATAGTTAGGACCTTAGAAGTCAACGCCCGAAACATAAAATGCAAGAAAAATACAACAGTGTTTCAATCATATAACAGGAATAGTTGCAACCAGTTTGAAAGTGATGGCCAATTCTACGTTCCGGGCAACCTAGGCTTCGCTCTAGGGCGTTGCTCCACCAGATCGAATAGATAGTGCCTTAGAGGTCAACGCCAGAAGCATAAAATACGATATAAATACAACAGTTTTTCCATCGTATAAAACGAATAATTGCAACCAGTATGAAACTTATGGTCATTTCTACTTTCCGAGCAACCTAGGCTTCACCCAAGGGCGTTGCTCCAACAGATTGAATAGTTAGGGCCTTAGAAGTCAACGCCCGAACCATAAAATGCAAAAAAAATACAACAGTGTTTTCATCATATATCAGGAATAATTGCAACCAGTTTGACAGTGATGACCAATTCTACGTTCCGGGCAACCTAGGTTTCACTCCAGGGCGTTGCTCCACCAGACCGAATAGTTACGGCCTAAGAAGTCAACGCCAGAAGCATAAAATACGATATAAATACAACAGCTTTTCCATCGTATAAAACGAATAATTGCAACCAGTATGAAACTTATGGTTATTTCTACTTTCCGAGCAAGCTAGGCTTCACCGTAGGGCGTTGCTCCATCAGATTGAATAGTTAGGGCCTTAGAAGTCAACGCCCGAAGCATAAAATGCAATAAAAATACAACAGTGTATCCATCATATAACAGGAATAATTGCAACCAGTTTGAAAGCGATGGCCAATTCTACGTTCCGGTCAACCTAGGCTTCACTCTAGGGCGTTGCTCCACCAGATCGGATAGCTAGTGCCTTAGAAGTCAACGTCAGAAGCATAAAATACAATATAAATACAACAGTTTTTCCATCGTATAAAACGAATAATTGCAAGCAGTGTGAAAGTTATGGACATTTCTACATTCCGAGCAACCTAGGCTTCACTCTAGGGCGTTGCTCCACCAGATCCAATAGTTAGGTCCTTAGAAGTAAACGCCAGAAGCATAAAAGACGATATAAATACAACAGCTTTTCCATCGTATAAAAGGATTAATTGCAACCAGTTTGAAAGTGATGGTCATTTCTCCTTTCCGGGCAACCTCGGCTTCACTGTAGGGCGTTGCTCCACTAGATCGAACAGCTAGGGCCTTAGAAGTCAACGCCAGAAGCATAAAATACAATATAAATACAACAGTTTTTCCATCGTATAAAACGAATAATTGCAACCAGTATGAAACTTATGGTCATTTCTACTTTCCGAGCTACCTAGGCTTCACCCCAGGGCGTTGCTCCAACAGATTGAATAGTTAGAGCCTTAGAAGTCAACGTCAGAAGCATAAAATACAATATAAATACAACAGCTTTTCCATCGTATAAAACGAATAATTGCAACCAGTATGAAACATATGGTCACTTCTACTTTCCGAGCAAGCTAGGCTTCACCCTAGGGCGTTGGTCCAACAGATTGAATAGTTAGGGCCTTAGAAGTCAACGCCCGAAGCATAAAATGCAATAACAATACAACAGTGTTTCCACCATATATCAGGAATAATTGCAACCAGTTTGAAAGTGATGGCCAATTCTACGTTCCGGGCAACCTAGGTTTCACTCCAGGGCGTCGCTCCACCAGATCGAAAAGTTAGTGCCTTAGAAGTCAACGCCAGAAGCATAAAATACAATATAAATACAACAGTTTTTCCATCGTATAAAACGAATAATTGCAACCAGTATGAAACTTATGGTCATTTCTACTTTCCGAGCAACCTAGGCTTCACCCGAGGGCGTTGGTCCAACAGATTGAATAGTTAGGACCTTAGAATTCAACGCCCGAACCATAAAATGCAAGAAAAATACAACAGTGTTTCCATCATATAACAGGAATAATTGCAACCAGTTTGAAAGTGATGGCCAATTCTACGTTCCGGTCTACCTAGGCTTCGCTCTAGGGCGTTGCTCCACCAGATCGAATAGATAGTGCCTTGGAAGTCAACGACAGAAGCATAAAATACGATATAAATACAACAGTTTTTCCATCGTATAAAACGAATAATTGCAACCAGTATGAAACTTATGGTCATTTCAACTTTCCGAGCAACCTAGGCTTCACCCTACGGCGTTGCTCCAACGGACTGAATAGTTAGGGCCTTAGAAGTCAACGCCCGAACCATAAAATGCAAAAAAAATACAGCAGTGTTTCCATCATATAAGAGGTATAATTGCAACCAGTTTGAAATTGATGGACAATTCTACGTTCCGGGCAACCTAGGCATCACTCTATTGCGTTGCTCCACCAGATCGAATAGTTAGTGCCTTAGAAGTCAACGCCACAAGCATAAAATACAATATAAATACAACAGTTTTTCCATCGTATAAAACGAATAATTGCAACCAGTATGAAACTTATGGTCATTTCTACTTTCTGAGCAACCTAGGCTTCAGCCTAGGGCGTTGCTCCAACTGATTGAATAGTTAGGGCCTTAGATGTCAACGCCCGAACCATAAAATGCAAGAAAAATACAACAGTGTTTCCATCATATAACAGGAATAATTGCAACCAGTTTGAAAGTGATGGCCAATTCTACGTTCCGGGCAACTTAGGCTTCGCTCTAGAGCGTTGCTCCACCAGATCGAATAGATAGTGCCTTAGAAGTCAACGCCAGAAGCATAAAATACGATATAAATACAACAGTTTTTCCATCGTATAAAACGAATAATTGCAACCAGTTTGAAACTTATGGTCATTTCTACTTTCCGAGCAAGCCAGGCTTCACCCTAGGGCGTTGGTCCAACAGATTGAATAGTTAGGGCCTTAGAAGTCAACGCCCGAAGCATAAAATGCAATAAAAATACAACAGTGTATCCATCATATAACAGGAATAATTGCAACCAGTTTGAAAGCGATGTCCAATTCTACGTTCCGGTCTACCTAGGCTTCGCTCTAGGGCGTTGCTCCACCAGATCGAATAGATAGTGCCTTGGAAGTCAACGACAGAAGCATAAAATACGATATAAATACAACAGTTTTTCCATCGTATAAAACGAATAATTGCAACCAGTATGAAACTTATGGTCGTTTCAACTTTCCGAGCAACCTAGGCTTCACCCTACGGCGTTGCTCCAACTGATTGAATAGTTAGGGCCTTAGATGTCAACGCCCGAACCATAAAATGCAAAAAAAATACAACAGTGTTTCCATCATATGTCAGGAATAATTGCAACCATTTTGAAAGTGATGACCAATTCTACGTTCCGGGCAACCTAGGTTTCACTACAGGGCGTTGCTCCACCAGACCGAATAGTTACGGCCTAAGAAGTCAACGCCAGAAGCATAAAATGCGATATAAATGCAACAGCTTTTCCATCGTATAAAACGAATAATTGCAACCAGTATGAAACTTATGGTCATTTCTACTTTCCGAGCAAGCTGGGCTTCACCCTATGGCGTTGCTCCAACAGATTGAATAGTTAGGGCCTTAGAAGTCTACGCCCGAAGCATAAAATGCAATAAAAATACAACAGTGTATCCATCATATTACAGCAATAATTGCAACCAGTTTGAAAGTGATGGCCAATTCTACGTTCCGGGCAACCTAGGCTTCACTCTAGGGCGTTGCTCCACTAGATCGAATTGCTAGGGCCTTAGAAGTCAACGCCAGAAGCATAAAATACAATATAAATACAACAGTTTTTCCATCGTATAAAACGAATAATTGCAAGCAGTGTGAAAGTTATGGACATTTCTACATTCCGAGCAACCTAGGCTTCACTCTAGGGCGTTGCTCCACCAGATCCAATAGTTAGGTCCTTAGAAGTAAACGCCAGAAGCATAAAAGACGATATAAATACAACAGCTTTTCCATCGTATAAAAGGATTAATTGCAACCAGTTTGAAAGTGATGGTCATTTCTCCTTTCCGGGCAACCTCGGCTTCACTCTAGGGCGTTGCTCCACTAGATCGAACAGCTAGGGCCTTAGAAGTCAACGCCAGAAGCATAAAATACAATATAAATACAACAGTTTTTCCATCGTATAAAACGAATAATTGCAACCAGTATGAAACTTATGGTCATTTCTACTTTCCGAGCTACCTAGGCTTCACCCCAGGGCGTTGCTCCAACAGATTGAATAGTTAGAGCCTTAGAAGTCAACGTCAGAAGCATAAAATACAATATAAATACAACAGCTTTTCCATCGTATAAAACGAATAATTGCAACCAGTATGAAACATATGGTCACTTCTACTTTCCGAGCAAGCTAGGCTTCACCCTAGGGCGTTGGTCCAACAGATTGAATAGTTAGGGCCTTAGAAGTCAACGCCCGAAGCATAAAATGCAATAACAATACAACAGTGTTTCCACCATAGATCAGGAATAATTGCAACCAGTTTGAAAGTGATGGCCAATTCTACGTTCCGGGCAACCTAGGTTTCACTCCAGGGCGTTGCTCCACCAGATCGAAAAGTTAGTGCCTTAGAAGTCAACGACAGAAGCATAAAATACAATATAAATACAACAGTTTTTCCATCGTATAAAACGAATAATTGCAACCAGTATGAAACTTATGGTCATTTCTACTTTCCGAGCAACCTAGGCTTCACCCGAGGGCGTTGGTCCAACAGATTGAATAGTTAGGACCTTAGAATTCAACGCCCGAACCATAAAATGCAAGAAAAATACAACAGTGTTTCCATCATATAACAGGAATAATTGCAACCAGTTTGAAAGTGATGGCCAATTCTACGTTCCGGGCAACTTAGGCTTCGCTCTAGAGCGTTGCTCCACCAGATCGAATAGATAGTGCCTTAGAAGTCAACGCCAGAAGCATAAAATACGATATAAATACAACAGTTTTTCCATCGTATAAAACGAATAATTGCAACCAGTTCGAAACTTATGGTCATTTCTACTTTCCGAGCAAGCCAGGCTTCACCCTAGGGCGTTGGTCCAACAGATTGAATAGTTAGGGCCTTAGAAGTCAACGCCCGAAGCATAAAATGCAATAAAAATACAACAGTGTATCCATCATATAACAGGAATAATTGCAACCAGTTTGAAAGCGATGTCCAATTCTACGTTCCGGTCTACCTAGGCTTCACTCTAGGGCGTTGCTCCACCAGATCGAATAGTTAGTGCCTTAGAAGTCAACGCCAGAAGCATAAAATACAATATAAATACAACAGTTTTTCCATCGTATAAAACGAATAACTGCAACCAGTATGAAACTTATGGTTATTTCTACTTTGCGAGCAACCTAGGCTTCACCCTAGGGCGTTGCTCCAACAGATTGAATAATTAGGACCTTAGAAGTCAACGACCGGACCATAAAATGCAAAAAAAATACAACAGTGTTTCCATCATATAACAGGAATAATTGCAACCAGTTTGAAAGAGATGGCCAATTCTACGTTCCGGGCAACCTAGGCTTCGCTCTAGGGCGTTGCTCCACCAGATCGAATAGATAGTGCCTTGGAAGTCAACGACAGAAGCATAAAATACGATATAAATACAACAGTTTTTCCATCGTATAAAACGAATAATTGCAACCAGTATGAAACTTATGGTCATTTCAACTTTCCGAGCAACCTAGGCTTCACCCTACGGCGTTGCTCCAACGGACTGAATAGTTAGGGCCTTAGAAGTCAACGCCCGAACCATAAAATGCAAAAAAAATACAGCAGTGTTTCCATCATATAAGAGGTATAATTGCAACCAGTTTGAAATTGATGGACAATTCTACGTTCCGGGCAACCTAGGCATCACTCTATTGCGTTGCTCCACCAGATCGAATAGTTAGTGCCTTAGAAGTCAACGCCACAAGCATAAAATACAATATAAATACAACAGTTTTTCCATCGTATAAAACGAATAATTGCAACCAGTATGAAACTTATGGTCATTTCTACTTTCAGAGCAACCTAGGCTTCAGCCTAGGGCGTTGCTCCAACTGATTGAATAGTTAGGGCCTTAGATGTCAACGCCCGAACCATAAAATGCAAAAAAAATACAACAGTGTTTCCATCATATGTCAGGAATAATTGCAAGCATTTTGAAAGTGATGACCAATTCTACGTTCCGGGCAACCTAGGTTTCACTACAGGGCGTTGCTCCACCAGACCGAATAGTTACGGCCTAAGAAGTCAACGCCAGAAGCATAAAATGCGATATAAATGCAACAGCTTTTCCATCGTATAAAACGAATAATTGCAACCAGTATGAAACTTATGGTCATTTCTACTTTCCGAGCAAGCTGGGCTTCACCCTATGGCGTTGCTCCAACAGATTGAATAGTTAGGGCCTTAGAAGTCTACGCCCGAAGCATAAAATGCAATAACAATACAACAGTGTTTCCACCATATATCAGGAATAATTGCAACCAGTTTGAAAGTGATGGCCAATTCTACGTTCCGGGCAACCTAGGTTTCACTCCAGGGCGTTGCTCCACCAGATCGAAAAGTTAGTGCCTTAGAAGTCAACGCCAGAAGCATAAAATACAATATAAATACAGCAGTTTTTCCATCGTATAAAACGAATAATTGCAACCAGTATGAAACTTATGGTCATTTCTACTTTCCGAGCAACCTAGGCTTCACCCGAGGGCGTTGGTCCAACAGATTGAATAGTTAGGACCTTAGAATTCAAGGCCCGAACCATAAAATGCAAGAAAAATACAACAGTGTTTCCATCATATAACAGGAATAATTGCAACCAGTTTGAAAGTGATGGCCAATTCTACGTTCCGGGCAACTTAGGCTTCGCTCTAGAGCGTTGCTCCACCAGATCGAATAGATAGTGCCTTAGAAGTCAACGCCAGAAGCATAAAATACGATATAAATACAACAGTTTTTCCATCGTATAAAACGAATAATTGCAACCAGTTTGAAACTTATGGTCATTTCTACTTTCCGAGCAAGCCAGGCTTCACCCTACGGCGTTGGTCCAACAGATTGAATAGTTAGGGCCTTAGAAGTCAACGCCCGAAGCATAAAATGCAATAAAAATACAACAGTGTATCCATCATATAACAGGAATAATTGCAACCAGTTTGAAAGCGATGTCCAATTCTACGTTCCGGTCTACCTAGGCTTCACTCTAGGGCGTTGCTCCACCAGATCGAATAGTTAGTGCCTTAGAAGTCAACGCCAGAAGCATAAAATACAATATAAATACAACAGTTTTTCCATCGTATAAAACGAATAACTGCAACCAGTATGAAACTTATGGTTATTTCTACTTTGCGAGCAACCTAGGCTTCACCCTAGGGCGTTGCTCCAACAGATTGAATAATTAGGACCTTAGAAGTCAACGACCGGACCATAAAATGCAAAAAAAATACAACAGTGTTTCCATCATATAACAGGAATAATTGCAACCAGTTTGAAAGAGATGGCCAATTCTACGTTCCGGGCAAGCTAGGCTTCGCTCTAGGGCGTTGCTCCACCAGATCGAATAGATAGTGCCCTAGAAGTCAACGCCAGAAGCATAAAATACGATATAAGTACAACAGTCTTTCCATCGTGTAAAACGAATAATTGCAACCAGTATGAAACTTATGGTCATTTCTACTTTCCGAGCAAGCTAGGCTTCACCCTAGGGCGTTGCTCCAACAGATTGAATAGTTAGGGCCTTAGAAGTCAACGCCCGAAGCATAAAATGCAAAAAAATACAATAGTGTATCCATCATATAACAGGAATAATTGCAACCAGTTTGAAAGTGATGGCCAATTCTACGTTCCGGGCAACCTAGGCTTCACTCTAGGGCGTTGCTCCACCAGATCGAATAGTTAGTGCCTTAGAAGTCAACGCCAGAAGCATAAAAGACGATATAAATACAACAGTTTTTCCATCGAATAAAACGAATAGTTGCAACCAGTATGAAACTTATGGTCATTTCTACTTTCCGAGCAAGCTAGGCTCCACCCTAGGGCGTTGCTCCAACAGATTGAATAGTTAGTGCCTTAGAAGTCAACGCCAGGAGCATAAAATACAATATAAATACAACAGTTCTTCCATCGTATAAAACGAATAATTGCAACCAGTTTGAAAGTGATGGCCAATTCTACCTTCCAGGCAACCTAGGCTTCACTCTACGGCGTTGCTCCACTAGATCGTATAGTTAGTGCCTTAGAAGTCAACGCCAGAAGCATAAAATACAATATAAATACAACAGCTTTTCCATCGTATAAAACGAATAATTGCAACCAGTATGAAACTTATGGTCATTTCAACTTTCCGAGCAACCTAGGCTTCACCCTAGGGCGTTGCTCCAACGGATTGAATAGTTAGGGCCTTAGAAGTCAACGCCCGAACCATAAAATGCAAAAAAAATACAGCAGTGTTTCCATCATATGTCAGGAATAATTGCAACCAGTTTGAAAGTGATGGCCAATTCTACGTTCCGGGCAACCTAGGTTTCAGACCAGGGCGTTGCTCCACCAGACGGAATAGTTACGGCCTAAGAAGTCAAAGCCAGAAGCATAAAATACGATATAAATACAACAGCTTATCCACCGTATAAAACGAACAATTGCAACCAGTATGAAACTTATGGTCATTTCTACTTTCCGAGCAACCTAGGCTTCACCCTAGGACGTTGCTCCAGCAGATTGAATAGCTAGGGCCTTAGAAGTCAACGCCCGAACCATACACTGCAAAAAAAATACAACAGTGTTTCCATCATATAACAGGAATAATTGCAACCAGTTTGAAAGTGATGGCCAATTCTACGTTCCGGGCAACCAAGGTTTAACTTCAGGGCGTTGCTCCACCAGACCGAATAGTTACGGGCTAAGAAGTCAACGCCAGAAGCATAAAATACGATATAAACACAACAGCTTTTCCATAGTATAAAACGAGTAATTGCAACCAGTGTGAAAGTAATGGTCATTTCTACGTTCCGAGCACCCTAGGCGTCACTCTAGGGCGTTGCTCCACCACATCTAATAGCTACGGCCTTAGAAGTCAACGCCAGAAGCATAAAATACAATATGAATACAACAGCGTTTCCATCGTATAAAAGGATTAATTGCAACCAGTTTGAACGTGATGGTCATTTCTCCTTTCCGGGCAACCTAGGCTTCACTCTAGGGCGTAGCTCCACTAGATCGAACAGCTAGGACCTTAGAAGTCAACGCCAGAAGCATAAAATGCAATATAAATACAACAGTTTTTCCATCGTATAAAACGAATAATTGCAACCAGTATGAAACTTATGGTCATTTCTACTTTCCGAGCAACCTAGGATTCACTCTAGGGCGTTGCTCCACCAGATCGAATAGTTAGGTCCTTAGAAGTAAACGCCAGAAGCATAAAATACGATATAAATGCAACAGCTTTTCCATCGTATAAAAGGAATAATTGCAAACAGTGTGAAAGTAATGGTCATTTCTACGTTCCGGGCAAGCTAGGCTTCACCCTAGGCCGTTGTTCCACCAGATCGAATAGCTAGGGCCTAAGAAGTGAACGCCAGAAGCATAAAATGTAATAAAGATACAACAGTTCTTCCATCGTATAACAGGATTAATTGCAACCAGTTTGAAAGTGATGGTCATTTCTCCTTTCCGGGCAACCTAGGCTTCACTCTAGGGCGTTGCTCCACTAGATCGAATAGCTAGGGCCTTAGAAGTCAACGCCAGATGCATAAAATACACTATAAATACAACAGCTTTTCCATCGTATAAAACGAACAATTGCAACCAGTATGAAACTTATGGTCATTTCTACTTTCCGAGCAAGCTAGGCTTCACCCCAGGGCGTTGCTCCAACAGACTGAATAGTTAGGGCCTTAGAAGTCAACGCCTGAACCATAAAATGCAAAAAAAATACAACAGTGTTTCCATCATATATCAGGAATAATTGCAACCAGTTTGAAAGTGATGGCCAATTCTACGTTCCGGGCAACCTAGGCTTCACTCTAGGGCGTTGCTCCACCAGATCGAATAGTTAGTGCCTTAGAAGTCAATGCCAGAAGCATAAAATACAGTATAAATACAACAGTTTGTCCATCGTATAAAACGAATAATTGCAACCAGTATGAAACTTATGGTCATTTCAACTTTCCGAGCAACCTAGGCTTCACCCTAGGGCGTTGCTCCAACGGATTGAATAGTTAGGGCCTTAGAAGTCAACGCCCGAACCATAAAATGCAAAAAAAATACAGCAGTGTTTCCATCATATAACAGATATAATTGCAACCAGTTTGAAATTGAAGGCCAATTCTACGTTCCGGGCAACCTAGGCATCACTCTATTGCGTTGCTCCACCAGATCGAATAGTTAGTGCCTTAGAAGTCAACGCCAGAAGCATAAAATACAATATAAATACAACAGTTTTTCCATCGTATAAAACGAATAATTGCAACCAGTATGAAACTTATGGACATTTCTACTTTCCGAGCAACATAGGCATCACCCTAGGGCGTCGCTCCAACAGATTGAATAGTTAGGGCCTTAGAAGGCAACGCCCGAACCATAAAATGCAAAAAGAATACAACAGTGTTTCCATCATATATCAGGAATAGTTGCAACCAGTTTCATAGTGATGGCCAATTCTACGTTCCGGGCAACCTAGGTTTCACTACAGGGCGTTGCTCCACCAGACCGAATAGTTACGGCCTAAGAAGTCAACGCCAGAAGCATAAAATACGATATAAATACAACAGCGTTTCCATCGTATAGAACGAATAATTGCAAGCAGTGTGAAAGTTATGGACATTTCTACATTCCGAGCAACCTAGGCTTCACTCTAGGGCGTTGCTCCACCAGATCGAATAGTTAGGTCCTTAGAAGTAAACGCCAGAAGCATAAAATGCAAAAAGAATACAACAGTGTTTCCATCATATATCAGGAATAGTTGCAACCAGTTTCATAGTGATGGCCAATTCTACGTTCCGGGCAAGCTAGGCTTCACTCTAGGGCGTTGCTCCACCAGATCGAATAGTTAGTGCCTTAGAAGTCAACGCCAGAAGCATAAAATACAGTATAAATACAACAGTTTGTCCATCGTATAAAACGAATAATTGCAACCAGTATGAAACTTATGGTCATTTCAACTTTCCGAGCAACCTAGGCTTCACCCTAGGGCGTTGCTCCAACGGATTGAATAGTTAGGGCCTTAGAAGTCAACGCCCGAACCATAAAATGCAAAAAAAATACAGCAGTGTTTCCATCATATAACAGATATAATTGCAACCAGTTTGAAATTGATGGCCAATTCTACGTTCCGGGCTACCTAGGCATCACTCTATTGCGTTGCTCCACCAGATCGAATAGTTAGTGCCTTAGAAGTCAACGCCAGAAGCATAAAATACAATATAAATACAACAGTTTTTCCATCGTATAAAACGAATAATTGCAACCAGTATGAAACTTATGGTCATTTCTACTTTCCGAGCAACCTAGGCTTCACCCTAGGGCGTTGCTCCAACTGATTGAATAGTTAGGGCCTTAGAAGTCAACGCCCGAACCATAAAATGCAAAAAAAATACAACAGTGTTTTCATCATATGTCAGGAATAATTGCAACCAGTTTGAAAGTGATGGCCAATTCTACGTTCCGGGCAACCTAGGTTTCACTACAGGGCGTTGCTCCACCAGACCGAATAGTTACGGCCTAAGAAGTCAACGCCAGAAGCATAAAATACGATATAAATGCAACAGCTTTTCTATCGTATAAAACGAATAATTGCAACCAGTATGAAACTTATGGTCATTTCTACTTTCCGAGCAAGCTGGGCTTCGCCCTAGGGCGTTGCTCCAACAGATTGAATAGTTAGGGCCTTAGAAGTCTACGCCCGAAGCATAAAATGCAATAAAAATACAACAGTGTATCCATCATATAACAGGAATAGTTGCTACCAGTTTGAAAGCGATGTCCAATTCTACGTTCCGGTCAACCTAGGCTTCACTCTAGGGCGTTGCTCTACCAGATCGAATAGTTAGTGCCTTAGAAGTCAACGCCAGAAGCATAAAATACAATATAAATACAACAGTTTTTCCATCGTATAAAACGAATAACTGCAACCAGTATGAAACATATGATTATTTCTACTTTCCGAGCAACCTAGGCTTCACCCTAGGGCGTTGCTCCAACGGATTGAATAGTTAGGGCCTTAGAAGTCAACGCCCGAACCATAAAATGCAAAAAAAATACAGCAGTGTTTCCATCATATAAGAGGTATAATTGCAACCAGTTTGAAATTGATGGCCAATTCTACGTTCCGGGCAACCTAGGCAACACTCTATTACGTTGGTCCACCAGACCGAATAGTTAGTGCCTTAGAAGTCAACGCCAGAAGCATAAAATACAATATAAATACAACAGTTTTTCCATCGTATAAAACGAATAATTGCAACCAGTATGAAACTTATGGACATTTCTACTTTCCGAGCAACATAGGCATCACCCTAGGGCGTTGCTCCACCAGATCGAATAGTTAGGTCCTTAGAAGTAAACGCCAGAAGCATAAAATGCAAAAAAAATACAACAGTGTTTCCATCATATAACAGGAATAATTGCAACCAGTGTGAAAGTAATGGTCACTTCTACGTTCCGAGCAACCTAGGCGTCACTCTAGGGCGTTGCTCCACCACATCTAATAGCTACGGCCTTAGAAGTCAACGCCAGAGGCATAAAATACAATATAAATACAACAGCGTTTCCATGGTATAAAACGAATAATTGCAACCAGTGTGAAAGTTAAGGTCATTTCCACATTCCGAGCAACCTAGGCTTCACTCTAGGGCGTTGCTCCACCAGATCGAATAGTTAGGTCCTTAGAAGAAAACGCCAGAAGCATAAAATACCATATAAATACAACAGCTTTTCCATGGTATAAAAGGATTAATTGCAACCAGTTTGAACGTGATGGTCATTTCTCCTTTCCGGGCAACCTAGGCTTCACTCTAGGGCGTTGCTCCACTAGATCGAACAGCTAGGGCCTTAGAAGCCAACGCCAGAAGCATAAAATACAATATAAATACAACAGTTTTTCCATCGTATAAAACGAATAATTCCAACCAGTATGAAACTTATGGACATTTATACTTTCCGAGCAACCTAGGCTTCACCCTAGGGCTTTGGTCCAACAGATTGAATAGTTAGGGCCTTTAGAAGTCTACGCCCGAACCATAAAATGCAAAAAAAATACGACAGTGTTTCCATCATGTAACAGGAATAATTGCGACCAGTTTGAAAGTGATGGCCAATTCTACGTTCCGGGCAACCTAGGCTTCACTCTAGGGCGTTGCTCCACCAGATCGAATAGTTAGGTCCTTAGAAGTAAACGCCAGAAGCATAAAATACGATATAAATACAACAGCGTTTCCATCGTATAAAAGGATTAATTGCAACCAGTTTGAACGTGATGGTCATTTCTCCTTTCCGGGCAACCTAGGCTTCACTCTAGGGCGTTGCTCCACTAGATCGAACAGCTAGGGCCTTAGAAGTCAACGCCAGAAGCATAAAACGCAATAAAAATACAACAGTTTTTCCATCGTATAAAACGAATAATTGCAACCAGTATGAAACTTATGGTCATTTCTACTTTCCGAGAACCTAGGATTCACTCTAGGGCGTTGCTCCACCAGATCGAATAGTTAGGTCCTTAGAAGTAAACGCCAGAAGCATAAAATACGATATAAATACAACAGCTTTTCCATCGTATAAAAGGAATAATTGCAAACAGTGTGAAAGTAATGGTCATTTCTACGTTCCGGGCAAGCTAGGCTTCACCGTAGGCCGTTGTTCCACCAGATCGAATAGCTAGGGCCTAAGAAGTGAACGCCAGAAGCATAAAATGTAATAAAGATACAACAGTTCTTCCATCGTATAACAGGATTAATTGCAACCAGTTTGAAAGTGATGGTCATTTCTCCTTTCCGGGCAACCTAGGCTTCACTCTAGGGCGTTGCTCCACTAGATCGAATAGCTAGGGCCTTAGAAGTCAACGCCAGATGCATAAAATACACTATAAATACAACAGTTTTTCCATCGTATAAGACGAATAATTGCAACCAGTATGAAACTTATGGTCATTTCTACTTTCCGAGCAACCTAGGCTTCACCCTAGGCCGTTGCTCCAACAGATTGAATAGTTAGGGCCTTAGAAGTCTACGCCCGAAGCATAAAATGCAATAAAAATACAACAGTGTATCCATCATATAACAGGAATAATTGCTACCAGTTTGAAAGCGATGTCCAATTCTACGTTCCGGTCAACCTAGGCTTCACTCTAGGGCGTTGCTCTACCAGATCGAATAGTTAGTGCCTTAGAAGTCAACGCCAGAAGCATAAAATACAATATAAATACAACAGTTTTTCCATCGTATAAAACGAATAACTGCAACCAGTATGAAACATATGATTATTTCTACTTTCCGAGCAACCTAGGCTTCACCCTAGGGCGTTGCTCCAACGGATTGAATAGTTAGGGCCTTAGAAGTCAACGCCCGAACCATAAAATGCAAAAAAAATACAGCAGTGTTTGTATCATATAAGAGGTATAATTGCAACCAGTTTGAAATTGATGGCCAATTCTACGTTCCGGGCAACCTAGGCAACACTCTATTGCGTTGCTCCACCAGATCGAATAGTTAGTGCCTTAGAAGTCAACGCCAGAAGCATAAAATACAATATAAATACAACAGTTTTTCCATCGTATAAAACGAATAATTGCAACCAGTATGAAACTTATGGACATTTCTACTTTCCGAGCAACATAGGCATCACCCTAGGGCGTCGCTCCAACAGATTGAATAGTTAGGGCCTTAGAAGGCAACGCCCGAACCATAAAATGCAAAAAGAATACAACAGTGTTTCCATCATATATCAGGAATAGTTGCAACCAGTTTCATAGTGATGGCCAATTCTACGTTCCGGGCAACCTAGGTTTCACTACAGGGCGTTGCTCCACCAGACCGAATAGTTACGGCCTAAGAAGTCAACGCCAGAAGCATAAAATACGATATAAATACAACAGCGTTTCCATCGTATAGAACGAATAATTGCAAGCAGTGTGAAAGTTATGGACATTTCTACATTCCGAGCAACCTAGGCTTCACTCTAGGGCGTTGCTCCACCAGATCGAATAGTTAGGTCCTTAGAAGTAAACGCCAGAAGCATAAAATGCAAAAAGAATACAACAGTGTTTCCATCATATATCAGGAATAGTTGCAACCAGTTTCATAGTGATGGCCAATTCTACGTTCCGGGCAAGCTAGGCTTCACTCTAGGGCGTTGCTCCACCAGATCGTATAGTTAGTGCCTTAGAAGTCAACGCCAGAAGCATAAAATACAGTATAAATACAACAGTTTGTCCATCGTATAAAACGAATAATTGCAACCAGTATGAAACTTATGGTCATTTCAACTTTCCGAGCAACCTAGGCTTCACCCTAGGGCGTTGCTCCAACGGATTGAATAGTTAGGGCCTTAGAAGTCAACGCCCGAACCATAAAATGCAAAAAAAATACAGCAGTGTTTCCATCATATAACAGATATAATTGCAACCAGTTTGAAATTGATGGCCAATTCTACGTTCCGGGCTACCTAGGCATCACTCTATTGCGTTGCTCCACCAGATCGAATAGTTAGTGCCTTAGAAGTCAACGCCAGAAGCATAAAATACAATATAAATACAACAGTTTTTCCATCGTATAAAACGAATAATTGCAACCAGTATGAAACTTATGGTCATTTCTACTTTCCGAGCAACCTAGGCTTCACCCTAGGGCGTTGCTCCAACTGATTGAATAGTTAGGGCCTTAGAAGTCAACGCCCGAACCATAAAATGCAAAAAAAATACAACAGTGTTTCCATCATATGTCAGGAATAATTGCAACCAGTTTGAAAGTGATGGCCAATTCTACGTTCCGGGCAACCTAGGTTTCACTACAGGGCGTTGCTCCACCAGACCGAATAGTTACGGCCTAAGAAGTCAACGCCAGAAGCATAAAATACGATATAAATGCAACAGCTTTTCTATCGTATAAAACGAATAATTGCAACCAGTATGAAACTTATGGTCATTTCTACTTTCCGAGCAAGCTGGGCTTCACCCTAGGGCGTTGCTCCAACAGATTGAATAGTTAGGGCCTTAGAAGTCTACGCCCGAAGCATAAAATGCAATAAAAATACAACAGTGTATCCATCATATAACAGGAATAGTTGCTACCAGTTTGAAAGCGATGTCCAATTCTACGTTCCGGTCAACCTAGGCTTCACTCTAGGGCGTTGCTCTACCAGATCGAATAGTTAGTGCCTTAGAAGTCAACGCCAGAAGCATAAAATACAATATAAATACAACAGTTTTTCCATCGTATAAAACGAATAACTGCAACCAGTATGAAACATATGATTATTTCTACTTTCCGAGCAACCTAGGCTTCACCCTAGGGCGTTGCTCCAACGGATTGAATAGTTAGGGCCTTAGAAGTCAACGCCCGAACCATAAAATGCAAAAAAAATACAGCAGTGTTTCCATCATATAAGAGGTATAATTGCAACCAGTTTGAAATTGATGGCCAATTCTACGTTCCGGGCAACCTAGGCAACACTCTATTACGTTGGTCCACCAGACCGAATAGTTAGTGCCTTAGAAGTCAACGCCAGAAGCATAAAATACAATATAAATACAACAGTTTTTCCATCGTATAAAACGAATAATTGCAACCAGTATGAAACTTATGGACATTTCTACTTTCCGAGCAACATAGGCATCACCCTAGGGCGTTGCTCCACCAGATCGAATAGTTAGGTCCTTAGAAGTAAACGCCAGAAGCATAAAATGCAAAAAAAATACAACAGTGTATCCATCATGTAACAGGAATAATTTCGACCAGTTTGAAAGTGATGGCCAATTCTACGTTCCGGGCAACCTAGGCTTCACTCTAGGGCGTTGCTCCACCAGATCGAATAGTTAGTGCCTTAGAAGTTATCGCCAGAAGCATAAAATACAGTATAAATACAACAGTTTTTCCATTGTATGAAACAAATAAATGCAACCAGTATGAAACATATGGTCATTTCTACTTTCCGAGCAACCTAGGCTTCACACTAGGGCATTGCTCCAACGGATTGAATAGTTAGGGCCTTAGAAGTCAACGCCCGAACCATAAAATGCAAAAAAAATACAACAGTGTTTCCATCATATAACAGGAATAATTGCAACCAGTGTGAAAGTAATGGTCACTTCTACGTTCCGAGCAACCTAGGCGTCACTCTAGGGCGTTGCTCCACCACATCTAATAGCTACGGCCTTAGAAGTCAACGCCAGAGGCATAAAATACAATATAAATACAACAGCGTTTCCATGGTATAAAACGAATAATTGCAACCAGTGTGAAAGTTAAGGTCATTTCCACATTCCGAGCAACCTAGGCTTCACTCTAGGGCGTTGCTCCACCAGATCGAATAGTTAGGTCCTTAGAAGAAAACGCCAGAAGCATAAAATACCATATAAATACAACAGCTTTTCCATGGTATAAAAGGATTAATTGCAACCAGTTTGAACGTGATGGTCATTTCTCCTTTCCGGGCAACCTAGGCTTCACTCTAGGGCGTTGCTCCACTAGATCGAACAGCTAGGGCCTTAGAAGCCAACGCCAGAAGCATAAAATACAATATAAATACAACAGTTTTTCCATCGTATAAAACGAATAATTCCAACCAGTATGAAACTTATGGACATTTATACTTTCCGAGCAACCTAGGCTTCACCCTAGGGCTTTGGTCCAACAGATTGAATAGTTAAGGCCTTTAGAAGTCTACGCCCGAACCATAAAATGCAAAAAAAATACGACAGTGTTTCCATCATGTAACAGGAATAATTGCGACCAGTTTGAAAGTGATGGCCAATTCTACGTTCCGGGCAACCTAGGCTTCACTCTAGGGCGTTGCTCCACCAGACCGAATAGTTACGGCCTAAGAAGTCAACGCCAGAAGCATAAAATACGATATAAACACAACAGCTTTTCCATAGTATAAAACGAGTAATTGCAACCAGTGTGAAAGTAATGGTCATTTCTACGTTCCGAGCACCCTAGGCGTCACTCTAGGGCGTTGCTCCACCACATCTAATAGCTACGGCCTTAGAAGTCAACGCCAGAAGCATAAAATACAATATAAATACAACAGCGTTTCCATCGTATAAAAGGATTAATTGCAACCAGTTTGAACGTGATGGTCATTTCTCCTTTCCGGGCAACCTAGGCTTCACTCTAGGGCGTTGCTCCACTAGATCGAACAGCTAGGGCCTTAGAAGTCAACGCCAGAAGCATAAAACGCAATAAAAATACAACAGTTTTTCCATCGTATAAAACGAATAATTGCAACCAGTATGAAACTTATGGTCATTTCTACTTTCCGAGAACCTAGGATTCACTCTAGGGCGTTGCTCCACCAGATCGAATAGTTAGGTCCTTAGAAGTAAACGCCAGAAGCATAAAATACGATATAAATACAACAGCTTTTCCATCGTATAAAAGGAATAATTGCAAACAGTGTGAAAGTAATGGTCATTTCTACGTTCCGGGCAAGCTAGGCTTCACCCTAGGCCGTTGTTCCACCAGATCGAATAGCTAGGGCCTAAGAAGTGAACGCCAGAAGCATAAAATGTAATAAAGATACAACAGTTCTTCCATCGTATAACAGGATTAATTGCAACCAGTTTGAAAGTGATGGTCATTTCTCCTTTCCGGGCAACCTAGGCTTCACTCTAGGGCGTTGCTCCACTAGATGGAATAGCTAGGGCCTTAGAAGTCAACGCCAGATGCATAAAATACACTATAAATACAACAGTTTTTCCATCGTATAAGACGAATAATTGCAACCAGTATGAAACTTATGGTCATTTCTACTTTCCGAGCAACCTAGGCTTCTCCCGAGGGCGTTGCTCCAACAGATTGAATAGTTAGGGCCTTTGAAGTCAACGCCCGAACCATAAAATGCAAAAAAAATACAGCAGTGTTTCCATCATATAACAGATATAATTGCAACCAGTTTGAAATTGATGGCCAATTCTACGTTCCCGGCAACCTAGGCATCACTCTATTGCGTTGCTCCACCAGATCTAATAGTTAGTGCCTTAGAAGTCAACGCCAGAAGCATAAAATACAATATAAATACAACAGTTTTTCCATCGTATAAAACGAATAATTGCAACCAGTATGAAACTTATGGACATTTCTACTTTCCGAGCAACATAGGCATCACCCTAGGGCGTCGCTCCAACAGATTGAATAGTTAGGGCCTTAGAAGTCAACGCCCGAACCATAAAATGCAAAAAGAATACAACAGTGTTTCCATCATATATCAGGAATAGTTGCAACCAGTTTCATAGTGATGGCCAATTCTACGTTCCGGGCAACCTAGGTTTCACTACAGGGCGTTGCTCCAACAGACCGAATAGTTACGGCCTAAGAAGTCAACGCCAGAAGCATAAAATACGATATAAATGCAACAGCTTTTCCATCGTATAAAACGAATAATTGCAACCAGTATGAAACTTATGGCCACTTCTACTTTCCGAGCAAGCTGGGCTTCACCCTAGGGCGTTGCTCCAACAGATTGAATAGTTAGGGCCTTAGAAGTCAACGCCCGAAGCATAAAATACAATATAAATACAAGAGTTTTTCCATCGTATAAAACGAATAATTGCAACCAGTATGAAACTTATGCTCATTTCTGCCTTCCCAGCAACCTAGGCTTCACCCTAGGCCGTTGCTCCAACAGATTGAATAGTTAGGGCCTTAGAAGTCTACGCCCGAAGCATAAAATGCAATAAAAATACAACAGTGTATCCATCATATAACAGGAATAATTGCTACCAGTTTGAAAGCGATGTCCAATTCTACGTTCCGGTCAACCTAGGCTTCACTCTAGGGCGTTGCTCTACCAGATCGAATAGTTAGTGCCTTAGAAGTCAACGCCAGAAGCATAAAATACAATATAAATACAACAGTTTTTCCATCGTATAAAACGAATAACTGCAACCAGTATGAAACATATGATTATTTCTACTTTCCGAGCAACCTAGGCTTCACCCTAGGGCGTTGCTCCAACGGATTGAATAGTTAGGGCCTTAGAAGTCAACGCCCGAACCATAAAATGCAAAAAAAATACAGCAGTGTTTCCATCATATAAGAGGTATAATTGCAACCAGTTTGAAATTGATGGCCAATTCTACGTTCCGGGCAACCTAGGCAACACTCTATTACGTTGGTCCACCAGACCGAATAGTTAGTGCCTTAGAAGTCAACGCCAGAAGCATAAAATACAATATAAATACAACAGTTTTTCCATCGTATAAAACGAATAATTGCAACCAGTATGAAACTTATGGACATTTCTACTTTCCGAGCAACATAGGCATCACCCTAGGGCGTTGCTCCACCAGATCGAATAGTTAGGTCCTTAGAAGTAAACGCCAGAAGCATAAAATGCAAAAAAAATACAACAGTGTATCCATCATGTAACAGGAATAATTTCGACCAGTTTGAAAGTGATGGCCAATTCTACGTTCCGGGCAACCTAGGCTTCACTCTAGGGCGTTGCTCCACCAGATCGAATAGTTAGTGCCTTAGAAGTTATCGCCAGAAGCATAAAATACAGTATAAATACAACAGTTTTTCCATCGTATGAAACAAATAAATGCAACCAGTATGAAACATATGGTCATTTCTACTTTCCGAGCAACCTAGGCTTCACACTAGGGCGTTGCTCCAACGGATTGAATAGTTAGGGCCTTAGAAGTCAACGCCCGAACCATAAAATGCAAAAAAAATACAACAGTGTTTCCATCATATAACAGGAATAATTGCAACCAGTTCAAAAGTGATGGCCAATTCTACGTTCCGGGCAACCTAGGTTTCACTCCAGGGCGTTGCTCCACCAGACCGAATAGTTACGGCCTAAGGAGTAAACGCCAGAAGCATAAAATACGATATAAATACAACAGCTTTTCCATCGTATAAAACGAACAATTGCAAACAGTGTGAAAGTAATGGTCACTTCTACGTTCCGAGCAACCTAGGCGTCACTCTAGGGCGTTGCTCCACCACATCTAATAGCTACGGCCTTAGAAGTCAACGCCAGAGGCATAAAATACAATATAAATACAACAGCGTTTCCATGGTATAAAACGAATAATTGCAACCAGTGTGAAAGTTAAGGTCATTTCCACATTCCGAGCAACCTAGGCTTCACTCTAGGGCGTTGCTCCACCAGATCGAATAGTTAGGTCCTTAGAAGAAAACGCCGGAAGCATAAATTACCATATAAATACAACAGCTTTTCCATGGTATAAAAGGATTAATTGCAACCAGTTTGAACGTGATGGTCATTTCTCCTTTCCGGGCAACCTAGGCTTCACTCTAGGGCGTTGCTCCACTAGATCGAACAGCTAGGGCCTTAGAAGCCAACGCCAGAAGCATAAAATACAATATAAATACAACAGTTTTTCCATCGTATAAAACGAATAATTCCAAACAGTATGAAACTTATGGACATTTATACTTTCCGAGCAACCTAGGCTTCACCCTAGGGCTTTGGTCCAACAGATTGAATAGTTAGGGCCTTTAGAAGTCTACGCCCGAACCATAAAATGCAAAAAAAATACGACAGTGTTTCCATCATGTAACAGGAATAATTGCGACCAGTTTGAAAGTGATGGCCAATTCTACGTTCCGGGCAACCTAGGCTTCACTCTAGGGCGTTGCTCCACCAGACCGAATAGTTACGGCCTAAGAAGTCAACGCCAGATGCATAAAATACGATATAAACACAACAGCTTTTCCATAGTATAAAACGAGTAATTGCAACCAGTGTGAAAGTAATGGTCATTTCTACGTTCCGAGCACCCTAGGCGTCACTCTAGGGCGTTGCTCCACCACATCTAATAGCTACGGCCTTAGAAGTCAACGCCAGAAGCATAAAATACAATATAAATACAACAGCGTTTCCATCGTATAAAAGGATTAATTGCAACCAGTTTGAACGTGATGGTCATTTCTCCTTTCCGGGCAACCTAGGCTTCACTCTAAGGCGTTGCTCCACTAGATCGAACAGCTAGGGCCTTAGAAGTCAACGCCAGAAGCATAAAACGCAATAAAAATACAACAGTTTTTCCATCGTATAAAACGAATAATTGCAACCAGTATGAAACTTATGGTCATTTCTACTTTCCGAGAACCTAGGATTCACTCTAGGGCGTTGCTCCACCAGATCGAATAGTTAGGTCCTTAGAAGTAAACGCCAGAAGCATAAAATACGATATAAATACAACAGCTTTTCCATCGTATAAAAGGAATAATTGCAAACAGTGTGAAAGTAATGGTCATTTCTACGTTCCGGGCAAGCTAGGCTTCACCCTAGGCCGTTGTTCCACCAGATCGAATAGCTAGGGCCTAAGAAGTGAACGCCAGAAGCATAAAATGTAATAAAGATACAACAGTTCTTCCATCGTATAACAGGATTAATTGCAACCAGTATGAAACTTATGGTCATTTCTACTTTCCGAGCAACCTAGGCTTCTCCCGAGGGCGTTGCTCAAACAGATTGAATAGTTAGGGCCTTTGAAGTCAACGCCCGAACCATAAAATGCAAAAAAAATTCAACAGTGTTTCCATCATATAACAGGAATAATTGCAACCAGTTTGAAAGTGATGGCCAATTCTACGTTCCGGGCAACCTAGGTTTCAGACCAGGGAGTTGCTCCACCAGACGGAATAGTTACGGCCTAAGAAGTCAACGCCAGAAGCATAAAATACGATAGAAATACAACAGCTTTTCCATCGTATAAAACGAACAATTGCAACCAGTATGAAACTTATGGTCATTTCTACTTTCCGAGCAAGCTAGGCTTCACCCCAGGGCGTTGCTCCAACAGACTGAATAGTTAGGGCCTTAGAAGTCAACGCCCGAACCATAAAATGCAAAAAAAATACAACAGTGTTTCCCTCATATAACAGGAATAATTGCAACCAGTTTGAAAGTGATGGCCAATTCTACGTTCCGGGCAACCTAGGCTTCACTCTGGGGCGTCGCTCCAACAGATCGAATCGTTAGTGCCTTAGAAATCAACGCCAGAAGCATAAAATACAATATAAATACAACAGTTTTTCCACCGTATAAAACGAATAATTGCAACCAGAATGAAACTTATGGTCATTTCTACTTTCCGAGCAACCTAGGCTTCACCCTTGGGCGTTGCTCCAACGGATTGAATAGTTACGGCCTTAGAAGTCAACGCCCGAACCATAAAATGCAAAAAAAATACAGCAGTGTTTCCATCATATAACAGGTATAATTGCAACCACTTTGAAATTGATGGCCAATTCTACGTTCCGGCAACCTAGGCATCACACTATTGCGTTGCTCCACCAGGTCGAATTGTTAGTGCCTTAGAAGTCAACGCCAGATGCATAAAATACAATATAAATACAACTGTTCTTCCATCGTATAAAACGAATAATTGCAACCAGTATGAAACTTATGGACATTTCTACTTTCCGAGCAACCTAGGCTTCACCCTCGGGCGTTGCTCCAACAGATTGAATAGTTAGGGCCTTAGAAGTCAACGCCTGAACCATAAAATGCAAAAAAAATACAACAGTGTTTCCATCATATATCAGGAATAATTGCAACCAGTTTGAAAGTGATGGTCAATTCTACGTTCCGGGCAACCTAGGCTTCACTCTAGGGCGTTGCTCCACCAGATCGAATAGTTAGTGCCTTAGAAGTCAACGCCAGAAGCATAAAATACAGTATAAATACAACAGTTTGTCCACCGTATAAAACGAATAATTGCAACCAGTATGAAACTTATGGTCATTTCAACTTTCCGAGCAACCTAGGCTTCACCCTAGGGCGTTGCTCCAACGGATTGAATAGTTAGGGCCTTAGAAGTGAACGCCCGAACCATAAAATGCAAAAAAAATACAGCAGTGTTTCCATCATATAACAGATATAATTGCAACCAGTTTGAAATTGATGGCCAATTCTACGTTCCGGGCAACCTAGGTTACACTCCAGGGCGTTGCTCCACCAGACCGAGTAGTTACGGCCTAAGGAGTAAACGCCAGAAGCATAAAATACGACATAAATACAACAGCTTTTCCATCGTATAAAACGAACAATTGCAACCAGTGTGAAAGTAATGGTCATTTCTACGTTCCGAGCAACCTAGGCGTCACTCTAGGGCGTTGACCCACCACATCTAATAGCTACGGCCTTAGAAGTCAACGCCAGAGGCATAAAATACAATATAAATACAACAGCGTTTCCATCGTATAAAACGAATAATTGCAACCAGTGTGAAAGTTAAGGTCATTTCCACATTCCGAGCAACCTAGGCTTCACTCTAGGGCGTTGCTCCACCAGATCGAATAGTTAGGTCCTTAGAAGAAAACGCCAGAAGCATAAAATACCATATAAATACAACAGCTTTTCCATGGTATAAAAGGATTAATTGCAACCAGTTTGAACGTGATGGTCATTTCTCCTTTCCGGGCAACCTAGGCTTCACTCTAGGGCGTTGCTCCACTAGATCGAACAGCTAGGGCCTTAGAAGCCAACGCCAGAAGCATAAAATACAATATAAATACAACAGTTTTTCCATCGTATAAAACGAATAATTCCAACCAGTATGAAACTTATGGACATTTATACTTTCCGAGCAACCTAAGCTTCACCCTAGGGCGTTGGTCCAACAGATTGAATAGTTAGGGCCTTTAGAAGTCTACGCCCGAACCATAAAATGCAAAAAAAATACGACAGTGTTTCCACCATGTAACAGGAATAATTGCGACCAGTTTGAAAGTGATGGCCAATTCTACGTTCCGGGCAACCTAGGCTTCACTCTAGGGCGTTGCTCCACCAGACCGAATAGTTACGGCCTAAGAAGTCAACGCCAGAAGCATAAAATACGATATAAACACAACAGCTTTTCCATAGTATAAAACGAGTAATTGCAACCAGTGTGAAAGTAATGGTCATTTCTACGTTCCGAGCACCCTAGGCGTCACTCTAGGGCGTTGCTCCACCACATCTAATAGCTACGGCCTTAGAAGTCAACGCCAGAAGCATAAAATACAATATAAATACAACAGCGTTTCCATCGTATAAAAGGATTAATTGCAACCACTTTGAACGTGATGGTCATTTCTCCTTTCCGGGCAACCTAGGCTTCACTCTAGGGCGTTGCTCCACTGGATCGAACAGCTAGGGCCTTAGAAGTCAACGCCAGAAGCATAAAACGCAATAAAAATACAACAGTCTTTCCATCGTATAAAACGAATAATTGCAACCAGTATGAAACTTATGGTCATTTCTACTTTCCGAGCAACCTAGGATTCACTCTAGGGCGTTGCTCCACCAGATCGAATAGTTAGGTCCTTAGAAGTAAACGCCAGAAGCATAAAATACGATATAAATACAACAGCTTTTCCATCGTATAAAAGGAATAATTGCAAACAGTGTGAAAGTAATGGTCATTTCTACGTTCCGGGCAAGCTAGGCTTCACCTTAGGCCGTTGTTCCACCAGATCGAATAGCTAGGGCCTAAGAAGTGAACGCCAGAAGCATAAAATGTAATAAAGATACAACAGTTCTTCCATCGTATAACAGGATTAATTGCAACCAGTTTGAAAGTGATGGCCATTTCTCCTTTCCGGGCAACCTAGGCTTCACTCTAGGGCGTTGCTCCACTAGATCGAATAGCTAGGGCCTTAGAAGTCAACGCCAGATGCATAAAATACACTATAAATACAACAGTTTTTCCATCGTATAAGACGAATAATTGCAACCAGTATGAAACTTATGGTCATTTCTACTTTCCGAGCAACCTAGGCTTCTCCCGAGGGCGTTGCTCCAACAGATTGAATAGTTAGTGCCTTAGAAGTCAACGCTCGAACCATAAAATGCAAAAAAAATACAACAGTGTTTCCATCATATAACAGGAATAATTGCAACCAGTTTGAAAGTGATGGCCAATTCTACGTTCCGGGCAACCTAGGTTTCAGACCAGGGCGTTGCTCCACCAGACGGAATAGTTACGGCCTAAGAAGTCAACGCCAGAAGCATAAAATACGATATAAATACAACAGCTTTTCCATCGTATAAAACGAACAATTGCAACCAGTATGAAACTTATGGTCATTTCTACTTTCCGAGCAAGCTAGGCTTCACCCCAGGGCGTTGCTCCAACAGACTGAATAGTTAGGGCCTTAGAAGTCAACGCCCGAACCATAAAATGCAAAAAAAATACAACAGTGTTTCCCTCATATAACAGGAATAATTGCAACCAGTTTGAAAGTGATGGCCAATTCTACGTTGCGGGCAACCTAGGCTTCACTCTAGGGCGTCGCTCCAACAGATCGAATCGTTAGTGCCTTAGCAATCAACGCCAGAAGCATAAAATACAATATAAATACAACATTTTTTCCACCGTATAAAACGAATAATTGCAACCAGAATGAAACTTATGGTCATTTCTACTTTCCGAGCAACCTAGGCTTCACCCTTGGGCGTTGCTCCACTGGATCGAACAGCTAGGGCCTTAGAAGTCAACGCCAGAAGCATAAAACGCAATAAAAATACAACAGTCTTTCCATCGTATAAAACGAATAATTGCAACCAGTATGAAACTTATGGTCATTTCTACTTTCCGAGCAACCTAGGATTCACTCTAGGGCGTTGCTCCACCAGATCGAATAGTTAGGTCCTTAGAAGTAAACGCCAGAAGCATAAAATACGATATAAATACAACAGCTTTTCCATCGTATAAAAGGAATAATTGCAAACAGTGTGAAAGTAATGGTCATTTCTACGTTCCGGGCAAGCTAGGCTTCACCTTAGGCCGTTGTTCCACCAGATCGAATAGCTAGGGCCTAAGAAGTGAACGCCAGAAGCATAAAATGTAATAAAGATACAACAGTTCTTCCATCGTATAACAGGATTAATTGCAACCAGTTTGAAAGTGATGGTCATTTCTCCTTTCCGGGCAACCTAGGCTTCACTCTAGGGCGTTGCTCCACTAGATCGAATAGCTAGGGCCTTAGAAGTCAACGCCAGATGCATAAAATACACTATAAATACAACAGTTTTTCCATCGTATAAGACGAATAATTGCAACCAGTATGAAACTTATGGTCATTTCTACTTTCCGAGCAACCTAGGCTTCTCCCGAGGGCGTTGCTCCAACAGATTGAATAGTTAGTGCCTTAGAAGTCAACGCTCGAACCATAAAATGCAAAAAAAATACAACAGTGTTTCCATCATATAACAGGAATAATTGCAACCAGTTTGAAAGTGATGGCCAATTCTACGTTCCGGGCAACCTAGGTTTCAGACCAGGGCGTTGCTCCACCAGACGGAATAGTTACGGCCTAAGAAGTCAACGCCAGAAGCATAAAATACGATATAAATACAACAGCTTTTCCATCGTATAAAACGAACAATTGCAACCAGTATGAAACTTATGGTCATTTCTACTTTCCGAGCAAGCTAGGCTTCACCCCAGGGCGTTGCTCCAACAGACTGAATAGTTAGGGCCTTAGAAGTCAACGCCCGAACCATAAAATGCAAAAAAAATACAACAGTGTTTCCCTCATATAACAGGAATAATTGCAACCAGTTTGAAAGTAATGGCCAATTCTACGTTGCGGGCAACCTAGGCTTCACTCTAGGGCGTCGCTCCAACAGATCGAATCGTTAGTGCCTTAGAAATCAACGCCAGAAGCATAAAATACAATATAAATACAACATTTTTTCCACCGTATAAAACGAATAATTGCAACCAGAATGAAACTTATGGTCATTTCTACTTTCCGAGCAACCTAGGCTTCACCCTTGGGCGTTGCTCCAACGGATTGAATAGTTACGGCCTTAGAAGTCAACGCCCGAACCATAAAATGCAAAAAAAATACAGCAGTGTTTCCATCATATAACAGGTATAATTGTAACCAGTTTGAAATTGATGGCCAATTCTACGTTCCGGCAACCTAGGCATCACACTATTGCGTTGCTCCACCAGATCGAATTGTTAGTGCCTTAGAAGTCAACGCCAGATGCATAAAATACAATATAAATACAACTGTTCTTCCGTCGTATAAAACGAATAATTGCAACCAGTATGAAACTTATGGACATTTCTACTTTCCGAGCAACCTAGGCTTCACCCTAGGGCGTTGCTCCAACAGATTGAATAGTTAGGGCCTTAGAAGTCAACGCCTGAACCATAAAATGCAAAAAAAATACAACAGTGTTTCCATCATATATCAGGAATAATTGCAACCAGTTTGAAAGTGATGGCCAATTCTACGTTCCGGGCAACCTAGGCTTCACTCTAGGGCGTTGCTCCACCAGACCGAATAGTTACGGCCTAAGAAGTCAACGCCAGAAGCATAAAATACGATATAAATGCAACAGCTTTTCCATCGTATAAAACGAATAATTGCAACCAGTATGAAACTTATGGTCATTTCTACTTTCCGAGCAAGCTGGGCTTCACCCTAGGGCGTTGCTCCAACAGATTGAATAGTTAGGGCCTTAGAAGTCTACGCCCGAAGCATAAAATGCAATAAAAATACAGCAGTGTTTCCATCATATAAGAGGTATAATTGCAACCAGTTTGAAATTGATGGCCAATTCTACGTTCCGGGCAACCTAGGCAACACTCTATTACGTTGCTCCACCAGATCGAATAGTTAGTGCCTTAGAAGTCAACGCCAGAAGCATAAAATACAATATAAATACAACAGTTTTTCCATCGTATATAACGAATAATTGCAACCAGTATGAAACTTATGGACATTTCTACTTTCCGAGCAACATAGGCATCACCCTAGGGCGTCGCTCCAACAGATTGAATAGTTAGGGCCTTAGAAGTCAACGCCCGAACCATAAAATGCAAAAAGAATACAACAGTGTTTCCATCATATATCAGGAATAATTGCAACCAGTTTCAAAGTGATGGCCTATTCTACGTTCCAGGCAACCTAGGCTTCACTCTAGGGCGTTGTTTCACCACATCGAATAGTTAGGGCCTAAGAAGTCAACGCCAGAAGCATAAAATACAATATAAATATAACAGTTTTTCCATCGTATAAAACGAATAATAGCCACCAGTGTGAAAGTTATGGTCATTTCTACGTTCCGGGCAACCTAGGTTTCACTCTAGGGCGTTGCTCCAACAGATCAAACAGTTAGGGCCTTAGAAGCCAACGCCCGAAGCATTAAATACAAAATAAATAGAACAGTTTTTCCACAGTATAAAACGAATAATTGCTACCAGTGTAAAAGTTATGGTTATTTCTACGTTCCGGGCAACCTAGGCTTCACCCTAGGCCGTTGTTCCACCAGATCGAATAGTTAGGGCCTAAGAAGGGAACCCCAGAAGCATAAAATACAATATAAATACAACAGTTTTTCCATCATATAAAACGAATAATTGCAACCAGTATGAAAGTTATGGTCATTTCGACTTTCCGGGCAACCTAGGCTTCACTCTAGGGCGTTGCTCCAACAGATTGAATAGATAGGGCCTTAGAAGTCAATGCCCGAAGCATAAAATGCAACAAAAATACAACAGTTTTTCCATCGTATAACAGGATTAATTGCTACCAGTTTGAAAGTGATGGTCATTTCTATGTTCCGGGCAACCTAGGCTTCACTCTAGGGCGTTGCTCCACTAGATCGAATTGCTAGGGCCTTAGAAGTCAACGCCCGAACCATAAAATGCAAAAAAAATACAACAGTGTTTCCATCATATATCAGGAATAATTGCAACCAGTTTGACAGTGATGACCAATTCTACGTTCCGGGCAACCTAGGTTTCACTCCAGGGCGTTGCTCCACCAGACCGAATAGTTACGGCCTAAGAAGTCAACGCCAGAAGCATAAAATACGATATAAATACAACAGCGTTTCCATCGTATAGAACGAATAATTGCAAGCAGTGTGAAAGTTATGGACATTTCTACATTCCGAGCAACCTAGGCTTCACTCTAGGGCGTTGCTCCACCAGATCGAATAGTCAGGTCCTTAGAAGTAAACGCCAGAAGCATAAAATACGATATAAATACAACAGCTTTTCCATCGTATAAAAGGATTAATTGCAACCAGTTTGAAAGTGATGGTCATTTCTCCTTTCCGGGCAACCTCGGCTTCACTCTAGGGCGTTGCTCCACTAGATCGAACAGCTAGGGCCTTAGAAGTCAACGCCAGAAGCATAAAATACAATATAAATACAACAGTTTTTCCATCGTATAAAACGAATAATTGCAACCATTATGAAACTTATGGTCATTTCTACTTTCCGAGCTACCTAGGCTTCACCCTAGGGCGTTGCTGCAACAGATTGCATAGTTAGAGCCTTAGAAGTCGACGCCAGAAGCATAAAATACAATATAAATACAACAGCTTTTCCATCGTATAAAACGAATAATTGCAAGTAGTATGAAACATATGGTCATTTCTACTTTCCGAGCAAGCTAGGCTTCACCCTAGGGCGTTGGCCCAACAGATTGAATAGTTAGGGCCTCAGAAGTTAACGCCCGAAGCATAAAATGCAATAACAATACACCAGTGTTTCCACCATATATCAGGAATAATTGCAACCAGTTTGTAGTGATGGCCAATTCTACGTTCCGGGCAACCTAGGTTTCACTCCAGGGCGTCGATCCACCAGATCGAATAGTTAGTGCCTTAGAAGTCAACGCCAGAAGCATAAAATACAATATAAATACAACAGTTTTTCCATCGTGTAAAACGAATAATTGCAACCAGTATGAAACTTATGGTCATTTCTACTTTCCGAGCAACCTAGGCTTCACCCTAGGGCGTTGCTCCAACAGATTGAATAGTTAGGACCTTAGAAGTCAACGCCCGAAGCATAAAATGCAAGAAAAATACAACAGTGTTTCCATCATATAACAGGGATAGTTGCAACCAGTTTGAAAGTGATGGCCAATTCTACGTTCCGGGCAACCTAGGCTTCGCTCTAGGGCGTTGCTCCACCAGATCGAATAGATAGTGCCTCAGAGGTCAACGCCAGAAGCATAAAATACGATATAAATACAACAGTTTTTCCATCGTATGAAACAAATAATTGCAACCAGTATGAAGCATATGGTCATTTCTACTCTCCGAGCAACCTAGGCTTCACCCTAGGGCGTTGCTCCAACGGATTGAATAGTTAGGGCCTTAGAAGTCAACGTCCGAACCATAAAATGCAAATAAAATACAACAGTGTATCCATCATGTAACAGGAGTAATTTCGACCAGTTTGAAAGTGATGGCCAATTCTACGTTCCGGGCAACCTAGGCTTCACTCTGGGGCGTTGCTCCACCAGATCGAATAGTTAGTGCCTTAGAAGTCAACGCCTGAAGCATAAAATACAATATAAATACAACAGTTTTTCCATCGTATGAAACAAATAATTGCAACCAGTATGAAGCATATGGTCATTTCTACTCTCCGAGCAACCTAGGCTTCACCCTAGGGCGTTGCTCCAACGGATTGAATAGTTAGGGCCTTAGAAGTCAACGTCCGCACCATAAAATGCAAAAAAAATACAACAGTGTTTCCATAATATAACAGGTATAATTGCAACCAGTTTGAAAGTGATGGCCAATTCTACGTTCTGGGCAACCTAGGTGTCACTCCAGGGCGTTACTCCACCAGACCGAATAGTTACGGCCTAAGAAGTCAACGCCAGAAGCATAAAATACGATATAAATACAACAGCTTTTCCATCGTATAAAACGAATAATTGCAACCAGTGTGAAAGTAATGGTCATTTCAACGTTCCGAGCACCCTAGGCGTCACTCTAGGGCGTTGCTCCACCAGACCGAATGGTTAGGTCCTTAGAAGTCAACGCCAGAAGCATAAAATACGATATAAATACAACAGCTTTTCCATCGTATAAAAGGAATAATTGCAAACAGTGTGAAAGTAATGGTCATTTCTACGTTCCGGGCAACCTAGGCTTCACTGTATGGCGTTCTTCCACCACATCGAATAGCTACGGCCTCAGAAGTCAACGCCTGAAGTATAAAATACAATAAAAATACAACAGTCTTTCCATCCTATAACAGGAATAATTGCAACCCGTGTGAAAGTGATGGTCATTTCTACGTTCCAGGCAACCTAGGCTTCACTCTAGGGCGTTGCTCCACCAGATCAAACAGTTGGGGCCTTAGAAGTCAACGCCCGAAGCATTAAATACAAAATAAATAGAACAGTTTTTCCATTGTATAAAACGAATAATTGCTACCAGTGTAAAAGTTATGGTCATTTATGCGTTCTGGGCAACCTAGGCTTCACTCTAGGCTGTTGTTCCACCAGATCGAATAGTTAGGGCCTAAGAAGTGAACGCCAGAAGCATAAAATACAATATAAATACCACAGTTTTTCCATCATATAAAACGAATGATAGTAACCAGTGTGAAAGATATGACCATTTCTACGTTCCGGGCATCCTAGGCTGCACTCTAGGGCGTTGCTGCACTAGATCGAATAGTTAGGGCCTTACAAGTCAACGCCCGAAGCATAAAATAGAATAAAAATACAACAGTCTTTCCATCCTATAACAGGAATAATTGCAACCCGTGTGAAAGTGATGGTCATTTCTACGTTCCAGGCAACCTAGGCTTCACTCTAGGGCGTTGCTCCACCAGATCAAACAGTTGGGGCCTTAGAAGTCAACGCCCGAAGCATTAAATACAAAATAAATAGAATAGTTTTTCCATTGTATAAAACGAATAATTGCTACCAGTGTAAAAGTTATGGTCATTTCTACGTTCCGGGCAACCTAGGCTTCACCCTAGGCCGTTGTTCCACCAGATCGAATAGTTAGGGCCTAAGAAGTGAACGCCAGAAGCATAAAATACAAAATAAATAAATCAGTTTTTCCATTGTATAAAACAAATAATTGCTACCAGTGTAAAAGTTATGGTCATTTCTACGTTCTGGGCAACCTAGGCTTCACCCTAGGACGTTGTTCCACCAGATCGAATAGTTAGGGCCTAAGAAGTGAACGCCAGAAGCATAAAATACAATATAAATACAACAGTTTTTCCATCATATAAAACGAATGATAGCAACCAGTGTGAAAGTTATGGTCATTTCTACGTTCCGGGCAACCTAGGCTGCACTCTAGGGCGTTGCTCCACTAGATCGAATAGTTAGGGCCTTACAAGTCAACGCCCGAAGCATAAAATACAAAATAAATAAAACACTTTTTCCGTCGTATAAAACGAGAAATTGCAAACAGTGTGAAAGATATGGTCATTTCTACGATCCGGGCAACCTAGGCTTCACTCTAGGGCGTTGCTCTACCAGATCGAATAGTTAGGGCCTTAGAAGACAACGCCCGAAGCATAAAACACAAAATAAATAGAACAGTTTTTCCATCGTATAAAACGAATAATTGCTACCAGTGTGAAAGTTATGCTCACTTCTACGTTCTGGGAAACCTAGGCTTCACCCTAGGATGTTGTTCCACCAGATCGAATAGTTAGGGCCTAAGAAGTGAACGCCAGAAGCATAAAATACAATATAAATACAACAGTTTTTCCATCATATAAAACGAATGATAGCAACCAGTGTGAAAGTTATGGTCATTTCTACATTTCGAGCAACCTAGGCTTCACTCTATGGCGTTCTTCCACCACATCGAATAGCAACGGCCTCAGAAGTCAACGCCAGAAGCATAAAATACGATATAAATACAACAGCTTATCCATCGTATAAAACAAATAATTGCAACCAGTGTGAAAGTTATGGTCATTTCTACGTTCCGGGAAACCCAGGCTTCACTGTATGGCTTTCTTCCACCACATCGAATAGCTACGGCCTCAGAAGTCAGCGCCTGAAGTATAAAATACAATAAAAATACAACAGTCTTTCCATCCTATAACAGGAACAATTGCAGCAAGCGTGAATGTAATGATCATTTCGGCGTTTCGGGCATCCTAGACTTAACTCTGAGGCATCGCTCCACTAGATCGAATAGTTAGGGCCTTAGAAGCCAACGCCCGAAGCATAAAATACGATATAAATACAACAGCTTTTCCATCGTATAAAACAAATAATTGCAACCAGTGTGAAAGTTATGGTCATTTCTACGTTCCGGGAAACCTAAGCTTCACCCTAGGGCGTTGGTCCAACAGATTGAATAGTTAGGGCCTTTAGAAGTCTACGCCCGAACCATAAAATGCAAAAAAAATACGACAGTGTTTCCACCATGTAACAGGAATAATTGCGACCAGTTTGAAAGTGATGGCCAATTCTACGTTCCGGGCAACCTAGGCTTCACTCTAGGGCGTTGCTCCACCAGACCGAATAGTTACGGCCTAAGAAGTCAACGCCAGAAGCATAAAATACGATATAAACACAACAGCTTTTCCATAGTATAAAACGAGTAATTGCAACCAGTGTGAAAGTAATGGTCATTTCTACGTTCCGAGCACCCTAGGCGTCACTCTAGGGCGTTGCTCCACCACATCTAATAGCTACGGCCTTAGAAGTCAACGCCAGAAGCATAAAATACAATATAAATACAACAGCGTTTCCATCGTATAAAAGGATTAATTGCAACCACTTTGAACGTGATGGTCATTTCTCCTTTCCGGGCAACCTAGGCTTCACTCTAGGGCGTTGCTCCACTGGATCGAACAGCTAGGGCCTTAGAAGTCAACGCCAGAAGCATAAAACGCAATAAAAATACAACAGTCTTTCCATCGTATAAAACGAATAATTGCAACCAGTATGAAACTTATGGTCATTTCTACTTTCCGAGCAACCTAGGATTCACTCTAGGGCGTTGCTCCACCAGATCGAATAGTTAGGTCCTTAGAAGTAAACGCCAGAAGCATAAAATACGATATAAATACAACAGCTTTTCCATCGTATAAAAGGAATAATTGCAAACAGTGTGAAAGTAATGGTCATTTCTACGTTCCGGGCAAGCTAGGCTTCACCTTAGGCCGTTGTTCCACCAGATCGAATAGCTAGGGCCTAAGAAGTGAACGCCAGAAGCATAAAATGTAATAAAGATACAACAGTTCTTCCATCGTATAACAGGATTAATTGCAACCAGTTTGAAAGTGATGGTCATTTCTCCTTTCCGGGCAACCTAGGCTTCACTCTAGGGCGTTGCTCCACTAGATCGAATAGCTAGGGCCTTAGAAGTCAACGCCAGATGCATAAAATACACTATAAATACAACAGTTTTTCCATCGTATAAGACGAATAATTGCAACCAGTATGAAACTTATGGTCATTTCTACTTTCCGAGCAACCTAGGCTTCTCCCGAGGGCGTTGCTCCAACAGATTGAATAGTTAGTGCCTTAGAAGTCAACGCTCGAACCATAAAATGCAAAAAAAATACAACAGTGTTTCCATCATATAACAGGAATAATTGCAACCAGTTTGAAAGTGATGGCCAATTCTACGTTCCGGGCAACCTAGGTTTCAGACCAGGGCGTTGCTCCACCAGACGGAATAGTTACGGCCTAAGAAGTCAACGCCAGAAGCATAAAATACGATATAAATACAACAGCTTTTCCATCGTATAAAACGAACAATTGCAACCAGTATGAAACTTATGGTCATTTCTACTTTCCGAGCAAGCTAGGCTTCACCCCAGGGCGTTGCTCCAACAGACTGAATAGTTAGGGCCTTAGAAGTCAACGCCCGAACCATAAAATGCAAAAAAAAAATACAACAGTGTTTCCCTCATATAACAGGAATAATTGCAACCAGTTTGAAAGTGATGGCCAATTCTACGTTGCGGGCAACCTAGGCTTCACTCTAGGGCGTCGCTCCAACAGATCGAATCGTTAGTGCCTTAGAAATCAACGCCAGAAGCATAAAATACAATATAAATACAACATTTTTTCCACCGTATAAAACGAATAATTGCAACCAGAATGAAACTTATGGTCATTTCTACTTTCCGAGCAACCTAGGCTTCACCCTTGGGCGTTGCTCCAACGGATTGAATAGTTACGGCCTTAGAAGTCAACGCCCGAACCATAAAATGCAAAAAAAATACAGCAGTGTTTCCATCATATAACAGGTATAATTGTAACCAGTTTGAAATTGATGGCCAATTCTACGTTCCGGCAACCTAGGCATCACACTATTGCGTTGCTCCACCAGATCGAATTGTTAGTGCCTTAGAAGTCAACGCCAGATGCATAAAATACAATATAAATACAACTGTTCTTCCGTCGTATAAAACGAATAATTGCAACCAGTATGAAACTTATGGACATTTCTACTTTCCGAGCAACCTAGGCTTCACCCTAGGGCGTTGCTCCAACAGATTGAAAAGTTAGGGCCTTAGAAGTCAACGCCTGAACCATAAAATGCAAAAAAAATACAACAGTGTTTCCATCATATATCAGGAATAATTGCAACCAGTTTGAAAGTGATGGCCAATTCTACGTTCCGGGCAACCTAGGCTTCACTCTAGGGCGTTGCTCCACCAGACCGAATAGTTACGGCCTAAGAAGTCAACGCCAGAAGCATAAAATACGATATAAATGCAACAGCTTTTCCATCGTATAAAACGAATAATTGCAACCAGTATGAAACTTATGGTCATTTCTACTTTCCGAGCAAGCTGGGCTTCACCCTAGGGCGTTGCTCCAACAGATTGAATAGTTAGGGCCTTAGAAGTCTACGCCCGAAGCATAAAATGCAATAAAAATACAGCAGTGTTTCCATCATATAAGAGGTATAATTGCAACCAGTTTGAAATTGATGGCCAATTCTACGTTCCGGGCAACCTAGGCAACACTCTATTACGTTGCTCCACCAGATCGAATAGTTAGTGCCTTAGAAGTCAACGCCAGATGCATAAAATACACTATAAATACAACAGTTTTTCCATCGTATAAGACGAATAATTGCAACCAGTATGAAACTTATGGTCATTTCTACTTTCCGAGCAACCTAGGCTTCTCCCGAGGGCGTTGCTCCAACAGATTGAATAGTTAGTGCCTTAGAAGTCAACGCTCGAACCATAAAATGCAAAAAAAATACAACAGTGTTTCCATCATATAACAGGAATAATTGCAACCAGTTTGAAAGTGATGGCCAATTCTACGTTCCGGGCAACCTAGGTTTCAGACCAGGGCGTTGCTCCACCAGACGGAATAGTTACGGCCTAAGAAGTCAACGCCAGAAGCATAAAATACGATATAAATACAACAGCTTTTCCATCGTATAAAACGAACAATTGCAACCAGTATGAAACTTATGGTCATTTCTACTTTCCGAGCAAGCTAGGCTTCACCCCAGGGCGTTGCTCCAACAGACTGAATAGTTAGGGCCTTAGAAGTCAACGCCCGAACCATAAAATGCAAAAAAAAAAATACAACAGTGTTTCCCTCATATAACAGGAATAATTGCAACCAGTTTGAAAGTGATGGCCAATTCTACGTTGCGGGCAACCTAGGCTTCACTCTAGGGCGTCGCTCCAACAGATCGAATCGTTAGTGCCTTAGAAATCAACGCCAGAAGCATAAAATACAATATAAATACAACATTTTTTCCACCGTATAAAACGAATAATTGCAACCAGAATGAAACTTATGGTCATTTCTACTTTCCGAGCAACCTAGGCTTCACCCTTGGGCGTTGCTCCAACGGATTGAATAGTTACGGCCTTAGAAGTCAACGCCCGAACCATAAAATGCAAAAAAAATACAGCAGTGTTTCCATCATATAACAGGTATAATTGTAACCAGTTTGAAATTGATGGCCAATTCTACGTTCCGGCAACCTAGGCATCACACTATTGCGTTGCTCCACCAGATCGAATTGTTAGTGCCTTAGAAGTCAACGCCAGATGCATAAAATACAATATAAATACAACTGTTCTTCCGTCGTATAAAACGAATAATTGCAACCAGTATGAAACTTATGGACATTTCTACTTTCCGAGCAACCTAGGCTTCACCCTAGGGCGTTGCTCCAACAGATTGAATAGTTAGGGCCTTAGAAGTCAACGCCTGAACCATAAAATGCAAAAAAAATACAACAGTGTTTCCATCATATATCAGGAATAATTGCAACCAGTTTGAAAGTGATGGCCAATTCTACGTTCCGGGCAACCTAGGCTTCACTCTAGGGCGTTGCTCCACCAGACCGAATAGTTACGGCCTAAGAAGTCAACGCCAGAAGCATAAAATACGATATAAATGCAACAGCTTTTCCATCGTATAAAACGAATAATTGCAACCAGTATGAAACTTATGGTCATTTCTACTTTCCGAGCAAGCTGGGCTTCACCCTAGGGCGTTGCTCCAACAGATTGAATAGTTAGGGCCTTAGAAGTCTACGCCCGAAGCATAAAATGCAATAAAAATACAGCAGTGTTTCCATCATATAAGAGGTATAATTGCAACCAGTTTGAAATTGATGGCCAATTCTACGTTCCGGGCAACCTAGGCAACACTCTATTACGTTGCTCCACCAGATCGAATAGTTAGTGCCTTAGAAGTCAACGCCAGAAGCATAAAATACAATATAAATACAACAGTTTTTCCATCGTATATAACGAATAATTGCAACCAGTATGAAACTTATGGACATTTCTACTTTCCGAGCAACATAGGCATCACCCTAGGGCGTCGCTCCAACAGATTGAATAGTTAGGGCCTTAGAAGTCAACGCCCGAACCATAAAATGCAAAAAGAATACAACAGTGTTTCCATCATATATCAGGAATAATTGCAACCAGTTTCAAAGTGATGGCCTATTCTACGTTCCAGGCAACCTAGGCTTCACTCTAGGGCGTTGTTTCACCACATCGAATAGTTAGGGCCTAAGAAGTCAACGCCAGAAGCATAAAATACAATATAAATATAACAGTTTTTCCATCGTATAAAACGAATAATAGCCACCAGTGTGAAAGTTATGGTCATTTCTACGTTCCGGGCAACCTAGGTTTCACTCTAGGGCGTTGCTCCACCAGATCAAACAGTTAGGGCCTTAGAAGCCAACGCCCGAAGCATTAAATACAAAATAAATAGAACAGTTTTTCCACAGTATAAAACGAATAATTGCTACCAGTGTAAAAGTTATGGTTATTTCTACGTTCCGGGCAACCTAGGCTTCACCCTAGGCCGTTGTTCCACCAGAACGAATAGTTAGGGCCTAAGAAGGGAACCCCAGAAGCATAAAATACAATATAAATACAACAGTTTTTCCATCATATAAAACGAATAATTGCAACCAGTATGAAAGTTATGGTCATTTCGACTTTCCGGGCAACCTAGGCTTCACTCTAGGGCGTTGCTCCAACAGATTGAATAGATAGGGCCTTAGAAGTCAATGCCCGAAGCATAAAATGCAACAAAAATACAACAGTTTTTCCATCGTATAACAGGATTAATTGCTACCAGTTTGAAAGTGATGGTCATTTCTATGTTCCGGGCAACCTAGGCTTCACTCTAGGGCGTTGCTCCACTAGATCGAATTGCTAGGGCCTTAGAAGTCAACGCCCGAACCATAAAATGCAAAAAAAATACAACAGTGTTTCCATCATATATCAGGAATAATTGCAACCAGTTTGACAGTGATGACCAATTCTACGTTCCGGGCAACCTAGGTTTCACTCCAGGGCGTTGCTCCACCAGACCGAATAGTTACGGCCTAAGAAGTCAACGCCAGAAGCATAAAATACGATATAAATACAACAGCGTTTCCATCGTATAGAACGAATAATTGCAAGCAGTGTGAAAGTTATGGACATTTCTACATTCCGAGCAACCTAGGCTTCACTCTAGGGCGTTGCTCCACCAGATCGAATAGTCAGGTCCTTAGAAGTAAACGCCAGAAGCATAAAATACGATATAAATACAACAGCTTTTCCATCGTATAAAAGGATTAATTGCAACCAGTTTGAAAGTGATGGTCATTTCTCCTTTCCGGGCAACCTCGGCTTCACTCTAGGGCGTTGCTCCACTAGATCGAACAGCTAGGGCCTTAGAAGTCAACGCCAGAAGCATAAAATACAATATAAATACAACAGTTTTTCCATCGTATAAAACGAATAATTGCAACCATTATGAAACTTATGGTCATTTCTACTTTCCGAGCTACCTAGGCTTCACCCTAGGGCGTTGCTGCAACAGATTGCATAGTTAGAGCCTTAGAAGTCGACGCCAGAAGCATAAAATACAATATAAATACAACAGCTTTTCCATCGTATAAAACGAATAATTGCAAGTAGTATGAAACATATGGTCATTTCTACTTTCCGAGCAAGCTAGGCTTCACCCTAGGGCGTTGGCCCAACAGATTGAATAGTTAGGGCCTCAGAAGTTAACGCCCGAAGCATAAAATGCAATAACAATACACCAGTGTTTCCACCATATATCAGGAATAATTGCAACCAGTTTGTAGTGATGGCCAATTCTACGTTCCGGGCAACCTAGGTTTCACTCCAGGGCGTCGATCCACCAGATCGAATAGTTAGTGCCTTAGAAGTCAACGCCAGAAGCATAAAATACAATATAAATACAACAGTTTTTCCATCGTGTAAAACGAATAATTGCAACCAGTATGAAACTTATGGTCATTTCTACTTTCCGAGCAACCTAGGCTTCACCCTAGGGCGTTGCTCCAACAGATTGAATAGTTAGGACCTTAGAAGTCAACGCCCGAAGCATAAAATGCAAAAAAAATACAACAGTGTTTCCATCATATAACAGGGATAGTTGCAACCAGTTTGAAAGTGATGGCCAATTCTACGTTCCGGGCAACCTAGGCTTCGCTCTAGGGCGTTGCTCCACCAGATCGAATAGATAGTGCCTCAGAGGTCAACGCCAGAAGCATAAAATACGATATAAATACAACAGTTTTTCCATCGTATGAAACAAATAATTGCAACCAGTATGAAGCATATGGTCATTTCTACTCTCCGAGCAACCTAGGCTTCACCCTAGGGCGTTGCTCCAACGGATTGAATAGTTAGGGCCTTAGAAGTCAACGTCCGAACCATAAAATGCAAATAAAATACAACAGTGTATCCATCATGTAACAGGAATAATTTCGACCAGTTTGAAAGTGATGGCCAATTCTACGTTCCGGGCAACCTAGGCTTCACTCTGGGGCGTTGCTCCACCAGATCGAATAGTTAGTGCCTTAGAAGTCAACGCCTGAAGCATAAAATACAATATAAATACAACAGTTTTTCCATCGTATGAAACAAATAATTGCAACCAGTATGAAGCATATGGTCATTTCTACTCTCCGAGCAACCTAGGCTTCACCCTAGGGCGTTGCTCCAACGGATTGAATAGTTAGGGCCTTAGAAGTCAACGTCCGCACCATAAAATGCAAAAAAAATACAACAGTGTTTCCATAATATAACAGGTATAATTGCAACCAGTTTGAAAGTGATGGCCAATTCTACGTTCTGGGCAACCTAGGTGTCACTCCAGGGCGTTACTCCACCAGACCGAATAGTTACGGCCTAAGAAGTCAACGCCAGAAGCATAAAATACGATATAAATACAACAGCTTTTCCATCGTATAAAACGAATAATTGCAACCAGTGTGAAAGTAATGGTCATTTCAACGTTCCGAGCACCCTAGGCGTCACTCTAGGGCGTTGCTCCACCAGACCGAATGGTTAGGTCCTTAGAAGTCAACGCCAGAAGCATAAAATACGATATAAATACAACAGCTTTTCCATCGTATAAAAGGAATAATTGCAAACAGTGTGAAAGTAATGGTCATTTCTACGTTCCGGGCAACCTAGGCTTCACTGTATGGCGTTCTTCCACCACATCGAATAGCTACGGCCTCAGAAGTCAACGCCTGAAGTATAAAATACAATAAAAATACAACAGTCTTTCCATCCTATAACAGGAATAATTGCAACCCGTGTGAAAGTGATGGTCATTTCTACGTTCCAGGCAACCTAGGCTTCACTCTAGGGCGTTGCTCCACCAGATCAAACAGTTGGGGCCTTAGAAGTCAACGCCCGAAGCATTAAATACAAAATAAATAGAACAGTTTTTCCATTGTATAAAACGAATAATTGCTACCAGTGTAAAAGTTATGGTCATTTATGCGTTCTGGGCAACCCAGGCTTCACTCTAGGCTGTTGTTCCACCAGATCGAATAGTTAGGGCCTAAGAAGTGAACGCCAGAAGCATAAAATACAATATAAATACCACAGTTTTTCCATCATATAAAACGAATGATAGTAACCAGTGTGAAAGATATGACCATTTCTACGTTCCGGGCATCCTAGGCTGCACTCTAGGGCGTTGCTGCACTAGATCGAATAGTTAGGGCCTTACAAGTCAACGCCCGAAGCATAAAATAGAATAAAAATACAACAGTCTTTCCATCCTATAACAGGAATAATTGCAACCCGTGTGAAAGTGATGGTCATTTCTACGTTCCAGGCAACCTAGGCTTCACTCTAGGGCGTTGCTCCACCAGATCAAACAGTTGGGGCCTTAGAAGTCAACGCCCGAAGCATTAAATACAAAATAAATAGAATAGTTTTTCCATTGTATAAAACGAATAATTGCTACCAGTGTAAAAGTTATGGTCATTTCTACGTTCCGGGCAACCTAGGCTTCACCCTAGGCCGTTGTTCCACCAGATCGAATAGTTAGGGCCTAAGAAGTGAACGCCAGAAGCATAAAATACAAAATAAATAAATCAGTTTTTCCATTGTATAAAACAAATAATTGCTACCAGTGTAAAAGTTATGGTCATTTCTACGTTCTGGGCAACCTAGGCTTCACCCTAGGACGTTGTTCCACCAGATCGAATAGTTAGGGCCTAAGAAGTGAACGCCAGAAGCATAAAATACAATATAAATACAACAGTTTTTCCATCATATAAAACGAATGATAGCAACCAGTGTGAAAGTTATGGTCATTTCTACGTTCCGGGCAACCTAGGCTGCACTCTAGGGCGTTGCTCCACTAGATCGAATAGTTAGGGCCTTACAAGTCAACGCCCGAAGCATAAAATACAAAATAAATAAAACACTTTTTCCGTCGTATAAAACGAGAAATTGCAAACAGTGTGAAAGATATGGTCATTTCTACGATCCGGGCAACCTAGGCTTCACTCTAGGGCGTTGCTCTACCAGATCGAATAGTTAGGGCCTTAGAAGACAACGCCCGAAGCATAAAACACAAAATAAATAGAACAGTTTTTCCATCGTATAAAACGAATAATTGCTACCAGTGTGAAAGTTATGCTCACTTCTACGTTCTGGGAAACCTAGGCTTCACCCTAGGATGTTGTTCCACCAGATCGAATAGTTAGGGCCTAAGAAGTGAACGCCAGAAGCATAAAATACAATATAAATACAACAGTTTTTCCATCATATAAAACGAATGATAGCAACCAGTGTGAAAGTTATGGTCATTTCTACATTTCGAGCAACCTAGGCTTCACTCTATGGCGTTCTTCCACCACATCGAATAGCAACGGCCTCAGAAGTCAACGCCAGAAGCATAAAATACGATATAAATACAACAGCTTATCCATCGTATAAAACAAATAATTGCAACCAGTGTGAAAGTTATGGTCATTTCTACGTTCCGGGAAACCTAGGCTTCACTGTATGGCTTTCTTCCACCACATCGAATAGCTACGGCCTCAGAAGTCAGCGCCTGAAGTATAAAATACAATAAAAATACAACAGTCTTTCCATCCTATAACAGGAACAATTGCAGCAAGCGTGAATGTAATGATCATTTCGGCGTTTCGGGCATCCTAGACTTAACTCTGAGGCATCGCTCCACTAGATCGAATAGTTAGGGCCTTAGAAGCCAACGCCCGAAGCATAAAATACGATATAAATACAACAGCTTTTCCATCGTATAAAACAAATAATTGCAACCAGTGTGAAAGTTATGGTCATTTCTACGTTCCGGGAAACCTAGGCTTCACTGTATGGCGTTCTTCCACCACATCGAATAGCTACGGCCTCAGAAGTCAGCGCCTGAAGTATAAAATGCAATAAAAATACAACAGTCTTTCCATCCTATAACAGGAATAATCGCAACCCGTGTTAAACAGCTTTTCCATCGTATAAAACAAATAATTACAAGCAGTGTGAAAGTTATGGTTATTTCTACGTTCCGGGCTACCTAGGCTTCACCCTAGGGCGTTGTTCCACCAGATGGAATAGTTAGGGCCTAAGAAGTCAACGCCAGAAGCATAAAATACGATATAAATACAACAGCTTTTCCATCGTATAAAACGAACAAATGCAACCAGTATGAAACTTATGGTCATTTCTACTTTCCGAGCAAGCTAGGCTTCACCCCAGGGCGTTGCTCCAACAGACTGAATAGTTAGGGCCTTAGAAGTCAACGCCCGAACCATAAAATGCAAAAAAAATACAACAGTGTTTCCCTCATATAACAGGAATAATTGCAACCAGTTTGAAAGTGATGGCCAATTCTACGTTGCGGGCAACCTAGGCTTCACTCTAGGGCGTCGCTCCAACAGATCGAATCGTTAGTGCCTTAGAAATCAACGCCAGAAGCATAAAATACAATATAAATACAACAGTTTTTCCACCGTATAAAACGAATAATTGCAACCAGAATGAAACTTATGGTCATTTCTACTTTCCGAGCAACCTAGGCTTCACCCTTGGGCGTTGCTCCAACGTATTGAATAGTTACGGCCTTAGAAGTCAACGCCCGAACCATAAAATGCAAAAAAAATACAGCAGTGTTTCCATCATATAACAGGTATAATTGCTACCAGTTTGAAATTGATGGCCAATTCTACGTTCCGGCAACCTAGGCATCACACTATTGCGTTGCTCCACCAGATCGAATTGTTAGTGCCTTAGAAGTCAACGCCAGATGCATAAAATACAATATAAATACAACTGTTCTTCCGTCGTATAAAACGAATAATTGCAACCAGTATGAAACATATGATTATTTCTACTTTCCGAGCAACCTAGGCTTCACCCTAGGGCGTTGCTCCAACGGATTGAATAGTTAGGGCCTTAGAAGTCAACTCCCGAGCCATAAAATGCAAAAAAAATACAGCAGTGTTTCCATCATATAAGAGGTATAATTGCAACCAGTTTGAAATTGATGGCCAATTCTACGTTCCGGGCAACCTAGGCAACACTCTATTACGTTGCTCCACCAGATCGAATAGTTAGTGCCTTAGAAGTCAACGCCAGAAGCATAAAATACAATATAAATACAACAGTTTTTCCATCGTATAAAACGAATAATTGCAACCAGTATTAAACTTATGGACATTTCTACTTTCCGAGCAACATAGGCATCACCCTAGGGCGTCGCTCCAACAGATTGAATAGTTAGGGCCTTAGAAGTCAACGCCCGAACCATAAAATGCGAAAAGAATACAACAGTGTTTCCATCATATATCAGGAATAGTTGCAACCAGTTTCATAGTGATGGCCAATTCTACGTTCCGGGCAACCTAGGTTTCACTACAGGGCGTTGCTCCACCAGACCGAATAGTTACGGCCTAAGAAGTCAACGCCAGAAGCATAAAATACGATATAAATGCAACAGCTTTTCCATCGTATAAAACGAATAATTGCAACCAGTATGAAACTTATGGCCACTTCTACTTTCCGAGCAAGCTGGGCTTCACCCTAGGGCGTTGCTCCAACAGATTGAATAGTTAGGGCCTTAGAAGTCAACGCCCGAAGCATAAAATACAATATAAATACAAGAGTTTTTCCATCGTATAAAACGAATAATTGCAACCAGTATGAAACTCATGCTCATTTCTGCCTTCCCAGCAACCTAGGCTTCACCCTAGGGCGTTGCTCCAACAGATTGAATAGTTAGGGTCTTAGAAGTCAACGCCCGAACCATAAAATGCAAAAAAAATACAACAGTGTTTCCATCATATATCAGGAATAATTGCAACCAGTTTCAAAGTGATGGCCTATTCTACGTTCCAGGCAACCTAGGCTTCACTCTAGGTCGTTGTTTCACCACATCGAATAGTTAGGGCCTAAGAAGTCAACGCCAGAAGCATAAAATACAATATAAATATAACAGTTCTTCCATCGTATAAAACGAATAATAGCCACCAGTGTGAAAGTTATGGTCATTTCTACGTTCCGGGCAACCTAGGTTTCACTCTAGGGCGTTGCTCCACCAGATCAAACAGTTAGGGCCTTAGAAGCCAACGCCCGAAGCATAAAATACAATATAAATACAACAGTTTTTCCATCGTCTAAAACGAATAATTGCAACCAGTATGAAACCTATGGTCATTTCTACTTTCCGAGCAACCTAGGCTTCACCCTAGGGCGTTGCTCCAACAGATTGAATAGTTAGGGCCTTAGAAGTCTACGCCCGAACCATAAAATGCAAATAAAATACAACAGTGTATCCATCATGTAACAGGAATAATTTCGACCAGTTTGAAAGTGATGGCCAATTCTACGTTCCGGGCAACCTAGGCTTCACTCTGGGGCGTTGCTCCACCAGATCGAATAGTTAGTGCCTTAGAAGTCAACGCCTGAAGCATAAAATACAATATAAATACAACAGTTTTTCCATCGTATGAAACAAATAATTGCAACCAGTATGAAGCATATGGTCATTTCTACTCTCCGAGCAACCTAGGCTTCACCCTAGGGCGTTGCTCCAACGGATTGAATAGTTAGGGCCTTAGAAGTCAACGTCCGAACCATAAAATGCAAAAAAAATACAACAGTGTTTCCATCATATAACAGGTATAATTGCAACCAGTTTGAAAGTGATGGCCAATTCTACGTTCTGGGCAACCTAGGTGTCACTCCAGGGCGTTACTCCACCAGACCGAATAGTTACGGCCTAAGAAGTCAACGCCAGAAGCATAAAATACGATATAAATACAACAGCTTTTCCATCGTATAAAACGAATAATTGCAACCAGTGTGAAAGTAATGGTCATTTCAACGTTCCGAGCACCCTAGGCGTCACTCTAGGGCGTTGCTCCACCAGACCGAATGGTTAGGTCCTTAGAAGTCAACGCCAGAAGCATAAAATACGATATAAATACAACAGCTTTTCCATCGTATAAAAGGAATAATTGCAACCCGTGTGAAAGTGATGGTCATTTCTACGTTCCAGGCAACCTAGGCTTCACTCTAGGGCGTTGCTCCACCAGATCAAACAGTTGGGGCCTTAGAAGTCAACGCCCGAAGCATTAAATACAAAATAAATAGAACAGTTTTTCCATTGTATAAAACGAATAATTGCTACCAGTGTAAAAGTTATGGTCATTTATGCGTTCTGGGCAACCTAGGCTTCACTCTAGGCTGTTGTTCCACCAGATCGAATAGTTAGGGCCTAAGAAGTGAACGCCAGAAGCATAAAATACAATATAAATACAACAGTTTTTCCATCATATAAAACGAATGATAGTAACCAGTGTGAAAGATATGACCATTTCTACGTTCCGGGCAACCTAGGCTGCACTCTAGGGCGTTGCTGCACTAGATCGAATAGTTAGGGCCTTACAAGTCAACGCCCGAAGCATAAAATACAATAAAAATACAACAGTCTTTCCATCCTATAACAGGAATAATTGCAACCCGTGTGAAAGTGATGGTCATTTCTACGTTCCAGGCAACCTAGGCTTCACTCTAGGGCGTTGCTCCACCAGATCAAACAGTTGGGGCCTTAGAAGTCAACGCCCGAAGCATTAAATACAAAATAAATAGAACAGTTTTTCCATTGTATAAAACGAATAATTGCTACCAGTGTAAAAGTTATGGTCATTTCTACGTTCCGGGCAACCTAGGCTTCACCCTAGGCCGTTGTTCCACCAGATCGAATAGTTAGGGCCTAAGAAGTGAACGCCAGAAGCATAAAATACAAAATAAATAAATCAGTTTTTCCATTGTATAAAACAAATAATTGCTACCAGTGTAAAAGTTATGGTCATTTCTACGTTCTGGGCAACCTAGGCTTCACCCTAGGACGTTGTTCCACCAGATCGAATAGTTAGGGCCTAAGAAGTGAACGCCAGAAGCATAAAATACAATATAAATACAACAGTTTTTCCATCATATAAAACGAATGATAGCAATCAGTGTGAAAGTTATGGTCATTTCTACGTTCCGGGCAACCTAGGCTGCACTCTAGGGCGTTGCTCCACTAGATCGAATAGTTAGGGCCTTACAAGTCAACGCCCCAAGCATAAAATACAAAATAAATAAAACACTTTTTCCGTCGTATAAAACGAGAAATTGCAAACAGTGTGAAAGATATGGTCATTTCTACGATCCGGGCAACCTAGGCTTCACTCTAGGGCGTTGCTCTACCAGATCGAATAGTTAGGGCCTTAGAAGACAACGCCCGAAGCATAAAACACAAAATAAATAGAACAGTTTTTCCATCGTATAAAACGAATAATTGCTACCAGTGTGAAAGTTATGCTCACTTCTATGTTCTGGGAAACCTAGGCTTCACCCTAGGATGTTGTTCCACCAGATCGAATAGTTAGGGCCTAAGAAGTGAACGCCAGAAGCATAAAATACAATATAAATACAACAGTTTTTCCATCATATAAAACGAATGATAGCAACCAGTGTGAAAGTTATGGTCATTTCTACATTTCGAGCAACCTAGGCTTCACTCTATGGCGTTCTTCCACCACATCGAATAGCAACGGCCTCAGAAGTCAACGCCAGAAGCATAAAATACGATATAAATACAACAGCTTATCCATCGTATAAAACAAATAATTGCAACCAGTGTGAAAGTTATGGTCATTTCTACGTTCCGGGAAACCTAGGCTTCACTGTATGGCGTTCTTCCACCACATCGAATAGCTACGGCCTCAGAAGTCAGCGCCTGAAGTATAAAATACAATAAAAATACAACAGTCTTTCCATCCTATAACAGGAATAATCGCAACCCGTGTTAAACAGCTTTTCCATCGTATAAAACAAATAATTGCAAGCAGTGTGAAAGTTATGGTTATTTCTACGTTCCGGGCTACCTAGGCTTCACCCTAGGGCGTTGTTCCACCAGATGGAATAGTTAGGGCCTAAGAAGTCAACGCCAGAAGCATAAAATACGATATAAATACAACAGTTTTTTCATCGTATAAAACAATTAATTGCAACCAGTTTGAAAGTGATGGTCATTTCTACGTACCGGGCAACCTAGGCTTCACTCTAGGGCGTTGCTCCACCAGATCGAATAGTTAGGGCCTTAGAAGTCAACGCCCGAACCATAAAATATAAAATAAATAGAACAGTTTTTCCATCGTATAAAACGAATAATTGCTACCAGTGTGAAAGTTATGGTCATTACTACCTTCCGGGCAACCTAGACTTCACCCTAGGGCGCTGTTCCACCAGATGGAATAGTTAGGGCCTAAGAAGTCAACGCCAGAAGCATAAAATACGATATAAATACAACAGTTTTTTCATCGTATAAAACAATTAATTGCAACCAGTTTGAAAGTGATGGTCATTTCTACGTACCGGGCAACCTAGGCTTCACTCTAGGGCGTTGCTCCACCAGATCGAATAGTTAGGGCCTTAGAAGTCAACGCCCGAAGCATAAAATATAAAATAAATAGAACAGTTTTTCCATCGTATAAAACGAATAATTGCTACCAGTGTGAAAGTTATGGTCATTACTACCTTCCGGGCAACCTAGACTTCACCCTAGGGCGTTGTTCCACCAGATGGAATAGTTAGGGCCTAAGAAGTGAACGCCAGAAGCATAAAATACAATATAAATACAACAGTTTTTCCATCGTGTAAAACGAATAATTGCAACCAGTATGAAACTTATGGTCATTTCTACGTTCCGGGCAACCTAGGCTTCACCCTAGGCCGTTGTGCCACCAGATCGAATAGTTAGGGCCTAAGAAGTGAACGCCAGAAGCATAAAATGCAATAAAAATACAACAGTCTTTCCATCCTATAACAGGAATAATTGCAACCCGTGTGAAAGTGATGGTCATTTCTACGTTCCAGGCAACCTAGGCTTCACTCTAGGGCGTTGCGCCACCAGATCAAACAGTTGGGACCTTAGAAGTCAACGCCCGAAGCATTAAATACAAAATAAATAGAACAGTTTTTCCATTGTATAAAACGAATAATTGCTACCAGTGTAAAAGTTATGGTCATTTCTATGTTACGGGCAACCTACGCTTCACTCTAGGGCGGTGCTCCACCTGATCGAATAGTTAGGGCCTTAGAAGTCAACCCCAGATGAATAAAATACATTAATGATGCAACAGCTTTTCCATCATATAAAACGAATAATTGCTACCAGTGTGAAAGTTATGGTCATTTCTACGTTCCGGGCAACCTGGGCTTTACTCTAGGGCGTTGTTCCACCAGATGGAATAGTTCGGGCCTAAGAAGTCAACGCCAGAAGCATAAAATACGATATAAATACAACAGATTTTCCATCGCATAAAACAAATAATTGCAACCAGTGTGAAAGTTATGGTCATTTCTACTTTTCAGGCAATCTAGGCTTCACTCTAGGGCGTTGCTCCACCAGATCAAACAGTTAGGGCCTTAGAAGTCAACGCCCGAAGCATTAAATACAAAATAAATAGAACAGTTTTTCCATCGTATAAAACGAAAAATTGCTACCAGTGTGAAAGTTATGGTCATTTCTACGTTCCGCGCAATCTGGGCTTTACCCTAGTGCGTTGTTCCACCACATGGAATAGTTAGGGACTAAGAAGTCAACGCCAGAAGCATAAAAAACGATATAAATACAACAGCTTTTCCATCGTATAAAACGAATAATTGCAACCAGTGTGGAAGTTATGGTCATATCTACGTTCTGGGCAACCTAGGCTTCACACTAGGCCGTTGTTCCACCAGATCGAATAGTTAGGGCCTAAGAAGTGAACGCCAGAATCATAAAATACAATATAAATAAAACAGTTTTTCCATCATATAAAACGAATGATAGCAACCAGTGTGAAAGTTATGGTCATTTCTACGTTCCGGGCAATCTAGGCTGCACTCTAGGTCGTTGCTCCACCAGATCGAATAGTTAGGGCCTTAGAAGTCAACGCCCGAAGCATAAAATACAATATAAATACAACAGTATTTCCATCCTATATCAGGAATGATTGCAACCCGTGTGAAAGTGATGGTCATTTCTACGTTCCAGGCAACCTAGGCTTCACTCTAGGGCGTTGCTCCACCAGATCAAACAGTTAGGGCCTTAGAAGTCAACGCCCGAAGCATTAAATACAAAATAAATAGAACAGTTTTTCCATCGTATAAAACAAATAATTGCAACCAGTGTGAAAGTTATGGTCATTTCTACGTTCCCGGCAACCTAGGCTTCCCTCTAGGGCGTTGCTCCACCTGATCGAATAGTTAGGGCCTTAGAAGTCAACCCCAGATGAATAAAATACATTAATGATGCAACAGCTTTTCCATCATATAAAACGAATAATTGCAACCAGTATGAAAGTTATGGTCATGTCTACTTTCCGAGCAACCTAGGCTTCACCCTAGGGCGTTGCTCCAACAGATTGAATAGTTAGGGCCTTAGAAGTCAATGCCCGAAGCATAAAATGCAATATAAATTTAGCAGTTCTTCCAACGTATAAAACGAATAATTGCAACCAGTGTGAAAGTGATGGTCATTTCTACGTTCCGGGCAACCTAGGCTTCACCCTAGGCCGATGTTCCACCAGATCGAATAGTTAGGGCCTAAGAAGTGAACGCCAGAAACTTAAAATACAATATAAATACAACACTTTTTCCATCATATAAAAGGAATGATAGCAACCAGTGCGAAAGTTATGGTCATTTCTACGTTCCGGGCAACCTAGGCTTCACCCTAGGGCGTTGCTCCACCAGATCGAATAGTTAGGGACTTAGAAGTCAACGCCCGAAGCTTAAAATACAAAATAAATAAAACAGTTTTTCCATCGTATAAAACGAAAAATTGCTACCAGTGTGAAAGTCATGGTCACTTCTACGTTCCGCGCAATCTGAGCTTTACCCTAGGGCGTTGTTCCACCAGATGGAATAGTTAGGGACTAAGAAGTCAACGCCAGAAGCATAAAAAACGATATAAATACAACAGCTTTTCCATTGTATAAAACGAATAATTGCTACCAGTGTAAAAGTTATGGTCATTTCTACGTTCCGGGCAACCTAGGCTTCACCCTAGGCCGTTGTTCCACCAGATCGAATAGTTAGGGCCTAAGAAGTGAACGCCAGAAGCATAAAATACAAAATAAATAGAACAGTTTTTCCATTGTATAAAACGAATAATTGCTACAAGTGTAAAAGTTATGGTCATATCTACGTTCCGGGCAACCTAGACTTCACCCTAGGCCGTTGTTCCACCAGATCGAATAGTTAGGGCCTAAGAAGTGAACGCCAGAAGCATAAAATACAATATAAATACAACAGTTTTTCCATCGTATAAAACGAATAATTGCAACCAGTATGAAACTTATGGTCATTTCTACGTACCGGGCAACCTACGCTTCACACTAGTGCGTTGCTCTACCAGATCGAATAGTTAGGGTCTTAGAAGTCAACGCCCGAAGCATAAAATACAAAATAAATAGAACAGTTTTTCCATCGTATAAAACGAATAATTGCTACCAGTGTGAAAGTTATGGTCATTTCTACTTTCCGGGCAACCTAGGCTTCACCCTAGGGCGTTGTTCCACCAGATGGAATAGTTAGGGCCTAAAAAGTCAACGCCAGAAGCATAAAATACGATATAAATACAACAGCTTTTCCATCGTATAAAACAAATAATTGCAACCAGTTTGATAGTGATGGTCATTTCTACGTACTGTGCAACCTAGGCTTCACTCTAGGGCGTTGCTCCACCAGATCGAATAGTTAGGGCCTTAGAAGTCAACGCCCGAAGCATAAAATATAAAATAAATAGAACAGTTTTTCCATCGTATAAAACGAATGATAGCAACCAGTGTGAAAGTTATGGTCATTTCTACGTTCCGGGCAACCTAGGCTGCACTCTAGGGCGTTGCTCCACCAGATCGAATAGTTAGGGCCTAAGAAGTGAACGCCAGAAGCATAAAATACAATATAAATACAACAGCTTTTCCATCATATAAAACGAATGATAGCAACCAGTGTGAAAGTTATGGTCATTTCTACCTTCCGGGCAACCTAGACTTCACCCTAGGGCGTTGTTCCACCAGATGGAATAGTTAGGGCCTATGAAGTCAACGCCAGAAGCATAAAATACGATATAAATACAACAGCTTTTCCATCGTATAAAACGAATATTTGCTACCAGTGTAAAAGTTATGGTCATTTCTACGTTCCGGGCAACCTAGGCTTCACCCTAGGCCGTTGTTCCACCAGATCGAATAGTTAGGGCCTAAGAAGTGAACGCCAGAAGCATAAAATGCAATATAAATACAACAGTTTTTCCATCATATAAAACGAATGATAGCAACCAGTGTGAAAGTTATGGTCATTTCTACGTTCCGGGCAACCTAGGCTTCACTGTATGGCGTTCTTCCACCACATCGGATAGCTACGGCCTCAGAAGTCAACGCCTGAAGTATAAAATACAATAAAAATACAACTGTCTTTTCATCCTATAACAGGAATAATTGCAACCCGTGTGAAAGTGATTGTCATTTCTACGTTCCAGGCAACCTACGCTTCACTCTAGGGCGTTGCTCCACCAGATCAAACAGTTAGGGCCTTAGAAGTCAACGCCCGAAGCATAAAATACAATATAAATACAACAGTATTTCCATCCTATATCAGGAATGATTGCAACCCGTGTGAAAGTGATGGTCATTTCTACGTTCCAGGCAACCTAGGCTTCACTCTAGGGCGTTGCTCCACCAGATCAAACAGTTAGGGCCTTAGAAGTCAACGCCCGAAGCATTAAATACAAAATAAATAGAACAGTTTTTCCATCGTATAAAACAAATAATTGCAACCAGTGTGAAAGTTATGGTCATTTCTACGTTCCCGGCAACCTAGGCTTCCCTCTAGGGCGTTGCTCCACCTGATCGAATAGTTAGGGCCTTAGAAGTCAACCCCAGATGAATAAAATACATTAATGATGCAACAGCTTTTCCATCATATAAAACGAATAATTGCAACCAGTATGAAAGTTATGGTCATGTCTACTTTCCGAGCAACCTAGGCTTCACCCTAGGGCGTTGCTCCAACAGATTGAATAGTTAGGGCCTTAGAAGTCAATGCCCGAAGCATAAAATGCAATATAAATTTAGCAGTTCTTCCAACGTATAAAACGAATAATTGCAACCAGTGTGAAAGTGATGGTCATCTCTACGTTCCGGGCAACCTAGGCTTCACCCTAGGCCGATGTTCCACCAGATCGAATAGTTAGGGCCTAAGAAGTGAACGCCAGAAACTTAAAATACAATATAAATACAACACTTTTTCCATCATATAAAAGGAATGATAGCAACCAGTGCGAAAGTTATGGTCATTTCTACGTTCCGGGCAACCTAGGCTTCACCCTAGGGCGTTGCTCCACCAGATCGAATAGTTAGGGACTTAGAAGTCAACGCCCGAAGCTTAAAATACAAAATAAATAAAACAGTTTTTCCATCGTATAAAACGAAAAATTGCTACCAGTGTGAAAGTCATGGTCACTTCTACGTTCCGCGCAATCTGAGCTTTACCCTAGGGCGTTGTTCCACCAGATGGAATAGTTAGGGACTAAGAAGTCAACGCCAGAAGCATAAAAAACGATATAAATACAACAGCTTTTCCATTGTATAAAACGAATAATTGCTACCAGTGTAAAAGTTATGGTCATTTCTACGTTCCGGGCAACCTAGGCTTCACCCTAGGCCGTTGCTCCACCAGATCGAATAGTTAGGGCCTAAGAAGTGAACGCCAGAAGCGTAAAATACAAAATAGATAGAACAGTTTTTCCATTGTATAAAACGAATAATTGCTACAAGTGTAAAAGTTATGGTCATATCTACGTTCCGGGCAACCTAGACTTCACCCTAGGCCGTTGTTCCACCAGATCGAATAGTTAGGGCCTAAGAAGTGCACGCCAGAAGCATAAAATACAATATAAATACAACAGTTTTTCCATCATATAAAACGAATGATAGCAACCAGTGTGAAAGTTATGGTCATTTCTACGTTCCGGGCAACCTAGGCTTCACTGTATGGCGTTCTTCCACCACATCGGATAGCTACGGCCTCAGAAGTCAACGCCTGAAGTATAAAATACAATAAAAATACAACTGTCTTTTCATCCTATAACAGGAATAATTGCAACCCGTGTGAAAGTGATTGTCATTTCTACGTTCCAGGCAACCTACGCTTCACTCTAGGGCGTTGCTCCACCAGATCAAACAGTTAGGGCCTTAGAAGTCAACGCCCCAAGCATTAAATACAAAATAAATAGAACAGTTTTTCCATTGCATAAAACGAATAATTGCTACCAGTGTGAAAGTTATGGTCATTTCTACGTTCCGCGCAACCTGGGCTTTACTCTAGGGCGTTGTTCCACCAGATGGAATAGTTAGGGCCTAAGAAGCCAACGCCAGAAGCATAAAATACGATAAAGATGCAACAGTTTTTCCATCGTATAAAACGAATAATTGCAACCAGTGTGAAAGTGATGGTCATTTCTACGTTCCGGGCAACCTAGGCTTCACCCTAGGCCGTTGTTCCACCAGATCGAATAGTTAGGGCCTAAGAAGTGAACGCCAGAAACTTAAAATACAATATAAATACAACACTTTTTCCATCATATAAAACGAATGATAGCAACCAGTGCGAAAGTTATGGTTATTTCTACGTTCCGGGCAACCTAGGCTTCACCCTAGGGCGTTGCTCCACCAGATCGAATAGTTAGGGACTTAGAAGTCAACGCCCGAAGCTTAAAATACAAAATAAATAAAACAGTTTTTCCATCGTATAAAACGAAAAATTGCTACCAGTGTGAAAGTTATGGTCATTTCTACGTTCCGCGCAATCTGAGCTTCACCCTAGGGCGTTGTTCCACCAGATGGAATAGTTAGGGCCTAAGAAGTCAACGCCAGAAGCATAAAATACGATATAAATACAACAGCTTTTCCATCGTATAAAATAAATAATTGCTACCAGTGTAAAAGTTATGGTCATTTCTACGCTCAGGGCAACCTAGTCTTCACCCTAGGCCGTTGTTCCACCAGATCGAATAGTTACGGCCTAAGAAGTGAACGCCAGAAGCATAAAATGCAATAAAAATACAACAGCTTTTCCATCGTATAGCGGGAATAATTTGCAACCAGTGTGATAGTAGTGGTCATTTCTACGTTCCAGGCAACCTAGGTTTCACTCCAGGGCGTTGCTCCACCAGGTCGAATAGTTACGGCCTAAGAAGTCAACGCCAGAAGCATAAAACACGATAAAGATGCAACAGTTTTTCCATCGTATAAAACGAATAATTGCTACCAGTGTAAAAGTTATGGTCATTTCTACGTTCCGGGCAACCTAGGCTTCACTCTAGGGCGTTGCTCCACCAGATTAAACAGTTAGGGCCTTAGAAGTCAACGCCCGAAGCATTAAATACAAAATAAATAGAACAGTTTTTCCATTGTATAAAACGAATAATTGCTACCAGTGTAAAAGTTATGGTCATTTCTACGTTCCGGGCAAACTAGGCTTCACCCTAGGCCGTTGTTCCACCAGATGGAATAGTTAGGGCCTAAGAAATGAACGCCAGAAGCATAAAATACAATATAAATACAACAGTTTTTCCATCATATAAAACGAATGATAGCAACCAGTGTGAAAGTTATGGACATTTATAAGTTCCGGGCAACCTAGGCTGCACTCTAGGGCGTTGCTCCACTAGATCGAATAGTTAGGGCCTTAGAAGTCAACGCCCGAAGCATAAAATACAAGATAAATAAAACAGTTTTTCCATCGTATAAAACGAAAAATTGCAAACAGTGTGAAGGATATGGACATTTTTACGATCCGGGCTACCTAGGCTTCACTCTATGGCGTTCTTCCACCACATCGAATAGCAACGGCCTAAGAAGTGAACGCCAGAAGCATAAAATACAATATAAATACAACAGTTTTTCCATCATATAAAACGAATGATAGCAACCAGTGTGAAAGTTATGGTCATTTCTACGTTCCGGGCAACCTAGGCTTCACTCTACGGCGATGCTCCACCAGATCAAACAGTTAGGGCCTTAGAAGTCAACGCCCGAAGCATAAAATACAAAATAAATAGAACGGTTTTTCCATTGTATAAAACGAATAATTGCTGCCAGTGTAAAAGTTATGGTCATTTCTACGTTGCGGGCAACCTAGGCTTCACTCCAGGGCGTTGTACCACCAGATCGAATAGTTAGGGCCTAAGAAGTGAACGCCTGAAGCGTAAAATACAATATAAATACAACAGTTTTTCCATCGTATAAAACGAATAATTGCAACCAGTATGAAACTTATGGTCATTTCTACGTTCCGGGCAACCTGGGCTTCACCCTAGGCCGTTGTTCCTACAGATCGAATAGTTAGGGCCTAAGAAGTGAACGCCAGATGCATAAAATACAATATAAATACTACAGTTTTTCCATCGTGTATAACGAATAATTGCAACCAGTATGAAACTTATGGTCATTTCTACGTTCCGGGCAACCTAGGCTTCACCCTAGGCCGTTGTGCCACCAGATCGAATAGTTAGGGCCTAAGAAGTGAACGCCAGAAGCATAAAATGCAATAAAAATACAACAGTCTTTCCATCCTATAACAGGAATAATTGCAACCCGTGTGAAAGTGATGGTCATTTCTACGTTCCAGGCAACCTAGGCTTCACTCCAGGGCGTTGCTCCACCAGATCAAACAGTTGGGGCCTTAGAAGTCAACGCCCGAAGCATTAAATACAAAATAAATAGAACAGTTTTTCCATTGTATAAAACGAATAATTGCTGCCAGTGTAAAAGTTATGGTCATTTCTATGTTACGGGCAACCTACGCTTCACTCTAGGGCGGTGCTCCACCTGATCGAGTAGTTAGGGCCTTAGAAGTCAACCCCAGATGGATAAAATACATTAATGATGCAACAGCTTTTCCATCATATAAAACGAATAATTGCTACCAGTGTGAAAGTTATGGACATTTCTACGTTCCGGGCAACCTGGGCTTTACTCTAGGGCGTTGTTCCACCAGATGGAATAGTTCGGGCCTAAGAAGTCAACGCCAGAAGCATAAAATACGATATAAATACAACAGATTATCCATCGCATAAAACAAATAATTGCAACCAGTGTGAAAGTTATGGTCATTTCTACGTTCCGGGCAACCTAGGCTTCACTGTATGGCGTTCTTCCACCACATCGAATAGTTACGGCCTCAGAAGTCAACGCCTGAAGTATAAAATACAATAAAAATACAACAGTCTTTCCATCCTATAACAGGAATAATTGCAACCCGTGTGAAAGTGATGGTCATTTCTACGTTCCAGGCAACCTAGGCTTCACTCTAGGGAGTTGCTCCACCAGATCAAACAGTTGGGGCCTTAGAAGTCAACGCCCGAAGCATTAAATACAAAATAAATAGAACAGTTTTTCCATTGTATAAAACGAATAATTGCTACCAGTGTAAAAGTTATGGTCATTTCTATGTTACGGGCAACCTAGGCTTCACTCTAGGGCGGTGCTCCACCTGATCGAATAGTTAGGGCCTTAGAAGTCAACCCCAGATGAATAAAATACATTAATGATGCAACAGCTTTTCCATCATATAAAACGAATAATTGCTACCAGTGTGAAAGTTATGGTCATTTCTACGTTCCGGGCAACCTAGGGTTCACTCCAGGGCGTTGTACCACCAGATCGAATAGTTAGGGCCTAAGAAGTGAACGCCAGAAGCGTAAAATACAATATAAATACAACAGTTTTTGCATCGTATAAAACGAATAATTGCAACCAGTATGAAACTTATGGTCATTTCTACGTTCCGGGCAACCTATGCTTCACTGTATGTCGTTCTTCCACCGCATCGAATCGCTACGGCCTCAGAAGTCAACGCCTGAAGTATAAAATACAATAAAAATACAACTGTCTTTCCATCCTATAACAGGAATAATTGCAACCCGTGTGAAAGGGATGGTCATTTCTACTTTTCAGGCAATCTAGGCTTCACTCTAGGGCGTTGCTCCACCAGATCAAACAGTTAGGGCCTTAGAAGTCAACGCCCGAAGCATTAAATACAAAATAAATAGAAAGGTTTTTCCATCGTATAAAACGAAAAATTGCTACCAGTGTGAAAGTTATGGTCATTTCTACGTTCCGCCTAATCTGGGCTTTACCCTAGTGCGTTGTTCCACCACATGGAATAGTTAGGGACTAAGAAGTCAACGCCAGAAGCATAAAAAACGATATAAATACAACAGCTTTTCCATCGTATAAAACAAATAATTGCAACCAGTGTGAAAGTTATGGTCATTTCTACGTTCCGGGCAACCTAGGCTTCACCCTAGGCCGTTGTTCCACCAGATCGAATAGTTAGGGCCTAAGAAGTGAACGCCAGAAGCATAAAATGCAATATAAATACAACAGTTTTTCCATCATATAAAACGAATGATAGCAACCAGTGTGAAAGTTATGGTCATTTCTACGTACCAGGCAACAGACGCTTCACTCTAGGGAGTTGGTCCACCAGATCAAACAGTTAGTGCCTTAGAAGTCAACGCCCCAAGCATTAAATACAAAATAAATAGAACAGTTTTTCCATTGCATAAAACGAATAATTGCTACCAGTGTGAAAGTTATGGTCATTTCTACGTTCCGCGCAACCTGGGCTTTACTCTAGGGCGTTGTTCCACGAGATGGAATAGTTAGGGCCTAAGAAGCCAACGCCAGAAGCATAAAATACGATAAAGATGCAACAGTTTTTCCATCGTATAAAACGAATAATTGCTACCAGTGTGAAAGTTATGGTCATTTCTACCTTCCGGGCAACCTAGACTTCACCCTAGGGCGTTGTTCCACCAGATGGAATAGTTAGGGCCTAAGAAGTCAACGCCAGAAGCATAAAATACGATATAAATACAACAGCTTTTCCATTGTATAAAACGAATAATTGCTACCAGTGTAAAAGTTATGGTCATTTCTACGTTCCGGGCAACCTAGGCTTCACCCTAGGCCGTTGTTCCACCAGATCGAATAGTTAGGGCCTAAGAAGTGAACGCCAGAAGCATAAAATACAATATAAATACAACAGTTTTTCCATCATATAAAACGAATGATAGCAACCAGTGTGAAAGTTATGGTCATTTCTGCGTTCCGGGCAACCTAGGCTACACTCTAGGGCGTTGCTCCTCTAGATCGAATAGTTAGGGCCTTAGAAGTCAACGCCCGAAGCATAATATACAAAATAAGTAAAACAGTTTTTCCATCGTATAAAACGAAAAATTGCAGACAGTGTGAAAGTTATGATCATTTCTACTTTCGGGGCAACCTAGGCTTCAACCTAGGACGTTGTTCCACCAGATGGAATAGTTAGGGCCTAAGAAGTCAACGCCAGAAGCATAAAATACGATATAAATACAACAGCTTTTCCATCGTATAAAACAAATAATTGCAACCAGTTTGAAAGTGATGGTTTTTTCTACGTACCGGGCAACCTAGGCTTCACTCTAGGGCGATGCTCCACCAGATCGAATAGTTAGGGCCTTAGAAGTCAACGCCCGAAGCATAAAATATAAAATAAATAGAACAGTTTTTCCATCGTATAAAACGAATAATTGCTACCAGTGTGAAAGTTATGGTCATTTCTACCTTCCGGGCAACCTAGACTTCACCCTAGGGCGTTGTTCCACCAGATGGAATAGTTAGGGCCTAAGAAGTCAACGCCAGAAGCATAAAATACGATATAAATACAACAGTTTTTCCATCATATAAAACGAATGATAGCAACCAGTGTGAAAGTTATGGTCATTTCTACGTTCCGGGCAACCTAGGCTTCACTCTACGGCGATGCTTCACCAGATCAAACAGTTAGGGCCTTAGAAGTCAACGCCCGAAGCATAAAATACAAAATAAATAGAACGGTTTTTCCATTGTATAAAACGAATAATTGCTGCCAGTGTAAAAGTTATGGTCATTTCTACGTTGCGGGCAACCTAGGCTTCACTCCAGGGCGTTGTACCACCAGATCGAATAGCTAGGGTCTAAGAAGTCAACGCCAGAAGCATAAAATACGATATAAATACAACAGCTTTTCCATCGTATAAAACAAATAATTGCAACCAGTTTGAAAGTGATGGTCATTTCTACGTACCGGGCAACCTAGTCTTGACTCTAGGGCGTTGCTCCACCAGATCGAATAGTTAGGGCCTTAGAAGTCAACGCCCGAAGCAAAAAATATAAAATAAATGGAACAGTTTTTCCATCGTATAAAACGAATAATTGCTACCAGTTTGAAAGTTATGGTCATTTCTACCTTCCGGGCAACCTAGGCTTCACCCTAGGGCGTTGTTCCACCAGATGGAATAGTTAGGGCCTAAGAAGTCAACGCCAGAAGCATAAAATACGATATAAATACAACAGCTTTTCCATCGTATAAAACAAATAATTGCAACCAGTTTGAAAGTGATGGTCATTTCTACGTACCGGGCAACCTAGTCTTCACTCTAGGGCGTTGCTCCACCAGATCGAATAGTTAGGGCCTTAGAAGTCAACGCCCGAAGCATAAAATATAAAATAAATGGAACAGTTTTTCCATCGTATAAAACGAATAATTGCTACCAGTTTGAAAGTTATGGTCATTTCTACCTTCCGGGCAACCTAGGCTTCACCCTAGGGCGTTGTTCCACCAGATGGAATAGTTAGGGCCTAAGAAGTCAACGCCAGAAGCATAAAATACGATATAAATACAACAGCTTTTCCATCGTATAAAACGAATAATTGCTACCAGTGTAAAAGTTATGGTCATTTCTACGTACCGGGCAACCTAGTCTTCACTCTAGGGCGTTGCTCCACCAGATGGAATAGTTAGGGCCTAAGAAGTCAACGCCAGAAGCATAAAATACGATATAAATACAACAGCTTTTCCATTGTATAAAACGAATAATTGCTACCAGTGTAAAAGTTATGGTCATTTCTACGTTCCGGGCAACCTAGGCTTCACCCTAGGCCGTTGTTCCACCAGATCGAATAGTTAGGGCCTAAGAAGTGAACGCCAGAAGCATAAAATGCAATATAAATACAACAGTTTTTCCATCATATAAAACGAATGATAGCAACCAGTGTGAAAGTTATGGTCATTTCTACGTACCAGGCAACAGACGCTTCACTCTAGGGAGTTGGTCCACCAGATCAAACAGTTAGTGCCTTAGAAGTCAACGCCCCAAGCATTAAATACAAAATAAATAGAACAGTTTTTCCATTGCATAAAACGAATAATTGCTACCAGTGTGAAAGTTATGGTCATTTCTACGTTCCGCGCAACCTGGGCTTTACTCTAGGGCGTTGTTCCACGAGATGGAATAGTTAGGGCCTAAGAAGCCAACGCCAGAAGCATAAAATACGATAAAGATGCAACAGTTTTTCCATCGTATAAAACGAATAATTGCTACCAGTGTGAAAGTTATGGTCATTTCTACCTTCCGGGCAACCTAGACTTCACCCTAGGGCGTTGTTCCACCAGATGGAATAGTTAGGGCCTAAGAAGTCAACGCCAGAAGCATAAAATACGATATAAATACAACAGCTTTTCCATTGTATAAAACGAATAATTGCTACCAGTGTAAAAGTTATGGTCATTTCTACGTTCCGGGCAACCTAGGCTTCACCCTAGGCCGTTGTTCCACCAGATCGAATAGTTAGGGCCTAAGAAGTGAACGCCAGAAGCATAAAATACAATATAAATACAACAGTTTTTCCATCATATAAAACGAATGATAGCAACCAGTGTGAAAGTTATGGTCATTTCTGCGTTCCGGGCAACCTAGGCTGCACTCTAGGGCGTTGCTCCTCTAGATCGAATAGTTAGGGCCTTAGAAGTCAACGCCCGAAGCATAATATACAAAATAAGTAAAACAGTTTTTCCATCGTATAAAACGAAAAATTGCAGACAGTGTGAAAGTTATGATCATTTCTACTTTCGGGGCAACCTAGGCTTCAACCTAGGACGTTGTTCCACCAGATGGAATAGTTAGGGCCTAAGAAGTCAACGCCAGAAGCATAAAATACGATATAAATACAACAGCTTTTCCATCGTATAAAACAAATAATTGCAACCAGTTTGAAAGTGATGGTTTTTTCTACGTACCGGGCAACCTAGGCTTCACTCTAGGGCGATACTCCACCAGATCGAATAGTTAGGGCCTTAGAAGTCAACGCCCGAAGCATAAAATATAAAATAAATAGAACAGTTTTTCCATCGTATAAAACGAATAATTGCTACCAGTGTGAAAGTTATGGTCATTTCTACCTTCCGGGCAACCTAGACTTCACCCTAGGGCGTTGTTCCACCAGATGGAATAGTTAGGGCCTAAGAAGTCAACGCCAGAAGCATAAAATACGATATAAATACAACAGTTTTTCCATCATATAAAACGAATGATAGCAACCAGTGTGAAAGTTATGGTCATTTCTACGTTCCGGGCAACCTAGGCTTCACTCTACGGCGATGCTTCACCAGATCAAACAGTTAGGGCCTTAGAAGTCAACGCCCGAAGCATAAAATACAAAATAAATAGAACGGTTTTTCCATTGTATAAAACGAATAATTGCTGCCAGTGTAAAAGTTATGGTCATTTCTACGTTGCGGGCAACCTAGGCTTCACTCCAGGGCGTTGTACCACCAGATCGAATAGCTAGGGTCTAAGAAGTCAACGCCAGAAGCATAAAATACGATATAAATACAACAGCTTTTCCATCGTATAAAACAAATAATTGCAACCAGTTTGAAAGTGATGGTCATTTCTACGTACCGGGCAACCTAGTCTTGACTCTAGGGCGTTGCTCCACCAGATCGAATAGTTAGGGCCTTAGAAGTCAACGCCCGAAGCAAAAAATATAAAATAAATGGAACAGTTTTTCCATCGTATAAAACGAATAATTGCTACCAGTTTGAAAGTTATGGTCATTTCTACCTTCCGGGCAACCTAGGCTTCACCCTAGGGCGTTGTTCCACCAGATGGAATAGTTAGGGCCTAAGAAGTCAACGCCAGAAGCATAAAATACGATATAAATACAACAGCTTTTCCATCGTATAAAACAAATAATTGCAACCAGTTTGAAAGTGATGGTCATTTCTACGTACCGGGCAACCTAGTCTTCACTCTAGGGCGTTGCTCCACCAGATCGAATAGTTAGGGCCTTAGAAGTCAACGCCCGAAGCATAAAATATAAAATAAATGGAACAGTTTTTCCATCGTATAAAACGAATAATTGCTACCAGTTTGAAAGTTATGGTCATTTCTACCTTCCGGGCAACCTAGGCTTCACCCTAGGGCGTTGTTCCACCAGATGGAATAGTTAGGGCCTAAGAAGTCAACGCCAGAAGCATAAAATACGATATAAATACAACAGCTTTTCCATCGTATAAAACGAATAATTGCTACCAGTGTAAAAGTTATGGTCATTTCTACGTACCGGGCAACCTAGTCTTCACTCTAGGGCGTTGCTCCACCAGATGGAATAGTTAGGGCCTAAGAAGTCAACGCCAGAAGCATAAAATACGATATAAATACAACAGCTTTTCCATTGTATAAAACGAATAATTGCTACCAGTGTAAAAGTTATGGTCATTTCTACGTTCCGGGCAACCTAGGCTTCACCCTAGGCCGTTGTTCCACCAGATCGAATAGTTAGGGCCTAAGAAGTGAACGCCAGAAGCATAAAATACAATATAAATACAACAGTTTTTCCATCATATAAAACGAATGATAGCAACCAGTGTGAAAGTTATGGTCATTTCTGCGTTCCGGGCAACCTAGGCTGCACTCTAGGGCGTTGCTCCTCTAGATCGAATAGTTAGGGCCTTAGAAGTCAACGCCCGAAGCATAATATACAAAATAAGTAAAACAGTTTTTCCATCGTATAAAACGAAAAATTGCAGACAGTGTGAAAGTTATGATCATTTCTACTTTCGGGGCAACCTAGGCTTCAACCTAGGACGTTGTTCCACCAGATGGAATAGTTAGGGCCTAAGAAGTCAACGCCAGAAGCATAAAATACGATATAAATACAACAGCTTTTCCATCGTATAAAACAAATAATTGCAACCAGTTTGAAAGTGATGGTTTTTTCTACGTACCGGGCAACCTAGGCTTCACTCTAGGGCGATGCTCCACCAGATCGAATAGTTAGGGCCTTAGAAGTCAACGCCCGAAGCATAAAATATAAAATAAATAGAACAGTTTTTCCATCGTATAAAACGAATAATTGCTACCAGTGTGAAAGTTATGGTCATTTCTACCTTCCGGGCAACCTAGACTTCACCCTAGGGCGTTGTTCCACCAGATGGAATAGTTAGGGCCTAAGAAGTCAACGCCAGAAGCATAAAATACGATATAAATACAACAGTTTTTCCATCATATAAAACGAATGATAGCAACCAGTGTGAAAGTTATGGTCATTTCTACGTTCCGGGCAACCTAGGCTTCACTCTACGGCGATGCTCCACCAGATCAAACAGTTAGGGCCTTAGAAGTCAACGCCCGAAGCATAAAATACAAAATAAATAGAACGGTTTTTCCATTGTATAAAACGAATAATTGCTGCCAGTGTAAAACTTATGGTCATTTCTACGTTCCGGGCAACCTAGGCTTCACTCTAGGGCGTTGCTCCACCAGATCAAACAGTTAGGGCCTTAGAAGTCAACGCCCGAAGCATTAAATACAAAATAAATATGACAGTTTTTCCATCGTATAAAACGAATTATAGCAACCAGTATGAAAGTTATGGTCATTTCTACGTTCCGGGCAACCTAGGCTGCACTCTAGGGCGTTGCTCCACTAGATCGAATAGTTAGGGCCTTAGAAGTCAACGCCCGAAGCATAAAATACAAAATAAATAAAACAGTTTTTCCATCGTATAAAACGAAAAATTGCAAACAGTGTGAAAGATATGGACATTTTTACGATCCGGGCTACCTAGGCTTCACTCTATGGCGTTCTTCCACCACATCGAATAGCAACGGCCTAAGAAGTGAACGCCAGAAGCATAAAATACAATATAAATACAACAGTTTTTCCATCATATAAAACGAATGATAGCAACCAGTGTGAAAGTTATGGTCATTTCTACGTTCCGGGCAACCTAGGCTTCACTCTACGGCGATGCTTCACCAGATCAAACAGTTAGGGCCTTAGAAGTCAACGCCCGAAGCATAAAATACAAAATAAATAGAACGGTTTTTCCATTGTATAAAACGAATAATTGCTGCCAGTGTAAAAGTTATGGTCATTTCTACGTTGCGGGCAACCTAGGCTTCACTCCAGGGCGTTGTACCACCAGATCGAATAGCTAGGGTCTAAGAAGTCAACGCCAGAAGCATAAAATACGATATAAATACAACAGCTTTTCCATCGTATAAAACAAATAATTGCAACCAGTTTGAAAGTGATGGTCATTTCTACGTACCGGGCAACCTAGTCTTGACTCTAGGGCGTTGCTCCACCAGATCGAATAGTTAGGGCCTTAGAAGTCAACGCCCGAAGCAAAAAATATAAAATAAATGGAACAGTTTTTCCATCGTATAAAACGAATAATTGCTACCAGTTTGAAAGTTATGGTCATTTCTACCTTCCGGGCAACCTAGGCTTCACCCTAGGGCGTTGTTCCACCAGATGGAATAGTTAGGGCCTAAGAAGTCAACGCCAGAAGCATAAAATACGATATAAATACAACAGCTTTTCCATCGTATAAAACAAATAATTGCAACCAGTTTGAAAGTGATGGTCATTTCTACGTACCGGGCAACCTAGTCTTCACTCTAGGGCGTTGCTCCACCAGATCGAATAGTTAGGGCCTTAGAAGTCAACGCCCGAAGCATAAAATATAAAATAAATGGAACAGTTTTTCCATCGTATAAAACGAATAATTGCTACCAGTTTGAAAGTTATGGTCATTTCTACCTTCCGGGCAACCTAGGCTTCACCCTAGGGCGTTGTTCCACCAGATGGAATAGTTAGGGCCTAAGAAGTCAACGCCAGAAGCATAAAATACGATATAAATACAACAGCTTTTCCATCGTATAAAACGAATAATTGCTACCAGTGTAAAAGTTATGGTCATTTCTACGTTCCGGGCAACCTAGGCTTCACTCCAGGGCGTTGTACCACCAGATCGAATAGTTAGGGTCTAAGAAGTGAACGCCTGAAGCGTAAAATACAATATAAACACAACAGTTTTTCCATCGTATAAAACGAATAATTGCAACCAGTATGAAACTTATTGTCATTTCTACGTTCCGGGCAACCTAGGCTTCACTGTATGTCGTTCTTCCACCGCATCGAATAGCTACGGCCTCAGAAGTCAACGCCTGAAGTATAAATTAAAATAAAAATACAACAGTATTTCCATCCTATAACAGGAATAATTGCAACCCGTGTGAAAGTGATGGTCATTTCTACGTTCCAGGCAACCTAGGCTTCACTCTAGGGCGTTGCTCCACCAGATCAAACAGTTGGGGCCTTAGAAGTCAACGCCCGAAGCATTAAATACAAAATAAATACAACAGCTTTTCCATCGTATAAAACAAATAATTGCAACCAGTTTGAAAGTGATGGTCATTTCTACGTACCGGGCAACCTAGTCTTCACTCTAGGGCGTTGCTCCACCTGATCGAATAGTTAGGGCCTAAGAAGTCAACGCCAGAAGCATAAAATACGATATAAATACAACAGCTTTTCCATCGTATAAAACAAATGATTGCAACCAGTTTGAAAGTGATGGTCATTTCTACGTACCGGGCAACCTAGTCTTCACTCTAGGGCGTTGCTCCACCTGATCGAATAGTTAGGGCCTTAGAAGTCAACGCCCGAAGCATAAAATATAAAATAAATGGAACAGTTTTTCCATCGTATAAAACGAATAATTGCTACCAGTTTGAAAGTTATGGTCATTTCTACCTTCCGGGCAACCTAGGCTTCACCCTAGGGCGTTGTTCCACCAGATGGAATAGTTAGGGCCTAAGAAGTCAACGCCAGAAGCATAAAATACGATATAAATACAACAGCTTTTCCATCGTATAAAACGAATAATTGCTACCAGTGTAAAAGTTATGGTCATTTCTACGTTCCGGGCAACCTAGGCTTCACTCCAGGGCGTTGTACCACCAGATCGAATAGTTAGGGCCTAAGAAGTGAACGCCAGAAGCGTAAAATACAATATAAATACAACAGTTTTTGCATCGTATAAAACGAATAATTGCAACCAGTATGAAACTTATGGTCATTTCTACGTTCCGGGCAACCTAGGCTTCACTGTATGTCGCTCTTCCACCGCATCGAATAGCTACGGCCTCAGAAGTCAACGCCTGAAGTATAAAATACAATAAAAATACAACAGTATTTCCATCCTATAACAGGAATGATTGCAACCCGTGTGAAAGTGATGGTCATTTCTACGTTCCAGGCGACCTAGGCTTCACTCCAGGGCGTTGTCCCACAAGATCGAATAGTTAGGGCCTAAGAAGTCGACGCCAGAAGCATAAAATACAATATAAATATAACAGTTTCTCCATCGTATAAAACGAATAATAGCAACCAGTGTGAAGGTTATGATCATTTCTACGTTCCGGGCAACCTAGGCTTCACTCTAGGGCGTTGATCCACCAGATCAAACAGTTAGGGCCTTAGAAGACAACGCCCGAAGCATTAAATACAAAATAAATAGAACAGTCTTTCCATTGTATAAAACGAATAATTGCTACCAGTGTAAAAGTTATGGTCCTTTCTATGTTCCGGGCAACCTAGGCTTCACTCTAGGGCGGTGCTCCACCTGATCGAATAGTTAGGGCCTTAGAAGGCAACCCCAGATGAATAAAATACATTAATGATGCAACAGCTTTTCAATCATATAAAACGAATAATTGCAACCAGTATGAAAGTTATGGTCATGTCTACTTTCCGGGCAACCTAGGCTTCACCCTAGGGCGTTGCTCCAACAGATTGAATAGTTAGGGCCTTAGAAGTCTCTGCCCGAAGCATAAAATGCGATATAAATATAACAGTTCTTCCATCGTATAAAACGAATAATTGCTACCAGTGTGAAAGTTATGGTCATTTCTACGTTCCTCGCAACCTGGGCTTTACCCTAGGGCGTTGTTCCACCAGATGGAATAGTTAGGGCCTAAGAAGTCAGCGCCAGAAGCATAAAATACGATATAAATACAACAGCTTTTCCATCGTATAGAATAAATAATTGCAACCAGTGTGAAAGTTATGGTCATTTCTACGTTCCCGGCAACCTAGGCTTCCCTCTAGGGCGTTGCTCCACCTGATCGAATAGTTAGGGCCTTAGAAGTCAACCCCAGATGAATAAAATACATTAATGATGCAACAGCTTTTCCATCATATAAAACGAATAATTGCAACCAGTATGAAAGTTATGGTCATGTCTACTTTCCGAGCAACCTAGGCTTCACCCTAGGGCGTTGCTCCAACAGATTGAATAGTTAGGGCCTTAGAAGTCAATGCCCGAAGCATAAAATGCAATATAAATTTAACAGTTCTTCCAACGTATAAAACGAATAATTGCTACCAGTGTGAAAGTTATTGTCATTTCTACGTTCCGCGCAACCTGGGCTTTACCCTAGGGCGTTGTTCCACCAGATGGAATAGTTAGGGCCTAAGAAGTCAACGCCAGAAGCATAAAATACGATATAAATACAACAGCTTTTCCATCGTATAAAATAAATAATTGCTACCAGTGTAAAAGTTATGGTCATTTCTACGCTCAGGGCAACCTAGTCTTCACCCTAGGCCGTTGTTCCACCAGATCGAATAGTTAGGGCCTAAGAAGTGAACGCCAGAAGCATAAAATGCAATAAAAATACAACAGCTTTTCCATCGTATAGCGGGAATAATTTGCAACCAGTGTGATAGTAGTGGTCATTTCTACGTTCCAGGCAACCTAGGTTTCACTCCAGGGCGTTGCTCCACCAGGTCGAATAGTTACGGCCTAAGAAGTCAACGCCAGAAGCATAAAACACGATAAAGATGCAACAGTTTTTCCATCGTATAAAACGAATAATTGCAACCAGTGTGAAAGTGATGGTCATTTCTACGTTCCGGGCAACCTAGGCTTCACCCTAGGCCGTTGTTCCACCAGATCGAATAGTTAGGGCCTAAGAAGTGAACGCCAGAAGCATAAAATACAATATAAATACAACAGTTTTTCCATCATATAAAACGAATGATAGCAACCAGTGTGAAAGTTATGGTCATTTCTACATTTCGAGCAACCTAGGCTTCACTCTAGGGCGTTGCTCCACCTGATCGAATAGTTAGGGCCTTAGAAGTCAACGCCCGAAGCATAAAATACAAAATAAATAGAACGGTTTTTCCATTGTATAAAACGAATAATTGCTGCCAGTGTAAAAGTTATGCTCATTTCTACGTTGCGGGCAACCTAGGCTTCACTCCAGGGCGTTGTACCACCAGATCGAATAGTTAGGGCCTAAGAAGTGAACGCCTGAAGCGTAAAATACAATATAAATACAACAGTTTTTCCATCGTATAAAACGAATAATTGCAACCAGTATGAAACTTATGGTCATTTCTACGTTCCGGGCAACCTAGGCTTCACTGTATGTCGTTCTTCCACCGCATCGAATAGCTACGGCCTCAGAAGTCAACGCCTGAAGTATAAAATACAATAAAAATACAACAGTATTTCCATCCTATAACAGGAATAATTGCAACCCGTGTGAAAGTGATGGTCATTTCTACGTTCCAGGCAACCTAGGCTTCACTCTAGGGCGTTGCTCCACCAGATCAAACAGTTGGGGCCTTAGAAGTCAACGCCCGAAGCATTAAATACAAAATAAATACAACAGTTTTTCCATTGTATAAAACGAATAATTGCTACCAGTGTAAAAGTTATGGTCATTTCTACTTTCCGGGCAACCTAGGCTTCACCCTAGGGCGTTGTTCCACCAGATGGAATAGTTAGGGCCTAAGAAGTCAACGCCAGAAGCATAAAATACGATATAAATACAACAGCTTTTCCATCGTATAAAACAAATAATTGCAACCAGTTTGAAAGTGATGGTCATTTCTACGTACCGGGCAACCTAGTCTTCACTCTAGGGCGTTGCTCCACCAGATCGAATAGTTAGGGCCTTAGAAGTCAACGCCCGAAGCATAAAATATAAAATAAATGGAACAGTTTTTCCATCGTATAAAACGAATAATTGCTACCAGTTTGAAAGTTATGGTCATTTCTACCTTCCGGGCAACCTAGGCTTCACCCTAGGGCGTTGTTCCACCAGATGGAATAGTTAGGGCCTAAGAAGTCAACGCCAGAAGCATAAAATACGATATAAATACAACAGCTTTTCCATCGTATAAAACGAATAATTGCTACCAGTGTAAAAGTTATGGTCATTTCTACGTTCCGGGCAACCTAGGCTTCACTCCAGGGCGTTGTACCACCAGATCGAATAGTTAGGGCCTAAGAAGTGAACGCCAGAAGCGTAAAATACAATATAAATACAACAGTTTTTGCATCGTATAAAACGAATAATTGCAACCAGTATGAAACTTATGGTCATTTCTACGTTCCGGGCAACCTAGGCTTCACTGTATGTCGTTCTTCCACCGCATCGAATAGCTACGGCCTCAGAAGTCAACGCCTGAAGTATAAAATACAATAAAAATACAACAGTATTTCCATCCTATAACAGGAATGATTGCAACCCGTGTGAAAGTGATGGTCATTTCTACGTTCCCGGCGACCTAGGCTTCACTCCAGGGCGTTGTCCCACAAGATCGAATAGTTAGGGCCTAAGAAGTCAACGCCAGAAGCATAAAATACAATATAAATATAACAGTTTCTCCATCGTATAAAACGAATAATAGCAACCAGTGTGAAAGTTATGATCATTTCTACGTTCCAGGCAACCTAGGCTTCACTCTAGGGCGTTGCTCCACCAGATCAAACAGTTAGGGCCTTAGAAGACAACGCCCGAAGCATTAAATACAAAATAAATAGAACAGTCTTTCCATTGTATAAAACGAATAATTGCTACCAGTGTAAAAGTTATGGTCATTTCTATGTTCCGGGCAACCTAGGCTTCACTCTAGGGCGGTGCTCCACCTGATCGAATAGTTAGGGCCTTAGAAGTCAACCCCAGATGAATAAAATACATTAATGATGCAACAGCTTTTCCATCATATAAAACGAATAATTGCAACCAGTATGAAAGTTATGGTCATGTCTACTTTCCGGGCAACCTAGGCTTCACCCTAGGGCGTTGCTCCAACAGATTGAATGGTTAGGGCCTTAGAAGTCTATGCCCGAAGCATAAAATGCGATATAAATATAACAGTTCTTCCATCGTATAAAACGAATAATTGCTACCAGTGTGAAAGTTATGGTCATTTCTACATTCCGCGCAACCTGGGCTTTACCCTAGGGCGTTGTTCCACCAGATGGAATAGTTAGGGCCTAAGAAGTCAGCGCCAGAAGCATAAAATACGATATAAATACAACAGCTTTTCCATCGTATAGAATAAATAATTGCAACCAGTGTGAAAGTTATGGTCATTTCTACGTTCCCGGCAACCTAGGCTTCCCTCTAGGGCGTTGCTCCACCTGATCGAATAGTTAGGGCCTTAGAAGTCAACCCCAGATGAATAAAATACATTAATGATGCAACAGCTTTTCCATCATATAAAACGAATAATTGCAACCAGTATGAAAGTTATGGTCATGTCTACTTTCCGAGCAACCTAGGCTTCACCCTAGGGCGTTGCTCCAACAGATTGAATAGTTAGGGCCTTAGAAGTCAATGCCCGAAGCATAAAATGCAATATAAATTTAACAGTTCTTCCAACGTATAAAACGAATAATTGCTACCAGTGTGAAAGTTATTGTCATTTCTACGTTCCGCGCAACCTGGGCTTTACCCTAGGGCGTTGTTCCACCAGATGGAATAGTTAGGGCCTAAGAAGTCAACGCCAGAAGCATAAAATACGATATAAATACAACAGCTTTTCCATCGTATAAAATAAATAATTGCTACCAGTGTAAAAGTTATGGTCATTTCTACGCTCAGGGAAACCTAGTCTTCACCCTAGGCCGTTGTTCCACCAGATCGAATAGTTAGGGCCTAAGAAGTGAACGCCAGAAGCATAAAATGCAATAAAAATACAACAGCTTTTCCATCGTATAGCGGGAATAATTTGCAACCAGTGTGATAGTAGTGGTCATTTCTACGTTCCAGGCAACCTAGGTTTCACTCCAGGGCGTTGCTCCACCAGGTCGAATAGTTACGGCCTAAGAAGTCAACGCCAGAAGCATAAAACACGATAAAGATGCAACAGTTTTTCCATCGTATAAAACGAATAATTGCAACCAGTGTGAAAGTGATGGTCATTTCTACGTTCCGGGCAACCTAGGCTTCACCCTAGGCCGTTGTTCCACAAGATCGAATAGTTAGGGCCTAAGAAGTCAACGCCAGAAGCATAAAATACAATATAAATATAACAGTTTCTCCATCGTATAAAACGAATAATAGCAACCAGTGTGAAGGTTATGATCATTTCTACGTTCCGGGCAACCTAGGCTTCACTCTAGGGCGTTGATCCACCAGATCAAACAGTTAGGGCCTTAGAAGACAACGCCCGAAGCATTAAATACAAAATAAATAGAACAGTCTTTCCATTGTATAAAACGAATAATTGCTACCAGTGTAAAAGTTATGGTCCTTTCTATGTTCCGGGCAACCTAGGCTTCACTCTAGGGCGGTGCTCCACCTGATCGAATAGTTAGGGCCTTAGAAGGCAACCCCAGATGAATAAAATACATTAATGATGCAACAGCTTTTCAATCATATAAAACGAATAATTGCAACCAGTATGAAAGTTATGGTCATGTCTACTTTCCGGGCAACCTAGGCTTCACCCTAGGGCGTTGCTCCAACAGATTGAATAGTTAGGGCCTTAGAAGTCTATGCCCGAAGCATAAAATGCGATATAAATATAACAGTTCTTCCATCGTATAAAACGAATAATTGCTACCAGTGTGAAAGTTATGGTCATTTCTACGTTCCGCGCAACCTGGGCTTTACCCTAGGGCGTTGTTCCACCAGATGGAATAGTTAGGGCCTAAGAAGTCAGCGCCAGAAGCATAAAATACGATATAAATACAACAGCTTTTCCATCGTATAGAATAAATAATTGCAACCAGTGTGAAAGTTATGGTCATTTCTACGTTCCCGGCAACCTAGGCTTCCCTCTAGGGCGTTGCTCCACCTGATCGAATAGTTAGGGCCTTAGAAGTCAACCCCAGATGAATAAAATACATTAATGATGCAACAGCTTTTCCATCATATAAAACGAATAATTGCAACCAGTATGAAAGTTATGGTCATGTCTACTTTCCGAGCAACCTAGGCTTCACCCTAGGGCGTTGCTCCAACAGATTGAATAGTTAGGGCCTTAGAAGTCAATGCCCGAAGCATAAAATGCAATATAAATTTAACAGTTCTTCCAACGTATAAAACGAATAATTGCTACCAGTGTGAAAGTTATTGTCATTTCTACGTTCCGCGCAACCTGGGCTTTACCCTAGGGCGTTGTTCCACCAGATGGAATAGTTAGGGCCTAAGAAGTCAACGCCAGAAGCATAAAATACGATATAAATACAACAGCTTTTCCATCGTATAAAATAAATAATTGCTACCAGTGTAAAAGTTATGGTCATTTCTACGCTCAGGGCAACCTAGTCTTCACCCTAGGCCGTTGATCCACCAGATCGAATAGTTAGGGCCTAAGAAGTGAACGCCAGAAGCATAAAATGCAATAAAAATACAACAGCTTTTCCATCGTATAGCGGGAATAATTTGCAACCAGTGTGATAGTAGTGGTCATTTCTACGTTCCAGGCAACCTAGGTTTCACTCCAGGGCGTTGCTCCACCAGGTCGAATAGTTACGGCCTAAGAAGTCAACGCCAGAAGCATAAAACACGATAAAGATGCAACAGTTTTTCCATCGTATAAAACGAATAATTGCAACCAGTGTGAAAGTAATGGTCATTTCTACGTTCCGGGCAACCTAGGCTTCACGCTAGGCCGTTGTTCCACCAGATCGAATAGTTAGGGCCTAAGAAGTGAACGCCAGAAGCATAAAATACAATATAAATACAACAGTTTTTCCATCATATAAAACGAATGATAGCAACCAGTGTGAAAGTTATGGTCATTTCTACATTTCGAGCAACCTAGGCTTCACTCTAGGGCGTTGCTCCACCTGATCGAATAGTTAGGGCCTTAGAAGTCAACGCCCGAAGCATAAAATACAAAATAAATAGAACGGTTTTTCCATTGTATAAAACGAATAATTGCTGCCAGTGTAAAAGTTATGCTCATTTCTACGTTGCGGGCAACCTAGGCTTCACTCCAGGGCGTTGTACCACCAGATCGAATAGTTAGGGCCTAAGAAGTGAACGCCTGAAGCGTAAAATACAATATAAATACAACAGTTTTTCCATCGTATAAAACGAATAATTGCAACTAGTATGAAACTTATGGTCATTTCTACGTTCCGGGCAACCTAGGCTTCACTGTATGTCGTTCTTCCACCGCATCGAATAGCTACGGCCTCAGAAGTCAACGCCTGAAGTATAAAATACAATAAAAATACAACAGTATTTCCATCCTATAACAGGAATAATTGCAACCCGTGTGAAAGTGATGGTCATTTCTACGTTCCAGGCAACCTAGGCTTCACTCTAGGGCGTTGCTCCACCAGATCAAACAGTTGGGGCCTTAGAAGTCAACGCCCGAAGCATTAAATACAAAATAAATACAACAGTTTTTCCATTGTATAAAACGAATAATTGCTACCAGTGTAAAAGTTATGGTCATTTCTACTTTCCGGGCAACCTAGGCTTCACCCTAGGGCGTTGTTCCACCAGATGGAATAGTTAGGGCCTAAGAAGTCAACGCCAGAAGCATAAAATACGATATAAATACAACAGCTTTTCCATCGTATAAAACAAATAATTGCAACCAGTTTGAAAGTGATGGTCATTTCTACGTACCGGGCAACCTAGTCTTCACTCTAGGGCGTTGCTCCACCAGATCGAATAGTTAGGGCCTTAGAAGTCAACGCCCGAAGCATAAAATATAAAATAAATGGAACAGTTTTTCCATCGTATAAAACGAATAATTGCTACCAGTTTGAAAGTTATGGTCATTTCTACCTTCCGGGCAACCTAGGCTTCACCCTAGGGCGTTGTTCCACCAGATGGAATAGTTAGGGCCTAAGAAGTCAACGCCAGAAGCATAAAATACGATATAAATACAACAGCTTTTCCATCGTATAAAACGAATAATTGCTACCAGTGTAAAAGTTATGGTCATTTCTACGTTCCGGGCAACCTAGGCTTCACTCCAGGGCGTTGTACCACCAGATCGAATAGTTAGGGCCTAAGAAGTGAACGCCAGAAGCGTAAAATACAATATAAATACAACAGTTTTTGCATCGTATAAAACGAATAATTGCAACCAGTATGAAACTTATGGTCATTTCTACGTTCCGGGCAACCTAGGCTTCACTGTATGTCGTTGTTCCACCGCATCGAATAGCTACGGCCTCAGAAGTCAACGCCTGAAGTATAAAATACAATAAAAATACAACAGTATTTCCATCCTATAACAGGAATGATTGCAACCCGTGTGAAAGTGATGGTCATTTCTACGTTCCAGGCGACCTAGGCTTCACTCCAGGGCGTTGTCCCACAAGATCGAATAGTTAGGGCCTAAGAAGTCAACGCCAGAAGCATAAAATACAATATAAATATAACAGTTTCTCCATCGTATAGCGGGAATAATTTGCAACCAGTGTGATAGTAGTGGTCATTTCTACGTTCCAGGCAACCTAGGTTTCACTCCAGGGCGTTGCTCCACCAGGTCGAATAGTTACGGCCTAAGAAGTCAACGCCAGAAGCATAAAACACGATAAAGATGCAACAGTTTTTCCATCGTATAAAACGAATAATTGCAACCAGTGTGAAAGTAATGGTCATTTCTACGTTCCGGGCAACCTAGGCTTCACGCTAGGCCGTTGTTCCACCAGATCGAATAGTTAGGGCCTAAGAAGTGAACGCCAGAAGCATAAAATACAATATAAATACAACAGTTTTTCCATCATATAAAACGAATGATAGCAACCAGTGTGAAAGTTATGGTCATTTCTACATTTCGAGCAACCTAGGCTTCACTCTAGGGCGTTGCTCCACCTGATCGAATAGTTAGGGCCTTAGAAGTCAACGCCCGAAGCATAAAATACAAAATAAATAGAACGGTTTTTCCATTGTATAAAACGAATAATTGCTGCCAGTGTAAAAGTTATGCTCATTTCTACGTTGCGGGCAACCTAGGCTTCACTCCAGGGCGTTGTACCACCAGATCGAATAGTTAGGGCCTAAGAAGTGAACGCCTGAAGCGTAAAATACAATATAAATACAACAGTTTTTCCATCGTATAAAACGAATAATTGCAACTAGTATGAAACTTATGGTCATTTCTACGTTCCGGGCAACCTAGGCTTCACTGTATGTCGTTCTTCCACCGCATCGAATAGCTACGGCCTCAGAAGTCAACGCCTGAAGTATAAAATACAATAAAAATACAACAGTATTTCCATCCTATAACAGGAATAATTGCAACCCGTGTGAAAGTGATGGTCATTTCTACGTTCCAGGCAACCTAGGCTTCACTCTAGGGCGTTGCTCCACCAGATCAAACAGTTGGGGCCTTAGAAGTCAACGCCCGAAGCATTAAATACAAAATAAATACAACAGTTTTTCCATTGTATAAAACGAATAATTGCTACCAGTGTAAAAGTTATGGTCATTTCTACTTTCCGGGCAACCTAGGCTTCACCCTAGGGCGTTGTTCCACCAGATGGAATAGTTAGGGCCTAAGAAGTCAACGCCAGAAGCATAAAATACGATATAAATACAACAGCTTTTCCATCGTATAAAACAAATAATTGCAACCAGTTTGAAAGTGATGGTCATTTCTACGTACCGGGCAACCTAGTCTTCACTCTAGGGCGTTGCTCCACCAGATCGAATAGTTAGGGCCTTAGAAGTCAACGCCCGAAGCATAAAATATAAAATAAATGGAACAGTTTTTCCATCGTATAAAACGAATAATTGCTACCAGTTTGAAAGTTATGGTCATTTCTACCTTCCGGGCAACCTAGGCTTCACCCTAGGGCGTTGTTCCACCAGATGGAATAGTTAGGGCCTAAGAAGTCAACGCCAGAAGCATAAAATACGATATAAATACAACAGCTTTTCCATCGTATAAAACGAATAATTGCTACCAGTGTAAAAGTTATGGTCATTTCTACGTTCCGGGCAACCTAGGCTTCACTCCAGGGCGTTGTACCACCAGATCGAATAGTTAGGGCCTAAGAAGTGAACGCCAGAAGCGTAAAATACAATATAAATACAACAGTTTTTGCATCGTATAAAACGAATAATTGCAACCAGTATGAAACTTATGGTCATTTCTACGTTCCGGGCAACCTAGGCTTCACTGTATGTCGTTGTTCCACCGCATCGAATAGCTACGGCCTCAGAAGTCAACGCCTGAAGTATAAAATACAATAAAAATACAACAGTATTTCCATCCTATAACAGGAATGATTGCAACCCGTGTGAAAGTGATGGTCATTTCTACGTTCCAGGCGACCTAGGCTTCACTCCAGGGCGTTGTCCCACAAGATCGAATAGTTAGGGCCTAAGAAGTCAACGCCAGAAGCATAAAATACAATATAAATATAACAGTTTCTCCATCGTATAAAACGAATAATAGCAACCAGTGTGAAAGTTATGATCATTTCTACGTTCCAGGCAACCTAGGCTTCACTCTAGGGCGTTGCTCCACCAGATCAAACAGTTAGGGCCTTAGAAGACAACGCCCGAAGCATTAAATACAAAATAAATAGAACAGTCTTTCCATTGTATAAAACGAATAATTGCTACCAGTGTAAAAGTTATGGTCATTTCTATGTTCCGGGCAACCTAGGCTTCACTCTAGGGCGGTGCTCCACCTGATCGAATAGTTAGGGCCTTAGAAGTCAACCCCAGATGAATAAAATACATTAATGATGCAACAGCTTTTCCATCATATAAAACGAATAATTGCAACCAGTATGAAAGTTATGGTCATGTCTACTTTCCGGGCAACCTAGGCTTCACCCTAGGGCGTTGCTCCAACAGATTGAATGGTTAGGGCCTTAGAAGTCTATGCCCGAAGCATAAAATGCGATATAAATATAACAGTTCTTCCATCGTATAAAACGAATAATTGCTACCAGTGTGAAAGTTATGGTCATTTCTACATTCCGCGCAACCTGGGCTTTACCCTAGGGCGTTGTTCCACCAGATGGAATAGTTAGGGCCTAAGAAGTCAGCGCCAGAAGCATAAAATACGATATAAATACAACAGCTTTTCCATCGTATAGAATAAATAATTGCAACCAGTGTGAAAGTTATGGTCATTTCTACGTTCCCGGCAACCTAGGCTTCCCTCTAGGGCGTTGCTCCACCTGATCGAATAGTTAGGGCCTTAGAAGTCAACCCCAGATGAATAAAATACATTAATGATGCAACAGCTTTTCCATCATATAAAACGAATAATTGCAACCAGTATGAAAGTTATGGTCATGTCTACTTTCCGAGCAACCTAGGCTTCACCCTAGGGCGTTGCTCCAACAGATTGAATAGTTAGGGCCTTAGAAGTCAATGCCCGAAGCATAAAATGCAATATAAATTTAACAGTTCTTCCAACGTATAAAACGAATAATTGCTACCAGTGTGAAAGTTATTGTCATTTCTACGTTCCGCGCAACCTGGGCTTTACCCTAGGGCGTTGTTCCACCAGATGGAATAGTTAGGGCCTAAGAAGTCAACGCCAGAAGCATAAAATACGATATAAATACAACAGCTTTTCCATCGTATAAAATAAATAATTGCTACCAGTGTAAAAGTTATGGTCATTTCTACGCTCAGGGAAACCTAGTCTTCACCCTAGGCCGTTGTTCCACCAGATCGAATAGTTAGGGCCTAAGAAGTGAACGCCAGAAGCATAAAATGCAATAAAAATACAACAGCTTTTCCATCGTATAGCGGGAATAATTTGCAACCAGTGTGATAGTAGTGGTCATTTCTACGTTCCAGGCAACCTAGGTTTCACTCCAGGGCGTTGCTCCACCAGGTCGAATAGTTACGGCCTAAGAAGTCAACGCCAGAAGCATAAAACACGATAAAGATGCAACAGTTTTTCCATCGTATAAAACGAATAATTGCAACCAGTGTGAAAGTGATGGTCATTTCTACGTTCCGGGCAACCTAGGCTTCACCCTAGGCCGTTGTTCCACCAGATCGAATAGTTAGGGCCTAAGAAGTGAACGCCAGAAGCATAAAATACAATATAAATACAACAGTTTTTCCATCATATAAAACGAATGATAGCAACCAGTGCGAAAGTTATGGTCATTTCTACATTTCGAGCAACCTAGGCTTCACTCTAGGGCGTTGCTCCACCTGATCGAATAGTTAGGGCCTTAGAAGTCAACGCCCGAAGCATTAAATACAAAATAAATAGAACAGTTTTTCCATTGTATCAAACGAATAATTGCTACCAGTGTGAAAGTTATGGTCATTTCTACGTTTCGCGCAACCTGGGCTTTACTCTAGGGCGTTGTTCCACCAGATGGAATAGTTAGGGCCTAAGAAGTCAACGCCAGAAGCATAAAATACGATATAAATACAACAGCTTTTCCATCGTATAAAACAAATAATTGCAACCAGTGTGAAAGTTATGGTCATTTCTACGTTCCGGGCAACCTAGGCTTCACTGTATGGCGTTCTTCCACCACATCGGATAGCTACGGCCTCAGAAGTCAACGCCTGAAGTATAAAATACAATAAAAATACAACTGTCTTTCCATCCTATAACAGGAATAATTGCAACCCGTGTGAAAGTGATTGTCATTTCTACGTTCCAGGCAACCTACGCTTCACTCTAGGGCGTTGCTCCTCCAGATCAAACAGTTAAGGCCTTAGAAGTCAACGCCCCAAGTATTAAATACAAAATAAATAGAACAGTTTTTCCATTGCATAAAACGAATAATTGCTACCAGTGTGAAAGTTATGGTCATTTCTACGTTTCGGGCAACCTAGGCTTCACTCCAGGGCGTTGTACCACCAGATCGAATAGTTAGGGCCTAAGAAGTGAACGCCAGAAGCGTAAAATACAATATAAATACAACAGTTTTTCCATCGTATAAAACGAATAATTGCAACCAGTATGAAACATATGGTCATTTCTACGTTCCGGGCAACCTAGGCTTCACTGTATGTCGTTCTTCCACCGCATCGAATAGATACGGCCTCAGAAGTCAACGCCTGAAGTATAAAATACAATAAAAATACAACAGTATTTCCATCCTATAACAGGAATGATTGCAACCCGTGTGAAAGTGATGGTCATTTCTACGTTCCAGGCAACCTAGGCTTCACTCCAGGGCGTTGTCCCACAAGATCGAATAGTTAGGGCCTAAGAAGTCAACGCCAGAAGCATAAAATACAATATAAATATAACAGTTTCTCCATCCTATAAAACGAATAATAGCAACCAGTGTGAGAGTTATGATCATTTCCACGTTCCGGGCAACCTAGGCTTCACTCTAGGGCGTTGCTCCACCAGATCAAACAGTTAGGGCCTCAGAAGACAACGCCCGAAGCATTAAATACAAAATAAATAATACAGTTTTTCCATTGTATAAAACGAATAATTGCTACCAGTGTAAAAGTTATGGTCATTTCTATGTTCCGGGAAACCTAGGCTTCACTCTAGGGCGGTGCTCCACCTGATCGAATAGTTAGGGCCTTAGAAGTCAACCCCAGATGAATAAAATACATTATTGGTGCAACAGCTTTTCCATCATATAAAACGAATAATTGCAACCAGTATGAAAGTTATGGTCATGTCTACTTTCCGGGCAACCTAGGCTTCACCCTAGGGCGTTGCTCCAACAGATTGAATAGTTAGGGCCTTAGAAGTCTATGCCCGAAGCATAAAATGCAATATAAATATAACAGTTCCTCCATCGTATAAAACGAATAATTGCTACCAGTGTGAAAGTTATGGTCATTTCTACGTTCCGCGCAACCTGGGCTTTACCCTAGGGCGTTGTTCCACCAGATGGAATAGTTAGGGCCTAAGAAGTCAACGCCAGAAGTATAAAACACGATATAAATACAACAGCTTTCCCATCGTATAAAATAAATAATTGCAACCAGTGTGAAAGTTATGGTCATTTCTACGTTCCGGGCAACCTAGGCTTCCCTCTAGGGCGTTGCTCCACCTGATCGAATAGTTAGGGCCTTAGAAGTCAACCCCAGATGAATAAAATACATTCATGATGCAACAGCTTTTCCATCATATAAAACGAATAATTGCAACCAGTATGAAAGTTATGGTCATGTCTACTTTCCGGGCAACCTGGGCTTCACCCTAGGGCGTTGCTCCAACAGATTGAATAGTTAGGGCCTTAGAAGTCAATGCCCGAAGCATAAAATGCAATATAAATATAACAGTTCTTCCAACGTATAAAACGAATAATTGCTACCAGTGTGAAACTTATGGTCATTTCTACGTTCCGCGCAACCTGGGCTTTACCCTAGGGCGTTGTTCCACCAGATGGAATAGTTAGGGCCTAAGAAGTCAACGCCAGAAGCATAAAATACGATATAAATACAACAGCTTTTCCATCGTATAAAATAAATAATTGCTACCACTGTAAAAGTTATGGTCATTTCTACGTTCCGGGCAACCTAGTCTTCACCCTAGGCCGTTGTTCCACCAGATCGAATAGTTAGGGCCTAAGAAGTGAACGCCAGAAGCATAAAATGCAATAAAAATACAACAGCTTTTCCATCGTATAGCAGGAATAATTTGCAACCAGTTTGATAGTGATGGTCATTTCTACGTACCGTGCAACCTAGGCTTCACTCTAGGGCGCTGCTCCACCAAATCGAATAGTTAGGGCCTTAGAAGTCAACGCCCGAAGCATAAAATATAAAATAAATAGAACAGTTTTTCCATCGTGTAAAACGAATAATTGCTACCAGTGTGAAAGTTATGGTCATTTCTACGTTCCGGGCAACCTAGGCTTCACCCTAGGCCGTTGTTCCACCAGATCGAATAGTTAGGGCCTAAGAAGTGAACGCCAGAAGCATAAAATACAATATAAATACAACAGTTTTTCCATCATATAAAACGAATGATAGCAACCAATGTGAAAGTTATGGTCATTTCTACGTTCCGGGCAACCTAGGCTGCACTCTAGGGCGTTGCTCCACTAGATCGAATAGTTAGGGCCTTAGAAGTCAATGCCCGAAGCATAAAATGCAATATAAATATAACAGTTCTTCCAACGTATAAAACGAATAATTGCTACCAGTGTGAAAGTTATAGTCATTTCTACGTTCCGCGCAACCTGGGCTTTAACCTAGGGCGTTGTTCCACCAGATGGAATAGTTAGGGCCTAAGCAGTCAACGCCAGAAGAATAAAATACGATATAAATACAACAGCTTTTCCATCTTACAAAATAAATAATTGCTACCAGTGTAAAAGTTATGGTCATTTCTACGTTCCGGGCAACCTAGTCTTCACCCTAGGCCGTTGTTCCACCAGATCGAATAGTTAGGGCATAAGAAGTGAACGCCAGAAGCATAAAATGCAATAAATATAAAACAGCTTTTCCATCGTATACCAGGAATAATTTGCAACCAGTGTGATAGTAGTGGTCATTTCTACGTTCCAGGCAACCTAGGTTTCACTCCAGGGCGTTGCTCCACCAGGTGGAATAGTTACGGCCTAAGAAGTCAACGCCAGAAGCATAAAATACGATAAAGATGCAACAGTTTTTCCATCGTATAAAACGAATAATTGCAACCAGTGTGAAAGTGATGGTCATTTCTACGTTCCGGGCAACCTAGGCTTCACCCTAGGCCGTTGTTCCACCAGATCGAATAGTTAGGGCCTAAGAAGTGAACGCCAGAAGCATAAAATACAATATAAATACAACAGTTTTTCCATCGTATAAAACGAATAATTGCAACCAGTATGAAACTTATGGTCATTTCTAAGCACCCGGCAACATAGGCTTCACTCTAGGGCGTTGCTCTACCAGATCGAATAGTTAGGGCCTTAGAAGTGAACGCCCGCAGCATAAAATACAAAATAAATAGAACAGTTTTTCCATCGTATAAAACGAATAATTGCTACCAGTGTGAAAGTTATGGTCATTTCTACTTTCCGTGCATCCTAGGCTTCACCCTAGGGCGTTGTTCCACCAGATGGAATAGTTAGGGCCTAAAAAGTCAACGCCAGAAGCATAAAATACGATATAAATACAACAGCTTTTCCATCGTATTAAACAAATAATTGCAACCAGTTTGAAAGTGATGGTCATTTCTACGTACCGGGCAACCTAGGCTTCACTATAGGGCGTTGCTCCACCATATCGAATAGTTAGGGCCTTAGAAGTCAACGACCGAAGCATAAAGTATAAAACAAATAGAACAGTTGTTCCATCGTATAAAACGAATAATTGCTACCAGTGTGAAAGTTATGGTCATTTCTACCTTCCGGGAAACCTAGACTTCACCCTAGGGCGTTGTTCCACCAGATGGGATAGCAACGGCCTAAGAAGTCAACGCCAGAAGCTTAAATACAATTTAAATATAACAGTTTTTCCATCGTATAAAACGAATAATAGCAACCAGTGTGAAAGTTATGGTCATTTATACGTTCCGGGCAACGTGGGCTTCCCTCTACGGCGATGCTCAACCAGATCAAACAGATAGGGCATTAGAAGTCAACGCCCGAAGCATAAAGTACAAAATAAATACAACGGTTATTCCATTGTATAAAACGAATAATTGCTGCCAGTGTAAAAGTTATGGTCATTTCTACGTTCCGGGCAACCTAGGCTTCACCCTAGGGCGTTGTACCACCAGATCGAATAGTTAGGGCCTAAGAAGTGAACGCCAGAAGCATAAAATACGATATAAATACAACAGCTTTTCCATCGTATAAAACAAATAATTGCAACCAGTTTGAAAGTGATGGTCATTTCTACGTACCGGGCAACCTAGGCTTCACTCTAGGGCGTTCTTCCACCACATCGGATAGCTACGGCCTCAGAAGTCAACGCCTGAAGTATAAAATACAATAAAAATACAACTGTCTTTCCATCCTATAACAGGAATAATTGCAACCCGTGTGAAAGTGATGGTCATTTCTACGTTTCAGGCAACCTACGCTTCACTCTAGGGCGTTGCTCTACCAGATCAAACAGTTAGGGCCTTAGAAGTCAACGCCCGAAGCATTAAATACAAAATAAATAGAACAGTTTTTCCATTGTATAAAACGAATAATTGCTACCAGTGTAAGAGTTATGGTCATTTATACGTTCCGGGCAAACTAGGCTTCACCCTAGGCCGTTGTTCCACCAGCTCGAATAGTTAGGGCCTAAGAAGTGAACGCCAGAAGCATAAAATACAATATAACTACAACAGTTTTTCCATCGTACGAGACGAAAAATTGCAAACAGTGTGAAAGATATGGACATTTCTACGATCCGGGCTACCTAGGCTTCACTCTATGGCGTTCTTCCACCACATCGAATAGCAACGGCCTCAGACGTCAACGCCAGAAGCTTAAATACAATATAAATATAACAGTTTTTCCTTCGTATAAAACGAATAATAACAACCAGTGTGAAAGTTATGGTCATTTCTACGTTCCGGGCAACCTAGGCTTCACTCTAAGGCGATGCTCCACCAGATCAAACAGATAGGGCATTAGAAGTCAACGCCCGAAGCATAAAATACAAAATAAATAGAACGGTTTTTCCATTGTATAAAACGAATAATTGCTGCCAGTGTAAAAGCTATGGTCATTTCTACGTTCCGGGCAACCTAAGCTTCACCCTAGGGCGTTGTTCCACCAGACGGAATAGTTAGGGCCTAAGAAGTCAACGCGAGAAGCATAAAATACGATATAAATACAACAGCTTTTCCATCGTTTAAAACAAATAATTGCAACCAGTGTGAAAGATATGGTCATTTCTACGTTCCGGGCAACCTAGGCTTCACTGTATGGCGTTCTTCCACCACATCGGATAGCTACGGCCTCAGAAGTCAACGCCTGAAGTATAAAATACAATAAAAATACAACAGTCTTTCCATCCTATAACGGGAATAATTGCAACCCGTGTGAAAGTGATGGTCATTTCTACGTTCCAGGCAACCTACGCTTCACTCTAGGGCGTTGCTCTACCAGATCAAACAGTTATGGCCTTAGAAGTCAACGCCCGAAGCATTAAATACAAAATAAATAGAACAGTTTTTCCATTGTATAAAACGAATAATTGCTACCAGTGTAAAAGTTATGGTCATTTCTACGTTCCGGCAACCTGGGCTTCACCCTAGGCCGTTGTTCCACCAGATCGAATAGTTAGGGCCTAAGAAGTGAACGCCAGAAGCATAAAATACAATATAAATACAACAGTTTTTCCATCATATAAAACGAATGATAGCAACCAGTGTGAAAGTTATGGTCATTTCTACGTTCCGGGCAATCTAGGCTGCACTCTAGGGCGTTGCTCCACCAGATCGAATAGTTAGGGCCATAGAAGTCAACGCCCGAAGCATAAAATACAAAATAAATAAAACAGTTTTTCCATTGTATAAAACGAAAAATTGCAAACAGTGTGAAAGATATGGACATTTCTACGATCCGGGCTACCTAGGCTTCACTCTATGGCGTTCTTCCACCACATCGAATAGCAACGGCCTCAGAAGTCAACGCCAGAAGCTTAAATACAATATAAATATAACAGTTTTTCCATCGTATAAAGGGAATAATTGCAACCAGTGTGAAAGTTATGGTCATTTCTACGTTCCGGGCAACCTAGGCTTCACTCTACGGCGATGCTCCGCTAGATCAAACAGTTAGGGCCTTAGAAGTCAACGCCCGATGCATAAAATACAAAATAAACAGAACGGTTTTTCCATTGTATAAAACGAATAATTGCTGCCAGTGTAAAAGCTATGGCCATTTCTACGTTCCGGGCAACCTAAGCTTCACCCGAGGGCGTTGTTCCACCAGACGGAATAGTTAGGGCCTAAGAAGTCAACGCGAGAAGCATAAAATACGATATAAATACAACAGCTTTTCCATCGTATAAAACAAATAATTGCAACCAGTGTGAAAATTATGGTCATTTCTACGTTCCGGGCAACCTAGGCTTCACTGTATGGCGTTCTTCCCCCACATCGGATAGCTACGGCCTCAGAAGTCAACGCCTGAAGTATAAAATACAATAAAAATACAACTGTCTTTCCATCCTATAACAGGAATAATTGCAACCCGTGTGAAAGTGATGGTCATTTCTACGTTCCAGGCAACCTACGCTTCACTCTAGGGCGTTGCTCTACCAGATCAAACAGTTATGGCCTTAGAAGTCAACGCCCGAAGCATTAAATACAAAATAAATAGAACAGTTTTTCCATTGTATAAAACGAATAATTGCTACCAGTGTAAAAGTTATGGTCATTTCTACGTTCCGGCATCCTAGGCTTCTCCCTAGGCCGTTGTTCCACCAGATCGAATAGTTAGGGCCTAAGAAGTGAACGCCAGAAGCATAAAATACAATATAGATACAACAGTTTTTCCATCATATAAAACGAATGATAGCAACCAGTGTGAAAGTTATGGTCATTTCTACGTTCCGGGCAATCTAGGCTGCACTCTAGGGCGTTGCTCCACCAGATCGAATAGTTAGGGCCATAGAAGTCAACGCCCGAAGCATAAAATACAAAATAAATAAAACAGTTTTTCCATCGTACAAGACGAAAAATTGCAAACAGTGTGAAAGATATGGACATTTCTACGATCCGGGCTACCTAGGCTTCACTCTATGGCGTTCTTCCACCACATCGAATAGCAACGGCCTCAGACGTCAACGCCAGAAGCTTAAATACAATATAAATATAACAGTTTTTCCTTCGTATAAAACGAATAATAACAACCAGTGTGAAAGTTATGGTCATTTCTACGTTCCGGGCAACCTAGGCTTCACTCTAAGGCGATGCTCCACCAGATCAAACAGATAGGGCATTAGAAGTCAACGCCCGAAGCATAAAATACAAAATAAATAGAACGGTTTTTCCATTGTATAAAACGAATAATTGCTGCCAGTGTAAAAGTTATGGTCATTTCTACGTTCCGGGCAACCTAGGCTTCACCCTAGGGCGTTGTACCACCAGATCGAATAGTTAGGGCCTATGAAGTGAACGCCAGAAGCATAAAATACAATATAAATACAACAGTTTTTCGATCATATAAAACGAATGATATCAACCAGTGTGAAAGTTATGGTCATTTCTAAGTTCCGGGCAACCTAGGCTGCACTCCAGGGCGTTGCTCCACTAGATCGAATAGTTAGGGCCTTAGAAGTCAAAGCCCGAAGCATAAAATACAAAATAAATAAAACAGTTTTTCCATTGTATAAAACGAAAAATTGCAAACAGTGTGAAAGATATGGACATTTCTACGATCCGGGCTACCTAGGCTTCACTCTATGGCGTTCTTCCACCACATCGAATAGCAACGGCCTCAGAAGTCAACGCCAGAAGCTTAAATACAAAATAAATATAACAGTTTTTCCATCGTATAAACGGAATAATAGCAACCAGTGTGAAAGTTAAGGTCATTTCTACGTTCCGGGCAACCTAGGCTTCACTCTACGGCGATGCTCCGCTAGATCAAACAGTTAGGGCCTTAGAAGTCAACGCCCGATGCATAAAATACAAAATAAATAGAACGGTTTTTCCATTGTATAAAACGAATAATTGCTGCCAGTGTAAAAGCTATGGTCATTTCTACGTTCCGGGCAACCTAAGCTTCACCCTAGGGCGTTGTTCCACCAGACGGAATAGTTAGGGCCTAAGAAGTCAACGCGAGAAGCATAAAATACGATATAAATACAACAGCTTTTCCATCGTATAAAACAAATAATTGCAACCAGTGTGAAAGTTATGGTCATTTCTACGTTCCGGGCAACCTAGGCTTCACTGTATGGCGTTCTTCCCCCACATCGGATAGCTACGGCCTCAGAAGTCAACGCCTCAAGTATAAAATACAATAAAAATACAACTGTCTTTCCATCCTATAACAGGAATAATTGCAACCCGTGTGAAAGTGATGGTCATTTCTACGTTCCAGGCAACCTACGCTTCACTCTAGGGCGTTGCTCTACCAGATCAAACAGTTATGGCCTTAGAAGTCAACGCCCGAAGCATTAAATACAAAATAAATAGAACAGTTTTTCCATTGTATAAAACGAATAATTGCTGCCAGTGTAAAAGTTATGGTCATTTCTACGTTCCGGCAACCTAGGCTTCTCCCTAGGCCGTTGTTCCACCAGATCGAATAGTTAGGGCCTAAGAAGTGAACGCCAGAAGCATAAAATACAATATAAATACAACAGTTTTTCCATCATATAAAACGAATGATAGCAACCAGTGTGAAAGTTATGGTCATTTCTACGTTCCGGGCAACCTAGGCTTCACTCTACGGCGATGCACCACCAGTTCAAACAGATAGGGCATTAGAAGTCAACGCCCGAAGCATGAAATACAAAAAAAATAGAACGGTATTTCCATTGTATAAAACGAATAATTGCTGCCAGTGTAAAAGTTATGGTCATTTCTACGTGCCGGGCAACCTAGGCTTCACCCTAGGGCGTTGTACCACCAGATCGAATAGTTAGGGCCTATGAAGTGAACGCCAGAAGAATAGAATACAATATAAATACAACAGTTTTTCCATCGTATAAAACGAATAATTGCAACCAGTATGAAACTTATGGTCATTTCTACGTACCGGGAAACCTAGGCTTCACTCTAGGCCGTCGTTCTACCAGATCGAATAGTTAGGGCATTAGAAGTCAACGCCCGAAGCATAAAATACAAAATAAATAGAACAGCTTTTCCATCGTATAAAACGGATAATTGCCACCAGTGTGAAAGTTATGGTCATTTCCACGTTCCGGGCAACCTAGGCTTCACTCTACGGCGATGCTCCACCAGATCAAACAGATAGGGACTTAGATTTAAACGCCAGAAGCATAGAATACAATAAAAATACAACAGTTTTTCCATCGTATAACAGGAATAATTGCAACCAGTGTGAATGTAATGGTCATTTCTACGTTCCGGGCAACCTAGGTTTCACTCTAGGGCGTTGCTCCACCAGGTCGAGTAGTTAGGCCCTAAGAAGTCAACGCCAGAAGCATAAAATACGATATAAATAAAACAGCTTTTACATCGTATAAAACGAATAATAGCAACCAGTGTGAAAGTTATGGTCATTTCTACATTCCGAGGAACCTAGGCTTCACTCTACGGCGTTGCTCCACCAGGTCGAATAGTTAGGCCCTAAGAAGTCAACGCCAGAAGCATAAAATACGATATAAATAAAACAGCTTTTACATCGTATAAAACGAATAATAGCAACCAGTTTGAAAGTTATGGTCATTTCAACGTTTAGAGCAAGCTAGGCGTCACTCTAGGGCGTTGCTCCACCAGATCGAATAGCTAGGGACTTAGAATTCATTGCTAAAAGCATAAAATACAATTAAAATACAACAGTTTTTCCATCGTATAACAGGAATAATTGCAACCAGTGTGAAAGGAATGGTCATTTCTACGTTCCGGGCAACGTAGGTTTCACTCTAGCGTGTTGATCCACCAGAGGGAATAGTTATGGCCTAAGAAGTCAACGCTAGAAGCATAAAATACAATATTAATACAACAGCATTTCAATCGTATAAAACGAATGATAGCAACCAGTGTGAAGGTTATGGTCATTTCTACGTTCCGGGCAACCAAGGCGTCACTCTAGGGCGTTACTCCACCGCATCTAATAGATACGGCCTTAGAAGTCAACGCCAGAGGCATAAAATACAATATAAATACAACAGCTTTTCCATCGTACAAAATGAATAATACCAAGCAGTGTGAAATTAATTGTCATTTCTACGTTGCGGGCAACCTAGGTTTCACTCTAGGGCGTTGCTCCACCAGGTCGAATAGTTACGGCCTAAGAAGTCAACGCCAGAAGCATAAAATACGATATAAATACAACAGCTCTTACATCGTATAAAACGAATAATTGTAACCAGTGTGAGAGTTCTGGTCATTTCCACGTTCCGGGCAACCTAGGCTTCACTCCAGGGTGTTGCTCCACCAGATCGAATAGTTAGGGCCTTAGAAGTCAACGCCAGGAGCATAAGATACAATAAAAATACAACAGTCTTTTCATCGTATTACAGGAATAATTGCAATTAGCGTGAAAGTAATGATCCTTTCGGCGTTTCGGGCATCCTAGACTTAACTCTGAGGCATTGCTCCTCCAGATCGAATAGTTGGGGCCTAAGAAGGCAATGCCAGAAGCATAAAATACAATATAAATACAACAGCTTTGGCATCGAATAAATTAATAATTGCAAACAGTGTGAAAGATATGGTCATTTCTAGGTTCCGGGCAACCTAGGCTTGATTCTAGGGCGTTGGTCCACCAGATCAAACAGTTAGGGCCTTAGAAGTCAACGCCCGAAACATAAAATACAAAATAAATCGAACAGGTCTTCCATTGTATAAAACGAATAAATGCTACCAGTGTGAAAGTTATGGTCATTTCTACGTTCCGCGGAACCTAGGCCTCACCCTAGGGCGTTGCTCCAACAGATCGAATAGTTCGGGCCTAATAAGTCAACGCTAGAAGCATAAAATACAATATAAATATGACAGTTTTTCCATCGTATAAAACGAATTATAGCAACCAGTATGAAAGTTATGGTCATTTCTACGTTCCGGGCAACCTAGGGTTCACCCTATGGCGTTGCACCAACAGATTGAATAGTTAGGGCCTCAGAAGTCAACGCCCGAAGCATAAAATACAAAATAAATGGAACAGTTTTTCCATCGTATAAAACGAATAGTTGCTACCGGTGTGAAAGTTATGTTCATTTCTACGTTCCGGGCAACCTATGCTTCACTCTAGGGCGTTGCTCCACCACATCTAATAGCTACGGCCTTAGAAGTCAACGCCAGAGGCATAAAATACAATATAAATACAACAGCTTTTCCATCGTACAAAATGAATAATAGCAAACAGTGTGAAAGTAATTGTCATTTCTACGTTCCGGGCAACCTAGGCTTCACTCTACGTCGTTGCTCCACCCGATCAAATAGCTAGCGACTTAGAATGAAACGCCAGAAGCATAGAATACAATAAAAATACAACAGATTTTCCATCGTATAACAGGATTAATTGCAACCAGTGTGAATGTAATGGTCATTTCAACGTTCCGGGCAACCTTGGTTTCACTCTAGGGCGTTGCTCCACCAGGTCGAATAGTTATGGCCTAAGAAGTGAACGCCAGAAGCATAAAATACAAAATAAATAGAAAGGTTTTTCCATTGTATAAAACGAATAATTGCTGCCAGTGTAAAAGTTATGGTCATTTCTACATTTCGAGCAACCTAGGCTTCACTCTAGGGCGTTGCACCACCTGATCGAATCGCTAGGGCCTTAGAAGTCAACGCCAGAAGCATAAAATACAATATAAATACAACAGTTTTTCCACCATATAAAACGAATAATTGCAACCAGTATGAAAGTTATGGTCATTTCTACGTTCCGGGCAACCTAGGCTTCATCCTAGGCCGTTGCTCCTACAGATCGAATAGTTAGGGCGTAAGACGTGAACGACAGAAGCATAAAATACAATATAAATACAACAGTTTTTCCATCATATAAAACGAATGATAGCAACCAGTGTGAAAGTTATGGTCATTTCTACGTTCAGCTCAACCTTGGCTTTACCCTAGGGCGTTGTTCCACCAGATGGAATAGTTAGGGCCTAAGAAGTCATCGCCAGAAGCATAAAATACGATATAAATACAACAGATTTTCCATCGTATAAACCGAATAATTGCAACCAGTGTGAAAGTTATGATCATTTCTACATTCCGCGGAACCTAGGCTTCAGTCTAGGGCGTTGCTCCACCTGACCGAATAGTTTGGGCCTCAGAAGTCAACGCCAGAAGCATAAAATACAATAATGATGCAACAGTTTTTCCATCGTATAACAGGAATAACTGCAAACAGTGTGAAAGTACTGGTCATTTCTACGTTCCGGGCAACCTAGGTTTCACTCGAGGGCGTTGCTCCACCAGGTCGAATAGTTAGGCCCTAAGAAGTCAACGCCAGAAGCATAAAATACGATATAAATAAAACAGCTTTTAAATCGTATAAAACGAATAATAACAACCAGTGTGAAAGTTATGGTCATTTCAACGTTTCGAGCAAGCTAGGCGTCACTCTAAGGCGTTGCTCCACCGCATCTAGTAGATACGGCCTTAGAAGTCAACGCCAGAGGCATAAAATACGATATAAATACAACAGATTTTCCATCGTATAAACCGAATAATTGCAACCAGTGTGAAAGTTATGATCATTTCTACGTTCCGGGCAACCTAGGCTTCACTCTACGGCGATGCTCCACCAGATCAAACAGATAGGGCATTAGAAGTCAACGCCCGAAGCATGAAATACAAAATAAATAGAACGGTTTTTCCATTGTATAAAACGAATAATTGCTGCCAGTGTAAAAGTTATGGTCATTTCTACGTTCCGGGCAACCTAGGCTTCACTCTACGGCGACGCTCCACCAGATCAAACAGATAGGGACTTAGAATTCATCGCTAAAAGCATAAAATACAATTAAAATACAACAGTTTTTCCATCGTATAACAGGAATAATTGCAACCAGTGTGAAAGCTATGGTCATTTCTACATTCCGAGGAACCTAGGCTTCACTCTAGGGCGTTGCTCCACCAGGTCGAATAGTTAGGCCCTAAGAAGTCAACGCCAGAAGCATAAAATACGATATAAATAAAACAGCTTTTACATCGTATACAACGAATAATAGCAACCAGTGTGAAAGTTATGGTCATTTCAACGTTTCGAGCAAGCTAGGCGTCACTCTAGGGCGTTGCTCCACCAGATCGAATAGTTAGGGCCTTAGAAGTCAACGCCCGAAGCATAAAATATAAAATAAATACAACAGCTTTTCCGTCGTATAAAACAAATAATTGCAACCAGTGTGAAAGTTATGGTCATTTCTACGTTCCGGGCGACCTAGGCTTCACTGTATGGCGTTCTTCCACCACATCGGATAGCTACGGCCTCAGAAGTCAACGCCTGAAGTATAAAATACAATAAAAATACAACTGTCTTTCCATCCTATAACAGGAATAATTGCAACCCGTGTGAAAGTGATGGTCATTTCTACGCTTCAGGCAACCTACGCTTCACTCTAGGGCGTTGCTGTACCAGATCAAACAGTTAGGGCCTTAGAAGTCAACGCCCGAAGCATTAAATACAAAATAAATAGAACAGTTTTTCCATTGTATAAAACGAATAATTGCTACCAGTGTAAGAGTTATGGTCATTTCTACGTTCCGGGCAAACTAGGCTTCACCCTAGGCCGTTGTTCCACCAGATCGAATAGTTAGGGCCTAAGAAGTGAACGCCAGAAGCATAAAATACAATATAACTACAACAGTTTTTCCATCATATAAAACGAATGATAGCAACAAGTGTGAAAGTTATGGTCATTTCTACGTTCCGGGCAATCTAGGCTGCACTCTAGGGCGTTGCTCCACCAGGTTGAATAGTTAGGGCCTTAGAAGTCAACGCCCGAAGCATAAAACACAAAATAAATAAAACAGTTTTTCCATCGTACAAAACGAAAAATTGCAAACAGTGTGAAAGATATGGACATTTCTACGATCCGGGCTACCTAGGCTTCACTCTATGGCGTTCTTCCACCACATCGAATAGCAACGGCCTCAGAAGTCAACGCCAGAAGCTTAAATACAATATAAATATAACAGTTTTTCCATCGTGTAAAACGAATAATTGTAACCAGTGTGAAAGTTATGGTCATTTCTACGTTCCGGGCAACCCAGGCTTCACTCTACGGCGATGCTCCACCAGATCAAACAGTTAGGGCCTTAGAAGTCAACGCCCGAAGCATTAAATACAAAATAAATAGAACAGTTTTTCCATTGTATAAAACGAATAATTGCTACCAGTGTAAAAGTTATGGTCATTTCTACGTTCCGGCAACCTGGGCTTCACCCTAGGCCGTTGTTCCACCAGATCGAATAGTTAGGGCCTAAGAAGTGAACGCCAGAAGCATAAAATACAATATAAATACAACAGTTTTTCCATCATATAAAACGAATGATAGCAACCAGTGCGAAAGTTATGGTCATTTCTACGTTCCGGGCAATCTAGGCTGCACTCTAGGGCGTTGCTCCACCAGGTTGAATAGTTAGGGCCTTAGAAGTCAACGCCCGAAGCATAAAACACAAAATAAATAAAACAGTTTTTCCATCGTACAAAACGAAAAATTGCAAACAGTGTGAAACATATGGACATTTCTACGATCCGGGCTACCTAGGCTTCACTCTATGGCGTTCTTCCACCACATCGAATAGCAACGGCCTCAGAAGTCAACGCCAGAAGCTTAAATACAATATAAATATAACAGTTTTTCCATCGTATAAAGGGAATAATAGCAACCAGTGTGAAAGTTATGGTCATTTCTACGTTCCGGGCAACCTAGGCTTCACTCTACGGCGATGCTCCGCTAGATCAAACAGTTAGGGCCTTAGAAGTCAACGCCCGATGCATAAAATACAAAATAAATAGAACGGTTTTTCCATTGTATAAAACGAATAATTGCTGCCAGTGTAAAAGCTATGGTCATTTCTACGTTCCGGGCAACCTAAGCTTCACCCTAGGGCGTTGTTCCACCAGACGGAATAGTTAGGGCCTAAGAAGTCAACGCGAGAAGCATAAAATACGATATAAATACAACAGCTTTTCCATCGTATAAAACAAATAATTGCAACCAGTGTAAAAGTTATGGTCATTTCTACGTTCCGGGCAACCTAGGCTTCACTGTATGGCGTTCTTCCCCCACATCGGATAGCTACGGCCTCAGAAGTCAACGCCTGAAGTATAAAATACAATAAAAATACAACTGTCTTTCCATCCTATAACAGGAATAATTGCAACCCGTGTGAAAGTGATGGTCATTTCTACGTTCCAGGCAACCTACGCTTCACTCTAGGGCGTTGCTCTACCAGATCAAACAGTTATGGCCTTAGAAGTCAACGCCCGAAGCATTAAATACAAAATAAATAGAACAGTTTTTCCATTGTACAAAACGAATAATTGCTACCAGTGTAAAAGTTATGGTCATTTCTACGTTCCGGCAACCTAGGCTTCTCCCTAGGCCGTTGTTCCACCAGATCGAATAGTTAGGGCCTAAGAAGTGAACGCCAGAAGCATAAAATACAATATAAATACAACAGTTTTTCCATCATATAAAACGAATGATAGCAACCAGTGTGAAAGTTATGGTCATTTCTACGTTCCGGGCAATCTAGGCTGCACTCTAGGGCGTTGCTCCACCAGATCGAGTAGTTAGGGCCATAGAAGTCAACGCCCGAAGCATAAAATACAAAATAAATAAAACAGTTTTTCCATCGTACAAGACGAAAAATTGCAAACAGTGTGAAAGATATGGACATTTCTACGATCCGGGCTACCTAGGCTTCACTCTATGGCGTTCTTCCACCACATCGAATAGCAACGGCCTCAGACGTCAACGCCAGAAGCTTATATACAATATAAATATAACAGTTATTCCTTCGTATAAAACGAATAATAACAACCAGTGTGAAAGTTATGGTCATTTCTACGTTCCGGGCAACCTAGGCTTCACTCTACGGCGATGCACCACCAGTTCAAACAGATAGGGCATTAGAAGTCAACGCCCGAAGCATGAAATACAAAATAAATAGAACGGTTTTTCCATTGTATAAAACGAATAATTGCTGCCAGTGTAAAAGTTATGGTCATTTCTACGTTCCGGGCAACCTAGGCGTCACCCTAGGGCGTTGTACCACCAGATCGAATAGTTAGGGCCTATGAAGTGAACGCCAGAAGAATAGAATACAATATAAATACAACAGTTTTTCCATCGTATAAAACGAATAATTGCAACCAGTATGAAACTTATGGTCATTTCTACGTACCGGGAAACCTAGGCTTCACTCTAGGCCGTCGTTCTACCAGATCGAATAGTTAGGGCATTAGAAGTCAACGCCCGAAGCATAAAATACAAAATAAATAGAACAGCTTTTCCATCGTATAAAACGGATAATTGCTACCAGTGTGAAAGTTATGGTCATTTCCACGTTCCGGGCAACCTAGGCTTCACTCTACGGCGATGCTCCACCAGATCAAACAGATAGGGACTTAGATTTAAACGCCAGAAGCATAGAATACAATAAAAATACAACAGTTTTTCCATCGTATAACAGGAATAATTGCAACCAGTGTGAATGTAATGGTCATTTCTACGTTCCGGGCAACCTAGGTTTCACTCTAGGGCGTTGCTCCACCAGGTCGAGTAGTTAGGCCCTAAGAAGTCAACGCCAGAAGCATAAAATACGATATAAATAAAACAGCTTTTACATCGTATAAAACGAATAATAGCAACCAGTGTGAAAGTTATGGTCATTTCTACATTCCGAGGAACCTAGGCTTCACTCTACGGCGTTGCTCCACCAGGTCGAATAGTTAGGCCCTAAGAAGTCAACGCCAGAAGCATAAAATACGATATAAATAAAACAGCTTTTACATCGTATAAAACGAATAATAGCAACCAGTGTGAAAGTTATGGTCATTTCAACGTTTAGAGCAAGCTAGGCGTCACTCTAGGGCGTTGCTCCACCAGATCGAATAGCTAGGGACTTAGAATTCATTGCTAAAAGCATAAAATACAATTAAAATACAACAGTTTTTCCATCGTATAACTGGAATAATTGCAACCAGTGTGAAAGGAATGGTCATTTCTACGTTCCGGGCATCGTAGGTTTCACTCTAGCGTGTTGATCCACCAGAGGGAATAGTTAGGGCCTAAGAAGTCAACGCTAGAAGCATAAAATACAATATTAATACAACAGCATTTCAATCGTATAAAACGAATGATAGCAACCAGTGTGAAGGTTATGGTCATTTCTACGTTCCGGGCAACCAAGGCGTCACTCTAGGGCGTTACTCCACCGCATCTAATAGATACGGCCTTAGAAGTCAACGCCAGAGGCATAAAATACAATATAAATACAACAGCTTTTCCATCGTACAAAATGAATAATACCAAGCAGTGTGAAATTAATTGTCATTTCTACGTTGCGGGCAACCTAGGTTTCACTCTAGGGCGTTGCTCCACCAGGTCGAATAGTTAGGGCCTAAGAAGTCAACGCCAGAAGCATAAAATACAATATAAATACATCAGCTCTTACATCGTATAAAACGAATAATTGTAACCAGTGTGAGAGTTCTGGTCATTTCCACGTTCCGGGCAACCTAGGCTTCACTCCAGGGTGTTGCTCCACCAGATCGAATAGTTAGGGCCTTAGAAGTCAACGCCAGGAGCATAAGATACAATAAAAATACAACAGTCTTTTCATCGTATTACAAGAATAATTGCAATTAGCGTGAAAGTAATGATCCTTTCGGCGTTTCGGGCATCCTAGACTTAACTCTGAGGCATTGCTCCTCCAGATCGAATAGTTGGGGCCTAAGAAGGCAATGCCAGAAGCATAAAATACAATATAAATACAACAGCTTTGGCATCGAATAAATTAATAATTGCAAACAGTGTGAAAGATATGGTCATTTCTAGGTTCCGGGCAACCTAGGCTTCATTCTAGGGCGTTGGTCCACCAGATCAAACAGTTAGGGCCTTAGAAGTCAACGCCCGAAACATAAAATACAAAATAAATCGAACAGGTCTTCCATTGTATAAAACGAATAAATGCTACCAGTGTGAAAGTTATGGTCATTTCTACGTTCCGCGCAACCTAGGCCTCACCCTAGGGCGTTGCTCCAACAGATCGAATAGTTCGGGCCTAATAAGTCAACGCCAGAAGCATAAAATACAATATAAATATGACAGTTTTTCCATCGTATAAAACGAATTATAGCAACCAGTATGAAAGTTATGGTCATTTCTACGTTCCGGGCAACCTAGGGTTCACCCTATGGCGTTGCACCAACAGATTGAATAGTTAGGGCCTCAGAAGTCAACGCCCGAAGCATAAAATACAAAATAAATAGAACAGTTTTTCCATCGTATAAAACGAATAGTTGCTACCGGTGTGAAAGTTATGTTCATTTCTACGTTCCGTGCAACCTATGCTTCACTCTAGGGCGTTGCTCCACCAGATCTAATAGCTACGGCCTTAGAAGTCAACGCCAGAGGCATAAAATACAATATAAATACAACAGCTTTTCCATCGTACAAAATGAATAATAGCAAACAGTGTGAAAGTAATTGTCATTTCTACGTTCCGGGCAACCTAGGCTTCACTCTACGTCGTTGCTCCACCCGATCAAATAGCTAGTGACTTAGAATTAAACGCCAGAAGCATAGAATACAATAAAAATACAACAGATTTTCCATCGTATAACAGGATTAATTGCAACCAGTGTGAATGTAATGGTCATTTCAACGTTCCGGGCAACCTTGGTTTCACTCTAGGGCGTTGCTCCACCAGGTCGAATAGTTATGGCCTAAGAAGTGAACGCCAGAAGCATAAAATACAAAATAAATAGAAAGGTTTTTCCATTGTATAAAACGAATAATTGCTGCCAGTGTAAAAGTTATGGTCATTTCTACATTTCGAGCAACCTAGGCTTCACTCTAGGGCGTTGCACCACCTGATCGAATCGTTAGGGCCTTAGAAGTCAACGCCAGAAGCATAAAATACAATATAAATACAACAGTTTTTCCACCATATAAAACGAATAATTGCAACCAGTATGAAAGTTATGGTCATTTCTACGTTCCGGGCAACCTAGGCTTCATCCTAGGCCGTTGCTCCTACAGATCGAATAGTTAGGGCGTAAGACGTGAACGACAGAAGCATAAAATACAATATAAATACAACAGTTTTTCCATCATATAAAACGAATGATAGCAACCAGTGTGAAAGTTATGGTCATTTCTACGTTCAGCTCAACCTTGGCTTTACCCTAGGGCGTTGTTCCACCAGATGGAATAGTTAGGGCCTAAGAAGTCATCGCCAGAAGCATAAAATACGATATAAATACAACAGATTTTCCATCGTATAAACCGAATAATTGCAACCAGTGTGAAAGTTATGATCATTTCTACATTCCGCGGAACCTAGGCTTCAGTCTAGGGCGTTGCTCCACCTGACCGAATAGTTTGGGCCTCAGAAGTCAACGCCAGAAGCATAAAAAACAATAATGATGCAACAGTTTTTCCATCGTATAACAGGAATAACTGCAAACAGTGTGAAAGTACTGGTCATTTCTACGTTCCGGGCAACCTAGGTTTCACTCGAGGGCGTTGCTCCACCAGGTCGAATAGTTAGGCCCTAAGAAGTCAACGCCAGAAACATAAAATACGATATAAATAAAACAGCTTTTAAATCGTATAAAACGAATAATAACAACCAGTGTGAAAGTTATGGTCATTTCAACGTTTCGAGCAAGCTAGGCGTCACTCTAAGGCGTTGCTCCACCGCATCTAGTAGATACGGCCTTAGAAGTCAACGCCAGAGGCATAAAATACGATATAAATACAACAGATGTTCCATCGTATAAACCGAATAATTGCAACCAGTGTGAAAGTTATGGTCATTTCTACGTTCCGGGCAACCTAGGCTTCACTCTACGGCGATGCTCCACCAGATCAAACAGATAGGGCATTAGAAGTCAACGCCCGAAGCATGAAATACAAAATAAATAGAACGGTTTTTCCATTGTATAAAACGAATAATTGCTGCCAGTGAAAAGTTATGGTCATTTCTACGTTCCGGGCAACCTAGGCTTCACCCTAGGGCGTTGTACCACCAGATCGAATAGTTAGGGCCTATGAAGTGAACGCCAGAAGCATAGAATACAAAATAAATACAACAGTTTTTCCATCGTATAAAACGGATAATTGGTACCAGTGTGAAAGTTATGGTCATTTCCACGTTCCGGGCAACCTAGGCTTCACTCTACGGCGATGCTCCACCAGATCAAACAGATAGGGACTTAGAATTCATCGCTAAAAGCATAAAATACAATTAAAATACAACAGTTTTTCCATCGTATAACAGGAATAATTGCAACCAGTGTGAATGTAATGGTCATTTCTACGTTCCGGGCAACCTAGGTTTCACTCTAGGGCGTTGCTCCACCAGGTCGAGTAGTTAGGCCCTAAGAAGTCAACGCCAGAAGCATAAAATACGATATAAATAAAACAGCTTTTACATCGTATAAAACGAATAATAGCAACCAGTGTGAAAGTTATGGTCATTTCTACATTCCGAGGAACCTAGGCTTCACTCTACGGCGTTGCTCCACCAGGTCGAATAGTTAGGCCCTAAGAAGTCAACGCCAGAAGCATAAAATACGATATAAATAAAACAGCTTTTACATCGTATAAAACGAATAATAGCAACCAGTGTGAAAGTTATGGTCATTTCAACGTTTAGAGCAAGCTAGGCGTCACTCTAGGGCGTTGCTCCACCAGATCGAATAGCTAGGGACTTAGAATTCATTGCTAAAAGCATAAAATACAATTAAAATACAACAGTTTTTCCATCGTATAACTGGAATAATTGCAACCAGTGTGAAAGGAATGGTCATTTCTACGTTCCGGGCATCGTAGGTTTCACTCTAGCGTGTTGATCCACCAGAGGGAATAGTTAGGGCCTAAGAAGTCAACGCTAGAAGCATAAAATACAATATTAATACAACAGCATTTCAATCGTATAAAACGAATGATAGCAACCAGTGTGAAGGTTATGGTCATTTCTACGTTCCGGGCAACCAAGGCGTCACTCTAGGGCGTTACTCCACCGCATCTAATAGATACGGCCTTAGAAGTCAACGCCAGAGGCATAAAATACAATATAAATACAACAGCTTTTCCATCGTACAAAATGAATAATACCAAGCAGTGTGAAATTAATTGTCATTTCTACGTTGCGGGCAACCTAGGTTTCACTCTAGGGCGTTGCTCCACCAGGTCGAATAGTTAGGGCCTAAGAAGTCAACGCCAGAAGCATAAAATACGATATAAATACATCAGCTCTTACATCGTATAAAACGAATAATTGTAACCAGTGTGAGAGTTCTGGTCATTTGCACGTTCCGGGCAACCTAGGCTTCACTCCAGGGTGTTGCTCCACCAGATCGAATAGTTAGGGCCTTAGAAGTCAACGCCAGGAGCATAAGATACAATAAAAATACAACAGTCTTTTCATCGTATTACAAGAATAATTGCAATTAGCGTGAAAGTAATGATCCTTTCGGCGTTTCGGGCATCCTAGACTTAACTCTGAGGCATTGCTCCTCCAGATCGAATAGTTGGGGCCTAAGAAGGCAATGCCAGAAGCATAAAATACAATATAAATACAACAGCTTTGGCATCGAATAAATTAATAATTGCAAACAGTGTGAAAGATATGGTCATTTCTAGGTTCCGGGCAACCTAGGCTTCATTCTAGGGCGTTGGTCCACCAGATCAAACAGTTAGGGCCTTAGAAGTCAACGCCCGAAACATAAAATACAAAATAAATCGAACAGGTCTTCCATTGTATAAAACGAATAAATGCTACCAGTGTGAAAGTTATGGTCATTTCTACGTTCCGCGCAACCTAGGCCTCACCCTAGGGCGTTGCTCCAACAGATCGAATAGTTCGGGCCTAATAAGTCAACGCCAGAAGCATAAAATACAATATAAATATGACAGTTTTTCCATCGTATAAAACGAATTATAGCAACCAGTATGAAAGTTATGGTCATTTCTACGTTCCGGGCAACCTAGGGTTCACCCTATGGCGTTGCACCAACAGATTGAATAGTTAGGGCCTCAGAAGTCAACGCCCGAAGCATAAAATACAAAATAAATAGAACAGTTTTTCCATCGTATAAAACGAATAGTTGCTACCGGTGTGAAAGTTATGTTCATTTCTACGTTCCGTGCAACCTATGCTTCACTCTAGGGCGTTGCTCCACCACATCTAATAGCTACGGCCTTAGAAGTCAACGCCAGAGGCATAAAATACAATATAAATACAACAGCTTTTCCATCGTACAAAATGAATAATAGCAAACAGTGTGAAAGTAATTGTCATTTCTACGTTCCGGGCAACCTAGGCTTCACTCTACGTCGTTGCTCCACCCGATCAAATAGCTAGCGACTTAGAATTAAACGCCAGAAGCATAGAATACAATAAAAATACAACAGATTTTCCATCGTATAACAGGATTAATTGCAACCAGTGTGAATGTAATGGTCATTTCAACGTTCCGGGCAACCTTGGTTTCACTCTAGGGCGTTGCTCCACCAGGTCGAATAGTTATGGCCTAAGAAGTGAACGCCAGAAGCATAAAATACAAAATAAATAGAAAGGTTTTTCCATTGTATAAAACGAATAATTGCTGCCAGTGTAAAAGTTATGGTCATTTCTACATTTCGAGCAACCTAGGCTTCACTCTAGGGCGTTGCACCACCTGATCGAATCGTTAGGGCCTTAGAAGTCAACGCCAGAAGCATAAAATACAATATAAATACAACAGTTTTTCCACCATATAAAACGAATAATTGCAACCAGTATGAAAGTTATGGTCATTTCTACGTTCCGGGCAACCTAGGCTTCATCCTAGGCCGTTGCTCCTACAGATCGAATAGTTAGGGCGTAAGACGTGAACGACAGAAGCATAAAATACAATATAAATACAACAGTTTTTCCATCATATAAAACGAATGATAGCAACCAGTGTGAAAGTTATGGTCATTTCTACGTTCAGCTCAACCTTGGCTTTACCCTAGGGCGTTGTTCCACCAGATGGAATAGTTAGGGCCTAAGAAGTCATCGCCAGAAGCATAAAATACGATATAAATACAACAGATTTTCCATCGTATAAACCGAATAATTGCAACCAGTGTGAAAGTTATGATCATTTCTACATTCCGCGGAACCTAGGCTTCAGTCTAGGGCGTTGCTCCACCTGACCGAATAGTTTGGGCCTCAGAAGTCAACGCCAGAAGCATAAAATACAATAATGATGCAACAGTTTTTCCATCGTATAACAGGAATAACTGCAAACAGTGTGAAAGTACTGGTCATTTCTACGTTCCGGGCAACCTAGGTTTCACTCGAGGGCGTTGCTCCACCAGGTCGAATAGTTAGGCCCTAAGAAGTCAACGCCAGAAACATAAAATACGATATAAATAAAACAGCTTTTAAATCGTATAAAACGAATAATAACAACCAGTGTGAAAGTTATGGTCATTTCAACGTTTCGAGCAAGCTAGGCGTCACTCTAAGGCGTTGCTCCACCGCATCTAGTAGATACGGCCTTAGAAGTCAACGCCAGAGGCATAAAATACGATATAAATACAACAGATTTTCCATCGTATAAACCGAATAATTGCAACCAGTGTGAAAGTTATGGTCATTTCTACGTTCCGGGCAACCTAGGCTTCACTCTACGGCGATGCTCCACCAGATCAAACAGATAGGGCATTAGAAGTCAACGCCCGAAGCATGAAATACAAAATAAATAGAACGGTTTTTCCATTGTATAAAACGAATAATTGCTGCCAGTGAAAAGTTATGGTCATTTCTACGTTCCGGGCAACCTAGGCTTCACCCTAGGGCGTTGTACCACCAGATCGAATAGTTAGGGCCTATGAAGTGAACGCCAGAAGCATAGAATACAAAATAAATACAACAGTTTTTCCATCGTATAAAACGGATAATTGGTACCAGTGTGAAAGTTATGGTCATTTCCACGTTCCGGGCAACCTAGGCTTCACTCTACGGCGATGCTCCACCAGATCAAACAGATAGGGACTTAGAATTCATCGCTAAAAGCATAAAATACAATTAAAATACAACAGTTTTTCCATCGTATAACAGGAATAATTGCAACCAGTGTGAAACGAATGGTCATTTCTACGTTCCGGGCAACGTAGGTTTCACTCTAGCGTGTTGATCCACCAGAGGGAATAGTTAGGGCCTAAGAAGTCAACGCCAGAAGCATAAAATACAATATAAATACAACAGCTTTTCAATCGTATAAAACGAATAATTGCAACCAGTGTGAAAGTAATTGTCATTTCTACGTTCCGGGCAACCTAGGCTTCGCTCTAGGTCGTTGCTCCACCTGATCAAATAGCTAGCGACTTAGAATTAAACGCTAGAAGCATAGAATACAATAAAAATACAACAGTTTTTCCATCGTATAACAGGAACAATTGTAACCAGTGTGAATGTAATGGTCATTTCTACGTTCCAGGCAACCTAGGTTTCACTCTAGGGCGTTGCTCCACCAGGTCGAATAGTTAGGCCCTAAGAAGTCAACGCCAGAAGCATAAAATACGATATAAATAAAACAGCTTTTACATCGTATAAAACGAATAATAGCAACCAGTGTGAAAGCTATGGTCATTTCTACATTCCGAGGAACCTAGGCTTCACTCTAGGGCGTTGCTCCACCAGGTCGAATAGTTAGGCCCTAAGAAGTCAACGCCAGAAGCATAAAATACGATATAAATAAAACAGCTTTTACATCGTATAAAACGAATAATAGCAACCAGTGTGAAAGTTATGGTCATTTCAACGTTTCGAGCAAGCTAGGCGTCACTCTAGGGCGTTGCTCCACCAGATCGAATAGTTAGGGCCTTAGAAGTCAACGCCCGAAGCATAAAATATAAAATAAATACAACAGCTTTTCCGTCGTATAAAACAAATAATTGCAACCAGTGTGAAAGTTATGGTCATTTCTACGTTCCGAGCAACCTAGGCTTCACTGTATGGCGTTCTTCCACCACATCGGATAGCTACGGCCTCAGAAGTCAACGCCTGAAGTATAAAATACAATAAAAATACAACTGTCTTTCCATCCTATAACAGGAATAATTGCAACCCGTGTGAAAGTGATGGTCATTTCTACGCTTCAGGCAACCTACGCTTCACTCTAGGGCGTTGCTGTACCAGATCAAACAGTTAGGGCCTTAGAAGTCAACGCCCGAAGCATTAAATACAAAATAAATAGAACAGTTTTTCCATTGTATAAAACGAATAATTGCTACCAGTGTAATAGTTATGGTCATTTCTACGTTCCGGGCAAACTAGGCTTCACCCTAGGCCGTTGTTCCACCAGATCGAATAGTTAGGGCCTAAGAAGTGAACGCCAGAAGCATAAAATACAATATAACTACAACAGTTTTTCCATCATATAAAACGAATGATAGCAACAAGTGTGAAAGTTATGGTCATTTCTACGTTCCGGGCAATCTAGGCTGCACTCTAGGGCGTTGCTCCACCAGGTTGAATAGTTAGGGCCTTAGAAGTCAACGCCCGAAGCATAAAACACAAAATAAATAAAACAGTTTTTCCATCGTACAAAACGAAAAATTGCAAACAGTGTGAAAGATATGGACATTTCTACGATCCGGGCTACCTAGGCTTCACTCTATGGCGTTCTTCCACCACATCGAATAGCAACGGCCTCAGAAGTCAACGCCAGAAGCTTAAATACAATATAAATATAACAGTTTTTCCATCGTATAAAACGAATAATTGTAACCAGTGTGAAAGTTATGGTCATTTCTACGTTCCGGGCAACCCAGGCTTCACTCTACGGCGATGCTCCACCAGATCAAACAGTTAGGGCCTTAGAAGTCAACCCCCGAAGCATTAAATACAAAATAAATAGTACAGTTTTTCCATTGTATAAAACGAATAATTGCTACCAGTGTAAAAGTTATTGTCATTTCTACGTTCCGGGCAACCTAGGCTTCACCCTAGGCCGTTGTTCCACCAGATGGAATAGTTAGGGCCTAAGAAGTGAACGCCAGAAGCATAAAATACAATATAAATACAACAGTTTTTCCATCATATAAAACGAATGATACCAACCAGTGTGAAAGTTATGGTCATTTCTACGTTCCGGGCAACCTAGGCTGCACTCTAGGGCGTTGCTCCACTAGATCGAATAGTTAGGGCCTTAGAAGTCAAAGCGCGAAGCATAAAAAACAAAATAAGTAAAACAGTTTTTCCATCGTATAAAACGAAAAATTGCAAACAGTGTGAAAGATATGGGCATTTCTACGATCCGGGCTACCTAGGCTTCACTCTATGGCGTTCTTCCACCACATCGAATAGCAACGGCCTCAGAAGTCAACGCCAGAAGCTTAAATACAATAGAAATATAACAGTTTTTCCATCGTATAAAGGGAATAATAGCAACCAGTGTGAAAGTTATGGTCATTTCTACGTTCCGGGCAACCTAGGCTTCACTCTACGGCGATGCTCCGCCAGATCAGACAGTTAGGGCCTTAGAAGTCAACGCCCGATGCATAAAATACAAAATAAATAGAACGGTTTTTCCATTGTATAAAACGAATAATTGCTGCCAGTGTAAAAGCTATGGTCATTTCTACGTTCCGGGCAACCTAAGCTTCACCCTAGGGCGTTGTTCCACCAGACGGAATAGTTAGGGCCTACGAAGTCAACGCGAGAAGCATAAAATACGATATAAATACAACAGCTTTTCCATCGTATAAAACAAATAATTGCAACCAGTGTGAAAGATATGGTCATTTCTACGTTCCGGGCAACCTAGGCTTCACTGTATGGCGTTCTTCCACCACATCGGATAGCTACGGCCTCAGAAGTCAACGCCTGAAGTATAAAATACAATAAAAATACAACAGTCTTTCCATCCTATAACAGGAATAATTGCAACCCGTGTGAAAGTGATGGTCATTTCTACGTTCCAGGCAACCTACGCTTCACTCTAGGGCGTTGCTCTACCAGATCAAACAGTTATGGCCTTAGAAGTCAACGCCCGAAGCATTAAATACAAAATAAATAGAACAGTTTTTCCATTGTATAAAACGAATAATTGCTACCAGTGTAAAAGTTATGGTCATTTCTACGTTCCGGCAACCTGGGCTTCACCCTAGGCCGTTGTTCCACCAGATCGAATAGTTAGGGCCTAAGAAGTGAACGCCAGAAGCATAAAATACAATATAAATACAACAGTTTTTCCATCATATAAAACGAATGATAGCAACCAGTGCGAAAGTTATGGTCATTTCTACGTTCCGGGCAATCTAGGCTGCACTCTAGGGCGTTGCTCCACCAGGTTGAATAGTTAGGGCCTTAGAAGTCAACGCCCGAAGCATAAAACACAAAATAAATAAAACAGTTTTTCCATCGCACAAAACGAAAAATTGCAAACAGTGTGAAAGATATGGACATTTCTACGATCCGGGCTACCTAGGCTTCACTCTATGGCGTTCTTCCACCACATCGAATAGCAACGGCCTCAGAAGTCAACGCCAGAAGCTTAAATACAATATAAATATAACAGTTTTTCCATCGTATAAAACGAATAATTGTAACCAGTGTGAAAGTTATGGTCATTTCTACGTTCCGGGCAACCCAGGCTTCACTCTACGGCGATGCTCCACCAGATCAAACAGACAGGGCATTAGAAGTCAACGCCCGAAGCATAAAATACAAAATAAATAGAACGGTTTTTCCATTGTATAAAACGAATAATTGCTGCCAGTGTAAAAGTTATGGTCATTTCTACGTTCCGGGCAACCTAGGCTTCACCCTAGGGCGTTGCTCTACCAGATCGAATAGTTAGGGCCTTAGAAGTCAACGCCTGAAGTATAAAATACAATAAAAATACAACAGTCTTTCCATCCTATAACAGGAATAATTGCAACCCGTGTGAAAATGATGGTCATTTCTACGTTCCAGGCAACCTAGGCTTCACTCTAGGGCGTTGCTCCACCAGATCAAACAGTTAGGACCTTAGAATTCAACCCCCGAAGCATTAAATACAAAATAAATAGTACAGTTTTTCCATTGTATAAAACGAATAATTGCTACCAGTGTAAAAGTTATTGTCATTTCTGCGTTCCGGGCAACCTAGGCTTCACCCTAGGGCGTTGTACCACCAGATCGAATAGTTAGGGCCTATGAAGTGAACGCCAGAAGCATAAAATACAATATAAATACAACAGTTTTTCGATCATATAAAACGAATGATATCAACCAGTGTGAAAGTTATGGTCATTTCTAAGTTCCGGGCAACCTAGGCTGCACTCCAGGGCGTTGCTCCACTAGATCGAATAGTTAGGGCCTTAGAAGTCAAAGCCCGAAGCATAAAATACAAAATAAATAAAACAGTTTTTCCATTGTATAAAACGAAAAATTGCAAACAGTGTGAAAGATATGGACATTTCTACGATCCGGGCTACCTAGGCTTCACTCTATGGCGTTCTTCCACCACATCGAATAGCAACGGCCTCAGAAGTCAACGCCAGAAGCTTAAATACAATATAAATATAACAGTTTTTCCATCGTATAAAGGGAATAATAGCAACCAGTGTGAAAGTTATGGTCATTTCTACGTTCCGGGCAACCTAGGCTTCACTCTACGGCGATGCTCCGCTAGATCAAACAGTTAGGGCCTTAGAAGTCAACGCCCGATGCATAAAATACAAAATAAATAGAACGGTTTTTCCATTGTATAAAACGAATAATTGCTGCCAGTGTAAAAGCTATGGTCATTTCTACGTTCCGGGCAACCTAAGCTTCACCCTAGGGCGTTGTTCCACCAGACGGAATAGTTAGGGCCTAAGAAGTCAACGCGAGAAGCATAAAATACGATATAAATACAACAGCTTTTCCATCGTATAAAACAAATTATTGCAACCAGTGTGAAAGTTATGGTCATTTCTACGTTCCGGGCAACCTAGGCTTCACTGTATGGCGTTCTTCCCCCACATCGGATAGCTACGGCCTCAGAAGTCAACGCCTGAAGTATAAAATACAATAAAAATACAACTGTCTTTCCATCCTATAACAGGAATAATTGCAACCCGTGTGAAAGTGATGGTCATTTCTACGTTCCAGGCAACCTACGCTTCACTCTAGGGCGTTGCTCTACCAGATCAAACAGTTATGGCCTTAGAAGTCAACGCCCGAAGCATTAAATACAAAATAAATAGAACAGTTTTTCCATTGTATAAAACGAATAATTGCTACCAGTGTAAAAGTTATGGTCATTTCTACGTTCCGGCAACCTAGGCTTCTCCCTAGGCCGTTGTTCCACCAGATCGAATAGTTAGGGCCTAAGAAGTGAACGCCAGAAGCATAAAATACAATATAAATACAACAGTTTTTCCATCATATAAAACGAATGATAGCAACCAGTGTGAAAGTTATGGTCATTTCTACGCTTCAGGCAACCTACGCTTCACTCTAGGGCGTTGCTGTACCAGATCAAACAGTTAGGGCCTTAGAAGTCAACGCCCGAAGCATTAAATACAAAATAAATAGAACAGTTTTTCCATTGTATAAAACGAATAATTGCTACCAGTGTAAGAGTTATGGTCATTTCTACGTTCCGGGCAAACTAGGCTTCACCCTAGGCCGTTGTTCCACCAGATCGAATAGTTAGGGCCTAAGAAGTGAACGCCAGAAGCATAAAATACAATATAACTACAACAGTTTTTCCATCATATAAAACGAATGATAGCAACAAGTGTGAAAGTTATGGTCATTTCTACGTTCCGGGCAATCTAGGCTGCACTCTAGGGCGTTGCTCCACCAGGTTGAATAGTTAGGGCCTTAGAAGTCAACGCCCGAAGCATTAAACACAAAATAAATAAAACAGTTTTTCCATCGTACAAAACGAAAAATTGCAAACAGTGTGAAAGATATGGACATTTCTACGATCCGGGCTACCTAGGCTTCACTCTATGGCGTTCTTCCACCACATCGAATAGCAACGGCCTCAGAAGTCAACGCCAGAAGCTTAAATACAATATAAATATAACAGTTTTTCCATCGTATAAAACGAATAATTGTAACCAGTGTGAAAGTTATGGTCATTTCTACGTTCCGGGCAACCCAGGCTTCACTCTACGGCGATGCTCCACCAGATCAAACAGTTAGGGCCTTAGAAGTCAACCCCCGAAGCATTAAATACAAAATAAATAGTACAGTTTTTCCATTGTATAAAACGAATAATTGCTACCAGTGTAAAAGTTATTGTCATTTCTACGTTCCGGGCAACCTAGGCTTCACCCTAGGCCGTTGTTCCACCAGATGGAATAGTTAGGGCCTAAGAAGTGAACGCCAGAAGCATAAAATACAATATAAATACAACAGTTTTTCCATCATATAAAACGAATGATACCAACCAGTGTGAAAGTTATGGTCATTTCTACGTTCCGGGCAACCTAGGCTGCACTCTAGGGCGTTGCTCCACTAGATCGAATAGTTAGGGCCTTAGAAGTCAAAGCGCGAAGCATAAAAAACAAAATAAATAAAACAGTTTTTCCATCGTATAAAACGAAAAATTGCAAACAGTGTGAAAGATATGGGCATTTCTACGATCCGGGCTACCTAGGCTTCACTCTATGGCGTTCTTCCACCACATCGAATAGCAACGGCCTCAGAAGTCAACGCCAGAAGCTTAAATACAATAGAAATATAACAGTTTTTCCATCGTATAAAGGCAATAATAGCAACCAGTGTGAAAGTTATGGTCATTTCTACGTTCCGGGCAACCTAGGCTTCACTCTACGGCGATGCTCCGCCAGATCAGACAGTTAGGGCCTTAGAAGTCAACGCCCGATGCATAAAATACAAAATAAATAGAACGGTTTTTCCATTGTATAAAGCGAATAATTGCTGCCAGTGTAAAAGCTATGGTCATTTCTACGTTCCGGGCAACCTAAGCTTCACCCTAGGGCGTTGTTCCACCAGACGGAATAGTTAGGGCCTAAGAAGTCAACGCGAGAAGCATAAAATACGATATAAATACAACAGCTTTTCCATCGTATAAAACAAATAATTGCAACCAGTGTGAAAGATATGGTCATTTCTACGTTCCGGGCAACCTAGGCTTCACTGTATGGCGTTCTTCCACCACATCGGATAGCTACGGCCTCAGAAGTCAACGCCTGAAGTATAAAATACAATAAAAATACAACAGTCTTTCCATCCTATAACAGGAATAATTGCAACCCGTGTGAAAGTGATGGTCATTTCTACGTTCCAGGCAACCTACGCTTCACTCTAGGGCGTTGCTCTACCAGATCAAACAGTTATGGCCTTAGAAGTCAACGCCCGAAGCATTAAATACAAAATAAATAGAACAGTTTTTCCATTGTATAAAACGAATAATTGCTACCAGTGTAAAAGTTATGGTCATTTCTACGTTCCGGCAACCTGGGCTTCACCCTAGGCCGTTGTTCCACCAGATCGAATAGTTAGGGCCTAAGAAGTGAACGCCAGAAGCATAAAATACAATATAAATACAACAGTTTTTCGATCATATAAAACGAATGATATCAACCAGTGTGAAAGTTATGGTCATTTCTAAGTTCCGGGCAACCTAGGCTGCACTCCAGGGCGTTGCTCCACTAGATCGAATAGTTAGGGCCTTAGAAGTCAAAGCCCGAAGCATAAAATACAAAATAAATAAAACAGTTTTTCCATTGTATAAAACGAAAAATTGCAAACAGTGTGAAAGATATGGACATTTCTACGATCCGGGCTACATAGGCTTCACTCTATGGCGTTCTTCCACCACATCGAATAGCAACGGCCTCAGAAGTCAACGCCAGAAGCTTAAATACAATATAAATATAACAGTTTTTCCATCGTATAAAGGGAATAATAGCAACCAGTGTGAAAGTTATGGTCATTTCTACGTTCCGGGCAACCTAGGCTTCACTCTACGGCGATGCTCCACTAGATCAAACAGTTAGGGCCTTAGAAGTCAACGCCCGATGCATAAAATACAAAATAAATAGAACGGTTTTTCCATTGTATAAAACGAATAATTGCTGCCAGTGTAAAAGCTATGGTCATTTCTACGTTCCGGGCAACCTAAGCTTCACCCTAGGGCGTTGTTCCACCAGACGGAATAGTTAGGGCCTAAGAAGTCAACGCGAGAAGCATAAAATACGATATAAATACAACAGCTTTTCCATCGTATAAAACAAATAATTGCAACCAGTGTGAAAGTTATGGTCATTTCTACGTTCCGGGCAACCTAGGCTTCACTGTATGGCGTTCTTCCCCCACATCGGATAGCTACGGCCTCAGAAGTCAACGCCTGAAGTATAAAATACAATAAAAATACAACTGTCTTTCCATCCTATAACAGGAATAATTGCAACCCGTGTGAAAGTGATGGTCATTTCTACGTTCCAGGCAACCTACGCTTCACTCTAGGGCGTTGCTCTACCAGATCAAACAGTTATGGCCTTAGAAGTCAACGCCCGAAGCATTAAATACAAAATAAATAGAACAGTTTTTCCATTGTATAAAACGAATAATTGCTACCAGTGTAAAAGTTATGGTCATTTCTACGTTCCGGCAACCTAGGCTTCTCCCTAGGCCGTTGTTCCACCAGATCGAATAGTTAGGGCCTAAGAAGTGAACGCCAGAAGCATAAAATACAATATAAATACAACAGTTTTTCCATCATATAAAACGAATGATAGCAACCAGTGTGAAAGTTATGGTCATTTCTACGTTCCGGGCAATCTAGGCTGCACTCTAGGGCGTTGCTCCACCAGATCGAATAGTTAGGGCCATAGAAGTCAACGCCCGAAGCATAAAATACAAAATAAATAAAACAGTTTTTCCATCGTACAAGACGAAAAATTGCAAACAGTGTGAAAGATATGGACATTTCTACGATCCGGGCTACCTAGGCTTCACTCTATGGCGTTCTTCCACCACATCGAAAAGCAACGGCCTCAGACGTCAACGCCAGAAGCTTATATACAATATAAATATAACAGTTATTCCTTCGTATAAAACGAATAATAACAACCAGTGTGAAAGTTATGGTCATTTCTACGTTCCGGGCAACCTAGGCTTCACTCTACGGCGATGCACCACCAGTTCAAACAGATAGGGCATTAGAAGTCAACGCCCGAAGCATGAAATACAAAATAAATAGAACGGTTTTTCCATTGTATAAAACGAATAATTGCTGCCAGTGTAAAAGTTATGGTCATTTCTACGTTCCGGGCAACCTAGGCGTCACCCTAGGGCGTTGTACCACCAGATCGAATAGTTAGGGCCTATGAAGTGAACGCCAGAAGAATAGAATACAATATAAATACAACAGTTTTTCCATCGTATAAAACGAATAATTGCAACCAGTATGAAACTTATGGTCATTTCTACGTACCGGGAAACCTAGGCTTCACTCTAGGCCGTCGTTCTACCAGATCGAATAGTTAGGGCATTAGAAGTCAACGCCCGAAGCATAAAATACAAAATAAATAGAACAGCTTTTCCATCGTATAAAACGGATAATTGCTACCAGTGTGAAAGTTATGGTCATTTCCACGTTCCGGGCAACCTAGGCTTCACTCTACGGCGATGCTCCATCAGATCAAACAGATAGGGACTTAGATTTAAACGCCAGAAGCATAGAATACAATAAAAATACAACAGTTTTTCCATCGTATAACAGGAATAATTGCAACCAGTGTGAATGTAATGGTCATTTCTACGTTCCGGGCAACCTAGGTTTCACTCTAGGGCGTTTCTCCACCAGGTCGAGTAGTTAGGCCCTAAGAAGTCAACGCCAGAAGCATAAAATACGATATAAATAAAACAGCTTTTACATCGTATAAAACGAATAATAGCAACCAGTGTGAAAGTTATGGTCATTTCTACATTCCGAGGAACCTAGGCTTCACTCTACGGCGTTGCTCCACCAGGTCGAATAGTTAGGCCCTAAGAAGTCAACGCCAGAAGCATAAAATACGATATAAATAAAACAGCTTTTACACCGTATAAAACGAATAATAGCAACCAGTGTGAAAGTTATGGTCATTTCAAAGTTTAGAGCAAGCTAGGCGTCACTCTAGGGCGTTGCTCCACCAGATCGAATAGCTAGGGACTTAGAATTCATTGCTAAAAGCATAAAATACAATTAAAATACAACAGTTTTTCCATCGTATAACAGGAATAATTGCAACCAGTGTGAAAGGAATGGTCATTTCTACGTTCCGGGCAACGTAGGTTTCACTCTAGCGTGTTGATCCACCAGAGGGAATAGTTAGGGCCTAAGAAGTCAACGCTAGAAGCATAAAATACAATATTAATACAACAGCATTTCAATCGTATAAAACGAATGATAGCAACCAGTGTGAAGGTTATGGTCATTTCTACGTTCCGGGCAACCAAGGCGTCACTCTAGGGCGTTACTCCACCGCATCTAATAGATACGGCCTTAGAAGTCAACGCCAGAGGCATAAAATACAATATAAATACAACAGGTTTTCCATCGTACAAAATGAATAATACCAAGCAGTGTGAAATTAATTGTCATTTCTACGTTGCGGGCAACCTAGGTTTCACTCTAGGGCGTTGCTCCACCAGGTCGAATAGTTAGTGCCTAAGAAGTCAACGCCAGAAGCATAAAATACGATATAAATACAACAGCTCTTACATCGTATAAAACGAATAATTGTAACCAGTGTGAGAGTTCTGGTCATTTCCACGTTCCGGGCAACCTAGGCTTCACTCCAGGGTGTTGCGCCACCAGATCGAATAGTTAGGGTCTTAGAAGTCAACGCCAGGAGGATAAGATACAATAAAAATACAACAGTCTTTTCATCGTATTACAAGAATAATTGCAATTAGCGTGAAAGTAATGATCCTTTCGGCGTTTCGGGCATCCTAGACTTAACTCTGAGGCATTGCTCCTCCAGATCGAATAGTTGGGGCCTAAGAAGGCAATGCCAGAAGCATAAAATACAATATAAATACAACAGCTTTGGCATCGAATAAATTAATAATTGCAAACAGTGTGAAATATATGGTCATTTCTAGGTTCCGGGCAACCTAGGCTTCATTCTAGGGCGTTGGTCCACCAGATCAAACAGTTAGGGCCTTAGAAGTCAACGCCCGAAACATAAAATACAAAATAAATCGAACAGGTCTTCCATTGTATAAAACGAATTAATGCTACCAGTGTGAAAGTTATGGTCATTTCTACGTTCCGCGCAACCTAGGCCTCACCCTAGGGCGTTGCTCCAACAGATCGAATAGTTCGGGCCTAATAAGTCAACGCCAGAAGCATAAAATACAATATAAATATGACAGTTTTTCCATCGTATAAAACGAATTATAGCAACCAGTATGAAAGTGATGGTCATTTCTACGTTCCGGGCAACCTAGGGTTCACCCTATGGCGTTGCACCAACAGATTGAATAGTTAGGGCCTCAGAAGTCAACGCCCGAAGCATAAAATACAAAATAAATAGAACAGTTTTTCCATCGTATAAAACGAATAGTTGCTACCGGTGTGAAAGTTATGTTCATTTCTACGTTCCGTGCAACCTATGCTTCACTCTAGGGCGTTGCTCCACCACATCTAATAGCTACGGCCTTAGAAGTCAACGCCAGAGGCATAAAATACAATATAAATACAACAGCTTTTCCATCGTACAAAATGAATAATAGCAAACAGTGTGAAAGTAATTGTCATTTCTACGTTCCGGGCAACCTAGGCTTCACTCTACGTCGTTGCTCCACCCGATCAAATAGCTAGCGACTTAGAATTAAACGCCAGAAGCATAGAATACATAAAAAATACAACAGTTTTTCCATCGTATAACAGGATTAATTGCAACCAGTGTGAATGTAATGGTCATTTCAACGTTCCGGGCAACCTTGGTTTCACTCTAGGGCGTTGCTCCACCAGGTCGAATAGTTATGGCCTAAGAAGTGAACGCCAGAAGCATAAAATACAAAATAAATAGAAAGGTTTTTCCATTGTATAAAACGAATAATTGCTGCCAGTGTAAAAGTTATGGTCATTTCTACATTTCGAGCAACCTAGGCTTCACTCTAGGGCGTTGCACCACCTGATCGAATCGTTAGGGCCTTAGAAGTCAACGCCAGAAGCATAAAATACAATATAAATACAACAGTTTTTCCACCATATAAAACGAATAATTGCAACCAGTATGAAAGTTATGGTCATTTCTACGTTCCGGGCAACCTAGGCTTCATCCTAGGCCGTTGCTCCTACAGATCGAATAGTTAGGGCGTAAGACGTGAACGACAGAAGCATAAAATACAATATAAATACAACAGTTTTTCCATCATATAAAACGAATGATAGCAACCAGTGTGAAAGTTATGGTCATTTCTACGTTCAGCTCAACCTTGGCTTTACCCTAGGGCGTTGTTCCACCAGATGGAATAGTTAGGGCCTAAGAAGTCATCGCCAGAAGCATAAAATACGATATAAATACAACAGATTTTCCATCGTATAAACCGAATAATTGCAACCAGTGTGAAAGTTATGATCATTTCTACATTCCGCGGAACCTAGGCTTCAGTCTAGGGCGTTGCTCCACCTGACCGAATAGGTTGGGCCTCAGAAGTCAACGCCAGAAGCATAAAATACAATAATGATGCAACAGTTTTTCCATCGTATAACAGGAATAACTGCAAACAGTGTGAAAGTACTGGTCATTTCTACGTTCCGGGCAACCTAGGCTTCACTCTACGGCGATGCTCCGCTAGATCAAACAGTTAGGGCCTTAGAAGTCAACGCCCGATGCATAAAATACAAAATAAATAGAACGGTTTTTCCATTGTATAAAACGAATAATTGCTGCCAGTGTAAAAGCTATGGTCATTTCTACGTTCCGGGCAACCTAAGCTTCACCCTAGGGCGTTGTTCCACCAGACGGAATAGTTAGGGCCTAAGAAGTCAACGCGAGAAGCATAAAATACGATATAAATACAACAGCTTTTCCATCGTATAAAACAAATAATTGCAACCAGTGTGAAAGTTATGGTCATTTCTACGTTCCGGGCAATCTAGGCTGCACTCTAGGGCGTTGCTCCACCAGATCGAATAGTTAGGGCCATAGAAGTCAACGCCCGAAGCATAAAATACAAAATAAATAAAACAGTTTTTCCATCGTACAAGACGAAAAATTGCAAACAGTGTGAAAGATATGGACATTTCTACGATCCGGGCTACCTAGGCTTCACTCTATGGCGTTCTTCCACCACATCGAATAGCAACGGCCTCAGACGTCAACGCCAGAAGCTTATATACAATATAAATATAACAGTTATTCCTTCGTATAAAACGAATAATAACAACCAGTGTGAAAGTTATGGTCATTTCTACGTTCCGGGCAACCTAGGCTTCACTCTACGGCGATGCACCACCAGTTCAAACAGATAGGGCATTAGAAGTCAACGCCCGAAGCATGAAATACAAAATAAATAGAACGGTTTTTCCATTGTATAAAACGAATAATTGCTGCCAGTGTAAAAGTTATGGTCATTTCTACGTTCCGGGCAACCTAGGCGTCACCCTAGGGCGTTGTACCACCAGATCGAATAGTTAGGGCCTATGAAGTGAACGCCAGAAGAATAGAATACAATATAAATACAACAGTTTTTCCATCGTATAAAACGAATAATTGCAACCAGTATGAAACTTATGGTCATTTCTACGTACCGGGAAACCTAGGCTTCACTCTAGGCCGTCGTTCTACCAGATCGAATAGTTAGGGCATTAGAAGTCAACGCCCGAAGCATAAAATACAAAATAAATAGAACAGCTTTTCCATCGTATAAAACGGATAATTGCTACCAGTGTGAAAGTTATGGTCATTTCCACGTTCCGGGCAACCTAGGCTTCACTCTACGGCGATGCTCCACCAGATCAAACAGATAGGGACTTAGATTTAAACGCCAGAAGCATAGAATACAATAAAAATACAACAGTTTTTCCATCGTATAACAGGAATAATTGCAACCAGTGTGAATGTAATGGTCATTTCTACGTTCCGGGCAACCTAGGTTTCACTCTAGGGCGTTGCTCCACCAGGTCGAGTAGTTAGGCCCTAAGAAGTCAACGCCAGAAGCATAAAATACGATATAAATAAAACAGCTTTTACATCGTATAAAACGAATAATAGCAACCAGTGTGAAAGTTATGGTCATTTCTACATTCCGAGGAACCTAGGCTTCACTCTACAGCGTTGCTCCACCAGGTCGAATAGTTAGGCCCTAAGAAGTCAACGCCAGAAGCATAAAATACGATATAAATAAAACAGCTTTTACATCGTATAAAACGAATAATAGCAACCAGTGTGAAAGTTATGGTCATTTCAACGTTTAGAGCAAGCTAGGCGTCACTCTAGGGCGTTGCTCCACCAGATCGAATAGCTAGGGACTTAGAATTCATTGCTAAAAGCATAAAATACAATTAAAATACAACAGTTTTTCCATCGTATAACAGGAATAATTGCAACCAGTGTGAAAGGAATGGTCATTTCTACGTTCCGGGCAACGTAGGTTTCACTCTAGCGTGTTGATCCACCAGAGGGAATAGTTAGGGCCTAAGAAGTCAACGCTAGAAGCATAAAATACAATATTAATACAACAGCATTTCAATCGTATAAAACGAATGATAGCAACCAGTGTGAAGGTTATGGTCATTTCTACGTTCCGGGCAACCAAGGCGTCACTCTAGGGCGTTACTCCACCGCATCTAATAGATACGGCCTTAGAAGTCAACGCCAGAGGCATAAAATACAATATAAATACAACAGCTTTTCCATCGTACAAAATGAATAATACCAAGCAGTGTGAAATTAATTGTCATTTCTACGTTGCAGGCAACCTAGGTTTCACTCTAGGGCGTTGCTCCACCAGGTCGAATAGTTAGGGCCTAAGAAGTCAACGCCAGAAGCATAAAATACGATATAAATACAACAGCTCTTACATCGTATAAAACGAATAATTGTAACCAGTGTGAGAGTTCTGGTCATTTCCACGTTCCGGGCAACCTAGGCTTCACTCCAGGGTGTTGCTCCACCAGATCGAATAGTTAGGGCCTTAGAAGTCAACGCCAGGAGCATAAGATACAATAAAAATACAACAGTCTTTTCATCGTATTACAAGAATAATTGCAATTAGCGTGAAAGTAATGATCCTTTCGGCGTTTCGGGCATCCTAGACTTAACTCTGAGGCATTGCTCCTCCAGATCGAATAGTTGGGGCCTAAGAAGGCAATGCCAGAAGCATAAAATACAATATAAATACAACAGCTTTGGCATCGAATAAATTAATAATTGCAAACAGTGTGAAAGATATGGTCATTTCTAGGTTCCGGGCAACCTAGGCTTCATTCTAGGGCGTTGGTCCACCAGATCAAACAGTTAGGGCCTTAGAAGTCAACGCCCGAAACATAAAATACAAAATAAATCGAACAGGTCTTCCATTGTATAAAACGAATAAATGCTACCAGTGTGAAAGTTATGGTCATTTCTACGTTCCGCGCAACCTAGGCCTCACCCTATGGCGTTGCTCCAACAGATCGAATATTTCGGGCCTAATAAGTCAACGCCAGAAGCATAAAATACAATATAAATATAACCGTTTTTCCATCGTATAAAACGAATTATAGCAACCAGTATGAAAGTTATGGTCATTTCTACGTTCCGTGCAACCTAGGGTTCACCCCATGGCGTTGCACCAACAGATTGAATAGTTAGGGCCTCAGAAGTCAACGCCCGAAGCATAAAATACAAAATAAATAGAACAGTTTTTCCATCGTATAAAACGAATAGTTGCTACCGGTGTGAAAGTTATGTTCATTTCTACGTTCCGGGCAACCTATGCTTCACTCTAGGGCGTTGCTCCACCACATCTAATAGCTACGGCCTTAGAAGTCAACGCCAGAGGCATAAAATACAATATAAATACAACAGCTTTTCCATCGTACAAAATGAATAATAGCAAACAGTGTGAAAGTAATTGTTATTTCTACGTTCCGGGCAACCTAGGCTTCACTCTACGTCGTTGCTCCACCCTATCAAATAGCTAGCGACTTAGAATTAAACGCCAGAAGCATAGAATACAATAAAAATACAACAGTTTTTCCATCGTATAACAGGATTAATTGCAACCAGTGTGAATGTAATGGTCATTTCAACGTTCCGGGCAACCTAGGTTTCACTCTAGGGCGTTGCTCCACCAGGTCGAATAGTTATGGCCTAAGAAGTGAACGCCAGAAGCATAAAATACAAAATAAATAGAAAGGTTTTTCCATTGTATAAAACGAATAATTGCTGCCAGTGTAAAAGTTATGGTCATTTCTACATTTCGAGCAACCTAGGCTTCACTCTAGGGCGTTGCACCACCTGATCGAATCGTTAGGGCCTTGGAAGTCAACGCCAGAAGCATAAAATACAATATAAATACAACAGTTTTTCCACCATATAAAACGAATAATTGCAACCAGTATGAAAGTTATTGTCATTTCAACGTTCCGGGCAACCTAGGCTTCATCCTAGGCCGTTGCTCCTACAGATCGAATAGTTAGGGCGTAAGACGTGAACGACAGAAGCATAAAATACATTATAAATACAACAGTTTTTCCATCATATAAAACGAATGATAGCAACCAGTGTGAAAGTTATGGTCATTTCTACGTTCAGCTCAACCTTGGCTTTACCCTAGGGCGTTGTTCCACCAGATGGAATAGTTAGGGCCTAAGAAGTCATCGCCAGAAGCATAAAATACAATAATGATGCAACAGTTTTTCCATCGTATAACAGGAATAACTGCAAACAGTGTGAAAGTACTGGTCATTTCTACGTTCCGGGCAACCTAGGCTTCACTCTACGGCGATGCTCCGCTAGATCAAACAGTTAGGGCCTTAGAAGTCAACGCCCGATGCATAAAATACAAAATAAATAGAACGGTTTTTCCATTGTATAAAACGAATAATTGCAACCCGTGGAAAGTGATGGTCATTTCTACGTTCCGGGCAACCTAGGCTTCCATCTAGGGCGTTGCTCCACCTGATCGAATAGTTAGGAACTTAGAAGTCAACCCCAGATGAATAAAATACATTAATGATGCAACAGCTTTTCCATCATATAAAACGAATAATTGCAACCAGTATGAAAATTATGGTCATGTCTGCTTTCCGGGTAACCTAGGCTCCACCCTAGGGCGTTGCTCCAACAGATTGAATAGTTAGGGCCTTAGAAGTCAATGCCCGAAGCATAAAATGCAATATAAATATAACAGTTCTTCCAACGTATAAAACGAATAATTGCTACCAGTGTGAAAGTTATGGTCATTTCTACGTTCCGCGCAACCTGGGCTTTACCCTAGGGCGTTGTTCCACCAGATGGAATAGTTAGGGCCTAAGCAGTCAACGCCAGAAGCATAAAATACGATATAAATACAACAGCTTTTCCATCGTATAAAATAAATAATTGCTACCAGTGTAAAAGTTATGGACATTTCTACGTTGCGGGCAACCTAGTCTTCACCCTAGGCCGTTGTTCCACCAGATCGAATAGTTAGGGCCTAAGAAGTGAACGCCAGAAGCATAAAATGCAATAAAAATACAACAGCTTTTCCATCGTATAGCAGGAATAATTTGCAACCAGTGTGATAGTAGTGGTCATTTCTACGTTCCAGGCAACCTAGGTTTCACTCCAGGGCGTTGCTCCACCAGGTCGAATAGTTACGGCCTAAGAAGTCAACGCCAGAAGCATAAAATACGATAAAAATGCAACAGTTTTTCCATCGTATAAAACGAATAATTGCAACCAGTGTGAAAGTGATGGTCATTTCTACGTTCCGGGCAACCTAGGCTTCACCCTAGGCCGTTGTTCCACCAGATCGAATAGTTAGGGCCTAAGAAGTGAACGCCAGAAACATAAAATACAATATAAATACAACAGTTTTTCCATCATATCAAACGAATGATAGCAACCAGTGTGAAAGTTATGGTCATTTCTACGTTCCGGGCAACCTAGGCTTCACCCTATGGCGTTGCTCCACCAGATGAAACAGTTGGGGCCTTAGAAGTCAACGCCCGAAGCATTAAATGCAAAATAAATAGAACAGTTTTTCCATTGAATAAAACGAATAATTGCTACCAGTGTAAAAGTTATGGTCATTTCTACGTTCTGGGCAACCTAGGCTTCTCCCTAGGCCGTTGTTCCACCAGATCGAATAGTTAGGGCCTAAGAAGTGAACGCCAGAAGCATTAAATACAATATAAATACAACAGTTTTTCCATCGTATAAAACGAATGATAGCAACCAGTGTGAAAGTTATGGTCATTTCTACATTTCGAGCAACCTAGGCTTCACTCTAGGGCGTTGCTCCAACTGATCGAATAGTTAGGGCCTTAGAAGTCAACGCCCGAAGCATTAAATACAAAATAAATAGAACATTTTTTCCGTTGTATCAAACGAATAATTGCTACCAGTGTGAAAGTTATGGTCATTTCTACGTTCCGCGCAACCTGGGCTTTACTCTAGGGCGTTGATCCACCAGATGGAATAGTTAGGGCCTAAGAAGTCAACGCCAGAAGCATAAAATACGATATAAATACAACAGCTTTTCGAACGTATAAAACAAATAATTGCAAGCAGTGTGAAAGTTATGGTCATTTCTACGTTCCGGGCAAGCTAGGCTTCACTGTATGGCGTTCTTCTACCACATCGGATAGCTACGGCCTCAGAAGTCAACGCCTGAAGTATAAAATACAATAAAAATACAACAGTCTTTCCATCCTATAACAGGAATAATTGCAACCCGTGTGAAAGGGATGGTCATTTCTACGTTCCAGGCAACCTAGACTTCACCCTAGGCCGTTGTTCCACCAGATCGAATAGTTAGGGCCTAAGAAGTGAACGCCAGAAGCATAAAATACAATATAAATACAACAGCTTTTCCATCGTATAAAACGAATAATTGCAACCAGTATGAAACTTATGGTCATTTCTACGTACCGGACAACCTACGCTTCACACTAGGGCGTTGCTCTACCAGATCGAATAGTTAGGGCCTTAGAAGTGAACGCCCGAAGCATAAAATACAAAATAAATAGAACAGTTTTTCCATCGTATAAAACGAATAATTGCTACCAGTGTGAAAGTTATGGTCATTTCTACGTACCGGGCAACCTAGGCTTCACTCTAGGGCGTTGCTCTACCAGATCGAATAGTTAGGGCCTTAGAAGTCAACGCCTGAAGTATAAAATACAATAAAAATACAACAGTCTTTCCATCCTATAACAGGAATAATTGCAACCCGTGTGAAAATGATGGTCATTTCTACGTTCCAGGCAACCTAGGCTTCACTCTAGGGCGTTGCTCCACCAGATCAAACAGTTAGGGCCTTAGAAGTCAACCCCCGAAGCATTAAATACAAAATAAATAGTACAGTTTTTCCATTGTATAAAACGAATAATTGCTACCAGTGTAAAAGTTATTGTCATTTCAACGTTCCCGGCAACCTAGGCTTCACCCTAGGCCGTTGTTCCACCAGATGGAATAGTTAGTGCCTAAGAAGAGAACGCCAGAAGCATAAAATACAATATAAATACAACAGTTTTTCCATCATATAAAACGAATGATATCAACCAGTGTGAAAGTTATGGTCATTTCTACGTTCCGGGCAACCTAGGCTGCACTCTAGGGCGTTGCTCCACTAGATCGAATAGTTAGTGCCTTAGAAGTCAACGGCCGAAGCATAAAATACAAAATAAATAGAACTGTTTTTCCATCGTATAAAACGACTAATTGCTACCGGTGTGAAAGTTATTTCCATTTCTACGTTCCGGGCAACCTAGGCTTCACCCTAGGGCGTTGTTCCGCCAGATGGAATAGTTAGGGCCTTAGAAGTCAATGCCCGAAGCATAAAATGCAATAAAAATACATTAGTTTTTCCATCATATAACAGGAATATTTGCAGCCAGTTTGAAAGTGATGGTAATTGCTACGTTCCGGGCAACTTAGGCTTCACTCTAGGGCGTTGCTCCACCAGATCGAATAGTTAGTGCCTTAGAAGTCAACGCCAGAAGCATAAAATACAATATAAATACAACAGTTTTTCAATCGTATAAAACGAGTAATTGCAACCAGTACGAAAGTTAACGTCATTTCTACGTTCCGGACAACCTAGGCTTCACCCTAGGGCGTTGCTCCAACAGATTGAATAGTTAGGGCCTTAGAAGTCAACGCCGGAAGCATAAAATGCAATAAAAATACATCAGTTTTTCCATCGTATAAAAGGATTAATTGAAACCAGTTTAAAAGTGATGGTCACTTCTACGTTCCGGGCAACCCAGGCTTTACTCTAGGGCGTTGCACCACCAAATCAAATAGCTAGGGCCTTAGAAGTCAACGCCCGAAGCATAAAATACAAAATAAATAGAACAGTTTTTCCATTGTATAAAACGTATAATTTCTACCGGCGTGAAAGTTATGGTCATTTCTACGTTCCGGGAAGCCTAGGCTTCACCCTAGGTCGTTGTTCCACCAGATGGAATAGTTAGGGCCTTAGAAGTCAACGCCCGAAGTATAAAATACGAAATAAATAGAACACTTTTTCCATCGTATAAAAGGATTAATTGCAACCAGTTTGAATGTGATGGTCATTTCTCCGTTCCGGGCAACTTAGGCTTCACCCTAGGGCGTTGTTCCACCAGATGGAATGGTTAGGGCATAAGAAGTCAACGCCAGAAGCATAAAATACGGTATAAATACAACAGCATTTCCATCGTATAAAACGAGTAATAGCAACCAGTGTGAAAGTTATGGTCATTTCTACGTTCCGGGCAACCTAGGCTTCACTCTAGGGCGTTGCTCCACCAGATCAAACAGGTAGGACCTTAGAAGTCAACGCCCGAAGCATAAAATACTAAATAAATAGAACAGTTTTTCCATCGTATAAAAGGATTAATTGCAACCAGTTTGAAAGTGATGGTCACTTCTACGTTCCGGGCAACCTAGGCTTTACTCTAGGGCGTTGCTCCACCAGATCAAATAGCTATTGCCTTAGAAGTCAACGCCCGAAGCATAAAATACAAAATAAATAGAACAGTTTTTCCATCGCATAAAAGGATTAATTGCAACCAGTTTGAAAGCGATTGTCATTTCTACGTTCCGGGCAACCTAGGCTTCACCATAGGGCGTTGTTCCACCAGATCGAATTGTTAGGGCCTAAGAAGTCAACGCCAGAAGCATAAGATACAATATAAATGTAACAGTTTTTCCATCGTATAGAACGAATAATAGCAACCAGTGTGAAAGTTATGGTCACTTCTACGTTCCGGGCAACCTAGGCTTCACGCCTAGGGCGTTGCTCCACCACATCAAACAGTTAGGGCCTTAGAAGTCAACGCCCGAAGCATAAAATACAAAATAAATAGAACAGTTTTTCCATTGTATAAAACGAATAATTGCAACCAGTATGAAACTTAAGGTCATTTCTACTTTTCGAGCAACCTAGGACTCACCCTAGGCCGTTGCTCCAACAGATTGAATAGTTAGGGCCTTAGAAGTCAATGCCCGAAGCATAAAATGCAATAAAAATACAACAGTTTTTCCATCATATAACAGGAATATTTGTGAACCAGTTTGGAGGTGATGGTAATTGCTACGTTCCGGGCAACTTAGGGTTCACTCTAGGGCGTTCTTCCACCACATCGAATAGCTACGGCCTCAGAAGTCAACGCCTGAAGCATAAAATTCAATAAAAATACAACAGTCTTTCCGTCCTATAACAGGAATAATTCCAACCCGTGTGAAAGTGATGGTCATTTGTACGTTCCAGGCAACCTAGGCTTCAGTCTAGGGCGTTGTTCCACCAGATCGAATTGTTAGGGCCTAAGAAGTCAACGCGAGAAGCATAAGATACAATATAAATATAACAGTTTTTCCATCGTTTAGAACGAATAATAGCAACCAGTGTGAAAGTTATGGTCATTTCTACGTTCCGGGCAACCTAGGCTTCACTCTAGGGCGTTGCTCCAACAGATTGAATAGTTAGGGCCTTAGAAGTCAATGCCCGAAGCATAAAATGCAATAAAAATACAACAGTTTTTCCATCGTATAAAAGTAGTAATTGCAACCAGTTTGAAAGTGATGGTCATTTCTACGTTCCGGGCAACCTAGGCTTCACTCTAGGGCGTTGCTCCACCAGATCGAATGGTTGGGGCCTTAGAAGTCAACGCCAGAATCATAAAATACAATGAAGATGCAACAGCTTTTCCATCGTATTAACCGAATAATTTCAACCAGTGTGAATGTTATGGTCATTTCTACGTTCCGGGCAACCTAGGCTTCACTCTATGGCGTTCTTCCACTACATCGAATGGCAACGGCCTCAGAAGTCAACGCCTGAAGCATAACATACAATAAAAATACAACAGTCTTTCCGTCCTATAACAGGAATAATTGCACCCGTGTGAAAGTGATGGTCATTTGTACGTTCCAGGCAACCTAGGCTTCACACTAGGGCGTTGTTCCACCAGATCGAATTGTTAGGGCCTAAGAAGTCAACGCGAGAAGCATAAGATACAATATCAATATAACAGTTTTTCCATCGTATAGTACGAATAATAGCAACCAGTGTGAAAGTTATGGTCACTTCTACGTTCCGGGCAACCTAGGCTTCACTCTAGGGCGTTGCTCCACCAGATCAAACAGTTAGGGCCTTAGAAGTCAACGCTCGAAGCATAAAATACAAAATAAATAGAACAGTTTTTCCATTGTATAAAACGAATAAAAGCAACCAGTGTGAAAGTTACAGACATTTCTACGCTCCGGGCAACCTAGGCTTCACACTAGGGCGTTGTTCCACCAGATCGAATAGTTAGGGCCTAAGAAGTGAACGCCAGCAGCATAAAATACAATATAAATACAACAGTTCTTCCATCATATAAAACGAATAATTGCAACCAGTATGAAAGTTATGGTCATTTCTACGTTCCGGGCAACCTAGGCTTCACGCTAGGGTGTTGCTCCACCAGATCGAATAGTTAGTGCCTTAGAAGTCAACGCCAGAAGCATAAAATACAATATAAATACAACAGTTTTTCCAACGTACAAAACGAATAATTGCAACCAGTATGAAAGTTATGGTCACTTCTACGTTCCGGGCAACCTAGGCTTCACTCTATGGCGTTCTTCCACTACATCGAATAGCAACGGCCTCAGAAGTCAATGCCTGAAGCATAAAATACGATAAAAATACAACAGTCTTTCCGTCCTATAACAGGGATAATTGCAACCGGTGTGAAAGTGATGGTCCTTTGTACGTTCCAGCAACCTAGGCTTCACTCTAGGGCGTTGTTCCACCAGATCGAATTGTTAGGGCCTAAGAAGTGAACGCCAGCAGCATAAAATACAATATAAATACAACAGTTCTTCCATCATATAAAACGAATAATTGCAACCAGTATGAAAGTTATGGTCATTTCTACGTTCCGGGCAACCTAGGCTTCACTCTATGGCGTTCTTCCACCACATCGAATAGCTGCGGCCTCATAAGTCAACGCCTGAAGCATAAAATACAATAAAAATACAACAGTCTTTCCATCCTATAACAGGAATAATTGCAACCCGTGTGAGAGTGATGGTCATTTGTACGTTCCAGACAACCTAGGCTTCACTCTAGGGCGTTGTTCCACCAGGTCGAATTGTTTGGGCCTAAGAAGTCAACGCCAGAAGCATAAGATACAATTTAAATACAACAGTTTTTCCATCACATAACAGGAATAATTGCAACCAGTTTGAAAGTGATGGTCATTTCTACGTTCCGGGCAACCTAGGCTTCACTCTAGGGCATTGCTCCAAAAGATTGAATAGTTCGGGCCTTAGCAGTCAACGCCCGAAGCATAAAATACAATATAATTACAACAGTTTTTCCATCATATAACAGGAATAATTGCAACCAGTTTGAAAGTGATGGTCATTTCTACGGTCCGGGAAACCTAGGCTTCACGCTAGGGTGTTGCTCCACCAGATCGAATAGTTAGTGCCTTAGAAGTCAACGCCAGAAGCATAAAATACAATATAAATACAACAGTTTTTCCAACGTACAAAACGAATAATTGCAGACGTTGTGAAAGTAATGGTCACTTCTACGTTCCGGGCAACCTAGGCTTCACTCTATGGCGTTCTTCCACTACATCGAATAGCAACGGCCTCAGAAGTCAATGCCTGAAGCATAAAATACGATAAAAATACAACAGTCTTTCCGTCCTATAACAGGGATAATTGCAACCCGTGTGAAAGTGATGGTCCTTTGTACGTTCCAGCAACCTAGGCTTCACTCTAGGGCGTTGTTCCACCAGATCGAATTGTTAGGGCCTAAGAAGTCAACGCCCGATGCATAAAATACAAAATAAATAGAACAGTTTTTCCATCGTGTAAAACGAATAATTGCTATCGTTGTGAAAGTTATGGTCATTTCTACGTTCCGGTCAACCTAGGCTTCACTCTAGGGCGTTGCTCCACCAGATCAAACAGTTAGGGCCTTAGAAGTCAACGCCCGAAGCATAAAACACAAAATAAATAGAACAGTTTTTCCATTGTATAAAACGAATAATAGCAACCAGTGTGAAAGTTATGGTCATTTCTACGTTCCGGGCAACCTAGGCTTCACTCTAGGGCGTTGCTCCAACAGATTGAATAGTTAGGGCCTTAGAAGTCAACGCCCGATGCATAAAATACAAAATAAATAGAACAGTTTTTCCTTCGTGTAAAACGAATAATAGCAATCAGTGTGAAACTTATGGTCATTTCTAAGTTCCGGGCAACCTAGACTTCACCCTAGGGCGTTGCTCCAACAAATTGAATAGTTAGGGCCTTAGAAGTCAACGCCCGAAGCATAAAATACAATATAAGTACAACAGTTTTTCCATCGTATAAAATGAGTGATTGCGAACATTGTGAAAGTAATGGTCATTTCTACGTGCCTGGCAACCTACGAGTCACTCTAGGGCGTTGCTGCTCCATATCTGATAGCTACGGCCTTAGAAGCTAACGCCGGTTGCATAAAATACAATATAAATACAACAGCTTTGCCATCGTATAAAATGAATAATTGCAAACAGTGTGAAGGTAATGATCATTTCTACGTTCCGAGCAACCTAGGCTTCACTCTAGGGCGTTGCTCCACCAGATCGAATAGTTAGGGCCTTAGAAGTCGACGCCAGAAGCATAAAATACAATAAGGGTGCAACAGTTTTTCCATCGTATAACAGGAAAGATTGCAAACAGTGTGAAGGTAATGGTATGTTCTACGTTCCGGGCAAACTAGCCTTCACTCTAGGGCGGTGCTCCACCAGATCAAATAGTTACGGCCTAAGAAGTCAACGGCAGAAGCATAAATTACAATATAAGTACAACAGCTTTTCCATCGTATATAATGTATATTTGCAAACAGTGTGGAAGTAATGGTCATTTCTACGTTCCGGGCAACCTAGGCTTCACGCTAGGGTGTTGCTCCACCAGATGGAATGGCTAGGGCCTTAGAAGTCAACGCCCGAAGCATAAAATACAATATAAGTACAACAGTTTTTCCATCGTATAAAATGAATATTTGCAAACATTGTGAAAGTAATGGTCATTTCTACGTTCCGGGCAACCCATGCGACACTCTAGGGCGTTGCTCCACCTCATCTAATAGCTACGGCCTTCAAAATCAACGCCAGAAGCATAAAATACGATATAAATACAACAGCTTTTCCATCATATAAAACGAATAATGGTAACCAGTGTGAAAGTTATGGTCATTCCTACGTTCCGGTCAACCTAGGCTTCAATCTAGGACGTTGATCCACCAGATCGAATAGTTTGGGCCTATTGAGTCAACGCCAGGAGCATAAAATACGATATAAATACAACAGCTTTTCCATCGTATAAAACGAATAATGGTAACCAGTGTGAAAGTTGTGGTCATTTCTACGTTCCGGTCAACCTAGGCTTCAGTCTAGGACGTTGCTCCACCAGATGGAATAGTTAGGGCCTATGATGTCAACGCCAGAAGCATAAAATACAATAAAGGTGCAACAGTTTTTCCATCATATAACAGGAATAATTGCAACCAGTGTGAAGGTAATGGTATGTTCTACGTTCCGGGCAACCTAGGCTTCACTCTAGGGCGGTGCTCCACCAAATCAAATAGTTACTGCCTAAGAAGTCAACGCCAGAAGCATAAATTACAATATAAGTACAACAGCTTTTCCACGGTATATAATGTATATTTGCAAACAGTGTGGAAGTAATGGTCATTTCTACGTTCCGGGCAACCTAGGCTTCACGCTAGGGTGTTGCTCCACCAGATGGAATAGCTAGGGCCTTAGAAGTCAACGCCCGAAGCATAAAATGCAAAATAAATAGAACAGTTTTTCCATTGTATAAAACGAATAACTGCAACCAGTGTGAAAGTACTGGTCATTTCTACGTTCCGGGCAACCTAGGCTTCACCCTAAGGCGTCGTTCCACCAGATGGAATAGTTAGGGCCTTAGAAGTCAACACCAGAAGCATAAACTACAAAATAAATACAACAGTCTTTCCATCATATAAAACGAATAATTGCAACCTGTGTGATGGTTATGGACATATCTACGTTCCGGGCAATCTAGGCTTCACTGTAGGGCGTTGCTCCACCAAATCGAATAGTTAGGGCCTTAGAAGTCAACGCCCAAACCATAAAATACAATATATGTACAACAGTTTTTCCATCGTATAAAATGAATGATTGCGAACAGAGTGAAGGTAATGGTCATTTCTACGTTCCGAGCAACCTAGGCTTCACTCTAGGGCGTTGCTCCACCAGATCAAATAGTTAGGGCCTAAGAAGTCAACGCCATAATCATAAATTACAATATAAGTACAACTGCTTTTCCATCGTATGTAATGTATATTTACAAACAGTGTGGAAGTAATGGTCATTTCTACGTTCCGGTCAACCTAGGCTTCACGCGAGGGTGTTGCGCCACCAGATGGAATAGCTAGGGACTTAGAATTCAATGCCAGAAGCATAAAATGAAATATAAATATAACAGCTTTCCATCGTATAAAACGAATAATAGCAACCAGTGTGAAAGTTATGGTCATTTCTACTTCCCGGGCAACCTAGGCTTCACTCTAGGGCGTTGCTCCACCAGGTCAAATAGTTAGGGCCTTAGAAGTCAACGCCCGAAGCATAAAGTGCAAAATAAATAGAACAGTTTTTCCATCGTATAAAACGAATAACTGCAACCAGTGTGAAAGTACTGGTCATTTCTACGTTCCGCGCAAACTAGGCTTCACCCTAGGGCGATGTTCCACCAGATCGAATAGTTAGGGCCTAAGAAGTCAACGCCAGAAGCATAAAATACAATATAAATTCAACAGCTTTTCCATCGTATAAAACGAATAATGGTAACCAGTGTGAAAGTTGTGGTCATTTCTACGACCCGGTCAACCTATGCTTCACTCTAGGACGTTGCTCCACCAGATCGAATAGTTAGGGCCTGTGAAGTCAACGCCAGAAGCATAAAATACAATAAAGGTGCAACAGTTTTTCCATCGTATAACAGGAATAATTGCAACCAGTGTGAAGGTAACGGTATGTTCTACGTTCCAGGCAATCTAGGCTTCACTGTAGGGCGTTGCTCCACCAAATCGAATAGTTAGGGCCTTAGAAGTCAACGCCCGAAGCATAAATTACAAATTAAGTACAACAGCTTTTCCATCGTATATAATGTATATTTCCAAACAGTGTGGAAGTAATGGACATTTCTACGTTCCGGTCAACCTCGACTTCAGGCTAGGGTGTTGCTCCTCCAGATGGAATAGCTAGGGCCTTAGAAGTCAACGCCCGAAGCATAAAATGCAAAATAAATAGAACAGTTTTTCCATTGTATAAAACGAATAACTGCAACCAGTGTGAAAGTACTGGTCATTTCCACGTTCCGGGCAACCTAGGCTTCACCCTAGGCCGTCGTTCCACCAGATGGAATAGTTAGGGCCTTAGAAGTCAACGCCAGAAGCATAAACTACAAAATAAATACAACAGTCTTTCCATCGTATAAAACGAATAATTGCAACCTGTGTGATGGTTATGGTCATTTCTACGTTCCTGGCAACCTAGGCTTAACCCTAGGGCGTTGTTCCACCAGATGGAATAGTTAGGGCCTAAGAAGTCAACGCCAGAAACATAAAATACGATATAAATTCAACAGCTTTTCCATCGTATAAAGCGAATAATGGTAACCAGTGTGAAAGTTGTGGTCATTTCTACGTTCCGGTCAACCTAGGCTTCAGTCCAGGACGTTGCTCCACCAGATGGAATAGTTAGAGCCTATGATATCAACGCCAGAAGCATAAAATGCAAAATAAATGGAACAGTTTTTCCATTGTATAAAACGGATAACTGCAACCAGTGTGAAGGTAATGGTCATTTCTACGTTCCGGGCAACCTAGGCATCTCCCTAGGGCGGTGCTCTACCAGATCAAACAGTTACGGCCTAAGAAGTTAACGCCAGAAGCATAAATTACAATATATGTACAACAGCTTTTCCAGCGTATATAATGCATATTTGCAAACAGTGTGGAAGTAATAGTCATTTCTACGTTCCGGGCAACCTAGGCTTCTCGCTAGGGTGTTGCTCCACCAGATGGAATAGATAGGGACTTAGAATTCAATGCCAGAAGGATAAAATACAATATAAATACAACAACTTTACCATCGTATAAAATGAATAATTGCAAACAGTGTGAAAGTAATGGTCATTTCTACGTTCCGGGCAACCTAGGCTGCACTCTAGGGTGTTGCTCCACCAGTTGGAATAGATAGGGACTTAGAATTCAATGCCAGAAGCATAAAACGCAAAATAAATAGAACAGTTTTTCCATTGTATAAAACGAATAACTGTAACCAGTGTGAAAGTACTGGTCGTTTCTACGTGCCGGGCAACCTAGGCTTCACTGTAGGGCGTTGCTCCACCAAACCGAATAGTTAGGGCCTTAGAAGTCAACGCCCGAAGCATAAAATACAATATAAGTACAACAGTTTTTCCATCGTATAAAATGAATGATTGCGAACATTGTGAAAGTAATGGTCATTTCTACGTGCCTGGCAACCTACGTGTCACTCTAGGGCGTTGCTGCTCCACATCTGATAGCTACGGCCTTAGAAGTTAACGCCGGAAGCATAAAATACAATATAAATACAACAGCTTTGCCATCGTATAAAATGAATAATTGCAAACAGTGTGAAGGTAATGGTCATTTCTACGTTCCGAGCAACCTAGGCTTCACTCTAGGGCGTTGCTCCACCAGATCGAATAGGTAGGGCCATAGAAGTCAACGCCAGAAGCATAAGATACAATAAAAATGCAACAGTTTTTCCATCGTATAGCATGACTAATTGCAACCAGTGCGAAAGTAATGATCATTTCGACGTTTCGGGCATCCTAGGCTTAACTCTGAGGCGTTGCTCCACCAGATCGAAGAGTTAGGGCCTGAGAAGTCAACGCCAGAAGCATAAATTACAATATAAGTACAACAGCTTTCCCATCGTATGTAAGGTATATTTGCAAACAGTGTGGAACTAATGGTCATTTCTACGTTCCGGGCAACCTAGGCATCACGCGAGGGTGTTGCTCCACCAGATGGAGTAGCTAGGGACTTAGAATTCAATGCCAGAAGCATAATATGCAATATAAATATAACAGATTTTGCATCGTATAAAACGAATAATAGCAACCAGTGTGAAAGTTATGGTCATTTCTACTTCCCGCACAACCTAGGCTTCACTCTAGGGCGTTGCTCCACCAGATCGAATAGTTAGGGCCTTAGAAATCACCGCCCGAAGCATAAAATGCAAAATACATAGAACAGTTTTTCCATTGTATAAAACGAATAACTGCAACCAGTGGGAAAGTACTGGTCATTTCTGCGTTCCGGGCAACCTAGGCTTCACCCTAGGGCGTTGCTCCACCAGATGGAATAGTTAGGGCCTAAGAAGTCAACGCCAGAAGCATAAAATACAATATAAATACAACAGCATTTTCATCGTATAAAACGAATAATGGTAACCAGTGTGAAAGTTATGGTCATTTCTACGTTCCGGGCAACCTAGGCTTCACTCTAAGGCGTTGCTCGACCAGATCGAAAAGCTACGGCCTTAGAAGTCAACGCCCGATGCATAAAATACAAAATAAATACAACAGTTTTTCCATCGTATAAAACGAATAATTGCAAACAGTGTGAAAGTAATGGTCATTTCTACGTTCCGGGCAACCTAGGCTGCACTCTAGGGTGTTGCTCCACCAGTTGGAATAGATAGGGACTTAGAATTCAATGCCAGAAGCATAAAATGCAAAATAAATAGAACAGTTTTTCTATTGTATAAAACGAATAACTGTAACCAGTGTGAAAGTACTGGTCATTTCTACGTGCCGGGCAACCTAGGCTTCACTGTAGGGCATTGCTCCACCAAACCGAATAGTTAGGGCCTGAGAAGTCAACGCCCGAAGCATAAAATACAATATAAGTAAAACAGTTTTTCCATCGTATAAAATGAATGATTGCGAACATTGTGAAAGCAATGGTCATTTCTACGTGCCTGGCAACCTACGTGTCACTCTAGGGCGTTGCTGCTCCACATCTGATAGCTACGGCCTTAGAAGTTAACGCCGGAAGCATAAAATACAATATAAATACAACAGCTTTGCCATCGTATAAAATGAATAATTGCAAACAGTGTGAAGGTAATGGTCATTTCTACGTTCCGGGCAACCTAGGCTTCGCGCTCGTGTGTTTCTCCACCAGATGGAATAGCTAGGGCCATAGAAGTCAACGCCCGAAGTATAAAATGCAAAATAAATGGAACAGTTTTTCCATTGTATAAAACGGATAACTGCAACCAGTGTGAAGGTAATGGTCATTTCTACGTTCCGGGCAACCTAGGCATCTCCCTAGGGCGGTGCTCTACCAGATCAAACAGTTACGGCCTAAGAAGTTAACGCCAGAAGCATAAATTACAATATATGTACAACAGCTTTTCCAGCGTATATAATGCATATTTGCAAACAGTGTGGAAGTAATAGGCATTTCTACGTTCCGGGCAACCTAGGCATCTCGCTAGGGTGTTGCTCCACCAGATGGAATAGCTAGCGCCATAGAGGTCAACGCCCGAAGCATAAAATGCAAAATAAATAGAATAGTTTTTCCATTGTATAAAACGGATAACTGCAACCAGTGTGAAAGTACTGGTCATTTCTACGTTCCGGGTAACCTAGGTTTCACTCTAGGGCGTTGCTCCACCAGATCTAATAGCTAGGGGCTTAGAATTCAACGCCAGAAGGATAAAATACAATATAAATACAACAACTTTACCATCGTATAAAATGAGTAATTGCAAACAGTGTGAAAGTAATGGTCATTTCTACGTTCCGGGCAACCTAGGCTGCACTCTAGGGTGTTGCTCCACCAGTTGGAATAGATAGGGACTTAGAATTCAATGCCAGAAGCATAAAATGCAAAATAAATAGAACAGTTTTTCCATTGTATAAAACGAATAACTGTAACCAGTGTGAAAGTACTGGTCATTTCTACGTGCCGGGCAACCTAGGCTTCACTGTGGGGCGTTGCTCCACCAAACCGAATAGTTAGGGCCTTAGAAGTCAACGCCCGAAGCATAAAATACAATATAAGTACAACAGTTTTTCCATCGTATAAAATGAATGATTGCGAACATTGTGAAAGTAATGGTCATTTCTACGTGCCTGGCAACCTACGTGTCACTCTAGGGCGTTGCTGCTCCACATCTGATAGCTACGGCCTTAGAAGTTAACGCCGGAAGCATAAAATACAATATAAATACAACAGCTTTGCCATCGTATAAAATGAATAATTGCAAACAGTGTGAAGGTAATGGTCATTTCTACGTTCCGAGCAACCTAGGCTTCACTCTAGGGCGTTGCTCCACCAGATCGAATAGGTAGGGCCATAGAAGTCAACGCCAGAAGCATAAGATACAATAAAAATGCAACAGTTTTTCCATCGTATAGCATGACTAATTGCAACCAGTGTGAAAGTAATGATCATTTCGACGTTTCGGGCATCCTAGGCTTAACTCTGAGGCGTTGCTCCACCAGATCGAAGAGTTAGGGCCTAAGAAGTCAACGCCAGAAGCATAAATTACAATATAAGTACAACAGCTTTCCCATCGTATGTAAGGTATATTTGCAATCAGTGTGGAACTAATGGTCATTTCTACGTTCCGGGCAACCTAGGCATCACGCGAGGGTGTTGCTCCACCAGATGGAGTAGCTAGGGACTTAGAATTCAATGCCAGAAGCATAATATGCAATATAAATATAACAGATTTTGCATCGTATAAAACGAATAATAGCAACCAGTGTGAAAGTTATGGTCATTTCTACTTCCCGCACAACCTAGGCTTCACTCTAGGGCGTTGCTCCACCAGATCGAATAGTTAGGGCCTTAGAAATCACCGCCCGAAGCATAAAATGCAAAATACATAGAACAGTTTTTCCATTGTATAAAACGAATAACTGCAACCAGTGGGAAAGTACTGGTCATTTCTGCGTTCCGGGCAACCTAGGCTTCACCCTAGGGCGTTGCTCCACCAGATGGAATAGTTAGGGCCTAAGAAGTCAACGCCAGAAGCATAAAATACAATATAAATACAACAGCATTTTCATCGTATAAAACGAATAATGGTAACCAGTGTGAAAGTTATGGTCATTTCTACGTTCCGGGCAACCTAGGCTTCACTCTAAGGCGTTGCTCGACCAGATCGAAAAGCTACGGCCTTAGAAGTCAACGCCCGATGCATAAAATACAAAATAAATACAACAGTTTTTCCATCGTATAAAACGAATAATTGCAAACAGTGTGAAAGTAATGGTCATTTCTACGTTCCGGGCAACCTAGGCTGCACTCTAGGGTGTTGCTCCACCAGTTGGAATAGATAGGGACTTAGAATTCAATGCCAGAAGCATAAAATGCAAAATAAATAGAACAGTTTTTCCATTGTATAAAACGAATAACTGTAACCAGTGTGAAAGTACTGGTCATTTCTACGTGCCGGGCAACCTAGGCTTCACTGTAGGGCATTGCTCCACCAAACCGAATAGTTAGGGCCTGAGAAGTCAACGCCCGAAGCATAAAATACAATATAAGTACAACAGTTTTTCCATCGTATAAAATGAATGATTGCGAACATTGTGAAAGTAATGGTCATTTCTACGTGCCTGGCAACCTACGTGTCACTCTAGGGCGTTGCTGCTCCACATCTGATAGCTACGGCCTTAGAAGTTAACGCCGGAAGCATAAAATACAATATAAATACAACAGCTTTGCCATCGTATAAAATGAATAATTGCAAACAGTGTGAAGGTAATGGTCATTTCTACGTTCCGGGCAACCTAGGCTTCGCGCTCGTGTGTTTCTCCACCAGATGGAATAGCTAGGGCCATAGAAGTCAACGCCCGAAGTATAAAATGCAAAATAAATGGAACAGTTTTTCCATTGTATAAAACGGATAACTGCAACCAGTGTGAAGGTAATGGTCATTTCTACGTTCCGGGCAACCTAGGCATCTCCCTAGGGCGGTGCTCTACCAGATCAAACAGTTACGGCCTAAGAAGTTAACGCCAGAAGCATAAATTACAATATATGTACAACAGCTTTTCCAGCGTATATAATGCATATTTGCAAACAGTGTGGAAGTAATAGGCATTTCGACGTTCCGGGCAACCTAGGCTTCTCGCTAGGGTGTTGCTCCACCAGATGGAATAGCTAGCGCCATAGAGGTCAACGCCCGAAGCATAAAATGCAAAATAAATAGAACAGTTTTTCCATTGTATAAAACGGATAACTGCAACCAGTGTGAAAGTACTGGTCATTTCTACGTTCCGGGTAACCTAGGTTTCACTCTAGGGCGTTGCTCCACCAGATCTAATAGCTAGGGGCTTAGAATTCAACGCCAGAAGGATAAAATACAATATAAATACAACAACTTTACCATCGTATAAAATGAGTAATTGCAAACAGTGTGAAAGTAATGGTCATTTCTACGTTCCGGGCAACCTAGGCTGCACTCTAGGGTGTTGCTCCACCAGTTGGAATAGATAGGGACTCTAGAATTCAATGCCAGAAGCATAAAATGCAAAATAAATAGAACAGTTTTTCCATTGTATAAAACGAATAACTGTAACCAGTGTGAAAGTACTGGTCATTTCTACGTGCCGGGCAACCTAGGCTTCACTGTGGGGCGTTGCTCCACCAAACCGAATAGTTAGGGCCTTAGAAGTCAACGCCCGAAGCATAAAATACAATATAAGTACAACAGTTTTTCCATCGTATAAAATGAATGATTGCGAACATTGTGAAAGTAATGGTCATTTCTACGTGCCTGGCAACCTACGTGTCACTCTAGGGCGTTGCTGCTCCACATCTGATAGCTACGGCCTTAGAAGTTAACGCCGGAAGCATAAAATACAATATAAATACAACAGCTTTGCCATCGTATAAAATGAATAATTGCAAACAGTGTGAAGGTAATGGTCATTTCTACGTTCCGAGCAACCTAGGCTTCACTCCAGGGCGTTGCTCCACCAGATCGAATAGGTAGGGCCATAGAAGTCAACGCCAGAAGCATAAGATACAATAAAAATGCAACAGTTTTTCCATCGTATAGCATGACTAATTGCAACCAGTGTGAAAGTAATGATCATTTCGACGTTTCGGGCATCCTAGGCTTAACTCTGAGGCGTTGCTCCACCAGATCGAAGAGTTAGGGCCTAAGAAGTCAACGCCAGAAGCATAAATTACAATATAAATACAACAGCTTTCCCATCGTATGTAAGGTATATTTGCAATCAGTGTGGAACTAATGGTCATTTCTACGTTCCGGGCAACCTAGGCATCACGCGAGGGTGTTGCTCCACCAGATGGAGTAGCTAGGGACTTAGAATTCAATGCCAGAAGCATAATATGCAATATAAATATAACAGATTTTGCATCGTATAAAACGAATAATAGCAACCAGTGTGAAAGTTATGGTCATTTCTACTTCCCGCACAACCTAGGCTTCACTCTAGGGCGTTGTTCCACCAGATCGAATAGTTAGGGCCTTAGAAATCACCGCCCGAAGCATAAAATGCAAAATACATAGAACAGTTTTTCCATTGTATAAAACGAATAACTGCAACCAGTGGGAAAGTACTGGTCATTTCTACGTGCCGGGCAACCTAGGCTGCACTCTAGGGTGTTGCTCCACCAGTTGGAATAGATAGGGACTTAGAATTCAATGCCAGAAGCATAAAATGCAAAATAAATAGAACAGTTTTTCCATTGTATAAAACGAATAACTGTAACCAGTGTGAAAGTACTGGTCATTTCTACGTGCCGGGCAACCCAGGCTTCACTGTGGGGCGTTGCTCCACCAAACCGAATAGTTAGGGCCTTAGAAGTCAACGCCCGAAGCATAAAATACAATATAAGTACAACAGTTTTTCCATCGTATAAAATGAATGATTGCGAACATTGTGAAAGTAATGGTCATTTCTACGTGCCTGGCAACCTACGTGTCACTCTAGGGCGTTGCTGCTCCACATCTGATAGCTACGGCCTTAGAAGTTAACGCCGGAAGCATAAAATACAATATAAATACAACAGCTTTGCCATCGTATAAAATGAATAATTGCAAACAGTGTGAAGGTAATGGTCATTTCTACGTTCCGAGCAACCTAGGCTTCACTCTAGGGCGTTGCTCCACCAGATCGAATAGGTAGGGCCATAGAAGTCAACGCCAGAAGCATAAGATACAATAAAAATGCAACAGTTTTTCCATCGTATAGCATGACTAAATGCAACCAGTGCGAAAGTAATGATCATTTCGACGTTTCGGGCATCCTAGGCTTAACTCTGAGGCGTTGCTCCACCAGATCGAAGAGTTAGGGCCTAAGAAGTCAACGCCAGAAGCATAAAATACAATATAAATATAACACTTTTTCCATCGTATAAAACGAATAATAGCAACCAGTGTGAAAGTTATGGTCATTTCTACGTCCCGGGCAACCTAGGCTTCACCCTAGGGCGTTGTTCCACCACATGGAATAGTTAGGGACTAGGAAGTCAACGCCAGAAGCATAAAATACGATATAAATACAACAGCTTTTCCATCGTATAAGACGAATAATGGTAACCAGTGTGAAAGTTATGGTCATTTCTACGTTCCGGTCAACCTAGGCTTCACTCTAGGACGTTGCTCCACCAGATCGAATAGGTAGGGCCATAGAAGTCAACGCCAGAAGCATAAGATACAATAAAAATGCAACAGTTTTTCCATCGTATAGCATGACTAATTGCAACCAGTGTGAAAGTAATGATCATTTCGACGTTTCGGGCATCCTAGGCTTAACTCTGAGGCGTTGCTCCACCAGATCGAAGAGTTAGGGCCTAAGAAGTCAACGCCAGAAGCATAAATTACAATATAAGTACAACAGCTTTCCCATCGTATGTAAGGTATATTTGCAATCAGTGTGGAACTAATGGTCATTTCTACGTTCCGGGCAACCTAGGCATCACGCGAGGGTGTTGCTCCACCAGATGGAGTAGCTAGGGACTTAGAATTCAATGCCAGAAGCATAATATGCAATATAAATATAACAGATTTTGCATCGTATAAAACGAATAATAGCAACCAGTGTGAAAGTTATGGTCATTTCTACTTCCCGCACAACCTAGGCTTCACTCTAGGGCGTTGTTCCACCAGATCGAATAGTTAGGGCCTTAGAAATCACCGCCCGAAGCATAAAATGCAAAATACATAGAACAGTTTTTCCATTGTATAAAACGAATAACTGCAACCAGTGGGAAAGTACTGGTCATTTCTACGTGCCGGGCAACCTAGGCTGCACTCTAGGGTGTTGCTCCACCAGTTGGAATAGATAGGGACTTAGAATTCAATGCCAGAAGCATAAAATGCAAAATAAATAGAACAGTTTTTCCATTGTATAAAACGAATAACTGTAACCAGTGTGAAAGTACTGGTCATTTCTACGTGCCGGGCAACCCAGGCTTCACTGTGGGGCGTTGCTCCACCAAACCGAATAGTTAGGGCCTTAGAAGTCAACGCCCGAAGCATAAAATACAATATAAGTACAACAGTTTTTCCATCGTATAAAATGAATGATTGCGAACATTGTGAAAGTAATGGTCATTTCTACGTGCCTGGCAACCTACGTGTCACTCTAGGGCGTTGCTGCTCCACATCTGATAGCTACGGCCTTAGAAGTTAACGCCGGAAGCATAAAATACAATATAAATACAACAGCTTTGCCATCGTATAAAATGAATAATTGCAAACAGTGTGAAGGTAATGGTCATTTCTACGTTCCGAGCAACCTAGGCTTCACTCTAGGGCGTTGCTCCACCAGATCGAATAGGTAGGGCCATAGAAGTCAACGCCAGAAGCATAAGATACAATAAAAATGCAACAGTTTTTCCATCGTATAGCATGACTAATTGCAACCAGTGTGAAAGTAATGATCATTTCGACGTTTCGGGCACCCTAGGCTTAACTCTGAGGCGTTGCTCCACCAGATCGAAGAGTTAGGGCCTAAGAAGTCAACGCCAGAAGCATAAATTACAATATAAGTACAACAGCTTTCCCATCGTATGTAAGGTATATTTGCAATCAGTGTGGAACTAATGGTCATTTCTACGTTCCGGGCAACCTAGGCATCACGCGAGGGTGTTGCTCCACCAGATGGAGTAGCTAGGGACTTAGAATTCAATGCCAGAAGCATAATATGCAATATAAATATAACAGATTTTGCATCGTATAAAACGAATAATAGCAACCAGTGTGAAAGTTATGGTCATTTCTACTTCCCGCACAACCTAGGCTTCACTCTAGGGCGTTGCTCCACCAGATCGAATAGTTAGGGCCTTAGAAATCACCGCCCGAAGCATAAAATGCAAAATACATAGAACAGTTTTTCCATTGTATAAAACGAATAACTGCAACCAGTGGGAAAGTACTGGTCATTTCTGCGTTCCGCGCAACCTAGGCTTCACCCTAGGGCGTTGCTCCACCAGATGGAATAGTTAGGGCCTAAGAAGTCAACGCCAGAAGCATAAAATACAATATAAATACAACAGCATTTTCATCGTATAAAACGAATAATGGTAACCAGTGTGAAAGTTATGGTCATTTCTACGTTCCGGGCAACCTAGGCTTCACTCTAAGGCGTTGCTCGACCAGATCGAAAAGCTACGGCCTTAGAAGTCAACGCCCGATGCATAAAATACAAAATAAATACAACAGTTTTTCCATCGTATAAAACGAATAATTGCAAACAGTGTGAAAGTAATGGTCATTTCTACGTTCCGGGCAACCTAGGCTGCACTCTAGGGTGTTGCTCCACCAGTTGGAATAGATAGGGACTTAGAATTCAATGCCAGAAGCATAAAATGCAAAATAAATAGAACAGTTTTTCCATTGTATAAAACGAATAACTGTAACCAGTGTGAAAGTACTGGTCATTTCTACGTGCCGGGCAACCTAGGCTTCACTGTAGGGCATTGCTCCACCAAACCGAATAGTTAGGGCCTGAGAAGTCAACGCCCGAAGCATAAAATACAATATAAGTACAACAGTTTTTCCATCGTATAAAATGAATGATTGCGAACATTGTGAAAGTAATGGTCATTTCTACGTGCCTGGCAACCTACGTGTCACTCTAGGGCGTTGCTGCTCCACATCTGATAGCTACGGCCTTAGAAGTTAACGCCGGAAGCATAAAATACAATATAAATACAACAGCTTTGCCATCGTATAAAATGAATAATTGCAAACAGTGTGAAGGTAATGGTCATTTCTACGTTCCGGGCAACCTAGGCTTCGCGCTCGTGTGTTTCTCCACCAGATGGAATAGCTAGGGCCATAGAAGTCAACGCCCGAAGTATAAAATGCAAAATAAATGGAACAGTTTTTCCATTGTATAAAACGGATAACTGCAACCAGTGTGAAGGTAATGGTCATTTCTACGTTCCGGGCAACCTAGGCATCTCCCTAGGGCGGTGCTCTACCAGATCAAACAGTTACGGCCTAAGAAGTTAACGCCAGAAGCATAAATTACAATATATGTACAACAGCTTTTCCAGCGTATATAATGCATATTTGCAAACAGTGTGGAAGTAATAGGCATTTCTACGTTCCGGGCAACCTAGGCTTCTCGCTAGGGTGTTGCTCCACCAGATGGAATAGCTAGCGCCATAGAGGTCAACGCCCGAAGCATAAAATGCAAAATAAATAGAACAGTTTTTCCATTGTATAAAACGGATAACTGCAACCAGTGTGAAAGTACTGGTCATTTCTACGTTCCGGGTAACCTAGGTTTCACTCTAGGGCGTTGCTCCACCAGATCTAATAGCTAGGGGCTTAGAATTCAACGCCAGAAGGATAAAATACAATATAAATACAACAACTTTACCATCGCATAAAATGAGTAATTGCAAACAGTGTGAAAGTAATTGTCATTTCTACGTTCCGGGCAACCTAGGCTGCACTCTAGGGTGTTGCTCCACCAGTTGGAATAGATAGGGACTTAGAATTCAATGCCAGAAGCATAAAATGCAAAATAAATAGAACAGTTTTTCCATTGTATAAAACGAATAACTGTAACCAGTGTGAAAGTACTGGTCATTTCTACGTGCCGGGCAACCTAGGCTTCACTGTGGGGCGTTGCTCCACCAAACCGAATAGTTAGGGCCTTAGAAGTCAACGCCCGAAGCATAAAATACAATATAAGTACAACAGTTTTTCCATCGTATAAAATGAATGATTGCGAACATTGTGAAAGTAATGGTCATTTCTACGTGCCTGGCAACCTACGTGTCACTCTAGGGCGTTGCTGCTCCACATCTGATAGCTACGGCCTTAGAAGTTAACGCCGGAAGCATAAAATACAATATAAATACAACAGCTTTGCCATCGTATAAAATGAATAATTGCAAACAGTGTGAAGGTAATGGTCATTTCTACGTTCCGAGCAACCTAGGCTTCACTCTAGGGCGTTGCTCCACCAGATCGAATAGGTAGGGCCATAGAAGCCAACGCCAGAAGCATAAGATACAATAAAAATGCAACAGTTTTTCCATCGTATAGCATGACTAATTGCAACCAGTGCGAAAGTAATGATCATTTCGACGTTTCGGGCATCCTAGGCTTAACTCTGAGGCGTTGCTCCACCAGATCGAAGAGTTAGGGCCTAAGAAGTCAACGCCAGAAGCATAAATTACAATATAAGTACAACAGCTTTCCCATCGTATGTAAGGTATATTTGCAAACAGTGTGGAACTAATGGTCATTTCTACGTTCCGGGCAACCTAGGCATCACGCGCGGGTGTTGCTCCACCAGATGGAATAGCTAGGGACTTAGAATTCAATGCCAGAAGCATAATATGCAATATAAATATAACAGATTTTGCATCGTATAAAACGAATAATAGCAACCAGTGTGAAAGTTATGGTCATTTCTACTTCCCGCACAACCTAGGCTTCACTCTAGGGCGTTGCTCCACCAGATCGAATAGTTAGGGCCTTAGAAATCAACGCCCGAAGCATAAAATGCAAAATACATAGAACTATTTTTCCATTGTATAAAACGAATAACTGTAACCAGTGTGAAAGTACTGGTCATTTCTACGTGCCGGGCAAGCTAGGCTTCAGTGTAGGGCGTTGCTCCACCAAACCGAATAGATAGGGTCTTAGAAGTCAACGCCCGAAGCATAAAATACAATATAAGTACAACAGTTTTTCCATCGTATATAATGAATGATTGCGAACATTGTGAAAGTAATGGTCATTTCTACGTGCCTGGCAACCTACGTGTCACTCTAGGGCGTTGCTGCTCCACATCTGATAGCTACGGCCTTAGAAGTTAACGCCGGAAGCATAAAATACAATATAAATACAACAGCTTTGCCATCGTATAAAATGAATAATTGCAAACAGTGTGAAGGTAATGGTCATTTCTACGTTCCGAGCAACCTAGGCTTCACTCTAGGGCGTTGCTCCACCAGATCGAATAGGTAGGGCCATAGAAGTCAACGCCAGAAGCATAAGATACAATAAAAATGCAACAGTTTTTCCATCGTATAGCATGACTAAATGCAACCAGTGCGAAAGTAATGATCATTTCGACGTTTCGGGCATCCTAGGCTTAACTCTGAGGCGTTGCTCCACCAGATCGAAGAGTTAGGGCCTAAGAAGTCAACGCCAGAAGCATAAAATACAATATAAATATAACACTTTTTCCATCGTATAAAACGAATAATAGCAACCAGTGTGAAAGTTATGGTCATTTCTACGTCCCGGGCAACCTAGGCTTCACCCTAGGGCGTTGTTCCACCACATGGAATAGTTAGGGACTAGGAAGTCAACGCCAGAAGCATAAAATACGATATAAATACAACAGCTTTTCCATCGTATAAGACGAATAATGGTAACCAGTGTGAAAGTTATGGTCATTTCTACGTTCCGGTCAACCTAGGCTTCACTCTAGGACGTTGCTCCACCAGATCGAGTAGGTAGGGCCTAAGAAGTCAACGCCAGAAGCATAAAATACAATAAAGGTGCAACAGTTTTTCCATCGTATAACGGAAATAGTTGCAACCGTTGTGAAGGTGATGGTATGTTCTACGTTCCGGGCAACCTAGGCTTCACCCTAGGGCGGTGCTCCACCAGATCATATAGTTAGGGCCTAAGAAGTCAACGCCAGAAGTGTAACTTACAATACAAGTACAACAGCTTTTCCATCGTTTATAATGTATATTTGCAAACAGTGTTAAGGTAATGGTCATTTCTACGTTCCGGGCAACCTAGGCTTCACTCTAGGGCGTTGCTCCACCAGATCGAATAGTTAGGGCCTTAGAAGTCAACGCTAGAAGCATACAATACAATATAAATACAACACCTTTTCCATCGTATAAAATGAATAATTGCTACCAGTGTGAAAGTTATGGTCATTTCTACGTTTCGGGCAACCTTGGCTTCACACAAGGGCGTTGTTCCACCAGATCGAATAGTTAGGGCCTAAGAAGTGAACGCCACAAGCATAAAATGCAATAAAAATACAACAGCTTTTCCATTGTATAAAACGAATAATTGCTACCAGTGTGAAAGTTATGGTCATTTCTACGTTTCGGGCAACCTAGGCTTCAGCCTAGGGCGTTGTTCCACCAGATGGAATAGTCAGGGCCTAAGACGTCAACGCAAGAAGCATAAAATACGATATAAATACAACTGCTTTTCCACCGTATAAAACGAATAATTGCAACCAGTGTGAAGTTATGGTCATTTCTACGTTCCGGGCAACCTAGGCTTCACTCTAAGGCGTTGCTCGACCAGATCGAAAAGCTACGGCCTTAGAAGTCAACGCCCGAAGCATAAAATACAAAATAAATAGAACAGTTTTTCCATCGTATAAAACGAATAATTGCTACCAGTGTGAAAGTTATGGTCATTAATACGTTCCGCGCAACCGAGGCTTCACCCAAGGGCGTTGTTCCACCAGATGGAATAGTTAGGGCCTAAGAAGTCAACGCCAGAAGCATAAAATACGATATAAATACAACAGATTTTCCATCGTATAAAACGAATAATTGCAACCAGTGTGAATGTAATGGTCATTTCTACGTTCCGGGCCACCTAGGCTTCACTATAGGGCGTTTTCTCCACCAGATTGTATAGTTAGGGCCTTAGAAATCAGCGCCAGAAGCATAAAATACAATAAAGATTCAACAGTTTTTCCATCGTATAACAGGTATAACTGCAAACACTGTGAAAGTAATGGTCAGTTCTACGTTCCAGGCAACCTAGGCTTCACTCTAGGGCGTTGTTCCACCAGATCGAATAGTTAGGGCCTAAGAATTCAACGCCAGAAGCATAAAATAGAATATAAATATAACAGCTTTTCCATCGTATAAAACGAATAATTGCAACCAGTGTGAAGTTATGGTCATTTCTACGTTCCGGGCAACCTAGGCTTCACTCTAAGGCGTTGCTCGACCAGATCGAAAAGCTACGGCCTTAGAAGTCAACGCCCGAAGCATAAAATACAAAATAAATAGAACAGTTTTTCAATCGTATAAAACGAATAATTGCAACCAGGATGAATTTACGGTCATTTCTACTTTCTGGGCAACCTAGGCTTCACCCTAGGGCGTTGCTCCATCAGATTGAATAGTTAGGGCCTTAGAAGTCAATGCCCGAAGAATAAAATGCAATAATAGTACAACAGTTCTTCCATTATATTACAGGAATAATTGCAACCAGTTTGAATGTGATGTTCATTTCTACGTTCCGGGCAACCTAGGCGTCACTCTAGGGCGTTGCTCCACCACATCTAATAGCTACGGCCTTAGAAGTCAACGCCAGAAGAATACAATACAATAAAGATGCAACAGCTTTTCCATCGTATAAAACGAATGATTGCAACCAGTGTGAAAGTTATGGTCATTTCTACTTTCCGGGCAACCTAGGCTTCACCCTAGGGCGTTGCTCCAACAGATTGAATCTTTAGGACCATAGACGTCAATGCCCGAAGCTTAAAATGCAATAAAAATGCAACAGTTTTTCCATCATATAACAGGAATAATTGCAACCAGTTTGAAAGTGATGGTCACTTCTTCGTTCCGGGCAACTTAGGCTTCGCTCTAGGGCGTTGTTCCACCATATCGAATAGCTAGGGCCTTAAAAGTCAACACCCGAAGCATAAAATACAAAATAAATACAACAGTTTTTCCATCGTATAAAACGAATAATTGCTACCAGAGTGAAAGTTATGGTCATTTCTACGTTCCGGGCAACCCAGGCTTCACCCAAGGGCGTTGTTCCACCAGATGGAATAGTTAGGGCCTAAGAAGTCAACGCCAGAAGCATAAAATACGATATAAATACAACAGCTTTTCCATCGTATAAGACGAATAATTGCAACCAGTGTGAGTGTAATTGTCATTTCTACGTTCCGGGCAACCTAGGCTTCACTCTCGGGCGTTGCTCCACCAAATCGAATAGCTAGGGCCTTAGAAGACAACGCCAGAAGCATAAAATAGAATAAAGATGCAAAAGTTTTGCCACCGTATAACAGGAATAACTGCAAACACTGTGAAAGTAATGGTCATTTCCATGTTCCGGGAAACCTAGTCTTCACTCTAGGGCGTTGTTCCACTAGATCGAATAGTTAGGGCCTAAGAAGTCGACGCCAGAAGAATAAAATACAGTATAAGTACAAAAGCTTTTCCATCGTATAAAATGAATAATTGCAAACATTGTGAAAGTAATGGTCATTTCTACTTTCCGGGCAACCTAGGCGTCACTCTAGGGCGTTGCTCCACCACATCTAATAGCTACGGCCCTAGAAGTCAACCCCAGATGAATAACATACAATAAAGATGCAACAGCTTTTCCATCGTATAAAACGAATAATTGCAACCAGTGTGAATGTTATGGTCATTTCTACTTTCCGGGCATCCTAGGCTTCACCCTAGGACGTTGTTCCACCAGATCGAACAGTTAGGGCCTAAGAAGTCAACGCCAGAAGCATAAAATACAATATAAATATAACAGTCTTTCCATCGTATAAAACGAATGATAGCAACCAGTGTGAAAGTTATGGTAAGTTCTACGTTCCGGGCAACCTAGGCTTCACTCTAGGGCGTTGCGCCAACAGATCGAATAGTTAGGGCCTTAGAAGTCAACGCCCGAAGCACAAAATACAAAATAACTAAAACAGTTTTTCCATCGTATAAAACGAATAATTGCTACCAGTGTGAAAGTTATGGTCATTGCTACGTGCCGCGCAAGCTAGGCTTCACCCTAGGGCGTTGTTCCACCACATGGAATAGTTAGGGCCTAGGAAGTCAACGCCAGAAGCATAAAATACGATATAAATACAACAGCTTTTCCATCGTATAAGACGAATAATGGTAACCAGTGTGAAAGTTATGGTCATTTCTACGTTCCGGTCAACCTAGGCTTCACTCTAGGACGTTGCTCCACCAGATCGAGTAGGTAGGGCCTAAGAAGTCAACGCCAGAAGCATAAAATACAATAAAGGTGCAACAGTTTTTCCATCGTATAACGGAAATAATTGCAACCGTTGTGAAGGTGATGGTATGTTCTACGTTCCGGGCAACCTAGGCTTCACCCTAGGGCGGTGCTCCACCAGATCATATAGTTAGGGCCTAAGAAGTCAACGCCAGAAGCGTAACTTACAATACAAGTACAACAGCTTTTCCATCGTTTATAATGTATATTTGCAAACAGTGTTAAGGTAATGGTCATTTCTACGTTCCGGGCAACCTAGGCTTCACTCTAAGGCGTTGCTCGACCAGATCGAAAAGCTACGGCCTTAGAAGTCAACGCCCGAAGCATAAAATACAAAATAAATAGAACAGTTTTTCCATCGTATAAAACGAATAATTGCTACCAGTGTGAAAGTTATGGTCATTAATACGTTCCGCGCAACCGAGGCTTCACCCAAGGGCGTTGTTCCACCAGATGGAATAGTTAGGGCCTAAGAAGTCAACGCCAGAAGCATAAAATAGAATATAAATATAACAGCTTTTCCATAGTATAAAACGAATAATAGCAACCAGTGTGAAAGTTATGGTCATTTCTACGTTCCGGGCAACCTAGGCTTCACCCTAGGGCTGTGCTTCACCAAATCAAATAGTCATGGCCTAAGAAGTCAACGCCACAAGCATAACTTACAATACAAGTACAACAGCTTTTCCATCGTATATAATGTATATTTGCAAACAGTGTTAAGGTAATGGTCATTTCTACGTTCCAGGCAACCTAGGCTTCACTCTAGGGCGTTGCTCCACCAGATCGAATAGTTAGGGACTTAGAATTCAGCGCCAGAAGGATAAAATACAATATAAATATAACAGCTTTTCAATCGTATAAAACGAATAATTGCAACCAGTGTGAAGTTATGGTCATTTCTACGTTCCGGGCAACCTTGGCTTCACACAAGGGCGTTGTTCCACCAGATCGGATAGTTAGGGCCTAACAAGTGAACGCCAGAAGCATAAAATGCAATAAAAATACAACAGCTTTTCCATCCCATAAAACGAATAATTGCAACCAGTGTGAAAGTTGTGGACATTTATACATTCCGAGCAACCTAGTGTGCACTCTAGGGAGTTGCTCCACCAGATCGAATAGTTAGGGCCTTAGGAGTCAACGCCAGAAGCATAAAATACGATATAAATACAACAGCTTTTCCATCGTATAAAACGAATAATTGCTACCAGTGTGAAACTTATGGTCATTTCTACGTTCCGGGCAACCTAGGCTTCAGCCTAGGTCGTTGTTCCACCAGATGGAATAGTTAGGGCCTAAGACGTCAACGCAAGAAGTATAAAATACGATATAAATACAACAGCTTTTCCATCGTATAAAACGAATAATTGCAACCAGTGTGAAGTTATGGTCATTTCTACGTTCCGGGCAACCTAGGCTTCACTCTAGGGCGTTGCGCCACCAGATCGAATAGTTAGGGCCTTAGAAGTCAACGCCCGAAGCACAAAATACAAAATAACTAAAACAGTTTTTCCATCGTATAAAACGAATAATTGCTACCAGTGTGAAAGTTATGGTCATTGCTACGTGCCGCGCAAGCTAGGCTTCACCCAAGGGCGTTGTTCCACCACATGGAATAGTTAGGGCCTAATAAGTCAACGCCAGAAGCATACAATACGATATAAATACAACAGGTTTTCCATCGTATAAGACGAATAATTGCAACCAGTGTGAATGTAATGGTCATTTCTGCGTTCCGGGCAAGCTAGGCATCACTCTCGGGCGTTGCTCCACCAAATCGAATAGCTAGGGCCTTAGAAGTCAACGCCAGAAGAATAAAATACAATATAAGTACAACAGTTATTCCATCGTATAAAATGAGTAGTTGCAAACATTGTGAAAGTAATGGTCATTTCTACGTTCCGCGCAACCTAGGCGTAACTCTAGGGCGTTATTCCAGCACATCTAATAGCTACGGCCTTAGAAGTCAATGCCACAAGCATAAAATACAATAAAGGTACAACAGTTTTTCCATCGTAAAACAGGAATAATTGCAACCAGGGTGAAGGTAATGGTCATTTCTACGTTCCGGGCAACGTAGGTCTCACTCTAGGGCGTTGTTCCACCAGATCGAATAGTTAGGGCCAAAGAAGTCAACGCCAGAAGCATAAAATACAATATAAATGTAACAGTTTTTCCATCGTATAAAACGAATAATAGCAACCAGTGTGAGAGTTATGGTCATTTCTACGATCCGGGCAACTTAGGCTTCACTCTAGGGCGTTGCTCCACCAGATCGAATAGTTAGGGCCTTGGAAGTCAACGCCAGAAGCATAAAATACAATAAAGATGCAACAGTTTTTCCATCGTTTTACGGGAATAACTGCAACCAGTGTGAGTGTACTGGTCATTTCTACGTTCCGGCAACCTAGGTTTCACTCTAGGGCGTTGCTCCACCAGGTCGAATAGTTAAGGCCTAAGGAGTCAACGTCAGAAGCATAAAATACGAAATAAATACAACAGCTTTTCCATTGTATAAAACGAATAATTGCTACCAGTGTGAAAGTTATGGTCATTTCTACGTTTCGGGCAACCTAGGCTTCAGCCTAGGGCGTTGTTCCACCAGATGGAATAGTCAGGGCCTAAGACGTCAACGCAAGAAGCATAAAATACGATATAAATACAACTGCTTTTCCACCGTATAAAACGAATAATTGCAACCAGTGTGAAGTTATGGTCATTTCTACGTTCCGGGCAACCTAGGCTTCACTCTAAGGCGTTGCTCGACCAGATCGAAAAGCTACGGCCTTAGAAGTCAACGCCCGAAGCATAAAATACAAGATAAATAGAACAGTTTTTCCATCGTATAAAACGAATAATTGCTACCAGTGTGAAAGTTATGGTCATTAATACGTTCCGCGCAACCGAGGCTTCACCCAAGGGCGTTGTTCCACCAGATGGAATAGTTAGGGCCTAAGAAGTCAACGCCAGAAGCATAAAATACGATATAAATACAACAGATTTTCCATCGTATAAAACGAATAATTGCAACCAGTGTGAATGTAATGGTCATTTCTACGTTCCGGGCCACCTAGGCTTCACTATAGGGCGTTTTCTCCACCAGATTGTATAGTTAGGGCCTTAGAAATCAGCGCCAGAAGCATAAAATACAATAAAGATTCAACAGTTTTTCCATCGTATAACAGGTATAACTGCAAACACTGTGAAAGTAATGGTCAGTTCTACGTTCCAGGCAACCTAGGCTTCACTCTAGGGCGTTGTTCCACCAGATCGAATAGTTAGGGCCTAAGAAGTCAACGCCAGAAGCATAAAATAGAATATAAATATAACAGCTTTTCCATCGTATAAAACGAATAATAGCAACCAGTGTGAAAGTTATGGTCATTTCTACGTTCCGGTCAACCTAGGCTTCACTCTAGGACGTTGCTCCACCAGATCGAGTAGTTAGGGCCTAAGAAGTCAACGCCAGAAGCATAAAATACAATAAAGGTGCAACAGTTTTTCCATCGTATAACAGAAATAATTGCAACAGTTGTGAAGGTGATGGTATGTTCTACGTTCCGGGCAACCTAGGCTTCACCCTAAGGCTGTGCTTCACCAAATCAAATAGTTAGGGCCTAAGAAGTCAACGCCAGAAGCATAACTTACAATACAAGTTCAACAGCTTTTCCATCGTATATAATGTATATTTGCAAACAGTGTTAAGGTAATGGTCATTTCTACGTTCCGGGCAACCTAGGCTTCACTCTAGGGCGTTCCTCCACCAGATCGAATAGTTAGGGCCTTAGAAGTCAACGCTAGAAGCATACAATACAATATAAATACAACACCTTTTCCATCGTATAAAATGAATAATTGCTACCAGTGTGAAAGTTATGGTCATTTCTACGTTTCGGGCAACCTTGGCTTCACACAAGGGCGTTGTTCCACCAGATCGAATAGTTAGGGCCTAAGAAGTGAACGCCAGAAGCATAAAATGCAATAAAAATACAACAGCTTTTCCATCGTATAAAACGAATAATTGCTACCAGTGTGAAAGTTATGGTCATTTCTACGTTCCGAGCAACCTTGGCTTCAGCCTAGGGCGTTGTTCCACCAGATGGAACAGTTAGGGCCTAAGACGTCAACGCAAGAAGCATAAAATACGATATAAATACAACAGCTTTTCCATCGTATAAAACGAATAATTGCAACCAGTGTGAAGTTATGGTCATTTCTACGTTCCGGGCAACCTAGGCTTCACTCTAAGGCGTTGCTCGACCAGATCGAAAAGCTACGGCCTTAGAAGTCAACGCCCGAAGCATAAAATACAAAATAAATAGAACAGTTTTTCCATCGTATAAAACGAATAATTGCTACCAGTGTGAAAGTTATGGTCATTAATACGTTCCGCGCAACCGAGGCTTCACCCAAGGGCGTTGTTCCACCAGATGGAATAGTTAGGGCCTAAGAAGTCAACGCCAGAAGCATAAAATAGAATATAAATATAACAGCTTTTCCATCGTATAAAACGAATAATAGCAACCAGTGTGAAAGTTATGGTCATTTCTACGTTCCGGTCAACCTAGGCTTCACTCTAGGACGTTGCTACACCAGATCGAGTAGTTAGGGCCTAAGAAGTCAACGCCAGAAGCATAAAATACAATAAAGGTGCAACAGTTTTTCCATCGTATAACAGAAATAATTGCAACAGTTGTGAAGGTGATGGTATGTTCTACGTTCCGGGCAACCTAGGCTTCACCCTAGGGCTGTGCTTCACCAAATCAAATAGTTATGGCCTAAGAAGTCAACGCCAGAAGCATAACTTACAATACAAGTACAACAGCTTTTCCATCGTATATAATGTATATTTGCAAACAGTGTTAAGGTAATGGTCATTTCTACGTTCCAGGCAACCTAGGCTTCACTCTAGGGCGTTGCTCCACCAGATCGAATAGTTAGGGACTTAGAATTCAGCGCCAGAAGGATAAAATACAATATAAATATAACAGCTTTTCAATCGTATAAAACGAATAATTGCAACCAGTGTGAAGTTATGGTCATTTCTACGTTCCGGGCAACCTTGGCTTCACACAAGGGCGTTGTTCCACCAGATCGGATAGTTAGGGCCTAACAAGTGAACGCCAGAAGCATAAAATGCAATAAAAATACAACAGCTTTTCCATCCCATAAAACGAGTAATTGCAACCAGTGTGAAAGTTGTGGACATTTATACATTCCGAGCAACCTAGTGTGCACTCTAGGGAGTTGCTCCACCAGATCGAATAGTTAGGGCCTTAGGAGTCAACGCCAGAAGCATAAAATACGATATAAATACAACAGCTTTTCCATCGTATAAAACGAATAATTGCTACCAGTGTGAAACTTATGGTCATTTCTACGTTCCGGGCAACCTAGGCTTCAGCCTAGGGCGTTGTTCCACCAGATGGAATAGTTAGGGCCTAAGACGTCAACGCAAGAAGCATAAAATACGATATAAATACAACAGCTTTCCCATCGTATAAAACGAATAATTGCAACCAGTGTGAAGTTATGGTCATTTCTACGTTCCGGGCAACCTAGGCTTCACTCTAAGGCGTTGCTCGACCAGATCGAAAAGCTACGGCCTTAGAAGTCAACGCCCGAAGCATAAAATACAAAATAAATAGAACAGTTTTTCAATCGTATAAAACGAATAATTGCTACCAGTGTGAAGTTATGGTCATTTCTACGTTCCGGGCAACCTAGGCTTCACGCTAGGGCGTTGTTCCACCAGATCGAATAGTTAGGGCCTAAGAAGTGAACGCCAGAAGCAAAAAATACATTATAAATACAGCAGTTTTTCCATCATGTAAAACGAATAATTGCAACCAGGATGAATTTACGGTCATTTCTACTTTCTGGGCAACCTAGGCTTCACCCTAGGGCGTTGCTCCAACAGATTGAATAGTTAGGGCCTTAGAAGTCAATGCCCGAAGAATGAAATGCAATAATAGTACAACAGTTCTTCCATTATATTACAGGAATAATTGCAACCAGTTTGAATGTGATGGTCATTTCTACGTTCCGGGCAACCTAGGCGTCACTCTAGGGCGTTGCTCCACCACATCTAATAGCTACGGCCTTAGAAGTCAACGCCAGAAGAATACAATACAATAAAGATGCAACAGCTTTTCCATCGTATAAAACGAATGATTGCAACCAGTGTGAAAGTTATGGTCATTTCTACTTTCCGGGCAACCTAGGCTTCACCCTAGGGCGTTGCTCCAACAGATTGAATGGGTAGGACCATAGACGTCAATGCCCGAAGCTTAAAATGCAATAAAAATACAACAGTTTTTCCATCATATAACAGGAATAATTGCAACCAGTTTGAAAGTGATGGTCACTTCTTCGTTCCGGGCAACTTAGGCTTCGCTCTAGGGCGTTGTTCCACCATATCGAATAGCTAGGGCCTTAAAAGTCAACGCCCGAAGCATAAAATACAAAATAAATACAACAGTTTTTCCATCGTATAAAACGAATAATTGCTACCAGAGTGAAAGTTATGGTCATTTCTACGTTCCGGGCAACCCAGGCTTCACCCAAGGGCGTTGTTCCACCAGATGGAATAGTTAGGGCCTAAGAAGTCAACGCCAGAAGCATAAAATACGATATAAATACAACAGCTTTTCCATCGTATAAGACGAATAATTGCAACCAGTGTGAGTGTAATTGTCATTTCTACGTTCCGGGCAACCTAGGCTTCACTCTCGGGCGTTGCTCCACCAAATCGAATAGCTAGGGCCTTAGAAGACAACGCCAGAAGCATAAAATAGAATAAAGATGCAAAAGTTTTTCCACCGTATAACAGGAATAACTGCAAACACTGTGAAAGTAATGGTCATTTCCATGTTCCGGGAAACCTAGTCTTCACTCTAGGGCGTTGTTCCACTAGATCGAATAGTTAGGGCCTAAGAAGTCGACGCCAGAAGGATAAAATACAGTATAAGTACAAAAGCTTTTCCATCGTATAAAATGAATAATTGCAAACATTGTGAAAGTAATGGTCATTTCTACGTTCCGGGCAACCTAGGCGTCACTCTAGGGCGTTGCTCCACCACATCTAATAGCTACGGCCCTAGAAGTCAACCCCAGATGAATAACATACAATAAAGATGCAACAGCTTTTCCATCGTATAAAACGAATAATTGCAACCAGTGTGAATGTTATGGTCATTTCTACTTTCCAGGCATCCTAGGCTTCACCCTAGGACGTTGTTCCACCAGATCGAACAGTTAGGGATTAAGAAGTCAACGCCAGAAGCATAAAATACAATATAAATATAACAGTCTTTCCATCGTATAAAACGAATGATAGCAACCAGTGTGAAAGTTATGGTAAGTTCTACGTTCCGGGCAACCTAGGCTTCACTCTAGGGCGTTGCGCCACCAGATCGAATAGTTAGGGCCTTAGAAGTCAACGCCCGAAGCACAAAATACAAAATAACTAAAACAGTTTTTCCATCGTATAAAACGAATAATTGCTACCAGTGTGAAAGTTATGGTCATTGCTACGTGCCGCGCAAGCTAGGCTTCACCCAAGGGCGTTGTTCCACCAGATGGAATAGTTAGGGCCTAATAAGTCAACGCCAGAAGCATACAATACGATATAAATACAACAGGTTTTCCATCGTATAAGACGAATAATTGCAACCAGTGTGAATGTAATGGTCATTTCTGCGTTCCGGGCAAGCTAGGTATCACTCTCGGGCGTTGCTCCACCAAATCGAATAGCTAGGGCCTTAGAAGTCAACGCCAGAAGAATAAAATACAATATAAGTACAACAGTTATTCCATCGTATAAAATGAGTAGTTGCAAACATTGTGAAAGTAATGGTCATTTCTACGTTCCGCGCAACCTAGGCGTAACTCTAGGGCGTTATTCCAGCACATCTAATAGCTACGGCCTTAGAAGTCAATGCCACAAGCATAAAATACAATAAAGGTACAACAGTTTTTCCATCGTAAAACAGGAATAATTGCAACCAGGGTGAAGGTAATGGTCATTTCTACGTTCCGGGCAACGTAGGTCTCACTCTAGGGCGTTGTTCCACCAGATCGAATAGTTAGGGCCTAAGAAGTCAACGCCAGAAGCATAAAATACAATATAAATGTAACAGTTTTTCCATCGTATAAAACGAATAATAGCAACCAGTGTGAGAGTTATGGTCATTTCTACGTTCCGGCAACCTAGGTTTCACTCTAGGGCGTTGCTCCACCAGGTCGAATAGTTAAGGCCTAAGGAGTCAACGCCCGAAACATAAAATACAAAATAAATAGAACAGGTTTTCCATTGTATAAAACGAATAATAGCAACCAGTGTGAGAGTTATGGTCATTTCTACGTTCCGGCAACCTAGGCTTCACCCTAGGGCATTACTCCAACAGATTGAATGGTTAGGGCCCTAGAAGTCAATGCCCGAAGCATAAAATGCAATAGAAGTACAACAGTTTTTCCATCATATAACAGGAGTAATTGCATCCAGTTTGAAAGTCATGGTCATTTCTGCGTTCCGGGCAACCTAGGCTTCACTCTCGGGCGTTGCTCCACCAGATCGAATAGTTAGTACCTTAGTAGTCAACGCCAGAAGCATAAAATACAATATAAATACAACAGCTTCTCCGTCGCATATAATGTATATTCGCGAACAGTGTGAAAGTAATGGTCATTTCCATGTTCCGGGCAACCTAGGCTTCACACTAGGGCGTTGTTCCACCAGATCGAATAGTTAGGGCCTAAGACGTCAACGCCAGAAGCATACAATACGATATAAATGCAACAGCTTTTCCATCGTATAAAACGAATAATTGCAACCAGTGTGAATGTAATGGTCATTTCTACGTTCCGGGCAACCTAGGCTTCACCCTAGGGCGTTGTTCCACCAGATCGAATAGTTAGGGCCCTAGAAGTCAATGCCCGAAGCAAAAAATGCAATAGAAGTACAACAGTTTTTCCATCATATAACAGGAGTAATTGCATCCAGTTTGAAAGTGATGGTCATTTCTACATTCCGGGCAACCTAGGCTTCACTCTAGGGCGTTGCTCCACCAGTTCGAATAGTTAGGGCCTTAGAAGTCAACGCCAGAAGCATAAAGTACTAAATAAATAAAACAGTTTTTCCATCGTATAAAACGAATAATTGCTACCAGTGTGAAAGTTATGGTCATTTCTACGTTCCGCGCAACCTAGGCTTCACCCGAGGGCGTTGTTCCACCAGGTGGAATAGTTAGGGCCTATGAAGTCAACGCCAGAAGCATAAAATACAATATAAATATAACAGTCTTTCCATCGTATAAAACGAATGATAGCAACCAGTGTGAAAGTTATGGTAAGTTCTACGTTCCGGGCAACCTAGGCTTCACTCTAGGGCGTTGCGCCACCAGATCGAATAGTTAGGGCCTTAGAAGTCAACGCCCGAAGCACAAAATACAAAATAACTAAAACAGTTTTTCCATCGTAGAAAACGAATAATTGCTACCAGCGTGAAAGTTATGGTCATTGCTACGTGCCGCGCAAGCTAGGCTTCACCCAACGGCGTTGTTCCACCAGATGGAATAGTTAGGGCCTAATATGTCAACGCCAGAAGCATAAAGTACGATATAAATACAACAGGTTTTCCATCGTATAGGACGAATAATTGCAACCAGTGTGAATGCAATGGTCATTTCTACGTTCCGGGCAAGCTAGGCATCACTCTCGGGCGTTGCTCCACCAAATCGAATAGCTAGGGCCTTAGAAGTCAACGCCAGAAGAATAAAATACAATAAAGATGCAAATGTTTTTCCACCGTATAACAGGAATAACTGCAAACAGTGTGAAAGTAATGGTCATTTCCATGTTCCGGGAAACCTAGTCTTCACTCTAGGGTGTTGTTACACTAGATCGAATTGTTAGGGTCTAAGAAGCCGACGCCAGAAGAATAAAATACAATATAAGTACAAAAGCTTTTCCATCGTATAAAATGAATAATTGCAAACATTGTGAAAGTAATGGTCATTTCTACGTTCCGGGCAACCTAGGCGTCACTCTAGGGCGTTGCTCCACCACATCTAATAGCTACGGCCCTAGAAGTCAACCCCAGATGAATAAAATACAATAAAGATGCAACAGCTTTTCCACCGTATAAAACGAATAATTGCAACCAGTGTGAAAGTTATGGTCATTTCTACGTTGCGGGCAACCTAGGCTTCACTCTAGGACGTTGCGCCACCAGACCGAATAGTTAGGGCCTTAGAAGTCAACGCCCGAAGCATAAAATACAAAATAAATAAAACAGTTTTTCCATCGTATAAAATGAATAATTGCAACCAGTATGAAAGTTAACGTCATTTCTACTTTCCGGGCAACATAGGCTTCACCCTTGGTCGTTGCACCAACAGATTGAATAGTTAGGGCCTTAGAAGTCAACGCCCGAAGCATAAAATACAAAATAAATAGAACAGTTTTTCCATCGTATAAAACGAATATTTGCAACCGGTGTGAAAGTTATGGTCATTTCTCCGTTCCGAGCAACCTAGGCTTCACTGTAGGGCGTTGCTCCACCAGATCGAATAGTTAGGGCCTTAGAAGACAACGCCACAAGCATAAAATTCAAAATAAATAAAACAGTTTTTCCATCGTATAAAACGAATAATTGCTACCAGTGTGAACGTTATGGTCATTTCTACGTTCCGCGCAACCTAGGCTTCACTCTAGTGCGTTGCTCCATCAGATCGAATAGTTAGGTCCTTAGAAGTCAACGCCCGAAGCATAAAACGCTATATAAATACAACAGTTTTTCCATCATATAAAACGAATAATTGCAGCCAGGGTGAAAGTTATGGTCATTTCTACTTTCCGGGCAACCTAGGATTCACTCAAGGGCGTTGCTCCACCAGATCGAATAGTTAGGGCCTTAGAAGTCAACGCCAGAAGCATAAAATACAAAATAAATAAAACAGTTTTTCCATCGTATAAAACGAATAATTGCTACCAGTGTGAAAGTTGTGGTCATTTCGACGTTCCGCGCAACCTAGGTTTCACCCTAGGGCGTTGTTCCACCAGATGGAATAGTTAGGTCCATAGAAGTAAACGCCAGAAGCATAAAATACTATATAAATACAACAGCTTTTCCATCGTATAAAACGAATAATTGCAACCAGTGTGAAAGTTATGGTCATTTCCACATTCCGAGCAACCTAGGGTTCACTCTAGGGCGGTGCTCCACCAGATCAAATAGTTAGGGCCTAAGAAGTCAACGCCAGAAGCATAAAATACAACATAAATACAACAGATTTTCCATCGTATATAATGTATATTTGCAAACAGTGTGAAAGTAATGGTCATTTCTATGTACCGGGCAACCTAGGCCCCACTCTCTGGCGTTGCTCCACCAAATCAAATAGCTAGGGCCTTAGAAGTCAACGCCAGAAGCATAAAGTACGATATAAATACAACAGCTTTACCATCGTATAAAAGGAATAATTGCAAACAGTGTGAAAGTAATGGTCATTTCTACGTTCCGGGCAACCTAGGCTTCACCCTAGGACGTTGTTCCACCAGATCGAATAGTTAGGGCCTAAGAAGTGAACGCCAGAACCATAAAATGCAATAAAAATACAACAGTGTTTCCATCATATAACAGGAACAATTGCAACCAGTTTGAAAGTGATGGTCATTTCTACGTTCCGGGCAACATAGGCTTCACTCTAGGGCCTTGCTCCACTAGATCGAATAGTTAGTACCTTAGAAGTCAACGCCAGATGTATAAAATACAATATAAATACAACAGTTTTTCCATCGTATAAAACGAATAATTGCAACCAGTTTGAAAGTGATGGTCATTTCTACGTTCCGGGCAACATAGGCTTCACTCTAGGGCGTTGCTCCACTAGATCGAATAGTTAGTACCTTAGAAGTCAACGCCAGATGTATAAAATATAATATAAATACAACAGTTTTTCCATCGTATAAAACGAATAATTGCAACCAGTATGAAACTTATGGACATTTCTACCGTCCGAGCAACCTAGGCTTCACCCTAGGGCGTTGCTCCAACAGATTGAATAGTTAGGGCATTCGAAGTCAACGCCCGAACCATAAAATGCAAAAAAAATACAACAGTTTTTCCATCATACAAAACGAATAATTGCAACCAGTATGAAAGCTATGGTTATTTCTACGTTCCGGGCAAACTAGGCTTCACCCTAGGCCGTTGTTCCACCAGATCGAATGGTTCGGGACTAAGAAGGGAACGCCAGAAGCATAAAATACAATATAAATACAACAATTTTTCCATCATATAAAACGAATAATTGCAACCAGTATGTAAGCTATGGTCATTTCTACTTTCCGGGCAACCTAGGCTTCACCCTAGGGCGGTGCTCCAACTGATTGAATAGTTAGGGCCTCAGAAGTCAATGCCCGAAGCATAAAATGCAATAAAAATACAACAGTTTTTCCATCATATATCAGGAATAATTGCAACCAGTTTGAAAGTGATGGCCAATTCTACGTTCCGGGCAACCTAGGCTTCACTCTAGGGCGTTGCTCCACCAGATCGAATAGTTAGTGCCTTAGAAGTCAGCGCCAGATGTATAAAATACAATATAAATACAACAGTTTTTCCATCGTATAAAACGATCAATTTCAACCAGTATGAAACTTATGGTCATTTCTACTTTCCGAGCAACCTAGGCTTCACCCTAGGGCGTTGCTCCAACAGATCGAATCGTTAGTGCCTTAGAAATCAACGCCAGAAGCATAAAATACAATATAAATACAACAGTTTTTCCATCGTATAAAACGAATAATTGCAACCAGAATGAAACTTATGGTCATTTCTACTTTCCGAGCAACCTAGGCTTCACCCTTCGGCGTTGCTCCAACGGATAGAATAGTTACGGCCTTAGAAGTCAACGCCAGAAGCATAAAAGACGATATAAATACAACAGCTTTTCCAACGTATAAAAGGATTAATTGCAGCCAGTTTGAAAGTGATGGTCATTTCTCCTTTCCGGGCAACCTCGGCTTCACTCTAGGGCGTTGCTCCACTAGATCGAACAGCTAGGGCCTTAGAAGTCAACGCCAGAAGCATAAAATACAATATAAATACAACAGTTTTTCCATCGTATAAAACGAATAATTGCAACCAGTATGAAACTTATGATCATTTCTACTTTCCGAGCAAGCCAGGCTTCACCCTAGGGCGTTGGTCCAACAGATTGAATAGTTAGGAGCTTAGAATTCAACGCCCGAACCATAAAATGCAAGAAAAATACAACAGTGTTTCCATCATATAACAGGAATAATTGCAACCAGTTTGAAAGTGATGGCCAATTCTACGTTCCGGGCAACCTAGGCTTCGCTCTAGGGTGTTGCTCCACCAGATCGAATAGATAGTGCCTTAGAAGTCAACGCCAGAAGCATAAAATACGATATAAATACAACAGTTTTTCCATCGTATAAAACGAATAATTGCAACCAGTATGAAACTTATGGTCATTTCTACTTCCCGAGCAACCTAGGCTTCAACCTAGGGCGTTGCTCCAACAGATTGCATAGTTAGGGCCTTAGAAGTCAACGCCCGAACCATAAAATGCAAAAAAGATACAACAGTGTTTCCATCATATATCAGGAATAATTGCAACAAGTTTGAAAGTGATGGCCAATTCTACGTTACCGGCAACCTAGGTTTCACTCCAGGGCGTTGCTCCACCAGACCGAATAGTTACGGCCTTAGAAGTCAACGCCAGAACCATAAAATACGATATAAATACAACAGCTTTTACATCGTATAAAACGAATAATTGCAACCAGTATGAAACTTATGGTCATTTCTACTTTCCAAGCAAGCCAGGCTTCACCCTAGGGCGTTGGTCCAACAGATTGAATAGTTAGGACCTTAGAAGTCAACGCCCGAACCATAAAATGCAAAAAAAATACAACAGTGTTTCCATCATATAACAGGAATAATTGCAACCAGTTTGAAAGTGATGGCCAATTCTACGTTCCGGGCAACCTAGGCTTCGCTCTAGGGCGTTGCTCCACCAGATCGAATAGATAGTGCCCTAGAAGTCAACGCCAGAAGCATAAAATACGATATAAATACAACAGTCTTTCCATCGTGTAAAACGAATAATTGCAACCAGTATGAAACTTATGGTCATTTCTACTTTCCGAGCAAGCTAGGCTTCACCCTATGGCGTTGCTCCAACAGATTGAATAGTTAGGGCCTTAGAAGTCAACGCCCGAAGCATAAAATGCAATAAAAATACAAGAGTGTATCCGTCGTATAACAGGAATAATTGCAACCAGTTTGAAAGTGATGGCCAATTCTACGTTCCGGGCAACCTAGGCTTCACTCTAGGGCGTTGCTCCACCAGATCGAATAGTTAGTGCCTTAGAAGTCAACGCCAGAAGCATAAAATACAATATAAATACAACAGCTTTTCCATCGTATAAAACAAATAATTGCAACCAGTATGAAACTTATGGTCATTTCTACTTTCCGAGCAACCTGGGCTTCACCCTAGGGCGTTGCTTCAACAGATTGAATAGTTAGGTCCTTAGAAGTCAACGCCCGAACCATAAAATGCAAAAAAAATACAACAGTGTTTCCATCATATAACAGGAATAATTGCAACCAGTTTGAAAGTGATGGCCAATTCTACGTTCCGGGCAACCTAGGTTTCACTAGAGGCCGTTGCTCCACCAGACCGAATAGTTACGGCCCAGGAAGTCAACGCCAGAAGCATAAAATACGAAATAAATACAACAGCTTTTCCACCGTATAAAACGAATAATTGCAACCAGTATGAAACTTATGGTCATTTCTACTTTCCGAGCAAGCTAGGCTTCACCCTAGGGCGTTGGTCCAACAGATTGAATAGTTAGGGCCTTAGAAGTCAACGCCCGAAGCATAAAATGCAATAAAAATACAACAGTGTATGCATCATATAACAGGAATAATTGCAACCAGTTTGAAAGCGATGGCCAATTCTACGTTCCGGTCAACCTAGGCTTCACTCTAGGGCGTCGCTCCACCAGATCGAATAGTTAGTGCCTTAGAAGTCAACGCCAGAAGCATAAAATACAACAGTTTTTCCATCGTATAAAACGAATAATTGCAGCCAGTATGAAACTTATGGACATTTCTACTTTCCGAGCAACATAGGCTTCACCCTAGGGCGTCGCTCCAACAGATTGAATAGTTAGGGCCTTAGAAGTCAACGCCCGAACCATAAAATGCAAAAAGAATACAACAGTGTTTCCATCATATATCAGGAAGAGTTGCAACCAGTTTCATAGTGATGGCCAATTCTACGTTCCGGGCAACCTAGGTTTCACTACAGGGCGTTGCTCCACCAGACCGAATAGTTACGGCCTAAGAAGTCAACGCCAGAAGCATAAAATACGATATAAATGCAACAGCTTTTCCATCGTATAAAACGAATAATTGCAACCAGTATGAAACTTATGGTCATTTCTACTTTCCGAGCAAGCTGGGCTTCACCCTAGGGCGTTGCTCCAACAGATTGAATAGTTAGGGCCTTAGAAGTCAACGCCCGAAGCATAAAATACAATATAAATACAAGAGTTTTTCCATCGTATAAAACGATTAATTGGAACCAGTATGAAACTTATGCTCATTTCTACTTTCCCAGCAACCTACGCTTCACCCTAGGGCGTTGCTCCAACAGATTGAATAGTTAGGGTCTTAGAAGTCAACGCCCGATCCATAAAATGCAAAAAAAATACAACAGTGTTTCCATCATATATCAGGAATAATTGCAACCAGTTTGAAAGTGATGGCCTATTCTACGTTCCAGGCAACCTAGGCTTCACTCTAGGGCGTTGTTCCACCAGATCGAATAGTTAGGGCCTAAGAAGTCAACGCCAGAAGCATAAAATACAATATAAATATAACAGTTTTTCCATCGTATAAAACGAATAATAGCCACCAGTGTGAAAGTTATGGTCATTTCTACGTTCCGGGCAACCTAGGTTTCACTCTAGGGCGTTGCTCCACCAGATCAAACAGTTAGGGCCTTAGGAGCCAACGCCCGAAGGATTAAATACAAAATAAATAGAACAGTTTTTCCACAGTATAAAACGAATAATTGCTACCAGTGTATAAGTTATGGTTATTTCTACGTTCCGGGCAACCTAGGCTTCACCCTAGGCCGTTGTTCCACCAGATCGAATAGTTAGGGCCTAAGAAGGGAACGCGAGAAGCATAAAATACAATATAAATACAACAGTTTTTCCATCATATAAAACGAATAATTGCAACCAGTATGAAAGTTATGGTCATTTCTACTTTCCGGGCAACCTAGGCTTCACTCTAGGGCGTTGCTCCAACAGATTGAATAGATAGGGCCTTAGAAGTCAATGCCCGAAGCATAAAATGCAACAAAAATGCAACAGTTTTTCCATCGTATAACAGGATTAATTGCTACCAGTTTGAAAGTGATGGTCATTTCTACGTTCCGGGCAGCCTAGGCTTCACTCTAGGGCGTTGCTCCACCAGATCGAATAATTAGTGCCTTAGAAGTCAACGCCAGAAGCATAAAATACAATACAAATACAACAGCTTTCCATCGTATAAAACGAATAATTGCAACCAGTATGAAACTTATGGACATTTCTACTTTCCGAGCAACCTAGGCTTCACCCTAGGGCGTTGCTCCAACAGATTGAATAGTTAGGACCTTAGAAGTCAACGCCCAAACCATAAAATTCAAAAAAAATACAACAGTGTTTCCATCATAAAACAGGAATAATTGCAACCAGTTTGAAAGTGATGGCCAATTCTACGTTCCGGGCAGCCTAGGCTTCGCTCTAGGGCGTTGCTCCACCAGATGGAATAGATAGTGCCTTAGAAGTCAAGGCCAGAAGCATAGAATACGATATAAATACAACAGTTTTTCCATCGTATAAAACGAATAATTGCAAGCAGTATGAAACTTATGGTCATTTCTACTTTCCGAGCAAGCTAGGATTCACCCTAGGGCGTTGCTCCAACAGATTGAATAGTTAGGGCCTTAGAAGTCAACGCCCGAAGCATAAAGTGCAATAAAAATACGACAGTGTATCCATCATATAACAGGAATAATTGAAACCAGTTTGAAAGTGAAGGCCAATTCTACGTTCCGGGCAACCTAGGCTTCACTCTAGGGCGTTGCTCCACCAGATCGAATAGTTAGTGCCTTAGAAGTCAACGCCAGAAGCATAAAATACAATATAAATACAACAGCTTTTCCATCGTATAAAACGAATAATTGCAACCAGTATGAAACTTATGGTCATTTCTACTTTCCGAGCAACCTAGGATTCACCCTAGGGCGTTGCTCCAACAGATTGAATAGTTAGGGCCTTAGAAGTCAACGCCCGAAGCATAAAATGCAATAAAAATACAACAGTGTTTCCATAATATAACAGGAATAATTGCATCCAGTTTGAAAGTGATGGCCAATTCTACGTCCCGGGCAACCTAGGCTTCACTCTAGGGCGTTGCTCCACCAGATCGAATAGTTAGGTCCTTAGAAGTCAACGCCCGAAGCATAAAATACGATATAAATACAACAGCGTTTCCATCGAATAAAACGAATAATTGCGACCAGTGTGAAAGTTATGGTCATTTCTACATTCCGAGCAACCTAGGATTCACTCTACGGCGTTGCTCCACCAGATCGAATAGTTAGGTCCTTAGAAGTAAACGCCAGAAGCATAAAATACGATATAAATACAACAGCTTTTCATCGTATAAAACGAATAATTGCAACCAGTATGAAATTTATGGTCATTTCTACTTTCCGAGCAACCTAGGCTTCACCCTAGGGCGTTGCTCCAACAGATTGAATAGTTAGGGCCTAAGAAGTCAACGCCCGAACCATAAAATGCAAAAAAAATACAACAGTGTTTCCATCATATAACAGGAGTAATTGCAACCAGTTTGAAAGCGATTGCCAATTCTACGATCCGGGCAACCTAGGTTTCACTCCAGGGCGTTGCTCCACCAGACCGAATAGTTACGGCCTAAGAAGTCAACGCCTGAAGAATAAAATACGATATAAATACAAGAGCTTTTCCATCGCATAAAACGAATAATTGCAACCAGTGTGAAAGTAATGGTCATTTCTACGTTCCGAGCACCCTAGCCGTCACACTATGGCGTTGCTCCACCACATCTAATAGCTACGGCCTTAGAAGACAACGCCAGAGGCTTAAAGTACAATATAAATACAACAGCGTTTCCATTGTATAAAACGAATAATTGCAACCAGTGTGAAAGTTATGGTCATTTCTATATTCCGAGCAACCTAGGATTCACTCTAGGGCGTTGCTCCACCGGATCGAATAGTTAGGTCCTTAGAAGTAAACGCCAGAAGCATAAAATACGATATAAATGCAACAGCGTTTCCATCGTATAAAACGAATAATTGCAACCAGTGTGAAAGTTATGGTCATTTCTACATTCCGAGCAACCTAGGATTCACTCTAGGGCGCTCCGCCACCAGATCGAATAGTTAGGTCCTTAGAACTAAACGCCAGAAGCATAAAATACGATATAAATACAACAGCGTTTCCATCGAATAAAACGAATAATCGCAACCAGTGTGAAAGTTATGGTCATTTCTACATTCCGAGCAACCTAGGATTCACTCTAGGGCGTTGCTCCACCAGATCGAATAGTTAGGTCCTTAGAAGTAAACGCCAGAAGCATAAAATACGATATAAATACAACAGCTTTTCATCGTATAAAACGAATAATTGCAACCAGTATGAAATTTATGGTCATTTCTACTTTCCGAGCAACCTAGGCTTCACCCTAGGGCGTTGCTCCAACAGATTGAATAGTTAGGGCCTTAGAAGTCAACGCCCGAAGCATAAAGTGCAATAAAAATACAACAGTGTATCCATCATATAACAGGAATAATTGAAACCAGTTTGAAAGTGATGGCCAATTCTACGTTCCGGGCAACCTAGGCTTCACTCTAGGGCGTTGCTCCACCAGATCGAATAGTTAGTGCCTTAGAAGTCAACGCCAGAAGCATAAAATACAATATAAATACAACAGTTTTTCCATCGTATAAAACGAATAATTGCAACCAGTATGAAACTTATGGTCATTTCTACTTTCCGAGCAACCTAGGATTCACCCTAGGGCGTTGCTCCAACAGATTGAATAGTTAGGGCCTTAGAAGTCAACGCCCGAGCCATAAAATGCAAAAAAAATACAACAGTGTTTCCACCATATAACAGGAATAATTGCAACCAGTGTGAAAGTAATGGTCATTTCTACGTTCCGAGCACCCTAGCCGTCACACTAGGGCGTTGCTCCACCACATCTAATAGCTACGGCCTTAGAAGACAACGCCAGAGGCTTAAAGTACAATATAAATACAACAGCGTTTCCATTGTATAAAACGAATAATTGCAACCAGTGTGAAAGTTATGGTCATTTCTATATTCCGAGCAACCTAGGATTCACTCTAGGGCGTTGCTCCACCGGATCGAATAGTTAGGTCCTTAGAACTAAACGCCAGAAGCATAAAATACGATATAAATACAACAGCGTTTCCATCGAATAAAACGAATAATTGCAACCAGTGTGAAAGTTATGGTCATTTCTACATTCCGAGCAACCTAGGATTCACTCTAGGGCGTTGCTCCACCAGATCGAATAGTTAGGTCCTTAGAAGTAAACGCCAGAAGCATAAAATACGATATAAATACAACAGCTTTTCATCGTATAAAACGAATAATTGCAACCAGTATGAAATTTATGGTCATTTCTACTTTCCGAGCAACCTAGACTTCGCCCTAGGGCGTTGCTCCAACAGATTGAATAGTTAGGACCTTAGAAGTCAACGCCCGAACCATAAAATTCAAAAAAAATACAACAGTGTTTCCATCATAAAACAGGAATAATTGCAACCAGTTTGAAAGTGATGGCCAATTCTACGTTCCGGGCAGCCTAGGCTTCGCTCTAGGGCGTTGCTCCACCAGATGGAATAGATAGTGCCTTAGGAGTCAAGGCCAGAAGCATAGAATACGATATAGATACAACAGTTTTTCCATCGTATAAAACGAATAATTGCAACCAGTATGAAACTTATGGTCATTTCTACTTTCCGAGCAAGCTAGGATTCACCCTAGGGCGTTGCTCCAACAGATTGAATAGATAGGGCCTTAGAAGTCAATGCCCGAAGCATAAAATGCAACTAAAATACAACAGCTTTTCCATCGTATAACAGGATTAATTGCTACCAGTTTGAAAGTGAAGGCCAGTTCTACGTTCCGGGCAACCTAGGCTTCACTCTACGGCGTTGCTCCACCAGATCGAATAGTTAGTGCCTTAGAAGTCAACGCCAGAAGCATAAAATACAATACAAATACAACAGCTTTCCATCGTATAAAACGAATAATTGCAACCAGTATGAAACTTATGGACATTTCTACTTTCCGAGCAACCTAGGCTTCACCCTAGGGCGTTGCTCCAACAGATTGAATAGTTAGGACCTTAGAAGTCAACGCCCGAACCATAAAATTAAAAAAAAATACAACAGTGTTTCCATCATAAAACAGGAATAATTGCAACCAGTTTGAAAGTGATGGCCAATTCTACGTTCCGGGCAGCCTAGGCTTCGCTCTAGGGCGTTGCTCCACCAGATGGAATAGATAGTGCCTTAGAAGTCAAGGCCAGAAGCATAGAATACGATATAGATACAACAGTTTTTCCATCGTATAAAACGAATAATTGCAACCAGTATGAAACTTATGGTCATTTCTACTTTCCGAGCAAGCTAGGATTCACCCTAGGGCGTTGCTCCAACAGATTGAATAGTTAGGGCCGTTGAAGTCAACGCCCGAAGCATAAAGTGCAATAAAAATACAACAGTGTATCCATCATATAACAGGAATAATTGAAACCAGTTTGAAAGTGATGGCCAATTCTACGTTCCGGGCAACCTAGGCTTCACTCTAGGGCGTTGCTCGACCAGATCGAATAGTTAGTGCCTTAGAAGTCAACGCCAGAAGCATAAAATACAATATAAATACAACAGTTTTTCCATCGTATAAAACGAATAATTGCAACCAGTATGAAACTTATGGTCATTTCTACTTTCCGAGCAACCTAGGATTCACCCTAGGGCGTTGCTCCAACAGATTGAATAGTTAGGGCCTTAGAAGTCAACGCCCGAACCATAAAATGCAAAAAAAATACAACAGTTTTTCCATCATATAACAGGAATAATTGCAACCAGTTTGAAAGTGATGGCCAATTCTACGTTCCGGGCAACCTATGCTTCACTCTAGGGCGTTGCTCCACCAGATCGAATAGTTAGTGCCTTAGAAGTCAACGCCAGAAGCATAAAATACAATATGAATACAACAGTTTTTCCATCGTATAAAACGAATAATTGCAACCAGTATGAAACTTATGGTCATTTCTACTTTCCGAGCAACCTAGGGTTCACCCACGGGCGTTGCTCCAACAGGTTGAATAGTTAGGGCCTTAGATGTCAACGCCCGAAGCATAAAATGCAATAAAAATACAACAGTGTTTCCATAATATAACAGGAATAATTGCATCCAGTTTGAAAGTGATGGCCAATTCTACGATCCGGGCAACCTAGGTTTCACTCCAGGGCGTTGCTCCACCAGACCGAATAGTTACGGCCTAAGAAGTCAACGCCAGAAGCATAAAATACGATATAAATACAAGAGCTTTTCCATCGCATAAAACGAATAATGGCAACCAGTGTGAAAGTAATGGTCATTTCTACGTTCCGAGCACCCTAGCCGTCACACTAGGGCGTTGCTCCACCACATCTAATAGCTACGGCCTTAGAAGACAACGCCAGAGGCTTAAAGTACAATCTAAATACAACAGCGTTTCCATTGTATAAAACGAATAATTGCAACCAGTGTGAAAGTTATGGTCATTTCTATATTCCGAGCAACCTAGGATTCACTCTAGGGCGTTGCTCCACCGGATCGAATAGTTAGGTCCTTAGAAGTAAACGCCAGAAGCATAAAATACGATATAAATGCAACAGCGTTTCCATCGTATAAAACGAATAATTGCAACCAGTGTGAAAGTTATGGTCATTTCTACATTCCGAGCAACCTAGGATTCACTCTAGGGCGTTGCTCCACCAGATCGAATAGTTAGGTCCTTAGAAGTAAACGCCAGAAGCATAAAATACGATATAAATGCAACAGCGTTTCCATCGTATAAAACGAGTAATTGCAACCAGTGTGAAAGTTATGGTCATTTCTACATTCCGAGCAACCTAGGATTCACTCTAGGGCGCTCCGCCACCAGATCGAATAGTTAGGTCCTTACAAGTAAATGCCAGAAGCAGAAAATACGATATAAATACAACAGCGTTTCCATCGAATAAAACGAATAATTGCAACCAGTGTGAAAGTTATGGTCATTTCTACATTCCGAGCAACCTAGGATACACTCTAGGGCGTTGCTCCACCAGATCGAATAGTTAGGTCCTTAGAAGTAAACGCCAGAAGCATAAAATACGATATAAATACAACAGCATTTCCATCGTATAAAACGAATAATTGCAACCAGTATGAAACTTATGGTCATTTCTACTTTCCGAGCAAGCCAGGCTTCACCCTAGGGCGTTGGTCCAACAGATTGAATAGTTAGGGCCTAAGAAGTCAACGCCCGAACCATAAAATGCAAAAAAAATACAACTGTGTTTCCATCATATAACAGGAATAATTGCAACCAGTTTGAAAGTGATGGCCAATTCTACGTTCCGGGCAGCCTAGGCTTCGCTCTAGGGCGTTGCTCCACCAGATGGAATAGATAGTGCCTTAGAAGTCAAGGCCAGAAGCATAGAATACGATATAAATACAACAGTTTTTCCATCGTATAAAACGAATAATTGCAACCAGTATGAAACTTATGGTCATTTCTACTTTCCGAGCAAGCTAGGATTCACCCTAGGGCGTTGCTCCAACAGATTGAATAGTTAGGGCCGTTGAAGTCAACGCCCGAAGCATAAAGTGCAATAAAAATACAACAGTGTATCCATCATATAACAGGAATAATTGAAACCAGTTTGAAAGTGATGGCCAATTCTACGTTCCGGGCAACCTAGGCTTCACTCTAGCGCGTTGCTCGACCAGATCGAATAGTTAGTGCCTTAGAAGTCAACGCCAGAAGCATAAAATACAATATAAATACAACAGTTTTTCCATCGTATAAAACGAATAATTGCAACCAGTATGAAACTTATGGTCATTTCTACTTTCCGTGCAACCTAGGATTCACCCTAGGGCGTTGCTCCAACAGATTGAATAGTTAGGGCCTTAGAAGTCAACGCCCGAACCATAAAATGCAAAAAAAATACAACAGTTTTTCCATCATATAACAGGAATAATTGCAACCAGTTTGAAAGTGATGGCCAATTCTACGTTCCGGGCAACCTATGCTTCACTCTAGGGCGTTGCTCCACCAGATCGAATAGTTAGTGCCTTAGAAGTCAACGCCAGAAGCATAAAATACAATATGAATACAACAGTTTTTCCATCGTATAAAACGAATAATTGCAACCAGTATGAAACTTATGGTCATTTCTACTTTCCGAGCAACCTAGGGTTCACCCACGGGCGTTGCTCCAACAGGTTGAATAGTTAGGGCCTTAGAAGTCAACGCCCGAAGCATAAAATGCAATAAAAATACAACAGTGTTTCCATAATATAACAGGAATAATTGCATCCAGTTTGAAAGTGATGGCCAATTCTACGTCCCGGGCAACCTAGGCTTCACTCTAGGGCGTTGCTCCACCAGATCGAATAGTTAGGTCCTTAGAAGTCAACGCCCGAAGCATAAAATACGATATAAATACAACAGCGTTTCCATCGAATAAAACGAATAATTGCAACCAGTGTGAAAGTTATGGTCATTTCTACATTCCGAGCAACCTAGGATTCACTCTAGGGCGTTGCTCCACCAGATCGAATAGTTAGGTCCTTAGAAGTAAACGCCAGAAGCATAAAATACGATATAAATACAACAGCTTTTCATCGTATAAAACGAATAATTGCAACCAGTATGAAATTTATGGTCGTTTCTACTTTCCGAGCAACCTAGGCTTCACCCTAGGGCGTTGCTCCAACAGATTGAATAGTTAGGGCCTAAGAAGTCAACGCCCGAACCATAAAATGCAAAAAAAATACAACTGTGTTTCCATCATATAACAGGAATAATTGCAACCAGTTTGAAAGTGATGGCCAATTCTACGATAAGGGCAACCTAGGTTTCACTCCAGGGCGTTGCTCCACCAGACCGAATAGTTACGGCCTAAGAAGTCAACGGCAGAAGCATAAAATACGATATAAATACAACAGCTTTTCCATCGCATAAAACGAATAATTGCAACCAGTGTGAAAGTAATGGTCAATTCTACGTTCCGTGCACCCTAGCCGTCACACTAGGGCGTTGCTCCACCACATCTAATAGCTACGGCCTTAGAAGACAACGCCAGAGGCTTAAAGTACAATATAAATACAACAGCGTTTCCATTGTATAAAACGAATAATTGCAACCAGTGTGAAAGTTATGGTCATTTCTATATTCCGAGCAACCTAGCATTCACTCTAGGGCGTTGCTCCACCAGATCGAATAGTTAGGTCCTTAGAAGTAAACGCCAGAAGCATAAAATACGATATAAATGCAACAGCGTTTCCATCGTATAAAACGAGTAATTGCAACCAGTGTGAAAGTTATGGTCATTTCTACATTCCGAGCAACCTAGGATTCACTCTAGGGCGCTCCGCCACCAGATCGAATAGTTAGGTCCTTACAAGTAAATGCCAGAAGCAGAAAATACGATATAAATACAACAGCGTTTCCATCGAATAAAACGAATAATTGCAACCAGTGTGAAAGTTATGGTCATCTCTACATTCCGAGCAACCTAGGATACACTCTAGGGCGTTGCTCCACCAGATCGAATAGTTAGGTCCTTAGAAGTAAACGCCAGAAGCATAAAATACGATATAAATACAACAGCATTTCCATCGTATAAAACGAATAATTGCAACCAGTATGAAACTTATGGTCATTTCTACTTTCCGAGCAAGCCAGGCTTCACCCTAGGGCGTTGGTCCAACAGATTGAATAGTTAGGGCCTAAGAAGTCAACGCCCGAACCATAAAATGCAAAAAAAATACAACTGTGTTTCCATCATATAACAGGAATAATTGCAACCAGTTTGAAAGTGATGGCCAATTCTACGATCCGGGCAACCTAGGTTTCACTCCAGGGCGTTGCTCCACCAGACCGAATAGTTACGGCCTAAGAAGTCAACGGCAGAAGCATAAAATACGATATAAATACAACAGCTTTTCCATCGCAAAAAACGAATAATTGCAACCAGTGTGAAAGTAATGGTCAATTCTACGTTCCGAGCACCCTAGCCGTCACACTAGGGCGTTGCTCCACCACATCTAATAGCTACGGCCTTAGAAGACAACGCCAGAGGCTTAAAGTACAATATAAATACAACAGCGTTTCCATTGTATAAAACGAATAATTGCAACCAGTGTGAAAGTTATGGTCATTTCTACATTCCGAGCAACCTAGGATACACTCTAGGGCGTTGCTCCACCAGATCGAATAGTTAGGTCCTTAGAAGTAAACGCCAGAAGCATAAAATACGATATAAATACAACAGCTTTTCCATCGTATAAAACGAATAATTGCAACCAGTATGAAACTTATGGTCATTTCTACTTTCCGAGCAAGCCAGGCTTCACCCTAGGGCGTTGGTCCAACAGATTGAATAGTTAGGGCCTTAGAAGTCAACGCCCGAAGCATGAAATGCAATAAAAATACAACAGTGTATCCATCATGTAACAGGAATAATTGCAACCAGTTTGAAAGCGATGTCCAATTCTACGTTCCGGTCTACCTAGGCTTCACTCTAGGGCGTTGCTCCAGCAGATCGAATAGTTAGTGCCATAGAAGTCAACGCCAGAAGCATAAAATACAATATAAATACAACAGTTTTTCCATCGTATAAAACGAATAACTGCAACCAGTATGAAACTTATGGTTATTTCTACTTTCCGAGCAACCTACGCTTCACCCTAGGGCGTTGCTCCAACAGATTGAATAATTAGGACCTTAGAAGTCAACGACCGGACCATAAAATGCAAAAAAAATACAACAGTGTTTCCATCATATAACAGGAATAATTGCAACCAGTTTGAAACTGATGGCCAATTCTACGTTCCGGGCAACCTAGGCTTCGCTCTAGGGCGTTGCTCCACCAGATCAAATAGATAGTGCCTTAGAAGTCAACGACAGAAGCATAAAATACGATATAAATACAACGGCTTTTTCATCGTATAAAACGAATAATTGCAACCAGTATGAAACTTACGGTCATTTCAACTTTCCGAGCAACCTAGGCTTCACCCTACGGCGTTGCTCCAACGGATTGAATAGTTAGGGCCTTAGAAGTCAACGCCCGAACCATAAAATGCAAAAAAAATACAGCAGTGTTTCCATCATATAAGAGGTATATTTGCAACCAGTTTGAAATTGATGGCTAATTCTACGTTCCAGGCAACCTAGGCATCACTCCATTGCGTAGCTCCACCAGATCGAATAGTTAGTGCCTTAGAAGTCAACGCCAGAAGCATAAAATACAATATAAATACAACAGTTTTTCCATCGTATAAAACGAATAATTGCAGCCAGTATGAAACTTATGGATATTTCTACTTTCCGAGCAACATAGGCTTCACCCTAGGGCGTCGCTCCAACAGATTGAATAGTTAGGGCCTTAGAAGTCAACGCCCGAACCATAAAATGCAAAAAGAATACAACAGTGTTTCCACCATATATCAGGAATAGTTGCAACCAGTTTCATAGTGATGGCCAATTCTACGTTCCGGGCAACCTAGGTTTCACTACAGGGCGTTGCTCCACCAGACCGAATAGTCACGGCCTAAGAAGTAAACGCCAGAAGCATAAAATACGATATAAATACATCAGCTTTTCATCGTATAAAAGGATTAATTGCAACCAGTTTGAAAGTGATGGTCATTTCTCCTTTCCGGGCAACCTCGGCTTCACTCTAGGGCGTTGCTCCACTAGATCGAACAGCTAGGGCCTTAGAAGTCAACGCCAGAAGCATAAAATACAATATAAATACAACAGTTTTTCCATCGTATAAAACGAATAATTGCAACCATTATGAAACTTATGGTCATTTCTACTTTCCGAGCTACCTAGGCTTCACCCTAGGGCGTTGCTGCAACAGATTGCATAGTTAGGGCCTTAGATGTCGACGCCAGTAGCGTAAAATACAATATAAATACAACAGCTTTTCCATGGTATAAAACGAATAATTGCAACCAGTATGAAACATATGGTCATTTCTACTTTCCGAGCAAGCTAGGCTTCACCCTAGGGCGTTGGCTCAACAGATTGAATAGTTAGGGCCTTAGAAGTCAACGCCCGAAGCATAAAATGCAATAACAATACAACAGTGTTTCCACCATATATCAGGAATAATTGCAACCAGTTTGAAAGTGATGGCCAATTCTACGTTCCGGGCAACCTAGGTTTCACTCCAGGGCGTTGCTCCACCAGATCGAATAGTTAGTGCCTTAGAAGGCAACGCCAGAAGCATAAAATACAATATAAATGCAACAGTTTTTCCATCGTGTAAAATGAATAATTGCAACCAGTATGAAACTTATGGTCATTTCTACTTTCCGAGCAACCTAGGCTTCACCCTAGGTCGTTGCTCCAACAGATTGAATAGTTAGGACCTTAGAAGTCAACGTCCGAACCATAAAATGCAAGAAAAATACAACAGTGTTTCCATCATATAACAGGAATAGTTGCAACCAGTTTGAAAGTGATGGCCAATTCTACGTTCCGGGCAACCTTGGCTTCGCTCTAGGGCGTTGCTCCACCAGATCGAATAGATAGTGCCTTAGAGGTCAACGCCAGAAGCATAAAATACGATATAAATACAACAGTCTTTCCATCGTATAAAACGAATAATTGCAACCAGTATGAAACTTATGGTCATTTCTACTTTCCGAGCAACCTAGGCTTCACCCTAGGGCGTTGCTCCAACAGATTGAATAGTTAGGACCTTAGAAGTCAACGCCCGAACCATAAAATGCAAGAAAAATACAACAGTGTTTCCATCATATAACAGGAATAGTTGCAACCAGTTTGAAAGTGATGGCCAATTCTACGTTCCGGGCAACCTAGGCTTCGCTCTAGGGTGTTGCTCCACCAGATCGAATAGATAGTGCCTTAGAGGTCAACGCCAGAAGCATAAAATACGATATAAATACATCAGTTTTTCCATCGTATAAAACGAATAATTGCAACCAGTATAAAACTTATGGTCATTTCTACTTTCCGAGCAACCTAGGCTTCACCCTAGGGAGTTGCTCCAACAGATTGAATAGTTAGGGCCTTAGAAGTCAACGCCCGAACCATAAAATGCAAAAAAAATACAACAGTGTTTCCATCATATAACAGGAATAATTGCAACCAGTTTGAAAGTGATGGCCAATTCTACGTTCCGGGCAACCTAGGTTTCACTAGAGGGCGTTGTTCCACCAGACCGAATAGTTACGGCCCAGGAAGTCAACGCCAGGAGCATAAAATACGATATAAATACAACAGCTTTTCCACCGTATAAAACGAATAATTGCAACCAGTATGAAACTTATGGTCATTTCTACTTTCCGAGCTACCTAGGCTTCACCCTAGGGCGTTGCTCCAACAGATTGAATGGTTAGGACCTTAGAAGTCAACGCCCGAAGCATAAAATGCAATAAAAATACAACAGTGTATCCATCATATAACAGGAATAATTGCAACCAGTTTGAAGGTGATGGCCAATTCTACGTTCCGGGCAACCTAGGCTTCACTCTATTGCGTTGCTCCACCAGATCGAATAGTTAGTGGCTTAGAAGTCAACGCCAGAAGCATAAAATACAATATAAATACAACAGTTTTTCCATCGTATAAAACGAATAATTGCAACCAGTGTGAAGCTTATGGAAATTTCTACTTTTCGAGCAACCTAGGCCTCACCCTAGGGCGTTGCTCCAACAGATTGATTAGTTAGGGCCTTAGAAGGCAGCGCCCGAACCATAAAATGCAAAAAAAATACAACAGTGTTTCCATCATATAACAGGAATAAATGCAACCAGTTTGAAAGTGATGGCCAATTCTACGTTCCGGGCAACCTATGCTTCACTCTAGGGCGTTGCTCCACCAGATCGAATAGTTAGTGCCTTAGAAGTCAACGCCAGAAGCGTAAAATACAATATGAATACAACAGTTTTTCCATCGTATAAAACAAATAATTGCAACCAGTATGAAACTTATGGTCATTTCTACTTTCCGAGCAACCTAGGCTTCACCCTAGGGCGTTGCTCCAACGGATTGAATAGTTAGGGCCTTAGAAGTCAACACCCGAACCATAAAATGCAAAAAAAATACAACAGTGTTTCCATCATATAACAGGAATAACTGCAACCAGTTTGAAAGTGATGGCCAATTCTACGTTCCGGGCAACCTAGGTTTCACTCCAGGGCGTTGCTCCACCAGACCGAATAGTTACGGCCCAAGAAGTCAACGCCAGAAGCATAAAATACGATATAAATACAACAGCTTTTCCACCGTATAAAACGAATAATTGCAACCAGTATGAAATTTATGGTCATTTCTACTTTCCGAGTAACCTAGGCTTCACCCTAGGGCGTTGCTCCAACAGATTGAATAGTTAGGGCCTAAGAAGTCAACGCCCGAACCATAAAATGCAAAAAAAATACAACAGTGTTTCCATCATATAACAGGAATAATTGCAACCAGTTTGAAAGTGATGGCCAATTCTACGATCCGGGCAACCTAGGTTTCACTCCAGGGCGTTGCTCCACCAGACCGAATAGTTACGGCCTAAGAAGTCAACGGCAGAAGCATAAAATACGATATAAATACAACAGCTTTTCCATCGCATAAAACGAATAATTGCAACCAGTGTGAAAGTAATGGTCAATTCTACGTTCCGAGCACCCTAGCCGTCACACTAGGGCGTTGCTCCACCACATCTAATAGCTACGGCCTTAGAAGACAACGCCAGAGGCTTAAAGTACAATATAAATACAACAGCGTTTCCATTGTATAAAACGAATAATTGCAACCAGTGTGAAAGTTAAGGTCATTTCTATATTCCGAGCAACCTAGCATTCACTCTAGGGCGTTGCTCCACCAGATCGAATAGTTAGGTCCTTAGAAGTAAACGCCAGAAGCATAAAATACGATATAAATGCAACAGCGTTTCTATCGTATACAACGAATAATTGCAACCAGTGTGAAAGTTATGGTCATTTCTACATTCCGAGCAACCTAGGATTCACTCTAGGGCGCTCCGCCACCAGATCGAATAGTTAGGTCCTTAGAAGTAAACGCCAGAAGCATAAAATACGATATAAATACAACAGCTTTTCCATCGTATAAAAGGATTAATTGCAACCAGTTTGAAAGTGATGGTCATTTCTCCTTTCCGGGCAACCTCGGCTTCACTCTAGGGCGTTGCTCCACTAGATCGAACAGCTAGGGCCTTAGAAGTCAACGCCAGAAGCATAAAATACAATATAAATACAACAGTTTTTCCATCGAATAAAACGAATAATTGCAACCATTATGAAACTTATGGTCATTTCTACTTTCCGAGCTACCTAGGCTTCACCCTAGGGCGTTGCTGCAACAGATTGCATAGTTAGGGCCTTAGAAGTCGACGCCAGTAGCATAAAATACAATATAAATACAACAGCTTTTCCATCGTATAAAACGAATAATTGCAACCAGTATGAAACATATGGTCATTTCTACTTTCCGAGCAAGCTAGGCTTCACCCTAGGGCGTTGCTCCAACAGATTGAATAGTTAGGACCTTAGAAGTCAACGCCCGAACCATAAAATGCAAGAAAAATACAACAGTGTTTCCATCATATAACAGGAATAGTTGCAACCAGTTTGAAAGTGATGGCCAATTCTACGTTCCGGGCAACCTTGGCTTCGCTCTAGGGCGTTGCTCCACCAGATCGAATAGATAGTGCCTTAGAGGTCAACGCCAGAAGCATAAAATACGATATAAATACAACAGTTTTTCCATCGTATAAAACGAATAATTGCAACCAGTATGAAACTTATGGTCATTTCTACTTTCCGAGCAATCTAGGCTTCACCCTAGGGCGTTGCTCCAACAGATTGAATAGTTAGGACCTTAGAAGTCAACGCCCGAACCATAAAATGCAAGAAAAATACAACAGTGTTTCCACCATATAACAGGAATAGTTGCAACCAGTTTGAAAGTGATGGCCAATTCTACGTTCCGGGCAACCTAGGCTTCGCCCTAGGGTGTTGCTCCACCAGATCGAATAGATAGTGCCTTAGAGGTCAACGCCAGAAGCATAAAATACGATATAAATACAACAGTTTTTCCATCGTATAAAACGAATAATTGCAACCAGTATGAAACTTATGGTCATTTCTACTTTCCGAGCAACCTAGGCTTCACCCTAGGGCGTTGCTCCAACAGATTGAATAGTTAGGGCCTTAGAAGTCAACGCCCGAACCATAAAATGCAAGAAAAATACAACAGTGTTTCCATCATATAACAGGAATAGTTGCAACCAGTTTGAAAGTAATGGCCAATTCTACGTTCCGGGCAACCTTGGCTTCGCTCTAGGGCGTTGTTCCACCAGATCGAATAGATAGTGCCTTAGAGGTCAACGCCAGAAGCATAAAATACGATATAAATACAACAGTTTTTCCATCGTATAAAACGAATAATTGCAACCAGTATGAAACTTATGGTCATTTCTACTTTCCGAGCAACCTAGGCTTCACCCTAGGGCGTTGCTCCAACAGATTGAATAGTTAGGACCTTAGAAGTCAACGCCCGAACCATAAAATGCAAGAAAAATACAACAGTGTTTCCATCATATAACAGGAATAGTTGCAACCAGTTTGAAAGTGATGGCCAATTCTACGTTCCGGGCAACCTAGGCTTCGCTCTAGGGCGTTGCTCCACCAGATCGAATAGATAGTGCCTTAGAGGTCAACGCCAGAAGCATAAAATACGATATAAATACAACAGTTTTTACATCGTATAAAACGAATAATTGCAACCAGTATGAAACTTATGGTCATTTCTACTTTCTGAGCAACCTAGCCTTCACCCTAGGGCGTTGCTCCAACAGATTGAATAGTTAGAGCCTTAGAAGTCAACGCCCGAACCATAAAATGCAAAAAAAATACAACAGTGTTTCCATCATATAACAGGAATAATTGCAACCAGTTTGAAAGTGATGGCCAATTCTACTTTCCGAGCTACCTAGGATTCACTCTAGGGCGTTCCTCCACCAGATCGAATAGTTAGGTCCTTAGAAGTAAACGCCAGAAGCATAAAATACGATATAAATACAACAGCGTTTCCATCGAATAAAACGAATAATTGCAACCAGTGTGAAAGTTATGGTCATTTCTACATTCCGAGCAACCTAGGATTCACTCTAGGGCGTTGCTCCACCAGATCGAATAGTTAGGTCCTTAGAAGTAAACGCCAGAAGCTTAAAATACGATATAAATACAACAGCTTTTCTATCGTATAAAAGGAATTATTGCAAACTGTGTGAAAGTAATGGTCATTTCTACGTTCCGGGCAAGCTAGGCTTCACCCTAGGCCGTTGTTCCACCAGATCGAGTAGTTAGGGCCTAAGAAGTGAACGCCAGAAGCATAAAATGTGATAAAAATACAACAGTTCTTCCATCGTATAACAGGATTAATTGCAACCAGTTTGAAAGTCATGGTCATTTCTCCTTTCCGGGCAACCCAGGCTTCACTCTAGGGCGTTGCTCCACTAGATCGAATAGCTAGGGCCTTAGAAGTCAACGCCAGATGCATAAAATACACTATAAATATAACAGTTTTTCCATCGTATAAAACGAATAATTGCAACCAGTATGAAACTGATGGTCATTTCTACTTTCCGGGCAACCTAGGCTTCACACTAGGGCGTTGCTCCACCAGATCGAATAGTTAGTGCCTTAGAAGTCAACGCCAGAAGCATAAAATACAATATAAATACAACAGTTTTTCCATCGTCTAAATCGAATAATTGCAACCAGTATGAAACCTATGGTCATTTCTACTTTCCGAGCAACCTAGGCTTCACCCGAGGGCGTTGCTCCAACAGATTGAATAGTTAGGACCTTAGAAGTCAACGCCCGAACCATAAAATGCAAGAAAAATACAACAGTGTTTCCATCATATAACAGGAATAGTTGCAACCAGTTTGAAAGTGATGGCCAATTCTACGTTCCGGGCAACCTTGGCTTCGCTCTAGGGCGTTGCTCCACCAGATCGAATAGATAGTGCCTTAGAGGTCAACGCCAGAAGCATAAAATACGATATAAATACAACAGTCTTTCCATCGTATAAAACGAATAATTGCAACCAGTATGAAACTTATGGTCATTTCTACTTTCCGAGCAACCTAGGCTTCACCCTAGGGCGTTGCTCCAACAGATTGAATAGTTAGGACCTTAGAAGTCAACGCCCGAACCATAAAATGCAAGAAAAATACAACAGTGTTTCCATCATATAACAGGAATAGTTGCAACCAGTTTGAAAGTGATGGCCAATTCTACGTTCCGGGCAACCTAGGCTTCGCTCTAGGGTGTTGCTCCACCAGATCGAATAGATAGTGCCTTAGAGGTCAACGCCAGAAGCATAAAATACGATATAAATACATCAGTTTTTCCATCGTATAAAACGAATAATTGCAACCAGTATAAAACTTATGGTCATTTCTACTTTCCGAGCAACCTAGGCTTCACCCTAGGGAGTTGCTCCAACAGATTGAAGAGTTAGGGCCTTAGAAGTCAACGCCCGAACCATAAAATGCAAAAAAAATACAACAGTGTTTCCATCATATAACAGGAATAATTGCAACCAGTTTGAAAGTGATGGCCAATTCTACGTTCCGGGCAACCTAGGTTTCACTAGAGGGCGTTGTTCCACCAGACCGAATAGTTACGGCCCAGGAAGTCAACGCCAGGAGCATAAAATACGATATAAATACAACAGCTTTTCCACCGTATAAAACGAATAATTGCAACCAGTATGAAACTTATGGTCATTTCTACTTTCCGAGCTACCTAGGCTTCACCCTAGGGCGTTGCTCCAACAGATTGAATGGTTAGGACCTTAGAAGTCAACGCCCGAAGCATAAAATGCAATAAAAATACAACAGTGTATCCATCATATAACAGGAATAATTGCAACCAGTTTGAAGGTGATGGCCAATTCTACGTTCCGGGCAACCTAGGCTTCACTCTATTGCGTTGCTCCACCAGATCGAATAGTTAGTGGCTTAGAAGTCAACGCCAGAAGCATAAAATACAATATAAATACAACAGTTTTTCCATCGTATAAAACGAATAATTGCAACCAGTGTGAAGCTTATGGAAATTTCTACTTTTCGAGCAACCTAGGCCTCACCCTAGGGCGTTGCTCCAACAGATTGATTAGTTAGGGCCTTAGAAGGCAGCGCCCGAACCATAAAATGCAAAAAAAATACAACAGTGTTTCCATCATATAACAGGAATAAATGCAACCAGTTTGAAAGTGATGGCCAATTCTACGTTCCGGGCAACCTATGCTTCACTCTAGGGCGTTGCTCCACCAGATCGAATAGTTAGTGCCTTAGAAGTCAACGCCAGAAGCGTAAAATACAATATGAATACAACAGTTTTTCCATCGTATAAAACAAATAATTGCAACCAGTATGAAACTTATGGTCATTTCTACTTTCCGAGCAACCTAGGCTTCACCCTAGGGCGTTGCTCCAACGGATTGAATAGTTAGGGCCTTAGAAGTCAACACCCGAACCATAAAATGCAAAAAAAATACAACAGTGTTTCCATCATATAACAGGAATAACTGCAACCAGTTTGAAAGTGATGGCCAATTCTACGTTCCGGGCAACCTAGGTTTCACTCCAGGGCGTTGCTCCACCAGACCGAATAGTTACGGCCCAAGAAGTCAACGCCAGAAGCATAAAATACGATATAAATACAACAGCTTTTCCACCGTATAAAACGAATAATTGCAACCAGTATGAAATTTATGGTCATTTCTACTTTCCGAGTAACCTAGGCTTCACCCTAGGGCGTTGCTCCAACAGATTGAATAGTTAGGGCCTAAGAAGTCAACGCCCGAACCATAAAATGCAAAAAAAATACAACAGTGTTTCCATCATATAACAGGAATAATTGCAACCAGTTTGAAAGTGATGGCCAATTCTACGATCCGGGCAACCTAGGTTTCACTCCAGGGCGTTGCTCCACCAGACCGAATAGTTACGGCCTAAGAAGTCAACGGCAGAAGCATAAAATACGATATAAATACAACAGCTTTTCCATCGCATAAAACGAATAATTGCAACCAGTGTGAAAGTAATGGTCAATTCTACGTTCCGAGCACCCTAGCCGTCACACTAGGGCGTTGCTCCACCACATCTAATAGCTACGGCCTTAGAAGACAACGCCAGAGGCTTAAAGTACAATATAAATACAACAGCGTTTCCATTGTATAAAACGAATAATTGCAACCAGTGTGAAAGTTAAGGTCATTTCTATATTCCGAGCAACCTAGCATTCACTCTAGGGCGTTGCTCCACCAGATCGAATAGTTAGGTCCTTAGAAGTAAACGCCAGAAGCATAAAATACGATATAAATGCAACAGCGTTTCTATCGTATACAACGAATAATTGCAACCAGTGTGAAAGTTATGGTCATTTCTACATTCCGAGCAACCTAGGATTCACTCTAGGGCGCTCCGCCACCAGATCGAATAGTTAGGTCCTTAGAAGTAAACGCCAGAAGCATAAAATACGATATAAATACAACAGCTTTTCCATCGTATAAAAGGATTAATTGCAACCAGTTTGAAAGTGATGGTCATTTCTCCTTTCCGGGCAACCTCGGCTTCACTCTAGGGCGTTGCTCCACTAGATCGAACAGCTAGGGCCTTAGAAGTCAACGCCAGAAGCATAAAATACAATATAAATACAACAGTTTTTCCATCGAATAAAACGAATAATTGCAACCATTATGAAACTTATGGTCATTTCTACTTTCCGAGCTACCTAGGCTTCACCCTAGGGCGTTGCTGCAACAGATTGCATAGTTAGGGCCTTAGAAGTCGACGCCAGTAGCATAAAATACAATATAAATACAACAGCTTTTCCATCGTATAAAACGAATAATTGCAACCAGTATGAAACATATGGTCATTTCTACTTTCCGAGCAAGCTAGGCTTCACCCTAGGGCGTTGCTCCAACAGATTGAATAGTTAGGACCTTAGAAGTCAACGCCCGAACCATAAAATGCAAGAAAAATACAACAGTGTTTCCATCATATAACAGGAATAGTTGCAACCAGTTTGAAAGTGATGGCCAATTCTACGTTCCGGGCAACCTTGGCTTCGCTCTAGGGCGTTGCTCCACCAGATCGAATAGATAGTGCCTTAGAGGTCAACGCCAGAAGCATAAAATACGATATAAATACAACAGTTTTTCCATCGTATAAAACGAATAATTGCAACCAGTATGAAACTTATGGTCATTTCTACTTTCCGAGCAACCTAGGCTTCACCCTAGGGCGTTGCTCCAACAGATTGAATAGTTAGGACCTTAGAAGTCAACGCCCGAACCATAAAATGCAAGAAAAATACAACAGTGTTTCCACCATATAACAGGAATAGTTGCAACCAGTTTGAAAGTGATGGCCAATTCTACGTTCCGGGCAACCTAGGCTTCGCCCTAGGGCGTTGCTCCACCAGATCGAATAGATAGTGCCTTAGAGGTCAACGCCAGAAGCATAAAATACGATATAAATACAACAGTTTTTCCATCGTATAAAACGAATAATTGCAACCAGTATGAAACTTATGGTCATTTCTACTTTCCGAGCAACCTAGGCTTCACCCTAGGGCGTTGCTCCAACAGATTGAATAGTTAGGGCCTTAGAAGTCAACGCCCGAACCATAAAATGCAAGAAAAATACAACAGTGTTTCCATCATATAACAGGAATAGTTGCAACCAGTTTGAAAGTAATGGCCAATTCTACGTTCCGGGCAACCTTGGCTTCGCTCTAGGGCGTTGTTCCACCAGATCGAATAGATAGTGCCTTAGAGGTCAACGCCAGAAGCATAAAATACGATATAAATACAACAGTTTTTCCATCGTATAAAACGAATAATTGCAACCAGTATGAAACTTATGGTCATTTCTACTTTCCGAGCAACCTAGGCTTCACCCTAGGGCGTTGCTCCAACAGATTGAATAGTTAGGACCTTAGAAGTCAACGCCCGAACCATAAAATGCAAGAAAAATACAACAGTGTTTCCATCATATAACAGGAATAGTTGCAACCAGTTTGAAAGTGATGGCCAATTCTACGTTCCGGGCAACCTAGGCTTCGCTCTAGGGCGTTGCTCCACCAGATCGAATAGATAGTGCCTTAGAGGTCAACGCCAGAAGCATAAAATACGATATAAATACAACAGTTTTTACATCGTATAAAACGAATAATTGCAACCAGTATGAAACTTATGGTCATTTCTACTTTCTGAGCAACCTAGCCTTCACCCTAGGGCGTTGCTCCAACAGATTGAATAGTTAGAGCCTTAGAAGTCAACGCCCGAACCATAAAATGCAAAAAAAATACAACAGTGTTTCCATCATATAACAGGAATAATTGCAACCAGTTTGAAAGTGATGGCCAATTCTACTTTCCGAGCTACCTAGGATTCACTCTAGGGCGTTCCTCCACCAGATCGAATAGTTAGGTCCTTAGAAGTAAACGCCAGAAGCATAAAATACGATATAAATACAACAGCGTTTCCATCGAATAAAACGAATAATTGCAACCAGTGTGAAAGTTATGGTCATTTCTACATTCCGAGCAACCTAGGATTCACTCTAGGGCGTTGCTCCACCAGATCGAATAGTTAGGTCCTTAGAAGTAAACGCCAGAAGCTTAAAATACGATATAAATACAACAGCTTTTCTATCGTATAAAAGGAATTATTGCAAACTGTGTGAAAGTAATGGTCATTTCTACGTTCCGGGCAAGCTAGGCTTCACCCTAGGCCGTTGTTCCACCAGATCGAGTAGTTAGGGCCTAAGAAGTGAACGCCAGAAGCATAAAATGTGATAAAAATACAACAGTTCTTCCATCGTATAACAGGATTAATTGCAACCAGTTTGAAAGTCATGGTCATTTCTCCTTTCCGGGCAACCCAGGCTTCACTCTAGGGCGTTGCTCCACTAGATCGAATAGCTAGGGCCTTAGAAGTCAACGCCAGATGCATAAAATACACTATAAATATAACAGTTTTTCCATCGTATAAAACGAATAATTGCAACCAGTATGAAACTGATGGTCATTTCTACTTTCCGGGCAACCTAGGCTTCACACTAGGGCGTTGCTCCACCAGATCGAATAGTTAGTGCCTTAGAAGTCAACGCCAGAAGCATAAAATACAATATAAATACAACAGTTTTTCCATCGTCTAAATCGAATAATTGCAACCAGTATGAAACCTATGGTCATTTCTACTTTCCGAGCAACCTAGGCTTCACCCGAGGGCGTTGCTACAACAGATTGAATAGTTAGGGCCTTAGAAGTCAACGCCCGAACCATAAAATGCAAAAAAAATACAACAGTGTTTCCATCATATAACAGGAATAATTGCAACCAGTTTGAAAGTGATGGCAAATTCTACGTTCCGGGCAACCTAGGTTTCGCACCAGGGCGTTGCTCCACCAGACGGAATAGTAACGGCCTAAGAAGTCAACGCCAGAAGCATAAAATACAAAATAAATAAAACAGTTTTTCCATCGTATAAAACGAAAAATTGCAAACAGTGTGAAAAATATGGACATTTCTACGATCCGGACTACCTAGGCTTCACTCTATGGCGTTCTTCCACCACATCGAATAGCAACGGCCTCAGAAGGCAACGCCAGAAGCGTAAAATACAATATAAATACAACAGCTTTTCCATCGTATAAAACGAATAATTGCAACCAGTATGAAACTTATGGACATTTCTACGTACCGGGCAACCTAGACTTCACCCTAGGGCGTTGTTCCACCAGATGGAATTGTTAGGGCCTAGGAAGTCAACGCCAGAAGCATAAAATACGATATAAATACAACAGCTTTTCCATCGTATAAAACGAATAATTGCAACCAGTGTGAAAGTTATGGTCATATCTACGTTCCGGGCAACCTAGGCTTCACCCTAGGGCGTTGCTCCAACAGATTGAATAGTTAGAGCCTTAGAAGTCAATGCCCGAAGCATAAAATGCAATAAAAATACAACAGCTTTTCCATCGTATAGCAGGAATAATTTGCAACCAGTGTGATAGTAGTGGTCATTTATACGTTCCGGGCAACCTAGGTTTCACTCCAGGGCGGTGCTCCACCAGATCGAATAGTTACGGCCTAAGAAGTCAACGCCAGAAGCACAAAATACGATAAAGATGCAACAGTTTTTCCATCGAATAAAACGAATAATTGCAACCATTATGAAACTTATGGTCATTTCTACTTTCCGAGCTACCTAGGCTTCACCCTAGGGCGTTGCTGCAACAGATTGCATAGTTAGGGCCTTAGAAGTCGACGCCAGTAGCATAAAATACAATATAAATACAACAGTTTTTCCATCGTATAAAACGAATAATTGCAACCAGTATGAAACATATGGTCATTTCTACTTTCCGAGCAAGCTAGGCTTCACCCTAGGGCGTTGCTCCAACAGATTGAATAGTTAGGACCTTAGAAGTCAACGCCCGAACCATAAAATGCAAGAAAAATACAACAGTGTTTCCATCATATAACAGGAATAGTTGCAACCAGTTTGAAAGTGATGGCCAATTCTACGTTCCGGGCAACCTTGGCTTCGCTCTAGGGCGTTGCTCCACCAGATCGAATAGATAGTGCCTTAGAGGTCAACGCCAGAAGCATAAAATACGATATAAATACAACAGTTTTTCCATCGTATAAAACGAATAGTTGCAACCAGTATGAAACTTATGGTCATTTCTACTTTCCGAGCAACCTAGGCTTCACCCTAGGGCGTTGCTCCAACAGATTGAATAGTTAGGACCTTAGAAGTCAACGCCCGAACCATAAAATGCAAGAAAAATACAACAGTGTTTCCACCATATAACAGGAATAGTTGCAACCAGTTTGAAAGTGATGGCCAATTCTACGTTCCGGGCAACCTAGGCTTCGCCCTAGGGCGTTGCTCCACCAGATCGAATAGATAGTGCCTTAGAGGTCAACGCCAGAAGCATAAAATACGATATAAATACAACAGTTTTTCCATCGTATAAAACGAATAATTGCAACCAGTATGAAACTTATGGTCATTTCTACTTTCCGAGCAACCTAGGCTTCACCCTAGGGCGTTGCTCCAACAGATTGAATAGTTAGGGCCTTAGAAGTCAACGCCCGAACCATAAAATGCAAGAAAAATACAACAGTGTTTCCATCATATAACAGGAATAGTTGCAACCAGTTTGAAAGTAATGGCCAATTCTTCGTTCCGGGCAACCTTGGCTTCGCTCTAGGGCGTTGCTCCACCAGATCGAATAGATAGTGCCTTAGAGGTCAACGCCAGAAGCATAAAATACGATATAAATACAACAGTTTTTCCATCGTATAAAACGAATAATTGCAACCAGTATGAAACTTATGGTCATTTCTACTTTCCGAGCAACCTAGGCTTCACCCTAGGGCGTTGCTCCAACAGATTGAATAGTTAGGACCTTAGAAGTCAACGCCCGAACCATAAAATGCAAGAAAAATACAACAGTGTTTCCATCATATAACAGGAATAGTTGCAACCAGTTTGAAAGTGATGGCCAATTCTACGTTCCGGGCAACCTAGGCTTCGCTCTAGGGCGTTGCTCCACCAGATCGAATAGATAGTGCCTTAGAGGTCAACGCCAGAAGCATAAAATACGATATAAATACAACAGTTTTTACATCGTATAAAACGAATAATTGCAACCAGTATGAAACTTATGGTCATTTCTACTTTCTGAGCAACCTAGCCTTCACCCTAGGGCGTTGCTCCAACAGATTGAATAGTTAGAGCCTTAGAAGTCAACGCCCGAACCATAAAATGCAAAAAAAATACAACAGTGTTTCCATCATATAACAGGAATAATTGCAACCAGTTTGAAAGTGATGGCCAATTCTACTTTCCGAGCTACCTAGGATTCACTCTAGGGCGTTCCTCCACCAGATCGAATAGTTAGGTCCTTAGAAGTAAACGCCAGAAGCATAAAATACGATATAAATACAACAGCGTTTCCATCGAATAAAACGAATAATTGCAACCAGTGTGAAAGTTATGGTCATTTCTACATTCCGAGCAACCTAGGATTCACTCTAGGGCGTTGCTCCACCAGATCGAATAGTTAGGTCCTTAGAAGTAAACGCCAGAAGCTTAAAATACGATATAAATACAACAGCTTTTCTATCGTATAAAAGGAATTATTGCAAACAGTGTGAAAGTAATGGTCATTTCTACGTTCCGGGCAAGCTAGGCTTCACCCTAGGCCGTTGTTCCACCAGATCGAGTAGTTAGGGCCTAAGAAGTGAACGCCAGAAGCATAAAATGTGATAAAAATACAACAGTTCTTCCATCGTATAACAGGATTAATTGCAACCAGTTTGAAAGTCATGGTCATTTCTCCTTTCCGGGCAACCCAGGCTTCACTCTAGGGCGTTGCTCCACTAGATCGAATAGCTAGGGCCTTAGAAGTCAACGCCAGATGCATAAAATACACTATAAATATAACAGTTTTTCCATCGTATAAAACGAATAATTGCAACCAGTATGAAACTGATGGTCATTTCTACTTTCCGGGCAACCTAGGCTTCACACTAGGGCGTTGCTCCACCAGATCGAATAGTTAGTGCCTTAGAAGTCAACGCCAGAAGCAAAAAATACAATATAAATACAACAGTTTTTCCATCGTCTAAATCGAATAATTGCAACCAGTATGAAACCTATGGTCATTTCTACTTTCCGAGCAACCTAGGCTTCACCCGAGGGCGTTGCTACAACAGATTGAATAGTTAGGGCCTTAGAAGTCAACGCCCGAACCATAAAATGCAAAAAAAATACAACAGTGTTTCCATCATATAACAGGAATAATTGCAACCAGTTTGAAAGTGATGGCAAATTCTACGTTCCGGGCAACCTAGGTTTCGCACCAGGGCGTTGCTCCACCAGACGGAATAGTTACGGCCTAAGAAGTCAACGCCAGAAGCATAAAATACAAAATAAATAAAACAGTTTTTCCATCGTATAAAACGAAAAATTGCAAACAGTGTGAAAAATATGGACATTTCTACGATCCGGGCTACCTAGGCTTCACTCTATGGCGTTCTTCCACCACATCGAATAGCAACGGCCTCAGAAGGCAACGCCAGAAGCATAAAATACAATATAAATACAACAGCTTTTCCATCGTATAAAACGAATAATTGCAACCAGTATGAAACTTATGGACATTTCTACGTACCGGGCAACCTAGACTTCACCCTAGGGCGTTGTTCCACCAGATGGAATTGTTAGGGCCTAGGAAGTCAACGCCAGAAGCATAAAATGCAATAAAAATACAACAGCTTTTCCATCGTATAGAAGGAATAATTTGCAACCAGTGTGATAGTAGTGGTCATTTATACGTTCCGGGCAACCTAGGTTTCACTCCAGGGCGGTGCTCCACCAGATCGAATAGTTACGGCCTAAGAAGTCAACGCCAGAAGCACAAAATACGATAAAGATGCAACAGTTTTTCCATCGTATAAAACGAATAATTGCAACCAGTGTGAAAGTTATGGTCATTCCTACAGTCCGAGCAACCTAGGCTTCACTCTAGGGCGTTGCTCCACCAGACCGAATGGTTAGGTCCTTAGAAGTCAACGCCAGAAGCATAAAATTCGATATAAATACAACAGCTTTTCCATCGTATAAATGGAATAAATGCAAACAGTGTGAAAGTGGTGGTCATTTCTACGTTCCGGGCAATCTAGGCTTCACTTATGGCGCTCTTCCACCACATCGAATAGCTACGGCCTCAGAAGTCAACGCCTGAAGTATAAAATACAATAAAAATACAACAGTCTTTCCATCCTCTAACAGGAACAATTGCAACAAGCGTGAAAGTAATGATCATTTCGGCGTTTCGGGCATCCTAGACTTAACTCTGAGGCATCGCTCCACTAGATCGAATAGTTAGGGCCTTAGAAGTCAACGCCCGAAGCATAAAATACGATATAAATACAACAGCTTTTCCATCGTATAAAACAAATAATTGCAACCAGTGTGAAGGTTATGGTCATTTCAACGTTCCGGGCAACCTAGGCTTGACCGTATGGAGTTCTTCCACCACATCGGACAGCTACGGCCTCAGAAGTCAACGCCTGAAGTATAAAATACAATAAAAATACAACAGTCTTTCCATCCTATAACAGGAATAATTGCAACCCGTGTGAAAGGGATGGTCATTTCTACGTTCCACGCAACCTAGGCTTCACTCTAGGGCGTTGCTCCACCAGATCAAACAGTTAGGTCCTTACAAGTCAACGCCAGAAGCATAAAATACGATATAAATACAACAGCTTTTCCATCGTACAAAATGAATAATACCAAGCAGTGTGAAAGTAATTGTCATTTCTACGTTCCGGGCAACCTAGGCATAACTCTAGGTCGTTGCTCCACCAGATCGAATAGTTAGGGCCTTAGAAGTCAGCGCCCGAAGCATAAAATACAAAATAAATAAATCAGTTTTTCCATCGTATAAACGAATAATTGCTACCAGTGTGAAAGTTATGGTCATTTCTACGTTCCGGGCAACCTAGGCTGCACTCTAGGGCGTTGCTCCACTAGATCGAATAGTTAGGGCCTTAGAAGTCAACGCCCGAAGCATAAAATACAAAATAAATAAAACGGTTTTTCCATCGTATAAAAAGAAAAATTGCAAACAGTGTGAAAGATATGGACATTTCTACTGTCCGAGCAACCTAGGCTTCACCCGAGGGCGTTGCTACAACAGATTGAATAGTTAGGGCCTTAGAAGTCAACGCCCGAACCATAAAATGCAAAAAAAATACAACAGTGTTTCCATCATATAACAGGAATAATTGCAACCAGTTTGAAAGTGATGGCCAATTCTACGTTCCGGGCAACCTGGGTTTCACACCAGGGCGTTGCTCCACCAGACGGAATAGTTACGGCCTAAGAAGTCAACGCCAGAAGCATAAAATACGATATAAATACAACAGCTTTTCCATCGTATAAAACGTATAATTGCAACCAGTATGAAACTTATGGTCATTTCTACTTTCCGAGCAACCTAGGCTTCACCCTAGGGCGTTGCTCCAACAGATTGAATAGTTAGGGCCTTAGAAGTCTACGCCTGAACCATAAAATGCAAAAAAAATACAACAGTGTTTCCATCATATAACAGGAATAATTTCGGCCAGTTTGAAGGTGATGGCCAATTTTACGTTCCGGGCAACCTAGGCTTCACTCTAGGGCGTTGCTCCACCAGAACGAATAGTTAGTGCCTTAGAAGTTATCGCCAGAAGCATAAAATACAGTATAAATACAACAGTTTTTCCATCGTATGAAACAAATAAATGCAACCAGTATGAAACATATAGTCATTTCTACTTTCCGAGCAACCTAGGCTTCACCCTAGGGCGTTGCTCCAACGGATTGAATAGTTAGGGCCTTAGAAGTCAACGCCCGAACCATAAAATGCAAAAAAAATGCAACAGTGGTTCCATCATATAACAGGAATAATTGCAACCAGTTCAAAAGTGATGGCCAATTCTACGTTCCGGGCAACCTAGGTTTCACTCCAGGGCGTTGCTCCACCAGACCGAATAGTTACGGCCTAAGATGTCAACGCCAGAAGCATAAAATACGATATAAATACAACAGCTTTTCCATCGTATAAAACGAACAATTGCAACCAGTGTGAAAGTAATGGTCATTTCTACGTTCCGAGCAACCTAGGCGTCACTCTAGGGCGTTGCTCCACCACATCTAATAGCTACTGCCTTAGAAGTCAACGCCAGAGGCATAAGTTACAATATAAATACAACAGCGTTTCCATCGTATAAAACGAATAATTGCAACCAGTGTGAAAGTTATGCTCATTTCTACGTTCCGGGCAATGTAGGCTGCACTCTAGGGCGTTGCTCCACTAGATCGAATAGTTAGGGCCTTAGAAGTCAACGCCCGAAGCATAAAATACAAAGTAAATAAAACAGTTTTTCCATCGAATAAAACGAAAAATTGCAAACAGTGTGAAAGATATGGTCATTTCTACGATCCGGGCTACCTAGGCTTCACTCTATGGCGTTCTTCCACCACATCGAATAGCAACGGCCTCAGAAGTCAACGCCAGAAGCATAAAATACGATATAAATACAACAGCTTTTCCATCGTATAGAACAAATAATTGCAACCAGTGTTAAGGTTATGGTCATTTCTACGTTCCGGGCAACCTAGGCTTCACTGTATGGCGTTCTTCCACCACACCGAATAGCTACGGCCTCAGAAGTCAGCGCCTGAAGTATAAAATACAATAAAAATACAACAGTCTTTCCATCCTATAACAGGAATAATTGCAACCCGTGTGAAAGTGATGGTCATTTCTACGTTCCAGGCAACCTAGGCTTCACTCTAGGGCATTGCTCCACCAGATCAAACAGTTGGGGCCTTAGAAGTCAACGCCCGAAGCATTAAATACAAAATAAATAGAACAGTTTTTCCATTGTATAAAACGAATAATTGCTACCAGTGTAAAAGTTATGGTCATTTCTACGTTCTGGGCAACCTAGGCTTCACCCTAGGATGTTGTTCCACCAGATCGAATAGTTAGGGCCTAAGAAGTGAACGCCAGAAACATAAAATACAATATAAATACAACAGTTTTTCCATCATATAAAACGAATGATAGCAACCAGTGTGAAAGCTATGGTCATTTCTACATTTCGAGCAACCTAGGCTTCACTCTATGGCGTTCTTCCACCACATCGAATAGCAACGGCCTCAGAAGTCAACGCCAGAAGCATAAAATACGATATAAATACAACAGCTTATCCATCGTATAAAACAAATAATTGCAACCAGTGTGAAAGTTATGGTCATTTCTACGTTCCGGGAAACCTAGGCCTCACTGTATGGCGTTCTTCCACCACATCGAATAGCTACGGCCTCAGAAGTCAGCGCCTGAAGTATAAAATACAATAAAAATACAACAGTCTTTCCATCCTATAACAGGAATAATTGCAACCCGCGTTAAACAGCTTTTCCATCGTATAAAACAAATAATTGCAAGCAGTGTGAAAGTTATGGTCATTTCTACGTACCGGGCAACCTAGGCTTCACTGTATGGCGTTCTTCCACCACATCGGATAGCTACGTCCTCAGAAGTCAACGCCTGAAGTATAAAATACAATATAAATACAACAGTCTTTCCATCCTATAACAGGAATAATTGAAACCCGTGTGAAAGGGATGGTCATTTCTACGTTCCAGGCAACCTAGGCTTCACTCTAGGGCGTTGCTCCACCAGATCAAACAGTTAGAGCCTTAGAAGTCAACGCCCGAAGCATTAAATACAAAATAAATAGAACAGTTTTTCCATTGTATAAAACGAATAATTGCTACCAGTGTAAAAGTTATGGTCATTTCTACGTTCCGGGCAACCTAGACTTCACCCTAGGCCGTTGTTCCACCAGATCGAATTGTTAGGGCCTAAGAAGTGAACGCCCGAAGCATAAAATGCAATAAAAATACAACAGCTTTTCCATCGTATAGCAGGAATAATTTGCAACCAGTGTGATAGTAGTGGTCATTTATACGTTCCGGGCAACCTAGGCTTCACTCTAGGGCGTTGCTCCACCAGATCAAACAGTTAGGTCCTTAGAAGTCAGCGCCAGAAGCATAAAATACGATATAAATACAACAGCTTTTCCATCGTATAAAAGGAATAATTGCAAACAGTGTGAAAGTAATGGTCATTTCTACGTTCCGGGCAACCTAGGCTTCTCTGTATGGCGTTCTTCCACCACATCGAATAGCTACGGCCTCAGAAGTCAACGCCTGAAGCATAAAATACAATATAAATATATCAGTTTTTCCATCGTATAAAACGAATGATAGCAACCAGTGTGAAAGTTATAGTCATTTCTACGTTCCGGGCAACCTAGGCGTCACTCTAGGGCGTTGCTCCACCTCAACTAATAGCTACGGCCTTAGAAGTCAACGCCAGGGGCATAAAGTACAATATAAGTACAACAGCTTTTCCATCGTACAAAATGAATAATACCAAACAGTGTGAAAGTAATTGTCATTTCTACGATCCGGGCAACCTAGGCATAACTCTAGGTCGTTGCTCCATAAGATCGAATAGTTAGGGCCTTAGAAGTCAACGCCCGAAGCATAAAATACAAAATACATAAATCAGTTTTTCCATCGTATAAAACGAATAATTGCTACCAGTGTGAAAGTTATGGTCATTTCTACGTTCCGGGCAACCTAGGCTGCACTCTAGGGCGTTGCTCCACTAGATCGAATAGTTAGGGCCTTAGAAGTCAACACCCGAAGCATAAAATACAAAATAAATAAAACAGTTTTTCCATCGTATAAAACGAAAAATTGCAAACAGTGTGAAAGATCTGGACATTTCTACGATCCAGGCTGCCTAGGCTTCACTCTATGGCGTTCCTCCACCACATCGAATAGCTACGGCCTCAGAAGTCAGCGCCTGAAGTATAAAATACAATAAAAATACAACAGTCTTTCCATCCTATAACAGGAATAATTGCAACCCGTGTGAAAGTGATGGTCATTTCTACGTTCCAGGCAACCTAGGCTTCACTCTAGGGCGTTGCTCCACCTGATGAAACAGTTGGAGCCTTAGAAGTCAACGCCCGAAGCATTAAATACAAAATAAATAGAACAGTTTTTCCATTGTATAAAACGAATAATCGCTACCAGTGTAAAAGTTATGGTCATTTCTACGTTCTGGGCAACGTAGGCTTCACCCTAGGCCGTTGTTCCACCAGATCGAATAGTTAGGGCCTAAGAAGTGAACGCCAGAAGCATAAAATACAATATAAATACAACAGTTTTTCCATCATATAAAACGAACGATAGCAACCAGTGAGAAAGTTATGGTCATTTCTATATTTCGAGCAACCTAGGCTTCACTCTAGGGCGTTGCTCCACCTGATCGAATAGTTAGGGCCTTAGAAGTCAACGCCCGAAGCATTAAATACAAAATAAATAGAACAGTTTTTCCATTGTATCAAACGAATAATTGCTACCAGTGTGAAAGTTATGGTCATTTCTAAGTTCCGCGCAACCTGGGCTTTACTCTAGGGCGTTGTTCCACCAGATGGAATAGTTAGGGCCTAAGAAGTCAACGCCAGAAGCATAAAATACGATATAAATACAACAGCTTTTCCATCGTATAAAACAAATAATTGCAAGCAGTGTGAAAGTTATGGTCATTTCTACGTTCCGGGCAACCTAGGCTTCACTGTATGGCGTTCTTCCACCACATCGGATAGCTACGGCCTCAGAAGTCAACGCCTGAAGTATAAAATACAATAAAAATACAACAGTCTTTCCATCCTATAACAGGAATAATTGCAACCCGTGTGAAAGGGATGGTCATTTCTACTTTTCAGGCAACCTAGGCTTCACTCTAGGGCGTTGCTCTACCAGATCAAACAGTTAGGGCCTTAGAAGTCAGCGCCCGAAGCATTAAATACAAAATAAATAGAACAGTTTTTCCATCGTATAAAACGAAAAATTGCTACCAGTGTGAAAGTTATGGTCAATTCTACGTTCCGCGCAATCTGGGCTTTACCCTAGTGCGTTGTTCCACCAGATGGAATAGTTAGGGACTAAGAAGTCAACGCCAGAAGCATAAAAAACGATATAAATACAACAGCTTTTCCATCGTATAAAACGAATAATTGCAACCAGTGTGGAAGTTATGGTCATTTCTACGTTCTGGGCCACCTACGCTTCACTCTAGGGCGTTGCTCCACCAGATCGAATAGTTAGGGCCTTAGAAGTCAACGCCCGAAGCTTAAAATACAAAATAAATAAAACAGTTTTTCCATCGTATAAAACGAAAAATTGCTACCAGTGTGAAAGTTATGGTCATTTCTACGTTCCGCGCAATCTGGGCTTTACCCTAGGGCGTTGTTCCACCAGATGGAATAGTTAGGGACTAAGAAGTCAACGCCAGAAGCATAAAAAACGATATAAATACAACAGATTTTCCATGGCATAAAACAAATAATTGCAACCAGTGTGAAAGTTATGGTCATTTCTACGTTCCGGGCAACCTAGGCTTCACTGTATGGCGTTCTTCCACCACATCGAATAGCTACGGCCTCAGAAGTCAACGCCTGAAGTATAAAATACAATAAAAATACAACAGTCTTTCCGTCCTATAACAGGAATAATTGCAACCCGTGTGAAAGTGATGGTCATTTCTACGTTCCAGGCAACCTAGGCTTCACCCTAGGGCGTTGCTCCACCAGATGAAACAGTTGGGGCCTTAGAAGTCAACGCCCGAAGCATTAAATACAAAATAAATAGAACAGTTTTTCCATTGCATAAAACGAATAATTGCTACCAGTGTGAAAGTTATGGTCATTTCTACGTTCCGGGCAACCTAGGCTTCACTCCAGGGCGTTGTACCACCAGATCGAATAGTTAGGGCCTAAGAAGTGAACGCCAGAAGCGTAAAATACAATATAAATACAACAGTTTTTGGAGCGTATAAAACGAATAATTGCAACCAGTATGAAACTTATGGTCATTTCTACGTTCCGGGCAACCTAGGCTTCACTGTATGTCGTTCTTCCACCGCATCGAATAGCTACGGCTTCAGAAGTCAACGCCTGAAGTATAAAATACAATAAAAGTACAACAGTATTTCCATCCTATAACAGGAATGATTGCAACCCGTGTGAAAGTGATGGTCATTTCTACGTTCCAGGCAACCTAGGCTTCACTCCATGGCGTTGTCCCACAAGATCGAATAGTTAGGGCCTAAGAAGTCAACGCCAGAAGCATAAAATACAATATAAATATAACAGTTTCTCCATCGTATAAAACGAATAATAGCAACCAGTGTGAAAGTTATGATCATTTCTACGTTCCGGGCAACCTAGGCTTCACCCTAGGCCGTTGTTCCACCAGATCGAATAGTTAGGGCCTAAGAAGTGAACGCCAGAAGCATAAAATACAATATAAATATAACAGTTTTTCCATCATATAAAACTAATGATAGCAACCAGTGTGAAAGTTATGGTCATTTCTACGTTCCGGGCAATCTAGGCTGCACTCTTGGGCGTTGCTCCACCAGATCGAATAGTTAGGGCCTTAGAAGTCAACGCCCGAAGCATAAAATACAATATAAATACAACAGTTTTTCCATCGTATAAAACGAATAATTGCAACCAGTATGAAACTTATGGTCATTTCTACGTTCCGGGCAACCTAGGTTTCACTCTAGGGCGTTGCTCCACCAGGTCGAATAGTTAGGCCCTAAGAAGTCAACGCCAGAAGCATAAAATACGATATAAATAAAACAGCTTTTACATCGTATAAAACGAATAATAGCAACCAGTGTGAAAGTTATGGTCATTTCAACGTTTCGAGCAAGCTAGGCGTCACTCTAGGGCGTTGCTCAACCAGATCGAATAGCTAGGGACTTAGAATTCATTGCTAAAAGCATAAAATACAATTAAAATACAACAGTTTTTCCATCGTATAACAGGAATAATTGCAACCAGTGTGAAAGGAATGGTCATTTCTACGTTCCGGGCAACGTAGGTTTCACTCTAGCGTGTTGATCCACCAGAGGGAATAGTTAGGGCCTAAGAAGTCAACGCTAGAAGCATAAAATACAATATAAATACAGCAGCTTTTCAATCGTATAAAACGAATGATAGCAACCAGTGTGAAGGTTATGGTCATTTCTACGTTCCGGGCAACCAAGGCGTCACTCTAGGGCGTTACTCCACCTCATCTAATAGATACGGCCTTAGAAGTCAACGCCAGAGGCATAAAATACAATATAAATACAACAGCTTTTCCATCGTACAAAATGAATAATACCAAGCAGTGTGAAATTAATTGTCATTTCTACGTTCCGGGCAACCTAGGTTTCACTCTAGGGCGTTGCTCCACCAGGTCGAATAGTTAGGGCCTAAGAAGTCAACGCCAGAATCATAAAATACGATATAAATACAACAGCTCTTACATCGTATAAAACGAATAATTGCAACCAGTGTGAGAGTTCTGGTCATTTCCACGTTCCGGGCAACCTAGGCTTCACTCTGTGGCGTTCTTCAACCACATCGAATAGCTACGGCCTGAGAAGTCAACGCCTGAAGCATAAAATACAATAAAAATACAACAGTCTTTCCGCCCTATAACAGGAATAATTGCAGCCCGTGTGAAAGTGATGGTCATTTGGACGTTCCAGGCAGCCTAGGCTTCACTCTAGGGCGTTGTTCCACCAGATCGAATTGTTAGGGCCTAAGAAGTCAACGCCAGAAGCATAAGATACAATATAAATATAACAGTTTTTCCATCGTATAGAACGAATAATAGCAACCAGTGTGAAAGTTATGGTCACTTCTACGTTCCGGGCAACCTAGGCTTCACTCTAGGGCGTTGCTCCACCAGATAAAACAGTTAGGGCCTTAGAAGTCAACGCCCGAAGCATTAAATACAAAATAAATAGAACAGTTTTTCCATTGTATAAAACGTATAATTGCTACCAGTGTAAAAGTTATGGTCATTTCTATGTTCCGGGCAACCTAGGCTTCACTCTAGGGCGGTGCTCCACCTGATCGAATAGTTAGGGCCTTAGAAGTCAATGCCCGAAGCATAAAATGCAATATAAATATAACAGTTCTTCCATCGTATAAAACGAATAATTGCTACCAGTGTGAAAGTTATGGTCATTTCTACGTTCCGCGCAACCTAGGCTTTACCCTAGGGCGTTGTTCCACCAGATGGAATAGTTAGGGCCTAAGAAGTCAACGCCAGAAGCATAAAATACGATATAAATACAGAAGCTTTTCCATCGTATAAAATAAATAATTGCAACCAGTGTGAAAGTTCTGGTCATTTCTACGTTCCGGGCAACCTAGGCTTCCCTCTAGGGCGTTGCTCCACCTGATCGAATAGTTAGGGCCTTAGAAGTCAACCCCAGATGAATAAAATACATTAATGATGCAACAGCTTTTCCATCATATAAAACGAATAATTGCAAACAGTATGAAAGTTATGGTCATGTCTACTTTCCGGGCAACCTAGGCTTCACCCTAGGGCGTTGCTCCAACAGATTGAATAGTTAGGGCCTTAGAAGTCAATGCCCGAAGCATAAAATGCAATATAAATATAACAGTTCTTCCAACGTATAAAACGAATAATTGCTACCAGTGTGAAAGTTATGGTCATTTCTACGTTCCGCGCAATCTGGGCTTTACCCTAGTGCGTTGTTCCACCAGATGGAATAGTTAGGGACTAAGAAGTCACCGCCAGAAGCATAAAAAACGATATAAATACAACAGCTTTTCCATCGTATAAAACGAATAATTGCAACCAGTGTGGTAGTTATGGTCATTTCTACGTTCCGAGAAACCTAGGCTTCACTCTAGGGCGGTGCTCCACCAAATCGAATAGCTAGGGCCTTAGAAGTCAACGCCAGAAGCATAAAATACAATAAAGATGCAAAAGTTTTTCCATCGTATAACAGGAATGACTGCAAACAGTATGAAGGTACTGAACATTTCTACGTTCCGGGTAACCTAGGTTTCACTCTAGGGCGTTATTCCACCAGATCGAATAGCTAGGGACTTAGAATTCAACGCCATAAGAATAAAATAAAATATAAGTACAACAGTTTTTCCATCGTATAAAATGAACAATTGCAACCAGTGTGAAAGTTATGGTCATTTCTACATTTCGAGCAACCTAGTCTTCACTCTAGGGCGTTGCTCCACCTGATCGAATAGTTAGGGCCTTAGAAGTCAACGCCCGAAGCATTAAATACAAAATAAATAGAACAGTTTTTCCGTTGTATAAAACGAATAATTGCTACCAGTGTGAAGGTTATGGTCATTTCTACGTTCCGCGCAACCTGGGCTTTACCCTAGGGCGTTGTTCCACCAGATGGAATAGTTAGGGCCTAAGAAGTCAACGCCAGAAGCATAAAATACGATATAAATACAACAGCTTTTCCATCGTATAAAATAAATAATTGCTACCAGTGTGAAAGTTATGGTCATTTCTACGTTCTGCGCAACCTGAGCTTTACTCTAGGGCGTTGTTCCACCAGATGGAATAGTTAGGGCCTAAGAAGTCAACGCCAGAAGCATAAAATACGATATAAATACAACAGCTTTTCCATCGTATAAAACAAATAATTGCAACCAGTGTGAAAGTTATGGTCATTTCTACGTTCCCGGCAACCTAGCCTTCACTGTATGGCGTTCTTCCACCACATCGGATAGCTACGGCCTCAGAAGTCAATGCCTGAACTATAAAATACAATAAAAATACAACAGTCTTTCCATCCTATAACAGGAATAATTGCAACCCGTGTGAAAGTGATGGTCATTTCTACGTTCCAGGCAACCTAGGCTTCACTCTAGGGCGTTGCTCCACCAGATCAAACAGTTGGGGCCTTAGAAGTCAACGCCCGAAGCATTAAATACAAAATAAATAGAACAGTTTTTCCATTGTATAAAACGAATAATTGCTACCAGTGTAAAAGTTATGGTCATTTCTACTTTCCGGGCAACCTGGGCTTCACCCTAGGGCGTTGTTACACCAGATGGAATAGTTAGGGCCTAAGAAGTCAACGCCAGAAGCATAAAATACGATATAAATACAACAGCTTTTCCATCGTATAAAACAAATAATTGCAACCAGTTTGAAAGTGATGGTCATTTCTACGTACCGGGCAATCTAGTCTTCACTCTAGGACGTTGCTCCACCAGATCGAATAGTTAGGGCCTTAGAAGTCAACCCCAGATGAATAAAGTACATTAATGATGCAACAGCTTTTCCATCATATAAAACGAATAATTGTTACCAGTGTAAAAGTTATGGTCATTTCTATGTTCCGGGCAACCTAGGCTTCACTCTAGGGCGGTGCTCCACCTGATCGAATAGTTAGGGCCTAAGAAGTCAACGCCAGAAGCATAAAATACGATATAAATACAACAGCTTTTCCATCGTATAAAACAAATAATTGCAATCAGTTTCATAGTGATGGTCATTTCTACGTATCGTGCAAGCTAGGCTTCACTCTAGGGCGTTGCTCCACCAGATCGAATAGTTAGGGCCTTAGAAGTCAACGCCCGAAGCTTAAAATACAAAATAAATAAAACAGTTTTTCCATCGTATAAAACGAAAAATTGCTACCAGTGTGAAAGTTATGGTTATTTCTACGTTCCGCGCAATCTGGGCTTTACCCTAGGGCGTTGTTCCACCAGATGGAATAGTTAGGGACTAAGAAGTCAACGCCAGAAGCATAAAAAACGATATAAATACAACAGATTTTCCATGGCATAAAACAAATAATTGCAACCAGTATGAAACTTATGGTCATTTCTACGTTCCGGGCAACCTAGGCTTCACTGTATGTCGTTCTTCCACCGCATCGAATAGCTACGGCCTCAGAAGTCAACGCCTGAAGTATAAAATACAATAAAAATAGAACAGTATTTCCATCCTATAACAGGAATTATTGCAACCCGTGTGAAAGCGATGGTCATTTCTACGTTCCAGGCAACCTAGGCTTCACTCCAGGGCGTTGTCCCACAAGATCGAATAGTTAGGGCCTAAGAAGTCAACGCCAGAAGCATAAAATACAATATAAATATAACAGTTTCTCCATCGTATAAAACGAATAATAGCAACCAGTGTGAAAGTTATGATCATTTCTACGTTCCGGGCAACCTAGGCTTCACTCTAGGGCGTTGCTCCACCAGATCAAACAGTTATGGCTTTAGAACACAACGCCCGAAGCATTAAATACAAAATAAATAGAACAGTTTTTCCATTGTATAAAACGAATAATTGCTACCAGTGTAAAAGTTATGGTCATTTCTATGTTCCGGGCAACCTAGGCTTCACTCTAGGGCGGTGCTCCACCTGATCGAATAGTTAGGGCCTTAGAAGTCAACCCCTGATGAATAAAATACATTAATGATGCAACAGCTTTTCCATCATATAAAACGAATAATTGCAACCAGTATGAAAGTTATGGTCATGTCTACTTTCCGGGCAACCTAGGCTTCACCCTAGGGCGTTGCTCCAACAGATTGAATAGTTAGGGCCTTAGAAGTCTATGCCCGAAGCATAAAATGCAATATAAATATAACAGTTCTTCCATCTTATAAAACGAATAATTGCTACCAGTGTGAAAGTTATGGTCATTTCTACGTTCTGCGCAACCTGGGCTTTACCCTAGGTCGTTGTTCCACCAGATGGAATAGTTAGGGCCTCAGAAGTCAACGCCAGAAGCATAAAATGCGATGTAAATACAACAGCTTTTCCATCGTATAAAATAAATAATTGCAACCAGTGTGAAAGTTATGGTCATTTCTACGTTCCCGGCAACCTAGGCTTCCCTCTAGGGCGTTGCTCCACCTGATCGAATAGTTAGGGCCTTAGAAGTCAACCCCAGATGAATAAAATACATTAATGGTGCAACAGCTTTTCCATCATATAAAACGAATAATTGCAACCAGTATGAAAGTTATGGTCATGTCTACTTTCCGAGCAACCTAGGCTTCACCCTAGGGCGTTGCTCCAACAGATTGAATAGTTAGGGCCTTAGAAGTCAATGACCGAAGCATAAAATGCAATATAAATTTAACAGTTCTCCCAACGTATAAAACGAATAATTGCTACCAGTGTTAAAGTTATGGTCATTTCTACGTTCCGCGCAACCTGGGCTTTACCCTAGGGCATTGTTCCACCAGATGGAATAGTTAGGGCCTAAGAAGTCAACGCCAGAAGCATAAAATACGATATAAATACAACAGCTTTTCCATCGTATAAAATAAATAATTGCTACCAGTGTAAAAGTTATGGTCATTTCTACGTTCAGGGCAACCTAGTCTTCACCCTAAGCCGTTGTTCCACCAGATCGAATAGTTAGGACCTAGGAAGTGAACGCCAGAAGCATAAAATGCAATAAAAATACAACAGCTTTTCCATCGTATAGCAGGAATAATTTGCAACCAGTGTGATAGTAGTGGTTACTTCTACGTTCCAGGCAACCTAGGTTTCACTCCGGGGCGTTGCTCCACCAGGTCGAATAGTTACGGCCTAAGAAGTCAACGCCAGAAGCATAAAATACGATAAAGATGCAACAGTTTTTCCATCGTATAAAACGTTTAATTGCAACCAGTGTGAAAGTGATGGTCATTTCTACGTTCCGGGCAACCTAGGCTTCACCCTAGGCCGTTGTTCCACCAGATCGAATAGTTAGGGCCTAAGAAGTGAACGCCAGAAACTTAAAATACAATATAAATACAACAGTTTTTCCATCATATAAAACGAATGATAGCAACCAGTGTGAAAGTTATGGTCATTTCTACGTTCCGGGCAACCTAGGCTTCACCCTAGGGCGTTGCTCCACCAGATCGAATAGTTAGGGACTTAGAAGTCAACGCCCGAAGCTTAAAATACAAAATAAATAAAACAGTTTTTCCATCGTATAAAACGAAAAATTGCTACCAGTGTGAAGGTTATGGTCATTTCCACGTTCCGTGCAATCTGACCTTTACCCTAGGGCGTTGTTCCACCTGATGGAATAGTTAGGGACTTAGAAGTCAACGCCAGACGCATAAAAAACGATATAAATACAACAGCTTTTCCATTGTATAAAACGAATAATTGCTACCAGTGTAAAAGTTATGGTCATTTCTACGTTCCGGGCAACCTAGGCTTCACCCTAGGCCGTTGTTCCACCAGATCGAATAGTTAGGGCCTAAGAAGTGAACGCCAGAAGCATAAAATACAATATAAATACAACAGTTTTTCCATCGTATAAAACGAATAATTGCAACCAGTATGAAACTTATGGTCATTTCTACGTACCGGGCAACCTACGCTTCACACTAGGGCGTTGCTCTACCAGATCGAATAGTTAGGGTTTTAGAAGTCAACGCCCGAAGCATAAAATACAAAATAAATAGAACAGTTTTTCCATCGTATAAAACGAATAATTGCTACCAGTGTGAAGGTTATGGTCATTTCTACTTTCCGGGCAACCTAGGCTTCACCCTAGGGCGTTGTTCCACCAGATGGAATAGTGAGAGCCTAAAAAGTCAACGCCAGAAGCATAAAATACGATATAAATACAACAGCTTTTCCATCGTATAAAACAAATAATTGCAACCAGTTTGAAAGTGATGGTCATTTCTACGTACCGGGCAACCTAGGCTTCACTATAGGGCGTTGCTCCACCAGATCGAATAGTTAGGGCCTTAGAAGTCAACCCCAGATGAATAAAATGCATTAATGGTGCAACAGCTTTTCCATCATATAAAACGAATAATTGCAACCAGTATGAAAGTTATGGTCATGTCTACTTTCCGAGCAACCTAGGCTTCACCCTAGGGCGTTGCTCCAACAGATTAAATAGTTAGGGCCTTAGAAGTCAATGCCCGAAGCATAAAATGCAATATAAATTTAACAGTTCTTCCAACGTATAAAACGAATAATTGTTACCAGTGTTAAAGTTATGGTCATTTCTACGTTCCGCGCAACCTGGGCTTTACCCTAGGGCGTTGTTCCACCAGATGGAATAGTTAGGGCCTAAGAAGTCAACGCCAGAAGCATAAAATACGATATAAATACAACAGCTTTTCCATCGTATAAAATAAATAATTGCTACCAGTGTAAAAGTTATGGTCATTTCTACGTTCAGGGCAACCTAGTCTTCACCCTAGGCCGTTGTTCCACCAGATCGAATAGTTAGGGCCTAAGAAGTGAACGCCAGAAGCATAAAATACAATAAAAATACAACAGTTTTTCCATCATATAAAACGAATGATAGCAACCAGTGTGAAAGTTATGGTCATTTCTGCGTTCCGGGCAACCTAGGCTGCACTCTAGGGCGTTGCTCCTCTAGATCGAATAGTTAGGGCCTTAGAAGTCAACGCCCGAAGCATAATATACAAAATAAGTAAAACAGTTTTTCCATCGTATAAAACGAAAAATTGCAAACAGTGTGAAAGTTATGGTCATTTCTACTTTCCGGGCAACCTAGGTTTCAACCTAGGACGTTGTTCCACCAGATGGAATAGTTAGGGCCTAAGAAGTCAACGCCAGAAGCATAAAATACGATATAAATACAACAGCTTTTCCATCGTATAAAACAAATAATTGCAACCAGTTAGAAAGTGATGGTCATTTCTACGTACCGGGCAACCTAGGCTTCACTCTAGGGCGTTGCTCCACCAGATCGAATAGTTAGGGCCTTAGAAGTCAACGCCCGAAGCATAAAATATAAAATAAATAGAACAGTTTTTCCATCGTATAAAACGAATAATTGCTACCAGTGTGAAAGTTATGGTCATTTCTACCTCCCGGGCAACCTAGACTTCACCCTAGGGCGTTGTTCCTCCAGATGGAATAGTTAGGGCCCAAGAAGTCAACGCCAGAAGCATAAAATACGATATAAATACAACAGCTTTTCCATCGTATAAAACGAATAATTGCTACCAGTGTAAAAGTTATGGTCATTTCTACGTTCCGGGCAACCTAGGCTTCACTCTAGGGCGTTGCTCCACCAGATCAAACAGTTAGGGCCTTAGAAGTCAACGCCCGAAGCATTAAATACAAAATAAATAGAACAGTTTTTCCATTGTATAAAACGAATAATTGCTACCAGTGTAAAAGTTATGGTCATTTCTACGTTCCGGGCAAACTAGGCTTCACCCTAGGCCGTTGTTCCACCAGATGGAATAGTTAGGGCCTAAGAAGTGAACGCCAGAAGCATAAAATACAATATAAATGCAACGGTTTTTCCATCATATAAAACGAATGATAGCAACCAGTGTGAAAGTTATGGTCATTTCTACGTTCCGGGCAACCTAGGCTTCACTCTACGGCGATGCTCCACCAGATCAAACAGTTAGGGCCTTAGAAGTCAACGCCTGAAGTATAAAATACAATAAAAACAGAACAGTATTTCCATCCTATAACAGGAATGATTGCAACCCGAGTGAAAGTGATGGTCATTTCTACGTTCCAGGCAACCTAGGCTTCACTCCAGGGCGTTGTCCCACAAGATCGAATAGTTAGGGCCTTAGAAGACAACGCCCGAAGCATTAAATACAAAATAAATAGAACAGTTTTTCCATTGTATAAAACGAATAATTGCTACCAGTGTAAAAGTTATGGTCATTTCTATGTTCCGGGCAACCTAGGCTTCACTCTAGGGCGGTGCTCCACCTGATCGAATAGTTAGGGCCTAGGAAGGCAACGCCAGAAGCATAAAATACGATATAAATACAACAGCTTTTCCATCGTATAAAACAAATAATTGCAATCAGTTTGATAGTGATGGTCATTTCTACGTACCGTGCAACCTAGGCTTCACTCTAGGGCGTTGCTCCACCAGATCGAATAGTTAGGGCCTTAGAAGTCAACGCCCGAAGCATAAAATACAATATAAATACAACAGTTTTTCCATCGTATAAAACGAATAATTGCAACCAGTATGAAACTTATGGTCATTTCTACGTACCCGGCAACCTAGGCTTCACTCTAGGGCGTTGCTCTACCAGATCGAATAGTTAGGGCCTTAGAAGTCAACGCCCGAAGCATAAAATTCAAAATAAATAGAACAGTTTTTCCATCGTATAAAACGGATAATTGCTACCAGTGTGAAAGTTATGGTCATTTCTACTTTCCGGGCAACCTAGGCTTCACCCTAGGGCGTTGTTCCACCAAATGGAATAGTTAGGGCCTAAGAAGTCAACGCCAGAAGCATAAAATACGATATAAATACAACAGCTTTTCCATCGTATAAAACAAATAATTGCAACCAGTTTGATAGTGATGGTCATTTCTACGTACCGTGCAACCTAGGCTTCACTCTAGAACGTTGCTCCACCAGATCGAATAGTTAGGGCCTTAGAAGTCAACGCCCGAAGCATTAAATACAAAATAAATAGAACAGTTTTTCCATTGTATAAAACGAATAATTGCTACCAGTGTAAAAGTTATGGTCATTTCTACGTTCTGGGCAACCTAGGCTTCACCCTAGGCCGTTGTTCCACCAGATGGAATAGCAACGGCCTAAGTAGTCAACGTCAGAAGCTTAAATACAACATAAATATAACAGTTTTTCCATCGTATAAAACGAATAATAGAAACCAGTGTGAAAGTTATGGTCATTTATACGTTCCGGGCAATCTAGGCTGCACTCTAGGGCGTTGCTCTACCAGATCGAATAGTTAGGGCCTTAGAAGTCTATGCCCGAAGCATAAAATGCAATATAAATATAACAGTTCTTACATCGTACAAAACGAATAATTGCTACCAGTGTGAAAGTTATGGTCATTTCTACGTTCCGCGCCACCTGGGCTTTACCCTAGGGCGTTGTTCCACCAGATGGAATAGTTAGGGCCTAAGAAGTCAACGCCAGAAGTATAAAATACGATATAAATACAACAGCTTTTCCATCGTATAAAATAAATAATTGCAACCAGTGTGAAAGTTATGGTCATTTCTACGTTCCGGGCAACCTAGGCTTCCCTCTAGGGCGTTGCTCCACCTGGTCGAATAGTTAGGGCCTTAGAAGTCAACCCCAGATGAATAAAATACATTAATGATGCAACAGCTTTTCCATCATATAAAACGAATAATTGCAACCAGTATGAAAGTTATGGTCATGTCTACCTTCCGGGCAACCTAGGCTTCACCCTAGGGCGTTGCTCCAACAGATTGAATAGTTAGGGCCTTAGAAGTCAATGCCCGAAGCATAAAATACGATATAAATACAACAGCTTTTCCATCGTATAAAATAAATAATTGCTGCCAGTGTAAAAGTTATGGTCATTTCTACGTTCCGGGCAACCTAGTCTTCACCCTAGGCCGTTGTTCCACCAGATCGAATAGTTAGGGCCTAAGAAGTGAACGCCAGAAGCATAAAATGCAATAAAAATACAACAGCTTTTCCATCGTATAGCAGGAATAATTTGCAACCAGTGTGATAGTAGTGGTCATTTCTACGTTCCAGGCAACCTAGGTTTCACTCCAGGGCGTTGCTCCACCAGGTCGAATAGTTACGGCCTAAGAAGTCAACGCCAGAAGCACAAAATACGATAAAGATGCAACAGTTTTTCCATCGTATAAAACGAATAATTGCAACCAGTGTGAAAGTGATGGTCATTTCTACGTTCAGGGCAACCTAGGCTTCACCCTAGGCCGTTGTTCCACCAGATCGAATAGTTAGGGCCTAAGAAGTGAACGCCAGAAACATAAAATACAATATAAATACAACAGTTTTTCCATCGTATAAAACGAATAATTGCAACCAGTATGAAACCTATGGTCATTTCTACGTACCGGGCAACCTACGCTGCACACTAGGGCGTTGCTCTACCAGATCGAATAGTTAGGGTCTTAGAAGTGAACGCCCGAAGCATAAAATACAAAATAAATAGAACAGTTTTTCCATCGTATAAAACGAATAATTGCTACCAGTGTGAAAGTTATGGTCATTTCTACTTTCCGGGCAACCTAGGCTTCACCCTAGGGCGTTGTACCACCAGATGGAATAGTTAGGGCCTAAGAAGTCAACGCCAGAAGCATAAAATACGATATAAATACAACAGTTTTTCCATCGTATAAAACAAATAATTGCAACCAGTTTGATAGTGATGGTCATTTCTACGTACCGTGCAACCTAGGCTTCACTCTAGGGCGTTGCTCCACCAGATCGAATAATTAGGGCCTTAGAAGTCAACGCCCGAAGCATAAAATATAAAATAAATAGAACAGTTTTTCCATCGTATAAAACGAATAATTGCTACCAGTGTGAAAGTTATAGTCATTTCTACCTTCCGGGCAACCTAGACTTCACCCTAGGGCGTTGTTCCACCAGATGGAATAGTTAGGGCCTAAGAAGACAACGCCAGAAGCATAAAATACGATATAATTACAACAGCTTTTCCATCGTATGAAACGAATAATTGCTACCAGTGTAAAAGTTATGGTCATTTCTACGTTCCGGGCAACCTAGGCTTCACCCTAGGCCGTTGTTCCACCAGATCGAATTGTTAGGGCCTAAGAAGTGAACGCCAGAAGCATTAAATACAATATAAATACAACAGTTTTTCCATCATATAAAACGAATGATAGCAACCAATGTGAAAGTTATGGTCATTTCTACGCTCCGGGCAACCTAGGCTGCACTCTAGGGCGTTGCTCCACTAGATCGAATAGTTACGGCCTTAGAAGTCAACGCCCGAAGTATAAAATACAATAAAAATACAACTGTCTTTCCATCCTATAACAGGAATAATTGCAACCCGTGTGAAAGTGATGGTCATTTCTACGTTTCAGGCAACCTACGCTTCACTCTAGGGCGTTGCTCTACCAGATCAAACAGTTAGGGCCTTAGAAGTCAACGCCCGAAGCATTAAATACAAAATAAATAGAACAGTTTTTCCATTTTATAAAACGAATAATTGCTACCAGTGTAAGAGATATGGTCATTTCTACGTTCCGGGCAAACTAGGCTTCACCCTAGGCCGTTGTTCCACCAGCTCGAATAGTTAGGGCCTAAGAAGTGAACGCCTGAAGCATAAAATACAATATAACTACAACAGTTTTTCCATCATATAAAACGAATGATAGCAACCAGTGTGAAAGTTATGGTCATTTCTACGTTCCGGGCAATCTAGGCTGCACTCTAGGGCGTTGCTCCACCAGGTCGAATAGTTAGGGCCTTAGAAGTCAACGCCCGAAGCATAAAACACAAAATAAATAAAACAGTTTTTCCATCGTACAATACGAAAAATTGCAAACAGTGTGAAAGATATGGACATTTCTACGATCCGGGCTACCTAGGCTTCACTCTATGGCGTTCTTCCACCACATCGAATAGCAACGGCCTCAGAAGTCAACGCCAGAAGCTTAAATACAATATAAATATAACTGTTTTTCCTTCGTATAAAACGAATAATAACAACCAGTGTGAAAGTTATGGTCATTTCTACGTTCCGGGCAACCCAGGCTTCACTCTACGGCGATGCTCCACCAGATCAAACAGATAGGGCATCAGAAGTCAACGCCCGAAGCATAAAATACAAAATAAATAGAACGGTTTTTCCATTGTATAAAACGAATAATTGCTGCCAGTGTAAAAGTAATGGTCATTTCTACGTTCCGGGCAACCTAGGCTTCACCCTAGGGTGTTCTACCACCAGATCGAATAGTTAGGGCCTATGAAGTGAACGCCAGAAGCATAAAATACAAAATAAATACAACAGTTTTTCCATCGTATAAAACGAATAATTGCAACCAGTATGAAACTTATGGTCATTTCTACGTACCGGGCAACCTAGGCTTCACTCTAGGGCGTTGCTCTACCAGATCGAATAGTTAGGGCCTTAGAAGTCAACGCCTGAAGTATAAAATACAATAAAAATACAACAGTCTTTCCATCCTATAAGAGGAATAATTGCAACCCGTGTGAAAATGATGGTCATTTCTACGTTCCAGGCAACCTAGGCTTCACTCTAGGGCGTTGCTCCACTAGATCGAATAGTTAGGGCCTTAGAAGTCAAAGCCCGAAGCATAAAATACAAAATAAATAAAACAGTTTTTCCATCGTATAAAACGAAAAATTGCAAACAGTGTGAAAGATATGGACATTTCTACGATCCGGGCTACCTAGGCTTCACTCTATGGCATTCTTCCACCACATCGAATAGCAACGGCCTCAGAAGTCAACGCCAGAAGCATGAAATACAATATAAATACAACAGTTTTTCCATCATATAAAAAGAATGATAGCAACCAGTGTGAAAGTTATGGTCATTTCTACGTACCGGGCAACCTAGGCTTCACTCTAGGCCGTCGCTCTACCAGATCGAATAGTTAGGGCCTAAGAAGTCATCGCCAGAAGCATAAAATACGATATAAATACAACAGATTTTCCATCGTATAAACCGAATAATTGCAACCAGTGTGAAAGTTATGGTCATTTCTACATTCCGAGGAACCTAGGCTTCACTGTAGGGCGTTGCTTCACCTGATCGAATAGTTTGGGCCTCAGAAGTCAACGCCAGAAGCATAAAATACAATAATTATGCAACAGTTTTTCCATCGTATAACAGGAATAACTGCAACCAGTGTGAAAGTAATGGTCATTTCTACGTTCCGAGCGATCTAGGCGTCACTCTAGGGCGTTGCTCCACCAGATCGAATAGATAGGGACTAAGAATTCATCGCTACAAGCATAAAATAGAATTAAAATACAACAGTTTTTCCATTGTATAACAGGAATAATTGTAACCAGTGTGAAACGAATGGTCATTTCTACATTCCGGGCAACGTAGGTTTCACTGTAGCGTGTTGATCCACCAGAGGGTATAGTTAGGGCCTAAGAAGTCAACGCCAGAAGCATAAAATACAATATAAATACAACAGCTTTTCAATTGTATAAAACGAATAATTGCAACCTGTTGTATGGAAAGACTGTTGTATTTTTATTGTATTTTATACTTCAGGCGTTGACTTCTAAGGCCCTAACTATTCGATCTGGTAGAGCAACGCCCTAGAGTGAAGCCTAGGTTGCCCGGTACGTAGAAATGACCATAAGTTTCATACTGGTTGCAATTATTCGTTTTATACGATGGAAAAACTGTTGTATTTATTTTGTATTTTATGCTTCTGGCGTTCACTTCATAGGCCCTAACTATTCGATCTGGTGGTAGAACACCCTAGGGTGAAGCCTAGGTTGCCCGGAACGTAGAAATGACCATTACTTTTACACTGGCAGCAATTATTCGTTTTATACAATGGAAAAACCGTTCTATTTATTTTGTATTTTATGCTTCGGGCGTTGACTTCTGATGCCCTATCTGTTTGATCTGGTGGAGCATCGCCGTAGAGTGAAGCCTGGGTTGCCCGGAACGTAGAAATGACCATAACTTTCACACTGGTTGTTATTATTCGTTTTATACGAAGGAAAAACAGTTATATTTATATTGTATTTAAGCTTCTGGCGTTGACTTCTGAGGCCGTTGCTATTCGATGTGGTGGAAGAACGCCATAGAGTGAAGCCTAGGTAGCCCGGATCGTAGAAATGTCCATATCTTTCACACTGTTTGCAATTTTTCGTATTGTACGATGGAAAAACTGTTTTATTTATTTTGTGTTTTATGCTTCGGGCGTTGACTTCTAAGGCCCTAACTATTCGACCTGGTGGAGCAACGCCCTAGAGTGCAGCCTAGATTGCCCGGAACGTAGAAATGACCATAACTTTCACACTGGTTGCTATCATTCGTTTTATATGATGGAAAAACTGTTGTAGTTATATTGTATTTTATGCTTCAGGCGTTCACTTCTTAGGCCCTAACTATTCGAGCTGGTGGAACAACGGCCTAGGGTGAAGCCTAGTTTGCCCGGAACGTAGAAATGACCATATCTCTTACACTGGTAGCAATTATTCGTTTTATAAAATGGAAAAACTGTTCTATTTATTTTGTATTTAATGCTTCGGGCGTTGACTTCTAAGGCCCTAACTGTTTGATCTGGTAGAGCAACGCCCTAGAGTGAAGCGTAGGTTGCCTGAAACGTAGAAATGACCATCACTTTCACACGGGTTGCAATTATTCCTGTTATAGGATGGAAAGACAGTTGTATTTTTATTGTATTTTATACTTCGGGCGTTGACTTCTAAGGCCGTAACTATTCGATCTAGTGGAGCAACGCCCTAGAGTGCAGCCTAGGTTGCCCGGAGCGTAGAAATGACCATAACTTTCACATTGGTTGCTATCATTCGTTTTATATGATGGAAAAACTGTTGTATTTATATTGTATTTAATGCTTCTGGCGTTCACTTCTTAGGCCCTAACTATTCGATCTGGTGGAACAACGGCCTAGGGTGAAGCCTAGGTTGCCCGGAACGTAGAAATGACCATAACTTTTACACTGGTAGCAATTATTCGTTTCATACGATGGAAAAGCTGTTGTAATTATATCGTATTTTATGCTTCTGGCGTTGTCTTCTTAGGCCCTAACTATTCCATCTGGTGGAACAACGCCCTAGGGTGAAGTCTAGGTTGCCCGGAAGGTAGAAATGACTATAACTTTCACACTGGTAGCAATTATTCGTTTTATACGATGGAAAAACTGTTCTATTTATTTTATATTTTATGCTTCGGGCGTTGACTTCTAAGGCCCTAACTATTCGATCTGGTGGAGCAACGCCCTAGAGTGAAGCCTAGGTTGCACGGTACGTAGAAATGACCATCACTATCAAACTGGTTGCAATTATTTGTTTTATACGATGGAAAAACTGTTGTATTTATATCGTATTTTATGCTTCTGGCGTTGACTTCTTAGGCCCTAACTATTCCATCTGGTGGTACAACGCCCTAGGGTGAAGCCTAGGTTGCCCGGAAAGTAGAAATGACCATAACTTTCACACTGGTAGCAATTATCCGTTTTATACGATGGAAAAACTGTTCTATTTATTTTGAATTTTATGCTTCGGGCGTTGACTTCTAAGGCCCTAACTATTCGATCTGGTAGAGCAACGCCCTAGAGTGAAGCCTAGGTTGCCGGGTACGTAGAAATGACCATAAGTTTCATACTGGTTGCAATTATTCGTTTTATACGATGGAAAAACTGTTGTATTTATATTGTATTTTATGCTTCTGGCGTTCACTTCTTAGGCCCTAACTATTCGATCTGGTGGTACAACGCCCTAGGGTGAAGCCTAGGTTGCCCGGAACGTAGAAATGACCATAACTTTTACACTGGCAGCAATTATTCGTTTTATACAATGGAAAAGCTGTTGTATTTATATTGTATTTTATGCCTCTGGCGTTGACTTCTAAGGCCGTATCTATTAGATGCGGTGGAGTAACGCCCTAGAGTGACGCCTTGGTTGCCCGGAACGTAGAAATGACCATAACCTTCACACTGGTTGCTATCATTCGTTTTATACGATTGAAAAGCTGCTGTATTTATATTGTATTTTATGCTTCTAGCGTTGACTTCTTAGGCCCTAACTATTCCCTCTGGTGGATCAACACGCTAGAGTGAAACCTACGTTGCCCGGAACGTAGAGATGACCATTCCTTTCACACTGGTTGCAATTATTCCTGTTATACGATGGAAAAACTGTTGTATTTTAATTGTATTTTATGCTTTTAGCAATGAATTCTAAGTCCCTAGCTATTCGATCTGGTTGAGCAACGCCCTAGAGTGACGCCTAGCTTGCTCGAAACGTTGAAATGACCATAACTTTCACACTGGTTGCTATTATTCGTTTTATACGATGTAAAAGCTGTTTTATTTATATCGTATTTTATGCTTCTGGCGTTGACTTCTTAGGGCCTAACTATTCGACCTGGTGGAGCAACGCCCTAGAGTGAAGCCTAGATTCCTCGGAATGTAGAAATGACCATAACTTTCACACTGGTTGCAATTATTCGGTTTATACGATGGAAAATCTGTTGTATTTATATCGTATTTTATGCCTCTGGCGTTGACTTCTAAGGCCGTATCTATTAGATGCGGTGGAGCAACGCCCTAGAGTGACGCCTACCTTGCTCGAAACTTTGAAATGACCATAACTTTCACACTGGTTGCTATTATTCGTTTTATACGATGTAAAAGCTGTTTTATTTATATCGTATTTTATGCTTCTGGCGTTGACTTCTTACTGCCTAACTATTCGACCTGGTGGAGCAACGCCCTAGAGTGAAACCTAGGTTGCCCGGAACGTAGAAAGGACCATTACATTCACACTGGTTGCAATTATTCCTGTTATACGATGGAAAAACTGTTGTATATTTATTGTATTCTATGCTTCTGGCGTTTAATTCTAAGTCGCTAGCTATTTGATCAGGTGAAGCAACGACCTAGAGCGAAGCCTAGGTTGCCCGGAACGTAGAAATGACAATTACTTTCACACTGGTTGCAATTATTCGTTTTATACAATTGAAAAGCTGTTGTATTTATATTGTATTTTATGCTTCTGGCGTTGACTTCTTAGGCCCTAACTATACCCTCTGGTGGATCAACACGCTACAGTGAAACCTACGTTGCCCGGAATGTAGAAATGACCATTCGTTTCACACTGGTTACAATTATTCCTGTTATACAATGGAAAAACTGTTGTATTTTAATTCTATTTTATGCTTGTAGCGATGAATTCTTAGTCCCTATCTATTCGATCTGGTGGAGCAACGCCCTAGAGTGACGCCTAGATCGCTCGGAACGTAGAAATGACCATTACTTTCACACTGGTTGCAGTTATTCCTGTTATACGATGGAAAAACTGTTGCATAATTATTGTATTTTATGCTTCTGGCGTTGACTTCTGAGGCCCAAACTATTCGATCAGGTGAAGCAACGCCCTACAGTGAAGCCTAGGTTCCTCGGAATGTAGAAATGACCATAACTTTCACACTGGTTGCAATTATTCGGTTTATACGATGGAAAATCTGTTGTATTTATATCGTATTTTATGCTTCTGGCGATGACTTCTTAGGCCCTAACTATTCGATCTGGTAGAGCGACGGCCTAGAGTGAAGCCTAGGTTGCCCGGTACGTAGAAATGACCATAACTTTCACACTGGTTGCTATCATTCTTTTTATATGATGGAAAAACTGTTGTATTTATATTGTATTTCATGCTTCTGGCGTTGACTTCTGAGGCCGTTGCTATTCGATGTGGTGGAAGAATGCCATAGAGTGAAGCCTAGGTAGCCCGGATCGTAGAAATGTCCATATCTTTCACACTGTTTGCAATTTTTCGTTTTATACGATGGAAAAACTGTTTTATTTATTTTGTATTTTATGCTTCGGGCTTTGACTTCTAAGGCCCTAACTATTCGATCTAGTGGAGCAACGCCCTAGAGTGAAGCCTAGGTTGCCTGGAACGTAGAAATGACCATCATTTTCACACGGGTTGCAATTATTCCTCTTATAGGATGGAAAGACTGTTGTATTTTTATTGTATTTTATACTTCAGGCGTTGACTTCTAAGGCCCTAACTATTCGATCTGGTAGAGCAACGCCCTAGAGTGAAGCCTAGGTTGCCCGGTACGTAGAAATGACCATAAGTTTCATACTGGTTGCAATTATTCGTTTTATACGATGGAAAAACTGTTGTATTTATTTTGTATTTTATGCTTCTGGCGTTCACTTCATAGGCCCTAACTATTCGATCTGGTGGTAGAACACCCTAGGGTGAAGCCTAGGTTGCCCGGAACGTAGAAATGACCATTACTTTTACACTGGCAGCAATTATTCGTTTTATACAATGGAAAAACCGTTCTATTTATTTTGTATTTTATGCTTCGGGCGTTGACTTCTGATGCCCTATCTGTTTGATCTGGTGGAGCATCGCCGTAGAGTGAAGCCTGGGTTGCCCGGAACGTAGAAATGACCATAACTTTCACACTGGTTGTTATTATTCGTTTTATACGAAGGAAAAACAGTTATATTTATATTGTATTTAAGCTTCTGGCGTTGACTTCTGAGGCCGTTGCTATTCGATGTGGTGGAAGAACGCCATAGAGTGAAGCCTAGGTAGCCCGGATCGTAGAAATGTCCATATCTTTCACACTGTTTGCAATTTTTCGTATTGTACGATGGAAAAACTGTTTTATTTATTTTGTGTTTTATGCTTCGGGCGTTGACTTCTAAGGCCCTAACTATTCGACCTGGTGGAGCAACGCCCTAGAGTGCAGCCTAGATTGCCCGGAACGTAGAAATGACCATAACTTTCACACTGGTTGCTATCATTCGTTTTATATGATGGAAAAACTGTTGTAGTTATATTGTATTTTATGCTTCAGGCGTTCACTTCTTAGGCCCTAACTATTCGAGCTGGTGGAACAACGGCCTAGGGTGAAGCCTAGTTTGCCCGGAACGTAGAAATGACCATATCTCTTACACTGGTAGCAATTATTCGTTTTATAAAATGGAAAAACTGTTCTATTTATTTTGTATTTAATGCTTCGGGCGTTGACTTCTAAGGCCCTAACTGTTTGATCTGGTAGAGCAACGCCCTAGAGTGAAGCGTAGGTTGCCTGAAACGTAGAAATGACCATCACTTTCACACGGGTTGCAATTATTCCTGTTATAGGATGGAAAGACAGTTGTATTTTTATTGTATTTTATACTTCGGGCGTTGACTTCTAAGGCCGTAACTATTCGATCTAGTGGAGCAACGCCCTAGAGTGCAGCCTAGGTTGCCCGGAGCGTAGAAATGACCATAACTTTCACATTGGTTGCTATCATTCGTTTTATATGATGGAAAAACTGTTGTATTTATATTGTATTTAATGCTTCTGGCGTTCACTTCTTAGGCCCTAACAATTCGATCTGGTGGAACAACGGCCTAGGGTGAAGCCTAGGTTGCCCGGAACGTAGAAATGACCATAACTTTTACACTGGTAGCAATTATTCGTTTCATACGATGGAAAAGCTGTTGTAATTATATCGTATTTTATGCTTCTGGCGTTGTCTTCTTAGGCCCTAACTATTCCATCTGGTGGAACAACGCCCTAGGGTGAAGTCTAGGTTGCCCGGAAGGTAGAAATGACTATAACTTTCACACTGGTAGCAATTATTCGTTTTATACGATGGAAAAACTGTTCTATTTATTTTATATTTTATGCTTCGGGCGTTGACTTCTAAGGCCCTAATTATTCGATCTGGTGGAGCAACGCCCTAGAGTGAAGCCTAGGTTGCACGGTACGTAGAAATGACCATCACTATCAAACTGGTTGCAATTATTTGTTTTATACGATGGAAAAACTGTTGTATTTATATCGTATTTTATGCTTCTGGCGTTGACTTCTTAGGCCCTAACTATTCCATCTGGTGGTACAACGCCCTAGGGTGAAGCCTAGGTTGCCCGGAAAGTAGAAATGACCATAACTTTCACACTGGTAGCAATTATTCGTTTTATACGATGGAAAAACTGTTCTATTTATTTTGTATTTTATGCTTCGGGCGTTCACTTCTAAGGCCCTAACTATTCGATCTGGTAGAGCAACGCCCTAGTGTGCAGCGTAGGTTGCCCGGTACGTAGAAATGACCATAGGTTTCATACTGGTTGCAATTATTCGTTTTATACGATGGAAAAACTGTTGTATTTATATTGTATTTTATGTTTCTGGCGTTCACTTCTTAGGCCCTAACTATTCGATCTGGTGGAACAACGGCCTAGGGTGAAGCCTAGGTTGCCCTGAACGTAGAAATGACCATCACTTTCACACTGGTTGCAATTATTCGTTTTATACGATGGAAAAACTGTTGCATCTTTATCGTATTTTGTGCTTCTGGCGTTGACTTCTTAGGCCGTAACTATTCGACCTGGTGGAGCAACGCCCTGGAGTGAAACCTAGGTTGCCTGGAACGTAGAAATGACCACTACTATCACACTGGTTGCAAATTATTCCTGCTATACGATGGAAAAGCTGTTGTATTTTTATTGCATTTTATGCTTCTGGCGTTCACTTCTTAGGCCCTAACTATTCGATCTGGTGGAACAACGGCCTAGGGTGAAGACTAGGTTGCCCGGAACGTAGAAATGACCATAACTTTTACACTGGCAGCAATTATTTATTTTATACGATGGAAAAGCTGTTGTATTTATATCGTATTTTATGCTTCGGGCATTGACTTCTAAGGCCCTAACTATTCAATCTGTTGGAGCAACGCCCTAGGGTGAAGCCTAGGTTGCCCGGAAGGTAGACATGACCATAACTTTCATACTGGTTGCAATTATTCGTTTTATATGATGGAAAAGCTGTTGCATCATTAATGTATTTTATTCATCTGGGGTTGACTTCTAAGGCCCTAACTATTCGACCAGGTGGAGCAACGCCCTAGAGGGAAGCCTAGGTTGCCCGGAACGTAGAAATGACCATAACTTTCACACTGGTTGCAATTATTTATTTTATACGATGGAAAAGCTGTTGTATTTATATCGTATTTTATACTTCTGGCGTTGACTTCTTAGGCCCTAACTATTCCATCTGGTGGAACAACGCCCTAGGGTAAAGCCCAGGTGGCGCGGAACGTAGAAATGACCATAACTTTCACACTGGTAGCAATTATTCGTTTTGTACGATGTAAGAACTGTTATATTTATATTGCATTTTATGCTTCGGGCATAGACTTCTAAGGCCCTAACTATTCGATCTGGTAGAGCAACGCCCTAGAGTGCAGCCTAGATTGCCCGGAACGTATAAATGACCATAACTTTCACACTGGTTTCTATTATTCGTTTTATACGATGGAAAAACTGTTATATTTATGTTGTATTTAAGCTTCTGACGTTGACTACTTAGGCCGTTGCTATTCCATCTGGTGGAACAACGGCCTAGGGTGAAGCCTAGGTTGCCCAGAACGTAGAAATGACCATAACTTTTACACTGGTAGCAATTATTCGTTTTATACAATGGAAAAACTGTTCTATTTATTTTGTATTTAATGCTTCGGGCGTTGACTTCTAAGGCCCTAACTATTCGATCTGGTGGAGCAACGTTCTAGAGTGAAGCCTAGGTTGCACGGTACGTAGAAATGACCATCACTATCAAACTGGTTGCAATTATTTGTTTTATACGATGGAAAAGCTGTTGTATTTATATCGTATTTTATGCTTCTGGCGTTGACTTCTTAGGCCCTAACTATTCCATTTGGTGGAACAACGCCCTAGGGTGAAGCCTAGGTTGCCCGGAAAGTAGAAATGACCATAACTTTCACACTGGTAGCAATTATCCGTTTTATACGATGGAAAAACTGTTCTATTTATTTTGAATTTTATGCTTCGGGCGTTGACTTCTAAGGCCCTAACTATTCGATCTGGTAGAGCAACGCCCTAGAGTGAAGCCTAGGTTGCCGGGTACGTAGAAATGACCATAAGTTTCATACTGGTTGCAATTATTCGTTTTATACGATGGAAAAACTGTTGTATTTATATTGTATTTTATGCTTCGGGCGTTGACTTCTAAGGCCCTAACTATTCGATCTGGTGGAGCAACGCCCTAGAGTGAAGCCTAGGTTGCACGGTACGTAGAAATGACCATCACTATCAAACTGATTGCAATTATTTGTTTTATACGATGGAAAAGCTGTTGTATTTATATCGTATTTTATGCTTCTGGCGTTGCCTTCCTAGGCCCTAACTATTCGATCAGGTGGAGCACCGCCCTAGAGTGAAGCCTAGGTTGCCCGGAACATAGAAATGACCATAACTTTTACACTGGTAGCAATTATTCGTTTTATACAATGGAAAAACTGTTCTATTTATTTTGTATTTAATGCTTCGGGCGTTGTCTTCTAAGGCCCTAACTATTCGATCTTGTGGGACAACGCCCTGGAGTGAAGCCTAGGTTGCCTGGAACGTAGAAATGACCATCACTTTCACTCGGGTTGCAATCATTCCTGTTATAGGATGGAAATACTGTTGTGTTTTTATTGTATTTTATACTTCAGGCGTTGACTTCTAAGGCCCTAACTGTTTGATCTGGTGGAGCATCGCCGTAGAGTGAAGCCTAGGTTGCCCGGAACGTAGAAATGACCATAACTTTCACACTGGTTGCTATCATTCGTTTTATATGATGGAAAAACCGTTGTATTTATATTGTATTTTATGCTTCTGGCGTTCACTTCTTAGGCCCTAACTATTCCATCTGGTGGAACAACGGCCTAGGGTGAAGCCTAGTTTGCCCGGAACGTAGAAATGACCATAACTTTTACACTGGTAGCAATTATTCGTTTTATACAATGGAAAAACTGTTCTATTTATTTTGTATTTAATGCTTCGGGCGTTGACTTCTAAGGCCCTAACTGTTTGATCTGGTGGAGCAACGCCCTAGAGTGAAGCCTAGGTTGCCCGGAACGTAGAAATGACCATAACTTTTACACTGGTAGCAATTATTCGTTTTATACGATGGAAAAGCTGTTGTATTTATATCGTATTTTATGCTTCTGGCGTTGACTTCTTGGGCCCTAACTATTCCATCTGGAGGAACAACGCCCTAGGGTGAAGTCTAGGTTGCCCGGGAGGTAGAAATGACCATAACTTTCACACTGGTAGCAATTATTCGTTTTATACGATGGAAAAACTGTTCTATTTATTTTATATTTTATGCTTCGGGCGTTGACTTCTAAGGCCCTAACTATTCGATCTGGTGGAGCAACGCCCTAGAGTGAAGCCTAGGTTGCCCGGTACGTAGAAATGACCATCACTTTCTAACTGGTTGCAATTATTTGTTTTATACGATGGAAAAGCTGTTGTATTTATATCGTATTTTATGCTTCTGGCGTTGACTTCTTAGGCCCTAACTATTCCATCTGGTGGAACAACGTCCTAGGTTGAAACCTAGGTTGCCCGGAAAGTAGAAATGACCATAACTTTCACACTGTTTGCAATTTTTCGTTTTATACGATGGAAAAACTGTTTTACTTATTTTGTATATTATGCTTCGGGCGTTGACTTCTAAGGCCCTAACTATTCGATCTAGAGGAGCAACGCCCTAGAGTGCAGCCTAGGTTGCCCGGAACGCAGAAATGACCATAACTTTCACACTGGTTGCTATCATTCGTTTTATATGATGGAAAAACTGTTGTATTTTTATTGTATTTTATGCTTCTGGCGTTCACTTCTTAGGCCCTAACTATTCGATCTGGTGGAACAACGGCCTAGGGTGAAGACTAGGTTGCCCTGAACGTAGAAATGACCATAACTTTTACACTGGTAGCAATTATTTATTTTATACGATGGAAAAGCTGTTGTATTTATATCGTATTTTATGCTTCTGGCGTTGACTTCTTAGGCCCTAACTATTCCATCTGGTGGAACAACGCCCTAGGGTAAAGCCCAGGTTGCGCGGAACGTAGAAATGACCATAACTTTAACACTGGTAACAATTATTCGTTTTATACGTTGGAAGAACTGTTAAATTTATATTGCATTTTATGCTTCGGGCATTGACTTCTAAGGCCCTAACTATTTAATCTGTTGGAGCAACGCCCTAGGGTGAAGCCTAGGTTGCTCGGAAAGTAGACATGACCATAACTTTCATACTGGTTGCAATTATTCGTTTTATATGATGGAAAAGCTGTTGCACCATTAATGCATTTTATTCATCTGGGGTTGACTTCTAAGGCCCTAACTATTCGATCTGGTGGAGCAACGCCCTATAGTGAAGCCTAGGTTGCCCGGTACGTAGAAATGACCATCACTTTCAAACTGGTTGCAATTATTTGTTTTATACGATGGAAAAGCTGTTGTATTTATATCGTATTTTATGCTTCTGGCGTTGACTTTTTAGGCTCTCACTATTCCATCTGGTGGAACAACGCCCTAGGGTGAAGCCTAGGTTGCCCGGAAAGTAGAAATGACCATAACCTTCACACTGGTAGCAATTATTCGTTTTATACGATGGAAAAACTGTTCTATTTATTTTGTATTTTATGCTTCGGGCGTTGACTTCTAAAACCCTAACTATTCGATCTGGTAGAGCAACGCCCTAGTGTGAAGCGTAGGTTGCCCGGTACGTAGAAATGACCATAAGTTTCATACTGGTTGCAATTATTCGTTTTATACGATGGAAAAACTGTTGTATTTATATTGTATTTTATGCTTCTGGCGTTCACTTCTTAGGCCCTAACTATTCGATCTGGTGGAACAACGGCCTAGGGTGAAGCCTAGGTTGCCCGGAACGTAGAAATGACCATAACTTTTACACTGGTAGCAATTATTCGTTTTATACAATGGAAAAGCTGTTGTATTTATATCGTTTTTTATGCGTCTGGCGTTGACTTCTAAGTCCCTAACTATTCCATCAGGTGGAACAACGCCCTAGGGTAAAGGTCAGATTGCACGGAACGTGGAAATGACCATAACCTTCACACTGGTAGCAATTTTTCGTTTTATAGGATGGAAAAACTGTTTTATTTATTTTGTATTTTAAGCTTCGGGCGTTGACTTCTAAGTCCCTAACTATTCGATCTGGTGGAGCAACGCCCTAGGGTGAAGCCTAGGTTGCCCGGAACGTAGAAATGACCATAACTTTCACACTGGTTGCTATCATTCGTTTTATATGATGGAAAAACTGTTGTATTTATATTGTATTTTAAGTTTCTGGCGTTCACTTCTTAGGCCCTAACTATTCGATCTGGTGGAACAACGGCCTAGGGTGAAGCCTAGGTTGCCCGGAACGTAGAAATGACCATCACTTTCACACTGGTTGCAATTAAACGTTTTATACGATGGAAAAACTGTTGCATCTTTATCGTATTTTATGCTTCTGGCGTTGACTTCTTAGGCCGTAACTATTCGACCTGGTGGAGCAACGCCCCGGAGTGAAACCTAGGTTGCCTGGAACGTAGAAGTAACCACTACTATCACACTGGTTGCAAATTATTCCTGCTATACGATGGAAAAGCTGTTGTATTTTTATTGCATTTTATGCTTCTGGCGTTCACTTCCTAGGTCCTAACTATTCGATCTGGTGGAACAACGGCTTAGGGTGAAGACTAGGTTGCCCTGAACGTAGAAATGACCATAACTTTTACACTGGTAGCAATTATTTATTTTATACGATGGAAAAGCTGTTGTATTTATATCGTATTTTATGCTTCTGGCGTTGACTTCTTAGGCCCTAACTATTCCATCTGGTGGAACAATGCCCTAGGGTAAAGCCCAGGTTGCGCGGAACGTAGAAATGACCATAACTTTAACACTGGTAGCAATTATTCGTTTTATACGTTGGGAGAACTGTTAAATTTATATTGCATTTTATGCTTCGGTCATTGACTTCTAAGGCCCTAACTATTCAATCTGTTGGAGCAACGCCCTAGGGTGAAGCCTAGGTTGCTCGGAAAGTAGACATGACCATAACTTTCATACTGGTTGCAATTATTCGTTTTATATGATGGAAAAGCTGTTGCACCATTAATGTATTTTATTCATCTGGGGTTGACTTCTAAGGCCCTAACTATTCGATCAGGTGGAGCAACGCCCTAGAGGGAAGCCTAGGTTGCCGGGAACGTAGAAATGACCATAACTTTCACACTGGTTGCAATTATTTATTTTATACGATGGAAAAGCTGTTGTATTTACATCGCATTTTATGCTTCTGGCGTTGACTTCTGAGGCCCTAACTATTCCATCTGGTGGAACAACGACCTAGGGTAAAGCCCAGGTTGCGCAGAACGTAGAAATGACCATAACTTTCACACTGGTAGCAATTATTCGTTTTATAAGATGGAAGAACTGTTATATTTATATTGCATTTTATGCTTCGGGCATAGACTTCTAAGGCCCTAACTATTCAATCTGTTGGAGCAACGCCCTAGGGTGAAGCCTAGGTTGCCCGGAAAGTAGACATGACCATAACTTTCATACTGGTTGCAATTATTCGTTTTATATGATGGAAAAGCTGTTGCATCATTAATGTATTTTATTCATCAGGGGTTGACTTCTAAGGCCCTAACTATTCGATCAGGTGGAGCACCGCCCTAGAGTGAAGCCTAGGTTGCCCGGAACATAGAAATGACCATAACTTTTACACTGGTAGCAATTATTCGTTTTATACAATGGAAAAACTGTTCTATTTATTTTGTATTTAATGCTTCGGGCGTTGTGTTCTAAAGCCATAACTGTTTGATCTGGTGGAGCAACGCCCTAGAGTGAAGCCTAGGTTGCCCGGAACGTAGAAATGATCATAACTTTCACACTGGTTGCTATTATTCGTTTTATACGATGGAGAAACTGTTATATTTATATTGTATTTTATGCTTCTGGCGTTGACTTCTTAGGCCCTAACTATTCGATCTTGTGGGACAACGCCCTGGAGTGAAGCCTAGGTTGCCTGGAACGTAGAAATGACCATCGCTTTCACACGGGTTGCAATAATTCCTGTTATAGGATGGAAATACTGTTCTATTTTTATTGTATTTTATACTTCAGGCGTTGACTTCTGAGGCCGTAGCTATTCGATGCGGTGGAAGAACGACATACAGTGAAGCCTAGGTTGCCCGGAACGTAGAAATGACCATAAGTTTCATACTGGTTGCAATTATTTGTTTTATGCCATGGAAAATCTGTTGTATTTATATCGTTTTTTATGCTTCTGGCGTTGACTTCTTAGTCCCTAACTATTCCATCTGGTGGAACAACGACCTAGGGTAAAGCCCAGGTTGCGCAGAACGTAGAAATGACCATAACTTTCACACTGGTAGCAATTATTCGTTTTATAAGATGGAAGAACTGTTATATTTATATTGCATTTTATGCTTCGGGCATAGACTTCTAAGGGCCTAACTATTCAATCTGTTGGAGCAACGCCCTAGGGTGAAGCCTAGGTTGCCCGGAAAGTAGACATGACCATAACTTTCATACTGGTTGCAATTATTCGTTTTATATGATGGAAAAGCTGTTGCATCATTAATGTATTTTATTCATCAGGGGTTGACTTCTAAGGCCCTAACTATTCGATCAGGTGGAGCACCGCCCTAGAGTGAAGCCTAGGTTGCCCGGAACATAGAAATGACCATAACTTTTACACTGGTAGCAATTATTCGTTTTATACAATGGAAAAACTGTTCTATTTATTTTGTATTTAATGCTTCGGGCGTTGTGTTCTAAAGCCATAACTGTTTGATCTGGTGGAGCAACGCCCTAGAGTGAAGCCTAGGTTGCCCGGAACGTAGAAATGATCATAACTTTCACACTGGTTGCTATTATTCGTTTTATACGATGGAGAAACTGTTATATTTATATTGTATTTTATGCTTCTGGCGTTGACTTCTTAGGCCCTAACTATTCGATCTTGTGGGACAACGCCCTGGAGTGAAGCCTAGGTTGCCTGGAACGTAGAAATGACCATCGCTTTCACACGGGTTGCAATAATTCCTGTTATAGGATGGAAATACTGTTCTATTTTTATTGTATTTTATACTTCAGGCGTTGACTTCTGAGGCCGTAGCTATTCGATGCGGTGGAAGAACGACATACAGTGAAGCCTAGGTTGCCCGGAACGTAGAAATGACCATAAGTTTCATACTGGTTGCAATTATTTGTTTTATGCCATGGAAAATCTGTTGTATTTATATCGTTTTTTATGCTTCTGGCGTTGACTTCTTAGTCCCTAACTATTCCATCTGGTGGAACAACGCCCTAGGGTAAAGCCCAGATTGCGCGGAACGTAGAAATAACCATAACTTTCACACTGGTAGCAATTTTTCGTTTTATACGATGGAAAAACTGTTTTATTTATTTTGTATTTTAAGCTTCGGGCGTTGACTTCTAAGGCCCTAACTATTCGATCTGGTGGAGCAACGCCCTAGAGTGAAGCCTAGCTTGCACGATACGTAGAAATGACCATCACTATGAAACTGATTGCAATTATTTGTTTTATACGATGGAAAAGCTGTTGTATTTATATCGTATTTTATGCTTCTGGCGTTGACTTCTTAGGCCCTAACTATTCGATCAGGTGGAGCACCGCCCTAGAGTGAAGCCTAGGTTGCCCGGAACATAGAAATGACCATAACTTTTACACTGGTAACAATTATTCGTTTTATATGATGGAAAAGCTGTTGCATCATTAATGTACTTTATTCATCTGGGGTTGACTTCTAAGGCCCTAACTATTCGATCTGGTGGAGCAACGTCCTAGAGTGAAGACTAGATTGCCCGGTACGTAGAAATGACCATCACTTTCAAACTGGTTGCAATTATTTGTTTTATACGATGGAAAAGCTGTTGTATTTATATCGTATTTTATGCTTCTGGCGTTGACTTCTTAGGCCCTAACTATTCCATCTGGTGTAACAACGCCCTAGGGTGAAGCCCAGGTTGCCCGGAAAGTAGAAATGACCATAACTTTTACACTGGTAGCAATTATTCGTTTTATACAATGGAAAAACTGTTCTATTTATTTTGTATTTAATGCTTCGGGCGTTGACTTCTAAGGCCCCAACTGTTTGATCTGGTGGAGCAACGCCCTAGAGTGAAGCCTAGGTTGCCTGGAACGTAGAAATGACCATCACTTTCACACGGGTTGCAATTATTCCTGTTATAGGATGGAAAGACTGTTGTATTTTTATTGTATTTTATACTTCAGGCATTGACTTCTGAGGCCGTAGCTATCCGATGTGGTGGAAGAACGCCATACAGTGAAGGCTAGGTTGCCGGGAACGTAGAAATGACCATAACTTTCACACTGGTTGCAATTATTTGTTTTATACGATGGAAAAGCTGTTGTATTTATATCGTATTTTATGCTTCTGGCGTTGACTTCTTAGGCCCTAACTATTCCATCTGGTGGAACAACGCCCTAGAGTAAAGCTCAGGTTGCGCAGAACGTAGAAATGACCATAACTTTCACACTGGTAGCAATTATTTATTTTATACGATGGAAAAGCTGTTGTATTTATATCGTATTTTATGCTTCTGGCGTTGACTTCTTAGGCCCTAACTATTCCATCTGGTGGAACAACGCCCTAGGGTAAAGCCCAGGTTGCGCGGAACGTAGAAATGACCATAACCTTCACACTGGTAGCAATTATTCGTTTTATACAACGGAAAAACTGTTCTATTTATTTTGTATTTAATGCTTCGGGCGTTGACTTCTAAGGCCCTAACTATTCGATCAGGTGGAGCAACGCCCTAGAGTGAAGACTAGGTTGCTCGAAATGTAGAAATGACCATAACTTTCACACTGGTTGCAATTGTTCATTTTATACGATGGAAAAACTGTTGTACTTATATTTTATTTTATTCTTATGGCGTTGAATTCTAAGTCCCTAGCTATTCGATCTGGTGGAATAACGCCCTAGAGTGAAACCTAGGTTACCCGGAACGTAGAAATGTTCAGTACCTTCATACTGTTTGCAGTCATTCCTGTTATACGATGGAAAAACTTTTGCATCTTTATTGTATTTTATGCTTCTGGCGTTGACTTCTAAGGCCCTAGCTATTCGATTTGGAGGAGCACCGCCCTAGAGTGAAGCCTAGGTTTCTCGGAACGTAGAAATGACCATAACTACCACACTGGTTGCAATTATTCGTTTTATACGATGGAAAAGCTGTTGTATTTATATCGTTTTTTATGCTTCTGGCGGTGACTTCTTAGTCCCTAACTATTCCATCTGGTGGAACAACGCACTAGGGTAAAGCCCAGATTGCGCGGAACGTAGAAATGACCATAACTTTCACACTGGTAGCAATTATTCGTTTTATACGTTGGAAGAACTGTTATATTTATATTGCATTTTATGCTTCGGGCATTGACTTCTAAGGCCCTAACTATTCAATCTGTTGGAGCAACGCCCTAGGGTGAAGCCTAGGTTGCCCGGAAAGTAGACATGACCATAACTTTCATACTGTTTGCAATTATTCGTTTTATATGATGGAAAAGCTGTTGCATCATTAATGTATTTTATTCATCTGGGGTTGACTTCTAAGGCCCTAACTATTCGATCAGGTGGAGCAACGCCCTAGAGGGAAGCCTAGGTTGCCCGGAACGTAGAAATGACCAGAACTTTCACACTGGTTGCAATTATTTATTTTATACGATGGAAAAGCTTCTGTATTTATATCGTATTTTATGCTTCTGGCGTTGACTTCTTAGGCCCTAACTATTCCATCTGGTGGAACAACGCCCTAGGGTAAAGCCTAGGTTGCGCGGAACGTAGAAGTGACCATAACTTTCACACTGGTAGCAATTATTCGTTTTATACGATGGAAGAACTGTTATATTTATATTGCATTTTATGCTTCGGGCATTGACTTCTAAGGCCCTAACTATTCGATCAGGTGGAGCACCGCCCTAGAGTGAAGCCTAGGTTGCCCGGAACATAGAAATGACCATAACTTTTACACTGGTAGCAATTATACGTTTTATACAATGGAAAAACTGTTCTATTTATTTTGTATTTAATGCTTCGGGCGTTGACTTCTAAGGCCCTAACTGTTTTATCTGGTGGAGCAACGCCCTAGAGTGAAGCCTAGGTTGCCCGGAACGTAGAAGTGACCATAACTTTCACACTGGTTGCTATTATTCGTTCTATACGATGGAAAAACTGTTATATTTATATTGTATCTTATGCTTCTGGCGTTGACTTCTTAGGCCCTAACAATTCGATCTGGTGTAACAACGCCCTAGAGTGAAGCCTAGGCTGCCTGGAACGTCCAAATGACCATCACTTTCACACGGGCTGCAATTATTCCTGTTATAGGGCGGAAAGACTGTTGTATTTTTATTGTATTTTATGCTTCAGGCGTTGACTTCTCAGGCCGTAGCTATTCGATGTGGTTGAAGAACGCCACAGAGTGAAGCCTAGGTTGCCCGGAACGTGGAAATGACCAGAACTCTCACACTGGTTGCAATTATTCGTTTTATACGATGTAAGAGCTGTTGTATTTATATCGTATTTTATGCTTCTGGCGTTGACTTCTTAGGCCCTAACTATTCGACCTGGTGGAGCAACGCCCTAGAGTGAAACCTAGGTTGCCCGGAACGTAGAAATGACAATTAATTTCACACTGCTTGGTATTATTCATTTTGTACGATGGAAAAGCTGTTGTATTTATATTGTATTTTATGCCTCTGGCGTTGACTTCTAAGGCCGTATCTATTAGATGAGGTGGAGTAACGCCCTAGAGTGACGCCTTGGTTGCCCGGAACGTAGAAATGACCATAACCTTCACACTGGTTGCTATCATTCGTTTTATACGATTGAAAAGCTGCTGTATTTATATTGTATTTTATGCTTCTAGCGTTGACTTCTTAGGCCCTAACTATTCCCTCTGGTGGATCAACACGCTAGAGTGAAACCTACGTTGCCCGGAACGTAGAAATGACCATTCCTTTCACACTGGTTGCAATTATTCCTGTTATACGATGGAAAAACTGTTGTATTTTAATTGTATTTTATGCTTTTAGCAATGAATTCTAAGTCCCTAGCTATTCGATCTGGTTGAGCAACGCCCTAGAGTGACGCCTAGCTTGCTCGAAACGTTGAAATGACCATAACTTTCACACTGGTTGCTATTATTCGTTTTATACGATGTAAAAGCTGTTTTATTTATATCGTATTTTATGCTTCTGGCGTTGACTTCTTAGGGCCTAACTATTCGACCTGGTGGAGCAACGCCCTAGAGTGAAACCTAGGTTGCCCGGAACGTAGAAATGACCATAAGTTTCATACTGGTTGCAATTATTCGTTTTATACGATGGAAAAACTGTTGTATTTATATTGTATTTTATGCTTCGGGCGTTGACTTCTAAGGCCCTAACTATTCGATCTGGTGGAGCAACGCCCAAGAGTGCAGCCTAGATTGCCCGGAACGTAGAAATGACCATAACTTTCACACTGGTTGCTATCATTAGTTTTATATGATGGAAAAACTGTTATATTTATATTGTATTTTATGCTTCTGGCGTTCACTTCTTAGGCCCTAACTATTCGATCTGGTGGAACAACGGCCTAGGGTGAAGCCTAGGTTGCCCGGAACGTAGAAATGATCATAACTTTCACACTGGTTGCTATTATTCGTTTTATACGATGGAGAAACTGTTATATTTATATTGTATTTTATGCTTCTGGCGTTGACTTCTTAGGCCCTAACTATTCGATCTTGTGGGACAACGCCATGGAGTGAAGCCTAGGTTGCCTGGAACGTAGAAATGACCATCACTTTCACACGGGTTGCAATCATTCCTGTTATAGGATGGAAATACTGTTGTACTTTTATTGTATTTTATACTTCAGGCGTTGACTTCTGAAGCCGTAGCTATTCGATGCGGTGGAAGAACGACATACAGTGAAGCCTAGGTTGCCCGGAACGTAGAAATGACCATAAGTTTCATACTGGTTGCAATTATTCGTTTTATACGCTCCAAAAACTGTTGTATTTATATTGTATTTTACGCTTCTGGCGTTCACTTCTTAGGCCCTAACTATTCGATCTGGTGGTACAACGCCCTGGAGTGAAGCCTAGGTTGCCCGGAACGTAGAAATGACCATAACTTTCACACTGGTAGCAATTATTCGTTTTATGCAATGGAAAAACTGTTCTATTTATTTTGTATTTAATGCTTCGGGCGTTGACTTCTAAGGCCCTAACTATTCGATCTGGTGGAGCAACGCCCTAGAGTGAAGCCTAGGTTGCTCGAAATATAGAAATGACCATAACTTTCTCACTGGTTGCTATCGTTCGTTTTATATGATGGAAAAACTGTTGTATTTATATTGTATTTTATGCTTCTGGCGTTCACTTCTTAGGCCCTAACTATTCGATCTGGTGGAACAACGGCCTAGGGTGAAGCCTACGTTGCCCAGAACGTAGAAATGACCATAACTTTTACACTGGTAGCGATTATTCGTTTTATACAATGGAAAAACTGTTCTATTTATTTTGTATTTAATGCTTCGGGCGTTGACTTCTAAGGCTCCAACTGTTTCATCAGGTGGAGCAACGCCCTAGAGTGAAGCCTAGGTTGCCTGGAACGTAGAAATGACCATCACTTTCACACGGGTTGCAATTATTCCTGTTATAGGATGGAAAGACTGTTGTATTTTTATTGTATTTTATACTTCAGGCGCTGACTTCTGAGGCCGTAGCTATTCGATGTGGTGGAGGAACGCCATAGAGTGAAGCCTAGGCAGCCTGGATCGTAGAAATGTCCAGATCTTTCACACTGTTTGCAATTTTTCGTTTTATACGATGGAAAAACTGTTTTATTTATTTTGTATTTTATGCTTCGGGTGTTGACTTCTAAGGCCCTAACTATTCGATCTAGTGGAGCAACGCCCTAGAGTGCAGCCTAGGTTGCCCGGAACGTAGAAATGACCATAACTTTCACACTGGTAGCAATTATTCGTTTTATACGATGGAAAAACTGATTTATGTATTTTGTATTTTATGCTTCGGGCGTTGACTTCTAAGGCCCTAACTATTCGATCTTATGGAGCAACGACCTAGAGTTATGCCTAGGTTGCCCGGATCGTAGAAATGACAATTACTTTCACACTGTTTGGTATTATTCATTTTGTACGATGGAAAAGCTGTTGTACTTATATTGTACTTTATGCCCCTGGCGTTGACTTCTAAGGCCGTAGCTATTAGTTGAGGTGGAGCAACGCCCTAGAGTGACGCCTAGGTTGCCCGGAACGTAGAAATGACTATAACTTTCACACTGGTTGCTATCATTCGTTTTATACGATGGAAAAACTGATATATTTATATTGTATTTTATGCTTCAGGCGTTGACTTCTGAGGCCGTAGCTATTCGATGTGGTGGAAGAACGCCATACAGAGAAGCCTAGGTTGCCCGGAACGTAGAAATGACCATTACTTTCACACTGTTTGCAATTATTCCTTTTATACGATGGAAAAGCTGTTGTATTTATATCGTATTTTATGCTTCTGGCGCTGACTTCTAAGGACCTAACTGTTTGATCTGGTGGAGCAACGCCCTAGAGTGAAGCCTAGGTTGCCCGGAACGTATAAATGACCACTACTATCACACTGGTTGCAAATTATTCCTGCTATACGATGGAAAAGCTGTTGTATTTTTATTGCATTTTATGCTTCGGGCGTTCACTTCTTAGGCCCTAACAATTCGATCTGGTGGAACAACGGCCTAGGGTGAAGTCTAGGTTGCCCGGAACGTAGAAATGACCATAACTTTTACACTGGTAGCAATTATTCGTTTTATACAATGGAAAAACTGTTCTATTTATTTTGTATTTAATGCTTCGGGCGTTGACTTCTAAGGCTCTAACTGTTTGATCTGGTGGAGCAACGCCCTAGAGTGAAGCCTAGGTTGCCTGGAACGTAGAAATGACCATCCCTTTCACACGGGTTTCAATTATTCCTGTTATAGGATGGAAAGACTGTTGTATTTATATTGTATTTTATACTTCAGGCGTTGACTTCTGAGGACGTAGCTATCCGATGTGGTGGAAGAACGCCATACAGTGAAGCCTAGGTTGCCCGGTACGTAGAAATGACCATAACTTTCACACTGCTTGCAATTATTTGTTTTATACGATGGAAAAGCTGTTTAACGCGGGTTGCAATTATTCCTGTTATAGGATGGAAAGACTGTTGTATTTTTATTGTATTTTATACTTCAGGCGCTGACTTCTGAGGCCGTAGCTATTCGATGTGGTGGAAGAACGCCATACAGTGAGGCCTAGGTTTCCCGGAACGTAGAAATGACCATAACTTTCACACTGGTTGCAATTATTTGTTTTATACGATGGATAAGCTGTTGTATTTATATCGTATTTTATGCTTCTGGCGTTGACTTCTGAGGCCGTTGCTATTCGATGTGGTGGAAGAACGCCATAGAGTGAAGCCTAGGTTGCTCGAAATGTAGAAATGACCATAGCTTTCACACTGGTTGCTATCATTCGTTTTATATGATGGAAAAACTGTTGTATTTATATTGTATTTTATGTTTCTGGCGTTCACTTCTTAGGCCCTAACTATTCGATCTGGTGGAACAACATCCTAGGGTGAAGCCTAGGTTGCCCAGAACGTAGAAATGACCATAACTTTTACACTGGTAGCAATTATTCGTTTTATACAATGGAAAAACTGTTCTATTTATTTTGTATTTAATGCTTCGGGCGTTGACTTCTAAGGCCCCAACTGTTTGATCTGGTGGAGCAATGCCCTAGAGTGAAGCCTAGGTTGCCTGGAACGTAGAAATGACCATCACTTTCACACGGGTTGCAATTATTCCTGTTATAGGATGGAAAGACTGTTGTATTTTTATTGTATTTTATACTTCAGGCGCTGACTTCTGAGGCCGTAGCTATTCGGTGTGGTGGAAGAACGCCATACAGTGAAGCCTAGGTTGCCCGGAACGTAGAAATGACCATAACCTTAACACTGGTTGCAATTATTTGTTCTATACGATGGAAAAGCTGTTGTATTTATATCGTATTTTATGCTTCTGGCGTTGACTTCTGAGGCCGTTGCTATTCGATGTGGTGGAAGAACGCCATAGAGTGAAGCCTAGGTAGCCCGGATCGTAGAAATGACCATATCTTTCACACTGTTTGCAATTTTTCGTTTTATTCGATGGAAAAACTGTTTTATTTACTTTGTATTTTATGCTTCGGGCGTTGACTTCTAAGGCCCTAACTATTCGATCTAGTGGAGCAACGCCCTAGAGTGCAGCCTACATTGCCCGGAACGTAGAAATGAGCATAACTTTCACACTGGTTGCAATTATTCGTTTTATACGATGGAAACGCTGTTGTATTTATATTGTAACTTATGCCTCTGGCGTTGACTTCTAAGGCAGTAGCTATTAGATGTGGTGGAGCAACGCCCTAGAGTGACGCCTAGGTTGCTCGGAACGTAGAAATGACCATTACTTTCACACTGGTTGCAATTGTTCGTTTTATACGATGGAAAAGCTGTTGTATTTATATCGTATTTTATGCTTCTGGCGTTGACATCTTAGGCCGTAACTATTCGGTCTGGTGGAGCAACGCCCTGGAGTGAAACCTAGGTTGCCCGGAACGTAGAATTGGCCATCACTTTTGAACTGGTTGCAATTATTCCTGTTATATGATGGAACCACTGTTGCATTTTTTTTGCATTTTATGGTTCGGGCGTTGACTTCTAAGGCCCTAACCATTCAATCCGTTGGAGCAACGCCCTAGGGTGAAGCCTAGGTTGCTCGGAAAGTAGAAATGACTATATGTTTCATACTGGTTGCATTTATTTGTTTCATACGATGGAAAAACTGTTGTATTTATACTGTATTTTATGCTTCTGGCGATAACTTCTAAGGCACTAACTATTCGTTCTGGTGGAGCAGCGCCCTAGAGTGAAGCCTAGGTTGCCCGGAACGTAAAATTGGCCATCACCTTCAAACTGGCCGAAATTATTCCTGTTATATGATGGAAACACTGTTGTATTTTTTTTGCATTTTATGGTTCAGGCGTAGACTTCTAAGGCCCTAACTATTCAATCTGTTGGAGCAACGCCCTAGGGTGAAGCCTAGGTTGCTCGGAAAGTAGAAATGACCATAAGTTTCATACTGGTTGCAATTATACGTTTTATACGATGGAAAAGCTGTTGTATTTATATCGTATTTTATGCTTCTGGCGTTGACTTCTTAGGCCGTAACTATTCCGTCTGGTGGAGCAACGCCCTGGTGTGAAACCCAGGTTGCCCGGAACGTAGAATTGGCCATCACTTTCAAACTGGTTGCAATTATTCCTGTTATATGATGGAAACACTGTTGTATTTTTTTTGCATTTTATGGTTCGGGCGTTGACTTCTAAGGCCCTAACTATTCAATCTGTTGTAGCAACGCCCTCGGGTGAAGCCTAGGTTGCTCGGACAGTAGAAATGACCATATGTTTCATACTGGTTGCAATTATTCGTTTTATACGATGGAAAAACTGTTGTATTTATATTGTATTTTATGCTTCTGGCGTTGACTTCTGAGGCCCTAGCTATTCGATCTGGTGGAGCAACGCCCTAGAGTGAATCCTAGGTTGCTCGGAATATAGAAATGACCATAACTTTCACACTGGTTGCAATTATTCGTTTTATACGATGGAAAAACTGATATATTTATTTTGTATTTTATGCTTCAGGCGTTGACTTCTGAGGCCGTAGCTATTCGATGTGGTGGAAGAACGCCATACAGTGAAGCCTAGGTTGCTCGGAACGTAGAAATGACCATTACTTTCACACTGGTAGCAATTATTCGTTTTATACGATGGAAAAACTGATTTATTTATTTTGTATTTTATGCTTCTGGCGTTCACTTCTTAGGCCGTAACTATTCGTCTGGTGGAACAACGGCCTAGGGTGAAGCCTAGGTTGCCCGGAACGTAGAAATGACCATAACTTTTACACTGGTAGCAATTATTCGTTTTATACAATGGAAAAACTGTTCTATTTATTTTGTATTTAATGCTTCGGGCGTTGACTTCTAAGGCCCCAACTGTTTGATCTGGTGGAGCAACGGCCTAGAGTGAAGCCTAGGTTGCCTGGAACGTAGAAATGACCATCACTTTCACACGGGTTGCAATTATTCCTGTTATAGGATGGGAAGACTGTTGTATTTTTATTGTATTTTATACTTCAGGCGTTGACTTCTGAGGCCGTAGCTATTCGATGTGGTTGAAGAACGCCATACAGTGAAGCCTAGGTTGCCCGGAACGTAGAAATGACCATTACTTTCACACTGTTTGCAATTATTCCTTTTATACGATGGAAAAGCTGTTGTATTTATATCGTATTTTATGCTTCTGGCGTTGACTTCTAAGGACCTAACCATTCGGTCTGGTGGAGCAACGCCCTAGAGTGAAGCCTAGGTTGCTCGGACTGTAGAAATGACCATAACTTTCACACTGGTTGCAATTATTCGTTTTATACGATGGAAAAACTGTTGCATCTTTATCGCATTTTGTGCTTCTGGCGTTGACTTCTTAGGCCGTAACTATTCGACCTTGTGGGACACCGCCCTGGAGTGAAACCTAGGTTGCCCGGAACGTAGAAATGACCACTACTATCACACTGGTTGCAAATTATTCCTGCTATACGATGGAAAAGCTGTTGTATTTTTATTGCATTTTATGCTTCGGGCATTGACTTCTAAGGCCCTTACTATTCAATCTGTTGGAGCAACGCCCTAGGGTGAAGCCTAGGTTGCGCGGAACGTTGAAATGACCATAACTTTCACACTGGTAGCAATTATTCGTTTTATACGATGGAAAAACTGTTCTATTTATTTTGTATTTTATGCTTCGGGCGTTGACTTCTAAGGCCCTAACTATTCGATGTGGTAGAGCAACGCCCTAGAGTGAAGCCTAGGTTGCCCGGATCGTAGAAATGTCCATATCTTTCACACTGTTTGCAATTTTTCTTTTTATACGATGGAAAAACCGTTTTATTTATTTTGTATTTTATGCTTCGGGCGTTGACTTCTAAGGCCCTAACTATTCGATCTAGTGGAGCAACGCCCTAGAGTGCAGCCTAGGTTGCCCGGAACGTAGAAATGACCATAACTTTCACACTGGTAGCAATTATTCGTTTATACGATGGAAAAACTGATTTATTTATTTTGTATTTTATGCTTCGGGCGCTGACTTCTAAGGCCCTAACTATTCGATCTGGTGGAGCAACGACCTAGAGTTATGCCTAGGTTGCCCGGAACGTAGAAATGACAATTACTTTCACACTGCTTGGTATTATTCATTTTGTACGATGGAAAAGCTGTTGTATTTATATCGTATTTTATGCTTCTGGCGTTGACTTGTAAGGACCTAACTGTTTGATCTGGTGGAGCAACGCCCTAGAGTGAAGCCTAGGTTGCGTGGAACGTAGAAATGACCATCCCTTTCACACGGGTTGCAATTATTCCTGTTATAGGATGGAAAGACTGTTGTATTTTTATTGTATTTTATACTTCAGGCGTTGACTTCTGAGGCCGTAGCTGTCCGATGTGGTGGAAGAACTCCATACGGTCAAGCCTAGGTTGCCCGGAACGTTGAAATGACCATAACCTTCACACTGGTTGCAATTATTTGTTTTATACGATGGAAAAGCTGTTGTATTTATATCGTATTTTATGCTTCGGGCGTTGACTTCTAAGGCCCTAACTATTCGATCTAGTGGAGCGATGCCTCAGAGTTAAGTCTAGGATGCCCGAAACGCCGAAATGATCATTACTTTCACGCTTGTTGCAATTGTTCCTGTTAGAGGATGGAAAGACTGTTGTATTTTTATTGTATTTTATACTTCAGGCGTTGACTTCTGAGGCCGTAGCTATTCGATGTGGTGGAAGAGCGCCATAAGTGAAGCCTAGATTGCCCGGAACGTAGAAATGACCACCACTTTCACACTGTTTGCATTTATTCCATTTATACGATGGAAAAGCTGTTGTATTTATATCGAATTTTATGCTTCTGGCGTTGACTTCTAAGGACCTAACCATTCGGTCTGGTGGAGCAACGCCCTAGAGTGAAGCCTAGGTTGCTCGGACTGTAGGAATGACCATAACTTTCACACTGGTTGCAATTATTCGTTTTATACGATGGAAAAACTGTTGCATCTTTATCGTATTTTGTGCTTCTGGCGTTGACTTCTTAGGCCGTAACTATTCGATCTGGTGGAGCACCGCCCTGGAGTGAAACCTAGGTTGCCCGGAACGTATAAATGACCACTACTATCACACTGGTTGCAAATTATTCCTTCTATACGATGGAAAAGCTGTTGTATTTTTATTGCATTTTATGCTTCTGGCGTTGACTTCCTAGGCCCTAACAATTCCATCTGGTGGAACAACGCCCTAGGGTGAAGTCTAGGTTGCCCGGTACGTAGAAATGTCCATAAGTTTCATACTGGTTGCAATTATTCGTTTTATACGATGGAAAAGCTGTTGTATTTATATTGTATTTTATGCTTCTGGCGTTGCCTTCTGAGGCCGTTGCTATTCGATGTGGTGGAAGAACGCCATAGAGTGAAGCCTAGGTAGCCCGGATCGTAGAAATGTCCATATTTTTCACACTGTTTGCAATTTTTCGTTTTATACGATGGAAAAACTGTTTTATTTATTTTGTATTTTATGCTTCTGGCGTTGACTTCTTAGGCCGTAACTATTCCGTCTGGTGGAGCAACGCCCTGGTGCGAAACCTAGGTTGCCCGGAACGTAGAATTTGCCATCACTTTCAAACTGGTTGCAATTATTCCTGTTATATGATGGAAACACTGTTGTATTTTTTTTGCATTTTATGGTTCGGGCGTTGACTTCTAAGGCCCTAACTATTCAATCTGTTGTAGCAACGCCCTCGGGTGAAGCCTAGGTTGCTCGGAAAGTAGAAATGACCATAGGTTTCATACTGGTTGCAATTATTCGATTTAGACGATGGAAAAACTGTTGTATTTATATTGTATTTTTTGCTTCTGGCGTTGACTTCTAAGGCACTAACTATTCCATCTGGTGGAGCAACGCCCTAGTGTGAAGCCTAGGTTGCCCGGAAAGTAGAAATGACCATCAGTTTCATACTGGTTGCAATTATTCGTTTTATACGATGGAAAAACTGTTATATTTATAGTGTATTTTATGCATCTGGCGTTGACTTCTAAGGCCCTAGCTATTCGATCTAGTGGAGCAACGCCCTAGAGTGAAGCCTGGGTTGCCCGGAAAGGAGAAATGACCATGACTTTCAAACTGGTTGCAATTAATCCTGTTATACGATGGAAGAACTGTTGTATTTTTATCACATTTTATGCTTCTGGCGTTCACTTCTTAGGCCCTAACTACTCGATCTGGTGGAACAACGGCCTAGGGTGAAGCCTAGCTTGCCCGGAACGTAGAAATGACCATTACTTTCACACTGTTTGCAATAATTCCTTTTATACGATAGAAAAGCTGTTGTATTTATATCGTATTTTAAGCTTCTGGCGTTTACTTCTAAGGACCTAACTATTCGATCTGGTGGAGCAACGCCCTAGAGTGAATCCTAGGTTGCTCGGAATGTAGAAATGACCATAACTTTCACACTGGTTGCAATTATTCGTTTTATTCGATGGAAACGCTGTTGTATTTATATCGTATTTTATGCTTCTGGCGTTTACTTCTAAGGACCTAACTATTCGATCTGGTGGAGGAACGCCCTAGAGTGAATCCTAGGTAGCTCGGAAAGTAGAATTGGCCATCACTTTCAAACTGGTTGCAATTATTCCTGTTATATGATGGAAACACTGTTGTATTTTTTTTGCATTTTATGGTTCGGGCGTTGACTTCTAAGGCTCTAACTATTCAATCTGTTGGAGCAACGCCCTAGGGTGAAGGCTAGGTTGCTCAGAAAGTAGAAATGACCATAAGTTTCATACTGGTTGCAATTATTCGTTTTATACGATGTAAAAACTGTTGTATTTATATCGTATTTTATGCTTCTGGCGTTGACCTCTAAGGCACTATCTATTCGATCTGGTGGAGCAACGCCCTAGAGCGAAGCCTAGGTTGCCCGGAACGTAGAATTGGCCATCACTTTCAAACTGGTTGCAACTATTCCTGTTATATGATGGAAACACTGTTGTATTTTTCTTGCATTTTATGGTTCGGGCGTTGACTTCTAAGGTCCTAACTATTCAATCTGTTGGAGCAACGCCCTAGGGTGAAGCCTAGGTTGCTCGGAAAGTAGAAATGACCATAAGTTTCATACTGGTTGCAATTATTCGTTTTATACGATGGAAAAACTGTTGTATTTATATCGTATTTTATGCTTCTGGCGTTGACCTCTAAGGCACTATCTATTCGATCTGGTGGAGCAACGCCCTAGAGCGAAGCCAAGGTTGCCCGGAACGTAGAATTGGCCATTACTTTCAAACTGGTTGCAACTATTCCTGTTATATGATGGAAACACTGTTGTATTTTTCTTGCATTTTATGGTTCGGGCGTTGACTTCTAAGGCCCTAACTATTCAATCTGTTGGAGCAACGCCCTAGGGTGAAGCCTAGGTTGCTCGGAAAGTAGAAATGACCATAAGTTTCATACTGGTTGCAATTATTCGTTTTATACGATGGAAAAACTGTTGTATTTATATCGTATTTTATGCTTCTGGCGTTGACTTCTAAAACCCTAACTATTCGATCTGGTAGAGCAACGCCCTAGTGTGAAGCGTAGGTTGCCCGGAACGTAGAATTGGCCATCACTTTCAAACTGGTTGCAACTATTCCTGTTATATGATGGAAACACTGTTGTATTTTTCTTGCATTTTATGGTTCGGGCGTTGACTTCTAAGGTCCTAACTATTCAATCTGTTGGAGCAACGCCCTAGGGTGAAGCCTAGCTTGCTCGGAAAGTAGAAATGACCATATGTTTCATACTGGTTGCAATTATTCGTTTTATACGATGGAAAAACTGTTGTATTTATATTGTATTTTATGCTACTGGCGTCGACTTCTAAGGCCCTAACTATGCAATCTGTTGCAGCAACGCCCTAGGGTGAAGCCTAGGTAGCTCGGAAAGTAGAAATGACCATAAGTTTCATAATGGTTGCAATTATTCGTTTTATTCGATGGAAAAACTGTTGCATCTTTATCGTATTTTGTGCTTCTGGCGTTGACTTCTTAGGCCGTAACTATTCGATCTGGTGGAGCACCGCCCTGGAGTGAAACCTAGGTTGCCCGGAACGTATAAATGACCACTACTATCACACTGGTTGCAAATTATTCCTGCTATACGATGGAAAAGCTGTTGTATTTTTATTGCATTTTATGCTTCGGGCATTGACTTCTAAGGCTCTAACTATTCAATCTGTTGGAGCAACGCCCTAGGGTGAAGCCTAGGTTGCCCGGAACGTAGATATGACCATAACTTTCACACTGGTTGCAATTATTCGTTTTATACGATGGAAAAGCTGTTGTATTTATATCGTATTTTATGCTTCTGGCGTTGACTTCCTAGGCCCTAACAATTCCATCTGGTGGAACAACGCCCTAGGGTGAAGTCTAGGTTGCCCGGTACGTAGAAATGTCCATAAGTTTCATACTGGTTGCAATTATTCGTTTTATACGATGGAAAAGCTGTTGTATTTATATTGTATTTTACGCTTCTGGCGTTGCCTTCTGAGGCCGTTGCTATTCGATGTGGTGGAAGAACGCCATAGAGTGAAGCCTAGGTAGTCCGGATCGTAGAAATGTCCATATTTTTCACACTGTTTGCAATTTTTCGTTTTATACGATGGAAAAACTGTTTTATTTATTTTGTATTTTATGCTTCTGGCGTTGACTTCTTAGGCCGTTACTATTCCGTCTGGTGGAGCAACGCCCTGGTGCGAAACCTAGGTTGCCCGGAACGTAGAATTTGCCATCACTTTCAAACTGGTTGCAATTATTCCTGTTATATGATGGAAACACTGTTGTATTTTTTTTGCATTTTATGGTTCGGGCGTTGACTTCTAAGGCCCTAACTATTCAATCTGTTGTAGCAACGCCCTCGGGTGAAGCCTAGGTTGCTCGGAAAGTAGAAATGACCATAGGTTTCATACTGGTTGCAATTATTCGATTTAGACGATGGAAAAACTGTTGTATTTATATTGTATTTTATGCTTCTGGCGTTGACTTCTAAGGCACTAACTATTCGATCTGGTGGAGCAACGCCCTAGTGTGAAGCCTAGGTTGCCCGGAAAGTAGAAATGACCATCAGTTTCATACTGGTTGCAATTATTCGTTTTATACGATGGAAAAACTGTTATATTTATAGTGTATTTTATGCATCTGGCGTTGACTTCTAAGGCCCTAGCTATTCGATCTAGTGGAGCAACGCCCTAGAGTGAAGCCTGGGTTGCCCGGAAAGGAGAAATGACCATGACTTTCAAACTGGTTGCAATTAATCCTGTTATACGATGGAAGAACTGTTGTATTTTTATCACATTTTATGCTTCTGGCGTTCACTTCTTAGGCCCTAACTACTCGATCTGGTGGAACAACGGCCTAGGGTGAAGCCTAGCTTGCCCGGAACGTAGAAATGACCATTACTTTCACACAGTTTGCAATAATTCCTTTTATACGATAGAAAAGCTGTTGTATTTATATCGTATTTTAAGCTTCTGGCGTTTACTTCTAAGGACCTAACTATTCGATCTGGTGGAGCAACGCCCTAGAGTGAATCCTAGGTTGCTCGGAATGTAGAAATGACCATAACTTTCACACTGGTTGCAATTATTCGTTTTATTCGATGGAAACGCTGTTGTATTTATATCGTATTTTATGCTTCTGGCGTTTACTTCTAAGGACCTAACTATTCGATCTGGTGGAGGAACGCCCTAGAGTGAATCCTAGGTAGCTCGGAAAGTAGAATTGGCCATCACTTTCAAACTGGTTGCAATTATTCCTGTTATATGATGGAAACACTGTTGTATTTTTTTTGCATTTTATGGTTCGGGCGTTGACTTCTAAGGCTCTAACTATTCAATCTGTTGGAGCAACGCCCTAGGGTGAAGGCTAGGTTGCTCAGAAAGTAGAAATGACCATAAGTTTCATACTGGTTGCAATTATTCGTTTTATACGATGTAAAAACTGTTGTATTTATATCGTATTTTATGCTTCTGGCGTTGACCTCTAAGGCACTATCTATTCGATCTGGTGGAGCAACGCCCTAGAGCGAAGCCTAGGTTGCCCGGAACGTAGAATTGGCCATCACTTTCAAACTGGTTGCAACTATTCCTGTTATATGATGGAAACACTGTTGTATTTTTCTTGCATTTTATGGTTCGGGCGTTGACTTCTAAGGTCCTAACTATTCAATCTGTTGGAGCAACGCCCTAGGGTGAAGCCTAGGTTGCTCGGAAAGTAGAAATGACCATAAGTTTCATACTGGTTGCAATTATTCGTTTTATACGATGGAAAAACTGTTGTATTTATATCGTATTTTATGCTTCTGGCGTTGACCTCTAAGGCACTATCTATTCGATCTGGTGGAACAACGCCCTAGAGCGAAGCCAAGGTTGCCCGGAACGTAGAATTGGCCATTACTTTCAAACTGGTTGCAACTATTCCTGTTATATGATGGAAACACTGTTGTATTTTTCTTGCATTTTATGGTTCGGGCGTTGACTTCTAAGGCCCTAACTATTCAATCTGTTGGAGCAACGCCCTAGGGTGAAGCCTAGGTTGCTCGGAAAGTAGAAATGACCATAAGTTTCATACTGGTTGCAATTATTCGTTTTATACGATGGAAAAACTGTTGTATTTATATCGTATTTTATGCTTCTGGCGTTGACCTCTAAGGCACTATCTATTCGATCTGGTGGAGCAACGCCCTAGGGCGAAGCCTAGGTTGCCCGGAACGTAGAATTGGCCATCACTTTCAAACTGGTTGCAACTATTCCTGTTATATGGTGGAAACACTGTTGTATTTTTCTTGCATTTTATGGTTCGGGCGTTGACTTCTAAGGTCCTAACTATTCAATCTGTTGGAGCAACGCCCTAGGGTGAAGCCTAGGTTGCTCGGAAAGTAGAAATGACCATAAGTTTCATACTGGTTGCAATTATTCGTTTTATACGATGGAAAAACTGTTGTATTTATATCGTATTTTATGCTTCTGGCGTTGACCTCTAAGGCACTATCTATTCGATCTGGTGGAGCAACGCCCTAGAGCGAAGCCAAGGTTGCCCGGAACGTAGAATTGGCCATCACTTTCAAACTGGTTGCAACTATTCCTGTTATATGATGGAAACACTGTTGTATTTTTCTTGCATTTTATGGTTCGGGCGTTGACTTCTAAGGTCCTAACTATTCAATCTGTTGGAGCAACGCCCTAGGGTGAAGCCTAGCTTGCTCGGAAAGTAGAAATGACCATATGTTTCATACTGGTTGCAATTATTCGTTTTATACGATGGAAAAGCTGTTGTATTTATATTGTATTTTATGCTACTGGCGTCGACTTCTAAGGCCCTAACTATGCAATCTGTTGCAGCAACGCCCTAGGGTGAAGCCTAGGTAGCTCGGAAAGTAGAAATGACCATAAGTTTCATAATGGTTGCAATTATTCGTTTTATTCGATGGAAAAACTGTTGTATTTATATTGTATTTTATGCTTCTGGCGTTGACTTCTAAGGCCCTAGCTGTTCGATCTAGTGGAGCAACGCCCTAGAGTGAAGCCGAGGTTGCCCGGAAAGGAGAAATGACCATCACTTTCAAACTGGTTGCAATTAATCCTTTTATACGATGGAAAAGCTGTTGTATTTATATCGTATTTTATGCTTCTGGCGTTTACTTCTAAGGACCTAACTATTCGATCTGGTGGCGGAGCGCCCTAGAGTGAATCCTAGGTTGCTCGGAATGTAGAAATGACCATAACTTTCACACTGGTTGCAATTATTCGTTGTATACGATAGAAACGCTGTTGCATTTATATCGTATTTTATGCTTCTGGCGTTTACTTCTAAGGACCTAACTATTCGATCTGGTGGAGCAACGCCCTAGAGTGAATGCTAGGTTGCTCGGAATATAGAAATGACCTTAACTTTCACACTGGTTGCAATTATTCGTTTTATACAATGGAAACGCTGTTGTATTTATATTGTACTTTAAGCCTCTGGCGTTGTCTTCTAAGGCCGTAGCTATTAGATGTGGTGGAGCAACGCCCTAGTGTGACGGCTAGGGTGCTCGGAACGTAGAATTGACCATTACTTTCACACTGGTTGCAATTATTCGTTTTATGCGATGGAAAAGCTGTTGTATTTATATCGTATTTTATGCTTCTGCCGTTGACTTCTTAGGCCGTAACTATTCGGTCTGGTGGAGCAACGCCCTGGAGTGAAACCTAGGTTGCCCGGATCGTAGAATTGGCCATCACTTTCAAACTGGTTGCAATTATTCCTGTTATATGATGGAAACACTGTTGTATTTTTTTTGCATTTTATGGTTCGGGCGTTGACTTCTTAGGCCCTAACTATTCAATCTGTTGGAGCAACGCCCTAGGGTGAAGCCTAGGTTACTCGGAAAGTAGAAATGACCATAAATTTCATACTGGTTGCAATTATTCGTTTTATACGGTGGAAAAGCTGTTGTATTTATATCGTATTTTATGCTTCTGGCGTTGACTTCTTGGGCCGTAACTATTCGGTCTGGTGGAGCAACGCCCTGGAGTGAAACCTAGGTTGCCCGGAACGTAGAATTGGCCATCACTTTCAAACTGGTTGCAGTTATTCCTGTTATATGATGGAAACACTGTTGTATTTTTTTTGCATTTTATGGTTCGGGTGTTGACTTCTAAGGCCCTAACTATTCAATCCGTTGGAGCAACGCCCTAGGGTGAAGCCTAGGTTGCTCGGAAAGTAGAAATGACCATAAGTTTCATACTGGTTGCAATTATTTGTTTTATACGATGGAAAAACTGTTGTATTCATATTGTATTTTACGCTTCTGGCGTTGACTTCTAAGGCACTAACTATTCGATCTGGTGGAGCAACGCCCTAGAGTGAAGCATAGGTTGCCCGGAACGTAGAATTGGCCATCACTTTCAAACTGGTTGCATTTATTCCTGTTATATGATGGAAACACTGTTGTATTTTTTTTGCATTTTATGGTTCGGGCGCTGCCTTCTAAGGCCCTAACTAATCAATCTGTTGGAGCAACGCCCTAGGGTGAGGCCTAGGTTGCTCGAAAAGTAGAAATTTCCATAAGCTTCACACTGGTTGCAATTATTCGTTTTATACGATGGAAAAACTGTTGTATTTATATTGTATTTTATGCTTCTGGCGTTGACTTCTAAGCCACTAACTATTCGATCTGGTGGAGCAACGCAATAGAGTGAAGCCTAGGTTGCCCGGAACGTAGAATTGGCCATCACCTTCAAACTGGTTGCAATTATTCCTGTTATATGATGGATACACTGTTGTATTTTTATTGCATTTTATGCTTCGGGCGTTGACTTCTAAGGTCCTAACCATTCAATCTGTTGGAGCAACGCCCTAGGGTGAAGCCTAGGTAGCTCGGAAAGTAGAAATGACCATAAGTTTCATACTGGTTGCAATTATTCGTTTTATACGGTGGAAAAGCTGTTGTATTTATATCGTATTTTATGCTCCTGGCGTTGACTTCCTGGGCCGTAACTATTCGGTCTGGTGGAACAACGCCCTCTAGTGAAACCTAGGTTGCCCGGAACGTAGAATTGGCCATCACTTTCAAACTGGTTGCAATTATTCCTGTTATATGATGGAAACACTGTTGTATTTTTTTTGCATTTTATGGTTCGGGCGTTGACTTCTAAGGCCCTAACTATTCAATCTGTTGGAGCAACTCCCTAGGGTGAAGCCTAGGTTGCTCGGAAAGTAGAAATGACCATAAGTTTTATACTGGTTGCAATTATTCGTTTTATACGATGGAAAAACTGATGTATTTATATCGTATTTTATGCTTCTGGCGTTGACCTCTAAGGCACTATCTATTCGATCTGGTGGAGCAACACCCTAGAGCGAAGCCTAGGTTGCCCGGAACGTAGAATTGGCCATCACTTTCAAACTGGTTGCAACTATTCCTGTTATATGATGGAAACACTGTTGTATTTTTCTTGCATTTTATGGTTCGGGCGTTGACTTCTAAGGTCCTAACTATTCAATCTGTTGGAGCAACGCCCTAGGGTGAAGCCTAGGTTGCTCGGAAAGTAGAAATGACCATAAGTTTCATACTGGTTGCAATTATTCGTTTTATACGATGGAAAGACTGTTGTATTTATATCGTATTTTATGCTTCTGGCGTTGACCTCTAAGGCACTATCTATTCGATCTGGTGGAGCAACGCCCTAGAGCGAAGCCAAGGTTGCCCGGAACGTAGAATTGGCCATCACTTTCAAACTGGTTGCAACTATTCCTGTTATATGATGGAAACACTGTTGTATTTTTCTTGCATTTTATGGTTCGGGCGTTGACTTCTAAGGTCCTAACTATTCAATCTGTTGGAGCAACGCCCTCGGGTGAAGCCTAGGTTGCTCGGAAAGTAGAAATGACCATAGGTTTCATACTGGTTGCAATTATTCGATTTAGACGATGGAAAAACTGTTGTATTTATATTGTATTTTATGCTTCTGGCGTTGACTTCTAAGGCACTAACTATTCGATCTGGTGGAGCAACGCCCTAGTGTGAAGCCTAGGTTGCCCGGAAAGTAGAAATGACCATCAGTTTCATACTGGTTGCAATTATTCGTTTTATACGATGGAAAAACTGTTATATTTATAGTGTATTTTATGCATCTGGCGTTGACTTCTAAGGCCCTAGCTATTCGATCTAGTGGAGCAACGCCCTAGAGTGAAGCCTGGGTTGCCCGGAAAGGAGAAATGACCATGACTTTCAAACTGGTTGCAATTAATCCTGTTATACGATGGAAGAACTGTTGTATTTTTATCACATTTTATGCTTCTGGCGTTCACTTCTTAGGCCCTAACTACTCGATCTGGTGGAACAACGGCCTAGGGTGAAGCCTAGCTTGCCCGGAACGTAGAAATGACCATTACTTTCACACAGTTTGCAATAATTCCTTTTATACGATAGAAAAGCTGTTGTATTTATATCGTATTTTAAGCTTCTGGCGTTTACTTCTAAGGACCTAACTATTCGATCTGGTGGAGCAACGCCCTAGAGTGAATCCTAGGTTGCTCGGAATGTAGAAATGACCATAACTTTCACACTGGTTGCAATTATTCGTTTTATTCGATGGAAACGCTGTTGTATTTATATCGTATTTTATGCTTCTGGCGTTTACTTCTAAGGACCTAACTATTCGATCTGGTGGAGGAACGCCCTAGAGTGAATCCTAGGTAGCTCGGAAAGTAGAATTGGCCATCACTTTCAAACTGGTTGCAATTATTCCTGTTATATGATGGAAACACTGTTGTATTTTTTTTGCATTTTATGGTTCGGGCGTTGACTTCTAAGGCTCTAACTATTCAATCTGTTGGAGCAACGCCCTAGGGTGAAGGCTAGGTTGCTCAGAAAGTAGAAATGACCATAAGTTTCATACTGGTTGCAATTATTCGTTTTATACGATGTAAAAACTGTTGTATTTATATCGTATTTTATGCTTCTGGCGTTGACCTCTAAGGCACTATCTATTCGATCTGGTGGAGCAACGCCCTAGAGCGAAGCCTAGGTTGCCCGGAACGTAGAATTGGCCATCACTTTCAAACTGGTTGCAACTATTCCTGTTATATGATGGAAACACTGTTGTATTTTTCTTGCATTTTATGGTTCGGGCGTTGACTTCTAAGGTCCTAACTATTCAATCTGTTGGAGCAACGCCCTAGGGTGAAGCCTAGGTTGCTCGGAAAGTAGAAATGACCATAAGTTTCATACTGGTTGCAATTATTCGTTTTATACGATGGAAAAACTGTTGTATTTATATCGTATTTTATGCTTCTGGCGTTGACCTCTAAGGCACTATCTATTCGATCTGGTGGAACAACGCCCTAGAGCGAAGCCAAGGTTGCCCGGAACGTAGAATTGGCCATTACTTTCAAACTGGTTGCAACTATTCCTGTTATATGATGGAAACACTGTTGTATTTTTCTTGCATTTTATGGTTCGGGCGTTGACTTCTAAGGCCCTAACTATTCAATCTGTTGGAGCAACGCCCTAGGGTGAAGCCTAGGTTGCTCGGAAAGTAGAAATGACCATAAGTTTCATACTGGTTGCAATTATTCGTTTTATACGATGGAAAAACTGTTGTATTTATATCGTATTTTATGCTTCTGGCGTTGACCTCTAAGGCACTATCTATTCGATCTGGTGGAGCAACGCCCTAGGGCGAAGCCTAGGTTGCCCGGAACGTAGAATTGGCCATCACTTTCAAACTGGTTGCAACTATTCCTGTTATATGGTGGAAACACTGTTGTATTTTTCTTGCATTTTATGGTTCGGGCGTTGACTTCTAAGGTCCTAACTATTCAATCTGTTGGAGCAACGCCCTAGGGTGAAGCCTAGGTTGCTCGGAAAGTAGAAATGACCATAAGTTTCATACTGGTTGCAATTATTCGTTTTATACGATGGAAAAACTGTTGTATTTATATCGTATTTTATGCTTCTGGCGTTGACCTCTAAGGCACTATCTATTCGATCTGGTGGAGCAACGCCCTAGAGCGAAGCCAAGGTTGCCCGGAACGTAGAATTGGCCATCACTTTCAAACTGGTTGCAACTATTCCTGTTATATGATGGAAACACTGTTGTATTTTTCTTGCATTTTATGGTTCGGGCGTTGACTTCTAAGGTCCTAACTATTCAATCTGTTGGAGCAACGCCCTAGGGTGAAGCCTAGCTTGCTCGGAAAGTAGAAATGACCATATGTTTCATACTGGTTGCAATTATTCGTTTTATACGATGGAAAAGCTGTTGTATTTATATTGTATTTTATGCTACTGGCGTCGACTTCTAAGGCCCTAACTATGCAATCTGTTGCAGCAACGCCCTAGGGTGAAGCCTAGGTAGCTCGGAAAGTAGAAATGACCATAAGTTTCATAATGGTTGCAATTATTCGTTTTATTCGATGGAAAAACTGTTGTATTTATATTGTATTTTATGCTTCTGGCGTTGACTTCTAAGGCCCTAGCTGTTCGATCTAGTGGAGCAACGCCCTAGAGTGAAGCCGAGGTTGCCCGGAAAGGAGAAATGACCATCACTTTCAAACTGGTTGCAATTAATCCTTTTATACGATGGAAAAGCTGTTGTATTTATATCGTATTTTATGCTTCTGGCGTTTACTTCTAAGGACCTAACTATTCGATCTGGTGGCGGAGCGCCCTAGAGTGAATCCTAGGTTGCTCGGAATGTAGAAATGACCATAACTTTCACACTGGTTGCAATTATTCGTTGTATACGATAGAAACGCTGTTGCATTTATATCGTATTTTATGCTTCTGGCGTTTACTTCTAAGGACCTAACTATTCGATCTGGTGGAGCAACGCCCTAGAGTGAATGCTAGGTTGCTCGGAATATAGAAATGACCTTAACTTTCACACTGGTTGCAATTATTCGTTTTATACAATGGAAACGCTGTTGTATTTATATTGTACTTTAAGCCTCTGGCGTTGTCTTCTAAGGCCGTAGCTATTAGATGTGGTGGAGCAACGCCCTAGTGTGACGGCTAGGGTGCTCGGAAGGTAGAATTGACCATTACTTTCACACTGGTTGCAATTATTCGTTTTATGCGATGGAAAAGCTGTTGTATTTATATCGTATTTTATGCTTCTGCCGTTGACTTCTTAGGCCGTAACTATTCGGTCTGGTGGAGCAACGCCCTGGAGTGAAACCTAGGTTGCCCGGATCGTAGAATTGGCCATCACTTTCAAACTGGTTGCAATTATTCCTGTTATATGATGGAAACACTGTTGTATTTTTTTTGCATTTTATGGTTCGGGCGTTGACTTCTTAGGCCCTAACTATTCAATCTGTTGGAGCAACGCCCTAGGGTGAAGCCTAGGTTACTCGGAAAGTAGAAATGACCATAAATTTCATACTGGTTGCAATTATTCGTTTTATACGGTGGAAAAGCTGTTGTATTTATATCGTATTTTATGCTTCTGGCGTTGACTTCTTGGGCCGTAACTATTCGGTCTGGTGGAGCAACGCCCTGGAGTGAAACCTAGGTTGCCCGGAACGTAGAATTGGCCATCACTTTCAAACTGGTTGCAGTTATTCCTGTTATATGATGGAAACACTGTTGTATTTTTTTTGCATTTTATGGTTCGGGTGTTGACTTCTAAGGCCCTAACTATTCAATCCGTTGGAGCAACGCCCTAGGGTGAAGCCTAGGTTGCTCGGAAAGTAGAAATGACCATAAGTTTCATACTGGTTGCAATTATTTGTTTTATACGATGGAAAAACTGTTGTATTCATATTGTATTTTACGCTTCTGGCGTTGACTTCTAAGGCACTAACTATTCGATCTGGTGGAGCAACGCCCTAGAGTGAAGCATAGGTTGCCCGGAACGTAGAATTGGCCATCACTTTCAAACTGGTTGCATTTATTCCTGTTATATGATGGAAACACTGTTGTATTTTTTTTGCATTTTATGGTTCGGGCGCTGCCTTCTAAGGCCCTAACTAATCAATCTGTTGGAGCAACGCCCTAGGGTGAGGCCTAGGTTGCTCGAAAAGTAGAAATTTCCATAAGCTTCACACTGGTTGCAATTATTCGTTTTATACGATGGAAAAACTGTTGTATTTATATTGTATTTTATGCTTCTGGCGTTGACTTCTAAGCCACTAACTATTCGATCTGGTGGAGCAACGCAATAGAGTGAAGCCTAGGTTGCCCGGAACGTAGAATTGGCCATCACCTTCAAACTGGTTGCAATTATTCCTGTTATATGATGGATACACTGTTGTATTTTTATTGCATTTTATGCTTCGGGCGTTGACTTCTAAGGTCCTAACCATTCAATCTGTTGGAGCAACGCCCTAGGGTGAAGCCTAGGTAGCTCGGAAAGTAGAAATGACCATAAGTTTCATACTGGTTGCAATTATTCGTTTTATACGGTGGAAAAGCTGTTGTATTTATATCGTATTTTATGCTCCTGGCGTTGACTTCCTGGGCCGTAACTATTCGGTCTGGTGGAACAACGCCCTCTAGTGAAACCTAGGTTGCCCGGAACGTAGAATTGGCCATCACTTTCAAACTGGTTGCAATTATTCCTGTTATATGATGGAAACACTGTTGTATTTTTTTTGCATTTTATGGTTCGGGCGTTGACTTCTAAGGCCCTAACTATTCAATCTGTTGGAGCAACTCCCTAGGGTGAAGCCTAGGTTGCTCGGAAAGTAGAAATGACCATAAGTTTTATACTGGTTGCAATTATTCGTTTTATACGATGGAAAAACTGATGTATTTATATCGTATTTTATGCTTCTGGCGTTGACCTCTAAGGCACTATCTATTCGATCTGGTGGAGCAACACCCTAGAGCGAAGCCTAGGTTGCCCGGAACGTAGAATTGGCCATCACTTTCAAACTGGTTGCAACTATTCCTGTTATATGATGGAAACACTGTTGTATTTTTCTTGCATTTTATGGTTCGGGCGTTGACTTCTAAGGTCCTAACTATTCAATCTGTTGGAGCAACGCCCTAGGGTGAAGCCTAGGTTGCTCGGAAAGTAGAAATGACCATAAGTTTCATACTGGTTGCAATTATTCGTTTTATACGATGGAAAGACTGTTGTATTTATATCGTATTTTATGCTTCTGGCGTTGACCTCTAAGGCACTATCTATTCGATCTGGTGGAGCAACGCCCTAGAGCGAAGCCAAGGTTGCCCGGAACGTAGAATTGGCCATCACTTTCAAACTGGTTGCAACTATTCCTGTTATATGATGGAAACACTGTTGTATTTTTCTTGCATTTTATGGTTCGGACGTTGACTTCTAAGGTCCTAACTATTCAATCTGTTGGAGCAACGACCTAGGGTGAAGCCTAGGTTGCTCGGAAAGTAGAAATGACCATAAGTTTCATACTGGTTGCAATTATTCATTTTACACGATGGAAAAACTGTTGCATTTATATTGTATTTTATGCTTCTGGCGTTGCCTTCTAAGGCACTAACTATTCGATCTGGTGGAGCAACGCCCTGGAGTGAAACCTAGGTTGCCCGGAACGTAGAATTGGCCATCACTTTCAAACTGGTTGCAATTATTCCTGATATATGGTGGAAACACTGTTGTATTGTTATTGCATTTTATGCTTCGGGCGTTGACTTCTAAGGCCCTAACTATTCAATCTGTTGAGCCAACGCCCTAGGGTGAAGCCTAGCTTGCTCGGAAAGTAGAAATGACCATATGTTTCATACTGGTTGCAATTATTCGTTTTATACCATGGAAAAGCTGTTGTATTTATATTGTATTTTACGCTACTGGCGTCGACATCTAAGGCCCTAACTATGCAATCTGTTGCAGCAACGCCCTAGGGTGAAGCCTAGGTAGCTCGGAAAGTAGAAATGACCATAAGTTTCATAATGGTTGCAATTATTCGTTTTATACGATGGAAAAACTGTTGTATTTATATTGTATTTTATGCTTCTGGCGTTGACTTCTAAGGCCCTAGCTGTTCGATCTAGTGGAGCAACGCCCTAGAGTGAAGCCGAGGTTGCCCGGAAAGGAGAAATGACCATCACTTTCAAACTGGTTGCAATTAATCCTTTTATACGATGAAAAGCTGATGTATTTATATCGTATTTTATGCTTCTGGCGTTTACTTCTTAGGCCGTGACTATTCGGTCTGGTGGAGCAACGCCCTGTAGTGAAACCTAGGTTGCCCGGAACGTAGAATTGGCCATCACTATGAAACTGGTTGCAACTATTCCTGATATATGGTGGAAACACTGTTGTATTCTTTTTGCATTTTATGGTTCGGGCGTTGACTTCTAAGGCCCTAACTATTCAATCTGTTGGAGCGACGCCCTAGGGTGAAGCCTATGTTGCTCGGAAAGTAGAAATATCCATAAGTTTCATACTGGCTGCAATTATTCGTTTTATACGATGGAAAAACTGTTGTATTTATATTGTATTTTATGCTTCTGGCGTTGACTTCTAAGGCACTAACTATTCGATCTGGTGGAGCTACGCAATGGAGTGATGCCTAGGTTGCCTGGAACGTAGAATTAGCCATCAATTTCAAACTGGTTGCAAATATACCTCTTATATGATGGAAACACTGCTGTATTTTTTTTGCATTTTATGGTTCGGGCGTTGACTTCTAAGGCCCTAACTATTCAATCCGTTGGAGCAACGCCGTAGGGTGAAGCCTAGGTTGCTCGGAAAGTTGAAATGACCGTAAGTTTCATACTGGTTGCAATTATTCGTTTTATACGATGAAAAAGCCGTTGTATTTATATCGTATTTTATGCTTCTGTCGTTGACTTCTAAGGCACTATCTATTTGATCTGGTGGAGCAACGCCCTAGAGCGAAGCCTAGGTTGCCCGGAACGTAGAATTGGCCATCAGTTTCAAACTGGTTGCAATTATTCCTGTTATATGATGGAAACACTGTTGTATTTTTTTTGCATTTTATGGTCCGGTCGTTGACTTCTAAGGTCCTAATTATTCAATCTGTTGGAGCAACGCCCTAGGGTGAAGCGTAGGTTGCTCGGAAAGTAGAAATAACCATAAGTTTCATACTGGTTGCAGTTATTCGTTTTATACGATGGAAAAACTGTTGTATTTATATTGTATTTTATGCTTCTGGCGTTGACTTCTATGGCACTAACTATTCGATCTGCTGGAGCAACGCCCTAGAGTGAAGCCTAGGTAGACCGGAACGTAGAATTGGACATCGCTTTCAAACTGGTTGCAATTATTCCTGTTACATGATGGATACACTGTTGTATTTTTATTGCATTTCATGCTTCGGGCGTTGACTTCTAAGGCCCTAACTATTCAATCTGTTGGACCAACGCCCTAGGGTGAAGCCTGGCTTGCTCGGAAAGTAGAAATGACCATAAGTTTCATACTGGTTGCAATTATTCGTTTTATACGATGGAAAAGCTGTTGTATTTATATCGTATTTTATGCTTCTGGCGTTTACTTCTAAGGACCTAACTATTCGATCTGGTGGAGCAACGCCCTAGAGTGTATCCTAGGTTGCTCGGAATGTAGAAATGACCATAACTTTCACACTGGTTGCAATTATTCGTTTTATACAATGGAAACGCTGTTGTATTTATATTGTACTTTAAGCCTCTGGCGTTGTCTTCTAAGGCCGTAGCTATTAGATGTGGTGGAGCAACGCCCTAGTGTGACGGCTAGGGTGCTCGGAACGTAGAATTGACCATTACTTTCACACTGGTTGCAATTATTCGTTTTTTGCGATGGAAAAGCTGTTGTATTTATATCGTATTTTATGCTTCTGCCGTTGACTTCTTAGGCCGTAACTATTCGGTCTGGTGGAGCAACGCCCTGGAGTGAAACCTAGGTTGCCCGGATCGTAGAATTGGCCATCACTTTCAAACTGGTTGCAATTATTCCTGTTATATGATGGAAACACAGTTGTATTTTTTTTGCATTTTATGGTTCGGGCGTTGACTTCTTAGGCCCTAACTATTCAATCTGTTGGACCAACGCCCTAGGGTGAAGCCTGGCTTGCTCGGAAAGTAGAAATGACCATAAGTTTCATACTGGTTGCAATTATTCGTTTTATACGATGGAAATGCTGTTGTATTTATATCGTATTTTATGCTTCTGGCGTTTACTTCTAAGGACCTAACTATTCGATCTGGTGGAGCAACGCCCTAGAGTGTATCCTAGGTTGCTCGGAATGTAGAGATGACCATAACTTTCACACTGGTTGCAATTATTCGTTTTATTCGATGGAAACGCTGTTGTATTTATATCGTATTTTCTGCTTCTGGCATTTACTTGTAAGGACCTAACTATTCGATCTGGTGGCGGAGCGCCCTAGAGTGAATCCTAGGTTGCTCGGAATGTAGAAATCACCATAACTTTCACACTGGTTGCAATTACTCGTTTTATACGATGGAAACGCTGTTGCATTTATATCGTATTTTATGCTTCTGGCGTTTACTTCTAAGGACCTAACTATTCGATCTGGTGGAGCAACGCCCTAGAGTGAATGCTAGGTTGCTCGGAATATAGAAATGACCATAACTTTCACACTGGTTGCAATTATTCGTTTTATACAATGGAAACGCTGTTGTATTTATATTGTACTTTAAGCCTCTGGCGTTGTCTTCTAAGGCCGTAGCTATTAGATGTGGTGGAGCAACGCCCTAGTGTGACGGCTAGGGTGCACGGAACGTAGAATTGACCATTACTTTCACACTGGTTGCAATTATTCGTTTTATGCGATGGAAAAGCTGTTGTATTTATATCGTATTTTATGCTTCTGCCGTTGACTTCTTAGGCCGTAACTATTCGGTCTGGTGGAGCAACGCCCTGGAGTGAAACCTAGGTTGCCCTTATCGTAGAATTGGCCATCACTTTCAAACTGGTTGCAATTATTCCTGTTATATGATGGAAACACAGTTGTATTTTTTTTGCATTTTATGGTTCGGGCGTTGACTTCTTAGGCCCTAACTATTCAATCTGTTGGAGCAACGCCCTAGGGTGAAGCCTAGGTTGCTCGGAAAGTAGAAACGACCATAAATTTCATACTGGTTGCAATTATTCGTTTTATACGATGAAAAGCTGTTGTATTTATATCGTATTTTATGCTTCTGGCGTTTACTTCTAAGGACCTAACTATTCGATCTGGTGGAGCAACGCCCTAGAGTGAATCCTAGGTTGCTCGGAATGTAGAAATGACCATAACTTTCACACTGGTTGCAATTATTCGTTTTATACGATGGAAACGCTGTTGCATTTATATCGTATTTTATGCTTCTGGCGTTTACTTCTAAGGACCTAACTATTCGATCCGGTGGAGCAACGCCCTAGAGTGAATCCTAGGTTGCTCGGAATATAGAAATGACCATAACTTTCACACTGGTTGCAATTATTCGTTTTATACAATGGAAACGCTGTTGTATTTATATTGTACTTTAAGCCTCTGGCGTTGTCTTCTAAGGCCGTAGCTATTAGATGTGGTGGAGCAACGCCCTAGTGTGACGGCTAGGGTGCTCGGAACGTAGAAATGACCATTACTTTCACACTGGTTGCAATTATTCGTTTTATGCGATGGAAAAGCTCTTGTATTTATATCGTATTTTATGCTTCTGGCGTTGACTTCTTAGGCCGTAACTATTCGGTCTGGTGGAGCAACGCCCTGGAGTGAAACCTAGGTTGCCCGGATCGTAGAATTGGCCATCACTTTCAAACTGGTTGCAATTATTCCTGTTATATGATGGAAACACTGTTGTATTTTTTTTGCATTTTATGGTTCGGGCGTTGACTTCTTAGGCCCTAACTATTCAATCTGTTGGAGCAACGCCCTAGGGTGAAGCCTAGGTTGCTCGGAAAGTAGAAATGACCATAAACTTCATACTGGTTGCAATTATTCGTTTTATACGATGAAAAGCTGTTGTATTTATATCGTATTTTATGCTTCTGGCGTTTACTTCTAAGGACCTAACTATTCGATCTGGTGGAGCAACGCCCTAGAGTGAATCCTAGGTTGCTCGGAATGTAGAAATGACCATAACTTTCACACTGGTTGCAATTATTCGTTTTATTCGATGGAAACGCTGTTGTATTTATATCGTATTTTATGCTTCGGGCGTTGACTTCTAAGGACCTAACTATTCGATCTGGTGGAGCAACGCCCTAGAGTGAAGCCTAGGTTGCCCGGGACGTAGAATTGGCCATCACTTTCAAACTGGATGCAATTATTCCTGTTATATTATGGAAACACTGTTGTATTTTTATTGCATTTTATGCTTCGGGCGTTGACTTCTAAGGCCCTAACTATTCAACCTGTTGGAGCAACGCCCGTGGGTGAACCCTAGGTTGCTCGGAAAGTAGAAATGACCATAAGTTTCATACTGGTTGCAATTATTCGTTTTATACGATGGAAAAACTGTTGTATTCATATTGTATTTTATGCTTCTGGCGTTGACTTCTAAGGCACTAACTATTCGATCTGGTGGAGCAACGCCCTAGAGTGAAGCATAGGTTGCCCGGAACGTAGAATTGGCCATCACTTTCAAACTGGTTGCAATTATTCCTGTTATATGATGGAAAAACTGTTGTATTTTTTTTGCATTTTATGGTTCGGGCGTTGACTTCTAAGGCCCTAACTATTCAATCTGTTGGAGCAACGCCCTAGGGTGAATCCTAGGTTGCTCGGAAAGTAGAAATGACCATAAGTTTCATACTGGTTGCAATTATTCGTTTTATACGATGGAAAAACTGTTGTATTTATATTGTATTTTATGCTTCTGGCGTTGACTTCTAAGGCACTAACTATTCGATCTGGTCGAGCAACGCGCTAGAGTGAAGCCTAGGTTGCCCGGAACGTAGAATTGGCCATCACTTTCAAACTGGTTTCAATTATTCCTGTTATATGATGGATACACTGTTGTATTTTTATTGCACTTTATGCTTCGGGCGTTGACTTCAACGGCCCTAACTATTCAATCTGTTGGAGCAACGCCCTAGGGTGAATCCTAGCTTGCTCGGAAAGTAGAAATGACCATAAGTTTCATACTGGTTGCAATTATTCGTTTTATACGATGGAAAAACTGTTGTATTTATATCGTATTCTATGCTTCTGGCCTTGACTTCTAAGGCACTATCTATTCCATCTGGTGGAGCAACGCCCTAGAGCGAAGCCTAGGCTGCCCGGAACGTAGAATTGGCCATCACTTTCAAACTGGTTGCAATTATTCCTGTTATATGAGGGAAACACAGTTGTATTTTTTTTGCATTTTATGGTTCGGGCGTTGACTTCTTAGGCCCTAACTATTCAATCTGTTGGACCAACGCCCTAGGGTGAAGCCTGGCTTGCTCGGAAAGTAGAAATGACCATAAGTTTCATACTGGTTGCAATTATTCGTTTTATACGATGGAAATGCTGTTGTATTTATATCGTATTTTATGCTTCTGGCGTTTACTTCTAAGGACCTAACTATTCGATCTGGTGGAGCAACGCCCTAGAGTGTATCCTAGGTTGCTCGGAATGTAGAAATGACCATAACTTTCACACTGGTTGCAATTATTCGTTTTATTCGATGGAAACGCTGTTGTATTTATATCGTATTTTCTGCTTCTGGCATTTACTTGTAAGGACCTAACTATTCGATCTGGTGGCGGAGCGCCCTAGAGTGAATCCTAGGTTGCTCGGAATGTAGAAATGACCATAACTTTCACACTGGTTGCAATTACTCGTTTTATACGATGGAAACGCTGTTGCATTTATATCGTATTTTATGCTTCTGGCGTTTACTTCTAAGGACCTAACTATTCGATCTGGTGGAGCAACGCCCTTGAGTGAATGCTAGCATGCTCGGAATATAGAAATGACCATAACTTTCACACTGGTTGCAATTATTCGTTTTATACAATGGAAACGCTGTTGTATTTATATTGTACTTTAAGCCTCTGGCGTTGTCTTCTAAGGCCGTAGCTATTAGATGTGGTGGAGCAACGCCCTAGTGTGACGGCTAGGGTGCACGGAACGTAGAATTGACCATTACTTTCACACTGGTTGCAATTATTCGTTTTATGCGATGGAAAAGCTGTTGTATTTATATCGTATTTTATGCTTCTGCCGTTGACTTCTTAGGCCGTAACTATTCGGTCTGGTGGAGCAACGCCCTGGAGTGAAACCTAGGTTGCCCTTATCGTAGAATTGGCCATCACTTTCAAACTGGTTGCAATTATTCCTGTTATATGATGGAAACACAGTTGTATTTTTTTTGCATTTTATGGTTCGGGCGTTGACTTCTTAGGCCCTAACTATTCAATCTGTTGGAGCAACGCCCTAGGGTGAAGCCTAGGTTGCTCGGAAAGTAGAAATGACCATAAATTTCATACTGGTTGCAATTATTCGTTTTATACGATGAAAAGCTGTTGTATTTATATCGTATTTTATGCTTCTGGCGTTTACTTCTAAGGACCTAACTATTCGATCTGGTGGAGCAACGCCCTAGAGTGAATCCTAGGTTGCTCGGAATGTAGAAATGACCATAACTTTCACACTGGTTGCAATTATTCGTTTTATACGATGGAAACGCTGTTGCATTTATATCGTATTTTATGCTTCTGGCGTTTACTTCTAAGGACCTAACTATTCGATCCGGTGGAGCAACGCCCTAGAGTGAATCCTAGGTTGCTCGGAATATAGAAATGACCATAACTTTCACACTGGTTGCAATTATTCGTTTTATACAATGGAAACGCTGTTGTATTTAGATTGTACTTTAAGCCTCTGGCGTTGTCTTCTAAGGCCGTAGCTATTAGATGTGGTGGAGCAACGCCCTAGTGTGACGGCTAGGGTGCTCGGAACGTAGAAATGACCATTACTTTCACACTGGTTGCCATTATTCGTTTTATGCGATGGAAAAGCTCTTGTATTTATATCGTATTTTATGCTTCTGGCGTTGACTTCTTAGGCCGTAACTATTCGGTCTGGTGGAGCAACGCCCTGGAGTGAAACCTAGGTTGCCCGGATCGTAGAATTGGCCATCACTTTCAAACTGGATGCAATTATTCCTGTTATATTATGGAAACACTGTTGTATTTTTATTGCATTTTATGCTTCGGGCGTTGACTTCTAAGGCCCTAACTATTCAACCTGTTGGAGCAACGCCCGTGGGTGAACCCTAGGTTGCTCGGAAAGTAGAAATGACCATAAGTTTCATACTGGTTGCAATTATTCGTTTTATACGATGGAAAAACTGTTGTATTCATATTGTATTTTATGCTTCTGGCGTTGACTTCTAAGGCACTAACTATTCGATCTGGTGGAGCAACGCCCTAGAGTGAAGCATAGGTTGCCCGGAACGTAGAATTGGCCATCACTTTCAAACTGGTTGCAATTATTCCTGTTATATGATGGAAAAACTGTTGTATTTTTTTTGCATTTTATGGTTCGGGCGTTGACTTCTAAGGCCCTAACTATTCAATCTGTTGGAGCAACGCCCTAGGGTGAATCCTAGGTTGCTCGGAAAGTAGAAATGACCATAAGTTTCATACTGGTTGCAATTATTCGTTTTATACGATGGAAAAACTGTTGTATTTATATTGTATTTTATGCTTCTGGCGTTGACTTCTAAGGCACTAACTATTCGATCTGGTCGAGCAACGCCCTAGAGTGAAGCCTAGGTTGCCCGGAACGTAGAATTGGCCATCACTTTCAAACTGGTTTCAATTATTCCTGTTATATGATGGATACACTGTTGTATTTTTATTGCACTTTATGCTTCGGGCGTTGACTTCAACGGCCCTAACTATTCAATCTGTTGGAGCAACGCCCTAGGGTGAATCCTAGCTTGCTCGGAAAGTAGAAATGACCATAAGTTTCATACTGGTTGCAATTATTCGTTTTATACGATGGAAAAACTGTTGTATCTATATCGTATTCTATGCTTCTGGCCTTGACTTCTAAGGCACTATCTATTCCATCTGGTGGAGCAACGCCCTAGAGCGAAGCCTAGGCTGCCCGGAACGTAGAATTGGCCATCACTTTCAAACTGGTTGCAATTATTCCTGTTTTATGATGGAAACACTGTTGTATTTTTTTTTAATTTTATGGTTCGGGCGTTGACTTCTAAGGTCCTAACTATTCAATCTGTTGGAGCAACGCCCTAGGGTGAAGCCTAGGTTGCTCGGAAAGTAGAAATGTCCATAAGTTTCATACTGGTTGCAATTATTCGTTTTATACGATGGAAAGCTGTTGTATTTGTATTGTATTTTATGCTTCTGGCGTTGACTTCTAAGGCACTAACTATTCGATCTGGTGGAGCAACGCCGTAGAGTGAAGCCTAGGTTGCCCGGAACGTAGAACTGGCCTTCACTTTCAAACTGGTAGCAATTAATCCTGTTATACGATGGAAAAGCTGTTGTATTTTTGTTGCATTTTATGCTTCGGGCATTGACTTCTAAGGCCCTATCTATTCAATCTGTTGGAGCAACGCCCTAGGGTGAATCCTAGCTTGCTCGGAAAGTAGAAATGACCATAAGTTTCATACTGGTTGCAATTATTCGTTTTATACGATGGAAAAACTGTTGTATCTATATCGTATTCTATGCTTCTGGCCTTGACTCCTAAGGCACTATCTATTCCATCTGGTGGAGCAACGCCCTAGAGCGAAGCCTAGGCTGCCCGGAACGTAGAATTGGCCATCACTTTCAAACTGGTTGCAATTATTCCTGTTTTATGATGGAAACACTGTTGTATTTTTTTTGAATTTTATGGTTCAGGCGTTGACTTCTAAGGTCCTAACTATTCAATCTGTTGGAGCAACGCCCTAGGGCGAAGTCTAGGTTGCTCGGAAAGTAGAAATGACCATAAATTTCATACTGGTTGCAATTATTCGTTTTATACGATGAAAAGCTGTTGTATTTATATCGTATTTTATGCTTCTGGCGTTTACTTCTAAGGACCTAACTATTCGATCTGGTGGAGCAACGCCCTAGAGTGAATCCTAGGTTGCTCGGAATGTAGAAATGACCATAACTTTCACACTGGTTGCAATTATTCGTTTTATTCGATGGAAACGCTGTTGTATTTATATCGTATTTTATGCTTCTGGCGTTTAGTTCTAAGGACCTAACTATTCGATCCGGTGGAGCAACGCCCTAGAGTGAATCCTAGGTTGCTCGGAATATAGAAATGACCATAACTTTCACACTGGTTGCAATTATTCGTTTTATACAATGGAAACGCTGTTGTATTTATATTGTACTTTAAGCCTCTGGCGTTGTCTTCTAAGGCCGTAGCTATTAGATGTGGTGGAGCAACGCCCTAGTGTGACGGCTAGGGTGCTCGGAACGTAGAAATGACCATTACTTTCACACTGGTTGCAATTATTCCTGTTATATGGTGGAAACACTGTTGTATTTTTTTTGCATTTTATGGCTCGGGCGTTGACTTCTAAGGCCCTAACTATTCAATCTGTTGGAGCAACGCCCTAGGGTGAATCCTAGGTTGCTCGGAAAGTAGAAATGACCATAAGTTTCATACTGGTTGCAATTATTCGTTTTATACGATGGAAAAACTGTTGTATTTATATTGTATTTTATGCTTCTGGCGTTGACTTCTAAGGCACTAACTATTCGATCTGGTGGAGCAACGCCCTAGAGTGAAGCCTAGGTTGCCCGGAACGTAGAATTGGCCATCACTTTCAAACTGGTTTCAATTATTCCTGTTATATGATGGATACACTGTTGTATTTTTATTGCACTTTATGCTTCGGGCGTTGACTTCTAAGGCCCTAACTATTCAATCTGTTGGAGCAACGCCCTAGGGTGAAGCCTAGGTTGCTCGGAAAGTAGAAATGACCATAAATTTCATACTGGTTGCAATTATTCGTTTTATACGATGAAAAGCTGTTGTATTTATATCGTATTTTATGCTTCTGGCGTTTACTTCTAAGGACCTAACTATTCGATCTGGTGGAGCAACGCCCTAGAGTGAATCCTAGGTTGCTCGGAATGTAGAAATGACCATAACTTTCACACTGGTTGCGATTATTCGTTTTATTCGATGGAAACGCTGTTGTATTTATATCGTATTTTATGCTTCTGGCGTTTAGTTCTAAGGACCTAACTATTCGATCTGGTGGCGGAGCGCCCTAGAGTGAATCCTAGGTTGCTCGGAATGTAGAAATGACCATAACTTTCACACTGGTTGCAATTATTCGTTTTATACGATGGAAACGCTGTTGCATTTATATCGTATTTTATGCTTCTGGCGTTTACTTCTAAGGACCTAACTATTCGATCCGGTGGAGCAACGCCCTAGAGTGAATCCTAGGTTGCTCGGAATATAGAAATGACCATAACTTTCACACTGGTTGCAATTATTCGTTTTATACAATGGAAACGCTGTTGTATTTATATTGTACTTTAAGCCTCTGGCGTTGTCTTCTAAGGCCGTAGCTATTAGATGTGGTGGAGCAACGCCATAGTGTGACGGCTAGGGTGCTCGGAACGTAGAAATGACCATTACTTTCACACTGGTTGCAATTATTCGTTTTATGCGATGGAAAAGCTCTTGTATTTATATCGTATTTTATTCTTCAGGCGTTGACTTCTTAGGCCGTAACTATTCGGTCTGGTGGAGCAACGCCCTGGAGTGAAACCTAGGTTGCCCGGATCGTAGAATTGGCAATCGCTTTCAAACTGGTTGCAATTACTCCTGTTATATGATGGAAACACTGTTGTATTTTTTTTGCATTTTATGGTTCGGGCGTTGACTTCTTAGGCCCTAACTATTCAATCTGTTGGAGCAACGCCCTAGGGTGAAGCCTAGGTTGCTCGGAAAGTAGAAATGACCATAAATTTCATACTGGTTGCAATTATTCGTTTTATACGATGAAAAGCTGTTGTATTTATATCGTATTTTATGCTTCTGGCGTTTACTTCTAAGGACCTAACTATTCGATCTGGTGGAGCAACGCCGTAGAGTGAATCCTAGGTTGCTCGGAATGTAGAAATGACCATAACTTTCACACTGGTCGCAATTATTCGTTTTATTCGATGGAAACGCTGTTGTATTTATATCGTATTTTATGCTTCGGGCGTTGACTTCTAAGGACCTAACTATTCGATCTGGTGGAGCAACGCCCTAGAGTGAAGCCTAGGTTGCCCGGGACGTAGAATTGGCCATCACTTTCAAACTGGATGCAATTATTCCTGTTATATTATGGAAACACTGTTGTATTTTTATTGCATTTTATGCTTCGGGCGTTGACTTCTAAGGCCCTAACTATTCAATCTGTTGGAGCAACGCCCTAGGGTGAATCCTAGGTTGCTCGGAAAGTAGAAATGACCATAAGTTTCATACTGGTTGCAATTATTCGTTTTATACGATGGAAAAGCTGTTGTATTTATATTGTATTTTATGCTTCTGGCGTTGACTTCTAAGGCACTAACTATTCGATCTGGTGGAGCAACGCCCTAGAGTGAAGCCTAGGTTGCCCGGAACGTAGAATTGGCCTTCACTTTCAAACTGGTTTCAATTATTCCTGTTATATGATGGATACACTGTCGTATTTTTATTGCACTTTATGCTTCGGGCGTTGACTTCTAAGGCCCTAACTATTCAATCTGTTGGAGCAACGCCCTAGGGTGAATCCTAGCTTGCTCGGAAAGTAGAAATGACCATAAGTTTCATACTGCTTGCAATTATTCGTTTTATACGATGGAAAAACTGTTGTATTTATATCGTATTCTATGCTTCTGGCCTTGACTTCTAAGGCACTATCTATTCCATCTGGTGGAGCAACGCCCTAGAGCGAAGCCTAGGCTGCCCGGAACGTAGAATTGGCCATCACTTTCAAACTGGTTGCAATTATTCCTGTTTTATGATGGAAACACTGTTGTATTTTTTTTGAATTTTATGGTTTGGGCGTTGACTTCTAAGGTCCTAACTATTCAATCTGTTGGAGCAACGCCCTAGGGTGAAGCCTAGGTTGCTCGGAAAGTAGAAATGTCCATAAGTTTCATACTGGTTGCAATTATTCGTTTTATACGATGGAAAGCTGTTGTATTTGTATTGTATTTTATGCTTCTGGCGTTGACTTCTAAGGCACTAATTATTCGATCTGGTGGAGCAACGCCCTAGAGTGAAGCCTAGGCTGCCCGGAACGTAGAAATGACCATCACTTTCAAACTGGTAGCAATTAATCCTGTTATACGATGGAAAAACTGTTGCATTTTTGTTGCATTTTATGCTTCGGGCATTGACTTCTAAGGCCCTATCTATTCAATCTGTTGGAGCAACGCCCTAGAGTGAAGCCTAGGTTGCCCGGAAAGTAGAAATGACCATAACTTTCATACTGGTTGCAATTATTCGTTTTATATGATGGAAAAACTGTTGTATTTATATTGTATTTTATGCTTCTCGCGTTCCCTTCTTAGGCCCTAACTATTCGATCTGGTGGAACAACGGCCTAGGGTGAAGCCTAGGTTGCCCGGAACGTAGAAATAACCATAACTTATACACTGGTAGCAATTATTCGTTTTATACTGTGGAAAAACTGTTCTATTTATTTTGTATTTAATCCTTCGGGCGTTGGCTCCTAAGGCCCTAACTGTTTGATCTGGTGGAGCAACGCCCTAGAGTGAAACCTAGGTTGCCCGGAACGTAGAAATGACCATAACTTTCACACTGGTGGCTATTATTCGTTTTATACGATGGAAAAACTGTTATATTTATATTGTATTTTATGCTTCTGGCGTTGACTTCTTAGGCCCTAACTATTCGATCTGGTGGAACAACGCCCTAGAGTGAAGCCTAGGTTGCCTGGAACGTAGAATAGGCCATCACTTTCAAACTGGTTGCAATTATTCCTGATATATGATGGAAACACTGTTGTATTTTTTTTGCATTTTATGGTTCGGGCGTTGACTTCTAAGACCCTAACTATTCAATCTGTTGGAGCAACGCCCTAGGGTGAAGCGTAGGTTGCTGGGAAAGTAGAAATGAGCATAAGTTTCATACTGGTTCCAATTAATCGTTTTATACGATGGAAAAACTCTTGTATTTATATTGTATTTTATGCTTCGGGCGTTGACTTCTAAGGCCCTAACTATTCAATCTGTTGGAGCAACGCCCTAGGGTGAAGCCCAGCTTGCTCGGAAAGTAGAAATGACCATAAGTTTCATACTGGTTGCAATTATTCGTTTTATACGATGGAAAAGCTGTTGCATTTATATCGTATTTTATGCTTCTGGCGTTGACTTCTTAGGCCGTAACTATTCGGTCTGGTGGAGCAACGCCCTGTAGTGAAACCTAGGTTGCCCGGAACGTAGAATTGGCCATCACTATGAAACTGGTTGCAACTCTTCCTGATATATGATGGAAACACTGTTGTATTCTTTTTGCATTTTATGGTTCGGGCGTTGACTTCTAAGGCCCTAACTATTCAATCTGTTGGAGCGACGCCCTAGGGTGAAGCCTATGTTGCTCGGAAAGTAGAAATGTCCATAAGTTTCATACTGGCTGCAATTATTCGTTTTATACGATGGAAAAACTGTTGTATTTTATGCTTCTGGCGTTGACTTCTAAGGCACTAACTATTCGATCTGGTGGAGCGACGCCCTAGAGTGAAGCCTAGGTTGACCGGAACGTAGAATTGGCCATCGCTTTCAAACTGGTTGCAATTATTCCTGTTATATGATGCATACACTGTTGTATTTTTATTGCATTTTATGCTTCGGGCGTTGACTTCTAAGGCCCTAACTATTCAATCTGTTGGACCAACGCCCTAGGGTGAAGCCTAGCTTGCTCGGAAAGTAGAAATGACCATAAGTTTCATACTGGTTGCAATTATTCGTTTTATACGGTGGAAAAGCTGTTGTATTTATTTCGTATTTTATGCTTCTGGCGTTGACTTCCTGGGCCGTAACTATTCGGTCTGGTGGAGCAACGGCCTCTAGTGAAACCTAGGTTGCCCGGAACGTAGAATTGGCCATCACTTTCAAACTGGTTGCAATTATTCCTGTTATATGATGGAAACACTGTTGTATTTTTTTTGCATTTTATGGTTCGGGCGTTGACTTCTAAGGACCTAACTATTCAATCTGTTGAAGCAACGCCCTAGGGTGAAGCCCAGGTTGCTCGGAAAGTAGAAATGACCATAAGTTTCATACTGGTTGCAATTATTTGTTTTATACGATGGAAAAGCTGTTGTATTTATATTGTATTTTATGCTTCTGGCGTTGACTTCTAAGGCACTAACTATTCGATCTGGTGGAGCAACGCCCTAGAGTGAAGCCTAGGTTGCCCGGAACGTAGAATTGGCCATCACTTTCAAACTGGTTGCAATTATTCCTGTTATACGACGGATACACTCTTGTATTTTTATTGCATTTTATGCTTCGGGCGTTGACTTCTAAGGCCCTAACTATTCAATCTGTTGGAGCAACGCCATAGGGTGAAGCCTAGCTTGCTCGGAAAGTAGAAATGACCATAAGTTTCATACTGGTTGCAATTATTCGTTTTACACGATGGAAAGACTGTTGTATTTATATCGTATTTTATGCTTCTGGCGTTGACTTCTAGGGCACTATCTATTCGATCTGGTGGAGCAACGCCCTAGAGCGAAGCCTAGGTTGCCCGTAACGTAGAATTGGCCATCACTTTCAAACTGGTTGCAATTATTCCTGTTATATGATGGAAACACTGTTGTATTTTTTTTGCATTTTATGGTTCGGGCGTTGACTTCTAAGGTCCTAACTATTCAATCTGTTGGACCAACGCCCTAGGGTGAAGCCTGGCTTGCTCGGAAAGTAGAAATGACCATAAGTTTCATACTGGTTGCAATTATTCGTTTTATACGATGTAAAAGCTGTTGTATTTATATCGTATTTTATGGTTCTGGCGTTGACTTCTAAGGCCGTAACTATTCGGTCTGGTGGAGCAACGCCCTGGAGTGAAACCTAGGTTGCCGGTAACGTAGAATTGGCCATCACTTTCAAACTTGTTGCAATTATTCCTGATATATGATGGAAACACTGTTGTATCTTTTTTGCATTTTATGGTTCGGGCGTTGACTTCTAAGGCCCTAACTATGCAATCTGTTGGAGCAACGCCCTAGGTTGAAGCCTAGGTTGCTCGGGAAGTAGAAATGACCATAAGTTTCATACTGGTTGCAATTATTCGTTTTATACGATGGAAAAACTGTTGTATTTATATCGTATTTTATGCTTCTGGCGTTGACTTCTAAGGCACTATCTATTCGATCTGGTGGAGCAACACCCTAGAGCGAAGCCTAGGTTGCCCGGAACGTAGAATTGGCCATCACTTTCAAACTGGTTGCAATTATTCCTGTTATATGATGGAAACACTGTTGTATTTTTCTTGCATTTTATGGTTCGGGCGTTGAATTCTAAGCTCCTAACTATTCAATCTGTTGGACCAACGCCCTAGGGTGAAGCCTGGCTTGCTCGGAAAGTAGAAATGATCATAAGTTTCATACTGGTTGCAATTATTCGTTTTATACGATGGAAAAACTGTTGTATTTATATTGTATTTTATGCTTCTGGCGTTGACTTCTAAGGCCCTAGCTGTTCGATCTAGTGGAGCAACGCCCTAGAGTGAAGCCGAGGTTGCCCGGAAAGGAGAAATGACCATCACTTTCAAACTGGCTGCAATTAATCCTTTTATACGTTGGAAAAGCTGTTGTATTTATATCGTCTTTTATGCTTCTGGCGTTGACTTCTAAGGCCGTAACTATTCTATCCGTTGGAGCAACGCCGAAGGGTGAAGCCTAGGTTGCTCGGAAAGTAGAAATGACCATAAGTTTCATTCTGGTTGCAATTATTCGTTTTATACGATGGAAAAACTGTTGTATTTATATTGTATTTTATGCTTCTGGCGTTGATTTCTAAGGCACTAACGATTCGATCTGTTGGAGCAACGCCCTAGGGTGAAGCCTAGGTTGCTCGGAAAGTAGAAATGACCATAAGTTTCATACTGGTTGAAATTGATCGTTTTATACGATGGAAAAACTGTTGTATTTATATTGTATTTTATACATCTGGCGCTGACTTCTAAGGCACTAACTATTCGATCTGGTGGAGCAACGCCCTAGAGTGAAGCCTAGGTTGCCCGGAACGTAGAATTGGCCATCACTTTCAAACTGGTTGCAATTATTCCTGATATATGATGGAAAAACTGTTGTATTTTTATTGCATTTTATGCTTCGGGCATTGACTTCTGAGGCCCTAACTATTCAATCAGTTGGAGCACCGCCCTAGGGTGAAGCCTAGGTTGCCCGGAAAGTAGAAATGACCATAGCTTACATACTGGTTGCAATTATTCGTTTTATATGATGGAAAAATTGTTGTATTTATATTGTATTTTATGCTTCTGGCGTTCCCTTCTTAGTCCCGAACCATTCGATCTGGTGGAACAACGGCCTAGGGTGAAGCCTAGTTTGCCCGGAACGTAGAAATAACCATAGCTTTCATACTGGTTGCAATTATTCGTTTTGTATGATGGAAAAACTGTTGTATTTTTTTTGCATTTTATGGTTCGGGCGTTGACTTCGAATGCCCTAACTATTCAATCTGTTGGAGCAACGCCCTAGGGTGAAGCCTAGGTTGCTCGGACGGTAGAAATGTCCATAAGTTTCATACTGGTTGCAATTATTCGTTTTATACGATGGAAAAACTGTTGTATTTATATTATATTTTATACATCTGGCGTTGACTTCTAAGGTACTAACTATTCGATCTAGTGGAGCAACGCCCTAGAGTGAAGCCTATGTTGCCCGGAACGTAGAAATGACCATCACTTTCAAACTGGTTGCAATTATTCGTTTTATACGATGGAAAAACTGTTGTATTTATATTGTACTTTATACATCTGGCGTTGACTTCTAAGGTACTAACTATTCGATCTAGTGGAGCAAGGCCCTAGAGTGAAGCCTATGTTGCCCGGAACGTAGAAATGACCATCACTTTCAAACTGGTTGCAATTGTTCCTGTTATATGATGGAAACACTGTTGTATTTTTATTGCATTTTATGGTTCTGGCGTTCACTTCTTAGGCCCTAACTATTCGATCTGGTGGAACAACGTCCTAGGGTGAAGCCTAGGTTGCCCGGAACGTAGAAATGACCATTACTTTCACACTGTTTGCAATTATTCCTTTTATACGATGGTAAAGCTGTTGTATTTATATCGTACTTTATGCTTCTGGCGTTGACTTCTAAGGCCCTAGCTATTTGATTTGGTGGAGCAACGCCAGAGAGTGGGGCCTAGGTTGCCCGGTACATAGAAATGACCATTACTTTCACACTGTTTGCAAATATACATTATATACGATGGAAAATCTGTTGTATTTATGTTGTATTTTATGCTTCTGGCGTTGACTTCTTAGGCCCTAACTATTTGATCTGGTGGAGCACCGCCCTAGAGTGAACCCTAGGTTGCTCGGAATGTGGAAATGACCATAACTTTCACACTGGTTGCAATTATTCGTTTTATACGATGGAAAAGCTGTTGTATTTATATAGTATTTTATGCTTCTGGCGTTTACTTCTATGGACCTAACTATTCCATCTGGTGGAACAACGCCCTAGGGTGAAACCTAGGTTGCGCGGAACGTCGAAATGACCACAACTTTCACACTGGTAGCAATTATTCGTTTTATACGATGGAAAAACTGTTTTATTTATTTTGTATTTTATGCTTCTGGCGTTGACTTCTAAGGCCCTAACTATTCGATCTGGTGGAGCAACGCCCTTGAGTGAATCCTAGGTTGCCCGGAAAGTAGAAATGACCATAACTTTCACCCTGGCTGCAATTATTCGTTTTATATGATGGAAAAACTGTTGTATTTATATAGCGTTTTATGCTTCGGGCGTTGACTTCTAAGGACCTAACTATTCGATCTGATGGAGCAACGCACTAGAGTGAAGCCTAGGTTGCGCGGAACGTAGAAATGACCATAACGTTCACACTGGTAGCAATTATTCGTTTTATACGATGGAAAAACTGTTTTATTTATTTTGAATTTTATGCTTGTGGCGTTGTCTTCTAAGGCCCTAACTATTCGATCTGGTGGAGCAACGCCCTACAGTGAAGCCTAGGTTGCTCGGAACGGAGAAATGACCATAACTTTCACACCGGTTGCAAATATTCGTTTTATACGATGGAAAAACTGTTCTATTTATTTTGTATTTTATGCTTCGGGCGTTGACTTCTAAGGCCCTAACTATTCAATCTGTTGGTGCAACGACCAAGGGTGAAGCCTATGTTGCCCGGAAAGTAGAAATGACGTTAACTTTCATACTGGTTGCAATTATTCATTTTATACGATGGAAAAACTGTTTTATTTATTTTGTATTTTATGCTTCGGGCGTTGACTTCTAAGGCCCTAACTATTCGGTCTGGTGGCGCAACGTCCTAGAGTGAAGCCTAGGTTGCCCGCAACGTAGAAATGACCATAACTTTCACACTGGTTGCAATTATTCGTTTTATACGGTGGAAAAGCTGTTGCATCTTTATTGTATTTTATTCATCTGGGGTTGACTTCTAGGGCCGTAGCTATTAGATGTGGTGGAGCAACGCCCTAGAGTGACGCCTAGGTTGCCCGGAACGTAGAAATGACCATTACTTTCACAATGTTTGCAATTATTCATTTTATACGATGGAAAAGCTTTTGTACTTATATTGTATTTTATTCTTCTGGCGTCGGCTTCTTAGACCCTAACAATTCGATCTAGTGTAACAACACCCTAGAGTGAAGACTAGGTTTCCCGGAACATGGAAATGACCATTACTTTCACACTGTTTGCAGTTATTCCTGTTATACGGTGGAAAAACATTTGCATCTTTATTGTATTTTATTCTTCTGGCGTTGACTTCTAAGGCCCTAGCTATTCGATTTGGTGGAGCAACGCCCGAGAGTGATGCCTAGCTTGCCCGGAACGTAGAAATGACCATTGCATTCACACTGGTTGCAATTATTCGTCCTATACGATGGAAAACCTGTTGTATTTATATCGTACTTTATGCTTCTGGCGTTGACATATTAGGCCCTAACTATTCCATCTGGTGGAACAACGCCGTTGGGTGAAGCCTAGCTTGCGCGGCACGTAGCAATGACCATAACTTTCACGCTGGTAGCAATTATTCGTTTTCTACGATGGAAAAACTGTTTTAGTTATTTTGTATTTTGTGCTTCGGGCGTTGACTTCTAAGGCCCTAACTATTCGATCTGGTGGCGCAACGCCCTAGAGTGAAGCCTAGGTTGCCCGGAACGTAGAACTTACCATAACTTTCACACTGGTTGCTATCATTCGTTTTATACGATGGAAAGACTGTTATATTTATATTGTATTTTATGCTTCTGGCGTTGACTTCATAGGCCCTAACTATTCCACCTGGTGGAACAACGCCCTCGGGTGAAGCCTAGGTTGCGCGGAACGTAGAAATGACCATAACTTTCACACTGGTAGCAATTATTCGTTTTATACGATGGAAAAACTGTTTTATTTATTTAGTACTTTATGCTTCTGGCGTTGACTTCTAAGGCCCTAACTATTCGAACTGGTGGAGCAACGCCCTAGAGTGAAGCCTAGGTTGCCCGGAATGTAGAAATGACCATCACTTTCAAACTGGATGCAATTACTCCTGTTATATGATGGAAAAACTGTTGTACTTCTATTGCATTTTTTGCTTCGGGCATTGACTTCTAGGGCCCTAACTATTCGATCTGGTGGAACAACGCCCTAGGGTGAAGCCTAGGTTGCCCGGAACGTAGAAATGACCATTACATTCACACTGGTTGCAATTATTCGTTTTATACGATGGAAAAGCTGTTGCATTTATATCGTATTGTATGCTTCTGGCGTTGACGTCTTAGGCCCTAACTATTCGATCTGGTGGAACAACGCCCTAGTGTGAAGCCTAGGTTGCCCGGAACATGGAAATGACCATTACTTTCACACTGTTCGCGAATATACATTATATGCGACGGAGAAGCTGTTGTATTTATATTGTATTTTATGCTTCTGGCGTTGACTACTAAGGTACTAACTATTCGATCTGGTGGAGCAACGCCCGAGAGTGAAGCCTAGGTTGCCCGGAACGCAGAAATGACCATGACTTTCAAACTGGATGCAATTACTCCTGTTATATGATGGAAAAACTGTTGTACTTCTATTGCATTTTATGCTTCGGGCATTGACTTCTAGGGCCCTAACCATTCAATCTGTTGGAGTAATGCCCTAGGGTGAAGCCTAGGTTGCCCGGAAAGTAGAAATGACCATAACCTTCATCCTGGTTGCAATTATTCGTTTTATATGATGGAAAAACTGTTGTATTTATATTGTATTTTAAGCTTCTGGCGTTCACTTCTCAGGCCCTAACTATTCGGTCTGGTGGAACAACGCCCTAGGGTGAAGCCTAGGTTGCCCGGAACTTAGAAATGACCATAACTTTCACACTGGTAGCAATTATTCGTTTTATACAATGGAAAACCTGTTCTATTTATTTTGTATTTTATGTTTCGGGCGTTGACTCCTTAGGCCTTAACTATTCGACCTGGTGGAGCAACGCCCTAGAGTGAAACCTAGGTTGCCGGAACGTAGAAATGACCATAACTCTCACACTGGTTGCTATTATTCGTTTTATACGATGGAAAAACTGTTACATTTATATTGTATTTTATGCTTCTGGCGTTGACTTCTTAGGCCCTAACTATTCGATCTGGTGGAACAACGCCCTAGAGTGAGACCTACGTTGCCCGGAACGTAGAAATGACCATTACCTTCACCCTGGTTGCAATTATTCCTGTTTTACGATGGAAAAACTGTTGTACCTTTATTGTATTTTATGCTTGTGGCATTGACTTCTAAGGCCGTAGCTATTAGATGTGCTGGAATAACGCCCTAGAGTTACGCCTAGGTTGCGCGGAACGTAGAAATGACCATTACTTTCACAATGTTTGCAACTACTCATTTTATACGATGGAATAACTGTTGTACTTATATTGTATTTTATTCTTCTGGCGTTGACTTCTAAGGCCCTAGCTATTCGATTTGGTGGAGCAACGCCCGAGAGTGATACCTAGCTTGCCCGGAACGCAGAAATGACCATTACATTCACACTGGTTGCAATTATTCGTCTTATACGATGGAAAACCTGTTGTATTTATATCGTATTGTATGCTTCTGGCGTTGACTTATTAGGCCCTAACTATTCCATCTGGTGGAACAACGCCCTTGGGTGAAGCCTAGCTTGCGCGGCACGTAGCAATGACCATAACTTTCACACTGGTAGCAATTATTCGTTTTATACGATGGAAAAACTGTTTTAGTTATTTTGTATTTTGTGCTTCGGGCGTTGACTTCTAAGGCCCTAACTATTCGATCTGGTGGCGCAACGCCCTAGAGTGAAGCCTAGGTTGCCCGGAACGTAGAACTTACCATAACTTTCACACTGGTTGCTATCATTCGTTTTATACGATGGAAAGACTGTTATATTTATATTGTATTTTATGCTTCTGGCGTTGACTTCTTAATCCCTAACTGTTCGATCTGGTGGAACAACGTCCTAGGGTGAAGCCTAGGATGCCTGGAAAGTAGAAATGACCATAACATTCACACTGGTTGCAATTATTCGTTTTATACGATGGAAAAGCTGTTGCATCTTTATTGTATGTTATTCATCTGGGGTTGACTTCTAGGGCCGTAGCTATTAGATGTGGTGGAGCAACGCCCTAGAGTGACGCCTAGGTTGCCCGGAACGTAGAAATGACCATTACTTTCACAATGTTTGCAATTATTCATTTTATACGATGGAAAAGCTTTTGTACTTATACTGTATTTTATCCTTCTGGCGTCGACTTCTTAGGCCCTAACTATTCGATCTAGTGGAACAACGCCCTAGAGTGAAGACTAGGTTTCCCGGAACATGGAAATGACCATTACTTTCACAGTGTTTGCAGTTATTCCTGTTATACGGTGGAAAAACTTTTGCATCTTTATTCTATTTTATGCTTCTGGCGTTGTCTTCTAAGGCCCTAGCTATTCGATTTGGTGGAGCAACGCCCGAGAGTGAAGCCTAGGTTGCCCGGAACGTAGAAATGACAATTACACTCACACTGGTTGCAATTATTCGTCTTATACGATGGAAAAGCTGTTGTATTTATATCGTATTTTATGCTTCTGGCGTTGACTTCTTAGGCCCTAACTATTCCATCTGGTGGAACAACGCCCTTGGGTGAAGCCTGGGTTGCCCGGAACGTAGAAATGACCATAACTTTCACTCTGGTAGCAATTATTCGTTTTATACGATGGAAAAACTGTTGTATTTATTTTGTATTTTATGCTTCGGGCGTTGACTTTTAAGGCCCTAGCTATTCGATATGGTGGAACAACGCCCTAGAGCGAAGCCTAAGTTGCCCGGAACGAAGAAGTGACCATCACTTTCAAACTGGTTGCAATTATTCCTGTTATATGATGGAAAAACTGTTGTATTTTTATTGCATTTTAAGCTTCGGGCATTGACGTCTATGGTCCTACCCATTCAATCTGTTGGAGCAACGCCCTAGGGTGAAGCCTAGGTTGCCCGGAAAGTAGAAATGACCATAACTTTCACACTGGTTGCAATCATTCGTTTTATACGATGGAAAAGCTGTTGCATCTTTATTGTATTGTATTCTTCTGGCGTTGACTTCTAAGGCCGTAGCTATTAGATGTGGTGGAGCAACGCCCTAGAGTGACGCCTAGGTTGCCCGGAACGTAGAAATGACCATCACATTCAAACTGGTTGCAATTATTCCTGTAATATAATGGAAGAACTGTTGTACTATTATTGCATTTCATTCTTCGGGCATTGACTTCTAAGGCCCTAACTATTCAATCTGTTGGAGCAACGCCCTAGGGTGAAGCCTAGGTTGCCCAGAAAGTAGAAATGACCGTAAATTCATCCTGGTTGCAATTATTCGTTTTACATGATGGAAAAACTGCTGTATTTATAATGTATTTTTTGCTTCTGGCGTTCACTTCTTAGGCCCTAACTATTCGATCTGGTGGAACAACGCCCTAGGGTGAAGCCTAGGTTGCCCGGAACGTAGAAATGACCATAACTTCACACTGGTAGCAATTATTCGTTTTATACGATTGAAAAACTGTTCTATTTATTTTGTATTTTATGCTTCGGGCGTTGACTTCTAAGGCCGTAGCTTTTCGATCTGGTCGAGCAACGCCTTAGAGTGAAGCCTAGGTTGCCCGGAACGTAGAAATGACCATAACTTCACACTGGTTGCAATTATTCGTTTTATACGATGGGAAAGCTGTTGTATTTATATCGTATTTTATGCTTCTTGCGTTGACGTCTTAGGCCCTAACTATTCCATCTGGTGGAACAACGCCCTAGGCTGAAGCCTAGGTTGCCCGGAACGTAGAAATGACCATAAGTTTCACACTGGTAGCAATTATTCGTTTTATACGATGGAAAAGCTGTTGTATTTATATCGTATTTTATGCTTCTGGCGTTGACTCCTAAGGCCCTAACTATTCGATCTGGTGGAGCAACTCCCTAGAGTGCACACTAGGTTGCTCGGAATGTATAAATGTCCACAACTTTCACACTGGTTGCAATTACTCGTTTTATGGGATGGAAAAGCTGTTGTATTTTTATTGCATTTTATGCTTCTGGCGTTCACTTGTTAGGCCCTAACTATCCGATCTGGTGGAACAACGCCCTTGTGTGAAGCCAAGGTTGCCCGGAACGTAGAAATGACCATAACTTCACACTGGTTGCAATTATTCGTTTTATACGATTGAAAAGCTGTTATATTTATATTGTATTTTATCCTTCTGGCGCTGAATTCTAAGTCCCTAACTATTCGATCTGGTGGAGCAACGCCCTAGAGTGAAGCCTAGGTTGCCTGGAACGTAGAAATGACCATTACCTTAACACTGTTTGCAAATATACATTATATACGATGGAAAAGCTGTTGTACTTGTATTGTAAGTTATGCTTCTGGCGTTGACTTCTTAGGCCATAACTATTTGATTTGGTGAAGCACAGCCCTAGGGTGAAGCCTAGGTTGCCCGGAACGTAGAACATACCATCACCTTCACAACTGTTGCAATTATTTCTGTTATACGATGGAAAAACTGTTGCACCTTTATTGTATTTTATGCTTCTGGCGTTGACTTCTTAGGCCCTAACTACTCGATCTGGTGTAGCAACGTCCTAGAGTGAAGCCTAGGTTGACCGGAACGTAGAAATGACCATAACTTTCACACTGGTTGCTATTATTCGTTTTATACGATGGAAAAGCTGTTATATTTATATTCTATTTTATGCTTCTGGCGTTGACTTCTTAGGCCCTAACTATTCCATCTGGTGGAACAACGCCCTTGGGTGAAGCCTCGGTTGCGCGGAACGTATTAATGACCATAACTTTCACACTGGTAGCAATTATTCGTTTTATACGATGGAAAAACTGTTCTATTTATTTTGTATTTTATGCTTCGGGCGTTGACTTCTAAGGCCGTAGCTTTTCGATCTGGTCGAGCAACGCCTTAGAGTGAAGCCTAGGTTGCCCGGAACGTAGAAATGACCATAACTTCACACTGGTTGCAATTATTCGTTTTATACGATGGAAAAGCTGTTGTATTTATATCGTATTTTATGCTTCTTGCGTTGACGTCTTAGGCCCTAACTGTTCCATCTGGTGGAACAACGCCCTAGGCTGAAGCCAAGGTTGCTCGGAACGTAGAAATGACCATAACTTTCACACTGGTAGCAATTATTCGTTTTATACGATGGAAAAGCTGTTGTATTTTTATTGCATTTTATGCTTCTGGCGTTCACTTCTTAGGCCCTAACTATTCGATCTGGTGGAACAACGCCCTTGTGTGAAGCCAAGGTTGCCCGAAACGTAGAAATGACCATAACTTTCACACTGGTAGCAATTATTCATTTTATACGATGGAAAAGGTGTTGTATTTATATTGTATTGTATGCTTCTAGCGTTGACTTCTAAGGCCCTAACTATTCGATCTGGTGGAGGAACGCCCTAGAGTGAAGCCTAGGTTGCCCGGAACGTAGAAATGACCATTACCTTAACACTGTTTGCAAATATACATTATATACGATGGAAAAGCTGTTGAACTTGTATTGTAAGTTATGCTTCTGGCGTTGACTTCTTAGGCCCTAACTATTTGATTTGGTGAAGCACAGCCTTAGGGTGAAGCCTAGGTTGCCCGGAACGTAGAACATACCATCACCTTCACAACTGTTGCAATTATTTCTGTTATACGATGGAAAAACTGTTGCACCTTTATTGTATTTTATGCTTCTGGCGTTGACTTCTTAGGCCCTAACTACTCGATCTGGTGGAGCAACGTCCTAGAGTGAAGCCTAGGTTGACCGGAACGTAGAAATGACCATAACTTTCACACTGGTTGCTATTATTCGTTTTATACGATGGAAAAGCTGTTATATTTATATTCTATTTTATGCTTCTGGCGTTGACTTCTTAGGCCCTAACTATTCGATCTGGTGGAACAACGCCCTAGAGTGAAGCCTAGGTTGCCTGGAACGTAGAACTGACCATTACTTTCACAGTGTTTGCAGTTATACCTGTTATACGATGGAAAAACTGTTGAATCTTTATTGTATTTTATGCTTCTGGCGCTGATTTCTAAGGCCCTAACTATACAATCTGGTGGAGAAAACGCCCTATAGTGAAGCCTAGGTGGCCCGGAACGTAGAAATGACCATTACATTCACACTGGTTGCAATTATTCGTTTTATACGATGGAAAATCTGTTGTATTTATATCGTATTTTATGCTTCTGGCGTTGACTTCTTAGGCCCTAACTATTCCATCTGGTGGAACAACGCCCTTGGGTGAAGCCTCGGTTGCGCGGAACGTATTAATGACCATAACTTTCACACTGGTAGCAATTATTCGTTTTATACGATGGAAAAACTGTTCTATTTATTTTGTATTTTATGCTTCGGGCGTTGACTTCTAAGGCCGTAGCTTTTCGATCTGGTCGAGCAACGCCTTAGAGTGAAGCCTAGGTTGCCCGGAACGTAGAAATGACCATAACTTCACACTGGTTGCAATTATTCGTTTTATACGGTGGAAAAGCAGTTGTATTTATATCGTATTTTATGCTTCTTGCGTTGACGTCTTAGGCCCTGACTATTCCATCTGGTGGAACAACGCCCTAGGCTGAAGCCTAGGTTGCCCGAAACGTAGAAATGACCATAACTTTCACACTGGTAGCAATTATTCGTTTTATACAATGGAAAAGCTGTTGTATTTATTTCGTATTTTATGCTTCTGGCGTTGACTCCTTAGGCCTTAACTATTCGACCTGGTGGAGCAACGCCCTAGAGTGAAACCTAGGTTGCCGGAACGTAGAAATGACCAGTACACTCACACTGGTTGCAGTTATTCCCGTAAAACGATGGAAAAACTGTTGCATCTTTATTGTATTTTATGCTTCTGGCGTTGACTTCCAAGGCCCTAACTATTCGATCTGGTGGAGCAACGCCCTAGAGTGAAGCCTAAGTTGCCCGGATCGTAGAAATGACCATAACTCTCACACTGGTTGCTATTATTCGTTTTATACGATGGAAAAACTGTTACATTTATATTGTATTTTATGCTTCTGGCGTTGACTTCTTTGGCCCTAACTATTCGATCTGGTGGAACAACGCCCTAGAGTGAGACCTACGTTGCCCGGAACGTAGAAATGACCATTACCTTCACCCTGGTTGCAATTATTCCTGTTTTACGATGGAAAAACTGTTGTACCTTTATTGTATTTTATGCTTGTGGCATTGACTTCTAAGGCCGTAGCTATTAGATGTGCTGGAATAACGCCCTAGAGTTACGCCTAGGTTGCGCGGAACGTAGAAATGACCATTACTTTCACAATGTTTGCAACTACTCATTTTATACGATGGAATAACTGTTGTACTTATATTGTATTTTATTCTTCTGGCGTTGACTTCTAAGGCCCTAGCTATTCGATTTGGTGGAGCAACGCCCGAGAGTGATGCCTAGCTTGCCCGGAACGCAGAAATGACCATTACATTCACACTGGTTGCAATTATTCGTCTTATACGATGGAAAACCTGTTGTATTTATATCGTATTGTATGCTTCTGGCGTTGACTTATTAGGCCCTAACTATTCCATGTGGTGGAACAACGCCCTTGGGTGAAGCCTAGCTTGCGCGGCACGTAGCAATGACCATAACTTTCACACTGGTAGCAATTATTCGTTTTATACGATGGAAAAACTGTTTTAGTTATTTTGTATTTTGTGCTTCGGGCGTTGACTTCTAAGGCCCTAACTATTCGATCTGGTGGCGCAACGCCCTAGAGTGAAGCCTAGGTTGCCCGGAACGTAGAAATGACCATAACTTCACACTGGTTGCAATTATTCGTTTTATACGATGGAAAAGCTGTTGTATTTATATCGTATTTTATACTTCTTGCGTTGACGTCTTAGGCCCTAACTATTCCATCTGGTGGAACAACGACCTAGGCTGAAGCCTAGGTTGCCCGGAACGTAGAAATGACCATAAGTTTCACACTGGTAGCAATTATTCGTTTTATACGATGGAAAAGCTGTTGTATTTATATCGTATTTTATGCTTCTGGCGTTGACTCCTAAGGCCCTAACTATTCGATCTGGTGGAGCAACTCCCTAGAGTGCACACTAGGTTGCTCGGAATGTATAAATGTCCACAACTTTCACACTGGTTGCAATTATTCGTTTTATGGGATGGAAAAGCTGTTGTATTTTTATTGCATTTTATGCTTCTGGCGTTCACTTGTTAGGCCCTAACTATCCGATCTGGTGGAACAACGCCCTTGTGTGAAGCCAAGGTTGCCCGGAACGTAGAAATGACCATAACTTCACACTGGTTGCAATTATTCGTTTTATACGATTGAAAAGCTGTTATATTTATATTGTATTTTATCCTTCTGGCGCTGAATTCTAAGTCCCTAACTATTCGATCTGGTGGAGCAACGCCCTAGAGTGAAGCCTAGGTTGCCTGGAACGTAGAAATGACCATTACCTTAACACTGTTTGCAAATATACATTATATACGATGGAAAAGCTGTTGTACTTGTATTGTAAGTTATGCTTGTGGCGTTGACTTCTTAGGCCATGACTATTTGATTTGGTGAAGCACAGCCCTAGGGTGAAGCCTAGGTTGCCCGGAACGTAGAAATGACCATAACTTTCACACTGGTTGCTATTATTCGTTTTATACTATGGAAAAGCTGTTATATTTATATTCTATTTTATGCTTCTGGCGTTGACTTCTTAGGCCCTAACTATTCCATCTGGTGGAACAACGACCTTGGGTGAAGCCTCGGTTGCGCGGAACGTATTAATGACCATAACTTTCACACTGGTAGCAATTATTCGTTTTATACGATGGAAAGACTGTTATATTTATATTGTATTTTATGCTTCTGGCGTTGACTTCTTAGGCCCTAACTGTTCGATCTGGTGGAACAACGTCCTAGGGTGAAGCCTAGGATGCCCGGAAAGTAGAAATGACCATAACATTCACACTGGTTGCAATTATTCGTTTTATACGATGGAAAAGCTGTTGCATCTTTATTGTATGTTATTCATCTGGGGTTGACTTCTAGGGCCGTAGCTATTAGATGTGGTGGAGCAACGCCCTAGAGTGACGCCTAGGTTGCCCGGAAAGTAGAAATGACCATTACTTTCACAATGTTTGCAATTATTCATTTTATACGATGGAAAAGCTTTTGTACTTATACTGTATTTTATTCTTCTGGCGTCGACTTCTTAGGCCCTAACTATTCGATCTAGTGGAACAACGCCCTAGAGTGAAGACTAGGTTTCCCGGAACATGGAAATGACCATTACTTTCACAGTGTTTGCAGTTATTCCTGTTATACGGTGGCAAAACTTTTGCATCTTTATTCTATTTTATGCTTCTGGCGTTGTCTTCTAAGGCCCTAGCTATTCGATTTGGTGGAGCAACGCCCGAGAGTGAAGCCTAGGTTGCCCGGAACGTAGAAATGACAATTACACTCACACTGGTTGCAATTATTCGTCTTATACGATGGAAAAGCTGTTGTATTTATATCGTATTTTATGCTTCTGGCGTTGACTTCTTAGGCCCTAACTATTCCATCTGGTGGAACAACGCCCTTGGGTGAAGCCTGGGTTGCCCGGAACGTAGAAATGACCATAACTTTCACTCTGGTAGCAATTATTCGTTTTATACGATGGAAAAACTGTTGTATTTATTTTGTATTTTATGCTTCGGGTGTTGACTTTTAAGGCCCTAGCTATTCGATATGGTGGAACAACGCCCTAGAGCGAAGCCTAAGTTGCCCGGAACGAAGAAGTGACCATCACTTTCAAACTGGTTGCAATTATTCCTGTTATATGATGGAAAAACTGTTGCATTTTTATTGCATTTTAAGCTTCGGGCATTGACGTCTATGGTCCTAAAGATTCAATCTGTTGGAGCAACGCCCTAGGGTGAAGCCTAGGTTGCCCGGAAAGTAGAAATGACCATAACTTTCACACTGGTTGCAATCATTCGTTTTATACGATGGAAAAGCTGTTGCATCTTTATTGTATTGTATTCTTCTGGCGTTGACTTCTAAGGCCGTAGCTATTAGATGTGGTGGAGCAACGCCCTAGAGTGACGCCTAGGTTGCCCGGAACGTAGAAATGAACATCACATTCAAACTGGTTGCAATTATTCCTGTAATATAATGGAAGAACTGTTGTACTATTATTGCATTTTATTCTTCGGGCATTGACTTCTAAGGCCCTAACTATTCAATCTGATGGAGCAACGCCCTAGGGTGAAGCCTAGGTTGCCCAGAAAGTAGAAATGACCGTAAATTCATCCTGGTTGCAATTATTCGTTTTATACGATTGAAAAACTGTTCTATTTATTTTGTATTTTATGCTTCGGGCGTTGACTTCTAAGGCCGTAGCTTTTCGATCTGGTCGAGCAACGCCTTAGAGTGAAGCCTAGGTTGCCCGGAACGTAGAAATGACCATAACTTCACACTGGTTGCAATTATTCGTTTTATACGATGGAAAATCTGTTGTATTTATATCGTATTTTATGCTTCTGGCGTTGACTTCTTAGGCCCTAACTATTCCATCTGGTGGAACAACGCCCTTGGGTGAAGCCTCGGTTGCGCGGAACGTATTAATGACCATAACTTTCACACTGGTAGCAATTATTCGTTTTATACGATGGAAAAACTGTTCTATTTATTTTGTATTTTATGCTTCGGGCGTTGACTTCTAAGGCCGTAGCTTTTCGATCTGGTCGAGCAACGCCTTAGAGTGAAGCCTAGGTTGCCCGGAACGTAGAAATGACCATAACTTCACACTGGTTGCAATTATTCGTTTTATACGGTGGAAAAGCAGTTGTATTTATATCGTATTTTATGCTTCTTGCGTTGACGTCTTAGGCCCTGACTATTCCATCTGGTGGAACAACGCCCTAGGCTGAAGCCTAGGTTGCCCGAAACGTAGAAATGACCATAACTTTCACACTGGTAGCAATTATTCGTTTTATACAATGGAAAAGCTGTTGTATTTTTATTGCATTTTATGCTTGTGGCGTTCACTTCTTAGGCCCTAACTATTCGATCTGGTGGAACAACGCCCTTGTGTGAAGCCAAGGTTGCCCGAAACGTAGAAATGACCATAACTTTCACACTGGTAGCAATTATTCATTTTATACGATGGAAAAGGTGTTGTATTTATATTGTATTGTATGCTTCTAGCGTTGACTTCTAAGGCCCTAACTATTCGATCTGGTGGAGCAACGCCCTAGAGTGAAGCCTAGGTTGCCCGGAACGTAGAAATGACCATTACCTTAACACTGTTTGCAAATATACATTATAAACGATGGAAAAGCTGTTGTACTTGTATTGTAAGTTACACTTCTGGCGTTGACTTCTTAGGCCCTAACTATATGATCTGGTGGAGCACCGCCCTAGGGTGAAGCCTAGGTTGCCCGGAACGTAGAACATACCATCACCTTCACAACGGTTGCAACTATTTCCGTTATACGATGGAAAAACTGTTGCACCTTTATTGTATTTTATGCTTCTGGCGTTGACTTCTTAGGCCCTACCTACTCGATCTGGTGGAGCAACGTCCTAGAGTGAAGCCTAGGTTGACCGGAACGTAGAAATGACCATAACTTTCACACTGGTTACCATTATTCGTCTTATACGATGGAAAAGCTGTTGTATTTATATCGTATTTTATGCTTCTGGCGTTGACTTCCTAGTCCCTAACTATTCCATGTGGTGGAACAACGCCCTAGGGTGAAGCCTAGGTTGCCCGGGACGTAGAAATGACCATAACTTTCACACTGGTTGCTATTATTCGTTTTATACGATGGAAAAAGTGTTATATTTATATTGTATTTTATGCTTCTGGCGTTGACTTCTTAGGCCCTAACTCTTCGATCTGGTGGAGCAACGCCTCAGAGTTAAGCCTAGGATGCCCGAAACGTCGAAATGATCATTACTTTCGCACTGGTTGCATTTAGTCATGCTATACGATGGAAAAACTGTTGCATTTTTATTGTATCTTATGCTTCTGGCGTTGACTTCTATGGCCCTACCTATTCGATCTGGTGGAGCAACGCCCTAGAGTGAAGCCTAGGTTGCTCGGAACGTAGAAATGACCATTACCTTCACACTGTTTGCAATTATTCATTTTATACGATGGCAAAGCTGTTGTATTTATATTGTATTTTATGCTTCCGGCGTTAACTTCTAAGGCCGTAGCTATCAGATGTGGAGCAGCAACGCCCTAGAGTGACACGTAGGTTGCCAGTTGCGTAGAAATGACCATTACTTTCACAATGTTCGCAATCATTCATTATATACGATGGAAAAACTGTTGTACTTATATTGTATTTTATGCTTCGGGCGTTGACTTCTAAGACCCTATCTATTCGGTTTGGTGGAGCAACGCCCTACACTGAAGCCTAGCTTGCCCGGCACGTAGAAATGACCAGTACTTTCACACTGGTTACAGTTATTCGTTTTATACAATGGAAAAATAGTTCTATGTATTTTGCATTTTATGCTTCGGGCGTTGATTTCTAAGGCCCTAACTATTCGATCTGGTGGAGCAACGCCCTAGAGTGAAGCCTAGGTTGTGCGGGAAGTAGAAATGACCATAACTTTCACACTGGTTGCTATTATTCGTTTTATACGATGCAAAATCTGTTATATTTATATTGCATATTATGCTTCTGGCATTGAATTCTAAGTCCCTAGCTATTCCATCTGGTGGAGCAACACCCGCGCGTGATGCCTAGGTTGCCCGGAACGTAGAAATGACCATTAGTTCCACACTGTTTGCAAATATACCTTACATACGATGGGAAAGCTGTTGTACTTATATTGTAATTTATGCTTCTGGCGTTGACTTCTTAGGCCCTAACTCTTCGATCTGGTGGAGCAACGCCTCAGAGTTAAGCCTAGGATGCCCGAAACGTCGAAATGATCATTACTTTCGCACTGGTTGCAATTAGTCATGCTATACGATGGAAAAACTGTTGCATTTTTATTGTATCTTATGCTTCTGGCGTTGGCTTCTATGGCCCTACCTATTCGATCTGGTGGAGCAACGCCCTAGAGTGAAGCCTAGGTTGCTCGGAACGTAGAAATGACCATTACCTTCACACTGTTTGCAATTATTCATTTTATACGATGGCAAAGCTGTTGTATTTATATTGTATTTTATGCTTCCGGCGTTAACTTCTAAGGCCGTAGCTATCAGATGTGGAGCAGCAACGCCCTAGAGTGACACGTAGGTTGCCAGGCACGTAGAAATGACCATTACTTTCACAATGTTCGCAATCATTCATTTTATACGATGGAAAAACTGTTGTACTTATATTGTATTTTATGCTTCGGGCGTTGACTTCTAAGGCCCTAACTATTCGGTTTGGTGGAGCAACGCCCCACAGTGAAGCCTAGGTTGCCCGGCACGTAGAAATGACCAGTACTTTCACACTGGTTACAGTTATTCGTTTTATACAATGGAAAAACTGTTCTATTTATTTTGCATTTTATGCTTCTGGCATTGAATTCTAAGTCCCTATCTATTCCAACTGGTGGAGCAACACCCTAGAGTGCAGCCTAGGTTGCCCGGAACGTAGAAATGACAATTACTTTCACACTGTTTGCAATTACTCATTTTATGCGATGGTAAAGTTGTTGTATTTATATTGTATTTTATCCTTCTGGCGTTGAATTCTAAGCCCCTAGCTATTAGATCTGGTGGAGCAACGCCCTAGAGTGAAACCTAGGTTACCCGGAACGTAGAAATGACCAGTACTTTCACACTGGTTGCAGTTATCCGTTTTATACAATGGAAAAACTGTTCTATTTATTTTGCATTTTATGCTTCGGGCGTTGACCTCTATGGCGCTAGCTATTCCATCTGGTGGAGCAACACCCTAGCGAGAAGCCTAGGTTGCCCGGAACGTAGAAATGCCTATTACTTCCACACTGTTTGCAAATATGCATTATATACGCTGGAAAAGCTGTTGTACATATATTGTAATTTATGCTTCTGGCGTTAACTTCTTAGGCCGTAACTGTTTGATCTGGTAGAGCACCGCCCTAGGGAGATGCCTAGGTTGCCCGGAACGTAGAAATGACCATTACCTTCACACTGGTTGCAGTTATCCGTTTTATACAATGGAAAAACTGTTCCATTTATTTTGCATTTTATACTTCGGGCGTTGACTTCTATGGCCCTAGCTATTCCATCTGGTGGAGAAACACACGAGCGCGAAGCCTAGGTTGCCCGGAACGTAGAAATGACCATTACCTTCACACTGTTTGCAATTATTCATTTTATACGATGGCAAAGCTGTTGTATTTATATTGTATTTTATGCTTCCGGCGTTAACTTCTAAGGCCGTAGCTATCAGATGTGGAGCAGCAACGCCCTAGAGTGACACGTAGGTTGCCAGGCACGTAGAAATGACCATTACTTTCACAATGTTCGCAATCATTCATTTTATACGATGGAAAAACTGTTGTACTTATATTGTATTTTATGCTTCGGGCGTTGACTTCTCAGGCCCTAACTATTCGGTTTGGTGGAGCAATGCCCTACAGTGAAGCCTAGGTTGCCCGGCACGTAGAAATGACCAGTACTTTCACACTGGTTACAGTTATTCGTTTTATACAATGGAAAAACTGTTCTATTTATTTTGCATTTTATGCTTCTGGCATTGAATTCTAAGTCCCTATCTATTCCAACTGGTGGAGCAACACCCTAGAGTGCAGCCTAGGTTGCCCGGAACGTAGAAATGACCATTACTTTCACACTGTTTGCAATTATTCGTTTTATACGATGGAAAAACTGTTGTATTTATTTTGTATTTTATGCATCGGGCGTTGACTTCTAAGGCCGTAGCTTTTCGATCTGGTCGAGCAACGCCTTAGAGTGAAGCCTAGGTTGCCCGGAACGTAGAAATGACCATAACTTTCACACTGGTTACCATTATTCGTTTTATACGATGAAAATGCTGTTGTATTTATATTGTATTTTATGCTTCTGGCGTTGACTTCTTAGGCCCTAACTATTCCATCTGGTGGAGCAACGCCCTAGGGTGAAGCCTAGGTTGCCCGGAACGCAGAAATGACCAGTACTTTCCCACTGGTTGCAGTTATTCGTTTTATACAATGGAAAAACTGTTCTATGTATTTTGCATTTTATGCTTCGGGCGGTGATTTCTAAGGCCCTAACTATTCGATCTGGTGGAGCAACGCCCTAGAGTGAAGCCTAGGTTGTGCGGGAAGTAGAAATGACCATAACTTTCACACTGGTTGCTATTATTCGTTTTATACGATGCAAAATCTGTTATATTTATATTGCATATTATGCTTCTGGCATTGAATTCTAAGTCCCTAGCTACTCCATCTGGTGGAGCAACACCCTCGCGTGATGCCTAGGTTGCCCGGAACGTAGAAATGACCATTAGTTCCACACTGATTGCAAATATACCTTACATACGATGGGAAAGCTGTTGTACTTATATTGTAATTTATGCTTCTGGCGTTGACTTCTTAGGCCCTAACTCTTCGATCTGGTGGAGCAACGCCTCAGAGTTAAGCCTAGGATGCCCGAAACGTCGAAATGATCATTACTTTCACACTGGTTGCAATTAGTCATGCTATACGATGGAAAAACTGTTGCATTTTTATTGTATCTTATGCTTCTGGCGTTGACTTCTATGGCCCTACCTATTCGATCTGGTGGAGCAACGCCCTAGAGTGAAGCCTAGGTTGCTCGGAACGTAGAAATGACCATTACCTTCACACTGTTTGCAATTATTCATTTTATACGATGGCAAAGCTGTTGTATTTATATTGTATTTTATGCTTCCGGCGTTAACTTCTAAGGCCGTAGCTATCAGATGTGGAGCAGCAACGCCCTAGAGTGACACGTAGGTTGCCAGGCACGTAGAAATGACCATTACTTTCACAATGTTCGCAATCATTCATTTTATACGATGGAAAAACTGTTGTACTTATATTGTATTTTATGCTTCGGGCGTTGACTTCTAAGGCCCTAACTATTCGGTTTGGTGGAGCAACGCCCCACAGTGAAGCCTGGGTTGCCCGGCACGTAGAAATGACCAGTACTTTCACACTGGTTACAGTTATTCGTTTTATACAATGGAAAAACTGTTCTATTTATTTTGCATTTTATGCTTCTGGCATTGAATTCTAAGTCCCTATCTATTCCAACTGGTGGAGCAACACCCTAGAGTGCAGCCTAGGTTGCCCGGCACGTAGAAATGACCAGTACTTTCCCACTGGTTGCAGTTATTCGTTTTATACAATGGAAAAACTGTTCTATGTATTTTGCATTTTATGCTTCGGGCGGTGATTTCTAAGGCCCTAACTATTCGATCTGGTGGAACAACGCCCTAGAGTGAAGCCTAGGTTGTGCGGGAAGTAGAAATGACCATAACTTTCACACTGGTTGCTATTATTCGTTTTATACGATGCAAAATCTGTTATATTTATATTGCATATTATGCTTCTGGCATTGAATTCTAAGTCCCTAGCTACTCCATCTGGTGGAGCAACACCCTCGCGTGATGCCTAGGTTGCCCGGAACGTAGAAATGACCATTAGTTCCACACTGATTGCAAATATACCTTACATACGATGGGAAAGCTGTTGTACTTATATTGTAATTTATGCTTCTGGCGTTGACTTCTTAGGCCCTAACTCTTCGATCTGGTGGAGCAACGCCTCAGAGTTAAGCCTAGGATGCCCGAAACGTCGAAATGATCATTACTTTCACACTGGTTGCAATTAGTCATGCTATACGATGGAAAAACTGTTGCATTTTTATTGTATCTTATGCTTCTGGCGTTGACTTCTATGGCCCTACCTATTCGATCTGGTGGAGCAACGTCCTAGAGTGAAGCCTAGGTTGACCGGAACGTAGAAATGACCATAACTTTCACACTGGTTCCCATTATTCGTCTTATACGATGGAAAAGCTGTTGTATTTATATCGTATTTTATGCTTCTGGCGTTGACTTCCTAGTCCCTAACTATTCCATGTGGTGGAACAACGCCCTAGGGTGAAGCCTAGGTTGCCCGGGACGTAGAAATGACCATAACTTTCACACTGGTTGCTATTATTCGTTTTATACGATGGAAAAAGTGTTATATTTATATTGTATTTTATGCTTCTGGCGTTGACTTCTTAGGCCCTAACTCTTCGATCTGGTGGAGCAACGCCTCAGAGTTAAGCCTAGGATGCCCGAAACGTCGAAATGATCATTACTTTCGCACTGGTTGCATTTAGTCATGCTATACGATGGAAAAACTGTTGCATTTTTATTGTATCTTATGCTTCTGGCGTTGACTTCTATGGCCCTACCTATTCGATCTGGTGGAGCAACGCCCTAGAGTGAAGCCTAGGTTGCTCGGAACGTAGAAATGACCATTACCTTCACACTGTTTGCAATTATTCATTTTATACGATGGCAAAGCTGTTGTATTTATATTGTATTTTATGCTTCCGGCGTTAACTTCTAAGGCCGTAGCTATCAGATGTGGAGCAGCAACGCCCTAGAGTGACACGTAGGTTGCCAGGCACGTAGAAATGACCATTACTTTCACAATGTTCGCAATCATTCATTATATACGATGGAAAAACTGTTGTACTTATATTGTATTTTATGCTTCGGGCGTTGACTTCTAAGACCCTATCTATTCGGTTTGGTGGAGCAACGCCCTACACTGAAGCCTAGCTTGCCCGGCACGTAGAAATGACCAGTACTTTCACACTGGTTACAGTTATTCGTTTTATACAATGGAAAAATAGTTCTATGTATTTTGCATTTTATGCTTCGGGCGTTGATTTCTAAGGCCCTAACTATTCGATCTGGTGGAGCAACGCCCTAGAGTGAAGCCTAGGTTGTGCGGGAAGTAGAAATGACCATAACTTTCACACTGGTTGCTATTATTCGTTTTATACGATGCAAAATCTGTTATATTTATATTGCATATTATGCTTCTGGCATTGAATTCTAAGTCCCTAGCTATTCCATCTGGTGGAGCAACACCCGCGCGTGATGCCTAGGTTGCCCGGAACGTAGAAATGACCATTAGTTCCACACTGTTTGCAAATATACCTTACATACGATGGGAAAGCTGTTGTACTTATATTGTAATTTATGCTTCTGGCGTTGACTTCTTAGGCCCTAACTCTTCGATCTGGTGGAGCAACGCCTCAGAGTTAAGCCTAGGATGCCCGAAACGTCGAAATGATCATTACTTTCGCACTGGTTGCAATTAGTCATGCTATACGATGGAAAAACTGTTGCATTTTTATTGTATCTTATGCTTCTGGCGTTGGCTTCTATGGCCCTACCTATTCGATCTGGTGGAGCAACGCCCTAGAGTGAAGCCTAGGTTGCTCGGAACGTAGAAATGACCATTACCTTCACACTGTTTGCAATTATTCATTTTATACGATGGCAAAGCTGTTGTATTTATATTGTATTTTATGCTTCCGGCGTTAACTTCTAAGGCCGTAGCTATCAGATGTGGAGCAGCAACGCCCTAGAGTGACACGTAGGTTGCCAGGCACGTAGAAATGACCATTACTTTCACAATGTTCGCAATCATTCATTTTATACGATGGAAAAACTGTTGTACTTATATTGTATTTTATGCTTCGGGCGTTGACTTCTAAGGCCCTAACTATTCGGTTTGGTGGAGCAACGCCCCACAGTGAAGCCTAGGTTGCCCGGCACGTAGAAATGACCAGTACTTTCACACTGGTTACAGTTATTCGTTTTATACAATGGAAAAACTGTTCTATTTATTTTGCATTTTATGCTTCTGGCATTGAATTCTAAGTCCCTATCTATTCCAACTGGTGGAGCAACACCCTAGAGTGCAGCCTAGGTTGCCCGGAACGTAGAAATGACCATTACTTTCACACTGTTTGCAATTACTCATTTTATGCGATGGTAAAGTTGTTGTATTTATATTGTATTTTATCCTTCTGGCGTTGAATTCTAAGCCCCTAGCTATTAGATCTGGTGGAGCAACGCCCTAGAGTGAAACCTAGGTTACCCGGAACGTAGAAATGACCAGTACTTTCACACTGGTTGCAGTTATCCGTTTTATACAATGGAAAAACTGTTCTATTTATTTTGCATTTTATGCTTCGGGCGTTGACCTCTATGGCGCTAGCTATTCCATCTGGTGGAGCAACACCCTAGCGAGAAGCCTAGGTTGCCCGGAACGTAGAAATGCCTATTACTTCCACACTGTTTGCAAATATGCATTATATACGCTGGAAAAGCTGTTGTACATATATTGTAATTTATGCTTCTGGCGTTAACTTCTTAGGCCGTAACTGTTTGATCTGGTAGAGCACCGCCCTAGGGAGATGCCTAGGTTGCCCGGAACGTAGAAATGACCATTACCTTCACACTGGTTGCAGTTATCCGTTTTATACAATGGAAAAACTGTTCCATTTATTTTGCATTTTATACTTCGGGCGTTGACTTCTATGGCCCTAGCTATTCCATCTGGTGGAGAAACACACGAGCGCGAAGCCTAGGTTGCCCGGAACGTAGAAATGACCATTACCTTCACACTGTTTGCAATTATTCATTTTATACGATGGCAAAGCTGTTGTATTTATATTGTATTTTATGCTTCCGGCGTTAACTTCTAAGGCCGTAGCTATCAGATGTGGAGCAGCAACGCCCTAGAGTGACACGTAGGTTGCCAGGCACGTAGAAATGACCATTACTTTCACAATGTTCGCAATCATTCATTTTATACGATGGAAAAACTGTTGTACTTATATTGTATTTTATGCTTCGGGCGTTGACTTCTCAGGCCCTAACTATTCGGTTTGGTGGAGCAATGCCCTACAGTGAAGCCTAGGTTGCCCGGCACGTAGAAATGACCAGTACTTTCACACTGGTTACAGTTATTCGTTTTATACAATGGAAAAACTGTTCTATTTATTTTGCATTTTATGCTTCTGGCATTGAATTCTAAGTCCCTATCTATTCCAACTGGTGGAGCAACACCCTAGAGTGCAGCCTAGGTTGCCCGGAACGTAGAAATGACCATTACTTTCACACTGTTTGCAATTATTCGTTTTATACGATGGAAAAACTGTTGTATTTATTTTGTATTTTATGCATCGGGCGTTGACTTCTAAGGCCGTAGCTTTTCGATCTGGTCGAGCAACGCCTTAGAGTGAAGCCTAGGTTGCCCGGAACGTAGAAATGACCATAACTTTCACACTGGTTACCATTATTCGTTTTATACGATGAAAATGCTGTTGTATTTATATTGTATTTTATGCTTCTGGCGTTGACTTCTTAGGCCCTAACTATTCCATCTGGTGGAGCAACGCCCTAGGGTGAAGCCTAGGTTGCCCGGAACGCAGAAATGACCAGTACTTTCCCACTGGTTGCAGTTATTCGTTTTATACAATGGAAAAACTGTTCTATGTATTTTGCATTTTATGCTTCGGGCGGTGATTTCTAAGGCCCTAACTATTCGATCTGGTGGAGCAACGCCCTAGAGTGAAGCCTAGGTTGTGCGGGAAGTAGAAATGACCATAACTTTCACACTGGTTGCTATTATTCGTTTTATACGATGCAAAATCTGTTATATTTATATTGCATATTATGCTTCTGGCATTGAATTCTAAGTCCCTAGCTACTCCATCTGGTGGAGCAACACCCTCGCGTGATGCCTAGGTTGCCCGGAACGTAGAAATGACCATTAGTTCCACACTGATTGCAAATATACCTTACATACGATGGGAAAGCTGTTGTACTTATATTGTAATTTATGCTTCTGGCGTTGACTTCTTAGGCCCTAACTCTTCGATCTGGTGGAGCAACGCCTCAGAGTTAAGCCTAGGATGCCCGAAACGTCGAAATGATCATTACTTTCACACTGGTTGCAATTAGTCATGCTATACGATGGAAAAACTGTTGCATTTTTATTGTATCTTATGCTTCTGGCGTTGACTTCTATGGCCCTACCTATTCGATCTGGTGGAGCAACGCCCTAGAGTGAAGCCTAGGTTGCTCGGAACGTAGAAATGACCATTACCTTCACACTGTTTGCAATTATTCATTTTATACGATGGCAAAGCTGTTGTATTTATATTGTATTTTATGCTTCCGGCGTTAACTTCTAAGGCCGTAGCTATCAGATGTGGAGCAGCAACGCCCTAGAGTGACACGTAGGTTGCCAGGCACGTAGAAATGACCATTACTTTCACAATGTTCGCAATCATTCATTTTATACGATGGAAAAACTGTTGTACTTATATTGTATTTTATGCTTCGGGCGTTGACTTCTAAGGCCCTAACTATTCGGTTTGGTGGAGCAACGCCCCACAGTGAAGCCTGGGTTGCCCGGCACGTAGAAATGACCAGTACTTTCACACTGGTTACAGTTATTCGTTTTATACAATGGAAAAACTGTTCTATTTATTTTGCATTTTATGCTTCTGGCATTGAATTCTAAGTCCCTATCTATTCCAACTGGTGGAGCAACACCCTAGAGTGCAGCCTAGGTTGCCCGGCACGTAGAAATGACCAGTACTTTCCCACTGGTTGCAGTTATTCGTTTTATACAATGGAAAAACTGTTCTATGTATTTTGCATTTTATGCTTCGGGCGGTGATTTCTAAGGCCCTAACTATTCGATCTGGTGGAACAACGCCCTAGAGTGAAGCCTAGGTTGTGCGGGAAGTAGAAATGACCATAACTTTCACACTGGTTGCTATTATTCGTTTTATACGATGCAAAATCTGTTATATTTATATTGCATATTATGCTTCTGGCATTGAATTCTAAGTCCCTAGCTACTCCATCTGGTGGAGCAACACCCTCGCGTGATGCCTAGGTTGCCCGGAACGTAGAAATGACCATTAGTTCCACACTGATTGCAAATATACCTTACATACGATGGGAAAGCTGTTGTACTTATATTGTAATTTATGCTTCTGGCGTTGACTTCTTAGGCCCTAACTCTTCGATCTGGTGGAGCAACGCCTCAGAGTTAAGCCTAGGATGCCCGAAACGTCGAAATGATCATTACTTTCACACTGGTTGCAATTAGTCATGCTATACGATGGAAAAACTGTTGCATTTTTATTGTATCTTATGCTTCTGGCGTTGACTTCTATGGCCCTACCTATTCGATCTGGTGGAGCAACGCCCTGGAGTGAAGCCTAGGTTGCTCGGAACGTAGAAATGACCATTACCTTCACACTGTTTGCAATTATTCATTTTATACGATGGCAAAGCTGTTGTATTTATATTGTATTTTATGCTTCCGGCGTTAACTTCTAAGGCCGTAGCTATCAGATGTGGAGCAGCAACGCCCTAGAGTGACACGTAGGTTGCCAGGCACGTAGAAATGACCATTACTTTCACAATGTTCGCAATCATTCATTTTATACGATGGAAAAACTGTTGTACTTATATTGTATTTTATGCTTCGGGCGTTGACTTCTAAGGCCCTAACTATTCGGTTTGGTGGAGCAACGCCCCACAGTGAAGCCTAGGTTGCCCGGCACGTAGAAATGACCAGTACTTTCACACTGGTTACAGTTATTCGTTTTATACAATGGAAAAACTGTTCTATTTATTTTGCATTTTATGCTTCTGGCATTGAATTCTAGAGTCCCTATCTATTCCAACTGGTGGAGCAACACCCTAGAGTGCAGCCTAGGTTGCCCGGAACGTAGAAATGACCATTACTTTCACACTGTTTGCAATTACTCATTTTATACGATGGTAAAGTTGTTGTATTTATATTGTATTTTATCCTTCTGGCGTTGAATTCTAAGCCCCTAGCTATTAGATCTGGTGGAGCAACGCCCTAGAGTGAAACCTAGGTTACCCGGAACGTAGAAATGACCAGTACTTTCACACTGGTTGCAGTTATCCGTTTTATACAATGGAAAAACTGTTCTATTTATTTTGCATTTTATGCTTCGGGCGTTGACCTCTATGGCGCTAGCTATTCCATCTGGTGGAGCAACACCCTAGCGAGAAGCCTAGGTTGCCCGGAACGTAGAAATGCCTATTACTTCCACACTGTTTGCAAATATGCATTATATACGCTGGAAAAGCTGTTGTACATATATTGTAATTTATGCTTCTGGCGTTAACTTCTTAGGCCGTAACTGTTTGATCTGGTAGAGCACCGCCCTAGGGAGATGCCTAGGTTGCCCGGAACGTAGAAATGACCATTACCTTCACACTGGTTGCAGTTATCCGTTTTATACAATGGAAAAACTGTTCCATTTATTTTGCATTTTATACTTCGGGCGTTGACTTCTATGGCCCTAGCTATTCCATCTGGTGGAGAAACACACGAGCGCGAAGCCTAGGTTGCCCGGAACGTAGAAATGACCATTACCTTCACACTGTTTGCAATTATTCATTTTATACGATGGCAAAGCTGTTGTATTTATATTGTATTTTATGCTTCCGGCGTTAACTTCTAAGGCCGTAGCTATCAGATGTGGAGCAGCAACGCCCTAGAGTGACACGTAGGTTGCCAGGCACGTAGAAATGACCATTACTTTCACAATGTTCGCAATCATTCATTTTATACGATGGAAAAACTGTTGTACTTATATTGTATTTTATGCTTCGGGCGTTGACTTCTCAGGCCCTAACTATTCGGTTTGGTGGAGCAATGCCCTACAGTGAAGCCTAGGTTGCCCGGCACGTAGAAATGACCAGTACTTTCACACTGGTTACAGTTATTCGTTTTATACAATGGAAAAACTGTTCTATTTATTTTGCATTTTATGCTTCTGGCATTGAATTCTAAGTCCCTATCTATTCCAACTGGTGGAGCAACACCCTAGAGTGCAGCCTAGGTTGCCCGGAACGTAGAAATGACCATTACTTTCACACTGTTTGCAATTATTCGTTTTATACGATGGAAAAACTGTTGTATTTATTTTGTATTTTATGCATCGGGCGTTGACTTCTAAGGCCGTAGCTTTTCGATCTGGTCGAGCAACGCCTTAGAGTGAAGCCTAGGTTGCCCGGAACGTAGAAATGACCATAACTTTCACACTGGTTACCATTATTCGTTTTATACGATGAAAATGCTGTTGTATTTATATTGTATTTTATGCTTCTGGCGTTGACTTCTTAGGCCCTAACTATTCCATCTGGTGGAGCAACGCCCTAGGGTGAAGCCTAGGTTGCCCGGAACGCAGAAATGACCAGTACTTTCCCACTGGTTGCAGTTATTCGTTTTATACAATGGAAAAACTGTTCTATGTATTTTGCATTTTATGCTTCGGGCGGTGATTTCTAAGGCCCTAACTATTCGATCTGGTGGAGCAACGCCCTAGAGTGAAGCCTAGGTTGTGCGGGAAGTAGAAATGACCATAACTTTCACACTGGTTGCTATTATTCGTTTTATACGATGCAAAATCTGTTATATTTATATTGCATATTATGCTTCTGGCATTGAATTCTAAGTCCCTAGCTACTCCATCTGGTGGAGCAACACCCTCGCGTGATGCCTAGGTTGCCCGGAACGTAGAAATGACCATTAGTTCCACACTGATTGCAAATATACCTTACATACGATGGGAAAGCTGTTGTACTTATATTGTAATTTATGCTTCTGGCGTTGACTTCTTAGGCCCTAACTCTTCGATCTGGTGGAGCAACGCCTCAGAGTTAAGCCTAGGATGCCCGAAACGTCGAAATGATCATTACTTTCACACTGGTTGCAATTAGTCATGCTATACGATGGAAAAACTGTTGCATTTTTATTGTATCTTATGCTTCTGGCGTTGACTTCTATGGCCCTACCTATTCGATCTGGTGGAGCAACGCCCTAGAGTGAAGCCTAGGTTGCTCGGAACGTAGAAATGACCATTACCTTCACACTGTTTGCAATTATTCATTTTATACGATGGCAAAGCTGTTGTATTTATATTGTATTTTATGCTTCCGGCGTTAACTTCTAAGGCCGTAGCTATCAGATGTGGAGCAGCAACGCCCTAGAGTGACACGTAGGTTGCCAGGCACGTAGAAATGACCATTACTTTCACAATGTTCGCAATCATTCATTTTATACGATGGAAAAACTGTTGTACTTATATTGTATTTTATGCTTCGGGCGTTGACTTCTAAGGCCCTAACTATTCGGTTTGGTGGAGCAACGCCCCACAGTGAAGCCTAGGTTGCCCGGCACGTAGAAATGACCAGTACTTTCACACTGGTTACAGTTATTCGTTTTATACAATGGAAAAACTGTTCTATTTATTTTGCATTTTATGCTTCTGGCATTGAATTCTAAGTCCCTATCTATTCCAACTGGTGGAGCAACACCCTAGAGTGCAGCCTAGGTTGCCCGGAACGTAGAAATGACCATTACTTTCACACTGTTTGCAATTACTCATTTTATACGATGGTAAAGTTGTTGTATTTATATTGTATTTTATCCTTCTGGCGTTGAATTCTAAGCCCCTAGCTATTAGATCTGGTGGAGCAACGCCCTAGAGTGAAACCTAGGTTACCCGGAACGTAGAAATGACCAGTACTTTCACACTGGTTGCAGTTATCCGTTTTATACAATGGAAAAACTATTCTATTTATTTTGCATTTTATGCTTCGGGCGTTGACCTCTATGGCGCTAGCTATTCCATCTGGTGGAGCAACACCCTAGCGAGATGCCTAGGTTGCCCGGAACGTAGAAATGCCTATTACTTCCACACTGTTTGCAAATATGCATTATATACGCTGGAAAAGCTGTTGTACATATATTGTAATTTATGCTTCTGGCGTTAACTTCTTAGGCCGTAACTGTTTGATCTGGTAGAGCACCGCCCTAGGGAGATGCCTAGGTTGCCCGGAACGTAGAAATGACCATTACCTTCACACTGGTTGCAGTTATCCGTTTTATACAATGGAAAAACTGTTCTATTTATTTTGCATTTTATGCTTCTGGCATTGAATTCTAAGTCCCTATCTATTCCAACTGGTGGAGCAACACCCTAGAGTGCAGCCTAGGTTGCCCGGAACGTAGAAATGACCATTACCTTCACACTGTTTGCAATTATTCATTTTATACGATGGCAAAGCTGTTGTATTTATATTGTATTTTATGCTTCCGGCGTTAACTTCTAAGGCCGTAGCTATCAGATGTGGAGCAGCAACGCCCTAGAGTGACACGTAGGTTGCCAGGCACGTAGAAATGACCATTGCTTTCACAATGTTCGCAATCATTCATTTTATACGATGGAAAAACTGTTTTACTTATATTGTATTTTATGCTTCGGGCGTTGACTTCTCAGGCCCTAACTATTCGGTTTGGTGGAGCAATGCCCTACAGTGAAGCCTAGGTTGCCCGGCACGTAGAAATGACCAGTACTTTCACACTGGTTACAGTTATTCGTTTTATACAATAGAAAAACTGTTCTATTTATTTTGCATTTTATGCTTCTGGCATTGAATTCTAAGTCCCTATCTATTCCAACTGGTGGAGCAACACCCTAGAGTGCAGCCTAGGTTGCCCGGAACGTAGAAATGACCATTACTTTCACACTGTTTGCAATTATTCGTTTTATACGATGGAAAAACTGTTGTATTTATTTTGTATTTTATGCATCGGGCGTTGACTTCTAAGGCCGTAGCTTTTCGATCTGGTCGAGCAACGCCTTAGAGTGAAGCCGAGGTTGCCCGGAACGTAGAAATGACCATAACTTTCACACTGGTTACCATTATTCGTTTTATACGATGAAAATGCTGTTGTATTTATATTGTATTTTATGCTTCTGGCGTTGACTTCTTAGGCCCTAACTATTCCATCTGGTGGAGCAACGCCCTAGGGTGAAGCCTAGGTTGCCCGGAACGCAGAAATGACCAGTACTTTCCCACTGGTTGCAGTTATTCGTTTTATACAATGGAAAAACTGTTCTATGTATTTTGCATTTTATGCTTCGGGCGGTGATTTCTAAGGCCCTAACTATTCGATCTGGTGGAGCAACGCCCTAGAGTGAAGCCTAGGTTGTGCGGGAAGTAGAAATGACCATAACTTTCACACTGGTTGCTATTATTCGTTTTATACGATGCAAAATCTGTTATATTTATATTGCATATTATGCTTCTGGCATTGAATTCTAAGTCCCTAGCTACTCCATCTGGTGGAGCAACACCCTCGCGTGATGCCTAGGTTGCCCGGAACGTAGAAATGACCATTAGTTCCACACTGTTTGCAAATATACCTTACATACGATGGGAAAGCTGTTGTACTTATATTGTAATTTATGCTTCTGGCGTTGACTTCTCAGGCCCTAACTCTTCGATCTGGTGGAGCAACGCCTCAGAGTTAAGCCTAGGATGCCCGAAACGTCGAAATGATCATTACTTTCGCACTGGTTGCAATTAGTCATGCTATACGATGGAAAAACTGTTGCATTTTTATTGTATCTTATGCTTCTGGCGTTGACTTCTATGGCCCTACCTATTCGATCTGGTGGAGCAACGCCCTAGAGTGAAGCCTAGGTTGCTCGGAACGTAGAAATGACCATTACCTTCACACTGTTTGCAATTATTCATTTTATACGATGGCAAAGCTGTTGTATTTATATTGTATTTTATGCTTCCGGCGTTAACTTCTAAGGCCGTAGCTATCAGATGTGGAGCAGCAACGCCCTAGAGTGACACGTAGGTTGCCAGGCACGTAGAAATGACCATTACTTTCACAATGTTCGCAATCATTCATTTTATACGATGGAAAAACTGTTGTACTTATATTGTATTTTATGCTTCGGGCGTTGACTTCTAAGGCCCTAACTATTCGGTTTGGTGGAGCAACGCCCTACAGTGAAGCCTAGGTTGCCCGGCACGTAGAAATGACCAGTACTTTCACACTGGTTACAGTTATTCGTTTTATACAATGGAAAAACTGTTCTATTTATTTTGCGTTTTATGCTTCTGGCATTGAATTCTAAGTCCCTATCTATTCCAACTGGTGGAGCAACACCCTAGAGTGCAGCCTAGGTTGCCCGGAACGTAGAAATGACCATTACTTTCACACTGTTTGCAATTATTCATTTTATACGATGGTAAAGTTGTTGTATTTATATTGTATTTTATCCTTCTGGCGTTGAATTCTAAGCCCCTAGCTATTAGATCTGGTGGAGCAACGCCCTAGAGTGAAACCTAGGTTACCCGTAACGTAGAAATGACCAGTACTTTCACACTGGTTGCAGTTATCCGTTTTATACAATGGAAAAACTGTTCTATTTATTTTGCATTTTATGCTTCGGGCGTTGACCTCTATGGCGCTAGCTATTCCATCTGGTGGAGCAACACCCTAGCGAGAAGCCTAGGTTGCCCGGAACGTAGAAATGACTATTACTTCCACACTGTTTGCAAATATGCATTATATACGCTGGAAAAGCTGTTGTACATATATTGTAATTTATGCTTCTGGCGTTAACTTCTTAGGCCGTAACTGTTTGATCTGGTAGAGCACCGCCCTAGGGAGATGCCTAGGTTGCCCGGAACGTAGAAATGACCATTACCTTCACACTGGTTGCAGTTATCCGTTTTATACAATGGAAAAACTGTTCCATTTATTTTGCATTTTATGCTTCTGGCGTTGATATCATAGGCTCTAACTATTCCATCTGGTGGAGCAACGTCCTGGACTGAAGCCTAGGTTGACCGGAACGTAGAAATGACCACAACTTTCACACTGGTTACCATTATTCGCTTTATACGATGGAAAAGCTGTTGAATTTATATCGTATTTTATGTTTCTGGCGTTGACTTCTTAGGCCCTAACTATTCCATCTGGTGGAACAACGCCCTAGGGTTAAGCCTAGGTTGCCAGGAACGTAGAAATGACCATAACCATCACACAGGTTGCAATTATTCGTTTTATACGATGGAAAGACTGTTGTATTTATTTTGTAGTTTATGCTTCTGGCGTTGACTTCTAAGGCCCTAACTATTCCATCTGGTGGAACGACGGCCTAGGGTGAAGCCTAGGTTGCCCGGAACGTGGAAATGACCAGTACTTTCACACTGGTTGCAGTTATTCGTTTTATACAATGGAAAAACTGTTCTATTTATTTTGCATTTTATGCTTCGGGCGTTGACTTCTAAGGCCCTAGCTATTCCATCTGGAGGAGCAACACCCTAGCCTGAAGTCGAGGTTGACCGGAACGTAGAAATGTCCATTACTTCCACACTGTTTGGAAATATACATTATATACGATGGAAAAGCTGTTGTACTTAATTTGTAATTTATGCTTCGGGCGTTGACTTCTAAGGCCCTAACTATTCGATTTGGTGGAGCAACGCCCTACAGTGAAGCCTAGATTGCCTGGAACGTAGAACATACCGTTACCTTCACACTGGTTGCAATTATTCCTGTTATACGATGGAAAAACTGTTGCACCTTTATTGTATTTTATGCTTCTGGCGTTGACTTCACAGGCCCTAACTATTCGATCTGGTGGAGCAACGTCCTAGAGTGAAGCATAGGTTGACCGGGTCGTAGAAATGACCACAACTTTCTCACTGGTTACCATTATTCGTTTTATACGATGGAAAAGCTGTTGAATTTATATTGTATTTTATGCTTCTGGCGTTGACTTCTTAGGCCCTAACTATTCGATCTGGTGGAACATCGCCCTAGGGTGAAGCCTAGTTTGCGCGGAACGTAGAAATGACCAGTACTTTCACACTGGTTGCAGTTATTCGTTTTATACGATGGAAAAACTGTTCTATTTATTTTGCACTTTATGCTTCGGGCGTTGACTTCTAAGGCCCTAACTATTTGACCTGGTGGAGCAACGCCCTAGCGTGAAGCCTAGGTTGCCCGGAACGTAGAAATGACCATTACTTCCACACTGTTTGCAAATATACATTATATACCGTGGAAAAGCTGTTGTACTTATATTGTAATTTATGCTTCTGGCGTTGACTTCTTAGGCAGTAACTATTTGATTTGGTGGAGCACCGCCCTAGAGTGAAGCCTAGGTTGCCCGGAACGTAGAACATACCATTACCTTCACACTGGTTGCAATTATTCCTGTTATATGATGGAAAAACTGTTGCACCTTTATTGTATTTTATGCTTCTGGCGTTGACATCATAGGCCCTAACTATTCCATCTGGTGGAGCAACGTCCTAGACTGAAGCCTAGGTTGACCGGAACGTAGAAATGACCACAACTTTCACACTGGTTACCATTATTCGTTTTATACGATGGAAAAGCTGTTGTATTTATATCGTATTTTATGCTCCTGGCGTTGACTCAATAGGCCCAAACTATTCGATCTGGTGGATCAACGTCCTAGATTGAAGCCTAGGTTGACCGGAACGTAGGAATGACCATAACTTTCACACTGGTTACCATTATTCGTTTTATATGATGGAAAAGCTGTTGTATTTATATCGTATTTTATGCTTCTGGCGTTGATTTTGAAGGCCGTAGCTATTAGATGAGGTGGAGCAACGCCCTAGAGTGTCGCATGGGTTGCCCGGAACGTAGAAATGACCATTACTTTCACAATGTTTGCAAATATTCATTTTATACGATGGAAAAACTGTTGTACTTATATTGTATTTTATGCTTCGGGCGTTGACTTCTAAGGCCCTAGCCATTCCATCTGGTGGAGCAACACCCTAGCGTGAAGCCTAGGTTGCCCGGAACGTAGAAATGACCATTACTTCCACACTGTTTGCAAATATACATTATATACGATGGAAAAGCTGTTGTACTTATATTGTAATTTATGCTTCTGGCGTTGACTTCTTAGGCCGTAACTATTTGATCTGGTGGAGCACCGCCCTAGAGTGAAGGCTAGTTTGCCCGGAACGTAGAACATACCATTACCTTCACACTGTTTGCAATCTTTCCTGTTATACGATGGAAAAACTGTTGCACCCTTATTGTATTTTATGCTTCTGGCGTCGACTTCTAAGGCCCTAACTATTCGATCTGGTGGAGCAACGCCCTAGAGTGAAGCCTAGGTTGCTCGGAACGTAGAAATGATCATTACCTTCACACTGTTTGCAATTATTCATTTTATACGATGGCAAAGCTGTTGTATTTATATTGTATTTTATGCAACCGGCGTTAGCTTCTAAGGCCGTAGCTATCAGATATGGAGCAGCAACGCCCTAGAGTGACTCGTAGGTTGCCAGGCACGTAGAAATGACCATTACTTTCACAATGTTCGCAATCACTCATTTTATACGATGGAAAAACTGTTGTACTTATATTGTATTTTATGCTTCGGGCGTTGACTTCTAAGGCCCTAACTATTCAATTTGTTGGAGCAACGCCCTAGGGTGAAGTCTAGGTTGCCCGGAACTTAGAAATGACCATAAGTTTCACACTGATTGCTATTATTCGTTTTACACGAAGGAAAAACTGTTCTATTTATTTTGTATTTTATGCATCGGGCGTTGACTTCTAAGGCCCTAACTATTCAATCTGTTGGAGCAACGCCCTAGAGTGAAGCCTAGGTTGCCCGGAACGTAGAAATGACCATAACTTTCACACTGGTTGCTATTATTCGTTTTATACAATGGAAAAACTGTTCTATTTATTTTGTGTTTTATGCTTCGGGCGTTGACTTCTAAGGCCCTAACTGTTTGATCTGGTGGAGCAACGCCCTAGAGTGAAGCCTAGGTTGACCGGAACGTAGAAATGACCATAACTTTCACAACGATAGCAATTATTCGTTTTACACGATGGAAAAACTGTTCTATTTATTTTGTATTTTATGCATCGGGCGTTGACTTCTTAGGCCCTAACAATTCGATCTGGTGGAACAACGCCCTAGAGTGAAGCCTAGGTTGCTGGAACGTACAAAGGACCATCACTTTCACACGGGTTGCAATTATCCCTGTTATAGGACGGAAAGACTGTTGTATTTTTATCGTATTTTATGCTTCAGGCATTGACTTCTGAGGCCGTTGCTATTCGATGTAGTGGAAGAACGCCATAGAGTGAAGCCTAGGTTGCCCGGAACGTAGAAGTGACCATTACTTTCACAACGTCTGCAATTATTCGTTTTGTACGTTGGAAAAACTGTTGTATTTATATTGTATTTTATGCTTCTGGCGTTGACTTCTAAGGCACTAACTATTCGATCTGGTGGAGCAACACCCTAGCGTGAAGCCTAGGTTTCCCGGACCGTAGAAATGACCATCACTTTCAAACTGGTTGCAATTATTCCTGTTATATGATGGAAAAACTGTTGTAATTATATTGTATTTTATGCTTCGGGCGTTGACTGCTAAGGCCCGAACTATTCAATCTTTTGGAGCAATGCCCTAGAGTGAAGCCTAGGTTGCCCGGAACGTAGAAATGACCATCACTTTCAAACTGGTTGCAATTATTCCTGTTATGTGATGGAAAAACTGTTGTATTTAAATTGTATCTTATGCTTCTGGCGTTGACTTCTTAGGCCCAAACAATTCGACCTGGTGGAACAACGCCCTAGAGTGAAGCCTAGGTTGTCTGGAACGTACAAATGACCATCACTCTCACACGGGTTGCAATTATTCCTGTTATAGGATGGAAAGACTGTTGTATTTTTATTGTATTTTATGCTTCAGGCGTTGACTTATGAGGCCGCAGCTATTCGATGTGGTGGAAGAACGCCATAGAGTGAAGCCTAGGTTGCCCGGAACGTAGAAATGACCATAACTTTCATACTGGTTGCAATTATTCGTTTTATATGATGGAAGAACTGTTGTATTTATATTGTATTTTATGCTGCTGGCGTTCACTTCTTAGGCCCTAACAATTCGATCTGGTGGAACAACGCCCTAGAGTGAAGCCTAGGTTGCTGGAACGTACAAAGGACCATCACTTTCACACCGGTTGCAATTATCCCTGTTATAGGACGGAAAGACTGTTGTATTTTTATCGTATTTTATGCTTCAGGCATTGACTTCTGAGGCCGTTGCTATTCGATGTAGTGGAAGAACGCCATAGAGTGAAGCCTAGGTTGCCCGGAACGTAGAAGTGACCATAACTTTCATACTGGTTGCAATTATTCGTTTTGTACGTTGGAAAAACTGTTGTATTTATATTGTATTTTATGCTTCTGGCGTTGACTTCTAAGGCACTAACTATTCGATCTGGTGGAGCAACACCCTAGCGTGAAGCCTAGGTTGCCCGGAACGTAGAAATGACCATAACTTTCATACTGGTTGCAATTATTCGTTTTATATGATGGAAGAACTGTTGTATTTATATTGTATTTTATGCTGCTGGCGTTCACTTCTTAGGCCCTAACTATTCGATCTGGTGGAACAACGCCCTGGGGAGAAGCCTTGGTTGCCGGAACGTAGAAATGATCATAACTTTCAAACTGGTTGCTATTATTCGTTTTATACTACGGAAAAACTGTTCTATTTATTTTGTATTTTATGCTTCTGGCGTTGTCTTCTTAGGCCCTAACAGTTCGATCTGGTGGAGCAACGCCCTAGAGTGAAGCCTAGGTTACCCGGAACGTAGAAATGACCATAACTTTCATACCGGTAGCAATTATTCGTTTTATACAAAGGAAAAACTGTTCTATTTATTTTGTATTTAATGCTTCGGGCGTTGGCTTCTAAGGCCCTAACTGTTTGATCTGGTGGAGCAACGCCCTACAGTGAAGCCTAGGTTCCCCGGAACGTAGAAATGACCATAACTTTCACACTGGCTGCTATTATTCGTTTTATACGATGGAAAAACTGTTATATTTATATCGTATTTTATGCTTCGGGCGTTGACTTCTATGGAACTAACTGTTTGGTCTGGTGGAGCAACGCCCTAGAGTGAAGCCTAGGTTGCCCGGAACGTAGAAATTACCATAACTTTCACACTGGGTGCTACTATTCGTTCTATACGATGGAAAAACTGTTATATTTATATTGTATCTTATGCTTCTGGCGTTAACTTCTTAGGCTCTAACAATTCGATCTGGTGGAACAACGCCCTAGAGTGAAGCCTAGGTTGCCTGGAACGTACAAATGACCATCACTTTCACACGGGTTGCAATTATTCTTTTTATACGATGGAAAAGCTTTTGTATTTATATCGTATTTTATGCTACTGGCGTTGACTTCTTAGGCCGCAGCTATTCGATCTGGTGGAGCAACGCCCTGGAGTGAAGCCTAGGTTGCGCGGAACGTAGAATTGGCCATCACTTTCAAACTGGTTGCAATTATTCCTGTTATACGATGGAAACACTGTTGTATTTTTATTGCATTTTATGCTTCGGGCGTTGACTTCTAAGGCCCTAACTATTCAATCTGTTGGAACAACGGCCTAGGGTGAAGCCTAGGTTGCCCGGAACGTAGAAATGACCATAACTTTACACTGGTAGCAATTATTCGTTTTATACAATGGAAAAACTGTTCTATTTATTTTGTATTTTATGCTTCTGTCGTTGACGTCTAAGGCCGTAGCTATTAGATGTGGTGGAGCAACGCCCTACAGTGAATCCTAGGTTGCCCGGAACGTAGAAATGACCATAACTTTCACACTGGCTGCTATTATTCGTTTTATACGATGGAAAAACTGTTATATTTATATTGCATTTTATGCTTCTTGCGTTGACTTCTTAGCCCCTAACTGTTCGAACTGGTGGAACAACGCCCTAGAGTGAAGCCTAGCTTGCCTATAACGTAGAAATGACCATCACTTTCACAAGGTTTGCAATTATTCCTGTTATAGGATGGAAAGACGGTTGTATTTTTATTGTATTTTATACATCAGGCGTTGACTGCTGAGGCCGTAGCTATTCGATGTGGTGGAAGAACGCCATAGAGTGAAGCCTAGATTGCCCGGAACGTAGAAATGACCATAAGTTTCATACTGGTTGCAATTATTCGTTTTATATGATGGATAAACTGTTGTATTTATATTGTATTTTATGCTTCTGGCGTTCACTTCTTAGGCCCTAACTATGCGATCTGGTGGAACAAGGGCCTAGGGTGAAGCCTCGGTTGCCCGGAACGTAGAAATAACCATAACTTTTACACTGGTATCAATTATTCGTTTTATACAATGGAAAAACTGTTCTATTTATTTTGTATTTTATGCTTCGGGCGTTGACTTATAAGGTCCTACCTGTTTGATCTGGTGGAGCAACGCCCTAGAGTGAAGCCTAGGTTGCCCGGAACGTAGAAATGACCATAATTTTCACACTGGTGCTATTATTCGTTTAATACGATGGAAAAACTGTTATATTTATATTGTATTTTATGCTTCTGGCGTTGACTTCTTAGGCCCTAACTATTCCATCTGGTGGAACAACGCCCTAGGGTGAAGCCCATGTTGCCCGGAACGTAGAAATGACCATCGCTTTCAAACTGGTTGCAATTAATCCTTTTATGCGATGGAAAAACTGTTCTATTGATTTTGAATTTTACGCTTCGGGCGTTGACTTCTAAGGCAATAGCTATTTGATCTGGTGGAGCAACGCCCTCGAGTAAAGCCTAGGTTGCCCGGAACGTAGAAGTGACCATCACTTTCAAACTGGTTGCAATTAATCCTTTTATACGATGGAAAAACTGTTATATTTATATTGTATTTTATGCTTCTGGCGTTGATTTCTTAGGCCCTAACTATTCAATCTTGTGGAACAATGCCCTAGAGTGAGGCCTAGGTTGCCCGGAACGTAGAAATGACCATCACTTCCATACTGGTAGCAATTATTCGTTTTATTCGATGGAAAACCTGTTGTGTTTATATTGTATTTTATACTTCTGGCGTTGACTTCTAAGGTCCTAACTATTCAATCTGTTGGAGCAACGCCCTAGGGTGAAACCTAGGTTGCCCGGAAAGTAGAAATGACGTTATCATTCATACTGGTTGCCATTATTCGTTTTATACGATGGAAAAACTGTTGTATTTATATTGTATTTTATGCTTCTGGCGTTGACTTCTAAGGCACTAACTATTCGATCTGGTGGAGCAACGCCCTAGAGTGAAGCCTAAGTTGCCCGGAACGTAGCAATTACCATCACCTTCAAACTGGTTGCAAATATTCCTGTTATATGATGGAAAAACTGTTGTATTTTTATTGCATTTTATGCTTCGGGCATTGACTTCTAAGGCCCTAACTATTCAATCTGTTGGAGCAACGGCCTAGGGTGAAGCCTAGGTTGCTCGAAAAGTAGAAATGACCTTAAGTTTCATACTGGTTGCAATTATTCGTTTTATACAATGGAAAAACTGTTCTATTTATTTTGTATTTTATGCTTCGGGCGTTGACATCTAAGGCCCTAACTGTTTCATCTGGTGGAGCAACGCCCTAGGCGTGAAGCCTAGGTTGCCCGGAACGTAGAAGTGACCATAACTTTCACACTGGTTGCTATTATTCGTTCTATACGATGGAAAAACTGTTACATTTATATTGTATCTTATGCTTCTGGCGTCGACTTCTTAGGCCCTAACAATTCGATCTGGTGGAACAATGCCCTAGAGTGATGACTAGGCTGCCTGTAACGTACAAATGACCATCACTTTCACAAGGGTTGCAATTATTCCTGTTATATGATGTAAAGACTGTTGTATTTTTATTGTATTTTATGCTTCAGGCGTTGTCTTCTGAGGCCGTAGCTATTCGGTGTGGTGGAAGAACGCCATAGAATGAAGCCTAGATTGCCCGGAACGTAGAAATGACCATCACTTTCACACGGGTTGCAATTATTCCTGTTATAGGACGGAAAGACTGTTGTATTTTTATGGTATTTTATGCTTCAGGCGTTGACTTCTGAGGCCGTTGCTATTCGTTGTAGTGGAAGAACGCCATAGAGTGAAGCCTAGGTTGCCCGGAACGTAGAAATGACCATAACTTTCATACTGGTTGCAATTATTCGTTTTATACGTTGGAAAAACTGTTGTATTTATATTGTATATTATGCTTCTGGCGTTGACTTCTAAGGCACTAACTGTTCGATCTGGTGGAGCAACGCCCTAGAGTGAAGCCTAGGTTGCCCGGAACGTAGAAATGACCATCACTTTCATACTGGTTGCAATTATTCCTGTTATATGATGGAAAAACTGTTGTATTTATATTGTATTTTATGCATCGGGAGACGACTGCTAAGGCTCTAACTATTCAATCTGTTGGATCAACGCCCTAGAGTGAAGCCTAGGTTGCCTGGAACGTACAAATGACCATCACTTTCACACGGGTTGCAATTATTCCTGTTATAGGTTGGAAAGACTGTTGTATTTTTATTGTATTTTATGCTTCAGGCGTTGACTTCTGAGGCCGCAGCTATTCGATGTGGTGGAAGAACGCCATAGAGTGAAGCCTAGGTTGCCCGGAACGTAGAAATGACCATAACTTTCATACTGGTTGCAATTATTCTTTTTATACGATGGAAAAGCTTTTGTATTTATATCGTATTTTATGCTTCTGGCGTTGACTTCTTAGGCCGCAACTATTCGATCTGGTGGAGCAACGCCCTGGAGTGAAGCCTAGGTTGCGCGGAACGTGGAATTGGCCATCACTTTCAAACTGGTTGCAATTATTCCTGTTATATGATGGAAACACTGTTGTATTTTTATTGCATTTTATGCTTCGGGCGTTGACTTCTAAGGCCCTAACTATTCAATCTGTTGGAGCAACGGCCTAGGGTGAAGCCTAGGTTGCTCGGAAAGTAGAAATCACCATAAGTTTCATACTGGTTGCAATTATTCGTTTTATGCAATGGAAAAACTGTTGTATTTATATTGTATTTTATGCTTCTGTCGTTGACTTCTAAGGCCCTAGCTATTCGATCTAGTGGAGCAACGACCTAGAGTGAAGCCTAGGTTGCCCGGAAAGTAGAAATGACCATCACTTACAAACTGGTTGCAATTAATCCTGTTATAGGATGGAAAAACTGTTGTATTTTTATTGCATTTTATGCTTCTGGCGTTCACTTCTTAGGCCCTAACTATTCGATCTGGTGGAACAACGCCCTATGGTGAAGTCTAGGTTGCCTATAACGTAGAAATGACCACCACTTTCACAAGATTTGCAACTATTCCTGTTATAGGATGGAAAGACGGCTGTATTTTTATTGTATTTTATGCATCAGGCGTTGACTGCTGAGGCCGTAGCTATTCGATGTGGTGGAAGAACGCCATAGAGTGAAGCCTAGATTGCCCGGAACGTAGAAATGACCATAAGTTTCATACTGGTTGCAATTATTCGTTTTATACGATGGATAAACTGTTGTATTTATATTGTATTTTATGCTGCTGGCGTTCATTTCTTAGGCCCTAACTATTCGATCTGGTGGAACAACGACCTGGGGTGAAGCCTAGGTTGTCCGGAACGTAGAAATGACCATAACTTTCACACTGGTTGCTATTATTCGTTTTATACGATGGAAAAACTGTTATATTTATATTGTATTTTATGCTTCTGGCGTTGCCTTCTTAGGCCCTAACTGTTCGATATGCTGGAACAACGCCCTAGAGTGAAGCCTAGGTTACCCGGAACGTAGAAATGACCAGTACTTTGACACTGTTTGCAGTTATTCCTGCTATACGATGGAAAAACTGTGGCATCTTTATTGAATTTTAAGCTTCTGGCGTTGACTTCTAAGGCCCTAACTATTCTATCTGGTGGATCAGCGCCCTAGAGTGAAGCCTAGGTTGCCCGGAACGTAGAAATGACCATAACTTTCACACTGGTTGCAATTATTCTTTTTATACGATGGAAAAGCTTTTGTACTTATATCGTATTTTATGCTTCTGGCGTTGACTTCTTAGGCCGCAACTATTCGATCAGGTGGAGCAACGCCCTGGAGTGAAGCCTAGGTTGCGCGGAACGTAGAATTGGCCATCACTTTCAAACTGGTTGCAATTATTCCTGTTATATGATGGAAACACTGTTGTATTTTTATTGCATTTTATGCTTCGGGCGTTGACTTCTAAGGCCCTAACTATTCAATCTGTTGGAGCAACGGCCTAGGGTGAAGCCTAGGTTGCTCGGAAAGTAGAAATGACCATAAGTTTCGTACTGGTTGCAATTATTCGTTTTATGCAATGGAAAAACTGTTGTATTTTTATTGTATTTTATGCTTCTGGCGTTGCCTTCTTAGGCCCTAACTGTTCGATATGGTGGAACAACGCCCTAGAGTGAAGCCTAGGTTACCGGCAACGTAGAAATGACCAGTACTTTCACACTGTTTGCAGTTATTCCTGCTATACGATGGAAAAACTGTTGCATCTTTATTGAATTTTATGCTTCTGGAGTTGACTTCTAAGGCCCTAACTATTCTATCTGGTGGATCAACGCCCTAGAGTGAAGCCTAGGTTGCTAGGAATGTAGAAATGACCATAACATTCACATTGGTCGAAATTATTCGTTTTATACGATGGAAAAACTGTTATATTTATATTGTATTTTACGCTTCTGGCGTTGACTTCTAAGGTCCTAACTATTCAATCTGTTGGAGCAACGCCCTAGGGTGAAGCCTAGGTTGCGCGGAAAGTAGAAATGACAATAACTTTCACACTGGGTGCAATTATTCGTTTTATACGATGGAAAAGCTGTTGCATCTTTATTGTATTTTATGCTTCTGTCGTTGACGTCTAAGGCCGCAGCTATTAGATGTGGTGGAGCAACGCACTAGAGTGACGCCTAGGTTGCCCCGAACGTAGAAATGACCATCACTTTCACACGGGTTGCAATTATTCCTGTTATAGGATGGAAAGACTGTTGTATTTTTATTGTATTTTATGCTTCAGGCGTTGACTTCTGAGGCCGTAGCTATTCGATGTGGTGGAAGAACGCCATAGAGTGAAAGCCTAGGTTGCCCGGAACGTAGAAATAACCATAACTTTCATACTGGTTGCAATTATTCGTTTAATTTGATGGAAGAACTGTTGTACTTCTATTGTATTTTATGCTGCTGGCGTTCACTTCTTAGGCCCTAACTGTTCGATCTGGTGGAACAACGACCTGGGGTGAAGCCTAGGTTGCCCGGAACCTAGAAATGACCATAGCATTCATACTGGTTGCAATTATTCGTTTTGTATGATGGAAAAACTGTTGTATTTATATTGTATTTTATGCATCTGGTGTTCACTTCTTAGGCCCTAACTATTCGATCTGGTGGAACAACGCCCTATGGTGAAGCCTAGGTTGAGCGGAACGTAGAAATGACCATAACTTTCACACCGGTAGCAATTATTCGTTTTACACGATGGAAAAACTGTTCTATTTATTTTGTATTTTATGCATCGGGCGTTGACTTCTAAGGCCCTAACTATTCAATCTGTTGGAGCAACGCCCTAGGGTGAAGCCTAGGTTGCCCGGAAAGTAGAAATGACGATAACTTTCACACTGGTTGCTATTATTCGTTGTATACGATGGAAAAACTGTTATATTTATATTGTATTTTATGCTTCGGGCGTTGACTTCTAAGGCCCTAGCTGTTTGATCTGGTGGAGCAACGCCCTAGAGTGAAGCCTAGGTTGCCCGGAGCGTAGAAATGTCTGTAACTTTCACACTGGTTGCTTTTATTCGTTTTATACAATGGAAAAACTGTTCTATTTATTTTGTATTTTATGCTTCGAGCGTTGACTTCTAAGGCCCTAACTGTTTGATCTGGTGGAGCAACGCCCTAGAGTGAAGCCTAGGTTGCCCGGAACGTAGAAGTGACCATAACTTTCACACTGGTTGCTATTATTCGTACTATACGATGGAAAAACTGTTATATTGATATTGTATCTTATGCTTCTCGCGTTGACTTCTTAGGCCCTAACAATTCGATCTGGTGGAACAACGCCCTAGTGTGAAGCCTAGGTTGCCTGGAACGTACAAATGACCATCACTTTCACACGGGTGCAATTATTCCTGTTATAGGACGGAAAGACTGTTGTATTTTTATTGTATGTTATGCTTCAGGCGTTGACTTCTGAGGCCGTTGCCATTCGATGTAGTGGAAGAACGCCATAGAGTGAAGCCTAGGTTGCCCGGAACGTAGAAATGACCATAACATTCACACTGGTTGAAATTATTCGGTTAATACGATGGAAAAGCTGTTGCATCTTCATTGTATTTTATGATTCTGGCGTTGACTTCTAAGGCCCCAACCATTCGATCTGGTGGAGCAACGCCCTAGAGTGAAGCCTAGGTTGCCCGGAACGTAGAAATGACCATCACTTTCAAACTGGTTGCAATTACTACTTTTATACGATGGAAAAACTGTTGTATTTTTATTGCATTTTATGCTTCGGGCATTGACTTCTAAGGCCCTAACTATTCAATCTGTTGGAGCAACGCCCTAGAGTGAAGCCTAGGTTGCCCGGAACGTAGAAATGACCATAACTTTCACACTGGTTGCTATTATTCGTTCTAAACGATGGAAAAACTGTTATATTTATATTGTATCTTATGCTTCTCGCGTTGACTTCTTAGGCCCTAACAATTCGATCTGGTGGAACAACGCCCTAGACTGAAGCCTAGGTTGCCTGGAACGTACAAATGACCATCACTTTCACACGGGTTGGAATTATTCCTGTTATAGGACGGAAAGACTGTTGTATTTTTATTGAATTTTATGCTTCAGGCGTTGACTTCTGAGGCCGTAGCTATTCGATGTGGTGGAAGAACGCCCTAGAGTGAACCCTAAGTTGCCCGGAACGTAGCAATTACCATCACCTCCAAACTGGTTCACAAATATTCCTGTTATATGATGGAAAAACTGTTGTATTTTTATTGCATTTTATGCTTCGGGCATTGACTTCTAAGGCCCTAACTATTCAATCTGTTGGAGCAACGGCCTAGGGTGAGTCCTAGGTTGCTCGAAAAGTAGAAATGACCTTAAGTTTCATACTGGTTGCAATTATTCGTTTTATACAATGGAAAAACTGTTCTATTTATTTTGTATTTTATGCTTCGGGCGTTGACTTCTAAGGCCCTAACTGTTTGATGTGGTGGAGCAACGCCCTAGGCGTGAAGCCTAGGTTGCCCGGAACGTAGAAGTGACCATAACTTTCACACTGGTTGCTATTATTCGTTCTATACGATGGAAAAACTGTTACATTTATATTGCATCTTATGCTTCTGGCGTTGACGTCTTAGGCCCTAACAATTCGATCTGGTGGAACAACGCCCTATGGTGAAGCCTAGGTTGCCCGGAACGTAGAAATGACAATCGCTTTCAAACTGGTTGCAATTAATCCTTTTATGCGATGGAAAAACTGTTCTATTTATTTTGTATTTTATGCTTCGGGCGTTGACTTCTAAGGCAATAGCTATTTGATCTGGTGGAGCAACGCCCTAGAGTAAAGCCTAGGTTGCCCGGAACGTAGAAGTGACCATCACTTTCAAACTGGTTGCAATTAATCCTTTTATACGATGGAAAAACTGTTCTATTTATTTAGTATTTTATGCTTCGGGCGTTGACTTCTAAGGTCCTACCTGTTTGATCTGGTGGAGCAACGCCCTAGAGTGAAGCCTAGGTTGCCCGGAACGTAGAAATGACCATAACTTTCACACTGGTTGCTATTACTCGTTTTATACGATGGAAATGCTGTTGTATTTATACCGTATTTTATGCTTCTGGCGTTGACTTCTTATGCCCTAACCATTCCATCTGGTGGAACAACGCCCTAGGGTGAAGCCTAAGTTGCCCGGAACGGAGAAATGACCATCACATTCAAACTGGTTGCAATTAATCCTTTTATACGATGGAAAAAGTGTTCTATTTATTTCGTATTTTATACTTCGGGCGTTGACTTCTAAGGCCCTAACTATTCCATCTGGTGGAACAACGACCTAGGGTGAAGCCTAGGCTTCCCGGAACGTAGAAATGACCATAACTTTCACGCCGGTAGAAATTATACGTTTTATACAATGGAAAAACTGTTCTATTTATTTTGTATTTTATGCTTCGGGCGTTGACTTCTAAGGCCCTAGCTATTTGATTTGGTGGTGCAACGCCCTAGAGTAAAGCCTGGGTTGCCCGGAACGTAGAAGTGACCATCACTTTTAAACTGGTTTCAATTAATCCTTTTATACGATGGAAAAACTGATGTATTTTTATTGCATTTTATGCTTCCGGCGTTGACTTCTAAGGCCCTAACTATTCAATCTGTTGGAGCAACGCCCTAGGGTGAAGCCTAGGTTGTCCGGAACGTAGAAATGACGTTAACTTTCGTACTGGTTGCAATTACTCGTTTTATACGATTGAAAAACTGTTGTATTTATATTGTATTTTATGCTTCTGGCGTTGACTTCTAAGGCACTAACTATTCGATCTGGTGGAGCAACGCCCTAGAGTGAAGCCTAAGTTGCCCGGAACGTAGCAATTACCATCACTTTCAAACTGGCTGCAAATATTCCTGTTATATGATGGAAAAACTAATGTATTTTTATTGCATTTTATGCTTCGGGCATTGACTTCTAAGGCCCTAACTATTCCATCTGGCGGAACAACGCCCTAGGGTGAAGCCTAGGTTGCCCGGAACGTAGAAATGGAAATAACTTTCACACCGGTAGCAATTAGTCGTTTTATACGATGGAAAAACAGTTCTATTTATTTTGTATTTTATGCTTCGGCCGTTGACTTCTAAGGCACTAACTATTCGATCTAGTGGAGCAACGCCCTAGAGTGCAGCCTAGGTTGCCCGGAACGTAGAAATGACCATAACTTTCACACTGGTTGATATCATTCGTTTTATATGATGGAAAAACTGTTGTATTTATATTGTATTTTATGCTTCTGGCGTTCTCTTCTTAGGCACTAACTATTCCATCTGGTGGAACAACGGCCTAGGGTGAAGCCTAGGTTGCCGGGAACGTTGAAATGACAATAACTTTTACACTGGTAGCAATTATTCGTTTTATACAATGGAAAAACTGTACTATTTATTTTGTATTTAATGCTTCGGGGGTTGACTTCTAAGGCCCTAACTGTTTGATCTGGTGGAGCAACGCCCTAGAGTGAAGCCTAGGTTGCCTGGAACGTAGAAATGACCATCATTTTCACACGGGTTGCAATTATTCCTGTTATAGGATGGAAAGACTGTTGTATTTTTATTGTATTTTATACTTCAGGCGTTGACTTCTAAGGCCCTAACTATTCGATCTGGTAGAGCAACGCCCTAGAGTGAAGCCTAGGTTGCCCGGTACGTAGAAATGACCATAACTTTCACACTGGTAGCAATTATTCGTTTTATACGATGGAAAAACTGTTCTATTTATTTTGTATTTTATGCTTCGGGCGTTCACTTCTAAGGCCCTAACTATTCGATCTGGTAGAGCAACGCCCTAGTGTGAAGCGTAGGTTGTCCGGTACGTAGAAATGACCATAAGTTTCATACTGGTTGCAATTATTCGTTTTATACGATGGAAAAGCTGTTGTATTTATATTGTATTTTATGCTTCTGGCGTTCACTTCTTAGGCCCTAACTATTCGATCTGGTGGAACAACGGCCTAGGGTGAAGTCTAGGTTGCCTGGAACGTAGAAATGACCATCCCTTTCACACGGGTTGCAATTATTCCTGTTATAGGATGGAAAGACTGTTGTATTTTTATTGTATTTTATACTTCAGGCGTTGACTTCTGAGGCCGTAGCTATCCGATGTGGTAGAAGAACGCCATACAGTGAAGCCTAGCTTGCCCGGAACGTAGAAATGACCATAACTTTCACACTGCTTGCAATTATTTGTTTTATACGTTCGAAAAGCTGTTGTATTTATATCGTATTTTATGCTTCTGGCGTTGACTTCTTAGGCCCTAACTATTCCATCTGGTGGATCAACGCCCTAGAGTAAAGCCCAGGTTGCGCGGAACGTAGAAATGACCATAACTTTCACACTGGTAGCAATTATTCGTTTGATACAACGGAAAAAATGTTCTATTTATTTTGTATTTAATGCTTCGGGCGTTGACTTCTAAGGCCCTAACTATTCGATCAGTTGGAGCAACGCCCTAGAGTGAAGCCTAGGTTGCTCGAAATGTAGAAATGACCATAACTTTCACACTGGTTGCTATCATTCGTTTTATACGATGGAAAAACTGTTGTATTTATATTGTATTTAATGCTTCTGGCGTTCACTTCTTAGGCCCTAACTATTCGATCTGGTGGAACAACGGCCTAGGGAGAAGCCTAGGTTGCCCAGAACGTAGAAATGACCATAACTTTTACACTGGTAGCAATTATTCGTTTTATTCAATGGAAAAACTGTTCTATTTATTTTGCATTTAATGCTTCGGGCGTTGACTTCTAAGGCCCCAACTGTTTCATCTGGTGGAGCAACGCCATAGGGTGAAGCCTAGGTTGCCCGGAACGTAGAAATGACCATAACTTTCACACTGGTTGCTATCATTCGTTTGATATGATGGAAAAACTGTTGTATTTATATTGTATTTTATGTTTCTGGCGTTCACTTCTTAGGCCCTAACTATTCGATCTGGTGGAACAACGGCCTAGGGTGAAGCCTAGGTTGCCCGGAACGTAGAAATGACCATCACTTTCACACTGGTTGCAATTATTCGTTTTATACGATGGAAAAACTGTTGCATTTTTATCGTATTTTATGCTTCTGGCGTTGACTTCTTAGGCCGTAACTATTCGACCTGGTGGAGCAACGCCCTGGAGTGAAACCTAGGTTGCCTGGAACGTAGAAATGACCACTACTATCACACTGGTTGCAAATTATTCCTGCTATACGATGGAAAAGCTGTTGTATTTTTATTGCATTTTATGCTTCTGGCGTTCACTTCTTAGGCCCTAACTATTCGATCTGGTGGAACAACGGCCTAGGGTGAAGACTAGGTTGCCCGCAACGTAGAAATGTCCATAACTTTTACACTGGTAGCAATTATTTATTTTATACGATGGAAAAGCTGTTGTATTTATATCGTATTTTATGCTTCTGGCGTTGACTGCTTAGGCCCTAACTATTCCATCTGGTGGAACAACGCCCTAGGGTAAAGCCCAGGTTGCGCGGAACGTAGAAATGACCATAACTTTCACACTGGTAGCAATTATTCGTTTTATACGTTGGAAGAACTGTTATATTTATATTGCATTTTATGCTTCGGGCATTGACTTCTAAGGCCCTAACTATTCAATCTGTTGGAGCAACGCCCTAGGGTGGAGCCTAGGTTACCCGGAAAGCAGACATGACCATAATTTTCATACTGGTTGCAATTATTCGTTTTATATGATGGAAAAGCTGTTGCATCATTAATGTATTTTATTCATCTGGGGTTGACTTCTAAGTTCCTAACTATTCGATCAGGTGGAGCAACGCCCTAGATGGAAGCCTAGGTTGCCCGGAACGTAGAAATGACCATCACTTTCCACGGGTTGCAATTATTCGTTTTATACAATGGAAAAACCGTTCTATTTATTTTGTATTTTATGCATCGGGCGTTGACTTCTAAGGCCCTAACTGTTTGATCTAGCGGAGCATCGCCGTAGAGTGAAGCCTAGGTTGCCCGGAACGTAGAAATGACCAGTACTTTCACACTGTTTGCAGTTATTCCTGTTATACGATGGAAAAACTGTTGCATCATTATTGTATTTTATGCTTCTGGCGATGACTTCTTAGGCCCTAACTATTCCATCTGGTGGAACAACGCCCTAGGGTAAAGCCAAGGTTGAGCTGAACGTAGAAATGACCATAACTTTCACACTGGTTGCTATCATTCGTTTTATATGATGGAAAAACTGTTGTATTTATAATGTATTTTATGCTTCTGTCGTTCACGTCTTACGCCCTAACTATTCGATCTGTAGGAGCAACGGCCTAGGATGAAGCCTAGGTTGCCCGGAACGTTGAAATGACAATAACTTTCATACTGGTTGCAATTATTCGTTTTATATGGTGGAAAAACTGTTGTATTTATATTGTATTTTATGCTTCTGGCGTTGACTTCCAAGGCCCTAACGATTCGATCAGGTGGTGCAACGCCCTAGAGTGAAGCCTAGGTTGCTCGAAATGTAGAAATGACCATAACTTTTACACTGGCAGCAATTATTCGTTTTATACAATGGAAAAACCTTTCTATTTATTTTGTATTTTATGCTTCTGGCGTTCACTTCTTAGGCCATAACTATTCGACCTGGTGGAGCAACGCCCTAGAGTGAAACCTAGGTTGCCCGGAACGTTGAAATGACCATTACATTCACACTGGTTGCAATTAATCCTGTTATACGATGGAAAAACTGTTGTATTTTTATTGTATTCTATGCTTCTGGCGTTTAATTCTAAGTCGCTAGCTATTTGATAGGGTGGAGCAACGACGTAGAGTGAAGCCTAGGTTGCCCGGAACGTAGAAATAACAATTACTTTCACACTGTTTGCTATTATTCATTTTGTACGATGGAAAAGCTGTTGTATTTATATTGTATTTTATGCCTCTGGCGTTGACTTCTAAGGCCGTAGCTATTAGATGTGGTGGAGCAACGCCCTAGAGTGAAGCATAGGTTGCCCGGAACGTAGAAATGAACATAACTTTCACACCGGTAGCAACTATTCGTTTTATACGATGGAAAAACTGTTCTATTTATTTTGTATTTTATGCTTCGGGCGTTGACTTCTGAGGCCCTAACTATTCAATCTGTTGGTGCAACGCCATGGGGTGAACCCTAGGTTGCACGGAACGTAGAAATGACCATAACTTTCATACTGGTTGCTATAATTCGTTTTATACGATGGAAAAACGGTTATATTTATATTGTATTTTATGCTTCTGGCGTTGACTTATTAGGCCCGAAATATTCGATCTGTTGGAGCAACGCCCTAGGGTGAGGCCTAGGTTGCGCGGAACGTAGAAATGACCATAACTTTCACACTGGTAGCATTTATTCGTTTTATACAATGGAAGACCTGTTCGATTTATTTTGTATTTTATGTTTCGGGCGTTGACTTCTAAGGCCCTAACTGTTTGATCTGGTGGACCAACGCCCTAGAATGAAGCCTAGGTTGCCCGGAACCTAGAAATGACCATATCTTTCACACTGTTTGCAATTATTAATTTATTCGATGCCAAAGCTGTTGTATTTATATTGTATTTTATGCTTCTGGCATTGCCTTCTTAGGCCCCAACTATTCGATCTGGAGGAGCAATGCCTCAGAGTTAAGTCTAGGATGCCCGAAACGCCGAAAGGATCATTACTTTCACGCTAATTGCAATTATTCTTGTAATACGATGAAAAGACTGTTGTATTTTTATTGTATCTTATGCTCCTGGCGTTGACTTCTAAGGCCCTAACTATTCGATCTGGTGGAGCAACACCCTGGAGTGAAGCCTAGGTTGCCCGGAACGTGGAAATGACCAGAACTCTCACACTGGTTACAATTATTCGTTTTATACGATGTAAGAGCTGTTGTATTTATATCGTATTTTATGCTTCTGGCGTTGACTTCTTAGGCCCTAACTATTCGACCTGGTGGAGCAACGCCCTAGAGTGAAACCTAGGTTGCCTGCAACGTAGAAATGACAATTAATTTCACACTGCTTGGTATTATTCATTTTGTACGATGGAAAAGCTGTTGTATTTATATTGTATTTTATGCCTCTGGCGTTGACTTCTAAGGCCGTATCTATTAGATGCGGTGGAGTAACGCCCTAGAGTGACGCCTTGGTTGCCCGGAACGTAGAAATGACCATAACCTTCACACTGGTTGCTATCATTCGTTTTATACGATTGAAATGCTGTTGTATTAATATTGTATTTTATGCTTCTAGCGTTGACTTCTTAGGCCCTAACTATTCCCTCTGGTGGATCAACACGCTAGAGTGAAACCTACGTTGCCCGGAACGTAGAAATGACCATTCCTTTCACACTGGTTGCAATTATTCCTGTTATACGATGGAAAAACTGTTGTATTTTAATTGTATTTTATGCTTTTAGCAATGAATTCTAAGTCCCTAGCTATTCGATCTGGTGGAGCAACGCCCTAGAGTGACGCCTAGCTTGCTCTAAACGTTGAAATGACCATAACTTTCACACTGGTTGCTATTATTCGTTTTATACGATGTAAAAGCTGTTTTATTTATATCGTATTTTATGCTTCTGGCGTTGACTTCTTAGGGCCTAACTATTCGACCTGGTGGAGCAACGCTGTAGAGTGAAGCCTAGGTTCCTCGGAATGTAGAAATGACCATAACTTTCACACTGGTTGCTATTATTCGTTTTATACGATGTAAAAGCTGTTTTATTTATATCGTATTTTATGCTTCTGGCGTTGACTTCTTAGGGCCTAACTACTCGACCTGGTGGAGCAACGCCCTAGAGTGAAACCTAGGTTGCCCGGAACGTAGAAATGACCATTACATTCACACTGGTTGCAATTATTCCTGTTATACGATGGAAAAACTGTTGTATTTTTATTGTATTCTATGCTTCTGGCGTTTAAATCTAAGTCCCTATCTGTTTGATCTGGTGGAGCATCGCCGTAGAGTGAAGCCTAGGTTGCCCGGAACGTGGAAATGACCATAACTTTCACACTGGTAGCAATTATCCGTTTTATACGATGGAAAAGCTGTTCTATTTATTTTGTATTTTATGCTTCGGGCGTTGACTTCTAATGCCCTAACTATTCGATCTGGTAGAACGACGGCCTAGAGTGAAGCCTAGGTTTCCCGGTACGTAGAAATGACCATAAGTTTCATACTGGTTGCAATTATTCGTTTTATACGATGGAAAAACTGTTGTATTTATATTGTATTCTATTCTTCTGGCGTTCACTTCATAGGCCCTAACTATTCGATCTGGTGGTACAACGCCCTAGGGTGACGCCTAGGTTGCCCGGAACGTAGAAATGACCATAACTTTTACACTGGCAGCAATTATTCGTTTTATACAATGGAAAAACCGTTCTATTTATTTTGTATTTCATGCTTCGGGCGTTGACTTCTAATGCCCTATCTGTTTGAACTGGTGGTGCGTCGCCGTAGAGTGAAGCCTAGGTTGCCCGGAACGTAGAAATGACCATAACTTTCACACTGGTTGTTATTATTCGTTTTATACGAAGGAATAACTGTTATATTTATATTGTATATAAGCTTCTGGCGTTGACGTCTGAGGCCGTTGCTATTCGATGTGGTGGAAGAACGCCATAGAGTGAAGCCTAGGTAGCCCGGATCGTAGAAATGTCCATATCTTTCACACTGTTTGCAATTTTTCGTCTTGTACGATGGAAAAACTGTTTTATTTATTTTGTATTTTATGCTTCGGGCGTTGACTTCTATGGCCCTAACTATTCGATCTGGTGGAGCAACGCCCTAGAGTGCAGCCTAGATTGCCCGGAACGTAGAAATGACCATAACTTTCACACTGGTTGCAATTATTTGTTTTATACGATGGAAAAGCTGTTGTATTTATATCGTATTTTATGCTTCTCGCGTTGACTTCTTAGGCCCTAACTATTCCGCCTGGTGGAACAACGCCCTAGGGTGAAGCTTAGGTTGCCCGGAACGTAGAAATGACCATAGCTTTTACACTGGCAGCAATTATTCGTTTTATACAATGGAAAAACCGTTCTATTTATTTTGTATTTTATGCATCGGGCGTTGACTTCTAAGGCCCTAACTGTTTGATCTAGCGGAGCATCGCCGTAGAGTGAAGCCTAGGTTGCCCGGAACGTAGAAATGACCAGTACTTTCACACTGTTTGCAGTTATTCCTGTTATACGATGGAAAAACTGTTGCATCATTATTGTATTTTATGCTTCTGGCGTTGACTTCTGAGGCCCAACCTATTCGGTCAGGTGGAGCAACGCCCTAGACTGAAGCCTAGGTTCCGCGGAATGTAGAAATGATCATAACTTTCACACTGGTTGCAATTATTCGGTTTATACGATGGAAAATCTGTTGTATTTATATCGTATTTTATGCTTCTGGCGATGACTTCTTAGGCCCTAACTATTCCATCTGGTGGAACAACGCCCTAGGGTAAAGCCAAGGTTGAGCTGAACGTAGAAATGACCATAACTTTCACACTGGTTGCTATCATTCGTTTTATATGATGGAAAAACTGTTGTATTTATATTGTATTTTATGCTTCTGTCGTTCACGTCTTACGCCCTAACTATTCGATCTGTAGGAGCAACGGCCTAGGATGAAGCCTAGGTTGCCCGGAACGTAGAAATGACCATAACTTTCATACTGGTTGCAATTATTCGTTTTATATGGTGGAAAAACTGTTGTATTTATATTGTATTTTATGCTTCTGGCGTTGACTTCTAAGGCCCTAACGATTCGATCAGGTGGTGCAACGCCCTAGAGTGAAGCCTAGGTTGCTCGAAATGTAGAAATGACCATAACTTTTACACTGGCAGCAATTATTCGTTTTATACAATGGAAAAACCTTTCTATTTATTTTGTATTTTATGCTTCTGGCGTTCACTTCTTAGGCCATAACTATTCGACCTGGTGGAGCAACGCCCTAGAGTGAAACCAAGGTTGCCCGGAACGTTGAAATGACCATTACATTCACACTGGTTGCAATTAATCCTGTTATACGATGGAAAAACTGTTGTATTTTTTATGTATTCTATGCTTCTGGCGTTTAATTCTAAGTCGCTAGCTATTTGATCGGGTGGAGCAACGACGTAGAGTGAAGCCTAGGTTGCCCGGAACGTAGAAATGACAATTACTTTCACACTGTTTGCTATTATTCATTTTGTACGATGGAAAAGCTGTTGTATTTATATTGTATTTTATGCCTCTGGCGTTGACTTCTAAGGCCGTAGCTATTAGATGTGGTGGAGCAACGCCCTAGAGTGAAGCATAGGTTGCACGGAACGTAGAAATGAACATAACTTTCACACCGGTAGCAACTATTCGTTTTATACGATGGAAAAACTGTTCTATTTATTTTGTATTTTATGCTTCGGGCGTTGACTTCTGAGGCCCTAACTATTCAATCTGTTGGTGCAACGCCATAGGGTGAACCCTAGGTTGCCCGGAACGTAGAAATGACCATCACTTTCATACTGGTTGCTATAATTCGTTTTATACGATGGAAAAACTGTCATATTTATATTGTATTTTATGCTTCTGGCGTTGACTTATTAGGCCCGAACTATTCGATCTGTTGGAGCAACGCCCTAGGGTGAGGCCTAGGTTGCGCGGAACGTAGAAATGACCATAACTTTCACACTGGTAGCATTAATTCGTTTTATACAATGGAAGACCTGTTCGATTTATTTTGTATTTTATGTTTCGGGCGTTGACTTCTAAGGCCCTAACTGTTTGATCTGGTGGACCAACGCCCTAGAATGAAGCCTAGGTTGCCCGGAACCTAGAAATGACCATATATTTCACACTGTTTGCAATTATTAATTTATTCGATGCCAAAGCTGTTGTATTTATATTGTATTTTATGCTTCTGGCATTGCCTTCTTAGGCCCCAACTATTCGATCTGGAGGAGCAATGCCTCAGAGTTAAGTCTAGGATGCCCGAAACGCCGAAAGGATCATTACTTTCACGCTAATTGCAATTATTCTTGTAATACGATGAAAAGACTGTTGTATTTTTATTGTATCTTATCCTCCTGGCGTTGACTTCTAAGGCCCTAACTATTCGATCTGGTGGCGCAACACCCTGGAGTGAAGCCTAGGTTGCCCGGAACGTGGAAATGACCAGAACTCTCACACTGGTTACAATTATTCGTTTTATACGATGTAAGAGCTGTTGTATTTATATCGTATTTTATGCTTCTGGCGTTGACTTCTTAGGCACTAACTATTCGACCTGGTGGAGCAACGCCCTAGAGTGAAACCTAGGTTGCCCGCAACGTAGAAATGACAATTAATTTCACACTGCTTGGTATTATTCATTTTGTACGATGGAAAACCTGTTGTATTTATATTGTATTTTATGCCTCTGGCGTTGACTTCTAAGGCCGTATCTATTAGATGCGGTGGAGTAACGCCCTAGAGTGACGCCTTGGTTGCCCGGAACGTAGAAATGACCATAACCTTCACACTGGTTGCTATCATTCGTTTTATACGATTGAAATGCTGTTGTATTAATATTGTATTTTATGCTTCTAGCGTTGACTTCTTAGGCCCTAACTATTCCCTCTGGTGGATCAACACGCTAGAGTGAAACCTACGTTGCCCGGAACGTAGAAATGACCATTCCTTTCACACTGGTTGCAATTATTCCTGTTATACGATGGAAAAACTGTTGTATTTTAATTGTATTTTATGCTTTTAGCAATGAATTCTAAGTCCCTAGCTATTCGATCTGGTGGAGCAACGCCCTAGAGTGACGCCTAGCTTGCTCTAAACTTTGAAATGACCATAACTTTCACACTGGTTGCTATTATTCGTTTTATACGGTGTAAAAGCTGTTTTATTTATATCGTATTTTATGCTTCTGGCGTTGACTTCTTAGGGCCTAACTATTCGACCTGGTGGAGCAACGCCGTAGAGTGAAGCCTAGGTTCCTCGGAATGTAGAAATGACCATAACTTTCACACTGGTTGCTATTATTCGTTTTATACGATGTAAAAGCTGTTTTATTTATATCGTATTTTATGCTTCTGGCGTTGACTTCTTAGGGCCTAACTACTCGACCTGGTGGAGAAACGCCCTAGAGTGAAACCTAGGTTGCCCGGAACGTAGAAATGACCATTACATTCACACTGGTTGCAATTATTCCTGTTATACGATGGAAAAACTGTTGTATTTTTATTGTATTCTATGCTTCTGGCGTTTAAATCTAAGTCCCTATCTGTTTGATCTGATGGAGCATCGCCGTAGAGTGAAGCCTAGGTTGCCCGGAACGTGGAAATGACCATAACTTTCACACTGGTAGCAATTATCCGTTTTATACGATGGAAAAGCTGTTCTATTTATTTTGTATTTTATGCTTCGGGCGTTGACTTCTAATGCCCTAACTATTCGATCTGGTAGAACGACGGCCTAGAGTGAAGCCTAGGTTTCCCGGTACGTAGAAATGACCATAAGTTTCATACTGGTTGCAATTATTCGTTTTATACGATGGAAAAACTGTTGTATTTATATTGTATTCTATTCTTCTGGCGTTCACTTCATAGGCCCTAACTATTCGATCTGGTGGTACAACGCCCTAGGGTGACGCCTAGGTTGCCCGGAACGTAGAAATGACCATAACTTTTACACTGGCAGCAATTATTCGTTTTATACAATGGAAAAACCGTTCTATTTATTTTGTATTTCATGCTTCGGGCGTTGACTTCTAATGCCCTATCTGTTTGAACTGGTGGTGCATCGCCGTAGAGTGAAGCCTAGGTTGCCCGGAACGTAGAAATGACCATAACTTTCACACTGGTTGTTATTATTCGTTTTATACGAAGGAATAACTGTTATATTTATATTGTATATAAGCTTCTGGCGTTGACGTCTGAGGCCGTTGCTTTTCGATGTGGTGGAAGAACGCCATAGAGTGAAGCCTAGGTAGCCCGGATCGTAGAAATGTCCATATCTTTCACACTGTTTGCAATTTTTCGTCTTGTACGATGGAAAAACTGTTTTATTTATTTTGTATTTTATGCTTCGGGCGTTGACTTCTATGGCCCTAACTATTCGATCTGGTGGAGCAACGCCCTAGAGTGCAGCCTAGATTGCCCGGAACGTAGAAATGACCATAACTTTCACACTGGTTGCTATCATTCGTTTTATATGATGGAAAAACTGTTGTATTTATATTGTATTTTATGCTTCTGGCGTTCACTTCTTAGGCCCTAACTATTCGATCTGGTGGAACAACGGCCTAGGGAGAAGCCTAGGTTGCCGGAACGTAGAAATGACCATAACTTTTACACTGGTAGCAATTATTCGTTTTATACAATGGAAAAACTGTTCTATTTATTTTGTATTTAATGCTTCGGGCGTTGACTTCTAAGGCCATAACTGTTTGATCTGGTAGAGCAACGCCCTAGAGTGAAGCGTAGGTTGCCTGGAACGTAGAAATGACCATCACTTTCACACGGGTTGCAATTATTCCTGTTATAGGATGGAAAGACAGTTGTATTTTTATTGTATTTTATACTTCAGGCGTTGACTTCTGAGGCCGTAGCTATCCGATGTGGGGGAAGAACGCCATACAGTGAAGCCTAGGTTGCCCGGAACGTAGAAATGACCATAACTTTCACACTGGTTGCAATTATTTGTTTTATACGATGGAAAAGCTGTTGTATTTATATCGTATTTTATGCTTCTCGCGTTGACTTCTTAGGCCCTAACTATTCCGTCTGGTGGAACAACGCCCTAGGGTGAAGCTTAGGTTGCCCGGAACGTAGAAATGACCATAGCTTTTACACTGGCAGCAATTATTCGTTTTATACAATGGAAAAACCGTTCTATTTATTTTGTATTTTATGCATCGGGCGTTGACTTCTAAGGCCCTAACTGTTTGATCTAGCGGAGCATCGCCGTAGAGTGAAGCCTAGGTTGCCCGGAACGTAGAAATGATCATAACTTTCACACTGGTTGCTATTATTCCCTTTATACGATGGAAAAACTGTTATATTTATATAGTATTTAAGCTTCTGGCGTTGACTTCTGAGGCCGTTGCTATTCGATGTGGTGGAAGAACGCCATAGAGTGAAGCCTATGTAGCCCGGATCGTAGAAATGTCCATATCTTTCACACTGTTTGCAATTTTTCGTTTTATACAATGGAAAAACTGTTTTATTTATTTTGTATTTTATGCTTCGGGCTTTGACTTCTAAGGCCCTAACTATTCGATCTAGTGGAGCAACGCCCTGGAGTGCAGCCTAGGTTGCCCGGAACTTAGAAATGACCATAACTTTCACACTGGTTGATATCATTCGTTTTATATGATCGAAAAACTGTTGTATTTATATTGTATTTTATGCTTCTGGCGTTCACTTCTTAGGCCCTAACTATTCGATCTGGTGGAACAACGGCCTAGGGTGAAGCCCAGGTTGCCGGAACGTAGAAATGACCATAACTTTTACACTGGTAGCAATTATTCGTTTTATACAATGGAAAAACTGTTCTATTTATTTTGTATTTAATGCTTCGGGCGTTGACTTCTAAGGCCATAACTGTTTGATCTGGTAGAGCAACGCCCTAGAGTGAAGCGTAGGTTGCCTGGAACGTAGAAATGACCATCACTTTCACACGGGTTGCAATTATTCCTGTTATAGGATGGAAAGACTGTTGTATTTTTATTGTATTTTATACTTCAGGCGTTGACTTCTGAGGCCGTAGCTATCCGATGTGGTGGAAGAACGCCATACAGTGAAGCCTAGGTTGCCCGGAACGTAGAAATGACCATATCTTTCACACTGGTTGCAATTATTTGTTTTATACGATGGAAAAGCTGTTGTATTTATATCGTATTTTATGCTTCTCGCGTTGACTTCTTAGGCCCTAACTATTCCGTCTGGTGGAACAACGCCCTAGGGTGAAGCTTAGGTTGCCCGGAACGTAGAAATGACCATAGCTTTTACACTGGCAGCAATTATTCGCTTTATACAATGGAAAAACCGTTCTATTTATTTTGTATTTTATGCATCGGGCGTTGACTTCTAAGGCCCTAACTGTCTGATCTGGCGGAGCATCGCCGTAGAGTGAAGCCTAGGTTGCCCGGAACGTAGAAATGACCATAACTTTCACACTGGTTGCTATTATTGCCTTTATACGATGGAAAAACTGTTATATTTCTATTGTATTTAAGCTTCTGGCGTTGACTTCTGAGGCCGTTGCTATTCGATGTGGTGGAAGAACGCCATAGAGTGAAGCCTAGGTAGCCCGGATCGTAGAAATGCCCATATCTTTCACACTGTTTGCAATTTTTCGTTTTATACGATGGAAAAACTGTTTTATTTATTTTGTTTTTTATGCTTCGCGCTTTGACTTCTAAGGCCCTAACTATTCGATCTAGTGGAGCAACGCCCTAGAGTGCAGCCTAGGTTGCCCGGAACGTAGAAATGACCATAACTTTCACACTGGTTGGTATCATTCGTTTTATATGATGGAAAAACTGTTGTATTTATATTGTATTTTATGCTTCTGGCGTTCACTTCTTAGGCCCTAACTATTCCATCTGGTGGAACAACGGCCTAGGGTGAAGCCTAGGTTGCCCGGAACGTAGAAATGACAATAACTTTTACACTGGTAGCAATTATTCGTTTTATACAATGGAAAAACTGTACTATTTATTTTGTATTTAATGCTTCGGGGGTTGACTTCTAAGGCCCTAACTGTTTGATCTGGTGGAGCATCGCCGTAGAGTGAAGCCTGGGTTGCCCGGAACGTAGAAATGACCATAACTTTCACACTGGTTACAATTATTCGTTTTATACGATGGAAAAACTGTTATATTTATATTGTATTTAAGCTTCTGGCGTTGACTTCTGAGGCCGTTGCTATTCGATGTGGTGGAAGAACGCCATAGAGTGAAGCCTAGGTAGCCCGGATCGTAGAAATGTCCATATCTTTCACACTGTTTGCAATTTTTCGTTTTGTACGATGGAAAAACTGTTTTATTTATTTTGTGTTTAATGCTTCGGGCGTTGACTTCTAAGGCCCTAACTATTCAACCTGGTGGAGCAACGCCCTAGAGTGCAGCCTAGATTGCCCGGAACGTAGAAATGACCATAACTTTCACACTTGTTGCTATCATTCGTTTTATATGATGGAAAAACTGTTGTAGTTATATTGTATTTTATGCTTCTGGCGTTCACTTCTTAGGCCCTAACTATTCGATCTGGTGGAACAACGGCCTAGGGTGAAGCCTAGTTTGCCCGGAACGTAGAAATGACCATAACTCTTACACTGGTAGCAATTATTCGTTTTATACAATGGAAAAACTGTTCTATTTATTTTGTATTTAATGCTTCGGGCGTTGACTTCTAAGGCCCTAACTGTTTGATCTGGTACAGCAACGCCCTAGAGTGAAGCGTAGGTTGCCTGAAGCGTAGAAATGACCATAACTTTCACACTGGTTGCTATCATTCGTTTTATATGATGGAAAAACTGTTGTATTTATATTGTATTTTATGCTTCTGGCGTTCACTTCTTAGGCCCTAACTATTCGATCTGGTGGAACAACGGCCTAGGGAGAAGCCTAGGTTGCCGGAACGTAGAAATGACCATAACTTTTACACTGGTAGCAATTATTCGTTTTATACAATGGAAAAACTGTTCTATTTATTTTGTATTTAATGCTTCGGGCGTTGACTTCTAAGGCCATAACTGTTTGATCTGGTAGAGCAACGCCCTAGAGTGAAGCGTAGGTTGCCTGGAACGTAGAAATGACCATCACTTTCACACGGGTTGCAATTATTCCTGTTATAGGATGGAAAGACAGTTGTATTTTTATTGTATTTTATACTTCAGGCGTTGACTTCTGAGGCCGTAGCTATCCGATGTGGGGGAAGAACGCCATACAGTGAAGCCTAGGTTGCCCGGAACGTAGAAATGACCATAACTTTCACACTGGTTGCAATAATTTGTTTTATACGATGGAAAAGCTGTTGTATTTATATCGTATTTTATGCTTCTCGCGTTGACTTCTTAGGCCCTAACTATTCCGTCTGGTGGAACAACGCCCTAGGGTGAAGCTTAGGTTGCCCGGAACGTAGAAATGACCATAGCTTTTACACTGGCAGCAATTATTCGTTTTATACAATGGAAAAACCGTTCTATTTATTTTGTATTTTATGCATCGGGCGTTGACTTCTAAGGCCCTAACTGTTTGATCTAGCGGAGCATCGCCGTAGAGTGAAGCCTAGGTTGCCCGGAACGTAGAAATGACCATAACTTTCACACTGGTTGCTATTATTCCCTTTATACGATGGAAAAACTGTTATATTTATATTGTATTTAAGCTTCTGGCGTTGACTTCTGAGGCCGTTGCTATTCGATGTGGTGGAAGAACGCCATAGAGTGAAGCCTAGGTAGCCCGGATCGTAGAAATGTCCATATCTTTCACACTGTTTGCAATTTTTCGTTTTATACAATGGAAAAACTGTTTTATTTATTTTGTATTTTATGCTTCGGGCTTTGACTTCTAAGGCCCTAACTATTCGATCTAGTGGAGCAACGCCCTGGAGTGCAGCCTAGGTTGCCCGGAACTTAGAAATGACCATAACTTTCACACTGGTTGATATCATTCGTTTTATATGATCGAAAAACTGTTGTATTTATATTGTATTTTATGCTTCTGGCGTTCACTTCATAGGCCCTAACTATTCGATCTGGTGGTACAACGCCCTAGGGTGAAGCCTAGGTTGCCCGGAACGCAGAAATGACAATAACTTTTACACTGGTAGCAATTATTCGTTTTATACAATGGAAAAACTGTACTATTTATTTTGTATTTAATGCTTCGGGGGTTGAATTCTAAGGTCCTAACTGTTTGATCTGGTGGAGCAACGCCCTAGAGTGAAGCCTAGGTTGCCTGGAACGTAGAAATGACCATCATTTTCACACGGGTTGCAATTATTCCTGTTATAGGATGGAAAGACTGTTGTATTTTTATTGTATTTTATACTTCAGGCGTTGACTTCTAAGGCCCTAACTATTCGATCTGGTAGAGCAACGCCCTAGGGTGAAGCCTAGGTTGCCCGGAACGTAGAAATGACCATAACTTTTACACTGGCAGCAATTATTCGTTTTATACAATGGAAAAACCGTTCTATTTATTTTGTATTTTATGCTTCGGGCGTTGACTTCTAATGCCCTGTCTGTTTGATCTGGTGGAGCATCGCCGTAGAGTGAAGCCTGGGTTGCCCGGAACGTAGAAATGACCATAACTTTCACACTGGTTACAATTATTCGTTTTATACGATGGAAAAACTGTTATATTTATATTGTATTTAAGCTTCTGGCGTTGACTTCTGAGGCCGTTGCTATTCGATGTGGTGGAAGAACGCCATAGAGTGAAGCCTAGGTAGCCCGGATCGTAGAAATGTCCATATCTTTCACACTGTTTGCAATTTTTCGTTTTGTGGGATGGAAAAACTGTTTTATTTATTTTGTGTTTTATGCTTCGGGCGTTGACTTCTAAGGCCCTAACTATTCAACCTGGTGGAGCAACGCCCTAGAGTGCAGCCTAGATTGCCCGGAACGTAGAAATGACCATAACTTTCGCACTGGTTGCTATCATTCGTTTTATATGATGGAAAAACTGTTGTATTTATATTGTATTTTATGCTTCTGGCGTTCACTTCTTAGGCCCTAACTATTCGATCTGGTGGAACAACGGCCTAGGGTGAAGCCCAGGTTGCCGGAACGTAGAAATGACCATAACTTTTACACTGGTAGCAATTATTCGTTTTATACAATGGAAAAACTGTTCTATTTATTTTGTATTTAATGCTTCGGGCGTTGACTTCTAAGGCCATAACTGTTTGATCTGGTAGAGCAACGCCCTAGAGTGAAGCGTAGGTTGCCTGGAACGTAGAAATGACCATCACTTTCACACGGGTTGCAATTATTCCTGTTATAGGATGGAAAGACTGTTGTATTTTTATTGTATTTTATACTTCAGGCGTTGACTTCTGAGGCCGTAGCTATCCGATGTGGTGGAAGAACGCCATACAGTGAAGCCTAGGTTGCCCGGAACGTAGAAATGACCATATCTTTCACACTGGTTGCAATTATTTGTTTTATACGATGGAAAAGCTGTTGTATTTATATCGTATTTTATGCTTCTCGCGTTGACTTCGTAGGCCCTAACTATTCCGTCTGGTGGAACAACGCCCTAGGGTGAAGCTTAGGTTGCCCGGAACGTAGAAATGACCATAGCTTTTACACTGGCAGCAATTATTCGTTTTATACAATGGAAAAACCGTTCTATTTATTTTGTATTTTATGCATCGGGCGTTGACTTCTAAGGCCCTAACTGTCTGATCTGGCGGAGCATCGCCGTAGAGTGAAGCCTAGGTTGCCCGGAACGTAGAAATGACCATAACTTTCACACTGGTTGCTATTATTCCCTTTATACGATGGAAAAACTGTTATATTTCTATTGTATTTAAGCTTCTGGCGTTGACTTCTGAGGCCGTTGCTATTCGATGTGGTGGAAGAACGCCATAGAGTGAAGCCTAGGTAGCCCGGATCGTAGAAATGCCCATATCTTTCACACTGTTTGCAATTTTTCGTTTTATACGATGGAAAAACTGTTTTACTTATTTTGTTTTTTATGCTTCGCGCTTTGACTTCTAAGGCCCTAACTATTCGATCTAGTGGAGCAACGCCCTAGAGTGCAGCCTAGGTTGCCCGGAACGTAGAAATGACCATAACTTTCACACTGGTTGGTATCATTCGTTTTATATGATGGAAAAACTGTTGTATTTATATTGTATTTTATGCTTCTGGCGTTCACTTCTTAGGCCCTAACTATTCCATCTGGTGGAACAACGGCCTAGGGTGAAGCCTAGGTTGCCCGGAACGTAGAAATGACAATAACTTTTACACTGGTAGCAATTATTCGTTTTATACAATGGAAAAACTGTACTATTTATTTTGTATTTAATGCTTCGGGGGTTGACTTCTAAGGCCCTAACTGTTTGATCTGGTGGAGCATCGCCGTAGAGTGAAGCCTGGGTTGCCCGGAACGTAGAAATGACCATAACTTTCACACTGGTTACAATTATTCGTTTTATACGATGGAAAAACTGTTATATTTATATTGTATTTAAGCTTCTGGCGTTGACTTCTGAGGCCGTTGCTATTCGATGTGGTGGAAGAACGCCATAGAGTGAAGCCTAGGTAGCCCGGATCGTAGAAATGTCCATATCTTTCACACTGTTTGCAATTTTTCGTTTTGTACGATGGAAAAACTGTTTTATTTATTTTGTGTTTTATGCTTCGGGCGTTGACTTCTAAGGCCCTAACTATTCAACCTGGTGGAGCAACGCCCTAGAGTGCAGCCTAGATTGCCCGGAACGTAGAAATGACCATAACTTTCACACTTGTTGCTATCATTCGTTTTATATGATGGAAAAACTGTTGTAGTTATATTGTATTTTATGCTTCTGGCGTTCACTTCTTAGGCCCTAACTATTCGATCTGGTGGAACAACGGCCTAGGGTGAAGCCTAGTTTGCCCGGAACGTAGAAATGACCATAACTATTACACTGGTAGCAATTATTCGTTTTATACAATGGAAAAACTGTTCTATTTATTTTGTATTTAATGCTTCGGGCGTTGACTTCTAAGGCCCTAACTGTTTGATCTGGTACAGCAACGCCCTAGAGTGAAGCGTAGGTTGCCTGAAGCGTAGAAATGACCATCACTTTCACACGGGTTGCAATTATTCCTGTTATAGGATGGAAAGACAGTTGTATTTTTATTGTATTTTATACTTCAGGCGTTGACTTCTGAGGCCGTAGCTATCCGATGTGGTGGAAGAACGCCATACAGTGAAGCCTAGGTTGCCCGGAACGTAGAAATGACCATAACTTTCACACTGGTTGCAATTATTTGTTTTATACGACGGAAAAGCTGTTGTATTTATTTTATATTTTATGCTTCGGGCGTTGACTTCTAAGGCCCTAACTATTCGATCTGGTGGAGCAACGCCCTAGAGTGACGCCTAGCTTGCTCGAAACGTTGAAATGACCATAACTTTCACACTGGTTGCTATTATTCGTTTTATACGATGTAAAAGCTGTTTTATTTATATCGTATTTTATGCTTCTGGCGTTGACTTCTTAGGGCCTAACTATTCGACCTGGTGGAGCAACGCCCTAGAGTGAAGCCTAGGTTCCTCGGAATGTAGAAATGACCATAGCTTTCACACTGGTTGCTATTATTCGTTTTATACGATGTAAAAGCTGTTTTATTTATATCGTATTTTATGCTTCTGGCGTTGACTTCTTAGGGCCTAACTATTCGACCTGGTGGAGCAACGCCCTAGAGTGAAACCTAGGTTGCCTGGAACGTAGAAATGACCATTACATTCACACTGGTTACAATTGTTCCTGTTATACGATGGAAAAACTGTTGTATTTTTATTGTATTCTATGCTTCTAGCGTTTAATTCTAAGTCGCTAGCTATTTGATCAGGTGGAGCAACGACCTAGAGCGAAGCCTAGGTTGCCCGGAACGTAGAAATGACAATTACTTTCACACTGGTTGCAATTATTCGTTTTATACGATTGAAAAGCTGTTGTATTTATATTGTATTTTATGCTTCTGGCGTTGACTTCTTAGGCCCTAACTATTCCCTCTGGTGGATCAACACGCTAGAGTGAAACCTACGTTGCCCGGAACGTAGAAATGACCATTCGTTTCACACTGGTTGCAATTATTCCTGTTATACGATGGAAAAACTGTTGTATTTTAATTGTATTTTATGCTTTTAGCGATGAATTCTAAGTCCCTATCTGTTTGATCTGGTGGAGCATCGCCGTAGAGTGAAGCCTAGGTTGCCCGGAACGTGGAAATGACCATAACTTTCACACTGGTACCAATTATCCGTTTTATACGATGGAAAAACTGTTGTATTTATTTTGTATTCTATGCTTCTGGCGTTCACTTCATAGGCCCTAACTATTCGATCTGGTGGTACAACGCCCTAGGGTGAAGCCTAGGTTGCCCGGAACGTAGAAATGACCATAACTTTTCACTCGCAGCAATTATTCGTTTTATACAATGGAAAAACCGTTCTATTTATTTTGTATTTCATGCTTCGGGCGTTGACTTCTAATGCCCTATCTGTTTGATCTGGTGGAGCATCGCCGTAGAGTGAAGCCTAGGTTGCCCGGAACGTAGAAATGACCATAACTTTCACACTGGTTGCAATTATTCGGTTTATACGATGGAAAATCTGTTGTATTTATATCGTATTTTATGCCTCTGGCGTTGACTTCTAAGGCCGTATCTACTAGATGCGGTGGAGCAACGCCTTAGAGTGACGCCTAGCTTGCTCGAAACGTTGAAATGACCATAACTTTCACACTGGTTGTTATTATTCGTTTTATACGATTTAAAAGCTGTTTTATTTATATCGTATTTTATGTTTCTGGCGTTGACTTCTTAGGGCCTAACTATTCGACCTGGTGGAGCAACGCCCTCGAGTGAAACCTAGGTTGCCCGGAACGTAGAAATGACCAGTACTTTCACACTGTTTGCAGTTATTCCTGTTATACGATGGAAAAACTGTTGCATCATTATTGTATTTTATGCTTCTGGCGTTGACTTCTGAGGCCCAAACTATTCGGTCAGGTGGAGCAACGCCCTAGACTGAAGCCTAGGTTCCGCGGAATGTAGAAATGATCATAACTTTCACACTGGTTGCAATTATTCGGTTTATACGATGGAAAATCTGTTGTATTTATATCGTATTTTATGCTTCTGGCGATGACTTCTTAGGCCCTAACTATTCCATCTGGTGGAACAACGCCCTAGGGTAAAGCCAAGGTTGAGCTGAACGTAGAAATGACCATAACTTTCACACTGGTTGCTATCATTCGTTTTATATGATGGAAAAACTGTTGTATTTATATTGTATTTTATGCTTCTGTCGTTCACGTCTTACGCCCTAACTATTCGATCTGTAGGAGCAACGGCCTAGGATGAAGCCTAGGTTGCCCGGAACGTAGAAATGACCATAACTTTCATACTGGTTGCAATTATTCGTTTTATATGGTGGAAAAACTGTTGTATTTATATTGTATTTTATGCTTCTGGCGTTGACTTCTAAGGCCCTAACGATTCGATCAGGTGGTGCAACGCCCTAGAGTGAAGCCTAGGTTGCTCGAAATGTAGAAATGACCATAACTTTTACACTGGCAGCAATTATTCGTTTTATACAATGGAAAAACCTTTCTATTTATTTTGTATTTTATGCTTCTGGCGTTCACTTCTTAGGCCATAACTATTCGACCTGGTGGAGCAACGCCCTAGAGTGAAACCAAGGTTGCCCGGAACGTTGAAATGACCATTACATTCACACTGGTTGCAATTAATCCTGTTATACGATGGAAAATCTGTTGTATTTTTATTGTATTCTATGCTTCTGGCGTTTAATTCTAAGTCGCTAGCTATTTGATCGGGTGGAGCAACGACGTAGAGTGAAGCCTAGGTTGCCCGGAACGTAGAAATGACAATTACTTTCACACTGTTTGCTATTATTCATTTTGTACGATGGAAAAGCTGTTGTATTTATATTGTATTTTATGCCTCTGGCGTTGACTTCTAAGGCCGTAGCTATTAGATGTGGTGGAGCAACGCCCTAGAGTGAAGCATAGGTTGCACGGAACGTAGAAATGAACATAACTTTCACACCGGTAGCAACTATTCGTTTTATACGATGGAAAAACTGTTCTATTTATTTTGTATTTTATGCTTCGGGCGTTGACTTCTGAGGCCCTAACTATTCAATCTGTTGGTGCAACGCCATAGGGTGAACCCTAGGTTGCCCGGAACGTAGAAATGACCATAACTTTCATACTGGTTGCTATAATTCGTTTTATACGATGGAAAAACTGTCATATTTATATTGTATTTTATGCTTCTGGCGTTGACTTATTAGGCCCGAACTATTCGATCTGTTGGAGCAACGCCCTAGGGTGAGGCCTAGGTTGCGCGGAACGTAGAAATGACCATAACTTTCACACTGGTAGCATTTATTCGTTTTATACAATGGAAGACCTGTTCGATTTATTTTGTATTTTATGTTTCGGGCGTTGACTTCTAAGGCCCTAACTGTTTGATCTGGTGGACCAACGCCCTAGAATGAAGCCTAGGTTGCCCGGAACCTAGAAATGACCATATCTTTCACACTGTTTGCAATTATTAATTTATTCGATGCCAAAGCTGTTGTATTTATATTGTATTTTATGCTTCTGGCATTGCCTTCTTAGGCCCCAACTATTCGATCTGGAGGAGCAATGCCTCAGAGTTAAGTCTAGGATGCCCGAAACGCCGAAAGGATCATTACTTTCACGCTAATTGCAATTATTCTTGTAATACGATGAAAAGACTGTTGTATTTTTATTGTATCTTATGCTCCTGGCGTTGACTTCTAAGGCCCTAACTATTCGATCTGGTGGAGCAACACCCTGGAGTGAAGCCTAGGTTGCCCGGAACGTGCAAATGACCAGAACTCTCACACTGGTTACAATTATTCGTTTTATACGATGTAAGAGCTGATGTATTTATATCGTATTTTATGCTTCTGGCGTTGACTTCTTAGGCCCTAACTATTCGACCTGGTGGAGCAACGCCCTAGAGTGAAACCTAGGTTGCCCGCAACGTAGAAATGACAATTAATTTCACACTGCTTGGTATTATTCATTTTGTACGATGGAAAAGCTGTTGTATTTATATTGTATTTTATGCCTCTGGCGTTGACTTCTAAGGCCGTATCTATTAGATGCGGTGGAGTAACGCCCTAGAGTGACGCCTTGGTTGCCCGGAACGTAGAAATGACCATAACCTTCACACTGGTTGCTATCATTCGTTTTATACGATTGAAATGCTGTTGTATTAATATTGTATTTTATGCTTCTGGCGTTGACTTCTTAGGCCCTAACTATTCCCTCTGGTGGATCAACACGCTAGAGTGAAACCTACGATGCCCGGAACGTAGAAATGACCATTCCTTTCACACTGGTTGCAATTATTCCAGTTATACGATGGAAAAACTGTTGTATTTTAATTGTATTTTATGCTTTTAGCAATGAATTCTAAGTCCCTAGCTATTCGATCTGGTGGAGCAACGCCCTAGAGTGACGCCTAGCTTGCTCTAAACGTTGAAATGACCATAACTTTCACACTGGTTGCTATTATTCGTTTTATACGATGTAAAAGCTGTTTTATTTATATCGTATTTTATGCTTCTGGCGTTGACTTCTTAGGGCCTAACTATTCGACCTGGTGGAGCAACGCCGTAGAGTGAAGCCTAGGTTCCTCGGAATGTAGAAATGACCATAACTTTCACACTGGTTGCTATTATTCGTTTTATACGATGTAAAAGCTGTTTTATTTATATCGTATTTTATGCTTCTGGCGTTGACTTCTTAGGGCCTAACTACTCGACCTGGTGGAGCAACGCCCTAGAGTGAAACCTAGGTTGCCCGGAACGTAGAAATGACCATTACATTCACACTGGTTGCAATTATTCCTGTTATACGATGGAAAAACTGTTGTATTTTAATTGTATTTTATGCTTTTAGCGATGAATTCTAAGTCCCTATCTGTTTGATCTGGTGGAGCATCGCCGTAGAGTGAAGCCTAGGTTGCCCGGAACGTGGAAATGACCATAACTTTCACACTGGTACCAATTATCCGTTTTATACGATGGAAAAACTGTTGTATTTATTTTGTATTCTATGCTTCTGGCGTTCACTTCATAGGCCCTAACTATTCGATCTGGTGGTACAACGCCCTAGGGTGAAGCCTAGGTTGCCCGGAACGTAGAAATGACCATAACTTTTCACTGGCAGCAATTATTCGTTTTATACAATGGAAAAACCGTTCTATTTATTTTGTATTTCATGCTTCGGGCGTTGACTTCTAATGCCCTATCTGTTTGATCTGGTGGAGCATCGCCGTAGAGTGAAGCCTAGGTTGCCCGGAACGTAGAAATGACCATAACTTTCACACTGGTTGCAATTATTCGGTTTATACGATGGAACATCTGTTGTATTTATATCGTATTTTATGCCTCTGGCGTTGACTTCTAAGGCCGTATCTACTAGATGCGGTGGAGCAACGCCTTAGAGTGACGCCTAGCTTGCTCGAAACGTTGAAATGACCATAACTTTCACACTGGTTGTTATTATTCGTTTTATACGATTTAAAAGCTGTTTTATTTATATCGTATTTTATGTTTCTGGCGTTGACTTCTTAGGGCCTAACTATTCGACCTGGTGGAGCAACGCCCTCGAGTGAAACCTAGGTTGCCCGGAACGTAGAAATGACCAGTACTTTCACACTGTTTGCAGTTATTCCTGTTATACGATGGAAAAACTGTTGCATCATTATTGTATTTTATGCTTCTGGCGTTGACTTCTGAGGCCCAAACTATTCGGTCAGGTGGAGCAACGCCCTAGACTGAAGCCTAGGTTCCGCGGAATGTAGAAATGATCATAACTTTCACACTGGTTGCAATTATTCGGTTTATACGATGGAAAATCTGTTGTATTTATATCGTATTTTATGCTTCTGGCGATGACTTCTTAGGCCCTAACTATTCCATCTGGTGGAACAACGCCCTAGGGTAAAGCCAAGGTTGAGCTGAACGTAGAAATGACCATAACTTTCACACTGGTTGCTATCATTCGTTTTATATGATGGAAAAACTGTTGTATTTATATTGTATTTTATGCTTCTGTCGTTCACGTCTTACGCCCTAACTATTCGATCTGTAGGAGCAACGGCCTAGGATGAAGCCTAGGTTGCCCGGAACGTAGAAATGACCATAACTTTCATACTGGTTGCAATTATTCGTTTTATATGGTGGAAAAACTGTTGTATTTATATTGTATTTTATGCTTCTGGCGTTGACTTCTAAGGCCCTAACGATTCGATCAGGTGGTGCAACGCCCTAGAGTGAAGCCTAGGTTGCTCGAAATGTAGAAATGACCATAACTTTTACACTGGCAGCAATTATTCGTTTTATACAATGGAAAAACCTTTCTATTTATTTTGTATTTTATGCTTCTGGCGTTCACTTCTTAGGCCATAACTATTCGACCTGGTGGAGCAACGCCCTAGAGTGAAACCAAGGTTGCCCGGAACGTTGAAATGACCATTACATTCACACTGGTTGCAATTAATCCTGTTATACGATGGAAAATCTGTTGTATTTTTATTGTATTCTATGCTTCTGGCGTTTAATTCTAAGTCGCTAGCTATTTGATCGGGTGGAGCAACGACGTAGAGTGAAGCCTAGGTTGCCCGGAACGTAGAAATGACAATTACTTTCACACTGTTTGCTATTATTCATTTTGTACGATGGAAAAGCTGTTGTATTTATATTGTATTTTATGCCTCTGGCGTTGACTTCTAAGGCCGTAGCTATTAGATGTGGTGGAGCAACGCCCTAGAGTGAAGCATAGGTTGCACGGAACGTAGAAATGAACATAACTTTCACACCGGTAGCAACTATTCGTTTTATACGATGGAAAAACTGTTCTATTTATTTTGTATTTTATGCTTCGGGCGTTGACTTCTGAGGCCCTAACTATTCAATCTGTTGGTGCAACGCCATAGGGTGAACCCTAGGTTGCCCGGAACGTAGAAATGACCATAACTTTCATACTGGTTGCTATAATTCGTTTTATACGATGGAAAAACTGTCATATTTATATTGTATTTTATGCTTCTGGCGTTGACTTATTAGGCCCGAACTATTCGATCTGTTGGAGCAACGCCCTAGGGTGAGGCCTAGGTTGCGCGGAACGTAGAAATGACCATAACTTTCACACTGGTAGCATTTATTCGTTTTATACAATGGAAGACCTGTTCGATTTATTTTGTATTTTATGTTTCGGGCGTTGACTTCTAAGGCCCTAACTGTTTGATCTGGTGGACCAACGCCCTAGAATGAAGCCTAGGTTGCCCGGAACCTAGAAATGACCATATCTTTCACACTGTTTGCAATTATTAATTTATTCGATGCCAAAGCTGTTGTATTTATATTGTATTTTATGCTTCTGGCATTGCCTTCTTAGGCCCCAACTATTCGATCTGGAGGAGCAATGCCTCAGAGTTAAGTCTAGGATGCCCGAAACGCCGAAAGGATCATTACTTTCACGCTAATTGCAATTATTCTTGTAATACGATGAAAAGACTGTTGTATTTTTATTGTATCTTATGCTCCTGGCGTTGACTTCTAAGGCCCTAACTATTCGATCTGGTGGAGCAACACCCTGGAGTGAAGCCTAGGTTGCCCGGAACGTGGAAATGACCAGAACTCTCACACTGGTTACAATTATTCGTTTTATACGATGTAAGAGCTGATGTATTTATATCGTATTTTATGCTTCTGGCGTTGACTTCTTAGGCCCTAACTATTCGACCTGGTGGAGCAACGCCCTAGAGTGAAACCTAGGTTGCCCGCAACGTAGAAATGACAATTAATTTCACACTGCTTGGTATTATTCATTTTGTACGATGGAAAAGCTGTTGTATTTATATTGTATTTTATGCCTCTGGCGTTGACTTCTAAGGCCGTATCTATTAGATGCGGTGGAGTAACGCCCTAGAGTGACGCCTTGGTTGCCCGGAACGTAGAAATGACCATAACCTTCACACTGGTTGCTATCATTCGTTTTATACGATTGAAATGCTGTTGTATTAATATTGTATTTTATGCTTCTAGCGTTGACTTCTTAGGCCCTAACTATTCCCTCTGGTGGATCAACACGCTAGAGTGAAACCTACGATGCCCGGAACGTAGAAATGACCATTCCTTTCACACTGGTTGCAATTATTCCAGTTATACGATGGAAAAACTGTTGTATTTTAATTGTATTTTATGCTTTTAGCAATGAATTCTAAGTCCCTAGCTATTCGATCTGGTGGAGCAACGCCCTAGAGTGACGCCTAGCTTGCTCTAAACGTTGAAATGACCATAACTTTCACACTGGTTGCTATTATTCGTTTTATACGATGTAAAAGCTGTTTTATTTATATCGTATTTTATGCTTCTGGCGTTGACTTCTTAGGGCCTAACTATTCGACCTGGTGGAGCAACGCCGTAGAGTGAAGCCTAGGTTCCTCGGAATGTAGAAATGACCATAACTTTCACACTGGTTGCTATTATTCGTTTTATACGATGTAAAAGCTGTTTTATTTATATCGTATTTTATGCTTCTGGCGTTGACTTCTTAGGGCCTAACTACTCGACCTGGTGGAGCAACGCCCTAGAGTGAAACCTAGGTTGCCCGGAACGTAGAAATGACCATTACATTCACACTGGTTGCAATTATTCCTGTTATACGATGGAAAAACTGTTGTATTTTTATTGTATTCTATGCTTCTGGCGTTTAAATCTAAGTCCCTATCTGTTTGATCTGGTGGAGCATCGCCGTAGAGTGAAGCCTAGGTTGCCCGGAACGTGGAAATGACCATAACTTTCACACTGGTAGCAATTATCCGTTTTATACGATGGAAAAGCTGTTCTATTTATTTTGTATTTTATGCTTCGGGCGTTGACTTCTAATGCCCTAACTATTCGATCTGGTAGAACGACGGCCTAGAGTGAAGCCTAGGTTTCCCGGTACGTAGAAATGACCATAAGTTTCATACTGGTTGCAATTATTCGTTTTATACGATGGAAAAACTGTTGTATTTATATTGTATTCTATTCTTCTGGCGTTCACTTCATAGGCCCTAACTATTCGATCTGGTGGTACAACGCCCTAGGGTGACGCCTAGGTTGCCCGGAACGTAGAAATGACCATAACTTTTACACTGGCAGCAATTATTCGTTTTATACAATGGAAAAACCGTTCTATTTATTTTGTATTTCATGCTTCGGGCGTTGACTTCTAATGCCCTATCTGTTTGAACTGGTGGTGCATCGCCGTAGAGTGAAGCCTAGGTTGCCCGGAACGTAGAAATGACCATAACTTTCACACTGGTTGTTATTATTCGTTTTATACGAAGGAATAACTGTTATATTTATATTGTATATAAGCTTCTGGCGTTGACGTCTGAGGCCGTTGCTATTCGATGTGGTGGAAGAACGCCATAGAGTGAAGCCTAGGTAGCCCGGATCGTAGAAATGTCCATATCTTTCACACTGTTTGCAATTTTTCGTCTTGTACGATGGAAAAACTGTTTTATTTATTTTGTATTTTATGCTTCGGGCGTTGACTTCTATGGCCCTAACTACTCGATCTGGTGGAGCAACGCCCTAGAGTGCAGCCTAGATTGCCCGGAACGTAGAAATGACCATAACTTTCACACTGGTTGCTATCATTCGTTTTATATGATGGAAAAACTGTTGTATTTATATTGTATTTTATGCTTCTGGCGTTCACTTCTTAGGCCCTAACTATTCGATCTGGTGGAACAACGGCCTAGGGAGAAGCCTAGGTTGCCGGAACGTAGAAATGACCATAACTTTTACACTGGTAGCAATTATTCGTTTTATACAATGGAAAAACTGTTCTATTTATTTTGTATTTAATGCTTCGGGCGTTGACTTCTAAGGCCATAACTGTTTGATCTGGTAGAGCAACGCCCTAGAGTGAAGCGTAGGTTGCCTGGAACGTAGAAATGACCATCACTTTCACACGGGTTGCAATTATTCCTGTTATAGGATGGAAAGACAGTTGTATTTTTATTGTATTTTATACTTCAGGCGTTGACTTCTGAGGCCGTAGCTATCCGATGTGGGGGAAGAACGCCATACAGTGAAGCCTAGGTTGCCCGGAACGTAGAAATGACCATAACTTTTACACTGGTTGCAATTATTTGTTTTATACGATGGAAAAGCTGTTGTATTTATATCGTATTTTATGCTTCTCGCGTTGACTTCTTAGGCCCTAACTATTCCGTCTGGTGGAACAACGCCCTAGGGTGAAGCTTAGGTTGCCCGGAACGTAGAAATGACCATAGCTTTTACACTGGCAGCAATTATTCGTTTTATACAATGGAAAAACCGTTCTATTTATTTTGTATTTTATGCATCGGGCGTTGACTTCTAAGGCCCTAACTGTTTGATCTAGCGGAGCATCGCCGTAGAGTGAAGCCTAGGTTGCCCGGAACGTAGAAATGACCATAACTTTCACACTGGTTGCTATTATTCCCTTTATACGATGGAAAAACTGTTATATTTATATTGTATTTAAGCTTCTGGCGTTGACTTCTGAGGCCGTTGCTATTCGATGTGGTGGAAGAACGCCATAGAGTGAAGCCTAGGTAGCCCGGATCGTAGAAATGTCCATATGTTTCACACTGTTTGCAATTTTTCGTTTTGTACGATGGAAAAACTGTTTTATTTATTTTGTGTTTTATGCTTCGGGCGTTGACTTCTAAGGCCCTAACTATTCAACCTGGTGGAGCAACGCCCTAGAGTGCAGCCTAGATTGCCCGGAACGTAGAAATGACCATAACTTTCGCACTGGTTGCTATCATTCGTTTTATATGATGGAAAAACTGTTGTATTTATATTGTATTTTATGCTTCTGGCGTTCACTTCTTAGGCCCTAACTATTCGATCTGGTGGAACAACGGCCTAGGGTGAAGCCCAGGTTGCCGGAACGTAGAAATGACCATAACTTTTACACTGGTAGCAATTATTCGTTTTATACAATGGAAAAACTGTTCTATTTATTTTGTATTTAATGCTTCGGGCGTTGACTTCTAAGGCCCTAACTGTTTGATCTGGTGGAGCATCGCCGTAGAGTGAAGCCTGGGTTGCCCGGAACGTAGAAATGACCATAACTTTCACACTGGTTACAATTATTCGTTTTACACGATGGAAAAACTGTTATATTTATATTGTATTTAAGCTTCTGGCGTTGACTTCTGAGGCCGTTGCTATTCGATGTGGTGGAAGAACGCCATAGAGTGAAGCCTAGGTAGCCCGGATCGTAGAAATGTCCATATCTTTCACACTGTTTGCAATTTTTCGTTTTGTACGATGGAAAAACTGTTTTATTTATTTTGTGTTTTATGCTTCGGGCGTTGACTTCTAAGGCCCTAACTATTCAACCTGGTGGAGCAACGCCCTAGAGTGCAGCCTAGATTGCCCGGAACGTAGAAATGACCATAACTTTCACACTTGTTGCTATCATTCGTTTTATATGATGGAAAAACTGTTGTAGTTATATTGTATTTTATGCTTCTGGCGTTCACTTCTTAGGCCCTAACTATTCGATCTGGTGGAACAACGGCCTAGGGTGAAGCCTAGTTTGCCCGGAACGTAGAAATGACCATAACTCTTACACTGGTAGCAATTATTCGTTTTATACAATGGAAAAACTGTTCTATTTATTTTGTATTTAATGCTTCGGGCGTTGACTTCTAAGGCCCTAACTGTTTGATCTGGTACAGCAACGCCCTAGAGTGAAGCGTAGGTTGCCTGAAGCGTAGAAATGACCATCACTTTCACACGGGTTGCAATTATTCCTGTTATAGGATGGAAAGACAGTTGTATTTTTATTGTATTTTATACTTCAGGCGTTGACTTCTGAGGCCGTAGCTATCCGATGTGGTGGAAGAACGCCATACAGTGAAGCCTAGGTCGCCCGGAACGTAGAAATGACCATAACTTTCACACTGGTTGCAATTATTTGTTTTATACGACGGAAAAGCTGTTGTATTTATTTTATATTTTATGCTTCGGGCGTTGACTTCTAAGGCCCTAACTATTCGATCTGGTGGAGCAACGCCCTAGAGTGACGCCTAGCTTGCTCGAAACGTTGAAATGACCATAACTTTCACACTGGTTGCTATTATTCGTTGTATACGATGTAAAAGCTGTTTTATTTATATCGTATTTTATGCTTCTGGCGTTGACTTCTTAGGGCCTAACTATTCGACCTGGTGGAGCAACGCCCTAGAGTGAAGCCTAGGTTCCTCGGAATGTAGAAATGACCATAGCTTTCACACTGGTTGCTATTATTCGTTTTATACGATGTAAAAGCTGTTTTATTTATATCGTATTTTATGCTTCTGGCGTTGACTTCTTAGGGCCTAACTATTCGACCTGGTGGAGCAACGCCCTAGAGTGAAACCTAGGTTGCCCGGAACGTAGAAATGACCATTACATTCACACTGGTTACAATTGTTCCTGTTATACGATGGAAAAACTGTTGTATTTTTATTGTATTCTATGCTTCTAGCGTTTAATTCTATGTCACTAGCTATTTGATCAGGTGGAGCAACGACCTAGAGCGAAGCCTAGGTTGCCCGGAACGTAGAAATGACAATTACTTTCACACTGGTTGCAATTATTCGTTTTATACGATTGAAAAGCTGTTGTATTTATATTGTATTTTATGCTTCTGGCGTTGACTTCTTAGGCCCTAACTATTCCCTCTGGTGGATCAACACGCTAGAGTGAAACCTACGTTGCCCGGAACGTAGAAATGACCATTCGTTTCACACTGGTTGCAATTATTCCTGTTATACGATGGAAAAACTGTTGTATTTTAATTGTATTTTATGCTTTTAGCGATGAATTCTAAGTCCCTATCTGTTTGATCTGGTGGAGCGTCGCCGTAGAGTGAAGCCTAGGTTGCCCGGAACGTGGAAATGACCATAACTTTCACACTGGTAGCAATTATCCGTTTTATACGATGGAAAAACTGTTGTATTTATTTTGTATTCTATGCTTCTGGCGTTCACTTCATAGGCCCTAACTATTCGATCTGGTGGTACAACGCCCTAGGGTGAAGCCTAGGTTGCCCGGAACGTAGAAATGACCATAACTTTTACACTGGCAGCAATTATTCGTTTTATACAATGGAAAAACCGTTCTATTTATTTTGTATTTCATGCTTCGGGCGTTGACTTCTAATGCCCTATCTGTTTGATCTGGTGGAGCATCGCCGTAGAGTGAAGCCTAGGTTGCCCGGAACGTAGAAATGATCATAACTTTCACACTGGTTGCAATTATTCGGTTTATACGATGGAAAATCTGTTGTATTTATATCGTATTTTATGCCTCTGGCGTTGACTTCTAAGGCCGTATCTACTAGATGCGGTGGAGCAACGCCTTAGAGTGACGCCTAGCTTGCTCGAAACGTTGAAATGACCATAACTTTCACACTGGTTGTTATTATTCGTTTTATACGATTTAAAAGCTGTTTTATTTATATCGTATTTTATGCTTCTGGCGTTGACTTCTTAGGGCCTAACTATTCGACCTGGTGGAGCAACGCCCTCGAGTGAAACCTAGGTTGCCCGGAACGTAGAAATGACCAGTACTTTCACACTGTTTGCAGTTATTCCTGTTATACGATGGAAAAACTGTTGCATCATTATTGTATTTTATGCTTCTGGCGTTGACTTCTGAGGCCCAAACTATTCGGTCAGGTGGAGCAACGCCCTAGACTGAAGCCTAGGTTCCGCGGAATGTAGAAATGATCATAACTTTCACACTGGTTGCAATTATTCGGTTTATACGATGGAAAATCTGTTGTATTTATATCGTATTTTATGCTTCTGGCGATGACTTCTTAGGCCCTAACTATTCCATCTGGTGGAACAACGCCCTAGGGTAAAGCCAAGGTTGAGCTGAACGTAGAAATGACCATAACTTTCACACTGGTTGCTATCATTCGTTTTATATGATGGAAAAACTGTTGTATTTATATTGTATTTTATGCTTCTGTCGTTCACGTCTTACGCCCTAACTATTCGATCTGTAGGAGCAACGGCCTAGGATGAAGCCTAGGTTGCCCGGAACGTAGAAATGACCATAACTTTCATACTGGTTGCAATTATTCGTTTTATATGGTGGAAAAACTGTTGTATTTATATTGTATTTTATGCTTCTGGCGTTGACTTCTAAGGCCCTAGCGATTCGATCAGGTGGTGCAACGCCCTAGAGTGAAGCCTAGGTTGCTCGAAATGTAGAAATGACCATAACTTTTACACTGGCAGCAATTATTCGTTTTATACAATGGAAAAACCTTTCTATTTATTTTGTATTTTATGCTTCTGGCGTTCACTTCTTAGGCCATAACTATTCGACCTGGTGGAGCAACGCCCTAGAGTGAAACCAAGGTTGCCCGGAACGTTGAAATGACCATTACATTCACACTGGTTGCAATTAATCCTGTTATACGATGGAAAATCTGTTGTATTTTTATTGTATTCTATGCTTCTGGCGTTTCATTCTAAGTCGCTAGCTATTTGATCGGGTGGAGCAACGACGTAGAGTGAAGCCTAGGTTGCCCGGAACGTAGAAATGACAATTACTTTCACACTGTTTGCTATTATTCATTTTGTACGATGGAAAAGCTGTTGTATTTATATTGTATTTTATGCCTCTGGCGTTGACTTCTAAGGCCGTAGCTATTAGATGTGGTGGAGCAACGCCCTAGAGTGAAGCATAGGTTGCCCGGAACGTAGAAATGAACATAACTTTCACACCGGTAGCAACTATTCGTTTTATACGATGGAAAAACTGTTCCATTTATTTTGTATTTTATGCTTCGGGCGTTGACTTCTGAGGCCCTAACTATTCAATCTGTTGGTGCAACGCCATAGGGTGAACCCTAGGTTGCCCGGAACGTAGAAATGACCATAACTTTCATACTGGTTGCTATAATTCGTTTTATACGATGGAAAAACTGTCATATTTATATTGTATTTTATGCTTCTAGCGTTGACTTATTAGGCCCGAACTATTCGATCTGTTGGAGCAACGCCCTAGGGTGAGGCCTAGGTTCCGCGGAACGTAGAAATGACCATAACTTTCACACTGGTAGCATTTATTCGTTTTATACAATGGAAGACCTGTTCGATTTATTTTGTATTTTATGTTTCGGGCGTTGACTTCTAAGGCCCTAACTGTTTGATCTGGTGGACCAACGCCCTAGAATCAAGCCTAGGTTGCCCGGAACCTAGAAATGACCATATCTTTCACACTGTTTGCAATTATTAATTTATTCGATGCCAAAGCTGTTGTATTTATATTGTATTTTATGCTTCTGGCATTGCCTTCTTAGGCCCCAACTATTCGATCTGGAGGAGCAATGCCTCAGAGTTAAGTCTAGGATGCCCGAAACGCCGAAAGGATCATTACTTTCACGCTAATTGCAATTATTCCTGTAATACGATGAAAAGACTGTTGTATTTTTATTGTATCTTATGCTCCTGGCGTTGACTTCTAAGGCCCTAACTATTCGATCTGGTGGAGCAACACCCTGGAGTGAAGCCTAGGTTGCCCGGAACGTGGAAATGACCAGAACTCTCACACTGGTTACAATTATTCGTTTTATACGATGTAAGAGCTGTTGTATTTATATCGTATTTTATGCTTCTGGCGTTGACTTCTTAGGCCCTAACTATTCGACCTGGTGGAGCAACGCCCTAGAGTGAAACCTAGGTTGCCCGCAACGTAGAAATGACAATTAATTTCACAGTGCTTGGTATTATTCATTTTGTACGATGGAAAAGCTGTTGTATTTATATTGTATTTTATGCCTCTGGCGTTGACTTCTAAGGCCGTATCTATTAGATGCGGTGGAGTAACGCCCTAGAGTGACGCCTTGGTTGCCCGGAACGTAGAAATGACCATAACCTTCACACTGGTTGCTATCATTCGTTTTATACGATTGAAATGCTGTTGTATTAATATTGTATTTTATGCTTCTAGCGTTGACTTCTTAGGCCATAACTATTCCCTCTGGTGGATCAACACGCTAGAGTGAAACCTACGTTGCCCGGAACGTAGAAATGACCATTCCTTTCACACTGGTTGCAATTATTCCTGTTATACGATGGAAAAACTGTTGTATTTTAATTGTATTTTATGCTTTTAGCAATGAATTCTAAGTCCCTAGCTATTCGATCTGGTGGAGCAACGCCCTAGAGTGACGCCTAGCTTGCTCTAAACGTTGAAATGACCATAACTTTCAAACTGGTTGCTATTATTCGTTTTATACGATGTAAAAGCTGTTTTATTTATATCGTATTTTATGCTTCTGGCGTTGACTTCTTAGGGCCTAACTATTCGACCTGGTGGAGCAACGCCGTAGAGTGAAGCCTAGGTTCCTCGGAATGTAGAAATGACCATAACTTTCACACTAGTTGCTATTATTCGTTTTATACGATGTAAAAGCTGTTTTATTTATATCGTATTTTATGCTTCTGGCGTTGACTTCTTAGGGCCTAACTACTCGACCTGGTGGAGCAACGCCCTAGAGTGAAACCTAGGTTGCCCGGAACGTAGAAATGACCATTACATTCACACTGGTTGCAATTATTCCTGTTATACGATGGAAAAACTGTTGTATTTTTATTGTATTCTATGCTTCTGGCGTTTAAATCTAAGTCCCTATCTGTTTGATCTGGTGGAGCATCGCCGTAGAGTGAAGCCTAGGTTGCCCGGAACGTGGAAATGACCATAACTTTCACACTGGTGGCAATTATCCGTTTTATACGATGGAAAAGCTGTTCTATTTATTTTGTATTTTATGCTTCGGGCGTTGACTTCTAATGCCCTAACTATTCGATCTGGTAGAACGACGGCCTAGAGTGAAGCCTAGGTTTCCCGGTACGTAGAAATGACCATAAGTTTCATACTGGTTGCAATTATTCGTTTTATACGATGGAAAAACTGTTGTATTTATATTGTATTCTATTCTTCTGGCGTTCACTTCATAGGCCCTAACTATTCGATCTGGTGGTACAACGCCCTAGGGTGAAGCCTAGGTTGCCCGGCACGTAGAAATGACCATAACTTTTACACTGGCAGCAATTATTCGTTTTATACAATGGAAATACCGTTCTATTTTTTTTGTATTTCATGCTTCGGGCGTTGACTTCTAATGCCCTATCTGTTTGAACTGGTGGTGCATCGCCGTAGAGTGAAGCCTAGGTTGCCCGGAACGTAGAAATGACCATAACTTTCACACTGTTTGCAATTTTTCGTCTTGTACGATGGAAAAACTGTTTTATTTATTTTGTATTTTATGCTTGGGGCGTTGACTTCTATGGCCCTAACTATTCGATCTGGTGGAGCAACGCCCTAGAGTGCAGCCTAGATTGCCCGGAACGTAGAAATGACCATAACTTTCACACTGGTTGCTATCATTCGTTTTATATGATGGAAAAACTGTTGTATTTATATTGTATTTTATGCTTCTGGCGTTCACTTCTTAGGCCCTAACTATTCGATCTGGTGGAACAACGGCCTAGGGAGAAGCCTAGGTTGCCGGAACGTAGAAATGACCATAACTTTTACACTGGCAGCAATTATTCGTTTTATACAATGGAAAAACTGTTCTATTTATTTTGTATTTAATGCTTCGGGCGTTGACTTCTAAGGCCATAACTGTTTGATCTGGTAGAGCAACGCCCTAGAGTGAAGCGTAGGTTGCCTGGAACGTAGAAATGACCATCACTTTCACACGGGTTGCAATTATTCCTGTTATAGGATGGAAAGACAGTTGTATTTTTATTGTATTTTATACTTGAGGCGTTGACTTCTGAGGCCGTAGCTATCCGATGTGGGGGAAGAACGCCATACAGTGAAGCCTAGGTTGCCCGGAACGTAGAAATGACCATAACTTTCACACTGGTTGCAATTATTTGTTTTATACGATGGAAAAGCTGTTGTATTTATATCGTATTTTATGCTTCTCGCGTTGACTTCTTAGGCCCTAACTATTCCGTATGGTGGAACAACGCCCTAGGGTGAAGCTTAGGTTGCCCGGAACGTAGAAATGACCATAGCTTTTACACTGGCAGCAATTATTCGTTTTATACAATGGAAAAACCGTTCTATTTATTTTGTATTTTATGCATCGGGCGTTGACTTCTAAGGCCCTAACTGTTTGATCTAGCGGAGCATCGCCGTAGAGTGAAGCCTAGGTTGCCCGGAACGTAGAAATGACCTTAACTTTCACACTGGTTGCTATTATTCCGTTTATACGATGGAAAAACTGTTATATTTATTTTGTATTTAAGCTTCTGGCGTTGACTTCTGAGGCCGTTGCTATTCGATGTGGTGGAAGAACGCCATAGAGTGAAGCCTAGGTAGCCCGGATCGTAGAAATGTCCATATCTTTCACACTGTTTGCAATTTTTCGTTTTATACAATGGAAAAACTGTTTTATTTATTTTGTATTTTATGCTTCGGGCTTTGACTTCTAAGGCCCTAACTATTCGATCTAGTGGAGCAACGCCCTGGAGTGCAGCCTAGGTTGCCCGGAACTTAGAAATGACCATAACTTTCACACTGGTTGATATCATTCGTTTTATATGATCGAAAAACTGTTGTATTTATATTGTATTTTATGCTTCTGGCGTTCACTTCATAGGCCCTAACTATTCGATCTGGTGGTACAACGCCCTAGGGTGAAGCCTAGGTTGCCCGGAACGTAGAAATGACCATAACTTTTACACTGGCAGCAATTATTCGTTTTATACAATGGAAAAACCGTTCTATTTATTTTGTATTTTATGCTTCGGGCGTTGACTTCTAATGCCCTATCTGTTTGATCTGGTGGAGCATCGCCTTAGAGTGAAGCCTAGGTTGCCCGGAACGTAGAAATGACCATAACTTTCACACTGGTTGTTATTATTCGTTTTATACGAAGGAAAAACTGTTATATTTATATTGTATTTAAGCTTCTGGCGTTGACGTCTGAGGCCGTTGCTATTCGATGTGGTGGAAGAACGCCATAGAGTGAAGCCTAGGTAGCCCGGATCGTAGAAATGTCCATATCTTTCACACTGTTTGCAATTTTTCGTCTTGTACGATGGAAAAACTGTTTTATTTATTTTGTATTTTATGCTTCGGGCGTTGACTTCTATGGCCCTAACTATTCGATCTGGTGGAGCAACGCCCTAGAGTGCAGCCTAGATTGCCCGGAACGTAGAAATGACCATAACTTTCACACTGGTTGCTATCATTCGTTTTATATGATGGAAAAACTGTTGTATCTATATTGTATTTTATGCTTCTGGCGTTCACTTCTTAGGCCCTAACTATTCGATCTGGTGGAACAACGGCCTAGGGAGAAGCCTAGGATGCCGGAACGTAGAAATGACCATAACTTTTACACTGGTAGCAATTATTCGTTTTATACAATGGAAAAACTGTTCTATTTATTTTGTATTTAATGCTTCGGGCGTTGACTTCTAAGGCCATAACTGTTTGATCTGGTAGAGCAACGCCCTAGAGTGAAGCGTAGGTTGCCTGGAACGTAGAAATGACCATCACTTTCACACGGGTTGCAATTATTCCTGTTATAGGATGGAAAGACAGTTGTATTTTTATTGTATTTTATACTTCAGGCGTTGACTTCTGAGGCCGTAGCTATCCGATGTGGGGGAAGAACGCCATACAGTGAAGCCTAGGTTGCCCGGAACGTAGAAATGACCATAATTTTCACACTGGTTGCAATTATTTGTTTTATACGATGGAAAAGCTGTTGTATTTATATCGTATTTTATGCTTCTCGCGTTGACTTCTTAGGCCCTAACTATTCCGTCTGGTGGAACAACGCCCTAGGGTGAAGCTTAGGTTGCCCGGAACGTAGAAATGGCCATAGCTTTTACACTGGCAGCAATTATTCGTTTTATACAATGGAAAAACCGTTCTGTTTATTTTGTATTTTATGCATCGGGCGTTGACTTCTAAGGCCCTAACTGTTTGATCTAGCGGAGCATCGCCGTAGAGTGAAGCCTAGGTTGCCCGGAACGTAGAAATGACCATAACTTTCACACTGGTTGCAATTATTCCCTTTATACGATGGAAAAACTGTTATATTTATATTGTATTTAAGCTTCTGGCGTTGACTTCTGAGGCCGTTGCTATTCGATGTGGTGGAAGAACGCCATAGAGTGAAGCCTAGGTAGCCCGGATCGTAGAAATGTCCATATCTTTCACACTGTTTGCAATTTTTCGTTTTATACAATGGAAAAACTGTTTTATTTATTTTGTATTTTATGCTTCGGGCGTTGACTTCTATGGCCCTAACTATTCGATCTGGTGGAGCAACGCCCTAGAGTGCAGCCTAGATTGCCCGGAACGTAGAAATGACCATAACTTTCACACTGGTTGCTATCATTCGTTTTATATGATGGAAAAACTGTTGTATTTATATTGTATTTTATGCTTCTGGCGTTCACTTCTTAGGCCCTAACTATTCGATCTGGTGGAACAACGGCCTAGGGTGAAGCCCAGGTTGCCGGAACGTAGAAATGACCATAACTTTTACACTGGTAGCAATTATTCGTTTTATACAATGGAAAAACTGTTCTATTTATTTTGTATTTAATGCTTCGGGCGTTGACTTCTAAGGCCATAACTGTTTGATCTGGTAGAGCAACGCCCTAGAGTGAAGCGTAGGTTGCCTGGAACGTAGAAATGACCATCACTTTCACACGGGTTGCAATTATTCCTGTTATAGGATGGAAAGACTGTTGTATTTTTATTGTATTTTATACTTCAGGCGTTGACTTCTGAGGCCGTAGCTATCCGATGTGGTGGAAGAACGCCATACAGTGAAGCCTAGGTTGCCCGGAACGTAGAAATGACCATATCTTTCACACTGGTTGCAATTATTTGTTTTAAACGATGGAAAAGCTGTTGTATTTATATCGTATTTTATGCTTCTCGCGTTGACTTCTTAGGCCCTAACTATTCCGTCTGGTGGAACAACGCCCTAGGGTGAAGCTTAGGTTGCCCGGAACGTAGAAATGACCATAGCTTTTACACTGGCAGCAATTATTCGTTTTATACAATGGAAAAACCGTTCTATTTATTTTGTATTTTATGCTTCGGGCGTTGACTTCTAATGCCCTATCTGTTTGATCTGGTGGAGCATCGCCTTAGAGTGAAGCCTAGGTTGCCCGGAACGTAGAAATGACCATAACTTTCACACTGGTTGTTATTATTCGTTTTATACGAAGGAAAAACTGTTATATTTATATTGTATTTAAGCTTCTGGCGTTGACGTCTGAGGCCGTTGCTATTCGATGTGGTGGAAGAACGCCATAGAGTGAAGCCTAGGTAGCCCGGATCGTAGAAATGTCCATATCTTTCACACTGTTTGCAATTTTTCGTCTCGTACGATGGAAAAACTGTTGTAGTTATATTGTATTTTATGCTTCTGGCGTTCACTTCTTAGGCCCTAACTATTCGAGCTGGTGGAACAACGGCCTAGGGTGAAGCCTAGTTTGCCCGGAACGTATAAATGACCATAACTCTTACACTGGTAGCAATTATTCGTTTTATACAATGGAAAAACTGTTCTATTTATTTTGTATTTAATGCTTCGGGCGTTGACTTCTAAGGCCCTAACTGTTTGATCTGGTAGAGCAACGCCCTAGAGTGAAGCGTAGGTTGCCTGAAACGTAGAAATGACCATCACTTTCACACGGGTTGCAATTATTCCTGTTATAGGATGGAAAGACAGTTGTATTTTTATTGTATTTTATACTTCAGGCGTTGACTTCTGAGGCCGTAGCTATCCGATGTGGTGGAAGAACGCCCTAGAGTGAAGCCTAGGTTGCCCGGTACGTAGAAATGACCATCACTTTCAAACTGGTTGCAATTATTTGTTTTATACGATGGAAAAGCTGTTGTATTTATATCGTATTTTATGCTTCTGGCGTTCACTTCTTAGGCCCTAACTATTCGATCTGGTGGTACAACGCCCTAGGGTGAAGCCTAGGTTGCCCGGAACGTAGAAATGACCATAACTTTTACACTGGCAGCAATTATTCGTTTTATACAATGGAATAACCGTTGTATTTATTTTGTACTTTATGCTTCGGGCGTTGACTTCTAATGCCCTATCTGTTTGATCTGGTTGAGCATCGCCGTAGAGGGAAGCCCACGTTGCCCGGAACGTATAAATGACCATAACTTTCACACTGGTTGCTATTATTCGTTTTATACGATGGAAAAACTGTTATATTTAAATTGTATTTAAGCTTCTGGCGTTGACTTCTTAGGCCGTTGCTATCCCATCTGGTGGAACAACGCCCTAGGGTGAAGTCTAGGTTTCCCGGAAGGTAGAAATGACCATAACTTTCACACTGGTAGCAATTATTCGTTTTATACGATGGAACAACTGTTCTATTTGTTTTATACTTTATGCTTCGGTCGTTGACTTCTAAGGCCCTAACTATTCGATATGGTGGAGCAACGCCCTATAGTGAAGCCTAGGTTGCCCGGTACGTAGAAATGACCATCACTTTCAAACTGGTTGCAATTATTTGTTTAATACGATGGAAAAGCTGTTGTATTTATATCGTATTTTATGCTTCTGGCGTTGACTTTTTAGGCCCTAACTATTCCATCTGGTGGAACAACGCCCTAGGGTGAAGCCTAGGATGCACGGAAAGTAGAAATGACCATAACTTTCACACTGGTAGCAATTATTCGTTTTATACGATGGAAAAACTGTTCTATTTATTTTGTATTTTATGCTGCGGGCGTTCACTTCTAAGGCCCTAACTATTCGATCTGGTAGAGCAACGCCCTAGAGTGAAGCCTATGTTGCCGGGTGCTTAGAAATGACCATAAGTTTCATACTGGTTGCAATTATTCGTTTTATACGATGGAAAAACTGTTGTATTTATATTGTATTTTATGCTTCTGGCGTTCACTTCTTAGGCCCTAACTATTCGATCTGGTGGAACAACGGCCTAGGGTGAAGCCTAGGTTGCCCGGAACGTAGAAATGACCATCACTTTCACACTGGTTGCAATTATTCGTTTTATACGATGGAAAAACTGTTGCATCTTTATCGTATTTTATGCTTCTGGCGTTGACTTCTTAGGCCGTAACTATTCCACCTGGTGGAGCAACGCCCTGGAGTGAAACCTAGGTTGCCTGGAACGTAGAAATGACCACTACTATCACACTGGTTGCAAATTATTCCTGGTATACGATGGAAAAGCTGTTTTATATTTATTGCATTTTATGCTTCTGGCGTTCACTTCTTATGCCCTAACTATTCGATCTGGTGGAACAACGGCCTAGGGTGAAGACTAGGTTGCCCGGAACGTAGAAATGACCATAACTTTTACACTGGTAGCAATTATTTATTTTATAAGATGGAAAAGCTGTTGTATTTATATCGTATTTTATTCTTCTGGCGTTGACTGCTTAGGCCCTAACTATTCCATCTGGTGGAACAACGCCCTAGGTTAAAGCCCAGGTTGCGCGGAACGTAGAAATGACTATAACTTTCACACTGGTAGCAATTATTCGTTTTATACGTTGGAAGAACTGTTATATTTATATTGCATTTTATGCTTCGGGCATTGACTTCTAAGGCCCTAACTATTCGATCTAGTGGAGCAACGCCCTAGAGTGCAGCCTAGGTTGCCCGGAACGTAGAAATGACCATAACTTTCACATTGGTTGCTATCATTCGTTTTATATGATGGAAAAACTGTTGTATTTATATTGTATTTTATGCTTCTGGCGTTCACTTCTTAGGCCCTAACTATTCGATCTGGTGGAACAACGGCCTAGGGTGAAGCCTAGGTTGCCCGGAACGTAGAAATGACCATAACTTTCACACTGGTAGCAATTATTCGTTTTACACGATGGAAAAACTGTTCTATTTATTTTATATTTTATGCTTCGGGCGTTGACTTCTAAGGCCCTAACTATTCGATTTGGTGGAGCAGCGCCCTAGAGTGAAGCCTAGGTTGCACGGTACGTAGAAATGACCATCACTATCAAACTGGTTGCAAATTATTCCTGCTATACGATGGAAAAGCTGTTGTATTTTTATTGCATTTTATGCTTCTGGCGTTCACTTCTTAGGCCCTAACTATTCGATCTGGTGGAACAACGGCCTAGGGTGAAGACTAGGTTGCCCGGAACGTAGAAATGACCATAACTTTTACAGTGGTAGCAATTATTTATTTTATACGATGGAAAAGCTGTTGTATTTATATCGTATTTTATGCTTCTGGCGTTGACTTCTTAGGCCCTAACTATTCCATCTGGTGGAACAACGCCCTAGGGTAAAGCCCAGGTTGCGCGGAACGTAGAAATGACCATAAGTTTCACACTGGTAGCAATTATTCGTTTTATACGTTGGAAGAACTGTTATATTTATATTGCATTTTATGCTTCGGGCATTGACTTCTAAGGCCCTAACTATTCAATCTGTTGGAGCAACGCCCTAGGGTGAAGCCCAGGTTGCCCGGAAAGTAGACATGACCATAACTTTCATACTGGTTGCAATTATTCGTTTTATATGATGGAAAAGCTGTTGCATCATGAATGTATTTTATTCATCTGGGGTTGACTTCTAAGGCCCTAACTATTCGATCAGGTGGAGCAACGCCCTAGAGGGAAGCCTAGGTTGCCCGGAACGTAGAAATGACCATAACTTTCACACTGGTTGCAATTATTTATTTTATACGATGGGAAAGCTGTTGTATTTATATCGTGTTTTATACTTCTGGCGTTGACTTCTTAGGCCCTAGCTATTCCATCTGGTGGAACAACGCCCTAGGGTAAAGCCCAGGTTGCGCGGAACGTAGAAATGACCATAACTTTCACACTGGTAGCAATTATTCGTTTTATACGATGGAGGAACTGTTATATTTATATTGCATTTTATGCTTCGGGCATAGACTTCTAAGGCCCTAACTATTCAATCTGTTGGAGCAACGCCCTAGGGTGAAGCCTAGGTTGCCCGGAAAGTAGACATGACCATAACTTTCATACTGGTTGCAATTATTCGTTTTATATGATGGAAAAGCTGTTGCACCAATAATGTATTTTATTCATCTGGGGTTGACTTCTAAGGCCCTAACTATTCGATCAGGTGGAGCACCGCCCTAGAGTGAAGCCTAGGTTTCCCGGAACATAGAAATGACCATAACTTTTACACTGGTAGCAATTATTCGTTTTATACAATGGAAAAACTGTATTATTTATTTTGTATTTAATGCTTCGGGCGTTGTCTTCTGAGGCCCTAACTGTTTGATCTGGTGGAGCAACGCCCTAGAGTGAAGCCTAGGTTGCCCGGAACGTGGAAATGATCATAACTCTCACACTGGTTGCTATTATTCGTTTTATAGGATGGAGAAACTGTTATATTTATATTGTATTTTATGCTTCTGGCGTTGACTTCTTAGGCCCTAACTATTCGATCTTGTGGGACAACGCCCTGGAGTGAAGCCTAGGTTGCCTGGAACGTAGAAATGACCATCACTTTCACACGGGTTGCAATCATTCCTGTTATAGGATGGAAATACTGTTGTATTTTTATTGTATTTTATACTTCAGGCGTTGACTTCTGAGGCCGTATCTATTCGATGCGGTGGAAGAACGACATACAGTGAAGCCTAGGTTGCCCGGAACGTAGAAATGACCATATGTTTCATACTGGTTGCAATTATTCGTTTTATACGATGGAAAAACTGTTGTATTTATATTGTATTTTACGCTTCTGGCGTTCACTTCTTAGGCCCTAACTATTCGATCTGGTGGTACAACGCCCTGGAGTGAAGCCTAGGTTGCCCGAAACGTAGAAATGACCATAACTTTCACACTGGTAGCAATTATTCGTTTTATGCAATGGAAAAACTGTTCTATTTATTTTGTATTTAATACTTGGGGCGTTGACTTCTAAGGCCTTAACTGTTTGATCTGGAGGAGCAACGCCCTAGAGTGAAGCGTAGGTTGCCTGGAACGTAGAAATGACAATCACTTTCACACGGGTTGCAATTATTCCTGTTATAGGATGGAAAGACAGTTGTATTTTTATTGTATTTTATACTTCAGGCGTTGACTTCTGAGGCCGTAGCTATCCGATGTGGTGGAAGAACGCCATACAGTGAAGCCTAGGTTGCCCGGAACGTAGAAATGACCATAACTTTCACACTGGTTGCAATTATTTGTTTTATACGATGGAAAAGCTGTTGTATTTATATCGTATTTTATGCTTCTGGCGTTGACTTCTTAGGCCCTAACTATTCCATCTGGTGGAACAACGCCCTAGAGTAAAGCCCAGGTTGCGCGAAACGTAGAAATGACCATAACTTTCACACTGGTAGCAATTATTCGTTTGATACAATGGAAAAACTGTTCTATTTATTTTGTATTTAATGCTTCGGGCGTTGACTTCTAAGGCCCTAACTATTCGATCAGGTGGAGCAACGCCCTAGAGTGAAGCCTAGGTTGCTCGAAATGTAGAAATGACCATAACTTTCGCACTGGTTGCTATCATTCGTTTTATATGATGGAAAAACTGTTGTATTTATATTGTATTTTATGCTTCTGGCGTTCACTTCTTAGGCCCTAACTATTCGATCTGGTGGAACAACGGCCTAGGGTGAAGCCTAGGTTGCCCGGAACGTAGAAATGACCATCACTTTCACACTGGTTGCAATTATTCGTTTTATACGATGGAAAAACTGTTGCATCTTTATCGTGTTTTATGCTTCTGGCGTTGACTTCTTAGGCCGTAACTATTCGACCTGGTGGAGCAACGCCCTGGAGTGAAACCTAGGTTGCCTGGAACGTAGAAATGACCACTACTATCACACTGGTTGCAAATTATTCCCGCTATACGATGGAAAAGCTGTTGTATTTTTATTGCATTTTATGCTTCTGGCGTTCACTTCTTAGGCCCTAACTATTCGATCTGGTGGAACAACGGCCTAGGGTGAAGACTAGGTTTCCCTGAGCGTAGAAATGACCATAACTTTTACACTGGTAGCAATTATTTATTTTATACGATGGAAAAGCTGTTGTATTTATATCGTATTTTATGCTTCTGGCGTTGACTTCTTAGGCCCTAACTATTCCATCTGGTGGAACAACGCCCTAGGGTAAAGCCCAGGTTGCGCGGAACGTAGAAATGACAATAACTTTCACACTGGTAGCAATTATTCGTTTTATACGTTGGAAGAACTGTTAAATTTATATTGCATTTTATGCTTCGGGCATTGACTTCTAAGGCCCTAACTATTCAATCTGTTGGAGCAACGCCCTAGGGTGAAGCCTAGGTTGCTCGGAAAGTAGACATGACCATAACTTTCATACTGGTTGCAATTATTCGTTTTATATGATGGAAAAGCTGTTGCATCATTAATGTATTTTATTCATCTGGGGTTGACTTCTAAGGCCCTAACTATTCGATCAGGTGGAGCAACGCCCTAGAGGGAAGCCTAGGTTGCCGGGAACGTAGAAATGACCATAACTTTCACACTGGTTGCAATTATTTATTCTATACGATGGAAAAGCTGTTGTATTTATATCGTATTTTATGCTTCTGGCGCTGACTTCTTAGGCCCTAACTATTCCATCTGGTGGAACAACGCCCTAGGGTAAAGCCCAGGTTGCGCGGAATGTAGAAATGACCATAACTTTCACACTGGTAGCAATTATTCGTTTTATACGATGGAAGAACTGTTATATTTATATCGCATTTTATGCTTCGGGCATAGACTTCTAAGGCCCTAACCATTCAATCTGTTGGAGCAACGCCCTAGGGTGAAGCCTAGGTTGCCCGGAAAGTAGACATGACCATAACTTTCATACTGGTTGCAATTATTCGTTTTATATGATGGAAAAGCTGTTGCATCATTAATGTATTTTATTCATCTGGGGTTGACTTCTAAGGCCCTAACTATTCGATCAGGTGGAGCACCGCCCTAGAGTGAAGCCTAGGTTGCCCGGAACATAGAAATGACCATAACTTTTACACTGGTAGCAATTATTCGTTTTATACAATGGAAAGACTGTTCTATTTATTTTGTATTTAATGCTTCGGGCGTTGTCTTCTAAGGCCCTAACTGTTTGATCTGGTGGAGCAACGCCCTAGAGTGAAGCCTAGGTTGCCTGGAACGTAGAAATGATCATAACTTTCACACTGGTTGCTATTATTCGTTTTATACGATGGAGAAACTGTTATATTTATATTGTATTTTATGCTTCTGGCGTTGACTTCTTAGGCCCTAACTATTCGATCTTGTGGGACAACGCCCTGGAGTGAAGCCTAGGTCGCCTGGAACGTAGAAATGACCATCACTTTCACACGGGTTGCAATCATTCCTGTTATAGGATGGAAATACTGTTGTATTTTTATTGTATTTTATACTTCAGGCGTTGACTTCTGAGGCCGTAGCTATTCGATGCGGTGGAAGAACGACATACAGTGAAGCCTAGGTTGCCCGGAACGTAGAAATGACCATAAGTTTCATACTGGTTGCAATTATTCGTTTTATACGATGCAAAAACTGTTGTATTTATATTGTATTTTACGCTTCTGGCGTTCACTTCTTAGGCCCTAACTATTCGATCTGGTGGTACAACGCCCTGGAGTGAAGCCTAGGTTGCCCGGAACGTAGAAATGACCATAACTTTTACACTGGTAGCAATTATTCGTTTTATACGATGGAAAAGCTGTTGTATTTATATCGTATTTTATGCTTCTGGCGTTGACTTCTTAGGCCCTAACTATTCCATCTGGTGGAACAACGCCCTAGGGTGAAGCCTAGGTTGCCCGGAAGGTAGAAATGACCATAACTTTCAAACTGGTAGCAATTATTCGTTTTATACGATGGAAAAACTGTTCCATTTATTTTATATTTTATGCTTCGGGCGTTGACTTCTAAGGCCCTAACTATTCGATCTGGTGGAGCAACGCCCTAGAGTGAAGACTAGGTTGCCCGGTACGTAGAAATGACCATCACTTTCAAACTGGTTGCAATTATTTGTTTTATACGATGGAAAAGCTGTTGTATTTATATCGTATTTTATGCTTCTGGCGTTGACTTCTTAGGCCCTAACTATTCCATCTGGTGGAACAACGCCCTAGGGTGAAGCCTAGGTTGCCCGGAAAGTAGAAATGACCATAACTTTTACACTGGTAGCAATTATTCGTTTTATACAATGGAAAAACTGTTGTATTTATTTTGTATTTAATGCTTCGGGCGTTGACTTCTAAGGCCCCAACTGTTTGATCTGGTGGAGCAACGCCCTAGAGTGAAGCCTAGGTTGCCTGGAACGTAGAAATGACCATCACTTTCACACGGGTTGCAATTATTCCTGTTATAGGATGGAAATACTGTTGTATTTTTATTGTATTTTATACTTCAGGCGTTGACTTCTGAGGCCGTAGCTATTCGATGCGGTGGAAGAACGACATACAGTGAAGCCTAGGTTGCCCGGAACGTAGAAATGACCATAAGTTTCATACTAGTTGCAATTATTCGTTTTATACGATGGAAAAACTGTTGTATTTATATTGTATTTTACGCTTCAGGCGTTCACTTCTTAGGCCCTAACTATTCGATCTGGTGGTACAACGCCCTGGAGTGAAGCCTAGGTTGCCCGCAACGTAGAAATGAGCATAACTTTTACACTGGCAGCAATTATTCGTTTTATACAATGGAAAAACCGTTCTATTTATTTTGTATTTTATGCTTCGGGCGTTGACTTCTAAGGCCCTAACTATTCGATCAGGTGGAGCAACGCCCTAGAGTGAAGCCTAGGTTGCTCGAAATGTAGAAATGACCATAACTTTCACACTGGTTGCTATCATTCGTTTTATATGATGGAAAAACTGTTGTATTTATATTGTATTTTATGCTTCTGGCGTTCACTTCTTAGGCCCTAACTATTCGATCTGGTGGAACAACGGCCTAGGGTGAAGCCTAGGTTGCCCGGAACGTAGAAATGACCATTACTTTCACACTGGTTGCAATTATTCGTTTTATACGATGGAAAAACTGTTGCATCTTTATCGTGTTTTATGCTTCTGGCGTTGACTTCTTAGGCCGTAACTATTCGACCTGGTGGAGCAACGCCCTGGAGTGAAACCTAGGTTGCCTGGAACGTAGAAATGACCACTACTATCACACTGGTTGCAAATTATTCCCGCTATACGATGGAAAAGCTGTTGTATTTTTATTGCATTTTATGCTTCTGGCGTTCACTTCTTAGGCCCTAACTATTCGATCTGGTGGAACAACGGCCTAGGGTGAAGACTAGGTTGCCCTGAGCGTAGAAATGACCATAACTTTTACACTGGTAGCAATTATTTATTTTATACGATGGAAAAGCTGTTGTATTTATATCGTATTTTATGCTTCTGGCGTTGACTTCTTAGGCCCTAACTATTCCATCTGGTGGAACAACGCCCTAGGGTAAAGCCCAGGTTGCGCGGAACGTAGAAATGACAATAACTTTCACACTGGTAGCAATTATTCGTTTTATACGTTGGAAGAACTGTTAAATTTATATTGCATTTTATGCTTCGGGCATTGACTTCTAAGGCCCTAACTATTCAATCTGTTGGAGCAACGCCCTAGGGTGAAGCCTAGGTTGCTCGGAAAGTAGACATGACCATAACTTTCATACTGGTTGCAATTATTCGTTTTATATGATGGAAAAGCTGTTGCATCATTAATGTATTTTATTCATCTGGGGTTGACTTCTAAGGCCCTAACTATTCGATCAGGTGGAGCAACGCCCTAGAGGGAAGCCTAGGTTGCCGGGAACGTAGAAATGACCATAACTTTCACACTGGTTGCAATTATTTATTCTATACGATGGAAAAGCTGTTGTATTTATATCGTATTATATGCTTCTGGCGCTGACTTCTTAGGCCCTAACTATTCCATCTGGTGGAACAACGCCCTAGGGTAAAGCCCAGGTTGCGCGGAACGTAGAAATGACCATAACTTTCACACTGGTAGCAATTATTCGTTTTATACGATGGAAGAACTGTTATATTTATATCGCATTTTATGCTTCGGGCATAGACTTCTAAGGCCCTAACTATTCAATCTGTTGGAGCAACGCCCTAGGGTGAAGCCTAGGTTGCCCGGAAAGTAGACATGACCATAACTTTCATACTGGTTGCAATTATTCGTTTTATATGATTGAAAAGCTGTTGCATCATTAATGTATTTTATTCATCTGGGGTTGCCTTCTAAGGCCCTAACTATTCGATCAGGTGGAGCACCGCCCTAGAGTGAAGCCTAGGTTGCCCGGAACATAGAAAGGACCATAACTTTTACACTGGTAGCAATTATTCGTTTTATACAATGGAAAGACTGTTCTATTTATTTTGTATTTAATGCTTCGGGCGTTGTCTTCTAAGGCCCTAACTGTTTGATCTGGTGGATCAACGCCCTAGAGTGAAGCCTAGGTTGCCCGGAACGTAGAAATGATCATAACCTTCACACTGGTTGCTATTATTCGTTTTATACGATGGAGAAACTGTTATATTTATATTGTATTTTATGCTTCTGGCGTTGACTTCTTAGGCCCTAACTATTCGATCTTGTGGAACAACGGCCTAGGGTGAAGCCTAGGTTGCCCGGAACGTAGAAATGACCATCACTTTCACACTGGTTGCAATTATTCGTTTTATACGATGGAAAAACTGTTGCATCTTTATCGTGTTTTATGCTTCTGGCGTTGACTTCTTAGGCCGTAACTATTCGACCTGGTGGAGCAACGCCCTGGAGTGAAACCTAGGTTGCCTGGAACGTAGAAATGACCACTACTATCACACTGGTTGCAAATTATTCCCGCTATACGATGGAAAAGCTGTTGTATTTTTATTGCATTTTATGCTTCTGGCGTTCACTTCTTAGGCCCTAACTATTCGATCTGGTGGAACAACGGCCTAGGGTGAAGACTAGGTTTCCCTGAGCGTAGAAATGACCATAACTTTTACACTGGTAGCAATTATTTATTTTATACGATGGAAAAGCTGTTGTATTTATATCGTATTTTATGCTTCTGGCGTTGACTTCTTAGGCCCTAACTATTCCATCTGGTGGAACAACGCCCTAGGGTAAAGCCCAGGTTGCGCGGAACGTAGAAATGACAATAACTTTCACACTGGTAGCAATTATTCGTTTTATACGTTGGAAGAACTGTTAAATTTATATTGCATTTTATGCTTCGGGCATTGACTTCTAAGGCCCTAACTATTCAATCTGTTGGAGCAACGCCCTAGGGTGAAGCCTAGGTTGCTCGGAAAGTAGACATGACCATAACTTTCATACTGGTTGCAATTATTCGTTTTATATGATGGAAAAGCTGTTGCATCATTAATGTATTTTATTCATCTGGGGTTGACTTCTAAGGCCCTAACTATTCGATCAGGTGGAGCAACGCCCTAGAGGGAAGCCTAGGTTGCCGGGAACGTAGAAATGACCATAACTTTCACACTGGTTGCAATTATTTATTCTATACGATGGAAAAGCTGTTGTATTTATATCGTATTTTATGCTTCTGGCGCTGACTTCTTAGGCCCTAACTATTCCATCTGGTGGAACAACGCCCTAGGGTAAAGCCCAGGTTGCGCGGAATGTAGAAATGACCATAACTTTCACACTGGTAGCAATTATTCGTTTTATACGATGGAAGAACTGTTATATTTATATCGCATTTTATGCTTCGGGCATAGACTTCTAAGGCCCTAACCATTCAATCTGTTGGAGCAACGCCCTAGGGTGAAGCCTAGGTTGCCCGGAAAGTAGACATGACCATAACTTTCATACTGGTTGCAATTATTCGTTTTATATGATGGAAAAGCTGTTGCATCATTAATGTATTTTATTCATCTGGGGTTGACTTCTAAGGCCCTAACTATTCGATCAGGTGGAGCACCGCCCTAGAGTGAAGCCTAGGTTGCCCGGAACATAGAAATGACCATAACTTTTACACTGGTAGCAATTATTCGTTTTATACAATGGAAAGACTGTTCTATTTATTTTGTATTTAATGCTTCGGGCGTTGTCTTCTAAGGCCCTAACTGTTTGATCTGGTGGAGCAACGCCCTAGAGTGAAGCCTAGGTTGCCTGGAACGTAGAAATGATCATAACTTTCACACTGGTTGCTATTATTCGTTTTATACGATGGAGAAACTGTTATATTTATATTGTATTTTATGCTTCTGGCGTTGACTTCTTAGGCCCTAACTATTCGATCTTGTGGGACAACGCCCTGGAGTGAAGCCTAGGTCGCCGGGAACGTAGAAATGACCATCACTTTCACACGGGTTGCAATCATTCCTGTTATAGGATGGAAATACTGTTGTATTTTTATTGTATTTTATACTTCAGGCGTTGACTTCTGAGGCCGTAGCTATTCGATGCGGTGGAAGAACGACATACAGTGAAGCCTAGGTTGCCCGGAACGTAGAAATGACCATAAGTTTCATACTGGTTGCAATTATTCGTTTTATACGATGCAAAAACTGTTGTATTTATATTGTATTTTACGCTTCTGGCGTTCACTTCTTAGGCCCTAACTATTCGATCTGGTGGTACAACGCCCTGGAGTGAAGCCTAGGTTGCCCGGAACGTAGAAATGACCATAACTTTTACACTGGTAGCAATTATTCGTTTTATACGATGGAAAAGCTGTTGTATTTATATCGTATTTTATGCTTCTGGCGTTGACTTCTTAGGCCCTAACTATTCCATCTGGTGGAACAACGCCCTAGGGTGAAGCCTAGGTTGCCCGGAAGGTAGAAATGACCATAACTTTCAAACTGGTAGCAATTATTCGTTTTATACGATGGAAAAACTGTTCCATTTATTTTATATTTTATGCTTCGGGCGTTGACTTCTAAGGCCCTAACTATTCGATCTGGTGGAGCAACGCCCTAGAGTGAAGACTAGGTTGCCCGGTACGTAGAAATGACCATCACTTTCAAACTGGTTGCAATTATTTGTTTTATACGATGGAAAAGCTGTTGTATTTATATCGTATTTTATGCTTCTGGCGTTGACTTCTTAGGCCCTAACTATTCCATCTGGTGGAACAACGCCCTAGGGTGAAGCCTAGGTTGCCCGGAAAGTAGAAATGACCATAACTTTTACACTGGTAGCAATTATTCGTTTTATACAATGGAAAAACTGTTGTATTTATTTTGTATTTAATGCTTCGGGCGTTGACTTCTAAGGCCCCAACTGTTTGATCTGGTGGAGCAACGCCCTAGAGTGAAGCCTAGGTTGCCTGGAACGTAGAAATGACCATCACTTTCACACGGGTTGCAATTATTCCTGTTATAGGATGGAAATACTGTTGTATTTTTATTGTATTTTATACTTCAGGCGTTGACTTCTGAGGCCGTAGCTATTCGATGCGGTGGAAGAACGACATACAGTGAAGCCTAGGTTGCCCGGAACGTAGAAATGACCATAAGTTTCATACTGGTTGCAATTATTCGTTTTATACGATGGAAAAACTGTTGTATTTATATTGTATTTTACGCTTCAGGCGTTCACTTCTTAGGCCCTAACTATTCGATCTGGTGGTACAACGCCCTGGAGTGAAGCCTAGGTTGCCCGCAACGTAGAAATGAGCATAACTTTTACACTGGCAGCAATTATTCGTTTTATACAATGGAAAAACCGTTCTATTTATTTTGTATTTTATGCTTCGGGCGTTGACTTCTAAGGCCCTAACTATTCGATCAGGTGGAGCAACGCCCTAGAGTGAAGCCTAGGTTGCTCGAAATGTAGAAATGACCATAACTTTCACACTGGTTGCTATCATTCGTTTTATATGATGGAAAAACTGTTGTATTTATATTGTATTTTATGCTTCTGGCGTTCACTTCTTAGGCCCTAACTATTCGATCTGGTGGAACAACGGCCTAGGGTGAAGCCTAGGTTGCCCGGAACGTAGAAATGACCATCACTTTCACACTGGTTGCAATTATTCGTTTTATACGATGGAAAAACTGTTGCATCTTTATCGTGTTTTATGCTTCTGGCGTTGACTTCTTAGGCCGTAACTATTCGACCTGGTGGAGCAACGCCCTGGAGTGAAACCTAGGTTGCCTGGAACGTAGAAATGACCACTACTATCACACTGGTTGCAAATTATTCCCGCTATACGATGGAAAAGCTGTTGTATTTTTATTGCATTTTATGCTTCTGGCGTTCACTTCTTAGGCCCTAACTATTCGATCTGGTGGAACAACGGCCTAGGGTGAAGACTAGGTTGCCCTGAGCGTAGAAATGACCATAACTTTTACACTGGTAGCAATTATTTATTTTATACGATGGAAAAGCTGTTGTATTTATATCGTATTTTATGCTTCTGGCGTTGACTTCTTAGGCCCTAACTATTCCATCTGGTGGAACAACGCCCTAGGGTAAAGCCCAGGTTGCGCGGAACGTAGAAATGACAATAACTTTCACACTGGTAGCAATTATTCGTTTTATACGTTGGAAGAACTGTTAAATTTATATTGCATTTTATGCTTCGGGCATTGACTTCTAAGGCCCTAACTATTCAATCTGTTGGAGCAACGCCCTAGGGTGAAGCCTAGGTTGCTCGGAAAGTAGACATGACCATAACTTTCATACTGGTTGCAATTATTCGTTTTATATGATGGAAAAGCTGTTGCATCATTAATGTATTTTATTCATCTGGGGTTGACTTCTAAGGCCCTAACTATTCGATCAGGTGGAGCAACGCCCTAGAGGGAAGCCTAGGTTGCCGGGAACGTAGAAATGACCATAACTTTCACACTGGTTGCAATTATTTATTCTATACGATGGAAAAGCTGTTGTATTTATATCGTATTTTATGCTTCTGGCGCTGACTTCTTAGGCCCTAACTATTCCATCTGGTGGAACAACGCCCTAGGGTAAAGCCCAGGTTGCGAGGAACGTAGAAATGACCATAACTTTCACACTGGTAGCAATTATTCGTTTTATACGATGGAAGAACTGTTATATTTATATCGCATTTTATGCTTCGGGCAGAGACTTCTAAGGCCCTAACTATTCAATCTGTTGGAGCAACGCCCTAGGGTGAAGCCTAGGTTGCCCGGAAAGTAGACATGACCATAACTTTCATACTGGTTGCAATTATTCGTTTTATATGATTGAAAAGCTGTTGCATCATTAATGTATTTTATTCATCTGGGGTTGCCTTCTAAGGCCCTAACTATTCGATCAGGTGGAGCACCGCCCTAGAGTGAAGCCTAGGTTGCCCGGAACATAGAAAGGACCATAACTTTTACACTGGTAGCAATTATTCGTTTTATACAATGGAAAGACTGTTCTATTTATTTTGTATTTAATGCTTCGGGCGTTGTCTTCTAAGGCCCTAACTGTTTGATCTGGTGGATCAACGCCCTAGAGTGAAGCCTAGGTTGCCCGGAACGTAGAAATGATCATAACCTTCACACTGGTTGCTATTATTCGTTTTATACGATGGAGAAACTGTTATATTTATATTGTATTTTATGCTTCTGGCGTTGACTTCTTAGGCCCTAACTATTCGATCTTGTGGGACAACGCCCTGGAGTGAAGCCTAGGTCGCCTGGAACGTAGAAATGACCATCACTTTCACACGGGTTGCAATCATTCCTGTTATAGGATGGAAATACTGTTGTATTTTTATTGTATTTTATACTTCAGGCGTTGACTTCTGAGGCCGTAGCTATTCGATGCGGTGGAAGAGCGACATACAGTGAAGCCTAGGTTGCCCGGAACGTAGAAATGACCATAAGTTTCATACTGGTTGCAATTATTCGTTTTATACGATGCAAAAACTGTTGTATTTATATTGTATTTTACGCTTCTGGCGTTCACTTCTTAGGCCCTAACTATTCGATCTGGTGGTACAACGCCCTGGAGTGAAGCCTAGGTTGCCCGGAACGTAGAAATGACCATAACTTTTACACTGGTAGCAATTATTCGTTTTATACGATGGAAAAGCTGTTGTATTTATATCGTATTTTATGCTTCTGGCGTTGACTTCTTAGGCCCTAACTATTCCATCTGGTGGAACAACGCCCTAGGGTGAAGCCTAGGTTGCCCGGAAGGTAGAAATGACCATAACTTTCAAACTGGTAGCAATTATTCGTTTTATACGATGGAAAAACTGTTCCATTTATTTTATATTTTATGCTTCGGGCGTTGACTTCTAAGGCCCTAACTATTCGATCAGGTGGAGCAACGCCCTAGAGTGAAGACTAGGTTGCCCGGTACGTAGAAATGACCATCACTTTCAAACTGGTTGCAATCATTTGTTTTATACGATGGAAAAGCTGTTGTATTTATATCGTATTTTATGCTTCTGGCGTTGACTTCTTAGGCCCTAACTATTCGATCAGGTGGAGCAACGCCCTAGAGTGAAGACTAGGTTGCCCGGTACGTAGAAATGACCATCACTTTCAAACTGGTTGCAATTATTTGTTTTATACGATGGAAAAGCTGTTGTATTTATTTTGTATTTAATGCTTCGGGCGTTGACTTCTAAGGCCCCAACTGTTTGATCTGGTGGAGCAACGCCCTAGAGTGAAGCCTAGGTTGCCTGGAACGTAGAAATGACCATCACTTTCACACGGGTTGCAATTATTCCTGTTATAGGATGGAAATACTGTTGTATTTTTATTTTAATTTATACTTCAGGCGTTGACTTCTGAGGCCGTAGCTATTCGATGCGGTGGAAGAACGACATACAGTGAAGCCTAGGTTGCCCGGAACGTAGAAATGACAATAAGTTTCATACTGGTTGCAATTATTCGTTTTATACGATGGAAAAACTGTTGTGTTTATATTGTATTTTACGCTTCAGGCGTTCACTTCTTAGACCCTAACTATTCGATCTGGTGGTACAACGCCCTGGAGTGAAGCCTAGGTTGCCCGGAACGTAGAAATGACCATAACTTTTACACTGGTAGCAATTATTCGTTTTATACGATGGAAAAGCTGTTGTATTTATATCGTATTTTATGCTTCTGGCGTTGACTTCTTAGGCCCTAACTATTCCATCTGGTGGAACAACGCCCTAGGGTGAAGCCTAGGTTGCCCGGAAGGTAGAAATGACCATAACTTTCAAACTGGTAGCAATTATTCGTTTTATACGATGGAAAAACTGTTCCATTTATTTTATATTTTATGCTTCGGGCGTTGACTTCTAAGGCCCTAACTATTCGATCTGGTGGAGCAACGCCCTAGAGTGAAGACTAGGTTGCCCGGTACGTAGAAATGACCATCACTTTCAAACTGGTTGCAATTATTTGTTTTATACGATGGAAAAGCTGTTGTATTTATATCGTATTTTATGCTTCTGGCGTTGACTTCTTAGGCCCTAACTATTCCATCTGGTGGAACAACGCCCTAGGGTGAAGCCTAGGTTGCCCGGAAGGTAGAAATGACCATAACTTTCAAACTGGTAGCAATTATTCGTTTTATACGATGGAAAAACTGTTCCATTTATTTTATATTTTTTGCTTCGGGCGTTGACTTCTAAGGCCCTAACTATTCGATCTGGTGGAGCAACGCCCTAGAGTCAAGACTAGGTTGCCCGGTACGTAGAAATGACCATCACTTTCAAACTGGTTGCAATTATTTGTTTTATACGATGGAAAAGCTGTTGTATTTATATCGTATTTTATGCTTCTGGCGTTGACTTCTTAGACCCTAGCTATTCGATCTGGTGGTACAACGCCCTGGAGTGAAGCCTAGGTTGCCCGCAACGTAGAAATGACCATAACTTTTACACTGGCAGCAATTATTCGTTTTATACAATGGAAAAACCGTTCTATTTATTTTGTATTTTATGCTTCGGGCGTTGACTTCTAAGGCCCTAACTGTTTGATCTGGTGAAGCATCGCCGTAGAGTGAAGCCTAGGTTGCCCGGAACGTAGAAATGACCATAACTTTCACACTGGTTGCTATCATTCGTTTTATATGATGGAAAAACTGTTGTATTTATATTGTATTTTATGCTTCTGGCGTTCACTTCTTAGGCCGTTGCTATTCGATGTGGTGGAAGAACGCCATAGAGTGAAGCCTAGGTAGCCCGGATCGTAAAAATGTCCATATCTTTCACACTGTTTGCAATTTTTCGTTTTATACGATGGAAAAACTGTTTTATTTATTTTGTATTTTATGCTTCGGGCGTTGACTTCTAAGGCCCTAACTATTCGATCTAGTGGAGCAACGCCCTAGAGTGCAGCCTAGGTTGCCCGGAACGTAGAAATGACCATAACTTTCATACTGGTTGCTATAATTCGTTTTATACGATGGAAAAACTGTCATATTTATTTTGTATTTAATGCTTCGGGCGTTGACTTCTAAGGCCCTAACTGTTTGATCTGGTGGAGCAACGCCCTAGAGTGAAGCCTAGGTTGCCCGGAACGTAGAAATGACCATAAGTTTTACACTGGCAGCAATTATTCGTTTTATACAATGGAAAAACCGTTCTATTTATTTTGTATTTTATGCTTCGGGCGTTGACTTCTAAGGCCCTAACTGTTTGATCTGGTGGAGCATCGCCGTAGAGTGAAGCCTAGGTTGCCCGGAACGTAGAAATGACCATAACTTTCACACTGGTTGCTATCATTCGTTTTATATGATGGAAAAACTGTTGTATTTATATCGTATTTTATGCTTCTGGCGTTGACTTCTTAGGCCCTAACTATTCCATCTGGTGGAACAACGCCCTAGGGTGAAGTCTAGGTTGCCCGGAAGGTAGAAATGACCATAACTTTCACACTGGTAGCAATTATTCGTTTTATACGATGGAAAAACTGTTCTATTTATTTTATATTTTATGCTTCGGGCGTTGACTTCTAAGGCCCTAACTATTCGATCTGGTGGAGCATCGCCCTAGAGTGAAGCCTAGGTTGCCCGGTACGTAGAAAAAACCATCACTTTCAAACTGGTTGCAATTATTTGTTTTATACGATGGAAAAGCTGTTGTATTTATATCGTATTTTATGCTTCTGGCGTTGACTTCTTAGGCCCTAACTATTCCATCTGGTGGAACAACGTCCTAGGTTGAAGCCTAGGTTGCCCCGAAAGTTGAAATGATCATAACTTTCACACTGTCTGCAATTTTTCGTTTTATACGATGGAAAAACTGTTTTACTTATTTTGTATATTATGCTTCGGGCGTTGACTTCTAAGGCCCTAACTATTCGATCTAGAGGAGCAACGCCCTAGAGTGCAGCCTAGGTTGCCCGGAACGCAGAAATGACCATAACTTTCACACTGGTTGCTATCATTCGTTTTATATGATGGAAAAACTGTTGTATTTATATTGTATTTTATGCTTCTGGCGTTCACTTCTTAGGCCCTAACTATTCGATCTGGTGGAACAACGGCCTAGGGTGAAGCCTAGGTTGCCCGGAACGTAGAAATGACCATAACTTTTACACTGGTAGCAATTATTCGTTTTATACAATGGAAAAGCTGTTGTATTTATATCGTATTTTATGCTTCTGGCGTTGACTTCTTAGGCCCTAACTATTCCATCTGGTGGAGCAACGCCCTAGAGTGAAGACTAGGTTGCCCGGTACGTAGAAATGACCATAACTTTTACACTGGTAGCAATTATTCGTTTTATACGATGGAAAAGCTGTTGTATTTATATCGTATTTTATGCTTCTGGCGTTGACTTCTTAGGCCCTAACTATTCCATCTGGTGGAACAACGCCCTAGGGTGAAGCCTAGGTTGCCCGGAAGGTAGAAATGACCATAACTTTCAAACTGGTAGCAATTATTCGTTTTATACGATGGAAAAACTGTTCCATTTATTTTATATTTTATGCTTCGGGCGTTGACTTCTAAGGCCCTAACTATTCGATCTGGTGGAGCAACGCCCTAGAGTGAAGACTAGGTTGCCCGGTACGTAGAAATGACCATCACTTTCAAACTGGTTGCAATTATTTGTTTTATACGATGGAAAAGCTGTTGTATTTATATCGTATTTTATGCTTCTGGCGTTGACTTCTTAGGCCCTAACTATTCCATCTGGTGGAACAACGCCCTAGGGTGAAGCCTAGGTTGCCCGGAAGGTAGAAATGACCATAACTTTCAAACTGGTAGCAATTATTCGTTTTATACGATGGAAAAACTGTTCCATTTATTTTATATTTTTTGCTTCGGGCGTTGACTTCTAAGGCCCTAACTATTCGATCTGGTGGAGCAACGCCCTAGAGTCAAGACTAGGTTGCCCGGTACGTAGAAATGACCATCACTTTCAAACTGGTTGCAATTATTTGTTTTATACGATGGAAAAGCTGTTGTATTTATATCGTATTTTATGCTTCTGGCGTTGACTTCTTAGACCCTAGCTATTCGATCTGGTGGTACAACGCCCTGGAGTGAAGCCTAGGTTGCCCGCAACGTAGAAATGACCATAACTTTTACACTGGCAGCAATTATTCGTTTTATACAATGGAAAAACCGTTCTATTTATTTTGTATTTTATGCTTCGGGCGTTGACTTCTAAGGCCCTAACTGTTTGATCTGGTGAAGCATCGCCGTAGAGTGAAGCCTAGGTTGCCCGGAACGTAGAAATGACCATAACTTTCACACTGGTTGCTATCATTCGTTTTATATGATGGAAAAACTGTTGTATTTATATCGTATTTTATGCTTCTGGCGTTGACTTCTTAGGCCCTAACTATTCCATCTGGTGGAACAACGCCCTAGGGTGAAGTCTAGGTTGCCCGGAAGGTAGAAATGAACATAACTTTCACACTGGTAGCAATTATTCGTTTTATACGATGGAAAAACTGTTCTATTTATTTTATATTTTATGCTTCGGGCGTTGACTTCTAAGGCCCTAACTATTCGATCTGGTGGAGCATCGCCCTAGAGTGAAGCCTAGGTTGCCCGGTACGTAGAAAAAACCATCACTTTCAAACTGGTTGCAATTATTTGTTTTATACGATGGAAAAGCTGTTGTATTTATATCGTATTTTATGCTTCTGGCGTTGACTTCTTAGGCCCTAACTATTCCATCTGGTGGAACAACGTCCTAGGTTGAAGCCTAGGTTGCCCCGAAAGTAGAAATGATCATAACTTTCACACTGTCTGCAATTTTTCGTTTTATACGATGGAAAAACTGTTTTACTTATTTTGTATATTATGCTTCGGGCGTTGACTTCTAAGGCCCTAACTATTCGATCTAGAGGAGCAACGCCCTAGAGTGCAGCCTAGGTTGCCCGGAACGCAGAAATGACCATAACTTTCACACTGGTTGCTATCATTCGTTTTATATGATGGAAAAACTGTTGTATTTATATTGTATTTTATGCTTCTGGCGTTCACTTCTTAGGCCCTAACTATTCGATCTGGTGGAACAACGGCCTAGGGTGAAGCCTAGGTTGCCCGGAACGTAGAAATGACCATAACTTTTACACTGGTAGCAATTATTCGTTTTATACAATGGAAAAGCTGTTGTATTTATATCGTATTTTATGCTTCTGGCGTTGACTTCTTAGGCCCTAACTATTCCATCTGGTGGAACAACGCCCTAGGGTGAAGTCTAGGTTGCCCGGAAGGTAGAAATGACCATAACTTTCACACTGGTAGCAATTATTCGTTTTATACGATGGAAAAACTGTTGCATCTTTATCGTATTTTATGCTTCTGGCGTTGGCTTCTTAGGCCCTAACTATTCCATCTCGTGGAACAACGCCCTAGAGTAAAGCCCAGGTTGCGCGGAACGTAGAAATGACCATAACTTTCACACTGGTAGCAATTATTCGTTTTATGCAATGGAAAAACTGTTCTATTTATTTTGTATTTAATGCTTGGGGCGTTGACTTCTAAGGCACTAACTGTTTGATCTGGTGGACCAACTCCCTAGAGTGAAGCGTCTGTTGCCTGGTACGTAGAAATGACCATAACTTTCACACTGGTTGCTATCATTCGTTTTATATGATGGAAAAACTGTTGTATTTATATTGCATTTTATGCTTCTGGCGTTCACTTCTTAGGCCCTAACTATTCGATCTGGTGGAACAACGGCCTAGGGTGAAGCCTAGGTTGCCCGGAACGTAGAAATGACCATAACTTTCACACTGGTTGCAATTATTTGTTTTATACGATGGAAAAGCTGTTGTATTTATATCGTTTTTTATGCTTCTGGCGTTGACTTCTTAGTCCCTAACTATTCCATGTGGTGGAACAACGCACTAGGGTAAAGCCCAGATTAGGCGGAACGTAGAAATGACCATAACTTTCACACTGGTAGCAATTTTTCGTTTTATACGATGGAAAAACCTTTCTATTTATTTTGTATTTAATGCTTCGGGCGTTGACTTCTAAGGCCCTAACTGTTTGATCTGGTGGAGCAACGCCCTAGAGTGAAGCCTAGATTGCCTGAAAAGTAGAAATGACCATCCCTTTCACACGGGTTGCAATTATTCCTGTTATAGGATGGAAAGACAGTTGTATTTTTATTGTATTTTATACTTCAGGCGTTGACTTCTGAGGCCGTAGCGATTCGATGCGGTGGAAGAACGACATACAGTGAAGCATAGGTTGCCCGGAACGTAGAAATGACCATAAGTTTCATACTGGTTGCAATTATTCGTTTTATACGATGCAAAAACTGTTGTATTTATATTGTATTTTACGCTTCTGGCGTTCACTTCTTAGGCCCTAACTATTCGATCTGGTGGTACAACGCCCTGGAGTGAACCCTAGGTTGCCCGGAACGTAGAAATGACCATAACTTTCACACTGGTAGCAATTATTCGTTTTATATGATGGAAAAGCTGTTGCATCATTAATGTATTTTATTCATCTGGGGTTGACTTCTAAGGCCCTAACTATTCGATCAGGTGGAGCACCGCCCTAGAGTGAAGCCTAGGTTGCCCGTAACATAGAAATGACCATAACTTTTACACTGGTAGCAATTATTCGTTTTATACAATGGAAAAACTGTTCTATTTATTTTGTATTTAATGCTTCGGGCGTTGACTTCTAAGGCCCCAACTGTTTGATCTGGTGGAGCAACTCCCTAGAGTGAAGCCTAGGTTGCCTGGAACGTAGAAATGACCATCACTTTCACACGGGTTGCAATTATTCCTGTTATAGGATGGAAAGACTGTTGTATTTTTATTGTATTTTATACTTCAGGCGTTGACTTCTGAGGCCGTAACTATTCGATGTGGTGGAAGAACGCCATACAGTGAAGCCTAGGTTGCCCGGAACGTAGAAATGACCATAACTTTCACACTGGTTGCAATTATTTGTTTTATGCGATGGATAATCTGTTGTATTTATATCGTATTTTATGCTTCTGGCGTTGACTTCTTAGGCCCTAACTATTCGATCTGTAGGAACAACGGCCTAGGGTGAAGCCCAGGTTGCCCGGAACGTAGAAATGACCATAAGTTTCATACTGGTTGCAATTATTCGTTTTATACGATGGAAAAACTGTTGTATTTATATTGTATTTTACGCTTCAGGCGTTCACTTCTTAGGCCCTAACTATTCGATCTGGTGGTACAACGCCCTGGAGTGAAGCCTAGGTTGCCCGCAACGTAGAAATGACCATAACTTTTACACTGGCAGCAATTATTCGTTTTATACAATGGAAAAACCGTTCTATTTATTTTGTATTTTATGCTTCGGGCGTTGACTTCTAAGGCCCTAACTGTTTGATCTGGTGGAGCATCGCCGTAGAGTGAAGCCTAGGTTGCCCGGAACGTAGAAATGACCATAACTTTCACACTGGTTGCTATCATTCGTTTTATATGATGGAAAAACTGTTGTATTTATATTGTATTTTATGCTTCTGGCGTTCACTTCTTAGGCCGTTGCTATTCGATGTGGTGGAAGAACGCCATAGAGTGAAGCCTAGGTAGCCCGGATCGTAAAAATGTCCATATCCTTCACACTGTTTGCAATTTTTCGTTTTATACGATGGAAAAACTGTTTTATTTATTTTGTATTTTATGCTTCGGGCGTTGACTTCTAAGGCCCTAACTATTCGATCTAGTGGAGCAACGCCCTAGAGTGCAGCCTAGGTTGCCCGGAACTTATAAATGTCCATAACTTTCACACTGGTTGCTATCATTCGTTTTATATGATGGAAAAACTGTTGTATTTATATTGTATTTTATGCTTCTGGCGTTCATTTCTTAGGCCCTAACTATTCCATCTGGTGGAACAACGGCCTAGGGTGAAGCCTAGTTTGCCCGGAACGTAGAAATGACCATAACTTTTACACTGGTAGCAATTATTCGTTTTATACAATGGAAAAACTGTTCTATTTATTTTGTATTTAATGCTTCGGGCGTTGACTTCTAAGGCCCTAACTGTTTAATCTGGTGGAGCAACGCCCTAGAGTGAAGCCTAGGTTGCCCGGAACGTAGAAATGACCATAACTTTTACACTGGTAGCAATTATTCGTTTTATACGATGGAAAAACTGTTGCATCTTTATCGTGTTTTATGCTTCTGGCGTTGACTTCTTAGGCCGTAACTATTCGACCTGGTGGAGCAACGCCCTGGAGTGAAACCTAGGTTGCCTGGAACGTAGAAATGACCACTACTATCACACTGGTTGCAAATTATTCCCGCTATACGATGGAAAAGCTGTTGTATTTTTATTGCATTTTATGCTTCTGGCGTTCACTTCTTAGGCCCTAACTATTCGATCTGGTGGAACAACGGCCTAGGGTGAAGACTAGGTTGCCCTGAGCGTAGAAATGACCATAACTTTTACACTGGTAGCAATTATTTATTTTATACGATGGAAAAGCTGTTGTATTTATATCGTATTTTATGCATCTGGCGTTGACTTCTTAGGCCCTAACTATTCCATCTGGTGGAACAACGCCCTAGGGTGAAGCTCAGATTGCGCGGAACGTAGAAATGACCATAACTTTCACACTGGTAGCAATTTTTCGTTTTATACGATGGAAAAACTGTTTTATTTATTTTGTATTTTAAGCTTCGGGCGTTGACTTCTAAGTCCCTAACTATTCGATCTGGTGGAGCAACGCCCTAGGGTGAAGCCTAGGTTGCCCGGAACGTAGAAATAACCATAACTTTCGCACTGGTTGCTATCATTCGTTTTATATGATGGAAAAAGTGTTGTATTTATATTGTATTTTAAGTTTCTGGCGTTCACTTCTTAGGCCCTAACTATTCGATCTGGTGGAACAACGGCCTAGGGTGAAGCCTAGGTTGCCCGGAACGTAGAAATGACCATCACTTTCACACTGGTTGCAATTATTCGTTTTATACGATGGAAAAACTGTTGCATCTTTATCGTATTTTATGCTTCTGGCGTTGGCTTCTTAGGCCCTAACTATTCCATCTGGTGGAACAACGCCCTAGAGTAAAGCCCAGGTTGCGCGGAACGTAGAAATGACCATAACTTTCACACTGGTAGCAATTATTCGTTTTATGCAATGGAAAAACTGTTCTATTTATTTTGTATTTAATGCTTGGGGCGTTGACTTCTAAGGCCCTAACTGTTTGATCTGGTGGAGCAACGCCCTAGAGTGAAGCGTAGGTTGCCTGGAACGTAGAAATGACAATCACTTTCACACGGGTTGCAATTATTCCTGTTATAGGATGAAAAGACAGTTGTATTTTTATTGTATTTTATACTTCAGGCGTTGACTTCTGAGGCCGTAGCTATCCGATGTGGTGGAAGAACGCCATACAGTGAAGCCTAGGTTGCCCGGAACGTAGAAATGACCATAACTTTCACACTGGTTGCTATCATTCGTTTTATATGATGGAAAAACTGTTGTATTTATATTGCATTTTATGCTTCTGGCGCTCACTTCTTAGGCCCTAACTATTCGATCTGGTGGAACAACGGCCTAGGGTGAAGCCTAGGTTGCCCGGAACGTAGAAATGACCATAACTTTTACACTGGTAGCAAATATTCGTTTTATACGATGGAAAAGCTGTTGTATTTATATCGTATTTTATGCTTCTGGCGTTGACTTCTTAGGCCCTAACTATTCCATCTGGTGGAACAACGCCCTAGGGTGAAGTCTAGGTTGCCCGGAAGGTAGAAATGACCATAACTTTCACACTGGTTGCTATCATTCGTTTTATATGATGGAAAAACTGTTGTATTTATATTGTATTTTATGCTTCTGGCGTTCACTTCTTAGGCCCTAACTATTCGATCTGGTGGAGCAACGCCCTAGGGTGAAGCCTAGGTTGCCCGGAACGTAGAAATGACCATAACTTTCGCACTGGTTGCTATCATTCCTTTTATATGATGGAAAAAGTGTTGTATTTATATTGTATTTTAAGTTTCTGGCGTTCACTTCTTAGGCCCTAACTATTCGATCTGGTGGAACAACGGCCTAGGGTGAAGCCTAGGTTGCCCGGAACGTAGAAATGACCATCACTTTCACACTGGTTGCAATTATTCGTTTTATACGATGGAAAAACTGTTGCATCTTTATCGTATTTTATGCTTCTGGCGTTGGCTTCTTAGGCCCTAACTATTCCATCTGGTGGAACAACGCCCTAGAGTAAAGCCCAGGTTGCGCGGAACGTAGAAATGACCATAACTTTCACACTGGTAGCAATTATTCGTTTTATATGATGGAAAAACTGTTGTATTTATATTGTATTTTATGCTTCTGGCGTTCACTTCTTAGGCCCTATCTATTCGATCTGGTGGAACAACGGCCTAGGGTGAAGCCTAGGTTGCCCGGAACGTAGAGATGACCATAACTTTTACACTGGTAGCAATTATTCGTCTTATACATTGGAAAATCTGTTCTATTTATTTTGTATTTTATGCTTCGGGCGATGCCTTCTAAGGCCCTAACTATTCGATCTAGTGGAGCAACGCCCTAGAGTGCAGCCTAGGTTGCCCGGAACGTAGAAATGACCATAACTTTCACACTGGTTGCTATCATTCGTTTTATACGATGGAAAAACTGTTCTATTTATTTTATATTTTATGCTTCGGGCGTTGACTTCTAAGGCCCTAACTATTCGATCTGGTGGAGCAACGCCCTAGAGTGAAGCCTAGGTTGCACAGTACGTAGAAATGACCATCACTATCAAACTGGTTGCAATTATTTGTTTTATACGATGGAAAAGCTGTTGTATTTATATCGTATTTTATGCTTCTGGCGTTGACTTTTTAGGCCCTAACTATTCCATCTGGTGGAACAACGCCCTAGGGTGAAGCCTAGGTTGCCCGGAAAGTAGAAATGACCATAACTTTCACACTGGTAGCAATTATTCGTTTTATACGATGGAAAAACTGTTCTATTTATTTTGTATTTTATGCTTCGGGCGTTGACTTCTAAGACCCTAACTATTCGATCTGGTAGAGCAACGCACTAGTGTGAAGCGTAGGTTGCCCGGTACGTAGAAATGACCATAAGTTTCATACTGGTCGCAATTATTCGTTTTATACGATGGAAAAACTGTTGTATTTATATTGTATTTTATGCTTCTGGCGTGCACTTCTTAGGCCCTAACTATTCGATCTGGTGGAACAACGGCCTAGGGTGAAGTCTAGGTTGCCCGGAACGTAGATATGACCATAACTTTTACACTTGTAGCAATTATTCGTTTTATACAATGGAAAAACTGTTCTATCTATTTTGTATTTTACGCTTCTGGCGTTCACTTCTTAGGCCCTAACTATTCGATCTGGTGGAGCAACGGCCTAGGGTGAAGCCTAGGTTGCCCGGAACGTAGAAATGACCATAACTTTTACACTGGTAGCAATTATTCGTTTTATACAATGGAAAAGCTGTTGTATTTATATCGTTTTTTATGCTTCTGGCGTTGACTTCTTAGTCCCTAACTATTCCATCTGGTGGAACAACGCCCTAGGGTAAAGCTCAGATTGCGCGGAACGTAGAAGTGACCATGACTTTCACACTGGTAGCAATTTTTCGTTTTATACGATGGAAAAACTGTTTTATTTATTTTGTATTTTAAGCTTCGGGCGTTGACTTCTAAGTCCCTAACTATTCGATCTGGTGGAGCAACGCCCTAGGGTGAAGCCTAGGTTGCCCGGAACGTAGAAATGACCATAACTTTCGCACTGGTTGCTATCATTCCTTTTATATGATGGAAAAAGTGTTGTATTTATATTGTATTTTAAGTTTCTGGCGTTCACTTCTTAGGCCCTAACTATTCGATCTGGTGGAACATCGGCCTAGGGTGAAGCCTAGGTTGCCCGGAACGTAGAGATGACCATCACTTTCACACTGGTTGCAATTATTCGTTTTATACGTTGGAAGAACTGCTAAATTTATATTGCATTTTATGCTTCGGGCATTGACTTCTAAGGCCCTAACTATTCAATCTGTTGGAGCAACGCCCTAGGGTGAAGCCTAGGTTGCTCGGAAAGTAGACATGACCATAACTTTCATACTGGTTGCAATTATTCGTTTTATATGATGGAAAAGCTGTTGCATCATTAATGTATTTTATTCATCTGGGGTTGACTTCTAAGGCCCTAACTATTCGATCAGGTGGAGCAACGCCCTAGAGGGAAGCCTAGGTTGCCGGGAACGTAGAAATGACCATAACTTTCACACTGGTTGCAATTATTTGTTTTATACGATGGAAAAACTGTTCTATTTATTTTGTATTTAATGCTTCGGGCGTTGACTTCTAAGGCCCTAACTGTTTGATCTGGTGGAGCAACGCCCTAGAGTGAAGCCTAGGTTGCCTGGAACGTAGAAATGACCATCACTTTCACACGGGTTGCAATCATTCCTGATATAGGATGGAAATACTGTTGTATTTATATTGTATTTTATGCTTCGGGCGTTGACTTCTAAGGCCCTAACTGTTTGATCTGGTGGAGCAACGCCCTAGAGTGAAGCGTAGGTTGCCTGGAACGTAGAAATGACAATCACTTTCACACGGGTTGCAATTATTCCTGTTATAGGATGAAAAGACAGTTGTATTTTTATTGTATTTTATACTTCAGGCGTTGACTTCTGAGGCCGTAGCTATCCGATGTGGTGGAAGAACGCCATACAGTGAAGCCTAGGTTGCCCGGAACGTAGAAATGACCATAACTTTCACACTGGTTGCTATCATTCGTTTTATATGATGGAAAAACTGTTGTATTTATATTGCATTTTATGCTTCTGGCGTTCACTTCTTAGGCCCTAACTATTCGATCTGGTGGAACAACGGCCTAGGGTGAAGCCTAGGTTGCCCGGAACGTAGAAATGACCATAACTTTTACACTGGTAGCAAATATTCGTTTTATACGATGGAAAAGCTGTTGTATTTATATCGTATTTTATGCTTCTGGCGTTGACTTCATAGGCCCTAACTATTCCATCTGGTGGAACAACGCCCTAGGGTGAAGTCTAGGTTGCCCGGAAGGTAGAAATGACCATAACTTTCACACTGGTTGCTATCATTCGTTTTATATGATGGAAAAGCTGTTGTATTTATATTGTATTTTATGCTTCTGGCGTTCACTTCTTAGGCCCTAACTATTCGATCTGGTGGAGCAACGCCCTAGAGTGCAGCCTAGGTTGCCCGGAACGTAGAAATGACCATAACTTTCACACTGGTTGCTATCATTCGTTTTATACGATGGAAAAACTGTTCTATTTATTTTATATTTTATGCTTCGGGCGTTGACTTCTAAGGCCCTAACTATTCGATCTGGTGGAGCAACGCCCTAGAGTGAAGCCTAGGTTGCACAGTACGTAGAAATGACCATCACTATCAAACTGGTTGCAATTATTTGTTTTATACGATGGAAAAGCTGTTGTATTTATATCGTATTTTATGCTTCTGGCGTTGACTTTTTAGGCCCTAACTATTCCATCTGGTGGAACAACGCCCTAGGGTGAAGCCTAGGTTGCCCGGAAAGTAGAAATGACCATAACTTTCACACTGGTAGCAATTATTCGTTTTATACGATGGAAAAACTGTTCTATTTATTTTGTATTTTATGCTTCGGGCGTTGACTTCTAAGACCCTAACTATTCGATCTGGTAGAGCAACGCACTAGTGTGAAGCGTAGGTTGCCCGGTACGTAGAAATGACCATAAGTTTCATACTGGTTGCAATTATTCGTTTTATACGATGGAAAAACTGTTGTATTTATATTGTATTTTATGCTTCTGGCGTTCACTTCTTAGGCCCTAACTATTCGATCTGGTGGAACAACGGCCTAGGGTGAAGTCTAGGTTGCCCGGAACGTAGATATGACCATAACTTTTACACTTGTAGCAATTATTCGTTTTATACAATGGAAAAACTGTTCTATTTATTTTGTATTTTATGCTTCTGGCGTTCACTTCTTAGGCCCTAACTATTCGATCTGGTGGAACAACGGCCTAGGGTGAAGCCTAGGTTGCCCGGAACGTAGAAATGACCATAACTTTTACACTGGTAGCAATTATTCGTTTTATACAATGGAAAAGCTGTTGTATTTATATCGTTTTTTATGCTTCTGGCGTTGACTTCTTAGTCCCTAACTATTCCATCTGGTGGAACAACGCCCTAGGGTAAAGCTCAGATTGCGCGGAACGTAGAAGTGACCATGACTTTCACACTGGTAGCAATTTTTCGTTTTATACGATGGAAAAACTGTTTTATTTATTTTGTATTTTAAGCTTCGGGCGTTGACTTCTAAGTCCCTAACTATTCGATCTGGTGGAGCAACGCCCTAGGGTGAAGCCTAGGTTGCCCGGAACGTAGAAATGACCATAACTTTCGCACTGGTTGCTATCATTCCTTTTATATGATGGAAAAAGTGTTGTATTTATATTGTATTTTAAGTTTCTGGCGTTCACTTCTTAGGCCCTAACTATTCGATCTGGTGGAACATCGGCCTAGGGTGAAGCCTAGGTTGCCCGGAACGTAGAAATGACCATCACTTTCACACTGGTTGCAATTATTCGTTTTATACGTTGGAAGAACTGCTAAATTTATATTGCATTTTATGCTTCGGGCATTGACTTCTAAGGCCCTAACTATTCAATCTGTTGGAGCAACGCCCTAGGGTGAAGCCTAGGTTGCTCGGAAAGTAGACATGACCATAACTTTCATACTGGTTGCAATTATTCGTTTTATATGATGGAAAAGCTGTTGCATCATTAATGTATTTTATTCATCTGGGGTTGACTTCTAAGGCCCTAACTATTCGATCAGGTGGAGCAACGCCCTAGAGGGAAGCCTAGGTTGCCGGGAACGTAGAAATGACCATAACTTTCACACTGGTTGCAATTATTTGTTTTATACGATGGAAAAACTGTTCTATTTATTTTGTATTTAATGCTTCGGGCGTTGACTTCTAAGGCCCTAACTGTTTGATCTGGTGGAGCAACGCCCTAGAGTGAAGCCTAGGTTGCCTGGAACGTAGAAATGACCATCACTTTCACACGGGTTGCAATCATTCCTGATATAGGATGGAAATACTGTTGTATTTATATTGTATTTTATGCTTCGGGCGTTGACTTCTAAGGCCCTAACTATTCGATCTGGTGGAGCAACGACCTAGAGTGCAGCCTAGATTGCCCGGAACGTAGAAATGACCATAACTTTCACACTGGTTGCTATCATTCGTTTTATATGATGGAAAAACTGTTTTATTTATATTGTATTTTATGATTCTGGCGTTCACTTCTTAGGCCCTAACTATTCGATCTGGTGGAACAACGGCCTAGTGTGAAGCCTAGGTTGCCCAGAACGTAGATATGACCATAACTTCCACACTGGTTGCAATTATTCGTTTTATACGATGGAAAAGCTGTTGTATTTATATCGTTTTTTATGCTTCTGGCGTTGACTTCTTAGTCCCTAACTATTCCATGTGGTGGAACAACGCACTAGGGTAAAGCCCAGATTGCGCGGAACGTAGAAATGGCCATAACTTTCACACTGGTAGCAATTTTTCGTTTTATACGATGGAAAAACTGTTCTATTTATTTTGTATTTAATGCTTCGGGCGTTGACTTCTAAGGCCCTAACTGTTTGATCTGGTGGAGCAACGCCCTAGAGTGAAGCCTAGATTGCCTGAAAAGTAGAAATGACCATAACTTTCACACTGGTTGCAATTATTTGTTTTATGCGATGGAAAATCTGTTGTATTTATATCGTATTTTATGCTTCTGGCGTTGACTTCTTAGGCCCGAACTATTCCATCTGGTGGAACAACGCCCTAGAGTAAAGCCCAGGTTGCCCGGAACGTAGAAATGACCATAACTTTCACACTGGTAGCAATTATTCGTTTTATATGATGGAAAAGCTGTTGCATCATTAATGTATTTTATTCATCTGGGGTTGACTTCTAAGGCCCTAACTATTCGATCAGGTGGAGCACCGCCCTAGAGTGAAGCGTAGGTTGCCCGTAACATAGAAATGACCATAACTTTTACACTGGTAGCAATTATTCGTTTTATACAATGGAAAAACTGTTCTATTTATTTTGTATTTAATGCTTCGGGCGTTGACTTCTAAGGTCCCAACTGTTTGATCTGGTGGCGCAACGCCCTAGAGTGAAGCCTAGGTTGCCTGGAACGTAGAAATGACCATCACTTTCACACGGGTTGCAATTATTCCTGTTATAGGATGGAAAGACTGTTGTATTTTTATTGCATTTTATGCTTCTGGCGTTCACTTCTTAGGCCCTAACTATTCGATCTGGTGGCACAACGGCCTAGGGTGAAGCCTAGGTTGCCCGGAACGTAGAAATGACCATAAGTTTCATACTGGTTGCAATTATTCGTTTTACACGATGGAAAAACTGTTGTATTTATATTGTATTTTATGCTTCTGGCGTTCACTTCTTAGGCCCTAACTATTCGATCTGTTGGAACAACGGCCTAGGGTGAAGCCTAGTTTGCCCGGAACGTAGAAATGACCATAACTTTTACACTGGTAGCAATTATTCGTTTTATACGATGGAAAAGCTGTTGTATTTATATCGTATTTTATGCTTCTGGCGTTGACTTCTTAGGCCCTAACTATTCCATCTGGTGGAACAACGCCCTAGGGTGAAGTCTAGGTTGCCCGGAAGGTAGTAATGACCATAACTTTCACACTGGTAGCAATTATTCGTTTTATACGATGGAAAAACTGTTCTATTTATTTTATATTTTATGCTTCGGGCGTTGACTTCTAAGGCCCTAACTATTCGATCTGGTGGAGCAACGCCCTAGAGTGAAGCCTAGGTTGCCCGGTACGTAGAAATGACCATCACTTTCAAACTGGTTGCAATTAATTGTTTTATACGATGAAAAAACTGTTGTATTTATATCGTATTTTATGCTTCTGGCGTTGACTTCTTAGGCCCTAACTATTCCATCTGGTGGAACAGCGCCCTAGGGTGAAGTCTAGGTTGCCCGGAAGGTAGTAATGACCATAACTTTCACACTGGTAGCAATTATTCGTTTTATACGATGGAAAAACTGTTCTATTTATTTTATATTTTATGGTTCGGGCGTTGACTTCTAAGGCCCTAACTATTCGATCTGGTGGAGCAACGCCCTAGAGTGAAGCCTAGGTTGCCCGGTACGTAGAAATGACCATCACTTTCAAACTGGTTGCAATTAATTGTTTTATACGATGAAAAAACTGTTGTATTTATATCGTATTTTATGCTTCTGGCGTTGACTTCTTAGGCCCTAACTATTCCATCTGGTGGAACAACGCCCTAGGGTGAAGCCTAGGTAGCCCGGAACGTAGAAATAACCATAACTTTCACACTGCTTGCAATTATTTGTTTTATACGATGGAAAAGCTGTTTAACACGGGTTGCGATTATTCCTGTTATAGGATGGAAAGACTGTTGTATTTTTATTGTATTTTATACTTCAGGCGCTGACTTCTGAGGCCGTAGCTATTCGATGTGGTGGAAGAACGCCATACAGTGAAGCCTAGGTTTCCCGGAACGTAGAAATGACCATAACTTTCACACTGGTTGCAATTATTTGTTTTATACGATGGATAAGCTGTTGTATTTATATCGTATTTTATGCTTCTGGCGTTGACTTCTTAGGCCCGAACTATTCCATCTGGTGGAACAACGCCCTAGAGTAAAGCCCAGGTTGCCCGGAACGTAGAAATGACCATAACTTTCACACTGGTAGCAATTATTCGTTTTATATGATGGAAAAGCTGTTGCATCATTAATGTATTTTATTCATCTGGGGTTGACTTCTAAGGCCCTAACTATTCGATCAGGTGGAGCACCGCCCTAGAGTGAAGCGTAGGTTGCCCGTAACATAGAAATGACCATAACTTTTACACTGGTAGCAATTATTCGTTTTATACAATGGAAAAACTGTTCTATTTATTTTGTATTTAATGCTTCGGGCGTTGACTTCTAAGGTCCCAACTGTTTGATCTGGTGGCGCAACGCCCTAGAGTGAAGCCTAGGTTGCCTGGAACGTAGAAATGACCATCACTTTCACACGGGTTGCAATTATTCCTGTTATAGGATGGAAAGACTGTTGTATTTTTATTGCATTTTATGCTTCTGGCGTTCACTTCTTAGGCCCTAACTATTCGATCTGGTGGCACAACGGCCTAGGGTGAAGCCTAGGTTGCCCGGAACGTAGAAATGACCATAAGTTTCATACTGGTTGCAATTATTCGTTTTACACGATGGAAAAACTGTTGTATTTATATTGTATTTTATGCTTCTGGCGTTCACTTCTTAGGCCCTAACTATTCGATCTGTTGGAACAACGGCCTAGGGTGAAGCCTAGTTTGCCCGGAACGTAGAAATGACCATAACTTTTACACTGGTAGCAATTATTCGTTTTATACGATGGAAAAGCTGTTGTATTTATATCGTATTTTATGCTTCTGGCGTTGACTTCTTAGGCCCTAACTATTCCATCTGGTGGAACAACGCCCTAGGGTGAAGTCTAGGTTGCCCGGAAGGTAGTAATGACCATAACTTTCACACTGGTAGCAATTATTCGTTTTATACGATGGAAAAACTGTTCTATTTATTTTATATTTTATGCTTCGGGCGTTGACTTCTAAGGCCCTAACTATTCGATCTGGTGGAGCAACGCCCTAGAGTGAAGCCTAGGTTGCCCGGTACGTAGAAATGACCATCACTTTCAAACTGGTTGCAATTAATTGTTTTATACGATGAAAAAACTGTTGTATTTATATCGTATTTTATGCTTCTGGCGTTGACTTCTTAGGCCCTAACTATTCCATCTGGTGGAACAGCGCCCTAGGGTGAAGTCTAGGTTGCCCGGAAGGTAGTAATGACCATAACTTTCACACTGGTAGCAATTATTCGTTTTATACGATGGAAAAACTGTTCTATTTATTTTATATTTTATGGTTCGGGCGTTGACTTCTAAGGCCCTAACTATTCGATCTGGTGGAGCAACGCCCTAGAGTGAAGCCTAGGTTGCCCGGTACGTAGAAATGACCATCACTTTCAAACTGGTTGCAATTAATTGTTTTATACGATGAAAAAACTGTTGTATTTATATCGTATTTTATGCTTCTGGCGTTGACTTCTTAGGCCCTAACTATTCCATCTGGTGGAACAACGCCCTAGGGTGAAGCCTAGGTAGCCCGGAACGTAGAAATAACCATAACTTTCACACTGCTTGCAATTATTTGTTTTATACGATGGAAAAGCTGTTTAACACGGGTTGCGATTATTCCTGTTATAGGATGGAAAGACTGTTGTATTTTTATTGTATTTTATACTTCAGGCGCTGACTTCTGAGGCCGTAGCTATTCGATGTGGTGGAAGAACGCCATACAGTGAAGCCTAGGTTTCCCGGAACGTAGAAATGACCATAACTTTCACACTGGTTGCAATTATTTGTTTTATACGATGGATAAGCTGTTGTATTTATATCGTATTTTATGCTTCTGGCGTTGACTTCTGAGGCCGTTGCTATTCGATGTGGTGGAAAAACGCCATAGAGTGAAGCCTAGGTTGCTCGAAATGTAGAAATGACCATAACTTTCACACTGGTTGCTATCATTCGTTTTATATGATGGAAAAACTCTTGTATTTATATTGTATTTTATGCTTCGGGCGTTGACTTCTAAGGCCCTAACTATTCAATCTGTTGGAGCAACGCCCTAGGGTGAAGCCCAGCTTGCTCGGAAAGTAGAAGTGGCCATAAGTTTCATACTGGTTGCAATTATTCGTTTTATACGATGGAAAAGCTGTTGCATTTATATCGTATTTTATGCTTCTGGCGTTGACTTCTTAGGCCGTAACTATTCGGTCTGGTGGAGCAACGCCCTGTAGTGAAACCTAGGTTGCCCGGAACGTAGAATTGGCCATCACTATGAAACTGGTTGCAACTATTCCTGATATATGATGGAAACACTGTTGTATTCTTTTCGCATTTTATGGTTCGGGCGTTGACTTCTAAGGCCCTAACTATTCAATCTGTTGGAGCGACGCCCTAGGGTGATGCCTATGTTGCTCGGAAAGTAGAAATGTCCATAAGTTTAATACTGGTTGCAATTATTCGTTTTATACGATGGAAAAACTGTTGTATTTATATTGTATTTTATGCTTCTGGCGTTGACTTCTAAGGCACTAACTATTCGATCTGGTGGAGCAACGTAATAGAGTGTTGCCTAGGTTGCCCGGAACGTAGAATTGGCCATCAATTTCAAACTGGTTGCAATTATACCTCTTATATGATGGAAACACTGCTGTATTTTTTTTGCATTTTATGGCTCGGGAGTTGACTTCTAAGGCCCTAACTATTCAATCCGTTGGAGCAACGCCCTAGGGTGAAGCCTAGGTTGCTCGGAAAGTAGAAATAATCATATGTTTCATACTGGTTGCAATTATTCGTTTTATACGACGGAAGAACAGTTGTATTTATATTGTATTTTATGCATCTGGCGTTGACTTCTAAGGCACTAACAATTCGATCTGGTGGAGCAACGCAATAGTGTGATGCCTAGGTTGCCGGAACGTAGAATTGGCCATCAATTTCAAACTGGTAGCAATTATACCTGTTATATGATGGAAACACTGCTGTATTTTTTTTGCATTTTATGGTTCGGGCGTTGACTTCTAAGGCCGTAACTATTCAATACGTTGGAGCAACGCCCAAGGGTGAAGCCTAGGTTGCTCGGAAAGTAGAAATGACCATAAGTTTCATTCTGGTTGCAATTATTCGTTTTATACGGTGGAAAAACTGTTGTATTTATATTGTATTTTATGCTTCTGGCGTTGATTTCTAAGGCACTAACGATTCGATCTGTTGGAGCGACGCCCTAGAGTGAAGCCTAGGTTGCCCGCAACGTAGAATTGGCCATCACTTTCAAACTGGTTGCAATTATTCCTGTTATATGAGGGAAACACTGTTGTATTTTTTTTGCATTTTATGGTTCGGGCGTTGACTTCTAAGGCCCTAACTATTCAGTCTGTTGGAGCAACGCCCTGGGGTGAAGCCTAGCTTGCTCGGAAAGTAGAAATGACCATAAGTTTCATACTGGTTGCATTTGTTCGTTTTATACGATGGAAAAGCTGTTGTATTTATATCGTATTTTATGCTTCTGGCGTTGACTTCTTAGGCCCTAACTATTCCATCTGGTGGAACAACGCCCTAGGGTGAAGCCTAGGTAGCCCGGAACGTAGAAATAACCATAACTTTCACACTGCTTGTAATTATTTGTTTTATACGATGGAAAAGCTGTTTAACACGGGTTGCGATTATTCCTGTTATAGGATGGAAAGACTGTTGTATTTTTATTGCATTTTATACTTCAGGCGCTGACTTCTGAGGCCGTAGCTATTCGATGTGGTGGAAGAACGCCATACAGTGAAGCCTAGGTTTCCCGGAACGTAGAAATGACCATAACTTTCACACTGGTTGCAATTATTTGTTTTATACGATGGAAAAGCTGTTGTATTTATATCGTATTTTATGCTTCGGGCGTTGGCTTCTAAGGCCCTAACTATTCGATCTAGTGGAGCGATGCCTCAGAGTTAAGTCTAGGATGCCCGAAACGCCGAAATGATCATTACATTCACGCTTGCTGCAATTGTTCCTGTTATAGGATGGAAAGACTGTTGTATTTTTATTGTATTTTATACTTCAGGCGCTGACTTCTGAGGCCGTAGCTATTCGATGTGGTGGAAGAAAGCCATACAGTGAAGCCTAGGTTTCCCGGAACGTAGAAATGACCATAACTTTCACACTGGTTGCAATTATTTGTTTTATACGATGGATAAGCTGTTGTATTTATATCGTATTTTATGCTTCTGGCGTTGACTTCTGAGGCCGTTGCTATTCGATGTGGTGGAAGAACGCCATAGAGTGAAGCCTAGGTTGCTCGAAATGTAGAAATGACCATAACTTTCACACTGGTTGCTATCATTCGTTTTATATGATGGAAAAACTGTTGTATTTATATTGTATTTTATGCTTCTGGCGTTCACTTCTTAGGCCCTAACTATTCGATCTGGTGGAACAACATCCTAGGGTGAAGCCTAGGTTTCCCAGAACGTAGAAGTGAGCATAACTTTCACACTGGTAGCAATTATTCGTTTTATACGATGGAAAAACTGTTCTATTTATTTTGTGTTTTATGCTTCGGGCGTTGTCTTCTAAGGCCCTAACTATTCGATCTGGTAGAGCAACGCCCTAGAGTGAAGCCTAGGTTGCCCGGATCGTAGAAATGACCATATCTTTCACACTGTTTGCAATTTCTCGTTTTATACGACGGAAAAAGTGTTTTATTTATTTTGTATTTTATGCTTCGGGCGTTGACTTGTAAGGCCCTAACTATTCGATCTAGTGGAGCAACGCCCTAGAGTGCAGCCTAGGTTGCCCGGAACGTAGAAATGACCATAACTTTCACACTGGTTGCTATCATTCGTTTTATATGATGGAAAAACTGTTGTATTTATATTGTATTTTATGCTTCTGGCGTTCACTTCTTAGGCCCTAACTATTCGATCTGGTGGAACAACGTCCTAGGGTGAAGCCTAGGTTGCCCAGAACGTAGAAATGACCATAACTTTTACACTGGTAGCAATTATTTGTTTTATACAATGGAAAAACTGATTTATTTATTTTGTATTTTATGCTTCTGGCGTTCACTTCTTAGGCCCTAACTATTCGATCTGGTGGAACAACGGCCTAGGGTGAAGCCTAGGTTGCCCGGAACGTAGAAATGACCATAACTTTTACACTGGTAGCAATTATTCGTTTTATACAATGGAAAAACTGTTCTATTTATTTTGTATTTAATGCTTCGGGCGTTGACTTCTAAGGCCCCAACTGTTTGATCTGGTGGAGCAACGCCCTAGAGTGAAGCCTAGGTTGCCTGGAACGTAGAAATGACCATCACTTTCACACGGGTTGCAATTATTCCTGTTATAGGATGGAAAGACTGTTGTATTTTTATTCTATTTTATGCTTCGGGCGTTGACTTGTAAGGCCCTAACTATTCGATCTAGTGCAGCAACGCCCTAGAGTGCAGCCTAGGATGCCCGGAACGTAGAAATGGTCATATCTTTCACACTGGTTACTATCATTCGTTTTATATGATGGAAAAACTGTGGTATTTATATTGTATTTTATGCTTCTGGCGTTCACTTCTTAGGCCCTAACTATTCGATCTGGTGGAACAACAGCCTAGAGTGAAGCCTGGGTTGCCCAGAACGCATAAATGACCATAACTTTTACACTGGTAGCAATTATTCGTTTTATACAATGGAAAAACTGTTCTATTTATTTTGTATTTAATGCTTCGGGCGTTGACTTCTAAGGCCCCAACTGTTTGATCTGGTGGAGCAACGCCCTAGAGTGAAGCCTAGGTTGCCTGGAACGTAGAAATGACCATCACTTTCACACGGGTTGCAATTATTCCTGTTATAGGATGGAAAGACTGTTGTATTTTTATTGTATTTTATACTTCAGGCGTTGACTTCTGAGGCCGTAGCTATTCGATGTGGTGGAAGAACGCCATACAGTGAAGCCTAGGTTGCCCGGAACGTAGAAATGACCATTACTTTCACACTGTTTGCAATTATTCCTTTTATACGATGGAAAAGCTGTTGTATTTATATCGTATTTTATGCTTCTGGCGTTGACTTCTAAGGACCTAACCATTCGGTCTGGTGGAGCAACGCCCTAGAGTGACGCCTAGGGTGCTCGGAACGTTGAAATGACCATTACTTTCACACTGGTTGCAATTATTCGTTTTATACGATGGAAAAGCTGTTGTATTTATATCGTATTTTATGCTTCTGGCGTTGACTTCTTAGGCCGTAACTATTCGGTCTGGTGGAGTAACGCCCTGGAGTGACACCTAGGTTGCCCAGAACGTAGAATTGGCCATCACTTTCAAACTGGTTGCAATTATACCTGTTATATTATGGAAACACTGTTGTATTTTTTTTGCATTTTATGGTGCGGACGTTGACTTCTAAGGCCCTAACTATTCAATCCGTTGGAGCAACGCCCTAGGGTGAAGCCTAGGTTGCTCGGAGAGTAGAAATGACCATATGCTTCATACTGGTTGCAATTATTTGTTTCATACGATGGAAAAACTGTTGTATTTATATTGTATTTTATGCTTCAGGCGTTGACTTCTAAGGCACTAACTATTCGATCTGGTGGAGCAACGCCCCAGAGTGAAGCCTAGGTTGCCCGGAACGTAGAATTGGCCATCACTTTCAAACTGGTTGCAACTATCCCTGTTATATGATGGAAACACTGTTGTATTTTTTTTGCATTTTATGCTTCGGGCGTTGACTTCTAAGGTCCTAACTATTCAATCTGTTGGAGCAACGCCCTAGGGTGAAGCCTAGGTTGCTCGGAAAGTAGAAATGACCATAAGTTTCATACTGGTTGCAATTATTCGTTTTACACGATGGAAAAACTGTTGTATTTATATTGTATTTTATGCTTCTGGCGTTGACTTCTAAGGCACTAACTATTCGATCTGGTGGATCGACGCCCTGGAGTGAAACCTAGGTTGCCCGGAACGTAGAATTGGCCATCACTACAAACTGGTTGCAATTATTCCTGATATATGGTGGAAACACTGGTGTATTGTTATTGCATTTTATGCTTCGGGCGTTAACTTCTGAGGCCCTAACTATTCAATCTGTTGGGCCAACGCCCTAGGGTGAAGCCTAGCTTGCTCGGAAAGTAGAAATGACCATATGTTTCATACTACTTGCAATTATTCGTTTTATACGATGGAAAAGCTGTTGTATTTATATTGTATTTTATGCTTCTGGCGTCGACTTCTAAGGCTCTAACTATGCAATCTGTTGCAGCAACGCCCTAGGGTGAAGCCTAGGTAGCTCGGAAAGTAGAAATGACCATAAGTTTCATAATGGTTGCAATTATTCGTTTTATACGATGGAAAAACTGTTGTATTTATATTGTATTTTATGCTTCTGGCGTTGACTTCTAAGGCCCTAGCTGTTCGATCTAGTGGAGCAACGCCCTAGAGTGAAGCCGAGGTTGCCCGGAAAGGAGAAATGACCATCACTTTCAAACTGGTTGCAATTAATCCTTTTATACGATGGAAAAGCTGTTGTATTTATATCGTATTTTATGCTTCTGGCGTTTACTTCTAAGGACCTGACTATTCGATCTGGTGGAGCAACGCCCTAGAGTGAAGCCTAGGTTGCTCGGAATGTAGAAATGTCCATAACTTTCACACTGCTTGCAATTATTCGTTCTATACGATGGAAACGCTGTTGTATTTATATCGTATTTTATGCTTCTGGCGTTGACTTCTTAGGCCGTAACTATTCGGTCTGGTGGAGCAACGCCCTGGAGTGAAACCTAGGTTGCCCGGAACGTAGAATTGGTCATCACTGTCAAACTGGTTGCAATTATTCCTGATATATGATGGAAACACTGTTGTATTTTTTTTGCATTTTATGGTTCGGGCGTTGACTTCTAAGGCCCTAGCAATTCGATCTAGTGGAGCAACGCCCTAGAGTGAAGCCTAGGTTGCCCGGAACATAGAAATGACCATCACTTTCAAACTGGTAGCAATTAATCCTGTTATACGATGGAAAAACTGTTGTATTTTTGTTGCATTTTATGCTTCGGGCATTGACTTCTAAGGCCCTATCTATTCAATCTGTTGGAGCAACGCCCTAGAGTGAAGCCTAGGTTGCCCGGAAAGTCGAAATGACCATAACTTTCATACTGGTTGCAATTATTCGTTTTATATGATGGAAAAACTGTTGTATTTATATTGTATTTTATGCTTCTGGGGTTCCCTTCTTAGGCCCTAACTATTCGTTCTGGTGGAACAACGGCCTAGGGTGAAGCCTAGGTTGCCCGGAACGTAGAAATAACCATAACTTTTACACTGGTAGCAATTATTCGTTTTATACTGTGGAAAAACTGTTCTATTTATTTTGTATTTAATGCTTCGGGCGTTGGCTTCTAAGGCCCTAACTGTTTGATCTGGTGGAGCAACGCCCTAGAGTGAAACCTAGGTTGCCCGGAACGTAGAAATGACCATAACTTTCACACTGGTGGCTATTATTCGTTTTATACGATGGAAAAACTGTTATATTTATATTGTATTTTATGCTTCTGGCGTTGACTTCTTAGGCCCTAACTATTCGATGTGGTGAAACAACGCCCTAGAGTGAAGCCTAGGTTGCCTGGAACGTAGAATAGGCCATCACTTTGAAACTGGTTGCAATTATTCCTGATATATGATGGAAACACTGTTGTATTCTTTTTGCATTTTATGGTTCGGGCGTTGACTTCTAAGGCCCTAACTATTCAATCTGTTGGAGCGACGCCCTAGGGTGATGCCTATGTTGCTCGGAAAGTAGAAATGTCCATAAGTTTCATACTGGTTGCAATTATTCGTTATATACGATGGAAAAACTGTTGTATTTATATTGTATTTTATGCTTCTGGCGTTGACTTCTAAGGCACTAACTATTCGATCTGGTGGAGCAACGTAATAGAGTGTTGCCTAGGTTGCCCGGAACGTAGAATTGGCCATCAATTTCAAACTGGTTGCAATTATACCTCTTATATGATGGAAACACTGCTGTATTTTTATTGCATTTTATGCTTCGGGCGTAGACTTCTAAGGCCCTAACTATTCAATCTGTTGGAGCAACGCCCTAGGGTGAAGCCCAGCTTGCTCGGAAAGTAGAAATGACCATAAGTTTCATACTGGTTGCAATTATTCGTTTTATACGATGGAAAAGCTGTTGCATTTATATCGTATTTTATGCTTCTGGCGTTGACTTCTTAGGCCGTAACTATTCGGTCTGGTGGAGCAACGCCCTAGAGTGAAGCCTAGGTTGCCCGGAACGTAGAATTGGCCATCACTTTCAAACTGGTTGCAATTATTCCTGATATATGATGGAAACACTGTTGTATTTTTTTTGCATTTTATGGTTCAGGCGTTGACTTCTAAGGCCCTAACTATTCAATCTGTTGGAGCAACGCCCTAGGGTGAAGCCTAGGTTGCTCGGAAAGTAGAAATGTCCATAAGTTTCATACTGGTTGCAATTATTCGTTTTATACGACGGAAGAACAGTTGTATTTATATTGTATTTTATGCATCTGGCGTTGACTTCTAAGGCACTAACAATTCGATCTGGTGGAGCAACGCAATAGTGTGATGCCTAGGTTGCCGGAACGTAGAATTGGCCATCAATTTCAAACTGGTTACAATTATACCTGTTATATGATGGAAACACTGCTGTATTTTTTTTGCATTTTATGGTTCGGGCGTTGACTTCTAAGGCCGTAACTATTCAATCCGTTGGAGCAACGCCCAAGGGTGAAGCCTAGGTTGCTCGGAAAGTAGAAATGACCATAAGTTTCATTCTGGTTGCAATTATTCGTTTTATACGGTGGAAAAAATGTTGTATTTATATTGTATTTTATGCTTCTGGCGTTGATTTCTAAGGCACTAACGATTCGATCTGTTGGAGCGACGCCCTAGAGTGAAGCCTAGGTTGCCCGCAACGTAGAATTGGCCATCACTTTCAAACTGGTTGCAATTATTCCTGTTATATGAGGGAAACACTGTTGTATTTTTTTTTTTGCATTTTATGGTTCGGGCGTTGACTTCTAAGGCCCTAACTATTCAGTCTGTTGGAGCAACGCCCTGGGGTGAAGCCTAGCTTGCTCGGAAAGTAGAAATGACCATAAGTTTCATACTGGTTGCAATTGTTCGTTTTATACGATGGAAAAGCTGTTGTATTTATATCGTATTTTATGCTTCTGGCGTTGACTTCTTAGGCCGTAACTATTCCGTCTGGTGGAGCAACGCCCTGGTCTGAAACCTAGGTTGCCCGGAACGTAGAATTGGCCATCACTTTCAAACTGGTTGCAATTATTCCTGTTATATGATGGAAACACTGTTGTATTTTTTTTGCATTTTATGGTTCGAGCGTTGACTTCTAAGGCACTAACTATTCAATCTGTTGGAGCAACGCCCTCGGGAGAAGCCTAGGTTGCTCGGAAAGTAGAAATGACCATAAGTTTCATACTGGTTGCAATTATTCGTCTTATACGATGGAAAAACTGTTGTATTTATAGTGTATTTTATGCATCTGGCGTTGACTTCTAAGGCACTAACTATTCGATCTGGTGGAGCAACGTAATAGAGTGTTGCCTAGGTTGCCCGGAACGTAGAATTGGCCATCAATTTCAAACTGGTTGCAATTATACCTCTTATATGATGGAAACACTGCTGTATTTTTATTGCATTTTATGCTTCGGGCGTAGACTTCTAAGGCCGTAACTATTCAATCCGTTGGAGCAACGCCCAAGGGTGAAGCCTAGGTTGCTCGGAAAGTAGAAATGACCATAAGTTTCATTCTGGTTGCAATTATTCGTTTTATACGGTGGAAAAAATGTTGTATTTATATTGTATTTTATGCTTCTGGCGTTGATTTCTAAGGCACTAACGATTCGATCTGTTGGAGCGACGCCCTAGAGTGAAGCCTAGGTTGCCCGCAACGTAGAATTGGCCATCACTTTCAAACTGGTTGCAATTATTCCTGTTATATGATGGAAACACTGTTGTATTTTTTTTGCATTTTATGGTTCGAGCGTTGACTTCTAAGGCACTAACTATTCAATCTGTTGGAGCAACGCCCTCGGGAGAAGCCTAGGTTGCTCGGAAAGTAGAAATGACCATAAGTTTCATACTGGTTGCAATTATTCGTCTTATACGATGGAAAAACTGTTGTATTTATAGTGTATTTTATGCATCTGGCGTTGACTTCTAAGGCCCTAGCTATTCGATCTAGTGGAGCAACGCCCTAGAGTGAAGCCTAGGTTGCCCGGAAAGGAGAAATGACCATCACTTTCAAACTGGTTGCAATTAATCCTGTTATACGATGGAAGAACTGTTGTATCTTTATTACATTTTATGCTTCTGGCGTTCACTTCTTAGGCCCTAGCTATTCGATCTGGTGGAACAACGGCCTAAGGTGAAGCCTAGCTTGCCCGGAACGTAGAAATGACCATTACTTTCACACTGTTTGCAATTATTCCTTTTATACGATGGAAAAGCTGTTGTATTTATATCGTATTTTATGCTTCTGGCGTTTACTTCTAAGGACCTAACTATTCGATCTGGTGGAGCAACGCCCTAGAGTGAATCCTAGGTTGCTCGGAAAGTAGAAATGACCATAAGTTTCATACTGGTTGCAATTATTCGTTTTATACGATGGAAAGACTGTTGTATTTTTATTGCGTTTTATGCTTCTGGCGTTGACTTCTAAGGCCCTAGCTGTTCGATCCAGTGGAGCAACGCCCTAGAGTGAAGCCTAGGTTGCCCGGAAAGGAGAAATGACCATCACGTTCAAAGTGGTTGCAATTAATCCTTTTATACGATGGAAACGCTGTTGTATTTATATTGTATTTTATGCTTCTGGCGTTGACTTCTAAGGCCGTAGCTATTAGATGTGGTGGAGCAACGCCCTAGAGTGACGCCTAGGGTGCTCGGAACGTAGAAATGACCATTACTTTCACACTGGTTGCAATTACTCGTTTTATACTATGGAAAAGCTGTTGTGTTTATATCGTATTTTATGCTTCTGGCGTTGACTTCTTAGGCCGTAACTATTCGGTCTGGTGGAGCAACGCCCTAGAGTGAAGCCTAGGTTGCCCGGAACGTAGAATTGGCCATCACTTTCAAACTGGTCGCAATTATTCCTGTTACATGGTGGAAACACTGTCGTATTTTTTTTGCATTTTATGGTTCGGGCGTAGACTTCTAAAGGCCCTAACTATTCAATCTGTTGGACCAACGCCCTAGGGTGAAGCTTAGGTTTCCCGGAACGTAGAAATGACCATAACTTTCACACTGGTTGCAATTATTTGTTTTATACGATGGAAAAGCTGTTGTATTTATATCGTATTTTATGCTTCGGGCGTTGGCTTCTAAGGCCCTAACTATTCGATCTAGTGGAGCGATGCCTCAGAGTTAAGTCTAGGATGCCCGAAACGCCGAAATGATCATTACATTCACGCTTGCTGCAATTGTTCCTGTTATAGGATGGAAAGACTGTTGTATTTTTATTGTATTTTATACTTCAGGCGCTGACTTCTGAGGCCGTAGCTATTCGATGTGGTGGAAGAAAGCCATACAGTGAAGCCTGGGTTTCCCGGAACGTAGAAATGACCATAACTTTCACACTGGTTGCAATTATTTGTTTTATACGATGGATAAGCTGTTGTATTTATATCGTATTTTATGCTTCTGGCGTTGACTTCTGAGGCCGTTGCTATTCGATGTGGTGGAAGAACGCCATAGAGTGAAGCCTAGGTTGCTCGAAATGTAGAAATGACCATAACTTTCACACTGGTTGCTATCATTCGTTTTATATGATGGAAAAACTGTTGTATTTATATTGTATTTTATGCTTCTGGCGTTCACTTCTTAGGCCCTAACTATTCGATCTGGTGGAACAACATCCTAGGGTGAAGCCTAGGTTTCCCAGAACGTAGAAGTGAGCATAACTTTCACACTGGTAGCAATTATTCGTTTTATACGATGGAAAAACTGTTCTATTTATTTTGTGTTTTATGCTTCGGGCGTTGTCTTCTAAGGCCCTAACTATTCGATCTGGTAGAGCAACGCCCTAGAGTGAAGCCTAGGTTGCCCGGATCGTAGAAATGACCATATCTTTCACACTGTTTGCAATTTCTCGTTTTATACGACGGAAAAAGTGTTTTATTTATTTTGTATTTTATGCTTCGGGCGTTGACTTGTAAGGCCCTAACTATTCGATCTAGTGGAGCAACGCCCTAGAGTGCAGCCTAGGTTGCCCGGAACGTAGAAATGACCATAACTTTCACACTGGTTGCTATCATTCGTTTTATATGATGGAAAAACTGTTGTATTTATATTGTATTTTATGCTTCTGGCGTTCACTTCTTAGGCCCTAACTATTCGATCTGGTGGAACAACGTCCTAGGGTGAAGCCTAGGTTGCCCAGAACGTAGAAATGACCATAACTTTTACACTGGTAGCAATTATTTGTTTTATACAATGGAAAAACTGATTTATTTATTTTGTATTTTATGCTTCTGGCGTTCACTTCTTAGGCCCTAACTATTCGATCTGGTGGAACAACGGCCTAGGGTGAAGCCTAGGTTGCCCGGAACGTAGAAATGACCATAACTTTTACACTGGTAGCAATTATTCGTTTTATACAATGGAAAAACTATTCTATTTATTTTGTATTTAATGCTTCGGGCGTTGACTTCTAAGGCCCCAACTGTTTGATCTGGTGGAGCAACGCCCTAGAGTGAAGCCTAGGTTGCCTGGAACGTAGAAATGACCATCACTTTCACACGGGTTGCAATTATTCCTGTTATAGGATGGAAAGACTGTTGTATTTTTATTCTATTTTATGCTTCGGGCGTTGACTTGTAAGGCCCTAACTATTCGATCTAGTGCAGCAACGCCCTAGAGTGCAGCCTAGGATGCCCGGAACGTAGAAATGGTCATATCTTTCACACTGGTTACTATCATTCGTTTTATATGATGGAAAAACTGTGGTATTTATATTGTATTTTATGCTTCTGGCGTTCACTTCTTAGGCCCTAACTATTCGATCTGGTGGAACAACAGCCTAGAGTGAAGCCTAGGTTGCCCAGAACGCATAAATGACCATAACTTTTACACTGGTAGCAATTATTCGTTTTATACAATGGAAAAACTGTTCTATTTATTTTGTATTTAATGCTTCGGGCGTTGACTTCTAAGGCCCCAACTGTTTGATCTGGTGGAGCAACGCCCTAGAGTGAAGCCTAGGTTGCCTGGAACGTAGAAATGACCATCACTTTCACACGGGTTGCAATTATTCCTGTTATAGGATGGAAAGACTGTTGTATTTTTATTGTATTTTATACTTCAGGCGTTGACTTCTGAGGCCGTAGCTATTCGATGTGGTGGAAGAACGCCATACAGTGAAGCCTAGGTTGCCCGGAACGTAGAAATGACCATTACTTTCACACTGTTTGCAATTATTCCTTTTATACGATGGAAAAGCTGTTGTATTTATATCGTATTTTATGCTTCTGGCGTTGACTTCTAAGGACCTAACCATTCGGTCTGGTGGAGCAACGCCCTAGAGTGACGCCTAGGGTGCTCGGAACGTTGAAATGACCATTACTTTCACACTGGTTGCAATTATTCGTTTTATACGATGGAAAAGCTGTTGTATTTATATCGTATTTTATGCTTCTGGCGTTGACTTCTTAGGCCGTAACTATTCGGTCTGGTGGAGTAACGCCCTGGAGTGACACCTAGGTTGCCCAGAACGTAGAATTGGCCATCACTTTCAAACTGGTTGCAATTATACCTGTTATATTATGGAAACACTGTTGTATTTTTTTTGCATTTTATGGTGCGGACGTTGACTTCTAAGGCCCTAACTATTCAATCCGTTGGAGCAACGCCCTAGGGTGAAGCCTAGGTTGCTCGGAGAGTAGAAATGACCATATGCTTCATACTGGTTGCAATTATTTGTTTCATACGATGGAAAAACTGTTGTATTTATATTGTATTTTATGCTTCAGGCGTTGACTTCTAAGGCACTAACTATTCGATCTGGTGGAGCAACGCCCCAGAGTGAAGCCTAGGTTGCCCGGAACGTAGAATTGGCCATCACTTTCAAACTGGTCGAAATTACTCCTGTTACATGATGGATACACTGTTGTATTTTATTTGCATTTTATGGTTCGGACGTTGACTTCTAAGGCCCTAACTATTCAATCCGTTGGAGCAACGCCCTAGGGTGAAGCCTAGGTTGCTCGGAGAGTAGAAATGACCATATGCTTCATACTGGTTGCAATTATTTGTTTCATACGATGGAAAAACTGTTGTATTTATATCGTATTTTATGCTTCTGGCGTTGACCTCTGAGGCACTATCTATTCGATCTGGTGGAGCAACGCCCTAGAGCGAAGCCTAGGTTGCCCGGAACGTAGAATTGGCCATCACTTTCAAACTGGTTGCAACTATCCCTGTTATATGATGGAAACACTGTTGTATTTTTCTTGCATTTTATGCTTCGGGCGTTGACTTCTAAGGTCCTAACTATTCAATCTGTTGGAGCAACGCCCTAGGGTGAAGCCTAGGTTGCTCGGAAAGTAGAAATGACCATAAGTTTCATACTGGTTGCAATTATTCGTTTTACACGATGGAAAAGCTGTTGTATTTATATCGTATTTTATGCTTCTGGCGTTTACTTCTAAGGACCTGACTATTCGATCTGGTGGAGCAACGCCCTAGAGTGAAGCCTAGGTTGCTCGGAATGTAGAAATGTCCATAACTTTCACACTGCTTGCAATTATTCGTTCTATACGATGGAAACGCTGTTGTATTTATATCGTATTTTATGCTTCTGGCGTTGACTTCTTAGGCCGTAACTATTCGGTCTGGTGGAGCAACGCCCTGGAGTGAAACCTAGGTTGCCCGGAACGTAGAATTGGTCATCACTGTCAAACTGGTTGCAATTATTCCTGATATATGATGGAAACACTGTTGTATTTTTTTTGCATTTTATGGTTCGGGCGTTGACTTCTAAGGCCCTAGCAATTCGATCTAGTGGAGCAACGCCCTAGAGTGAAGCCTAGGTTGCCCGGAACATAGAAATGACCATCACTTTCAAACTGGTAGCAATTAATCCTGTTATACGATGGAAAAACTGTTGTATTTTTGTTGCATTTTATGCTTCGGGCATTGACTTCTAAGGCCCTATCTATTCAATCTGTTGGAGCAACGCCCTAGAGTGAAGCCTAGGTTGCCCGGAAAGTCGAAATGACCATAACTTTCATACTGGTTGCAATTATTCGTTTTATATGATGGAAAAACTGTTGTATTTATATTGTATTTTATGCTTCTGGGGTTCCCTTCTTAGGCCCTAACTATTCGATCTGGTGGAACAACGGCCTAGGGTGAAGCCTAGGTTGCCCGGAACGTAGAAATAACCATAACTTTTACACTGGTAGCAATTATTCGTTTTATACTGTGGAAAAACTGTTCTATTTATTTTGTATTTAATGCTTCGGGCGTTGGCTTCTAAGGCCCTAACTGTTTGATCTGTTGGAGCAACGCCCTAGAGTGAAACCTAGGTTGCCCGGAACGTAGAAATGACCATAACTTTCACACTGGTGGCTATTATTCGTTTTATACGATGGAAAAACTGTTATATTTATATTGTATTTTATGCTTCTGGCGTTGACTTCTTAGGCCCTAACTATTCGATGTGGTGAAACAACGCCCAAGAGTGAAGCCTAGGTTGCCTGGAACGTAGAATAGGCCATCACTTTGAAACTGGTTGCAATTATTCCTGATATATGATGGAAACACTGTTGTATTCTTTTTGCATTTTATGGTTCGGGCGTTGACTTCTAAGGCCCTAACTATTCAATCTGTTGGAGCGACGCCCTAGGGTGATGCCTATGTTGCTCGGAAAGTAGAAATGTCCATAAGTTTCATACTGGTTGCAATTATTCGTTATATACGATGGAAAAACTGTTGTATTTATATTGTATTTTATGCTTCTGGCGTTGACTTCTAAGGCACTAACTATTCGATCTGGTGGAGCAACGTAATAGAGTGTTGCCTAGGTTGCCCGGAACGTAGAATTGGCCATCAATTTCAAACTGGTTGCAATTATACCTCTTATATGATGGAAACACTGCTGTATTTTTATTGCATTTTATGCTTCGGGCGTAGACTTCTAAGGCCCTAACTATTCAATCTGTTGGAGCAACGCCCTAGGGTGAAGCCCAGCTTGCTCGGAAAGTAGAAATGACCATAAGTTTCATACTGGTTGCAATTATTCGTTTTATACGATGGAAAAGCTGTTGCATTTATATCGTATTTTATGCTTCTGGCGTTGACTTCTTAGGCCGTAACTATTCGGTCTGGTGGAGCAACGCCCTAGAGTGAAGCCTAGGTTGCCCGGAACGTAGAATTGGCCATCACTTTCAAACTGGTTGCAATTATTCCTGATATATGATGGAAACACTGTTGTATTTTTTTTGCATTTTATGGTTCAGGCGTTGACTTCTAAGGCCCTAACTATTCAATCTGTTGGAGCAACGCCCTAGGGTGAAGCCTAGGTTGCTCGGAAAGTAGAAATGTCCATAAGTTTCATACTGGTTGCAATTATTCGTTTTATACGACGGAAGAACAGTTGTATTTATATTGTATTTTATGCATCTGGCGTTGACTTCTAAGGCACTAACAATTCGATCTGGTGGAGCAACGCAATAGTGTGATGCCTAGGTTGCCGGAACGTAGAATTGGCCATCAATTTCAAACTGGTTACAATTATACCTGTTATATGATGGAAACACTGCTGTATTTTTTTTGCATTTTATGGTTCGGGCGTTGACTTCTAAGGCCGTAACTATTCAATCCGTTGGAGCAACGCCCAAGGGTGAAGCCTAGGTTGCTCGGAAAGTAGAAATGACCATAAGTTTCATTCTGGTTGCAATTATTCGTTTTATACGGTGGAAAAAATGTTGTATTTATATTGTATTTTATGCTTCTGGCGTTGATTTCTAAGGCACTAACGATTCGATCTGTTGGAGCGACGCCCTAGAGTGAAGCCTAGGTTGCCCGCAACGTAGAATTGGCCATTACTTTCAAACTGGTTGCAATTATTCCTGTTATATGAGGGAAACACTGTTGTATTTTTTTTGCATTTTATGGTTCGGGCGTTGACTTCTAAGGCCCTAACTATTCAGTCTGTTGGAGCAACGCCCTGGGGTGAAGCCTAGCTTGCTCGGAAAGTAGAAATGACCATAAGTTTCATACTGGTTGCAATTGTTCGTTTTATACGATGGAAAAGCTGTTGTATTTATATCGTATTTTATGCTTCTGGCGTTGACTTCTTAGGCCGTAACTATTCCGTCTGGTGGAGCAACGCCCTGGTCTGAAACCTAGGTTGCCCGGAACGTAGAATTGGCCATCACTTTCAAACTGGTTGCAATTATTCCTGTTATATGATGGAAACACTGTTGTATTTTTTTTGCATTTTATGGTTCGAGCGTTGACTTCTAAGGCACTAACTATTCAATCTGTTGGAGCAACGCCCTCGGGAGAAGCCTAGGTTGCTCGGAAAGTAGAAATGACCATAAGTTTCATACTGGTTGCAATTATTCGTCTTATACGATGGAAAAACTGTTGTATTTATAGTGTATTTTATGCATCTGGCGTTGACTTCTAAGGCCCTAGCTATTCGATCTAGTGGAGCAACGCCCTAGAGTGAAGCCTAGGTTGCCCGGAAAGGAGAAATGACCATCACTTTCAAACTGGTTGCAATTAATCCTGTTATACGATGGAAGAACTGTTGTATCTTTATTACATTTTATGCTTCTGGCGTTCACTTCTTAGGCCCTAGCTATTCGATCTGGTGGAACAACGGCCTAAGGTGAAGCCTAGCTTGCCCGGAACGTAGAAATGACCATTACTTTCACACTGTTTGCAATTATTCCTTTTATACGATGGAAAAGCTGTTGTATTTATATCGTATTTTATGCTTCTGGCGTTTACTTCTAAGGACCTAACTATTCGATCTGGTGGAGCAACGCCCTAGAGTGAATCCTAGGTTGCTCGGAAAGTAGAAATGACCATAAGTTTCATACTGGTTGCAATTATTCGTTTTATACGATGGAAAGACTGTTGTATTTTTATTGCGTTTTATGCTTCTGGCGTTGACTTCTAAGGCCCTAGCTGTTCGATCCAGTGGAGCAACGCCCTAGAGTGAAGCCTAGGTTGCCCGGAAAGGAGAAATGACCATCACGTTCAAAGTGGTTGCAATTAATCCTTTTATACGATGGAAACGCTGTTGTATTTATATTGTATTTTATGCTTCTGGCGTTGACTTCTAAGGCCGTAGCTATTAGATGTGGTGGAGCAACGCCCTAGAGTGACGCCTAGGGTGCTCGGAACGTAGAAATGACCATTACTTTCACACTGGTTGCAATTACTCGTTTTATACTATGGAAAAGCTGTTGTGTTTATATCGTATTTTATGCTTCTGGCGTTGACTTCTTAGGCCGTAACTATTCGGTCTGGTGGAGCAACGCCCTAGAGTGAAGCCTAGGTTGCCCGGAACGTAGAATTGGCCATCACTTTCAAACTGGTCGCAATTATTCCTGTTACATGGTGGAAACACTGTCGTATTTTTTTTGCATTTTATGGTTCGGGCGTAGACTTCTAAAGGCCCTAACTATTCAATCTGTTGGACCAACGCCCTAGGGTGAAGCTTAGGTTGCTCGGAAAGTATAAATGTCCATAAGTTTCATACTGGTTGGAATTATTCGTTTTATACGATGGAAAAACTGTTGTATTTATATTGTATTTTATGCTTCTGGCGTTGGCTTCTAAGGCCCTAGCTGTTCGATCTAGTGGAGCAACGCCCTAGAGTGAAGCCTAGGTTGCCCGGAAAGGAGAAATGACCATCACGTTCAAACTGGTTGCAATTAATCCTTTTATACCATGGAAAAGCTGTTGTATTTATATGGTATTTTATGCTTCTGGCGTTTTCTTCTAAGGACCTAACTATTCGATCTGGTGGAGCAACGCCCTAGAGTGAAGCCTAGGTTGCTCGGAATGTGGAAATGACCTTAACTTTCACACTGGTTGCAATTATTCGTTTTATACGATGGAAACGCTGTTGTATTTATATTGTATTTTATGCCTCTGGCGTTGACTTCTAAGGCCGTAGCTATTAGATGTGGTGGGTCAACGCCCTAGAGTGACGCCTAGGTTGCTCGGAACGTAGAAATGACCATTACTTTCACACTGGTTGCAATTGTTCGTTTTATACGATGGAAAAGCTGTTGTATTTATGTCGTATTTTATGCTTCTGGCGTTTACTCCTTAGGCCGTAACTACTCGGTCTGGTGGAGCAACGCCCTGGAGTGTAACCTAGGTTGCCCGGAACGTAGAATTGGCCATCAATTTCAAACTGGTTGCAATTATATCTGTTATATGATGGAAACACTGCTGTATTTTTTTTGCATTTTATGGTTCGGGCGTTCACTTCTAAGGCCCTAACTATTCAATCCGTTGGAGCAACGCCCTAGGGTGAAGCCTAGGTTGCTCGGAAAGTTGAAATGACCATAAGTTTCATACTGGTTGCAATTATTCGTTTTATACGGTGGACAAACTGTTGTATTTATACTGTATTTTATGCTTCTGGCGTTGACTTCTAAGGCACTAACTATTCGATCTGGTGGAGCAACGCCCTAGAGTGAAGCCTAGGTTGCCCGGAACGTAGAATTGACCATCACTTTCAAACTGGTTGCAATTATTCCTGATATATGATGGAAACACTGTTGTATTTTTTTTGCATTTTATGGTTCAGGCGTTGACTTCTAAGGCCCTAACTATTCAATCTGTTGGAGCAACGCCCGAGGGTGAAGCCTAGGTTGCTCGGAAAGTAGAAATGTCCATAAGTTTCATACTGGTTGCAATTATTCGTTTTATACGATGGAAGAACAGTTGTATTTATATTGTATTTTATGCATCTGGCGTTGACTTCTAAGGCACTAACAATTCGACCTGGTGGAGCAACGCAATAGTGTGATGCCTAGGTTGCCGGAACGTAGAATTGGCCATCAATTTCAAAGTGGTTGCAATTATACCTGTTATATGATGGAAACACTGCTGTATTTTTTTTGCATTTTATGGTTCGGGCGTTGACTTCTAAGGCCGTAACTATTCAATCCGTTGGAGCAACGCCCAAGGGTGAAGCCTAGGTTGCTCGGAAAGTAGAAATGACCATAAGTTTCATTCTGGTTGCAATTATTCGTTTTATACGGTGGAAAAACTGTTGTATTTATATTGTATTTTATGCTTCTGGCGTTGATTTCTAAGGCACTAACGATTCGATCTGTTGGAGCGACGCCCCAGAGTGAAGCCTAGGTTGCCCGGAACGTAGAATTGGCCATCACTTTCAAACTGGTTGCAATTATTCCTGTTATATGAGGGAAACACTGTTGTATTTTTTTTGCATTTTATGGTTCGGGCGTTGACTTCTAAGGCCCTAACTATTCAGTCTGTTGGAGCAACGCCCTGGGGTGAAGCCTAGCTTGCTCGGAAAGTAGAAATGACCATAAGTTTCATACTGGTTGCAATTGTTCGTTTTATACGATGGAAAAGCTGTTGTATTTCTATCGTATTTTATGCTTCTGGCGTTGACTTCTTAGGCCGTAACTATTCCGTCTGGTGGAGCAACTCCCTGGTCTGAAACCTAGGTTGCCCGGAACGTAGAATTGGCCATCACTTTCAAACTGGTTGCAATTATTCCTGTTATATGATGGAAACACTGTTGAATTTTTTTTGCATTTTATGGTTCGGGCGTTGACTTCAAAGGCCCTAACTATTCAATCTGTTTGAGCAACGCCCTCGGGAGAAGCCTAGGTTGCTCGGAAAGTAGAAATGACCATAAGTTTCATACTGGTTGCAATTAATCCTGTTATACGATGGAAGAACTGTTGTATCTTTATTACATTTTATGCTTCTGGCGTTCACTTCTTAGGCCCTAGCTATTCGATCTGGTGGAACAACGGCCTAGGGTGAAGCCTAGCTTGCCCGGAACGTAGAAATGACCATTACTTTCACACTGTTTGCAATTATTCCTTTTATACGATGGAAAAGCTGTTGTATTTATATCGTATTTTATGCTTCTGGCGTTTACTTCTAAGGACCTAACTATTCGATCTGGTGGAGCAACGCCCTAGAGTGAATCCTAGGTTCTCGGAAAGTAGAAATGACCATAAGTTTCATACTGGTTGCAATTATTCGTTTTATACGATGGAAAAACTGTTGTATTTTTATTGCGTTTTATGCTTCTGGCGTTGACTTCTAAGGCCCTAGCTGTTCGATCTAGTGGAGCAACGCCTTAGAGTGAAGCCTAGGTTGCCCGGAAAGGAGAAATGACCATCACGTTCAAACTGGTTGCAATTAATCCTTTTATACGATGGAAACGCTGTTGTATTTATATTGTATTTTATGCTTCTGGCGTTGACTTCTAAGGCCGTAGCTATTAGATGTGGTGGAGCAACGCCCTAGAGTGACGCCTAGGGTGCTCGGAACGTAGAAATGACCATTACTTTCACACTGGTTGCAATTACTCGTTTTATACTATGGAAAAGCTGTTGTGTTTATATCGTATTTTATGCATCTGGCGTTGACTTCTTAGGCCGTAACTATTCGGTCTGGTGGAGCAACGCCCTAGAGTGAAGCCTAGGTTGCCCGGAACGTAGAATTGGCCATCACTTTCAAACTGGTCGCAATTATTCCTGTTACATGATGGAAACACTGTCGTATTTTTTTTGCATTTTATGGTTCGGGCGTAGACTTCTAAAGGCCCTAACTATTCAATCTGTTGGACCAAAGCCCTAGGGTGAAGCCTAGGTTGCTCGGAAAGTATAAATGTCCATAAGTTTCATACTGTTTGGAATTATTCGTTTTATACGATGGAAAAACTGTTGTATTTATATTGTATTTTATGCTTCTGGCGTTGGCTTCTAAGGCCCTAGCTGTTCGATCTAGTGGAGCAACGCCCTAGAGTGAAGCCTAGGTTGCCCGGAAAGGAGAAATGACCATCACGTTCAAACTGGTTGCAATTAATCCTTTTATACCATGGAAAAGCTGTTGTATTTATATGGTAATTTATGCTTCCGGCGTTTTCTTCTAAGGACCTAACTATTCGATCTGGTGGAGCAACGCCCTAGAGTGAAGCCTAGGTTGCTCGGAATGTGGAAATGACCTTAACTTTCACACTGGTTGCAATTATTCGTTTTATACCATGGAAACGCTGTTGTATTTATATTGTATTTTATGCCTCTGGCGTTGACTTCTAAGGCCGTAGCTATTAGATGTGGTGGAGCAACGCCCTAGAGTGACGCCTAGGTTGCTCGGAACGTAGAAGTGACCATTACTTTCACACTGTTTGCAATTGTTCGTTTTATACGATGGAAAAGCTGTTGTATTTATATCGTATTTTATGCTTCTGGCGTTTACTCCTTAGGCCGTAACTATTCGGTCTGGTGGAGCAACGCCCTGGAGTGAAACCTAGGTTGCCCGGAACGTAGAATTGGCCATCACTTTTGAACTGGTTGCAATTATTCCTGTTATATGATGGAAACACTGTTGTATTTTTTTTGCATTTTATGGTTCGGGCGTTGACTTCTAAGCCCCTAACTATTCAATCCGTTGGAGCAACGCCCTAGTGTGAAGCCTAGGTTGCTCGGAAAGTAGAAATGACCATATGTTTCATACTGGTTGCATTTATTTGTTTCATACGATGGAAAAACTGTTGTATTTATACTGTATTTTATGCTTCTGGCGATAACTTCTAAGGCACTAACTATTCGATCTGGTGGAGCAACGCCCTAGAGTGAAGCCTAGGTTGCCCGGAACGTAGAATTGGCCATCACTTTCAAACTGGTCGAAATTATTCCTGATACATGATGGATACACTGTTGTATTTTTTTTGCATTTTATGCTTCTGGCGTTTACTTCTAAGGACCTAACTATTCGATCTGGTGGAGCAACGCCCTAGGGTGATGCCTATGTTGCTCGGAAAGTAGAAATGTCCATAAGTTTCATACTGGTTGCAATTATTCGTTTTATACGATGGAAAAACTGTTGTATTTATATTGTATTTTATGCTTCTGGCGTTGACTTCTAAGGCACTAACTATTCGGTCTGGTGGACCAACGTAATAGAGTGTTGCCTAGGTTGCCCGGAACGTAGAATTGGCCATCAATTTCAAACTGGTTGCAATTATACCTCTTATATGATGGAAACACTGCTGTATTTTTTTTGCATTTTATGGTTCGGGCGTTGACTTCTAAGGCCCTAACTATTCAATCCGTTGGAGCAACGCCCTAGGGTGAAGCCTAGGTTGCTCGGAAAGTAGAAATAATCATATGTTTCATACTGGTTGCAGTTATTCGTTTTATACGATGGAAAAACTGTTGTATTTATATTGTATTTTATGCTTCTGGCGTTGACTTCTAAGGCACTAACTATTCGATCTGGTAGAGCAACGCCCTAGAGTGAAGCCTAGGTTGACCGGAACGTAGAATTGGACATCGCTTTCAAACTGGTAGCAATTATTCCTGTTATATGATGGATACACTGTTGTATTTTTATTGCATTTTATGCTTCGGGCGTAGACTTCTAAGGCCCTAACTATTCAATCTGTTGGAGCAACGGCCTAGGGTGAAGCCTAGGTTGCTGGGAAGGCAGAAATGAGCATAAGTTTCATACTGGTTGCAATTATTCGTTTTATACGATGGAAAAACTCTTGTATTTATATTGTATTTTATGCTTCGGGCGTTGACTTCTAAGGCCCTAACTATTCAATCTGTTGGAGCAGCGCCCTAGGGTGAAGCCCAGCTTGCTCGGAAAGTAGAAGTGGCCATAAGTTTCATACTGGTTGCAATTATTCGTTTTATACGATGGAAAAGCTGTTGCATTTATATCGTATTTTATGCTTCTGGCGTTGACTTCTTAGGCCGTAACTATTCGGTCTGTTGGAGCAACGCCCTGTAGTGAAACCTAGGTTGCCCGGAACGTAGAATTGGCCATCACTATGAAACTGGTTGCAACTATTCCTGATATATGATGGAAACACTGTTGTATTCTTTTTGCATTTTATGGTTCGGGCGTTGACTTCTAAGGCCCTAACTATTCAATCTGTTGGAGCGACGCCCTAGGGTGATGCCTATGTTGCTCGGAAAGTAGAAATGTCCATAAGTTTCATACTGGTTGCAATTATTCGTTTTATACGATGGAAAAACTGTTGTATTTATATTGTATTTTATGCTTCTGGCGTTGACTTCTAAGGCACTAACTATTAGATCTGGTGGAGCAACGCAATAGAGTGATGCCTAGGTTGCCGGGAACGTAGAATTGGCCATCAATTTCAAACTGGTTGCAATTATATCTGTTATATGATGGAAACACTGCTGTATTTTTTTTGCATTTTATGGTTCGGGCGTTGACTTCAAAGGCCCTAACTATTCAATCTGTTGGAGCAACGCCCTCGGGAGAAGCCTAGGTTGCTCGGAAAGTAGAAATGACCATAAGTTTCATACTGGTTGCAATTATTCGTCTTATACGATGGAAAAACTGTTGTATTTATAGTGTATTTTATGCATCTGGCGTTGACTTCTAAGGCCCTAGCTATTCGATCTAGTGGAGCAACGCCCTAGAGTGAAGCCTAGGTTGCCCGGAAAGGAGAAATGACCATCACTTTCAAACTGGTTGCAATTAATCCTGTTATACGATGGAAGAACTGTTGTATCTTTATTACATTTTATGCTTCTGGCGTTCACTTCTTAGGCCCTAGCTATTCGATCTGGTGGAACAACGGCCTAGGGTGAAGCCTAGCTTGCCCGGAACGTAGAAATGACCATTACTTTCACACTGTTTGCAATTATTCCTTTTATACGATGGAAAAGCTGTTGTATTTATATCGTATTTTATGCTTCTGGCGTTTACTTCTAAGGACCTAACTATTCGATCTGGTGGAGCAACGCCCTAGAGTGAATCCTAGGTTCTCGGAAAGTAGAAATGACCATAAGTTTCATACTGGTTGCAATTATTCGTTTTATACGATGGAAAAACTGTTGTATTTTTATTGCGTTTTATGCTTCTGGCGTTGACTTCTAAGGCCCTAGCTGTTCGATCTAGTGGAGCAACGCCCTAGAGTGAAGCCTAGGTTGCCCGGAAAGGAGAAATGACCATCACGTTCAAACTGGTTGCAATTAATCCTTTTATACGATGGAAACGCTGTTGTATTTATATTGTATTTTATGCTTCTGGCGTTGACTTCTAAGGCCGTAGCTATTAGATGTGGTGGAGCAACGCCCTAGAGTGACGCCTAGGGTGCTCGGAACGTAGAAATGACCATTACTTTCACACTGGTTGCAATTACTCGTTTTATACTATGGAAAAGCTGTTGTGTTTATATCGTATTTTATGCTTCTGGCGTTGACTTCTTAGGCCGTAACTATTCGGTCTGGTGGAGCAACGCCCTAGAGTGAAGCCTAGGTTGCCCGGAACGTAGAATTGGCCATCACTTTCAAACTGGTCGCAATTATTCCTGTTACATGATGGAAACACTGTCGTATTTTTTTTGCATTTTATGGTTCGGGCGTAGACTTCTAAAGGCCTTAACTATTCAATCTGTTGGACCAAAGCCCTAGGGTGAAGCCTAGGTTGCTCGGAAAGTATAAATGTCCATAAGTTTCATACTGGTTGGAATTATTCGTTTTATACGATGGAAAAACTGTTGTATTTATATTGTATTTTATGCTTCTGGCGTTGGCTTCTAAGGCCCTAGCTGTTCGATCTAGTGGAGCAACGCCCTAGAGTGAAGCCTAGGTTGCCCGGAAAGGAGAAATGACCATCACGTTCAAACTGGTTGCAATTAATCCTTTTATACCATGGAAAAGCTGTTGTATTTATATGGTATTTTATGCTTCTGGCGTTTTCTTCTAAGGACCTAACTATTCGATCTGGTGGAGCAACGCCCTAGAGTGAAGCCTAGGTTGCTCGGAATGTGGAAATGACCTTAACTTTCACACTGGTTGCAATTATTCGTTTTATACCATGGAAACGCTGTTGTATTTATATTGTATTTTATGCCTCTGGCGTTGACTTCTAAGGCCGTAGCTATTAGATGTGGTGGAGCAACGCCCTAGAGTGACGCCTAGGTTGCTCGGAACGTAGAAGTGACCATTACTTTCACACTGGTTGCAATTATTCCTGTTATATGATGGAAACACTGTTGTATTTTTTTTGCATTTTATGGTTCGGGCGTTGACTTCTAAGGCCCTAACTATTCAATCCGTTGGAGCAATGCCCTAGTGTGAAGCCTAGGTTGCTCGGAAAGTAGAAATGACCATATGTTTCATACTGGTTGCATTTATTTGTTTCATACAATGGAAAAACTGTTGTATTTATACTGTATTTTATGCTTCTGGCGATAACTTCTAAGGCACTAACTATTCGATCTGGTGGAGCAACGCCCTAGAGTGAAGCCTAGGTTGCCCGGAACGTAGAATTGGCCATCACTTTCAAACTGGTCGAAATTATTCCTGTTACATGATGGATACACTGTTGTATTTTTTTTGCATTTTATGCTTCTGGCGTTTACTTCTAAGGACCTAACTATTCGATCTGGTGGAGCAACGCCCTAGGGTGATGCCTATGTTGCTCGGAAAGTAGAAATGTCCATAAGTTTCATACTGGTTGCAATTATTCGTTTTATACGATGGAAAAACTGTTGTATTTATATTGTATTTTATGCTTCTGGCGTTGACTTCTAAGGCACTAACTATTCGGTCTGGTGGACCAACGTAATAGAGTGTTGCCTAGGTTGCCCGGAACGTAGAATTGGCCATCAATTTCAAACTGGTTGCAATTATACCTCTTATATGATGGAAACACTGCTGTATTTTTTTTGCATTTTATGGTTCGGGCGTTGACTTCTAAGGCCCTAACTATTCAATCCGTTGGAGCAACGCCCTAGGGTGAAGCCTAGGTTGCTCGGAAAGTAGAAATAATCATATGTTTCATACTGGTTGCAGTTATTCGTTTTATACGATGGAAAAACTGTTGTATTTATATTGTATTTTATGCTTCTGGCGTTGACTTCTAAGGCACTAACTATTCGATCTGGTAGAGCAACGCCCTAGAGTGAAGCCTAGGTTGACCGGAACGTAGAATTGGACATCGCTTTCAAACTGGTAGCAACTATTCCTGTTATATGATGGATACACTGTTGTATTTTTATTGCATTTTATGCTTCGGGCGTAGACTTCTAAGGCCCTAACTATTCAATCTGTTGGAGCAACGCCCTAGGGTGAAGCCCAGCTTGCTCGGAAAGTAGAAATGACCATAAGTTTCATACTGGTTGCAATTATTCGTTTTATACGATAGAAAAGCTGTTGCATTTATATCGTATTTTATGCCTCTGGCGTTGACTTCTTAGGCCGTAACTATTCGGTCTGGTGGAGCAACGCCCTGTAGTGAAACCTAGGTTGCCCGGAACGTAGAATTGGCCATCACTTTCAAACTGGTTGCAATTATTCCTGACATATGATGGAAACACTGTTGTATTTTTTTTGCATTTTATGGTTCGGGCGTTGACTTCTAAGGCCCTAACTATTCAATCAGTTGGAGCAACGCCCTAGGGTGAAGCCTAGGTTGCTCGGAAAGTAGAAATGACCATAAGTTTCATACTGGTTGCAATTATTCGTTTTATACGATGGAAAAACTGTTGTATTTATATTGTATTTTATGCTTCTGGCGTTGACTTCTAAGGCACTAACTATTCGATCTGGTGGAGCAACGCAATAGAGTGATGCCTAGGTAGCCCGGAACGTAGAATTGGCCATCAATTTCAAACTGGTTGCAATTATATCTGTTATATGATGGAAACACTGCTGTATTTTTTTTGCATTTTATGGTTCGGGCGTTGACTTCTAAGGCCCTAACTATTCAATCCGTTGGAGCAACGCCCTAGGGTGAAGCCTAGGTTGCTCGGAAAGTTGAAATGACCATAAGTTTCATACTGGTTGCAATTATTCGTTTTATACGATGGACAAACTGTTGTATTTATACTGTATTTTATGCTTCTGGCGTTGACTTCTAAGGCACTAACTATACGATCTGGTGGAGCAACGCCCTAGAGTGAAGCCTAGCTTGCCCGGAACGTAGAATTGGCCATCACTATGAAACTGGTTGCAACTATTCCTGATATATGATGGAAACACTGTTGTATTCTTTTTGCATTTTATGCTTCTGGCGTTTACTTCTAAGGACCTAACTATTCGATCTGGTGGAGCAACGCCCTAGAGTGAAGCCTAGGTTGCTCGGAATGTAGAAATGTCCATAACTTTCACACTGCTTGCAATTATTCGTTCTATACGATGGAAACGCTGTTGTATTTATATCGTATTTTATGCTTCTGGCGTTGACTTCTTAGGCCGTAACTATTCGGTCTGGTGGAGCAACGCCCTGTAGTGAAACCTAGGTTGCCCGGAACGTAGAATTGGCCATCACTATGAAACTGGTTGCAACTATTCCTGATATATGATGGAAACACTGTTGTATTCTTTTTGCATTTTATGGTTCGGGCGTTGCCTTCTAAGGCCCTAACTATTCAATCTGTTGGAGCGACGCCCTAGGGTGATGCCTATGTTGCTCGGAAAGTAGAAATGTCCATAAGTTTCATACTGGTTGCAATTATTCGTTTTATACGATGGAAAAACTGTTGTATTTATATTGTATTTTATGCTTCTGGCGTTGACTTCTAAGGCACTAACTATTCGATCTGGTGGAGCAACGCAATAGAGTGTTGCCTAGGTTGCCCGGAACGTAGAATTGGCCATCAATTTCAAACTGGTTGCAATTATACCTCTTATATGATACAAACACTGCTGTATTTTTTTTGCATTTTATGGTTCGGGCGTTGACTTCTAAGGCCCTAACTATTCAATCCGTTGGAGCAACGCCCTAGGGTGAAGCCTAGGTTGCTCGGAAAGTAGAAATAATCATATGTTTCATACTGGTTGCAGTTATTCGTTTTATACGATGGAAAAACTGTTGTATTTATATTGTATTTTATGCTTCTGGCGTTGACTTCTAAGGCACTAACTATTCGATCTGGTAGAGCAACGCCCTAGAGTGAAGCCTAGGTTGACCGGAACGTAGAATTGGACATCGCTTTCAAACTGGTAGCAATTATTCCTGTTATATGATGGATACACTGTTGTATTTTTATTGCATTTTATGCTTCGGGCGTAGACTTCTAAGGCCCTAACTATTCAATCTGTTGGAGCAACGGCCTAGGGTGAAGCCTAGGTTGCTCGGAAAGTAGAAATGACCATAAGTTTCATACTGGTTGCAATTATTCGTCTTATACGATGGAAAAACTGTTGTATTTATAGTGTATTTTATGCATCTGGCGTTGACTTCTAAGGCCCTAGCTATTCGATCTAGTGGAGCAACGCCCTAGAGTGAAGCCTAGGTTGCCCGGAAAGGAGGAATGACCATCACTTTCAAACTGGTTGCAATTAATCCTGTTATACGATGGAAGAACTGTTGTATCTTTATTACATTTTATGCTTCTGGCGTTCACTTCTTAGGCCCTAGCTATTCGATCTGGTGGAACAACGGCCTACGGTGAAGCCTAGCTTGCCCGGAACGTAGAAATGACCATTACTTTCACACTGTTTGCAATTATTCCTTTTATACGATGGAAAAGCTGTTGTATTTATATCGTATTTTATGCTTCTGGCGTTTACTTCTAAGGACCTAACTATTCGATCTGGTGGAGCAACGCCCTAGAGTGAATCCTAGGTTCTCGGAAAGTAGAAATGACCATAAGTTTCATACTGGTTGCAATTATTCGTTTTATACGATGGAAAAACTGTTGTATTTTTATTGCGTTTTATGCTTCTGGCGTTGACTTCTAAGGCCCTAGCTGTTCGATCTAGTGGAGCAACATCCTAGAGTGAAGCCTAGGTTGCCCGGAAAGGAGAAATGACCATCACGTTCAAACTGGTTGCAATTAATCCTTTTATACGATGGAAACGCTGTTGTATTTATATTGTATTTTATGCTTCTGGCGTTGACTTCTAAGGCCGTAGCTATTAGATGTGGTGGAGCAACGCCCTAGAGTGACGCCTAGGGTGCTCGGAACGTAGAAATGACCATTACTTTCACACTGGTTGCAATTACTCGTTTTATACTATGGAAAAGCTGTTGTGTTTATATCGTATTTTATGCTTCTGGCGTTGACTTCTTAGGCCGTAACTATTCGGTCTGGTGGAGCAACGCCCTAGAGTGAAGCCTAGGTTGCCCGGAACGTAGAATTGGCCATCACTTTCAAACTGGTCGCAATTATTCCTGTTACATGATGGAAACACTGTCGTATTTTTTTTGCATTTTATGGTTCGGGCGTAGACTTCTAAAGGCCCTAACTATTCAATCTGTTGGACCAAAGCCCTAGGGTGAAGCCTAGGTTGCTCGGAAAGTATAAATGTCCATAAGTTTCATACTGGTTGGAATTATTCGTTTTATACGATGGAAAAACTGTTGTATTTATATTGTATTTTATGCTTCTGGCGTTGGCTTCTAAGGCCCTAGCTGTTCGATCTAGTGGAGCAACGCCCTAGAGTGAAGCCTAGGTTGCCCGGAAAGGAGAAATGACCATCACGTTCAAACTGGTTGCAATTAATCCTTTTATACCATGGAAAAGCTGTTGTATTTATATGGTATTTTATGCTTCTGGCGTTTTCTTCTAAGGACCTAACTATTCGATCTGGTGGAGCAACGCCCTAGAGTGAAGCCTAGGTTGCTCGGAATGTGGAAATGACCTTAACTTTTACACTGGTTGCAATTATTCGTTTTATACCATGGAAACGCTGTTGTATTTATATTGTATTTTATGCCTCTGGCGTTGACTTCTAAGGCCGTAGCTATTAGATGTGGTGGAGCAACGCCCTAGAGTGACGCCTAGGTTGCTCGGAACGTAGAAGTGACCATTACTTTCACACTGGTTGCAATTATTCCTGTTATATGATGGAAACACTGTTGTATTTTTTTTGCATTTTATGCTTCTGGCGTTTACTTCTAAGGACCTAACTATTCGATCTGGTGGAGCAACGCCCTAGGGTGATGCCTATGTTGCTCGGAAAGTAGAAATGTCCATAAGTTTCATACTGGTTGCAATTATTCGTTTTATACGATGGAAAAACTGTTGTATTTATATTGTATTTTATGCTTCTGGCGTTGACTTCTAAGGCACTAACTATTCGGTCTGGTGGACCAACGTAATAGAGTGTTGCCTAGGTTGCCCGGAACGTAGAATTGGCCATCAATTTCAAACTGGTTGCAATTATACCTCTTATATGATGGAAACACTGCTGTATTTTTTTTGCATTTTATGGTTCGGGCGTTGACTTCTAAGGCCCTAACTATTCAATCCGTTGGAGCAACGCCCTAGGGTGAAGCCTAGGTTGCTCGGAAAGTAGAAATAATCATATGTTTCATACTGGTTGCAGTTATTCGTTTTATACGATGGAAAAACTGTTGTATTTATATTGTATTTTATGCTTCTGGCGTTGACTTCTAAGGCACTAACTATTCGATCTGGTAGAGCAACGCCCTAGAGTGAAGCCTAGGTTGACCGGAACGTAGAATTGGACATCGCTTTCAAACTGGTAGCAACTATTCCTGTTATATGATGGATACACTGTTGTATTTTTATTGCATTTTATGCTTCGGGCGTAGACTTCTAAGGCCCTAACTATTCAATCTGTTGGAGCAACGCCCTAGGGCGAAGCCCAGCTTGCTCGGAAAGTAGAAATGACCATAAGTTTCATACTGGTTGCAATTATTCGTTTTATACGATAGAAAAGCTGTTGCATTTATATCGTATTTTATGCTTCTGGCGTTGACTTCTTAGGCCGTAACTATTCGGTCTGGTGGAGCAACGCCCTGTAGTGAAACCTAGGTTGCCCGGAACGTAGAATTGGCCATCACTTTCAAACTGGTTGCAATTATTCCTGACATATGATGAAAACACTGTTGTATTTTTTTTGCATTTTATGGTTCGGGCGTTGACTTCTAAGGCCCTAACTATTCAATCAGTTGGAGCAACGCCCTAGGGTGAAGCCTAGGTTGCTCGGAAAGTAGAAATGACCATAAGTTTCATACTGGTTGCAATTATTCGTTTTATACGATGGAAAAACTGTTGTATTTATATTGTATTTTATGCTTCTGGCGTTGACTTCTAAGGCACTAACTATTCGATCTGGTGGAGCAACGCAATAGAGTGATGCCTAGGTAGCCCGGAACGTAGAATTGGCCATCAATTTCAAACTGGTTGCAATTATATCTGTTATATGATGGAAACACTGCTGTATTTTTTTTGCATTTTATGGTTCGGGCGTTGACTTCTAAGGCCCTAACTATTCAATCCGTTGGAGCAACGCCCTAGGGTGAAGCCTAGGTTGCTCGGAAAGTTGAAATGACCATAAGTTTCATACTGGTTGCAATTATTCGTTTTATACGATGGACAAACTGTTGTATTTATACTGTATTTTATGCTTCTGGCGTTGACTTCTAAGGCACTAACTATTCGATCTGGTGGAGCAACGCCCTAGAGTGAAGCCTAGCTTGCCCGGAACGTAGAATTGGCCATCACTATGAAACTGGTTGCAACTATTCCTGATATATGATGGAAACACTGTTGTATTCTTTTTGCATTTTATGCTTCTGGCGTTTACTTCTAAGGACCTAACTATTCGATCTGGTGGAGCAACGCCCTAGAGTGAAGCCTAGGTTGCTCGGAATGTAGAAATGTCCATAACTTTCACACTGCTTGCAATTATTCGTTCTATACGATGGAAACGCTGTTGTATTTATATCGTATTTTATGCTTCTGGCGTTGACTTCTTAGGCCGTAACTATTCGGTCTGGTGGAGCAACGCCCTGTAGTGAAACCTAGGTTGCCCGGAACGTAGAATTGGCCATCACTATGAAACTGGTTGCAACTATTCCTGATATATGATGGAAACACTGTTGTATTCTTTTTGCATTTTATGGTTCGGGCGTTGCCTTCTAAGGCCCTAACTATTCAATCTGTTGGAGCGACGCCCTAGGGTGATGCCTATGTTGCTCGGAAAGTAGAAATGTCCATAAGTTTCATACTGGTTGCAATTATTCGTTTTATACGATGGAAAAACTGTTGTATTTATATTGTATTTTATGCTTCTGGCGTTGACTTCTAAGGCACTAACTATTCGATCTGGTGGAGCAACGCAATAGAGTGATGCCTAGGTTGCCCGGAACGTAGAATTGGCCTTCAATTTCAAACTGGTTGCAATTATATCTGTTATATGATGGAAACACTGCTGTATTTTTTTTGCATTTTATGGTTCGGGCGTTGACTTCTAAGGCCCTAACTATTCAATCCGTTGGAGCAACGCCCTAGGGTGAAGCCTAGGTTGCTCGGAAAGTTGAAATGACCATAAGTTTCATACTGGTTGCAATTATTCGTTTTATACGATGGACAAACTGTTGTATTTATACTGTATTTTATGCTTCTGGCATTGACTTCTAAGGCACTAACTATTCGATCTGGTGGAGCAACGCCCTAGAGTGAAGCCTAGGTTGCCCGGAACGTAGAATTGGCCATCACTTTCAAACTGGTTGCAATTATTCCTGATATACGATGGAAACACTGTTGTATTTTTTTTGCATTTTATGGTTCAGGCGTTGACTTCTAAGGCCCTAACTATTCAGTCTGTTGGAGCAACGCCCTGGGGTGAAGCCTAGCTTGCTCGGAAAGTAGAAATGACCATAAGTTTCATACTGGTTGCAATTGTTCGTTTTATACGATGGAAAAGCTGTTGTATTTATAGTGTATTTTATGCATCTGGCGTTGACTTCTAAGGCCCTAGCTATTCGATCTAGTGGAGCAACGCCCTAGAGTGAAGCCTAGGTTGCCCGGAAAGGAGAAATGACCATCACTTTCAAACTGGTTGCAATTAATCCTGTTATACGATGGAAGAACTGTTGTATCTTTATTACATTTTATGCTTCTGGCGTTCACTTCTTAGGCCCTAGCTATTCGATCTGGTGGAACAACGGCCTAGGGTGAAGCCTAGCTTGCCCGGAACGTAGAAATGACCATTACTTTCACACTGTTTGCAATTATTCCTTTTATACGATGGAAAAGCTGTTGCATTTATATCGTATTTTATGCTTCTGGCGTTTACTTCTAAGGACCTAACTATTCGATCTGGTGGAGCAACGCCCTAGAGTGAATCCTAGGTTGCTCGGAAAGTAGAAATGACCATAAGTTTCATACTGGTTGCAATTATTCGTTTTATACGATGGAAAAACTGTTGTATTTATATTGCATTTTATGCTTCTGGCGTTGACTTCTAAGGTCCTAGCTGTTCGATCTAGTGGAGCAACGCCCTAGAGTGAAGCCTAGGTTGCCCGGAAAGGAGAAATGACCATCACGTTCAAACTGGTTGCAATTAATCCTTTTATACGATGGAAACGCTGTTGTATTCATATTGTATTTTATGCTTCTGGCGTTGACTTCTAAGGCCGTAGCTATTAGATGTGGTGGAGCAACGCCCTAGAGTGACGCCTAGGGTGCTCGGAACGTAGAAATGACCATTACTTTCACACTGGTTGCAATTACTCGTTTTATACTATGGAAAAGCTGTTGTGTTTATATCGTATTTTATGCTTCTGGCGTTGACTTCTTAGCCCGTAACTATTCGGTCTGGTGGAGCAACGCCCTGAAGTTAAACCTTGGTTGCCCGGAACGTAGAATTGGCCATCACTTTCAAACTGGTTGCAATTATTCCTGTTATATGATGGAAACACTGTTGTATTTTTTTTGCAGTGTATGGTTCGGGCGTTGACTTCTAAGGCCCTAGCTATTCAATCTGCTGGAGCAACGTCCTAGGGTGAAGCCTAGGTTGCTCGGAAAGTAGAAATGACCATAAGTTTCATACTGGTTGCAATTGTTCGTTTTATACGGTGGATAAGCTGTTGTATTTATATCGTATTTTATGCTTCTGGCTTTGACTTCTTAGGCCGTAACTATTCCGTCTGGTGGAGCAACGCCCTGGTCTGAAACCTAGGTTGCCCGGAACGTAGAATTGGCCATCACTTTCAAACTGGTTGCAATTATTCCTGACATATGATGGAAACACTGCTGTATTTTTTTTGCATTTTATGGTTCGGGCGTTGACTTCTAAGGCCCTAACTATTCAATCCGTTGGAGCAACGCCCTAGGGTGAAGCCTAGGTTGCTCGGAAAGTTGAAATGACCATAAGTTTCATACTGGTTGCAATTATTCGTTTTATACGATGGAAAAGCTGTTGTATTTATATTGTATTTTATGCTTCTGGCGTTGACTTCTAAGGCACTAACTATACGATCTAGTGGAGCAACGCCGTAGAGTGAAGCCTAGGTTGCCTGGAAGGTAGAATTGGCCATCACTTTCAAACTGGTTGCAATTATTCGTTTTATACGATGGAAGAACTGTTGTATTTATATTGTATTTTATGCTCCTGGCGTTGACTTCTAAGGCACTAACTATTCAATCTGTTGGAGCAACGCCCTAGGGTGGAGCCTAGCTTGCTCGGAAAGTAGAAATGACCATAAGTTTCATACTGGTTGCAACTATTCGTTTTATTCGATGGAAAAACTGTTGTATTTATATCGTCTTTTATGCTTCTGGCGTTGACTTCTAAGGCACTAACTATTCGATCTGGTGGAGCAACGCCCTAGAGTGAAGCCTAGGTTGCCCGGAACGTAGAATTGGCCATCACTTTCAAACTGGTTGCAATTATTCCTGTTATATGATGGATACACTATTGTATTTTTTTGCATTTTATGCTTCGGGCGTTGACTTCTAAGGCCCTAACTATTCAATCTGTTGGAGCAACGCCCTAGGGTGAAGCCTAGCTTGCTCGGAAAGTAGAAATGACCATAAGTTTCATACTGGTTGCAATTATTCGTTTTACACGATGGAAAGACTGTTGTACTTATATCGTATTTTATGCTTCTGGCGTTGACTTCTAGGGCACTATCTATTCGATCTGGTGGAGCAACGCCCTAGAGCGAAGCCTAGCTTGCCCGGAACGTAGAATTGGCCATCTCTTTCAAACTGGTTGCAATTATTCCTGTTATATGATGGAAACACTGTTGTATTTTTTTTGCATTTTATGGTCCGGTCGTTGACTTCTAAGGTCCTAATTATTCAATCTGTTGGAGCAACGCCCTAGGGTGAAGCCTAGGTTGCTCGCAAAGTAGAAATAACCATAAGTTTCATACTGGTTGCAGTTATTCGTTTTATACGATGGAAAAACTGTTGTATTTATATTGTATATTATGCTTCTGGCGTTGACTTCTAAGGCACTAACTATTCGATCTGGTGGAGCAACGCCCTAGAGTGAAGCCTAGGTAGACCGGAACGTAGAATTGGACATCGCTTTCAAACTGGTTGCAATTATTCCTGTTATATGATGGATACACTGTTGTATTTTTATTGCATTTTATGCTTCGGGCGTTGACTTCTAAGGCCCTAACTATTCAATCTGTTGGACCAACGCCGTAGGGTGAAGCCTGGCTTGCTCGGAAAGTAGAAATGACCATAAGTTTCAAACTGGTTGCAATTATTCGTTTTATACGATGGAAAAACTGTTGTATTTATATCGTATTTTATGCTTCTGGCGTTGACTTCTAAGGCACTATCTATTCGATCTGGTGGAGCAACGCTCTAGAGCGAAGCCTAAGTTGCCCGGAACGTAGAATTGGCCATCACTTTCAAACTGGTTGCAATTATTCCTGTTATATGATGGAAACACTGTTGTATTTTTCTTGCATTTTATGGTTCGGGCCTTGAATTCTAAGGTCCTAACTATTCAATCTGTTGGACCAACGCCCTCGGGTGTAGCCTAGGTTGCTCGGAAAGTAGAAATGACCATAAGTTTCATACTGGTTGCAATTATTCGTTTTATACGATGGAAAAACTGCTGTATTTATATTGTATTTTATGCTTCTGGCGTTGACTTCTAAGGCACTAACTTTTCGATCTGGTGGAGCAACGCCCTGGAGTGAAACCTAGGTTGCCCGGAACGTAGAATTGGCCATCACTTTCAAACTGGTTGCAATTATTCCTGATATATGGTGGAAACACTGTTGTATTGTTATTGCATTTTATGCTTCGGGCGTTGACTTCTAAGGCCCTAACTATTCAATCTGTTGGACCAACGCCCTAGGGTGAAGCCTAGCTTGCTCGGAAAGTAGAAGTGACCATATGTTTCATACTGGTTGCAATTATTCGTTTTATACAATGGAAAAGCTGTTGTATTTATATTGTATTTTATGCTTCTGACGTTCACTTCTAAGGCTCTAACTATTCAATCTGTTGGAGCAACGCCCTGGGGTGAAGCCTAGGTAGCTGGGAAAGTAGAAATGACCATATGTTTCATACTGGTTGCAATTATTCGTTTTATACGATGGAAAAACTGTTGTATTTATATTGTATTTTATGCTTCTGGCGTTGACTTCTAAGGCCCTAGCTGTTCGATCTAGTGGAGCAACGCCCTAGAGTGAAGCCGAGGTTGCCCGGAAAGGAGAAATGACAATCACTTTCAAACTGGTTGCAATTAATCCTTTTATACGATGGAAAAGCTGTTGTATTTATATCGTCTTTTATGCTTCTGGCGTTTACTTCTAAGGACCTAACTATTGGATCTGGTGGAGCAACGCCCTAGAGTGAAGCCTAGGTTGCTCGGAATGTAGAAATGTCCATAACTTTCACACTGCTTGCAATTATTCGTTTTATACGATGGAAAAACTGTTGTATTTATATTGTATTTTATGCTTCTGGCGTTGACTTCTAAGGCCCTAGCAATTCGATCTAGTGGAGCAACGCCCTAGAGTGAAGCCTAGGTTGCCCGGAACGTAGAATTGGCCATCACTTTCAAACTGGTTGCAATTATTGCTGTAATATGATGGATACACTGTTGTATTTTTATTGCATTTTATGCTTCGGGCGTAGACTTCTAAGGCCCTAACTATTCAATCTGTTGGAGCAACGCCATAGGGTGAAGCCCAGCTTGCTCGGAAAGTAGAAATGACCATAAGTTTCATACTGGTTGCAATTATTCGTTTTATACGATGGAAAAGCTGTTGCATTTATATCGCATTTTATGCTTCTGGCGTTGACTTCTTAGGCCGTAACTATTCGGTCTGGTGGAGCAACGCCCTGTAGTGAAACCTAGGTTGCCCGGAACGTAGAATTGGTCATCACTTTCAAAATGCTTGCAATTATTCCTGACATATGATGGAAACACTGTTGTATTTTTTTTGCATTTTATGGTTCGGGCGTTGACATCTAAGGCCCTAACTATTCAATCAGTTGGAGCAACGCCCTAGGCTGAAGCCTAGGTTGCTCAGAAAGTAGAAATGACCATAAGTTTCATACTGGTTGCAATTATTCGTTTTATACGATGGAAAAACTGTTGTATTTATATTGTATTTTATGCTTGTGGCGTTGACTTCTAAGGCACTAACTATTCGATCTGGTGGAGCAACGCAATAGAGTGATGCCTAGGTTGCCCGGAACGTAGAATTGTCCATCAATTTCAAACTGGTTGCAATTATACCTCTTATATGATGGAAACACTGCTGTATTTTTTTTGCATTTTATGGTTCGGGCGTTGACTTCTAAGGCCCTAACTATTCAGTCCGTTGGAGCAACGCCGTAGGGTGAAGCCTAGGTTGCTCGGAAAGTTGAAATGACCATAAGTTTCATACTGGTTGCAATTATTCGTTTTATACGATGGAAAAACTGTTGTATTTATATCGTATTTTATGCTTCTGTCGTTGACTTCCAAGGCACTATCTATTCGATCTGGTGGAGCAACGCCCTAGAGCGAAGCCTAGGTTGCCCGGAACGTAGAATTGGCCATCTCTTTCAAACTGGTTGCAATTATTCCTGTTATATGATGGAAACACTGTTGTATTTTTTTTGCATTTTATGGTCCGGTCGTTGACTTCTAAGGTCCTAATTATTCAATCTGTTGGAGCAACGCCCTAGGGTGAAGCCTAGGTTGCTCGCAAAGTAGAAATAACCATAAGTTTCATACTGGTTGCAGTTATTCGTTTTATACGATGGAAAAACTGTTGTATTTATATTGTATTTTATGCTTCTGGCGTTGACTTCTAAGGCACTAACTATTCGATCTGGTGGAGCAACGCCCTAGAGTGAAGCCTAGGTAGACCGGAACGTAGAATTGGACATCGCTTTCAAACTGGTTGCAATTATTCCTGTTATATGATGGATACACTGTTGTATTTTTATTGCATTTTATGCTTCGGGCGTTGACTTCTAAGGCCCTAACTATTCAATCTGTTGGACCAACGCCCTAGGGTGAAGCCTGGCTTGCTCGGAAAGTAGAAATGACCATAAGTTTCGAACTGGTTGCAATTATTCGTTTTATACGATGGAAAAACTGTTGTATTTATATCGTATTTTATGCTTCTGGCGTTGACTTCTAAGGCACTATCTATTCGATCTGGTGGAGCAACGCTCTAGAGCGAAGCCTAAGTTGCCCGGAACGTAGAATTGGCCATCACTTTCAAACTGGTTGCAATTATTCCTGTTATATGATGGAAACACTGTTGTATTTTTCTTGCATTTTATGGTTCGGGCGTTGAATTCTAAGGTCCTAACTATTCAATCTGTTGGACCAACGCCCTCGGGTGAAGCCTAGGTTGCTCGGAAAGTAGAAATGACCATAAGTTTCATACTGGTTGCAATTATTCGTTTTATACGATGGAAAAACTGTTGTATTTATATTGTATTTTATGCTTCTGTCGTTGACTTCTAAGGCACTAACTTTTCGATCTGGTGGAGCAACGCCCTGGAGTGAAACCTAGGTTGCCCGGAACGTAGAATTGGCCATCACTTTCAAACTGGTTGCAATTATTCCTGATCTATGGTGGAAACACTGTTGTATTGTTATTGCATTTTATGCTTCGGGCGTTGACTTCTAAGGCCCTAACTATTCAATCTGTTGGACCAACGCCCTAGGGTGAAGCCTAGCTTGCTCGGAAAGTAGAAGTGACCATATGTTTCATACTGGTTGCAATTATTCGTTTTATACGATGGAAAAGCTGTTGTATTTATATTGTATTTTATGCTTCTGACGTTGACTTCTAAGGCTCTAACTATTCAATCTGTTGGAGCAACGCCCTGGGGTGAAGCCTAGGTAGCTCGGAAAGTAGAAATGACCATAAGTTTCATACTGGTTGCAATTATTCGTTTTATACGATGGAAAAACTGTTGTATTTATATTGTATTTTATGCTTCTGGCGTTGACTTCTAAGGCCCTAGCTGTTCGATCTAGTGGAGCAACGCCCTAGAGTGAAGCCGAGGTTGCCCGGAAAGGAGAAATGACCATCACTTTCAAACTGGTTGCAATTAATCCTTTTATACGATGGAAAAGCTGTTGTATTTATATCGTCTTTTATGCTTCTGGCGTTTACTTCTAAGGACCTAACTATTGGATCTGGTGGAGCAACGCCCTAGAGTGAAGCCTAGGTTGCTCGGAATGTAGAAATGTCCATAACTTTCACACTGCTTGCAATTATTCGTTTTATACGATGGAAAAACTGTTGTATTTATATTGTATTTTATGCTTCTGGCGTTGACTTCTAAGGCCCTAGCAATTCGATCTAGTGGAGCAACGCCCTAGAGTGAAGCCTAGGTTGCCCGGAACGTAGAATTGGCCATCACTTTCAAACTGGTTGCAATTATTGCTGTAATATGATGGATACACTGTTGTATTTTTATTGCATTTTATGCTTCGGGCGTAGACTTCTAAGGCCCTAACTATTCAATCTGTTGGAGCAACGCCATAGGGTGAAGCCCAGCTTGCTCGGAAAGTAGAAATGACCATAAGTTTCATACTGGTTGCAATTATTCGTTTTATACGATGGAAAAGCTGTTGCATTTATATCGCATTTTATGCTTCTGGCGTTGACTTCTTAGGCCGTAACTATTCGGTCTGGTGGAGCAACGCCCTGTAGTGAAACCTAGGTTGCCCGGAACGTAGAATTGGTCATCACTTTCAAAATGGTTGCAATTATTCCTGACATATGATGGAAACACTGTTGTATTTTTTTTGCATTTTATGGTTCGGGCGTTGACATCTAAGGCCCTAACTATTCAATCAGTTGGAGCAACGCCGTAGGGTGAAGCCTAGGTTGCTCGGAAAGTTGAAACGACCATAAGTTTCATACTGGTTGCAATTATTCGTTTTATACGATGGAAAAACTGTTGTATTTATATCGTATTTTATGCTTCTGTCGTTGACTTCCAAGGCACTATCTATTCGATCTGGTGGAGCAACGCCCTAGAGCGAAGCCTAGGTAGACCGGAACGTAGAATTGGACATCGCTTTCAAACTGGTTGCAATTATTCCTGTTATATGATGGATACACTGTTGTATTTTTATTGCATTTTATGCTTCGGGCGTTGACTTCTAAGGCCCTAACTATTCAATCTGTTGGACCAACGCCCTAGGGTGAAGCCTGGCTTGCTCGGAAAGTAGAAATGACCATAAGTTTCAAACTGGTTGCAATTATTCGTTTTATACGATGGAAAAACTGTTGTATTTATATCGTATTTTATGCTTCTGGCGTTGACTTCTAAGGCACTATCTATTCGATCTGGTGGAGCAACGCTCTAGAGCGAAGCCTAAGTTGCCCGGAACGTAGAATTGGCCATCACTTTCAAACTGGTTGCAATTATTCCTGTTATATGATGGAAACACTGTTGTATTTTTCTTGCATTTTATGGTTCGGGCGTTGACATCTAAGGCCCTAACTATTCAATCAGTTGGAGCAACGCCCTAGGCTGAAGCCTAGGTTGCTCAGAAAGTAGAAATGACCATAAGTTTCATACTGGTTGCAATTATTCGTTTTATACGATGGAAAAACTGTTGTATTTATATTGTATTTTATGCTTCTGTCGTTGACTTCTAAGGCACTAACTTTTCGATCTGGTGGAGCAACGCCCTGGAGTGAAACCTAGGTTGCCCGGAACGTAGAATTGGCCATCACTTTCAAACTGGTTGCAATTATTCCTGATCTATGGTGGAAACACTGTTGTATTGTTATTGCATTTTATGCTTCGGGCGTTGACTTCTAAGGCCCTAACTATTCAATCTGTTGGACCAACGCCCTAGGGTGAAGCCTAGCTTGCTCGGAAAGTAGAAGTGACCATATGTTTCATACTGGTTGCAATTATTCGTTTTATACGATGGAAAAGCTGTTGTATTTATATTGTATTTTATGCTTCTGACGTTGACTTCTAAGGCTCTAACTATTCAATCTGTTGGAGCAACGCCCTGGGGTGAAGCCTAGGTAGCTCGGAAAGTAGAAATGACCATAAGTTTCATACTGGTTGCAATTATTCGTTTTATACGATGGAAAAACTGTTGTATTTATATTGTATTTTATGCTTCTGGCGTTGACTTCTAAGGCCCTAGCTGTTCGATCTAGTGGAGCAACGCCCTAGAGTGAAGCCGAGGTTGCCCGGAAAGGAGAAATGACCATCACTTTCAAACTGGTTGCAATTAATCCTTTTATACGATGGAAAAGCTGTTGTATTTATATCGTCTTTTATGCTTCTGGCGTTTACTTCTAAGGACCTAACTATTGGATCTGGTGGAGCAACGCCCTAGAGTGAAGCCTAGGTTGCTCGGAATGTAGAAATGTCCATAACTTTCACACTGCTTGCAATTATTCGTTTTATACGATGGAAAAACTGTTGTATTTATATTGTATTTTATGCTTCTGGCGTTGACTTCTAAGGCCCTAGCAATTCGATCTAGTGGAGCAACGCCCTAGAGTGAAGCCTAGGTTGCCCGGAACGTAGAATTGGCCATCACTTTCAAACTGGTTGCAATTATTGCTGTAATATGATGGATACACTGTTGTATTTTTATTGCATTTTATGCTTCGGGCGTAGACTTCTAAGGCCCTAACTATTCAATCTGTTGGAGCAACGCCATAGGGTGAAGCCCAGCTTGCTCGGAAAGTAGAAATGACCATAAGTTTCATACTGGTTGCAATTATTCGTTTTATACGATGGAAAAGCTGTTGCATTTATATCGCATTTTATGCTTCTGGCGTTGACTTCTTAGGCCGTAACTATTCGGTCTGGTGGAGCAACGCCCTGTAGTGAAACCTAGGTTGCCCGGAACGTAGAATTGGTCATCACTTTCAAAATGGTTGCAATTATTCCTGACATATGATGGAAACACTGTTGTATTTTTTTTGCATTTTATGGTTCGGGCGTTGACATCTAAGGCCCTAACTATTCAATCAGTTGGAGCAACGCCGTAGGGTGAAGCCTAGGTTGCTCGGAAAGTTGAAACGACCATAAGTTTCATACTGGTTGCAATTATTCGTTTTATACGATGGAAAAACTGTTGTATTTATATCGTATTTTATGCTTCTGTCGTTGACTTCCAAGGCACTATCTATTCGATCTGGTGGAGCAACGCCCTAGAGCGAAGCCTAGGTAGACCGGAACGTAGAATTGGACATCGCTTTCAAACTGGTTGCAATTATTCCTGTTATATGATGGATACACTGTTGTATTTTTATTGCATTTTATGCTTCGGGCGTTGACTTCTAAGGCCCTAACTATTCAATCTGTTGGACCAACGCCCTAGGGTGAAGCCTGGCTTACTCGGAAAGTAGAAATGACCATAAGTTTCAAACTGGTTGCAATTATTCGTTTTATACGATGGAAAAACTGTTGTATTTATATCGTATTTTATGCTTCTGGCGTTGACTTCTAAGGCACTAACTTTTCGATCTGGTGGAGCGACGCCCTGGAGTGAAACCTAGGTTGCCCGGAACGTAGAATTGGCCATCACTTTCAAACTGGTTGCAATTATTCCTGATATATGGTGGAAACACTGTTGTATTGTTATTGCATTTTATGCTTCGGGCGTTGACTTCTAAGGCCCTAACTATTCAATCTGTTGGACCAACGCCCTAGGGTGAAGCCTAGCTTGCTCGGAAAGTAGAAGTGACCATATGTTTCATACTGGTTGCAATTATTCGTTTTATACGATGGAAAAGCTGTTGTATTTATATTGTATTTTATGCTTCTGACGTTGACTTCTAAGGCTCTAACTATTCAATCTGTTGGAGCAACGCCCTGGGGTGAAGCCTAGGTAGCTCGGAAAGTAGAAATGACCATAAGTTTCATACTGGTTGCAATTATTCGTTTTATACGATGGAAAAACTGTTGTATTTATATTGTATTTTATGCTTCTGGCGTTGACTTCTAAGGCCCTAGCTGTTCGATCTAGTGGAGCAACGCCCTACAGTGAAGCCGAGGTTGCCCGGAAAGGAGAAATGACCATCACTTTCAAACTGGTTGCAATTAATCCTTTTATACGATGGAAAAGCTGTTGTATTTATATCGTCTTTTATGCTTCTGGCGTTTACTTCTAAGGACCTAACTATTGGATCTGGTGGAGCAACGCCCTAGAGTGAAGCCTAGGTTGCTCGGAATGTAGAAATGTCCATAACTTTCACACTGCTTGCAATTATTCGTTTTATACGATGGAAAAACTGTTGTATTTATATTGTATTTTATGCTTCTGACGTTGACTTCTAAGGCACTAGCTATCCGATCTGGTGGAGCAACGCCCTAGAGTGAAGCCTAGGTTGACCGGAACGTAGAATTGGCCATCGCTTTCAAACTGGTTGCAATTATTCCTGTTATATGATGGATACACTGTTGTATTTTTATTGCATTTTATGCTTCGGGCGTTGACTTCTAAGGCCCTAACTATTCAATCTGATGGAGCAACGCCCTACGGTGAAGCCTAGCTTGCTCGGAAAGTAGAAATAACCATAAGTTTCATACTGGTTGCAATTATTCGTTTTATACGATGGAAAAGCTGTTGTATTTATATCGTATTTTATGCTTCTGGCGTTGACTTCTTAGGCCGTAACTATTCGGTCTGGTGGAGCAACGCCCTGGAGTGAAACCTAGGTTGCCCGGAACGTAGAATTGGTCATCACTGTCAAACTGGTTGCAATTATTCCTGATATATGATGAAAACACTGTTGTATTTTTTTTGCATTTTATGGTTCGGGCGTTGACTTCTAAGGCCCTAACTATTCAATCTGTTGGAGCAACGCCCTTGGGTGAAGCCTAGGTTGCTCGGAAAGTAGAAATGACCATAAGTTTCATACTGGTTGCAATTATTCGTTTTATACGATGGAAAAACTGTTGTATTTATATCGTATTTTATGCTTCTGGCGTTGACCTCTAAGGCACTATCTATTCGATCTGGTGGAGCAACGCCCTAGAGCGAAGCCTAGGTTGCCCGGAACGTAGAATTGGCCATCACTTTCAAACTGGTTGCAACTATTCCTGTTATATGATTGAAACACTGTTGTATTTTTCTTGCATTTTATGTTTCGGGCGTTGACTTCTAAGGTCCTAACTATTCAATCTGTTGGAGCAACGCCCTAGGGTGAAGCCTAGGTTGCTCGGAAAGTAGAAATGACCATAAGTTTCATACTGGTTGCAATTATTCGTTTTATACGATGGAAAAACTGTTGTATTTATATCGTATTTTATGCTTCTGGCGTTGACCTCTAAGGCACTATCTATTCGATCTGGTGGAGCAACGCCCTAGAGCGAAGCCAAGGTTGCCCGGAACATAGAATTGGCCATCACTTTCAACCTGGTTGCAACTATTCCTGTTATATGATCGAAACACTGTTGTATTTTTCTTGCATTTTATGGTTCGGGCGTTGACTTCTAAGGTCCTAACTATTCAGTCTGTTGGAGCAACGCCCTAGGGTGAAGCCTAGGTTGCTCGGAAAGTAGAAATGACCATAAGTTTCATACTGGTTGCAATTATTCGTTTTACACGATGGAAAAACTGTTGTATTTATATTGTATTTTATGCTTCTGGCGTTGCCTTCTAAGGCACTAACTATTCGATCTGGTGGAGCAACGCCCTAGAGCGAAGCCAAGGTTGTCCGGAACGTAGAATTGGCCATCACTTTCAACCTGGTTGCAACTATTCCTGTTATATGATGGTAACACTGTTGTATTTTTCTTGCATTTTATGGTTCGGGCGTTGACTTCTAAGGTCCTAACTATTCAATCTGTTGGAGCAACGCCCTAGGGTGAAGCCTAGGTTGCTCGGAAAGTAGAAATGACAATAAGTTTCATACTGGTTGCAATTATTCGTTTTACACGATGGAAAAACTGTTGTATTTATATTGTATTTTATGCTTCTGGCGTTGCCTTCTAAGGCACTAACTATTCGATCTGGTGTAGCAACGCCCTGGAGTGAAACCTAGGTTGCCCGGAACGTAGAATTGGCCATCACTTTCAAACTGGTTGCAATTATTCCTGATATATGGTGGAAACACTGTTGTATTGTAATTGCATTTTATGCTTCGGGCGTTGACTTCTAAGGCCCTAACTATTCAATCTGTTGGGCCAACGCCCTAGGGCGAAGCCTAGCTTGCTCGGAAAGTAGAAATGAGCATAAGTTTCACACTGGTTGCAATTATTCGTTTTATACGATGGAAAAACTCTTGTATTTATATTGTATTTTATGCTTCGGGCGTTGACTTCTAAGGCCCTAACTATTCAATCTGTTGGAGCAACGCCCTAGGGTGAAGCCCAGCTTGCTCGGAAAGTAGAAATGACCATAAGTTTCATACTGGTTGCAATTATTCGTTTTATACGATGGAAAGGCTGTTGCATTTATATCGTATTTTATGCTTCTGGCGTTGACTTCTTAGGCCGTAACTACTCGGTCTGGAGGAGCAACGCCCTGTAGTGAAACCTAGGTTGCCCGGAACGTAGAATTGGCCATCACTATGAAACTGGTTGCAACTATTCCTGATATATGATGGAAACACTGTTGTATTCTTTTTGCATTTTATGGTTCGGGCGTTGACTTCTAAGGCCCTAACTATTCAATCTGTTGGAGCGACGCCCTAGGGTGAAGCCTATGTTGCTCGGAAAGTAGAAATGTCCATAAGTTTCATACTGGCTGCAATTATTCGTTTTATACGATGGAAAAACTGTTGTATTTATATTGTATTTTATGCTTCTGGCGTTGACTTCTAAGGCACTAACTATTCGATCTGGTGGAGCAACGCAATAGAGTGATGCCTAGGTTGCCCGGAACGTAGAATTGGCCATCAATTTCAAACTGGTTGCAATTATACCTCTTATATGATGGAGACACTGCTGTATTTTTTTTGCATTTTATGGTTCGGGCGTTGACTTCTAAGGCCCTAACTATTCAGTCCGTTGGAGCAACGCCGTAGGGTGAAGCCTAGGTTGCTCGGAAAGTTGAAATGACCATAAGTTTCATACTGGTTGCAATTATTCGTTTTATACGATGGAAAAACTGTTGTATTTATATCGTATTTTATGCCTCTGTCGTTGACTTCCAAGGCACTATCTATTCGATCTGGTGGAGCAACGCCCTAGAGCGAAGCCTAGGTTGCCCGGAACGTAGAATTGGCCATCTCTTTCAAACTGGTTGCAATTATTCCTGTTATATGATGGAAACACTGTTGTATTTTTTTTGCATTTTATGGTCCGGTCGTTGACTTCTAAGGTCCTAATTATTCAATCTGTTGGAGCAACGCCCTAGGGTGAAGCCTAGGTTGCTCGCAAAGTAGAAATAACCGAAAGTTTCATACTGGTTGCAGTTATTCGTTTTATACGATGGAAAAACTGTTGTATTTATATTGTATTTTATGCTTCTGGCGTTGACTTCTAAGGCACTAACTATTCGATCTGGTGGAGCAACGCCCTAGAGTGAAGCCTAGGTAGACCGGAACGTAGAATTGGACATCGCTTTCAAACTGGTTGCAATTATTCCTGTTATATGATGGATACACTGTTGTATTTTTATTGCATTTTATGCTTCGGGTGTTGACTTCTAAGGCCCTAACTATTCAATCTGTTGGACGAACGCCCTAGGGTGAAGCCTGGCTTGCTCGGAAAGTAGAAATGACCATAAGTTTCATACTGGTTGCAATTATTCGTTTTATACGATGGAAAAACTGTTGTATTTATATCGTATTTTATGCTTCTGGCGTTGACTTCTAAGGCACTATCTATTCGATCTGGTGGAGCAACGCTCTAGAGCGAAGCCTAAGTTGCCCGGAACGTAGAATTGGCCATCACTTTCAAACTGGTTGCAATTATTCCTGTTATATGATGGAAACACTGTTGTATTTTTCTTGCATTTTATGGTTCGGGCGTTGAATTCTAAGGTCCTAACTATTCAATCTGTTGGAGCAACGCCGTGGAGTGAAGCCTAGGTTGCTCGGAAAGTAGAAATGACCATAAGTTTCATACTGGTTGCAATTATTCGTTTTATACGATGGAAAAACTGTTGTATTTATATTGTATTTTATGCTTCTGGCGTTGACTTCTAAGGCACTAACTATTCGATCTGGTGGAGCAACGCCCTGGAGTGAAACCTAGGTTGCCCGGAACGTAGAATTGGCCATCACTTTCAAACTGGTTGCAATTATTCCTGATATATGGTGGAAACACTGTTGTATTGCTATTGCATTTTATGGTTCGGGCGTTGACTTCTAAGGTCCTAACTATTCAATCTGTTGGAGCAACGCCCTAGAGTGAAGCCTAGGTTGCTCGGAAAGTAGAAATGACCATAAGTTTCATACTGGTTGCAATTATTCGTTTTACACGATGGAAAAACTGTTGTATTTATATTGTATTTTATGCTTCTGGCGTTGCCTTCTAAGGCACTAACTATTCGATCTGGTGTAGCAACGCCCTGGAGTGAAACCTAGGTTGCCCGGAACGTAGAATTGGCCATCACTTTCAAACTGGTTGCAATTATTCCTGATATATGGTGGAAACACTGTTGTATTGTAATTGCATTTTATGCTTCGGGCGTTGACTTCTAAGGCCCTCACTATTCAATCTGTTGGGCCAACGCCCTAGGGCGAAGCCTAGCTTGCTCGGAAAGTAGAAATGAGCATAAGTTTCACACTGGTTGCAATTATTCGTTTTATACGATGGAAAAACTCTTGTATTTATATTGTATTTTATGCTTCGGGCGTTGACTTCTAAGGCCCTAACTATTCAATCTGTTGGAGCAACGCCCTAGGGTGAAGCCCAGCTTGCTCGGAAAGTAGAAATGACCATAAGTTTCATACTGGTTGCAATTATTCGTTTTATACGATGGAAAGGCTGTTGCATTTATATCGTATTTTATGCTTCTGGCGTTGACTTCTTAGGCCGTAACTACTCGGTCTGGAGGAGCAACGCCCTGTAGTGAAACCTAGGTTGCCCGGAACGTAGAATTGGCCATCACTATGAAACTGGTTGCAACTATTCCTGATATATGATGGAAACACTGTTGTATTCTTTTTGCATTTTATGGTTCGGGCGTTGACTTCTAAGGCCCTAACTATTCAATCTGTTGGAGCGACGCCCTAGGGTGAAGCCTATGTTGCTCGGAAAGTGGAAATGTCCATAAGTTTCATACTGGCTGCAATTATTCGTTTTATACGATGGAAAAACTGTTGTATTTATATTGTATTTTATGCTTCTGGCGTTGACTTCTAAGGCACTAACTATTCGATCTGGTGGAGCAACGCAATAGAGTGATGCCTAGGTTGCCCGGAACGTAGAATTGGCCATCAATTTCAAACTGGTTGCAATTATACCTCTTATATGATGGAGACACTGCTGTATTTTTTTTGCATTTTATGGTTCGGGCGTTGACTTCTAAGGCCCTAACTATTCAGTCCGTTGGAGCAACGCCGTAGGGTGAAGCCTAGGTTGCTCGGAAAGTTGAAATGACCATAAGTTTCATACTGGTTGCAATTATTCGTTTTATACGATGGAAAAACTGTTGTATTTATATCGTATTTTATGCCTCTGTCGTTGACTTCCAAGGCACTATCTATTCGATCTGGTGGAGCAACGCCCTAGAGCGAAGCCTAGGTTGCCCGGAACGTAGAATTGGCCATCTCTTTCAAACTGGTTGCAATTATTCCTGTTAGATGATGGAAACACTGTTGTATTTTTTTTGCATTTTATGGTCCGGTCGTTGACTTCTAAGGTCCTAATTATTCAATCTGTTGGAGCAACGCCCTAGGGTGAAGCCTAGGTTGCTCGCAAAGTAGAAATAACCGAAAGTTTCATACTGGTTGCAGTTATTCGTTTTATACGATGGAAAAACTGTTGTATTTATATTGTATTTTATGCTTCTGGCGTTGACTTCTAAGGCACTAACTATTCGATCTGGTGGAGCAACGCCCTAGAGTGAAGCCTAGGTAGACCGGAACGTAGAATTGGACATAGCTTTCAAACTGGTTGCAATTATTCCTGTTATATGATGGATACACTGTTGTATTTTTATTGCATTTTATGCTTCGGGTGTTGACTTCTAAGGCCCTAACTATTCAATCTGTTGGACGAACGCCCTAGGGTGAAGCCTGGCTTGCTCGGAAAGTAGAAATGACCATAAGTTTCATACTGGTTGCAATTATTCGTTTTATACGATGGAAAAACTGTTGTATTTATATCGTATTTTATGCTTCTGGCGTTGACTTCTAAGGCACTATCTATTCGATCTGGTGGAGCAACGCTCTAGAGCGAAGCCTAAGTTGCCCGGAACGTAGAATTGGCCATCACTTTCAAACTGGTTGCAATTATTCCTGTTATATGATGGAAACACTGTTGTATTTTTCTTGCATTTTATGGTTCGGGCGTTGAATCCTAAGGTCCTAACTATTCAATCTGTTGGAGCAACGCCCTGGAGTGAAGCCTAGGTTGCTCGGAAAGTAGAAATGACCATAAGTTTCATACTGGTTGCAATTATTCGTTTTATACGATGGAAAAACTGTTGTATTTATATTGTATTTTATGCTTCTGGCGTTGACTTCTAAGGCACTAACTATTCGATCTGGTGGAGCAACGCCCTGGAGTGAAACCTAGGTTGCCCGGAACGTAGAATTGGCCATCACTTTCAAACTGGTTGCAATTATTCCTGATATATGGTGGAAACACTGTTGTATTGCTATTGCATTTTATGGTTCGGGCGTTGACTTCTAAGGTCCTAACTATTCAATCTGTTGGAGCAACGCCCTAGAGTGAAGCCTAGGTTGCTCGGAAAGTAGAAATGACCATAAGTTTCATACTGGTTGCAATTATTCGTTTTACACGATGGAAAAACTGTTGTATTTATATTGTATTTTATGCTTCTGGCTTTGCCTTCTAAGGCACTAACTATTCGATCTGGTGGAGCAACGCCCTGGAGTGAAACCTAGGTTGCCCGGAACGTAGAATTGGCCATCACTTTCAAACTGGTTGCAATTATTCCTGATATATGGTGGAAACACTGTTGTATTGTTATTGCATTTTATGCTTCGGGCGTTGACTTCTAAGGCCCTAACTATTCAATCTGTTGGGCCAACGCCCTAGGGTGAAGCCTAGCTTGCTCGGAAAGTAGAAATGAGCATAAGTTTCACACTGGTTGCAATTATTCGTTTTATACGATGGAAAAACTCTTGTATTTATATTGTATTTTATGCTTCGGGCGTTGACTTCTAAGGCCCTAACTATTCAATCTGTTGGAGCAACGCCCTAGGGTGCAGCCCAGCTTGCTCGGAAAGTAGAAATGACCATAAGTTTCATACTGGTTGCAATTATTCGTTTTATACGATGGAAAAGCTGTTGCATTTATATCGTATTTTATGCTTCTGGCGTTGACTTCTTAGGCCGTAACTACTCGGTCTGTAGGAGCAACGCCCTGTAGTGAAACCTAGGTTGCCCGGAACGTAGAATTGGCCATCACTATGAAACTGGTTGCAACTATTCCTGATATATGATGGAAACACTGTTGTATTCTTTTTGCATTTTATGGTTCGGGCGTTGACTTCTAAGGCCCTAACTATTCAATCTGTTGGAGCGACGCCCTAGGGTGAAGCCTATGTTGCTCGGAAAGTAGAAATGTCCATAAGTTTCATACTGGCTGCAATTATTCGTTTTATACGATGGAAAAACTGTTGTATTTATATTGTATTTTATGCTTCTGGCGTTGACTTCTAAGGCACTAACTATTCGATCTGGTGGAGCAACGCAATAGAGTGATGCCTAGGTTGCCCGGAACGTAGAATTGGCCATCAATTTCAAACTGGTTGCAATTATACCTCTTATATGATGGAGACACTGCTGTATTTTTTTTGCATTTTATGGTTCGGGCGTTGACTGCTAAGGCCCTAACTATTCAGTCCGTTGGAGCAACGCCGTAGGGTGAAGCCTAGGTTGCTCGGAAAGTTGAAATGACCATAAGTTTCATACTGGTTGCAATTATTCGTTTTATACGATGGAAAAACTGTTGTATTTATATCGTATTTTATGCTTCTGTCGTTGACTTCCAAGGCACTATCTATTCGATCTGGTGGAGCAACGCCCTAGAGCGAAGCCTAGGTTGCCCGGAACGTAGAATTGGCCATCTCTTTCAAACTGGTTGCAATTATTCCTGTTATATGATGGAAACACTGTTGTATTTTTTTTGCATTTTATGGTCCGGTCGTTGACTTCTAAGGTCCTAATTATTCAATCTGTTGGAGCAACGCCCTAGGGTGAAGCCTAGGTTGCTCGCAAAGTAGAAATAACCATAAGTTTCATACTGGTTGCAGTTATTCGTTTTATACGATGGAAAAACTGTTGTATTTATATTGTATTTTATGCTTCTGGCGTTGACTTATAAGGCCCTAGCAATTCGATCTAGTGGAGCAACGCCCTAGAGTGAAGCCTAGGTTGCCCGGAACGTAGAATTGGCCATCACTTTCAAACTGGTTGCAATTATTGCTGTAATATGATGGATACACTGTTGTATTTTTATTGCATTTTATGCTTCGGGCGTAGACTTCTAAGGCCCTAACTATTCAATCTGTTGGAGCAACGCCATAGGGTGAAGCCCAGCCTGCTCGGAAAGCAGAAATGACCACAAGTTTCATACTGGTTGCAATTATTCGTTTTATACGATGGAAAAGCTGTTGCATTTATATCGCATTTTATGCTTCTGGCGTTGACTTCTTAGGCCGTAACTATTCGGTCTGGTGGAGCAACGCCCTGTAGTGAAACCTAGGTTGCCCGGAACGTAGAATTGGTCATCACTTTCAAAATGGTTGCAATTATTCCTGACATATGATGGAAACACTGTTGTATTTTTTTTGCATTTTATGGTTCGGGCGTTGACTTCTAAGGCCCTAACTATTCAATCAGTTGGAGCAACGCCCTAGGCTGAAGCCTAGGTTGCTCGGAAAGTAGAAATGACCATAAGTTTCATACTGGTTGCAATTATTCGTTTTATACGATGGAAAAACTGTTGTATTTATATTGTATTTTATGCTTCTGGCGTTGACTTCTAAGGCACTAACTATTCGATCTGGTGGAGCAACGCAATAGAGTGATGCCTAGGTTGCCCGGAACGTAGAATTGGCCATCAATTTCAAACTGGTTGCAATTATATCTGTTATATGATGGAAACACTGCTGTATTTTTTTTGCATTATATGGTTCGGGCGTTGACTTCTAAGGCCCTAACTATTCAATCCGTTGGAGCAACGCCCTAGGGTGAAGCCTAGGTTGCTCGGAAAGTTGAAATGACCATAAGTTTCATACTGGTTGCAATTATTCGTTTTATACGATGGACAAACTGTTGTATTTATATTGTATTTTATGCTTCTGGCGTTGACTTCTAAGGCACTAACTATTCGATCTGGTGGAACAACGCCCTAGAGTGAAGCCTAGGTTGCCCGGAACGTAGAATTGGCCATCAATTTCAAACTGGTTGCAATTATATCTGTTATATGATGGAAACACTGCTGTATTTTTTTTGCATTATATGGTTCGGGCGTTGACTTCTAAGGCCCTAACTATTCAATCCGTTGGAGCAACGCCCTAGGGTGAAGCCTAGGTTGCTCGGAAAGTTGAAATGACCATAAGTTTCATACTGGTTGCAGTTATTCGTTTTATACGATGGAAAAACTGTTGTATTTATATTGTATTTTATGCTTCTGGCGTTGACTTCTAAGGCACTAACTATTCGATCTGGTGGAGCAACGCCCTAGAGTGAAGCCTAGGTTGACCGGAACGTAGAAATGACCATAACTTTCACACTGGTTACCATTATTCGTTTTATACGATGGCAAAGCTGTTGTATTTATATTGTATTTTATGCTTCTGGCGTTGACTTCTAAGGCCCTAGCAATTCGATCTAGTGGAGCAACGCCCTAGAGTGAAGCCTAGGTTGCCCGGAACGTAGAATTGGCCATCACTTTCAAACTGGTTGCAATTATTGCTGTAATATGATGGATACACTGTTGTATTTTTATTGCATTTTATGCTTCGGGCGTAGACTTCTAAGGCCCTAACTATTCAATCTGTTGGAGCAACGCCATAGGGTGAAGCCCAGCTTGCTCGGAAAGCAGAAATGACCATAAGTTTCATACTGGTTGCAATTATTCGTTTTATACGATGGAAAAGCTGTTGCATTTATATGGCATTTTATGCTTCTGGCGTTGACTTCTTAGGCCGTAACTATTCGGTCTGGTGGAGCAACGCCCTGTAGTGAAACCTAGGTTGCCCGGAACGTAGAATTGGTCATCACTTTCAAAATGGTTGCAATTATTCCTGACATATGATGGAAACACTGTTGTATTTTTTTTGCATTTTATGGTTCGGGCGTTGACTTCTAAGGCCCTAACTATTCAATCAGTTGGAGCAACGCCCTAGGCTGAAGCCTAGGTTGCTCGGAAAGTAGAAATGACCATAAGTTTCATACTGGTTGCAATTATTCGTTTTATACGATGGAAAAACTGTTGTATTTATATTGTATTTTATGCTTCTGGCGTTGACTTCTAAGGCACTAACTATTCGATCTGGTGGAGCAACGCAATAGAGTGATGCCTAGGTTGCCCGGAACGTAGAATTGGCCATCAATTTCAAACTGGTTGCAATTATATCTGTTATATGATGGAAACACTGCTGTATTTTTTTTGCATTATATGGTTCGGGCGTTGACTTCTAAGGCCCTAACTATTCAATCCGTTGGAGCAACGCCCTAGGGTGAAGCCTAGGTTGCTCGGAAAGTTGAAATGACCATAAGTTTCATACTGGTTGCAATTATTCGTTTTATACGATGGACAAACTGTTGTATTTATATTGTATTTTATGCTTCTGGCGTTGACTTCTAAGGCACTAACTATTCGATCTGGTGGAACAACGCCCTAGAGTGAAGCCTAGGTTGCCCGGAACGTAGAATTGGCCATCACTTTCAAACTGGTTGCAATTATTCATGTTATATGATGGAAACACTGTTGTATTTTTTTTGCATTTTATGGTCCGGTCGTTGACTTCTAAGGTCCTAATAATTCAATCTGTTGGAGCAACGCCCTAGGGTGAAGCCTAGGTTGCTCGGAAAGTAGAAATAACCATAAGTTTCATACTGGTTGCAGTTATTCGTTTTATACGATGGAAAAACTGTTGTATTTATATTGTATTTTATGCTTCTGGCGTTGACTTCTAAGGCACTAACTATTCGATCTGGTGGACCAACGCCCTAGAGTGAAGCCTAGGTTGACCGGAACGTAGAAATGACCATAACTTTCACACTGGTTACCATTATTCGTTTTATACGATGGCAAAGCTGTTGTATTTATATTGTATTTTATGCTTCCGGCGTTAGCTTCTAAGGCCGTAGCTATCAGATGTAGAGCAGCAACGCCCTAGAGTGACGCGGAGGTTGCCAGGCACGTAGAAGTGACCATTACTTTCACAATGTTCGCAATCATTCATTTTATACGATGGAAAAACTGTTGTACTTATATTGTATTTTATGCTTCGGGCGTTGACTTCTAAGGCCCTAACTATTCGATTTGGTGGAGCAACGCCCTACAGTGAAGCCTAGATTGCCCGGAACGTAGATATGACCATAACCATCACGCAGGTTCCAATTATTCGTTTTATACGATGGAAAGACTGTTGTATTTATTTTGTAGTTTATGCTTCTGGCGTTGACTTCTAAGTCCCTAGCTATTCGATCTGGGGGAGCAACACCCTAGCGAGAAGCCTAGGTTGCCCGGAACGTAGAAATGACCATTACCTTCACACTGTTTGCAATTATTCATTTTATACGATGGCAAAGCTGTTGTATTTATATTGTATTTTATGCTTCCGGCGTTAACTTCTAAGGCCGTAGCTATCAGATGTGGAGCAGCAACGCCCTAGAGTGACACGTTGGTTGCCAGGCACGTAGAAATGACCATTACCTTCACAATGTTCGCAATCATTCATTTTATACGATGGAAAAACTGTTGTACTTATATTGTATTTTATGCTTCGGGCGTTGACTTCTAAGGCCCTAACTATTCGGTTTGGTGGAGCAGCGCCCTACAGTGAAGCCTAGGTTGCCCGGCACGTAGAAATGACCAGTACTTTCACACTGGTTACAGTTATTCGTTTTATACAATGGAAAAACTGTTCTATTTATTTTGCATTTTATGCTTCTGGCATTGAATTCTAAGTCCCTATCTATTCCCACTGGTGGAGCAACACCCTAGAGTGCAGCCTAGGTTGCCCGGAACGTAGAAATGACCATTACTTTCACACTGTTTGCAATTATTCATTTTATACGATGGTAAAGTTGTTGTATTTATATTGTATTTTATCCTTCTGGCGTTGAATTCTAAGCCCCTAGCTATTCGATCTGGTGGAGCAACGCCCTAGAGTGAAACCTAGGTTACCCGGAACGTAGAAATGACCAGTACTTTCACACTGGTTGCAGTTATCCGTTTTATACAATGGAAAAACTGTTCTATTTATTTTGCATTTTATGCTTCGGGCGTTGACGTCTATGGCCCTAGCTATTCCATCTGGTGGAGCAACACCCTAGCGAGAAGCCTAGGTTGCCCGGAACGTAGAAATAACTATTACTTCCACACTGTTTGCAAATATACATTATATACGATGGAAAAGCTGTTGTACATATATTGTAATTTATGCTTCTGGCGTTAACTTCTTAGGCCGTAACTGTTTGATCTGGTACAGCACCGCCCTAGGGAGATGCCTAGGTTGCCCGGAACGTAGAACATACCATTACCTTCACACTGGTTGCAATTATTCCTGTTATACGATGGAAAAACTGTTGAACCTTTATTGTATTTTATGCTTCTGGCGGTGACTTCTTAGGCCCTAACTATTTGATCTGGTGAAGCAACGCCCTAGCGAGAAGCCTAGGTTGCCCGGAACGTAGAAATGACCATTACCTTCACACTGTTTGCAATTATTCATTTTATACGTTGGCAAAGCTGTTGTATTTATATTGTATTTTATGCTTCCGGCGTTAACTTCTAAGGCCGTAGCTATCAGATGTGGAGCAGCAACGCCCTAGAGTGACACGTAGGTTGCCAGGCACGTAGAAATGACTATTACTTTCACAATGTTCGCAATCATTCATTTTATACGATGGAAAAACTGTTGTACTTATATTGTATTTTATGCTTCGGGCGTTGACTTCTAAGGCCCTAACTATTCGGTTTGGTGGAGCAACGTCCTAGAGTGAAGCCTAGGTTGACCGGAACGTAGAAATGACCATAACTTTCACACTGGTTATCATTATTCGTTTTATACGATGGAAATGCTGTTGTATTTATATTGTATTTTATGCTTCTGGCGTTGACTTCTTAGGCCCTAACTATTCCATCTGGTGGAGCAACGCCCTAGGGTGAAGTCTAGGTTGCCCGGAACGCAGAAATGACCAGTGCTTTCCCACTGGTTGCAGTTATTCGTTTTATACAATGGAAAAACTGTTCTATGTATTTTGCATTTTATGCTTCGGGCGTTGATTTCTAAGGCCCTAACTATTCGATCTGGTGGAGCAACGCCCTAGAGTGAAGCCTAGGTTGTGCGGGAAGTAGAAATGACCATAACTTTCGCACTGGTTGCTATTATTCGTTTTATAAGATGCAAAAGCTGTTATATTTATATTGCATATTATGCTTCTGGCATTGAATTCTAAGACCCTAGCTATTCCATCTGGTGGAGCAACACCCTCGCGTGAAGTCTAGGTTGCCCGGAACGTAGAAATGACCATTAGTTCCACACTGTTTGCAAATATACCTTACATACGATGGGAAAGCTGTTGTACTTATATTGTAATTTATGCTTCTGGCGTTGACTTCTTAGGCCCTAACTATTTGATCTGGTGGAGCAACGCCCTAGAGTGAAGCCTAGGTTGACCGGAAAGTAGAAATGACCATAAGTTTCATACTGGTTGCAATTATTCGTTTTATACGATGGCAAAACTGTTGTATTTATATTGTATTTTATGCTTCTGGCGTTGACTTCTAAGGCACTAACTATTCGATCTGGTGGAGCAACGCAATAGAGTGATGCCTAGGTTGCCCGGAACGTAGAATTGGCCATCAATTTCAAACTGGTTGCAATTATATCTGTTATATGATGGAAACACTGCTGTATTTTTTTTGCATTCTATGGTTCGGGCGTTGACTTCTAAGGCCCTAACTATTCAATCCGTTGGAGCAACGCCCTAGGGTGAAGCCTAGGTTGCTCGGAAAGTTGAAATGACCATAAGTTTCATACTGGTTGCAATTATTCGTTTTATACGATGGACAAACTGTTGTATTTATATTGTATTTTATGCTTCTGGCGTTGACTTCTAAGGCACTAACTATTCGATCTGGTGGAGCAACGCCCTAGAGTGAAGCCTAGGTTGCCCGGAACGTAGAATTGGCCATCACTTTCAAACTGGTTGCAATTATTCATGTTATATGATGGAAACACTGTTGTATTTTTTTTGCATTTTATGGTCCGGTCGTTGACTTCTAAGGTCCTAATTATTGAATCTGTTGGAGCAACGCCCTAGGGTGAAGCCTAGGTTGCTCGGAAAGTAGAAATAACCATAAGTTTCATACTGGTTGCAGTTATTCGTTTTATACGATGGAAAAACTGTTGTATTTATATTGTATTTTATGCTTCTGGCGTTGACTTCTAAGGCACTAACTATTCGATCTGGTGGAGCAACGCCCTAGAGTGAAGCCTAGGTAGACCGGAACGTAGAATTGGACATCGCTTTCAAACTGGTTGCAATTATTCCTGTTATATGATGGATACACTGTTGTATTTTTATTGCATTTTATGCTTCGGGCGTTGACTTCTAAGGCCCTAACTATTCAATCTGTTGGACCAACGCCCTAGGGTGAAGCCTGGCTTGCTCGGAAAGTAGAAATGACCATAAGTTTCATACTGGTTGCAATTATTCGTTTTATACGATGGAAAAGCTGTTGTATTTATATCGTATTTTATGCTTCTGGCGTTGACTTCTTAGGCCGTAACTATTCGGTCTGGTGGAGCAACGCCTTGGAGTGAAACCTAGGTTGCAGGGAACGTAGAATTGGCCATCACTTTCAAACTGGTTGCAATTATTCGTTTTATACGATGGAAAAACTGTTGTATTTATATTGTATTTTATGCTTCTGGCGTTGACTTCTAAGGCCCTAGCTGTTCGATCTAGTTGTGCAACGCCCTAGAGTGAAGCCGATGTTGCCCGGAAAGGGGAAATGACCATCACTTTCAAACTGGTTGCAATTAATCCTTTTATACGATGGAAAAGCTGTTGTATTTATATCGTCTTTTATGCTTCTGGCGTTTTCTTCTAAGGACCTAACTATTCGATCTGGTGAAGCAACGCCCTAGAGTGAATCCTAGGTTGCTCGGAATGTAGAAATGACCATAACTTTCACACTGGTTGCAATTATTCGTTTTATGCAATGGAAAAGCTGTTGTATTTATATCGTATTTTATGCTCCTGGCGTTGACTTCTTAGGCCGTAACTATTCGGTCTGGTGGAGCAACGCCCTGGAGTGAAACCTAGGTTGCCCCGATCGTAGAATTGGCCATCACTTTCAAACTGGTTGCAATTATTCCTGTTATATGATGGAAACGCTGTTGTATTTTTTTTGCATTTTATGGTTCGGGCGTAGACTTCTTAGGCCCTATCTATTCAATCTGTTGGAGCAACGCCCTAGGGTGAAGCCTAGGTTGCTCGGAAAGTAGAAATGACCATAAATTTCATACTGGTTGCAATTATTCGTTTTATACGATGAAAAGCTGTTGTATTTATATTATATTTTATGCTTCTGGCGTTGACTTCTGAGGCACTAACTATTCGATCTGGTGGAGCAACGCCCTAGAGTGAAGCCTAGGTTGCCCGGAACGCAGAAATGACCAGTGCTTTCCCACTGGTTGCAGTTATTCGTTTTATACAATGGAAAAACTGTTCTATGTATTTTGCATTTTATGGTTCGGGCGTTGATTTCTAAGGCCCTAACTATTCGATCTGGTGGAGCAACGCCCTAGAGTGAAGCCTAGGTTGTGCGGGAAGTAGAAATGACCATAACTTTCACACTGGTTGCTATTATTCGTTTTATACGATGCAAAAGCTGTTATATTTATATTGCATATTATGCTTCTGGCATTGAATTCTAAGACCCTAGCTATTCCATCTGGTGGAGCAACACCCTCGCGTGAAGTCTAGGTTGCCCGGAACGTAGAAATTACCATTAGTTCCACACTGTTTGCAAATATACCTTACATACGATGGGAAAGCTGTTGTACTTATATTGTAATTTATGCGTCTGGCGTTGACTTCTTCGGCCCTAACTATTTGATGTGGTGGAGCATCGCCCTAGAGTGAAGCCTAGGTTGACCGGAACGTAGAAATGACCATAACTTTCACACTGGTTACCATTATTCGTTTTATACGATGGCAAAGCTGTTGTATTTATATTGTATTTTATTCTTCCGCCGTTAGCTTCTAAGGCCGTAGCTATCAGATGTAGAGCAGCAACGCCCTAGAGTGACGCGTAGGTTGCCAGGCACGTAGAAGTGACCATTACTTTCACAATGTTCGCAATCATTCATTTTATACGATGGAAAAACTGTTGTACTTATATTGTATTTTATGCTTCGGGCGTTGACTTCTAAGGCCCTAACTATTCGATCTGGTGGAGCAACGCCCTACAGTGAAGCCTAGATTGCCCTGAACGTAGATATGACCATAACCATCACGCAGGTTCCAATTATTCGTTTTATACGATGGAAAGACTGTTGTATTTATTTTGTAGTTTATGCTTCTGGCGTTGACTTCTAGGTCCCTAGCTATTCGATCTGGTGGAGCAACACCCTAGCGAGAAGCCTAGGTTGCCCGGAACGTAGAAATGACCATTACTTTCACACTGTTTGCAATTATTCATTTTATACGATGGCAAAGCTGTTGTATTTATATTGTATTTTATGCTTCCGGCGTTAACTTCTAATGCCGTAGCTATCAGATGTGGAGCAGCAACGCCCTAGAGTGACACGTTGGTTGCCAGGCACGTAGAAATGACCATTACCTTCACAATGTTCGCAATCATTCATTTTATACGATGGAAAAACTGTTGTACTTATATTGTATTTTATGCTTCGGGCGTTGACTTCTAAGGCCCTAACTATTCGGTTTGGTGGAGCAACGCCCTACAGTGAAGCCTAGGTTGCCCGGCACGTAGAAATGACCAGTACTTTCACACTGGTTACAGTTATTCGTTTTATACAATGGAAAAACTGTTCTATTTATTTTGCATTTTATGCTTCTGGCATTGAATTCTAAGTCCCTATCTATTCCAACTGGTGGAGCAACACCCTAGAGTGCAGCCTAGGTTGCCCGGAACGTAGAAATGACCATTACTTTCACACTGTTTGCAATTATTCATTTTATACGATGGTAAAGTTGTTGTATTTATATTGTATTTTATCCTTCTGGCGTTGAATTCTAAGCCCCTAGCTATTCGATCTGGTGGAGCAACGCCCTAGAGTGAAACCTAGGTTACCCGGAACGTAGAAATGACCAGTACTTTCACACTGGTTGCAGTTATCCGTTTTATACAATGGAAAAACTGTTCTATTTATTTTGCATTTTATGCTTCGGGCGTTGACGTCTATGGCCCTAGCTATTCCATCTGGTGGAGCAACACCCTAGCGAGAAGCCTAGGTTGCCCGGAACGTAGAAATGACTATTACTTCCACACTGTTTGCAAATATACATTATATACGATGGAAAAGCTGTTGTACATATATTGTAATTTATGCTTCTGGCGTTAACTTCTTAGGCCGTAACTGTTTGATCTGGTAGAGCACCGCCCTAGGGAGATGCCTAGGTTGCCCGGAACGTAGAACATACCATTACCTTCACACTGGTTGCAATTATTCCTGTTATACGATGGAAAAACTGTTGAACCTTTATTGTATTTTATGCTTCTGGCGTTGACTTCTTAGGCCCTAACTATTTGATCTGGTGAAGCAACGCCCTAGAGTGAAGCCTAGGTTGACTGGAACGTAGAAATGACCATAACTTTCACACTGGTTACCATTATTCGTTTTATACGATGGCAAAGCTGTTGTATTTATATTGTATTTTATGCTTCCGGCGTTAGCTTCTAAGGCCGTAGCTATCAGATGTAGAGCAGCAACGCCCTAGAGTGACGCGTAGGTTGCCAGGCACGTAGAATTGACCATTACTTTCACAATGTTCGCAATCATTCATTTTATACGATTGAAAAACTGTTGTACTTATATTGTATTTTATGCTTCGGGCGTTGACTTCTAAGGCCCTAACTATTCGATTTGGTGGAGCAACGCCCTACAGTGAAGCCTAGATTGCCCGGAACGTAGATATGACCATAACCATCACGCAGGTTGCAATTATTCGTTTTATACGATGGAAAGACTGTTGTATTTATTTTGTAGTTTATGCTTCTGGCGTTGACTTCTAAGGCACTAACTATTCCATCTGGTGGAACGACGGCCTAGGGTGAAGCCTAGGATGCCCGGAACGTGGAAATGACCAGTACTTTCACACTGGTTGCAGTTATTCGTTTTATACAATGGAAAAACTGTTCTATTTATTTTGCATTTTATGCTTCGGGCGTTCACTTCTAAGGCCCTAGCTATTCCATCTGGTGGAGCAACACCCTAGCGTGAAGTCGAGGTTGACCGGAACGTAGAAATGTCCATTACTTCCACACTGTTTGCAAATATACATTATATACGATGGAAAAGCTGTTGTACTTATATTGTAATTTATGCTTCTGGCGTTGACTTCTTAGGCCGTAACTATTTGATCTGGTGGAGCACCGCCCTAGAGTGAAGCCTAGGTTTCGCGGAACGTAGAACATACCATTACCTTCACACTGGTTGCAATTATTCCTGTTATACGATGGAAAAACTGTTGCACCTTTATTGTATCTTATGCTTCTGGCGTTGACTTCTAAGGCCCTAACTATTCGATCTGGTGGAGCAACGCCCTAGAGTGAGGCCTAGGTTGACCGGGTCGTAGAAATGACCACAACTTTCACACTGGTTACCATTATTCGTTTTATACGATGGAAAAGCTGTTGAATTTATATCGTATTTTATGCTTCTGGCGTTGACTTCTTAGGCCGTAACTATTCCATCTGGTGGAACATTGCCGTGGGGTGAAGCCTAGGTTGCGCGGAACGTAGAAATGACCAGTACTTTCACACTGGTTGCAGTTATTCGTTTTATACGATGGAAAAACTGTTATATTTATTTTGCATTTTATGCTTCGGGCGATGACTTCTAAGGCCCTAACTATTTGACCTGGAGGAGCAACGCCTTAGAGTGAAGCCTAGGTTGCCCGGGAAGTAGAAATGACCATAACTTTCACACTGGTTGCTATTATTCGTTTTATATGATGGAAAAGCTGTTATATTTATATTTCATTTTATGCTTCTGGCATTGAATTCTAAGTCCCTAGCTATTCCATCTGGTGGAGCAACACCCTCGCGTGAAGCCTAGGTTCCCCGGAACGTAGAAATGACCATTACTTCCACACTGTTTGTAAATATACATTACATACGATGGAAAAGCAGTTGTACTTATATTGTAATTTATTCTTCTGGCGTTGACATCTTAGGCCCTAACTATTCCATCTGGTGGAACATCGCCCTAGGGTGAAGCCTAGGTTGCGCGGAACGTAGAAATGACCAGTACTTTCACACTGGTTGAAGTTATTCGTTTTATACGATGGAAAAAATGTTCTATTTATTTTGCATTTTATGCTTCTCGCGCTGACTTCTTAGGCCCTAACTATTCCATCTGGTGGAACAACGCCCTAGGGTGAAGCCTAGTTTGCCCGGAACGTAGAAATGACCATAACTTTCACACTGGTAGCAATTATTCGTTTTATACGATGGAAAAGCTGTTGTATTTTTATTGCATTTTATGCTTCTGGCGTTTACTTCTTAGGCCCTAACTATTCGATCTGGTGGAACAACGCCCTTGTGTGAAGCCAAGGTTGCCCGAAACGTAGAAATGACCATAACTATCACACTGGTTGCAATTATTCGTTTTATACGATTGAAAAGCTGTTATGTTTATATTGCATTTTATGCTTCAGGCATTGAATTCTAAGTCCCTAGCTATTCGATCTGGTGGAGCAACGCCCTAGAGTGAAGCCTAGGTTGCCCGGAACGTAGAAATGTCCATTACTTTCACACTGTTTGCAAATACACATTATATACGATGGAAAAGCTGTTGTATTTATATGGTATTTTATGCTTCGGGTGTTGACTTCTATGGCCCTACCTATTCGATCTGGTGGAGCATCACTCTACAGTGAAGCCTAGGCTGCCCAGAACGTAGAAATGACCATACCTTTCACACTGGTAGCAATTATTCATTTTATACGATGTAAAAGCTGTTGTATTTATATTGTATTTTATGCTTCTGGCGTTGACTTCTAAGGCCGTAGCGATTAGATGTGGTGGAGCAACGCCCTAGAGTGACGCCTAGGATGCCCGGAACGTAGAAATGACCATTACTTTCACAATGTTTGCAATTATTCATTTTATACGATGGAAAAACTGTTCTATTTATTTCGTATTTTATGCTTCCGGCGTTGAGTTCTAAGGCCCTAGCTATTCGATCTGGTCGGGCAACACCTTAGAGTGAAGCCCAGGTTGCCCGGAACGTAGAAATGACCATAACTTTCACACTGGTAGCAATTATTCGTTTTATACGATGGAAAAACTGTTCTATTTATTTTGCATTTTATGCTTCTGGCATTGAATTCTAAGTCCCTATCTATTCCAACTGGTGGAGCAACACCCTAGTGTGCAGCCTAGGTTGCCCGGAACGTAGAAATGACCATTACTTTCACACTGTTTTCAATTATTCATTTTATACGATGGTAAAGTTGTTGTATTTATATTGTATTTTATCCTTCTGGCGTTGAATTCTAAGCCCCTAGCTATTCGATCTGGTGGAGCAACGCCCTAGAGTGAAACCTAGGTTACCCGGAACGTGGAAATGACCAGTACTTTCACACTGGTTGCAGTTATCCGTTTTATACAATGGAAAAACTGTTCTATTTATTTTGCATTTTATGCTCCGGGCGTTGACTTCTATGGCCCTAGCTATTCCATTTGGTGGAGCAACACCCTAGCGAGAAGCCTAGTTTGCCCGGAACGTAGAAATGACTATTACTTCCACACTGTTTGCAAATATACATTATATACGATGGAAAAGCTGTTGTACATATATTGTAATTTACGCTTCTGGCGTTAACTTCTTAGGCCGTAACTGTTTGATCTGGTAGAGCACCGCCCTAGGGAGATGCCTAGGTTGCCCGGAACGTAGAAATGACCATTACCTTCACACTGGTTGCAGTTATCCGTTTTATACAATGGAAAAACTGTTCTATTTATTTTGCATTTTATGCTTCGGGCGTTGACTTCTATGGCCCTAGCTATTCCATCTGGTGGAGCAACACCCTAGCGAGAAGCCTAGGTTGCCCGGAACGTAGAAATGACCATTACCTTCACACTGTTTGCAATTATTCATTTTATACGTTGGCAAAGCTGTTGTATTTATATTGTATTTTATGCTTCCGGCGTTAACTTCTAAGGCCGTAGCTATCAGATGTGGAGCAGCAACGCCCTAGAGTGACACGTAGGTTGCCAGGCACGTAGAAATGACTATTACTTTCACAATGTTCGCAATCATTCATTTTATACGATGGAAAAACTGTTGTACTTATATTGTATTTTATGCTTCGGGCGTTGACTTCTAAGGCCCTAACTATTCGGTTTGGTGGAGCAACGTCCTAGAGTGAAGCCTAGGTTGACCGGAACGTAGAAATGACCATAACTTTCACACTGGTTATCATTATTCGTTTTATACGATGGAAATGCTGTTGTATTTATATTGCATTTTATGCTTCTGGCGTTGACTTCTTAGGCCCTAACTATTCCATCTGGTGGAGCAACGCCCTAGGGTGAAGCCTAGGTTGCCCGGAACGCAGAAATGACCAGTGCTTTCCCACTGGTTGCAGTTATTCGTTTTATACAATGGAAAAACTGTTCTATGTATTTTGCATTTTATGCTTCGGGCGTTGATTTCTAAGGCCCTAACTATTCGATCAGGTGGAGCAACGCCCTAGAGTGAAGCCTAGGTTGTGCGGGAAGTAGAAATGACCATAACTTTCACACTGGTTGCTATTATTCGTTTTATAAGATGCAAAAGCTGTTATATTTATATTGCATATTATGCTTCTGGCATTGAATTCTAAGACCCTAGCTATTCCATCTGGTGGAGCAACACCCTCGCGTGAAGTCTAGGTTGCCCGGAACGTAGAAATGACCATTAGTTCCACACTGTTTGCAAATATACCTTACATACGATGGGAAAGCTGTTGTACTTATATTGTAATTTATGCTTCTGGCGTTGACTTCTTAGGCCCTAACTATTTGATCTGGTGGAGCAACGCCCTAGAGTGAAGCCTAGGTTGACCGGAAAGTAGAAATGACCATAAGTTTCATACTGGTTGCAATTATTCGTTTTATACGATGGAAAAACTGTTGTATTTATATTGTATTTTATGCTTCTGGCGTTGACTTCTAAGGCACTAACTATTCGATCTGGTGGAGCAACGCAATAGAGTGATGCCTAGGTTGCCCGGAACGTAGAATTGGCCATCAATTTCAAACTGGTTGCAATTATATCTGTTATATGATGGAAACACTGCTGTATTTTTTTTGCATTATATGGTTCGGGCGTTGACTTCTAAGGCCCTAACTATTCAATCCGTTGGAGCAACGCCCTAGGGTGAAGCCTAGGTTGCTCGGAAAGTTGAAATGACCATAAGTTTCATACTGGTTGCAATTATTCGTTTTATACGATGGACAAACTGTTGTATTTATATTGTATTTTATGCTTCTGGCGTTGACTTCTAAGGCACTAACTATTCGATCTGGTGGAGCAACGCCCTAGAGTGAAGCCTAGGTTGCCCGGAACGTAGAATTGGCCATCACTTTCAAACTGGTTGCAATTATTCATGTTATATGATGGAAACACTGTTGTATTTTTTTTGCATTTTATGGTCCGGTCGTTGACTTCTAAGGTCCTAATTATTCAATCTGTTGGAGCAACGCCCTAGGGTGAAGCCTAGGTTGCTCGGAAAGTAGAAATAACCATAAGTTTCATACTGGTTGCAGTTATTCGTTTTATACGATGGAAAAACTGTTGTATTTATATTGTATTTTATGCTTCTGGCGTTGACTTCTAAGGCACTAATTATTCGATCTGGTGGAGCAACGCCCTAGAGTGAAGCCTAGGTAGACCGGAACGTAGAATTGGACATCGCTTTCAAACTGGTTGCAATTATTCCTGTTATATGATGGATACACTGTTGTATTTTTATTGCATTTTATGCTTCGGGCGTTGACTTCTAAGGCCCTAACTATTCAATCTGTTGGACCAACGCCCTAGGGTGAAGCCTGGCTTGCTCGGAAAGTAGAAATGACCATAAGTTTCATACTGGTTGCAATTATTCGTTTTATACGATGGAAAAGCTGTTGTATTTATATCGTATTTTATGCTTCTGGCGTTGACTTCTTAGGCCGTAACTATTCGGTCTGGTGGAGCAACGCCTTGGAGTGAAACCTAGGTTGCAGGGAACGTAGAATTGTCCATCACTTTCAAACTGGTTGCAATTATTCGTTTTATACGATGGAAAAACTGTTGTATTTATATTGTATTTTATGCTTCTGGCGTTGACTTCTAAGGCCCTAGCTGTTCGATCTAGTGGTGCAACGCCCTAGAGTGAAGCCGAGGTTGCCCGGAAAGGGGAAATGACCATCACTTTCAAACTGGTTGCAATTAATCCTTTTATACGATGGAAAAGCTGTTGTATTTATATCGTCTTTTATGCTTCTGGCGTTTACTTCTAAGGACCTAACTATTCGATCTGGTGAAGCAACGCCCTAGAGTGAATCCTAGGTTGCTCGGAATGTTGAAATGACCATAACTTTCACACTGGTTGCAATTATTCGTTTTATGCAATGGAAAAGCTGTTGTATTTATATCGTATTTTATGCTCCTGGCGTTGACTTCTTAGGCCGTAACTATTCGGTCTGGTGGAGCAACGCCCTGGAATGAAACCTAGGTTGCCCCGATCGTAGAATTGGCCATCACTTTCAAACTGGTTGCAATTATTCCTGTTATATGATGGAAACGCTGTTGTATTTTTTTTGCATTTTATGGTTCGGGCGTTGACTTCTTAGGCCCTATCTATTCAATCTGTTGGAGCAACGCCCTAGGGTGAAGCCTAGGTTGCTCGGAAAGTAGAAATGACCATAAATTTCATACTGGTTGCAATTATTCGTTTTATACGATGAAAAGCTGTTGTATTTATATTATATTTTATGCTTCTGGCGTTGACTTCTGAGGCACTAACTATTCGATCTGGTGGAGCAACGCCCTAGAGTGAAGCCTAGGTTGCCCGGAACGCAGAAATGACCAGTGCTTTCCCACTGGTTGCAGTTATTCGTTTTATACAATGGAAAAACTGTTCTATGTATTTTGCATTTTATGGTTCGGGCGTTGATTTCTAAGGCCCTAACTATTCGATCTGGTGGAGCAACGCCCTAGAGTGAAGCCTAGGTTGTGCGGGAAGTAGAAATGACCATAACTTTCACACTGGTTGCTATTATTCGTTTTATACGATGCAAAAGCTGTTATATTTATATTGCATATTATGCTTCTGGCATTGAATTCTAAGACCCTAGCTATTCCATCTGGTGGAGCAACACCCTCGCGTGAAGTCTAGGTTGCCCGGAACGTAGAAATTACCATTAGTTCCACACTGTTTGCAAATATACCTTACATACGATGGGAAAGCTGTTGTACTTATATTGCAATTTATGCGTCTGGCGTTGACTTCTTCGGCCCTAACTATTTGATGTGGTGGAGCATCGCCCTAGAGTGAAGCCTAGGTTGACCGGAACGTAGAAATGACCATAACTTTCACACTGGTTACCATTATTCGTTTTATACGATGGCAAAGCTGTTGTATTTATATTGTATTTTATTCTTCCGGCGTTAGCTTCTAAGGCCGTAGCTATCAGATGTAGAGCAGCAACGCCCTAGAGTGACGCGTAGGTTGCCAGGCACGTAGAAGTGACCATTACTTTCACAATGTTCGCAATCATTCATTTTATACGATGGAAAAACTGTTGTACTTATATTGTATTTTATGCTTCGGGCGTTGACTTCTAAGGCCCTAACTATTCGATTTGGTGGAGCAACGCCCTACAGTGAAGCCTAGATTGCCCGGAACGTAGATATGACCATAACCATCACGCAGGTTCCAATTATTCGTTTTATACGATGGAAAGACTGTTGTATTTATTTTGTAGTTTATGCTTCTGGCGTTGACTTCTAGGTCCCTAGCTATTCGATCTGGTGGAGCAACACCCTAGCGAGAAGCCTAGGTTGCCCGGAACGTAGAAATGACCATTACCTTCACACTGTTTGCAATTATTCATTTTATACGATGGCAAAGCTGTTGTATTTATATTGTATTTTATGCTTCCGGCGTTAACTTCTAATGCCGTAGCTATCAGATGTGGAGCAGCAACGCCCTAGAGTGACACGTTGGTTGCCAGGCACGTAGAAATGACCATTACCTTCACAATGTTCGCAATCATTCATTTTATACGATGGAAAAACTGTTGTACTTATATTGTATTTTATGCTTCGGGCGTTGACTTCTAAGGCCCTAACTATTCGGTTTGGTGGAGCAACGCCCTACAGTGAAGCCTAGGTTGCCCGGCACGTAGAAATGACCAGTACTTTCACACTGGTTACAGTTATTCGTTTTATACAATGGAAAAACTGTTCTATTTATTTTGCATTTTATGCTTCTGGCATTGAATTCTAAGTCCCTATCTATTCCAACTGGTGGAGCAACACCCTAGAGTGCAGCCTAGGTTGCCCGGAACGTAGAAATGACCATTACTTTCACACTGTTTGCAATTATTCATTTTATACGATGGTAAAGTTGTTGTATTTATATTGTATTTTATCCTTCTGGCGTTGAATTCTAAGCCCCTAGCTATTCGATCTGGTGGAGCAACGCCCTAGAGTGAAACCTAGGTTACCCGGAACGTAGAAATGACCAGTACTTTCACACTGGTTGCAGTTATCCGTTTTATACAATGGAAAAACTGTTCTATTTATTTTGCATTTTATGCTTCGGGCGTTGACGTCTATGGCCCTAGCTATTCCATCTGGTGGAGCAACACCCTAGCGAGAAGCCTAGGTTGCCCGGAACGTAGAAATGACTATTACTTCCACACTGTTTGCAAATATACATTATATACGATGGAAAAGCTGTTGTACATATATTGTAATTTATGCTTCTGGCGTTAAGTTCTTAGGCCGTAACTGTTTGATCTGGTAGAGCACCGCCCTAGGGAGATGCCTAGGTTGCCCGGAACGTAGAACATACCATTACCTTCACACTGGTTGCAATTATTCCTGTTATACGATGGAAAAACTGTTGAACCTTTATTGTATTTTATGCTTCTGGCGTTGACTTCATAGGCCCTAACTATTCGATCTGGTGGAGCAACGTCCTAGAGTGAAGCCTAGGTTGACCGGAACGTAGAAATGACCATAACTTTCACACTGGTTATCATTATTCGTTTTATACGATGGAAATGCTGTTGTATATATATTGTATTTTATGCTTCTGGCGTTGACTTCTTAGGCCCTAACTATTCCATCTGGTGGAGCAACGCCCTAGGGTGAAGCCTAGGTTGCCCGGAACGCAGAAATGACCAGTGCTTTCCCACTGGTTGCAGTTATTCGTTTTATACAATGGAAAAACTGTTCTATGTATTTTGCATTTTATGCTTCGGGCGTTGATTTCTAAGGCCCTAACTATTCGATCTGGTGGAGCAACGCCCTAGAGTGAAGCCTAGGTTGTGCGGGAAGTAGAAATGACCATAACTTTCACACTGGTTGCTATTATTCGTTTTATACGATGCAAAAGCTGTTATATTTATATTGCATATTATGCTTCGGGCATTGAATTCTAAGACCCTAGCTATTCCATCTGGTGGAGCAACACCCTCGCGTGAAGTCTAGGTTGCCCGGAATGTAGAAATGACCATTAGTTCCACACTGTTTGCAAATATACCTTACATACGATGGGAAAGCTGTTGTACTTATATTGTAATTTATGCTTCTGGCGTTGACTTCTTAGGCCATAACTATTTGATCTGGTGGAGCAACGCCCTAGAGTGAAGCCTAGGTTGACCGGAACGTAGAAATGACCATAACTTTCACACTGGTTACCATTATTCGTTTTATAGGATGGCAAAGCTGTTCTATTTATTTTGCATTTTATGCTTCGGGCGTTGACTTCTATGGCCCTAGCTATTCCATCTGGTGGAGCAACACCCTAGCGAGAAGCCTAGGTTGCCCGGAACGTAGAAATGACCATTACCTTCACACTGTTTGCAATTATTCATTTTATACGATGGCAAAGCTGTTGTATTTATATTGTATTTTATGCTTCCGGCGTTAACTTCTAAGGCCGTAGCTATCAGATGTGGAGCAGCAACGCCCTAGAGTGACACGTAGGTTGCCAGGCTCGTAGAAATGACTATTACTTTCACAATGTTCGCAATCATTCATTTTATACGATGGAAAAACTGTTGTACTTATATTGTATTTTATGCTTCGGGCGTTGACTTCTAAGGCCCTAACTATTCGGTTTGGTGGAGCAACGCCCTACAGTGAAGCCTAGGTTGCCCGGCACGTAGAAATGACCAGTACTTTCACACTGGATACAGTTATTCGTTTTATACAATGGAAAAACTGTTCTATTTATTTTGCATTTTATGCTTCTGGCATTGAATTCTAAGTCCCTATCTATTCCAACTGGTGGAGCAACACCCTAGAGTGCAGCCTAGGTTGCCCGGAACGTAGAAATGACCATTACTTTCACACTGTTTGCAATTATTCATTTTATACGATGGTAAAGTTGTTGTATTTATATTGTATTTTATCCTTCTGGCGTTGAATTCTAAGCCCCTAGCTATTCGATCTGGTGGAGCAACGCCCTAGAGTGAAACCTAGGTTACCCGGAACGTAGAAATGACCAGTACTTTCACACTGGTTGCAGTTATCCGTTTTATACAATGGAAAAACTGTTCTATTTATTTTGCATTTTATGCTTCGGGCGTTGACTTCTATGGCCCTAGCTATTCCATCTGGTGGAGCAACACCCTAGCGAGAAGCCTAGGTTGCCCGGAACGTAGAAATGACTATTACTTCCACACGGTTTGCAAATATACATTATATCCGATGGAAAAGCTGTTGTATTTATATGGTATTTTATGCTTCGGGTGTTGACTTCTATGGCCCTACCTATTCGATCTGGTGGAGCATCACTCTACAGTGAAGCCTAGGTTGCCCAGAACGTAGAAATGACCATACCTTTCGCACTGGTAGCAATTATTCATTTTATACGAAGTAAAAGCTGTTCTATTTATATTGTATTTTATGCTTCTGGCGTCGAATTCTAAGGCCCTAACTATTCGATCTGGTGGAACAACGCCCTAGGGTGAAGCCTAGTTTGCCCGGAACGTAGAAATGACCATAACTTTCACACTGGTAGCAATTATTCGTTTTATACGATGGAAAAGCTGTTGTATTTTTATTGCATTTTATGCTTCTGGCGTTCACTTCTTAGGCCCTAACTATTCGATCTGGTGGAACAACGCCCTTGTGTGAAGCCAAGGTTGCCCGAAACGTAGAAATGACCATAACTATCACACTGGTTGCAATTATTCGTTTTATACGATTGAAAAGCTGTTATATTTATATTCCATTTTAGGCTTCAGGCATTGAATTCTAAGTCCCTAGCTATTCGATCTGGTGGAGCAACGTCCTAGAGTGAAGACTAGGTTGCCCGGAACGTAGAAATGTCCATTGCTTTCACACTGTTTGCAAATACACATTACATACGATGGAAAAGCTGTTGTATTTATATGGTATTTTATGCTTCGGGTGTTGACTTCTATGGCCCTACCTATTCGATCTGGTGGAGCATCACTCTACAGTGAAGCCTAGGTTGCCCAGAACGTAGAAATGACCATACCTTTCACACTGGTAGCAATTATTCATTTTATACGATGTAAAAGCTGTTGTATTTATATTGTATTTTATGCTTCTGGCGTTGACTTCTAAGGCCGTAGCGATTAGATGTGGTGGAGCAACGCCCTAGAGTGACGCCTAGGATGCCCGGAACGTAGAAATGACCATACCTTTCACAATGTTTGCAATTATTCATTTGATACGATGGAAAAACAGTTGTACTTATATTGCATTTTATTCTTCTGGCGTTGAATTCTAAGTCCCTAGATACTTGATCTGGTGGAGCAGCGCCCTAGAGTGAAACCTAGGTTACCCGGAACGTAGGAATGACCAGTACTTTCAAACTGTTTGCAGTTATTCCGGTTATACGATTGAAAGCTGTTGCATCTTTATCGTATTTTATGTTTCTGGCGTTGACTTCCTAGGCCCTAACTATTCCATCTGGTGGAAAAACGCCCTAGGGTGAAGCCTAGGTTGCCCGGAACGTAGAAATGACCATTACTTTCACACTGTTTGCAATTATTCATTTTATACGATGGTAAAGTTGTTGTATTTAGATTGTATTTTATCCTTCTGGCGTTGAATTCTAAGCCCCTAGCTATTCGATCTGGTGGAGCAACGCCCTAGAGTGAAACCTAGGTTACCCGGAACGTAGAAATGACCAGTACTTTCACACTGGTTGCAGTTATCCGTTTTATACAATGGAAAAACTGTTCTATTTATTTTGCATTTTATGCTTCGGGCGTTGACTTCTATGGCCCTAGCTATTCCATCTGGTGGAGCAACACCCTAGCGAGAAGCCTAGGTTGCCCGGAACGTAGAAATGACTATTACTTCCACACGGTTTGCAAATATACATTATATACGATGGAAAAGCTGTTGTATTTATATGGTATTTTATGCTTCGGGTGTTGACTTCTATGGCCCTACCTATTCGATCTGGTGGAGCATCACTCTACAGTGAAGCCTAGGTTGCCCAGAACGTAGAAATGACCATACCTTTCGCACTGGTAGCAATTATTCATTTTATACGATGTAAAAGCTGTTGTATTTATATTGTATTTTATGCTTCTGGCGTTGACTTCTAAGGCCCTAACTATTCGATCTGGTGGAACAACGCCATAGGGTGAAGCCTAGTTTGCCCGGAACGTAGAAATGACCATAACTTTCACACTGGTAGCAATTATTCGTTTTATACGATGGAAAAGCTGTTGTATTTTTATTGCATTTTATGCTTCTGGCGTTCACTTCTTAGGCCCTAACTATTCGATCTGGTGGAACAACGCCCTTGTGTGAAGCCAAGGTTGCCCGAAACGTAGAAATGACCATAACTATCACACTGGTTGCAATTATTCGTTTTAGACGATTGAAAAGCTGTTATATTTATATTCCATTTTATGCTTCAGGCATTGAATTCTAAGTCCCTAGCTATTCGATCTGGTGGAGCAACGCCCTAGAGTGAAGACTAGGTTGCCCGGAACGTAGAAATGTCCATTGCTTTCACACTGTTTGCAAATACACATTACATACGATGGAAAAGCTGTTGTATTTATATGGTATTTTATGCTTCGGGTGTTGACTTCTATGGCCCTACCTATTCGATCTGGTGGAGCATCACTCTGCAGTGAAGCCTAGGTTGCCCAGAACGTAGAAATGACCATACCTTTCACACTGGTAGCAATTATTCATTTTATACGATGTAAAAGCTGTTGTATTTATATTGTATTTTATGCTTCTGGCGTTGACTTCTAAGGCCGTAGCGATTAGATGTGGTGGAGCAACGCCCTAGAGTGACGCCTAGGATGCCCGGAACGTAGAAATGACCATTACTTTCACAATGTTTGCAATTATTCATTTGATACGATGGAAAAACAGTTGTACTTATATTGCATTTTATTCTTCTGGCGTTGAATTCTAAGTCCCTAGATACTCGATCTGGTGGAGCAGCGCCCTAGAGTGAAACCTAGGTTACCCGGAACGTAGGAATGACCAGTACTTTCAAACTGTTTGCCGTTATTCCGGTTATACGATTGAAAGCTGTTGCATCTTTATCGTATTTTATGTTTCTGGCGTTGACTTCCTAGGCCCTAACTATTCCATCTGGTGGAACAACGCCCTAGGGTGAAGCCTAGGTTGCCCGGGACGTAGAAATGACCATAACTTTCACACTGGTTGCTATTATTCGTTTTATACGATGGAAAAAGTGATATATTTATATCGTATTTTATGCTTCTGGCGTTGACTTCTTAGGCCCTAACTCTTCGATCTGGTGGAGCAACGCCTCAGAGTTAAGCCTAGGATGCCCGAAACGTCGAAATGATCATTACTTTCGCACTGGTTGCAATTAGTCATGCTATACGATGGAAAAACTGTTGCATTTTTATTGTTTCTTATGCTTCTGGCGTTGACTTCTATGGCCCTACCTATTCGATCTGGTGGAGCAACGCCCTAGAGTGAAGCCTAGGTTGCTCGGAACGTAGAAATGACCATTACCTTCACACTGTTTGCAATTATTCATTTTATACGATGGCAAAGCTGTTGTATTTATATTGTATTTTATGCTTCCGGCGTTAACTTCTAAGGCCGTAGCTATCAGATGTGGAGCAGCAACGCCCTAGAGTGACACGTAGGTTGCCAGGCACGTAGAAATGACCATTACTTTCACAATGTTCGCAATCATTCATTTTATACGATGGAAAAACTGTTGTACTTATATTGTATTTTATGCTTCGGGCGTTGACTTCTAAGGCCCTAACTATTCGTTTTGGTGGAGCAACGCCCTACAGTGAAGCCTAGGTTGCCCGGCACGTAGAAATGACCAGTACTTTCACACTGGTTACAGTTATTCGTTTTATACAATGGAAAAACTGTTCTATTTATTTTGCATTTTATGCTTCTGGCATTGAATTCTAAGTCCCTATGTATTCCAACTAGTGGAGCAACACCCTAGAGTGCAGCCTAGGTTGCCCGGATCGTAGAAATGACCATTACTTTCACACTGTTTGCAATTATTCATTTTATACGATGGTAAAGTTGTTGTATTTATATTGTATTTTACCCTTCTGGCGTTGAATTCTAAGCCCCTAGCTATTGGATCTGGTGGAGCAACGCCCTAGAGTGAAGCCGAGGTTGACCGGAACGTAGAAATGTCCATTACTTCCACACTGTTTGCAAATATACATTATATACGATGGAAAAGCTGTTGTACTTATATTGTAATTTATGCTTCTGGCGTTGACTTCTTAGGCCGTAACTATTTGATCTGGTGGAGCACCGCCCTAGAGTGAAGCCTAGGTTGCCCGGAACGTAGAACATACCATTACCTTCACACTGGTTGCAATTATTCCTGTTATACGACGGAAAAACTGTTGCACCTTTATTGTATTTTATGCTTCTGGCGTCGACTTCATAGGCCCTAACTATTCGATCTGGTGGAGCAACGTCCTAGAGTGAAGCCTAGGTTGACCGGATCGTAGAAATGACCACAACTTTCACACTGGTTACCATTATTCGTTTCATACGATGGCAAAGCTGTTGTATTTATATTGTATTTTATGCTTCCGGCGTTAGCTTCTAAGGCCGTAGCTATCAGATGTCGAGCAACAACGCCCTAGAGTGACGCGTAGGTTGCCAGGCACGTAGAAGTGACCATTACTTTCACAATGTTCGCAATCATTCATTTTATACGATGGAAAAACTGTTGTACTTATATTGTATTTTATGCTTCGGGCGTTGACTTCTAAGGCCCTAACTATTCGACTTGGTGGAGCAACGCCCTACAGTGAAGCCTAGATTGCCCGGAACGTAGATATGACCATAACCATCACACAGGTTGCAATTATTCGTTTTATACGATGGAAAGACTGTTGTATTTATTTTGTAGTTTATGCTTCTGGCGTTGACTTCTAACGCCCTAACTATTCCATCTGGTGGAACGACGGCCTAGGGTGAAGCCTAGGTAGCCCGGAACGTGGAAATGACCAGTACTTTCACACTGGTTGCAGTTATTCGTTTTATACAATGGAAAAACTGTTCTATTTATTTTGCATTTTATGCTTCGGGCGTTGACTTCTAAGGCCCTAGCTATTCCATCTGGTGGAGCAACACCCTAGCCTGAAGTCGAGGTTGACCGGAACGTAGAAATGTCCATTACTTCCACACTGTTTGCAAATATACATTATATACGATGGAAAAGCTGTTGTACTTATATTGTAATTTATGCTTCTGGCGTTGACTTCTTAGGCCGTAACTATTTGATCTGGTGGAGCACCGCCCTAGAGTGAAGCCTAGGTTTCGCGGAACGTAGAACATACCATTACCTAAACACTGGTTGCAATTATTCCTGTTATACGATGGAAAAACTGTTGCATCTTTATTGTATTTTATGCTTCTGGCGTTGACTTCTAAGGCCCTAACTATTCGATCTGGTAGAGCAACTCCCTACAGTGAGGCCTAGGTTGACCGGGTCGTAGAAGTGACCATTACTTTCACAATGTTCGCAATCATTCATTTTATACGATGGAAAAACTGTTGTACTTATATTGTATTTTATGCTTCGGGCGTTGACTTCTAAGGCCCTAACTATTCGACTTGGTGGAGCAACGCCCTACAGTGAAGCCTAGATTGCCCGGAACGTAGATATGACCATAACCATCACACTGGTTGCAGTTATTCGTTTTATACGATGGAAAAACTGTTCTATTTATTTTGCATTTTATGCTTCGGGCGTTGACTTCTAAGGCCCTAACTATTTGACCTGGAGGATCAACGCCTCAGAGTGAAGCCTAGGTTGCCAGGGAAGTAGAAATGACCATAACTTTCACACTGGTTGCTATTATTCGTTTTATACGATGGAAAAGCTGTTATATTTATATTTCATTTTATGCTTCTGGCATTGTATTCTAAGTCCCTAGCTATTCCATCTGGTGGAGCAACACCCTCGCGTGAAGCCTAGGTTGCCCGGAACGTAGAAGTGTCCATTACTTCCACACTGTTTGCAAATATACATTATATACGATGGAAAAGCTGTTGTACTTATATTGTAATTTATGCTTCTGGCGTTGACTTCTTAGGCCCTAACTATTTGATCTGGTGGAGCACCGCCCTAGTGTGAAGCCTAGGTTGCCCGGAACGTAGAACATACCATTACCTTCACACTGGTTGCAATTATCCCTGTTATACGATGGAAAAACTGTTGCACCTTTATTGTATTTTATGCTTCTGGCGTTGACTTCTTAGGCCCTAACTATTCGATCTGGTGGAGCAACGCCCTAGAGTGAAGCCTAGGTTGCTCGGAACGTAGAAATGACCATTACCTTCACACTGTTTGCTATTATTCGTTTTATACGATGGCAAAGCTGTTGTATTTATATTGTATTTTATGCTTCCGGCGTTAGCTTCTAAGGCCGTAGCTATAAGATGTGGAGCAGCAACTCCCTAGAGTGACGCGTAGGTTGCCAGGCACGTAGAAATGACCATTACTTTCACAATGTTCGCAATCATTCATTTTATACGATGGAAAAACTGTTGTACTTATATTGTATTGTATGCTTCTAGCGTTGACTTCTAAGGCCCTAACTATTCGATCTGGTGGAGCGACGCCCTAGAGTGAAGCCTAGGTTTGCCCGGAACGTAGAAATGACCATTACCTTAACACTGTTTGCAAATATACATTATATACGATGGAAAAGCTGTTGTACTTGTATTGTAAGTTATGCTTCTGGCGTTGACTTCTTAGGCCCTAACTATTTGATCTGGTGGATCACCGCCCTAGGGTGAAGCCTAGGTTGCCCGGAACGTAGAACATACCATCACCTTCACAACGGTTGCAATTATTTCCGTTATACGATGGAACAACTGTTGCACCTTTATTGTATTTTATGCTTCTGGCTTTGACTTCTTAGGCCCTACCTACTCGATCTGGTGGAGCAACGTCCTAGAGTGAAGCCTAGGTTGACCGGAACGTAGAAATGACCATAACTTTCACACTGGTTACCATTATTCGTTTTATACGATGGAAAAGCTGTTGTATTTATATCGTATTTTATGCTTCTGGCGTTGACTTCCTAGGCCCTAACTATTCCATCTGGTGGAACAACGCTCTAGGGTGAAGCCTAGGTTGCCCGGGACGTAGAAATGACCATAACTTTCACACTGGTTGCTATTATTCGTTTTATACGATGGAAGAAGTGTTATATTTACATTGTATTTTATGCTTCTGGCGTTGACTTCTTAGGCCCTAACTCTTCGATCTGGTGGAGCAATGCCTCAGAGTTAAGCCTAGGATGCCCGAAACGTCCAAATGATCATTACTTTCGCACTGGTTGCAATTAGTCATGCTATACGATGGAAAAACTGTTGCATGTTTATTGTATCTTATGCTTCTGGCGTTGACTTCTATGGCCCTACCTATTCGCTCTGGTGGAGCAACGCCCTAGAGTGAAGCCTAGGTTGCTCGGAACGTAGAAATGACCAACACTTTCACACTGGTTGCAATTATTCCTGTTATACGATGGAAAAGCTCTTGTATATTTAGTGTATTCTATGCTTCGGGCGTTGACTTCTATGGCCCTACCTATTCGATCTGGTGGAGCAACACCATACAGTCAAGCCTAGGTTGCCCAGAACGTAGAAATGAACATAACTTTCACACTGGTAGCAATTATTCATTTTATACGATGGAAAAACTGTTGTACTTATAATGTATTTTATTCTTATGGCGTTGACTTCTAAGGCCGTAGCTATGCGATCTGGTGAAGTAACACCCTTCAGTCAAGCCTAGGTTGCCCGGAACGTAGAAATGAAAATAACATTCACACTGGTTGCAATTATTCATGCTATACGATGAAAAACTGTTGCATTTTTATTGTACTTTATGCTTCTAGCGTTGACTTCTAAGGCCGTAGCTACGCGATCTGGTGGAGCAACGCCCTAGAGTGAAACCTAGGTTGCCCGGAACGTAGAAATTACCATAACTTTCACACTGATAGCAATTATCCGTTTTATACGATGGAAAAACTGTTCTATTTATGTTGTATTTCATGCTTCGGGCGTTGACTTCTAAGGCCCTAACTATTCAATCTGTTGGTACAACGCCCTAGGGTGAAGCCTAGGTTGCCCGGAGAGTAGAAATGACCATAACTTTCATACTGGCTGCAATTATTCGTTTTATACAATGGAAAAGCTGTTCTATTTATTTTGTATTTTATGCGTCGGTCGTTGACTTCTTTGGGCCTACCTATTCGATCTGGTCGAGCAACACCCTACAGTCAAGCCTAGGTTGCCCGGAACGTAGAAATGACCATAACTTTCACACCGGTAGCAATTATTCGTTTTATACGATGGAACAACTGTTCTATTTATTTTGTATTTCATGCTTCGGGCGTTGACTTCTAAGGCCCTAACTATTCAATCTATTCGAACAACGCCCTAGGGTGGAGCCTAGGTTGCCCGGAAAGTAGAAATGACCATAACCTTCATACTGGTTGCAATTATTCGTTTTATACGATGGAAAAACTGTTGTATTTATATTGTATTTTATGCTTCTGGCGCTGACTTCTAGGGCACTAACAATTCGATCTGGTGGAGCAGCGCCCTAGGGTGAAGCCTAGGTCGCCCGGAACGTAGAAATGGCCATCACTCTCACACTGGTAGCAATTATTCGTTTAATACAATGGAAAAACTGTTCTATTTATTTTGTATTTTATGCTTCGGGCGTTGACTTCTAAGGCCCTAACTACTCGATCTGGTGGAGCAACGCCCTAGAGTGTAGCCTAGGTTGCCCGGAACGTAGAAATGAACATAACTTTCACACTGCTAGCAATTATTCGCTTTATACAATGGAAAAACTGTTCTATTTATTTTGTATTTTATGCTTCGGGCGTTGACTTCTATGGTCCTACCTATTCGATCTGGTGGAGTAACACCCTACAGTCAAGCCTAGGTTGCCCGGAACGTAGAAATGAAAATAACATTCACACCGGTTGCAATTATTCATGCTATACGATGAAAAACTGTTGCATTTTTATTGTACTTTATGCTTCTAGCGTTGACTTCTAAGGCCCTAACTATTCAATCTGTTGGAACAACGCCCTAGGGTGAAGCCTAGGTTGCCCGGAAAGTGGAAATGACAATAACTTTCACACTGGTTGCAATTATTCGTTTTATACGTAGGAAAAGCTGTTGCATCTTTATTGTATTTTATGCTTCTGTCGTTGACGTCTAAGACCGTAGCTATTAGATGTGGTGGAGCAACGCACTAGAGTGACGCCTAGGTTGCCCGGAACGTAGAAATGACAATAACTTTCACGACGGTAGCAATTATTCGTTTTATACGATGGAAAAACTGTTGTATTTATATTGTATTTCATGCTTCTGGCTTTGACTTCTAAGGGCCTAGCTATTCGATCTGGTGGAGCGACGCGCTAGAGTGAAGCCTAGGTTGCCCGGAACGTAGAAATGACCAACACTTTCAAACTGGTTGCAATTAATCCTTTTATACGATGGAAAAACTGTTGCATCTTTATTGCATTTTATGCTTCGGGCGTTGACTTCTAAGGCCCTAACTGTTCAATCTGTTGGAGCAACGCCCTATGGTGAAGCCTAGGTTGCCCGGAAAGTAGAAGTGACCATAACTTTCATACTGGTTGCAATTATTCGTTTAATACAATGAAAAAACTGTTCTATTTATTTTGTATTTTATGCTTCGGGCGTTCACTTCTAAGGCCCTAACTATTCGATCTGGTGGAGCAACGCCCTAGAGTGAAGCCTAGGTTGCCCGGAACGTAGAAATGACCATCACTTTCACACTGGTTGCAATTATTCCTGTTATACGACGGAAAAGCTCTTGTATATTTAGTGTATTTTATGCTTCGGGCGTTGACTTCTATGGCCCTACCTATTCGATCCGGTGGAGCAACACCCTACAGTCAAGCCTAGGTTGCCCAGAACGTAGAAATGACGTTTACTTTCATACTGGTTGCAATTATTCGTTTTATACGATGGAAAGGCTGTTGTATTTGTATTGTATTTTATGCTTCTGGCGTTGACTGCTAAGGCCCTAACTGTTTGATCCGGTGGAGCAACGCCCTAGAGTGAAGCCTAGGTTGCGCGGAACAATGATATGCCATTACTTTCACACTGGTTGCAATTATTCCTGATATACGATGGAAAAACTGTAGCATCTTTAATGTATTTTATGCTTCTGGCGTTGACTTCTAAGGCACTAACTATTCGATGTGGTGGAGCAACGCCCTAGAGTGAAACCTAGGTTGCTCGGAAAGTAGAAATGACCATGAGTTTCATACTGGTTGCAATTATTCGTTTTATACGATGGAAAAACTGTTGTATTAATATCGTCTTTTATGCTTCTGGCGTTGACTTCTTAGGCCCTAACTATTCGACCTGGTGGAGCAACGCCCTAGAGTGAAACCTAGGTTGCCCGGAACGTAGAATTGGCCATCCCTTTCAAACTGGTTGCAATTATTCCTGTTATATGATGGAAACACTGTTGTATTTTTATTGCATTTTATGCTTCGGGCGTTGACTTCTAAGGCCCTAACTATTCAATCTGTTGGAGCAACGCCCTAGGGTGAAGCGTAGGATGCTCGGAAAGTAGAAATGAGCATAAGTTTCATACTGGTTGCAATCATTCGTTTTATACGATGGAAAAACTGTTGTATTTATATTGTATTTTATGATTCTGGCGTTGACTTCTAAGGCCCTAGCTGTTCGATCTAGTGGAGCAACGCCCTAGAGTGAAGCTGAGGTTGCCCGGAAAGGAGAAATGACCATCACTTTCAAACTGGTTGCAATTAATCCTTTTATACGATGGAAAAGCTGTTGTATTTATATCCTATTTTATGCTTCTGGCGTTTACTTCTAAGGACCTAACTATTCGATCTGGTGGAGCAACGCCCTAGAGTGACGCCTAGGTTGCCCGGAACGTAGAAATGACCATAACTTTCACACTGGTTGCTAGCATTCGTCTTATACGATGGAAAAACTGTTATATTTCTATTGTATTTTATGCTTCTGGCGTTGACTTCTTAGGCCCTAACTGTTCGATCTGGTGGAACAACGCCCTAGAGTGAAGCCTAGGTTATCCGGAACGTAGAAATGACCAGTACATTCACACTGGTTGCAGTTATTCCTGTAAAACAATGGAAAAACTGTTGCATCTTTATTGTATTTTATGCTTCTGGCGTTGACTTCTAAAGCCCTAACTATTCGATCTTGTGGTGCTACGCCCTAGGGTGAAGCCTAGGTTGGCCGGAATGTAGAAATGTCCATAACTTTCACACTGGTTGCAATTATTCGTTTTATACGATTGAAAAACGGTTGTATTTTAATTGTATTTTATGCTTTTAGTGATGAATTCTAAGTCCCTAGCTATTCGATCTGGTGGAGCAACGCCCTAGAGTGAAGCCTAGGTTGCCCGGAACGTTGAAATGACCATAACTTTCACACCGGTTGCTATTATTCGTTTTATACGATGTAAAAGCTGTTTTATTTATATCGTATTTTATGCTTCTGGCGTTTACTTCTTAGGCCGTAACTATTCGGTCTGGTCGTGCAACGCCCTGGAGTGAAACCCAGGTTGCCCGGAACGTACAATTGGCCATCACTTTCAAACTGGCTGCAATTATTCCTGTTATATGTTGGAAACACTGTTGTATTTTTTTTGCATTTTATGGTTCGGGCGTTGACTTCTAAGGCCCTAACTGTTCAATCTGTTGGGGCAACGCCCTAGTGTGAAGCCTAGGTTGCTCGGAAAGTAGAAATGACCATAAGTTTCATACTGGTTGCAATCATTCGTTTTATACGATGGAAAAACTGTTGTATTCATATTGTATTTTATGATTCTGGCGTTGACTTCTAAGGCCCTAACTGTTTGATCTGGTGGACTAACGCCCTAGAATGAAGCCCAGGTTGCCCGGAACGTAGAAATGACCATATCTTTCACAGTGTTTGCAATTATTAATTTATTCGATGCCAAAGCTGTTGTATTTATATTGTATTTTATGCTTCTGGCATTGACTTCTTAGGCCCCAACTATTCGATCTGGAGGAGCAATGCCTCAGAGTTAAGTCTAGGATGCCCGAAACGCCGAAATTATCATTACTTTCACGCTTATTGCAATTATTCCTGTAATATGATGAAAAGACTGTTGTATTTTTATTGTATCTTATGCTCCTGGCGTTGACTCCTAAGGCCCTAACTATTCGATCTGGTGGAGCAGCACCCTGGAGTGAAGCCTAGGTTACCCGGAACGTGGAAATGACCAGAACTCTCACACTGGTTGCAATTATTCGTTTTATACGTTGTAAAAGCTGTTGTATTAATATCGTCCTTTATGCTTCTGGCGTTGACTTCTTATGCCCTAACTATTCGACCTGGTGGAGCAACGCCCTAGAGTGAAACCTAGGTTGCCCGGAACGTAGAAATGACCATTACATTCACACTGGTTGCAATTATTCCTGTTATACGATGAAAAAACTGTTGTATTTTTATTGTATTCTATGCTTCTGGCGTTTAATTCTAAGTCGCTAGCTATTTGATCTGGTGGAGCAACGACCTAGAGTGATGCCTAGATTGCCCGGAACGTAGAAATGACAATTACTTTCACACTGTTTGGTATTATTCATTTTGTACGATGGAAAAGCTGTTGTATTTATATTGTATTTTATTCCCCTGGCGTTGACTTCTAAGGCCGTAGCTATTAGATGCGGTGGATCAACGCCCTGGAGTGAAACCTGGGTTGCCCGGAACGTAGAAATGACCATAACTTTCACACTGGTTGCTATCTATCGTTTTATACGATGGAAAGACTGTTATATTTATATTGTATTTTATGCTTCGCGCGTTGACTTCTAAGGCCCTAACTGTTTGATCTGGTGGAGCAACGCCCTAGAGTGAAGCCTAGGTTGCCCGGAACGTAGAAATGACCATGAGTTTCATACTGGTTGCAATTATTCGTTTTATACGATGGAAAAACTGTTGTATTTATATTGTATTTTATGATTCTGGCGTTGACTTCTAAGGCCCTAGCTGTTCGATCTAGTGGAGCCACGCCCTAGAGTGAAGCCTAGGTTGCCCGGAACGTAGAAATAACCAGAACTCTCACACTGGTTGCAATTATTCGTTTTATACGATGTAAAAGCTGTTGTATTAATATCGTCTTTTATGCTTCTGGCGTTGACTTCTTAGGCCCTAACTATTCGACCTGGTGGAGCAACGCCCTAGAGTGAAACCTAGGATGCCCGCAACGTAGAAATGACCATTACATTCACACTGGTTGCAATTATTCCTGTTATACGATGGAAAGACTGTTATATTTATATTGTATTTTATGCTTCGGGCGTTGACTTCTAAGGCCCTGACTGTTTGATCTGGTGGAGCAACGCCCTAGAGTGAAGCCTAGGTTGCCCGGAACGTAGAAATAACCATTACTTTCACACTGTTTGCAATTATTCCTTTTATACGATGGAAAAGCTGATGTATTTATATCGCATTTTATGCTTCTGGCGTTGACTTCTAAGGCCCTAGCTATTCGATCTAGTGGAGCAACACCCTAGAGTGAAACCTGGGTTGCCGGAACGTAGAAATGACCATAACTTTCACACTGGTTGCTATCTTTCGTTTTATACGATGGAAAGACTGTTATATTTATATTGTATTTTATGCTTCGGGCGTTGACTTCTAAGGCCCTGACTGTTTGATCTGGTGGAGCAACGCCCTAGAGTGAAGCCTAGGTTGCCCGGAACGTAGAAATAACCATTACTTTCACACTGTTTGCAATTATTCCTTTTATACGATGGAAAAACTGTTGTATTTATATCGTATTTTATGCTTCTGGCGTTGATTTCTAAGGCCCTAGCTATTCGATCTAGTGGAGCAACGCCCTAGAGTGAAGCCTAGGTTGCTCGGAAAGTAGAAATGACCATAAGTTTCATACTGGTTGCAATTATTCGTTTTATACGATGGAAAAGCTGTTGTATTTATATTGTATTTTATGCTTCTGGCGTTGACTTCTAAGGCACTAACTATTCGATTTGGTGGAGCAACGCCCTAGAGTGAAGCCTAGGTTGCCCGGAACGTAGAATTGGCTATCCCTTTCAAACTGGTTGCAATTATTCCTGTTATATGATGGAAACACTGTTGTATTTTTATTGCATTTTATGCTTCGGGCGTTGACTTCTAAGGCCCTAACTATTCAATCTGTTGGAGCAACGCCCTAGGGTGAAGCGTAGGATGCTCGGAAAGTAGAAATGAGCATAAGTTTCATACTGGTTGCAATCATTCGTTTTTTACGATGGAAAAACTGTTGTATTTATATTGTATTTTATGATTCTGGCGTTGACTTCTAAGGCCCTAGCTGTTCGATCTAGTGGAGCAACGCCCTAGAGTGAAGCTGAGGTTGCCCGGAAAGGAGAAATGACCATCACTTTCAAACTGGTTGCAATTAATCCTTTTATACGATGGAAAAGCTGTTGTATTTATATTGTATTTTATGCTTCTGGCGTTGACTTCTTAGGCCCTAACTATTCCCTCTGGTGGATCAACACGCTAGAGTGAAACCTACGTTGCCCGGAACGTAGAAGTGACCATTCCTTTCACACTGGTTGCAATTATTTCTGCTATACGATGGAAAAACAGTTGTATTTTAATTGTATTTTATGCTTTTAGCGATGAATTCTAAGTCCCGAGCTATTCGATCTGGTGGAACAACGCCCTAGAGTGAAGCCTAGGTTATCCGGAACGTAGAAATGACCAGTACATTCACACTGGTTGCAGTTATTCCTGTAAAACAATGGAAAAACTGTTGCATCTTTATTGTATTTTATGCTTCTGGCGTTGACTTCTAAAGCCCTAACTATTCGATCTTGTGGTGCTACGCCCTAGGGTGAAGCCTAGGTTGGCCGGAATGTAGAAATGTCCATAACTTTCACACTGGTTGCAATTATTCGTTTTATACGATTGAAAAACGGTTGTATTTTAATTGTATTTTATGCTTTTAGTGATGAATTCTAAGTCCCTAGCTATTCGATCTGGTGGAGCAACGCCCTAGAGTGAAGCCTAGGTTGCCCGGAACGTTGAAATGACCATAACTTTCACACCGGTTGCTATTATTCGTTTTATACGATGTAAAAGCTGTTTTATTTATATCGTATTTTATGCTTCTGGCGTTTACTTCTTAGGCCGTAACTATTCGGTCTGGTCGTGCAACGCCCTGGAGTGAAACCCAGGTTGCCCGGAACGTACAATTGGCCATCACTTTCAAACTGGCTGCAATTATTCCTGTTATATGTTGGAAACACTGTTGTATTTTTTTTGCATTTTATGGTTCGGGCGTTGACTTCTAAGGCCCTAACTGTTCAATCTGTTGGGGCAACGCCCTAGTGTGAAGCCTAGGTTGCTCGGAAAGTAGAAATGACCATAAGTTTCATACTGGTTGCAATCATTCGTTTTATACGATGGAAAAACTGTTGTATTTATATTGTATTTTATGATTCTGGCGTTGACTTCTAAGGCCATAACTGTTTGATCTGGTGGACTAACGCCCTAGAATGAAGCCCAGGTTGCCCGGAACGTAGAAATGACCATATCTTTCACAGTGTTTGCAATTATTAATTTATTCGATGCCAAAGCTGTTGTATTTATATTGTATTTTATGCTTCTGGCATTGACTTCTTAGGCCCCAACTATTCGATCTGGAGGAGCAATGCCTCAGAGTTAAGTCTAGGATGCCCGAAACGCCGAAATTATCATTACTTTCACGCTTATTGCAATTATTCCTGTAATATGATGAAAAGACTGTTGTATTTTTATTGTATCTTATGCTCCTGGCGTTGACTCCTAAGGCCCTAACTATTCGATCTGGTGGAGCAGCACCCTGGAGTGAAGCCTAGGTTACCCGGAACGTGGAAATGACCAGAACTCTCACACTGGTTGCAATTATTCGTTTTATACGTTGTAAAAGCTGTTGTATTAATATCGTCCTTTATGCTTCTGGCGTTGACTTCTTAGGCCCTAACTATTCGACCTGGTGGAGCAACGCCCTAGAGTGAAACCTAGGTTGCCCGGAACGTAGAAATGACCATTACATTCACACTGGTTGCAATTATTCCTGTTATACGATGAAAAAACTGTTGTATTTTTATTGTATTCTATGCTTCTGGCGTTTAATTCTAAGTCGCTAGCTATTTGATCTGGTGGAGCAACGACCTAGAGTGATGCCTAGATTGCCCGGAACGTAGAAATGACAATTACTTTCACACTGTTTGGTATTATTCATTTTGTACGATGGAAAAGCTGTTGTATTTATATTGTATTTTATTCCCCTGGCGTTGACTTCTAAGGCCGTAGCTATTAGATGCGGTGGATCAACGCCCTGGAGTGAAACCTGGGTTGCCCGGAACGTAGAAATGACCATAACTTTCACACTGGTTGCTATCTATCGTTTTATACGATGGAAAGACTGTTATATTTATATTGTATTTTATGCTTCGCGCGTTGACTTCTAAGGCCCTAACTGTTTGATCTGGTGGAGCAACGCCCTAGAGTGAAGCCTAGGTTGCCCGGAACGTAGAAATGACCATTACTTTCACACTGTTTGCAATTATTCCTTTTATACGATGGAAAAGCTGTTGTATTTATATCGTATTTTATGCTTCTGGCGTTGACTTCTAAGGCCCTAGCAGTTCGATCTAGTGGAGCAACGCCCTAGAGTGAAGCTGCGGTTGCCCGGAAAGGAGAAATGACCATCACTTTCAAACTGGTTGCAATTAATCCTTTTATACGATGGAAAAGCTGTTGTATTTATATCCTATTTTATGCTTCTGGCGTTTACTTCTAAGGACCTAACTATTCGATCTGGTGGAGCAACGCACTAGAGTGAAGCCTAGGTTGCTCGGAATGTAGAAATGACCATAACTTTCACACTGGTTGCAATTATTCGTTTTATACAATGGAAAACCTGTTCGATTTATTTTGTACTTTATGTTTCGGGCGTTGACTTCTAAGGCCCTAACTGTTTGATCTGCTGCACCAACGCCCTAGAATGAAGCCTAGGTTGCCCGGAACGTAGAAATGACCATATCTTTCACACTGTTTGCAATTATTAATTTATTCGATGCCAAAGCTGTTGTATTTATATTGTATTTTATGCTTCTGGCATTGACTTCTTAGGCCCCAACTATTCGATCTGGAAGAGCAATGCCTCAGAGTTAGGTCTAGGATGCCCGAAACGCCGAAATGATCATTACTTTCACGCTTATTGCAATTATTCCTGTAATACGATGAAAAGACTGTTGTATTTTTATTGTATCTTATGCTGCTGGCGTTGACTTATAAGGCCCTAACTATTCGATCTGGTGGAGCAACACCCTGGAGTGAAGCCTAGGTTGCCCGGAACGTGGAAATGACCAGAACTCTCACACTGGTTGCAATTATACGTTTTATACGATGTAAAAGCTGTTTTATTTATATCGTATTTTATGCATCTGGCGTTGACTTCTTAGGCCCTAACTATTCGACCTGGTGGAGCAACGCCCTCGAGTGAAACCTAGGTTGCCCGGAACGTAGAAATGACCATTACATTCACACTGGTAGCAGTTATTCCTGTTATACGATGGAAAAACTGTTGTATTTTTATTGTATTCTATGCTTCTGGCGTTTAATTCTAAGTCGCTAGCTATTTGATCTGGTGGAGCAACGACTTAGAGTGATGCCTAGGTTGCCCGGAACGTAGAAATGACAATTACTTTCACACGGTTTGGTATTATTCATTTTGTACGATGGAAAAGCTGTTGTATTTATATTGTATTTTATGCCTCTGGCGTTGACTTCTAAGGCCGTAGCTATTAGATGCGGTGGAGCAACGCCCTAGAGTGACGCCTAGGTTGCCCGGAACGTAGAAATGACCATAACTTTCACACTGGTTGCTAGCATTCGTCTTATACGATGGAAAAACTGTTATATTTATGTTGTACTTTATGCTTCTGGCGTTGACTTCTTAGGCCCTAACTGTTCGATCTAGTCGAACAACGCCCTAGAGTGAAGCCTAGGTTATCCGGAACGTAGAAATGACCAGTACATTCACACTGGTTGCAGTTATTCCTGTAAAACAATGGAAAAACTGTTGCATCTTTATTGTATTTTATGCTTCTGGCGTTGACTTCTAAGGCCCTAACTATTCGACCTGGTGGAGCAACGCCCTAGAGTGAAACCTAGGTTGCCCGGAACGTAGAAATGACCATTACATTCACACTGGTTGCAATTATTCCTGTTATACGATGGAAAAACTGTTGTATTTTTATTGTATTCTTTGCTTCTGGCGTTTAATTGTAAGTCGCTAGCTATTTGATCTGGTGGAGCAACGACCTAGAGTGATGCCTAGGTTGCCCGGAACGTAGAAATGACAATTACTTTCACACTGTTTGGTATTATTCATTTTGTACGATGGAAAAGCTGTTGTATTTATATTGTATTTTATTCCTCTGGCGTTGACTTCTAAGGCCGTAGCTATTAGATGCGGTGGAGCAACGCCCTAGAGTGACGCCTAGGTTGCCCGGAACGTAGAAATGACCATAACTTTCACACTGGTTGCTATCACTCGTTTTATACGATGGAAAAACTGTTATATTTATATTGTATTTTATGCTTCTGGCGTTGACTTCTTAGGCCCTAACTGTTCGATCTGGTGGAACAACGCCCTAGAGTGAAGCCTAGGTTATCCGGAACGTAGAAATGACCAGTACATTCACACTGGTTGCAGTTATTCCTGTAAAACAATGGAAAAACTATTGCATCTTTATTGTATTTTATGCTTCTGGCGTTGACATCTAAGGCCTTAACTATTCGATCTGGTGGAGCAACGCCGTAGAGTGACGCCTAGCTTGCTCGGAACGTTGAAATGACCATAACTTTCACACTGGTTGCTATTATACGTTTTATGCGATGTAAAAGCTGTTTTATTTATATCGTATTTTATGCTTCTGGCGTTGACTTCTTAGGACCTAACTACTCGACCTGGTGGAGCAACGCCCTAGAGTGAAACCTAGGTTGCCCTGAACGTAGAAATGACCATTACATTCACACTGGTTGCAATTATTCCTGTTATACGAAGGAAAAACTGTTGTATTTTTATTGTATTCTATGCTTCTGGCGTTTAATTCTAAGTCGCTAGCTATTTGATGAGGTGGATCAACGACCTTGAGTGGAGCCTAGGTTGCCCGGAACGTAGAAATGACAATTACTTTCACACTGTTTGGTATTATTCATTTTGTACGATGGAAAAGCTGTTGTATTTATATTGTATTTTATGCCTCTGGCGTTGACTTCTAAGGCCGTAGCCATTAGATGCGGTGGAGCAACGCCCTAGAGTGACGCCTAGGTTGCCCGGAACGTTGAAATGACCATAACTTTCACACTGGTTGCTAGCATTCGTCTTATACGATGGAAAAACTGTTATATTTATATTGTATTTTATGCTTCTGGCGTTGACTTCTTAGGCCCTAACTGTTCGGTCTGGTGGAACAACGCCCTAGAGTGAAGCCTAGGTTATCCGGAACGTAGAAATGACCAGTACATTCACACTGGTTGCAGTTATTCCTGTAAAACAATGGAAAAACTGTTGCATCTTTATTGTATTTTATGCTTCTGGCGTTGACTTCTAAAGCCCTAACTATTCGATCTTGTGGTGCTACGCCCTAGGGTGAAGCCTAGGTTGGCCGGAATGTAGAAATGTCCATAACTTTCATACTGGTTGCAATTATTCGTTTTATACGATTGAAAAACGGTTGTATTTTAATTGTATTTTATGCTTTTAGCGATGAATTCTAAGTCCCTAGCTATTCGATCTGGTGGAGCAACGCCCTAGAGTGACGCCTAGCTTGCTCGGAACGATGAAATGACCATAACTTTCACACCGGTTGCTATTATTCGTTTTATACGATGTAAAAGCTGTTTTATTTATATCGTATTTTATGCTTCTGGCGTTGACTTCTTAGGCCGTAACTATTCGGTCTGGTGGAGCAACGCCCTGGAGTGAAACCCAGGTTGCCCGGAACGTACAATTGGCCATCACTTTCAAACTGGCTGCAATTATTCCTGTTATATGTTGGAAACACTGTCGTATTTTTTTTGCATTTTATGGTTCGGGCGTTGACTTCTAAGGCCCTAACTGTTCAATCTGTTGGGGCAACGCCCTAGTGTGAAGCCTAGGTTGCTCGGAGAGTAGAAATGACCATAAGTTTCATACTGGTTGCAATCATTCGTTTTATACGATGGAAAAACTGTTGTATTTATATTGTATTTTATGATTCTGGCGTTGACTTCTAAGGCCCTAACTGTTTGATCTGGTGGACTAACGCCCTAGAATGAAGCCCAGGTTGCCGGAACGTAGAAATGACCATAACTTTCACACTGGTTGCTAGCATTCGTCTTATACGATGGAAAAACTGTTATATTTCTATTGTATTTTATGCTTCTGGCGTTGACTTCTTAGGCCCTAACTGTTCGATCTGGTGGAACAACGCCCTAGAGTGAAGCCTAGGTTATCCGGAACGTAGAAATGACCAGTACATTCACACTGGTTGCAGTTATTCCTGTAAAACAATGGAAAAACTGTTGCATCTTTATTGTATTTTATGCTTCTGGCGTTGACTTCTAAAGCCCTAACTATTCGATCTTGTGGTGCTACGCCCTAGGGTGAAGCCTAGGTTGGCCGGAATGTAGAAATGTCCATAACTTTCACACTGGTTGCAATTATTCGTTTTATACGATTGAAAAACGGTTGTATTTTAATTGTATTTTATGCTTTTAGTGATGAATTCTAAGTCCCTAGCTATTCGATCTGGTGGAGCAACGCCCTAGAGTGAAGCCTAGGTTGCCCGGAACGTTGAAATGACCATACCTTTCACACCGGTTGCTATTATTCGTTTTATACGATGTAAAAGCTGTTTTATTTATATCGTATTTTATGCTTCTGGCGTTTACTTCTTAGGCCGTAACTATTCGGTCTGGTCGTGCAACGCCCTGGAGTGAAACCCAGGTTGCCCGGAACGTACAATTGGCCATCACTTTCAAACTGGCTGCAATTATTCCTGTTATATGTTGGAAACACTGTTGTATTTTTTTTGCATTTTATGGTTCGGGCGTTGACTTCTAAGGCCCTAACTGTTCAATCTGTTGGGGCAACGCCCTAGTGTGAAGCCTAGGTTGCTCGGAAAGTAGAAATGACCATAAGTTTCATACTGGTTGCAATCATTCGTTTTATACGATGGAAAAACAGTTGTATTTATATTGTATTTTATGATTCTGGCGTTGACTTCTAAGGCCCTAACTGTTTGATCTGGTGGACTAACGCCCTAGAATGAAGCCCAGGTTGCCCGGAACGTAGAAATGACCATATCTTTCACAGTGTTTGCAATTATTAATTTATTCGATGCCAAAGCTGTTGTATTTATATTGTATTTTATGCTTCTGGCGTTGACTTCTTAGGCCCCAACTATTCGATCTGGAGGAGCAATGCCTCAGAGTTAAGTCTAGGATGCCCGAAACGCCGAAATTATCATTACTTTCACGCTTATTGCAATTATTCCTGTAATATGTTGAAAAGACTGTTGTATTTTTATTGTATCTTATGCTCCTGGCGTTGACTCCTAAGGCCCTAACTATTCGATCTGGTGGAGCAGCACCCTGGAGTGAAGCCTAGGTTACCCGGAACGTGGAAATGACCAGAACTCTCACACTGGTTGCAATTATTCGTTTTATACGTTGTAAAAGCTGTTGTATTAATATCGTCCTTTATGCTTCTGGCGTTGACTTCTTAGGCCCTAAATATTCGACCTGGTGGAGCAACGCCCTAGAGTGAAACCTAGGTTGCCGGAACGTAGAAATGACCATTACATTCACACTGGTTGCAATTATTCCTGTTATACGATGAAAAAACTGTTGTATTTTTATTGTATTCTATGCTTCTGGCGTTTAATTCTAAGTCGCTAGCTAGTTGATCTGGTGGAGCAACGACCTAGAGTGATGCCTAGATTGCCCGGAACGTAGAAATGACAATTACTTTCACACTGTTTGGTATTATTCATTTTGTACGATGGAAAAGCTGTTGTATTTATATTGTATTTTATTCCCCTGGCGTTGACTTCTAAGGCCGTAGCTATTAGATGCGGTGGATCAACGCCCTGGAGTGAAACCTGGGTTGCCCGGAACGTAGAAATGACCATAACTTTCACACTGGTTGCTATCTATCGTTTTATACGATGGAAAGACTGTTATATTTATATTGTATTTTATGCTTCGCGCGTTGACTTCTAAGGCCCTAACTGTTTGATCTGGTGGAGCAACGCCCTAGAGTCAAGCCTAGGTTGCCCGGAACGTAGAAATGACCATTACTTTCACACTGTTTGCAATTATTCCTTTTATACGATGGAAAAGCTGTTGTATTTATATCGTATTTTATGCTTCTGGCGTTGACTTCTAAGGCCCTAGCAGTTCGATCTAGTGGAGCAACGCCCTAGAGTGAAGCTGCGGTTGCCCGGAAAGGAGAAATGACCATCACTTTCAAACTGGTTGCAATTAATCCTTTTATACGATGGAAAAGCTGTTGTATTTATATCCTATTTTATGCTTCTGGCGTTTACTTCTAAGGACCTAACTATTCGATCTGGTGGAGCAACGCACTAGAGTGAAGCCTAGGTTGCTCGGAATGTAGAAATGACCATAACTTTCACACTGGTTGCAATTATTCGTTTTATACAATGGAAAACCTGTTCGATTTATTTTGTACTTTATGTTTCGGGCGTTGACTTCTAAGGCCCTAACTGTTTGATCTGCTGCACCAACGCCCTAGAATGAAGCCTAGGTTGCCCGGAACGTAGAAATGACCATATCTTTCACACTGTTTGCAATTATTAATTTATTCGATGCCAAAGCTGTTGTATTTATATTGTATTTTATGCTTCTGGCATTGACTTCTTAGGCCCCAACTATTCGATCTGGAAGAGCAATGCCTCAGAGTTAGGTCTAGGATGCCCGAAACGCCGAAATGATCATTACTTTCACGCTTATTGCAATTATTCCTGTAATACGATGAAAAGACTGTTGTATTTTTATTGTATCTTATGCTGCTGGCGTTGACTTATAAGGCCCTAACTATTCGATCTGGTGGAGCAACACCCTGGAGTGAAGCCTAGGTTGCCCGGAACGTGGAAATGACCAGAACCCTCACACTGGTTGCAATTATACGTTTTATACGATGTAAAAGCTGTTTTATTTGTATCGTATTTTATGCATCTGGCGTTGACTTCTTAGGCCCTAACTATTCGACCTGGTGGAGCAACGCCCTCGAGTGAAACCTAGGTTGCCCGGAACGTAGAAATGACCATTACATTCACACTGGTAGCAGTTATTCCTGTTATACGATGGAAAAACTGTTGTATTTTTATTGTATTCTATGCTTCTGGCGTTTAATTCTAAGTCGCTAGCTATTTGATCTGGTGGAGCAACGACTTAGAGTGATGCCTAGGTTGCCCGGAACGTAGAAATGACAATTACTTTCACACGGTTTGGTATTATTCATTTTGTACGATGGAAAAGCTGTTGTATTTATATTGTATTTTATGCCTCTCGCGTTGACTTCTAAGGCCGTAGCTATTAGATGCGGTGGAGCAACGCCCTAGAGTGACGCCTAGGTTGCCCGGAACGTAGAAATGACCATAACTTTCACACTGGTTGCTAGCATTCGTCTTATACGATGGAAAAACTGTTATATTTATGTTGTACTTTATGCTTCTGGCGTTGACTTCTTAGGCCCTAACTGTTCGATCTAGTCGAACAACGCCCTAGAGTGAAGCCTAGGTTATCCGGAACGTAGAAATGACCAGTACATTCACACTGGTTGCAGTTATTCCTGTAAAACAATGGAAAAACTGTTGCATCTTTATTGTATTTTATGCTTCTGGCGTTGACTTCTAAGGCCCTAACTATTCGACCTGGTGGAGCAACGCCCTAGAGTGAAACCTAGGTTGCCCGGAACGTAGAAATGACCATTACATTCACACTGGTTGCAATTATTCCTGTTATACGATGGAAAAACTGTTGTATTTTTATTGTATTCTATGCTTCTGGCGTTTAATTCTAAGTCGCTAGCTATTTGATCTGGTGGAGCAACGACCTAGAGTGATGCCTAGGTTGCCCGGAACGTAGAAATGACAATTACTTTCACACTGTTTGGTATTATTCATTTTGTACGATGGAAAAGCTGTTGTATTTATATTGTATTTTATTCCTCTGGCGTTGACTTCTAAGGCCGTAGCTATTAGATGCGGTGGAGCAACGCCCTAGAGTGACGCCTAGGTTGCCCGGAACGTAGAAATGACCATAACTTTCACACTGGTTGCTATCACTCGTTTTATACGATGGAAAAACTGTTATATTTATATTTTATTTTATGCTTCTGGCGTTGACTTCTTAGGCCCTAACTGTTCGATCTGGTGGAACAACGCCCTAGAGTGAAGCCTAGGTTATCCGGAACGTAGAAATGACCAGTACATTCACACTGGTTGCAGTTATTCCTGTAAAACAATGGAAAAACTATTGCATCTTTATTGTATTTTATGCTTCTGGCGTTGACATCTAAGGCCTTAACTATTCGATCTGGTGGAGCAACGCCGTAGAGTGACGCCTAGCTTGCTCGGAACGTTGAAATGACCATAACTTTCACACTGGTTGCTATTATACGTTTTATGCGATGTAAAAGCTGTTTTATTTATATCGTATTTTATGCTTCTGGCGTTGACTTCTTAGGACCTAACTACTCGACCTGGTGGAGCAACGCCCTAGAGTGAAACCTAGGTTGCCCTGAACGTAGAAATGACCATTACATTCACACTGGTTGCAATTATTCCTGTTATACGAAGGAAAAACTGTTGTATTTTTATTGTATTCTATGCTTCTGGCGTTTAATTCTAAGTCGCTAGCTATTTGATGAGGTGGATCAACGACCTTGAGTGGAGCCTAGGTTGCCCGGAACGTAGAAATGACAATTACTTTCACACTGTTTGGTATTATTCATTTTGTACGATGGAAAGCTGTTGTATTTATATTGTATTTTATGCCTCTGGCGTTGACTTCTAAGGCCGTAGCCATTAGATGCGGTGGAGCAACGCCCTAGAGTGACGCCTAGGTTGCCCGGAACGTTGAAATGACCATAACTTTCACACTGGTTGCTAGCATTCGTCTTATACGATGGAAAAACTGTTATATTTATATTGTATTTTATGCTTCTGGCGTTGACTTCTTAGGCCCTAACTGTTCGATCTGGTGGAACAACGCCCTAGAGTGAAGCCTAGGTTATCCGGAACGTAGAAATGACCAGTACATTCACACTGGTTGCAGTTATTCCTGTAAAACAATGGAAAAACTGTTGCATCTTTATTGTATTTTATGCTTCTGGCGTTGACTTCTAAAGCCCTAACTATTCGATCTTGTGGTGCTACGCCCTAGGGTGAAGCCTAGGTTGGCCGGAATGTAGAAATGTCCATAACTTTCATACTGGTTGCAATTATTCGTTTTATACGATTGAAAAACGGTTGTATTTTAATTGTATTTTATGCTTTTAGCGATGAATTCTAAGTCCCTAGCTATTCGATCTGGTGGAGCAACGCCCTAGAGTGACGCCTAGCTTGCTCGGAACGATGAAATGACCATAACTTTCACACCGGTTGCTATTATTCGTTTTATACGATGTAAAAGCTGTTTTATTTATATCGTATTTTATGCTTCTGGCGTTGACTTCTTAGGCCGTAACTATTCGGTCTGGTGGAGCAACGCCCTGGAGTGAAACCCAGGTTGCCCGGAACGTACAATTGGCCATCACTTTCAAACTGGCTGCAATTATTCCTGTTATATGTTGGAAACACTGTCGTATTTTTTTTGCATTTTATGGTTCGGGCGTTGACTTCTAAGGCCCTAACTGTTCAATCTGTTGGGGCAACGCCCTAGTGTGAAGCCTAGGTTGCTCGGAGAGTAGAAATGACCATAAGTTTCATACTGGTTGCAATCATTCGTTTTATACGATGGAAAAACTGTTGTATTTATATTGTATTTTATGATTCTGGCGTTGACTTCTAAGGCCCTAACTGTTTGATCTGGTGGACTAACGCCCTAGAATGAAGCCCAGGTTGCCGGAACGTAGAAATGACCATAACTTTCACACTGGTTGCTAGCATTCGTCTTATACGATGGAAAAACTGTTATATTTCTATTGTATTTTATGCTTCTGGCGTTGACTTCTTAGGCCCTAACTGTTCGATCTGGTGGAACAACGCCCTAGAGTGAAGCCTAGGTTATCCGGAACGTAGAAATGACCAGTACATTCACACTGGTTGCAGTTATTCCTGTAAAACAATGGAAAAACTGTTGCATCTTTATTGTATTTTATGCTTCTGGCGTTGACTTCTAAAGCCCTAACTATTCGATCTTGTGGTGCTACGCCCTAGGGTGAAGCCTAGGTTGGCCGGAATGTAGAAATGTCCATAACTTTCACACTGGTTGCAATTATTCGTTTTATACGATTGAAAAACGGTTGTATTTTAATAGTATTTTATGCTTTTAGTGATGAATTCTAAGTCCCTAGCTATTCGATCTGGTGGAGCAACGCCCTAGAGTGAAGCCTAGGTTGCCCGGAACGTTGAAATGACCATACCTTTCACACCGGTTGCTATTATTCGTTTTATACGATGTAAAAGCTGTTTTATTTATATCGTATTTTATGCTTCTGGCGTTTACTTCTTAGGCCGTAACTATTCGGTCTGGTCGTGCAACGCCCTGGAGTGAAACCCAGGTTGCCCGGAACGTACAATTGGCCATCACTTTCAAACTGGCTGCAATTATTCCTGTTATATGTTGGAAACACTGTTGTATTTTTTTTGCATTTTATGGTTCGGGCGTTGACTTCTAAGGCCCTAACTGTTCAATCTGTTGGGGCAACGCCCTAGTGTGAAGCCTAGGTTGCTCGGAAAGTAGAAATGACCATAAGTTTCATACTGGTTGCAATCATTCGTTTTATACGATGGAAAAACAGTTGTATTTATATTGTATTTTATGATTCTGGCGTTGACTTCTAAGGCCCTAACTGTTTGATCTGGTGGACTAACGCCCTAGAATGAAGCCCAGGTTGCCCGGAACGTAGAAATGACCATATCTTTCACAGTGTTTGCAATTATTAATTTATTCGATGCCAAAGCTGTTGTATTTATATTGTATTTTATGCTTCTGGCATTGACTTCTTAGGCCCCAACTATTCGATCTGGAGGAGCAATGCCTCAGAGTTAAGTCTAGGATGCCCGAAACGCCGAAATTATCATTACTTTCACGCTTATTGCAATTATTCCTGTAATATGTTGAAAAGACTGTTGTATTTTTATTGTATCTTATGCTCCTGGCGTTGACTCCTAAGGCCCTAACTATTCGATCTGGTGGAGCAGCACCCTGGAGTGAAGCCTAGGTTACCCGGAACGTGGAAATGACCAGAACTCTCACACTGGTTGCAATTATTCGTTTTATACGTTGTAAAAGCTGTTGTATTAATATCGTCCTTTATGCTTCTGGCGTTGACTTCTTAGGCCCTAACTATTCGACCTGGTGGAGCAACGCCCTAGAGTGAAACCTAGGTTGCCGGAACGTAGAAATGACCATTACATTCACACTGGTTGCAATTATTCCTGTTATACGATGAAAAAACTGTTGTATTTTTATTGTATTCTATGCTTCTGGCGTTTAATTCTAAGTCGCTAGCTATTTGATCTGGTGGAGCAACGACCTAGAGTGATGCCTAGATTGCCCGGAACGTAGAAATGACAATTACTTTCACACTGTTTGGTATTATTCATTTTGTACGATGGAAAAGCTGTTGTATTTATATTGTATTTTATTCCTCTGGCGTTGACTTCTAAGGCCGTAGCTATTAGATGCGGTGGATCAACGCCCTGGAGTGAAACCTGGGTTGCCCGGAACGTAGAAATGACCATAACTTTCACACTGGTTGCTATCTATCGTTTTATACGATGGAAAGACTGTTATATTTATATTGTATTTTATGCTTCGCGCGTTGACTTCTAAGGCCCTAACTGTTTGATCTGGTGGAGCAACGCCCTAGAGTGAAGCCTAGGTTGCCCGGAACGTAGAAATGACCATTACTTTCACACTGTTTGCAATTATTCCTTTTATACGATGGAAAAGCTGTTGTATTTATATCGTATTTTATGCTTCTGGCGCTGACTTCTAAAGCCCTGACTATTCGATCTGGTGGAGCAACGCCCCAGTGTCAAGCCTAAGTTGCCCGGAACGTAGAAATGAACGTTACTTTCACACTGTTTGCAATTATTCAATTTATACGCTGGAAAAGCTGTTGTAATTATATTGTATTTTATGCTTCTGACGTTGGCTTCTAAGGCCGTAGCTATTCGATGTGGCGGAGCAACGCCCTATAGTGAAGCCTAGGTTGCCCGGAAAATAGAAATGACCATAACTTTCACACTGTCTGCAATTATTCGTTTTATACGATGGAAAAGCTGTTGTATTTGTTTTGCATTTTATATTTCTGGCGTTGACTTCAAAGGTCCTTACAGTTCGGTATGGAGGCACAACGCCATAGAGTGAAGCCTAGGTTGCCCGGAACGTAGAAGTGACCATCCCTTTCACACTGGTTGCAATTACTCCTGCTATACGATGGAAAAACTGTTGTATCTTTATTGTATTTTATGCTTCGGGCGTTGACTTCTAATGCCCTAACTATTCGATCTGTTGGAGCAACGCACTAGAGTGACGTCTAGGTTGCCCGGAACGTAGAAATGGCCATTGCTTTCAAACTGGACGCAATTATTCGTTTTATACGATGGACAAACTGTCGTATTTATATTGTATTTTATGCCTCTGGCGTTGACGTCTTAGGCCCTAACTATTCGATCTGGTGGAACAACGACCTAGATTGAAGCCTATGTTGCCCGGAACGTAGAAACGACTATCACATTCACAATGGTTCGAATTATTCCATGTATACGATGGAAAAACTGTTGTATCTTTATTGTATTTTATGCTTCGTGCGTTGACTTCTAAGGCCCTAACTATTTGATCTGGTGGAGCAACGCCCTAGAGTGGAGCCTAGGTTGCACGGAATGTAGAAGTGACCATTACTTTCACGCTGCTTGCAATTATTCTAGTTATACGATGAAAAACTGTTGTACTTTTATTGTATTTTATGCTTCTGGCGTTGACTTCTAAGTCCCTAGGTATTCGATCTGGTGTAGCAACGACCTAGAGTGAAACCTAGATTGCCCGGAACGTAGAAATGACCATAACCTTCACGCTGGCTGCAATTACTCCTGTTATGCGATTCAAAAACTGTTGTATCTTTATTGTACTTTATGCTTCGAGCTTTGACTTCTAAGGCGCTAACTATTCGATCCGATGGAGCAACGCCCTAGAGTGAAGCCTAGGTTGCCCGGAACGTAGAAGTGGCCATTACGTTCACATTGGATGCAATTATGCGTTTTATACGATGGAAAAGCTGCTGTATTTATATTGTATTTTATGCTTCTGGCGTTGACTTCTAAAGCCCTAACTATTCGATCCGGTGGAGCAACGTCCTAGAGTGACGCCTAGGTTGCCCGGAACGTAGAAATGGCCATTACTTTCACACTGGATGTAATTATTCGTTTTATACGATGGAAAATCTGTTGTATTTATATCGTATTTTATGCATCTGGCGTTGACTTCTTAGGCCCTAACTATTCCATCTGGTGGAACAACTCCCTAGGGTGAAGCCTAGGTTGCCCGGAAGGTAGAAATGACCATAACTTTCACACTGGTAGCAATTATTCGTTTTATACGATGGAAAAACTGTTGTATTTATTTTGTATTTTATGCTTCGGGCGTTGACTTCTAAGGCCCTAACTATTCGATCTGGTAGAGCAACGCCCTAGAGTGAAGCCTAGGTTGCCCGGTACGTAGAAAGGACCATAAGTTTCATACTGGTTGCAATTATTCGTTTTATACGATGGAAAAACTGTTGTATTTATATTGTATTTTATGCTTCTGGCGTTCACTTCTTCGGCCCTAACTATTCGATCTGGTGGTACAGCGCACTAGGGTGACGCCTAGGTTGACCGGAACGTAGAAATGACCATAACTTTTACACTGGCAGCAATTATTCGTTTTATACAATGGAAAAATCGTTCTATTTATTTTGTATTTTATGCTTCGGGCGTTGACTTCTAAGGCCCTAACTATTCAATCTGTTGGAGCAACGCCCTAGGGTGAAGCCTAGGTTGCCCGGAACGTAGAAATGACCATAACTTTCATACTGGTTGCAATTATTCGTTTTATACGATGGAAAATCTGTTGTATTTATATCGTATTTTATGCTTCTGGCGTTGACTTCTAAGGCCCTAAGTGTTTGATCTGGTGGAGCACCGCCGTAGAGTGAAGCCTAGGTTGCCCGGTACGTAGAAATGACCATAACTTTCACACTGGTTGCTATTATTCGCTTTATACGATGGAGAAACTGTTATATTTATATTGTATTTAAGCTTCTGGCGTTGACTTCTGAGGCCCTAACTGTTTGATCTGTTGGAGCACCGCCGTAGAGTGAAGCCTAGGTTGCCCGGAACGTAGAAATGACCATAACTTTCACACTGGTTGCTATTATTCGTTTTATAAGATGGAAAAACTGTTATATTTATATTGTATTTAAGCTTCTGACGTTGACTTCTGAGGCCGTTGCTATTCGATGTGGTGGAAGAACGCCATAGAGTGAAGCCTAGGTAGCCCGGATCGTAGAAATGTCCATATCTTTCACACTGTTTGCAATTTTTCGTTTTATACGATGGAAAAACTGTATTATTTATTTTGTATTTTATGCTTCGGGCGTTGACTTCTAAGGACCTAACTATTCGGTCTGGTGGAGCAACGCCCTAGAGTGAAACCTAGATTGCCCGGAACGTAGAAATGACCATAACCTTCACGCTGGCTGCAATTACTCCTGTTATGCGATTCAAAAACTGTTGTATCTTTATTGTACTTTATGCTTCGAGCTTTGACTTCTAAGGCGCTAACTATTCGATCCGATGGAGCAACGCCCTAGAGTGAAGCCTAGGTTGCCCGGAACGTAGAAGTGGCCATTACGTTCACATTGGATGCAATTATGCGTTTTATACGATGGAAAAGCTGCTGTATTTATATTGTATTTTATGCTTCTGGCGTTGACTTCTAAAGCCCTAACTATTCGATCCGGTGGAGCAACGTCCTAGAGTGACGCCTAGGTTGCCCGGAACGTAGAAATGGCCATTACTTTCACACTGGATGTAATTATTCGTTTTATACGATGGAAAATCTGTTGTATTTATATCGTATTTTATGCATCTGGCGTTGACTTCTTAGGCCCTAACTATTCCATCTGGTGGAACAACTCCCTAGGGTGAAGCCTAGGTTGCCCGGAAGGTAGAAATGACCATAACTTTCACACTGGTAGCAATTATTCGTTTTATACGATGGAAAAACTGTTGTATTTATTTTGTATTTTATGCTTCGGGCGTTGACTTCTAAGGCCCTAACTATTCGATCTGGTAGAGCAACGCCCTAGAGTGAAGCCTAGGTTGCCCGGTACGTAGAAAGGACCATAAGTTTCATACTGGTTGCAATTATTCGTTTTATACGATGGAAAAACTGTTGTATTTATATTGTATTTTATGCTTCTGGCGTTCACTTCTTCGGCCCTAACTATTCGATCTGGTGGTACAGCGCACTAGGGTGACGCCTAGGTTGCCCGGAACGTAGAAATGACCATAACTTTTACACTGGCAGCAATTATTCGTTTTATACAATGGAAAAATCGTTCTATTTATTTTGTATTTTATGCTTCGGGCGTTGACTTCTAAGGCCCTAACTATTCAATCTGTTGGAGCAACGCCCTAGGGTGAAGCCTAGGTTGCCCGGAACGTAGAAATGACCATAACTTTCATACTGGTTGCAATTATTCGTTTTATACGATGGAAAATCTGTTGTATTTATATCGTATTTTATGCTTCTGGCGTTGACTTCTAAGGCCCTAAGTGTTTGATCTGGTGGAGCACCGCCGTAGAGTGAAGCCTAGGTTGCCCGGAACGTAGAAATGACCATAACTTTCACACTGGTTGCTATTATTCGCTTTATACGATGGAGAAACTGTTATATTTATATTGTATTTAAGCTTCTGGCGTTGACTTCTGAGGCCCTAACTGTTTGATCTGTTGGAGCACCGCCGTAGAGTGAAGCCTAGGTTGCCCGGAACGTAGAAATGACCATAACTTTCACACTGGTTGCTATTATTCGTTTTATAAGATGGAAAAACTGTTATATTTATATTGTATTTAAGCTTCTGACGTTGACTTCTGAGGCCGTTGCTATTCGATGTGGTGGAAGAACGCCATAGAGTGAAGCCTAGGTAGCCCGGATCGTAGAAATGTCCATATCTTTCACACTGTTTGCAATTTTTCGTTTTATACGATGGAAAAACTGTATTATTTATTTTGTATTTTATGCTTCGGGCGTTGACTTCTAAGGACCTAACTATTCGGTCTGGTGGAGCAACGCCCTAGAGTGAAGCCTAGGTTGCTCGGAATGTAGAAATGACCATAGCTTTCACACTGGTTGCAATTATTCGTTTTATGCGATGGAAAAACTGTTGCATCTTTATCGTATTTTATGCTTCGGGCATTGACTTCTAAGGCCCTGAATATTCAATCTGTTGGAGCAACGCCCTAGGGTGAAGCCTAGGTTGCCCGGAACGTAGAGATGACCATAACTTTCATACTGGTTGCAATTATTCGTTTTATACGATGGAAAATCTGTTGTATTTATACCGTATTTTATGCTTCTGGCGTTGACTTCTAAGGCCCTAAGTGTTTGATCTGGTGGAGCACCGCCGTAGAGTGAAGCCTAGGTTGCCCGGAACGTAGAAATGACCATAACTTTCACACTGGTTGCTATTATTCGCTTTATACGATGGAGAAACTGTTATATTTATATTGTATTTAAGCTTCTGGCGTTGACTTCTGAGGCCCTAACTGTTTGATCTGTTGGAGCACCGCCGTAGAGTGAAGCCTAGGTTGCCCGGAACGTAGAAATGACCATAACTTTCACACTGGTTGCTATTATTCGTTTTATAAGATGGAAAAACTGTTATATTTATATTGTATTTAAGCTTCTGACGTTGACTTCTGAGGCCGTTGCTATTCGATGTGGTGGAAGAACGCCATAGAGTGAAGCCTAGGTAGCCCGGATCGTAGAAATGTCCATATCTTTCACACTGTTTGCCATTTTTCGTTTTATACGATGGAAAAACTGTATTATTTATTTTGTATTTTATGCTTCGGGCGTTGACTTCTAAGGACCTAACTATTCGGTCTGGTGGAGCAACGCCCTAGAGTGAAGCCTAGGTTGCTCGGAATGTAGAAATGACCATAGCTTTCACACTGGTTGCAATTATTCGTTTTATACGATGGAAAAACTGTTGCATCTTTATCGTATTTTATGCTTCGGGCATTGACTTCTAAGGCCCTGAATATTCAATCTGTTGAAGCAACGCCCTAGGGTGAAGCCTAGGTTGCCCGGAACGTAGAAATGACCATAACTTTCATACTGGTTGCAATTATTCGTTTTATACGATGGAAAATCTGTTGTATTTATATCGTATTTTATGCTTCTGGCGTTGACTTCTTAGGCCCAAACTATTCCATCTGGTGGAACAACGCCCTAGGGTGAAGTCTAGGTTGCCCGGAAAGTAGAAATGACCATAACTTTCACACTGGTAGCAATTATTCGTTTTATACGATGGAAAAACTGTTCTATTTATTTTATATTTTATGCTTCGGGCGATGACTTCTAAGGCCCTAACTATTCGATCTGGTGGTGCAACGCCCTAGAGTGAAGCCTAGGTTGCCCGGTACGTAGAAATGACCATCACTATCAAACTGGTTGCAATTATTTGTTTTATACGATGGAAAATCTGTTGTATTTATATCGTATTTTATGCTTCTGGCGTTGACTTCTTAGGCCCTAACTATTCCATCTGGTGGAACAACGCCCTAGGGTGAAGCCTAGGTTGCCCGGAAAGTAGAAATGACCATAACTTTCACACTGGTAGCAATTATTCGTTTTATACGATGGAAAAACTGTTGTATTTATTTTGTATTTTATGCTTCGGGCGTTGACTTCTAAGGCCCTGACTATTCGATCTGGTGGAGCAACGCCCTAGTGTCAAGCCTAAGTTGCCCGGAACGTAGAAATGAACGTTACTTTCACACTGTTTGCAATTATTCAATTTATACGCTGGAAAAGCTGTTGTAATTATATTGTATTTTATGCTTCTGACGTTGGCTTCTAAGGCCGTAGCTATACGATGTGGCGGAGCAACTCCCTATAGTGAAGCCTAGGTTGCCCGGAAAATAGAAATGACCATAACATTCACAGTGTCTACAATTATTCGTTTTATACGATGGAAAAGCTGTTGTATTTGTTTTGCATTTTATATTTCTGGCGTTGACTTCAAAGGTCCATACAGTTCGATATGGAGGCACAACGCCATAGAGTGAAGCCTAGGTTGCCCGGAACGTAGAAGTGACCATCCCTTTCACACTGGTTGCAATTACTCCTGCTATACGATGGAAAAACTGTTGTATCTTTATTGTATTTTATGCTTCGGGCGTTGACTTCTAATGCCCTAACTATTCGATCTGTTGGAGCAACGCACTAGAGTGACGTCTAGGTTGCCCGGAACGTAGAAATGGCCATTGCTTTCAAACTGGATGCAATTATTCGTTTTATACGATGGAAAAACTGTTGTATTTTCAGTGTATTTTATGCTTCTGGCGTGGACTTCTTGGGCCCTAACTATTCGATCCGGTGGAGCAACGTCCTAGAGTGAAGCCTAGGTTGCCCGGAACGTTCAAATGGCCATTACTTTCACACTGGAAGCAATTATTCGTTTTATACGGTGGACAAAGTGTTGTATTTATATTGTATTTTCTGCTTCTTGCGCTGACTTCTTAGGCCCTAAATGTCCGATCTGGTGGAACAACGACCTAGATTGAAGCCTAGGTTGCCTGGAACGTAGAAAAGACCATTACCTTCACACTGGTTGCAATTATTCGTTTTATACGATGGAAAAAACGTTGTATTTTTATTGTATTTTATGCTTCTGGCGTTGACTTCTTAGGCCCTAACAATTCGATCTGGTGGAGCAACGCCCTAGAGTGGAGCCTAGTTGCACGGAACGTAGAAGTGACCATTACTTTCACACTGTTTGCAATTATCCATTTTATACGATGGAAAGGTTGTTGTATTTATATTGTATTGTATGCTTCTGGCGTTGACTTCTAACTCCGTAGCTATTCGGTCTGGTGGAACAACTCCCTATATTGAAGCCTAGGTTGCCCGGAACGTAGAAATGTCCATTACTTTCACACTGGATGCAATTATTCGTTTTATACGATGGAAAAACCGTTGTATTTTTATTGTATTTTATGCTTCTGGCGTTGACTTCTTAGGCCCTAACAATTCGATCTGGTGGAGCAACGCCCTAGAGTGGAGCCTAGGTTGCACGGAATGTAGAAGTGACCATTACTTTCACACTGTTTGCAATTATCCATTTTATACGATGGAAAGGTTGTTGTATCTTTATTGTATTTTATGCTTCGGGCGTTGACTTCTAAGGCCCTAACTATTCGATCAGGTGCAGCAATACCCTAGAGTGAAGCCTAGGTTGCTCGGAATGTAGAAATGACCATAACTTTCATACTGGTTGCAATTATTCGTTTTATACGATGGAAAATCTGTTGTATTTATATCGTATTTTATGCTTCTGGCGTTGACTTCTTAGGCCCAAACTATTCCATCTGGTGGAACAACGCCCTAGGGTGAAGTCTAGGTTTCCCGGAAAGTAGAAATGACCATAACTTTCACACTGGTAGCAATTATTCGTTTTATACGATGGAAAAACTGTTCTATTTATTTTATATTTTATGCTTCGGGCGATGACTTCTAAGGCCCTAACTATTCGATCTGGTGGAGCAACGCCCTAGAGTGAAGCCTAGGTTGCCCGGTACGTAGAAATGACCATCACTATCAAACTGGTTGCAATTATTTGTTTTATACGATGGAAAAACTGTTGCATCTTTATCGTATTTTATGCTTCGGGCATTGACTTCTAAGGCCCTGAATATTCAATCTGTTGGAGCAACGCCCTAGGGTGAAGCCTAGGTTGCCCGGAACGTAGAAATGACCATAACTTTCATAATGGTTGCAATTATTCGTTTTATACGATGGAAAATCTGTTGAATTTATATCGTATTTTATGCTTCTGGCGTTGACTTCTTAGGCCCAAACTATTCCATCTGGTGGAACAACGCCCTAGGGTGAAGTCTAGGTTGCCCGGAAAGTAGAAATGACCATAACTTTCACACTGGTAGCAATTATTCGTTTTATACGATGGAAAAACTGTTCTATTTATTTTATATTTTATGCTTCGGGCGATGACTTCTAAGGCCCTAACTATTCGATCTGGTGGAGCAACGCCCTAGAGTGAAGCCTAGGTTGCCCGGTACGTAGAAATGACCATCACTATCAAACTGGTTGCAATTATTTGTTTTATACGATGGAAAAGCTGTTGTATTTATATCGTATTTTATGCTTCTGGCGTTGACTTCTTAGGCCCTAACTATTCTATCTGGTGGAACAACTCCCTAGGGTGAAGCCTAGGTTGCCCGGAAGGTAGAAATGACCATAACTTTCACACTGGTAGCAATTATTCGTTTTATACGATGGAAAAACTGTTGTATTTAGTTTGTGTTTTATGCTTCGGGCGTTGACTTCTAAGGCCCTAACTATTCGATCTGGTAGAGCAACGCCCTAGAGTGAAGCCTAGATTGCCCGGTACGTAGAAAGGACCATAAGTTTCATACTGGTTGGAATTATTCGTTTTATATGATGGAAAAACTGTTGTATTTATATTGTATTTTATGCTTCTGGCGTTCACTTCTTAGGCCCTAACTATTCGATCTGGTGGTACAACGCACTAGGGTGACGCCTAGGTTGCCCGGAACGTAGAAATGACCATAACTTTTACACTGGCAGCAATTAGTCGTTTTATACAATGGAAAAACCGTTCTATTTATTTTGTATTTTATGCTTCGGGCGTTGACTTCTAAGGCCCTAACTATTCGATCTGGTGGAGCAACGCCCTAGAGTGCAGCCTAGATTGCCCGGAACGTAGAAATGACCATCACTTACATACTGGTAGCAATTATTCGTTTTATACGATGGAAAAGCTGTTGTATTTATATTGTATTTTATGCTTCTGGCGTTGACTTCTAAGGCACTAACTATTCGATCTGGTGGAGCAACGCCCTAGAGTGAAGCCTAGGTTGCCCGGAACGTAGAAATGACCATCACTTTCAATCTGGTTGCAATTATTCCTGTTATATGATGGAAAAACTGTTGTATTTATATTGTATTTTATGCTTCTGGCGTTGACTTCTTAGGCCCAAACTATTCCATCTGGTGGAACAACGCCCTAGGGTGAAGTCTAGGTTGCCCGGAAAGTAGAAATGACCATAACTTTCACACTGGTAGCAATTATTCGTTTTATACGATGGAAAAACTGTTCTATTTATTTTATATTTTATGCTTCGGGCGATGACTTCTAAGGCCCTAACTATTCGATCTGGTGGAGCAACGCCCTAGAGTGAAGCCTAGGTTGCCCGGTACGTAGAAATGACCATCACTATCAAATTGGTTGCAATTATTTGTTTTATACGATGGAAAAGCTGTTGTATTTATATCGTATTTTATGCTTCTGGCGTTGACTTCTTAGGCCCTAACTATTCCATCTGGTGGAACAACGCCCTAGGGTGAAGCCTAGGTAGCCCGGATCGTAGAAATGTCCCTATCTTTCACACTGGTAGCAATTATTCGTTTTATACGATGGAAAAACTGTTTTATTTATTTTGTATTTTATGCTTCGGGCGTTGACTTCTAAGGCCCTAACTATTCGATCTGGTGGAGCAACGCCCTAGAGTGCAGCCTAGATTGCCCGGAACGTAGAAATGACCATAACTTTCACACTGGTTGCTATCATTCGTTTTATATGATGGAATAACTGTTGTATTTATATTGTATTTTATGCTTCTGGCGTTCACTTCTTAGGCCCTAACTATTCGATCTGGTCGAACAACGGCCTAGGGTGAAGCCTAGGTTGCCCGGAGAATAGAAATGACCATAACTTCCACACTGTTTGCAATTATTCGTTTTATACGATGGAAAGACTGCTGTATTTGTTTTGTATTTTATATTTCTGGCGTTGACTTCAAAGGTCCTAGCAATTCGATCTGGTGGCACAATGCCATAGAGTGAATCCTAGGTTGCCCGGAACGTAGAAATGACCATCCCTTTCACACTGGTTGCAATTACTCCTGTTATACGATGGAAAAACTGTTGTATCTTTATTGTATTTTATGCATCGGGCGTTGACTTCTAATGCCCTAACTATTCGATCTGTCGGAGCAACGCACTAGAGTGACGCCTAGGTTGCCCCGAACGTAGAAATGGCCATTGCTTTCACACTGGATGCAATTATTCGTTTTATACGATGGAAAAACTGTTGTATTTATATTGTATTTTATGCCTCTGGCGTTGACGTCTTAGGCCCTAACTATTCGATCTGGTGGAACAACGACCTAGATTGAAGCCTATGTTGCCCGGAACGTAGAAACGACTATCACATTCACAATGGTTCGAATCATTCCATGTATACGATGGAAAAACTGTTGTATCTTTATAGTGTTTTATGCTTCGTGCGTTGACTTCAAAGGCCCTAACTACTTGAGCTGGTGGAGCAACGCCCTAGAGTGGAGCCTAGGTTGCACGGAATGTAGAAGTGACCATTACTTTCACGCTGCTTGCAATTATTCTAGTTATACGATGAAAAACTGTTGTACTTTTATTGTATTTTATGCTTCTGGCGTTGACTTCTAAGTCCCTAGGTATTCGATCTGGTGTAGCAACGACCTAGAGTGAAACCTAGATTGCCCGGAACGTAGAAATGACCATAACCTTCACGCTGGCTGCAATTACTCCTGTTATGCGATTGAAAAACTGTTGTATCTTTATTGTACTTTATGCTTCGAGCTTTGACTTCTAAGGCGCTAACTATTCGATCCGATGGAGCAACGCCCTAGAGTGAAGCCTAGGTTGCCCGGAACGTAGAAGTGGCCATTACGTTCACATTGGATGCAATTATGCGTTTTATACGATGGAAAAACTGCTGTATTTATATTGTATTTTATGCTTCTGGCGTTGACTTCTAAAGCCCTAACTATTCGATCCGGTGGAGCACCGTCCTAGAGTGACGCCTAGGTTGCCCGGAACGTAGAAATGGCCATTACTTTCACACTGGATGCAATTATTCGTTTTATACGATGGACAAACTGTCGTATTTATATTGTATTTTATGCTTCTTGCGTTGACTTCTTAGGCCCTAAATGTTCGATCTGGTGGAACAACGACCTAGATTGAAGCCTAGGTTGACCGGAACGTACAAAAGACCATTACCTTCACACTGGTTGCAATTATTCGTTTTATACGATGGAAAAACTGTTGAATTTGTTTTGTGTTTTATATTTCTGGCGTTGACTTCAAAGGCCCTAACAATTCGACCTGGTGGCACAACGCCATAGAGTGAAGCCTAGGTTGACCAGAACGTAGAAATGACAATCCCTTTCACACTGGTTGCAATTACTCCTGTTATACGATGGAAAAACTGTTGTATCTTTATTGTATTTTATGCTTCGGGCGTTGACTTCTAAGGCGCTAGCTATTCGATCTGTTGGAGCAACGCACTAGAGTGACGTCTAGGTTGCCCGGAACGTAGAAATGGCTATTGCTTTCACACTGGGTGCAATTATTCGTTTTATACAATGGAAAAACCGTTGTATTTTTATTGTGTTTTATGCTTCTGGCGTTGACTTCTTAGGCCCTAACAATTCGATCTGGTGGCACAACGCCATAGACTGAAGCCTAGGTTGCCCTGAACGTAGAAATGCCCATCCCTTTCACACTGGTTGCAATTACTCCTTTTATAAGATGGAAAAACTGTTGTATTTTAATTGTATTTTATGCTTTTCGCGATGAATTCTAAGTCCCTAGCTATTCGGTCTGGTGGAGCAACGCCCTAGAGTGACGCCTAGCTTGCTCGGAACGTAGAAATGACCATCACTTTCAAACTGGTTGCAATTAATCCTTTTATACGATGGAAAAGCTGTTGTATTTATATCCTATTTTATGCTGCTGGCGTTTACTTCTAAGGACCTAACTATTCGATCAGGTGGAGCAATGCCCTAGAGTGAAGCCTAGGTTGCTCGGAATGTAGAAATGACCATAACTTTCATACTTGTTGCAATTATTCGTTTTATACGATGGAAAATCTGTTGTATTTATATCGTATTTTATGCTTCTGGCGTTGACTTCTTAGGCCCAAACTATTCCATCTGGTGGAACAACGCCCTAGGGTGAAGTCTAGGTTGCCCGGAAAGTAGAAATGACCATAACTTTCACACTGGTAGCAATTATTCGTTTTATACGATGGAAAAACTGTTCTATTTATTTTATATTTTATGCTTCGGGCGATGACTTCTAAGGCCCTAACTATTCGATCTGGTGGAGCAACGCCCTAGAGTGAAGCCTAGGTTGCCCGGTACGTAGAAATGACCATCACTATCAAACTGGTTGCAATTATTTGTTTTATACGATGGAAAAGCTGTTGTATTTATATCGTATTTTATGCATCTGGCGTTGACTTCTTAGGCCCTAACTATTCCATCTGGTGGAACAACTCCCTAGGGTGAAGCCTAGGTTGCCCGGAAGGTAGAAATGACCATAACTTTCACACTGGTAGCAATTATTCGTTTTATACGATGGAAAAACTGTTGTATTTATTTTGTATTTTATGCTTCGGGCGTTGACTTCTAAGGCCCTAACTATTCGATCTGGTAGAGCAACGCCCTAGAGTGAAGCCTAGGTTGCCCGGAACGTAGAAGTGGCCATTACGTTCACATTGGATGCAATTATGCGTTTTATACGATGGAAAAACTGCTGTATTTATATTGTATTTTATGCTTCTGGCGTTGACTTCTAAAGCCCTAACTATTCGATCCGGTGGAGCAACGTCCTAGAGTGACGCCTAGGTTGCCCGGAACGTAGAAATGGCCATTACTTTCACACTGGATGCAATTATTCGTTTTATACGATGGACAAACTGTCGTATTTATATTGTATTTTATGCTTCTTGCGTTGACTTCTTAGGCCCTAAATGTTCGATCTGGTGGAACAACGACCTAGATTGAAGTCGAGGTTGACCGGAACGTACAAAAGACCATTACCTTCACACTGGTTGCAATTATTCGTTTTATACGATGGAAAAACTGTTGAATTTGTTTTGTGTTTTATATTTCTGGCGTTGACTTCAAAGGCCCTGACAATTCGACCTGGTGGCACAACGCCATAGAGTGAAGCCTAGGTTGACCAGAACGTAGAAATGACAATCCCTTTCACACTGGTTGCAATTACTCCTGTTATACGATGGAAAAACTGTTCCATCTTTATCGTATTTTATGCTTCGGGCATTGACTTCTAAGGCCCTGAATATTCAATCTGTTGGAGCAACGCCCTAGGGTGAAGCCTAGGTTGCCCGGAACGTAGAAATGACCATAACTTTCATACTGGTTGCAATTATTCGTTTTATACGATGGAAAATCTGTTGTATTTATATCGTATTTTATGCTTCTGGCGTTGACTTCTTAGGCCCAAACTATTCCATCTGGTGGAACAACGCCCTAGGGTGAAGTCTAGGTTGCCCGGAAAGTAGGAATGACCATAACTTTCACACTGGTAGCAATTATTCGTTTTATACGATGGAAAAACTGTTCTATTTATTTTATATTTTATGCTTCGGGCGATGACTTCTAAGGCCCTAACTATTCGATCTGGTGGAGCAACGCCCTAGAGTGAAGCCTAGGTTGCCCGGTACGTAGAAATGACCATCACTATCAAACTGGTTGCAATTATTTGTTTTATACGATGGAAAAGCTGTTGTATTTATACCGTATTTTATGCTTCTGGCGTTGACTTCTTAGGCCCTAACTATTCCATCTGGTGGAACAACGCCCTAGGGTGAAGCCTAGGTAGCCCGGATCGTAGAAATGTCCCTATCTTTCACACTGGTAGCAATTATACGTTTTATACGATGGAAAAACTGTTTTATTTATTTTGTATTTTATGCTTCGGGCGTTGACTTCTAAGGCCCTAACTATTCGATCTGGTGGAGCAACGCCCTAGAGTGCAGCCTAGATTGCCCGGAACGTAGAAATGACCATAACTTTCACACTGGTTGCTATCATTCGTTTTATATGATGGAAAAACTGTTGTATTTAGTTTGTGTTTTATGCTTCGGGCGTTGACTTCTAAGGCCCTAACTATTCGATCTGGTAGAGCAACGCCCTAGAGTGAAGCCTAGATTGCCCGGTACGTAGAAAGGACCATAAGTTTCATACTGGCTGGAATTATTCGTTTTATACGATGGAAAAACTGTTGTATTTATATTGTATTTTATGCTTCTGGCGTTCACTTCTTAGGCCCTAACTATTCGATCTGGTGGTACAACGCACTAGGGTGACGCCTAGGTTGCCCGGAACGTAGAAATGACCATAACTTTTACACTGGCAGCAATTATTCGTTTTATACAATGGAAAAACCGTTCTATTTATTTTGTATTTTATGCTTCGGGCGTTGACTTCTAAGGCCCTAACTATTCGATCTGGTGGAGCAACGCCCTAGAGTGCAGCCTAGATTGCCCGGAACGTAGAAATGACCATCACCTACATACTGGTAGCAATTATTCGTTTTATACGATGGAAAAGCTGTTGTATTTATATTGTATGTTATGCTTCTGGCGTTGACTTCTAAGGCACTAACTATTCGATCTGGTGGAGCAACGCCCTAGAGTGAAGCCTAGGTTGCCCGGAACGTAGAAATGACCATCACTTTCAATCTGGTTGCAATTATTCCTGTTATATGATGGAAAAACTGTTGTATTTATATTGTATTTTATGCTTCTGGCGTTGACTTCTTAGGCCCAAACTATTCCATCTGGTGGAACAACGCCCTAGGGTGAAGTCTAGGTTGCCCGGAAAGTAGAAATGACCATAACTTTCACACTGGTAGCAATTATTCGTTTTATACGATGGAAAAACTGTTCTATTTATTTTATATTTTATGCTTCGGGCGATGACTTCTAAGGCCCTAACTATTCGATCTGGTGGAGCAACGCCCTAGAGTGAAGCCTAGGTTGCCCGGTACGTAGAAATGACCATCACTATCAAACTGGTTGCAATTATTTGTTTTATACGATGGAAAAGCTGTTGTATTTATACCGTATTTTATGCTTCTGGCGTTGACTTCTTAGGCCCTAACTATTCCATCTGGTGGAACAACGCCCTAGGGCGAAGCCTAGGTAGCCCGGATCGTAGAAATGTCCCTATCTTTCACACTGGTAGCAATTATACGTTTTATACGATGGAAAAACTGTTTTATTTATTTTGTATTTTATGCTTCGGGCGTTGACTTCTAAGGCCCTAACTATTCGATCTGGTGGAGCAACGCCCTAGAGTGCAGCCTAGATTGCCCGGAACGTAGAAATGACCATAACTTTCACACTGGTTGCTATCATTCGTTTTATATGATGGAATAACTGTTGTATTTATATTGTATTTTATGCTTCTGGCGTTCACTTCTTAGGCCCTAACTATTCGATCTGGTCGAACAACGCCCTAGGGTGAAGCCTAGGTTGCCCGGAACGTAGAAATGACCATAACTTTTACACTGGTAGCAATTATTCTTTTTATACAATGGAAAAACTGTTCTATTTATTTTGTATTTAATGCTTCGGGCGTTGACTTCTAAGGCCCTAACTGTTTGATCTGGTGGAGCAACGCCCTAGAGTGAAGCCTAGGTTGCCTGGAACGTAGAAATGACCATCACATTCACACGGGTTGCAACTATTCCTGTTATAGGATGGAAAGACTGTTGTATTTTTATTATATTTTATACTTCAGGCGTTGACTTCTAAGTCCCAAGGTATTCGTTCTGGTGGAGCAACGCCGTAGAGTGAAACCTAGATTGCCCGGAACGTAGAAATGACCATAACCTTCACGCTGGCTGCAATTACTCCTGTTATGCGATTGAAAAACTGTTGTATCTTTATTGTACTTTATGCTTCGAGCTTTGACTTCTAAGGCGCTAACTATTCGATCTGGTGGAGCAACGCCCTAGAGTGAAGCCTAGGTTGCCCGGAACGTAGAAGTGGCCATTACGTTCACATTGGATGCAATTATGCGTTTTATACGATGGAAAAACTGCTGTATTTATATTGTATTTTATGCTTCTGGCGTTGACTTCTAAAGCCCTAACTATTCGATCCGGTGGAGCAACGTCCTAGAGTGAAGCCTAGGTTGACCGGAACGTAGAAATGGCCATTACTTTCACACTGGATGCAATTATTCGTTTTATACGATGGACAAACTGTCGTATTTATATTGTATTTTATGCTTCTTGCGTTGACTTCTTAGGCCCTAAATGTTCGATCTGGTGGAGCAACGCCCTAGAGTGCAGCCTAGATTGCCCGGAACGTAGAAATGACCATTACTTTCACACTGTTTGCAATTATTCCTTTTATACGATGGAAAAGCTGTTGTATTTATATCGTATTTTATTCTTCTGGCGTTGACTTCTAAGGACCTAACTATTCGGTCTGGTGGAGCAACGCCCTAGAGTGAAGCCTAGGTTGCTCGGAATGTAGAAATGACCATAGCTTTCACACTGGTTGCAATTATTTGTTTTATACGATGGAAAAACTGTTGCATCTTTATCGTATTTTATGCTTCGCGCATTGACTTCTAAGGCCCTGAATATTCAATCTGTTGGAGCAACGCCCTAGGGTGAAGCCTAGGTTGCCCGGAACGTAGAAATGACCATAACTTTCATACTGGTTGCAATTATTCGTTTTATACGATGGAAAATCTGTTGTATTTATATCGTATTTTATGCATCTGGCGTTGACTTCTTAGGCCCAAACTATTCCATCTGGTGGAACAACGCCCTAGGGTGAAGTCTAGGTTGCCCGGAAAGTAGAAATGACCATAACTTTCACACTGGTAGCAATTATTCGTTTTATACGATGGAAAAACTGTTCTATTTATTTTATATTTTATGCTTCGGGCGATGACTTCTAAGGCCCTAACTATTCGATCTGGTGGAGCAACGCCCTAGAGTGAAGCCTAGGTTGCCCGGTACGTAGAAATGACCATCACTATCAAACTGGTTGCAATTATTTGTTTTATACGATGGAAAAGCTGTTGTATTTATATCGTATTTTATGCTTCTGGCGTTGACTTCTTAGGCCCTAACTATTCCATCTGGTGGAACAACGCCCTAGGGTCAAGCCTAGGTTGCCCGGAAAGTAGAAATGACCATAACTTTCACACTGGTAACAATTATTCGTTTTATACGATGGAAAAACTGTTGTATTTATTTTGTATTTTATGCTTCGGGCGTTGACTTCTAAGGCCCTAACTATTCGATCTGGTAGAGCAACGCCCTAGGGTGTAGCCTAGGTTGCCCGGAAAGTAGAAATGACCATAACTTTCATACTGGTTGCAATTATTCGTTTTATATGATGGAAAAACTGTTGTATTTATATTCTATTTTATGCTGCTGGCGTTCACTTCTTAGGCCCTAACTATTCAATCTTTGGAGCAACGCCCTAGGGTGAAGCCAAGGTTGCCCGGAAAGTAGAAATGACCACAACTTTCATACTGGGTGCAATTACTCGTTTTATATGATGGAAAAACTGTCGTATTTATATTGTATTTTATGCTTCTGGCGCTCACTTCTTAGGCCCTAACTATTCGATCTGGTGGAACAACGACCTACGGTGAAGCCTAGGTTGCCCTGAACGTAGAAATGACCATAACTTTCACACTGGATGCTATTATTCGTTCTATACGATGGAAAAACTGTTATATTTATTTTGTATCTTATGCTTCTGGCGTTGACTTCTTAGGCCCTAACAATTCGATCTGGTGGAAAAACGACCTAGAGTGAGACCTAGGTTGCCCGGAACGTAGAAGTGACCAGTACTTTCACACTGTCTGCAGTTACTCCTGTTATACGATGGAAAAACTGTTGCATCTTTATTGAATTTTATGCTTCTGTCGTTGATTTCTTAGGCCCTAACTATTCATGCTGGTGGAACAACACCCTAGAGTGAGGCCTAGGTTGCCCGGAACGTAGAAATGACCATAACTTTCACACTGGTAGCAATTATTCGTTTTATACAATGGAAAAACTGTTCTGTTTATTTTGTATTATATGCTTCGGGCGTTGACTTCTAAGGCACGAACTGTTTGATCTGGTGGAGCAACGCCCTAGAGTGAAGCCTAGATTGCCCGGAACGTAGAAACGACCATAACTTTCACACTGGTTGCTATTATTCGTTCTATACGATGGAAAAACTGTTATATTTATATTTTATCTTATGCTTCTGGCGTTGACTTGTTAGGCACTAACAATTCGATCTGGTGGAACAACGACCTAGAGTGAGGCCTAGGTAGCCCGGAACGTAGAAATGACCATCACTTCCATACTGGTAGCAATTATTCGTTTTATACGATGGAAAAACTGTTTAATTTATATTGTATTTTATGCTTCTGGCGTTGACTTCTAAGGCTCCTACTATTCGATCTGATGGAGCGACGCCCTAGAGTGAAGCCTAGGTTGCCCGGAACGTAGAAATGACCATCACTTTCAAACTGGTTGCAATTATTCCTGTTATATGATAAAAAACTGTTGTATTTTTAATGCATTTTATGCTTCGGGCATTGACTTCTAAGGTCCTAGCTATTCAATCTGGTGGAACAACGCCCTGTGGTGAAGCCTAGGTTGCCCGGAACGTAGAAATGACCATAACTTTCACACTGGTTGCTATTATTCGCTTTATACGATTGAAAAACTGTTATATTTATATTGTATTTTATGCTTCTGGCGTTGCCTTCTTAGGCCCTAACTGTTCGATCTGGTGAAACAACGCCCTAGATTGAAGCCTAGGTTACCCGGAACGTAGAAATGACCAGTACCTTCACACTGTTTGCAGTTACTCCTGTTATACGATGGAAAAACTGTTGCATCTTTATTGAATTTTATGCTTCCGGCGTTAACTTCTAAGGCCCTAACTGTTCTATCTGGGGGATCAACGCCCTAGAGTGAAGCCTAGGTTGCTCGGAATGTAAAAATGACCATAACATTCACACTGGTTGAAATTATTCGTTTTATACGATGGAAAAGCTGTTGCATCTTTATTGTATTTTATGCTTCTGGCGTTGACTTCTAAGGCCCTTACTATTCGATCTGGTGGAGCAACGCCCTAGAGTGAGGCCTAGGTTGCCCGGAACGTAGAAATGACCATAACTTTTACACTGGTAGCAATTATTCGTTTTATACGATGGAGAAACTGTTATATTTATATTGTATTTTTTCTTATGGCGTTGAATTCTAAGACCCTAACTATTCGATCTGGTGGAGCAACGCCCTAGAGTGAAGCCTAGGTTGCCCGGAACGTAGAAATGACCATAACTTTCACACTGGTTGCTATCAGTCGTTTTATACGATGGAAGAACTGTTATATTTATATTGTCTTTTATGCTTCTGGCTTTGACTTCTTAGGCCCTAACAGCTCGATCTGGTTGAACAACGCCCTAGGGTGAAGCCTAGGTTGCCCGGAAAGTAGAAATGACCATAACTTACACACTGGTTGCAATTATTCGTTTTATACGATGGAAAAGCTGTTGTATTTATATCGTATTTTATGCTCCTGGCGTTGACTTCTTAGGCCGTATCTATTCGATCTGGTGGAGCAACGCCCTGCAGTGAAGCCTAGGTTGCGCGGAACGTAGAATTGGCCATCACTTTCAAACTGGTTGCAAATATTCCTGTTATATGATGGAAACACTGTTGTATTTTTACTGCATTTTATGCTTTGGGCGTTGACTTCTTGGGCCCTAACTATTCGATCTGGTGGAACAACACCGTAGAGTGAAGCCTAGGTTGCCCGGTACGTAGAAATGGCCATAACTTTCACACTGGTTGCTATTATTCGTTTTATACGATGGAAAAACTGTTATATTTATATTGTATTTTATGCTTCTGGCGTTCACTTCTTAGGCCCTAACTATTCGATCTGGTGGAGCAACACCGTAGAGTGAAGCCTAGCTTGCCCGGAACGTAGAAATGACCATAACTTTTACACTGGTAGCAATTATTCGTTTTATACAATGGAAAAACTGTTCTATTTATTTTGTATTTTATGCTTCGGGCGTTGACTTCTAAGGCCCTAACTGTTTGATCTGGTGGAGCAACGCCCTAGAGTGATGCCTAGGTTGCCCGGAACGTAGAAATGACCATAACTTTCATACTGGTTGCAATTATTCGTTTTATATGGTGGAAAAACTGTTGTATTTATATTCTATTTTATGCTGCTGGCGTTCACTTCTTAGGCCCTAACTATTCAATCTTTGGAGCAACGCCCTAGGGTGAAGCCAAGGTTCCCCGGAAAGTAGAAATGACCACAACTTTCATACTGGTTGCAATTACTCGTTTTATATGATGGAAAAACTGTTGTATTTATATTGTATTTTATGCTTCTGGCGCTCACTTCTTAGGCCCTAACTATTCGATCTGGTGGAACAACGACCTACGGTGAAGCCTAGGTTGCCCTGAACGTAGAAATGACCATAACTTTCACACTGGATGCTATTATTCGTTCTATACGATGGAAAAACTGTTATATTTATTATGTATCTTATGCTTCTGGCGTTGACTTCTTAGGCCCTAACAATTCGATCTGGTGGAAAAACGACCTAGAGTGAGACCTAGGTTGCCCGGAACGTAGAAGTGACCAGTACTTTCACACTGTATGCAGTTACTCCTGTTATACGATGGAAAAACTGTTGCATCTTTATTGAATTTTATGCTTCTGTCGTTGACTTCTAAGGCCCTAACTATTCTATCTGGTGGATCAACGCCCTAGAGAGAAGCCTAGGTTGCTCGGAATGTAAAAATGACCATAACATTCACACTGGTTGTAATTATTCGTTTTATACGATGGGAAAACTGTTATATTTATATTGTATTTTATGCTTCTGGCGTTGATTTCTTAGGCCCTAACTATTCATGCTGGTGGAACAACACCCTAGAGTGAGGCCTAGGTTGCCCGGAACGTAGAAATGACCATAACTTTCACACTGGTAGCAATTATTCGTTTTATACAATGGAAAAACTGTTCTGTTTATTTTGTATTATATGCTTCGGGCGTTGACTTCTAAGGCACTAACTATTCGATCTGGTGTAGGAACGCCCTAGGGTGTAGCCTAGGTTGCCCGTAAAGTAGAAATGACCATAGCTTTCATACCGGTTGCAATTATTCGTTTTATATGATGGAAAAACTGTTGTATTTATATTGTATTTTATTCTTCTGGCGTTCACTTCTTAGGCCCAAACTATTCGATCTCGTGGAACAACGCCCTATGGTGAAGCCTAGGTTGACCCGTACGTAGAAATGACCATAACTTTCACACCGGTAGCAATTATTCGTTTTACACGATGGTAAAACTGTTCTACCTATTTTGTATTTTATGCATCGGGCGATGACTTCTAAGTCCCTAACTATTCAATCAGTTGGAGCAACGCCCGAGGGTGAAGCCTAGGTTGCCCGGAAAGTAGAAATGACCATAAGTTTCATACTGGTTGCAATAATTCGTTTTATACGATGGAAAAACTGTTGTATTTATATTGTATTTTAAGCTTCTGGCGTCGACTTCTAAGGCACTAACTATTCGATCTGGTGGAGCAACGAAATAGAGTGAAGCCTAGGTTGCCCGGAACGTAGAATTAGCCATAACTTTCAAACTGGTTGCAATTATTCCTGTTATATGATGGAAACACTGTTGTATTTTTATTGCATTTTATGCTTCGGGCGTTGACTTCTAAGGCCCTAACTATTCAATCTGCTGGTGCAACGCCCTAGGGTTGAAGCCTAGGTTGCTCGGAAAGTAGAAATGACCATAATTTCATACTGGTTGCAATTATTCGTTTTATACGATGGAAAAACTGTTGTATTTTTATTGTATTTTATGCTTCTGGCGTTGACATCTAAGGCACTAACTATTCGATCTGGTGGAGCAACGCCCTAGGGTGTAGCCTAGATTGCCCGTAAAGTAGAAATGACCATAGCTTTCATACTGGATGCTATTATTCGTTCTATACGATGGAAAAACTGTTATATTTATTATGTATCTTAAGCTTCTGGCGTTGACTTCTTAGGCCCTAACAATTCGATCTGGTGGAAAAACTACCTAGAGTGAGACCTAGGTTGCCCGGAACGTAGAAGTGACCAGTACTTTCACACTGTCTGCAGTTACTCCTGTTATACGATGGAAAAACTGTTGCATCTTTATTGAATTTTATGCTTCTGTCGTTGACTTCTAAGGCCCTAACTATTCTATCTGGTGGATCAACGCCCTAGAGAGAAGCCTAGCTTGCTCGGAATGTGGAAATGACCATAACTTTCACACTGGTTGAAATTATTCGTTTTACACGATGGAAAAACTGTTATATTTAGATTGTATTTTATGCTTCTGCCGTTGATTTCTTAGGCCCTAACTATTCAATCTGGAGGAACAACGCCCTAGAGTGAGGCCTAGGTTGCCCGGAACGTAGAAATGACCATCACTTACATACTGGTAGCAATTATTCGTTTTATACGATGGAAAAGCTGTTGTATTTATATTGTATTTTATGCTTCGGGCGTTGACTTCTAAGGCCCTAACTATTCAATCTGTTGGATCAACGCCCTAGAGTGAAGCCTAGGTTGCTCGGAATGTAGAAATGACAATAACATTCTCACTGGTTGCAATTATTCGTTTTGTACGATGGAAAAACTGTTGTATTTATATTGTATTTTATGCTTCTGGCGTTGACTTCTAATGCACTAACTATTCGATCTGGCGGAGCATCGCCCTAAAGTGAAGCCGAGGTTTCCCGGGACGTAGAAATGACCATCACTTTCAAACTGGTTGCAATTATTCCTGTTATATGATGGAAAAACTGTTGTATTTTTATTGCATTTTATGCTTCGGGCATTGACTTCTAAGGCCCTAACTATTCAATCTGTTGGAGCAACGCCCTAGGGTGTAGCCTAGGTTGCCCGGAAAGTAGAAGTGACCAGTACTTTCACACTGTCTGCAGTTACTCCTGTTATACGATGGAAAAACTGTTGCATCTTTATTGAATTTTATGCTTCTGTCGTTAACTTCTAAGGCCCTAACTATTCTATCTGGTGGATCAACGCCCTAGAGAGAAGCCTAGGTTGCTCGGAATGTAAAAATGACCATAACATTCACACTGGTTGTAATTATTCGTTTTATACGATGGGAAAACTGTTATATTTATATTGTATTTTATGCTTCTGGCGTTGATTTCTTAGGCCCTAACTATTCATGCTGGTGGAACAACACCCTAGAGTGAGGCCTAGGTTGCCCGGAACGTAGAAATGACCATAACTTTCACACTGGTAGCAATTATTCGTTTTATACAATGGAAAAACTGTTCTGTTTATTTTGTATTATATGCTTCGGGCGTTGACTTCTAAGGCACTAACTGTTTGATCTGGTGGAGCAACGCCCTAGAGTGAAGCCTAGATTGCCCGGAACGTAGAAACGACCATAACTTTCACACTGGTTGCTATTATTCGTTCTATACGATGGAAAAACTGTTATATTTATATTTTATCTTATGCTTCTGGCGTTGACTTGTTAGGCCCTAACAATTCGATCTGGTGGAACAACGACCTAGAGTGAGGCCTAGGTAGCCCGGAACGTAGAAATGACCATCACTTCCATACTGGTAGCAATTATTCGTTTTATACGATGGAAAAACTGTTTAATTTATATTGTATTTTATGCTTCTGGCGTTGACTTCTAAGGCTCCTACTATTCGATCTGATGGAGCGACGCCCTAGAGTGAAGCCTAGGTTGCCCGGAACGTAGAAATGACCATCACTTTCAAACTGGTTGCAATTATTCCTGTTATATGATAAAAAACTGTTGTATTTTTAATGCATTTTATGCTTCGGGCATTGACTTCTAAGGTCCTAGCTATTCAATCTGGTGGAACAACGCCCTGTGGTGAAGCCTAGGTTGCCCGGAACGTAGAAATGACCATAACTTTCACACTGGTTGCTATTATTCGCTTTATACGATTGAAAAACTGTTATATTTATATTGTATTTTATGCTTCTGGCGTTGCCTTCTTAGGCCCTAACTGTTCGATCTGGTGAAACAACGCCCTAGATTGAAGCCTAGGTTACCCGGAACGTAGAAATGACCAGTACTTTCACACTGTTTGCAGTTACTCCTGTTATACGATGGAAAAACTGTTTCATCTTTATTGAATTTTATGCTTCTGTCGTTGACTTCTAAGGCCCTAACTATTCTATCTGGTGGATCAACGCCCTAGAGTGAAGCCTAGGTTGCTCAGAATGTAGAAATGACCATAACATTCACACTGGTTGCAATTATTCGTTTTATACGATGGGAAAACTGTTATTTTTATATTGTATTTTATGCTTCTGGCGTTGATTTCTTAGGCCCTAACTATTCAATCTGGTGGACCAACACCCTAGAGTGAGGCCTAGGTTGCCCGGAACGTAGAAATGACCTTAACTTTCACACTGGTTGCAATTATTCCTGATATACGATGGTAAAACTCTTGTATATTTATTTTATTATATGCTTCGGGTGTAGACTTCTATGGCCCCACCTATTCGATCTGGTGGAGCAACACCTTACAGTGAAGCCAAGGTTGCCCGGAAAGTAGATATGACCATAACCTTCACACAGGTTGCAATTATTCGTTTTCTACGATGGAAAAGCTGTTGTTTTTATATTGTACTTTATGCTTCCGGTGTTGACTTCTTAGACCCTAACTCTTCGTTCTGGTGGAACAACGCCTCAGAGTTAAGTCGAGTATGCCCGGAACGTAGAAGTGACCATCACTTTCAAACTGGTTGCAATTAATCCTTTTATACGATGGAAAAACTGATGTATTTTTATTGCATTTTATGCTTCCGGCGTTGACTTCTAAGGCCCTAACTATTCAATCTGTTGGAGCAACGCCCTAGGGTGAAGCCTAGGTTGCCCGGAACGTAGAAATGACGTTAACTTTCGCACTGGTTGCAATTACTCGTTTTATACGATTGACAAACTGTTGTATTTATATTGTATTTTATGCTTCTGGAGTTGCCTTCTTAGGCCCTAAATGTTCGATCTGGTGGAACAACGCCCTAGAGTGAAGCCTAGGTTACCCGGAACGTAGAAATGACAAGTACCTTCACACTGTTTGCAGTTACTCCTGTTATACGATGGAAAAACTGTTGCATCTTTATTGAATTTTATGCTTCCGGCGTTAACTTCTAAGGCCCTAACTGTTCTATCTGGGGGATCAACGCCCTAGAGTGAAGCCTAGGTTGCTCGGAATGTAAAAATGACCATAACATTCACACTGGTTGAAATTATTCGTTTTATACGATGGAAAAGCTGTTGCATCTTTATTGTATTTTATGCTTCTGGCGTTGACTTCTAAGGCCCTTACTATTCGATCTGGTGGAGCAACGCCCTAGAGTGAGGCCTAGGTTGCCCGGAACGTAGAAATGACCATAACTTTTACACTGGTAGCAATTATTCGTTTTATACGATGGAAAAACTGTTATATTTATATTGTATTTTTTCTTATGGCGTTGAATTCTAAGACCCTAACTATTCGATCTGGTGGAGCAACGCCCTAGAGTGAAGCCTAGGTTGCCCGGAACGTAGAAATGACCATAACCTTCACACTGGTTGCTATCAGTCGTTTTATACGATGGAAGAACTGTTATATTTATATTGTCTTTTATGCTTCTGGCTTTGACTTCTTAGGCCCTAACAGCTCGATCTGGTTGAACAACGCCCTAGGGTGAAGCCTAGGTTGCCCGGAAAGTAGAAATGACCATAACTTACACACTGGTTGCAATTATTCGTTTTATACGATGGAAAAGCTGTTGTATTTATATCGTATTTTATGCTTCTGGCGTTGACTTCTTAGGCCGTATCTATTCGATCTGGTGGAGCAACGCCCTGCAGTGAAGCCTAGGTTGCGCGAAACGTAGAATTGGCCATCACTTTCAAACTGGTTGCAAATATTCCTGTTATATGATGGAAACACTGTTGTATTTTTACTGCATTTTATGCTTTGGGCGTTGACTTCTTGGGCCCTAACTATTCGATCTGGTGGAACAACACCGTAGAGTGAAGCCTAGGTTGCCCGGTACGTAGAAATGGCCATAACTTTCACACTGGTTGCTATTATTCGTTTTATACGATGGAAAAACTGTTATATTTATATTGTATTTTATGCTTCTGGCGTTCACTTCTTAGGCCCTAACTATTCGATCTGGTGGAGCAACACCGTAGAGTGAAGCCTAGCTTGCCCGGAACGTAGAAATGACCATAACTTTTACACTGGTAGCAATTATTCGTTTTATACAATGGAAAAACTGTTCTATTTATTTTGTATTTTATGCTTCGGGCGTTGACTTCTAAGGCCCTAACTGTTTGATCTGGTGGAGCAACGCCCTAGAGTGATGCCTAGGTTGCCCGGAACGTAGAAATGACCATAACTTTCACACTGCTTGCTATTATTCGTTTTATACGATGGAAAAACTGTTATATTTATAATGTATTTTATGCTTCTGGCGTTGACTTCTAAGGCCGTAGCTATTAGATGTGGTGGAGCAACGCCCTAGAGTGACGCCTAGGGTGCTCGGATCGTAGAAATGATCATTACTTTCACACTGTTTGCAATTATTCCTTTTATACGATGGAAAAGCTGTTGTATTTATATCGTATTTTATGCTTATGGCGTTGACACCTAAGGACCTAACTATTCGATGTGGTGGAGCAGCGCTCTAGAGTGAAGCCTAGGTTGCTCGGAATGTAGAAATGACCATTACTTTCACACTGGTTGCAATCATTCGTTTTATACGATGGAAAAGCTGTTGTATTTATATTGTATTTTATGCCTCTGGCGTTGACTTCTAAGGCCGTAGCTATTAGCTGTGGTGGAGCAACGCCCTAGAGTGACGCCTAGGGTGCTCGGAACGTAGAAATGACCATTACTTTCACACTGGTTGCAATTATTCGTTTTATACGATGGAAAAGCTGTGGTATTTATATCGTATTTTATGCTTCTGGCGTTGACTTCTTAGGCCCTAACTGTTCGATATGGTGGAGCAACGCCCTAGAGTGAAGCCAAGGATGCCCGGAACGTAGAAGTGGCCATCACTCTCAAACTGGTTGCATTTATTCCTGTTATATGATGGAAACACTGTTGTATTTCTATTGTATTTTATTCTTCAGGCGTAGGCTTCTTAATCCGTAGCTATTCGATATGGTGGAGCACCGCCCTAGAGTGAAGCCTAGGTTGCTCGCAACGTAGAAATGACCACTACTTTCACACTGATTGCAATTATTCATTTAATACGATGGAAAGGCTGTTGTATTTATATCGCATTTTATGCTTCGGGCGTTGACTTCTTAGGCCCTAACATTTCGATCTAGTGGAGCAACGCCCTACAGTGAAACCTAGGTTGCCCGGAACGTAGATATGACCATAACCTTCACACAGGTTGCAATTATTCGTTTTATACGGTGTAGAGGCTGTTGTATTTATTTTGTATTTTATTCTTCTGGTGTTGACTTCTTAGGCCCTAACTTTTCGATCTGGCGGAACAACGCCGTAGAGTGAAGCCTAGGTTGCCCGGAACGTAGAAAGGACCATTAGTTTCACACTGTTTGCAATTATTCCTTTTATACGATGGAAAACCTGTTCTATTTATTTTGTATTTTATGCTTCGGGCGTTGACTTCTAAGGCGCTAGCTATTCGATCTGGTGGAGCAATGCCCTAGAGTGAAGCCTAGGTTGCTCGGAATGTAGAAATGACCATAACTTTCACACTGGTTGCTATTATTCGTTTTAGACGATGGAAAAACTGTTATATTTATACTGTATTTTGTGCTTGTGGCGTTGACTTCTTAGGCCCTAACTATTCGATCTTGTGGAACAACGCCCCAGAGTGAAGACTAGGAGGCCCGGAACATGGAAATGACCATTACTTTCACACTGTTTGCAATTATTCCTGTTATACGATGGAAAAACCTTTGCATCTTTATTGTATTTTATGCTTCTGGCGTTGATTTCTAAGGCCCTAGCTATTCAATCTGTTGGGGCAACGCCCTAGGGTGAAGCCTAGGTTGCTCGGAAAGTAGAAATGACCATAAGTTTCTTACTGGTTGCAATTATTCGTTTTATACGATGGAAAACTGTTGTATTTATATCGTATTTTATGCTTCTGGCGTTGACTTCTAAGGACCTAACTATTCGATCTGTCGGAGCAACGCCCTAGAGTGAAGCCTGGGTTGCCCGGAACGTAGAAATGACCATAACTTTCATACTGGTTGCAATTATTCGTTTTATATGATGGAAGAGCTGTTGTATTTATATTGGATTTTATGCTGCTGGCGTTCACTTCTGAGGCCCTAACTATTCGATCTGGTGGAACAACGACCTGGGGTGAAGCCTAGTTTGCCCGGAACGTAGAAATGACCATAACTTTCACACTGGTTGCAATTATTCGTTTTATATGATGGAAAAACTGTTGTATATATATTGTATTTTATGCTTCTGGCGTTCACTGCTTAGGCCCTAACTATTCGATCTGGTGGAACAACGCCCTATGGTGAAGCCTAGGTTGACCGGAACGTAGAAATGACCATGACTTTCACACCGGTAGCAATTATTCGTTTTACACGATGGAAAAACTGTTATATTTATTTTGTATTTTATGCATCGGGCGTTGATTTCTAAGGCCCTAACTATTCAATCTGTTGGAGCAACGCAATAGAGTGAAGCCTAGGTTGCCCGGAACGTAGAATTGGCCATCACTATCAAACTGGTTGCAATTATTCCTGTTATATGTTGGGAACACTGTTGTATTTTTTTTGCATTTTATGGTTCGGGCGTTGACTTCTAAGGCCCTAACTATTCAATCCGTTGGAGCAACGCCCTAGGGTGAAGCTTAGGTTGCTCGGAAAGTAGAAATGACCATAAGTTTCATACTGGCTGCAATTATTCGTTTTATACGATGGAAATACTGTTGCATTTATATTGTATTATATGCTTCTGGCGTTGACTTCTAAGGCACTAACTATTCGATATGGTGGAGCAACGCCCTAGAGTGAAGCCTAGATTGCCCGGAAGGTGGAATTGGCCGTCACTTTCAAACTGGTTGCAATTATTCGTTTTATACGATGGAAAAACTGATGTATTTATATTGTATTTTATGCTTCTGGCGTTGACTTCTAAGGCACTAACTATTCGATCCGGTGGAGTAACGCCCTAGAGTGAAGCCTATGTTGCCCGGAACGTAGAAATGACCATAACTTTCACACTGGATGCTATCATTCGTTTTATATGATGGAAATACTGTTGTATTTATATTGTATTTTATGCTTCTGGTGTTCACTTCCTAGGCCCTAACTATCCGATCTGGTGGAACAACGGCCAAGGGTGAAGCCTAGGTTGCCTGGAAAGTATAAATGACCATAACTTTCACACTGGTTGCAATTATTCGTTTTATACTATGGAAAAGCTGTTGCACCTTGATTGTATTTTATTCATGTGGGGTTGACTTCTAAGGCCGTAGCTATTAGATGTGGTGGAGCAACGCCCTAGAGTGAAGCCTAGGTTGCCTGGAACGTAGAAATGACCATAACTTTCACACTGGTAGCAATTATTCGTTTTATACGATGGAAAAACGGTTCTATTTATTTTGTATTTTATGCTTCGGGCATTGACTTCTAAGGCCTAGCTATTCGATTTGGTGGAGCACCGCCCTAGAGTGAAGCCTAGGTTGCCCGGAAGGTAGAAATGACCATAACTTCCACACTGGTTGCAATTATTCGTTTTATACGATGGAAAAGCTGTCGTATTTATATCGCTTTTTATGCTTCTGGCGTTGACTTCGTAGGCCCTAACTATTCCATCCGGTGGAACAACGCCCTAGGGTAAAGCCTAGGTTGCCCGGAACGTAGAATTGGCCATCACTCTCAAACTGGTTGCAATTATTCCTGTTATATGATGGAAACACTGTTGTATTTCTATTGTATTTTATGCTTCAGGCGTAGGCTTCTTAATCCGTAGCTATTCGATATGGTGGAGCACCGCCCTAGAGTGAAGCCTAGGTTGCCCAGAACGTAGAAATGACCATAACTTTCACACTGGTTGCAATTATTCGTTTTATACGACGGAAAAGCTGTTGTATTTATATCGTATTTTATGCTTCTGGTGTTGACGTCTTAGGCCCTAACTATTCGATCTGGCGGAACAACGCCGTAGAGTGAAGCCTAGGTTGCCCGGAACGTAGAAAAGACCATTATCTTCACACTGGTTGCAATTATTCCTGTTTTACGATGGAAAAACTGTTGCATCTTTATTGTATTTTATGCTTCTGGCGTTGATTTCTTAGGCCCTAACTATTCGATCTGGTGGAACAACGCCGTAGGGTGAAGCCTAGGTTGCCCGGAACGTAGAAATGACCATTACTTTCACACTGGTTACAATTAATCATTTTGTACGATGGAAAAGCTGTTGTATTTATATTGTATTTTATGCCTCTGGCGTTGACTTCTAAGGCCGTAGCTATTAGATGTGGTGGAGCAACGCCCCATAGTGACGCCTAGGGTGCCCGGAACGTTGAAATGACCATTACATTCACACTGGTTGCAATTATTCGTCTTATACGATGGAAAAGCTGTTGTATTTATATCGTATTTTATGCTTCTGGCGTTGACTTCTTAGGCCCTAACTATTCGATCTGGTGGAACAACGCCGTAGGGTGAAGCCTAGGTTGCCCGGAACGTAGAAATGACCATTACTTTCACACTGTTTGCAATTATTCCTTTTATACGATGGAAAAGCTGTTGTATTTATATCGTATTTTATGCTTCTGGCGTTGAGTTCTTAGGCCCTAACTATTCGATCTGGTGGAACAACGCCGTAGGGTGAAGCCTAGCTTGCCCGGAACGTAGAAATGACCATTACTTTCACACTGGTTGCAATTAATCATTTTGTACGATGGAAAAGCTGTTGTATTTATATTGTGTTTTATGCCTCTGGCGTTGACTTCTAAGGCCGTAGCTATTAGATGTGGTGGAGCAACGCCCCATAGTGACGCCTAGGGTGACCGGAACGTTGAAATGACCATTACATTCACACTGGTTGCAATTATTCGTCTTATACGATGGAAAAGCTGTTGTATTTATATCGTATTTTATGCTTCGGGCGTTGACTTCTAAGGCCCTAACTGTTTGATCTGGTGGAGCAACGCCCTAGAGTGAAGCCAATGTTGCCCGGAACGTAGAAATGACCATAACTTTCACACTGGTTGCTATTATTCCTTTTAGACGATGGAAAGCTGTTATATTTATATTGTATTTTATGCTTCTGGCGTTGACTTCTTAGGCCCTAACTATTCGATCTTGTGGAACAACGCCCCAGAGTGAAGACTAGGATGCCCGAATCGTCGATATGATCATTACTTTCGCACTGGTTGCAATTAGTCATGCCATACGATGGAAAAACTGTTGTATTTTTATTGTGTTTTACGCTTCTGGCGTTCACTTCTTAGGCCCTAACTATTCGATCTGATGGAACAATGCCCTAGAGTGACCCCTAGGTTGCCCGGAACGTAGAAATGACCATTACTTTCACAACGTTTGCAATTATTCATTTTATACGATGGAAAAACTGTTGTACTTATATTGTATTTTAACATTCTGGCGCTGAATTCGAAGTCCCTAGCCACTCCCTCTGGTGGAGCAACGCCCTAGGGCGAATCCTAGGTTGCCCGGAACGTAGAAATGACCATTACTTTCACACAGGAGGCAATTATTCGTTTTATACCAAGGAAAAACTGTTATATTTATATTGTATCTTATGCTTCCGGCGTTGACTTCTAAGGACCTAACTATTCGATCTGGTGGAGCAACGGCCTAGAGTAAAGCCTAGGTTGCTCGGAATGTGGAAATGACCATAACTTTCACACTGGTTGCAATTATTCGTTTTATACGATGGTAAAACTGTTGCATCTTTATCGTATTTTATGGTTCGGGCGTTGACTTCTAAGGCCCTAACTATTCAATCTGTTGGAGCAACGCCCTAGAGTGAAGCCTTGGTTGCTCGGAAAGTAGAAATGTCCATAAGTTTCATACTGGTTGCAATTATTCGTTTTATGCGATGGAAAAACTGTTGTATTTATATCGTATTTTATGCTTCTGGCGTTCACTTCTTAGGCCGTAACTATTCGGTCTGGTGGAGCAACGCCCTGGAGTGAAACGTAGGTTGCCCGGAACGTGGAATTGGACATCACTTTCAAACTGGTTGCAATTATCCCTGTTATATGATGGAAACACTGTTGTATTTTTTTTGCATTTTATATTTCGGGCGTTGACTTCTAAGGCCCTAACTATTCAATCTGTTGGAGCAACGCCCTTGGGTGAAGCCTAGGTTGCTAGGAAAGTAGAAATGACCATAAGTTTCATACTGGTTGCAATTATTCGTTTTATACGATGGAAAAACTGTTGTATTTATATTGTATTTTATGCTTCTGGCGTTGACTTCTTAGGCCCTAACTATTCGATCTTGTGGAACAACGCCCCAGAGTGAAGACTAGGATGCCCGAATCGTCGATATGATCATTACTTTCGCACTGGTTGCAATTAGTCATGCCATACGATGGAAAAACTGTTGTATTTTTATTGTGTTTTATGCTTCTGGCGTTTACTTCTATGGACCTAACTATTCGATCTGGCGGAGCAACGCCCTGGAGTGAAACCTAGGTTGCCCGGGACGTAGAAATGACCATAACTTTTAAACTGCTAGCAGTTATTCGTTTTATACAATGGAAAAACTGTTCTATTTATTTTGTATTTAATGCTTCGGGCGTTGACTTCTAAGGCCCTAACTGTTTGATCTGGTGGAGCAACGCCCTAGAGTGAAGCCAATGTTGCCCGGAACGTAGAAATGACCATAACTTTCACACTGGTTGCTATTATTCCTTTTAGACGATGGAAAAACTGTTATATTTATATTGTATTTTATGCTTCTGGCGTTGACTTCTTAGGCCCTAACTATTCGATCTTGTGGAACAACGCCCCAGAGTGAAGACTAGGAGGCCCGGAACATGGAAATGACCATTACTTTCACACTGTTTGCAGTTATTCCTGTTATACGATGGAAAAACTTTTGCATCTTTATTGTATTTTATGCTTCTGGCGTTGACTTCTAAGGCCCTAACTGTTCGATCTGGTGGAGCAACTCCCTAGAGTGAACACTAGGTTGCTCGGAATGTATAAATGTCCACAACTTTCACACTGGTTGCAATTATTCGTTTTATACGACGGAAAAGCTGTTGTATTTATATCGTATTTTATGCTTCTGGCGTTGACTTCTTAGGCCCTAACTATTCGATCTGGCGGAACAACGCCGTAGAGTGAAGCCTAGGTTGCCCGGAACGTAGAAAAGACCATTATCTTCACACTGGTTGCAATTATTCCTGTTTTACGATGGAAAAACTGTTGCATCTTTATTGTATTTTATGCTTCTGGCGTTGATTTCTAAGGCCCTAATTATTCGATCTGGTGGAGCAACGCCCTAGAGTGAAGCCTAGGTTGCCCGGAACGTTGAAATGACCATTACATTCACACTGGTTGCAATTATTCGTCTTATACGATGGAAAAACTGTTGCATCTTTATCGTATTTTATGGTTCGGGCGTTGACTTCTAAGGCCCTAACTATTCAATCTGTTGGAGCAACGCCCTAGAGTGAAGCCTAGGTTGCCTGGAACGTAGAAATGACCATCACTTTCACACGGGTTGCAATTATTCCTGTTACAGGGTGGAAAGACTGTTGTATTTATATTGTATTTTATGCTTCTGGCGTTGATTTCTAAGGCCCTAATTATTCGATCTCGTGGAGCAACGCCCTAGAGTGAAGCCTAGGTTGCCCGGAACGTAGAAATGACCATTACATTCACACTGGTTGCAATTATTCGTCTTATACGATGGAAAAGCTGTTGTATTTATATCGTATTTTATGCTTCTGGCGTTGACTTCTTAGGCCCTAACTATTCGATCTGGTGGAACAACGCCGTAGGGTGAAGCCTAGGTTGCCCGGAACGTAGAAATGACCATTACTTTCACACTGTTTGCAATTAATCATTTTGTACGATGGAAAAGCTGTTGTATTTATATTGTATTTTATGCCTCTGGCGTTGACTTCTAAGGCCGTAGCTATTAGATGTGGTGGAGCAACGCCCCATAGTGACGCCTAGGGTGCTCTGAACGTAGAAATGACCATTACTTTCACACTGGTTGCAATTATTCGTTTTATACGATGGAAAAGCTGTTGCATTTATATCGTATTTGATGCTTCTTGCGTTGACTTCTAAGGCACTAACTATTCGATCTGGTGTAGCAACGCCCTCGAGTGAAGCCTAGGTTGCCCGGAACGTAGAAACGGCCATCACTTTCAAACTGGTTGCAATTATTCCTGTTATATGATGGAAACACGGTTGTACTTTTATTGCATTTTATGCTTCGGGTGTTGACTTCTGAGGCCGTAGCTATTCGATGTGGTGGATGAACGCCATAGAGTGAAGCCTAGGTTGCCCGGAACGTAAAAATGACCATAACTTTCATACTGGTTGCAATCATTCGTTTTATATGATGGAAAAACTGTTGTATTTATATTGTATTTTATGCTTCTGGCGTTGACTTCTAAGGCACTAACTATTCGATATGGTGGAGCAACGCCCTAGAGTGAAGCCTAGGATGCCCGGAACGTAGAATTGGCCATCACTCTCAAACTGGTTGCAATTATTCCTGTTATATGATGGAAACACTGTTGAATTTCTATTGTATTTTATGCTTCAGGCGTAGGCTTCTTAATCCGTAGCTATTCGATATGGTGGAGCACCGCCCTAGAGTGAAGCCTCGGTTGCTCGGAACGTAGAAATGACCACTACTTTCACACTGTTTGCAATTATTCATTTAATACGATGGAAAAGCTGTTGTATTTATATCGTATTTTATGCTTCGGGCGTTGACTTCTTAGGCCCTAACATATCGATCTAGTGGAGCAACGCCCTACAGTGAAGCCTAGGTTGCCGGGAACGTAGAATTGGCCATCACTTTCAAACTGGTAGCAATTATTCCTGTTATATGATGGAAACACTGTTGTATTTTTTTTGCATTTTATGGTTCGGGCGTTGACTTCTAAGGCCCTAACTATTCAATCTGTTGGAGCAACGCCCTAGAGTGAAGCCTAGGTTGCCCAGAACGTAGAAATGACCATAACTTTCACACTGGTTGCAATTATTCGTTTTATACGACGGAAAAGCTGTTGTATTTATATCGTATTTTATGCTTCTGGTGTTGACGTCTTAGGCCCTAACTATTCGATCTGGCGGAACAACGCCGTAGAGTGAAGCCTAGGTTGCCCGGAACGTAGAAAAGACCATTATCTTCACACTGGTTGCAATTATTCCTGTTTTACGATGGAAAAACTGTTGCATCTTTATTGTATTTTATGCTTCTGGCGTTGATTTCTTAGGCCCTAACTATTCGATCTGGTGGAACAACGCCGTAGGGTGAAGCCTAGGTTGCCCGGAACGTAGAAATGACCATTACTTTCACACTGGTTACAATTAATCATTTTGTACGATGGAAAAGCTGTTGTATTTATATTGTATTTTATGCCTCTGGCGTTGACTTCTAAGGCCGTAGCTATTAGATGTGGTGGAGCAACGCCCCATAGTGACGCCTAGGGTGCCCGGAACGTTGAAATGACCATTACATTCACACTGGTTGCAATTATTCGTCTTATACGATGGAAAAGCTGTTGTATTTATATCGTATTTTATGCTTCTGGCGTTGACTTCTTAGGCCCTAACTATTCGATCTGGTGGAACAACGCCGTAGGGTGAAGCCTAGGTTGCCCGGAACGTAGAAATGACCATTACTTTCACACTGTTTGCAATTATTCCTTTTATACGATGGAAAAGCTGTTGTATTTATATCGTATTTTATGCTTCTGGCGTTGAGTTCTTAGGCCCTAACTATTCGATCTGGTGGAACAACGCCGTAGGGTGAAGCCTAGCTTGCCCGGAACGTAGAAATGACCATTACTTTCACACTGGTTGCAATTAATCATTTTGTACGATGGAAAAGCTGTTGTATTTATATTGTGTTTTATGCCTCTGGCGTTGACTTCTAAGGCCGTAGCTATTAGATGTGGTGGAGCAACGCCCCATAGTGACGCCTAGGGTGACCGGAACGTTGAAGTGACCATTACATTCACACTGGTTGCAATTATTCGTCTTATACGATGGAAAAGCTGTTGTATTTATATCGTATTTTATGCTTCGGGCGTTGACTTCTAAGGCCCTAACTGTTTGATCTGGTGGAGCAACGCCCTAGAGTGAAGCCAATGTTGCCCGGAACGTAGAAATGACCATAACTTTCACACTGGTTGCTATTATTCCTTTTAGACGATGGAAAGCTGTTATATTTATATTGTATTTTATGCTTCTGGCGTTGACTTCTTAGGCCCTAACTATTCGATCTTGTGGAACAACGCCCCAGAGTGAAGTCTAGGATGCCCGAATCGTCGATATGATCATTACTTTCGCACTGGTTGCAATTAGTCATGCCATACGATGGAAAAACTGTTGTATTTTTATTGTGTTTTACGCTTCTGGCGTTCACTTCTTAGGCCCTAACTATTCGATCTGATGGAACAATGCCCTAGAGTGACCCCTAGGTTGCCCGGAACGTAGAAATGACCATTACTTTCACAACGTTTGCAATTATTCATTTTATACGATGGAAAAACTGTTGTACTTATATTGTATTTTAACATTCTGGCGCTGAATTCGAAGTCCCTAGCCACTCCCTCTGGTGGAGCAACGCCCTAGGGCGAATCCTAGGTTGCCCGGAACGTAGAAATGACCATTACTTTCACACAGGAGGCAATTATTCGTTTTATACCAAGGAAAAACTGTTATATTTATATTGTATCTTATGCTTCCGGCGTTGACTTCTAAGGACCTAACTATTCGATCTGGTGGAGCAACGGCCTAGAGTAAAGCCTAGGTTGCTCGGAATGTGGAAATGACCATAACTTTCACACTGGTTGCAATTATTCGTTTTATACGATGGTAAAACTGTTGCATCTTTATCGTATTTTATGGTTCGGGCGTTGACTTCTAAGGCCCTAACTATTCAATCTGTTGGAGCAACGCCCTAGAGTGAAGCCTTGGTTGCTCGGAAAGTAGAAATGTCCATAAGTTTCATACTGGTTGCAATTATTCGTTTTATGCGATGGAAAAACTGTTGTATTTATATCGTATTTTATGCTTCTGGCGTTCACTTCTTAGGCCGTAACTATTCGGTCTGGTGGAGCAACGCCCTGGAGTGAAACGTAGGTTGCCCGGAACGTGGAATTGGACATCACTTTCAAACTGGTTGCAATTATCCCTGTTATATGATGGAAACACTGTTGTATTTTTTTTGCATTTTATATTTCGGGCGTTGACTTCTAAGGCCCTAACTATTCAATCTGTTGGAGCAACGCCCTTGGGTGAAGCCTAGGTTGCTAGGAAAGTAGAAATGACCATAAGTTTCATACTGGTTGCAATTATTCGTTTTATACGATGGAAAAACTGTTGTATTTATATTGTATTTTATGCTTCTGGCGTTGACTTCTTAGGCCCTAACTATTCGATCTTGTGGAACAACGCCCCAGAGTGAAGACTAGGATGCCCGAATCGTCGATATGATCATTACTTTCGCACTGGTTGCAATTAGTCATGCCATACGATGGAAAAACTGTTGTATTTTTATTGTGTTTTATGCTTCTGGCGTTGACTTCTATGGACCTAACTATTCGATCTGGCGGAGCAACGCCCTGGAGTGAAACCTAGGTTGCCCGGGACGTAGAAATGACCATAACTTTTAAACTGCTAGCAATTATTCGTTTTATACAATGGAAAAACTGTTCTATTTATTTTGTATTTAATGCTTCGGGCGTTGACTTCTAAGGCCCTAACTGTTTGATCTGGTGGAGCAACGCCCTAGAGTGAAGCCAATGTTGCCCGGAACGTAGAAATGACCATAACTTTCACACTGGTTGCTATTATTCCTTTTAGACGATGGAAAAACTGTTATATTTATATTGTATTTTATGCTTCTGGCGTTGACTTCTTAGGCCCTAACTATTCGATCTTGTGGAACAACGCCCCAGAGTGAAGACTAGGAGGCCCGGAACATGGAAATGACCATTACTTTCACACTGTTTGCAGTTATTCCTGTTATACGATGGAAAAACTTTTGCATCTTTATTGTATTTTATGCTTCTGGCGTTGACTTCTAAGGCCCTAACTGTTCGATCTGGTGGAGCAACTCCCTAGAGTGAACACTAGGTTGCTCGGAATGTATAAATGTCCACAACTTTCACACTGGTTGCAATTATTCGTTTTATACGACGGTAAAGCTGTTGTATTTATATCGTATTTTATGCTTCTGGCGTTGACTTCTTAGGCCCTAACTATTCGATCTGGCGGAACAACGCCGTAGAGTGAAGCCTAGGTTGCCCGGAACGTAGAAAAGACCATTATCTTCACACTGGTTGCAATTATTCCTGTTTTACGATGGAAAAACTGTTGCATCTTTATTGTATTTTATGCTTCTGGCGTTGATTTCTAAGGCCCTAATTATTCGATCTGGTGGAGCAACGCCCTAGAGTGAAGCCTAGGTTGCCCGGAACGTTGAAATGACCATTACATTCACACTGGTTGCAATTATTCGTCTTATACGATGGAAAAACTGTTGCATCTTTATCGTATTTTATGGTTCGGGCGTTGACTTCTAAGGCCCTAACTATTCAATCTGTTGGAGCAACGCCCTAGAGTGAAGCCTAGGTTGCCTGGAACGTAGAAATGACCATCACTTTCACACGGGTTGCAATTATTCCTGTTACAGGGTGGAAAGACTGTTGTATTTATATTGTATTTTATGCTTCTGGCGTTGATTTCTAAGGCCCTAATTATTCGATCTCGTGGAGCAACGCCCTAGAGTGAAGCCTAGGTTGCCCGGAACGTAGAAATGACCATTACATTCACACTGGTTGCAATTATTCGTCTTATACGATGGAAAAGCTGTTGTATTTATATCGTATTTTATGCTTCTGGCGTTGACTTCTTAGGCCCTAACTATTCGATCTGGTGGAACAACGCCGTAGGGTGAAGCCTAGGTTGCCCGGAACGTAGAAATGACCATTACTTTCACACTGTTTGCAATTAATCATTTTGTACGATGGAAAAGCTGTTGTATTTATATTGTATTTTATGCCTCTGGCGTTGACTTCTAAGGCCGTAGCTATTAGATGTGGTGGAGCAACGCCCCATAGTGACGCCTAGGGTGCTCTGAACGTAGAAATGACCATTACTTTCACACTGGTTGCAATTATTCGTTTTATACGATGGAAAAGCTGTTGCATTTATATCGTATTTGATGCTTCTTGCGTTGACTTCTAAGGCACTAACTATTCGATCTGGTGTAGCAACGCCCTCGAGTGAAGCCTAGGTTGCCCGGAACGTAGAAACGGCCATCACTTTCAAACTGGTTGCAATTATTCCTGTTATATGATGGAAACACGGTTGTACTTTTATTGCATTTTATGCTTCGGGTGTTGACTTCTGAGGCCGTAGCTATTCGATGTGGTGGATGAACGCCATAGAGTGAAGCCTAGGTTGCCCGGAACGTAAAAATGACCATAACTTTCATACTGGTTGCAATCATTCGTTTTATATGATGGAAAAACTGTTGTATTTATATTGTATTTTATGCTTCTGGCGTTGACTTCTAAGGCACTAACTATTCGATATGGTGGAGCAACGCCCTAGAGTGAAGCCTAGGATGCCCGGAACGTAGAATTGGCCATCACTCTCAAACTGGTTGCAATTATTCCTGTTATATGATGGAAACACTGTTGAATTTCTATTGTATTTTATGCTTCAGGCGTAGGCTTCTTAATCCGTAGCTATTCGATATGGTGGAGCACCGCCCTAGAGTGAAGCCTCGGTTGCTCGGAACGTAGAAATGACCACTACTTTCACACTGTTTGCAATTATTCATTTAATACGATGGAAAAGCTGTTGTATTTATATCGTATTTTATGCTTCGGGCGTTGACTTCTTAGGCCCTAACATATCGATCTAGTGGAGCAACGCCCTACAGTGAAGCCTAGGTTGCCGGGAACGTAGAATTGGCCATCACTTTCAAACTGGTAGCAATTATTCCTGTTATACGATGGAAAAACTTTTGCATCTTTATTGTATTTTATGCTTCTGGCGTTGACTTCTAAGGCCCTAACTGTTCGATCTGGTGGAGCAACTCCCTAGAGTGAACACTAGGTTGCTCGGAATGTATAAATGTCCACAACTTTCACACTGGTTGCAATTATTCGTTTTATACGACGGAAAAGCTGTTGTATTTATATCGTATTTTATGCTTCTGGCGTTGACTTCTTAGGCCCTAACTATTCGATCTGGCGGAACAACGCCGTAGAGTGAAGCCTAGGTTGCCCGGAACGTAGAAAAGACCATTATCTTCACACTGGTTGCAATTATTCCTGTTTTACGATGGAAAAACTGTTGCATCTTTATTGTATTTTATGCTTCTGGCGTTGATTTCTAAGGCCCTAATTATTCGATCTGGTGGAGCAACGCCCTAGAGTGAAGCCTAGGTTGCCCGGAACGTTGAAATGACCATTACATTCACACTGGTTGCAATTATTCGTCTTATACGATGGAAAAACTGTTGCATCTTTATCGTATTTTATGGTTCGGGCGTTGACTTCTAAGGCCCTAACTATTCAATCTGTTGGAGCAACGCCCTAGAGTGAAGCCTAGGTTGCCTGGAACGTAGAAATGACCATCACTTTCACACGGGTTGCAATTATTCCTGTTACAGGGTGGAAAGACTGTTGTATTTATATTGTATTTTATGCTTCTGGCGTTGATTTCTAAGGCCCTAATTATTCGATCTCGTGGAGCAACGCCCTAGAGTGAAGCCTAGGTTGCCCGGAACGTAGAAATGACCATTACATTCACACTGGTTGCAATTATTCGTCTTATACGATGGAAAAGCTGTTGTATTTATATCGTATTTTATGCTTCTGGCGTTGACTTCTTAGGCCCTAACTATTCGATCTGGTGGAACAACGCCGTAGGGTGAAGCCTAGGTTGCCCGGAACGTAGAAATGACCATTACTTTCACACTGTTTGCAATTAATCATTTTGTACGATGGAAAAGCTGTTGTATTTATATTGTATTTTATGCCTCTGGCGTTGACTTCTAAGGCCGTAGCTATTAGATGTGGTGGAGCAACGCCCCATAGTGACGCCTAGGGTGCTCTGAACGTAGAAATGACCATTACTTTCACACTGGTTGCAATTATTCGTTTTATACGATGGAAAAGCTGTTGCATTTATATCGTATTTGATGCTTCTTGCGTTGACTTCTAAGGCACTAACTATTCGATCTGGTGTAGCAACGCCCTCGAGTGAAGCCTAGGTTGCCCGGAACGTAGAAACGGCCATCACTTTCAAACTGGTTGCAATTATTCCTGTTATATGATGGAAACACGGTTGTACTTTTATTGCATTTTATGCTTCGGGTGTTGACTTCTGAGGCCGTAGCTATTCGATGTGGTGGATGAACGCCATAGAGTGAAGCCTAGGTTGCCCGGAACGTAAAAATGACCATAACTTTCATACTGGTTGCAATCATTCGTTTTATATGATGGAAAAACTGTTGTATTTATATTGTATTTTATGCTTCTGGCGTTGACTTCTAAGGCACTAACTATTCGATATGGTGGAGCAACGCCCTAGAGTGAAGCCTAGGATGCCCGGAACGTAGAATTGGCCATCACTCTCAAACTGGTTGCAATTATTCCTGTTATATGATGGAAACACTGTTGAATTTCTATTGTATTTTATGCTTCAGGCGTAGGCTTCTTAATCCGTAGCTATTCGATATGGTGGAGCACCGCCCTAGAGTGAAGCCTCGGTTGCTCGGAACGTAGAAATGACCACTACTTTCACACTGTTTGCAATTATTCATTTAATACGATGGAAAAGCTGTTGTATTTATATCGTATTTTATGCTTCGGGCGTTGACTTCTTAGGCCCTAACATATCGATCTAGTGGAGCAACGCCCTACAGTGAAGCCTAGGTTGCCGGGAACGTAGAATTGGCCATCACTTTCAAACTGGTAGCAATTATTCCTGTTATATGATGGAAACACTGTTGTATTTTTTTTGCATTTTATGGTTCGGGCGTTGACTTCTAAGGCCCTAACTATTCAATCTGTTGGAGCAACGCCCTAGAGTGAAGCCTTGGTTGCTCGGAAAGTAGAAATGTCCATAAGTTTCATACTGGTTGCAATTATTCGTTTTATGCGATGGAAAAACTGTTGTATTTATATTGTATTTTATGCTTCTGGCATTGACATCTAAGGCCCTAACTATTCAATCTGTTGGAGCAACGCCCTAGGGTGAAGCCTAGGTTGCTCGGAAAGTAGAAATGACCATAGGTTTCATACTGGTTGCAATTATTCGTTTTATACGATGGAAAAACTGTTGTATTTATATTGTATTTTATGCTTCCGGCGTTGACTTCTAAGGCCCTAGCTATTCGATCTAGTGGAGCAACGCCCTAGAGTGACGCCTAGGGTGCTCGGAACGTAGAAATGACCATTACTTTCAAACTGGTTGCAATTATTCGTTTTATACGATGGAAAAGCTATTGTATTTATATTGTATTTTATGCTTCTGGCGTTGATTTCTAAGGCCCTAACTATTCAATCTGCTGGAGCAACGCCCTAGGGCGTAGCCTAGGTTGCCCGAAAAGTAGAAATGACCATAACTTTCATACTGGTTGCAATTACTCGTTTTATATGATGGAAAAACTGTTGCATTTATATTGTATTTTATGCTTCTGATGGTCACTTCTTAGGCCCTAACTATTCGATCTGGTGGAGCAACGGCCTAGAGTGAAGCCTAGGTTGCTCGGAACGTAGAAACGGCCATCACTTTCAAACTGGTTGCAATTATTCCTGTTATATGATGGAAACACGGTTGTACTTTTATTGCATTTTATGCTTCGGGTGTTGACTTCTGAGGCCGTAGCTATTCGATGTGGTGGATGAACGCCATAGAGTGAAGCCTAGGTTGCCCGGAACGTAAAAATGACCATAACTTTCATACTGGTTGCAATCATTCGTTTTATATGATGGAAAAACTGTTGTATTTATATTGTATTTTATGCTTCTGGCGTTGACTTCTAAGGCACTAACTATTCGATATGGTGGAGCAACGCCCTAGAGTGAAGCCTAGGATGCCCGGAACGTAGAATTGGTCATCACTCTCAAACTGGTTGCAATTATTCCTGTTATATGATGGAAACACTGTTGAATTTCTATTGTATTTTATGCTTCAGGCGTAGGCTTCTTAATCCGTAGCTATTCGATATGGTGGAGCACCGCCCTAGAGTGAAGCCTCGGTTGCTCGGAACGTAGAAATGACCACTACTTTCACACTGTTTGCAATTATTCATTTAATACGATGGAAAAGCTGTTGTATTTATATCGTATTTTATGCTTCGGGCGTTGACTTCTTAGGCCCTAACATATCGATCTAGTGGAGCAACGCCCTACAGTGAAGCCTAGGTTGCCGGGAACGTAGAATTGGCCATCACTTTCAAACTGGTAGCAATTATTCCTGTTATATGATGGAAACACTGTTGTATTTTTTTTGCATTTTATGGTTCGGGCGTTGACTTCTAAGGCCCTAACTATTCAATCTGTTGGAGCAACGCCCTAGAGTGAAGCCTTGGTTGCTCGGAAAGTAGAAATGTCCATAAGTTTCATACTGGTTGCAATTATTCGTTTTATGCGATGGAAAAACTGTTGTATTTATATTGTATTTTATGCTTCTGGCATTGACATCTAAGGCCCTAACTATTCAATCTGTTGGAGCAACGCCCTAGGGTGAAGCCTAGGTTGCTCGGAAAGTAGAAATGACCATAGGTTTCATACTGGTTGCAATTATTCGTTTTATACGATGGAAAAACTGTTGTATTTATATTGTATTTTATGCTTCCGGCGTTGACTTCTAAGGCCCTAGCTATTCGATCTAGTGGAGCAACGCCCTAGAGTGACGCCTAGGGTGCTCGGAACGTAGAAATGACCATTACTTTCAAACTGGTTGCAATTATTCGTTTTATACGATGGAAAAGCTGTTGTATTTATATTGTATTTTATGCTTCTGGCGTTGATTTCTAAGGCCCTAACTATTCAATCTGCTGGAGCAACGCCCTAGGGCGTAGCCTAGGTTGCCCGGAAAGTAGAAATGACCATAACTTTCATACTGGTTGCAATTACTCGTTTTATATGATGGAAAAACTGTTGCATTTATATTGTATTTTATGCTTCTGATGGTCACTTCTTAGGCCCTAACTATTCGGTCTGATGGAACAATGCCCTAGGGTGAAGCCTAGGTTGCCCGGAACGTAGAAATGACCATCACTTTCAAACGGGTTGCAATTATTCCTGTTATATGATGGAAAGACTGTTGTATTTTTATTGTAGTTTATGCTTCAGGCGTTGACTTCTGAGGCCGTAGCTATTCGATGTGGTGGAAGAACGCCATAGAGTGAAGCCTAGGTTGCCCGGAACGTAGAAATGACCAGAACTTTCATACTGGTTGCCATTAATCGTTTTCTACGATGGAAAAGCTGTTGTATTTATAACGTATTTTATGCTTCTGGCGTTGACTTCTAAGGCCCTAGCTATTCGATCTGGTGGAGCAACGGCCTAGAGTGAAGCCTAGGTTGCTCGGAACGTAGAAACGGCCATCACTTTCAAACTGGTTGCAATTATTCCTGTTATATGATGGAAACACGGTTGTACTTTTATTGCATTTTATGCTTCGGGTGTTGACTTCTGAGGCCGTAGCTATTCGATGTGGTGGATGAACGCCATAGAGTGAAGCCTAGGTTGCCCGGAACGTAAAAATGACCATAACTTTCATACTGGTTGCAATCATTCGTTTTATATGATGGAAAAACTGTTGCATTTATATTGTATTTTATGCTTCTGATGGTCACTTCTTAGGCCCTAACTATTCGGTCTGATGGAAGAATGCCCTAGGGTGAAGCCTAGGTTGCCCGGAACGTAGAAATGACCATCACTTTCAAACGGGTTGCAATTATTCCTGTTATATGATGGAAAGACTGTTGTATTTTTATTGTACTTTATGCTTCAGGCGTTGACTTCTGAGGCCGTAGCTATTCGATGTGGTGGAAGAACGCCATAGCGTGAAGCCTAGGTTGCCCGGAACGTAGAAATGACCAGAACTTTCATACTGGTTGCCATTAATCGTTTTCTACGATGGAAAAGCTGTTGTATTTATAACGTATTTTATGCTTCTGGCGTTGACTTGTTAGGCCCTAACTATTCGATCTGGTGGAGCAACGGCCTAGAGTGAAGCCTAGGTTGCTCGGAACGTAGAAATGGCCATTACCTTCACACTGTTTGCAATCATTCATTTTATACGATGGCAAAGCTGTTGTATTTATACTGTATTTTATGCTTCCGGCGTTAACTTCTAAGGCCGTAGTTATCAGATGTGGAGCAGCAACGCCCTAGAGTGACACGTAGGTTGCCAGGCACGTAGAAATGACCATTACTTTCACAATGTTCGCAAACATTCATTTTATACGATGGAAAAACTGTTGTACTTATATTGTATTTTATGCTTCGGGCGTTGACTTCTAAGGCCCTAACTATTCGATTTGGTGGAGCAACGCCCTACAGTGAAGCCTAGGTTGCCCGGAACGTAGAAATGACCAGTACCTTCACACTGGTTACAGTTATTCGTTTTATACATTGGAAAAGCTGTTGTATTTATATTGTATTTTATGCTCCTGGCGTTGCCTTCTTAGGCCCTAACAGTTCGATCTAGTGGAACAACGCCCTAGAGTGAAGCCTAGGTTACCCGGAACGTAGAAATAACAAGTACTTTCACACTGTTTGCAGATACTCCTGCTATACGATTGAAAAACTGTTGCTTCTTTATTGAATTTTATGCTTCTGGCGTTGGCTTCTAAGCCACTAACTATTCGATCTGGGAGAGCAACGCCCTAGAGTGAAGCCTAGGTTGCCCGGAACGTAGAAATGACCATCACTTTCAAACTGGTTGCAATTATTCCTGTTATATGATGTAAAAACTGTTGTATTTTTATTGCATTTTATGCTTCGGGCATTGCCTTCTGAGGACGTAGCTATTCCATGTGGTGGAAGAACGCCATAGAGTGAAGTCTAGGTTGCCCGGAACGTAGAAATGACCATAACTTTCATACTGGTTGCAATCATTCGTTTTATATGATGGAAGAACTGTTGTATTTATATTGTATTTTATGCTGCTGGCGTTCATTTCTTAGGCCCTAACTATTCGATCTGGTGGAACAACGCCCTGGGGTGAAGCCTAGGTTGCCCGGAACGTAGAAATGATCATTACTTTCGCACTGGTTGCAATTAGTCATGCTATACGATGGAAAAACTGTTGCATTTTTATTGCGTTTTATGCTTCTGGCGTTGACTTCTATGGCCCTACCTATTCGGTCTGGTGGAGCAACGCCCTAGAGTGAAGCCTAGGTTGCCCGGAACGTAGAAATGACCATTACTTTCACACTGTTTGCAATTATTCCTTGTATACGATGGAAAATCTGTTGTATTTATATCGTATTTTATGCTTCTGGCGTTGACTTCTCAGGACCTAACTATTCGATCTGGTGGAGCAACGCCCTAGAGTGAAGCCCAGGTTGCCCCAAACATGGTAATGACCATTACTTTCACACTGTTTGCAAATATACATTATATACGATGGAAAAGCTGTTGTATTTATATTGTATTTTATGCTTCTGGCGTTGACTTCTTACGACCTAACTACTTAATCTGGTAGAGCACCGCCCTAGAGTGAAGCATAGGTTGCCCGGAACGTAGAACATACCATTACCTTCACACTGGTTGCAATTACTCCTGTTATACGATGGAAAAACTGTTGCATCTTTATTGTATTTTATGCTTCTGGTGTTGACTTCTAAGGCACTAACTATTCAATCTGTTGGAGCAATGCCCTAGGCTGAAGCCTAGGTTGCCCAGAACGTAGAAATGACCATAACTTTCACACTGGTTGCAATTATTCGTTTTATACGATGGAAAAGCTGTTGTATTTATATCGTATTTTATGCTTCTGGCGTTGACTTCTTAGGCCCTAACAATTCGATCTGGTGGAACAACGCCCTAGAGTGAAGCCTAGGTTGCCTGGAACGTAGAAATGACCATAACTTTCTAACTGGTTGCTATTATTCGTTTTATGCGGTGGAAAAACTGTTATATTTATATTGTATTTTATGCTTCTGGCGTTGACTTCTTAGGCCCTAGGTATTCGATCTGGTGGAACAACGCCCTAGAGTGAAGCCTAGGTTGCCTGGAACGTAGAAATGACCATCACTTTCACACGGGTCGCAATTGTTCCTGTTATAGGATGGAAAGACTGTTGTATTTATATTGTATTTTATGCTTCTGGCGTTGATTTCTAAGGCCCTAATTATTGGATCTGGTGGAGCAACGCCCTAGAGTGAAGCCTAGGTTGCCCGGAACGTAGAAATGACCATTACATTCACACTGGTTGCAATTATTCGTCTTATACGATGGAAAAGCTGTTGTATTTATATCGTATTTTATGCTTCTGGCGTTGACTTCTTAGGCCCTAACTATTCGATCTGGTGGAACAACGCCGTAGGGTGAAGCCTAGGTTGCCGGGAACGTAGAAATGACCATTACTTTCACGCTGTTTGCAATTATTCCTTTTATACGATGGAAAAGCTGTTGTATTTATATCGTATTTTATGCTTCTGGCGTTGACGTCTAAGGACCTAACTATTCGATCTGGCGGAGCAACGCCCTGGAGTGAAACCTAGGTTGCCCGGGACGTAGAAATGACCATAACTTTTAAACTGCTAGCAATTATTCGTTTTATGCAATGGAAAAACTGTTCTATTTATTTTGTATTTAACGCTTCGGGCGTTGACTTCTAAGGCCCTAACTGTTTGATCTGGTGGAGCAACGCCCTAGAGTGAAGCCAATGTTGCCCGGAACGTAGAAATGACCATAACTTTCACACTGGTTGCTATTATTCCTTTTAGACGATGGAAAGCTGTTATATTTATATTGTATTTTATGCTTCTGGCGTTGACTTCTTAGGCCCTAACTATTCGATCTTGTGGAACAACGCCCCAGAGTGAAGACTAGGATGCCCGAATCGTCGATATGATCATTACTTTCGCACTGGTTGCAATTAGTCAGGCCATACGATGGAAAAACTGTTGTATTTTTATTGTGTTTTACGCTTCTGGCGTTCACTTCTAAGGCCCTAACTATTCGATCTGGTGGAGCAATGCCCTAGAGTGAAGCCTAGGTTGCCCGGTACGTCGGAATGACCATTACTTTCACACTGGTTGCAATTAATCATTTTGTACGATGGAAAAGCTGTTGTATTTATATTGTATTTTATGCCTCTGGCGTTGACTTCTAAGGCCGTAGCTATTAGATGTGGTGGAGCAACGCCCCATAGTGACGCCTAGGGTGCTCTGAACGTAGAAATGACCATTACTTTCACACTGGTTAAAATTATTCGTTTTATACGATGGAAAAGCTGTTGCATTTATATCGTATTTTATGCTTCTTGCGTTGACTTCTAAGGCACTAACTATTCGATCTGGTGGAGCAACGCCCTAGAGTGAAGCCTAGGTTGCCCGGAACGTAGAATCGGCCATCACTTTCAAACTGGTTGCAATTATTCCTGTTATATGATGGAAACACGGTTGTACTTTTATTGCATTTTATGCTTCGGGTGTTGACTTCTGAGGCCGTAGCTATTCGATGTGGTGGATGAACGCCATAGAGTGAAGCCTAGGTTGCCCGGAACGTAAAAATGACCATAACTTTCATACTGGTTGCAATCATTCGTTTTATATGATGGAAAAACTGTTGTATTTATATTGTATTTTATGCTTCTGGCGTTGACTTCTAAGGCACTAACTATTCGGTATGGTGGAGCAACGCCCTAGAGTGAAGCCTAGGATGCCCGGAACGTAGAATTGGCCATCACTCTCAAACTGGTTGCAATTATTCCTGTTATATGATGGAAACACTGTTGTATTTCTATTGTATTTTATGCTTCAGGCGTAGGCTTCTTAATCCGTAGCTATTCGATATGGTGGTGCACCACCCTAGAGTGAAGCCTAGGTTGCTCGGAACGTAGAAATGACCACTACTTTCACACTGTTTGCAATTATTCATTTAATACGATGGAAAAGCTGTTGTATTTATATCGTATTTTATGCTTCGGGCGTTGACTTCTTAGGCCCTAACATATCGATCTAGTGGAGCAACGCCCTACAGTGAAGCCTAGGTTGCCGGGAACGTAGAATTGGCCATCACTTTCAAACTGGTAGCAATTATTCCTGTTATATGATGGAAACACTGTTGTATTTTTTTTGCATTTTATGGTTCGGGCGTTGACTTCTAAGGCCCTAACTATTCAATCTGTTGGAGCAACGCCCTAGAGTGAAGCCTTGGTTGCTCGGAAAGTAGAAATGTCCATAAGTTTCATACTGGTTGCAATTATTCGTTTTATGCGATGGAAAAACTGTTGTATTTATATTGTATTTTATGCTTCTGGCATTGACATCTAAGGCCCTAACTATTCAATCTGTTGGAGCAACGCCCTAGGGTGAAGCCTAGGTTGCTCGGAAAGTAGAAATGACCATAGGTTTCATACTGGTTGCAATTATTCGTTTTATACGATGGAAAAGCTGTTGATATTTATATTGTATTTTATGCTTCTGGCGTTGACTTATAAGGCCCTAGCTATTCGATCTAGTGGAGCAACGCCCTAGAGTGACGCCTAGGATGCTCGGAACGTAGAAATGACCATTACTTTCAAACTGGTTGCAATTATACGTTTTATACGATGGAAAAGCTGTTGTATTTATATTGCATTTTATGCTTCTGGCGTTGATTTCTAAGGCCCTAACTATTCAATCTGCTGGAGCAACGCCCTAGGGCGTAGCCTAGGTTGCCCGGAAAGTAGAAATGACCATAACTTTCATACTGGTTGCAATTACTCGTTTTATATGATGGAAAAACTGTTGCATTTATATTGCATTTTATGCTTCTGATGTTCACTTCTTAGGCCCTAACTATTCGGTCTGATGGAACAATGCCCTAGGGTGAAGCCTAGGTTGCCCGGAACGTAGAAATGACCACCACTTTCAAACGGGTTGCAATTATTCCTGTTATATGATGGAATGACTGTTGTATTTTTATTGTACTTTATGCTTCAGGCGTTGACTTCTGAGGCCGTAGCTATTCGATGTGGTGGAAGAACGCCATAGAGTGAAGCCTAGGTTGCCCGGAACGTAGAAATGACCAGAACTTTCATACTGGTTGCCATTAATCGTTTTCTACGATGGAAAAGCTGTTGTATTTATATCGTATTTTATGCTTCTGGCGTTGACTTGTTAGGCCCTAACTATTCGATCTGGTGAAGCAACGACCTAGAGTGAAGCCTAGGTTGCTCGGAACGTAGAAATGGCCATTACCTTCACACTGTTTGGTATCATTCATTTTATACGATGGCAAAGCTGTTGTATTTATACTGTATTTTATGCTTCCGGCGTTAACTTCTAAGGCCGTAGTTATCAGATGTGGAGCAGCAACGCCCTAGAGTGACACGTAGGTTTCCAGGCACGTAGAAATGACCATTACTTTCACAATGTTCGCAAACATTCATTTTATACGATGGAAAAACTGTTGTACTTATATTGTATTTTATGCTTCGGGCGTTGACTTCTAAGGCCCTAACTATTCGATTTGGTGGAGCAACGCCCTACAGTGAAGCCTAGGTTGCCCGGAACGTAGAAATGACCAGTACCTTCACACTGGTTACAGTTATTCGTTTTATACAATGGAAAAGCTGTTGTATTTATATTGTATTTTATGCTCCTGGCGTTGCCTTCTTAGGCCCTAACTGTTTGATCTGGTGGAGCAACGCCCTAGAGTGAAGCCTAGGTTACCCGGAACGTAGAAATGACCAGTACTTTCACACTGTTTGCAGATACTCCTGCTATACGATTGAAAAACTGTTGCATCTTTATTGAATTTTATGCTTCTGGCGTTGACTTCTAAGGCACTAACTATTCGATCTGGTGGAGCAACGCCCTATGGTGAAGCCTAGGTTGCCCGGAACGTAGAAATGACCATAACTTTTACACTGGCAGCAATTATTCGTTTTATGCAATGGAAAAACTGTTCCATTTATTTTGTATTTTATGCTTCGGGCGTTGACTTCTAAGGCCCTAACTGTTTGATCTGGTGGAGCAACGCCCTAGAGTGAAGCCTAGCTTGCCCGGAACGTAGAATTGGCCATCACTTTCAAACTGGTAGCAATTATTCCTGTTATATGATGGAAACACTGTTGTATTTTTTTTGCATTTTATGGTTCGGGCGTTGACTTCTGAGGCCCTAACTATTCAATCTGTTGGAGCAACGCCCTAGAGTGAAGCCGTGGTTGCTCGGAAAGTAGAAATGTCCATAAGTTTCATACTGGTTGCAATTATTCGTTTTATGCGATGGAAAAACTGTTGTATGTATATTGTATTTTATGCTTCTGGCATTGACATCTAAGGCCCTAACTATTCAATCTGTTGGAGCAACGCCCTAGGGTGAAGCCTAGGTTGCTCGGAAAGTAGAAATGACCATAGGTTTCATACTGGTTGCAATTATTCGTTTTATACGATGGAAAAACTGGTGTATTTATATTGTATTTTATGCTTCTGGCGTTGACTTCTAAGGCCCTAGCTATTCGATCTAGTGGAGCAACGCCCTAGAGTGACGCCTAGTGTGCTCGGAACGTAGAAATGACCATTACTTTCAAACTGGTTGCAATTATTCGTTTTATACGATGGAAAAGCTGTTGTATTTATATTGTATTTTATGCTTCTGGCGTTCACTTCTTAGGCCCTAACTATTCGATCTGGTGGAGCAACGCCCTAGAGTGATGCCTAGGTTGCTCGGAATGTAGAAATGACCATAACTTTCACACTGGTTGCAATTATTCGTTTTATACGATGGAAAAACTGTTGCATCTTTATCGTATTTTATGCTACTGGCGTTGACTTCTTAGGCCGTAACTATTCGATCTGGAGTAGCAACGCCCTGGAGTGAAACCTAGGTTGCCCGGAACGTAGAATTGGCCGTCACTTTCAAACTGGTTGCAATTATTCGTTTTATACGATGGAAAAACTGATGTATTTTTATTGTATTTTATGCTTCTGGCGTTGACTTCTAAGGCACTAACTATTCGATCTGGTGGAGCAACGCCCTAGAGTGAAGCCTAGGTTGCCCGGAACGTTGAAATGACCATTACATTCACACTGGTTGCAATTACTCCTGTTATACGATGGAAAAACTGTTGAAATTATATCGTGCTTTATGCTTCTGGCGTTGACTTCGTAGGCCCTAACTATTCTATCTGGTGGAACAACGCCCTAGGGTGAAGCCTAGGTTGCCAGGAACGTAGAAATGACCATAACTTTCACACTGGTTACCATTATTCGTTTTATACGATGGAAAAGCTGTTGTATTTATATCGTATTTTATGCTTCTGGCGTTGACTTCTAAGGACCTAACTATTCGATCTGGTGGAGCAACGCCCTAGAGTGAAGCCAATGTTGCCCGGAACGTAGAAATGTCCACAACTTTCACACTGGTTGCAACTATTCGTTTTATACGACGGAAAAGCTGTTGTATTTATATCGTATTTTATGCTTCTGGCGTTGACTTCTTAGGCCCTAACTATTCGATCTGGCGGAACAACGCCGTAGAGTGAAGCCTAGGCTGCCCGGAACGTAGAAAAGACCATTATCTTCACACTGGTTGCAATTATTCCTGTTTTACGATGGAAAAACTGTTGCACCTTTATTGTATTTTATGCTTCTGGCGTTGATTTCTAAGGCCCTAATTATTCGATCTGGTGGAGCAACGCCCTAGAGTGAAACCTAGGTCGCCCGGTACGAAGAAATGACCATTACATTCACACTGGTTGCAATTATTCGTCTTATACGATGGAAAAGCTGTTGTATTTATATCGTATTTTATGCTTCTGGCGTTGACTTCTTAGGCCCTAACTATTCCATCTGGTGGAACAACGCCCTTGGATGAAGCCTAGGCTGCGCGGTACGTAGCAATGGCTATAACTTTCACACTGGTAGCAATTATTCGTTTTATACGATGGAAAAACTGTTCTATTTATTTTGTGTTTTATGCTTCGGGCGTTGACTTCTAAGGCCCTAGCTATTCGATCTGGTAGAGCAACGCCCTAGAGTGAAGCCTAGGTTGCCCGGAACGTAGAGATGACCATAACTTCCACACTGGTTGCAATTATTCGTTTTATACGATGGAAAAGCTGTTGTATTTATATAATATTTTATGCTTCTGGCGTTGACCTCTTAGGCCCTATCTATTCGATCTGGTGGAACAACGCCCTAGAGTGAAGACCAGCTTGCCCGGAACATGGAAATGACCATTACTTTCACACTGTTTGCAAATATACATTATATACGATGGAAAAGCTGTTGTATTTATATTGTATTTTATGCTCCTGGCGTTGACTTCTTACGACCTAACTACTTAATCTGGTAGAGCACCGCCCTAGAGTGAAGCATAGGTTGCCCGGAACGTAGAACATACCATTACCTTCACACTGGTTGCAATTACTCCTGTTATACGATGGAAAAACTGTTGCATCTTTATTGTATTTTATGCTTCTGGCGTTGACTTCTAAGGCACTAACTATTCAATCTGTTGGAGCAATGCCCTAGGCTGAAGCCTAGGTTGCCCAGAACGTAGAAATGACCATAACTTTCACACTGGTTGCAATTATTCGTTTTATACGACGGAAAAGCTGTTGTATTTATATCGTATTTTATGCTTCTGGCGATGACTTCTTAGGCCCTAACAATTCGATCTGGTGGAACAACGCCCTAGAGTGAAGCCTAGGTTGCCGGGAACGTAGAAATGACCATAACTTTCACACTGGTTGCTATTATTCGTTTTATGCGATGGAAAGACTGTTGTATTTATTTTGTAGTTTATGCATCTGGCGTTGACTTCTTGTGCCCTAACTATTCCATCTGGTGGAACAGCGCCCTAGGGTGAAGCCTAGGTAGCCCGGAACGCAGAAATGACCAGTACTTTCACACTGGTTGCAGTTATTCGTTTTATACGATGGAAAAGCTGTTGAAATTATATCGTATTTTATGCTTCTGGCGTTGACTTCGTAGGCCCTAACTATTCCATCTGGTGGAACAACGCCCTAAGGTGAAGCCTAGGTTGCCAGGAACGTAGAAATGACCATAACTTTCACACTGGTTACCATTATTCGTTTTATACGATGGAAAAGCTGTTGTATTTATATCGTATTTTATGCTTCTGGCGTTGACTTCTAAGGACCTAACTATTCGATCTGGTGGAGCAACGCCCTAGAGTGAAGCCAATGTTGCCCGGAACGTAGAAATGACCATTACTTTCACACTGTTTGCAGTTATTCCTGTTATACGATGGAAAAACTTTTGCATCTTTATTGTATCTTATGCTTCTGGCGTTGACTTCTAAGGCCCTAACTGTTCGATCTGGTGGAGCAACTCCCTAGAGTGAACACTAGGTTGCTCGGAATGTATAAATGTCCACAACTTTCACACTGGTTGCAATTATTCGTTTTATACGACGGAAAAGCTGTTGTATTTATATCGTATTTTATGCTTCTGGCGTTGACTTCTTAGGCCCTAACTATTCGATCTGGCGGAACAACGCCGTAGAGTGAAGCCTAGGTTGCCCGGAACGTAGAAAAGACCATTATCTTCACACTGGTTGCAATTATTCCTGTTTTACGATGGAAAAACTGTTGCACCTTTATTGTATTTTATGCTTCTGGCGTTGATTTCTAAGGCCCTAATTATTCGATCTGGTGGAGCAACGCCCTAGAGTGAAGCCTAGGTCGCCCGGAACGAAGAAATGACCATTACATTCACACTGGTTGCAATTATTCGTCTTATACGATGGAAAAGCTGTTGTATTTATATCGTATTTTATGCTTCTGGCGTTGACTTCTTAGGCCCTAACTATTCCATCTGGTGGAACAACGCCCTTGGATGAAGCCTAGGCTGCGCGGTACGTAGCAATGGCTATAACTTTCACACTGGTAGCAATTATTCGTTTTATACGATGGAAAAACTGTTCTATTTATTTTGTGTTTTATGCTTCGTGCGTTGACTTCTAAGGCCCTAGCTATTCGATCTGGTCGAGCAACGCCCTAGAGTGAAGCCTAGGTTGCCCGGAACATAGAGATGACCATAACTTCCACACTGGTTGCAATTATTCGTTTTATACGATGGAAAAGCTGTTGTATTTATATCATATTTTATGCTTCTGGCGTTGACCTCTTAGGCCCTAACTATTCGATCTGGTGGAACAACGCCCTAGAGTGAAGCCCAGGTTGCCCGGAACATGGAAATGACCATTACTTTCACACTGTTTGCAAATATACATTATATACGATGGAAAAGCTGTTGTATTTATATTGTATTTTATGCTTCTGGCGCTGACTTCTTACGACCTAACTACTTAATCTGGTAGTGCACCGCCCTAGAGTGAAGCATAGGTTGCCCGGAACGTAGAACATACCATTACCTTCACACTAGTTGCAATTACTCCTGCTATACGATGGAAAAACTGTTGCATCTTTATTGTATTTTATGCTTCTGGCGTTGACTTCTAAGGCACTAACTATTCAATCTGTTGGAGCAATGCCCTAGGCTGAAGCCTAGGTTGCCCAGAACGTAGAAATGACCATAACTTTCACACTGGTTGCAATTATTCGTTTTATACGACGGAAAAGCTGTTGTATTTATATCGTATTTTATGCTTCTGGCGATGACTTCTTAGGCCCTAACAATTCGATCTGGTGGAACAACGCCCTAGAGTGAAGCCTAGGTTGCCGGGAACGTAGAAATGACCATAACTTTCACACTGGTTGCTATTATTCGTTTTATACAATGGAAAAACTGTTCTATTTATTTTGCATTTTATGCTTCGGGCGTTGACTTCTAAGGCCCTAGCTATTCCATCTGGTGGAGCAATCCCTAGCGTGAAGCATAGTTTGCCCGGAACGTAGAACATACCATTACCTTCACACTGTTTGCAATTATTCCTGTTATGCGATGGAAAAACTGTTGCATCTTTATTGTATTTTATGCTTCTGGCGTTGACTTCTAAGGCCCTAACTATTCGATCTGGTGGAGCAACGCCCTAGAGTGAAGCCTAGATTGCCCAGAACGTAGATATGTCCATAACCATCACACAGGTTGCAATTATTCGTTTTATACGATGGAAAGACTGTTGTATTTATTTTGTAGTTTGTGCTTCTGCCGTTGACTTCTTATGCCCTAACTATTCCATCTGGTGGAACAGCGCCCTAGGGTGAAGCCTAGGTAGCCCGGAACGCAGAAATGACCAGGACTTTCACACTGGTGGCAGTTATTCGTTTTATACAATGGAAGAACAGTTCTATTTATTTTGCATTTTATGCTTCGGGCGTTGACTTCTAAGGCCCTAGCTATTCCATCTGGTGGAGCAACACCCTAGCGTGAAGCCTAGTTTTCCCGGAACGTAGAACATACCTTTACCTTCACACTGTTTGCAATTATTCCTGTTATACGATGGAAAAACTGTTGCATCTTTATTGTATTTTATGCTTCTGGCGTTGACTTCTAAGGCCCTAACTATTCGATCTGGTGGAGCAACGCCCTAGAGTGAAGCCTAGATTGCCCAGAACGTAGATATGTCCATAATCATCACACAGGTTGCAATTATTCGTTTTATACGATGGAAAGACTGTTGTATTTATTTTGTAGTTTATGCTTCTGGCGTTGACTTCTTGTGCCCTAACTATTCCATCTGGTGGAACAGCGCCCTAGGGTGAAGCCTAGGTAGCCCGGAACGCAGAAATGACCAGTACTTTCACACTGGTTGCAGTTATTCGTTTTATACGATGGAAAAGCTGTTGTATTTATATCGTATTTTATGCTTCTGGCGTTGACTTCTTAGGCCCTAACTATTCCATCTGGTGGAACAGCGCCCTTGGGTGAAGACTAGGTTGCCCGGAACGCAGAAATGACCAGTACTTTCACACTGTTTGCAATTATTCATCTTATACAATGGCAAAGCTGTTGTATTTATATTGTATTTTATGCTTCCGGCGTTAGCTTCTAAGACCGTAGCTATCAGATGTGGAGTAGAAACGCCCTAGAGTGACGCGTAGGTTGCCAGGCACGTAGAAATGACCATTACTTTCACAATGTTCGCAATCATTCATTTCAGACGATGGAAAAACTGTTGTACTTATATTGTATTTTATGCTTCGGGCGTTGACTTCTAAGGCCCTAACTATTCGATCTGGTGGAGCAACGCCCTAGAGTGAAGCCTAGGTTGCCCGGGAAGTAGAAATGACCATAACTTTCTCACTGGTTGCAAATATACATTATACGATGGAAATCTGTTGAAATTATATCGTATTTTATGCTTCTGGCGTTGACTTCTTAGGCCCTAACTATTCCATCTGGTGGAACAACGCCCTAGGGTGAAGCCTAGGTTGCCAGGAACGTAGAAATGACCATAACTTTCACACTGGTTACCATTATTCGTTTTATACGATGGAAAAGCTGTTGTATTTATATCGTATTTTATGCTTCTGGCGTTGACTTCTTAGGCCCTAACTATTCCATCTGGTGGAACAGCGCCCTAGGGTGAAGACTAGGTTGCCCGGAACGCAGAAATGACCAGTACTTTCACACTGGTCGCAGTTATTCGTTTTATACAATGGAAAAACTGATCTATGTATTTTGCATTTTATGCTTCGGGCGTTGACTTCTAAGGCCCTAGCTATTCCATCTGGTGGAGCAACACCCTAGCGTGAAGCCTAGTTTGCCCGGAACGTAGAACACACCATTACCTTCACACTGTTTGCAATTATTCCTGTTATACGATGGAAAAACTGTTGCATCTTTATTGTATTTTATGCTTCTGGCGTTGACTTCTAAGGCCCTAACTATTCGATCTGGTGGAGCATCGCCCTAGAGTGAAGCCTAGATTGCCCAGAACGTAGATATGTCCATAACCATCACACTGGTTGCAGTTATTCGTTTTATACGATGGAAAAGCTGTTGAAATTATATCGTATTTTGTGCTTCTGGCGTTGACTTCTTAGGCCCTAACTATTCCATCTGGTGGAACAACGCCCTAGGGTGAAGCCTAGGTTGCCAGGAACGTAGAAATGACCATAACTTTCACACTGGTTACCATTATTCGTTTTATACGATGGAAAAGCTGTTGTATTTATATCGTATTTTATGCTTCTGGCGTTGACTTCTTAGGCCCTAACTATTCCATCTGGTGGAACAGCGCCCTAGGGTGAAGACTAGGTTGCCCGGAACGCAGAAATGACCAGTACTTTCACACTGTTTGCAATTATTCATCCTATACAATGGCAAAGCTGTTGTATTTATATTGTATTTTATGCTTCCGGCGTTAGCTTCTAAGGCCGTAGCCAGCAGATATGGAGTAGCAACGCCCTGGACTGACGCGTAGGCTGCCAGGCACGTAGAAATGACCATTACTTTCACAATGTTCGCAATCATTCATTTTATACGATGGAAAAACTGTTGTACTTATATTGTATTTTATGCTTCGGGCGTTGACTTCTAAGGCCCTAACTATTCGATTTGGTGGAGCAACGCCCTACAGTGAAGCCTAGATTGCCCGGAACGTAGATATGTCCATAACCATCACACAGGTTGCAATTATTCGTTTTATACGATGGAAAGACTGTTGTATTTGTTTTGTAGTTTATGCTTCTGGCGTTGACTTCTTAGGCCCTAACTATTCCATCTGGTGGAACAGCGCCCTAGGGTGTAGCCTAGGTTGCCCGGAACGCAGAAATGACCAGTACTTACACACTGGTTGCAGTTATTCGTTTTATACAATGGAAAAACTGTTCTATGTATTCTGCATTTTATGCTTCGGGCGTTGACTTCTAAGGCCCTAACTATTCGATCTGGTGGAGCAACGCCCTAGAGTGAAGCCTAGGTTGCCCGGGAAGTAGAAATGACCATAACTTTCACACTGGTTGCAAATATACATTATATACGATGGAAAAGCTGTTGTACTTATATTGTATTTTATGCTTCTGGCGTTGACTTCGTAGGCCCTAACTATTCCATCTGGTGGGGCAACGTCCTAGACTGAAGCCTAGGTTGACCGGAACGTAGAAATGACCACAACTTTCACACTGGTTACCATTATTCGTTTTATACGATGGAAAAGCTGTTGAAATTATATCGTATTTTTTGCTTCTGGCGTTGACTTCTTAGGCCCTAACTATTCCATCTGGTGGAACAACGCCCTAGGGTGAAGCCTAGGTTGCCAGGAACGTAGAAATGACCATAACTTTCACACTGGTTACCATTATTCGTTTTATACGATGGAAAAGCTGTTGTATTTATATCGTATTTTATGCTTCTGGCGTTGACTTCTTAGGCCCTAACTATTCCATCTGGTGGAACAGCGCCCTAGAGTGAAGACTAGGTTGCCCGGAACGCAGAAATGACCAGTACTTTCACACTGGTGGCAGTTATCCGTTTTATACAATGGAAAAACTGATCTATGTATTTTGCATTTTATGCTTCGGGCGTTGACTTCTAAGGCCCTAAATATTCGATCTGGTGGAGCAGCGCCCTAGAGTGAAGCCTAGGTTTCCCGGAACGTTGAAATGACCATAACTTTCACACTGATTTCTATTATACCTTTTGTACGATGGAAAAGCTGTAAAATTAATATTGCATTTTATGCTTCTGGCATTGGATTCTAAGTCCCTAGCAACTCCATCTGGTGTGGCAACACCCTAGAGTGAAGCCTAGGTTGCCCGGAACGTAGAAGTGTCCATTACTTCCACACTGTTTGCAAATATACATTATACACGATGGAAAAGCTGTTGTACTTATAATGTAATTTATGCTTCTGGCGTTGACTTCTTAGGCCCTAACTATTTGATCTGGTGGAGCACCGCCCTAGTGTGAAGCCTAGGTTGCCCGGAACGTAGAACACACCATTACCTTCACACTGGTTGCAATTATTCCTGTTATACAATGGAAAAACTGTTGCACCTTTATTGTATTTTATGCTTCTGGCGTTGACTTCATAGGCCCAAACTATTCGATCTGGTGGACCAACGTCCTAGAGTGAAGCCTAGGTTGACCGGAACGTAGAAATGACCATAACTTTCACACTGGTTACCATTACTCGTTTTATATGATGGACAAGCTGTTGTACTTATATCGTATTTTATGCTTCTGGCGTTGACTTTGTAGGCCGTAGCTATTAGATGTGGTGGAGCAACGCCCTAGAGTGTCGCATGGGTTACCCGGAACGTAGAAATGACCATTACTTTCACAATGTTTGCAAATATTCATTTTATACGATGGAAAAACTGTTGTACTTATATTGTATTTTATTCTTCTGCCGTTGAATTCTAAGTCCCTAGCTATTCTATCTGGTGGAGCAACGCCCTAGAGTGAAACCTACGTTACCCGGAACGTAGACATGACCATTACTTTCACACTGTTTGCAATTATTCATTTTATACGATGGAAAAGCTGTTGTATTTATATTGTATTTTATGCTCCTGGCGTTGACTTCTAAGGCCGTAGCTATTAGATGTGGTGGAGCAACGCATTAGAGTGACGCCTAGGTTGACCGGAACGTAGAAATGACTATTACTTTCACAATGTCTGCAATTATTCATTTTATACGATGGAAAAACTGTTGTACTTATATTGTATTTTATCCTTCTGGCGTTGAATTCTAAGCCCCTAGCTATTCGATCTGGTGGAGCAACGCCCTAGAGTGAAACCTAGGTTGCCAGGAACGTAGAAATGACCATAACTTTCACACTGGTTACCATTATTCGTTTTATACGATGGAAAAGCTGTTTTATTTATATCGTATTTTATGCTTCTGGCGTTGACTTCTTAGGCCCTAACTATTCCATCTGGTGGAACAGCGCCCTAGGGTGAAGCCTAGGTTGCCCGGAACGCAGAAATGACCAGTACTTTCACACTGGTTGCAGTTATTCGTTTTATACAATGGAAAAACTGATCTATGTATTTTGCATTTTATGCTTCGGGCGTTGACTTCTAATCCCCTAACTATTCGATCTGGTGGAGCAGCGCCCTAGAGTGAAGCATAGGTTGCCCGGGAAGTAGAAATGACCATAACTTTCACACTGGTTGCTATTATTCGTTTTATACGATGGAAAAGCTGTTATATTTATATTGCATATTATGCTTCTGGCATTGAATTCTAAGTCCCTAGCTATTCCATCTGGTGGAGCAACACCCTAGCGTGAAGCCTAGGTTGCCCGGAACGTAGAAATGACCATTACTTCCACACTGATTGTAAATAAACATTACATACGATGGAAAAGCATTTGTACTTATATTGTAATTTATGCTTCTGGCGTTGACTTCTTAGGCCCTAACTACTTGATCTGGAGGAGCAACGGCCTAGTGTGAAGCCTAGGTTTCCCGGAACGTTGAAATGACCATAACTTTCACACTGATTGCTATTATACCTTTTATACGATGGAAAACTTGTAAAATTTATATTGCATTTTATGCTTCTGGCATTGGATTCTAAGTCCCTAGCAATTCCATCTGGTGTGGCAACACCCTAGAGTGAAGCCTAGGTTGCCCGGAACGTAGAAGTGTCCACAACTTCCACACTGTTTGCAAATATACATTATATACGATGGAAAAGCTGTTGTACTTATATTGTAATTTATGCTTCTGGTGTTGACTTCTTAGGCCCTAACTACTTGATCTGGAGGAGCAACGCCCTAGTGTGAAGCCTAGGTTTCCCGGAACGTTGAAATGACCATAACTTTCATACTGATTGCTATTATACCTTTTATACGATGGAAAACTTGTAAAATTTATATTGCATTTTATGCTTCTGGCATTGGATTCTAAGTCCCTAGCAATTCCATCTGGTGTGGCAACACCCTAGAGTGAAGCCTAGGTTGCCCGGAACGTAGAAGTGTCCATAACTTCCACACTGTTTGCAAATATACATTATATACGATGGAAAAGCTGTTGTACTTATATTGTAATTTATGCTTCTGGCGTTGACTTCTTAGGCCCTAACTATTTGATCTGGTGGAGCACCGACCTAGTGTGAAGCCTAGGTTGCCCGGAACGTAGAACACACCATTACCTTCACACTGGTTGCAATTATTCCTGTTATACGATGGAAAAACTGTTGCACCTTTATTGTAATTTATGCTTCTGGCGTTGACTTCATAGGCCCAAAAAATTCGATCTGGTGGATCAAAGTCCTAGAGTGAAGCCTAGGTTGACCGGAACGTAGAAATGACCATAACTTTCACACTGGTTACCATTACTCGTTTTATATGATGGACAAGCTGTTGTACTTATATCGTATTTTATGCTTCTGGCGTTGACTTTGTAGGCCGTAGCTATTAGATGTGGTGGAGCAACGCCCTATAGTGTCGCATGGGTTGCCCGGAACGTAGAAATGACCATTACTTTCTCAATGTTTGCAAATATTCATTTTAGACGATGGAAAAACTCTTGTACTTATATTGTATTTTATTCTTCTGGCGTTGAATTCTATGTCCCTAGCTATTCTATCTGGTGGAGCAACGCCCTAGAGTGAAACCTAGGTTACCCGGAACGTAGACATGACCATTACTTTCACACTGTTTGCAATTATTCATTTTATACGATGGAAAAGCTGTTGTATTTATATTCTATTTTATGCTCCTGGCGTTGACTTCTAAGGCCGTCGCTATTAGATGTGGTGGAGCAACGCATTAGAGTGACGCCTAGGTTGACCGGAACGTAGAAGTGACCATTACTTTCACAATGTCTGCAATTATTCATTTTATACGATGGAAAAACTGTTGTACTTATATTGTATTTTATCCTTCTGGCGTTGAATTCTTAGCCCCTAGCTATTCGATCTGGTGGAGCAACGCCCTAAGGTGAAACGTAGGTTGCCAGGAACGTAGAAATGACCATAACTTTCACACTGGTTACCATTATTCGTTTTATACGATGGAAAAGCTGTAGTATTTATATCGTATTTTATGCTTCTGGCGTTGACTTCTTAGGCCCTAACTATTCCATCTGGTGGAACAGCGCCCTAGGGTGAAGCCTAGGTTGCCCGGAACGCAGAAATGACCAGTACTTTCACACTGGTTGCAGTTATTCGTTTTATACAATGGAAAAACTGATCTATGTATTTTGCATTTTATGCTTCGGGCGTTGACTTCTAAGGCCCTAACTATTCGATCTGGTGGAGCAGCGCCCTAGAGTGAAGCATAGGTTGCCCGGGAAGTAGAAATGACCGTAACTTTCACACTGGTTGCTATTATTCGTTTTATACGATGGAAAAGCTGTTATATTTATATTGCATATTATGCTTCTGGCATTGAATTCTAAGTCCCTAGCTATTCCATCTGGTGGAGCAACACCCTAGCGTGAAGCCTAGGTTGCCTGGAACGTAGAAATGACCATTACTTACACACTGTTTGTAAATATACATTACATACGATGGAAAAGCGGTTGTACTTATATTGTAATTTATGCTTCTGGCGTTGACTTCTTGGGCCCTAACTACTTGATCTGGAGGAGCAACGCCCTAGTGTGAAGCCTAGGTTTCCCGGAACGTTGAAATGACCATAACTTTCACACTGATTGCTATTATACCTTTTATACGATGGAAAACTTGTAAAATTTATATTGCATTTTATGCTTCTGGCATTGGATTCTAAGTCCCTAGCAATTCCATCTGGTGTGGCAACACCCTAGAGTGAAGCCTAGGTTGCCCGGAACGTAGAAGTGTCCATAACTTCCACACTGTTTGCAAATATACACTATATACGATGGAAAAGCTGTTGTACTTATATTGTAATTTATGTTTCTGGCGTTGACTTCTTAGGCCCTAACTATTCGATCTGGTGGAGCAACGCCCTAGAGTGAAGCCTGGGTTGCCCGGGAGTAGAAATGACCATAACTTTCACACTGGTTGCTATTATTCGTTTTATACGATGGAAAGACTGTTGTATTTATTTTGTAGTTTGTGCTTCTGTCGTTGACTTCTTATGCCCTAACTATTCCATCTGGTGGAACAGCGCCCTAGTGTGAAGCCTAGGTAGCCCGGAACGCAGAAATGACCAGTACATTCACACTGGTTGCAGTTATTCGTTTTATACAATGGAAAAACTGTTCTATTTATTTTGCATTTTATGCTTCGGGCGTTGACTTCTAAGGCCCTAGCTATTCCATCTGGTGGAGCAACACCCTAGCGTGAAGCCTAGTTTGCCCGGAACGTAGAACATACCATTACCTTCACACTGTTTGCAATTATTCCTGTTATACGATGGAAAAACAGTTGCATCTTTATTGTATTTTATGCTTCTGGCGTTGACTTCTAAGGCCCTAACTATTCGATCTGGTGGAGCAACGCCCTAGAGTGAAGCCTAGATTGCCCAGAACATAGATATGTCCATAACCATCACCCTGGTTGCAGTTATTCGTTTTATACGATGGAAAAGCTGTTGAAATTATATCGTAGTTTATGCTTCTGGCGTTGACTTCTTAGGCCCTAACTATTCCATCTGGTGGAACAACGCCCTAGGGTGAAGCCTAGGTTGCCAGGAACGTAGAAATGACCATAACTTTCACACTGGTTACCATTATTCGTTTTATACGATGGAAAAGCTGTTGTATTTATATCGTATTTTATGCTTCTGGCGTTGACTTCTTAGGCCCTAACTATTCCATCTGGTGGAACAGCGCCCTAGGGTGAAGACTAGGTTGCCCGGAACGCAGAAATGACCAGTACTTTCACACTGTTTGCAATTATTCATCTTATACAATGGCAAAGCTGTTGTATTTATATTGTATTTTATGCTTCCGGCGTTAGCTTCTAAGGCCGTAGCCAGCAGATATGGAGTAGCAACGCCCTGGACTGACGCGTAGGCTGCCAGGCACGTAGAAATGACCATTACTTTCACAATGTTCGCAATCATTCATTTTATACGATGGAAAAACTGTTGTACTTATATTGTATTTTATGCTTCGGGCGTTGACTTCTAAGGCCCTAACTATTCGATTTGGTGGAGCAACGCTCTACAGTGAAGCCTAGATTGCCCGGAACGTAGATATGTCCATAACCATCACACAGGTTGCAATTATTCGTTTTATACGATGGAAAGACTGTTGTATTTGTTTTGTAGTTTATGCTTCTGGCGTTGACTTCTTAGGCCCTAACTATTCCATCTGGTGGAACAGCGCCCTAGGGTGTAGCCTAGGTTGCCCGGAACGCAGAAATGACCAGTACTTTCACACTGGTTGCAGTTATTCGTTTTATACAATGGAAAAACTGTTCTATGTATTCTGCATTTTATGCTTCGGGCGTTGACTTCTAAGGCCCTAACTATTCGATCTGGTGGAGCAACGCCCTAGAGTGAAGCCTAGGTTGCCCGGGATGTAGAAATGACCATAACTTTCACACTGGTTGCAAATATACATTATATACGATGGAAAAGCTGTTGTACTTATATTGTATTTTATGCTTCTGGCGTTGACTTCGTAGGCCCTAACTATTCCATCTGGTGGGGCAACGTCCTAGACTGAAGCCTAGGTTGACCGGAACGTAGAAATGACCACAACTTTCACACTGGTTACCATTATTCGTTTTATACGATGGAAAAGCTGTTGAAATTATATCGTATTTTATGCTTCTGGCGTTGACTTCTTAGGCCCTAACTATTCCATCTGGTGGAACAACGCCCTAGGGTGAAGCCTAGGTTGCCAGGAACGTAGAAATGACCATAACTTTCACACTGGTTACCATTATTCGTTTTATACGATGGAAAAGCTGTTGTATTTATATCGTATTTTATGCTTCTGGCGTTGACTTCTTAGGCCCTAACTATTCCATCTGGTGGAACAGCGCCCTAGAGTGAAGACTAGGTTGCCCGGAACGCAGAAATGACCAGTACTTTCACACTGGTGGCAGTTATCCGTTTTATACAATGGAAAAACTGATCTATGTATTTTGCATTTTATGCTTCGGGCGTTGACTTCTAAGGCCCTAAATATTCGATCTGGTGGAGCAGCGCCCTAGAGTGAAGCCTAGGTTTCCCGGAACGTTGAAATGACCATAACTTTCACACTGATTTCTATTATACCTTTTGTACGATGGAAAAGCTGTAAAATTAATGTTGCATTTTATGCTTCTGGCATTGGATTCTAAGTCCCTAGCAACTCCATCTGGTGTGGCAACACCCTAGAGTGAAGCCTAGGTTGCCCGGAACGTAGAAGTGTCCATTACTTCCACACTGTTTGCAAATATACATTATACACGATGGAAAAGCTGTTGTACTTATAATGTAATTTATGCTTCTGGCGTTGACTTCTTAGGCCCTAACTATTTGATCTGGTGGAGCACCGCCCTAGTGTGAAGCCTAGGTTGCCCGGAACGTAGAACACACCATTACCTTCACACTGGTTGCAATTATTCCTGTTATACAATGGAAAAACTGTTGCACCTTTATTGTATTTTATGCTTCTGGCGTTGACTTCATAGGCCCAAACTATTCGATCTGGTGGACCAACGTCCTAGAGTGAAGCCTAGGTTGACCGGAACGTAGAAATGACCATAACTTTCACACTGGTTACCATTACTCGTTTTATATGATGGACAAGCTGTTGTACTTATATCGTATTTTATGCTTCTGGCGTTGACTTTGTAGGCCGTAGCTATTAGATGTGGTGGAGCAACGCCCTAGAGTGTCGCATGGGTTACCCGGAACGTAGAAATGACCATTACTTTCACACTGTTTGCAATTATTCATTTTATACGATGGAAAAGCTGTTGTATTTATATTGTATTTTATGCTCCTGGCGTTGACTTCTAAGGCCGTAGCTATTAGATGTGGTGGAGCAACGCATTAGAGTGACGCCTAGGTTGACCGGAACGTAGAAATGACTATTACTTTCACAATGTCTGCAATTATTCATTTTATACGATGGAAAAACTGTTGTACTTATATTGTATTTTATCCTTCTGGCGTTGAATTCTAAGCCCCTAGCTATTCGATCTGGTGGAGCAACGCCCTAGAGTGAAACCTAGGTTGCCAGGAACGTAGAAATGACCATAACTTTCACACTGGTTACCATTATTCGTTTTATACGATGGAAAAGCTGTTTTATTTATATCGTATTTTATGCTTCTGGCGTTGACTTCTTAGGCCCTAACTATTCCATCTGGTGGAACAGCGCCCTAGGGTGAAGCCTAGGTTGCCCGGAACGCAGAAATGACCAGTACTTTCACACTGGTTGCAGTTATTCGTTTTATACAATGGAAAAACTGATCTATGTATTTTGCATTTTATGCTTCGGGCGTTGACTTCTAATCCCCTAACTATTCGATCTGGTGGAGCAGCGCCCTAGAGTGAAGCATAGGTTGCCCGGGAAGTAGAAATGACCATAACTTTCACACTGGTTGCTATTATTCGTTTTATACGATGGAAAAGCTGTTATATTTATATTGCATATTATGCTTCTGGCATTGAATTCTAAGTCCCTAGCTATTCCATCTGGTGGAGCAACACCCTAGCGTGAAGCCTAGGTTGCCCGGAACGTAGAAATGACCATTACTTCCACACTGATTGTAAATAAACATTACATACGATGGAAAAGCATTTGTACTTATATTGTAATTTATGCTTCTGGCGTTGACTTCTTAGGCCCTAACTACTTGATCTGGAGGAGCAACGGCCTAGTGTGAAGCCTAGGTTTCCCGGAACGTTGAAATGACCATAACTTTCACACTGACTGCTATTATACCTTTTATACGATGGAAAACTGGTAAAATTTATATTGCATTTTATGCTTCTGGCATTGGATTCTAAGTCCCTAGCAATTCCATCTGGTGTGGCAACACCCTAGAGTGAAGCCTAGGTTGCCCGGAACGTAGAAGTGTCCACAACTTCCACACTGTTTGCAAATATACATTATATACGATGGAAAAGCTGTTGTACTTATATTGTAATTTATGCTTCTGGCGTTGACTTCTTAGGCCCTAACTACTTGATCTGGAGGAGCAACGCCCTAGTGTGAAGCCTAGGTTTCCCGGAACGTTGAAATGACCATAACTTTCACACTGGTTGCAATTATTCGTTTTATACGATGGAAAAGCTGTTGAATTTATATCGTATTTTATGCTTCTGGCGTTGACTTCTAAGGCCCTAACTATTCGATCAGGTGGAGCAGCGCCCTAGAGTGAAGCCTAGGTTGCTCGAAATGTAGAAGTGACCATAACTTTCACACTGGTTGCAATTATTCGTTTTATACGATGGAAAAACTGTTGTATTTATATGGTATTTTATGCTTCTGGCGTTCACTTCTTAGGCCCTAACTATTCGATCTGGTGGTACAACGCCATAGGGTGAAGCCTAGGTTGCCCGGAACGTAGATATGACCATAACCTTCACACAGGTTGCAATTATTCGTTTTATACGGTGTAAAGGCTGTTTTACTTATTTTGTATTTTATTCTTCTGGTGTTGATTTCTTAGGCCCTAACTATTCGATATGGTGGAACAGCGCCGTAGAGTGAAGCCTAGGTTGCACGGAACGTAGAAATGACCATTACTTTCACACTGTTTGCAATTATTCCTTTTATGCGATGGAAAAGCTGTTGTATTTATATCGTATTTTATGCTTCTGGCGTTGACTTCTAAGGATCTAACTATTCGATCTGGTGGAGCAACGCCCTACAGTGATGCCTAGGTTGCCCGGAACGTAGATACGACCATAACCATCACACAGGTTGCAATTATTCGTTTTATACGGTGTAAAGGCTGTTTTACTTATTTTGTATTTTATTCTTCTGGTGTTGATTTCTTAGGCCCTAACTATTCCATCTGGTGGAACAACGCCCTAGAGTGAAGCCTAGGTTGCCTGGAACGTAGAAATGACCATCACTTTCACACGGGTTGCAATTATTCCTGTTATAGGATGGAAAGACTGTTGTATTTTTATTGTATTTTATACTTCAGTCGTTGACTTCTGAGGCCGTAGCTATTCGTTGTGGTGGAAGAACACCATACAGTGTAGCCTAGGTTGCCCGGAACGTAGAAATGACCATAACTTTCACACTGGTTGCAATTATCAGTTTTATACGATGAAAAAGCTGTTGTATTTATTTTGTATTTAATGCTTCGGGCGTGGACTTCTAAAGCCCTAACTATTCGATCCGGTGGAGCAACGCCCTAGAATGAAGCCTAGGTTGCTCGAAATGTAGAAATGACCATAACTTTCACACTGGTTGCAATTATTCATTTTATACGATGGAAAAACTGTTGTACTTATATTGTATTTTATTTTATGGCGTTGAATTCTAAGTACCTAGCTATTCGATACGGTGGAGCACCGCCCTAGAGTGAAGCCTAGGTTGCCCGGAACGTAGAAATGACCATAACTTCCACACTGGTTGCAATTATTCGTTTTATACGATGGAAAAGCTGTTGTATTTATATCGTATTTTATGCTTCTGGCGTTGACTTCTTAGGCCCTAACTATTCCATCTGGTGGATCAACGCCCTAGGGGGAAGCGTAGGTTGCCCGGAAAGTAGAAATGACCATAACTTTCACACTGGTAGCAATTATTCGTTTTATATGGTGGAAAAACTGTTGTATTTATACTGTATTTTATTATTCTGGCGTTGACTTCTAAGGCCCTAACTATTCGATCAGGTGGAACAACGCCCTAGAGTGAAGCCTAGGTTGCTCGAAGTGTAGAAATGACCATAACTTTCACATTGGTTGCAATTATTAGTTTTATACGATGGAAAAGCTGTTATATTTATTTTGCATTTTATGGTTCGGGCGTTGACTTCTAAGGCCCTAGCTATTCCATCTGGTGGAGCAACACCCTAGAGTGCAGCCTAGGTTGCCCGGAACGTAGAAATGACCATAACTTTCAAACTGGTTGCAATTATTCCTGTTATATGATGAAAAAACTGTTGTATTTTTATTGCATTTTATGCTTCGGGCATTGACTTCTGAGGACGTAGCTATTCCATGTGGTGGAAGAACGCCATAGAGTGAAGCCTAGGTTGCCCGGAACGTAGAAATGACCATAACTTTCATACTGGTTGCAATCATTCGTTTTATATGATGGAAGAACTGTTGTATTTATATCGTATTTTATGCTGCTGGCGTTCATTTCTTAGGCCCTAACTATCCGATCTGGTGGAGCAACGACCTAGAGTGAAGCCTAGGTTGCTCGGAACGTAGAAATGACCATTACCTTCACACTGTTTGCAATTATTCATTTTATACGATGGAAAAGCTGTTGTATTTATAATGTATTTTATGCTTCCGGCGTTAACTTCTAAGGCCGTAGCTATCAGATGTGGAGCAGCAACGCCCTAGAGTGACACGTAGGTTGCCAGGCACGTAGAAATGACCATTACTTTCACAATGTTCGCAATCATTCATTTTATACGATGGAAAAACTGTGGTACTTATATTGTATTTTATGCTTCTGGCGTTGACTTCTAAGGCCCTAACTATTCGGTTTGGTGGAGCAACGCCCTACTGTGATGCCTAGGTTGCCCGGAACGTAGATACGACCATAACCTTCACACTGGTTGACAATTATTCGTTTTATACGATGGAAAAGCTGTTGAATTTATATCGTATTTTATGCTTCTGGCGTTGACTTTTTAGGCCCTAACTATTCCATCTGGTGGAACAACGCCCTAGAGTGAAGCCTAGGTTGCTCGGAATGTAGAAATGACCATAACTTTCACACTGGTTGCAATTATTCGTTTTATACGATGGAAAAACTGTTGTATTTATATTGTATTTTATGCTTCTGGCGTTGACTTCTTAGGCCCTAACTATTCAATCTGCTGTATCAACGCCCTCGGGGGTAGCGTAGGTTGCCCGGAAAGTAGAAATGACCATAACTTTTACACTGGCAGCAATTATTCGTTTTATACAATGGAAAAACCGTTCTATTTATTTTGTATTTTATGCTTCGGGCGTTGACTTCTAAGGCCCTAACAGTTTGATCTGGTGGAGCATCGCCGTAGAGTGAAGCCTAGGTTGCTCGGAACGTAGAAATGACCATAACTTTCACACGGGTTGCTATTATTCGTTTTATACGATGGAAAAACTGTAATATTTATATTGTATTTAAGCTTCTGGCGTTGACTTCTGAGCCCGTTGCTATTCGATGTAGTGGAAGAACGCCATAGAGTGAAGCCTAGGTAGCCCGGGTCGTAGAAATGTCCATATCTTTCACACTGTTTGCAATTTTTCGTTTTATACGATGGAAAAACTGTTTTATTTATTTTGTATTTTATGCTTCGGGCGTTGACTTCTAAGGCCCTAGCTACTCGATCTGGTGGAGCAACGCCCTAGAGTGCAGCCTAGGTTGCCCGGAACGTAGATATGACCATAACTTTCACACTGGCTGCTATCATTCGTTTTATATGATGGAAAAACTGTTGTATCTATATTGTATTATATGCTTCTGGCGTTCACTTCTTAGGCCCTAACTATTCGATCTGGTGGAACAACGGCCTATGGTGAAGCCTAGGTTGCCCGGAACGTAGAAATGACCATAACTTTTACACTGGTAGCAATTATTTGTTTTATACAATGAAAAACTGTTCTATTTATTTTGTATTTAATGCTTCGGGCGTTGACTTCTAAGGCCCTAACTGTTTGATCTGGTGGAGCAACGCCCTAGAGTGAAGCCTAGGTTGCCTGGAACGTAGAAATGACCATCACTTTCACACGGGTTGCAATTATTCCTGTTATAGGATGGAAAGACTGTTGTATTTTTATTGTATTTTATACTTCAGTCGTTGACTTCTGAGGCCGTAGCTATTCGTTGTGGTGGAAGAACACCATACAGTGTTGCCTAGGTTGCCCGGAACGTAGAAATGACCATAACTTTCACACTGGTTGCAATTATCAGTTTTATACGATGAAAAAGCTGTTGTATTTATTTTGTATTTAATGCTTCGGGCGTGGACTTCTAAAGCCCTAACTATTCGATCAGGTGGAGCAACGCCCTAGAATGAAGCCTAGGTTGCTCGAAATGTAGAAATGACCATAACTTTCACACTGGCTGCAATTATTCATTTTATACGATGGAAAAACTGTTGTACTTATATTGTATTTTATTCTTATGGCGTTGAATTCTAAGTACCTAGCTATTCGATACGGTGGAGCTACGCCCTAGAGTGAAACCTAGGTTACCCGGAACGTAGAAATGACAAGTACTTTCATACTGTTTGCAGTTATTCCTGTTATACGATGGAAAAACTTTTGCATCTTTATTGTATTTTATGCTTCTGGCGTTGACTTCTAAGGCCCTAGCTACTCGATTTGGTGGATCACCGCCCTAGAGTGAAGCCTAGGTTGCCCGGAACGTAGAAATGACCATAACTTCCACACTGGTTGCAATTATTCGTTTTATACGATGGAAAAGCTGTTGTATTTATATCGTATTTTATGCTTCTGGCATTGACTTCTTAGGCCCTAACTATTCCATCTGGTGGATCAACGCCCTAAGGGGAAGCGTAGGTTGCCCGGAAAGTAGAAATGACCATAACTTTCACACTGGTAGCAATTATTCGTTTTATATGGTGGAAAAACTGTTGTATTTATACTGTATTTTATTATTCTGGCGTTGACTTCTAAGGCCCTAACTATTCGATCAGGTGGAACAACGCCCTAGAGTGAAGCCTAGGTTGCTCGAAGTGTAGAAATGACCATAACTTTCACATTGGTTGCAATTATTAGTTTTATACGATGGAAAAGCTGTTATATTTATTTTGCATTTTATGCTTCGGGCGTTGACTTCAAAGGCCCTAGCTATTCCATCTGGTGGAGCAACACCCTAGAGTGCAGCCTAGGTTGCCCGGAACGTATAAATGACCATAACTTTCAAACTGGTTGCAATTATTCCTGTTATATGATGGAAAAACTGTTGTATTTTTATTGCATTTTATGCTTCGGGCATTGACTTCTGAGGACGTAGCTATTCCATGTGGTGGAAGAACGCCATAGAGTGAAGCCTAGGTTGCTCGAAGTGTAGAAATGACCATAACTTTCACACTGGTTGCTATTATTCGTTTTATACGATGGAAAAGCTGTTATATTTATATTGCATATTATGCTTATGGCATTGAATTCTAAGTTCCTAGCTATTCCATCTGGTGGAGCAACAACCTAGCGTGAAGCCTAGGTTGCGCGGAACGTAGAAATGACCATTACTTCCACACTGTTTGTAAATATACATTACATACGATGGAAAAGCAGTTGTACTTATATTGTAATTTATGCTTCTGGCGTTGACTTCTTAGGCCCTAACTATTTGATCTGGAGGAGCAACGCCCTAGTGTGAAGCCTAGGTTTCCCGGAACGTTGAAATGACCATAACTTTCACACTGATTTCTATTATACCTTTTATACGATGGAAAAGCTGTAAAATTTATATTGCATTTTATGCTTCTGGCATTGGATTCTAAGTCCCTAGCAATTCCATCTGGTGTGGCAACACCCTAGAGTGAAGCCTAGGTTGCCCGGAACGTAGAAGTGTCCATAACTTCCGCACTGTTTGCAAATATACATTATATACGATGGGAAAGCTGTTGTACTTATATTGTAATTTATGCTTCTGGCGTTGACTTCTTAGGCCCTAACTCTTTGATCTGGTGGAGCACCGCCCTAGCGTGAAGCCTAGGTTGCCCGGAACGTAGAAATGACCATAACTTTCACACTGGTTGCAGTTATTCGTTTTATACAATGGAAAAACTGATCTATGTATTTTGCATTTTATGCTTCGGGCGTTGACTTCTAAGGCCCTAACTATTCGATCTGGTGGAGCAGCGCCCTAGAGTGAAGCATAGGTTGCCCGGTAAGTAGAAATGACCATAACCTTCACACTGGTTGCTATTATTCGTTTTATACGATGGAAAAGCTGTTATATTTATATTGCATATTATGCTTCTGGCATTGAATTCTAAGTCCCTAGCTATTCCATCTGGTGGAGCAACACCCTAGCGTGAAGCCTAGGTTGCCCGGAACGTAGAAATGACCATTACTTCCACAATGTTTGTAAATATACATTACATACGATGGAAAAGCGGTTGTACTTATATTGTAATTTATGCTTCTGGCGTTGACTTCTTAGGCCCTAACTACTTGATCTGGAGGAGCAACGCCCTAGTGTGAAGCCTAGGTTTCCCGGAACGTTGAAATGACCATAACTTTCACACTGATTTCTATTATACCTTTTATACGATGTAAAACTTGTAAAATTTATATTGCATTTTATGCTTCTGGCATTGGATTCTAAGTCCCTAGCAATTCCATCTGGTGTGGCAACACCCTAGAGTGAAGCCTAGGTTGCCCGGAACGTAGAAGTGTCCATAACTTCCACACTGTTTGTAAATATACATTACATACGATGGAAAAGCGGTTGTACTTATATTGTAATTTATGCTTCTGGCGTTGACTTCTTAGGCCCTAATTACTTGATCTGGAGGAGCAACGCCCTAGTGTGAAGCCTAGGTTTCCCGGAACGTTGAAATGACCATAACTTTCACACTGATTGCTATTATACATTTTATACGATGTAAAACTTGTAAAATTTATATTGCATTTTATGCTTCTGGCATTGGATTCTAAGTCCCTAGCAATTCCCTCTGGTGTGGCAACACCCTAGAGTGAAGCCTAGGTTGCCCGGAACGTAGAAGTGTCCATAACTTCCACACTGTTTGCAAATATACATTATATACGATGGAAAAGCTGTTGTACTTATATTGTAATTTATGCTTCTGGCGTTGACTTCTTAGGCCCTAACTCTTTGATCTGGTGGAGCACCGCCCTAGTGTGAAGCCTAGGTTGCCCGGAACGTAGAACACACCATTACCTTCACACTGGATGCAATTATTCCTGTTATACGATGGAAAAACTGTTGCAATTTTATTGTATTTTATGCTTCTGGCGTTGACTTCATAGGCCCAATCTATTCGATCTGGTGGATCAACGTGCTAGAGTGAAGCCTAGGTTGACCGGAACGTAGAAATGACCATAACTTTCACACTGGTTACCATTACTCGTTTTATATGATGGACAAGCTGTTGTACTTATATCGTATTTTATGCTTCTGGCATTGACTTTGAAGGCCGTAGCTATTAGATGTAGTGCAGCAACGCCCTAGAGTGTCGCATGGGTTGCCCGGAACGTAGAAATGACCATTACTTTCACAATGTTTGCAAATATTCATTTTATGCGATGGAAAAACTGTTGTACTTATATTGTATTTTAATCTTCTGGCGTTGAAGTCTAAGTCCCTTGCTATTCTAACTGGTGGAGCAACGCCCTAGAGTGAAACCTAGGTTACCCGGAACGTAGACATGACTATTACTTTCACACTGTTTGCAATGATTCATTTTATACGATGGAAAAGCTGTTGTATTTATATTGTATTTTATGCTCCTGGCGTTGACTTCTAAGGCCGTAGCTATTAGATGTGGTGGAGCAACGCATTAGAGTGACGCCTAGGTTGACCGGAACGTAGAAATGACCATTACTTTCACAATGTCTGCAATTATTCATTTTATACGATGGAAAAACTGTTGTACTTATATTGTATTTTATCCTTCTGGCGTTGAATTCAAAGCCCCTTGCTATTCGATCTGGTGGAGCAACGCCCTAGAGTGCAGCCTAGGTTGCCCGGAACGTATAAATGACCATAACTTTCAAACTGGTTGCAATTATTCCTGTTATATGATGGAAAAACTGTTGTATTTTTATTGCATTTTATGCTTCGGGCATTGACTTCGGAGGACGTAGCTATTCCATGTGGTGGAAGAACGCCATAGAGTGAAGCCTAGGTTGCTCGAAGTGTAGAAATGACCATAACTTTCACACTGGTTGCTATTATTCGTTTTATACGATGGAAAAGCTGTTATATTTATATTGCATATTATGCTTATGGCATTGAATTCTAAGTCCCTAGCTATTCCATCTGGTGGAGCAACAACCTAGCGTGAAGCCTAGGTTGCGCGGAACGTAGAAATGACCATTACTTCCACACTGTTTGTAAATATACATTACATACGATGGAAAAGCAGTTGTACTTATATTGTAATTTATGCTTCTGGCGTTGACTTCTTAGGCCCTAACTATTTGATCTGGAGGAGCAACGCCCTAGTGTGAAGCCTAGGTTTCCCGGAACGTTGAAATGACCATAACTTTCACACTGATTTCTATTATACCTTTTATACGATGGAAAAGCTGTAAAATTTATATTGCATTTTATGCTTCTGGCATTGGATTCTAAGTCCCTAGCAATTCCATCTGGTGTGGCAACACCCTAGAGTGAAGCCTAGGTTGCCCGGAACGTAGAAGTGTCCATAACTTCCGCACTGTTTGCAAATATACATTATATACGATGGGAAAGCTGTTGTACTTATATTGTAATTTATGCTTCTGGCGTTGACTTCTTAGGCCCTAACTCTTTGATCTGGTGGAGCACCGCCCTAGCGTGAAGCCTAGGTTGCCCGGAACGTAGAAATGACCATAACTTTCACACTGGTTGCAGTTATTCGTTTTATACAATGGAAAAACTGATCTATGTATTTTGCATTTTATGCTTCGGGCGTTGACTTCTAAGGCCCTAGCTATTCGATCTGGTGGAGCAGCGCCCTAGAGTGAAGCATAGGTTGCCCGGTAAGTAGAAATGACCATAACCTTCACACTGGTTGCTATTATTCGTTTTATACGATGGAAAAGCTGTTATATTTATATTGCATATTATGCTTCTGGCATTGAATTCTAAGTCCCTAGCTATTCCATCTGGTGGAGCAACACCCTAGCGTGAAGCCTAGGTTGCCCGGAACGTAGAAATGACCATTACTTCCACACTGTTTGTAAATATACATTACATACGATGGAAAAGCGGTTGTACTTATATTGTAATTTATGCTTCTGGCGTTGACTTCTTAGGCCCTAACTACTTGATCTGGAGGAGCAACGCCCTAGTGTGAAGCCTAGGTTTCCCGGAACGTTGAAATGACCATAACTTTCACACTGATTTCTATTATACCTTTTATACGATGTAAAACTTGTAAAATTTATATTGCATTTTATGCTTCTGGCATTGGATTCTAAGTCCCTAGCAATTCCATCTGGTGTGGCAACACCCTAGAGTGAAGCCTAGGTTGCCCGGAACGTAGAAGTGTCCATAACTTCCACACTGTTTGTAAATATACATTACATACGATGGAAAAGCGGTTGTACTTATATTGTAATTTATGCTTCTGGCGTTGACTTCTTAGGCCCTAACTACTTGATCTGGAGGAGCAACGCCCTAGTGTGAAGCCTAGGTTTCCCGGAACGTTGAAATGACCATAACTTTCACACTGATTGCTATTATACATTTTATACGATGTAAAACTTGTAAAATTTATATTGCATTTTATGCTTCTGGCATTGGATTCTAAGTCCCTAGCAATTCCCTCTGGTGTGGCAACACCCTAGAGTGAAGCCTAGGTTGCCCGGAACGTAGAAGTGTCCATAACTTCCACACTGTTTGCAAATATACATTATATACGATGGAAAAGCTGTTGTACTTATATTGTAATTTATGCTTCTGGCGTTGACTTCTTAGGCCCTAACTCTTTGATCTGGTGGAGCACCGCCCTAGTGTGAAGCCTAGGTTGCCCGGAACGTAGAACACACCATTACCTTCACACTGGATGCAATTATTCCTGTTATACGATCGAAAAACTGTTGCAATTTTATTGTATTTTATGCTTCTGGCGTTGACTTCATAGGCCCAATCTATTCGATCTGGTGGATCAACGTGCTAGAGTGAAGCCTAGGTTGCCCGGAACGTAGAAATGACCATAACTTTCACACTGGTTACCATTACTCGTTTTATATGATGGACAAGCTGTTGTACTTATATCGTATTTTATGCTTCTGGCATTGACTTTGAAGGCCGTAGCTATTAGATGTAGTGCAGCAACGCCCTAGAGTGTCGCATGGGTTGCCCGGAACGTAGAAATGACCATTACTTTCACAATGTTTGCAAATATTCATTTTATGCGATGGAAAAACTGTTGTACTTATATTGTATTTTAATCTTCTGGCGTTGAAGTCTAAGTCCCTTGCTATTCTAACTGGTGGAGCAACGCCCTAGAGTGAAACCTAGGTTACCCGGAACGTAGACATGACTATTACTTTCACACTGTTTGCAATGATTCATTTTATACGATGGAAAAGCTGTTGTATTTATATTGTATTTTATGCTCCTGGCGTTGACTTCTAAGGCCGTAGCTATTAGATGTGGTGGAGCAACGCATTAGAGTGACGCCTAGGTTGACCGGAACGTAGAAATGACCATTACTTTCACAATGTCTGCAATTATTCATTTTATACGATGGAAAAACTGTTGTACTTATATTGTATTTTATCCTTCTGGCGTTGAATTCAAAGCCCCTTGCTATTCGATCTGGTGGAGCAACGCCCTAGAGTGCAGCCTAGGTTGCCCGGAACGTAGATATGACCATAACTTTCACACTGGTTGCTATCATTCGTTTTATATGATGGAAAAACTGTTGTATTTATATTGTATTATATGCTTCTGGCGTTCACTTCTTAGGCCCTAACTATTCGATCTGGTGGAACAACGGCCTATGGTGAAGCCTAGGTTGCCCGGAACGTAGAAATGACCATAACTTTCACACTGGTTGCAATTATCAGTTTTATACGATGAAAAAGCTGTTGTATTTATTTTGTATTTAATGCTTCGGGCGTGGACTTCTAAAGCCCTAACTATTCGATCCGGTGGAGCAACGCCCTAGAATGAAGCCTAGGTTGCTCGAAATGTAGAAATGACCATAACTTTCACACTGGTTGCAATTATTCATTTTATACGATGGAAAAACTGTTGTACTTATATTGTATTTTATTCTTATGGCGTTGAATTCTAAGTACCTAGCTATTCGATACGGTGGAGCTACGCCCTAGAGTGAAACCTAGGTTACCCGGAACGTAGAAATGACAAGTACTTTCATACTGTTTGCAGTTATTCCTGTTATACGATGGAAAAAGTTTTGCATCTTTATTGTATTTTATGCTTCTGGCGTTGACTTCTAAGGCCCTAGCTACTCGATTTGGTGGAGCACCGCCCTAGAGTGAAGCCTAGGTTGCCCGGAACGTAGAAATGACCATAACTTCCACACTGGTTGCAATTATTCGATTTATACGATGGAAAAGCTGTTGTATTTATATCGTATTTTATGCTTCTGGCGTTGACTTCTTAGGCCCTAACTATTCCATCTGGTGGATCAACGCCCTAGGGGGAAGCGTAGGTTGCCCGGAAAGTAGAAATGACCATAACTTTCACACTGGTAGCAATTATTCGTTTTATATGGTGGAAAAACTGTTGTATTTATACTGTATTTTATTATTCTGGCGTTGACTTCTAAGGCCCTAACTATTCGATCAGGTGGAACAACGCCCTAGAGTGAAGCCTAGGTTGCTCGAAGTGTAGAAATGACCATAACATTCACATTGGTTGCAATTATTAGTTTTATACGATGGAAAAACTGTTATATTTATTTTGCATTTTATGGTTCGGGCGTTGACTTCTAAGGCCCTAGCTATTCCATCTGGTGGAGCAACACCCTAGAGTGCAGCCTAGGTTGCCCGGAACGTAGAAATGACCATAACTTTCAAACTGGGTGCAATTATTCCTGTTATATGATGGAAAAACTGTTGTATTTTTATTGCATTTTATGCTTCGGGCATTGACTTCTGAGGACGTAGCTATTCCATGTGGTGGAAGAACGCCATAGAGTGAAGCCTAGGTTGCCCAGAACGTAGAAATGACCATAACTTTCATACTGGTTGCAATCATTCGTTTTATATGATGGAAGAACTGTTGTATTTATATCGTATTTTATGCTGCTGGCGTTCATTTCTTAGGCCCTAACTATTCGACCTGGTGGAGCAACGACCTAGAGTGAAGCCTAGGTTGCTCGGAACGTAGAAATGACCATTACCTTCACACTGTTTGCAATTATTCATTTTATACGATGGAAAAGCTGTTGTATTTATAATGTATTTTATGCTTCCGGCGTTAACTTCTAAGGCCGTAGCTATCAGATGTGGAGCAGCAACGCCCTAGAGTGACACGTAGGTTGCCAGGCACGTAGAAATGACCATTACTTTCACAATGTTCGCAATCATTCATTTTATACGATGGAAAAACTGTGGTACTTATATTGTATTTTATGCTTCTGGCGTTGACTTCTAAGGCCCTAACTATTCGGTTTGGCGGAGCAACGCCCTACTGTGATGCCTAGGTTGCCCGGAACGTAGATACGACCATAACCTTCACACTGGTTGACAATTATTCGTTTTATACGATGGAAAAGCTGTTGAATTTATATCGTATTTTATGCTTCTGGCGTTGACTTTTTAGGCCCTAACTATTCCATCTGGTGGAACAACGCCCTAGAGTGAAGCCTAGGTTGCTCGGAATGTAGAAATGACCATAACTTTCACACTGGTTGCAATTATTCGTTTTATACGATGGAAAAACTGTTGTATTTATATTGTATTTTATGCTTCTGGCGTTGACTTCTTAGGCCCTAACTATTCAATCTGCTGGATCAACGCCCTCGGGGGAAGCGTAGGTTGCCCGGAAAGTTGAAATGACCATAACTTTTACACTGGCAGCAATTATTCGTTTTATACAATGGAAAAACCGTTCTATTTATTTTGTATTTTATGCTTCGGGCGTTGACTTCTAAGGCCCTAACAGTTTGATCTGGTGGAGCATCGCCGTAGAGTGAAGCCTAGGTTGCTCGGAACGTAGAAATGACCATAACTTTCACACGGGTTGCTATTATTCGTTTTATACGATGGAAAAACTGTAATATTTATATTGTATTTAAGCTTCTGGCGTTGACTTCTGAGCCCGTTGCTATTCGATGTGGTGGAAGAACGCCATAGAGTGAAGCCTAGGTAGCCCGGATCGTAGAAATGTCCATTTCTTTCACACTGATTGCAATTTTTCGTTTTCTACGACGGAAAAACTGTTTTATTTATTTTGTATTTTATGCTTCGGGCGTTGACTTCTAAGGCCCTAGCTACTCGATCTGGTGGAGCAACGCCCTAGAGTGCAGCCTAGGTTGCCCGGAACGTAGATATGACCATAACTTTCACACTGGTTGCTATCATTCGTTTTATATGATGGAAAAACTGTTGTATTTATATTGTATTATATGCTTCTGGCGTTCACTTCTTAGGCCCTAACTATTCGATCTGGTGGAACAACGGCCTATGGTGAAGCCTAGGTTGCCCGGAACGTAGAAATGACCATAACTTTCACACTGGTTGCAATTATCAGTTTTATACGATGAAAAAGCTGTTGTATTTATTTTGTATTTAATGCTTCGGGCGTGGACTTCCAAAGCCCTAACTATTCGATCCGGTGGAGCAACGCCCTAGAATGAAGCCTAGGTTGCTCGAAATGTAGAAATGACCATAACTTTCACACTGGTTGCAATTATTCATTTTATACGATGGAAAAACTGTTGTACTTATATTGTATTTTATTCTTATGGCGTTGAATTCTAAGTACCTAGCTATTCGATACGGTGGAGCTACGCCCTAGAGTGAAACCTAGGTTACCCGGAACGTAGAAATGACAAGTACTTTCATACTGTTTGCAGTTATTCCTGTTATACGATGGAAAAAGTTTTGCATCTTTATTGTATTTTATGCTTCTGGCGTTGACTTCTAAGGCCCTAGCTACTCGATTTGGTGGAGCACCGCCCTAGAGTGAAGCCTAGGTTGCCCGGAACGTAGAAATGACCATAACTTCCACACTGGTTGCAATTATTCGATTTATACGATGGAAAAGCTGTTGTATTTATATCGTATTTTATGCTTCTGGCGTTGACTTCTTAGGCCCTAACTATTCCATCTGGTGGATCAACGCCCTAGGGGGAAGCGTAGGTTGCCCGGAAAGTAGAAATGACCATAACTTTCACACTGGTAGCAATTATTCGTTTTATATGGTGGAAAAACTGTTGTATTTATACTGTATTTTATTATTCTGGCGTTGACTTCTAAGGCCCTAACTATTCGATCAGGTGGAACAACGCCCTAGAGTGAAGCCTAGGTTGCTCGAAGTGTATAAATGACCATAACATTCACATTGGTTGCAATTATTAGTTTTATACGATGGAAAAACTGTTATATTTATTTTGCATTTTATGGTTCGGGCGTTGACTTCTAAGGCCCTAGCTATTCCATCTGGTGGAGCAACACCCTAGAGTGCAGCCTAGGTTGCCCGGAACGTAGAAATGACCATAACTTTCAAACTGGGTGCAATTATTCCTGTTATATGATGGAAAAACTGTTGTATTTTTATTGCATTTTATGCTTCGGGCATTGACTTCTGAGGACGTAGCTATTCCATGTGGTGGAAGAACGCCATAGAGTGAAGCCTAGGTTGCCCAGAACGTAGAAATGACCATAACTTTCATACTGGTTGCAATCATTCGTTTTATATGATGGAAGAACTGTTGTATTTATATCGTATTTTATGCTGCTGGCGTTCATTTCTTAGGCCCTAACTATTCGACCTGGTGGAGCAACGACCTAGAGTGAAGCCTAGGTTGCTCGGAACGTAGAAATGACCATTACCTTCACACTGTTTGCAATTATTCATTTTATACGATGGAAAAGCTGTTGTATTTATAATGTATTTTATGCTTCCGGCGTTAACTTCTAAGGCCGTAGCTATCAGATGTGGAGCAGCAACGCCCTAGAGTGACACGTAGGTTGCCAGGCACGTAGAAATGACCATTACTTTCACAATGTTCGCAATCATTCATTTTATACGATGGAAAAACTGTGGTACTTATATTGTATTTTATGCTTCTGGCGTTGACTTCTAAGGCCCTAACTATTCGGTTTGGCGGAGCAACGCCCTACTGTGATGCCTAGGTTGCCCGGAACGTAGATACGACCATAACCTTCACACTGGTTGACAATTATTCGTTTTATACGATGGAAAAGCTGTTGAATTTATATCGTATTTTATGCTTCTGGCGTTGACTTTTTAGGCCCTAACTATTCCATCTGGTGGAACAACGCCCTAGAGTGAAGCCTAGGTTGCTCGGAATGTAGAAATGACCATAACTTTCACACTGGTTGCAATTATTCGTTTTATACGATGGAAAAACTGTTGTATTTATATTGTATTTTATGCTTCTGGCGTTGACTTCTTAGGCCCTAACTATTCAATCTGCTGGATCAACGCCCTCGGGGGAAGCGTAGGTTGCCCGGAAAGTTGAAATGACCATAACTTTTACACTGGCAGCAATTATTCGTTTTATACAATGGAAAAACCGTTCTATTTATTTTGTATTTTATGCTTCGGGCGTTGACTTCTAAGGCCCTAACAGTTTGATCTGGTGGAGCATCGCCGTAGAGTGAAGCCTAGGTTGCTCGGAACGTAGAAATGACCATAACTTTCACACGGGTTGCTATTATTCGTTTTATACGATGGAAAAACTGTAATATTTATATTGTATTTAAGCTTCTGGCGTTGACTTCTGAGCCCGTTGCTATTCGATGTGGTGGAAGAACGCCATAGAGTGAAGCCTAGGTAGCCCGGATCGTAGAAATGTCCATTTCTTTCACACTGATTGCAATTTTTCGTTTTCTACGACGGAAAAACTGTTTTATTTATTTTGTATTTTATGCTTCGGGCGTTGACTTCTAAGGCCCTAGCTACTCGATCTGGTGGAGCAACGCCCTAGAGTGCAGCCTAGGTTGCCCGGAACGTAGATATGACCATAACTTTCACACTGGCTGCTATCATTCGTTTTATATGATGGAAAAACTGTTGTATTTATATTGTATTATATGCTTCTGGCGTTCACTTCTTAGGCCCTAACTATTCGATCTGGTGGGACAACGGCCTATGGTGAAGCCTAGGTTGCCCGGAACGTAGAAATGACCATAACTTTTACACTGGTAGCAATTATTTGTTTTATACAATGAAAAACTGTTCTATTTATTTTGTATTTAATGCTTCGGGCGTTGACTTCTAAGGCCCTAACTGTTTGATCTGGTGGAGCAACGCCCTAGAGTGAAGCCTAGGTTGCTCGGAATGTAGAAATGACCATAACTTTCACACTGATTGCAATTTTTCGTTTTCTACGACGGAAAAACTGTTTTATTTATTTTGTATTTTATGCTTCGGGCGTTGACTTCTAAGGCCCTAGCTACTCGATCTGGTGGAGCAACGCCCTAGAGTGAAGCCTAGGTTGCCGGAACGTAGAAATGACCAGTACTTTCACACTGGTTACAGTTATTCGTTTTATACAATGGAAAAACTGTTCTATTTATTTCGCATTTTATGCTTCGGGCGTTGACTTCTAAGGCCCTAGCTATTCCATCTGGTGGAGCAACACCCTAGCGTGAAGCCTAGTTTGCCCGGAATGTAGAACATACCATTACCTTCACACTGTTTGCAATTATTCCTGTTATACGATGGAAAAACTGTTGCATCTTTATTGTATTTTATGCTTCTGGCGTTGACTTCTAACGCCCCAACTATTCGATCTGGTGGAGCAACGCCCTAGAGTGAAGCCCAGGTTGCTCGGAACGTAGAAATGACCATTACCTTCACACTGTTTGCAATTATTCATTTTATACAATGGCAAAGCTGTTGTATTTATATTGCATTTTATGCTTCCGGCGTTAGCTTCTAGGGCCGTAGCTATCAGATGTGAAGTAGCAACGCCCTAGAGTGACGCGTAGGTTGCCAGGCACGTAGAAATGACCATTACTTTCACAATGTTCGCAATCATTCATTTTATACGATGGAAAAACTGTTGTACTGTATTGTATTTTATGCTTCGGGCGTTGACTTCTAACGCCCTAACTATTCGATCTGGTGGAGCAACGCCCTAGAGTGAAGCCTAGGTTGCCCGGGAAGTAGAAATGAGCATAACTTTCAGACTGGTTGCAAATATACATTATATACGATGGAAAAGCTGTTGTACTTATATTGTATTTTATGCTTCTGGCGTTGACTTCGTAGGCCCTAGCTATTCCATCTAGTGGAGCAACGTCCTAGACTGAAGCCTAGGTTGACCGGAACGTAGAAATGACCACAACTTTCACACTGGTTACCATTATTCGTTTTATACGATGGAAAAGCTGTTGAAATTATATCGTATTTTATGCTTCTGGCGTTGACTTCTTAGGCCCTAAATATTCCATCTGGTGGAACAACGCCCTAGGGTGAAGACTAGGTTGCCCGGAACGCAGAAATGACCAGTACCTTCACACTGGTCGCAGTTATTCGTTTTATACAATGGAAAAACTGATCTATGTATTTTGTATTTTATGCTTCGGGCGTTGACTTCTAAGGCCCTAACTGTTTGATCTGGTGGAGCAACGCCCTAGGGTGAAGCCTAGGTTGCCCGGAACGTAGAAATGACCATTACTTTCACACAGTCTACAATTATTCGTTTTATACGATGGAAAAGCTGTTGTATTTATATCGTATTTCATGCTTCTGGCGTTGACTTCTAAGGCCCTAGCTATTCGATCTGGTGGAACAACGCCCTAGGGTGAAGCCTAGGTTGCCCGGAACGTAGAAATGACCAAACCTTTTACACTGGTAGCAATTATTCGTTTTATACAATGGAAAAACTGTTCTATTTATTTTGTATTTAATGCTTCTGGCGTTGACTTCTAAGGCCCTAACTGTTTGATTTGGCGGAGCAACGCCCTAGAGGGAAGCCTAGGTTGCCCGGAACGTAGAAATGACCATAACCTTCACACTGGCTGCAATTATTTGTTTGATACGATGGAAAAGCTGTTGTATTTATATCGCATTTTATGCTTCTGGCGTTGACTTCTTAGGCCCTAACTATTCCATCTGGTGGAACAACGCCCTAGGGTAAAGCCCAGGTCGCCCGGAACGTAGAAATGACCATAACTTTCACACTGATTGCAATTATTCGTTTTATACGATGGAAAAACTGTTTTATTTATTTTGTATTTTATGCTTCGGGCGTTGACTTCTAAGGCCCTAACTATTCCATCTGATGGAGCAACGCCCTAGAGTGCAGCCTATGTTGCCCGGAACGTAGAAATGACCATAACTTTTACACTGGTAGCAATTATTCGTTTTATACAATGGAAAAACTGTTCTATTTATTTTGTATTTAATGCTTCGGGCGTTGACTTCTAAGGCCCTAACTGTTTGGCCTCGTGGAGCGACGCCCTGGAGTGAAGCCTAGGTTACCTGGAACGTAGAAATGACCATCACTTTCACACGGGTTGCAATTATTCCTGTTATAGGATGGAAACGCTGTTGTATTTTTATTGTACTTTATACTTCAGGCGTTGACTTCTGAGGCCGTAGCTATTCGATGTGGTGGAAGAACGCCATACAGTGAAGCCTAGGTTGCCTGGAACGTACAAATGACCATAACTTTTACACTGGTAGCAATTATTCGTTTTATACGATGGCAAAGCTGTTGTATTTATATCGAATTTTATGCTCCTGGCGTTGACTTCTAAGGACCTAACTATTCGTTCTGGTGGAGCAACGCCCTAGAGTGAAGCCTAGGTTGCTCGGAATGTAGAAGTGACCATAACTTTCACACTGATTGCAATTATTCGTTTTATACGATGGAAAAACTGTTGCATCTTAATCGTATTTTATGCTTCTGGCGTTGACTTCTTAGGCCGTAACTATTCGATCTGGTGGAGCAACGCCCTGGAGTGAAACCTGGGTTGCCCGGAACGTAGAAATGACCACTACTATCACACTGGTTGCAAATTATTCCTGCTATACGATGGAAAAACTGTTGTATTTTTATTGCATTGTATGCTTCTGGCGTTCACTTCTTAGGCCCTAACTATTCGATCTGGTCGAACAACGGCCTAGGGTGAAGCATAGGTTGCCCGGAACGTAGAAATGACCATACCTTTTACACTGGTAGCAATTATTCGTTTTATACAATGGAAAAACTGTTCTATTTATTTTGTATTTAATGTTTCGGGCGTTGACTTCTAAGGCCCTAACTGTTTGATCTGGTGGAGCAACGCCCTAGAGGGAAGCCTAGGTTGCCCGGAACGTAGAAATGACCATAACCTTCACACTGGCTGCAATTATTTGTTTTATACGATGGAAAAGCTGTTGTATTTATATCGTATTTTATTCTTCTGGCGTTGACTTCTTAGGCCCTAACTATTCGATCTGGTGGAACAACGCCGTAGAGTGAAGCCTAGGTTGCCCGGAACGTAGAAATGACCATAACTTTCACACTGGTTGCAATTATTCGTTTTATACGATGGAAAAGCTGTTCTATTTATTTTGTATTTAATGCTTCGGGCGTTGACTTCTAAGGCCCTAACTGTTTGGCCTCGTGGAGCGACGCCCTGGAGTGAAGCCTAGGGTACCTGGAACGTAGAAATGACCATCACTTTCACACGGGTTGCAATTATTCCTGTTATAGGATGGAAAGGCTGTTGTATTTTTATTGTACTTTATACTTCACGCGTTGACTTCTGAGGCCGTAGCTATTCGATGTGGTGGAAGAACGCCATACAGTGAAGCCTAGGTTGCCTGGAACGTACAAATGACCATAACTTTTACACTGGTAGCAATTATTCGTTTTATACGATGGCAAAGCTGTTGTATTTATATCGAATTTTATGATCCTGGCGTTGACTTCTAAGGACCTAACTATTCGATCTGGTGGAGCAACGCCCTAGAGTGAAGCCTAGGTTGCTCGGAATGTAGAAGTGACCATAACTTTCACACTGATTGCAATTATTCGTTTTATACGATGGAAAAACTGTTCTCTTTATTTTGTATTTAATGCTTCGGGCGTTGACTTCTAAGGCCCTAACTGTTTGATCTGGTGGAGCAACGCCCTAGAGGGAAGCCTAGGTTGCCCGGAACGTAGAAATGACCATAACCTTCACACTGGCTGCAATTATTTGTTTTATACGATGGAAAAGCTGTTGTATTTATATCGTATTTTATGCTTCTGGCGTTGACTTCTTAGGCCCTAACTACTCCATCTGGTGGAACAACGCCCTAGGGTAAAGCCCAGGTCGCCCGGAACGTATAAATGACCATAACTCTCACACTGGTTGCTATCATTCGTTTTATACGGTGGAAGAACAGTTATATTTATATTGTATTTTATGCTTCTGGCGTTGACTTCTTAGTCCCTAACTGTTCGATCTGGTAGAGCAACGCCCTAGATTGTAGTCTAGGTTCCCCAGTTCGTAGAAATGACCATAACTTTCACACTGGTAGCAATTATTCGTTCTATACGATGGAAAAACTGTTCTATTTATTTTGTATTTTATGCTTCGGGCATTGACTTCTAAGGCCCTAACTGTTTCACCTGGTGGAGCAACGCCCTGGAGTGAAGCCTAGGTTACCTGGAACCTAGAAATGCCCATCACTTTCACACGGGTTGCAATTATTCCTGTTATAGGATGGAAAGACTGTTGTATTTTTATTGTACTTTATACTTCGGGCGTTGACTTCTGAGGCCGTAGCTATTCGATGTGGTCGAAGAACACCATACAGTGAAGCCTAGGTAGCCCGGAACGTACAAATGACCATAACTTTCACACTGGTAGCAATTATTCGTTTTATACGATGGAAAAACTGTTGCATTTATATTGTATTTTATGCTTCTGGCGTTGACTTCTAAGGCCCTAAATATTCGATCTGGTGGAGCAATGCCTCAGAGTTAAGACTAGGATGCCCGAAACGCCGAAATGATCATTACTTTCACGCTTGTTGCAATTATTCCTGTCATACGATGAAAAGACTGTTGTATTTTTAATGTACTTTATGCTTCAGGCGTGGACTTCTGAGGCCGTAGCTATTCGATGTGGTGGAAGAACGCCATACAGTGAAGCCTAGGTTGCCCGGAACGTAGAAATGACCACTACTTTCACACTGTTTGCAATTATTCATTTAATACGATGGAACAGGTGTTGTATTTATATCGTATTTTATGCTTCTGGCGTTGACTTCTAAGGACCTAACTATTCGATCTGGAGGAGCAACGCCCTAGAGTGAAGCCTAGGTTGCTCGGAATGTAGAAATGACCATAAGTTGCATACTGGTTGCAATTATTCGTTTTATACGATGGAAAAACTGTTGTATTTATATTGTATTTTATGCTTCTGGCGTTGACTTCTAAGGCTCTAAATATTCGATCTGGTGGAGCAATGCCTCAGAGGTAAGTCTAGGATGCCCGAAACGCCGAAATGATCATTACTTTCACGCTTGTTGCAATTATTCCTGTCATACGATGAAAAGACTGTTGTATTTTTTATGTATTTTATGCTTCAGGCGTGGACTTCTGAGGCCGCAGCTATTCGATTTGGTGGAAGAACGCCATACAGTGAAGCCTAGGTTGCCCGGAACGTAGAAATGACCACTACTTTCACACTGTTTGCAATTATTCATTTAATACGATGGAAATGCTGTTGTATTTATATCGTATTTTATGCTTCGGGCGTTGACTTCTTAGGCCCTAAGATTTCGACCTGGTGGAGCACGCCCGTCAGTGAAGCCTAGGTTGCCCGGAACGTAGATATGACGATAACCTTCACACAGGTTGCAATTATTCGTTTTATACGGTGTAAAGGCTGTTGTATTTATTTTGTATTTTATTCTTCTGGTGTTGACTTCTTAGGCCCTAACTATTCGATCTGGTGGAATAACGCCGTAGAGTGAAGCCTAGGTTGCCCGGAACGTAGAAATGACCATAACTTTCACACTGGTTGCAATTATTCGTTTTATACGATGGAAAAACTGTTGCATCTTTATCGTATTTTATGCTTCTGGCGTTGACTTCTTAGGCCGTAACTATTCGATCTGGTGGAGCAACGCCCTGGAGTGAAACCTAGGTTGCCCGGAACGTAGAAATGACCACTACTATCACACTGGTTGCAAATTATTCCTGCTATGCGATGGAAAAACTGTTGTAATTTTATTGCATTTTATGCTTCTGGCGTTCACTTCTTAGGCCCTAACTATTCGATCTGGTGGAACAACGGCCTAGGGTGAAGCCTAGGTTGCCTGGAACGTAGAAATGACCATAACTTTCACACTGGTATCAATTATTCGTTTTATACAATGGAAAAACTGTTCTATTTATTTTGTATTTAATGCTTCGGGCGTTGTCTTCTAAGGCCCTAACTGTTTGATCTGGTGGAGCAGCGCCCTGGAGTGAAGCCTAGGTTACCTGGAACGTAGAAATGACCATCACTTTCACACCGGTTGCAATTATTCCTGTTATAGGATGGAAAGACTGTTGTATTGTTATTGTACTTTATACTTCAGGCGTTGACATCTGAGGCCGTAGCTATTCGATGTGGTGGAAGAACGCCGTAGAGTGAAGCCTAGGTTGCCCGGAACGTAGAAATGACCATTACTTTCACACTGTTTGCAATTATCCCTTTTATACGATGGAACAGCTGTTGTATTTATGTCGTATTTTATGCTTCTGGCGTTGACTTCTAAGTACCTAACAATTCTATCTGGTGGAGCAACGCCCTAGAGTGAAGCCTAGGTTGCTCGGAATGTAGAAATGACCATAACTTTCACACTGATTGCAATTATTCGTTTTATACGATGGAAAAACTGTTGTATCTTTATCGTATTTTATGCTTCTGGCGTTGACTTCTTAGGCCGTAACTATTCGATCTGGTGGAGCAACGCCCTGGAGTGAAACCTGGGTTGACCGGAACGTAGAAATGACCACTACTATCACACTGGTTGCAAATTATTCCTGCTATACGATGGAAAAACTGTTGTATTTTTATTGCATTTTATGCTTCTGGCGTTCACTTCTTAGGCCCTAACTATTCGATCTGGTGGAACAACGGCCTAGGGTAAAGCCTAGGTTGCCCGGAACGTAGAAATGGCCATAACTTTCACACTGGTTGCAATTATTTGTTTTATACGATGGAAAAGCTGTTGTATTTATATCGTATTTTATGCTTCTGGCGTTGACTTCTTAGGCCCTAACTATTCCATCTGGTGGAACAACGCCCTAGAGTAAAGCCCAGGTTGCGCGGAACGTAGAAATGACCATAACTTTCACACTGGTAGCAATTATTCGTTTTATACGATGGAAAAGCTGTTGCATCTTTATCGTATTTTATGCTTCTGGCTTTGACTTCTTAGGCCGTAACTATTCGATCTGGTGGTGCAACGCCCTGGAGTGAAACCTGGGTTGCCCGGAACGTAGAAATGACCACTACTATCACACAGGTTGCAAATTATTCCTGCTGTACGATGGAAAAGCTGTCGTATTTTTATTGCATTTTATGCTTCTGGCGTTGACTTCTTAGGCCATAACTATTCGAACTTGAGGAACAACGCCCTAGAGTGAAGCCTAGGTTGCCTGGAACGTAGAAGTGACCATCACTTTCACAAGGGTTGCAATTATTCCTGTTATAGGATGGAAAGACTGTTGTATCTTTATTGTATTTTATTCTTCTGGTGTTGACTTCTTAGGCCCTAACTACTCGATCTGGTGGAACAACGCCGTAGAGTGAAGCCTAGGTTGCCCGGAACGTAGAAATGAAAATTACTTTCACACTGTTTGCAATTATTCCTTTTATACGATGGAACAGCTGTTGTATTTATATCGTATTTTATGCTTCTGGCGTTGACTTCTAAGGACCTAACTATTCGACATGGAGGAGCAACGCCCTAGAGTGAAGCCTAGGTTGCTCGGAATGTAGAAATGACCATAAGTTGCATACTGGTTGCAATTATTCGTTTTATACGATGGAAAAACTGTTGTATTTATATTGTATTTTATGCTTCTGGCGTTGACTTCTAAGGCCCTAAATATTCGATCTGGTGGAGCAATGCCTCAGAGTTAAGACTAGGATGCCCGAAACGCCGAAATGATCATTACTTTCACGCTTGTTGCAATTATTCCTGTCATACGATGAAAAGACTGTTGTGTTTTTAATGTACTTTATGCTTCAGGCGTGGACTTCTGAGGCCGTAGCTATTCGATGTGGTGGAAGAACGCCATACAGTGAAGCCAAGGTTGCCCGGAACGTAGAAATGACCACTACCTTCACACTGTTTGCAATTATTCATTTAATACGATGGAACAGGTGTTGTATTTATATCGTATTTTATGCTTCTGGCGTTGACTTCTAAGGACCTAACTATTCGATCTGGTGGAGCAACGCCCTAGAGTGAAGCCTAGGATGCTCGGAATGTAGAAATGACCATAACTTTCACACTGGTAGCAATTATTCGTTCTATACGATGGAAAAACTGTTCTATTTATTTTGTATTTTATGCTTCGGGCATTGACTTCTAAGGCCCTAACTATTCGATTTGGAGGAGCACCGCCCTAGAGTGAAGCCTAGGTTGCCTGGAACGTAGAAGTGACCATCACTTTCACAAGGGTTGCAATTATTCCCGTTATAGGACGGAAAGACTGTTGTATCTATATTGTATTTTATTCTTCTGGTGTTGACTTCTTAGGCCCTAACTACTCGATCTGGTGGAACAACGCCGTAGAGTGAAGCCTAGGTTGCCCGGAACGTAGAACTGACCATTACTTTCACACTGTTTGCAATTATTCCTTTTATACGATGGAACAGCTGTTGTATTTATATCGTATTTTATGCTTCTGGCGTTGACTTCTAAGGACCTAACTATTCGATCTGGAGGAGCAACGCCCTAGAGTGAAGCCTAGGTTGCTCGGAATGTAGAAATGACCATAAGTTGCATACTGGTTGCAATTATTCGTTTTATACGATGGAAAAACTGTTGTATTTATATTGTATTTTATGCTTCTGGCGTTGACTTCTAAGGCCCTAAATATTCGATCTGGTGGAGCAATGCCTCAGAGTTAAGTCTAGGATGCCCGAAACGCCGAAATGATCATTACTTTCACGCTTGTTGCAATTATTCCTGTCATACGATGAAAAGACTGTTGTATTTTTAATGTATTTTATGCTTCAGGCGTGGACTTCTGAGGCCGTAGCTATTCGATGTGGTGGAAGAACGCCATACAGTGAAGCCTAGGTTGCCCGGAACGTAGAAATGACCACTACTTTCACACTGTTTGCAATTATTCATTTAATACGGTGGAAATGCTGTTGTATTTATATCGTATTTTATGCTTCGGGCGTTGACTTCTTAGGCCCTAAGATTTCGACCTGGTGGAGCACGCCCGTCAGTGAAGCCTAGGTTGCCCGGAACGTAGATATGACGATAACCTTCACACAGGTTGCAATTATTCGTTTTATACGGTGTAAAGGCTGTTGTATTTATTTTGTATTTTATTCTTCTGGTGTTGACTTCTTAGGCCCTAACTATTCGATCTGGTGGAATAACGCCGTAGAGTGAAGCCTAGGTTGCCCGGAACGTAGAAATGACCATAACTTTCACACTGGTTGCAATTATTCGTTTTATACGATGGAAAAACTGTTGCATCTTTATCGTATTTTATGCTTCTGGCGTTGACTTCTTAGGCCGTAACTATTCGATCTGGTGGAGCAACGCCCTGGAGTGAAACCTAGGTTGCCCGGAACGTAGAAATGACCACTACTATCACACTGGTTGCAAATTATTCCTGCTATGCGATGGAAAAACTGTTGTAATTTTATTGCATTTTATGCTTCTGGCGTTCACTTCTTAGGCCCTAACTATTCGATCTGGTGGAACAACGGCCTAGGGTGAAGCCTAGGTTGCCTGGAACGTAGAAATGACCATAACTTTCACATTGGTATCAATTATTCGTTTTATACAATGGAAAAACTGTTCTATTTATTTTGTATTTAATGCTTCGGGCGTTGTCTTCTAAGGCCCTAACTGTTTGATCTGGTGGAGCAGCGCCCTGGAGTGAAGCCTAGGTTACCTGGAACGTAGAAATGACCATCACTTTCACACCGGTTGCAATTATTCCTGTTATAGGATGGAAAGACTGTTGTATTGTTATTGTACTTTATACTTCAGGCGTTGACATCTGAGGCCGTAGCTATTCGATGTGGTGGAAGAACGCCGTAGAGTGAAGCCTAGGTTGCCCGGAACGTAGAAATGACCATTACTTTCACACTGTTTGCAATTATCCCTTTTATACGATGGAACAGCTGTTGTATTTATGTCGTATTTTATGCTTCTGGCGTTGACTTCTAAGTACCTAACAATTCTATCTGGTGGAGCAACGCCCTAGAGTGAAGCCTAGGTTGCTCGGAATGTAGAAATGACCATAACTTTCACACTGATTGCAATTATTCGTTTTATACGATGGAAAAACTGTTGTATCTTTATCGTATTTTATGCTTCTGGCGTTGACTTCTTAGGCCGTAACTATTCGATCTGGTGGAGCAACGCCCTGGAGTGAAACCTGGGTTGACCGGAACGTAGAAATGACCACTACTATCACACTGGTTGCAAATTATTCCTGCTATACGATGGAAAAACTGTTGTATTTTTATTGCATTTTATGCTTCTGGCGTTCACTTCTTAGGCCCTAACTATTCGATCTGGTGGAACAACGGCCTAGGGTAAAGCCTAGGTTGCCCGGAACGTAGAAATGGCCATAACTTTCACACTGGTTGCAATTATTTGTTTTATACGATGGAAAAGCTGTTGTATTTATATCGTATTTTATGCTTCTGGCGTTGACTTCTTAGGCCCTAACTATTCCATCTGGTGGAACAACGCCCTAGAGTAAAGCCCAGGTTGCGCGGAACGTAGAAATGACCATAACTTTCACACTGGTAGCAATTATTCGTTTTATACGATGGAAAAGCTGTTGCATCTTTATCGTATTTTATGCTTCTGGCTTTGACTTCTTAGGCCGTAACTATTCGATCTGGTGGTGCAACGCCCTGGAGTGAAACCTGGGTTGCCCGGAACGTAGAAATGACCACTACTATCACACAGGTTGCAAATTATTCCTGCTGTACGATGGAAAAGCTGTCGTATTTTTATTGCATTTTATGCTTCTGGCGTTGACTTCTTAGGCCATAACTATTCGAACTTGAGGAACAACGCCCTAGAGTGAAGCCTAGGTTGCCTGGAACGTAGAAGTGACCATCACTTTCACAAGGGTTGCAATTATTCCTGTTATAGGATGGAAAGACTGTTGTATCTTTATTGTATTTTATTCTTCTGGTGTTGACTTCTTAGGCCCTAACTACTCGATCTGGTGGAACAACGCCGTAGAGTGAAGCCTAGGTTGCCCGGAACGTAGAAATGAAAATTACTTTCACACTGTTTGCAATTATTCCTTTTATACGATGGAACAGCTGTTGTATTTATATCGTATTTTATGCTTCTGGCGTTGACTTCTAAGGACCTAACTATTCGACATGGAGGAGCAACGCCCTAGAGTGAAGCCTAGGTTGCTCGGAATGTAGAAATGACCATAAGTTGCATACTGGTTGCAATTATTCGTTTTATACGATGGAAAAACTGTTGTATTTATATTGTATTTTATGCTTCTGGCGTTGACTTCTAAGGCCCTAAATATTCGATCTGGTGGAGCAATGCCTCAGAGTTAAGACTAGGATGCCCGAAACGCCGAAATGATCATTACTTTCACGCTTGTTGCAATTATTCCTGTCATACGATGAAAAGACTGTTGTGTTTTTAATGTACTTTATGCTTCAGGCGTGGACTTCTGAGGCCGTAGCTATTCGATGTGGTGGAAGAACGCCATACAGTGAAGCCAAGGTTGCCCGGAACGTAGAAATGACCACTACCTTCACACTGTTTGCAATTATTCATTTAATACGATGGAACAGGTGTTGTATTTATATCGTATTTTATGCTTCTGGCGTTGACTTCTAAGGACCTAACTATTCGATCTGGTGGAGCAACGCCCTAGAGTGAAGCCTAGGATGCTCGGAATGTAGAAATGACCATAACTTTCACACTGGTAGCAATTATTCGTTCTATACGATGGAAAAACTGTTCTATTTATTTTGTATTTTATGCTTCGGGCATTGACTTCTAAGGCCCTAACTATTCGATTTGGAGGAGCACCGCCCTAGAGTGAAGCCTAGGTTGCCTGGAACGTAGAAGTGACCATCACTTTCACAAGGGTTGCAATTATTCCCGTTATAGGACGGAAAGACTGTTGTATCTATATTGTATTTTATTCTTCTGGTGTTGACTTCTTAGGACCTAACTACTCGATCTGGTGGAACAACGCCGTAGAGTGAAGCCTAGGTTGCCCGGAACGTAGAACTGACCATTACTTTCACACTGTTTGCAATTATTCCTTTTATACGATGGAACAGCTGTTGTATTTATATCGTATTTTATGCTTCTGGCGTTGACTTCTAAGGACCTAACTATTCGATCTGGAGGAGCAACGCCCTAGAGTGAAGCCTAGGTTGCTCGGAATGTAGAAATGACCATAAGTTGCATACTGGTTGCAATTATTCGTTTTATACGATGGAAAAACTGTTGTATTTATATTGTATTTTATGCTTCTGGCGTTGACTTCTAAGGCCCTAAATATTCGATCTGGTGGAGCAATGCCTCAGAGTTAAGTCTAGGATGCCCGAAACGCCGAAATGATCATTACTTTCACGCTTGTTGCAATTATTCCTGTCATACGATGAAAAGACTGTTGTATTTTTAATGTATTTTATGCTTCAGGCGTGGACTTCTGAGGCCGTAGCTATTCGATGTGGTGGAAGAACGCCATACAGTGAAGCCTAGGTTGCCCGGAACGTAGAAATGACCACTACTTTCACACTGTTTGCAATTATTCATTTAATACGGTGGAAATGCTGTTGTATTTATATCGTATTTTATGCTTCGGGCGTTGACTTCTTAGGCCCTAAGATTTCGACCTGGTGGAGCACGCCCGTCAGTGAAGCCTAGGTTGCCCGGAACGTAGATATGACGATAACCTTCACACAGGTTGCAATTATTCGTTTTATACGGTGTAAAGGCTGTTGTATTTATTTTGTATTTTATTCTTCTGGCGTTGACTTCTTAGGCCCTAACTATTCGATCTGGTGGAGCAACGCCCTAGAGTGAAGCCTAGGTTGCTCGGAATGTAGAAATGACCATAACTTTCACACTGATTGCAATTATTCGTTTTATACGATGGAAAAACTGTTGTATCTTTATCGTATTTTATGCTTCTGGCGTTGACTTCTTAGGCCGTAACTATTCGATCTGGTGGAGCAACGCCCTGGAGTGAAACCTGGGTTGACCGGAACGTAGAAATGACCACTACTATCACACTGGTTGCAAATTATTCCTGCTATACGATGGAAAAACTGTTGTATTTTTATTGCATTTTATGCTTCTGGCGTTCACTTCTTAGGCCCTAACTATTCGATCTGGTGGAACAACGGCCTAGGGTAAAGCCTAGGTTGCCCGGAACGTAGAAATGGCCATAACTTTCACACTGGTTGCAATTATTTGTTTTATACGATGGAAAAGCTGTTGTATTTATATCGTATTTTATGCTTCTGGCGTTGACTTCTTAGGCCCTAACTATTCCATCTGGTGGAACAACGCCCTAGAGTAAAGCCCAGGTTGCGCGGAACGTAGAAATGACCATAACTTTCACACTGGTAGCAATTATTCGTTTTATACGATGGAAAAGCTGTTGCATCTTTATCGTATTTTATGCTTCTGGCTTTGACTTCTTAGGCCGTAACTATTCGATCTGGTGGTGCAACGCCCTGGAGTGAAACCTGGGTTGCCCGGAACGTAGAAATGACCACTACTATCACACAGGTTGCAAATTATTCCTGCTGTACGATGGAAAAGCTGTCGTATTTTTATTGCATTTTATGCTTCTGGCGTTGACTTCTTAGGCCATAACTATTCGAACTTGAGGAACAACGCCCTAGAGTGAAGCCTAGGTTGCCTGGAACGTAGAAGTGACCATCACTTTCCCAAGGGTTGCAATTATTCCTGTTATAGGATGGAAAGACTGTTGTATCTTTATTGTATTTTATTCTTCTGGTGTTGACTTCTTAGGCCCTAACTACTCGATCTGGTGGAACAACGCCGTAGAGTGAAGCCTAGGTTGCCCGGAACGTAGAAATGAAAATTACTTTCACACTGTTTGCAATTATTCCTTTTATACGATGGAACAGCTGTTGTATTTATATCGTATTTTATGCTTCTGGCGTTGACTTCTAAGGACCTAACTATTCGACCTGGAGGAGCAACGCCCTAGAGTGAAGCCTAGGTTGCTCGGAATGTAGAAATGACCATAAGTTGCATACTGGTTGCAATTATTCGTTTTATACGATGGAAAAACTGTTGTATTTATATTGTATTTTATGCTTCTGGCGTTGACTTCTAAGGCCCTAAATATTCGATCTGGTGGAGCAATGCCTCAGAGTTAAGACTAGGATGCCCGAAACGCCGAAATGATCATTACTTTCACGCTTGTTGCAATTATTCCTGTCATACGATGAAAAGACTGTTGTGTTTTTAATGTACTTTATGCTTCAGGCGTGGACTTCTGAGGCCGTAGCTATTCGATGTGGTGGAAGAACGCCATACAGTGAAGCCAAGGTTGCCCGGAACGTAGAAATGACCACTACCTTCACACTGTTTGCAATTATTCATTTAATACGATGGAACAGGTGTTGTATTTATATCGTATTTTATGCTTCTGGCGTTGACTTCTAAGGACCTAACTATTCGATCTGGTGGAGCAACGCCCTAGAGTGAAGCCTAGGATGCTCGGAATGTAGAAATGACCATAACTTTCACACTGGTAGCAATTATTCGTTCTATACGATGGAAAAACTGTTCTATTTATTTTGTATTTTATGCTTCGGGCATTGACTTCTAAGGCCCTAACTATTCGATTTGGAGGAGCACCGCCCTAGAGTGAAGCCTAGGTTGCCTGGAACGTAGAAGTGACCATCACTTTCACAAGGGTTGCAATTATTCCCGTTATAGGACGGAAAGACTGTTGTATCTTTATTGTATTTTATTCTTCTGGTGTTGACTTCTTAGGCCCTAACTACTCGATCTGGTGGAACAACGCCGTAGAGTGAAGCCTAGGTTGCCCGGAACGTAGAACTGACCATTACTTTCACACTGTTTGCAATTATTCCTTTTATACGATGGAACAGCTGTTGTATTTATATCGTATTTTATGCTTCTGGCGTTGACTTCTAAGGACCTAACTATTCGATCTGGAGGAGCAACGCCCTAGAGTGAAGCCTAGGTTGCTCGGAATGTAGAAATGACCATAAGTTGCATACTGGTTGCAATTATTCGTTTTATACGATGGAAAAACTGTTGTATTTATATTGTATTTTATGCTTCTGGCGTTGACTTCTAAGGCCCTAAATATTCGATCTGGTGGAGCAATGCCTCAGAGTTAAGTCTAGGATGCCCGAAACGCCGAAATGATCATTACTTTCACGCTTGTTGCAATTATTCCTGTCATACGATGAAAAGACTGTTGTATTTTTAATGTATTTTATGCTTCAGGCGTGGACTTCTGAGGCCGTAGCTATTCGATGTGGTGGAAGAACGCCATACAGTGAAGCCTAGGTTGCCCGGAACGTAGAAATGACCACTACTTTCACACTGTTTGCAATTATTCATTTAATACGGTGGAAATGCTGTTGTATTTATATCGTATTTTATGCTTCGGGCGTTGACTTCTTAGGCCCTAAGATTTCGACCTGGTGGAGCACGCCCGTCAGTGAAGCCTAGGTTGCCCGGAACGTAGATATGACGATAACCTTCACACAGGTTGCAACTATTCGTTTTATACGGTGTAAAGGCTGTTGTATTTATTTTGTATTTTATTCTTCTGGTGTTGACTTCTTAGGCCCTAACTATTCGATCTGGTGGAAGAACGCCATACAGTGAAGCCTAGGTTGCCCGGAACGTAGAAATGACCACTACTTTCACACTGTTTGCAATTATTCATTTAATACGATGGAAATGCTGTTGTATTTATATCGGATTTTATGCTTCGGGCGTTGACTTCTTAGGCCCTAAGATTTCGACCTGGTGGAGCACGCCGGTCAGTGAAGCCTAGGTTGCCCGGAACGTAGATATGACGATAACCTTCACACAGGTTGCAATTATTCGTTTTATACGGTGTAAAGGCTGTTGTATTTATTTTGTATTTTATTCTTCTGGTGTTGACTTCTTAGGCCCTAACTATTCGATCTGGTGGAATAACGCCGTAGAGTGAAGCCTAGGTTGCCCGGAACGTAGAAATGACCATAACTTTCACACTGGTTGCAATTATTCGTTTTATACGATGGAAAAACTGTTGCATCTTTATCGTATTTTATGCTTCTGGCGTTGACTTCTTAGGCCGTAACTATTCGATCTGGTGGAGCAACGCCCTGGAGTGAAACCTATGTTGCCCGGAACGTAGAAATGACCACTACTATCACACTGGTTGCAAATTATTCCTGCTATGCGATGGAAAAACTGTTGTATTTTTATTGCATTTTATGCTTCTGGCGTTCACTCCTTAGGCCCTAACTATTCGATCTGGTGGAACAACGGCCTAGGGTGAAGCCTAGGTTGCCCGGAACGTAGAAATGACCATAACTTTCACACTGGTATCAATTATTCGTTTTATACAATGGAAAAACTGTTCTATTTATTTTGTGTTTAATGCTTCGGGCGTTGACTTCTAAGGCCCTAACTGTTTGATCTGGTGGAGCAACGCCCTAGAGTGAAGCCTAGGTTGCCCGGAACGTAGAAATAACCATTACTTTCACACTGTTTGCAATTATTCCTTTTATACGATGGAACAGGTGTTGTATTTATATCGTATTTTATGCTTCTGGCGTTGACTTCTAAGGACCTAACTATTCGATCTGGTGGAGCAACGCCCTAGAGTGAAGCCTAGGTTGCTCGGAATGTAGAAATGACCATAACTTTCACACTGGTAGCAATTATTCGTTCTATACGATGGAAAAACTGTTCTATTTATTTTGTCTTTTATGCTTCGGGCATTGACTTCTAAGGCCCTAACTATTCGATTTGGAGGAGCACCGCCCTAGAGTGAAGTCTAGGTTGCCCGGAAGGTAGAAATGACCATAACTTCCACACTGGTTGCAATTATTCGTTTTATACGATGGAAAAGCTGTCGTATTTATATCGCTTTTTATGCTTCTGGCGTTGACTTCTTAGGCCCTAGCTATTCCATCTGGTGGAGCAACGCCCTAGGGTAAAGCCCAGATTGCGCTGAACGTAGAAATGATCTTAACTTTCACGCTGGTAGCAATTTTTCGTTTTATACGATGGAAAAACTGTTTTATTTATTTTGTATTTTATGCTTCAGGCGTTGACTTCTAAGGCCCTAACTATTCCATCTGGTGGAGCAACGCCCTAGAGTGCAGCCCAGGTTGCCCGGAACGTAGAAATGACCATAACTTTTACACTGGTAGCAATTATTCGTTTTATACAATGGAAAAACTGTTCTATTTATTTTGTATTTAATGCTTCGGGCGTTGTCTTCTAAGGCCCTAACTGTTTGATCTGGTGGAGGAACGCCCTGGAGTGAAGCCTAGGTTACCTGGAACGTAGAAATAACCATCACTTTCACACCGGTTGCAATTATTCCTGTTATAGGATGGAAAGACTGTTGTATTGTTATTGTACTTTATACTTCAGGCGTTGACATCTGAGGCCGTAGCTATTCGATGTGGTGGAAGAACGCCGTAGAGTGAAGCCTAGGTTGCCCGGAACGTAGAAATGACCATTACTTTCACACTGTTTGCAATTATCCCTTTTATAAGATGGAACAGCTGTTGTATTTATTTCATATTTTATGCTTCTGGCGTTGACTTCTAAGTACCTAACTATTCTATCTGGTGGAGCAACGCCCTAGAGTGAAGCCTAGGTTGCTCGGAATGTAGAAATGACCATAACTTTCACACTGATTGCAATTATTCCTTTTATACGATGGAACAGGTGTTGTATTTATATCGTATTTTATGCTTCTGGCGTTGACTTCTAAGGACCTAACTATTCGATCTGGTGGAGCAACGCCCTAGAGTGAAGCCTAGGTTGATCGGAATGTAGAAATGACCATAACTTTCACACTGGTAGCAATTATTCGTTCTATACGATGGAAAAACTGTTCTATTTATTTTGTATTTTATGCTTCGGGCATTGACTTCTAAGGCCCTAACTATTCGATTTGGAGGAGCACCGCCCTAGAGTGAAGTCTAGGTTGCCCGGAAGGTAGAAATGACCATAACTTCCACACTGGTTGCAATTATTCGTTTTATACGATGGAAAAGCTGTCGTATTTATATCGCTTTTTATGCTTCTGGCGTTGACTTCTTAGGCCCTAACTATACCATCTGGTGGAACAACGCCCTAGGGTAAAGCCCAGATTGCGCTGAACGTAGAGATGACCATAACTTTCACGCTGGTAGCAATTTTTCGTTTTATACGATGGAAAAACTGTTTTATTTATTTTGTATTTTATGCTTCTGGCGTTGACTTCTTAGGCCCTAACTATTCCATCTGGTGGAACAACGCCCTAGAGTAAAGCCCAGGTTGCGCGGAACGTAGAAATGACCATAACTTTCACACAGGTAGCAATTATTCGTTTTATAAAATGGAAAAACTGTTCTATTTATATTGTATTTTATGCTTCTGGCGTTAACTTCTTAGGCCCTAACTATTCGATCTTGTGGAACAACGCCCTAGAGTGAAGCCTAGGTTGCCTGGAACGTAGAAATGAACATCACTTTCACACTGGTTGCAATTATTCCTGTTATAGGATGGAAAGACTGTTGTATTTTTATTGTATGTTATTCTTCTGGTGTTGACTTCTTAGGCCCTAACTATTCGATCTGGTGGAACAACGCCTTAGAGTGATACCTAGGTTGCCCGGAACGTAGAAATGACCATTACTTTCACACGGTTTGCAATTATTCCTTTTATACGATGAAACAGCTGTTGTATTTATGTCGTATTTTATGCTTCTGGCGTTGACTTCTAAGGACCTAACTATTCGATCTGGTGGAGCAACGCCCTAGAGTGAAGCCTAGGTTGCTCGGAATGTAGAAATGACCATAACTTTCACACTGATTGCAATTATTCGTTTTATACGATGGAAAAACTGTTGCATCTTTATCGTATTTTATGCTTCTGGCGTTGACTTCTTAGGCCGTAACTATTCGATCTGGTGGAGCAACGCCCTGGAGTGAAACCTGGGTTGCCCGGAACGTAGAAATGACCACTACTATCACACTGGTTGCAAATTATTCCTGCTATACGATGGAAAAACTGTTGTATTTTTATTGCATTTTATGCTTCTGGCGTTCACTTCTTAGGCCCTAACTATTCGATCTGGTGGAAGAACGCCCTAGGGTGAAGCCTAGGTTGCCCGGAACGTAGAAATGACCATAGCTTTTACACTCGTAGCAAATATTCGTTTTATACAATGGAAAAACCGTTCTATTTATTTTGTATTTTATGCTTCGGGCGTTGACTTCTAAGGCCCTAACTATTCCATCTGGTGGAGCAACGCCCTAGAGTGCAGCCTAGGTTGCCCGGAACGTAGATATGACGATAACCTTCACACAGGTTGCAATTATTCGTTTTATACGATGGAAAAGCTGTTGCATCTTTATCGTATTTTATGCTTCTGGCTATGACTTCTTAGGCCGTAACTATTCGATCTGGTGGAGCAACGCCCTGGAGTGAAACCTGGGGTGCCCGGGACGTAGAAATGACCACTACTATCACACTGGTTGCAAATTATTCCTGCTGTACGATGGAAAAACTGTTGTATTTTTATTGAATTTTATGCTTCTGGCGTTGACTTCTTAGGCCCTAACTATTCGATCTTGAGGAACAACGACATAGAGTGAAGCCTAGGTTGCCTGGAACGTAGAAATGACCATCACTTTCACAAGGGTTGCAATTATTCCTGTTATAAGATGGAAAGACTGTTGTATCTTTATTGTATTTTATTCTTCTGGTGTTGACTTCTTAGGCCCTAACTACTCGATTTGGTGGAACAACGCCGTAGAGTGAAGCCTAGGTTGCCCGTAACGTAGAAATGACCATTACTTTCACACTGTTTGCAATTATTCCTTTTATACGATGGAACAGCTGTTGTATTTATATTGTATTTTATGCTTCTGGCGTTGACTTCTAAGGCCCTAAATATTCGATCTGGTGGAGCAATGGCTCAGAGTTAAGTCTAGGATGCCCGAAACGCCGAAATGATCATTACTTTCACGCTTGTTGCAATTATTCCTGTTATACGATGGAAAGGCTGTTGTATTTTTATTGTATTTTATGCTTCAGGCGTGGACTTCTGAGGCCGTAGCTATTCCATGTGGTGGAAGAACGCCATACAGTGAAGCCTAGGTTGCCCGGAACGTAGAAATGGCCACTACTTTCACACTGTTTGCAATTATTCATTTAATACGATGGAAATGCTGTTGTATTTATATCGTATTTTATGCTTCGGGCGTTGACCTCTTAGGCCGTAACTATTCGATCTGGTGGAGCAACGCCCTGGAGTGAAACCTAGGTTGCCCGGAACGTAGAAATGACCTCTACTATCACACTGGTTGCAAATTATTCCTGCTATGAGATGGAAAAACTGTTGTATTTTTATTGCATTTTATGCTTCTGGCGTTCACTTCTTAGGCCCTAACTATTCGATCTGGTGGAACAACGGCCTAGGGTGAAGCCTAGGTTGCCCGGAACGTAGAAATGACCTTAACTTTTACACTGGTAGCAATTATTCGTTTTATACAAAGGAAAAACTGTACTATTTATTCTGTGTTTAATGCTTCGGGCGTTGGCTTCTAAGGCCCTAACTGTTTGATCTGGTGAAGCAACGCCCTAGAGTGAAGCCTAGGTTGCACGGAACGTAGAAATGACCATTACTTTCACACTGTTTGCAATTATTCCTTTTATACGATGGAACAGCTGTTGTATTTATATCGTATTTTATGCTTCTGTCGTTGACTTCTAAGGACCTAACTATTCGATCTGGTGGAGCAACGCCCTAGTGTGAAGCCGAGGTTGCTGGGAATGTAGAAATGGCCATAACTTTCACACTGATTGCAATTATTCGTTTTATACGATGGAAAAACCGTTGCGTCTTTATCGTATTTTATGCTTCTGGCGTTGACTTCTTAGGCCGTAACCATTCGATCTGGTGGAGCAACGCCCTGGAGTGAAACCTGGGTTGCCCGGAACGTAGAAATGACCACTACTATCACACTGGTTGCAAATTATTCCTGCTATACGATGGAAAAACTGTTGTATTTTTATTGCATTTTATGCTTCTGGCGTTCACTTCTTAGGCCCTAACTATTCGATCTGGTGGAACAACGGCCTAGGGTGAAGCCTAGGTTGCCCGGAACGTAGAAATGACCATAACTTTCACACTGGTATCAATTATTCGTTTTATACAATGGAAAAACTGTTCTATTTATTTTGTGTTTAATGCTTCGGGCGTTGACATCTAAGGCCCTAACTGTTTGATCTGGTGGAGCAACGCCCTAGAGTGAAGCCTAGGTTGCCCGGAACGTAGAAATGACCACTACTATCACACTGGTTGCAAATTATTCCTGCTATACGATGGAAAAACTGTTGTATTTTTATTGCATTTTATGCTTCTGGCGTTCACTTCTTAGGCCCTAACTATTCGATCTGGTGGAACAACGGCCTACGGTGCAAACCTAGGTTGCCCCGAACGTAGAAATGGCCATTACATTCACACTGGTTGCAATTATTCCTGTTATACGATGGAAAAACTGTTGTATTTTTATTGTATTCTATGCTTCTGGCGTTTAATTCTAAGTCGCTAGATATTTGATCAGGTGGAGCAACGACCTAGTGTGAAGCCTAGGTTGCCCGGAACGTAGAAATGACAATTACTTTCACACTGTTTGCTATTATTCATTTTGTACGATGGAAAAGCTGTTGTATTTATATTGTATTTTATGCCTCTCGCGTTGACTTCTAAGGCCGTAGCTATTCGATCTGGTGGAGCAACGCCCTAGAGTGAAGCCTAGGTTGGCCGGAATGTAGAAATGTCCATAACTTTCACACTGGTTGCAATTATTCGTTTTATACGATTGAACAGCTGTTGTATTTATATTGTATTTTATGCTTCTGGCGTTGACTTCTTAGGCCCTAACTATTCCCTATGGTGGATCAACGCCCTAGAGTGAAACCAACGTTGCCCGGAACGTTGAAATGACCATTACTTTCACACTGTTTGCAAATATACATTATATACGATGGAAAAGCTGTTGTATTTATATTGTAGTTTATGCTCCTGGCGTTGACTTCTTACGCCCTAACTATTCGATCAGGTGGAGCAACGCCCAAGAGTGAAGCCTAGGTGGCTCGGAATGTAGAAATGACCATAAGTTCCACTCTGGTTGCAATTATTCATTTTATACGATGGAAAAACTGTTGTACTTATATTGTATTTTATCCTTCTGGCGTTGAATTCTAAGCCCCTAGCTATTCGATCTGGTGGAGCAACGCCCTAGAGTGAAACCTAGGTTACCCGGAACGTAGAAATGACCAGTACTTTCATACTGTCTGCAGTTATTCCTGTTATACGATGGAAAAACTTTTGCATCTTTATAGTATTTTATGCTTCTGGCGTTGACTTCTAAGGCCCAAGCTATTCGGTCTGGTGGAGCAACGCCCTAGAGTGGAGCCTAGGTTGCCCGGTACGTAGAAGTGACCATTACTTTCACACTGTTTGCAAATATACATTATATAGGATGGAAAATCTGTTGTATTTAAGTTGTATTTTATGCTTCTGGCGTTGACTTCTTAGGCCCTAACTATTTGATCTGGTGGAGCACCGCCCTAGAGTGAAGCCTATGTTGCCCGGAGCGTAGAAATGACCATAACTTCCACACTGGTTGCAATTATTCGTTTAATACGATGGAAAAGCTGTTGTATTTATATCGTATTTTATGCTTCTGGCGTTGACTTCTTAGGCCCTAACTATTCCATCTGGTGGAACAACGCCCTAGGGTAAAGCCCAGGTTGCGCGGAACGTAGAAATGACCATAACTTTCACACTGGTAGCAATTATTCGTTTTATACGATGGAAAAACTGTTTTATTTATTTCGTATTTTATGCTTCGGGCGTTGACTTCTGAGGCCCTAACTATTCGATCTGGTGGAGCAACGCCCTAGAGTGAAGCCTAGGTTGCCCGGAACGTAGAAATGACCATAACTTTCACACTGGTTGCTATCTTTCGTTTTTTACGATGGAAAGACTGTTATATTTATATTGTATTTTAAGCTTCTGGCGTTGACTTCTAAGGCCCTAACTGATTGATCTGGTGGAGCAACGCCCTAGAGTGAAGCCTAGATTGCCCGGAACGTTGAAATGACCATAACTTTCACACTCGTTGCTATTATTCGTTTTATACGAAGTAAAAGCTGTTTTATTTATATCGTATTTTATACTTCTGGCGTTGACTTCTTAGGCCCTAGCTATTCGACCTGGTGGAGCAACGCCCTAGGGTGAAGCCTAGGTTGCCGGGAAAGTAGAAATGACCATAACTTTCACACTGGTTGCAATTACTCGTTTTATACAATGGAAAAACTGTTGTATTTATATTGTATTTTATGCTTCTGGCGTTTTCTTCTTAGGCCATAACGATTCGATCTGGTGGAGCAACGCCCTAGATTGAAGCCTAGGTTGCACGGAACGTAGAAATGACCATAACTTACAGACTGGCCGCAATTATTCGTTTTATACGATGGAAAAACTGTTCTATTCATTTTGTATTTTTTGCTTCGGGCGTTGTCTTCTAAGGCCCTAACTCTTCGATCTGGTGGAGCAACGCCCTAGAGTGAAGCCTAGGTTGACCGGAGCGTAAAATGACCATTACCTTCACACTGTTTCCAATTATTCCTGTTATACGGTGGAAAAAGTGTTGTATTTTCATTGTACTTTATGCTTCGGGCGTTGACTTCTAAGGCCCTAACTATTCGATATGGTGGAGCCACATCCTAGGGTGAAGCCTAGGTTGCCCGGAACGTAGAAATGACCATCACTTTGACACTGGTTGCAATTACTCTTGTCATACGATGGAAAAACTGTTGTATTTTTATTGGATTCTATGCTTCGGGCGTTGACTTCTAAGGCCCTAACTATTCGATATGGTGGAGCCACATCCTAGGGTGAAGCCTAGGTTGCCTGGAACGTACAAATGACCATAACTTTCACACTGGTTGCAATAATTCGTTTTATACAAAGGAAAAACTGTTCTATTTATTTTGTGTTTTATGCCTCGGGCGTTGCCTTATGAGGCCCTAACTATTCGATATGGTGGAGCCACGTCCCACGGTGAAGCCTAGGTGTCCCGGAACGTAGAAATGACCATAAGGTTCATACTGGTTGGAATTATTCGTTCTATGCAATGGAAAAACTGTTCCATTAATATTGTATTTTATGCTTCTGGCGTTGTCTTCTTAGGCCATAACTATTCGATCTGGTTGAGCAACGCCCTAGATTGAAGCCTAGGTTGCACGGAACGTAGAAATGACCATAACTTTCACACTGGTTGCAATCATTCGTTTTATACGATGGAAAAACTGTTGAATTTATTTTGTATTTTATGCTTCTGGCGTTGACTTCTAAGGCCCTAAGTCTTCGATCTGGTGGAGCAATGCCCCAGAGTTAAGTCTAGGATGCCCGAAACGTCGAAATGGTCATTACTTTCACACTGGTTGTTATTATCCGTTTTACACCATGGAAAAACTGTTGTATTTATAATGTATTTTATGCTTGTGGCGTTGACTTCTTAGGCCATAGCTGCTCGATCTGGTGGAGCAACGCCCTAGTGTGAAGCCTAGGTGGCCCGGAACGTAGAAATGGCCATAACGTTCATACTGGTTGCAATTATTCGTTTTATACAATGGAAAATCTGTTCCATTTATATTGTATTTTATGCCTCTGGCGTTGACTTCTGAGGCCATAGCTGTTCTACCTGGTGGAGCAACGCTCTAGATTGAAACCTAGGTTGCATGGAACATAGAAATGACCATAACTTTCACACTGGCTGCAATTATTCGTTTTATACGATGGAAAGACTGTTCTATTTATTTTGTATTTTATGCTTCAGGCGTTGTCTTCTAAGGCTCTAACTCTTCGATCTGGTGGAGCAACGCCCTAGAGTGAAGCCTAGGTTGACCGGAGCGTAGAAATGACCATTACATTCAAACTGATTGCAATTATTCATTTTATACGATGGAAAAGCTGTTATACAGGGTGTAACAAAAATGTCGCAGTTCCTTAAAAGGGGTGATTTAGGGGGTGATTTGAAACAACTTTTTCCTTAGCGAAAATGTGAGATGAGGCTTCGTTAACGAGTTATTAACGAAAAACACCAGCCAATGAGAGCGCGAGTTTGCCGCCCGAGCGACCGCGGTAGCGTTGGGTACGCGCGCTAGATGCTTCAGTTGTACTCCGAACAAGAAAGTCGTCATACATCGAAGAAAATAGCATTAGTATGAAAACTGAAAGCGACATAATAAATAACACCGAGTCCTTTTTTTGTTTATCACTTGAAGTGAATAATTACTTAAAATCGAGGAAAACTACGTGCAACGCAAAGATACGAATATGTAAATCTCTTATTCGCATAACGTATAAACGAAAAAGTAATACAACGAAAAATAAAGGAAGAAGAGAACAAACTTCACCTGTAGTTTGTAAACATGTGTCACTGGGTCACTGTACCGATCCTGGTCATCGACCGTCGAAATGGTTTATGCTAGGGCACGTGTTTAGGTAATTTATGGCTTTATTGCTTTGGTTTCGAAGGAGACATGATCTCGGAGTGTCCGAACAAAGAAGGTCTGAGGTGCTTAAACTACGTGGGGGGTACAAGGAGCTTCTTTGGAAAAATTCTACTCTGCCATAAACCATTCCAGAGGTCGACGACCAGTATCGGTACAGTGACCCAGTGACACAGATTTGCAAACTATAGATGAATTGCATTTAATTCATTAATGATTATTATTTTCTAAATCTAACGCAGACTACTTTCAACGTTTCTATCTTCAACGTTAATTCTCCAATTCTCCGTTCATTTCTTTTGTTGCATTGCTTTTTCGTTTATACGTTATGCAAATATTTTCACACTAATGCTATTTCCTTCGACGCATGTCGACTTTCTTGTTCGGAGTACAACCGTAGCGCCCAGCGCGTACCCAACGCTACCGCAGTCGCCCGGACGGCAAACTCGCGCTCTCATTGGCCGGTGTTTTTCATTAATAACTCGTTAACCAAGCCTCATCTTACATTTTCGCAAAGGAAAAAGTTGTTTCAAATCACCCCCTGAATCACCCCTTTTAAGGAACTGCGACATTTTTGTTACACCCTGTATTTATATTGTATTTTATGCTTCGGGCGTTGACTTCTAAGGCCCTAAATATTCGATATGGTGGAGCCACATCCTAGGGTGAAGCCTAGGTTTCCCCGAACGTAGAAATGACCATAACGTTCATACTGGTTGCAATTATTCGTTTTGTACAATGGAAAAACTGTTGTATTTATATTGTATTTTATGCTTCTGGCGTTGACTTCTTAGGCCATAACTATTCGATCTGGTGGACCAACGCCCTAGAGTGAAGCCAAGGTTGTACGGAGCGTAGAAATGACCATAACTTTCACACTGGTTGCAATACTTCGTTATATACAATGGAAAAACTGTTCTATTTATATTGTATTTTATGCCTCGGGCGTTGCCTTATGAGGCCCTAACTATTCGATCCGTCGGAGCAACGCCCTGGAGTGAAGCCTAGGTGGCCCGGACCGTAGAAATGACCATAACTTTCACACTGGTTGCTATTATTCGATTTATACGATGGAAAATCTGTTGTATTTATATTGTATTTTATGCCTCCAGCGTTGACTTCTTAGGCCCTATCTATTCTTCTGGTGGAGCAACGCCCTCGAGTGAAGCCTAGGCTGCCGAAACGTAGAAATGACCTTCACTTTCACACTGGTTGCAATTATTCGTTTTATACGATGGAAAAACTGTTGAATTTATTTTGTATTTTATGCCTCGGGCGTTGCCTTATGAGGCCCTAACTATTCGATCTGTCGGAGCAACGCCCTGGAGTGAAGCCTAGGTGGCCCGGACCGTAGAAATGACCATAACTTTCACACTGGTTGCTATTATTCGATTTAAACGATGGAAAATCTGTTGTATTTATGTTGTATTTTATGCTTCTAGCGTTGACTTCTTAGGCCCTATCTATTCTTCTGGTGGAGCAACGCCCTCGAGTGAAGCCTAGGCTGCCCGAAACGTAGAAATGACCATCACTTTCACACTGGTTGCAATTATTCGTTTTATACGATGGAAAAACTGTTGAATTTATATTGTATTTTATGGTTCTGGCGTTGACTTCATAGGCCCTAACTATTCGATATGGTGGAGCCACGTCCTGGAGTAAAGCCTATGTTGGCGGGAACGTAGAAACGACCATTACTTTCACACTGGTTGCAATTATTCCTGTTATAGGATGGAAAAACTGTTGTACTTTTATTGTATTTTATGTTTCGGGCGTTTACTTCTAAGGCCCTAACTATTCGATATGGTGGAGCCACGTCCTAGGGTGAAGCCTAGGTTGCCCGGTACGTAGAAATGACCATAACGTTCATACTCGTTGCAATTATTCGTTTTATACAATGGAAAAACTGTTGTATTTATATTGTATTCTATGCTTCTGGCGTTGACTTCTTAGGCCCTATATATTCGATCTGGTGGACCAGCGCCCTAGAGTGAAGCCTAGGCTGCACGGAACGTAGAAATGACTATAACTTTCACACTGGTTGCAATCATTCGTTTTATACGATGGAAAAACTGTTCAATTTATTTTGTATTTTATGCTTCTGGCGTTGACTTCTAAGGCCCTAAGTCTTCGATCTGGTGGAGCAATGCCCCAGAGTTAAGTCTAGGATGCCCGAAACTTCGAAATGATCATTACTTTCACACTGGTTGTTATTATCCGTTTTACACCATGGAAAAACTGTTGTATTTATTTTGTATTTTATGCTTCTGGCGTTGACTTCTTAGGCCATAGCTGTTCGATCTGGTGGAGCAACGCCCTAGTGTGAAGCCTAGGTGGCCCGGGACGCAGAAATGGCCATAACGTTCATACTGCTTGCAATTATTCGTTTTATACAATGGAAAATCTGTTTCATTTATATTGTATTTTATGCTTCTGGCGTTGACTTCTGATGCCATAGCTGTTCGACCTGGTGGAGCAACGCTCTAGATTGAAACCTAGGTTGCACGGAACGTAGAAATGACCATAACTTTCACACTGGCTGCAATTATTCGTTTTATACAATGGAAAATCTGTTTCATTTATATTGTATTTTATGCTTCTGGCGTTGACTTCTGATGCCATAGCTGTTCGACCTGGTGGAGCAACGCCCTCGAGTGAAGCCTAGGCTGCCCGAAACGTAGAAATGACCTTCACTTTCACACTGGTTGCAATTATTCGTTTATACGATGGAAAAACTGTTGAATTTATTTTGTATTTTATGCTTCTGGCGTTGACTTCATAGGCCCTAACAATTCGATATGGTGGAGCCACGTAATAGGCTGAAGCCTAGGTTGCCCGGCACGTAGAAATGACCATAACTTTCACACTGATTGCTATTATTCGTTTTATACGATGGAAAAACTGTTCTATTTATTTTGTATTTTATGCTTCGGGCGTTGACTTCTAAGGCCACAACTATTCGATCTGGTGGAGCAACACCCTAGAGTGAAGCCTATGTTGCCCGGAGCGTAGAAATGACCACAACTTTCGCAATGGTTGCAATTATTCGTTTTATACGATGTAAAAACAGTTGTACTTGTTTTGAAATTTAGACTTCTGGCGTTGACTTCTAAGACCCTAAAATTCGATCTGGTGGAACAGCGCCATAGAGTGAAGCCTAGGTTGCTCGGAACGTAGAAATGACCATCCCCTTCACACTGGTTGGAATTATTCAAGTTATACGGTGGTAAAACTGTTGTATCTTTATTGTATTTTATGCTTCGTGCGTTGACTTCTAAGGCCCTAACTATTCGATTTGGAGGAGCAACGCCCTAGAGTTGAGCCTAGGTTGCACGGAAGGTAGAAGTGGCCATTACTTTCACGCTGCTTGGAGTTATTCCCGTTATACGATGAAAAACTGTTGTATTTGTATTTTATTGTATGCTTCTGGCGTCGACTTCTAAGTCCCTAGGTATTCGATCTGGTGGAGCAACGCCCTAGAGTGAAGCCTAGGTTGCCCCGAACGTAGAAATGACCATTACCTTCACACTGGTTGCAATTATACCTGTTATACGATGGACAAACTGTTGTATTTACATTGTATTTTATGCTTCTTGCGTTGCTTCGAAGGCCCTAACATTTCCATCTGGTGGAGCAACGCCCTATAGTGTAGCCTAGGTTGCACGGAACGTAGAAATGACCATAACTTTCACACTGGTTGCAATTATTCGTTTTATACGATAGAAAAACTGTTGTATTTGTTTTGTATTTTATATTTCTGGCGTTGTCTTCTAAGTCCCTAACTAATTGATCTGGTGGAGCACCGCCCGAGAGTGTAGCCTAGGTTACCCGGAGCGTAGAAAAGACCATTACCTTCACACTGGTTGCAATTATTCGTTTTATACGGTGGTAAAACTGTTGTATTTATATTGTATTTTATGCTTCTGGCGCTGACTTCTTAGGCCCTAACAATTCGATATGGTGGAGCCACGTAATAGGCTGAAGCCTAGGTTGCGCGGAACGTAGAAATGACCATAACTTTCACACTGGCAGCAATTATTCGTTTTATACGATGGAAAGACTGTTCCATTTATTTCGTATTTTATGCGTCTGGCGTTGTCTTCTAAGGCCCTAACTCTTCGATCTGGTGGAGCAACGCCCTAGAGTGAAGCCTAGGTTGACCGGAGTGTAGAAATGTCCATTACATTCAAACTGATTGCTATTATTCATTTTATACGATGGAAAAGCTGTTGTATTTATACTGTATTTTATGCTTCGGGCGTTGACTTCTAAGGCCCAGAATATTCGATATGGTGGAGCCACATCCTAGGGTGAAGCCTAGGTTTCCCAGAACGTAGAAATGACCATAACGTTCATACTGGTTGGAATTATTCGTTCTATGCAATGGAAAAACTGTTCCATTAATATTGTATTTTATGCTTCTGGCGTTGTCTTCTTAGGCCATAACTATTCGATCTGGGTGAGCAACGCCCTGGAGTGAAGCCTAGGTGGCCCGGACCGTAGAAATGACCATAACTTTCACACTGGTTGCTATTATTCGATTTATACGATGGAAAATCTGTTATATTTATATTGTATTTTATGCTTCTAGCGTTGACTTCTTAGGCCCTATCTATGCTTCTGGTGGAGCATCGCCCTCGAGTGACGCCTAGGCTGCCCGAAACGTAGAAATGACCTTCACTTTCACACTGGTTGCAATTATTCGTTTTATACGATGGAAAAACTGTTGAATTTATTTTGTATTTTATGCTTCTGGCGTTGACTTAATAGGCCCTAACTATTCGATATGGTGGAGCAACGCCCTAGATTGAAGCCTAGGTGGCCCGGAACGTAGAAATGACCATAACGTTCATACTGGTTGGAATTATTCGTTCTATGCAATGGAAAAACTGTTCCATTAATATTTTATTTTATGCTTCTGGCGTTGTCTTCTTAGGCCATAACTATTCGATCTGGTGGACCAACGCCCTAGAGTGAAGCCTAGGTTGTACGGAGCGTAGAAATGACCATTACTTTCACACTGGTTGCAATTATTCGTTTTATACAATGTAAAAACTGTTCTATTTATTCTGTATTTTATGCCTCGGGCGTTGCCTTATGAGGCCCTAACTATTCGAAATGTCGGAGCAACGCCCTAGAGTGAAGCCTAGGTGGCCCGGTCCGTAGAAATGACCATAACTTTCTCACTGGTTGCTATTATTCGTTTTATACGATGGAAAATCTGTTGTATTTATATTGTATTTTATGCTTCCAGCGTTGACTTCTTAGGCCCTATCTATTCTTCTGGTGGAGCAACGCCCTAGGGTGAAGCCTAGGCTGCCCGAAACGTAGAAATGACCATCACTTTCACACTGGATGCAGTTATTCCTGTTATACGATGGAATAACTGTTGTACCTTTATTGTATTTTATGCTTCAGGCGTTGACTTCAAAGGCCCTAACTATTCGATCTTGTGGAGCAACGTCCTAGAGTGAAGCCTCGGTTGCTCGGGACGTAGAAATGACCATTACCTTCATAGTGGTTGCAATTATTCCTGTTATACGATGGAAAAGTTGTTGAATTTTTATTGTATTTTATGCTTTGTGCGTTGACTTCTAAGGCCCTAACTATTCCATCTAGTGGAGCAACGCTCTAGAGTGGAGCCTAGGTTGCACGGAAGGTAGAAGTAACCATTACTTTCACGCTGCTTGCAATTATTCCTGTTATACGATGGAAAAACTGTTGTATTTTTATTGTATTTTATGCTTCTGGCGTTGACTTTTTAGGCCCTAACTATTCGATCTGGTGTGGCAACGCCTTAGAGTGAAGCCTAGGTTGCCCGGAGCGTAGAAAAGACCATTACCTTCACACTGGTTGCAATTATTCGTTTTATACAATGGAAAAACTGTTCTATTTATATTGTATTTTATGCTTCTGGCGTTAACTTCTTAGGCCCTAAATATTCGATCTTGTGGAACAACGCCCTAGAGTGAAGCCTAGGCTGCCCGAAACGTAGAAATGACCATCACTTTCACACTGGTTGCAATTATTCGTTTTATACAATGGAAAAACTGTTGTATTTATATTGTATTTTATGCTTCTGGCGCTGACTTGTTAGGCCCTAACAAATCGACCTGGCGGAGCCACGTAATAGGCTCAAGCCTAGGTCGCCCGGGACGTAGAAATGACCATAACTTTCACACTGTCTGCAATTATTCGTTTTATACGATGGAAAGACTGTTCTATTTATTTTGTATTTTATGCTTCGGGCGTTGTCTTCTAAGGCCCTAGCTCTTCGATCTGGTGGAGCAACGCCCTAGAGTGAAGCCTAGGTTGACCGGAGCGTAGAAATGACCATTACATTCACACTGATTGCAATTATTAATTTTATACGATGGAAAAGCTGTTGTATTTACATTGTATTTTATGCTTCTGGCGTCGACTTCTAAGGTCGTAGCTATTCGATCTGGTGGACCAACGCCCTAGAGTGAAGCCTAGGTTGCCCGGAACGTAGAAATGACCATTACCTTCACACTGGTTGCATTTATTCCTGTTACACGATGGACAAACTGTTGTATTTATATTGTATTTTATGCTTCTTGCGTTGTCTTCTAAGGCCCTAACAATTCGATCTAGTGGAGCAACGCCATAGAGTGATGCCTAGGTAGCTCGGAACGTAGAAATGACCATCCATTTCACACTGGTTGCAATTACTCCTGTTATACGATGGAAAAACTGTTGTATCTTTATTGTATTTTATGCTTCGGGCGCTTACTTCTTAGGACCTAACAATTCGATATGGTGGAGCCACGTACTAGGCTGAAGCCTAGGTTGCCCGGCACGTAGAAATGACCATAACTTTCACACTGATTGCTATTATTCGTTTTATACGATGGAAAAACTGTTCTATTTATTTTGTATTTTATGCTTCGGGCGTTGACTTCTAAGGCCACAACTATTCGATCTGGTGGAGCAACACCCTAGAGTGAAGCCTAGGTTGCCCGGAGCGTAGAAATGATCATTACCTTCACAATGTTTGCAATTATTCCTGTCATACGATGGAATGACTGTTGTATTTTTATTGTGTTTTTTGCCTCTGGCGTTGAATTCTAAGTCCATAGCCATTCGATCTCGTGGACCAACGCCCTAGAGCGAAGCCAAGGTTGCACGGAACGTAGAAATGACCATCACTTTCACGCTGTTTACAATTATTCATTTTATACAATGGAAAAACTCTTGTATTTATATTGTATTTTATTCTTCTGGCGTTGACTTCTAAGGCCCTACCCATTCGATCTGGTGGACCGAAGCTCTACAGTGAAGCCTGGGTTGCCTGGAACGTAGATATGGCAATAAGTTTCACACTGGTTGCTGTTATTAGTTTTACACGATGGAAAGACTGTTGCATTTATTTTGTATTTTATGCTTCTGGCGCTGACTTCTTAGGCCATAACTATTCGATCTGGAGGAGCAACGCCCCAGAGTGAAGCCTAGGTTGCCCGGAACGTAGAAATGACCATTACCTTCACAGTTGATGCAATTATTCATTTTATACGATGGAGAAGTTGTTGTATTTATATTGTATTTTATGCTTCTGGCTTTGACTTCTAACTCCGTATCTATTCGATCTGGTGGAACAACGCCCTAGAGTGGAGCCTAGGTTGCACGGAAGGTAGAAGTAACCATTACTTTCACGCTGCCTGCAATTATTCCTGTTATACGATGGAAAAACTGTTGTATTTTTATTGTATTTTATGCTTCTGGCGTTGACTTTTTAGGCCCTAACTATTCGATCTGGTGTGGCAACGCCTTAGAGTGAAGCCTAGGTTGCCCGGAGCGTAGAAAAGGCCATTACCTTCACACTGGTTGCAATTATTCGTTTGATACGATCGAAAAACTGTTGTATATACATTGTATTTTATGATTCTGGCGTTGACGTCTTAGGCCCTAACTATTCGATCTGGTGGAACAACGACCTAGATTGAAGCCTAGGTTGCCCGGAACGTGGAAACGACTATCACATTCACATTGGTTGGAATTATTCCAGTTATACGATGGAAAAACTGCTGTATTTAAATTGTATTTTATACTTCGTGCGTTGACATCTAAGGCACTAACTATTCGATCTTGTGGAGCAACGCCCTAGAGTGGAGCCTAGGTTGCACGGAACGTAGAAATGACCATTACTTTCACACTGGTTGCAATTATTCGTTTTATACAATGTAAAAACTGTTCTATTTATTCTGTATTTTATGCCTCGGGCGTTGCCTTATGAGGCCCTAACTATTCGATCTGTCGGAGCAACGCCCTAGAGTGAAGCCTAGGTGGCCCGGTCCGTAGAAATGACCATAACTTTCTCACTGGTTGCTATTATTCGTTTTATACGATGGAAAATCTGTTGTATTTATATTGTATTTTATGCTTCCAGCGTTGACTTCTTAGGCCCTATCTATTCTTCTGGTGGAGCAACGCCCTAGGGTGAAGCCTAGGCTGCCCGAAACGTAGAAATGACCATCACTTTCACACTGGATGCAGTTATTCCTGTTATACGATGGAATAACTGTTGTACCTTTATTGTATTTTATGCTTCAGGCGTTGACTTCAAAGGCCCTAACTATTCGATCTTGTGGAGCAACGTCCTAGAGTGAAGCCTCGGTTGCTCGGGACGTAGAAATGACCATTACCTTCATAGTGGTTGCAATTATTCCTGTTATACGATGGAAAAGTTGTTGAATTTTTATTGTATTTTATGCTTTGTGCGTTGACTTCTAAGGCCCTAACTATTCCATCTAGTGGAGCAACGCTCTAGAGTGGAGCCTAGGTTGCACGGAAGGTAGAAGTAACCATTACTTTCACGCTGCTTGCAATTATTCCTGTTATACGATGGAAAAACTGTTGTATTTTTATTGTATTTTATGCTTCTGGCGTTAACTTCTTAGGCCCTAAATATTCGATCTTGTGGAACAACGCCCTAGAGTGAAGCCTAGGCTGCCCGAAACGTAGAAATGACCATCACTTTCACACTGGTTGCAATTATTCGTTTTATACAATGGAAAAACTGTTGTATTTATATTGTATTTTATGCTTCTGGCGCTGACTTGTTAGGCCCTAACAAATCGACCTGGCGGAGCCACGTAATAGGCTCAAGCCTAGGTCGCCCGGGACGTAGAAATGACCATAACTTTCACACTGTCTGCAATTATTCGTTTTATACGATGGAAAGACTGTTCTATTTATTTTGTATTTTATGCTTCGGGCGTTGTCTTCTAAGGCCCTAGCTCTTCGATCTGGTGGAGCAACGCCCTAGAGTGAAGCCTAGGTTGACCGGAGCGTAGAAATGACCATTACATTCACACTGATTGCAATTATTAATTTTATACGATGGAAAAGCTGTTGTATTTACATTGTATTTTATGCTTCTGGCGTCGACTTCTAAGGTCGTAGCTATTCGATCTGGTGGACCAACGCCCTCGAGTGAAGCCTAGGTTGCCCGGAACGTAGAAATGACCATTACCTTCACACTGGTTGCATTTATTCCTGTTACACGATGGACAAACTGTTGTATTTATATTGTATTTTATGCTTCTTGCGTTGACTTCTAAGGCCCTAACAATTCGATCTAGTGGAGCAACGCCATAGAGTGATGCCTAGGTAGCTCGGAACGTAGAAATGACCATCCATTTCACACTGGTTGCAATTACTCATGTTATACGATGGAAAAACTGTTGTATCTTTATTGTATTTTATGCTTCGGGCGCTTAGTTCTTAGGACCTAACAATTCGATATGGTGGAGCCACGTACTAGGCTGAAGCCTAGGTTGCCCGGCACGTAGAAATGACCATAACTTTCACACTGATTGCTATTATTCGTTTTATACGATGGAAAAACTGTTCTATTTATTTTGTATTTTATGCTTCGGGCGTTGACTTCTAAGGCCACAACTATTCGATCTGGTGGAGCAACACCCTAGAGTGAAGCCTAGGTTGCCCGGAGCGTAGAAATGATCATTACCTTCACAATGTTTGCAATTATTCCTGTCATACGATGGAATGACTGTTGTATTTTTATTGTGTTTTTTGCCTCTGGCGTTGAATTCTAAGTCCATAGCCATTCGATCTCGTGGACCAACGCCCTAGAGCGAAGCCAAGGTTGCACGGAACGTAGAAATGACCATCACTTTCACGCTGTTTACAATTATTCATTTTATACAATGGAAAAACTCTTGTATTTATATTGTATTTTATTCTTCTGGCGTTGACTTCTAAGGCCCTACCCATTCGATCTGGTGGACCGAAGCTCTACAGTGAAGCCTGGGTTGCCTGGAACGTAGATATGGCAATAAGTTTCACACTGGTTGCTGTTATTAGTTTTACACGATGGAAAGACTGTTGCATTTATTTTGTATTTTATGCTTCTGGCGCTGACTTCTTAGGCCATAACTATTCGATCTGGAGGAGCAACGCCCCAGAGTGAAGCCTAGGTTGCCCGGAACGTAGAAATGACCATTACCTTCACATTTGATGCAATTATTCATTTTATACGATGGAGAAGTTGTTGTATTTATATTGTATTTTATGCTTCTGGCTTTGACTTCTAACTCCGTATCTATTCGATCTGGTGGAACAACGCCCTAGAGTGGAGCCTAGGTTGCACGGAAGGTAGAAGTAACCATTACTTTCACGCTGCCTGCAATTATTCCTGTTATACGATGGAGAAACTGTTGTATTTTTATTGTATTTTATGCTTCTGGCGTTGACTTTTTAGGCCCTAACTATTCGATCTGGTGTGGCAACGCCTTAGAGTGAAGCCTAGGTTGCCCGGAGCGTAGAAAAGACCATTACCTTCACACTGGTTGCAATTATTCGTTTGATACGATCGAAAAACTGTTGTATATACATTGTATTTTATGATTCTGGCGTTGACGTCTTAGGCCCTAACTATTCGATCTGGTGGAACAACGACCTAGATTGAAGCCTAGGTTGCCCGGAACGTGGAAACGACTATCACATTCACATTGGTTGGAATTATTCCAGTTATACGATGGAAAAACTGCTGTATTTAAATTGTATTTTATGCTTCGTGCGTTGACATCTAAGGCACTAACTATTCGATCTTGTGGAGCAACACCCTAGAGTGGAGCCTAGGTTGCACGGAACGTAGAAATGACCATTACTTTCACACTGGTTGCAATTATTCGTTTTACACAATGGAAAAACTGTTCTATTTATTCTGTATTTTATGCCTCGGGCGTTGCCTTATGAGGCCCTAACTATTCGATCTGTCGGAGCAACGCCCTAGAGTGAAGCCTAGGTGGCCCGGACCGTAGAAATGACCATAACTTTCTCACTGGTTGCTATTATTCGTTTTATACGATGGAATATCTGTTGTATTTATATTGTATTTTATGCTTCCAGCGTTGACTTCTTAGGAGCTATCTATTCTTCTGGTGGAGCAACGCCCTATGGTGAAGCCTAGGCTGCCCGAAACGTAGAAATGACCATCACTTTCACACTGGATGCAGTTATTCCTGTTATACGATGGAATAACTGTTGTACCTTTATTGTATTTTATGCTTCAGGCGTTGACTTCAAAGGCCCTAACTATTCGATCTTGTGGAGCAACGTCCTAGAGTGAAGCCTCGGTTGCTCGGGACGTAGAAATGACCATTACCTTCACAGTGGCTGCAATTATTCCTGTTATACGATGGAAAAGTTGTCGAATTTTTATTGTATTTTATGCTTCTGGCGTTGACTTCTTAGGTCCTAACTATTCGATCTGGTGGAGCAACGCCCTAGAGTGGGCCCTAGGTTGCATGGAATGTAGAAATGACCATTACTTTCACACTGTTTGCAATTATTCATTTTATACGATGGAAAAGGTGTTGTATTTATATTGTGTTTTTTGCTTCTGGCGTTGACTTCTAACTCCGTATCTATTCGATCAGGTGGAACAACTCCCTAGAGTGTAGCCTAGGTTGCCGGGAACGTAGAAATGACCATAACTTTCACGCTGGCTGCAATTACTCCGGTTATACGATGGAAAAACTGTTGAATCTTTATTGTATTTTATGCTTCTGGCGTTGACTTCTTAGGCCCTAACTATTCGATCTGGTGGAAGAACGACCTAGATTGAAGCCTAGGCTGCCCGGAACGTGGAAACGACTATCACATTCACACTGGTTGGAATTATTCCAGTTATACGATGGAAAAGCTGTTGTATCTTTATTGTATTTTATGCTTTGTGCGTTGACTTCTAAGGCCCTAACTATTCCATCTGGTGGAGCAACGCCCTAGAGTGGAGCCTAGGTTGCACGGAAGGTAGAAGTAACCATTACTTTCACGCTGCTTGCAATTATTCCTGTTATACGATGGAAAAAGTGTTGTATTTTTATTGTATTTTATGCTTCTGGCGTTGACTTTTTAGGCCCTAACTATTCGATCTGGTGTGGCAACGCCTTAGAGTGAAGCCTAGGTTGCCCGGAGCGTAGAAAAGACCATTAGCTTCACACTGGTTGCAATTATTCGTTTTATACAATGGAAAAACTGTTCTATTTATTCTGTATTTTATGCCTCGGGCGTTGCCTTATGAGGCCCTAACTATTCGATCTGTCGGAGCAACGCCCTAGAGTGAAGCCTAGGTGGCCAGGACCGTAGAAATGACCATAACTTTCTCACTGGTTGCTATTATTCGTTTTATACGATGGAAAATCTGTTGTATTTATATTGTATTTTATGCTTCTAGCGTTGACTCCTTAGGCCCTATCTATTCTTCTGGTGGAGCAACGCCCTAGAGTGAAGCCTAGGCTGCCCGAAACGTAGAAATGACCATCACTTTCACACTGGTTGCAATTACTCCTGTTACACGATGGAAAAACTGTTGTATCTTTATTGTATTTTATGCTTCGGGCGCTTACTTCTTAGGACCTAACAATTCGATATGGTGGAGCCACGTACTAGGCTGAAGCCTAGGTTGCCCGGCACGTAGAAATGACCATAACTTTCACACTGATTGCTATTATTCGTTTTATACGATGGAAAAACTGTTCTATTTATTTTGTATTTTATGCTTCGGGCGTTGACTTCTAAGGCCACAACTATTCGATCTGGTGGAGCAACACCCTAGAGTGAAGCCTAGGTTGCCCGGAGCGTAAAAATGATCATTACCTTCACAATGTTTGCAATTATTCCTGTCATACGATGGAATGACTGTTGTATTTTTATTGTGTTTTTTGCCTCTGGCGTTGAATTCTAAGTCCATAGCCATTCGATCTCGTGGACCAACGCCCTAGAGCGAAGCCAAGGTTGCACGGAACGTAGAAATGACCATCACTTTCACGCTGTTTACAATTATTCATTTTATACAATGGAAAAACTCTTGTATTTATATTGTATTTTATTCTTCTGGCGTTGACTTCTAAGGCCCTACCCATTCGATCTGGTGGAGCGAAGCTCTACAGTGAAGCCTAGGTTGCCCGGAACGTAGATATGGCAATAAGTTTCACACTGGTTGCTGTTATAAGTTTTACACGATGGAAAGACTGTTGCATTTATTTTGTATTTTATGCTTCTGGCGCTGACTTCTTAGGCCATAACTATTCGATCTGGAGGAGCAACGCCCCAGAGTGAAGCCTAGGTTGCCCGGAACGTAGAAATGACCATTACCTTCACAGTTGATGCAATTATTCATTTTATACGATGGAGAAGTTGTTGTATTTATATTGTATTTTATGCTTCTGGCTTTGACTTCTAACTCCGTATCTATTCGATCTGGTGGAACAACGCCCTAGAGTGGAGCCTAGGTTGCACGGAAGGTAGAAGTAACCATTACTTTCACGCTGCCTGCAATTATTCCTGTTATACGATGGAAAAACTGTTGTATTTTTATTGTATTTTATGCTTCTGGCGTTGACTTTTTAGGCCCTAACTATTCGATCTGGTGTGGCAACGCCTTAGAGTGAAGCCTAGGTTGCCCGGAGCGTAGAAAAGACCATTACCTTCACACTGGTTGCAATTATTCGTTTGATTCGATCGAAAAACTGTTGTATATACATTGTATTTTATGATTCTGGCGTTGACGTCTTAGGCCCTAACTATTCGATCTGGTGGAACAACGACCTAGATTGAAGCCTAGGTTGCCCGGAACGTGGAAACGACTATCACATTCACATTGGTTGGAATTATTCCAGTTATACGATGGAAAAACTGCTGTATTTAAATTGTATTTTATGCTTCGTGCGTTGACATCTAAGGCACTAACTATTCGATCTTGTGGAGCAACACCCTAGAGTGGAGCCTAGGTTGCACGGAACGTAGAAATGACCATTACTTTCACACTGGTTGCAATTATTCGTTTTACACAATGGAAAAACTGTTCTATTTATTCTGTATTTTATGCCTCGGGCGTTGCCTTATGAGGCCCTAACTATTCGATCTGTCGGAGCAACGCCCTAGAGTGAAGCCTAGGTGGCCCGGACCGTCGAAATGACCATAACTTTCTCACTGGTTGCTATTATTCGTTTTATACGATGGAAAATCTGTTGTATTTATATTGTATTTTATGCTTCCAGCGTTGACTTCTTAGGAGCTATCTATTCTTCTGGTGGAGCAACGCCCTATGGTGAAGCCTAGGCTGCCCGAAACGTAGAAATGACCATCACTTTCACACTGGATGCAGTTATTCCTGTTATACGATGGAAAAGTTGTCGAATTTTTATTGTATTTTATGCTTCTGGCGTTGACTTCTTAGGTCCTAACTATTCGATCTGGTGGAGCAACGCCCTAGAGTGGGCCCTAGGTTGCATGGAATGTAGAAATGACCATTACTTTCACACTGTTTGCAATTATTCATTTTATACGATGGAAAAGGTGTTGTATTTATATTGTGTTTTTTGCTTCTGGCGTTGACTTCTAACTCCGTATCTATTCGATCTGGTGGAACAACTCCCTAGAGTGTAGCCTAGGTTGCCGGGAACGTAGAAATGACCATAACTTTCACGCTGGCTGCAATTACTCCGGTTATACGATGGAAAAACTGTTGAATCTTTATTGTATTTTATGCTTCTGGCGTTGACTTCTTAGGCCCTAACTATTCGATCTGGTGGAAGAACGACCTAGATTGAAGCCTAGGCTGCCCGGAACGTGGAAACGACTATCACATTCACACTGGTTGGAATTATTCCAGTTATACGATGGAAAAGCTGTTGTATCTTTATTGTATTTTATGCTTTGTGCGTTGACTTCTAAGGCCCTAACTATTCCATCTGGTGGAGCAACGCCCTAGAGTGGAGCCTAGGTTGCACGGAAGGTAGAAGTAACCATTACTTTCACGCTGCTTGCAATTATTCCTGTTATACGATGGAAAAAGTGTTGTATTTTTATTGTATTTTATGCTTCTGGCGTTGACTTTTTAGGCCCTAACTATTCGATCTGGTGTGGCAACGCCTTAGAGTGAAGCCTAGGTTGCCCGGAGCGTAGAAAAGGCCATTAGCTTCACACTGGTTGCAATTATTCGTTTTATACAATGGAAAAACTGTTCTATTTATTCTGTATTTTATGCCTCGGGCGTTGCCTTATGAGGCCCTAACTATTCGATCTGTCGGAGCAACGCCCTAGAGTGAAGCCTAGGTGGCCAGGACCGTAGAAATGACCATAACTTTCTCACTGGTTGCTATTATTCGTTTTATACGATGGAAAATCTGTTGTATTTATATTGTAGTTTATGCTTCTAGCGTTGACTTCTTAGGCCCTATCTATTCTTCTGGTGGAGCAACGCCCTAGAGTGAAGCCTAGGCTGCCCGAAACGTAGAAATGACCATCACTTTCACACTGGTTGCAATTATTCGTTTTATACAATGGAAAAACTGTTGTATTTATATTGTATTTTATGCTTCTGGCGCTGACATGTTAGGCCCTAACAAATCGACCTGGCGGAGCCACGTAATAGGCTGAAGCCTAGGTCGCCCGGGACGTAGAAAGGGCCATTACGTTCACATTGGATTCAATTATTCGTTTCATACGATGGAAAAACTGTTGTATTTATATTGTATTTTATATTTCTGGCGTTGACTTCTAAGGCCCTATCAATTCGATCTGGTGGAACAACGCCATAGAGTGAAGCCTATGTTGCTCGGAACGTAGAAATGACCATCCCTTTCACACTGGTTGCAATTACTCCTGTTATACGATGGAAAAACTGTGTATCTTTATTGTATTTTATGCTTCGTGCTTTGACTTCTAAGGCCCTAACAATTCGATCTGGAGGAACAACGACCTAGATTGAAGCCTAGGCTGCCAGGAACGTAGAAGCGACTATCACATTCACACTGGTTGGAATTATTCAAGTTATACGATGGCAAAACTGTTGTATCTTTATTGTATTTTATGCTTCGTGCGTTGACTTCCAAGGCCCTAACTATTCGATCTGGAGGAGCAACGCCCTGGAGTTGAGCCTAGGTTGCACGGAAGATAGAAGTGACCATTACTTTCAACCTGCTTGGAATTATTCCCGTTATACTATAAAAAACTGTTGTATTTTTATTGTATTGTATGCCTCTGGCGTTGACTTCTAAGTCCCTAACTATTCGATCTGGAGGAGCAGCGCCCTAGAGTGAAGCCTCTGTTGCCCGAATAGTAGAAATGACCATTACCTTCACACTGGTTGCAATTATTAATGCTATACGATGGACAAACTGTTGCATTTATATTGTATTTTATGCTTCTTGCATTGACTTCTAAGGCCCTAACAATTGGATCTGGTGGAGCAACGCCATAGAGTGATGCCTAGGTTGCTCGGAACGTAGAAATGACCATCCATTTCACACTGGTTGCAATTACTCCTGTTATACGATGGAAACACTGTGTATCTTCATTGTATTTTATGCTTCGAGCTTTGACTTCTAAGGCCCTAACTATTCGATGTGTTGGAGCAACGCACTAGAGTGACGCCTAGGTTGCCCGGAACGTAGAAGTAGCCATAACTTTCACACTGGTTGCAATTATTCGTTCTATACGTTGGAAAGACTGTTGTACTTGTTTTGTATTTTCTACTTCTGGCGTTGACTTCTAAGGCCCTAACAATTCGATCTGGTGGAACAACGCCATAGAGTGAAGCGTAGGTTGCCCGGAACGTAGAAATGACCATCCCTTTCACACTGGTTGCAATTACTCCTGTTATACGATGGAAAAACTGTTGTATCTTTATTGTATTTTATGCTTCGGGCGTTGACATCTAAGGCCCTAACTATTCGATCTTTTGGAGCAACGCACTAGAGTGAAGCCTAGGTTACCCGGACCGTAGAAATGGCCATTGCTTTCACACTGGATGCAATTATTCGTTCTATACGATGGAAAAACTGTTCTATTTATTTTGTATTTTATGCTTCTGGCGCTGACTCTCTTAGGCCATAGCTATGCGATCTGATGGAGCAACGCCCTGGAGTCGAGCCTAGGTTGACTGGAGCGTAGAAATGACCATTACAATCACTGAGATTGCAATTATTCATTTTATACGATGGAAAAGCTGTTGTATTTATATTGTATTTTATGCTTCTGGCGTTGAGTTCTAAGGTCGTTGCTATTCGAGCTGGTGGTCCAACGCCGTAGAGTGAAGCCTAGGTTGCACGGAACGTAGAAATGACCGTAACTTTCACACTGGTTGCAATAATTCGTTTTATACAATGGAAAAACTGTTCTATTTATTTTGTATTTTATGCCTCCGGCGTTGACTTCTGAAGCGCTAAATATTCGATCTGGTGGAGCAACGCCAAAGAGTCAAGCCTAGGTTGCCCAGAACGTAGAAATGATCATAACGTTCACACTGGTGGCAATCATTCCTTTTATACAATGGAAAAACTGTTGTATTTTTATTACATTTTATGCTGCTGGCGTGGACTTCTAAGGCCCTAACAATTCTATCTGGTGGAGCAACGCCATATAGTGAAGCCTAGGTTGCCCGGAACGTAGAAATGACCATCACTTTCACACTGGATGCAGTTATTCCCTGTTATACGATGGAATAGCTGTTGTACCTTTATTGTATTTTATGCTTCAGGCGTTGACTTCAAAGGCCCTAACTATTCGATCTGGTGGGGCAACGTCCTAGAGTGAAGCCTCGGTTGCTCGGAACGTAGAAATGACCATTAGCTTCACAGTGGTTGCAATTATTCCTGTTATACGATGGAAAAGCTGTTGAATTTTTATTGTATTTTATGCTTCTGGCGTTTACTTCTTAGGTCCTAACTATTCGATCTGGTGGAGCAACGCCCTAGAGTGGGCCCTAGGTTGCATGGAATGTAGAAATGACCATTACTTTCACACTGTTTGCAATTATTCATTTTATACGATGGAAAAGTTGTTGTATTTATATTGTGTTTTTTGCTTCTGGCGTTGACTTCTAACTCCGTATCTATTCGATCTGGTGGAACAACTCCCTAGAGTGTAGCCTAGGTTGCCGGGAACGTAGAAATGACCATAACTTTCACGCTGGATGCAATTACTCCGGTTATACGATGGAAAAACTGTTGAATCTTTATTGTATTTTATGCTTCTGGCGTTGACTTCTTAGACCCTAACTATTCGATCTGGTGGAAGAACGACCTAGATTGAAGCCTAGGCTGCCCGGAACGTGGAAACGACTATCACATTCACACTGGTTGGAATTATTCCAGTTATACGATGGAAAAGCTGTTGTATCTTTATTGTATTTTATGCTTTGTGCGTTGACTTCTAAGGCCCTAACTATTCCATCTGGTGGAGCAACGCTCTAGAGTGGAGCCTAGGTTGCACGGAAGGTAGAAGTAACCATTACTTTCACGCTGCTTGCAATTATTCCTGTTATACGATGGAAAAACTGTTGTATTTTTATTGTATTTTATGCTTCTGGCGTTGACTTTTTAGGCCCTAACTATTCGATCTGGTGTGGCAACGCCTTAGAGTGAAGCCTAGGTTGCCCGGAGCGTAGAAAAGACCATTACCTTCACACTGGTTGTAATTATTCGTTTTATACAATGGGAAAACTGTTCTATTTATTCTGTATTTTATGCCTCGGGCGTTGCCTTATGAGGCCCTAACTATTCGATCTGTCGGAGCAACGCCCTAGAGTGAAGCCTAGGTGGCCCGGACCGTAGAAATGACCATAACTTTCTCACTGGTTGCTATTATTCGTTTTATACGATGGAAAATCTGTTGTATTTATATTGTATTTTATGCTTCTAGCGTTGACTTCTTAGGCCCTATCTATTCTTCTGGTGGAGCAACGCCCTAGAGTGAAGCCTAGGCTGCCCGAAACGTAGAAATGACCATCACTTTCACACTGGTTGCAATTATTCGTTTTATACAATGGAAAAACTGTTGTATTTATATTGTATTTTATGCTTCTGGCGCTGACTTGTTAGGCCCTAACAAATCGACCTGGCGGAGCCACGTAATAGGCTCAAGCCTAGGTCGCCCGGGACGTAGAAATGACCATAACTTTCACACTGTCTGCAATTATTCGTTTTATACGATGGAAAGACTGTTCTATTTATTTTGTATTTTATGCTTCGGGCGTTGTCTTCTAAGGCCTTAGCTCTTCGATCTGGTGGAGCAACGCCCTAGAGTGAAGCCTAGGTTGACCGGAGCGTAGAAATGACCATTACATTCACACTGATTGCAATTATTAATTTTATACGATGGAAAAGCTGTTGTATTTACATTGTATTTTATGCTTCTGGCGTCGACTTCTAAGGTCGTAGCTATTCGATCTGGCGGACCAACGCCCTAGAGTGAAGCCTAGGTTGCCCGGAACGTAGAAATGACCATTACCTTCACACTGGTTGCATTTATTCCTGTTACACGATGGACAAACTGTTGTATTTATATTGTATTTTATGCTTCTTGCGTTGACTTCTAAGGCCCTAACAATTCGGTCTAGTGGAGCAACGCCATAGAGTGAGGCCTAGGTAGCTCGGAACGTAGAAATGACCATCCATTTCACACTGGTTGCAATTACTCCTGTTATACGATGGAAAAACTGTTGTATCTTTATTGTATTTTATGCTTCGGGCGCTTACTTCTTAGGACCTAACAATTCGATATGGTGGAGCCACGTACTAGGCTGAAGCCTAGGTTGCCCGGCACGTAGAAATGACCATAACTTTCACACTGATTGCTAGTATTCGTTTTATACGATGGAAAAACTGTTCTATTTATTTTGTATTTTATGCTTCGGGCGTTGACTTCTAAGGCCACAACTATTCGATCTGGTGGAGCAACACCCTAGAGTGAAGCCTAGGTTGCCCGGAGCGTAGAAATGATCATTACCTTCACAATGTTTGCAATTATTCCTGTCATACGATGGAATGACTGTTGTATTTTTATTGTATTTTATGCTTCTGGCGTTGACTTCTAAGGCCCTAAGTCTTCGATCTGGTGCAGCAATGCCTCAGAGTTAAGTCTAGGATGCCCGAAACGTCGAAATGATCATTACTTTCACACTGGTTGTTATTATCCGTTTTACACCATGGAAAAACTGTTGTATTTACATTGTATTTTATGCTTCTGGCGTTGCCTTCTGAGGCCCTAACTATTCGATCTGTCGGAGCAACGCCCTAGAGTGAAGCCTAGGTGGCCCGGTCCGTAGAAATGACCATAACTTTCATACTGGTTGCAATTATTCGTCTTATACGATTGAAAAACTGTTGTTTTTATATTGTATTTTATGCTTCTGGCGTAGACATCTAAGGCCCTAAGTCTTCGATCTGGTGGAGCAATGCCTCAGAGTTAAATCTAGGATGCCCGAAACGTCGAAATGGTCATAACTTTCACACTGGTTGTATTTATTCGTTTTATACGATAGAAAAACTGTTGTATTTATTTTGTAGTTGGTGCTTCTGGCGTTGATTTCTTACGCCCTAACCGTTGGATCTGGTGGGCCAACGCCCTAGAGTGAAGCCTAGGATGCCCGGAACGTAGAAATGACCATCACCTTCACACTGGTTGCAATTATTCCTGTTATACGATGGAAAAACTGTTGTATTCATATTGTATTTTATGCATCTGGCGTTGACTTCTATGGCCCGACCTATTCGATCTGGTGGAGTAACACCATACAGTGAAGCCTAGGTTGCCCGGAACGTAGATATGACCATAACCTTCACACAGGTTGCAATTATTCGTTTTATACGATGGGAAGGCTGTTGTATTTATTTTGTAGTTTATGCATCTGTTGTTGACTTCTAAGGCCCTAACTCTTTGATCTGGTGGAGCAACGCCTCAGACTTAAGTCTAGGATGACCGAATAGTCGAAATGATCATTACTTTCGCACTGGTTGCAATTATTCATGCTATACGATGGAAAAACTGTTGCATTTGTATTGTATTTTCTGTTTCTGGCATCGACTTCTAAGGTCCTAGCTATTCGATCTGGTGGGGCAACGTCCAATAGTGAAGCCTATATTGCCCGGAACGAAGAAATCACCATACCTTTCACACTGGTTGCAATTATTCGTTTTATACGATGGAAAAACTGTTGTATTTATTTCGTATTTGGTGCTTCTGGCGTTGACTTCTTAGGCCCTACGTATTCGATCTGCTGGAGCAATGCCACATAGTTAGGATTAGGATGCCTGAAACGTAGAAATGGCCATTACTTTCACACTGGCTGCAATTATTCCTGTTCTACGATGGAAAAACTGTTGTATTTTTATTGTATTTTATGCTTCAGGCGTTGACTTCTTAGGAGCTAACTCTTCGATCTGGTGGGACAACGCCCTAGAGTGAAGGCTAGGTTGCCCGGAACGTAGAAATGACCATCACTTTCAAACTGGTTGCAATTATTCCTGTTATACGATGGAAGAACTGTTGCATTTTTATTGTATTTTATGCTTCTGGCTTTGACTTCTAAGGCCCTAACTATTCGATCTGGTGGAGCAACGCCCTAGAGTGAAGCCTAGGTTGCCCGGAACGTAGAAATGACCATACCTTTCACACTGGTGGCAATTATTCCTGATATACGATTGAAAAACTGTTGTATTTATATTGTACTTTATGCTTCTGGCGTTGACTTCTTATGCCCTAACCATTCGATCTGGTGAAACAACGCCCTAGAGTGAAGCCTTGTTTGCCCGGAACGTAGAAATGACCATAACTTTCACACTGGTTGCAATTATTCGTTTTGTACAATGGATAAGCTGTTGTATTAACATTGTATTTTATGCTTCTGGCGGTGACTTCTAAGGCCCTACATATACGATCTGGTGGAGCAATGCCTCAGAGTTGAGATTAGGATGCCTGAAACGTAGAAATGGCCAATACTTTCACACTGGTTGCAATTATTCCAGTTATACGATGGAAAAACTGTGGTATTTTTATTGTATTTTATGCTTCAGGCGTTGACTTCTTAGGCCCTAACTATTCGATCTGGTGGAACCACGCCCTAGAGTGAAGCCTCGGTTGCCCGGAACGTAGATATGACCATATCTTTAACACTGGTGGCAGTTATACCTGTTATACGATGGAAAATCTGTTGGATTTTTATTGTACTTTATGCTCCTGGCGTTGACTTCTAAGGCCCTAACTATTCGATCTCGTGGAACAACGCCCTAGAGTGAAGGCTAGGTTGCCCGGAAAGTAGAAGTGACCATCGCTTTCACACTGGTTGCAATTATTCGTTTTATACGACGGAAAGACTGTAGCATTTTTATTGTATTTTATGCTTCAGGCGTTGACTTATAAGGCCGTAGCTATTCGATGTGGTGGACAAAACAGCCCAGAGTGAAGGCTAGGTTGTTCGGAACGTAGAAATGACCATCACTTTCAAACTGGTTGCCATTATTCCTGCTATACGATGGAGAATCTCTTGATTTTTTGTTGTATTTTATGCTTCGGGCTTTGACTTCTAAGGTCCTAGCTATTCGATCTGGTGGCGCGACGTCCAAGAGTGAAGCCTAGCTTGCCCGGAACGTAGATATGACCATATCCTTCACACTGGTTGCAATTATTTCTGTTATACGATGGAAAGACTGTTGTATTTATATTGTATTTTATGCTTCTGGCGTTGACTTCTAAGGACCTAACAATTCGATCTGGTGGAGCAACGCCCTACAGTGAAGCCTAGGTTGCCCGGAACGTAGAAATGACCATCACTTTCAAACTGGTTGCAATTATTCCTGTTATACGATGGAAAAACTGTTGTATCTTTATTTTATTTTATGCTTCGGGCGTTGACTTCTAAGGCTCTAACTATTTGATCTGGTGGAGCAACGCCCTAGAGTGACGCCTAGGTTGCTCGGAACGTAGAAATGGCCATCACTTTCACACTGTTTGCAATTATCCATTTTATACGACGGCAAAGCTGTTGCATTTATATTGCATTTTATGCTTCTGGCGTTGACTTCAAAGGCCGTAGCTATTGGATGTGGTAGAGCAACGCCCTAGAGGGACGCCTGGGTTGCCCGGAACGTAGAAATGACCATTACTTTCACAATGCTTGCAATTATTCATTTTATACGATGGAAAAACTGTTGTATCTATATTGTATTTTATGCTTCTGGCGTTGATTTCTAAGGCCGTAGCCATTCGATGTGGTGGAGCAACGCCCTAGAGTGAAGCCTAGGTTTCCCGGAACGTTGAAATAACCATTACTTTCACACTGGTTGCAATTATTCGTTATATACGATGGAAAAACTGATGTATTTATTTTGTATTTGGTGCTTCTGGCGTTGACTTCTTAGGCCGAAACTATTGGAACTGGTGGACCAACGCCCTGGAGTGAAGCCTAGGTTGCCCGGAACGTAGAAATGACCATCACTTTCACACTGGTTGCAATTACTCCTGTTATACGATGGAAAAACTCTTGTATATTTATTGTATTTTATGCTTCGGGCGTTGACTTCTATGGCCCTACCTATTCGATCTGCTGGAGCATCACCATACAGTAAAGCCTAGGTTGCCCGGAACGTAGATATGACCATAACCTTCACACAGGTTGCAATTATTCGTTTTATACGATGGGAAGGCTGTTGTATTTATTTTGTAGTTTATGCATCTGTCGTTGACTTCTAAGGCCCTAACTCTTCGATCTGGTGGGGCAACGCCTCAGAGTTAAGTCTAGGATGCCCGAAACGTCGAAATGATCATTACTTTCGCACTGGTTGCAATTATTCATGCTATACGATGGAAAAACTGTTGCATTTGTATTGTATTTTCTGCTTCTGGCTTCGACTTCTAAGTTCCTAGCTATTGGATCTGGTGGGGCAACGTCCATTAGTGAAGCGTATGCTGCCAGGAACGTAGAAATCACCATAACTTTCATACTGGTTGCAATTATTCGTTTTATACAATGGAAAAGCTGTTCTATTTATTTAATATTTTATGCTGCTGGCGTTGATTTCTTACGCCCTAACTATTGGATCTGGTGGACTAACGCCATAGAGTGAAGCCTAGGTTGGCAGGAACTTAAAAATGAACATCGCTTTCACACTGGGTGCAATTATTCCTGTTATACGATGGAAAAACTGTTGTATTCATATTGTATTTTATGCATCTGGCGTTGACTTCTATGGCCCTACCTATTCGATCTGGTGGAGTAACACCATACAGTGAAGCCTAGGTTGCCCGGAACGTAGATATGACCATAACCTTCACACAGGTTGCAATTATTCGTTTTATACGATGGGAAGGCTGTTGTATTTATTTTGTAGTTTATGCATCTGTTGTTGACTTCTAAGGCCCTAACTCTTTGATCTGGTGGAGCAACGCCTCAGACTTAAGTCTAGGATGACCGAATAGTCGAAATGATCATTACTTTCGCACTGGTTGCAATTATTCATGCTATACGATGGAAAAACTGTTGCATTTGTATTGTATTTTCTGTTTCTGGCATCGACTTCTAAGGTCCTAGCTATTCGATCTGGTGGGGCAACGTCCAATAGTGAAGCCTATATTGCCCGGAACGAAGAAATCACCATACCTTTCACACTGGTTGCAATTATTCGTTTTATACGATGGAAAAACTGTTGTATTTATTTCGTATTTGGTGCTTCTGGCGTTGACTTCTTAGGCCCTACGTATTCGATCTGCTGGAGCAATGCCACATAGTTAGGATTAGGATGCCTGAAACGTAGAAATGGCCATTACTTTCACACTGGCTGCAATTATTCCTGTTCTACGATGGAAAAACTGTTGTATTTTTATTGTATTTTATGCTTCAGGCGTTGACTTCTTAGGAGCTAACTCTTCGATCTGGTGGGACAACGCCCTAGAGTGAAGGCTAGGTTGCCCGGAACGTAGAAATGACCATCACTTTCAAACTGGTTGCAATTATTCCTGTTATACGATGGAAGAACTGTTGCATTTTTATTGTATTTTATGCTTCTGGCTTTGACTTCTAAGGCCCTAACTATTCGATCTGGTGGAGCAACGCCCTAGAGTGAAGCCTAGGTTGCCCGGAACGTAGAAATGACCATACCTTTCACACTGGTGGCAATTATTCCTGATATACGATTGAAAAACTGTTGTATTTATATTGTACTTTATGCTTCTGGCGTTGACTTCTTATGCCCTAACCATTCGATCTGGTGAAACAACGCCCTAGAGTGAAGCCTTGTTTGCCCGGAACGTAGAAATGACCATAACTTTCACACTGGTTGCAATTATTCGTTTTGTACAATGGATAAGCTGTTGTATTAACATTGTATTTTATGCTTCTGGCGGTGACTTCTAAGGCCCTACATATACGATCTGGTGGAGCAATGCCTCAGAGTTGAGATTAGGATGCCTGAAACGTAGAAATGGCCAATACTTTCACACTGGTTGCAATTATTCCAGTTATACGATGGAAAAACTGTGGTATTTTTATTGTATTTTATGCTTCAGGCGTTGACTTCTTAGGCCCTAACTATTCGATCTGGTGGAACCACGCCCTAGAGTGAAGCCTCGGTTGCCCGGAACGTAGATATGACCATATCTTTAACACTGGTGGCAGTTATACCTGTTATACGATGGAAAATCTGTTGGATTTTTATTGTACTTTATGCTCCTGGCGTTGACTTCTAAGGCCCTAACTATTCGATCTCGTGGAACAACGCCCTAGAGTGAAGGCTAGGTTGCCCGGAAAGTAGAAGTGACCATCGCTTTCACACTGGTTGCAATTATTCGTTTTATACGACGGAAAGACTGTAGCATTTTTATTGTATTTTATGCTTCAGGCGTTGACTTATAAGGCCGTAGCTATTCGATGTGGTGGACAAAACAGCCCAGAGTGAAGGCTAGGTTGTTCGGAACGTAGAAATGACCATCACTTTCAAACTGGTTGCCATTATTCCTGCTATACGATGGAGAATCTCTTGATTTTTTGTTGTATTTTATGCTTCGGGCTTTGACTTCTAAGGTCCTAGCTATTCGATCTGGTGGCGCGACGTCCAAGAGTGAAGCCTAGCTTGCCCGGAACGTAGATATGACCATATCCTTCACACTGGTTGCAATTATTTCTGTTATACGATGGAAAGACTGTTGTATTTATATTGTATTTTATGCTTCTGGCGTTGACTTCTAAGGACCTAACAATTCGATCTGGTGGAGCAACGCCCTACAGTGAAGCCTAGGTTGCCCGGAACGTAGAAATGACCATCACTTTCAAACTGGTTGCAATTATTCCTGTTATACGATGGAAAAACTGTTGTATCTTTATTTTATTTTATGCTTCGGGCGTTGACTTCTAAGGCTCTAACTATTTGATCTGGTGGAGCAACGCCCTAGAGTGACGCCTAGGTTGCTCGGAACGTAGAAATGGCCATCACTTTCACACTGTTTGCAATTATCCATTTTATACGACGGCAAAGCTGTTGCATTTATATTGCATTTTATGCTTCTGGCGTTGACTTCAAAGGCCGTAGCTATTGGATGTGGTAGAGCAACGCCCTAGAGGGACGCCTGGGTTGCCCGGAACGTAGAAATGACCATTACTTTCACAATGCTTGCAATTATTCATTTTATACGATGGAAAAACTGTTGTATCTATATTGTATTTTATGCTTCTGGCGTTGATTTCTAAGGCCGTAGCCATTCGATGTGGTGGAGCAACGCCCTAGAGTGAAGCCTAGGTTTCCCGGAACGTTGAAATAACCATTACTTTCACACTGGTTGCAATTATTCGTTATATACGATGGAAAAACTGATGTATTTATTTTGTATTTGGTGCTTCTGGCGTTGACTTCTTAGGCCGAAACTATTGGAACTGGTGGACCAACGCCCTGGAGTGAAGCCTAGGTTGCCCGGAACGTAGAAATGACCATCACTTTCACACTGGTTGCAATTACTCCTGTTATACGATGGAAAAACTCTTGTATATTTATTGTATTTTATGCTTCGGGCGTTGACTTCTATGGCCCTACCTATTCGATCTGCTGGAGCATCACCATACAGTAAAGCCTAGGTTGCCCGGAACGTAGATATGACCATAACCTTCACACAGGTTGCAATTATTCGTTTTATACGATGGGAAGGCTGTTGTATTTATTTTGTAGTTTATGCATCTGTCGTTGACTTCTAAGGCCCTAACTCTTCGATCTGGTGGGGCAACGCCTCAGAGTTAAGTCTAGGATGCCCGAAACGTCGAAATGATCATTACTTTCGCACTGGTTGCAATTATTCATGCTATACGATGGAAAAACTGTTGCATTTGTATTGTATTTTCTGCTTCTGGCTTCGACTTCTAAGTTCCTAGCTATTGGATCTGGTGGGGCAACGTCCATTAGTGAAGCGTATGCTGCCAGGAACGTAGAAATCACCATAACTTTCATACTGGTTGCAATTATTCGTTTTATACAATGGAAAAGCTGTTCTATTTATTTAATATTTTATGCTGCTGGCGTTGATTTCTTACGCCCTAACTATTGGATCTGGTGGACTAACGCCATAGAGTGAAGCCTAGGTTGGCAGGAACTTAAAAATGAACATCGCTTTCACACTGGGTGCAATTATTCCTGTTATACGATGGAAAAACTGTTGTATTTATATTGTATTTTATGCTTCTGGCGTTGTCTTTTAAGGCCCTAACTATTCGATTTAGTGGAGGAACGCCCTAGGGTGAAGCCCAGATTGCCCGGCCTTAGAAGTCAACGCGCGAAACATAAAACACAAGATAAACAGAACAGTTTTTCCGTTGTATAAATCGAATAATTGATACCAGTGTGAAAGTTATGGTCATTTCTACGTTCCGGGCAACCTAGGCTTCACCCTAGTGCGTTCTTCCACCAGATCGAATAGTTAAGGCCTTGGAAGTGAGCGCCAGAAGCATAAAATGCAATATAAATACAACAGTTTTTCCATCGTATAAAACGGATAGTTGCATCCAGTATGAAAGTAATGGTGATTTCTACTTCCCGGGCAACCTAGGATTCACCCTGGGGCGTTGCTCCACCAGATCGAATAGTTAGGGCCCAAGAAGTCAACGCCAGAAGCATAAAATACAATATAAATGCAACAGCTTTTCCATCGCATAAAATGAATAATTGCAAAGAGTGTGAAAGTAATGGTCATTTCTACGTTCCGGGCAACCTAGATTTCACTCTAGGGCGTTGCTCCACCAGATCGAATAGTTAGTGCGTTAGAAGTCAACGTCAGAAGCATAAAATACAGTATAAATACAACAGCTTTTCCATCGTATAAAACGAGTAATTGCAACCAGTATGAAAGTTATGGACATTTCTACTTTCCGGGCAACCTAGGCTACACCCTAGGACGATGCTCCACCAGATCGAATAGTTAGGGCCTAAGAAGTGCACGCCAGAAGCATAAAATACAATATAAATACAACAGTTTTTCCATCGTATAAAACGAATAATTGCAACCAGTGTGAAAGTTATGGTCATTTCTACGTTCCGGGCAACCTAGGCTTCACTCTAGGGCGTTGCCCCAACAGATCGAATACTTAGTGCCTTAGAAGTCAACGTCAGAAGCATAAAATACAATATAAATACAACAGTTTTTCCATCGTATAACAGGAATAATTGCAACCAGTTTGAAAGTTATGGTCATTTCAACTTTCCGGGCAATCTAGGCTTCACCCTAGGGCGTTGTTCCACCCGATCGAATAGTTAGGGCCTAAGAAGTGAACGCCAGAAGCATAAAATACAATATAAATACAACAGTTTTTCCGTCGTATAAAACGAATAATTGCAACCAGTGTGAATGTTATGGTCATTTCTACGTTCCGGGCAACCTAGGCTTCACTCTAGGGCGTTGCGCCAACAGATCGAATAGTTGGTGCCTTAGAAGTCAACGTCAGAAGCATAAAATACAATATAAATACAACAGTTTTTCCATCGTATAAAACGAATAATTGCAACCAGTATGAAAGTGATGGTCATTTCTACGTTCCGGGCACCCTAGGCTTCACTCTAGGGCGTTGCTCCACCCGATCGAATAGTTAGGGCCTAAGAAGTCAGCGCCAGAATCATAAAATACAATATAAATATAACAGTTTTTCCATCGAATAAAACGAATAATAGCCACCAGTGTGGAGGTTATGGTCATTTCTATGTTCCGGGCAACTTAAGCTTCACTCTAGGGCGTTGCTCCACCAGATCGAACAGTTAGTGCCTTAGAAGTCAACGCCAGAAGCATAAAATACAATATAAATACAACAGTTTTTCCATCGTATAAAACGAATAATTGCAACCAGTACGAAAGTCATGGTCATTTCTACGTTCAGGGAAACCAAGGCTTCACTCTAGGGCGTTGCTCCAACAGATCGAATAGTTATGGTCTCAGAAGTCAACGCCAGAAGCATAAAATGCAGTATAAATACAACAGTTTTTCCATCGCATAAAACGAATAATTGCAACCACTATGAAAGTTATGGTCATTTCTACTATCCGGGCAACCTAGGGTTCACCCTAGGGCGTTGCTCCAACAGATTGAATAGTTAGGGCCTTAGAAGTCAACGCCCGAAGCATAAAATGCGATAAGAATACAACAGTTTTTCCATCGTATAACAGGAATAATTGTAACCAGTTTGAAGGTGAAGGTCATTTCTGCGTTCCGGGCAACCTAGGCTTCACTCTAGGGCGTTGCTCCACCAGATCGAATAGATATGGCCTAAGAAGTCAACACCAGAATCATAAAATACAATAGAAATACAACAGCTTTTCCATCGTATAAAACGAATAATTGCAACCAGTGTGAAAGTTATGATCATTTCTACGTCCCGGGCATCTTAGGCTTCACTCTAGATCGTTGCTCCACCAGGTCGAATAGTTAGTGCCTTAGAAGTCAACGCCCGAAACTTAAAAAACAAAATTAATAGAACAGTTTTTCCGTTGTATAAATCGAATAATTGCTACAACTGTGAAAGTTATGGTCATCTCTACGTTCCGGGAAACCTATGCTTCACCCTAGGGCGATGTTCCACCAGATCGGATAGTTAGGGCCTAAGAAGTGAGCGCAAGAAGCATAAAATAGGATATAAATACAACAGCTTTTCCACCGTATAAAACGAATAATTGCAACCAGTATGAAAGTTATGGACATTTCTACTTTCCGTGCAACCTAGGCTTCACTATAGGGCGTTGCTCCAACAGATTGAATAGTTAGGGCCTTAGAAGCCAACGCCCGAAGCATAAAATGCAATAAAAATACAACAGTTTTTCCACGTATAACAGGAATAATTGTAACCAGTTTGAAAGTGATGGTCATTTCTACGTTCCGGGCAACCTAGACTTCACTCTAGGGCGTTGCTCCACCAGATCGAATAGTTAGGGCCTAAGAAGTCAACACCAGGAGCATAAAATACAATATAAATACAACAAGTTTTCCATCCTATAATATGAATAATATCCACCAGTGTGAAGGTTATGGTCATTTCTATGTTCCGGGCAACCTAACCTTCACTCTAGGGCGTTGCTCCACCAGATCGAACAGTTAGTGCCTTAGAAGTCAACGCCAGAAGCATAAAATACAATATAAATACAACAGTTTTTCCATCGTACAAAACGAATAATTGCAACCAGTTTGAAAGTCATGGTCATTTCTACGTTCCAGGAAACCAAGGCTTCACTCTAGGGCGTTGCTCCAACAGATCGGATAGTTAGGGCCTCAGAAGTCAACGCCAGAAGCATAAAATACAATATAAATACAACAGTTTTTCCATCCTATAAAGCGAATAATTGCAACCACTATGAAAGTTATGGTCATTTCTACTATCCGGGCAACCAAGGCTTCACCCTAGGGCGTTGCTCCACCAGATCGAATAGTTAGGGCCTTAGAAGTCAACGCCAGAAGCATAAGGTACAATATAAATACAACAGCTTTTCCATCGTATAACAGGAACAATACCAACCAGTGTGAAAGATATGGTCATTTCTACGTTCCGGGCAACCTAGGCGTCACTCTAAAGCGTTGCTCCACCAGATCGAATAGTTAGAGCCTAAGAAGTCAACGCCAGAAGCATGAAATACAATATAAATGCAACAGTTTTTCCATCGTATAACAGGAATAATTGCTACCAGTTTGAAAGTTATGGACATTTCTACTTTCCGTTCAACCTAGGCTTCACTCTAGGGCGATGCTCCACCAGATCGAATTTTTAGGGCCTTAGAAGTCAATGGGCGAAACATAAAACACAAAATAAATAGAACAGTTTTTCCATCGTATAAATCGAATAATTGCTACCAGTGTGAAAGTTATGGTCATTTCTACGTTCCGGGCAACCTAGGCTTCACTCTAGGGCGTTGCTCCGCCAGATCGAGTAGTTAGTGCCTTAGAAGTCAAAGCCCGAAACATAAAAAACATAATTAATAGAACAGTTTTTCCATTGTATAAATCGAATAATTGCTACAACTGTGAAAGTTATGGTCATCTCTACGTTCCGGGAAACCTAGGCTTCACCCTAGGGCGATGTTCCACCAGATCGAACAGTTACGGCCTAAGAAGTGAGCGCAAGAAGCATAAAATACAATATAAATACAACAGCTTTTCCATCGTATGAAACGTATAATTGCAACGAGTATGAAAGTTATGGTCATTTCTACTTTCCGGGCAACCTAGGCTTCACCCTAGGACGTTGTTCCACCCGATCGAATAGTTAGGGCCTAAGAAGTGAACGCCAGAAGCATAAAATACAATATAAATACAACAGTTTTTCCATCGTATAAAACGAATAATTGCAACCAGTGTGAAAGTTATGGTTATTTCTACGTTCCGGGCAATGTAGGCTTCACTCTAGGGCGTTGCTCCAACAGATCGAATAGTTGGTGCCTTAGAAGTCAACGTCAGAAGCATAAAATGCAATAAAAATACAACAGTTTTTCCATCGTAAAGCAGGAATAATTGTAACCAGTTTGAAAGTGATGGTCATTTCTACGTTCCGGGCAACCTAGTCTTCACTCTAGGGCGTTGCTCCACCAGATCGAATAGTTAGGGCCTAAGAAGTCAACACCAGGAGCATAAAATACAATATAAATACAACAGGCTTTCCATCGTATAAACCGGATAATTGCAACCAGTTTGAAACTGATGGTCATTTCTACGTTCCGGAAAACCAAGGCTTCACTCTAGGGCGTTGCTCCAACAGATCGGATAGTTAGGGCCTCAGAAGTCAACGCCAGAAGCATAAAATACAATAAAAATACAACAGTTTTTCCATCCTAAGAAACGAATAATTGCAACCACAATGAAAGTTATGGTCATTTCTACTATCCGGGCAACCAAGGCATCACCCTAGGGCGTTGCTCCACCAGATCGAATAGTTAGGGCCTAAGAAGTCAGCGCCAGAAGCATAAAATACAATATAAATACAACAGTTTTTCCATCCTAAGAAACGAATAATTGCAACCACAATGAATGTTATGGTCATTTCTACTATCCGGGCAACCAAGGCATCACCCTAGGGCGTTGCTCCACCAGATCGAATAGTTAGGGCCTAAGAAGTCAGCGCCAGAAGCATAAAATACAATATAAATACAACAGGTTTTCCATCCTATAATATGAATAATTGCAACCTGTGTGAAAGTGATGGTCATTTCTTCGTTCCGGGCAATCTAGACTTCACTCTAGTGCGTTGTTCCACCAGATCGAATGGTTAACGCCTAAGAAGTGAACGCCAGAAGCATAAAATACAATATAGATACAACAGCTTTTCCATCGTATAAAACGTATAATTGCAACGAGTATGAAAGTTATGGTCATTTCTACTTTCCGGGCAAACTAGGCTTCACCCTAGGGCGTTGCTCCAACAGATTGGACAGTTAGGGCCTTGGAAGTCAACGCCCGAAGCATAAAATGCAACAAAAATGCAACAGTTTTTCCAACATATAACAGGGATAGTTGCAACCAGTTTGAAAGAGATGGTCATTTCTGCGTTCCGGGCAACCTAGGCTTCACTCTAGGGCGTTGCTCCACCAGATCGAATAGATATGGCCTAAGAAGTCAACACCAGAATCATAAAATACAATAGAAATACAACAGCTTTTCCATCGTATAAAACGAATAATTGCAACCAGTGTGAAAGTTATGGTCATTTCTACGTGCCGGGCATCTTAGGCTTCACTCTAGATCGTTGCTCCACCAGGTCGAATAGTTAGTGCCTTAGAAGTCAACGCCCGAAACATAAAAAACAAAATTAATAGAACAGTTTTTCCGTTGTATAAATCGAATAATTGCTACAACTGTGAAAGTTATGGTCATCTCTACGTTCCGGGAAACCTATGCTTCACCCTAGGGCGATGTTCCACCAGATCGGATAGTTAGGGCCTAAGAAGTGAGCGCAAGAAGCATAAAATACAATATAAATACAACAGCTTTTCCATCGCATAAAACGAATAATTGCAACCAGTATGAAAGTTATGGACATTTCTACTTTCCGTGCAACCTAGGCTTCACTATAGGGCGTTGCTCCAACAGATTGAATAGTTAGGGCCTTAGAAGCCAACGCCAGAAGCATAAAATGCAATAAAAATACAACAGTTTTTCCACGTATAGCAGGAATAATTGTAACCAGTTTGAAAGTGATGGTCATTTCTACGTTCCGGGCAACCTAGGCTTCACTCTAGGGCGTTGCTCCACCAGATCGAATAGTTAGGGCCTAAGAAGTCAACACCAGGAGCATAAAATACAATATAAATACAACAAGTTTTCCATCCTATAATATGAATAATATCCACCAGTGTGAAGGTTATGGTCATTTCTATGTTCCGGGCAACCTAACCTTCACTCTAGGGCGTTGCTCCACCAGATCGAACAGTTAGTGCCTTAGAAGTCAACGCCAGAAGCATAAAATACAATATAAATACAACAGTTTTTCCATCGTACCAAACGAATAATTGCAACCAGTTTGAAAGTCATGGTCATTTCTACGTTCCAGGAAACCAAGGCTTCACTCTAGGGCGTTGCTCCAACAGATCGGATAGTTAGGGCCTCAGAAGTCAACGCCAGAAGCATAAAATACAATATAAATACAACAGTTTTTCCATCCTATAAAACGAATAATTGCAACCACTATGAAAGTTATGGTCATTTCTACTATCCGGGCAACCAAGGCTTCACCCTAGGGCGTTGCTCCACCAGATCGAATAGTTAGGGCCTTAGAAGTCAACGCCAGAAGCATAAGGTACAATATAAATACAACAGCTTTTCCATCGTATAACAGGAACAATACCAACCAGTGTGAAAGATATGGTCATTTCTACGTTCCGGGCAACCTAGGCGTCACTCTAAGGCGTTGCTCCACCCGATCGAATAGTTACGGCCTAAGAAGTGAACGCCAGAGGCATAAAATACAATATAAATACAACAGTTTTTCCATCGTATAAAACGATTAATTGCAACCAGTGTGAAAGTTATGGTCATTTCTACGTTTTGGGCAATGTAGGCTTCACTCTAGGGCGTTGCTCCAACAGATCGAATAGTTGGTGCCTTAGAAGTCAACGTCAGAAGCATAAAATACAATATAAATACAACAGTTTTTCCATCGTATAAAACGAATAATTGCAACCAGTATGAAAGTTATGGACATTTCTACTTTCCGTGCAACCTAGGCTTCACCCTAGGGCGTTGCTCCAACAGATTGAATAGTTAGGGCCTAAGAAGTCAACACCAGGAGCATAAAATACAATATAACTACAACAGTTTTTCCATCGTATAACAGGTATAATTGCAACCAGTTTGAAAGTTATGGTCATTTCTACGTTCCGGGCAACCTAGGCGTCACCCTAGGGCGCTGCTCCACCAGATCGAACAGTTAGTGCCTTAGAAGTCATCGCCAGAAGCATAAAATACAATATAAATGCAACAGTTTTTCCATCGTATAAAACGAATAATTGCAACCAGTTTGAAAGTCATGGTCATTTCTACGTTCCAGGAAACCAAGGCTTCACTCTAGGGCGTTGCTCCAACAGATTGAAAAGTTGGTGCCTAAGAAGTGAACGCCAGAAGCATAAAATACAATATAAATACAACAGTTTTTCCATCGTATAAACCGGATAATTGCAACCAGTATGAAAGTTATGGTCATTTCTACTTCCCGGGCAACCTGGGATTCACCCTAGGGCGTTGCTCCAACAGATTGAATAGTTAGTGCCTTAGAAGTCAACGCCCGAAGCATCAAATGCAATAAAAATACAACAGTTTTTCCATCGAATAACAGGAATAATTGTAACCAGTTTGAAAGTGATGGTCATTTCTACGTTCCGGGCAACCTAGGTTTCACTCTAGGGCGTTGCTCCACCAGATCGAATAGTTAGTGCGTTAGAAGTCAACGTCAGAAGCATAAAATATAGTATAAATACAACAGCTTTTCCATCGTATAAAACGAATAATTGCAACCAGTATGAAAGTTATGGACATTTCTACTTTCCGGGCAACCTAGGCTTCACCCAAGGGCGATGCTCCACCAGATCGAATAGTTAGGGCCTTAGAAGTCAACGCGCGAAACATAAAACACAAAATAAATAGAACAGTTTTTCCATTGTATAAATCGAATAATTGCTAGCAGTGTGAAAGTTATGGTCATTTCTACGTTCCGGGCAACCTAGGCTTCACCCTAGTGCATTGTTCCACCAGATCGAATAGCTAAGGCCTAAGAAGTGAACGCCAGAAGCAAAAAATACAATATAAATACAACAGTTTTTCCATCGTATAAAACGAATAATTGCAACAAGTATGAAAGTTATGGACATTTCTACTTTCCGGGCAACCTAGGCTTCACCCTAGGGCGTTGCTCCAACAGATTGAATAGTTAGGGCCTTAGAAGTCAACGCCCGAAGCATAAAATGCGATAAGAATACAACAGTTTTTCCATCGTATAACAGGAATAATTGTAACCAGTTTGAAAGTGAAGGTCATTTCTGCGTTCCGGGCAACCTGGGCTTCACTCTAGGGCGTTGCTCCACCAGATCGAATAGAAATGGCCTAAGAAGTCAACACCAGAATCATAAAATACAATAGAAATACAACAGCTTTTCCATCGTATAAAACGAATAATTGCAACCAGTGTGAAAGTTATGGTCATTTCTACGTCCCGGGCATCTTAGGCTTCACTCTAGATCGTTGCTCCACCAGGTCGAATAGTTAGTGCCTTAGAAGTCAACGCCCGAAACTTAAAAAACAAAATTAATAGAACAGTTTTTCCGTTGTATAAATCGAATAATTGCTACAACTGTGAAAGTTATGGTCATCTCTACGTTCCGGGCAACCTAGGCTTCACTCTAGGGCGTTGCTCCACCAGATCGAATAGTTAGGGCCTAAGAAGTCAACACCAGGAGCATAAAATACAATATAAATACAACAAGTTTTCCATCCTATAATATGAATAATATCCACCAGTGTGAAGGTTATGGTCATTTCTATGTTCCGGGCAACCTAACCTTCACTCTAGGGCGTTGCTCCACCAGATCGAACAGTTAGTGCCTTAGAAGTCAACGCCAGAAGCATAAAATACAATATAAATACAACAGTTTTTCCATCGTACAAAACGAATAATTGCAACCAGTTTGAAAGTCATGGTCATTTCTACGTTCCAGGAAACCAAGGCTTCACTCTAGGGCGTTGCTCCAACAGATCGGATAGTTAGGGCCTCAGAAGTCAACGCCAGAAGCATAAAATACAATATAAATACAACAGTTTTTCCATCCTATAAAACGAATAATTGCAACCACTATGAAAGTTATGGTCATTTCTACTATCCGGGCAACCAAGGCTTCACCCTAGGGCGTTGCTCCACCAGATCGAATAGTTAGGGCCTTAGAAGTCAACGCCAGAAGCATAAGGTACAATATAAATACAACAGCTTTTCCATCGTATAACAGGAACAATACCAACCAGTGTGAAAGATATGGTCATTTCTACGTTCCGGGCAACCTAGGCGTCACTCTAAGGCGTTGCTCCACCAGATCGAATAGTTAGAGCCTAAGAAGCCAACGCCAGAAGCATGAAATACAATATAAATGCAACAGTTTTTCCATCGTATAACAGGAATAATTGCTACCAGTTTGAAAGTTATGGACATTTCTACTTTCCGTTCAACCTAGGCTTCACTCTAGGGCGATGCTCCACCAGATCGAATTTTTAGGGCCTTAGAAGTCAACGGGCGAAACATAAAACACAAAATAAATAGAACAGTTTTTCCATCGTATAAATCGAATAATTGCTACCAGTGTGAAAGTTATGGTCATTTCTACGTTCCGGGCAACCTAGGCTTCACTCTAGGGCGTTGCTCCGCCAGATCGAGTAGTTAGTGCCTTAGAAGTCAAAGCCCGAAACATAAAAAACATAATTAATAGAACAGTTTTTCCATTGTATAAATCGAATAATTGCTACAACTGTGAAAGTTATGGTCATCTCTACGTTCCGGGAAACCTAGGCTTCACCCTAGGGCGATGTTCCACCAGATCGAACAGTTACGGCCTAAGAAGTGAGCGCAAGAAGCATAAAATACAATATAAATACAACAGCTTTTCCATCGTATGAAACGTATAATTGCAACGAGTATGAAAGTTATGGTCATTTCTACTTTCCGGGCAACCTAGGCTTCACCCTAGGACGTTGTTCCACCCGATCGAATAGTTAGGGCCTAAGAAGTGAACGCCAGAAACATAAAATACAATATAAATACAACAGTTTTTCCATCGTATAAAACGAATAATTGCAACCAGTGTGAAAGTTATGGTCATTTCTACGTTCCGGGCAATGTAGGCTTCACTCTAGGGCGTTGCTCCAACAGATCGAATAGTTGGTGCCTTAGAAGTCAACGTCAGAAGCATAAAATGCAATAAAAATACAACAGTTTTTCCATCGTAAAGCAGGAATAATTGTAACCAGTTTGAAAGTGATGGTCATTTCTACGTTCCGGGTAACCTAGTCTTCACTCTAGGGCGTTGCTCCACCAGATCGAATAGTTAGGGCCCAAGAAGTCAACACCAGGCGCATAAAATACAATATAAATACAACAGGTTTTCCATCGTATAAACCGGATAATTGCAACCAGTTTGAAACTGATGGTCATTTCTACGTTCCGGGAAACCAAGGCTTCACTCTAGGGCGTTGCTCCAACAGATCGGATAGTTAGGGCCACAGAAGTCAACGCCAGAAGCATAAAATACAATAAAAATACAACAGTTTTTCCATCCTAAGAAACGAATAATTGCAACCACAATGAAAGTTATGGTCATTTCTACTATCCGGGCAACCAAGGCATCACCCTAGGGCGTTGCTCCACCAGATCGAATAGTTAGGGCCTAAGAAGTCAGCGCCAGAAGCATAAAATACAATATAAATACAACAGTTTTTCCATCCTAAGAAACGAATAATTGCAACCACAATGAAAGTTATGGTCATTTCTACTATCCGGGCAACCAAGGCATCACCCTAGGGCGTTGCTCCACCAGATCGAATAGTTAGGGCCTAAGAAGTCAGCGCCAGAAGCATAAAATACGATATAAATACAACAGGTTTTCCATCCTATAATATGAATAATTGCAACCTGTGTGAAAGTGATGGTCATTTCTTCGTTCCGGGCAATCTAGACTTCACTCTAGTGCGTTGTTCCACCAGATCGAATGGTTAACGCCTAAGAAGTGAACGCCAGAAGCATAAAATACAATATAAATACAACAGCTTTTCCATCGTATAAAACGTATAATTGCAACGAGTATGAAAGTTATGGTCATTTCTACTTTCCGGGCAAACAAGGCTTCACCCTAGGGCGTTGCTCCAACAGATTGGACAGTTAGGGCCTTGGAAGTCAACGCCCGAAGCATAAAATGCAACAAAAATGCAACAGCTTTTCCACCATATAACAGGGATAGTTGCAACCAGTTTGAAAGTGATGGTCATTTCTACGTTCCGGGCAACCTAGGCGTCACTCTAAGGCGTTGCTCCACCAGATCGAAAAGTTAGGGCCCAAGAAGTCAACGCCAGAAGCATAAAATACAATATAAATGCAACAGCTTTTTCATCGTATAAAATGAATAATTGCAAAGAGGGTGAAAGTAATGGTCATTTCTACGTTTCGGGCAACCTAGGTTTCACTCTAGGGCGTTGCTCCACCAGATCGAATAGTTAGTGCGTTAGAAGTCAACGTCAGAAGCATAAAATACAGTATAAATACAACAGTTTTTCCATCGTATAAAACGAATAATTGCAACCAGTATGAAAGTTATGGACATTTCTACTTTCCGTTCAACCTAGGCTTCACCCTAGGGCGATGCTCCACCAGATCGAATTGTTAGGGCCTTAGAAGTCAACGGGCGAAACATAAAACACAAAATAAATAGAACAGTTTTTCCATCGTATAAATCGAATAATTGCTACCAGTGTGAAAGTTATGGTCATTTCTACGTTCCGGGCAACCTAGGCTTCACTCTAGGGCGTTGCTCCACCAGATCGAGTAGATAGTGCCTTAGAAGTCAACGCCCGGAACATAAAAAACAAAATTAATAGAACAGTTTTTCCGTTGTATAAATCGAATAATTGCTGCAACTGTGAAAGTTATGATCATCTCTACGTTCCAGGAACCTATGCTTCACCCTAGGGCGATGTTCCACCAGATCGAATAGTTAGGGCCTAAGAAGTGAGCGCAAGAAGCATAAAATACAATATAAATACAACAGCTTTTCCATCGTATAAAACGTATAATTGCAACGAGTATGAAGGTTATGGTCATTTCTACTTTCCGGGCAAACTAGGCTTCACCCTATGGCGTTGCTCCAACAGATTGGACAGTTAGGGCCTTGGAAGTCAACGCCCGAAGCATAAAATGCCACAAAAATGCAACAGCTTTTCCACCATATAACAGGGATAGTTGCAACCAGTTTGAAAGTGATGGTCATTTCTACGTTCCGGGCAACCTAGGCGTCACTCTAAGGCGTTGCTCCACCAGATCGAATAGTTAGGGCCCAAGAAGTCAACGCCAGAAGCATAAAATACAATATAAATGCAACAGCTTTTCCATCGTATAAAACGAATAATTGCAACCAGTATGAAAGTTATGGACATTTCTACTTTCCGTTCAACCTAGGCTTCACTCTAGGGCGTTGCTCCACCAGATCGAATAGTGAGGTCCTTAGAAGTCAACGCCAGAAGCATAAAATACAATAAAGGTGCAACAGTTTTGCCATCGTATAGCAGGAATAATATGCAACCAGTGTGGTAGTAGTGGTCATTTCTACGTACCGGGCAACCTAGGCTTCACTCTAGGGCGGTGCTCCAACATATCGAATAGTTACGGCCTTAGAAGTCTACGACTGAAGCATAAAATACAATAAAAATACAACAGTCTTTTCATCGTATAACAGGAATAATTGCAACAAGCGTGATAGTAATGATCATTTCGGCGTTTCGTGCATCCTAGACTTATCTCTGAGGCATTGCTCCACCAGGTCGAATAGTTAGGGCCAAAGAAGTCAACGCCAGAATCATAAAATACAATATAAATACAACAGCCTTGCCATCGTATAAAATGAATAATTGCAAACAGTGCGAAAGGTATGGACATTTCTATGTTCCGGGCTACCTAGGCTTCACTCTATGGCGTTCTTCCACCACATCGAATAGCAACGGCCTCAGAGGTCAACGCCAGAAGCATAAAATACAATATAAATATAACAGTTTTTCCATCGTATAAAACGAATAATAGCATCCAGTGTGAAAGTTGTGGTCATTTCTACGTTCCGGGCAACGTAGGCTTTACTCTAGGGCGTTGTTCCACCAGATCAAACAGTTAGGGCCTTAGAAGTCAACGCCCGAAGCATAAAACGCAAAATATATAGAACGGTTTTTCCATTGTATAAAACGAATAATTGCTACCAGTGTAAAAGTTATGGTCATTTCTACGTTCCGGGCAACCTAGGCTTCACCCTAGGGCGTTGATCCACCAGATCGAATAGTTAGGGCCTAAGAAGTGAACGCCAGAAGCATAAAATACAATATAAATACAACAGTTTTTCCATCGTATAAAACGAGTAATTGCTACCAGTGTGAAAGTTATGGTCATTTCTACATTCCGAGCAACCTAGGCTTCACTCTAGGGCGTTGCTCCGCCAGATCGAATAGTTAGGGCCTTAGAAGTCATCGCCAGAAGCATAAAATACAATAAAGATGTAACTGTTTTTCCATCGTATAACAGGAATAATTTGCAACCAGTGTGATAGTAGTGGTCATTTCTACGTACCGGGCAATATAGGTTTCACTCCAGGGCGTTGCTCCACCACATCGAATAGTTACGGCCTAAGAAGTCAACGCCAGAAGCATAAAATACGATAAAGATGCAACAGTTTTTCCATCGTATAAAACGAATAATTGCAACCAGTGTGAAAGTTATGGTCATTTCTACATACCGAGCAACCTAGGCTTCACTCTAGGGCGTTGCTCCACCAGATCGAATAGTGAGGTCCTTAGAAGTCAACGCCAGAAGCATAAAATACAATAAAGATGCAACAGTTTTTCCATCGTATAGCAGGAATAATTTGCAACCAGTGTGGTAGTAGTGGTCATTTCTACGTACCGGGCAACCTAGGCTTCACTCTAGGGCGGTGCTCCAACATATCGAATAGCTACGGCCTTAGAAGTCTACGACTGAAGCATAAAATACAATAAAAATACAACAGTCTTTTCATCGTATAACAGGAATAATTGCAACAAGCGTGATAGTAATGATCATTTCGGCGTTTCGTGCATCCTAGACTTATCTCTGAGGCATTGCTCCACCAGGTCGAATAGTTAGGGCCAAAGAAGTCAACGCCAGAAGCATAAAATACAATATAAATACAACAGCCTTGCCATCGTATAAAATGAATAATTGCAAACAGTGCGAAAGATATGGACATTTCTACGTTCCGGGCTACCTAGGCTTCACTCTATGGCGTTCTTCCACCACATCGAATAGCAACGGCCTCAGAGGTCAACGCCAGAAGCATAAAATACAATATAAATATAACAGTTTTTCCATCGTATAAAACGAATAATAGCAACCAGTGTGAAAGTTGTGGTCATTTCTACGTTCCGGGCAACCTAGGCTTCACTCTAGGGAGTTGTTCCACCAGATCGAACAGTTGGGGCCGCAGAAGTCAACGCTAGAAGCATAAAATACAATATAAATATAACAGTTTTTCCATCGTACAAAACGAATGATAGCGACCAGTGTGAAAGTTACGGTCATTTCTACGTACCGGGCAACCTAGGCTTCACTCTAGGGCGTTGCTCCACCAGATCAAACAGTTAGGGCCTTAGAAGTCAACGCCCGAAGCAGAAAATACAAAATAAATAGAACAGTTTTTCCATTGTATAAAACGAATAATTGCTACCAGTGTAAAAGTTATGGTCAATTCTACGTTCCGGGCAACCTAGGCTTCACCCTAGGGCGTTGCTCCACCAGATCGAATAGTTCGGGTCTAAGAAGTGAACGCCAGAAGAATAAAATGCAATATAAATACAACAGTTTCTCCATCATATAAAACGAGTGATAGCAACCAGTGTGAAAGTTATGGTCATTTCTACGTTCCGGGCAACCTAGGCTGCACCCTAGGGCGTTACTCCACCAGATCGAATAGTTACGGCGTTAGAAGTCCACGCCCGAAGCATAAAATACAAAATAAATAAAACAGTTTTTCCATCGTATAAAACGTATAATTGCTACCGGTGTGAAAGTTATTGTCATTTCTACTTTCCGCGCAACCTAGCCTTCACCCTTGGGCGTTGCTCCAACAGATTGAATAGTTAGGACCTTAGAAGTCAATGCCCGAAGCATAAAATGCAATAAAAATACAACAGTGTTTCCATCATATAACAGGAATAATTGCAACCAGTTTGAAAGTGATGGTCATGTCTACGTTCCGGGCAACCTAGGCTTCACTCTAGGGCGTTGCTCCACCAGATCGAATAGTTAGGGCCTTAGAAGTCAACGCCCGACGCAGAAAATGCAATAAAAATACAACAGTGTTTCCATCGTATAACAGGAATAATAGCAACCAGTTTGAAAGTGATGGCCAATTCTATGTTCCGCCCAACCTAGGCTTCACTCCAGGGCGCTGCTCCACCAGATCGAATAGTTACGGCCTAAGAAGACAACGCCAGAAGCATAAAATACGATATAAATACAACAGCTTTTCCATCGTATAAAACGAACAATTGCAACCAGTATGAAAGTTATGGTCATTTCTACGTTCCGGGCAACCTAGGCCTCACTCTAGGGCGTTGCTCCACCAGATTGAATAGTTAGGGCCTTATAAGTCAACGCCGGAAGCATAAAATGCAATAAAAATACAACAGTTTTTCCATCGTATAAAACGAATAATTGCAACCAGTATGAAAGTTAACGTCATTTCTACTTTCCGGGCAACCTAGGCTTCACTCTATGGCGATCTTCCACAACATCGAATGGCAACGGCCTCAGAAGTCAACGCCTGAAGCATAAAATACAATAAAAATACAACAGTCTTTCCGTCCTATAACAGGGATAATTGCAACCCGTGTGAAAGTGATGGTCATTTGTACGTTCCAGGCAACCTAGGATTCACTCTAGGGCGTTGTTCCACCAAATCGAATTGTTAGGGCCTAAGAAGTCAACGCCCGATGCATAAAATACAAAATAAATAGAACAGTTTTTCCATCGTGTAAAACGAATAATTGCTACCGGTGTGAAAGTGATGGTCATTTCTACGTTCCGGGCAACCTAGGCTTCACTCTAGGGCGTTGCTCCACCAGATCGAATAGTTAGTGCCTTAGAAGTCAACGCCAGAAGCATAAAATACAATATAAATACCACAGTTTTTCCATCGTATAAAACGAATAATTGCTACCAGTATGGAAGTGATGGTCATTTCTACGTTCCGGGCAACCTAGGCCTCACTCTAGCGCGTTGTTCCACCAGACTGAATAATTAGGGCCTAAGAAGTGAACGCCAGCAGCATAAAATACAATATAAATACAACAGTTTTTCCATCATATAAAACGAATAATTGCAACCAGCATGAAAGTTATGGTCATTTCTACGTTCCGGGCAACCTAGGCTTCACTCCAGGGCGTTGCTCCACCAGATCGAATAGTTACGTCCTAAGAAGTCAATGCCAGAAACATAAAATACGATATAAATACAACAGCTTTTCCATCATATAAAACGAATAATTGCAACCAGTGTGAAAGTTATGGTCATTTCTACGTTCCGGGCAACCTAGGCTTCACCCCAGGTCGTTGTTCCACCAGATCGAATAGTTAGGGCCTAAGAAGTGAACGCCAGCAGCATAAAATACAATATAAGTACAACAGTTCTTCCATCATATAAAACGAATAATTGCAACCAGTATGAAAGTTATGGTCATTTCTACGTTCCGGGCAACCCAGGCTTCACTCTATGGCGTTCTTCCACCACATCGAATAGCTACGGCCTCAGAAGACAACGCCTGATGCATAAAATACAATAAAAATACAACAGTCTTTTCATCCTATAACAGGAATAATTGCAACCCGTGTGAAAGTGATGGTCATTTGTACGTTCCAGGCAACCTAGGCTTCACTCTAGGGCGTTGCTCCACCAGATCGAATTGTTAGGGCCTAAGAAGTCAACGCCCGAAACATAAAATACAATATAATTACAACAGTTTTTCCATCATATAACAGGAATAATTGCAACCAGTTTGAAAGTGATGGCCATTTCTACGTTGCGGGCAACCTAGGCTTCACTCTAGGGCGTTGCTCCACCAGATCGAATAGTTAGTGCCTTAGAAGTCATCGCCAGAAGCATAAAATACAATATAAACACAACAGTTTTTCCAACGTATAAAACGAATAATTGCAACCAGTATGAAAGTTAACGTCATTTCTACTTTCCGGGCAACCTAGGCTTCACCCTAGGCCGTTGCTCCAACAGATTGAATAGTTAGGGCCTATGAAGTGAACGCCAGAAGCATAAAATACAATATAAATACAACAGTTTTTCCATCATACAAAACGAATAACTGCAACCAGTATGAAAGCTAGGGTCATTTCTACTTTACGGGCAACCTAGGCTACACCCTAGGGCGTTGCTCTAACAGATTGAATAGCTAGGGCCTTAGAAGTTAATGCCCGAAGCATAAAATGCAATAAAAATACAACAGTTTTTCCATCGTATAAAAGGATTAATATCAACCAGTTTGAAAGTGATGGTCATTTCTACGTTCCGGGCAACCTAGGCTTCACTCTAGGGCGTTGCTCCACCTGATCGAACAGTTAGGGCCTTAGAAGTCAACGCCAGAAGCATAAAATACAATATTAGTACAACAGTTTTTCCATCGTATAAAATGAATAATTGCAAACATTGCGAAAGTAATGGTCATTCCACGTTCCGGGCAACCTAGGCGTCACTCTAGTGCGTTGCTCCACCACATCTAATAGCTACGGCCTTAGACGTCAACGACAGAAGCATAAAATACAATAAAGATGCAACAGCTTTTCCATCGTATAAAACGAATAATTGCACCCAGTGTGAAAGTTATTGTCATTTCTACTTTCCGCGCAACCTAGGCTTCACCCTAGGGCGTTGCTCCAACAGATTGAATAGTTAGGACCTTAGAAGTCAACGCCAGAAGCATAAAATACAATATAAACACAACAGTTTTTCCATCGTATAAAACGAATAATTGCTACCAGTATGGAAGTGATGGTCATTTCTACGTTCCGGGCAACCTAGGCCTCACTCTAGGGCGTTGTTCCACCAGATTGAATAGTTAGGGCCTAAGAAATCAACGCCAGAAGCATAAAATATTATATAAATATAACAGATTTCCATCGTATAAAACGAATAATTGCAACCAGTATGAAAGTTATGGTCATTTCTACGTTCCGGGCAACCTAGGCCTCACTCTAGGGCGTTGTTCCACCAGATTGAATAGTTGGGGCCTAAGAAATCAACGCCAGAAGCATAAAATATTATATAAATACAACAGTTTTTCTATCATATAAAACGAGTAAATGCAACCAGTATGAAAGTTGTGGTCATTTCTACTTTCCGGGCAACCTAGGCTTCACCCTAGGTCGTTGTTCCACCAGATGGAATAGTTAGGGCCTTAGATGTCAACGCCAGAAGCATAAAATACAATATAAGTACAACAGTTTATCCATCGTATGAAATGAATAATTGCAAACATTCCGAAAGTAATGGTCATTCCACGTTCCGGGCAACCTAGGCGTCACTCTAGTGCGTTGCTCCACCACATCTAATAGCTACGGCCTTAGACGTCAACGACAGAAGCATAAAATACAATGAAGATGCAACAGCTTTTCCATCGTATAAAACGTATAATTGCTACCGGTGTGAAAGTTATTGTCATTTCTACTTTCCGCGCAACCTAGCCTTCACACTAGGGCGTTGCTCCAACAGATTGAATAGTTAGGACCTTAGAAGTCAATGCCCGAAGCATAAAATGCAATAAAAATACAACAGTTTTTCCATCATATAACAGGAATAATTGCAACCAGTTTGAAAGTGATGGTCATGTCTACGTTCCGGGCAACCTAGGCTTCACTCTAGGGCGTTGCTCCACCAGATCGAATAGTTAGGGCCTTAGAAGTCAACGCCCGACGCAGAAAATGCAATAAAAATACAACAGTGTTTCCATCATATAACAGGAATAATAGCAACCAGTTTGAAAGTGATGGCCAATTCTACGTTCCGCCCAACCTAGGCTTCACTCCAGGGCGCTGCCCCACCAGATCGAATAGTTACGGCCTAAGAAGACAACGCCAGAAGCATAAAATACGATATAAATACAACAGCTTTTCCATCGTATAAAACGAACAATTGCAACCAGTATGAAAGTTATGGTCATTTCTACGTTCCGGGCAACCTAGGCCTCACTCTAGGGCGTTGCTCCACCAGATCGAATAGTTAGGGCCTTAGAATGCAACGCCAGAATCATAAAATACAATAAATATACAACAGCTTTTCCATCGTATTAAACGGATAATTTCAACCAGTGTGAATGTTATGGTCATTTCTACATTCCGAGCAACCTAGGCTTCACTCGAGGGCGTTGATCCAACAGATTGAATAGTTAGGGCCTTAGCAGTCAACGCCCGAAGCATAAAATACAATATAAATACAACAGTATTTCCATCATATAACAGGAATAATTGCAACCAGTTTGAAGATGATGGTCATTTCTACGTTCCGGGCGACCTAGGCTTCACTCTAGAGCGTTGCTCCACCAGATCGAATAGTTAGTGCCTTAGAAGTCAACGCCAGACGCATGAAATACAATATAAATACAACAGTTTTTCCATCGTATAAAACGAATAATTGCAACCAGTATGAAAGTTATGGTCATTTCTACGTTCCGGGCAACCTAGGCTTCACTCTATGGCGATCTTCCACTACATCGAATGGCAACGGCCTCAGAATTCAACGCCTGAAGCATAAAATACAATAAAATTACAACAGTCTTTCCGTCCTATAACAGGGATAATTGCAACCCGTGTGAAAGTGATGGTCATTTGTACGTTCCCGGCAACCTAGGATTCACTCTAGGGCGTTGTTCCACCAAATCGAATTGTTAGGGCCTAAGAAGTCAACGCCCGATGCATAAAATACAAAATAAATAGAACAGTTTTTCCATCGTGTAAAACGAATAATTGCTACCGGTGTGAAAGTGATGGTCATTTCTACGTTCCGGGCAACCTAGGCTTCACTCTAGGGCGTTGCTCCACCAGATCGAATAGTTAGTGCCTTAGAAGTCAACGCCAGAAGCATAAAATAAAATATAAATACAACAGTTTTTCCATCGTATAAAACGAATAATTGCTACCAGTATGGAAGTGATGGTCATTTCTACGTTCCGGGCAACCTAGGATTCACTCTAGGGCGTTGCTCCACCAGATCGAATAGTTACGTCCTAAGAAGTCAATGCCAGAAGCATAAAATACGATATAAATACAACAGCTTTTCCATCATATAAAACGAATAATTGCAACCAGTGTGAAAGTTATGGTCATTTCTACGTTCCGGGCAACCTAGGCTTCACCCCAGGTCGTTGTTCCACCAGATCGAATAGTTAGGGCCTAAGAAGTGAACGCCAGCAGCATAAAATACAATATAAGTACAACAGTTCTTCCATCATATAAAACGAATAATTGCAACCAGTATGAAAGTTATGGTCATTTCTACGTTCCGGGCAACCCAGGCTTCACTCTATGGCGTTCTTCCACCACATCGAATAGCTACGGCTTCAGAAGACAACGCCTGATGGATAAAATACAATAAAAATACAACAGTCTTTCCATCCTATAACAGGAATAATTGCAACCCGTGTGAAAGTGATGGTCATTTGTACGTTCCAGGCAACCTAGGCTTCACTCTAGGGCGTTGCTCCACCAGATCGAATTGTTAGGGCCTAAGAAGTCAACGCCAGAGGCATAAGATACAATATAAATACAACAGTTTTTCCATCATATAACAGGAATAATTGCAACCAGTTTGAAAGTGATGGTCATTTCTACGTTCCGGGTAACCTAGGCTTCACTCTAGGGCGTTGCTCCAGCAGATTCAATAGCTCGGACCTTAGCAGTGAACGCCCGAAACATAAAATACAATATAATTACAACAGTTTTTCCACCATATAACAGGAATAATTGCAACCAGTTTGAAAGTGATGGCCATTTCTACGTTCCGGGCAACCTAGGCTTCACTCTAGGGCGGTGCTCCACCAGATCGAATAGTTAGTGCCTTAGAAGTCATCGCCAGAAGCATAAAATACAATATAAACACAACAGTTTTTCCAACGTATAAAACGAATAATTGCAACCAGTATGAAAGTTAACGTCATTTCTACTTTCCGGGCAACCTAGGCTTCACCCTAGGCCGTTGCTCCAACAGATTGAATAGTTAGGGCCTATGAAGTGAACGCCAGAAGCATAAAATACAATATAAATACAACAGTTTTTCCATCATACAAAACGAATAACTGCAACCAGTATGAAAGCTAGGGTCATTTCTACTTTACGGGCAACCTAGGCTACACCCTAGGGCGTTGCTCTAACAGATTGAATAGCTAGGGCCTTAGAAGTTAATGCCCGAAGCATAAAATGCAATAAAAATACAACAGTTTTTCCATCGTATAAAAGGATTAATAGCAACCAGTTTGAAAGTGATGGTCATTTCTACGTTCCGGGCAACCTAGGCGTCACTCTAGTGCGTTGCTCCACCACATCTAATAGCTACGGCCTTAGACGTCAACGACAGAAGCATAAAATACAATAAAGGTGCAACAGCTTTTCCATCGTATAAAACGAATAATTGCACCCAGTGTGAATGTTATTGTCATTTCTACTTTCCGCGCAACCTAGGCTTCACCCTAGGGCGTTGCTCCAACAGATTGAATAGTTAGGACCTTAGAAGTCAACGCCAGAAGCATAAAATACAATATAAACACAACAGTTTTTCCATCGTATAAAACGAATAATTGCTACCAGTATGGAAGTGATGGTCATTTCTACGTTCCGGGCAACCTAGGCCTCACTCTAGGGCGTTGTTCCACCAGATTGAATAGTTAGGGCCTAAGAAATCAACGCCGGAAGCATAAAATATTATATAAATATAACAGTTTTTCCATCGTATAAAACGAATAATTGCAACCAGTATGAAAGTTATGGTCATTTCTACGTTCCGGGCAACCTAGGCTTGACTCTAGGGCGTTGTTCCACCAGATCGAACAGTTAGGGCCTAAGAAGGCAACGCCAGAAGCATAAAATACAATATAAATATAACAGTTTTTCCATCGTATAGAACGAATAATAGCATCCAGTGTGAAAGTTATGGTTATTTCTACGTTCCGGGCAACCTAGGCTTCACTCTAGGGCGTTGCTCCACCAGATCGAATAGTTAGGGCCTTAGAAGTCAACGCCAGAATCATAAAATACAATAAAGATGCAACAGGTTTTCCATCGTATTAAACGAATAATTTCAACCAGTGTGAATGTTATGGTCATTTCTACATTCCGAGCAACCTAGCCTTCACTCTAGGGCGTTGATCCAACAGATTGAATAGTTAGGGCCTTAGCAGTCAACGCCCGAAGCATAAAATACAATATAAATACAACAGTTTTTCCATCACATAACAGGAATAATTGCAACCAGTTTGAAAGTGATGGTCATTTCTACGTTCCGGGCAACCTAGGCTTCACTCTAGAGCGTTGCTCCACCAGATCGAATAGTTAGTGCCTTAGAAGTCAACGCCAGAAGCATTAAATACAATATAAATACAACAGTTTTTCCATCGTATAAAACGAATAATTGCAACCAGTATGAAAGTTATGGTCATTTCTACGTTCCGGGCAACCTAGGCTTCACTCTATGGCGTTCTTCCACTACATCGAATAGCTACGGCCTCAGAAGTCAACGCCTGAAGCATAAAATACAATAAAAATACAACAGTCTTTCCATCCTATAACAGGAATAATTGCAACCAGTTTGATAGTGATGGTCATTTCTACGTTCCGGGGAACCTAGGCTTCACTCTAGGGCGTTGCTCCACCAGATCGAATAGTTTGTGCCTTAGATGTCAACGCCAGAAACATAAAATACAATATAAACACAACAGTTTTTCCATCGTATAAAACGAATAATTGCTACCAGTATGGAAGTGATGGTCATTTCTACGTTCCGGGCAACCTAGGCTTCACCCCAGGTCGTTGTTCCACCAGATCGAATAGTTAGGGCCTAAGAAGTGAACGCCAGCAGCATAAAATACAATATAAGTACAACAGTTCTTCCATCATATAAAACGAATAATTGCAACCAGTATGAAAGTTATGGTCATTTCTACGTTCCGGGCAACCTAGGCTTCACTCTATGGCGTTCTTCCACTACATCGAATAGCAACGGCCTCAGAAGTTAATGCCTGAAGCATAAAATACAATAAAAATACAACAGTCTTTCCGGCCTATAACAGGGATAATTGCAACCCGTGTGAAAGTGATGGTCATTTGTACGTTCCAGGCAACCTAGGATTCACTCTAGGGCGTTGTTCCACCAAATCGAATTGTTAGGGCCTAAGAAGTCAACGCCCGATGCATAAAATACAAAATAAATAGAACAGTTTTTCCATCGTGTAAAACGAATAATTGCTACCGGTGTGAAAGTGATGGTCATTTCTACGTTCCGGGCAACCTAGGCTTCACTCTAGGGCGTTGCTCCACCAGATCGAATAGTTAGTGCCTTAGAAGTCAACGCCAGAAGCATAAAATACAATATAAATACAACAGTTTTTCCATCGTATAAAACGAATAATTGCTATCAGTATGGAAGTGATGGTCATTTCTACGTTCCGGGCAACGTAGGCCTCACTCTAGCGCGTTGTTCCACCAGACTGAATAATTAGGGCCTAAGAAGTGAACGCCAGCAGCATAAAATACAATATAAATACAACAGTTCTTCCATCATATAAAACGAATAATTGCAACCAGCATGAAAGTTATGGTCATTTCTACGTTCCGGGCAACCTAGGCTTCACTCCAGGGCGTTGCTCCACCAGATCGAATAGTTACGTCCTAAGAAGTCAATGCCAGAAGCATAAAATACGATATAAATACAACAGCTTTTCCATCGTGTAAAACGAATAATTGCAACCAGTGTGAAAGTTATGGTCATTTCTACGTTCCGGGCAACCTAGGCTTCACCCCAGATCGTTGTTCAACCAGATCGAATAGTTAGGGCCTAAGAAGTGAATGCCAGCAGCATAAAATACAATATAAGTACAACAGTTCTTCCATCATATAAAACGAATAATTGCAACCAGTATGAAAGTTATGGTCATTTCTACGTTCCGGGCAACCTAGGCTTCACTCTATGGCGTTCTTCCACCACATCGAATAGCTACGGCCTCAGAAGACAACGCCTGATGCATAAAATACAATAAAAATACAAAAGTCTTTCCATCCTATAACAGGAATAATTGCAACCCGTGTGACAGTGATGGTCATTTGTACGTTCCAGGCAACCTAGGCTTCACTCTAGGGCGTTGCTCCACCAGATCGAATTGTTAGGGCCTAAGAAGTCAACGCCAGAAGCATAAGATACAATATAAATACAACAGTTTTTCCATCATATAACAGGAATAATTGCAACCAGTTTGAAAGTGATGGTCATTTCTACGTTCCGGGTAACCTAGGCTTCACTCTAGGGCGTTGCTCCAACAGATTCAATAGTTCGGACCTTAGCAGTCAACGCCCGAAACATAAAATACAATATAATTACAACAGTTTTTCCATCATATGACAGGAATAATTGCAACCAGTTTGAAAGTGATGGCCATTTCTACGTTCCGGGCAACCTAGGCTTCACTCTAGGGCGTTGCTCCACCAGATCGAATAGTTAGTGCCTTAGAAGTCATCGCCACAAGCATAAAATACAATATAAACACAACAGTTTTTCCAACGTATAAAACGAATAATTGCAACCAGTATGAAAGTTATGGTAATTTCTACGTTCCGGGCAACCTATGCTTCACTCTATGGCGTTCCTCCACTACATCGAATAGCAACGGCCTCAGAAGTTAATGCCTGAAGCATAAAATACAATAAAAATACAACAGTCTTTCCGTCCTATAACAGGGATAATTGCAACCCGTGTGAAAGTGATGGTCATTTGTACGTTCCAGGCAACCTAGGCTTCACTCTAGGGCGTTGTTCCACCAAATCGAATTGTTAGGGCCTAAGAAGGCAACGCCAAAAGCATAAAATACAATATAAATATAACAGTTTTTCCATCGTATAGAACGAATAATAGCATCCAGTGTGAAAGTTATGGTTATTTCTACGTTCCGGGCAACCTAGGCTTCACTCTAGGGCGTTGCTCTACCAGATCAAACTGTTAGTTCCTTAGAAGTCAACACGCGAAGCATAAAATACAAAATAAATAGAACAGTTTTTCCATCGTATAAAACGAATAATAGCAACCAGTGTGAAAGTTATGGTCATTTCTACGTTCCGGCAACCTAGGCTTCACCCCAGGTCGTCGTTCCACCAGATCGAATAGTTAGGGCCTAAGAAGTGAACGCCAGAAGCATAAAATACAATATAAATACAACAGTTTTTCTATCATATAAAACGAGTAAATGCAACCAGTATGAAAGTTGTGGTCATTTCTACTTTCCGGGCAACCTAGGCTACACCCTAGGGCGTTGCTCCACCAGATCGAATAGCTAGGGCCTTAGAAGTCAACGCCAGAATCATAAAATACAATAAAGATGCAACAGGTTTTCCATCGTATTAAACGAATAATTTCAACCAGTGTGAATGTTATGGTCATTTCTACATTCCGAGCAACCTAGCCTTCACTCTAGGGCGTTGATCCAACAGATTGAATAGTTAGGGCCTTAGCAGTCAACGCCCGAAGCATAAAATACAATATAAATACAACAGTTTTTCCATCATATAACAGGAATAATTGCAACCAGTATGAAAGTTATGGTCATTTCTACGTTCCGGGCAACCCAGGCTTCACTCTATGGCGTTCTTCCACCACACAGAATAGCTACGGCCTCAGAAGACAACGCCTGATGCATAAAATACAATAAAAATACAACAGTCTTTCCATCCTATAACAGGAATAATTGCAACCCGTGTGAAAGTGATGGTCATTTGTACGTTCCAGGCAACCTAGGCTTCACTCTAGGGCGTTGCTCCACCAGATCGAATTGTTAGGGCCTAAGAAGTCAACGCCAGAAGCATAAGATACAATATAAATACAACAGTTTTTCCATCATATGCCAGGAATAATTGCAACCAGTTTGAAAGTGATGGTCATTTCTACGTTCCAGGCAACCTAGGCTTCACTCTAGGGCGTTGCTCCACCAGATCGAATTGTTAGGGCCTAAGAAGTCAACGCCAGAAGCATAAAATACAATATAAATACAACAGTTTTTCCATCGTATAAAACGAATAATTGCTACCAGTATGGAAGTGATGGTCATTTCTACGTTCCGGGCAACCTAGGCCTCACTCTAGCGCGTTGTTCCGCCAGACTGAATAATTAGGGCCTAAGAAGTGAACGCCAGCAGCATAAAATACAATATAAATACAACAGTTTTTCCATCATATAAAACGAATAATTGCAACCAGCATGAAAGTTATGGTCATTTCTACGTTCCGGGCAACCTAGGCTTCACTCCAGGGCGTTGCTCCTCCAGATCGAATAGTTACGTCCTAAGAAGTCAATGCCAGAAGCATAAAATACGATATAAATACAACAGCTTTTCCATCGTATAAAACGAATAATTGCAACCAGTGTGAAAGTTATGGTCATTTCTACGTTCCGGGCAACCTAGGCTTCACCACAGGTCGTTGTTCCACCAGATCGAATTGTTAGGGCCTAAGAAGTGAACGCCAGCAGCATAAAATACAATATAAGTACAACAGTTCTTCCATCATATAAAACGAATAATTGCAACCAGTATGAAAGTTATGGTCATTTCTACGTTCCGGGAAACCGAGGCTTCACTCTATGGCGTTCTTCCACCACATTGAATAGCTACGGCCTCAGAAGACAACGCCTAATGCATAAAATACAATAAAAATACAACAGCCTTTCCCTCCTATAACAGGAATAATTGCAACCAGTTTGAATGTGATGGTCATTTCTACGTTCCGGGCAACCTATGCTTCACTCTAGGGCGTTGCTCCAACAGATTGAATAGTTCGGACCTTAGCAGTCAACGCCCGAAACATAAAATACAATATAATTACAACAGTTTTTCCATCATATAACAGGAATAATTGCAACCAGTTTGAAAGTGATGGCCATTTCTACGTTCCGGGCAACCTAGGCTTCACTCTAGGGCGTTGCTCCACCAGATCGAATAGTTAGTGCCTTAGAAGTCATCGCCAGAAGCATTAAATACAATATAAACACAACAGTTTTTCCGACGTATAAAACGAATAATTGCAACCAGTATGAAAGTTATGGTCATTTCTACGTTCCGGGCAACCTAGGCTTCACTCTATGGCGTTCCTCCACTACATCGAATAGCAACGGCCTCAGAAGTTAATGCCTGAAGCATAAAATACAATAAAAATACAACAGTCTTTCCGTCCTATAACAGGGATAATTGCAACCCGTGTGAAAGTGATGGTCATTTGTACGTTCCAGGCAACCTAGGATTCACTCTAGGGCGTTGTTCCACCAAATCGAATTGTTAGGGCCTAAGAAGTCAACGCCCGATGCATAAAATACAAAATAAATAGAACAGTTTTTCCATCGTGTAAATCGAATAATTGCTACCGGTGTGAAAGTGATGGTCATTTCTACGTTCCGGGCAACCTAGGCTTCACTCTAGGGCGTTGCTCCACCAGATCGAATACTTAGTGCCTTAGAAGTCAACGCCAGAAGCATAAAACACAATATAAATACAACAGTTTTTCCATCGTATAAAACGAATAATTGCTATCAGTATGGAAGTGATGGTCATTTCTACGTTCCGGGCAACCTAGGCCTCACTCTAGCGCGTTGTTCCACCAGACTGAATAATTAGGGCCTAAGAAGTGAACGCCAGCAGCATAAAATACAATATAAATACAACAGTTTTTCCATCATATAAAACGAATAATTGCAACCAGCATGAAAGTTATGGTCATTTCTACGTTCCGGGCAACCTAGGCTTCACTCCAGGGCGTTGCTCCACCAGATCGAATAGTTACGTCCTAAGAAGCCAATGCCAGAAGCATAAAGTACGATATAAATACAACAGCTTTTCCATCGTATAAAACGAATAATTGCAACCAGTATGAAAGTTATGGTCATTTCTACGTTCCGGGCAACCCAGGCTTCACCCCAGGTAGTTGTTCCAGCAGATCGAATAGTTAGGGCCTAAGAAGTGAACGCCAGCAGCATAAAATACAATATAAATACAACAGTTCTTCCATCATATAAAACGGGTAAATGCAACCAGTATGAAGGTTATGGTCATTTCTACGTTCCGGGCAACCTAGGCTTCACTCTATTGCGTTCTTCCACCACATCGAATAGCTACGGCCTCATAAGTCAACGCCTGAAGCATAGAATACAATAAAAATACAACAGTCTTTCCATCCTATAACTGGAATAATTGCAACCCGTGTGAAAGTGATGGTCATCTGTACGTTCCAGGCAACCTAGGCTTCACTCTAGGGCGTTGTTCCACCAGATCGAATTGTTAGGGCCTAAGAAGTCAACGCCAGAAGCATAAGATGGTATATAAATATAACAGTTTTTCCATCGTATAGAACGAATAATACCAACCAGTGTTAAAGTTATGGTCATTTCTACGTTCCGGGAAACCTAGGCTTCACCCTAGGGCGTTGTTCCACCAGATCGAATAGTTAGTGCCTTAGAAGTCCACGGCCGAAGCATAAAATACAAAATAAATAGAACTGTTTTTCCGTCGTATAAAACGAATAATAGCAACCAGTGTGAAAGTTATGATCATTTCTACGTTCCGGCAACTTAGGCTTCACCCCAGGGCGTTGTTCCACCAGATCGAATAGTTAGGGGCTAAGAAGTGAACGCCAGCAGCATAAAATACAATATAAATACAACAGTTCTTCCATCATATAAAACGAATAATTGCAACCAGTATGAAAGTTATGGTCATCTCTACGTTCCGGGCAGCCTAGGCTTCACTCTATGGCGTTCTTCCACCACATCGAATAGCTGCGGCGTCAGAAGTCAACGCCTGAAGCATAAAATACAATAAAAATACAACAGTCTTTCCATCCTATAACAGGAATAATTCCAACCAGTCTGAAAGTGATGGTCATTTCTACTTTCCGGGCAACCTAGGCTTCACCCCAGGGCGTTGCTGCAACAGATTGAATAGTTAGGGCCTTAGAAGTCAACGCCCGATGCATAAAATACAAAATAGATAGAACAGTTTTTCCATCGTATAGAACGAATAATAGCATCCAGTGTGAAAGTTATGGTCATTTCTACGTTCCGGGCAACCCAGGCTACACCCTAGGGCGTTGCTCCAACAGATCGAATAGTTAGTGCCTTAGAAGTCCACGTCCGAAGCATAAAATACAAAATAAATAGAACTGTTTTTCCGTCGTATAAAACGAATAATTGCAACCAGTATGAGAGTTAACGTCATTTCTACGTTCCGGGCAACCTAGGCTTCACTCTATGGCGTTCTTCCACCACATCGAATAGCTGCGGCCTCAGAAGTCAACGCCTGAAGCATAAAATACAATATAATTACAACAGTTTTTCCATCATATAACAGGAATAATTGCAACCAGTTTGAAAGTGATGGCCATTTCTACGTTCCGGGCAACCTAGGCTTCACACTAGGGCGTTGATCCACCAGATAGAATAGTTAGGGCCTTAGAAGTCAACGCCAGAAGCATAAAATTCAATAAGGATGCAACAGTTTTTCCATCGTATAGCAGGAATAACTGCAAACAGTATGAAAGTACTGGTCATTTCTACGTTCCGGGTAACCTAGGCTTTACTCTAGGGCGTTGTTCCACCAGATCGAACAGTTAGGGCCTAAGAAGGCAACGCCAGAAGCATAAAATACAATATAAATATAACAGTTTTTCCATCGTATAAAACGAATAATAGCAACCAGTGTGAAAGTTATGGTCATTTCTACGTTCCGGGCAACCTAGGCTTCACTCCAGGGCGTTGCTCCTCCAGATCGAATAGTTACGTCCTAAGAAGTCAATGCCAGAAGCATAAAATACGATATAAATACAACAGCTTTTCCATCGTATAAAACGAATAATTGCAACCAGTGTGAAAGTTATGGTCATTTCTACGTTCCGCGCAACCTAGGCTTCACCCCAGGTCGTTGTTCCACCAGATCGAATTGTTAGGGCCTAAGAAGTGAACGCCAGCAGCATAAAATACAATATAAGTACAACAGTTCTTCCATCATATAAAACGAATAATTGCAACCAGTATGAAAGTTATGGTCATTTCTACGTTCCGGGAAACCGAGGCTTCACTCTATGGCGTTCTTCCACCACATCGAATAGCTACGGCCTCAGAAGACAACGCCTGATGCATAAAATACAATAAAAATACAACAGCCTTTCCCTCCTATAACAGGAATAATTGCAACCAGTTTGAATGTGATGGTCATTTCTACGTTCCGGGCAACCTATGCTTCATTCTAGGGCGTTGCTCCAACAGATTGAATAGTTCGGACCTTAGCAGTCAACGCCCGAAACATAAAATACAATATAATTACAACAGTTTTTCCATCATATAACAGGAATAATTGCAACCAGTTTGAAAGTGATGGCCATTTCTACGTTCCGGGCAACCTAGGCTTCACTCTAGGGCGTTGCTCCACCAGATCGAATAGTTAGTGCCTTAGAAGTCATCGCCAGAAGCATTAAATACAATATAAACACAACAGTTTTTCCGACGTATAAAACGAATAATTGCAACCAGTATGAAAGTTATGGTCATTTCTACGTTCCGGGCGACCTAGGCTTCACTCTATGGCGTTCCTCCACTACATCGAATAGCAACGGCCTCAGAAGTTAATGCCTGAAGCATAAAATACAATAAAAATACAACAGTCTTTCCGTCCTATAACAGGGATAATTGCAACCCGTGTGAAAGTGATGGTCATTTGTACGTTCCAGGCAACCTAGGATTCACTCTAGGGCGTTGTTCCACCAAATCGAATTGTTAGGGCCTAAGAAGTCAACGCCCGATGCATAAAATACAAAATAAATAGAACAGTTTTTCCATCGTGTAAATCGAATAATTGCTACCGGTGTGAAAGTGATGGTCATTTCTACGTTCCGGGCAACCTAGGCTTCACTCTAGGGCGTTGCTCCACCAGATCGAATACTTAGTGCCTTAGAAGTCAACGCCAGAAGCATAAAACACAATATAAATACAACAGTTTTTCCATCGTATAAAACGAATAATTGCTATCAGTATGGAAGTGATGGTCATTTCTACGCTCCGGGCAACCTAGGCCTCACTCTAGCGCGTTGTTCCACCAGACTGAATAATTAGGGCCTAAGAAGTGAACGCCAGCAGCATAAAATACAATATAAATACAACAGTTTTTCCATCATATAAAACGAATAATTGCAACCAGCATGAAAGTTATGGTCATTTCTACGTTCCGGGCAACCTAGGCTTCACTCCAGGGCGTTGCTCCACCAGATCGAATAGTTACGTCCTAAGAAGTCAATGCCAGAAGCATAAAGTACGATATAAATACAACAGCTTTTCCATCGTATAAAACGAATAATTGCAACCAGTATGAAAGTTATGGTCATTTCTACGTTCCGGGCAACCCAGGCTTCACCCCAGGTAGTTGTTCCAGCAGATCGAATAGTTAGGGCCTAAGAAGTGAACGCCAGCAGCATAAAATACAATATAAATACAACAGTTCTTCCATCATATAAAACGGGTAATTGCAACCAGTATGAAGGTTATGGTCATTTCTACGTTCCGGGCAACCTAGGCTTCACTCTATTGCGTTCTTCCACCACATCGAATAGCTACGGCCTCATAAGTCAACGCCTGAAGCATAGAATACAATAAAAATACAACAGTCTTTCCATCCTATAACTGGAATAATTGCAACCCGTGTGAAAGTGATGGTCATCTGTACGTTCCAGGCAACCTAGGCTTCACTCTAGGGCGTTGTTCCACCAGATCGAATTGTTAGGGCCTAAGAAGTCAACGCCAGAAGCATAAGATAGTATATAAATATAACAGTTTTTCCATCGTATAGAACGAATAATACCAACCAGTGTTAAAGTTATGGTCATTTCTACGTTCCGGGAAACCTAGGCTTCACCCTAGGGCGTTGTTCCACCAGATCGAATAGTTAGTGCCTTAGAAGTCCACGGCCGAAGCATAAAATACAAAATAAATAGAACTGTTTTTCCGTCGTATAAAACGAATAATAGCAACCAGTGTGAAAGTTATGATCATTTCTACGTTCCGGCAACTTAGGCTTCACCCCACGGCGTTGTTCCACCAGATCGAATAGTTAGGGGCTAAGAAGTGAACGCCAGCAGCATAAAATACAATATAAATACAACAATTCTTCCATCATATAAAACGAATAATTGCAACCAGTATGAAAGTTATGGTCATCTCTACGTTCCGGGCAGCCTAGGCTTCACTCTATGGCGTTCTTCCACCACATCGAATAGCTGCGGCGTCAGAAGTCAACGCCTGAAGCATAAAATACAATAAAAATACAACAGTCTTTCCATCCTATAACAGGAATAATTCCAACCAGTCTGAAAGTGATGGTCATTTCTACTTTCCGGGCAACCTAGGCTTCACCCCAGGGCGTTGCTCCAACAGATTGAATAGTTAGGGCCTTAGAAGTCAACGCCCGATGCATAAAATACAAAATAGATAGAACAGTTTTTCCATCGTATAGAACGAATAATAGCATCCAGTGTGAAAGTTATGGTCATTTCTACGTTCCGGGCAACCCAGGCTACACCCTAGGGCGTTGCTCCAACAGATCGAATAGTTAGTGCCTTAGAAGTCCACGTCCGAAGTATAAAATACAAAATAAATAGAACTGTTTTTCCGTCGTATAAAACGAATAATTGCAACCAGTATGAGAGTTAACGTCATTTCTACGTTCCGGGCAACCTAGGCTTCACTCTATGGCGTTCTTCCACCACATCGAATAGCTGCGGCCTCAGAAGTCAACGCCTGAAGCATAAAATACAATATAATTACAACAGTTTTTCCATCATATAACAGGAATAATTGCAACCAGTTTGAAAGTGATGGCCATTTCTACGTTCCGGGCAACCTAGGCTTCACACTAGGGCGTTGATCCACCAGATAGAATAGTTAGGGCCTTAGAAGTCAACGCCAGAAGCATAAAATTCAATAAGGATGCAACAGTTTTTCCATCGTATAGCAGGAATAACTGCAAACAGTATGAAAGTACTAGTCATTTCTACGTTCCGGGTAACCTAGGCTTTACTCTAGGGCGTTGTTCCACCAGAACGAACAGTTAGGGCCTAAGAAGGCAACGCCAGAAACATAAAATACAATATAAATATAACAGTTTTTCCATCGTATAAAACGAATAATAGCAACCAGTGTGAAAGTTATGGTCATTTCTACGTTCCGGGCAACCTAGGCTTCACCCCAGGTAGTTGTTCCAGCAGATCGAATAGTTAGGGCCTAAGAAGTGAACGCCAGCAGCATAAAATACAATATAAATACAACAGTTCTTCCATCATATAAAACGGGTAATTGCAACCAGTATGAAGGTTATGGTCATTTCTACGTTCCGGGCAACCTAGGCTTCACTCTATTGCGTTCTTCCACCACATCGAATAGCTACGGCCTCATAAGTCAACGCCTGAAGCATAGAATACAATAAAAATACAACAGTCTTTCCATCCTATAACTGGAATAATTGCAACCCGTGTGAAAGTGATGGTCATCTGTACGTTCCAGGCAACCTAGGCTTCACTCTAGGGCGTTGTTCCACCAGATCGAATTGTTAGGGCCTAAGAAGTCAACGCCAGAAGCATAAGATAGTATATAAATATAACAGTTTTTCCATCGTATAGAACGAATAATACTAACCAGTGTAAAAGTTATGGTCATTTCTACGTTCCGGGAAACCTAGGCTTCACCCTAGGGCGTTGTTCCACCAGATCGAATAGTTAGGGCCTAAGAAGTGAACGCCAGAAGCATAAAATACAATATAAATACAACAGCTTTTCCATCATATAAAACGAGTAATTGCAACCAGTATGAAAGTTGTGGTCATTTCTACTTTCCGGGCAACCCTAGCTACCCCCTAGGTCGTTGCTCCAACAGATCGAGTAGTTAGGGCCTAAGAAGTGAATGCCAGAAGCATAAAATACAATATAAATACAACAGTTTTTCCATCATATAAAACGAGTAATTGCAACCAGTATGAAAGTTGTTGTCATTTCTACTTTCCGGGCAACCCAGGCTACACCCTAGGGCGTTGCTCCAACAGATCGAATAGTTAGTGCCTTAGAAGTCCACGGCCGAAGCATAAAATACAAAATAAATAAAACTGTTTTTCCGTCGTATAAAACGAATAATTGCAACCTGTATGAGAGTTAACGTCATTTCTACGTTCCGGGCAACCTAGGCTTCACTCTAGGGCGTTGCTCCACCAGATCGAATAGTTAGGGCCTTAGCAGTCAACGCCAGAATCATAAAATACATTAAAGATGCAACAGCTTTTCCATCGTATTAAACGAATAATTTCAACCAGTGTGAATGTTATGGTCATTTCTACATTCCGAGCAACCTAGGCTTCACTCTAGGGCGTTGATCCAACAGATTGAATAGTTAGAGCCTTAGGAGTCAACGCCCGAAGCATAAAATACAATATAAATATAACAGTCTTTCCATCATATAACAGGAATAATAGCAACCAGTTTGAAAGTGATGGTCATTTCTACGTTCCGGGCAACCTAGGCTTCACTCTAGAGCGTTGCTCCACCAGATCGAATAGTTAGTGCCTTAGAAGTCAACGCTAGAAGCATAAAATACAATATAAATACAACAGTCTTTCCATCCTAAAACTGGAATAATTGCAACCCGTGTGAAAGTGATGGTCATTTGTACGTTCCAGGCAACCTAGGCTTCACTCTAGGGCGTTGTTCCACCAGATCGAATTGTTAGGGCCTAAAAAGTCAACGCCAGAAGCATAAGATACAATATAAATATAACAGATTTGCCATCGTATAGAACGAATAATAGCATCCAGTGTGAAAGTCATGGTCATTTCTACGTTCCGGGCAACCTAGGCTTCACTCTAGGGCGTTGCTCCACCAGATCAAACAGTTAGTTCCTTAGAAGTCAACGCCAGCAGCATAAAATACAATATAAATACATCAGTTCTTCCATCATATAAAACGAATAATTGCAACCAGTATGAAAGTTATGGTCATTTCTACGTTCCGGGCAACCTAGGCTTCACTCTATGGCGTTCTTCCACCACATCGAATAGCTGCGGGCTCAGAAGTCAACGCCTGAAGCATAAAATACAATATAATTACAACAGTTTTTCCATCATATAACAGGAATAATTGCAACCAGTTTGAAAGTGATGGCCATTTCTACGTTCCGGGCAACCTAGGCTTTACTCCAGGGCGTTGTTCCACCAGATCGAACAGTTAGGGCCTAAGAAGGCAACGCCAGAAGCATAAAATACAATATAAATATAACAGTTTTTCCATCGTATAAAACGAATAATAGCAACCAGTGTGAAAGTTATGGTCATTTCTACGTTCCGGGCAACCTAGGCTTCACCCCAGGTAGTTGTTCCAGCAGATCGAATAGTTAGGGCCTAAGAAGTGAACGCCAGCAGCATAAAATACAATATAAATACAACAGTTCTTCCATCATATAAAACGGGTAATTGCAACCAGTATGAAGGTTATGGTCATTTCTACGTTCCGGGCAACCTAGGCTTCACTCTATTGCGTTCTTCCACCACATCGAATAGCTACGGCCTCATAAGTCAACGCCTGAAGCATAGAATACAATAAAAATACAACAGTCTTTCCATCCGATAACTGGAATAATTGCAACCCGTGTGAAAGTGATGGTCATCTGTACGTTCCAGGCAACCTAGGCTTCACTCTAGGGCGTTGTTCCACCAGATCGAATTGTTAGGGCCTAAGAAGTCAACGCCAGAAGCATAAGATAGTATATAAATATAACAGTTTTTCCATCGTATAGAACGAATAATACCAACCAGTGTTAAAGTTATGGTCATTTCTACGTTCCCGGAAACCTAGGCTTCACCCTAGGGCGTTGTTCCACCAGATCGAATAGTTAGTGCCTTAGAAGTCCACGGCCGAAGCATAAAATACAAAATAAATAGAACTGTTTTTCCGTCGTATAAAACGAATAATAGCAACCAGTGTGAAAGTTATGATCATTTCTACGTTCCGGCAACTTAGGCTTCACCCCAGGGCGTTGTTCCACCAGATCGAATAGTTAGGGGCTAAGAAGTGAACGCCAGCAGCATAAAATACAATATAAATACAACAGTTCTTCCATCATATAAAACGAATAATTGCAACCAGTATGAAAGTTATGGTCATCTCTACGTTCCGGGCAGCCTAGGCTTCACTCTATGGCGTTCTTCCACCACATCGAATAGCTGCGGCGTCAGAAGTCAACGCCTGAAGCATAAAATACAATAAAAATACAACAGTCTTTCCATCCTATAACAGGAATAATTGCAACCAGTCTGAAAGTGATGGTCATTTCCACTTTCCGGGCAACCTAGGCTTCACCCCAGGTCGTTGCTCCAACAGATTGAATAGTTAGGGCCTTAGAAGTCAACGCCCGATGCATAAAATACAAAATAGATAGAACAGTTTTTCCATCGTGTAAAACGAATGATTGCTACCGGTGTGAAAGTTATGGTCATTTCTAAGTTCCGGTCAACCTAGGCTTCACCATAGGGCGTTATTCCACCAGATCGAATAGTTAGGGCCTAAGAAGTCAAGGCCCGAAGCATAAAATTCAATAAGGATGCAACAGTTTTTCCATCGTATAGCAGGAATAACTGCAAACAGTGTGAAAGTACTGGTCATTTCTACGTTCCGGGTAACCTAGGCTTTACTCTAGGGCGTTGTTCCACCAGATCGAACAGTTAGGGCCTAAGAAGGCAACGCCAGAAGCATAAAATACAATATAAATATAACAGTTTTTCCATCGTATAAAACGAATAATAGCAACCAGTGTGAAAGTTATGGTCATTTCTACGTTCCGGGCAACCTAGGCTTCACTCCAGGGCGTTGCTCCTCCAGATCGAATAGTTACGTCCTAAGAAGTCAATGCCAGAAGCATAAAATACGATATAAATACAACAGCTTTTCCATCGTATAAAACGAATAATTGCAACCAGTGTGAAAGTTATGGTCATTTCTACGTTCCGCGCAACCTAGGCTTCACCCCAGGTCGTTGTTCCACCAGATCGAATTGTTAGGGCCTAAGAAGTGAACGCCAGCAGCATAAAATACAATATAAGTACAACAGTTCTTCCATCATATAAAACGAATAATTGCAACCAGTATGAAAGTTATGGTCATTTCTACGTTCCGGGAAACCGAGGCTTCACTCTATGGCGTTCTTCCACCACATCGAATAGCTACGGCCTCAGAAGACAACGCCTGATGCATAAAATACAATAAAAATACAACAGCCTTTCCCTCCTATAACAGGAATAATTGCAACCAGTTTGAATGTGATGGTCATTTCTACGTTCCGGGCAACCTATGCTTCATTCTAGGGCGTTGCTCCAACAGATTGAATAGTTCGGACCTTAGCAGTCAACGCCCGAAACATAAAATACAATATAATTACAACAGTTTTTCCATCATATAACAGGAATAATTGCAACCAGTTTGAAAGTGATGGCCATTTCTACGTTCCGGGCAACCTAGGCTTCACTCTAGGGCGTTGCTCCACCAGATCGAATAGTTAGTGCCTTAGAAGTCATCGCCAGAAGCATTAAATACAATATAAACACAACAGTTTTTCCGACGTATAAAACGAATAATTGCAACCAGTATGAAAGTTATGGTCATTTCTACGTTCCGGGCGACCTAGGCTTCACTCTATGGCGTTCCTCCACTACATCGAATAGCAACGGCCTCAGAAGTTAATGCCTGAAGCATAAAATACAATAAAAATACAACAGTCTTTCCGTCCTATAACAGGGATAATTGCAACCCGTGTGAAAGTGATGGTCATTTGTACGTTCCAGGCAACCTAGGATTCACTCTAGGGCGTTGTTCCACCAAATCGAATTGTTAGGGCCTAAGAAGTCAACGCCCGATGCATAAAATACAAAATAAATAGAACAGTTTTTCCATCGTGTAAATCGAATAATTGCTACCGGTGTGAAAGTGATGGTCATTTCTACGTTCCGGGCAACCTAGGCTTCACTCTAGGGCGTTGCTCCACCAGATCGAATACTTAGTGCCTTAGAAGTCAACGCCAGAAGCATAAAACACAATATAAATACAACAGTTTTTCCATCGTATAAAACGAATAATTGCTATCAGTATGGAAGTGATGGTCATTTCTACGCTCCGGGCAACCTAGGCCTCACTCTAGCGCGTTGTTCCACCAGACTGAATAATTAGGGCCTAAGAAGTGAACGCCAGCAGCATAAAATACAATATAAATACAACAGTTTTTCCATCATATAAAACGAATAATTGCAACCAGCATGAAAGTTATGGTCATTTCTACGTTCCGGGCAACCTAGGCTTCACTCCAGGGCGTTGCTCCACCAGATCGAATAGTTACGTCCTAAGAAGTCAATGCCAGAAGCATAAAGTACGATATAAATACAACAGCTTTTCCATCGTATAAAACGAATAATTGCAACCAGTATGAAAGTTATGGTCATTTCTACGTTCCGGGCAACCCAGGCTTCACCCCAGGTAGTTGTTCCAGCAGATCGAATAGTTAGGGCCTAAGAAGTGAACGCCAGCAGCATAAAATACAATATAAATACAACAGTTCTTCCATCATATAAAACGGGTAATTGCAACCAGTATGAAGGTTATGGTCATTTCTACGTTCCGGGCAACCTAGGCTTCACTCTATTGCGTTCTTCCACCACATCGAATAGCTACGGCCTCATAAGTCAACGCCTGAAGCATAGAATACAATAAAAATACAACAGTCTTTCCATCCTATAACTGGAATAATTGCAACCCGTGTGAAAGTGATGGTCATCTGTACGTTCCAGGCAACCTAGGCTTCACTCTAGGGCGTTGTTCCACCAGATCGAATTGTTAGGGCCTAAGAAGTCAACGCCAGAAGCATAAGATAGTATATAAATATAACAGTTTTTCCATCGTATAGAACGAATAATACCAACCAGTGTTAAAGTTATGGTCATTTCTACGTTCCGGGAAACCTAGGCTTCACCCTAGGGCGTTGTTCCACCAGATCGAATAGTTAGTGCCTTAGAAGTCCACGGCCGAAGCATAAAATACAAAATAAATAGAACTGTTTTTCCGTCGTATAAAACGAATAATAGCAACCAGTGTGAAAGTTATGATCATTTCTACGTTCCGGCAACTTAGGCTTCACCCCACGGCGTTGTTCCACCAGATCGAATAGTTAGGGGCTAAGAAGTGAACGCCAGCAGCATAAAATACAATATAAATACAACAATTCTTCCATCATATAAAACGAATAATTGCAACCAGTATGAAAGTTATGGTCATCTCTACGTTCCGGGCAGCCTAGGCTTCACTCTATGGCGTTCTTCCACCACATCGAATAGCTGCGGCGTCAGAAGTCAACGCCTGAAGCATAAAATACAATAAAAATACAACAGTCTTTCCATCCTATAACAGGAATAATTCCAACCAGTCTGAAAGTGATGGTCATTTCTACTTTCCGGGCAACCTAGGCTTCACCCCAGGGCGTTGCTCCAACAGATTGAATAGTTAGGGCCTTAGAAGTCAACGCCCGATGCATAAAATACAAAATAGATAGAACAGTTTTTCCATCGTATAGAACGAATAATAGCATCCAGTGTGAAAGTTATGGTCATTTCGACGTTCCGGGCAACCCAGGCTACACCCTAGGGCGTTGCTCCAACAGATCGAATAGTTAGTGCCTTAGAAGTCCACGTCCGAAGTATAAAATACAAAATAAATAGAACTGTTTTTCCGTCGTATAAAACGAATAATTGCAACCAGTATGAGAGTTAACGTCATTTCTACGTTCCGGGCAACCTAGGCTTCACTCTATGGCGTTCTTCCACCACATCGAATAGCTGCGGCCTCAGAAGTCAACGCCTGAAGCATAAAATACAATATAATTACAACAGTTTTTCCATCATATAACAGGAATAATTGCAACCAGTTTGAAAGTGATGGCCATTTCTACGTTCCGGGCAACCTAGGCTTCACACTAGGGCGTTGATCCACCAGATAGAATAGTTAGGGCCTTAGAAGTCAACGCCAGAAGCATAAAATTCAATAAGGATGCAACAGTTTTTCCATCGTATAGCAGGAATAACTGCAAACAGTATGAAAGTACTAGTCATTTCTACGTTCCGGGTAACCTAGGCTTTACTCTAGGGCGTTGTTCCACCAGAACGAACAGTTAGGGCCTAAGAAGGCAACGCCAGAAACATAAAATACAATATAAATATAACAGTTTTTCCATCGTATAAAACGAATAATAGCAACCAGTGTGAAAGTTATGGTCATTTCTACGTTCCGGGCAACCTAGGCTTCACCCCAGGTAGTTGTTCCAGCAGATCGAATAGTTAGGGCCTAAGAAGTGAACGCCAGCAGCATAAAATACAATATAAATACAACAGTTCTTCCATCATATAAAACGGGTAATTGCAACCAGTATGAAGGTTATGGTCATTTCTACGTTCCGGGCAACCTAGGCTTCACTCTATTGCGTTCTTCCACCACATCGAATAGCTACGGCCTCATAAGTCAACGCCTGAAGCATAGAATACAATAAAAATACAACAGTCTTTCCATCCTATAACTGGAATAATTGCAACCCGTGTGAAAGTGATGGTCATCTGTACGTTCCAGGCAACCTAGGCTTCACTCTAGGGCGTTGTTCCACCAGATCGAATTGTTAGGGCCTAAGAAGTCAACGCCAGAAGCATAAGATAGTATATAAATATAACAGTTTTTCCATCGTATAGAACGAATAATACTAACCAGTGTAAAAGTTATGGTCATTTCTACGTTCCGGGAAACCTAGGCTTCACCCTAGGGCGTTGTTCCACCAGATCGAATAGTTAGGGCCTAAGAAGTGAACGCCAGAAGCATAAAATACAATATAAATACAACAGCTTTTCCATCATATAAAACGAGTAATTGCAACCAGTATGAAAGTTGTGGTCATTTCTACTTTCCGGGCAACCCTAGCTACCCCCTAGGTCGTTGCTCCAACAGATCGAGTAGTTAGGGCCTAAGAAGTGAATGCCAGAAGCATAAAATACAATATAAATACAACAGTTTTTCCATCATATAAAACGAGTAATTGCAACCAGTATGAAAGTTGTTGTCATTTCTACTTTCCGGGCAACCCAGGCTACACCCTAGGGCGTTGCTCCAACAGATCGAATAGTTAGTGCCTTAGAAGTCCACGGCCGAAGCATAAAATACAAAATAAATAAAACTGTTTTTCCGTCGTATAAAACGAATAATTGCAACCTGTATGAGAGTTAACGTCATTTCTACGTTCCGGGCAACCTAGGCTTCACTCTAGGGCGTTGCTCCACCAGATCGAATAGTTAGGGCCTTAGCAGTCAACGCCAGAATCATAAAATACATTAAAGATGCAACAGCTTTTCCATCGTATTAAACGAATAATTTCAACCAGTGTGAATGTTATGGTCATTTCTACATTCCGAGCAACCTAGGCTTCACTCTAGGGCGTTGATCCAACAGATTGAATAGTTAGAGCCTTAGGAGTCAACGCCCGAAGCATAAAATACAATATAAATATAACAGTCTTTCCATCATATAACAGGAATAATAGCAACCAGTTTGAAAGTGATGGTCATTTCTACGTTCCGGGCAACCTAGGCTTCACTCTAGAGCGTTGCTCCACCAGATCGAATAGTTAGTGCCTTAGAAGTCAACGCTAGAAGCATAAAATACAATATAAATACAACAGTCTTTCCATCCTAAAACTGGAATAATTGCAACCCGTGTGAAAGTGATGGTCATTTGTACGTTCCAGGCAACCTAGGCTTCACTCTAGGGCGTTGTTCCACCAGATCGAATTGTTAGGGCCTAAAAAGTCAACGCCAGAAGCATAAGATACAATATAAATATAACAGATTTGCCATCGTATAGAACGAATAATAGCATCCAGTGTGAAAGTCATGGTCATTTCTACGTTCCGGGCAACCTAGGCTTCACTCTAGGGCGTTGCTCCACCAGATCAAACAGTTAGTTCCTTAGAAGTCAACGCCAGCAGCATAAAATACAATATAAATACATCAGTTCTTCCATCATATAAAACGAATAATTGCAACCAGTATGAAAGTTATGGTCATTTCTACGTTCCGGGCAACCTAGGCTTCACTCTATGGCGTTCTTCCACCACATCGAATAGCTGCGGGCTCAGAAGTCAACGCCTGAAGCATAAAATACAATATAATTACAACAGTTTTTCCATCATATAACAGGAATAATTGCAACCAGTTTGAAAGTGATGGCCATTTCTACGTTCCGGGCAACCTAGGCTTTAGTCCAGGGCGTTGTTCCACCAGATCGAACAGTTAGGGCCTAAGAAGGCAACGCCAGAAGCATAAAATACAATATAAATATAACAGTTTTTCCATCGTATAAAACGAATAATAGCAACCAGTGTGAAAGTTATGGTCATTTCTACGTTCCGGGCAACCTAGGCTTCACCCCAGGTAGTTGTTCCAGCAGATCGAATAGTTAGGGCCTAAGAAGTGAACGCCAGCAGCATAAAATACAATATAAATACAACAGTTCTTCCATCATATAAAACGGGTAATTGCAACCAGTATGAAGGTTATGGTCATTTCTACGTTCCGGGCAACCTAGGCTTCACTCTATTGCGTTCTTCCACCACATCGAATAGCTACGGCCTCATAAGTCAACGCCTGAAGCATAGAATACAATAAAAATACAACAGTCTTTCCATCCGATAACTGGAATAATTGCAACCCGTGTGAAAGTGATGGTCATCTGTACGTTCCAGGCAACCTAGGCTTCACTCTAGGGCGTTGTTCCACCAGATCGAATTGTTAGGGCCTAAGAAGTCAACGCCAGAAGCATAAGATAGTATATAAATATAACAGTTTTTCCATCGTATAGAACGAATAATACCAACCAGTGTTAAAGTTATGGTCATTTCTACGTTCCCGGAAACCTAGGCTTCACCCTAGGGCGTTGTTCCACCAGATCGAATAGTTAGTGCCTTAGAAGTCCACGGCCGAAGCATAAAATACAAAATAAATAGAACTGTTTTTCCGTCGTATAAAACGAATAATAGCAACCAGTGTGAAAGTTATGATCATTTCTACGTTCCGGCAACTTAGGCTTCACCCCAGGGCGTTGTTCCACCAGATCGAATAGTTAGGGGCTAAGAAGTGAACGCCAGCAGCATAAAATACAATATAAATACAACAGTTCTTCCATCATATAAAACGAATAATTGCAACCAGTATGAAAGTTATGGTCATCTCTACGTTCCGGGCAGCCTAGGCTTCACTCTATGGCGTTCTTCCACCACATCGAATAGCTGCGGCGTCAGAAGTCAACGCCTGAAGCATAAAATACAATAAAAATACAACAGTCTTTCCATCCTATAACAGGAATAATTGCAACCAGTCTGAAAGTGATGGTCATTTCCACTTTCCGGGCAACCTAGGCTTCACCCCAGGTCGTTGCTCCAACAGATTGAATAGTTAGGGCCTTAGAAGTCAACGCCCGATGCATAAAATACAAAATAGATAGAACAGTTTTTCCATCGTGTAAAACGAATGATTGCTACCGGTGTGAAAGTTATGGTCATTTCTAAGTTCCGGTCAACCTAGGCTTCACCATAGGGCGTTATTCCACCAGATCGAATAGTTAGGGCCTAAGAAGTCAAGGCCCGAAGCATAAAATTCAATAAGGATGCAACAGTTTTTCCATCGTATAGCAGGAATAACTGCAAACAGTGTGAAAGTACTGGTCATTTCTACGTTCCGGGTAACCTAGGCTTTACTCTAGGGCGTTGTTCCACCAGATCGAACAGTTAGGGCCTAAGAAGGCAACGCCAGAAGCATAAAATACAATATAAATATAACAGTTTTTCCATCGTATAAAACGAATAATTGCTACCAGTATGGAAGTGATGGTCATTTCTACGTTCCGGGCAACCTAGGCCTCACTCTAGGGCGTTGTTCCACCAGATTGAATAGTTAGGGCCTAAGAAATCAACGCCAGAAGCATAAAATATTATATAAATATAACAGTTTTTCCATCGTATAAAACGAATAATTGCAACCAGTATGAAAGTTATGGTCATTTCTACGTTCCGGGCAACCTAGGCTTGACTCTAGGGCGTTGTTCCACCAGATCGAACAGTTAGGGCCTAAGAAGGCAACGCCAGAAGCATAAAATACAATATAAATATAACAGTTTTTCCATCGTATAGAACGAATAATAGCATCCAGTGTGAAAGTTATGGTTATTTCTACGTTCCGGGCAACCTAGGCTTCACTCTAGGGCGTTGCTCCACCAGATCGAATAGTTAGGGCCTTAGAAGTCAACGCCAGAATCATAAAATACAATAAAGATGCAACAGGTTTTCCATCGTATTAAACGAATAATTTCAACCAGTGTGAATGTTATGGTCATTTCTACATTCCGAGCAACCTAGCCTTCACTCTAGGGCGTTGATCCAACAGATTGAATAGTTAGGGCCTTAGCAGTCAACGCCCGAAGCATAAAATACAATATAAATACAACAGTTTTTCCATCACATAACAGGAATAATTGCAACCAGTTTGAAAGTGATGGTCATTTCTACGTTCCGGGCAACCTAGGCTTCACTCTAGAGCGTTGCTCCACCAGATCGAATAGTTAGTGCCTTAGAAGTCAACGCCAGAAGCATTAAATACAATATAAATACAACAGTTTTTCCATCGTATAAAACGAATAATTGCAACCAGTATGAAAGTTATGGTCATTTCTACGTTCCGGGCAACCTAGGCTTCACTCTATGGCGTTCTTCCACTACATCGAATAGCTACGGCCTCAGAAGTCAACGCCTGAAGCATAAAATACAATAAAAATACAACAGTCTTTCCATCCTATAACAGGAATAATTGCAACCAGTTTGATAGTGATGGTCATTTCTACGTTCCGGGGAACCTAGGCTTCACTCTAGGGCGTTGCTCCACCAGATCGAATAGTTTGTGCCTTAGATGTCAACGCCAGAAACATAAAATACAATATAAACACAACAGTTTTTCCATCGTATAAAACGAATAATTGCTACCAGTATGGAAGTGATGGTCTTTTCTACGTTCCGGGCAACCTAGGCTTCACCCCAGGTCGTTGTTCCACCAGATCGAATAGTTAGGGCCTAAGAAGTGAACGCCAGCAGCATAAAATACAATATAAGTACAACAGTTCTTCCATCATATAAAACGAATAATTGCAACCAGTATGAAAGTTATGGTCATTTCTACGTTCCGGGCAACCTAGGCTTCACTCTATGGCGTTCTTCCACTACATCGAATAGCAACGGCCTCAGAAGTTAATGCCTGAAGCATAAAATACAATAAAAATACAACAGTCTTTCCGGCCTATAACAGGGATAATTGCAACCCGTGTGAAAGTGATGGTCATTTGTACGTTCCAGGCAACCTAGGATTCACTCTAGGGCGTTGTTCCACCAAATCGAATTGTTAGGGCCTAAGAAGTCAACGCCCGATGCATAAAATACAAAATAAATAGAACAGTTTTTCCATCGTGTAAAACGAATAATTGCTACCGGTGTGAAAGTGATGGTCATTTCTACGTTCCGGGCAACCTAGGCTTCACTCTAGGGCGTTGCTCCACCAGATCGAATAGTTAGTGCCTTAGAAGTCAACGCCAGAAGCATAAAATACAATATAAATACAACAGTTTTTCCATCGTATAAAACGAATAATTGCTATCAGTATGGAAGTGATGGTCATTTCTACGTTCCGGGCAACGTAGGCCTCACTCTAGCGCGTTGTTCCACCAGACTGAATAATTAGGGCCTAAGAAGTGAACGCCAGCAGCATAAAATACAATATAAATACAACAGTTCTTCCATCATATAAAACGAATAATTGCAACCAGCATGAAAGTTATGGTCATTTCTACGTTCCGGGCAACCTAGGCTTCACTCCAGGGCGTTGCTCCACCAGATCGAATAGTTACGTCCTAAGAAGTCAATGCCAGAAGCATAAAATACGATATAAATACAACAGCTTTTCCATCGTGTAAAACGAATAATTGCAACCAGTGTGAAAGTTATGGTCATTTCTACGTTCCGGGCAACCTAGGCTTCACCCCAGATCGTTGTTCAACCAGATCGAATAGTTAGGGCCTAAGAAGTGAACGCCAGCAGCATAAAATACAATATAAGTACAACAGTTCTTCCATCATATAAAACGAATAATTGCAACCAGTATGAAAGTTATGGTCATTTCTACGTTCCGGGCAACCTAGGCTTCACTCTATGGCGTTCTTCCACCACATCGAATAGCTACGGCCTCAGAAGACAACGCCTGATGCATAAAATACAATAAAAATACAAAAGTCTTTCCATCCTATAACAGGAATAATTGCAACCCGTGTGACAGTGATGGTCATTTGTACGTTCCAGGCAACCTAGGCTTCACTCTAGGGCGTTGCTCCACCAGATCGAATTGTTAGGGCCTAAGAAGTCAACGCCAGAAGCATAAGATACAATATAAATACAACAGTTTTTCCATCATATAACAGGAATAATTGCAACCAGTTTGAAAGTGATGGTCATTTCTACGTTCCGGGTAACCTAGGCTTCACTCTAGGGCGTTGCTCCAACAGATTCAATAGTTCGGACCTTAGCAGTCAACGCCCGAAACATAAAATACAATATAATTACAACAGTTTTTCCATCATATGACAGGAATAATTGCAACCAGTTTGAAAGTGATGGCCATTTCTACGTTCCGGGCAACCTAGGCTTCACTCTAGGGCGTTGCTCCACCAGATCGAATAGTTAGTGCCTTAGAAGTCATCGCCACAAGCATAAAATACAATATAAACACAACAGTTTTTCCAACGTATAAAACGAATAATTGCAACCAGTATGAAAGTTATGGTAATTTCTACGTTCCGGGCAACCTATGCTTCACTCTATGGCGTTCCTCCACTACATCGAATAGCAACGGCCTCAGAAGTTAATGCCTGAAGCATAAAATACAATAAAAATACAACAGTCTTTCCGTCCTATAACAGGGATAATTGCAACCCGTGTGAAAGTGATGGTCATTTGTACGTTCCAGGCAACCTAGGCTTCACTCTAGGGCGTTGTTCCACCAAATCGAATTGTTAGGGCCTAAGAAGGCAACGCCAAAAGCATAAAATACAATATAAATATAACAGTTTTTCCATCGTATAGAACGAATAATAGCATCCAGTGTGAAAGTTATGGTTATTTCTACGTTCCGGGCAACCTAGGCTTCACTCTAGGGCGTTGCTCTACCAGATCAAACTGTTAGTTCCTTAGAAGTCAACACGCGAAGCATAAAATACAAAATAAATAGAACAGTTTTTCCATCGTATAAAACGAATAATAGCAACCAGTGTGAAAGTTATGGTCATTTCTACGTTCCGGCAACCTAGGCTTCACCCCAGGTCGTCGTTCCACCAGATCGAATAGTTAGGGCCTAAGAAGTGAACGCCAGAAGCATAAAATACAATATAAATACAACAGTTTTTCTATCATATAAAACGAGTAAATGCAACCAGTATGAAAGTTGTGGTCATTTCTACTTTCCGGGCAACCTAGGCTACACCCTAGGGCGTTGCTCCACCAGATCGAATAGCTAGGGCCTTAGAAGTCAACGCCAGAATCATAAAATACAATAAAGATGCAACAGGTTTTCCATCGTATTAAACGAATAATTTCAACCAGTGTGAATGTTATGGTCATTTCTACATTCCGAGCAACCTAGCCTTCACTCTAGGGCGTTGATCCAACAGATTGAATAGTTAGGGCCTTAGCAGTCAACGCCCGAAGCATAAAATACAATATAAATACAACAGTTTTTCCATCATATAACAGGAATAATTGCAACCAGTATGAAAGTTATGGTCATTTCTACGTTCCGGGCAACCCAGGCTTCACTCTATGGCGTTCTTCCACCACACAGAATAGCTACGGCCTCAGAAGACAACGCCTGATGCATAAAATACAATAAAAATACAACAGTCTTTCCATCCTATAACAGGAATAATTGCAACCCGTGTGAAAGTGATGGTCATTTGTACGTTCCAGGCAACCTAGGCTTCACTCTAGGGCGTTGCTCCACCAGATCGAATTGTTAGGGCCTAAGAAGTCAACGCCAGAAGCATAAGATACAATATAAATACAACAGTTTTTCCATCATATAACAGGAATAATTGCAACCAGTTTGAAAGTGATGGTCATTTCTACGTTCCGGGTAACCTAGGCTTCACTCTAGGGCGTTGCTCCAACAGATTCAATAGTTCGGACCTTAGCAGTCAACGCCCGAAACATAAAATACAATATAATTACAACAGTTTTTCCATCATATGACAGGAATAATTGCAACCAGTTTGAAAGTGATGGCCATTTCTACGTTCCGGGCAACCTAGGCTTCACTCTAGGGCGTTGCTCCACCAGATCGAATAGTTAGTGCCTTAGAAGTCATCGCCACAAGCATAAAATACAATATAAACACAACAGTTTTTCCAACGTATAAAACGAATAATTGCAACCAGTATGAAAGTTATGGTAATTTCTACGTTCCGGGCAACCTATGCTTCACTCTATGGCGTTCCTCCACTACATCGAATAGCAACGGCCTCAGAAGTTAATGCCTGAAGCATAAAATACAATAAAAATACAACAGTCTTTCCGTCCTATAACAGGGATAATTGCAACCCGTGTGAAAGTGATGGTCATTTGTACGTTCCAGGCAACCTAGGCTTCACTCTAGGGCGTTGTTCCACCAAATCGAATTGTTAGGGCCTAAGAAGGCAACGCCAAAAGCATAAAATACAATATAAATATAACAGTTTTTCCATCGTATAGAACGAATAATAGCATCCAGTGTGAAAGTTATGGTTATTTCTACGTTCCGGGCAACCTAGGCTTCACTCTAGGGCGTTGCTCTACCAGATCAAACTGTTAGTTCCTTAGAAGTCAACACGCGAAGCATAAAATACAAAATAAATAGAACAGTTTTTCCATCGTATAAAACGAATAATAGCAACCAGTGTGAAAGTTATGGTCATTTCTACGTTCCGGCAACCTAGGCTTCACCCCAGGTCGTCGTTCCACCAGATCGAATAGTTAGGGCCTAAGAAGTGAACGCCAGAAGCATAAAATACAATATAAATACAACAGTTTTTCTATCATATAAAACGAGTAAATGCAACCAGTATGAAAGTTGTGGTCATTTCTACTTTCCGGGCAACCTAGGCTACACCCTAGGGCGTTGCTCCACCAGATCGAATAGCTAGGGCCTTAGAAGTCAACGCCAGAATCATAAAATACAATAAAGATGCAACAGGTTTTCCATCGTATTAAACGAATAATTTCAACCAGTGTGAATGTTATGGTCATTTCTACATTCCGAGCAACCTAGCCTTCACTCTAGGGCGTTGATCCAACAGATTGAATAGTTAGGGCCTTAGCAGTCAACGCCCGAAGCATAAAATACAATATAAATACAACAGTTTTTCCATCATATAACAGGAATAATTGCAACCAGTATGAAAGTTATGGTCATTTCTACGTTCCGGGCAACCCAGGCTTCACTCTATGGCGTTCTTCCACCACACAGAATAGCTACGGCCTCAGAAGACAACGCCTGATGCATAAAATACAATAAAAATACAACAGTCTTTCCATCCTATAACAGGAATAATTGCAACCCGTGTGAAAGTGATGGTCATTTGTACGTTCCAGGCAACCTAGGCTTCACTCTAGGGCGTTGCTCCACCAGATCGAATTGTTAGGGCCTAAGAAGTCAACGCCAGAAGCATAAGATACAATATAAATACAACAGTTTTTCCATCATATGCCAGGAATAATTGCAACCAGTTTGAAAGTGATGGTCATTTCTACGTTCCAGGCAACCTAGGCTTCACTCTAGGGCGTTGCTCCACCAGATCGAATTGTTAGGGCCTAAGAAGTCAACGCCAGAAGCATAAAATACAATATAAATACAACAGTTTTTCCATCGTATAAAACGAATAATTGCTACCAGTATGGAAGTGATGGTCATTTCTACGTTCCGGGCAACCTAGGCCTCACTCTAGCGCGTTGTTCCGCCAGACTGAATAATTAGGGCCTAAGAAGTGAACGCCAGCAGCATAAAATACAATATAAATACAACAGTTTTTCCATCATATAAAACGAATAATTGCAACCAGCATGAAAGTTATGGTCATTTCTACGTTCCGGGCAACCTAGGCTTCACTCCAGGGCGTTGCTCCTCCAGATCGAATAGTTACGTCCTAAGAAGTCAATGCCAGAAGCATAAAATACGATATAAATACAACAGCTTTTCCATCGTATAAAACGAATAATTGCAACCAGTGTGAAAGTTATGGTCATTTCTACGTTCCGGGCAACCTAGGCTTCACCACAGGTCGTTGTTCCACCAGATCGAATTGTTAGGGCCTAAGAAGTGAACGCCAGCAGCATAAAATACAATATAAGTACAACAGTTCTTCCATCATATAAAACGAATAATTGCAACCAGTATGAAAGTTATGGTCATTTCTACGTTCCGGGAAACCGAGGCTTCACTCTATGGCGTTCTTCCACCACATCGAATAGCTACGGCCTCAGAAGACAACGCCTGATGCATAAAATACAATAAAAATACAACAGCCTTTCCCTCCTATAACAGGAATAATTGCAACCAGTTTGAATGTGATGGTCATTTCTACGTTCCGGGCAACCTATGCTTCACTCTAGGGCGTTGCTCCAACAGATTGAATAGTTCGGACCTTAGCAGTCAACGCCCGAAACATAAAATACAATATAATTACAACAGTTTTTCCATCATATAACAGGAATAATTGCAACCAGTTTGAAAGTGATGGCCATTTCTACGTTCCGGGCAACCTAGGCTTCACTCTAGGGCGTTGCTCCACCAGATCGAATAGTTAGTGCCTTAGAAGTCATCGCCAGAAGCATTAAATACAATATAAACACAACAGTTTTTCCGACGTATAAAACGAATAATTGCAACCAGTATGAAAGTTATGGTCATTTCTACGTTCCGGGCAACCTAGGCTTCACTCTATGGCGTTCCTCCACTACATCGAATAGCAACGGCCTCAGAAGTTAATGCCTGAAGCATAAAATACAATAAAAATACAACAGTCTTTCCGTCCTATAACAGGGATAATTGCAACCCGTGTGAAAGTGATAGTCATTTGTACGTTCCAGGCAACCTAGGATTCACTCTAGGGCGTTGTTCCACCAAATCGAATTGTTAGGGCCTAAGAAGTCAACGCCCGATGCATAAAATACAAAATAAATAGAACAGTTTTTCCATCGTGTAAATCGAATAATTGCTACCGGTGTGAAAGTGATGGTCATTTCTACGTTCCGGGCAACCTAGGCTTCACTCTAGGGCGTTGCTCCACCAGATCGAATACTTAGTGCCTTAGAAGTCAACGCCAGAAGCATAAAACACAATATAAATACAACAGTTTTTCCATCGTATAAAACGAATAATTGCTATCAGTATGGAAGTGATGGTCATTTCTACGTTCCGGGCAACCTACGCCTCACTCTAGCGCGTTGTTCCACCAGACTGAATAATTAGGGCCTAAGAAGTGAACGCCAGCAGCATAAAATACAATATAAATACAACAGTTTTTCCATCATATAAAACGAATAATTGCAACCAGCATGAAAGTTATGGTCATTTCTACGTTCCGGGCAACCTAGGCTTCACTCCAGGGCGTTGCTCCACCAGATCGAATAGTTACGTCCTAAGAAGTCAATGCCAGAAGCATAAAGTACGATATAAATACAACAGCTTTTCCATCGTATAAAACGAATAATTGCAACCAGTATGAAAGTTATGGTCATTTCTACGTTCCGGGCAACCCAGGCTTCACCCCAGGTAGTTGTTCCAGCAGATCGAATAGTTAGGGCCTAAGAAGTGAACGCCAGCAGCATAAAATACAATATAAATACAACAGTTCTTCCATCATATAAAACGGGTAAATGCAACCAGTATGAAGGTTATGGTCATTTCTACGTTCCGGGCAACCTAGGCTTCACTCTATTGCGTTCTTCCACCACATCGAATAGCTACGGCCTCATAAGTCAACGCCTGAAGCATAGAATACAATAAAAATACAACAGTCTTTCCATCCTATAACTGGAATAATTGCAACCCGTGTGAAAGTGATGGTCATCTGTACGTTCCAGGCAACCTAGGCTTCACTCTAGGGCGTTGTTCCACCAGATCGAATTGTTAGGGCCTAAGAAGTCAACGCCAGAAGCATAAGATGGTATATAAATATAACAGTTTTTCCATCGTATAGAACGAATAATACCAACCAGTGTTAAAGTTATGGTCATTTCTACGTTCCGGGAAACCTAGGCTTCACCCTAGGGCGTTGTTCCACCAGATCGAATAGTTAGTGCCTTAGAAGTCCACGGCCGAAGCATAAAATACAAAATAAATAGAACTGTTTTTCCGTCGTATAAAACGAATAATAGCAACCAGTGTGAAAGTTATGATCATTTCTACGTTCCGGCAACTTAGGCTTCACCCCAGGGCGTTGTTCCACCAGATCGAATAGTTAGGGGCTAAGAAGTGAACGCCAGCAGCATAAAATACAATATAAATACAACAGTTCTTCCATCATATAAAACGAATAATTGCAACCAGTATGAAAGTTATGGTCATCTCTACGTTCCGGGCAGCCTAGGCTTCACTCTATGGCGTTCTTCCACCACATCGAATAGCTGCGGCGTCAGAAGTCAACGCCTGAAGCATAAAATACAATAAAAATACAACAGTCTTTCCATCCTATAACAGGAATAATTCCAACCAGTCTGAAAGTGATGGTCATTTCTACTTTCCGGGCAACCTAGGCTTCACCCCAGGGCGTTGCTCCAACAGATTGAATAGTTAGGGCCTTAGAAGTCAACGCCCGATGCATAAAATACAAAATAGATAGAACAGTTTTTCCATCGTATAGAACGAATAATAGCATCCAGTGTGAAAGTTATGGTCATTTCTACGTTCCGGGCAACCCAGGCTACACCCTAGGGCGTTGCTCCAACAGATCGAATAGTTAGTGCCTTAGAAGTCCACGTCCGAAGCATAAAATACAAAATAAATAGAACTGTTTTTCCGTCGTATAAAACGAATAATTGCAACCAGTATGAGAGTTAACGTCATTTCTACGTTCCGGGCAACCTAGGCTTCACTCTATGGCGTTCTTCCACCACATCGAATAGCTGCGGCCTCAGAAGTCAACGCCTGAAGCATAAAATACAATATAATTACAACAGTTTTTCCATCATATAACAGGAATAATTGCAACCAGTTTGAAAGTGATGGCCATTTCTACGTTCCGGGCAACCTAGGCTTCACACTAGGGCGTTGATCCACCAGATAGAATAGTTAGGGCCTTAGAAGTCAACGCCAGAAGCATAAAATTCAATAAGGATGCAACAGTTTTTCCATCGTATAGCAGGAATAACTGCAAACAGTATGAAAGTACTGGTCATTTCTACGTTCCGGGTAACCTAGGCTTTACTCTAGGGCGTTGTTCCACCAGATCGAACAGTTAGGGCCTAAGAAGGCAACGCCAGAAGCATAAAATACAATATAAATATAACAGTTTTTCCATCGTATAAAACGAATAATAGCAACCAGTGTGAAAGTTATGGTCATTTCTACGTTCCGGGCAACCTAGGCTTCACTCCAGGGCGTTGCTCCTCCAGATCGAATAGTTACGTCCTAAGAAGTCAATGCCAGAAGCATAAAATACGATATAAATACAACAGCTTTTCCATCGTATAAAACGAATAATTGCAACCAGTGTGAAAGTTATGGTCATTTCTACGTTCCGCGCAACCTAGGCTTCACCCCAGGTCGTTGTTCCACCAGATCGAATTGTTAGGGCCTAAGAAGTGAACGCCAGCAGCATAAAATACAATATAAGTACAACAGTTCTTCCATCATATAAAACGAATAATTGCAACCAGTATGAAAGTTATGGTCATTTCTACGTTCCGGGAAACCGAGGCTTCACTCTATGGCGTTCTTCCACCACATCGAATAGCTACGGCCTCAGAAGACAACGCCTGATGCATAAAATACAATAAAAATACAACAGCCTTTCCCTCCTATAACAGGAATAATTGCAACCAGTTTGAATGTGATGGTCATTTCTACGTTCCGGGCAACCTATGCTTCACTCTAGGGCGTTGCTCCAACAGATTGAATAGTTCGGACCTTAGCAGTCAACGCCCGAAACATAAAATACAATATAATTACAACAGTTTTTCCATCATATAACAGGAATAATTGCAGCCAGTTTGAAAGTGATGGCCATTTCTACGTTCCGGGCAACCTAGGCTTCACTCTAGGGCGTTGCTCCACCAGATCGAATAGTTAGTGCCTTAGAAGTCATCGCCAGAAGCATTAAATACAATATAAACACAACAGTTTTTCCGACGTATAAAACGAATAATTGCAACCAGTATGAAAGTTATGGTCATTTCTACGTTCCGGGCGACCTAGGCTTCACTCTATGGCGTTCCTCCACTACATCGAATAGCAACGGCCTCAGAAGTTAATGCCTGAAGCATAAAATACAATAAAAATACAACAGTCTTTCCGTCCTATAACAGGGATAATTGCAACCCGTGTGAAAGTGATGGTCATTTGTACGTTCCAGGCAACCTAGGATTCACTCTAGGGCGTTGTTCCACCAAATCGAATTGTTAGGGCCTAAGAAGTCAACGCCCGATGCATAAAATACAAAATAAATAGAACAGTTTTTCCATCGTGTAAATCGAATAATTGCTACCGGTGTGAAAGTGATGGTCATTTCTACGTTCCGGGCAACCTAGGCTTCACTCTAGGGCGTTGCTCCACCAGATCGAATACTTAGTGCCTTAGAAGTCAACGCCAGAAGCATAAAACACAATATAAATACAACAGTTTTTCCATCGTATAAAACGAATAATTGCTATCAGTATGGAAGTGATGGTCATTTCTACGCTCCGGGCAACCTAGGCCTCACTCTAGCGCGTTGTTCCACCAGACTGAATAATTAGGGCCTAAGAAGTGAACGCCAGCAGCATAAAATACAATATAAATACAACAGTTTTTCCATCATATAAAACGAATAATTGCAACCAGCATGAAAGTTATGGTCATTTCTACGTTCCGGGCAACCTAGGCTTCACTCCAGGGCGTTGCTCCACCAGATCGAATAGTTACGTCCTAAGAAGTCAATGCCAGAAGCATAAAGTACGATATAAATACAACAGCTTTTCCATCGTATAAAACGAATAATTGCAACCAGTATGAAAGTTATGGTCATTTCTACGTTCCGGGCAACCCAGACTTCACCCCAGGTAGTTGTTCCAGCAGATCGAATAGTTAGGGCCTAAGAAGTGAACGCCAGCAGCATAAAATACAATATAAATACAACAGTTCTTCCATCATATAAAACGGGTAATTGCAACCAGTATGAAGGTTATGGTCATTTCTACGTTCCGGGCAACCTAGGCTTCACTCTATTGCGTTCTTCCACCACATCGAATAGCTACGGCCTCATAAGTCAACGCCTGAAGCATAGAATACAATAAAAATACAACAGTCTTTCCATCCTATAACTGGAATAATTGCAACCCGTGTGAAAGTGATGGCCATCTGTACGTTCCAGGCAACCTAGGCTTCACTCTAGGGCGTTGTTCCACCAGATCGAATTGTTAGGGCCTAAGAAGTCAACGCCAGAAGCATAAGATAGTATATAAATATAACAGTTTTTCCATCGTATAGAACGAATAATACCAACCAGTGTTAAAGTTATGGTCATTTCTACGTTCCGGGAAACCTAGGCTTCACCCTAGGGCGTTGTTCCACCAGATCGAATAGTTAGTGCCTTAGAAGTCCACGGCCGAAGCATAAAATACAAAATAAATAGAACTGTTTTTCCGTCGTATAAAACGAATAATAGCAACCAGTGTGAAAGTTATGATCATTTCTACGTTCCGGCAACTTAGGCTTCACCCCACGGCGTTGTTCCACCAGATCGAATAGTTAGGGGCTAAGAAGTGAACGCCAGCAGCATAAAATACAATATAAATACAACAATTCTTCCATCATATAAAACGAATAATTGCAACCAGTATGAAAGTTATGGTCATCTCTACGTTCCGGGCAGCCTAGGCTTCACTCTATGGCGTTCTTCCACCACATCGAATAGCTGCGGCGTCAGAAGTCAACGCCTGAAGCATAAAATACAATAAAAATACAACAGTCTTTCCATCCTATAACAGGAATAATTCCAACCAGTCTGAAAGTGATGGTCATTTCTACTTTCCGGGCAACCTAGGCTTCACCCCAGGGCGTTGCTCCAACAGATTGAATAGTTAGGGCCTTAGAAGTCAACGCCCGATGCATAAAATACAAAATAGATAGAACAGTTTTTCCATCGTATAGAACGAATAATAGCATCCAGTGTGAAAGTTATGGTCATTTCTACGTTCCGGGCAACCCAGGCTACACCCTAGGGCGTTGCTCCAACAGATCGAATAGTTAGTGCCTTAGAAGTCCACGTCCGAAGTATAAAATACAAAATAAATAGAACTGTTTTTCCGTCGTATAAAACGAATAATTGCAACCAGTATGAGAGTTAACGTCATTTCTACGTTCCGGGCAACCTAGGCTTCACTCTATGGCGTTCTTCCACCACATCGAATAGCTGCGGCCTCAGAAGTCAACGCCTGAAGCATAAAATACAATATAATTACAACAGTTTTTCCATCATATAACAGGAATAATTGCAACCAGTTTGAAAGTGATGGCCATTTCTACGTTCCGGGCAACCTAGGCTTCACACTAGGGCGTTGATCCACCAGATAGAATAGTTAGGGCCTTAGAAGTCAACGCCAGAAGCATAAAATTCAATAAGGATGCAACAGTTTTTCCATCGTATAGCAGGAATAACTGCAAACAGTATGAAAGTACTAGTCATTTCTACGTTCCGGGTAACCTAGGCTTTACTCTAGGGCGTTGTTCCACCAGAACGAACAGTTAGGGCCTAAGAAGGCAACGCCAGAAGCATAAAATACAATATAAATATAACAGTTTTTCCATCGTATAAAACGAATAATAGCAACCAGTGTGAAAGTTATGGTCATTTCTACGTTCCGGGCAACCTAGGCTTCACCCCAGGTAGTTGTTCCAGCAGATCGAATAGTTAGGGCCTAAGAAGTGAACGCCAGCAGCATAAAATACAATATAAATACAACAGTTCTTCCATCATATAAAACGGGTAATTGCAACCAGTATGAAGGTTATGGTCATTTCTACGTTCCGGGCAACCTAGGCTTCACTCTATTGCGTTCTTCCACCACATCGAATAGCTACGGCCTCATAAGTCAACGCCTGAAGCATAGAATACAATAAAAATACAACAGTCTTTCCATCCTATAACTGGAATAATTGCAACCCGTGTGAAAGTGATGGTCATCTGTACGTTCCAGGCAACCTAGGCTTCACTCTAGGGCGTTGTTCCACCAGATCGAATTGTTAGGGCCTAAGAAGTCAACGCCAGAAGCATAAGATAGTATATAAATATAACAGTTTTTCCATCGTATAGAACGAATAATACTAACCAGTGTAAAAGTTATGGTCATTTCTACGTTCCGGGAAACCTAGGCTTCACCCTAGGGCGTTGTTCCACCAGATCGAATAGTTAGGGCCTAAGAAGTGAACGCCAGAAGCATAAAATACAATATAAATACAACAGCTTTTCCATCATATAAAACGAGTAATTGCAACCAGTATGAAAGTTGTGGTCATTTCTACTTTCCGGGCAACCCTAGCTACCCCCTAGGTCGTTGCTCCAACAGATCGAATAGTTAGGGCCTAAGAAGTGAATGCCAGAAGCATAAAATACAATATAAATACAACAGTTTTTCCATCATATAAAACGAGTAATTGCAACCAGTATGAAAGTTGTTGTCATTTCTACTTTCCGGGCAACCCAGGCTACACCCTAGGGCGTTGCTCCAACAGATCGAATAGTTAGTGGCTTAGAAGTCCACGGCCGAAGCATAAAATACAAAATAAATAAAACTGTTTTTCCGTCGTATAAAACGAATAATTGCAACCTGTATGAGAGTTAACGTCATTTCTACGTTCCGGGCAACCTAGGCTTCACTCTAGGGCGTTGCTCCACCAGATCGAATAGTTAGGGCCTTAGCAGTCAACGCCAGAATCATAAAATACATTAAAGATGCAACAGCTTTTCCATCGTATTAAACGAATAATTTCAACCAGTGTGAATGTTATGGTCATTTCTACATTCCGAGCAACCTAGGCTTCACTCTAGGGCGTTGATCCAACAGATTGAATAGTTAGAGCCTTAGGAGTCAACGCCCGAAGCATAAAATACAATATAAATATAACAGTCTTTCCATCATATAACAGGAATAATAGCAACCAGTTTGAAAGTGATGGTCATTTCTACGTTCCGGGCAACCTAGGCTTCACTCTAGAGCGTTGCTCCACCAGATCGAATAGTTAGTGCCTTAGAAGTCAACGCCAGAAGCATAAAATACAATATAAATACAACAGTCTTTCCATCCTAAAACTGGAATAATTGCAACCAGTATGAAGGTTATGGTCATTTCTACGTTCCGGGCAACCTAGGCTTCACTCTATTGCGTTCTTCCACCACATCGAATAGCTACGGCCTCATAAGTCAACGCCTGAAGCATAGAATACAATAAAAATACAACAGTCTTTCCATCCGATAACTGGAATAATTGCAACCCGTGTGAAAGTGATGGTCATCTGTACGTTCCAGGCAACCTAGGCTTCACTCTAGGGCGTTGTTCCACCAGATCGAATTGTTAGGGCCTAAGAAGTCAACGCCAGAAGCATAAGATAGTATATAAATATAACAGTTTTTCCATCGTATAGAACGAATAATACCAACCAGTGTTAAAGTTATGGTCATTTCTACGTTCCCGGAAACCTAGGCTTCACCCTAGGGCGTTGTTCCACCAGATCGAATAGTTAGTGCCTTAGAAGTCCACGGCCGAAGCATAAAATACAAAATAAATAGAACTGTTTTTCCGTCGTATAAAACGAATAATAGCAACCAGTGTGAAAGTTATGATCATTTCTACGTTCCGGCAACTTAGGCTTCACCCCAGGGCGTTGTTCCACCAGATCGAATAGTTAGGGGCTAAGAAGTGAACGCCAGCAGCATAAAATACAATATAAATACAACAGTTCTTCCATCATATAAAACGAATAATTGCAACCAGTATGAAAGTTATGGTCATCTCTACGTTCCGGGCAGCCTAGGCTTCACTCTATGGCGTTCTTCCACCACATCGAATAGCTGCGGCGTCAGAAGTCAACGCCTGAAGCATAAAATACAATAAAAATACAACAGTCTTTCCATCCTATAACAGGAATAATTGCAACCAGTCTGAAAGTGATGGTCATTTCCACTTTCGGGGCAACCTAGGCTTCACCCCAGGGCGTTGCTCCAACAGATTGAATAGTTAGGGCCTTAGAAGTCAACGCCCGATGCATAAAATACAAAATAGATAGAACAGTTTTTCCATCGTGTAAAACGAATGATTGCTACCGGTGTGAAAGTTATGGTCATTTCTAAGTTCCGGTCAACCTAGGCTTCACCATAGGGCGTTATTCCACCAGATCGAATAGTTAGGGCCTAAGAAGTCAAGGCCCGAAGCATAAAATTCAATAAGGATGCAACAGTTTTTCCATCGTATAGCAGGAATAACTGCAAACAGTGTGAAAGTACTGGTCATTTCTACGTTCCGGGTAACCTAGGCTTTACTCTAGGGCGTTGTTCCACCAGATCGAACAGTTAGGGCCTAAGAAGGCAACGCCAGAAGCATAAAATACAATATAAATATAACAGTTTTTCCATCGTATAAAACGAATAATAGCAACCAGTGTGAAAGTTATGGTCATTTCTACGTTCCGGGCAACCTAGGCTTCACCCCAGGTCGTTGTTCCAGCAGATCGAATAGTTAGGGCCTAAGAAGTGAACGCCAGCAGCATAAAATACAATATAAATACAACAGTTCTTCCATCATATAAAACGGGTAATTGCAACCAGTATGAAGGTTATGGTCATTTCTACGTTCCGGGCAACCTAGGCTTCACTCTATTACGTTCTTCCACCACATCGAATAGCTACGGCCTCAGAAGTCAACGCCTGAAGCATAGAATACAATAAAAATACAACAGTCTTTCCATCCTATAACTGGAATAATTGCAACCCGTGTGAAAGTGATGGTCATTTGTACGTTCCAGGCCACCTAGGCTACACTCTAGGGCGTTGTTCCACCAGATCGAATTGTTAGGGCCTAAGAAGTCAACGCCAGAAGCATAAGATACAATATAAATATAACAGTTTTGCCATCGTATAGAACGAATAATAGCATCCAGTGTGAAAGTGATGGTCATTTGTACGTTCCAGGCAACCTAGGCTTCACTCTAGGGCGTTGTTCCACCAGATCGAATTGTTAGGGCCTAAGAAGTCAACGCCAGAAGCATAAGATACAATATAAATATAACAGTTTTGCCATCGTATAGAACGAATAATAGCATCCAGTGTGAAAGTTATGGTCATTTCTACGTTCCGGGCAACCTAGGCTTCACTCTAGGGCGTTGCTCCACCAGATCAAACAGTTAGTTCCTTAGAAGTCAACACCCGAAGCATAAAATACAAAATAAATAGAACAGTTTTTCCATAGTATAAAACGTATAATAGCAACCAGTGTGAAAGTTATGATCATTTCTACGTTCCGGCAACCTAGGCTTCACCCCAGGGCGTTGTTCCACCAGATCGAATAGTTAGGGCCTAAGAAGTGAACTCCAGAAGCATAAAATACAATATATATACAACAGTTTTTCCATCATATAAAACGAGTAATTGCAACCAGTATGAAAGTTGTGGTCATTTCTACTTTCCGGGCAACCCTGGCTACTCCCTAGGGCGTTGCTCCAACAGATCGAATAGTTAGGGCCTAAGAACTGAACGCCAGAAGCATAAAGTACAATATAAATACAACAGTTTTTCCATCATGTAAAACGAATAATTTCAACCAGTGTGAATGTTATGGTCATTTCTACATTCCGAGCAACCTAGGCTTCACTCTAGGGCGTTGATCCAACAGATTGAATAGTTAGGGCCTTAGCAGTCAACGCCCGAAGCATAAAATACAATACAAATATAACAGTCTTTCCATCATATAACAGGAATAATAGCAACCAGTTTGAAAGTGATGGTCATTTCTACGTTCCGGGCAACTTAGGCTTCACTCTAGAGCGTTGCTCCACCAGATCGAATAGTTAGTGCCTTAGAAGTCCACGGCCGAAGCATAAAATACAAAATAAATAGAACAGTTTTTCCATAGTATAAAACGTATAATAGCAACCAGTGTGAAAGTTATGATCATTTCTACGTTCCGGCAACCTAGGTTTCACCCAAGGGCGTTGTTCCACCAGATCGAATAGTTAGGGGCTAAGAAGTGATCGCCAGCAGCATAAAATATAATATAAATACAACAGTTCTTCCATCATATAAAACGAATAATTGCAACCAGTATGAAAGTTATGGTCATTTCTACGTTCCGGGCAACCTAGGCTTCACTCTATGGCGTTCTTCCACCACATCGAATAGCTGCGGCCTCAGAAGTCAACGCCTGAAGCATAAAATACAATAAAAATACAACAGTCTTTCCATCCTATAACAGGAATAATTGCAACCAGTTTGAAAGTGATGGTCATTTCTACTTTCCGGGCAACCTAGGCTTCACCCTAGGGCGTTGCTCCAACAGATTGAATAGTTAGGGCCTTAGAAGTCAACGCCCGATGCATAAAGTACAAAATAAATAGAACAGTTTTTCCATCGTGTAAAACGAATAATTGCTACCGGTGTGAAAGTTATGGTCATTTCTACGTTCCGGTCAACCTAGGCTTCACCATAGGGCGTTATTCCACCAGATCGAATAGTTAGGGCCTAAGAAGTCAACGCCCGAAGCATAAAATACAAAATAAATAGAACAGTTTTTCCATGGTATAAAACGAACACTTGCTACCAGTGTAAAAGTTATGGCCATTTCTACGTTCCGGGCAACCTACGGTTCACACTAGGGCGTTGTTCAACCAGATCGAATAGTTAGGGCCTAAGAAGTGAACTCCAGAAGCATAAAATACAATATAAATACAACAGTTTTTCCATCATATAAAACGAGTAATTGCAACCTGTATGAAAGTTGTGGGCATTTCTACTTTCCGGGCAACCCAGGCTACACGCTAGGGCGTTGCTCCAAAAGATCGAATAGTTAGTGCCTTAGAAGTCCACGGCCGAAGCATAAAATACAAAATAAATAGAACTGTTTTTCCGTCGTATAAAACGAATAATTGCAACCAGTATGAAAGTTAACGTCATTTCTACGTTCCGGGCAACCTAGGCTTCACACTAGGGCGTTGATCCACCAGATAGAATAGTTAGGGCCTTAGAAGTCAACGCCAGAAGCATAAAATTCAATAAGGATGCAACAGTTTTTCCATCGTATAGCAGGAATAACTGCAAACAGTGTGAAAGTACTGGTCATTTCTACGTTCCGGGTATCCTAGGCTTTACTCTATGGCGTTGCTCCACCAGATCAAACAGTTAGTTCCTTAGAAGTCAACACCCGAAGCATAAAATACAAAATAAATAGAACAGTTTTTCCATAGTATAAAACGTGTAATAGCAACCAGTGTGAAAGTTATGATCATTTCTACGTTCCGGCAACCTAGGCTTCACTCTAGAGCGTTGCTCCACCAGATCGAATAGTTAGTGCCTTAGAAGTCAACGCCAGAAGCATAAAATACAATATAAATACAACAGTTTTTCCATCATATAAAACGAATAATTGCAACCAGTATGAAAGTTATGGTCATTTCTACGTTCCGGGCAACCCAGGCTTCACCATAGGGCGTTATTCCACCAGATCGAATAGTTAGGGCCTAAGAAGTCTACGCCCGGAGCATAAAATACAAAATAAATGGAACAGTTCTTCCATGGTATAAAACGAACACTTGCTATCCGTGTAAAAGTTATGGTCTTTTCTACGTTCCCGGCAACCTAGGCTTCACCCTAGGGCGTTGTTCCACCAGATCGAATAGTTAGGGCCTAAGAAGTGAACGCCAGAAGCATAGAATACAATAAAAATACAACAGTCTTTCCATCCTATAACTGGAATAATTGCAACCCGTGTGAAAGTGATGGTTATTTGTACGTTGCAGGCAACCTAGGCTTCACTCTAGGGCGCTGTTCCACAAGATCGAATTGTTAGGGCGTAAGAAGTCAACGCCAGAAGCATAAGATACAATATAAATATAACAGTTTTGCCATCGTATAGAACGAATAATAGCATCCAGTGTGAAAGTTATGGTCATTTCTACGTTCCGGGCAACCTAGGCTTCACTCTAGGGCGTTGCTCCACCACATCAAACAGTTAGTTCCTTAGAAGTCAACGCCCGAAGCATAAAATACAAAATAAATAGAACAGTTTTTCCTTAGTATAAAAGGAATAATAGCAACCAGTGTGAAAGTTATGATCATTTCTACGTTCCGGCAACCTAGGCCTCACTCTAGCGCGTTGTTCCACCAGACTGAATAATTAGGGCCTAAGAAGTGAACGCCAGCGGCATAAAATACAATATAAATACAACAGTTTTTCCATCATATAAAACGAATAATTGCAACCAGCATGAAAGCTATGGTCATTTCTACGTTCCGGGCAACCTAGGCTTCATTCTATGGCGTTCTTCCACGACATCGAATAGCAACGGCCTCAGAAGTCACCGCCTGAAGCATAAAATACAATAAAAATGCAACAGTCTTTCCGTCCTATAACAGGAATAATTGCAACCCGTGTGAAAGTTATGGCCATTTCTACGTTCCGGGCAACCTAGGCTTCACCCTAGGGCGTTGTTCCACCAGATCGAACAGTTAGGGCCTAAGAAGTGAACGCCAGAAGCATAAAATACAATATAAATACAACAGTTTTTCCATCATATGAAATGAGTAATTGCAACCAGTATGAAAGTTGTGGTAATATCTACTTTGCGGGCAACCCTGGCTACAGCCTAGGGCGTTGCTCCAACAGATCGAATAGTTGCGCCTAAGAAGTGAACGCCAGAAGCATAAAATACAATATAAGTACAACAGTTTTTCCATCATATAGAACGAGTAATTGCAACCAGTATGAAAGTTGTTGTCATTTCTACTTTCCGGGCAACCCAGGCTTCACCATAGGGCGTTATTCCACCAGATCGAATAGTTAGGGCCTAAGAAGTCAACGCCCGGAGCATAAAATACAAAATAAATAGAACAGTTTTTCCATAGTATAAAACGTGTAATAGCAACCAGTGTGAAAGTTATGATCATTTCTACGTTCCGGCAACCTAGGCTTCACTCTAGAGCGTTGCTCCACCAGATCGAATAGTTAGTGCCTTAGAAGTCAACGCCAGAAGCATAAAATACAATATAAATACAACAGTTTTTCCATCATATAAAACGAATAATTGCAACCAGTATGAAAGTTGTGGTCATTTCTACTTTCCGGGCAACCCAGGCTACACCCTAGGGCGTTGCTCCAAAAGATCGAATAGTTAGTGCCTTAGAAGTCCACGGCCGAAGCATAAAATACAAAATAAATAGAACTGTTTTTCCGTCGTATAAAACGAATAATTGCAACCAGTATGAAAGTTAACGTCATTTCTACGTTCCGGGACAACCTAGGCTTCACACTAGGGCGTTGATCCACCAGATAGAATAGTTAGGGCCTTAGAAGTCAACGCCAGAAGCATAAAATTCAATAAGGATGCAACAGTTTTTCCATCGTATAGCAGGAATCACTGCAAACAGTGTGAAAGTACTGGTCATTTCTACGTTCCGGGTATCCTAGGCTTTACTCTATGGCGTTGCTCCACCAGATCAAACAGTTAGTTCCTTAGAAGTCAACACCCGAAGCATAAAATACAAAATAAATAGAACAGTTTTTCCATAGTATAAAACGTGTAATAGCAACCAGTGTGAAAGTTATGATCATTTCTACGTTCCGGCAACCTAGGCTTCACTCTAGAGCGTTGCTCCACCAGATCGAATAGTTAGTGCCTTAGATGTCAACGCCAGAAGCATAAAATACAATATAAATACAACAGTTTTTCCATCATATAAAACGAATAATTGCAACCAGTATGAAAGTTATGGTCATTTCTACGTTCCGGGCAACCCAGGCTTCACCATAGGGCGTTATTCCACCAGATCGAATAGTTAGGGCCTAAGAAGTCTACGCCCGGAGCATAAAATACAAAATAAATGGAACAGTTCTTCCATGGTATAAAACGAACACTTGCTACCCGTGTAAAAGTTATGGTCTTTTCTACGTTCCCGGCAACCTAGGCTTCACCCTAGGGCGTTGTTCCACCAGATCGAATAGTTAGGGCCTAAGAAGTGAACGCCAGAAGCATAGAATACAATAAAAATACAACAGTCTTTCCATCCTATAACTGGAATAATTGCAACCCGTGTGAAAGTGATGGTTATTTGTACGTTGCAGGCAACCTAGGCTTCACTCTAGGGCGCTGTTCCACAAGATCGAATTGTTAGGGCGTAAGAAGTCAACGCCAGAAGCATAAGATACAATATAAATATAACAGTTTTGCCATCGTATAGAACGAATAATAGCATCCAGTGTGAAAGTTATGGTCATTTCTACGTTCCGGGCAACCTAGGCTTCACTCTAGGGCGTTGCTCCACCACATCAAACAGTTAGTTCCTTAGAAGTCAACGCCCGAAGCATAAAATACAAAATAAATAGAACAGTTTTTCCTTAGTATAAAAGGAATAATAGCAACCAGTGTGAAAGTTATGATCATTTCTACGTTCCGGCAACCTAGGCCTCACTCTAGCGCGTTGTTCCACCAGACTGAATAATTAGGGCCTAAGAAGTGAACGCCAGCGGCATAAAATACAATATAAATACAACAGTTTTTCCATCATATTAAACGAATAATTGCAACCAGCATGAAAGTTATGGTCATTTCTACGTTCCGGGCAACCTAGGCTTCATTCTATGGCGTTCTTCCACGACATCGAATAGCAACGGCCTCAGAAGTCACCGCCTGAAGCATAAAATACAATAAAAATGCAACAGTCTTTCCGTCCTATAACAGGAATAATTGCAACCCGTGTGAAAGTTATGGCCATTTCTACGTTCCGCGCAACCTAGGCTTCACCCTAGGGCGTTGTTCCACCAGATCGAACAGTTAGGGCCTAAGAAGTGAACGCCAGAAGCATAAAATACAATATAAATACAACAGTTTTTCCATCATATGAAATGAGTAATTGCAACCAGTATGAAAGTTGTGGTAATTTCTACTTTGCGGGCAACCCTGGCTACAGCCTAGGGCGTTGCTCCAACAGATCGAATAGTTGGGCCTAAGAAGTGAACGCCAGAAGCATAAAATACAATATAAGTACAACAGTTTTTCCATCATATAGAACGAGTAATTGCAACCAGTATGAAAGTTGTTGTCATTTCTACTTTCCGGGCAACCCAGGCTTCACCATAGGGCGTTATTCCACCAGATCGAATAGTTAGGGCCTAAGAAGTCAACGCCCGGAGCATAAAATACAAAATAAATAGAACAGTTTTTCCATGGTATAAAACGAACACTTGCTACCCGTGTAAAAGTTATGGTCATTTCTACGTTCCGGGCAACCTAGGCTTCACCCTAGGGCGTTGTTCCACCACATCGAATAGTTAGGGCCTAAGAAGTGAACGCCAGAAGCATAGAATACAATAAAAATACAACAGTCTTTCCATCCTATAACTGGAATAATTGCAACCCGTGTGAAAGTGATGGTCATTTGTACGTTCCAGGCAACCTAGGCTTCACTCTAGGGCGTTGTTCCACAAGATCGAATTGTTAGGGCGTAAGAAGTCAACGCCAGAAGCATAAGATACAATATAAATATAACAGTTTTGCCATCGTATAGAACGAATAATAGCATCCAGTGTGAAAGTTAACGTCATTTCTACTTTCCGGGCAACCTAGGCTTCACCCTAGGGCGTTGCTCCAACAGATTGAATAGTTAGGGCCTTAGAAGTCAACGCCCGATGCATAAAATACAAAATAAATAGAACAGTTTTTCCATCGTGTAAAACGAATAATTGCTACCGGTGTGAAAGTTATGACCATTTCTACGTTCCGGTCAACCTAGGCTTCACCATAGGGCGTTATTCCACCAGATCGAATAGATAGGGCCTAAGAAGTCAACGCCCGAAGCATAAAATACAAAATAAATAGAACAGTTTTTCCATGGTATAAAACGAACACTTGCTACCAGTGTAAAAGTTATGGTCATTTCTACGTTCCGGGCAACCTAGGCTTTACCCTAGGGCGTTGTTCCACCAGATCGAATAGTTAGGGCCGAAGAAGTGAACGCCAGAAGCATAAAATACAATATAAATACAACAGTTTTTCCATCATATAAAACGAGTAATTGCAACCTGTATGAAAGTTGTGGTCATCTCTACTTTCCGGGCAACCCAGGCTACACCCTAGGGCGTTGCTCCAACAGACCGAATAGGTAGTGCCTTAGAAGTCAACGCCAGAAGCATAAAATACAAAATAAATACAACAGTTTTTCCATCATATAAAACGAATAATTGCAACCAGTATGAAAGTTATGGTCATTTCTACGTTCCGGGCAACCCAGGCTTCACCATAGGGCGTTATTCCACCAGATCGAATTGGTATGGCCTAAGAAGTCAACGCCAGAAGCATAAGATGCAATATAAATATAACAGTTTTTCCATCGTATAGAACGAATAATAGCAACCAGTGTGAAAGTTATGGTCATTTCTACTTTCCGGGCAACGTAGGCTTCACGCCTGGGGCGTTGCTCCACCAGATCAAACAGTTAGGGCCTAAGAAGTCAACGCCCGGAGCATAAAATGCAAAATAAATAGAACAGTTTTTCCATGGTATAAAACGAACACTTGCTACCCGTGTAAAAGTTATGGTCATTTCTACGTTCCGGGCAACCTAGGCTTCACCCTAGGGCGTTGTTCCACCAGATCGTATAGTTAGGGCCTAAGAAGTGAACGCCAGAAGCATAGAATACAATAAAAATACAACAGTCTTTCCATCCTATAACTGGAATAATTGCAACCCGTGTGAAAGTGATGGTCATTTGTACGTTCCAGGCAACCTAGGCTTCACTCTAGGGCGTTGTTCCACAAGATCGAATTGTTAGGGCGTAAGAAGTCAACGCCAGAAGCATAAGATACAATATAAATATAACAGTTTTGCCATCGTATAGAACGAATAATAGCATCCAGTGTGAAAGTTAACGTCATTTCTACTTTCCGGGCAACCTAGGCTTCACTCTAGGGCGTTGCTCCACCAGATCAAACAGCTAGGGCGTTAGAAGTCAACGCCCGAAGCATAAAATACAATATAAATATAACAGTGCTTCCATCGTATAGAACGAATAATAGCATCCAGTGTGAAAGTTAACGTCATTTCTACTTTCCGGGCAACCTACGCTTCACACTAGGGCGTTGCTCCAACAGATTGAATAGTTAGGGCCTTAGAAGTCAACGCCCGATGCATAAAATACAAAATAAATAGAACAGTTTTTCCATCGTGTAAAACGAATAATTGCTACCGGTGTGAAAGTTATGGTCATTTCTACGTTCCGGTCAACCTAGGCTTCACCATAGGGCGTTATTCCACCAGATCGAATAGGTAGGGCCTAAGAAGTCAACGCCCGAAGCATAAAATACAAAATAAATAGAACAGTTTTTCCATGGTATAAAACGAACACTTGCTACCAGTGTAAAAGTTATGGTCATTTCTACGTTCCGGGCAACCTAGGCTTTACCCTAGGGCGTTGTTCCACCAGATCGAATAGTTAGGGCCTAAGAAGTGAACGCCAGAAGCATAAAATACAATATAAATACAACAGTTTTTCCATCATATAAAACGAGTAATTGCAACCTGTATGAAAGTTGTGGTCATTTCTACTTTCCGGGCAACCCAGGCTACACCCTAGGGCGTTGCTCCAACAGATCGAATAGGTAGTACCTTAGAAGTCAACGCCAGAAGCATAAAATACAATAAAGATGCAACAGGTTTTCCATCGTATTAAACGAATAATTTCAACCAGTGTGAATGTTATGGTCATTTCTACATTCCGAGCAACCTAGCCTACACTCTAGGGCGTTGATCCAACAGATTGAATAGTTAGGGCCTTAGCAGTCAACGCCCGAAGCATAAAATACAATATAAATACAACAGTTTTTCCATCATATAACAGGAATAATTGCAACCAGTATGAAAGTTATGGTCATTTCTACGTTCCGGGCAACCCAGGCTTCACTCTATGGCGTTCTTCCACCACACAGAATAGCTACGGCCTCAGAAGACAACGCCTGATGCATAAAATACAATAAAAATACAACAGTCTTTCCATCCTATAACAGGAATAATTGCAACCCGTGTGAAAGTGATGGTCATTTGTACGTTCCAGGCAACCTAGGCTTCACTCTAGGGCGTTGCTCCACCAGATCGAATTGTTAGGGCCTAAGAAGTCAACGCCAGAAGCATAAGATACAATATAAATACAACAGTTTTTCCATCATATGCCAGGAATAATTGCAACCAGTTTGAAAGTGATGGTCATTTCTACGTTCCAGGCAACCTAGGCTTCACTCTAGGGCGTTGCTCCACCAGATCGAATTGTTAGGGCCTAAGAAGTCAACGCCAGAAGCATAAAATACAATATAAATACAACAGTTTTTCCATCGTATAAAACGAATAATTGCTACCAGTATGGAAGTGATGGTCATTTCTACGTTCCGGGCAACCTAGGCCTCACTCTAGCGCGTTGTTCCGCCAGACTGAATAATTAGGGCCTAAGAAGTGAACGCCAGCAGCATAAAATACAATATAAATACAACAGTTTTTCCATCATATAAAACGAATAATTGCAACCAGCATGAAAGTTATGGTCATTTCTACGTTCCGGGCAACCTAGGCTTCACTCCAGGGCGTTGCTCCTCCAGATCGAATAGTTACGTCCTAAGAAGTCAATGCCAGAAGCATAAAATACGATATAAATACAACAGCTTTTCCATCGTATAAAACGAATAATTGCAACCAGTGTGAAAGTTATGGTCATTTCTACGTTCCGGGCAACCTAGGCTTCACCACAGGTCGTTGTTCCACCAGATCGAATTGTTAGGGCCTAAGAAGTGAACGCCAGCAGCATAAAATACAATATAAGTACAACAGTTCTTCCATCATATAAAACGAATAATTGCAACCAGTATGAAAGTTATGGTCATTTCTACGTTCCGGGAAACCGAGGCTTCACTCTATGGCGTTCTTCCACCACATCGAATAGCTACGGCCTCAGAAGACAACGCCTGATGCATAAAATACAATAAAAATACAACAGCCTTTCCCTCCTATAACAGGAATAATTGCAACCAGTTTGAATGTGATGGTCATTTCTACGTTCCGGGCAACCTATGCTTCACTCTAGGGCGTTGCTCCAACAGATTGAATAGTTCGGACCTTAGCAGTCAACGCCCGAAACATAAAATACAATATAATTACAACAGTTTTTCCATCATATAACAGGAATAATTGCAACCAGTTTGAAAGTGATGGCCATTTCTACGTTCCGGGCAACCTAGGCTTCACTCTAGGGCGTTGCTCCACCAGATCGAATAGTTAGTGCCTTAGAAGTCATCGCCAGAAGCATTAAATACAATATAAACACAACAGTTTTTCCGACGTATAAAACGAATAATTGCAACCAGTATGAAAGTTATGGTCATTTCTACGTTCCGGGCAACCTAGGCTTCACTCTATGGCGTTCCTCCACTACATCGAATAGCAACGGCCTCAGAAGTTAATGCCTGAAGCATAAAATACAATAAAAATACAACAGTCTTTCCGTCCTATAACAGGGATAATTGCAACCCGTGTGAAAGTGATGGTCATTTGTACGTTCCAGGCAACCTAGGATTCACTCTAGGGCGTTGTTCCACCAAATCGAATTGTTAGGGCCTAAGAAGTCAACGCCCGATGCATAAAATACAAAATAAATAGAACAGTTTTTCCATCGTGTAAATCGAATAATTGCTACCGGTGTGAAAGTGATGGTCATTTCTACGTTCCGGGCAACCTAGGCTTCACTCTAGGGCGTTGCTCCACCAGATCGAATACTTAGTGCCTTAGAAGTCAACGCCAGAAGCATAAAACACAATATAAATACAACAGTTTTTCCATCGTATAAAACGAATAATTGCTATCAGTATGGAAGTGATGGTCATTTCTACGTTCCGGGCAACCTAGGCCTCACTCTAGCGCGTTGTTCCACCAGACTGAATAATTAGGGCCTAAGAAGTGAACGCCAGCAGCATAAAATTCAATATAAATACAACAGTTTTTCCATCATATAAAACGAATAATTGCAACCAGCATGAAAGTTATGGTCATTTCTACGTTCCGGGCAACCTAGGCTTCACTCCAGGGCGTTGCTCCACCAGATCGAATAGTTACGTCCTAAGAAGTCAATGCCAGAAGCATAAAGTACGATATAAATACAACAGCTTTTCCATCGTATAAAACGAATAATTGCAACCAGTATGAAAGTTATGGTCATTTCTACGTTCCGGGCAACCCAGGCTTCACCCCAGGTAGTTGTTCCAGCAGATCGAATAGTTAGGGCCTAAGAAGTGAACGCCAGCAGCATAAAATACAATATAAATACAACAGTTCTTCCATCATATAAAACGGGTAAATGCAACCAGTATGAAGGTTATGGTCATTTCTACGTTCCGGGCAACCTAGGCTTCACTCTATTGCGTTCTTCCACCACATCGAATAGCTACGGCCTCATAAGTCAACGCCTGAAGCATAGAATACAATAAAAATACAACAGTCTTTCCATCCTATAACTGGAATAATTGCAACCCGTGTGAAAGTGATGGTCATCTGTACGTTCCAGGCAACCTAGGCTTCACTCTAGGGCGTTGTTCCACCAGATCGAATTGTTAGGGCCTAAGAAGTCAACGCCAGAAGCATAAGATGGTATATAAATATAACAGTTTTTCCATCGTATAGAACGAATAATACCAACCAGTGTTAAAGTTATGGTCATTTCTACGTTCCGGGAAACCTAGGCTTCACCCTAGGGCGTTGTTCCACCAGATCGAATAGTTAGTGCCTTAGAAGTCCACGGCCGAAGCATAAAATACAAAATAAATAGAACTGTTTTTCCGTCGTATAAAACGAATAATAGCAACCAGTGTGAAAGTTATGATCATTTCTACGTTCCGGCAACTTAGGCTTCACCCCAGGGCGTTGTTCCACCAGATCGAATAGTTAGGGGCTAAGAAGTGAACGCCAGCAGCATAAAATACAATATAAATACAACAGTTCTTCCATCATATAAAACGAATAATTGCAACCAGTATGAAAGTTATGGTCATCTCTACGTTCCGGGCAGCCTAGGCTTCACTCTATGGCGTTCTTCCACCACATCGAATAGCTGCGGCGTCAGAAGTCAACGCCTGAAGCATAAAATACAATAAAAATACAACAGTCTTTCCATCCTATAACAGGAATAATTCCAACCAGTCTGAAAGTGATGGTCATTTCTACTTTCCGGGCAACCTAGGCTTCACCCCAGGGCGTTGCTCCAACAGATTGAATAGTTAGGGCCTTAGAAGTCAACGCCCGATGCATAAAATACAAAATAGATAGAACAGTTTTTCCATCGTATAGAACGAATAATAGCATCCAGTGTGAAAGTTATGGTCATTTCTACGTTCCGGGCAACCCAGGCTACACCCTAGGGCGTTGCTCCAACAGATCGAATAGTTAGTGCCTTAGAAGTCCACGTCCGAAGCATAAAATACAAAATAAATAGAACTGTTTTTCCGTCGTATAAAACGAATAATTGCAACCAGTATGAGAGTTAACGTCATTTCTACGTTCCGGGCAACCTAGGCTTCACTCTATGGCGTTCTTCCACCACATCGAATAGCTGCGGCCTCAGAAGTCAACGCCTGAAGCATAAAATACAATATAATTACAACAGTTTTTCCATCATATAACAGGAATAATTGCAACCAGTTTGAAAGTGATGGCCATTTCTACGTTCCGGGCAACCTAGGCTTCACACTAGGGCGTTGATCCACCAGATAGAATAGTTAGGGCCTTAGAAGTCAACGCCAGAAGCATAAAATTCAATAAGGATGCAACAGTTTTTCCATCGTATAGCAGGAATAACTGCAAACAGTATGAAAGTACTGGTCATTTCTACGTTCCGGGTAACCTAGGCTTTACTCTAGGGCGTTGTTCCACCAGATCGAACAGTTAGGGCCTAAGAAGGCAACGCCAGAAGCATAAAATACAATATAAATATAACAGTTTTTCCATCGTATAAAACGAATAATAGCAACCAGTGTGAAAGTTATGGTCATTTCTACGTTCCGGGCAACCTAGGCTTCACTCCAGGGCGTTGCTCCTCCAGATCGAATAGTTACGTCCTAAGAAGTCAATGCCAGAAGCATAAAATACGATATAAATACAACAGCTTTTCCATCGTATAAAACGAATAATTGCAACCAGTGTGAAAGTTATGGTCATTTCTACGTTCCGCGCAACCTAGGCTTCACCCCAGGTCGTTGTTCCACCAGATCGAATTGTTAGGGCCTAAGAAGTGAACGCCAGCAGCATAAAATACAATATAAGTACAACAGTTCTTCCATCATATAAAACGAATAATTGCAACCAGTATGAAAGTTATGGTCATTTCTACGTTCCGGGAAACCGAGGCTTCACTCTATGGCGTTCTTCCACCACATCGAATAGCTACGGCCTCAGAAGACAACGCCTGATGCATAAAATACAATAAAAATACAACAGCCTTTCCCTCCTATAACAGGAATAATTGCAACCAGTTTGAATGTGATGGTCATTTCTACGTTCCGGGCAACCTATGCTTCACTCTAGGGCGTTGCTCCAACAGATTGAATAGTTCGGACCTTAGCAGTCAACGCCCGAAACATAAAATACAATATAATTACAACAGTTTTTCCATCATATAACAGGAATAATTGCAACCAGTTTGAAAGTGATGGCCATTTCTACGTTCCGGGCAACCTAGGCTTCACTCTAGGGCGTTGCTCCACCAGATCGAATAGTTAGTGCCTTAGAAGTCATCGCCAGAAGCATTAAATACAATATAAACACAACAGTTTTTCCGACGTATAAAACGAATAATTGCAACCAGTATGAAAGTTATGGTCATTTCTACGTTCCGGGCGACCTAGGCTTCACTCTATGGCGTTCCTCCACTACATCGAATAGCAACGGCCTCAGAAGTTAATGCCTGAAGCATAAAATACAATAAAAATACAACAGTCTTTCCGTCCTATAACAGGGATAATTGCAACCCGTGTGAAAGTGATGGTCATTTGTACGTTCCAGGCAACCTAGGATTCACTCTAGGGCGTTGTTCCACCAAATCGAATTGTTAGGGCCTAAGAAGTCAACGCCCGATGCATAAAACACAATATAAATACAACAGTTTTTCCATCGTATAAAACGAATAATTGCTATCAGTATGGAAGTGATGGTCATTTCTACGCTCCGGGCAACCTAGGCCTCACTCTAGCGCGTTGTTCCACCAGACTGAATAATTAGGGCCTAAGAAGTGAACGCCAGCAGCATAAAATACCATATAAATACAACAGTTTTTCCATCATATAAAACGAATAATTGCAACCAGCATGAAAGTTATGGTCATTTCTACGTTCCGGGCAACCTAGGCTTCACTCCAGGGCGTTGCTCCACCAGATCGAATAGTTACGTCCTAAGAAGTCAATGCCAGAAGCATAAAGTACGATATAAATACAACAGCTTTTCCATCGTATAAAACGAATAATTGCAACCAGTATGAAAGTTATGGTCATTTCTACGTTCCGGGCAACCCAGGCTTCACCCCAGGTAGTTGTTCCAGCAGATCGAATAGTTAGGGCCTAAGAAGTGAACGCCAGCAGCATAAAATACAATATAAATACAACAGTTCTTCCATCATATAAAACGGGTAATTGCAACCAGTATGAAGGTTATGGTCATTTCTACGTTCCGGGCAACCTAGGCTTCACTCTATTGCGTTCTTCCACCACATCGAATAGCTACGGCCTCATAAGTCAACGCCTGAAGCATAGAATACAATAAAAATACAACAGTCTTTCCATCCTATATCTGGAATAATTGCAACCCGTGTGAAAGTGATGGTCATCTGTACGTTCCAGGCAACCTAGGCTTCACTCTAGGGCGTTGTTCCACCAGATCGAATTGTTAGGGCCTAAGAAGTCAACGCCAGAAGCATAAGATAGTATATAAATATAACAGTTTTTCCATCGTATAGAACGAATAATACCAACCAGTGTTAAAGTTATGGTCATTTCTACGTTCCGGGAAACCTAGGCTTCACCCTAGGGCGTTGTTCCACCAGATCGAATAGTTAGTGCCTTAGAAGTCCACGGCCGAAGCATAAAATACAAAATAAATAGAACTGTTTTTCCGTCGTATAAAACGAATAATAGCAACCAGTGTGAAAGTTATGATCATTTCTACGTTCCGGCAACTTAGGCTTCACCCCACGGCGTTGTTCCACCAGATCGAATAGTTAGGGGCTAAGAAGTGAACGCCAGCAGCATAAAATACAATATAAATACAACAGTTCTTCCATCATATAAAACGAATAATTGCAACCAGTATGAAAGTTATGGTCATCTCTACGTTCCGGGCAGCCTAGGCTTCACTCTATGGCGTTCTTCCACCACATCGAATAGCTGCGGCGTCAGAAGTCAACGCCTGAAGCATAAAATACAATAAAAATACAACAGTCTTTCCATCCTATAACAGGAATAATTCCAACCAGTCTGAAAGTGATGGTCATTTCTACTTTCCGGGCAACCTAGGCTTCACCCCAGGGCGTTGCTCCAACAGATTGAATAGTTAGGGCCTTAGAAGTCAACGCCCGATGCATAAAATACAAAATAGATAGAACAGTTTTTCCATCGTATAGAACGAATAATAGCATCCAGTGTGAAAGTTATGGTCATTTCTACGTTCCGGGCAACCCAGGCTACACCCTAGGGCGTTGCTCCAACAGATCGAATAGTTAGTGCCTTAGAAGTCCACGTCCGAAGCATAAAATACAAAATAAATAGAACTGTTTTTCCGTCGTATAAAACGAATAATTGCAACCAGTATGAGAGTTAACGTCATTTCTACGTTCCGGGCAACCTAGGCTTCACTCTATGGCGTTCTTCCACCACATCGAATAGCTGCGGCCTCAGAAGTCAACGCCTGAAGCATAAAATACAATATAATTACAACAGTTTTTCCATCATATAACAGGAATAATTGCAACCAGTTTGAAAGTGATGGCCATTTCTACGTTCCGGGCAACCTAGGCTTCACACTAGGGCGTTGATCCACCAGATAGAATAGTTAGGGCCTTAGAAGTCAACGCCAGAAGCATAAAATTCAATAAGGATGCAACAGTTTTTCCATCGTATAGCAGGAATAACTGCAAACAGTATGAAAGTACTGGTCATTTCTACGTTCCGGGTAACCTAGGCTTTACTATAGGGCGTTGTTCCACCAGATCGAACAGTTAGGGCCTAAGAAGGCAACGCCAGAAGCATAAAATACAATATAAATATAACAGTTTTTCCATCGTATAAAACGAATAATAGCAACCAGTGTGAAAGTTATGGTCATTTCTACGTTCCGGGCAACCTAGGCTTCACTCCAGGGCGTTGCTCCTCCAGATCGAATAGTTACGTCCTAAGAAGTCAATGCCAGAAGCATAAAATACGATATAAATACAACAGCTTTTCCATCGTATAAAACGAATAATTGCAACCAGTGTGAAAGTTATGGTCATTTCTACGTTCCGCGCAACCTAGGCTTCACCCCAGGTCGTTGTTCCACCAGATCGAATTGTTAGGGCCTAAGAAGTGAACGCCAGCAGCATAAAATACAATATAAGTACAACAGTTCTTCCATCATATAAAACGAATAATTGCAACCAGTATGAAAGTTATGGTCATTTCTACGTTCCGGGAAACCGAGGCTTCACTCTATGGCGTTCTTCCACCACATCGAATAGCTACGGCCTCAGAAGACAACGCCTGATGCATAAAATACAATAAAAATACAACAGCCTTTCCCTCCTATAACAGGAATAATTGCAACCAGTTTGAATGTGATGGTCATTTCTACGTTCCGGGCAACCTATGCTTCACTCTAGGGCGTTGCTCCAACAGATTGAATAGTTCGGACCTTAGCAGTCAACGCCCGAAACATAAAATACAATATAATTACAACAGTTTTTCCATCATATAACAGGAATAATTGCAACCAGTTTGAAAGTGATGGCCATTTCTACGTTCCGGGCAACCTAGGCTTCACTCTAGGGCGTTGCTCCACCAGATCGAATAGTTAGTGCCTTAGAAGTCATCGCCAGAAGCATTAAATACAATATAAACACAACAGTTTTTCCGACGTATAAAACGAATAATTGCAACCAGTATGAAAGTTATGGTCATTTCTACGTTCCGGGCGACCTAGGCTTCACTCTATGGCGTTCCTCCACTACATCGAATAGCAACGGCCTCAGAAGTTAATGCCTGAAGCATAAAATACAATAAAAATACAACAGTCTTTCCGTCCTATAACAGGGATAATTGCAACCCGTGTGAAAGTGATGGTCATTTGTACGTTCCAGGCAACCTAGGATTCACTCTAGGGCGTTGTTCCACCAAATCGAATTGTTAGGGCCTAAGAAGTCAACGCCCGATGCATAAAATACAAAATAAATAGAACAGTTTTTCCATCGTGTAAATCGAATAATTGCTACCGGTGTGAAAGTGATGGTCATTTCTACGTTCCGGGCAACCTAGGCTTCACTCTAGGGCGTTGCTCCACCAGATCGAATAATTAGGGCCTAAGAAGTGAACGCCAGCAGCATAAAATACAATATAAATACAACAGTTTTTCCATCATATAAAACGAATAATTGCAACCAGCATGAAAGTTATGGTCATTTCTACGTTCCGGGCAACCTAGGCTTCACTCCAGGGCGTTGCTCCACCAGATCGAATAGTTACGTCCTAAGAAGTCAATGCCAGAAGCATAAAGTACGATATAAATACAACAGTTCTTCCATCATATAAAACGGGTAATTGCAACCAGTGTGAAAGTTATGGTCATTTCTACGTTCCGGGCAACCTAGGCTTCACCCCAGGTAGTTGTTCCAGCAGATCGAATAGTTAGGGCCTAAGAAGTGAACGCCAGCAGCATAAAATACAATATAAATACAACAGTTCTTCCATCATATAAAACGGGTAATTGCAACCAGTATGAAGGTTATGGTCATTTCTACGTTCCGGGCAACCTAGGCTTCACTCTATTGCGTTCTTCCACCACATCGAATAGCTACGGCCTCATAAGTCAACGCCTGAAGCATAGAATACAATAAAAATACAACAGTCTTTCCATCCTATAACTGGAATAATTGCAACCCGTGTGAAAGTGATGGTCATCTGTACGTTCCAGGCAACCTAGGCTTCACTCTAGGGCGTTGTTCCACCAGATCGAATTGTTAGGGCCTAAGAAGTCAACGCCAGAAGCATAAGATAGTATATAAATATAACAGTTTTTCCATCGTATAGAACGAATAATACTAACCAGTGTAAAAGTTATGGTCATTTCTACGTTCCGGGAAACCTAGGCTTCACCCTAGGGCGTTGTTCCACCAGATCGAATAGTTAGGGCCTAAGAAGTGAACGCCAGAAGCATAAAATACAATATAAATACAACAGCTTTTCCATCATATAAAACGAGTAATTGCAACCAGTATGAAAGTTGTGGTCATTTCTACTTTCCGGGCAACCCTAGCTACCCCCTAGGTCGTTGCTCCAACAGATCGAATAGTTAGGGCCTAAGAAGTGAATGCCAGAAGCATAAAATACAATATAAATACAACAGTTTTTCCATCATATAAAACGAGTAATTGCAACCAGTATGAAAGTTGTTGTCATTTCTACTTTCCGGGCAACCCAGGCTACACCCTAGGGCGTTGCTCCAACAGATCGAATAGTTAGTGCCTTAGAAGTCCACGGCCGAAGCATAAAATACAAAATAAATAAAACTGTTTTTCCGTCGTATAAAACGAATAATTGCAACCTGTATGAGAGTTAACGTCATTTCTACGTTCCGGGCAACCTAGGCTTCACTCTAGGGCGTTGCTCCACCAGATCGAATAGTTAGGGCCTTAGCAGTCAACGCCAGAATCATAAAATACATTAAAGATGCAACAGCTTTTCCATCGTATTAAACGAATAATTTCAACCAGTGTGAATGTTATGGTCATTTCTACATTCCGAGCAACCTAGGCTTCACTCTAGGGCGTTGATCCAACAGATTGAATAGTTAGAGCCTTAGGAGTCAACGCCCGAAGCATAAAATACAATATAAATATAACAGTCTTTCCATCATATAACAGGAATAATAGCAACCAGTTTGAAAGTGATGGTCATTTCTACGTTCCGGGCAACCTAGGCTTCACTCTAGAGCGTTGCTCCACCAGATCGAATAGTTAGTGCCTTAGAAGTCAACGCCAGAAGCATAAAATACAATATAAATACAACAGTCTTTCCATCCTAAAACTGGAATAATTGCAACCCGTGTGAAAGTGATGGTCATTTGTACGTTCCAGGCAACCTAGGCTTCACTCTAGGGCGTTGTTCCACCAGATCGAATTGTTAGGGCCTAAAAAGTCAACGCCAGAAGCATAAGATACAATATAAATATAACAGATTTGCCATCGTATAGAACGAATAATAGCATCCAGTGTGAAAGTCATGGTCATTTCTACGTTCCGGGCAACCTAGGCTTCACTCTAGGGCGTTGCTCCACCAGATCAAACAGTTAGTTCCTTAGAAGTCAACGCCAGCAGCATAAAATACAATATAAATACATCAGTTCTTCCATCATATAAAACGAATAATTGCAACCAGTATGAAAGTTATGGTCATTTCTACGTTCCGGGCAACCTAGGCTTCACTCTATGGCGTTCTTCCACCACATCAAATAGCTGCGGGCTCAGAAGTCAACGCCTGAAGCATAAAATACAATATAATTACAACAGTTTTTCCATCATATAACAGGAATAATTGCAACCAGTTTGAAAGTGATGGCCATTTCTACGTTCCGGGCAACCTAGGCTTTACTCTAGGGCGTTGTTCCACCAGATCGAACAGTTAGGGCCTAAGAAGGCAACGCCAGAAGCATAAAATACAATATAAATATAACAGTTTTTCCATCGTATAAAACGAATAATAGCAACCAGTGTGAAAGTTATGGTCATTTCTACGTTCCGGGCAACCTAGGCTTCACCCCAGGTAGTTGTTCCAGCAGATCGAATAGTTAGGGCCTAAGAAGTGAACGCCAGCAGCATAAAATACAATATAAATACAACAGTTCTTCCATCATATAAAACGGGTAATTGCAACCAGTATGAAGGTTATGGTCATTTCTACGTTCCGGGCAACCTAGGCTTCACTCTATTGCGTTCTTCCACCACATCGAATAGCTACGGCCTCATAAGTCAACGCCTGAAGCATAGAATACAATAAAAATACAACAGTCTTTCCATCCGATAACTGGAATAATTGCAACCCGTGTGAAAGTGATGGTCATCTGTACGTTCCAGGCAACCTAGGCTTCACTCTAGGGCGTTGTTCCACCAGATCGAATTGTTAGGGCCTAAGAAGTCAACGCCAGAAGCATAAGATAGTATATAAATATAACAGTTTTTCCATCGTATAGAACGAATAATACCAACCAGTGTTAAAGTTATGGTCATTTCTACGTTCCCGGAAACCTAGGCTTCACCCTAGGGCGTTGTTCCACCAGATCGAATAGTTAGTGCCTTAGAAGTCCACGGCCGAAGCATAAAATACAAAATAAATAGAACTGTTTTTCCGTCGTATAAAACGAATAATAGCAACCAGTGTGAAAGTTATGATCATTTCTACGTTCCGGCAACTTAGGCTTCACCCCAGGGCGTTGTTCCACCAGATCGAATAGTTAGGGGCTAAGAAGTGAACGCCAGCAGCATAAAATACAATATAAATACAACAGTTCTTCCATCATATAAAACGAATAATTGCAACCAGTATGAAAGTTATGGTCATCTCTACGTTCCGGGCAGCCTAGGCTTCACTCTATGGCGTTCTTCCACCACATCGAATAGCTGCGGCGTCAGAAGTCAACGCCTGAAGCATAAAATACAATAAAAATACAACAGTCTTTCCATCCTATAACAGGAATAATTGCAACCAGTCTGAAAGTGATGGTCATTTCCACTTTCCGGGCAACCTAGGCTTCACCCCAGGGCGTTGCTCCAACAGATTGAATAGTTAGGGCCTTAGAAGTCAACGCCCGATGCATAAAATACAAAATAGATAGAACAGTTTTTCCATCGTGTAAAACGAATGATTGCTACCGGTGTGAAAGTTATGGTCATTTCTAAGTTCCGGTCAACCTAGGCTTCACCATAGGGCGTTATTCCACCAGATCGAATAGTTAGGGCCTAAGAAGTCAAGGCCCGAAGCATAAAATTCAATAAGGATGCAACAGTTTTTCCATCGTATAGCAGGAATAACTGCAAACAGTGTGAAAGTACTGGTCATTTCTACGTTCCGGGTAACCTAGGCTTTACTCTAGGGCGTTGTTCCACCAGATCGAACAGTTAGGGCCTAAGAAGGCAACGCCAGAAGCATAAAATACAATATAAATATAACAGTTTTTCCATCGTATAAAACGAATAATTGCTACCAGTATGGAAGTGATGGTCATTTCTACGTTCCGGGCAACCTAGGCCTCACTCTAGGGCGTTGTTCCACCAGATTGAATAGTTAGGGCCTAAGAAATCAACGCCAGAAGCATAAAATATTATATAAATATAACAGTTTTTCCATCGTATAAAACGAATAATTGCAACCAGTATGAAAGTTATGGTCATTTCTACGTTCCGGGCAACCTAGGCTTGACTCTAGGGCGTTGTTCCACCAGATCGAACAGTTAGGGCCTAAGAAGGCAACGCCAGAAGCATAAAATACAATATAAATATAACAGTTTTTCCATCGTATAGAACGAATAATAGCATCCAGTGTGAAAGTTATGGTTATTTCTACGTTCCGGGCAACCTAGGCTTCACTCTAGGGCGTTGCTCCACCAGATCGAATAGTTAGGGCCTTAGAAGTCAACGCCAGAATCATAAAATACAATAAAGATGCAACAGGTTTTCCATCGTATTAAACGAATAATTTCAACCAGTGTGAATGTTATGGTCATTTCTACATTCCGAGCAACCTAGCCTTCACTCTAGGGCGTTGATCCAACAGATTGAATAGTTAGGGCCTTAGCAGTCAACGCCCGAAGCATAAAATACAATATAAATACAACAGTTTTTCCATCACATAACAGGAATAATTGCAACCAGTTTGAAAGTGATGGTCATTTCTACGTTCCGGGCAACCTAGGCTTCACTCTAGAGCGTTGCTCCACCAGATCGAATAGTTAGTGCCTTAGAAGTCAACGCCAGAAGCATTAAATACAATATAAATACAACAGTTTTTCCATCGTATAAAACGAATAATTGCAACCAGTATGAAAGTTATGGTCATTTCTACGTTCCGGGCAACCTAGGCTTCACTCTATGGCGTTCTTCCACTACATCGAATAGCTACGGCCTCAGAAGTCAACGCCTGAAGCATAAAATACAATAAAAATACAACAGTCTTTCCATCGTGTAAAACGAATAATTGCTACCGGTGTGAAAGTGATGGTCATTTCTACGTTCCGGGCAACCTAGGCTTCACTCTAGGGCGTTGCTCCACCAGATCGAATAGTTAGTGCCTTAGAAGTCAACGCCAGAAGCATAAAATACAATATAAATACAACAGTTTTTCCATCGTATAAAACGAATAATTGCTATCAGTATGGAAGTGATGGTCATTTCTACGTTCCGGGCAACGTAGGCCTCACTCTAGCGCGTTGTTCCACCAGACTGAATAATTAGGGCCTAAGAAGTGAACGCCAGCAGCATAAAATACAATATAAATACAACAGTTCTTCCATCATATAAAACGAATAATTGCAACCAGCATGAAAGTTATGGTCATTTCTACGTTCCGGGCAACCTAGGCTTCACTCCAGGGCGTTGCTCCACCAGATCGAATAGTTACGTCCTAAGAAGTCAATGCCAGAAGCATAAAATACGATATAAATACAACAGCTTTTCCATCGTGTAAAACGAATAATTGCAACCAGTGTGAAAGTTATGGTCATTTCTACGTTCCGGGCAACCTAGGCTTCACCCCAGATCGTTGTTCAACCAGATCGAATAGTTAGGGCCTAAGAAGTGAACGCCAGCAGCATAAAATACAATATAAGTACAACAGTTCTTCCATCATATAAAACGAATAATTGCAACCAGTATGAAAGTTATGGTCATTTCTACGTTCCGGGCAACCTAGGCTTCACTCTATGGCGTTCTTCCACCACATCGAATAGCTACGGCCTCAGAAGACAACGCCTGATGCATAAAATACAATAAAAATACAAAAGTCTTTCCATCCTATAACAGGAATAATTGCAACCCGTGTGACAGTGATGGTCATTTGTACGTTCCAGGCAACCTAGGCTTCACTCTAGGGCGTTGCTCCACCAGATCGAATTGTTAGGGCCTAAGAAGTCAACGCCAGAAGCATAAGATACAATATAAATACAACAGTTTTTCCATCATATAACAGGAATAATTGCAACCAGTTTGAAAGTGATGGTCATTTCTACGTTCCGGGTAACCTAGGCTTCACTCTAGGGCGTTGCTCCAACAGATTCAATAGTTCGGACCTTAGCAGTCAACGCCCGAAACATAAAATACAATATAATTACAACAGTTTTTCCATCATATGACAGGAATAATTGCAACCAGTTTGAAAGTGATGGCCATTTCTACGTTCCGGGCAACCTAGGCTTCACTCTAGGGCGTTGCTCCACCAGATCGAATAGTTAGTGCCTTAGAAGTCATCGCCACAAGCATAAAATACAATATAAACACAACAGTTTTTCCAACGTATAAAACGAATAATTGCAACCAGTATGAAAGTTATGGTAATTTCTACGTTCCGGGCAACCTATGCTTCACTCTATGGCGTTCCTCCACTACATCGAATAGCAACGGCCTCAGAAGTTAATGCCTGAAGCATAAAATACAATAAAAATACAACAGTCTTTCCGTCCTATAACAGGGATAATTGCAACCCGTGTGAAAGTGATGGTCATTTGTACGTTCCAGGCAACCTAGGCTTCACTCTAGGGCGTTGTTCCACCAAATCGAATTGTTAGGGCCTAAGAAGGCAACGCCAAAAGCATAAAATACAATATAAATATAACAGTTTTTCCATCGTATAGAACGAATAATAGCATCCAGTGTGAAAGTTATGGTTATTTCTACGTTCCGGGCAACCTAGGCTTCACTCTAGGGCGTTGCTCTACCAGATCAAACTGTTAGTTCCTTAGAAGTCAACACGCGAAGCATAAAATACAAAATAAATAGAACAGTTTTTCCATCGTATAAAACGAATAATAGCAACCAGTGTGAAAGTTATGGTCATTTCTACGTTCCGGCAACCTAGGCTTCACCCCAGGTCGTCGTTCCACCAGATCGAATAGTTAGGGCCTAAGAAGTGAACGCCAGAAGCATAAAATACAATATAAATACAACAGTTTTTCTATCATATAAAACGAGTAAATGCAACCAGTATGAAAGTTGTGGTCATTTCTACTTTCCGGGCAACCTAGGCTACACCCTAGGGCGTTGCTCCACCAGATCGAATTGTTAGGGCCTAAGAAGTCAACGCCAGAAGCATAAAATACAATATAAATACAACAGTTTTTCCATCGTATAAAACGAATAATTGCTACCAGTATGGAAGTGATGGTCATTTCTACGTTCCGGGCAACCTAGGCCTCACTCTAGCGCGTTGTTCCGCCAGACTGAATAATTAGGGCCTAAGAAGTGAACGCCAGCAGCATAAAATACAATATAAATACAACAGTTTTTCCATCATATAAAACGAATAATTGCAACCAGCATGAAAGTTATGGTCATTTCTACGTTCCGGGCAACCTAGGCTTCACTCCAGGGCGTTGCTCCTCCAGATCGAATAGTTACGTCCTAAGAAGTCAATGCCAGAAGCATAAAATACGATATAAATACAACAGCTTTTCCATCGTATAAAACGAATAATTGCAACCAGTGTGAAAGTTATGGTCATTTCTACGTTCCGGGCAACCTAGGCTTCACCACAGGTCGTTGTTCCACCAGATCGAATTGTTAGGGCCTAAGAAGTGAACGCCAGCAGCATAAAATACAATATAAGTACAACAGTTCTTCCATCATATAAAACGAATAATTGCAACCAGTATGAAAGTTATGGTCATTTCTACGTTCCGGGAAACCGAGGCTTCACTCTATGGCGTTCTTCCACCACATCGAATAGCTACGGCCTCAGAAGACAACGCCTGATGCATAAAATACAATAAAAATACAACAGCCTTTCCCTCCTATAACAGGAATAATTGCAACCAGTTTGAATGTGATGGTCATTTCTACGTTCCGGGCAACCTATGCTTCACTCTAGGGCGTTGCTCCAACAGATTGAATAGTTCGGACCTTAGCAGTCAACGCCCGAAACATAAAATACAATATAATTACAACAGTTTTTCCATCATATAACAGGAATAATTGCAACCAGTTTGAAAGTGATGGCCATTTCTACGTTCCGGGCAACCTAGGCTTCACTCTAGGGCGTTGCTCCACCAGATCGAATAGTTAGTGCCTTAGAAGTCATCGCCAGAAGCATTAAATACAATATAAACACAACAGTTTTTCCGACGTATAAAACGAATAATTGCAACCAGTATGAAAGTTATGGTCATTTCTACGTTCCGGGCAACCTAGGCTTCACTCTATGGCGTTCCTCCACTACATCGAATAGCAACGGCCTCAGAAGTTAATGCCTGAAGCATAAAATACAATAAAAATACAACAGTCTTTCCGTCCTATAACAGGGATAATTGCAACCCGTGTGAAAGTGATGGTCATTTGTACGTTCCAGGCAACCTAGGATTCACTCTAGGGCGTTGTTCCACCAAATCGAATTGTTAGGGCCTAAGAAGTCAACGCCCGATGCATAAAATACAAAATAAATAGAACAGTTTTTCCATCGTGTAAATCGAATAATTGCTACCGGTGTGAAAGTGATGGTCATTTCTACGTTCCGGGCAACCTAGGCTTCACTCTAGGGCGTTGCTCCACCAGATCGAATACTTAGTGCCTTAGAAGTCAACGCCAGAAGCATAAAACACAATATAAATACAACAGTTTTTCCATCGTATAAAACGAATAATTGCTATCAGTATGGAAGTGATGGTCATTTCTACGTTCCGGGCAACCTAGGCCTCACTCTAGCGCGTTGTTCCACCAGACTGAATAATTAGGGCCTAAGAAGTGAACGCCAGCAGCATAAAATACAATATAAATACAACAGTTTTTCCATCATATAAAACGAATAATTGCAACCAGCATGAAAGTTATGGTCATTTCTACGTTCCGGGCAACCTAGGCTTCACTCCAGGGCGTTGCTCCACCAGATCGAATAGTTACGTCCTAAGAAGTCAATGCCAGAAGCATAAAGTACGATATAAATACAACAGCTTTTCCATCGTATAAAACGAATAATTGCAACCAGTATGAAAGTTATGGTCATTTCTACGTTCCGGGCAACCCAGGCTTCACCCCAGGTAGTTGTTCCAGCAGATCGAATAGTTAGGGCCTAAGAAGTGAACGCCAGCAGCATAAAATACAATATAAATACAACAGTTCTTCCATCATATAAAACGGGTAAATGCAACCAGTATGAAGGTTATGGTCATTTCTACGTTCCGGGCAACCTAGGCTTCACTCTATTGCGTTCTTCCACCACATCGAATAGCTACGGCCTCATAAGTCAACGCCTGAAGCATAGAATACAATAAAAATACAACAGTCTTTCCATCCTATAACTGGAATAATTGCAACCCGTGTGAAAGTGATGGTCATCTGTACGTTCCAGGCAACCTAGGCTTCACTCTAGGGCGTTGTTCCACCAGATCGAATTGTTAGGGCCTAAGAAGTCAACGCCAGAAGCATAAGATGGTATATAAATATAACAGTTTTTCCATCGTATAGAACGAATAATACCAACCAGTGTTAAAGTTATGGTCATTTCTACGTTCCGGGAAACCTAGGCTTCACCCTAGGGCGTTGTTCCACCAGATCGAATAGTTAGTGCCTTAGAAGTCCACGGCCGAAGCATAAAATACAAAATAAATAGAACTGTTTTTCCGTCGTATAAAACGAATAATAGCAACCAGTGTGAAAGTTATGATCATTTCTACGTTCCGGCAACTTAGGCTTCACCCCAGGGCGTTGTTCCACCAGATCGAATAGTTAGGGGCTAAGAAGTGAACGCCAGCAGCATAAAATACAATATAAATACAACAGTTCTTCCATCATATAAAACGAATAATTGCAACCAGTATGAAAGTTATGGTCATCTCTACGTTCCGGGCAGCCTAGGCTTCACTCTATGGCGTTCTTCCACCACATCGAATAGCTGCGGCGTCAGAAGTCAACGCCTGAAGCATAAAATACAATAAAAATACAACAGTCTTTCCATCCTATAACAGGAATAATTCCAACCAGTCTGAAAGTGATGGTCATTTCTACTTTCCGGGCAACCTAGGCTTCACCCCAGGGCGTTGCTCCAACAGATTGAATAGTTAGGGCCTTAGAAGTCAACGCCCGATGCATAAAATACAAAATAGATAGAACAGTTTTTCCATCGTATAGAACGAATAATAGCATCCAGTGTGAAAGTTATGGTCATTTCTACGTTCCGGGCAACCCAGGCTACACCCTAGGGCGTTGCTCCAACAGATCGAATAGTTAGTGCCTTAGAAGTCCACGTCCGAAGCATAAAATACAAAATAAATAGAACTGTTTTTCCGTCGTATAAAACGAATAATTGCAACCAGTATGAGAGTTAACGTCATTTCTACGTTCCGGGCAACCTAGGCTTCACTCTATGGCGTTCTTCCACCACATCGAATAGCTGCGGCCTCAGAAGTCAACGCCTGAAGCATAAAATACAATATAATTACAACAGTTTTTCCATCATATAACAGGAATAATTGCAACCAGTTTGAAAGTGATGGCCATTTCTACGTTCCGGGCAACCTAGGCTTCACACTAGGGCGTTGATCCACCAGATAGAATAGTTAGGGCCTTAGAAGTCAACGCCAGAAGCATAAAATTCAATAAGGATGCAACAGTTTTTCCATCGTATAGCAGGAATAACTGCAAACAGTATGAAAGTACTGGTCATTTCTACGTTCCGGGTAACCTAGGCTTTACTCTAGGGCGTTGTTCCACCATATCGAACAGTTAGGGCCTAAGAAGGCAACGCCAGAAGCATAAAATACAATATAAATATAACAGTTTTTCCATCGTATAAAACGAATAATAGCAACCAGTGTGAAAGTTATGGTCATTTCTACGTTCCGGGCAACCTAGGCTTCACTCCAGGGCGTTGCTCCTCCAGATCGAATAGTTACGTCCTAAGAAGTCAATGCCAGAAGCATAAAATACGATATAAATACAACAGCTTTTCCATCGTATAAAACGAATAATTGCAACCAGTGTGAAAGTTATGGTCATTTCTACGTTCCGCGCAACCTAGGCTTCACCCCAGGTCGTTGTTCCACCAGATCGAATTGTTAGGGCCTAAGAAGTGAACGCCAGCAGCATAAAATACAATATAAGTACAACAGTTCTTCCATCATATAAAACGAATAATTGCAACCAGTATGAAAGTTATGGTCATTTCTACGTTCCGGGAAACCGAGGCTTCACTCTATGGCGTTCTTCCACCACATCGAATAGCTACGGCCTCAGAAGACAACGCCTGATGCATAAAATACAATAAAAATACAACAGCCTTTCCCTCCTATAACAGGAATAATTGCAACCAGTTTGAATGTGATGGTCATTTCTACGTTCCGGGCAACCTATGCTTCACTCTAGGGCGTTGCTCCAACAGATTGAATAGTTCGGACCTTAGCAGTCAACGCCCGAAACATAAAATACAATATAATTACAACAGTTTTTCCATCATATAACAGGAATAATTGCAACCAGTTTGAAAGTGATGGCCATTTCTACGTTCCGGGCAACCTAGGCTTCACTCTAGGGCGTTGCTCCACCAGATCGAATAGTTAGTGCCTTAGAAGTCATCGCCAGAAGCATTAAATACAATATAAACACAACAGTTTTTCCGACGTATAAAACGAATAATTGCAACCAGTATGAAAGTTATGGTCATTTCTACGTTCCGGGCGACCTAGGCTTCACTCTATGGCGTTCCTCCACTACATCGAATAGCAACGGCCTCAGAAGTTAATGCCTGAAGCATAAAATACAATAAAAATACAACAGTCTTTCCGTCCTATAACAGGGATAATTGCAACCCGTGTGAAAGTGATGGTCATTTGTACGTTCCAGGCAACCTAGGATTCACTCTAGGGCGTTGTTCCACCAAATCGAATTGTTAGGGCCTAAGAAGTCAACGCCCGATGCATAAAATACAAAATAAATAGAACAGTTTTTCCATCGTGTAAATCGAATAATTGCTACCGGTGTGAAAGTGATGGTCATTTCTACGTTCCGGGCAACCTAGGCTTCACTCTAGGGCGTTGCTCCACCAGATCGAATACTTAGTGCCTTAGAAGTCAACGCCAGAAGCATAAAACACAATATAAATACAACAGTTTTTCCATCGTATAAAACGAATAATTGCTATCAGTATGGAAGTGATGGTCATTTCTACGCTCCGGGCAACCTAGGCCTCACTCTAGCGCGTTGTTCCACCAGACTGAATAATTAGGGCCTAAGAAGTGAACGCCAGCAGCATAAAATACAATATAAATACAACAGTTTTTCCATCATATAAAACGAATAATTGCAACCAGCATGAAAGTTATGGTCATTTCTACGTTCCGGGCAACCTAGGCTTCACTCCAGGGCGTTGCTCCACCAGATCGAATAGTTACGTCCTAAGAAGTCAATGCCAGAAGCATAAAGTACGATATAAATACAACAGCTTTTCCATCGTATAAAACGAATAATTGCAACCAGTATGAAAGTTATGGTCATTTCTACGTTCCGGGCAACCCAGGCTTCACCCCAGGTAGTTGTTCCAGCAGATCGAATAGTTAGGGCCTAAGAAGTGAACGCCAGCAGCATAAAATACAATATAAATACAACAGTTCTTCCATCATATAAAACGGGTAATTGCAACCAGTATGAAGGTTATGGTCATTTCTACGTTCCGGGCAACCTAGGCTTCACTCTATTGCGTTCTTCCACCACATCGAATAGCTACGGCCTCATAAGTCAACGCCTGAAGCATAGAATACAATAAAAATACAACAGTCTTTCCATCCTATAACTGGAATAATTGCAACCCGTGTGAAAGTGATGGTCATCTGTACGTTCCAGGCAACCTAGGCTTCACTCTAGGGCGTTGTTCCACCAGATCGAATTGTTAGGGCCTAAGAAGTCAACGCCAGAAGCATAAGATAGTATATAAATATAACAGTTTTTCCATCGTATAGAACGAATAATACCAACCAGTGTTAAAGTTATGGTCATTTCTACGTTCCGGGAAACCTAGGCTTCACCCTAGGGCGTTGTTCCACCAGATCGAATAGTTAGTGCCTTAGAAGTCCACGGCCGAAGCATAAAATACAAAATAAATAGAACTGTTTTTCCGTCGTATAAAACGAATAATAGCAACCAGTGTGAAAGTTATGATCATTTCTACGTTCCGGCAACTTAGGCTTCACCCCACGGCGTTGTTCCACCAGATCGAATAGTTAGGGGCTAAGAAGTGAACGCCAGCAGCATAAAATACAATATAAATACAACAATTCTTCCATCATATAAAACGAATAATTGCAACCAGTATGAAAGTTATGGTCATCTCTACGTTCCGGGCAGCCTAGGCTTCACTCTATGGCGTTCTTCCACCACATCGAATAGCTGCGGCGTCAGAAGTCAACGCCTGAAGCATAAAATACAATAAAAATACAACAGTCTTTCCATCCTATAACAGGAATAATTCCAACCAGTCTGAAAGTGATGGTCATTTCTACTTTCCGGGCAACCTAGGCTTCACCCCAGGGCGTTGCTCCAACAGATTGAATAGTTAGGGCCTTAGAAGTCAACGCCCGATGCATAAAATACAAAATAGATAGAACAGTTTTTCCATCGTATAGAACGAATAATAGCATCCAGTGTGAAAGTTATGGTCATTTCTACGTTCCGGGCAACCCAGGCTACACCCTAGGGCGTTGCTCCAACAGATCGAATAGTTAGTGCCTTAGAAGTCCACGTCCGAAGTATAAAATACAAAATAAATAGAACTGTTTTTCCGTCGTATAAAACGAATAATTGCAACCAGTATGAGAGTTAACGTCATTTCTACGTTCCGGGCAACCTAGGCTTCACTCTATGGCGTTCTTCCACCACATCGAATAGCTGCGGCCTCAGAAGTCAACGCCTGAAGCATAAAATACAATATAATTACAACAGTTTTTCCATCATATAACAGGAATAATTGCAACCAGTTTGAAAGTGATGGCCATTTCTACGTTCCGGGCAACCTAGGCTTCACACTAGGGCGTTGATCCACCAGATAGAATAGTTAGGGCCTTAGAAGTCAACGCCAGAAGCATAAAATTCAATAAGGATGCAACAGTTTTTCCATCGTATAGCAGGAATAACTGCAAACAGTATGAAAGTACTAGTCATTTCTACGTTCCGGGTAACCTAGGCTTTACTCTAGGGCGTTGTTCCACCAGAACGAACAGTTAGGGCCTAAGAAGGCAACGCCAGAAGCATAAAATACAATATAAATATAACAGTTTTTCCATCGTATAAAACGAATAATAGCAACCAGTGTGAAAGTTATGGTCATTTCTACGTTCCGGGCAACCTAGGCTTCACCCCAGGTAGTTGTTCCAGCAGATCGAATAGTTAGGGCCTAAGAAGTGAACGCCAGCAGCATAAAATACAATATAAATACAACAGTTCTTCCATCATATAAAACGGGTAATTGCAACCAGTATGAAGGTTATGGTCATTTCTACGTTCCGGGCAACCTAGGCTTCACTCTATTGCGTTCTTCCACCACATCGAATAGCTACGGCCTCATAAGTCAACGCCTGAAGCATAGAATACAATAAAAATACAACAGTCTTTCCATCCTATAACTGGAATAATTGCAACCCGTGTGAAAGTGATGGTCATCTGTACGTTCCAGGCAACCTAGGCTTCACTCTAGGGCGTTGTTCCACCAGATCGAATTGTTAGGGCCTAAGAAGTCAACGCCAGAAGCATAAGATAGTATATAAATATAACAGTTTTTCCATCGTATAGAACGAATAATACTAACCAGTGTAAAAGTTATGGTCATTTCTACGTTCCGGGAAACCTAGGCTTCACCCTAGGGCGTTGTTCCACCAGATCGAATAGTTAGGGCCTAAGAAGTGAACGCCAGAAGCATAAAATACAATATAAATACAACAGCTTTTCCATCATATAAAACGAGTAAATGCAACCAGTATGAAAGTTGTGGTCATTTCTACTTTCCGGGCAACCCTAGCTACCCCCTAGGTCGTTGCTCCAACAGATCGAATAGTTAGGGCCTAAGAAGTGAATGCCAGAAGCATAAAATACAATATAAATACAACAGTTTTTCCATCATATAAAACGAGTAATTGCAACCAGTATGAAAGTTGTTGTCATTTCTACTTTCCGGGCAACCCAGGCTACACCCTAGGGCGTTGCTCCAACAGATCGAATAGTTAGTGCCTTAGAAGTCCACGGCCGAAGCATAAAATACAAAATAAATAAAACTGTTTTTCCGTCGTATAAAACGAATAATTGCAACCTGTATGAGAGTTAACGTCATTTCTACGTTCCGGGCAACCTAGGCTTCACTCTAGGGCGTTGCTCCACCAGATCGAATAGTTAGGGCCTTAGCAGTCAACGCCAGAATCATAAAATACATTAAAGATGCAACAGCTTTTCCATCGTATTAAACGAATAATTTCAACCAGTGTGAATGTTATGGTCATTTCTACATTCCGAGCAACCTAGGCTTCACTCTAGGGCGTTGATCCAACAGATTGAATAGTTAGAGCCTTAGGAGTCAACGCCCGAAGCATAAAATACAATATAAATATAACAGTCTTTCCATCATATAACAGGAATAATAGCAACCAGTTTGAAAGTGATGGTCATTTCTACGTTCCGGGCAACCTAGGCTTCACTCTAGAGCGTTGCTCCACCAGATCGAATAGTTAGTGCCTTAGAAGTCAACGCCAGAAGCATAAAATACAATATAAATACAACAGTCTTTCCATCCTAAAACTGGAATAATTGCAACCCGTGTGAAAGTGATGGTCATTTGTACGTTCCAGGCAACCTAGGCTTCACTCTAGGGCGTTGTTCCACCAGATCGAATTGTTAGGGCCTAAAAAGTCAACGCCAGAAGCATAAGATACAATATAAATATAACAGATTTGCCATCGTATAGAACGAATAATAGCATCCAGTGTGAAAGTCATGGTCATTTCTACGTTCCGGGCAACCTAGGCTTCACTCTAGGGCGTTGCTCCACCAGATCAAACAGTTAGTTCCTTAGAAGTCAACGCCAGCAGCATAAAATACAATATAAATACATCAGTTCTTCCATCATATAAAACGAATAATTGCAACCAGTATGAAAGTTATGGTCATTTCTACGTTCCGGGCAACCTAGGCTTCACTCTATGGCGTTCTTCCACCACATCGAATAGCTGCGGGCTCAGAAGTCAACGCCTGAAGCATAAAATACAATATAATTACAACAGTTTTTCCATCATATAACAGGAATAATTGCAACCAGTTTGAAAGTGATGGCCATTTCTACGTTCCGGGCAACCTAGGCTTTACTCTAGGGCGTTCTTCCACCAGATCGAACAGTTAGGGCCTAAGAAGGCAACGCCAGAAGCATAAAATACAATATAAATATAACAGTTTTTCCATCGTATAAAACGAATAATAGCAACCAGTGTGAAAGTTATGGTCATTTCTACGTTCCGGGCAACCTAGGCTTCACCCCAGGTAGTTGTTCCAGCAGATCGAATAGTTAGGGCCTAAGAAGTGAACGCCAGCAGCATAAAATACAATATAAATACAACAGTTCTTCCATCATATAAAACGGGTAATTGCAACCAGTATGAAGGTTATGGTCATTTCTACGTTCCGGGCAACCTAGGCTTCACTCTATTGCGTTCTTCCACCACATCGAATAGCTACGGCCTCATAAGTCAACGCCTGAAGCATAGAATACAATAAAAATACAACAGTCTTTCCATCCGATAACTGGAATAATTGCAACCCGTGTGAAAGTGATGGTCATCTGTACGTTCCAGGCAACCTAGGCTTCACTCTAGGGCGTTGTTCCACCAGATCGAATTGTTAGGGCCTAAGAAGTCAACGCCAGAAGCATAAGATAGTATATAAATATAACAGTTTTTCCATCGTATAGAACGAATAATACCAACCAGTGTTAAAGTTATGGTCATTTCTACGTTCCCGGAAACCTAGGCTTCACCATAGGGCGTTGTTCCACCAGATCGAATAGTTAGTGCCTTAGAAGTCCACGGCCGAAGCATAAAATACAAAATAAATAGAACTGTTTTTCCGTCGTATAAAACGAATAATAGCAACCAGTGTGAAAGTTATGATCATTTCTACGTTCCGGCAACTTAGGCTTCACCCCAGGGCGTTGTTCCACCAGATCGAATAGTTAGGGGCTAAGAAGTGAACGCCAGCAGCATAAAATACAATATAAATACAACAGTTCTTCCATCATATAAAACGAATAATTGCAACCAGTATGAAAGTTATGGTCATCTCTACGTTCCGGGCAGCCTAGGCTTCACTCTATGGCGTTCTTCCACCACATCGAATAGCTGCGGCGTCAGAAGTCAACGCCTGAAGCATAAAATACAATAAAAATACAACAGTCTTTCCATCCTATAACAGGAATAATTGCAACCAGTCTGAAAGTGATGGTCATTTCCACTTTCCGGGCAACCTAGGCTTCACCCCAGGGCGTTGCTCCAACAGATTGAATAGTTAGGGCCTTAGAAGTCAACGCCCGATGCATAAAATACAAAATAGATAGAACAGTTTTTCCATCGTGTAAAACGAATGATTGCTACCGGTGTGAAAGTTATGGTCATTTCTAAGTTCCGGTCAACCTAGGCTTCACCATAGGGCGTTATTCCACCAGATCGAATAGTTAGGGCCTAAGAAGTCAAGGCCCGAAGCATAAAATTCAATAAGGATGCAACAGTTTTTCCATCGTATAGCAGGAATAACTGCAAACAGTGTGAAAGTACTGGTCATTTCTACGTTCCGGGTAACCTAGGCTTTACTCTAGGGCGTTGTTCCACCAGATCGAACAGTTAGGGCCTAAGAAGGCAACGCCAGAAGCATAAAATACAATATAAATATAACAGTTTTTCCATCGTATAAAACGAATAATAGCAACCAGTGTGAAAGTTATGGTCATTTCTACGTTCCGGGCAACCTAGGCTTCACCCCAGGTCGTTGTTCCAGCAGATCGAATAGTTAGGGCCTAAGAAGTGAACGCCAGCAGCATAAAATACAATATAAATACAACAGTTCTTCCATCATATAAAACGGGTAATTGCAACCAGTATGAAGGTTATGGTCATTTCTACGTTCCGGGCAACCTAGGCTTCACTCTATTACGTTCTTCCACCACATCGAATAGCTACGGCCTCAGAAGTCAACGCCTGAAGCATAGAATACAATAAAAATACAACAGTCTTTCCATCCTATAACTGGAATAATTGCAACCCGTGTGAAAGTGATGGTCATTTGTACGTTCCAGGCCACCTAGGCTACACTCTAGGGCGTTGTTCCACCAGATCGAATTGTTAGGGCCTAAGAAGTCAACGCCAGAAGCATAAGATACAATATAAATATAACAGTTTTGCCATCGTATAGAACGAATAATAGCATCCAGTGTGAAAGTGATGGTCATTTGTACGTTCCAGGCAACCTAGGCTTCACTCTAGGGCGTTGTTCCACCAGATCGAATTGTTAGGGCCTAAGAAGTCAACGCCAGAAGCATAAGATACAATATAAATATAACAGTTTTGCCATCGTATAGAACGAATAATAGCATCCAGTGTGAAAGTTATGGTCATTTCTACGTTCCGGGCAACCTAGGCTTCACTCTAGGGCGTTGCTCCACCAGATCAAACAGTTAGTTCCTTAGAAGTCAACACCCGAAGCATAAAATACAAAATAAATAGAACAGTTTTTCCATAGTATAAAACGTATAATAGCAACCAGTGTGAAAGTTATGATCATTTCTACGTTCCGGCAACCTAGGCTTCACCCCAGGGCGTTGTTCCACCAGATCGAATAGTTAGGGCCTAAGAAGTGAACTCCAGAAGCATAAAATACAATATATATACAACAGTTTTTCCATCATATAAAACGAGTAATTGCAACCAGTATGAAAGTTGTGGTCATTTCTACTTTCCGGGCAACCCTGGCTACTCCCTAGGGCGTTGCTCCAACAGATCGAATAGTTAGGGCCTAAGAACTGAACGCCAGAAGCATAAAGTACAATATAAATACAACAGTTTTTCCATCATGTAAAACGAATAATTTCAACCAGTGTGAATGTTATGGTCATTTCTACATTCCGAGCAACCTAGGCTTCACTCTAGGGCGTTGATCCAACAGATTGAATAGTTAGGGCCTTAGCAGTCAACGCCCGAAGCATAAAATACAATACAAATATAACAGTCTTTCCATCATATAACAGGAATAATAGCAACCAGTTTGAAAGTGATGGTCATTTCTACGTTCCGGGCAACTTAGGCTTCACTCTAGAGCGTTGCTCCACCAGATCGAATAGTTAGTGCCTTAGAAGTCCACGGCCGAAGCATAAAATACAAAATAAATAGAACAGTTTTTCCATAGTATAAAACGTATAATAGCAACCAGTGTGAAAGTTATGATCATTTCTACGTTCCGGCAACCTAGGTTTCACCCCAGGGCGTTGTTCCACCAGATCGAATAGTTAGGGGCTAAGAAGTGATCGCCAGCAGCATAAAATATAATATAAATACAACAGTTCTTCCATCATATAAAACGAATAATTGCAACCAGTATGAAAGTTATGGTCATTTCTACGTTCCGGGCAACCTAGGCTTCACTCTATGGCGTTCTTCCACCACATCGAATAGCTGCGGCCTCAGAAGTCAACGCCTGAAGCATAAAATACAATAAAAATACAACAGTCTTTCCATCCTATAACAGGAATAATTGCAACCAGTTTGAAAGTGATGGTCATTTCTACTTTCCGGGCAACCTAGGCTTCACCCTAGGGCGTTGCTCCAACAGATTGAATAGTTAGGGCCTTAGAAGTCAACGCCCGATGCATAAAGTACAAAATAAATAGAACAGTTTTTCCATCGTGTAAAACGAATAATTGCTACCGGTGTGAAAGTTATGGTCATTTCTACGTTCCGGTCAACCTAGGCTTCACCATAGGGCGTTATTCCACCAGATCGAATAGTTAGGGCCTAAGAAGTCAACGCCCGAAGCATAAAATACAAAATAAATAGAACAGTTTTTCCATGGTATAAAACGAACACTTGCTACCAGTGTAAAAGTTATGGCCATTTCTACGTTCCGGGCAACCTACGGTTCACACTAGGGCGTTGTTCAACCAGATCGAATAGTTAGGGCCTAAGAAGTGAACTCCAGAAGCATAAAATACAATATAAATACAACAGTTTTTCCATCATATAAAACGAGTAATTGCAACCTGTATGAAAGTTGTGGGCATTTCTACTTTCCGGGCAACCCAGGCTACACGCTAGGGCGTTGCTCCAAAAGATCGAATAGTTAGTGCCTTAGAAGTCCACGGCCGAAGCATAAAATACAAAATAAATAGAACTGTTTTTCCGTCGTATAAAACGAATAATTGCAACCAGTATGAAAGTTAACGTCATTTCTACGTTCCGGGCAACCTAGGCTTCACACTAGGGCGTTGATCCACCAGATAGAATAGTTAGGGCCTTAGAAGTCAACGCCAGAAGCATAAAATTCAATAAGGATGCAACAGTTTTTCCATCGTATAGCAGGAATAACTGCAAACAGTGTGAAAGTACTGGTCATTTCTACGTTCCGGGTATCCTAGGCTTTACTCTATGGCGTTGCTCCACCAGATCAAACAGTTAGTTCCTTAGAAGTCAACACCCGAAGCATAAAATACAAAATAAATAGAACAGTTTTTCCATAGTATAAAACGTGTAATAGCAACCAGTGTGAAAGTTATGATCATTTCTACGTTCCGGCAACCTAGGCTTCACTCTAGAGCGTTGCTCCACCAGATCGAATAGTTAGTGCCTTAGAAGTCAACGCCAGAAGCATAAAATACAATATAAATACAACAGTTTTTCCATCATATAATACGAATAATTGCAACCAGTATGAAAGTTATGGTCATTTCTACGTTCCGGGCAACCCAGGCTTCACCATAGGGCGTTATTCCACCAGATCGAATAGTTAGGGCCTAAGAAGTCTACGCCCGGAGCATAAAATACAAAATAAATGGAACAGTTCTTCCATGGTATAAAACGAACACTTGCTATCCGTGTAAAAGTTATGGTCTTTTCTACGTTCCCGGCAACCTAGGCTTCACCCTAGGGCGTTGTTCCACCAGATCGAATAGTTAGGGCCTAAGAAGTGAACGCCAGAAGCATAGAATACAATAAAAATACAACAGTCTTTCCATCCTATAACTGGAATAATTGCAACCCGTGTGAAAGTGATGGTTATTTGTACGTTGCAGGCAACCTAGGCTTCACTCTAGGGCGCTGTTCCACAAGATCGAATTGTTAGGGCGTAAGAAGTCAACGCCAGAAGCATAAGATACAATATAAATATAACAGTTTTGCCATCGTATAGAACGAATAATAGCATCCAGTGTGAAAGTTATGGTCATTTCTACGTTCCGGGCAACCTAGGCTTCACTCTAGGGCGTTGCTCCACCACATCAAACAGTTAGTTCCTTAGAAGTCAACGCCCGAAGCATAAAATACAAAATAAATAGAACAGTTTTTCCTTAGCATAAAAGGAATAATAGCAACCAGTGTGAAAGTTATGATCATTTCTACGTTCCGGCAACCTAGGCCTCACTCTAGCGCGTTGTTCCACCAGACTGAATAATTAGGGCCTAAGAAGTGAACGCCAGCGGCATAAAATACAATATAAATACAACAGTTTTTCCATCATATAAAACGAATAATTGCAACCAGCATGAAAGCTATGGTCATTTCTACGTTCCGGGCAACCTAGGCTTCATTCTATGGCGTTCTTCCACGACATCGAATAGCAACGGCCTCAGAAGTCACCGCCTGAAGCATAAAATACAATAAAAATGCAACAGTCTTTCCGTCCTATAACAGGAATAATTGCAACCCGTGTGAAAGTTATGGCCATTTCTACGTTCCGGGCAACCTAGGCTTCACCCTAGGGCGTTGTTCCACCAGATCGAACAGTTAGGGCCTAAGAAGTGAACGCCAGAAGCATAAAATACAATATAAATACAACAGTTTTTCCATCATATGAAATGAGTAATTGCAACCAGTATGAAAGTTGTGGTAATATCTACTTTGCGGGCAACCCTGGCTACAGCCTAGGGCGTTGCTCCAACAGATCGAATAGTTGCGCCTAAGAAGTGAACGCCAGAAGCATAAAATACAATATAAGTACAACAGTTTTTCCATCATATAGAACGAGTAATTGCAACCAGTATGAAAGTTGTTGTCATTTCTACTTTCCGGGCAACCCAGGCTTCACCATAGGGCGTTATTCCACCAGATCGAATAGTTAGGGCCTAAGAAGTCAACGCCCGGAGCATAAAATACAAAATAAATAGAACAGTTTTTCCATAGTATAAAACGTGTAATAGCAACCAGTGTGAAAGTTATGATCATTTCTACGTTCCGGCAACCTAGGCTTCACTCTAGAGCGTTGCTCCACCAGATCGAATAGTTAGTGCCTTAGAAGTCAACGCCAGAAGCATAAAATACAATATAAATACAACAGTTTTTCCATCATATAAAACGAATAATTGCAACCAGTATGAAAGTTGTGGTCATTTCTACTTTCCGGGCAACCCAGGCTACACCCTAGGGCGTTGCTCCAAAAGATCGAATAGTTAGTGCCTTAGAAGTCCACGGCCGAAGCATAAAATACAAAATAAATAGAACTGTTTTTCCGTCGTATAAAACGAATAATTGCAACCAGTATGAAAGTTAACGTCATTTCTACGTTCCGGGACAACCTAGGCTTCACACTAGGGCGTTGATCCACCAGATAGAATAGTTAGGGCCTTAGAAGTCAACGCCAGAAGCATAAAATTCAATAAGGATGCAACAGTTTTTCCATCGTATAGCAGGAATCACTGCAAACAGTGTGAAAGTACTGGTCATTTCTACGTTCCGGGTATCCTAGGCTTTACTCTATGGCGTTGCTCCACCAGATCAAACAGTTAGTTCCTTAGAAGTCAACACCCGAAGCATAAAATACAAAATAAATAGAACAGTTTTTCCATAGTATAAAACGTGTAATAGCAACCAGTGTGAAAGTTATGATCATTTCTACGTTCCGGCAACCTAGGCTTCACTCTAGAGCGTTGCTCCACCAGATCGAATAGTTAGTGCCTTAGATGTCAACGCCAGAAGCATAAAATACAATATAAATACAACAGTTTTTCCATCATATAAAACGAATAATTGCAACCAGTATGAAAGTTATGGTCATTTCTACGTTCCGGGCAACCCAGGCTTCACCATAGGGCGTTATTCCACCAGATCGAATAGTTAGGGCCTAAGAAGTCTACGCCCGGAGCATAAAATACAAAATAAATGGAACAGTTCTTCCATGGTATAAAACGAACACTTGCTACCCGTGTAAAAGTTATGGTCTTTTCTACGTTCCCGGCAACCTAGGCTTCACCCCAGGGCGTTGTTCCACCAGATCGAATAGTTAGGGCCTAAGAAGTGAACGCCAGAAGCATAGAATACAATAAAAATACAACAGTCTTTCCATCCTATAACTGGAATAATTGCAACCCGTGTGAAAGTGATGGTTATTTGTACGTTGCAGGCAACCTAGGCTTCACTCTAGGGCGCTGTTCCACAAGATCGAATTGTTAGGGCGTAAGAAGTCAACGCCAGAAGCATAAGATACAATATAAATATAACAGTTTTGCCATCGTATAGAACGAATAATAGCATCCAGTGTGAAAGTTATGGTCATTTCTACGTTCCGGGCAACCTAGGCTTCACTCTAGGGCGTTGCTCCACCACATCAAACAGTTAGTTCCTTAGAAGTCAACGCCCGAAGCATAAAATACAAAATAAATAGAACAGTTTTTCCTTAGTATAAAAGGAATAATAGCAACCAGTGTGAAAGTTATGATCATTTCTACGTTCCGGCAACCTAGGCCTCACTCTAGCGCGTTGTTCCACCAGACTGAATAATTAGGGCCTAAGAAGTGAACGCCAGCGGCATAAAATACAATATAAATACAACAGTTTTTCCATCATATTAAACGAATAATTGCAACCAGCATGAAAGTTATGGTCATTTCTACGTTCCGGGCAACCTAGGCTTCATTCTATGGCGTTCTTCCACGACATCGAATAGCAACGGCCTCAGAAGTCACCGCCTGAAGCATAAAATACAATAAAAATGCAACAGTCTTTCCGTCCTATAACAGGAATAATTGCAACCCGTGTGAAAGTTATGGCCATTTCTACGTTCCGCGCAACCTAGGCTTCACCCTAGGGCGTTGTTCCACCAGATCGAACAGTTAGGGCCTAAGAAGTGAACGCCAGAAGCATAAAATACAATATAAATACAACAGTTTTTCCATCATATGAAATGAGTAATTGCAACCAGTATGAAAGTTGTGGTAATTTCTACTTTGCGGGCAACCCTGGCTACAGCCTAGGGCGTTGCTCCAACAGATCGAATAGTTGGGCCTAAGAAGTGAACGCCAGAAGCATAAAATACAATATAAGTACAACAGTTTTTCCATCATATAGAACGAGTAATTGCAACCAGTATGAAAGTTGTTGTCATTTCTACTTTCCGGGCAACCCAGGCTTCACCATAGGGCGTTATTCCACCAGATCGAATAGTTAGGGCCTAAGAAGTCAACGCCCGGAGCATAAAATACAAAATAAATAGAACAGTTTTTCCATGGTATAAAACGAACACTTGCTACCCGTGTAAAAGTTATGGTCATTTCTACGTTCCGGGCAACCTAGGCTTCACCCTAGGGCGTTGTTCCACCACATCGAATAGTTAGGGCCTAAGAAGTGAACGCCAGAAGCATAGAATACAATAAAAATACAACAGTCTTTCCATCCTATAACTGGAATAATTGCAACCCGTGTGAAAGTGATGGTCATTTGTACGTTCCAGGCAACCTAGGCTTCACTCTAGGGCGTTGTTCCACAAGATCGAATTGTTAGGGCGTAAGAAGTCAACGCCAGAAGCATAAGATACAATATAAATATAACAGTTTTGCCATCGTATAGAACGAATAATAGCATCCAGTGTGAAAGTTAACGTCATTTCTACTTTCCGGGCAACCTAGGCTTCACCCTAGGGCGTTGCTCCAACAGATTGAATAGTTAGGGCCTTAGAAGTCAACGCCCGATGCATAAAATACAAAATAAATAGAACAGTTTTTCCATCGTGTAAAACGAATAATTGCTACCGGTGTGAAAGTTATGACCATTTCTACGTTCCGGTCAACCTAGGCTTCACCATAGGGCGTTATTCCACCAGATCGAATAGATAGGGCCTAAGAAGTCAACGCCCGAAGCATAAAATACAAAATAAATAGAACAGTTTTTCCATGGTATAAAACGAACACTTGCTACCAGTGTAAAAGTTATGGTCATTTCTACGTTCCGGGCAACCTAGGCTTTACCCTAGGGCGTTGTTCCACCAGATCGAATAGTTAGGGCCGAAGAAGTGAACGCCAGAAGCATAAAATACAATATAAATACAACAGTTTTTCCATCATATAAAACGAGTAATTGCAACCAGTATGAAAGTTGTGGTCATTTCTACTTTCCGGGCAACCCTGGCTACGCCCTACGGCGTTGCTCCAACAGATCGAATAGTTAGGGCCTAAGAAGTGAACGCCAGAAGCATAAAATACAATATAAATACAACAGTTTTTCCATCATATAAAACGAGTAATTGCAACCAGTATGAAAGTTGTTATCATTTCTACTTTCCGGGCAACCCAGGCTACACCCTAGGGCGTTGCTCCACCAGATCGAATAGTTAGGGCCTTAGAAGTCAACGCCAGAATCATAAAATACATTAAAGATGCAACTGCTTTTCCATCGTATTAAACGAATAATTTCAACCAGTGTGAATGGTATGGTCATTTCTACATTCCGAGCAACCTAGGCTTCACTCTAGGGCGTTGGTCCAACAGATTGAATAGTTAGGGCCTTAGGAGTCAACGCCTGAATCATAAAATACAATATAAATATAACAGTCTTTCCATCATATAACAGGAATAATAGCAACCAGTTTTAAAGTGATGGTCATTTCTACGTTCCGGGCAACCTAGGCTTCACTCTAGAGCGTTGCTCCACCAGATCGAATAGTTAGTGCCTTAGAAGTCAACGCCAGAAGCATAAAATACAATATAAATACAACAGTTTTTCCATCATATAAAACGAATAATTGCAACCAGTATGAAAGTTATGGTCATTTCTACGTTCCGGGCAACCTAGGCTTCACCCCAGGGCCTTGTTCCACCAGATCGAATAGTTAGGGCCTAAGAAGTGAACTCCAGAAGCATAAAATACAATATAAATACAACAGTTTTTCCATCATACAAAACGAATAATTGCAACCAGTATGAAAGCTAGGGTCATTTCTACCTTACGGGCAACCTAGGCTACTCCCTAGGGCGTTGCTCTTACAGATTGAATAGTTCGGGCCTTAGCAGTCAACGCCCGAAGCATAAAATACAATATAATTACAACAGTTTTTCCATCATATAACAGGTATAATTGCAACCAGTTTGAAAGTGATGGTCATTTCTACTTTCCGGGCAACCTAGGCTTCACTCTAGGGCGTTGCTCCACCAGATCGAATAGTTAGTGCCTTAGAAGTCAACGCCAGAAGCATAAAATACAATATAAACACAGCAGTTTTTCCAACGTATAAAACGAATAATTGCAACCAGTATGAAAGTTATGGTCATTTCTTCGTTCTGGGCAACCTAGGCTTCACTCTATGGCGTTCTTCCACTACATCGAATAGCAACGGCCTCAGAAGTCAATGCCTGAAGCATAAAATACAATAAAAATACAACAGTCTTTCCGTCCTATAACAGGGATAATTGCAACCCGTGTGAAAGTGATGGTCATTTGTACGTTCCAGGCAACCTAGGCTTCACTCTAGGGCGTTGCTCCACCAGATCAAACAGTTAGATCCATAGAAGTTAACGCCCGAAGCATAAAATACAAAATAAATAGAACAGTTTTTCCATAGTATAAAACGAATAATAGCAACCAGTTTGAAAGTTATGATCATTTCTACGTTCCGGCAACCTAGGCTTCACCCCAGGGCGTTGTTCCATCAGATCGAATAGTTAGGGCCTAAGAAGTGAACGAAAGCAGCATAAAATACAATATGAATACAACAGTTCTTCCATCATATAAAACGAATAATTGCAACCCGTATGAAAGTTATGGTCATTTCTACGTTCCGGGCAACCTAGGCTTCACTCTATGGCGTTCTTCCACCACATCGAATAGCTGCGGCCTCAGAAGTCAACGCCTGAAGCATAAAATACAATAAAAATACAACAGCCTTTCCGTCCTATAACAGGGATAATTGCAACCCGTGTGAAAGTGATGGTCATTTGTACGTTCCAGGCAACCTAGGCTTCACTCTAGGGCGTTGCTCCACCAGATCAAACAGTTAGATCCATAGAAGTTAACGCCCGAAGCATAAAATACAAAATAAATAGAACAGTTTTTCCATAGTATAAAACGAATAATAGCAACCAGTTTGAAAGTTATGATCATTTCTACGTTCCGGCAACCTAGGCTTCACCCCAGGGCGTTGTTCCACCAGATCGAATAGTTAGGGCCTAAGAAGTGAACGCCAGAAGCATAAAATACAATATAAATACAACAGTTTTTCCACCATATAAAACGAGTAATTGCAACCAGTATGAAAGTTGTGGTCATTTCTACTTTCCGGGTAACCCAGGCTACACCCTAGGGCGTTGCTCCAACAGATCGAATAGTTAGTGCCTTAGAAGTCCACGGCCGTAGCATAAAATACAAAATAAATAGAACTGTTTTTCCGTCGTATAAAACGAATAATTGCTGCCGGTGTGAATGTTATGGTCATTTCTACGTTCCGGTCAACCTAGGCTTCACTCTAGGGCGTTGCTCCACCAGATCAAACAGTTAGGGCCTTAGAAGTCAACGCCCGAAGCATAAAATACAAAATAAATAGAACAGTTTTTCCATTGTATAAGACGAATAATAGCAACCAGTATGAAAGTTATGGTCATTTCTACGTTCCGGTCAACCTAGGCTTCACCATAGGGCGTTATTCCACCAGATCGAATAGTTAGGGCCTAAGAAGTGAACGCCAGAAGCATAAAATACAATATAAATACAAAAGTTTTTCCATCATACAAAACGAATAATTGCAACCAGTATGAAAGCTAGGGTCATTTCTACTTTACGGGCAACCTAGGCTACACCCTAGGGCGTTGCTCTTACAGATTGAATAGTTAGGGCCTTAGAAGTTAATGCCCGAAGCGTAAAATGCAATAAAAATACAACAGTTTTTCCATCGTATAAAAGGATTAATTGCAACCAGTTCGAAAGTGATGGTCATTTCTACGTTCCGGGCAACCTAGGCTTCACTCTAGGGCGTTGCTCCACCAGATCGAATAGCTGGGCCTTAGAAGTCAACGCCAGAAGCATAAAATACAATATAAGTACAACAGTTTTTCCATCGTATAAAATGAGTAATTGCAAACATTGCGAATGTAATGGACATTCCACGTTCCGGGCAACCTAGGCGTCACTCTAGTGCGTTGCTCCACCACATCAAATAGCAACGGCCTTAGACGTCAACGACAGAAGCATAAAATACAATATAAATATAACAGTTTTTCCATCGTATAGAACGAATAATAGCAACCAGTGTGAATGTTATGGTAATTTCTACTTTCCGGGCAACGTAGGCTTCACGCCTAGGTCGTTGCTCCACCAGATCAAACAGTTAGGGCCTTAGAAGTCAACGCCCGAAGCATAAAATACAAAATAAATAGAACAGTTTTTCCATGGTATAAAACGAACAATTGCTCCCAGTGTAAAAGTTATTGTCATTTCTACGTTCCGGGCAACCTAGGCTTCACCCTGGGGCGTTGTTCCACCAGATCGAATAGTTATGGCCTAAGAAGTGAACGCCAGAAGCATAAAATACAATCTAAATACAACAGCTTTTCCATCATATAAAACGAGTAATTGAAACCAGTATGAAAGTTGTGGTCATTTCTACTTTCCGGGCAACCCAGGCTACACCCTAGGGCGTTGCTCCAACAGATCAAACAGTTAGGGCCTTAGAAGTCCACGGCCGAAGCATAAAATACAAAATAAATAGAACTGTTTTTCCGTCGTATAAAGCGAATAATTGCAACCAGTATGAAAGTTAACGTCATTTCTACGTTCCGGGCAACCTAGGCTTCACTCTAGGGCGTTGCTCCACCAGATCGAATAGTTAGGGTCTTAGAAGTCAACGCCAGAATCATAAAATACAATAAAGATGCAACAGCTTTTCCATCGTATTAAACGAATAATTTCAACCAGTGTGAATGTTATGGTCATTTCTACGTTCCGGGCAACCTAGGCTTCACTCTAGGGCGTTGATCCAACAGATTGAATAGTTAGGGCCTTAGCAGTCAACGCCCGAAGCATAAAATACAATATAAATACAACAGTCTTTCCATCATATAACAGGAATAATAGCAACCAGTTTGAAAGTGATGGTCATTTCTACGTTCCGGGCAACCTAGGCTTCACTCTAGAGCGTTGCTCCACCAGATCGAATAGTTAGTGCCTTAGAAGTCAACGCCAGAAGCATAAAATACAATATAAATACAACAGTTTTTCCATCGTATAAAACGAACAATTGCAACCAGTATGAAAGTTATGGTCATTTCTACGTACCGGGCAACCTAGGCTTCACTCTATGGCGTTCTTCCACGACATCGAATAGCAACGGCCTCAGAAGTCAACGCCTGAAGCATAAAATACAATAAAAATACAACAGTCTTTCCATCCTATAACAGGAATAATTGCAACCAGTTTGAAAGTGATGGTCATTTCTACGTTCCGGGGAACCTAGGCTTCACTCTAGGGCGTTGCTCCACCAGATCAAACAGTTAGTTCCATAGAAGTCAACGCCCGAAGCATAAAATACAAAATAAATAGAACAGTTTTTCCATAGTATAAAACGAATAATAGCAACCAGATTGAAAGTTATGATCATTTCTACGTTCCGGCAACCTAGGCTTCACCCCAGGGCGTTGTTCCACCAGATCGAATAGTTAGGGCCTAAGAAGTGAACGAAAGCAGCATAAAATACAATATAAATACAACAGTTCTTCCATCATATAAAACGAATAATTGCAACCAGTATGAAAGTTATGGTCATTTCTTCGTTCCGGGCAACCTAGGCTTCACTCTATGGCGTTCTGCCACCACATCGAATAGCTGCGGCCTAAGAAGTCAACGCCAGAAGCATAAGATACAATATAAATATAATAGTTTTTCCATCGTATAGAACGAATAATAGCAACCAGTGTGAAAGTTATGTTCATTTCTACTTTCCGGGCAACCTAGGCTTCAGGCCTAGGGCGTTGCTCCACCAGATCAAGCAGTTAGGGTCTTAGAAGTCAACGCCCGAAGCATAAAATACAAAATAAATAGAACAGTTTTTCCATGGTATAAAACGAACAATTGCTACCAGTGTAAAAGTTATGGTCATTTCTACGTTCCGGTCAACCTAGGCTTCACTCTAGGGCGTTGCTCCACCAAATCGAATAGTTATGGCCTTAGAAGTCAACGCCCGAAGCATAAAATACAAAATAAATAGAACAGTTTTTCCATTGTATAAAACGAATAATAGCAACCAGTGTGAAAGTTATGGTCATTTCTACGTTCCGGGCAACCTAGGCTTCACCATAGGGCGTTATTCCACGAGATCGAATAGTTAGGGCCTAAGAAGTGAACGCCAGAAGCATAAAATACAATATAAATATAACAGTTTTTCCATCGTATAAAACGAATAATTTCAACCAGTGTGAATGTTATGGTCATTTCTACATTCCGAGCAACCTAGGCTTCACTCTAGGGCCTTGATCCACCAGATAGAATAGTTAGGGCCTTAGAAGTCAACGCCAGAAGCATAAAATTCAATAAAGATGCAACAGTATTTCCATCGTATAGCAGGAATAACTGCAAACAGTGTGAAAGTACTGGTCATTTCTACGTTCCGGGTAACCTAGGCTTCACTCTAGGGCGTTGTTCCACCAGATCGAACAGTTATGGCCTAAGAAGGCAACGCCAGAAGCATAAAATACAATATAAATATAACAGTTTTTCCATCGTATAAAACGGATAATAGCAACCAGTGTGAAAGTGATGGTCATTTCTACGTTCCGGGCAACCTAGGCTTCACTCTAGGGCGTTGCTCCAACAGATTGAATATTTCGGGCCTTAGCAGTCAACGCCCGAAGCATAAAATACAATATAATTACAACAGTTTTTCCATCATATAACAGGTATAATTGCAACCAGTTTGAAAGTGATGGTCATTTCTACTTTCCGGGCAACCTAGGCTTCACTCTAGGGCGTTGCTCCACCAGATCGAATAGTTAGTGCCTTAGAAGTCAACGCCAGAAGCATAAAATACAATATAAAGCCAACAGTTTTTCCAACGTATAAAACGAATAATTGCAACCAGTATGAAAGTTATGGTCATTTCTTCGTTCTGGGCAACCTAGGCTTCACTCTATGGCGTTCTTCCACTACATCGAATAGCAACGGCCTCAGAAGTCAATGCCTGAAGCATAAAATACGATAAAAATACAACAGTCTTTCCGTCCTATAACAGGAATAATTGCAACCCGTGTGACAGTGATGGTCATTTGTACGTTCCAGGCAACCTAGGCTTCACTCTAGGGCGTTGCTCCAACAGATTGAATAGTTAGGGCCTTAGAAGTCAACGCCCGAAGCATAAAATACAAAATAAATAGAACTGTTTTTCCATCGTATAAAACGAATAATTGCAACCAGTATGAAAGTGAACGTCCTTTCTACTTTCCGGGCAACCTAGGCTTCACCCTAGGGCGTTGCTCCAACAGATTGAATAGTTAGGGCCTTAGAAGTCAACGCCCGATGCATAAAATACAAAATAAATAGAACAGTTTTTCCATGGTATAAAACGAACAATTGCTACCAGTGTAAAAGTTATGGTCATTTCTACGTTCCGGTCAACCTAGGCTTCACTCTAGGGCGTTGCTCCACCAAATCGAATAGTTATGGCCTTAGAAGTCAACGCCCGAAGCATAAAATACAAAATAAATAGAACAGTTTTTCCATTGTATAAAACGAATAATAGCAACCAGTGTGAAAGTTATGGTCATTTCTACGTTCCGGGCAACCTAGGCTTCACCATAGGGCGTTATTCCACGAGATCGAATAGTTAGGGCCTAAGAAGTGAACGCCAGAAGCATAAAATACAATATAAATATAACAGTTTTTCCATCGTATAAAACGAATAATTTCAACCAGTGTGAATGTTATGGTCATTTCTACATTCCGAGCAACCTAGGCTTCACTCTAGGGCCTTGATCCACCAGATAGAATAGTTAGGGCCTTAGAAGTCAACGCCAGAAGCATAAAATTCAATAAAGATGCAACAGTATTTCCATCGTATAGCAGGAATAACTGCAAACAGTGTGAAAGTACTGGTCATTTCTACGTTCCGGGTAACCTAGGCTTCACTCTAGGGCGTTGTTCCACCAGATCGAACAGTTATGGCCTAAGAAGGCAACGCCAGAAGCATAAAATACAATATAAATATAACAGTTTTTCCATCGTATAAAACGGATAATAGCAACCAGTGTGAAAGTGATGGTCATTTCTACGTTCCGGGCAACCTAGGCTTCACTCTAGGGCGTTGCTCCAACAGATTGAATATTTCGGGCCTTAGCAGTCAACGCCCGAAGCATAAAATACAATATAATTACAACAGTTTTTCCATCATATAACAGGTATAATTGCAACCAGTTTGAAAGTGATGGTCATTTCTACTTTCCGGGCAACCTAGGCTTCACTCTAGGGCGTTGCTCCACCAGATCGAATAGTTAGTGCCTTAGAAGTCAACGCCAGAAGCATAAAATACAATATAAACCCAACAGTTTTTCCAACGTATAAAACGAATAATTGCAACCAGTATGAAAGTTATGGTCATTTCTTCGTTCTGGGCAACCTAGGCTTCACTCTATGGCGTTCTTCCACTACATCGAATAGCAACGGCCTCAGAAGTCAATGCCTGAAGCATAAAATACGATAAAAATACAACAGTCTTTCCGTCCTATAACAGGAATAATTGCAACCCGTGTGACAGTGATGGTCATTTGTACGTTCCAGGCAACCTAGGCTTCACTCTAGGGCGTTGCTCCAACAGATTGAATAGTTAGGGCCTTAGAAGTCAACGCCCGAAGCATAAAATACAAAATAAATAGAACTGTTTTTCCATCGTATAAAACGAATAATTGCAACCAGTATGAAAGTGAACGTCCTTTCTACTTTCCGGGCAACCTAGGCTTCACCCTAGGGCGTTGCTCCAACAGATTGAATAGTTAGGGCCTTAGAAGTCAACGCCCGATGCATAAAATACAAAATAAATAGAACAGTTTTTCCATCGTGTAAAACGAATAATTGCTACCGGTGTGAAAGTTATTGTCATTTCCACGTTCCGGTCAACCTAGACTTCACCATAGGGCGTTATTCCACCAGATCGAACAGTTAGGGCCTAAGAAGTGAACGCCAGAAGCATAAAATACAATATAAATACAACTGTTATTCCATCATACAAAACGAATAGTTGCAACGAGTATGAAAGCTACGGTCATTCCTACTTTACGGGCAACCTAGGCTACATCCTAGGGCGTTGCTCTTACAGATTGTATAGTTAGGGCCTTAGAAGTTAATGCCCGAAGCATATAATGCAATAAAAATACAACAGTTTTTCCATCATATAACAGGAATATTTGCAACCAGTTTGAAAGTGATGGTAATCGCTACGTTCCGGGCAACTTAGGCTTCACTCTAGGGCGTTGTTCCACCAGATCGAATTGTTAGGGCCTAAGAAGTCAACGCCAGAAGCATAAAATACAATAAAAATACAACAGCTTTTACATCGTATAACTGGAATAATTGCACCCAGTGTGAAAGTTATGGTCCTTTCTACGTTCCGGGCAGCCTAGGCTTCATTCCAGAGCGTTACTACACCACATCGAATAGCTTCTGGCGTTGATTTCTAAGGCCCTAATTATTCGATCTCGTGGAGCAACGCCCTAGAGTGAAGCCTAGGTTGCCCGGAGCGTAGAAATGACCATTACATTCACACTGGTTGCAATTATTCGTCTTATACGATGGAAAAGCTGTTGTATTCATATCGTATTTTATGCTTCTGGCGTTGACTTCTTAGGCCCTAACTATTCGATCTGGTGGAGCAACGCCCTAGAGTGAAGCCTAGGTTGCCCGGTACGTCGGAATGACCATTACTTTCACACTGGTTGCAATTAATCATTTTGTACGATGGAAAAGCTGTTGTATTTATATTGTATTTTATGCCTCTGGCGTTGACTTCTAAGGCCGTAGCTATTAGATGTGGTGGAGCAACGCCCCATAGTGACGCCTAGGGTGCTCTGAACGTAGAAATGACCATTACTTTCACACTGGTTGCAATTATTCGTTTTATACGATGGAAAAGCTGTTGCATTTATATCGTATTTTATGCTTCTTGCGTTGACTTCTAAGGCACTAGCTATTCGATCTGGTGTAGCAACGCCCTAGAGTGAAGCCTAGGTTGCCCGGAACGTAGAAACGGCCATCACTTTCAAACTGGTTGCAATTATTCCTGTTATATGATGGAAACACGGTTGTACTTTTATTGCATTTTATGCTTCGGGTGTTGACTTCTGAGGCCGTAGCTATTCGATGTGGTGGATGAACGCCATAGAGTGAAGCCTAGATTGCCCGGAACGTAAAAATGACCATAACTTTCATACTGGTTGCAATCATTCGTTTTATATGATGGAAAAACTGTTGTATTTATATTGTATTTTATGCTTCTGGCGTTGACTTCTAAGGCACTAACTATTCGATATGGTGGAGCAACGCCCTAGAGTGAAGCCTAGGATGCCCGGAACGTAGAATTGGCCATCACTCTCAAACTGGTTGCAATTATTCCTGTTATATGATGGAAACACTGTTGTATTTCTATTGTATTTTATGCTTCAGGCGTAGGCTTCTTAATCCGTAGCTATTCGATATGGTGGAGCACCGCCCTAGAGTGAAGCCTCGGTTGCTCGGAACGTAGAAATGACCACTACTTTCACACTGTTTGCAATTATTCATTTAATACGATGGAAAAGCTGTTGTATTTATATCGTATTTTATGCTTCGGGCGTTGACTTCTTAGGCCCTAACATATCGATCTAGTGGAGCAACGCCCTACAGTGAAGCCTAGGTTGCCGGGAACGTAGAATTGGCCATCACTTTCAAACTGGTAGCAATTATTCCTGTTATATGATGGAAACACTGTTGTATTTTCTTTGCATTTTATGGTTCGGGCGTTGACTTCTAAGGCCCTAACTATTCAATCTGTTGGAGCAACGCCCTAGAGTGAAGCCTTGGTTGCTCGGAAAGTAGAAATGTCCATAAGTTTCATACTGGTTGCAATTATTCGTTTTATGCGATGGAAAAACTGTTGTATTTATATTGTATTTTATGCTTCTGGCATTGACATCTAAGGCCCTAACTATTCAATCTGTTGGAGCAACGCCCTAGGGTGAAGCCTAGGTTGCTCGGAAAGTAGAAATGACCATAGGTTTCATACTGGTTGCAATTATTCGTTTTATACGATGGAAAAACTGTTGTATTTATATTGTATTTTATGCTTCTGGCGTTGACTTCTAAGGCCCTAGCTATTCGATCTAGTGGAGCAACGCCCTAGAGTGAAGCCTAGGTTGCCCGGAACGTTGAAATGACCATTACATTCACACTGGTTGCAATTATTCGTCTTATACGATGGAAAAGCTGTTGTATTTATATCGTATTTTATGCTTCTGGCGTTGACTTCTTAGGCCCTAACTATTCGATCTGGTGGAACAACGCCGTAGGGTGAAGCCTAGGTTGCCCGGAACGTAGAAATGACCATTACTTTCACACTGTTTGCAATTATTCCTTTTCTACGATGGAAAAGCTGTTGTATTTATATCGTATTTTATACTTCTGGCGTTGACTTCTTAGGCCCTAACTATTCGATCTGGTGGAACAACGCCGTAGGGTGAAGCCTAGGTTGCCCCGAACGCAGAAATGACCATTACTTTCACACTGGTTGCAATTAATCATTTTGTACGATGGAAAAGCTGTTGTATTTATATTGTATTTTATGCCTCTGGCGTTGACTTCTAAGGCCGTATCTATTAGATGTGGTGGAGCAACGCCCCATAGTGACGCCTAGGGTGCCCGGAACGTTGAAATGACCATTACATTCACACTGGTTGCAATTATTCGTCTTATACGATGGAAAAGCTGATGTATTTATATCGTATTTTATGCTTCTGGCGTTGACTTCTTAGGCCCTAACTATTCGATCTGGTGGAACAACGCCGCAGGGTGAAGCCTAGGTTGCCCGGAACGTAGAAATGACCATTACTTTCACACTGGTTGCAATTATTCGTCTTATACGATGGAAAAGCTGTTGTATTTATATCGTATTTTATGCTTCTGGCGTTGACTTCTTAGGCCCTGACTATTCGATCTGGTGGAACAACGCCGTAGGGTGAAGCCTAGGTTGCCCGGAACGTAGAAATGACCATTACTTTCACACTGTTTGCAATTATTCCTTTTATACGATGGAAAATCTGTTGTATTTATATCGTATTTTATGCTTCTGGCGTTGACTTCTCAGGACCTAACTATTCGATCTGGTGGAGCAACGCCCTAGAGTGAAGCCTAGCTTGCCCAGAACGTAGAAATGACCATCACTTTCAAACTGGTTGCAATTAATCCTTTTATACGATGGAAAAACTGTTGTATTTTTATTGCATTTTATGCTTCCGGCGTTGACTTCTAAGGCCCTAACTATTCAATCGGTTGGAGCAGCGCCCTAGGGTGTAGCCTAGGTTGACAGGAAAGTTGAAATGACCACAACTTTCATACTGGTTGCAATTACTCGTTTTATATGATGAATAAACTGTTGTATTTATATTGTATTTTATGCTTCTGGCGTTCACTTCTTAGGCCCTAACTATTCGATCTGGTGGAACAACGCTCTGGGGTGAAGCCTAGGTTGCCGGAACGAAGAAATGACCATAACTTTCACACTGGTAGCAATTATTCGTTTTATACGATGGAAAAACTGTTCTATTTATTTTGTATTTTATGCTTCGGGCGTTGACTTCTTCGGCCCTAGCTATTCGATCTGGTCGAGCAACGCCCTAGAGTGAAGCCTAGGTTGCCCGGAACGTAGAGATGACCATAACTTCCACACTGGTTGCAATTATTCGTTTTATACGATGGAAAAGCTGTTGTATTTATATCATATTTTATGCATCTGGCGTTGACCTCTTAGGCCCTAACTATTCGGTCTGGTGGAACAACGCCCTAGAGTGAAGCCCAGGTTGCCCGAAACATGGTAATGACCATTACTTTCACACTGTTTGCAAATATACATTATATACGATGGAAAAGCTGTTGTATTTATATTGTATTTTATGCTTCTGGCGTTGACTTCTTACGACCTAACTACTTAATCTGGTAGAGCACCGCCCTAGAGTGAAGCATAGGTTGCCCGGAACGTAGAACATACCATTACCTTCACACTGGTTGCAATTACTCCAGTTATACGATGGAAAAACTGTTGCATCTTTATTGTATTTTATGCTTCTGGCGTTGACTTCTAAGGCACTAACTATTCAATCTGTTGGAGCAATGCCCTAGGCTGAAGCCTAGGTTGCCCAGAACGTAGAAATGACCATAACTTTCACACTGGTTGCAATTATTCGTTTTATACGATGGAAAAGCTGTTGTATTTATATCGTATTTTATGCTTCTGGCGTTGACTTCTTAGGCCCTAACAATTCGATCTGGTGGAACAACGCCCTAGAGTGAAGCCTAGGTTGCCTGGAACGTAGAAATGACCATAACTTTCTAACTGGTTGCTATTATTCGTTTTATGCGGTGGAAAAACTGTTATATTTTTATTGTATTTTATGCTTCTGGCGTTGACTTCTTAGGCCCTAGGTATTCGATCTGGTGGAACAACGCCCTAGAGTGAAGCCTAGGTTGCCTGGAACGTAGAAATGACCATCACTTTCACACGGGTTGCAATTATTCCTGTTACAGGATGGAAAGACTGTTGTATTTATATTGTATTTTATGCTTCTGGCGTTGATTTCTAAGGCCCTAATTATTCGATCTCGTGGAGCAACGCCCTAGAGTGAAGCCTAGGTTGCCCGGAACGTAGAAATGACCATTACATTCACACTGGTTGCAATTATTCGTCTTATACGATGGAAAAGCTGTTGTATTTATATCGTATTTTATGCTTCTGGCGTTGACTTCTTAGGCCCTAACTATTCGATCTGGTGGAACAACGCCGTAGGGTGAAGCCTAGGTTGCCCGGAACGTAGAAATGACCATTACTTTCACACTGTTTGCAATTATTCCTTTTATACCAAGGAAAAACTGTTATATTTATATTGTATCTTATGCTTCCGGCGTTGACTTCTAAGGACCTAACTATTCGATCTGGTGGAGCAACGGCCTAGAGTAAAGCCTAGGTTGCTCGGAATGTGGAAATGACCATAACTTTCACACTGGTTGCAATTATTCCTTTTATACGATGGTAAAACTGTTGCATCTTTATCGTATTTTATGCTTCTGGCGTTGACTTCTTAGGCCCTAGCTGTTTGATCTGGTGGAGCATCTCCCTTGAGTGAAGCCTACGTTGCCCGGAACGTAGAACATACCATTACCTTCACACTGGTTGCAATTACTCCTGTTATACGATGGAAAAGCTGTTGTATTTATATCGTATTTTATGCTTCTGGCGTTGACTTCTTAGGCCCTAACAATTCGATCTGGTGGAACAACGCCCTAGAGTGAAGCCTAGGTTGCCTGGAACGTAGAAATGACCATAACTTTCTAACTGGTTGCTATTATTCGTTTTATGCGGTGGAAAAACTGTTATATTTATATTGTATTTTATGCTTCTGGCGTTGACTTCTTAGGCCCTAGGTATTCGATCTGGTGGAACAACGCCCTAGAGTGAAGCCTAGATTGCCTGGAACGTAGAAATGACCATCACTTTCACACGGGTTGCAATTGTTCCTGTTATAGGATGGAAAGACTGTTGTATTTATATTGTATTTTATGCTTCTGGCGTTGATTTCTAAGGCCCTAATTATTGGATCTGGTGGAGCAACGCCCTAGAGTGAAGCCTAGGTTGCCCGGAACGTAGAAATGACCATTACATTCACACTGGTTGCAATTATTCGTCTTATACGATGGAAAAGCTGTTGTATTTATATCGTATTTTATGCTTCTGGCGTTGACTTCTTAGGCCTTAACTATTCGATCTGGTGGAACAACGCCGTAGGGTGAAGCCTAGGTTGCCGGGAACGTAGAAATGACCATTACTTTCACGCTGTTTGCAATTATTCCTTTTATACGATGGAAAAGCTGTTGTATTTATATCGTATTTTATGCTTCTGGCGTTGACGTCTAAGGACCTAACTATTCGATCTGGCGGAGCAACGCCCTGGAGTGAAACCTAGGTTGCCCGGGACGTAGAAATGACCATAACTTTTAAACTGCTAGCAATTATTCGTTTTATACAATGGAAAAACTGTTCTATTTATTTTGTATTTAATGCTTCGGGCGTTGACTTCTAAGGCCCTAACTGTTTGATCTGGTGGAGCAACGCCCTAGAGTGAAGCCAATGTTGCCCGGAACGTAGAAATGACCATAACTTTCACACTGGTTGCTATTATTCCTTTTAGACGATGGAAAGCTGTTATATTTATATTGTATTTTATGCTTCTGGCGTTGACTTCTTAGGCCCTAACTATAAGATCTTGTGGAACAACGCCCCAGAGTGAAGACTAGGATGCCCGAATCGTCGATCTGATCATTACTTTCGCACTGGTTGCAATTAGTCAGGCCATACGATGGAAAAACTGTTGTATTTTTATTGTGTTTTACGCTTCTGGCGTTCACTTCTAAGGCCCTAACTATTCGATCTGGTGGAGCAACGCCCTAGAGTGAAGCCTAGGTTGCCCGGTACGTCGGAATGACCATTACTTTCACAGTGGTTGCAATTAATCATTTTGTACGATGGAAAAGCTGTTGTGTTTATATTGTATTTTATGCCTCTGGCGTTGACTTCTAAGGCCGTAGCTATTAGATGTGGTGGAGCAACGCCCCATAGTGACGCCTAGGGTGCTCTGAACGTAGAAATGACCATTACTTTCACACTGGTTGCAATTATTCGTTTTATACGATGGAAAAGCTGTTGCATTTATATCGTATTTTATGCTTCTTGCGTTGACTTCTAAGGCACTAACTATTCGATCTGGTGTAGCAACGCCCTAGAGTGAAGCCTAGGTTGCCCGGAACGTAGAATCGGCCATCACTTTCAAACTGGTTGCAATCATTCCTGTTATATGATGGAAACACGGTTGTACTTTTATTGCATTTTATGCTTCGGGTGTTGACTTCTGAGGCCGTAGCTATTCGATATGGTGGAGCACCGCCCTAGAGTGAAGCCTCGGTTGCTCGGAACGTAGAAATGACCACTACTTTCACACTGTTTGCAATTATTCATTTAATACGATGGAAAAGCTGTTGTATTTATATCGTATTTTATGCTTCGGGCGTTGACTTCTTAGGCCCTAACATATCGATCTAGTGGAGCAACGCCCTACAGTGAAGCCTAGGTTGCCGGGAACGTAGAATTGGCCATCACTTTCAAACTGGTAGCAATTATTCCTGTTATATGATGGAAACACTGTTGTATTTTCTTTGCATTTTATGGTTCGGGCGTTGACTTCTAAGGCCCTAACTATTCAATCTGTTGGAGCAACGCCCTAGAGTGAAGCCTTGGTTGCTCGGAAAGTAGAAATGTCCATAAGTTTCATACTGGTTGCAATTATTCGTTTTATGCGATGGAAAAACTGTTGTACTTATATTGTATTTTATGCTTCTGGCATTGACATCTAAGGCCCTAACTATTCAATCTGTTGGAGCAACGCCCTAGGGTGAAGCCTAGGTTGCTCGGAAAGTAGAAATGACCATAGGTTTCATACTGGTTGCAATTATTCGTTTTATACGATGGAAAAACTGTTGTATTTATATTGTATTTTATGCTTCTGGCGTTGACTTCTAAGGCCCTAGCTATTCGATCTAGTGGAGCAACGCCCTAGAGTGACGCCTAGGGTGCTCGGAACGTAGAAATGACCATTACTTTCAAACTGGTCGCAATTATTCGTTTTATACGATGGAAAAGCTGTTGTATTTATATTGTATTTTATGCTTCTGGCGTTGATTTCTAAGGCCCTAACTATTCAATCTGCTGGAGCAACGCCCTACGGCGTAGCCTAGGTTGCCCGGAAAGTAGAAATGACCATAACTTTCATACTGGTTGCAATTACTCGTTTTATATGATGGAAAAACTGTTGCATTTATATTGTATTTTATGCTTCTGATGGTCACTTCTTAGGCCCTAACTATTCGGTCTGATGGAACAATGCCCTAGGGTGAAGCCTAGGCTGCCCGGAACGTAGAAATGACCATCACATTCAAACGGGTTGCAATTATTCCTGTTATATGATGGAAAGACTGTTGTATTTTTATTGTACTTTATGCTTCAGGCGTTGACTTCTGAGGCCGTAGCTATTCGATGTGGTGGAAGAACGCCATAGAGTGAAGCCTAGGTTGCCCGGAACGTAGAAATGACCAGAACTTTCATACTGGTTGCCATTAATCGTTTTATACGATGGAAAAGCTGTTGTATTTATATCGTATTTTATGCTTCTGGCGTTGACTTCTTAGGCCCTAACAATTCGATCTGGTGGAACAACGCCCTAGAGTGAAGCCTAGGTTGCCTGGAACGTAGAAATGACCATAACTTTCTAACTGGTTGCTATTATTCGTTTTATGCGGTGGAAAAACTGTTATATTTATATTGTATTTTATGCTTCTGGCGTTGACTTCTTAGGCCCTAGGTATTCGATCTGGTGGAACAACGCCCTAGAGTGAAGCCTAGGTTGCCTGGAACGTAGAAATGACCATCACTTTCACACGGGTTGCAATTGTTCCTGTTATAGGATGGAAAGACTGTTGTATTTATATTGTATTTTATGCTTCTGGCGTTGATTTCTAAGGCCCTAATTATTGGATCTGGTGGAGCAACGCCCTAGAGTGAAGCCTAGGTTGCCCGGAACGTAGAAATGACCATTACATTCACACTGGTTGCAATTATTCGTCTTATACGATGGAAAGACTGTTGTATTTATATTGTATTTTATGCTTCTGGCGTTGACTTCTTAGGCCCTAGCTATTCGATCTTGTGGAACAACGCCCCAGAGTGAAGACCAGGAGGCCCGGAACATGGAAATGACCATTACTTTCACACTGTTTGCAGTTATTCCTGTTATACGATGGAAAAACTTTTGCATCTTTATTGTATTTTATGCTTCTGGCGTTGACTTCTAAGGCCCTAACTGTTCGATCTGGTGGAGCAACTCCCTAGAGTGAACACTAGGTTGCTCGGAATGTATAAATGTCCACAACTTTCACACTGGTTGCAATTATTCGTTTTATACGACGGAAAAGCTGTTGAAATTATATCGTATTTTATGCTTCTGGCGTTGACTTCGTAGGCCCTAACTATTCTATCTGGTGGAACAACGCCCTAGGGTGAAGCCTAGGTTGCCAGGAACGTAGAAATGACCATAACTTTCACACTGGTTACCATTATTCGTTTTATACGATGGAAAAGCTGTTGTATTTATATCGTATTTTATGCTTCTGGCGTTGACTTCTAAGGACCTAACTATTCGATCTGGTGGAGCAACGCCCTAGAATGAAGCCAATGTTGCCCGGAACGTAGAAATGACCATAACTTTCACACTGGTTGCTATTATTCCTTTTAGACGATGGAAAAACTGTTATATTTATATTGTATTTTATGCTTCTGGCGTTGACTTCTTAGGCCCTAACTATTCGATCTTGTGGAACAACGCCCCAGAGTGAAGACTAGGAGGCTCGGAACATGGAAATGACCATTACTTTCACACTGTTTGCAGTTATTCCTGTTATACGATGGAAAAACTTTTGCATCTTTATTGTATTTTATGCTTCTGGCGTTGACTTCTAAGGCCCTAACTGTTCGATCTGGTGGAGCAACTCCCTAGAGTGAACACTAGGTTGCTCGGAATGTATAAATGTCCACAACTTTCACACTGGTCGCAATTATTCGTTTTATACGACGGAAAAGCTGTTGTATTTATATCGTATTTTATGCTTCTGGCGTTGACTTCTTAGGCCCTCACTATTCGATCTGGCGGAACAACGCCGTAGAGTGAAGCCTAGGTTGCCCGGAACGTAGAAAAGACCATTATCTTCACACTGGTTGCAATTATTCCTGTTTTACGATGGAAAAACTGTTGCATCTTTATTGTATTTTATGCTTCTGGCGTTGATTTCTAAGCCCCTAATTATTCGATCTGGTGGAGCAACGCCCTAGAGTGAAGCCTAGGTCGCCCGGAACGAAGAAATGACCATTACATTCACACTGGTTGCAATTATTCGTCTTATACGATGGAAAAGCTGTTGTATTTATATCGTATTTTATGCTTCTGGCGTTGACTTCTTAGGCCCTAACTATTCCATCTGGAGGAACAACGCCCTTGGATGAAGCCTAGGCTGCGCGGTACGTAGCAATGGCTATAACTTTCACACTGGTAGCAATTATTCGTTTTATACGATGGAAAAACTGTTCTATTTATTTTGTATTTTATGCTTCGGGCGTTGACTTCTAAGGCCCTAGCTATTCGATCTGGTCGAGCAACGCCCTAGAGTGAAGCCTAGGTTGCCCGGAACGTAGAGATGACCATAACTTCCACACTGGTTGCAATTATTCGTTTTATACGATGGAAATGCTGTTGTATTTATATCATATTTTATGCTTCTGGCGTTGACCTCTTAGGCCCTAACTATTCGATCTGGTGGAACAACGCCCTAGAGTGAAGCCCAGCTTGCCCGGAACATGGAAATGACCATTACTTTCACACTGTTTGCAAATATACATTATATACGATGGAAAAGCTGTTGTATTTATATTGTATTTTATGCTTCTGGCGTTGACTTCTTACGACCTAACTACTTAATCTGGTAGAGCACCGCCCTAGAGTGAAGCATAGGTTGCCCGGAACGTAGAACATACCATTACCTTCACACTGGTTGCAATTACTCCTGTTATACGATGGAAAAACTGTTACATCTTTATTGTATTTTATGCTTCTGGCGTTGACTTCTAAGGCACTAACTATTCAATCTGTCGGAGCAATGCCCTAGGCTGAAGCCTAGGTTGCCCAGAACGTAGAAATGACCATAACTTTCACACTGGTTGCAATTATTCGTTTTATACGACGGAAAAGCTGTTGTATTTATATCGTATTTTATGCTTCGGGCGTTGACTTCATAGGCCCAAACTATTCGATCTGGTGGATCAACGTCCTAGAGTGAAGCTTAGGTAGCCCGGAACGCAGAAATGACCAGTACTTTCACACTGGTTGCAGTTACTCGTTTTATACGATGGAAAAGCTGTTGAAAATATATCGTATTTTATGCTTCTGGCGTTGACTTCTTAGGCCCTAACTATTCCATCTGGTGGAACAACGCCCTAGGGTGAAGCCTAGGTTGCCAGGAACGTAGAAATGACCATAACTTTCACACTGGTTACCATTATTCGTTTTATACGATGGAAAAGCTGTTGTATTTATATCGTATTTTATGCTTCTGGCGTTAACTTCTTAGGCCCTAACTATTCCATCTGGTGGAACAGCGCCCTAGGGTGAAGACTAGGTTGCCCGGAACGCAGAAATGATCAGTACTTACACACTGTTTGCAATTATTCATCTTATACAATGGCAAAGCTGTTGTATTTATATTGTATTTTATGCTTCCGGCGTTAGCTTCTAAGACCGTAGCTATCAGATGTGGAGTAGAAACGCCCTAGAGTGACGCGTAGGCTGCCAGGCACGTAGAAATGACCATTACTTTCATAATGTTCGCAATCATTCATTTCATACGATGGAATAACTGTTGTACTTATATTGTATTTTATGCTTCGGGCGTTGACTTCTAAGGCCCTAACTATTCGATTTGGTGGAGCAACGCCCTACAGTGAAGCCTAGATTGCCCGGAACGTAGACATGTCCATAACCATCACACAGGTTGCAATTATTCGTTTTATACGATGGAAAGACTGTTGTATTTGTTTTGTAGTTTATGCTTCTGGCGTTGACTTCTTAGGCCCTAACTATTCCATCTGGTGGAACTGCGCCCTAGGGTGTAGCCTAGGTCGCCCGGAACGCAGAAATGACCAGTACTTTCACACTGGTTGCAGTTATTCGTTTTATACAATGGAAAAACTGTTCTATGTATTTTGCATTTTATGCTTCGGGCGTTGACTTCTAAGGCCCTAACTATTCGATCTGGTGGAGCAACGCCCTAGAGTGAAGCCTAGGTTGCCCGGGAAGTAGAAATGACCATAACTTTCTCACTGGTTGCAAATATACATTATATACGATGGAAATCTGTTGGACTTATATTGTATTTTATGCTTCTGGCGTTGACTTCGTAGGCCCTAACTATTCCATCTGGTGGAGCAACGTCCTAGACTGAAGCCTAGGTTGACCGGAACGTAGAAATGACCACAACTTTCACACAGGTTGCAATTATTCGTTTTATACGATGGAAAGACTGTTGTATTTATTTTGTAGTTTGTACTTCTGCCGTTGACTTCTTATGCCCTAACTATTCCATCTGGTGGAACAGCGCCCTAGGGTGAAGCCTAGGTAGCCCGGAACGCAGAAATGACCAGGACTTTCACACTGGTGGCAGTTATTCGTTTTATACAATGGAAAAACAGTTCTATTTATTTTGCATTTTATGCTTCGGGCGTTGACTTCTAAGGCCCTAGCTATTCCATCTGGTGGAGCAACACCCTAGCGTGAGGCCTAGTTTTCCCGGAACGTAGAACATACCTTTACCTTCACACTGTTTGCAATTATTCCTGTTATACGATGGAAAAACTGTTGTATTTATATTGTATTTTATGCTCCTGGCGTTGACTTCTAAGGCCCTAACTATTAGATCTGGTGGAGCAACGCCCTAGAGTGAAGCCTAGATTGCCCAGAACGTAGATATGTCCATAACCATCGCACTGGTTGCAGTTATTCGTTTTATACGATGGAAAAGCTGTTGAAATTATATCGTATTTTATGCTTCTGGCGTTGACTTCTTAGGCCCTAACTATTCCATCTGGTGGAACAACGCCCTAGGGTGAAGCCTAGGATGCCAGGAACGTAGAAATGACCATAACTTTCACACTGGTTACCATTATTCGTTTTATACGATGGAAAAGCTGTTGTATTTATATCGTATTTTATGCTTCTGGCGTTGACTTCTTAGGCCCTAACTATTCCATCTGGTGGAACAGCGCCCTAGGGTGAAGACTAGGTTGCCCGGAACGCAGAAATGACCAGTACTTTCACACTGTTTGTAAATATACATTACATACGATGGAAAAGCGGTTGTACTTATATTGTAATTTATGCTTCTGGCGTTGACTTCTTAGGCCCTAACTACTTGATCTGGAGGAGCAACGCCCTAGTGTGAAGCCTAGGTTTCCCGGAACGTTGACATGACCATAACTTTCACACTGATTGCTATTATACCTTTTATACGATGGAAAACTTGTAAAATTTATATTGCATTTTATGCTTCTGGCATTGGATTCTAAGTCCCTAGCAATTCCATCTGGTGTGGCAACACCCTAGAGTGAAGCCTAGGTTGCCCGGAACGTAGAAGTGTCCATAACTTCCACACTGTTTGCAAATATACACTATATACGATGGAAAAGCTGTTGTACTTATATTGTAATTTATGCTTCTGGCGTTGACTTCTTAGGCCCTAACTATTTGATCTGGTGGAGCACCGCCCTAGTGTGAAGCCTAGGTTGCCCGGAACGTAGAACACACCATTACCTTCGCACTGGTTGCAATTATTCCTGTTATACGATGGAAAAACTGTTGCACGTTTATTGTATTTTATGCTTCTGGCGTTGACTTCATAGGCCCAAACTATTCGATCTGGTGGATCAACGTCCTAGAGTGAAGCCTAGGTTGACCGGAACGTAGAAATGACCATAACTTTTACACTGGTTACCATTACTCGTTTTATATGATGGACAAGCTGTTGTACTTATATCGTATTTTATGCTTCTGGCGTTGACTTTGAAGGCCGTATCTATTAGATGTGGTGGAGCAACGCCCTAGAGTGTCGCATGGGTTTCCCGGAACGTAGAAATGACCATTACTTTCACAATGTTTGCAAATATTCATTTTATACAATGGAAAAACTATTGTACTTATATTGTATTTTATTCTTCTGGCGTTGAATTCTAAGTCCCTTGCTATTCTAACTGGTGGAGCAACGCCCTAGAGTGAAACCTAGGTTACCCGGAGCGTAGACATGACCATTACTTTCACACTGTTTGCAATTATTCATTTTATACGAGGGAAAAGCTGTTGTATTTATATTGTATTTTATGCTCCTGGCGTTGACTTCTAAGGCCCTAGCTATTCCATCTGGTGGAGCAACACCCTAGCGTGAAGCCTAGTTTGCCCGGAACGTAGAACATACCATTACCTTCACACTGTTTGCAATTATTCCTGTTATACGATGGAAAAACTGTTGCATCTTTATTGTATTTTATGCTTCTGGCGTTGACTTCTAAGGCCCTAAATATTCGATCTGGTGGAGCAACGCCCTAGAGTGAAGCCTAGATTGCCCAGAACGTAGATATGTCCATAACCATCCCACTGGTTGCAGTTATTCGTTTTATACGATGGAAAAGCTGTTGAAATTATATCGTATTTTATGCTTCTGGCGTTGACTTCTTAGGCCCTAACTATTCCATCTGGTGGAACAACGCCCTAGGGTGAAGCCTAGGTTGCCAGGAACGTAGAAATGACCATAACTTTCACACTGGTTACCATTATTCGTTTTATACGATGGAAAAGCTGTTGTATTTATATCGTATTTTATGCTTCTGGCGTTGACTTCTTAGGCCCTAACTATTCCATCTGGTGGAACAGCGCCCTAGGGTGAAGACTAGGTTGCCCGGAACGCAGAAATGACCAGTACTTTCACACTGTTTGCAATTATTCATCTTATACAATGGCAAAGCTGTTGTATTTATATTGTATTTTATGCTTCCGGCGTTAGCTTCTAAGGCTGTAGCCAGCAGATATGGAGTAGCAACGCCCTGGACTGACGCGTAGGTTGCCAGGCACGTAGAAATGACCATTTCTTTCACAATGTTCGCAATCATTCATTTTATACGATGGAAAAACTGTTGTACTTATATTGTATTTTATGCTTCGGGCGTTGACTTCTAAGGCCCTAACTATTCGATTTGGTGGAGCAACGCCCTACAGTGAAGCCTAGATTGCCCGGAACGTAGATATGTCCATAACCATCACACAGGTTGCAATTATTCGTTTTATACGATGGAAAGACTGTTGTATTTGTTTTGTAGTTTATGCTTCTGACGTTGACTTCTTAGGCCCTAACTATTCCATCTGGTGGAACAGCGCCCTAGGGTGTAGCCTAGGTTGCCCGGAACGCAGAAATGACCAGTACTTTCACACTGGTTGCAGTTATTCGTTTTATACAATGGAAAAACTGTTCTATGTATTTTGCATTTTATGCTTCGGGCGTTGACTTCTAAGGCCCTAACTATTCGATCTGGTGGAGCAACGCCCTAGAGTGAAGCCTAGGTTGCCCGGGAAGTAGAAATGACCATAACTTTCACACTGGTTACCATTATTCGTTTTATACGATGGAAAAGCTGTTGTATTTATATTCTATTTTATGCTCCTGGCGTTGACTTCTAAGGCCGTAGCTATTAGATGTGGTGGAGCAACGCATTAGAGTGACGCCTAGGTTGACCGGAACGTAGAAATGACCATTACTTTCACAATGTCTGCAATTATTCATTTTATACGATGGAAAAACTGTTGTACTTATATTGTATTTTATACTTCTGGCATTGAATTCTAAGCCCCTAGCTATTCGATCTGGTGGAGCAACGCCCTAGAGTGAAACCTAGGTTACCCGGAACGTAGAAATGACCAGTACTTTCACAATGGTTGCAGTTATTCGTTTTATACAATGGAAAAACTGTTCTATTTATATTGCATATTATGCTTCTGGCATTGAATTCTAAGTCCCTAGCTATTCCATCTGGTGGAGCAACACCCTAGCGTGAAGCCTAGGTTGCCCGGAACGCAGAAATGACCAGTACTTTCACACTGGTTGCAGTTATTCGTTTTATACAATGGAAAAACTGTTCTATGTATTTTGCATTTTATGCTTCGGGCGTTGACTTCTAAGGCCCTAACTATTCGATCTGGTGGAGCAACGCCCTAGAGTGAAGCCTGGGTTGCCCGGGAAGTAGAAATGACCATAACTTTCACACTGGTTGCTATTATTCGTTTTACACGATGGAAAGACTGTTGTATTTATTTTGTAGTTTGTGCTTCTGGCGTTGACTTCTTATGCCCTAACTATTCCATCTGGTGGAACAGCGCCCTAGGGTGAAGCCTAGGTAGCCCGGAACGCAGAAATGGCCAGTACTTTCACACTGGTTGCAGTTATTCGTTTTATACAATGGAAAAACTGTTCTATTTATTTTGCATTTTATGCTTCGGGCGTTGACTTCTAAGGCCCTAACTATTCGATCTGGTGGAGCAACGCCCTAGAGTGAAGCCTAGGTTGCCCGGGAAGTAGAAATGACCATAACTTTCACACTGGTTACCATTATTCGTTTTATACGATGGAAAAGCTGTTGTATTTATATTCTATTTTATGCTCCTGGCGTTGACTTCTAAGGCCGTAGCTATTAGATGTGGTGGAGCAACGCATTAGAGTGACGCCTAGGTTGACCGGAACGTAGAAATGACCATTACTTTCACAATGTCTGCAATTATTCATTTTATACGATGGAAAAACTGTTGCACCTTTATTGTATTTTATGCTTCTGGCGTTGACTTCATAGGCCCAAACTATTCGATCTGGTGGATCAACGTCCTAGAGTGAAGCCTGGGTTGCCCGGGAAGTAGAAATGACCATAACTTTCACACTGGTTGCTATTATTCGTTTTATACGATATAAAGACTGTTGTATTTATTTTGTAGTTTGTGCTTCTGGCGTTGACTTCTTATGCCCTAACTATTCCATCTGGTGGAACAGCGCCCTAGGGTGAAGCCTAGGTAGCCCGGAACGCAGAAATGACCAGTACTTTCACACTGGTTGCAGTTATTCGTTTTATACAATGGAAAAACTGTTCTATTTATTTTGCATTTTATGCTTCGGGCGTTGACTTCTAAGTCCCTAACTATTCGATCTGGTGGAGCAACGCCCTAGAGTGAAGCCTAGGTTGCCCGGGAAGTAGAAATGACCATAACTTTCACACTGGTTGCAAATATACATTATATGCGATGGAAAAGCTGTTGCACCTTTATTGTATTTTATGCTTCTGGCGTTGACTTCATAGGCCCAAACTATTCGATCTGGTGGATCAACGTCCTAGAGTGAAGCCTGGGTTGCCCGGGAAGTAGAAATGACCATAACTTTCACACTGGTTGCTATTATTCGTTTTATACGATATAAAGACTGTTGTATTTATTTTGTAGTTTGTGCTTCTGGCGTTGACTTCTTATGCCCTAACTATTCCATCTGGTGGAACAGCGCCCTAGGGTGAAGCCTAGGTAGCCCGGAACGCAGAAATGACCAGTACTTTCACACTGGTTGCAGTTATTCGTTTTATACAATGGAAAAACTGTTCTATTTATTTTGCATTTTATGCTTCGGGCGTTGACTTCTAAGTCCCTAACTATTCGATCTGGTGGAGCAACGCCCTAGAGTGAAGCCTAGGTTGCCCGGGAAGTAGAAATGACCATAACTTTCACACTGGTTGCAAATATACATTATATGCGATGGAAAAGCTGTTGTACTTATATTGTATTTTATGCTTCTGGCGTTGACTTCGTAGGCCCTAACTATTCCATCTGGTGGGGCAACGTAATAGACTGGAGCCTAGGTTGACCGGAACGTAGAAATGACCACAACTTTAACACTGGTTACCATTATTCGTTTTATACGATGGAAAAGCTGTTGAAATTATATCGTATTTTATGCTTCTGGCGTTGACTTCTTAGGCCCTAACTATTCCATCTGGTGGAACAGCGCCCTAGGGTGAAGACTAGGTTGCCCGGAACGCAGAAATGACCAGTACTTTCACACTGGTCGCAGTTATCCGTTTTATACAATGGAAAAACTGATCTATGTATTTTGCATTTTATGCTTCGGGCGTTGACTTCTAAGGCCCTAAATATTCGATCTGGTGGAGCAGCGCCCTAGAGTGAAGCCTAGGTTTCCCGGAACGTTGAAATGACCATAACTTTCACACTGATTTCTATTATACCTTTTGTACGATGGAAAAGCTGTAAAATTTATATTGCATTTTATGCTTCTGGCATTGGATTCTAAGTCCCTAGCAACTCCATCTGGTGTGGCAACACCCTAGAGTGAAGCCTAGGTTGCCCGGAACGTAGATGTGTCCATTACTTCCACACTGTTTGCAAATATACATTATACACGATGGAAAAGCTGTTGTACTTATAATGTAATTTATGCTTCTGGCGTTGACTTCTTAGGCCCTAACTATTCGATCTGGCGGAGCACCGCCCTAGTGTGAAGCCTAGGTTGCCCGGAACGTAGAACACACCATTACCTTCACACTGGTTGCAATTATTCCTGTTATACAATGGAAAAACTGTTGCACCTTTATTGTATTTTATGCTTCTGGCGTTGACTTCATAGGCCCAAACTATTCGATCTGGTGGACCAACGTCCTAGAGTGAAGCCTAGGTTGACCGGAACGTAGAAATGACCATAACTTTCACACTGGTTACCATTACTCGTTTTATATGATGGACAAGCTGTTGTACTTATATCGTATTTTATGCTTCTGGCGTTGACTTTGTAGGCCGTAGCTATTAGATGTGGTGGAGCAACGCCCTAGTGTGTCGCATGGGTTACCCGGAACGTAGAAATGACCATTACTTTCACAATGTTTGCAAATATTCATTTTATACGATGGAAAAACTGTTGTACTTATATTGTGTTTTATTCTTCTGCCGTTGAATTCTAAGTCCCTAGCTATTCTATCTGGCGGAGCAACGCCCTAGAGTGAAACCTACGTTACCCGGAACGTAGACATGACCATTACTTTCACACTGTTTGCAATTATTCATTTTATACGATGGAAAAGCTGTTGTATTTATATTGTATTTTATGCTCCTGGCGTTGACTTCTAAGGCCGTAGCTATTAGATGTGGTGGAGCAACGCATTAGAGTGACGCCTAGGTTGACCGGAACGTAGAAATGACTATTACTTTCACAATGTCTGCAATTATTCATTTTATACGATGGAAAAACTGTTGTACTTATATTGTATTTTATCCTTCTGGCGTTGAATTCTAAGCCCCTAGCTATTCGATCTGGTGGAGCAACGCCCTAGAGTGAAGCATAGGTTGCCCGGGAAGTAGAAATGACCATAACTTTCACACTGGTTGCTATTATTCGTTTTATACGATGGAAAAGCTGTTATATTTATATTGCATATTATGCTTCTGGCATTGAATTCTAAGTCCCTAGCTATTCCATCTGGTGGAGCAACACCCTAGCGTGAAGCCTAGGTTGCCCGGAACGTAGAAATGACCATTACTTCCACACTGATTGTAAATAAACATTACATACGATGGAAAAGCATTTGTACTTATATTGTAATTTATGCTTCTGGCGTTGACTTCTTAGGCCCTAACTACTTGATCTGGAGGAGCAACGGCCTAGTGTGAAGCCTAGGTTTCCCGGAACGTTGAAATGACCATAACTTTCACACTGATTGCTATTATACCTTTTATACGATGGAAAACTTGTAAAATTTATATTGCATTTTATGCTTCTGGCATTGGATTCTAAGTCCCTAGCAATTCCATCTGGTGTGGCAACACCCTAGAGTGAAGCCTAGGTTGCCCGGAACGTAGAAGTGTCCACAACTTCCACACTGTTTGCAAATATACATTATATACGATGGAAAAGCTGTTGTTGTTATATTGTAATTTATGCTTCTGGTGTTGACTTCTTAGGCCCTAACTACTTGATCTGGAGGAGCAACGCCCTAGTGTGAAGTCTAGCTTTCCCGGAACGTTGAAATGACCATAACTTTCACACTGATTGCTATTATACCTTTTATACGATGGAAAACTTGTAAAATTTATATTGCATTTTATGCTTCTGGCATTGGATTCTAAGTCCCTAGCAATTCCATCTGGTGTGGCAACACCCTAGAGTGAAGCCTAGGTTGCCCGGAACGTAGAAGTGACCATAACTTCCACACTGTTTGCAAATATACATTATATACGATGGAAAAGCTGTTGTACTTATATTGTAATTTATGCTTCTGGCGTTGACTTCTTAGGCCCTAACTATTTGATCTGGTGGAGCACCGCCCTAGTGTGAAGCCTAGGTTGCCCGGAACGTAGAACACACCATTACCTTCACACTGGTTGCAATTATTCCTGTTATACGATGGAAAAACTGTTGCACCTTTATTGTATTTTATGCTTCTGGCGTTGACTTCATAGGCCCAAACTATTCGATCTGGTGGATCAACGTCCTAGAGTGAAGCCTAGGTTGACCGGAACGTAGAAATGACCATAACTTTTACACTGGTTACCATTACTCGTTTTATATGATGGACAAGCTGTTGTACTTATATCGTATTTTATGCTTCTGGCGTTGACTTTGAAGGCCGTAGCTATTAGATGTGGTGGAGCAACGCCCTAGAGTGTCGCATGGGTTGCCCGGAACGTAGAAATGACCATTACTTTCACAATGTTTGCAAATATTCATTTTATAGAATGGAAAAACTGTTGTACTTATATTGTATTTTATTCTTCTGGCGTTGAATTCTAAGTCCCTTGCTATTCTAACTGGTGGAGCAACGCCCTAGAGTGAAACCTAGGTTACCCGGAACGTAGATATGTCCATAACCATCACACTGGTTGCAGTTATTCGTTTTATACGATGGAAGAGCTGTTGAAATTATATCGTATTTTATGCTTCTGGCGTTGACTTCTTAGGCCCTAACTATTCCATCTGGTGGAACAACGCCCTAGGGTGAAGCCTAGGTTGCCAGGAACGTAGAAATGACCATAACTTTCACACTGGTTACCATTATTCGTTTTATACGATGGAAAAGCTGTTGTATTTATATCGTATTTTATGCTTCTGGCGTTGACTTCTTAGGCCCTAACTATTCCATCTGGTGGAACAGCGCCCTAGGGTGAAGACTAGGTTGCCCGGAACGCAGAAATGACCAGTACTTTCACACTGTTTGCAATTATTCATCTTATACAATGGCAAAGCTGTTGTATTTATATTGTATTTTATGCTTCCGGCGTTAGCTTCTAAGGCCGTAGCCAGCAGATATGGAGTAGCAACGCCCTCGACTGACGCGTAGGTTGCCAGGCACGTAGAAATGACCATTACTTTCACAATGTTCGCAATCATTCATTTTATACGATGGAAAAACTGTTGTACTTATATTGTATTTTATGCTTCGGGCGTTGACTTCTAAGGCCGTAACTATTCGATTTGGTGGAGCAACGCCCTACAGTGAAGCCTAGATTGCCCGGAACGTAGATATGTCCATAACCATCACACAGGTTGCAATGATTCGTTTTATACGATGGAAAGACTGTTGTATTTGTTTTGTAGTTTATGCTTCTGGCGTTGACTTCTTAGGCCCTAACTATTCCATCTGGTGGAACAGCGCCCTAGGGTGTAGCCTAGGTTGCCCGGAACGCAGAAATGACCAGTACTTTCACACTGGTTGCAGTTATTCGTTTTATACAATGGAAAAACTGTTCTATGTATTTTGCATTTTATGCTTCGGGCGTTGACTTCTAAGTCCCTAACTATTCGATCTGGTGGAGCAACGCCCTAGAGTGAAGCCTAGGTTGCCCGGGAAGTAGAAATGACCATAACTTTCACACTGGTTACCATTACTCGTTTTATATGATGGACAAGCTGTTGTACTTATATCGTATTTTATGCTTCTGGCGTTGACTTTGTAGGCCGTAGCTATTAGATGTGGTGGAGCAACGCCCTAGTGTGTCGCATGGGTTACCCGGAACGTAGAAATGACCATTACTTTCACAATGTTTGCAAATATTCATTTTATACGATGGAAAAACTGTTGTACTTATATTGTGTTTTATTCTTCTGCCGTTGAATTCTAAGTCCCTAGCTATTCTATCTGGCGGAGCAACGCCCTAGAGTGAAACCTACGTTACCCGGAACGTAGACATGACCATTACTTTCACACTGTTTGCAATTATTCATTTTATACGATGGAAAAGCTGTTGTATTTATATTGTATTTTATGCTCCTGGCGTTGACTTCTAAGGCCGTAGCTATTAGATGTGGTGGAGCAACGCATTAGAGTGACGCCTAGGTTGACCGGAACGTAGAAATGACTATTACTTTCACAATGTCTGCAATTATTCATTTTATACGATGGAAAAACTGTTGTACTTATATTGTATTTTATCCTTCTGGCGTTGAATTCTAAGCCCCTAGCTATTCGATCTGGTGGAGCAACGCCCTAGAGTGAAGCATAGGTTGCCCGGGAAGTAGAAATGACCATAACTTTCACACTGGTTGCTATTATTCGTTTTATACGATGGAAAAGCTGTTATATTTATATTGCATATTATGCTTCTGGCATTGAATTCTAAGTCCCTAGCTATTCCATCTGGTGGAGCAACACCCTAGCGTGAAGCCTAGGTTGCCCGGAACGTAGAAATGACCATTACTTCCACACTGATTGTAAATAAACATTACATACGATGGAAAAGCATTTGTACTTATATTGTAATTTATGCTTCTGGCGTTGACTTCTTAGGCCCTAACTACTTGATCTGGAGGAGCAACGGCCTAGTGTGAAGCCTAGGTTTCCCGGAACGTTGAAATGACCATAACTTTCACACTGATTGCTATTATACCTTTTATACGATGGAAAACTTGTAAAATTTATATTGCATTTTATGCTTCTGGCATTGGATTCTAAGTCCCTAGCAATTCCATCTGGTGTGGCAACACCCTAGAGTGAAGCCTAGGTTGCCCGGAACGTAGAAGTGTCCACAACTTCCACACTGTTTGCAAATATACATTATATACGATGGAAAAGCTGTTGTTGTTATATTGTAATTTATGCTTCTGGTGTTGACTTCTTAGGCCCTAACTACTTGATCTGGAGGAGCAACGCCCTAGTGTGAAGTCTAGCTTTCCCGGAACGTTGAAATGACCATAACTTTCACACTGATTGCTATTATACCTTTTATACGATGGAAAACTTGTAAAATTTATATTGCATTTTATGCTTCTGGCATTGGATTCTAAGTCCCTAGCAATTCCATCTGGTGTGGCAACACCCTAGAGTGAAGCCTAGGTTGCCCGGAACGTAGAAGTGACCATAACTTCCACACTGTTTGCAAATATACATTATATACGATGGAAAAGCTGTTGTACTTATATTGTAATTTATGCTTCTGGCGTTGACTTCTTAGGCCCTAACTATTTGATCTGGTGGAGCACCGCCCTAGTGTGAAGCCTAGGTTGCCCGGAACGTAGAACACACCATTACCTTCACACTGGTTGCAATTATTCCTGTTATACGATGGAAAAACTGTTGCACCTTTATTGTATTTTATGCTTCTGGCGTTGACTTCATAGGCCCAAACTATTCGATCTGGTGGATCAACGTCCTAGAGTGAAGCCTAGGTTGACCGGAACGTAGAAATGACCATAACTTTTACACTGGTTACCATTACTCGTTTTATATGATGGACAAGCTGTTGTACTTATATCGTATTTTATGCTTCTGGCGTTGACTTTGAAGGCCGTAGCTATTAGATGTGGTGGAGCAACGCCCTAGAGTGTCGCATGGGTTGCCCGGAACGTAGAAATGACCATTACTTTCACAATGTTTGCAAATATTCATTTTATAGAATGGAAAAACTGTTGTACTTATATTGTATTTTATTCTTCTGGCGTTGAATTCTAAGTCCCTTGCTATTCTAACTGGTGGAGCAACGCCCTAGAGTGAAACCTAGGTTACCCGGAACGTAGACATGACCATTACTTTCACACTGTTTGCAATTATTCATTTTATACGAGGGAAAAGCTGTTGTATTTATATTGTATTTTATGCTCCTGGCGTTGACTTCTAAGGCCGTAGCTATTAGATGTGGTGGAGCAACGCATTAGAGTGACGCCTAGGTTGACCGGAACGTAGAAATGACCATTACTTTCACAATGTCTGCAATTATTCATTTTATACGATGGAAATACTGTTGTACTTATATTGTATTTTATAATTCTGGCATTGAATTCTAAGTCCCTAGCTATTCGATCTGGTGGAGCAACGCCCTAGAGTGAAACCTAGGTTACCCGGAACGTAGAAATGACCAGTACTTTCACAATGGTTGCAGTTATTCGTTTTATACAATGGAAAAACTGTTCTATTTATATTGCATATTATGCTTCTGGCATTGAATTCTAAGTCCCTAGCTATTCCATCTGGTGGAGCAACACTCTAGCGTGAAGCCTAGGTTGCCCGGAACGCAGAAATGACCAGTACTTTCACACTGGTTGCAGTTATTCGTTTTATACAATGGAAAAACTGTTCTATGTATTTTGCATTTTATGCTTCGGGCGTTGACTTCTAAGGCCCTAACTATTCGATCTGGTGGAGCAACGCCCTAGAGTGAAGCCTGGGTTGCCCGGAACGTTGAAATGACCATAACTTTCACACTGGTTGCTATTATTCGTTTTATACGATGGAAAGACTGTTGTATTTATTTTGTAGTTTGTGCTTCTGGCGTTGACTTCTTATGCCCTAACTATTCCATCTGGTGGAACAGCGCCCTAGGGTGAAGCCTAGGTAGCCCGGAACGCAGAAATGACCAGTACTTTCACACTGGTTGCAGTTATTCGTTTTATACAATGGAAAAACTGTTCTATTTATTTTGCATTTTATGCTTCGGGCGTTGACTTCTAAGGCCCTAGCTATTCCATCTGGTGGAGCAACACCCTAGCGTGAAGCCTAGTTTGCCCGGAACGTAGAACACACCATTACCTTCACACTGTTTGCAATTATTCCTGTTATACGATGGAAAAACTGTTGCATCTTTATTGTATTTTATGCTTCTGGCGTTGACTTCTAAGGCCCTAACTATTCGATCTGGTGGAGCAACGCCCTAGAGTGAAGCCTAGATTGCCCAGAACGTAGATATGTCCATAACCATCACACTGGTTGCAGTTATTCGTTTTATACGATGGAAAAGCTGTTGAAATTATATCGTATTTTATGCTTCTGGCGTTGACTTCTTAGGCCCTAACTATTCCATCTGGTGGAACAACGCCCTAGGGTGAAGCCTAGGTTGCCAGGAACGTAGAAATGACCATAACTTTCACATTGGTTACCATTATTCGTTTTATACGATGGAAAAGCTGTTGTATTTATATCGTATTTTATGCTTCTGGCGTTGACTTCTTAGGCCCTAACTATTCCATCTGGTGGAACAGCGCCCTAGGGTGAAGACTAGGTTGCCCGGAACGCAGAAATGACCAGTACTTTCACACTGTTTGCAATTATTCATCTTATACAATGGCAATGCTGTTGTATTTATATTGTATTTTATGCTTCCGGCGTTAGCTTCTAAGGCCGTAGCCAGCAGATATGGAGTAGCAACGCCCTGGACTGACGCGTAGGTTGCCAGGCACGTAGAAATGACCATTACTTTCACAATGTTCGCAATCATTCATTTTATACGATGGAAAAACTGTTGTACTTATATTGTATTTTATGCTTCGGGCGTTGACTTCTAAGGCCCTAACTATTCGATTTGGTGGAGCAACGCCCTACAGTGAAGCCTAGATTGCCCGGAACGTAGATATGTCCATAACCATCACACAGGTTGCAATGATTCGTTTTATACGATGGAAAGACTGTTGTATTTGTTTTGTAGTTTATGCTTCTGGCGTTGACTTCTTAGGCCCTAACTATTCCATCTGGTGGAACAGCGCCCTAGGGTGTAGCCTAGGTTGCCCGGAACGCAGAAATGACCAGTACTTTCACACTGGTTGCAGTTATTCGTTTTATACAATGGAAAAACTGTTCTATGTATTTTGCATTTTATGCTTCGGGCGTTGACTTCTAAGTCCCTAACTATTCGATCTGGTGGAGCAACGCCCTAGAGTGAAGCCTAGGTTGCCCGGGAAGTAGAAATGACCATAACTTTCACACTGGTTGCAAATATACATTATATGCGATGGAAAAGCTGTTGTACTTATATTGTATTTTATGCTTCTGGCGTTGACTTCGTAGGCCCTAACTATTCCATCTGGTGGGGCAACGTCCTAGACTGAAGCCTAGGTTGACCGGAACGTAGAAATGACCACAACTTTAACACTGGTTACCATTATTCGTTTTATACGATGGAAAAGCTGTTGAAATTATATCGTATTTTATGCTTCTGGCGTTGACTTCTTAGGCCCTAACTATTCCATCTGGTGGAACAACGCCCTAGGGTGAAGCCTAGGTTGCCAGGAACGTAGAAATGACCATAACTTTCACACTGGTTACCATTATTCGTTTTATACGATGGAAAAGCTGTTGTATTTATATCGTATTTTATGCTTCTGGCGTTGACTTCTTAGGCCCTAACTATTCCATCTGGTGGAACAGCGCCCTAGGGTGAAGACTAGGTTGCCCGGAACGTTGAAATGACCATAACTTTCACACTGATTTCTATTATACCTTTTGTACGATGGAAAAGCTGTAAAATTTATATTGCATTTTATGCTTCTGGCATTGGATTCTAAGTCCCTAGCAACTCCATCTGGTGTGGCAACACCCTAGAGTGAAGCCTAGGTTGCCCGGAACGTAGATGTGTCCATTACTTCCACACTGTTTGCAAATATACATTATACACGATGGAAAAGCTGTTGTACTTATAATGTAATTTATGCTTCTGGCGTTGACTTCTTAGGCCCTAACTATTTGATCTGGCGGAGCACCGCCCTAGTGTGAAGCCTAGGTTGCCCGGAACGTAGAACACACCATTACCTTCACACTGGTTGCAATTATTCCTGTTATACAATGGAAAAACTGTTGCACCTTTATTGTATTTTATGCTTCTGGCGTTGACTTCATAGGCCCAAACTATTCGATCTGGTGGACCAACGTCCTAGAGTGAAGCCTAGGTTGACCGGAACGTAGAAATGACCATAACTTTCACACTGGTTACCATTACTCGTTTTATATGATGGACAAGCTGTTGTACTTATATCGTATTTTATGCTTCTGGCGTTGACTTTGTAGGCCGTAGCTATTAGATGTGGTGGAGCAACGCCCTAGTGTGTCGCATGGGTTACCCGGAACGTAGAAATGACCATTACTTTCACAATGTTTGCAAATATTCATTTTATACGATGGAAAAACTGTTGTACTTATATTGTGTTTTATTCTTCTGCCGTTGAATTCTAAGTCCCTAGCTATTCTATCTGGCGGAGCAACGCCCTAGAGTGAAACCTACGTTACCCGGAACGTAGACATGACCATTACTTTCACACTGTTTGCAATTATTCATTTTATACGATGGAAAAGCTGTTGCATTTATATTGTATTTTATGCTCCTGGCGTTGACTTCTAAGGCCGTAGCTATTAGATGTGGTGGAGCAACGCATTAGAGTGACGCCTAGGTTGACCGGAACGTAGAAATGACTATTACTTTCACAATGTCTGCAATTATTCATTTTATACGATGGAAAAACTGTTGTACTTATATTGTATTTTATCCTTCTGGCGTTGAATTCTAAGCCCCTAGCTATTCGATCTGGTGGAGCAACGCCCTAGAGTGAAGCATAGGTTGCCCGGGAAGTAGAAATGACCATAACTTTCACACTGGTTGCTATTATTCGTTTTATACGATGGAAAAGCTGTTATATTTATATTGCATATTATGCTTCTGGCATTGAATTCTAAGTCCCTAGCTATTCCATCTGGTGGAGCAACACCCTAGCGTGAAGCCTAGGTTGCCCGGAACGTAGAAATGACCATTACTTCCACACTGATTGTAAATAAACATTACATACGATGGAAAAGCATTTGTACTTATATTGTAATTTATGCTTCTGGCGTTGACTTCTTAGGCCCTAACTACTTGATCTGGAGGAGCAACGGCCTAGTGTGAAGCCTAGGTTTCCCGGAACGTTGAAATGACCATAACTTTCACACTGATTGCTATTATACCTTTTATACGATGGAAAACTTGTAAAATTTATATTGCATTTTATGCTTCTGGCATTGGATTCTAAGTCCCTAGCTATTCCATCTGGTGTGGCAACACCCTAGAGTGAAGCCTAGGTTGCCCGGAACGTAGAAGTGTCCACAACTTCCACACTGTTTGCAAATATACATTATATACGATGGAAAAGCTGTTGTTGTTATATTGTAATTTATGCTTCTGGTGTTGACTTCTTAGGCCCTAACTACTTGATCTGGAGGAGCAACGCCCTAGTGTGAAGTCTAGCTTTCCCGGAACGTTGAAATGACCATAACTTTCACACTGATTGCTATTATACCTTTTATACGATGGAAAACTTGTAAAATTTATATTGCATTTTATGCTTCTGGCATTGGATTCTAAGTCCCTAGCAATTCCATCTGGTGTGGCAACACCCTAGAGTGAAGCCTAGGTTGCCCGGAACGTAGAAGTGACCATAACTTCCACACTGTTTGCAAATATACATTATATACGATGGAAAAGCTGTTGTACTTATATTGTAATTTATGCTTCTGGCGTTGACTTCTTAGGCCCTAACTATTTGATCTGGTGGAACACCGCCCTAGTGTGAAGCCTAGGTTGCCCGGAACGTAGAACACACCATTACCTTCACACTGGTTGCAATTATTCCTGTTATACGATGGAAAAACTGTTGCACCTTTATTGTAATTTATGCTTCTGGCGTTGACTTCATAGGCCCAAAAAATTCGATCTGGTGGATCAAAGTCCTAGAGTGAAGCCTAGGCTGACCGGAACGTAGAAATGACCATAACTTTCACACTGGTTACCATTACTCGTTTTATATGATGGACAAGCTGTTGTACTTATATCGTATTTTATGCTTCTGGCGTTGACTTTGTAGGCCGTAGCTATTAGATGTGGTGGAGCAACGCCCTAGAGTGTCGCATGGGTTGCCCGGAACGTAGAAATGACCATTACTTTCTCAATGTTTGCAAATATTCATTTTAGACGATGGAAAAACTCTTGTACTTATATTGTATTTTATTCTTCTGGCGTTGAATTCTATGTCCCTAGCTATTCTATCTGGTGGAGCAACGCCCTAGAGTGAAACCTAGGTTACCCGGAACGTAGACATGACCATTACTTTCACACTGGTTGCTATTATTCGTTTTATACGATGGAAAAGCTGTTATATTTATATTGCATATTATGCTTCTGGCATTGAATTCTAAGTCCCTAGCTATTCCATCTGGTGGAGCAACACCCTAGCGTGAAGCCTAGGTTGCCTGGAACGTAGAAATGACCATTACTTACACACTGTTTGTAAATATACATTACATACGATGGAAAAGCGGTTGTACTTATATTGTAATTTATGCTTCTGGCGTTGACTTCTTAGGCCCTAACTACTTGATCTGGAGGAGCAACGCCCTAGTGTGAAGCCTAGGTTTCCCGGAACGTTGAAATGACCATAACTTTCACACTGATTGCTATTATACCTTTTATACGATGGAAAACTTGTAAAATTTATATTGCATTTTATGCTTCTGGCATTGGATTCTAAGTCCCTAGCAATTCCATCTGGTGTGGCAACACCCTAGAGTGTAGCCTAGGTTGCCCGGAACGTAGAAGTGTCCATTACTTCCACACTGTTTGCAAATATACACTATATACGATGGAAAAGCTGTTGTACTTATATTGTAATTTATGCTTCTGGCGTTGACTTCTTAGGCCCTAACTCTTTGATCTGGTGGAGCACCGCCCTAGCGTGAAGCCTGGGTTGCCCGGGAAGTCGAAATGACCATAACTTTCACACTGGTTGCTATTATTCGTTTTATACGATGGAAAGACTGTTGTATTTATTTTGTAGTTTGTGCTTCTGGCGTTGACTTCTTATGCCCTAACTATTCCATCTGGTGGAACAGCGCCCTAGGGTGAAGCCTAGGTTGACCGGAACGTAGAAATGACCATAACTTTTACACTGGTTACCATTACTCGTTTTATATGATGGACAAGCTGTTGTACTTATTTCGTATTTTATGCTTCTGGCGTTGACTTTGAAGGCCGTAGCTATTAGATGTGGTGGAGCAACGCCCTAGAGTGTCGCATGGGTTGCCCGGAACGTAGAAATGACCATTACTTTCACAATGTTTGCAAATATTCATTTTATACAATGGAAAAACTGTTGTACTTATATTGTATTTTATTCTTCTGGCGTTGAATTCTAAGTCCCTTGCTATTCTAACTGGTGGAGCAACGCCCTAGAGTGAAACCTAGGTTACCCGGATCGTAGACATGACCATTACTTTCACACTGTTTGCAATTATTCATTTTATACGAGGGAAAAGCTGTTGTATTTATATTGTATTTAATGCTCCTGGCGTTGACTTCTAAGGCCGTAGCTATTAGATGTGGTGGAGCAACGCATTAGAGTGACGCCTAGGTTGACCGGAACGTAGAAATGACCATTACTTTCACAATGTCTGCAATTACTCATTTTATACGATGGAAAAACTGTTGTACTTATATTGTATTTTATACTTCTGGCGTTGAATTCTAAGCCCCTAGCTATTCGATCTGGTGGAGCAACGCCCTAGCGTGAAGCCTAGGTTGCCCGGAACGCAGAAATGACCAGTACTTTCACACTGGTTGCAGTTATTCGTTTTATACAATGGAAAAGCTGTTGTGTGTATTTTGCATTTTATGCTTCGGGCGTTGACTTCTAAGGTCCTAACTATTCGATCTGGTGGAGCAACGCCCTAGAGTGAAGCCTGGGTTGCCCGGGAAGTAGAAATGACCATAACTTTCACACTGGCTGCTATCATTCGTTTTATATGATGGAAAAACTGTTGTATTTATATTGTATTATATGCTTCTGGCGTTCACTTCTTAGGCCCTAACTATTCGATCTGGTGGAACAACGGCCTATGGTGAAGCCTAGGTTGCCCGGAACGTAGAAATGACCATAACTTTTACACTGGTAGCAATTATTTGTTTTATACAATGAAAAACTGTTCTATTTATTTTGTATTTAATGCTTCGGGCGTTGACTTCTAAGGCCCTAACTGTTTGATCTGGTGGAGCAACGCCCTAGAGTGAAGCCTAGGTTGCCTGGAACGTAGAAATGACCATCACTTTCACACGGGTTGCAATTATTCCTGTTATAGGATGGAAAGACTGTTGTATTTTTATTGTATTTTATACTTCAGTCGTTGACTTCTGAGGCCGTAGCTATTCGTTGTGGTGGAAGAACACCATACAGTGTTGCCTAGGTTGCCCGGAACGTAGAAATGACCATAACATTCACACTGGTTGCAATTATCAGTTTTATACGATGAAAAAGCTGTTGTATTTATTTTGTATTTAATGCTTCGGGCGTGGACTTCTAAAGCCCTAACTATTCGATCAGGTGGAGCAACGCCCTAGAATGAAGCCTAGGTTGCTCGAAATGTAGAAATGACCATAACTTTCACACTGGCTGCAATTATTCATTTTAGACGATGGAAAAACTGTTGTACTTATATTGTATTTTATTCTTATGGCGTTGAATTCTAAGTACCTAGCTATTCGATACGGTGGAGCTACGCCCTAGAGTGAAACCTAGGTTACCCGGAACGTAGAAATGACAAGTACTTTCATACTGTTTGCAGTTATTCCTGTTATACGATGGAAAAACTTTTGCATCTTTATTGTATTTTATGCTTCTGGCGTTGACTTCTAAGGCCCTAGCTACTCGATTTGGTGGAGCACCGCCCTAGAGTGAAGCCTAGGTTGCCCGGAACGTAGAAATGACCATAACTTCCACACTGGTTGCAATTATTCGTTTTATACGATGGAAAAGCTGTTGTATTTATATCGTATTTTATGCTTCTGGCATTGACTTCTGAGGACGTAGCTATTCCATGTGGTGGACCAACGCCCTAGAATGAAGCCAATGTTGCCCGGAACGTAGAAATGACCATAACTTTCACACTGGTTGCTATTATTCCTTTTAGACGATGGAAAAACTGTTATATTTATATTGTATTTTATGCTTCTGGCGTTGACTTCTTAGGCCCTAACTATTCGATCTTGTGGAACAACGCCCCAGAGTGAAGACTAGGAGGCCCGGAACATGGAAATGACCATTACTTTCACACTGTTTGCAGTTATTCCTGTTATACGATGGAAAAACTTTTGCATCTTTATTGTATTTTATGCTTCTGGCGTTGACTTCTAAGGCCCTAACTGTTCGATCTGGTGGAGCAACTCCCTAGAGTGAACACTAGGTTGCTCGGAATATATAAATGTCCACAACTTTCACACTGGTCGCAATTATTCGTTTTATACGACGGAAAAGCTGTTGTATTTATATCGTATTTTATGCTTCTGGCGTTGACTTCTTAGGCCCTCACTATTCGATCTGGCGGAACAACGCCGTAGAGTGAAGCCTAGGTTGCCCGGAACGTAGAAAAGACCATTATCTTCACACTGGTTGCAATTATTCCTGTTTTACGATGGAAAAACTGTTGCATCTTTATTGTATTTTATGCTTCTGGCGTTGATTTCTAAGCCCCTAATTATTCGATCTGGTGGAGCAACGCCCTAGAGTGAAGCCTAGGTCGCCCGGAACGAAGAAATGACCATTACATTCACACTGGTTGCAATTATTCGTCTTATACGATGGAAAAGCTGTTGTATTTATATCGTATTTTATGCTTCTGGCGTTGACTTCTTAGGCCCTAACTCTTCCATCTGGAGGAACAACGCCCTTGGATGAAGCCTAGGCTGCGCGGTACGTAGCAATGGCTATAACTTTCACACTGGTAGCAATTATTCGTTTTATACGATGGAAAAACTGTTCTATTTATTTTGTATTTTATGCTTCGGGCGTTGACTTCTAAGGCCCTAGCTATTCGATCTGGTCGAGCAACGCCCTAGAGTGAAGCCTAGGTTGCCCGGAACGTAGAGATGACCATAACTTCCACACTGGTTGCAATTATTCGTTTTATACGATGGAAAAGCTGTTGTATTTATATCATATTTTATGCTTCTGGCGTTGACCTCTTAGGCCCCAACTATTCGATCTGGTGGAACAACGCCCTAGAGTGAAGCCCAGCTTGCCCGGAACATGGAAATGACCATTACTTTCACACTGTTTGCAAATATACATTATATACGATGGAAAAGCTGTTCTATTTATATTGTATTTTATGCTTCTGGCGTTGACTTCTTACGACCTAACTACTTAATCTGGTAGAGCACCGCCCTAGAGTGAAGCATAGGTTGCCCGGAACGTAGAACATACCATTACCTTCACACTGGTTGCAATTACTCCTGTTATACGATGGAAAAACTGTTACATCTTTATTGTATTTTATGCTTCTGGCGTTGACTTCTAAGGCACTAACTATTCAATCTGTCGGAGCAATGCCCTAGGCTGAAGCCTAGGTTGCCCAGAACGTAGAAATGACCATAACTTTCACACTGGTTGCAATTATTCGTTTTATACGACGGAAAAGCTGTTGTATTTATATCGTATTTTATGCTTCTGGCGATGACTTCTTAGGCCCTAACAATTCGATCTGGTGGAACAACGCCCTAGAGTGAAGCCTAGGTTGCCGGGAACGTAGAAATGACCATAACTTTCACACTGGTTGCTATTATTCGTTTTATGCGATGGAAAGACTGTTGTATTTATTTTGTAGTTTATGCATCTGGCGTTGACTTCTTGTGCCCTAACTATTCCATCTGGTGGAACAGCGCCCTAGGGTGAAGCCTAGGTAGCCCGGAACGCAGAAATGACCAGTACTTTCACACTGGTTGCAGTTATTCGTTTTATACGATGGAAAAGCTGTTGAAATTATATCGTATTTTATGCTTCTGGCGTTGACTTCGTAGGCCCTAACTATTCCATCTGGTGGAACAACGCCCTAGGGTGAAGCCTAGGTTGCCAGGAACGTAGAAATGACCATAACTTTCACACTGGTTACCATTATTCGTTTTATACGATGGAAAAGCTGTTGTATTTATATCGTATTTTATGCTTCTGGCGTTGACTTCTAAGGACCTAACTATTCGATCTGGTGGAGCAACGCCCTAGAGTGAAGCCAATGTTGCCCGGAACGTAGAAATGACCATAACTTTCACACTGGTTGCTATTATTCCTTTTAGACGATGGAAAAACTGTTATATTTATATTGTATTTTATGCTTCTGGCGTTGACTTCTTAGGCCCTAACTATTCGATCTTGTGCAACAACGCCCCAGAGTGAAGACCAGGAGGCCCGGAACATGGAAATGACCATTACTTTCACACTGTTTGCAGTTATTCCTGTTATACGATGGAAAAACTTTTGCATCTTTATTGTATTTTATGCTTCTGGCGTTGACTTCTAAGGCCCTAACTGTTCGATCTGGTGGAGCAACTCCCTAGAGTGAACACTAGGTTGCTCGGAATGTATAAATGTCCACAACTTTCACACTGGTTGCAATTATTCGTTTTATACGACGGAAAAGCTGTTGTATTTATATCGTATTTTATGCTTCTGGCGTTGACTTCTTAGGCCCTAACTATTCGATCTGGCGGAACAACGCCGTAGAGTGAAGCCTAGGTTGCCCGGAACGTAGAAAAGACCATTATCTTCACACTGGTTGCAATTATTCCTGTTTTACGATGGAAAAACTGTTGCACCTTTATTGTATTTTATGCTTCTGGCGTTGATTTCTAAGGCCCTAATTATTCGATCTGGTGGAGCAACGCCCTAGAGTGAAGCCTAGGTCGCCCGGAACGAAGAAATGACCATTACATTCACACTGGTTGCAATTATTCGTCTTATACGATGGAAAAGCTGTTGTATTTATATCGTATTTTATGCTTCTGGCGTTGACTTCTTAGGCCCTAACTATTCCATCTGGTGGAACAACGCCCTTGGATGAAGCCTAGGCTGCGCGGTACGTAGCAATGGCTATAACTTTCACACTGGTAGCAATTATTCGTTTTATACGATGGAAAAACTGTTCTATTTATTTTGTGTTTTATGCTTCGGGCGTTGACTTCTAAGGCCCTAGCTATTCGATCTGGTCGAGCAACGCCCTAGAGTGAAGCCTAGGTTTCCCGGAACGTAGAGATGACCATAACTTCCACACTGGTTGCAATTATTCGTTTTATACGATGGAAAAGCTGTTGTATTTATATCATGTTTTATGCTTCTGGCGTTGACCGCTTAGGCCCTAACTATTCGATCTGGTGGAACAGCGCCCTAGAGTGAAGCCCAGGTTGCCCGGAACATGGAAATGACCATTACTTTCACACTGTTTGCAAATATACATTATATACGATGGAAAAGCTGTTATATTTATATTGTATTTTATGCTTCTGGCGCTGACTTCTTACGACCTAACTACTTAATCTGGTAGAGCACCGCCCTAGAGTGAAGCATAGGTTGCCCGGAACGTAGAACATACCATTACCTTCACACTGGTTGCAATTACTCCTGTTATACGATGGAAAATCTGTTGCATCTTTATTGTATTTTATGCTTCTGGCGTTGACTTCTAAGGCACTAACTATTCAATCTGTTGGAGCAATGCCCTAGGCTGAAGCCTAGGTTGCCCAGAACGTAGAAATGACCATAACTTTCACACTGGTTGCAATTATTCGTTTTATACGACGGAAAAGCTGTTGTATTTATTTTACATTTTATGCTTCGGGCGTTGACTTCTAAGGCCCTAGCTATTCCATCTGGTGGAGCAACACCCTAGCGTGAAGCATAGTTTGCCCGGAACGTAGAACATACCATTACCTTCACACTGTTTGCAATTATTCCTGTTATACGATGGAAAAACTGTTGCATCTTTATTGTAGTTTATGCTTCTGGCGTTGAATTCTAAGCCCCTAGCTATTCGATCTGGTAGAGCAACGCCCTAGAGTGAAGCCTAGATTGCCCAGAACGTAGATATGTCCATAACCATCACACAGGTTGCAATTATTCGTTTTATACGATGGAAAAGCTGTTGAAAATATATCGTATTTTATGCTTCTGGCGTTGACTTCTTAGGCCCTAACTATTCCATCTGGTGGAACAGCGCCCTAGGGTGAAGCCTAGGTAGCCCGGAACGTAGAAATGACCATAACTTTCACACTGGTTACCATTATTCGTTTTATACGATGGAAAAGCTGTTGTATTTATATCGTATTTTATGCTTCTGGCGTTAACTTCTTAGGCCCTAACTATTCCATCTGGTGGAACAGCGCCCTAGGGTGAAGACTAGGTTGCCCGGAACGCAGAAATGATCAGTACTTACACACTGTTTGCAATTATTCATCTTATACAATGGCAAAGCTGTTGTATTTATATTGTATTTTATGCTTCCGGCGTTAGCTTCTAAGACCGTAGCTATCAGATGTGGAGTAGAAACGCCCTAGAGTGACGCGTAGGTTGCCAGGCACGTAGAAATGACCATTACTTTCATAATGTTCGCAATCATTCATTTCATACGATGGAAAAACTGTTGTACTTATATTGTATTTTATGCTTCGGGCGTTGACTTCTAAGGCCCTAACTATTCGATTTGGTGGAGCAACGCCCTACAGTGAAGCCTAGATTGCCCGGAACGTAGACATGTCCATAACCATCACACAGGATGCAATTATTCGTTTTATACGATGGAAAGACTGTTGTATTTGTTTTGTAGTTTATGCTTCTGGCGTTGACTTCTTAGGCCCTAACTATTCCATCTGGTGGAACAGCGCCCTAGGGTGTAGCCTAGGTCGCCCGGAACGCAGAAATGACCAGTACTTTCACACTGGTTGCAGTTATTCGTTTTATACAATGGAAAAACTGTTCTATGTATTTTGCATTTTATGCTTCGGGCGTTGACTTCTAAGGCCCTAACTATTCGATCTGGTGGAGCAACGCCCTAGAGTGAAGCCTAGGTTGCCCGGGAAGTAGAAATGACCATAACTTTCTCACTGGTTGCAAATATACATTATATACGATGGAAATCTGTTGGACTTATATTGTATTTTATGCTTCTGGCGTTGACTTCGTAGGCCCTAACTATTCCATCTGGTGGAGCAACGTCCTAGACTGAAGCCTAGGTTGACCGGAACGTAGAAATGACCACAACTTTCACACAGGTTGCAATTATTCGTTTTATACGATGGAAAGACTGTTGTATTTATTTTGTAGTTTGTGCTTCTGCCGTTGACTTCTTATGCCCTAACTATTCCATCTGGTGGAACAGCGCCCTAGGGTGAAGCCTAGGTAGCCCGGAACGCAGAAATGACCAGGACTTTCACACTGGTGGCAGTTATTCGTTTTATACAATGGAAAAACAGTTCTATTTATTTTGCATTTTATGCTTCGGGCGTTGACTTCTAAGGCCCTAGCTATTCCATCTGGTGGAGCAACACCCTAGCGTGAGGCCTAGTTTTCCCGGAACGTAGAACATACCTTTACCTTCACACTGTTTGCAATTATTCCTGTTATACGATGGAAAAACTGTTGCATCTTTATTGTATTTTATGCTTCTGGCGTTGACTTCTAAGGCCCTAACTATTCGATCTGGTGGAGCAACGCCCTAGAGTGAAGCCTAGATTGCCCAGAACGTAGATATGTCCATAACCATCACACAGGTTGCAATTATTCGTTTTATACGATGGAAAGACTGTTGTATTTATTTTGTAGTTTATGCTTCTGGCGTTTACTTCTTAGGCCCTAACTATTCGATCTGGTGGAACAACGCCCTAGGGTGAAGCCTAGGTTGCCCGGAACGTAGAAATGACCATAACTTTTACACTGGTAGCAATTATTCGTTTTATACAATGGAAAAACTGTTCTATTTATTTTGTGTTTTATGCTTCGGGCGTTGACTTCTAAAGCCCTAACTGTTTGATCTGGTGGAGCAACGCCCTAGGGTGAGGCCTAGGTTGCCCGGAACGTAGAAATGACCATTACTTTCACACTGTCTACAATTATTCCTTTTATACGATGGAAAAGCTGTTGTATTTATATTGTATTTTATGCTCCTGGCGTTGACTTCTAAGGCCCTAACTATTCGATCTGGTGGAGCAACGCCCTAGAGTGAAGCCTAGATTGCCCAGAACGTAGATATGTCCATAACCATCGCACTGGTTGCAGTTATTCGTTTTATACGATGGAAAAGCTGTTGAAATTATATCGTATTTTATGCTTCTGGCGTTGACTTCTTAGGCCCTAACTATTCCATCTGGTGGAACAACGCCCTAGGGTGAAGCCTAGGATGCCAGGAACGTAGAAATGACCATAACTTTCACACTGGTTACCATTATTCGTTTTATACGATGGAAAAGCTGTTGTATTTATATCGTATTTTATGCTTCTGGCGTTGACTTCTTAGGCCCAAACTATTCCATCTGGTGGAACAGCGCCCTAGGGTGAAGACTAGGTTGCCCGGAACGCAGAAATGACCAGTACTTTCACACTGTTTGTAAATATACATTACATACGATGGAAAAGCGGTTGTACTTATATTGTAATTTATGCTTCTGGCGTTGACTTCTTAGGCCCTAACTGCTTGATCTGGAGGAGCAACGCCCTAGTGTGAAGCCTAGGTTTCCCGGAACGTTGACATGACCATAACTTTCACACTGATTGCTATTATACCTTTTATACGATGGAAAACTTGTAAAATTTATATTGCATTTTATGCTTCTGGCATTGGATTCTAAGTCCCTAGCAATTCCATCTGGTGTGGCAACACCCTAGAGTGAAGCCTAGGTTGCCCGGAACGTAGAAGTGTCCATAACTTCCACACTGTTTGCAAATATACACTATATACGATGGAAAAGCTGTTGTACTTATATTGTAATTTATGCTTCTGGCGTTGACTTCTTAGGCCCTAACTATTTGATCTGGTGGAGCACCGCCCTAGTGTGAAGCCTAGGTTGCCCGGAACGTAGAACACACCATTACCTTCACACTGGTTGCAATTATTCCTGTTATACGATGGAAAAACTGTTGCACGTTTATTGTATTTTATGCTTCTGGCGTTGACTTCATAGGCCCAAACTATTCGATCTGGTGGATCAACGTCCTAGAGTGAAGCCTAGGTTGACCGGAACGTAGAAATGACCATAACTTTTACACTGGTTACCATTACTCGTTTTATATGATGGACAAGCTGTTGTACTTATATCGTATTTTATGCTTCTGGCGTTGACTTTGAAGGCCGTATCTATTAGATGTGGTGGAGCAACGCCCTAGAGTGTCGCATGGGTTTCCCGGAACGTAGAAATGACCATTACTTTCACAATGTTTGCAAATATTCATTTTATACAATGGAAAAACTATTGTACTTATATTGTATTTTATTCTTCTGGCGTTGAATTCTAAGTCCCTTGCTATTCTAACTGGTGGAGCAACGCCCTAGAGTGAAACCTAGGTTACCCGGAACGTAGACATGACCATTACTTTCACACTGTTTGCAATTATTCATTTTATACGAGGGAAAAGCTGTTGTATTTATATTGTATTTTATGCTCCTGGCGTTGACTTCTAAGGCCCTAGCTATTCCATCTGGTGGAGCAACACCCTAGCGTGAAGCCTAGTTTGCCCGGAACGTAGAACATACCATTACCTTCACACTGTTTGCAATTATTCCTGTTATACGATGGAAAAACTGTTGCATCTTTATTGTATTTTATGCTTCTGGCGTTGACTTCTAAGGCCCTAACTATTCGATCTGGTGGAGCAACGCCCTAGAGTGAAGCCTAGATTGCCCAGAACGTAGATATGTCCATAACCATCCCACTGGTTGCAGTTATTCGTTTTATACGATGGAAAAGCTGTTGAAATTATATCGTATTTTATGCTTCTGGCGTTGACTTCTTAGGCCCTAACTATTCCATCTGGTGGAACAACGCCCTAGGGTGAAGCCCAGGTTGCCCGGAACATGGAAATGACCATTACTTTCACACTGTTTGCAAATATACATTATATACGATGGAAAAGCTGTTGTATTTATATTGTATTTTATGCTTCTGGCGCTGACTTCTTACGACCTAACTACTTAATCTGGTAGAGCACCGCCCTAGAGTGAAGCATAGGTTGCCCGGAACGTAGAACATACCATTACCTTCACACTGGTTGCAATTACTCCTGTTATACGATGGAAAATCTGTTGCATCTTTATTGTATTTTATGCTTCTGGCGTTGACTTCTAAGGCACTAACTATTCAATCTGTTGGAGCAATGCCCTAGGCTGAAGCCTAGGTTGCCCAGAACGTAGAAATGACCATAACTTTCACACTGGTTGCAATTATTCGTTTTATACGACGGAAAAGCTGTTGTATTTATTTTACATTTTATGCTTCGGGCGTTGACTTCTAAGGCCCTAGCTATTCCATCTGGTGGAGCAACACCCTAGCGTGAAGCATAGTTTGCCCGGAACGTAGAACATACCATTACCTTCACACTGTTTGCAATTATTCCTGTTATACGATGGAAAAACTGTTGCATCTTTATTGTAGTTTATGCTTCTGGCGTTGAATTCTAAGCCCCTAGCTATTCGATCTGGTAGAGCAACGCCCTAGAGTGAAGCCTAGATTGCCCAGAACGTAGATATGTCCATAACCATCACACAGGTTGCAATTATTCGTTTTATACGATGGAAAGACTGTTGTATTTATTTTGTAGTTTGTGCTTCTGCTGTTGACTTCTTATGCCCTAACTATTCCATCTGGTGGAACAGCGCCCTAGGGTGAAGCCTAGGTAGCCCGGAACGCAGAAATGACCAGGACTTTCACACTGGTGGCAGTTATTCGTTTTATACAATGGAAAAACAGTTCTATTTATTTTGCATTTTATGCTTCGGGCGTTGACTTCATAGGCCCAAACTATTCGATCTGGTGGATCAACGTCCGAGAGTGAAGCTTAGGTAGCCCGGAACGCAGAAATGACCAGTACTTTCACACTGGTTGCAGTTACTCGTTTTATACGATGGAAAAGCTGTTGAAAATATATCGTATTTTATGCTTCTGGCGTTGACTTCTTAGGCCCTAACTATTCCATCTGGTGGAACAACGCCCTAGGGTGAAGCCTAGGTTGCCAGGAACGTAGAAATGACCATAACTTTCACACTGGTTACCATTATTCGTTTTATACGATGGAAAAGCTGTTGTATTTATATCGTATTTTATGCTTCTGGCGTTAACTTCTTAGGCCCTAACTATTCCATCTGGTGGAACAGCGCCCTAGGGTGAAGACTAGGTTGCCCGGAACGCAGAAATGATCAGTACTTACACACTGTTTGCAATTATTCATCTTATACAATGGCAAAGCTGTTGTATTTATATTGTATTTTATGCTTCCGGCGTTAGCTTCTAAGACCGTAGCTATCAGATGTGGAGTAGAAACGCCCTAGAGTGACGCGTAGGTTGCCAGGCACGTAGAAATGACCTTTACTTTCATAATGTTCGCAATCATTCATTTCATACGATGGAAAAACTGGTGTACTTATATTGTATTTTATGCTTCGGGCGTTGACTTCTAAGGCCCTAACTATTCGATTTGGTGGAGCAACGCCCTACAGTGAAGCCTAGATTGCCCGGAACGTAGACATGTCCATAACCATCACACAGGTTGCAATTATTCGTTTTATACGATGGAAAGACTGTTGTATTTGTTTTGTAGTTTATGCTTCTGACGTTGACTTCTTAGGCCCTAACTATTCCATCTGGTGGAACAGCGCCCTAGGGTGTAGCCTAGGTTGCCCGGAACGCAGAAATGACCAGTACTTTCACACTGGTTGCAGTTATTCGTTTTATACAATGGAAAAACTGTTCTATGTATTTTGCATTTTATGCTTCGGGCGTTGACTTCTAAGACCCTAACTATTCGATCTGGTGGAGCAACGCCCTAGAGTGAAGCCTAGGTTGCCCGGGAAGTAGAAATGACCATAACTTTCACACTGGTTACCATTATTCGTTTTATACGATGGAAAAGCTGTTGTATTTATATTCTATTTTATGCTCCTGGCGTTGACTTCTAAGGCCGTAGCTATTAGATGTGGTGGAGCAACGCATTAGAGTGACGCCTAGGTTGACCGGAACGTAGAAATGACCATTACTTTCACAATGTCTGCAATTATTCATTTTATACGATGGAAAAACTGTTGTACTTATATTGTATTTTATACTTCTGGCATTGAATTCTAAGCCCCTAGCTATTCGATCTGGTGGAGCAACGCCCTAGAGTGAAGCATAGGTTGCTCGGAATGTAGGAATGACCATAACTTTCACACTGGTTGCAATTATTCGTTTTATACGATGGAAAAACTGTTGTATTTATATTGTATTTTATGCTTCTGGCGTTTACTTCTTAGGCCCTAACTATTCGATCTGGTTGAATAACGCCCTAGGGTGAAGCCTAGGTTGCCCGGAACGTAGAAATGACCATAACTTTTACACTGGTAGCAATTATTCGTTTTATACAATGGAAAAACTGTTCTATTTATTTTGTGTTTTATGCTTCGGGCGTTGACTTCTAAAGCCCTAACCGTTTGATCTGGTGGAGCAACGCCCTAGGGTGAGGCCTAGGTTGCCCGGAACGTAGAAATGACCATTACTTTCACACTGTCTACAATTATTCCTTTTATACGATGGAAAAGCTGTTGTATTTATATTGTATTTAAGCTCCTGGCGTTGACTTCTAAGGCCGTAGCTATTAGATGTGGTGGAGCAACGCATTAGAGTGACGCCTAGGCTGACCGGAACGTAGAAATGACCATTACTTTCAAAATGTCTGCAATCATTGATTTTATACGATGGAAAAACTGTTGTACTTATATTGTATTTTATGCTTCGGGCGTTGACTTCTAAGGCCCTAACTATTCGATTTGGTGGAGCAACGCCCTACAGTGAAGCCTAGATTGCCCGGAACGTAGATAGGTCCATAACCATCACACAGGTTGCAATTATCCGTTTTATACGATGGAAAGACTGTTGTATTTGTTTTGTAGTTTATGCTTCTGGCGTTGACTTCTTAGGCCCTAACTATTCCATCTGGTGGAACAGCGCCCTAGGGTGAAGACTAGGTTGCCCGGAACGCAGAAATGACCAGTACTTTCACACTGTTTGCAATTATTCATCTTATACAATGGCAAAGCTGTTGTATTTATATTGTATTTTATGCTTCCGGCGTTAGCTTCTAAGGCTGTAGCCAGCAGATATGGAGTAGCAACGCCCTGGACTGACGCGTAGGTTGCCAGGCACGTAGAAATGACCATTTCTTTCACAATGTTCGCAATCATTCATTTTATACGATGGAAAAACTGTTGTACTTATATTGTATTTTATGCTTCGGGCGTTGACTTCTAAGGCCCTAACTATTCGATTTGGTGGAGCAACGCCCTACAGTGAAGCCTAGATTGCCCGGAACGTAGACATGTCCATAACCATCACACAGGTTGCAATTATTCGTTTTATACGATGGAAAGACTGTTGTATTTGTTTTGTAGTTTATGCTTCTGGCGTTGACTTCTTAGGCCCTAACTATTCCATCTGGTGGAACAGCGCCCTAGGGTGTAGCCTAGGTCGCCCGGAACGCAGAAATGACCAGTACTTTCACACTGGTTGCAGTTATTCGTTTTATACAATGGAAAAACTGTTCTATGTATTTTGCATTTTATGCTTCGGGCGTTGACTTCTAAGGCCCTAACTATTCGATCTGGTGGAGCAACGCCCTAGAGTGAAGCCTAGGTTGCCCGGGAAGTAGAAATGACCATAACTTTCTCACTGGTTGCAAATATACATTATATACGATGGAAATCTGTTGGACTTATATTGTATTTTATGCTTCTGGCGTTGACTTCGTAGGCCCTAACTATTCCATCTGGTGGAGCAACGTCCTAGACTGAAGCCTAGGTTGACCGGAACGTAGAAATGACCACAACTTTCACACAGGTTGCAATTATTCGTTTTATACGATGGAAAGACTGTTGTATTTATTTTGTAGTTTGTGCTTCTGCCGTTGACTTCTTATGCCCTAACTATTCCATCTGGTGGAACAGCGCCCTAGGGTGAAGCCTAGGTAGCCCGGAACGCAGAAATGACCAGGACTTTCACACTGGTGGCAGTTATTCGTTTTATACAATGGAAAAACAGTTCTATTTATTTTGCATTTTATGCTTCGGGCGTTGACTTCTAAGGCCCTAGCTATTCCATCTGGTGGAGCAACACCCTAGCGTGAGGCCTAGTTTTCCCGGAACGTAGAACATACCTTTACCTTCACACTGTTTGCAATTATTCCTGTTATACGATGGAAAAACTGTTGCATCTTTATTGTATTTTATGCTTCTGGCGTTGACTTCTAAGGCCCTAACTATTCGATCTGGTGGAGCAACGCCCTAGAGTGAAGCCTAGATTGCCCAGAACGTAGATATGTCCATAACCATCACACAGGTTGCAATTATTCGTTTTATACGATGGAAAGACTGTTGTATTTATTTTGTAGTTTATGCTTCTGGCGTTTACTTCTTAGGCCCTAACTATTCGATCTGGTGGAACAACGCCCTAGGGTGAAGACTAGGTTGCCCGGAACGTAGAAATGACCATAACTTTTACACTGGTAGCAATTATTCGTTTTATACAATGGAAAAACTGTTCTATTTATTTTGTGTTTTATGCTTCGGGCGTTGACTTCTAAAGCCCTAACTGTTTGATCTGGTGGAGCAACGCCCTAGGGTGAGGCCTAGGTTGCCCGGAACGTAGAAATGACCATTACTTTCACACTGTCTACAATTATTCCTTTTATACGATGGAAAAGCTGTTGTATTTATATTGTATTTTATGCTCCTGGCGTTGACTTCTAAGGCCCTAACTATTCGATCTGGTGGAGCAACGCCCTAGAGTGAAGCCTAGATTGCCCAGAACGTAGATATGTCCATAACCATCGCACTGGTTGCAGTTATTCGTTTTATACGATGGAAAAGCTGTTGAAATTATATCGTATTTTATGCTTCTGGCGTTGACTTCTTAGGCCCTAACTATTCCATCTGGTGGAACAACGCCCTAGGGTGAAGCCTAGGATGCCAGGAACGTAGAAATGACCATAACTTTCACACTGGTTACCATTATTCGTTTTATACGATGGAAAAGCTGTTGTATTTATATCGTATTTTATGCTTCTGGCGTTGACTTCTTAGGCCCTAACTATTCCATCTGGTGGAACAGCGCCCTAGGGTGAAGACTAGGTTGCCCGGAACGCAGAAATGACCAGTACTTTCACACTGTTTGTAAATATACATTACATACGATGGAAAAGCGGTTGTACTTATATTGTAATTTATGCTTCTGGCGTTGACTTCTTAGGCCCTAACTACTTGATCTGGAGGAGCAACGCCCTAGTGTGAAGCCTAGGTTTCCCGGAACGTTGACATGACCATAACTTTCACACTGATTGCTATTATACCTTTTATACGATGGAAAACTTGTAAAATTTATATTGCATTTTATGCTTCTGGCATTGGATTCTAAGTCCCTAGCAATTCCATCTGGTGTGGCAACACCCTAGAGTGAAGCCTAGGTTGCCCGGAACGTAGAAGTGTCCATAACTTCCACACTGCTTGCAAATATACACTATATACGATGGAAAGTCTGTTGTATTTTTATTGTACTTTATACTTCAGGCGTTGACTTCTGAGGCCGTAGCTATTCGATGTGGTGGAAGAACGCCATACAGTGAAGCCTAGGTTGACCGGAACGTAGAAATGACCATAACTTTTACACTGGTTACCATTACTCGTTTTATATGATGGACAAGCTGTTGTACTTATATCGTATTTTATGCTTCTGGCGTTGACTTTGAAGGCCGTATCTATTAGATGTGGTGGAGCAACGCCCTAGAGTGTCGCATGGGTTTCCCGGAACGTAGAAATGACCATTACTTTCACAATGTTTGCAAATATTCATTTTATACAATGGAAAAACTATTGTACTTATATTGTATTTTATTCTTCTGGCGTTGAATTCTAAGTCCCTTGCTATTCTAACTGGTGGAGCAACGCCCTAGAGTGAAACCTAGGTTACCCGGAACATAGACATGACCATTACTTTCACACTGTTTGCAATTATTCATTTTATACGAGGGAAAAGCTGTTGTATTTATATTGTATTTTATGCTCCTGGCGTTGACTTCTAAGGCCCTAGCTATTCCATCTGGTGGAGCAACACCCTAGCGTGAAGCCTAGTTTGCCCGGAACGTAGAACATACCATTACCTTCACACTGTTTGCAATTATTCCTGTTATACGATGGAAAAACTGTTGCATCTTTATTGTATTTTATGCTTCTGGCGTTGACTTCTAAGGCCCTAACTATTTGATCTGGTGGAGCAACGCCCTAGAGTGAAGCCTAGATTGCCCAGAACGTAGATATGTCCATAACCATCCCACTGGTTGCAGTTATTCGTTTTATACGATGGAAAAGCTGTTGAAATTATATCGTATTTTATGCTTCTGGCGTTGACTTCTTAGGCCCTAACTATTCCATCTGGTGGAACAACGCCCTAGGGTGAAGCCTAGGTTGCCAGGAACGTAGAAATGACCATAACTTTCACACTGGTTACCATTATTCGTTTTATACGATGGAAAAGCTGTTGTATTTATATCGTATTTTATGCTTCTGGCGTTGACTTCTTAGGCCCTAACTATTCCATCTGGTGGAACAGCGCCCTAGGGTGAAGACTAGGTTGCCCGGAACGCAGAAATGACCAGTACTTTCACACTGTTTGCAATTATTCATCTTATACAATGGCAAAGCTGTTGTATTTATATTGTATTTTATGCTTCCGGCGTTAGCATCTAAGGCTGTAGCCAGCAGATATGGAGTAGCAACGCCCTGGACTGACGCGTAGGTTGCCAGGCACGTAGAAATGACCATTTCTTTCACAATGTTCGCAATCATTCATTTTATACGATGGAAAAACTGTTGTACTTATATTGTATTTTATGCTTCGGGCGTTGACTTCTAAGGCCCTAACTATTCGATTTGGTGGAGCAACGCCCTACAGTGAAGCCTAGATTGCCCGGAACGTAGATATGTCCATAACCATCACACAGGTTGCAATTATTCGTTTTATACGATGGAAAGACTGTTGTATTTGTTTTGTAGTTTATGCTTCTGACGTTGACTTCTTAGGCCCTAACTATTCCATCTGGTGGAACAGCGCCCTAGGGTGTAGCCTAGGTTGCCCGGAACGCAGAAATGACCAGTACTTTCACACTGGTTGCAGTTATTCGTTTTATACAATGGAAAAACTGTTCTATGTATTTTGCATTTTATGCTTCGGGCGTTGACTTCTAAGACCCTAACTATTCGATCTGGTGGAGCAACGCCCTAGAGTGAAGCCTAGGTTGCCCGGGAAGTAGAAATGACCATAACTTTCACACTGGTTACCATTATTCGTTTTATACGATGGAAAAGCTGTTGTATTTATATTCTATTTTATGCTCCTGGCGTTGACTTCTAAGGCCGTAGCTATTAGATGTGGTGGAGCAACGCATTAGAGTGACGCCTAGGTTGACCGGAACGTAGAAATGACCATTACTTTCACAATGTCTGCAATTATTCATTTTATACGATGGAAAAACTGTTGTACTTATATTGTATTTTATACTTCTGGCATTGAATTCTAAGCCCCTAGCTATTCGATCTGGTGGAGCAACGCCCTAGAGTGAAACCTAGGTTACCCGGAACGTAGAAATGACCAGTACTTTCACAATGGTTGCAGTTATTCGTTTTATACAATGGAAAAACTGTTCTATTTATATTGCATATTATGCTTCTGGCATTGAATTCTAAGTCCCTAGCTATTCCATCTGGTGGAGCAACACCCTAGCGTGAAGCCTAGGTTGCCCGGAACGCAGAAATGACCAGTACTTTCACACTGGTTGCAGTTATTCGTTTTATACAATGGAAAAACTGTTCTATGTATTTTGCATTTTATGCTTCGGGCGTTGACTTCTAAGGCCCTAACTATTCGATCTGGTGGAGCAACGCCCTAGAGTGAAGCCTGGGTTGCCCGGGAAGTAGAAATGACCATAACTTTCACACTGGTTGCTATTATTCGTTTTACACGATGGAAAGACTGTTGTATTTATTTTGTAGTTTGTGCTTCTGGCGTTGACTTCTTATGCCCTAACTATTCCATCTGGTGGAACAGCGCCCTAGGGTGAAGCCTAGGTAGCCCGGAACGCAGAAATGGCCAGTACTTTCACACTGGTTGCAGTTATTCGTTTTATACAACGGAAAAACTGTTCTATTTATTTTGCATTTTATGCTTCGGGCGTTGACTTCTAAGGCCCTAGCTATTCCATCTGGTGGAGCAACACCCTAGCGTGAAGCCTAGTTTGCCCGGAACGTAGAACATACCATTACCTTCACACTGTTTGCAATTATTCCTGTTATACGATGGAAAAACTGTTGCATCTTTATTGTATTTTATGCTTCTGGCGTTGACTTCTAAGGCCCTAACTATTCGATCTGGTGGAGCAACGCCCTAGAGTGAAGCCTAGATTGCCCAGAACGTAGATATGTCCATAACCATCCCACTGGTTGCAGTTATTCGTTTTATACGATGGAAAAGCTGTTGAAATTATATCGTATTTTATGCTTCTGGCGTTGACTTCTTAGGCCCTAACTATTCCATCTGGTGGAACAACGCCCTAGGGTGAAGCCTAGGTTGCCAGGAACGTAGAAATGACCATAACTTTCACACTGGTTACCATTATTCGTTTTATACGATGGAAAAGCTGTTGTATTTATATCGTATTTTATGCTTCTGGCGTTGACTTCTTAGGCCCTAACTATTCCATCTGGTGGAACAGCGCCCTAGGGTGAAGACTAGGTTGCCCGGAACGCAGAAATGACCAGTACTTTCACACTGTTTGCAATTATTCATCTTATACAATGGCAAAGCTGTTGTATTTATATTGTATTTTATGCTTCCGGCGTTAGCTTCTAAGGCTGTAGCCAGCAGATATGGAGTAGCAACGCCCTGGACTGACGCGTAGGTTGCCAGGCACGTAGAAATGACCATTTCTTTCACAATGTTCGCAATCATTCATTTTATACGATGGAAAAACTGTTGTACTTATATTGTATTTTATGCTTCGGGCGTTGACTTCTAAGGCCCTAACTATTCGATTTGGTGGAGCAACGCCCTACAGTGAAGCCTAGATTGCCCGGAACGTAGATATGTCCATAACCATCACACAGGTTGCAATTATTCGTTTTATACGATGGAAAGACTGTTGTATTTGTTTTGTAGTTTATGCTTCTGACGTTGACTTCTTAGGCCCTAACTATTCCATCTGGTGGAACAGCGCCCTAGGGTGTAGCCTAGGTTGCCCGGAACGCAGAAATGACCAGTACTTTCACACTGGTTGCAGTTATTCGTTTTATACAATGGAAAAACTGTTCTATGTATTTTGCATTTTATGCTTCGGGCGTTGACTTCTAAGGCCCTAACTATTCGATCTGGTGGAGCAACGCCCTAGAGTGAAGCCTAGGCTGCTCGGAATGTAGAAATGACCATAACTTTCACACTGGTTGCAATTATTCGTTTTATACGATGGAAAAACTGTTGTATTTATATTGTATTTTATGCTTATGGCGTTCACTTCTTAGGCCCTAACCATTCGATCTGGTGGAACAACGCCGTAGGGTGAAGCCTGGGTTGCCCGGAACGTAGAAATGATCATAACTTTTACACTGGTAGCAATTATTCGTTTTATACAATGGAAAAACTGTTCTTTTTATTTTGTATTTTATGCTTCGGGCGTTGACTTCTGAGGCCCTAACCGTTTGATCTGGTGGAGCAACGCCATGGAGTGAAGCCTAGGTTGCCCGGAACGTAGAAATGACAATTACTTTCACACTGTTTGCAATTATTCCTTTTATACGATGCAAAAGCTGTTGTATTTATATCGTATTTTATGCTTCTGGCGTTGACTTCTAAGGACCTAACTATTCGATCTGGTGGAGCAGCGCCCTAGAGTGAAGCCTAGGTTGCTCGGAATGTAGAAATAACCATAACTTTCACACTAGTTGCAATTATTCGTTTTTTACGATGGAAAAGCTGTTGTATTTATATTGTATTTTATGCCTCTGGCGTTGACTTCTATGGCACTAGCTATTCGATCTAGTGGAGCAACGCCCTAGAGTGAAGCCTAGGTTGCCCGGAACGTTGAAATGACCATCACTTTCAAACTGGTTGCAATTAATCCTGTTATACGATGGAAAAACTGTTGTATTTTTATTGCATTTTATGCTACGTGCGTTGACTTCTAAGCCCCTAACTATTCAATCTGTTGGAGCAACGCCCTAGAGTGAAGCATAGGTTGCTCGGAATGTAGGAATGACCATAACTTTCACACTGGTTGCAATTATTCGTTTTATACGATGGAAAAACTGTTGTATTTATATTGTATTTTATGCTTCTGGCGTTTACTTCTTAGGCCCTAACTATTCGATCTGGTTGAATAACGCCCTAGGGTGAAGCCTAGGTTGCCCGGAACGTAGAAATGACCATAACTTTTACACTGGTAGCAATTATTCGTTTTATACAATGGAAAAACTGTTCTATTTATTTTGTGTTTTATGCTTCGGGCGTTGACTTCTAAAGCCCTAACCGTTTGATCTGGTGGAGCAACGCCCTAGGGTGAGGCCTAGGTTGCCCGGAACGTAGAAATGACCATTACTTTCACACTGTCTACAATTATTCCTTTTGTACGATGGAAAAGCTGTTGTATTTATATTGTATTTAAGCTCCTGGCGTTGACTTCTAAGGCCGTAGCTATTAGATGTGGTGGAGCAACGCATTAGAGTGACGCCTAGGCTGACCGGAACGTAGAAATGACCATTACTTTCAAAATGTCTGCAATCATTGATTTTATACGATGGAAAAACTGTTGCACTTATATTGTATTTTATGCTTCGGGCGTTGACTTCTAAGGCCCTAACTATTCGATTTGGTGGAGCAACGCCCTACAGTGAAGCCTAGATTGCCCGGAACGTAGATAGGTCCATAACCATCACACAGGTTGCAATTATCCGTTTTATACGATGGAAAGACTGTTGTATTTGTTTTGTAGTTTATGCTTCTGGCGTTGACTTCTTAGGCCCTAACTATTCCATCTGGTGGAACAGCGCCCTAGGGTGAAGACTAGGTTGCCCGGAACGCAGAAATGACCAGTACTTTCACACTGTTTGCAATTATTCATCTTATACAATGGCAAAGCTGTTGTATTTATATTGTATTTTATGCTTCCGGCGTTAGCTTCTAAGGCTGTAGCCAGCAGATATGGAGTAGCAACGCCCTGGACTGACGCGTAGGTTGCCAGGCACGTAGAAATGACCATTTCTTTCACAATGTTCGCAATCATTCATTTTATACGATGGAAAAACTGTTGCACCTTTATTGTATTTTATGCTTCTGGCGTTGACTTCATAGGCCCAAACTATTCGATCTGGTGGATCAACGTCCTAGAGTGAAGCCTAGATTGCCCAGAACGTAGATATGTCCATAACCATCACACAGGTTGCAATTATTCGTTTTATACGATGGAAAGACTGTTGTATTTATTTTGTAGTTTATGCTTCTGGCGTTGACTTCTTATGCCCTAACTATTCCATCTGGTGGAACAGCGCCCTAGGGTGAAGCCTAGGTAGCCCGGAACGCAGAAATGACCAGTACTTTCACACTGGTTGCAGTTGTTCGTTTTATACAATGGAAAAACTGTTCTATGTATTTTGCATTTTATGCTTCGGGCGTTGACTTCTAAGGCCCTAACTATTCGATCTGGTAGAGCAACGCCCTAGAGTGAAGCCTCGGTTGCCCGGGAAGTAGAAATGACCATAACTTTCACACTGGTTGCTATTATTCGTTTTATACGATGGAAAAGCTGTTATATTTATATTGCATATTATGCTTCTGGCACTGAATTCTAAGTCCCTAGCTATTCCATCTGGTGGAGCAACACCCTAGCGTGAAGCCTAGGTTGCCCGGATCGTATAAATGACCATTACTTCCACACTGTTTGTAAATATACATTACATACGATGGAAAAGCAGTTGTACTTATATTGTAATTTATGCTTCTGGCGTTGACTTCTTAGGCCCTAACTATTTGATCTGGAGGAGCAACGCCCTAGAGTGAAGCCTAGGTTGCCCGGAACGTAGAAATGACCATTACTTTCACAATGTCTGCAATTATTCATTTGATACTTCGGAAAAGCTGTTCTATTTATATTGTACTTTATGCTCCTGGCGTTGACTTCTAAGGCCGTAGCAATTAGATGTGGTGGAGCAACGCCCTAGAGTGACGCCTAGGTTGAACGGAACGTAGAAATGACCATTACTTTCACAATGTCTGCAATTATTCATTTTATACGATGGAAAAACTGTTGTACTTATATTGTATTTTATCATTCTGGCGTTGAATTCAAAGTCCCTAGCTATTCGATCTGGTGGAGCAACGCCCTAGAGTGAAACCTAGGTTACCCGGAACGTAGAAATGACCAGTACTTTCACACTGGTTGCAGTTATTCGTTCTATACATTGGAAAAACGGTTCTATTTATTTTGCATTTCATGCTTCGGGCGTTGACTTCTAAGGCCCTAACTATTCGATCTGGTGGAGCAACGCCCTAGAGTGAAGCCTAGGTTGCCCGGAACGTAGAAATGAGCACAACTTTCACACTGGTTACCATTATTCGTTTTATACGATGGAAAAGCTGTTGAAATTACATCGTATTTTATGCTTCTGGCGTTGACTTCTTAGGCCCTAACTATTCCATCTGGTGGAACAACGCCCTAGAGTGAAGCCTATATTGCCCGGAACGTAGACCATACCATTACCTTCACACTGGTTGTAATTATTCCTGTTATGCGATGGAAAAACTCTTGCATCTTTATTGTATTTTATGCTTCGGGCGTTAAATTCTAATTCCCTAGCAATTCGATCTGGTGGAGCAACGTCCTAGAGTGAAACATAGGTTACCCGGAACGTAGAAATGACCATTACTTTCACACTGTTTGCAATTATTCCTTTTATACGATGGAAAAGCTGCTGTATTTATATCGTATTTTATGCTTCTGGCGTTGACTTCTAAGGACCTAACTATTCGATCTGGTGGAGCAACGCCCTAGAGTGAAGCCTAGGCTGCTCGGAATGTAGAAATGACCATAACTTTCACACTGGTTGCAATTATTCGTTTTATACGATGGAAAAACTGTTGCATTTATATTGTATTTTATGCTTATGGCGTTCACTTCTTAGGCCCTAACCATTCGATCTGGTGGAACAACGCCCTAGGGTGAAGCCTGGGTTGCCCGGAACGTAGAAATGATCATAACTTTTACACTGGTAGCAATTATTCGTTTTATACAATGGAAAAACTGTTCTTTTTATTTTGTATTTTATGCTTCGGGCGTTGACTTCTGAGGCCCTAACCGTTTGATCTGGTGGAGCAACGCCATGGAGTGAAGCCTAGGTTGCCCGGAACGTAGAAATGACAATTACTTTCACACTGTTTGCAATTATTCCTTTTATACGATGCAAAAGCTGTTGTATTTATATCGTATTTTATGCTTCTGGCGTTGACTTCTAAGGACCTAACTATTCGATCTGGTGGAGCAGCGCCCTAGAGTGAAGCCTAGGTTGCTCGGAATGTAGAAATAACCATAACTTTCAGACTAGTTGCAATTATTCGTTTTTTACGATGGAAAAGCTGTTGTATTTATATTGTATTTTATGCCTCTGGCGTTGACTTCTATGGCACTAGCTATTCGATCTAGTGGAGCAACGCCCTAGAGTGAAGCCTAGGTTGCCCGGAACGTTGAAATGACCATCACTCTCAAACTGGTTGCAATTAATCCTGTTATACGATGGAAAAACTGTTGTATTTTTATTGCATTTTATGCTTCGTGCGTTGACTTCTAAGCCCCTAACTATTCAATCTGTTGGAGCAACGCCCTAGAGTGAAGCATAGGTTGCTCGGAATGTAGGAATGACCATAACTTTCACACTGGTTGCAATTATTCGTTTTATACGATGGAAAAACTGTTGTATTTATATTGTATTTTATGCTTCTGGCGTTTACTTCTTAGGCCCTAACTATTCGATCTGGTTGAATAACGCCCTAGGGTGAAACCTAGGTTGCCCGGAACGTAGAAATGACCATAACTTTTACACTGGTAGCAATTATTCGTTTTATACAATGGAAAAACTGTTCTATTTATTTTGTGTTTTATGCTTCGGGCGTTGACTTCTAAAGCCCTAACCGTTTGATCTGGTGGAGCAATGCCCTAGGGTGAGGCCTAGGTTGCCCGGAACGTAGAAATGACCATTACTTTCACACTGTCTACAATTATTCCTTTTATACGATGGAAAAGCTGTTGTATTTATATTGTATTTAAGCTCCTGGCGTTGACTTCTAAGGCCGTAGCTATTAGATGTGGTGGAGCAACGCATTAGAGTGACGCCTAGGTTGACCGGAACGTAGAAATGACCATTACTTTCACAATGTCTGCAATCATTGATTTTATACGATGGAAAAACTGTTGTACTTATATTGTATTTTATGCTTCGGGCGTTGACTTCTAAGGCCCTAACTATTCGATTTGGTGGAGCAACGCCCTACAGTGAAGCCTAGATTGCCCGGAACGTAGATAGGTCCATAACCATCACACAGGTTGCAATTATCCGTTTTATACGATGGAAAGACTGTTGTATTTGTTTTGTAGTTTATGCTTCTGGCGTTGACTTCTTAGGCCCTAACTATTCCATCTGGTGGAACAGCGCCCTAGGGTGTAGCCTAGGTTGCCCGGAACGCAGAAGTGACCAGTACTTTCACACTGGTTGCAGTTATTCGTTTTATACAATGGAAAAACTTTTCTATGTATTCTGCATTTTATGCTTCGGGCGTTGACTTCTAAGGCCCTAACTATTCGATCTGGTGGAGCAACGCCCTAGAGTGAAGCCTAGGTTGCCCGGGAAGTAGAAATGACCATAACTTTCACACTGGTTGCAAATATACATTATACACGATGGAAGAGCTGTTGTACTTATATTATATTTTATGCCTCTGGCGTTGACTTCGTAGGCCCTAACTATTCCATCTGGTGGAGCAACGTCCTAGACTGAAGCCTAGGTTGACCGGAACGTAGAAATGACCACAACTTTCACACTGGTTACCATTATTCGTTTTATACGATGGAAAAGCTGTTGAAATTACATCGTATTTTATGCTTCTGGCGTTGACTTCTTAGGCCCTAACTATTCCATCTGGTGGAACAACGCCCTAGGGTGAAGCCTAGGTTGCCAGGAACGTAGAAATGACCATAACTTTCACACTGGTTACCATTATTCGTTTTATACGATGGAAAAGCTGTTGTATTTATATCGTATTTTATGCTTCTGGCGTTGACTTCTTAGGCCCTAACTATTCCATCTGGTGGAACAGCGCCCTAGTGTGAAGACTAGGTTGCCCGGAACGCAGAAATGACCAGTACTTTCACACTGGTCGCAGTTATTCGTTTTATACAATGGAAAAACTGATCTATGTATTTTGCATTTTATGATTCGGGCGTTGACTTCTAAGGCCCTAAATATTCGATCTGGTGGAGCAGCGCCCTAGAGTGAAGCATAGGTTGCCCGGGAAGTAGAAATGACCATAACTTTCACACTGGTTGCTATTATTCGTTTTATATGATGGAAAAGCTGTTATATTTATATTGCATATTATACTTCTGGCATTGAATTCTAAGTCCCTAGCTATTCCATCTGGTGGAGCAACACCCTAGCGCGAAGCCTAGGTTGCCCGGAACGTAGAAATGACCATTACTTCCACACTGTTTGTAAATATACATTACATACGATGGAAAAGCAGTTGTACTTATATTGTAATTTATGCTTCTGGCGTTGACTTCTTAGGCCCTAACTATTTGATCTGGTGGAGCACCGCCCTAGTGTGAAGCCTAGGTTGCCCGGAACGTAGAACACACCATTACCTTCACACTGGTTGCAATTATTCCTGTTATACGATGGAAAAACTGTTGCACCTTTATTGTATTTTATGCTTCTGGCGTTGACTTCATAGGCCCAAACTATTCGATCTGGTGGATCAACGTCCTAGAGTGAAGCCTAGGTTGACCGGAACGTAGAAATGACCATAACTTTCACACTGGTTACCATTACTCGTTTTATATGATGGACAAGCTGTTGTACTTATATCGTATTTTATGCTTCTGGCGTTGACTTTGTAGGCCGTAGCTATTAGATGTGGTGGAGCAACGCCCTAGAGTGTCGCATGGGTTGCCCGGAACGTAGAAATGACCATTACTTTCACAATGTTTGCAAATATTCATTTTAGACGATGGAAAAACTGTTGTACTTATATTGTATTTTATTCTTCTGGCGTTGAATTCTATGTCCCTAGCTATTCTATCTGGTGGAGCAACGCCCTAGAGTGAAACCTCGGTTACCCGGAACGTAGACATGACCATTACTTTCACACTGTTTGCAATTATTCATTTTATACGAGGGAAAAGCTGTTGTATTTATATTGTATTTTATGCTCCTGGCGTTGACTTCTATGGCCGTAGCTATTAGATGTGGTGGAGCAACGCATTAGAGTGACGCCTAGGTTGACCGGAACGTAGAAATGACCATTACTTTCACAATGTCTGCAATTATTCATTTTATACGATGGAAATACTGTTGTACTTATATTGTATTTTATAATTCTGGCATTGAATTCTAAGTCCCTAGCTATTCGATCTGGTGGAGCAACGCCCTAGAGTGAAACCTAGGTTACCCGGAACGTAGATATGACCAGTACTTTCACAATGGTTGCAGTTATTCGTTTTATACAATGGAAAAACTGTTCTATTTATATTGCATATTATGCTTCTGGCATTGAATTCTAAGTCCCTAGCTATTCCATCTGGTGGAGCAACACTCTAGCGTGAAGCCTAGGTTGCCCGGAACGCAGAAATGACCAGTACTTTCACACTGGTTGCAGTTATTCGTTTTATACAATGGAAAAACTGTTCTATGTATTTTGCATTTTATGCTTCGGGCGTTGACTTCTAAGGCCCTAACTATTCGATCTGGTGGAGCAACGCCCTAGAGTGAAGCCTGGGTTGCCCGGGAAGTAGAAATGACCATAACTTTCACACTGGTTGCTATTATTCGTTTTATACGATGGAAAGACTGTTGTATTTATTTTGTAGTTTGTGCTTCTGGCGTTGACTTCTTATGCCCTAACTATTCCATCTGGTGGAACAGCGCCCTAGGGTGAAGCCTAGGTAGCCCGGAACGCAGAAGTGACCAGTACTTTCACACTGGTTGCAGTTATTCGTTTTATACAATGGAAAAACTGTTCTATTTATTTTGCATTTTATGCTTCGGGCGTTGACTTCTAAGGCCCTAGCTATTCCATCTGGTGGAGCAACACCCTAGCGTGAAGCCTAGTTTGCCCGGAACGTAGAACACACCATTACCTTCACACTGTTTGCAATTATTCCTGTTATACGATGGAAAAACTGTTGCATCTTTATTGTATTTTATGCTTCTGGCGTTGACTTCTAAGGCCCTAACTATTCGATCTGGTGGAGCAACGCCCTAGAGTGAAGCCTAGATTCCCCAGAACGTAGATATGTCCATAACCATCACACTGGTTGCAGTTATTCGTTTTATACGATGGAAAAGCTGTTGAAATTATATCGTATTTTATGCTTCTGGCGTTGACTTCTTAGGCCCTAACTATTCCATCTGGTGGAACAACGCCCTAGGGTGAAGCCTAGGTTGCCAGGAACGTAGAAATGACCATAACTTTCACACTGGTTACCATTATTCGTTTTATACGATGGAAAAGCTGTTGTATTTATATCGTATTTTATGCTTCTGGCGTTGACTTCTTAGGCCCTAACTATTCCATCTGGTGGAACAGCGCCCTAGGGTGAAGACTAGGTTGCCCGGAACGCAGAAATGACCAGTACTTTCACACTGTTTGCAGTTATTCATCTTATACAATGGCAAAGCTGTTGTATTTATATTGTATTTTATGCTTCCGGCGTTAGCTTCTAAGGCCGTAGCCAGCAGATATGGAGTAGCAACGCCCTGGACTGACGCGTAGGTTGCCAGGCACGTAGAAATGACCATTACTTTCACAATGTTCGCAATCATTCATTTTATACGATGGAAAAACTGTTGTACTTATATTGTATTTTATGCTTCGGGCGTTGACTTCTAAGGCCCTAACTATTCGATTTGGTGGAGCAACGCCCTACAGTGAAGCCTAGATTGCCCGGAACGTAGATATGTCCATAACCATCACACAGGTTGCAATGATTCGTTTTATACGATGGAAAGACTGTTATATTTGTTTTGTAGTTTATGCTTCTGGCGTTGACTTCTTAGGCCCTAACTATTCCATCTGGTGGAACAGCGCCCTAGGGTGTAGCCTAGGTTGCCCGGAACGCAGAAATGACCAGTACTTTCACACTGGTTGCAGTTATTCGTTTTATACAATGGAAAAACTGTTCTATGTATTTTGCATTTTATGCTTCGGGCGTTGACTTCTAAGTCCCTAACTATTCGATCTGGTGGAGCAACGCCCTAGAGTGAAGCCTAGGTTGCCCGGGAAGTAGAAATGACCATAACTTTCACACTGGTTGCAAATATACATTATATGCGATGGAAAAGCTGTTGTACTTATATTGTATTTTATGCTTCTGGCGTTGACTTCGTAGGCCCTAACTATTCCATCTGGTGGGGCAACGTCCTAGACTGAAGCCTAGGTTGACCGGAACGTAGAAATGACCACAACTTTAACACTGGTTACCATTATTCGTTTTATACGATGGAAAAGCTGTTGAAATTATATCGTATTTTATGCTTCTGACGTTGACTTCTTAGGCCCTAACTATTCCATCTGGTGGAACAACGCCCTAGGGTGAAGCCTAGGTTGCCAGGAACGTAGAAATGACCATAACTTTCACACTGGTTACCATTATTCGTTTTATACGATGGAAAAGCTGTTGTATTTATATCGTATTTTATGCTTCTGGCGTTGACTTCTTAGGCCCTAACTATTCCATCTGGTGGAACAGCGCCCTAGGGTGAAGACTAGGTTGCCCGGAACGCAGAAATGACCAGTACTTTCACACTGGTCGCAGTTATCCGTTTTATACAATGGAAAAACTGATCTATGTATTTTGCATTTTATGCTTCGGGCGTTGACTTCTAAGGCCCTAAATATTCGATCTGGTGGAGCAGCGCCCTAGAGTGAAGCCTAGGTTTCCCGGAACGTTGAAATGACCATAACTTTCACACTGATTTCTATTATACCTTTTGTACGATGGAAAAGCTGTAAAATTTATATTGCATTTTATGCTTCTGGCATTGGATTCTAAGTCCCTAGCAACTCCATCTGGTGTGGCAACACCCTAGAGTGAAGCCTAGGTTGCCCGGAACGTAGATGTGTCCATTACTTCCACACTGTTTGCAAATATACATTATACACGATGGAAAAGCTGTTGTACTTATAATGTAATTTATGCTTCTGGCGTTGACTTCTTAGGCCCTAACTATTTGATCTGGCGGAGCACCGCCCTAGTGTGAAGCCTAGGTTGCCCGGAACGTAGAACACACCATTACCTTCACACTGGTTGCAATTATTCCTGTTATACAATGGAAAAACTGTTGCACCTTTATTGTATTTTATGCTTCTGGCGTTGACTTCATAGGCCCAAACTATTCGATCTGGTGGACCAACGTCCTAGAGTGAAGCCTAGGTTGACCGGAACGTAGAAATGACCATAACTTTCACACTGGTTACCATTACTCGTTTTATATGATGGACAAGCTGTTGTACTTATATCGTATTTTATGCTTCTGGCGTTGACTTTGTAGGCCGTAGCTATTAGATGTGGTGGAGCAACGCCCTAGTGTGTCGCATGGGTTACCCGGAACGTAGAAATGACCATTACTTTCACAATGTTTGCAAATATTCATTTTATACGATGGAAAAACTGTTGTACTTATATTGTGTTTTATTCTTCTGCCGTTGAATTCTAAGTCCCTAGCTATTCTATCTGGCGGAGCAACGCCCTAGAGTGAAACCTACGTTACCCGGAACGTAGACATGACCATTACTTTCACACTGTTTGCAATTATTCATTTTATACGATGGAAAAGCTGTTGTATTTATATTGTATTTTATGCTCCTGGCGTTGACTTCTAAGGCCGTAGCTATTAGATGTGGTGGAGCAACGCATTAGAGTGACGCCTAGGTTGACCGGAACGTAGAAATGACTATTACTTTCACAATGTCTGCAATTATTCATTTTATACGATGGAAAAACTGTTGTACTTATATTGTCTTTTATCCTTCTGGCGTTGAATTCTAAGCCCCTAGCTATTCGATCTGGTGGAGCAACGCCCTAGAGTGAAGCATAGGTTGCCCGGGAAGTAGAAATGACCATAACTTTCACACTGGTTGCTATTATTCGTTTTATACGATGGAAAAGCTGTTATATTTATATTGCATATTATGCTTCTGGCATTGAATTCTAAGTCCCTAGCTATTCCATCTGGTGGAGCAACACCCTAGCGTGAAGCCTAGGTTGCCCGGAACGTAGAAATGACCATTACTTCCACACTGATTGTAAATAAACATTACATACGATGGAAAAGCATTTGTACTTATATTGTAATTTATGCTTCTGGCGTTGACGTCTTAGGCCCTAACTACTTGATCTGGAGGAGCAACGGCCTAGTGTGAAGCCTAGGTTTCCCGGAACGTTGAAATGACCATAACTTTCACACTGATTGCTATTATACCTTTTATACGATGGAAAACTTGTAAAATTTATATTGCATTTTATGCTTCTGGCATTGGATTCTAAGTCCCTAGCAATTCCATCTGGTGTGGCAACACCCTAGAGTGAAGCCTAGGTTGCCCGGAACGTAGAAGTGTCCACAACTTCCACACTGATTGTAAATAAACATTACATACGATGGAAAAGCATTTGTACTTATATTGTAATTTATGCTTCTGGCGTTGACTTCTTAGGCCCTAACTACTTGATCTGGAGGAGCAACGGCCTAGTGTGAAGCCTAGGTTTCCCGGAACGTTGAAATGACCATAACTTTCACACTGATTGCTATTATACCTTTTATACGATGGAAAACTTGTAAAATTTATATTGCATTTTATGCTTCTGGCATTGGATTCTAAGTCCCTAGCAATTCCATCTGGTGTGGCAACACCCTAGAGTGAAGCCTAGGTTGCCCGGAACGTAGAAGTGACCATAACTTCCACACTGTTTGCAAATATACATTATATACGATGGAAAAGCTGTTGTACTTATATTGTAATTTATGCTTCTGGCGTTGACTTCTTAGGCCCTAACTATTTGATCTGGTGGAGCACCGCCCTTGTGTGAAGCCTAGGTTGCCCGGAACGTAGAACACACCATTACCTTCACACTGGTTGCAATTATTCCTGTTATACGATGGAAAAACTGTTGCACCTTTATTGTATTTTATGCTTCTGGCGTTGACTTCATAGGCCCAAACTATTCGATCTGGTGGATCAACGTCCTAGAGTGAAGCCTAGGTTGACCGGAACGTAGAAATGACCATAACTTTTACACTGGTTACCATTACTCGTTTTATATGATGGACAAGCTGTTGTACTTATATCGTATTTTATGCTTCTGGCGTTGACTTTGAAGGCCGTAGCTATTAGATGTGGTGGAGCAACGCCCTAGAGTGTCGCATGGGTTGCCCGGAACGTAGAAATGACCATTACTTTCACAATGTTTGCAAATATTCATTTTATAGAATGGAAAAACTGTTGTACTTATATTGTATTTTATTCTTCTGGCGTTGAATTCTAAGTCCCTTGCTATTCTAACTGGTGGAGCAACGCCCTAGAGTGAAACCTAGGTTACCCGGAACGTAGACATGACCATTACTTTCACACTGTTAGCAATTATTCATTTTATACGAGGGAAAAGCTGTTGTATTTATATTGTATTTTATGCTCCTGGCGTTGACTTCTAAGGCCGTAGCTATTAGATGTGGTGGAGCAACGCATTAGAGTGACGCCTAGGTTGACCGGAACGTAGAAATGACCATTACTTTCACAATGTCTGCAATTATTCATTTTATACGATGGAAATACTGTTGTACTTATATTGTATTTTATAATTCTGGCATTGAATTCTAAGTCCCTAGCTATTCGATCTGGTGGAGCAACGCCCTAGAGTGAAACCTAGGTTACCCGGAACGTAGAAATGACCAGTACTTTCACAATGGTTGCAGTTATTCGTTTTATACAATGGAAAAACTGTTCTATTTATATTGCATATTATGCTTCTGGCATTGAATTCTAAGTCCCTAGCTATTCCATCTGGCGGAGCAACGCCCTAGAGTGAAGCCTAGGTTGCCCGGGAAGTAGAAATGACCATAACTTTCACACTGGTTGCAAATATACATTATATGCGATGGAAAAGCTGTTGTACTTATATTGTATTTTATGCTTCTGGCGTTGACTTCGTAGGCCCTAACTATTCCATCTGGTGGGGCAACGTCCTAGACTGAAGCCTAGGTTGACCGGAACGTAGAAATGACCACAACTTTAACACTGGTTACCATTATTCGTTTTATACGATGGAAAAGCTGTTGAAATTATATCGTATTTTATGCTTCTGGCGTTGACTTCTTAGGCCCTAACTATTCCATCTGGTGGAACAACGCCCTAGGGTGAAGCCTAGGTTGCCAGGAACGTAGAAATGACCATAACTTTCACACTGGTTACCATTATTCGTTTTATACGATGGAAAAGCTGTTGTATTTATATCGTATTTTATGCTTCTGGCGTTGACTTCTTAGGCCCTAACTATTCCATCTGGTGGAACAGCGCCCTAGGGTGAAGACTAGGTTGCCCGGAACGCAGAAATGACCAGTACTTTCACACTGGTCGCAGTTATCCGTTTTATACAATGGAAAAACTGATCTATGTATTTTGCATTTTATGCTTCGGGCGTTGACTTCTAAGGCCCTAAATATTCGATCTGGTGGAGCAGCGCCCTAGAGTGAAGCCTAGGTTTCCCGGAACGTTGAAATGACCATAACTTTCACACTGGTTGCTATTATTCGTTTTATACGATGGAAAGACTGTTGTATTTATTTTGTAGTTTGTGCTTCTGGCGTTGACTTCTTATGCCCTAACTATTCCATCTGGTGGAACAGCGCCCTAGGGTGAAGCCTAGGTAGCCCGGAACGCAGAAATGACCAGTACTTTCACACTGGTTGCAGTTATTCGTTTTATACAATGGAAAAACTGTTCTATTTATTTTGCATTTTATGCTTCGGGCGTTGACTTCTAAGGCCCTAGCTATTCCATCTGGTGGAGCAACACCCTAGCGTGAAGCCTAGTTTGCCCGGAACGTAGAACACACCATTACCTTCACACTGTTTGCAATTATTCCTGTTATACGATGGAAAAACTGTTGCATCTTTATTGTATTTTATGCTTCTGGCGTTGACTTCTAAGGCCCTAACAATTCGACCTGGTGGAGCAACGCCCTAGAGTGAAGCCTAGATTGCCCAGAACGTAGATATGTCCATAACCATCACACTGGTTGCAGTTATTCGTTTTATACGATGGAAAAGCTGTTGAAATTATATCGTATTTTATGCTTCTGGCGTTGACTTCTTAGGCCCTAACTATTCCATCTGGTGGAACAACGCCCTAGGGTGAATCCTAGGTTGCCAGGAACGTAGAAATGACCATAACTTTCACATTGGTTACCATTATTCGTTTTATACGATGGAAAAGCTGTTGTATTTATATCGTATTTTATGCTTCTGGCGTTGACTTCTTAGGCCCTAACTATTCCATCTGGTGGAACAGCGCCCTAGGGTGAAGACTAGGTTGCCCGGAACGCAGAAATGACCAGTACTTTCACACTGTTTGCAATTATTCATCTTATACAATGGCAATGCTGTTGTATTTATATTGTATTTTATGCTTCCGGCGTTAGCTTCTAAGGCCGTAGCCAGCAGATATGGAGTAGCAACGCCCTGGACTGACGCGTAGGTTGCCAGGCACGTAGAAATGACCATTACTTTCACAATGTTCGCAATCATTCATTTTATACGATGGAAAAACTGTTGTACTTATATTGTATTTTATGCTTCGGGCGTTGACTTCTAAGGCCCTAACTATTCGATTTGGTGGAGCAACGCCCTACAGTGAAGCCTAGATTGCCCGGAACGTAGATATGTCCATAACCATCACACAGGTTGCAATGATTCGTTTTATACGATGGAAAGACTGTTGTATTTGTATTGTAGTTTATGCTTCTGGCGTTGACTTCTTAGGCCCTAACTATTCCATCTGGTGGAACAGCGCCCTAGGGTGTAGCCTAGGTTGCCCGGAACGCAGAAATGACCAGTACTTTCACACTGGTTGCAGTTATTCGTTTTATACAATGGAAAAACTGTTCTATGTATTTTGCATTTTATGCTTCGGGCGTTGACTTCTAAGTCCCTAACTATTCGATCTGGTGGAGCAACGCCCTAGAGTGAAGCCTAGGTTGCCCGGGAGGTAGAAATGACCATAACTTTCACACTGGTTGCAAATATACATTATATGCGATGGAAAAGCTGTTGTACTTATATTGTATTTTATGCTTCTGGCGTTGACTTCGTAGGCCCTAACTATTCCATCTGGTGGGGCAACGTCCTAGACTGAAGCCTAGGTTGACCGGAACGTAGAAATGACCACAACTTTAACACTGGTTACCATTATTCGTTTTATACGATGGAAAAGCTGTTGAAATTATATCGTATTTTATGCTTCTGGCGTTGACTTCTTAGGCCCTAACTATTCCATCTGGTGGAACAACGCCCTAGGGTGAAGCCTAGGTTGCCAGGAACGTAGAAATGACCATAACTTTCACACTGGTTACCATTATTCGTTTTATACGATGGAAAAGCTGTTGTATTTATATCGTATTTTATGCTTCTGGCGTTGACTTCTTAGGCCCTAACTATTCCATCTGGTGGAACAGCGCCCTAGGGTGAAGACTAGGTTGCCCGGAACGCAGAAATGACCAGTACTTTCACACTGGTCGCAGTTATCCGTTTTATACAATGGAAAAACTGATCTATGTATTTTGCATTTTATGCTTCGGGCGTTGACTTCTAAGGCCCTAAATATTCGATCTGGTGGAGCAGCGCCCTAGAGTGAAGCCTAGGTTTCCCGGAACGTAGAACACACCATTACCTTCACACTGGTTGCAATTATTCCTGTTATACAATGGAAAAACTGTTGCACCTTTATTGTATTTTATGCTTCTGGCGTTGACTTCATAGGCCCAAACTATTCGATCTGGTGGACCAACGTCCTAGAGTGAAGCCTAGGTTGACCGGAACGTAGAAATGACCATAACTTTCACACTGGTTACCATTACTCGTTTTATATGATGGACAAGCTGTTGTACTTATATCGTATTTTATGCTTCTGGCGTTGACTTTGTAGGCCGTAGCTATTAGATGTGGTGGAGCAACGCCCTAGTGTGTCGCATGGGTTACCCGGAACGTAGAAATGACCATTACTTTCACAATGTTTGCAAATATTCATTTTATACGATGGAAAAACTGTTGTACTTATATTGTGTTTTATTCTTCTGCCGTTGAATTCTAAGTCCCTAGCTATTCTATCTGGCGGAGCAACGCCCTAGAGTGAAACCTACGTTACCCGGAACGTAGACATGACCATTACTTTCACACTGTTTGCAATTATTCATTTTATACGATGGAAAAGCTGTTGTATTTATATTGTATTTTATGCTCCTGGCGTTGACTTCTAAGGCCGTAGCTATTAGATGTGGTGGAGCAACGCATTAGAGTGACGCCTAGGTTGACCGGAACGTAGAAATGACTATTACTTTCACAATGTCTGCAATTATTCATTTTATACGATGGAAAAACTGTTGTACTTATATTGTATTTTATCCTTCTGGCGTTGAATTCTAAGCCCCTAGCTATTCGATCTGGTGGAGCAACGCCCTAGAGTGAAGCATAGGTTGCCCGGGAAGTAGAAATGACCATAACTTTCACACTGGTTGCTATTATTCGTTTTATACGATGGAAAAGCTGTTATATTTATATTGCATATTATGCTTCTGGCATTGAATTCTAAGTCCCTAGCTATTCCATCTGGTGGAGCAACACCCTAGCGTGAAGCCTAGGTTGCCCGGAACGTAGAAATGACCATTACTTCCACACTGATTGTAAATAAACATTACATACGATGGAAAAGCATTTGTACTTATATTGTAATTTATGCTTCTGGCGTTGACTTCTTAGGCCCTAACTACTTGATCTGGAGGAGCAACGGCCTAGTGTGAAGCCTAGGTTTCCCGGAACGTTGAAATGACCATAACTTTCACACTGATTGCTATTATACCTTTTATACGATGGAAAACTTGTAAAATTTATATTGCATTTTATGCTTCTGGCATTGGATTCTAAGTCCCTAGCAATTCCATCTGGTGTGGCAACACCCTAGAGTGAAGCCTAGGTTGCCCGGAACGTAGAAGTGTCCACAACTTCCACACTGTTTGCAAATATACATTATATACGATGGAAAAGCTGTTGTTGTTATATTGTAATTTATGCTTCTGGTGTTGACTTCTTAGGCCCTAGCTACTTGATCTGGAGGAGCAACGCCCTAGTGTGAAGTCTAGCTTTCACGGAACGTTGAAATGACCATAACTTTCACACTGATTGCTATTATACCTTTTATACGATGGAAAACTTGTAAAATTTATATTGCATTTTATGCTTCTGGCATTGGATTCTAAGTCCCTAGCTATTCCATCTGGTGGAGCAACACCCTAGCGTGAAGCCTAGGTTGCCCGGAACGTAGAAATGACCATTACTTACACACTGTTTGTAAATATACATTACATACGATGGAAAAGCGGTTGTACTTATATTGTAATTTATGCTTCTGGCGTTGACTTCTTAGGCCCTAACTACTTGATCTGGAGGAGCAACGCCCTAGTGTGAAGCCTAGGTTTCCCGGAACGTTGAAATGAACATAACTTTCACACTGATTGCTATTATACCTTTTATACGATGGAAAACTTGTAAAATTTATATTGCATTTTATGCTTCTGGCATTGGATTCTAAGTCCCTAGCAATTCCATCTGGTGTGGCAACACCCTAGAGTGAAGCCTAGGTTGCCCGGAACGTAGAAGTGTCCATAACTTCCACACTGTTTGCAAATATACACTATATACGATGGAAAAGCTGTTGTACTTATATTGTAATTTATGCTTCTGGCGTTGACTTCTTAGGCCCTAACTATTTGATCTGGTGGAGCACCGCCCTAGTGTGAAGCCTAGGTTGCCCGGAACGTAGAACACACCATTACATTCACACTGGTTGCAATTATTCCTGTTATACGATGGAAAAACTGTTGCACCTTTATTGTATTTTATGCTTCTGGCGTTGACTTCATAGGCCCAAACTATTCGATCTGGTGGATCAACGTCCTAGAGTGAAGCCTAGGTTGACCGGAACGTAGAAATGACCATAACTTTTACACTGGTTACCATTACTCGTTTTATATGATGGACAAGCTGTTGTACTTATTTCGTATTTTATGCTTCTGGCGTTGACTTTGAAGGCCGTAGCTATTAGATGTGGTGGAGCAACGACCTAGAGTGTCGCATGGGTTGCCCGGAACGTAGAAATGACCATTACTTTCACAATGTCTGCAATTATTCATTTTATACGATGGAAAAACTGTTGTACTTATATTGTATTTTATACTTCTGGCGTTGAATTCTAAGCCCCTAGCTATTCGATCTGGTGGAGCAACGCCCTAGAGTGAAACCTAGGTTACCCGGAACGTAGAAATGACCAGTACTTTCACAATGGTTGCAGTTATTCGTTTTATACAATGGAAAAACTGTTCTATTTATATTGCATATTATGCTTCTGGCATTGAATTCTAAGTCCCTAGCTATTCCATCTGGTGGAGCAACACCCTAGCGTGAAGCCTAGGTTGCCCGGAACGCAGAAATGACCAGTACTTTCACACTGGTTGCAGTTATTCGTTTTATACAATGGAAAAGCTGTTCTGTGTATTTTGCATTTTATGCTTCGGGCGTTGACTTCTAAGGTCCTAACTATTCGATCTGGTGGAGCAACGCCCTAGAGTGAAGCCTGGGTTGCCCGGGAAGTAGAAATGACCATAACTTTCACACTGGCTGCTATCATTCGTTTTATATGATGGAAAAGCTGTTGTATTTATATTGTATTATATGCTTCTGGCGTTCACTTCTTAGGCCCTAACTATTCGATCTGGTGGAACAACGGCCTATGGTGAAGCCTAGGTTGCCCGGAACGTAGAAATGACCATAACTTTTACACTGGTAGCAATTATTTGTTTTATACAATGAAAAACTGTTCTATTTATTTTGTATTTAATGCTTCGGGCGTTGACTTCTAAGGCCCTAACTGTTTTATCTGGTGGAGCAACGCCCTAGAGTGAAGCCTAGGTTGCCTGGAACGTAGAAATGACCATCACTTTCACACGGGTTGCAATTATTCCTGTTATAGGATGGAAAGACTGTTGTATTTTTATTGTATTTTATACTTCAGTCGTTGACTTCTGAGGCCGTAGCTATTCGTTGTGGTGGAAGAACACCATACAGTGTTGCCTAGGTTGCCCGGAACGTAGAAATGACCATAACTTTCACACTGGTTGCAATTATCAGTTTTATACGATGAAAAAGCTGTTGTATTTATTATGTATTTAATGCTTCGGGCGTGGACTTCTAAAGCCCTAACTATTCGATCAGGTGGAGCAACGCCCTAGAATGAAGCCTAGGTTGCTCGAAATGTAGAAATGACCATAACTTTCACACTGGCTGCAATTATTCATTTTAGACGATGGAAAAACTGTTGTACTTATATTGTATTTTATTCTTATGGCGTTGAATTCTAAGTACCTAGCTATTCGATACGGTGGAGCTACGCCCTAGAGTGAAACCTAGGTTACCCGGAACGTAGAAATGACAAGTACTTTCATACTGTTTGCAGTTATTCCTGTTATACGATGGAAAAACTTTTGCATCTTTATTGTATTTTATGCTTCTGGCGTTGACTTCTAAGGCCCTAGCTACTCGATTTGGTGGAGCACCGCCCTAGAGTGAAGCCTAGGTTGCCCGGAACGTAGAAATGACGATAACTTCCACACTGGTTGCAATTATTCGTTTTATACGATGGAAAAGCTGTTGTATTTATATCGTATTTTATGCTTCTGGCATTGACTTCTGAGGACGTAGCTATTCCATGTGGTGGAAGAACGCCATAGAGTGAAGCCTAGGTTGCCCGGAACGTAGAAATGACCATAACTTTCATACTGGTTGCAATCATTCGTTTTATATGATGGAAGAACTGTTGTATTTATATCGTATTTTATGCTGCTGGCGTTCATTTCTTAGGCCCTAACTATTCGATCTGGTGGAGCAACGACCTAGAGTGAAGCCTAGGTTTCTCGGAACGTAGAAATGACCATTACCTTCACACTGTTTGCAGTTATTTATTTTATACGGTGGCAAAGCTGTTGTATTTATAATGTATTTTATGCTTCCGGCGTTAACTTCTAAGGCCGTAGCTATCAGATGTGGAGCAGCAACGCCCTAGAGTGACACGTAGGTTGCCAGGCACGTAGAAATGACCATTACTTTCACAATGTTCGCAATCATTCATTTTATACGATGGAAAAACTGTTGTACTTATATTGTATTTTAGGCTTCTGGCGTTGACTTCTAAGGCCATAACTATTCGGTTTGGTGGAGCAACGCCCTACAGTGAAGCCTAGGTTGCCGGAACGTAGAAATGACCAGTACTTTCACACTGGTTACAGTTATTCGTTTTATACAATGGAAAAACTGTTCTATTTATTTCGCATTTTATGCTTCGGGCGTTGACTTCTAAGGCCCTAGCTATTCCATCTGGTGGAGCAACACCCTAGCGTGAAGCCTAGTTTGCCCGGAATGTAGAACATACCATTACCTTCACACTGTTTGCAATTATTCCTGTTATACGATGGAAAAACTGTTGCATCTGTATTGTATTTTATGCTTCTGGCGTTGACTTGTAACGCCCTAACTATTCGATCTGGTGGTGCAACGCCCTATAGTGAAGCCTAGGTTGCTCGGAACGTAGAAATGACCATTACCTTCACACTGTTTGCAATTATTCATTTTATACGATGGCAAAGCTGTTGTATTTATATTGTATTTTATGCTTCCGGCGTTAGCTTCTAAGGCCGTAGCTGTCAGACGTGGAGCAGCAACGCCCTAGAGTGACGCGTAGGTTGCCAGGCACGTAGAAATGACCATTACTTTCACAATGTTCGCCATCATTCATTTTATACGATGGAAAAACTGTTGTACTTATATTGTATTTTATGCTTGGGGCGTTGACTTCTAAGGCCCTAACAATTCGATTTGGTGGAGCAACGCCCTACAGTGAAGCGTAGATTGCCCGGAACGTAGATATGTCCATAACCATCACACAGGTTGCAATTATTCGTTTTATACGATGGAAAGACTGTTGTATTTATTTTGTAGTTTATGCTTCTGGCGTTGACTTCCAAGGCCCTAACTATTCCATCTGGTGGAACGACGGCCTTGGGTGAAGCCTAGGTTGCCCGGAACGTAGAAATGACCAGTACTTTCACACTTGTTGCAGTTATTCGTTTTATACAATGGAAAAACTGTTCTATTTATTTTGCATTTTATGCTTCGGGCGTTGACTTCTAAGGCCCTAGCTATTCCATCTGGTGGAGCAACACCCTAGCGTGAAGCCTAGTTTGCCCGGAACGTAGAACATACCATTACCTTCACACTGTTTGCAATTATTCCTGTTATACGATGGAAAAACTGTTGCATCTTTATTGTATTTTATGCTTCTGGCGTTGACTTCTAAGGCCCTAACTATTCGATCTGGTGGAGCAACGCCCTAGAGTGAAGCCTAGGTTGCTCGGAACGTAGAAATGACCATTACCTTCACACTGTTTGCAATTATTCATTTTATACAATGGCAAAGCTGTTGTATTTATATTGCATTTTATGCTTCCGGCGTTAGCTTCTAAGGCCGTAGCTATCAGATGTGGAGTAGCAACGCCCTAGAGTGACGCGTAGGTTGCCAGGCACGTAGAAATGACCATTACTTTCACAATGTTCGCAATCATTCATTTTATACGATGGAAAAACTGTTGTACTGTATTGTATTTTATGCTTCGGGCGTTGACTTCTAACGCCCTAACTATTCGATCTGGTGGAGCAACGCCCTAGAGTGAAGCCTAGGTTGCCCGGGAAGTAGAAATGAGCATAACTTTCACACTGGTTGCAAATATACGTTATATACGATGGAAAAGCTGTTGTACTTATATTGTATTTTATGCTTCTGGCGTTGACTTCGTAGGCCCTAGCTATTCCATCTGGTGGAGCAACGTCCTAGACTGAAGCCTAGGTTGACCGGAACGTAGAAATGACCACAACTTTTACACTGGTTACCATTATTCGTTTTATACGATGGAAAAGCTGTTGAAATTATATCGTATTTTATGCTTCTGGCGTTGACTTCTTAGGCCCCAACTATTCCATCTGGTGGAACAACGCCCTAGGGTGAAGACTAGGTTGCCCGCTACGCAGAAATGACCAGTACTTTCACACTGGTCGCAGTTATTCGTTTTATACAATGGAAAAACTGATCTATGTATTTTGCATTTTATGCTTCGGGCGTTGACTTCTAAGGCCCTAAATATTCGATCTGGTGGAGCAGCGCCCTAGAGTGAAGCATAGGTTGCCCGGGAAGCAGAAATGACCATAACTTTCACACTGGTTGCTATTATTCGTTTTATACGATGGAAAAGCTGTGATATTTATATTGCATATTATGCTTATGGCATTGAATTCTAAGTCCCTAGCTATTCCATGTGGTGGAGCAACAACCTAGCGTGAAGCCTAGGTTGCCCGGAACGTAGAAATGACCATTACTTCCACACTGTTTGTAAATATACATTACATACGATGGAAAAGCAGTTGTACTTATATTGTAATTTATGCTTCTGGCGTTGACTTCTTAGGCCCTAACTATTTGATCTGGAGGAGCAACGCCCTAGTGTGAAGCCTAGCTTTCCCGGAACGTTGAAATGACCATAACTTTCACACTGATTTCTATTATACCTTTTATACGATGGAAAAGCTGTAAAATTTATATTGCATTTTATGCTTCTGGCATTGGATTCTAAGTCCCTAGCAATTCCATCTGGTGTGGCAACACCCTAGAGTGAAGCCTAGGTTGCCCGGAACGTAGAAGTGTCCATAACTTCCACACTGTTTGCAAATATACATGATATACGATGGGAAAGCTGTTGTACTTATATTGTAATTTATGCTTCTGGCGTTGACTTCTTAGGCCCTAACTCTTTGATCTGGTGGAGCACCGCCCTAGCGTGAAGCCTAGGTTGCCCGGAACGTAGAAATGACCATAACTTTCACACTGGTTGCAGTTATTCGTTTTATAGAATGGAAAAACTGATCTATGTATTTTGCATTTTATGCTTCGGGCGTTGACTTCTAAGGCCCTAACTATTCGATCTGGTGGAGCAGCGCCCTAGAGTGAAGCATAGGTTGCCCGGTAAGTAGAAATGACCATAACCTTCACACTGGTTGCTATTATTCGTTTTATACGATGGAAAAGCTGTTATATTTATATTGCATATTATGCTTCTGGCATTGAATTCTAAGTCCCTAGCTATTCCATCTGGTGGAGCAACACCCTAGCGTGAAGCCTAGGTTGCCCGGAACGTAGAAATGACCATTACTTCCACACTGTTTGTAAATATACATTACATACGATGGAAAAGCGGTTGTACTTATATTGTAATTTATGCTTCTGGCGTCGACTTCTTAGGCCCTAACTACTTGATCTGGAGGAGCAACGCCCTAGTGTGAAGCCTAGGTTTCCCGGAACGTTGAAATGACCATAACTTTCACACTGATTGCTATTATACATTTTATACAATGTAAAACTTGTAAAATTTATATTGCATTTTATGCTTCTGGCATTGGATTCTAAGTCCCTAGCAATTCCATCTGGTGTGGCAACACCCTAGAGTGAAGCCTAGGTTGCCCGGAACGTAGAAGTGTCCATAACTTCCACACTGTTTGCAAATATACATTATATACGATGGAAAAGCTGTTGTACTTATATTGTAATTTATGCTTCTGGCGTTGACTTCTTAGGCCCTAACTCTTTGATCTGGTGGAGCACCGCCCTAGTGTGAAGCCTAGGTTGCCCGGAACGTAGAACACACCATTACCTTCACACTGGATGCAATTATTCCTGTTATACGATGGAAAAACTGTTGCACCTTTATTGTATTTTATGCTTCTGGCGTTGACTTCATAGGCCCAATCTATTCGATCTGGTGGATCAACGTCCTAGAGTGAAGCCTAGGTTGACCGGAACGTAGAAATGACCATAACTTTCACACTGGTTACCATTACTCGTTTTATATGATGGACAAGCTGTTGTACTTATATCGTATTTTATGCTTCTGTCATTGACTTTGAAGGCCGTAGCTATCAGATGTAGTGCAGCAACGCCCTAGAGTGTCGCATGGGTTGCCCGGAACGTAGAAATGACCATTACTTTCACAATGTTTGCAAATATTCATTTTATGCGATGGAAAAACTGTTGTACTTATATTGTATTTTAATCTTCTGGCGTTGAAGTCTAAGTCCCTTGCTATTCTAACTGGTGGAGCAACGCCCTAGAGTGAAACCTAGGTTACCCGGAACGTAGACATGACTATTACTTTCACACTGTTTGCAATGATTCATTTTATACGATGGAAAAGCTGTTGTATTTATATTGTATTTTATGCTCCTGGCGTTGACTTCTAAGGCCGTAGCTATTAGATGTGGTGGAGCAACGCATTAGAGTGACGCCTAGGTTGACCGGAACGTAGAAATGACCATTACTTTCACAATGTCTGCAATTATTCATTTTATACGATGGAAAAACTGTTGTACTTATATTGTATTTTATCCTTCTGGCGTTGAATTCAAAGCCCCTTGCTATTCGATCTGGTGGAGCAACGCCCTAGAGTGCAGCCTAGGTTGCCCGGAACGTAGATATGACCATAACTTTCACACTGGTTGCTATCATTCGTTTTATATGATGGAAAAACTGTTGTATTTATATTGTATTATATGCTTCTGGCGTTCACTTCTTAGGCCCTAACTATTCGATCTGGTGGAACAACGGCCTATGGTGAAGCCTAGGTTTCCCGGAACGTTGAAATGACCATAACTTTCACACTGGTTGCAATTATTCGTTTTATACGATGGAAAAGCTGTTGAATTTATATCGTATTTTATGCTTCTGGCGTTGACTTCTAAGGCCCTAACTATTCGATCAGGTGGAGCAGCGCCCTAGAGTGAAGCCTAGGTTGCCCGGAACGTAGAAGTGTCCACAACTTCCACACTGTTTGCAAATATACATTATATACGATGGAAAAGCTGTTGTACTTATATTGTAATTTATGCTTCTGGCGTTGACTTCTTAGGCCCTAACTACTTGATCTGGAGGAGCAACGCCCTAGTGTGAAGCCTAGGTTTCCCGGAACGTTGAAATGACCATAACTTTCACACTGGTTGCAATTATTCGTTTTATACGATGGAAAAGCTGTTGAATTTATATCGTATTTTATGCTTCTGGCGTTGACTTCTAAGGCCCTAACTATTCGATCAGGTGGAGCAGCGCCCTAGAGTGAAGCCTAGGTTGCTCGAAATGTAGAAGTGACCATAACTTTCACACTGGTTGCAATTATTCGTTTTATACGATGGAAAAACTGTTGTATTTATATGGTATTTTATGCTTCTGGCGTTCACTTCTTAGGCCCTAACTATTCGATCTGGTGGTACAACGCCATAGGGTGAAGCCTAGGTTGCCCGGAACGTAGATATGACCATAACCTTCACACAGGTTGCAATTATTCGTTTTATGCGATGGAAAAGCTGTTGAATTTATATCGTATTTTATGCTTCTGGCGTTGACTTTTTAGGCCCTAACTATTCCATCTGGTGGAACAACGCCCTAGAGTGAAGCCTAGGTTGCTCGAAATGTAGAAATGACCATAACTTTCACACTGGTTGCAATTATTCATTTTATACGATGCAAAAACTGTTGTACTTATATTGTATTTTATTCTTATGGCGTTGAATTCTAAGTACCTAGCTATTCGATACGGTGGAGCACCGCCCTAGAGTGAAGCCTAGGTTGCCCGGAACGTAGAAATGACCATAACTTCCACACTGGTTGCAATTATTCGTTTTATACGATGGAAAAGCTGTTGTATTTATATCGTATTTTATGCTTCTGGCGTTGACTTCTTAGGCCCTAACTATTCCATCTGGTGGATCAACGCCCTAGGGGGAAGCGTAGGTTGCCCGGAAAGTAGAAATGACCATAACTTTCACACTGGTAGCAATTATTCCTGTTATATGATGAAAAAACTGTTGTATTTTTATTGCATTTTATGCTTCGGGCATTGACTTCTGAGGACGTAGCTATTCCATGTGGTGGAAGAACGCCATAGAGTGAAGCCTAGGTTGCCCGGAACGTAGAAATGACCATAACTTTCATCCTGGTTGCAATCATTCGTTTTATACGATGGAAAAACTGTTGTATTTATATTGTATTTTATGCTTCTGGCGTTGACTTCTTAGGCCCTAACTATTCAATCTGCTGGATCAACGCCCTCGGGGGAAGCGTAGGTTGCCCGGAAAGTAGAAATGACCATAACTTTTACACTGGCAGCAATTATTCGTTTTATACAATGGAAAAACCGTTCAATTTATTTTGTATTTTATGCTTCGGGCGTTGACTTCTAAGGCCCTAACAGTTTGATCTGGTGGAGCATCGCCGTAGAGTGAAGCCTAGGTTGCTCGGAACGTAGAAATGACCATAACTTTCACACGGGTTGCTATTATTCGTTTTATACGATGGAAAAACTGTAATATTTATATTGTATTTAAGCTTCTGGCGTTGACTTCTGAGCCCGTTGCTATTCGATGTGGTGGAAGAACGCCATATAGTGAAGCCTAGGTAGCCCGGATCGTAGAAATGTCCATATCTTTCACACTGTTTGCAATTTTTCGTTTTATACGATGGAAAAACTGTGTTATTTATTTTGTATTTTATGCTTCGGGCGTTGACTTCTAAGGCCCCAGCTACTCGATCTGGTGGAGCAACGCCCTAGAGTGCAGCCTAGGTTGCCCGGAACGTAGATATGACCATAACTTTCACACTGGCTGCTATCATTCGTTTTATATGATGGAAAAACTGTTGTATTTATATTGTATTATATGCTTCTGGCGTTCACTTCTTAGGCCCTAACTATTCGATCTGGTGGAACAACGGCCTATGGTGAAGCCTAGGTTGCCCGGAACGTAGAAATGACCATAACTTTTACACTGGTAGCAATTATTTGTTTTATACAATGAAAAACTGTTCTATTTATTTTGTATTTAATGCTTCGGGCGTTGACTTCTAAGGCCCTAACTGTTTGATCTGGTGGAGCAACGCCCTAGAGTGAAGCCTAGGTTGCCTGGAACGTAGAAATGACCATCACTTTCACACGGGTTGCAATTATTCCTGTTATAGGATGGAAAGACTGTTGTATTTTTATTGTATTTTATACTTCAGTCGTTGACTTCTGAGGCCGTAGCTATTCGTTGTGGTGGAAGAACACCATACAGTGTTGCCTAGGTTGCCCGGAACGTAGAAATGACCATAACTTTCACACTGGTTGCAATTATCAGTTTTATACGATGAAAAAGCTGTTGTATTTATTTTGTATTTAATGCTTCGGGCGTGGACTTCTAAAGCCCTAACTATTCGATCAGGTGGAGCAACGCCCTAGAATGAAGCCTAGGTTGCTCGAAATGTAGAAATGACCATAACTTTCACACTGGCTGCAATTATTCATTTTAGACGATGGAAAAACTGTTGTACTTATATTGTATTTTATTCTTATGGCGTTGAATTCTAAGTACCTAGCTATTCGATACGGTGGAGCTACGCCCTAGAGTGAAACCTAGGTTACCCGGAACGTAGAAATGACAAGTACTTTCATACTGTTTGCAGTTATTCCTGTTATACGATGGAAAAACTTTTGCATCTTTATTGTATTTTATGCTTCTGGCGTTGACTTCTAAGGCCCTAGCTACTCGATTTGGTGGAGCACCGCCCTAGAGTGAAGCCTAGGTTGCCCGGAACGTAGAAATGACCATAACTTCCACACTGGTTGCAATTATTCGTTTTATACGATGGAAAAGCTGTTGTATTTATATCGTATTTTATGCTTCTGGCATTGACTTCTGAGGACGTAGCTATTCCATGTGGTGGAAGAACGCCATAGAGTGAAGCCTAGGTTGCCCGGAACGTAGAAATGACCATAACTTTCATACTGGTTGCAATCATTCGTTTTATATGATGGAAGAACTGTTGTATTTATATCGTATTTTATGCTGCTGGCGTTCATTTCTTAGGCCCTAACTATTCGATCTGGTGGAGCAACGACCTAGAGTGAAGCCTAGGTTTCTCGGAACGTAGAAATGACCATTACCTTCACACTGTTTGCAATTATTTATTTTATACGATGGAAAAACTGTTTTATTTATTTTGTATTTTATGCTTCGGGCGTTGACTTCTAAGGCCCTAACTATTCCATCTGATGGAGCAACGCCCTAGAGTGCAGCCTATGTTGCCCGGAACGTAGAAATGACCATAACTTTTACACTGGTAGCAATTATTCGTTTTATACAATGGAAAAACTGTTCTATTTATTTTGTATTTAATGCTTCGGGCGTTGACTTCTAAGGCCCTAACTGTTTGGCCTGGTGGAGCGACGCCCTGGAGTGAAGCCAAGGTTACCTGGAACGTAGAAATGACCATCACTTTCACACGGGTTGCAATTATTCCTGTTATAGGATGGAAAGGCTGTTGTATTTTTATTGTACTTTATACTTCAGGCGTTGACTTCTGAGGCCGTAGCTATTCGATGTGGTGGAAGAACGCCATACAGTGAAGCCTAGGTTGCCTGGAACGTACAAATGACCATAACTTTTACACTGGTAGCAATTATTCGTTTTATACGATGGCAAAGCTGTTGTATTTATATCGAATTTTATGCTCCTGGCGTTGACTTCTAAGGACCTAACTATTCGATCTGGTGGAGCAACGCCCTAGAGTGAAGCCTAGGTTGCTCGGAATGTAGAAGTGACCATAACTTTCACACTGATTGCAATTATTCGTTTTATACGATGGAAAAACTGTTGCATCTTAATCGTATTTTATGTTTCTGGCGTTGACTTCTTAGGCGGTAACTATTCGATCTGGTGGAGCAACGCCCTGGAGTGAAACCTGGGTTGCCCGGAACGTAGAAATGACCACTACTATCACACTGGTTGCAAATTATTCCTGCTATACGATGGAAAAACTGTTGTATTTTTATTGCATTGTATGCTTCTGGCGTTCACTTCTTAGGCCCTAACTATTCGATCTGGTCGAACAACGGCCTAGGGTGAAGCATAGGTTGCCCGGAACGTAGAAATGACCATACCTTTTACACTGGTAGCAATTCTTCGTTTTATACGATGGAAAAACTGTTTTATTTATTTTGTATTTAATGCTTCGGGCGTTGACTTCTAAGGCCCTAACTGCTTGGCCTGGTGGAGCGACGCCCTGGAGTGAAGCCTAGGTTACCTGGAACGTAGAAATGACCATCACTTTCACACGGGTTGCAATTATTCCTGTTATAGGATGGAAAGTCTGTTGTATTTTTATTGTACTTTATACTTCAGGCGTTGACTTCTGAGGCCGTAGCTATTCGATGTGGTGGAAGAACGCCATACAGTGAAGCCTAGGTTGCCTGGAACGTACAAATGACCATAACTTTTACACTGGTAGCAATTATTCGTTTTATACGATGGCAAAGCTGTTGTATTTATATCGAATTTTATGCTCCTGGCGTTGACTTCTAAGGACCTAACTATTCGATCTGGTGGAGCAACGCCCTAGAGTGAAGCCTAGGTTGCTCGGAATGTAGAAGTGACCATAACTTTCACACTGATTGCAATTATTCGTTTTATAGGATGGAAAAACTGTTTTATTTATTTTGTATTTTATGCTTCGGGCGTTGACTTCTAAGGCCCTAACTATTCCATCTGGTGGAGCAACACCCTAGCGTGAAGCCTAGTTTGCCCGGAATGTAGAACATACCATTACCTTCACACTGTTTGCAATTATTCCTGTTATACGATGGAAAAACTGTTGCATCTGTATTGTATTTTATGCTTCTGGCGTTGACTTGTAACGCCCTAACTATTCGATCTGGTGGTGCAACGCCCTATAGTGAAGCCTAGGTTGCTCGGAACGTAGAAATGACCATTACCTTCACACTGTTTGCAATTATTCATTTTATACGATGGCAAAGCTGTTGTATTTATATTGTATTTTATGCTTCCGGCGTTAGCTTCTAAGGCCGTAGCTGTCAGACGTGGAGCAGCAACGCCCTAGAGTGACGCGTAGGTTGCCAGGCACGTAGAAATGACCATTACTTTCACAATGTTCGCAATCATTCATTTTATACGATGGAAAAACTGTTGTACTGTATTGTATTTTATGCTTCTGGCGTTGACTTGTAACGCCCTAACTATTCGATCTGGAGGAGCAACGCCCTAGTGTGAAGCCTAGGTTTCCCGGAACGTTGAAATGACCATAACTTTCACACTGATTTCTATTATACCTTTTATACGATGGAAAAGCTGTAAAATTTATATTGCATTTTATGCTTCTGGCATTGGATTCTAAGTCCCTAGCAATTCCATCTGGTGTGGCAACACCCTAGAGTGAAGCCTAGGTTGCCCGGAACGTAGAAGTGTCCATAACTTCCACACTGTTTGCAAATATACATGATATACGATGGGAAAGCTGTTGTACTTATATTGTAATTTATGCTTCTGGCGTTGACTTCTTAGGCCCTAACTCTTTGATCTGGTGGAGCACCGCCCTAGCGTGAAGCCTAGGTTGCCCGGAACGTAGAAATGACCATAACTTTCACACTGGTTGCAGTTATTCGTTTTATAGAATGGAAAAACTGATCTATGTATTTTGCATTTTATGCTTCGGGCGTTGACTTCTAAGGCCCTAACTATTCGATCTGGTGGAGCAGCGCCCTAGAGTGAAGCATAGGTTGCCCGGTAAGTAGAAATGACCATAACCTTCACACTGGTTGCTATTATTCGTTTTATACGATGGAAAAGCTGTTATATTTATATTGCATATTATGCTTCTGGCATTGAATTCTAAGTCCCTAGCTATTCCATCTGGTGGAGCAACACCCTAGCGTGAAGCCTAGGTTGCCCGGAACGTAGAAATGACCATTACTTCCACACTGTTTGTAAATATACATTACATACGATGGAAAAGCGGTTGTACTTATATTGTAATTTATGCTTCTGGCGTCGACTTCTTAGGCCCTAACTACTTGATCTGGAGGAGCAACGCCCTAGTGTGAAGCCTAGGTTTCCCGGAACGTTGAAATGACCATAACTTTCACACTGATTGCTATTATACATTTTATACAATGTAAAACTTGTAAAATTTATATTGCATTTTATGCTTCTGGCATTGGATTCTAAGTCCCTAGCAATTCCATCTGGTGTGGCAACACCCTAGAGTGAAGCCTAGGTTGCCCGGAACGTAGAAGTGTCCATAACTTCCACACTGTTTGCAAATATACATTATATACGATGGAAAAGCTGTTGTACTTATATTGTAATTTATGCTTCTGGCGTTGACTTCTTAGGCCCTAACTCTTTGATCTGGTGGAGCACCGCCCTAGTGTGAAGCCTAGGTTGCCCGGAACGTAGAACACACCATTACCTTCACACTGGATGCAATTATTCCTGTTATACGATGGAAAAACTGTTGCACCTTTATTGTATTTTATGCTTCTGGCGTTGACTTCATAGGCCCAATCTATTCGATCTGGTGGATCAACGTCCTAGAGTGAAGCCTAGGTTGACCGGAACGTAGAAATGACCATAACTTTCACACTGGTTACCATTACTCGTTTTATATGATGGACAAGCTGTTGTACTTATATCGTATTTTATGCTTCTGTCATTGACTTTGAAGGCCGTAGCTATCAGATGTAGTGCAGCAACGCCCTAGAGTGTCGCATGGGTTGCCCGGAACGTAGAAATGACCATTACTTTCATAATGTTTGCAAATATTCATTTTATGCGATGGAAAAACTGTTGTACTTATATTGTATTTTAATCTTCTGGCGTTGAAGTCTAAGTCCCTTGCTATTCTAACTGGTGGAGCAACGCCCTAGAGTGAAACCTAGGTTACCCGGAACGTAGACATGACTATTACTTTCACACTGTTTGCAATGATTCATTTTATACGATGGAAAAGCTGTTGTATTTATATTGTATTTTATGCTCCTGGCGTTGACTTCTAAGGCCGTAGCTATTAGATGTGGTGGAGCAACGCATTAGAGTGACGCCTAGGTTGACCGGAACGTAGAAATGACCATTACTTTCACAATGTCTGCAATTATTCATTTTATACGATGGAAAAACTGTTGTACTTATATTGTATTTTATCCTTCTGGCGTTGAATTCAAAGCCCCTTGCTATTCGATCTGGTGGAGCAACGCCCTAGAGTGCAGCCTAGGTTGCCCGGAACGTAGATATGACCATAACTTTCACACTGGTTGCTATCATTCGTTTTATATGATGGAAAAACTGTTGTATTTATATTGTATTATATGCTTCTGGCGTTCACTTCTTAGGCCCTAACTATTCGATCTGGTGGAACAACGGCCTATGGTGAAGCCTAGGTTTCCCGGAACGTTGAAATGACCATAACTTTCACACTGGTTGCAATTATTCGTTTTATACGATGGAAAAGCTGTTGAATTTATATCGTATTTTATGCTTCTGGCGTTGACTTCTAAGGCCCTAACTATTCGATCAGGTGGAGCAGCGCCCTAGAGTGAAGCCTAGGTTGCCCGGAACGTAGAAGTGTCCACAACTTCCACACTGTTTGCAAATATACATTATATACGATGGAAAAGCTGTTGTACTTATATTGTAATTTATGCTTCTGGCGTTGACTTCTTAGGCCCTAACTACTTGATCTGGAGGAGCAACGCCCTAGTGTGAAGCCTAGGTTTCCCGGAACGTTGAAATGACCATAACTTTCACACTGGTTGCAATTATTCGTTTTATACGATGGAAAAGCTGTTGAATTTATATCGTATTTTATGCTTCTGGCGTTGACTTCTAAGGCCCTAACTATTCGATCAGGTGGAGCAGCGCCCTAGAGTGAAGCCTAGGTTGCTCGAAATGTAGAAGTGACCATAACTTTCACACTGGTTGCAATTATTCGTTTTATACGATGGAAAAACTGTTGTATTTATATGGTATTTTATGCTTCTGGCGTTCACTTCTTAGGCCCTAACTATTCGATCTGGTGGTACAACGCCATAGGGTGAAGCCTAGGTTGCCCGGAACGTAGATATGACCATAACCTTCACACAGGTTGCAATTATTCGTTTTATGCGATGGAAAAGCTGTTGAATTTATATCGTATTTTATGCTTCTGGCGTTGACTTTTTAGGCCCTAACTATTCCATCTGGTGGAACAACGCCCTAGAGTGAAGCCTAGGTTGCCTGGAACGTAGAAATGACCATCACTTTCACACGGGTTGCAATTATTCCTGTTATAGGATGGAAAGACTGTTGTATTTTTATTGTATTTTATACTTCAGTCGTTGACTTCTGAGGCCGTAGCTATTCGTTGTGGTGGAAGAACACCATACAGTGTAGCCTAGGTTGCCCGGAACGTAGAAATGACCATAACTTTCACACTGGTTGCAATTATCAGTTTTATACGATGAAAAAGCTGTTGTATTTATTTTGTATTTAATGCTTCGGGCGTGGACTTCTAAAGCCCTAACTATTCGATCCGGTGGAGCAACGCCCTAGAATGAAGCCTAGGTTGCTCGAAATGTAGAAATGACCATAACTTTCACACTGGTTGCAATTATTCATTTTATACGATGCAAAAACTGTTGTACTTATATTGTATTTTATTCTTATGGCGTTGAATTCTAAGTACCTAGCTATTCGATACGGTGGAGCACCGCCCTAGAGTGAAGCCTAGGTTGCCCGGAACGTAGAAATGACCATAACTTCCACACTGGTTGCAATTATTCGTTTTATACGATGGAAAAGCTGTTGTATTTATATCGTATTTTATGCTTCTGGCGTTGACTTCTTAGGCCCTAACTATTCCATCTGGTGGATCAACGCCCTAGGGGGAAGCGTAGGTTGCCCGGAAAGTAGAAATGACCATAACTTTCACACTGGTAGCAATTATTCCTGTTATATGATGAAAAAACTGTTGTATTTTTATTGCATTTTATGCTTCGGGCATTGACTTCTGAGGACGTAGCTATTCCATGTGGTGGAAGAACGCCATAGAGTGAAGCCTAGGTTGCCCGGAACGTAGAAATGACCATAACTTTCATCCTGGTTGCAATCATTCGTTTTATACGATGGAAAAACTGTTGTATTTATATTGTATTTTATGCTTCTGGCGTTGACTTCTTAGGCCCTAACTATTCAATCTGCTGGATCAACGCCCTCGGGGGAAGCGTAGGTTGCCCGGAAAGTAGAAATGACCATAACTTTTGTACTGGCAGCAATTATTCGTTTTATACAATGGAAAAACCGTTCAATTTATTTTGTATTTTATGCTTCGGGCGTTGACTTCTAAGGCCCTAACAGTTTGATCTGGCGGAGCATCGCCGTAGAGTGAAGCCTAGGTTGCTCGGAACGTAGAAATGACCATAACTTTCACACGGGTTGCTATTATTCGTTTTATACGATGGAAAAACTGTAATATTTATATTGTATTTAAGCTTCTGGCGTTGACTTCTGAGCCCGTTGCTATTCGATGTGGTGGAAGAACGCCATATAGTGAAGCCTAGGTAGCCCGGATCGTAGAAATGTCCATATCTTTCACACTGTTTGCAATTTTTCGTTTTATACGATGGAAAAACTGTGTTATTTATTTTGTATTTTATGCTTCGGGCGTTGACTTCTAAGGCCCCAGCTACTCGATCTGGTGGAGCAACGCCCTAGAGTGCAGCCTAGGTTGCCCGGAACGTAGATATGACCATAACTTTCACACTGGCTGCTATCATTCGTTTTATATGATGGAAAAACTGTTGTATTTATATTGTATTATATGCTTCTGGCGTTCACTTCTTAGGCCCTAACTATTCGATCTGGTGGAACAACGGCCTATGGTGAAGCCTAGGTTGCCCGGAACGTAGAAATGACCATAACTTTTACACTGGTAGCAATTATTTGTTTTATACAATGAAAAACTGTTCTATTTATTTTGTATTTAATGCTTCGGGCGTTGACTTCTAAGGCCCTAACTGTTTGATCTGGTGGAGCAACGCCCTAGAGTGAAGCCTAGGTTGCCTGGAACGTAGAAATGACCATCACTTTCACACGGGTTGCAATTATTCCTGTTATAGGATGGAAAGACTGTTGTATTTTTATTGTATTTTATACTTCAGTCGTTGACTTCTGAGGCCGTAGCTATTCGTTGTGGTGGAAGAACACCATACAGTGTTGCCTAGGTTGCCCGGAACGTAGAAATGACCATAACTTTCACACTGGTTGCAATTATCAGTTTTATACGATGAAAAAGCTGTTGTATTTATTTTGTATTTAATGCTTCGGGCGTGGACTTCTAAAGCCCTAACTATTCGATCAGGTGGAGCAACGCCCTAGAATGAAGCCTAGGTTGCTCGAAATGTAGAAATGACCATAACTTTCACACTGGCTGCAATTATTCATTTTAGACGATGGAAAAACTGTTGTACTTATATTGTATTTTATTCTTATGGCGTTGAATTCTAAGTACCTAGCTATTCGATACGGTGGAGCTACGCCCTAGAGTGAAACCTAGGTTACCCGGAACGTAGAAATGACAAGTACTTTCATACTGTTTGCAGTTATTCCTGTTATACGATGGAAAAACTTTTGCATCTTTATTGTATTTTATGCTTCTGGCGTTGACTTCTAAGGCCCTAGCTACTCGATTTGGTGGAGCACCGCCCTAGAGTGAAGCCTAGGTTGCCCGGAACGTAGAAATGACCATAACTTCCACACTGGTTGCAATTATTCGTTTTATACGATGGAAAAGCTGTTGTATTTATATCGTATTTTATGCTTCTGGCATTGACTTCTGAGGACGTAGCTATTCCATGTGGTGGAAGAACGCCATAGAGTGAAGCCTAGGTTGCCCGGAACGTAGAAATGACCATAACTTTCATACTGGTTGCAATCATTCGTTTTATATGATGGAAGAACTGTTGTATTTATATCGTATTTTATGCTGCTGGCGTTCATTTCTTAGGCCCTAACTATTCGATCTGGTGGAGCAACGACCTAGAGTGAAGCCTAGGTTTCTCGGAACGTAGAAATGACCATTACCTTCACACTGTTTGCAATTATTTATTTTATACGGTGGCAAAGCTGTTGTATTTATAATGTATTTTATGCTTCCGGCGTTAACTTCTAAGGCCGTAGCTATCAGATGTGGAGCAGCAACGCCCTAGAGTGACACGTAGGTTGCCAGGCACGTAGAAATGACCATTACTTTCACAATGTTCGCAATCATTCATTTTATACGATGGAAAAACTGTTGTACTTATATTGTATTTTAGGCTTCTGGCGTTGACTTCTAAGGCCCTAACTATTCGGTATGGTGGAGCAACGCCCTACAGTGAAGCCTAGGTTGCCGGAACGTAGAAATGACCAGTACTTTCACACTGGTTACAGTTATTCGTTTTATACAATGGAAAAACTGTTCTATTTATTTCGCATTTTATGCTTCGGGCGTTGACTTCTAAGGCCCTAGCTATTCCATCTGGTGGAGCAACACCCTAGCGTGAAGCCTAGTTTGCCCGGAATGTAGAACATACCATTACCTTCACACTGTTTGCAATTATTCCTGTTATACGATGGAAAAACTGTTGCATCTGTATTGTATTTTATGCTTCTGGCGTTGACTTGTAACGCCCTAACTATTCGATCTGGTGGTGCAACGCCCTATAGTGAAGCCTAGGTTGCTCGGAACGTAGAAATGACCATTACCTTCACACTGTTTGCAATTATTCATTTTATACGATGGCAAAGCTGTTGTATTTATATTGTATTTTATGCTTCCGGCGTTAGCTTCTAAGGCCGTAGCTGTCAGACGTGGAGCAGCAACGCCCTAGAGTGACGCGTAGGTTGCCAGGCACGTAGAAATGACCATTACTTTCACAATGTTCGCCATCATTCATTTTATACGATGGAAAAACTGTTGTACTTATATTGTATTTTATGCTTGGGGCGTTGACTTCTAAGGCCCTAACAATTCGATTTGGTGGAGCAACGCCCTACAGTGAAGCGTAGATTGCCCGGAACGTAGATATGTCCATAACCATCACACAGGTTGCAATTATTCGTTTTATACGATGGAAAGACTGTTGTATTTATTTTGTAGTTTATGCTTCTGGCGTTGACTTCCAAGGCCCTAACTATTCCATCTGGTGGAACGACGGCCTTGGGTGAAGCGTAGGTTGCCCGGAACGTAGAAATGACCAGTACTTTCACACTCGTTGCAGTTATTCGTTTTATACAATGGAAAAACTGTTCTATTTATTTTGCATTTTATGCTTCGGGCGTTGACTTCTAAGGCCCTAGCTATTCCATCTGGTGGAGCAACACCCTAGCGTGAAGCCTAGTTTGCCCGGAACGTAGAACATACCATTACCTTCACACTGTTTGCAATTATTCCTGTTATACGATGGAAAAACTGTTGCATCTTTATTGTATTTTATGCTTCTGGCGTTGACTTCTAAGGCCCTAACTATTCGATCTGGTGGAGCAACGCCCTAGAGTGAAGCCTAGGTTGCTCGGAACGTAGAAATGACCATTACCTTCACACTGTTTGCAATTATTCATCTTATACAATGGCAAAGCTGTTGTATTTATATTGCATTTTATGCTTCCGGCGTTAGCTTCTAAGGCCGTAGCTATCAGATGTGGAGTAGCAACGCCCTAGAGTGACGCGTAGGTTGCCAGGCACGTAGAAATGACCATTACTTTCACAATGTTCGCAATCATTCATTTTATACGATGGAAAAACTGTTGTACTGTATTGTATTTTATGCTTCGGGCGTTGACTTCTAACGCCCTAACTATTCGATCTGGTTGAGCAACGCCCTAGAGTGAAGCCTAGGTTGCCCGGGAAGTAGAAATGAGCATAACTTTCACACTGGTTGCAAATATACGTTATATACGATGGAAAAGCTGTTGTACTTATATTGTATTTTATGCTTCTGGCGTTGACTTCGTAGGCCCTAGCTATTCCATCTGGTGGAGCAACGTCCTAGACTGAAGCCTAGGTTGACCGGAACGTAGAAATGACCACAACTTTCACACTGGTTACCATTATTCGTTTTATACGATGGAAAAGCTGTTGAAATTATATCGTATTTTATGCTTCTGGCGTTGACTTCTTAGGCCCTAACTATTCCATCTGGTGGAACAACGCCCTAGGGTGAAGACTAGGTTGCCCGCTACGCAGAAATGACCAGTACTTTCACAGTGGTCGCAGTTATTCGTTTTATACAATGGAAAAACTGATCTATGTATTTTGCATTTTATGCTTCTGGCATTGAATTCTAAGTCCCTAGCAATTCCATCTGGTGTGGCAACACCCTAGAGTGAAGCCTAGGTTGCCCGGAACGTAGAAGTGTCCATAACTTCCACACTGTTTGCAAATATACATTATATACGATGGAAAAGCTGTTGTACTTATATTGTAATTTATGCTTCTGGCGTGAATTCTTAGGCCGTAACTATCCGACCTGGTGGAGCAACGCCCTGGAGTGAAACCTAGGTTGCCCGGAACGTAGAAATGACCACTACTATCACACTGGTTGCAAATTATTCCTGCTATACGATGGAAAAACTGTTGTATTTTTATTGCACTGTATGCTTCTGGCCTTCACTTCTTAGGCCCTAACTATTCGATCTGGTCGAACAACGGCCTAGGGTGAAGCATAGGTTGCCCGGAACGTAGAAATGACCATACATTTTACACTGGTAGCAATTATTCGTTTTATACAATGGAAAAACTGTTCTCTTTATTTTGTATTTCATGCTTCGGGCGTTGACTTCTAAGGCCCTAACTGTTTGATCTGGTGGAGCAAAGCCCTAGAGGGAAGCCTAGGTTGCCCCGAAGGTAGAAATGACCATAACTTCCACACTGGTTGCAATTATTCGTTTTATACGATGGAAAAGCTGTCGTATTTATATCGCTTTTTATGCTTCTGGCGTTGACTTCGTAGGCCCTAACTATTCCATCCGGTGGAACAACGCCCTAGGGTAAAGCCTAGGTTGCCCGGAACGTAGAAATGAGCATAACTTTTACACTGGTAGCAATTCTTCGTTTTATACGATGGAAAAACTGTTTTATTTATTGTGTATTTTATGCTTCGGGCGTTGACTTCTAAGGCCCTAACTATTCCATCTGGTGGAGCAACGCCCTCGAGTGCAGCCTATGTTGCCCGGAACGTAGAAATGACCATAACTTTCACACTGGTAGCAATTATTCGTTTTATACGAAGGAAAAACTGTTCTATTTATTTTGTATTTTATGCTTCGGGCATTGACTTCTTAGGCCCTAACAATTCCATCTAATGGAACAGCGCTCTAGGGTAAAGCCCAGATTGCGCGGAACGTAGAAATGACCATAACTTTCACACTGGTAGCAATTTTTCGTTTTATACGATGGAAAAACTGTTTTATTTATTTTGTATTTTATGCTTCGGGCGTTGACTTCTAAGGCCCTAACTATTCCATCTGGTGGAGCAACGCCCTAGAGTGCAGCCTATGTTGCCCGGAACGTAGAAATGACCATAACTTTTACACTGGTAGCAATTATTCGTTTTATACAATGGAAAAACTGTTCTATTTATTTTGTATTTAATGCTTCGGGCGTTGACTTCTAAGGCCCTAACTGTTTGATCTGGTGGAGCAACGCCCTAGAGGGAAGCCTAGGTTGCCCGGAACGTAGAAATGACCATAACCTTCACACTGGCTGCAATTATTTGTTTTATACGATGGAAAAGCAGTTGTATTTATATCGTATTTTATGCTTCTGGCGTAGACTTCTTAGTCCCTAACTGTTCGATCTGGTAGAGCAACGCCCTAGAGTGTAGCCTAGGTTGCCCCGTTGGTAGAAATGACCATAACTTTCACACTGGTAGCAATTATTCGTTTTATACGATGGAAAGGCTGTCGTATTTATATCGCTTTTTATGCTCCTGGCGTTGACTTCGTAGGCCCTAACTATTCCATCTAGTGGAACAACGCCCTAGGGTAAAGCCTAGGTTGCCCGGAACGTAGAAATGACCATAACTTTTACACTGGTAGCAATTCTTCGTTTTATACGATGGAAAAACTGTTTTATTTATTTTGTATTTTATGCTTCGGGCGTTGACTTCTAAGGCCCTAACTATTCCATCTGGTGGAGCAACGCCCTAGAGTGCAGCCTATGTTGCCCGGAACGTAGAAATGACCATAACTTTTACACTGGTAGCAATTATTCGTTTTATACAATGGAAAAACTGTTCTATTTATTTTGTATTTAATGCTTCGGGCGTTGACTTCTAAGGCCCTAACTGTTTGATCTGGTGGAGCAACGACCTAGAGGGAAGCCTAGGTTTCCCGGAACGTTGAAATGACCATAACTTTCACACTGATTGCTATTATACATTTTATACAATGTAAAACTTGTAAAATTTATATTGCATTTTATGCTTCTGGCATTGGATTCTAAGTCCCTAGCAATTCCATCTGGTGTGGCAACACCCTAGAGTGAAGCCTAGGTTGCCCGGAACGTAGAAGTGTCCATAACTTCCACACTGTTTGCAAATATACATTATATACGATGGAAAAGCTGTTGTACTTATATTGTAATTTATGCTTCTGGCGTTGACTTCTTAGGCCCTAACTCTTTGATCTGGTGGAGCACCGCCCTAGTGTGAAGCCTAGGTTGCCCGGAACGTAGAACACACCATTACCTTCACACTGGATGCAATTATTCCTGTTATACGATGGAAAAACTGTTGCACCTTTATTGTATTTTATGCTTCTGGCGTTGACTTCATAGGCCCAATCTATTCGATCTGGTGGATCAACGTCCTAGAGTGAAGCCTAGGTTGACCGGAACGTAGAAATGACCATAACTTTCACACTGGTTACCATTACTCGTTTTATATGATGGACAAGCTGTTGTACTTATATCGTATTTTATGCTTCTGTCATTGACTTTGAAGGCCGTAGCTATCAGATGTAGTGCAGCAACGCCCTAGAGTGTCGCATGGGTTGCCCGGAACGTAGAAATGACCATTACTTTCATAATGTTTGCAAATATTCATTTTATGCGATGGAAAAACTGTTGTACTTATATTGTATTTTAATCTTCTGGCGTTGAAGTCTAAGTCCCTTGCTATTCTAACTGGTGGAGCAACGCCCTAGAGTGAAACCTAGGTTACCCGGAACGTAGACATGACTATTACTTTCACACTGTTTGCAATGATTCATTTTATACGATGGAAAAGCTGTTGTATTTATATTGTATTTTATGCTCCTGGCGTTGACTTCTAAGGCCGTAGCTATTAGATGTGGTGGAGCAACGCATTAGAGTGACGCCTAGGTTGACCGGAACGTAGAAATGACCATTACTTTCACAATGTCTGCAATTATTCATTTTATACGATGGAAAAACTGTTGTACTTATATTGTATTTTATCCTTCTGGCGTTGAATTCAAAGCCCCTTGCTATTCGATCTGGTGGAGCAACGCCCTAGAGTGCAGCCTAGGTTGCCCGGAACGTAGATATGACCATAACTTTCACACTGGTTGCTATCATTCGTTTTATATGATGGAAAAACTGTTGTATTTATATTGTATTATATGCTTCTGGCGTTCACTTCTTAGGCCCTAACTATTCGATCTGGTGGAACAACGGCCTATGGTGAAGCCTAGGTTTCCCGGAACGTTGAAATGACCATAACTTTCACACTGGTTGCAATTATTCGTTTTATACGATGGAAAAGCTGTTGAATTTATATCGTATTTTATGCTTCTGGCGTTGACTTCTAAGGCCCTAACTATTCGATCAGGTGGAGCAGCGCCCTAGAGTGAAGCCTAGGTTGCCCGGAACGTAGAAGTGTCCACAACTTCCACACTGTTTGCAAATATACATTATATACGATGGAAAAGCTGTTGTACTTATATTGTAATTTATGCTTCTGGCGTTGACTTCTTAGGCCCTAACTACTTGATCTGGAGGAGCAACGCCCTAGTGTGAAGCCTAGGTTTCCCGGAACGTTGAAATGACCATAACTTTCACACTGGTTGCAATTATTCGTTTTATACGATGGAAAAGCTGTTGAATTTATATCGTATTTTATGCTTCTGGCGTTGACTTCTAAGGCCCTAACTATTCGATCAGGTGGAGCAGCGCCCTAGAGTGAAGCCTAGGTTGCTCGAAATGTAGAAGTGACCATAACTTTCACACTGGTTGCAATTATTCGTTTTATACGATGGAAAAACTGTTGTATTTATATGGTATTTTATGCTTCTGGCGTTCACTTCTTAGGCCCTAACTATTCGATCTGGTGGTACAACGCCATAGGGTGAAGCCTAGGTTGCCCGGAACGTAGATATGACCATAACCTTCACACAGGTTGCAATTATTCGTTTTATGCGATGGAAAAGCTGTTGAATTTATATCGTATTTTATGCTTCTGGCGTTGACTTTTTAGGCCCTAACTATTCCATCTGGTGGAACAACGCCCTAGAGTGAAGCCTAGGTTGCCTGGAACGTAGAAATGACCATCACTTTCACACGGGTTGCAATTATTCCTGTTATAGGATGGAAAGACTGTTGTATTTTTATTGTATTTTATACTTCAGTCGTTGACTTCTGAGGCCGTAGCTATTCGTTGTGGTGGAAGAACACCATACAGTGTAGCCTAGGTTGCCCGGAACGTAGAAATGACCATAACTTTCACACTGGTTGCAATTATCAGTTTTATACGATGAAAAAGCTGTTGTATTTATTTTGTATTTAATGCTTCGGGCGTGGACTTCTAAAGCCCTAACTATTCGATCCGGTGGAGCAACGCCCTAGAATGAAGCCTAGGTTGCTCGAAATGTAGAAATGACCATAACTTTCACACTGGTTGCAATTATTCATTTTATACGATGCAAAAACTGTTGTACTTATATTGTATTTTATTCTTATGGCGTTGAATTCTAAGTACCTAGCTATTCGATACGGTGGAGCACCGCCCTAGAGTGAAGCCTAGGTTGCCCGGAACGTAGAAATGACCATAACTTCCACACTGGTTGCAATTATTCGTTTTATACGATGGAAAAGCTGTTGTATTTATATCGTATTTTATGCTTCTGGCGTTGACTTCTTAGGCCCTAACTATTCCATCTGGTGGATCAACGCCCTAGGGGGAAGCGTAGGTTGCCCGGAAAGTAGAAATGACCATAACTTTCACACTGGTAGCAATTATTCCTGTTATATGATGAAAAAACTGTTGTATTTTTATTGCATTTTATGCTTCGGGCATTGACTTCTGAGGACGTAGCTATTCCATGTGGTGGAAGAACGCCATAGAGTGAAGCCTAGGTTGCCCGGAACGTAGAAATGACCATAACTTTCATCCTGGTTGCAATCATTCGTTTTATACGATGGAAAAACTGTTGTATTTATATTGTATTTTATGCTTCTGGCGTTGACTTCTTAGGCCCTAACTATTCAATCTGCTGGATCAACGCCCTCGGGGGAAGCGTAGGTTGCCCGGAAAGTAGAAATGACCATAACTTTTACACTGGCAGCAATTATTCGTTTTATACAATGGAAAAACCGTTCAATTTATTTTGTATTTTATGCTTCGGGCGTTGACTTCTAAGGCCCTAACAGTTTGATCTGGTGGAGCATCGCCGTAGAGTGAAGCCTAGGTTGCTCGGAACGTAGAAATGACCATAACTTTCACACGGGTTGCTATTATTCGTTTTATACGATGGAAAAACTGTAATATTTATATTGTATTTAAGCTTCTGGCGTTGACTTCTGAGCCCGTTGCTATTCGATGTGGTGGAAGAACGCCATATAGTGAAGCCTAGGTAGCCCGGATCGTAGAAATGTCCATATCTTTCACACTGTTTGCAATTTTTCGTTTTATACGATGGAAAAACTGTGTTATTTATTTTGTATTTTATGCTTCGGGCGTTGACTTCTAAGGCCCCAGCTACTCGATCTGGTGGAGCAACGCCCTAGAGTGCAGCCTAGGTTGCCCGGAACGTAGATATGACCATAACTTTCACACTGGCTGCTATCATTCGTTTTATATGATGGAAAAACTGTTGTATTTATATTGTATTATATGCTTCTGGCGTTCACTTCTTAGGCCCTAACTATTCGATCTGGTGGAACAACGGCCTATGGTGAAGCCTAGGTTGCCCGGAACGTAGAAATGACCATAACTTTTACACTGGTAGCAATTATTTGTTTTATACAATGAAAAACTGTTCTATTTATTTTGTATTTAATGCTTCGGGCGTTGACTTCTAAGGCCCTAACTGTTTGATCTGGTGGAGCAACGCCCTAGAGTGAAGCCTAGGTTGCCTGGAACGTAGAAATGACCATCACTTTCACACGGGTTGCAATTATTCCTGTTATAGGATGGAAAGACTGTTGTATTTTTATTGTATTTTATACTTCAGTCGTTGACTTCTGAGGCCGTAGCTATTCGTTGTGGTGGAAGAACACCATACAGTGTTGCCTAGGTTGCCCGGAACGTAGAAATGACCATAACTTTCACACTGGTTGCAATTATCAGTTTTATACGATGAAAAAGCTGTTGTATTTATTTTGTATTTAATGCTTCGGGCGTGGACTTCTAAAGCCCTAACTATTCGATCAGGTGGAGCAACGCCCTAGAATGAAGCCTAGGTTGCTCGAAATGTAGAAATGACCATAACATTCACACTGGCTGCAATTATTCATTTTAGACGATGGAAAAACTGTTGTACTTATATTGTATTTTATTCTTATGGCGTTGAATTCTAAGTACCTAGCTATTCGATACGGTGGAGCTACGCCCTAGAGTGAAACCTAGGTTACCCGGAACGTAGAAATGACAAGTACTTTCATACTGTTTGCAGTTATTCCTGTTATACGATGGAAAAACTTTTGCATCTTTATTGTATTTTATGCTTCTGGCGTTGACTTCTAAGGCCCTAGCTACTCGATTTGGTGGAGCACCGCCCTAGAGTGAAGCCTAGGTTGCCCGGAACGTAGAAATGACCATAACTTCCACACTGGTTGCAATTATTCGTTTTATACGATGGAAAAGCTGTTGTATTTATATCGTATTTTATGCTTCTGGCATTGACTTCTGAGGACGTAGCTATTCCATGTGGTGGAAGAACGCCATAGAGTGAAGCCTAGGTTGCCCGGAACGTAGAAATGACCATAACTTTCATACTGGTTGCAATCATTCGTTTTATATGATGGAAGAACTGTTGTATTTATATCGTATTTTATGCTGCTGGCGTTCATTTCTTAGGCCCTAACTATTCGATCTGGTGGAGCAACGACCTAGAGTGAAGCCTAGGTTTCTCGGAACGTAGAAATGACCATTACCTTCACACTGTTTGCAATTATTTATTTTATACGGTGGCAAAGCTGTTGTATTTATAATGTATTTTATGCTTCCGGCGTTAACTTCTAAGGCCGTAGCTATCAGATGTGGAGCAGCAACGCCCTAGAGTGACACGTAGGTTGCCAGGCACGTAGAAATGACCATTACTTTCACAATGTTCGCAATCATTCATTTTATACGATGGAAAAACTGTTGTACTTATATTGTATTTTAGGCTTCTGGCGTTGACTTCTAAGGCCCTAACTATTCGGTATGGTGGAGCAACGCCCTACAGTGAAGCCTAGGTTGCCGGAACGTAGAAATGACCAGTACTTTCACACTGGTTACAGTTATTCGTTTTATACAATGGAAAAACTGTTCTATTTATTTCGCATTTTATGCTTCGGGCGTTGACTTCTAAGGCCCTAGCTATTCCATCTGGTGGAGCAACACCCTAGCGTGAAGCCTAGTTTGCCCGGAATGTAGAACATACCATTACCTTCACACTGTTTGCAATTATTCCTGTTATACGATGGAAAAACTGTTGCATCTGTATTGTATTTTATGCTTCTGGCGTTGACTTGTAACGCCCTAACTATTCGATCTGGTGGTGCAACGCCCTATAGTGAAGCCTAGGTTGCTCGGAACGTAGAAATGACCATTACCTTCACACTGTTTGCAATTATTCATTTTATACGATGGCAAAGCTGTTGTATTTATATTGTATTTTATGCTTCCGGCGTTAGCTTCTAAGGCCGTAGCTGTCAGACGTGGAGCAGCAACGCCCTAGAGTGACGCGTAGGTTGCCAGGCACGTAGAAATGACCATTACTTTCACAATGTTCGCCATCATTCATTTTATACGATGGAAAAACTGTTGTACTTATATTGTATTTTATGCTTGGGGCGTTGACTTCTAAGGCCCTAACAATTCGATTTGGTGGAGCAACGCCCTACAGTGAAGCGTAGATTGCCCGGAACGTAGATATGTCCATAACCATCACACAGGTTGCAATTATTCGTTTTATACGATGGAAAGACTGTTGTATTTATTTTGTAGTTTATGCTTCTGGCGTTGACTTCCAAGGCCCTAACTATTCCATCTGGTGGAACGACGGCCTTGGGTGAAGCGTAGGTTGCCCGGAACGTAGAAATGACCAGTACTTTCACACTCGTTGCAGTTATTCGTTTTATACAATGGAAAAACTGTTCTATTTATTTTGCATTTTATGCTTCGGGCGTTGACTTCTAAGGCCCTAGCTATTCCATCTGGTGGAGCAACACCCTAGCGTGAAGCCTAGTTTGCCCGGAACGTAGAACATACCATTACCTTCACACTGTTTGCAATTATTCCTGTTATACGATGGAAAAACTGTTGCATCTTTATTGTATTTTATGCTTCTGGCGTTGACTTCTAAGGCCCTAACTATTCGATCTGGTGGAGCAACGCCCTAGAGTGAAGCCTAGGTTGCTCGGAACGTAGAAATGACCATTACCTTCACACTGTTTGCAATTATTCATCTTATACAATGGCAAAGCTGTTGTATTTATATTGCATTTTATGCTTCCGGCGTTAGCTTCTAAGGCCGTAGCTATCAGATGTGGAGTAGCAACGCCCTAGAGTGACGCGTAGGTTGCCAGGCACGTAGAAATGACCATTACTTTCACAATGTTCGCAATCATTCATTTTATACGATGGAAAAACTGTTGTACTGTATTGTATTTTATGCTTCGGGCGTTGACTTCTAACGCCCTAACTATTCGATCTGGTGGAGCAACGCCCTAGAGTGAAGCCTAGGTTGCCCGGGAAGTAGAAATGAGCATAACTTTCACACTGGTTGCAAATATACGTTATATACGATGGAAAAGCTGTTGTACTTATATTGTATTTTATGCTTCTGGCGTTGACTTCGTAGGCCCTAGCTATTCCATCTGGTGGAGCAACGTCCTAGACTGAAGCCTAGGTTGACCGGAACGTAGAAATGACCACAACTTTCACACTGGTTACCATTATTCGTTTTATACGATGGAAAAGCTGTTGAAATTATATCGTATTTTATGCTTCTGGCGTTGACTTCTTAGGCCCTAACTATTCCATCTGGTGGAACAACGCCCTAGGGTGAAGACTAGGTTGCCCGCTACGCAGAAATGACCAGTACTTTCACAGTGGTCGCAGTTATTCGTTTTATACAATGGAAAAACTGATCTATGTATTTTGCATTTTATGCTTCTGGCATTGAATTCTAAGTCCCTAGCAATTCCATCTGGTGTGGCAACACCCTAGAGTGAAGCCTAGGTTGCCCGGAACGTAGAAGTGTCCATAACTTCCACACTGTTTGCAAATATACATTATATACGATGGAAAAGCTGTTGTACTTATATTGTAATTTATGCTTCTGGCGTGAATTCTTAGGCCGTAACTATCCGACCTGGTGGAGCAACGCCCTGGAGTGAAACCTAGGTTGCCCGGAACGTAGAAATGACCACTACTATCACACTGGTTGCAAATTATTCCTGCTATACGATGGAAAAACTGTTGTATTTTTATTGCACTGTATGCTTCTGGCCTTCACTTCTTAGGCCCTAACTATTCGATCTGGTCGAACAACGGCCTAGGGTGAAGCATAGGTTGCCCGGAACGTAGAAATGACCATACATTTTACACTGGTAGCAATTATTCGTTTTATACAATGGAAAAACTGTTCTCTTTATTTTGTATTTCATGCTTCGGGCGTTGACTTCTAAGGCCCTAACTGTTTGATCTGGTGGAGCAAAGCCCTAGAGGGAAGCCTAGGTTGCCCCGAAGGTAGAAATGACCATAACTTCCACACTGGTTGCAATTATTCGTTTTATACGATGGAAAAGCTGTCGTATTTATATCGCTTTTTATGCTTCTGGCGTTGACTTCGTAGGCCCTAACTATTCCATCCGGTGGAACAACGCCCTAGGGTAAAGCCTAGGTTGCCCGGAACGTAGAAATGAGCATAACTTTTACACTGGTAGCAATTCTTCGTTTTATACGATGGAAAAACTGTTTTATTTATTGTGTATTTTATGCTTCGGGCGTTGACTTCTAAGGCCCTAACTATTCCATCTGGTGGAGCAACGCCCTCGAGTGCAGCCTATGTTGCCCGGAACGTAGAAATGACCATAACTTTCACACTGGTAGCAATTATTCGTTTTATACGAAGGAAAAACTGTTCTATTTATTTTGTATTTTATGCTTCGGGCATTGACTTCTTAGGCCCTAACAATTCCATCTAATGGAACAGCGCTCTAGGGTAAAGCCCAGATTGCGCGGAACGTAGAAATGACCATAACTTTCACACTGGTAGCAATTTTTCGTTTTATACGATGGAAAAACTGTTTTATTTATTTTGTATTTTATGCTTCGGGCGTTGACTTCTAAGGCCCTAACTATTCCATCTGGTGGAGCAACGCCCTAGAGTGCAGCCTATGTTGCCCGGAACGTAGAAATGACCATAACTTTTACACTGGTAGCAATTATTCGTTTTATACAATGGAAAAACTGTTCTATTTATTTTGTATTTAATGCTTCGGGCGTTGACTTCTAAGGCCCTAACTGTTTGATCTGGTGGAGCAACGCCCTAGAGGGAAGCCTAGGTTGCCCGGAACGTAGAAATGACCATAACCTTCACACTGGCTGCAATTATTTGTTTTATACGATGGAAAAGCAGTTGTATTTATATCGTATTTTATGCTTCTGGCGTAGACTTCTTAGTCCCTAACTGTTCGATCTGGTAGAGCAACGCCCTAGAGTGTAGCCTAGGTTGCCCCGTTGGTAGAAATGACCATAACTTTCACACTGGTAGCAATTATTCGTTTTATACGATGGAAAGGCTGTCGTATTTATATCGCTTTTTATGCTTCTGGCGTTGACTTCGTAGGCCCTAACTATTCCATCTAGTGGAACAACGCCCTAGGGTAAAGCCTAGGTTGCCCGGAACGTAGAAATGACCATAACTTTTACACTGGTAGCAATTCTTCGTTTTATACGATGGAAAAACTGTTTTATTTATTTTGTATTTTATGCTTCGGGCGTTGACTTCTAAGGCCCTAACTATTCCATCTGGTGGAGCAACGCCCTAGAGTGCAGCCTATGTTGCCCGGAACGTAGAAATGACCATAACTTTTACACTGGTAGCAATTATTCGTTTTATACAATGGAAAAACTGTTCTATTTATTTTGTATTTAATGCTTCGGGCGTTGACTTCTAAGGCCCTAACTGTTTGATCTGGTGGAGCAACGACCTAGAGGGAAGCCTAGGTTGCCCGGAACGTAGAAATGACCATAACCTTCACACTGGCTGCAATTATTTGTTTTATACGATGGAAAAGCAGTTGTATTTATATCGTATTTTATGCTTCTGGCGTTGACTTCTTAGTCCCTAACTGTTCGATCTGGTAGAGCAACGCCCTAGAGTGTAGCCTAGGTTGCCCCGTTCGTAGAAATGACCATAACTTTCACACTGGTAGCAATTATTCGTTTTATACGATGGAAAGGCTGTCGTATTTATATCGAATTTTATGCTCCTGGCGTTGACTTCTAAGGACCTAACTATTCGATCTGGTGGAGCAACGCCCTAGAGTGAAGCCTAGGTTGCTCGGAATGTAGAAGTGACCATAACTTTCACACTGATTGCAATTATTCGTTTTATACGATGGAAAAACTGTTTTATTTATTTTGTATTTTATGCTTCGGGCGTTGACTTCTAAGGCCCTAACTATTCCATCTGATGGAGCAACGCCCTAGAGTGCAGCCTATGTTGCCCGGAACGTAGAAATGACCATAACTTTTACACTGGTAGCAATTATTCGTTTTATACAATGGAAAAACTGTTCTATTTATTTTGTATTTAATGCTTCGGGCGTTGACTTCTAAGGCCCTAACTGTTTGGCCTGGTGGAGCGACGCCCTGGAGTGAAGCCAAGGTTACCTGGAACGTAGAAATGACCATCACTTTCACACGGGTTGCAACTATTCCTGTTATAGGATGGAAAGGCTGTTGTATTTTTATTGTACTTTATACTTCAGGCGTTGACTTCTGAGGCCGTAGCTATTCGATGTGGTGGAAGAACGCCATACAGTGAAGCCTAGGTTGCCTGGAACGTACAAATGACCATAACTTTTACACTGGTAGCAATTATTCGTTTTATACGATGGCAAAGCTGTTGTATTTATATCGAATTTTATGCTCCTGGCGTTGACTTCTAAGGACCTAACTATTCGATCTGGTGGAGCAACGCCCTAGAGTGAAGCCTAGGTTGCTCGGAATGTAGAAGTGACCATAACTTTCACACTGATTGCAATTATTCGTTTTATACGATGGAAAAACTGTTGCATCTTAATCGTATTTTATGTTTCTGGCGTTGACTTCTTAGGCGGTAACTATTCGATCTGGTGGAGCAACGCCCTGGAGTGAAACCTGGGTTGCCCGGAACGTAGAAATGACCACTACTATCACACTGGTTGCAAATTATTCCTGCTATACGATGGAAAAACTGTTGTATTTTTATTGCATTGTATGCTTCTGGCGTTCACTTCTTAGGCCCTAACTATTCGATCTGGTCGAACAACGGCCTAGGGTGAAGCATAGGTTGCCCGGAACGTAGAAATGACCATACCTTTTACACTGGTAGCAATTATTCGTTTTATACAATGGAAAAACTGTTCTATTTATTTTGTATTTAATGCTTCGGGCGTTGACTTCTAAGGCCCTAACTGTTTGATCTGGTGGAGCAACGCCCTAGAGTGAAGCCTAGGTTGCCCGGAACGTAGAAATGACCATCACTTTCACACTGGTTGCAATTATTCGTTTTATACGATGGAAAAACTGTTGCATCTTTATCGTATTTTATGCTTCTGGCGTTGACTTCTTAGGCCGTAACTATCCGACCTGGTGGAGCAACGCCCTGGAGTGAAACCTAGGTTGCCCGGAACGTAGAAATGACCTCTACTATCACACTGGTTGCAAATTATTCCTGCTATACGATGGAAAAACTGTTGTATTTTTATTGCATTTTATGCTTCTGGCGTTCACATCTTAGGCCCTAACTATTCGATCTGGTGGAACAACGGCCTAGGGTGAAGCCTAGGTTGCCCGGAACGTAGAAATGACCATAACTTTCACACTGGTATCAATTATTCGTTTTATACAATGGAAAAACTGTTCTATTTATTTTGTGTTTAATGCTTCGGGCGTTGACTTCTAAGGCCCTAGCTATTCGATTTGGTGGAGCACCGCCCTAGAGTGCAGCCTATGTTGCCCGGAACGTAGAAATGACCATAACTTTTACACTGGTAGCAATTATTCGTTTTATACGATGGAAAAACTGTTATATTTATATTGTATTTTAAGCTTCTGGCGTCGACTTCTGAGGCCGTAGCTATTCGATGTGGCGGAAGAGCGCCATACAGTGAAGCCTAGGTTGCCCGGAACGTAGAAATGACCATGAGTTTCATACTGGTGTCAATTATTCCTTTTATACGATGGAAAAGCTGTTGTATTTATATCGTATTTTATGCTTCTGGCGTTCACTTCTTAGGCCCTAACTATTCGATCTGGTCGAACAACGGCCTAGGGTGAAGCATAGGTTGCCCGGAACGTAGAAATGACCATACACTTTACACTGGTAGCAATTATTCGTTTTATACAATGGAAAAGCTGTTCTATTTATTTGGTATTTCATGCTTCGGGCGTTGACTTCTAAGGCCCTAACTGTTTGATCTGGTGGAGCAAAGCCCTAGAGGGAAGCCTAGGTTGCCCGGAAGGTAGAAATGTCCATAACTTCCACACTGGTTGCAATTATTCGTTTTATACGATGGAAAAGCTGTCGTATTTATATCGCTTTTTATGCTTCTGGCGTTGACTTCGTAGGCCCTAACTATTCCATCCGGTGGAACAACGCCCTAGGGTAAAGCCTAGGTTGCCCGGAACGTAGAAATGACCATAACTTTTACACTGGTAGCAATTCTTCGTTTTATACGATGGAAAAACTGTTTTATTTATTGTGTATTTTATGCTTCGGGCGTTGACTTCTAAGGCCCTAACTATTCCATCTGGTGGAGCAACGCCCTCGAGTGCAGCCTATGTTGCCCGGAACGTAGAAATGACCATAACTTTCACACTGGTAGCAATTATTCGTTTTATACGAAGGAAAAACTGTTCTATTTATTTTGTATTTTATGCTTCGGGCATTGACTTCTTAGGCCCTAACAATTCCATCTGGTGGAACAACGCTCTACGGTAAAGCCCAGATTGCGCGGAACGTAGAAATGACCATAACTTTCACACTGGTAGCAATTTTTCGTTTTATACGATGGAAAAACTGTTGTATTTATTTTGTATTTTATGCTTCGGGCGTTGACTTCTAAGGCCCTAACTATTCCATCTGGTGGAGCAACGCCCTAGAGTGCAGCCTATGTTGCCCGGAACGTAGAAATGACCATCACTTTCACACTGGTTGCAATTATTCGTTTTATACGATGGAAAAACTGTTGCATCTTTATCGTATTTTATGCTTCTGGCGTTGACTTCTTAGGCCGTAACTATCCGACCTGGTGGAGCAACGCCCTGGAGTGAAACCTAGGTTGCCCGGAACGTAGAAATGACCACTACTATCACACTGGTTGCAAATTATTCCTGCTATACGATGGAAAAACTGTTGTATTTTTATTGCATTGTATGCTTCTGGCGTTCACTTCTTAGGCCCTAACTATTCGATCTGGTCGAACAACGGCCTAGGGTGAAGCATAGGTTGCCCGGAACGTAGAAATGACCATACCTTTTACACTGGTAGCAATTCTTCGTTTTATACGATGGAAAAACTGTTTTATTTATTGTGTATTTTATGCTTCGGGCGTTGACTTCTAAGGCCCTAACTATTCCATCTGGTGGAGCAACGCCCTCGAGTGCAGCCTATGTTGCCCGGAACGTAGAAATGACCATAACTTTCACACTGGTAGCAATTATTCGTTTTATACGAAGGAAAAACTGTTCTATTTATTTTGTATTTTATGCTTCGGGCATTGACTTCTTAGGCCCTAACAATTCCATCTGGTGGAACAACGCTCTAGGGTAAAGCCCAGATTGCCCGGAACGTAGAAATGACCATAACTTTTACACTGGTAGCAATTCTTCGTTTTATACGATGGAAAAACTGTTTTATTTATTTTGTATTTTATGCTTCGGGCGTTGACTTCTAAGGCCCTAACTATTCCATCTGGTGGAGCAACGCCCTAGAGTGCAGCCTATGTTGCCCGGGACGTAGAAATGACCATAACTTTTACACTGGTAGCAATTATTCGTTTTATACAATGGAAAAACTGTTCTATTTATTTTGTATTTAATGCTTCGGGCGTTGACTTCTAAGGCCCTAACTGTTTGGCCTGGTGGAGCGACGCCCTGGAGTGAAGCCTAGGTTACCTGGAACGTAGAAATGACCATCACTTTCACACGGGTTGCAATTATTCCTGTTATAGGATTTAAAGGCTGTTGAATTTTTATTGTACTTTATACTTCACGCGTTGACTTCTGAGGCCGTAGCTATTCGATGTGGTGGAAGAACGCCATACAGTGAAGCCTAGGTTGCCTGGAACGTACAAATGACCATAACTTTTACACTGGTAGCAATTATTCGTTTTATACGATGGCAAAGCTGTTGTATTTATATCGAATTTTATGATCCTGGCGTTGACTTCTAAGGACCTAACTATTCGATCTGGTGGAGCAACGCCCTAGAGTGAAGCCTAGGTTGCTCGGAATGTAGAAGTGACCATAACTTTCACACTGATTGCAATTATTCGGTTTATACGATGGAAAAACTGTTGCATCTTAATCGTATTTTATGCTTCTGGCGTTGACTTCTTAGGCCGTAACTATTCGATCTGGTGGAGCAACGCCCTGGAGTGAAACCTGGGTTGCCCGGAACGTAGAAATGACCACTACTATCACACTGTTTGCAATTATTCATTTAATACGATGGAAATGCTGTTGTATTTATATCGTATTTTATGCTTCGGGCGTTGACTTCATAGGCCCTAAGATTTCGACCTTGTGGAGCACGCCCGTCAGTGAAGCCTAGGTTGCCCGGAACGTAGATATGACGATAACCTTCACACAGGTTGCAATTATTCGTTTTATACGGTGTAAAGGCTGTTGTATTTATTTTGTATTTTATTCTTCTGGTGTTGACTTCTTAGGCCCTAACTATTCGATCTGGTGGAATAACGCCGTAGAGTGAAGCCTAGGTTGCCCGGAACGTAGAAATGACCATAACTTTCACACTGGTTGCAATTATTCGTTTTATACGATGGAAAAACTGTTGCATCTTTATCGTATTTTATGCTTCTGGCGTTGACTTCTTAGGCCGTAACTATTCGATCTGGTGGAGCAACTCCCTGGAGTGAAACCTAGGTTGCCCGGAACGTAGAAATGACCACTACTATCACACTGGTTGCAAATTATTCCTGCTATGCGATGGAAAAACTGTTGTATTTTTATTGCATTTTATGCTTCTGGCGTTCACTTCTTAGGCCCTAACTATTCGATCTGGTGGAACAACGGCCTAGGGTGAAGCCTAGGTTGCTCGGACCGTAGAAATGACCATAACTTTCACACTGGTATCAATTATTCGTTTTATACAATGGAAAAACTGTTCTATTTATTTTGTGTTTAATGCTTCGGGCGTTGACTTCTAAGGCCCTAACTGTTTGATCTGGTGGAGCAACGCCCTAGAGTGAAGCCTAGGTTGCCCGGAACGTAGAAATAACCATTACTTTCACACTGTTTGCAATTATTCCTTTTATACGATGGAACAGGTGTTGTATTTATATCGTATTTTATGCTTCTGGCGTTGACTTCTAAGGACCTAACTATTCGATCTGGTGGAGCAACGCCCTAGAGTGAAGCCTAGGTTGCTCGGAATGTAGAAATGACCATAACTTTCACACTGGTAGCAATTATTCGTTCTATACGATGGAAAAACTGTTCTATTTATTTTGTATTTTATGCTTCGGGCATTGACTTCTAAGGCCCTAACTATTCGATTTGGAGGAGCACCGCCCTAGAGTGAAGTCTAGGTTGCCCGGAAGGTAGAAATGACCATAACTTCCACACTGGTTGCAATTATTCGTTTTATACAATGGAAAAGCTGTCGTATTTATACCGCTTTTTATGCTTCTGGCGTTGACTTCTTAGGCCCTAGCTATTCCATCTGGTGGAACAACGCCCTAGGGTAAAGCCCAGATTGCGCTGAACGTAGAAATGATCTTAACTTTCACGCTGGTAGCAATTTTTCGTTTTATACGATGGAAAAACTGTTTTATTTATTTTGTATTTTATGCTTCAGGCGTTGACTTCTAAGACCCTAACTATTCCATCTGGTGGAGCAACGCCCTAGAGTGCAGCCTAGGTTGCCCGGAACGTAGAAATGACCATAACTTTTACACTGGTAGCAATTATTCGTTTTATACAATGGAAAAACTGTTCTATTTATTTTGTATTTAATGCTTCGGGCGTTGTCTTCTAAGGCCCTAACTGTTTGATCTGGTGGAGCAGCGCCCTGGAGTGAAGCCTAGGTTACCTGGAACGTAGAAAAGACCATCACTTTCACACCGGTTGCAATTATTCCTGTTATAGGATGGAAAGACTGTTGTATTGTTATTGTACTTTATACTTCAGGCGTTGACATCTGAGGCCGTGGCTATTCGATGTGGTGGAAGAACGCCGTAGAGTGAAGCCTAGGTTGCCCGGAACGTAGAAATGACCATTACTTTCACACTGTTTGCAATTATCCCTTTTATACGATGGAACAGCTGTTGTATTTATGTCGTATTTTATGCTTCTGGCGTTGACTTCTAAGTACCTAACTATTCTATCTGGTGGAGCAACGCCCTAGAGTGAAGCCTAGGTTGCTCGGAATGTAGAAATGACCATAACTTTCACACTGATTGCAATTATTCGTTTTATACGATGGAAAAACTGTAGTATCTTTATCGTATTTTATGCTTCTGGCGTTGACTTCTTAGGCCGTAACTATTCGATCTGGTGGAGCAACGCCCTGGAGTGAAACCTGGGTTGACCGGAACGTAGAAATGACCACTACTATCACACTGGTTGCAAATTATTCCTGCTATACGATGGAAAAACTGTTGTATTTTTATTGCATTTTATGCTTCTGGCGTTCACTTCTTAGGCCCTAACTATTCGATCTGGTGGAGCCACATCCTAGGGTGAAGCCTAGGTTTCCCGGAACGTAGAAATGACCATAACGTTCATACTGGTTGCAATTATTCGTTTTGTACAATGGAAAAACTGTTGTATTTATATTGTATTTTATGCTTAAGGCGTTGACTTCTTACGTCATAACTATTCGATCTGGTGGACCAACGCCCTAGAGTGAAGCCTAGGTTGTACGGAGCGTAGAAATGACCATAACTTTCACACTGGTTGCAATAATTCGTTTTATACAATGGAAAAACTGTTCTATTTACTTTGTATTTTATGCCTCGGGCGTTGCCTTATGAGGCCCTAACTATTCGATCTGTCGGAGCAACGCCCTGGAGTGAAGCCTAGGTGGCCCGGACCGCAGAAATGACCATAACTTTCACACTGGTTGCTATTATTCGATTTATACGATGGAAAATCTGTTGTATTTATATTGCATTTTATGCTTCTAGCGTTGACTTCTTAGGCCCTGTCAATTCTTCTGGTGGAGCAACGCCCTCGAGTGAAGCCTAGGCTGCCCGAAACGTAGAAATGACCTTCACTTTCACACTGGTTGCAATTATTCGTTTTATACGATGGAAAAGCTGTTGAATTTATTTTGTATTTTATGCTTCTGGCGTTGACTTCATAGGCCCTAACTATTCGATATGGTGGAGCCACGTCCCAGGGTGAAGCCTAGGTGTCCCGGAACGTAGAAATGACCATAAGGTTCATACTGGTTGGAATTATTCGTTCTATGCAATGGAAAAACTGTTCCATTAATATTGTATTTTATGCTTCTGGCGTTGTCTTCTTAGGCCATAACTATTTGATCTGGTTGAGCAACGCCCTAGATTGAAGCCTAGGTTGCACGGAACGTAGAAATGACCATAACTTTCACACTGTCTGCAATTATTCGTTTTATACGGTGGAAAGACTGTTCCATTTATTTTGTATTTTATGCTTCGGGCGTTGTCTTCTAAGGCCCTAGCTCTTCGATCTGGTGGAGCAACGCCCTAGAGTGAAGCCTAGGTTGACCGGAGCGTAGAAATGACCATTACATTCACACTGATTGCAATTATTCATTTTATACGATGGAAAAGCTGTTGTATTTACATTGTATTTTATGCTTCTGGCGTTGACTTCTAAGGTCCTAGCTATTCGATCTGGTGGACCAACGCCCTAGGGTGAAGCCTAGGTTGCCCGGAACGTAGAAATGACCATTACCTTCACACTGGTTGCAATTACTCCTGTTATACGATGGAAAAACTGTTGTATCTTTATTGTATTTTATGCTTCGGGCGTTGATTTCTAAGGCCCTAACTATTCGATCTGTTGGAGCAACGCACTAGAGTGAAGCCTAGGTTGCCCGGATCGTAGAAATGGCCATTGCTTTCACACTGGATGCAATTATTCGTTCTATACGATGGAAAAACTGTTGTATTTAAACTGTATTTTTTGCTTCTGGCGTTGGCTTCTAAGTCCGTAGCTATTCGATGTGGAGGAGCAACGCCCTATAGTGAAGCCTAGGCTGCCCGGAACGTAGAAATGACCACAACTTTCGCAATGGTTGCAATTATTCGTTTTATACGATGTAAAAACAGCTGTACTTGTTTTGAAATTTATACTTCTGGCGTTGACTTCTAAGACCCTAAAATTCGATCTGGTGGAACAGCGCCATAGAGTGAAGCCTAGGTTGCTCGGAACGTAGAAATGACCATCCCCTTCACACTGGTTGGAATTATTCAAGTTATACGGTGGAAAAACTGTTGTATCTTTATTGTATTTTATGCTTCGTGCGTTGACTTCTAAGGCCCTGACTATTCGATTTGGAGGAGCAACGCCCTAGAGTTGAGCCTAGGTTGCACGGAAGGTAGAAGTGGCCATTACTTTCACGCTGCTTGGAGTTATTCCCGTTATACGATGAAAAACTGTTGTATTTGTATTTTATTGTATGCTTCTGGCGTCGACTTCTAAGTCCCTAGGTATTCGATCTGGTGGAGCAACGCCCTAGAGTGAAGCCTAGGTTGCCCCGAACGTAGAAATGACCATAACTTTCACACTGGTTGCAATTATTCGTTTTATACGATGGAAAAACTGTTGTATTTGTTTTGCATTTTATATTTTTGGCGTTGTCTTCTAAGTCCCTAACTAATTGATCTGGTGGAGCACCGCCCGAGAGTGTAGCCTAGGTTACCCGGAGCGTAGAAAATACCATTACCTTCACACTGGTTGCAATTATTCGTTTTATACGATGGTAAAACTGTTGTATTTATATTGTATTTTATGCTTCTGGCGCTGACTTCTTAGGCCCTAACAATTCGATATGGTGGAGCCACGTAATAGGCTGAAGCCTAGGTTGCCCGGAACGTAGAAATGACCATAACTTTCACACTGGCTGCAATTATTCGTTTTATACGATGGAAAGACTGTTCCATTTATTTTGTATTTTATGCGTCGGGCGTTGTCTTCTAAGGCCCTAACTCTTCGATCTGGTGGAGCAACGCCCTAGAGTGAAGCCTAGGTTGACCGGAGTGTAGAAATGTCCATTACATTCAAACTGATTGCTATTATTCATTTTATACGATGGAAAAGCTGTTGTATTTATATTGTATTTTATGCTTCGCGCGTTGACTTCTAAGGCCCTGAATATTCGATATGGTGGAGCCACATCCTAGGGTGAAGCCTAGGTTTCCCAGAACGTAGAAATGACCATAACGTTTATACTGGTTGCAATTATTCGTTTTGTACAATGGAAAAACTGTTGTATTTATATTGTATTTTATGCTTCTGGCGTTGACTTCTTAGGCCATAACTATTCGATCTGGTGGACCAACGCCCTAGAGTGAGGCCTAGGTTGTACGGAGCGTAGAAATGACCATAACTTTCACACTGGTTGCAATAATTCGTTTTATACAATGGAAAAACTGTTCTATTTATTTTGTATTTTATGCCTCCGGCGTTGCCTTATGAGGCCCTAACTATTCGATCTGTCGGAGCAACGCCCTGGAGTGAAGCCTAGGTGGCCCGGACCGTAGAAATGACCATAACTTTCACACTGGTTGCTATTATTCGATATATACGATGGAAAACCTGTTATATTTATATTGTATTTTATGCTTCTAGCGTTGACTTCTTAGGCCCTATCTATGCTTCTGGTGGAGCATCGCCCTCGAGTGACGCCTAGGCTGCCCGAAACGTAGAAATGACCTTCACTTTCACACTGGTTGCAATTATTCGTTTTATACGATGGAAAAACTGTTGAATTTATTTTGTATTTTATGCTTCTGGCGTTGACTTCATAGGCCCTAACTATTCGATATGGTGGAGCAACGCCCTAGATTGAAGCCTAGGTGGCCCGGAACGTAGAAATGACAATAACTTTCACACTGTCTGCAATTATTCGTTTTATACGATGGAAAGACTGTTCTATTTATTTTGTATTTTATGCTTCGGGCGTTGTCTTCTAAGGCCCTAGCTCTTCGATCTGGTGGAGCAACGCCCTAGAGTGAAGCCTAGGTTGACCGGAGCGTAGAAATGTCCATTACATTCACACTGATTGCAATTATTAATTTTATACGATGGAAAAGCTGTTGTATTTACATTGTATTTTATGCTTCTGGCGTTGACTTCTAAGGTCGTAGCTATTCGATCTGGTGGACCAACGCCCTAGAGTGAAGCCTAGGTTGCCCGGAACGTAGAAATGACCATTACCTTCACACTGGTTGCATTTATTCCTGTTACACGATGGACAAACTGTTGTATTTATATTGTATTTTATGCTTCTTGCGTTGACTTCTAAGGCCCTAACAATTCGATCTAGTGGAGCAACGCCATAGAGTGATGCCTAGGTAGCTCGGAACGTAGAAATGACCATCCATTTCACACTGGTTGCAATTACTCCTGTTATACGATGGAAAAACTGTTGTATCTTTATTGTATTTTATGCTTCGGGCGCTTACTTCTTAGGCCCTAACAATTCGATATGGTGGAGCCACGTAATAGGCTGAAGCCTAGGTTGCCCGGCAAGTAGAAATGACCATAACTTTCACACTGATTGCTATTATTCGTTTTATACGATGGAAAAACTGTTCTATTTATTTTGTATTTTATGCTTCGGGCGTTGACTTCTAAGGCCACAACTATTCGATCTGGTGGAGCAGCACCCTAGAGTGAAGCCTAGGTTGCCCGGAGCGTAGAAATGATCATTACCTTCACAATGTTTGCAATTATTCCTGTCATACGATGGAATGACTGTTGTATTTTTATTGTATTTTTTGCCTCTGGCGTTGAATTCTAAGTCCATAGCCATTCGATCTCGTGGACCAACGCCCTAGAGCGAAGCCAAGGTTGCACGGAACGTAGAAATGACCATCACTTTCACGCTGTTTGCCATTATTCATTTTATACAATGGAAAAACTCTTGTATTTATATTGTATTTTATTCTTCTGGCGTTGACTTCTAAGGCCCTACCCGTTCGATCTGGTGGAGCGAAGCTCTACAGTGAAGCCTAGGTTGCCCGGAACGTAGATATGGCAATAAGTTTCACACTGGTTGCTGTTATTAGTTTTACACGATGGAAAGACTGCTGCATTTATTTTGTATTTTATGCTTCTGGCGCTGACTTCTTAGGCCATAACTATTCGATCTGGAGGAGCAACGCCCCAGAGTGAAGCCTAGGTTGCCCGGAACGTAGAAATGACCATTACCTTCACAGTTGATGCAATTATTCATTTTATACGATGGAGAAGTTGTTGTATTTATATTGTATTTTATGCTTCTGGCTTTGACTTCTAACTCCGTATCTATTCGATCTGGTGGAACAACGCCCTAGAGTGGAGCCTAGGTTGCACGGAAGGTAGAAGTAACCATTACTTTCACGCTGCTTGCAATTATTCCTGTTATACGATGGAAAAACTGTTGTATTTTTATTGTATTTTATGCTTCTGGCGTTGACTTTTTAGGCCCTAACTATTCGATCTGGTGTGGCAACGCCTTAGAGTGAAGCCTAGGTTGCCCGGAGCGTAGAAAAGACCATTACCTTCACACTGGTTGCAATTATTCGTTTGATACGATCGAAAAACTGTTGTATATACATTGTATTTTATGATTCTGGCGTTGATGTCTTAGGCCCTAACTATTCGATCTGGTGGAACAACGACCTAGATTGAAGCCTAGGTTGCCCGGAACGTGGAAACGACTATCACATTCACATTGGTTGGAATTATTCCAGTTATACGATGGAAAAACTGCTGTATTTAAATTGTATTTTATGCTTCGTGCGTTGACATCTAAGGCACTAACTATTCGATCTTGTGGAGCAACGCCCTAGAGTGGAGCCTAGGTTGCACGGAACGTAGAAATGACCATTACTTTCACACTGGTTGCAATTATTCGTTTTATACAATGTAAAAACTGTTCTATTTATTCTGTATTTTATGCCTCGGGCGTTGCCTTATGAGGCCCTAACTATTCGATCTGTCGGAGCAACGCCCTAGAGTGAAGCCTAGGTGGCCCGGACCGTAGAAATGACCATAACTTTCTCACTGGTTGCTATTATTCGTTTTATACGATGGAAAATCGGTTGTATTTATATTGTATTTTATGCTTCCAGCGTTGACTTCTTAGGCCCTATCTATTCTTCTGGTGGAGCAACGCCCTAGGGTGAAGCCTAGGCTGCCCGAAACGTAGAAATGACCATCACTTTCACACTGGATGCAGTTATTCCTGTTATACGATGGAATAACTGTTTTACCTTTATTGTATTTTATGCTTCAGGCGTTGACTTCAAAGGCCCTAACTATTCGATCTTGTGGAGCAACGTCCTAGAGTGAAGCCTCGGTTGCTCGGGACGTAGAAATGACCATTACCTTCACAGTGGTTGCAATTATTCCTGTTATACGATGGAAAGGTTGTTGAATTTTTATTGTATTTTATGCTTCTGGCGTTGACTTCTTAGGTCCTAACTATTCGATCTGGTGGAGCAACGCCCTAGAGTGGGCCCTAGGTTGCATGGAATGTAGAAATGACCATTACTTTCACACTGTTTGCAATTATTCATTTTATACGATGGAAAAGTTGTTGTATTTATATTGTGTTTTTTGCTTCTGGCGTTGACTTCTAACTCCGTATCTATTCGATCTGGTGGAACAACTCCCTAGAGTGTAGCCTAGGTTGCCGGGAACGTAGAAATGACCATAACTTTCACGCTGGCTGCAATTACTCCGGTTATACGATGGAAAAACTGTTGAATCTTTATTGTATTTTATGCTTCTGGCGTTGACTTCTTAGACCCTAACTATTCGATCTGGTGGAAGAACGACCTAGATTGAAGCCTAGGCTGCCCGGAACGTGGAAACGACTATCACATTCACACTGGTTGGAATTATTCCAGTTATACGATGGAAAAGCTGTTGTATCTTTATTGTATTTTATGCTTTGTGCGTTGACTTCTAAGGCCCTAACTATTCCATCTGGTGGAGCAACGCTCTAGAGTGGAGCCTAGGTTGCAGGGAAGGTAGAAGTAACCATTACTTTCACGCTGCTTGCAATTATTCCTGTTATACGATGGAAAAACTGTTGTATTTTTATTGTATTTTATGCTTCTGGCGTTGACTTTTTAGGCCCTAACTATTCGATCTGGTGTGGCAACGCCTTAGAGTGAAGCCTAGGTTGCCCGGAGCGTAGAAAAGACCATTACCTTCACACTGGTTGCAATTATTCGTTTTATACAATGGAAAAACTGTTCTATTTATTCTGTATTTTATGCCTCGGGCGTTGCCTTATGAGGCCCTAACTATTCGATCTGTCGGAGCAACGCCCTAGAGTGAAGCCTAGGTGGCCCGGACCGTAGAAATGACCATAACTTTCACACTGGTTGCAATCATTCGTTTTATACGATGGAAAAACTGTTGAATTTATTTTGTATTTTATGCTTCTGGCGTTGACTTCTAAGGCCATAAGTCTTCGATCTGGTGGAGCAATGCCCCAGAGTTAAGTCTAGGATGCCCGAAACGTCGAAATGGTCATTACTTTCACACTGGTTGTTATTATCCGTTTTACACCATGGAAAAACTGTTGTATTTATAATGTATTTTATGCTTGTGGCGTTGACTTCTTAGGCCATAGCTGCTCGATCTGGTGGAGCAACGCCCTAGTGTGAAGCCTAGGTGGCCCGGAACGTAGAAATGGCCATAACGTTCATACTGGTTGCAATTATTCGTTTTATACAATGGAAAATCTGTTCCATTTATATTGTATTTTATGCCTCTGGCGTTGACTTCTGAGGCCATAGCTGTTCTACCTGGTGGAGCAACGCTCTAGATTGAAACCTAGGTTGCATGGAACATAGAAATGACCATAACTTTCACACTGGCTGCAATTATTCGTTTTATACGATGGAAAGACTGTTCTATTTATTTTGTATTTTATGCTTCAGGCGTTGTCTTCTAAGGCCCTAACTCTTCGATCTGGTGGAGCAACGCCCTAGAGTGAAGCCTAGGTTGACCGGAGCGTAGAAATGACCATTACATTCAAACTGATTGCAATTATTCATTTTATACGATGGAAAAGCTGTTATACAGGGTGTAACAAAAATGTCGCAGTTCCTTAAAAGGGGTGATTTAGGGGGTGATTTGAAACAACTTTTTCCTTAGCGAAAATGTGAGATGAGGCTTCGTTAACGAGTTATTAACGAAAAACACCGGCCAATGAGAGCGCGAGTTTGCCGCCCGAGCGACCGCGGTAGCGTTGGGTACGCGCGCTAGATGCTTCAGTTGTACTCCGAACAAGAAAGTCGTCATACATCGAAGAAAATAGCATTAGTATGAAATCTGAAAGCGACATAATAAATAACACCGAGTCCTTTTTTTGTTTATCACTTGAAGTGAATAATTACTTAAAATCGAGGAAAACTACGTGCAACGCAAAGATACGAATATGTAAATCTCTTATTCGCATAACGTATAAACGAAAAAGTAATACAACGAAAAATAAAGGAAGAAGAGAACAATCTTCACCTGTAGTTTGTAAACATGTGTCACTGGGTCACTGTACCGATCCTGGTCATCGACCGTCGAAATGGTTTATGCTAGGGCACGTGTTTAGGTAATTTATGGCTTTATTGCTTTGGTTTCGAAGGAGACCTGATCTCGGAGTGTCCGAACAAAGAAGGTCTGAGGTGCTTAACTACGTGGGGGGTACAAGGAGCTTCTTTGGAAAAATTCTACTCTGCCATAAACCATTCCAGAGGTCGATGACCAGTATCGGTACAGTGACCCAGTGACACAGATTTGCAAACTATAGATGAATTGCATTTAATTCATTAATGATTATTATTTTCTAAATCTAACGCAGACTACTTTCAACGTTTCTATCTTCAACGTTAATTCTCCAATTCTCCGTTCATTTCTTTTGTTGCATTGCTTTTTCGTTTATACGTTATGCAAATATTTTCACACTAATGCTATTTCCTTCGACGCATGTCGACTTTCTTGTTCGGAGTACAACCGTAGCGCCCAGCGCGTACCCAACGCTACCGCAGTCGCTCGGACGGCAAACTCGCGCTCTCATTGGCCGGTGTTTTTCATTAAAAACTCGTTAACCAAGCCTCATCTTACATTTTCGCTAAGGAAAAAGTTGTTTCAAATCACCCCCTGAATCACCCCTTTTAAGGAACTGCGACATTTTTGTTACACCCTGTATTTATATTGTATTTTATGCTTCGGGCGTTGACTTCTAAGGCCCTAAATATTCGATATGGTGGAGCCACATCCTAGGGTGAAGCCTAGGTTTCCCCGAACGTAGAAATGACCATAACGTTCATACTGGTTGCAATTATTCGTTTTGTACAATGGAAAAACTGTTGTATTTATATTGTATTTTATGCTTCTGGCGTTGACTTCTTAGGCCATAACTATTCGATCTGGTGGACCAACGCCCTAGAGTGAAGCCTAGGTGGCCCGGAACGTAGAAATGACAATAACTTTCACACTGTCTGCAATTATTCGTTTTATACGATGGAAAGACTGTTCTATTTATTTTGTATTTTATGCTTCGGGCGTTGTCTTCTAAGGCCCTAGCTCTTCGATCTGGTGGAGCAACGCCCTAGAGTGAAGCCTAGGTTGACCGGAGCGTAGAAATGTCCATTACATTCACACTGATTGCAATTATTAATTTTATACGATGGAAAAGCTGTTGTATTTACATTGTATTTTATGCTTCTGGCGTTGACTTCTAAGGTCGTAGCTATTCGATCTGGTGGACCAACGCCCTAGAGTGAAGCCTAGGTTGCCCGGAACGTAGAAATGACCATTACCTTCACACTGGTTGCATTTATTCCTGTTACACGATGGAAAAACTGTTCTATTTATTTTGTATTTTATGCTTCGGGCGTTGACTTCTAAGGCACTAACTATTCGATCTTGTGGAGCAACGCCCTAGAGTGGAGCCTAGGTTGCACGGAACGTAGAAATGACCATTACTTTCACACTGGTTGCAATTATTCGTTTTATACAATGTAAAAACTGTTCTATTTATTCTGTATTTTATGCCTCGGGCGTTGCCTTATGAGGCCCTAACTATTCGATCTGTCGGAGCAGCACCCTAGAGTGAAGCCTAGGTTGCCCGGAGCGTAGAAATGATCATTACCTTCACAATGTTTGCAATTATTCCTGTCATACGATGGAATGACTGTTGTATTTTTATTGTATTTTTTGCCTCTGGCGTTGAATTCTAAGTCCATAGCCAATCGATCTCGTGGACCAACGCCCTAGAGCGAAGCCAAGGTTGCACGGAACGTAGAAATGACCATCACTTTCACGCTGTTTGCCATTATTCATTTTATACAATGGAAAAACTCTTGTATTTATATTGTATTTTATTCTTCTGGCGTTGACTTCTAAGGCCCTACCCGTTCGATCTGGTGGAGCGAAGCTCTACAGTGAAGCCTAGGTTGCCCGGAACGTAGATATGGCAATAAGTTTCACACTGGTTGCTGTTATTAGTTTTAAACGATGGAAAGACTGCTGCATTTATTTTGTATTTTATGCTTCTGGCGCTGACTTCTTAGGCCATAACTATTCGATCTGGAGGAGCAACGCCCCAGAGTGAAGCCTAGGTTGCCCGGAACGTAGAAATGACCATTACCTTCACAGTTGATGCAATTATTCATTTTATACGATGGAGAAGTTGTTGTATTTATATTGTATTTTATGCTTCTGGCTTTGACTTCTAACTCCGTATCTATTCGATCTGGTGGAACAACGCCCTAGAGTGGAGCCTAGGTTGCACGGAAGGTAGAAGTAACCATTACTTTCACGCTGCTTGCAATTATTCCTGTTATACGATGGAAAAACTGTTGTATTTTTATTGTATTTTATGCTTCTGGCGTTGACTTTTTAGGCCCTAACTATTCGATCTGGTGTGGCAACGCCTTAGAGTGAAGCCTAGGTTGCCCGGAGCGTAGAAAAGACCATTACCTTCACACTGGTTGCAATTATTCGTTTGATACGATCGAAAAACTGTTGTATATACATTGTATTTTATGATTCTGGCGTTGATGTCTTAGGCCCTAACTATTCGATCTGGTGGAACAACGCCCTAGAGTGGAGCCTAGGTTGCACGGAACGTAGAAATGACCATTACTTTCACACTGGTTGCAATTATTCGTTTTATACAATGTAAAAACTGTTCTATTTATTCTGTATTTTATGCCTCGGGCGTTGCCTTATGAGGCCCTAACTATTCGATCTGTCGGAGCAACGCCCCAGAGTGAAGCCTAGGTGGCCCGGACCGTAGAAATGACCATAACTTTCTCACTGGTTGCTATTATTCGTTTTATACGATGGAAAATCGGTTGTATTTATATTGTATTTTATGCTTCCAGCGTTGACTTCTTAGGCCCTACCTATTCTTCTGGTGGAGCAACGCCCTAGGGTGAAGCCTAGGCTGCCCGAAACGTAGAAATGACCATCACTTTCACACTGGATGCAGTTATTCCTGTTATACGATGGAATAACTGTTTTACCTTTATTGTATTTTATGCTTCAGGCGTTGACTTCAAAGGCCCTAACTATTCGATCTTGTGGAGCAACGTCCTAGAGTGAAGCCTCGGTTGCTCGGGACGTAGAAATGACCATTACCTTCACAGTGGTTGCAATTATTCCTGTTATACGATGGAAAGGTTGTTGAATTTTTATTGTATTTTATGCTTCTGGCGTTGACTTCTTAGGTCCTAACTATTCGATCTGGTGGAGCAACGCCCTAGAGTGAAGCCTAGGTTGCACGGAACGTAGAAATGACCATTACCTTCGCACTGTTTGCAATTATTCCCGTTATACGGTGGAAAAACTGTTGTATTTTTTTTGTATTTTATGCTTCGGGTGTTGACTTCTAAGCCCCTAACTATTCGATATGGTGGAGCCACATCCTAGGGTGAAGCCTAGGTTGCCCGGAACGTAGAAATGACCATAACGTTCATACTTGTTGCAATCATTCGTTTTATACAATGGAAAAACTGTTGTATTTATATTGTATTTTATGCTTCTGGCGTTGACTTCAAAGGCCCTACCCATTCGATCTGGTCGAGCAACGCCCTAGAGTGCAGCCTAGGTTGAACGGAACGTAGAAATGACCATAAGTTTCACACTGGTTGCAATAATTCGTTTTATACACAGGAAAGCTGTTCTATTTATTTTGTATTTTATGCCTCGGGCGTTGACTTCTGCGGCCCTAACTATTCGATCTGGTGGACGAACGCCCTAGAGTGAAGCCTAGGTTGAATGGTACGTAGAAATGATCATTACCTTCACACTGTTTGCAATTATTCCTGTTATACCATGGAAAAACTGTTGTATTTTTATTGTACTTTATGCTTCTTGCGTTGAATTCTAAGTCCCTAACTATTCGATATGGTGGAGCCACGTCCTAGGGTGAAGCCTAGGTTGCCCGGTACGTAGAAATATCCATAACGTTCATACTGTTTGCAATTATTCGTTTTATACAATGGAAAACCTGTTGTATTTATATTGTATTTTATGCTTCTGGCGTTGACTTCTTAGGCCCTATATATTCGATCTGGTGGAACAACGCCCTAGAGTGAAGCCTAGGTTGACCGGAGGGTAGAAATGACCATTACTTTAACACTGTTTGCAATTATTCCTGTTGTACGATGGAAAAACTGTTGTATTTTTATTGTATTTTATGCTTCTGGCGTTGACTTCTAAGGCCCTAAGTCTTCGATCTGGTGCAGCAATGCCTCAGAGTTAAGTCTAGGATGCCCGAAACGTCGAAATGATCATTACTTTCACACTGGTTGTTATTATCCGTTTTACACCATGGAAAAACTGTTGTATTTACATTGTATTTTATGCTTCTGGCGTTGCCTTCTGAGGCCCTAACTATTCGATCTGTCGGAGCAACGCCCTAGAGTGAAGCCTAGGTGGCCCGGTCCGTAGAAATGACCATAGCTTTCATACTGGTTGCAATTATTCGTCTTATACGATTGAAAAACTGTTGTTTTTATATTGTATTTTATGCTTCTGGCGTAGACATCTAAGGCCCTAAGTCTTCGATCTGGTGGAGCAATGCCTCAGAGTTAAATCTAGGATGCCCGAAACGTCGAAATGGTCATAACTTTCACACTGGTTGTATTTATTCGTTTTATACGATAGAAAAACTGTTGTATTTAATTTGTAGTTGGTGCTTCTGGCGTTGATTTCTTACGCCCTAACCGTTGGATCTGGTGGGCCAACGCCCTAGAGTGAAGCCTAGGATGCCCGGAACGTAGAAATGACCATCACCTTCACACTGGTTGCAATTATTCCTGTTATACGATGGAAAAACTGTTGTATTTTTATTGTATTTTATGCTTCAGGCGTTGACTTCTTAGGAGCTAACTCTTCGATCTGGTGGGACAACGCCCTAGAGTGAAGGCTAGGTTGCCCGGAACGTAGAAATGACCATCACTTTCAAACTGGTTGCAATTATTCCTGTTATACGATGGAAGAACTGTTGCATTTTTATTGTATTTTATGCTTCTGGCTTTGACTTCTAAGGCCCTAGCTATTCGATCTGGTGGAGCAACGCCCTAGTGTGAGTCTAGGTTGCCCGGAACGTAGAAATGACCATCACTTTCACACTGGTTGCAATTATTCGAATTATACGATGGAAAAACTTTTGTACATATATCGTATTTTATGCTTCTGGCGTGACTTCTTAGGCCCAAACTATTCGATCTGGTGGAACAACGCCCTAGAGTGAAGCCTAGGTTGCACGGAACGTAGAAATGATCATAACTTTCACTCTGGTTGCAATTATCCACGCTATAAGATGGAAAAACGGTTGCATTTTTGTTGCATTTTATGCTTCTGGCGTTGACTTCTAAGGCCGTAGTTATTCGATGTGGTGGAGCAACGTCCAAGAGTGAAGCCTATGTTGCTCGGAACGAAGAATTAACCATTTCATTCACACTGCTTGCAATTATTCGCATTATACGATGGTAGAACTGTTGTATTTATTTTGTATTTGATGCTTCTGGCGTTGGCTTCTCAGGACCTAACCATTGTATCTGGTGGACCAACGCCCTAGCGTGAAGCCTAGGTTGCCCGGCACGTAGAAATGACCATCACATTCACACTGGTTGCAATTATTCCTGTTATACGATGGAAAAACTGTTGTATTATTATTGTATTTTATGCTTCAGTCGTTGACTTCTAAGGCCCTAACTATTCGATGTGTTGGAGCAACGCCCTAGAGTGAAGACTAGGCTGACAGGAGCGTAGGAACGACCAGTACTTTTACACTGGTTGCAATTATCCGTTTTACACGACGGAAAAGCTGTTGTATTCATATTGTATTTTATGCTTCTGGCGTTGTCATCTAAGGCCGTATCTATTCGATGTGATGTAACAACGCTCTAGAGTGAAGCCCAGGCTGCCCGGAACGTTGAAATGACCCTTACTTTCACACTGGTTGCAATTATTCGTGTTATACGATGGAAAAACTTTTGTACATATATCGTATTTTATGCTTCTGGCGTTGACTTCTTAGGCCCAAACTACTCGATCTGGTGGAACAACGCCCTGGAGTGAAGCCTAGGTTGCACGGAACGTAGAAATGACCATCACTTTCAAACTGGTTGCAATTATTCCTGTTATACGATGGAAAAACTGTTGTATCTTTATTTTATTTTATGCTTCGGGCGTTGACTTCTAAGGCTCTAACTATTTGATCTGGTGGAGCAACCCCCCAGAGTGAAGCCTAGGTTGCTCGGAATGCAGAAATGGCCATCTCTTTCACACTGTTTGCAATTATCCATTTTATACGATGGCAAAGCTGTTGCATTTATATTGCATTTTATGCTTCTGGCGTTGACTTCAAAGGCCGTAGCTATTGGATGTGGTGGAGCAACGCCCTAGAGGGACGCCTGGGTTGCCCGGAACGTAGAAATGACCATTACTTTCACAATGCTTGCAATTATTCATTTTATACGATGGAAAAACTGTTGTATCTATATTGTATTTTATGCTTCTGGCGTTGACATCTACGGCCGTAGCTATTGGATGTGGTGGAGCAATGCCCTAGATTGAAGCCTAGGTTGCCCGGAACGTAGAAATGACCATTACTTTCACACTGGTTGCAATTATTCGTTATATACGATGGAAAAACTGATGTATTTATTTTGTATTTGGTGCTTCTGGCGTTGACTTCTTAGGCCTAAACTATTGGAACTGGTGGACCAACGCCATAGAGTGAAGCCTAGGTTGCCCGGAACGTAGAAATGACCATCACTTTCACACTGGTTGCAATTATTCCTGTTATACGATGGAAAAACTCTTGTATATTTATTGTATTTTATGCTTCGGGCGTTGACTTCTATGGCCCTACCTATTCGATCTGCTGGAGCATCACCATACAGTGAAGCCTAGGTTGCCCGGAACGTAGATATGACCATAACCTTCACACAGGTTGCAATTATTCGTTTTATAAGATGGGAAGACTGTTATATTTATTTTGTAGTTTATGCATCTGTCGTTGACTTCTAAGGCCCTAACTCTTCGATCTGGTGGAGCAACGCCTCAGAGTTAAGTCTAGGATGCCAGAAACGTCGAAATGATCAATACTTTCGCACTGGTTGCAATTATTCATGCTATACGATGGAAAAACTGTTGCATTTGTATTGTATTTTCTGCTTCTGGCTTCGAATTCTAAGGTCCTAGCTGTTGGATCTGGTGGGGCAACGTCCAATAGTGAAGCCTATGTTGCCCGGAACGTAGAAATCACCATAACTTTCACACTGGTTGCAATTATTCGTTTTATACAATGGAAAAACTGTTGTATTATTATTGTATTTTATGCTTCTGGCATTGACCTTTAACTCGCTAGCTATTCGATCTGGTGGAGCAACACCCTAGAGTGAAGCCTAGGTTGCCCGGAACGTAGAAATGACCATATCTTTCACACTGGTGGCAATTATTCCTGATATACGATTGAAAAACTGTTGTATTTATATTGTACTTTATGCTTCTGGCGTTGACTTCTTATGCCCTAACCATTCGATCTGGTGAAACAACGCCCTAGAGTGAAGCCTTGTTTGCCAGGAACGTAGAAATGACCATAACTTTCACACTGGTTGCAATTATTCGTTTTGTACAATGGATAAGCTGTTGTATTAACATTGTATTTTATGCTTCTGGCGGTGACTTCTAAGGCCCTACATATTCGATCTGGTGGAGCAATGCCTCAGAGTTAAGATTAGGATGCCTGAAACGTAGAAATGGCCAATACTTTCACACTGGTTGCAATTATTCCAGTTATACGATGGAAAAACTGTGGTATTTTTATTGTATTTTATGCTTCAGGCGTTGACTTCTTAGGCCCTAAGTCTTCGATCTGGTGCAGCAATGCCTCAGAGTTAAGTCTAGGATGCCCGAAACGTCGAAATGATCATTACTTTCACACTGGTTGTTATAATCCGTTTTACACCATGGAAAAACTGTTGTATTTACATTGTATTTTATGCTTCTGGCGTTGCCTTCTGAGGCCCTAACTATTCGATCTGTCGGAGCAACGCCCTAGAGTGAAGCCTAGGTGGCCCGGTCCGTAGAAATGATCATAACTTTCATACTGGTTGCAATTATTCGTCTTATACGATTGAAAAACTGTTGTTGTTATATTGTATTTTATGCTTCTGGCGTTGATATCTAAGGCCCTAAGTCTTCGATCTGGCGGAGCAATGCCTCAGAGTTAAATCTAGGATGCCCGAAACGTCGAAATGGTCATAACTTTCACACTGGTTGTATTTATTCGTTTTATACGATAGAAAAACTGTTGTATTTATTTTGTAGTTGGTGCTTCTGGCGTTGATTTCTTACACCCTAACCGTTGGATCTGGTGGGCCAACGCCCTAGAGTGAAGCCTAGGATGCCCGGAACGTAGAAATGACCATCACCTTCACACTGGTTGCAATTATTCCTGTTATACGATGGAAAAACTGTTGTATTTTTATTGTATTTTATGCTTCAGGCGTTGACTTCTTAGGAGCTAACTCTTCGATCTGGTGGGACAACGCCCTAGAGTGAAGGCTAGGTTGCCGGAACGTAGAAATGACCATCACTTTCAAACTGGTTGCAATTATTCCTGTTATACGATGGAAGAACTGTTGCATTTTTATTGTATTTTATGCTTCTGGCTTTGACTTCTAAGGCCCTAACTATTCGATCTGGTGGAGCAACGCCCTAGAGTGAAGCCTAGGTTGCCCGGAACGTAGAAATGACCATATCTTTCACACTGGTGGCAATTATTCCTGATATACGATTGAAAAACTGTTGTATTTATATTGTACTTTATGCTTCTGGCGTTGACTTCTTATGCCCTAACCATTCGATCTGGTGAAACAACGCCCTAGAGTGAAGCCTTGTTTGCCCGGAACGTAGAAATGACCATAACTTTCACACTGGTTGCAATTATTCGTTTTGTACAATGGATAAGCTGTTGTATTAACATTGTATTTTATGCTTCTGGCGGTGACTTCTAAGGCCCTACATATTCGATCTGGTGGAGCAATGCCTCAGAGTTAAGATTAGGATGCCTAAAACGTAGAAATGGCCAATACTTTCACACTGGTTGCAATTATTCCAGTTATACGATGGAAAAACTGTGGTATTTTTATTGTATTTTATGCTTCAGGCGTTGACTTCTTAGGCCCTAACTATTCGATCTGGTGGAACCACGCCCTAGAGTGAAGCCTCGGTTGCCCGGAACGTAGATATGACCATATCTTTAACACTGGTGGCAGTTATACCTGTTATACGATGGAAAATCTGTTGGATTTTTATTGTACTTTATGCTCCTGGCGTTGACTTCTAAGGCCCTAACTATTCGATCTCGTGGAGCAACGCCCTAGAGTGAAGCCTAGGTTTACCGGAACGTAGAAATGACCATTACATTCACACTGTTTGCAAACATACATTATATACGATGGCAAAGCTGTTGTATTTATATTGCACTTTATGCTTCTGGCGTTGACTTCTTATGCCCTAACCATTCGATCTGTTGAAACAACGCCCTAGAGTGAAGCCTGGTTTGCCCGGAACGTAGAAATGACCATCACTTTCACACTGGTTGCAATTACTCCGGCTATACGATGGACAAACTGTTGGATTTTTATTGTACTTTAAGATTCTGGCGTTGACTTATAAGGTCCTACTTATAAGTCAGGTCCTACTCTATCTCGTTGGGCAACGTCCAAGAGTGAAGCGTATGTTGCCCGAACCGTAGAAATGACCAATACTTTCACACTGGTTGCAATTATTCTTTTTATACGATGGAAAAACTGTTGTACTTTTATTGTATTTTATGCGTCTGGAGTTGTTTTCTAAGGCCGCAACTATTCGACCTGGTGGTGCAACATCCTAGAGTGAATCCTAGGTTGCCCGGAGCGTAGAAATGACCATCACTTTCACACTGGCTGCAATTATTCCTGTTATACGATGTAAAAACTGTTGCATATATATTGTATTTTATGCTTCTGGCGATGACTTCTAAGGCCGTAGCAACTCGATGTGGTGGAGCAACGCCCGAGAGTGAAGCCTAGGTTGCCCGGAACGTAGAAATGACCATAACTTTCATACTGGTTGCAATTATTCGTTTTATACAATGGAAAAACTGTTCTATTTATTTAATATTTTATGCTGCTGGCGTTGATTTCTTACGCCCTAACTATTGGATCTGGTGGACTAACGCCGTAGAGTGAAGCCTAGGTTGGCAGGAACTTAGAAATGAACATCGCTTTCACACTGGGTGCAATTATTCCTGTTATACGATGGAAAAACTGTTGTATTTATATTGTATTTTATGCTTCTGGCGTTGTCTTTTAAGGCCCTAACTATTCGATCTAGTGGAGGAACGCCCTAGGGTGAAGCCCAGATTGCCCGGCCTTAGAAGTCAACGCGCGAAACATAAAACACAAAATAAACAGAACAGTTTTTCCGTTGTATAAATCGAATAATTGATACCAGTGTGAAAGTTATGGTCATTTCTACGTTCCGGGCAACCTAGGCTTCACCCTAGTGCGTTCTTCCACCAGATCGAATAGTTAAGGCCTAGGAAGTGAGCGCCAGAAGCATAAAATGCAATATAAATACAACAGTTTTTCCATCGTATAAAACGGATAGTTGCATCCAGTATGAAAGTAATGGTGATTTCTACTTCCCGGGCAACCTAGGATTCACCCTAGGGCGTTGCTCCACCAGATCGAATAGTTAGGGCCCAAGAAGTCAACGCCAGAAGCATAAAATACAATATAAATGCAACAGCTTTTCCATCGCATAAAATGAATAATTGCAAAGAGTGTGAAAGTAATGGTCATTTCTACGTTCCGGGCAACCTAGATTTCACTCTAGGGCGTTGCTCCACCAGATCGAATAGTTAGTGCGTTAGAAGTCAACGTCAGAAGCATAAAATACAGTATAAATACAACAGCTTTTCCATCGTATAAAACGAGTAATTGCAACCAGTATGAAAGTTATGGACATTTCTACTTTCCGGGCAACCTAGGCTACACCCTAGGACGATGCTCCACCAGATCGAATAGTTAGGGCCTAAGAAGTGCACGCCAGAAGCATAAAATACAATATAAATACAACAGTTTTTCCATCGTATAAAACGAATAATTGCAACCAGTGTGAAAGTTATGGTCATTTCTACGTTCCGGCCAACCTAGGCTTCACTCTAGGGCGTTGCCCCAACAGATCGAATACTTAGTGCCTTAGAAGTCAACGTCAGAAGCATAAAATACAATATAAATACAACAGTTTTTCCATCGTATAACAGGAATAATTGCAACCAGTTTGAAAGTTATGGTCATTTCAACTTTCCGGGCAATCTAGGCTTCACCCTAGGGCGTTGTTCCACCCGATCGAATAGTTAGGGCCTAAGAAGTGAACGCCAGAAGCATAAAATACAGTATAAATACAACAGTTTTTCCATCGTATAAAACGAATAATTGCAACCAGAGTGAAAGTTATGGTCATTTCTATGTTCCGGGCAACCTAAGCTTCACTCTAGGGCGTTGCTCCACCAGATCGAACAGTTAGTGACTTAGAAGTCAACGCCAGAAGCATAAAATACAATATAAACACAACAGTTTTTCCATCGTATAAAACGGATAATTGCAACCAGTATGAAAGTCATGGTCATTTCTGCGTTCCGGGAAACCAAGGCTTCACTCTAGGGCGTTGCTCCAACAGATCGGATAGTTGGGGCCTCAGAAGTCAACGCCAGAAGCATAAAATACAATATAAATACAACAGTTTTTCCATCCTATAAAACGAATAATTGCAACCACTATGAAAGTTATGGTCATTTCTACTATCCGGGCAACCAAGGCTTCACCCTAGGGCGTTGCTCCACCAGACCGAATAGTTAGGGCCTTAGAAGTCAATGCCAGAAGCATAAGGTACAATATAAATACAACAGCTTTTCCATCGTATAACAGGAACAATAGCAACCAGTGTGAAAGATATGGTCATTTCTACGTTCCGGGCAACCTAGGCGTCACTCTAAGGCGTTGCTCCACCAGATCGAATAGTTAGGGCCTAAGAAGTCAACGCCAGAAGCATAAAATACAATATAAATGCAACAGCTTTTCCATCGTATAAAATGACAAATTGCAAAGAGTGTGAAAGTAATGGTCATTTCTACGTTCCGGGCAACATAGATTTCACTCTAGGGCGCTGCTCCACCAGATCGAATAGTTAGTGCGTTAGAAGTCAACGTCAGAAGCATAGAATACAGTATAAATACAACGGTTTTTCCATCGTATACAACGAATAATTGCAACCAGTATGAAAGTTATGGACATTTCTACTTTCCGGGCAACCTAGGCTTCACCCTAGGGCGATGCTCCACCAGATCGAATAGTTAGGGCCTTAGAAGTCAACGCGCGAAACATAAAACACAAAATAAATAGAACAGTTTTTCCATTGTATAAATCGAATAATTGCTACCAGTGTGAAAGTTATGGTCATTTCTACTTCCCGGGCAACCTAGGATTCACCCTAGGGCGTTGCTCCAACAGATTGAAAAGTTAGTGCCTAAGAAGTGAACGCCAGAAGCATAAAATACAATATAAATACAACAGTTTTTCCATCGCATAAACCGGATAATTGCAACCTGTATGAAAGTTATGGTCATTTCTACATTCCGGGCAACCTAGGATACACCCTAGGGCGTTGCTCCAACAGATTGAATAGTTAGTGCCTTAGAAGTCAACGCCCGAAGCATCAAATGCAATAAAAATACAACAGTTTTTCCATCATATAACAGGAGTAATTGCAACCAGTGTGAAAGTGATGGTCATTTCTACGTTCCGGGCACCCTAGGCTTCACTCTAGGGCGTTGCTCCACCAGATCGAATAGTTAGTGCGTTAGAAGTCAACGTCAGAAGCATAAAATATAGTATAAATACAACAGCTTTTCCATCGTATAAAACGAATAATTGCAACCAGTATGAAAGTTATGGACATTTCTACTTTCCGGGCAACCTAGGCTTCACCCAAGGGCGATGCTCCACCAGATCGAATAGTTAGGGCCTTAGAAGTCAACGCGCGAAACATAAAACACAAAATAAATAGAACAGTTTTTCCATTGTATAAATCGAATAATTGCTAGCAGTGTGAAAGTTATGGTCATTTCTACGTTCCGGGCAACCTAGGCTTCACCCTAGTGCATTGTTCCACCAGATCGAATAGCTAAGGCCTAAGAAGTGAGCGCAAGAAGCATAAAATACAATATAAATACAACAGCTTTTCCATCGTATAAAACGAATAATTGCAACCAGTATGAAAGTTATGGACATTTCTACTTTCCGTGCAACCTAGGCTTCACTATAGGGCGTTGCTCCAACAGATTGAATAGTTAGGGCCTTAGAAGCCAACGCCCGAAGCATAAAATGCAATAAAAATACAACAGTTTTTCCATCGTATAAAACGAATAATTGCAACCAGTGTGAAAGTTATGGTCATTTCTATGTTCCGGGCAACCTAAGCTTCACTCTAGGGCGTTGCTCCACCAGATCGAACAGTTAGTGACTTAGAAGTCAACGCCAGAAGCATAAAATACAATATAAACACAACAGTTTTTCCATCGTATAAAACGGATAATTGCAACCAGTATGAAAGTCATGGTCATTTCTGCGTTCCGGGAAACCAAGGCTTCACTCTAGGGCGTTGCTCCAACAGATCGGATAGTTGGGGCCTCAGAAGTCAACGCCAGAAGCATAAAATACAATATAAATACAACAGTTTTTCCATCCTATAAAACGAATAATTGCAACCACTATGAAAGTTATGGTCATTTCTACTATCCGGGCAACCAAGGCTTCACCCTAGGGCGTTGCTCCACCAGACCGAATAGTTAGGGCCTTAGAAGTCAATGCCAGAAGCATAAGGTACAATATAAATACAACAGCTTTTCCATCGTATAACAGGAACAATAGCAACCAGTGTGAAAGATATGGTCATTTCTACGTTACGGGCAACCTAGGCGTCACTCTAAGGCGTTGCTCCACCAGATCGAATAGTTAGGGCCTAAGAAGTCAACGCCAGAAGCATAAAATACAATATAAATGCAACAGCTTTTCCATCGTAAAAAATGACAAATTGCAAAGAGTGTGAAAGTAATGGTCATTTCTACGTTCCGGGCAACATAGATTTCACTCTAGGGCGCTGCTCCACCAGATCGAATAGTTAGTGCGTTAGAAGTCAACGTCAGAAGCATAAAATACAGTATAAATACAACGGTTTTTCCATCGTATACAACGAATAATTGCAACCAGTATGAAAGTTATGGACATTTCTACTTTCCGGGCAACCTAGGCTTCACCCTAGGGCGATGCTCCACCAGATCGAATAGTTAGGGCCTTAGAAGTCAACGCGCGAAACATAAAACACAAAATAAATAGAACAGTTTTTCCATTGTATAAATCGAATAATTGCTACCAGTGTGAAAGTTATGGTCATTTCTACTTCCCGGGCAACCTAGGATTCACCCTAGGGCGTTGCTCCAACAGATTGAAAAGTTAGTGCCTAAGAAGTGAACGCCAGAAGCATAAAATACAATATAAATACAACAGTTTTTCCATCGCATAAACCGGATAATTGCAACCTGTATGAAAGTTATGGTCATTTCTACATTCCGGGCAACCTAGGATACACCCTAGGGCGTTGCTCCAACAGATTGAATAGTTAGGGCCTTAGAAGCCAACGCCCGAAGCATAAAATGCAATAAAAATACAACAGTTTTTCCACGTATAACAGGAATAATTGTAACCAGTTTGAAAGTGATGGTCATTTCTACGTTCCGGGCAACCTAGGCTTCACTCTAGGGCGTTGCTCCACCAGATCGAATTGTTAGTGCGTTAGAAGTCAACGTCAGAAGCATAAAATACAGTATAAATACAACAGTTTTTCCATCGTATAAAACGAATAATTGCAACCAGTATGAAAGTTATGGACATTTCTACTTTCCGTTCAACCTAGGCTTCACCCTAGGGCGATGCTCCACCAGATCGAATTGTTAGGGCCTTAGAAGTCAACGGGCGAAACATAAAACACAAAATAAATAGAACAGTTTTTCCATCGTATAAATCGAATAATTGCTACCAGTGTGAAAGTTATGGTCATTTCTACGTTCCGGGCAACCTAGGCTTCACTCTAGGTTGTTGCTCCACCAGATCGAGTAGATAGTGCCTTAGAAGTCAACGCCCGAAACATAAAAAACAAAATTAATAGAACAGTTTTTCCGTTGTATAAATCGAATAATTGCTGCAACTGTGAAAGTTACGATCATCTCTACGTTCCAGGAAACTATGCTTCACCCTAGGGCGATGTTCCACCAGATCGAATGGTTAACGCCTAAGAAGTGAACGCCAGAAGCATAAAATACAATATAAATACAACAGCTTTTCCATCGTATAAAACGTATAATTGCAACGAGTATGAAAGTTATGGTCATTTCTACTTTCCGGGCAAACTAGGTTTCACCCTAGGGCGTTGCTCCAACAGATTGGACAGTTAGGGCCTTGGAAGTCAACGCCCGAAGCATAAAATGCAACAAAAATGCAACAGTTTTTCCAACATATAACAGGGATAGTTGCAACCAGTTTGAAAGAGATGGTCATTTATACGTTCCGGGCAACCTAGGCGTCACTCTAAGGCGTTGCTCCACCAGATCGAAAAGTTAGGGCCCAAGAAGTCAACGCCAGAAGCATAAAATACAATATAAATGCAACAGCTTTTCCATCGTATAAAATGAATAATTGCAAAGAGGGTGAAAGTAATGGTCATTTCTACGTTTCGGGCAACCTAGGTTTCACTCTAGGGCGTTGCTCCACCAGATCGAATAGTTAGTGCGTTAGAAGTCAACGTCAGAAGCATAAAATACAGTATAAATACAACAGTTTTTCCATCGTATAAAACGCATAATTGCAACCAGTATGAAAGTTATAGACATTTCTACTTTCCGTTCAACCTAGGCTTCACCCTAGGGCGATGCTCCACCAGATCGAATTGTTAGGGCCTTAGAAGTCAACGGGCGAAACATAAAACACAAAATAAATAGAACAGTTTTTCCATCGTATAAATCGAATAATTGCTACCAGTGTGAAAGTTATGGTCATTTCTACGTTCCGGGCAACCTAGGCTTCACTCTAGGGCGTTGCTCCACCAGATCGAGTAGAATGTGCCTTAGAAGTCAACGCCCGAAACATAAAAAACAAAATTAATAGAACAGTTTTTCCGTTGTATAAATCGAATAATTGCTGCAACTGTGAAAGTTATGATCATCTCTACGTTCCAGGAACCTATGCTTCACCCTAGGGCGATGTTCCACCAGATCGAATAGTTAGGGCCTAAGAAGTGAGCGCAAGAAGCATAAAATACAATATAAATACAACAGCTTTTCCATCGTATAAAACGTATAATTGCAACGAGTATGAAGGTTATGGTCATTTCTACTTTCCGGGCAAACTAGGCTTCACCCTAGGGCGTTGCTCCAACAGATTGGACAGTTAGGGCCTTGGAAGTCAACGCCCGAAGCATAAAATGCAACAAAAATGCAACAGTTTTTCCAACATATAACAGGGATAGTTGCAACCAGTTTGAAAGAGATGGTCATTTATACGTTCCGGGCAACCTAGGCGTCACTCTAAGGCGTTGCTCCATCAGATCGAAAAGTTAGGGCCCAAGAAGTCAACGCCAGAAGCATAAAATACAATATAAATGCAACAGCTTTTCCATCGTATAAAATGAATAATTGCAAAGTGGGTGAAAGTAATGGTCATTTCTACGTTTCGGGCAACCTAGGTTTCACTCTAGGGCGTTGCTCCACCAGATCGAATAGATAGTGCGTTAGAAGTCAACGCCAGAAGCATAAAATACAGTATAAATACAACAGTTTTTCCATCGTATAAAACGAATAATTGCAACCAATGTGAAAGTTATGGGCATTTCTACGTTCCGGGCAACCTAGGCTTCACTCTATGGCGTTGCTCCAACAGATCGAATAGTTAGGGCCTAAGAAGTGAACGCCAGAAGCATAAAATACAATATAAATACAACAGTTTTTCCATCGTATAAAACGAATAATTGCAACCAGTGTGAAAGTTATGGGCATTTCTACGTTCCGGGCAACCTAGGCATCACTCTAGGGCGTTGCTCCAACAGATCGAATAGTTGGTGCCTTAGAAGTCAACGTCAGAAGCAAAAAATACAATATAAATACAACAGTTTTTCCATCGTATAAAACGAATACTTGCAACCAGTATGAAAGTTATGGACATTTCTACTTTCCGTGCAACCTAGTCTTCACCCTAGGGCGTTGCTCCAACAGATTGAATAGTTAGGGCCTTAGAAGTCAACGCCCGAAGCATAAAATGCAATAAAAATACAACAGTTTTTCCATCGTATAAGAGGAATAATTGTAACCAGTTTGAAAGTGATGGTGATTTCTACGTTCCTGGGCAACGTAGGCTTCACTCTAGGGCGTTGCTCCACCAGATCGAATAGTTAGGGCCTAAGAAGTCAACACCAGGAGCATAAAATACAATATAAATACAACAGGTTTTCCATTATATAATATGAATAATTGCAACCAGTGTGAAAGTGATGGTCATTTCTACGTTTCGAGCAACCTAGACTTCACTCTAGGGCGTTGTTCCACCAGATCGAATAGTTAGGGCCTAAGAAGTCAGCGCCCGAAGCATAAAATACAATATAAATATAACAGTTTTTCCATCGAATAAAACGAATAATAGCCACCACTGTGAAGGTTATGGTCATTTCTATGTTCCGGGCACCCTAGGCTTCACTCCAGGGCGTTCCTCCACCATATCGAATACTTATTGCCATAGAAGTCAACGCCAGAAGCCTAAAATACAATATTAATACAACAGTTTTTCCATCGTATAACAGGAATAATTGCAACCAGTTTGAAAGTTATGGTCATTTCTACTTTCCGGGCAACCTAGGCTTCACCCTAGGGCGTTACTCCAACAGATTGGACAGTTACGGCCTTGGAAGTCAACGCCACAAGCATAAAATACAATATAAGTGCAACAGTTTTTCCATCGTATAAAACGAATAATTGCAACCAGTGTGAAAGTGATGGTCATTTCTACGTTCCGGGCACCCTCGGCTTCACTCTAGGTCGTTGCTCCACCATATCGAATAGTTAGTGCCTTAGAAGTCATCGTCAGAAGCATAAAATACAGTATAAATGCAACAGTTCTTCCATCGTATAAAACGAATAATTGCAACCAGTATGAAAGTTATGGACATTTCTACTTTCCAGTCAACCTAGGCTTCACCCTAGGGCGTTGCTCCACTAGATCGAATAGTTAGGGCCTTAGAAGTCAACGCGCGAAACATAAAACACCAAATAAATAGAACAGGTTTTCTATTGTATAAATCGAATAATTGCTACCACTGTGAAAGTTATGGCCATTTCTACGTCGCGGGAAGCCTAGGCTTCACACTAGTGCGTTGTTCCACCAGATCGAATAGTTAAGGCCTAAGAAGTGAACGCCAGAAGCATAAAATACAATATAAATACAACAGTTTTTCCATCGTATAAACCGGATAATTGCAACCAGTATGAAAGTTATGGTCATTTCTACTTTCCCGGCACCCTAGGCTTCACTCTAGGGCGTTGCTCCACCATATCGAATACTTATTGCCTTAGAAGTCAACGCCAGAAGCATAAAATACAATATTAATACAACAGTTTTTCCATCGTATAACAGGAATAATTGCAACCAGTTTGAAAGTTATGGTCATTTCTACTTTCCGGGCAACCTAGGCTTCACCCTAGTGTGTAGCTCCACCAGATCGAATAGTTGGTGCCTTAGAAGTCAACGTCAGAAGCATAAGGTACAATATAAATACAACAGCTTTTACATCGTATAACAGGAACAATAGCAACCAGTGTGAAAGATATGGTCATTTCTACGTTCCGGGCAACCTAGGCGTCACTCTAAGGCGTTGCTCCACCAGATCGAATAGTTAGGGCCCAAGAAGTCAACGCCAGAAGCATAAAATACAATATAAATGCAACAGCTTTTCCATCGTATAAAATGAATAATTGCAAAGAGTGTGAAGGTAATGGTCATTTCTACGTTCCGGGCAACCTAGGTTTCACTCTAGGGCGTTGCTCCACCGGATCGAATAGTTAGTGCGTTAGAAGTGAACGTCAGAAGCATAAACTACAGTATAAATACAACAGCTTTTCCATCGTATAAAACGAATAATTGCAACCAGTATGAAAGTTATGGACATTTCTACTTTCCGGGCAACCTAGGCTTCACCCAAGGGCGATGCTCCACCAGATCGAATAGTTAGGGTCTTAGAAGTCAACGCGCGAAACATAAAACACAAAATAAATAGAACAGTTTTTCCACTGCATAAATCGAATAATTGCTACCAGTGTGAAAGTTATGGTCATTTCTACGTTCCGGGCATCCTAGGCTTCACCATAGTGCGTTGTTCCACCAGATCGAATAGTTAGGGCCTAAGAAGTCAACGCCAGAAGCATAAAATACAATATAAATACAACAGTTTTTCCATCGTATAAACCGGATAATTGCAACCAGTATGAAAGTTATGGTCATTTCTACTTTCCGGGCAACCTACGATTCACCCTAGGGCGCTGCTCCAACAGATTGAATAGTTAGTGCCTGAGAAGTCAACGCCCGAAGCATCAAATGCAATAAAAATACAACAGTTTTTCCATCATATAACAGGAGTAATTGCAACCAGTTTGAAAGTGATGGTCATTTCTACGTTCCGGGCACCCTAGGCTTCACTCTAGGGCGTTGCTCCACCGTATCGAATACTTAGTGCCTTAGAAGTCAACGCCAGAAGCATAAAATACAATATAAATACAACAGTTTTTCCATCGTATAAAACGAATAATTGCAACCAGTATGAAAGTTATGGACATTTCTACTTTCCGGGCAACCTAGGCTTCACCCTAGGGCGTTGCTCCAACAGACTGAATAGTTAGTGCCTTAGAAGTCAACGCCCGAAGCATAAAATGCAATAAAAATACAACAGTTTTTCCATCGTATAACAGGAATAATTATAACCAGTTTGAAAGTGATGGTCATTTCTACGTTCCGGGCAACCTAGGCTTCACTCTATGGCGTTGCTCCACCAGATCGAATAGTTAGGGCCTAAGAAGTCAACACCAGGAGCATAAAATACAATATAAATAAAACAGGTTTTCTATCCTATAATATGAATAATTGCAACCAGTGTGAAAGTGATGGTCATTTCTACATTCCGTGCAACCTAGACTTCACTCTAGGGCGTGTTCCACCAGATCGAATAGTTAGGGCCTAAGAAGTCAGCGCCAGAAGCATAAAATACAATATAAATACAACAGGTTTTCCATCCTATAATATGAATAATTGCAACCTGTGTGAAAGTGATGGTCATTTCTTCGTTCCGGGCAATCTATTCTTCACTCTAGTGCGTTGTTCCACCAGATCGAATGGTTAAGGCCTAAGAAGTGAACGCCAGAAGCATAAAATACAATAGAAATACAACAGTTTTTCCATCGTATAAAAGGGATAATTGCAACCAGTATGAAAGTTATGGTCATTTCTACTTTCCGGGCAACCTACGATTCACCCTAGGGCGTTGCTCCAACAGATTGAATAGTTTGTGCCTGAGAAGTCAACGCCCGAAGCATCAAATGCAATAAAAATACAACAGTTTTTCCATCATATAACAGGAGTAATTGCAACCAGTTTGAAAGTGATGGTCATTTCTACGTTCCGGGCACCCTAGGCTTCACTCTAGGGCGTTGCTCCACCATATCGAATACTCAGTGCCTTAGAAGTCAACGCCAGAAGCATAAAATACAATATAAATACAACAGTTTTTCCATCGTATAGAACGAATAATTGCAACCAGTATGAAAGTTATGGGCATTTCTACTTTCCGGACAACCTAGGCTTCACCCTAGGGCGTTGCTCCAACAGACTGAATAGTTAGTGCCTTAGAAGTCAACGCCCGAAGCATAAAATGCAATAAAAATACAACAGTCTTTCCATCGTATAACAGGAATAATTGTAACCAGTTTGAAAGTGATGGTCATTTCTACGTTCCGGGCAACCTAGGCTTCACTCTAGGGCGTTGCTCCACCAGATCGAATAGTTAGGGCCTAAGAAGTCAACACCAGGAGCATAAAATACAATATAAATAGAACAGGTTTTCCATCCTATAATATGAATAATTGCAACCAGTGTGAAAGTGATGGTCATTTCTACATTCCGTGCAACCTAGACTTCACTCTAGGGCGTGTTCCACCAGATCGAATAGTTAGGTCCTAAGAAGTCAGCGCCAGAAGCATAAAATACAATATAAATACAACAGGTTTTCCATCCTATAATATGAATAATTGCAACCTGTGTGAAAGTGATGGTCATTACTTCGTTCCGGGCAATCTAGACTTCACTCTAGTGCGTTGTTCCACCAGATCGAATGGTTAACGCCTAAGAAGTGAACGCCAGAAGCATAAAATACAGTATAAATACAACAGTTTTTCCATCGTATAAAACGAATAATTGCAACCAGTGTGAAAGTTATGGTCATTTCTACGTTCCGGGCAACCTAGGCTTCACTCTAGGGCGTTGCTCTACCAGCTCGAATGGTTGGTGCCTTAGAAGTCAACGTCAGAAGCTTAAAATACAATATAAATACAACAGCTTTTCCATCGTGTAAAACGAATAATTGCAACCAGTGTGAAAGTGATGGTCATTTCTACGTTCCGGGCAACCTAGGCTTCACCCTAGGGCGATGCTCCACCAGGTCGAATAGTTAGGGCCTTAGAAGTCAACGCGCGAAACATAAAACCCAAAATAAATAGAACAGTTTTTCCATTGTATAAATCGAATAATTCCCACCAGTGTGAAAGCTATGGTCATTTCTACGTTCCGGGCAGCCTAGGCTTCACCCTAGTGCGTTGTTCCACCAGATCTAATAGTTAAGGCCTAAGAAGTGAACGCCAGAAGCATAAAATACAATATAAATACAACAGCTTTTCCATCGTGTGAAACGGATAATTGCAACCAGTATGAATGTAATGGTCAAATCTACTTCCCGGGCAACCTAGGATTCACCCTAGGGCGTTGCTCCAACAGATTGAAAAGTTAGTGCCTAAGAAGTGAACGCCAGCAGCATTAAATACAATATAAATACAACAGTTTTTCCACCATATAACTGAAGTAATTGCAACCAGTTTGAAAGTGATGGTCATTTCTACGTTCCGGGCACCCTAGGCTTCACTCTAGGGCGTTGCTCGACCATATCGAATACTTAGTGCCTTAGAAGTCAACGCCAGAAGCATAAAATACAATATAAATACAACAGCTTTTCCATCGTATAACAGGAATAATTGCAACCAGTTTGAAAGTTATGGTCATTTCTATTTTCCGGGCAACCTATGCTTCACCCTAGGGCGTTGCTCCAACAGATTGAAAAGTTAGTGCCTAAGATGTGAACGCCAGGAGCATAAAATACAATATAAATAAAACAGGTTTTCCATCCTATAATATGAATAATTGCAACCAGTGTGAAAGTGATGGTCATTTCTACATTCCGTGCAACCTAGACTTCACTCTAGGGCGTGTTCCACCAGATCGAATAGTTAGGTCCTAAGAAGTCAGCGCCAGAAGCATAAAATACAATATAAATACAACAGGTTTTCCATCCTATAATATGAATAATTGCAACCTGTGTGAAAGTGATGGTCATTACTTCGTTCCGGGCAATCTAGACTTCACTCTAGTGCGTTGTTCCACCAGATCGAATGGTTAACGCCTAAGAAGTGAACGCCAGAAGCATAAAATACAATAGAAATACAACAGTTTTTCCATCGTATAAAAGGGATAATTGCAACCAGTATGAAAGTTATGGTCATTTCTACTTCCCGGGAAACCAAGGCTTCACTCTAGGGCGTTGCTCCAACAGATCGAATAGTTAGGGCCTCAGAAGTCAACGCCAGAAGCATAAAATATAATATAAATACAACAGTTTTTCAATCGTATAAAACGAATAATTGCAACCACTATGAAAGTTATGGTCATTTCTACTATCCGGGCAACCTAGGCTTCACTCTAGGGCGTTGCTCGACCATATCGAATACTTAGTGCCTTAGAAGTCAACGCCAGAAGCATAAAATACAATATAAATACAACAGTTTTTCCATCGTATAACAGGAATAATTGCAACCAGTTTGAAAGTTATGGTCATTTCTATTTTCCGGGCAACCTATGCTTCACCCTAGGGCGTTGTTCCACCCGATCGAATAGTTAGGGCCTAAGAAGTGAACGCCAGAAGCATATAATACAATATAAATACAACAGTTTTTCCATCGTATAAAACGAATAATTGCAGCCAGTGTGAAAGTTATGGTCATTTCTACGTTCCGGGCAACCTAGGCTTCACTCTAGGGCGTTGTTCCTACAGATCGAATAGTTGGTGCATTAGAAGTCAACGTCAGAAGCATAAAATACAATATAAATACAACAGTTTTTCCATCGTATAAAACGAACAATTGCAACCAGTATGAAAGTTATGGACATTTCTACTTTCCGGGCAGCCTAGGCTTCACCCTAGGGCGTTGCTCCAACAGATCGAATAGTTAGGGCCTTAGAAGTCAACACCAGGAGCATAAAATACAATATAAATACAACAGGTTTTCCATCCTATAATGTGAATAATTGCAACCTGTGTGAAAGTGATGGTCAGTTCTTCGTTCCGGGCAATCTAGACTTCACTCTAGTGCGTTGTTCCACCAGATCGAATGGTTAAGGCCTAAGAAGTGAACGCCAGAAGCATAAAATACAATATAAATACAACAGTTTTTCCATCGTATAAAACGGATAATTGCAACCAGTGTGAAAGTTATGGTCAATTCTACTTCCCGGGCAACCTAGGATTCACCCTAGGGCGTTGCTCCAACAGATTGAAAAGTTAGTGCCTAAGATGTGAACGCCAGAATCATAAAATACAATATAAATACAACAGTTTTTCCATCGCATAAACCGGATAATTTCAACCAGTATGAAAGCTATGGTCATTTCTACTTTCCGGGCAACCTAGGATTCACCCTAGGGCGTTGCTCCAACAGATTGAATAGTTAGTGCCTGAGAAGTCAACGCCCGAAGCATCAAATGCAATAAAAATACAACAGTTTTTCCATCATATAACAGGAGTAATTGCAACCCGTTTGAAAGTGATGGTCATTTCTACGTTCCGGGCACCCTAGGCTTCACTCTAGGGCGTTGCTCCACCATATCGAATACTCAGTGCCTTAGAAGTCAACGCCCGAAGCATAAAATGCAATAAAAATACAACAGTTTTTCCATCGTATAACAGGAATAATTGTAACCAGTTTGAAAGTGATGGTCATTTCTACGTTCCGGGCAACCTAGGCTTCACTCTAGGGCGTTGCTCCACCAGATCGAATAGTTAGGGCCTAAGAAGTCAACACCAGGAGCATAAAGTACAATATAAATAAAACAGGTTTTCCATCCTATAATATGAATAATTGCAACCAGTGTGAAGGTGATGGTCATTTCTACGTTCCGTGCAACCTAGACTTCACTCTAGGGCGTGTTCCACCAGATCGAATAGTTAGGGCCTAAGAAGTCAGCGCCAGAAGCATAAAATACAATATAAATATAACAGTTTTTCCGTCGAATAAAACGAATAATAGCCACCAGTGTGAAAGATATGGTCATCTCTACGTTCCGGGCAACCTAGGCTTCACTCTAGGGCGTTGCTCCACCTGCTCCGATGGTTGGTGCCTTAGAAGTCAACGTCAGAAGCTTAAAATACAATATAAATACAACAGTTTTTCCATCGTATAAAACGGATAATTGCAACCAGTATGAAAGTAATGGTCATATCTACTTCCCGGGCAACCTAGGATTCACCCTAGGGCGTTGCTCCAACAGATTCAAAAGTTAGTGCCTCAGAAGTGAACGCCAGAAGCATTAAATACAGTATAAATACAACAGTTTTTCCATCGTATTAACCGGATAATTGCAACCAGTATGAAAGTTATTTTCATTTCCACTTTCCGGGCAACCTAGGATTCACCCTAGGGCGTTGCTCCAACAGATTGAATAGTTAGTGCCTTAGAAGTCAACGACCGAAGCATCAAATGCAATAAAAATACAACAGTTTTTCCATCATATAACAGGAGTAATTGCAACCCGTTTGAAAGTGATGGTCATTTCTACGTTCCGGGCACCCTAGGCTTCACTCTAGGGCGTTGCTCCACCATATCGAATACTCAGTGCCTTAGAAGTCAACGCCCGAAGCATAAAATGCAATAAAAATACAACAGTTTTTCCATCGTATAACAGGAATAATTGTAACCAGTTTGAAAGTGATGGTCATTTCTACGTTCCGGGCAACCTAGGCTTCACTCTAGGGCGTTGCTCCACCAGATCGAATAGTTAGGGCCTAAGAAGTCAACACCAGGAGCATAAAGTACAATATAAATAAAACAGGTTTTCCATCCTATAATATGAATAATTGCAACCAGTGTGAAGGTGATGGTCATTTCTACGTTCCGTGCAACCTAGACTTCACTCTAGGGCGTGTTCCACCAGATCGAATAGTTAGGGCCTAAGAAGTCAGCGCCAGAAGCATAAAATACAATATAAATATAACAGTTTTTCCGTCGAATAAAACGAATAATAGCCACCAGTGTGAAAGATATGGTCATCTCTACGTTCCGGGCAACCTAGGCTTCACTCTAGGGCGTTGCTCCACCTGCTCCGATGGTTGGTGCCTTAGAAGTCAACGTCAGAAGCTTAAAATACAATATAAATACAACAGTTTTTCCATCGTATAAAACGGATAATTGCAACCAGTATGAAAGTAATGGTCATATCTACTTCCCGGGCAACCTAGGATTCACCCTAGGGCGTTGCTCCAACAGATTCAAAAGTTAGTGCCTCAGAAGTGAACGCCAGAAGCATTAAATACAGTATAAATACAACAGTTTTTCCATCGTATTAACCGGATAATTGCAACCAGTATGAAAGTTATTTTCATTTCCACTTTCCGGGCAACCTAGGATTCACCCTAGGGCGTTGCTCCAACAGATTGAATAGTTAGTGCCTTAGAAGGCAACGACCGAAGCATCAAATGCAATAAAAATACAACAGTTTTTCCATCATATAACAGGAGTCATTGCAACCAGTTTGAAAGTGATGGTCATTTCTACGTTCCGGGCACCCTAGGCTTCACCCTAGGGCGTTGCTCCACCATATCGAATACTTAGTGCCTTAGAAGTCAACGCCAGAAGCATAAAATACAATATAAATACAACAGTTTTTCCATCGTATAACAGGAATAATTGCAACCAGTTCGAAAGTTATGGTCATTTCTACTTTCCGGGCAACCTAGACTTCACCCTAGGGCGTTGTTCCACCCGATCGAATAGTTAGGGCTAAAAAGTGAACGCCGGAAGCATATAATACAATATAAATACAACAGTTTTTCCATCGTATAATACGAATAATTGCAACCAGTGTGAAAGTTATGGTCATTTCTACGTTCCGGGCAACCTAGGCTTCACTCTAGGGCGTTGTTCCTACAGGTCGAATAGTTGGTGACTTAGAAGTCAACGTCAGAAGCGTAAAATACAATATAAATACAACAGTTTTTCCATCGTATAAAACGAATAATTGCAACTAGTATGAAAGTTATGGACATTCCTACTTTCCGGGCAGCCTAGGCTTCACCCTAGGGCGTTGCTCCAACAGATTGAATAGTTAGGGCCTTAGAAGTCAACACCAGGAGCATAAAATACAATAAAAATACAACAGGTTTTCCATCCTATAATATGAATAATTGCAACCTGTAAGAAAGTGATGGTCATTTCTTCGTTCCGGGCAATCTAGACTTCACTCTAGTGCGTTGTTCCACCAGATCGAATGGTTAAGGCCTAGGAAGTGAACGCCAGAAGCATAAAATACAATATAAATGCAACAGTTTTTCCATCGTATAAAACGGATAATTGCAACCAGTATGAAAGTTATGGTCATTTCTACTTCCCGGGCAACCTAGGATTCACGCTAGGGCGTTGCTCCAACAGATTGAAAAGTTAGTGCCTAAGAAGTGAACGCCAGAATCATAAACCACAATATAAATACAACAGTTTTTCCATCGTATAAACCGGATAATTGCAACCAGTATGAAAGTTATGGTCATTTCTACTTTCCGGGCAACCTAGGATTCACCCTAGGGCGTTGCTCCACCAGATCGAATAGTTAGGGCCTTAGAAGTCAACGCCAGAAGCATAAGGTACATTATAAATACAACAGCTTTTCCATCGTATAACAGGAACAATACCAACCAGTGTGAAAGATATGGTCACTTCTACGTTCCGGGCAACCTAGGCGTCACTCTAAGGCGTCGCTCCACCAGATCGAATAGTTAGGGCCTAAGAGGTCAACGCCAGAAGCATAAAATACAATATAAATGCAACAGCTTTTCCAACGTATAAAATGAATAATTGCAAAGAGTGTGAAAGTAATGGTCATATCTACGTTCCGGGCAACCTAGGTTTCACTCTAGGGCGTTGCTCCACCAGATCGAATAGTTAGTGCCTTAGAAGTCAACGTCGGAAGCATAAAATACAGTATAAATACAACAGTTTTTCCATCGTATAAAACGAATAATTGCAACCAGTGTGAAAGTAATGGTCATTTCTACGTTCCGGGCAACCTAGGCTTCACTCTAGGGCGTTGCTCCACCTGGTCGAATGGTTGGTGCCTTAGAAGTCAACGTCAGAAGCTTAAAATACAATATAAATACAACTGTTTTTCCATCGTATAAAACGAATAATTGCAACCAGTGTGAAAGTGATCGTCATTTCTACCTTCCGGGCAACCTAGGCTTCACCCTAGGGCGTTGTTCCACCCGATCGAATAGTTAGGGCTAAAAAGTGAACGCCGGAAGCATATAATACAATATAAATACAACAGTTTTTCCATCGTATAATACGAATAATTGCAACCAGTGTGAAAGTTATGGTCATTTCTACGTTCCGGGCAACCTAGGCTTCACTCTAGGGCGTTGTTCCTACAGGTCGAATAGTTGGTGACTTAGAAGTCAACGTCAGAAGCGTAAAATACAATATAAATACAACAGTTTTTCCATCGTATAAAACGAATAATTGCAACTAGTATGAAAGTTATGGACATTCCTACTTTCCGGGCAGCCTAGGCTTCACCCTAGGGCGTTGCTCCAACAGATTGAATAGTTAGGGCCTTAGAAGTCAACACCAGGAGCATAAAATACAATAAAAATACAACAGGTTTTCCATCCTATAATATGAATAATTGCAACCTGTAAGAAAGTGATGGTCATTTCTTCGTTCCGGGCAATCTAGACTTCACTCTAGTGCGTTGTTCCACCAGATCGAATGGTTAAGGCCTAGGAAGTGAACGCCAGAAGCATAAAATACAATATAAATGCAACAGTTTTTCCATCGTATAAAACGGATAATTGCAACCAGTATGAAAGTTATGGTCATTTCTACTTCCCGGGCAACCTAGGATTCACGCTAGGGCGTTGCTCCAACAGATTGAAAAGTTAGTGCCTAAGAAGTGAACGCCAGAATCATAAACCACAATATAAATACAACAGTTTTTCCATCGTATAAACCGGATAATTGCAACCAGTATGAAAGTTATGGTCATTTCTACTTTCCGGGCAACCTAGGATTCACCCTAGGGCGTTGCTCCACCAGATCGAATAGTTAGGGCCTTAGAAGTCAACGCCAGAAGCATAAGGTACATTATAAATACAACAGCTTTTCCATCGTATAACAGGAACAATACCAACCAGTGTGAAAGATATGGTCACTTCTACGTTCCGGGCAACCTAGGCGTCACTCTAAGGCGTCGCTCCACCAGATCGAATAGTTAGGGCCTAAGAGGTCAACGCCAGAAGCATAAAATACAATATAAATGCAACAGCTTTTCCAACGTATAAAATGAATAATTGCAAAGAGTGTGAAAGTAATGGTCATATCTACGTTCCGGGCAACCTAGGTTTCACTCTAGGGCGTTGCTCCACCAGATCGAATAGTTAGTGCCTTAGAAGTCAACGTCGGAAGCATAAAATACAGTATAAATACAACAGTTTTTCCATCGTATAAAACGAATAATTGCAACCAGTGTGAAAGTAATGGTCATTTCTACGTTCCGGGCAACCTAGGCTTCACTCTAGGGCGTTGCTCCACCTGGTCGAATGGTTGGTGCCTTAGAAGTCAACGTCAGAAGCTTAAAATACAATATAAATACAACTGTTTTTCCATCGTATAAAACGAATAATTGCAACCAGTGTGAAAGTGATCGTCATTTCTACCTTCCGGGCAACCTAGGCTTCACCCTAGGGCGTTGCTCCACCAGATCGAATAGTTAGGGCCTTAGAAGTCAACGCCAGAAGCATAAGGTACATTATAAATACAACAGCTTTTCCATCGTATAACAGGAACAATAGCAACCAGTGTGAAAGATATGGTCATTTCTACGTTCCGGGCAACCTAGGCGTCACTCTAAGGCGTTGCGCCACCAGATCGAATAGTTAGGGCCTAAGAAGTCAACGCCAGAAGCATAAAATACAATATAAATGCAACAGCTTTTCCATCGTATAAAATGAATAATTGCAAAGAGTTTAAATGTAATGGTCATTTCTACGTTCCGGGCAACCTAGGTTTCACTCTAGGGCGTTGCTCCACCAGACCGAATAGTTAGTGCCTTAGAAGTCAACGTCAGAAGCATAAAATACAGTATAAATACAACAGTTTTTCCATCGTATAAGACGAATAATTGCAACCTGTCCGAAAGTTATGGACATTTCTACTTTCCGGGCAACCTAGGCTTCACCCTAGGGCGATGCTCCACCAGATCGAATAGTTAGGACCTTAGAAGTCATCGCGCGAAACATAAAACACAAAATAAATAGAACAGTTTTTCCATTGTGTAAATCGAATAATTCCTACCAGTGTGAAAGTTATGGTCATTTCTACGTTCCGGGCAGCCTAGGCTTCACCCTAGTGCGTTGTTCCACCAGATCGAATAGTTAAGGCCTAAGAAGTGAGCGCCAGAAGCATAAAATTCAATATAAATACAACAGTTTTTCCATCGTATAAAACGGATAATTGCAACCAGTATGAAAGTAATGGTCATATCTACTTCCCAGGCAACCTAGGATTCACCCTAGGGCGTTGCTCCAACAGATTCAAAAGTTAGTGCCTCAGAAGTGAACGCCAGAAGCATTAAATACAATATAAATACAACAGTTTTTCCATCGTATTAACCGGATAATTGCAACCAGTATGAAAGTTATTTTCATTTCCACTTCCCGGGCAACCTAGGATTCACGCTAGGGCGTTGCTCCAACAGATTGAAAAGTTAGTGCCTAAGATGTGAACGCCAGAATCATAAAATACAATATAAATACAACAGTTTTTCCATCGCATAAACCGGATAATTTCAACCAGTATGAAAGCTATGGTCATTTCTACTTTCCGGGCAACCTAGGATTCACCCTAGGGCGTTGCTCCAACAGATTGAATAGTTAGTGCCTGAGAAGTCAACGCCCGAAGCATCAAATGCAATAAAAATACAACAGTTTTTCCATCATATAACAGGAGTAATTGCAACCCGTTTGAAAGTGATGGTCATTTCTACGTTCCGGGCACCCTAGGCTTCACTCTAGGGCGTTGCTCCACCATATCGAATACTCAGTGCCTTAGAAGTCAACGCCCGAAGCATAAAATGCAATAAAAATACAACAGTTTTTCCATCGTATAACAGGAATAATTGTAACCAGTTTGAAAGTGATGGTCATTTCTACGTTCCGGGCAACCTAGGCTTCACTCTAGGGCGTTGCTCCACCAGATCGAATAGTTAGGGCCTAAGAAGTCAACACCAGGAGCATAAAGTACAATATAAATAAAACAGGTTTTCCATCCTATAATATGAATAATTGCAACCAGTGTGAAGGTGATGGTCATTTCTACGTTCCGTGCAACCTAGACTTCACTCTAGGGCGTGTTCCACCAGATCGAATAGTTAGGGCCTAAGAAGTCAGCGCCAGAAGCATAAAATACAATATAAATATAACAGTTTTTCCGTCGAATAAAACGAATAATAGCCACCAGTGTGAAAGATATGGTCATCTCTACGTTCCGGGCAACCTAGGCTTCACTCTAGGGCGTTGCTCCACCTGCTCGGATGGTTGGTGCCTTAGAAGTCAACGTCAGAAGCTTAAAATACAATATAAATACAACAGTTTTTCCATCGTATAAAACGGATAATTGCAACCAGTATGAAAGTAATGGTCATATCTACTTCCCGGGCAACCTAGGATTCACCCTAGGGCGTTGCTCCAACAGATTGAAAAGTTAGTGCCTCAGAAGTGAACGCCAGAAGCATTAAATACAGTATAAATACAACAGTTTTTCCATCGTATTAACCGGATAATTGCAACCAGTATGAAAGTTATTTTCATTTCCACTTTCCGGGCAACCTAGGATTCACCCTAGGGCGTTGCTCCAACAGATTGAATAGTTAGTGCCTTAGAAGTCAACGACCGAAGCATCAAATGCAATAAAAATACAACAGTTTTTCCATCATATAACAGGAGTCATTGCAACCAGTTTGAAAGTGATGGTCATTTCTACGTTCCGGGCACCCTAGGCTTCACCCTAGGGCGTTGCTCCACCATATCGAATACTTAGTGCCTTAGAAGTCAACGCCAGAAGCATAAAATACAATATAAATACAACAGTTTTTCCATCGTATAACAGGAATAATTGCAACCAGTTCGAAAGTTATGGTCATTTCTACTTTCCGGGCAACCTAGACTTCACCCTAGGGCGTTGTTCCACCCGATCGAATAGTTAGGGCTAAAAAGTGAACGCCGGAAGCATATAATACAATATAAATACAACAGTTTTTCCATCGTATAATACGAATAATTGCAACCAGTGTGAAAGTTATGGTCATTTCTACGTTCCGGGCAACCTAGGCTTCACTCTAGGGCGTTGTTCCTACAGGTCGAATAGTTGGTGACTTAGAAGTCAACGTCAGAAGCGTAAAATACAATATAAATACAACAGTTTTTCCATCGTATAAAACGAATAATTGCAACTAGTATGAAAGTTATGGACATTCCTACTTTCCGGGCAGCCTAGGCTTCACCCTAGGGCGTTGCTCCAACAGATTGAATAGTTAGGGCCTTAGAAGTCAACACCAGGAGCATAAAATACAATAAAAATACAACAGGTTTTCCATCCTATAATATGAATAATTGCAACCTGTAAGAAAGTGATGGTCATTTCTTCGTTCCGGGCAATCTAGACTTCACTCTAGTGCGTTGTTCCACCAGATCGAATGGTTAAGGCCTAGGAAGTGAACGCCAGAAGCATAAAATACAATATAAATGCAACAGTTTTTCCATCGTATAAAACGGATAATTGCAACCAGTATGAAAGTTATGGTCATTTCTACTTCCCGGGCAACCTAGGATTCACGCTAGGGCGTTGCTCCAACAGATTGGAAAGTTAATGCCTAAGAAGTGAACGCCAGAATCATAAACCACAATATAAATACAACAGTTTTTCCATCGTATAAACCGGATAATTGCAACCAGTATGAAAGTTATGGTCATTTCTACTTTCCGGGCAACCTAGGATTCACCCTAGGGCGTTGCTCCACCAGATCGAATAGTTAGGGCCTTAGAAGTCAACGCCAGAAGCATAAGGTACATTATAAATACAACAGCTTTTCCATCGTATAACAGGAACAATACCAACCAGTGTGAAAGATATGGTCACTTCTACGTTCCGGGCAACCTAGGCGTCACTCTAAGGCGTCGCTCCACCAGATCGAATAGTTAGGGCCTAAGAGGTCAACGCCAGAAGCATAAAATACAATATAAATGCAACAGCTTTTCCAACGTATAAAATGAATAATTGCAAAGAGTGTGAAAGTAATGGTCATATCTACGTTCCGGGCAACCTAGGTTTCACTCTAGGGCGTTGCTCCACCAGATCGAATAGTTAGTGCCTTAGAAGTCAACGTCGGAAGCATAAAATACAGTATAAATACAACAGTTTTTCCATCGTATAAAACGAATAATTGCAACCAGTGTGAAAGTAATGGTCATTTCTACGTTCCGGGCAACCTAGGCTTCACTCTAGGGCGTTGCTCCACCTGCTCGAATGGTTGGTGCCTTAGAAGTCAACGTCAGAAGCTTAAAATACAATATAAATACAACTGTTTTTCCATCGTATAAAACGAATAATTGCAACCAGTGTGAAAGTGATCGTCATTTCTACCTTCCGGGCAACCTAGGCTTCACCCTAGGGCGTTGCTCCACCAGATCGAATAGTTAGGGCCTTAGAAGTCAACGCCAGAAGCATAAGGTACATTATAAATACAACAGCTTTTCCATCGTATAACAGGAACAATAGCAACCAGTGTGAAAGATATGGTCATTTCTACGTTCCGGGCAACCTAGGCGTCACTCTAAGGCGTTGCGCCACCAGATCGAATAGTTAGGGCCTAAGAAGTCAACGCCAGAAGCATAAAATACAATATAAATGCAACAGCTTTTCCATCGTATAAAATGAATAATTGCAAAGAGTTTAAATGTAATGGTCATTTCTACGTTCCGGGCAACCTAGGTTTCACTCTAGGGCGTTGCTCCACCAGACCGAATAGTTAGTGCCTTAGAAGTCAACGTCAGAAGCATAAAATACAGTATAAATACAACAGTTTTTCCATCGTATAAGACGAATAATTGCAACCTGTCCGAAAGTTATGGACATTTCTACTTTCCGGGCAACCTAGGCTTCACCCTAGGGCGATGCTCCACCAGATCGAATAGTTAGGACCTTAGAAGTCATCGCGCGAAACATAAAACACAAAATAAATAGAACAGTTTTTCCATTGTGTAAATCGAATAATTCCTACCAGTGTGAAAGTTATGGTCATTTCTACGTTCCGGGCAGCCTAGGCTTCACCCTAGTGCGTTGTTCCACCAGATCGAATAGTTAAGGCCTAAGAAGTGAGCGCCAGAAGCATAAAATTCAATATAAATACAACAGTTTTTCCATCGTATAAAACGGATAATTGCAACCAGTATGAAAGTAATGGTCATATCTACTTCCCAGGCAACCTAGGATTCACCCTAGGGCGTTGCTCCAACAGATTCAAAAGTTAGTGCCTCAGAAGTGAACGCCAGAAGCATTAAATACAATATAAATACAACAGTTTTTCCATCGTATTAACCGGATAATTGCAACCAGTATGAAAGTTATTTTCATTTCCACTTCCCGGGCAACCTAGGATTCACGCTAGGGCGTTGCTCCAACAGATTGAAAAGTTAGTGCCTAAGATGTGAACGCCAGAATCATAAAATACAATATAAATACAACAGTTTTTCCATCGCATAAACCGGATAATTTCAACCAGTATGAAAGCTATGGTCATTTCTACTTTCCGGGCAACCTAGGATTCACCCTAGGGCGTTGCTCCAACAGATTGAATAGTTAGTGCCTGAGAAGTCAACGCCCGAAGCATCAAATGCAATAAAAATACAACAGTTTTTCCATCATATAACAGGAGTAATTGCAACCCGTTTGAAAGTGATGGTCATTTCTACGTTCCGGGCACCCTAGGCTTCACTCTAGGGCGTTGCTCCACCATATCGAATACTCAGTGCCTTAGAAGTCAACGCCCGAAGCATAAAATGCAATAAAAATACAACAGTTTTTCCATCGTATAACAGGAATAATTGTAACCAGTTTGAAAGTGATGGTCATTTCTACGTTCCGGGCAACCTAGGCTTCACTCTAGGGCGTTGCTCCACCAGATCGAATAGTTAGGGCCTAAGAAGTCAACACCAGGAGCATAAAGTACAATATAAATAAAACAGGTTTTCCATCCTATAATATGAATAATTGCAACCAGTGTGAAGGTGATGGTCATTTCTACGTTCCGTGCAACCTAGACTTCACTCTAGGGCGTGTTCCACCAGATCGAATAGTTAGGGCCTAAGAAGTCAGCGCCAGAAGCATAAAATACAATATAAATATAACAGTTTTTCCGTCGAATAAAACGAATAATAGCCACCAGTGTGAAAGATATGGTCATCTCTACGTTCCGGGCAACCTAGGCTTCACTCTAGGGCGTTGCTCCACCTGCTCGGATGGTTGGTGCCTTAGAAGTCAACGTCAGAAGCTTAAAATACAATATAAATACAACAGTTTTTCCATCGTATAAAACGGATAATTGCAACCAGTATGAAAGTAATGGTCATATCTACTTCCCGGGCAACCTAGGATTCACCCTAGGGCGTTGCTCCAACAGATTGAAAAGTTAGTGCCTCAGAAGTGAACGCCAGAAGCATTAAATACAGTATAAATACAACAGTTTTTCCATCGTATTAACCGGATAATTGCAACCAGTATGAAAGTTATTTTCATTTCCACTTTCCGGGCAACCTAGGATTCACCCTAGGGCGTTGCTCCAACAGATTGAATAGTTAGTGCCTTAGAAGTCAACGACCGAAGCATCAAATGCAATAAAAATACAACAGTTTTTCCATCATATAACAGGAGTCATTGCAACCAGTTTGAAAGTGATGGTCATTTCTACGTTCCGGGCACCCTAGGCTTCACCCTAGGGCGTTGCTCCACCATATCGAATACTTAGTGCCTTAGAAGTCAACGCCAGAAGCATAAAATACAATATAAATACAACAGTTTTTCCATCGTATAACAGGAATAATTGCAACCAGTTCGAAAGTTATGGTCATTTCTACTTTCCGGGCAACCTAGACTTCACCCTAGGGCGTTGTTCCACCCGATCGAATAGTTAGGGCTAAAAAGTGAACGCCGGAAGCATATAATACAATATAAATACAACAGTTTTTCCATCGTATAATACGAATAATTGCAACCAGTGTGAAAGTTATGGTCATTTCTACGTTCCGGGCAACCTAGGCTTCACTCTAGGGCGTTGTTCCTACAGGTCGAATAGTTGGTGACTTAGAAGTCAACGTCAGAAGCGTAAAATACAATATAAATACAACAGTTTTTCCATCGTATAAAACGAATAATTGCAACTAGTATGAAAGTTATGGACATTCCTACTTTCCGGGCAGCCTAGGCTTCACCCTAGGGCGTTGCTCCAACAGATTGAATAGTTAGGGCCTTAGAAGTCAACACCAGGAGCATAAAATACAATAAAAATACAACAGGTTTTCCATCCTATAATATGAATAATTGCAACCTGTAAGAAAGTGATGGTCATTTCTTCGTTCCGGGCAATCTAGACTTCACTCTAGTGCGTTGTTCCACCAGATCGAATGGTTAAGGCCTAGGAAGTGAACGCCAGAAGCATAAAATACAATATAAATGCAACAGTTTTTCCATCGTATAAAACGGATAATTGCAACCAGTATGAAAGTTATGGTCATTTCTACTTCCCGGGCAACCTAGGATTCACGCTAGGGCGTTGCTCCAACAGATTGGAAAGTTAATGCCTAAGAAGTGAACGCCAGAATCATAAACCACAATATAAATACAACAGTTTTTCCATCGTATAAACCGGATAATTGCAACCAGTATGAAAGTTATGGTCATTTCTACTTTCCGGGCAACCTAGGATTCACCCTAGGGCGTTGCTCCACCAGATCGAATAGTTAGGGCCTTAGAAGTCAACGCCAGAAGCATAAGGTACATTATAAATACAACAGCTTTTCCATCGTATAACAGGAACAATACCAACCAGTGTGAAAGATATGGTCACTTCTACGTTCCGGGCAACCTAGGCGTCACTCTAAGGCGTCGCTCCACCAGATCGAATAGTTAGGGCCTAAGAGGTCAACGCCAGAAGCATAAAATACAATATAAATGCAACAGCTTTTCCAACGTATAAAATGAATAATTGCAAAGAGTGTGAAAGTAATGGTCATATCTACGTTCCGGGCAACCTAGGTTTCACTCTAGGGCGTTGCTCCACCAGATCGAATAGTTAGTGCCTTAGAAGTCAACGTCGGAAGCATAAAATACAGTATAAATACAACAGTTTTTCCATCGTATAAAACGAATAATTGCAACCAGTGTGAAAGTAATGGTCATTTCTACGTTCCGGGCAACCTAGGCTTCACTCTAGGGCGTTGCTCCACCTGCTCGAATGGTTGGTGCCTTAGAAGTCAACGTCAGAAGCTTAAAATACAATATAAATACAACTGTTTTTCCATCGTATAAAACGAATAATTGCAACCAGTGTGAAAGTGATCGTCATTTCTACCTTCCGGGCAACCTAGGCTTCACCCTAGGGCGTTGCTCCACCAGATCGAATAGTTAGGGCCTTAGAAGTCAACGCCAGAAGCATAAGGTACATTATAAATACAACAGCTTTTCCATCGTATAACAGGAACAATAGCAACCAGTGTGAAAGATATGGTCATTTCTACGTTCCGGGCAACCTAGGCGTCACTCTAAGGCGTTGCGCCACCAGATCGAATAGTTAGGGCCTAAGAAGTCAACGCCAGAAGCATAAAATACAATATAAATGCAACAGCTTTTCCATCGTATAAAATGAATAATTGCAAAGAGTTTAAATGTAATGGTCATTTCTACGTTCCGGGCAACCTAGGTTTCACTCTAGGGCGTTGCTCCACCAGACCGAATAGTTAGTGCCTTAGAAGTCAACGTCAGAAGCATAAAATACAGTATAAATACAACAGTTTTTCCATCGTATAAGACGAATAATTGCAACCTGTCCGAAAGTTATGGACATTTCTACTTTCCGGGCAACCTAGGCTTCACCCTAGGGCGATGCTCCACCAGATCGAATAGTTAGGACCTTAGAAGTCATCGCGCGAAACATAAAACACAAAATAAATAGAACAGTTTTTCCATTGTGTAAATCGAATAATTCCTACCAGTGTGAAAGTTATGGTCATTTCTACGTTCCGGGCAGCCTAGGCTTCACCCTAGTGCGTTGTTCCACCAGATCGAATAGTTAAGGCCTAAGAAGTGAGCGCCAGAAGCATAAAATTCAATATAAATACAACAGTTTTTCCATCGTATAAAACGGATAATTGCAACCAGTATGAAAGTAATGGTCATATCTACTTCCCAGGCAACCTAGGATTCACCCTAGGGCGTTGCTCCAACAGATTCAAAAGTTAGTGCCTCAGAAGTGAACGCCAGAAGCATTAAATACAATATAAATACAACAGTTTTTCCATCGTATTAACCGGATAATTGCAACCAGTATGAAAGTTATTTTCATTTCCACTTCCCGGGCAACCTAGGATTCACGCTAGGGCGTTGCTCCAACAGATTGAAAAGTTAGTGCCTAAGATGTGAACGCCAGAATCATAAAATACAATATAAATACAACAGTTTTTCCATCGCATAAACCGGATAATTTCAACCAGTATGAAAGCTATGGTCATTTCTACTTTCCGGGCAACCTAGGATTCACCCTAGGGCGTTGCTCCAACAGATTGAATAGTTAGTGCCTGAGAAGTCAACGCCCGAAGCATCAAATGCAATAAAAATACAACAGTTTTTCCATCATATAACAGGAGTAATTGCAACCCGTTTGAAAGTGATGGTCATTTCTACGTTCCGGGCACCCTAGGCTTCACTCTAGGGCGTTGCTCCACCATATCGAATACTCAGTGCCTTAGAAGTCAACGCCCGAAGCATAAAATGCAATAAAAATACTACAGTTTTTCCATCGTATAACAGGAATAATTGTAACCAGTTTGAAAGTGATGGTCATTTCTACGTTCCGGGCAACCTAGGCTTCACTCTAGGGCGTTGCTCCACCAGATCGAATAGTTAGGGCCTAAGAAGTCAACACCAGGAGCATAAAGTACAATATAAATAAAACAGGTTTTCCATCCTATAATATGAATAATTGCAACCAGTGTGAAGGTGATGGTCATTTCTACGTTCCGTGCAACCTAGACTTCACTCTAGGGCGTGTTCCACCAGATCGAATAGTTAGGGCCTAAGAAGTCAGCGCCAGAAGCATAAAATACAATATAAATATAACAGTTTTTCCGTCGAATAAAACGAATAATAGCCACCAGTGTGAAAGATATGGTCATCTCTACGTTCCGGGCAACCTAGGCTTCACTCTAGGGCGTTGCTCCACCTGCTCGGATGGTTGGTGCCTTAGAAGTCAACGTCAGAAGCTTAAAATACAATATAAATACAACAGTTTTTCCATCGTATAAAACGGATAATTGCAACCAGTATGAAAGTAATGGTCATATCTACTTCCCGGGCAACCTAGGATTCACCCTAGGGCGTTGCTCCAACAGATTCAAAAGTTAGTGCCTCAGAAGTGAACGCCAGAAGCATTAAATACAGTATAAATACAACAGTTTTTCCATCGTATTAACCGGATAATTGCAACCAGTATGAAAGTTATTTTCATTTCCACTTTCCGGGCAACCTAGGATTCACCCTAGGGCGTTGCTCCAACAGATTGAATAGTTAGTGCCTTAGAAGTCAACGACCGAAGCATCAAATGCAATAAAAATACAACAGTTTTTCCATCATATAACAGGAGTCATTGCAACCAGTTTGAAAGTGATGGTCATTTCTACGTTCCGGGCACCCTAGGCTTCACCCTAGGGCGTTGCTCCACCATATCGAATACTTAGTGCCTTAGAAGTCAACGCCAGAAGCATAAAATACAATATAAATACAACAGTTTTTCCATCGTATAACAGGAATAATTGCAACCAGTTCGAAAGTTATGGTCATTTCTACTTTCCGGGCAACCTAGACTTCACCCTAGGGCGTTGTTCCACCCGATCGAATAGTTAGGACTAAAAAGTGAACGCCGGAAGCATATAATACAATATAAATACAACAGTTTTTCCATCGTATAATACGAATAATTGCAACCAGTGTGAAAGTTATGGTCATTTCTACGTTCCGGGCAACCTAGGCTTCACTCTAGGGCGTTGTTCCTACAGGTCGAATAGTTGGTGACTTAGAAGTCAACGTCAGAAGCGTAAAATACAATATAAATACAACAGTTTTTCCATCGTATAAAACGAATAATTGCAACTAGTATGAAAGTTATGGACATTCCTACTTTCCGGGCAGCCTAGGCTTCACCCTAGGGCGTTGCTCCAACAGATTAAATAGTTAGGGCCTTAGAAGTCAACACCAGGAGCATAAAATACAATAAAAATACAACAGGTTTTCCATCCTATAATATGAATAATTGCAACCTGTAAGAAAGTGATGGTCATTTCTTCGTTCCGGGCAATCTAGACTTCACTCTAGTGCGTTGTTCCACCAGATCGAATGGTTAAGGCCTAAGAAGTGAACGCCAGAAGCATAAAATACAATATAAATGCAACAGTTTTTCCATCGTATAAAACGGATAATTGCAACCAGTATAAAAGTTATGGTCATTTCTACTTCCCGGGCAACCTAGGATTCACGCTAGGGCGTTCCTCCAACAGATTGAAAAGTTAGTGCCTAAGAAGTGAACGCCAGAATCATAAACCACAATATAAATACAACAGTTTTTCCATCGTATAAACCGGATAATTGCAACCAGTATGAAAGTTATGGTCATTTCTACTTTCCGGGCAACCTAGGATTCACCCTAGGGCGTTGCTCCACCAGATCGAATAGTTAGGGCCTTAGAAGTCAACGCCAGAAGCATAAGGTACATTATAAATACAACAGCTTTTCCATCGTATAACAGGAACAATAGCAACCAGTGTGAAAGATATGGTCATTTCTACGTTCCGGGCAACCTAGGCGTCACTCTAAGGCGTTGCGCCACCAGATCGAATAGTTAGGGCCTAAGAAGTCAACGCCAGAAGCATAAAATACAATATAAATGCAACAGCTTTTCCATCGTATAAAACGAATAATTGCAAAGAGTTTAAATGTAATGGTCATTTCTACGTTCCGGGCAACCTAGGTTTCACTCTAGGGCGTTGCTCCACCAGACCGAATAGTTAGTGCCTTAGAAGTCAACGTCAGAAGCATAAAATACAGTATAAATACAACAGTTTTTCCATCGTATAAGACGAATAATTGCAACCTGTCCGAAAGTTATGGACATTTCTACTTTCCGGGCAACCTAGGCTTCACCCTAGGGCGATGCTCCACCAGATCGAATAGTTAGGACCTTAGAAGTCATCGCGCGAAACATAAAACACAAAATAAATAGAACAGTTTTTCCATTGTGTAAATCGAATAATTCCTACCAGTGTGAAAGTTATGGTCATTTCTACGTTCCGGGCAGCCTAGGCTTCACTCTAGTGCGTTGTTCCACCAGATCGAATAGTTAAGGCCTAAGAAGTGAGCGCCAGAAGCATAAAATTCAATATAAATACAACAGTTTTTCCATCGTATAAAACGGATAATTGCAACCAGTATGAAAGTAATGGTCATATCTACTTCCCGGGCAACCTAGGATTCACCCTAGGGCGTTGCTCCAACAGATTCAAAAGTTAGTGCCTCAGAAGTGAACGCCAGAAGCATTAAATACAATATAAATACAACAGTTTTTCCATCGTATTAACCGGATAATTGCAACCAGTATGAAAGTTATTTTCATTTTCACTTTCCGGGCAACCTAGGATTCACCCTAGGGCGTTGCTCCAACAGATTGAAAAGTTAGTGCCTAAGAAGTGAACGCCAGAATCATAAACCACAATATAAATACAACAGTATTTCCATCGTATAAACCGGATAATTGCAACCAGTATGAAAGTTATGGTCATTTCTACTTTCCGGGCAACCTAGGATTCACTCTAGGGCGTTGCTCCAACAGATCGAATAGTTAGGGCCTTAGAAGTCAACGCCAGAAGCATAAGGTACATTATAAATACAACAGCTTTTCCATCGTATAACAGGAACAATACCAACCAGTGTGAAAGATATGGTCACTTCTATGTTCCGGGCAACCTAGGCGTCACTCTAAGGCGTCGCTCCACCAGATCGAATAGTTAGGGCCTAAGAGGTCAACGCAAGAAGCATAAAATACAATATAAATGCAACAGCTTTTCCAACGTATAAAATGAATAATTGCAAAGAGTGTGAAAGTAATGGTCATATCTACGTTCCGGGCAACCTAGGTTTCACTCTAGGGCGTTGCTCCACCAGATCGAATAGTTAGTGCCTTAGAAGTCAACGTCGGAAGCATAAAATACAGTATAAATACAACAGTTTTTCCATCGTATAAAACGAATAATTGCAACCAGTGTGAAAGTAATGGTCATTTCTACGTTCCGGGCAACCTAGGCTTCACTCTAGGGCGTTGCTCCACCTGCTCGAATGGTTGGTGCCTTAGAAGTCAACGTCAGGAGCTTAAAATACAATATAAATACAACAGTTTTTCCATCGTATAAAACGAATAATTGCAACCAGTGTGAAAGTGATCGTCATTTCTACGTTCCGGGCAACCTAGGCTTCACCCTAGGGCGTTGCTCCACCAGATCGAATAGTTAGGGCCTTAGAAGTCAACGCCAGAAGCATAAGGTACATTATAAATACAACAGCTTTTCCATCGTATAACAGGAACAATAGCAACCAGTGTGAAAGATATGGTCATTTCTACGTTCCGGGCAACCTAGGCGTCACTCTAAGGCGTTGCGCCACCAGATCGAATAGTTAGGGCCTAAGAAGTCAACGCCAGAAGCATAAAATACAATATAAATGCAACAGCTTTTCCATCGTATAAAATGAATAATTGCAAAGAGTTTAAATGTAATGGTCATTTCTACGTTCCGGGCAACCTAGGTTTCACTCTAGGGCGTTGCTCCACCAGACCGAATAGTTAGTGCCTTAGAAGTCAACGTCAGAAGCATAAAATACAGTATAAATACAACAGTTTTTCCATTGTATAAGACGAATAATTGCAACCTGTCCGAAAGTTATGGACATTTCTACTTTCCGGGCAACCTAGGCTTCACCCTAGGGCGATGCTCCACCAGATCGAATAGTTAGGACCTTAGAAGTCATCGCGCGAAACATAAAACACAAAATAAATAGGACAGTTTTTCCATTGTGTAAATCGAATAATTCCTACCAGTGTGAAAGTTATGGTCATTTCTACGTTCCGGGCAGCCTAGGCTTCACCCTAGTGCGTTGTTCCACCAGATCGAATAGTTAAGGCCTAAGAAGTGAGCGCCAGAAGCATAAAATTCAATATAAATACAACAGTTTTTCCATCGTATAAAACGGATTATTGCAACCAGTATGAAAGTAATGGTCATATCTACTTCCCGGGCAACCTAGGATTCACCCTAGGGCGTTGCTCCAACAGATTCAAAAGTTAGTGCCTCAGAAGTGAACGCCAGAAGCATTAAATACAATATAAATACAACAGTTTTTCCATCGTATTAACCGGATAATTGCAACCAGTATGAAAGTTATTTTCATTTCCACTTTCCGGGCAACCTAGGATTCACCCTAGGGCGTTGCTCCAACAGATTGAATAGTTAGTGCCTTAGAAGTCAACGACCGAAGCATCAAATGCAATAAAAATACAACAGTTTTTCCATCATATAACAGGAGTAATTGCAACCAGTTTGAAAGTGATGGTCACTTCTACGTTCCGGGCAACCTAGGCGTCACTCTAAGGCGTTGCGCCACCAGATCGAATAGTTAGGGCCTAAGAAGTCAACGCCAGAAGCATAAAATACAATATAAATACAACAGTTTTTCCATCGTATAAAACGGATAATTGCAACCAGTATGAAAGTAATGGTCATATCTACTTCCCGGGCAACCTAGGATTCACCCTAGGGCGTTGCTCCAACAGATTCAAAAGTTAGTGCCTCAGAAGTGAACGCCAGAAGCATTAAATACAATATAAATACAACAGTTTTTCCATCGTATTAACCGGATAATTGCAACCAGTATGAAAGTTATTTTCATTTCCACTTTCCGGGCAACCTAGGATTCACCCTAGGGCGTTGCTCCAACAGATTGAATAGTTAGTGCCTGAGAAGTCAACGACCGAAGCATCAAATGCAATAAAAATACAACAGTTTTTCCATCATATAACAGGAGTCATTGCAACCAGTTTGAAAGTGATTGTCATTTCTACGTTCCGGGCACCCTAGGCTTCACCCTAGGGCGTTGCTCCACCATATCGAATACTTAGTGCCTTAGAAGTCAACGCCAGAAGCATAAAATACAATATAAATACAACAGTTTTTCCATCGTATAACAGGAATAATTGCAACCAGTTTGAAAGTTATGGTCATTTCTACTTTCCGGGCAACCTATGCTTCACCGTAGGGCGTGTTCCACCAGATCGAATAGTTATAGCCTAGGAAGTCATCGCCAGAAGCATAAAATACAATATAAATATAACAGTTTTTCCGTCGAATAAAACGAATAATAGCCACCAGTGTGAAGGTTGTTGTCATTTCTATGTTCCGGGCAACCTAAGCTTCACTCTAGGGCGCTGGTCCACCAGATCGAACAGTTAGTGCCTTAGAAGTCAACGCCAGAATCATAAAATACAATATAAATACAACAGTTTTTCCATCGTATAACAGGAATAATTGCAACCAGTTCGAAAGTTATGGTCATTTCTACTTTCCGGGCAACCTAGACTTCACCCTAGGGCGTTGTTCCACCCGATCGAATAGTTAGGGCCTAAAAAGTGAACGCCAGAAGCATATAATAAAATATAAATACAACAGTTTTTCCATCGTATAAAACGGATAATTGCAACCAGTATGAAAGTTATGGTCATTTCTACTTCCCGGGCAACCTAGGATTCACGCTAGGGCGTTGCTCCAACAGATTGAAAAGTTAGTGCCTAAGAAGTGAACGCCAGAATCATAAAATACAATATAAATACAACAGTTTTTCCATCGCATAAACCGGATAATTTCAACCAGTATGAAAGCTATGGTCATTTCTACTTTCCGGGCAACCTAGGATTCACCCTAGGGCGTTGCTCCAACAGATTGAATAGTTAGTGCCTGAGAAGTCAACGCCAGAAGCATCAAATGCAATAAAAATACAACAGTTTTTCCATCATATAACAGGAGTAATTGCAACCCGTTTGAAAGTGATGGTCATTTCTACGTTCCGGGCACCCTAGGCTTCACTCTAGGGCGTTGCTCCACCATATCGAATACTCAGTGCCTTAGAAGTCAACGCCCGAAGCATAAAATGCAATAAAAATACAACAGTTTTTCCATCGTATATCAGGAATAATTGTAACCAGTTTGAAAGTGATGGTCATTTCTACGTTCCGGGCAACCTAGGCTTCACTCTAGGGCGTTGCTCCACCAGATCGAATAGTTAGGGCCTAAGAAGTCAACATCAGGAGCATAAAGTACAATATAAATAAAACAGGTTTTCCATCCTATAATATGAATAATCGCAACCAGTGTGAAGGTGATGGTCATTTCTACGTTCCGTGCAACCTAGACTTCACTCTAGGGCGTGTTCCACCAGATCGAATAGTTAGGGCCTAAGAAGTCAGCGCCAGAAGCATAAAATACAATATAAATATAACAGTTTTTCCGTCGAATAAAACGAATAATAGCCACCAGTGTGAAAGATATGGTCATCTCTACGTTCCGGGCAACCTAGGCTTCACTCTAGGGCGTTGCTCCACCAGCTCGAATGGTTGGTGCCTTAGAAGTCAAAGTCAGAAGCTTAAAATACAATATAAATACAACAGTTTTTCCATCGTATAAAACGAATAATTGCAACCAGTGTGAAAGTGATGGTCATTTCTACGTTCCGGGCAACCTAGGCTTCACCCTAGGGCGTTGCTCCACCAGATCGAATAGTTAGGGCCTTAGAAGTCAACGCCAGAAGCATAAGGTACATTATAAATACAACAGCTTTTCCATCGTATAACAGGAACAATAGCAACCAGTGTGAAAGATATGGTCATTTCTACGTTCCGGGCAACCTAGGCGTCACTCTGAGGCGTTGCGCCACCAGATCGAATAGTTAGGGCCTAAGAAGTCAACGCCAGAAGCATAAAATACAATATAAATGCAACAGCTTTTCCATCGTATAAAATGAATAATTGCAAAGAGTTTAAAAGTAATGGTCATTTCTACGTTCCGGTCAACCTAGGTTTCACTCTAGGGCGATGCTCCACCAGACCGAATAGTTAGTGCCTTAGAAGTCAACGTCAGAAGCATAAAATACAGTATAAATACAACAGTTTTTCCTTCGTATAAAACGAATAATTGCAACCTGTCCGAAAGTTATGGACATTTCTACTTTCCGGGCAACCTAGGCTTCACCCTAGGGCGATGCTCCACCAGATCGAATAGTTAGGACCTTAGAAGTCATCGCGCGAAACATAAAACACAAAATAAATAGAACAGTTTTCCCATTGTGTAAATCGAATAATTCCTACCAGTGTGAAAGTTATGGTCATTTCTACGTTCCGGTCAGCCTAGGCTTCACCCTAGTGCGTTGTTCCACCAGATCGAATAGTTAGGGCCTAAGAAGTGAGCGCCAGAAGCATAAAATACAATATAAATACAACAGTTTTTCCATCGTATAAAACGGATAATTGCAACCAGTATGAAAGTAATGGTCATATCTACTTCCCGGGCAACCTAGGATTCACCCTAGGGCGTTGCTCCAACAGATTCAAAAGTTAGTGCCTCAGAAGTGAACGCCAGAAGCATTAAATACAATATAAATACAACAGTTTTTCCATCGTATTAACCGGATAATTGCAACCAGTATGAAAGTTATTTTCATTTCCACTTTCCGGGCAACCTAGGATTCACCCTAGGGCGTTGCTCCAACAGATTGAATAGTTAGTGCCTTAGAAGTCAACGACCGAAGCATCAAATGCAATAAAAATACAACAGTTTTTCCATCATATAACAGGAGTAATTGCAACCAGTTTGAAAGTGATGGTCATTTCTACGTTCCGGGCAACCTAGGCGTCACTCTAAGGCGTCGCTCCACCAGATCGAATAGTTAGGGCCTAAGAAGTCAACGCCAGAAGCATAAAATACAATATAAATGCAACAGCTTTTCCAACGTATAAAATGAATAATTGCAAAGAGTGTGAAAGTAATGGTCATTTCTACGTTCCGGGCAACCTAGGTTTCACTCTAGGGCGTTGCTCCACCAGATCGAATAGTTAGTGCCTTAGAAGTCAACGTCGGAAGCATAAAATACAGTATAAATACAACAGTTTTTCCATCGCATAAAACGAATAATTGCAACCAGTGTGAAAGTAATGGTCATTTCTACGTTCCGGGCAACCTAGGCTTCACCCTAGGGCGATGCTCCACCAGATCGAATAGTTAGGGCCTTAGAAGTCATCGCGCGAAACATAAAACACAAAATAAATAGAACAGTTTTTCCATTGTGTAAATCGAATAATTCCTACCAGTGTGAAAGTTATGGTCATTTCTACGTTCCGGGCAGCCTAGGCTTCACCCTAGTGCGTTGTTCCACCAGATCGAATAGTTATGGCCTAAGAAGTGAGCGCCAGAAGCATAAAATACAATATAAATACAACAGTTTTTCCATCGTATAAAACGGATAATTGCAACCAGTATGAAAGTAATGGTCATATCTACTTCCCGGGCAACCTAGGATTCACCCTAGGGCGTTGCTCCAACAGATTCAAAAGTTAGTGCCTCAGAAGTGAACGCCAGAAGCATTAAATACAATATAAATACAACAGTTTTTCCATCGTATTAACCGGATAATTGCAACCAGTATGAAAGTTATTTTCATTTCCACTTTCCGGGCAACCTAGGATTCACCCTCGGGCGTTGCTCCAACAGATTGAATAGTTAGTGCCTTAGAAGTCAACGACCGAAGCATCAAATGCAATAAAAATACAACAGTTTTTCCATCATATAACAGGAGTAATTGCAACCAGTTTGAAAGTGATGGTCATTTCTACGTTCCGGGCAACCTAGGCGTCACTCTAAGGCGTCGCTCCACCAGATCGAATAGTTAGGGGCTAAGAAGTCAACGCCAGAAGCATAAAATACAATATAAATGCAACAGCTTTTCCAACGTATAAAATGAATAATTGCAAAGAGTGTGAAAGTAATGGTCATTTCTACGTTCCGGGCAACCTAGGTTTCACTCTAGGGCGTTGCTGCACCAGATCGAATAGTTAGTGCCTTAGAAGTCAACGTCGGAAGCATAAAATACAGTATAAATACAACAGTTTTTCCATCGCATAAAACGAATAATTGCAACCAGTGTGAAAGTAATGGTCATTTCTACGTTCCGGGCAACCTAGGCTTCACCCTAGGGCGATGCTCCACCAGATCGAATAGTTAGGGCCTTAGAAGTCATCGCGCGAAACATAAAACACAAAATAAATAGAACAGTTTTTCCATTGTGTAAATCGAATAATTCCTACCAGTGTGAAAGTTATGGTCATTTCTACGTTCCGGGCAGCCTAGGCTTCACCCTAGTGCGTTGTTCCACCAGATCGAATAGTTATGGCCTAAGAAGTGAGCGCCAGAAGCATAAAATACAATATAAATACAACAGTTTTTCCATCGTATAAAACGGATAATTGCAACCAGTATGAAAGTAATGGTCATATCTACTTCCCGGGCAACCTAGGATTCACCCTAGGGCGTTGCTCCAACAGATTCAAAAGTTAGTGCCTCAGAAGTGAACGCCAGAAGCATTAAATACAATATAAATACAACAATTTTTCCATCGTATTAACCGGATAATTGCAACCAGTATGAAAGTTATTTTCATTTCCACTTTCCGGGCAACCTAGGATTCACCCTAGGGCGTTGCTCCAACAGATTGAATAGTTAGTGCCTTAGAAGTCAACGACCGAAGCATCAAATGCAATTAAAATACAACAGTTTTTCCATCATATAACAGGAGTAATTGCAACCAGTTTGAAAGTGATGGTCATTTCTACGTTCCGGGCAACCTAGGCGTCACTCTAAGGCGTCGCTCCACCAGATCGAATAGTTAGGGCCTAAGAAGTCAACGCCAGAAGCATAAAATACAATATAAATGCAACAGCTTTTCCAACGTATAAAATGAATAATTGCAAAGAGTGTGTAAGTAATGGTCATTTCTACGTTCCGGGCAACCTAGGTTTCACTCTAGGGCGTTGCTCCACCAGATCGAATAGTTAGTGCCTTAGAAGTCAACGTCGGAAGCATAAAATACAGTATAAATACAACAGTTTTTCCATCGCATAAAACGAATAATTGCAACCAGTGTGAAAGTAATGGTCATTTCTACGTTCCGGGCAACCTAGGCTTCACCCTAGGGCGATGCTCCACCAGATCGAATAGTTAGGGCCTTAGAAGTCATCGCGCGAAACATAAAACACAAAATAAATCGAACAGTTTTTCCATTGTGTAAATCGAATAATTCCTACCAGTATGAAAGTTATGGTCATTTCTACGTTCCGGGCAGCCTAGGCTTCACCCTAGTGCGTTGTTCCACCAGATCGAATAGTTATGGCCTAAGAAGTGAGCGCCAGAAGCATAAAATACAATATAAATACATCAGTTTTTCCATCGTATAAAACGGATAATTGCAACCAGTATGAAAGTAATGGTCATATCTACTTCCCGGGCAACCTAGGATTCACCCTAGGGCGTTGCTCCAACAGATTCAAAAGTTAGTGCCTCAGAAGTGAACGCCAGAAGCATTAAATACAATATAAATACAACAGTTTTTCCATCGTATTAACCGGATAATTGCAACCAGTATGAAAGTTATTTTCATTTCCACTTTCCGGGCAACCTAGGATTCACCCTAGGGCGTTGCTCCAACAGATTGAATAGTTAGTGCCTTAGAAGTCAACGACCGAAGCATCAAATGCAATAAAAATACAACAGTTTTTCCATCATATAACAGGAGTAATTGCAACCAGTTTGAAAGTGATGGTCATTTCTACGTTCCGGGCAACCTAGGCGTCACTCTAAGGCGTCGCTCCACCAGATCGAATAGTTAGGGCCTAAGAAGTCAACGCCAGAAGCATAAAATACAATATAAATGCAACAGCTTTTCCAACGTATAAAATGAATAATTGCAAAGAGTGTGAAAGTAATGGTCATTTCTACGTTCCGGCACAACCTAGGCTTCAGCCTAGGGCGATGCTCCACCAGATCGAATAGTTAGGGCCTTAGAAGTCATCGCGCGAAACATAAAACACAAAATAAATAGAACAGTTATTCCATTGTGTAAATCGAATAATTCCTACCAGTGTGAAAGTTATGGTCATTTCTACGTTCCGGGCAGCCTAGGCTTCACCCTAGTGCGTTGTTCCACCAGATCGAATAGTTATGGCCTAAGAAGTGAGCGCCAGAAGCATAAAATACAATATAAATACAACAGTTTTTCCATCGTATAAAACGGATAATTGCAACCAGTATGAAAGTAATGGTCATATCTACTTCCCGGGCAACCTAGGATTCACCCTAGGGCGCTGCTCCAACAGATTCAAAAGTTAGTGCCTCAGAAGTGAACGCCAGGAGCATAAAATACAATAAAAATACAACAGGTTTTCCATCCTATAATATGAATAATTGCAACCTGTAAGAAAGTGATGGTCATTTATTCGTTCCGGGCAATCTAGACTTCACTCTAGTGCGTTGTTCCACCAGATCGAATGGTTAAGGCCTAAGAAGTGAACGCCAGAAGCATAAAATACAATATAAATGCAACAGTTTTTCCATCGTATAAAACGGATAATTGCAACCAGTATGAAAGTTATGGTCATTTCTACTTCCCGGGCAACCTAGGATTCACGCTAGGGCGTTGCTCCAACAGATTGAAAAGTTAGTGCCTAAGAAGTGAACGCCAGAATTATAAACCACAATATAAATACAACAGTTTTTCCATCGTATAAACCGGATAATTGCAACCAGTATGAAAGTTATGGTCATTTCTACTTTCCGGGCAACCTAGGATTCACCCTAGGGCGTTGCTCCACCAGATCGAATAGTTAGGGCCTTAGAAGTCAACGCCAGAAGCATAAGGTACATTATAAATACAACAGATTTTCCATCGTATAACAGGAACAATACCAACCAGTGTGAAAGATATGGTCACTTCTACGTTCCGGGCAACCTAGGCGTCACTCTAAGGCGTCGCTCCACCAGATCGAATAGTTAGGGCCTAAGAGGTCAACGCCAGAAGCATAAAATACAATATAAATGCAACAGCTTTTCCAACGTATAAAATGAATAATTGCAAAGAGTGTGAAAGTAATGGTCATATCTACGTTCCGGGCAACCTAGGTTTCACTCTAGGGCGTTGCTCCACCAGATCGAATAGTTAGTGCCTTAGAAGTCAACGTCGGAAGCATAAAATACAGTATAAATACAACAGTTTTTCCATCGTATAAAACGAATAATTGCAACCAGTGTGAAAGTAATGGTCATTTCTACTTTCCGGGCAACCTAGGCTTCACTCTAGGGCGTTGCTCCACCTGCTCGAATGGTTGGTGCCTTAGAAGTCAACGTCAGAAGCTTAAAATACAATATAAATACAACAGTTTTTCCATCGTATAAAACGAATAATTGCAACCAGTGTGAAAGTGATCGTCATTTCTACGTTCCGGGCAACCTAGGCTTCACCCTAGGGCGTTGCTCCACCAGATCGAATAGTTAGGGCCTTAGAAGTCAACGCCAGAAGCATAAGGTACATTATAAATACAACAGCATTTCCATCGTATAACAGGAACAATAGCAACCAGTGTGAAAGATATGGTCATTTCTACGTTCCGGGCAACCTAGGCGTCACTCTAAGGCGTTGCGCCACCAGATCGAATAGTTAGGGCCTAAGAAGTCAACGCCAGAAGCATAAAATACAATATAAATGCAACAGCTTTTCCATCGTATAAAATGAATAATTGCAAAGAGTTTAAATGTAATGGTCATTTCTACGTTCCGGGCAACCTAGGTTTCACTCTAGGGCGTTGCTCCACCAGACCGAATAGTTAGTGCCTTAGAAGTCAACGTCAGAAGCATAAAATACAGTATAAATACAACAGTTTTTCCATCGTATAAGACGAATAATTGCAACCTGTCCGAAAGTTATGGACATTTCTACTTTCCGGGCAACCTAGGCTTCACCCTAGGGCGATGCTCCACCAGATCGAATAGTTAGGACCTTAGAAGTCATCGCGCGAAACATAAAACACAAAATAAATAGAACAGTTTTTCCATTGTGTAAATCGAATAATTCCTACCAGTGTGAAAGTTATGGTCATTTCTATGTTCCGGGCAGCCTAGGCTTCACCCTAGTGCGTTGTTCCACCAGATCGAATAGTTAAGGCCTAAGAAGTGAGCGCCAGAAGCATAAAATTCAATATAAATACAACAGTTTTTCCATCGTATAAAACGGATAATTGCAACCAGTATGAAAGTAATGGTCATATCTACTTCCCGGGCAACCTAGGATTCACCCTAGGGCGTTGCTCCAACAGATTCAAAAGTTAGTGCCTCAGAAGTGAACGCCAGAAGCATTAAATACAATATAAATACAACAGTTTTTCCATCGTATAAAACGAATAATTGCAACCAGTGTGAAAGTAATGGTCATTTCTACGTTCCGGGCAACCTAGGCTTCACTCTAGGGCGTTGCTCCACCTGCTCGGATGGTTGGTGCCTTAGAAGTCAACGTCAGAAGCTTAAAATACAATATAAATACAACAGTTTTTCCATCGTATAAAACGAATAATTGCAACCAGTGTGAAAGTGATCGTCATTTCTACGTTCCGGGCGACCTAGGCTTCACCCTAGGGCGTTGCTCCACCAGATCGAATAGTTAGGGCCTTAGAAGTCAACGGCAGAAGCATAAGGTACATTATAAATACAACAGCTTTTCCATCGTATAACAGGAACAATAGCAACCAGTGTGAAAGATATGGTCATTTCTACGTTGCGGGCAACCTAGGCGTCACTCTAAGGCGTTGCGCCACCAGATCGAATAGTTAGGGCCTAAGAAGTCAACGCCAGAAGCATAAAATACTATATAAATGCAACAGCTTTTCCATCGTATAAAATGAATAATTGCAAAGAGTTTAAAAGTAATGGTCATTTCTACGTTCCGGGCAACCTAGGTTTCACTCTAGGGCGTTGCTCCACCAGACCGAATAGCTAGTGCCTTAGAAGTCAACGTCAGAAGCATAAAATACAGTATAAATACAACAGTTTTTCCATCGTATAAAACGAATAATTGCAACCTGTCCGAAAGTTATGGACATTTCTACTTTCCGGGCAACCTAGGCTTCACCCTAGGGCGATGCTCCACCAGATCGTATAGTTAGGGCCTTAGAAGTCATCGCGCGAAACATAAAACACAAAATAAATAGAACAGTTTTTCCATTGTGTAAATCGAATAATTCCTACCAGTGTGAAAGTTATGGTCATTTCTACGTTCCGGGCAGCCTAGGCTTCACCCTAGTGCGTTGTTCCACCAGATCGAAAGGTTAAGGCCTAAGAAGTGAACGCCAGAAGCATAAAATACAATATAAATACAACAGTTTTTCCATCGTATAAAACGGATAATTGCAACCAGTATGAAAGTTATGGTCAATTCTACTTCCCGGGCAACCTAGGATTCACGCTAGGGCGTTGCTCCAACAGATTGAAAAGTTAGTGCCTAAGATGTGAACGCCAGAATCATAAAATACAATATAAATACAACAGTTTTTCCATCGCATAAACCGGATAATTTCAACCAGTATGAAAGCTATGGTCATTTCTACTTTCCGGGCAACCTAGGATTCACCCTAGGGCGTTGCTCCAACAGTTTGAATAGTTAGTGCCTGAGAAGTCAACGCCCGAAGCATCAAATGCAATAAAAATACAACAGTTTTTCCATCATATAACAGGAGTAATTGCAACCCGTTTGAAAGTGATGGTCATTTCTACGTTCCGGGCACCCTAGGCTTCACTCTAGGGCGTTGCTCCACCATATCGAATACTCCGTGCCTTAGAAGTCAACGCCCGAAGCATAAAATGCAATAAAAATACAACAGTTTTTCCATCGTATAACAGGAATAATTGTAACCAGTTTGAAAGTGATGGTCATTTCTACGTTCCGGGCAACCTAGGCTTCACTCTAGGGCGTTGCTCCACCAGATCGAATAGTTAGGGCCTAAGAAGTCAACACCAGGAGCATAAAGTACAATATAAATAAAACAGGTTTTCCATCCTATAATATGAATAATTGCAACCAGTGTGAAGGTGATGGTCATTTCTACGTTCCGTGCAACCTAGACTTCACTCTAGGGCGTGTTCCACCAGATCGAATAGTTAGGGCCTAAGAAGTCAGCGCCAGAAGCATAAAATACAATATAAATATAACAGTTTTTCCGTCGAATAAAACGAATAATAGCCACCAGTGTGAAAGATATGGTCATCTCTACGTTCCGGGCAACCTAGGCTTCACTCTAGGGCGTTGCTCCACCAGCTCGAATGGTTGGTGCCTTAGAAGTCAACGTCAGAAGCTTAAAATACAATATAAATACAAAAGTTTTTCCATCGTATAAAACGAATAATTGCAACCAGTGTGAAAGTGATGGTCATTTCTACGTTCCGGGCAACCTAGGCTTCACCCTAGGGTGTTGCTCCACCAGATCGAATAGTTAGGGCCTTAGAAGTCAACGCCAGAAGCATAAGGTACATTATAAATACAACAGCTTTTCCATCGTATAACAGGAACAATACCAACCAGTGTGAAAGATATGGTCACTTCTACGTTCCGGGCTACCTAGGCGTCACTCTAAGGCGTCGCTCCACCAGATCGAATAGTTAGGGCCTAAGAGGTCAACGCCAGAAGCATAAAAGACAATATAAATGCAACAGCTTTTCCAACGTATAAAATGAATAATTGCAAAGAGTGTGAAAGTAATGGTCATATCTACGTTCCGGGCAACCTAGGTTTCACTCTAGGGCGTTGCTCCACCAGATCGAATAGTTAGTGCCTTAGAAGTCAACGTCGGGAGCATAAAATACAGTATAAATACAACAGTTTTTCCATCGTATAAAACGAATAATTGCAACCAGTGTGAAAGTAATGGTCATTTCTACGTTCCGGGCAACCTAGGCTTCACTCTAGGGCGTTGCTCCACCTGCTCGAATGGTTGGTGCCTTAGAAGTCAACGTCAGAAGCTTAAAATACAATATAAATACAACAGTTTTTCCATCGTATAAAACGAATAATTGCAACCAGTGTGAAAGTGATCGTCATTTCTACGTTCCGGGCAACCTAGGCTTCACCCTAGGGCGTTGCTCCACCAGATCGAATAGTTAGGGCCTTAGAAGTCAACGCCAGAAGCATAAAGTACATTATAAATACAACAGCTTTTCCATCGTATAACAGGAACAATAGCAACCAGTGTGAAAGATATGGTCATTTCTACGTTCCGGGCAACCTAGGCGTCACTCTAAGGCGTTGCGCCACCAGATCGAATAGTTAGGGCCTAAGAAGTCAACGCCAGAAGCATAAAATACAATATAAATGCAACAGCTTTTCCATCGTATAAAATGAATAATTGCAAAGAGTTTAAATGTAATGGTCATTTCTACGTTCCGGGCAACCTAGGTTTCACTCTAGGGCGTTGCTCCACCAGACCGAATAGTTAGTGCCTTAGAAGTCAACGTCAGAAGCATAAAATACAGTATAAATACAACAGTTTTTCCATCGTATAAAACGAATAATTGCAACCTGTCCGAAAGTTATGGACATTTCTACTTTCCGGGCAACCTAGGCTTCACCCTAGGGCGATGCTCCACCAGATCGAATAGTTAGGACCTTAGAAGTCATCGCGCGAAACATAAAACACAAAATAAATAGAACAGTTTTTCCATTGTGTAAATCGAATAATTCCTACCAGTGTGAAAGTTATGGTCATTTCTACGTTCCGGGCAGCCTAGGCTTCACCCTAGTGCGTTGTTCCACCAGATCGAATAGTTAAGGCCTAAGAAGTGAGCGCCAGAAGCATAAAATACAATATAAATACAACAGTTTTTCCATCGTATAAAACGGATAATTGCAACCAGTATGAAAGTAATGGTCATATCTACTTCCCGGGCAACCTAGAATTCACCCTAGGGCGTTGCTCCAACAGATTCAAAAGTTAGTGCCTCAGAAGTGAACGCCAGAAGCATTAAATACAATATAAATACAACAGTTTTTCCATCGTATTAACCGGATAATTGCAACCAGTATGAAAGTTATTTTCATTTCCACTTTCCGGGCAACCTAGGATTCACCCTAGGGCGTTGCTCCAACAGATTGAATAGTTAGTGCCTTAGAAGTCAACGACCGAAGCATCAAATGCAATAAAAATACAACAGTTTTTCCATCATATAACAGGAGTAATTGCAACCAGTTTGAAAGTGATGGTCACTTCTACGTTCCGGGCAACCTAGGCTTCACTCTAGGGCGTTGCTCCACCAGCTCGAATGGTTGGTGCCTTAGAAGTCAAAGTCAGAAGCTTAAAATACAATATAAATACAACAGTTTTTCCATCGTATAAAACGAATAATTGCAACCAGTGTGAAAGTGATGGTCATATCTACTTCCCGGGCAACCTAGAATTCACCCTAGGGCGTTGCTCCAACAGATTCAAAAGTTAGTCCCTCAGAAGTGAACGCCAGAAGCATTAAATACAATATAAATACAACAGTTTTTCCATCGTATTAACCGGATAATTGCAACCAGTATGAAAGTTATTTTCATTTCCACTTTCCGGGCAACCTAGGATTCACCCTAGGGCGTTGCTCCAACAGATTGAATAATTAGTGCCTTAGAAGTCAACGACCGAAGCATCAAATGCAATAAAAATACAACAGTTTTTCCATCATATAACAGGAGTAATTGCAACCAGTTTGAAAGTGATGGTCACTTCTACGTTCCGGGCAACATAGGCTTCACTCTAGGGCGTTGCTCCACCAGCTCGAATGGTTGGTGCCTTAGAAGTCAAAGTCAGAAGCTTAAAATACAATATAAATGCAACAGCTTTTCCAACGTATAAAATGAATAATTGCAAAGAGTGTGAAAGTAATGGTCATTTCTACGTTCCGGGCAACCTAGGTTTCACTCTAGGGCGTTGCTCCACCAGATCGAATAGTTAGTGCCTTAGAAGTCAACGTCGGAAGCATAAAATACAGTATAAATACAACAGTTTTTCCATCGCATAAAACGAATAATTGCAACCAGTGTGAAAGTAATGGTCATTTCTACGTTCCGGGCAACCTAGGCTTCACCCTAGGGCGATGCTCCACCAGATCGAATAGTTAGGGCCTTAGAAGTCATCGCGCGAAACATAAAACACAAAATAAATAGAACAGTTTTTCCATTGTGTAAATCGAATAATTCCTACCAGTGTGAAAGTTATGGTCATTTCTACGTTCCGGGCAGCCTAGGCTTCACCCTAGTGCGTTGTTCCACCAGATCGAATAGTTATGGCCTAAGAAGTGAGCGCCAGAAGCATAAAATACAATATAAATACAACAGTTTTTCCATCGTATAAAACGGATAATTGCAACCAGTATGAAAGTAATGGTCATATCTACTTCCCGGGCAACCTAGGATTCACCCTAGGGCGTTGCTCCAACAGATTCAAAAGTTAGTGCCTCAGAAGTGAACGCCAGAAGCATTAAATACAATATAAATACAACAGTTTTTCCATCGTATTAACCGGATAATTGCAACCAGTATGAAAGTTATTTTCATTTCCACTTTCCGGGCAACCTAGGATTCACCCTCGGGCGTTGCTCCAACAGATTGAATAGTTAGTGCCTTAGAAGTCAACGACCGAAGCATCAAATGCAATAAAAATACAACAGTTTTTCCATCATATAACAGGAGTAATTGCAACCAGTTTGAAAGTGATGGTCATTTCTACGTTCCGGGCAACCTAGGCGTCACTCTAAGGCGTCGCTCCACCAGATCGAATAGTTAGGGCCTAAGAAGTCAACGCCAGAAGCATAAAATACAATATAAATGCAACAGCTTTTCCAACGTATAAAATGAATAATTGCAAAGAGTGTGAAAGTAATGGTCATTTCTACGTTCCGGGCAACCTAGGTTTCACTCTAGGGCGTTGCTGCACCAGATCGAATAGTTAGTGCCTTAGAAGTCAACGTCGGAAGCATAAAATACAGTATAAATACAACAGTTTTTCCATCGCATAAAACGAATAATTGCAACCAGTGTGAAAGTAATGGTCATTTCTACGTTCCGGGCAACCTAGGCTTCACCCTAGGGCGATGCTCCACCAGATCGAATAGTTAGGGCCTTAGAAGTCATCGCGCGAAACATAAAACACAAAATAAATAGAACAGTTTTTCCATTGTGTAAATCGAATAATTCCTACCAGTGTGAAAGTTATGGTCATTTCTACGTTCCGGGCAGCCTAGGCTTCACCCTAGTGCGTTGTTCCACCAGATCGAATAGTTATGGCCTAAGAAGTGAGCGCCAGAAGCATAAAATACAATATAAATACAACAGTTTTTCCATCGTATAAAACGGATAATTGCAACCAGTATGAAAGTAATGGTCATATCTACTTCCCGGGCAACCTAGGATTCACCCTAGGGCGTTGCTCCAACAGATTCAAAAGTTAGTGCCTCAGAAGTGAACGCCAGAAGCATTAAATACAATATAAATACAACAATTTTTCCATCGTATTAACCGGATAATTGCAACCAGTATGAAAGTTATTTTCATTTCCACTTTCCGGGCAACCTAGGATTCACCCTAGGGCGTTGCTCCAACAGATTGAATAGTTAGTGCCTTAGAAGTCAACGACCGAAGCATCAAATGCAATTAAAATACAACAGTTTTTCCATCATATAACAGGAGTAATTGCAACCAGTTTGAAAGTGATGGTCATTTCTACGTTCCGGGCAACCTAGGCGTCACTCTAAGGCGTCGCTCCACCAGATCGAATAGTTAGGGCCTAAGAAGTCAACGCCAGAAGCATAAAATACAATATAAATGCAACAGCTTTTCCAACGTATAAAATGAATAATTGCAAAGAGTGTGTAAGTAATGGTCATTTCTACGTTCCGGGCAACCTAGGTTTCACTCTAGGGCGTTGCTCCACCAGATCGAATAGTTAGTGCCTTAGAAGTCAACGTCGGAAGCATAAAATACAGTATAAATACAACAGTTTTTCCATCGCATAAAACGAATAATTGCAACCAGTGTGAAAGTAATGGTCATTTCTACGTTCCGGGCAACCTAGGCTTCACCCTAGGGCGATGCTCCACCAGATCGAATAGTTAGGGCCTTAGAAGTCATCGCGCGAAACATAAAACACAAAATAAATAGAACAGTTTTTCCATTGTGTAAATCGAATAATTCCTACCAGTATGAAAGTTATGGTCATTTCTACGTTCCGGGCAGCCTAGGCTTCACCCTAGTGCGTTGTTCCACCAGATCGAATAGTTATGGCCTAAGAAGTGAGCGCCAGAAGCATAAAATACAATATAAATACATCAGTTTTTCCATCGTATAAAACGGATAATTGCAACCAGTATGAAAGTAATGGTCATATCTACTTCCCGGGCAACCTAGGATTCACCCTAGGGCGTTGCTCCAACAGATTCAAAAGTTAGTGCCTCAGAAGTGAACGCCAGAAGCATTAAATACAATATAAATACAACAGTTTTTCCATCGTATTAACCGGATAATTGCAACCAGTATGAAAGTTATTTTCATTTCCACTTTCCGGGCAACCTAGGATTCACCCTAGGGCGTTGCTCCAACAGATTGAATAGTTAGTGCCTTAGAAGTCAACGACCGAAGCATCAAATGCAATAAAAATACAACAGTTTTTCCATCATATAACAGGAGTAATTGCAACCAGTTTGAAAGTGATGGTCATTTCTACGTTCCGGGCAACCTAGGCGTCACTCTAAGGCGTCGCTCCACCAGATCGAATAGTTAGGGCCTAAGAAGTCAACGCCAGAAGCATAAAATACAATATAAATGCAACAGCTTTTCCAACGTATAAAATGAATAATTGCAAAGAGTGTGAAAGTAATGGTCATTTCTACGTTCCGGCACAACCTAGGCTTCAGCCTAGGGCGATGCTCCACCAGATCGAATAGTTAGGGCCTTAGAAGTCATCGCGCGAAACATAAAACACAAAATAAATAGAACAGTTATTCCATTGTGTAAATCGAATAATTCCTACCAGTGTGAAAGTTATGGTCATTTCTACGTTCCGGGCAGCCTAGGCTTCACCCTAGTGCGTTGTTCCACCAGATCGAATAGTTATGGCCTAAGAAGTGAGCGCCAGAAGCATAAAATACAATATAAATACAACAGTTTTTCCATCGTATAAAACGGATAATTGCAACCAGTATGAAAGTAATGGTCATATCTACTTCCCGGGCAACCTAGGATTCACGCTAGGGCGTTGCTCCAACAGATTGAAAAGTTAGTGCCTAAGAAGTGAACGCCAGAATCATAAACCACAATATAAATACAACAGTTTTTCCATCGTATAAACCGGATAATTGCAACCAGTATGAAAGTTATGGTCATTTCTACTTTCCGGGCAACCTAGGATTCACCCTAGGGCGTTGCTCCACCAGATCGAATAGTTAGGGCCTTAGAAGTCAACGCCAGAAGCATAAGGTACATTATAAATACAACAGATTTTCCATCGTATAACAGGAACAATACCAACCAGTGTGAAAGATATGGTCACTTCTACGTTCCGGGCAACCTAGGCGTCACTCTAAGGCGTCGCTCCACCAGATCGAATAGTTAGGGCCTAAGAGGTCAACGCCAGAAGCATAAAATACAATATAAATGCAACAGCTTTTCCAACGTATAAAATGAATAATTGCAAAGAGTGTGAAAGTAATGGTCATATCTACGTTCCGGGCAACCTAGGTTTCACTCTAGGGCGTTGCTCCACCAGATCGAATAGTTAGTGCCTTAGAAGTCAACGTCGGAAGCATAAAATACAGTATAAATACAACAGTTTTTCCATCGTATAAAACGAATAATTGCAACCAGTGTGAAAGTAATGGTCATTTCTACTTTCCGGGCAACCTAGGCTTCACTCTAGGGCGTTGCTCCACCTGCTCGAATGGTTGGTGCCTTAGAAGTCAACGTCAGAAGCTTAAAATACAATATAAATACAACAGTTTTTCCATCGTATAAAACGAATAATTGCAACCAGTGTGAAAGTGATCGTCATTTCTACGTTCCGGGCAACCTAGGCTTCACCCTAGGGCGTTGCTCCACCAGATCGAATAGTTAGGGCCTTAGAAGTCAACGCCAGAAGCATAAGGTACATTATAAATACAACAGCATTTCCATCGTATAACAGGAACAATAGCAACCAGTGTGAAAGATATGGTCATTTCTACGTTCCGGGCAACCTAGGCGTCACTCTAAGGCGTTGCGCCACCAGATCGAATAGTTAGGGCCTAAGAAGTCAACGCCAGAAGCATAAAATACAATATAAATGCAACAGCTTTTCCATCGTATAAAATGAATAATTGCAAAGAGTTTAAATGTAATGGTCATTTCTACGTTCCGGGCAACCTAGGTTTCACTCTAGGGCGTTGCTCCACCAGACCGAATAGTTAGTGCCTTAGAAGTCAACGTCAGAAGCATAAAATACAGTATAAATACAACAGTTTTTCCATCGTATAAGACGAATAATTGCAACCTGTCCGAAAGTTATGGACATTTCTACTTTCCGGGCAACCTAGGCTTCACCCTAGGGCGATGCTCCACCAGATCGAATAGTTAGGACCTTAGAAGTCATCGCGCGAAACATAAAACACAAAATAAATAGAACAGTTTTTCCATTGTGTAAATCGAATAATTCCTACCAGTGTGAAAGTTATGGTCATTTCTATGTTCCGGGCAGCCTAGGCTTCACCCTAGTGCGTTGTTCCACCAGATCGAATAGTTAAGGCCTAAGAAGTGAGCGCCAGAAGCATAAAATTCAATATAAATACAACAGTTTTTCCATCGTATAAAACGGATAATTGCAACCAGTATGAAAGTAATGGTCATATCTACTTCCCGGGCAACCTAGGATTCACCCTAGGGCGTTGCTCCAACAGATTCAAAAGTTAGTGCCTCAGAAGTGAACGCCAGAAGCATTAAATACAATATAAATACAACAGTTTTTCCATCGTATAAAACGAATAATTGCAACCAGTGTGAAAGTAATGGTCATTTCTACGTTCCGGGCAACCTAGGCTTCACTCTAGGGCGTTGCTCCACCTGCTCGGATGGTTGGTGCCTTAGAAGTCAACGTCAGAAGCTTAAAATACAATATAAATACAACAGTTTTTCCATCGTATAAAACGAATAATTGCAACCAGTGTGAAAGTGATCGTCATTTCTACGTTCCGGGCGACCTAGGCTTCACCCTAGGGCGTTGCTCCACCAGATCGAATAGTTAGGGCCTTAGAAGTCAACGGCAGAAGCATAAGGTACATTATAAATACAACAGCTTTTCCATCGTATAACAGGAACAATAGCAACCAGTGTGAAAGATATGGTCATTTCTACGTTGCGGGCAACCTAGGCGTCACTCTAAGGCGTTGCGCCACCAGATCGAATAGTTAGGGCCTAAGAAGTCAACGCCAGAAGCATAAAATACTATATAAATGCAACAGCTTTTCCATCGTATAAAATGAATAATTGCAAAGAGTTTAAAAGTAATGGTCATTTCTACGTTCCGGGCAACCTAGGTTTCACTCTAGGGCGTTGCTCCACCAGACCGAATAGCTAGTGCCTTAGAAGTCAACGTCAGAAGCATAAAATACAGTATAAATACAACAGTTTTTCCATCGTATAAAACGAATAATTGCAACCTGTCCGAAAGTTATGGACATTTCTACTTTCCGGGCAACCTAGGCTTCACCCTAGGGCGATGCTCCACCAGATCGTATAGTTAGGGCCTTAGAAGTCATCGCGCGAAACATAAAACACAAAATAAATAGAACAGTTTTTCCATTGTGTAAATCGAATAATTCCTACCAGTGTGAAAGTTATGGTCATTTCTACGTTCCGGGCAGCCTAGGCTTCACCCTAGTGCGTTGTTCCACCAGATCGAAAGGTTAAGGCCTAAGAAGTGAACGCCAGAAGCATAAAATACGATATAAATACAACAGTTTTTCCATCGTATAAAACGGATAATTGCAACCAGTATGAAAGTTATGGTCAATTCTACTTCCCGGGCAACCTAGGATTCACGCTAGGGCGTTGCTCCAACAGATTGAAAAGTTAGTGCCTAAGATGTGAACGCCAGAATCATAAAATACAATATAAATACAACAGTTTTTCCATCGCATAAACCGGATAATTTCAACCAGTATGAAAGCTATGGTCATTTCTACTTTCCGGGCAACCTAGGATTCACCCTAGGGCGTTGCTCCAACAGTTTGAATAGTTAGTGCCTGAGAAGTCAACGCCCGAAGCATCAAATGCAATAAAAATACAACAGTTTTTCCATCATATAACAGGAGTAATTGCAACCCGTTTGAAAGTGATGGTCATTTCTACGTTCCGGGCACCCTAGGCTTCACTCTAGGGCGTTGCTCCACCATATCGAATACTCCGTGCCTTAGAAGTCAACGCCCGAAGCATAAAATGCAATAAAAATACAACAGTTTTTCCATCGTATAACAGGAATAATTGTAACCAGTTTGAAAGTGATGGTCATTTCTACGTTCCGGGCAACCTAGGCTTCACTCTAGGGCGTTGCTCCACCAGATCGAATAGTTAGGGCCTAAGAAGTCAACACCAGGAGCATAAAGTACAATATAAATAAAACAGGTTTTCCATCCTATAATATGAATAATTGCAACCAGTGTGAAGGTGATGGTCATTTCTACGTTCCGTGCAACCTAGACTTCACTCTAGGGCGTGTTCCACCAGATCGAATAGTTAGGGCCTAAGAAGTCAGCGCCAGAAGCATAAAATACAATATAAATATAACAGTTTTTCCGTCGAATAAAACGAATAATAGCCACCAGTGTGAAAGATATGGTCATCTCTACGTTCCGGGCAACCTAGGCTTCACTCTAGGGCGTTGCTCCACCAGCTCGAATGGTTGGTGCCTTAGAAGTCAACGTCAGAAGCTTAAAATACAATATAAATACAAAAGTTTTTCCATCGTATAAAACGAATAATTGCAACCAGTGTGAAAGTGATGGTCATTTCTACGTTCCGGGCAACCTAGGCTTCACCCTAGGGTGTTGCTCCACCAGATCGAATAGTTAGGGCCTTAGAAGTCAACGCCAGAAGCATAAGGTACATTATAAATACAACAGCTTTTCCATCGTATAACAGGAACAATACCAACCAGTGTGAAAGATATGGTCACTTCTACGTTCCGGGCTACCTAGGCGTCACTCTAAGGCGTCGCTCCACCAGATCGAATAGTTAGGGCCTAAGAGGTCAACGCCAGAAGCATAAAAGACAATATAAATGCAACAGCTTTTCCAACGTATAAAATGAATAATTGCAAAGAGTGTGAAAGTAATGGTCATATCTACGTTCCGGGCAACCTAGGTTTCACTCTAGGGCGTTGCTCCACCAGATCGAATAGTTAGTGCCTTAGAAGTCAACGTCGGGAGCATAAAATACAGTATAAATACAACAGTTTTTCCATCGTATAAAACGAATAATTGCAACCAGTGTGAAAGTAATGGTCATTTCTACGTTCCGGGCAACCTAGGCTTCACTCTAGGGCGTTGCTCCACCTGCTCGAATGGTTGGTGCCTTAGAAGTCAACGTCAGAAGCTTAAAATACAATATAAATACAACAGTTTTTCCATCGTATAAAACGAATAATTGCAACCAGTGTGAAAGTGATCGTCATTTCTACGTTCCGGGCAACCTAGGCTTCACCCTAGGGCGTTGCTCCACCAGATCGAATAGTTAGGGCCTTAGAAGTCAACGCCAGAAGCATAAAGTACATTATAAATACAACAGCTTTTCCATCGTATAACAGGAACAATAGCAACCAGTGTGAAAGATATGGTCATTTCTACGTTCCGGGCAACCTAGGCGTCACTCTAAGGCGTTGCGCCACCAGATCGAATAGTTAGGGCCTAAGAAGTCAACGCCAGAAGCATAAAATACAATATAAATGCAACAGCTTTTCCATCGTATAAAATGAATAATTGCAAAGAGTTTAAATGTAATGGTCATTTCTACGTTCCGGGCAACCTAGGTTTCACTCTAGGGCGTTGCTCCACCAGACCGAATAGTTAGTGCCTTAGAAGTCAACGTCAGAAGCATAAAATACAGTATAAATACAACAGTTTTTCCATCGTATAAAACGAATAATTGCAACCTGTCCGAAAGTTATGGACATTTCTACTTTCCGGGCAACCTAGGCTTCACCCTAGGGCGATGCTCCACCAGATCGAATAGTTAGGACCTTAGAAGTCATCGCGCGAAACATAAAACACAAAATAAATAGAACAGTTTTTCCATTGTGTAAATCGAATAATTCCTACCAGTGTGAAAGTTATGGTCATTTCTACGTTCCGGGCAGCCTAGGCTTCACCCTAGTGCGTTGTTCCACCAGATCGAATAGTTAAGGCCTAAGAAGTGAGCGCCAGAAGCATAAAATACAATATAAATACAACAGTTTTTCCATCGTATAAAACGGATAATTGCAACCAGTATGAAAGTAATGGTCATATCTACTTCCCGGGCAACCTAGAATTCACCCTAGGGCGTTGCTCCAACAGATTCAAAAGTTAGTGCCTCAGAAGTGAACGCCAGAAGCATTAAATACAATATAAATACAACAGTTTTTCCATCGTATTAACCGGATAATTGCAACCAGTATGAAAGTTATTTTCATTTCCACTTTCCGGGCAACCTAGGATTCACCCTAGGGCGTTGCTCCAACAGATTGAATAGTTAGTGCCTTAGAAGTCAACGACCGAAGCATCAAATGCAATAAAAATACAACAGTTTTTCCATCATATAACAGGAGTAATTGCAACCAGTTTGAAAGTGATGGTCACTTCTACGTTCCGGGCAACCTAGGCTTCACTCTAGGGCGTTGCTCCACCAGCTCGAATGGTTGGTGCCTTAGAAGTCAAAGTCAGAAGCTTAAAATACAATATAAATACAACAGTTTTTCCATCGTATAAAACGAATAATTGCAACCAGTGTGAAAGTGATGGTCATTTCTACGTTCCGGGCAACCTAGGCTTCACCCTAGGGCGTTGCTCCACCAGATCGAATAGTTAGGGCCTTAGAAGTCAACGCCAGAAGCATAAGGTACATTATAAATACAACAGCTTTTCCATCGTATAACAGGAACAATAGCAACCAGTGTGAAAGATATGGTCATTTCTACGTTCCGGGCAACCTAGGCGTCACTCTAAGGCGTTGCGCCACCAGATCGAATAGTTAGGGCCTTAGAAGTCAACGACCGAAGCATCAAATGCAATAAAAATACAACAGTTTTTCCATCATATAACAGGAGTCATTGCAACCAGTTTGAAAGTGATGGTCATTTCTACGTTCCGGGCACCCTAGGCTTCACCCTAGGGCGTTGCTCCACCATATCGAATACTTAGTGCCTTAGAAGTCAACGCCAGAAGCATAAAATACAATATAAATACAACAGTTTTTCCATCGTATAACAGGAATAATTGCAACCAGTTTGAAAGTTATGGTCATTTCTACTTTCCGGGCAACCTATGCTTCACCGTAGGGCGTGTTCCACCAGATCGAATAGTTATAGCCTAGGAAGTCATCGCCAGAAGCATAAAATACAATATAAATATAACAGTTTTTCCGTCGAATAAAACGAATAATAGCCACCAGTGTGAAGGTTGTTGTCATTTCTATGTTCCGGGCAACCTAAGCTTCACTCTAGGGCGTTGGTCCACCAGATCGAACAGTTAGTGCCTTAGAAGTCAACGCCAGAATCATAAAATACAATATAAATACAACAGTTTTTCCATCGTATAACAGGAATAATTGCAACCAGTTCGAAAGTTATGGTCATTTCTACTTTCCGTGCAACCTAGACTTCACCCTAGGGCGTTGTTCCACCCGATCGAATAGTTAGGGCCTAAAAAGTGAACGCCAGAAGCATATAATAAAATATAAATACAACAGTTTTTCCATCGTATAAAACGGATAATTGCAACCAGTATGAAAGTTATGGTCATTTCTACTTCCCGGGCAACCTAGGATTCACGCTAGGGCGTTGCTCCAACAGATTGAAAAGTTAGTGCCTAAGAAGTGAACGCCAGAATCATAAAATACAATATAAATACAACAGTTTTTCCATCGCATAAACCGGATAATTTCAACCAGTATGAAAGCTATGGTCATTTCTACTTTCCGGGCAACCTAGGATTCACCCTAGGGCGTTGCTCCAACAGATTGAATAGTTAGTGCCTGAGAAGTCAACGCCCGAAGCATCAAATGCAATAAAAATACAACAGTTTTTCCATCATATAACAGGAGTAATTGCAACCAGTGTGAAAGTGATGGTCATTTCTACGTTCCGGGCAACCTAGGCTTCACCCTAGGGCGTTGCTCCACCAGATCGAATAGTTAGGGCCTTAGAAGTCAACGCCAGAAGCATAAGGTACATTATAAATACAACAGCTTTTCCATCGTATAACAGGAACAATAGCAACCAGTGTGAAAGATATGGTCATTTCTACGTTCCGGGCAACCTAGGCGTCACTCTAAGGCGTTGCGCCACCAGATCGAATAGTTAGGGCCTAAGAAGTCAACGCCAGAAGCATAAAATACAATATAAATGCAACAGCTTTTCCATCGTATAAAATGAATAATTGCAAAGAGTTTAAAAGTAATGGTCATTTCTACGTTCCGGTCAACCTAGGTTTCACTCTAGGGCGTTGCTCCACCAGACCGAATAGTTAGTGCCTTAGAAGTCAACGTCAGAAGCATAAAATACAGTATAAATACAACAGTTTTTCCTTCGTATAAAACGAATAATTGCAACCTGTCCGAAAGTTATGGACATTTCTACTTTCCGGGCAACCTAGGCTTCACCCTAGGGCGATGCTCCACCAGATCGAATAGTTAGGACCTTAGAAGTCATCGCGCGAAACATAAAACACAAAATAAATAGAACAGTTTTCCCATTGTGTAAATCGAATAATTCCTACCAGTGTGAAAGTTATGGTCATTTCTACGTTCCGGTCAGCCTAGGCTTCACCCTAGTGCGTTGTTCCACCAGATCGAATAGTTAGGGCCTCAGAAGTGAGCGCCAGAAGCATAAAGTACAAAATAAATACAACAGTTTTTCCATGTATAAAACGAATAATTGCTACCAGTGTGAAAGTTATGGTCATTTCTACGTTCCGGACAACCTAGGCTTCACCACAGGGCGTTGTTCCACCAGATGGAATAGTTAGGGCCTAAGAAGTCAACGCCAGAAGCATAAAATACAATATAAATATAACAGTTTTTCCATCGTATAAAACGAATAATAGCAACCAGTGTGAAAGCTACGGTCATTTCTACGTTCCGGGCAACCTAGGCTTCACTCTAGGCCGTTGTTCCACCCGATCGAATAGTTAGGGCCTTAGAAGTCAGCGCCCGAAGCATAAAATACAAAATAAATAGAACAGCTGTTCCATGTATAAAACGAATAATTGTTTCCAGTGTGAAAGTTATGATCATTTCTACGTTCCGGGCAACCTAGGCTTCACCGTAGGGCGTTGTTCCACCAGATGGAATAGTTGGGGCCTAAGAAGTCAACGCCAGAAGCACAAAATACGATATAAATACAACAGCTTTTCCATCGTATAAAACGAATAATGGCAACCAGTGTGAAAGTTATGGTCATTTCTACGTTCCGGGCAACCTAGGCTTCACCCTAGTGCGTTGCTACACCAGATCGAATACATAGGGCCTTGGAAGTCATCGCCTGAAGCATACAATACAATAAAAATACAACAGTTTTACCATCGTGTAACAGGAATAATTGCAACCAGTGTGAAAGTGATGGTCACTTCTACGATCCGGGTAACCCATGTTTCACTCTAGGGCACTACTGCGCCACATCGAATAGCTACGGCCGTAGAAGCCAACGCCTGAAGCATAAAATGCAATAAAAATACAACAGTTTTTTCATCGTGTAACAGGAATAATTGCAGCAAGCGTGAAGGTAATGGTCATTTCTACGTTCCGGGCAACCTAGGCTTCACTCTTGGACGTTGCCCCACCAGATCGAATAGCTAGGACGTTAGACTTCAAATACAGAAGCAGAAAATACAATAAAAATGCAACAGTTCTTCAATCGCATAGCATGAATAATTGCAACCAGTGTGAAAGTAACGATCATTTCGACGTTTCGGGCATCCTAGACTTAACTCTGAGGCATTGCTCCACCAGGCCGAAGTGTTAGGGCCTTGGAATTCAACGCCAGAAGCATAAACTACAAAATAAATACAACAGTCTTTCAAACGTATAAAACGAATAATTGCAACCTGTGTGAAGGTTATGGTCATATCTACGTTCCTGACAAACTAGGCTTAACTGTAGGGTGTTGCTCCACCAGATCGAATAGGTAGGGCCATAGAAGTCAACGCTCGAGCATAAAATACTATAAATATACAAGAGTTGTTCCATCGTATAACAGGAGTAATTGCAACCAGTGTGAAAGTGATGGTCATTTCTACGTACCGGGCAACCTAGGCTTCACTCCAGGGCGTTGTACCACCAGATCGAATAGTTAGAGCTTTAGAAGTCAACGCCAGAAGCATAAAATACAAAATAAATAGAACAGTTCTGCCATGTATAAAACGAATAATTGCTACCAGTGTGAAAGTTATGGTCATTTCTACGTTCCAGGCAACCTAGGCTTCACCCTAGTGCGTTGTTCCACCAGATGGAATAGTTAGGGCCTAAGAAGTCAACGCCAGAGCATAAAATACAATAAAGATGCAACAGTTTTTCCATTGTATAACAGGAATAATTGCAACCAGTGTGAATGTAATGGTGATTTCTACGTTCCCGGCAACCTAGGCTTCAATCTAGGGCGTTGCTCCACCAGATCGAATAGTTAGTGCCTTAGAAGTCAACGCCCGAAGCATAAAATACAAAATAAATGGAACAGATTTTCCATGTATAAAACGAATAATTGCTTCCTGTGTGAAAGTTATGGTCATTTCTACGTTCCGGGCAACCTAGGCTTCACCCTAGTACGTTGTTCCACCGGATGGAATAGTTAGGGCCTAAGAAGTCAACGCCAGAAGCATAAAATACGATATAGATACAACAGATTTTCCATCGTATAAAACGAATACTTGCAACCAGTGTGAAAGCTATGGTCACTTCTACGATCCGGGCAACCTAGGCTTCACTCTAGGACGTTGCTCCACCAGAACGAATAGTTAGGGCCTAAGAAGTCAACGCCAGAAGCATGAAATACAATAAAGATGCAACAGTTTTTCCATCGTATAACAGGAATAATTGCAACCAGTGTGAATGTAATGGTCATTTGTACGTTCCGGGCAACCTAGGCTTCACTCTAGGGCGTTGCTCCACCAGATCGAATAGTTAGTGCCTTAGAATTCAACGCCCGAAGCATAAAATACAAAATAAATAGAACAGATTTTCCATGTACACAACGAATAATTGCTTCCAGTGTGAAAGAGTTGGTCATTTCTACGTTCCGGGCAACCCTGATTTCACCCTAGGGCGGTGTTCCACCAGATCGAATGGTTAGGTCCTAAGAAGTCAACGCCAGAAGCATAAAATACAATATAAATATAACAGTTATTCCATCGTAAAAAACGAATAATAGCAACCAGTGTGAAAGCTATGGTCATTTCTACTTTCCGGGCAACCTAGGCTTCACCCTAGGGCGTTGCTCCAACAGATTGAATAGTTAGGGCCTTAGGAGCCAACGGCCGAAGCCTAAAATACAAAATAAATAGAACTGTTTTTCTATCGTACAAAACGAATAATTGCTACCGGTGTGAAGGTTATTTCCATTTCTACGTCGCGGGCAACCTAGGCTTCACCCTGGGGCGTTAGTCCACCAGATGGAATAGTTACGGCATAAGAAGTCAACGCCAGAAGCATAAAATACAATATAAGTACAACAGTTTTTCCATCGTATAAAATGAATAATTGCAAACATTGCGAAAGTAATGGTCATTCCACGTTCCGGTCAACCTAGGCGTCACTCTAGTGAGTTGCTCCACCACATCTAATAGCTACGGCCTTAGACGTCAACGACAGAAGCATAAAATACACTAAAGATGCAACAGCTTTTCCATCGTATAAAACGAATAATTGCAAACAGTGTGAAAGTAATGGTCATTTCTACGTTCCCGGCAACCTAGGCTTCACTCTAGGGCGTTGCTCCACCAGATCGAATAGTTAGGGCCTTAGAAGTCAACGCCCGAAGCATAAAATACAAAATAAATGAAACAGTTTTTCCATCGTATAAAACGAATAATTGCTACCAGTGTGAAAGAAGTGGTCACTTCTACGTTCCGAGCAACCTAGGCTTCACTCTATGGCGTTCGTCCACCACATCGAATAGCTACGGCCTCAGAAGTCAACGCGTGAAGCTTAAAATACAATAAAAATACAACAGTCTTTCCATCCTATAGCGGGAATAATTGCAACCAGTGTGAATGTACTGGTCATTTCTACGTTCCGGGTAACCTAGGTTTCACTCTAGGGCGTTGCTCCACGAGATCGAAAAGCTAGGCACTTAGAATTCAAAGCCAGAAGAATAAAATACAATATAAGTACAACAGTTTTTCCATCGTATAAAATGTATATTTGCAAACATTGTGATAGCAATGGTCATTTCTACGTTCCGGGCAACCTATGCGACACTCTAGGGCGTTGCTCCACCACATTGAATAGCTACGGCCTTAAAAGTCAACGCCAGAAGAATAAAATGCAATATAAATACAACAGCTTTTCCATCGTATAAAATGAATAATTGCAAACAGTGTGAATGTAATGGTCATTTCTACGTTCCCGGCAACCTAGGCTTCAATCTAGAGCGTTGTTCCACCAGATCAAACAGTTAGGGCCTTAGAAGTCAACGCCCGAAGCATAAAATACAAACTAAATAGAACGGTTTTTCCATCGTATAAAACGAATAATTGCTACCAGTGTGAAAGTTATGGTCATTTCTACGATCCGCGCAACCTAGGCTTCACCCTAGGGCGTTGCTCCACCAGATCGAATGGTTAGTGCCTTAGAAGTCAACGCCAGAAGCATAAAATACAATATAAATACAACAGTTTTTCTATCGTATAAAACGAATAATTGCAGCCAGTATGAAACTTATGGTCATTTCTACTTTCCGAGCAACCTAGGCTTCACCCGAGGGCGTTGCTCCAACAGATTGAATAGTTAGGGCCTTAGAAGTCTATGCCCGAAGCATAAAATGAAATAAAAATACAACAGCTTTTCCATAGTATAACAGGAATAATTGCAACCAGTGTGAAAGTGATGGTCATTTCTACGATCCGGGTAACCCAGGTTTTACTCTAGGGCATTACTCCACCACATCGAATAGCTACGGCCGTAGAAGTCAACGCCTGAAGCATAAAATGCAATAAAAATACAACAGTTATGTCATCGTATAACAGGAATAATTGCAGCAAGCGTGAAGGTAATGGCCATTTCTACTTTCCGGGCACCCTAGGCATCACTCTTGGGCGTTGTTCCACCAGATGGAATAGTTAGGGCCTAAGAAGTCAACGCCAGAAGCATAAAATACGATATAAATACAACAGCTTTTCCATCGTATAAAACGAATAATGGTAACCAGTGTGAAAGTTATGGTCATTTCTACGTTCCGGGCAACCTAGGCTTCACTCTAGGACGATGCTCCACGAGATCGAATAGTTAGGGCCTAAAAAGTCAACGCCAGAAGCATAAAATACAATAAAGATGCAACAGTTGTTCCATCGTATAACAGGAATAACTGCAAACAGTGTGAAAGTACAGGTCATTTCTACGTTCCGGGTAATCCAGGTTTCACTCTAGGGCGTTGCTCCACCAGATCGAATAGCTAGGGCCTAAGAAGTCAACGCCAGAAGCATAAAATACAATAAAGATGCAACAGTTTTTCCATCGTATACCTGGAATAATTGCAACCAGTGTGAAGGTAATGGTATGTTCTACGTTCCGGGACGCTAGGCTTCACTCTAGGGCGGTGCTCCACCAGGTTAAATAGTTAGGGCCTAAGAAGTCAACGCCAGAAGCATAAAATACAATATAAATACAACAGCCTTTCCATCGTATATAATGTATATTTGCAAACAGTGCGAAAGTAATGACCATTTCGACGTTTCAGGCATCCTGGGCTTAACTCTGGGGCGTTGCTCCACCAAATCGAAGAGATAGGGCCTTAGAAGTCAACGCCAGAAGCATAAAATACAATATAAATACAACAGCTTTGCCATCGTATAAAACGAATAATGGCAAACCGTGTGATAGTTATGGTCATTTCCACATTCCGGGCAACATAGGCTTCACTCTGTGGCGTTGCTCCACCAGCTCGAATAGCTAGGGACTTAGAATTCAATGCTAGAAGCATAAAATGCAATATATATATAACAGCTTTTCCATCTATAAAACGAATAATTGCTACCAGTGTGAAAGAGTTGGTAATTTCTACGTTCCGGGCAACCTAGGATTCACCCTAGGGCGTTGTTCCACCAGATGGAACAGTTAGGGCCTAAGAAGTCAATGCCAGAAGCATAAAATACAATAAAGATGCAACAGTTTTTCCATCGTATAACAGGAATAATTGCAACCAGTGTGAAGGTAATGGTGTGTTCTACGTTCCGGACAACCTAGGCTTCACTCTAGGGCGGTGCTCCACCAGGTTAAATAGTTAGGGCCTAAGAAGTCAACGCCAGAAGCATAAAATACAATATAGATACAACAGCCTTTCCATCGTATATAATGTATATTTGCAAACAGTGTGAAAGTAATGGTCATTTCTACGTTCCTGGTAACCTAGGCTTCACTCCAGGGTGTTGTTCCACCAGATCGAATAGTTAGGGCCTAAGAAGTCAACGCCAGAAGCATAAAATACAATATAAATATAACAGTTGTTCCATCGTATAAAACGAATAATTGCTACCAGTGTGAAAGATATGGTCATAACTACGTTCCGGGCAACCTAGGCTTCACCCTTGGACGTTGACCCACCAGATCGAATAGCTAGGACCTTTGAATTCAAATACAGAAGCAGAAAATACAATAAAAATGCAACAGTTCTTCAATCGTATAGCATGAATAATTGCAACCAGTGTGAAAGTAACGATCATTTCGACGTTTCGGGCATCCTAGACTTAACTCTGAGGCATTGCTCCACCAGGTCGACGTGTTAGGGCCTTGGAATTCAACGCCAGAAACATAAACTACAAAATAAATACAACAGTCTTTCAATCGTATAAAACGAATAATTGCAACCTGTGTGAAGGTTATGGTCATATCTACGTTCCGGACAAACTAGGCTTCACTGTAGGGTGTTGCTCCACCAGATCGAATAGGTAGGGCCATAGAAGTCAACGCCAGAAGCATAAAATACGTTAAAGATGCAACAGTTTTTCCATCGTTTAAAACGAATAATTGCAACCAGTGTGAAAGTTATGGTCATTTCTACATTCCGAGCAACCTAGGCTTCACTCTAGGGCGTTGCTCCACCAGATCGAATAGTTAGGTCCTTAGAACTCAACGCCAGAAGCATAAAATACGATATAAATACAACAGCTTTTCCATCGTATAAAAGGAATAATTGCAAACAGTGTGAAAGTAATGGTCATTTCTACGGTCCGGGCAACCTAGGCTTCACTCTACGGCGTTGTTCCACCAGATCGAATAGGTAGGGCCTAAGAAGTCAACACCAGACGAATAAAATACAAAATAAACACAATAGCCTTTACACCGTGTACAAGTGTATTATTGCAACCTGTGTGAAGGTTATGGTCATATCTACGTTCCGGGCAACATAGGCTTCACTGTAGGCCGCTGCTCCACCAGATCGAAATGTTAGGGCCTAAGAAGACAATGCCCGAAGCATAAAATACGATATAAATACAACAGCTTTTCCATCATATTAAATGAATAATTGCAAACAATGTGAAAGAAGTGGTCATTTCTACGTTCCGAGCAACCTATGCGACGCTCTAGGGCGTTGCTCCACCACATCGAATAGCTACGGCCTTAAAAGTCAACGCCAGAAGAATAAAATGCAATATAAATACAACAGCATTTCCATCGTATAAAATGAATAATTGCAAACAGTGTGAAAGTAATGGTCATTTCTACGTTCCCGGCAACCTAGGCTACACCCTGGTGCGTTGCTACACCAGATCGAATAGATAGGGCCTTGGAAGTCATCGCCTGAAGCATACAATACAATAAAAATACAACAGTTTTACCATCGTGTAACAGGAATAATTGCAACCAGTGTGAAAGTGATGGTCACTTCTACGATCCGGGTAACCCATGTTTCACTCTAGGGCACTACTGCGCCACATCGAATAGCTACGGCCGTAGAAGCCAACGCCTGAAGCATAAAATGCAATAAAAATACAACAGTTTTTTCATCGTGTAACAGGAATAATTGCAGCAAGCGTGAAGGTAATGGTCATTTCTACGTTCCGGGCAACCTAGGCTTCACTCTTGGACGTTGCCCCACCAGATCGAATAGCTAGGACCTTAGACTTCAAATACAGAAGCAGAAAATACAATAAAAATGCAACAGTTCTTCAATCGCATAGCATGAATAATTGCAACCAGTGTGAAAGTAACGATCATTTCGACGTTTCGGGCATCCTAGACTTAACTCTGAGGCATTGCTACACCAGGCCGAAGTGTTAGGGCCTTGGAATTCAACGCCAGAAGCATAAACTACAAAATAAATACAACAGTCTTTCAAACGTATAAAACGAATAATTGCAACCTGTGTGAAGGTTATGGTCATATCTACGTTCCTGACAAACTAGGCTTAACTGTAGGGTGTTGCTCTACCAGATCGAATAGGTAGGGCCATTGAAGTCAACGCTCGAGCATAAAATACTATAAATATACAAGAGTTGTTCCATCGTATAACAGGAGTAATTGCAACCAGTGTGAAAGTGATGGTCATTTCTACGTACCGGGCAACCTAGGCTTCACTCTAGGACGTTGCTCCACCAGATCGAATGGTTAGAGCTTTAGAAGTCAACGCCAGAAGCATAAAATACAAAATAAATAGAACAGTTCTGCCATGTATAAAACGAATAATTGCTACCAGTGTGAAAGTTATGGTCATTTCTACGTTCCAGGCAACCTAGGCTTCACCCTAGTGCGTTGTTCCACCAGATGGAATAGTTAGGGCCTAAGAAGTCAACGCCAGAGCATAAAATACAAAATAAATGGAACAGATTTTCCATGTATAAAACGAATAATTGCTTCCTGTGTGAAAGTTATGGTCATTTCTACGTTCCGGGCAACCTAGGCTTCACCCTAGTACGTTGTTCCACCGGATGGAATAGTTAGGGCCTAAGAAGTCAACGCCAGAAGCATAAAATACGATATAAGTACAACAGTTTTTCCATCGTATAAAATGAATAATTGCAAACATTGCGAAAGTAATGGTCATTCCACGTTCCGGTCAACCTAGGCGTCACTCTAGTGAGTTGCTCCACCACATCTAATAGCTACGGCCTTAGACGTCAACGACAGAAGCATAAAATACAATAAAGATGCAACAGCTTTTCCATCGTATAAAACGAATAATTGCAAACAGTGTGAAAGTAATGGTCATTTCTACGTTCCCGGCAACCTAGGCTTCAATCTAGGGCGTTGCTCCACCAGATCAAACAGTTAGGGCCTTAGATGTCAACGCCAGAAGCATAAAATGCAACATAAATTCAACAGATTTTCCATCGTATATAATGTATATTTGCAAACAGTGTGATAGTAATGGACATTTCTACGTACCGGGCCACCTTGGCCCCACTCTAGGGCGTTGCTCCACCAAATCGAATAGCTAGGGCCTTAGAAGTCAACGCCGGAAGCATAAAATACAATATAGATGCAAAAGTTTTTCAATCGTATAACAGGAATAACTGCAAACAGTATGAAAGTACTGGTCATTTCATCGTTCCGGGTAACCCAGGTTTCACTCTAGGGCGTTGCACCACCATATCGAATAGCTAGGGCGTTAGATGTCAACGCCAGAAGCATAAAATGCAACATAAATTCAACAGATTTTCCATCGTATATAATGTATATTTGCAAACAGTGTGAAAGTAATGGACATTTCTACGTACCGGGCAACCTAGGCCCCACTCTACGGCGTTGCTCCACCAAATCGAATAGCTAGGGCCTTAGAAGTCAACGCCGGAAGCGTAAAATACATTATAGATGCAAAAGTTTTTCCATCGTATAACAGGAATAACTGCAAACAGTGTGAAAGTAGTGGTCATTTCTACGTTCCTGGTAACCTAGGTTTCACTCTAGGGCGTGGCTCCACCATATCGAATAGCTAGGGACTTAGCATTCAACGCCATAAGAATAAAATACAATATAGGTATAACAGTTTTTCCATCGTATAAAATGAATAATTGCAACCAGTGTGAAAGTTATGGTCATTTCTACGATCCGCGCAACCTAGGCTTCACTCTAGGGCGTTGCTCCACCAGATCGAATAGTTAGGGCCTTAGAAGTCAACGCCCGAAGCATAAAATACAAAATAAATAAAACAGTTTTTCCATCGTATAAAACGAATAATTGCTACCAGTGTGAAAGAAGTGGTCACTTCTACGTTCCGAGCAACCTAGGCTTCTCTCTATGGCGTTCGTCCACCACATCGAATAGCTACGGCCTCAGAAGTCAACGCGTGAAGCATAAAATACAATAAAAATACAACAGTCTTTCCATCCTATAGCGGGAATAATTGCAACCAGTGTGAATGTACTGGTCATTTCTACGTTCCGGGTAACCTAGGTTTCACTCTAGGGCGTTGCTCCACGAGATCGAAAAGCTAGGCACTTAGAATTCAAAGCCAGAAGAATAAAATACAATATAAGTACAACAGTTTTTCCATCGTATAAAATGTATATTTGCAAACATTGTGATAGCAATGGTCATTTCTACGTTCCGGGCAACCTATGCGACACTCTAGGGCGTTGCTCCACCACATTGAATAGCTACGGCCTTAAAAGTCAACGCCAGAAGAATAAAATGCAATATAAATACAACAGCTTTTCCATCGTATAAAATGAATAATTGCAAACAGTGTGAAAGTAATGGTCATTTCTACGTTCCCGGCAACCTAGGCTTCTATCTAGGGCGTTGTTCCACCAGATCAAACAGTTAGGGCCTTAGAAGTCAACGCCCGAAGCATAAAATACAAACTAAATAGAACGGTTTTTCCATCGTATAAAACGAATAATTGCTACCAGTGTGAAAGTTATGGTCATTTCTACGATCCGCGCAACCTAGGCTTCACCCTAGGGCGTTGCTCCACCAGATCGAATGGTTAGTGCCTTAGAAGTCAACGCCAGAAGCATAAAATACAATATAAATACAACAGTCTTTCTATCGTATAAAACGAATAATTGCAGCCAGTATGAAACTTATGGTCATTTCTACTTTCCGAGCAACCTAGGCTTCACCCGAGGGCGTTGCTCCAACAGATTGAATAGTTAGGGCCTTAGAAGTCTATGCCCGAAGCATAAAATGAAATAAAAATACAACAGCTTTTCCATAGTATAACAGGAATAATTGCAACCAGTGTGAAAGTGATGGTCATTTCTACGATCCGGGTAACCCAGGTTTTACTCTAGGGCATTACTCCACCACATCGAATAGCTACGGCCGTAGAAGTCAACGCCTGAAGCATAAAATGCAATAAAAATACAACAGTTTTGTCATCGTATAACAGGAATAATTGCAGCAAGCGTGAAGGTAATGGCCATTTCTACTTTCCGGGCACCCTAGGCATCACGCTTGGGCGTTGTTCCACCAGATGGAATAGTTAGGGCCTAAGAAGTCAACGCCAGAAGCATAAAATACGATATAAATACAACAGCTTTTCCATCGTATAAAACGAATAATGGTAACCAGTGTGAAAGTTATGGTCATTTCTACGTTCCGGGCAACCTAGGCTTCACTCTAGGACGATGCTCCACGAGATCGAATAGTTAGGGCCTAAAAAGTCAACGCCAGAAGCATAAAATACAATAAAGATGCAACAGTTGTTCCATCGTATAACAGGAATAACTGCAAACAGTGTGAAAGTACAGGTCATTTCTACGTTCCGGGTAATCCAGGTTTCACTCTAGGGCGTTGCTCCACCAGATCGAATAGCTAGGGCCTAAGAAGTCAACGCCAGAAGCATAAAATACAATAAAGATGCAACAGTTTTTCCATCGTATACCTGGAATAATTGCAACCAGTGTGAAGGTAATGGTATGTTCTACGTTCCGGGACGCTAGGCTTCACTCTAGGGCGGTGCTCCACCAGGTTAAATAGTTAGGGCCTAAGAAGTCAACGCCAGAAGCATAAAATACAATATAAATACAACAGCCTTTCCATCGTATATAATGTATATTTGCAAACAGTGCGAAAGTAATGACCATTTCGACGTTTCAGGCATCCTGGGCTTAACTCTGGGGCGTTGCTCCACCAAATCGAAGAGATAGGGCCTTAGAAGTCAACGCCAGAAGCATAAAATACAATATAAATACAACAGCTTTGCCATCGTATAAAACGAATAATGGCAAACCGTGTGATAGTTATGGTCATTTCCACATTCCGGGCAACATAGGCTTCACTCTGTGGCGTTGCTCCACCAGCTCGAATAGCTAGGGACTTAGAATTCAATGCTAGAAGCATAAAATGCAATATATATATAACAGCTTTTCCATCTATAAAACGAATAATTGCTACCAGTGTGAAAGAGTTGGTAATTTCTACGTTCCGGGCAACCTAGGATTCACCCTAGGGCGTTGTTCCACCAGATGGAACAGTTAGGGCCTAAGAAGTCAATGCCAGAAGCATAAAATACAATAAAGATGCAACAGTTTTTCCATCGTATAACAGGAATAATTGCAACCAGTGTGAAGGTAATGGTGTGTTCTACGTTCCGGACAACCTAGGCTTCACTCTAGGGCGGTGCTCCACCAGGTTAAATAGTTAGGGCCTAAGAAGTCAACGCCAGAAGCATAAAATACAATATAGATACAACAGCCTTTCCATCGTATATAATGTATATTTGCAAACAGTGTGAAAGTAATGGTCATTTCTACGTTCCTGGTAACCTAGGCTTCACTCTGGGTCGTTGTTCCACCAGATCGAATAGTTAGGGCCTAAGAGGTCAACGCCAGAAGCATAAAATACAATATAAATGCAACAGCTTTTCCATCGTATAAAAGGAATAATTGCAAACAGTGTGAAAGTAATGGTCATTTCTACGTTCCGGGCAACCTAGGCTTCACTCTATGGCGTTCATCCACCACATCGAATAGCTACGGCCTCAGAAGTCAACGCGTGCGGCATAAAATACAATAAAAATACAACAGTCTTTCCATCCAATAACAGGAATAATTGCAACCCGTGTAAAAGTGATGGTCATTTCTACGTTCCAGGCAACCTAGGCTTCACTCCAGGGTGTTGTTCCACCAGATCGAATAGTTAGGGCCTAAGAAGTCAACGCCAGAAGCATAAAATACAATATAAATATAACAGTTGTTCCATCGTATAAAACGAATAATTGCTACCAGTGTGAAAGATATGGTCATAACTACGTTCCGGGCAACCTAGGCTTCACCCTTGGACGTTGCCCCACCAGATCGAATAGCTAGGACCTTTGAATTCAAATACAGAAGCAGAAAATACAATAAAAATGCAACAGTTCTTCAATCGTATAGCATGAATAATTGCAACCAGTGTGAAAGTAACGATCATTTCGACGTTTCGGGCATCCTAGACTTAACTCTGAGGCATTGCTCCACCAGGTCGACGTGTTAGGGCCTTGGAATTCAACGCCAGAAACATAAACTACAAAATAAATACAACAGTCTTTCAATCGTATAAAACGAATAATTGCAACCTGTGTGAAGGTTATGGTCATATCTACGTTCCGGACAAACTAGGCTTCACTGTAGGGTGTTGCTCCACCAGATCGAATAGGTAGGGCCATAGAAGTCAACGCCAGAAGCATAAAATACGTTAAAGATGCAACAGTTTTTCCATCGTTTAAAACGAATAATTGCAACCAGTGTGAAAGTTATGGTCATTTCTACATTCCGAGCAACCTAGGCTTCACTCTAGGGCGTTGCTCCACCAGATCGAATAGTTAGGTCCTTAGAACTCAACGCCAGAAGCATAAAATACGATATAAATACAACAGCTTTTCCATCGTATAAAAGGAATAATTGCAAACAGTGTGAAAGTAATGGTCATTTCTACGGTCCGGGCAACCTAGGCTTCACTCTACGGCGTTGTTCCACCAGATCGAATAGGTAGGGCCTAAGAAGTCAACACCAGACGAATAAAATACAAAATAAACACAATAGCCTTTACACCGTGTACAAGTGTATTATTGCAACCTGTGTGAAGGTTATGGTCATATCTACGTTCCGGGCAACATAGGCTTCACTGTAGGCCGCTGCTCCACCAGATCGAAATGTTAGGGCCTAAGAAGACAATGCCCGAAGCATAAAATACGATATAAATACAACAGCTTTTCCATCATATTAAATGAATAATTGCAAACAATGTGAAAGAAGTGGTCATTTCTACGTTCCGAGCAACCTATGCGACGCTCTAGGGCGTTGCTCCACCACATCGAATAGCTACGGCCTTAAAAGTCAACGCCAGAAGAATAAAATGCAATATAAATACAACAGCATTTCCATCGTATAAAATGAATAATTGCAAACAGTGTGAAAGTAATGGTCATTTCTACGTTCCCGGCAACCTAGGCTTCACCCTGGTGCGTTGCTACACCAGATCGAATAGATAGGGCCTTGGAAGTCATCGCCTGAAGCATACAATACAATAAAAATACAACAGTTTTACCATCGTGTAACAGGAATAATTGCAACCAGTGTGAAAGTGATGGTCACTTCTACGATCCGGGTAACCCATGTTTCACTCTAGGGCACTACTGCGCCACATCGAATAGCTACGGCCGTAGAAGCCAACGCCTGAAGCATAAAATGCAATAAAAATACAACAGTTTTTTCATCGTGTAACAGGAATAATTGCAGCAAGCGTGAAGGTAATGGTCATTTCTACGTTCCGGGCAACCTAGGCTTCACTCTTGGACGTTGCCCCACCAAATCGAATAGCTAGGACCTTAGACTTCAAATACAGAAGCAGAAAATACAATAAAAATGCAACAGTTCTTCAATCGCATAGCATGAATAATGGCAACCAGTGTGAAAGTAACGATCATTTCGACGTTTCGGGCATCCTAGACTTAACTCTGAGGCATTGCTACACCAGGCCGAAGTGTTAGGGCCTTCGAATTCAACGCCAGAAGCATAAACTACAAAATAAATACAACAGTCTTTCAAACGTATAAAACGAATAATTGCAACCTGTGTGAAGGTTATGGTCATATCTACGTTCCTGACAAACTAGGCTTAACTGTAGGGTGTTGCTCTACCAGATCGAATAGGTAGGGCCATTGAAGTCAACGCTCGAGCATAAAATACTATAAATATACAAGAGTTGTTCCATCGTATAACAGGAGTAATTGCAACCAGTGTGAAAGTGATGGTCATTTCTACGTACCGGGCAACCTAGGCTTCACTCTAGGACGTTGCTCCACCAGATCGAATGGTTAGAGCTTTAGAAGTCAACGCCAGAAGCATAAAATACAAAATAAATAGAACAGTTCTGCCATGTATAAAACGAATAATTGCTACCAGTGTGAAAGTTATGGTCATTTCTACGTTCCAGGCAACCTAGGCCTCACCCTAGTGCGTTGTTCCACCAGATGGAATAGTTAGGGCCTAAGAAGTCAACGCCAGAGCATAAAATACAAAATAAATGGAACAGATTTTCCATGTATAAAACGAATAATTGCTTCCTGTGTGAAAGTTATGGTCATTTCTACGTTCCGGGCAACCTAGGCTTCACCCTAGTACGTTGTTCCACCGGATGGAATAGTTAGGGCCTAAGAAGTCAACGCCAGAAGCATAAAATACGATATAAATACAACAGCTTTTCCATCATATAAAACGAATAATGGTAACCAGTGTGAAAGTTATGGTCATTTCTACGTTCCGGGCAACCTAGGCTTCACTCTAGGGCGTTGCTACACCAGATCGAATAGCTAGTGCCTTAGAAGTCAACGGCCGAAGCATAAAATACAAAATAAATAGAACAGATTTTACATGTGTAAAACGAAAAATTGTTTCCAGTGTGAAAGTTATGATCATTTCTACGTTCCGGGCAACCTAGGCTACACCATAGGGCGCTGTTACACCTGATGGAATAGTTGGGGCCTAAGATGTCAACGCCAGAAGCATAAAATACGATATAGATACAACAGATTTTCCATCGTATAAAACGAATAATTGCAACCAGTGTGAAAGCTATGGTCACTTCTACGATCCGGGCAACCTAGGCTTCACTCTAGGACGTTGCTCCACCAGAACGAATAGTTAGGGCCAAAGAAGTCAACGCCAGAAGCATAAAATACAATAAAGATGCAACAGTTTTTCCATCGTATAACAGGAGCTATTGCAACCAGTGTGAAAGTGATGGTCATTTCTACGTTCCGGTCAACCTAGGCTTCACTCTGGGCCGTTGTTCCACCAGATCGAATGGTTAGGTCCTAAGAAGTCAACGCCAGAAGCATAAAATACAATATAAATATAACAGTTATTCCATCGTAAAAAACGAATAATAGCAGCCAGTGTGAAAGCTATGGTCATTTCTACTTTCCGGGCAACCTAGGCTTCACCCTAGGGCGTTGCTCCAACAGATTGAATAGTTAGGGCCTTAGGAGCCAACGGCCGAAGCCTAAAATACAAAATAAATAGAACTGTTTTTCTATCGTACAAAACGAATAATTGCTACCGGTGTGAAGGTTATTTCCATTTCTACGTCGCGGGCAACCTAGGCTTCACCCTGGGGCGTTAGTCCACCAGATGGAATAGTTACGGCATAAGAAGTCAACGCCAGAAGCATAAAATACAATATAAGTACAACAGTTTTTCCATCGTATAAAATGAATAATTGCAAACATTGCGAAAGTAATGGTCATTCCACGTTCCGGTCAACCTAGGCGTCACTCTAGTGAGTTGCTCCACCACATCTAATAGCTACGGCCTTAGACGTCAACGACAGAAGCATAAAATACAATAAAGATGCAACAGCTTTTCCATCGTATAAAACGAATAATTGCAAACAGTGTGAAAGTAATGGTCATTTCTACGTTCCCGGCAACCTAGGCTTCAATCTAGGGCGTTGCTCCACCAGATCAAACAGTTAGGGCCTTAGATGTCAACGCCAGAAGCATAAAATGCAACATAAATTCAACAGATTTTCCATCGTATATAATGTATATTTGCAAACAGTGTGATAGTAATGGACATTTCTACGTACCGGGCCACCTTGGCCCCACTCTAGGGCGTTGCTCCACCAAATCGAATAGCTAGGGCCTTAGAAGTCAACGCCGGAAGCATAAAATACAATATAGATGCAAAAGTTTTTCAATCGTATAACAGGAATAACTGCAAACAGTATGAAAGTACTGGTCATTTCATCGTTCCGGGTAACCCAGGTTTCACTCTAGGGCGTTGCACCACCATATCGAATAGCTAGGGCGTTAGATGTCAACGCCAGAAGCATAAAATGCAACATAAATTCAACAGATTTTCCATCGTATATAATGTATATTTGCAAACAGTGTGAAAGTAATGGACATTTCTACGTACCGGGCAACCTAGGCCCCACTCTACGGCGTTGCTCCACCAAATCGAATAGCTAGGGCCTTAGAAATCAACGCCGGAAGCGTAAAATACATTATAGATGCAAAAGTTTTTCCATCGTATAACAGGAATAACTGCAAACAGTGTGAAAGTAGTGGTCATTTCTACGTTCCTGGTAACCTAGGTTTCACTCTAGGGCGTGGCTCCACCATATCGAATAGCTAGGGACTTAGCATTCAACGCCATAAGAATAAAATACAATATAGGTATAACAGTTTTTCCATCGTATAAAATGAATAATTGCAACCAGTGTGAAAGTTATGGTCATTTCTACGATCCGCGCAACCTAGGCTTCACTCTAGGGCGTTGCTCCACCAGATCGAATAGTTAGGGCCTTAGAAGTCAACGCCCGAAGCATAAAATACAAAATAAATAAAACAGTTTTTCCATCGTATAAAACGAATAATTGCTACCAGTGTGAAAGAAGTGGTCACTTCTACGTTCCGAGCAACCTAGGCTTCACTCTATGGCGTTCGTCCACCACATCGAATAGCTACGGCCTCAGAAGTCAACGCGTGAAGCATAAAATACAATAAAAATACAACAGTCTTTCCATCCTATAGCGGGAATAATTGCAACCAGTGTGAATGTACTGGTCATTTCTACGTTCCGGGTAACCTAGGTTTCACTCTAGGGCGTTGCTCCACGAGATCGAAAAGCTAGGCACTTAGAATTCAAAGCCAGAAGAATAAAATACAATATAAGTACAACAGTTTTTCCATCGTATAAAATGTATATTTGCAAACATTGTGATAGCAATGGTCATTTCTACGTTCCGGGCAACCTATGCGACACTCTAGGGCGTTGCTCCACCACATTGAATAGCTACGGCCTTAAAAGTCAACGCCAGAAGAATAAAATGCAATATAAATACAACAGCTTTTCCATCGTATAAAATGAATAATTGCAAACAGTGTGAAAGTAATGGTCATTTCTACGTTCCCGGCAACCTAGGCTTCAATCTAGGGCGTTGTTCCACCAGATCAAACAGTTAGGGCCTTAGAAGTCAACGCCCGAAGCATAAAATACAAAATAAATAGAACGGTTTTTCCATCGTATAAAACGAATAATTGCTACCAGTGTGAAAGTTATGGTCATTTCTACGATCCGCGCAACCTAGGCTTCACCCTAGGGCGTTGCTCCACCAGATCGAATGGTTAGTGCCTTAGAAGTCAACGCCAGAAGCATAAAATACAATATAAATACAACAGTTTTTCTATCGTATAAAACGAATAATTGCAGCCAGTCTGAAACTTATGGTCATTTCTACTTTCCGAGCAACCTAGGCTTCACCCTAGGGCGTTGCTCCAACAGATTGAATAGTTAGGGCCTTAGAAGTCTATGCCCGAAGCATAAAATGAAATAAAAATACAACAGCTTTTCCATAGTATAACAGGAATAATTGCAACCAGTGTGAAAGTGATGGTCATTTCTACGATCCGGGTAACCCAGGTTTTACTCTAGGGCATTACTCCACCACATCGAATAGCTACGGCCGTAGAAGTCAACGCCTGAAGCATAAAATGCAATAAAAATACAACAGTTTTGTCATCGTATAACAGGAATAATTGCAGCAAGCGTGAAGGTAATGGCCATTTCTACGTTCCGGGCACCCTAGGCATCACTCTTGGGCGTTGTTCCACCAGATGGAATAGTTAGGGCCTAAGAAGTCAACGCCAGAAGCATAAAATACGATATAAATACAACAGCTTTTCCATCGTATAAAACGAATAATGGTAACCAGTGTGAAAGTTATGGTCATTTCTACGTTCCGGGCAACCTAGGCTTCACTCTAGGACGATGCTCCACGAGATCGAATAGTTAGGGCCTAAAAAGTCAACGCCAGAAGCATAAAATACAATAAAGATGCAACAGTTGTTCCATCGTATAACAGGAATAACTGCAAACAGTGTGAAAGTACAGGTCATTTCTACGTTCCGGGTAATCCAGGTTTCACTCTAGGGCGTTGCTCCACCAGATCGAATAGCTAGGGCCTAAGAAGTCAACGCCAGAAGCATAAAATACAATAAAGATGCAACTGTTTTTCCATCGTATACCTGGAATAATTGCAACCAGTGTGAAGGTAATGGTATGTTCTACGTTCCGGGACGCTAGGCTTCACTCTAGGGCGGTGCTCCACCAGGTTAAATAGTTAGGGCCTAAGAAGTCAACGCCAGAAGCATAAAATACAATATAAATACAACAGCCTTTCCATCGTATATAATGTATATTTGCAAACAGTCCGAAAGTAATGACCATTTCGACGTTTCAGGCATCCTGGGCTTAACTCTGGGGCGTTGCTCCACCAGCTCGAATAGCTAGGGACTTAGAATTCAATGCTAGAAGCATAAAATGCAATATATATATAACAGCTTTTCCATCTATAAAACGAATAATTGCTACCAGTGTGAAAGAGTTGGTAATTTCTACGTTCCGGGCAACCTAGGATTCACCCTAGGGCGTTGTTCCACCAGATGGAACAGTTAGGGCCTAAGAAGTCAATGCCAGAAGCATAAAATACAATAAAGATGCAACAGTTTTTCCATCGTATAACAGGAATAATTGCAACCAGTGTGAAGGTAATGGTGTGTTCTACGTTCCGGACAACCTAGGCTTCACTCTAGGGCGGTGCTCCACCAGGTTAAATAGTTAGGGCCTAAGAAGTCAACGCCAGAAGCATAAAATACAATATAGATACAACAGCCTTTCCATCGTATATAATGTATATTTGCAAACAGTGTGAAAGTAATGGTCATTTCTACGTTCCTGGTAACCTAGGCTTCACTCTGGGTCGTTGTTCCACCAGATCGAATAGTTAGGGCCTAAGAGGTCAACGCCAGAAGCATAAAATACAATATAAATGCAACAGCTTTTCCATCGTATAAAAGGAATAATTGCAAACAGTGTGAAAGTAATGGTCATTTCTACGTTCCGGGCAACCTAGGCTTCACTCTATGGCGTTCATCCACCACATCGAATAGCTACGGCCTCAGAAGTCAACGCGTGCGGCATAAAATACAATAAAAATACAACAGTCTTTCCATCCAATAACAGGAATAATTGCAACCCGTGTAAAAGTGATGGTCATTTCTACGTTCCAGGCAACCTATGCTTCACTCCAGGGTGTTGTTCCACCAGATCGAATAGTTAGGGCCTAGGAAGTCAACGCCAGAAGCATAAAATACAATATAAATATAACAGTTGTTCCATCGTATAAAACGAATAATTGCTACCAGTGTGAAAGATATGGTCATAACTACGTTCCGGGCAACCTAGGCTTCACCCTTGGACGTTGCCCCACCAGATCGAATAGCTAGGACCTTTGAATTCAAATACAGAAGCAGAAAATACAACAAAAATGCAACAGTTCTTCAATCGTATAGCATGAATAATTGCAACCAGTGTGAAAGTAACGATCATTTCGACGTTTCGGGCATCCTAGACTTAACTCTGAGGCATTGCTCCACCAGGTCGACGTGTTAGGGCCTTGGAATTCAACGCCAGAAACATAAACTACAAAATAAATACAACAGTCTTTCAATCGTATAAAACGAATAATTGCAACCTGTGTGAAGGTTATGGTCATATCTACGTTCCGGACAAACTAGGCTTCACTGTAGGGTGTTGCTCCGCCAGATCGAATAGGTAGGGCCATAGAAGTCAACGCCAGAAGCATAAAATACGTTAAAGATGCAACAGTTTTTCCATCGTTTAAAACGAATAATTGCAACCAGTGTGAAAGTTATGGTCATTTCTACATTCCGAGCAACCTAGGCTTCACTCTAGGGCGTTGCTCCACCAGATCGAATAGTTAGGTCCTTAGAACTCAACGCCAGAAGCATAAAATACGATATAAATACAACAGCTTTTCCATCGTATAAAAGGAATAATTGCAAACAGTGTGAAAGTAATGGTCATTTCTACGGTCCGGGCAACCTAGGCTTCACTCTACGGCGTTGTTCCACCAGATCGAATAGGTAGGGCCTAAGAAGTCAACACCAGACGAATAAAATACAAAATAAACACAATAGCCTTTACACCGTGTACAAGTGTATTATTGCAACCTGTGTGAAGGTTATGGTCATATCTACGTTCCGGGCAACATAGGCTTCACTGTAGGCCGTTGCTCCACCAGATCGAAATGTCAGGGCCTAAGAAGACAACGCCCGAAGCATAAAATACGATATAAATACAACAGCTTTTCCATCATATTAAATGAATAATTGCAAACAATGTGAAAGAAGTGGTCATTTCTACGTTCCGAGCAACCTATGCGACGCTCTAGGGCGTTGCTCCACCACATCGAATAGCTACGGCCTTAAAAGTCAACGCCAGAAGAATAAAATGCAATATAAATACAACAGCATTTCCATCGTATAAAATGAATAATTGCAAACAGTGTGAAAGTAATGGTCATTTCTACGTTCCCGGCAACCTTGGCTTCAATCTAGGGCGTTGCTCCACCAAATCGAATAGCTAGGGCCTTAGAAGTCAACGCTGGAAGCATAAAATACAATATAGATGCAAAAGTTTTTCCATCGTATAACAGGAATAACTGCAAACAGTATGAAAGTACTGGTCATTTCATCGTTCCGGGTAACCTAGGTTTCACTCTAGGGCGTTGCACCACCATATCGAATAGCTAGGGCGTTAGATGTCAACGCCAGAAGCATAAAATGCAACATAAATTCAACAGATTTTCCATCGTATATAATTTATATGTGCAAACAGTGTGAAAGTAATGGACATTTCTACGTACCGGGCAACCTAGGCCCCACTCTACGGCGTTGCTCCACCAAATCGAATAGCTAGGGCCTTAGAAGTCAACGCCGGAAGCGTAAAATACATTATAGATGCAAAAGTTTTTCCATCGTATAACAGGAATAACTGCAAACAGTGTGAAAGTAGTGGTCATTTCTACGTTCCGGGTAAACTAGGTTTCACTCTAGGGCGTTGCTCCACGAGATCGAAAAGCTAGGGACTTTGAATTCAACGCCAGAAGAATAAAATACAATATAAGTACAACGGTTTTTCCATTGTATAAAACGAATAATTGCTACCAGTGTAAAAGTTATGGTCTTTTCTACGTTCCGGGCAAGCTAGGCTACACACTAGGGCGTTGCTCCTCCAGATCCATCAGTTAGGGCCTTAGAAGTCAACGCCCGAAGCATAAAATGCAAAATAAATAGAACAGTTTTTCCATTGTATAAAACGAATAATTGCTACCAGTGTAAAAGGTATGGTCATTTCTACGTTCCGGGCAACCTAGGCTTCACCCTAGGGCGTTGTTCCGCGAGATCGAATAGTTAGGGCCTAAGAAGTGAACGCCAGAAGCATAAAATACAATATAAATACAACTGTTTATCCATCATATAAAACGAATGATAGCAACCAGTGTGAAAGTTATGGTCATTTCTACGTTCCGGCAACATAGGCTTCACTCTAGGCCGTTGTTCCACCAGATCGAATAGTCAGGGCCTAAGAAGTGAACGCCAGAAGCATAAAACACAATATAAATACAACAGTTTTTCCATCATATAAAACGAATGATTGCAACCAGTGTGAAAGTTATGGTCATTTCTACGTGCCGGGCAACCCAGGCTTCACTCTAGGGCGTAGCTCCACCAGATCGAATAGTTAGGGCCTTAGAAGTCAACACCCGAAGCATAAAATACAAAATAAATAAAACAGTTTTACCATCGTATAAAACGAATAATTGCTACCAGTGTGAAAGTTATGGTCATTTCTACGATCCGCGCAACCTAGGCTTCACTCTAGGGCGTTGCTCCACCAGATCGAATAGTTAGGGCCTTAGAAGTCAACGCCCGAAGCATAAAATACGATAAATATACAACAGTATTTTCTTCGTATAACAGGAATAATTGCAACCAGTGTGAAAGTGATGGTCATTTCTGCGTTCCGGGCAACCTAGGCTTCACTCTAGGACGTTGTACCACCAGATCGAATAGTTAGGGCCTTAGAAGTCAACGCCAGAAGCATAAAATACAAAATAAATAGAACAGTTCATACATGTATAAAACGAATAATTGCTACCAGTGTGAAAGTTATGGTCATTTCTACGTTCCGGGCAACCTAGGCTTCACCCTAGGGCGCTTCTCCACCAGATCGAATAGTTAGTGCCCTAGAAGTCAGCGCCAGAAGCATAAAATACAATATAAATACAACAGTTTTTCCATCGTATAAAACGAATAATTGCAACAAGTATGAAAGTTATGGTCATTTCTACTTTCCGGGCAACCTAGGCTACACTCTAGGGCGTCGTTCCAGCAGATCGAATAGTTACGGCCTAAGAAGTCAACGCCAGAAGCATAAAACACAATATAAATATAACAGTTTTTCCATCGTATAAAACGAATATTTGCAACAAGTATGAAAGTTGTGGGTATTTCTACTTTCCGGGCAAGCTAGGCTTCACCCTAGGGCGTTGCTCCAACAGATTGAATAGTTAGGGCCTTAGAAGTCAACGCCCGAAGCATAAAATACAAAATAAATAGAACAGTTTTTCCATCGTACAAAACTAATAATTGCAACGAGTGTGAAAGTAATGGGCATTTCTACGTTCCGGGCAACCTAGGCTTCACTCTAGGGCGTTGCTCCACCACAGCGAATAGCTACGGCCTTAGAAGTCAACGCCAGAAGCATAAAATACAGTATAAATACAACAGCTTTTCCATTGTATAGCATGACTAACTGCAACCAGTGCGAAAGTAACGATCATTTCGACGTTTCGGGCATCCTAGACTTAACTCTAGGGCGTTGTTCCACCAGATCGAAAAGTTAGGGCCTAAGAAGTCAACGCCAGAAGCATAAAATACAATATAAATATAACAGTTTTTCCATCGTATAGCATGAATAATTGCAACCGGTGTGAAAGTTATTTTCATTTCTACGTTCCGGGCAACCTAGGCTTGACTGTATGGTGTTGCTCCACCAGATCGAATAGGTAGGGCCATAGAAGTCAACGCCCGAAGCATAAAATACAAAATAAATAGAACAGTTTTTCCATTGTAAAAAACGAATAATTGCTACCAGTGTGAATGTTATGTTCACTTCTACGTTCCGGGCAACCTAGGCTTCACTCTAGGGCGTTGTTCCACCAGATCGAGAAGTTAGGGCCTAAGAAGTCAACGCCAGAATCATAAAATACAATATAAATATAACAGTTTTTCCATCGTATAAAACGAATAATAGCAACCAGTGTGAATGTTCTGGTCATTTCTACGTTCCGGGCAACCTAGGCTTCACTCTAGGGTGTTGCTCCACCAGATCGAATAGTTAGGGCCTTAGAAGTCAACGCCCGAAGCAAAAAATACAAAATAAATAGAACAGTTTTTTCATTGTATAAAACGAATAATTGCTACCAGTGTGAAAGTTATGGTCATTTCTACTTTCCGGCAACCTTGGCTTCACCCTAGGGCGTTGTTCCACCAGATCGAATAGTTAGGGCCATAGATGTCAACGCCCGAAGCATAAAATACAATAAATATACAAGAGTATTTCCATCGTATAACAGGAATAATTGCAACCAGTGTGAAAGTGATGGTCATTTCTACGTTCTGGGCAACCTAGGCAACACTCTAGGGCGTCGTTCCACCAGATCGAATAGTTAGGGCCTAAGATGTCAACGCCAGAAGCATAAAATACAATATAAATATAACAGTTTTTCCATCGTATAAAACGAATATTTGCAACAAGTATGAAAGTTGTGGGTATTTCTACTTTCCGGGCAAGCTAGGCTTCACCCTAGGGCGTTGCTCCAACAGATTGAATAGTTAGGGCCTTAGAAGTCAACGCCAGAAGCATAAAATACAGTATAAATACAACAGCTTTTCCATTGTATAGCATGACTAATTGCAACCAGTGCGAAAGTAACGATCATTTCGACGTTTCGGGCATCCTAGACTTAACTCTAGGGCGTTGTTCCACCAGATCGAAAAGTTAGGGCCTAAGAAGTCAACGCCAGAAGCATAAAATACAATATAAATATAACAGTTTTTCCATCGTATAAAACGAATAATAGCAACCAGTGTGAAAGATCTGGTCATTTCTACGTTCCCGGCAACCTAGCCTTCACTCTAGGGCGTTGCTCCACCAGATCGAATAGTTAGGGCCTTAGAAGTCAACGCCCGAAGCATAAAATACAAAATAAATAGAAAAGTTTTTCCATTGTATAAAACGAATAATTGCTACCAGTATGAAAGTAATGGCCAGTTCTACGTTCCGGGCAACCTAGGCTTCACTCTAGGGCGTTGTTCCACCAGATCGAGAAGTTAGGGCCTAAGAAGTCAACGCCAGAATCATAAAATACAATATAAATATAACAGCTTTTCCACCGTATAAAACGAATAGTAGCAACCAGTGTGAAAGTTCTGGTCATTTCTACGTTCCGGGCAACCTAGGCTTCACTCTAGGGCGTTGCTCCACCAAATCGAATAGGTAGGGCCATAGAAGTCAACGCCCGAAGCATAAAATACAATAAATATACATGAGTTTTTCCACCGTATAACAGGAATAATTGCCACCAGTGTGAAAGTGATGGTCATTTCTACGTTCTGGGCAACCTAGGTTTCACTCTAGGGCGTTCCTCCACCAGATCGTATAGCTAGGGACTTGGAATTCTCCGCCAGAAGAATAAAATACAATATAAATACAACAGTTTTTCCATCGCATATAACGAATAATTGCAACCAGTATGAAAGTTATGGTCATTTCTACTTTCCGGCAACCTAGGCTTCACCCTAGGGCGCTGCTCCAACAGATCGAATACTTAGGGCCTTAGAAGTCAACAGCCGAAGCATAAAATACAAAATAAATAGAACTGTTTTTCCATCGTATAAAACGAATAATTGCTACCGGTGTGAAAGTTATTTCCATTTCTACGTTCCGGGCAACCTAGGCTTCACCCTTGGGCGTTGTTCCACCAGATGGAATAGTTATGGCATAAGAAGTCAACGCCAGAGGCATAAAATACAATATAAGTACAACACTTTTTCCATCGTATAGAATGAATAATTGCAAACATTGCGAAAGTAATGGTCATTTCTACGTTCCGGGCAACCTAGGCGTCACTCTAGTGCGTTGCTCCAACACATCTAATAGCTACGGCCTTAGACGTCAACGACAGAAGCATAAAATGCAATTAAGATGCAACAGCTTTTCCATCGTATAAAACGAATAATTGCAACCAGTGTGAAAGTTATTGTCATTTCTACTTTACGGGCTACCTCGGCTACACCCTAGTGCGTTGCTCCTACAGATTGAATAGTTAGGGCCTTAGAAGTCAACGCCGGAAGCATAAAATACAATAAAGATGCAACAGGTTTTCCATCGTATTAAACGAATAATTTCAACCAGTGTGAATGTTATGGTCATTTCTACATTCCTAGCAACCTAGCCTTCACTCTAGGGCGTTGATCCAACAGATTGAATAGTTAGGGCCTTAGCAGTCAACGCCCGAAGCATAAAATACAATATAAATACAACAGTTTTTCCATCACATAACAGGAATAATTGCAACCAGTTTGAAAGTGATGGTCATTTCTACGTTCCGGGCAACCTAGGCTTCACTCTAGAGCGTTGCTCCACCAGATCGAATAGTTAGTGCCTTAGAAGTCAACGCCAGAAGCATTAAATACAATATAAATACAACAGTTTTTCCATCGTATAAAACGAATAATTGCAACCAGTATGAAAGTTATGGTCATTTCTACGTTCCGGGCAACCTAGGCTTCACTCTATGGCGTTCTTCCACTACATCGAATAGCTACGGCCTCAGAAGTCAACGCCTGAAGCATAAAATACAATAAAAATACAACAGTCTTTCCATCCTATAACAGGAATAATTGCAACCAGTTTGATAGTGATGGTCATTTCTACGTTCCGGGGAACCTAGGCTTCACTCTAGGGCGTTGCTCCACCAGATCGAATAGTTTGTGCCTTAGATGTCAACGCCAGAAACATAAAATACAATATAAATACAACAGTCTTTCCATCCTAAAACTGGAATAATTGCAACCCGTGTGAAAGTGATGGTCATTTGTACGTTCCAGGCAACCTAGGCTTCACTCTAGGGCGTTGTTCCACCAGATCGAATTGTTAGGGCCTAAGAAGTCAACGCCAGAAGCATAAGATACAATATAAATATAACAGATTTGCCATCGTATAGAACGAATAATAGCATCCAGTGTGAAAGTTATGGTCATTTCTACGTTCCGGGCAACCTAGGCTTCACTCTAGGGCGTTGCTCCACCAGATCAAACAGTTAGTTCCTTAGAAGTCAACGCCAGCAGCATAAAATACAATATAAATACAACAGTTCTTCCATCATATAAAACGAATAATTGCAACCAGTATGAAATTTATGGTTACTTCTACGTTCCGGGCAACCTAGGCTTCACTCTATGGCGTTCTTCCACCACATCGAATAGCTGCGGCCTCAGAAGTCAACGCCTGAAGCATAAAATACAATATAATTACAACAGTTTTTCCATCATATAACAGGAATAATTGCAACCAGTTTGAAAGTGATGGCCATTTCTACGTTCCGGGCAACCTAGGCTTTACTCTAGGGCGTTGTTCCACCAGATCGAACAGTTAGGGCCTAAGAAGGCAACGCCAGAAGCATAAAATACAATATAAATATAACAGTTTTTCCATCGTATAAAACGAATAATAGCAACCAGTGTGAAAGTTATGGTCATTTCTACGTTCCGGGCAACCTAGTCTTCACCCCAGGTAGTTGTTCCAGCAGATCGAATAGTTAGGGCCTAAGAAGTGAACGCCAGCAGCATAAAATACAATATAAATACAACAGTTCTTCCATCATATAAAACGGGTAATTGCAACCAGTATGAAGGTTATGGTCATTTCTACGTTCCGGGCAACCTAGGCTTCACTCTATTGCGTTCTTCCACCACATCGAATAGCTACGGCCTCATAAGTCAACGCCTGAAGCATAGAATACAATAAAAATACAACAGTCTTTCCATCCTATAACTGGAATAATAGCAACCCGTGTGAAAGTGATGGTCATCTGTACGTTCCAGGCAGCCTAGGCTTCACTCTAGGGCGTTGTTCCACCAGATCGAATTGTTAGGGCCTAAGAAGTCAACGCCAGAAGCATAAGATAGTATATAAATATAACAGTTTTTCCATCGTATAGAACGAATAATACCAACCAGTGTAAAAGTTATGGTCATTTCTACGTTCCGGGAAACCTAGGCTTCACCCTAGGGCGTTGTTCCACCAGATCGAATAGTTAGTGCCTTAGAAGTCCACGGCCGAAGCATAAAATACAAAATAAATAGAACTGTTTTTCCGTCGTATAAAACGAATAATAGCAACCAGTGTGAAAGTTATGATCATTTCTACGTTCCGGCAACCTAGGCTTCACCCCAGGGCGTTGTTCCACCAGATCGAATAGTTAGGGGCTAAGAAGTGAACGCCAGCAGCATAAAATACAATATAAATACAACAGTTCTTCCATCATATAAAACGAATAATTGCAACCAGTATGAAAGTTATGGTCATCTCTACGTTCCGGGCAGCCTAGGCTTCACTCTATGGCGTTCTTCCACCACATCGAATAGCTGCGGCGACAGAAGTCAACGCCTGAAGCATAAAATACAATAAAAATACAACAGTCTTTCCATCCTATAACAGGAATAATTGCAACCAGTCTGAAAGTGGTCGTCATTTCTACTTTCCGGGCAACCTAGGCTTCACCCTAGGGCGTTGCTCCAACAGATTGAATAGTTAGGGCCTTAGAAGTCAACGCCCGATGCATAAAATACAAAATAGATAGAACAGTTTTTCCATCGTGTAAAACGAGTGATTGCTACCGGTGTGAAAGTTATGGTCATTTCTACGTTCCGGTCAACCTAGGCTTCACCATAGGGCGTTATTCCACCAGATCGAATAGTTAGGGCCTAAGAAGTCAAGGCCCGAAGCATAAAATTCAATAAGGATGCAACAGTTTTTCCATCGTATAGCAGGAATAACTGCAAACAGTGTGAAAGTACTGGTCATTTCTACGTTCCGGGTAACCTAGGCTTTACTCTAGGGCGTTGTTCCACCAGATCGAACAGTTAGGGCCTAAGAAGGCAACGCCAGAACCATAAAATACAATATAAATATAACAGTTTTTCCATCGTATAAAACGAATAATAGCAACCAGTGTGAAAGTTATGGTCATTTCTACGTTCCGGGCAACCTAGGCTTCACCCTAGGGCGTTGTTCCGCCAGATCGAATAGTTAGGGCCTAAGAAGTGAACGCCAGAAGCATAAAATACAATATAAATACAACAGTTTATCCATCATATAAAACGAATGATAGCAACCAGTGTGAAAGTTATGGTCATTTCTACGTTCCGGCAACATAGGCTTCACTCTAGGCCGTTGTTCCACCAGATCGAATAGTCAGGGCCTAAGAAGTGAACGCCAGAAGCATAAATCACAATATAAATACAACAGTTTTTCCATCATATAAAACGAATGATTGCAACCAGTGTGAAAGTTATGGTCATTTCTACGTGCCGGGCAACCCAGGCTTCACTCTAGGGCGTAGCTCCACCAGATCGAATAGTTAGGGCCTTAGAAGTCAACACCCGAAGCATAAAATACAAAATAAATAAAACAGTTTTACCATCGTATAAAACGAATAATTGCTACCAGTGTGAAAGTTATGGTCATTTCTACGATCCGCGCAACCTAGGCTTCACTCTAGGGCGTTGCTCCACCAGATCGAATAGTTAGGGCCTTAGAAGTCAACGCCCGAAGCATAAAATACGATAAATATACAACAGTATTTTCATCGTATAACAGGAATAATTGCAACCAGTGTGAAAGTGATGGTCATTTCTGCGTTCCGGGCAACCTAGGCTTCACTCTAGGACGTTGTACCACCAGATCGAATAGTTAGGGCCTTAGAAGTCAACGCCAGAAGCATAAAATACAAAATAAATAGAACAGTTCATACATGTATAAAACGAATAATTGCTACCAGTGTGAAAGTTATGGTCATTTCTACGTTCCGGGCAACCTAGGCTTCACCCTAGGGCGCTTCTCCACCAGATCGAATAGTTAGTGCCCTAGAAGTCAGCGCCAGAAGCATAAAATACAATATAAATACAACAGTTTTTCCATCGTATAAAACGAATAATTGCAACAAGTATGAAAGTTATGGTCATTTCTACTTTCCGGGCAACCTAGGCTACACTCTAGGGCGTCGTTCCAGCAGATCGAATAGTTACGGCCTAAGAAGTCAACGCCAGAAGCATAAAACACAATATAAATATAACAGTTTTTCCATCGTATAAAACGAATATTTGCAACAAGTATGAAAGTTGTGGGTATTTCCACTTTTCGGGCAAGCTAGGCTTCACCCTAGGGCGTTGCTCCAACAGATTGAATAGTTAGGGCCTTAGAAGTCAACGCCCGAAGCATAAAATACAAAATAAATAGAACAGTTTTTCCATCGTACAAAACTAATAATTGCAACGAGTGTGAAAGTAATGGGCATTTCTACGTTCCGGGCAACCTAGGCTTCACTCTAGGGCGTTGCTCCACCACAGCGAATAGCTACGGCCTTAGAAGTCAACGCCAGAAGCATAAAATACAGTATAAATACAACAGCTTTTCCATTGTATAGCATGACTAACTGCAACCAGTGCGAAAGTAACGATCATTTCGACGTTTCGGGCATCCTAGACTTAACTCTAGGGCGTTGTTCCACCAGATCGAAACGTTAGGGCCTAAGAAGTCAACGCCAGAAGCATAAAATACAATATAAATATAACAGTTTTTCCATCGTATAGCATGAATAATTGCAACCGGTGTGAAAGTTATTTTCATTTCTACGTTCCGGGCAACCTAGGCTTGACTGTATGGTGTTGCTCCACCAGATCGAATAGGTAGGGCCATAGAAGTCAACGCCCGAAGCATAAAATACAAAATAAATAGAACAGTTTTTCCATTGTAAAAAACGAATAATTGCTACCAGTGTGAATGTTATGTTCACTTCTACGTTCCGGGCAACCTAGGCTTCACTCTAGGGCGTTGTTCCACCAGATCGAGAAGTTAGGGCCTAAGAAGTCAACGCCAGAATCATAAAATACAATATAAATATAACAGTTTTTCCATCGTATAAAACGAATAATAGCAACCAGTGTGAATGTTCTGGTCATTTCTACGTTCCGGGCAACCTAGGCTTCACTCTAGGGTGTTGCTCCACCAGATCGAATAGTTAGGGCCTTAGAAGTCAACGCCCGAAGCAAAAAATACAAAATAAATAGAACAGTTTTTTCATTGTATAAAACGAATAATTGCTACCAGTGTGAAAGTTATGGTCATTTCTACTTTCCGGCAACCTTGGCTTCACCCTAGGGCGTTGTTCCACCAGATCGAATAGTTAGGGCCATAGATGTCAACGCCCGAAGCATAAAATACAATAAATATACAAGAGTATTTCCATCGTATAACAGGAATAATTGCAACCAGTGTGAAAGTGATGGTCATTTCTACGTTCTGGGCAACCTAGGTTTCACTCTAGGGCGTTCCTCCACCAGATCGAATAGCTAGGGACTTGGAATTCTCCGCCAGAAGAATAAAATACAATATAAATACAACAGTTTTTCCATCGCATATAACGAATAATTGCAACCAGTATGAAAGTTATGGTCATTTCTACTTTCCGGCAACCTAGGCTTCACCCTAGGGCGCTGCTCCAACAGATCGAATACTTAGGGCCTTAGAAGTCAACAGCCGAAGCATAAAATACAAAATAAATAGAACTGTTTTTCCATCGTATAAAACGAATAATTGCTACCGGTGTGAAAGTTATTTCCATTTCTACGTACCGGGCAACCTAGGCTTCACCCTTGGGCGTTGTTCCACCAGATGGAATAGTTATGGCATAAGAAGTCAACGCCAGAGGCATAAAATACAATATAAGTACAACACTTTTTCCATCGTATAGAATGAATAATTGCAAACATTGCGAAAGTAATGGTCATTTCTACGTTCCGGGCAACCTAGGCGTCACTCTAGTGCGTTGCTCCAACACATCTAATAGCTACGGCCTTAGACGTCAACGACAGAAGCATAAAATACAATTAAGATGCAACAGCTTTTCCATCGTATAAAACGAATAATTGCAACCAGTGTGAAAGTTATTGTCATTTCTACTTTACGGGCTACCTCGGCTGCACCCTAGTGCGTTGCTCCTACAGATTGAATAGTTAGGGCCTTAGAAGTCAACGCCGGAAGCATAAAATACAATAAAGATGCAACAGGTTTTCCATCGTATTAAACGAATAATTTCAACCAGTGTGAATGTTATGGTCATTTCTACATTCCGAGCAACCTAGCCTTCACTCTAGGGCGTTGATCCAACAGATTGAATAGTTAGGGCCTTAGCAGTCAACGCCCGAAGCATAAAATACAATATAAATACAACAGTTTTTCCATCACATAACAGGAATAATTGCAACCAGTTTGAAAGTGATGGTCATTTCTACGTTCCGGGCAACCTAGGCTTCACTCTAGAGCGTTGCTCCACCAGATCGAATAGTTAGTGCCTTAGAAGTCAACGCCAGAAGCATTAAATACAATATAAATACAACAGTTTTTCCATCGTATAAAACGAATAATTGCAACCAGTATGAAAGTTATGGTCATTTCTACGTTCCGGGCAACCTAGGCTTCACTCTACGGCGTTGTTCCACCAGATCGAATAGGTAGGGCCTAAGAAGTCAACACCAGACGAATAAAATACAAAATAAACACAATAGCCTTTACACCGTGTACAAGTGTATTATTGCAACCTGTGTGAAGGTTATGGTCATATCTACGTTCCGGGCAACATAGGCTTCACTGTAGGCCGTTGCTCCACCAGATCGAAATGTCAGGGCCTAAGAAGACAACGCCCGAAGCATAAAATACGATATAAATACAACAGCTTTTCCATCATATTAAATGAATAATTGCAAACAATGTGAAAGAAGTGGTCATTTCTACGTTCCGAGCAACCTATGCGACGCTCTAGGGCGTTGCTCCACCACATCGAATAGCTACGGCCTTAAAAGTCAACGCCAGAAGAATAAAATGCAATATAAATACAACAGCATTTCCATCGTATAAAATGAATAATTGCAAACAGTGTGAAAGTAATGGTCATTTCTACGTTCCCGGCAACCTTGGCTTCAATCTAGGGCGTTGCTCCACCAAATCGAATAGCTAGGGCCTTAGAAGTCAACGCTGGAAGCATAAAATACAATATAGATGCAAAAGTTTTTCCATCGTATAACAGGAATAACTGCAAACAGTATGAAAGTACTGGTCATTTCATCGTTCCGGGTAACCTAGGTTTCACTCTAGGGCGTTGCACCACCATATCGAATAGCTAGGGCGTTAGATGTCAACGCCAGAAGCATAAAATGCAACATAAATTCAACAGATTTTCCATCGTATATAATTTATATGTGCAAACAGTGTGAAAGTAATGGACATTTCTACGTACCGGGCAACCTAGGCCCCACTCTACGGCGTTGCTCCACCAAATCGAATAGCTAGGGCCTTAGAAGTCAACGCCGGAAGCGTAAAATACATTATAGATGCAAAAGTTTTTCCATCGTATAACAGGAATAACTGCAAACAGTGTGAAAGTAGTGGTCATTTCTACGTTCCGGGTAAACTAGGTTTCACTCTAGGGCGTTGCTCCACGAGATCGAAAAGCTAGGGACTTTGAATTCAACGCCAGAAGAATAAAATACAATATAAGTACAACGGTTTTTCCATTGTATAAAACGAATAATTGCTACCAGTGTAAAAGTTATGGTCTTTTCTACGTTCCGGGCAAGCTAGGCTACACACTAGGGCGTTGCTCCTCCAGATCCATCAGTTAGGGCCTTAGAAGTCAACGCCCGAAGCATAAAATGCAAAATAAATAGAACAGTTTTTCCATTGTATAAAACGAATAATTGCTACCAGTGTAAAAGGTATGGTCATTTCTACGTTCCGGGCAACCTAGGCTTCACCCTAGGGCGTTGTTCCGCCAGATCGAATAGTTAGGGCCTAAGAAGTGAACGCCAGAAGCATAAAATACAATATAAATACAACTGTTTATCCATCATATAAAACGAATGATAGCAACCAGTGTGAAAGTTATGGTCATTTCTACGTTCCGGCAACATAGGCTTCACTCTAGGCCGTTGTTCCACCAGATCGAATAGTCAGGGCCTAAGAAGTGAACGCCAGAAGCATAAAACACAATATAAATACAACAGTTTTTCCATCATATAAAACGAATGATTGCAACCAGTGTGAAAGTTATGGTCATTTCTACGTGCCGGGCAACCCAGGCTTCACTCTAGGGCGTAGCTCCACCAGATCGAATAGTTAGGGCCTTAGAAGTCAACACCCGAAGCATAAAATACAAAATAAATAAAACAGTTTTACCATCGTATAAAACGAATAATTGCTACCAGTGTGAAAGTTATGGTCATTTCTACGATCCGCGCAACCTAGGCTTCACTCTTGGGCGTTGCTCCACCAGATCGAATAGTTAGGGCCTTAGAAGTCAACGCCAGAAGCATAAAATACAAAATAAATAGAACAGTTCATACATGTATAAAACGAATAATTGCTACCAGTGTGAAAGTTATGGTCATTTCTACGTTCCGGGCAACCTAGGCTTCACCCTAGGGCGCTTCTCCACCAGATCGAATAGTTAGTGCCCTAGAAGTCAGCGCCAGAAGCATAAAATACAATATAAATACAACAGTTTTTCCATCGTATAAAACGAATAATTGCAACAAGTATGAAAGTTATGGTCATTTCTACTTTCCGGGCAACCTAGGCTACACTCTAGGGCGTCGTTCCAGCAGATCGAATAGTTACGGCCTAAGAAGTCAACGCCAGAAGCATAAAACACAATATAAATATAACAGTTTTTCCATCGTATAAAACGAATATTTGCAACAAGTATGAAAGTTGTGGGTATTTCTACTTTCCGGGCAAGCTAGGCTTCACCCTAGGGCGTTGCTCCAACAGATTGAATAGTTAGGGCCTTAGAAGTCAACGCCCGAAGCATAAAATACAAAATAAATAGAACAGTTTTTCCATCGTACAAAACTAATAATTGCAACGAGTGTGAAAGTAATGGGCATTTCTACGTTCCGGGCAACCTAGGCTTCACTCTAGGGCGTTGCTCCACCACAGCGAATAGCTACGGCCTTAGAAGTCAACGCCAGAAGCATAAAATACAGTATAAATACAACAGCTTTTCCATTGTATAGCATGACTAACTGCAACCAGTGCGAAAGTAACGATCATTTCGACGTTTCGGGCATCCTAGACTTAACTCTAGGGCGTTGTTCCACCAGATCGAAAAGTTAGGGCCTAAGAAGTCAACGCCAGAAGCATAAAATACAATATAAATATAACAGTTTTTCCATCGTATAGCATGAATAATTGCAACCGGTGTGAAAGTTATTTTCATTTCTACGTTCCGGGCAACCTAGGCTTGACTGTATGGTGTTGCTCCACCAGATCGAATAGGTAGGGCCATAGAAGTCAACGCCCGAAGCATAAAATACAAAATAAATAGAACAGTTTTTCCATTGTAAAAAACGAATAATTGCTACCAGTGTGAATGTTATGTTCACTTCTACGTTCCGGGCAACCTAGGCTTCACTCTAGGGCGTTGTTCCACCAGATCGAGAAGTTAGGGCCTAAGAAGTCAACGCCAGAATCATAAAATACAATATAAATATAACAGTTTTTCCATCGTATAAAACGAATAATAGCAACCAGTGTGAATGTTCTGGTCATTTCTACGTTCCGGGCAACCTAGGCTTCACTCTAGGGTGTTGCTCCACCAGATCGAATAGTTAGGGCCTTAGAAGTCAACGCCCGAAGCAAAAAATACAAAATAAATAGAACAGTTTTTTCATTGTATAAAACGAATAATTGCTACCAGTGTGAAAGTTATGGTCATTTCTACTTTCCGGCAACCTTGGCTTCACCCTAGGGCGTTGTTCCACCAGATCGAATAGTTAGGGCCATAGATGTCAACGCCCGAAGCATAAAATACAATAAATATACAAGAGTATTTCCATCGTATAACAGGAATAATTGCAACCAGTGTGAAAGTGATGGTCATTTCTACGTTCTGGGCAACCTAGGCAACACTCTAGGGCGTCGTTCCACCAGATCGAATAGTTAGGGCCTAAGATGTCAACGCCAGAAGCATAAAATACAATATAAATATAACAGTTTTTCCATCGTATAAAACGAATATTTGCAACAAGTATGAAAGTTGTGGGTATTTCTACTTTCCGGGCAAGCTAGGCTTCACCATAGGGCGTTGCTCCAACAGATTGAATAGTTAGGGCCTTAGAAGTCAACGCCAGAAGCATAAAATACAGTATAAATACAACAGCTTTTCCATTGTATAGCATGACTAATTGCAACCAGTGCGAAAGTAACGATCATTTCGACGTTTCGGGCATCCTAGACTTAACTCTAGGGCGTTGTTCCACCAGATCGAAAAGTTAGGGCCTAAGAAGTCAACGCCAGAAGCATAAAATACAATATAAATATAACAGTTTTTCCATCGTATAAAACGAATAATAGCAACCAGTGTGAAAGATCTGGTCATTTCTACGTTCCCGGCAACCTAGCCTTCACTCTAGGGCGTTGCTCCACCAGATCGAATAGTTAGGGCCTTAGAAGTCAACGCCCGAAGCATAAAATACAAAATAAATAGAAAAGTTTTTCCATTGTATAAAACGAATAATTGCTACCAGTATGAAAGTAATGGCCAGTTCTACGTTCCGGGCAACCTAGGCTTCACTCTAGGGCGTTGTTCCACCAGATCGAGAAGTTAGGGCCTAAGAAGTCAACGCCAGAATCATAAAATACAATATAAATATAACAGCTTTTCCACCGTATAAAACGAATAGTAGCAACCAGTGTGAAAGTTCTGGTCATTTCTACGTTCCGGGCAACCTAGGCTTCACTCTAGGGCGTTGCTCCACCAAATCGAATAGGTAGGGCCATAGAAGTCAACGCCCGAAGCATAAAATACAATAAATATACATGAGTTTTTCCACCGTATAACAGGAATAATTGCCACCAGTGTGAAAGTGATGGTCATTTCTACGTTCTGGGCAACCTAGGTTTCACTCTAGGGCGTTCCTCCACCAGATCGTATAGCTAGGGACTTGGAATTCTCCGCCAGAAGAATAAAATACAATATAAATACAACAGTTTTTCCATCGCATATAACGAATAATTGCAACCAGTATGAAAGTTATGGTCATTTCTACTTTCCGGCAACCTAGGCTTCACCCTAGGGCGCTGCTCCAACAGATCGAATACTTAGGGCCTTAGAAGTCAACAGCCGAAGCATAAAATACAAAATAAATAGAACTGTTTTTCCATCGTATAAAACGAATAATTGCTACCGGTGTGAAAGTTATTTCCATTTCTACGTTCCGGGCAACCTAGGCTTCACCCTTGGGCGTTGTTCCACCAGATGGAATAGTTATGGCATAAGAAGTCAACGCCAGAGGCATAAAATACAATATAAGTACAACACTTTTTCCATCGTATAGAATGAATAATTGCAAACATTGCGAAAGTAATGGTCATTTCTACGTTCCGGGCAACCTAGGCGTCACTCTAGTGCGTTGCTCCAACACATCTAATAGCTACGGCCTTAGACGTCAACGACAGAAGCATAAAATGCAATTAAGATGCAACAGCTTTTCCATCGTATAAAACGAATAATTGCAACCAGTGTGAAAGTTATTGTCATTTCTACTTTACGGGCTACCTCGGCTACACCCTAGTGCGTTGCTCCTACAGATTGAATAGTTAGGGCCTTAGAAGTCAACGCCGGAAGCATAAAATACAATAAAGATGCAACAGGTTTTCCATCGTATTAAACGAATAATTTCAACCAGTGTGAATGTTATGGTCATTTCTACATTCCTAGCAACCTAGCCTTCACTCTAGGGCGTTGATCCAACAGATTGAATAGTTAGGGCCTTAGCAGTCAACGCCCGAAGCATAAAATACAATATAAATACAACAGTTTTTCCATCACATAACAGGAATAATTGCAACCAGTTTGAAAGTGATGGTCATTTCTACGTTCCGGGCAACCTAGGCTTCACTCTAGAGCGTTGCTCCACCAGATCGAATAGTTAGTGCCTTAGAAGTCAACGCCAGAAGCATTAAATACAATATAAATACAACAGTTTTTCCATCGTATAAAACGAATAATTGCAACCAGTATGAAAGTTATGGTCATTTCTACGTTCCGGGCAACCTAGGCTTCACTCTATGGCGTTCTTCCACTACATCGAATAGCTACGGCCTCAGAAGTCAACGCCTGAAGCATAAAATACAATAAAAATACAACAGTCTTTCCATCCTATAACAGGAGTAATTGCAACCAGTTTGATAGTGATGGTCATTTCTACGTTCCGGGGAACCTAGGCTTCACTCTAGGGCGTTGCTCCACCAGATCGAATAGTTTGTGCCTTAGATGTCAACGCCAGAAACATAAAATACAATATAAATACAACAGTCTTTCCATCCTAAAACTGGAATAATTGCAACCCGTGTGAAAGTGATGGTCATTTGTACGTTCCAGGCAACCTAGGCTTCACTCTAGGGCGTTGTTCCACCAGATCGAATTGTTAGGGCCTAAGAAGTCAACGCCAGAAGCATAAGATACAATATAAATATAACAGATTTGCCATCGTATAGAACGAATAATAGCATCCAGTGTGAAAGTTATGGTCATTTCTACGTTCCGGGCAACCTAGGCTTCACTCTAGGGCGTTGCTCCACCAGATCAAACAGTTAGTTCCTTAGAAGTCAACGCCAGCAGCATAAAATACAATATAAATACAACAGTTCTTCCATCATATAAAACGAATAATTGCAACCAGTATGAAATTTATGGTTATTTCTACGTTCCGGGCAACCTAGGCTTCACTCTATGGCGTTCTTCCACCACATCGAATAGCTGCGGCCTCAGAAGTCAACGCCTGAAGCATAAAATACAATATAATTACAACAGTTTTTCCATCATATAACAGGAATAATTGCAACCAGTTTGAAAGTGATGGCCATTTCTACGTTCCGGGCAACCTAGGCTTTACTCTAGGGCGTTGTTCCACCAGATCGAACAGTTAGGGCCTAAGAAGGCAACGCCAGAAGCATAAAATACAATATAAATATAACAGTTTTTCCATCGTATAAAACGAATAATAGCAACCAGTGTGAAAGTTATGGTCATTTCTACGTTCCGGGCAACCTAGTCTTCACCCCAGGTAGTTGTTCCAGCAGATCGAATAGTTAGGGCCTAAGAAGTGAACGCCAGCAGCATAAAATACAATATAAATACAACAGTTCTTCCATCATATAAAACGGGTAATTGCAACCAGTATGAAGGTTATGGTCATTTCTACGTTCCGGGCAACCTAGGCTTCACTCTATTGCGTTCTTCCACCACATCGAATAGCTACGGCCTCATAAGTCAACGCCTGAAGCATAGAATACAATAAAAATACAACAGTCTTTCCATCCTATAACTGGAATAATAGCAACCCGTGTGAAAGTGATGGTCATCTGTACGTTCCAGGCAGCCTAGGCTTCACTCTAGGGCGTTGTTCCACCAGATCGAATTGTTAGGGCCTAAGAAGTCAACGCCAGAAGCATAAGATAGTATATAAATATAACAGTTTTTCCATCGTATAGAACGAATAATACCAACCAGTGTAAAAGTTATGGTCATTTCTACGTTCCGGGAAACCTAGGCTTCACCCTAGGGCGTTGTTCCACCAGATCGAATAGTTAGTGCCTTAGAAGTCCACGGCCGAAGCATAAAATACAAAATAAATAGAACTGTTTTTCCGTCGTATAAAACGAATAATAGCAACCAGTGTGAAAGTTATGATCATTTCTACGTTCCGGCAACCTAGGCTTCACCCCAGGGCGTTGTTCCACCAGATCGAATAGTTAGGGGCTAAGAAGTGAACGCCAGCAGCATAAAATACAATATAAATACAACAGTTCTTCCATCATATAAAACGAATAATTGCAACCAGTATGAAAGTTATGGTCATCTCTACGTTCCGGGCAGCCTAGGCTTCACTCTATGGCGTTCTTCCACCACATCGAATAGCTGCGGCGACAGAAGTCAACGCCTGAAGCATAAAATACAATAAAAATACAACAGTCTTTCCATCCTATAACAGGAATAATTGCAACCAGTCTGAAAGTGGTGGTCATTTCTACTTTCCGGGCAACCTAGGCTTCACCCTAGGGCGTTGCTCCAACAGATTGAATAGTTAGGGCCTTAGAAGTCAACGCCCGATGCATAAAATACAAAATAGATAGAACAGTTTTTCCATCGTGTAAAACGAATGATTGCTACCGGTGTGAAAGTTATGGTCATTTCTACGTTCCGGTCAACCTAGGCTTCACCATAGGGCGTTATTCCACCAGATCGAATAGTTAGGGCCTAAGAAGTCAAGGCCCGAAGCATAAAATTCAATAAGGATGCAACAGTTTTTCCATCGTATAGCAGGAATAACTGCAAACAGTGTGAAAGTACTGGTCATTTCTACGTTCCGGGTAACCTAGGCTTTACTCTAGGGCGTTGTTCCACCAGATCGAACAGTTAGGGCCTAAGAAGGCAACGCCAGAAGCATAAAATACAATATAAATATAACAGTTTTTCCATCGTATAAAACGAATAATAGCAACCAGTGTGAAAGTTATGGTCATTTCTACGTTCCGGGCAACCTAGGCTTCACCCTAGGGCGTTGTTCCGCCAGATCGAATAGTTAGGGCCTAAGAAGTGAACGCCAGAAGCATAAAATACAATATAAATACAACAGTTTATCCATCATATAAAACGAATGATAGCAACCAGTGTGAAAGTTATGGTCATTTCTACGTTCCGGCAACATAGGCTTCACTCTAGGCCGTTGTTCCACCAGATCGAATAGTCAGGGCCTAAGAAGTGAACGCCAGAAGCATAAATCACAATATAAATACAACAGTTTTTCCATCATATAAAACGAATGATTGCAACCAGTGTGAAAGTTATGGTCATTTCTACGTGCCGGGCAACCCAGGCTTCACTCTAGGGCGTAGCTCCACCAGATCGAATAGTTAGGGCCTTAGAAGTCAACACCCGAAGCATAAAATACAAAATAAATAAAACAGTTTTACCATCGTATAAAACGAATAATTGCTACCAGTGTGAAAGTTATGGTCATTTCTACGATCCGCGCAACCTAGGCTTCACTCTAGGGCGTTGCTCCACCAGATCGAATAGTTAGGGCCTTAGAAGTCAACGCCCGAAGCATAAAATACGATAAATATACAACAGTATTTTCATCGTATAACAGGAATAATTGCAACCAGTGTGAAAGTGATGGTCATTTCTGCGTTCCGGGCAACCTAGGCTTCACTCTAGGACGTTGTACCACCAGATCGAATAGTTAGGGCCTTAGAAGTCAACGCCAGAAGCATAAAATACAAAATAAATAGAACAGTTCATACATGTATAAAACGAATAATTGCTACCAGTGTGAAAGTTATGGTCATTTCTACGTTCCGGGCAACCTAGGCTTCACCCTAGGGCGCTTCTCCACCAGATCGAATAGTTAGTGCCCTAGAAGTCAGCGCCAGAAGCATAAAATACAATATAAATACAACAGTTTTTCCATCGTATAAAACGAATAATTGCAACAAGTATGAAAGTTATGGTCATTTCTACTTTCCGGGCAACCTAGGCTACACTCTAGGGCGTCGTTCCAGCAGATCGAATAGTTACGGCCTAAGAAGTCAACGCCAGAAGCATAAAACACAATATAAATATAACAGTTTTTCCATCGTATAAAACGAATATTTGCAACAAGTATGAAAGTTGTGGGTATTTCCACTTTTCGGGCAAGCTAGGCTTCACCCTAGGGCGTTGCTCCAACAGATTGAATAGTTAGGGCCTTAGAAGTCAACGCCCGAAGCATAAAATACAAAATAAATAGAACAGTTTTTCCATCGTACAAAACTAATAATTGCAACGAGTGTGAAAGTAATGGGCATTTCTACGTTCCGGGCAACCTAGGCTTCACTCTAGGGCGTTGCTCCACCACAGCGAATAGCTACGGCCTTAGAAGTCAACGCCAGAAGCATAAAATACAGTATAAATACAACAGCTTTTCCATTGTATAGCATGACTAACTGCAACCAGTGCGAAAGTAACGATCATTTCGACGTTTCGGGCATCCTAGACTTAACTCTAGGGCGTTGTTCCACCAGATCGAAACGTTAGGGCCTAAGAAGTCAACGCCAGAAGCATAAAATACAATATAAATATAACAGTTTTTCCATCGTATAGCATGAATAATTGCAACCGGTGTGAAAGTTATTTTCATTTCTACGTTCCGGGCAACCTAGGCTTGACTGTATGGTGTTGCTCCACCAGATCGAATAGGTAGGGCCATAGAAGTCAACGCCCGAAGCATAAAATACAAAATAAATAGAACAGTTTTTCCATTGTAAAAAACGAATAATTGCTACCAGTGTGAATGTTATGTTCACTTCTACGTTCCGGGCAACCTAGGCTTCACTCTAGGGCGTTGTTCCACCAGATCGAGAAGTTAGGGCCTAAGAAGTCAACGCCAGAATCATAAAATACAATATAAATATAACAGTTTTTCCATCGTATAAAACGAATAATAGCAACCAGTGTGAATGTTCTGGTCATTTCTACGTTCCGGGCAACCTAGGCTTCACTCTAGGGTGTTGCTCCACCAGATCGAATAGTTAGGGCCTTAGAAGTCAACGCCCGAAGCAAAAAATACAAAATAAATAGAACAGTTTTTTCATTGTATAAAACGAATAATTGCTACCAGTGTGAAAGTTATGGTCATTTCTACTTTCCGGCAACCTTGGCTTCACCCTAGGGCGTTGTTCCACCAGATCGAATAGTTAGGGCCATAGATGTCAACGCCCGAAGCATAAAATACAATAAATATACAAGAGTATTTCCATCGTATAACAGGAATAATTGCAACCAGTGTGAAAGTGATGGTCATTTCTACGTTCTGGGCAACCTAGGCAACACTCTAGGGCGTCGTTCCACCAGATCGAGTAGTTAGGGCCTAAGATGTCAACGCCAGAAGCATAAAATACAATATAAATATAACAGTTTTTCCATCGTATAAAACGAATATTTGCAACAAGTATGAAAGTTGTGGGTATTTCTACTTTCCGGGCAAGCTAGGCTTCACCCTAGGGCGTTGCTCCAACAGATTGAATAGTTAGGGCCTTAGAAGTCAACGCCAGAAGCATAAAATACAGTATAAATACAACAGCTTTTCCATTGTATAGCATGACTAATTGCAACCAGTGCGAAAGTAACGATCATTTCGACGTTTCGGGCATCCTAGACTTAACTCTAGGGCGTTGTTCCACCAGATCGAAAAGTTAGGGCCTAAGAAGTCAACGCCAGAAGCATAAAATACAATATAAATATAACAGTTTTTCCATCGTATAAAACGAATAATAGCAACCAGTGTGAAAGTTCTGGTCATTTCTACGTTCCCGGCAACCTAGCCTTCACTCTAGGGCGTTGCTCCACCAGATCGAATAGTTAGGGCCTTAGAAGTCAACGCCCGAAGCATAAAATACAAAATAAATAGAAAAGTTTTTCCATTGTATAAAACGAATAATTGCTACCAGTATGAAAGTAATGGCCAGTTCTACGTTCCGGGCAACCTAGGCTTCACTCTAGGGCGTTGTTCCACCAGATCGAGAAGTTAGGGCCTAAGAAGTCAACGCCAGAATCATAAAATACAATATAAATATAACAGCTTTTCCATCGTATAAAACGAATAGTAGCAACCAGTGTGAAAGTTCTGGTCATTTCTACGTTCCGGGCAACCTAGGCTTCACTCTAGGGCGTTGCTCCACCAAATCGAATAGGTAGGGCCATAGAAGTCAACGCCCGAAGCATAAAATACAATAAATATACATGAGTTTTTCCACCGTATAACAGGAATAATTGCCACCAGTGTGAAAGTGATAGTCATTTCTACGTTCTGGGCAACCTAGGTTTCACTCTAGGGCGTTCCTCCACCAGATCGAATAGCTAGGGACTTGGAATTCTCCGCCAGAAGAATAAAATACAATATAAATACAACAGTTTTTCCATCGCATATAACGAATAATTGCAACCAGTATGAAAGTTATGGTCATTTCTACTTTCCGGCAACCTAGGCTTCACCCTAGGGCGCTGCTCCAACAGATCGAATACTTAGGGCCTTAGAAGTCAACAGCCGAAGCATAAAATACAAAATAAATAGAACTGTTTTTCCATCGTATAAAACGAATAATTGCTACCGGTGTGAAAGTTATTTCCATTTCTACGTACCGGGCAACCTAGGCTTCACCCTTGGGCGTTGTTCCACCAGATGGAATAGTTATGGCATAAGAAGTCAACGCCAGAGGCATAAAATACAATATAAGTACAACACTTTTTCCATCGTATAGAATGAATAATTGCAAACATTGCGAAAGTAATGGTCATTTCTACGTTCCGGGCAACCTAGGCGTCACTCTAGTGCGTTGCTCCAACACATCTAATAGCTACGGCCTTAGACGTCAACGACAGAAGCATAAAATACAATTAAGATGCAACAGCTTTTCCATCGTATAAAACGAATAATTGCAACCAGTGTGAAAGTTATTGTCATTTCTACTTTACGGGCTACCTCGGCTGCACCCTAGTGCGTTGCTCCTACAGATTGAATAGTTAGGGCCTTAGAAGTCAACGCCGGAAGCATAAAATACAATAAAGATGCAACAGGTTTTCCATCGTATTAAACGAATAATTTCAACCAGTGTGAATGTTATGGTCATTTCTACATTCCGAGCAACCTAGCCTTCACTCTAGGGCGTTGATCCAACAGATTGAATAGTTAGGGCCTTAGCAGTCAACGCCCGAAGCATAAAATACAATATAAATACAACAGTTTTTCCATCACATAACAGGAATAATTGCAACCAGTTTGAAAGTGATGGTCATTTCTACGTTCCGGGCAACCTAGGCTTCACTCTAGAGCGTTGCTCCACCAGATCGAATAGTTAGTGCCTTAGAAGTCAACGCCAGAAGCATTAAATACAATATAAATACAACAGTTTTTCCATCGTATAAAACGAATAATTGCAACCAGTATGAAAGTTATGGTCATTTCTACGTTCCGGGCAACCTAGGCTTCACTCTATGGCGTTCTTCCACTACATCGAATAGCTACGGCCTCAGAAGTCAACGCCTGAAGCATAAAATACAATAAAAATACAACAGTCTTTCCATCCTATAACAGGAATAATTGCAACCAGTTTGATAGTGATGGTCATTTCTACGTTCCGGGGAACCTAGGCTTCACTGTAGGGCGTTGCTCCACCAGATCGAATAGTTTGTGCCTTAGATGTCAACGCCAGAAACATAAAATACAATATAAATACAACAGTCTTTCCATCCTAAAACTGGAATAATTGCAACCCGTGTGAAAGTGATGGTCATTTGTACGTTCCAGGCAACCTAGGCTTCACTCTAGGGCGTTGGTCCACCAGATCGAATTGTTAGGGCCTAAGAAGTCAACGCCAGAAGCATAAGATACAATATAAATATAACAGATTTGCCATCGTATAGAACGAATAATAGCATCCAGTGTGAAAGTTATGGTCATTTCTACGTTCCGGGCAACCTAGGCTTCACTCTAGGGCGTTGCTCCACCAGATCAAACAGTTAGTTCCTTAGAAGTCAACGCCAGCAGCATAAAATACAATATAAATACAACAGTTCTTCCATCATATAAAACGAATAATTGCAACCAGTATGAAAGTTATGGTTATTTCTACGTTCCGGGCAACCTAGGCTTCACTCTATGGCGTTCTTCCACCACATCGAATAGCTGCGGCCTCAGAAGTCAACGCCTGAAGCATAAAATACAATATAATTACAACAGTTTTTCCATCATATAACAGGAATAATTGCAACCAGTTTGAAAGTGATGGCCATTTCTACGTTCCGGGCAACCTAGGCTTTACTCTAGGGCGTTGTTCCACCAGATCGAACAGTTAGGGCCTAAGAAGGCAACGCCAGAAGCATAAAATACAATATAAATATAACAGTTTTTCCATCGTATAAAACGAATAATAGCAACCAGTGTGAAAGTTATGGTCATTTCTACGTTCCGGGCAACCTAGTCTTCACCCCAGGTAGTTGTTCCAGCAGATCGAATAGTTAGGGCCTAAGAAGTGAACGCCAGCAGCATAAAATACAATATAAATACAACAGTTCTTCCATCATATAAAACGGGTAATTGCAACCAGTATGAAGGTTATGGTCATTTCTACGTTCCGGGCAACCTAGGCTTCACTCTATTGCGTTCTTCCACCACATCGAATAGCTACGGCCTCATAAGTCAACACATGAAGCATAGAATACAATAAAAATACAACAGTCTTTCCATCCTATAACTGGAATAATAGCAACCCGTGTGAAAGTGATGGTCATCTGTACGTTCCAGGCAGCCTTGGCTTCACTCTAGGGCGTTGTTCCACCAGATCGAATTGTTAGGGCCTAAGAAGTCAACGCCAGAAGCATAAGATAGTATATAAATATAACAGTTTTTCCATCGTATAGAACGAATAATACCAACCAGTGTAAAAGTTATGGTCATTTCTACGTTCCGGGAAACCTAGGCTTCACCCTAGGGCGTTGTTCCACCAGATCGAATAGTTAGTGCCTTAGAAGTCCACGGCCGAAGCATAAAATACAAAATAAATAGAACTGTTTTTCCGTCGTATAAAACGAATAATAGCAACCAGTGTGAAAGTTATGATCATTTCTACGTTCCGGCAACCTAGGCTTCACCCCAGGGCGTTGTTCCACCAGATCGAATAGTTAGGGGCTAAGAAGTGAACGCCAGCAGCATAAAATACAATATAAATACAACAGTTCTTCCATCATATAAAACGAATAATTGCAACCAGTATGAAAGTTATGGTCATCTCTACGTTCCGGGCAGCCTAGGCTTCACTCTATGGCGTTCTTCCACCACATCGAATAGCTGCGGCGACAGAAGTCAACGCCTGAAGCATAAAATACAATAAAAATACAACAGTCTTTCCATCCTATAACAGGAATAATTGCAACCAGTCTGAAAGTGGTGGTCATTTCTACTTTCCGGGCAACCTAGGCTTCACCCTAGGGCGTTGCTCCAACAGATTGAATAGTTAGGGCCTTAGAAGTCAACGCCCGATGCATAAAATACAAAATAGATAGAACAGTTTTTCCATCGTGTAAAACGAATGATTGCTACCGGTGTGAAAGTTATGGTCATTTCTACGTTCCGGTCAACCTAGGCTTCACCATAGGGCGTTATTCCACCAGATCGAATAGTTAGGGCCTAAGAAGTCAAGGCCCGAATCATAAAATTCAATAAGGATGCAACAGTTTTTCCATCGTATAGCAGGAATAACTGCAAACAGTGTGAAAGTACTGGTCATTTCTACGTTCCGGGCAACCTAGGCTTCACTCTAGGGCGTTGCTCCACCAGATCAAACAGTTAGTTCCTTAGAAGTCAACACCCGAAGCATAAAATACAAAATAAATAGAACAGTTTTTCCATAGTATAAAACGTATAATAGCAACCAGTGTGAAAGTTATGATCATTTCTACGTTCCGGCAACCTAGGCTTCACCCCAGGGCGTTGTTCCACCAGATCGAATAGTTAGGGGCTAAGAAGTGAACGCCAGCAGCATAAAATACAATATAAATACAACAGTTCTTCCATCATATAAAACGAATAATTGCTACCAGTATGAAAGTTATGGTCATTTCTACGTTCCGGGCAACCTAGGCTTCACTCTATGGCGTTCTTCCACCACATCGAATAGCTGCGGCCTCAGAAGTCAACGCCTGAAGCATAAAATACAATAAAAATACAACAGTCTTTCCATCCTATAACAGGAATAATTGCAACCAGTTTGAAAGTGATGGTCATTTCTACTTTCCGGGCAACCTAGGCTTCACCCTAGGGCGTTGCTCCAACAGATTGAATAGTTAGGGCCTTAGAAGTCAACGCCTGATGCATAAAATACAAAATAAATAGAACAGTTTTTCCATCGTGTAAAACGAATAATTGCTACCGGTGTGAAAGTTATGGTCATTTCTACGTTCCGGTCAACCTAGGCTTCACCATAGGGCGTTATTCCACCAGATCGAATAGTTAGGGCCTAAGAAGTCAACGCCCGAAGCATAAAATACAAAATAAATAGAACAGTTTTTCCATGGTATAAAACGAACACTTGCTACCAGTGTAAAAGTTATGGCCATTTCTACGTTCCGGGCAACCTACGGTTCACACTAGGGCGTTGTTCAACCAGATCGAATAGTTAGGGCCTAAGAAGTGAACTCCAGAAGCATAAAATACAATATATATACAACAGTTTTTCCATCATATAAAACGAGTAATTGCAACCAGTATGAAAGTTGTGGTCATTTCTACTTTCCGGGCAACCCTGGCTACACCCCAGGGCGTTGCTCCAACAGATCGAATAGTTAGGGCCTAAGAAGTGAACTCCAGAAGCATAAAATACAATATATATACAACAGTTTTTCCATCATATAAAACGAGTAATTGCAACTAGTATGAAAGTTGTGGTCATTTCTACTTTCCGGGCAACCCTGGCTACTCCGTAGGGCGTTGCTCCAACAGATCGAATAGTTAGGGCCTAAGAAGTGAACGCCAGAAGCATAAAGTACAATATAAATACAACAGTTTTTCCATCATATAAAACGAATAATTTCAACCAGTGTGAATGTTATGGTCATTTCTACATTCCGAGCAACCTAGGCTTCACTCTAGGGCGTTGATCCAACAGATTGAATAGTTAGGGCCTTAGCAGTCAACGCCCGAAGCATAAAATACAATACAAATATAACAGTCTTTCCATCATATAACAGGAATAATAGCAACCAGTTTGAAAGTGATGGTCATTTCTACGTTCCGGGCAACCTAGGCTTCACTCTAGAGCGTTGCTCCACCAGATCGAATAGTTAGTGCCTTAGAAGTCCACGGCCGAAGCATAAAATACAAAATAAATAGAACTGTTTTTCCGTCGTATAAAACGAATAATTGCAACCAGTATGAAAGTTAACGTCATTTCTACGTTCCGGGCAACCTAGGCTTCACTCTAGGGCGTTGCTCCACCAGATCGAATAGTTAGGGCCTTAGAAGTCAACGCCAGAATCATAAAATACATTAAAGATGCAACAGCTTTTCCATCGTATTAAACGAATAATTTCAACCAGTGTGAATGTTATGGTCATTTCTACATTCCGAGCAACCTAGGCTTCACTCTAGGGCGTTGATCCAACAGATTGAATAGTTAGGGCGTTAGGAGTCAACGCCCGAAGCATAAAATACAATATAAATATAACAGTCTTTCCATCATATAACAGGAGTAATAGCAACCAGTTTGAAAGTGATGGTCATTTCTACGTTCCGGGCAACCTAGGCTTCACTCTAGAGCGTTGCTCCACCAGATCGAATAGTTAGTGCCTTAGAAGTCAACGCCAGAAGCATAAAATACAATATAAATACAACAGTTTTTCCATCATATAAAACGAATAATTGCAACCAGTATGAAAGCTATGGTCATTTCTACTTTCCGGGCAACCCAGGCTTCACCATAGGGCGTTATTCCACCAGATTGAATAGTTAGGGCCTAACAAGTCAACGCCCGGAGCATAAAATACAAAATAAATGGAACAGTTCTTCCATGGTATAAAACGAACACTTGGTACCAGTGTAAAAGTTATGGTCATTTCTACGTTCCGGGCAACCTGGGCTTCACCCTAGGGCGTTGTTCCACCAGATCGAATAGTTAGGGGCTAAGAAGTGATCGCCAGCAGCATAAAATACAATATAAATACAACAGTTCTTCCATCATATAAAACGAATAATTGCAACCAGTATGAAAGTTATGGTCATTTCTACGTTCCGGGCAACCCAGTCTTCACTCTATGGCGTTCTTCCACCACATCGAATAGCTGCGGCCTCAGAAGTCAACGCCTGAAGCATAAAATACAATAAAAATACAACAGTCCTTCCATCCTATAACAGGAATAATTGCAACCAGTTTGAAAGTGATGGTCATTTCTACTTTCCGGGCAACCTAGGCTTCACCCTAGGGCGTTGCTCCAACAGATTGAATAGTTAGGGCCTTAGAAGTCAACGCCCGATGCATAAAGTACAAAATAAATAGAACAGTTTTTCCATCGTGTAAAACGAATAATTGCTACCGGTGTGAAAGTTATGGTCATTTCTACGTTCCGGTCAACCTAGGCTTCACCATAGGGCGTTATTCCACCAGATCGAATAGTTAGGGCCTAAGAAGTCAACGCCCGAAGCATAAAATACAAAATAAATAGAACAGTTTTTCCATGGTATAAAACGAACACTTGCTACCAGTGTAAAAGTTATGGCCATTTCTACGTTCCGGGCAACGTACGGTTCACACTAGGGCGTTGTTCAACCAGATCGAATAGTTAGGGCCTAAGAAGTGAACTCCAGAAGCATAAAATACAATATATATACAACAGTTTTTCCATCATATAAAACGAGTAATTGCAACCAGTATGAAAGTTGTGGTCATTTCTACTTTCCGGGCAACCCTGGCTACACCCCAGGGCGTTGCTCCAACAGATCGAATAGTTAGGGCCTAAGAAGTGAACGCCAGAAGCATAAAGTACAATATAAATACAACAGTTTTTCCATCATATAAAACGAATAATTTCAACCAGTGTGAATGTTATGGTCATTTCTACATTCCGAGCAACCTAGGCTTCACTCTAGGGCGTTGATCCAAGAGATTGAATAGTTAGGGCCTTAGAAGTCCACGGCCGAAGCATAAAATACAAAATAAATAGAACTGTTTTTCCGTCGTATAAAACGAATAATTGCAACCAGTATGAAAGTTAACGTCATTTCTACGTTCCGGGCAACCTAGGCTTCACTCTAGGGCGTTGCTCCACCAGATCGAATAGTTAGGGCCTTAGAAGTCAACGCCAGAATCATAAAATACAATATAAATATAACAGTCTTTCCATCATATAACAGGAGTAATAGCAACCAGTTTGAAAGTGATGGTCATTTCTACGTTCCGGGCAACCTAGGCTTCACTCTAGAGCGTTGCTCCACCAGATCGAATAGTTAGTGCCTTAGAAGTCAACGCCAGAAGCATAAAATACAATATAAATACAACAGTTTTTCCATCATATAAAACGAATAATTGCAACCAGTATGAAAGCTATGGTCATTTCTACTTTCCGGGCAACCCAGGCTTCACCATAGGGCGTTATTCCACCAGATTGAATAGTTAGGGCCTAACAAGTCAACGCCCGGAGCATAAAATACAAAATAAATGGAACAGTTCTTCCATGGTATAAAACGAACACTTGCTACCAGTGTAAAAGTTATGGTCATTTCTACGTTCCGGGCAACCTGGGCTTCACCCTAGGGCGTTGTTCCACCAGATCGAATAGTTAGGGGCTAAGAAGTGATCGCCAGCAGCATAAAATACAATATAAATACAACAGTTCTTCCATCATATAAAACGAATAATTGCAACCAGTATGAAAGTTATGGTCATTTCTACGTTCCGGGCAACCCAGTCTTCACTCTATGGCGTTCTTCCACCACATCGAATAGCTGCGGCCTCAGAAGTCAACGCCTGAAGCATAAAATACAATAAAAATACAACAGTCCTTCCATCCTATAACAGGAATAATTGCAACCAGTTTGAAAGTGATGGTCATTTCTACTTTCCGGGCAACCTAGGCTTCACCCTAGGGCGTTGCTCCAACAGATTGAATAGTTAGGGCCTTAGAAGTCAACGCCCGATGCATAAAGTACAAAATAAATAGAACAGTTTTTCCATCGTGTAAAACGAATAATTGCTACCGGTGTGAAAGTTATGGTCATTTCTACGTTCCGGTCAACCTAGGCTTCACCATAGGGCGTTATTCCACCAGATCGAATAGTTAGTGCCTTAGAAGTCCACGGCCGAAGCATAAAATACAAAATAAATAGAACTGTTTTTCCGTCGTATAAAACGAATAATTGCAACCAGTATGAAAGTTAACGTCATTTCTACGTTCCGGGCAACCTAGGCTTCACTCTAGGGCGTTGCTCCACCAGATCGAATAGTTAGGGCCTTAGAAGTCAACGCCAGAATCATAAAATACATTAAAGATGCAACAGCTTTTCCATCGTATTAAACGAATAATTTCAACCAGTGTGAATGTTATGGTCATTTCTACATTCCGAGCAACCTAGGCTTCACTCTAGGGCGTTGATCCAACAGATTGAATAGTTAGGGCGTTAGGAGTCAACGCCCGAAGCATAAAATACAATATAAATATAACAGTCTTTCCATCATATAACAGGAGTAATAGCAACCAGTTTGAAAGTGATGGTCATTTCTACGTTCCGGGCAACCTAGGCTTCACTCTAGAGCGTTGCTCCACCAGATCGAATAGTTAGTGCCTTAGAAGTCAACGCCAGAAGCATAAAATACAATATAAATACAACAGTTTTTCCATCATATAAAACGAATAATTGCAACCAGTATGAAAGCTATGGTCATTTCTACTTTCCGGGCAACCCAGGCTTCACCATAGGGCGTTATTCCACCAGATTGAATAGTTAGGGCCTAACAAGTCAACGCCCGGAGCATAAAATACAAAATAAATGGAACAGTTCTTCCATGGTATAAAACGAACACTTGGTACCAGTGTAAAAGTTATGGTCATTTCTACGTTCCGGGCAACCTGGGCTTCACCCTAGGGCGTTGTTCCACCAGATCGAATAGTTAGGGGCTAAGAAGTGATCGCCAGCAGCATAAAATACAATATAAATACAACAGTTCTTCCATCATATAAAACGAATAATTGCAACCAGTATGAAAGTTATGGTCATTTCTACGTTCCGGGCAACCCAGTCTTCACTCTATGGCGTTCTTCCACCACATCGAATAGCTGCGGCCTCAGAAGTCAACGCCTGAAGCATAAAATACAATAAAAATACAACAGTCCTTCCATCCTATAACAGGAATAATTGCAACCAGTTTGAAAGTGATGGTCATTTCTACTTTCCGGGCAACCTAGGCTTCACCCTAGGGCGTTGCTCCAACAGATTGAATAGTTAGGGCCTTAGAAGTCAACGCCCGATGCATAAAGTACAAAATAAATAGAACAGTTTTTCCATCGTGTAAAACGAATAATTGCTACCGGTGTGAAAGTTATGGTCATTTCTACGTTCCGGTCAACCTAGGCTTCACCATAGGGCGTTATTCCACCAGATCGAATAGTTAGTGCCTTAGAAGTCCACGGCCGAAGCATAAAATACAAAATAAATAGAACTGTTTTTCCGTCGTATAAAACGAATAATTGCAACCAGTATGAAAGTTAACGTCATTTCTACGTTCCGGGCAACCTAGGCTTCACTCTAGGGCGTTGCTCCACCAGATCGAATAGTTAGGGCCTTAGAAGTCAACGCCAGAATCATAAAATACATTAAAGATGCAACAGCTTTTCCATCGTATTAAACGAATAATTTCAACCAGTGTGAATGTTATGGTCATTTCTACATTCCGAGCAACCTAGGCTTCACTCTAGGGCGTTGATCCAACAGATTGAATAGTTAGGGCGTTAGGAGTCAACGCCCGAAGCATAAAATACAATATAAATATAACAGTCTTTCCATCATATAACAGGAGTAATAGCAACCAGTTTGAAAGTGATGGTCATTTCTACGTTCCGGGCAACCTAGGCTTCACTCTAGAGCGTTGCTCCACCAGATCGAATAGTTAGTGCCTTAGAAGTCAACGCCAGAAGCATAAAATACAATATAAATACAACAGTTTTTCCATCATATAAAACGAATAATTGCAACCAGTATGAAAGCTATGGTCATTTCTACTTTCCGGGCAACCCAGGCTTCACCATAGGGCGTTATTCCACCAGATTGAATAGTTAGGGCCTAACAAGTCAACGCCCGGAGCATAAAATACAAAATAAATGGAACAGTTCTTCCATGGTATAAAACGAACACTTGGTACCAGTGTAAAAGTTATGGTCATTTCTACGTTCCGGGCAACCTGGGCTTCACCCTAGGGCGTTGTTCCACCAGATCGAATAGTTAGGGGCTAAGAAGTGATCGCCAGCAGCATAAAATACAATATAAATACAACAGTTCTTCCATCATATAAAACGAATAATTGCAACCAGTATGAAAGTTATGGTCATTTCTACGTTCCGGGCAACCCAGTCTTCACTCTATGGCGTTCTTCCACCACATCGAATAGCTGCGGCCTCAGAAGTCAACGCCTGAAGCATAAAATACAATAAAAATACAACAGTCCTTCCATCCTATAACAGGAATAATTGCAACCAGTTTGAAAGTGATGGTCATTTCTACTTTCCGGGCAACCTAGGCTTCACCCTAGGGCGTTGCTCCAACAGATTGAATAGTTAGGGCCTTAGAAGTCAACGCCCGATGCATAAAGTACAAAATAAATAGAACAGTTTTTCCATCGTGTAAAACGAATAATTGCTACCGGTGTGAAAGTTATGGCCATTTCTACGTTCCGGTCAACCTAGGCTTCACCATAGGGCGTTATTCCACCAGATCGAATAGTTAGGGCCTAAGAAGTCAACGCCCGAAGCATAAAATACAAAATAAATAGAACAGTTTTTCCATGGTATAAAACGAACACTTGCTACCAGTGTAAAAGTTATGGCCATTTCTACGTTCCGGGCAACCTACGGTTCACACTAGGGCGTTGTTCAACCAGATCGAATAGTTAGGGCCTAAGAAGTGAACTCCAGAAGCATAAAATACAATATATATACAACAGTTTTTCCATCATATAAAACGAGTAATTGCAACCAGTATGAAAGTTGTGGTCATTTCTACTTTCCGGGCAACCCTGGCTACACCCCAGGGCGTTGCTCCAACAGATCGAATAGTTAGGGCCTAAGAAGTGAACGCCAGAAGCATAAAGTACAATATAAATACAACAGTTTTTCCATCATATAAAACGAATAATTTCAACCAGTGTGAATGTTATGGTCATTTCTACATTCCGAGCAACCTAGGCTTCACTCTAGGGCGTTGATCCAAGAGATTGAATAGTTAGGGCCTTAGAAGTCCACGGCCGAAGCATAAAATACAAAATAAATAGAACTGTTTTTCCGTCGTATAAAACGAATAATTGCAACCAGTATGAAAGTTAACGTCATTTCTACGTTCCGGGCAACCTAGGCTTCACTCTAGGGCGTTGCTCCACCAGATCGAATAGTTAGGGCCTTAGAAGTCAACGCCAGAATCATAAAATACATTAAAGATGCAACAGCTTTTCCATCGTATTAAACGAATAATTTCAACCAGTGTGAATGTTATGGTCATTTCTACATTCCGAGCAACCTAGGCTTCACTCTAGGGCGTTGATCCAACAGATTGAATAGTTAGGGCGTTAGGAGTCAACGCCCGAAGCATAAAATACAATATAAATATAACAGTCTTTCCATCATATAACAGGAGTAATAGCAACCAGTTTGAAAGTGATGGTCATTTCTACGTTCCGGGCAACCTAGGCTTCACTCTAGAGCGTTGCTCCACCAGATCGAATAGTTAGTGCCTTAGAAGTCAACGCCAGAAGCATAAAATACAATATAAATACAACAGTTTTTCCATCATATAAAACGAATAATTGCAACCAGTATGAAAGCTATGGTCATTTCTACTTTCCGGGCAACCCAGGCTTCACCATAGGGCGTTATTCCACCAGATTGAATAGTTAGGGCCTAACAAGTCAACGCCCGGAGCATAAAATACAAAATAAATGGAACAGTTCTTCCATGGTATAAAACGAACACTTGCTACCAGTGTAAAAGTTATGGTCATTTCTACGTTCCGGGCAACCTGGGCTTCACCCTAGGGCGTTGTTCCACCAGATCGAATAGTTAGGGGCTAAGAAGTGATCGCCAGCAGCATAAAATACAATATAAATACAACAGTTCTTCCATCATATAAAACGAATAATTGCAACCAGTATGAAAGTTATGGTCATTTCTACGTTCCGGGCAACCCAGTCTTCACTCTATGGCGTTCTTCCACCACATCGAATAGCTGCGGCCTCAGAAGTCAACGCCTGAAGCATAAAATACAATAAAAATACAACAGTCTTTCCATCACATAAAACGAATAATTTCAACCAGTGTGAATGTTATGGTCATTTCTACATTCCGAGCAACCTAGGCTTCACTCTAGGGCGTTGATCCAAGAGATTGAATAGTTAGGGCCTTAGCAGTCAACGCCCGAAGCATAAAATACAATATAAATATAACAGTCTTTCCATCATATAACAGGAATAATAGCAACCAGTTTGAAAGTGATGGTCATTTCTACGTTCCGGGCAACCTAGGCTTCACTCTAGAGCGTTGCTCCACCAGATCGAATAGTTAGTGCCTTAGAAGTCAACGCCCGAAGCATAAAATACAATATAAGTATAACAGTCTTTCCATCATATAACAGGAATAATTGCAACCAGTATGAAAGTTATGGTCATTTCTACGTTCCGGGCAACCCAGGCTTCACCATAGGGCGTTATTCCACCAGATCGAATAGTTAGGGCCTAAGAAGTCAACGCCCGGAGCATAAAATACAAAATAAATGGAACAGTTCTTCCATGGTATAAAACGAACACTTGCTACCCGTGTAAAAGTTATGGTCTTTTCTACGTTCCCGGCAACCTAGGCTTCACCCTAGGGCGTTGTTCCACCAGATCGAATAGTTAGGGCCTAAGAACTGAACGCCAGAAGCATAGAATACAATAAAAATACAACAGTCTTTCCATCCTATAACTGGAATAATTGCAACCCGTGTGAAAGTGATGGTTATTTGTACGTTGCAGGCAACCTAGGCTTCACTCTAGGGCGCTGTTCCACAAGATCGAATTGTTAGGGCGTAAGAAGTCAACGCCAGAAGCATAAGATACAATATAAATATAACAGTTTTGCCATCGTATAGAACGAATAATAGCATCCAGTGTGAAAGTTATGGTCATTTCTACGTTCCGGGCAACCTAGGCTTCACTCTAGGGCGTTGCTCCACCACATCAAACAGTTAGTTCCTTAGAAGTCAACGCCCGAAGCATAAAATACAAAATAAATAGAACAGTTTTTCCTTAGTATAAAAGGAATAATAGCAACCAGTGTGAAAGTTATGATCATTTCTACGTTCCGGCAACCTAGGCCTCACCCTAGCGCGTTGTTCCACCAGACTGAATAATTAGGGCCTAAGAAGTGAACGCCAGCGGCATAAAATACAATATAAATACAACAGTTTTTCCATCATATAAAACGAATAATTGCATCCAGCATGAAAGTTATGGTCATTTCTACGTTCCGGGCAACCTAGGCTTCATTCTATGGCGTTCTTCCACGACATCGAATAGCAACGGCCTCAGAAGTCACCGCCTGAAGCATAAAATACAATAAAAATGCAACAGTCTTTCCGTCCTATAACAGGAATAATTGCAACCCGTGTGAAAGTTATGGCCATTTCTACGTTCCGGGCAACCTAGGCTTCACCCTAGGGCGTTGTTCCACCAGATTGAACAGTTAGGGCCTAAGAAGTGAACGCCAGAAGCATAAAATACAATATAAATACAACAGTTTTTCCATCGTGTAAAACGAATAATTGCTACCGGTGTGAAAGTTATGATCATTTCTACGTTCCGGTCAACCTAGGCTTCACCATAGGGCGTTATTCCACCAGATCGAATAGATAGGGCCTAAGAAGTCAACGCCCGAAGCATAAAATACAAAATAAATAGAACAGTTTTTCCATGGTATAAAACGAACACTTGCTACCAGTGTAAAAGTTATGGTCATTTCTACGTTCCGGGCAACCTAGGCTTTACCCTAGGGCGTTGTTCCACCAGATCGAATAGTTAGGGCCTAAGAAGTGAACGCCAGAAGCATAAAATACAATATAAATACAACAGTTTTTCCATCATATAAAACGAGTAATTGCAACCTGTATGAAAGTTGTGGTCATTTCTACTTTCCGGGCAACCCAGGCTACACCCTAGGGTGTTGCTCCAACAGATCGAATAGGTAGTGCCTTAGAAGTCAACGCCAGAAGCATAAAATACAAAATAAATAGAACAGTTTTTCCATCATATAAAACGAATAATTGCAACCAGTATGAAAGTTATGGTCATTTCTACGTTCCGGGCAACCCAGGCTTCACCATAGGGCGTTATTCCACCAGATCGAATAGTTAGGGCCTAAGAAGTCAACGCCCGGAGCATAAAATACAAAATAAATAGAACAGTTTTTCCATGGTATAAAACGAACACTTGGTACCCGTGTAAAAGTTATGGTCATTTCTACGTTCCGGGCAACCTAGGCTTCACCCTAGGGCGTTGTTCCACCAGATCGAATAGTTAGGGCCTAAGAAGTGAACGCCAGAAGCATAGAATACAATAAAAATACAACAGTCTTTCCATCCTATAACTGGAATAATTGCAACCCGTGTGAAAGTGGTGGTCATTTGTACGTTCCAGGCAACCTAGGCTTCACTCTATGGCGTTCTTCAACCACATCGAATAGCTGCGGCCTCAGAAGTCAACGCCTGAAGCATAAAATACAATAAAAATACGACAGTCTTTCCATCCTATAACAGGAGTAATTGCAACCCTTGTGAAAGTGATGGTCATTTGTACGTTCCAGGCAACCTAGGCATCACTCTAGGGCGTTGTTCCACCAGATCGAATTGTTATGGCCTAAGAAGTCAACGCCAGAAGCATAAGATGCAATATAAATATAACAGTTTTTCCATCGTATAGAACGAATAATAGCAACCAGTGTGAAAGTTATGGTCATTTCTACTTTCCGGGCAACGTAGGCTTCACGCCTGGGGCGTTGCTCCACCAGATCAAACAGTTAGGGCCTTAGAAGTCAACGCCCGAAGCATAAAATACAATATAAATACAACAGTTTTTCCACCATATAAAACGAATAATTGCAACCAGTATGAAAGTTATGGTCATTTCTACGTTCCGGGCAACCCAGGCTTCACCATAGGGCGTTATTCCACCAGATCGAATAGTTAGGGCCTAAGAAGTCAACGCCCGGAGCATAAAATTCCAACTAAATAGAACAGTTTTTCCATGGTATAAAACGAACACTTGCTACCCGTGTAAAAGTTATGGTCATTTCTACGTTCCGGGCAACCTAGGCTTCACCCTAGGGCGTTGTTCCACCAGATCGAATAGTTAGGGCCTAAGAAGTGAACGCCAGAAGCATAAAATACAATATAGATACAACAGTTTTTCCATCATATAAAACGAGTAATTGCAACCTGTATGAAAGTTGTGGTCATTTCTACTTTCCGGGCAACCCAGGCTACACCCTAGGGCGTTGCTCCAAAAGATCGAATAGTTAGTGCCTTAGAAGTCCACGGCCGAAGCATAAAATACAAAATAAATACAACAGTTCTTCCATCATATAAAACGAATAATTGCAACCAGTATGAAAGTTATGGTCATTTCTACGTTCCGGGCAACCTAGGCTTCACTCTATGGCGTTCTTCCACCACATCGAATAGCTGCGGCCTCAGAAGTCAACGCCTGAAGCATAAAATACAATAAAAATACAACAGTCTTTCCATCCTATAACAGGAATAATTGCAACCAGTTTGAAAGTGATGGTCATTTCTACTTTCCGGGCAACCTAGGCTTCACCCTAGGGCGTTGCTCCAACAGATTGAATAGTTAGGGCCTTAGAAGTCAACGCCCGATGCATAAAGTACAAAATAAATAGAACAGTTTTTCCATCGTGTAAAACGAATAATTGCTACCGGTGTGAAAGTTATGGTCATTTCTACGTTCCGGTCAACCTAGGCTTCACCATAGGGCGTTATTCCACCAGATCGAATAGTTAGGGCCTAAGAAGTCAACGCCCGAAGCATAAAATACAAAATAAATAGAACAGTTTTTCCATGGTATAAAACGAACACTTGCTACCAGTGTAAAAGTTATGGTCATTTCTACGTTCCGGGCAACCTAGGCTTTACCCTAGGGCGTTGTTCCACCAGATCGAATAGTTAGGGCCTAAGAAGTGAACGCCAGAAGCATAAAATACAATATAAATACAACAGTTTTTCCATCATATAAAACGAGTAATTGCAACCTGTATGAAAGTTGTGGTCATTTCTACTTTCCGGGCAACCCAGGCTACACCCTAGGGTGTTGCTCCAACAGATCGAATAGGTAGTGCCTTAGAAGTCAACGCCAGAAGCATAAAATACAAAATAAATAGAACAGTTTTTCCATCATATAAAACGAATAATTGCAACCAGTATGAAAGTTATGGTCATTTCTACGTTCCGGGCAACCCAGGCTTCACCATAGGGCGTTATTCCACCAGATCGAATAGTTAGGGCCTAAGAAGTCAACGCCCGGAGCATAAAATACAAAATAAATAGAACAGTTTTTCCATGGTATAAAACGAACACTTGGTACCCGTGTAAAAGTTATGGTCATTTCTACGTTCCGGGCAACCTAGGCTTCACCCTAGGGCGTTGTTCCACCAGATCGAATAGTTAGGGCCTAAGAAGTGAACGCCAGAAGCATAGAATACAATAAAAATACAACAGTCTTTCCATCCTATAACTGGAATAATTGCAACCCGTGTGAAAGTGGTGGTCATTTGTACGTTCCAGGCAACCTAGGCTTCACTCTATGGCGTTCTTCAACCACATCGAATAGCTGCGGCCTCAGAAGTCAACGCCTGAAGCATAAAATACAATAAAAATACGACAGTCTTTCCATCCTATAACAGGAGTAATTGCAACCCTTGTGAAAGTGATGGTCATTTGTACGTTCCAGGCAACCTAGGCATCACTCTAGGGCGTTGTTCCACCAGATCGAATTGTTATGGCCTAAGAAGTCAACGCCAGAAGCATAAGATGCAATATAAATATAACAGTTTTTCCATCGTATAGAACGAATAATAGCAACCAGTGTGAAAGTTATGGTCATTTCTACTTTCCGGGCAACGTAGGCTTCACGCCTGGGGCGTTGCTCCACCAGATCAAACAGTTAGGGCCTTAGAAGTCAACGCCCGAAGCATAAAATACAATATAAATACAACAGTTTTTCCACCATATAAAACGAATAATTGCAACCAGTATGAAAGTTATGGTCATTTCTACGTTCCGGGCAACCCAGGCTTCACCATAGGGCGTTATTCCACCAGATCGAATAGTTAGGGCCTAAGAAGTCAACGCCCGGAGCATAAAATTCCAACTAAATAGAACAGTTTTTCCATGGTATAAAACGAACACTTGCTACCCGTGTAAAAGTTATGGTCATTTCTACGTTCCGGGCAACCTAGGCTTCACCCTAGGGCGTTGTTCCACCAGATCGAATAGTTAGGGCCTAAGAAGTGAACGCCAGAAGCATAAAATACAATATAGATACAACAGTTTTTCCATCATATAAAACGAGTAATTGCAACCTGTATGAAAGTTGTGGTCATTTCTACTTTCCGGGCAACCCAGGCTACACCCTAGGGCGTTGCTCCAAAAGATCGAATAGTTAGTGCCTTAGAAGTCCACGGCCGAAGCATAAAATACAAAATAAATACAACAGTTCTTCCATCATATAAAACGAATAATTGCAACCAGTATGAAAGTTATGGTCATTTCTACGTTCCGGGCAACCTAGGCTTCACTCTATGGCGTTCTTCCACCACATCGAATAGCTGCGGCCTCAGAAGTCAACGCCTGAAGCATAAAATACAATAAAAATACAACAGTCTTTCCATCCTATAACAGGAATAATTGCAACCAGTTTGAAAGTGATGGTCATTTCTACTTTCCGGGCAACCTAGGCTTCACCCTAGGGCGTTGCTCCAACAGATTGAATAGTTAGGGCCTTAGAAGTCAACGCCCGATGCATAAAGTACAAAATAAATAGAACAGTTTTTCCATCGTGTAAAACGAATAATTGCTACCGGTGTGAAAGTTATGGTCATTTCTACGTTCCGGTCAACCTAGGCTTCACCATAGGGCGTTATTCCACCAGATCGAATAGTTAGGGCCTAAGAAGTCAACGCCCGAAGCATAAAATACAAAATAAATAGAACAGTTTTTCCATGGTATAAAACGAACACTTGCTACCAGTGTAAAAGTTATGGCCATTTCTACGTTCCGGGCAACCTACGCTTCACACTAGGGCGTTGTTCAACCAGATCGAATAGTTAGGGCCTAAGAAGTGAACTCCAGAAGCATAAAATACAATATATATACAACAGTTTTTCCATCATATAAACCGAGTAATTGCAACCAGTATGAAAGTTGTGGTCATTTCTACTTTCCGGGCAACCCTGGCTACACCCCAGGGCGTTGCTCCAACAGATCGAATAGTTAGGGCCTAAGAAGTGAACGCCAGAAGCATAAAGTACAATATAAATACAACAGTTTTTCCATCATATAAAACGAATAATTTCAACCAGTGTGAATGTTATGGTCATTTCTACATTCCGAGCAACCTAGGCTTCACTCTAGGGCGTTGATCCAAGAGATTGAATAGTTAGGGCCTTAGCAGTCAACGCCCGAAGCATAAAATACAATATAAATATAACAGTCTTTCCATCATATAACAGGAATAATAGCAACCAGTTTGAAAGTGATGGTCATTTCTACGTTCCGGGCAACCTAGGCTTCACTCTAGAGCGTTGCTCCACCAGATCGAATAGTTAGTGCCTTAGAAGTCAACGCCCGAAGCATAAAATACAATATAAATATAACAGTCTTTCCATCATATAACGGGAATAATAGCAACCAGTTTGAAAGTGATGGTCATTTCTACGTTCCGGGCAACCTAGGCTTCACTCTAGAGCGTTGCTCCACCAGATCGAATAGTTAGTGCCTTAGAAGTCAACGCCAGAAGCATAAAATACAATATAAATACAACAGTTTTTCCATCATATAAAACGAATAATTGCAACCAGTATGAAAGTTATGGTCATTTCTACGTTCCGGGCAACCCAGGCTTCACCATAGGGCGTTATTCCACCAGATCGAATAGTTAGGGCCTAAGAAGTCAACGCCCGGAGCATAAAATACAAAATAAATGGAACAGTTCTTCCATGGTATAAAACGAACACTTGCTACCCGTGTAAAAGTTATGGTCTTTCTCTACGTTCCCGGCAACCTAGGCTTCACCCTAGGGCGTTGTTCCACCAGATCGAATAGTTAGGGCCTAAGAAGTGAACGCCAGAAGCATAAAATACAATATAAATACAACAGTTTTTCCATCATATAAAACGAATAATTTCAACCAGTGTGAATGGTATGGTCATTTCTACATTCCGAGCAACCTAGGCTTCACTCTAGGGCGTTGGTCCAACAGATTGAATAGTTAGGGCCTTAGGAGTCAACGCCTGAAGCATAAAATACAATATAAATATAACAGTCTTTCCATCATACAACAGGAATAATAGCAACCAGTTTTAAAGTGATGGTCATTTCTACGTTCCGGGCAACCTAGGCTTCACTCTAGAGCGTTGCTCCACCAGATCGAATAGTTAGTGCCTTAGAAGTCAACGCCAGAAGCATAAAATACAATATAAATACAACAGTTTTTCCATCATATAAAACGAATAATTGCAACCAGTATGAAAGTTATGGTCATTTCTACGTTCCGGGCAACCCAGGCTTCACCATAGGGCGTTATTCCACCAGATTGAATAGTTAGGGCCTAAGAAGTCAACGCCCGGAGCATAAAATACAAATTAAATGGAACAGTTCTTCCATGGTATAAAACGAACACTTGCTACCAGTGTAAAAGTTATGGTCATTTCTACGTTCCGGGCAACCTAGGCTTCACCCTAGGGCGTTGTTCCACCAGATCGAATAGTTGGGGCCTAAGAAGTGAACGCCAGAAGCATAGAATACAATAAAAATACAACAGTCTTTCCATCGTATAACTGGAATAATTGCAACCCGTGTGAAAGTGATGGTCATTTGTACGTTCCAGGCAACCTAGGCTTCACTCTAGGGCGTTGTTCCACCAGATCGAATTGTTAGGGCCTAAGAAGTCAACGCCAGAAGCATAGGATACAATATAAATATAACAGTTTTGCCATCGTATAGAACGAATAATAGCATCCAGTGTGAAAGTTATGGTCATTTCTACGTTCCGGGCAACCTAGGCTTCACTCTAGGGCGTTGCTCCACCAGATCAAACAGTTAGTTCCTTAGAAGTCAACGCCCGAAGCATAAAATACAAAATAAATAGAACAGTTTTTCCATAGTATAAAACGAATAATAGCAACCAGTGTAAAAGTTATTGTCATTTCTACGTTCCGGGCAACCTAGGCTTCACCGTAGGGCGTTGTTCCACCAGATCGAATAGTTAGGGCCTAAGAAGTGAACGCCCGAAGCATAAAATACGATATAAATGCAACAGTTCTTCCATCATATAAGACGAATAATTGCAACCAGTGTGAAAGTTATGGTCATTTCTACGTTCCGGGCAACCTAGGCTTCACTCTAGGGCGTTGCTCCAACATATTGAAAAGTTAGGGCCTTTGAAGTCAACGCCCGATGCATAAAATACAAAATAAATAGAACAGTTTTTCCATCGTGTAAAACGAATAATTGCTACCGGTGTGAAAGTTATGGTCATTTCTACGTTCCGGTCAACCTAGGCTTCACCATAGAGCGTTATTCCACCAGATCGAATAGTTAGGGCCTAAGAAGTGAACTCCAGAAGCATAAAATACAATATAAATACAACAGTTTTTCCATCATACAAAACGAATAATTGCAACCAGTATGAAAGCTAGGGTCATTTCTACCTTACGGGCAACCTAGGCTACTCCCTAGGGCGTTGCTCTTACAGATTGCATAGTTAGGGCCTTAGAAGTTAATGACCGAAGCATAAAATGCAATAAAAATACAACAGTTTTTCCATCGTATAATGGTATTAATTGCAACCAGTTTGAAAGTGATGGTCATTTCTACGTTCCGGGCAACCTAGGCTTCACTCTAGGGCGTTGCTCCACCAGATCGAATAGATAGGGCCTTAGAACTCAACGCCAGAAGCATAAAATACAAAATAAGTAGAACAGTTTTTCCATCGTGTAAAACGAATAATTGCTACCGGTGTGAAAGTTATGGTCATTTCTACGTTCCGGTCAACCTAGGCTTCACCATAGAGCGTTATTCCACCAGATCGAATAGTTAGGGCCTAAGAAGTGAACTCCAGAAGCATAAAATACAACATAAATACAACAGTCTTTCCGTCCTATAACAGGGATAATTGCAACCCGTGTGAAAGTGATGGTCATTTGTACGTTCCAGGCAACCTACGCTTCACTCTAGGGCGTTGCTCCACCAGATCGAATAGTTAGGGCCTTAGAACTCAACGCCAGAAGCATAAAATACAATAAAGATGCAACAGCTTTTCCATCGTATAAAACGAATAATTGCTACCAGTATGGAAGTGATGGTTATTTCTACGTTCCGGGCAACCTAGGCTTCACTCTAGGGCGTTGCTCCAACAGATTGAATAGTTCGGGCCTTAGCAGTCAACGCCCGAAGCATAAAATACAATATAATTACAACAGTTTTTCCATCATATAACAGGTATAATTGCAACCAGTTTGAAAGTGATGGTCATTTCTACTTTCCGGGCAACCTAGGCTTCACTCTAGGGCGTTGTTCCACCAGATCGAATAGTTAGGGCCTAAGAAGTGAACGAAAGCAGAATAAAATACAATATAAATACAACAGTTCTTCCATCATATAAAACGAATAATTGCAACCCGTATGAAAGTTATGGTCATTTGTACGTTCCAGGCAACCTAGGCTTCACTCTAGGGCGTTGTTCCACCAGATCAAACAGTTAGATCCATAGAAGTTAACGCCCGAAGCATAAAATACAAAATAAATAGAACAGTTTTTCCATAGTATAAAACGAATAATAGCAACCAGTTTGAAAGTTATGATCATTTCTACGTTCCGGCAACCTAGGCTTCACCCCAGGGCGTTGTTCCACCAGATCGAATAGTTAGGGCCTAAGAAGTGAACGAAAGCACGATAAAATACAATATAAATACAACAGTTCTTCCATCATATAAAACGAATAATTGCAACCCGTATGAAAGTTATGGTCATTTCTACATATCGGGCAACCTAGGCTTCACTCTATGGCGTTCTTCCACGACATCGAATAGCAACGGCCTCAGAAGTCAACGCCTGAAGCATAAAATACAATAAAAATACAACAGTCTTTCCGTCCTATAACAGGGATAATTGCAACCCGTGTGAAAGTGATGGTCATTTGTACGTTCCAGGCAACCTAGGCTTCACTCTAGGGCGTTGCTCCACCAGATCAAACAGTTAGTTCCATAGAAGTCAACGCCCGAAGCATAAAATACAAAATAAATAGAACAGTTTTTCCATAGTATAAAACGAGTAATAGCAACCAGTTTGAAAGTTATGATCATTTCTACGTTCCGGCAACCTAGGCTTCACCCCAGGGCGTTGTTCCACCAGATCGAATAGTTAGGGCCTAAGAAGTGAACGAAAGCAGCATAAAATACAATATAAATACAACTGTTCTTCCATCATATAAAACGAATAATTGCAACCAGTATGAAAGTTATGGTCATTTCTACGTTCCGGGCAACCTAGGCTTCACTCTATGGCGTTCTGCCACCACATCGAATAGCTGCGGCCTAAGAAGTCAACGCCAGAAGCATAAGATACAATATAAATATAATAGTTTTTCCATCGTATAGAACGAATAATAGCAACCAGTGTGAAAGTTATGTTCATTTCTACTTTCCGGGCAACCTAGGCTTCAGGCCTAGGGCGTTGCTCCAACAGATTGAATAGTTCGGGCCTTAGCAGTCAACGCCCGAAGCATAAAATACAATATAATTACAACAGTTTTTCCATCATATAACAGGTATAATTGCAACCAGTTTGAAAGTGATGGTCATTTCTACTTTCCGGGCAACCTAGGCTTCACTCTAGGGCGTTGCTCCACCAGATCGAATAGTTAGTGCCTTAGAAGTCAACGCCAGAAGCATAAAATACAATATAAACGCAGCAGTTTTTCCAACGTATAAAACGAATAATTGCAACCAGTATGAAAGTTATGGTCATTTCTTCGTTCTGGGCAACCTAGGCTTCACTCTATGGCGTTCTTCCACTACATCGAATAGCAACGGCCTCAGAAGTCAATGCCTGAAGCATAAAATACAATAAAAATACAACAGTCTTTCCGTCCTATAACAGGTATAATTGCAACCCGTGTGAAAGTGATGGTCATTTGTACGTTCCAGGCAACCTAGGCTTCACTCTAGGGCGTTGTTCCACCAGATCAAACAGTTAGATCCATAGAAGTTAACGCCCGAAGCATAAAATACAAAATAAATAGAACAGTTTTTCCATAGTATAAAACGAATAATAGCAACCAGTTTGAAAGTTATGATCATTTCTACGTTCCGGCAACCTAGGCTTCACCCCAGGGCGTTGTTCCACCAGATCGAATGGTTAGGGCCTAAGAAGTGAACGAAAGCAGCATAAAATACAATATAAATACAACAGTTCTTCCATCATATAAAACGAATAATTGCAACCCGTATGAAAGTTATGGTCATTTCTACGTACCGGGCAACCTAGGCTTCACTCTATGGCGTTCTTCCACGACATCGAATAGCAACGGCCTCAGAAGTCAACGCCTGAAGCATAAAATACAATAAAAATACAACAGTCTTTCCGTCCTATAACAGGGATAATTGCAACCCGTGTGAAAGTGATGGTCATTTGTACGTTCCAGGCAACCTAGGCTTCACTCTAGGGCGTTGCTCCACCAGATCAAACAGTTAGTTCCATAGAAGTCAACGCCCGAAGCATAAAATACAAAATAAATAGAACAGTTCTTCCATAGTATCAAACGAGTAATAGCAACCAGTTTGAAAGTTATGATCATTTCTACGTTCCGGCAACCTAGGCTTCACCCCAGGGCGTTGTTCCACCAGATCGAATAGTTAGGGCCTAAGAAGTGAACGAAAGCAGCATAAAATACAATATAAATACAACAGTTCTTCCATCATATAAAACGAATAATTGCAACCAGTATGAAAGTTATGGTCATTTCTACGTTCCGGGCAACCTAGGCTTCACTCTATGGCGTTCTGTCACCACATCGAATAGCTGCGGCCTAAGAAGTCAACGCCAGAAGCATAAGATACAATATAAATATAATAGTTTTTCCATCGTATAGAACGAATAATAGCAACCAGTGTGAAAGTTATGTTCATTTCTACTTTCCGGGCAACCTAGGCTTCAGGCCTAGGGCGTTGCTCCAACAGATTGAATAGTTCGGGCCTTAGCAGTCAACGCCCGAAGCATAAAATACAATATAATTACAACAGTTTTTCCATCATATAACAGGTATAATTGCAACCAGTTTGAAAGTGATGGTCATTTCTACTTTCCGGGCAACCTAGGCTTCACTCTAGGGCGTTGCTCCACCAGATCGAATAGTTAGTGCCTTAGAAGTCAACGCCAGAAGCATAAAATACAATATAAACACAGCAGTTTTTCCAACGTATAAATCGAATAATTGCAACCAGTATGAAATTTATGTTCATTTCTACGTTCCGGGCAACCTAGGCTTCACTCTAGGGCGTTGCTCCACCAGATCAAACAGTTAGGGCCTTAGAAGTCAACGCCCGAAGCATAAAATACAAAATAAGTAGAACAGTTTTTCCATCGTGTAAAACGAATAATTGCTACCGGTGTGAAAGTTATGGTCATTTCTACGTTCCGGTCAACCTAGGGTTCACCATAGAGCGTTATTCCACCAGATCGAATAGTTAGGGCCTAAGAAGTGAACTCCAGAAGTATAAAATACAACATAAATACAACAGTCTTTCCGTCCTATAACAGGGATAATTGCAACCCGTGTGAAAGTGATGGTCATTTGTACGTTCCAGGCAACCTACGCTTCACTCTAGGGCGTTGCTCCACCAGATCGAATAGTTAGGGCCTTAGAACGCAACGCCAGAAGCATAAAATACAATAAAGATGCAACAGCTTTTCCATCGTATAAAACGAATAATTGCTACCAGTATGGAAGTGATGATCATTTCTACGTTCCGGGCAACCTAGGCTTCACTCTAGGGCGTTGCTCCAACAGATTGAATAGTTCGGGCCTTAGCAGTCAACGCCCGAAGCTTAAAATACAATATAATTACAACAGTTTTTCCATCATATAACAGGTATAATTGCAACCAGTTTGAAAGTGATGGTCATTTCTACTTTCCGGGCAACCTAGGCTTCACTCTAGGGCGTTGCTCCACCAGATCGAATAGTTAGTGCCTTAGAAGTCAACGCCAGAAGCATAAAATACAATATAAACACAGCAGTTTTTCCAACGTATAAAACGAATAATTGCAACCAGTATGAAAGTTATGGTCATTTCTTCGTTCTGGGCAACCTAGGCTTCACTCTATGGCGTTCTTCCACTACATCGAATAGCAACGGCCTCAGAAGTCAATGCCTGAAGCATAAAATACAATAAAAATACAACAGTCTTTCCGTCCTATAACAGGGATAATTGCAACCCGTGTGAAAGTGATGGTCATTTGTACGTTCCAGGCAACCTAGGCTTCACTCTAGGGCGTTGCTCCACCAGATCAAACAGTTAGATCCATAGAAGTTAACGCCCGAAGCATAAAATACAAAATAAATAGAACAGTTTTTCCATAGTATAAAACGAATAATAGCAACCAGTTTGAAAGTTATGATCATTTCTACGTTCCGGCAACCTAGGCTTCACCCCAGGGCGTTGTTCCACCAGATCGCATAGTTAGGGCCTAAGAAGTGAACGAAAGCAGCATAAAATACAATATAAATACAACAGTTCTTCCATCATATAAAACGAATAATTGCAACCCGTATGAAAGTTATGGTCATTTCTACGTTCCGGGCAACCTAGGCTTCACTCTATGGCGTTCTTCCACCACATCGAATAGCTGCGGCCTCAGAAGTCAACGCCTGAAGCATAAAATACAATAAAAATACAACAGTCTTTCCGTCCTATAACAGGGATAATTGCAACCCGTGTGAAAGTGATGGTCATTTGTACGTTCCAGGCAACCTAGGCTTCACTCTAGGGCGTTGCTCCACCAGATCAAACAGTTAGATCCATAGAAGTTAACGCCCGAAACATAAAATACAAAATAAATAGAACAGTTTTTCCATAGTATAAAACGAATAATAGCAACCAGTTTGAAAGTTATGATCATTTCTACGTTCCGGCAACCTAGGCTTCACCCCAGGGCGTTGTTCCACCAGATCGAATAGTTAGGGCCTAAGAAGTGAACGCCAGAAGCATAAAATACAATATAAATACAACAGTTTTTCCACCATATAAAACGAGTAATTGCAACCAGTATGAAAGTTGTGGTCATTTCTACTTTCCGGGTAACCCAGGCTACACCCTAGGGCGTTGCTCCAACAGATCGAATAGTTAGTGCCTTAGAAGTCCACGGCCGTAGCATAAAATACAAAATAAATAGAACTGTTTCTCCGTCGTATAAAACGAATAATTGCTGCCGGTGTGAATGTTATGGTCATTTCTACGTTCCGGTCAACCTAGGCTTCACTCTAGGGCGTTGCTCCACCAGATCAAACAGTTAGGGCCTTAGAAGTCAACGCCCGAAGCATAAAATACAAAATAAACAGAACAGTTTTTCGATTGTATAAGACGAATAATAGCAACCAGTGTGAAAGTTATGGTCATTTCTACGTTCCGGGCAACCTAGGCTTCACTCTAGGGCGTTGCTCCATCATATTGAAAAGTTAGGGCCTTAGAAGTCAACGCCCGATGCATAAAATACAAAATAAATAGAACAGTTTTTCCATCGTGTAAAACGAATAATTGCTACCGGTGTGAAAGTTATGGTCATTTCTACGTTCCGGTCAACCTAGGCTTCACCATAGGGCGTTATTCCACCAGATCGAATAGTTAGGGCCTAAGAAGTGAACGCCAGAAGCATAAAATACAATATAAATACAAAAGTTTTTCCATCATACAAAACGAATAATTGCAACCAGTATGAAAGCTAGGGTCATTTCTACTTTACGGGCAACCTAGGCTACACCCTAGGGCGTTGCTCTTACAGATTGAATAGTTAGGGCCTTAGAAGTTAATGCCCGAAGCGTAAAATGTAATAAAAATACAACAGTTTTTCCATCGTATAAAAGGATTAATTGCAACCAGTTCGAAAGTGATGGTCATTTCTACGTTCCGGGCAACCTAGGCTTCACTCTAGGGCGTTGCTCCACCAGATCGAATAGTTAGGGCCTTAGAAGTCAACGCCAGAAGCATAAAATACAATATAAGTACAACAGTTTTTCCATCGTATAAAATGAATAATTGCAAACATTGCGAATGTAATGGACATTCCACGTTCCGGGCAACCTAGGCGTCACTCTAGTGCGTTGCTCCACCACATCGAATAGCAACGGCCTTAGACGTCAACGACAGAAGCATAAAATACAATATAAATATAACAGTTTTTCCATCGTATAGAACGAATAATAGCAACCAGTGTGAATGTTATGGTAATTTCTACTTTCCGGGCAACGTAGGCTTCACGCCTAGGTCGTTGCTCCACCAGATCAAACAGTTAGGGCCTTAGAAGTCAACGCCCGAAGCATAAAATACAAAATAAATAGAACAGTTTTTCCGTGGTATAAAACGAACAATTGCTACCAGTGTAAAAGTTATTGTCATTTCTACGTTCCGGGCAACCTAGGCTTCACCCTGGGGCGTTGTTCCACCAGATCGAATAGTTAGGGCCTAAGAAGTGAACGCCAGAAGCATAAAATACAATCTAAATACAACAGTTTTTCCATCATATAAAACGAGTAATTGAAACCAGTATGAAAGTTGCGGTCATTTCTACTTTCCTGGCAACCCAGGCTACACCCTAGGGCGTTGCTCCAACAGATCGAATAGTTAGTGCCCTAGAAGTCCACGGCCGAAGCATAAAATACAAAATAAATAGAACTGTTTTTCCGTCGTATAAAACGAATAATTGCTGCCGGTGTGAATGTTATGGTCATTTCTACGTTCCGGTCAACCTAGGCTTCACTCTAGGGCGTTGCTCCACCAGATCAAACAGTTAGGGCCTTAGAAGTCAACGCCCGAAGCATAAAATACAAAATAAATAGAACAGTTTTTCCATTGTATAAAACGAATAATAGCAACCAGTGTGAAAGTTATGGTCATTTCTACGTTCCGGGCAACCTAGGCTTCACCATAGGGCGTTATTCTACGAGATCGAATAGTTAGGGCCTAAGAAGTGAACGCCAGAAGCATAAAATACAATATAAATATAACAGTTTTTCCATCGTATAAAACGAATAATTTCAACCAGTGTGAATGTTATGGTCATTTCTACATTCCGAGCAACCTAGGCTTCACTCTAGGGCCTTGATCCACCAGATAGAATAGTTAGGGCCTTAGAAGTCAACGCCAGAAGCATAAAATTCAATAAAGATGCAACAGTATTTCCACCGTATAGCAGGAATAACTGCAAACAGTGTGAAAGTACTGGTCATTTCTACGTTCCGGGTAACCTAGGCTTCACTCTAGGGCGTTGTTCCACCAGATCGAACAGTTATGGCCTAAGAAGGCAACGCCAGAACCATAAAATACAATATAAATATAACAGTTTTTCCATCGTATAAAACGGATAATAGCAACCAGTGTGAAAGTGATGGTCATTTCAACGTTCCGGGCAACCTAGGCTTCACTCTAGGGCGTTGCTCCAACAGATTGAATATTTCGGGCCTTAGCAGTCAACGCCCGAAGCTTAAAATACAATATAATTACAACAGTTTTTCCATCATATAACAGGTATAATTGCAACCAGTTTGAATGTGATGGTCATTTCTACTTTCCGGGCAACCTAGGCTTCACTCTAGGGCGTTGCTCCACCAGATCGAATAGTTAGTGCCTTAGAAGTCAACGCCAGAAGCATAAAATACAATATAAACCCAACAGTTTTTCCAACGTATAAAACGAATAATTGCAACCAGTATGAAAGTTATGGTCATTTCTTCGTTCTGGGCAACCTAGGCTTCACTCTATGGCGTTCTTCCACTACATCGAATGGCAACGGCCTCAGAAGTCAATGCCTGAAGCATAAAATACAATAAAAATACAACAGTCTTACCGTCCTATAACAGGGATAATTGCAACCCGTGTGAAAGTGATGGTCATTTGTACGTTCCAGGCAACCTAGGCTTCACTCTAGGGCGTTGCTCCACCAGATCAAACAGTTAGTTCCATAGAAGTTAACGCCCGAAGCATAAAATACAAAATAAATAGAACAGTTTTTCCATAGTATAAAACGAATAATAGCAACCAGTTTGAAAGTTATGATCATTTCTACGTTCCGGCAACCTAGGCTTCACCCCAGGGCGTTGTTCCACCAGATCGAATAGTTAGGGCCTAAGAAGTGAACGAAAGCAGCATAAAATACAATATAAATACAACAGTTCTTCCATCATATAAAACGAATAATTGCAACCAGTATGAAAGTTATGGTCATTTCTACGTTCCGGGCAACCTAGGCTTCACTCTATGGCGTTCTTCCACCACATCGAATAGCTGCGGCCTCAGAAGTCAACGCCTGAAGCATAAAATACAATAAAAATACAACAGTCTTTCCATCCCATAACAGGAATAATTGCAACCCTTGTGAAAGTGATGGTCATTTCTACGTTCCGGGCAACCTAGGCTTCACCCTAGGGCGTTGATCCACCAAATCAAATAGTTAGGGCCTAAGAAGTGAACGCCAGAAGCATAAAATACAATATAGATACAACAGTTTTTCCACCATATAAAACGAGTAATTGCAACCAGTATGAAAGTTGTGGTCATTTCTACTTTCCGGGCAACCCAGGCTACACCCTAGGGCGTTGCTCCAACAGATCGAATAGTTAGTGCCTTAGAAGTCCACGGCCGTAGCATAAAATACAAAATAAATAGAACTGTTTCTCCGTCGTATAAAACGAATAATTGCTGCCGGTGTGAATGTTATGGTCATTTCTACGTTCCGGTCAACCTAGGCTTCACTCTAGGGCGTTGCTCCACCAGATCAAACAGTTAGGGCCTTAGAAGTCAACGCCCGAAGCATAAAATACAAAATAAATAGAACAGTTTTTCCATTGTATAAGACGAATAATAGCAACCAGTGTGAAAGTTATGGTCATTTCCACGTTCCGGGCAACCTAGGCTTCACTCTAGGGCGTTGCTCCAACATATTGAAAAGTTAGGGCCTTAGAAGTGAACGCCCGATGCATAAAATACAAAATAAATAGAACAGTTTTTCCATCGTGTAAAACGAATAATTGCTACCGGTGTGAAAGTTATGGTCATTTCTACGTTCCGTCAACCTAGGCTTCACCATAGAGCGTTATTCCACCAGATCGAATAGTTAGGGCCTAAGAAGTGAACTCCAGAAGCATAAAATACAATATAAATACAACAGTTTTTCCATCATACAAAACGAATAATTGCAACCAGTATGAAAGCTAGGGTCATTTCTACTTTACGGGCAACCTAGGCTACTCCCTAGGGCGTTGCTCTTACAGATTGAATAGTTCGGGCCTTAGAAGTTAATGCCCGAAGCATAAAATGCAATAAAAATACAACAGTTTTTCCACCGTATAATAGGATTAATTGCAACCAGTTTGAAAGTGATGGTCATTTCTACGTTCCGGGCAACCTAGGCTTCACTCTAGGGCGTTGCTCCACCAGATCGAATAGTTAGGGCCTTAGAACTCAACGCCAGAAGCATAAAATACAATAAAGATGCAACAGCTTTTCCATCGTATAAAACGAATAATTGCACCCAGTGTGAAAGTTATTGTCATTTCTACTTTCCGCGCAACCTAGGCTTCACCCTAGGGCGTTGCTCCAACAGATTGAATAGATAGGACCTTAGAAGTCAACGCCAGGAGCATAAAATACAATATAAACGCAACAGTTTTTCCATCGTATAAAACGAATAATTGCTACCAGTATGGAAGTGATGGTCATTTCTACGTTCCGGGCAACCTAGGCCTCACTCTAGGGCGTTGTTCCACCAGATCGAATAGTTAGTGCCTTAGAAGTCAACGCCAGAAGCATAAAATACAATATAAACACAGCAGTTTTTCCAACGTATAAAACGAATAATTGCAACCAGTATGAAAGTTATGGTCATTTCTTCGTTCTGGGCAACCTAGGCTTCACTCTATGGCGTTCTTCCACTACATCGAATAGCAATGGCCTCAGAAGTCAATGCCTGAAGCATAAAATACAATAAAAATACAACAGTCTTTCCGTCCTATAACAGGGATAATTGCAACCCGTGTGAAAGTGATGGTCATTTGTACGTTCCAGGCAACCTAGGCTTCACTCTAGGGCGTTGCTCCACCAGATCAAACAGTTAGATCCATAGAAGTTAACGCCCGAAGTATAAAATACAAAATAAATAGAACAGTTTTTCCATAGTATAAAACGAATAATAGCAACCAGTTTGAAAGTTATGATCATTTCTACGTTCCGGCAACCTAGGCTTCACCCCAGGGCGTTGTTCCACCAGATCGAATAGTTAGGGCCTAAGAAGTGAACGAAAGCAGCATAAAATACAATATAAATACAACAGTTCTTCCATCATATAAAACGAATAATTGCAACCAGTATGAAAGTTATGGTCATTGCTACGTTCCGGGCAACCTAGGCTTCACTCTATGGCGTTCTTCCACCACATCGAATAGCTGCGGCCTCAGAAGTCAACGCCTGAAGCATAAAATACAATAAAAATACAACAGTCTTTCCATCCCATAACAGGAATAATTGCAACCCTTGTGAAAGTGATGGTCATTTCTACGTTCCGGGCAACCTAGGCTTCACCCTAGGGCGTTGATCCACCAAATCGAATAGTTAGGGCCTAAGAAGTGAACGCCAGAAGCATAAAATACAATATAAATACAACAGTTTTTCCACCATATAAAACGAGTAATTGCAACCAGTATGAAAGTTGTGGTCATTTCTACTTTCCGGGTAACCCAGGCTACGCCCTAGGGCGTTGCTCCAACAGATCGAATAGTTAGTGCCTTAGAAGTCCACGGCCGTAGCATAAAATACAAAATAAATAGAACTGTTTTTCCGTCGTATAAAACGAATAATTGCTGCCGGTGTGAATGTTATGGTCATTTCTACGTTCCGGTCAACCTAGGCTTCACTCTAGGGCGTTGCTCCACCAGATCAAACAGTTAGGGCCTTAGAAGTCAACGCCCGAAGCATAAAATACAAAATAAATAAAACAGTTTTTCCATTGTATAAGACGAATAATAGCAACCAGTGTGAAAGTTATGGTCATTTCTACGTTCCGGGCAACCTAGGCTTCACTCTAGGGCGTTGCTCCATCATATTGAAAAGTTAGGGCCTTAGAAGTCAACGCCCGATGCATAAAATACAAAATAAATAGAACAGTTTTTCCATCGTGTAAAACGAATAATTGCTACCGGTGTCAAAGTTATGGTCATTTCTACGTTCCGGTCAACCTAGGCTTCACCATAGGGCGTTATTCCACCAGATCGAATAGTTAGGGCCTAAGAAGTGAACGCCAGAAGCATAAAATACAATATAAATACAAAAGTTCTTCCATCATACAAAACGAATAATTGCAACCAGTATGAAAGCTAGGGTCATTTCTACTTTACGGGCAACCTAGGCTACACCCTAGGGCGTTGCTCTTACAGATTGAATAGTTAGGGCCTTAGAAGTTAATGCCCGAAGCGGAAAATGCAATAAAAATACAACAGTTTTTCCATCGTATAAAAGGATTAATTGCAACCAGTTCGAAAGTGATGGTCATTTCTACGTTCCGGGCAACCTAGGCTTCACTCTAGGGCGTTGCTCCACCAGATCGAATAGTTAGGGCCTTAGAAGTCAACGCCAGAAGCATAAAATACAATATAAGTACAACAGTTTTTCCATCGTATAAAATGAATAATTGCAAACATTGCGAATGTAATGGACATTCCACGTTCCGGGCAACCTAGGCGTCACTCTAGTGCGTTGCTCCACCACATCAAATAGCAACGGCCTTAGACGTCAACGACAGAAGCATAAAATACAATCTAAATACAACAGTTTTTCCATCATATAAAACGAGTAATTGAAACCAGTATGAAAGTTGTGGTCATTTCTACTTTCCGGGCAACCCAGGCTACACCCTAGGGCGTTGCTCCAACAGATCGAATAGTTAGTGCCTTAGAAGTCCACGGCCGAAGCATAAAATACAAAATAAATAGAACAGTTTTTCCGTCGTATAAAGCGAATAATTGCAACCAGTATGAAAGTTAACGTCATTTCTACGTTCCGGGCAACCTAGGCTTCACTCTAGGGCGTTGCTCCACCAGATCGAATAGTTAGGGCCTTAGAAGTCAACGCCAGAATCATAAAATACAATAAAGATGCAACAGCTTTTCCATCGTATTAAACGAATAATTTCAACCAGTGTGAATGTTATGGTCATTTCTACGTTCCGGGCAACCTAGGCTTCACTCTAGGGCGTTGATCCAACAGATTGAATAGTTAGGGCCTTAGCAGTCAACGCCCGAAGCATAAAATACAATATAAATACAACAGTCTTTCCATCATATAACAGGAATAATAGCAACCAGTTTGAAAGTGATGGTCATTTCTACGTTCCGGGCAACCTAGGCTTCACTCTAGAGCGTTGCTCCACCAGATCGAATAGTTAGTGCCTTAGAAGTCAACGCCAGAAGCATAAAATACAAAATAAATAGAACAGTTTTTCCATGGTATAAAACGAACAATTGCTACCAGTGTAAAAGTTATGGTCATTTCTACGTTCCGGGCAACCTAGGCTTCACCCTAGGGCGTTGATCCACCAAATCGAATAGTTAGGGCCTAAGAAGTGAACGCCAGAAGCATAAAATACAATATAAATACAACAGTTTTTCCACCATATAAAACGAGTAATTGCAACCAGTATGAAAGTTGTGGTCATTTCTACTATCCGGGTAACCCAGGCTATACCCTAGGGCGTTGCTACAACAGATCGAATAGTTAGTGCCTTAGAACTCCACGGCCGAAGCATAAAATACAAAATAAATAGAACTGTTTTTCCGTCGTATAAAACGAATAATTGCTGCCGGTGTGAATGTTATGGTCATTTCTACGTTCCGGTCAACCTAGGCTTCACTCTAGGGCGTTGCTCCACCAGATCAAACAGTTAGGGCCTTAGAAGTCAACGCCCGAAGCATAAAATACAAAATAAATAGAACAGTTTTTCCATTGTATAAAACGAATAATAGCAACCAGTGTGAAAGTTATGGTCATTTCTACGTTCCGGGCAACCTAGGCTTCACCATAGGGCGTTATTCCACGAGATCGAATAGTTAGGGCCTAAGAAGTGAACGCCAGAAGCATAAAATACAATATAGATACAACAGTTTTTCCACCATATAAAACGAGTAATTGCAACCAGTATGAAAGTTGTGGTCATTTCTACTTTCCGGGCAACCCAGGCTACACCCTAGGGCGTTGCTCCAACAGATCGATTAGTTAGTGCCTTAGAAGTCCACGGCCGTAGCATAAAATACAAAATAAATAGAACTGTTTCTCCGTCGTATAAAACGAATAATTGCTGCCGGTGTGAATGTTATGGTCATTTCTACGTTCCGGTCAACCTAGGCTTCACTCTAGGGCGTTGCTCCACCAGATCAAACAGTTAGGGCCTTAGAAGTCAACGCCCGAAGCATAAAATACAAAATAAATAGAACAGTTTTTCCATTGTATAAGACGAATAATAGCAACCAGTGTGAAAGTTATGGTCATTTCCACGTTCCGGGCAACCTAGGCTTCACTCTAGGGCGTTGCTCCAACATATTGAAAAGTTAGGGCCTTAGAAGTGAACGCCCGATGCATAAAATACAAAATAAATAGAACAGTTTTTCCATCGTGTAAAACGAATAATTGCTACCGGTGTGAAAGTTATGGTCATTTCTACGTTCCGTCAACCTAGGCTTCACCATAGAGCGTTATTCCACCAGATCGAATAGTTAGGGCCTAAGAAGTGAACTCCAGAAGCATAAAATACAATATAAATACAACAGTTTTTCCATCATACAAAACGAATAATTGCAACCAGTATGAAAGCTAGGGTCATTTCTACTTTACGGGCAACCTAGGCTACTCCCTAGGGCGTTGCTCTTACAGATTGAATAGTTCGGGCCTTAGAAGTTAATGCCCGAAGCATAAAATGCAATAAAAATACAACAGTTTTTCCACCGTATAATAGGATTAATTGCAACCAGTTTGAAAGTGATGGTCATTTCTACGTTCCGGGCAACCTAGGCTTCACTCTAGGGCGTTGCTCCACCAGATCGAATAGTTAGGGCCTTAGAACTCAACGCCAGAAGCATAAAATACAATAAAGATGCAACAGCTTTTCCATCGTATAAAACGAATAATTGCACCCAGTGTGAAAGTTATTGTCATTTCTACTTTCCGCGCAACCTAGGCTTCACCCTAGGGCGTTGCTCCAACAGATTGAATAGATAGGACCTTAGAAGTCAACGCCAGGAGCATAAAATACAATATAAACGCAACAGTTTTTCCATCGTATAAAACGAATAATTGCTACCAGTATGGAAGTGATGGTCATTTCTACGTTCCGGGCAACCTAGGCCTCACTCTAGGGCGTTGTTCCACCAGATCGAATAGTTAGGGCGTAAGAAATCAACGCCAGAAGCATAAAATACAATATAAATATAACAGTTTTTCCATCGTATAAAACGAATAATTTCAACCAGTGTGAATGCTATGGTCATTTCTAGATTCCGAGCAACCTAGGCTTCACTCTAGGGCCTTGATCCACCAGATAGAATAGTTAGGGCCTTAGAAGTCAACGCCAGAAGCATAAAATTCAATAAAGATGCAACAGTATTTCCATCGTATACCAGGAATAACTGCAAACAGTGTGAAAGTACTGGTCATTTCTACGTTCCAGGTAGCCTAGGCTTCACTCTAGGGCGTTGTTCCACCAGATCGAACAGTTAGGGCCTATGAAGGCAACGCCAGAAGCATAAAATACAATATAAATATAACAGTTTTTCCATCGTATAAAACGAATAATAGCAACCAGAGTGAAAGTGATGGTCATTTCAACGTTCCGGGCAACCTAGGCTTCACTCTAGGGCGTTGCTCCAACAGATTGAATAGTTCGGGCCTTAGCTGTCAACGCCCGAAGCATAAAATACAATATAATTACAACAGTTTTTCCATCATATAACAGGTATAATTGCAACCAGTTTGAAAGTGATGGTCATTTCTACTTTCCGGGCAACCTAGGCTTCACTCTAGGGCGTTGTTCCACCAGATCGAATTGTTAGGGCCTAAGAAGTCAACGCCCGATGCATAAAATACAAAATAAATAGAACAGTTTTCCCATCGTGTAAAACGAATAATTGCTGCCGGTGTGAAAGTTATGGTCATTTCTACGTTCCGGGCAACCTAGGCTTCACTCTAGGCCGTTGCTCCACCAGATCAAACAGTTAGGGCCTTAGAAGTCAACGCCCGATGCATAAAATACAAAATAAATAGAACAGTTTTTCCATCGTGTAAAACGAATAATTGCTACCGGTGTGAAAGTTATGGTCATTTCTACGTTCCGGTCAACCTAGGCTTCACCATAGGGCGTTATTCCACCAGATCGAATAGTTAGGGCCTAAGAAGTGAACGCCAGAAACATAAAATACAATATAAATACAAAAGTTTTTCCATCATACAAAACGAATAATTGCAACCAGTATGAAAGCTAGGGTCATTTCTACGTTCCGGGCAACCTAGGCTTCACTCTAGGGCGTTGCTCCACCAGATCGAATAGTTAGGGCCTTAGAACTCAACGCCAGAAGCATAAAATACAATACAGATGCAACAGCTTTTCCATCGTATAAAACGAATAATTGCACCCAGTGTGAAAGTTATAGTCATTTCTACTTTCCGCGCAACCTAGGCTTCACCCTAGGGCGTTGCTCCAACAGATTGAATAGTTAGGACCTTAGAAGTCAACGCCAGGAGCATAAAATACAATATAAACACAACAGTTTTTCCATCGTATAAAACGAATAATTGCTACCAGTATGGAAGTGATGGTCATTTCTACGTTCCGGGCAACCTAGGCCTCACTCTAGGGCGTTGTTCCACCACATTGAATAGTTAGGGCCTAAGAAATCAACGCCAGAAGTATAAAATACAATATGAATATAACAGTTTTTCCATCGTATAAAACGAATAATTTCAACCAGTGTTAATGTTATGGTCATTTCTACGTTCCGGGCACCTCGGTTTCACTCTAGGGCGTTGCTCCACCAGATCAAACAGTTAGTGCCTTAGAAGTCAACGCCAGAAGCATAAAATACAATATAAATACAACAGTTTTTCCATCATATAAAACGAATAATTGCAACCAGTATGAAAGTTATGGTCATTTCTACGTTCCGGGCAACCCAGGCTTCACCATAGGGCGTTATTCCACCAGATCGAATAGTTAGGGCCTAAGAAGTCAGCGTCCGAAGCATAAAATACAAAATAAATAGAACAGTTTTTCCATGGTATAAAACGAACACTTGCTACCAGTGTAAAAGTTATGGTCATTTCTACGTTCCGGGCAACCTAGGCTTCACTCCAGGGCGTTGCTCCACCAGGTCAAACAGCTAGGGCCTTAGAAGTCAACGCCCGAAGCATAAAATACAATATAAATATACCAGTTTTTCCATCGTATAGAACGAATAATAGCAACCAGTGTGAAAGTTAACGTCATTTCTACTTTCCGGGCAACCTAGGCTTCACCCTAGGGCGTTGCTCCAACAGATCGAATAGTTAGTGCCTTAGAAGTCAACGGCCGAAGCATAAAATACAAAATAAATAGAACTGTTTCTCCGTCGTATAAAACGAATAATTGCTGCCGGTGTGAATGTTATGGTCATTTCTACGTTCCGGTCAACCTAGGCTTCACTCTAGGGCGTTGCTCCACCAGATCAAACAGTTAGGGCCTTAGAAGTCAACGCCCGAAGCATAAAATACAAAATAAATAGAACAGTTTTTCCATTGTATAAGACGAATAATAGCAACCAGTGTGAAAGTTATGGTCATTTCCACGTTCCGGGCAACCTAGGCTTCACTCTAGGGCGTTGCTCCAACATATTGAAAAGTTAGGGCCTTAGAAGTGAACGCCCGATGCATAAAATACAAAATAAATAGAACAGTTTTTCCATCGTGTAAAACGAATAATTGCTACCGGTGTGAAAGTTATGGTCATTTCTACGTTCCGTCAACCTAGGCTTCACCATAGAGCGTTATTCCACCAGATCGAATAGTTAGGGCCTAAGAAGTGAACTCCAGAAGCATAAAATACAATATAAATACAACAGTTTTTCCATCATACAAAACGAATAATTGCAACCAGTATGAAAGCTAGGGTCATTTCTACTTTACGGGCAACCTAGGCTACTCCCTAGGGCGTTGCTCTTACAGATTGAATAGTTCGGGCCTTAGAAGTTAATGCCCGAAGCATAAAATGCAATAAAAATACAACAGTTTTTCCACCGTATAATAGGATTAATTGCAACCAGTTTGAAAGTGATGGTCATTTCTACGTTCCGGGCAACCTAGGCTTCACTCTAGGGCGTTGCTCCACCAGATCGAATAGTTAGGGCCTTAGAACTCAACGCCAGAAGCATAAAATACAATAAAGATGCAACAGCTTTTCCATCGTATAAAACGAATAATTGCACCCAGTGTGAAAGTTATTGTCATTTCTACTTTCCGCGCAACCTAGGCTTCACCCTAGGGCGTTGCTCCAACAGATTGGATAGATAGGACCTTAGAAGTCAACGCCAGGAGCATAAAATACAATATAAACGCAACAGTTTTTCCATCGTATAAAACGAATAATTGCTACCAGTATGGAAGTGATGGTCATTTCTACGTTCCGGGCAACCTAGGCCTCACTCTAGGGCGTTGTTCCACCAGATCGAATAGTTAGGGCGTAAGAAATCAACGCCAGAAGCATAAAATACAATATAAATATAACAGTTTTTCCATCGTATAAAACGAATAATTTCAACCAGTGTGAATGCTATGGTCATTTCTAGATTCCGAGCAACCTAGGCTTCACTCTAGGGCCTTGATCCACCAGATAGAATAGTTAGGGCCTTAGAGGTCAACGCCAGAAGCATAAAATTCAATAAAGGTGCAACAGTATTTCCATCGTATACCAGGAATAACTGCAAACAGTGTGAAAGTACTGGTCATTTCTACGTTCCAGGTAGCCTAGGCTTCACTCTAGGGCGTTGTTCCACCAGATCGAACAGTTAGGGCCTATGAAGGCAACGCCAGAAGCATAAAATACAATATAAATATAACAGTTTTTCCATCGTATAAAACGAATAATAGCAACCAGAGTGAAAGTGATGGTCATTTCAACGTTCCGGGCAACCTAGGCTTCACTCTAGGGCGTTGCTCCAACAGATTGAATAGTTCGGGCCTTAGCTGTCAACGCCCGAAGCATAAAATACAATATAATTACAACAGTTTTTCCATCATATAACAGGTATAATTGCAACCAGTTTGAAAGTGATGGTCATTTCTACTTTCCGGGCAACCTAGGCTTCACTCTAGGGTGTTGTTCCACCAGATCGAATTGTTAGGGCCTAAGAAGTCAACGCCCGATGCATAAAATACAAAATAAATAGAACAGTTTTCCCATCGTGTAAAACGAATAATTGCTGCCGGTGTGAAAGTTATGGTCATTTCTACGTTCCGGGCAACCTAGGCTTCACTCTAGGCCGTTGCTCCACCAGATCAAACAGTTAGGGCCTTAGAAGTCAACGCCCGATGCATAAAATACAAAATAAATAGAACAGTTTTTCCATCGTGTAAAACGAATAATTGCTACCGGTGTGAAAGTTATGGTCATTTCTACGTTCCGGTCAACCTAGGCTTCACCATAGGGCGTTATTCCACCAGATCGAATAGTTAGGGCCTAAGAAGTGAACGCCAGAAACATAAAATACAATATAAATACAAAAGTTTTTCCATCATACAAAACGAATAATTGCAACCAGTATGAAAGCTAGGGTCATTTCTACGTTCCGGGCAACCTAGGCTTCACTCTAGGGCGTTGCTCCACCAGATCGAATAGTTAGGGCCTTAGAACTCAACGCCAGAAGCATAAAATACAATACAGATGCAACAGCTTTTCCATCGTATAAAACGAATAATTGCACCCAGTGTGAAAGTTATAGTCATTTCTACTTTCCGCGCAACCTAGGCTTCACCCTAGGGCGTTGCTCCAACAGATTGAATAGTTAGGACCTTAGAAGTCAACGCCAGGAGCATAAAATACAATATAAACACAACAGTTTTTCCATCGTATAAAACGAATAATTGCTACCAGTATGGAAGTGATGGTCATTTCTACGTTCCGGGCAACCTAGGCCTCACTCTAGGGCGTTGTTCCACCACATTGAATAGTTAGGGCCTAAGAAATCAACGCCAGAAGTATAAAATACAATATGAATATAACAGTTTTTCCATCGTATAAAACGAATAATTTCAACCAGTGTTAATGTTATGGTCATTTCTACGTTCCGGGCACCTCGGTTTCACTCTAGGGCGTTGCTCCACCAGATCAAACAGTTAGTGCCTTAGAAGTCAACGCCAGAAGCATAAAATACAATATAAATACAACAGTTTTTCCATCATATAAAACGAATAATTGCAACCAGTATGAAAGTTATGGTCATTTCTACGTTCCGGGCAACCCAGGCTTCACCATAGGGCGTTATTCCACCAGATCGAATAGTTAGGGCCTAAGAAGTCAGCGTCCGAAGCATAAAATACAAAATAAATAGAACAGTTTTTCCATGGTATAAAACGAACACTTGCTACCAGTGTAAAAGTTATGGTCATTTCTACGTTCCGGGCAACCTAGGCTTCACTCCAGGGCGTTGCTCCACCAGGTCAAACAGCTAGGGCCTTAGAAGTCAACGCCCGAAGCATAAAATACAATATAAATATAACAGTTTTTCCATCGTATAGAACGAATAATAGCAACCAGTGTGAAAGTTAACGTCATTTCTACTTTCCGGGCAACCTAGGCTTCACCCTAGGGCGTTGCTCCAACAGATTGAATAGCTAGGGCCTTAGAAGTCAACGCCCGATGCATAAAATACAAAATAAATAGAACAGTTTTTCCATCGTGTAAAACCAATAATTGCTACCGGTGTGAAAGTTATGGTCATTTCTACGTTCCGGTCAACCTAGGCTTCACCATAGGGCGTTATTCCACCAGATCGAATAGTTAGGGCCTAAGAAGTGAACGTCAGAAGCATAAAATACAATATAAATACAACAGTTTTTCCATCATATAACAGGAATATTTGCAACCAGTTTGTAAGAGATGGTAATTGCTACGATCCGGGCAACCTAGGCTTCACCATAGGGCGTTATTCCACCAGATCGAATAGTTAGGGCCTAAGAAGTGAACGCCAGAAGCATAAAATACAATATAAATACAACAGTTTTTCCATCATATAAAACGAGTAATTGCAACCAGTATGAAAGTTGTGGTCATTTCTACTTTCCGGGCAACCTAGGCTACACCCTAGGGCGTTGCTCCAACAGATCGAATAGTTAGTGCCTTAGAAGTCAACGGCCGAAGCATAAAATACAAAATAAATAGAACTGTTTCTCCGTCGTATAAAACGAATAATTGCTGCCGGTGTGAATGTTATGGTCATTTCTACGTTCCGGTCAACCTAGGCTTCACTCTAGGGCGTTGCTCCACCAGATCAAACAGTTAGGGCCTTAGAAGTCAACGCCCGAAGCATAAAATACAAAATAAATAGAACAGTTTTTCCATTGTATAAGACGAATAATAGCAACCAGTGTGAAAGTTATGGTCATTTCCACGTTCCGGGCAACCTAGGCTTCACTCTAGGGCGTTGCTCCAACATATTGAAAAGTTAGGGCCTTAGAAGTGAACGCCCGATGCATAAAATACAAAATAAATAGAACAGTTTTTCCATCGTGTAAAACGAATAATTGCTACCGGTGTGAAAGTTATGGTCATTTCTACGTTCCGTCAACCTAGGCTTCACCATAGAGCGTTATTCCACCAGATCGAATAGTTAGGGCCTAAGAAGTGAACTCCAGAAGCATAAAATACAATATAAATACAACAGTTTTTCCATCATACAAAACGAATAATTGCAACCAGTATGAAAGCTAGGGTCATTTCTACTTTACGGGCAACCTAGGCTACTCCCTAGGGCGTTGCTCTTACAGATTGAATAGTTCGGGCCTTAGAAGTTAATGCCCGAAGCATAAAATGCAATAAAAATACAACAGTTTTTCCACCGTATAATAGGATTAATTGCAACCAGTTTGAAAGTGATGGTCATTTCTACGTTCCGGGCAACCTAGGCTTCACTCTAGGGCGTTGCTCCACCAGATCGAATAGTTAGGGCCTTAGAACTCAACGCCAGAAGCATAAAATACAATAAAGATGCAACAGCTTTTCCATCGTATAAAACGAATAATTGCACCCAGTGTGAAAGTTATTGTCATTTCTACTTTCCGCGCAACCTAGGCTTCACCCTAGGGCGTTGCTCCAACAGATTGGATAGATAGGACCTTAGAAGTCAACGCCAGGAGCATAAAATACAATATAAACGCAACAGTTTTTCCATCGTATAAAACGAATAATTGCTACCAGTATGGAAGTGATGGTCATTTCTACGTTCCGGGCAACCTAGGCCTCACTCTAGGGCGTTGTTCCACCAGATCGAATAGTTAGGGCGTAAGAAATCAACGCCAGAAGCATAAAATACAATATAAATATAACAGTTTTTCCATCGTATAAAACGAATAATTTCAACCAGTGTGAATGCTATGGTCATTTCTAGATTCCGAGCAACCTAGGCTTCACTCTAGGGCCTTGATCCACCAGATAGAATAGTTAGGGCCTTAGAGGTCAACGCCAGAAGCATAAAATTCAATAAAGGTGCAACAGTATTTCCATCGTATACCAGGAATAACTGCAAACAGTGTGAAAGTACTGGTCATTTCTACGTTCCAGGTAGCCTAGGCTTCACTCTAGGGCGTTGTTCCACCAGATCGAACAGTTAGGGCCTATGAAGGCAACGCCAGAAGCATAAAATACAATATAAATATAACAGTTTTTCCATCGTATAAAACGAATAATAGCAACCAGAGTGAAAGTGATGGTCATTTCAACGTTCCGGGCAACCTAGGCTTCACTCTAGGGCGTTGCTCCAACAGATTGAATAGTTCGGGCCTTAGCTGTCAACGCCCGAAGCATAAAATACAATATAATTACAACAGTTTTTCCATCATATAACAGGTATAATTACAACCAGTTTGAAAGTGATGGTCATTTCTACTTTCCGGGCAACCTAGGCTTCACTCTAGGGCGTTGTTCCACCAGATCGAATTGTTAGGGCCTAAGAAGTCAACGCCCGATGCATAAAATACAAAATAAATAGAACAGTTTTCCCATCGTGTAAAACGAATAATTGCTGCCGGTGTGAAAGTTATGGTCATTTCTACGTTCCGGGCAACCTAGGCTTCACCATAGGGCGTTATTCCACCAGATCGAATAGTTAGGGCCTAAGAAGTGAACGCCAGAAACATAAAATACAATATAAATACAAAAGTTTTTCCATCATACAAAACGAATAATTGCAACCAGTATGAAAGCTAGGGTCATTTCTACGTTCCGGGCAACCTAGGCTTCACTCTAGGGCGTTGCTCCACCAGATCGAATAGTTAGGGCCTTAGAACTCAACGCCAGAAGCATAAAATACAATACAGATGCAACAGCTTTTCCATCGTATAAAACGAATAATTGCACCCAGTGTGAAAGTTATAGTCATTTCTACTTTCCGCGCAACCTAGGCTTCACCCTAGGGCGTTGCTCCAACAGATTGAATAGTTAGGACCTTAGAAGTCAACGCCAGGAGCATAAAATACAATATAAACACAACAGTTTTTCCATCGTATAAAACGAATAATTGCTACCAGTATGGAAGTGATGGTCATTTCTACGTTCCGGGCAACCTAGGCCTCACTCTAGGGCGTTGTTCCACCAGATTGAATAGTTAGGGCCTAAGAAATCAACGCCAGAAGTATAAAATACAATATGAATATAACAGTTTTTCCAACGTATAAAACGAATAACTTCAACCAGTGTTAATGTTATGGTCATTTCTACGTTCCGGGCACCTCGGTTTCACTCTAGGGCGTTGCTCCACCAGATCAAACAGTTAGTGCCTTAGAAGTCAACGCCAGAAGCATAAAATACAATATAAATACAACAGTTTTTCCATCATATAAAACGAATAATTGCAACCAGTATGAAAGTTATGGTCATTTCTACGTTCCGGGCAACCCAGGCTTCACCATAGGGCGTTATTCCACCAGATCGAATAGTTAGGGCCTAAGAAGTCAGCGTCCGAAGCATAAAATACAAAATAAATAGAACAGTTTTTCCATGGTATAAAACGAACACTTGCTACCAGTGTAAAAGTTATGGTCATTTCTACGTTCCGGGCAACCTAGGCTTCACTCCAGGGCGTTGCTCCACCAGGTCAAACAGCTAGGGCCTTAGAAGTCAACGCCCGAAGCATAAAATACAATATAAATATAACAGTTTTTCCATCGTATAGAACGAATAATAGCAACCAGAGTGAAAGTTAACGTCATTTCTACTTTCCGGGCAACCTAGGCTTCACCCTAGGGCGTTGCTCCAACAGATTGAATAGCTAGGGCCTTAGAAGTCAACGCCCGATGCATAAATTACAAAATAAATAGAACAGTTTTTCCATCGTGTAAAACCAATAATTGCTACCGGTGTGAAAGTTATGGTCATTTCTACGTTCCGGTCAACCTAGGCTTCACCATAGGGCGTTATTCCACCAGATCGAATAGTTAGGGCCTAAGAAGTGAACGTCAGAAGCATAAAATACAATATAAATACAACAGTTTTTCCATCATATAACAGGAATATTTGCAACCAGTTTGTAAGAGATGGTAATTGCTACGATCCGGGCAACCTAGGCTTCACCATAGGGCGTTATTCCACCAGATCGAATAGTTAGGGCCTAAGAAGTGAACGCCAGAAGCATAAAATACAATATAAATACAACAGTTTTTCCATCATATAAAACGAGTAATTGCAACCAGTATGAAAGTTGTGGTCATTTCTACTTTCCGGGCAACCTAGGCTACACCCTAGGGCGTTGCTCCAACAGATCGAATAGTTAGTGCCTTAGAAGTCAACGGCCGAAGCATAAAATACAATAAAAATACAACAGTCTTTCCATCCCATAACAGGAATAATTGCAACCCTTGTGAAAGTGATGGTCATTTGTACGTTCCAGGCAACCTAGGCATCACTCTAGGGCGTTGTTCCACCAGATCGAATTGTTAGGGCCTAAGAAGTCAACGCCAGAAGCATAAGATACAATATAAGTGTAATAGTTTTTCCATCGTATAGAACGAATAGTAGCAACCAGTGTGAAAGTTATGGTCATTTCTACGTTCCGGGCAACCTATGCTTCACCCTAGGGCGTTGATCCACCAAATCGAATAGTTAGGGCCTAAGAAGTGAACGCCAGAAGCATAAAATACAATATAAATACAACAGTTTTTCCACCATATAAAACGAATAATTGCTACCAGTATGGAAGTGGTGGTCATTTCTACGTTCCGGGCAACCTAGGCCTCACTCTAGGGCGTTGTTCCACCAGATCGAATAGTTAGGGCCTAAGAAATCAACGCCAGAAGCATAAAATACAATATAAATATAACAGTTTTTCCATCGTATAAAACGAATAAGTTCAACCAGTGTGAATGTTATGGTCAATTCTACTCTCCGAGCAACCTAGGCTTCACTCTAGGGCCTTGATCCACCAGATAGAATAGTTAGTGCCTTAGAAGTCAACGCCAGAAGCATAAAATACAATATAAATACAACAGTTTTTCCATCATATAAAACGAATAATTGCAACCAGTATGAAAGTTATGGTCATTTCTACGTTCCGGGCAACTCAGGCTTCACCATAGGGCGTTATTCCACCAGATCGAATAGTTAGGGCCTAAGAAGTCAACGCCCGAAGCATAAAATACAAAATAAATAGAACAGTTTTTCCATGGTATAAAACGAACACTTGCTACCAGTGTAAAAGTTATGGTCATTTCTACGTCCCGGGCAACCTAGGCTTCACCCTAGGGCGTTGTACCACCAGCTCGAATAGATAGGGCCTAAGAAGTGAACGCCAGAAGCATAAAATACAATATAAATACAACAGTTTTTCCATCATATAAAACGAGTAATTGCAACCTGTATGAAAGTTGTGGTCATTTCTACTTTCCGGGCAACCTAGGCTACACCCTAGGGCGTTGCTCCAACGGATCGAATAGTTAGTGCCTTAGAAGTCAACGGCCGAAGCATAAAATACAAAATAAATAGAACTGTTTTTCCATCGTATAAAACGAATAATTGCAACCAGTATGAAAGTTATGGTCATTTCTATATTCCGAGCAACCTAGGCTTCACTCTAGGGCGTTGATCCAACAGATTGAATAGTTAGGGCCTTAGCAGTCAACGCCCGAAGCATAAAATACAATATAAATACAACAGTTTTTCCATCATATAACAGGAATAATTGCAACCAGTTTGAAAGTGATGGTCATTTCTACGTTCCGGGCAACCTAGGCTTCACTCTATGGCGTTCTTCCACTACATCGAATAGCAACGGCCTCAGAAGTCAACGCCTGAAGCATAAAATACAATAAAAATACAACAGTCTTTCCGTCCAATAACAGGAATAATTGCAACCCGTATGAAAGTGATGTTCATTTGTACGTTCCGGGCAACCTAGGCTTCACTCTAGGGCGTTGTTCCACCAGATCGAATTGTTAGGGCCTAAGAAGTCAACGCCAGAAGCATAAGCTAGTATATAAATATAACAGTTTTTCCATCGTATAGAACGAATAATAGCAACCAGTGTGAAAGTTATGGTCACTTCTACGTTCCGGGCAACCTAGGCTTCACACTAGGGCGTTGCTCCACCAGACGAAACAGTTAGGGCCTTAGAACTCAACGCCCGAAGCATAAAATACAAAATAAATAGAACAGTTTTTCCATTGTATAAAACGAATAATAGAAACCAGTGTGAAAGTTATGGTCATTTCTACGTTCCGGGCAACCTAGGCTTCACTCTAGGGCGTTGCTCCACCAGGTCAAACAGCTAGGTCCTTAGAAGTCAACGCCCGAAGCATAAAATACAAAATAAATAGAACAGTTTTTCCATAGTATAAAACGAATAATAGCAACCAGTGTGAAAGTTATGATGATTTCTACGTTCCTGCAACCTAGGCTTCACCCCGGGGCGTTGTTCCACCAGATCGAATAGTTAGGGCCTAAGAAGTGAACGCCAGCAGTATAAAATACAATATAAATACAACAGTTCTTCCATCATATAAAACGAATAATTGCAACCAGTATGAAAGTTATGGTCATTTCTACGTTCCGGGCAACCTAGGCTTCACTCTATGGCGTTCTTCCACCACATCGAATAGATGCCGCCTCAGAAGCCAACGCCTGAAGCATAAAATACAATAAAAATACAACAGTCTTTCCATCCTATAACAGGAATAATTGCAACCCGTGTGAAAGTGATGGTCATTTCTACGTTCCGGGCAACCTAGGCTTCACTCTAGAGCGTTGCTCCACCAGATCGAATAGTTAGTGCCTTAGAAGTCAACGCCAGAAGCATAAAATACAAAATAAATAGAACAGTTTTTCCATGGTATAAAACGAACACTTGCTACCAGGGTAAAAGTTATGGCCTTTTCTACTTTCCGGGCAGCGTAGGCTTCACGCCTAGGGCGTTGCTCCACCAGATCAAACAGTTAGGGCCTTAGAAGTCGACGCCCGAAGCATAAAATACAAAATAAATAGAACAGTTTTTCCATGGTATAAAACGAACAATTGCTACCAGTGTAAAAGTTATTGTCATTTCTACGTTCCGGGCAACCTAGGCTTCACCCCAGGGCGTTGTTCCACCAGATCGAATAGTTAGGGCCCAAGAAGTGAACGAAAGCAGCATAAAATACAATATAAATACAACAGTTCTTCCATCATGTAAAACGAATAATTGCAACCAGTATGATAGTTATGGTCATTTCTACGTTCCGGGCAACCTAGGCTTCACTCTATGGCGTTCTTCCACCACATCGAATAGCTGCGGCCTCAGAAGTCAACGCCTGAAGCATAAAATACAATAAAAATACAACAGTCTTTCCATCCCATAACAGGAATAATTGCAACCCTTGTGAAAGTGATGGTCATTTGTACGTTCCAGGCAACCTAGGCATCACTCTAGGGCGTTGTTCCACCAGATCGAATTGTTAGGGCCTAAGAAGTCAACGCCAGAAGCATAAGATACAATATAAATATAATAGTTTTTCCATCGTATAAAACGAATAATTGCTACCAGAATGGAAGTGATGGTCATTTCTACGTTCCGGGCAACCTAGGCCTCACTCTAGGGCGTTGCTCCACCAGATCGAATAGTTCGGGCCTTAGCAGTCAACACCCGAAGTATAAAATACAATAAAATTACAACAGTTTTTCCATCATATAACAGGTATAATTTCAACCAGTGTGAAAGTGATGGTCATTTCTACGTTCCGGGCAACCTAGGCTTCACACTAGAGCGTTGCTCCACCAGATCCAATAGTTAGTGCCTTAGAAGTCAACGCCAGAAGCATAAAATACAATATAAATACAACAGTTTTTCCATCGTATAAAACGAATAATTGCTACCAGTATGGAAGTGATGGTCATTTCTACGTTCCGGGCAACCTAGGCCTCACTCTAGTGCGTTGTTCCTCCAGATCGAATAGTTAGGGCCTAAGAAATCAACGCCAGAAGCATAAAATACAATATAAATATAACAGTTTTTCCATCGTATAAAACGGATAATTTCAACCAGTGTGAATGTTATGGTCATTTCTACATTCCGAGCAACCTAGGCTTCACTCTAGGGCCTTGATCCACCAGATAGAATAGTTAGGGCCTTAGACGTCAACGCCAGAAGCATAAAATTCAATAAAGATGCAACAGTATTTCCATCGTATTGCAGGAATAACTGCAAACAGTGTGAAGGTACTGGTCATTTCTACGTTCCGGGTAACCTAGGCTTCACTCTAGGGCGTTGTTCCACCAGATCGAACAGTTAGGGCCTAAGAAGGCAACGCCAGAAGCATAAAATACAATATAGATATAACAGTTTTTCCATCGTATAAAACGAATAATAGCAACCAGTGTGAAAGTGATGGTCATTTCTACGTTCCGGGCAACCTAGGCTTCACTCTAGGGCGTTGCTCCAACAGATTGAATAGTTCGGGCCTTAGCAGTCAACGCCCGAAGCATAAAATACAATATAAACACAACAGTTTTTCCAACGTATAAAACGAATAATTGCAACCAGTATGAAAGTTATGGTCATTTCTTCGTTCTGGGCAACCTAGGCTTCACTCTATGGCGTTCTTCCACTACATCGAATGGCAACGGCCTCAGAAGTCAATGACTGAAGCATAAAACACAATAAAAATACAACAGTCTTTCCGTCCTATAACAGGGATAATTGCAACCCGTTTGAAAGTGATGGTCATTTGTACGTTCCAGGCAACCTAGGCTTCACTCTAGGGCGTTGTTCCACCAGATCGAATTGTTAGGGCCTAAGAAGTCAACGCCCGATGCATAAAATACAAAATAAATAGAACAGTTTTTCCATCGTGTAAAACGAATAATTGCTGCCGGTGTGAAAGTTATGGTCATTTCTACATTCCGAGCAACCTAGGCTTCACGCTAGGGCGTTGATCCAACAGATTGAATAGTTAGGGCCTTTGCAGTCAACGCCCGAAGCATAAAATACAATATAAATACAACAGTTTTTCCATCATCTACAGGAATAATTGCATCCAGTTTGAAAGTGATGGCCAATTCTACGTTCCGCGCAACCTAGGCTTCACTCCAGGGCGTTGCTCCACCAGATCGAATCGTTACGGCCTAAGAAGACAACGGCAGAATCGTAAAATACAATAAAGATGCAACAGCTTCTCCATCGTGTTAAACGAATAATTTCAACCAGTGTGAATGTTATGGTCATTTCTACATTCCGAGCAACCTAGGCTTCACTCTAGGACGTTGATCCAACAGATTGAATAGTTAGGGCCTTAGCAGTCAACGCCCGAAGCATAAAATACAATATAAATACAACAGTTTTTCCATCACATAACAGGAATAATTGCAACCAGTTTGAAAGTGGTGGTCATTTCTACGTTGCGGGCAACCTAGGCTTCACTCTAGAGCGTTGTTCCACCAGATCGAATAGTTAGGGCCTAAGAAGTGAACGCCAGCAGCATAAAATACAATATAAATACAACAGTTCTTCCATCATATAAAACGAATAATTGCAACCAGTTTGAAAGTGATGGTCATTTCTACGTTCCGGGCAACCTAGGCTTCACTCTAGGGCGTTGCTCCACCAGATCGAATAGTTAGGGCACTAGAAGTCAACGCCAGAATCATAAAATACAATGAAGATGCAACAGCTTTTCGTTCGTATAAAACGAATAATTGCAACCAGTATGAAGGTTATGGTCATTTCTACGTTCCGGGAAACCCAGGCTTCACTCTATGGCGTTCTTCCACCACATCGAATAGCTACGGCCTCAGAAGTCAACGTCTGAAGCATAAAATACAATAAAAATACAACAGTCTTTCCATCCTATAACAGGAATAATTGCAACCATTTTGAAAGTGATGGTCATTTCTACGTTCCGGGGAACCTAGGCTTCACTCTAGGGCGTTGCTCCACCATATCGAATAGTTAGTGCCTTAGGAGTCAACGCCAGAAGCAAAAAATACAATATAAACACAACAGTTATTCCATCGTATAAAACGAATAATTGCTACCAGTATGGAAGTGATGGTCATTTCTACGTTCCGGGCTACCTAGACCTCACTCTAGTGCGTTGTTCCACCAGGTTGAATAGTTAGGGCCTAAGAAATCAACGCCAGAAGCATAAAATACAATATAAATATAACAGTTTTTCCATCGTATAAAATGAATAATTGCAAACATTGCGAAAGTAATGGTCATTCCACGTCCCGGGCAACCTAGGCGTCACCCTAGTGCGTTGCTCCACCACATCTAATAGCTACGGCCTTAGACGTCAACGACAGAAGCATAAAATACAATAAAGATGCAACAGCTTTTCCATCGTATAAAACGAATAATTGCACCCAGTGTGAAGGTTATTGTCATTTCTACTTTCCGCGCAACCTAGGCTTCACCCTAGGGCGTTGCTCCAACAGCTTGAATAGGTAGGACCTTAGAAGTCAACGCCAGAAGCATAAAATTCAATATAAACACAACAGTTTTTCCATCGTATAAAACGAATAATTGCTACTAGTATGGAAGTGATGGTCATTTCTACGTTCCGGGCAACCTAGGCCTCACTCTAGGGCGTTGTTCCACCAGATTGAGTAGTTAGGGCCTAAGAAATCAACGCCAGAAGCATAAAATACAATATAAATATAACAGTTTTTCCATCGTGTAAAACGAATAACTTCAACCAGTGTGAATGTTATGGTCATTTTTACATTCCGAGCAACCTAGGCTTCACTCTATGGCGTTGATCCACCAGATAGAATAGTTAGGGCCTTAGAAGTCAACGCCAGAAGCATAAAATTCAATAAAGATGCAACAGTTTTTCCATCGTATAGCAGGAATAACTGCAAACAGTGTGAAAGTACTGGCCATTTCTACGTTCCGGGTAACCTAGGCTTCACTCTAGGGCGTTGTTCCACCAGATCGAACAGTTAGGGCCTAAGAAGGCAACGCCAGAAGCATAAAATACAATATAAATATAACAGATTTTCCATCGTATAAAACGAATAATAGCAACCAGTGTGAAAGTTATGGTCATTTCTACGTTCCGGGCAACCTAGGCTTCACCCCAGGTCGTTGTTCCACCAGATCGAATTGTTTGGGCCTAAGAAGTGAACGCCAGCAGCATAAAATACAATATAAATACAACAGTTCTTCCATCATATAAAACGAATAATTGCAACCAGTATGTAAGTTATGGTCATTTCTACGTTCCGGGCAACCTGGGCTTCACTCTATGGCGTTCTTCCACCACATCGAATAGGTACGGCCTCAGAAGTCAACGCCTGAAGCATAAAATACAATAAAAATACAACAGTCTTTCCATCCTATAACAGGAATAATTGCAACCAGTTTGAAAGTGATGGTCATTTCTACGTTCCGGGGAACATAGGCTTCACTCTAGGGCGTTGCTCCTCCAGATCGAATAGTTAGTGCCTTAGAAGTCAACGCCAGAAGCATAAAATACAATATAAACGCAACAGTTTTTCCATCGTATAAAACGAATAATTGCTACCAGTATGGAAGTGATGGTCATTTCTACATTCGGAGCAACCTACGCTTCACTCTAGGGCGTTGATCCACCAGATAGAATAGTTAGGAACTTAGGAGTCAATGCCCGAAACATAAAACGCAATAAAAATACAACAGTTTTTCCATTGTATAAAAGGATTAATTGCAACCAGTTTGAAAGTGATGGTCATTTTCTACGTTCTGGGCAACCTAGGCTTCACTCTAGGGCGTTGCTCCACCAGATCGAATAGTTAGGGCCTTAGAAGTCAACGCCAGAATCATAAAATACAATGAAGATGCAACAGCTTTTCCATCGTATTAAACGAATAATTTCAGCTAGTGTGAAAGTTATGGTCATTTCTACATTCCGAGCAACCTAGGCTTCACGCTAGGGCGTTGATCCAACAGATTGAATAGTTAGGGCCTTAGCAGTCAACGCCCGAAGCATAAAATACAATATAAATACAACAGTTTTTCCATCGTATAGCAGGAATAACTGCAAACAGTGTGAAAGTACTGGCCATTTCTACGTTCCGGGTAACCTAGGCTTCACTCTAGGGCGTTGTTCCACCAGATCGAATTGTTAGGGCCTAAGAAGTCAACGCCAGAAGCATAAGATACAATATAAATATAACAGTCTTTCCATCGTATAGAACGAATAATAGCATCCAGTTTGAAAGTTATGGTCATTTCTACGTTCCGGGCAACCTAGGCTTCACTCTAGGGCGTTGCTCCACCAGATCAAACAGTTAGTTCCTTAGAAGTCAACGCCCGAAGCATAAAATACAAAATAAATAGAACAGCTTTTCCATTGTATAAAACGAATAATAGAAACCAGTGTGAAAGTTATGGTCATTTCTACATTCCGGCAACCTAGGCTTCACCCCAGGGCGTTGTTCCACCAGATCGAATAGTTAGGGCCTAAGAAGTGAACGCCAGAAGCATAAAATACAATATAAATACAACAGTTTTTCTATCATATAAAACGAGTAAATGCAACCAGTATGAAAGTTGTGGTCATTTCTACTTTCCGGGCAACCTGCGCTACACCCGAGGGCGTTGCTCCAACAGATTGAATAGTTAGGGCCTTAGAAGTCAATGCCCGAAACATAAAACGCAATAAAAATACAACAGTTTTTCCATCGTATAAAAGGATTAATTGCAACCAGTTTGAAAGTGATGGTCATTTTCTACGTTCCGGGCAACCTAGGCTTCACTCTATGGCGTTCTCCCACTACATCGAATAGCAACGGCCTCAGAAGTCAATGCCTGAAGCATAAAATACAATAAAAATACAACAGTCGTTCCGTCCTATAACAGGGATAATTGCAACCCGTGTGAAAGTAATGGTCATTTGTACGTTCGAGGCAACGTAGGCTTCACGCTAGGGCGTTGATCCAACAGATTGAATAGTTAGGGCCTTAGCAGTCAATGCCTGAAGCATAAAATACAATATAAATACAACAGTTTTTCCATCATATAACAGGAATAATTGCAACCAGTTTGAAAGTTATGGTCATTTCTACGTTCCGGGCAACCTAGGCATCACTCTAGAGCGTTGTTCCACCAGATCGAATAGTTAGGGCCTAAGAAGTGAACGCCAGCAGCATAAAATACAATATAAATACAACAGTTCTTCCATCATATAAAACGAATAATTGCAACCAGTTTGAAAGTGATGGTCATTTCTACGTTCCGGGCAACCTAGGCTTCACTCTAGGGCGTTGCTCCACCAGATCGAATAGTTAGGGCCTTAGAAGTCAACGCCAGAATCATAAAATACAATGAAGATGCAACAGCTTTTCGATCGTATCAAACGAATAATAGCAACCAGTATGAAAGTTATGGTCATTTCTACGTTCCGGGCAACCCAGGCTTCACTCTATGGCGTTCTTCCACCACATCGAATAGGTACGGCCTCAGAAGTCAACGCCTGAAGCATAAAATACAATAAAAATACAACAGACTTTCCATCCTATAGCAGGAATAATTGCAACCAGTTTGAAAGTGATGGTCATTTCTACGTTCCGGGGATCCTAGGCTTCACTCTAGGGCGTTGCTCCACCAGATCGAATAGTTAGTGCCTTTGAAGTCAACGCCAGAAGCATAAAATACAATATAAACACAACAGTTTTTCTATCGTATAAAACGAATAATTGCTACCAGTATGGAAGTGATGGTCATTTCTACGTTCCGGGCTACCTAGGCCTCACTCTAGGGCGTTGTTCCACCAGGTTGAATAGTTAGGGCCTAAGAAGTCAACGCCAGAAGCATAAGATACAATATAAATATAACAGTCTTCCCATTGCATAGAACGAATAATAGCATCCAGTTTGAAAGTTATGGTCATTTCTACGTTCCGGGCAACCTAGGCTTCACTCTAGGGTGTTGCTCCACCAGATCATACAGTTAGGGCCTTAGAAGTCAACGCCCGAAGCATAAAATACAAAATAAATAGAACAGTTTTTCCATTGTATAAAACGAATAAATGCTACCAGTGTAAAAGTTATGGTCATTTCTACTTTCCGGGCAACCTAGGCTTCACTCTAGGGCGTTGCTCCACCAGATCATACAGTTAGGGCCTTAGAAGTCAACGCCCGAAGCATAAAATACAAAATAAATAGAACAGTTTTTCCATTGTATAAAACGAATAATAGCAACCAGTGTAAAAGTTATGGTCATTTCTACTTTCCGGGCAACCTAGGCTTCACTCTAGGGCGTTGCTCCACCAGATCATACAGTTAGGGCCTTAGAAGTCAACGCCCGAAGCATAAAATACAAAATAAATAGAACAGTTTTTCCATTGTATAAAACTAATAATTGCAACCAGTGTGAAAGTAATGGGCATTTCTACGTTCCGGGCAACCTAGGCTTCACTCTAGGGCGTTGCTCCACCACGTCGAATAGCTACGGCTTTAGAAGTCAACGCCAGAAGCATAAAATACAATAAAGATGCAACAGCTTTTCCATCGTATAAAACGAATAATTGCTACTAGTATGGAAGTGATGGTCATTTCTACGTTCCGGGCAACCTAGGCCTCACTCTAGGGCGTTGTTCCACCAGATTGAGTAGTTAGGGCCTAAGAAATCAACGCCAGAAGCATAAAATACAATATAAATGTAACAGTTTTTCCATCGTATAAAACGAATAATTGCTACCAGTATGGAAGTGATGGTCATTTCTACGCTCCGGGCAACCTAGGCCTCACTCTAGTGCGTTGTTCCACCAGATCGAATAGTTAGGGCCTAAGAAATCAACGCCAGAAGCATAAAATACAATATAAATATAACAGTTTTTCCATCGTATAAAACGGATAATTTCAACCAGTGTGAATGTTATGGTCATTTCTACATTCCGAGCAACCTAGGCTTCACTCTAGGGCCTTGATCCACCAGATAGAATAGTTAGGGCCTTAGAAGTCAACGCCAGAAGCATAAAATTCAATAAAGATGCAACAGTTTTTCCATCGTATAGCAGGAATAACTGCAAACAGTGTGAAAGTACTGGCCATTTCTACGTTCCGGGTAACCTAGGCTTCACTCTAGGGCGTTGTTCCACCAGATCGAACAGTTAGGGCCTAACAAGGCAACGCCAGAAGCATAAAATACAATATAAATATAACAGATTTTCCATCGTATAAAACGAATAATAGCAACCAGTGTGAAAGTTATGGTCATTTCTACGTTCCGGGCAACCTAGGCTTCACCCCAGGTCGTTGTTCCACCGGATCGAATAGTTAGGGCCTAAGAAGTGAACGCCAGCAGCATAAAATACAATATAAATACAACAGTTTTTCTATCATATAAAACGAGTAAATGCAACCAGTATGAAAGTTGTGGTCATTTCTACTTTCCGGGCAACCTGGGCTACACCCGAGGGCGTTGCTCCAACAGATTGAATAGTTAGGGCCTTAGAAGTCAATGCCCGAAACATAAAACGCAATAAAAATACAACAGTTTTTCCATCGTATAAAAGGATTAATTGCAACCAGTTTGAAAGTGATGGTCATTTTCTACGATCCGGGCAACCTAGGCTTCACTCTAGGGCGTTGCTCCACCAGATCGAATAGTTAGGGCCTTAGAAGTCAACGCCAGAATCATAAAATACAATATAATTACAACAGTTTTTCCATCATATAACAGGAATAATTGCAACCAGTTTGAAAGTGATGGTCATTTCTACGTTCTGTTCAACCTAGGCTTCACGCTAGGGCGTTGCTCCACCAGATCGAATAGTTAGTGCCTTAGAAGTCAACGCCAGAAGCATAAAATACAATATAAATACAACAGCTTTTCCAACGTACAAAACGAATAATTGCAACCAGTATGAAAGTTATGGTCATTTCTACGTTCCGGGCAACCTAGGCTTCACTCTATGGCGTTCTCCCACTACATCGAATAGCAACGGCCTCAGAAGTCAATGCCTGAAGCATAAAATACAATAAAAATACAACAGTCGTTCCGTCCTATAACAGGGATAATTGCAACCCGTGTGAAAGTAATGGTCATTTGTACGTTCGAGGCAACGTAGGCTTCACGCTAGGGCGTTGATCCAACAGATTGAATAGTTAGGGCCTTAGCAGTCAACGCCCGAAGCATAAAATACAATATAAATACAACAGTTTTTCCATCATATAACAGGAATAATTGCAACCAGTTTGAAAGTGATGGTCATTTCTACGTTCCGGGCAACCTAGGCATCACTCTAGAGCGTTGTTCCACCAGATCGAATAGTTAGGTCCTAAGAAGTGAACGCCAGCAGCATAAAATACAATATAAATACAACAGTTCTTCCATCATATAAAACGAATAATTGCAACCAGTTTGAAAGTGATGGTCATTTCTACGTTCCGGGCAACCTAGGCTTCACTCTAGGGCGTTGCTCCACCAGATCGAATAGTTAGGGCCTTAGAAGTCAACGCCAGAATCATAAAATACAATGAAGATGCAACAGCTTTTCGATCGTATCAAACGAATAATAGCAACCAGTATGAAAGTTATGGTCATTTCTACGTTCCGGGCAACCCAGGCTTCACTCTATGGCGTTCTTCCACCACATCGAATAGGTACGGCCTCAGAAGTCAACGCCTGAAGCATAAAATACAATAAAAATACAACAGTCTTTCCATCCTATAACAGGAATAATTGCAACCAGTTTGAAAGTGATGGTCATTTCTACGTTCCGGGGAACCTAGGCTTCACTCTAGGGCGTTGCTCCACCAGATCGAATAGTGAGTGCCTTAGAAGTCAACGCCAGAAGCATAAAATACAATATAAACACAACAGTTTTTCTATCGTATAAAACGAATAATTGCTACCAGTATGGAAGTGATGGTCATTTCTACGTTCCGGGCTACCTAGGCCTCACTCTAGGGCGTTGTTCCACCAGGTTGAATAGTTAGGGCCTAAGAAAACAAAGCCAGAAGCATAAAATACAATATAAATATAACAGTTTTTCCATCGTATAAAACGAATAATTTCAACCAGTGTGAATGTTATGGTCATTTATACATTCGGAGCAACCTACGCTTCACTCTAGGGCGTTGATCCACCAGATAGAATAGTTAGGAACTTAGAAGTCAACGCCAGAAGCATAAAATTCAATAAAGATGCAACAGTTTTTCCATCGTATAGCAGGAATAACTGCAAACAGTGTGAAAGTACTGGTCATTTCCACGTTCCGGGTAACCTAGGCTTCACTCTAGGGCGTTGCTCCACCAGATCAAACAGTTAGCTCCTTAGAAGTCAACGCCCGAAGCATAAAATACAAAATAAATAGAACAACTTTTCCATTGTATAAATCGAATAATAGAAACCAGTGTGAAAGTTATGGTCAATTCTACATTCCGGCAACCTAGGTTTCACCCCAGGGCGTTGTTCCACCAGATCGAATAGTTAGGGCCTAAGAAGTGAACGCCAGAAGCATAAAATACAATATAAATACAACAGTTTTTCTATCATATAAAACGAGTAAATGCAACCAGTATGAAAGTTGTGGTCATTTCTACTTTCCGGGCAACCTGCGCTACACGCGAGGGCGTTGCTCCAACAGATTGAATAGTTAGGGCCTTAGAAGTCAATGCCCGAAACATAAAACGCAATAAAAATACAACAGTTTTTCCACCGTATAAAAGGATTAATTGCAACCAGTTTGAAAGTGATGGTCATTTTCTACGTTCCGGGCAACCTAGGTTTCACTCTAGTGCGTTGCTCCACCAGATCGAATAGTTAGGGCCTTAGAAGTCAACGCCAGAATCATAAAATACAATATAATTACAACAGTTTTTCCATCATATAACAGGAATAATTGCAACCAGTTTGAAAGTGATGGTCATTTCTACGTTCTGTTCAACCTAGGCTTCACGCTAGGGCGTTGCTCCACCAGATCGAATAGTTAGTGCCTTAGAAGTCAACGCCAGAAGCATAAAATACAATATAAATACAACAGTTTTTCCAACGTACAAAACGAATAATTGCAACCAGTATGAAAGTTATGGTCATTTCTACGTTCCGGGCAACCTAGGCTTCACTCTATGGCGTTCTCCCACTACATCGAATAGCAACGGCCTCAGAAGTCAATGCCTGAAGCATAAAATACAATAAAAATACAACAGTCGTTCCGTCCTATAACAGGGATGATTGCAACCCGTGTGAAAGTAATGGTCATTTGTACGTTCGAGGCAACGTAGGCTTCACGCTAGGGCGTTGATCCAACAGATTGAATAGTTAGGGCCTTAGCAGTCAACGCCCGAAGCATAAAATACAATATAAATACAACAGTTTTTCCATCATATAACAGGAATAATTGCAACCAGTTTGAAAGTGATGGTCATTTCTACGTTCCGGGCAACCTAGGCATCACTCTAGAGCGTTGTTCCACCAGATCGAATAGTTAGGGCCTAAGAAGTGAACGCCAGCAGCATAAAATACAATATAAATACAACAGTTCTTCCATCATATAAAACGAATAATTGCAACCAGTTTGAAAGTGATGGTCATTTCTACGTTCCGGGCAACCTAGGCTTCACTCTAGGGCGTTGCTCCACCAGATCGAATAGTTAGGGCCTTAGAAGTCAACGCCAGAATCATAAAATACAATGAAGATGCAACAGCTTTTCGATCGTATCAAACGAATAATAGCAACCAGTATGAATGTTATGGTCATTTCTACGTTCCGGGCAACCCAGGCTTCACTCTATGGCGTTCTTCCACCACATCGAATAGGTACGGCCTCAGAGGTCAACGCCTGAAGCATAAAATACAATAAAAATACAACAGTCTTTCCATCCTATAACAGGAATAATTGCAACCAGTTTGAAAGTGATGGTCATTTCTACGTTCCGGGGAACCTAGGCTTCTCTCTAGGGCATTGCTCCACCAGATGGAATAGTTTGTGCCTTAGAAGTCAACGCCAGAAGCATAAAATACAATATAAATACAACAGTTTTTCCATCATATAAAACGAATAATTGCCACCAGTATGAAAGTTATGGTCATCTCTACGTTCCGGGCAACCTAGGCTTCACTCTATGGCGTTCTTCCACCACATCGAATAGCTACGGCCTCAGAAGTCAACGCCTGAAGCATAAAATACAATATAAATATAACAGTATCTCCATCGTATAAAACGAATAATAGCGACCAGTGTGAAAGTTTTGGTCATTCCTATGTTCCCGGCAACCTAGGCTTCACCCCAAGGCGTTGTTCCACCAGATCGAATAGTTAGGGCCTAAGGAGTGAACGCCAGAAGCATAAAATACAATATAAATACAACAGTTTTTCCATCATATGAAACGAATAATTGCAACCAGTATGAAAGTTATGGTCATTTCTACTTTCCGTGCAACGTAGGCTTCACCCTAGGGCGCTGCTCCAGTAGATTTAATAGTTAGGGCCTTAGAAGTCAACGCCCGAAGCATAAAATGCAAAATAAATAGAACAGTTTTTCCATCGTAGAAAACGAATAACTGCAACCAGTGTGAAAGTACTGGTCATTTCTACGTTCCGGGCAACCTAGGCTTCACTCTAGGGCGTTGCTCCACCAGATCGAATAGTTAGGGCCTTAGAAATCAACGCCCGAAGCATAAAATGCAAAATAAATAGAACAGTTTTTCCACTGTATAAAACGAATAACTGCAACCAGTGTGAAAGTACTTGTCATTTCTACGTTCCGGGTAACCTAGGCTTCACTCTAGTGCGTTGCTCCACGAGATCGAATAGCTAGGGACTTAGAATTCAACGCCAGAAGGATAAAATACAATATAAGTACAACGGTTTTTCAATCGTATAAAATGAATAATTGCAGACATTGTGAAAGAAATGGTCATTTCTACGTTCCGGTCAACCTAGGCGTCACACTAGGGCGTTGCTCCGCCACATCTAATAGCTACGGCCTTAGCAGTCAACGCCAGGAGCCTAAAATACAATATAAATACAACAGCTTTTCCATCGTATAAAATGAATAATTGCAAACAGTGTGAAAGTAATGGTCATTTCTACGTTCCGGGTAACCTAGGCGTCACTCTAGGGCGTTGCTCCATCATATCTAATAGTTACGGCCTTAGAAGTCAACGCCAGAAGCACAAAATACAATAAAAATGCAGCAGTTTTTCCATCGTATAGCATGACTAATTGCAACCAGTGCGAAAGTAATGATCATATCGACATTTCGGGCACACTAGACTTAACTCTGAGGCGTTGCTCCACCAGATCCAAGAGTTAGGGCCTTAGAAGTCAACGCCAGAAGCATAAACTACAAAATAAATACAACAGTCTTTCCATCGTATAAAACGAATAATTGCAACCTGTGTGATGGTTATGGACATATCTACGTTCCGGGCAACCTAGACTTCACTGTAGGGCGTTGCTCCATCAAATCGAATAGTTAGGGCCTTAGAAGTTAACGCCGGAAGCATAAAATACAATATAAATACAACAGCTTTGCCATCGTATAAAATAAATAATTGCAAACAGTTTGAAGGTAATGGTCGTTTCTACGTTCCGAGCAACCTAGGCTTCACTCTAGGGCGTTGGTCCACCAGATCAAACAGTTAGGGCCTTAGAAGTCAACGCCCGAAACATAAAATACAAAATAATTCGAACAGGTTTTCCATTGTATAAAACGAATAATTGCTACTAGTGTGAAGGTTATGGTCATTTCTACGTTCCGGGCAACCTAGGCTTCACCCTAGGGCGTTGCTCCAACAGATCGAATAGTTAGGGCCTAAGAAGTCAACGCCAGAAGCATAAAATACAATATAAGTATAACAGTTTTTCCATCGTATAAAACGAATAATAGCAACCAGTGTGAAAGTTATGGTCATTTCTACGTTCCGGGCAACCTAGGCTTCACCCTAGGGCGCTGCACCAACAGATTGAATAGTTAGGGCCTCAGAAGTCAACGCCCGAAGCATAAAATACAAAATAAATAGAACAGTTTTTCCATTGTATAAAAGGAATAGTTGCTACCGGTGTGAAAGTTATGGTCATTTCTACGTTCCCGGCAACCTATGCTTCACTCTGGGGCGGTGCTCTACCAGATTAAATAGTTAGGGCCTAAGAAGTCAACGCCAGAAGCATAAAATACAATATAAATACAACAGCTATTCCACCGTATATAATGTATATTTGCAAACAGTCTGAAAGTAATGGTCATTTCCATGTTCCGGGCAACCTAGTCTTCACTCTAGGGCGTTGTTCCACCAGATCGAATAGTTAGGGCCTAAGAAGTCAACGCCAGAAGAATAAAAAACAATATAAGTATAAAAGTTTTTCCATCGTATAAAATGAGTAATTGCAAACATTGTGAAAGTAATGGTCATTTCTACGTTCCGGGCAACCTAGGCGTCACTCTAGGGCGTTGCTCCACCACATCTAATAGCTACGGCCTTAGAAGTCAACGCCAGAGGCATAAAATACAATATAAATGCAACAGCTTTTCCATCGTACAAAATGAATAATACCAAACCGTGTGAAAGTAATTGTCATTTCTACGTTCCGGGCAACCTAGGCTTCACACTAGGTCGTAGCTCCACCAGATCGAATAGCTAGCGACTTAGAATTAAACTCCAGAAGCATAGAAAACAATAAAAATGCAACAGTTTTTCCATAGTATAATAGGAATAATTGTAACCAGTGTGAATGTAATGGTCATTTCTACGTTCCGGGCAACCTAGGTTTCACTCTAGGGCGTTGCTCCACCAGGTCGAATAGTTAGGGCCTAAGAAGTTAACGCCAGAAGCATAAAATACGATATAAATACAACAGCTTTTACATCGTATAAAACGAATAATTGCAACCAGTGTGAGAGTTCTGGTCATTTCCACGTTCCGGGCAACCTAGGCTTCACTCCAGGGTGTTGCTCCACCAGATCGAATAGCTAGGGCCTTAGAAGTCAGCGCCAGAAGCATAAAATACAATGAAGATGCAACAGTTTTTCCATCGTTTAACAGGAATAACTGCAACCAGTGTGAAAGTTATGGTCATTTCTACTTCCCGGGCAACCTAGGCTTCACTCTAGGGCGTTGCTCCACCAGATCGAATAGTTAGGGCCTTAGCAGTCAACACCCGAAGTTTAAAATGCAAAATAAATAGAACAGTTTTTCATTGTATAAAACGAATAACTGCAACCAGTGTGAAAGTACTGGTCATTTCTACGTTCCGGGCAACCTAGGCTTCACTCTAGGGCCTTGCTCCACCAGATCGAATAGTTAGGGCCTTAGATGTCAACGCCAGATGCATGAAATACGATAAAGGTGCAACAGCTTTTCCATGGTAGAAAACGAATAATGTAAACCAGTGTGAAAGTTATGGTCATTTCTACGTTCCGAGCAACCTCGGCTTCACTCTAGGGCCTTTCTCCACCAGATCGAATAGTTAGGGCCTATGAAGTCAACGCCACAAGCATAAAATAAGATATAAATACAACAGCTTTTCCATCGTATAAAAGGAATAATTGCAACCAATGTGAAGCTAATGGTCATTTCTGCGTTCCGGGAAACCTAGGCTTCACTCTAGGGCGTTGTTCCACCAGATCGAATAGTTAGGGCCCAAGAAGTCAAAGTCAGAAGCAGAAAATACAATAAAAATGCAACAGTTTTTCAATCGTATAGCATGAATAATTGCAACGTGTGTGAAAGTAATGGTCACTTCTACGTCCCGGGCAACCTAGGCTTCACTCTAGGGCGTGGCTCCACCAGATCGAATAGTTAGGGCCTAAGAAGTCAACGCCAGAAGCATAAAATACTATATAAATACAACAGTTTTTCAATCGTAGGAAATCAGTGATTGCAAAGGTTGTGAAAGTAGCGGTCATTTCTACGGTCCGGGCTGCCTAGGCTTCACTCTAGGGCGTTGCTCCACCAGATCGAATAGCTAGGACCTAAGAAGTCAACGCCAGAAGCATAAAATAGAATAAAAATACAACAGCCTTTCCATCGTATAACAGGAGTAATTGCAACCCGTTGCGAAAGTGATGGTCATTTCTACGTTCCGGGCAACCTAGGCTTCGCTCTAGGGCGTTGCTCCACCACATCGAATAGCTAGGGACATAAAATTCAACGCCAGAAGAATAAAATACAATATAAGTACAACAGCTTTTCCATCGTATAAAATGAATAATTGCAAACATTGTGAAAGAAATGGTCATTTCTAAGTTCCGGCAACCTAGGCCTCACTCTAGGGCGTTACTTCACCACAACTAATTGCTACGGCCTTAGAAGTCAACGCCAGAAGCATAAGATACGATATAAATACAACAGCTTTTCCATAGTATAAAAGGAATAATTGCAAGCAGTGTGAAAGTAATGGTCATTTCTACGTTCCGGGCAACCGAGGCTTCACCCTAGGGCGTTGTACCACCAGTCGGAATAGTTAGGGCCGAAGAAGACTGCGCCAGAAGCATAAAATACGATATAAATGCAACAGTTTTTCCATCGTATAAAATGAATAATTGCAACCTGTGTGAAAGTTATGTTCGTTTCTACGTTCCGGTCAACCTAGGCTTCACTGTAGGGTCTTGCTCCACCAGATCGAATAGGTAGGGCCATAGAAGTCAACGCCCGAAGCGTAAAATACAATATAAATACAACAGCTTTTCAATCGTATATCAGGAATAATAGCAACCAGTGTGAAAGATATGGTCATTTCTACGTTCCGGGCAACCTAGCGCTCACGCTAGGGCGTTGGTCCACGAGATCCAATAGTTAGGGCCTATGAAATCAACGCCAGAAGCACCAAATACAAAATACATACAACAGCTTTTCCATCGTATAACAGGAATAATAGCAACCAGTGTGAATGATATGGTCATTTCTACGTTCCTGGAAACCTAGGGTTCACTCTAGGGCGTCGCTCCACCAGATCGATTAGTTAGCGCCTTAGAAGTCAACGCCAGAAGCGTAAAATACAATATAAATACAACAGTTTTTCCATCGTATAAAACAAATGATTGCAACGAGTGTGAAAGGTATGGTCATTTCTACGTTCCAGGCAACCTAGGTTTCGCTCTAGGGCGTTGTTCCACCAGATCGAATAGTTAGGGCCTAAGAAGTCAACACCAGAAGCATGATATACAATATAAATACAACAGCTCTTCCATCGTATAAAACGAATAATTGGTAACCAGTGTGAAAGTTATGGTCATACCTACGTTTCGGGCAACCTAGGCTTGACTCTAGGGCGTTGCTCCACCAGATCGAATAGGTAGGGCAATAGAAGTCAACGCCCGAGGTATAAAATACAATAAACATACAACAGTTTTTCCACCGTATAACATGAATAATTGCAACAAGTGTGAAGGTAATGGTCATTACTACGTTTCGGGCAACATACGCTTCACACTTGGACGCTGCGCCCGAGATCGAATAGCTAGGATCTTAGAAGTCAATGCCAGAAGCATAAAATACAATAAAAATACAGCAGTTTTTCCATCGCATAGCATGAATAATTGCAACCAGTGTGAAAGTAATGGTCATTTCTACGTTTCGGGCAGCCTAGGCATCACTTTAGGCCGTTGCTCCGCCAGATCGAATAGTTAGGGCGTAAGAAGTCAACGCCGGAAGCATAAAGTGCAATATAAATACAACAGCTTTTCCATCGTATAAAACGACTAATTGCAACCAGTGTGAAAGTTATGGCCATTTCTACGTTCGGGCAACCTAGACTTCACTCTAGGGCGTTGCTCCACCAGATCGAATAGTTAGGACCCAAGAAGTCAACTCCAGAAGCATAAAATACAATATAAATACAACAGTTTTTCCATCGCATAAGGCGAATAATTGCAACCAGTGTGAAAGTTATGGTCATTTCTACGTTCCGTGCAACCTAGGCTTCACTCTAGTGCGTTGTGCCACCAGATCGAATAGCTAGGGCCTAAGTAGTCAACGACAGAAGCATAAAATACTATAAAAATACAACAGTCCTTCAATCGTATAACAGGAATAAATGCAACCAGTGTGAAAGTAATGGTCATTTCTACGTCCCGGGCAACGTAGGTTTCGCTCTAGGGTGTTGCTCCACCAGATCCAATAGCTAGGGACTTAGACGTCAGCGCCAGAAGCATAAAATATAATAAAAATACAACAGTTGTTCCATCGTATAACAGGAATAATTGCAACCCGTGTGAAAGTAATGGGCACTTCTACGTTCCGTGCCATCTAGGATTCGCACTAGGGCGTTGCACCACCAGGTCGAATAGCTAGGGCCTTAGAAAACAACTCCAGACGCATAAGATACAGTAAAAATACAACAGTTTTTCCATCGTATAAAAAGAATAATTGCAACCAGTGTGAAAGTAATGGTCATTCCTACGCTTCGGGCAACATACGCTTCACTCTTGGATGTTGCCCCACGAGATCGAATAGCTATTACCTTACAAGTCAACGCCTGAAACATAAAATACAATAAAAATACAACAGTCCTTCCATCGTATAACAAGTGTGATTGCAACCAGTGTGAGAGTACTGGCCATTTCTACGTTCCGTGCAACCTAGGCTTCACTCTGGGGCGTTGGTCCACCAGATCGAATTGTTTGGACCTAAGGAGTCAACGCCAAGAAGCATAAAATACTATAAAAATACTACAGTCCTTCCATCGTATAACAGGAATAATTGCAACCAGTGTGAATGTTATGGTCATTTCTACGTTCCGGGCAACCTACGTTTCACTCTATGGCGTTGCTCCATCAGATCGAATAGTTAGGGCCTAAGAAGTCAACGCCAGAAGCATGAAATACAATATAAATACAACAGCTTTTCCATCGTATAAAATGAATAATTGCAAACAATGTGAAAGTAATGGTCATAACAGGAATAATTACAACCAGTGTGAATGTAATGGTCATTTCTACGTTCCGGGCAACCTACGTTTCACTCTATGGCGTTGCTACACCAGATCGAATAGTTAGGGCCTAAGAAGTCAACGCCAGAAGCATCAAATACAAAATAAATACAACAGTTCTTCCATTGTATAAAACGAATAATTGCAACCAGTGTGAAAGTAATGCTCATTTCTACGTTCCGAGCAACCTAGACCTCACTCTAGAGCGTTGCTCCACCAGATCGAAGAGTTGGGGCCTTAGATGTCAACGCCAGAAGCATAAAACACGATAAAGGTGCATCAGCTTTTCCATCGTATAAAACGAATAATTGCAACCAGTGTGAAGGTTAGGGTCATTTCTACATTCCGAGCAACCCAGGCTTCACTCTAGGGCGTTGCTCCACTAGATCGAATAGATAGGACCTTAGAACTCAACGCCAGAAACATAAAATACAATAAAAATAGAACAGTTTTTCCATCGTATAACTGGAATGATTGCAGCCAGTGTGAAAGTGATGGTCATTCCTACGTTCCGAGCAACATAGGCTTCACTCTAGGGCGTTGCTCCACGAGATCGAATACTTAGGCACTTAGAATTCAACGCCAGAAGCGTTATTTTTATAATTATTTATTATAATTATTCGTTTTATACAATGGAAAGACTGTTCTGTTTATTTTGTATTTTATGCTTCGGGCTTTGACTTCTAAGGCCCTACCTGTTCGATCTGGTGGAGGAACACCCTAGACTCAAGCCTAGGTTGCCCGGATCGTAGAAATGACCATAACTTTCACACTGGTTGCTATTATTCGTTTTATACGATGGAAAAACTGTTGTGTTTATATTGTATTTTATGCTACTGGAGTTGACTTCTTAGGCCCTGACTATTCGATCTGGTGGAGAAACGCCCTAGAGTCAAGCCTAGGTTGCCCGGATCGTAGAAGTGACCATTACTTTCACACTGGTTGCAATTATTCGTTTTATACGATGGAAAAACTGTTGTATTTATTTTGTATTTGGTGCTTCTGGCGTTGACTTGTTAGGCTATAACTATTGGATCTGGTGGACCAACGTCCTAGTGTGCAGCCTAGGTTGCCGGAACGTAGGAATGACCATCACTTTCACACTGGCTGCAATCATTCCAGTTATACGATGGAAAAACTGTTCTATTTTTATTGTATTTTATGTTTCTGGCGTTGACTTCTTAGGCCCTAACTGTCCAATCTGGTGCAGCAACGCCCGAGAGTGAAGCGTAGGCTGTCCGGAACGTAGAAATGACCATATCTTTCACACTGGTTGCTATTATTCGTTTTATACGATGGAAAAACTGTTGTATTTATATTGTATTTTATGCTTCTGGCGTTGACTTCTTAGGCCCTAACTATTTGTTCTGGTGCCACAACGCCCTAGAGTTAAGCCTAGGTTGACCGAAAGGTAGAAATGACCATCACATTCACACAGGTTGCAATTACTCCTGTTATACGATGGCAAAACAGTTGTATCTTTGTTGTATTCTATGCTTCGGGCATTGACTTCTTCGCCCTACCTATTCGATCTGGTGGAGCAACGCCCTGGAGTGAAGCCTAGGTTGCCCGGAACGAAGAAATGACCATCTATTTCACACTGGTTGCAATTATTCCTTTTATACGGTGTAAAAAATGTTGTATTTTTATTGTATTTTATGCTTCGGGCGTTGACTACTAAGGCCCAAACTGTTCGCTCTGGTGGAGCAACGCCCTAGGGTGAAGCCTAGGTGGCCCGGAACGTAGAAATGACCATAACTTTCAAACTGGTTGCAAATATTCGTTTTATACGATGGAAAAACTGTTGCATTTTTATTGTATTTTCTGCTTCTGGCTTCGTCTTTTAAGGTCCTATCCACTCGATCTGGTGCGGCAACGTCCAAGATTGAAATCTATGTTGCTGGAACGTAGAAATGACCGTAACTTTCACACTGGTTCCAATTATTCGTTTTATACAATGGAAAAACAGTTGTATTTATATTGTATTTTATGCTTCTGGCGTTGACTTCGTAGGTCGTAGGTTTCGATGTGGTGGAGCAACGCCCTAGAGTAAAGCCTAGGTTGCCCGGAACGTAGAAATGACCATTACTTTCACACTGTTTGCAAATATACATTATATACGATGAAAAAGCTGTTGTATTTATATTGTATTTTATGCTTCTGGCGTTGACTTCTTAGGCCCTAACCCTTCGATCTGGTGGAGCAACGCCCTAGAGTGAAGCCTAGGTTGCCTGGAACGTAGAAATGACCATCACTTTCACACTGTTTGCAAATATACATTATATACGATGAAAAAGGTGTTGTATTTATATTGTGTTTTATGCTTCTGGCGTTGACTTCTTAGGCCCTAACTATTCGATCTGGTGGAGCAATGCCTCAGAGTTAAGTCTAAGATGCCCGAAACGTCGAAATGACCACTACCTTCACGCTTGTTGCAATTATTCCTGTTATACGATGGAAAAACTGTTGCGTTTTTATTGTACTTTATGCTTCTGGCGTTGACGTCTAAGGCCGTAGCTATTCGATGTGGTGGAGCAACGACCTAGAGTGAAGCGTAGGTTGCCCGGAACGTAGAAATGACCATAACTTTCACACTGGATGCAATTATTCATTTTATACGATGGAAAAGCTGCTGTATCTATATTGTATTTTATGCTTCTCGCGTTGACTTCTTAGGCCCTAGCTATTCGATCTGGTGGAGCAATGGCTCAGAGTAAAGCCTAGGTAGCCCGGGACGTAGAAGTGACTATCACTTTCACACTGGTTGCAATTATTCCAGATGTGCGATAGAAAAACTGTTGTATTTTTATTGTATTTTATGCTTCTGGCGTTGACTTCTAATGGGCTAGCTATTCGATCTGCAGGAGCAACGCCCTAGTGTGAAGCATAGGTTGCCCGGAACGTAGAAATGACCAGTACTTTCACACTTGTTGCAATTATTCCTGTTATACGATGGAAAAGCTGTTGTATTTTTATTGTATTTTATGCGTCTGGCGTTGACTTCTAATGGGCTAGCTATTCGATCTGGAGGAGCAACGCCCTAGTGTGAAGCATAGGTTGCCCGGAACGTAGAAATGACCATCACTTTCACACTCGTTGCAATTATTCATTTTATACGATGGAAAAACTGTTGTATTTTTATTGTATTTTATCCTTCTGGCGTTGACTTCTTAGTCCGTAGCAATTCGATCTGGAGGAGCAACGGCCTAGGGTCAAGCCTAGGTTGCCCGGAACGTTGAAGTGACCATGACTTTCACACTGGTTGCTATTAGTCGTTTTATACGATGGAAAAACTGTTATATTTATTTTGTATTTTATGCTTCGGGTGTTGACTTCTATGGCCCTACATATTCGATCTGGTGGACCAACGCCCTACAGTGAAGCCCAGGTTGCCCTGAACGTAGATATGACCATGACATAAACACTGGTTGCAATTATTCGTTTTATACGATGGAAAAGCTGTTGTATTTATTTTGTACTTCATGCTTCTGGCGTTGACTCCGTAGACCCTGACTCTTCGATCTGGTGGAACAACGCCCTAGAGTGAAGCCTAGGTTGCCCGAAACGTAGAAAAGACCAGTACCTTCACACTGTTTGCAGTTACTCCTGTTATACGATGGAAAACCTGCTGTATTTATATTGTATTTTATGTTCCTGCTGTTGACTTCTTAGACCCTAACTATTCGATCTGGTGGAGCAATGCCACAGTGTTATATCTAAGATGCCCGGAACGTAGAAATGGCAGTCACTTTCAGACTGGTTGCAATTATTCGTTTTATACGATGGAAAAGCTGTTGTATTTATATTGTGTTTTATGCTTCTGGCGTTGACATATTAGGCCCTAACTATTCGATCTGGTGGAGCAACACCCTAGAGTGAATCCTAGGTTGCCCGGAATATAGAAATGACCATAACTTTCACACCGGTTGAAATTCTTCGTTTTATACGATGGAAAAACTGTGGTATTTTTATTGTATTTTATGCTTCGGGCGTTGACCTCTAAGGCTCTAACTATTCGATCTGGTGGAGCAACGCCCTAGAGTGAAGCCTAGGTTGCCCGGAACATAGAAATGACCGTTACTTTCACACTGGTTGCATTTATTCATTTTATACGATGGAAAAACTGTGGCGTTTTTGTTGCACTTAATGCTTCTGGCGTTGACTTCTAAGGCCCTATCCATTCGATCTGGTGGAGCAATTCCTCAGAGTAAAATCTAGGATGCCCGGAACGTAGAAATGACCAGTACTTTCACACTGTTTGCAGTTATTCATTTTATGCGATGAAAAAACTGTTCTATTTATATTGTATTTTATGCTTCTGGCGTTGACTTCTTAGGCCCTAACTATTCGATCTGGTGGAGCAACGCCCTACAGCGGGGCCTAGGTTGCCCGGAACGTAGAAATGACCGTTACTTTCACACTGTTTGCAATTATTCATTTTATACGATGGAAAAACTGTTGTACTTATATTGTATGTTATTCTTCTGGCGTTGACTTCTAAGGCCCTAACTATTCAATCTGGTGGAACAACGCCCTAGAGTGAAACCTCGGTTGCCCGGAACGTAGAAATGACCATAACTTTCACACTGGATGCAATTATTCGTTTTATACGATGGAGAAGCTGTTGTATTTATATCGCATTTTATTCTTCTGGCGTTGACTTCTTAGGCCCTAAATATTTGATCTGGTGGGGCAACGCCGTCGAGTGAAGCATAGGCTGCCCGGAACGTAGAAATGACCATTACCTTCACAGTAGATGCAATTATTCCTGTTATACGATGGAAAAACTGTGGTATTTTTGTTGCACTTAATGCTTCTGGCGTGGACTTCCAAGGCCCTATCTATTCCATCTGGTGGAGCAATGGCTCAGAGTAAAGCCTAGGTAGCCCGGAACGTAGAAGTGACTATCACGTTCACACTGGTTGCAATTATTCGTGTTGTACGATGGAAAAACTGATGTATTTTTGTTGTATTTTATGCGTCTGGCGTTGACTTCTAATGGGCTAGCTATTCGATCTGGAGGAGCAACGCCCTAGTGTGAAGCATAGGTTGCCCGGAACGTAGAAATGACCATCACTTTCACACTCGTTGCAATTATACGTTTTATACGTTGGAAAAACGGTTGTGTTTATATTGCATTTTATGCTCCTGGCGTTGACTTCTAAGGCCCTAACCTTAGGATCTGGTGGAGCAAGGCCCTAGAGTGAAGCCTAGGTTGCCTGGAACGTAGAAATGACCATTACCTTCACGCTTGCTGCAATTATTCCTGTTATGCGATGGAAAACTGTTGTATTTTTATTGTATTTTATGCTTCGAGCGTTGACTTCTAAGGCCCTAACTATTCGATCTGATGGAGCAACACACTAGGGTGAAGCCTAGGTTGCGCGGATCGTAGAAATGACCATAACGTTCATACTTGTTGCAATTATTCGTTTCATACGTTGAAAAAACTGTTGTATTTATATTGTATTTTATGCTTCTGGCGTTGACTTCTCAGGCCCTAACTGATCGATATGGTGGAACAACGCCCTAGAGTGACACCTGGGTTGCCCGGATCGTTGAAATGACCATCACTTTCACACTGGTTGCTATTGTTCCTGATATACGATGGAAAATCTGTTGTATCTTTATTGTATTTTATGCTTCGGGCATTGACTTATATGGCCCTACCTATTCGAACTGGTGGAACAACGCCCTAGGGTCAAGCCTAGGTTTCACGGAACGTAGATATGACCATTACCTTCACACTGGTTTCAATTATTCCTGTTATACGATGGAAAAACTGTTGTACCTTTATTGTATTTTATGCTTCGGGTGCTGACTTCTAAGGCCATAAATATTCGATGTGGTGGAGCAACGCCCTAGAGTGAAACCTAGGTTGCCTGAAACGTAGAAATGTCCGTTACTTTCTCACTGGTTGCAATTATTCATTCTATACGATTGAAAAACTGTTGCATATTTACTGTATTTTATGCTTCTGGCGTTGACTTCTTAGGTCCTAGCTATTCGATCTCGTGGGGCAACGCCCTAGAGTGAAACCTAGGTTGCCCGGAACGTAGAAATGACCATTACTTTCACACTGTTTGCAAATATACATTATATACGATGGAAAAGCTGTTGCATTTATATTGTATTTTATGCTTCTGGTGCTGACCTCTTAGGCCCTAACTATTGGATGTGGTGGAGTAACGCCCTAGAATGAAGCGTAGGTTGCCCGGAACGTAGAAAGGACCATAACGTTCACACTGGTTGCAATTATTCGTTTTATACTATGGAAAGGCTGTTGTATTTATTTTGTATTTTATGATTCTGGCGTTGACTTCTTAGGCCCTAACTATTCGATCTGGTGGAGCAATGCCTCAGAGTTAAGTCTAGGATGCCCGAAACGACGAAATGATCATTAATTTCACACTGGTTGCAATTATTCATGCTATGCGAAGGAAAAACATTTGCATTTTTATTGTAATTTCTGCTTCCGGATTTGACTACTATGGCCGTAGCTATTCGATGTGGTGGAGCAACGAGCTAGAGTGAAGCCTAGGTTACCCGGAACGTAGAAATGACCAGTACTTTCACACTGGTTGTTGTTACTCCTGTTATACGGTGGAAAAACTGTTGCATTTTTATTGTATTTTATGCTTCCGGCGTTGAATTCTAGGTCCCTAGCTATTCGATCTGGTGTAGCAACGCCCTAGAGTGAAGCCTAGGTTGCCCGGAACGTAGAAACTACCATTACTTTCACACTGTTTGCAAATATACATTATATACGATGAAAAAGGTGTTGTATTTATATTGTGTTTTATGCTTCTGGCGTTGACTTCTTAGGCCCTCACTATTCGATCTGGTGGAGCAATGCCTCAGAGTTAAGTCTAAGATGCCCGAAACGTCGAAATGACCACTACCTTCACGCTTGTTGCAATTATTCCTGTTATACGATGGAAAAACTGTTGCGTTTTTATTGTACTTTATGCTTCTGGCGTTGACGTCTAAGGCCGTAGCTATTCGATGTGGTGGAGCAACGACCTAGAGTGAAGCGTAGGTTGCCCGGAACGTAGAAATGACCATAACTTTCACACTGGATGCAATTATTCATTTTATACGATGGAAAAGCTGCTGTATCTATATTGTATTTTATGCTTCTCGCGTTGACTTCTTAGGCCCTAACTATTCGATCTGGTGGAGCAACGCCCTAGAGTGGAGCCTAGGTTGCCGGAACGTAGAAAGGACCATTACTTTCACGCTGTATGCAATTAATTATTTTAAACGATGGAAAAGCTACTGTATTCATATTGTCTTTTATTCTCCTGGCGTTGACTTCTTAGGCCCTAGCTATTCGATCTGGTGGAGCAATGCCTCAGAGTTAAGTCTAAGATGCCCGAAACGTCGAAATGACCACTACTTTCACACTTGTTGCAATTATTCCTGTTATACGATGGAAAAGCTGTTGTATTTTTATTGTATTTTATGCGTCTGGCGTTGACTTCTAATGGGCTAGCTATTCGATCTGGAGAAGCAACGCCCTAGTGTGAAGCATAGGTTGCCCGGAACGTAGAAATGACCATCACTTTCACACTCGTTGCAATTATTCATTTTATACGATGGAAAAACTGTTGTATTTTTATTGTATTTTATCCTTCTGGCGTTGACTTCTTAGTCCGTAGCAATTCGATCTGGAGGAGCAACGGCCTAGGGTCAAGCCTAGGTTGCCCGGAACGTTGAAGTGACCATGACTTTCACACTGGTTGCTATTAGTCGTTTTATACGATGGAAAAACTGTTATATTTATTTTGTATTTTATGCTTCTGGCGTTGACTTCTTAGGCCCTAACCCTTCGATCTGGTGGAGCAACGCCCTAGAGTGAAGCCTAGGTTGCCTGGAACGTAGAAATGACCATCACTTTCACACTGGTTGCAATTATTCCTGATATACGATGGAAAATCTGTTGTATCTTTTTTGTATTTTATGCTTCGGGCATTGACTTCTATGGCCCTACCTATTCGATCTGGTGGAACAACGCCCTAGGGTCAAGCCTAGGTTTCACGGAACGTAGGTATGACCATTACCTTCACACTGGTTGCAATTATTCCTGTTATACGATGGAAAAACTGTTGTACCTTTATTGTATTTTATGCTTCGGGCGCTGACTTCTAAGGCCCTAAATATTCGATGTGGTGGAGCAACGACCTAGAGTGAAGCCTAGGTTTCCTGAAACGTAGAAATGACCATTACTTTCACACTGTTTGCAAATATACATTATATACGATGAAAAAGGTGTTGTATTTCTATTGTGTTTTATGCTTCTGGCGTTGACTTCTAAGGTCCTAGCTATTCGATCTCGTGAGGCAACGCCCTATAGTGAAGCCTAGGTTGCCCGGAACGTAGAAATGACGATTACTTTCACACTGTTTGCAAATATACATTATATACGATGGAAAAGCTGTTGCATTTATATTGTGTTTTATGCTTCTGGTGCCGACCTCTTAGGCCCTAACTATTGGATGTGGTGGAGTAACGCCCTAGAATGAAGCGTAGGTTGCCCGGAACGTAGAATGGACCATAACGTTCACACTGGTTGCAATTATTCGTTTTATACTATGGAAAGGCTGTTGTACTTATTTTGTATTTTATGCTTCTGGCGTTGACTTCTTAGGCACTAACTATTCGATCTGGTGGAGTAATGCCTCAGAGTTAAGTCTAGGATGCCCGAAACGACGAAATGATCATTAATTTCACACTGGTTGCAATTATTCATGCTATGCGAAGGAAAAACATTTGCATTTTTATTGTAATTTCTGCTTCCGGGTTTGACTACTATGGCCGTAGCTATTCGATGTGGTGGAGCAACGAGCTAGAGTGAAGCCTAGGTTACCCGGTACGTAGAAATGACCAGTACATTCACACTGGTTGTGGTTACTCCTGTTATACGGTGGAAAAACTGTTGCATTTTTATTGTATTTTATGCTTCCGGCGTTGAGTTCTAGGTCCCTAGCTATTCGATCTGGTGTAGCAACGCCCTAGAGTGAAGCCTAGGTTGCCCGGAACGTAGAAATGACCATTACTTTCACACTGTTTGCAAATATACATTATATAAGATGAAAAAGGTGTTGTATTTCTATTGTGTTTTATGCTTCTGGCGTTGACTTCTTAGGCCTTAACTATTCGATCTGGTGGAGCAATGCCTCAGAGTTAAGTCTAAGATGCCCGAAACGTCAAAATGACCACTACCTTCAGGCTTGTTGCAATTATTCCTGTTATACAATGAAAAAACTGTTGTATTTTTATTGTATTTTCTGCTTCTGGCTTTGACTTCTAAGGTCCTAGCTATTCGATCTGGTGGGGCCATGTCCAAGAGTGAAACCTATGTTGCCCCGAACATAGAAATGAACATAACCTTCACATTGGCTGCAATTATTCGTTTTATACGATGGAAAAACTGTTGCATGTATTTTGTATTTGGTGCTTCTGGCGTTGACTTCTTAGGCCCTAACTATTCGATCTGGTTGGCCAGCGCCCTAGAGTGAAGCCTAGGTTGCCCGGAGCGCACTAATGACTATTACCTCCACACTGTTTGCAATTATTCCTGTTATACGATGGAAAAACTGTTGTATTTTTATTGTATTTTATGCGTCTGGCGTTGACTTCTTAGGCCCTAAATATTCGATCTGGTGGAGCAACGCCCTCGAGTGAAGCATAGGCTGCCCGGAACGTAGAAATGACCATTACCTTCAGAGTAGATACAATTATTCCTGTTATCCGATGGAAAAGACTGTGGCATTTTTGTCGCACTTAATGCTTCTGGCGTTGACTTCTAAGGCCCTATCTATTCGATCTGGTGGAGCAATGCCTCAGAGTTAAATCCAGGATGCCCGGAACGTAGAAATGTCCTTCACTTTCACGCTGGTTGCCATTATTCGTTTTATACGATGGAAAATCTCTTGTATCTTTATTGTATTTTATGCTTCGGGTGTTGACTTCTATGGCCCTACATATTCGATCTGGTGGACCAACGCCCTACAGTGAAGCCCAGGTTGCCCTGAAGGTAGATATGACCATGACATAAACACTGGTTGCAATTATTCGTTTTATACGATGGAAAAGCTGTTGTATTTATTTTGTACTTCATGCTTCTGCCGTTGACTCCGTAGACCCTGACTCTTCGATCTGGTGGAACAACGCCCTAGAGTGAAGCCTAGGTTGCCCGGAACGTAGAAAAGACCATCACATTCACACTGGTTGCAATTATTCCTGTTATACGATGGAAAAACTGTTGTATTTTGTTTGTACTTTATGCTTCCGGCGTTGATTTCTAAGGGCGTAGCTGTTCGATCTGGTGGAGCAACGCCCTAGAGTCAAGCCTAGGTTGCCCGGAACGTAGAAATGACCAGTACCTTCACACTGTTTGCAGTTATTCCTGTTATACGATGGAAAACCTGCTGTATTTATATTGTATTTTATGTTCCTGGCGTTGACTTCTTAGGCCCTAACTGTCCAATCTGGTGCAGCAACGCCCTAGAGTGAAGCCTAGGCTGTCCGGAACGTAGAAATGACCATATCTTTCACACTGGTTGCTATTATTCGTTTTATACGATGGAAAAACTGTTGTATTTATATTGTATTTTATGCTTCTGGCGTTGACTTCTTAGGCCCTAACTATTTGTTCTGGTGCCACAACGCCCTAGAGTTAAGCCTAGGTTGACCGAAAGGTAGAAATGACCATCACATTCACACAGGTTGCAATTACTCCTGTTATACGATGGCAAAACAGTTGTATCTTTGTTGTATTCTATGCTTCGGGCATTGACTTCTTCGCCCTACCTATTCGATCTGGTGGAGCAACGCCCTGGAGTGAAGCCTAGGTTGCCCGGAACGAAGAAATGACCATCTATTTCACACTGGTTGCAATTATTCCTTTTATACGGTGTAAAAAATGTTGTATTTTTATTGTATTTTATGCTTCGGGCGTTGACTACTAAGGCCCAAACTGTTCGCTCTGGTGGAGCAACGCCCTAGGGTGAAGCCTAGGTGGCCCGGAACGTAGAAATGACCATAACTTTCAAACTGGTTGCAAATATTCGTTTTATACGATGGAAAAACTGTTGCATTTTTATTGTATTTTCTGCTTCTGGCTTCGTCTTTTAAGGTCCTATCCACTCGATCTGGTGCGGCAACGTCCAAGATTGAAATCTATGTTGCTGGAACGTAGAAATGACCGTAACTTTCACACTGGTTCCAATTATTCGTTTTATACAATGGAAAAACAGTTGTATTTATATTGTATTTTATGCTTCTGGCGTTGACTTCGTAGGTCGTAGGTTTCGATGTGGTGGAGCAACGCCCTAGAGTAAAGCCTAGGTTGCCCGGAACGTAGAAATGACCATTACTTTCACACTGTTTGCAAATATACATTATATACGATGAAAAAGCTGTTGTATTTATATTGTATTTTATGCTTCTGGCGTTGACTTCTTAGGCCCTAACCCTTCGATCTGGTGGAGCAACGCCCTAGAGTGAAGCCTAGGCTGCCTGGAACGTAGAAATGACCATCACTTTCACACTGGTTGCAATTATTCCTGATATACGATGGAAAATCTGTTGTATCTTTTTTGTATTTTATGCTTCGGGCATTGACTTCTATGGCCCTACCTATTCGATCTGGTGGAACAACGCCCTAGGGTCAAGCCTAGGTTTCACGGAACGTAGGTATGACCATTACCTTCACACTGGTTGCAATTATTCCTGTTATACGATGGAAAAACTGTTGTACCTTTATTGTATTTTATGCTTCGGGCGCTGACTTCTAAGGCCCTAAATATTCGATGTGGTGGAGCAACGCCCTAGAGTGAAGCCTAGGTTTCCTGAAACGTAGAAATGACCGTTACTTTCTCACTGGTTGCAATTATTCATTCTATACGATGGAAAAACTGTTGCATATTTACTGTATTTTATGCTTCTGGCGTTGACTTCTAAGGTCCTAGCTATTCGATCTCGTGGGGCAACGCCCTATAGTGAAGCCTAGGTTGCCCGGAACGTAGAAATGACGATTACTTTCACACTGTTTGCAAATATACATTATATACGATGGAAAAGCTGTTGCATTTATATTGTATTTTATGCTTCTGGTGCTGACCTCTTAGGCCCTAACTATTGGATGTGGTGGAGTAACGCCCTAGAATGAAGCGTAGGTTGCCCGGAACGTAGAATGGACCATAACGTTCACACTGGTTGCAATTATTCGTTTTATACTATGGAAAGGCTGTTGTATTTATTTTGTATTTTATGCTTCTGGCGTTGACTTCTTAGGCACTAACTATTCGATCTGGTGGAGTAATGCCTCAGAGTTAAGTCTAGGATGCCCGAAACGACGAAATGATCATTAATTTCACACTGGTTGCAATTATTCATGCTATGCGAAGGAAAAACATTTGCATTTTTATTGTAATTTCTGCTTCCGGATTTGACTACTATGGCCGTAGCTATTCGATGTGGTGGAGCAACGAGCTAGAGTGAATCCTAGGTTGCCCGGAATATAGAAATGACCATAACTTTCACACCGGTTGAAATTCTTCGTTTTATACGATGGAAAAACTGTGGTATTTTTATTGTATTTTATGCTTCGGGCGTTGACCTCTAAGGCTCTAACTATTCGATCTGGTGGAGCAACGCCCTAGAGTGAAGCCTAGGTTGCCCGGAACATAGAAATGACCGTTACTTTCACACTGGTTGCATTTATTCATTTTATACGATGGAAAAACTGTGGCGTTATTGTTGCACTTAATGCTTCTGGCGTTGACTTCTAAGGCCCTATCCATTCGATCTGGTGGAGCAATTCCTCAGAGTAAAATCTAGGATGCCCGGAACGTAGAAATGACCAGTACTTTCACACTGTTTGCAGTTATTCATTTTATGCGATGAAAAAACTGTTCTATTTATATTGTATTTTATGCTTCTGGCGTTGACTTCTTAGGCCCTAACTATTCGATCTGGTGGAGCAACGCCCTAGAGCGGAGCCTAGGTTGCCCGGAACGTAGAAATGACCGTTACTTTCACACTGTTTGCAATTATTCATTTTATACGATGGAAAAACTGTTGTACTTGTATTGTATTTTATTCTTCTGGCGTTGACTTCTAAGGCCCTAACTATTCAATCTGGTGGAACAACGCCCTAGAGTGAAACCTCGGTTGCCCGGAACGTAGAAATGACCATAACTTTCACACTGGATGTAATTATTCGTTTTATACGATGGAGAAGCTGTTGTATTTATATCGCATTTTATTCTTCTGGCGTTGACTTCTTAGGCCCTAAATATTTGATCTGGTGGGGCAACGCCCTCGAGTGAACCATAGGCTGCCCGGAACGTAGAAATGACCATTACCTTCATAGTAGATGCAATTATTCCTGTTATACGATGGAAAAACTGTGGTATTTTTGTTGCACTTAATGCTTCTGGCGTTGACTTCCAAGGCCCTATCTATTCCATCTGGTGGAGCAATGGCTCAGAGTAAAGCCTAGGTAGCCCGGAACGTAGAAGTGACTATCACGTTCACACTGGTTGCAATTATTCGTGTTGTACGATGGAAAAACTGATGTATTTTTGTTGTATTTTATGCGTCTGGCGTTGACTTCTAATGGGCTAGCTATTCGATCTGGAGGAGCAACGCCCTAGTGTGAAGCATAGGTTGCCCGGAACGTAGAAATGACCATCACTTTCACACTCGTTGCAATTATACGTTTTATACGTTGGAAAAACGGTTGTGTTTATATTGCATTTTATGCTCCTGGCGTTGACTTCTAAGGCCCTAACCTTAGGATCTGGTGGAGCAAGGCCCTAGAGTGAAGCCTAGGTTGCCTGGAACGTAGAAATGACCATTACCTTCACGCTTGCTGCAATTATTCCTGTTATGCGATGGAAAACTGTTGTATTTTTATTGTATTTTATGCTTCGAGCGTTGACTTCTAAGGCCCTAACTATTCGATCTGATGGAGCAACACACTAGGGTGAAGCCTAGGTTGCGCGGATCGTAGAAATGACCATAACGTTTATACTTGTTGCAATTATTCGTTTCATACGTTGAAAAAACTGTTGTATTTATATTGTATTTTATGCTTCTGGCGTTGACTTCTCAGGCCCTAACTGATCGATATGGTGGAACAACGCCCTAGAGTGACACCTGGGTTGCCCGGATCGTTGAAATGACCATCACTTTCACACTGGTTGCTATTGTTCCTGATATACGATGGAAAATCTGTTGTATCTTTATTGTATTTTATGCTTCGGGCATTGACTTCTATGGCCCTACCTATTCGAACTGGTGGAACAACGCCCTAGGGTCAAGCCTAGGTTTCACGGAACGTAGATATGACCATTACCTTCACACTGGTTTCAATTATTCCTGTTATACGATGGAAAAACTGTTGTACCTTTATTGTATTTTATGCTTCGGGTGCTGACTTCTAAGGCCATAAATATTCGATGTGGTGGAGCAACGCCCTAGAGTGAAACCTAGGCTGCCTGAAACGTACAAATGTCCGTTACTTTCTCACTGGTTGCAATTATTCATTCTATACGATTGAAAAACTGTTGCATATTTACTGTATTTTATGCTTCTGGCGTTGACTTCTTAGGTCCTAGCTATTCGATCTCGTGGGGCAACGCCCTAGAGTGAAACCTAGGTTGCCCGGAACGTAGAAATGACCATTACTTTCACACTGTTTGCAAATATACATTATATACGATGGAAAAGCTGTTGCATTTATATTGTATTTTATGCTTCTGGTGCTGACCTCTTAGGCCCTAACTATTGGATGTGGTGGAGTAACGCCCTAGAATGAAGCGTAGGTTGCCCGGAACGTAGAAAGGACCATAACGTTCACACTGGTTGCAATTATTCGTTTTATACTATGGGAAGGCTGTTGTATTTATTTTGTATTTTATGATTCTGGCGTTGACTTCTTAGGCCCTAACTATTCGATCTGGTGGAGCAATGCCTCAGAGTTAAGTCTAGGATGCCCGAAACGACGAAATGATCATTAATTTCACACTGGTTGCAATTATTCATGCTATGCGAAGGAAAAACATTTGCATTTTTATTGTAATTTCTGCTTCCGGATTTGACTACTATGGCCGTAGCTATTCGATGTGGTGGAGCAACGAGCTAGAGTGAAGCCTAGGTTACCCGGAACGTAGAAATGACCAGTACTTTCACACTGGTTGTTGTTACTCCTGTTATACGGTGGAAAAACTGTTGCATTTTTATTGTATTTTATGCTTCCGGCGTTGAATTCTAGGTCCCTAGCTATTCGATCTGGTGTAGCAACGCCCTAGAGTGAAGCCTAGGTTGCCCGGAACGTAGAAATTACCATTACTTTCACACTGTTTGCAAATATACATTATATACGATGAAAAAGGTGTTGTATTTATATTGTGTTTTATGCTTCTGGCGTTGACGTCTAAGGCCGTAGCTATTCGATGTGGTGGAGCAACGACCTAGAGTGAAGCGTAGGTTGCCCGGAACGTAGAAATGACCATAACTTTCACACTGGATGCAATTATTCATTTTATACGATGGAAAAGCTGCTGTATCTATATTGTATTTTATGCTTCTCGCGTTGACTTCTTAGGCCCTAACTATTCGATCTGGTGGAGCAACGCCCTAGAGTGGAGCCTAGGTTGCCGGAACGTAGAAAGGACCATTACTTTCACGCTGTATGCAATTAATTATTTTATACGATGGAAAAGCTGCTGTATTCATATTGTCTTTTATTCTCCTGTTGTTGACTTCTTAGGCCCTAGCTATTCGATCTGGTGGAGCAATGGCTCAGAGTAAAGCCTAGGTAGCCCGGGACGTAGAAGTGACTATCACTTTCACACTGGTTGCAATTATTCCAGATGTGCGATGGAAAAACTGTTGTATTTTTATTGTATTTTATGCTTCTGGCGTTGACTTCTAATGGGCTAGCTATTCGATCTGCAGGAACAACGCCCTAGAGTGAAGCCTAGGTTGCCCGGAACGTAGAAAAGACCAGAACCTTCACACTGTTTGCAGTTACTCCTGTTATACGATGGAAAACCTGCTGTATTTATATTGTATTTTATGTTCCTGCTGTTGACTTCTTAGACCCTAACTATTCGATCTGGTGGAGCAATGCCACAGTGTTATATCTAAGATGCCCGGAACGTAGAAATGGCAGTCACTTTCAGACTGGTTGCAATTATTCGTTTTATACGATGGAAAAGCTGTTGTATTTATATTGTGTTTTATGCTTCTGGCGTTGACATATTAGGCCCTAACTATTCGATCTGGTGGAGCAACACCCTAGAGTGAATCCTAGGTTGCCCGGAATATAGAAATGACCATAACTTTCACACCGGTTGAAATTCTTCGTTTTATACGATGGAAAAACTGTGGTATTTTTATTGTATGTTATTCTTCTGGCGTTGACTTCTAAGGCCCTAACTATTCAATCTGGTGGAACAACGCCCTAGAGTGAAACCTCGGTTGCCCGGAACGTAGAAATGACCATAACTTTCACACTGGATGCAATTATTCGTTTTATACGATGGAGAAGCTGTTGTATTTATATCGCATTTTATTCTTCTGGCGTTGACTTCTTAGGCCCTAAATATTTGATCTGGTGGGGCAACGCCCTCGAGTGAAGCATAGGCTGCCCGGAACGTAGAAATGACCATTACCTTCACAGTAGATGCAATTATTCCTGTTATACGATGGAAAAACTGTGGTATTTTTGTTGCACTTAATGCTTCTGGCGTTGACTTCCAAGGCCCTATCTATTCCATCTGGTGGAGCAATGGCTCAGAGTAAAGCCTAGGTAGCCCGGAACGTAGAAGTGACTATCACGTTCACACTGGTTGCAATTATTCGTGTTGTACGATGGAAAAACTGATGTATTTTTGTTGTATTTTATGCGTCTGGCGTTGACTTCTAATGGGCTAGCTATTCGATCTGGAGGAGCAACGCCCTAGTGTGAAGCATAGGTTGCCCGGAACGTAGAAATGACCATCACTTTCACACTCGTTGGAATTATACGTTTTATACGTTGGAAAAACGGTTGTGTTTATATTGCATTTTATGCTCCTCGCGTTGACTTCTAAGGCCCTAACCTTAGGATCTGGTGGAGCAAGGCCCTAGAGTGAAGCCTAGGTTGCCTGGAACGTAGAAATGACCATTACCTTCACGCTTGCTGCAATTATTCCTGTTATGCGATGGAAAACTGTTGTATTTTTATTGTATTTTATGCTTCGAGCGTTGACTTCTAAGGCCCTAACTATTCGATCTGATGGAGCAACACACTAGGGTGAAGCCTAGGTTGCGCGGATCGTAGAAATGACCATAACGTTCATACTTGTTGCAATTATTCGTTTCATACGTTGAAAAAACTGTTGTATTTATATTGTATTTTATGCTTCTGGCGTTGACTTCTCAGGCCCTAACTGATCGATATGGTGGAACAACGCCCTAGAGTGACACCTGGGTTGCCCGGATCGTTGAAATGACCATCACTTTCACACTGGTTGCTATTGTTCCTGATATACGATGGAAAATCTGTTGTATCTTTATTGCATTTTATGCTTCGGGCATTGACTTCTATGGCCCTACCTATTCGAACTGGTGGAACAACGCCCTAGGGTCAAGCCTAGGTTTCACGGAACGTAGATATGACCATTACCTTCACACTGGTTTCAATTATTCCTGTTATACGATGGAAAAACTTTTGTACCTTTATTGTATTTTATGCTTCGGGTGCTGACTTCTAAGGCCATAAATATTCGATGTGGTGGAGCAACGCCCTAGAGTGAAACCTAGGTTGCCTGAAACGTAGAAATGTCCGTTACTTTCTCACTGGTTGCAATTATTCATTCTATACGATTGAAAAACTGTTGCATATTTACTGTATTTTATGCTTCTGGCGTTGACTTCTTAGGTCCTAGCTATTCGATCTCGTGCGGCAACGCCCTAGAGTGAAACCTAGGTTGCCCGGAACGTAGAAATGACCATTACTTTCACACTGTTTGCAAATATACATTATATACGATGGAAAAGCTGTTGCATTTATATTGTATTTTATGCTTCTGGTGCTGACCTCTTAGGCCCTAACTATTGGATGTGGTGGAGTAACGCCCTAGAATGAAGCGTAGGTTGCCCGGAACGTAGAAAGGACCATAACGTTCACACTGGTTGCAATTATTCGTTTTATACTATGGAAAGGCTGTTGTATTTATTTTGTATTTTATGATTCTGGCGTTGACTTCTTAGGCCCTAACTATTCGATCTGGTGGAGCAATGCCTCAGAGTTAAGTCTAGGATGCCCGAAACGACGAAATGATCATTAATTTCACACTGGTTGCAATTATTCATGCTATGCGAAGGAAAAACATTTGCATTTTTATTGTAATTTCTGCTTCCGGATTTGACTACTATGGCCGTAGCTATTCGATGTGGTGGAGCAACGAGCTAGAGTGAAGCCTAGGTTACCCGGAACGTAGAAATGACCTGTACTTTCACACTGGTTGTTGTTACTCCTGTTATACGGTGGAAAAACTGTTGCATTTTTATTGTATTTTATGCTTCCGGCGTTGAATTCTAGGTCCGTAGCTGTTCGATCTGGTGTAGCAACGCCCTAGAGTGAAGCCTAGGTTGCCCGGAACGTAGAAACTACCATTACTTTCACACTGTTTGCAAATATACATTATACACGATGAAAAAGGTGTTGTATTTATATTGTGTTTTATGCTTCTGGCGTTGACTTCTTAGGCCCTAACTATTCGATCTGGTGGAGCAATGCCTCAGAGTTAAGTCTAAGATGCCCGAAACGTCGAAATGACCACTACCTTCACGCTTGTTGCAATTATTCCTGTTATACGATGGAAAAACTGTTGCGTTTTTATTGTACTTTATGCTTCTGGCGTTGACGTCTAAGGCCGTAGCTATTCGATGTGGTGGAGCAACGACCTAGAGTGAAGCGTAGGTTGCCCGGAACGTAGAAATGACCATAACTTTCACACTGGATGCAATTATTCATTTTATACGATGGAAAAGCTGCCGTATCTATATTGTATTTTATGCTTCTCGCGTTGACTTCTTAGGCCCTAACTATTCGATCTGGTGGAGCAACGCCCTAGAGTGGAGCCTAGGTTGCCGGAACGTAGAAAGGACCATTACTTTCACGCTGTATGCAATTAATTATTTTAAACGATGGAAAAGCTGCTGTATTCATATTGTCTTTTATTCTCCTGGCGTTGACTTCTTAGGCCCTAGCTATTCGATCTGGTGGAGCAATGGCTCAGAGTAAAGCCTAGGTAGCCCGGGACGTAGAAGTGACTATCACTTTCACACTGGTTGCAATTATTCCAGATGTGCGATGGAAAAACTGTTGTATTTTTATTGTATTTTATGCTTCTGGCGTTGACTTCTAGTGGGCTAGCTATTCTATCTGCAGGAGCAACGCCCTAGTGTGAAGCATAGGTTGCCCGGAACGTAGAAATGACCAGTACTTTCACACTTGTTGCAATTATTCCTGTTATACGATGGAAAAGCTGTTGTATTTTTATTGTATTTTATGCGTCTGGCGTTGACTTCTAATGGGCTAGCTATTCGATCTGGAGAAGCAACGCCCTAGTGTGAAGCATAGGTTGCCCGGAACGTAGAAATGACCATCACTTTCACACTCGTTGCAATTATTCATTTTATACGATGGAAAAACTGTTGTATTTTTATTGTATTTTATCCTTCTGGCATTGACTTCTTAGTCCGTAACAATTCGATCTGGAGGAGCAACGGCCTAGGGTCAAGCCTAGGTTGCCCGGAACGTTGAAGTGACCATGACTTTCACACTGGTTGCTATTAGTCGTTTTATACGATGGAAAAACTGTTATATTTATTTTGTATTTTATGCTTCGGGCGTTGACTTCTAAGACCCTAACTGTTTGATGTGGTGGAGCAACGCCCTAGAGTGAAGCCTAGGTTGCCCGGAACGTAGAAATGACGATAACTTTCACACTGGTTGTTATTATTCGTTATATACGATGGAAAAACTGTTATACTTATATTGTATTTTATGCTTCTGTCGTTGACTTCTTAGGCCCTAGCTATTGGATCTGGTGGAACAACGCCCTAGAGTGAAGCCTAGGTAGCCTGGAACGTAGAAATGACCATCACTTTCACACGGGTTGCAATTATTCCTGTTATAGGATGGAAAAACTGTTGTATTTTTATTGTATTTTACGCTTCAGGCGTTGTCGTCTGAGGCCGTAGCTATTCGATGTGGTGGACCAACGCCCTAGGTTGACTCCTAGGTTGCCCGGAACGTAGAAATGACCATAACTTTCACACTGGTTGCAATTATTCGTTTTATACGATGGAAAAACTGTTGCATTTTTATTGTATTTTCTGCTTCTGGCTTCGTCTTTTAAGGTCCTATCCACTCGATCTGGTGCGGCAACGTCCAAGATTGAAATCTATGTTGCTGGAACGTAGAAATGACCGTAACTTTCACACTGGTTCCAATTATTCGTTTTATACAATGGAAAAACAGTTGTATTTATATTGTATTTTATGCTTCTGGCGTTGACTTCGTAGGTCGTAGGTTTCGATGTGGTGGAGCAACGCCCTAGAGTAAAGCCTAGGTTGCCCGGAACGTAGAAATGACCATTACTTTCACACTGTTTGCAAATATACATTATATACGATGAAAAAGCTGTTGTATTTATATTGTATTTTATGCTTCTGGCGTTGACTTCTTAGGCCCTAACCCTTCGATCTGGTGGAGCAACGCCCTAGAGTGAAGCCTAGGTTGCCTGGAACGTAGAAATGACCATCACTTTCACACTGGTTGCAATTATTCCTGATATACGATGGAAAATCTGTTGTATCTTTTTTGTATTTTATGCTTCGGGCATTGACTTCTATGGCCCTACCTATTCGATCTGGTGGAACAACGCCCTAGGGTCAAGCCTAGGTTTCACGGAACGTAGGTATGACCATTACCTTCACACTGGTTGCAATTATTCCTGTTATACGATGGAAAAACTGTTGTACCTTTATTGTATTTTATGCTTCGGGCGCTGACTTCTAAGGCCCTAAATATTCGATGTGGTGGAGCAACGCCCTAGAGTGAAGCCTAGGTTTCCTGAAACGTAGAAATGACCATTACTTTCACACTGTTTGCAAATATACATTATATACGATGAAAAAGGTGTTGTATTTCTATTGTGTTTTATGCTTCTGGCGTTGACTTCTTAGGCCCTAACTATTCGATCTGGTGGAGCAATGCCTCAGAGTTAAGTCTAAGATGCCCGAAACGTCAAAATGACCACTACCTTCAGGCTTGTTGCAATTATTCCTGTTATACGATGAAAAAACTGTTGTATTTTTATTGTATTTTCTGCTTCTGGCGTTGACTTCTAAGGTCCTAGCTATTCGATCTCGTGAGGCAACGCCCTATAGTGAAGCCTAGGTTGCCCGGAACGTAGAAATGACGATTACTTTCACACTGTTTGCAAATATACATTATATACGATGGAAAAGCTGTTGCATTTATATTGTATTTTATGCTTCTGGTGCTGACCTCTTAGGCCCTAACTATTGGATGTGGTGGAGTAACGCCCTAGAATGAAGCGTAGGTTGCCCGGAACGTAGAATGGACCATAACGTTCACACTGGTTGCAATTATTCGTTTTATACTATGGAAAGGCTGTTGTACTTATTTTGTATTTTATGCTTCTGGCGTTGACTTCTTAGGCACTAACTATTCGATCTGGTGGAGTAATGCCTCAGAGTTAAGTCTAGGATGCCCGAAACGACGAAATGATCATTAATTTCACACTGGTTGCAATTATTCGTGCTATGCGAAGGAAAAACATTTGCATTTTTATTGTAATTTCTGCTTCCGGGTTTGACTACTATGGCCGTAGCTATTCGATGTGGTGGAGCAACGAGCTAGAGTGAAGCCTAGGTTACCCGGTACGTAGAAATGACCAGTACATTCACACTGGTTGTGGTTACTCCTGTTATACGGTGGAAAAACTGTTGCATTTTTATTGTATTTTATGCTTCCGGCGTTGAGTTCTAGGTCCCTAGCTATTCGATCTGGTGTAGCAACGCCCTAGAGTGAAGCCTAGGTTGCCCGGAACGTAGAAATGACCATTACTTTCACACTGTTTGCAAATATACATTATATAAGATGAAAAAGGTGTTGTATTTCTATTGTGTTTTATGCTTCTGGCGTTGACTTCTTAGGCCTTAACTATTCGATCTGGTGGAGCAATGCCTCAGAGTTAAGTCTAAGATGCCCGAAACGTCAAAATGACCACTACCTTCAGGCTTGTTGCAATTATTCCTGTTATACGATGAAAAAACTGTTGTATTTTTATTGTATTTTCTGCTTCTGGCTTTGACTTCTAAGGTCCTAGCTATTCGATCTGGTGGGGCCATGTCCAAGAGTGAAACCTATGTTGCCCCGAACATAGAAATGAACATAACTTTCACATTGGCTGCAATTATTCGTTTTATACGATGGAAAAACTGTTGCATGTATTTTGTATTTGGTGCTTCTGGCGTTGACTTCTTAGGCCCTAACTATTCGATCTGGTTGGCCAGCGCCCTAGAGTGAAGCCTAGGTTGCCCGGAGCGCACTAATGACTATTACCTCCACACTGTTTGCAATTATTCCTGTTATACGATGGAAAAACTGTTGTATTTTTATTGTATTTTATGCGTCTGGCGTTGACTTCTTAGGCCCTAAATATTCGATCTGGTGGAGCAACGCCCTCGAGTGAAGCATAGGCTGCCCGGAACGTAGAAATGACCATTACCTTCAGAGTAGATACAATTATTCCTGTTATACGATGGAAAAGACTGTGGCATTTTTGTCGCACTTAATGCTTCTGGCGTTGACTTCTAAGGCCCTATCTATTCGATCTGGTGGAGCAATGCCTCAGAGTTAAATCCAGGATGCCCGGAACGTAGAAATGTCCTTCACTTTCACGCTGGTTGCCATTATTCGTTTTATACGATGGAAAATCTCTTGTATCTTTATTGTATTTTATGCTTCGGGTGTTGACTTCTATGGCCCTACATATTCGATCTGGTGGACCAACGCCCTACAGTGAAGCCCAGGTTGCCCTGAACGTAGATATGACCATGACATAAACACTGGTTGCAATTATTCGTTTTATACGATGGAAAAGCTGTTGTATTTATTTTGTACTTCATGCTTCTGGCGTTGACTCCGTAGACCCTGACTCTTCGATCTGGTGGAACAACGCCCTAGAGTGAAGCCTAGGTTGCCCGGAACGTAGAAAAGACCATCACATTCACACTGGTTGCAATTATTCCTGTTATACGATGGAAAAACTGTTGTATTTTGTTTGTACTTTATGCTTCCGGCGTTGATTTCTAAGGGCGTAGCTGTTCGATCTGGTGGAGCAACGCCCTAGAGTCAAGCCTAGGTTGCCCGGAACGTAGAAATGACCAGTACCTTCACACTGTTTGCAGTTATTCCTGTTATACGATGGAAAACATGCTGTATTTATATTGTATTTTATGTTCCTGCCGTTGACTTCTTAGACCCTAACTATTCGATCTGGTGGAGCAATGCCACAGTGTTATATCTAAGATGCCCGGAACGTAGAAATGGCAGTCACTTTCAGACTGGTTGCAATTATTCGTTTTATACGATGGAAAAGCTGTTGTATTTATATTGTGTTTTATGCTTCTGGCGTTGACATATTAGGCCCTAACTATTCGATCTGCTGGAGCAACACCCTAGAGTGAATCCTAGGTTGCCCGGAATGTAGAAATGACCATAACTTTCACACCGGTTGAAATTCTTCGTTTTATACGATGGAAAAACTGTGGTATTTTTATTGTATTTTATGCTTCGGGCGTTGACCTCTAAGGCTCTAACTATTCGATCTGGTGGAGCAACGCCCTAGAGTGAAGCCTAGGTAGCCCGGAACATAGAAATGACCGTTACTTTCACACTGGTTGCATTTATTCATTTTATACGATGGAAAAACTGTGGCGTTTTTGTTGCACTTAATGCTTCTGGCGTTGACTTCTAAGGCCCTATCCATTCGATCTGGTGGAGCAATTTCTCAGAGTAAAATCTAGGATACCCGGAACGTAGAAATGACCAGTACTTTCACACTGTTTGCAGTTATTCATTTTATGCGATGAAAAAACTGTTCTATTTATATTGTATTTTATGCTTCTGGCGTTGACTTCTTAGGCCCTAACTATTCGATCTGGTGGAGCAACGCCCTAGAGCGGAGCCTAGGTTGCCCGGAACGTAGAAATGACCGTTACTTTCACACTGTTTGCAATTATTCATTTTATACGATGGAAAAACTGTTGTACTTCTATTGTATTTTATTCTTCTGGCGTTGACTTCTAAGGCCCTAACTATTCAATCTGGTGGAACAACGCCCTAGAGTGAAACCTCGGTTGCCCGGAACGTACAAATGACCATAACTTTCACACTGGATGCAATTATTCGTTTTATACGATCGAGAAGCTGTTGTATTTATATCGCATTTTATTCTTCTGGCGTTGACTTCTTAGGCCCTAAATATTTGATCTGGTGGGGCAACGCCCTCGAGTGAAGCATAGGCTGCCCGGAAAGTAGAAATGACCATTACCTTCACAGTAGATGCAATTATTCCTGTTGTACGATGGAAAAACTGTGGTATTTTTGTTGCACTTAATGCTTCTGGCGTTGACTTCCAAGGCCCTATCTATTCCATCTGGTGGAGCAATGGCACAGAGTAAAGCCTAGGTAGCCCGGAACGTAGAAGTGACTATCACGTTCACACTGGTTGCAATTATTCGTGTTGTACGATGGAAAAACTGATGTATTTTTGTTGTATTTTATGCGTCTGGCGTTGACTTCTAATGGGCTAGCTATTCGATCTGGAGGAGCAACGCCCTAGTGTGAAGCATAGGTTGCCCGGAACGTAGAAATGACCATTACCTTCACACTGGTATCAATTATTCCTGTTATACGATGGAAAAACGTTTGCATTTTTATTGTAATTTCTGCTTCCGGATTAGACTACTATGGCCGTAGCTATTCGATGTGGTGGAGCAACGAGCTAGAGTGAAGCCTAGGTTACCCGGAACGTAGAAATGACCAGTACTTTCACACTGGTTGTTGTTACTCCTGTTATACGGTGGAAAAACTGTTGCATTTTTATTGTATTTTATGCTTCCGGCGTTGAATTCTAGGTCCCTAGCTATTCGATCTGGTGTAGCAACGCCCTAGAGTGAAGCCTAGGTTGCCCGGAACGTAGAAATTACCATTACTTTCACACTGTTTGCAAATATACATTATATACGATGAAAAAGGTGTTGTATTTATATTGTGTTTTATGCTTCTGGCGTTGACTTCTTAGGCCCTAACTATTCGATCTGGTGGAGCAATGCCTCAGAGTTAAGTCTAAGATGCCCGAAACGTCGAAATGACCACTACCTTCACGCTTGTTGCAATTATTCCTGTTATACGATGGAAAAACTGTTGCGTTTTTATTGTACTTTATGCTTCTGGCGTTGACGTCTAAGGCCGTAGCTATTCGATGTGGTGGAGCAACGACCTAGAGTGAAGCGTAGGTTGCCCGGAACGTAGAAATGACCATAACTTTCACACTGGATGCAATTATTCATTTTATACGATGGAAAAGCTACTGTATCTATATTGTATTTTATGCTTCTCGCGTTGACTTCTTAGGCCCTAACTATTCGATCTGGTGGAGCAACGCCCTAGAGTGGAGCCTAGGTTGCCGGAACGTAGAAAGGACCATTACTTTCACGCTGTATGCAATTAATTATTTTATACGATGGAAAAGCTGCTGTATTCATATTGTCTTTTATTCTCCTGGTGTTGACTTCTTAGGCCCTAGCTATTCGATCTGGTGAACCATCGCCCTAGAGTGAAGCCTAGGATGCCCGGAAGGTAGAAATGACCATTACCTTCACACTGGTTGCAATTATTCCTGTCGTACGGTGGAAAAACTGTTGTATTTTTATTGTATTTTATGCGTCTGGCGTTGACTTCTAAGGCCCTATCTATTCGATCTGGTGGAGCAATGGCTCAGAGTAAAGCCTAGGTAGCCCGGGTCGTAGAAGTGACTATCACTTTCACACTGGTTGCAATTATTTCAGTTGTACGATGGAAAAACTGTTGTATTTTTATTGTATTTTATGCGTCTGGCGTTGACTTCTAATGGGCTAGCTATTCGATCTGCAGGAGCAACGCCCTAGTGTGAAGCATAGGTTGCCCGGAACGTAGAAATGACCAGTACTTTCACACTGGTTGCAATTATTCCTGTTATACGATGGAAAAGCTGTTGTATTTTTATTGTATTTTATGCGTCTGGCGTTGACTTCTAATGGGCTAGCTATTCGATCTGGAGGAGCAACGCCCTAGTGTGAAGCATAGGTTGCCCGGAACGTAGAAATGACCATCACTTTCACACTCGTTGCAATTATTCATTTTATACGATGGAAAAACTGTTGTATTTTTATTGTATTTTATCCTTCTGGCGTTGACTTCTTAGTCCGTAGCTATTCGATCTGGAGGAGCAACGGCCTAGGGTCAAGCCTAGGTTCCCCGGAACGTTGAAGTGACCATGACTTTCACACTGGTTGCTATTAGTCGTTTTATACGATGGAAAAACTGTTATATTTATTTTGTATTTTATGCTTCGGGCGTTGACTTCTAAGGCCCTAACTGTTTGATGTGGTGGAGCAACGCCCTAGAGTGAAGCCTAGGTTGCCCGGAACGTAGAAATGACGATAACTTTCACACTGGTTGTTATTATTCGTTATATACGATGGAAAAACTGTTATATTTATATTGTATTTTATGCTTCTGTCGTTGACTTCTTAGGCCCTAGCTATTGGATCTGGTGGAACAACGCCCTAGAGTGAAGCCTAGGTTGCCTGGAACGTAGAAATGACCATCACTTTCACACGGGTTGCAATTATTCCTGTAATAGGATGGAAAGACTGTTGTATTTTTATTGTATTTTACGCTTCAGGCGTTGTCGTCTGAGGCCGTAGCTATTCGATGTGGTGGACCAACGCCCTAGGTTGACTCCTAGGTTGCCCGGAACGTAGAAATCACCATAACTTTCACACTGGTTGCAATTATTCGTTTTATACGATGGAAAAGCTGTTGTATTTATATCGTATTTTATGCTTCGGGCATTGACTTCTAAGGCCCTAACTATTCAATCTGTTGGAGCAACGCCCTAGGGTGAAGCCTAGGTTGCTCGGAAAGTAGAAATGACCATAAGTTTCATACTGGTTGTAATTATTCGTTTTATACGATGGAAAAACTGTTGTATTTATATTGTATTTTATGCTTCTGGCGTTGACTTCTAAGGCACTAACCATTCGATCTGGTGGAGCAACGCCCTAGAGTGAAGCCTAGGTTGCCCGGAACGTAGAATTGGCCATCACTTTCAAACTGGTTGCAATTAATCCTGTTATACGATGGAAAAGCTGTTGTATTTTTATTGCCTTTTATGCTTCGGGCGTTGACTTCTAAGGCCCTAACTATTCAATCTGTTGGAGTAATGCCCTAGGGTGAAACCTAGGTTGCCCGGAAAATATAAATGCCCATAAGTTTCATACTGGTTGCAATTACTCGTTTTAAACGATGGAAAAACTGTTGTATTTATATTGTATTTTATGCTTCTGGCGTTCACTTCTTAGGCCCGAACTATTCGATCTGGTGGAACAACGGCCGAGGGTGAAGCCTAGGTTGCCCGGAACGTATAAATGACCATAACTTTTACACTGGTAGCAATTATTCGTTTTATACAATGGAAAAACTGTTCTATTTATTTTGTATTTAATGCTTCGGCCGTTGGCTTCTAAGGCCCTAACTGTTTGATCTGGTGGAGCAACGACCTAGAGTGAAGCCTAGGTTGCCCGGAACGTAGAAGTGACCATAACTTTCACACTGGTTGCTATTATTCGTTTTATACGATGGAAAAACTGTTATATTTAGTTTGTATTTTATGCTTCGGGCGTTGACTTCTAAGACCCTAACTGTTTGATGTGGTGGAGCAACGCCCTAGAGTGAAGACTAGGTTGCCCGGAACGTAGAAATGACGATAACTTTCACACTGGTTGTTATTATTCGTTATATACGATGGAAAAACTGTTATATTTATATTGTATTTTATGCTTCTGTCGTTGATTTCTTAGGCCCTAGCTATTGGATCTGGTGGATCAACGCCCTGGAGTGAAGCCTAGGTTGCCTGGAACGTAGAAATGACCATCACTTTCACACGGGTTGCAATTATTCCTGTTATAGCATGGAAAGACTGTTGTATTTTTATTGTATTTTATGCTTCAGGCGTTGTCTTCTGAGACCGTAGCTATTCGATGTGGTGGACCAACGCCCTAGGTTGAATCCTAGGTTGCCCGGAACGTAGAAATGACCATAACTTTCACACTGGTTGCAATTATTCGTTTTATACGATGGAAAAGCTGTTGTATTTATATCGTATTTTATGCTTCGGGCATTGACTTCTAAGGCCCTGACTATTCAATCTGTTGGAGCAACGCCCTAGGGTGAAGCCTAGGTTGCTCGGAAAGTAGAAATGACCATAAGTTTCATACTGGTTGCAATTATTCGTTTTATATGATGGAAAAACTGTTGTATTTATATTGTATTTTATGCTTCTGGCGTTGACTTCTAAGGCACTAACCATTCGATCTGGTGGAGCAACGCCCTAGAGTGAAGCCTAGGTTGCCCGGAACGTAGAATTGGCCACCACTTTCAAACTGGTTGCAATTAATCCTGTTATACGATGGAAAAACTCTTGTATTTTTATTGCCTTTTATGCTTCGGGCGTTGACTTCTAAGGCCCTCACTGTTTGATGTGGTGGAGCAACGCCCTAGAGTGAAGCCTAGGTTGCCCGGAACGTAGAAATGACCATAACTTTCACACTGGTTGCTATTATTCGTTATATACGATGGAAAAACTGTTATATTTATATTGTATTTTATGCTTGTGTCGTTGACTTCTTAGGCCCTAACTATTGGATCTGGTGGAACAACGCCCTAGAGTGAAGCCTACGTTGCCTGGAACGTAGAAATGACCATCACTTTCACACGGGTTGCAATTATTCCTGTTATAGGATGGAAAGACTGTTGTATTTTTATTGTATTTTATGATTCAGGCGTTGACTTCTGAGGCCGTAGCTATTCGATGTGGTGGACCAACGCCCTAGGTTGAATCGTAGGTTGCCCGGAACGTAGAAATGACCATAACTTTCACACTGGTTGCAATTATTCGTTTTATACGATGGAAAAGCTGTTGTATTTATATCGTATTTTATGCTTCGGGCATTGACTTCTAAGGCCCTAACTATTCAATCTGTTGGAGCAACGCCCTAGGGTGAAGCCTAGGTTGCTCGGAAAGTAGAATTGACCATAAGTTTCATACTGGTTGCAATTATTCGTTTTATACAATGGAAAAACTGTTGTATTTATATTGTATTTTATGCTTCTGGCGTTGACTTCTAAGGCACTAACCATTCGATCTGGTGGAGCAACGCCCTAGAGTGAAGCCTAGGTTGCCCGGAACGTAGAATTGGCCATCACTTTCAAACTGGTAGCAATTAATCCTGTTATACGATGGAAAAACTGTTGTATTTTTATTGCCATTTATGCTTCGGGCGTTGAATTCTAAGTCCCTAGCTATTCGATATGATGGAGCAACGCCCTAGAGTGAAACCTAGGTTACCCGGAACGTAGAAATGACCAGTACTTTCATACTGTTTGCAGTTATTCCTGTTATACTATGGAAAAACTTTTGCATCTGTATTGTATTTTATGCTTCTGGCGTTGACTTCTAAGGCACTAACTATTCGATCTGGTGGAACAACACCCTAGAGTGAAGCCTAGGTTGCCTGGAACGTAGAAATGACCATCACTTTTACACGGGTTGCAATTATTCCTGTAATAGGATGGAAAGACTGCTGTATTTTTATTGTATTTTATGCTTCTCGCGTTGACTTCTAACGCCCTAACTATTCGATCAGGTGGAGCAACGCCCTAGAGTGAAGCCTAGGTTGCTCGGAATGTAGAAATGACCATAACTTTCACACTGGTTGCAATTATTCGTTTTATACGATGGAAAAACTGTTGCATCTTTATCGTATTTTATGCTTCTGGCGTTGACTTCTTAGGCCGTAACTATTCGATCTGGTGGAGCAACGCCCTGTAGAGAAACCTAGGTTGCCCGGAAGGTAGAAATGACCATAACTTTCACACTGGTAGCAATTATTCGTTTTATACAATGGAAAAACTGTTCTATTTATTTTGTATTTTATGCTTCGGGCGTTGACTTCTTAGGCCCTAACTATTCGATCTGGTGGAACAACACCCTAGAGTGAAGCCTAGGTTGCCTGGAACGTAGAAATGACCATCACTTTTACACGGGTTGCAATTATTCCTGTTATAGGATGGAAAGACTGCTGTATTTTTATTGTATTTTATGCTTCTCGCGTTGACTTCTAACGCCCTAACTATTCGATCAGGTGGAGCAACGCCCTAGAGTGAAACCTAGGTTGCTCGAAATGTAGAAATGACCATAACTTTCACACTGGTTGCAATTATTCATTTTATACCATGGAAAAACTGTTGTACTTATATTGTATTTTATCCTTATGGCGTTGAATTCTAAGTCCCTAGCTATTCGATATGATGGAGCAACGACCTAGAGTGAAACCTAGGTTACCCGGAACGTAGAAATGACCAGTACTTTCATACTGTTTGCAGTTATTCCTGTTATACTATGGAAAAACTTTTGCATCTGTATTGTATTTTATGCTTCTGGCGTTGACTTCTAAGGCACTAACTACTCGATCTGGTGGAGCAACTCCATAGAATGCAGCCGAGGTTGCCCGGAACGTAGAATTGTGCATCACTTTCAAACTGGTTGCAATTATTCCTGTTATATGATGGAAACACTGTTGTATTTTTATTGCATTTTATGCGTCGGGCGTTGACTTCTAAGGCCCTATCTATTCAATCTGTAAAAGCAACGCCCTAGGGTGAAGCCTATGTTGCTCGGAAAGTAGAAATGACCATAAGTTTCATACTGGCTTCAATTATTCGTTTTATACGATGGAAAAACTGTTGTATCTATATTGTGCTTTATGTATCTGGCGTTGAATTCTAAGTCCATAGCTATTCGATCTGGTGGAGCAACGCCCTAGAGTGAAGCCTAGGTTGCCCGGAACGTAGAAATGACCATTACTTTCACACTGTTTGCAATTATTCATTTTATACGATGTAAAAGCTGTTGTATTTATATTGTATTTTATGCTTCTGGGGTTGACTTCTTAGGCCCTAACAATTCGATCTGGTGGAACAACGCCCTAGAGTGAAGCCTAGGTTGCCTGGAACGTACAAATGACCATCACTTACACACGGGTTGCTATTATTCCTGTTATAGGATGGAAAGACTGTTGTATGTTTATTGTATTTTATGCTTCAGGCGTTGACTTCTGACGCCGTAGCTATTCGATGTGGTGGAAGAACGCCATAGAGTGTAGCCTAGGTTGCCCGGAACGTAGAAATGACCATAACTTTCATACTGGAGTCAATTATTCTTTTTATATGATGGAAAAACTGTTGTATTTATATTGTATTTTATGCTGCTGGCGTTCAGTTCTTAGGCCCTAACTATTCGATCTGGTGGCACAACGCCCTGGGGTGAAGCCTAGGTTGCCCGGAACGTAGAAATGACCATAACTTTCACACTGGTTGCTATTATTCGTTTTATACGATGGAAATACTGTTGTATTTATATTGTATTTTATGCTTCTGGCGTTGACTTCTAAGGCACAAACTATTCCATCTGGTGGAGCAATGCCCTACAGTGAAGCCTAGGTTGCCCGGAACGTAGAAATGACCATCACTTTCAAACTGGTTGAATTTTTCCTGTTATATGATGGAAAAACTGTTGTATTTTTATTGCATCTTATGCTTCGGGCATTGACTTCTAAGGTCCTAACTATTCGATCTGGTGGAACAACTCCTTGGGGTGGAGACTAGGTTGCCGGGAACGTAGAAATGACCATAACTTTCACACTGGTTGCTATTATTCCTGTTATAGGATGGAAAGACTGTTGTATTTTTATTGTATTTTATGCTTCAGGCGTTGACTTCTGACGCCGTAGCTATTCGATGTGGTGGAAGAACGCCATAGAGTGTAGCCTAGGTTGCCCGGAAGGTAGAAATGACCATAACTTTCATACTGGTGGCAATTATTCGTTTTATATGATGGAAAAACTGTTGTATTTATATTGTATTTTATGCTGCTGGCGTTCAGTTCTTAGGCCCTAACTATTCGATCTGGTGGCACAACGCCCTGGGGTGACGCCTAGGTTGCCCGGAACGTAGAAATGACCATAACTTTCACACTGGTTGCTATTATTCGTTTTATACGATGGAGAAACTGTTGTATTTATATTGTATTTTATGCTTCTGGCGTTGACTTCTAAGGCACAAACTATTCCATCTGGTGGAGCAATGCCCTAGAGTGAAGCCTAGGTGGCCCGGAACGTAGAAATGACCATCACTTTCAAACTGGATGAATTATTCCTGTTATATGATGGAAAAACTGTTGTATTTTTATTGCATCTTATGCTTCGGGCATTGACTTCTAAGGTCCTAACTATTCGATCTGGTGGAACAACTCCTTGGGGTGGAGCCTAGGTTGCCGGGAACGTAGAAATGACCATAACTTTCACACTGGTCGCTATTATTCGTTTTATACGATGGAGAAACTGTTATATTTATATTGTATTTTATGCTTCTGGCTTTGCCTTCTTAGGCCCTAGCTGCCCGATCAGGTGGAACAACGCCCTAGAGTCAAGCCTAGGTTGCCCGGAACGTAGAAATGACCATAACTTTCACACTGGTTGATATTATTCGTTCTATACGATGGAAAAACTGTTATATTTAAATTGTATCTTATGCTTCAGGCGTTGACTTTTTAGGCCCTAACAATTCGATCTGGTGGAACAACGCCCTAGAGTGAAGCCTAGGTTGCCTGGTACGTACAAATGACCATCACTTTCACACGGGTTGCAATTATTCCTGTTATAGGATGAAAAGACTGTTGTATTTTTATTGTATTTTATGCTTCAGGCGTTGACTTCTGAGGCCGTAGCTATTCGATGTGTTGGAAGAACGCCATAGAGTGAAGCCTAGGTTGCCCGGAACGTAGAAATGACCATAACTTTCATACTGGTGGCAATTATTCGTTTTATATCATGGAAAAACTGTTGTATTTATATTGTATTATATGCTGCTGGCGTTCAGTTCTTAGGCACTAACTATTCGATCTGGTGGCACAACGCCCTGGGGTGCAGCCTAGGTTGCCCGGAACGTAGAAATGACCATCACTTTCAAACTGGTTGCTATTATTCCTGTTATATGATGGAAAAACTGTTGTATTTTTATTGCATTTTGTACTTCGGGCATTGACTTCTAAGGCCCTAATTATTCAATCTGTTGGAGCAACGAACTAGGGTGTAGCCTAGGTTGCCCGGAACGTCGAAATGACCATAACTTTCATACTGGTGGCAATTATTCGTTCTATATGATGGAAAAACTGTTGTACTTATATTGTATTTTATGCTGCTGGCGTTCACTTCTTAGGCCCTAACTATTCGATCTGGTCGAACAACGCCCTGGGATGAAGCCTAGGTTGCCCGGAACGTAGAAATTACCATAACTTCCACACTGATAGCAATTATTCGTCTTATACGATGGAACAACTGTTCTATTTATTTTGTATTTCGTGCTTCGGGCGTTGACTTCTAAGGCCCTAACTATTCAGTCTGTTGGAACAACGCCCTAGGGTGAAGCCTAGGTTGCCCGGAACGTAGAAATGACCATAACTTTCACACCGGTAGCAATTATTCGTTTTATGCGGTAGAAAAACTGTTATATTAATATTGCATTTTATGCTTCTGGCTTCGACTTCTAAGGTCCTAGCTATTCGATCTGGTGGAGCAACGCCCTAGGGTGAAGCCTAGGTTGCCCGGAAAGTAGAAATGACGTTAACTTTCACACTGGTTGCTATTATTCGTTCTATACGATGGAAAAACTGTTATATTTATATTGTATCTTATGCTTCTGGCGTTGACTTCTTAGGCCCTAACAATTCGATTTGGTGGAACAACGACCTAGAGTGAGGCCTAGGTTGCCCGGAACGTAGAAATGACCATAACTTTCACACTGGTTGCTATTATTCGTTTTATACGATGGAAAAACTGTTGTATTTATATTGTATTTTATGCTTCTGGCGTTGACTTCTAAGGCCCAAACTATTCCATCTGGTGGAACAACGCACTAGAGTGAAGCCGAGGTTGCCCGGAACGTAGAAATGACCATCACTTTCAAACTGGTTGCTATTATTCCTGTTATATGTTGGAAAAACTGTTGTATTTTTATTGCATTTTGTACTTCGGGCATTGACTTCTAAGGCCCTAATTATTCAATCTGTTGGAGCAACGAACTAGGGTGTAGCCTAGGTTGCCCGGAACGTCGAAATGACCATAACTTTCATACTGGTGGCAATTATTCGTTCTATATGATGGAAAAACTGTTGTACTTATATTGTATTTTATGCTGCTGGCGTTCACTTCTTAGGCCCTAACTATTCAGTCTGTTGGAACAACGCCCTAGGGTGAAGCCTAGGTTGCCCGGAACGTAGAAATGACCATAACTTTCACACCGGTAGCAATTATTCGTTTTATATGACGGAAAAACTGTTGTATTTATATTGTATTTTATGCTGCTGGCGTTCAGTTCTTAGGTCCTAACTATTCGATCTGGTGGCACTACGCCCTGGGGTGAAGCCTAGGTTGCCCGGAACGTAGAAATGACCATAACTTTCACACTGGTTGCTATTATTCGTTTTATACGATGGAAAAACTGTTGTATTTTTATTGCATTTTATGCTTCGGTCATTGACTTCTAAGGTCCTAACTATTCCATCTGTTGGAGCAACGCCCTAGGGTAAAGTCTAGGTTGCCTGGAACGTAGAAATGACCATAACTTTCAAAATGGTTGCAAATATTCCTGTTATATGATGGAAAAGCTGTTGTATTTTTATTGCATTTTATGCTTCGGGCATTGACTTCTAAGGCCCTACCTATTCAGTCTGTTGGAGCAACGCCCTAGGGTAAAGTCTAGGTTGCCCGGAACGTAGAAATGACGTTAACTTTCTTACTGGTTGCAATTATTCGTTTTATACGATGGAAAAACTGTTGCATCTTTATCGTATTTTATGCTTCTGGCGTTGACTTCTTAGGCCGTAACTATTCGATCTGGTGGAGCAACGCCCTGTAGAGAAACCTAGGTTGCCCGGAAGGTAGAAATGACCATAACTTTCACACTGGTAGCAATTATTCGTTTTATACGATGGAAAAACTGTTCTATTTATTTTGTATTTTATGCTTCGGGCGTTGACTTCTTAGGCCCTAACTATTCGATCTGGTGGAACAACACCCTAGAGTGAAGCCTAGGTTGCCTGGAACGTAGAAATGACCATCACTTTTACACGGGTTGCAATTATTCCTGTTATAGGATGGAAAGACTGCTGTATTTTTATTGTATTTTACGCTTCTCGCGTTGACTTCTAACGCCCTAACTATTCGATCAGGTGGAGCAACGCCCTAGAGTGAAACCTAGGTTGCTCGAAATGTAGAAATGACCATAACTTTCACACTGGTTGCAATTATTCATTCTATACCATGGAAAAACTGTTGTACTTATATTGTATTTTATCCTTATGGCGTTGAATTCTAAGTCCCTAGCTATTCGATATGATGGAGCAACGCCCTAGAGTGAAACCTAGGTTACCCGGAACGTAGAAATGACCAGTACTTTCATACTGTTTGCAGTTATTCCTGTTATACTATGGAAAAACTTTTGCATCTGTATTGTATTTTATGCTTCTGGCGTTGACTTCTAAGGCACTAGCTATTCGATCCGGTGGAGCAACTCCATAGAATGCAGCCGAGGTTGCCCGGAACGTAGAATTGTGCATCACTTTCAAACTGGTTGCAATTATTCCTGTTATATGATGGAAACACTGTTGTATTTTTATTGCATTTTATGCGTCGGGCGTTGACTTCTAAGGCCCTATCTATTCAATCTGTAAAAGCAACGCCCTAGGGTGAAGCCTATGTTGCTCGGAAAGTAGAAATGACCATAAGTTTCATACTGGCTTCAATTATTCGTTTTATACGATGGAAAAACTGTTGTATCTATATTGTGCTTTATGTATCTGGCGTTGAATTCTAAGTCCATAGCTATTCGATCTGGTGGAGCAACGCCCTAGAGTGAAGCCTAGGTTGCCCGGAACGTAGAAATGACCATTACTTTCACACTGTTTGCAATTATTCATTTTATACGATGTAAAAGCTGTTGTATTTATATTGTATTTTATGCTTCTGGGGTTGACTTCTTAGGCCCTAACAATTCGATCTGGTGGAACAACGCCCTAGAGTGAAGCCTAGGTTGCCTGGAACGTACAAATGACCATCACTTACACACGGGTTGCTATTATTCCTGTTATAGGATGGAAAGACTGTTGTATGTTTATTGTATTTTATGCTTCAGGCGTTGACTTCTGACGCCGTAGCTATTCGATGTGGTGGAAGAACGCCATAGAGTGTAGCCTAGGTTGCCCGGAACGTAGAAATGACCATAACTTTCATACTGGAGGCAATTATTCGTTTTATATGATGGAAAAACTGTTGTATTTATATTGTATTTTATGCTGCTGGCGTTCAGTTCTTAGGCCCTAACTATTCGATCTGGTGGCACAACGCCCTGGGGTGAAGCCTAGGTTGCCCGGAACGTAGAAATGACCATAACTTTCACACTGGTTGCTATTATTCGTTTTATACGATGGAAATACTGTTGTATTTATATTGTATTTTATGCTTCTGGCGTTGACTTCTAAGGCACAAACTATTCCATCTGGTGGAGCAATGCCCTAGAGTGAAGCCTAGGTTGCCCGGAACGTAGAAATGACCATCACTTTCAAACTGGTTGAATTTTTCCTGTTATATGATGGAAAAACTGTTGTATTTTTATTGCATCTTATGCTTCGGGCATTGACTTCTAAGGTCCTAACTATTCGATCTGGTGGAACAACTCCTTGGGGTGGAGACTAGGTTGCCGGGAACGTAGAAATGACCATAACTTTCATACTGGTGGCAATTATTCGTTTTATATGATGGAAAAACTGTTGTATTTATATTGTATTTTATGCTGCTGGCGTTCAGTTCTTAGGCCCTAACTATTCGATCTGGTGGCACAACGCCCTGGGGTGACGCCTAGGTTGCCCGGAACGTAGAAATGACCATAACTTTCACACTGGTTGCTATTATTCGTTTTATACGATGGAGAAACTGTTGTATTTATATTGTATTTTATGCTTCTGGCGTTGACTTCTAAGGCACAAACTATTCCATCTGGTGGAGCAATGCCCTAGAGTGAAGCCTAGGTTGCCCGGAACGTAGAAATGACCATCACTTTCAAACTGGATGAATTATTCCTGTTATATGATGGAAAAACTGTTGTATTTTTATTGCATCTTATGCTTCGGGCATTGTCTTCTAAGGTCCTAACTATTCGATCTGGTGGAACAACTCCTTGGGGTGGAGCCTAGGTTGCCGGGAACGTAGAAATGACCATAACTTTCACACTGGTCGCTATTATTCGTTTTATACGATGGAGAAACTGTTATATTTATATTGTATTTTATGCTTCTGGCTTTGCCTTCTTAGGCCCTAGCTGCCCGATCAGGTGGAACAACGCCCTAGAGTCAAGCCTAGGTTGCCCGGAATGTAGAAATGACCATAACTTTCACACTGGTTGATATTATTCGTTCTATACGATGGAAAAACTGTTATATTTAAATTGTATCTTATGCTTCAGGCGTTGACTTTTTAGGCCCTAACAATTTGATCTGGTGGAACAACGCCCTAGAGTGAAGCCTAGGTTGCCTGGTACGTACAAATGACCATCACTTTCACACGGGTTGCAATTATTCCTGTTATAGGATGAAAAGACTGTTGTATTTTTATTGTATTATATGCTTCAGGCGTTGACTTCTGAGGCCGTAGCTATTCGATGTGTTGGAAGAACGCCATAGAGTGAAGCCTAGGTTGCCCGGAACGTAGAAATGACCATAACTTTCATACTGGTGGCAATTATTCGTTTTATATCATGGAAAAACTGTTGTATTTATATTGTATTATATGCTGCTGGCGTTCAGTTCTTAGGCACTAACTATTCGATCTGGTGGCACAACGCCCTGGGGTGCAGCCTAGGTTGCCCGGAACGTAGAAATGACCATCACTTTCAAACTGGTTGCTATTATTCCTGTTATATGATGGAAAAACTGTTGTATTTTTATTGCATTTTGTACTTCGGGCATTGACTTCTAAGGCCCTAATTATTCAATCTGTTGGAGCAACGAACTAGGGTGTAGCCTAGGTTGCCCGGAACGTCGAAATGACCATAACTTTCATACTGGTGGCAATTATTCATTCTATATGATGGAAAAACTGTTGTACTTATATTGTATTTTATGCTGCTGGCGTTCACTTCTTAGGCCCTAACTATTCGATCTGGTCGAACAACGCCCTGGGATGAAGCCTAGGTTGCCCGGAACGTAGAAATTACCATAACTTCCACACTGATAGCAATTATTCGTCTTATACGATGGAACAACTGTTCTATTAATTTTGTATTTCGTGCTTCGGGCGTTGACTTCTAAGGCCCTAACTATTCAGTCTGTTGGAACAACGCCCTAGGGTGAAGCCTAGGTTGCCCGGAACGTAGAAATGACCATAACTTTCACACCGGTAGCAATTATTCGTTTTATGCGGTAGAAAAACTGTTATATTAATATTGCATTTTATGCTTCTGGCTTCGACTTCTAAGGTCCTAGCTATTCGATCTGGTGGAGCAACGCCCTAGGGTGAAGCCTAGGTTGCCCGGAAAGTAGAAATGACGTTAACTTTCACACTGGTTGCTATTATTCGTTCTATACGATGGAAAAACTGTTATATTTATATTGTATCTTATGCTTCTGGCGTTGACTTCTTAGGCCCTAACAATTCGATTTGGTGGAGCAACGACCTAGAGTGAGGCCTAGGTTGCCCGGAACGTAGAAATGACCATAACTTTCACACTGGTTGCTATTATTCGTTCTATACGATGGAAAAACTGTTATATTTATATTGTATCTTATGCTTCGGGCGTTGACTTCTAAGGCCCTAGCTGTTTGATCTGGTGGAGCAACGCCCTAGAGTGAAGCCTAGGTTGCCCGGAACGTAGAAATGACCATAACTTTCATACTGGTGGCAATTATTCGTTTTATATGACGGAAAAACTGTTGTATTTATATTGTATTTTATGCTGCTGGCGTTCAGTTCTTAGGACCTAACTATTCGATCTGGTGGCACTACGCCCTGGGGTGAAGCCTAGGTTGCCCGGAACGTAGAAATGACCATAACTTTCACACTGGTTGCTATTATTCGTTTTATACGATGGAGAAACTGTTGTATTTATATTGTATTTTATGCTTCTGGCGTTGACTTCTAAGGCACAAACTATTCCATCTGGTGGAGCAATGCCCTAGAGTGAAGCCTAGGTTGCCCGGAACGTAGAAATGACCATCACTTTCAAACTGGATGAATTATTCCTGTTATATGATGGAAAAACTGTTGTATTTTTATTGCATCTTATGCTTCGGGCATTGTCTTCTAAGGTCCTAACTATTCGATCTGGTGGAACAACTCCTTGGGGTGGAGCCTAGGTTGCCGGGAACGTAGAAATGACCATAACTTTCACACTGGTCGCTATTATTCGTTTTATACGATGGAGAAACTGTTATATTTATATTGTATTTTATGCTTCTGGCTTTGCCTTCTTAGGCCCTAGCTGCCCGATCAGGTGGAACAACGCCCTAGAGTCAAGCCTAGGTTGCCCGGAACGTAGAAATGACCATAACTTTCACACTGGTTGATATTATTCGTTCTATACGATGGAAAAACTGTTATATTTAAATTGTATCTTATGCTTCAGGCGTTGACTTTTTAGGCCCTAACAATTCGATCTGGTGGAACAACGCCCTAGAGTGAAGCCTAGGTTGCCTGGTACGTACAAATGACCATAACTTTCACACTGGTTGCTATTATTCGTTTTATACGATGGAAAAACTGTTGTATTTATATTGTATTTTATGCTTCTGGCGTTGACTTCTAAGGCCCAAACTATTCCATCTGGTGGAACAACGCACTAGAGTGAAGCCGAGGTTGCCCGGAACGTAGAAATGACCATCACTTTCAAACTGGTTGCTATTATTCCTGTTATATGTTGGAAAAACTGTTGTATTTTTATTGCATTTTGTACTTCGGGCATTGACTTCTAAGGCCCTAATTATTCAATCTGTTGGAGCAACGAACTAGGGTGTAGCCTAGGTTGCCCGGAACGTCGAAATGACCATAACTTTCATACTGGTGGCAATTACTCGTTTCATACGATTGAAAAGCTGTTGTATTTATATTGTATTTTATGCTTCTGGCGTTCACTTCTTAGGCCCTGACTATTCGATCTGGTGGAACAACGCTCTATGGTGAAGCCTAGGTTGACCGGAACGTAGAAATGACCATAACTTTCAAAATGGTTGCAAATATTCCTGTTATATGATGGAAAAGCTGTTGTATTTTTATTGCATTTTATGCTTCGGGCATTGACTTCTAAGGCCCTACCTATTCAGTCTGTTGGAGCAACGCCCTAGGGTGTAGCCTAGGTTGCCCGGAAAGTAGAAATGACAATAACTTTCATACTGGTTGCAATTACTCGTTTCAAACGATTGAAAAGCTGTTGTATTTATATTGTATTTTATGCTTCTGGCGTTCACTTCTTAGGCCCTGACTATCCGATCTGGTGGAACAACGCTCTATGGTGAAGCCTAGGTTGACCGGAACGTAGAAATGACCATCACTTTCAAACTGGTTGCAATTAATCCTTTTATACGATGGAAAAACTGTTGCATTTTTATTGCATTTTATGCTTCGGGCGTTGACTTCTAAGGCCCTAACTATTCAATCTGTTGGAGCAACGCCCTAGGGTGAAGCCTAGGTTGCCCGTAAAGTAGAAATAACCACAACTTTCATACTTGTTGCAATTGTTCGTTTTATACGATGGAAAAACTGTTGTATTTGTATTGTCTTTTATGCTCCTGGCGTTGACTTCTAAGGCCCTAACTATTCAATCTGTTGGAGCAACGCCCTAGCCTGTAGCCTAGGTTGCCCGGAAAGTAGGAATGACGACAGCTTTCATACTGGTTGCAATTACTCGTTTTATATGATGGAAAAACTGTTGTATTTATATTGTATTTTGCGCTTCTGGCGTTCACTTCTTAGGCCCTAACTATTCGATCTGGTGGAGCAACGCCCGAGAGTGAAGCCGAGGTTGCCCGGAACGTAGAAATGACCGTCACTTTCAAACTGGTTGCAATTATTCCTGTTATATGATGGAAAAACTGTTGTATTTTTATTGCATTTTGTGCTTCGGGCATTGACTTCTAAGGCCCCAACTATTCAATCTGTTGGAGCAACGCCCTAGGGTGTAGCCTAGGTTGCCCGGAACGTAGAAATGACCATAACTTTCACACCGGTAGCAATTATTCGTTTTATACGATGGAAAAACTGTTGTACTTATATTGTATTTTATACTTCTGGCGTTGACTTCTTATGCCCTAACTATTCCATCTGGTGGAACAACGCCCTAGGGTGAAGCCTAGGTGGCCCGGAACGTAGAAATGGAAATAACTTTGACACCGATAGCAATTACACGTTTTATACAATGGAAAAACAGTTCTATTTATTTTGTATTTTATGCTTCGGCCGTTGACTTCTAAGGCCCTAACTATTCCATCTGTTGGAGCAACGCCCTAGGGTGAAGCCTAGGTTGCCCGGAAAGTAGAAATGACCATAACTTTCATACTGGTTGCAATTATTCGTTTTATACGATGGAAAAACTGTTGTATTTATATTGTATTTTATGCTTCTGGCGTTCACTTCTTAGGCCCTAACTATTCGATCTGGTGGAGCAACGCCCGAGAGTGAAGCCGATGTTGCCCGGAACGTAGAAATGACCGTCACTTTCAAACTGGTTGCAATTATTCCTGTTATATGATGGAAAAACTGTTGTATTTTTATTGCATTTTGTGCTTCGGGGATTGACTTCTAAGGCCCCAACTATTCAATCTGTTGGAGCAACGCCCTAGGGTGTAGCCTAGGTTGCCCGGAACGTAGAAATGACCATAACTTTCACACTGGTCGCTATTATTCGTTTTATACGATGGAAAAACTGTTATATTTAAATTGTATTTTATGCTTCTGGCGTTGACTTCTTATGCCCTAACTATTCCATCTGGTGGAACAACACCCTAGGGTGATGCCTAGGTTGCCCGGAACGTAGAAATTACCATAACTTTCATACTGGTTGCAATTATTCGTTTTATATGATGGAAGAACTGTTGTATTTATATTGTATTTTATGCTGCTGGCGTTCACTTCTTAGGCCCTAACTATTCAATCTGTTGCGTCAACGCCCCAGAGTGAAGCCTAGGTTGCTCGGAATGTAGAAATGACCATAACATGCACACTGGTTGAAATTATTCGTTTTATACGATGGAAAAGCTGTTGCATCTTTCTTGTATTTTATGCTTCTGGCGTTGACTTCTAAGGCCCTAACTATTCGATCTGGTGGAGCAACGCGCTAGAGTGAAGCCTAGGTTGCCCGGAACGTAGAAATGACCATCACTTTCAAACTGGTTGCAATTAATCCTTTTATACGATGGAAAAACTGTTGTATTTATATTGTATTTTATGCTTCTGGCGTTGACTTCTAAGGCCCTAGCTATTCGATCTAGTGGAGCAACGCCCTAGAGTGAAGCCTAGGTTGCCCGGAAAGGAGAAATGGCCATCACTTTCAAACTGGTTGCATTAATCCTGTTATACGCTGGAAAAACTGTTATATTTCTATTGTATTTAATGCTTCTGGCGTTGAATTCTTAGCCCCTAACTATTCGATCTGGTGGAACAACGCAATAGAGTGAAGCCTAGGTTGCCCGGAACGTAGAATTGGCCATCACTTTCAAACTGGTTAGAATCATTCCTGTTATATGATGGTAACACTGTTGTGTTTTTTTTGCATTTTATGGTTCGGGCGTTGACTTCTAAGGCCCTAACTATTCGATCTGGTGGAGCAATGCCTCAGAGTTAAGTCTAGGATGCCCGAAACGCCGAAATGATCATTACTTTCACGCTTGTTGCAATTATTCCTGTTATACGATGAAAAGGCTGCTTTATTTTTATTGTATTTTATGCTTCAGGCGTAGGCTTCCAAGGCCGTAGCTATTCGACATGGTGGAGCACCGCCCTAGAGTGAAGCCTAGGATGCTCGGAACGTAGAAATGACCATAACTTTCACACTGATTGCAATTAATCCTTTTATACGATGGAAAAACTGTTGCATTTTTATTGCATTTTATGCTTCGGGCGTTGACTTCTAGGGCCCTAACTACTCAATCTGTTGGAGCAACGCCCTAGGGTGAAGCCTAGGTTGCTCGGAACATAGAAATGACCATAACTTTCACACTGATTGCTATTATTCGTTTTGTACGATGGAAAAACTGTTATATTTATATTGTATTTTATGCTTCTGGCGGTGCCTTCTTAGGCCCTAAGTGTTCGATCTGGTGGATCAACGCTCTAGCGTGAAGCCTACGCTGCCCGGAACGTAGAAATGACCATCACGTTCACAGTGGTTGCAATTATTCCTGATATACGATGGAAAAACTCTTGTATATTTATTGTATTTTATGCTTCTGGCGTTGGCTTCTTAGCCCCTAACTATTCGATCTGGTGGAACAACGCAATAGAGTGAATCCTAGGTTGCCCGGAACGTAGAATTGGCCATCACTTTCAAACTGGTTGCAATTATTCCTGTCATATGATGGTAACACTGTTGTATTTTTTTTGCATTTTATGGTTCGGGCGTTGACTTCTACGGCCCTAACTATTCAACCTGTTGGAGGAACGCCCTAGCGTGAAGCCTAGGTTGCTCGGAAAGTAGAAATGATAAGAAGTTTCATACTGGTTGCAATTATTCGTTTTATACGATGGAAAAACTGTACTATTTATTTTGTATTTTATGCTTCGGGCGTTGACTTCTAAGGCCCTAGCTATTCGATCTGGTGGAACAACGCCCTAGAGTGAAGCCTAGGTTGCCTGGAACGTACAAATGCCCATCACCTTCACACTGGTTGCAATTATTCGTTTTATACGATGGAGAAGCTGTTGTATTTACACCGTATTTTATGCATCTGGCGTTCACTTCTTATGCCCTAACTATTCCATCTGGTGGAACAACGCCCTGGGGTGAATCCTAGGTTGCTCGGAATGTAGAAATGATCATAACATTCACACTGGTTGAAATTATTCGTTTTATACGATGGAAAAACTGTTATATTTATATTGTGTTTTATGCTTCTGGCGTTGACTTCTAAGGCCCTAGCTATTCGATCTAGTGGAGCAACGCCCTAGAGTGAAGCCTAGGTTGCCCGGAAAGGAGAAATGACCATCACTTTCAAACTGGTTGCATTAATCCTGTTATACGATGGAAAAACTGTTATATTTATATTGTATTTAATGCTTCTGGCGTTGACTTCTTAGCCCCTAACTATTCGATCTGGTGGAACAACGCAATAGAGTGAAGCCTAGGTTGCCCGGAACGTAGAATTGGCCATCACTTTCAAACTGGTTGCAATTATTCCTGTCATATGATGGTAACACTGTTGTATTTTTTTTGCATTTTATGCTTCCGGCGTTGACTTCTAAGGCCCTAACTATTCAATCTGTTGGAGCGACGCCCTAGGGTGAAGCCTAGGTTGTCCGGAACGTAGAAATGACGTTAACTTTCATACTGGTTGCAATTATTCGTTTTATACGATGGAAAAACTGTTGTATTTATATTGTATTTTATGCTTCTGGCGTTGACTTCTAAGGCACTAACTATTCGATCTGGTGGAGCAACGCCCTAGAGTGAAGCCCAGGTTGCCCGGAACGTAGAAATGACCATAACTGTCATACTGGTTGCAATTATTCGTTTTATATGATGGAAGAACTGTTGTATTTATATTGTATTTTATGCTGCTGGCGTTCACTTCTTAGGCCCTAACTATTCGACCTGGTGGAACAACGCCCTGGAGTGAAGCCTAGGATGCTCGGAACGGAGAAATGACCACTATTTTCACACTGTTTGCAATTATTCATTTAATACGATGGAAAAGCTGTTGTATTTATATCGTATTTTATGCTTCTGGCGTTGACTTCTAAGGCCCTAGCTATTCGATCTAGTGGAGCAACGCCCTAGAGTGAAGCCTAGGTTGCCCGGAAAGGAGAAATGGCCATCACTTTCAAACTGGTTGCATTAATCCTGTTATACGCTGGAAAAACTGTTATATTTATATTGTATTTAATGCTTCTGGCGTTGAATTCTTAGCCCCTAACTATTCGATCTGGTGGAACAACGCAATAGAGTGAAGCCTAGGTTGCCCGGAACGTAGAATTGGCCATCACTTTCAAACTGGTTACAATTATTCCTGTTATATGATGGTAACACTGTTGTGTTTTTTTTGCATTTTATGGTTCGGGCGTTGACTTCTAAGGCCCTAACTATTCGATCTGGTGGAGCAATGCCTCAGAGTTAAGTCTAGGATGCCCGAAACGCCGAAATGATCATTACTTTCACGCTTGTTGCAATTATTCCTGTTATACGATGAAAAGGCTGTTTTATTTTTATTGTATTTTATGCTTCAGGCGTAGGCTTCCAAGGCCGTAGCTATTCGACATGGTGGAGCACCGCCCTAGAGTGAAGCCTAGGATGCTCGGAACGTAGAAATGACCATAACTTTCACACTGATTGCAATTAATCCTTTTATACGATGGAAAAACTGTTGCATTTTTATTGCATTTTATGCTTCGGGCGTTGACTTCTAGGGCCCTAACTACTCAATCTGTTGGAGCAACGCCCTAGGGTGAAGCCTAGGTTGCTTGGAACATAGAAATGACCATAACTTTCACACTGATTGCTATTATTCGTTTTATACGATGGAAAAACTGTTATATTTATATTGTATTTTATGCTTCTGGCGGTGCCTTCTTAGGCCCTAAGTGTTCGATCTGGTGGAACAACGCTCTAGCGTGAAGCCTACGCTGCCCGGAACGTAGAAATGACCATCACGTTCACAGTGGTTGCAATTATTCCTGATATACGATGGAAAAACTCTTGCATATTTATTGTATTTTATGCTTCTGGCGTTGACTTCTTAGGCCGTAACTATTCGATCTGGTGGAGCAACGCCCTGGAGTGAAGCCTAGGTTGCGCGGAACGTAGAATTGGCCATCACTTTCAAACTGGTTGCAATTATTCCCGTTATATGATGGAAACACTGTTGTATTTTTATTGCATTTCATGCTTCGGGCGTTGACTTATAAGGCCCTAACTATTCCATCTGTTGGAGCAACGGCCTAGCGTGAAGCCTAGGTTGCTCGGAAAGTAGAAATGACCATAAGTTTCATACTGGTTGTAATTATTCGTTTTATACAATGGAAAAACTGTTGTATTTATATTGTATTTTATGCTTCTGGCGTTGACATCTAAGGCCCTAGCTATTCGATCTAGTGGAGCAACACCCTAGAGTGAAGCCTAGGTTGCCCGGAAAGGAGAAATGACCATCACTTTCAAACTGGTTGCATTAATCCTGTTATACGCTGGAAAAACTGTTATATTTATATTGTATTTAATGCTTCTGGCGTTGGCTTCTTAGCCCCTAACTATTCGATCTGGTGGAACAACGCAATAGAGTGAATCCTAGGTTGCCCGGAACGTAGAATTGGCCATCACTTTCAAACTGGTTGCAATTATTCCTGTCATATGATGGTAACACTGTTGTATTTTTTTTGCATTTTATGGTTCGGGCGTTGACTTCTACGGCCCTAACTATTCAACCTGTTGGAGGAACGCCCTAGCGTGAAGCCTAGGTTGCTCGGAAAGTAGAAATGATAATAAGTTTCATACTGGTTGCAATTATTCGTTTTATACGATGGAAAAACTGTACTATTTATTTTGTATTTTATGCTTCGGGCGTTGACTTCTAAGGCCCTAGCTATTCGATCTGGTGGAACAACGCCCTAGAGTGAAGCCTAGGTTGCCTGGAACGTACAAATGCCCATCACCTTCACACTGGTTGCAATTATTCGTTTTATACGATGGAGAAGCTGTTGTATTTACACCGTATTTTATGCATCTGGCGTTCACTTCTTATGCCCTAACTATTCCATCTGGTGGAACAACGCCCTGGGGTGAATCCTAGGTTGCTCGGAATGTAGAAATGACCATAACATTCACACTGGTTGAAATTATTCGTTTTATACGATGGAAAAACTGTTATATTTATATTGTGTTTTATGCTTCTGGCGTTGATTTCTTAGGCTCTAACTATTCAATCTGGTGGAACAACGTCCTAGAGTGAGGCCTAGGTTGCCCGGAACGTAGAAACGACCACACTTCCATACTGGTAGCAATTATTCGTTTTGTACGATGGAAAAACTGTTGTATTTATATTGTATTTTATGCTTCTGGCGTTGACTTCTAAGGCACTAACTATTCGATCTGGTGGAGCAACGCCCTAGAGTGAAGCCCAGGTTGCCCGGAACGTAGAAGTGACCATAACTGTCATACTGGTTGCAATTATTCGTTTTATATGATGGAAGAACTGTTGTATTTATATTGTATTTTATGCTGCTGGCGTTCACTTCTTAGGCCCTAACTATTCGACCTGGTGGGACAACGCCCTGGAGTGAAGCCTAGGATGCTCGGAACGTAGAAATGACCACTATTTTCACACTGTTTGCAATTATTCATTTAATACGATGGAAAAGCTGTTGTATTTATATCGTATTTTATGCTTCTGGCGTTGACTTCTAAGGCCCTAGCTATTGGATCTAGTGGAGCAACGCCCTAGAGTGAAGCCTAGGTTGCCCGGAAAGGAGAAATGACCATCACTTTCAAACTGGTTGCATTAATCCTGTTATACGATGGAAAAACTGTTATATTTATATTGTATTTAATGCTTCTGGCGTTGACTTCTTAGCCCCTAACTATTCGATCTGGTGGAACAACGCAATAGAGTGAAGCCTAGGTTGCCCGGAACGTAGAATTGGCCATCACTTTCAAACTGGTTACAATTATTCCTGTTATATGATGGTAACACTGTTGTGTTTTTTTTGCATTTTATGGTTCGGGCGTTGACTTCTAAGGCCCTAACTATTCGATCTGGTGGAGCAATGCCTCAGAGTTAAGTCTAGGATGCCCGAAACGCCGAAATGATCATTACTTTCACGCTTGTTGCAATTATTCCTGTTATACGATGAAAAGGCTGTTTTATTTTTATTGTATTTTATGCTTCAGGCGTAGGCTTCCAAGGCCGTAGCTATTCGACATGGTGGAGCACCGCCCTAGAGTGAAGCCTAGGATGCTCGGAACGTAGAAATGACCATAACTTTCACACTGATTGCAATTAATCCTTTTATACGATGGAAAAACTGTTGCATTTTTATTGCATTTTATGCTTCGGGCGTTGACTTCTAGGGCCCTAACTACTCAATCTGTTGGAGCAACGCCCTAGGGTGAAGCCTAGGTTGCTCGGAACATAGAAATGACCATAACTTTCACACTGATTGCTATTATTCGTTTTGTACGATGGAAAAACTGTTATATTTATATTGTATTTTATGCTTCTGGCGGTGCCTTCTTAGGCCCTAAGTGTTCGATCTGGTGGAACAACGCTCTAGCGTGAAGCCTACGCTGCCCGGAACGTAGAAATGACCATCACGTTCACAGTGGTTGCAATTATTCCTGATATACGATGGAAAAACTCTTGTATATTTATTGTATTTTATGCTTCTGGCGTTGACTTCTTATGCCGTAACTATTCGATCTGGTGGAGCAACGCCCTGGAGTGAAGCCTAGGTTGCGCGGAACGTAGAATTGGCCATCACTTTCAAACTGGTTGCAATTATTCCCGTTATATGATGGAAACACTGTTGTATTTTTATTGCATTTCATGCTTCGGGCGTTGACTTATAAGGCCCTAACTATTCCATCTGTTGGAGCAACGGCCTAGCGTGAAGCCTAGGTTGCTCGGAAAGTAGAAATGACCATAAGTTTCATACTGGTTGCAATTATTCGTTTTATACAATGGAAAAACTGTTGTATTTATATTGTATTTTATGCTTCTGGCGTTGACATCTAAGGCCCTAGCTATTCGATCTAGTGGAGCAACACCCTAGAGTGAAGCCTAGGTTGCCCGTAAAGGAGAAATGACCATCACTTTCAAACTGGTTGCATTAATCCTGTTATACGCTGGAAAAACTGTTATATTTATATTGTATTTAATGCTTCTGGCGTTGGCTTCTTAGCCCCTAACTATTCGATCTGGTGGAACAACGCAATAGAGTGAATCCTAGGTTGCCCGGAACGTAGAATTGGCCATCACTTTCAAACTGGTTGCAATTATTCCTGTCATATGATGGTAACACTGTTGTATTTTTTTTGCATTTTATGGTTCGGGCGTTGACTTCTACGGCCCTAACTATTCAACCTGTTGGAGGAACGCCCTAGCGTGAAGCCTAGGTTGCTCGGAAAGTAGAAATGATAATAAGTTTCATACTGGTTGCAATTATTCGTTTTATACGATGGAAAAACTGTACTATTTATTTTGTATTTTATGCTTCGGGCGTTGACTTCTAAGGCCCTAGCTATTCGATCTGGTGGAACAACGCCCTAGAGTGAAGCCTAGGTTGCCTGGAACGTACGAATGCCCATCACCTTCACACTGGTTGCAATTATTCGTTTTATACGATGGAGAAGCTGTTGTATTTACACCGTATTTTATGCATCTGGCGTTCACTTCTTATGCCCTAACTATTCCATCTGGTGGAACAACGCCCTGGGGTGAATCCTAGGTTGCTCGGAATGTAGAAATGACCATAACATTCACACTGGTTGAAATTATTCGTTTTATACGATGGAAAAACTGTTATATTTATATTGTGTTTTATGCTTCTGGCGTTGATTTCTTAGGCTCTAACTATTCAATCTGGTGGAACAACGTCCTAGAGTGAGGCCTAGGTTGCCCGGAACGTAGAAACGACCACACTTCCATACTGGTAGCAATTATTCGTTTTGTACGATGGAAAAACTGTTGTATTTATATTGTATTTTATGCTTCTGGCGTTGACTTCTAAGGCACTAACTATTCGATCTGGTGGAGCAACGCCCTAGAGTGAAGCCCAGGTTGCCCGGAACGTAGAAGTGACCATAACTGTCATACTGGTTGCAATTATTCGTTTTATATGATGGAAGAACTGTTGTATTTATATTGTATTTTATGCTGCTGGCGTTCACTTCTTAGGCCCTAACTATTCGACCTGGTGGGACAACGCCCTGGAGTGAAGCCTAGGATGCTCGGAACGTAGAAATGACCACTATTTTCACACTGTTTGCAATTATTCATTTAATACGATGGAAAAGCTGTTGTATTTATATCGTATTTTATGCTTCTGGCGTTGACTTCTAAGGCCCTAGCTATTGGATCTAGTGGAGCAACGCCCTAGAGTGAAGCCTAGGTTGCCCGGAAAGGAGAAATGACCATCACTTTCAAACTGGTTGCATTAATCCTGTTATACGATGGAAAAACTGTTATATTTATATTGTATTTAATGCTTCTGGCGTTGACTTCTTAGCCCCTAACTATTCGATCTGGTGGAACAACGCAATAGAGTGAAGCCTAGGTTGCCCGGAACGTAGAATTGGCCATCACTTTCAAACTGGTTACAATTATTCCTGTTATATGATGGTAACACTGTTGTGTTTTTTTTGCATTTTATGGTTCGGGCGTTGACTTCTAAGGCCCTAACTATTCGATCTGGTGGAGCAATGCCTCAGAGTTAAGTCTAGGATGCCCGAAACGCCGAAATGATCATTACTTTCACGCTTGTTGCAATTATTCCTGTTATACGATGAAAAGGCTGTTTTATTTTTATTGTATTTTATGCTTCAGGCGTAGGCTTCCAAGGCCGTAGCTATTCGACATGGTGGAGCACCGCCCTAGAGTGAAGCCTAGGATGCTCGGAACGTAGAAATGACCATAACTTTCACACTGATTGCAATTAATCCTTTTATACGATGGAAAAACTGTTGCATTTTTATTGCATTTTATGCTTCGGGCGTTGACTTCTAGGGCCCTAACTACTCAATCTGTTGGAGCAACGCCCTAGGGTGAAGCCTAGGTTGCTCGGAACATAGAAATGACCATAACTTTCACACTGATTGCTATTATTCGTTTTGTACGATGGAAAAACTGTTATATTTATATTGTATTTTATGCTTCTGGCGGTGCCTTCTTAGGCCCTAAGTGTTCGATCTGGTGGAACAACGCTCTAGCGTGAAGCCTACGCTGCCCGGAACGTAGAAATGACCATCACGTTCACAGTGGTTGCAATTATTCCTGATATACGATGGAAAAACTCTTGTATATTTATTGTATTTTATGCTTCTGGCGTTGACTTCTTATGCCGTAACTATTCGATCTGGTGGAGCAACGCCCTGGAGTGAAGCCTAGGTTGCGCGGAACGTAGAATTGGCCATCACTTTCAAACTGGTTGCAATTATTCCCGTTATATGATGGAAACACTGTTGTATTTTTATTGCATTTCATGCTTCGGGCGTTGACTTATAAGGCCCTAACTATTCCATCTGTTGGAGCAACGGCCTAGCGTGAAGCCTAGGTTGCTCGGAAAGTAGAAATGACCATAAGTTTCATACTGGTTGCAATTATTCGTTTTATACAATGGAAAAACTGTTGTATTTATATTGTATTTTATGCTTCTGGCGTTGACATCTAAGGCCCTAGCTATTCGATCTAGTGGAGCAACACCCTAGAGTGAAGCCTAGGTTGCCCGTAAAGGAGAAATGACCATCACTTTCAAACTGGTTGCATTAATCCTGTTATACGCTGGAAAAACTGTTATATTTATATTGTATTTAATGCTTCTGGCGTTGGCTTCTTAGCCCCTAACTATTCGATCTGGTGGAACAACGCAATAGAGTGAATCCTAGGTTGCCCGGAACGTAGAATTGGCCATCACTTTCAAACTGGTTGCAATTATTCCTGTCATATGATGGTAACACTGTTGTATTTTTTTTGCATTTTATGGTTCGGGCGTTGACTTCTACGGCCCTAACTATTCAACCTGTTGGAGGAACGCCCTAGCGTGAAGCCTAGGTTGCTCGGAAAGTAGAAATGATAATAAGTTTCATACTGGTTGCAATTATTCGTTTTATACGATGGAAAAACTGTACTATTTATTTTGTATTTTATGCTTCGGGCGTTGACTTCTAAGGCCCTAGCTATTCGATCTGGTGGAACAACGCCCTAGAGTGAAGCCTAGGTTGCCTGGAACGTACGAATGCCCATCACCTTCACACTGGTTGCAATTATTCGTTTTATACGATGGAGAAGCTGTTGTATTTACACCGTATTTTATGCATCTGGCGTTCACTTCTTATGCCCTAACTATTCCATCTGGTGGAACAACGCCCTGGGGTGAATCCTAGGTTGCTCGGAATGTAGAAATGACCATAACATTCACACTGGTTGAAATTATTCGTTTTATACGATGGAAAAACTGTTATATTTATATTGTGTTTTATGCTTCTGGCGTTGATTTCTTAGGCTCTAACTATTCAATCTGGTGGAACAACGTCCTAGAGTGAGGCCTAGGTTGCCCGGAACGTAGAAACGACCACACTTCCATACTGGTAGCAATTATTCGTTTTATACGATGGAAAAACTGTTGTATTTATATTGTATTTTATGCTTCTGGCGTTGACTTCTAAGGCACTAACTATTCGATCTGGTGGAGCAACGCCCTAGAGTGAAGCCCAGGTTGCCCGGAACGTAGAAGTGACCATAACTGTCATACTGGTTGCAATTATTCGTTTTATATGATGGAAGAACTGTTGTATTTATATTGTATTTTATGCTGCTGGCGTTCACTTCTTAGGCCCTAACTATTCGACCTGGTGGAACAACGCCCTGGAGTAAGCCTAGGATGCTCGGAACGTAGAAATGACCACTATTTTCACACTGTTTGCAATTATTCATTTAATACGATGGAAAAGCTGTTGTATTTATATCGTATTTTATGCTTCGGGCGTTGACTTCTTAGGCCCTAACACTTCGATCTGGTGGAGCAACGCCCTACAGTGAAGCCTAGGTGGCCCGGAACGTAGAAATGACCATCACCTACAAACTGGTTGCAATTAATCCTTTTATACGATGGAAAAACTGTTGCATTTTTATTGCATTTTATGCTTCGGGCGTTGACTTCTAAGGCCCTAACTATTCAATCTGTTGGAGCAACGCCCTAGGGTGAAGCCTAGGTTCCCGGAACATAGAAATGACCATAACTTTCACACTGATTGCTATTATTCGTTTTATACGATGGAAAAACTGTTATATTTATATTGTATTTTATGCTTCTGGCGGTGCCCTCTTAGGCCCTAAGTGTTCGACCTGGTGGAACAACGCTCTAGCGTGAAGCCTACGCTGCCCGGAACGTAGAAATGACCATCACGCTCACACTGGTTGCAATTATTCCTGATATACGATGGAAAAACTCTTGTATATTTATTGTATTTTATGCTTCGGGCGTAGACTTCTATGGCCCTACCTATTCTATCTGGTGGATCAACGCCCCAGAGTGAAGCCTAGGTTGTTCGGAATGTAGAAATGACCATAACATTCACACTGGTTGAAATTATTCGTTTTATACGATAGAGAAACTGTTATATTTATATTGTATTTTATGCTTCTACCGTTGATTTCATAGGCCCTAACTATTCAGTCTGGTGGAACAACGCCCTAGAGTGAGGCCTAGGTTGCCCCGAACGTAGAAATGATCATCACTTTCAAACTGGTTGCAATTATTCCTGTTATATGATGGAAAAACTGTTTTATTTTTATTGCATTTTATGCTTCTGGCGTTAACTTCTTAGGCCGTAACTATTCGATCTGGTGGAGCAACGCCCTGGAGTGAAGCCTAGGTTGCGCGGAACGTAGAATTGGCCATCACTTTCAAACTGGTTGCAATTATTCCCGTTATATGATGGAAACACTGTTGTATTTTTATTGCATTTTATGCTTCGGGCGTTGACTTATAAGGCCCTAACTATTCCATCTGTTGGAGCAACGGCCTAGCGTGAAGCCTAGGTTGCTCGGAAAGTAGAAATGACCATAAGTTTCATACTGGTTGCAATTATTCGTTTTATACAATGGAAAAACTGTTGTATTTATATTGTATTTTATGCTTCTGGCGTTGACTTCTAAGGCCCTAGCTATTCGATCTAGTGGAGCAACGCCCTAGAGTGAAGCCTAGGTTGCCCGGAAAGGAGAAACGACCATCACTTTCAAACTGGTTGCATTAATCCTGTTATACGATGGAAAAACTGTTATATTTATATTGTATTTAATGCTTCTGGCGTTGACTTCTTAGCCCCTAACTATTCGATCTGGTGGAACAACGCAATAGAGTGAAGCCTAGGTTGCCCGGAACGTAGAATTGGCCATCACTTTCAAACTGGTTGCAATTATTCCTGTCATATGATGGTAACACTGTTGTATTTTTTTTGCATTTTATGCTTCCGGCGTCGACTTCTAAGGCCCTAACTAATCAATCTGTTGGAGCGACGCCCTAGGGTGAAGCCTAGGTTGTCCGGAACGTAGAAATGACGTTAACTTTCATACTGGTTGCAATTATTCGTTTTATACGATGGAAAAACTGTTGTATTTATATTGTATTTTATGCTTCTGGCGTTGACTTCTAAGGCACTAACTATTCGATCTGGTGGAGCAACGCCCTAGAGTGAAGCCCAGGTTGCCCGGAACGTAGAAATGACCATAACTGTCATACTGGTTGCAATTATTCGTTTTATATGATGGAAGAACTGTTGTATTTATATTGTATTTTATCCTGCTGGCGTTCACTTCTTAGGCCCTAACTATTCGACCTGGTGGAACAACGCCCTGGAGTGAAGCCTAGGATGCTCGGAACGTAGAAATGACCACTATTTTCACACTGTTTGCAATTATTCATTTAATACGATGGAAAAGCTGTTGTATTTATATCGTATTTTATGCTTCTGGCGTTGACTTCTAAGGCCCTAGCTATTCGATCTAGTGGAGCAACGCCCTAGAGTGAAGCCTAGGTTGCCCGGAAAGGAGAAATGGCCATCACTTTCAAACTGGTTGCATTAATCCTGTTATACGCTGGAAAAACTGTTATATTTATATTGTATTTAATGCTTCTGGCGTTGAATTCTTAGCCCCTAACCATTCGATCTGGTGGAACAACGCAATAGAGTGAAGCCTAGGTTGCCCGGAACGTAGAATTGGCCATCACTTTCAAACTGGTTACAATTATTCCTGTTATATGATGGTAACACTGTTGTGTTTTTTTTGCATTTTATGGTTCGGGCGTTGACTTCTAAGGCCCTAACTATTCGATCTGGTGGAGCAATGCCTCAGAGTTAAGTCTAGGATGCCCGAAACGCCGAAATGATCATTACTTTCACGCTTGTTGCAATTATTCCTGTTATACGATGAAAAGGCTGTTTTATTTTTATTGTATTTTATGCTTCAGGCGTAGGCTTCCAAGGCCGTAGCTATTCGACATGGTGGAGCACCGCCCTAGAGTGAAGCCTAGGATGCTCGGAACGTAGAAATGACCATAACTTTCACACTGATTGCAATTAATCCTTTTATACGATGGAAAACTGTTGCATTTTTATTGCATTTTATGCTTCGGGCGTTGACTTCTAGGGCCCTAACTACTCAATCTGTTGGAGCAACGCCCTAGGGTGAAGCCTAGGTTGCTCGGAACATAGAAATGACCATAACTTTCACACTGATTGCTATTATTCGTTTTGTACGATGGAAAAACTGTTATATTTATATTGTATTTTATGCTTCTGGCGGTGCCTTCTTAGGCCCTAAGTGTTCGATCTGGTGGAACAACGCTCTAGCGTGAAGCCTACGCTGCCCGGAACGTAGAAATGACCATCACGTTCACAGTGGTTGCAATTATTCCTGATATACGATGGAAAAACTCTTGTATATTTATTGTATTTTATGCTTCTGGCGTTGACTTCTTAGGCCGTAACTATTCGATCTGGTGGAGCAACGCCCTGGAGTGAAGCCTAGGTTGCGCGGAACGTAGAATTGGCCATCACTTTCAAACTGGTTGCAATTATTCCCGTTATATGATGGAAACACTGTTGTATTTTTATTGCATTTCATGCTTCGGGCGTTGACTTATAAGGCCCTAACTATTCCATCTGTTGGAGCAACGGCCTAGCGTGAAGCCTAGGTTGCTCGGAAGGTAGAAATGACCATAAGTTTCATACTGGTTGCAATTATTCGTTTTATACAATGGAAAAACTGTTGTATTTGTATTGTATTTTATGCTTCTGGCGTTGACATCTAAGGCCCTAGCTATTCGATCTAGTGGAGCAACACCCTAGAGTGAAGCCTAGGTTGCCCGGAAAGGAGAAATGACCATCACTTTCAAACTGGTTGCATTAATCCTGTTATACGCTGGAAAAACTGTTATATTTATATTGTATTTAATGCTTCTGGCGTTGGCTTCTTAGCCCCTAACTATTCGATCTGGTGGAACAACGCAATAGAGTGAATCCTAGGTTGCCCGGAACGTAGAATTGGCCATCACTTCCAAACTGGTTGCAATTATTCCTGTCATATGATGGTAACACTGTTGTATTTTTTTTGCATTTTATGGTTCGGGCGTTGACTTCTACGGCCCTAACTATTCAACCTGTTGGAGGAACGCCCTAGCGTGAAGCCTAGGTTGCTCGGAAAGTAGAAATGATAATAAGTTTCATACTGGTTGCAATTATTCGTTTTATACGATGGAAAAACTGTACTATTTATTTTGTATTTTATGCTTCGGGCGTTGACTTCTAAGGCCCTAGCTATTCGATCTGGTGGAACGACGCCCTAGAGTGAAGCCTAGGTTGCCTGGAACGTACAAATGCCCATCACCTTCACACTGGTTGCAATTATTCGTTTTATACGATGGAGAAGCTGTTGTATTTACACCGTATTTTATGCATCTGGCGTTCACTTCTTATGCCCTAACTATTCCATCTGGTGGAACAACGCCCTGAGGTGAATCCTAGGTTGCTCGGAATGTAGAAATGACCATAACATTCACACTGGTTGAAATTATTCGTTTTATACGATGGAAAAACTGTTATATTTATATTGTGTTTTATGCTTCTGGCGTTGATTTCTTAGGCTCTAACTATTCAATCTGGTGGAACAACGTCCTAGAGTGAGGCCTAGGTTGCCCGGAACGTAGAAACGACCACACTTCCATACTGGTAGCAATTATTCGTTTTATACGATGGAAAAACTGTTGTATTTATATTGTATTTTATGCTTCTGGCGTTGACTTCTAAGGCACTAACTATTCGATCTGGTGGAGCAACGCCCTAGAGTGAAACCCAGGTTGCCCGGAACGTAGAAATGACCATAAGTTTCATACTGGTTGCAATTATTCGTTTTATATGATGGAAGAACTGTTGTATTTATATTGTATTTTATGCTGCTGGCGTTCACTTCTAAGGCCCTAACTATTCGACCTGGTGGAACAACGCCCTGGAGTGAAGCCTAGGATGCTCGGAACGTAGAAATGACCACTATTTTCACACTGTTTGCAATTATTCATTTAATACGATGGAAAAGCTGTTGTATTTATATCGTATTTTATGCTTCGGGCGTTGACTTCTTAGGCCCTAACACTTCGATCTGGTGGAGCAACGCCCTACAGTGAAGCCTAGGTTGCCCGGAACGTAGAAATGACCATCACCTACAAACTGGTTGCAATTAATCCTTTTATACGATGGAAAAACTGTTGCATTTTTATTGCATTTTATGCTTCGGGCGTTGACTTCTAAGGCCCTGACTATTCAATCTGTTGGAGCAACGCCCTAGGGTGAAGCCTAGGTTCCCGGAACATAGAAATGACCATAACTTTCACACTGATTGCTATTATTCGTTTTATACGATGGAAAAACTGTTATATTTATATTGTATTTTATGCTTCTGGCGGTGCCCTCTTAGGCCCTAAGTGTTCGACCTGGTGGAACAACGCTCTAGCGTGAAGCCTACGCTGCCCGGAACGTAGAAATGACCATCACGCTCACACTGGTTGCAATTATTCCTGATATACGATGGAAAAACTCTTGTATATTTATTGTATTTTATGCTTCGGGCGTAGACTTCTATGGCCCTACCTATTCTATCTGGTGGATCAACGCCCCAGAGTGAAGCCTAGGTTGTTCGGAATGTAGAAATGACCATAACATTCACACTGGTTGAAATTATTCGTTTTATACGATAGAGAAACTGTTATATTTATATTGTATTTTATGCTTCTACCGTTGATTTCATAGGCCCTAACTGTTCAGTCTGGTGGAACAACGCCCTAGAGTGAGGCCTAGGTTGCCCCGAACGTAGAAATGATCATCACTTTCAAACTGGTTGCAATTATTCCTGTTATATGATGGAAAAACTGTTTTATTTTTATTGCATTTTATGCTTCTGGCGTTAACTTCTTAGGCCGTAACTATTCGATCTGGTGGAGCAACGCCCTGGAGTGAAGCCTAGGTTGCGCGGAACGTAGAATTGGCCATCACTTTCAAACTGGTTGCAATTATTCCCGTTATATGATGGAAACACTGTTGTATTTTTATTGCATTTTATGCTTCGGGCGTTGACTTATAAGGCCCTAACTATTCCATCTGTTGGAGCAACGGCCTAGCGTGAAGCCTAGGTTGCTCGGAAAGTAGAAATGATAATAAGTTTCATACTGGTTGCAATTATTCGTTTTATACGATGGAAAAACTGTACTATTTATTTTGTATTTTATGCTTCGGGCGTTGACTTCTAAGGCCCTAGCTATTCGATCTGGTGGAACGACGCCCTAGAGTGAAGCCTAGGTTGCCTGGAACGTACAAATGCCCATCACCTTCACACTGGTTGCAATTATTCGTTTTATACGATGGAGAAGCTGTTGTATTTACACCGTATTTTATGCATCTGGCGTTCACTTCTTATGCCCTAACTATTCCATCTGGTGGAACAACGCCCTGAGGTGAATCCTAGGTTGGTCGGAATGTAGAAATGACCATAACATTCACACTGGTTGAAATTATTCGTTTTATACGATGGAAAAACTGTTATATTTATATTGTGTTTTATGCTTCTGGCGTTGATTTCTTAGGCTCTAACTATTCAATCTGGTGGAACAACGTCCTAGAGTGAGGTCTAGGTTGCCCGGAACGTAGAAACGACCACACTTCCATACTGGTAGCAATTATTCGTTTTATACGATGGAAAAACTGTTGTATTTATATTGTATTTTATGCTTCTGGCGTTGACTTCTAAGGCACTAACTATTCGATCTGGTGGAGCAACGCCCTAGAGTGAAACCCAGGTTGCCCGGAACGTAGAAATGACCATAAGTTTCATACTGGTTGCAATTATTCGTTTTATATGATGGAAGAACTGTTGTATTTATATTGTATTTTATGCTGCTGGCGTTCACTTCTAAGGCCCTAACTATTCGACCTGGTGGAACAACGCCCTGGAGTGAAGCCTAGGATGCTCGGAACGTAGAAATGACCACTATTTTCACACTGTTTGCAATTATTCATTTAATACGATGGAAAAGCTGTTGTATTTATATCGTATTTTATGCTTCGGGCGTTGACTTCTTAGGCCCTAACACTTCGATCTGGTGGAGCAACGCCCTACAGTGAAGCCTAGGTTGCCCGGAACGTAGAAATGACCATCACCTACAAACTGGTTGCAATTAATCCTTTTATACGATGGAAAAACTGTTGCATTTTTATTGCATTTTATGCTTCGGGCGTTGACTTCTAAGGCCCTAACTATTCAATCTGTTGGAGCAACGCCCTAGGGTGAAGCCTAGGTTCCCGGAACATAGAAATGACCATAACTTTCACACTGATTGCTATTATTCGTTTTATACGATGGAAAAACTGTTATATTTATATTGTATTTTATGCTTCTGGCGGTGCCCTCTTAGGCCCTAAGTGTTCGACCTGGTGGAACAACGCTCTAGCGTGAAGCCTACGCTGCCCGGAACGTAGAAATGACCATCACGCTCACACTGGTTGCAATTATTCCTGATATACGATGGAAAAACTCTTGTATATTTATTGTATTTTATGCTTCGGGCGTAGACTTCTAAGGCACAAACTATTCCATCTGGTGGAGCAATGCCCTAGAGTGAAGCCTAGGTTGCCCGGAACGTAGAAATGACCATCACTTTCAAACTGGTTGAATTTTTCCTGTTATATGATGGAAAAACTGTTGTATTTTTATTGCATCTTATGCTTCGGGCATTGACTTCTAAGGTCCTAACTATTCGATCTGGTGGAACAACTCCTTGGGGTGGAGACTAGGTTGCCGGGAACGTAGAAATGACCATAACTTTCATACTGGTGGCAATTATTCGTTTTATATGATGGAAAAACTGTTGTATTTATATTGTATTTTATGCTGCTGGCGTTCAGTTCTTAGGCCCTAACTATTCGATCTGGTGGCACAACGCCCTGGGGTGACGCCTAGGTTGCCCGGAACGTAGAAATGACCATAACTTTCACACTGGTTGCTATTATTCGTTTTATACGATGGAGAAACTGTTGTATTTATATTGTATTTTATGCTTCTGGCGTTGACTTCTAAGGCACAAACTATTCCATCTGGTGGAGCAATGCCCTAGAGTGAAGCCTAGGTTGCCCGGAACGTAGAAATGACCATCACTTTCAAACTGGATGAATTATTCCTGTTATATGATGGAAAAACTGTTGTATTTTTATTGCATCTTATGCTTCGGGCATTGTCTTCTAAGGTCCTAACTATTCGATCTGGTGGAACAACTCCTTGGGGTGGAGCCTAGGTTGCCGGGAACGTAGAAATGACCATAACTTTCACACTGGTCGCTATTATTCGTTTTATACGATGGAGAAACTGTTATATTTATATTGTATTTTATGCTTCTGGCTTTGCCTTCTTAGGCCCTAGCTGCCCGATCAGGTGGAACAACGCCCCAGAGTGAAGCCTAGGTTGTTCGGAATGTAGAAATGACCATAACATTCACACTGGTTGAAATTATTCGTTTTATACGATAGAGAAACTGTTATATTTATATTGTATTTTATGCTTCTACCGTTGATTTCATAGGCCCTAACTGTTCAGTCTGGTGGAACAACGCCCTAGAGTGAGGCCTAGGTTGCCCCGAACGTAGAAATGATCATCACTTTCAAACTGGTTGCAATTATTCCTGTTATATGATGGAAAAACTGTTTTATTTTTATTGCATTTTATGCTTCTGGCGTTAACTTCTTAGGCCGTAACTATTCGATCTGGTGGAGCAACGCCCTGGAGTGAAGCCTAGGTTGCGCGGAACGTAGAATTGGCCATCACTTTCAAACTGGTTGCAATTATTCCCGTTATATGATGGAAACACTGTTGTATTTTTATTGCATTTTATGCTTCGGGCGTTGACTTATAAGGCCCTAACTATTCCATCTGTTGGAGCAACGGCCTAGCGTGAAGCCTAGGTTGCTCGGAAAGTAGAAATGATAATAAGTTTCATACTGGTTGCAATTATTCGTTTTATACGATGGAAAAACTGTACTATTTATTTTGTATTTTATGCTTCGGGCGTTGACTTCTAAGGCCCTAGCTATTCGATCTGGTGGAACGACGCCCTAGAGTGAAGCCTAGGTTGCCTGGAACGTACAAATGCCCATCACCTTCACACTGGTTGCAATTATTCGTTTTATACGATGGAGAAGCTGTTGTATTTACACCGTATTTTATGCATCTGGCGTTCACTTCTTATGCCCTAACTATTCCATCTGGTGGAACAACGCCCTGAGGTGAATCCTAGGTTGGTCGGAATGTAGAAATGACCATAACATTCACACTGGTTGAAATTATTCGTTTTATACGATGGAAAAACTGTTATATTTATATTGTGTTTTATGCTTCTGGCGTTGATTTCTTAGGCTCTAACTATTCAATCTGGTGGAACAACGTCCTAGAGTGAGGTCTAGGTTGCCCGGAACGTAGAAACGACCACACTTCCATACTGGTAGCAATTATTCGTTTTATACGATGGAAAAACTGTTGTATTTATATTGTATTTTATGCTTCTGGCGTTGACTTCTAAGGCACTAACTATTCGATCTGGTGGAGCAACGCCCTAGAGTGAAACCCAGGTTGCCCGGAACGTAGAAATGACCATAAGTTTCATACTGGTTGCAATTATTCGTTTTATATGATGGAAGAACTGTTGTATTTATATTGTATTTTATGCTGCTGGCGTTCACTTCTAAGGCCCTAACTATTCGACCTGGTGGAACAACGCCCTGGAGTGAAGCCTAGGATGCTCGGAACGTAGAAATGACCACTATTTTCACACTGTTTGCAATTATTCATTTAATACGATGGAAAAGCTGTTGTATTTATATCGTATTTTATGCTTCGGGCGTTGACTTCTTAGGCCCTAACACTTCGATCTGGTGGAGCAACGCCCTACAGTGAAGCCTAGGTTGCCCGGAACGTAGAAATGACCATCACCTACAAACTGGTTGCAATTAATCCTTTTATACGATGGAAAAACTGTTGCATTTTTATTGCATTTTATGCTTCGGGCGTTGACATCTAAGGCCCTAACTATTCAATCTGTTGGAGCAACGCCCTAGGGTGAAGCCTAGGTTCCCGGAACATAGAAATGACCATAACTTTCACACTGATTGCTATTATTCGTTTTATACGATGGAAAAACTGTTATATTTATATTGTATTTTATGCTTCTGGCGGTGCCCTCTTAGGCCCTAAGTGTTCGACCTGGTGGAACAACGCTCTAGCGTGAAGCCTACGCTGCCCGGAACGTAGAAATGACCATCACGCTCACACTGGTTGCAATTATTCCTGATATACGATGGAAAAACTCTTGTATATTTATTGTATTTTATGCTTCGGGCGTAGACTTCTATGGCCCTACCTATTCTATCTGGTGGATCAACGCCCCAGAGTGAAGCCTAGGTTGTTCGGAATGTAGAAATGACCATAACATTCACACTGGTTGAAATTATTCGTTTTATACGATAGAGAAACTGTTATATTTATATTGTATTTTATGCTTCTACCGTTGATTTCATAGGCCCTAACTGTTCAGTCTGGTGGAACAACGCCCTAGAGTGAGGCCTAGGTTGCCCCGAACGTAGAAATGATCATCACTTTCAAACTGGTTGCAATTATTCCTGTTATATGATGGAAAAACTGTTTTATTTTTATTGCATTTTATGCGTCTGGCGTTAACTTCTTAGGCCCTAACTATTCGATCTGGTGGAGCAACGCCCTGGAGTGAAGCCTAGGTTGCGCGGAACGTAGAATTGGCCATCACTTTCAAACTGGTTGCAATTATTCCCGTTATATGATGGAAACACTGTTGTATTTTTATTGCATTTTATGCTTCGGGCGTTGACTTATAAGGCCCTAACTATTCCATCTGTTGGAGCAACGGCCTAGCGTGAAGCCTAGGTTGCTCGGAAAGTAGAAATGACCATAAGTTTCATACTGGTTGCAATTATTCGTTTTATACAATGGAAAAACTGTTGTATTTATATTGTATTTTATGCTTCTGGCGTTCACTTCTTAGGCCCTAACTATTCGACCTGGTGGAACAACGCCCTGGAGTGAAGCCTAGGATGCTCGGAACGTAGAAATGACCACTATTTTCACACTGTTTGCAATTATTCATTTAATACGATGGAAAAGCTGTTGTATTTATATCGTATTTTATGCTTCTGGCGTTGACTTCTAAGGCCCTAGCTATTCGATCTAGTGGAGCAACGCCCTAGAGTGAAGCCTAGGTTGCCCGGAAAGGAGAAATGGCCATCACTTTCAAACTGGTTGCATTAATCCTGTTATACGCTGGAAAAACTGTTATATTTATATTGTATTTAATGCTTCTGGCGTTGAATTCTTAGCCCCTAACCATTCGATCTGGTGGAACAACGCAATAGAGTGAAGCCTAGGTTGCCCGGAACGTAGAATTGGCCATCACTTTCAAACTGGTTACAATTATTCCTGTTATATGATGGTAACACTGTTGTGTTTTTTTTGCATTTTATGGTTCGGGCGTTGACTTCTAAGGCACTAACTATTCGATCTGGTGGAGCAATGCCTCAGAGTTAAGTCTAGGATGCCCGAAACGCCGAAATGATCATTACTTTCACGCTTGTTGCAATTATTCCTGTTATACGATGAAAAGGCTGTTTTATTTTTATTGTATTTTATGCTTCAGGCGTAGGCTTCCAAGGCCGTAGCTATTCGACATGGTGGAGCACCGCCCTAGAGTGAAGCCTAGGATGCTCGGAACGTAGAAATGACCATAACTTTCACACTGATTGCAATTAATCCTTTTATACGATGGAAAAACTGTTGCATTTTTATTGCATTTTATGCTTCGGGCGTTGACTTCTAGGGCCCTAACTACTCAATCTGTTGGAGCAACGCCCTAGGGTGAAGCCTAGGTTGCTCGGAACATAGAAATGACCATAACTTTCACACTGATTGCTATTATTCGTTTTGTACGATGGAAAAACTGTTATATTTATATTGTATTTTATGCTTCTGGCGGTGCCTTCTTAGGCCCTAAGTGTTCGATCTGGTGGAACAACGCTCTAGCGTGAAGCCTACGCTGCCCGGAACGTAGAAATGACCATCACCTACAAACTGGTTGCAATTAATCCTTTTATACGATGGAAAAACTGTTGCATTTTTATTGCATTTTATGCTTCGGGCGTTGACTTCTAAGGCCCTACCTATTCTATCTGGTGGATCAACGCCCCAGAGTGAAGCCTAGGTTGTTCGGAATGTAGAAATGACCATAACATTCACACTGGTTGAAATTATTCGTTTTATACGATAGAGAAACTGTTATATTTATATTGTATTTTATGCTTCTACCGTTGATTTCATAGGCCCTAACTGTTCAGTCTGGTGGAACAACGACCTAGAGTGAGGCCTAGGTTGCCCCGAACGTAGAAATGATCATCACTTTCAAACTGGTTGCAATTATTCCTGTTATATGATGGAAAAACTGTATTATTTTTATTGCATTTTATGCTTCTGGCGTTAACTTCTTAGGCCGTAACTATTCGATCTGGTGGAGCAACGCCCTGGAGTGAAGCCTAGGTTGCGCGGAACGTAGAATTGGCCATCACTTTCAAACTGGTTGCAATTATTCCCGTTATATGATGGAAACACTGTTGTATTTTTATTGCATTTTATGCTTCGGGCGTTGACTTATAAGGCCCTAACTATTCCATCTGTTGGAGCAACGGCCTAGCGTGAAGCCTAGGTTGCTCGGAAAGTAGAAATGACCATAAGTTTCATACTGGTTGCAATTATTCGTTTTATACAATGGAAAAACTGTTGTATTTATATTGTATTTTATGCTTCTGGCGTTGACTTCTAAGGCCCTAGCTATTCGATCAAGTGGAGCAACGCCCTAGAGTGAAGCCTAGGTTGCCCGGAAAGGAGAAATGACCACTATTTTCACACTGTTTGCAATTATTCATTTAATACGATGGAAAAGCTGTTATATTTATATTGTATTTAATGCTTCTGGCGTTGACTTCATAGCCCCTAACTATTCGATCTGGTGGAACAACGCCCTAGAGTGAAGCCTAGGTTGCCCGGAAAGGAGAAATGGCCATCACTTTCAAACTGGTTGCAATTATTCCTGTCATATGATGGTAACACTGTTGTATTTTTTTTGCATTTTATGCTTCGGGCGTTGACTTCTAAGGCACTAACTATTCGATCTGGTGGAGCAACGCCCTAGAGTGAACCCCAGGTTGCCTGGAACGTAGAAATGACCATAAGTTTCATACTGGTTGCAATGATTCGTTTTAAACGATGGAAAAACTGTTGTATTTATATTGCATTTTATGCTTCTGGCGTTCACTTCTCAGGCCCTAACTATTCGATCTGCTGGAACAACGCCCTAGAGTGAAGCCTAGGTTGCCTGGAACGTACAAATGCCCATCACCTTCACACGGGTTGCAATTATTCCTGTTATAGGATGGAAAGACTGTTGTATTTTTATTGTATTTTATGCTTCAGGCGTTGACTTCTGAGGCCGAAGCTATTCGATGTGGTGGAAGAACGCCATAGAGTGAAGCCTATGTTGCCCGGAACGTAGAAATGACCATAACTTTCATACTGGTTGCAATTATTCGTTTTATATGATGGAAAAGCTGTTGTATTTTTATTGCATTTTATGCTTCGGGCATTGACTTCTAAGGTCCTAACTATTCAATCTGTAGGAGCAACGCACTAGGGTGACGCCTAGGTTGCCCGGTACGTAGAAATGACCATAACCTTTACACTGCTAGCATTTATTCGTTTTATACAATGGAAAAACTGTCCTATTTATTTTGCATTTTATCCTTCGGGCGTTGACTTCTAAGGCCCTAACTGATTGATCTGGAGGAGCAACGCCCTAGAGTGAAGCCTAGATTGCCCGGAACGTTGAAATGACCATAAATTTCACACTGGTTGCTAATATTCATCTTATACGATGGAAAAACTGTTATATTTATATTGTATTTTATACTTATGGCGTTGAATTCTAAGTCCCAAGCTATTTGATCTGGTGGAGCAACGCCCTAAAGTGAAACCTAGGTTACCCGGAACGTAGAAATGACCAGTACTTTCACACTGTTTGCAGTTATTCCTGTTATACGATGGAAAAACTGTTGCATCATTATTGTATTTTATGCTTCTGGCGTTGACTTCTAAGGCCCTAACTATTCGATCAGGTGGAGCAACGCCCCAGAGTGAAACCTAGGTTGCTCGAAATGTAGAAATGACCATAACGTTCACACTGGTTGCAATTATTCATTCTATACGATGGAAAAACTGTTGTACTTATATTGTATTTTATTCTTAAGGCGTTGAATTCTAAGTCCCTACCTATTCCATATGGTGGAGCAACGCCCTAGAGTAAAACCTAGGTTACACGGAAAGTAGAAATGACCAGTACTTTCATACTGTTTGCAGTTATTCCTGTTATACGATGGAAAAACTTTTGCATCTATATTGTATTTTATGCTTCTGGCGTTGACTTCTAAGGCCCTAGCTATTCGATTTGGTGGAGCAACGCCCTAGAGTGGGGCCTAGGTTGCCCGGTACGTAGAAATGTCCATTACTTTCACACTGTTTGCAAATATACATTGTATACGATGGAAAATCTGTTGTAGTTATGTTGCATTTTATGCTTCTGGCGCTGACTTCTTAGGCCCTAACTATTTTATCTGGTGGAACAACGCCCTAAAGTGAAGCCTAGGTTGCCCGGAACGTAGAAGTGACCATAACTTCCACACTGGTTGCTATCATTCGTTTTATATGATGGAAAAACTGTGTATCTATATTGTATTTTATGCTTCTGGCGTTGACTTCTAAGGCCGTAGCTATTCGATGTGTTGGAAGAACGCCATAGAGTGAAGCCTAGGTTGCCCGGAACGTAGAAATGACCACAACTTTTACACTGGTAGCAATTATTCGTTTTATACAATGGAAAAACTGTTCTATTTATTTTGTATTTAATGCTTCGGGCGTTGACTTCTTAGGCCCTAACTATTCGATCTGGTGGAAGAATGCCCTAGTGTGAAGCCTAGGTTGCCCGGAAGGTAGAAATGACCATAACTTTCACACTGGTTGCAATTATTCGTTTTATACGATGGAAAAACTGTTCTATTTATTTTGTATTTTATGCTTCGGGCGTTGACTTCTTAGGCCCTAACTATTCGATCTGGTGGAACAACACCCTAGAGTGAAGCCTAGGTTGCCTGGAACGTAGAAATGACCATCACTTTTACACGGGTTGCAATTATTCCTGTTATAGGATGGAAAGACTGCTGTATTTTTATTGTATTTTAAGCTTCTCGCGTTGACTTCTAACGCCCTAACTATTCGATCAGGTGGAGCAACGCCCTAGAGTGAAACCTAGGTTGCTCGAAATGTAGAAATGACCATAACTTTCACACTGGTTGCAATTATTCATTTTATACCATGGAAAAACTGTTGTACTTATATTGTATTTTATCCTTATGGCGTTGAATTCTAAGTCCCTAGCTATTCGATATGATGGAGCAACGCCCTAGAGTGAAATCTAGGTTACCCGGAACGTAGAAATGGCCAGTACTTTCATACTGTTTGCAGTTATTCCTGTTATACTATGGAAAAACTTTTGCATCTGTATTGTATTTTATGCTTCTGGCGTTGACTTCTAAGGCACTAACTATTCGATCTGGTGGAGCAACTCCATAGAATGCAGCCGAGGTTGCCCGGAACGTAGAATTGTGCATCACTTTCAAACTGGTTGCAATTATTCCTGTTATATGATGGAAACACTGTTGTATTTTTATTGCATTTTATGCGTCGGGCGTTGACTTCTAAGGCCCTATCTATACAATCTGTAAAAGCAACGCCCTAGGGTGAAGCCTATGTTGCTCGGAAAGTAGAAATGACCATAAGTTTCATACTGGTTTCAATTATTCGTTTTATACGATGGAAAAACTGTTGTATTTATATTGTGCTTTATGTTTCTGGCGTTGAATTCTAAGTCCATAGCTATTCGATCTGGTGGAGCAACGCCCTAGAGTGAAGCCTAGGTTGCCCGGAACGTAGAAATGACCATTACTTTCACACTGTTTGCAATTATTCATTTTATACGATGTAAAAGCTGTTGTATTTATATTGTATTTTATGCTTCTGGGGTTGACTTCTTAGGCCCTAACAATTCGATCTGGTGGAACAACGCCCTAGAGTGAAGCCTAGGTTGCCTGGAACGTACAAATGACCATCACTTTCACACGGGTTGCTATTATTCCTGTTATAGGATGGAAAGACTGTTGTATGTTTATTGTATTTTATGCTTCAGGCGTTGACTTCTGACGCCGTAGCTATTCGATGTGGTGGAAGAACGCCATAGAGTGTAGCCTAGGTTGCCCGGAACGTAGAAATGACCATAACTTTCTTACTGGAGGCAATTATTCGTTTTATATGATGGAAAAACTGTTGTATTTATATTGTATTTTATGCTGCTGGCGTTCAGTTCTTAGGCCCTAACTATTCGATCTGGTGGCACAACGCCCTGGGGTGAAGCCTAGGTTGCCCGGAACGTTGAAATGACCATAACTTTCACACTGGTTGCTATTATTCGTTTTATACGATGGAAATACTGTTGTATTTATATTGTATTTTATGCTTCTGGCGTTGACTTCTAAGGCACAAACTATTCCATCTGGTGGAGCAATGCCCTAGAGCGAAGCCTAGGTTGCCCGGTACGTAGAAATGACCATCACTTTCATACTGGTTGCAATTATTCGTTTTATATGATGGAAAAACTGTTGTATTTATATTGTATTTTATGCTTCTGGCGTTCACTTCTTAGGCCCTAACTACTCGATCTGGTGGAACAACGCCCTAGGGTGAAGCCTAGGTTGCCCGGAACGTAGAAATGACGTTAACTTTCTTACTGGTTGCAATTACTCGTTTCATACGATTGAAAAGCTGTTGTATTTATATTGTATTTTATGCTTCTGGCGTTCACTTCTTAGGCCCTGACTATTCGATCTGGTGGAACAACGCTCTATGGTGAAGCCTAGGTTGACCGGAACGTAGAAATGACCATAACTTTCAAAATGGTTGCAAATATTCCTGTTATATGATGGAAAAGCTGTTGTATTTTTATTGCATTTTATGCTTCGGGCATTGACTTCTAAGGCCCTACCTATTCAGTCTGTTGGAGCAACGCCCTAGGGTGTAGCCTAGGTTGCCCGGAAAGTAGAAATGACAATAACTTTCATACTGGTTGCAATTACTCGTTTCAAACGATTGAAAAGCTGTTGTATTTATATTGTATTTTATGCTTCTGGCGTTCACTTCTTAGGCCCTGACTATCCGATCTGGTGGAACAACGCTCTATGGTGAAGCCTAGGTTGACCGGAACGTAGAAATGACCATCACTTTCAAACTGGTTGCAATTAATCCTTTTATACGATGGAAAAACTGTTGCATTTTTATTGCATTTTATGCTTCGGGCGTTGACTTCTAAGGCCCTAACTATTCAATCTGTTGGAGCAACGCCCTAGGGTGAAGCCTAGGTTGCCCGTAAAGTAGAAATAACCACAACTTTCATACTTGTTGCAATTGTTCGTTTTATACGATGGAAAAACTGTTGTATTTGTATTGTTTTTTATGCTCCTGGCGTTGACTTCTAAGGCCCTAACTATTCAATCTGTTGGAGCAACGCCCTAGCCTGTAGCCTAGGTTGCCCGGAAAGTAGGAATGACGACAGCTTTCATACTGGTTGCAATTACTCGTTTTATATGATGGAAAAACTGTTGTATTTATATTGTATTTTGTGCTTCTGGCGTTCACTTCTTAGGCCCTAACTATTCGATCTGGTGGAGCAACGCCCGAGAGTGAAGCCGAGGTTGCCCGGAACGTAGAAATGACCGTCACTTTCAAACTGGTTGCAATTATTCCTGTTATATGATGGAAAAACTGTTGTATTTTTATTGCATTTTGTGCTTCGGGGATTGACTTCTAAGGCCCCAACTATTCAATCTGTTGGAGCAACGCCCTAGGGTGTAGCCTAGGTTGCCCGGAACGTAGAAATGACCATAACTTTCACACTGGTCGCTATTATTCGTTTTATACGATGGAAAAACTGTTATATTTAAATTGTATTTTATGCTTCTGGCGTTGACTTCTTATGCCCTAACTATTCCATCTGGTGGAACAACACCCTAGGGTGATGCCTAGGTTGCCCGGAACGTAGAAATTACCATAACTTTCATACTGGTTGCAATTATTCGTTTTATATGATGGAAGAACTGTTGTATTTATATTGTATTTTATGCTGCTGGCGTTCACTTCTTAGGCCCTAACTATTCAATCGGTTGCGTCAACGCCCCAGAGTGAAGCCTAGGTTGCTCGGAATGTAGAAATGACCATAACATGCACACTGGTTGAAATTATTCGTTTTATACGATGGAAAAGCTGTTGCATCTTTATTGTATTTTATGCTTCTGGCGTTGACTTCTAAGGCCCTAACTATTGGATCTGGTGGAGCAACGCGCTAGAGTGAAGCCTAGGTTGCCCGGAACGTAGAAATGACCATCACTTTCAAACTGGTTGCAATTAATCCTTTTATACGATGGAAAAACTGTTGTATTTTTATTGCATTTTATGCTTCCGGCGTTGACTTCTAAGGCCCTAACTATTCAATCTGTTGGAGCAACGCCCTAGGGTGAAGCCTAGGTTGCCCGGAAGGTAGAAATGAGGTTAACTTTCATACTGGTTGCAATTATTCGTTTTATACGATGCAAAAACTGTTGTATTTACATTGTTTTTTATGCTTCTGGCGTTGACTTCTAAGGCACTAACTATTCGATCTGGTGGAGCAACGCCCTAGAGTGAAGCCGAGGTTGTCCGGAACGTAGAAATGACAATCACTTTCAAACTGGTTGCAATTATTCCGGTTATATGATGGAAAAACTGTTGTATTTTTAATGCATTTTATGCTTCGGGCATTGACTTCTAAGGCCCTACCTATTCAGTCTGTTGGAGCAACGCCCTAGGGTGTAGCCTAGGTTGCCCGGAAAGTAGAAATGACCACAACTTTCATACTGGTTGCAATTACTCGTTTTATATGATGGAAAAACTGTTCTATTTATATTGTATTTTATGCTTCTGGCGTTCACTTCTTAGGTCCTAACTATTCGATCTGCTGGAACAAAGCCATAGGGTGAAGCCTAGGTTGCCCGGAACGTAGAACTGACCATAACTTTTACACTGGTAGCAATTATTCGTTTTATACAATGGAAAACCTGTTCTATTTATTTTGTATTTTATGCTTCGGGCGTTGACTTCCAAGGCCCTAGCTGTTTGATCTGGTGGAGCAACGCACTAGAGGGATGCCTAGGTGGTCCGGAACGTAGAAATGACCATAACTTTCACACCGGTAGCAATTATTCGTTTTATACGATGGAAAAACTGTTGTACTTATATTGTATTTTATACTTCTGGCGTTGACTTCTTATGCCCTAACTATTCCATCTGGTGGAACAACGCCCTAGGGTGAAGCCTAGGTTGCCCGGAACGTAGAAATGGAAATAACTTTGACACCGATAGCAATTACACGTTTTATACGATGGAAAAACAGTTCTATTTATTTTGTATTTTATGCTTCGGCCGTTGACTTCTAAGGCCCTAACTATTCCATCTGTTGGAGCAACGCCCTAGGGTGAAGCCTAGGTTGCCCGGAAAGTAGAAATGACCATAACTTTCACACTGGTTGCAATTATTCGTTTTAAACGATGGAAAAGCTGTTGTATTTATACCGTATTTTATGCGTCTGGCGTTGACTTCTTATGCCCTAACAATTCGATTTGGTGGAACAACGACCTAGAGTGAGGCCTAGGTTGCCCGGAACGTAGAAATGACCATAACTTTCACACTGGTTGCTATTATTCGTTCTATACGATGGAAAAACTGTTGTATTTATATTGTATTTTATGCTTCTGGCGTTGACTTCTAAGGCACAAACTATTCCATCTGGTGGAGCAATGCCCTAGAGTGAAGCCTAGGTTGCCCGGAACGTAGAAATGACCATCACTTTCAAACTGGTTGAATTTTTCCTGTTATATGATGGAAAAACTGTTGTATTTTTATTGCATCTTATGCTTCGGGCATTGACTTCTAAGGTCCTAACTATTCGATCTGGTGGAGCAACTCCTTGGGGTGGAGCCTAGGTTGCCGGGAACGTAGAAATGACCATAACTTTCACACTGGTTACAATTATTCGTTTTATACGATGGAAAAGCTGTTGTATTTATATCGTATTTTATGCTTCTGGCGTTGACTTCTTAGGCCCTAACTATTCCATCTGGTGGAACAACGCCATAGGGTGAAGCCTAGGTTGCCCGGAAAGTAGAAATGACCATAACTTTCACACTGGTAGCAATTATTCGTTTTATACGATGGAAAAACTGTTCTATTTATTTTATATTTTATGCTTCGGGCGTTGACATCTAAGACCCTAACTATTCGATCTGGTGGAGCAACGCCCTAGAGCGAAGCCTAGGTTGCCCGGTACGTAGAAATGACCATCACTTTCATACTGGTTGCAATTATTCGTTTTATATGATGGAAAAACTGTTGTATTTATATTGTATTTTATGCTTCTGGCGTTCACTTCTTAGGCCCTAACTACTCGATCTGGTGGAACAACGCCCTAGGGTGAAGCCTAGGTTGCCCGGAACGTAGAAATGACGTTAACTTTCTTACTGGTTGCAATTACTCGTTTCATACGATTGAAAAGCTGTTGTATTTATATTGTATTTTATGCTTCTGGCGTTCACTTCTTAGGCCCTGACTATTCGATCTGGTGGAACAACGCTCTATGGTGAAGCCTAGGTTGACCGGAACGTAGAAATGACCATAACTTTCAAAATGGTTGCAAATATTCCTGTTATATGATGGAAAAGCTGTTGTATTTTTATTGCATTTTATGCTTCGGGCATTGACTTCTAAGGCCCTACCTATTCAGTCTGTTGGAGCAACGCCCTAGGGTGTAGCCTAGGTTGCCCGGAAAGTAGAAATGACAATAACTTTCATACTGGTTGCAATTACTCGTTTCAAACGATTGAAAAGCTGTTGTATTTATATTGTATTTTATGCTTCTGGCGTTCACTTCTTAGGCCCTGACTATCCGATCTGGTGGAACAACGCTCTATGGTGAAGCCTAGGTTGACCGGAACGTAGAAATGACCATCACTTTCAAACTGGTTGCAATTAATCCTTTTATACGATGGAAAAACTGTTGCATTTTTATTGCATTTTATGCTTCGGGCGTTGACTTCTAAGGCCCTAACTATTCAATCTGTTGGAGCAACGCCCTAGGGTGAAGCCTAGGTTGCCCGTAAAGTAGAAATAACCACAACTTTCATACTTGTTGCAATTGTTCGTTTTATACGATGGAAAAACTGTTGTATTTGTATTGTTTTTTATGCTCCTGGCGTTGACTTCTAAGGCCCTAACTATTCAATCTGTTGGAGCAACGCCCTAGCCTGTAGCCTAGGTTGCCCGGAAAGTAGGAATGACGACAGCTTTCATACTGGTTGCAATTACTCGTTTTATATGATTTAAAAACTGTTGTATTTATATTGTATTTTGTGCTTCTGGCGTTCACTTCTTAGGCCCTAACTATTCGATCTGGTGGAGCAACGCCCGAGAGTGAAGCCGAGGTTGCCCGGAACGTAGAAATGACCGTCACTTTCAAACTGGTTGCAATTATTCCTGTTATATGATGGAAAAACTGTTGTATTTTTATTGCATTTTGTGCTTCGGGGATTGACTTCTAAGGCCCCAACTATTCAATCTGTTGGAGCAACGCCCTAGGGTGTAGCCTAGGTTGCCCGGAACGTAGAAATGACCATAACTTTCACACTGGTCGCTATTATTCGTTTTATACGATGGAAAAACTGTTATATTTAAATTGTATTTTATGCTTCTGGCGTTGACTTCTTATGCCCTAACTATTCCATCTGGTGGAACAACACCCTAGGGTGATGCCTAGGTTGCCCGGAACGTAGAAATTACCATAACTTTCATACTGGTTGCAATTATTCGTTTTATATGATGGAAGAACTGTTGTATTTATATTGTATTTTATGCTGCTGGCGTTCACTTCTTAGGCCCTAACTATTCAATCGGTTGCGTCAACGCCCCAGAGTGAAGCCTAGGTTGCTCGGAATGTAGAAATGACCATAACATGCACACTGGTTGAAATTATTCGTTTTATACGATGGAAAAGCTGTTGCATCTTTATTGTATTTTATGCTTCTGGCGTTGACTTCTAAGGCCCTAACTATTGGATCTGGTGGAGCAACGCGCTAGAGTGAAGCCTAGGTTGCCCGGAACGTAGAAATGACCATCACTTTCAAACTGGTTGCAATTAATCCTTTTATACGATGGAAAAACTGTTGTATTTTTATTGCATTTTATGCTTCCGGCGTTGACTTCTAAGGCCCTAACTATTCAATCTGTTGGAGCAACGCCCTAGGGTGAAGCCTAGGTTGCCCGGAAGGTAGAAATGAGGTTAACTTTCATACTGGTTGCAATTATTCGTTTTATACGATGCAAAAACTGTTGTATTTACATTGTTTTTTATGCTTCTGGCGTTGACTTCTAAGGCACTAACTATTCGATCTGGTGGAGCAACGCCCTAGAGTGAAGCCGAGGTTGTCCGGAACGTAGAAATGACAATCACTTTCAAACTGGTTGCAATTATTCCGGTTATATGATGGAAAAACTGTTGTATTTTTAATGCATTTTATGCTTCGGGCATTGACTTCTAAGGCCCTACCTATTCAGTCTGTTGGAGCAACGCCCTAGGGTGTAGCCTAGGTTGCCCGGAAAGTAGAAATGACCACAACTTTCATACTGGTTGCAATTACTCGTTTTATATGATGGAAAAACCGTTCTATTTATATTGTATTTTATGCTTCTGGCGTTCACTTCTTAGGTCCTAACTATTCGATCTGCTGGAACAAAGCCATAGGGTGAAGCCTAGGTTGCCCGGAACGTAGAACTGACCATAACTTTTACACTGGTAGCAATTATTCGTTTTATACAATGGAAAACCTGTTCTATTTATTTTGTATTTTATGCTTCGGGCGTTGACTTCCAAGGCCCTAGCTGTTTGATCTGGTGGAGCAACGCACTAGAGGGATGCCTAGGTGGTCCGGAACGTAGAAATGACCATAACTTTCACACCGGTAGCAATTATTCGTTTTATACGATGGAAAAACTGTTGTACTTATATTGTATTTTATACTTCTGGCGTTGACTTCTTATGCCCTAACTATTCCATCTGGTGGAACAACGCCCTAGGGTGAAGCCTAGGTTGCCCGGAACGTAGAAATGGAAATAACTTTGACACCGATAGCAATTACACGTTTTATACGATGGAAAAACAGTTCTATTTATTTTGTATTTTATGCTTCGGCCGTTGACTTCTAAGGCCCTAACTATTCCATCTGTTGGAGCAACGCCCTAGGGTGAAGCCTAGGTTGCCCGGAAAGTAGAAATGACCATAACTTTCACACTGGTTGCAATTATTCGTTTTATACGATGGAAAAGCTGTTGTATTTATACCGTATTTTATGCGTCTGGCGTTGACTTCTTATGCCCTAACAATTCGATTTGGTGGAACAACGACCTAGAGTGAGGCCTAGGTTGCCCGGAAGGTAGAAATGACCATAACTTTCACACTGGTTGCTAGTATTCGTTCTATACGATGGAAAAACTGTTATATTTATATTGTATCTTATGCTTCGGGCGTTGACTTCTAAGGCCCTAGCTGTTTGATCTGGTGGAGCAACGCCCTAGAGTGAAGCCTAGGTTGCCCGGAACGTAGAAATGACCATAACCTTCATACTGGTGGCAATTATTCGTTTTATATGATGGAAAAACTGTTGTATTTATATTGTATTTTATGCTGCTGGCGTTCAGTTCTTAGGACCTAACTATTCGATCTGGTGGCACTACGCCCTGGGGTGAAGCCTAGGTTGCCCGGAACGTAGAAATGACCATAACTTTCACACTGGTTGCTATTATTCGTTTTATACGATGGAAAAACTGTTGTATTTATATTGTATTTTATGCTTCTGGCGTTGACTTCTAAGGCACAAACTATTCCATCTGGTGGAGCAAAGCCCTAGAGTGAAGCGTAGGTTGCCCGGAATGTAGAAATGACCATCACTTTCAAACTGGTTGCAATTATTCCTGTTATATGATGGAAAAACTGTTGTATTTTTATTGCATTTTATGCTTCGGGCATTGACTTCTAAGGTCCTAACTATTCAATCTGTTGGAGCAACGCCCTAGGGTAAAGTCTAGGTTGCCCGGAACGTAGAAATGACGTTAACTTTCTTACTGGTTGCAATTACTCGTTTCATACGATTGAAAAGCTGTTGTATTTATATTGTATTTTATGCTTCTGGCGTTCACTTCTTAGGCCCTGACTATTCGATCTGGTGGAACAACGCTTTATGGTGAAGCCTAGGTTGACCGGAACGTAGAAATGACCATAACTTTCAAAATGGTTGCAAATATTCCTGTTATATGATGGAAAAACTGTTGTATTTTTATTGCATTTTAAGCTTCGGGCATTGTCTTCTAAGGCCCTACCTATTCAGTCTGTTGGAGCAACGCCCTAGGGTGTAGCCTAGGTTGCCCGGAAAGTAGAAATGACAATAACTTTCATACTGGTTGCAATTACTCGTTTCAAACGATTGAAAAGCTGTTGTATTTATATTGTATTTTATGCTTCTGGCGTTCACTTCTTAGGCCCTGACTATCCGATCTGGTGGAACAACGCTCTATGGTGAAGCCTAGGTTGACCGGAACGTAGAAATGACCATCACTTTCAAACTGGTTGCAATTAATCCTTTTATACGATGGAAAAACTGTTGCATTTTTATTGCATTTTATGCTTCGGGCGTTGACTTCTAAGGCCCTACCTATTCAATCTGTTGGAGCAACGCCCTAGGGTGAAGCCTAGGTTGCCCGGAAAGTAGAAATGACCATAACTTTCATACTGGTTGCACTTATTCGTTTTATACGATGGAAAAACTGTTGTATTTATATTGTATTTTATGCTTCTGGCGTTCACTTCTTAGGCCCTAACTATTCGATCTGGTGGAGCAACGCCCTAGAGCGAAGCCTAGGTTGCCCGGTACGTAGAAATGACCATCACTTTCATACTGGTTGCAATTATTCGTTTTATATGATGGAAAAACTGTTGTATTTATATTGTATTTTATGCTTCTGGCGTTCACTTCTTAGGCCCTAACTACTCGATCTGGTGGAAGAACGCCCTAGGGTGAAGCCTAGGTTGCCCGGAACGTAGAAATGACCATAACCTTTACACTGCTAGCATTTATTCGTTTTATACAATGGAAAAACTGTCCTATTTATTTTGCATTTTATCCTTCGGGCGTTGACTTCTAAGGCCCTAACTGATTGATCTGGAGGAGCAACGCCCTAGAGTGAAGCCTAGATTGCCCGGAACGTTGAAATGACCATAAATTTCACACTGGTTGCTAATATTCATCTTATACGATGGAAAAACTGTTATATTTATATTGTATTTTATACTTATGGCGTTGAATTCTAAGTCCCAAGCTATTTGATCTGGTGGAGCAACGCCCTAAAGTGAAACCTAGGTTACCCGGAACGTAGAAATGACCAGTACTTTCACACTGTTTGCAGTTATTCCTGTTATACGATGGAAAAACTGTTGCATCATTATTGTATTTTATGCTTCTGGCGTTGACTTCTAAGGCCCTAACTATTCGATCAGGTGGAGCAACGCCCCAGAGTGAAACCTAGGTTGCTCGAAATGTAGAAATGACCATAACGTTCACACTGGTTGCAATTATTCATTCTATACGATGGAAAAACTGTTGTACTTATATTGTATTTTATTCTTAAGGCGTTGAATTCTAAGTCCCTAGCTATTCCATATGGTGTAGCAACGCCCTAGAGTAAAACCTAGGTTACACGGAAAGTAGAAATGACCAGTACTTTCATACTGTTTGCAGTTATTCCTGTTATACGATGGAAAAACTTTTGCATCTATATTGTATTCTATGCTTCTGGCGTTGACTTCTAAGGCCCTAGCTATTCGATTTGGTGGAGCAACGCCCTAGAGTGGGGCCTAGGTTGCCCGGAACGTAGAAATGTCCATTACTTTCACACTGTTTGCAATTATTCATTTTATACGATGTAAAAGCTGTTGTATTTATATTGTATTTTATGCTTCTGGGGTTGACTTCTTAGGCCCTAACAATTCGATCTGGTGGAACAACGCCCTAGAGTGAAGCCTAGGTTGCCTGGAACGTACAAATGACCATCACTTTCACACGGGTTGCTATTATTCCTGTTATAGGATGGAAAGACTGTTGTATGTTTATTGTATTTTATGCTTCAGGCGTTGACTTCTGACGCCGTAGCTATTCGATGTGGTGGAAGAACGCCATAGAGTGTAGCCTAGGTTGCCCGGAACGTAGAAATGACCATAACTTTCATACTGTAGGCAATTATTCGTTTTATATGATGGAAAAACTGTTGTATTTATATTGTATTTTATGCTGCTGGCGTTCAGTTCTTAGGCCCTAACTATTCGATCTGGTGGCACAACGCCCTGGGGTGAAGCCTAGGTTGCCCGGAACGTAGAAATGACCATAACTTTCACACTGGTTGCTATTATTCGTTTTATACGATGGAAATACTGTTGTATTTATATTGTATTTTATGCTTCTGGCGTTGACTTCTAAGGCACAAACTATTCCATCTGGTGGAGCAATGCCCTAGAGTGAAGCCTAGGTTGCCCGGAACGTAGAAATGACCATCACTTTCAAACTGGTTGAATTTTTCCTGTTATATGATGGAAAAACTGTTGTATTTTTATTGCATCTTATGCTTCGGGCATTGACTTCTAAGGTCCTAACTATTCGATCTGGTGGAACAACTCCTTGGGGTGGAGCCTAGGTTGCCGGGAACGTAGAAATGACCATAACTTTCACACTGGTTACAATTATTCGTTTTATACGATGGAAAAGCTGTTGTATTTATATCGTATTTTATGCTTCTGGCGTTGACTTCTTAGGCCCTAACTATTCCATCTGGTGGAACAACGCCATAGGGTGAAGCCTAGGTTGCCCGGAAAGTAGAAATGACCATAACTTTCACACTGGTAGCAATTATTCGTTTTATACGATGGAAAAACTGTTCTATTTATTTTATATTTTATGCTTCGGGCGTTGACATCTAAGACCCTAACTATTCGATCTGGTGGAGCAACGCCCTAGAGCGAAGCCTAGGTTGCCCGGTACGTAGAAATGACCATCACTTTCATACTGGTTGCAATTATTCGTTTTATATGATGGAAAAACTGTTGTATTTATATTGTATTTTATGCTTCTGGCGTTCACTTCTTAGGCCCTAACTACTCGATCTGGTGGAACAACGCCCTAGGGTGAAGCCTAGGTTGCCCGGAACGTAGAAATGACCATAACCTTTACACTGCTAGCATTTATTCGTTTTATACAATGGAAAAACTGTCCTATTTATTTTGCATTTTATCCTTCGGGCGTTGACTTCTAAGGCCCTAACTGATTGATCTGGAGGAGCAACGCCCTAGAGTGAAGCCTAGATTGCCCGGAACGTTGAAATGACCATAAATTTCACACTGGTTGCTAATATTCATCTTATACGATGGAAAAACTGTTATATTTATATTGTATTTTATACTTATGGCGTTGAATTCTAAGTCCCAAGCTATTTGATCTGGTGGAGCAACGCCCTAAAGTGAAACCTAGGTTACCCGGAACGTAGAAATGACCAGTACTTTCACACTGTTTGCAGTTATTCCTGTTATACGATGGAAAAACTGTTGCATCATTATTGTATTTTATGCTTCTGGCGTTGACTTCTAAGGCCCTAACTATTCGATCAGGTGGAGCAACGCCCCAGAGTGAAACCTAGGTTGCTCGAAATGTAGAAATGACCATAACTTTCACACTGGTTGTAATTATTCATTTCATACCATGGAAAAACTGTTGTACTTATATTGTATTTTATCCTTATGGCGTTGAATTCTAAGTCCCTAGCTATTCGATATGATGGAGCAACGCCCTAGAGTGAAACCTAGGTTACCCGGAACGTAGAAATGACCAGTACTTTCATACTGTTTACAGTTATTCCTGTTACACTATGGAAAAACTTTTGCATCTGTATTGTATTTTATGCTTCTGGCGTTGACTTCTAAGGCACTAACTATTCGATCTGGTGGAGCAACTCCATAGAATGCAATCGAGGTTGCCCGGAACGTAGAATTGTGCATCACTTTCAAACTGGTTGCAATTATTCCTGTTATATGATGGAAACACTGTTGTATTTTTATTGCATTTTATGCTTCGGGCGTTGACTTCTAAGGCCCTAACTATTCAATCTGTAAAAGCAACGCCCTAGGGTGAAGCCTAGGTTGCTCGGAAAGTAGAAATGACCATACGTTTCATACTGGTTTCAATAATTCGTTTTATACGATGGAAAAACTGTTGTATTTATATTGTGCTTTATGTTTCTGGCGTTGAACTCTAAGTCCATAGCTATTCGATCTGGTGGAGCAACGCCCTAGAGTGAAGCCTAGGTTGCCCGGAACGTAGAAATGACCATAACTTTCACACTGGTTGCTATTATTCGTTTTATACGATGGAAAAACTGTTGTATTTATATTGTATTTTATGCTTCTGGCGTTGACTTCTAAGGCACAAACTATTCCATCTGGTGGAGCAATGCCCTAGAGTGAAGCCTAGGTTGCCCGGAACGTAGAAATGACCATCACTTTCAAACTGGTTGAATTATTTCTGTTATATGATGGAAAAACTGTTGTATTTTTATTGCATCTTATGCTTCGGGCATTGTCTTCTAAGGTCCTAACTATTCGATCTGGTGGAACAACTCCTTGGGGTGGAGCCTAGGTTGCCGGGAACGTAGAAATGACCATAACTTTCACACTGGTCGCTATTATTCGTTTTATACGATGGAGAAACTGTTATATTTATATTGTATTTTATGCTTCTGGCTTTGCCTTCTTAGGCCCTAGCTGCCCGATCAGGTGGAACAACGCCCTACAGTCAAGCCTAGGTTGCCCGGAACGTAGAAATAACCATAACTTTCACACCGGTAGCAATTATTCGTTTTATGCGGTAGAAAAACTGTTATATTAATATTGCATTTTATGCTTCTGGCTTCGACTTCTAAGGTCCTAGCTATTCGATCTGGTGGAGCAACGCCCTAGGGTGAAGCCTAGGTTGCCCGGAAAGTAGAAATGACGTTAACTTTCACACTGGTTGCTATTATTCGTTCTATACGATGGAAAAACTGTTATATTTATATTGTATCTTATGCTTCTGGCGTTGACTTCTTAGGCCCTAACAATTCGATTTGGTGGAACAACGACCTAGAGTGAGGCCTAGGTTGCCCGGAACGTAGAAATGACCATAACTTTCACACTGGTTGCTATTATTCGTTCTATACGATGGAAAAACTGTTATATTTATATTGTATCTTATGCTTCGGGCGTTGACTTCTAAGGCCCTAGCTGTTTGATCTGGTGGCACTACGCCCTGGGGTGAAGCCTAGGTTGCCCGGAACGTAGAAATGACCATAACTTTCACACTGGTTGCTATTGTTCGTTTTTTACGATGGAAAAACTGTTGTATTTATATTGTATTTTATGCTTCTGGCGTTGACTTCTAAGGCACAAACTATTCCATCTGGTGGAGCAATGCCCTAGAGTGAAGCCTAGGTTGCCCGGAACGTAGAAATGACCATCACTTTCAAACTGGTTGAATTATTTCTGTTATATGATGGAAAAACTGTTGTATTTTTATTGCATCTTATGCTTCGGGCATTGTCTTCTAAGGTCCTAACTATTCGATCTGGTGGAACAACTCCTTGGGGTGGAGCCTAGGTTGCCGGGTACGTAGAAATGACCATAACTTTCACACTGGTCGCTATTATTCGTTTTATACGATGGAGAAACTGTTATATTTATATTGTATTTTATGCTTCTGGCTTTGCCTTCTTAGGCCCTAGCTGCCCGATCAGGTGGAACAACGCCCTACAGTCAAGCCTAGGTTGCCCGGAACGTAGAAATAACCATAACTTTCACACCGGTAGCAATTATTCGTTTTATGCGGTAGAAAAACTGTTATATTAATATTGCATTTTATGCTTCTGGCTTCGACTGCTAAGATCCTAGCTATTCGATCTGGTGGAGGAACGCCCTAGGGTGAAGCCTAGGTTGCCCGGAAAGTAGAAATGACGTTAACTTTCACACTGGTTGCTATTATTCGTTCTATACGATGGAAAAACTGTTATATTTATATTGTATCTTATGCTTCTGGCGTTGACTTCTTAGGCCCTAACAATTCGATTTGGTGGAACAACGACCTAGAGTGAGGCCTAGGTTGCCCGGAACGTAGAAATGACCATAACTTTCACACTGGTTGCTATTATTCGTTCTATACGATGGAAAAACTGTTATATTTATATTGTATCTTATGCTTCGGGCGTTGACTTCTAAGGCCCTAGCTGTTTGATCTGGTGGCACTACGCCCTGGGGTGAAGCCTAGGTTGCCCGGAACGTAGAAATGACCATAACTTTCACACTGGTTGCTATTATTCGTTTTATACGATGGAAAAACTGTTGTATTTTTATTGCATTTTATGCTTCGGGCATTGACTTCTAAGGTCCTAACTATTCAATCTGTTGGAGCAACGCCCTAGGGTAAAGTCTAGGTTGCCCGGAACGTAGAAATGACGTTAACTTTCTTACTGGTTGCAATTACTCGTTTCATACGATTGAAAAGCTGTTGTATTTATATTGTATTTTATGCTTCTGGCGTTCACTTCTTAGGCCCTGACTATTCGATCTGGTGGAACAACGCTCTATGGTGAAGCCTAGGTTGACCGGAACGTAGAAATGACCATAACTTTCAAAATGGTTGCAAATATTCCTGTTATATGATGGAAAAGCTGTTGTATTTTTATTGCATTTTATGCTTCGGGCATTGACTTCTAAGGCCCTACCTATTCAGTCTGTTGGAGCAACGCCCTAGGGTGTAGCCTAGGTTGCCCGGAAAGTAGAAATGACAATAACTTTCATACTGGTTGCAATTACTCGTTTCAAACGATTGAAAAGCTGTTGTATTTATATTGTATTTTATGCTTCTGGCGTTCACTTCTTAGGCCCTGACTATCCGATCTGGTGGAACAACGGTCTATGGTGAAGCCTAGGTTGACCGGAACGTAGAAATGACCATCACTTTCAAACTGGTTGCAATTAATCCTTTTATACGATGGAAAAACTGTTGCATTTTTATTGCATTTTATGCTTCGGGCGTTGACTTCTAAGGCCCTAACTATTCAATCTGTTGGAGCAACGCCCTAGGGTGAAGCCTAGGTTGCCCGTAAAGTAGAAATAACCACAACTTTCATACTTGTTGCAATTGTTCGTTTTATACGATGGAAAAACTGTTGTATTTGTATTGTTTTTTATGCTCCTGGCGTTGACTTCTAAGGCCCTAACTATTCAATCTGTTGGAGCAACGCCCTAGCCTGTAGCCTAGGTTGCCCGGAAAGTAGGAATGACGACAGCTTTCATACTGGTTGCAATTACTCGTTTTATATGATGGAAAAACTGTTGTATTTATATTGTATTTTGTGCTTCTGGCGTTCACTTCTTAGGCCCTAACTATTCGATCTGGTGGAGCAACGCCCGAGAGTGAAGCCGAGGTTGCCCGGAACGTAGAAATGACCGTCACTTTCAAACTGGTTGCAATTATTCCTGTTATATGATGGAAAAACTGTTGTATTTTTATTGCATTTTGTGCTTCGGGCATTGACTTCTAAGGCCCCAACTATTCAATCTGTTGGAGCATCGCCCTAGGGTGTAGCCTAGGTTGCCCGGAACGTAGAAATGACCATAACTTTCACACCGGTAGCAATTATTCGTTTTATACGATGGAAAAACTGTTGTACTTATATTGTATTTTATACTTCTGGCGTTGACTTCTTATGCCCTAACTATTCCATCTGGTGGAACAACGCCCTAGGGTGAAGCCTAGGTGGCCCGGAACGTAGAAATGGAAATAACTTTGACACCGATAGCAATTACACGTTTTATACAATGGAAAAACAGTTCTATTTATTTTGTATTTTATGCTTCGGCCGTTGACTTCTATGGCCCTAACTATTCCATCTGTTGGAGCAACGCCCTAGGGTGAAGCCTAGGTTGCCCGGAAAGTAGAAATGACCATAACTTTCATACTGGTTGCAATTATTCGTTTTATACGATGGAAAAACTGTTGTATTTATATTGTATTTTATGCTTCTGGCGTTCACTTCTTGGGCCCTAACTATTCGATCTGGTGGAGCAACGCCCGAGAGTGAAGCCGAGGTTGCCCGGAACGTAGAAATGACCGTCACTTTCAAACTGGTTACAATTATTCCTGTTATATGATGGAAAAACTGTTGTATTTTTATTGCATTTTGTGCTTCGGGGATTGGCTTCTAAGGCCCCAACTATTCAATCTGTTGGAGCAACGCCCTAGGGTGTAGCCTAGGTTGCCCGGAACGTAGAAATGACCATAACTTTCACACTGGTCGCTATTATTCGCTTTATACGATGGAAAAACTGTTATATTTAAATTGTATTTTATGCTTCTGGCGTTGACTTCTTATGCCCTAACTATTCCATCTGGTGGAACAACACCCTAGGGTGATGCCTAGGTTGCCCGGAACGTAGAAATTACCATAACATGCACACTGGATGAAATTATTCGTTTTATACGATGGAAAAGCTGTTGCATCTTTATTGTATTTTATGCTTCTGGCGTTGACTTCTAAGGCCCTAACTATTGGATCTGGTGGAGCAACGCCCTAGAGTGAAGCCGAGGTTGTCCGGAACGTAGAAATGACAATCACTTTCAAACTGGTTGCAATTATTCCGGTTATATGATGGAAAAACTGTTGTATTTTTAATGCATTTTATGCTTCGGGCATTGACTTCTAAGGCCCTACCTATTCAGTCTGTTGGAGCAACGCCCTAGGGTGTAGCCTAGGTTGCCCGGAAAGTAGAAATGACCACAACTTTCATACTGGTTGCAATTACTCGTTTTATATGATGGAAAAACTGTTCTATTTATATTGTATTTTATGCTTTTGGCGTTCACTTCTTAGGTCGTAACTATTCGATCTGCTGGAACAAAGCCCTAGGGTGAAGCCTAGGTTGCCCGGAACGTAGAACTGACCATAACTTTTACACTGGTAGCAATTATTCGTTTTATACAATGGAAAACCTGTTCTATTTATTTTGTATTTTATGCTTCGGGCGTTGACTTCCAAGGCCCTAGCTGTTTGATCTGGTGGAGCAACGCACTAGAGGGATGCCTAGGTGGTCCGGAACGTAGAAATGACCATAACTTTCACACCGGTAGCAATTATTCGTTTTATACGATGGAAAAACTGTTGTACTTATATTGTATTTTATACTTCTGGCGTTGACTTCTTATGCCCTAACTATTCCATCTGGTGGAACAACGCCCTAGGGTGAAGCCTAGGTTGCCCGGAACGTAGAAATGGAAATAACTTTGACACCGATAGCAATTACACGTTTTATACGATGGAAAAACAGTTCTATTTATTTTGTATTTTATGCTTCGGCCGTTGACTTCTAAGGCCCTAACTATTCCATCTGTTGGAGCAACGCCCTAGGGTGAAGCCTAGGTTGCCCGGAAAGTAGAAATGACCATAACTTTCACACTGGTTGCAATTATTCGTTTTATACGATGGAAAAGCTGTTGTATTTATACCGTATTTTATGCGTCTGGCGTTCACTTCTTAGGCCCTAACTACTCGATCTGGTGGAACAACGCCCTAGGGTGAAGCCTAGGTTGCCCGGAACGTAGAAATGACCATAACCTTTACACTGCTAGCATTTATTCGTTTTATACAATGGAAAAACTGTCCTATTTATTTTGCATTTTATCCTTCGGGCGTTGACTTCTAAGGCCCTAACTGATTGATCTGGAGGAGCAACGCCCTAGAGTGAAGCCTAGATTGCCCGGAACGTTGAAATGACCATAAATTTCACACTGGTTGCTAATATTCATCTTATACGATGGAAAAACTGTTATATTTATATTGTATTTTATACTTATGGCGTTGAATTCTAAGTCCCAAGCTATTTGATCTGGTGGAGCAACGCCCTAAAGTGAAACCTAGGTTACCCGGAACGTAGAAATGACCAGTACTTTCACACTGTTTGCAGTTATTCCTGTTATACGATGGAAAAACTGTTGCATCATTATTGTATTTTATGCTTCTGGCGTTGACTTCTAAGGCCCTAACTATTCGATCAGGTGGAGCAACGCCCCAGAGTGAAACCTAGGTTGCTCGAAATGTAGAAATGACCATAACGCTCACACTGGTTGCAATTATTCATTCTATACGATGGAAAAACTGTTGTACTTATATTGTATTTTATTCTTAAGGCGTTGAATTCTAAGTCCCTAGCTATTCCATATGGTGGAGCAACGCCCTAGAGTAAAACCTAGGTTACACGGAAAGTAGAAATGACCAGTACTTTCATACTGTTTGCAGTTATTCCTGTTATACGATGGAAAAACTTTTGCATCTATATTGTATTTTATGCTTCTGGCGTTGACTTCTAAGGCCCTAGCTATTCGATTTGGTGGAGCAACGCCCTAGAGTGGGGCCTAGGTTGCCCGGTACGTAGAAATGTCCATTACTTTCACACTGTTTGCAAATATACATTATATACGATGGAAAATCTGTTGTATTTATGTTGCATTTTATGCTTCTGGCGCTGACTTCTTAGGCCCTAACTATTTTATCTGGTGGAGCAACGCCCTAAAGTGAAGCCTAGGTTGCCCGGAACGTAGAAGTGACCATAACTTCCACACTGGTTGCTATCATTCGTTTTATATGATGGAAAAACTGTGTATCTATATTGTATTTTATGCTTCTGGCGTTCACTTCTTAGGCCCTAACTATTCGGTCTGGTGGAACAACGGCCTAGGGTGAAGCCTAGGTTGCCCGGAACGTAGAAATGACCACAACTTTTACACTGGTAGCAATTATTCGTTTTGTACAATGGAAAAACTGTTCTATTTATTTTGTATTTAATGCTTCGGGCGTTGACTTCTTAGGCCCTAACTTTTCGATCTGGTGGAAGAACGCCCTAGTGTGAAGCCTAGGTTGCTCGGAATGTAGAAATGACCATAACTTTCACACTGGTTGCCATTATTCGTTTTATACGATGGAAAAACTGTTGCATCTTTATCGTATTTTATGCTTCTGGCGTTGACTTCTTAGGCCGTAACTATTCGATCTGGTCGAGCAACGCCCTGTAGAGAAACCTAGGTTGCCCGGAAGGTAGAAATGACCATAACTTTCACACTGGTAGCAATTATTCGTTTTATACGATGGAAAAACTGTTCTATTTATTTTGTATTTTATGCTTCGGGCGTTGACTTCTTAGGCCCTAACTATTCGATCTGGTGGAACAACACCCTAGAGTGAAGCCTAGGTTGCCTGGAACGTAGAAATGACCATCACTTTTACACGGGTTGCAATTATTCCTGTTATAGGATGGAAAGACTGCTGTATTTTTATTGTATTTTATGCTTCACGCGTTGACTTCTAACGCCCTAACTATTCGATCAGGTGGAGCAAAGCCCTAGAGTGAAACCTAGGTTGCTCGAAATGTAGAAATGACCATAACTTTCACACTGGTTGTAATTATTCATTTCATACCATGGAAAAACTGTTGTACTTATATTGTATTTTATCCTTATGGCGTTGAATTCTAAGTCCCTAGCTATTCGATATGATGGAGCAACGCCCTAGAGTGAAACCTAGGTTACCCGGAACGTAGAAATGACCAGTACTTTCATACTGTTTACAGTTATTCCTGTTATACTATGGAAAAACTTTTGCATCTGTATTGTATTTTATGCTTCTGGCGTTGACTTCTAAGGCACTAACTATTCGATCTGGTGGAGCAACTCCATAGAATGCAATCGAGGTTGCCCGGAACGTAGAATTGTGCATCACTTTCAAACTGGTTGCAATTATTCCTGTTATATGATGGAAACACTGTTGTATTTTTATTGCATTTTATGCTTCGGGCGTTGACTTCTAAGGCCCTAACTATTCAATCTGTAAAAGCAACGCCCTAGGGTGAAGCCTAGGTTGCTCGGAAAGTAGAAATGACCATACGTTTCATACTGGTTTCAATTATTCGTTTTATACGATGGAAAAACTGTTGTATTTATATTGTGCTTTATGTTTCTGGCGTTGAACTCTAAGTCCATAGCTATTCGATCTGGTGGAGCAACGCCCTAGAGTGAAGCCTAGGTTGCCCGGAACGTAGAAATGACCATAACTTTCACACTGGTTGCTATTATTCGTTTTATACGATGGAAAAACTGTTGTATTTATATTGTATTTTATGCTTCTGGCGTTGACTTCTAAGGCACAAACTATTCCATCTGGTGGAGCAATGCCCTAGAGTGAAGCCTAGGTTGCCCGGAACGTAGAAATGACCATCACTTTCAAACTGGTTGAATTATTTCTGTTATATGATGGAAAAACTGTTGTATTTTTATTGCATCTTATGCTTCGGGCATTGTCTTCTAAGGTCCTAACTATTCGATCTGGTGGAACAACTCCTTGGGGTGGAGCCTAGGTTGCCCGGAACGTAGAAATGACCATAACTTTCACACTGGTCGGTATTATTCGTTTTATACGATGGAGAAACTGTTATATTTATATTGTATTTTATGCTTCTGGCTTTGCCTTCTTAGGCCCTAGCTGCCCGATCAGGTGGAACAACGCCCTACAGTCAAGCCTAGGTTGCCCGGAACGTAGAAATAACCATAACTTTCACACCGGTAGCAATTATTCGTTTTATGCGGTAGAAAAACTGTTATATTAATATTGCATTTTATGCTTCTGGCTTCGACTTCTAAGGTCCTAGCTATTCGATCTGGTGGAGCAACGCCCTAGGGTGAAGCCTAGGTTGCCCGGAAAGTAGAAATGACGTTAACTTTCACACTGGTTGCTATTATTCGTTCTATACGATGGAAAAACTGTTATATTTATATTGTATCTTATGCTTCTGGCGTTGACTTCTTAGGCCCTAACAATTCGATTTGGTGGAACAACGACCTAGAGTGAGGCCTAGGTTGCCCGGAACGTAGAAATGACCATAACTTTCACACTGGTTGCTATTATTCGTTCTATACGATGGAAAAACTGTTATATTTATATTGTATCTTATGCTTCGGGCGTTGACTTCTAAGGCCCTAGCTGTTTGATCTGGTGGCACTACGCCCTGGGGTGAAGCCTAGGTTGCCCGGAACGTAGAAATGACCATAACTTTCACACTGGTTGCTATTGTTCGTTTTATACGATGGAAAAACTGTTGTATTTATATTGTATTTTATGCTTCTGGCGTTGACTTCTAAGACACAAACTATTCCATCTGGTGGAGCAATGCCCTAGAGTGAAGCCTAGGTTGCCCGGAACGTAGAAATGACCATCACTTTCAAACTGGTTGAATTATTTCTGTTATATGATGGAAAAACTGTTGTATTTTTATTGCATCTTATGCTTCGGGCATTGTCTTCTAAGGTCCTAACTATTCGATCTGGTGGAACAACTCCTTGGGGTGGAGCCTAGGTTGCCGGGTACGTAGAAATGACCATAACTTTCACACTGGTCGCTATTATTCGTTTTATACGATGGAGAAACTGTTATATTTATATTGTATTTTATGCTTCTGGCTTTGCCTTCTTAGGCCCTAGCTGCCCGATCAGGTGGAACAACGCCCTACAGTCAAGCCTAGGTTGCCCGGAACGTAGAAATAACCATAACTTTCACACCGGTAGCAATTATTCGTTTTATGCGGTAGAAAAACTGTTATATTAATATTGCATTTTATGCTTCTGGCTTCGACTTCTAAGGTCCTAGCTATTCGATCTGGTGGAGCAACGCCCTAGGGTGAAGCCTAGGTTGCCCGGAAAGTAGAAATGACGTTAACTTTCACACTGGTTGCTATTATTCGTTCTATACGATGGAAAAACTGTTATATTTATATTGTATCTTATGCTTCTGGCGTTGACTTCTTAGGCCCTAACAATTCGATTTGGTGGAACAACGACCTAGAGTGAGGCCTAGGTTGCCCGGAACGTAGAAATGACCATAACTTTCACACTGGTTGCTATTATTCGTTCTATACGATGGAAAAACTGTTATATTTATATTGTATCTTATGCTTCGGGCGTTGACTTCTAAGGCCCTAGCTGTTTGATCTGGTGGCACTACGCCCTGGGGTGAAGCCTAGGTTGCCCGGAACGTAGAAATGACCATAACTTTCACACTGGTTGCTATTATTCGTTTTATACGATGGAAAAACTGTTGTATTTTTATTGCATTTTATGCTTCGGGCATTGACTTCTAAGGTCCTAACTATTCAATCTGTTGGAGCAACGCCCTAGGGTAAAGTCTAGGTTGCCCGGAACGTAGAAATGACGTTAACTTTCTTACTGGTTGCAATTACTCGTTTCATACGATTGAAAAGCTGTTGTATTTATATTGTATTTTATGCTTCTGGCGTTCACTTCTTAGGCCCTGACTATTCGATCTGGTGGAACAACGCTCTATGGTGAAGCCTAGGTTGACCGGAACGTAGAAATGACCATAACTTTCAAAATGGTTGCAAATATTCCTGTTATATGATGGAAAAGCTGTTGTATTTTTATTGCATTTTATGCTTCGGGCATTGACTTCTAAGGCCCTACCTATTCAGTCTGTTGGAGCAACGCCCTAGGGTGTAGCCTAGGTTGCCCGGAAAGTAGAAATGACAATAACTTTCATACTGGTTGCAATTACTCGTTTCAAACGATTGAAAAGCTGTTGTATTTATATTGTATTTTATGCTTCTGGCGTTCACTTCTTAGGCCCTGACTATCCGATCTGGTGGAACAACGGTCTATGGTGAAGCCTAGGTTGACCGGAACGTAGAAATGACCATCACTTTCAAACTGGTTGCAATTAATCCTTTTATACGATGGAAAAACTGTTGCATTTTTATTGCATTTTATGCTTCGGGCGTTGACTTCTAAGGCCCTAACTATTCAATCTGTTGGAGCAACGCCCTAGGGTGAAGCCTAGGTTGCCCGTAAAGTAGAAATAACCACAACTTTCATACTTGTTGCAATTGTTCGTTTTATACGATGGAAAAACTGTTGTATTTGTATTGTTTTTTATGCTCCTGGCGTTGACTTCTAAGGCCCTAACTATTCAATCTGTTGGAGCAACGCCCTAGCCTGTAGCCTAGGTTGCCCGGAAAGTAGGAATGACGACAGCTTTCATACTGGTTGCAATTACTCGTTTTATATGATGGAAAAACTGTTGTATTTATATTGTATTTTGTGCTTCTGGCGTTCACTTCTTAGGCCCTAACTATTCGATCTGGTGGAGCAACGCCCGAGAGTGAAGCCGAGGTTGCCCGGAACGTAGAAATGACCGTCACTTTCAAACTGGTTGCAATTATTCCTGTTATATGATGGAAAAACTGTTGTATTTTTATTGCATTTTGTGCTTCGGGCATTGACTTCTAAGGCCCCAACTATTCAATCTGTTGGAGCATCGCCCTAGGGTGTAGCCTAGGTTGCCCGGAACGTAGAAATGACCATAACTTTCACACCGGTAGCAATTATTCGTTTTATACGATGGAAAAACTGTTGTACTTATATTGTATTTTATACTTCTGGCGTTGACTTCTTATGCCCTAACTATTCCATCTGGTGGAACAACGCCCTAGGGTGAAGCCTAGGTGGCCCGGAACGTAGAAATGGAAATAACTTTGACACCGATAGCAATTACACGTTTTATACAATGGAAAAACAGTTCTATTTATTTTGTATTTTATGCTTCGGCCGTTGACTTCTAAGGCCCTAACTATTCCATCTGTTGGAGCAACGCCCTAGGGTGAAGCCTCGGTTGCCCGGAAAGTAGAAATGACCATAACTTTCATACTGGTTGCAATTATTCGTTTTATACGATGGAAAAACTGTTGTATTTATATTGTATTTTATGCTTCTGGCGTTCACTTCTTAGGCCCTAACTATTCGATCTGGTGGAGCAACGCCCGAGAGTGAAGCCGAGGTTGCCCGGAACGTAGAAATGACCGTCACTTTCAAACTGGTTACAATTATTCCTGTTATATGATGGAAAAACTGTTGTATTTTTATTGCATTTTGTGCTTCGGGGATTGGCTTCTAAGGCCCCAACTATTCAATCTGTTGGAGCAACGCCCTAGGGTGTAGCCTAGGTTGCCCGGAACGTAGAAATGACCATAACTTTCACACTGGTCGCTATTATTCGTTTTATACGATGGAAAAACTGTTATATTTAAATTGTATTTTATGCTTCTGGCGTTGACTTCTTATGCCCTAACTATTCCATCTGGTGGAACAACACCCTAGGGTGATGCCTAGGTTGCCCGGAGCGTAGAAATTACCATAACATGCACACTGGATGAAATTATTCGTTTTATACGATGGAAAAGCTGTTGCATCTTTATTGTATTTTATGCTTCTGGCGTTGACTTCTAAGGCCCTAACTATTGGATCTGGTGGAGCAACGCCCTAGAGTGAAGCCGAGGTTGTCCGGAACGTAGAAATGACAATCACTTTCAAACTGGTTGCAATTATTCCGGTTATATGATGGAAAAACTGTTGTATTTTTAATGCATTTTATGCTTCGGGCATTGACTTCTAAGGCCCTACCTATTCAGTCTGTTGGAGCAACGCCCTAGGGTGTAGCCTAGGTTGCCCGGAAAGTAGAAATGACCACAACTTTCATACTGGTTGCAATTACTCGTTTTATATGATGGAAAAACTGTTCTATTTATATTGTATTTTATGCTTTTGGCGTTCACTTCTTAGGTCCTAACTATTCGATCTGTTGGAACAAAGCCCTAGGGTGAAGCCTAGGTTGCCCGGAACGTAGAACTGACCATAACTTTTACACTGGTAGCAATTATTCGTTTTATACAATGGAAAACCTGTTCTATTTATTTTGTATTTTATGCTTCGGGCGTTGACTTCCAAGGCCCTAGCTGTTTGATCTGGTTGAGCAACGCACTAGAGGGATGCCTAGGTGGTCCGGAACGTAGAAATGACCATAACTTTCACACCGGTAGCAATTATTCGTTTTATACGATGGAAAAACTGTTGTACTTATATTGTATTTTATACTTCTGGCGTTGACTTCTTATGCCCTAACTATTCCATCTGGTGGAACAACGCCCTAGGGTGAAGCCTAGGTTGCCCGGAACGTAGAAATGGAAATAACTTTGACACCGATAGCAATTACACGTTTTATACGATGGAAAAACAGTTCTATTTATTTTGTATTTTATGCTTCGGCCGTTGACTTCTAAGGCCCTAACTATTCCATCTGTTGGAGCAACGCCCTAGGGTGAAGCCTAGGTTGCCCGGAAAGTAGAAATGACCATAACTTTCACACTGGTTGCAATTATTCGTTTTATACGATGGAAAAGCTGTTGTATTTATACCGTATTTTATGCGTCTGGCGTTGACTTCTTATGCCCTAACAATTCGATTTGGTGGAACAACGACCTAGAGTGAGGCCTAGGTTGCCCGGAACGTAGAAATGACCATAACTTTCACACTGGTTGCTATTATTCGTTCTATACGATGGAAAAACTGTTATATTTATATTGTATCTTATGCTTCGGGCGTTGACTTCTAAGGCCCTAGCTGTTTGATCTGGTGGAGCAACGCCCTAGAGTGAAGCCTAGGTTGCCCGGAACGTAGAAATGACCATAACCTTCATACTGGTGGCAATTATTCGTTTTATATGATGGAAAAACTGTTGTATTTATATTGTATTTTATGCTGCTGGCGTTCAGTTCTTAGGACCTAACTATTCGATCTGGTGGCACTACGCCCTGGGGTGAAGCCTAGGTTGCCCGGAACGTAGAAATGACCATAACTTTCACACTGGTTGCTATTATTCGTTTTATACGATGGAAAAACTGTTGTATTTATATTGTATTTTATGCTTCTGGCGTTGACTTCTAAGGCACAAACTATTCCATCTGGTGGAGCAAAGCCCTAGAGTGAAGCGTAGGTTGCCCGGAACGTAGAAATGACCATCACTTTCAAACTGGTTGAATTATTTCTGTTATATGATGGAAAAACTGTTGTATTTTTATTGCATCTTATGCTTCGGGCATTGTCTTCTAAGGTCCTAACTATTCGATCTGGTGGAACAACTCCTTGGGGTGGAGCCTAGGTTGCCGGGTACGTAGAAATGACCATAACTTTCACACTGGTCGCTATTATTCGTTTTATACGATGGAGAAACTGTTATATTTATATTGTATTTTATGCTTCTGGCTTTGCCTTCTTAGGCCCTAGCTGCCCGATCAGGTGGAACAACGCCCTACAGTCAAGCCTAGGTTGCCCGGAACGTAGAAATGACCATAACTTTCAAAATGGTTGCAAATATTCCTGTTATATGATGGAAAAGCTGTTGTATTTTTATTGCATTTTATGCTTCGGGCATTGACTTCTAAGGCCCTACCTATTCAGTCTGTTGGAGCAACGCCCTAGGGTGTAGCCTAGGTTGCCCGGAAAGTAGAAATGACAATAACTTTCATACTGGTTGCAATTACTCGTTTCAAACGATTGAAAAGCTGTTGTACTTATATTGTATTTTATGCTTCTGGCGTTCACTTCTTAGGCCCTGACTATCCGATCTGGTGGAACAACGCTCTATGGTGAAGCCTAGGTTGACCGGAACGTAGAAATGACCATCACTTTCAAACTGGTTGCAATTAATCCTTTTATACGATGGAAAAACTGTTGCATTTTTATTGCATTTTATGCTTCGGGCGTTGACTTCTAAGGCCCTAACTATTCAATCTGTTGGAGCAACGCCCTAGGGTGAAGCCTAGGTTGCCCGTAAAGTAGAAATAACCACAACTTTCATACTTGTTGCAATTGTTCGTTTTATACGATGGAAAAACTGTTGTATTTGTATTGTTTTTATGCTCCTGGCGTTGACTTCTAAGGCCCTAACTATTCAATCTGTTGGAGCAACGCCCTAGCCTGTAGCCTAGGTTGCCCGGAAAGTAGGAATGACGACAGCTTTCATACTGGTTGCAATTACTCGTTTTATATGATGGAAAAACTGTTGTATTTATATTGTATTTTGTGCTTCTGGCGTTCACTTCTTAGGCCCTAACTATTCGATCTGGTGGAGCAACGCCCGAGAGTGAAGCCGAGGTTGCCCGGAACGTAGAAATGACCGTCACTTTCAAACTGGTTGCAATTATTCCTGTTATATGATGGAAAAACTGTTGTATTTTTATTGCATTTTGTGCTTCGGGCATTGACTTCTAAGGCCCCAACTATTCAATCTGTTGGAGCATCGCCCTAGGGTGTAGCCTAGGTTGCCCGGAACGTAGAAATGACCATAACTTTCACACCGGTAGCAATTATTCGTTTTATACGATGGAAAAACTGTTGTACTTATATTGTATTTTATACTTCTGGCGTTGACTTCTTATGCCCTAACTATTCCATCTGGTGGAACAACGCCCTAGGGTGAAGCCTAGGTGGCCCGGAACGTAGAAATGGAAATAACTTTGACACCGATAGCAATTACACGTTTTATACAATGGAAAAACAGTTCTATTTATTTTGTATTTTATGCTTCGGCCGTTGACTTCTAAGGCCCTAACTATTCCATCTGTTGGAGCAACGCCCTAGGGTGAAGCCTAGGTTGCCCGGAAAGTAGAAATGACCATAACTTTCATACTGGTTGCAATTATTCGTTTTATACGATGGAAAAACTGTTGTATTTATATTGTATTTTATGCTTCTGGCGTTCACTTCTTAGGCCCTAACTATTCGATCTGGTGGAGCAACGCCCGAGAGTGAAGCCGAGGTTGCCCGGAACGTAGAAATGACCGTCACTTTCAAACTGGTTACAATTATTCCTGTTATATGATGGAAAAACTGTTGTATTTTTATTGCATTTTGTGCTTCGGGGATTGGCTTCTAAGGCCCCAACTATTCAATCTGTTGGAGCAACGCCCTAGGGTGTAGCCTAGGTTGCCCGGAACGTAGAAATGACCATAACTTTCACACTGGTCGCTATTATTCGTTTTATACGATGGAAAAACTGTTATATTTAAATTGTATTTTATGCTTCTGGCGTTGACTTCTTATGCCCTAACTATTCCATCTGGTGGAACAACACCCTAGGGTGATGCCTAGGTTGCCCGGAACGTAGAAATTACCATAACATGCACACTGGATGAAATTATTCGTTTTATACGATGGAAAAGCTGTTGCATCTTTATTGTATTTTATGCTTCTGGCGTTGACTTCTAAGGCCCTAACTATTGGATCTGGTGGAGCAACGCCCTAGAGTGAAGCCTAGGTTGCCTGGAACGTACAAATGACCATCACCTTCACACGGGTTGCAATTATTCCTGTTATAGGATGGAAAGACTGTTGTATTTTTATTGTATTTTATGCTTCAGGCGTTGTCTTCTGAGACCGTAGCTATTCGATGCGGTAGACCAACGCCCTAGGTTGAATCCTAGGTTGCCCGGAACGTAGAAATGACCATAACTTTCACACTGGTTGCAATTATTCGTTTTATACGATGGAAAAGCTGTTGTATTTATATCGTATTTTATGCTTCGGGCATTGACTTCTAAGGCCCTAACTACTCAATCTGTTGGAGCAACGCCCTAGGGTGAAGCCTAGGTTGCTCGGAAAGTAGAAATGACCATAAGTTTCATACTGGTTGCAATTGTTCGTTTTATACGATGGAAAAACTGTTGTATTTATATTGTATTTTATGCTTCTGGCGTTGACTTCTAAGGCACTAACCATTCGATCTGGTGGAGCAACGCCCTAGAGTGAAGCCTAGGTTGCCCGGAACGTAGAGTTGGCCATCACTTTCAACCTGGTTGCAATTAATCCTGTTATACGATGGAAAAACTCTTGTATTTTTATTGCCTTTTATGCTTCGGGCGTTGACTTCTAAGGCCCTCACTGTTTGATGTGGTGGAGCAACGCCCTAGAGTGAAGCCTAGGTTGCCCGGAACGTAGAAATGACCATAACTTTCACACTGGTTGCTATTATTCGTTATATACGATGGAAAAACTGTTATATTTATATTGTATTTTATGCTTGTGTCGTTGACTTCTTAGGCCCTAACTATTGGATCTGGTGGAACAACGCCGTAGAGTGAAGCCTAGGTTGCCTGGAACGTAGAAATGACCATCACTTTCATACGGGTTGCAATTATTCCTGTTATAGGATGGAGGGACTGTTGTATTTTTGTTGTATTTTATGATTCAGGCGTTGACTTCTGAGGCCGTAGCTATTCGATGTGGTGGACCAACGCCCTAGGTTGAATCGTAGGTTGCTCGGAACGTAGAAATGACCATAACATTCACACTGGTTGCAATTATTCGTTTTATACGATGGAAAAGCTGTTGTATTTATATCGTATTTTATGCTTCGGGCATTGACTTCTAAGGCCCTAACTATTCAATCTGTTGGAGCAACGCCCTAGGGTGAAGCCTAGGTTGCTCGGAAAGTAGAATTGACCATAAGTTTCATACTGGTTGCAATTATTCGTTTTATACAATGGAAAAGCTGTTGTATTTTTATTGCATTTTATGCTTCGGGCATTGACTTCTAAGGCCCTACCTATTCAGTCTGTTGGAGCAACGCCCTAGGGTGTAGCCTAGGTTGCCCGGAAAGTAGAAATGACAATAACTTTCATACTGGTTGCAATTACTCGTTTCAAACGATTGAAAAGCTGTTGTATTTATATTGTATTTTATGCTTCTGGCGTTCACTTCTTAGGCCCTGACTATCCGATCTGGTGGAACAACGGTCTATGGTGAAGCCTAGGTTGACCGGAACGTAGAAATGACCATCACTTTCAAACTGGTTGCAATTAATCCTTTTATACGATGGAAAAACTGTTGCATTTTTATTGCATTTTATGCTTCGGGCGTTGACTTCTAAGGCCCTAACTATTCAATCTGTTGGAGCAACGCCCTAGGGTGAAGCCTAGGTTGCCCGTAAAGTAGAAATAACCACAACTTTCATACTTGTTGCAATTGTTCGTTTTATACGATGGAAAAACTGTTGTATTTGTATTGTTTTTTATGCTCCTGGCGTTGACTTCTAAGGCCCTAACTATTCAATCTGTTGGAGCAACGCCCTAGCCTGTAGCCTAGGTTGCCCGGAAAGTAGGAATGACGACAGCTTTCATACTGGTTGCAATTACTCGTTTTATATGATGGAAAAACTGTTGTATTTATATTGTATTTTGTGCTTCTGGCGTTCACTTCTTAGGCCCTAACTATTCGATCTGGTGGAGCAACGCCCGAGAGTGAAGCCGAGGTTGCCCGGAACGTAGAAATGACCGTCACTTTCAAACTGGTTGCAATTATTCCTGTTATATGATGGAAAAACTGTTGTATTTTTATTGCATTTTGTGCTTCGGGCATTGACTTCTAAGGCCCCAACTATTCAATCTGTTGGAGCATCGCCCTAGGGTGTAGCCTAGGTTGCCCGGAACGTAGAAATGACCATAACTTTCACACCGGTAGCAATTATTCGTTTTATACGATGGAAAAACTGTTGTACTTATATTGTATTTTATACTTCTGGCGTTGACTTCTTATGCCCTAACTATTCCATCTGGTGGAACAACGCCCTAGGGTGAAGCCTAGGTGGCCCGGAACGTAGAAATGGAAATAACTTTGACACCGATAGCAATTACACGTTTTATACAATGGAAAAACAGTTCTATTTATTTTGTATTTTATGCTTCGGCCGTTGACTTCTAAGGCCCTAACTATTCCATCTGTTGGAGCAACGCCCTAGGGTGAAGCCTCGGTTGCCCGGAAAGTAGAAATGACCATAACTTTCATACTGGTTGCAATTATTCGTTTTATACGATGGAAAAACTGTTGTATTTATATTGTATTTTATGCTTCTGGCGTTCACTTCTTAGGCCCTAACTATTCGATCTGGTGGAGCAACGCCCGAGAGTGAAGCCGAGGTTGCCCGGAACGTAGAAATGACCGTCACTTTCAAACTGGTTACAATTATTCCTGTTATATGATGGAAAAACTGTTGTATTTTTATTGCATTTTGTGCTTCGGGGATTGGCTTCTAAGGCCCCAACTATTCAATCTGTTGGAGCAACGCCCTAGGGTGTAGCCTAGGTTGCCCGGAACGTAGAAATGACCATAACTTTCACACTGGTCGCTATTATTCGTTTTATACGATGGAAAAACTGTTATATTTAAATTGTATTTTATGCTTCTGGCGTTGACTTCTTATGCCCTAACTATTCCATCTGGTGGAACAACACCCTAGGGTGATGCCTAGGTTGCCCGGAGCGTAGAAATTACCATAACATGCACACTGGATGAAATTATTCGTTTTATACGATGGAAAAGCTGTTGCATCTTTATTGTATTTTATGCTTCTGGCGTTGACTTCTAAGGCCCTAACTATTGGATCTGGTGGAGCAACGCCCTAGAGTGAAGCCGAGGTTGTCCGGAACGTAGAAATGACAATCACTTTCAAACTGGTTGCAATTATTCCGGTTATATGATGGAAAAACTGTTGTATTTTTAATGCATTTTATGCTTCGGGCATTGACTTCTAAGGCCCTACCTATTCAGTCTGTTGGAGCAACGCCCTAGGGTGTAGCCTAGGTTGCCCGGAAAGTAGAAATGACCACAACTTTCATACTGGTTGCAATTACTCGTTTTATATGATGGAAAAACTGTTCTATTTATATTGTATTTTATGCTTTTGGCGTTCACTTCTTAGGTCCTAACTATTCGATCTGTTGGAACAAAGCCCTAGGGTGAAGCCTAGGTTGCCCGGAACGTAGAACTGACCATAACTTTTACACTGGTAGCAATTATTCGTTTTATACAATGGAAAACCTGTTCTATTTATTTTGTATTTTATGCTTCGGGCGTTGACTTCCAAGGCCCTAGCTGTTTGATCTGGTTGAGCAACGCACTAGAGGGATGCCTAGGTGGTCCGGAACGTAGAAATGACCATAACTTTCACACCGGTAGCAATTATTCGTTTTATACGATGGAAAAACTGTTGTACTTATATTGTATTTTATACTTCTGGCGTTGACTTCTTATGCCCTAACTATTCCATCTGGTGGAACAACGCCCTAGGGTGAAGCCTAGGTTGCCCGGAACGTAGAAATGGAAATAACTTTGACACCGATAGCAATTACACGTTTTATACGATGGAAAAACAGTTCTATTTATTTTGTATTTTATGCTTCGGCCGTTGACTTCTAAGGCCCTAACTATTCCATCTGTTGGAGCAACGCCCTAGGGTGAAGCCTAGGTTGCCCGGAAAGTAGAAATGACCATAACTTTCACACTGGTTGCAATTATTCGTTTTATACGATGGAAAAGCTGTTGTATTTATACCGTATTTTATGCGTCTGGCGTTGACTTCTTATGCCCTAACAATTCGATTTGGTGGAACAACGACCTAGAGTGAGGCCTAGGTTGCCCGGAACGTAGAAATGACCATAACTTTCACACTGGTTGCTATTATTCGTTCTATACGATGGAAAAACTGTTATATTTATATTGTATCTTATGCTTCGGGCGTTGACTTCTAAGGCCCTAGCTGTTTGATCTGGTGGAGCAACGCCCTAGAGTGAAGCCTAGGTTGCCCGGAACGTAGAAATGACCATAACCTTCATACTGGTGGCAATTATTCGTTTTATATGATGGAAAAACTGTTGTATTTATATTGTATTTTATGCTGCTGGCGTTCAGTTCTTAGGACCTAACTATTCGATCTGGTGGCACTACGCCCTGGGGTGAAGCCTAGGTTGCCCGGAACGTAGAAATGACCATAACTTTCACACTGGTTGCTATTATTCGTTTTATACGATGGAAAAACTGTTGTATTTATATTGTATTTTATGCTTCTGGCGTTGACTTCTAAGGCACAAACTATTCCATCTGGTGGAGCAAAGCCCTAGAGTGAAGCGTAGGTTGCCCGGAACGTAGAAATGACCATCACTTTCAAACTGGTTGAATTATTTCTGTTATATGATGGAAAAACTGTTGTATTTTTATTGCATCTTATGCTTCGGGCATTGTCTTCTAAGGTCCTAACTATTCGATCTGGTGGAACAACTCCTTGGGGTGGAGCCTAGGTTGCCGGGTACGTAGAAATGACCATAACTTTCACACTGGTCGCTATTATTCGTTTTATACGATGGAGAAACTGTTATATTTATATTGTATTTTATGCTTCTGGCTTTGCCTTCTTAGGCCCTAGCTGCCCGATCAGGTGGAACAACGCCCTACAGTCAAGCCTAGGTTGCCCGGAACGTAGAAATGACCATAACTTTCAAAATGGTTGCAAATATTCCTGTTATATGATGGAAAAGCTGTTGTATTTTTATTGCATTTTATGCTTCGGGCATTGACTTCTAAGGCCCTACCTATTCAGTCTGTTGGAGCAACGCCCTAGGGTGTAGCCTAGGTTGCCCGGAAAGTAGAAATGACAATAACTTTCATACTGGTTGCAATTACTCGTTTCAAACGATTGAAAAGCTGTTGTACTTATATTGTATTTTATGCTTCTGGCGTTCACTTCTTAGGCCCTGACTATCCGATCTGGTGGAACAACGCTCTATGGTGAAGCCTAGGTTGACCGGAACGTAGAAATGACCATCACTTTCAAACTGGTTGCAATTAATCCTTTTATACGATGGAAAAACTGTTGCATTTTTATTGCATTTTATGCTTCGGGCGTTGACTTCTAAGGCCCTAACTATTCAATCTGTTGGAGCAACGCCCTAGGGTGAAGCCTAGGTTGCCCGTAAAGTAGAAATAACCACAACTTTCATACTTGTTGCAATTGTTCGTTTTATACGATGGAAAAACTGTTGTATTTGTATTGTTTTTATGCTCCTGGCGTTGACTTCTAAGGCCCTAACTATTCAATCTGTTGGAGCAACGCCCTAGCCTGTAGCCTAGGTTGCCCGGAAAGTAGGAATGACGACAGCTTTCATACTGGTTGCAATTACTCGTTTTATATGATGGAAAAACTGTTGTATTTATATTGTATTTTGTGCTTCTGGCGTTCACTTCTTAGGCCCTAACTATTCGATCTGGTGGAGCAACGCCCGAGAGTGAAGCCGAGGTTGCCCGGAACGTAGAAATGACCGTCACTTTCAAACTGGTTGCAATTATTCCTGTTATATGATGGAAAAACTGTTGTATTTTTATTGCATTTTGTGCTTCGGGCATTGACTTCTAAGGCCCCAACTATTCAATCTGTTGGAGCATCGCCCTAGGGTGTAGCCTAGGTTGCCCGGAACGTAGAAATGACCATAACTTTCACACCGGTAGCAATTATTCGTTTTATACGATGGAAAAACTGTTGTACTTATATTGTATTTTATACTTCTGGCGTTGACTTCTTATGCCCTAACTATTCCATCTGGTGGAACAACGCCCTAGGGTGAAGCCTAGGTGGCCCGGAACGTAGAAATGGAAATAACTTTGACACCGATAGCAATTACACGTTTTATACAATGGAAAAACAGTTCTATTTATTTTGTATTTTATGCTTCGGCCGTTGACTTCTAAGGCCCTAACTATTCCATCTGTTGGAGCAACGCCCTAGGGTGAAGCCTAGGTTGCCCGGAAAGTAGAAATGACCATAACTTTCATACTGGTTGCAATTATTCGTTTTATACGATGGAAAAACTGTTGTATTTATATTGTATTTTATGCTTCTGGCGTTCACTTCTTAGGCCCTAACTATTCGATCTGGTGGAGCAACGCCCGAGAGTGAAGCCGAGGTTGCCCGGAACGTAGAAATGACCGTCACTTTCAAACTGGTTACAATTATTCCTGTTATATGATGGAAAAACTGTTGTATTTTTATTGCATTTTGTGCTTCGGGGATTGGCTTCTAAGGCCCCAACTATTCAATCTGTTGGAGCAACGCCCTAGGGTGTAGCCTAGGTTGCCCGGAACGTAGAAATGACCATAACTTTCACACTGGTCGCTATTATTCGTTTTATACGATGGAAAAACTGTTATATTTAAATTGTATTTTATGCTTCTGGCGTTGACTTCTTATGCCCTAACTATTCCATCTGGTGGAACAACACCCTAGGGTGATGCCTAGGTTGCCCGGAACGTAGAAATTACCATAACATGCACACTGGATGAAATTATTCGTTTTATACGATGGAAAAGCTGTTGCATCTTTATTGTATTTTATGCTTCTGGCGTTGACTTCTAAGGCCCTAACTATTGGATCTGGTGGAGCAACGCCCTAGAGTGAAGCCTAGGTTGCCTGGAACGTACAAATGACCATCACCTTCACACGGGTTGCAATTATTCCTGTTATAGGATGGAAAGACTGTTGTATTTTTATTGTATTTTATGCTTCAGGCGTTGTCTTCTGAGACCGTAGCTATTCGATGCGGTAGACCAACGCCCTAGGTTGAATCCTAGGTTGCCCGGAACGTAGAAATGACCATAACTTTCACACTGGTTGCAATTATTCGTTTTATACGATGGAAAAGCTGTTGTATTTATATCGTATTTTATGCTTCGGGCATTGACTTCTAAGGCCCTAACTACTCAATCTGTTGGAGCAACGCCCTAGGGTGAAGCCTAGGTTGCTCGGAAAGTAGAAATGACCATAAGTTTCATACTGGTTGCAATTGTTCGTTTTATACGATGGAAAAACTGTTGTATTTATATTGTATTTTATGCTTCTGGCGTTGACTTCTAAGGCACTAACCATTCGATCTGGTGGAGCAACGCCCTAGAGTGAAGCCTAGGTTGCCCGGAACGTAGAGTTGGCCATCACTTTCAACCTGGTTGCAATTAATCCTGTTATACGATGGAAAAACTCTTGTATTTTTATTGCCTTTTATGCTTCGGGCGTTGACTTCTAAGGCCCTCACTGTTTGATGTGGTGGAGCAACGCCCTAGAGTGAAGCCTAGGTTGCCCGGAACGTAGAAATGACCATAACTTTCACACTGGTTGCTATTATTCGTTATATACGATGGAAAAACTGTTATATTTATATTGTATTTTATGCTTGTGTCGTTGACTTCTTAGGCCCTAACTATTGGATCTGGTGGAACAACGCCGTAGAGTGAAGCCTAGGTTGCCTGGAACGTAGAAATGACCATCACTTTCATACGGGTTGCAATTATTCCTGTTATAGGATGGAGGGACTGTTGTATTTTTGTTGTATTTTATGATTCAGGCGTTGACTTCTGAGGCCGTAGCTATTCGATGTGGTGGACCAACGCCCTAGGTTGAATCGTAGGTTGCTCGGAACGTAGAAATGACCATAACATTCACACTGGTTGCAATTATTCGTTTTATACGATGGAAAAGCTGTTGTATTTATATCGTATTTTATGCTTCGGGCATTGACTTCTAAGGCCCTAACTATTCAATCTGTTGGAGCAACGCCCTAGGGTGAAGCCTAGGTTGCTCGGAAAGTAGAATTGACCATAAGTTTCATACTGGTTGCAATTATTCGTTTTATACAATGGAAAAACTGTTGTATTTATATTGTATTTTATGCTTCTGGCGTTGACTTCTAAGGCACTAACCATTCGATCTGGTGGAGCAACGCCCTCGAGTGAAGCCTAGGTTACCCGGAACGTAGAATTGGCCATCACTTTCAAACTGGTTGCAATTAATCCTGCTATACGATGGAAAAACTGTTGTATTTTTATTGCCTTTTATGCTTCGGGCGTTGACTTCTAAGGTCCTAATTATTCAATCTGTTGGAGCAACGCCCTAGGGTGAAGCCTAGCTTGCCCGGAAAGTAGAAATGACGTTAACTTTCATAGTGGTTGCAATTATGCGTTTTATACGATGGAAAAACTGTTGTATTTATATTGTATTTTATGCTTCTGGCGTTCACTTCTTAGGCCCTAACTACTCGATCTGGTGGAACAACGCCCTAGGGTGAAGCCTAGGTTGCCCGGAACGTAGAAATGACCATAACTTTTACACTGCTAGCATTTATTCGTTTTATGCAATGGAAAAACTGTCCTATTTATTTTGCATTTTATCCTTCGGGCGTTGACTTCTAAGGCCCTAACTGATTGATCTGGAGGAGCAACGCCCTAGAGTGAAGCCTAGATTTCCCGGAACGTTGAAAAGACCATAAATTTCACACTGGTTGCTAATATTCATCTTATACGATGGAAAAACTGTTATATTTATATTGTATTTTATACTTATGGCGTTGAATTCTAAGTCCCAAGCTATTTGATCTGGTGGAGCAACGCCCTAAAGTGAAACCTAGGTTACCCGGAACGTAGAAATGACCAGTACTTTCACACTGTTTGCAGTTATTCCTGTTATACGATGGAAAAACTGTTGCATCATTATTGTATTTTATGCTTCTGGCGTTGACTTCTAAGGCCCTAACTATTCGATCAGGTGGAGCAACGCCCTAGAGTGAAACCTAGGTTGCTCGAAATGTATAAATGACCATAACGTTCACACTGGTTGCAATTATTCGTTTTATACGATGGAAAAACTGTTCTATTTATTTTGTATTTTATGCTTCGGGCGTTGACTTCTTAGGCCCTAACTATTCGATCAGGTGGAACAACACCCTAGAGTGAAGCCTAGGTTGCCTGGAACGTAGAAATGACCAGTACTTTCATACTGTTTGCAGTTATTCCTGTTATACTATGGAAAAACTTTTGCATCTGTATTGTATTTTATGCTTCTGGCGTTGACTTCTAAGGCACTAACTATTCGATCTGGTGGAGCAACGCCCTAGAGTGAAGCCTAGGTTGCCCGGAACGTAGAAATGACCATAACTTTCACACTGGTTGCAATTATTCCTGTTATATGATGGAAAAACTGTTGCATTTATATTGTATTTTATGCTTCGTGCGTTGACTTCTAAGGCCCTAACTATTCTATCTGTTGGAGCAACGCCCTAGGGTGAAGCCTAGGTTGCCCGGAAAGTAGAAATGACCATAGCTTTCATACTGGTTGCAATTATTCGTTTTATTTGATGGAAAAACTGTTGTATTTTTATTGCATTTTATGCTTCAGGCGTACACTTCTTAGGCCCTAACTATTCGATCTGGTGGAACAACGCCCTAGGGTGAAGCCTAGGTTGCCCGGAACGTAGAATTGGCCATCACTTTCAAACTGGTTGCAATTATTCCTGTTATATGATGGAAACACTGTTGTATTTTTATTGCATTTTATGCGTCGGGCGTTGACTTCTAAGGCCCTAACTATTCAATCTGTAAAAGCAACGCCCTAGGGTGAAGCCTAGGTTGCTCGGAAAGTAGAAATGACCATAAGTTTCATACTGGTTTCAATTATTCGTTTTATACGATGGAAAAACTGTTGTATTTATATTGTGCTTTATGTTTCTGGCGTTGGATTCTAAGTCCATAGCTATTCGATCTGGTGGAGCAACGCCCTAGAGTGAAGCCTAGGTTGCCCGGAACGTAGAAATGACCATTACTTTCACACTGTTTGCAATTATTCATTTTATACGATGTAAAAGCTGTTGTATTTATATTGTATTTTACGCTTCTGGGGTTGACTTCTTAGGCCCTAACAATTCGATCTGGTGGAACAACGCCCTAGAGTGAAGCCTAGGTTGCCTGGAACGTACAAATGACCATCACTTTCACACGGGTTGCTATTATTCCTGTTATAGGATGGAAAGACTGTTGTATGTTTATGGTATTTTTTGCTTCAGGCGTTGACTTCTGAGGCCGTAGCTATTCGATGTGGTGGAAGAACGCCATAGAGTGTAGCCTAGGTTGCACGGAACGTAGAAATGACCATAACTTTCATACTGGTGGCAATTATTCGTTTTATACGATGGAAGAACTGTTGTATTTATATTGTATTTTATGCTTCTGGCGTTGACTTCTAAGGCTCTAGCTGTTCGATCTAGTGGAGCAACGCCCTAGAGTGAAGCCTAGGTTGCTCGGAATGTGGAAATGACCATAACTTTCACACTGGTTGCAATTATTCGTTTTATACGATGGAGAAACTGTTGTATTTATATTGTATTTTATGCTTCTGGCGTTGACTTCTAACGCACTATCTATTCGATCTGGTAGAGCAACGCCCTAGAGAGAAGCCTAGGTTGCCCGGAACGTAAAATTGGCCATCACGTTCAAACTGGTTGCAATCATTCCTGTTATATGATGGAAACACTGTTGTATTTTTTTTGCATTTTATGTTTCGGGCGTTCACTTCTAAGGTCCTAACTATTGAATCTGTTGGAGCAACGCCCTAGGGTGAAGCCTAGCTTGCTCGGAAAGTAGAAATGACCATATGTTTCATACTGGTTGCAATTATTCGTTTTATGCGATGGAAACACTGTTGTATTTTTATTGCATTTTATGCTTCGGGCGTTGTCTTCTAAGGCCCTAACTATTCAATCTGTTGGAGCAACGCCCTAGGGTGAAGCCTAGGTTGCCCGGAACGTAGAAATGACCATCACTTTCACACGGGTTGCAATTATTCCTGTTATAGAATGGAAATACTGTTGTATTTTTGTTGTATTTTATACTTCAGGCGTTGACTTCTGAGGCCGTAGCTATTCGATGTGGTGGAAGAACGCCATACAGTGAAGCCTAGGTCGCCAGAACGTAGAAATGACCATTACTTTCACACTGTTTGCAATTATTCCTTTTATACGATGGAAAAGCTGTTGTATTTATATCGTATTTTATGCTCCTGGCGTTGACTTCTAAGGCCCTAGCTATTCATTCTGTTGGAGCAACGCTCTAGGGTGAAGCCTAGGTTGCTCGGAAAGTAGAAATGACCATCAGTTTCATACTGGTTGCAATTATACGTTTTATACGATGGAAAAACTGTTGTATTTATATTGTATTTTATGCTTCTGGCGTTGACTTCTAAGGCACTAACTATTCTATCTGGTGGAGCAACGCAATAGAGTGAAGCCTAGGTTGCCCGGAACGTAGAATTGGCCATCACTTTCAAACTGGTTGCAATTATTCCTGTTATATGATGGAAACACTGTGGTATTTTTTTTGCATTTTATGGTTCGGGCGTTGACTTCTAAGGCCCTAACTATTCAATCTGTTGGAGCAACGCCCTAGGGTGAAGCCTAGCTTGCTCGGAAAGTAGAAATGACCATAAGTTTCATACTGGTTGCAATTATTCGTTTTATACGATGGAAAAGCTGTTGTATTTATATCGTATTTTGTGCTTCTGGCGTTGACTTCTTAGGCCGTAACTATTCGGTCTGGTTGAGCAACGCCCTGGAGTGAATCCTAGGTTGCCCGGAACGTAGAATTGGCCATCGCTTTCAAACTGGTTGCAATTATTCCGGATATATGATGGAAACACTGTTGTATTTTTTTTGCATTTTATGGTTCGGGCGTTGACTTCTAAGGCCATAACTATTCAATCTGTTGGAGCAACGCCCTAGGGTGAAGCCTAGGTTGCTCGGAAAGTAGAAATGTCCATAAGTTTCATACTGGTTGCAATTATTCGATTTATACGATGGAAAAACTGTTGTATTTATATTGTTTTTTATGCTTCTGGCGTTGACTTCTAAGGCACTAACTATTCGATCTGGTGGAGCAACGCAATAGAGTGATGCATAGGTTGCCCGGAACGTAGAATTGGCCATCACTTTCAAACTGGTTGCAATTATTCCTGTTATATGATGGAAACGCTGTTGTATTTTTTTTGCGTTTTATGGTTCGGGCGTTGACTTCTAAGGCCCTAACTATTCAATCTGTTGGAGCAACGCCCTAGGGTGGAGCGTAGGTTGCTCGGAAAGTAGAAATGACAATAAGTTTCATACTGGTTGCAATTATTCGTTTTATACGATGGAAAAGCTGTTGTATTTATATCGTATTTTATGCTTCTGGCGTTGACTTCTTAGGCTCTAACTATTCGATCTGGTGGAGCAACGCAATAGAGTGAAGCCTAGGTTGCCCGGAACGTAGAATTGGCCATCACTTTCAAACTGGTTGCAATTATTCCTGTTATATGATGGAAACACTGTTGTATTTTTTTTGCGTTTTATGGTTCGGGCGTTGACTTCTAAGGCCCTAACTATTCAATCTGTTGGAGCAACGCCCTAGGGTGGAGCCTAGGTTGCTCAGAAAGTAGAAATGTCCATAAGTTTCATACTGGTTGCAACTATTCGTTTTATACGATGGAAAGCTGTTGTATTTATATTGTATTTTATGCTTCTGGCGTTGACTTCTAAGGCACTAACTATTCGATCTGGTGGAGCAACGCAATAGAGTGAAGCCTAGGTTGCCCGGAACGTAGAACTGGCCTTCACTTTCAAACTGGTTGCAATTATTCCTGATATATGATGGAAACACTGTTGTATTTTTTTTGCATCTTATGGTTCGGGCGTTGACTTCTAAGGCCCTAACTATTCAATCTGTTGGAGCAACGCCCTAGGGTGAAGCCTAGGTTGCTGGGAAAGTAGAAATGTCCATAAGTTTAATACTGGTTGCAATTATTCGTTTTATACGATGGAAAAACTATTGTATTTATATCGTATTTTATGCTCCTGGTGTTGACTTCTAAGGCACTATCTATTCGATCTGGTGGAGCAACGCCCTAGAGCGAAGCCTAGGTTGCCCGGAACGTAGAATTGGCCATCACTTTCAAACTGGTTGCAATTATTCCTGTTATATGATGGAAACACTGTTGTATTTTTTTTGCATTTTATGGTTAGGGCGTTGACTTCTAAGGTCCTAACTACTCAATCTGTTGGAGCAACGCCCTAGGGTGAAGCCTAGGTTGCTCGGAAAGTAGAAATGACCATAAGTTTCATACTGGTTGCAATTACTCGTTTTATACGATGGAAAAACTGTTGTATTTATATTGTATTTTATGCTTCTGGCGTTGACTTCTAAGGCACTAACTATTCGATCAGGTGGAGCAACGCCCTGGAGTGAAGCCTAGGTTGCCCGGAACGTAGAATTGGCCATCACTTTCAAACTGGTTGCAATTATTCCTGTTATATGATGGAAACACTGTTGTATTTTTTTTGCATTTTATGGTTAGGGCGTTGACTTCTAAGGTCCTAACTATTCAATCTGTTGGAGCAACGCCATAGGGTGAAGCCTAGGTTGCTCGGAAAGTAGAAATGACCATAAGTTTCATACTGGTTGCAATTATTCGTTTTATACGATGGAAAAACTGTTGTATTTATATTGTATTTTATGCTTCTGGCGTTGACTTCTAAGGCACTAACTATTCGATCAGGTGGAGCAACGCCCTGGAGTGAAGCCTAGGTTGCCCGGAACGTAGAATTGTCCATCGCTTTCAAACTGGTTGCAATTATTCCTGTTATATGATGGATACACTGTTGTATTTTTATTGCATTTTATGCTTCGGGCGTTGACTTCTAAGGCCCTAACTATTCAATCTGTTGGACCAACGCCCTAGGGTGAAGCCTAGCTTGCTCGGAAAGTAGAAATGACCATAAGTTTCATACTGGTTGCAATTATTCGTTTTATACGATTGAAAAACTGTTGTATTTATATTATATTTTATACTTCTGGCGTTGACTTCTAAGGCACTAACTATTCGATCAGGTGGAGCAACGCCCTGGAGTGAAGCCTAGGTTGCCCGGAACGTAGAATTGGCCATCGCTTTCAAACTGGTTGCAATTATTCCTGTTATATGATGGATACACTGTTGTATTTTTATTGCATTTTATGCTTCGGGCGTTGACTTCTAAGGCCCTAACTATTCAATCTGTTGGACCAACGCCATAGGGTGAAGCCTAGCTTGCTCGAAAAGTAGAAATGTCCATAAGTTTCATACTGGTTGCAATTATTCGTTTTATACGATGGAAAAGCTGTTGTATTTATATCGTATTTTATGCTTCTGGCGTTGACTTCTTAGGCTCTAACTATTCGATCTGGTGGAGCAACGCAATAGAGTGAAGCCTAGGTTGCCCGGAACGTAGAATTGGCCATCACTTTCAAACTGGTTGCAATTATTCCTGTTATATGGTGGATACACTGTGGTATTTTTTTTGCATTTTATGGTTCGGGCGTTGACTTCTAAGGCCCTAACTATTCAATCTGTTGGAGCAACGCCCTAGGGTGAAGCCTAGGTTGCTCGGAAAGTAGAAATGACCATAAGTTTCATACCGGTTGCAATTATTCGTTTTATACGATGGAAAAACTGTTGTATTTATATTGTATTTTATGCTTCTGGCGTTGACTTCTAAGGCACTAACTATTCGATCTGGTGGAGCAACGCCCTAGAGCGTAGCCTAGGTTGCCCGGAACGTAGAATTGGCCATCACTTTCAAACTGGTTGCAATTATTCCTGTTATATGATGGAAACACTGTGGTATTTTTTTTGCATTTTTTGGTTAGGGCGTTGACTTCTAAGGTCCTAACTATTCAATCTGTTGGAGCAACGCCCTAGGGTGAAGCCTAGGTTGCTCGGAAAGTAGAAATGACCATAAGCTTCATACTGGTTGCAATTATTCGTTTTATACGATGGTAAATCTGTTGTATTTATATTATATTTTATGCTTCTGGCGTTGACTTCTAAGGCACTAACTATTCGATCAGGTGGAGCAACGCCCTGGAGTGAAGCCTAGGTTGCCCGGAACGTAGAATTGGCCATCGCTTTCCAACTGGTTGCAATTATTCCTGTTATATGATGCATACACTGTTGTATTTTTATTGCATTTTATGCTTTGGGCGTTGACTTCTAAGGCCCTAACTATTCAATCTGTTGGACCAACGCCCTAGGGTGAAGCCTAGCTTGCTCGGAAAGTAGAAATCACCATAAGATTCTTACTGGTTGCAATTATTCGTTTTATACGATGGAAAAGCTGTTGTATTTATATCGTATTTTATGCTTCTGGCGTTGACTTCTTAGGCTCCAACTATTCGATCTTTTGGAGCAACGCAATAGAGTGAAGCCTAGGTTGCCCGGAACGTAGAATTGGCCATCACTTTCAAACTGGTTGCAATTATTCCTGTTATATGATGGAAACACTGTGGTATTTTTTTTGCATTTTATGGTTCGGGCGTTGACTTCTAAGGCCCTAACTATTCAATCTGTTGGAGCAACGCCCTAGGGTGAAGCCTAGCTTGCTCGGAAAGTAGAAATGACCATAAGTTTCATACTGGTTGCAATTATTCGTTTTATACGATGGAAAAGCTGTTGTATTTATATCGTATTTTGTGCTTCTGGCGTTGACTTCTTAGGCCGTAACTATTCGGTCTGGTTGAGCAACGCCCTGGAGTGAATCCTAGGTTGCCCGGAACGTAGAATTGGCCATCGCTTTCAAACTGGTTGCAATTATTCCGGATATATGATGGAAACACTGTTGTATTTTTTTTGCATTTTATGGTTCGGGCGTTGACTTCTAAGGCCATAACTATTCAATCTGTTGGAGCAACGCCCTAGGGTGAAGCCTAGGTTGCTCGGAAAGTAGAAATGTCCATAAGTTTCATACTGGTTGCAATTATTCGATTTATACGATGGAAAAACTGTTGTATTTATATTGTTTTTTATGCTTCTGGCGTTGACTTCTAAGGCACTAACTATTCGATCTGGTGGAGCAACGCAATAGAGTGATGCATAGGTTGCCCGGAACGTAGAATTGGCCATCACTTTCAAACTGGTTGCAATTATTCCTGTTATATGATGGAAACGCTGTTGTATTTTTTTTGCGTTTTATGGTTCGGGCGTTGACTTCTAAGGCCCTAACTATTCAATCTGTTGGAGCAACGCCCTAGGGTGGAGCGTAGGTTGCTCGGAAAGTAGAAATGACAATAAGTTTCATACTGGTTGCAATTATTCGTTTTATACGATGGAAAAGCTGTTGTATTTATATCGTATTTTATGCTTCTGGCGTTGACTTCTTAGGCTCTAACTATTCGATCTGGTGGAGCAACGCAATAGAGTGAAGCCTAGGTTGCCCGGAACGTAGAATTGGCCATCACTTTCAAACTGGTTGCAATTATTCCTGTTATATGATGGAAACACTGTTGTATTTTTTTGCGTTTTATGGTTCGGGCGTTGACTTCTAAGGCCCTAACTATTCAATCTGTTGGAGCAACGCCCTAGGGTGGAGCCTAGGTTGCTCAGAAAGTAGAAATGTCCATAAGTTTCATACTGGTTGCAACTATTCGTTTTATACGATGGAAAGCTGTTGTATTTATATTGTATTTTATGCTTCTGGCGTTGACTTCTAAGGCACTAACTATTCGATCTGGTGGAGCAACGCAATAGAGTGAAGCCTAGGTTGCCCGGAACGTAGAACTGGCCTTCACTTTCAAACTGGTTGCAATTATTCCTGATATATGATGGAAACACTGTTGTATTTTTTTTGCATCTTATGGTTCGGGCGTTGACTTCTAAGGCCCTAACTATTGAATCTGTTGGATCAACGCCCTAGGGTGAAGCCTAGGTTGCTGGGAAAGTAGAAATGTCCATAAGTTTAATACTGGTTGCAATTATTCGTTTTATACGATGGAAAAACTGTTGTATTTATATCGTATTTTATGCTCCTGGTGTTGACTTCTAAGGCACTATCTATTCGATCTGGTGGAGCAACGCCCTAGAGCGAAGCCTAGGTTGCCCGGAACGTAGAATTGGCCATCACTTTCAAACTGGTTGCAATTATTCCTGTTATATGATGGAAACACTGTTGTATTTTTTTTGCATTTTATGGTTAGGGCGTTGACTTCTAAGGTCCTAACTACTCAATCTGTTGGAGCAACGCCGTAGGGTGAAGCCTAGGTTGCTCGGAAAGTAGAAATGACCATAAGTTTCATACTGGTTGCAATTACTCGTTTTATACGATGGAAAAACTGTTGTATTTATATTGTATTTTGTGCTTCTGGCGTTGACTTCTAAGGCACTAACTATTCGATCAGGTGGAGCAACGCCCTGGAGTGAAGCCTAGGTTGCCCGGAACGTAGAATTGGCCATCACTTTCAAACTGGTTGCAATTATTCCTGTTATATGATGGAAACACTGTTGTATTTTTTTTGCATTTTATGGTTAGGGCGTTGACTTCTAAGGTCCTAACTATTCAATCTGTTGGAGCAACGCCATAGGGTGAAGCCTAGGTTGCTCGGAAAGTAGAAATGACCATAAGTTTCATACTGGTTGCAATTATTCGTTTTATACGATGGAAAAACTGTTGTATTTATATTGTATTTTATGCTTCTGGCGTTGACTTCTAAGGCACTAACTATTCGATCAGGTGGAGCAACGACCTGGAGTGAAGCCTAGGTTGCCCGGAACGTAGAATTGTCCATCGCTTTCAAACTGGTTGCAATTATTCCTGTTATATGATGGATACATTGTTGTATTTTTATTGCATTTTATGCTTCGGGCGTTGACTTCTAAGGCCCTAACTATTGAATCTGTTGGACCAACGCCCTAGGGTGAAGCCTAGCTTGCTCGGAAAGTAGAAATGACCATAAGTTTCATACTGGTTGCAATTATTCGTTTTATACGATTGAAAAACTGTTGTATTTATATTATATTTTATACTTCTGGCGTTGACTTCTAAGGCACTAACTATTCGATCAGGTGGAGCAACGCCCTGGAGTGAAGCCTAGGTTGCCCGGAACGTAGAATTGGCCATCGCTTTCAAACTGGTTGCAATTATTCCTGTTATATGATGGATACACTGTTGTATTTTTATTGCATTTTATGCTTCGGGCGTTGACTTCTAAGGCCCTAACTATTCAATCTGTTGGACCAACGCCATAGGGTGAAGCCTAGCTTGCTCGGAAAGTAGAAATGTCCATAAGTTTCATACTGGTTGCAATTATTCGTTTTATACGATGGAAAAGCTGTTGTATTTATATCGTATTTTATGCTTCTGGCGTTGACTTCTAAGGCACTAACTATTCGATCTGGTGGAGCAACGCAATAGAGTGAAGCCTAGGTTGCCCGGAACGTAGAAATGGCCTTCACTTTCAAACTGGTTGCAATTATTCCTGTTATATGATGGAAACACTGTTGTATTTTTTTTGCATTTTATGGTTCGGGCGTTGACATCTAAGGCCCTAGCTATTCAATCTGTTGGAGCAACGCCCTAGGGTGAAGCCTAGCTTGCTCGGAAAGTAGAAATGACCATAAGTTTCATACTGGTTGCAATTATTCGTTTTATACGATGGAAAAACTGTTGTATTTATATCGTACTTTATGCTTCTGGCGTTGACATCTAAGGCACTATCTATTCGATCTGGTGGAGCAACGCCCTAGAGCGAAGCCTAGGTTGCCCGGAACGTAGAATTGGCCATCACTTTCAAACTGGTTGCAATTATTCCTGTTATATGATGGAAACACTGTTGTATTTTTTTTGCATTTGATGGTTAGGGCGTTGACTTCTATGGTCCTAACTATTCAATCTGTTGGAGCAACGCCCTAGGGTGAAGCCTAGGTTGCTCGGAAAGTAGAAATGACCATAAGTTTCATACTGGTTGCAATTATTCGTTTTATACGATGGAAAAACTGTTGTATTTATATGGTATTTTATGCTTCTGGCGTTGACTTCTAAGGCACTAACTATTCGATCAGGTGGAGCAACGCCCTGGAGTGAAGCCTAGGTTGCCCGGAACGTAGAATTGGCCATCAATTTCATACTGGTTGCAATTATACCTGTTATATGATGGAAACACTGCTGTATTCTTTTTGCATTCTATGGTTCGGGCGTTGACTTCTAAGGCCCTAACTATTCAATCTGTTGGAGCAACGCCCTAGGGTGAAGCCTAGCTTGCTCAGAAAGTAGAAATGACCATAAGTTTCACACTGGTTGCAATTATTCGTTTTATACGATGGAAAAACGGTTGTATTTATATTGTATTTTATGCTTCTGGCGTTGACTTCTAAGGCACTAACTATTCGATCTGGTGGAGCAACGCAATAGAGTGATGCCTAGGTTGCCCGGAACGTAGAATTGGCCATCAATTTCATACTGGTTGCAATTATACCTGTTATATGATGGAAACACTGCTGTATTTTTTTTGCATTCTATGGTTCGGGCGTTGACTTCTAAGGCCCTAACTATTCAATCTGTTGGAGCAACGCCCTAGGGTGAAGCCTAGCTTGCTCAGAAAGTAGAAATGACCATAAGTTTCACACTGGTTGCAATTATTCGTTTTATACGATGGAAAAGCTGTTGTATTTGTATCGTATTTTATGCTTCTGGCGTTGACTTCTTAGGCCGTAACTATTCGGTCTGGTGGAGCAACGCCCTGGAGTGAGACCTAGGTTGCCCGGAACGTAGAATTGGCCATCACTTTCAAACTGGTTGCAATTATTCCTGATATATGATGGAAACACTGTTGTATTTTTTTTGCATTTTATGGTTCGGGCGTTGACTTCTTAGGCCCTAACTATTCGATCTGGTGGAACACTGCCTAGGGTGAAGCCTAGCTTGCCCGGAACGTAGAAATGACCATTACTTTCACACTGTTTGCAATTATTCCTTTTATACGATGGAAAAGCTGTTGTATTTATATCGTATTTTATGATTCTGGCGTTTACTTCTAAGGACCTAACTATTCGATCTGGTGGAGCAGAGCCCTAGAGTGAATCCTAGGTTGCTCGGAATGTAGAAATGACCATAACTTTCACACTGGTTGCAATCATTCGTTTTATACGATGCAAACGCTGTTGTATTTACATCGTATTTTATGCTTCTGGCGTTTACTTCTGAGGACCTAACTATCCGATCTGGTGCAGCAACGCCCTAGAGTGAATCCTAGGTTGCTCGGAATGTAGAACTGACCATAACTTTCACACTGGTTGCAATTATTCGTTTTACACGATGGAAACGCTGTTGTATTTATATTGTACTTTATGACTCTGGCGTTGACTTCTAAGGCCGTAGCTATTAGATGTGGTGAAGCAACGCCCTAGAGTGACGCCTAGGGTGCTCGGAACGTAGAAATGACCATTACTTTCACACTGGTTGCAATTACTCGTTTTATACGATGGAAAAGCTGTTGTATTTATATCGTATTTTATGCTTCTGGCGTTGACTTCTTAGGCCGTAACTATTCGGTCTGGTGGAGCAACGCCCTGGAGTGAAACCTAGATTGCCCGGAACGTAGAATTGGCCATCACTTTCGAACTGGTTGCAATTATTCCTGTTATATGGTGGAAACACTGTTGTATTTTTTTTGCATTTTATGGTTCGGGCGTTGACTTCTAAGGCCATAACTATTCAATCTGTTGGAGCAACGCCCTAGGGTGAAGCCTAGGTTGCTCGGAAAGTAGAAATGTCCATAAGTTTCATACTGGTTGCAATTATTCGTTTTATACGATGGAAAAACTGTTGTATTTATGTTGTATTTTATGCTTCTGGCGTTGACTTCTGAGGCACTAACTATTCGATCTGGTGGAGCAACGCAATAGTGTGAAGCCTAGGTTGCCCGGAACGTAGAACTGGCCTTCACTTTCAAACTGGTTGCAATTATTCCTGTTACATGATGGAAACACTGTTGTATTTTTTTTGCATTTTATGGTTCGGGCGTTGACTTCTAAGGCCCTAACTATTCAATCTGTTGGAGCAACGCCCTAGGGTGAAGCCTAGGTTGCTCGGAAAGTAGAAATGACCATAAGTTTCATACTGGTTGCAATATACGTTTTATACGATGGAGAAACTGTTGTATTTATATTGTATTTTATGCTTCTGGCGTTGACTTCTAAGGCACTAACTATTCGATCTGGTGGAGCAACGCCCTAGAGTGAAGCCTAGGTTGCCCCGAACGTAGAATTGGCCATCACTTTCAAACTGGTTGCAATTATTCCTTTTATATGATGGAAACACTGTTGTATTTTTTTTGCATTTTATGGTTAGGGCGTTGACTTCTAAGGTCCTAACTATTCAATCTGTTGGAGCAACGCCCTAGGGTGAAGCCTAGGTTGCTCTGAAAGTAGAAATGACCATAAGTTTGATACTGGTTGCAATTATTCGTTTTATACGGTGGAAAAACTGTTGTATTTATATTGTATTTTATGCTTCTGGTGTTGACTTCTATGGCACTAACTATTCGATCAGGTGGAGCAACGCCCTGGAGTGAAGCCTAGGTTGCCCGGAACGTAGAATTGGCCATCGCTTTCAAACTGGTTGCAATTATTTCTGTTATATGATGGATACACTGTTGTATTTTTATTGCATTTTATGCTTCGGGCGATGACTTCTAAGGCCCTAACTATTCAATCTGTTGGACCAACGCTCTAGGGTGAAGCCTAGCTTGCTCGGACAGTAGAAATGACCATAAGTTTCATACTGGTTGCAATTATTCGTTCTATACGATGGAAAAGATGTTGTATTTATATCGTATTTTATGCTTCTGGAGTTGACTTCTTAGGCCGTAACTATTCGGTATGGTGGAGCAACGCCCAGGACTGAAACCTAGGTTGCCCGGAACGTAGAATTGGCCATCGCTTTCAAACTGGTTGCAATTATTCCTGATATATGATGGAAACACTGTTGTATTTTTCTTGCATTTTATGGTTCGGGCGTTGACTTCTAAGGCCCTAACTATTCAATCTGTGGGAGCAACGCCCTAGGGTGAAGCCTAGGTCGCTCGGAAAGTAGAAATGTCCATAAGTTTCATACTGGTTGCAATTATTCGTTTTATACGATGGAAAAACTGTTGTATTTATATTGTATTTTATGCTTCTGGCGTTGACTTCTTAGGCCGTAACTATTCGGTCTGGTGGAGCAACGCCCTGGAGTGAAACCTAGGTTGCCCGGAACGTAGAATTGGCCATCGCTTTCAAAATGGTTGCAATTATTCCTGATATATGATGGAAACACTGTTGTATTTTTCATGCATTTTATGGTTCGGGCGTTGACTTCTAAGGCCCTAACTATTCAATCTGTTGGAGCAACGCCCTAGGGTGAAGCCTAGGTTGCTCGGAAAGTAGAAATGTCCATAAGTTTCATACTGGTTGCAATTATTCGTTTTATACGATGGAAAAACTGTTGTATTTATATCGTATTTTATGCTTCTGGTGTTGACTTCTAAGACACTATCTATTCGATCTGGTGTAGCAACGCCCTAGAGCGTAGCCTAGGTTGCCCGGAACGTAGAATTGGCCATCACTTTCAAACTGGTTGCAATTATTCCTGTTATATGATGGAAACACTGTGGTATTTTTTTTGCATTTTTTGGTTAGGGCGTTGACTTCTAAGGTCCTAACTATTCAATCTGTTGGAGCAACGCCCTAGGGTGAAGCCTAGGTTGCTCGGAAAGTAGAAATGACCATAAGCTTCATACTGGTTGCAATTATTCGTTTTATACGATGGTAAATCTGTTGTATTTATATTATATTTTATGCTTCTGGCGTTGACTTCTAAGGCACTAACTATTCGATCAGGTGGAGCAACGCCCTGGAGTGAAGCCTAGGTTGCCCGGAACGTAGAATTGGCCATCGCTTTCCAACTGGTTGCAATTATTCCTGTTATATGATGCATACACTGTTGTATTTTTATTGCATTTTATGCTTCGGGCGTTGACTTCTAAGGCCCTAACTATTCAATCTGTTGGACCAACGCCCTAGGGTGAAGCCTAGCTTGCTCGGAAAGTAGAAATCACCATAAGTTTCTTACTGGTTGCAATTATTCGTTTTATACGATGGAAAAGCTGTTGTATTTATATCGTATTTTATGCTTCTGGCGTTGACTTCTTAGGCTCCAACTATTCGATCTTTTGGAGCAACGCAATAGAGTGAAGCCTAGGTTGCCCGGAACGTAGAATTGGCCATCACTTTCAAACTGGTTGCAATTATTCCTGTTATATGATGGAAACACTGTGGTATTTTTTTTGCATTTTATGGTTCGGGCGTTGACTTCTAAGGCCCTAACTATTCAATCTGTTGGAGCAACGCCCTAGGGTGAAGCCTAGCTTGCTCGGAAAGTAGAAATGACCATAAGTTTCATACTGGTTGCAATTATTCGTTTTATACGATGGAAAAGCTGTTGTATTTATATCGTATTTTGTGCTTCTGGCGTTGACTTCTTAGGCCGTAACTATTCGGTCTGGTTGAGCAACGCCCTGGAGTGAATCCTAGGTTGCCCGGAACGTAGAATTGGCCATCGCTTTCAAACTGGTTGCAATTATTCCGGATATATGATGGAAACACTGTTGTATTTTTCATGCATTTTATGGTTCGGGCGTTGACTTCTAAGGCCCTAACTATTCAATCTGTTGGAGCAACGCCCTAGGGTGAAGCCTAGGTTGCTCGGAAAGTAGAAATGTCCATAAGTTTCATACTGGTTGCAATTATTCGTTTTATACGATGGAAAAACTGTTGTATTTATATCGTATTTTATGCTTCTGGTGTTGACTTCTAAGACACTATCTATTCGATCTGGTGTAGCAACGCCCTAGAGCGTAGCCTAGGTTGCCCGGAACGTAGAATTGGCCATCACTTTCAAACTGGTTGCAATTATTCCTGTTATATGATGGAAACACTGTGGTATTTTTTTTGCATTTTTTGGTTAGGGCGTTGACTTCTAAGGTCCTAACTATTCAATCTGTTGGAGCAACGCCCTAGGGTGAAGCCTAGGTTGCTCGGAAAGTAGAAATGACCATAAGCTTCATACTGGTTGCAATTATTCGTTTTATACGATGGTAAATCTGTTGTATTTATATTATATTTTATGCTTCTGGCGTTGACTTCTAAGGCACTAACTATTCGATCAGGTGGAGCAACGCCCTGGAGTGAAGCCTAGGTTGCCCGGAACGTAGAATTGGCCATCGCTTTCCAACTGGTTGCAATTATTCCTGTTATATGATGCATACACTGTTGTATTTTTATTGCATTTTATGCTTCGGGCGTTGACTTCTAAGGCCCTAACTATTCAATCTGTTGGACCAACGCCCTAGGGTGAAGCCTAGCTTGCTCGGAAAGTAGAAATCACCATAAGTTTCTTATTGGTTGCAATTATTCGTTTTATACGATGGAAAAGCTGTTGTATTTATATCGTATTTTATGCTTCTGGCGTTGACTTCTTAGGCTCCAACTATTCGATCTTTTGGAGCAACGCAATAGAGTGAAGCCTAGGTTGCCCGGAACGTAGAAGTGGCCATCACTTTCAAACTGGTTGCAATTATTCCTGTTATATGATGGAAACACTGTGGTATTTTTTTTGCATTTTATGGTTCGGGCGTTGACTTCTAAGGCCCTAACTATTCAATCTGTTGGAGCAACGCCCTAGGGTGAAGCCTAGCTTGCTCGGAAAGTAGAAATGACCATAAGTTTCATACTGGTTGCAATTATTCGTTTTATACGATGGAAATGCTGTTGTATTTATATCGTATTTTGTGCTTCTGGCGTTGACTTCTTAGGCCGTAACTATTCGGTCTGGTTGAGCAACGCCCTGGAGTGAATCCTAGGTTGCCCGGAACGTAGAATTGGCCATCGCTTTCAAACTGGTTGCAATTATTCCGGATATATGATGGAAACACTGTTGTATTTTTTTTGCATTTTATGGTTCGGGCGTTGACTTCTAAGGCCATAACTATTCAATCTGTTGGAGCAACGCCCTAGGGTGAAGCCTAGGTTGCTCGGAAAGTAGAAATGTCCATAAGTTTCATACTGGTTGCAATTATTCGATTTATACGATGGAAAAACTGTTGTATTTATATTGTTTTTTATGCTTCTGGCGTTGACTTCTAAGGCACTAACTATTCGATCTGGTGGAGCAACGCAATAGAGTGATGCATAGGTTGCCCGGAACGTAGAATTGGCCATCACTTTCAAACTGGTTGCAATTATTCCTGTTATATGATGGAAACGCTGTTGTATTTTTTTTGCGTTTTATGGTTCGGGCGTTGACTTCTAAGGCCCTAACTATTCAATCTGTTGGAGCAACGCCCTAGGGTGGAGCGTAGGTTGCTCGGAAAGTAGAAATGACAATAAGTTTCATACTGGTTGCAATTATTCGTTTTATACGATGGAAAAGCTGTTGTATTTATATCGTATTTTATGCTTCTGGCGTTGACTTCTTAGGCTCTAACTATTCGATCTGGTGGAGCAACGCAATAGAGTGAAGCCTAGGTTGCACGGAACGTAGAATTGGCCATCACTTTCAAACTGGTTGCAATTATTCCTGTTATATGATGGAAACACTGTTGTATTTTTTTTGCATTTTATGGTTAGGGCGTTGACTTCTAAGGTCCTAACTATTCAATCTGTTGGAGCAACGCCATAGGGTGAAGACTAGGTTGCTCGGAAAGTAGAAATGACCATAAGTTTCATACTGGTTGCAATTTTCGTTTTATACGATGGAAAAACTGTTGTATTTATATTGTATTTTATGCTTCTGGCGTTGACTTCTAAGGCACTAACTATTCGATCAGGTGGAGCAACGCCCTGGAGTGAAGCCTAGGTTGCCCGGAACGTAGAATTGTCCATCGCTTTCAAACTGGTTGCAATTATTCCTGTTATATGATGGATACACTGTTGTATTTTTATTGCATTTTATGCTTCGGGCGTTGACTTCTAAGGCCCTAACTATTCAATCTGTTGGACCAACGCCCTAGGGTGAAGCCTAGCTTGCTCGGAAAGTAGAAATGACCATAAGTTTCATACTGGTTGCAATTATTCGTTTTATACGATTGAAAAACTGTTGTATTTATATTATATTTTATACTTCTGGCGTTGACTTCTAAGGCACTAACTATTCGATCAGGTGGAGCAACGTCCTGGAGTGAAGCCTAGGTTGCCCGGAACGTAGAATTGGCCATCGCTTTCAAACTGGTTGCAATTATTCCTGTTATATGATGGATACACTGTTGTATTTTTATTGCATTTTATGCTTCGGGCGTTGACTTCTAAGGCCCTAACTATTCAATCTGTTGGACCAACGCCATAGGGTGAAGCCTAGCTTGCTCGGAAAGTAGAAATGTCCATAAGTTTCATACTGGTTGCAATTATTCGTTTTATACGATGGAAAAGCTGTTGTATTTATATCGTATTTTATGCTTCTGGCGTTGACTTCTTAGGCTCTAACTATTCGATCTGGTGGAGCAACGCAATAGAGTGAAGCCTAGGTTGCCCGGAACGTAGAATTGGCCATCACGTTCAAACTGGTTGCAATCATTCCTGTTATATGATGGAAACACTGTTGTATTTTTTTTGCATTTTATGTTTCGGGCGTTCACTTCTAAGGTCCTAACTATTGAATCTGTTGGAGCAACGCCCTAGGGTGAAGCCTAGCGTGCTCGGAAAGTAGAAATGACCATATGTTTCATACTGGTTGCAATTATTCGTTTTATGCGATGGAAACACTGTTGTATTTTTATTGCATTTTATGCTTCGGGCGTTGTCTTCTAAGGCCCTAACTATTCAATCTGTTGGAGCAACGCCCTAGGGTGAAGCCTAGGTTGCCCGGAACGTAGAAATGACCATCACTTTCACACGGGTTGCAATTATTCCTGTTATAGAATGGAAATACTGTTGTATTTTTGTTGTATTTTATACTTCAGGCGTTGACTTCTGAGGCCGTAGCTATTCGATGTGGTGGAAGAACGCCATACAGTGAAGCCTAGGTCGCCAGAACGTAGAAATGACCATTACTTTCACACTGTTTGCAATTATTCCTTTTATACGATGGAAAAGCTGTTGTATTTATATCGTATTTTATGCTCCTGGCGTTGACTTCTAAGGCCCTAGCTATTCATTCTGTTGGAGCAACGCTCTAGGGTGAAGCCTAGGTTGCTCGGAAAGTAGAAATGACCATCAGTTTCATACTGGTTGCAATTATACGTTTTATACGATGGAAAAACTGTTGTATTTATATTGTATTTTATGCTTCTGGCGTTGACTTCTAAGGCACTAACTATTCTATCTGGTGGAGCAACGCAATAGAGTGAAGCCTAGGTTGCCCGGAACGTAGAATTGGCCATCACTTTCAAACTGGTTGCAATTATTCCTGATATATGATGGAAACACTGTTGTATTTTTATTGCATTTTATGCTTCGGGCGTAGACTTCTAAGGCCCTAACTATTCAATCTGTTGGACCAACGCCCTAGGGTGAAGCCTAGCTTGCTCGGAAGGTAGAAATGACCATAAGTTTCATACTGGTTGCAATTATTCGTTTTATACGATGGAAAAGCTGTTGTATTTATATCGTATTTTATGCTTCTGGCGTTGCCTTCTTAGGCCGTAACTATTCGGTCTGGTGGAGCAACGCAATAGAGTGCTGCATAGGTTGCCCGGAACGTAGAATTGGCCATCACTTTCAAACTGGTTGCAATTATTCCTGTTATATGATGGAAACACTGTTGTATTTTTTTTGCGTTTTATGGTTCGGGCGTTGACTTCTAAGGCCCTAACTGCTCAATCTGTTGGAGCAACGCCCTAGGGTGGAGCCTAGGTTGCTCAGAAAGTAGAAATGTCCATAAGTTTCATACTGGTTGCAACTATTCGTTTTATACGATGGAAAGCTGTTGTATTTATATTGTATTTTATGCTTCTGGCGTTGACTTCTAAGGCACTAACTATTCGATCTGGTGGAGCAACGCAATAGTGTGAAGCCTAGGTTGCCCGGAACGTAGAACTGGCCTTCACTTTCAAGCTGGTTGCAATTATTCCTGTTATATGATGGAAACACTGTTGTATTTTTTTTGCATTTTATGGTTCGGGCGTTGACTTCTAAGGCCCTAACTATTCAATCTGTTGGAGCAACGCCCTAGGGTGAAGCCTAGGTTGCTCGGAAAGTAGAAATGACCATAAGTTTCATACTGTTTGCAATATACGTTTTATACGATGGAGAAACTGTTGTATTTATATTGTATTTTATGCTTCTGGCGTTGACTTCTAAGGCACTAACTATTCGATCTGGTGGAGCAACGCCCTAGAGTGAAGCCTAGGTTGCCCCGAACGTAGAATTGGCCATCACTTTCAAACTGGTTGCAATTATTCCTTTTATATGATGGAAACACTGTTGTATTTTTTTTGCATTTTATGGTTAGGGCGTTGACTTCTAAGGTCCTAACTATTCAATCTGTTGGAGCAACGCCCTAGGGTGAAGCCTAGGTTGCTCGGAAAGTAGAAATGACCATAAGTTTGATACTGGTTGCAATTATTCGTTTTATACGGTGGAAAAACTGTTGTATTTATATTGTATTTTATGCTTCTGGTGTTGACTTCTATGGCACTAACTATTCGATCAGGTGGAGCAACGCCCTGGAGTGAAGCCTAGGTTGCCCGGAACGTAGAATTGGCCATCGCTTTCAAACTGGTTGCAATTATTCCTGTTATATGATGGATACACTGTTGTATTTTTATTGCATTTTATGCTTCGGGCGATGACTTGTAAGGCCCTAACTATTCAATCTGTTGGACCAACGCTCTAGGGTGAAGCCTAGCTTGCTCGGACAGTAGAAATGACCATAAGTTTCATACTGGTTGCAATTATTCGTTCTATACGATGGAAAAGATGTTGTATTTATATCGTATTTTATGCTTCTGGAGTTGACTTCTTAGGCCGTAACTATTCGGTATGGTGGAGCAACGCCCAGGACTGAAACCTAGGTTGCCCGGAACGTAGAATTGGCCATCGCTTTCAAACTGGTTGCAATTATTCCTGGTATATGATGGAAACACTGTTGTATTTTTCTTGCATTTTATGGTTCGGGCGTTGACTTCTAAGGCCCTAACTATTCAATCTGTGGGAGCAACGCCCTAGGGTGAAGCCTAGGTCGCTCGGAAAGTAGAAATGTCCATAAGTTTCATACTGGTTGCAATTATTCGTTTTATACGATGGAAAAACTGTTGTATTTATATTGTATTTTATGCTTCTGGCGTTGACTTCTTAGGCCGTAACTATTCGGTCTGGTGGAGCAACGCCCTGGAGTGAAACCTAGGTTGCCCGGAACGTAGAATTGGCCATCGCTTTCAAAATGGTTGCAATTATTCCTGATATATGATGGAAACACTGTTGTATTTTTCATGCATTTTATGGTTCGGGCGTTGACTTCTAAGGCCCTAACTATTCAATCTGTTGGAGCAACGCCCTAGGGTGAAGCCTAGGTTGCTCGGAAAGTAGAAATGTCCATAAGTTTCATACTGGTTGCAATTATTCGTTTTATACGATGGAAAAACTGTTGTATTTATATCGTATTTTATGCTTCTGGTGTTGACTTCTAAGACACTATCTATTCGATCTGGTGTAGCAACGCCCTAGAGCGTAGCCTAGGTTGCCCGGAACGTAGAATTGGCCATCACTTTCAAACTGGTTGCAATTATTCCTGTTATATGATGGAAACACTGTGGTATTTTTTTTGCATTTTTTGGTTAGGGCGTTGACTTCTAAGGTCCTAACTATTCAATCTGTTGGAGCAACGCCCTAGGGTGAAGCCTAGGTTGCTCGGAAAGTAGAAATGACCATAAGCTTCATACTAGTTGCAATTATTCGTTTTATACGATGGTAAATCTGTTGTATTTATATTATATTTTATGCTTCTGGCGTTGACTTCTAAGGCACTAACTATTCGATCAGGTGGAGCAACGCCCTGGAGTGAAGCCTAGGTTGCCCGGAACGTAGAATTGGCCATCGCTTTCCAACTGGTTGCAATTATTCCTGTTATATGATGCATACACTGTTGTATTTTTATTGCATTTTATGCTTCGGGCGTTGACTTCTAAGGCCCTAACTATTCAATCTGTTGGACCAACGCCCTAGGGTGAAGCCTAGCTTGCTCGGAAAGTAGAAATCACCATAAGTTTCTTACTGGTTGCAATTATTCGTTTTATACGATGGAAAAGCTGTTGTATTTATATCGTATTTTATGCTTCTGGCGTTGACTTCTTAGGCTCCAACTATTCGATCTTTTGGAGCAACGCAATAGAGTGAAGCCTAGGTTGCCCGGAACGTAGAATTGGCCATCACTTTCAAACTGGTTGCAATTATTCCTGTTATATGATGGAAACACTGTGGTATTTTTTTTGCATTTTATGGTTCGGGCGTTGACTTCTAAGGCCCTAACTATTCAATCTGTTGGAGCAACGCCCTAGGGTGAAGCCTAGCTTGCTCGGAAAGTAGAAATGACCATAAGTTTCATACTGGTTGCAATTATTCGTTTTATACGATGGAAAAGCTGTTGTATTTATATCGTATTTTGTGCTTCTGGCGTTGACTTCTTAGGCCGTAACTATTCGGTCTGGTTGAGCAACGCCCTGGAGTGAATCCTAGGTTGCCCGGAACGTAGAATTGGCCATCGCTTTCAAACTGGTTGCAATTATTCCGGATATATGATGGAAACACTGTTGTATTTTTTTTGCATTTTATGGTTCGGGCGTTGACTTCTAAGGCCATAACTATTCAATCTGTTGGAGCAACGCCCTAGGGTGAAGCCTAGGTTGCTCGGAAAGTAGAAATGTCCATAAGTTTCATACTGGTTGCAATTATTCGATTTATACGATGGAAAAACTGTTGTATTTATATTGTTTTTTATGCTTCTGGCGTTGACTTCTAAGGCACTAACTATTCGATCTGGTGGAGCAACGCAATAGAGTGATGCATAGGTTGCCCGGAACGTAGAATTGGCCATCACTTTCAAACTGGTTGCAATTATTCCTGTTATATGATGGAAACGCTGTTGTATTTTTTTTGCGTTTTATGGTTCGGGCGTTGACTTCTAAGGCCCTAACTATTCAATCTGTTGGAGCAACGCCCTAGGGTGGAGCGCAGGTTGCTCGGAAAGTAGAAATGACAAAAAGTTTCATACTGGTTGCAATTATTCGTTTTATACGATGGAAAAGCTGTTGTATTTATATCGTATTTTATGCTTCTGGCGTTGACTTCTTAGGCTCTAACTATTCGATCTGGTGGAGCAACGCAATAGAGTGAAGCCTAGGTTGCCCGGAACGTAGAATTGGCCATCACTTTCAAACTGGTTGCAATTATTCCTGTTATATGATGGAAACACTGTTGTATTTTTTTTGCATTTTATGGTTAGGGCGTTGACTTCTAAGGTCCTAACTATTCAATCTGTTGGAGCAACGCCATAGGGTGAAGCCTAGGTTGCTCGGAAAGTAGAAATGACCATAAGTTTCATACTGGTTGCAATTATTCGTTTTATACGATGGAAAAACAGTTGTATTTATATTGTATTTTATGCTTCTGGCGTTGACTTCTAAGGCACTAACTATTCGATCAGGTGGAGCAACGCCCTGGAGTGAAGCCTAGGTTGCCCGGAACGTAGAATTGGCCATCGCTTTCAAACTGGTTGCAATTATTCCTGTTATATGATGGATACACTGTTGTATTTTTATTGCATTTTATGCTTCGGGCGTTGACTTCTAAGGCCCTAACTATTCAATCTGTTGGACCAACGCCATAGGGTGAAGCCTAGCTTGCTCGGAAAGTAGAAATGTCCATAAGTTTCATACTGGTTGCAATTATTCGTTTTATACGATGGAAAAGCTGTTGTATTTATATCGTATTTTATGCTTCTGGCGTTGACTTCTTAGGCTCTAACTATTCGATCTGGTGGTGCAACGCAATAGAGTGAAGCCTAGGTTGCCCGGAACGTAGAATTGGCCATCACTTTCAAACTGGTTGCAATTATTCCTGTTATATGGTGGATACACTGTGGTATTTTTTTTGCATTTTATGGTTCGGGCGTTGACTTCTAAGGCCCTAACTATTCAATCTGTTGGAGCAACGCCCTAGGGTGAAGCCTAGGTTGCTCGGAAAGTAGAAATGACCATAAGTTTCATACCGGTTGCAATTATTCGTTTTATACGATGGAAAAACTGTTGTATTTATACTGTATTTTATGCTTCTGGCGTTGACTTCTAAGGCACTAACTATTCGATCTGGTGGAGCAACGCCCTAGAGAGAAGCCTAGGTTGCCCGGAACGTAGAATTGGCCATCGCCTTCAAACTGGTTGCAATTATTCCTGTTATATGATGGATACACTGTTGTATTTTTATTGCATTTTATGTTTCGGGCGTTGACTTCTAAGGCCCTAACTATTCAATCTGTTGGACCAACGCCCTAGGGTGAGGCCTAGCTTGCTCGGAAAGTAGAAATGACCATAAGTTTCATACTGGTTGCAATTATTCGTTTTATACGATGGAAAAGCTGTTGTATTTATATCGTATTTTATGCTTCTGGCGTTGACTTCTTGGGCCGTAACTATTCGGTCTGGTGGAGCAACGCCCTGGAGTGAAATCTAGGTTGCCCGGAACGTAGAATTGGCCATCGCTTTCAAACTGGTTGCAATTATTCCTGTTATATGATGGAAACACTGTTGTATTTTTTTTGCGTTTTATGGTTCGGGCGTTGACTTCTAAGGCCCTAACTATTCAATCTGTTGGAGCAACGCCTTAGGGTGAAGCCTAGGTTGCTCAGAAAGTAGAAATGTCCATAAGTTTCATACTGGTTGCAATTATTCGTTTTATACGATGGAAAGCTGTTGTATTTATATTGTATTTTATGCTTCTGGCGTTGACTTCTAAGGCACTAACTATTCGATCTGGTGGAGCAACGCAATAGAGTGAAGCCTAGGTTGCCCGGAACGTAGAAATGGCCTTCACTTTCAAACTGGTTGCAATTATTCCTGTTATATGATGGAAACACTGTTGTATTTTTTTTGCACTTTATGGTTCGGGCGTTGACATCTAAGGCCCTAGCTATTCAATCTGTTGGAGCAACGCCCTAGGGTGAAGCCTAGCTTGCTCGGAAAGTAGAAATGACCATATGTTTCATACTGGTTGCAATTATTCGTTTTATACGATGAAAAACTGTTGTATTTATATCGTATTTTATGCCTCTGGCGTTGACATCTAAGGCACTATCTATTCGATCTGGTGGAGCAACGCCCTAGAGCGAAGCCTAGGTTGCCCGGAACGTAGAATTGGCCATCACTTTCAAACTGGTTGCAATTATTCCTGTTATATGATGGAAACACTGTTGTATTTTTTTTGCATTTTATGGTTAGGGCGTTGACTTCTATGGTCCTAACTATTCAATCTGTTGGAGCAACGCCCTAGGGTGAAGCCTAGGTTGCTCGGAAAGTAGAAATGACCATAAGTTTCATACTGGTTGCAATTATTCGTTTTATACGATGGAAAAACTGTTGTATTTATATGGTATTTTATGCTTCTGGCGTTGACTTCTAAGGCACTAACTATTCGATCAGGTGGAGCAACGCCCTGGAGTGAAGCCTAGGTTGCCCGGAACGTAGAATTGGCCATCACTTTCATACTGGATGCAATTATACCTGTTATATGATGGAAACACTGTTGTATTTTTTTTGCATTTTATGGTTAGGGCGTTGACTTCTAAGGTCCTAACTATTCAATCTGTTGGAGCAACGCCCTAGGGTGAAGCCTAGGTTGCTCGGAAAGTAGAAATGACCATAAGTTTGATACTGGTTGCAATTATTCGTTTTATACGGTGGAAAAACTGTTGTATTTATATTGTATTTTATGCTTCTGGTGTTGACTTCTATGGCACTAACTATTCGATCAGGTGGAGCAACGCCCTGGAGTGAAGCCTAGGTTGCCCGGAACGTAGAATTGGCCATCGCTTTCAAACTGGTTGCAATTATTCCTGTTATATGATGGATACACTGTTGTATTTTTATTGCATTTTATGCTTCGGGCGATGACTTGTAAGGCCCTAACTATTCAATCTGTTGGACCAACGCTCTAGGGTGAAGCCTAGCTTGCTCGGACAGTAGAAATGACCATAAGTTTCATACTGGTTGCAATTATTCGTTCTATACGATGGAAAAGATGTTGTATTTATATCGTATTTTATGCTTCTGGAGTTGACTTCTTAGGCCGTAACTATTCGGTATGGTGGAGCAACGCCCAGGACTGAAACCTAGGTTGCCCGGAACGTAGAATTGGCCATCGCTTTCAAACTGGTTGCAATTATTCCTGGTATATGATGGAAACACTGTTGTATTTTTCTTGCATTTTATGGTTCGGGCGTTGACTTCTAAGGCCCTAACTATTCAATCTGTGGGAGCAACGCCCTAGGGTGAAGCCTAGGTCGCTCGGAAAGTAGAAATGTCCATAAGTTTCATACTGGTTGCAATTATTCGTTTTATACGATGGAAAAACTGTTGTATTTATATTGTATTTTATGCTTCTGGCGTTGACTTCTTAGGCCGTAACTATTCGGTCTGGTGGAGCAACGCCCTGGAGTGAAACCTAGGTTGCCCGGAACGTAGAATTGGCCATCGCTTTCAAAATGGTTGCAATTATTCCTGATATATGATGGAAACACTGTTGTATTTTTCATGCATTTTATGGTTCGGGCGTTGACTTCTAAGGCCCTAACTATTCAATCTGTTGGAGCAACGCCCTAGGGTGAAGCCTAGGTTGCTCGGAAAGTAGAAATGTCCATAAGTTTCATACTGGTTGCAATTATTCGTTTTATACGATGGAAAAACTGTTGTATTTATATCGTATTTTATGCTTCTGGTGTTGACTTCTAAGACACTATCTATTCGATCTGGTGTAGCAACGCCCTAGAGCGTAGCCTAGGTTGCCCGGAACGTAGAATTGGCCATCACTTTCAAACTGGTTGCAATTATTCCTGTTATATGATGGAAACACTGTGGTATTTTTTTTGCATTTTTTGGTTAGGGCGTTGACTTCTAAGGTCCTAACTATTCAATCTGTTGGAGCAACGCCCTAGGGTGAAGCCTAGGTTGCTCGGAAAGTAGAAATGACCATAAGCTTCATACTAGTTGCAATTATTCGTTTTATACGATGGTAAATCTGTTGTATTTATATTATATTTTATGCTTCTGGCGTTGACTTCTAAGGCACTAACTATTCGATCAGGTGGAGCAACGCCCTGGAGTGAAGCCTAGGTTGCCCGGAACGTAGAATTGGCCATCGCTTTCCAACTGGTTGCAATTATTCCTGTTATATGATGCATACACTGTTGTATTTTTATTGCATTTTATGCTTCGGGCGTTGACTTCTAAGGCCCTAACTATTCAATCTGTTGGACCAACGCCCTAGGGTGAAGCCTAGCTTGCTCGGAAAGTAGAAATCACCATAAGTTTCTTACTGGTTGCAATTATTCGTTTTATACGATGGAAAAGCTGTTGTATTTATATCGTATTTTATGCTTCTGGCGTTGACTTCTTAGGCTCCAACTATTCGATCTTTTGGAGCAACGCAATAGAGTGAAGCCTAGGTTGCCCGGAACGTAGAATTGGCCATCACTTTCAAACTGGTTGCAATTATTCCTGTTATATGATGGAAACACTGTGGTATTTTTTTTGCATTTTATGGTTCGGGCGTTGACTTCTAAGGCCCTAACTATTCAATCTGTTGGAGCAACGCCCTAGGGTGAAGCCTAGCTTGCTCGGAAAGTAGAAATGACCATAAGTTTCATACTGGTTGCAATTATTCGTTTTATACGATGGAAAAGCTGTTGTATTTATATCGTATTTTGTGCTTCTGGCGTTGACTTCTTAGGCCGTAACTATTCGGTCTGGTTGAGCAACGCCCTGGAGTGAATCCTAGGTTGCCCGGAACGTAGAATTGGCCATCGCTTTCAAACTGGTTGCAATTATTCCGGATATATGATGGAAACACTGTTGTATTTTTTTTGCATTTTATGGTTCGGGCGTTGACTTCTAAGGCCATAACTATTCAATCTGTTGGAGCAACGCCCTAGGGTGAAGCCTAGGTTGCTCGGAAAGTAGAAATGTCCATAAGTTTCATACTGGTTGCAATTATTCGATTTATACGATGGAAAAACTGTTGTATTTATATTGTTTTTTATGCTTCTGGCGTTGACTTCTAAGGCACTAACTATTCGATCTGGTGGAGCAACGCAATAGAGTGATGCATAGGTTGCCCGGAACGTAGAATTGGCCATCACTTTCAAACTGGTTGCAATTATTCCTGTTATATGATGGAAACGCTGTTGTATTTTTTTTGCGTTTTATGGTTCGGGCGTTGACTTCTAAGGCCCTAACTATTCAATCTGTTGGAGCAACGCCCTAGGGTGGAGCGTAGGTTGCTCGGAAAGTAGAAATGACAATAAGTTTCATACTGGTTGCAATTATTCGTTTTATACGATGGAAAAGCTGTTGTATTTATATCGTATTTTATGCTTCTGGCGTTGACTTCTTAGGCTCTAACTATTCGATCTGGTGGAGCAACGCAATAGAGTGAAGCCTAGGTTGCCCGGAACGTAGAATTGGCCATCACTTTCAAACTGGTTGCAATTATTCCTGTTATATGATGGAAACACTGTTGTATTTTTTTTGCATTTTATGGTTAGGGCGTTGACTTCTAAGGTCCTAACTATTCAATCTGTTGGAGCAACGCCATAGGGTGAAGCCTAGGTTGCTCGGAAAGTAGAAATGACCATAAGTTTCATACTGGTTGCAATTATTCGTTTTATACGATGGAAAAACAGTTGTATTTATATTGTATTTTATGCTTCTGGCGTTGACTTCTAAGGCACTAACTATTCGATCAGGTGGAGCAACGCCCTGGAGTGAAGCCTAGGTTGCCCGGAACGTAGAATTGGCCATCGCTTTCAAACTGGTTGCAATTATTCCTGTTATATGATGGATACACTGTTGTATTTTTATTGCATTTTATGCTTCGGGCGTTGACTTCTAAGGCCCTAACTATTCAATCTGTTGGACCAACGCCATAGGGTGAAGCCTAGCTTGCTCGGAAAGTAGAAATGTCCATAAGTTTCATACTGGTTGCAATTATTCGTTTTATACGATGGAAAAGCTGTTGTATTTATATCGTATTTTATGCTTCTGGCGTTGACTTCTTAGGCTCTAACTATTCGATCTGGTGGTGCAACGCAATAGAGTGAAGCCTAGGTTGCCCGGAACGTAGAATTGGCCATCACTTTCAAACTGGTTGCAATTATTCCTGTTATATGGTGGATACACTGTGGTATTTTTTTTGCATTTTATGGTTCGGGCGTTGACTTCTAAGGCCCTAACTATTCAATCTGTTGGAGCAACGCCCTAGGGTGAAGCCTAGGTTGCTCGGAAAGTAGAAATGACCATAAGTTTCATACCGGTTGCAATTATTCGTTTTATACGATGGAAAAACTGTTGTATTTATACTGTATTTTATGCTTCTGGCGTTGACTTCTAAGGCACTAACTATTCGATCTGGTGGAGCAACGCCCTAGAGAGAAGCCTAGGTTGCCCGGAACGTAGAATTGGCCATCGCCTTCAAACTGGTTGCAATTATTCCTGTTATATGATGGATACACTGTTGTATTTTTATTGCATTTTATGTTTCGGGCGTTGACTTCTAAGGCCCTAACTATTCAATCTGTTGGACCAACGCCCTAGGGTGAGGCCTAGCTTGCTCGGAAAGTAGAAATGACCATAAGTTTCATACTGGTTGCAATTATTCGTTTTATACGATGAAAAACTGTTGTATTTATATCGTATTTTATGCCTCTGGCGTTGACATCTAAGGCACTAACTATTCGATCAGGTGGAGCAACGCCCTGGAGTGAAGCCTAGGTTGCCCGGAACGTAGAATTGGCCATCAATTTCATACTGGATGCAATTATACCTGTTATATGATGGAAACACTGCTGTATTCTTTTTGCATTCTATGGTTCGGGCGTTGACTTCTAAGGCCCTAACTATTCAATCTGTTGGAGCAACGCCCTAGGGTGAAGCCTAGCTTGCTCAGAAAGTAGAAATGACCATAAGTTTCACACTGGTTGCAATTATTCGTTTTATACGATGGAAAAAAGGTTGTATTTATATTGTATTTTATGCTTCTGGCGTTGACTTCTAAGGCACTAACTATTCGATCTGGTGGAGCAACGCAATAGAGTGATGCCTAGGTTGCCCGGAACGTAGAATTGGCCATCAATTTCATACTGGTTGCAATTATACCTGTTATATGATGGAAACACTGCTGTATTTTTTTTGCATTCTATGGTTCGGGCGTTGACTTCTAAGGCCCTAACTATTCAATCTGTTGGAGCAACGCCCTAGGGTGAAGCCTAGCTTGCTCAGAAAGTAGAAATGACCATAAGTTTCACACTGGTTGCAATTATTCGTTTTATACGATGGAAAAGCTGTTGTATTTGTATCGTATTTTATGCTTCTGGCGTTGACTTCTTAGGCCGTAACTATTCGGTCTGGTGGAGCAACGCCCTGGAGTGAGACCTAGGTTGCCCGGAACGTAGAATTGGCCATCACTTTCAAACTGGTTGCAATTATTCCTGATATATGATGGAAACACTGTTGTATTTTTTTTGCATTTTATGGTTCGGGCGTTGACTTCTTAGGCCGTAACTATTCGGTCTGGTGGAGCAACGCCCTGGAGTGAAACCTAGGTTGCCCAGAACGTAGAATTGGCCATCGCTTTCAAACTGGTTGCAATTATTCCTGATATATGATGGTAACACTGTTATATTTTTCATGCATTTTATGGTTCGGCCGTTGACTTCTAAGGACCTAACTATACAATCTGTTGGAGCAACGCCCTAGGGTGAAGCCTAGGTTGCTCGGAAAGTAGAAATGTCCATAAGTTTCATACTGGTTGCAATTATTCGTTTTATACGATGGAAAAACTGTTGTATTCATATTGTATTTTATGCTTCTGGCGTTGACTTCTAAGGCTCTAACTATTCGATCTGTTGGAGCAACGCCCTAGGGTGAAGCCAATGTTGCTCGGAAAGTAGAAATGACCATAAGTTTCATACCGGTTGCAATTATACCTGTTATATGATGGAAACACTGCTGTATTCTTTTTGCATTCTATGGTTCGGGCGTTGACTTCTAAGGCCCTAACTATTCGATCTGTTGGAGCAACGCCCTAGGGTGAAGCCTAGCTTGCTCAGAAAGTAGAAATGACCATAAGTTTCACACTGGTTGCAATTATTCGTTTTATACGATGGAAAAACGGTTGTATTTATATTGTATTTTATGCTTCTGGCGTTGACTTCTAAGGCACTAACTATTCGATCTGGTGGAGCAACGCAATAGAGTGATGCCTAGGTTGCCCGAAACGTAGAATTGGCCATCAATTTCATACTGGTTGCAATTATACCTGTTATATGATGGAAACACTGCTGTATTTTTTTTGCATTCTATGGTTCGGGCGTTGACTTCTAAGGCCCTAACTATTCAATCTGTTGGAGCAACGCCCTAGGGTGAAGCCTAGCTTGCTCAGAAAGTAGAAATGACCATAAGTTTCACACTGGTTGCAATTATTCGTTTTATACGATGGAAAAGCTGTTGTATTTGTATCGTATTTTATGCTTCTGGCGTTGACTTCTTAGGCCGTAACTATTCGGTCTGGTGGAGCAACGCCCTAGAGTGAGACCTAGGTTGCCCGGAACGTAGAATTGGCCATCACTTTCAAACTGGTTGCAATTATTCCTGATATATGATGGAAACACTGTTGTATTTTTTTTGCATTTTATGGTTCGGGCGTTGACTTCTTAGGCCGTAACTATTCGGTCTGGTGGAGCAACGCCCTGGAGTGAAACCTAGGTTGCCCGGAACGTAGAATTGGCCATCGCTTTCAAACTGGTTGCAATTATTCCTGATATATGATGGTAACACTGTTGTATTTTTCTTGCATTTTATGGTTCGGCCGTTGACTTCTAAGGACCTAACTATACAATCTGTTGGAGCAACGCCCTAGGGTGAAGCCTAGGTTGCTCGGAAAGTAGAAATGTCCATAAGTTTCATACTGGTTGCAATTATTCGTTTTATACGATGGAAAAACTGTTGTATTCATATTGTATTTTATGCTTCTGGCGTTGACTTCTAAGGCTCTAACTATTCGATCTGTTCGAGCAACGCCCTAGGGTGAAGCCAATGTTGCTCGGAAAGTAGAAATGACCATAAGTTTCATACCGGTTGCAATTATACCTGTTATATGATGGAAACACTGCTGTATTCTTTTTGCATTCTATGGTTCGGGCGTTGACTTCTAAGGCCCTAACTATTCAATCTGTTGGAGCAACGCCCTAGGGTGAAGCCTAGCTTGCTCAGAAAGTAGAAATGACCATAAGTTTCACACTGGTTGCAATTATTCGTTTTATACGATGGAAAAACGGTTGTATTTATATTGTATTTTATGCTTCTGGCGTTGACTTCTAAGGCACTAACTATTCGATCTGGTGGAGCAACGCAATAGAGTGATGCCTAGGTTGCCCGAAACGTAGAATTGACCATCAATTTCATACTGGTTGCAATTATACCTGTTATATGATGGAAACACTGCTGTATTTTTTTTGCATTCTATGGTTCGGGCGTTGACTTCTAAGGCCCTAACTATTCAATCTGTTGGAGCAACGCCTTAGGGTGAAGCCTACGTTGCTCAGAAAGTAGAAATGTCCATAAGTTTCATACTGGTTGCAATTATTCGTTTTATACGATGGAAAGCTGTTGTATTTATATTGTATTTTATGCTTCTGGCGTTGACTTCTAAGGCACTAACTATTCGATCTGGTGGAGCAACGCAATAGAGTGAAGCCTAGGTTGCCCGGAACGTAGAAATGGCCTTCACTTTCAAACTGGTTGCAATTATTCCTGTTATATGATGGAAACACTGTTGTATTTTTTTTGCACTTTATGGTTCGGGCGTTGACATCTAAGGCCCTAGCTATTCAATCTGTTGGAGCAACGCCCTAGGGTGAAGCCTAGCTTGCTCGGAAAGTAGAAATGACCATATGTTTCATACTGGTTGCAATTATTCGTTTTATACGATGAAAAACTGTTGTATTTATATCGTATTTTATGCTTCTGGCGTTGACATCTAAGGCACTATCTATTCGATCTGGTGGAGCAACGCCCTAGAGCGAAGCCTAGGTTGCCCGGAACGTAGAATTGGCCATCACTTTCAAACTGGTTGCAATTATTCCTGTTATATGATGGAAACACTGTTGTATTTTTTTTGCATTTTATGGTTAGGGCGTTGACTTCTATGGTCCTAACTATTCAATCTGTTGGAGCAACGCCCTAGGGTGAAGCCTAGGTTGCTCGGAAAGTAGAAATGACCATAAGTTTCATACTGGTTGCAATTATTCGTTTTATACGATGGAAAAACTGTTGTATTTATATGGTATTTTATGCTTCTGGCGTTGACTTCTAAGGCACTAACTATTCGATCAGGTGGAGCAACGCCCTGGAGTGAAGCCTAGGTTGCCCGGAACGTAGAATTGGCCATCAATTTCATACTGGATGCAATTATACCTGTTATATGATGGAAACACTGCTGTATTCTTTTTGCATTCTATGGTTCGGGCGTTGACTTCTAAGGCCCTAACTATTCAATCTGTTGGAGCAACGCCCTAGGGTGAAGCCTAGCTTGCTCAGAAAGTAGAAATGACCATAAGTTTCACACTGGTTGCAATTATTCGTTTTATACGATGGAAAAGCTGTTGTATTTGTATCGTATTTTATGCTTCTGGCGTTGACTTCTTAGGCCGTAACTATTCGGTCTGGTGGAGCAACGCCCTGGAGTGAGACCTAGGTTGCCCGGAACGTAGAATTGGCCATCACTTTCAAACTGGTTGCAATTATTCCTGATATATGATGGAAACACTGTTGTATTTTTTTTGCATTTTATGGTTCGGGCGTTGACTTCTTAGGCCGTAACTATTCGGTCTGGTGGAGCAACGCCCTGGAGTGAAACCTAGGTTGCCCAGAACGTAGAATTGGCCATCGCTTTCAAACTGGTTGCAATTATTCCTGATATATGATGGTAACACTGTTATATTTTTCATGCATTTTATGGTTCGGCCGTTGACTTCTAAGGACCTAACTATACAATCTGTTGGAGCAACGCCCTAGGGTGAAGCCTAGGTTGCTCGGAAAGTAGAAATGTCCATAAGTTTCATACTGGTTGCAATTATTCGTTTTATACGATGGAAAAACTGTTGTATTCATATTGTATTTTATGCTTCTGGCGTTGACTTCTAAGGCTCTAACTATTCGATCTGTTGGAGCAACGCCCTAGGGTGAAGCCAATGTTGCTCGGAAAGTAGAAATGACCATAAGTTTCATACCGGTTGCAATTATACCTGTTATATGATGGAAACACTGCTGTATTCTTTTTGCATTCTATGGTTCGGGCGTTGACTTCTAAGGCCCTAACTATTCGATCTGTTGGAGCAACGCCCTAGGGTGAAGCCTAGCTTGCTCAGAAAGTAGAAATGACCATAAGTTTCACACTGGTTGCAATTATTCGTTTTATACGATGGAAAAACGGTTGTATTTATATTGTATTTTATGCTTCTGGCGTTGACTTCTAAGGCACTAACTATTCGATCTGGTGGAGCAACGCAATAGAGTGATGCCTAGGTTGCCCGAAACGTAGAATTGGCCATCAATTTCATACTGGTTGCAATTATACCTGTTATATGATGGAAACACTGCTGTATTTTTTTTGCATTCTATGGTTCGGGCGTTGACTTCTAAGGCCCTAACTATTCAATCTGTTGGAGCAACGCCCTAGGGTGAAGCCTAGCTTGCTCAGAAAGTAGAAATGACCATAAGTTTCACACTGGTTGCAATTATTCGTTTTATACGATGGAAAAGCTGTTGTATTTGTATCGTATTTTATGCTTCTGGCGTTGACTTCTTAGGCCGTAACTATTCGGTCTGGTGGAGCAACGCCCTAGAGTGAAGCCTAGGTTGTCCGGAAGGTTGAATTGGCCATCACTTTCAAACTGGTTGCAATTATTCGTTTTATACGATGGAAAAACTGTTGTATTTATATTGTATTTTATGCTTCTGGCGTTGACTTCTAAGGCTCTAACTATTCGATCTGGTGGAGCAACACAATAGAGTGAAGCCTAGGTTGCCCGGAACGTAGAATTGGCCATGGCTTTCAAACTGGTTGCAATTATTCCTGTTATATGATGGATACACTTTTGTATTTTTATTGCATTTTTTGATTCGGGCGTTGACTTCTAAGGCCCTAACTATTCAATCTGTTGGACCAACGCCCTAGGGTGAAGCCTAGCTTGCTCGGAAAGTAGAAATGACCATAACTTTCACACTGCTTGCAATTATTCGTTTTATACGATGGAAACGCTGTTGTATTTATATTGTATTTTATGCCTCTGGCGTTGACTTCTAAGGCCGCAGCTATTAGATGTGGTGGAGCTACGCCCTAGAGCGACGCCTAGGGTGCTCGGAATGTAGAAATGACCATTCCATTCACACTGGTTGCAATTATTCCTGTTATATGGTGGAAACACTGTTGTATTTTTTTTGCATTTTATGGTTCGGGCGTTGACTTCTAAGGCCCTAACTATTCAATCTGTTGGAGCAACGCCCTAGGGTGAAGCCTAGGTTGCTCGGAAAATAGAAATGACCATAAGTTTCAATCTGGTTGCAATTATTCGTTTTATACGATGGAAAAACTGTTGTATTTATATGGTATTTTATGCTTCTGGCGTTGACTTCTAAGGCACTAACTATTGGATCTGGTGGAGCAACGCCCTAGAGTGAAGCCTAGGTTGTCCGGAAGGTTGAATTGGCCATCACTTTCAAACTGGTTGCAATTATTCGTTTTATACGATGGAAAAACTGTTGTATTTATATTGTATTTTATGCTTCTGACGTTGACTTCTAAGGCACTAACTATTCCATCTGGTGGAGCGACGCCCTAGAGTGAAGCCTAGGTTGCCCGGAACGTAGGATTGGCCATCACTTTCAAACTGGTTGCAATTATTCCTGTTATATGATGGAAACACTGTTGTATTTTTATTGCATTTTATGCTTCGGGCGTTGACTTCTAAGGCCCTAATTATTCAATCTGTTGGAGCAACACCCTAGGGTGATGCCTAGCTTGCTCGGAAAGTAGAAATGTCCATAAGTTTCATACTGGTTGCAATTATTCATTTTATACGATGGAAAAACTGTTGTATTTATATTGTATTTTATGCTTCTGGCGTTGACTTCTAATGCCCTAGCTATTCGATCTAGTGGAGCAACGCCCTAGAGAGAATCCTAGGTTGCCCGGAACGTAGAATTGGCCATCACTTTCAAACTGGTTGCAATTATTCCTGTTATATGATGGTAACACTGTTGTATTTTTCTTGCATTTTATGGTTCGGCCGTTGACTTCTAAGGACCTAACTATACAATCTGTTGGAGCAACGCCCTAGGGTGAAGCCTAGGTTGCTCGGAAAGTAGAAATGTCCATAAGTTTCATACTGGTTGCAGTTATTCGTTTTATATGATGGAAAAACTGTTGTATTCATATTGTATTTTATGCTTCTGGCGTTGACTTCTAAGGCTCTAACTATTCGATCTGTTGGAGCAACGCCCTAGGGTGAAGCCTAGGTTGCTCGGAAAGTAGAAATGACCATAAGTTTCATACCGGTTGCAATTATTCGTTTTATACGATGGAAAAACTGTTGTATTTATATTGTATTTTATGCTTCTGGCGGTGACTTCTAAGGCTCTAACTATTCGATCTGGTGGAGCAACACAATAGAGTGATGCCTAGGTTGCCCGGAACGTAGAATTGGCCATCAATTTCATACTGGTTGCAATTATACCTGTTATATGATGGAAACACTGCTGTATTTTTTTTGCATTCTATGGATCGGGCGTTGACTTCTAAGGCCCTAACTATTCAATCTGTTGGAGCAAGGCCCTAGGGTGAAGCCTAGCTTGCTCAGAAAGTAGAAATGACCATAAGTTTCACACTGGTTGCAATTATTCGTTTTATACGATGGAAAAGCTGTTGTATTTGTATCGTATTTTATGCTTCTGGCGTTGACTTCTTAGGCCGTAACTATTCGGTCTGGTGGAGCAACGCCCTGGAGTGAGACCTAGGTTGCGCGGAACGTAGAATTGGCCATCACTTTCAAACTGGTTGCAATTATTCCTGTTATATGATGGATACCCTGTTGTATTTTTATTGCATTTTATGCTTCGGGCGTTGACTTCTAAGGCCCTAGCTACTCAATCTGTTGGAGCAACGCCCTAGAGTGAAGCCTAGGTTGCCCGGAACGTAGGATTGGCCATCACTTTCAAACTGGTTGCAATTATTCCTGTTATATGATGGAAACACTGTTGTATTTTTATTGCATTTTATGCTTCGGGCGTTGACTTCTAAGGCCCTAACTATTCAATATGTTGGAGCAACGCCCTAGGGTGATGCATAGCTTGCTCGGAAAGTAGAAATGTCCATAAGTTCCATACTGGTTGCAATTATTCATTTTATACGATGGAAAAACTGTTGTATTTATATTGTATTTTATGCTTCTGGCGTTGACTTCTAAGGCCCTAGCTATTCGATCTAGTGGAGCAACGCCCTAGAGAGAATCCTAGGTTGCGCGGAACGTAGAATTGGCCATCACTTTCAAACTGGTTGCAATTATTCCTGTTATATGGTGGATACCCTGTTGTATTTTTATTGCATTTTATGCTTCGGGCGTTGACTTCTAAGGCCCTAGCTACTCAATCTGTTGGAGCAACGCCCTAGGGTGAAGCCTAGGTTGCCCGGAAAGTAGAAATGATGTTAACCTTCATACTCGTTGCAATTATTCGTTTTATACGATGGAAAAACTGTTGTATTTATATTGCATTTTATACATCTGGCGTTAACTTCTAAGGTACTAACTATTCGATCTAGTGGAGCAACGCCCTAGAGCGAACCCTAGGTTGGCCGGTACGTATAATTGGCCATCACTTTCAAACTGGTTGCAATTATGCCTGATATATGATTGAAACGCAGTTGTATTTTTTTTGCATTTTATGGTTCGGGCGTTGACTTCTAAGGCCCTAACTATTGAATCTGTTGGAGCAACGCCCTAGGGTGAAGCCTAGGTTGCTCGGAAAGTAGAAATGTCCATAAGTTTCATACTGGTTGCAATTATTCGTTTTATACGATGGAAAAACTGTTGTATTTATATTGTATTTTATGCTTCTGGCGTTGACTTCCAAGGCACTAACTATTCGATCCGGTGGAGCAACGCAATAGAGTGATGCCTATGTTGCCCGGAACGTAGAATTGGCAATCAATTTGAAACTGGTTGCAATTATACCTGTTATACGATGGATACACTGTTGTATTTTTATTGCATTTTATGCTTCGGGCGTTGACTTCTAAGGCCCTAACTATTCAATCTGTTGAAGCAACGCCCTAGGGTGAAGCCTAGGTTGCTCGGAAAGTAGAAATGACCATAAGCTTCATACTGGTTGCAATTATTCGTTTTATACGATGGAAAAGCTGTTGTATTTATATCGTATTTTATGCTTCTGGCGTTGACTTCTAAGGCACTAACTATTCGATCTGGTGGAGCAACGCAATAGAGTGATGCCTAGGTTGCCAGGAACGTAGAATTGGCCATCAATTTCAAACTGGTTGCAATTATACCTGTTATATGATGGAAACACTGCTGTATTTTTTTTGCATTCTATGGTTCGGGCGTTGACTTCTAAGGCCCTAACTATTCAATCTGTTGGAGCAACGCCCTAGGGTGAAGCATAGCTTGCTCGGAAAGTAGAAATGACCATAGGTATCATACTGGTTGCAATTATTCGTTTTATACGATGGAAAAGCTGTTGTATTTATATCGTATTTTATGCTTCTGGCGTTTTCTTCTTAGGCCGTAACTATTCGGTCTGGTGGAGCTACGCCCTGGAGTGAAACCTAGGTTGCCCGGAACGTAGAATTGGCCATCGCTTTCAAACTGGTTGCAATTATTCCTGATATATGATGGAAACACTGTGGTATTTTTTTTCCATTTTATGGTTCGGGCGTTGACTTCTAAGGCCCTAACTATTCAATCTGTTGAAGCAACGCCCTAGGGTGAAGCCTAGGTTGCTCGGAAAGTAGAAATGACCATAAGTTTCATACTCGTTGCAATTATTCGTTTTATACGATGGAAAAACTGTTGTATTTATAATGTATTTTATGCTTCTGGTGTTGACTTCTAAGGCACTAACTATTCGATCTGGTGGAGCAACGCCCTAGAGTGAAGCCCAGGTTGCTCGGAACGTAGAATTGGCCATCACTTTCAAACTGGTTGCAATCATTCCTGTTATATGATGGAAAAACTGTAGTATTTTTATTGCATTTTATGCTTCGGGCATTGACTTCTAAGGACCTAACTTTACAATCTGTTGGAGCAACGCCCTAGTGTGAAGCCTAGGTTGCTCGGAAAGTAGAAATGTCCATAAGTTTCATACTGGTTGCAGTTATTCGTTTTATACGATGGAAAAACTGTTGTATTCATATTGTATTTTATGCTTCTGGCGTTGACTTCTTAGGCCGTAACTATTCGGTCTAGTGGAGCAACGCCCTAGAGTGAAACCTAGGTTGCCCGGAACGTACAAATGACCATAACTTTCACACTGGTTGCTATTATTCGTTTTAGACGATGGAAAAACTGTTATATTTATATTGTATTTTATGCTTCTGGCGTTGACTTCTTAGGCCCTAACTATTCGATCTGGTGGAACAACGCCCTAGAGTGAAGCCTAGGTTGCCTGGAACGTAGAATTGGCCATCACTTTCAAACTGGTTGCAATTATTCCTGATATATGATGGAAACACTGTTGTATTTTTTTTGCATTTTATGGTTCGGGCGTTGACTTCTAAGGCCCTAACTATTCAATCTGTTGGAGCAACGCCCTAGGGTGAAGCCGAGGTTGCTCGGAAAGTAGAAATGACCATAAGTTTCATACTGGTTGCAATTATTCGTTTTATACGATGGAAAAGCTGTTGTATTTGTATCGTATTTTATGCTTCTGGCGTTGACCTCTTAGGCCGTAACTATTCGGTCTGGTGGAGCAACGCCCTGGAGTGAGACCTAGGTTGCCCGGAACGTAGAATTGGCCATCACTTTCAAACTGGTTGCAATTATTCCTGATATATGATGGAAACACTGTTGTATTTTTTTTGCATTTTATGGTTCGGGCGTTGACTTCTTAAGCCGTAACTATTCGGTCTGGTGGAGCAACGCCCTGGAGTGAAACCTAGGTTGCCCGGAACGTAGAATTGGCCATCGCTTTCAAACTGGTTGCAATTATTCCTGATATATGATGGAAACACTGTTGTATTTTTCTTCCATTTTATGGTTCGGCCGTTGACTTCTAAGGCCCTAACTATTCAATCTGTTGGAGCAACGCCCTAGGGTGAAGCCTAGGTTGCTCGGAAAGTAGAAATGTCCATAAGTTTCATACTGGTTGCAATTATTCGTTTTATACGATGGAAAAACTGTTGTATTTATATTGTATTTTATGCTTCTGGCGTTGACTTCTAAGGCTCTAACTATTCGATCTGTTGGAGCAACGCCCTAGGGTGAAGCCTAGGTTGCTCGGAAAGCAGAAATGACCATAAGTTTCATACCGGTTGCAATTATTCGTTTTATACGATGGAAAAACTGTTGTATTTATATTGTATTTTATGCTTCTGGCGTTGACTTCTAAGGCTCTAACTATTCGATCTGGTGGAGAAACACAATAGAGTGAAGCCTAGGTTGCCCGGAACGTAGAATTGGCCATCGCTTTCAAACTGGTTGCAAGTATTCCTGTTATATGATGGATACACTTTTGTATTTTTATTGCATTTTTTGGTTCGGGCGTTGACTTCTAAGGCCCTAACTATTCAATCTGTTGGACCAACGCCCTAGGGTGAAGCCTAGCTTGCTCGGAAAGTAGAAATGACCATAACTTTCACACTGCTTGCAATTATTCGTTTTATACGATGGAAACGCTGTTGTATTTATATTGTATTTTATGCCTCTGGCGTTGACTGCTAAGGCCGCAGCTATTAGATGTGGTGGAGCTACGCCCTAGAGCGACGCCTAGGGTGCTCGGAACGTAGAAATGACCATTCCTTTCACACTGGTTGCAATTATTCCTGTTATATGGTGGAAACACTGTTGTATTTTTTTTGCATTTTATGGTTCGGGCGTTGACTTCTAAGGCCCTAACTATTCAATCTGTTGGAGCAACTCCCTAGGGTGAAGCCTAGGTTGCTCGGGAAATAGAAATGACCGTAAGTTTCAATCTGGTTGCAATTATTCGTTTTATACGATGGAAGAACAGTTGTATTTATATGGTATTTTATGCTTCTGGCGTTGACTTCTAAGGCACTAACTATTGGATCTGGTGGAGCAACGCCCTAGAGTGAAGCCTAGGTTGTCCGGAAGGTTGAATTGGCCATCACTTTCAAACTGGTTGCAATTATTCGTTTTATACGATGGAAAAACTGTTGTATTTATATTGTATTTTATGCTTCTGACGTTGACTTCTAAGGCACTAACTATTCCATCTGGTGGAGCGACGCCCTAGAGTGAAGCCTAGGTTGCCCGGAGCGTAGGATTGGCCATCACTTTCAAACTGGTTGCAATTATTCCTGTTATATGATGGAAACACTGTTGTATTTTTATTGCATTTTATGCTTCGGGCGTTGACTTCTAAGGCCCTAATTATTCAATCTGTTGGAGCAACACCCTAGGGTGATGCCTAGCTTGCTCGGAAAGTAGAAATGTCCATAAGTTTCATACTGGTTGCAATTATTCGTTTTATACGATGGAAAAACTGTTGTATTTATATTGTATTTTATGCTTCTGGCGTTGACTTCTAAGGCCCTAGCTATTCGATCTAGTGGAGCAACGCCCTAGAGAGAATCCTAGGTTGCCCGGAACGTAGAATTGGCCATCACTTTCAAACTGGTTGCAATTATTCCTGTTATATGATGGTAACACTGTTGTATTTTTCTTGCATTTTATGGTTCGGGCGTTGACTTCTAAGGACCTAACTATACAATCTGTTGGAGCAACGCCCTAGGGTGAAGCCTAGGTTGCTCGGAAAGTAGAAATGTCCATAAGTTTCATACTGGTTGCAGTTATTCGTTTTATACGATGGAAAAACTGTTGTATTCATATTGTATTTTATGCTTCTGGCGTTGACTTCTAAGGCTCTAACTATTCGATCTGTTGGAGCAACGCCCTAGGGTGAAGCCTAGGTTGCTCGGAAAGTAGAAATGACCATAAGTTTCATACCGGTTGCAATTATTCGTTTTATACGATGGAAAAACTGTTGTATTTATATGGTATTTTATGCTTCTGGCGTTGACTTCTAAGGCACTAACTATTGGATCTGGTGGAGCAACGCCCTAGAGTGAAGCCTAGGTTGTCCGGAAGGTTGAATTGGCCATCACTTTCAAACTGGTTGCAATTATTCGTTTTATACGATGGAAAAACTGTTGTATTTATATTGTATTTTATGCTTCTGACGTTGACTTCTAAGGCACTAACTATTCCATCTGGTGGAGAGACGCCCTAGAGTGAAGCCTAGGTTGCCCGGAACGTAGGATTGGCCATCACTTTCAAACTGGTTGCAATTATTCCTGTTATATGATGGAAACACTGTTGTATTTTTATTGCATTTTATGCTTCGGGCGTTGACTTCTAAGGCCCTAACTATTCAATCTGTTGGAGCAACGCCCTAGGGTGATGCCTAGCTTGCTCGGAAAGTAGAAATGTCCATAAGTTCCATACTGGTTGCAATTATTCATTTTATACGATGGAAAAACTGTTGTATTTATATTGTATTTTATGCTTCTGGCGTTGACTTCTAAGGCCCTAGCTATTCGATCTAGTGGAGCAACGCCCTAGAGAGAATCCTAGGTTGCGCGGAACGTAGAATTGGCCATCACTTTCAAACTGGTTGCAATTATTCCTGTTATATGATGGATACCCTGTTGTATTTTTATTGCATTTTATGCTTCGGGCGTTGACTTCTAAGGCCCTAGCTACTCAATCTGTTGGAGCAACGCCCTAGGGTGAAGCCTAGGTTGCCCGGAAAGTAGAAATGATGTTAACCTTCATACTCGTTGCAATTATTCGTTTTATACGATGGAAAAGCTGTTGTATTTATATTGCATTTTATACATCTGGCGTTGACTTCTAAGGTACTAACTATTCGATCTAGTGGAGCAACGCCCTAGAGCGAACCCTAGGTTGCCCGGAACGTAGAATTGGCCATCACTTTCAAACTCGTTGCAATTATGCCTGATATATGATTGAAACACAGTTGTATTTTTTTTGCATTTTATGGTTCGGGCGTTGACTTCTAAGGCCCTAACTATTGAATCTGTTGGAGCAACGCCCTAGGGTGAAGCCTATGTTGCTCGGAAAGTAGAAATGTCCATAAGTTTCATACTGGTTGCAATTATTCGTTTTATACGATGGAAAGACTGTTGTATTTATATTGTATTTTATGCTTCTGGCGTTGACTTGTAAGGCACTAACTATTCGATCTGGTGGAGCAATGCAATAGAGTGATGCCTAGGTTGCCCGGAACGTAGAATTGGCCATCAATTTCAAACTGGTTGCAATTATACCTGTTATATGATGGAAACACTGCTGTATTTTTTTTGCATTTTATGCTTCGGGCGTTGACTTCTAAGGCCCCAACTATTCAATCCGTTCGAGCAACACCCTAGGGTGAAGCCTAGGTTTCTCGGAAAGTAGAAATGACCATAAGTTTCATACTGGTTGCAATTATTCGTTTTATACGATGGAAAAACAGTTGTATATATATTGTATTTTATGCTTCTGGCGTTGACTTCTAAGGCACTAACTATTCGATCTGTGGATCAACGCCCTAGAGTGAAGCCTAGGTTGCCCGGAACGTAGAATTGGCCATCACTTTCAAACTGGTTGCAATTATTCCTTATATATGATGGAAACACTGTTGTATTTTTTTTGCATTATATTGTTCGGGCGTTGACTTCTAAGGCCCTAACTATTCAATCTGTTGGAGCAACGCCCTAGGGTGAAGCCTAGGTTGCTCGGAAAGTAGAAATGACCATAAGCTTCATACTGGTTGCAATTATTCGTTTTATACGATGGAAAAGCTGTTGTATTTATATCGTATTTTATGCTTCTGGCGTTGACTTCTAAGGCACTAACTATTCGATCTGGTGGAGCAACGCAATAGAGTGATGCCTAGGTTGCCAGGAACGTAGAATTGGCCATCAATTTCAAACTGGTTGCAATTATACCTGTTATATGATGGAAACACTGCTGTATTTTTTTTGCATTCTATGGTTCGGGCGTTGACTTCTAAGGCCCTAACTATTCAATCTGTTGGAGCAACGCCCTAGGGTGAAGCCTAGCTTGCTCGGAAAGTAGAAATGACCATAAGTTTCATACTGGTTGCAATTATTCGTTTTATACGATGGAAAAGCTGTTGTATTTATATCGTATTTTATGCTTCTGGCGTTGACTTCTTAGGCCGTAACTATTCGGTCTGGTGGAGCTACGCCCTGGAGTGAAACCTAGGTTGCCCGGAACGTAGAACTGGCCATCGCTTTCAAACTGGTTGCAATTATTCCTGATATATGATGGAAACACTGTTGTATTTTATTTGCATTGTATGGTTCGGGCGTTGACTTCTAAGGACCTAACTATTCAATCTGTTGGAGCAACGCCCTAGGGTGAAGCCTAGGTTGCTCGGAAAGTCGAAATGTCCATAAGTTTCATACTGGTTGCAATTATTCGTTTTATACGATGGAAAAACTGTTGTATTTATACTGTATTTTATGCTTCTGGCGTTGACTTCTAAGGCACTAACTATTCGATCTGGTGGAGCAACGCAATAGAGTGAAGCGTAGGTTGCCCGGAACGTAGAATTGACCATCACTTTCAAACTGGTTGCATTTATTCCTGTTATATGATGGAAACACTGTGGTATTTTTTTTCCATTTTATGGTTCGGGCGTTGACTTCTAAGGCCCTAACTGTTCAATCTGTTGAAGCAACGCCCTAGGGTGAAGCCTAGGTTGCTCGGAAAGTAGAAATGACCATAAGTTTCATACTCGTTGCAATTATTCGTTTTATACGATGGAAAAACTGTTGTATTTATAATGTATTTTATGCTTCTGGTGTTGACTTCTAAGGCACTAACTATTCGATCTGGTGGAGCAACGCCCTAGAGTGAAGCCTAGGTTGCCCGGAACGTAGAATTGGCCATCACTTTCAAACTGGTTGCAATCATTCCTGTTATATGATGGAAAAACTGTAGTATTTTTATTGCATTTTATGCTTCGGGCATTGACTTCTAAGGCCCTAACTATTCAATCTGTTGGAGCAACGCCCTAGGGTGAAACCTAGGTTGCCCGGAAAGTAGAAATGACCATAGCTTTCATACTGGTTGCAATTATTCGTTTTATACGATGGAAAAGCTTTTGTATTTATATCGTATTTTATGCTTCTAGCGTTGACTTCTTAGGCCGTAACTATTCGGTCTAGTGGAGCAACGCCCTAGAGTGAAACCTAGGTTGCCCGGAACGTACAAATGACCATAACTTTCACACTGGTTGCTATTATTCGTTTTAGACGATGGAAAAACTGTTATATTTATATTGTATTTTATGCTTCTGGCGTTGACTTCTTAGGCCCTAACTATCCGATCTGGTGGAACAACGCCCTAGAGTGAAGCCTAGGTTGCCTGGAACGTAGAATTGGCCATCACTTTCAAACTGGTTGCAATTATTCCTGATATATGATGGAAACACTGTTGTATTTTTTTTGCATTTTATGGTTCGGGCGTTGACTTCTAAGGCCCTAACTATTCAATCTGTTGGAGCAACGCCCTAGGGTGAAGCCGAGGTTGCTCGGAAAGTAGAAATGACCATAAGTTTCATACTGGTTGCAATTATTCGTTTTATACGATGGAAAAGCTTTTGTATTTATATCGTATTTTATGCTTCTGGCGTTGACTTCTTAGGCCGTAACTATTCGGTCTAGTGGAGCAACGGCCTAGGGTGAAGCCTAGGTTGCCCGGAACGTAGAATTGGCCATCACTTTCAAACTGCTTGCAATTATTCCTGTTATATGATGGATACACTGTTGTATTTTTTTTGCATTTTATGGTTCGGGCGTAGACTTCTAAGGCCCTAACTATTCAATCTGTTGGAGCAACGCCCTAGGGTGAAGCCTATGTTGCTCGGAAAGTAGAAATGTCCATAAGTTTCATACTGGTTGCAATTATTCGTTTTATATGATGGAAAAACTGTTGTACTTATATTGTATTTTATGCTTCTGGCGTTCCCTTCTTAGGCCCTAACTATTCGATCTGGTGGAACAACGGCCTAGGGTGAAGCCTAGGTTGCCCGGAACGTAGAAATAACCATAACTTTTACACTGGTAGCAATTATTCGTTTTATACTATGGAAAAACTGTTCTATTTATTTTGTATTTAATGCTTCGGGCGTTGGCTTCTAAGGCCCTAACTGTTTGATCTGGTGGAGCAACGCCCTAGAGTGAAACCTAGGTTGCCCGGAACGTAGAAATGACCATAACTTTCACACTGGTTGCTATTATTCGTTTTATACGATGGAAAAACTGTTATATTTATATTGTATTTTATGCTTCTGGCGTTGACTTGTTAGGCCCTAACTATTCGATCTGGTGGAACAACGCCCTAGAGTGAAGCCTAGGTTGCCTGGAACGTAGAATTGGCCATCACTTTCAAACTGGTTGCAATTATTCCTGATATATGATGGAAACACTGTTGTATTTTTTTTGCATTTTATGGTTCGGGCGTCGATTTCTAAGGCCCTAACTATTCAGTCCGTTGGAGCAACGCCCTAGGGTGAAGTCCAGGTTGCTCCGAAAGTAGAAATGACCATAAGTTTCATACTGGTTGCAATTATTCGTTTTATACGATGGAAAAGCTGTTGTATTTATATCGTATTTTATGTTTCTGGCGTTGACTTCTTTGGCCCTAACTATACCATCTGGTGGAACAACGCCCTAGGGGGAAGCGTAGGTTGGCCGGAAAGTAGAAATGACCATAACTTTCACACTGGTAGCAATTATTCGTTTTATATGGTGGAAAAACTGTTCTATTTATTTTATATTTTATGCTTCGTGCGCTGACTTCTAAGGCCCTAACTATTCGATCTGGTGGAGCAACGCCCTAGAGTGAAGCCTAGGTTGCCCGTTACGTAGAAATGACCATCACTTTCAAACTGGTTGCAATTATTACTGTTATATGATGGAAAAACTGTTGTATTTTTATTGTATTTTATGCTTCGGGCATTGACTTCTAAGGCCCTAACTATTCAATCTGTTGGAGCAACGCCCTAAGGTGAAGCCTAGGTTGCCCGGAAAGTAGAAATGACCATAACTTTCACACTGGTTTCTATCATTCGTTTCATATGATGGAAAAACTGATGTATTTATATTGTATTTTATGCCTCTGTCGTTCACTTCTTGGGCCCTATCTATTCGATCAGGTGGAGCAACGCCCTAGAGTGAAGCCTAGGTTGCTCGAAATGTTGAAATGACCATAACTTTCACACTGGTTGCAATTATTCGTTTTATACGATGGAAAAACTGTTTTATTTATTTTGTATTTTATGCTTCGGGTGTTGACTTCTAAGGCCCTAACTATTCGATCTAGTGGAGCAACGCCCTTAAGTGCAGCCTAGGTTGCCCGGAACGTAGAAATGACCATAACTTTCACACTGGTTGCTATCATTCGTTTTATATGATGGAAAAACAGTTGTATTTATATTGTATTTTATGCTTCTGGCGTTCACTTCTTAGGCCCTAACTATTCGATCTGGTGGAACAACGGCCTAGGGTGAAGGCTAGGTTGCCCGGAACGTAGAAATGGCCATAAGTTTTACACTGGTAGCAATTATTCGTTTTATACAATGGAAAAACTGTTCTATTTATTTTGTATTTAATGCTTCTGGCGTTCACTTCTTAGGCCCTAACTATTCGATCTGGTAGAGCAACGCCCTAGAGTGAAGCCTAGGTTGCCCGGTACGTAGAAATGACCATAAGTTTCATACTGGTTGCAATTATTCGTTTTATACGATGGAAAAGCTGTTGTATTTATATTGTATTTTATGCTTCTGGCGTTCACTTCTTAGGCCCTAACTATTCGATCTGGTGGTACGACGCCCTAGGGTGAAGCCTAGGTTGCCCGGAACGTAGAAATGACCATAACTTTTACACTGGCAGCAATTATTCGTTTTATACAATGGAAAAACCGTTCTATTTATTTTGTATTTTATGCTTCGGACGTTGACTTCTAAGGCCCTAACTGCTGATCTGGTGGAGCACCGCCGTAGAGAGAAGCCTAGGTTGCTCGGAACGTAGAAATAACCACCACTTTCACACTGTTTGCAATTATTCATTTTATACGATGGAAAAGCTGTTGTATTTATATCGTATTTTATGCTTCGGGCGTTGACTTCTAAGGCCCTAACTATTCGATCTGGTGGAACAACGCCCTAGGGTAAAGCCAAGATTGCGCGGAACGTAGAAATGACCATAACTTTCACACTGGTTGCTATCATTCGTTTTATATGATGGAAAAACTGATGTATTTATATTGTATTTTATGCTTCTGTCGTTCACTTCTTAGGCCCTAACTATTCGATCTGGTGGAGCAACGGCCCAGGGTGAAGCCTAGGTTTCCCGGAACGTAGAAATGACCATAACTTTCATACTGGTTGCAATTATTCGTTTTATATGGTGGAAAAACTGTTGTATTTATATTGTTTTTTATGCTTCTGGCGTTGACTTCTAAGGCCCTAACTATTCGATCAGGTGGAGTAACGCCCTAGAGTGAAGCCTAGGTTGCTCGAAATGTTGAAATGACCATAACTTTTACACTGGTAGCAATTATTCGTTTTATACAATGGAAAAACTGTTCTATTTATTTTGTATTTAATGCTTCGGGCGTTGACTTCTAAGGCCCTAACTGCTTGATCTGGTGGAGAAACGCCCTAGAGTGAAGCCTAGGTTGCCTGGAACGTAGAAATGACCATCACTTTCACACTGTTTGCAATTATTCCTTTTATACGATGGAAAAGCTGTTGTATTTATATCGTATTTTATGCTTCTGGCGTTGACTTCTAAGGCCCTAGCTATTCGATCTAGTGGAACAACGCCCTAGAGTAAAGCCTAGGTTGCTCGGAGCGTAGAAAAAGCCACCACTTTCACACTGTTTGCAATTATTCGTTTTATACGATGGAGAAGCTGTTGTATTTATATCGTATTTTATGCTTCGGGCGTTGACTTCTAAGGCCCTAACTATTCGATCTGGTGGAACAACGCCCTAGGGTAAAGCCAAGATTGTGCGGAACGTAGAAATGACCATAACTTTCACACTGGTTGCTATCATTCGTTTCATATGGTGGAAAAACTGATGTATTTATATTGTATTTTATGCTTCTGTCGTTCACTTCTTAGGCCCTAACTATTCGATCTGGTGGAGCAACGGCCCATGGTGAAGCCTAGGTTTCACGGAACGTAGAAATGACCATAACTTTCACACTGGTTGCTATTATTCCTTTTATACGATGGAAAAGCTGTTCTATTTATATCGTATTTTATGCTTCTGGCGTTCACTTCTAAGGCCCTAGCTGTTCGATCTGGTGGAACAACGCCCTAGGGTGAGGCCTAGGTTGCCCGGATCGTAGAAATGATCATAACTTTTACACTGGTAGCAATTATTCGTTTTATACAATGGAAAAACTGTTCTATTTATTTTGTATTTAATGCTTCGGGCGTTGACTTCTAAGGCCCTAACTGTTTGATCTGGTGGAGCAACGCCCTAGAGTGAAGCCTAGGTTGCCTGGAACGTAGAAATGACCATCACTTTCACACGGGTTGCAATTATTCCTGTTATAGGATGGAAAGACTGTTGTATTTTTATTGTATTTTATACTTCAGGCGTTGACTTCTGAGGCCGTAGCTATCCGATGTGGTGGAAGAACGCCATACAGTGAAGCCTAGGTTGCCCGGAACGTAGAAATGACCATAACATTCACACTGGTTGCAATTATTTGTTTTATACGGTGGAAACAGCTGTTGTATTTATATCGTATTTTATGCTTCTGGCGTTGACTTCTTAGGCCCTAACTATTCCATGTGGTGGAACAACGCCCTAGGGTGAAGCCTAGGTTGCCCGGAACGTAGAAATGACCAATGCGTGTACACTGGCAGCAATTATTCGTTTTATACAATGGAAAAACCGTTCTATTTATTTTGTATTTTTTGCCTCGGGCGTTGACTTCTAAGGCCCTAACTGCTTGATCTGGTGGAGCATCGCCGTAGAGTGAAGCCTAGGTTGCCCGGAACGTAGAAATGACCATAGCTTTCACACTGGATGCTATTATTCGTTTTATACGATGGAAAAACTGTTATATTTATATTGTATTTAAGCTTCTGGCGTTGACTTCTGAGGCCGTTGCTATTCGATGTGGTGGAAGAACGCCATAGAGTGAAGCCTAGGTAGCCCGGATCGTAGAAATGTCCATATCTTTCACACTGTTTGCAATTTTTCGTTTTATATGATGGAAAAACTGTTTTATTTATTTTGTATTTTATGCTTCGGGCGTTGACTTCTAAGGCCCTAACTATTCGATCTAGTGGAGCAACGCCCTTGAGTGCAGCCTAGGTTGCCCGGAACGTAGAAATGACCATAACTTTCACACTGGTTGCTATCATTCGTTTTATATGATGGAAAAACTGTTGTATTTATTTTGTATTTTATGCTTCTGGCGTTCACTTCTTAGGCCCTAACTATTCGATCTGGTGGAACAACGGCCTAGAGTGAAGCCTAGGTTGCCCGGTACGTAGAAATGACCATAAGTTTCATACTGGTTGCAATTATTCGTTTTATACGATGGAAAAGCTGTTGTATTTATATTGTATTTTATGCTTCGGGCGTTCACTTCTAAGGCCCTAACTGCTTGATCTGGTGGAGAAACGCCCTAGAGTGAAGCCTAGGTTGCCTGGAACGTAGAAATGACCATCACTTTCACACTGTTTGCAATTATTCCTTTTATACGATGGAAAAGCTGTTGTATTTATATCGTATTTTATGCTTCTGGCGTTGACTTCTAAGGCCCTAGCTATTCGATCTAGTGGAGCAACGCCCTAGAGTGAAGCCGAGGTTGCTCGGAACGTAGAAATAGCCACCACTTTCATAACTTTTGCAATTATTCATTTTATACGATGGAAAAGCTGTTGTATTTATATCGTATTTTATGCTTCGGGCGTTGACTTCTAAGGCCCTAACTATTCGATCTGGTGGAACAGCGCCCTAGGGTAAAGCCAAGATTGCGCCTAACGTAGAAATGACCATAACTTTCACACTGGTTGCTATCATTCGTTTTATATGATGGAAAAGCTGATGTATTTATATTGTATTTTATGCTTCTGTCGTTCAATTCTTAGGCCCTACCTATTCGATCTGGTGGACCAACAGCCCAGGGTGAAGCCTAGGTTTCCCGGAACGTAGAAATGACCATAACCTTCATACTGGTTGCAATTATTCGTTTTATATGGTGGAAAAACTGTTGTATTTATATTGTATTTTATGCTTCTGGCGTTGACTTCTAAGGCCCTAACTATTCGATCAGGTGGAGTAACGCCCTAGTGTGAAGCCTAGGTTGCTCGAAATGTTGAAATGACCATAACTTTCACACTGGTTGTAATTATTCGTTTTATACGATGGAAACGCTGTTGTATTTATATCGTATTTTATACTTCAGGCGTTGACTTCTGAGGCCGTAGCTATTCGATGTGGTGGTAGAACGCCATACAGTGAAGCCTAGGTTGCCCGGAACGTATAAATGACCATTACTTTCACACTGTTTGCAATTATTCCTTTTATACGATGGAAAAGCTGTTCTATTTATATCGTATTTTATGCTTCTGGCGTTCACTTCTAAGGCCCTAGCTGTTCGATCTGGTGGAACAACGCCCTAGGGTGAGGCCTAGGTTGCCCGGATCGTAGAAATGATCATAACTTTTACACTGGTAGCAATTATTCGTTTTATACAATGGAAAAACTGTTCTATTTATTTTGTATTTAATGCTTCGGGCGTTGACTTCTAAGGCCCTAACTGTTTGATCTGGTGGAGCAACGCCCTAGAGTGAAGCCTAGGTTGCCTGGAACGTAGAAATGACCATCACTTTCACACGGGTTGCAATTATTCCTGTTATAGGATGGAAAGACTGTTGTATTTTTATTGTATTTTATACTTCAGGCGTTGACTTCTGAGGCCGTAGCTATCCGATTTGGTGGAAGAACGCCATACAGTGAAGCCTAGGTTGCCCGGAACGTAGAAATGACCATTACTTTCACACTCTTTGCAATTATTCCTTTTATACGATGGAAAAGCTGTTGTATTTATATCGTATTTTATGCTTCTGGCGTTGACTTCTAAGGACCTATCTATTCGGTCTGGTGGAGCAACGCCCTAGGGTGAAGCCTAGGTTGCCCGGAACGTAGAAATGACCATAGCTTTTACACTGGCAGCAATTATTCGTTTTATACAATGGAAAAACCGTCCTATTTATTTTGTATTTTATGCCTCGGGCGTTGACTTCTAAGGCCCTAACTGTTTGATCTGGTGGAGCATCGCCGTAGAGAGAAGCCTAGGTTGCCCGGAACGTAGAAATGGCCATAACTTTTACACTGGTAGCAATTATTCGTTTTACACAATGGAAAAACTGTTCTACTTATTTTGTATTTAATGCTTCTGGCGTTCACTTCTTAGGCCCTAACTATTCGATCTGGTAGAGCAATGCCCTAGGGTGAAGCCTAGGTTGCCCGGAACGTAGAAATGACCATAACTTTTACACTGGCATCAATTATTCGTTTTATACAATGGAAAAACCGTTCTATTTATTTTGTATTTTATGCTTCGGGCGTTGACTTCTAAGGCCCTAACTGCTGATCTGGTGGAGCACCGCCGTAGAGTGAAGCCTAGGTTGCCCGGAACGTAGAAATGACCATAACTTTCACACTGGTTGCTATCATTCGTTTTATATGATGGAAAGACTGATGTATTTATATTGTATTTTATGCTTCTGTCGTTCACTTCTTAGGCCCTAACTATTCGATCTGGTGGAGCAACGGCCCAGGGTGAAGCCTAGGTTTCCCGGAACTTAGAAATGTCCATAACTTTCATACTGGTTGCAATTATTCGTTTTATATGGTGGAAAAACTGTTGTATTTATATTGTATTTTATGCTTCTGGCGTTGACTTCTAAGGCCCTAACTATTCGATCAGGTGGAGTAACGCCCTATAGTGAAGCCTAGGTTGCTCGAAATGTTGAAATGACCATAACTTTTACACTGGTAGCAATTATTCGTATTATACAATGGAAAAACTGTTCTATTTATTTTGTATTTAATGCTTCGGGCGTTGACTTCTAAGGCCCTAACTGCTTGATCTGGTGGAGAAACGCCCTAGACTGAAGCCTAGGTTGCCTGGAACGTAGAAATGACCATCACTTTCACACTGTTTGCAATTATTCCTTTTATACGATGGAAAAGCTGTTGTATTTATATCGTATTTTATGCTTCGGGCGTTGACTTCTAAGGCCCTAACTATTCGATCTGGTGGAACAACGCCCTAGGGTAAAGCCAAGATTGTGCGGAACGTAGAAATGACCATAACTTTCACACTGGTTGCTATCATTCGTTTTATATGATGGAAAAACTGTTGTATTTATTTTGTATTTTATGCTTCTGGCGTTCACTTCTTAGGCCGTAACTATTCGATCTGGTGGAACAACGGCCTAGGGTGAAGCCTAGGTTGCCCGGAACGTCGAAATGGCCATAACTTTTACACTGGTAGCAATTATTCGTTTTATACAATGGAAAAACTGTTCTATTTATATTGTATTTAATGCTTCCGGCGTTCACTTCTTAGGCCCTAACTATTCGATCTGGTGGTACAACGCCCTAGGGTGAAGCCTAGGTTGCCCGGAACGTAGAAATGACCATAACTTTTACACTGGCAGCAATTATTCGTTTTATACAATGGAAAAACCGTTCTATTTATTTTGTATTTTCTGCTTCGGGCGTTGACTTCTAAGGCCCTAACTGCTGATCTGGTGGAGCACCGCCGTAGAGTGAAGCCTAGGTTGCTCGGAACGTAGAAATAACCACCACTTTCACACTGTTTGCAATTATTCATTTTATACGATGGAAAAGCTGTTGTATTTATATCGTATTTTATGCTTCGGGCGTTGACTTCTAAGGCCCTAACTATTCGATCTGGTGGAACAGCGCCCTAGGGTAAAGCCAAGATGGCGCGGAACGTAGAAATGACCATAACTTTCACACTGGTTGCTATCATTCGTTTTATATGATGGAAAAGCTGATGTATTTATGTTGTATTTTATGCTTCTGTCGTTCACTTCTTAGGCCCTAACTATTCGATCTGGTGGAGCAACGGCCCAGGGTGAAGCCTAGGTTTCCCGGAACGTAGAAATGACCATAACTTTCATACTGGTTGCAATTATTCGTTTTATATGGTGGAAAAACTGTTGTATTTATATTGTATTTTATGCTTCTGGCGTTGACTTCTAAGGCCCTAACTATTCGGTCAGGTGGAGTAACGCCCTAGAGTGAAGCCTAGGTTGCTCGAAATGTTGAAATGACCATAACTTTCACACTGGTTGTAATTATTTGTTTTATACGATGGAAACGCTGTTGTATTTATATCGTATTTTATACTTCAGGCGTTGACTTCTGAGGCCGTAGCTATTCGATGTGGTGGTAGAACGCCATACAGTGAAGCCTAGGTTGCCCGGAACGTATAAATGACCATTACTTTCACACTGTTTGCAATTATTCCTTTTATACGATGGAAAGGCTGTTCTATTTATATCGTATTTTATGCTTCTGGCGTTAACTTCTAAGGCCCTAGCTGATCGATCTAGTGGAGCAACGCCCTATGGTGAAGCTGAGGTTGCCCGGAACGTAGAAGTGACCATATCTTTCACACTGGTTGCTATCTTTCGTTTTATACGATGGAAAGACTGTTATATTTATATTGTATTTTATGCTTCTGGCGTTCACTTCTTAGGCCCTAACTATTCGATCTGGTGGAACAACGCCCTAGGGTGAGGCCTAGGTTGCCCGGAACGTAGAAATGATCATAACTTTTACACTGGTAGCAATTATTCGTTTTATACAATGGAAAAACTGTTCTATTTATTTTGTATTTAATGCTTCGGGCGTTGACTTCTAAGGCCCTAACTGTTTGACCTGGTGGAGCAACGCCCTAGAGTGAAGCCTAGATTGCCCGGAACGTAGAAATGACCATAACTTTCATACTGGTTGCAATTATTCGTTTTATATGGTGGAAAGACTGTTGTATTTTTATTGTATTTTATGCTTCTGGCGTTGACTTCTAAGGCCCTAACTATTCGATCAGGTGGAGTAACGCCCTAGAGTGAAGCCTAGGTTGCTTGAAATGTTGAAATGACCATAACTTTCACACTGGTTGTAATTATTCGTTTCATACGATGGAAACGCTGTTGTATTTATATCGTATTTTATACTTCAGGCGTTGACTTCTGAGGCCGCAGCCATTCGATGTGGTGGAAGAACACCATACAGAGATGCCTAGGTTGCCCGGAACGTAGAAATGACCATTAGTTTCACACTGTTTGCAATTATTCCTTTTATACGATGGAAAAGCTATTGTATTTATATCGTATTTTATGCTTCTGGCGTTCACTTCTTAGGCCCTGACTATTCGATCTGGTGGAACAACGGCCTAGGGTGAAGCCTAGGTTGCCCGGAACGTAGAAATGACCATAACTTTTACACTGGTTGCTATCTTTCGTTTTATACAATGGAAAAACTGTTCTATTTATTTTGTATTTAATGCTTCGGGCGTTGACTTCTAAGGCCCTAGCTGTTTGATCTGGTGGAGCAACGCCCTAGGGTGAAGCCTAGGTTGCCTGGAACGTAGAAATGACCATCCCTTTCACACGGGTTGCAATTATTCCTGTTATAGGATGGAAAGACTGTTGTATTTTTAATGTATTTTATACTTCAGGCGTTGACTTCTGAGGCCGTAGCTATCCGATGTGGTGGAAGAACGCCATACAGTGAAGCCTAGGTTGCCCAGAACGTAGAAATGACCATAACTTTCACACTGGTTGCAATTATTTGTTTTATACGATGGAAAAGCTGTTGTATTTATATCGCATTTTACGCTTCTGGCGTTGACTTCTTAGGCCCTAACTATACCATCTGGTGGAACAACGCCCTAGGGTGAAGCCTAGGTTGCCCGGAACGTAGAAATGACCATAACTTTTACACTGGTTGCTATTATCCGTTTTATACGATGGAAAAGCCGTTATATTTATATTGTATTTTATGCTTCTGGCGTTGACTTCTGAGGCCGTTGCTATTCGATGTGGTGGAAGAACGCCATAGAGTGAAGCCTAGGTAGCCCGGAACGGAGAAATGTCCATATCTTTCACACTGTTTGCAATTATTCATTGTATACGATGGCAAAGCTGTTGTATTTATATTGTATTTTATGCTTCTGGCGTTGACTTCTTAGGCCCTAACTATTCGATCAGGTGGAGCGATGCCTCAGAGTTAAGTCTAGGATGCCCGAAACGCCGAAATGATCATTACTTTCACGCTTGTTGCAATTATTCCTGTTATAGGATCGAAAGACTGTTGTATTTTTATTGTATTTTATACTTCAGGCGTTGACTTCTGAGGCCGTAGCTATTCGATGTGGTGGAAGAACGCCATACAGTGAAGCCTAGGTTGCCCGGAACGTAGAAATGGCCATAACTTTCACACTGGTTGCTATTATTCGTTTTATACGATGGAAAAACTGATGTATTTATATTGTATTTTATGCTTCTGTCGTTCACTTCTTAGGCCCTAACTATTCGATCTGGTGGAGCAACGGCCCAGGGTGAAGCCTAGGTTTCCCGGAACGTAGAAATGACCATAACTTTCATACTGGTTGCAATTATTCGTTTTATATGGTGGAAAAACTGTTGTATTTATATCGTATTTTATGCTTCTGGCGTTGACTTCTAAGGCCCTAACTATTCGATCAGGTGGTGCAACGCCCTAGAGTGAAGCCTAGGTTGCTCGAAATGTAGAAATGACTATAACTTTCACACTGGTTGCTATTATTCGTTTTATATGATGGAAAGACTGTTGTATTTATATTGTATTTTATGCTTCGGGCGTTGACTTCTAAGGCCCCAACAGTTTGATCTGGTGGAGCAACGACCTAGAGTGAAGCCTAGGTTGCCTGGAACGTAGAAATGACCATAACCTTCACCCTGGTAGCAATTATTCGTTTTATACGATGGAAGAACTGTTATATTTATATTGCATTTTATGCTTCGGGCATTGACTTCTAAGGCCCTAACTATTCAATCTGTTGGAGCAACGCCCTAGGGTGAAGCCTAGGTTGCCCGGTACGTAGAAATGACCATAAGTTTCATACTGGTTGCAATTATTCGTTTTATACGATGGAAAAGCTGTTGTATTTATATTGTATTTTATGCTTCTGGCGTTCACTTCTTAGGCCCTAACTATTCGATCTGGTGGTACAACGCCCTAGGGTGAAGCCTAGGTTGCCCGGAACGTAGAAATGACCATAACTTTTGCACTGGCAGCAATTATTCGTTTTATACAATGGAAAAACCGTTCTATTTATTTTGTATTTTATGCTTCGGGCGTTGACTTCTAAGGCCCTAACTGCTGATCTGGTGGAGCACCGCCGTAGAGTGAAGCCTAGGTTGCTCGGAACGTAGAAATAACCACCACTTTCACACTGTTTGCAATTATTCATTTTATACGATGGAAAAGCTGTTGTATTTATATCGTATTTTATGCTTCGGGCGTTGACTTCTAAGGCCCTAACTATTCGATCTGGTGGAACAGCGCCCTAGGGTAAAGCCAAGATTGCGCGGAACGTAGAAATGACCATAACTTTCACACTGGTTGCTATCATTCGTTTTATATGATGGAAAAGCTGATGTATTTATATTGTATTTTATGCTTCTGTCGTTCACTTCTTAGGCCCTAACTATTCGATCTGGTGGAGCAACGGCCCAGGGTGAAGCCTAGGTTTCCCGGAACGTAGAAATGACCATAACTTTCATACTGGTTGCAATTATTCGTTTTATATGGTGGAAAAACTGTTGTATTTATATTGTATTTTATGCTTCTGGCGTTGACTTCTAAGGCCCTAACTATTCGATCAGGTGGAGTAACGCCCCAGAGTGAAGCCTAGGTTGCTCGAAATGTTGAAATGACCATAACTTTCACACTGGTTGTAATTATACGTTTTATACGATGGAAACGCTGTTGTATTTATATCGTATTTTATACTTCAGGCGTTGACTTCCGAGGCCGTAGCTATTCGATGTGGTGGAAGAACGCCATACAGTGAAGCCTAGGTTGCCCGGAACGTAGAAATGACCATTACTTTCACACTGTTTGCAATTATTCCTTTTATACGATGGAAAAGCTGTTGTATTTATATCGTATTTTATGCTTCTGGCGTTCACTTCTTAGGCCCTAACTATTCGATCTGGTGGAACAACGGCCTAGGGTGAAGCCTAGGTTGCCCGGAACGTAGAAATGACCATAACTTTTACACTGGTAGCAATTCTTCGTTTTATGCAATGGAAAAACTGTTCTATTTATTTTGTATTTAATGCTTCGGGCGTTGACTTCTAAGGCCCTAACTGTTTGATCTGGTGGAGCAACGCCCTAGAGTGAAGCCTAGGTTGCCTGGAACGTAGAAATGACCATCCCTTTCACACGGGTTGCAATTATTCCTGTTATAGGATGGAAAGACTGTGGTGGAAGAATTTATATCGTATTTTATGCTTCGGGCGTTGACTTCTAAGGCCCTAACTATTCGATCTGGTGGAACAACGCCCTAGGGTAAAGCCAAGATTGCGCGGAACGTACAAATGACCATAACTTTCACACTGGTTGCTATCATTCGTTTTATATGATGGAAAGACTGATGTATTTATATTGTATTTTATGCTTCTGTCGTTCACTTCTTAGGCCCTAACTATTCGATCTGGTGGAGCAACGGCCCAGGGTGAAGCCTATGTTTCCCGGAACGTAGAAATGTCCATAACTTTCATACTGGTTGCAATTATTCGTTTTATATGGTGGAAAAACTGTTGTATTTATATTGTATTTTATGCTTCTGGCGTTGACTTCTAAGGCCCTAACTATTCGATCAGGTGGAGTAACGCCCTATAATGAAGCCTAGGTTGCTCGAAATGTTGAAATGACCATAACTTTTACACTGGTAGCAATTATTCGTATTATACAATGGAAAAACTGTTCTATTTATTTTGTATTTAATGCTTCGGGCGTTGACTTCTAAGGCCCTAACTGCTTGATCTGGTGGAGAAACGCCCTAGAGTGAAGCCTAGGTTGCCTGGAACGTAGAAATGACCATCACTTTCACACTGTTTGCAATTATTCCTTTTATACGATGGAAAAGCTGTTGTATTTATATCGTATTTTATGCTTCTGGCGTTGACTTCTAAGGCCCTAGCTATTCGATCTAGTGGAGCAACGCCCTAGAGTGAAGCCTAGGTTGCTCGGAACGTAGAAATAGCCACCACTTTCACACTGTTTGCAATTATTCATTTTATACGATGGAAAAGCTGTTGTATTTATATCGTATTTTATGCTTCGGGCGTTGACTTCTAAGGCCCTAACTATTCGATCTGGTGGAACAACGGCCTAGGGTAAAGCCAACATTGTGCGGAACGTAGAAATGACCATAACTTTCACACTGGTTGCTATCATTCGTTTCATATGATGGAAAAACTGATGTATTTATATTGTATTTTATGCTTCTGTCGTTCTCTTCTTAGGCCCTAACTATTCGATCTGGTGGAACAACGGCCTAGGGTGAAGCCTAGGTTGCCCGGAACATAGAAATGGCCATAACTTTTACACTGGTAGCAATTATTCGTTTTATACAATGGAAAAACAGTTCTATTTATTTTGTATTTAATGCTTCTGGCGTTCACTTCTTAGGCCCTAACTATTCGATCTGGTAGAGCAACGCCCTAGAGTGAAGCCTAGGTTGCCCGGTACGTAGAAATGACCATAAGTTTCATACTGGTTGCAATTATTCGTTTTATACGATGGAAAAGCTGTTGTATTTATATTGTATTTTATGCTTCGGGCGTTGACTTCTAAGGCCCTAACTGCTTGATCTGGTGGAGAAACGCCCTAGAGTGAAGCCTAGGTTGCCTGGAACGTAGAAATGTCCATCACTTTCACACTGTTTGCAATTATTCCTTTTATACGATGGAAAAGCTGTTGTATTTATATCGTATTTTATGCTTCTGGCGTTGACTTCTAAGGCCCTAGCTATTCGATCTAGTGGAGCAACGCCCTAGAGTGAAGCCTAGGTTGCTCGGAACGTAGAAATAGCCACCACTTTCATACTGTTTGCAATTATTCATTTTATACGATGGAAAAGCTGTTGTATTTATATCGTATTTTATGCTTCGGGCGTCGACTTCTAAGGCCCTAACTATTCGATCTGGTGGAACAACGCCCTAGGGTAAAGCCTAGGTTGCCCGGAACGTAGAGATGACCATAACTTTTACACTGGCAGCAATTATTCGTTTTATACAATGGAAAAACCGTTCTATTTATTTTGTATTTTATGCTTCGGACGTTGACTTCTAAGGCCCTAACTGCTGATCTGGTGGAGCACCGCCGTAGGGTGAAGCCTTGGTTGCCCGGAACGTAGAAATGACCATAACTTTCACACTGGTTGCTATTATTCGTTTTATACGATGGAATGACTGTTATATTTATATTGTATTTTATGCTTCTGGCGTTCACTTCTTAGGCCCTAACTATTCGATCTGGTGGAACAACGCCCTAGGGTGAGGCCTAGGTTGCCCGGAACGTAGAAATGATCATAACTTTTACACTGGTAGCAATTATTCGTTTTATACAATGGAAAAACTGTTCTATTTATTTTGTATTTAATGCTTCGGGCGTTGACTTCTAAGGCCCTAACTGTTTGATCTGGTGGAGCAACGCCCTAGAGTGAAGCCTAGATTGCCCGGAACGTAGAAATGACCATAACTTTCATACTGGTTGCAATTATTCGTTTTATATGGTGGAAAGACTGTTGTATTTTTATTGTATTTTATGCTTCTGGCGTTGACTTCTAAGGTACTAACTATTCGATCTGGGGGAGCGACGCCCTAGAGTGAAGCCTAGGCTGCCCGGAACGTAGAATTGGCCATCACTTTCACACTGGTTGTAATTATTCGTTTCATACGATGGAAACGCTGTTGTATTTATATCGTATTTTATACTTCAGGCGTTGACTTCTGAGGCCGCAGCTATTCGATGTGGTGGAAGAACGCCATACAGAGATGCCTAGGTTGCCCGGAACGTAGAAATGACCATTAGTTTCACACTGTTTGCAATTATTCCTTTTATACGATGGAAAAGCTATTGTATTTATATCGTATTTTATGCTTCTGGCGTTCACTTCTTAGGCCCTAACTATTCGATCTGGTGGAACAACGGCCTAGGGTGAAGCCTAGGTTGCCCGGAACGTAGAAATGACCATAACTTTTACACTGGTTGCTATCTTTCGTTTTATACAATGGAAAAACTGTTCTATTTATTTTGTATTTAATGCTTCGGGCGTTGACTTCTAAGGCCCTAGCTGTTTGATCTGGTGGAGCAACGCCCTAGGGTGAAGCCTAGGTTGCCTGGAACGTAGAAATGACCATCCCTTTCACACGGGTTGCAATTATTCCTGTTATAGGATGGAAAGACTGTTGTATTTTTAATGTATTTTATACTTCAGGCGTTGACTTCTGAGGCCGTAGCTATCCGATGTGGTGGAAGAACGCCATACAGTGAAGCCTAGGTTGCCCAGAACGTAGAAATGACCATAACTTTCACACTGGTTGCAATTATTTGTTTTATACGATGGAAAAGCTGTTGTATTTATATCGCATTTTACGCTTCTGGCGTTGACTTCTTAGGCCCTAACTATACCATCTGGTGGAACAACGCCCTAGGGTGAAGCCTAGGTTGCCCGGAACGTAGAAATGACCATAACTTTTACACTGGTTGCTATTATTCGTTTTATACGATGGAAAAGCCGTTATATTTATATTGTATTTTATGCTTCTGGCGTTGACTTCTGAGGCCGTTGCTATTCGATGTGGTGGAAGAACGCCATAGAGTGAAGCCTAGGTAGCCCGGAACGGAGAAATGTCCATATCTTTCACACTGTTTGCAATTATTCATTGTATACGATGGCAAAGCTGTTGTATTTATATTGTATTTTATGCTTCTGGCGTTGACTTCTTAGGCCCTAACTATTCGATCAGGTGGATCGATGCCTCAGAGTTAAGTCTAGGATGCCCGAAACGCCGAAATGATCATTACTTTCACGCTTGTTGCAATTATTCCTGTTATAGGATCGAAAGACTGTTGTATTTTTATTGTATTTTATACTTCAGGCGTTGGCTTCTGAGGCCGTAGCTATTCGATGTGGTGGAAGAACGCCATACAGTGAAGCCTAGGTTGCCCGGAACGTAGAAATGACCATAACTTTCACACTGGTTGCTATTATTCGTTTTATACGATGGAAAAACTGATGTATTTATATTGTATTTTATGCTTCTGTCGTTCACTTCTTAGGCCCTAACTATTCGATCTGGTGGAGCAACGGCCCAGGGTGAAGCCTAGGTTTCCCGGAACGTAGAAATGACCATAACTTTCATACTGGTTGCAATTATTCGTTTTATATGGTGGAAAAACTGTTGTATTTATATCGTATTTTATGCTTCTGGCGTTGACTTCTAAGGCCCTAACTATTCGATCAGGTGGTGCAACGCCCTAGAGTGAAGCCTAGGTTGCTCGAAATGTAGAAATGACTATAACTTTCACACTGGTTGCTATTATTCGTTTTATATGATGGAAAGACTGTTGTATTTATATTGTATTTTATGCTTCGGGCGTTGACTTCTAAGGCCCCAACTGTTTGATCTGGTGGAGCAACGACCTAGAGTGAAGCCTAGGTTGCCTGGAACGTAGAAATGACCATAACCTTCACCCTGGTAGCAATTATTCGTTTTATACGATGGAAGAACTGTTATATTTATATTGCATTTTATGCTTCGGGCATTGACTTCTAAGGCCCTAACTATTCAATCTGTTGGAGCAACGCCCTAGGGTGAAGCCTAGGTTGCCCGGTACGTAGAAATGACCATAAGTTTCATACTGGTTGCAATTATTCGTTTTATACGATGGAAAAGCTGTTGTATTTATATTGTATTTTATGCTTCTGGCGTTCACTTCTTAGGCCCTAACTATTCGATCTGGTGGTACAACGCCCTAGGGTGAAGCCTAGGTTGCCCGGAACGTAGAAATGACCATAACTTTTACACTGGCAGCAATTATTCGTTTTATACAATGGAAAAACCGTTCTATTTATTTTGTATTTTATGCTTCGGGCGTTGACTTCTAAGGCCCTAACTGCTGATCTGGTGGAGCACCGCCGTAGAGTGAAGCCTAGGTTGCTCGGAACGTAGAAATAACCACCACTTTCACACTGTTTGCAATTATTCATTTTATACGATGGAAAAGCTGTTGTATTTATATCGTATTTTATGCTTCGGGCGTTGACTTCTAAGGCCCTAACTATTCGATCTGGTGGAACAGCGCCCTAGGGTAAAGCCAAGATTGCGCGGAACGTAGAAATGACCATAACTTTCACACTGGTTGCTATCATTCGTTTTATATGATGGAAAAGCTGATGTATTTATATTGTATTTTATGCTTCTGTCGTTCACTTCTTAGGCCCTAACTATTCGATCTGGTGGAGCAACGGCCCAGGGTGAAGCATAGGTTTCCCGGAACGTAGAAATGACCATAACTTTCATACTGGTTGCAATTATTCGTTTTATATGGTGGAAAAACTGTTGTATTTATATTGTATTTTATGCTTCTGGCGTTGACTTCTAAGGCCCTAACTATTCGATCAGGTGGAGTAACGCCCCAGAGTGAAGCCTAGGTTGCTCGAAATGTTGAAATGACCATAACTTTCACACTGTTTGCAATTATTCATTTTATACGATGGAAAAGCTGTTGTATTTCTATCGTATTTTATGCTTCGGGCGTTGACTTCTAAGGCCCTATCTATTCGATCTGGTGGAACAGCGCCCTAGGGTAAAGCCAAGATGGCGCGGAACGTAGAAATGACCATAACTTTCACACTGGTTGCTATCATTCGTTTTATATGATGGAAAAGCTGATGTATTTATATTGTATTTTATGCTTCTGTCGTTCACTTCTTAGGCCCTAACTATTCGATCTGGTGGAGCAACGGCCCAGGGTGAAGCCTAGGTTTCCCGGAACGTAGAAATGACCATAACTTTCATACTGGTTGCAATTATTCGTTTTATATGGTGGAAAAACTGTTGTATTTATATTGTATTTTATGCTTCTGGCGTTGACTTCTAAGGCCCTAACTATTCGGCCAGGTGGAGTAACGCCCTAGAGTGAAGCCTAGGTTGCTCGAAATGTTGAAATGACCATTACTTTCACACTGGTTGTAATTATTCGTTTTATACGATGGAAACGCTGTTGTATTTATATCGTATTTTATACTTCAGGCGTTGACTTCTGAGGCCGTAGCTATTCGATGTGGTGGTAGAACGCCATACAGTGAAGCCTAGGTTGCCCGGAACGTATAAATGACCATTACTTTCACACTGTTTGCAATTATTCCTTTTATACGATGGAAAAGCTGTTCTATTTATATCGTATTTTATGCTTCTGGCGTTAACTTCTAAGGCCCTAGCTGTTCGATCTAGTGGAGCAACGCCCTATAGTGAAGCTGAGGTTGCCCGGAACGTAGAAATGACCATATCTTTCACACTGGTTGCTATCTTTCGTTTTATACGATGGAAAGACTGTTATATTTATATTGTATTTTATGCTTCTGGCGTTCACTTCTTAGGCCCTAACTATTCGATCTGGTGGAACAACGCCCTAGGGTGAGGCCTAGGTTGCCCGGAACGTAGAAATGATCATAACTTTTACACTGGTAGCAATTATTCGTTTTATACAATGGAAAAACTGTTCTATTTATTTTGTATTTAATGCTTCGGGCGTTGACTTCTAAGGCCCTAACTGTTTGATCTGGTGGAGCAACGCCCTAGAGTGAAGCCTAGGTTGCCTGGAACGTAGACATGACCATCACTTTCACACGGGTTGCAATTATTCCTGTTATAGGATGGAAAGACTGTTGTATTTTTATTGTATTTTATACTTCAGGCGTTGACGTCTGAGGCCGTAGCTATCCGATGTGGTGGAAGAACGCCATACAGTGAAGCCTAGGTTGCCCGGAACGTAGAAATGACCATAACTTTCACACTGGTTGCAATTATTTGTTTTATACGGTGGAAAAGCTGTTGTATTTATATCGTATCTTATGCTTCTGGCGTTGACTTCTTAGGCCCTAACTATTCCATCTTGTGGAACAACGCCCTAGGGTGAAGCCTAGGTTGCCCGGAACGTAGAAATGACCATAGCTTTTACACTGGCAGCAATTATTCGTTTTATACAATGGAAAAACCGTTCTATTTATTTTGTATTTTATGCCTGGGGCGTTGACTTCTAAGGCCCTAACTGTTTGATCTGGTGGAGCATCGCCGTAGAGAGAAGCCTAGGTTGCCCGGAACGTAGAAATGGCCATAACTTTTACACTGGTAGCAATTATTCGTTTTACACAGTGGAAAAACTGTTCTATTTCTTTTGTATTTAATGCTTCTGGCGTTCACTTCTTAGGCCCTAACTATTCGATCTGGTAGAGCAACGCCCTAAGGTGAAGCCTAGGTTGCCCGGAACGTAGAGATGACCATAACTTTTACACTGGCACTAATTATTCGTTTTATACAATGGAAAAACCGTTCTATTTATTTTGTATTTTATGCTTCGGGCGTTGACTTCTAAGGCCCTAACTGCTGATCTGGTGGAGCACCGCCGTAGAGTGAAGCCTTGGTTGCCCGGAACGTAGAAATGACCATAACTTTCACACTGGTTGCTATTATTCGTTTTATACGATGGAAAAACTGATGTATTTATATTGTATTTTATGCTTCTGTCGTTCAATTCTTAGGCCCTAACTATTCGATCTGGTGGAGCAACGGCCCAGGGTGAAGCCTAGGTTTCCCGGAAAGTAGAAATGACCATAAGTTTCATACTGTTTGCAATTTTTCGTTTTATGCGATGGAAAAACTGTTTTATTTATTTTGTATTTTATGCTTCGGGCGTTGACTTCTAAGGCCCAAACTATTCGATCTGGTGGAGCAACGCCCTAGAGTGCAGCCTAGGTTGCCCGGTACGTAGAAATGACCATAAGTTTCATACTGGTTGCAATTATTCGTTTTATACGATGGAAAAGCTGTTGTATTTATATTGTATTTTATGCTTCTGGCGTTCACTTCTTAGGCCCTAACTATTCGATCTGGTGGTACAACGCCCTAGGGTGAAGCCTAGGTTGCCCGGAACGTAGAAATGACCATAACTTTTACACTGGCAGCAATTATTCGTTTTATACAATGGAAAAACCGTTCTATTTATTTTGTATTTTATGCTTCGGGCGTTGACTTCTAAGGCCCTAACTGCTGATCTGGTGGAGCACCGCCGTAGAGTGAAGCCTAGGTTGCTCGGTACGTAGAAATAACCACCACTTTCACACTGTTTGCAATTATTCATTTTATACGATGGAAAAGCTGTTGTATTTATATCGTATTTTATGCTTCGGGCGTTGACTTCTAAGGCCCTAACTATTCGATCTGGTGGAACAGCGCCCTAGGGTAAAGCCAAGATTGCGCGGAACGTAGAAATTACCATAACTTTCACACTGGTTGCTATCATTCGTTTTATATGATGGAAATGCTGATGTATTTATATTGTATTTTATGCTTCTGTCGTTCACTCCTTAGGCCCTAACTATTCCATCTGGTGGAGCAATGGCTCAGGGTGAAGCCTAGGTTTCCCGGAACGTAGAAATGACCATAACTTTCATACTGGTTGCAATTATTCGTTTTATATGGTGGAAAAACTGTTGTATTTATATTGTATTTTATGCTTCTGGCGTTGACTTCTAAGGCCCTAACTATTCGGTCAGGTGGAGTAACGCCCTAGAGTGAAGCCTAGGTTGCTCGAAATGTTGAAATGACCATAACTTTCACACTGGTTGTAATTATTCGTTTTATACGATGGAAACGCTGTTGTATTTATATCGTATTTTATACTTCAGGCGTTGACTTCTGAGGCCGTAGCTATTCGATGTGGTGGTAGAACGCCATACAGTGAAGCCTAGGTTGCCCGGAACGTATAAATGACCATTACTTTCACACTGTTTGCAATTATTCCTTTTATACGATGGAAAAGCTGTTCTATTTATATCGTATTTTATGCTTCTGGCGTTAACTTCTAAGGCCCTAGCTGTTCGATCTAGTGGAGCAACGCCCTATAGTGAAGCTGAGGTTGCCCGGAACGTAGAAATGACCATATCTTTCACACTGGTTGCTATCTTTCGTTTTATACGATGGAAAGACTGTTATATTTATATTGTATTTTATGCTTCTGGCGTTCACTTCTTAGGCCCTAACTATTCGATCTGGTGGAACAACGCCCTAGGGTGAGGCCTAGGTTGCCCGGAACGTAGAAATGATCATAACTTTTACACTGGTAGCAATTATTCGTTTTATACAATGGAAAAACTGTTCTATTTATTTTGTATTTAATGCTTCGGGCGTTGACTTCTAAGGCCCTAACTGTTTGATCTGGTGGAGCAACGCCCTAGAGTGAAGCCTAGGTTGCCTGGAACGTAGAAATGACCATCACTTTCACACGGGTTGCAATTATTCCTGTTATAGGATGGAAAGACTGTTGTATCTTTATTGTATTTTATACTTCAGGCGTTGACTTCTGAGGCCGTAGCTATCCGATGTGGTGGAAGAACGCCATACAGTGAAGCCTAGGTTGCCCAGAACGTAGAAATGACCATAACTTTCACACTGGTTGCAATTATTTGTTTTATACGATGGAAAAGCTGTTGTATTTATATCGCATTTTACGCTTCTGGCGTTGACTTCTTAGGCCCTAACTATACCATCTGGTGGAACAACGCCCTAGGGTGAAGCCTAGGTTGCCCGGAACGTAGAAATGACCACAACTTTTACACTGGTTGCTATTATTCGTTTTATACGATGGAAAAGCCGTTATATTTATATTGTATTTTATGCTTCTGGCGTTGACTTCTGAGGCCGTTGCTATTCGATGTGGTGGAAGAACGCCATAGAGTGAAGCCTAGGTAGCCCGGAACGTAGAAATGTCCATATCTTTCACACTGTTTGCAATTATTCATTTTATACGATGGCAAAGCTGTTGTATTTATATTGTATTTTATGCTTCTGGCGTTGACTTCTTAGGCCGTAACTATTCGATCTGGTGGAGCAACGCCCTGGAGTGAAACCTGGATTGCCCGGAACGTAGAAATAACCACTACTATCACACTGGTTGCAAATTATTCCTGCTATACGATGGAAAAGCTGTTGTATTTTTATTGCATTTTATGCTTCTGGCGTTCACTTCTTAGGACCTAACTATTCGATCTGGTGGAACAACGGCCTAGGGTGAAGCCTAGGTTGCCCGGAACGTAGAAATGACCATTACTTTCACACTGGTTGCAATTATTCGTTTTATACGATGGAAAAGCTGTTGTTTTTATATCGTATTTTATGCTTCTGGCGTTGACTTCTTATGACCTAACTATTCGATCTGGTGGAGCAACGCCCTGGAGTGAAACCTGGGTTGCCCGGAACGTAGGAATGAGCATAACTATCACACTGGTTGCAATTATTCGTTTTATACGATGGAAAAGCTGCCGTATTTATATCGTATTTTATGCTTCTGGCGTTGACTTCTTAGGCCCTAACTATTCCATCTGGTGGAACAACGCCCCAGTGTGACGCCTAGGTTGCCTGGAAAGTAGAAATGACCATAACTTTCACACTGGTAGCAATTATTCGTTTTATACGATGGAAAAACTGTTCTATATATTTTGTATTTTATGCTTCGGGCGTTGACTTCTAAGGCCCTAACTACTCGATCTGGTGGTGCAGCTCCCTAGGGTGAAGCCAAGGTTGCTCGGAAAGTAGAAATGACCATAACTTTCATACTGCTTGCGATTATTCGTTTTATACAATGGAAAAACTGTTGCATCTTTATTGTATTTTATGCTTCTGGCGTTGACTTCTAAGGCCCCAACTAGTCGATCTGGTGGAGCAACGCCCTAGAGTGAAGCCTAGGTTGCCGGTACGTAGAAATGACCAGTACCTTCACAATGTTAGCAATTATTCATTTTATACGATGGAAAAACTGTTGTACATATATTGTGTTTTGTTCTTCTGGCGTTGACTTCTCAGGCCCTAACTATTCGATCTATTGGGGCGACGCCCTAGAGTGAAACTTAGGTTGCCCGGGACGTAGAAATGACCAACACTTTCAAACTGGTTGGAATCATTCCTGTTATACGATGGAAAAACTGTTGTACTTTTATTGCATTTTATGCTTCTGGCGTTGACTTCTTAGGCCCTAAATATTCGAGCTGGTGGAGCAACGCCCTAGAGTGAAGCCTAGGTTGCCCGGAACGTAGAAATGACCATTACATTCACACTGGTTGCAATTACTCCTGTTATACGATGGAAAAACTGTTGCATCTTTATTGTATTTTATGCTTCGGGCGTTGACTTCTAAGGCCCTAACTATGCGATCTGGTGGAGCAACGCCCAAGAGTGCAGTCTAGGTAGCCCGGAACGTAGAAATGACCATAACTTTCACACTGATTGCTATTATTCGTTTTATACGATGGAAAAACTGTTATATTTATATTGTATATTATGCTTCTTGCATTGACTTCTTAGGCCCTAACTATTCGATCTGGTGGAACAACGACGTAGAGTGAAGCCTAGGTTGCCCGAACGTAGAAATGACTATTACTTTCACACTGTTTGCAATTATTCCTTTTATACGATGGAAAAGCTGTTGTATTTATATCGTATTTTATGCTTCTGGCGTTGACTTCTAAGGACCTAACAGTTCGATCTGGTGGAGCAACGCCCTAGAGTGAAACCTAGGTTGCCCGGAACGTAGAAATGACCATTACATTCACACTGGTGGCAATTATTCCTGTTATACGATGGAAAAACTGTTGAATTTTTATTGTATTCTATGCTTCTGGCGCTTAATTCTATGTCGCTAGCTATTTGATCTGGTGGAGCATCGCCCTAGAGTGAAACCTAGGTTATCCGGAACATAGAAATGACCAGTACATTCACACTGGTTGCAGTTATTCCTGTTAAACGATGAAAAAACTGTTGCATCTTTATTGTATTTTATGCTTCTGGCGCTGACTTCTAAGGCCGCACTATTCGAACTGGTGGAGCAACGCCCTAAGGTGAAGGGTAGGTTGCCCGGAAAGTAGAAATGACCATAACTTTCATACTGGTGCAATTATTCGTTTTATACGATGAAAAAACTGTTGTATTTATATTGTACTTTATGCTTCTGGCGTTCACTTCTTAGGCCCTAACTACTCGATCTGGTGGAACAGCGCCGTAGGGTGAAACCTAGGTTACCCGGAACGTAGAAATGATCAGTACTTTAACACTGGTTACAGTTATTCGTTTTATACAATGGAAAAACTGCTCTACTTAATTTGCATTTTATGCTTCGGGCGTTGACTTCTAAGGCCCTAACTATTCGATCGGGTGGAGCAACGCCCTAGAGTGAAGCCTAGGTTGCCCGGAACGTAGAAATGACCATATCTTTCACACTGGTTGCTATTATTCGTTTTATACGATGGAAAAGCTGTTGTACTTATATTGTAATTTATGCTTCTGGCGTTGACTTCTTAGGCCCTAACTATTTGATCCGGTGGAGCACCGCCCTAGAGTGAAGCCTAGGTTGCCCGGAACGTAGAAATGACCACTACTTTCACACTGTTTGCAATTATTCATTTAATACGATGGAAATGCTGTTGTATTTATATCGTATTTTATGCTTCGGGCGTTGACTTCTTAGGCCCTAACATTTCGATCTGGTGGAGCAACGCCCGACAGTGAAGCCTAGGTTACCCGGAACGTAGATATGTCCATAACCATTACACAGGTTGCAATTATTCGTTTTATACGATGGAAAGGCTGTAGTGTTTATATTGTAGTTTATGCTTCTGGCGTTGACTTCTAAGGCCTTACCTCTTCGATCTGGTGGAGCAACTCCTCAGAGTTAAGTCTAAGATGCCCGAAATGTCGATATGATCATTACTTTCGCACTGGTTGCAATTATTCCTTTTATACGATGGAAAAGCTGTTGTATTTATATCGTATTTTATGCTTCTGGTGTTGACTTCTAAGCACCTAACTGTTCGATCTGGTGGAGCAACGCCCTAGAGTGAAGCCTAGGTTGCTCGGAATGCAGAAATGACCATAACTATCACACTGATTGCAATTATTCGTTTTATACGATGGAAAAACTGTTGCATGTTCATCGTATTTTATGCTTCTGGCGTTGACTTCTTAGGCCGTAACTATTCGATCTGGTGGAGCAACGCCCTGGAGTGAAACCTGGATTGCCCGGAACGTAGAAATAACCACTACTATCACACTGGTTGCAAATTATTCCTGCTATACGATGGAAAAGCTGTTGTATTTTTATTGCATTTTATGCTTCTGGCGTTCACTTCTTAGGACCTAACTATTCGATCTGGTGGAACAACGGCCTAGGGTGAAGCCTAGGTTGCCCGGAACGTAGAAATGACCATTACTTTCACACTGGTTGCAATTATTCGTTTTATACGATGGAAAAGCTGTTGTTTTTATATCGTATTTTATGCTTCTGGCGTTGACTTCTTATGACCTAACTATTCGATCTGGTGGAGCAACGCCCTGGAGTGAAACCTGGGTTGCCCGGAACGTAGGAATGAGCATAACTATCACACTGGTTGCAATTATCCGTTTTATACGATGGAAAAGCTGCCGTATTTATATCGTATTTTATGATTCTGGCGTTGACTTCTTAGGCCCTAGCTATTCCATCTGGTGGAACAACGCCCTAGTGTTACGCCTAGGTTGCCTGGAAAGTAGAAATGACCATAACTTTCACACTGGTAGCAATTATTCGTTTTATACGATGGAAAAACTGTTCTATATATTTTGTATTTTATGCTTCGGGCGTTGACTTCTAAGGCCCTAACTACTCGATCTGGTGGTGCAACTCCCTAGCGTGAAGCCTAGGTTGCTCGGAAAGTAGAAATGACCATAACTTTCATACTGCTTGCGATTATTCGTTTTATATGATGGAAAAACTGTTGTATTTATATCGTGTTTTATGCTTCTGGCGTTGACTTCTTAGGCCCTAACTATTCCACCTGGTGGAACAACTCCCTAGGGTGAAGCCTAGGTTGCCCGGAAAGTAGAAATGCCCATAACTTCCACACTGGTAGAAATTATTCGTTTTATACGATTGAAAAACTGTACTATTTATTTTGTATTTTATGCTTCGGGCGTTGACTTCTAAGGCCCTAACTGTTCGATCTGGTGGGGCAACGCCCTAGAGCGAAGCCTAGGTTGCCCGGAACGTAGAAATGACCATCACTTTCAAACTGGTTGCAATTATTCCTGTTATATGATGGAAAAACTGTTGTATTTTTATTGCATTTTATGCTTCGGCATTGACTTCTAAGGACCTAACTATTCAATCTGTGGGAGCTACGCCCTAGGGTGAAGCCTAGGTTGCCCGGAAAGTAGAAATGACCATAACTTTCATACTGGTTGCAATTATTCGTTTTATACGATGAAAAAACTGTTGTATTTATATTGTATTTTATGCTTCTGGCGTTCACTTCTTAGGCCCTAACTATTCGATCTGGTGGAACAACGCCGTAGGGTGAAGCCTAGGTTGCCCGGAACGTAGAAATGACCATTACCTTCACGCTTGTTGCAATCATTCCTGTTATACGATGGAAGAACAGTTGCATCTTTATTGTATTTTATGCTTCTGGCGTCGACTTCTAAGGCTCTAACTATTCGATCTGAGGGAGCGACGCCCTAGAGTGAAGCCTAGGTAGCCCGGAACGTAGAAATGACCATAACTTTCACACTGGTTGCAATTACTCGTTTTATACGATGGAAAAGCTGTTGTATTTATATCGTATTTTATGCTTCTGGCTTTGACTTCTTAGGCCCTAACAATTCGAGCTGGTGGAGCAACGCCCTAGAGTGAAGCCTAGGTTGCCCGGAACGTAGAAATAACCATCACTTTCAAACTGGTTGCAATTATTCCTGTTATATGATGGAAAAACTGTTGTATTTTTATTGCATTTTAAGCTTCGGGCATTGACTTCTAAGGGCCTAACTATTCAATCTGTGGGAGCTACGCCCTAGGGTGAAGCCTAGGTTGCCCGTAAAGTAGAAATGACCATAACTTTCATACTGGTTGCAATTATTCGTTTTATACGATGAAAGAACTGTTGTATTTATATTGTATTTTATGCTTCTGGCGTTCACTTCTGAGGCCCTAACTATTCGATCTGGTGGAACAACGCCGTATGGTGAAGCCTAGGTTGCCCGGTACGTAGAAATGACCATTACCTTCACGCTTGTTGCAATTATTCCTGTTATACGATGGAAGAACAGTTGCATCTTTATTGTATTTTATGCTTCTGGCGTCGACTTCTGAGGCTCTAACTATTCGATCTGATGGAGCGACGCCCTAGACTGAAGCCTAGGTAGCCCGGAACGTAGAAATGACCATAACTTTCACACTGGTTGCAATTATTCGTTTTATACGATGGAAAAGCTGTTGTATTTATATCGTATTTTATGCTTCTGGCGTTGACTTCTAAGGACCTAACAGTTCGATCTGGTGGAGCAACGCCCTAGAGTGAAGCCTAGGTTGCTCGGAATGTAGAAATGACCATAACTTTCACACTGATTGCAATTATTCGTTTTATACGATGGAAAAACTGTTGCATATTCATCGTATTTTATGCTTCTGGCGTTGACTTCTTAGGCCGTAACTATTCGATCTGGTGAAGCAACGCCCTGGAGTGAAACCTGGGTTGCCCGGAACGTAGAAATGACCACTACTATCACACTGGTTGCAAATTATTCCTGCTATACGATGGAAAAACTGTTGTATTTTTATTGCATTTTATGCTTCAGGCGTTCACTTCTTAGGACCTAACTATTCCATCTGGTGGAGCAACGCCCTAGAGTAAAGCCCAGGTTGCGCGGAACGTAGAAATGACCATAAGTTTCACACTGGTTTCTCTCATTCGTTTTATATGATGGAAAAACTGATGTATTTATATTGTATTTTATGCTTCTGGCGTTGACTTCTAAGGCCCTAAATATTCGATCTGGTGGAGCAATGCCTCAGAGTTAAGTCTAGGATGCCCGAAACGCCGAAATGATCAATACTTTCACGCTTGTTGCAACTATTCCTGTAAAACGATGGAAAAACTGTTGCATCTTTATTGTATTTCCTGCTTCTGGCGTTGACTTCTAAGGCCCTAACTATTCGATCTGGTGGAGCAACGCCCTAGGGTGAAGCCTAGGTTGCCCGGAATGGAGAAATGTCCATAACTTCCACACTGGTTGCAATTATTCGTTTTATACGATTGAAAAGCTGTTGTATTTATATTGTATTTTATGCTTCTGGCGTTGACTTCTTAGGCCCTAACTATTCCCTCTGGTGGATCAACGCCCTAGAGTGAATCCTACGTTGCCCGGAACGTAGATATGACCATTCCTTTCACACTGGTAGCAATTATTCGTTTTATACAATGGAAAAACTGTTCTATTTATATTGTATTTTATGCTTCTGGCGTGACTTCTTATGACCTAACTATTCGATCTGGTGGAGCAACGCCCTGGAGTAAAACCTAGATTGCCCGGAACGTAGGAATGAGCATAACTATCACACTGGTTGCAATTATACGTTTTATACGATGGAAAAGCTGCCGTATTTATATCGTATTTTATGCTTCTGGCGTTGACTTCTTAGGCCCTAACTATTCCATCTGGTGGAACAACGCCCTAGTGTGACGCCTAGGTTGCCTGGAAAGTAGAAATGACCATAACTTTCACACTGGTAGCAATTATTCGTTTTATACGATGGAAAAACTGTTCTATATATTTTGTATTTTATGCTTCGGGCGTTGACTTCTAAGGCCCTAACTACTCGATCTGGTGGTGCAACTCCCTAGGGTGAAGCCTAGGTTGCTCGGAAAGTAGAAATGACCATAACTTTCATACTGCTTGCGATTATTCGTTTTATACAATGGAAAAACTGTTGTATTTCTATCGTGTTTTATGCTTCTGGCGTTGACTTCTTAGGCCCTAACTATTCCATCTGGTGGAACAACTCCCTAGGGTGAAGCCTAGGTTGCCCGGAAAGTAGAAATGACCATAACTTTCATACTGGTTGCAATTATTCGTTTTATACGATGAAAGAACTGTTGTATTTATATTGTATTTTATGCTTCTGGCGTTCACTTCTGAGGCCCTAACTATTCGATCTGGTGGAACAACGCCGTAGGGTGAAGCCTAGGTTGCCCGGAACGTAGAAATGACCATTACCTTCACGCTTGTTGCAATTATTCCTGGTATACGATGGAAAAACAGTTGCATCTTTATTGTATTTTATGCTTCTGGCGTCGACTTCTGAGGCTCTAACTATTCGATCTGATGTAGCGACGCCCTAGACTGAAGCCTAGGTAGCCCGGAACGTAGAAATGACCATAACTTTCACACTGGTTGCAATTATTCGTTTTATACGATGGAAAAGCTGTTGTATTTGTATCGTATTTTATGTTTCTGGCTTTGACTTCTTAGGCCCTAACTGTTTGATATGGTGGAGCACCGCCCTAGAGTGAAGCCTAGGTTGCCCGGAACGTACAACATACCATTACCTTCATCCTGGTTGCAATTATTCCTGTTATACGATGGAAAAACTGTTGCATCTTTATTGTATTTTATGCTTCTGGCGTTGACTTCTAAGGCCCCAACTAGTCGATCTGGTGGAGCAACGCCCTAGAGTGAAGCCTAGGTTGCCGGTACGTAGAAATGACCAGTACCTTCACAATGTTAGCAATTATTCATTTTATACGATGGAAAAACTGTTGTACATATAATGTGTTTTATTCTTCTGGCGTTGACTTCTCAGGCCCTAACTATTCGATCTATTGGGGCGACGCCCTAGAGTGAAACTTAGGTTGCCCGGAACGTAGAAATGACCAACACTTTCAAACTGGTTGGAATCATTCCTGTTATACGATGGAAAAACTGTTGTACTTTTATTGCATTTTATGCTTCTGGCGTTGACTTCTTAGGCCCTAAATATTCGAGCTGGTGGACCAACGCCCTAGAGTGAAGCCTAGGTTGCCCGGAACGTAGAAATGACCATTAGATTCACACTGGTTGCAATTACTCCTGTTATACGATGGAAAAACTGTTGCATCTTTATTTTATTTTATGCTTCGGGCGTTGACTTCTAAGGCCCTAACTATGCGATCTGGTGGAGCAACGCCCTAGAGTGAAGCCTAGGTTGCCCGGAAAGTAGAAATGCCCATAACTTCCACACTGGTAGAAATTATTCGTCTTATACGATTGAAAAACTGTACTATTTATTTTGTATTTTATGCTTCGGGCGTTGACTTCTAAGGCCCTAACTGTTCGATCTGGTGGGACAACGCCCTAGAGCGAAGCCTAGGTTGCCCGGAACGTAGAAATGACCATCACTTTCAAACTGGTTGCAATTATTCCTGTTATATGATGGAAAAACTGTTGTATTTTTATTGCATTTTATGCTTCGGCATTGACTTCTAAGGCCCTAACTATTCAATCTGTGGGAGCTACGCCCTAGGGTGAAGCCTAGGTTGCCCGGAAAGTAGAAATGACCGTAACTTTCATACTGGTTGCAATTATTCGCTTTATACGATGAAAAAACTGTTGTATTTATATTGTATTTTATGCTTCTGGCGTTCACTTCTTAGGCCCTAACTATTCGATCTGGTGGAACAACGCCGTAGGGTGAAGCCTAGGTTGCCCGGAACGTAGAAATGACCATTACATTCACACTGGTTGCAATTACTCCTGTTATACGATGGAAAAACTGTTGCATCTTTATTTTATTTTATGCTTCGGGCGTTGACTTCTAAGGCCCTAACTATGCGATCTGGTGGAGCAACGCCCTAGAGTGAAGCCTAGGTTGCCCGGAAAGTAGAAATGCCCATAACTTCCACACTGGTAGAAATTATTCGTTTTATACGATTGAAAAACTGTACTATTTATTTTGTATTTTATGCTTCGGGCGTTGACTTCTAAGGCCCTAACTGTTCGATCTGGTGGGACAACGCCCTAGAGCGAAGCCTAGGTTGCCCGGAACGTAGAAATGACCATCACTTTCAAACTGGTTGCAATTAGTCCTGTTATATGATGGAAAAACTGATGTATTTATATTGTATTTTATGCTTCTGTCGTTCACTTCTTAGGCCCTAACTATTCGATCTGGTGGAGCAACGGCCCAGGGTGAAGCCTAGGTTTCCCGGAACGTAGAAATGACCATAACTTTCATACTGGTTGCAATTATTCGTTTTATATGGTGGAAAAACTGTTGTATTTATATCGTATTTTATGCTTCTGGCGTTGACTTCTAAGGCCCTAACTATTCGATCAGGCGGTGCAACGCCCTAGAGTGAAGCCTAGGTTGCTCGAAATGTAGAAATGACTATAACTTTCACACTGGTTGCTATTATTCGTTTTATATGATGGAAAGACTGTTGTATTTATATTGTATTTTATGCTTCGGGCGTTGACTTCTAAGGCCCCAACAGTTTGATCTGGTGGAGCAACGACCTAGAGTGAAGCCTAGGTTGCCTGGAACGTAGAAATGACCATAACCTTCACCCTGGTAGCAATTATTCGTTTTATACGATGGAAGAACTGTTATATTTATATTGCATTTTATGCTTCGGGCATTGACTTCTAAGGCCCTAACTATTCAATCTGTTGGAGCAACGCCCTAGGGTGAAGCCTAGGTTGCCCGGTACGTAGAAATGACCATAAGTTTCATACTGGTTGCAATTATTCGTTTTATACGATGGAAAAGCTGTTGTATTTATATTGTATTTTATGCTTCTGGCGTTCACTTCTTAGGCCCTAACTATTCGATCTGGTGGTACAACGCCCTAGGGTGAAGCCTAGGTTGCCCGGAACGTAGAAATGACCATAACTTTTGCACTGGCAGCAGTTATTCGTTTTATACAATGGAAAAACCGTTCTATTTATTTTGTATTTTATGCTTCGGGCGTTGACTTCTAAGGCCCTAACTGCTGATCTGGTGGAGCACCGCCGTAGAGTGAAGCCTAGGTTGCTCGGAACGTAGAAATAACCACCACTTTCACACTGTTTGCAATTATTCATTTTATACGATGGAAAAGCTGTTGTATTTATATCGTATTTTATGCTTCGGGCGTTGACTTCTAAGGCCCTAACTATTCGATCTGGTGGAACAGCGCCCTAGGGTAAAGCCAAGATTGCGCGGAACGTAGAAATGACCATAACTTTCACACTGGTTGCTATCATTCGTTTTATATGATGGAAAAGCTGATGTATTTATATTGTATTTTATGCTTCTGTCGTTCACTTCTTAGGCCCTAACTATTCGATCTGGTGGAGCAACGGCCCAGGGTGAAGCCTAGGTTTCCCGGAACGTAGAAATGACCATAACTTTCATACTGGTTGCAATTATTCGTTTTATATGGTGGAAAAACTGTTGTATTTATATTGTATTTTATGCTTCTGGCGTTGACTTCTAAGGCCCTAACTATTCGATCAGGTGGAGTAACGCCCCAGAGTGAAGCCTAGGTTGCTCGAAATGTTGAAATGACCATAACTTTCACACTGGTTGTAATTATACGTTTTATACGATGGAAACGCTGTTGTATTTATATCGTATTTTATACTTCAGGCGTTGACTTCCGAGGCCGTAGCTATTCGATGTGGTGGAAGAACGCCATACAGTGAAGCCTAGGTTGCCCGGAACGTAGAAATGACCATTACTTTCACACTGTTTGCAATTATTCCTTTTATACGATGGAAAAGCTGTTGTATTTATATCGTATTTTATGCTTCTGGCGTTCACTTCTTAGGCCCTAACTATTCGATCTGGTGGAACAACGGCCTAGGGTGAAGCCTAGGTTGCCCGAAACGTAGAAATGACCATAACTTTTACACCGGTAGCAATTATTCGTTTTATGCAATGGAAAAACTGTTCTATTTATTTTGTATTTAATGCTTCGGGCGTTGACTTCTAAGGCCCTAACTGTTTGATCTGGTGGAGCAACGCCCTAGAGTGAAGCCTAGGTTGCCTGGAACGTAGAAATGACCATCCCTTTCACACGGGTTGCAATTATTCCTGTTATAGGATGGAAAGACTGTGGTGGAAGAATTTATATCGTATTTTGTGCTTCGGGCGTTGACTTCTAAGGCCCTAACTATTCGATCTGGTGGAACAACGCCCTAGGGTAAAGCCAAGATTGCGCGGAACGTACAAATGACCATAACTTTCACACTGGTTGCTATCATTCGTTTTATATGATGGAAAGACTGATGTATTTATATTGTATTTTATGCTTCTGTCGTTCACTTCTTAGGCCCTAACTATTCGATCTGGTGGAGCAACGGCCCAGGGTGAAGCCTATGTTTCCCGGAACGTAGAAATGTCCATAACTTTCATACTGGTTGCAATTATTCGTTTTATATGGTGGAAAAACTGTTGTATTTATATTGTATTTTATGCTTCTGGCGTTGACTTCTAAGGCCCTAACTATTCGATCAGGTGGAGTAACGCCCTATAATGAAGCCTAGGTTGCTCGAAATGTTGAAATGACCATAACTTTTACACTGGTAGCAATTATTCGTATTATACAATGGAAAAACTGTTCTATTTATTTTGTATTTAATGCTTCGGGCGTTGACTTCTAAGGCCCTAACTGCTTGATCTGGTGGAGAAACGCCCTAGAGTGAAGCCTAGGTTGCCTGGAACGTAGAAATGACCATCACTTTCACACTGTTTGCAATTATTCCTTTTATACGATGGAAAAGCTGTTGTATTTATATCGTATTTTATGCTTCTGGCGTTGACTTCTAAGGCCCTAGCTATTCGATCTAGTGGAGCAACGCCCTAGAGTGAAGCCTAGGTTGCTCGGAACGTAGAAATAGCCACCACTTTCACACTGTTTGCAATTATTCATTTTATACGATGGAAAAGCTGTTGTATTTATATCGTATTTTATGCTTCGGGCGTTGACTTCTAAGGCCCTAACTATTCGATCTGGTGGAACAACGGCCTAGGGTAAAGCCAACATTGTGCGGAACGTAGAAATGACCATAACTTTCACACTGGTTGCTATCATTCGTTTCATATGATGGAAAAACTGATGTATTTATATTGTATTTTATGCTTCTGTCGTTCTCTTCTTAGGCCCTAACTATTCGATCTGGTGGAACAACGGCCTAGGGTGAAGCCTAGGTTGCCCGGAACGTAGAAATGGCCATATCTTTTACACTGGTAGCAATTATTCGTTTTATACAATGGAAAAACAGTTCTATTTATTTTGTATTTAATGCTTCTGGCGTTCACTTCTTAGGCCCTAACTATTCGATCTGGTAGAGCAACGCCCTAGAGTGAAGCCTAGGTTGCCCGGTACGTAGAAATGACCATAAGTTTCATACTGGTTGCAATTATTCGTTTTATACGATGGAAAAGCTGTTGTATTTATATTGTATTTTATGCTTCGGGCGTTGACTTCTAAGGCCCTAACTGCTTGATCTGGTGGAGAAACGCCCGAGAGTGAAGCCTAGGTTGCCTGGAACGTAGAAATGTCCATCACTTTCACACTGTTTGCAATTATTCCTTTTATACGATGGAAAAGCTGTTGTATTTATATCGTATTTTATGCTTCTGGCGTTGACTTCTAAAGCCCTAGCTATTCGATCTAGTGGAGCAACGCCCTAGAGTGAAGCCTAGGTTGCTCGGAACGTAGAAATAGCCACCACTTTCATACTGTTTGCAATTATTCATTTTATACGATGGAAAAGCTGTTGTATTTATATCGTATTTTATGCTTCGGGCGTCGACTTCTAAGGCCCTAACTATTCGATCTGGTGGAACAACGCCCTAGGGTAAAGCCTAGGTTGCCCGGAACGTCGAGATGACCATAACTTTTACACTGGCAGCAATTATTCGTTTTATACAATGGAAAAACCGTTCTATTTATTTTGTATTTTATGCTTCGGGCGTTGACTTCTAAGGCCCTAACTATGCGATCTGGTGGAGCAACGCCCTAGAGTGAAGCCTAGGTTGCCCGGAAAGTAGAAATGCCCATAACTTCCACACTGGTAGAAATTATTCGTTTTATACGATTGAAAAACTGTACTATTTATTTTGTATTTTATGCTTCGGGCGTTGACTTCTAAGGCCCTAACTGTTCGATCTGGTGGGACAACGCCCTAGAGCGAAGCCTAGGTTGCCCGGAACGTAGAAATGACCATCACTTTCAAACTGGTTGCAATTATTCCTGTTATATGATGGAAAAACTGATGTATTTATATTGTATTTTATGCTTCTGTCGTTCACTTCTTAGGCCCTAACTATTCGATCTGGTGGAGCAACGGCCCAGGGTGAAGCCTAGGTTTCCCGGAACGTAGAAATGACCATAACTTTCATACTGGTTGCAATTATTCGTTTTATATGGTGGAAAAACTGTTGTATTTATATCGTATTTTATGCTTCTGGCGTTGACTTCTAAGGCCCTAACTATTCGATCAGGCGGTGCAACGCCCTAGAGTGAAGCCTAGGTTGCTCGAAATGTAGAAATGACTATAACTTTCACACTGGTTGCTATTATTCGTTTTATATGATGGAAAGACTGTTGTATTTATATTGTATTTTATGCTTCGGGCGTTGACTTCTAAGGCCCCAACAGTTTGATCTGGTGGAGCAACGACCTAGAGTGAAGCCTAGGTTGCCTGGAACGTAGAAATGACCATAACCTTCACCCTGGTAGCAATTATTCGTTTTATACGATGGAAGAACTGTTATATTTATATTGCATTTTATGCTTCGGGCATTGACTTCTAAGGCCCTAACTATTCAATCTGTTGGAGCAACGCCCTAGGGTGAAGCCTAGGTTGCCCGGTACGTAGAAATGACCATAAGTTTCATACTGGTTGCAATTATTCGTTTTATACGATGGAAAAGCTGTTGTATTTATATTGTATTTTATGCTTCTGGCGTTCACTTCATAGGCCCTAACTATTCGATCTGGTGGTACAACGCCCTAGGGTGAAGCCTAGGTTGCCCGGAACGTAGAAATGACCATAACTTTTGCACTGGCAGCAATTATTCGTTTTATACAATGGAAAAACCGTTCTATTTATTTTGTATTTTATGCTTCGGGCGTTGACTTCTAAGGCCCTAACTGCTGATCTGGTGGAGCACCGCCGTAGAGTGAAGCCTAGGTTGCTCGGAACGTAGAAATAACCACCACTTTCACACTGTTTGCAATTATTCATTTTATACGATGGAAAAGCTGTTGTATTTATATCGTATTTTATGCTTCGGGCGTTGACTTCTAAGGCCCTAACTATTCGATCAGGCGGTGCAACGCCCTAGGGTGAAGCCTAGGTTGCCCGGTACGTAGAAATGACCATAAGTTTCATACTGGTTGCAATTATTCGTTTTATACGATGGAAAAGCTGTTGTATTTATATTGTATTTTATGCTTCTGTCGTTCACTTCTTAGGCCCTAACTATTCGATCTGGTGGAGCAACGGCCCAGGGTGAAGCCTAGGTTTCCCGGAACGTAGAAATGACCATAACTTTCATACTGGTTGCAATTATTCGTTTTATATGGTGGAAAAACTGTTGTATTTATATTGTATTTTATGCTTCTGGCGTTGACTTCTAAGGCCCTAACTATTCGATCAGGTGGAGTAACGCCCCAGAGTGAAGCCTAGGTTGCTCGAAATGTTGAAATGACCATAACTTTCACACTGGTTGTAATTATACGTTTTATACGATGGAAACGCTGTTGTATTTATATCGTATTTTATACTTCAGGCGTTGACTTCCGAGGCCGTAGCTATTCGATGTGGTGGAAGAACGCCATACAGTGAAGCCTAGGTTGCCCGGAACGTAGAAATGACCATTACTTTCACACTGTTTGCAATTATTCCTTTTATACGATGGAAAAGCTGTTGTATTTATATCGTATTTTATGCTTCTGGCGTTCACTTCTTAGGCTCTAACTATTCGATCTGGTGGAACAACGGCCTAGGGTGAAGCCTAGGTTGCCCGAAACGTAGAAATGACCATAACTTTTACACTGGTAGCAATTATTCGTTTTATGCAATGGAAAAACTGTTCTATTTATTTTGTATTTAATGCTTCGGGCGTTGACTTCTAAGGCCCTAACTGTTTGATCTGGTGGAGCAACGCCCTAGAGTGAAGCCTAGGTTGCCTGGAACGTAGAAATGACCATCCCTTTCACACGGGTTGCAATTATTCCTGTTATAGGATGGAAAGACTGTGGTGGAAGAATTTATATCGTATTTTATGCTTCGGGCGTTGACTTCTAAGGCCCTAACTATTCGATCTGGTGGAACAACGCCCTAGGGTAAAGCCAAGATTGCGCGGAACGTACAAATGACCATAACTTTCACACTGGTTGCTATCATTCGTTTTATATGATGGAAAGACTGATGTATTTATATTGTATTTTATGCTTCTGTCGTTCACTTCTTAGGCCCTAACTATTCGATCTGGTGGAGCAACGGCCCAGGGTGAAGCCTATGTTTCCCGGAACGTAGAAATGTCCATAACTTTCATACTGGTTGCAATTATTCGTTTTATATGGTGGAAAAACTGTTGTATTTATATTGTATTTTATGCTTCTGGCGTTGACTTCTAAGGCCCTAACTATTCGATCAGGTGGAGTAACGCCCTATAATGAAGCCTAGGTTGCTCGAAATGTTGAAATGACCATAACTTTTACACTGGTAGCAATTATTCGTATTATACAATGGAAAAACTGTTCTATTTATTTTGTATTTAATGCTTCGGGCGTTGACTTCTAAGGCCCTAACTGCTTGATCTGGTGGAGAAACGCCCTAGAGTGAAGCCTAGGTTGCCTGGAACGTAGAAATGACCATCACTTTCACACTGTTTGCAATTATTCCTTTTATACGATGGAAAAGCTGTTGTATTTATATCGTATTTTATGCTTCTGGCGTTGACTTCTAAGGCCCTAGCTATTCGATCTAGTGGAGCAACGCCCTAGAGTGAAGCCTAGGTTGCTCGGAACGTAGAAATAGCCACCACTTTCACACTGTTTGCAATTATTCATTTTATACGATGGAAAAGCTGTTGTATTTATATCGTATTTTATGCTTCGGGCGTTGACTTCTAAGGCCCTAACTATTCGATCTGGTGGAACAACGGCCTAGGGTAAAGCCAACATTGTGCGGAACGTAGAAATGACCATAACTTTCACACTGGTTGCTATCATTCGTTTCATATGATGGAAAAACTGATGTATTTATATTGTATTTTATGCTTCTGTCGTTCTCTTCTTAGGCCCTAACTATTCGATCTGGTGGAACAACGGCCTAGGGTGAAGCCTAGGTTGCCCGGAACGTAGAAATGGCCATAACTTTTACACTGGTAGCAATTATTCGTTTTATACAATGGAAAAACAGTTCTATTTATTTTGTATTTAATGCTTCTGGCGTTCACTTCTTAGGCCCTAACTATTCGATCTGGTAGAGCAACGCCCTAGAGTGAAGCCTAGGTTGCCCGGTACGTAGAAATGACCATAAGTTTCATACTGGTTGCAATTATTCGTTTTATACGATGGAAAAGCTGTTGTATTTATATTGTATTTTATGCTTCGGGCGTTGACTTCTAAGGCCCTAACTGCTTGATCTGGTGGAGAAACGCCCTAGAGTGAAGCCTAGGTTGCCTGGAACGTAGAAATGTCCATCACTTTCACACTGTTTGCAATTATTCCTTTTATACGATGGAAAAGCTGTTGTATTTATATCGTATTTTATGCTTCTGGCGTTGACTTCTAAAGCCCTAGCTATTCGATCTAGTGGAGCAACGCCCTAGAGTGAAGCCTAGGTTGCTCGGAACGTAGAAATAGCCACCACTTTCATACTGTTTGCAATTATTCATTTTATACGATGGAAAAGCTGTTGTATTTATATCGTATTTTATGCTTCGGGCGTCGACTTCTAAGGCCCTAACTATTCGATCTGGTGGAACAACGCCCTAGGGTAAAGCCTAGGTTGCCCGGAACGTAGAGATGACCATAACTTTTACACTGGCAGCAATTATTCGTTTTATACAATGGAAAAACCGTTCTATTTATTTTGTATTTTATGCTTCGGGCGTTGACTTCTAAGGCCCTAACTGCTGATCTGGTGGAGCACCGCCGTAGAGTGAAGCCTTGGTTGCCCGGAACGTAGAAATGACCATAACTTTCACACTGGTTGGTATTATTCGTTTTATACGATGGAAAGACTGTTATATTTATATTGTATTTTATGCTTCTGGCGTTCACTTCTTAGGCCCTAACTATTCGATCTGGTGGAACAACGCCCTAGGGTGAGGCCTAGGTTGCCCGGAACGTAGAAATGATCATAACTTTTACACTGGTAGCAATTATTCGTTTTATACAATGGAAAAACTGTTCTATTTATTTTGTATTTAATGCTTCGGGCGTTGACTTCTAAGGCCCTAACTGTTTGATCTGGTGGAGCAACGCCCTAGAGTGAAGCCTAGATTGCCCGGAACGTAGAAATGACCATAACTTTCATACTGGTTGCAATTATTCGTTTTATATGGTGGAAAGACTGTTGTATTTTTATTGTATTTTATGCTTCTGGCGTTGACTTCTAAGGTACTAACTATTCGATCTGGGGGAGCGACGCCCTAGAGTGAAGCCTAGGCTGCCCGGAACGTAGAATTGGCCATATCTTTCACACTGTTTGCAATTATTCATTGTATACGATGGCAAAGCTGTTGTATTTATATTGTATTTTATGCTTCTGGCGTTGACTTCTTAGGCCCTAACTATTCGATCAGGTGGAGCGATGCCTCAGAGTTAAGTCTAGGATGCCCGAAACGCCGAAATGATCATTACTTTCACGCTTGTTGCAATTATTCCTGTTATAGGATCGAAAGACTGTTGTATTTTTATTGTATTTTATACTTCAGGCGTTGGCTTCTGAGGCCGTAGCTATTCGATGTGGTGGAAGAACGCCATACAGTGAAGCCTAGGTTGCCCGGAACGTAGAAATGACCATAACTTTCACACTGGTTGCTATTATTCGTTTTATACGATGGAAAAACTGATGTATTTATATTGTATTTTATGCTTCTGTCGTTCACTTCTTAGGCCCTAACTATTCGATCTGGTGGAGCAACGGCCCAGGGTGAAGCCTAGGTTTCCCGGAACGTAGAAATGACCATAACTTTCATACTGGTTGCAATTATTCGTTTTATATGGTGGAAAAACTGTTGTATTTATATCGTATTTTATGCTTCTGGCGTTGACTTCTAAGGCCCTAACTATTCGATCAGGTGGTGCAACGCCCTAGAGTGAAGCCTAGGTTGCTCGAAATGTAGAAATGACTATAACTTTCACACTGGTTGCTATTATTCGTTTTATATGATGGAAAGACTGTTGTATTTATATTGTATTTTATGCTTCGGGCGTTGACTTCTAAGGCCCCAACTGTTTGATCTGGTGGAGCAACGACCTAGAGTGAAGCCTAGGTTGCCTGGAACGTAGAAATGACCATAACCTTCACCCTGGTAGCAATTATTCGTTTTATACGATGGAAGAACTGTTATATTTATATTGCATTTTATGCTTCGGGCATTGACTTCTAAGGCCCTAACTATTCAATCTGTTGGAGCAACGCCCTAGGGTGAAGCCTAGGTTGCCCGGTACGTAGAAATGACCATAAGTTTCATACTGGTTGCAATTATTCGTTTTATACGATGGAAAAGCTGTTGTATTTATATTGTATTTTATGCTTCTGGCGTTCACTTCTTAGGCCCTAGCTATTCGATCTGGTGGTACAACGCCCTAGGGTGAAGCCTAGGTTGCCCGGAACGTAGAAATGACCATAACTTTTACACTGGCAGCAATTATTCGTTTTATACAATGGAAAAACCGTTCTATTTATTTTGTATTTTATGCTTCGGGCGTTGACTTCTAAGGCCCTAACTGCTGATCTGGTGGAGCACCGCCATAGAGTGAAGCCTAGGTTGCTCGGAACGTAGAAATAACCACCACTTTCACACTGTTTGCAATTATTCATTTTATACGATGGAAAAGCTGTTGTATTTATATCGTATTTTATGCTTCGGGCGTTGACTTCTAAGGCCCTAACTATTCGATCTGGTGGAACAGCGCCCTAGGGTAAAGCCAAGATTGCGCGGAACGTAGAAATGACCATAACTTTCACACTGGTTGCTATCATTCGTTTTATATGATGGAAAAGCTGATGTATTTATATTGTATTTTATGCTTCTGTCGTTCACTTCTTAGGCCCTAACTATTCGATCTGGTGGAGCAACGGCCCAGGGTGAAGCATAGGTTTCCCGGAACGTAGAAATGACCATAACTTTCATACTGGTTGCAATTATTCGTTTTATATGGTGGAAAAACTGTTGTATTTATATTGTATTTTATGCTTCTGGCGTTGACTTCTAAGGCCCTAACTATTCGATCAGGTGGAGTAACGCCCCAGAGTGAAGCCTAGGTTGCTCGAAATGTTGAAATGACCATAACTTTCACACTGGTTGTAATTATACGTTTTATACGATGGAAACGCTGTTGTATTTATATCGTATTTTATACTTCAGGCGTTGACTTCTGAGGCCGTAGCTATTCGATGTGGTGGAAGAACGCCATACAGTGAAGCCTAGGTTGCCCGGAACGTAGAAATGACCATTACTTTCACACTGTTTGCAATTATTCCTTTTATACGATGGAAAAGCTGTTGTATTTATATCGTATTTTATGCTTCTGGCGTTCACTTCTTAGGCCCTAACTATTCGATCTGGTGGAACAACGGCCTAGGGTGAAGCCTAGGTTGCCCGGAAGGTAGAAATGACCATAAATTTTACACTGGTAGCAATTATTCGTTTTATGCAATGGAAAAACTGTTCTATTTATTTTGTATTTAATGCTTCGGGCATTGACTTCTAAGGCCCTAACTGTTTGATCTGGTGGAGCAACGCCCTAGAGTGAAGCCTAGGTTGCCTGGAACGTAGAAATGACCATCCCTTTCACACGGGTTGCAATTATTCCTGTTATAGGATGGAAAGACTGTGGTGGAAGAATTTATATCGTATTTTATGCTTCGGGCGTTGACTTCTAAGGCCCTAACTATTCGATCTGGTGGAACAACGCCCTAGGGTAAAGCCAAGATTGCGCGGAACGTAGAAATGACCATAACTTTCACACTGGCTGCTATTATTCGTTTTATATGATGGAAAGACTGATGTATTTATATTGTATTTTATGCTTCTGTCGTTCACTTCTTAGGCCCTAACTATTCGATCTGGTGGAGCAACGGCCCAGGGTGAAGCCAATGTTTCCCGGAACGTAGAAATGTCCATAACTTTCATACTGGTTGCAATTATTCGTTTTATATGGTGGAAAAACTGTTGTATTTATATTGTATTTTATGCTTCTGGCGTTGACTTCTAAGGCCCTAACTATTCGATCAGGTGGAGTAACGCCCTATAATGAAGCCTAGGTTGCTCGAAATGTTCAAATGACCATAACTTTTACACTGGTAGCAATTATTCGTATTATACAATGGAAAAACTGTTCTATTTATTTTGTATTTAATGCTTCGGGCGTTGACTTCTAAGGCCCTAACTGCTTGATCTGGTGGAGAAACGCCCTAGAGTGAAGCCTAGGTTGCCTGGAACGTAGAAATGACCATCACTTTCACACTGTTTGCAATTATTCCTTTTATACGATGGAAAAGCTGTTGTATTTATATCGTATTTTATGCTTCTGGCGTTGACTTCTAAGGCCCTAGCTATTCGATCTAGTGGAGCAACGCCCTAGAGTGAAGCCTAGGTTGCTCGGAACGTAGAAATAGCCACCACTTTCACACTGTTTGCAATTATTCATTTTATACGATGGAAAAGCTGTTGTATTTATATCGTATTTTATGCTTCGGGCGTTGACTTCTAAGGCCCTAACTATTCGATCTGGTGGAACAACGGCCTAGGGTAAAGCCAACATTGTGCGGAACGTAGAAATGACCATAACTTTCACACTGGTTGCAATTATTCGTTTTATACGATGGAAAAGCTGTTGTATTTGTATCGTATTATATGTTTCTGGCTTTGACTTCTTAGGCCCTAACTGTTTGATATGGTGGAGCACCGCCCTAGAGTGAAGCCTAGGTTGCCCGGAACGTACAACATACCATTACCTTCATCCTGGTTGCAATTATTCCTGTTATACGATGGAAAAACTGTTGCATCTTTATTGTATTTTATGCTTCTGGCGTTGACTTCTAAGGCCCCAACTAGTCGATCTGGTGGAGCAACGCCCTAGAGTGAAGCCTAGGTTGCCGGTACGTAGAAATGACCAGTACCTTCACAATGTTAGCAATTATTCATTTTATACGATGGAAAAACTGTTGTACATATATTGTGTTTTGTTCTTCTGGCGTTGACTTCTCAGGCCCTAACTATTCGATCTATTGGGGCGACGCCCTAGAGTGAAACTTAGGTTGCCCGGAACGTAGAAATGACCAACACTTTCAAACTGGTTGGAATCATTCCTGTTATACGATGGAAAAACTGTTGTACTTTTATTGCATTTTATGCTTCTGGCGTTGACTTCTTAGGCCCTAAATATTCGAGCTGGTGGAACAACGCCCTAGAGTGAAGCCTAGGTTGCCCGGAACGTAGAAATGACCATTACATTCACACTGGTTGCAATTACTCCTGTTATACGATGGAAAAACTGTTGCATCTTTATTGTATTTTATGCTTCGGGCGTTGACTTCTAAGGCCCTAACTATGCGATCTGGTGGAGCAACGCCCTAGAGTGCAGTCTAGGTAGCCCGGAACGTAGAAATGACCATAACTTTCACACTGATTGCTATTATTCGTTTTATACGATGGAAAAACTGTTATATTTATATTGTATATTATGCTTCTTGCATTGACTTCTTAGGCCCTAACTATTCGATCTGGTGGAACAACGACGTAGAGTGAAGCCTAGGTTGCCCGAACGTAGAAATGACTATTACTTTCACACTGTTTGCAATTATTCCTTTTATACGATGGAAAAGCTGTTGTATTTATATCGTATTTTATGCTTCTGGCGTTGACTTCTAAGGACCTAACAGTTCGATCTGGTGGAGCAACGCCCTAGAGTGAAACCTAGGTTGCCCGGAACGTAGAAATGACCATTACATTCACACTGGTGGCAATTATTCCTGTTATACGATGGAAAAACTGTTGAATTTTTATTGTATTCTATGCTTCTGGCGCTTAATTCTATGTCGCTAGCTATTTGATCTGGTGGAGCAACGCCCTAGAGTGAAACCTAGGTTATCCGGAACGTAGAATTGACCAGTACATTCACACTGGTTGCAGTTATTCCTGTTAAACGATGAAAAAACTGTTGCATCTTTATTGTATTTTATGCTTCTGGCGCTGACTTCTAAGGCCGCACTATTCGAACTGGTGGAGCAACGCCCTAAGGTGAAGGGTAGGTTGCCCGGAAAGTAGAAATGACCATAACTTTCATACTGGTTGCAATTATTCGTTTTATACGATGAAAAAACTGTTGTATTTATATTGTACTTTATGCTTCTGGCGTTCACTTCTTAGGCCCTAACTACTCGATCTGGTGGAACAGCGCCGTAGGGTGAAACCTAGGTTACCCGGAACGTAGAAATGATCAGTACTTTAACACTGGTTACAGTTATTCGTTTTATACAATGGAAAAACTGCTCTACTTAATTTGCATTTTATGCTTCGGGCGTTGACTTCTAAGGCCCTAACTATTCGATCGGGTGGAGCAACGCCCTAGAGTGAAGCCTAGGTTGCCCGGAACGTAGAAATGACCATATCTTTCACACTGGTTGCTATTATTCGTTTTATACGATGGAAAAGCTGTTGTACTTATATTGTAATTTATGCTTCTGGCGTTGACTTCTTAGGCCCTAACTATTTGATCCGGTGGAGCACCGCCCTAGAGTGAAGCCTAGGTTGCCCGGAACGTAGAAATGACCACTACTTTCACACTGTTTGCAATTATTCATTTAATACGATGGAAATGCTGATGTATTTATATCGTATTTTATGCTTCGGGCGTTGACTTCTTAGGCCCTAACATTTCGATCTGGTGGAGCAACGCCCGACAGTGAAGCCTAGGTTGCCCGGAACGTACAACATACCATTACCTTCATCCTGGTTGCAATTATTCCTGTTATACGATGGAAAAACTGTTGCATCTTTATTGTATTTTATGCTTCTGGCGTTCACTTCTGAGGCCCTAACTATTCGATCTGGTGGAACAACAACGTAGGGTGAAGCCTAGGTTGCCCGGAACGTAGAAATGACCATTACCTTCACGCTTGTTGCAATTATTCCTGTTATACGATGGAAAAACAGTTGCATCTTTATTGTATTTTATGCTTCTGCCGTTGACTTCTCAGGCCCTAACTATTCGATCTATTGGGGCGACGCCCTAGAGTGAAACTTAGGTTGCCCGGAACGTAGAAATGACCAACACTTTCAAACTGGTTGGAATCATTCCTGTTATACGATGGAAAAACTGTTGTACTTTTATTGCATTTTATGCTTCTGGCGTTGACTTCTTAGGCCCTAAATATTCGAGCTGGTGGAGCAACGCCCTAGAGTGAAGCCTAGGTTGCCCGGAACGTAGGACATACCATTACCTTCACCCTGGTTGCAATTATTCCTGTTATACGATGGAAAAACTGTTGCATCTTTATTGTATTTTATGCTTGTGGCGTTGACTTCTAAGGCCCCAACTGGTCGATCTGGTGGAGCAACGCCCTAGAGTGAAGCCTAGGTTGCCGGAACGTAGAAATGACCAGTACCTTCACAATGTTAGCAATTATTCATTTTATACGATGGAAAAACTGTTGTACATATATTGTGTTTTATTCTTCTGGCGTTGACTTCTAAGGCCCTAACTATTCGATCTGGTGGAGCAACGCCCTAGGGTGAAGCCTAGGTTGCCCGGAATGGGGAAATGTCCATAACTTTCACACTGGTTGCAATTATTCGTTTTATACGATTGAAAAGCTGTTGTATTTATATTGTATTTTATGCTTCTGGCGTTGACTTCTTAGGCCCTAACTATTCCCTCTGGTGGATCAACGACCTAGAGTGAAACCTACGTTGCCCGGAACGTAGAAATGACCATTCCTTTCACACTGGTTGCAATTATTCCTGTTATACGATGGAAAAACTGTTGTATTTTGATTCTATTTTATGCTTTTAGCGATGAATTCTAAGTCCCTAGCTATTCGATCTGGTGGAGCAACGCCCTAGAGTGACGCCTAGGTTGCTCGGAACGTAGAAATGACCATTACTTTCACACTGGTAGCAATTACTCGTTTTATACGATGCAAAAGCTGTTGTATTTATATCGTATTTTATGCTTCTGGCGTTGACTTCTTATGACCTAACTATTCGATCTGGTGGAGCAACGCCCTGGAGTGAAACCTAGGTTGCCCGGAACGTAGAAATGACCATTACATTCACACTGGTGGCAATTATTCCTGTTATACGATGGAAAAACTGTTGAATTTTTATTGTATTCTATGCTTCTGGCGCTTAATTCTATGTCGCTAGCTATTTGATCTGGTGGAGCAACGCCCTAGAGTGAAACCTAGGTTATCCGGAACGTAGAAATGACCAGTACATTCACACTGGTTGCAGTTATTCCTGTTAAACGATGAAAAAACTGTTGCATCTTTATTGTATTTTATGCTTCTGGCGCTGACTTCTAAGGCCGCACTATTCGAACTGGTGGAGCAACGCCCTAAGGTGGAGGGTAGGTTGCCCGGAAAGTAGAAATGACCATAACTTTCATACTGGTTGCAATTATTCGTTTTATACGATGAAAAAACTGTTGTATTTATACTGTACTTTATGCTTCTGGCGTTCACTTCTTAGGCCCTAACTACTCGATCTGGTGGAACAGCGCCGTAGGGTGAAACCTAGGTTACCCGGAACGTAGAAATGATCAGTACTTTAACACTGGTTACAGTTATTCGTTTTATACAATGGAAAAACTGCTCTACTTAATTTGCATTTTATGCTTCGGGCGTTGACTTCTAAGGCCCTAACTATTCGATCGGGTGGAGCAACGCCCTAGAGTGAAGCCTAGGTTGCCCGGAACGTAGAAATGACCATATCTTTCACACTGGTTGCTATTATTCGTTTTATACGATGGAAAAGCTGTTGTACTTATATTGTAATTTATGCTTCTGGCGTTGACTTCTTAGGCCCTAACTATTTGATCCGGTGGAGCACCGCCCTAGAGTGAAGCCTAGGTTGCCCGGAACGTAGAAATGACCACTACTTTCACACTGTTTGCAATTATTCATTTAATACGATGGAAATGCTGTTGTATTTATATCGTATTTTATGCTTCGGGCGTTGACTTCTTAGGCCCTAACTATTCGATCTGGTGGAACAACGCCGTAGAGTGAAGCCTAGGTTGCCCGGAACGTAGATATGACCATTACTTTCACACTGTTTGCAATTATTCCTTTTATACGATGGAAAAGCTGTTGTATTTATATCGTATTTTATGCTTCTGGTGTTGACTTCTAAGCACCTAACTGTTCGATCTGGTGGAGCAACGCCCTAGAGTGAAGCCTAGGTTGCTCGGAATGTAGAAATGACCATAACTATCACACTGATTGCAATTATTCGTTTTATACGATGGAAAAACTGTTGCATATTCATCGTATTTTATGCTTCTGGCGTTGACTTCTTAGGCCGTAACTATTCGATCTGGTGGTGCAACGCCCTGGAGTGAAACCTGGATTGCCCGGAACGTAGAAATAACCACTACTATCACACTGGTTGCAAATTATTCCTGCTATACGATGGAAAAGCTGTTGTATTTTTATTGCATTTTATGCTTCTGGCGTTCACTTCTTAGGACCTAACTATTCGATCTGGTGGAACAACGGCCTAGGGTGAAGCCTAGGTTGCCCGGAACGTAGAAATGACCATAACTTTCACACTGGTTGCAATTATTTGTTTTATACGATGGAAATGCTGTTGTATTTATATAGTATTTTGTGCTTCTGGCGTTTACTTCTTAGGCCCTAACTATTCCATCTGGTGGAACAACGACCTGGAGTAAAGCCCAGGTTGCGCGGAACGTAGAAATGACCATAACTTTCACACTGGTAGCAATTATTCGTTTTATACAATGGAAAAACTGTTCTATTTATATTGTATTTTATGCTTCTGGCGTTGCCTACTTAGGCCCTGACTATTCGATCTTGTGGAGCAACGCACTAGAGTGAAGCCTAGGTTGCTCGGAATGTAGAAATGACCATAAGTTGCATACTGGTTGCAATTATTCGTTTTATACGATGGAAATACTGTTGTATTTATATAATATTTTATGCTTCTGGCGTTGACTTCGAAGGCCCTAAATATTCGATATGGTGGAGCAATGCCTCAGAGTTAAGTCTAGGATGCCCGAAACGCCGAAATGATCAATACTTTCACGCTTGTTGCAATTATTCCTGTAAAACGATGGAAAAACTGTTGCATCTTTATTGTATTTCATGCTTCTGGCGTTGACTTCTTAGGCCCTAACTATTCCCTCTGGTGGATCAACGCCCTAGTGTGAAACCTACGTTGCCCGGAACGTAGAAATGACCATTCCTTTCACACTGGTTGCAATTATTCCTGTTATACGATGGAAAAACTGTTGTATTTTGATTCTATTTTATGCTTTTAGCGATGAATTCTAAGTCCCTAGCTATTCGATCTGGTGGAGGAACGCCCTAGAGTGACGCCTAGGTTGCTCGGAACGTAGAAATGACCATTACATTCACACTGGTTGCAATTATTCGTTTTATACGATGGAAAAACTGTTCTATATATTTTGTATTTTATGCTTCGGGCGTTGACTTCTAAGGCCCTAACTACTCGATCTGGTGGTGCAACTCCCTAGCGTGAAGCCTAGGTTGCTCGGAAAGTAGAAATGACCATAGCTTCCATACTGCTTGCGATTATTCGTTTTATATGATGGAAAAACTGTTGTATTTATATCGTGTTTTATGCTTCTGGCGTTGACTTCTTAGGCCCTAACTATTCCATCTGGTGGAACAACTCCCTAGGGTGAAGCCTAGGTAGCCCGGAAAGTAGAAATGCCCATAACTTCCACACTGGTAGAAATTATTCGTTTTATACGATTGAAAAACTGTACTATTTATTTTGTATTTTATGTTTCGGGCGTTGACTTCTAAGGCCCTAACTGTTTGATCTGGTGGAGCAACGCCCTAGAGCGAAGCCTAGGTTGCCTGGAACGTAGAAATGATCATAACTTTTACACTGGTAGCAATTATTCGTTTTATACAATGGAAAAACTGTAATACTTATTTTGTACTTTATGCTTCGGGCGTTGACTTCTAAGGCCCTAACTGCTTGATCTGGTGGAGCAACGCCCTAGAGTGAAGCCTAGGTTGCCCGGAACGAAGAAATGACCATTACTTTCACACTGTTTGCAATTGTTCCTTTTATACGATGGAAAAGCTGTTGTATTTATATCGTATTTTATGCTTCTGGCGTTGACTTCTTAGGCCCTAACATTTCGATGTGGTGGAGCAACGCCCTACAGTGAAGCCTTGGTTGCCCGGAACGTAGATATGACCATAACCTTCACACAGGTTGCAATTATTCGTTTTATACGGTGTAAAGGCTGTTGTACTTAATTTGTATTTTATTCTTCTGGTGTTGATTCCTTAGGCCCTAACTATTCGATCTAGATGAACAACGCCGTAGAGTGAAGCCTAGGTTGCCCGGAACGTAGGAATAACCATTACTTTCACACTGTTTGCATTTATTCCTTTTATACGATGGAAAAGCTGTTGTATTTATATCGTATTTTATGCTTCTGGCGTTGACTTCTAAGGACCTAACTATTCGATCAGGTGGAGCGATGCCTCAGAGTTAAGTCTAGGATGCCCGAAACGCCGAAATGATCATTACTTTCACGCTTGTTGCAATTATTCCTGTTATAGGATGGAAAGACTGTTGTATTCTTATTGTATTTTATACTTCAGGCGTTGACTTCTGAGGACCTAACTATTCGGTCTGGTGGAGAAACGCCCTAGGGTGAAGTCTATGTTGCCCGGAAAGTAGAAATGACCATAACTTTCACACTGGTAGCAATTATTCGTTTCACACGATGGAAAAACTGTTTTATTTATTTTGTATTTTATGCTTCGGGCGTTGTCTTCTAAGGCCCTAGCTATTCGATCTGCTGGAGCAACGCCCTAGAGTGCAGCCTAGGCTGCCCGGTACGTAGAAATGACCACTACTTTCACACTGTTTGCAATTATTCATTTAATACGATGGAAATGCTGTTGTATTTATATCGTATTTTATGCTTCGGGCGGAGACTTCTTAGGCCCTAACATTTCGATCTGGTGGAGCAACGCCCGACAGTGAAGCCTAGGTTGCCCGGAACGTAGATATGTTCATAACCTTCACACAGGTTGCAATTATTCGTTTTATACGGTGTAAAGGCTGTTGTATTTATTTTGTATTTTATTCTTCTGGTGTTGACTTCTTAGGTCCTAACTATTCGATCTGCTGTAACAACGCCGTAGAGTGAAGCCTAGGTTGCCCGGAACGTAGAAATGACCATTACTTTCACACTGTTTGCAATTATTCCTTTTATACGATGGAAAAGCTGTTGTATTTATATCGTATTTTATGCTTCTGGCGTTGACTTCTTAGGCCCTAACTACACGACCTGGTGGAGCAACGCCCTAGAGTGAAACCTAGGTTGCCCGGAACGTAGAAATGACCATTACATTCACACTGGTGGCAATTATTCCTGTTATACGATGGAAAAACTGTTGAATTTTTATTGTATTCTATGCTTCTGGCGCTTAATTCTATGTCGCTAGCTATTTGATCTGGTGGAGCAACGCCCTAGAGTGAAACCTAGGTTATCCGGAACGTAGAAATGACCAGTACATTCACACTGGTTGCAGTTATTCCTGATAAACGATGAAAAAACTGTTGCATCTTTATTGTATTTTATGCTTCTGGCGCTGACTTCTAAGGCCGCACTATTCGAACTGGTGGAGCAACGCCCTAAGGTGAAGGGTAGGTTGCCCGGAAAGTAGAAATGACCATAACTTTCATACTGGTTGCAATTATTCGTTTTATACGATGAAAAAACTGTTGTATTTATATTGTACTTTATGCTTCTGGCGTTCACTTCTTAGGCCCTAACTACTCGATCTGGTGGAACAGCGCCGTAGGGTGAAACCTAGGTTACCCGGAACGTAGAAATGATCAGTACTTTAACACTGGTTACAGTTATTCGTTTTATACAATGGAAAAACTGCTCTACTTAATTTGCATTTTATGCTTCGGGCGTTGACTTCTAAGGCCCTAACTATTCGATCGGGTGGAGCAACGCCCTAGAGTGAAGCCTAGGTTGCCCGGAACGTAGAAATGACCATAACTTTCACACTGGTTGCTATTATTCGTTTTATACGATGGAAAAGCTGTTGTACTTATATTGTAATTTATGCTTTTGGCGTTGACTTCTTAGGCCCTAACTATTTGATCCGGTGGAGCACGGCCCTAGACTGAAGCCTAGGTTGCCCGGAACGTAGAAATGACCACTACTTTCACACTGTTTGCAATTATTCATTTAATACGATGGAAATGCTGTTGTATTTATATCGTATTTTATGCTTCGGGCGTTGACTTCTTAGGCCCTAACATTTCTATCTGGTGGAGCAACGTCCGACAGTGAAGCCTAGGTTGCCTGGAACGTAGATATGTCCATGACCATTACACAGGTTGCAATTATTCGTTTTATACGATGGAAAGGCTGTAGTGTTTATATTGTAGTTTATGCTTCTGGCGTTGACTTCTAAGGCCTTACCTCTTCGATCTGGTGGAGCAACTCCTCAGAGTTAAGTCTAGGATGCCCGAAATGTCGATATGATCATTACTTTCGCACTGGTTGTAATTATTCCTTTTATACGATGGAAAAGCTGTTGTATTTATATCGTATTTTATGCTTCTGGTGTTGACTTCTAAGCACCTAACTGTTCGATCTGGTGGAGCAACGCCCTAGAGTGAAGCCTAGGTTGCTCGGAATGTAGAAATGACCATAACTATCACACTGATTGCAATTATTCGTTTTATACGATGGAAAAACTGTTGCATATTCATCGTATTTTATGCTTCTGGCGTTGACTTCTTAGGCCGTAACTATTCGATCTGGTGGAGCAACGCCCTGGAGTGAAACCTGGATTGCCCGGAACGTAGAAATAACCACTACTATCACACTGGTTGCAAATTATTCCTGCTATACGATGGAAAAGCTGTTGTATTTTTATTGCATTTTATGCTTCTGGCGTTCACTTCTTAGGACCTAACTATTCGATCTGGTGGAACAACGGCCTAGGGTGAAGCCTAGGTTGCCCGGAACGTAGAAATGACCATTACTTTCACACTGGTTGCAATTATTCGTTTTATACGATGGAAAAGCTGTTGTTTTTATATCGTATTTTATGCTTCTGGCGTTGACTTCTTAGGCCCTAACTACACGACCTGGTGGAGCAACGCCCTAGAGTGAAACCTAGGTTGCCCGGAACGTAGAAATGACCATTACATTCACACTGGTGGCAATTATTCCTGTTATACGATGGAAAAACTGTTGAATTTTTATTGTATTCTATGCTTCTGGCGCTTAATTCTATGTCGCTAGCTATTTGATCTGGTGGAGCAACGCCCTAGAGTGAAACCTAGGTTATCCGGAACGTAGAAATGACCAGTACATTCACACTGGTTGCAGTTATTCCTGTTAAACGATGAAAAAACTGTTGCATCTTTATTGTATTTTATGCTTCTGGCGCTGACTTCTAAGGCCGCACTATTCGAACTGGTGGAGCAACGCCCTAAGGTGAAGGGTAGGTTGCCCGGAAAGTAGAAATGACCATAACTTTCATACTGGTTGCAATTATTCGTTTTATACGATGAAAAAACTGTTGTATTTATATTGTACTTTATGCTTCTGGCGTTCACTTCTTAGGCCCTAACTACTCGATCTGGTGGAACAGCGCCGTAGGGTGAAACCTAGGTTACCCGGAACGTAGAAATGATCAGTACTTTAACACTGGTTACAGTTATTCGTTTTATACAATGGAAAAACTGCTCTACTTAATTTGCATTTTATGCTTCGGGCGTTGACTTCTAAGGCCCTAACTATTCGATCGGGTGGAGCAACGCCCTAGAGTGAAGCCTAGGTTGCCCGGAACGTAGAAATGACCATAACTTTCACACTGGTTGCTATTATTCGTTTTATACGATGGAAAAGCTGTTGTACTTATATTGTAATTTATGCTTTTGGCGTTGACTTCTTAGGCCCTAACTATTTGATCCGGTGGAGCACCGCCCTAGAGTGAAGCCTAGGTTGCCCGGAACGTAGAAATGACCACTACTTTCACACTGTTTGCAATTATTCATTTAATACGATGGAAATGCTGTTGTATTTATATCGTATTTTATGCTTCGGGCGTTGACTTCTTAGGCCCTAACATTTCTATCTGGTGGAGCAACGTCCGACAGTGAAGCCTAGGTTGCCTGGAACGTAGATATGTCCATGACCATTACACAGGTTGCAATTATTCGTTTTATACGATGGAAAGGCTGTAGTGTTTATATTGTAGTTTATGCTTCTGGCGTTGACTTCTAAGGCCTTACCTCTTCGATCTGGTGGAGCAACTCCTCAGAGTTAAGTCTAGGATGCCCGAAATGTCGATATGATCATTACTTTCGCACTGGTTGCAATTATTCCTTTTATACGATGGAAAAGCTGTTGTATTTATATCGTATTTTATGCTTCTGGTGTTGACTTCTAAGCACCTAACTGTTCGATCTGGTGGAGCAACGCCCTAGAGTGAAGCCTAGGTTGCTCGGAATGTAGAAATGACCATAACTATCACACTGATTGCAATTATTCGTTTTATACGATGGAAAAACTGTTGCATATTCATCGTATTTTATGCTTCTGGCGTTGACTTCTTAGGCCGTAACTATTCGATCTGGTGGAGCAACGCCCTGGAGTGAAACCTGGATTGCCCGGAACGTAGAAATAACCACTACTATCACACTGGTTGCAAATTATTCCTGCTATACGATGGAAAAGCTGTTGTATTTTTATTGCATTTTATGCTTCTGGCGTTCACTTCTTAGGACCTAACTATTCGATCTGGTGGAACAACGGCCTAGGGTGAAGCCTAGGTTGCCCGGAACGTAGAAATGACCATTACTTTCACACTGGTTGCAATTATTCGTTTTATACGATGGAAAAGCTGTTGTTTTTATATCGTATTTTATGCTTCTGGCGTTGACCTCTTATGACCTAACTATTCGATCTGGTGGAGCAACGCCCTAGAGTGCAGTCTAGGTAGCCCGGAACGTAGAAATGACCATAACTTTCACACTGATTGCTATTATTCGTTTTATGCGATGGAAAAACTGTTATATTTATATTGTATATTATGCTTCTTGCATTGACTTCTTAGGCCCTAACTATTCGATCTGGTGGAACAACGACGTAGAGTGAAGCCTAGGTTGCCCGAACGTAGAAATGACTATTACTTTCACACTGTTTGCAATTATTCCTTTTATACGATGGAAAAGCTGTTGTATTTATATCGTATTTAATGCTTCTGGCGTTGACTTCTAAGGACCTAACAGTTCGATCTGGTGGAGCAACGCCCTAGAGTGAAACCTAGGTTGCCCGGAACGTAGAAATGACCATTACATTCACACTGGTGGCAATTATTCCTGTTATACGATGGAAAAACTGTTGAATTTTTATTGTATTCTATGCTTCTGGCGCTTAATTCTATGTCGCTAGCTATTTGATCTGGTGGAGCAACGCCCTAGAGTGAAACCTAGGTTATCCGGAACGTAGAAATGACCAGTACATTCACACTGGTTGCAGTTATTCCTGTTAAACGATGAAAAAACTGTTGCATCTTTATTGTATTTTATGCTTCTGGCGCTGACTTCTAAGGCCGCACTATTCGAACTGGTGGAGCAACGCCCTAAGGTGAAGGGTAGGTTGCCCGGAAAGTAGAAATGACCATAACTTTCATACTGGTTGCAATTATTCGTTTTATACGATGAAAAAACTGTTGTATTTATATTGTACTTTATGCTTCTGGCGTTCACTTCTTAGGCCCTAACTACTCGATCTGGTGGAACAGCGCCGTAGGGTGAAACCTAGGTTACCCGGAACGTAGAAATGATCAGTACTTTAACACTGGTTACAGTTATGCGTTTTATACAATGGAAAAACTGCTCTACTTAATTTGCATTTTATGCTTCGGGCGTTGACTTCTAAGGCCCTAACTATTCGATCGGGTGGAGCAACGCCCTAGAGTGAAGCCTAGGTTGCCCGGAACGTAGAAATGACCATAACTTTCACACTGGTTGCTATTATTCGTTTTATACGATGGAAAAGCTGTTGTACTTATATTGTAATTTATGCTTTTGGCGTTGACTTCTTAGGCCCTAACTATTTGATCCGGTGGAGCACCGCCCTAGAGTGAAGCCTAGGTTGCCCGGAACGTAGAAATGACCACTACTTTCACACTGTTTGCAATTATTCATTTAATACGATGGAAATGCTGTTGTATTTATATCGTATTTTATGCTTCGGGCGTTGACTTCTTAGGCCCTAACATTTCTATCTGGTGGAGCAACGTCCGACAGTGAAGCCTAGGTTGCCTGGAACGTAGATATGTCCATGACCATTACACAGGTTGCAATTATTCGTTTTATACGATGGAAAGGCTGTAGTGTTTATATTGTAGTTTATGCTTCTGGCGTTGACTTCTAAGGCCTTACCTCTTCGATCTGGTGGAGCAACTCCTCAGAGTTAAGTCTAGGATGCCCGAAATGTCGATATGATCATTACTTTCGCACTGGTTGCAATTATTCCTTTTATACGATGGAAAAGCTGTTGTATTTATATCGTATTTTATGCTTCTGGTGTTGACTTCTAAGCACCTAACTGTTCGATCTGGTGGAGCAACGCCCTAGAGTGAAGCCTAGGTTGCCCGGAACGTAGAAATAACCATCAGTTTCAAACTGGTTGCAATTATTCCTGTTATACGATGGAAAAACTGTTGTATTTTGATTCTATTTTATGCTTTTAGCGATGAATTCTAAGTCCCTAGCTATTCGATCTGGTGGAGCAACGCCCTAGAGTGACGCCTAGGTTGCTCGGAACGTAGAAATGACCATTACATTCACACTGGTTGCAATTATTCGTTTTATACGATGGAAAAACTGTTCTATATATTTTGTATTTTATGCTTCGGGCGTTGACTTCTAAGGCCCTAACTACTCGATCTGGTGGTGCAACTCCCTAGCGTGAAGCCTAGGTTGCTCGGAAAGTAGAAATGACCATAGCTTCCATACTGCTTGCGATTATTCGTTTTATATGATGGAAAAACTGTTGTATTTATATCGTGTTTTATGCTTCTGGCGTTGACTTCTTAGGCCCTAACTATTCCATCTGGTGGAACAACTCCCTAGGGTGAAGCCTAGGTAGCCCGGAAAGTAGAAATGCCCATAACTTCCACACTGGTAGAAATTATTCGTTTTATACGATTGAAAAACTGTACTATTTATTTTGTATTTTATGCTTCGGGCGTTGACTTCTAAGGCCCTAACTGTTTGATCTGGTGGAGCAACGCCCTAGAGCGAAGCCTAGGTTGCCTGGAACGTAGAAATGATCATAACTTTTACACTGGTAGCAATTATTCGTTTTATACAATGGAAAAACTGTAATACTTATTTTGTACTTTATGCTTCGGGCGTTGACTTCTAAGGCCCTAACTGCTTGATCTGGTGGAGCAACGCCCTAGAGTGAAGCCTAGGTTGCCCGGAACGAAGAAATGACCATTACTTTCACACTGTTTGCAATTGTTCCTTTTATACGATGGAAAAGCTGTTGTATTTATATCGTATTTTATGCTTCTGGCGTTGACTTCTTAGGCCCTAACATTTCGATGTGGTGGAGCAACGCCCTACAGTGAAGCCTTGGTTGCCCGGAACGTAGATATGACCATAACCTTCACACAGGTTGCAATTATTCGTTTTATACGGTGTAAAGGCTGTTGTACTTAATTTGTATTTTATTCTTCTGGTGTTGATTCCTTAGGCCCTAACTATTCGATCTAGATGAACAACGCCGTAGAGTGAAGCCTAGGTTGCCCGGAACGTAGGAATAACCATTACTTTCACACTGTTTGCATTTATTCCTTTTATACGATGGAAAAGCTGTTGTATTTATATCGTATTTTATGCTTCTGGCGTTGACTTCTAAGGACCTAACTATTCGATCAGGTGGAGCGATGCCTCAGAGTTAAGTCTAGGATGCCCGAAACGCCGAAATGATCATTACTTTCACGCTTGTTGCAATTATTCCTGTTATAGGATGGAAAGACTGTTGTATTCTTATTGTATTTTATACTTCAGGCGTTGACTTCTGAGGACCTAACTATTCGGTCTGGTGGAGAAACGCCCTAGGGTGAAGTCTATGTTGCCCGGAAAGTAGAAATGACCATAACTTTCACACTGGTAGCAATTATTCGTTTCACACGATGGAAAAACTGTTTTATTTATTTTGTATTTTATGCTTCGGGCGTTGTCTTCTAAGGCCCTAGCTATTCGATCTGGTGGAGCAACGCCCTAGAGTGCAGCCTAGGCTGCCCGGTACGTAGAAATGACCACTACTTTCACACTGTTTGCAATTATTCATTTAATACGATGGAAATGCTGTTGTATTTATATCGTATTTTATGCTTCGGGCGGAGACTTCTTAGGCCCTAACATTTCGATCTGGTGGAGCAACGCCCGACAGTGAAGCCTAGGTTGCCCGGAACGTAGATATGTTCATAACCTTCACACAGGTTGCAATTATTCGTTTTATACGGTGTAAAGGCTGTTGTATTTATTTTGTATTTTATTCTTCTGGTGTTGACTTCTTAGGTCCTAACTATTCGATCTGCTGTAACAACGCCGTAGAGTGAAGCCTAGGTTGCCCGGAACGTAGAAATGACCATTACTTTCACACTGTTTGCAATTATTCCTTTTATACGATGGAAAAGCTGTTGTATTTATATCGTATTTTATGCTTCTGGCGTTGACTTCTTAGGCCCTAACTACACGACCTGGTGGAGCAACGCCCTAGAGTGAAACCTAGGTTGCCCGGAACGTAGAAATGACCATTACATTCACACTGGTGGCAATTATTCCTGTTATACGATGGAAAAACTGTTGAATTTTTATTGTATTCTATGCTTCTGGCGCTTAATTCTATGTCGCTAGCTATTTGATCTGGTGGAGCAACGCCCTAGAGTGAAACCTAGGTTATCCGGAACGTAGAAATGACCAGTACATTCACACTGGTTGCAGTTATTCCTGATAAACGATGAAAAAACTGTTGCATCTTTATTGTATTTTATGCTTCTGGCGCTGACTTCTAAGGCCGCACTATTCGAAATGGTGGAGCAACGCCCTAAGGTGAAGGGTAGGTTGCCCGGAAAGTAGAAATGACCATAACTTTCATACTGGTTGCAATTATTCGTTTTATACGATGAAAAAACTGTTGTATTTATATTGTACTTTATGCTTCTGGCGTTCACTTCTTAGGCCCTAACTACTCGATCTGGTGGAACAGCGCCGTAGGGTGAAACCTAGGTTACCCGGAACGTAGAAATGATCAGTACTTTAACACTGGTTACAGTTATTCGTTTTATACAATGGAAAAACTGCTCTACTTAATTTGCATTTTATGCTTCGGGCGTTGACTTCTAAGGCCCTAACTATTCGATCGGGTGGAGCAACGCCCTAGAGTGAAGCCTAGGTTGCCCGGAACGTAGAAATGACCATAACTTTCACACTGGTTGCTATTATTCGTTTTATACGATGGAAAAGCTGTTGTACTTATATTGTAATTTATGCTTTTGGCGTTGACTTCTTAGGCCCTAACTATTTGATCCGGTGGAGCACCGCCCTAGAGTGAAGCCTAGGTTGCCCGGAACGTAGAAATGACCACTACTTTCACACTGTTTGCAATTATTCATTTAATACGATGGAAATGCTGTTGTATTTATATCGTATTTTATGCTTCGGGCGTTGACTTCTTAGGCCCTAACATTTCTATCTGGTGGAGCAACGTCCGACAGTGAAGCCTAGGTTGCCTGGAACGTAGATATGTCCATGACCATTACACAGGTTGCAATTATTCGTTTTATACGATGGAAAGGCTGTAGTGTTTATATTGTAGTTTATGCTTCTGGCGTTGACTTCTAAGGCCTTACCTCTTCGATCTGGTGGAGCAACTCCTCAGAGTTAAGTCTAGGATGCCCGAAATGTCGATATGATCATTACTTTCGCACTGGTTGCAATTATTCCTTTTATACGATGGAAAAGCTGTTGTATTTATATCGTATTTTATGCTTCTGGTGTTGACTTCTAAGCACCTAACTGTTCGATCTGGTGGAGCAACGCCCTAGAGTGAAGCCTAGGTTGCTCGGAATGTAGAAATGACCATAACTATCACACTGATTGCAATTATTCGTTTTATACGATGGAAAAACTGTTGCATATTCATCGTATTTTATGCTTCTGGCGTTGACTTCTTAGGCCGTAACTATTCGATCTGGTGGAGCAACGCCCTGGAGTGAAACCTGGATTGCCCGGAACGTAGAAATAACCACTACTATCACACTGGTTGCAAATTATTCCTGCTATACGATGGAAAAGCTGTTGTATTTTTATTGCATTTTATGCTTCTGGCGTTCACTTCTTAGGACCTAACTATTCGATCTGGTGGAACAACGGCCTAGGGTGAAGCCTAGGTTGCCCGGAACGTAGAAATGACCATTACTTTCACACTGGTTGCAATTATTCGTTTTATACGATGGAAAAGCTGTTGTTTTTATATCGTATTTTATGCTTCTGGCGTTGACCTCTTATGACCTAACTATTCGATCTGGTGGAGCAACGCCCTAGAGTGCAGTCTAGGTAGCCCGGAACGTAGAAATGACCATAACTTTCACACTGATTGCTATTATTCGTTTTATGCGATGGAAAAACTGTTATATTTATATTGTATATTATGCTTCTTGCATTGACTTCTTAGGCCCTAACTATTCGATCTGGTGGAACAACGACGTAGAGTGAAGCCTAGGTTGCCCGAACGTAGAAATGACTATTACTTTCACACTGTTTGCAATTATTCCTTTTATACGATGGAAAAGCTGTTGTATTTATATCGTATTTAATGCTTCTGGCGTTGACTTCTAAGGACCTAACAGTTCGATCTGGTGGAGCAACGCCCTAGAGTGAAACCTAGGTTGCCCGGAACGTAGAAATGACCATTACATTCACACTGGTGGCAATTATTCCTGTTATACGATGGAAAAACTGTTGAATTTTTATTGTATTCTATGCTTCTGGCGCTTAATTCTATGTCGCTAGCTATTTGATCTGGTGGAGCAACGCCCTAGAGTGAAACCTAGGTTATCCGGAACGTAGAAATGACCAGTACATTCACACTGGTTGCAGTTATTCCTGTTAAACGATGAAAAAACTGTTGCATCTTTATTGTATTTTATGCTTCTGGCGCTGACTTCTAAGGCCGCACTATTCGAACTGGTGGAGCAACGCCCTAAGGTGAAGGGTAGGTTGCCCGGAAAGTAGAAATGACCATAACTTTCATACTGGTTGCAATTATTCGTTTTATACGATGAAAAAACTGTTGTATTTATATTGTACTTTATGCTTCTGGCGTTCACTTCTTAGGCCCTAACTACTCGATCTGGTGGAACAGCGCCGTAGGGTGAAACCTAGGTTACCCGGAACGTAGAAATGATCAGTACTTTAACACTGGTTACAGTTATGCGTTTTATACAATGGAAAAACTGCTCTACTTAATTTGCATTTTATGCTTCGGGCGTTGACTTCTAAGGCCCTAACTATTCGATCGGGTGGAGCAACGCCCTAGAGTGAAGCCTAGGTTGCCCGGAACGTAGAAATGACCATAACTTTCACACTGGTTGCTATTATTCGTTTTATACGATGGAAAAGCTGTTGTACTTATATTGTAATTTATGCTTTTGGCGTTGACTTCTTAGGCCCTAACTATTTGATCCGGTGGAGCACCGCCCTAGAGTGAAGCCTAGGTTGCCCGGAACGTAGAAATGACCACTACTTTCACACTGTTTGCAATTATTCATTTAATACGATGGAAATGCTGTTGTATTTATATCGTATTTTATGCTTCGGGCGTTGACTTCTTATGCCCTAACATTTCTATCTGGTGGAGCAACGTCCGACAGTGAAGCCTAGGTTGCCTGGAACGTAGATATGTCCATGACCATTACACAGGTTGCAATTATTCGTTTTATACGATGGAAAGGCTGTAGTGTTTATATTGTAGTTTATGCTTCTGGCGTTGACTTCTAAGGCCTTACCTCTTCGATCTGGTGGAGCAACTCCTCAGAGTTAAGTCTAGGATGCCCGAAATGTCGATATGATCATTACTTTCGCACTGGTTGCAATTATTCCTTTTATACGATGGAAAAGCTGTTGTATTTATATCGTATTTTATGCTTCTGGTGTTGACTTCTAAGCACCTAACTGTTCGATCTGGTGGAGCAACGCCCTAGAGTGAAGCCTAGGTTGCTCGGAATGTAGAAATGACCATAACTATCACACTGATTGCAATTATTCGTTTTATACGATGGAAAAACTGTTGCATATTCATCGTATTTTATGCTTCTGGCGTTGACTTCTTAGGCCGTAACTATTCGATCTGGTGGAGCAACGCCCTGGAGTGAAACCTGGATTGCCCGGAACGTAGAAATAACCACTACTATCACACTGGTTGCAAATTATTCCTGCTATACGATGGAAAAGCTGTTGTATTTTTATTGCATTTTATGCTTCTGGCGTTCACTTCTTAGGACCTAACTATTCGATCTGGTGGAACAACGGCCTAGGGTGAAGCCTAGGTTGCCCGGAACGTAGAAATGACCATTACTTTCACACTGGTTGCAATTATTCGTTTTATACGATGGAAAAGCTGTTGTTTTTATATCGTATTTTATGCTTCTGGCGTTGACCTCTTATGACCTAACTATTCGATCTGGTGGAGCAACGCCCTAGAGTGCAGTCTAGGTAGCCCGGAACGTAGAAATGACCATAACTTTCACACTGATTGCTATTATTCGTTTTATGCGATGGAAAAACTGTTATATTTATATTGTATATTATGCTTCTTGCATTGACTTCTTAGGCCCTAACTATTCGATCTGGTGGAACAACGACGTAGAGTGAAGCCTAGGTTGCCCGGAACGTAGAAATGACCATTACATTCACACTGGTGGCAATTATTCCTGTTATACGATGGAAAAACTGTTGAATTTTTATTGTATTCTATGCTTCTGGCGCTTAATTCTATGTCGCTAGCTATTTGATCTGGTGGAGCAACGCCCTAGAGTGAAACCTAGGTTATCCGGAACGTAGAAATGACCAGTACATTCACACTGGTTGCAGTTATTCCTGTTAAACGATGAAAAAACTGTTGCATCTTTATTGTATTTTATGCTTCTGGCGCTGACTTCTAAGGCCGCACTATTCGAACTGGTGGAGCAACGCCCTAAGGTGGAGGGTAGGTTGCCCGGAAAGTAGAAATGACCATAACTTTCATACTGGTTGCAATTATTCGTTTTATACGATGAAAAAACTGTTGTATTTATATTGTACTTTATGCTTCTGGCGTTCACTTCTTAGGCCCTAACTACTCGATCTGGTGGAACAGCGCCGTAGGGTGAAACCTAGGTTACCCGGAACGTAGAAATGATCAGTACTTTAACACTGGTTACAGTTATTCGTTTTATACAATGGAAAAACTGCTCTACTTAATTTGCATTTTATGCTTCGGGCGTTGACTTCTAAGGCCCTAACTATTCGATCGGGTGGAGCAACGCCCTAGAGTGAAGCCTAGGTTGCCCGGAACGTAGAAATGACCATATCTTTCGCACTGGTTGCTATTATTCGTTTTATACGATGGAAAAGCTGTTGTACTTATATTGTAATTTATGCTTCTGGCGTTGACTTCTTAGGCCCTAACTATTTGATCCGGTGGAGCACCGCCCTAGAGTGAAGCCTAGGTTGCCCGGAACGTAGAAATGACCACTACTTTCACACTGTTTGCAATTATTCATTTAATACGATGGAAATGCTGTTGTATTTATATCGTATTTTATGCTTCGGGCGTTGACTTCTTAGGCCCTAACATTTCGATCTGGTGGAGCAACGCCCGACAGTGAAGCCTAGGTTGCCCGGAACGTAGATATGTCCATAACCATTACACAGGTTGCAATTATTCGTTTTATACGATGGAAAGGCTGTAGTGTTTATATTGTAGTTTATGCTTCTGGCGTTGACTTCTAAGGCCTTACCTCTTCGATCTGGTGGAGCAGCTCCTCAGAGTTAAGTCTAGGATGCCCGAAATGTCGATATGATCATTACTTTCGCACTGGTTGCAATTATTCCTTTTATACGATGGAAAAGCTGTTGTATTTATATCGTATTTTATGCTTCTGGCGTTGACTTCTAAGCTCCTAACTGTTCGATCTGGTGGAGGAACGCCCTAGAGTGAAGCCTAGGTTGCTCGGAATGTAGAAATGACCATAACTATCACACTGATTGCAATTATTCGTTTTATACGATGGAAAAACTGTTGCATATTCATCGTATTTTATGCTTCTGGCGTTGACTTCTTAGGCCGTAACTATTCGATCTGGTGGAGCAACGCCCTGGAGTGAAACCTGGATTGCCCGGAACGTAGAAATAACCACTACTATCACACTGGTTGCAAATTATTCCTGCTATACGATGGAAACGCTGTTGTATTTTTATTGCATTTTATGCTTCTGGCGTTCACTTCTTAGGACCTAACTATTCGATCTGGTGGATCAACGGCCTAGGGTGAAGCCTAGGTTGCCCGGAACGTAGAAATGACCATTACTTTCACACTGGTTGCAATTATTCGTTTTATACGATGGAAAAGCTGTTGTTTTTATATCGTATTTTATGCTTCTGGCGTTGACTTCTTATGACCTAACTATTCGATCTGGTGGAGCAACGCCCTGGAGTGAAACCTGGGTTGCCCGGAACGTAGGAATGAGCATAACTATCACACTGGTTGCAATTATCCGTTTTATACGATGGAAAAGCTGCCGTATTTATATCGTATTTTATGCTTCTGGCGTTGACTTCTTAGGCCCTAGCTATTCCATCTGGTGGAACAACGCCCTAGTGTGACGCCTAGGTTGCCTGGAAAGTAGAAATGACCATAACTTTCACACTGGTAGCAATTATTCGTTTTATACGATGGAAAAACTGTTCTATATATTTTGTATTTTATGCTTCGGGCGTTGACTTCTAAGGCCCTAACTACTCGATCTGGTGGTGCAACTCCCTAGCGTGAAGCCTAGGTTGCTCGGAAAGTAGAAATGACCATAACTTTCATACTGCTTGCGATTATTCGTTTTATATGATGGAAAAACTGTTGTATTTATATCGTGTTCTATGCTTCTGGCGTTGACTTCTTAGGCCCTAACTATTCCACCTGGTGGAACAACTCCCTAGGGTGAAGCCTAGGTTGCCCGTAAAGTAGAAATGACCATAACTTTCATACTGGTTGCAATTATTCGTTTTATACGATGAAAGAACTGTTGTATTTATATTGTATTTTATGCTCCTGGCGTTCACTTCTGAGGCCCTAACTATTCGATCTGGTGGAACAACGCCGTATGGTGAAGCCTAGGTTGCCCGGTACGTAGAAATGACCATTACCTTCACGCTTGTTGCAATTATTCCTGTTATACGATGGAAGAACAGTTGCATCTTTATTGTATTTTATGCTTCTGGCGTCGACTTCTGAGGCTCTAACTATTCGATCTGATGGAGCGACGCCCTAGACTGAAGCCTAGGTAGCCCGGAACGTAGAAATGACCATAACTTTCACACTGGTTGCAATTATTCGTTTTATACGATGGAAAAGTTGTTGTATTTGTATCGTATTTTATGCTTCTGGCTTTGACTTATTAGGCCCTAACTATTCCCTCTGGTGGATCAACGCCCTAGAGTGAATCCTACGTTGCCCGGAACGTAGAAATGACCATTCCTTTCACACTGGTAGCAATTATTCGTTTTATACAATGGAAAAACTGTTCTATTTATATTGTATTTTATGCTTCTGGCGTGACTTCTTATGACCTAACTATTCGATCTGGTGGAGCAACGCCCTGGAGTAAAACCTAGATTGCCCGGAACGTAGGAATGAGCATAACTATCACACTGGTTGCAATTATTCGTTTTATACGATGGAAAAGCTGCCGTATTTATATCGTATTTTATGCTTCTGGCGTTGACTTCTTAGGCCGTAACTATTCCATCTGGTGGAACAACGCCCTAGTGTGACGCCTAGGTTGCCTGGAAAGTAGAAATGACCATAACTTTCACACTGGTAGCAATTATTCCTTTTATACGATGGAAAAACTGTTCTATATATTTTGTATTTTATGCTTCGGGCGTTGACTTCTAAGGCCCTAACTACTCGATCTGGTGGTGCAACTCCCTAGGGTGAAGCCTAGGTTGCTCGGAAAGTAGAAATGTCCATAACTTTCATACTGCTTGCGATTATTCGTTTTATACAATGGAAAAACTGTTGTATTTATATCGTGTTTTATGCTTCTGCCGTTGACTTCTTAGGCCCTAACTATTCCATCTGGTGGAACAACTCCCTAGGGTGAAGCCTAGGTTGCCCGGAAAGTAGAAATGACCATAACTTTCACACTGGTTGCAATTATTCGTTTTATACGATGGAAAAGCTGTTGTATTTGTATCGTATTTTATGTTTCTGGCTTTGACTTCTTAGGCCCTAACTGTTTGATATGGTGGAGCACCGCCCTAGAGTGAAGCCTAGGTTGCCCGGAACGTGCAACATACCATTACCTTCATCCTGGTTGCAATTATTCCTGTTATACGATGGAAAAACTGTTGCATCTTTATTGTATTTTATGCTTCTGGCGTTGACTTCTAAGGCCCCAACTACTCGATCTGGTGGAGCAACGCCCTAGAGTGAAGCCTAGGTTGCCGGTACGTAGAAATGACCAGTACCTTCACAATGTTAGCAATTATTCATTTTATACGATGGAAAAACTGTTGTACATATATTGTGTTTTATTCTTCTGGCGTTGACTTCTCAGGCCCTAACTATTCGATCTATTGGGGCGACGCCCTAGAGTGAAACTTAGGTTGCCCGGAACGTAGAAATGACCAACACTTTCAAACTGGTTGGAATCATTCCTGTTATACGATGGAAAAACTGTTGTACTTTTATTGCATTTTATGCTTCTGGCGTTGACTTCTTAGGCCCTAAATATTCGAGGTGGTGGAGCAACGCCCTAGAGTGAAGTCTAGGTTGCCCGGAACGTAGAAATGACCATTACATTCACACTGGTTGCAATTACTCCTGTTATACGATGGAAAAACTGTTGCATCTTTATTGTATTTTATGCTTCGGGCGTTGACTTCTAAGGCCCTAACTATGCGATCTGGTGGGGCAACGCCCTAGAGTGCAGTCTAGGTAGCCCGGAACGTAGAAATGACCATAACTTTCACACTGATTGCTATTATTCGTTTTATACGATGGAAAAACTGTTATATTTATATTGTATATTATGCTTCTTGCATTGACTTCTTAGGCCCTAACTATTCGATCTGGTGGAACAACGACGTAGAGTGAAGCCTAGGTTGCCCGAACGTAGAAATGACTATTACTTTCACACTGTTTGCAATTATTCCTTTTATACGATGGAAAAGCTGTTGTATTTATATCGTATTTTATGCTTCTGGCGTTGACTTCTTAGGCCCTAAATATTCGAGCTGGTGGAGCAACGCCCTAGAGTGAAGCCTAGGTTGCCCGGAACGTAGAAATGACCATTACATTCACACTGGTTGCAATTATTCCTGTTATACGATGGAAAAACTGTTGCATCTTTATTGTATTTTATGCTTCGGGCGTTGACTTCTAAGGCCCTAACTATGCGATCTGGTGGAGCAACGCCCTAGAGTGAAACCTGGGTTGCCCGGAACGTAGAAATCACCACTACTATCACACTGGTTGCAAATTATTCCTGCTATACGATGGAAAAACTGTTGTATTTTTATTGCATTTTATGCTTCAGGCGTTCACTTCTTAGGACCTAACTATTCCATCTGGTGGAGCAACGCCCTAGAGTAAAGCCCAGGTTGCGCGGAACGTAGAAATGACCATAACTTTCACACTGGTAGCAATTATTCGTTTTATACAATGGAAAAACTGTTCTATCTAGATTGTATTTTATGCTTCTGGCGTTGCCTACTTAGGCCCTAACTATTCGATCTTGTGGAGCAACGCACTAGAGTGAAGCCTAGGCTGCTCGGAATGTAGAAATGAACATAAGTTACATACTGGTTGCAATTATTCGTTTTATACGATGGAAATGCTGTTGTATTTATATTGTATGTTATGCTTCTGGCGTTGACTTCTAAGGCCCTAAATATTCGATCTGGTGGAGCTATGCCTCAGAGTTAAGTCTAGGATGCCCGAATCGCCGAAATGATCAATATTTTCACGCTTGTTGCAATTATTCCTGTAAAACGATGGAAAAACTGTTGCATCTTTATTGTATTTCATGCTTCTGGCGTTGACTTCTAAGGCCCAAACTATTCGATCTGGTGGAGCAACGCCCTAGGGTGAAGCCTAGGTTGCCCGGAATGGAGAAATGTCCATAACTTTCACACTGGTTGCAATTATTCGTTTTATACGATTGAAAAGCTGTTGTATTTATATTGTATTTTATGCATCTGGCGTTGACTTCTTAGGCCCTAACTATTCCCTCTGGTGGATCAACGCCCTAGAGTGAAACCTACGTTGCCCGGAACGTAGAAATGACCATTCCTTTCACACTGGTTGCAATTATTCCTGTTATACGATGGAAAAACTGTTGTATTTTGATTCTATTTTATGCTTTTAGCGATGAATTCTAAGTCCCTAGCTATTCGATCTGGTGGAGCAACGCCCTAGAGTGACGCCTAGGTTGCTCGGAACGTAGAAATGACCATTACTTTCACACTGGTAGCAATTATTCGTTTTATACGATGCAAAAGCTGTTGTATTTATATCGTATTTTATGCTTCTGGCGTTGACTTCTTATGACCTAACTATTCGATCTGGTGGAGCAACGCCCTGGAGTGAAACCTAGGTTGCCCGGAACGTAGGAATGAGCATAACTATCACACTGGTTGCAATTATTCGTTTTATACGATGGAAAAGCTGCCGCATTTATATCGTATTTTATGCTTCTGGCGTTGACTTCCTAGGCGCTAACTATTTCATCTGGTGGAACAACGCCCTAGGGTGACCCCTAGGTTGCCTGGAAAGTAGAAATGACCATAACTTTCACACTGGTAGCAATTATTCGTTTTATACGATGGAAAAACTGTTCTATATATTTTGTATTTTATGCTTCGGGCGTTGACTTCTAAGGCCCTAACTGTTCGATCTGGTGGGGCAACGCCCTAGAGCGAAGCCTAGGTTGCCCGGAACGTAGAAATGACCATCACTTTCAAACTGGTTGCAATTATTCCTGTTATACGATGGAAAAACTGTTGTATTTTTATTGCATTTTATGCTTCGGGCATTGACTTCTAACGCCCTAAAAATTCAATCTGTGGGAGCTACGCCCTAGGGTGAAGCCTAGGTTGCCCGGAACGTAGAAATGACCATAACGTTCACACTGGTAGCAATTATTCGTTTTACACATGGAAAAACAGTTCTATTTTTTTGTATTTTATGCTTCGGGCGTTGACTTCTAAGGCCCTAGCTATTCGATCTGGTGGAGCAACGCCCTAGAGTGAAACCTAGGTTACCCGGAACATAGAAATGACCAGTACTTTCACACTGTTTGCAGTTATTCCTGTTGTACGGTGGAGAAACTGTTGCATCTTTATTGTATTTTATGCTTCTGGCGTTGACTTCTAAGGCCCTAACTATTCGATCTGGAGGAGCAACGCCCTATAGTGAAGGCTAGGTTGCCCGGAACGTAGAAATGACCAGTACTTTCACACTGGTTGCAGTTATTCGTTTTATACAATGAAAAACTGTTCTATTTATTTTGCATTTTATGCTTCGGGCGCTGACTTCTGAGGCCCTAACCATTCGATCTGGTGGAGCAACGCCCTAGAGTGAAGCCTAGGTTTCCCGGGAAGTAGAAATGACCAGTACTTTCACACTGTTTGCAGTTATTCCTGTTGTATGATGGAAAAACTGTTGCATCTTTGCTGTATTTTATGGTTCTGGCGTTGATTTCTAAGGCCCTAACTATTCGATCTGGTGGAGCAACGACCTAGAGCGAAGCCTAGGTTGCTCGGAACGTAGAAACGACCATTACTTCCACAATGCCTGCAATTATTCGTTTTCTACGATGGAAAAGCTGTTGCATTTGTATCGTATTTTATGCTTCTGTCGTTGACTTCTTAGGCCCTAACTATTCCATCTGATGGAACAACGCCCTAGGGTCAAGCCTAGGTTGCCGGAACGTAGAAATGACCATTACTTTCACAATGTTCGCAATCATTCATTTTATACGATGGAAAAACTGTTGTACTTATATTGTATTTTATGCTTCGGGCGTTTGCTTCTAAGGCCCTAACTATTCGATTTGGTGGAGCAACGCCCTACAGTGAAGCCTAGGTTGCCCGGAGCGTAGATATGTCCATAACCATCACACAGGTTGCAATTATCCGTTTTATACGATGGAAAGTCTGTTGTATTTATTTTGTAGTTTATGCTCCTGGCGTTGACTTCTAAGGCCCTAATTCTTCGATCTGGTGGAGCAACGCCTCAGAGTTAAGTCTACGATGCCCGAAATGTCGATATGAGCATTACTTTCGCACTGGTTGCAATTAGTCATGCTATACGATGGAAAAACTGCTGCATTTTTATTGTATTTTGTGCTTCTGGCGTTGACTTCTAAGGCCGTAGCTACTAGATATGGTGGAGCAACGCCCTAGAGTGACGCCTAGGTTACCCGGAACGTAGAAATGACCATTACTTTCACACTGTTTGCAATTATTCATTTTATACGATGGAAAAGCTGTTGTATTTATATTGTATTTTATGCTCCTGGCGATTGACTTCTAAGGCCGTAGCTATTAGATGTGGCGGAGCAACGCCCTAGAGTGACGCCAAGGTTGACCGGAACGTAGAAATGACCATTACATTCACAATGTCTGCAATTACTCATTTTATACGATGGAAAAACTGTTGTACTTATATTGTATTTTATCTTTCTGGCGTTGAATTCTAAGTCCCTAGCTATTCGATCTGGTGGAGCAACGCCCTAGACTGAAGTCTAGGTTGCCCGGAACGTAGAAATGACCAGTACTTTCACACAGGTTGCAGTTATTCGTTTTATACAGTGGAAAAACTGTTCTATTTATTTTGCATTTTATGCTTCGGGCGTTGACTTCTTAGGCCTTAACTATTCCAACTGGTGGAACAACGCCCTAGGGTCAAGCCTAGGTTGCCCGGAACGTAGAAATGACCAGTACTTTCACACTGGTTGCAGTTATTCGTTTCATACGATGGAAAAGCTGTTGTATTTATATCGTATTTCATGCTTCTGGCGTCGACTTCTTAGGCCCCAACTATTCCATCTGGTGGAACAACGCCCTGTGGTGAAGCCTAGGTTGCCCGGGACGTAGAAATGACCATAACTTTCACACTGGAAGCAATTATTCGTCTTATACATGGAAAAGCTGTTCTATTTTTTTGTATTTTATGCTTCGGGCGTTGACTTCTAAGGCCCTAGCTATTCGATCTGGTGGAGCAACGCCCTAGAGTGAAACCTAGGTTGCCCGGAACGTAGAAATGACCAGTACTTTCACACTGTTTGCAGTTATTCCTGTTGTACGATGGAAAAACTGTTGCATCCTTATTGTATTTTATGCCTCTGGCGTTGACTTCTAAGGCCCTAACCATTCGATCTGGAGGAGCAACGCCCTATAGTGAAGGCTAGGTTGCCCGGAACGTAGAAATGACCAGTACTTTCACACTGGTTGCAGTTATTCGTTTTATACAATGAAAAACTGTTCTATTTATTTTGCATTTTATGCTTCGGGCGCTGACTTCTGAGGCCCTAACCATTCGATCTGGTGGAGCAACGCCCTAGAGTGAAGCCTAGGTTTCCCGGGAAGTAGAAATGACCAGTACTTTCACACTGTTTGCAGTTATTCCTGTTGTATGATGGAAAAACTGTTGCATCTTTGCTGTATTTTATGGTTCTGGCGTTGATTTCTAAGGCCCTAACTATTCGATCTGGTGGAGCAACGCCCTAGAGCGAAGCCTAGGTTGCTCGGAACGTAGAAACGACCATTACTTCCACAATGCCTGCAATTATTCGTTTTCTACGATGGAAAAGCTGTTGCATTTGTATCGTATTTTATGCTTCTGTCGTTGACTTCTTAGGCCCTAACTATTCCATCTGATGGAACAACGCCCTAGGGTCAAGCCTAGGTTGCCGGAACGTAGAAATGACCATTACTTTCACAATGTTCGCAATCATTCATTTTATACGATGGAAAAACTGTTGTACTAATATTGTATTTTATGCTTCGGGCGTTTGCTTCAAAGGCCCTAACTATTCGATTTGGTGGAGCAACGCCCTACAGTGAAGCCTAGGTTGCCCGGAGCGTAGATATGTCCATAACCATCACACAGGTTGCAATTATCCGTTTTATACGATGGAAAGTCTGTTGTATTTATTTTGTAGTTTATGCTCCTGGCGTTGACTTCTAAGGCCCTAATTCTTCGATCTGGTGGAGCAACGCCTCAGAGTTAAGTCTACGATGCCCGAAATGTCGATATGAGCATTACTTTCGCACTGGTTGCAATTAGTCATGCTATACGATGGAAAAGCTGCTGCATTTCTATTGTATTTTGTGCTTCTGGCGTTGACTTCTAAGGCCGTAGCTACTAGATATGGTGGAGCAACGCCCTAGAGTGACGCCTAGGTTACCCGGAACGTAGAAATGACCATTACTTTCACACTGTTTGCAATTATTCATTTTATACGATGGAAAAGCTGTTGTATTTATATTGTATTTTATGCTCCTGGCGATTGACTTCTAAGGCCGTAGCTATTAGATGTGGCGGAGCAACGCCCTAGAGTGACGCCAAGGTTGACCGGAACGTAGAAATGACCATTACATTCACAATGTCTGCAATTACTCATTTTATACGATGGAAAAACTGTTGTACTTATATTGTATTTTATCTTTCTGGCGTTGAATTCTAAGTCCCTAGCTATTCGATCTGGTGGAGCAACGCCCTAGACTGAAGTCTAGGTTGCCCGGAACGTAGAAATGACCAGTACTTTCACACTGGTTGCAGTTATTCGTTTTATACAGTGGAAAAACTGTTCTATTTATTTTGCATTTTATGCTTCGGGCGTTGACTTCTTAGGCCTTAACTATTCCAACTGGTGGAACAACGCCCTAGGGTCAAGCCTAGGTTGCCCGGAACGTAGAAATGACCAGTACTTTCACACTGGTTGCAGTTATTCGTTTCATACGATGGAAAAGCTGTTGTATTTATATCGTATTTCATGCTTCTGGCGTCGACTTCTTAGGCCCCAACTATTCCATCTGGTGGAACAACGCCCTGTGGTGAAGCCTAGGTTGCCCGGGACGTAGAAATGACCATAACTTTCACACTGGAAGCAATTATTCGTCTTATACATGGAAAAGCTGTTCTATTTTTTTGTATTTTATGCTTCGGGCGTTGACTTCTAAGGCCATAGCTATTCGATCTGGTGGAGCAACGCCCTAGAGTGAAACCTAGGTTACCCGGAACGTAGAAATGACCAGTACTTTCACACTGTTTGCAGTTATTCCTGTTGTACGATGGAAAAACTGTTGTATTTTTATTGCATTTTATGCTTCAGGCGTTCACTTCTTAGGACCTAACTATTCCATCTGGTGGAGCAACGCCCTAGAGTAAAGCCCAGGTTGCGCGGAACGTAGAAATGACCATAACTTTCACACTGGTAGCAATTATTCGTTTTATACAATGGAAAAACTGTTCTATCTAGATTGTATTTTATGCTTCTGGCGTTGCCTACTTAGGCCCTAACTATTCGATCTTGTGGAGCAACGCACTAGAGTGAAGCCTAGGCTGCTCGGAATGTAGAAATGAACATAAGTTACATACTGGTTGCAATTATTCGTTTTATACGATGGAAATGCTGTTGTATTTATATTGTATGTTATGCTTCTGGCGTTGACTTCTAAGGCCCTAAATATTCGATCTGGTGGAGCTATGCCTCAGAGTTAAGTCTAGGATGCCCGAATCGCCGAAATGATCAATATTTTCACGCTTGTTGCAATTATTCCTGTAAAACGATGGAAAAACTGTTGCATCTTTATTGTATTTCATGCTTCTGGCGTTGACTTCTAAGGCCCAAACTATTCGATCTGGTGGAGCAACGCCCTAGGGTGAAGCCTAGGTTGCCCGGAATGGAGAAATGTCCATAACTTTCACACTGGTTGCAATTATTCGTTTTATACGATTGAAAAGCTGTTGTATTTATATTGTATTTTATGCATCTGGCGTTGACTTCTTAGGCCCTAACTATTCCCTCTGGTGGATCAACGCCCTAGAGTGAAACCTACGTTGCCCGGAACGTAGAAATGACCATTCCTTTCACACTGGTTGCAATTATTCCTGTTATACGATGGAAAAACTGTTGTATTTTGATTCTATTTTATGCTTTTAGCGATGAATTCTAAGTCCCTAGCTATTCGATCTGGTGGAGCAACGCCCTAGAGTGACGCCTAGGTTGCTCGGAACGTAGAAATGACCATTACTTTCACACTGGTAGCAATTATTCGTTTTCTACGATGCAAAAGCTGTTGTATTTATATCGTATTTTATGCTTCTGGCGTTGACTTCTTATGACCTAACTATTCGATCTGGTGGAGCAACGCCCTGGAGTGAAACCTAGGTTGCCCGGAACGTAGGAATGAGCATAACTATCACACTGGTTGCAATTATTCGTTTTATACGATGGAAAAGCTGCCGCATTTATATCGTATTTTATGCTTCTGGCGTTGACTTCCTAGGCGCTAACTATTTCATCTGGTGGAACAACGCCCTAGGGTGACCCCTAGGTTGCCTGGAAAGTAGAAATGACCATAACTTTCACACTGGTAGCAATTATTCGTTTTATACGATGGAAAAACTGTTCTATATATTTTGTATTTTATGCTTCGGGCGTTGACTTCTAAGGCCCTAACTGTTCGATCTGGTGGGGCAACGCCCTAGAGCGAAGCCTAGGTTGCCCGGAACGTAGAAATGACCATCACTTTCAAACTGGTTGCAATTATTCCTGTTATACGATGGAAAAACTGTTGTATTTTTATTGCATTTTATGCTTCGGGCATTGACTTCTAACGCCCTAACTATTCAATCTGTGGGAGCTACGCCCTAGGGTGAAGCCTAGGTTGCCCGGAACGTAGAAATGACCATAACGTTCACACTGGTAGCAATTATTCGTTTTACACATGGAAAAACAGTTCTATTTTTTTGTATTTTATGCTTCGGGCGTTGACTTCTAAGGCCCTAGCTATTCGATCTGGTGGAGCAACGCCCTAGAGTGAAACCTAGGTTACCCGGAACATAGAAATGACCAGTACTTTCACACTGTTTGCAGTTATTCCTGTTGTACGGTGGAGAAACTGTTGCATCTTTATTGTATTTTATGCTTCTGGCGTTGACTTCTAAGGCCCTAACTATTCGATCTGGAGGAGCAACGCCCTATAGTGAAGGCTAGGTTGCCCGGAACGTAGAAATGACCAGTACTTTCACACTGGTTGCAGTTATTCGTTTTATACAATGAAAAACTGTTCTATTTATTTTGCATTTTATGCTTCGGGCGCTGACTTCTGAGGCCCTAACCATTCGATCTGGTGGAGCAACGCCCTAGAGTGAAGCCTAGGTTTCCCGGGAAGTAGAAATGACCAGTACTTTCACACTGTTTGCAGTTATTCCTGTTGTATGATGGAAAAACTGTTGCATCTTTGCTGTATTTTATGGTTCTGGCGTTGATTTCTAAGGCCCTAACTATTCGATCTGGTGGAGCAACGCCCTAGAGCGAAGCCTAGGTTGCTCGGAACGTAGAAACGACCATTACTTCCACAATGCCTGCAATTATTCGTTTTCTACGATGGAAAAGCTGTTGCATTTGTATCGTATTTTATGCTTCTGTCGTTGACTTCTTAGGCCCTAACTATTCCATCTGATGGAACAACGCCCTAGGGTCAAGCCTAGGTTGCCGGAACGTAGAAATGACCATTACTTTCACAATGTTCGCAATCATTCATTTTATACGATGGAAAAACTGTTGTACTTATATTGTATTTTATGCTTCGGGCGTTTGCTTCTAAGGCCCTAACTATTCGATTTGGTGGAGCAACGCCCTACAGTGAAGCCTAGGTTGCCCGGAGCGTAGATATGTCCATAACCATCACACAGGTTGCAATTATCCGTTTTATACGATGGAAAGTCTGTTGTATTTATTTTGTAGTTTATGCTCCTGGCGTTGACTTCTAAGGCCCTAATTCTTCGATCTGGTGGAGCAACGCCTCAGAGTTAAGTCTACGATGCCCGAAATGTCGATATGAGCATTACTTTCGCACTGGTTGCAATTAGTCATGCTATACGATGGAAAAACTGCTGCATTTTTATTGTATTTTGTGCTTCTGGCGTTGACTTCTAAGGCCGTAGCTACTAGATATGGTGGAGCAACGCCCTAGAGTGACGCCTAGGTTACCCGGAACGTAGAAATGACCATTACTTTCACACTGTTTGCAATTATTCATTTTATACGATGGAAAAGCTGTTGTACTTATATTGTATTTTATCTTTCTGGCGTTGAATTCTAAGTCCCTAGCTATTCGATCTGGTGGAGCAACGCCCTAGACTGAAGTCTAGGTTGCCCGGAACGTAGAAATGACCAGTACTTTCACACTGGTTGCAGTTATTCGTTTTATACAGTGGAAAAACTGTTCTATTTATTTTGCATTTTATGCTTCGGGCGTTGACTTCTTAGGCCTTAACTATTCCAACTGGTGGAACAACGCCCTAGGGTCAAGCCTAGGTTGCCCGGAACGTAGAAATGACCAGTACTTTCACACTGGTTGCAGTTATTCGTTTCATACGATGGAAAAGCTGTTGTATTTATATCGTATTTCATGCTTCTGGCGTCGACTTCTTAGGCCCCAACTATTCCATCTGGTGGAACAACGCCCTGTGGTGAAGCCTAGGTTGCCCGGGACGTAGAAATGACCATAACTTTCACACTGGAAGCAATTATTCGTCTTATACATGGAAAAGCTGTTCTATTTTTTTGTATTTTATGCTTCGGGCGTTGACTTCTAAGGCCCTAGCTATTCGATCTGGTGGAGCAACGCCCTAGAGTGAAACCTAGGTTACCCGGAACGTAGAAATGACCAGTACTTTCACACTGTTTGCAGTTATTCCTGTTGTACGATGGAAAAACTGTTGCATCCTTATTGTATTTTATGCCTCTGGCGTTGACTTCTAAGGCCCTAACCATTCGATCTGGAGGAGCAACGCCCTATAGTGAAGGCTAGGTTGCCCGGAACGTAGAAATGACCAGTACTTTCACACTGGTTGCAGTTATTCGTTTTATACAATGAAAAACTGTTCTATTTATTTTGCATTTTATGCTTCGGGCGCTGACTTCTGAGGCCCTAACCATTCGATCTGGTGGAGCAACGCCCTAGAGTGAAGCCTAGGTTTCCCGGGAAGTAGAAATGACCAGTACTTTCACACTGTTTGCAGTTATTCCTGTTGTATGATGGAAAAACTGTTGCATCTTTGCTGTATTTTATGGTTCTGGCGTTGATTTCTAAGGCCCTAACTATTCGATCTGGTGGAGCAACGCCCTAGAGCGAAGCCTAGGTTGCTCGGAACGTAGAAACGACCATTACTTCCACAATGCCTGCAATTATTCGTTTTCTACGATGGAAAAGCTGTTGCATTTGTATCGTATTTTATGCTTCTGTCGTTGACTTCTTAGGCCCTAACTATTCCATCTGATGGAACAACGCCCTAGGGTCAAGCCTAGGTTGCCGGAACGTAGAAATGACCATTACTTTCACAATGTTCGCAATCATTCATTTTATACGATGGAAAAACTGTTGTACTTATATTGTATTTTATGCTTCGGGCGTTTGCTTCAAAGGCCCTAACTATTCGATTTGGTGGAGCAACGCCCTACAGTGAAGCCTAGGTTGCCCGGAGCGTAGATATGTCCATAACCATCACACAGGTTGCAATTATCCGTTTTATACGATGGAAAGTCTGTTGTATTTATTTTGTAGTTTATGCTCCTGGCGTTGACTTCTAAGGCCCTAATTCTTCGATCTGGTGGAGCAACGCCTCAGAGTTAAGTCTACGATGCCCGAAATGTCGATATGAGCATTACTTTCGCACTGGTTGCAATTAGTCATGCTATACGATGGAAAAGCTGCTGCATTTCTATTGTATTTTGTGCTTCTGGCGTTGACTTCTAAGGCCGTAGCTATTCGATCTGGTGGAGCAACGCCCTAGACTGAAGTCTAGGTTGCCCGGAACGTAGAAATGACCAGTACTTTCACACTGGTTGCAGTTATTCGTTTTATACAGTGGAAAAACTGTTCTATTTATTTTGCATTTTATGCTTCGGGCGTTGACTTCTTAGGCCTTAACTATTCCAACTGGTGGAACAACGCCCTAGGGTCAAGCCTAGGTTGCCCGGAACGTAGAAATGACCAGTACTTTCACACTGGTTGCAGTTATTCGTTTCATACGATGGAAAAGCTGTTGTATTTATATCGTATTTCATGCTTCTGGCGTCGACTTCTTAGGCCCCAACTATTCCATCTGGTGGAACAACGCCCTGTGGTGAAGCCTAGGTTGCCCGGGACGTAGAAATGACCATAACTTTCACACTGGAAGCAATTATTCGTCTTATACATGGAAAAGCTGTTCTATTTTTTTGTATTTTATGCTTCGGGCGTTGACTTCTAAGGCCATAGCTATTCGATCTGGTGGAGCAACGCCCTAGAGTGAAACCTAGGTTACCCGGAACGTAGAAATGACCAGTACTTTCACACTGTTTGCAGTTATTCCTGTTGTACGATGGAAAAACTGTTGTATTTTTATTGCATTTTATGCTTCAGGCGTTCACTTCTTAGGACCTAACTATTCCATCTGGTGGAGCAACGCCCTAGAGTAAAGCCCAGGTTGCGCGGAACGTAGAAATGACCATAACTTTCACACTGGTAGCAATTATTCGTTTTATACAATGGAAAAACTGTTCTATCTAGATTGTATTTTATGCTTCTGGCGTTGCCTACTTAGGCCCTAACTATTCGATCTTGTGGAGCAACGCACTAGAGTGAAGCCTAGGCTGCTCGGAATGTAGAAATGAACATAAGTTACATACTGGTTGCAATTATTCGTTTTATACGATGGAAATGCTGTTGTATTTATATTGTATGTTATGCTTCTGGCGTTGACTTCTAAGGCCCTAAATATTCGATCTGGTGGAGCTATGCCTCAGAGTTAAGTCTAGGATGCCCGAATCGCCGAAATGATCAATATTTTCACGCTTGTTGCAATTATTCCTGTAAAACGATGGAAAAACTGTTGCATCTTTATTGTATTTCATGCTTCTGGCGTTGACTTCTAAGGCCCAAACTATTCGATCTGGTGGAGCAACGCCCTAGGGTGAAGCCTAGGTTGCCCGGAATGGAGAAATGTCCATAACTTTCACACTGGTTGCAATTATTCGTTTTATACGATTGAAAAGCTGTTGTATTTATATTGTATTTTATGCATCTGGCGTTGACTTCTTAGGCCCTAACTATTCCCTCTGGTGGATCAACGCCCTAGAGTGAAACCTACGTTGCCCGGAACGTAGAAATGACCATTCCTTTCACACTGGTTGCAATTATTCCTGTTATACGATGGAAAAACTGTTGTATTTTGATTCTATTTTATGCTTTTAGCGATGAATTCTAAGTCCCTAGCTATTCGATCTGGTGGAGCAACGCCCTAGAGTGACGCCTAGGTTGCTCGGAACGTAGAAATGACCATTACTTTCACACTGGTAGCAATTATTCGTTTTCTACGATGCAAAAGCTGTTGTATTTATATCGTATTTTATGCTTCTGGCGTTGACTTCTTATGACCTAACTATTCGATCTGGTGGAGCAACGCCCTGGAGTGAAACCTAGGTTGCCCGGAACGTAGGAATGAGCATAACTATCACACTGGTTGCAATTATTCGTTTTATACGATGGAAAAGCTGCCGCATTTATATCGTATTTTATGCTTCTGGCGTTGACTTCCTAGGCGCTAACTATTTCATCTGGTGGAACAACGCCCTAGGGTGACCCCTAGGTTGCCTGGAAAGTAGAAATGACCATAACTTTCACACTGGTAGCAATTATTCGTTTTATACGATGGAAAAACTGTTCTATATATTTTGTATTTTATGCTTCGGGCGTTGACTTCTAAGGCCCTAACTGTTCGATCTGGTGGGGCAACGCCCTAGAGCGAAGCCTAGGTTGCCCGGAACGTAGAAATGACCATCACTTTCAAACTGGTTGCAATTATTCCTGTTATACGATGGAAAAACTGTTGTATTTTTATTGCATTTTATGCTTCGGGCATTGACTTCTAACGCCCTAACTATTCAATCTGTGGGAGCTACGCCCTAGGGTGAAGCCTAGGTTGCCCGGAACGTAGAAATGACCATAACGTTCACACTGGTAGCAATTATTCGTTTTACACATGGAAAAACAGTTCTATTTTTTTGTATTTTATGCTTCGGGCGTTGACTTCTAAGGCCCTAGCTATTCGATCTGGTGGAGCAACGCCCTAGAGTGAAACCTAGGTTACCCGGAACATAGAAATGACCAGTACTTTCACACTGTTTGCAGTTATTCCTTTTGTACGGTGGAGAAACTGTTGCATCTTTATTGTATTTTATGCTTCTGGCGTTGACTTCTAAGGCCCTAACTATTCGATCTGGAGGAGCAACGCCCTATAGTGAAGGCTAGGTTGCCCGGAACGTAGAAATGACCAGTACTTTCACACTGGTTGCAGTTATTCGTTTTATACAATGAAAAACTGTTCTATTTATTTTGCATTTTATGCTTCGGGCGCTGACTTCTGAGGCCCTAACCATTCGATCTGGTGGAGCAACGCCCTAGAGTGAAGCCTAGGTTTCCCGGGAAGTAGAAATGACCAGTACTTTCACACTGTTTGCAGTTATTCCTGTTGTATGATGGAAAAACTGTTGCATCTTTGCTGTATTTTATGGTTCTGGCGTTGATTTCTAAGGCCCTAACTATTCGATCTGGTGGAGCAACGCCCTAGAGCGAAGCCTAGGTTGCTCGGAACGTAGAAACGACCATTACTTCCACAATGCCTGCAATTATTCGTTTTCTACGATGGAAAAGCTGTTGCATTTGTATCGTATTTTATGCTTCTGTCGTTGACTTCTTAGGCCCTAACTATTCCATCTGATGGAACAACGCCCTAGGGTCAAGCCTAGGTTGCCGGAACGTAGAAATGACCATTACTTTCACAATGTTCGCAATCATTCATTTTATACGATGGAAAAACTGTTGTACTTATATTGTATTTTATGCTTCGGGCGTTTGCTTCTAAGGCCCTAACTATTCGATTTGGTGGAGCAACGCCCTACAGTGAAGCCTAGGTTGCCCGGAGCGTAGATATGTCCATAACCATCACACAGGTTGCAATTATCCGTTTTATACGATGGAAAGTCTGTTGTATTTATTTTGTAGTTTATGCTCCTGGCGTTGACTTCTAAGGCCCTAATTCTTCGATCTGGTGGAGCAACGCCTCAGAGTTAAGTCTACGATGCCCGAAATGTCGATATGAGCATTACTTTCGCACTGGTTGCAATTAGTCATGCTATACGATGGAAAAACTGCTGCATTTTTATTGTATTTTGTGCTTCTGGCGTTGACTTCTAAGGCCGTTGCTACTAGATATGGTGGAGCAACGCCCTAGAGTGACGCCTAGGTTACCCGGAACGTAGAAATGACCATTACTTTCACACTGTTTGCAATTATTCATTTTATACGATGGAAAAGCTGTTGTATTTATATTGTATTTTATGCTCCTGGCGATTGACTTCTAAGGCCGTAGCTATTAGATGTGGCGGAGCAACGCCCTAGAGTGACGCCAAGGTTGACCGGAACGTAGAAATGACCATTACATTCACAATGTCTGCAATTACTCATTTTATACGATGGAAAAACTGTTGTACTTATATTGTATTTTATCTTTCTGGCGTTGAATTCTAAGTCCCTAGCTATTCGATCTGGTGGAGCAACGCCCTAGACTGAAGTCTAGGTTGCCCGGAACGTAGAAATGACCAGTACTTTCACACAGGTTGCAGTTATTCGTTTTATACAGTGGAAAAACTGTTCTATTTATTTTGCATTTTATGCTTCGGGCGTTGACTTCTTAGGCCTTAACTATTCCAACTGGTGGAACAACGCCCTAGGGTCAAGCCTAGGTTGCCCGGAACGTAGAAATGACCAGTACTTTCACACTGGTTGCAGTTATTCGTTTTATACAATGAAAAACTGTTCTACTTATTTTGCATTTTATGCTTCGGGCGCTGACTTCTAAGGCCCTAACTATTCGATCTGGTGGAGCAACGCCCTAGAGTGAAGTCTAGGTTTCCCGGGAAGTAGAAATGACCAGTACTTTCACACTGTCTGCAGTTATTCCTGTTGTATGATGGAAAAACTGTTGGATCTTTATTGTATTTTATGCTTCTGGCGTTGACTTCTAAGGCCCTAACTATTCGATTTGGTGGAGCAACGCCCTAGAGCGAAGCCTAGGTTGCTCGGAACGTAGAAACGACCATTACTTTCACAATGCCTGCAATTATTCGTTTTCTACGATGGAAAAGCTGTTGTATTTGTATCGTATTTTATGCTTCTGGCGTTGACTTCTTAGGCCCTAACTATTCCATCTGGTGGAACAACGCCCTAGGGTCAAGCCTAGGTTGCCCGGAACGTAGAAATGACCATTACTTTCACAATGTTCGCAATCATTCATTTTATACGATGGAAAAACTGTTGTACTTATATTGTATTTTATGCTTCGGGCGTTGGCTCCTAAGGCCCTAACTATTCGATTTGGTGGAGCAACGCCCTACAGTGAAGCCTAGGTTGCCCGGAACGTAGATATGTCCATAACCATCACACAGGTTGCAATTATCCGTTTTATACGATGGAAAGACTGTTGTATTTATTTTGTAGTTTATGCTCCTGGCGTTGTCTTCTAAGGCCCTAACTCTTCGATCTGGTGGAGCAACGCCTCAGAGTTAAGTCTACGGTGCCCGAAATGTCGATATGAGCATTACTTTCGCACTGGTTGCAATTAGTCATGCTATACGATGGAAAAACTGCTGCATTTTTATTGTATTTTGTGCTTCTGGCGTCGACTTCTAAGGCCGTAGCTACTAGATATGGTGGAGCAACGCCCTAGAGTTACGCCTAGGTTCCCCGGAACGTAGAAATGACCATTACTTTCACACTGTTTGCAATTATTCATTTTATACGATGGAAAAGCTGTTGTACTTATATTGTATTTTATCTTTCTGGCGTTGAATTCTAAGTCCCTAGCTATTCGATCTGGTGGAGCAACGCCCTAGACTGAAGTCTAGGTTGCCCGGAACGTAGAAATGACCAGTACTTTCACACTGGTTGCAGTTATTCGTTTTATACAGTGGAAAAACTGTTCTATTTATTTTGCATTTTATGCTTCGGGCGTTGACTTCTTAGGCCTTAACTATTCCAACTGGTGGAACAACGCCCTAGGGTCAAGCCTAGGTTGCCCGGAACGTAGAAATGACCAGTACTTTCACACTGGTTGCAGTTATTCGTTTCATACGATGGAAAAGCTGTTGTATTTATATCGTATTTCATGCTTCTGGCGTCGACTTCTTAGGCCCCAACTATTCCATCTGGTGGAACAACGCCCTGTGGTGAAGCCTAGGTTGCCCGGGACGTAGAAATGACCATAACTTTCACACTGGAAGCAATTATTCGTCTTATACATGGAAAAGCTGTTCTATTTTTTTGTATTTTATGCTTCGGGCGTTGACTTCTAAGGCCCTAGCTATTCGATCTGGTGGAGCAACGCCCTAGAGTGAAACCTAGGTTACCCGGAACGTAGAAATGACCAGTACTTTCACACTGTTTGCAGTTATTCCTGTTGTACGATGGAAAAACTGTTGCATCTTTATTGTATTTTATGCCTCTGGCGTTGACTTCTAAGGCCCTAACTATTCGATCTGGAGGAGCAACGCCCTATAGTGAAGGCTAGGTTGCCCGGAACGTAGAAATGACCAGTACTTTCACACTGGTTGCAGGTATTCGTTTTATACAATGAAAAACTGTTCTATTTATTTTGCATTTTATGCTTCGGGCGCTGACTTCTGAGGCCCTAACCATTCGATCTGGTGGAGCAACGCCCTAGAGTGAAGCCTAGGTTTCCCGGGAAGTAGAAATGACCAGTACTTTCACACTGTTTGCAGTTATTCCTGTTGTATGATGGAAAAACTGTTGCATCTTTGCTGTATTTTATGGTTCTGGCGTTGATTTCTAAGGCCCTAACTATTCGATCTGGTGGAGCAACGCCCTAGAGCGAAGCCTAGGTTGCTCGGAACGTAGAAACGACCATTACTTCCAAAATGCCTGCAATTATTCGTTTTCTACGATGGAAAAGCTGTTGCATTTGTATCGTATTTTATGCTTCTGTCGTTGACTTCTTAGGCCCTAACTATTCCATCTGATGGAACAACGCCCTAGGGTCAAGCCTAGGTTGCCCGGAACGTAGAAATGAACATTACTTTCACAATGTTCGCAATCATTCATTTTATACGATGGAAAAACTGTTGTACTTATATTGTATTTTATGCTTCGGGCGTTTGCTTCTAAGGCCCTAACTATTCGATTTGGTGGAGCAACGCCCTACAGTGAAGCCTAGGTTGCCCGGAACGTAGATATGTCCATAACCATCACACAGGTTGCAATTATTCGTTTTATACGATTGAAAGACTGTTGTACTTATTTTGTAGTTTATGCTCCTGGCGTTGACTTCTAAGGCCCTAACTCTTCGATCTAGTGGAGCAACGCCTCAGAGTTAAGTCTAGGATGCCCGAAATGTCGATATGAGCATTACTTTCGCACTGGTTGCAATTAGTCATGCTATACGATGGAAAAACTGCTGCATTTTTATTGTATTTTGTGCTTCTGGCGTTGACTTCTAAGGCCGTAGCTACTAGATATGGTGGAGCAACGCCCTAGAGTGAAGCCTAGGTTACCCGGAAAGTAGAAATGACCAGTACTTTCACACTGGTTGCAGTTATTCGTTTTATACAGTGGAAAAACTGTTCTATTTATTTTGCATTTTATGCTTCGGGCGTTGACTCCTAAGAGCCTAACTATTCGATCTGGTGTAGCAACGCCCTAGAGTGAAGCCTAGGTTGCCCGGAACGTAGAAATGACCAGTACTTTCACACTGGTTGCAGTTATTCGTTTTATACAATGGAAAAACTGTTCTATTTATTTTGCATTTTATGCTTCTGGCGGTGACGTCTTAGGCCCTAACTATTCCATCTGGTGGAACAACGCCCTGGAGTGAAGCCTATGTTGCCCGGAACGTAGAAATGACCAGTACTTTCACACTGGTTGCAGTTATTCGTTTTATACAGTGGAAAAACTGTTCTATTTATTTTGCATTTTATGCTTCGGGCGTTGACTTCTTAGGCCTTAACTATTCCAACTGGTGGAACAACGCCCTAGGGTCAAGCCTAGGTTGCCCGGAACGTAGAAATGACCAGTACTTTCACACTGGTTGCAGTTATTCGTTTCATACGATGGAAAAGCTGTTGTATTTATATCGTATTTCATGCTTCTGGCGTCGACTTCTTAGGCCCCAACTATTCCATCTGGTGGAACAACGCCCTGTGGTGAAGCCTAGGTTGCCCGGGACGTAGAAATGACCATAACTTTCACACTGGAAGCAATTATTCGTCTTATACATGGAAAAGCTGTTCTATTTTTTTGTATTTTATGCTTCGGGCGTTGACTTCTAAGGCCCTAGCTATTCGATCTGGTGGAGCAACGCCCTAGAGTGAAACCTAGGATACCCGGAACGTAGAAATGTCCAGTACTTTCACACTGTTTGCAGTTATTCCTGTTGTACGATGGAAAAACTGTTGCATCTTTATTGTATTTTATGCCTCTGGCGTTGACTTCTAAGGCCCTAACTATTCGATCTGGAGGAGCAACGCCCTATAGTGAAGCCTAGTTTGCCCGGAACGTAGAAATGACCAGTACTTTCACACTGGTTGCAGTTATTCGTTTTATACAATGAAAAACTGTTCTATTTATTTTGCATTTTATGCTTCGGGCGCTGACTTCTGAGGCCCTAACCATTCCATCTGGTGGAACAACGCCATGGAGTGAAGCCTATGTTGCCCGGAACGTAGAAATGACCATAACTTTCACACTGGTAGCAATTATTCGTTTTATACGATGGAAAAGCTGTTGTATTTATATCGTATTTTATGCTTCTGTCGTCGACTTCTTAGGCCCCAACTATTCCATCTGGTGGAACAACGCCCTATGGTGAAGCCTAGGTTGCCCGGGACGTAGAAATGACCATAACTTTCACACTGGAAGCAATTATTCGTTTTATACATGGAAAAGCTGTTCTATTTATTTTGCATGTTATGCTTCGGGCGTTGACTTCTAAGGCCCTAACTATTCGATCTGTTGGAGCAACACCATAGAGTGAAGCTTCGGTTGCCCGGAACGTAGAAATGTCCATAACTTTCATACTGGCAGCAATTATTCATGCTATACGATGGAAAAGCTGTTGTATTTATATCGCATTTTATGCTGCTGGCGTTGACTTCTTAGGCCCTACCTATTCCATCTGGTGGAGCAACGCCTCAGAGTTAAGTCTACGATGCCCGAAATGTCGATATGAGCATTACTTTCGCACTGGTTGCAATTAGTCATGCTATACGATGGAAAAACTGCTGCATTTTTATTGTATTTTGTGCTTCTGGCTTTGACTTCTAAGGCCGTAGCTACTAGATATGGTGGAGCAACGCCCTAGAGTGAAGCCTAGGTTACCCGGAACGTAGAAATGACCAGTACTTTCACACTGTTTGCAATTATTCATTTTATACGATGGAAAAGCTGTTGTATTTATATTGTATTTTATGCTCCTAGCGTTGACTTCTAAGGCCGTAGCTATTAGATGTGGTGGAGCAACGCCCTAGAGTGACGCCTAGGTTGACCGGAACGTAGAAATGACCATTACTTTCACAATGTCTGCAATTACTCATTTTATACGATGGAAAAACTGTTGTACTTATATTGTATTTTATCCTTCTGGCGTTGAATTCTAAGTCCCTAGCTATTCGATCTGGTGGAGCAACGCCCTAGAGTGAAGCCTAGGTTGCACGGAACGTAGAAATGGCCAGTACTTTCACACTGGTTGCAGTTATTCGTTTTATACAATGAAAAACTGTTGCATTTATTTTGCATTTTATGCTTCGGGCGCTGACTTCTAAGGCCCTAACTATTCGATCTGGTGGAGCAACGCCCTAGAGTGAAGCCTAGCTTTCCCGGGAAGTAGAAATGACCAGTACTTTCACACTGTTTGCAGTTATTCCTGTTGTATGATGGAAAAACTGTTGCATCTTTATTGTATTTTATGCTTCTGGCGTTGACTTCTAAGGCCCTACCTATTCGATCTGGTGGAGCAACGCCCTAGAGTGAAGCCTAGGTTCCCCGGAACGTAGAAATGACCATTACTTTCACACTGTTTGCAATTATTCATTTTATACGATGGAAAAGCTGTTGTATTTATATTGTATTTTATGCTCCTGGCGTTGAATTCCAAGTCCCTAGCTATTCGATCTGGTGGAGCAACACCCTAGACTGAAGTCTAGGTTGCCCGGAACGTAGAAATGACCAGTACTTTCACACTGGTTGCAGTTATTCGTTTTATACAATGGAAAAACTGTTCCATTTATTTTGCATTTTATGCTTCTGGCGGTGACCTCTTAGGCCCTAACTATTCCATCTGGTGGAACAACGCCCTGGAGTGAAGCCTGTGTTGCCCGGAACGTAGAAATGACCATAACTTTCACACTGGTAGCAATTATTCGTTATATACATGGAAAAACTGTTCCATTTATTTTGTATTTTATGCTTTGAGCGTTGACTTCTAAGACCCTACCTATCCGATCTGGCGGAGCAACGCCCTCGAGTGACGCCTAGGTTGCCCGGAACGTAGAAATGACCATAACTTCACACTGGTTGCAATTATTCCTGTTATACGATGGAAAAACAGTTGCATCTGTATTGTATTTTATGCTTCTGGCGTCGACTTCTGAGGCTCTAACTATTCGATCTGATGTAGCGACGCCCTAGACTGAAGCCTAGGTAGCCCGGAACGTAGAAATTACCATAACTTTCACACTGGTTGCAATTATTCGTTTTATACGATGGAAAAGCTGTTGTATTTGTATTGTATTTTATGCTTCTGGCTTTGACTTCTTAGGCCCTAACTGTTTGATATGGTGGAGCACCGCCCTAGAGTGAAGCCTAGGTTGCCCGGAACGTACAACATACCATTACCTTCATCCTGGTTGCAATTATTCCTGTTATACGATGGAAAAACTGTTGCATCTTTATTGTATTTTATGCTTCTGGCGTTGACTTCTAAGGCCCCAACTAGTCGATCTGGTGGAGCAACGCCCTAGAGTGAAGCCTAGGTTGCCGGTACGTAGAAATGACCAGTACCTTCACAATGTTAGCACTTATTCATTTTATACGATGGAAAAACTGTTGTACATATATTGTGTTTTATTCTTCTGGCGTTGACTTCTCAGGCCCTAACTATTCGATCTATTGGGGCGACGCCCTAGAGTGAAACTTAGGTTGCCCGGAACGTAGAAATGACCAACACTTTCAAACTGGTTGGAATCATTCCTGTTATACGATGGAAAAACTGTTGTACTTTTATTGCATTTCATGCTTCTGGCGTTGACTTCTTAGGCCCTAAATATTCGAGCTGGTGGAGCAACGCCCTAGAGTGAAGCCTAGGTTGCCCGGAACGTAGAAATGACCAATACATTCACACTGGTTGCAATTACTCCTGTTATACGATGGAAAAACTGTTGCATCTTTATTGTATTTTATGCTTCGGGCGTTGACTTCTAAGGCCCTAACTATGCGATCTGGTGGAGCAACGCCCTAGAGTGCAGTCTAGGTAGCCCGGAACGTAGAAATGACCATAACTTTCACACTGATTGCTATTATTCGTTTTATACGATGGAAAAACTGTTGCATATTCATCGCATTTTATGCTTCTGGCGTTGACTTCTTAGGCCGTAACTATTCGATCTGGTGGAGCAACGCCCTGGAGTGAAGCCTAGGTTGCTCGGAATGTAGAAATGACCATAACTTTCACACTGATTGCAATTATTCGTTTTATACGATGGAAAAACTGTTGCATATTCATCGCATTTTATGCTTCTGGCGTTGACTTCTTAGGCCGTAACTATTCGATCTGGTGGAGCAACGCCCTGGAGTGAAACCTGGGTTGCCCGGAACGTAGAAATGACCACTACTATCACACTGGTTGCAAATTATTCCTGCTATACGATGGAAAAACTGTTGCATTTTTATTGCATTTTATGCTTCAGGCGTTCACTTCTTAGGACCTAACTATTCCATCTGGTGGAGCAATGCCTCAGAGTCAAGTCTAGGATGCCCGAAACGCCGAAATGATCAATACTTTCACGCTTGTTGCAACTATTCCTGTAACACGATGGAAAAACTGTTGCATCTTTATTGTATTTCATGCTTCTGGCGTTGACTTCTAAGGCCCTAACTATTCGATCTGGTGGAGGAACGCCCTAGGGTGAAGCCTAGGTTGCCCGAAATGGAGAAATGTCCATAACTTTCACACTGGTAGCAATTATTCGTTTTATACGATGGAAAAACTGTTCTATATATTTTGTATTTTATGCTTCGGGCGTTGACTTCTAAGGCCCTAACTACTCGATCTGATGGTGCAACTCCCTAGGGTGAAGCCTAGGTTGCTCGGAAAGTAGAAATGACCATAACTTTCATACTACTTGCGATTATTCGTTTTATACGATGGAAAAACTGTTGTATTTATATCGTGTTTTATGCTTCTGGCGTTGACTTCTGAGGCCCTAACTATTCCATCTGGTGGAACAACTCCCTAGGGTGAAGCCTAGGTTGCCCGGAAAGTAGAAATGCCCATAACTTCCACACTGGTAGAAATTATTCGTTTTATACGATTGAAAAACTGTACTATTTATTTTGTATTTTATGCTTCGGGCGTTGACTTCTAAGGCCCTAACTGTTCGATCTGGTGGGGCAACGCCCTAGAGCGAAGCCTAGGTTGCCCGGAACGTAGAAATGACCATTACCTTCACGCTTGTTGCAATTATTCCTGTTATACGATGGAAAAACAGTTGCATCTTTAATGTATTTTATGCTTCTGGCGTTGACTTCTCAGGCCCTAACTATTCGATCTATTGGGGCGACGCCCTAGAGTGAAACTTAGGTTGCCCGGAACGTAGAAATGACCAACACTTTCAAACTGGTTGGAATCATTCCTGTTATACGATGGAAAAACTGTTGTACTTTTATTGCATTTTATGCTTCTGGCGTTGACTTCTTAGGCCCTAAATATTCGAGCTGGTGGAGCAACGCCCTAGAGTGAAGCCTAGGTTGCCCGGAACGTAGAACATACCATTACCTTCACCCTGGTTGCAATTATTCCTGTTATACGATGGAAAAACTGTTGCATCTTTATTGTATTTTATGCTTCTGGCGTTGACTTCTAAGGCCCCAACTGGTCGATCTGGTGGAGCAACGCCCTAGAGTGAAGCCTAGGTTGCCGGAACGTAGAAATGACCAGTACCTTCACAATGTTAGCAATTATTCATTTTATACGATGGAAAAACTGTTGTACATATATTGTGTTTTATTCTTCTGGCGTTGACTTCTCAGGCCCTAACTATTCGATCTATTGGGGCGACGCCCTAGAGTGAAACTTAGGTTGCCCGGAACGTAGAAATGACCAACACTTTCAAACTGGTTGGAATCATTCCTGTTATACGATGGAAAAACTGTTGTACTTTTATTGCATTTTATGCTTCTGGCGTTGACTTCTTAGGCCCTAAATATTCGAGCTGGTGGAGCAACGCCCTAGAGTGAAGCCTAGGTTGCCCGGAAAGTAGAAATGACCATTACATTCACACTGGTTGCAATTATTCCTGTTATACGATGGAAGAACTGTTGCATCTTTATTGTATTTTATGCTTCGGGCGTTGGCTTCTAAGGCCCTAACTATGCGATCTGGTGGAGCAACGCCCTAGAGTGAAACCTGGGTTGCCCGGAACGTAGAAATGACCACTACTATCACACTGGTTGCAAATTATTCCTGCTATACGATGGAAAAACTGTTGTATTTTTATTGCATTTTATGCTTCAGGCGTTCACTTCTTAGGACCTAACTATACCATCTGGTGGAGCAACGCCCTAGAGTAAAGCCCAGGTTGCGCGGAACGTAGAAATGACCATAACTTTCACACTGGTAGCAATTATTCGTTTTATACAATGGAAAAACTGTTCTATTTATATTGTATTTTATGCTTCTGGCGTTGCCTACTTAGGCCCTAACTATTCGATCTTGTGGAGCAACGCACTAGAGTGAAGCCTAGGTTGCTCGGAATGTAGAAATGAACATAAGTTGCATACTGGTTGCAATTATTCGTTTTATACGATGGAAATGCTGTTGTATTTATATTGTATGTTATGCTTCTGGCGTTGACTTCTAAGGCCCTAAATATTCGATCTGGTGGAGCAATGCCTCAGAGTTAAGTCTAGGATGCCCGAATCGCCGAAATGATCAATATTTTCACGCTTGTTGCAATTAATCCTGTAAAACGATTGAAAAACTGTTGCATCTTTATTGTATTTTATGCTTCTGGCGTTGACTTCTAAGGCCCTAACTATTCGATCTGGTGGAGCAACGCCCTATGGTGAAGCCTAGGTTGCCCGGAATGGAGAAATGTCCATAACTTTCACACTGGTTGCAATTATTCGTTTTATACGATTGAAAAGCTGTTGTATTTATATTGTATTTTATGCTTCTGGCGTTGACTTCTTAGGCCCTAACTATTCCCTCTGGTGGATCAACGCCCTAGAGTGAAACCTACGTTGCCCGGAACGTATAAATGACCATTCCTTTCACACTGGTTGCAATTATTCCTGTTATACGATGGAAAAACTGTTGTATTTTGATTCTATTTTATGCTTTTAGCGATGAATTCTAAGTCCCTAGCTATTCGATCTGGTGGAGCAACGCCCTAGAGTGACGCCTAGGTTGCTCGGAACGTAGAAATGACCATTACTTTCACACTGGTAGCAATTATTCGTTTTATACGATGCAAAAGCTGTTGTATTTATATCGTATTTTATGCTTCTGGCGTTGACTTCTTATGACCTAACTATTCGATCTGGTGGAGCAACGCCCTGGAGTGAAACCTAGATTGCCCGGAACGTAGGAATGAGCATAACTATCACACTGGTTGCAATTATTCGTTTTATACGATGGAAAAGCTGCCGGATTTATATCGTATTTTATGCTTCTGGCGTTGACTTCTTAGGCCCTAACTATTCCCTCTGGTGGATCAACGCCCTAGAGTGAAACCTACGTTGCCCGGAACGTATAAATGACCATTCCTTTCACACTGGTTGCAATTATTCCTGTTATACGATGGAAAAACTGTTGTATTTTGATTCTATTTTATGCTTTTAGCGATGAATTCTAAGTCCCTAGCTATTCGATCTGGTGAAGCAACGCCCTAGAGTGACGCCTAGGTTGCTCGGAACGTAGAAATGACCATTACTTTCACACTGGTAGCAATTATTCGTTTTATACGATGCAAAAGCTGTTGTATTTATATCGTATTTTATGCTTCTGGCGTTGACTTCTTATGACCTAACTATTCGATCTGGTGGAGCAACGCCCTGGAGTGAAACCTAGATTGCCCGGAACGTAGGAATGAGCATAACTATCACACTGGTTGCAATTATTCGTTTTATACGATGGAAAAGCTGCCGGATTTATATCGTATTTTATGCTTCTGGCGTTGACTTCTTAGGCGCTAACTATTCCATCTGGTGGAACAACGCCCTAGGGTGACGCCTAGGTTGCCTGGAAAGTAGAAATGACCATAACTTTCACACTGGTAGCAATTATTCGTTTTATACGATGGAAAAACTGTTCTATATATTTTGTATTTTATGCTTCGGGCGTTGACTTCTAAGGCCCTAACTACACGATCTGGTTGTGCAACTCCCTAGGGTGAAGCCTAGGTTGCACGGAAAGTAGAAATGACCATAACTTTCATACTGCTTGCGTTTATTCGTTTTATACGATGGAAAAACTGTTGTATTTATATCGTGTTTTATGCTTCTGGCGTTGACTTCTTAGGCCCTAACTATTCCATCTGGTGGAACAACTCCCTAGGGCGAAGCCTAGGTTGCTCGGAAAGTAAAAATGCCCATAACTTCCACACTGGTAGAAATTATTCCTTTTATACGATTGAAAAACTGTACTATTTATTTTGTATTTTATGCTTCGGGCGTTGACTTCTAAGGCCCTAACTGTTCGATCTGGTGGGGCAACGCCCTAGAGCGAAGCCTAGGTTGCCGGAACGTTGAAATAACCAGTACCTCCACAATGTTAGCAATTATCCATTTTATACGATGGAAAAACTGTTGTACATATATTGTGTTTTATTCTTCTGGCGTTGACTTCTCAGGCCCTAACTATTCGATCTATTGGGGCGACGCCCTAGAGTGAAACTTAGGTTGCCCGGAACGTAGAAATGACCAACACTTTCAAACTGGTTGGAATCATTCCTGTTATACGATGGAAAAACTGTTGTACTTTTATTGCATTTTATGCTTCTGGCGTTGACTTCTTAGGCCCTAAATATTCGAGCTGGTGGAGCAACGCCCTAGAGTGAAGACTAGGTTGCCCGGAACGTAGAAATGACCATTACATTCACACTGGTTGCAATTATTCCTGTTATACGATGGAAGAACTGTTGCATCTTTATTGTATTTTATGCTTCGGGCGTTGACTTCTAAGGCCCTAACTATGCGATCTGGTGGAGCAACGCCCTAGAGTGAAACCTGGGTTGCCCGGAACGTAGAAATGACCACTACTATCACACTGGTTGCAAATTATTCCTGCTATACGATGGAAAAACTGTTGTATTTTTATTGCATTTTATGCTTCAGGCGTTCACTTCTTAGGACCTAACTATTCCATCTGGTGGAGCAACGCCCTAGAGTAAAGCCCAGGTTGCGCGGAACGTAGAAATGACCATTCCTTTCACACTGGTTGCAATTATTCCTGTTATACGACGGAAAAACTGTTGTATTTTGATTCTATTTTATGCTTTTAGCGATGAATTCTAAGTCCCTAGCTATTCGATCTGGTGGAGCAACGCCCTAGAGTGACGCCTAGGTTGCTCGGAACGTAGAAATGACCATTACTTTCACACTGGTAGCAATTATTCGTTTTATACGATGCAAAAGCTGTTGTATTTATATCGTATTTTATGCTTCTGGCGTTGACTTCTTATGACCTAACTATTCGATCTGGCGGAGCAACGCCCTGGAGTGAAACCTAGGTCGCCCGGAACGTAGGAATGAGCATAACTATCACACTGGTTGCAATTATTCGTTTTATACGATGGAAAAGCTGCCGTATTTATATCGTATTTTATGCTTCTGGCGTTGACTTCTTAGGCGCTAACTATTCCATCTGGTGGAACAACGCCCTAGGGTGACGCCTAGGTTGCCTGGAAAGTAGAAATGACCATAACTTCCACACTGGTAGAAATTATTCGTTTTATACGATTGAAAAACTGTACCATTTATTTTGTATTTTATGCTTCGGGCGTTGACTTCTAAGGCCCTAACTGTTCGATCTGGTGGGGCAACGCCCTAGAGCGAAGCCTAGGTTGCCCGGAACGTAGAAATGACCATCACTTTCAAACTGGTTGCAATTATTCCTGTTATACGATGGAAAAACTGTTGTATTTTTATTGCATTTTATGCTTCGGGCATTGACTTCTAACGCCCTAACTATTCAATCTGTGGGAGCTACGCCCTAGGGTGAAGCCTAGGTTTCCCGGAACGTAGAAATGACCATAACGTTCACACTGGTAGCAATTATTCGTTTTACACATGGAAAAACTGTTCTATTTTTTTGTATTTTATGCTTCGGGCGTTGACTTCTAAGGCCCTAGCTGTTCGATCTGGTGGAGCAACGCCCTAGAGTGAAACCTAGGTTACCCGGAACGTAGAAATGACCAGTACTTTCACACTGTTTGCAGTTATTCCTGTTGTACGATGGAAAAACTGTTGCATCTTTATTGTATTTTATGCTTCTGGCGTTGACTTCTAAGGCCCTAACTATTCGATCTGGTGGGGCAACGCCCTAGAGTGAAGCCTAGGTTGCCCGGAACGTAGAAATGACCAGTACTTTCACACTGTTTGCAATTATTCATTTTATACGATGGAAAAGCTGTTGTATTTATATTGTATTTTATGCTCCTGGCGTTGACTTCTAAGGCCGTAGCTATTAGATGTGGCGGAGCAACGCCCTAGAGTGAAGCCTAGGTTGCCCGGAACGTAGAAATGACCATAACTTTCACACTGGTAGCAATTATTCGTTATATACATGGAAAAACTGTTCCATTTATTTTGTATTTTATGTTTTGGGCGTTGACTTCTAAGGCCCTACCTATCCGATCTGGCGGAGCAACGCCCTCGAGTGAAGCCTAGGTTGCCCGGAACGTAGAAATGACCATAACTTCACACTGGTTGCTATTATTCATTTTATACGATGAAAAAACTGTTATATTTATATTGCATTTTATGCTTCTGGCGTTGACTTCTTAGGCCCTAACTGTTCCATCTGGTGGAACAACGCACTAGGGTGAAGCCTAGGTTGCCCGGAACGTAGAAATGTCCATAACTTTCACTCTGGTAGCAATTATTCGTTTTACACAATGGAAAACTGTTCTATTTATTTTGCATTTTATGCTTCGGGCGTTGACTTCTAAGGCCCTAACTATTCGATCTGGTGGAGCAACGCCCTGGTGTGAAGCCTAGGTTGCCCGGAACGTAGAACATACGATTACCTTCACACCGGTTGCATTATTCCTGTCATACGATGGAAAAACTGTTGCACCATTATTGTATTTTATGCTTCTGGCGTAGACTTCATAGGCCCTAACTATTTGGTCTGGTGGAGCAACGCCCTAGAGTGATACCTAGGTTACCCGGAACGTAGAAATGACCAGTACTTTCACACTGGTTGCAGTCATTCGTTGTATACAATTGAAAAACTGTTCTATTTATTTTGCATTTTATGCTTCGAGCGTTGACTTCTAAGGCCCTAACTATTCGATCTGGTGGAGCAACACCCTACAGTGAAGCCTAGGTTGCCCGGAACGTAGAAATGACCATAACATCACACTGGTTGCTATTATTCGTTTTATACGATGAAAAAACTGTTATATTTATATTGCATTTTATTCTTCTGCCGTTGACTTCTTAGGCCCTGTCTGTTCGATCTGGTGGAACAGCGCCCTAGAGTGAAGTCTAGGTTGCCCGGAACGTAGAAATGACCATAACTTTCACACTGGTTGCCATTATTCGTTTTATAGGATGGAAAATCTGTTGTATTTATATCGTATTTTATGCTTCTGGCGTTGACATCTTAGGCCGCAACTATTCCATCTGGTGGAACAACCCCCTATGGTGAAGCCTAGGTTGCCCGGAACGTAGAAATGATCATAACTTTCACACTGGAAACAATTATTCGTTTTATACATGGAACAGCTGTTCTATTTATTTTGTATTTTATGCTTCGGGCGTTGACTTCTAAGGCCCTAACTATTCGATCGGGTGGAGCAACGGACTAGAGTGAAGCCTAGGTTGCCCGGAACGTAGAAATGACCATAGCTTTCACACTGGTTGCTATTATTCGTTTTATACAATGGAATAACTGTTATATTTATATTGTATTTTATGCTTCTGGCGTTGACTTTTTAGGCCCTAACTATTCGATCTGGTGGAACAACGCCCCAGAGTGAAGCCTAGGTTGCCCGGAACGTAGAAATGACCATCACTTTCACACTGGTTGCAATAATTCCTGTTATAGGATGGAAAAACTCTTGTATATTTATTGCATTTTATGCTCGGGGCGTTGACTTCTATGGCCCTACCTATTCGATCTGGTGGAACAACGCCCTAGGGTGAAGCCAGGGTTGCCCGGAACGTAGAAATGACCAACTCTTTCACACTGGAAGCAATTATTCGTTTTATACATGGAAAATCTGTTCTATTTATATTGTATTTTATGCTTCGGGCGTTGACTTCTAAGGCGCTAGCTATTCGATCTGGTGGAGCAACGCCCTAGAGTGAAGCCTAGGTTGCCCGGAACGTAGAAATGACCATAGCTTTCACACTGGTAGCAATTATTCGTTTTATACATGGAAGAACTGTTCTATTTATTTCGTATTTTATGCTTCTGGCGTTGACTTCTAAAGCCCTAACTATTCGATCTGGTGGAACAACGCCCTATGGTGAAGCCAGGGTTGCCCGGAACGTAGAAATGACCATAGCTTTCACACTGGTAGCAATTATTCGTTTTATACATGGAAGAACTGTTCTATTTATTTTGTATTTTATGCTTCGGGCGTTGACTTCTGAGGCCATAACTATTCGATCGGGTGGAGCAACGGCCTAGAGTGAAGCCTAGGCTGCCCGAAACGTAGAAATGACCATAGCTTTCACACTGGTTGCTATTATTCGTTTTATACAATGGAATAACTGTTATATTTATATTGTATTTTATGCTTCTGGCGTTGACTTCTTAGGCCCTAACTATTCGATCTGGTGGAACAACGCCCCAGAGTGAAGCCTAGGTTGCCCGGAACGTAGAAATGACCGTTACTTTCACACTGTTTGCAAATATACATTATATACGATGGAAAGGCTGTTGTATTTATATTGTATTTTATGCTTCCGGCGTTGACTTCTTAGGCCCCAACTATTTAACCTGGTGGAACACCGCCCTAGAGTGAAGCCTAGGTTGCCCGGAACGTAGAACATACCATTACCTTCACACTGGTTGCAATTATTCCTGTTATGCGATGGAACAACTGTTGTATTTATATTGCATTTTATGATTCTGGCGTTGACTTCTTAGGCCCTAACTATCCAATCTGGTGGAGCAACGCCCAAGGGTGATGCCTAGGTTGCCCGGAACGTAGAAATGACCATTAGCTTCACGCTTGCTGCAATTATTCCTGTTATACGATGAAAAAACTGTTGTATTTTTAATGCATTTTATGCTTCAGGCGTTGACTTCTACGGCCGTAGGTATTCGATGTGGCCGAGTAACGCCCTAGAGTGAAACCTGGGTTACCCGGATCGTAGAAAGACCATCACTTTCACACTGGTTGCAATTATTCCTGTTATACGATGGTAAACCTGTTGCATTTTTATTGTATTGTATGCTTCAGGCGATGACGTCTAAGGCCCTAACTATTCCATCTGGTGGAACAACGCCCTAGGGTGAAGCCTAGGTTGCCCGGAACGTAGAAATGAGCAACTCTTTCACACTGGTAGCAATTATTCGTTTTATACATGGAAAAGCTGTTACTTAAATATTGCATTTTATGCTTCTGGCGTTGACTTCTTAGGCCCTAACTATTCGATCTCGTGGAGCATCGTCCTAGAGTGAAGCCTAGGTTGCCCGGAACGTAGAAATGACCACTACTTTCACACTGTTTGCAACTATTCATTTAATATGATGGAAAAGCTGTTGTATTTATATCGTATTTTATGCTTCGGGGGTTGACTTCTTAGGCCCTAACATTTCGATCTGGTGGAGCAACGCCCTACAGCGAAGCCTAGGTTGCCCGGAACGTAGATATGACCATTACCGTCACACAGGTTGCAATTATTCGTTTTATACGGTGTAAAGGCTGTTGTGTTTATTTTGTATTTTATTCTTCTGGTGTTGACTTCTTAGGCCCTATCTATTCGATCTGGTGGGACAACGCCGTAGAGTGAAGCCCGGAACGTAGAAATGACCATTAGTATCACACTGTTTGCAATTATTCCTTTTACACGAAGGAAAAGCTGTTGTATTTATATCGTATTTTATGCTTCTGGCGTTGACTTCTTATGACCTAACTATTCGATCTGGCGGAGCAACGCCCTGGAGTGAAACCTAGGTCGCCCGGAACGTAGGAATGAGCATAACTATCACACTGGTTGCAATTATTCGTTTTATACGATGGAAAAGCTGCCGTATTTATATCGTATTTTATGCTTCTGGCGTTGACTTCTTAGGCGCTAACTATTCCATCTGGTGGAACAACGCCCTAGGGTGACGCCTAGGTTGCCTGGAAAGTAGAAATGACCATAACTTCCACACTGGTAGAAATTATTCGTTTTATACGATTGAAAAACTGTACCATTTATTTTGTATTTTATGCTTCGGGCGTTGACTTCTAAGGCCCTAACTGTTCGATCTGGTGGGGCAACGCACTAGAGCGAAGCCTAGGTTGCCCGGAACGTAGAAATGACCATCACTTTCAAACTGGTTGCAATTATTCCTGTTATACGATGGAAAAACTGTTGTATTTTTATTGCATTTTATGCTTCGGGCATTGACTTCTAACGCCCTAACTATTCAATCTGTGGGAGCTACGCCCTAGGGTGAAGCCTAGGTTGCCCGGAACGTAGAAATGACCATAACGTTCACACTGGTAGCAATTATTCGTTTTACACATTGAAAAACAGTTCTATTTTTTTGTATTTTATGCTTCGGGCGTTGACTTCTAAGGCCCTAACTATTCGCTCTGGTGGAGCAACGCCCTAGAGTGAAGCCTAGGTTTCCCGGGAAGTTGAAATGACCAGTACTTTCACACTGTTTGCAGTTATTCCTGTTGTATGATGGAAAAACTGTTGCATCTTTATTGTATTTTATGCTTCTGGCGTTGACTTCTAAGGCCCTAACTATTCGATCTGGTGGAGCAACGCCCTAGAGTGAAGCCTAGGTTGCCCGGAACGTAGAAATGACCAGTACTTTCACACTGGTTGCAGTTATTCGTTTTATACAATGGAAAAACTGTTCCATTTATTTTGCATTTTATGCTTCTGGCGGTGACCTCTTAGGCCCTAACTATTCCATCTGGTGGAACAACGCCCTGGAGTGAAGCCTATGTTGCCCGGAACGTAGAAATGACCATAACTTTCACACTGGTAGCAATTATTCGTTATATACATCAAAAAACTGATCTATTTATTTTGTATTTTATGCTTTGGGCGTTGACTTCTAAGGCCCTACCTATCCGATCAGGCGGAGCAACGCCCTCGAGTGAAGCGTAGGTTGCCCGGAACGTAGAAATGACCATAACTTCACACTGGTTGCTATTATTCATTTTATACGATGAAAAAACTGTTATATTTATATTGCATTTTATGCTTCTGGCGTTGACTTCTTAGGCCCTAACTGTTCCATCTGGTGGAACAACGCACTAGGGTGAAGCCTAGGTTGCCCGGAACGTAGAAATGTCCATAACTTTCACTTTGGTAGCAATTATTCGTTTTATACAATGGAAAACTGTTCTATTTATTTTGCATTTTATGCTTCGGGCGTTGACTTCTAAGTCCCTAACTATTCGATCTGGTGGAGCAACGCCCTAGAGTGAAGCCTAGGTTGCCCAGAACGTAGAACATACGATTACCTTCACACTGGTTGCATTATGCCTGTCATACGATGGAAAAACTGTTGCACCATTATTGTATTTTATGCTTCTGGCGTAGACTTCATAGGCCCTAACTATTTGATCTGGTGGAGCAACGCCCTAGAGTGATACCTAGGTTACCCGGAACGTAGAAATGACCAGTACTTTCACACTGGTTGCAGTTATTCGTTTTATACGATGGAAAAGCTGTTGTATTTATACCGTATTTTATGCTTCTGTCGTCGACTTCTTAGGCCCCAACTATTCCATCTGGTGGAACAACGCCCTGAGGTGAAGCCTAGGTTGCCCGGGACGTAGAAATGACCATAAGTTTCACACTGGAAGCAATTATTCGTTTTATACATGGAAAAGCTGTTCTATTTTTTTGTATTTTATGCTTCGGGCGTTGACTTCTAAGGCCCTAGCTATTCGATCTGGTGGAGCAAAGCCCTAGAGTGAAACCTAGGTTTCCCGGAACGTAGAAATGACCAGTACTTTCACAATGTTTGCAGTTATTCCTGTTGTACGATGGAAAAACTGTTGCATCCTTATTGTATTTTATGCTTCTGGCGTTGACTTCTTAGGACCTAACCATTCGATCTGGAGGAGCAAGGCCCTAGAGTGAAACCTAGGTTACCCGGAACGTAGAAATGACCAGTACTTTCACACTGTTTGCAGTTATTCCTGTTGTACGATGGAAAAACTGTTGCATCCTTATTGTATTTTATGCTTCTGGCGTTGACTTCTTAGGACCTAACCATTAGATCTGGAGGAGCAAGGCCCTAGAGTGAAGCCTAGGTTGCCCGGAACGTAGAAATGACCATAACTTTCACACTGGTTACCATTATTCGTTTTATACGATGGAAAAGCTGTTGTATTTACATCGTATTTTATGCTTCTGGCGTTGACTTCTAAGGCCCTAACTATTCGATCTGGTGGAGCAACGCCCTAGAGTGAAGCCTAGGTTTCCCGGAACGTAGAAATGACCATAACGTTCACACTGGTAGCAATTATTCGTTTTACACATGGAAAAACTGTTCTATTTTTTTGTATTTTATGCTTCGGGCGTTGACTTCTAAGGCCCTAGCTGTTCGATCTGGTGGAGCAACGCCCTAGAGTGAAACCTAGGTTACCCGGAACGTAGAAATGACCAGTACTTTCACACTGTTTGCAGTTATTCCTGTTGTACGATGGAAAAACTGTTGCATCTTTATTGTATTTTATGCTTCTGGCGTTGACTTCTAAGGCCCTAACTATTCGATCTGGTGGGGCAACGCCCTAGAGTGAAGCCTAGGTTGCCCGGAACGTAGAAATGACCAGTACTTTCACACTGTTTGCAATTATTCATTTTATACGATGGAAAAGCTGTTGTATTTATATTGTATTTTATGCTCCTGGCGTTGACTTCTAAGGCCGTAGCTATTAGATGTGGCGGAGCAACGCCCTAGAGTGAAGCCTAGGTTGCCCGGAACGTAGAAATGACCATAACTTTCACACTGGTAGCAATTATTCGTTATATACATGGAAAAACTGTTCCATTTATTTTGTATTTTATGCTTTGGGCGTTGACTTCTAAGGCCCTACCTATCCGATCTGGCGGAGCAACGCCCTCGAGTGAAGCCTAGGTTGCCCGGAACGTAGAAATGACCATAACTTCACACTGGTTGCTATTATTCATTTTATACGATGAAAAAACTGTTATATTTATATTGCATTTTATGCTTCTGGCGTTGACTTCTTAGGCCCTAACTGTTCCATCTGGTGGAACAACGCACTAGGGTGAAGCCTAGGTTGCCCGGAACGTAGAAATGTCCATAACTTTCACTCTGGTAGCAATTATTCGTTTTACACAATGGAAAACTGTTCTATTTATTTTGCATTTTATGCTTCGGGCGTTGACTTCTAAGGCCCTAACTATTCGATCTGGTGGAGCAACGCCCTGGTGTGAAGCCTAGGTTGCCCGGAACGTAGAACATACGATTACCTTCACACCGGTTGCATTATTCCTGTCATACGATGGAAAAACTGTTGCACCATTATTGTATTTTATGCTTCTGGCGTAGACTTCATAGGCCCTAACTATTTGGTCTGGTGGAGCAACGCCCTAGAGTGATACCTAGGTTACCCGGAACGTAGAAATGACCAGTACTTTCACACTGGTTGCAGTCATTCGTTGTATACAATTGAAAAACTGTTCTATTTATTTTGCATTTTATGCTTCGAGCGTTGACTTCTAAGGCCCTAACTATTCGATCTGGTGGAGCAACACCCTACAGTGAAGCCTAGGTTGCCCGGAACGTAGAAATGACCATAACATCACACTGGTTGCTATTATTCGTTTTATACGATGAAAAAACTGTTATATTTATATTGCATTTTATTCTTCTGCCGTTGACTTCTTAGGCCCTGTCTGTTCGATCTGGTGGAACAGCGCCCTAGAGTGAAGTCTAGGTTGCCCGGAACGTAGAAATGACCATAACTTTCACACTGGTTGCCATTATTCGTTTTATAGGATGGAAAATCTGTTGTATTTATATCGTATTTTATGCTTCTGGCGTTGACATCTTAGGCCGCAACTATTCCATCTGGTGGAACAACCCCCTATGGTGAAGCCTAGGTTGCCCGGAACGTAGAAATGATCATAACTTTCACACTGGAAACAATTATTCGTTTTATACATGGAACAGCTGTTCTATTTATTTTGTATTTTATGCTTCGGGCGTTGACTTCTAAGGCCCTAACTATTCGATCGGGTGGAGCAACGGACTAGAGTGAAGCCTAGGTTGCCCGGAACGTAGAAATGACCATAGCTTTCACACTGGTTGCTATTATTCGTTTTATACAATGGAATAACTGTTATATTTATATTGTATTTTATGCTTCTGGCGTTGACTTTTTAGGCCCTAACTATTCGATCTGGTGGAACAACGCCCCAGAGTGAAGCCTAGGTTGCCCGGAACGTAGAAATGACCATCACTTTCACACTGGTTGCAATAATTCCTGTTATAGGATGGAAAAACTCTTGTATATTTATTGCATTTTATGCTCGGGGCGTTGACTTCTATGGCCCTACCTATTCGATCTGGTGGAACAACGCCCTAGGGTGAAGCCAGGGTTGCCCGGAACGTAGAAATGACCAACTCTTTCACACTGGAAGCAATTATTCGTTTTATACATGGAAAATCTGTTCTATTTATATTGTATTTTATGCTTCGGGCGTTGACTTCTAAGGCACTAGCTATTCGATCTGGTGGAGCAACGCCCTAGAGTGAAGCCTAGGTTGCCCGGAACGTAGAAATGACCATAGCTTTCACACTGGTAGCAATTATTCGTTTTATACATGGAAGAACTGTTCTATTTATTTCGTATTTTATGCTTCTGGCGTTGACTTCTAAAGCCCTAACTATTCGATCTGGTGGAACAACGCCCTATGGTGAAGCCAGGGTTGCCCGGAACGTAGAAATGACCATAGCTTTCACACTGGTAGAAATTATTCGTTTTATACATGGAAGAACTGTTCTATTTATTTTGTATTTTATGCTTCGGGCGTTGACTTCTGAGGCCATAACTATTCGATCGGGTGGAGCAACGGCCTAGAGTGAAGCCTAGGCTGCCCGAAACGTAGAAATGACCATAGCTTTCACACTGGTTGCTATTTTTCGTTTTATACAATGGAATAACTGTTATATTTATATTGTATTTTATGCTTCTGGCGTTGACTTCTTAGGCCCTAACTATTCGATCTGGTGGAACAACGCCCCAGAGTGAAGCCTAGGTTGCCCGGAACGTAGAAATGACCGTTACTTTCACACTGTTTGCAAATATACATTATATACGATGGAAAGGCTGTTGTATTTATATTGTATTTTATGCTTCCGGCGTTGACTTCTTAGGCCCCAACTATTTAACCTGGTGGAACACCGCCCTAGAGTGAAGCCTAGGTTGCCCGGAACGTAGAACATACCATTACCTTCACACTGGTTGCAATTATTCCTGTTATGCGATGGAACAACTGTTGTATTTATATTGCATTTTATGATTCTGGCGTTGACTTCTTAGGCCCTAACTATCCAATCTGGTGGAGCAACGCCCAAGGGTGATGCCTAGGTTGCCCGGAACGTAGAAATGACCATTAGCTTCACGCTTGCTGCAATTATTCCTGTTATACGATGTAAAAACTGTTGTATTTTTAATGCATTTTATGCTTCAGGCGTTGACTTCTACGGCCGTAGGTATTCGATGTGGCCGAGTAACGCCCTAGAGTGAAACCTGGGTTACCCGGATCGTAGAAAGACCATCACTTTCACACTGGTTGCAATTATTCCTGTTATACGATGGTAAACCTGTTGCATTTTTATTGTATTGTATGCTTCAGGCGATGACGTCTAAGGCCCTAACTATTCCATCTGGTGGAACAACGCCCTAGGGTGAAGCCTAGGTTGCCCGGAACGTAGAAATGAGCAACTCTTTCACACTGGTAGCAATTATTCGTTTTATACATGGAAAAGCTGTTATTTAAATATTGCATTTTATGCTTCTGGCGTTGACTTCTTAGGCCCTAACTATTCGATCTCGTGGAGCATCGTCCTAGAGTGAAGCCTAGGTTGCCCGGAACGTATAAATGACCACTACTTTCACACTGTTTGCAACTATTCATTTAATATGATGGAAAAGCTGTTGTATTTATATCGTATTTTATGCTTCGGGGGTTGACTTCTTAGGCCCTAACATTTCGATCTGGTGGAGCAACGCCCTACAGCGAAGCCTAGGTTGCCCGGAACGTAGATATGACCATTACCGTCACACAGGTTGCAATTATTCGTTTTATACGGTGTAAAGGCTGTTGTGTTTATTTTGTATTTTATTCTTCTGGTGTTGACTTCTTAGGCCCTATCTATTCGATCTGGTGGGACAACGCCGTAGAGTGAAGCCCGGAACATAGAAATGACCATTAGTATCACACTGTTTGCAATTATTCCTTTTACACGAAGGAAAAGCTGTTGTATTTATATCGTATTTTATGCTTCTGGCGTCGACTTCTAAGGACCTAACTATTCGATCTGGTGGAGCAACGCCCTAGAGTGAAGCCTAGGTTGCTCGGAATGTAGAAATGACCATAACTTCCACACTGGTTGCAATTATTCGTTTTATACGATGAAAAAACTGTTGCATCTTTATCGTATTTTATGCTTCTGGCGTTGACTTCTTAGGCCGTACCTATTGGATCTGGTGGAGCAACGCCCTGGAGTGAAACCTAGGTTGCCCGGAACGTAGAAATGACTATCACTTTCATACTGGTTGCAATTATTCGTTTTATATGATGGAAAAACTGTTGTAGTTATATTGTATTTTATGCTTCTGGCGTTCACTTCTTAGGCCCTAACTATTCGATCTGGTGGAACAACGCCCTAGGGTGAAGCCTAGGTTGCCCGGAACGTAGAAATGACCATAACTTTTACACTGCTTGCATTTATTCGTTTTATAGAATGGAAAAACTGTTCTATTTATTTTGCGTCTTATGCTCCGGGCGTTGACTTCTAAGGCCCTAACTGATTGATCTGGAGGTGCAACGCCCTACAGTGAAGCCTAGATTGCCCGGTACGTAGAAATGACCATTACTTTCACACTGTTTGCAAATATACATTATATACGATGGAAAATCTGTTGTATTTATGTTGTATTTTATGCTTCTGGCGTTGACTTCTTAGGCCCTAACTATTTGATCTGGTGGAGCAACGCCCTAAAGTGAAGCCTAGGTTGCCCGCAACGTAGAAGTGACCATAACTTTCACACTGGTTGCAATTATTCATTTAATATGATGGAAAAGCTGTTGTATTTATATCGTATTTTAAGCTTCGGGCGTTGTCTACTTAGGCCCTAACATTTCGATCTGGTGGAGCAACGCCGTACAGTAAAGCCTAGGTTGCCCGGAACGTAGATATGACCATAACCTTCACACAGGTTGCAATTATCCGTTTTATACGGTGTAAAGGCTGTTGTGTTTATTTTGTATTTTATTTTTCTGGTGTTGACTTCTTAGGCCCTAACTATCCGATCTGGAGGAACAACGCCGTAGAGTGAAGCCTAGGTTGCCCGGAACGAAGAAATGACCATTACTTTCACACTGTTTGCAATTATTCCTTTTATAGGATGGAAAAGCTGTTGTATCTATATCGTATTTTATGCTCCTGGCGTTGACTTCTAAGCCCCTAGCTAATCGATCTGGTGGTGCAAAGCACTAGAGTGAAGCCTAGGTTGCCTGGAACGGAGAAATAACAATAACTTTCACACTGGTTGCTATTATTCGTTTTATACGATGGAAAACCTGTTATATTTATATTGTATTTTATGCTTCTGGCGTTGACTTCTACGGCCGTAGCTATTCGATGTGGCCGAGTAACGCCCTAGAGTGAAACCTGGGTTACCCGGATCGTAGAAATGACCATCACTTTCACACTGGTTGCAATTATTCGTGTTATACGATGGTAAACCTGTTGTATTTTTATTATATTGTATGCTTCAGGCTATGACTTCTAAGGCCCTAACTATTCCATCTGGTGTAACAACGCCCTAGGGTGAAGCCTAGGTTGCCCGGAACGTAGAAATGACCAACTCTTTCACACTGGTAGCAATTATTCGTTTTATATGATGGAAAACCTGTTGTATTTTTGTTGCATTTTATGCTTCCGGCGTTGACTTCTAAGGCCCTAACTATTCAATCTGTTGGAGCAACGCCCTAGGCTCAAGCCTAGGTTGCCCGGAAGTTTGAAATGACATTAACTTTCATACTGGTTGCAATTATTCGTTTTATACGATGGAAAAACTGTTGTATTTTGTATCGTATTTTATGCTTCGCGCGTTTATTTCTAAGGCCCTCACTATTCGATCTGGTGGAGCAACGCCCTAGAGTGAAATCTAGGTTGCCCGGAACGTAGAAATAACCACAACTTTCATACTTGTTGCAATTATTCGTTTTATACGATGGAAAATCTGTTGTATTTATATTGTTTTTTATGCTTCTGGCGTTGATTTCTAAGGCCGTAACTATTCAATCTGTTGGAGCAACGCCCTAGGGTGTAGCCTAGGTTGCCCGGAAAGTAGAAATGACCACAACTTTCATACTGGTTGCAATTACTCGTTTTATATGATGGAAAAACTGTTGTATTTATATTGTATTTTATGCTTCTGGCGTTCACTTCTTAGGCCCTAACTATTCGATGTGGTGGAGCAACGCCCTAGAGTGAAGCCGAGGTTGCCCGGAACGTAGAAATGACCATAACTTTCTCACTGGTTGCTACTATTCGTTTTAAACGATGGAAGAGCTGTTGTATTAATATTGCATTTTATGCTTCTGGCGTTGACTTCTTGGCCCTAACTACTCGATCTGGTGGAGTAATGCCTCACAGTTAAGGCTAGGATGCCCGAATCTCCGAAATGATCATTACTTTCACACTGGTTGCAATTATTCATGCTATACGATGGAAAAACTGTTGCATTCTTGTTGTATTTTCTGTTTCTGCCTTCGACTTCTAAGGTCCTAGCTATTCGATCTGGTGGGGCAACGTCCAAGAGTGAAGCCTATGTTGCGCGGAACGTAGAAATGACCATAACTTTCACACTGGTTGCAATTATTCGTTTTATACGATGAAAAAGCTGTTGTATTCATATCGTATTTTATGTCTCTGGCGTTGACTTCTTAGGCCCTAACTATTCGAACTGGTGGAGCAATGCCATAGAGTGAAACGTACGTTGCCCAGAACGTAGAAATGACCATTACTTTCACACTGTTTGCAACTATTCATTTTATACAATGGAAAAACTGTTGTACTTATATTGTATTTTATTCTTCTGGCGTTGAATTCCAAGTCCCTAGCTATTCGATCTGGTGGAGCAACACCCTACAGTCAAGCTGAGGTTGCCCGGAACGTAGAAATGACCATAACATTCACACCGGTTGCAATTATTCATGCTATACGTTGGAAAAACTGTTGCATTTTTATTGTAATTTATGCTTCTAGCGTTGACTTGTAAGGCTTTAGCTATTCGATGTGGTGGAGCAACGCCCTAGAGTGAAGCCTAGGTTGTCCGGAACGTAGAACTGACCATAACTTTCACACTGGTTGCTACTATTCGTTTTATACGATGGAAGAGCTGTTGTATTAATATTGCATTTTATGCTTCTGGCGTTGACTTCTTAGGCCCTAACTACTCGATCTGGTGGAGTAATGCCTCACAGTTAAGACTAGGATGCCCGAATCTCCGAAATGATCGTTACTATCACACTGGTTGCAATTATTCATGCTATACGATGGAAAAACTGTTGCATTCTTGTTGTATTTTCTGTTTCTGGCTTCGACTTCTAAGGTCCTAGCTATTCGATCTGGTGGGGCAACGTCCAAGAGTGAAGCCTATGTTGCGCGGAGCGTAGAAATGACCACAACTTTTACACTGGTTGCAATTACTCTTTGTATACAATGGAAAAACCGTTGTATCTATATTGTATTTTATGCTTCTGGCGTTGACTTCCTAGGTCCTAACTATTCTATATGGAGGAGCAATGCCATAGAGTGAAGCGTAGGTTGCCCAGAACGTAGAAATGAACATTACTTTCACACTGGTTGCAATTATTCCTCTTATACGATGGAAAAACTGTTGTATTCTTATTGTATTTTATGCTTCTGGCGTTGAATTCTAAGTCCATAGATATTCGATCTGGAGGAGCAGCACCCTTGTGTGAAGCCTAGGTTGCCCGGAACGTAGAAATGACCATTACTTTCACACTGTTTGCAATTATTCATTTTATACGATGGAAAAGCTGTTGAATTTATATTGTATTTTATGCTTCTGGCGTTGACTTCTAAGGCCGTAGCTATTAGCTGTGGTGGAGCAACGCCCTACAGTGACGCCTAGGTTGCCCGGAACGTAGAAATGACCATTAATTTCACAATGTTTGCAATTATTCATTTTATACAATGGAAAAACTGTTGTACTTATATTGTATTTTATCCTTCTGGCGTTGAATTCCAAGTCGCTAGCTATTGGATCTGGTGGAACAACGACCTAGATTGAAAACTAGGTTGCTCGTAATGTAGCAATGACCATAACTTACACACTGGTCCCAATTATTCGTTTTATACGAAGGAAAAGCTGTTGTATTTTGTATCGTATTTTATGCTTCGGGCGTTGACTTCTAAGGCCCTCACTATGCGATCTGGTGGAGCAACGCCCTAGAGTGAAACCTAGGTTGCCCAGATCGTAGAAATGACCAACACTTTCACACTGGTTGCAATTATTCCTGTTATACGATGGAAAAACTCTTGTATATTTATTGTATTTTATGCTTCGGGCGTTGACTTCCATGGCCCTACCTATTCAATCTGGTGGAGCAACACCCTACAGTCAAGCCTAGGTTGCCCAGAACCTAGAAATGACCATAACTTTCACACTGGTTGCAATTATTCGTTTTATACGATGGAAAAGCTGTTGTATTCATATCGTATTTTATGTCTCTGGCGTTGACTTCTTAGGCCCTAACTATTCGAACTGGTGGAGCAATGCCATGGAGTGAAACGTACGTTGCCCAGAACGTAGAAATGACCATTACTTTCACACTGTTTGCATTTATTCATTTTATACGATGGAAAAACTGTTGTATTTATATTGTATTTTATGCTTCTGGCGCTGACTTCTAGGGTACTAACTATTCGATCTGGTGGAGCAGCGCCCTAGGGTGAAGCCTAGGTTGCCCGGAACGTGGAAATGACCATAACTTTCACACTTGTTGCAATTACTCTTTTTATACAATGGAAAAACTGTTGTATCTATATTGTATTTTATGCTTCTGGCGTTGACTTCTAAGGCCGTAGCTATTCGATGTGGTGGAGCAACGCCCTAGATTGAAGCCTAGGTTGCACGGAAAGTAGAAATGACCATAACTTTCACACTGGTTGCAATTATTCGTTTTATACGATGGAAAAGCTGTTGTATTCATATCGTATTTTATGCCTCTGGCGTTGACTTCTTAGGCCCTAACTAGTCGAACTGGTGGAGCAATGCCATAGAGTGAAACGTACGTTGACCAGAACGTAGAAATGACCATTACTTTCACACTGGTTGCAATTATTCCTCTTATACAATGGAAAAACAGTTGCATTTTTATTGTATTTTATGTTTCTGGCGTTGAATTCTAAGTCCATAGCTATTCGATCTGGTGGAGCCACGCCCTAGAGTGAAGCCTAGGTTGCCCGGAACGTAGAAATGACCATTACTTTCACACTGTTTGCAATTATTCATTTTATACGATGGAAAAGCTGTTGAATTTATAATGTATTTTATGCTTCTGGCGTTGACTTCTAAGGCCGTAGCTATTAGCTGTGGTGGAGCGACGCCCTACAGTGACGCCTAGGTTGCCCGGAACGTAGAAATGACCATTAATTTCACAATGTATGCAATTATTCATTTTATACAATGGAAAAACTGTTGTACTTATATTGTATTTTATTCTTCTGGCGTTGAATTCCAAGTCCCTAGCTATTCAATCTGGTGGAGCAACGCCCTAGAGTGAAACCTAGGTTGCTCGGAATGTAGAAATGACCATAACTTTCACACTGGTCCCAATTATTCGTTTTATACGATGGAAAAGCTGTTGTATTTTGTATCGTATTTTATGTTTCGGGCGTTGACTTCTAAGGCCCTAACTATTCGATCTGGTGCAGCAACGCCCTAGAGTGAAGCCTAGGTTGCCCGGAACGTAGAAATGACCAGAACTTTCACACTGGTTGCAATTATTCCAGTTATACGATGGAAAAGCTCTTGTATATTTAATGTATTTTATGCGTCGGGCGTTGACTTCTATGGACCTACCTATTCGATCTGGTGGAGCAACACCCTACAGTCAAGCTTAGGTTGCCCGGAACGTAGAAATGACCATAACATTCACACCGGTTGCAATTATTCATGCTATACGTTGGAAAAACTGTTGCATTTTTATTGTAATTTATGCTTCTAGCGTTGACTTGTAAGGCCGTAGCTATTCGATGTGGTGGAGCAACGCACTAGAGTGAAGCCTAGGTTGTCCGGAACGTAGAACTGACCATAACTTTCACACTGGTTGCTACTATTCGTTTTATACGATGGAAGAGCTGTTGTATTAATATTGCATTTTATGCTTCTGGCGTTGACTTCTTGGCCCTAACTACTCGATCTGGTGGAGTAATGCCTCACAGTTAAGGCTAGGATGCCCGAATCTCCGAAATGATCATTACTTTCACACTGGTTGCAATTATTCATGCTATACGATGGAAAAACTGTTGCATTCTTGTTGTATTTTCTGTTTCTGCCTTCGACTTCTAAGGTCCTAGCTATTCGATCTGATGGGGCAACGTCCAAGAGTGAAGCCTATGTTGCGCGGAACGTAGAAATGACCATAACTTTCACACTGGTTGCAATTACTCTTTGTATACAATGGAAAAACCGTTGTATCTATATTGTATTTTATGCTTCTGGCGTTGACTTCCTAGGTCCTAACTATTCTATATGGTGGACCAATGCCATAGAGTGAAACGTAGGTTGCCCAGAACGTAGAAATGAACATTACTTTCACACTGGTTGCAATTATTCCTCTTATACGATGGAAAAACTGTTGTATTTTTATTGTATTTTATGTCTCTGGCGTTGACTTCTTAGGCCCTAACTATTCGAACTGGTGGAGCAATGCCATAGAGTGAAACGTACGTTGCCCAGAACGTAGAAATGACCATTACTTTCACACTGGTTGCAATTATTCCTCTTATACAATGGAAAAACAGTTGTATTTTTATTGTATTTTATGTTTCTGGCGTTGAATTCTAAGTCCATAGCTATTCGATCTGGTGGAGCAACGCCCTAGAGTGAAGCCTAGGTTGCCCGGAACGTAGAAATGACCATTACTTTCACACTGTTTGCAATTATTCATTTTATACGATGGAAAAGCTGTTGAGTTTATAATGTATTTTATGCTTCTGGCGTTGACTTCTAAGGCCGTAGCTATTAGCTGTGGTGGAGCGACGCCCTGCAGTGACGCCTAGGTTGCCCGGAACGTAGAAATGACCATTAATTTCACAATGTATGCAATTATTCATTTTATACAATGGAAAAACTGTTGTACTTATATTGTATTTTATTCTTCTGGCGTTGAATTCCAAGTCCCTAGCTATTCAATCTGGTGGAGCAACGCCCTAGAGTGAAACCTAGGTTGCTCGGAATGTAGAAATGACCATTAATTTCACACTGGTTGCAATTATTCCTGTTATACGATGGAAAAGCTCTTGTATATTTAATGTATTTTATGCGTCGGGCGTTGACTTCTATGGACCTACCTATTCGATCTGGTGGAGCAACACCCTACAGTCAAGCTTAGGTTGCCCGGAACGTAGAAATGACCATAACATTCACACCGGTTGCAATTATTCATGCTATACGTTAGAAAAACTGTTGCATTTTTATTGTAATTTATGCTTCTAGCGTTGACTTGTAAGGCCGTAGCTATTCGATGTGGTGGAGCAACGCCCTAGAGTGAAGCCTAGGTTGTCCGGAACGTAGAACTGACCATAACTTTCACACTGGTTGCTACTAATCGTTTTATACGATGGAAGAGCTGTTGTATTAATATTGCATTTTATGCTTCTGGCGTTGACTTCTTTGGCCCTAACTACTCGATCTGGTGGAGTAATTCCTCACAGTTAAGACTAGGATGCCCGAATCTCCGAAATGATCGTTACTATCACACTGGTTGCAATTATTCATGCTATACGATGGAAAAACTGTTGCATTCTTGTTGTATTTTCTGTTTCTGGCTTCGACTTCTAAGGTCCTAGCTATTCGATCTGGAGGAGCAACGCCCTAGTGTTTAGCCTAGGTTGCCCGGAACGTAGAAATGACCATTAATTTCACACTGTTTGCAATTATTCATTTTATACGATGGAAAAGCTGTTGAATTTATATTGTATTTTATGCTTCTGGCGTTGTCTTCTAAGGCCGTAGCTATTAGCTGTGGTGGAGCAACGCCCTGCAGTGACGCCTAGGTTGCCCGGAACGTAGAAATGTCCATTAATTTCACAATGTTTGCAATTATTCATTTTATACAATGGAAAAACTGTTGTACTTATATTGTATTTTATCCTTCTTGCGTTGAATTCCAAGTCGCTAGCTATTGGATCTGGTGGAACAACGACCTAGATTGAAAACTAGGTTGCTCGTAATGTAGCAATGACCATAACTTTCACACTGGTCCCAATTATTCGTTTTATACGAAGGAAAAGCTGTTGTATTTTGTATCGTATTTTATGCTTCGGGCGTTGACTTCTAAGGCCCTCACTATTCGATCTGGTGGAGCAGCGCCCTAGAGTAAACCTAGGTTGCCCAGATCGTAGAAATGACCAACACTTTCACACTGGTTGCAATTATTCCTGTTATACGATGGAAAAACTCTTGTATATTTATTGTATTTTATGCTTCGGGCGTTGACTTCCATGGCCCTACCTATTCAATCTGGTGGAGCAACACCCTACAGTCAAGCCTAGGTTGCCCAGAACCTAGAAATGACCATAACCTTCACACTGGTTGCAATTATTCGTTTTATACGATGGAAAAGCTGTTGTATTCATATCGTATTTTATGTCTCTGGCGTTGACTTCTTAGGCCCTAACTATTCGAACTGGTGGAGCAATGCCATAGAGTGAAACGTACGTTGCCCAGAACGTAGAAATGACCATTACTTTCACACTGTTTGCAATTATTCATTTTATACGATGGAAAAACTGTTGTATTTATATTGTATTTTATGCTTCTGGCGCTGACTTTCTAGGGTACTATCTATTCGATCTGGTGGAGCAGCGCCCTAGGGTGAAGCCTAGGTTGCCCGGAACGTGGAAATGACCATAACTTTCACACTTGTTGCAATTACTCTTTTTATACAATGGAAAAGCTGTTGTATCTATATTGTATTTTATGCTTCTGGCGTTGACTTCTAAGGCCGTAGCTATTCGATGTGGTGGAGCAACGCCCTAGATTGAAGCCTAGGTTGCACGGAAAGTAGAAATGACCATAACTTTCACACTGGTTGCAATTATTCGTTTTATACGATGGAAAAGCTGTTGTATTCATATCGTATTTTATGCCTCTGGCGTTGACTTCTTAGGCCCTAACTATTCGAACTGGTGGAGCAATGCCATAGAGTGAAACGTACGTTGCCCAGAACGTAGAAATGACCATTACTTTCACACTGGTTGCAATTATTCCTCTTATACAATGGAAAAACAGTTGTATTTTTATTGTATTTTATGTTTCTGGCGTTGAATTCTAAGTCCATAGCTATTCGATCTGGTGGAGCAACGCCCTAGAGTGAAGCCTAGGTTGCCCGGAACGTAGAAATGACCATTACTTTCACACTGTTTGCAATTATTCATTTTATACGATGGAAAAGCTGTTGAATTTATAATGTATTTTATGCTTCTGGCGTTGACTTCTAAGGCCGTAGCTATTAGCTGTGGTGGAGCGACTCCCTACAGTGACGCCTAGGTTGCCCGGAACGTAGAAATGACCATTAATTTCACAATGTTTGCAATTATTCATTTTATACAATGGAAAAACTGTTGTACTTATATTGTATTTTATCCTTCTTGCGTTGAATTCCAAGTCGCTAGCTATTGGATCTGGTGGAACAACGACCTAGATTGAAAACTAGGTTGCTCGTAATGTAGCAATGACCATAACTTTCACACTGGTCCCAATTATTCGTTTTATACGAAGGAAAAGCTGTTGTATTTTGTATCGTATTTTATGCTTCGGGCGTTGACTTCTAAGGCCCTCACTATTCGATCTGGTGGAGCAGCGCCCTAGAGTAAACCTAGGTTGCCCAGATCGTAGAAATGACCAACACTTTCACACTGGTTGCAATTATTCCTGTTATACGATGGAAAAACTCTTGTATATTTATTGTATTTTATGCTTCGGGCGTTGACTTCCATGGCCCTACCTATTCAATCTGGTGGAGCAACACCCTACAGTCAAGCCTAGGTTGCCCAGAACCTAGAAATGGCCATAACTTTCACACTGGTTGCAATTATTCGTTTTATACGATGGAAAAGCTGTTGTATTCATATCGTATTTTATGTCTCTGGCGTTGACTTCTTAGGCCCTAACTATTCGAACTGGTGGAGCAATGCCATAGAGTGAAACGTACGTTGCCCAGAACGTAGAAATGACCATTACTTTCACACTGTTTGCAATTATTCATTTTATACAATGGAAAAACTGTTGTATTTATATTGTATTTTATGCTTCTGGCGCTGACTTCTAGGGTACTATCTATTCGATCTGGTGGAGCAGCGCCCTAGGGTGAAGCCTAGGTTGCCCGGAACGTGGAAATGACCATAACTTTCACACTTGTTGCAATTACTCTTTTTATACAATGGAAAAGCTGTTGTATCTATATTGTATTTTATGCTTCTGGCGTTGACTTCTAAGGCCGTAGCTATTCGATGTGGTGGAGCAACGCCCTAGATTGAAGCCTAGGTTGCACGGAAAGTAGAAATGACCATAACTTTCACACTGGTTGCAATTATTCGTTTTATACGATGGAAAAGCTGTTGTATTCATATCGTATTTTATGCCTCTGGCGTTGACTTCTTAGGCCCTAACTATTCGAACTGGTGGAGCAATGCCATAGAGTGAAACGTACGTTGCCCAGAACGTAGAAATGACCATTACTTTCACACTGGTTGCAATTATTCCTCTTATACAATGGAAAAACAGTTGTATTTTTATTGTATTTTATGTTTCTGGCGTTGAATTCTAAGTCCATAGCTATTCGATCTGGTGGAGCAACGCCCTAGAGTGAAGCCTAGGTTGCCCGGAACGTAGAAATGACCATTACTTTCACACTGTTTGCAATTATTCATTTTATACGATGGAAAAGCTGTTGAATTTATAATGTATTTTATGCTTCTGGCGTTGACTTCTAAGGCCGTAGCTATTAGCTGTGGTGGAGCGACGCCCTACAGTGACGCCTACGTTGCCCGGAACGTAGAAATGACCATTAATTTCACAATGTTTGCAATTATTCATTTTATACAATGGAAAAACTGTTGTACTTATATTGTATTTTATTCTTCTGGCGTTGAATTCCAAGTCCCTAGCTATTCGATCTGGTGGAGCAACGCCCTAGAGTGAAGCCTAGGTTGCCCGGAACGTAGAAATGACCAGAACTTTCACACTGGTTGCTATTATTCGTTTTATACGATGGAAAAACTGTTATATTTATATTGTATTTTATTCTTCTGGCGTTGAATTCCAAGTCCCTAGCTATTCGATCTGGTGGAGCAACGCCCTAGAGTGAAACCTAGGTTGCTCGGAATGTAGAAATGACCATAACTTTCACACTGGTCCCAATTATTCGTTTTATACGATGGAAAAGCTGTTGTATTTTGTATCGTATTTTATGCTTCGGGCGTTGACTTCTATGGCCCTACCTATTTGATCTGGTGGAGCAACACCCTACAGTCAAGCCTAGGTTGCCCAGAACGTAGAAATGAACATAACTTTAACACTGGTAGCAATTATTCGTTTTATACAATGGAAAAACTGTTCTATTTATTTTGTATTTTAAGCTTCGGGCGTTGACTTCTATGGCCCTACCTATTCCATGTGGTGGAGTGACACCCTACAGTCAAGCCTAGGTTTCCCGGAACGTAGAAATGAAAATAACATTCACACCGGTTGCAATTATTCATGCTATACGATGGAAAAACTGTTGCATTTTTATCGTATTTTATGCTTCTAGCGTTGACTTCTAAGGCCGTAGCTATTCGATGTGGTGGAACAACGCCCTAGACTGAAGCCTATGTTGTCCGGGACGTAGAAATGACCATTACCTTCACACTGTGTGCTATCATTCATTTTATACGATGGAAAAGGTGTTGTATTTATATTGTATTTTATGCTTCTGGCGTTTACTTCTAAGGCCGTAGCTATTAGATGTGGTGGAGTAACGCCCTAGAGTGACGCCTAGGTTGCCTGGAACGTAGAAATGACCATTACTTTCACAATGTTTCCAATTATTCATTTTATACAATGGAAAAACTGTTGTACTTATATTGTATTTTATTCTTATGACGTTGAATTCTAAGTCCCTAGCTTTGCGATCTGGTGGAGCAACGCCATAGAGTGAAACCTAGGTTGCCCGGAACGTAGAAATTACTCTAACTTTCACACTGATAGCAATTATTCGTTTTATACGATGGAAAAGCTGTTCTATTTATGTTGTATTTCATGCTTCGGGCGTTGACTTCTAAGGCCCTAACTATTCAATCTGTTGGAACAACGCCCTAGGGTGAAGCCTAGGTTGCCCGGAAAGTAGAAATGACCATAACTTTCATACTGGTTGCAATTATTCGTTTTATACAATGGAAAAACTGTTGTATTTATATCGTATTTTATGCTTCTGGCGCTGACTTCTAGGGCACTGACGATTCGATCTGGTGGAGCAGCGCCCTAGGGTGAAGCCTAGGTTGCCCGGAAAGTAGAAATAACCACAACTTTCATACTTGTTGCAATTATTCGTTTTGTACGATGGAAAAACTGTTATATTTATATTGTATTTTATGCTTCTGGCGTTGACTTCTAGGGCACTAACTATTCGATCTTGTGGAGCAACGCCCCAGAGTGAAGCCTAGGCTGTCAGAAACGTAGAAATGAACATAACTTTCACACTGGTAGCAATTATTCGTTTTATACAATGGAAAAACTGTTCTATTTATTTTGTATTTTATGCTTCGGGCACTGACTTCTAAGGCCCTAACTATTCGATCTGGTGGAGCAACGCCCTAGAGTGAAGCCTAGGTTGCCCGGAACGTAGAAATGACCAGAACTTTCACACTGGTTGCTATTATTCGTTTTATACGTTGGAAAAACTGTTATATGTATATTGTACTTTATGCTTCTGGCGTTGACTTCTTAGGCCCTCAGTGTTCGATCTGGTGGAGCAACGCCCTAGAGTGAAGCCTAGATTGCCCGGAACGTAGAAATGATCATCACTTTCAAACTGGTTGCAATTAATCCTTTTATACGATGAAAAAACTGTTGTATCTATATTGCATTTTATGCTTCGGGCGTAGACTTCTTAGGCCCTAACTGTTCGATCTGGTGGAGCAACGCCCTAGAGTGAAACCTAGTTTGCCCGGAACGTAGAACTGACCATTACTTTCACACTGGTTGCAATTATTCCTGTTATACGATGGAAAAACTGTTGCATCTTTATTGTATTTTATGCTTCTGGCGTTGACTTCTAAGTCCATAACTATTCGATCTGGCGGAGCAACGCCCTAGAGTGAAGCCTAGCTTGCCCGGAACGTAGAAATGACCATTACTTTCACACTGTTTGCAATTATTCATTTTATACGATGGAAAAGCTGTTGAATTTATAATGTATTTTATGCTTCTGGCGTTGACTTCTAAGGCCGTAGCTATTAGCTGTGGTGGAGCGACGCCCTACAGTGACGCCTAGGTTGCCCGGAACGTAGTAATGACCATCACTTTCACACTGGTTGCAATTATTCCTGTAATACGACGGAAAAGCTCTTGTATATTTAGTGTATTTTATGCTTCGGGCGTTGACTTCTATGGCCCTACCTATTTGATCTGGTGGAGCAACACCCTACAGTCAAGCCTAGGTTGCCCAGAACGTAGAAATGAACATAACTTTAACACTGGTAGCAATTATTCGTTTTATACAATGGAAAAACTGTTCTATTTATTTTGTATTTTATGCTTCTGGCGTTGACTTCTGAGGTACTAACTATTCGATCTAGTGGAGTAACGCCCTAGAGTGAAGCCTATGTTGCCGGAACGTAGAAATGACCATCACTTTCAAACTGGTTGCAATTATTCCTGTTATATGATGGAAGAACTGTTGTATTTTTATTGCATTTTATGCTTCGGGCATTGTCTTCTAAGGCCCTAACTATTCAATCTGTTGGAGCAACGCCCTAGGGTGAAGCCTAGGTTGCCCGGAAAGTAGAAATGACCATAGCTTTCATACTGGTTGCAATTATTCGTTTTATATGATGGAAAAACTGTTGTATTTATATTGTATCTTATGCTTCTGGCGTTCCCTTCTAAGGCCCTAACAATTCGATCTGGTGGAAGAACGACCTAGAGTGAGGCCTAGGTTGCCCGGAACGTAGAACTGACCATAACTTTTACACTGGTTGCTATTATTCGTTCTATACGATGGAAAAATTGTTATATTTATATTGTATCTTATGCTTCTGGCGTTGACTTGCTAGGCCCTAACAATGCGATCTGGTGGAGCAACGCCCTAGAGTGAAGCCTAGGTAGCCCGGAACGTAGAAATGACCATCACTTCCCCTCTGGTAGCAATTATTCGTTTTATACGATGGAAAATCTGTTTTATTTATATTGTATTTTATGCTTCTGGCGCTGACTTCTAAGGCTCTAACTATTCGATCTGGTGGAGCAACGCCCTAGAGTGAAGCCTAGGTGGCCCGGAACGTAGAAATGACCATCACTTTCAAACTGGTTGCAATTATTCGTTTTATACGATGGAAATGCTGTTGCATCTTTATTGTATTTTATGCTTCTGTCTTTGACGTCTAAGGCCGTAGCTATTAGATGTCGTGGAGCAACGCACTAGAGTGACGCCTAGGTTGGCAGGAACGTGGAATGACCATTACTTTCGCAATGTTTGCAATTATTCATTTTATACGATGGAAAAACTGTTGTACTTATATTGTATTTTATGCTTCTGGCGTTGTGTTCTCAGGCCCTAATAATTCGATCTGGTGGAACAACGCCCTAGAGTGAAGCCTAGGTTGCCTGGAACGTACAAATGACAATCACTTTCACAGGGGTTGCAATTATTCCTGTTATATGATGGAAAAACTGTTGTATTTATATTGTATTTTATGCTTCGGGCGTTGACTGCTAAGGCCCTAACTATTCAATCTGTTGGATCAACGCCCTAGAGTGAAGCCTAGGTTGCTCGGAATGTAGAAATGACCATAACATTCACACTGGTTGAAATTATTCGTTTAATACGGTGGAAAAGCTGTTGCATCTTTATTGTATTTTATGATTCTGGCGTTGACTTCTAAGGCCCTAACTATCCGATCTGGTGGAGCAACGCCCTAGAGTGAAGCCTAGGTTGCCCGGAACGTAGAAATGACCATAACTTTCACACTGGTTGCAATTATTCCTGTTATATGATGGAAAAACTGTTGCATTTATATTGTATTTTATGCTTCGTGCGTTGACTTCTAAGGCCCTAACTATTCTATCTGTTGGAGCAACGCCCTAGGGTGAAGCCTAGGTTGCCCGGAAAGTAGAAATGACCATAGCTTTCATACTGGTTGCAATTATTCGTTTTATTTGATGGAAAAACTGTTGTATTTTTATTGCATTTTATGCTTCAGGCGTACACTTCTTAGGCCCTAACTATTCGATCTGGTGGAACAACGCCCTAGGGTGAAGCCTAGGTTGCCCGGAACGTAGAATTGGCCATCACTTTCAAACTGGTTGCAATTATTCCTGTTATATGATGGAAACACTGTTGTATTTTTTTTGCAGTTTATGGTTCGGGCGTTGACTTCGAAGGCCCTAGCTATTCAATCTGTTGGAGCAACGCCCTAGGGTGAAGCCTAGGTTGCTCGGAAAGTAGAAATGACCATAAGTATCATACTGGTTGCAATTATTCGTTTTATACGATGGAAAAACTGTTGTATTTGTATTGTATTTTATGCTTCTGGCGTTGACTTCTAAGGCACTATCTATTCGATCTTGTGGAGCAACGACCTAGAGCGAAGCCTAGGTTGCCCGGAACGTAGAAATGACCAGTACTTTCACACTATTTGCAGTTACTCCTGTTATACGATGGAAAAACTGTTGCATCTTTATTGAATTTTATGCTGCTGGCGTTCACTTCTTAGGCCCTAACTATTCGATCTGGTGGAACAACGCCCTGTGGTGAAGCCTAGGTTGCCCGGAACGTAGAAATGACCATAACTTTCACACTGGTTGCTATTATTCGTTATATACGATGGAAAAACTGTTGTATTTATATTGTATTTTATGCTTCTGGCGTTGACTTCTAAGGCCCTAGCTGTTCGATCTAGTGGAGCAACGCCCTAGAGTGAAGCCGAGGTTGCCCGGGAAGGAGAAATGACCATCACTTTCAAACTGGTTGCAATTAATCATTTTATATGATGGAAAAGCTGTTGTATTTATATCGTATTTTATGCTTCTGGCGTTTACTTGTAAGGACCTAACCATTCGATCTGGCGGAGCAACGACCTATTGTGAAGCCTAGGTTGCTCGGAATTTAGAAATGACCATAACTTTCACACTGCTTGCAATTATTCGTTTTATACGATGGAAACGCTGTTGTATTTATATTGTATTTTATGCCTCTGGCGCTGACTTCTAAGGCTGTAGCTATTAGATGTGGTGGAGCAACGCCCTAGAGTGACGCCTAGGGTGCTCGGAACGTAGAAATGACCATCACTTCCCCACTGGTAGCAATTATTCGTTTTATACGATGGAAAATCTGTTTTATTTATATTGTATTTTATGCTCCTGGCGCTGACTTCTAAGGCTCTAACTATTCGATCTGGTGGAGCAACGCCCTAGAGTGAAGCCTAGGTGGCCCGGAACGTAGAAATGACCATCACTTTCAAACTGGTTGCAATTATTCCTGTTATATGATGGAAAAACTCTTGTATTTTTATTGCATTTCATGCTCCGGGCATTGACTTCTAAGGTCCTAACTATTCAATCTGTTGGAGCAACGCCCTAGGGTGAAGCCTAGGTTGCGCGGAAAGTAGAAAAGACAATAACTTTCACACTGGGTGCAATTATTCGTTTTATACGATGGAAATGCTGTTGCATCTTTATTGTATTTTATGCTTCTGTCTTTGACGTCTAAGGCCGTAGCTATTAGATGTCGTGGAGCAACGCACTAGAGTGACGCCTAGGTTGGCAGGAACGTGGAATGACCATTACTTTCGCAATGTTTGCAATTATTCATTTTATACGATGGAAAAACTGTTGTACTTATATTGTATTTTATGCTTCTGGCGTTGTGTTCTCAGGCCCTAATAATTCGATCTGGTGGAACAACGCCCTAGAGTGAAGCCTAGGTTGCCTGGAACGTACAAATGACAATCACTTTCACAGGGGTTGCAATTATTCCTGTTATATGATGGAAAAACTGTTGTATTTATATTGTATTTTATGCTTAGGGCGTTGACTGCTAAGGCCCTAACTATTCAATCTGTTGGATCAACGCCCTAGAGTGAAGCCTAGGTTGCTCGGAATGTAGAAATGACCATAACATTCACACTGGTTGAAATTATTCGTTTAATACGGTGGAAAAGCTGTTGCATCTTTATTGTATTTTATGATTCTGGCGTTGACTTCTAAGGCCCTAACTATCCGATCTGGTGGAGCAACGCCCTAGAGTGAAGCCTAGGTTGCCCGGAACGTAGAAATGACCATAACTTTCACACTGGTTGCAATTATTCCTGTTATATGATGGAAAAACTGTTGCATTTATATTGTATTTTATGCTTCGTGCGTTGACTTCTAAGGCCCTAACTATTCTATCTGTTGGAGCAACGCCCTAGGGTGAAGCCTAGGTTGCCCGGAAAGTAGAAATGACCATAGCTTTCATACTGGTTGCAATTATTCGTTTTATTTGATGGAAAAACTGTTGTATTTTTATTGCATTTTATGCTTCAGGCGTACACTTCTTAGGCCCTAACTATTCGATCTGGTGGAACAACGCCCTAGGGTGAAGCCTAGGTTGCCCGGAACGTAGAATTGGCCATCACTTTCAAACTGGTTGCAATTATTCCTGTTATATGATGGAAACACTGTTGTATTTTTTTTGCAGTTTATGGTTCGGGCGTTGACTTCGAGGGCCCTAGCTATTCAATCTGTTGGAGCAACGCCCTAGGGTGAAGCCTAGGTTGCTCGGAAAGTAGAAATGACCATAAGTATCATACTGGTTGCAATTATTCGTTTTATACGATGGAAAAACTGTTGTATTTATATTGTATTTTATGCTTCTGGCGTTGACTTCTAAGGCCCTAGCTGTTCGATCTAGTGGAGCAACGCCCTAGAGTGAAGCCGAGGTTGCCCGGGAAGGAGAAATGACCATCACTTTCAAACTGGTTGCAATTAATCATTTTATATGATGGAAAAGCTGTTGTATTTATATCGTATTTTATGCTTCTGGCGTTTACTTGTAAGGACCTAACCATTCGATCTGGCGGAGCAACGACCTATTGTGAAGCCTAGGTTGCTCGGAATTTAGAAATGACCATAACTTTCACACTGCTTGCAATTATTCGTTTTATACGATGGAAACGCTGTTGTATTTATATTGTATTTTATGCTTCTGGCGTTGACTTCTAAGGCCCTAGCAATTCGATCTAGTGGAGCAACTCCCTAGAGTGAAGCCTAGGCTGCCCGGAACGTAGAAATGACCATCACTTTCAAACTGGTAGCAATAAATCCTGTTATACGATGGAAAAACTGTTGTATTTTTATTGCGTTTTATGCTTCGGCGTTGACTTCTAAGGCCCTAACTACTCAACCTGTTGGAGCAACGCCCTAGGGTGAAGCCTAGGTTGCCCGGACAGTAGAAATGACGTTAACCTTCATACTGGTTGCAATTATTCGTTTTATTCGATGGAAAAACTGTTGTATTTATATTGTATTTTATACATCTGGCGCTGACTTCTAAGGTACTAACTATTCGATCTAGTGGAGCAACGCCCTAGAGTGAAGCCTATGTTGCCCGGAACGTAGAAATGACCATGACTTTCAAACTCGTTGCAATTATTCCTGTTATATGATGGAAAAACTGTTGTATTTTTGTTGCATTTTATGCTTCGGGCATTGACTTCTAAGGCCCTAACTATTCAATCTGTTGGAGCAACGCCCTAGGGTGAAGCCTAGGTTGCCCGGAAAGTAGAAATGACCATAACCTTCATACTGGTTGCAATTATTCGTTTTATATGATGGAAAAGCTGTTGTATTTATATTGTATTTTATGCTTCTGGCGTTCCCTTCTTAGGCCCTAACTATTCGATCTGGTGGAACTACGGCCTAGGGTGAAGCCTAGGTTGCCCGGAACGTAGAAATAACCATAACTTTTACACTGGTAGCAATTATTCGTTTTATACTATGGAAAAACTGTTCTATTTATATTGTATTTTATGCTTCTGGCGTTGACTTCTTAGGCCCTAACTATTCGATCTGGTGGAACAACGCCCTAGAGTGAAGCCTAGGTTGCCTGGAACGTAGAATTGGCCATCACTTTCAAACTGGTTACAATTATTCCTGATATATGATGGAAACACTGTTGTATTTTTTTTGCAATTTATGGTTCGGGCGTTGAGTTCTAAGGCCCTAACTATTCAATCTGTCGGAGCAACGCCCTAGGGTGAAGCGTAGGTTGCTGGGAAAGTAGAAATGAGCATAAGTTTGATACTGGTTGCAATTATTCGTTTTATACGATGGAAAAACTGTTGTATTTATATTGTATTTTATGCTTCTGGCGTTGACTTCTAAGGCACTAACTATTCGATCTGGTGGAGCAACGCCCTGGAGTGAAACCTAGGTTGCCCGGAACGTAGAATTGGCCATCACTTTCAAACTGGTTGCAATTATTCCTGATATATGATGGAAGCACTGTTGTATTGTTATTGCATTTTATGCTTCGGGCGTTGACTTCTAAGGCCCTACCTATTCAATCTGTTGGACCAACGCCCTAGGGTGAAGCCTAGCTTGCTCGGAAAGTAGAAATGACCATAAGTTTCATACTGGTTGCAATTATTCGTTTTATAGGATGGAAAAACTGTTGTATTTATATTGTATTTTATGCTTCTGGCGTTGACTTCTGAGGCACTATCTATTCGACCTGGTGGAGCAACGCCCTAGAGTGAAGCCTAGGTTGCCCGGAACGTAGAATTGGCCATCACTTTCAAACTGGTTGCAATTATTCCTGTCATATGATGGATACACTGTTGTATTTTTATTGCATTTTATGCTTCGGGCGTTGACTTCTAAGTCCCTAACTATTCAATCTGTTGGAGCAACGCCCTAGGGTGAAGCCCAGCTTGCTCGGAAAGTAGAAATGACCATAAGTTTCATACTGGTTGCAATTATTCGTTTTATACGATGGAAAAGCTGTTGCATTTATATCGTATTTTATGCTTCTGGCGTTGACTTCTTAGGCCGTAACTATTCGGTGTGGTGGAGCAACGCCTTGTAGTGAAACCTAGGTTGCCCGGAACGTAGAATTGGCCATCACTTTCAAACTGGTTGCAATTATTCCTGATATATGATGGAAACACTGTTGTATTTTTTTTGTATTTTATGGTTCGGGCGTTGACTTCTAAGGCCCTAACTATTCAATCTGTTGGAGCAACGCCCAAGGGTGAAGCCTAGGTTGCTCGGAAAGTAGAAATGTCCATAAGTTTCATATTGGTTGCAATTATTCGTTTTATACGATGGAAGAACAGTTGTATTTATATTGTACTTTATGCTTCTGGCGTTGACTTCTAAGGCACTAGCTATTCGTTCTGGTGGAGCAACGCCCTAGAGTGAAGCGTAGGTTGCACGGAACGTAGAATTGTCCATCACTTTCAAACTGGTTACAATTATTCCTGTTATATGATGGATACACTGTTGTATTTTTATTGCATTTTATGCTTCGGGCGTTGACTTCTAAGGCCGTAACTATTTGGTCTGGTGGAGCAACGCCCTAGAGTGAAGCCTATGTTGCCCGGAACGTAGAATTGGCCATCACTTTCAAACTGGTTGTAATTATTCCTGATATATGATGGAAACACTGTTGTATTTTTTTTGCATTTTATGCTTCTGGCGTTGACTTCTAAGGCACTAACTATTCTATCTGGTGGAGCAACGGAATAGAGTGATGTCTAGGTTTCCCGGAACGTTGAATTGGCCATCAATTTCAAACTGGTTGCAATTATACCTGTTATATGATGGAAACACAGCTGTATTTTTTTTGCATTTTATGGTTCGGGCGTTGACTTCTAAGGCCCTAACTATTCAATCCGTTGGAGCAACGCCCTAGGGTGAAGCCTAGGTTGCTCGGAAAGTTGTAATGACCATAAGTTTCATACTGGTTGCAATTATTCGTTTTATACGATGGACAAACTGTTGTATTTATATTGTATTTTATGCTTCTGGCGTTGACTTCTAAGGCACTAACTATTCGATCTGGTGGAGCAACGCCCTGGAGTGAAGCCTAGGATGCACGGAACGTAGAATTGTCCATCACTTTCAAACTGGTTGCAATTATTCCTGTTATATGATGGATACACTGTTGTATTTTTATTGCATTTTATGCTTCGGACGTTGACTTCTAAGGCCGTAACTATTCGGTCTGGTGGAGCAACGCCCTAGAGTGAAGCCTATGTTGCCCGGAACGTAGAATTGGCCATCACTTTCAAACTGGTTGCAATTATTCCTGATATATGATGGAAACACTGTTGTATTTTTTTTGCATTTTATGCTTCTGGCGTTGACTTCTAAGGCACTAACTATTCTATCTGGTGGAGCAACGGAATAGAGTGATGTCTAGGTTGCCCGGAACGTAGAATTGGCCATCAATTTCAAACTGGTTGCAATTATACCTGGTATATGATGGAAACACTGCTGTATTTTTTTTGCATTTTATGGTTCGGGCGTTGACTTCTAAGGCCCTAACTATTCAATCCGTTGGAGCAACGCCCTAGGGTGAAGCCTAGGTTGCTCGGAAAGTAGAAATGACCATAAGTTTCATACTGGCTGCAATTATTCGTTTTATACGATGGAAAAACTGTTGTATTTATATTGTATTTTATGCTTCTGGCGTTGACTTCTAAGGCACTAGCTATTCGTTCTGGTGGAGCAACGCCCTAGAGTGAAGCCTAGGATGCACGGAACGTAGAATTGTCCATCACTTTCAAACTGGTTGCAATTATTCCTGTTATATGATGGATACACTGTTGTATTTTTATTGCATTTTATGCTTCGGGCGTTGACTTCTAAGGCCGTAACTATTCGGTCTGGTGGAGCAACGCCCTAGAGTGAAGCCTATGTTGCCCGGAACGTAGAATTGGCCATCACTTTCAAACTGGTTGCAATTATTCCTGATATATGATGGAAACACTGTTGTATTTTTTTTGCATTTTATGCTTCTGGCGTTGACTTCTAAGGCACTAACTATTCTATCTGGTGGAGCAACGGAATAGAGTGATGTCTAGGTTGCCCGGAACGTAGAATTGGCCATCAATTTCAAACTGGTTGCAATTATACCTGTTATATGATGGAAACACTGCTGTATTTTTTTTGCATTTTATGGTTCGGGCGTTGACTTCTAAGGCCCTAACTATACAATCTGTTGGAGCAACGCCCTAGGGTGAAGCCTAAGTTGCTCGGAAAGTAGAAATATCCACAAGTTTCATACTGGTTGCAATTATTCGTTTTATACGATGGAAAAACTGTTGTATTTATATTGTATTTTATGCTTCTGGCGTTGACTTCTAAGGCACTAACTATTCGATCTGGTGGAGCAACGCAATAGAGTGATGCCTAGGTTGCCCGGAACGTAGAATTGGCCATCAATTTCAAACTGGTTGCAATTATACCTGTTATATGATGGAAGCACTGCTGTATTTTTTTTGCATTTTATGGATCGGGCGTTGACTTCTAAGGCCCTAACTATTCAATCCGTTGGAGCAACGCCCTACGGTGAAGCCTAGGTTGCTCGGAAAGTAGAAATGACCATATGTTTCATACTGGTTGCAATTATTCGTTTTATACGATGGAAAAACTGTTGTATTTATATTGTATTTTATGCTTCTGGCGTTGACTTCTAAGGCACTATCTATTCGATCTGGTGGAGCAACGCCCTAGAGTGAAGCCTAGGATGCACGGAACGTAGAATTGGCCATCACTTTCAAACTGGTTGCAATTATTCCTGATATATGATGGAAACACTGTTGTATTTTTTTTGCATTTTATGCTTCTGGCGTTGACTTCTAAGGCACTAACTATTCTATCTGGTGGAGCCACGGAATAGAGTGATGTCTAGGTTGCCCGGAACGTAGAATTGGCCATCAATTTCAAACTGGTTGCAATTATACCTGTTATATGATGGAAACACTGCTGTATTTTTTTTGCATTTTATGGTTCGGGCGTTGACTTCTAAGGCCCTAACTATTCAATCCGTTGGAGCAACGCCCTAGGGTGAAGCCTAGGTTGCTCGGAAAGTAGAAATGACCATAAGTTTCATACTGGCTGCAATTATTCGTTTTATACGATGGAAAAACTGTTGTATTTATATTGTATTTTATGCTTCTGGCGTTGACTTCTAAGGCACTAGCTATTCGTTCTGGTGGAGCAACGCCCTGGAGTGAAGCATAGGTTGCCCGGAACGTAGAATTGGCCATCACTTTCAAACTGGTTGCAATTATTCCTGATATATGATGGAAACACTGTTGTATTTTTTATGCATTTTATGGTTCGGGCGTTGACTTCTAAGGCCCTAACTATTCAATCTGTTGGAGCAACGCCCAAGGGTGAAGCCTAGGTTGCTCGGAAAGTAGAAATGTCCATAAGTTTGATATTGGTTGCAATTATTCGTTTTATACGATGGAAGAACAGTTGTATTTATATTGTACTTTATGCTTCTGGCGTTGACTTCTAAGGCACTAGCTATTCGTTCTGGTGGAGCAACGCCCTAGAGTGAAGCCTAGGTTGCACGGAACGTAGAATTGTCCATCACTTTCAAAGTGGTTGCAATTATTCCTGTTATATGATGGATACACTGTTGTATTTTTATTGCATTTTATGCTTCGGGCGTTGACTTCTAAGGCCGTAACGATTCGGTGTGGTGGAGCAACGCCCTAGAGTGAAGCCTATGTTGCCCGGAACGTAGAATTGGCCATCACTTTCAAACTGGTTGCAATTATTCCTGATATATGATGGAAATACTGTTGTATTTTTTTTGCATTTTATGCTTCTGGCGTTGACTTCTAAGGCCCTAACTATTCAAGCCGTTGGAGCAACGCCCTAGGGTGAAGCCTAGGTTGCTCGGAAAGTTGAAATGACCATAAGTTTCATACTGGTTGCAATTATTCGTTTTATACGATGGACAAACTGTTGTATTTATATTGTATTTTATGCTTCTGGCGTTGACTTCTAAGGCACTACCTATTCGATCTGGTGGAGCAACGCCCTGGAGTGAAGCATAGGTTGCCCGGAACGTTGAATTGGCCATCACATTCAAACTGGTTGCAATTATTCCTGTTATATGATGGAAACACTGTTGTATTTTTTTTGCATTTTATGGTTCGGGCGTTGACTTCTAAGGTCCTAACTATTCAATCTGTGGGAGCAACGCCCTAGGGTGAAGCCTAGGTTGCTCGGAAAGTAGAAATGTCCATAAGTTTCATACTGGTTGCAATTATTCGTTTTATACGATGGAAGTACAGTTGTATTTATATTGTATTTTATGCTTCTGGCGTTGACTTCTAAGGCACTAACTATTCGATATGGTGGAGCAACGCATTAGTGTGATGCCTAGGTTGCCGGAACGTAGGATTGGCCATCAATTTCAAACTGGTTGCAATTATACCTGGTATATGATGGAAACACTGCTGTATTTTTTTTGCATTTTATGGTTCGGGCGTTGACTTCTAAGGCCCTAACTATTCAATCTGTTGGAGGAACGCCCTAGGGTGAAGCCTAGGTTGCCCGGAAAGTGGAAATGACCATAGCTTTCATACTGGTTGTAATTATTCGTTTTATATGATGGAAAAACTGTTGTATTTATATTGTATTTTATGCTTCTGGCGTTCCCTTCTTAGGCCCTAACTATTCGACCTGGTGGAACAACGGCCTAGGGTGAAGCCTAGGTTGCCCGGAAGGTAGAAATAACCATAACTTTTACACTGGTAGCAATTATTCGTTTTATACTATGGAAAAACTGTTCTATTTATTTTGTATTTAATGCTTCGGGCGTTGGCTTCTAAGGCCCTAACTGTTTGATCTGGTGGAGCAACGCCCTAGAGTGAAACCTAGGTTGCCCGGAACGTAGAAATGACCATAGCTTTCATACTGGTTGCAATTATTCGTTTTATATGATGGAAAATCTGTTGTATTTTTTTTGCATTTTATGGTTCGGGCGTTGACTTCGAAGGCCCTAACTATTCAATCTGTTGGAGCAACGCCCTAGGGTGAAGCCTAGGTTGCTCGGACAGTAGAAATGTCCATAAGTTTCATACTGGTTGCAATTATTCGGTTTATACGATGGAAAAGCTGTTGTATTTATAGCGCCTTTTATGCTTCTGGCGTTGACTTCTTAGGCCGTAACTATTCGGTCTGGTGGAGCAACGCCCTGGAGTGAAACCTAGGTTGCCCGCAACGTAGAATTGGCCATCACTTTCAAACAGGTTGCAATTATTCCTGATATATGATGGAAACACTGTTGTATTTTTTTTGCATTTTATGGTTCGGGCATTGACTTCTAAGGCCCTAACTATTCAATCTGTTGGAGCAACGCCCTAGGGTGAAGCCTAGGTTGCTCGGAAAGTAGAAATGACCATAAGTTTCATACTGGTTGCAATTATTCGTTTTATACGATGGAAAAGATGTTGTATTTATATTGTATTTTATGCTTCTGGCGTTGACTTCTAAGGCACTATCTATTCGATCTGGTGAAGCAAGGCCCTTGAGCGAAGCCTAGGTTGCCCGGAACGTAGAATTGGCCATCACATTCAAACAGGTTGCAATTATTCCTGTTATATGATGGAAACACTGTTGTATTTTTTTTGCATTTTATGGTTCGGGCGTTGACTTCTAAGGCCCTAACTATTCAATCCGTTGGAGCAACGCCCTAGGGTGATGCCTAGGTTGCTCGGAAAGTAGAAATGACCATAAGTTCCATACTGGTTGAAATTAATCGTTTTATACGATGGAAAAACTGTTGTATTTATATTGTATTTTATGCTTCTGGCGTTGACTTCTAAGGCACTAACTATTCGATCAGGTGGAGCAACGCCCTAGTGTGAAGCCTATGTTGCCCGGAACGTAGAATTGGCCATCACTTTCAAACTGGTTGCAATTATTCCTGTTATATGATGGAAAGACTGTTGTATTTTTATTGCATTTTATGCTTCGGGCATTGACTTCTAAGGCCCTAACTATTCAATCTGTTGGAGCAACGCCCTAGGGTGAAGCCTAGGTTGCTCGGAAAGTAGAAATGACCATAAGTTTCATACTGGTTGCAATTATTCGTTTTATACGATGGAAAAGCTGTTGTATTTATATTGTATTTTATGCTTCTGGCGTTGACTTCTAAGGCACTATCTATTCGATCTGGTGAAGCAAGGCCCATGAGCGAAGCCTAGGTTGCCCGGAACGTAGAATTGGCCATCACATTCAAACAGGTTGCAATTATCCCTGTTATATGATGGAAACACTGTTGTATTTTTTTTGCATTTTATGGTTCGGGCGTTGACTTCTAAGGCCCTAACTATTCAATCCGTTGGAGCAACGCCCTAGGGTGATGCCTAGGTTGCTCGGAAAGTAGAAATGACCATAAGTTCCATACTGGTTGAAATTAATCGTTTTATACGATGGAAAAACTGTTGTATTTATATTGTATTTTATGCTTCTGGCGTTGACTTCTAAGGCACTAACTATTCGATCAGGTGGAGCAACGCCCTAGTGTGAAGCCTATGTTGCCCGGAACGTAGAATTGGCCATCACTTTCAAACTGGTTGCAATTATTCCTGTTATATGATGGAAAGACTGTTGTATTTTTATTGCATTTTATGCTTCGGGCATTGACTTCTAAGGCCCTAACTATTCAATCTGTTGGAGCACCGCCCTAGGGTGAAGCCTAGGTTGCCCGGAAAGTAGAAATGACCATAGCTTACATACTTGTTGCAATTACTCGTTTTATATGATGGAAAAACAGTTGTATTTATATTGTATTTTATGCTTCTGGCGTTCCCTTCTTAGGCCCTAACTATTCGATCTGGTGGAACAACGGCCTACGGTGAAGCCTAGGTTGCCCGGAACGTAGACATAACCATAACTTTTACACTGGTAGCAATTATTCGTTTTATACGATGGAAAAACTGTTGTATTTATATTGTGTTTTATGCTTCTGGCGTTGACTTCTAAGGCACTAACTATTCGATCTGGTGGAGCAACGCAATAGAGTGATGCCTAGGTTGCCCGGAACGTAGAATTGGCCATCAATTTCAAACTGGTTGCAATTATACCTGTTATATGATGGAAACACTGCTGTATTTTTTTTGCATTTTATGGTTCGGGCGTTGACTTCTAAGGCCCTAACTATTCAATCCGTTGGAGCAACGCCCTAGGGTGAAGCCTAGGTTGCTCGGAAAGTAGAAATGACCATAAGTTTCATACTGGTTGCAATTATTCGTTTTATACGATGGAAAAACTGTTGTACTTATATTGTATTTTATACATCTGGGGTTGACTTCTAAGGTACTAACTATTCGATCTAGTGGAGCAACGCCCTAGAGTGAAGCCTATGTTGCCCGGAACGTAGAAATGACCATCACTTTCAAACTGGTTGCAATTATTCCTGTTATATGATGGAAAAACTGTTGCATTTTTATTGCATTTTAAGCTTCGGGCATTGACTTCTAAGGCCCTAACTATTCAATCTGTTGGAGCACCGCCCTAGGGTGAAGCCTAGGTTGCCCGGAAAGTAGAAATGACCATAGCCTACATACTTGTTGCAATTATTCGTTTTATATGATGGGAAAACTGTTGTATTTATATTGTATTTGATGCTTCTGGCGTTCCCTTCTTAGGCCCTAACTATTCGATCTGGTGGACCAACGGCCTTGGGTGAAGCCTAGGTTGCCCGGAACGTAGAAATAACCATAACTTTTACACTGGTAGCAATTATTCGTTTTATACGATGGAAAAACTGTTGTATTTATATTGTATTTTATGCTTCTGGCGTTGACTTCTAAGGCACTAGCTATTCGTTCTGGTGGAGCAACGCCCTAGAGTGAAGCCTAGGATGCACGGAACGTAGAATTGTCCATCACTTTCAAACTGGTTGCAATTATTCCTGTTATATGATGGATACACTGTTGTATTTTTATTGCATTTTATGCTTCGGGCGTTGACTTCTAAGGCCGTAACTATTCGGTCTGGTGGAGCAACGCCCTAGAGTGAAGCCTATGTTGCCCGGAACGTAGAATTGGCCATCACTTTCAAACTGGTTGCAATTATTCCTGATATATGATGGAAACACTGTTGTATTTTTTTTGCATTTTATGCTTGTGGCGTTGACTTCTAAGGCACTAACTATTCTATCTGGTGGAGCAACGGAATAGAGTGATGTCTAGGTTGCCCGGAACGTAGAATTGGCCATCAATTTCAAACGGGTTGCAATTATACCTGTTATATGATGGAAACACTGCTGTATTTTTTTTGCATTTTATGGTTCGGGCGTTGACTTCTAAGGCCCTAACTATTCAATCCGTTGGAGCAACGCCCTAGGGTGAAGCCTAGGTTGCTCGGAAAGTAGAAATGACCATAAATTTCATACTGGCTGCAATTATTCGTTTTATACGATGGAAAAACTGTTGTATTTATATTGTATTTTATGCTTCTGGCGTTGACTTCTAAGGCACTAGCTATTCGTTCTGGTGGAGCAGCGCCCTAGAGTGAAGCCTAGGATGCACGGAACGTAGAATTGTCCATCACTTTCAAACTGGTTGCAATTATTCCTGTTATATGATGGATACACTGTTGTATTTTTATTGAATTTTATGCTTCGGGCGTTGACTTCTAAGGCCGTAACTATTCAATCTGTTGGAGCAACGCCGTAGGGTGAAGCCTATGTTGCTCGGAAAGTAGAAATGTCCATAAGTTTCATACTGGTTGCAATTATTCGTTTTATACGATGGAAAAACTGTTGTATTTATATTGTATTTTATGCTTCTGGCGTTGACTTCTAAGGCACTAACTATTCTATCTGGTGGAGCAACGGAATAGAGTGATGTCTAGGTTGCCCGGAACGTAGAATTGGCCATCAATTTCAAACTGGCTGCAATTATACCTGTTATATGATGGAAACAGAGCTGTATTTTTTTTGCATTTTATGGTTCGGGCGTTGACTTCTAAGGCCCTAACTATTCAATCCGTTGGAGCAACGCCCTAGGGTGAAGCCTAGGTTGCTCGGAAAGTAGAAATGACCATAAGTTTCATACTGGTTGAAATTATTCGTTTTATACGATGGCAAAACTGTTGTATTTATATTGTATTTTATGCTTCAGGCGTTGACTTCAAAGCGCTAACTATTCGATCTGGTGGAGCAACGCAATAGAGTGATGCCTATGTTGCCCGGAACGTAGAATTGGCCATCAATTTCAAACTGGTTGCAATTATACCTGTTATATGATGGAAACACTGCTGTATTTTTTTTGCATTTTATGCTTCGGGCGTTGACTTCTAAGGCCCTAACTATTCAATATGTTGGAGCAACGCCCTAGGGTGAAGCCCAGCTTGCTCGGAAAGTAGAAATGACCGTAAGTTTCATACTGGTTGCAATTATTCGTTTTATACGATGGAAAAGCTGTTGCATTTATATCGTATTTTATGATTCTGGCGTTGACTTCTTAGGCCGTAACTATTCGGTCTGGTGGAGCAACGCCCTGTAGTGAAACCTAGGCTGCCCGGAACGTAGAATTGGCCGTCAAATTCAAACTGGTTGCAATTATTCCTGATATATGATGGAAACACTGTTGTATTTTTTTTGCATTTTATGGTTCGGGCGTTGACTTCTAAGGCCCTAACTATTCAATCTGGTGGAGCAACGCCCAAGGGTGAAGCCTGGGTTGCTCGGAAAGTAGAAATGTCCATAGGTTTCATATTGGTTGCAATTATTCGTTTTATACGATGGAAGAACTGTTGTATTTATATTGTATTTTATACATCTGGCGTTGACTTCTAAGGTACTAACTATTCGATCTAGTGGAGCAACGCCCTAGAGTGAAGCCTATGTTGCCGGAACGTAGAAATGACCATCACTCTCAAACTGGTTGCAATTATTCCTGTTATATGATGGAAAAACTGTTGTATTTATATTGTACTTTATGCTTCTGGCGTTGACTTCTAAGGCACTAACTATTCGATCTGGTGGAGCAACGCAATAGTGTGATGCCTAGGTTGCCGGAACGTAGAATTGGCCATCAATTTCAAACTGGTTGCAATTATACCTGGTATATGATGGAAACACTGCTGTATTTTTTTTGCATTTTATGGTTCGGACGTTGACTTCTAAGGCATTAACTATTCAATCCGTTGGGGCAACGCCCTAGGGTGGAGCCTAGGTTGCTCGGAAAGTAGAAATGACCATAAGTTTCATACTGGTTGCAATTATTCGTTTTATACGATGGACAAACTGTTGTATTTATATTGTGTTTTATGCTTCTGGCGTTGACTTCTAAGGCACTAACTATTCGATCTGGTGGAGCAACGCAATAAAGTGATGCCTAGGTTGCCCGGAACGTAGAATTGGCCATCAATTTCAAACTGGTTGCAATTATACCTGTTATATGATGGAAACACTGCTGTATTTTTTTTGCATTTTATGGTTCGGGCGTTGACTTCTAAGGACCTAACTATTCAATCCGTTGGAGCAACGCCCTAGGGTGAAGCCTAGGTTGCTCGGAAAGTAGAAATGACCATAAGTTTCATACTGGTTGCAATTATTCGTTTTATACGATGGAAAAACTGTTGTATTTATATTGTATTTTATTCATCTGGGGTTGACTTCTAAGGTACTAACTATTCGATCTAGTGGAGCAACGCCCTAGAGTGAAGCCTATGTTGCCCGGAACGTAGAAATGACCATCACTTTCAAACTGGTTGCAATTATTCCTGTTATATGATGGAAAAACTGTTGCATTTTTATTGCATTTTAAGCTTCGGGCATTGACTTCTAAGGCCCTAACTATTCAATCTGTTGGAGCACCGCCCTAGGGTGAAGCCTAGGTTGCCCGGAAAGTAGAAATGACCATAGCCTACATACTTGTTGCAATTATTCGTTTTATATGATGGAAAAACTGTTGTATTTATATTGTATTTGATGCTTCTGGCGTTCCCTTCTTAGGCCCTAACTATTCGATCTGGTGGACCAACGGCCTTGGGTGAAGCCTAGGTTGCCCGGAACGTAGAAATAACCATAACTTTTACACTGGTAGCAATTATTCGTTTTATACGATGGAAAAACTGTTGTATTTATATTGTATTTTATGCTTCTGGCGTTGACTTCTAAGGCACTAGCTATTCGTTCTGGTGGAGCAACGCCCTAGAGTGAAGCCTAGGATGCACGGAACGTAGAATTGTCCATCACTTTCAAACTGGTTGCAATTATTCCTGTTATATGATGGATACACTGTTGTATTTTTATTGCATTTTATGCTTCGGGCGTTGACTTCTAAGGCCGTAACTATTCGGTCTGGTGGAGCAACGCCCTAGAGTGAAGCCTATGTTGCCCGGAACGTAGAATTGGCCATCACTTTCAAACTGGTTGCAATTATTCCTGATATATGATGGAAACACTGTTGTATTTTTTTTGCATTTTATGCTTGTGGCGTTGACTTCTAAGGCACTAACTATTCTATCTGGTGGAGCAACGGAATAGAGTGATGTCTAGGTTGCCCGGAACGTACAATTGGCCATCAATTTCAAACGGGTTGCAATTATACCTGTTATATGATGGAAACACTGCTGTATTTTTTTTGCATTTTATGGTTCGGGCGTTGACTTCTAAGGCCCTAACTATTCAATCCGTTGGAGCAACGCCCTAGGGTGAAGCCTAGGTTGCTCGGAAAGTAGAAATGACCATAAATTTCATACTGGCTGCAATTATTCGTTTTATACGATGGAAAAACTGTTGTATTTATATTGTATTTTATGCTTCTGGCGTTGACTTCTAAGGCACTAGCTATTCGTTCTGGTGGAGCAGCGCCCTAGAGTGAAGCCTAGGATGCACGGAACGTAGAATTGTCCATCACTTTCAAACTGGTTGCAATTATTCCTGTTATATGATGGATACACTGTTGTATTTTTATTGAATTTTATGCTTCGGGCGTTGACTTCTAAGGCCGTAACTATTCAATCTGTTGGAGCAACGCCGTAGGGTGAAGCCTATGTTGCTCGGAAAGTAGAAATGTCCATAAGTTTCATACTGGTTGCAATTATTCGTTTTATACGATGGAAAAACTGTTGTATTTATATTGTATTTTATGCTTCTGGCGTTGACTTCTAAGGCACTAACTATTCTATCTGGTGGAGCAACGGAATAGAGTGATGTCTAGGTTGCCCGGAACGTAGAATTGGCCATCAATTTCAAACTGGTTGCAATTATACCTGTTATATGATGGAAACACTGCTGTATTTTTTTTGCATTTTATGCTTCGGGCGTTGACTTCTAAGGCCCTAACTATTCAATATGTTGGAGCAACGCCCTAGGGTGAAGCCCAGCTTGCTCGGAAAGTAGAAATGACCGTAAGTTTCATACTGGTTGCAATTATTCGTTTTATACGATGGAAAAGCTGTTGCATTTATATCGTATTTTATGATTCTGGCGTTGACTTCTTAGGCCGTAACTATTCGGTCTGGTGGAGCAACGCCCTGTAGTGAAACCTAGGCTGCCCGGAACGTAGAATTGGCCGTCAATTTCAAACTGGTTGCAATTATTCCTGATATATGATGGAAACACTGTTGTATTTTTTTTGCATTTTATGGTTCGGGCGTTGACTTCTAAGGCCCTAACTATTCAATCTGGTGGAGCAACGCCCAAGGGTGAAGCCTAGGTTGCTCGGAAAGTAGAAATGTCCATAAGTTTCATATTGGTTGCAATTATTCGTTTTATACGATGGAAGAACTGTTGTATTTATATTGTATTTTATACATCTGGCGTTGACTTCTATGGTACTAACTATTCGATCTAGTGGAGCAACGCCCTAGAGTGAAGCCTATGTTGCCGGAACGTAGAAATGACCATCACTCTCAAACTGGTTGCAATTATTCCTGTTATATGATGGAAAAACTGTTGTATTTATATTGTACTTTATGCTTCTGGCGTTGACTTCTAAGGCACTAACTATTCGATCTGGTGGAGCAACGCAATAGTGTGATGCCTAGGTTGCCGGAACGTAGAATTGGCCATCAATTTCAAACTGGTTGCAATTATACCTGGTATATGATGGAAACACTGCTGTATTTTTTTTGCATTTTATGGTTCGGGCGTTGACTTCTAAGGCATTAACTATTCAATCCGTTGGGGCAACGCCCTAGGGTGGAGCCTAGGTTGCTCGGAAAGTAGAAATGACCATAAGTTTCATACTGGTTGCAATTATTCGTTTTATACGATGGACAAACTGTTGTATTTATATTGTATTTTATGCTTCTGGCGTTGACTTCTAAGGCACTAACTATTCGGTCTGGTGGAGCAACGCCCTAGAGTGAAGCCTAGGTTGCCCGGAACGTAGAATTGGCCATCACTTTCAAACTGGTTGCAATTATTCGTGATATATGATGGAAACACTGTTGTATTTTTTTTGCATTTTATGGTTCGGGCGTTGACTTCTAAGATCCTAACTATTCAATCTGTGGGAGCTACGCCCTAGGGTGAAGCCTAGGTTGCTCGGAAAGTAGAAATGTCCATAAGTTTCATACTGGTTGCAATTATTCGTTTTATACGATGGAAGAACAGTTGTATTTATATTGTATTTTATGCTTCTGGCGTTGACTTCTAAGGCACTAACTATTCGATCTGGTGGAGCAACGCATTAGTGTGATGCCTAGGTTGCCGGAACGTAGGATTGGCCATCAATTTCAAACTGGTTGCAATTATACCTGTTATATGATGGAAACACTGCTGTATTTTTTTTGCATTTTATGGTTCGGGCGTTGACTTCTAAGGCCCTAACTATTCAATCTGTTGGAGGAACGCCCTAGGGTGAAGCCTAGGTTGCCCGGAAAGTGGAAATGACCATAGCTTTCATACTGGTTGTAATTATTCGTTTTATATGATGGAAAAACTGTTGTATTTATATTGTATTTTATGCTTCTGGCGTTCCCTTCTTAGGCCCTAACTATTCGAACTGGTGGAAAAACGGCCTACGGTGAAGCCTAGGTTGCCCGGAAGGTAGAAATAACCATAACTTTTACACTGGTAGCAATTATTCGTTTTATACTATGGAAAAACTGTTCTATTTATTTTGTATTTAATGCTTCGGGCGTTGGCTTCTAAGGCCCTAACTGTTTGATCTGGTGGAGCAACGCCTTAGAGTGAAACCTAGGTTGCCCGGAACGTAGAAATGACCATAGCTTTCATACTGGTTGCAATTATTCGTTTTATATGATGGAAAAACTGTTGTATTTTTTTTGCATTTTATGGTTCGGGCGTTAACTTCGAAGGCCCTAACTATTCAATCCGTTGGAGCAACGCCCTAGGGTGAAGCCTAGGTTGCTCGGAAAGTTGAAATGACCATAGCTTTCATACTGGTTGTAATTATTCGTTTTATACGATGGAAAAACTGTTGTACTTATATTGTATTTTATGCTTCTGGCGTTGACTTCTAAGGCACTATCTATTCGATCTGGTGAAGCAAGGCCCTTGAGCGAAGCCTAGGTTGCCCGGAACGTAGAATTGGCCATCACATTCAAACTGGTTGCAATTATTCCTGTTATATGATGGAAACACTGTTGTATTTTTTTTGCATTTTATGGTTCGGGCGTTGACTTCTAAGGCCCTAACTATTCAATCCGTTGGAGCAACGCCCTAGGGTGATGCCTAGGTTGCTCGGAAAGTAGAAATGACCATAAGTTCCATACTGGTTGAAATTATTCGTTTTATACGATGGAAAAGCTGTTGTACTTATATTGTATTTTATGCTTCTGGCGTTGACTTCTAAGGCACTATCTATTCGATCTGGTGAAGCAAGGCCCTTGAGCGAAGCCTAGGTTGCCCGGAACGTAGAATTGGCCATCACATTCAAACTGGTTGCAATTATTCCTGTTATATGATGGAAACACTGTTGTATTTTTATTGCATTTTATGTTTCGGGCATTGACTTCTAAGGCCCTAACTATTCAATCTGTTGGAGCACCGCCCTAGGGTGAAGCCTAGGTTGCCCGGAAAGTAGAAATGACCATAGCTTACATACTTGTTGCAATTACTCGTTTTATATGATGGAAAAACTGTTGTATTTATATTGTATTTTATGCTTCTGGCGTTCCCTTCTTAGGCCCTAACTATTCGATCTGGTGGAACAACGGCCTAGGGTGAAGCCTAGGTTGCCCGGAACGTAGAAATAACCATAACTTTTACACTGGTAGCAATTATTCGTTTTATACGATGGAAAAACTGTTGTATCTATATTGTATTTTATGCTTCTGGCGTTGACTTCTAAGGCACTAACTATTCGATCTGGCGGAGCAACGCAATAGAGTGATGCCTAGGTTGCCGGAACGTAGAATTGGCCATCAATTTCAAACTGGTTGCAATTATACCTGTTATATGATGGAAACACTGCTGTATTTTTTTTGCATTTTATGGTTCGGGCGTTGACTTCTAAGGCCCTAACTATTCAATCTGTTGGAGCAACGCCCTAGGGTGAAGCCTAGGTTGCTCGGAAAGTAGAAATGACCATAAGTTTCATACTGGTTGCAATTATTCGTTTTATACGATGGTAAAACTGTTGCATTTCTATTGTATTTTATACATCTGGCGTTGACTTCTAAGGTACTAACTATTCGATCTAGTGGAGCAACGCCCTAGAGTGAAGCCTATGTTGCCCGGAACGTAGAAATGACCATCACTTTCAAACTGGTTGCAATTATTCCTGTTATATGATGGAAAAACTGTTGTATTTTTATTGCATTTTATGCTTCGGGCATAGACTTCTAAGGCCCTAACTGTTCAATCTGTTGGAGCAACGCCCTAGGGTGAAGCCAAGGTTGCCCAGAAAGTAGAAATGGCCATAGCATTCATACTGGTTGCAATTATTCGTTTTATATGATGGAAAAACTGTTGTATTTATATTGTATTTTATGCTTCTGGCGTTCCCTTCTTAGGACCTAACTATTCGATATGGTGGAACAACGGCCTAGGGTGAAGCCTAGGTTGCCCGGAACGTAGAAATAACCATAACTTTTACACTGGTTGCAATTATTCGTTTTATACTATGGAAAAACTGTTCTATTTATTTTGTATTTAATGCTTCGGGCGTTGGCTTCTAAGAACCTAACTGTTTGATCTGGTGGAGCAACGCCCTAGAGTGAAACCTAGGTTGCCCGGAACGTAGAAATGACCATAACTTGCACACTGGTTGCTATTATTCGTTTTATACGATGGAAAAACTGTTATATTTATATTGTATTTTATGCTTCTGGCGTTGACTTCTTAGGCCTAACTATTCGATCTGGTGGAACAACGCCCTAGTGTGAAGCCTAGGTTGCCCGGAACGTAGAAACAACCATAACTTCTACACTGGTAGCAATTATTCGTTTTATACGATGGAAAAACTGTTGTATCTATATTGTATTTTACGCTTCTGGCGTTGACTTCTAAGGCACTAACTATTCGATCTGGTGAAGCAAGGCCCTAGAGCGAAGCCTAGGTTGCCCGGAACGTAGAATAGGCCATCACTTTCAAACTGGTTGCAATTATTCCTGTTATATGATGGAAACACTGTTGTATTTTTTTTGTATTTTATGGTTCGGGCGTTGACTTCTAAGGCCCTAACTATTCAATCTGTTGGAGCAACGCCCTAGGGTGAAGCCTAGGTTGCTCGGAAAGTGGAAATGTCCATAAGTTTCATACTGGTCGCAATTATTCGTTTTATACGATGGAAAAACTGTTGTATTTATATTGTATTTTATGCTTCTGGCGTTGACTTCTAAGGCACTAACTATTCGATCTGGTGGAGCAACGCAATAGAGTGATGCCTAGGTTGACCGGAACGTAGAATTGGCCATCAATTTCAAACTGGTTGCAATTATACCTGTTATATGATGGAAACACTGCTGTATTTTTTTTGCATTTTATGGTTCGGGCGTTGACTTCTGAGGCCCTAACTATTCAATCCGTTGGAGCAACGCCATAGGGTGAAGCCTAGGTTGCTCGGAAGGTAGAAATGACCATACGTTTCATACTGGTTGCATTTATTCGTTTTATACGATGGAAAAGCTGTTGTATTTATATGGTATTTTATGCTTCTGGCGTTGACTTCTTAGGTCGTAACTATTCGGTCTGGTGGAGCAACGCCCTGGAGTGAAGCCTAGGTTGCCCGGAACGTAGAATTGGCCATCACTTTCAAACTGGTTGCAATTACTCGTTTTATACAATGGAAGACTGTTGTATCTATATTGTATTTTATGCTTCTGGCGTTGTCTTCTAAGGCCGTAGCTATTCGATCTGGTGGAGCAACGCCCTAGAGCGAAGCCTAGGTTGCCCGGAACGTAGAATTGGCCATCACTTTCAAACTGGTTGCAATTATTCCTGTTATATGATGGAAACACTGTTGTATTTTTATTGCATTTTATGCTTCGGGCGTTTACTTCTAAGGCCCTAACTATTCAATATGTTGGACCAACGCCACTAGGGTGAAGGCTAGCTTGCTCGGTAAGTAGAAATGGCCATAACTTTTACACTGGTAGCAATTATTCGTTTTATACGATGGAAAAACTGTTATATTTATATTGTATTTTATGCTTCTGGCGTTGACTTCTTAGGCCTAACTATTCGATCTGGAGGAACAACGCCCTAGTGTGAAGCCTAGGTTGCCCGGAACGTAGAAACAACCATAACTTCTACACTGGTAGCAATTATTCGTTTTATAGGATGGAAAAACTGTTGTATCTATATTGTATTTTGCGCTTCTGGCGTTGACTTCTAAGGCACTAACTATTCGATCTGGTGGAGCAACGCAATAGAGTGATGCCTAGGTTGCCCGGAACGTAGAATTGGCCATCAATTTCAAACTGGTTGCAATTATACCTGTTATATGATGGAAACACTGCTGTATTTTTTTTGCATATTATGGATCGGGCGTTGACTTCTAAGGCCCTAACTATTCAATCCGTTGGAGCAACGCCCTAGGGCGAAGCCTAGCTTGCTCGGAAAGTAGAAATGACCATAAGATTCATACTGGTTGCAATTATTCGTTTTATACGATGGAAAAGCTGTTGTATTTATATCGTATTTTATGCTTCTGGCGTTGACTTCTTAGGCCGTAACTATCCGGTCTGGTGGAGCAACGCCCTAGAGTGAAGCCTAGGTTGACCGGAACGTAGAATTGGCCATCACTTTCAAACTGGTTGCAATTATTCCAGTTATATGATGGATACACTGTTGTATTTTTATTGCATTTTATGCTTCGGGCGTTTACTTCTGAGGCCCTAACTATTCAATCTGTTGGACCAACGCCCTAGGGTGAAGGCTAGCTTGCTCGGAAAGTAGAAATGACCATAGCTTACATACTTGTTGCAATTATTCGTTTTATATGATGGAAAAACTGTTGTATTTATATTGTATTTTATGCTTCTGGCGTTCCGTTCTTAGGCCCTAACTATTCGATCTGGTGGAACAACGGCCTAGGGTGAAGCCTAGGTTGCCCGGAACGTAGAAATAACCATAACTTTTACACTGGTAGCAATTATTCGTTTTACACGATGGAAAAACTGTTGTATCTATATTGTATTTTATGCTTCTGGCGTTGACTTCTAAGGCACTAACTATTCGATCTGGTGGAGCAACGCCCTAGAGTGAAGCCTGCGGTGCCCGGAACGTAGAATTGGCCATCACTTTCAAGCTGGTTGCAATTATTCCTGTTATATGATGGAAACACTGTTGTATTTTTTTTGCATTTTGTGGTTCTGGCGTTGACTTCTAAGGCCCTAACTATTCGATCTGGTGGAACAACGGCCTAGAGTGAAGCCTAGGTTGCCCGGAACGTAGAAATAACCATAACTTTTACACTGGTAGCAATTATTCGTTTTATACTATGGAAAAACTGTTCTATTTATATTGTATTTTATGCTTCTGGCGTTCCCTTCTTAGACCCTAACTATTGGATCTGGTGGAACAACGGCCTAGAGTGAAGCCTAGGTTGCCCGGAACGTAGAAATAACCATAACTTTTACACTGGTAGCAATTATTCGTTTTATACGATGGAAAAACTGTTGTATCTATATTGTATTTTATGCTTCTGGCGTTGACTTCTAAGGCCCTAACTATTCAATCCGTTGGAGCAAAGCCCTAGGGTGAAGCCTAGGTTGCTCGGAATGTAGAAATGACCATAAGTTTCATACTGGTTGCATTTATTCGTTTTATACGATGGAAAAGCTGTTGTATTTATATGGTATTTTATGCTTCTGGCGTTGACTTCTTAGGTCGTAACTATTCGGTCTGGTGGAGCAACGCCCTGGAGTGAAGCCTAGGTTGCCCGGAACGTAGAATTGGCCATCACTTTCAAACTGGTTGCAATTACTCGTTTTATACAATGAAAGACTGTTGTATCTATATTGTATTTTATGCTTCTGGCGTTGTCTTCTAAGGCCGTAGCTATTCGATCTGGTGGAGCAACGCCCTAGAGCGAAGCCTGGGATGCCCGGAACGTAGAATTGGCCATCACTTTCAAACTGGTTGCAATTATTCCTGTTATATGATGGAAACACTGTTGTATTTTTTTTGCATTTTATGGTTCGGGCGTTGACTTCTAAGGTCCTAACTATTCAATCTGTTGGAGCAACGCCCTAGGGTGAAGCCTAGGATGCTCGGAAAGTAGAAAAGACCATAAGTTTCATACTGGGTGAAATTAATCGTTTTATACGATGGAAAAACTGTTGTATATATATTGTATTTTATGCTTCTGGCATAGACTTCTAAGGCACTATCTGTTCGATCTGGTGGAGCAACGCCCTAGAGCGAAGCCTAGGTTGCCCGGAACGTAGAATTGGCCATCACTATCAAACTGGTTGCAATTATTCCTGTTATATGATGGAAACACTGTTGTATTTTTTTTGCATTTTATGGTTCGGGCGTTGACTTCAAAGGTCCTATCTATTCAATCTGTTGGAGCAACGCCCTAGGGTGAAGCCTAGGTTGCTCGGAAAGTAGAAATGACCATAAGTTTCATACTGGGTGCAATTATTCGTTTTATACGATGGAAAAACTGTTGTATTTATATTGTATTTTATGCTTCTGGCGTTGACTTCTAAGGTACTAACTATTCGATCTGGTGGAGCAACGCCCAAGGGTGAAGCCTAGCTTGCTCGGAAAGTAGAAATGACCGTAAGTTTCATACTGGTTGCAATTATTCGTTTTATACGATGGAAAAGCTGTTGTATTTATATCGTATTTTATGCTTCTGGCGTAGACTTCTTAGGCCGTAACTATCCGGTCTGGTGGAGCAATGCCCTAGAGTGAAGCCTAGGTTGCCCGGAACGTAGAATTGGCCATCACTTTCAAACTGGTTGCAATTATTCCTGTTATATGATGGATACACTGTTGTATTTTTATTGCATTTTATGCTTCAGGCGTTGACTTCTAAGGCCCTAACTATTCAATCTGTTGGACCAACGCCCTAGGGTGAAGGCTAGCTTGCTCGGAAAGTAGAAATGACCATAGCTTACATACCTGTTGCAATTATTCGTTTTATATGATGGAAAAACTGTTGTATTTATATTGTATTTTATGCTTCTGGCGTTCCCTTCTTAGACCCTAACTATTCGATCTGGTGGAACAACGGCCTAGGGTGAAGCCTAGGTTGCCCGGAACGTAGAAATAACCATAACTTTTACACTGGTAGCAATTATTCGTTTTATACGATGGAAAAACTATTGTATGTATATTGTATTTTATGCTTCTGGCGTTGACTTCTAAGGCACTAACTATTCGATCTGGTGGAGCAACGCCCTAGAGTGAAGCCTGGGTTGCCCGGAACGTAGAATTGGCCATCACTTTCAAACTGGTTGCAATTATTCCTGATATATGATGGAAACACTGCTGTATTTTTTTTGCATTTTATGGTTCGGGCGTTGACTTCTAAGGCCCTAACTATTCAATCCGTTGGAGCAACGCCCTAGGGTGAAGCCTAGGTTGCTCGGAAAGTAGAAATGACCATAAATTTCATACTGGCTGCAATTATTCGTTTTATACGATGGAAAAACTGTTGTATTTATATTGTATTTTATGCTTCTGGCGTTGACTTCTAAGGCACTAGCTATTCGTTCTGGTGGAGCAGCGCCCTAGAGTGAAGCCTAGGATGCACGGAACGTAGAATTGTCCATCACTTTCAAACTGGTTGCAATTATTCCTGTTATATGATGGATACACTGTTGTATTTTTATTGAATTTTATGCTTCGGGCGTTGACTTCTAAGGCCGTAACTATTCAATCTGTTGGAGCAACGCCGTAGGGTGAAGCCTATGTTGCTCGGAAAGTAGAAATGTCCATAAGTTTCATACTGGTTGCAATTATTCGTTTTATACGATGGAAAAACTGTTGTATTTATATTGTATTTTATGCTTCTGGCGTTGACTTCTAAGGCACTAACTATTCTATCTGGTGGAGCAACGGAATAGAGTGATGTCTAGGTTGCCCGGAACGTAGAATTGGCCATCAATTTCAAACTGGCTGCAATTATACCTGTTATATGATGGAAACAGAGCTGTATTTTTTTTGCATTTTATGGTTCGGGCGTTGACTTCTAAGGCCCTAACTATTCAATCCGTTGGAGCAACGCCCTAGGGTGAAGCCTAGGTTGCTCGGATAGTAGAAATGACCATAAGTTTCATACTGGTTGAAATTATTCGTTTTATACGATGGCAAAACTGTTGTATTTATATTGTATTTTATGCTTCAGGCGTTGACTTCAAAGCGCTAACTATTCGATCTGGTGGAGCAACGCAATAGAGTGATGCCTATGTTGCCCGGAACGTAGAATTGGCCATCAATTTCAAACTGGTTGCAATTATACCTGTTATATGATGGAAACACTGCTGTATTTTTTTTGCATTTTATGCTTCGGGCGTTGACTTCTAAGGCCCTAACTATTCAATATGTTGGAGCTACGCCCTAGGGTGAAGCCCAGCTTGCTCGGAAAGTAGAAATGACCGTAAGTTTCATACTGGTTGCAATTATTCGTTTTATACGATGGAAAAGCTGTTGCATTTATATCGTATTTTATGATTCTGGCGTTGACTTCTTAGGCCGTAACTATTCGGTCTGGTGGAGCAACGCCCTGTAGTGAAACCTAGGCTGCCCGGAACGTAGAATTGGCCGTCAATTTCAAACTGGTTGCAATTATTCCTGATATATGATGGAAACACTGTTGTATTTTTTTTGCATTTTATGGTTCGGGCGTTGACTTCTAAGGCCCTAACTATTCAATCTGGTGGAGCACCGCCCAAGGGTGAAGCCTAGGTTGCTCGGAAAGTAGAAATGTCCATAAGTTTCATATTGGTTGCAATTATTCGTTTTATACGATGGAAGAACTGTTGTATTTATATTGTATTTTATACATCTGGCGTTGACTTCTAAGGTACTAACTATTCGATCTAGTGGAGCAACGCCCTAGAGTGAAGCCTATGTTGCCGGAACGTAGAAATGACCATCACTCTCAAACTGGTTGCAATTATTCCTGTTATATGATGGAAAAACTGTTGTATTTATATTGTACTTTATGCTTCTGGCGTTGACTTCTAAGGCACTAACTATTCGATCTGGTGGAGCAACGCAATAGTGTGATGCCTAGGTTGCCGGAACGTAGAATTGGCCATCAATTTCAAACTGGTTGCAATTATACCTGGTATATGATGGAAACACTGCTGTATTTTTTTTGCATTTTATGGTTCGGGCGTTGACTTCTATGGCATTAACTATTCAATCCGTTGGGGCAACGCCCTAGGGTGGAGCCTAGGTTGCTCGGAAAGTAGAAATGACCATAAGTTTCATACTGGTTGCAATTATTCGTTTTATACGATGGACAAACTGTTGTATTTATATTGTATTTTATGCTTCTGGCGTTGACTTCTAAGGCACTAACTATTCGGTCTGGTGGAGCAACGCCCTAGAGTGAAGCCTAGGTTGCCCGGAACGTAGAATTGGCCATCACTTTCAAACTGGTTGCAATTATTCCTGATATATGATGGAAACACTGTTGTATTTTTTTTGCATTTTATGGTTCGGGCGTTGACTTCTAAGATCCTAACTATTCAATCTGTGGGAGCTACGCCCTAGGGTGAAGCCTAGGTTGCTCGGAAAGTAGAAATGTCCATAAGTTTCATACTGGTTGCCATTATTCGTTTTATACGATGGAAGAACAGTTGTATTTATATTGTATTTTATGCTTCTGGCGTTGACTTCTAAGGCACTAACTATTCGATCTGGTGGAGCAACGCATTAGTGTGATGCCTAGGTTGCCGGAACGTAGGATTGGCCATCAATTTCAAACTGGTTGCAATTATACCTGTTATATGATGGAAACACTGCTGTATTTTTTTTGCATTTTATGGTTCGGGCGTTGACTTCTAAGGCCCTAACTATTCAATCTGTTGGAGGAACGCCCTAGGGTGAAGCCTAGGTTGCCCGGAAAGTGGAAATGACCATAGCTTTCATACTGGTTGTAATTATTCGTTTTATATGATGGAAAAACTGTTGTATTTATATTGTATTTTATGCTTCTGGCGTTCCCTTCTTAGGCCCTAACTATTCGAACTGGTGGAAAAACGGCCTACGGTGAAGCCTAGGTTGCCCGGAAGGTAGAAATAACCATAACTTTTACACTGGTAGCAATTATTCGTTTTATACTATGGAAAAACTGTTCTATTTATTTTGTATTTAATGCTTCGGGCGTTGGCTTCTAAGGCCCTAACTGTTTGATCTGGTGGAGCAACGCCTTAGAGTGAAACCTAGGTTGCCCGGAACGTAGAAATGACCATAGCTTTCATACTGGTTGCAATTATTCGTTTTATATGATGGAAAAACTGTTGTATTTTTTTTGCATTTTATGGTTCGGGCGTTGACTTCGAAGGCCCTAACTATTCAATCCGTTGGAGCAACGCCCTAGGGTGAAGCCTAGGTTGCTCGGAAAGTTGAAATGACCATAGCTTTCATACTGGTTGTAATTATTCGTTTTATACGATGGAAAAACTGTTGTACTTATATTGTATTTTATGCTTCTGGCGTTGACTTCTAAGGCACTATCTATTCGATCTGGTGAAGCAAGGCCCTTGAGCGAAGCCTAGGTTGCCCGGAACGTAGAATTGGCCATCACATTCAAACTGGTTGCAATTATTCCTGTTATATGATGGAAACACTGTTGTATTTTTTTTGCATTTTATGGTTCGGGCGTTGACTTCTAAGGCCCTAACTATTCAATCCGTTGGAGCAACGCCCTAGGGTGATGCCTAGGTTGCTCGGAAAGTAGAAATGACCATAAGTTCCATACTGGTTGAAATTATTCGTTTTATACGATGGAAAAGCTGTTGTACTTATATTGTATTTTATGCTTCTGGCGTTGACTTCTAAGGCACTATCTATTCGATCTGGTGAAGCAAGGCCCTTGAGCGAAGCCTAGGTTGCCCGGAACGTAGAATTGGCCATCACATTCAAACTGGTTGCAATTATTCCTGTTATATGATGGAAACACTGTTGTATTTTTATTGCATTTTATGTTTCGGGCATTGACTTCTAAGGCCCTAACTATTCAATCTGTTGGAGCACCGCCCTAGGGTGAAGCCTAGGTTGCCCGGAAAGTAGAAATGACCATAGCTTACATACTTGTTGCAATTACTCGTTTTATATGATGGAAAAACTGTTGTATTTATATTGTATTTTATGCTTCTGGCGTTCCCTTCTTAGGCCCTAACTATTCGATCTGGTGGAACAACGGCCTAGGGTGAAGCCTAGGTTGCCCGGAACGTAGAAATGACCATAACTTGCACACTGGTTGCTATTATTGGTTTTATACGATGGAAAAACTGTTATATTTATATTGTATTTTATGCTTCTGGCGTTGACTTCTTAGGCCTAACTATTCGATCTGGTGGAACAACGCCCTAGTGTGAAGCCTAGGTTGCCCGGAACGTAGAAACAACCATAACTTCTACACTGGTAGCAATTATTCGTTTTATACGATGGAAAAACTGTTGTATCTATATTGTATTTTACGCTTCTGGCGTTGACTTCTAAGGCACTAACTATTCGATCTGGTGAAGCAAGGCCCTAGAGCGAAGCCTAGGTTGCCCGGAACGTAGAATAGGCCATCACTTTCAAACTGGTTGCAATTATTCCTGTTATATGATGGAAACACTGTTGTATTTTTTTTGTATTTTATGGTTCGGGCGTTGACTTCTAAGGCCCTAACTATTCAATCTGTTGGAGCAACGCCCTAGGGTGAAGCCTAGGTTGCTCGGAAAGTGGAAATGTCCATAAGTTTCATACTGGTCGCAATTATTCGTTTTATACGATGGAAAAACTGTTGTATTTATATTGTATTTTATGCTTCTGGCGTTGACTTCTAAGGCACTAACTATTCGATCTGGTGGAGCAACGCAATAGAGTGATGCCTAGGTTGACCGGAACGTAGAATTGGCCATCAATTTCAAACTGGTTGCAATTATACCTATTATATGATGGAAACACTGCTGTATTTTTTTTGCATTTTATGGTTCGGGCGTTGACTTCTGAGGCCCTAACTATTCAATCCGTTGGAGCAACGCCATAGGGTGAAGCCTAGGTTGCTCGGAAGGTAGAAATGACCATACGTTTCATACTGGTTGCATTTATTCGTTTTATACGATGGAAAAGCTGTTGTATTTATATGGTATTTTATGCTTCTGGCGTTGACTTCTTAGGTCGTAACTATTCGGTCTGGTGGAGCAACGCCCTGGAGTGAAGCCTAGGTTGCCCGGAACGTAGAATTGGCCATCACTTTCAAACTGGTTGCAATTACTCGTTTTATACAATGGAAGACTGTTGTATCTATATTGTATTTTATGCTTCTGGCGTTGTCTTCTAAGGCCGTAGCTATTCGATCTGGTGGAGCAACGCCCTAGAGCGAAGCCTAGGTTGCCCGGAACGTAGAATTGGCCATCACTTTCAAACTGGTTGCAATTATTCCTGTTATATGATGGAAACACTGTTGTATTTTTATTGCATTTTATGCTTCGGGCGTTTACTTCTAAGGCCCTAACTATTCAATATGTTGGACCAACGCCACTAGGGTGAAGGCTAGCTTGCTCGGTAAGTAGAAATGGCCATAACTTTTACACTGGTAGCAATTATTCGTTTTATACGATGGAAAAACTGTTGTATCTATATTGTATTTTATGCTTCTGGCGTTGACTTCTAAGGCACTAACTATACGATCTGGTGGAGCAACGCCCTAGAGTGAAGCCTATGTTGCCGGAACGTAGAAATGACCATCACTCTCAAACTGGTTGCAATTATTCCTGTTATATGATGGAAAAACTGTTGTATTTATATTGTACTTTATGCTTCTGGCGTTGACTTCTAAGGCACTAACTATTCGATCTGGTGGAGCAACGCAATAGTGTGATGCCTAGGTTGCCGGAACGTAGAATTGGCCATCAATTTCAAACTGGTTGCAATTATACCTGGTATATGATGGAAACACTGCTGTATTTTTTTTGCATTTTATGGTTCGGGCGTTGACTTCTAAGGCATTAACTATTCAATCCGTTGGGGCAACGCCCTAGGGTGGAGCCTAGGTTGCTCGGAAAGTAGAAATGACCATAAGTTTCATACTGGTTGCAATTATTCGTTTTATACGATGGACAAACTGTTGTATTTATATTGTATTTTATGCTTCTGGCGTTGACTTCTAAGGCACTAACTATTCGGTCTGGTGGAGCAACGCCCTAGAGTGAAGCCTAGGTTGCCCGGAACGTAGAATTGGCCATCACTTTCAAACTGGTTGCAATTATTCCTGATATATGATGGAAACACTGTTGTATTTTTTTTGCATTTTATGGTTCGGGCGTTGACTTCTAAGATCCTAACTATTCAATCTGTGGGAGCTACGCCCTAGGGTGAAGCCTAGGTTGCTCGGAAAGTAGAAATGTCCATAAGTTTCATACTGGTTGCAATTATTCGTTTTATACGATGGAAGAACAGTTGTATTTATATTGTATTTTATGCTTCTGGCGTTGACTTCTAAGGCACTAACTATTCGATCTGGTGGAGCAACGCATTAGTGTGATGCCTAGGTTGCCGGAACGTAGGATTGGCCATCAATTTCAAACTGGTTGCAATTATACCTGTTATATGATGGAAACACTGCTGTATTTTTTTTGCATTTTATGGTTCGGGCGTTGACTTCTAAGGCCCTAACTATTCAATCTGTTGGAGGAACGCCCTAGGGTGAAGCCTAGGTTGCCCGGAAAGTGGAAATGACCATAGCTTTCATACTGGTTGTAATTATTCGTTTTATATGATGGAAAAACTGTTGTATTTATATTGTATTTTATGCTTCTGGCGTTCCCTTCTTAGGCCCTAACTATTCGAACTGGTGGAAAAACGGCCTACGGTGAAGCCTAGGTTGCCCGGAAGGTAGAAATAACCATAACTTTTACACTGGTAGCAATTATTCGTTTTATACTATGGAAAAACTGTTCTATTTATTTTGTATTTAATGCTTCGGGCGTTGGCTTCTAAGGCCCTAACTGTTTGATCTGGTGGAGCAACGCCTTAGAGTGAAACCTAGGTTGCCCGGAACGTAGAAATGACCATAGCTTTCATACTGGTTGCAATTATTCGTTTTATATGATGGAAAAACTGTTGTATTTTTTTTGCATTTTATGGTTCGGGCGTTGACTTCGAAGGCCCTAACTATTCAATCCGTTGGAGCAACGCCCTAGGGTGAAGCCTAGGTTGCTCGGAAAGTTGAAATGACCATAGCTTTCATACTGGTTGTAATTATTCGTTTTATACGATGGAAAAACTGTTGTACTTATATTGTATTTTATGCTTCTGGCGTTGACTTCTAAGGCACTATCTATTCGATCTGGTGAAGCAAGGCCCTTGAGCGAAGCCTAGGTTGCCCGGAACGTAGAATTGGCCATCACATTCAAACTGGTTGCAATTATTCCTGTTATATGATGGAAACACTGTTGTATTTTTTTTGCATTTTATGGTTCGGGCGTTGACTTCTAAGGCCCTAACTATTCAATCCGTTGGAGCAACGCCCTAGGGTGATGCCTAGGTTGCTCGGAAAGTAGAAATGACCATAAGTTCCATACTGGTTGAAATTATTCGTTTTATACGATGGAAAAGCTGTTGTACTTATATTGTATTTTATGCTTCTGGCGTCGACTTCTAAGGCACTATCTATTCGATCTGGTGAAGCAAGGCCCTTGAGCGAAGCCTAGGTTGCCCGGAACGTAGAATTGGCCATCACATTCAAACTGGTTGCAATTATTCCTGTTATATGATGGAAACACTGTTGTATTTTTATTGCATTTTATGTTTCGGGCATTGACTTCTAAGGCCCTAACTAATCAATCTGTTGGAGCACCGCCCTAGGGTGAAGCCTAGGTTGCCCGGAAAGTAGAAATGACCATAGCTTACATACTTGTTGCATTTACTCGTTTTATATGATGGAAAAACTGTTGTATTTATATTGTATTTTATGCTTCTGGCGTTCCCTTCTTAGGCCCTAACTATTCGATCTGGTGGAACAACGGCCTAGGGTGAAGCCTAGGTTGCCCGGAACGTAGAAATAACCATAACTTTTACACTGGTAGCAATTATTCGTTTTATACGATGGAAAAACTGTTGTATCTATATTGTATTTTATGCTTCTGGCGTTGACTTCTAAGGCACTAACTATTCGATCTGGCGGAGCAACGCAATAGAGTGATGCCTAGGTTGCCGGAACGTAGAATTGGCCATCAATTTCAAACTGGTTGCAATTATACCTGTTATATGATGGAAACACTGCTGTATTTTTTTTGCATTTTATGGTTCGGGCGTTGACTTCTAAGGCCCTAACTATTCAATCTGTTGGAGCAACGCCCTAGGGTGAAGCCTAGGTTGCTCGGAAAGTAGAAATGACCATAAGTTTCATACTGGTTGCAATTATTCGTTTTATACGATGGTAAAACTGTTGCATTTCTATTGTATTTTATACATCTGGCGTTGACTTCTAAGGTACTAACTATTCGATCTAGTGGAGCAACGCCCTAGAGTGAAGCCTATGTTGCCCGGAACGTAGAAATGACCATCACTTTCAAACTGGTTGCAATTATTCCTGTTATATGATGGAAAAACTGTTGTATTTTTATTGCATTTTATGCTTCGGGCATAGACTTCTAAGGCCCTAACTGTTCAATCTGTTGGAGCAACGCCCTAGGGTGAAGCCAAGGTTGCCCAGAAAGTAGAAATGGCCATAGCATTCATACTGGTTGCAATTATTCGTTTTATATGATGGAAAAACTGTTGTATTTATATTGTATTTTATGCTTCTGGCGTTCCCTTCTTAGGACCTAACTATTCGATATGGTGGAACAACGGCCTAGGGTGAAGCCTAGGTTGCCCGGAACGTAGAAATAACCATAACTTTTACACTGGTTGCAATTATTCGTTTTATACTATGGAAAAACTGTTCTATTTATTTTGTATTTAATGCTTCGGGCGTTGGCTTCTAAGGCCCTAACTGTTTGATCTGGTGGAGCAACGCCCTAGAGTGAAACCTAGGTTGCCCGGAACGTAGAAATGACCATAACTTGCACACTGGTTGCTATTATTCGTTTTATACGATGGAAAAACTGGTATATTTATATTGTATTTTATGCTTCTGGCGTTGACTTCTTAGGCCTAACTATTCGATCTGGCGGAACAACGCCCTAGTGTGAAGCCTAGGTTGCCCGGAACGTAGAAACAACCATAACTTCTACACTGGTAGCAATTATTCGTTTTATACGATGGAAAAACTGTTGTATCTATATTGTATTTTACGCTTCTGGCGTTGACTTCTAAGGCACTAACTATTCGATCTGGTGAAGCAAGGCCCTAGAGCGAAGCCTAGGTTGCCCGGAACGTAGAATAGGCCATCACTTTCAAACTGGTTGCAATTATTCCTGTTATATGATGGAAACACTGTTGTATTTTTTTTGTATTTTATGGTTCGGGCGTTGACTTCTAAGGCCCTAGCTATTCAATCTGTTGGAGCAACGCCCTAGGGTGAAGCCTAGGTTGCTCGGAAAGTGGAAATGTCCATAAGTTTCATACTGGTCGCAATTATTCGTTTTATACGATGGAAAAACTGTTGTATTTATATTGTATTTTATGCTTCTGGCGTTGACTTCTAAGGCACTAACTATTCGATCTGGTGGAGCAACGCAATAGAGTGATGCCTAGGTTGACCGGAACGTAGAATTGGCCATCAATTTCAAACTGGTTGCAATTATACCTGCTATATGATGGAAACACTGCTGTATTTTTTTTGCATTTTATGGTTCGGGCGTTGACTTCTGAGGCCCTAACTATTCAATCCGTTGGAGCAACGCCATAGGGTGAAGCCTAGGTTGCTCGGAAGGTAGAAATGACCATACGTTTCATACTGGTTGCATTTATTCGTTTTATACGATGGAAAAGCTGTTGTATTTATATGGTATTTTATGCTTCTGGCGTTGACTTCTTAGGTCGTAACTATTCGGTCTGGTGGAGCAACGCCCTGGAGTGAAGCCTAGGTTGCCCGGAACGTAGAATTGGCCATCACTTTCAAACTGGTTGCAATTACTCGTTTTATACAATGGAAGACTGTTGTATCTATATTGTATTTTATGCTTCTGGCGTTGTCTTCTAAGGCCGTAGCTATTCGATCTGGTGGAGCAACGCCCTAGAGCGAAGCCTAGGTTGCCCGGAACGTAGAATTGGCCATCACTTTCAAACTGGTTGCAATTATTCCTGTTATATGATGGAAACACTGTTGTATTTTTATTGCATTTTATGCTTCGGGCGTTTACTTCTAAGGCCCTAACTATTCAATATGTTGGACCAACGCCACTAGGGTGAAGGCTAGCTTGCTCGGTAAGTAGAAATGGCCATAACTTTTACACTGGTAGCAATTATTCGTTTTATACGATGGAAAAACTGTTATATTTATATTGTATTTTATGCTTCTGGCGTTGACTTCTTAGGCCTAACTATTCGATCTGGAGGAACAACGCCCTAGTGTGAAGCCTAGGTTGCCCGGAACGTAGAAACAACCATAACTTCTACACTGGTAGCAATTATTCGTTTTATACGATGGAAAAACTGTTGTATCTATATTGTATTTTACGCTTCTGGCGTTGACTTCTAAGGCACTAACTATTCGATCTGGTGAAGCAAGGCCCTAGAGCGAAGCCTAGGTTGCCCCGAACGTAGAATAGGCCATCACTTTCAAACTGGTTGCAATTATTCCTGTTATATGATGGAAACACTGTTGTATTTTTCTTGTATTTTATGTTTCGGGCGTTGACTTCTAAGGCCCTAACCATTCAATCTGTTGGAGCAACGCCCTAGGGTGAAGCCACGGTTGCCCAGAAAGTAGAAATGGCCATAGCTTTCATACTGGTTGCAATTATTCGTTTTATACGATGGAAAAACTGTTGTATTTATATTGTATTTTATGCTTCTGGCGTTGACTTCTAAGGCACTAACTATTCGATCTGGTGGAGCAACGCAATAGAGTGATGCCTAGGTTGCCCGGAACGTAGAATTGGCCATCAATTTCAAACTGGTTGCAATTATACCTGTTATATGATGGAAACACTGCTGTATTTTTTTTGCATATTATGGATCGGGCGTTGACTTCTAAGGCCCTAACTATTCAATCCGTTGGAGCAACGCCCTAGGGCGAAGCCTAGCTTGCTCGGAAAGTAGAAATGACCATAAGATTCATACTGGTTGCAATTATTCGTTTTATACGATGGAAAAGCTGTTGTATTTATATCGTATTTTATGCTTCTGGCGTTGACTTCTTAGGCCGTAACTATCCGGTCTGGTGGAGCAACGCCCTAGAGTGAAGCCTAGGTTGACCGGAACGTAGAATTGGCCATCACTTTCAAACTGGTTGCAATTATTCCTGTTATATGATGGATACACTGTTGTATTTTTATTGCATTTTATGCTTCGGGCGTTTACTTCTGAGGCCCTAACTATTCAATCTGTTGGACCAACGCCCTAGGGTGAAGGCTAGCTTGCTCGGAAAGTAGAAATGACCATAGCTTACATACTTGTTGCAATTATTCGTTTTATATGATGGAAAAACTGTTGTATTTATATTGTATTTTATGCTTCTGGCGTTCCGTTCTTAGGCCCTAACTATTCGATCTGGTCGAACAACGGCCTAGGGTGAAGCCTAGGTTGCCCGGAACGTAGAAATAACCATAACTTTTACACTGGTAGCAATTATTCGTTTTACACGATGGAAAAACTGTTGTATCTATATTGTATTTTATGCTTCTGGCGTTGTCTTCTAAGGCACTAACTATTCGATCTGGTGGAGCAACGCCCTAGAGTGAAGCCTGCGGTGCCCGGAACGTAGAATTGGCCATCACTTTCAAGCTGGTTGCAATTATTCCTGTTATATGATGGAAACACTGTTGTATTTTTTTTGCATTTTGTGGTTCTGGCGTTGACTTCTAAGGCCCTAACTATTCGATCTGGTGGAACAACGGCCTAGAGTGAAGCCTAGGTTGCCCGGAACGTAGAAATAACCATAACTTTTACACTGGTAGCAATTATTCGTTTTATACTATGGAAAAACTGTTCTATTTATATTGTATTTTATGCTTCTGGCGTTCCCTTCTTAGACCCTAACTATTGGATCTGGTGGAACAACGGCCTAGAGTGAAGCCTAGGTTGCCCGGAACGTAGAAATAACCATAACTTTTACACTGGTAGCAATTATTCGTTTTATACGATGGAAAAACTGTTGTATCTATATTGTATTTTATGCTTCTGGCGTTGACTTCTAAGGCCCTAACTATTCAATCCGTTGGAGCAAAGCCCTACGGTGAAGCCTAGGTTGCTCGGAATGTAGAAATGACCATAAGTTTCATACTGGTTGCATTTATTCGTTTTATACGATGGAAAAGCTGTTGTATTTATATGGTATTTTATGCTTCTGGCGTTGACTTCTTAGGTCGTAACTATTCGGTCTGGTGGAGCAACGCCCTGGAGTGAAGCCTAGGTTGCCCGGAACGTAGAATTGGCCATCACTTTCAAACTGGTTGCAATTACTCGTTTTATACAATGAAAGACTGTTGTATCTATATTGTATTTTATGCTTCTGGCGTTGTCTTCTAAGGCCGTAGCTATTCGATCTGGTGGAGCAACGCCCTAGAGCGAAGCCTGGGATGCCCGGAACGTAGAATTGGCCATCACTTTCAAACTGGTTGCAATTATTCCTGTTATATGATGGAAACACTGTTGTATTTTTTTTGCATTTTATGGTTCGGGCGTTGACTTCAAAGGTCCTATCTATTCAATCTGTTGGAGCAACGCCCTAGGGTGAAGCCTAGGTTGCTCGGAAAGTAGAAATGACCATAAGTTTCATACTGGGTGCAATTATTCGTTTTATACGATGGAAAAACTGTTGTATTTATATTGTATTTTATGCTTCTGGGGTTGACTTCTTAGGCCGTAACTATTCGGTCTGGTGGAGCAACGCCCTGGAGTGAAACCTAGGTTGCCCGAAACGTAGAATTGGCCATCACTTTCAAACTGGTTGCAATTATTCCTGATATATGATGTAAACACTGTTGTATTTTTTTTGCATTTTATGGTTCGGGCGTTGACTTCTAAGGCCCTAACCATACAATCTGTTGGAGCAACGCCCTAGGGTGACGCCTAAGTTGCTCGGAAAGTAGAAATATCCATAAGTTTCATACTGGTTGCAATTATTCGTTTTATACGATGGAAAAACTGTTGTATTTATATTGTATTTTATGCTTCTGGCGTTGACTTCTAAGGTACTAACTATTCGATCTGGTGGAGCAACGCCCAAGGGTGAAGCCTAGCTTGCTCGGAAAGTAGAAATGACCGTAAGTTTCATACTGGTTGCAATTATTCGTTTTATACGATGGAAAAGCTGTTGTATTTATATCGTATTTTATGCTTCTGGCGTTGACTTCTTAGGCCGTAACTATCCGGTCTGGTGGAGCAACGCCCTAGAGTGAAGCCTAGGTTGCCCGGAACGTAGAATTGGCCATCACTTTCAAACTGGTTGCAATTATTCCTGTTATATGATGGATACACTGTTGTATTTTTATTGCATTTTATGCTTCAGGCGTTGACTTCTAAGGCCCTAACTATTCAATCTGTTGGACCAACGCCCTAGGGTGAAGGCTAGCTTGCTCGGAAAGTAGAAATGACCATAGCTTACATACCTGTTGCAATTATTCGTTTTATATGATGGAAAAACTGTTGTATTTATATTGTATTTTATGCTTCTGGCGTTCCCTTCTTAGACCCTAACTCTTCGATCTGGTGGAACAACGGCCTAGGGTGAAGCCTAGGTTGCCCGGAACGTAGAAATAACCATAACTTTTACACTGGTAGCAATTATTCGTTTTATACGATGGAAAAACTATTGTATCTATATTGTATTTTATGCTTCTGGCGTTGACTTCTAAGGCACTAACTATTCGATCTGGTGGAGCAACGCCCTAGAGTGAAGCCTGGGTTGCCCGGAACGTAGAATTGGCCATCTCTTTCAAACTGGTTGCAATTATTCCTGATATATGATGGAAACACTGCTGTATTTTTTTTGCATTTTATGGTTCGGGCGTTGACTTCTAAGGCCCTAACTATTCAATCCGTTGGAGCAACGCCCTAGGGTGAAGCCTAGGTTGCTCGGAAAGTAGAAATGACCATAAATTTCATACTGGCTGCAATTATTCGTTTTATACGATGGAAAAACTGTTGTATTTATATTGTATTTTATGCTTCTGGCGTTGACTTCTAAGGCACTAGCTATTCGTTCTGGTGGAGCAGCGCCCTAGAGTGAAGCCTAGGATGCACGGAACGTAGAATTGTCCATCACTTTCAAACTGGTTGCAATTATTCCTGTTATATGATGGATACACTGTTGTATTTTTATTGAATTTTATGCTTCGGGCGTTGACTTCTAAGGCCGTAACTATTCAATCTGTTGGAGCAACGCCGTAGGGTGAAGCCTATGTTGCTCGGAAAGTAGAAATGTCCATAAGTTTCATACTGGTTGCAATTATTCGTTTTATACGATGGAAAAACTGTTGTATTTATATTGTATTTTATGCTTCTGGCGTTGACTTCTTAGACCCTAACTATTCGATCTGGTGGAACAACGGCCTAGGGTGAAGCCTAGGTTGCCCGGAACGTAGAAATAACCATAACTTTTACACTGGTAGCAATTATTCGTTTTATACGATGGAAAAACTATTGTATCTATATTGTATTTTATGCTTCTGGCGTTGACTTCTAAGGCACTAACTATTCGATCTGGTGGAGCAACGCCCTAGAGTGAAGCCTGGGTTGCCCGGAACGTAGAATTGGCCATCACTTTCAAACTGGTTGCAATTATTCCTGATATATGATGGAAACACTGCTGTATTTTTTTTGCATTTTATGGTTCGGGCGTTGACTTCTAAGGCCCTAACTATTCAATCCGTTGGAGCAACGCCCTAGGGTGAAGCCTAGGTTGCTCGGAAAGTAGAAATGACCATAAATTTCATACTGGCTGCAATTATTCGTTTTATACGATGGAAAAACTGTTGTATTTATATTGTATTTTATGCTTCTGGCGTTGACTTCTAAGGCACTAGCTATTCGTTCTGGTGGAGCAGCGCCCTAGAGTGAAGCCTAGGATGCACGGAACGTAGAATTGTCCATCACTTTCAAACTGGTTGCAATTATTCCTGTTATATGATGGATACACTGTTGTATTTTTATTGAATTTTATGCTTCGGGCGTTGACTTCTAAGGCCGTAACTATTCAATCTGTTGGAGCAACGCCGTAGGGTGAAGCCTATGTTGCTCGGAAAGTAGAAATGTCCATAAGTTTCATACTGGTTGCAATTATTCGTTTTATACGATGGAAAAACTGTTGTATTTATATTGTATTTTATGCTTCTGGCGTTGACTTCTAAGGCACTAACTATTCTATCTGGTGGAGCAACGGAATAGAGTGATGTCTAGGTTGCCCGGAACGTAGAATTGGCCATCAATTTCAAACTGGCTGCAATTATACCTGTTATATGATGGAAACAGAGCTGTATTTTTTTTGCATTTTATGGTTCGGGCGTTGACTTCTAAGGCCCTAACTATTCAATCCGTTGGAGCAACGCCCTAGGGTGAAGCCTAGGTTGCTCGGAAAGTAGAAATGACCATAAGTTTCATACTGGTTGAAATTATTCGTTTTATACGATGGCAAAACTGTTGTATTTATATTGTATTTTATGCTTCAGGCGTTGACTTCAAAGCGCTAACTATTCGATCTGGTGGAGCAACGCAATAGAGTGATGCCTATGTTGCCCGGAACGTAGAATTGGCCATCAATTTCAAACTGGTTGCAATTATACCTGTTATATGATGGAAACACTGCTGTATTTTTTTTGCATTTTATGCTTCGGGCGTTGACTTCTAAGGCCCTAACTATTCAATATGTTGGAGCTACGCCCTAGGGTGAAGCCCAGCTTGCTCGGAAAGTAGAAATGACCGTAAGTTTCATACTGGTTGCAATTATTCGTTTTATACGATGGAAAAGCTGTTGCATTTATATCGTATTTTATGATTCTGGCGTTGACTTCTTAGGCCGTAACTATTCGGTCTGGTGGAGCAACGCCCTGTAGTGAAACCTAGGCTGCCCGGAACGTAGAATTGGCCGTCAATTTCAAACTGGTTGCAATTATTCCTGATATATGATGGAAACACTGTTGTATTTTTTTTGCATTTTATGGTTCGGGCGTTGACTTCTAAGGCCCTAACTATTCAATCTGGTGGAGCACCGCCCAAGGGTGAAGCCTAGGTTGCTCGGAAAGTAGAAATGTCCATAAGTTTCATATTGGTTGCAATTATTCGTTTTATACGATGGAAGAACTGTTGTATTTATATTGTATTTTATACATCTGGCGTTGACTTCTAAGGTACTAACTATTCGATCTAGTGGAGCAACGCCCTAGAGTGAAGCCTATGTTGCCGGAACGTAGAAATGACCATCACTCTCAAACTGGTTGCAATTATTCCTGTTATATGATGGAAAAACTGTTGTATTTATATTGTACTTTATGCTTCTGGCGTTGACTTCTAAGGCACTAACTATTCGATCTGGTGGAGCAACGCAATAGTGTGATGCCTAGGTTGCCGGAACGTAGAATTGGCCATCAATTTCAAACTGGTTGCAATTATACCTGGTATATGATGGAAACACTGCTGTATTTTTTTTGCATTTTATGGTTCGGGCGTTGACTTCTATGGCATTAACTATTCAATCCGTTGGGGCAACGCCCTAGGGTGGAGCCTAGGTTGCTCGGAAAGTAGAAATGACCATAAGTTTCATACTGGTTGCAATTATTCGTTTTATACGATGGACAAACTGTTGTATTTATATTGTATTTTATGCTTCTGGCGTTGACTTCTAAGGCACTAACTATTCGGTCTGGTGGAGCAACGCCCTAGAGTGAAGCCTAGGTTGCCCGGAACGTAGAATTGGCCATCACTTTCAAACTGGTTGCAATTATTCCTGATATATGATGGAAACACTGTTGTATTTTTTTTGCATTTTATGGTTCGGGCGTTGACTTCTAAGATCCTAACTATTCAATCTGTGGGAGCTACGCCCTAGGGTGAAGCCTAGGTTGCTCGGAAAGTAGAAATGTACATAAGTTTCATACTGGTTGCAATTATTCGTTTTATACGATGGAAGAACAGTTGTATTTATATTGTATTTTATGCTTCTGGCGTTGACTTCTAAGGCACTAACTATTCGATCTGGTGGAGCAACGCATTAGTGTGATGCCTAGGTTGCCGGAACGTAGGATTGGCCATCAATTTCAAACTGGTTGCAATTATACCTGTTATATGATGGAAACACTGCTGTATTTTTTTTGCATTTTATGGTTCGGGCGTTGACTTCTAAGGCCCTAACTATTCAATCTGTTGGAGGAACGCCCTAGGGTGAAGCCTAGGTTGCCCGGAAAGTGGAAATGACCATAGCTTTCATACTGGTTGTAATTATTCGTTTTATATGATGGAAAAACTGTTGTATTTATATTGTATTTTATGCTTCTGGCGTTCCCTTCTTAGGCCCTAACTATTCGAACTGGTGGAAAAACGGCCTACGGTGAAGCCTAGGTTGCCCGGAAGGTAGAAATAACCATAACTTTTACACTGGTAGCAATTATTCGTTTTATACTATGGAAAAACTGTTCTATTTATTTTGTATTTAATGCTTCGGGCGTTGGCTTCTAAGGCCCTAACTGTTTGATCTGGTGGAGCAACGCCTTAGAGTGAAACCTAGGTTGCCCGGAACGTAGAAATGACCATAGCTTTCATACTGGTTGCAATCATTCGTTTTATATGATGGAAAAACTGTTGTATTTTTTTTGCATTTTATGGTTCGGGCGTTGACTTCGAAGGCCCTAACTATTCAATCCGTTGGAGCAACGCCCTAGGGTGAAGCCTAGGTTGCTCGGAAAGTTGAAATGACCATAGCTTTCATACTGGTTGTAATTATTCGTTTTATACGATGGAAAAACTGTTGTACTTATATTGTATTTTATGCTTCTGGCGTTGACTTCTAAGGCACTATCTATTCGATCTGGTGAAGCAAGGCCCTTGAGCGAAGCCTAGGTTGCCCGGAACGTAGAATTGGCCATCACATTCAAACTGGTTGCAATTATTCCTGTTATATGATGGAAACACTGTTGTATTTTTTTTGCATTTTATGGTTCGGGCGTTGACTTCTAAGGCCCTAACTATTCAATCCGTTGGAGCAACGCCCTAGGGTGATGCCTAGGTTGCTCGGAAAGTAGAAATGACCATAAGTTCCATACTGGTTGAAATTATTCGTTTTATACGATGGAAAAGCTGTTGTACTTATATTGTATTTTATGCTTCTGGCGTCGACTTCTAAGGCACTATCTATTCGATCTGGTGAAGCAAGGCCCTTGAGCGAAGCCTAGGTTGCCCGGAACGTAGAATTGGCCATCACATTCAAACTGGTTGCAATTATTCCTGTTATATGATGGAAACACTGTTGTATTTTTATTGCATTTTATGTTTCGGGCATTGACTTCTAAGGCCCTAACTATTCAATCTGTTGGAGCACCGCCCTAGGGTGAAGCCTAGGTTGCCCGGAAAGTAGAAATGACCATAGCTTACATACTTGTTGCAATTACTCGTTTTATATGATGGAAAAACTGTTGTATTTATATTGTATTTTATGCTTCTGGCGTTCCCTTCTTAGGCCCTAACTATTCGATCTGGTGGAACAACGGCCTAGGGTGAAGCCTAGGTTGCCCGGAACGTAGAAATAACCATAACTTTTACACTGGTAGCAATTATTCGTTTTATACGATGGAAAAACTGTTGTATCTATATTGTATTTTATGCTTCTGGCGTTGACTTCTAAGGCACTAACTATTCGATCTGGCGGAGCAACGCAATAGAGTGATGCCTAGGTTGCCGGAACGTAGAATTGGCCATCAATTTCAAACTGGTTGCAATTATACCTGTTATATGATGGAAACACTGCTGTATTTTTTTTGCATTTTATGGTTCGGGCGTTGACTTCTAAGGCCCTAACTATTCAATCTGTTGGAGCAACGCCCTAGGGTGAAGCCTAGGTTGCTCGGAAAGTAGAAATGACCATAAGTTTCATACTGGTTGCAATTATTCGTTTTATACGATGGTAAAACTGTTGCATTTCTATTGTATTTTATACATCTGGCGTTGACTTCTAAGGTACTAACTATTCGATCTAGTGGAGCAACGCCCTAGAGTGAAGCCTATGTTGCCCGGAACGTAGAAATGACCATCACTTTCAAACTGGTTGCAATTATTCCTGTTATATGATGGAAAAACTGTTGTATTTTTATTGCATTTTATGCTTCGGGCATAGACTTCTAAGGCCCTAACTGTTCAATCTGTTGGAGCAACGCCCTAGGGTGAAGCCAAGGTTGCCCAGAAAGTAGAAATGGCCATAGCATTCATACTGGTTGCAATTATTCGTTTTATATGATGGAAAAACTGTTGTATTTATATTGTATTTTATGCTTCTGGCGTTCCCTTCTTAGGACCTAACTATTCGATATGGTGGAACAACGGCCTAGGGTGAAGCCTAGGTTGCCCGGAACGTAGAAATAACCATAACTTTTACACTGGTTGCAATTATTCGTTTTATACTATGGAAAAACTGTTCTATTTATTTTGTATTTAATGCTTCGGGCGTTGGCTTCTAAGGCCCTAACTGTTTGATCTGGTGGAGCAACGCCCTAGAGTGAAACCTAGGTTGCCCGGAACGTAGAAATGACCATAACTTGCACACTGGTTGCTATTATTCGTTTTATACGATGGAAAAACTGTTATATTTATATTGTATTTTATGCTTCTGGCGTTGACTTCTTAGGCCTAACTATTCGATCTGGCGGAACAACGCCCTAGTGTGAAGCCTAGGTTGCCCGGAACGTAGAAACAACCATAACTTCTACACTGGTAGCAATTATTCGTTTTATACGATGGAAAAACTGTTGTATCTATATTGTATTTTACGCTTCTGGCGTTGACTTCTAAGGCACTAACTATTCGATCTGGTGAAGCAAGGCCCTAGAGCGAAGCCTAGGTTGCCCGGAACGTAGAATAGGCCATCACTTTCAAACTGGTTGCAATTATTCCTGTTATATGATGGAAACACTGTTGTATTTTTTTTGTATTTTATGGTTCGGGCGTTGACTTCTAAGGCCCTAACTATTCAATCTGTTGGAGCAACGCCCTAGGGTGAAGCCTAGGTTGCTCGGAAAGTGGAAATGTCCATAAGTTTCATACTGGTCGCAATTATTCGTTTTATACGATGGAAAAACTGTTGTATTTATATTGTATTTTATGCTTCTGGCGTTGACTTCTAAGGCACTAACTATTCGATCTGGTGGAGCAACGCAATAGAGTGATGCCTAGGTTGACCGGAACGTAGAATTGGCCATCAATTTCAAACTGGTTGCAATTATACCTGTTATATGATGGAAACACTGCTGTATTTTTTTGCATTTTATGGTTCGGGCGTTGACTTCTGAGGCCCTAACTATTCAATCCGTTGGAGCAACGCCATAGGGTGAAGCCTAGGTTGCTCGGAAGGTAGAAATGACCATACGTTTCATACTGGTTGCATTTATTCGTTTTATACGATGGAAAAGCTGTTGTATTTATATGGTATTTTATGCTTCTGGCGTTGACTTCTTAGGTCGTAACTATTCGGTCTGGTGGAGCAACGCCCTGGAGTGAAGCCTAGGTTGCCCGGAACGTAAAATTGGCCATCACTTTCAAACTGGTTGCAATTACTCGTTTTATACAATGGAAGACTGTTGTATCTATATTGTATTTTATGCTTCTGGCGTTGTCTTCTAAGGCCGTAGCTATTCGATCTGGTGGAGCAACGCCCTAGAGCGAAGCCTAGGTTGCCCGGAACGTAGAATTGGCCATCACTTTCAAACTGGTTGCAATTATTCCTGTTATATGATGGAAACACTGTTGTATTTTTATTGCATTTTATGCTTCGGGCGTTTACTTCTAAGGCCCTAACTATTCAATATGTTGGACCAACGCCACTAGGGTGAAGGCTAGCTTGCTCGGTAAGTAGAAATGGCCATAACTTTTACACTGGTAGCAATTATTCGTTTTATACGATGGAAAAACTGTTATATTTATATTGTATTTTATGCTTCTGGCGTTGACTTCTTAGGCCTAACTATTCGATCTGGAGGAACAACGCCCTAGTGTGAAGCCTAGGTTGCCCGGAACGTAGAAACAACCATAACTTCTACACTGGTAGCAATTATTCGTTTTATACGATGGAAAAACTGTTGTATCTATATTGTATTTTACGCTTCTGGCGTTGACTTCTAAGGCACTAACTATTCGATCTGGTGAAGCAAGGCCCAAGAGCGAAGCCTAGGTTGCCCCGAACGTAGAATAGGCCATCACTTTCAAACTGGTTGCAATTATTCCTGTTATATGATGGAAACACTGTTGTATTTTTCTTGTATTTTATGTTTCGGGCGTTGACTTCTAAGGCCCTAACCATTCAATCTGTTGGAGCAACGCCCTAGGGTGAAGCCACGGTTGCCCAGAAAGTAGAAATGGCCATAGCTTTCATACTGGTTGCAATTATTCGTTTTATACGATGGAAAAACTGTTGTATTTATATTGTATTTTATGCTTCTGGCGTTGACTTCTAAGGCACTAACTATTCGATCTGGTGGAGCAACGCAATAGAGTGATGCCTAGGTTGCCCGGAACGTAGAATTGGCCATCAATTTCAAACTGGTTGCAATTATACCTGTTATATGATGGAAACACTGCTGTATTTTTTTTGCATATTATGGATCGGGCGTTGACTTCTAAGGCCCTAACTATTCAATCCGTTGGAGCAACGCCCTAGGGCGAAGCCTAGCTTGCTCGGAAAGTAGAAATGACCATAAGATTCATACTGGTTGCAATTATTCGTTTTATACGATGGAAAAGCTGTTGTATTTATATCGTATTTTATGCTTCTGGCGTTGACTTCTTAGGCCGTAACTATCCGGTCTGGTGGAGCAACGCCCTAGAGTGAAGCCTAGGTTGACCGGAACGTAGAATTGGCCATCACTTTCAAACTGGTTGCAATTATTCCTGTTATATGATGGATACACTGTTGTATTTTTATTGCATTTTATGCTTCGGGCGTTTACTTCTGAGGCCCTAACTATTCAATCTGTTGGACCAACGCCCTAGGGTGAAGGCTAGCTTGCTCGGAAAGTAGAAATGACCATAGCTTACATACTTGTTGCAATTATTCGTTTTATATGATGGAAAAACTGTTGTATTTATATTGTATTTTATGCTTCTGGCGTTCCGTTCTTAGGCCCTAACTATTCGATCTGGTGGAACAACGGCCTAGGGTGAAGCCTAGGTTGCCCGGAACGTAGAAATAACCATAACTTTTACACTGGTAGCAATTATTCGTTTTACACGATGGAAAAACTGTTGTATCTATATTGTATTTTATGCTTCTGGCGTTGACTTCTAAGGCACTAACTATTCGATCTGGTGGAGCAACGCCATAGAGTGAAGCCTGCGGTGCCCGGAACGTAGAATTGGCCATCACTTTCAAGCTGGTTGCAATTATTCCTGTTATATGATGGAAACACTGTTGTATTTTTTTTGCATTTTGTGGTTCTGGCGTTGACTTCTAAGGCCCTAACTATTCGATCTGGTGGAACAACGGCCTAGAGTGAAGCCTAGGTTGCCCGGAACGTAGAAATAACCATAACTTTTACACTGGTAGCAATTATTCGTTTTATACTATGGAAAAACTGTTCTATTTATATTGTATTTTATGCTTCTGGCGTTCCCTTCTTAGACCCTAACTATTGGATCTGGTGGAACAACGGCCTAGAGTGAAGCCTAGGTTGCCCGGAACGTAGAAATAACCATAACTTTTACACTGGTAGCAATTATTCGTTTTATACGATGGAAAAACTGTTGTATCTATATTGTATTTTATGCTTCTGGCGTTGACTTCTAAGGCCCTAACTATTCAATCCGTTGGAGCAAAGCCCTAGGGTGAAGCCTAGGTTGCTCGGAATGTAGAAATGACCATAAGTTTCATACTGGTTGCATTTATTCGTTTTATACGATGGAAAAGCTGTTGTATTTATATGGTATTTTATGCTTCTGGCGTTGACTTCTTAGGTCGTAACTATTCGGTCTGGTGGAGCAACGCCCTGGAGTGAAGCCTAGGTTGCCCGGAACGTAGAATTGGCCATCACTTTCAAACTGGTTGCAATTACTCGTTTTATACAATGAAAGACTGTTGTATCTATATTGTATTTTATGCTTCTGGCGTTGTCTTCTAAGGCCGTAGCTATTCGATCTGGTGGAGCAACGCCCTAGAGCGAAGCCTGGGATGCCCGGAACGTAGAATTGGCCATCACTTTCAAACTGGTTGCAATTATTCCTGTTATATGATGGAAACACTGTTGTATTTTTTTTGCATTTTATGGTTCGGGCGTTGACTTCTAAGGTCCTAACTATTCAATCTGTTGGAGCAACGCCCTATGGTGAAGCCTAGGATGCTCGGAAAGTAGAAATGACCATAAGTTTCATACTGGGTGCAATTATTCGTTTTATACGATGGAAAAACTGTTGTATTTATATTGTATTTTATGCTTCTGGGGTTGACTTCTTAGGCCGTAACTATTCGGTCTGGTGGAGCAACGCCCTGGAGTGAAACCTAGGTTGCCCGAAACGTAGAATTGGCCATCACTTTCAAACTGGTTGCAATTATTCCTGATATATGATGTAAACACTGTTGTATTTTTTTTGCATTTTATGGTTCGGGCGTTGACTTCTAAGGCCCTAACCATACAATCTGTTGGAGCAACGCCCTAGGGTGACGCCTAAGTTGCTCGGAAAGTAGAAATATCCATAAGTTTCATACTGGTTGCAATTATTCGTTTTATACGATGGAAAAACTGTTGTATTTATATTGTATTTTATGCTTCTGGCGTTGACTTCTAAGGTACTAACTATTCGATCTGGTGGAGCAACGCCCAAGGGTGAAGCCTAGCTTGCTCGGAAAGTAGAAATGACCGTAAGTTTCATACTGGTTGCAATTATTCGTTTTATACGATGGAAAAGCTGTTGTATTTATATCGTATTTTATGCTTCTGGCGTTGACTTCTTAGGCCGTAACTATCCGGTCTGGTGGAGCAACGCCCTAGAGTGAAGCCTAGGTTGCCCGGAACGTAGAATTGGCCATCACTTTCAAACTGGTTGCAATTATTCCTGTTATATGATGGATACACTGTTGTATTTTTATTGCATTTTATGCTTCAGGCGTTGACTTCTAAGGCCCTAACTATTCAATCTGTTGGACCAACGCCCTAGGGTGAAGGCTAGCTTGCTCGGAAAGTAGAAATGACCATAGCTTACATACCTGTTGCAATTATTCGTTTTATATGATGGAAAAACTGTTGTATTTATATTGTATTTTATGCTTCTGGCGTTCCCTTCTTAGACCCTAACTCTTCGATCTGGTGGAACAACGGCCTAGGGTGAAGCCTAGGTTGCCCGGAACGTAGAAATAACCATAACTTTTACACTGTTAGCAATTATTCGTTTTATACGATGGAAAAACTATTGTATCTATATTGTATTTTATGCTTCTGGCGTTGACTTCTAAGGCACTAACTATTCGATCTGCTGGAGCAACGCCCTAGAGTGAAGCCTGGGTTGCCCGGAACGTAGAATTGGCCATCACTTTCAAACTGGTTGCAATTATTCCTGATATATGATGGAAACACTGCTGTATTTTTTTTGCATTTTATGGTTCGGGCGTTGACTTCTAAGGCCCTAACTATTCAATCCGTTGGAGCAACGCCCTAGGGTGAAGCCTAGGTTGCTCGGAAAGTAGAAATGACCATAAATTTCATACTGGCTGCAATTATTCGTTTTATACGATGGAAAAACTGTTGTATTTATATTGTATTTTATGCTTCTGGCGTTGACTTCTAAGGCACTAGCTATTCGTTCTGGTGGAGCAGCGCCCTAGAGTGAAGCCTAGGATGCACGGAACGTAGAATTGTCCATCACTTTCAAACTGGTTGCAATTATTCCTGTTATATGATGGATACACTGTTGTATTTTTATTGAATTTTATGCTTCGGGCGTTGACTTCTAAGGCCGTAACTATTCAATCTGTTGGAGCAACGCCGTAGGGTGAAGCCTATGTTGCTCGGAAAGTAGAAATGTCCATAAGTTTCATACTGGTTGCAATTATTCGTTTTATACGATGGAAAAACTGTTGTATTTATATTGTATTTTATGCTTCTGGCGTTGACTTCTTAGACCCTAACTATTCGATCTGGTGGAACAACGGCCTAGGGTGAAGCCTAGGTTGCCCGGAACGTAGAAATAACCATAACTTTTACACTGGTAGCAATTATTCGTTTTATACGATGGAAAAACTATTGTATCTATATTGTATTTTATGCTTCTGGCGTTGACTTCTAAGGCACTAACTATTCGATCTGGTGGAGCAACGCCCTAGAGTGAAGCCTGGGTTGCCCGGAACGTAGAATTGGCCATCACTTTCAAACTGGTTGCAATTATTCCTGATATATGATGGAAACACTGCTGTATTTTTTTTGCATTTTATGGTTCGGGCGTTGACTTCTAAGGCCCTAACTATTCAATCCGTTGGAGCAACGCCCTAGGGTGAAGCCTAGGTTGCTCGGAAAGTAGAAATGACCATAAATTTCATACTGGCTGCAATTATTCGTTTTATACGATGGAAAAACTGTTGTATTTATATTGTATTTTATGCTTCTGGCGTTGACTTCTAAGGCACTAGCTATTCGTTCTGGTGGAGCAGCGCCCTAGAGTGAAGCCTAGGATGCACGGAACGTAGAATTGTCCATCACTTTCAAACTGGTTGCAATTATTCCTGTTATATGATGGATACACTGTTGTATTTTTATTGAATTTTATGCTTCGGGCGTTGACTTCTAAGGCCGTAACTATTCAATCTGTTGGAGCAACGCCGTAGGGTGAAGCCTATGTTGCTCGGAAAGTAGAAATGTCCATAAGTTTCATACTGGTTGCAATTATTCGTTTTATACGATGGAAAAACTGTTGTATTTATATTGTATTTTATGCTTCTGGCGTTGACTTCTAAGGCACTAACTATTCTATCTGGTGGAGCAACGGAATAGAGTGATGTCTAGGTTGCCCGGAACGTAGAATTGGCCATCAATTTCAAACTGGCTGCAATTATACCTGTTATATGATGGAAACAGAGCTGTATTTTTTTTGCATTTTATGGTTCGGGCGTTGACTTCTAAGGCCCTAACTATTCAATCCGTTGGAGCAACGCCCTAGGGTGAAGCCTAGGTTGCTCGGAAAGTAGAAATGACCATAAGTTTCATACTGGTTGAAATTATTCGTTTTATACGATGGCAAAACTGTTGTATTTATATTGTATTTTATGCTTCAGGCGTTGACTTCAAAGCGCTAACTATTCGATCTGGTGGAGCAACGCAATAGAGTGATGCCTATGTTGCCCGGAACGTAGAATTGGCCATCAATTTCAAACTGGTTGCAATTATACCTGTTATATGATGGAAACACTGCTGTATTTTTTTTGCATTTTATGCTTCGGGCGTTGACTTCTAAGGCCCTAACTATTCAATATGTTGGAGCTACGCCCTAGGGTGAAGCCCAGCTTGCTCGGAAAGTAGAAATGACCGTAAGTTTCATACTGGTTGCAATTATTCGTTTTATACGATGGAAAAGCTGTTGCATTTATATCGTATTTTATGATTCTGGCGTTGACTTCTTAGGCCGTAACTATTCGGTCTGGTGGAGCAACGCCCTGTAGTGAAACCTAGGCTGCCCGGAACGTAGAATTGGCCGTCAATTTCAAACTGGTTGCAATTATTCCTGATATATGATGGAAACACTGTTGTATTTTTTTTGCATTTTATGGTTCGGGCGTTGACTTCTAAGGCCCTAACTATTCAATCTGGTGGAGCACCGCCCAAGGGTGAAGCCTAGGTTGCTCGGAAAGTAGAAATGTCCATAAGTTTCATATTGGTTGCAATTATTCGTCTTATACGATGGAAGAACTGTTGTATTTATATTGTATTTTATACATCTGGCGTTGACTTCTAAGGTACTAACTATTCGATCTAGTGGAGCAACGCCCTAGAGTGAAGCCTATGTTGCCGGAACGTAGAAATGACCATCACTCTCAAACTGGTTGCAATTATTCCTGTTATATGATGGAAAACCTGTTGTATTTATATTGTACTTTATGATTCTGGCGTTGACTTCTAAGGCACTAACTATTCGATCTGGTGGAGCAACGCAATAGTGTGATGCCTAGGTTGCCGGAACGTAGAATTGGCCATCAATTTCAAACTGGTTGCAATTATGCCTGGTATATGATGGAAACACTGCTGTATTTTTTTTGCATTTTATGGTTCGGGCGTTGACTTCTATGGCATTAACTATTCAATCCGTTGGGGCAACGCCCTAGGGTGGAGCCTAGGTTGCTCGGAAAGTAGAAATGACCATAAGTTTCATACTGGTTGCAATTATTCGTTTTATACGATGGACAAACTGTTGTATTTATATTGTATTTTATGCTTCTGGCGTTGACTTCTAAGGCACTAACTATTCGGTCTGGTGGAGCAACGCCCTAGAGTGAAGCCTAGGTTGCCCGGAACGTAGAATTGGCCATCACTTTCAAACTGGTTGCAATTATTCCTGATATATGATGGAAACACTGTTGTATTTTTTTTGCATTTTATGGTTCGGGCGTTGACTTCTAAGATCCTAACTATTCAATCTGTGGGAGCTACGCCCTAGGGTGAAGCCTAGGTTGCTCGGAAAGTAGAAATGTCCATAAGTTTCATACTGGTTGCAATTATTCGTTTTATACGATGGAAGAACAGTTGTATTTATATTGTATTTTATGCTTCTGGCGTTGACTTCTAAGGCACTAACTATTCGATCTGGTGGAGCAACGCATTAGTGTGATGCCTAGGTTGCCGGAACGTAGGATTGGCCATCAATTTCAAACTGGTTGCAATTATACCTGTTATATGATGGAAACACTGCTGTATTTTTTTTGCATTTTATGGTTCGGGCGTTGACTTCTAAGGCACTAACTATTCAATCTGTTGGAGGAACGCCCTAGGGTGAAGCCTAGGTTGCCCGGAAAGTGGAAATGACCATAGCTTTCATACTGGTTGTAATTATTCGTTTTATATGATGGAAAAACTGTTGTATTTATATTGTATTTTATGCTTCTGGCGTTCCCTTCTTAGGCCCTAACTATTCGAACTGGTGGAAAAACGGCCTACGGTGAAGCCTAGGTTGCCCGGAAGGTAGAAATAACCATAACTTTTACACTGGTAGCAATTATTCGTTTTATACTATGGAAAAACTGTTCTATTTATTTTGTATTTAATGCTTCGGGCGTTGGCATCTAAGGCCCTAACTGTTTGGTCTGGTGGAGCAACGCCTTAGAGTGAAACCTAGGTTGCCCGGAACGTAGAAATGACCATAGCTTTCATACTGGTTGCAATTATTCGTTTTATATGATGGAAAAACTGTTGTATTTTTTTTGCATTTTATGGTTCGGGCGTTGACTTCGAAGGCCCTAACTATTCAATCCGTTGGAGCAACGCCCTAGGGTGAAGCCTAGGTTGCTCGGAAAGTTGAAATGACCATAGCTTTCATACTGGTTGTAATTATTCGTTTTATACGATGGAAAAACTGTTGTACTTATATTGTATTTTATGCTTCTGGCGTTGACTTCTAAGGCACTATCTATTCGATCTGGTGAAGCAAGGCCCTTGAGCGAAGCCTAGGTTGCCCGGAACGTAGAATTGGCCATCACATTCAAACTGGTTGCAATTATTCCTGTTATATGATGGAAACACTGTTGTATTTTTTTTGCATTTTATGGTTCGGGCGTTGACTTCTAAGGCCCTAACTATTCAATCCGTTGGAGCAACGCCCTAGGGTGATGCCTAGGTTGCTCGGAAAGTAGAAATGACCATAAGTTCCATACTGGTTGAAATTATTCGTTTTATACGATGGAAAAGCTGTTGTACTTATATTGTATTTTATGCTTCTGGTGTTGACTTCTAAGGCACTATCTATTCGATCTGGTGAAGCAAGGCCCTTGAGCGAAGCCTAGGTTGCCCGGAACGTAGAATTGGCCATCACATTCAAACTGGTTGCAATTATTCCTGTTATATGATGGAAACACTGTTGTATTTTTATTGCATTTTATGTTTCGGGCATTGACTTCTAAGGCCCTAACTATTCAATCTGTTGGAGCACCGCCCTAGGGTGAAGCCTAGGTTGCCCGGAAAGTAGAAATGACCATAGCTTACATACTTGTTGCAATTACTCGTTTTATATGATGGAAAAACTGTTGTATTTATATTGTATTTTATGCTTCTGGCGTTCCCTTCTTAGGCCCTAACTATTCGATCTGGTGGAACAACGGCCTAGGGTGAAGCCTAGGTTGCCCGGAACGTAGAAATGACCATAACTTGCACACTGGTTGCTATTATTGGTTTTATACGATGGAAAAACTGTTATATTTATATTGTATTTTATGCTTCTGGCGTTGACTTCTTAGGCCTAACTATTCGATCTGGTGGAACAACGCCCTAGTGTGAAGCCTAGGTTGCCCGGAACGTAGAAACAACCATAACTTCTACACTGGTAGCAATTATTCGTTTTATACGATGGAAAAACTGTTGTATCTATATTGTATTTTACGCTTCTGGCGTTGACTTCTAAGGCACTAACTATTCGATCTGGTGAAGCAAGGCCCTAGAGCGAAGCCTAGGTTGCCCGGAACGTAGAATAGGCCATCACTTTCAAACTGGTTGCAATTATTCCTGTTATATGATGGAAACACTGTTGTATTTTTTTTGTATTTTATGGTTCGGGCGTTGACTTCTAAGGCCCTAACTATTCAATCTGTTGGAGCAACGCCCTAGGGTGAAGCCTAGGTTGCTCGGAAAGTGGAAATGTCCATAAGTTTCATACTGGTCGCAATTATTCGTTTTATACGATGGAAAAACTGTTGTATTTATATTGTATTTTATGCTTCTGGCGTTGACTTCTAAGGCACTAACTATTCGATCTGGTGGAGCAACGCAATAGAGTGATGCCTAGGTTGACCGGAACGTAGAATTGGCCATCAATTTCAAACTGGTTGCAATTATACCTGTTATATGATGGAAACACTGCTGTATTTTTTTTGCATTTTATGGTTCGGGCGTTGACTTCTGAGGCCCTAACTATTCAATCCGTTGGAGCAACGCCATAGGGTGAAGCCTAGGTTGCTCGGAAGGTAGAAATGACCATACGTTTCATACTGGTTGCATTTATTCGTTTTATACGATGGAAAAGCTGTTGTATTTATATGGTATTTTATGCTTCTGGCGTTGACTTCTTAGGTCGTAACTATTCGGTCTGGTGGAGCAACGCCCTGGAGTGAAGCCTAGGTTGCCCGGAACGTAGAATTGGCCATCACTTTCAAACTGGTTGCAATTACTCGTTTTATACAATGGAAGACTGTTGTATCTATATTGTATTTTATGTTTCTGGCGTTGTCTTCTAAGGCCGTAGCTATTCGATCTGGTGGAGCAACGCCCTAGAGCGAAGCCTAGGTTGCCCGGAACGTAGAATTGGCCATCACTTTCAAACTGGTTGCAATTATTCCTGTTATATGATGGAAACACTGTTGTATTTTTATTGCATTTTATGCTTCGGGCGTTTACTTCTAAGGCCCTAACTATTCAATATGTTGGACCAACGCCACTAGGGTGAAGGCTAGCTTGCTCGGTAAGTAGAAATGGCCATAACTTTTACACTGGTAGCAATTATTCGTTTTATACGATGGAAAAACTGTTGTATCTATATTGTATTTTATGCTTCTGGCGTTGACTTCTAAGGCACTAACTATACGATCTGGTGGAGCAACGCCCTAGAGTGAAGCCTGGGTTGCCCGGAACGTAGAATTGGCCATCACTTTCAAACTGGTTGCAATTATTCCTGATATATGATGGAAAAACTGTTGTATATTTATTGCATTTTATGCTTCGGGCATAGACTTCTAAGGCCCTAACTGTTCAATCTGTTGGAGCAACGCCCTAGGGTGAAGCCAAGGTTCCCCAGAAAGTAGAAATGGCCATAGCTTTCATACTGGTTGCAATTATTCGTTTTATATGATGGAAAAACTGTTGTATTTATATTGTATTTTATGCTTCTGGCGTTCCCTTCATAGGCCCTAACTATTCGATCTGGTGGAACAACGGCCTCGGGTGAAGCCTAGGTTGCCCGGAACGTAGAAGTAACCATAACTTTTACACTGGTTGCAATTATTCGTTTTATACTATGGAAAAACTGTTCTATTTATTTTGTATTTAATGCTCCGGGCGTTGGCTTCTAAGGCCCTAACTGTTTGATCTGGTGGAGCAACGCCCTAGAGTGAAACCTAGGTTGCCCGGAACGTAGAAATGACCATAACTTTCACACTGGTTGCTATTATTCGTTTTATACGATGGAAAAACTGTTATATTTATATTGTATTTTATGCTTCTGGCGTTGACTTCTTAGGCCTAACTATTCGATCTGGAGGAACAACGCCCTAGTGTGAAGCCTAGGTTGCCCGGAACGTAGAAACAACCATAACTTCTACACTGGTAGCAATTATTCGTTTTATACGATGGAAAAACTGTTGTATCTATATTGTATTTTACGCCTCTGGCGTTGACTTCTAAGGCACTAACTATTCGATCTGGTGAAGCAAGGCCCTAGAGCGAAGCCTAGGTTGCCCCGAACGTAGAATAGGCCATCACTTTCAAACTGGTTGCAATTATTCCTGTTATATGATGGAAACACTGTTGTATTTTTTTTGCATTTTATGGTTCGGGCGTTGACTTCAAAGGTCCTAACTATTCAATCTGTTGGAGAAACGCCCTAGGGTGAAGCCTAGGTTGCTCGGAAAGTAGAAATGACCATAAGTTTCATACTGGGTGCAATTATTCGTTTTATACGATGGAAAAACTGTTGTATTTATATTGTATTTTATGCTTCTGGGGTTGACTTCTTAGGCCGTAACTATTCGGTCTGGTGGAGCAACGCCCTGGAGTGAAACCTAGGTTGCCCGAAACGTCGAATTGGCAATCACTTTGAAACTGGTTGCAATTATTCCTGATATATGATGTAAACACTGTTGTATTTTTTTTGCATTTTATGGTTCGGGCGTTGACTTCTAAGGCCCTAACTATACAATCTGTTGGAGCAACGCCCTAGGGTGCAGCCTAAGTTGCTCGGAAAGTAGAAATATCCATAAGTTTCATACTGGTTGCAATTATTCGTTTTATACGATGGAAAAACTGTTGTATTTATATTGTATTTTATGCTTCTGGCGTTGACTTCTAAGGCACTAACTACTCGATCTGGTGGAGCAACGCAATAGAGTGATGCCTAGGTTGCCCGGAACGTAGAATTGGCCATCAATTTCAAACTGGTTGCACTTATACCTGTTATATGATGGAAACACTGTTGTATTTTTTTTGCATTTTGTGGTTCTGGCGTTGACTTCTAAGGCCCTAACTATTCAGTCCGTTGGAGCAACGCCCTAGGGTGAAGCCTATGTTGCTCGGAATGTAGAAATGACCATAAGTTTCATACTGGTTGCAATTATTCGTTTTTTACGATGGTAAAACTGTTGTATTTATATTGTATTTTATACATCTGGCGTTGACTTCTAAGGTACTAACTATTCGATCTAGTGGAGCAACGCCCTAGAGTGAAGCCTATGTTGCCCGGAACGTAGAAATGACCATCACTTTCAAACTGGTTGCAATTATTCCTGTTATACGATGGAAAAACTGTTATATTTATATTGTATTTTATGCTTCTGGCGTTGACTTCTTAGGCCCTAACTATTCGATCTGGTGGGACAACGGCCTGGAGTGAAGCCTAGGTTGCCCGGAACGTAGAAATAACCATAACTTTTACACTGGTAGCAATTATTCGTTTTATACTATGGAAAAACTGTTCTATTTATATTGTATTTTATGCTTCTGGCGTTCCCTTCTTAGGCCCTAACTATTGGATCTGGTGGAACAACGGCCTAGAGTGAAGCCTAGGTTGCCCGGAACGTAGAAATAACCATAACTTTTATACTGGTAGCAATTATTCGTTTTATACGATGGAAAAACTGTTGTATCTATATTGTATTTTATGCTTCTGGCGTTGACTTCTAAGGCCCTAACTATTCAATCCGTTGGAGCAAAGCCCTAGGGTGAAGCCTAGGTTGCTCGGAATGTAGAAATGACCATAAGTTTCATACTGGTTGCATTTATTCGTTTTATACGATGGAAAAGCTGTTGTATTTATATGGTATTTTATGCTTCTGGCGTTGACTTCTTAGGTCGTAACTATTCGGTCTGGTGGAGCAACGCCCTGGAGTGAAGCCTAGGTTGCCCGGAACGTAGAATTGGCCATCACTTTCAAACTGGTTGCAATTACTCGTTTTATACAATGAAAGACTGTTGTATCTATATTGTATTTTATGCTTCTGGCGTTGTCTTCTAAGGCCGTAGCTATTCGATCTGGTGGAGCAACGCCCTAGAGCGAAGCCTGGGATGCCCGGAACGTAGAATTGGCCATCACTTTCAAACTGGTTGCAATTATTCCTGTTATATGATGGAAACACTGTTGTATTTTTTTTGCATTTTATGGTTCGGGCGTTGACTTCTAAGGTCCTAACTATTCAATCTGTTGGAGCAACGCCCTAGGGTGAAGCCTAGGATGCTCGGAAAGTAGAAAAGACCATAAGTTTCATACTGGGTGAAATTAATCGTTTTATACGATGGAAAAACTGTTGTATATATATTGTATTTTATGCTTCTGGCATAGACTTCTAAGGCACTATCTGTTCGATCTGGTGGAGCAACGCCCTAGAGCGAAGCCTAGGTTGCCCGGAACGTAGAATTGGCCATCACTATCAAACTGGTTGCAATTATTCCTGTTATATGATGGAAACACTGTTGTATTTTTTTTGCATTTTATGGTTCGGGCGTTGACTTCAAAGGTCCTATCTATTCAATCTGTTGGAGCAACGCCCTAGGGTGAAGCCTAGGTTGCTCGGAAAGTAGAAATGACCATAAGTTTCATACTGGTTGCAATTATTCGTTTTATACGATGGAAAAGCTGTTGTATTTATATTGTATTTTATGCTTCTGGCGTTCCCTTCTTAGACCCTAACTATTCGATCTGGTGGAACAACGGCCTAGGGTGAAGCCTAGGTTGTCCGGAACGTAGAAATAACCATAACTTTTACACTGGTAGCAATTATTCGTTTTATACGATGGAAAAACTATTGTATCTATATTGTATTTTATGCTTCTGGCGTTGACTTCTAAGGCACTAACTATTCGATCTGGTGGAGCAACGCCCTAGAGTGAAGCCTGGGTTGCCCGGAACGTAGAATTGGCCATCACTTTCAAACTGGTTGCAATTATTCCTGATATATGATGGAAACACTGCTGTATTTTTTTTGCATTTTATGGTTCGGGCGTTGACTTCTAAGGCCCTAACTATTCAATCCGTTGGAGCAACGCCCTAGGGTGAAGCCTAGGTTGCTCGGAAAGTAGAAATGACCATAAATTTCATACTGGCTGCAATTATTCGTTTTATACGATGGAAAAACTGTTGTATTTATATTGTATTTTATGCTTCTGGCGTTGACTTCTAAGGCACTAGCTATTCGTTCTGGTGGAGCAGCGCCCTAGAGTGAAGCCTAGGATGCACGGAACGTAGAATTGTCCATCACTTTCAAACTGGTTGCAATTATTCCTGTTATATGATGGATACACTGTTGTATTTTTATTGAATTTTATGCTTCGGGCGTTGACTTCTAAGGCCGTAACTATTCAATCTGTTGGAGCAACGCCGTAGGGTGAAGCCTATGTTGCTCGGAAAGTAGAAATGTCCATAAGTTTCATACTGGTTGCAATTATTCGTTTTATACGATGGAAAAACTGTTGTATTTATATTGTATTTTATGCTTCTGGCGTTGACTTCTAAGGCACTAACTATTCTATCTGGTGGAGGAACGGAATAGAGTGATGTCTAGGTTGCCCGGAACGTAGAATTGGCCATCAATTTCAAACTGGCTGCAATTATACCTGTTATATGATGGAAACAGAGCTGTATTTTTTTTGCATTTTATGGTTCGGGCGTTGACTTCTAAGGCCCTAACTATTCAATCCGTTGGAGCAACGCCCTAGGGTGAAGCCTAGGTTGCTCGGAAAGTAGAAATGACCATAAGTTTCATACTGGTTGAAATTATTCGTTTTATACGATGGCAAAACTGTTGTATTTATATTGTATTTTATGCTTCAGGCGTTGACTTCAAAGCGCTAACTATTCGATCTGGTGGAGCAACGCAATAGAGTGATGCCTATGTTGCCCGGAACGTAGAATTGGCCATCAATTTCAAACTGGTTGCAATTATACCTGTTATATGATGGAAACACTGCTGTATTTTTTTTGCATTTTATGGTTCGGGCGTTGACTTCTAAGGCCCTAACTATTCAATCCGTTGGAGCAACGCCCTAGGGTGATGCCTAGGTTGCTCGGAAAGTAGAAATGACCATAAGTTCCATACTGGTTGAAATTATTCGTTTTATACGATGGAAAAGCTGTTGTACTTATATTGTATTTTATGCTTCTGGCGTTGACTTCTTAGGCCGTAACTATTCGGTCTGGTGGAGCAACGCCCTGTAGTGAAACCTAGGCTGCCCGGAACGTAGAATTGGCCGTCAATTTCAAACTGGTTGCAATTATTCCTGATATATCATGGAAACACTGTTGTATTTTTTTTGCATTTTATGGTTCGGGCGTTGACTTCTAAGGCCCTAACTATTCAATCTGGTGGAGCAACGCCCAAGGGTGAAGCCTAGGTTGCTCGGAAAGTAGAAATGTCCATAAGTTTCATATTGGTTGCAATTATTCGTTTTATACGATGGAAGAACTGTTGTATTTATATTGTATTTTATACATCTGGCGTTGACTTCTAAGGTACTAACTATTCGATCTAGTGGAGCAACGCCCTAGAGTGAAGCCTATGTTGCCGGAACGTAGAAATAACCATCACTCTCAAACTGGTTGCAATTATTCCTGTTATATGATGGAAAAACTGTTGTATTTATATTGTACTTTATGCTTCTGGCGTTGACTTCTAAGGCACTAACTATTCGATCTGGTGGAGCAACGCAATAGTGTGATGCCTAGGTTGCCGGAACGTAGAATTGGCCATCAATTTCAAACTGGTTGCAATTATACCTGGTATATGATGGAAACACTGCTGTATTTTTTTTGCATTTTATGGTTCGGGCGTTGACTTCTATGGCATTAACTATTCAATCCGTTGGGGCAACGCCCTAGGGTGGAGCCTAGGTTGCTCGGAAAGTAGAAATGACCATAAGTTTCATACTGGTTGCAATTATTCGTTTTATACGATGGACAAACTGTTGTATTTATATTGTATTTTATGCTTCTGGCGTTGACTTCTAAGGCACTAACTATTCGGTCTGGTGGAGCAACGCCCTAGAGTGAAGCCTAGGTTGCCCGGAACGTAGAAATGACCATAGCTTTCATACTGGTTGCAATTATTCGTTTTATACGATGGAAGAACAGGTGTATTTATATTGTATTTTATGCTTCTGGCGTTGACTTCTAAGGCACTAACTATTCGATCTGGTGGAGCAACGCATTAGTGTGATGCCTAGGTTGCCGGAACGTAGGATTGGCCATCAATTTCAAACTGGTTGCAATTATACCTGTTATATGATGGAAACACTGCTGTATTTTTTTTGCATTTTATGGTTCGGGCGTTGACTTCTAAGGCCCAAACTATTCAATCTGTTGGAGGAACGCCCTAGGGTGAAGCCTAGGTTGCCCGGAAAGTGGAAATGACCATAGCTTTCATACTGGTTGTAATTATTCGTTTTATATGATGGAAAAACTGTTGTATTTATATTGTATTTTATGCTTCTGGCGTTCCCTTCTTAGGCCCTAACTATTCGAACTGGTGGAAAAACGGCCTACGGTGAAGCCTAGGTTGCCCGGAAGGTAGAAATAACCATAACTTTTACACTGGTAGCAATTATTCGTTTTATACTATGGAAAAACTGTTCTATTTATTTTGTATTTAATGCTTCGGGCGTTGGCTTCTAAGGCCCTAACTGTTTGATCTGGTGGAGCAACGCCTTAGAGTGAAACCTAGGTTGCCCGGAACGTAGAAATGACCATAGCTTTCATACTGGTTGCAATTATTCGTTTTATATGATGGAAAAACTGTTGTATTTTTTTTGCATTTTATGGTTCGGGCGTTGACTTCGAAGGCCCTAACTATTCAATCCGTTGGAGCAACGCCCTAGGGTGAAGCCTAGGTTGCTCGGAAAGTTGAAATGACCATAGCTTTCATACTGGTTGTAATTATTCGTTTTATACGATGGAAAAACTGTTGTACTTATATTGTATTTTATGCTTCTGGCGTTGACTTCTAAGGCACTATCTATTCGATCTGGTGAAGCAAGGCCCTTGAGCGAAGCCTAGGTTGCCCGGAACGTAGAATTGGCCATCACATTCAAACTGGTTGCAATTATTCCTGTTATATGATGGAAACACTGTTGTATTTTTTTTGCATTTTATGGTTCGGGCGTTGACTGCTAAGGCCCTAACTATTCAATCCGTTGGAGCAACGCCCTAGGGTGATGCCTAGGTTGCTCGGAAAGTAGAAATGACCATAAGTTCCATACTGGTTGAAATTATTCGTTTTATACGATGGAAAAGCTGTTGTACTTATATTGTATTTTATGCTTCTGGCGTTGACTTCTAAGGCACTATCTATTCGATCTGGTGAAGCATGGCCCTTGAGCGAAGCCTAGGTTGCCCGGAACGTAGAATTGGCCATCACATTCAAACTGGTTGCAATTATTCCTGTTATATGATGGAAAAACTGTTGTATTTATATTGTATTTTATGCTTCTGGCGTTCCCTTCATAGGCCCTAACTATTCGATCTGGTGGAACAACGGCCTAGGGTGAAGCCTAGGTTGCCCGGAACGTAGAAGTAACCATAACTTTTACACTGGTTGCAATTATTCGTTTTATACTATGGAAAAACTGTTCTATTTATTTTGTATTTAATGCTCCGGGCGTTGGCTTCTAAGGCCCTAACTGTTTGATCTGGTGGAGCAACGCCCTAGAGTGAAACCTAGGTTGCCCGGAACGTAGAAATGACCATAACTTTCACACTGGTTGCTATTATTCGTTTTATACGATGGAAAAACTGTTATATTTATATTGTATTTTATGCTTCTGGCGTTGACTTCTTAGGCCTAACTATTCGATCTGGAGGAACAACGCCCTAGTGTGAAGCCTAGGTTGCCCGGAACGTAGAAACAACCATAACTTCTACACTGGTAGCAATTATTCGTTTTATACGATGGAAAAACTGTTGTATCTATATTGTATTTTACGCTTCTGGCGTTGACTTCTAAGGCACTAACTATTCGATCTGGTGAAGCAAGGCCCTAGAGCGAAGCCTAGGTTGACCCGAACGTAGAATAGGCCATCACTTTCAAACTGGTTGCAATTATTCCTGTTATATGATGGAAACACTGTTGTATTTTTCTTGTATTTTATGTTTCGGGCGTTGACTTCTAAGGCCCTAACCATTCAATCTGATGGAGCAACGCCCTAGGGTGAAGCCACGGTTGCCCAGAAAGTAGAAATGGCCATAGCTTTCATACTGGTTGCAATTATTCGTTTTATACGATGGAAAAACTGTTGTATTTATATTGTATTTTATGCTTCTGGCGTTGACTTCTAAGGCACTAACTATTCGATCTGGTGGAGCAACGCAATAGAGTGATGCCTAGGTTGACCGGAACGTAGAATTGGCCATCAATTTCAAACTGGTTGCAATTATACCTGTTATATGATGGAAACACTGCTGTATTTTTTTTGCATTTTATGGTTCGGGCGTTGACTTCTGAGGCCCTGACTATTCAATCCGTTGGAGCAACGCCCTAGGGTGAAGCCTAGGTTGCTCGGAAGGTAGAAATGACCATAAGTTTCATACTGGTTGCAATTATTCGTTTTATACGATGGAAAAACTGTTGTATTTATATTGTATTTTATACATCTGGCGTTGACTTCTAAGTTACTAACTATTCGATCTAGAGGAGCAACGCCCTAGAGTGAAGCCTATGTTGCCCGGAACGTAGAATTGGCCATCACTTTCAAACTGATTGCAATTATTCCTGATATATGATGGAAACACTGTTGTATTTTTTTTGCATTTTATGGTTCGGGCGTTGTCTTCTAAGGCCCTAACTGTTAAATCTGTTGGAGCAACGCCCTAGGGTGAAGCCTAGGTTGCTCGGAAAGTAGAAATGTCCATAAGTTTCAAACTGTTTGCAATTATTCGTTTTATACGATGGAAAAACTGTTGTATTTATATGGTATTTTATGCTTCTGGCGTTGACTTCTTAGGTCGTAACTATTCGGTCTGGTGGAGCAACGCCCTGGAGTGAAGCCTAGGTTGCCCGGAACGTAGAATTGGCCATCACTTTCAAACTGGTTGCAATTATTCCTGTTATATGATGGAAACACTGTTGTATTTTTTTTGCATTTTATGGTTCGGGCGTTGACTTCTAAGGTCCTAACTATTCAATCTGTTGGAGCAACGCCCCAGGGTGAAGCCTAGGATGCTCGGAAAGTAGAAATGACCATAAGTTTCATACTGGGTGAAATTAATCGTTTTATACGATGGAAAAACTGTTGTATATATATTGTATTTTATGCTTCTGGCATAGACTTCTAAGGCACTATCTGTTCGATCTGGTGGAGCAACGCCCTAGGGCGAAGCCTAGGTTGCCCGGAACGTAGAATTGGCCATCACTATCAAACTGGTTGCAATTATTCCTGTTATATGATGGAAACACTGTTGTATTTTTTTTGCATTTTATGGTTCGGGCGTTGACTTCAAAGGTCCTAACTATTCAATCTGTTGGAGAAACGCCCTAGGGTGAAGCCTAGGTTGCTCGGAAAGTAGAAATGACCATAAGTTTCATACTGGGTGCAATTATTCGTTTTATACGATGGAAAAACTGTTGTATTTATATTGTATTTTATGCTTCTGGGGTTGACTTCTTAGGCCGTAACTATTCGGTCTGGTGGAGCAACGCCCTGGAGTGAAACCTAGGTTGCCCGAAACGTAGAATTGGCAATCACTTTGAAACTGGTTGCAATTATTCCTGATATATGATGTAAACACTGTTGTATTTTTTTTGCATTTTATGGTTCGGGCGTTGACTTCTAAGGCCCTAACTATACAATCTGTTGGAGCAACGCCCTAGGGTGAAGCCTAAGTTGCTCGGAAAGTAGAAATATCCATAAGTTTCATACTGTTGCAATTATTCGTTTTATACGATGGAAAAACTGTTGTATTTATATTGTATTTTATGCTTCTGGCGTTGACTTCTAAGGCACTAACTACTCGATCTGGTGGAGCAACGCAATAGAGTGATGCCTAGGTTGCCCGGAACGTAGAATTGGCCATCAATTTCAAACTGGTTGCAATTATACCTGTTATATGATGGAAACACTGCTGTATTTTTTTTGCATATTATGGATCGGGCGTTGACTTCTAAGGCCCTAACTATTCAATCCGTTGGAGCAACGCCCTAGGGCGAAGCCTAGCTTGCTCGGAAAGTAGAAATGACCATAAGATTCATACTGGTTGCAATTATTCGTTTTATACGATGGAAAAGCTGTTGTATTTATATCGTATTTTATGCTTCTGGCGTTGACTTCTTAGGCCGTAACTATCCGGTCTGGTGGAGCAACGCCCTAGAGTGAAGCCTAGGTTGACCGGAACGTAGAATTGGCCATCACTTTCAAACTGGTTGCAATTATTCCTGTTATATGATGGATACACTGTTGTATTTTTATTGCATTTTATGCTTCGGGCGTTTACTTCTGAGGCCCTAACTATTCAATCTGTTGGACCAACGCCCTAGGGTGAAGGCTAGCTTGCTCGGAAAGTAGAAATGACCATAGCTTACATACTTGTTGCAATTATTCGTTTTATATGATGGAAAAACTGTTGTATTTATATTGTATTTTATGCTTCTGGCGTTCCGTTCTTAGGCCCTAACTATTCGATCTGGTGGAACAACGGCCTAGGGTGAAGCCTAGGTTGCCCGGAACGTAGAAATAACCATAACTTTTACACTGGTAGCAATTATTCGTTTTACACGATGGAAAAACTGTTGTATCTATATTGTATTTTATGCTTCTGGCGTTGACTTCTAAGGCACTAACTATTCGATCTGGTGGAGCAACGCCCTAGAGTGAAGCCTGCGGTGCCCGGAACGTAGAATTGGCCATCACTTTCAAGCTGGTTGCAATTATTCCTGATATATGATGGAAACACTGTTGTATTTTTTTTGCATTTTATGGTTCGGGCGTTGACTTCTAAGGCCCTAACTGTTCAATCTGTTGGAGCAACGCCCTAGGGTGAAGCCTAGGTTGCTCGGAAAGTAGAAATGTCCATAAGTTTCAAACTGTTTGCAATTATTCGTTTTATACGATTGAAAAACTGTTGTATTTATATTGTACTTTATGCTTCTGGCGTTGACCTCTAGGGCACTAACTATTCGATCTGGTGGAGCAACGCAATAGAGTGATGCCTAGGTTGCCCGGAACGTAGAATTGGCCATCAATTTCAAACTGGTTGCACTTATACCTGTTATATGATGGAAACACTGTTGTATTTTTTTTGCATTTTGTGGTTCTGGCGTTGACTTCTAAGGCCCTAACTATTCAGTCCGTTGGAGCAACGCCCTAGGGTGAAGCCTATGTTGCTCGGTATGTAGAAATGACCATAAGTTTCATACTGGTAGCAATTATTCGTTTTATACGATGGAAAAACTGTTGTATTTATATTGTACTTTATGCTTCTGGCGTTGACCTCTAAGGCACTCACTATTCGATCTGGTGGAGCAACGCAATAGAGTGATGCCTATGTTGCCCGGAACGTAGAAATGACCATCACTTTCAAACTGGTTGCAATTATTCCTGTTATATGATGGAAAAACTGTTATATTTATATTGTATTTTATGCTTCTGGCGTTGACTTCTTAGGCCCTAACTATTCGATCTGGTGGAACAACGGCCTAGAGTGAAGCCTAGGTTGCCCGGAACGTAGAAATAACCATAACTTTTACACTGGTAGCAATTATTCGTTTTATACGATGGAAAAACTGTTGTATCTATATTGTATTTTATGCTTCTGGCGTTGACTTCTAAGGCCCTAACTATTCAATCCGTTGGAGCAAAGCCCTAGGGTGAAGCCTAGGTTGCTCGGAATGTAGAAATGACCATAAGTTTCATACTGGTTGCATTTATTCTTTTTATACGATGGAAAAGCTGTTGTATTTATATGGTATTTTATGCTTCTGGCGTTGACTTCTTAGGTCGTAACTATTCGGTCTGGTGGAGCAACGCCCTGGAGTGAAGCCTAGGTTGCCCGGAACGTAGAATTGGCCATCACTTTCAAACTGGTTGCAATTACTCGTTTTATACAATGAAAGACTGTTGTATCTATATTGTATTATATGCTTCTGGCGTTGTCTTCTAAGGCCGTAGCTATTCGATCTGGTGGAGCAACGCCCTAGAGCGAAGCCTGGGATGCCCGGAACGTAGAATTGGCCATCACTTTCAAACTGGTTGCAATTATTCCTGTTATATGATGGAAACACTGTTGTATTTTTTTTGCATTTTATGGTTCGGGCGTTGACTTCAAAGGTCCTAACTATTCAATCTGTTGGAGAAACGCCCTAGTGTGAAGCCTAGGTTGCTCGGAAAGTAGAAATGACCATAAGTTTCATACTGGGTGCAATTATTCGTTTTATACGATGGAAAAACTGTTGTATTTATATTGTATTTTATGCTTCTGGGGTTGACTTCTTAGGCCGTAACTATTCGGTCTGGTGGAGCAACGCCCTGGAGTGAAACCTAGGTTGCCCGAAACGTAGAATTGGCAATCACTTTGAAACTGGTTGCAATTATTCCTGATATATGATGTAAACACTGTTGTATTTTTTTTGCATTTTATGGTTCGGGCGTTGACTTCTAAGGCCCTAACTATACAATCTGTTGGAGCAACGCCCTAGGGTGCAGCCTAAGTTGCTCGGAAAGTAGAAATATCCATAAGTTTCATACTGGTTGCAATTATTCGTTTTATACGATGGAAAAACTGTTGTATTTATATTGTATTTTATGCTTCTGGCGTTGACTTCTAAGGCACTAACTACTCGATCTGGTGGAGCAACGCAATAGAGTGATGCCTAGGTTGCCCGGAACGTAGAATTGGCCATCAATTTCAAACTGGTTGCACTTATACCTGTTATATGATGGAAACACTGTTGTATTTTTTTTGCATTTTGTGGTTCTGGCGTTGACTTCTAAGGCCCTAACTATTCAGTCCGTTGGAGCAACGCCCTAGGGTGAAGCCTATGTTGCTCGGAATGTAGAAATGACCATAAGTTTCATACTGGTTGCAATTATTCGTTTTTTACGATGGTAAAACTGTTGTATTTATATTGTATTTTATACATCTGGCGTTGACTTCTAAGGTACTAACTATTCGATCTAGTGGAGCAACGCCCTAGAGTGAAGCCTATGTTGCCCGGAACGTAGAAATGACCATCACTTTCAAACTGGTTGCAATTATTCCTGTTATACGATGGAAAAACTGTTATATTTATATTGTATTTTATGCTTCTGGCGTTGACTTCTTAGGCCCTAACTATTCGATCTGGTGGAACAACGGCCTGGAGTGAAGCCTAGGTTGCCCGGAACGTAGAAATAACCATAACTTTTACACTGGTAGCAATTATTCGTTTTATACTATGGAAAAACTGTTCTATTTATATTGTATTTTATGCTTCTGGCGTTCCCTTCTTAGGCCCTAACTATTGGATCTGGTGGAACAACGGCCTAGAGTGAAGCCTAGGTTGCCCGGAACGTAGAAATAACCATAACTTTTATACTGGTAGCAATTATTCGTTTTATACGATGGAAAAACTGTTGTATCTATATTGTATTTTATGCTTCTGGCGTTGACTTCTAAGGCCCTAACTATTCAATCCGTTGGAGCAAAGCCCTAGGGTGAAGCCTAGGTTGCTCGGAATGTAGAAATGACCATAAGTTTCATACTGGTTGCATTTATTCGTTTTATACGATGGAAAAGCTGTTGTATTTATATGGTATTTTATGCTTCTGGCGTTGACTTCTTAGGTCGTAACTATTCGGTCTGGTGGAGCAACGCCCTGGAGTGAAGCCTAGGTTGCCCGGAACGTAGAATTGGCCATCACTTTCAAACTGGTTGCAATTACTCGTTTTATACAATGAAAGACTGTTGTATCTATATTGTATTTTATGCTTCTGGCGTTGTCTTCTAAGGCCGTAGCTATTCGATCTGGTGGAGCAACGCCCTAGAGCGAAGCCTGGGATGCCCGGAACGTAGAATTGGCCATCCCTTTCAAACTGGTTGCAATTATTCCTGTTATATGATGGAAACACTGTTGTATTTTTTTTGCATTTTATGGTTCGGGCGTTGACTTCTAAGGTCCTAACTATTCAATCTGTTGGAGCAACGCCCTAGGGTGAAGCCTAGGATGCTCGGAAAGTAGAAAAGACCATAAGTTTCATACTGGGTGAAATTAATCGTTTTATACGATGGAAAAACTGTTGTATATATATTGTATTTTATGCTTCTGGCATAGACTTCTAAGGCACTATCTGTTCGATCTGGTGGAGCAACGCCCTAGAGCGAAGCCTAGGTTGCCCGGAACGTAGAATTGGCCATCACTATCAAACTGGTTGCAATTATTCCTGTTATATGATGGAAACACTGTTGTATTTTTTTTGCATTTTATGGTTCGGGCGTTGACTTCAAAGGTCCTATCTATTCAATCTGTTGGAGCAACGCCCTAGGGTGAAGCCTAGGTTGCTCGGAAAGTAGAAATGACCATAAGTTTCATACTGGGTGCAATTATTCGTTTTATACGATGGAAAAACTGTTGTATTTATATTGTATTTTATGCTTCTGGGGTTGACTTCTTAGGCCGTAACTATTCGGTCTGGTGGAGCAACGCCCTGGAGTGAAACCTAGGTTGCCCGAAACGTAGAATTGGCCATCACTTTCAAACTGGTTGCAATTATTCCTGATATATGATGTAAACACTGTTGTATTTTTTTTGCATTTTATGGTTCGGGCGTTGACTTCTAAGGCCCTAACCATACAATCTGTTGGAGCAACGCCCTAGGGTGAAGCCTAAGTTGCTCGGAAAGTAGAAATATCCATAAGTTTCATACTGGTTGCAATTATTCGTTTTATACGATGGAAAAACTGTTGTATTTATATTGTATTTTATGCTTCTGGCGTTGACTTCTAAGGTACTAACTATTCGATCTGGTGGAGCAACGCCCAAGGGTGAAGCCTAGCTTGCTCGGAAAGTAGAAATGACCGTAAGTTTCATACTGGTTGCAATTATTCGTTTTATACGATGGAAAAGCTGTTGTATTTATATCGTATTTTATGCTTCTGGCGTTGACTTCTTAGGCCGTAACTATCCGGTCTGGTGGAGCAACGCCCTAGAGTGAAGCCTAGGTTGCCCGGAACGTAGAATTGGCCATCACTTTCAAACTGGTTGCAATTATTCCTGTTATATGATGGATACACTGTTGTATTTTTATTGCATTTTATGCTTCAGGCGTTGACTTCTAAGGCCCTAACTATTCAATCTGTTGGACCAACGCCCTAGGGTGAAGGCTAGCTTGCTCGGAAAGTAGAAATGACCATAGCTTACATACCTGTTGCAATTATTCGTTTTATATGATGGAAAAACTGTTGTATTTATATTGTATTTTATGCTTCTGGCGTTCCCTTCTTAGACCCTAACTATTCGATCTGGTGGAACAACGGCCTAGGGTGAAGCCTAGGTTGCCCGGAACGTAGAAATAACCATAACTTTTACACTGGTAGCAATTATTCGTTTTATACGATGGAAAAACTATTGTATCTATATTGTATTTTATGCTTCTGGCGTTGACTTCTAAGGCACTAACTATTCGATCTGGTGGAGCAACGCCCTAGAGTGAAGCCTGGGTTGCCCGGAACGTAGAATTGGCCATCACTTTCAAACTGGTTGCAATTATTCCTGATATATGATGGAAACACTGCTGTATTTTTTTTGCATTTTATGGTTCGGGCGTTGACTTCTAAGGCCCTAACTATTCAATCCGTTGGAGCAACGCCCTAGGGTGAAGCCTAGGTTGCTCGGAAAGTAGAAATGTCCATAAGTTTAATACTGGTTGCATTTATTCGTTTTATACGATGGAGGAGCTGTTGTATTTATATTGTATTTTATGCTTCTGTCGTAGACTTCTTAGGCCCTAACTATTCGATCTGGTGGAACAACGGCCTAGGGTGAAGCCTAGGTTGCCCGGAACGTAGAAATAACCATAACGATTACACTGGTAGCAATTATTCGTTTTATACGATGGAAAAACTGTTGTATCTATATTGTATTTTATGCTTCTGGCGTTGACTTCTAAGGCCCTAACTATTCAATCCGTTGGAGCAACGCCCTAGGGTGAAGCCTAGGTTGCTCGGAATGTAGAAATGACCATAAGTTTCATACTGGTTGCATTTATTCGTTTTATACGATGGAAAAACTGTTGTATTTATATTGTATTTTATGCTTCTGGCGTTGACCTCTAAGGCACTAACTATTCGATCTGGTGGAGCAACGCAATAGAGTGATGCCTAGGTTGCCCGGAACGTAGAATTGGCCATCAATTTCAAACTGGTGGCAATTATACCTGTTATATGATGGAAACACTGTTGTATTTTTTTTGCATTTTATGGTTCGGGCGTTGACTTCTAAGGTCCTAACTATTCAAACTGTTGGAGCAACGCCCTAGGGTGAAGCCTAGGTTGCTCGGAAAGTAGAAATGTCCATAAGTTTAATACTGGTTGCATTTATTCGTTTTATACGATGGAGGAGCTGTTGTATTTATATTGTATTTTATGCTTCTGTCGTAGACTTCTAAGGCACTAACTATTCGATATGGTGGAGCAACGCCCTAGAGTGAAGCCTGGGTTGCCCGGAACGTAGAATTGGCCATCACTTTCAAACTGTTTGCAATTATTCCTGATATATGATGGAAACACTGTTGTATTTTTTTTGCATTTTATGGTTCGGGCATTGACTTCTAAGGCCCTAACTGTTCAATCTGCTGGAGCAACGCCCTAGGGTGAAGCCTAGATTGCTCGGAAAGTAGAAATGTCCATAAGTTTCAAACTGGTTGCAATTATACGTTTTATACGATGGAAAAACTGTTGTATTTATATTGTATTTTATACATCTGGCGTTGACTTCTAAGGTACTAACTATTCGATCTAGTGGAGCAACGCCCTAGAGTGAAGCCTATGTTGCCCGGAACGTAGAAATGACCATCACTTTCAAACTGGTTGCAATTATTCCTGTTATATGATGGAAAAACTTTTGTATATTTATTGCATTTTATCCTTCGGGCATAGACTTCTAAGGCCCTAACTATTCAATCTGGTGGAACAGCGGCCTAGGGTGAAGCCTAGGTTGCCCGGAACGTAGAAAAAACCATAACTTTTACACTGGTAGCAATTATTCGTTTTATACTATGGAAAAACTGTTCTATTTATTTTGTATTTAATGCTTCGGGCGTTGGCTTCTAAGGCCCTAACTATTCGATCTGGTGGAGCAACGCCCTAGAGTGAAGCCTAGGTTGCCCGTAACGTAGAATTGGCCATCACTTTCAAACTGGTTGCAATTCTTCCTGTTATATGATGGATACACTGTTGTATTTTTATTGCATTTTATGCTTCGGGCGTTGACTTCTAAGGCCCTAACTATTCAATCTGTTGGAGCAACGCCCTAGGGTGAAGCCTAGCTTGCTCGGAAAGTAGAAATGTCCATAAGTTTCATACTGGTTGCAATTATTCGTTTTATACGATGGAAAAACTGTTGTATTTATGTTGTATTTTATGCTTCTGGCGTTGACTTCGAAGGCACTAACTATTCGATATGGTGGAGCAACGCCCTAGAGCGAAGCCTAAGTTGCTCGGAAAGTAGAAATATCTACAAGTTTCATACTGGTTGCAATTATTCGTTTTATACGATGGAAAAACTGTTGTATTTATATTGTATTTTATGCTTCTGGCGTTGACTTCTAAGGCACTAACTATTCGATCTGGTGGAGCAACGCCCTAGGGTCAAGCCTAGGTTTCTCGGAAAGTAGAAATGTCCATAAGTTTCAAACTGTTTGCAATTATTCGTTTTATACGATGGAAAAACTGTTGTATTTATATTGTACTTTATGCTTCTGGCGTTGACCTCTAAGGCACTAACTATTCGATCTGGTGGAGCAACGCAATAGAGTGATGCCTAGGTTGCACGGAACGTAGAATTGGCCATCAATTTCAAACTGGTGGCAATTATACCTGTTATATGATGGAAACACTGTTGTATTTTTTTTGCATTTTATGGTTCGGGCGTTGACTTCTAAGGCCCTAACTATTCAATCTGTTGGAGCAACGCCCTAGAGCGAAGCCTAGGTTGCCCAGAACGTAGAATTGGCCATCACTTTAAAACTGGTTGCAATTATTCCTGTTATATGATGGAAACACTGTTGTATTTTTTTTGCATTTTATGGTTCGGGCGTTGACTTCAAAGGTCCTAACTATTCAATCTGTTGGACCAACGCCCTAGAGTGAAGCCTAGCTTGCTCGGAAAGTTGAAATGACCATAAGTTTCATACTGGTTGCAATTATTAGTTTTATACGATGGAAAAGCTGCTGTTTTTATATCGCATTTTATGCTTCTGGCGTTGACGTCTTAGGCACTAACTATTCGGTCTGGTGGAGCAACGCCCTGGAGTGAAGCCTAGGTTGCCCGGAACGTAGAATTGGCCATCACTTTCAAACTGGTTGCAATTACTCGTTTTATACAATGAAAGACTGTTGTATCTGTATTGTATTATATGCTTCTGGCGTTGTCTTCTAAGGCCGTAGCTATTCGATCTGGTGGAGCAACGCCCTAGAGCGAAGCCTGGGATGCCCGGAACGTAGAATTGGCCATCACTTTCAAACTGGTTGCAATTATTCCGGTTATATGATGGAAACACTGTTGTATTTTTTTTGCATTTTATGGTTCGGGCGTTGACTTCAAAGGTCCTAACTATTCAATCTGTTGGAGAAACGCCCTAGGGTGAAGCCTAGGTTGCTCGGAAAGTAGAAATGACCATAAGTTTCATACTGGGTGCAATTATTCGTTTTATACGATGGAAAAACTGTTGTATTTATTGTATTTTATGCTTCTGGGGTTGACTTCTTAGGCCGTAACTATTCGGTCTGGTGGAGCAACGCCCTGGAGTGAAACCTAGGTTGCCCTGAACGTAGAATTGGCCATCACTTTCAAACTGGTTGCAATTATTCCTGATATACGATGTAAACACTGTTGTATTTTTTTTGCATTTTATGGTTCGGGCGTTGACTTCTAAGGCCCTAACTATACAATCTGTTGGAGCAACGCCCTAGGGTGAAGCCTAAGTTGCTCGGAAAGTAGAAATATCCACAAGTTTCATACTGGTTGCAATTATTCGTTTTATACGATGGAAAAACTGTTGTATTTATATTGTATTTTATGCTTCTGGCGTTGACTTCTAAGGCACTAACTATTCGATCTGGTGGAGCAACGCAATAGAGTGATGCCTAGGTTGCCCGGAACGTAGAAATGACCATCACTTTCAAACTGGTTGCAATTATTCCTGTTATATGATGGAAAAACTGTTGTATTTTTATTGCATTTTATCCTTCGGGCATTGACTTCTAAGGCCCTAACTATTCAACCTGGTGGAACAACGGCCTAGGGTGAAGCCTAGGTTGCCCGGAACGTAGAAAAAACCATAACTTTTACACTGGTAGCAATTATTCGTTTTATACTATGGAAAAACTGTTCTATTTATACTGTATTTTATGCTTCTGGCGTTCCCTTCTTAGGCCCTAACTATTCGATCTGGTGGAACAACGGCCTAGGGTGAAGCCTAGGTTGCCCGGAACGTAGAAATAACCATAACTTTTACACTGGTAGCAATTATTCGTTTTATACGATGGAAAAACTGTTGTATCTATATTGTATTTTATGCTTCTGGCGTTGACTTCTAAGGCCCTAACTATTCAATCCGTTGGAGCAACGCCCTAGGGTGAAGCCTAGGTTGCTCGGAATGTAGAAATGACCATAAGTTTCATACTGGTTGCATTTATTCGTTTTATACGATGGAAAAACTGTTGTATTTATATTGTATTTTATGCTTCTGGCGTTGACTTCTAAGGCACTAACTATTCGATCTGGTGGAGCAACGCCCTAGGGTCAAGCCTAGGTTTCTCGGAAAGTAGAAATGTCCATAAGTTTCAAACTGTTTGCAATTATTCGTTTTATACGATGGAAAAACTGTTGTATTTATATTGTACTTTATGCTTCTGGCGTTGACCTCTAAGGCACTAACTATTCGATCTGGTGGAGCAACGCAATAGAGTGATGCCTAGGTTGCACGGAACGTAGAATTGGCCATCAATTTCAAACTGGTGGCAATTATACCTGTTATATGATGGAAACACTGTTGTATTTTTTTTGCATTTTATGGTTCGGGCGTTGACTTCTAAGGCCCTAACTATTCAATCTGTTGGAGCAACGCCCTAGAGCGAAGCCTAGGTTGCCCAGAACGTAGAATTGGCCATCACTTTAAAACTGGTTGCAATTATTCCTGTTATATGATGGAAACACTGTTGTATTTTTTTTGCATTTTATGGTTCGGGCGTTGACTTCAAAGGTCCTAACTATTCAATCTGTTGGACCAACGCCCTAGAGTGAAGCCTAGCTTGCTCGGAAAGTTGAAATGACCATAAGTTTCATACTGGTTGCAATTATTCGTTTTATACGATGGAAAAGCTGCTGTTTTTATATCGCATTTTATGCTTCTGGCGTTGACGTCTTAGGCACTAACTATTCGGTCTGGTGGAGCAACGCCCTGGAGTGAAGCCTAGGTTGCCCGGAACGTAGAATTGGCCATCACTTTCAAACTGGTTGCAATTACTCGTTTTATACAATGAAAGACTGTTGTATCTGTATTGTATTATATGCTTCTGGCGTTGTCTTCTAAGGCCGTAGCTATTCGATCTGGTGGAGCAACGCCCTAGAGCGAAGCCTGGGATGCCCGGAACGTAGAATTGGCCATCACTTTCAAACTGGTTGCAATTATTCCGGTTATATGATGGAAACACTGTTGTATTTTTTTTGCATTTTATGGTTCGGGCGTTGACTTCAAAGGTCCTAACTATTCAATCTGTTGGAGAAACGCCCTAGGGTGAAGCCTAGGTTGCTCGGAAAGTAGAAATGACCATAAGTTTCATACTGGGTGCAATTATTCGTTTTATACGATGGAAAAACTGTTGTATTTATTGTATTTTATGCTTCTGGGGTTGACTTCTTAGGCCGTAACTATTCGGTCTGGTGGAGCAACGCCCTGGAGTGAAACCTAGGTTGCCCTGAACGTAGAATTGGCCATCACTTTCAAACTGGTTGCAATTATTCCTGATATATGATGTAAACACTGTTGTATTTTTTTTGCATTTTATGGTTCGGGCGTTGACTTCTAAGGCCCTAACTATACAATCTGTTGGAGCAACGCCCTAGGGTGAAGCCTAAGTTGCTCGGAAAGTAGAAATATCCACAAGTTTCATACTGGTTGCAATTATTCGTTTTATACGATGGAAAAACTGTTGTATTTATATTGTATTTTATGCTTCTGGCGTTGACTTCTAAGGCACTAACTATTCGATCTGGTGGAGCAACGCAATAGAGTGATGCCTAGGTTGCCCGGAACGTAGAATTGGCCATCAATTTCAAACTGGTTGCAATTATACCTGTTATATGATGGAAACACTGTTGTATTTTTTTTCCATTTTATGGTTCTCGCGTTGAGTTCTAAGGCCCTAACTATTCAGTCCGTTGCAGCAACACCCTAGGGTGAAGCCTATGTTGCTCGGAATGTAGAAATGACCATAAGTTTCATACTGGTTGCAATTATTCGTTTTATACGATGGTAAAACTGTTGTATTTATATTGTATTTTATACATCTGGCGTTGACTTCTAAGGTACTAACTATTCGATCTAGTGGAGCAACGCCCTAGAGCGAAGCCTAGGTTGCCCGGAACGTAGAATTGGCCATCACTATCAAACTGGTTGCAATTATTCCTGTTATATGATGGAAACACTGTTGTATTTTTTTTGCATTTTATGGTTCTCGCGTTGACTTCTATGGCCCTAACTATTCAGTCCGTTGGAGCAACGCCCTAGGGTGAAGCCCATGTTGCTCGGAATGTAGAAATGACCATAAGTTTCATACTGGTTGCAATTATTCGTTTTATACGATTGTAAAACTGTTGTATTTATATTGTATTTTATACATCTGGCGTTGACTTCTAAGGTACTAACTATTCGATCTAGTGGAGGAACGCCCTAGAGTGAAGCCTATGTTGCCCGGAACGTAGAAATGACCATCACTTTCAAACTGGTTGCAATTATTCCTGTTATATGATGGAAAAACTGTTGTATTTTTATTGCATTTTATCCTTCGGGCATTGACTTCTAAGGCCCTAACTATTCAATCTGGTGGAACAACGGCCTAGGGTGAAGCCTAGGTTGCCCGGAACGTAGAAAAAACCATAACTTTTACACTGGTAGCAATTATTCGTTTTATACTATGGAAAAACTGTTCTATTTATACTGTATTTTATGCTTCTGGCGTTCCCTTCTTAGGCCCTAACTATTCGATCTGGTGGAACAACGGCCTAGGGTGAAGCCTAGGTTGCCCGGAACGTAGAAATAACCATAACTTTTACACTGGTAGCAATTATTCGTTTTATACGATGGAAAAACTGTTGTATCTATATTGTATTTTATGCTTCTGGCGTTGACTTCTAAGGCCCTAACTATTCAATCCGTTGGAGCAACGCCCTAGGGTGAAGCCTATGTTGCTCGGAATGTAGAAATGACCATAAGTTTCATACTGGTTGCATTTATTCGTTTTATACGATGGAAAAACTGTTGTATTTATATTGTATTTTATGCTTCTGGCGTTGACTTCTAAGGCACTAACTATTCGATCTGGTGGAGCAACGCCCTAGGGTCAAGCCTAGGTTGCTCGGAAAGTAGAAATGTCCATAAGTTTCAAACTGTTTGCAATTATTCGTTTTATACGATGGAAAAACTGTTGTATTTATATTGTACTTTATGCTTCTGGCGTTGACCTCTAAGGCACTAACTATTCGATCTGGTGGAGCAATGCAATAGAGTGATGCCTAGGTTGCCCGGAACGTAGAATTGGCCATCAATTTCAAACTGGTGGCAATTATACCTGTTATATGATGGAAACACTGTTGTATTTTTTTTGCATTTTATGGTTCGGGCGTTGACTTCTAAGGCCCTAACTATTCAAACTGTTGGAGCAACGCCCTAGGGTGAAGCCTAGGTTGCTCGGAAAGTAGAAATGACCATAAGTTACATACTGGTTGCAATTATTCGTTTTATACAATGGAAAAACTGTTGTATTTATATTGTATTTTATGCTTCTGGCGTTGACTTCTAAGGCACTATCTATTCGATCTGGTGGAGCAAGGCCCTAGAGCGAAGCCTAGGTTGCCCGGAACGTAGGATTGGCCATCACTTTCAAACTGGTTGCAATTATTCCTGTTATATGATGGATACACTGTTGTATTTTTATTGCATTTTATGCTTCGGGCGTTGACTTCTAAGGCCCTAACTATTCAATCTGTTGGACCAACGCCCTAGGGTGAAGCCTAGCTTGCTCGGAAAGTAGAAATGACCGTAAGTTTCATACTGGTTGCAATTATTCGTTTTATACGATGGAAAAGCTGTTGTATTTATATCGCATTTTATGCTTCTGGCGTTGACGTCTTAGGCCGTACCTATTCGGTCTGGTGGAGCAACGCCCTGGAGTGAAATCTAGGTTGCCCGGAACGTAGAATTGGCCATCACTTTCAAACTGGTTGCAATTATTCCTGATATATGATGGAAACATTGTTGTATTTTTTTTGCATTTTATGGTTCGGGCGTTGACTTCTAACGCCCTAACTATACAATCTGTTGGAGCAACGCCCTAGGGTGAAGCCTAAGTTGCTCGGAAAGTAGAAATATCCACAAGTTTCACACTGGGTGCAATTAATCGTTTTATACGATGGAAAAACTGTTGTATATATATTGTATTTTATGCTTCTGGCATAGACTTCTAAGGCACTATCTGCTCGATCTGGTGGAGCAACGCCCTAGAGCGAAGCCTAGGTTGCCCGGAACGTAGAATTGGCCATCACTTTCAAACTGGTTGCAATTATTCCTGTTATATGATGGAAACACTGTTGTATTTTTTTTGCATTTTATGGATCGGGCGTTGACTTCAAAGGTCCTAACTATTCAATCTGTTGGACCAACGCCCTAGGGTGAAGCCTAGCTTGCTCGGAAAGTAGAAATGACCATAAGTTTCATACTGGTTGCAATTATTCGTTTTATACGATGGAAAAGCTGCTGTTTTTATATCACATTTTATGCTTCTGGCGTTGACGTCTTAGGCTGTAACTATTCGGTCTGGTGGAGCAACGCCCTGGAGTGAAACCTAGGTTGCCCTGAACGTAGAATTGGCCATCACTTTCAAACTGGTTGCAATTATTCCTGATATATGATGTAAACACTGTTGTATTTTTTTTGCATTTTATGGTTCGGGCGTTGACTTCTAAGGCCCTAACTATACAATCTGTTGGAGCAACGCCCTAGGGTGAAGCCTAAGTTGCTCGGAAAGTAGAAATATCCACAAGTTTCATACTGGTTGCAATTATTCGTTTTATACGATGGAAAAACTGTTGTATTTATATTGTATTTTATGCTTCTGGCGTTGACTTCTAAGGCACTAACTATTCGATCTGGTAGAGCAACGCAATAGAGTGATGCCTAGGTTGCCCGGAACGTAGAATTGGCCATCAATTTCAAACTGGTTGCAATTATACCTGTTATATGATGGAAGCACTGCTGTATTTTTTTTGCATTTTATGGATCGGGCGTTGACTTCTAAGGCCCTAACTATTCAATCCGTTGGAGCAACGCCCTACGGTGAAGCCTAGGTTGCTCGGAAAGTAGAAATGACCATATGTTTCATACTGGTTGCAATTATTCGTTTTATACGATGGAAAAACTGTTGTATTTATATTGTATTTTATGCTTCTGGCGTTGACTTCTAAGGCACTATCTATTCGATCTGGTGGAGCAACGCCCTAGAGCGAAGCCTAGGTTGCCCGGAACGTAGGATTGGCCATCACTTTCAAACTGGTTGCAATTATTCCTGTTATATGATGGATACACTGTTGTATTTTTATTGCATTTTATGCTTCGGGCGTTGACTTCTAAGGCCCTAACTATTCAATCTGTTGGACCAACGCCCTAGGGTGAAGCCTAGCTTGCTCGGACAGTAGAAATGACCATAAGTTTCATACTGGTTGCAATTATTCGTTTTATACGATGGAAAAGCTGTTGTATTTATATTGTATTTTATGCTTGTGGCGTTGACTTCTTAGGCCGTAACTATTCGGTCTGGTGGAGCAACGCCCTGGAGTGAAACCTAGGTTGCCCGGAACGTAGAATTGGCAATCACTTTCAAACTGGTTGCAATTATTCCAGATATATGATGGAAACACTGTTGTATTTTTTTTGCATTTTATGGTTCGGGCGTTGACTTCTAAGGCCCTAACTATTCAATCTGTTGGAGCAACGCCCTAGGGTGAAGCCTAGGTTGCTCGGAAAGTAGAAATGACCATAAGTTACATACTGGTTGCAATTATTCGTTTTATACAATGGAAAAACTGTTGTATTTATATTGTACTTTATGCTTCTGGCGTTGACCTCTAAGGCACTAACTATTCGATCTGGTGGAGCAACGCAATAGAGTGATGCCTAGGTTGCCCGGAACGTAGAATTGGCCATCAATTTCAAACTGGTTGCAATTATACCTGTTATATGATGGAAGCACTGCTGTATTTTTTTTGCATTTTATGGATCGGGCGTTGACTTCTAAGGCCCTAACTATTCAATCCGTTGGAGCAACGGCCTACGGTGAAGCCTAGGTTGCTCGGAAAGTAGAAATGACCATATGTTTCATACTGGTTGCAATTATTCGTTTTATACGATGGAAAAACTGTTGTATTTATATTGTATTTTATGCTTCTGGCGTTGACTTCTAAGGCACTATCTATTCGATCTGGTGGAGCAACGCCCTAGAGCGAAGCCTAGGTTGCCCGGAACGTAGGATTGGCCATCACTTTCAAACTGGTTGCAATTATTCCTGTTATATGATGGATACACTGTTGTATTTTTATTGCATTTTATGCTTCGGGCGTTGACTTCTAAGGCCCTAACTATTCAATCTGTTGGACCAACGCCCTAGGGTGAAGCCTAGCTTGCTCGGACAGTAGAAATGACCATAAGTTTCATACTGGTTGCAATTATTCGTTTTATACGATGGAAAAGCTGTTGTATTTATATTGTATTTTATGCTTGTGGCGTTGACTTCTTAGGCCGTAACTATTCGGTCTGGTGGAGCAACGCCCTGGAGTGAAACCTAGGTTGCCCGGAACGTAGAATTGGCAATCACTTTCAAACTGGTTGCAATTATTCCAGATATATGATGGAAACACTGTTGTATTTTTTTTGCATTTTATGGTTCGGGCGTTGACTTCTAAGGCCCTAACTATTCAATCTGTTGGAGCAACGCCCTAGGGTGAAGCCTAGGTTGCTCGGAAAGTAGAAATGACCATAAGTTACATACTGGTTGCAATTATTCGTTTTATACAATGGAAAAACTGTTGTATTTATATTGTACTTTATGCTTCTGGCGTTGACCTCTAAGGCACTAACTATTCGATCTGGTGGAGCAACGCAATAGAGTGATTCCTAGGTTGCCCGGAACGTAGAATTGGCCATCAATTTCAAACTGGTTGCAATTATACCTGTTATATGATGGAAACACTGTTGTATTTTTTTTGCATTTTATGGTTCGGGCGTTGACTTCTAAGGTCCTAACTATTCAAACTGTTGGAGCAACGCCCTAGGGTGAAGCCTAGGTTGCCCGGAAAGTAGAAATGACCATAAGTTTAATACTGGTTGCATTTATTCGTTTTATACGATGGAGGAGCTGTTGTATTTATATTGTATTTTATGCTTCTGGCGTTGACTTCTAAGGCACTAACTATTCGATATGGTGGAGCAACGCCCTAGAGTGAAGCCTGGGTTGCCCGGAACGTAGAATTGGCCATCACTTTCAAACTGGTTGCAATTATTCCTGATATATGATGGAAACACTGTTGTATTTTTTTTGCATTTTATGGTTCGGGCGTTGACTTCTAAGGCCCTAACTGTTCAATCTGTTGGAGCAACGCCCTAGGGTGAAGCCTAGGTTGCTCGGAAAGTAGAAATGTCCATAAGTTTCAAACTGTTTGCAATTATTCGTTTTATACGATGGAAAAACTGTTGTATTTATATTGTACTTTATGCTTCTGGCGTTGACCTCTAAGGCACTAACTATTCGATCTGGTGGAGCAACGCAATAGAGTGATGCCTAGGTTGCCCGGAACGTAGAATTGGCCATCAATTTCAAACTGGTTGCAATTATACCTGTTATATGATGGAAACACTGTTGTATTTTTTTTGCATTTTATGGTTCGGGCGTTGACTTCTAAGGTCCTAACTATTCAAACTGTTGGAGCAACGCCCTAGGGTGAAGCCTAGGTTGCTCGGAAAGTAGAAATGTCCATAAGTTTAATACTGGTTGCATTTTTTCGTTTTATACGATGGAGGAGCTGTTGTATTTATATTGTATTTTATGCTTCTGGCGTTGACGTCTTAGGCCGTAACTATTCGGTCTGGTGGAGCAACGCCCTGGAGTGAAACCTAGGTTGCCCTGAACGTAGAATTGGCCATCACTTTCAAACTGGTTGCAATTATTCCTGATATATGATGTAAACACTGTTGTATTTTTTTTGCATTTTATGGTTCGGGCGTTGACTTCTAAGGCCCTAACTATACAATCTGTTGGAGCAACGCCCTAGGGTGAAGCCTAAGTTGCTCGGAAAGTAGAAATATCCACAAGTTTCATACTGGGTGCAATTATTCGTTTTATACGATGGAAAAACTGTTGTATTTATATTGTATTTTATGCTTCTGGCGTTGACTTCTAAGGCACTAACTATTCGATCTGGTGGAGCAACGCAATAGAGTGATGCCTAGGTTGCCCGGAACGTAGAATTGGCCATCAATTTCAAACTGGTTGCAATTATACCTGTTATATGATGGAAGCACTGCTGTATTTTTTTTGCATTTTATGGATCGGGCGTTGACTTCTAAGGCCCTAACTATTCAATCCGTTGGAGCAACGCCCTACGGTGAAGCCACGGTTGCCCAGAAGGTAGAAATGGCCATAGCTTTCATACTGGTTGCAATTATTCGTTTTATACGATGGAAAAACTGTTGTATTTATATTGTATTTTATGCTTCTGGCGTTGACTTCTAAGGCACTATGTATTCGATCTGGTGGAGCAACGCCCTAGAGCGAAGCCTAGGTTGCCCGGGACGTACGATTGGCCATCACTTTCAAACTGGTTGCAACTATTCCTGTTATATGATGGAAACACTGTTGTATTTTTTTTGCATTTTATGGTTCGGGCGTTGACTTCAAAGGTCCTAACTATTCAATCTGTTGGAGCAACGCCCTAGGGTGAAGCCTAGCTTGCTCGGAAAGTAGAAATGACCATAAGTTTCATACTGGTTGCAATTATTCGTTTTATACGATGGAAAAGCTGTTGTATTTATATTGTATTTTATGCTTGTGGCGTTGACTTCTTAGGCCGGAACTATTCGGTCTGGTGGAGCAACGCCCTGGAGTGAAACCTAGGTTGCCCGGAACGTAGAATTGGCAATCACTTTCAAACTGGTTGCAATTATTCCAGATATATGATGGAAACACTGTTGTATTTTTTTTGCATTTTATGGTTCGGGCGTTGACTTCTAAGGCCCTAACTATTCAATCTGTTGGAGCAATGCCCTAGGGTGAAGCCTAGGTTGCTCGGAAAGTAGAAATGACCATAAGTTACATACTGGTTGCAATTATTCGTTTTATACGATGGAAAAACTGTTGTATTTATATTGTATTTTATGCTTCTGGCGTTGACTTCTAAGGCACTAACTATTCGATCTGGTGGAGCAACGCAATAGAGTGATGCCTAGGTTGCCCGGAACGTAGAATTGGCCATCAATTTCAAACTGGTTGCAATTATACCTGTTATATGATGTAAACACTGTTGTATTTTTTTTGCATTTTATGGATCGGGCGTTGACTTCTGAGGCCCTAACTATTCAATCCGTTGGAGCAACGCCCTACGGTGAAGCCTAGGTTGCTCGGAAAGTAGAAATGACCATATGTTTCATACTGGTTGCAATTATTCGTTTTATACGATGGAAAAACTGTTGTATTTATATTCTATTTTATGCTTCTGGCGTTGACTTCTAAGGCACTATCTATTCGTTCTGGTGGTGCAACGCCCTAGAGCGAAGCCTAGGTTGCCCGGAACGTAGGATTGGCCATCACTTTCAAACTGGTTGCAATTATTCCTGTTATATGATGGATACACTGTTGTATTTTTATTGCATTTTAAGCTTCGGGCGTTGACTTCTAAGGCCCTAACTATTCAATCTGTTGGACCAACGCCCTAGGGTGAAGCCTAGCTTGCTCGGAAAGTAGAAATGACCATAAGTTTCATACTGGTTGCAATTATTCGTTTTATACGATGGAAAAGCTGTTGTATTTATATTGTATTTTATGCTTGTGGCGTTGACTTCTTAGGCCGTAACTATTTGGTCTGGTGGAGCAACGCCCTGGAGTGAAACCTAGGTTGCCCGGAACGTAGAATTGGCAATCACTTTCAAACTGGTTGCAATTATTCCAGATATATGATGTAAACATTGTTGTATTTTTTTTGCATTTTATGGTTCGGGCGTTGACTTCTAACGCCCTATCTATACAATCTGCTGGAGCAACGCCCTAGGGTGAAGCCTAAGTTGCTCGGAAAGTAGAAATATCCACAAGTTTCATACTGGTTGCATTTATTCGTTTTATACGATGGAAAAACTGTTGTATTTATATTGTACTTTATGCTTCTGGCGTTGACCTCTAAGGCACTAACTATTCGATCTGGTGGAGCAACGCAATAGAGTGATGCCTAGGTTGCCCGGAACGTAGAATTGGCCATCAATTTCAAACTGGTTGCAATTATACCTGTTATATGATGGAAACACTGTTGTATTTTTTTTGCATTTTATGGTTCTGGCGTTGACATCTAAGGCCCTAACTATTCAGTCCGTTGGAACAACGCCCTAGGGTGAAGCCTATGTTGCTCGGAATGTAGAAATGACCATAAGTTTCATACTGGTTGCATTTATTCGTTTTATACGATGGTAAAACTGTTGTATTTATATTGTATTTTATACATCTGGCGTTGACTTCTAAGGTACTAACTATTCGATCTAGTGGAGCAGCGCTCTAGAGTGAAGCCTATGTTGCCCGGAACGTAGAAATGACCATCACTTTCAAACTGGTTGCAATTATTCCTGTTATATGATGGAAAAACTGTTGTATTTTTATTGCATTTTATCCTTCGGGCATTGACTTCTAAGGCCCTATCTATTCAATCTGGTGGAACAACGGCCTAGGGTGAAGCCTAGGTTGCCCGGAACGTAGAAAAAACCATAACTTTTACACTGGCAGCAATTATTCGTTTTATACTATGGAAAAACTGTTCTATTTATACTGTATTTTATGCTTCTGGCGTTCCCTTCTTAGGCCCTAACTATTCGATCTGGTGGAACAACGGCCTAGGGTGAAGCCTAGGTTGCCCGGAACGTAGAAATAACCATAACTTTTACACTGGTAGCAATTATTCGTTTTATACGATGGAAAAACTGTTGTATCTATATTGTATTTTATGCTTCTGGCGTTGACTTCTAAGGCCCTAACTATTCAATCCGTTGGAGCAACGCCCTAGGGTGAAGCCTAGGTTGCGCGGAATGTAGAAATGGCCATAAGTTTCATACTGGTTGCATTTATTCGTTTTATACGATGGAAAGACTGTTGTATTTATATTGTATTTTATGCTTCTGGCGTTGACTTCTAAGGCACTAACTATTCGATCTGGTGGAGCAACGCCCTAGAGTGAAGCCTGGGTTGGCCGGAACGTAGAATTGGCCATCACTTTCAAACTGGTTGCAATTATTCCTGATATATGATGGAAACACTGTTGTATTTTTTTTGCATTTTATGGTTCGGGCGTTGACTTCTAAGGCCCTAACTGTTCAATCTGTTGGAGCAACGCCCTAGGGTGAAGCCTAGGTTGCTCGGAAAGTAGAAATGTCCATAAGTTTCAAACTGTTTGCAATTATTCGTTTTATACGATGGAAAAACTGTTGTATTTATATTGTACTTTATGCTTCTGGCGTTGACCTCTAAGGCACTAACTATTCGATCTGGTGGAGCAACGCAATAGAGTGATGCCTAGGTTGCCCGGAACGTAGAATTGGCCATCAATTTCAAACTGGTTGCAATTATACCTGTTATATGATGGAAACACTGTTGTATTTTTTTTGCATTTTATGGTTCGGGCGTTGACTTCTAAGGTCCTAACTATTCAAACTGTTGGAGCAACGCCCTAGGGTGAAGCCTAGGTTGCTCGGAAAGTAGAAATGACCATAAGTTTAATACTGGTTGCATTTATTCGTTTTATACGATGGAGGAGCTGTTGTATTTATATTGTATTTTATGCTTCTGGCGTTGACTTCTAAGGCACTAACTATTCGATATGGTGGAGCAACGTCCTAGAGTGAAGCCTGGGTTGCCCGGAACGTAGAATTGGCCATCACTTTCAAACTGTTTGCAATTATTCCTGATATATGATGTAAACACTGTTGTATTTTTTTTGCATTTTATGGTTCGGGCATTGACTTCTAAGGCCCTAACTGTTCAATCTGCTGGAGCAACGCCCTAGGGTGAAGCCTAGGTTGCTCGGAAAGTAGAAATGACCATAAGTTTCATACTGGTTGCAATTATTCGTTTTATACGATGGAAAAGCTGCTGTTTTTATATCGCATTTTATGCTTCTGGCGTTGACGTCTTAGGCCGTAACTATTCGGTCTGGTGGAGCAACGCCCTGGAGTGAAACCTAGGTTGCCCTGAACGTAGAATTGGCCATCACTTTCAAACTGGTTGCAATTATTCCTGATATATGATGTAAACACTGTTGTATTTTTTTTGCATTTTATGGTTCGGGCGTTGACTTCTAAGGCCCTAACTATACAATCTGTTGGAGCAACGCCCTAGGGTGAAGCCTAAGTTGCTCGGAAAGTAGAAATATCCACAAGTTTCATACTGGTTGCAATTATTCGTTTTATACGATGGAAAAACTGTTGTATTTATATTGTATTTTATGCTTCTGGCGTTGACTTCTAAGGCACTAACTATTCGATCTGGTGGAGCAACGCAATAGAGTGATGCCTAGGTTGCCCGGAACGTAGAATTGGCCCTCAATTTCAAACTGGTTGCAATTATACCTGTTATATGATGGAAACACTGCTGTATTTTTTTTGCATTTTATGGATCGCGCGTTGACTTCTAAGGTCCTAACTATTCAATCTGTTGGAGCAACGCCCTAGGGTGAAGCCTAGGATGCTCGGAAAGTAGAAATGACCTTAAGTTTCATACTGGGTGCAATTAATCGTTTTATACGATGGAAAAACTGTTGTATTTATATTGTATTTTATACATCTGGCGTTGACTTCTAAGGTACTAACTATTCGATCTAGTGGAGCAGCGCCTTAGAGTGAAGCCTATGTTGCCCGGAACGTAGAAATGACCATCACTTTCAAACTGGTTGCAATTATTCCTGTTATATGATGGAAAAACTGTTGTATTTTTATTGCATTTTATCCTTCGGGCATTGACTTCTAAGGCCCTAACTATTCAATCTGGTGGAACAACGGCCTAGGGTGAAGCCTAGGTTGCCCGGAACGTAGAAAAAACCATAACTTTTACACTGGCAGCAATTATTCGTTTTATACTATGGAAAAACTGTTCTATTTATACTGTATTTTATGCTTCTGGCGTTCCCTTCTTAGGCCCTAACTATTCGATCTGGTGGAACAACGGCCTAGGGTGAAGCCTAGGTTGCCCGGAACGTAGAAATAACCATAACTTTTACACTGGTAGCAATTATTCGTTTTATACGATGGAAAAACTGTTGTATCTATATTGTATTTTATGCTTCTGGCGTTGACTTCTAAGGCACTAACTATTCTATCTGGTGGAGCAACGCCCTAGAGTGAAGCCTGGGTTGGCCGGAACGTAGAATTGGCCATCACTTTCAAACTGGTTGCAATTATTCCTGATATATGATGGAAACACTGTTGTATTTTTTTTGCATTTTATGGTTCGGGCGTTGACCTCTAAGGCCCTAACTGTTCAATCTGTTGGAGCAACGCCCTAGGGTGAAGCCTAGGTTGCTCGGAAAGTAGAAATGTCCATAAGTTTCAAACTGTTTGCAATTATTCGTTTTATACGATGGAAAAACTGTTGTATTTATATTGTACTTTATGCTTCTGGCGTTGACCTCTAAGGCACTAACTATTCGATCTGGTGGAGCAACGCAATAGAGTGATGCCTAGGTTGCCCGGAACGTAGAATTGGCCATCAATTTCAAACTGGTTGCAATTATACCTGTTATATGATGGAAACACTGTTGTATTTTTTTTGCATTTTATGGTTCGGGCGTTGACTTCTAAGGTCCTAACTATTCAAACTGTTGGAGCAACGCCCTAGGGTGAAGCCTAGGTTGCTCGGAAAGTAGAAATGTCCATAAGTTTAATACTGGTTGCATTTTTTCGTTTTATACGATGGAGGAGCTGTTGTATTTATATTGTATTTTATGCTTCTGGCGTTGACGTCTTAGGCCGTAACTATTCGGTCTGGTGGAGCAACGCCCTGGAGTGAAACCTAGGTTGCCCTGAACGTAGAATTGGCCATCACTTTCAAACTGGTTGCAATTATTCCTGATATATGATGTAAACACTGTTGTATTTTTTTTGCATTTTATGGTTCGGGCGTTGACTTCTAAGGCCCTAACTATACAATCTGTTGGAGCAACGCCCTAGGGTGAAGCCTAAGTTGCTCGGAAAGTAGAAATATCCACAAGTTTCATACTGGGTGCAATTATTCGTTTTATACGATGGAAAAACTGTTGTATTTATATTGTATTTTATGCTTCTGGCGTTGACTTCTAAGGCACTAACTATTCGATCTGGTGGAGCAACGCAATAGAGTGATGCCTAGGTTGCCCGGAACGTAGAATTGGCCATCAATTTCAAACTGGTTGCAATTATACCTGTTATATGATGGAAGCACTGCTGTATTTTTTTTGCATTTTATGGATCGGGCGTTGACTTCTAAGGCCCTAACTATTCAATCCGTTGGAGCAACGCCCTACGGTGAAGCCACGGTTGCCCAGAAAGTAGAAATGGCCATAGCTTTCATACTGGTTGCAATTATTCGTTTTATACGATGGAAAAACTGTTGTATTTATATTGTATTTTATGCTTCTGGCGTTGACTTCTAAGGCACTATCTATTCGATCTGGTGGAGCAACGCCCTAGAGCGAAGCCTAGGTTGCCCGGGACGTACGATTGGCCATCACTTTCAAACTGGTTGCAACTACTCCTGTTATATGATGGAAACACTGTTGTATTTTTTTTGCATTTTATGGTTCGGGCGTTGACTTCAAAGGTCCTAACTATTCAATCTGTTGGAGCAACGCCCTAGGGTGAAGCCTAGCTTGCTCGGAAAGTAGAAATGACCATAAGTTTCATACTGGTTGCAATTATTCGTTTTATACGATGGAAAAGCTGTTGTATTTATATTGTATTTTATGCTTGTGGCGTTGACTTCTTAGGCCGGAACTATTCGGTCTGGTGGAGCAACGCCCTGGAGTGAAACCTAGGTTGCCCGGAACGTAGAATTGGCAATCACTTTCAAACTGGTTGCAATTATTCCAGATATATGATGGAAACACTGTTGTATTTTTTTTGCATTTTATGGTTCGGGCGTTGACTTCTAAGGCCCTAACTATTCAATCTGTTGGAGCAATGCCCTAGGGTGAAGCCTAGGTTGCTCGGAAGGTAGAAATGACCATAAGTTACATACTGGTTGCAATTATTCGTTTTATACGATGGAAAAACTGTTGTATTTATATTGTATTTTATGCTTCTGGCGTTGACTTCTAAGGCACTAACTATTCGATCTGGTGGAGCAACGCAATAGAGTGATGCCTAGGTTGCCCGGAACGTAGAATTGGCCCTCAATTTCAAACTGGTTGCAATTATACCTGTTATATGATGGAAACACTGCTGTATTTTTTTTGCATTTTATGGATCGCGCGTTGACTTCTAAGGTCCTAACTATTCAATCTGTTGGAGCAACGCCCTAGGGTGAAGCCTAGGATGCTCGGAAAGTAGAAATGACCTTAAGTTTCATACTGGGTGCAATTAATCGTTTTATACGATGGAAAAACTGTTGTATATATATTGTATTTTATGCTTCTGGCATAGACTTCTAAGGCACTATCTGTTCGATCTGGTGGAGCAACGCCCTAGAGCGAAGCCTAGGTTGCCCGGAACGTAGAATTGGCCATCACTTTCAAACTGCTTGCAATCATTCCTGTTATATGATGGAAACACTGTTGTATTTTTTTTGCATTTTATGGTTCGGACGTTGACTTCAAAGGTCCTAGCTATTCAATCTGTTGGAGCAACGCCCTAGGGTGAAGCCTAGGTTGCTCGGAAAGTAGAAATGGCCATAAGTTTCATACTGGGTGCAATTATTCGTTTTATACGATGGAAAAACTGTTGTATTTATATTGTATTTTATGCTTGTGGCGTTGACTTCTTAGGCCGTAACTATTCGGTCTGGTGGAGCAACGCCCTGGACTGAAACCTAGGTTGCCCGGAACGTAGAATTGGCAATCACTTTCAAACTGGTTGCAATTATTCCTGTTATATGATGGAAAAACTGTTGTATTTTTATTGCATTTTATCCTTCGGGCATTGACTTCTAAGGCCCTAACTATTCAATCTGGTGGAACAACGGCCTAGGGTGAAGCCTAGGTTGCCCGGAACGTAGAAAAAACCATAACTTTTACACTGGCAGCAATTATTCGTTTTATACTATGGAAAAACTGTTCTATTTATACTGTATTTTATGCTTCTGGCGTTCCCTTCTTAGGCCCTAACTATTCGATCTGGTGGAACAACGGCCTAGGGTGAAGCCTAGGTTGCCCGGAACGTAGAAATAACCATAACTTTTACACTGGTAGCAATTATTCGTTTTATACGATGGAAAAACTGTTGTATCTATATTGTATTTTATGCTTCTGGCGTTGACTTCTAAGGCCCTAACTATTGAATCCGTTGGAGCAACGCCCTAGGGTGAAGCCTAGGTTGCTCGGAATGTAGAAATGGCCATAAGTTTCATACTGGTTGCATTTATTCGTTTTATACGATGGAAAAACTGTTGTATTTATATTGTATTTTATGCTTCTGGCGTTGACTTCTAAGGCACTAACTATTCGATCTGGTGGAGCAACGCCCTAGAGTGAAGCCTGGGTTGGCCGGAACGTAGAATTGGCCATCACTTTCAAACTGGTTGCAATTATTCCTGATATATGATGGAAACACTGTTGTATTTTTTTTGCATTTTATGGTTCGGGCGTTGACTTCTAAGGCCCTAGCTGTTCAATCTGTTGGAGCAACGCCCTAGGGTGAAGCCTAGGTTGCCCGGAAAGTAGAAATGTCCATAAGTTTCAAACTGTTTGCAATTATTCGTTTTATACGATGGAAAAACTGTTGTATTTATATTGTACTTTATGCTTCTGGCGTTGACCTCTAAGGCACTAACTATTCGATCTGGTGGAGCAACGCAATAGAGTGATGCCTAGGTTGCCCGGAACGTAGAATTGGCCATCAATTTCAAACTGGTTGCAATTATACCTGTTATATGATGGAAACACTGTTGTATTTTTTTTGCATTTTATGGTTCGGGCGTTGACTTCTAAGGTCCTAACTATTCAAACTGTTAGAGCAACGCCCTAGGGTGAAGCCTAGCTTGCTCGGAAAGTAGAAATGACCATAAGTTTCATACTGGTTGCAATTATTCGTTTTATACGATGGAAAAGCTGTTGTATTTATATTGTATTTTATGCTTGTGGCGTTGACTTCTTAGGCCGTAACTATTCGGTCTGGTGGAGCAACGCCCTGGAGTGAAACCTAGGTTGCCCGGAACGTAGAATTGGCAATCACTTTCAAACTGGTTGCAATTATTCCAGATATATGATGTAAACATTGTTGTATTTTTTTTGCATTTTATGGTTCGGGCGTTGACTTCTAACGCCCTATCTATACAATCTGCTGGAGCAACGCCCTAGGGTGAAGCCTAAGTTGCTCGGAAAGTAGAAATATCCACAAGTTTCATACTGGTTGCATTTATTCGTTTTATACGATGGAAAAACTGTTGTATTTATATTGTACTTTATGCTTCTGGCGTTGACCTCTAAGGCACTAACTATTCGATCTGGTGGAGCAACGCAATAGAGTGATGCCTAGGTTGCCCGGAACGTAGAATTGGCCATCAATTTCAAACTGGTTGCAATTATACCTGTTATATGATGGAAACACTGTTGTATTTTTTTTGCATTTTATGGTTCTGGCGTTGACATCTAAGGCCCTAACTATTCAGTCCGTTGGAGCAACGCCCTAGGGTGAAGCCTATGTTGCTCGGAATGTAGAAATGACCATAAGTTTCATACTGGTTGCATTTATTCGTTTTATACGATGGTAAAACTGTTGTATTTATATTGTATTTTATATATCTGGCGTTGACTTCTAAGGTACTAACTATTCGATCTAGTGGAGCAGCGCTCTAGAGTGAAGCCTATGTTGCCCGGAACGTAGAAATGACCATCACTTTCAAACTGGTTGCAATTATTCCTGTTATATGATGGAAAAACTGTTGTATTTTTATTGCATTTTATCCTTCGGGCATTGACTTCTAAGGCCCTAACTATTCAATCTGGTGGAACAACGGCCTAGGGTGAAGCCTAGGTTGCCCGGAACGTAGAAAAAACCATAACTTTTACACTGGCAGCAATTATTCGTTTTATACTATGGAAAAACTGTTCTATTTATACTGTATTTTATGCTTCTGGCGTTCCCTTCTTAGGCCCTAACTATTCGATCTGGTGGAACAACGGCCTAGGGTGAAGCCTAGGTTGCCCGGAACGTAGAAATAACCATAACTTTTACACTGGTAGCAATTATTCGTTTTATACGATGGAAAAACTGTTGTATCTATATTGTATTTTATGCTTCTGGCGTTGACTTCTAAGGCCCTAACTATTCAATCCGTTGGAGCAACGCCCTAGGGTGAAGCCTAGGTTGCGCGGAATGTAGAAATGGCCATAAGTTTCATACTGGTTGCATTTATTCGTTTTATACGATGGAAAGACTGTTGTATTTATATTGTATTTTATGCTTCTGGCGTTGACTTCTAAGGCACTAACTATTCGATCTGGTGGAGCAACGCCCTAGAGTGAAGCCTGGGTTGGCCGGAACGTAGAATTGGCCATCACTTTCAAACTGGTTGCAATTATTCCTGATATATGATGGAAACACTGTTGTATTTTTTTTGCATTTTATGGTTCGGGCGTTGACTTCTAAGGCCCTAACTGTTCAATCTGTTGGAGCAACGCCCTAGGGTGAAGCCTAGGTTGCTCGGAAAGTAGAAATGTCCATAAGTTTCAAACTGTTTGCAATTGTTCGTTTTATACGATGGAAAAACTGTTGTATTTATATTGTACTTTATGCTTCTGGCGTTGACCTCTAAGGCACTAACTATTCGATCTGGTGGAGCAACGCAATAGAGTGATGCCTAGGTTGCCCGGAACGTAGAATTGGCCATCAATTTCAAACTGGTTGCAATTATACCTGTTATATGATGGAAACACTGTTGTATTTTTTTTGCATTTTATGGTTCGGGCGTTGACTTCTAAGGTCCTAACTATTCAAACTGTTGGAGCAACGCCCTAGGGTGAAGCCTAGGTTGCTCGGAAAGTAGAAATGACCATAAGTTTAATACTGGTTGCATTTATTCGTTTTATACGATGGAGGAGCTGTTGTATTTATATTGTATTTTATGCTTCTGGCGTTGACTTCTAAGGCACTAACTATTCGATATGGTGGAGCAACGCCCTAGAGTGAAGCCTGGGTTGCCCGGAACGTAGAATTGGCCATCACTTTCAAACTGTTTGCAATTATTCCTGATATATGATGTAAACACTGTTGTATTTTTTTTGCATTTTATGGTTCGGGCATTGACTTCTAAGGCCCTAACTGTTCAATCTGCTGGAGCAACGCCCTAGGGTGAAGCCTAGGTTGCTCGGAAAGTAGAAATGACCATAAGTTTCATACTGGTTGCAATTATTCGTTTTATACGATGGAAAAGCTGCTGTTTTTATATCGCATTTTATGCTTCTGGCGTTGACGTCTTAGGCCGTAACTATTCGGTCTGGTGGAGCAACGCCCTGGAGTGAAACCTAGGTTGCCCTGAACGTAGAATTGGCCATCACTTTCAAACTGGTTGCAATTATTCCTGATATATGATGTAAACACTGTTGTATTTTTTTTGCATTTTATGGTTCGGGCGTTGACTTCTAAGGCCCTAACTATACAATCTGTTGGAGCAACGCCCTAGGGTGAAGCCTAAGTTGCTCGGAAAGTAGAAATATCCACAAGTTTCATACTGGTTGCAATTATTCGTTTTATACGATGGAAAAACTGTTGTATTTATATTGTATTTTATGCTTCTGGCGTTGACTTCTAAGGCACTAACTATTCGATCTGGTGGAGCAACACAATAGAGTGATGCCTAGGTTGCCCGGAACGTAGAATTGGCCCTCAATTTCAAACTGGTTGCAATTATACCTGTTATATGATGGAAACACTGCTGTATTTTTTTTGCATTTTATGGATCGCGCGTTGACTTCTAAGGTCCTAACTATTCAATCTGTTGGAGCAACGCCCTAGGGTGAAGCCTAGGATGCTCGGAAAGTAGAAATGACCTTAAGTTTCATACTGGGTGCAATTAATCGTTTTATACGATGGAAAAACTGTTGTATTTATATTGTATTTTATACATCTGGCGTTGACTTCTAAGGTACTAACTATTCGATCTAGTGGAGCAGCGCCTTAGAGTGAAGCCTATGTTGCCCGGAACGTAGAAATGACCATCACTTTCAAACTGGTTGCAATTATTCCTGTTATATGATGGAAAAACTGTTGTATTTTTATTGCATTTTATCCTTCGGGCATTGACTTCTAAGGCCCTAACTATTCAATCTGGTGGAACAACGGCCTAGGGTGAAGCCTAGGTTGCCCGGAACGTAGAAAAAACCATAACTTTTACACTGGCAGCAATTATTCGTTTTATACTATGGAAAAACTGTTCTATTTATACTGTATTTTATGCTTCTGGCGTTCCCTTCTTAGGCCCTAACTATTCGATCTGGTGGAACAACGGCCTAGGGTGAAGCCTAGGTTGCCCGGAACGTAGAAATAACCATAACTTTTACACTGGTAGCAATTATTCGTTTTATACGATGGAAAAACTGTTGTATCTATATTGTATTTTATGCTTCTGGCGTTGACTTCTAAGGCACTAACTATTCTATCTGGTGGAGCAACGCCCTAGAGTGAAGCCTGGGTTGGCCGGAACGTAGAATTGGCCATCACTTTCAAACTGGTTGCAATTATTCCTGATATATGATGGAAACACTGTTGTATTTTTTTTGCATTTTATGGTTCGGGCGTTGACCTCTAAGGCCCTAACTGTTCAATCTGTTGGAGCAACGCCCTAGGGTGAAGCCTAGGTTGCTCGGAAAGTAGAAATGTCCATAAGTTTCAAACTGTTTGCAATTATTCGTTTTATACGATGGAAAAACTGTTGTATTTATATTGTACTTTATGCTTCTGGCGTTGACCTCTAAGGCACTAACTATTCGATCTGGTGGAGCAACGCAATAGAGTGATGCCTAGGTTGCCCGGAACGTAGAATTGGCCATCAATTTCAAACTGGTTGCAATTATACCTGTTATATGATGGAAACACTGTTGTATTTTTTTTGCATTTTATGGTTCGGGCGTTGACTTCTAAGGTCCTAACTATTCAAACTGTTGGAGCAACGCCCTAGGGTGAAGCCTAGGTTGCTCGGAAAGTAGAAATGTCCATAAGTTTAATACTGGTTGCATTTTTTCGTTTTATACGATGGAGGAGCTGTTGTATTTATATTGTATTTTATGCTTCTGGCGTTGACGTCTTAGGCCGTAACTATTCGGTCTGGTGGAGCAACGCCCTGGAGTGAAACCTAGGTTGCCCTGAACGTAGAATTGGCCATCACTTTCAAACTGGTTGCAATTATTCCTGATATATGATGTAAACACTGTTGTATTTTTTTTGCATTTTATGGTTCGGGCGTTGACTTCTAAGGCCCTAACTATACAATCTGTTGGAGCAACGCCCTAGGGTGAAGCCTAAGTTGCTCGGAAAGTAGAAATATCCACAAGTTTCATACTGGGTGCAATTATTCGTTTTATACGATGGAAAAACTGTTGTATTTATATTGTATTTTATGCTTCTGGCGTTGACTTCTAAGGCACTAACTATTCGATCTGGTGGAGCAACGCAATAGAGTGATGCCTAGGTTGCCCGGAACGTAGAATTGGCCATCAATTTCAAACTGGTTGCAATTATACCTGTTATATGATGGAAGCACTGCTGTATTTTTTTTGCATTTTATGGATCGGGCGTTGACTTCTAAGGCCCTAACTATTCAATCCGTTGGAGCAACGCCCTACGGTGAAGCCACGGTTGCCCAGAAAGTAGAAATGGCCATAGCTTTCATACTGGTTGCAATTATTCGTTTTATACGATGGAAAAACTGTTGTATTTATATTGTATTTTATGCTTCTGGCGTTGACTTCTAAGGCACTATCTATTCGATCTGGTGGAGCAACGCCCTAGAGCGAAGCCTAGGTTGCCCGGGACGTACGATTGGCCATCACTTTCAAACTGGTTGCAACTACTCCTGTTATATGATGGAAACACTGTTGTATTTTTTTTGCATTTTATGGTTCGGGCGTTGACTTCAAAGGTCCTAACTATTCAATCTGTTGGAGCAACGCCCTAGGGTGAAGCCTAGCTTGCTCGGAAAGTAGAAATGACCATAAGTTTCATACTGGTTGCAATTATTCGTTTTATACGATGGAAAAGCTGTTGTATTTATATTGTATTTTATGCTTGTGGTGTTGACTTCTTAGGCCGGAACTATTCGGTCTGGTGGAGCAACGCCCTGGAGTGAAACCTAGGTTGCCCGGAACGTAGAATTGGCAATCACTTTCAAACTGGTTGCAATTATTCCAGATATATGATGGAAACACTGTTGTATTTTTTTTGCATTTTATGGTTCGGGCGTTGACTTCTAAGGCCCTAACTATTCAATCTGTTGGAGCAATGCCCTAGGGTGAAGCCTAGGTTGCTCGGAAGGTAGAAATGACCATAAGTTACATACTGGTTGCAATTATTCGTTTTATACGATGGAAAAACTGTTGTATTTATATTGTATTTTATGCTTCTGGCGTTGACTTCTAAGGCACTAACTATTCGATCTGGTGGAGCAACGCAATAGAGTGATGCCTAGGTTGCCCGGAACGTAGAATTGGCCCTCAATTTCAAACTGGTTGCAATTATACCTGTTATATGATGGAAACACTGCTGTATTTTTTTTGCATTTTATGGATCGCGCGTTGACTTCTAAGGTCCTAACTATTCAATCTGTTGGAGCAACGCCCTAGGGTGAAGCCTAGGATGCTCGGAAAGTAGAAATGACCTTAAGTTTCATACTGGGTGCAATTAATCGTTTTATACGATGGAAAAACTGTTGTATATATATTGTATTTTATGCTTCTGGCATAGACTTCTAAGGCACTATCTGTTCGATCTGGTGGAGCAACGCCCTAGAGCGAAGCCTAGGTTGCCCGGAACGTAGAATTGGCCATCACTTTCAAACTGCTTGCAATCATTCCTGTTATATGATGGAAACACTGTTGTATTTTTTTTGCATTTTATGGTTCGGACGTTGACTTCAAAGGTCCTAGCTATTCAATCTGTTGGAGCAACGCCCTAGGGTGAAGCCTAGGTTGCTCGGAAAGTAGAAATGGCCATAAGTTTCATACTGGGTGCAATTATTCGTTTTATACGATGGAAAAACTGTTGTATTTATATTGTATTTTATGCTTGTGGCGTTGACTTCTTAGGCCGTAACTATTCGGTCTGGTGGAGCAACGCCCTGGACTGAAACCTAGGTTGCCCGGAACGTAGAATTGGCAATCACTTTCAAACTGGTTGCAATTATTCCTGTTATATGATGGAAAAACTGTTGTATTTTTATTGCATTTTATCCTTCGGGCATTGACTTCTAAGGCCCTAACTATTCAATCTGGTGGAACAACGGCCTAGGGTGAAGCCTAGGTTGCCCGGAACGTAGAAAAAACCATAACTTTTACACTGGCAGCAATTATTCGTTTTATACTATGGAAAAACTGTTCTATTTATACTGTATTTTATGCTTCTGGCGTTCCCTTCTTAGGCCCTAACTATTCGATCTGGTGGAACAACGGCCTAGGGTGAAGCCTAGGTTGCCCGGAACGTAGAAATAACCATAACTTTTACACTGGTAGCAATTATTCGTTTTATACGATGGAAAAACTGTTGTATCTATATTGTATTTTATGCTTCTGGCGTTGACTTCTAAGGCCCTAACTATTGAATCCGTTGGAGCAACGCCCTAGGGTGAAGCCTAGGTTGCTCGGAATGTAGAAATGGCCATAAGTTTCATACTGGTTGCATTTATTCGTTTTATACGATGGAAAAACTGTTGTATTTATATTGTATTTTATGCTTCTGGCGTTGACTTCTAAGGCACTAACTATTCGATCTGGTGGAGCAACGCCCTAGAGTGAAGCCTGGGTTGGCCGGAACGTAGAATTGGCCATCACTTTCAAACTGGTTGCAATTATTCCTGATATATGATGGAAACACTGTTGTATTTTTTTTGCATTTTATGGTTCGGGCGTTGACTTCTAAGGCCCTAGCTGTTCAATCTGTTGGAGCAACGCCCTAGGGTGAAGCCTAGGTTGCCCGGAAAGTAGAAATGTCCATAAGTTTCAAACTGTTTGCAATTATTCGTTTTATACGATGGAAAAACTGTTGTATTTATATTGTACTTTATGCTTCTGGCGTTGACCTCTAAGGCACTAACTATTCGATCTGGTGGAGCAACGCAATAGAGTGATGCCTAGGTTGCCCGGAACGTAGAATTGGCCATCAATTTCAAACTGGTTGCAATTATACCTGTTATATGATGGAAACACTGTTGTATTTTTTTTGCATTTTATGGTTCGGGCGTTGACTTCTAAGGTCCTAACTATTCAAACTGTTAGAGCAACGCCCTAGGGTGAAGCCTAGGTTGCTCGGAAAGTAGAAATGTCCATAAGTTTCATACTGGTTGCAATTATTCGTTTTATACGATGGAAAAACTGTTGTATTTATATTGTATTTTATGCTTCTGGCGTTGACTTCTAAGGCACTAACTATTCGATCTGGTGGACCAACGCAATAGAGTGATGCCTAGGTTGCCCGGAACGTAGAATTGGCCATCAATTTCAAACTGGTTGCAATTATACCTGTTATATGATGGAAGCACTGCTGTATTTTTTTTGCATTTTATGGATCGGGCGTTGACTTCTAAGGCCCTAACTATTCAATCCGTTGGAGCAACGCCCTACGGTGAAGCCTAGGTTGCTCGGAAAGTAGAAATGACCATATGTTTCATACTGGTTGCAATTATTCGTTTTATACGATGGAAAAACTGTTGTATTTATATTGTATTTTATGCTTCTGGCGTTGACTTCTAAGGCACTATCTATTCGATCTGGTGGAGCAACGCCCGAGAGCGAAGCCTAGGTTGCCCGGAACGTAGGATTGGCCATCACTTTCAAACTGGTTGCAATTATTCCTGTTATATGATGGATACACTGTTGCATTTTTATTGCATTTTATGCTTCGGGCGTTGACTTTTAAGGCCCTAACTATTCAATCTGTTGGACCAACGCCCTAGGGTGAAGCCTAGCTTGCTCGGAAAGTAGAAATGACCATAAGTTTCATACTGGTTGCAATTATTCGTTTTATACGATGGAAAAGCTGTTGTATTTATATTGTATTTTATGCTTGTGGCGTTGACTTCTTAGGCCGGAACTATTCGGTCTGGTGGAGCAACGCCCTGGAGTGAAACATAGGTTGCCCGGAACGTAGAATTGGCAATCACTTTCAAACTGGTTGCAATTATTCCAGATATATGATGGAAACACTGTTGTATTTTTTTTGCATTTTATGGTTCGGGCGTTGACTTCTAAGGCCCTAACTATTCAATCTGTTGGAGCAACGCCCTAGGGTGAAGCCTAGGTTGCTCGGAAAGTAGAAATGACCATAAGTTACATACTGGTTGCAATTATTCGTTTTATACAATGGAAAAACTGTTGTATTTATATTGTATTTTATGCTTCTGGCGGTGACTTCTAAGGCACTATCTATTCGATCTGGTGGAGCAACGCCCTAGAGCGAAGCCTAGGTTGCCCGGAACGTAGGATTGGCCATCACTTTCAAACTGGTTGCAATTATTCCTGTTATATGATGGATACACTGTTGTATTTTTATTGCATTTTATGCTTCGGGCGTTGACTTCTAAGGCCCTAACTATTCAATCTGTTGGACCAACGCCCTAGGGTGAAGCCTAGCTTGCTCGGAAAGTAGAAATGACCATAAGTTTCATACTGGTTGCAATTATTCGTTTTATACGATGGAAAAGCTGTTGTATTTATATCGCATTTTATGCTTCTGGCGTTGACGTCTTAGGCCGTACCTATTCGGTCTGGTGGAGCAACGCCCTGGAGTGAAATCTAGGTTGCCCGGAACGTAGAATTGGCCATCACTTTCAAACTGGTTGCAATTATTCCTGATATATGATGTAAACATTGTTGTATTTTTTTTGCATTTTATGGTTCGGGCGTTGACTTCTAACGCCCTAACTATACAATCTGTTGGAGCAACGCCCTAGGGTGAAGCCTAAGTTGCTCGGAAAGTAGAAATATCCACAGGTTTCATACTGGTTGCATTTATTCGTTTTATACGATGGAAAAACTGTTGTATTTATATTGTATTTTATGCTTCTGGCGTTGACTTCTAAGGCACTAACTATTCGATCTGGTGGAGCAACGCAATAGAGTGATGCCTAGGTTGCCCGGAACGTAGAATTGGCCATCAATTTCAAACTGGTTGCAATTATACCTGTTATATGATGGAAACACTGCTGTATTTTTTTTGCATTTTATAGATCGCGCGTTGACTTCTAAGGTCCTAACTATTCAATCTGTTGGAGCAACGCCCTAGGGTGAAGCCTAGGATGCTCGGAAAGTAGAAATGACCTTGAGTTTCATACTGGGTGCAATTAATCGTTTTATACGATGGAAAAACTGTTGTATTTATATTGTATTTTATGCTTCTGGCGTTGACTTCTAAGGCACTAACTATTCGATCTGGTGGAGCAACGCAATAGAGTGATGCCTAGGTTGCCCGGAACGTAGAATTGGCAATCACTTTCAAACTGGTTGCAATTATTCCAGATATATGATGGAAACACTGTTGTATTTTTTTTGCATTTTATGGTTCGGGCGTTGACTTCTAAGGCCCTAACTATTCAATCTGTTGGAGCAACGCCCTAGGGTGAAGCCTAGGTTGCTCGGAAAGTAGAAATGACCATAAGTTACATACTGGTTGCAATTATTCGTTTTATACAATGGAAAAACTGTTGTATTTATATTGTATTTTATGCTTCTGGCGGTGACTTCTAAGGCACTACCTATTCGATCTGGTGGAGCAACGCCCTAGAGCGAAGCCTAGGTTGCCCGGAACGTAGGATTGGCCATCACTTTCAAACTGGTTGCAATTATTCCTGTTATATGATGGATACACTGTTGTATTTTTATTGCATTTTATGCTTCGGGCGTTGACTTCTAAGGCCCTAACTATTCAATCTGTTGGACCAACGCCCTAGGGTGAAGCCTAGCTTGCCCGGAAAGTAGAAATGACCATAAGTTTCATACTGGTTGCAATTATTCGTTTTATACGATGGAAAAGCTGTTGTATTTATATCGCATTTTATGCTTCTGGCGTTGACGTCTTAGGCCGTACCTATTCGGTCTGGTGGAGCAACGCCCTGGAGTGAAATCTAGGTTGCCCGGAACGTAGAATTGGCCATCACTTTCAAACTGGTTGCAATTATTCCTGATATATGATGTAAACATTGTTGTATTTTTTTTGCATTTTATGTTTCGGGCGTTGACTTCTAACGCCCTAACTATACAATCTGTTGGAGCAACGCCCTAGGGTGAAGCCTAAGTTGCTCGGAAAGTAGAAATATCCACAAGTTTCATACTGGTTGCATTTATTCGTTTTATACGATGGAAAAACTGTTGTATTTATATTGTATTTTATGCTTCTGGCGTTGACTTCTAAGGCACTAACTATTCGATCTGGTGGAGCAACGCAATAGAGTGATGCCTAGGTTGCCCGGAACGTAGAATTGGCCATCAATTTCAAACTGGTTGCAATTATACCTGTTATATGATGGAAACACTGCTGTATTTTTTTTGCATTTTATAGATCGCGCGTTGACTTCTAAGGTCCTAACTATTCAATCTGTTGGAGCAACGCCCTAGGGTGAAGCCTAGGATGCTCGGAAAGTAGAAATGACCTTGAGTTTCATACTGGGTGCAATTAATCGTTTTATACGATGGAAAAACTGTTGTATATATATTGTATTTTATGCTTCTGGCATAGACTTCTAAGGCACTGTCTGTTCGGTCTGGTGGAGCAACGCCCTAGAGCGAAGCCTAGGTTGCCCGGAACGTAGAATTGGCCATCACTTTCAAACTGGTTGCAATTATTCCTGTTATATGATGGAAACACTGTTGTATTTTTTTTGCATTTTATGGTTCGGGCGTTGACTTCAAAGGTCCTAACTATTCAATCTGTTGGAGCAACGCCCTAGGGTGAAGCCTAGGTTGCTCGGAAAGTAGAAATGGCCTTAAGTTTCATACTGGGTGCAATTATTCGTTTTATACGATGGAAAAACTGTTGTATTTATATTGTATTTTATGCTTGTGGCGTTGACTTCTTAGGCCGTAACTATTCGGTCTGGTGGAGCAACGCCCTGGAGTGAAACCTAGGTTGCCCGGAACGTAGAATTGGCAATCACTTTCAAACTGGTTGCAATTATTCCTGATATATGATGTAAACATTGTTGTATTTTTTTTGCATTTTATGGTTCGGGCGTGGACTTCTAAGGCCCTAACTATACAATCTGTTGGAGCAACGCCCTAGGGTGAAGCCTAAGTTGCTCGGAAAGTAGAAATATCCACAAGTTTCATACTGGTTGCAATTATTCGTTTTATACGATGGAAAAACTGTTGTATTTATATTGTATTTTATGCTTCTGGCGTTGACTTCTAAGGCACTAACTATTCGATCTGGTGGAGCAACGCAATAGAGTGATGCCTAGGTTGCCCGGAACGTAGAATTGGCCCTCAATTTCAAACTGGTTGCAATTATACCTGTTATATGATGGAAACACTGCTGTATTTTTTTTGCATTTTATGGATCGCGCGTTGACTTCTAAGGTCCTAACTATTCAATCTGTTGGAGCAACGCCCTAGGGTGAAGCCTAGGATGCTCGGAAAGTAGAAATGACCTTAAGTTTCATACTGGCAGCAATTATTCGTTTTATACTATGGAAAAACTGTTCTATTTATACTGTATTTTATGCTTCTGTCGTTGACTTCTAAGGCACTAACTCTTCGATCTGGTGGAGCAACGCCCTAGAGCGAAGCCTAGGTTGCTCGGAAAGTAGAAATGTCCATAAGTTTCAAACTGTTTGCAATTATTCGTTTTATACGATGGGAAAACTGTTGTATTTATATTGTACTTTATGCTTCTGGCGTTGACCTCTAAGGCCCTAACTATTCAATCCGTTGGAGCAACGCCCTAGGGTGAAGCCTAGGTTGCTCGGAATGTAGAAATGGCCATAAGTTTCATACTGGTTGCATTTATTCGTTTTATACGATGGAAAAACTGTTGTATTTATATTGTATTTTATGCTTCTGGCGTTGACTTCTAAGGCACTAACTATTCGATCTGGTGGAGCAACGCCCTAGAGTGAAGCCTGGGTTGGCCGGAACGTAGAATTGGCCATCACTTTCAAACTGGTTGCAATTATTCCTGATATATGATGGAAACACTGTGTTGTATTTTTTTTGCATTTTATGGTTCGGGCGTTGACTTCTAAGGCCCTAACTGTTCAATCTGTTGGAGCAACGCCCTAGGGTGAAGCCTAGGTTGCGCGGAATGTAGAAATGGCCATAAGTTTCATACTGGTTGCATTTATTCGTTTTATAAGATGGAAAAACTGTTGTATTTATATTGTATTTTATGCTTCTGGCGTTGACTTCTAAGGCACTAACTATTCGATCTGGTGGAGCAACGCCCTAGAGTGAAGCCTGGGTTGGCCGGAACGTAGAATTGGCCATCACTTTCAAACTGGTTGCAATTATTCCTGATATATGATGGAAACACTGTTGTATTTTTTTTGCATTTTATGGTTCGGGCGTTGACTTCTAAGGCCCTAGCTGTTCAATCTGTTGGAGCAACGCCCTAGGGTGAAGCCTAGGTTGCCCGGAAAGTAGAAATGTCCATAAGTTTCAAACTGTTTGCAATTATTCGTTTTATACGATGGAAAAACTGTTGTATTTATATTGTACTTTATGCTTCTGGCGTTGACCTCTAAGGCACTAACTATTCGATCTGGTGGAGCAACGCAATAGAGTGATGCCTAGGTTGCCCGGAACGTAGAATTGGCCATCAATTTCAAACTGGTTGCAATTATACCTGTTATATGATGGAAACACTGTTGTATTTTTTTTGCATTTTATGGTTCGGGCGTTGACTTCTAAGGTCCTAACTATTCAAACGGTTAGAGCAACGCCCTAGGGTGAAGCCTAGGTTGCTCGGAAAGTAGAAATGTCCATAAGTTTCATACTGGTTGCAATTATTCGTTTTATACGATGGAAAAACTGTTGTATTTATATTGTATTTTATGCTTCTGGCGTTGACTTCTAAGGCACTAACTATTCGATCTGGTGGAGCAACGCAATAGAGTGATGCCTAGGTTGCCCGGAACGTAGAATTGGCCATCAATTTCAAACTGGTTGCAATTATACCTGTTATATGATGGAAACACTGCTGTATTTTTTTTGCATTTTATAGATCGCGCGTTGACTTCTAAGGCCCTAACTATTCAATCTGTTGGAGCAACGCCCTAGGGTGAAGCCTAGGATGCTCGGAAAGTAGAAATGACCTTGAGTTTCATACTGGGTGCAATTAATCGTTTTATACGATGGAAAAACTGTTGTATTTATATTGTATTTTATGCTTCTGGCGTTGACTTCTAAGGCACTAACTATTCGATCTGGTGGAGCAACGCAATAGAGTGATGCCTAGGTTGCCCGGAACGTAGAATTGGCAATCACTTTCAAACTGGTTGCAATTATTCCAGATATATGATGGAAACACTGTTGTATTTTTTTTGCATTTTATGGTTCGGGCGTTGACTTCTAAGGCCCTAACTATTCAATCTGTTGGAGCAACGCCCTAGGGTGAAGCCTAGGTTGCTCGGAAAGTAGAAATGACCATAAGTTACATACTGGTTGCAATTATTTGTTTTATACAATGGAAAAACTGTTGTATTTATATTGTATTTTATGCTTCTGGCGGTGACTTCTAAGGCACTAACTATTCGATCTGGTGGAGCAACGCCCTACAGTGAAGCCTGGGTTGGCCGGAACGTAGAATTGGCCATCACTTTCAAACTGGTTGCAATTATTCCTGATATATGATGGAAACACTGTTGTATTTTTGTTGCATTTTATGGTTCGGGCGTTGACTTCTAAGGCCCTAACTGTTCAATCTGTTGGAGCAACGCCCTAGGGTGAAGCCTAGGTTGCTCGGAAAGTAGAAATGTCCATAAGTTTCAAACTGTTTGCAATTATTCGTTTTATACGATGGAAAAACTGTTGTATTTATATTGTACTTTATGCTTCTGGCGTTGACCTCTAAGGCACTAACTATTCGATCTGGTGGAGCAACGCAATAGAGTGATGCCTAGGTTGCCCGGAACGTAGAATTGGCCATCAATTTCAAACTGGTTGCAATTATACCTGTTATATGATGGAAACACTGTTGTATTTTTTTTGCATTTTATGGTTCGGGCGTTGACTTCTAGGGCCCTGTCTATTCAATCTGTTGGAGCAACGCCCTAGGGTGAAGCCTAGGTTGCTCGGAAAGTAGAAATGACCATAACATTTACACTTTCAGCAATTATTCGTTTTATACAATGGAAAAACCGTTCTATTTATTTTGTATTTTATGCTTCGAGCGTTGACTTCTAAGGCCCTGACTATTCGATCTGGTGGAGCAACGCCCTAGAGTGAAGCCTAGGTTGCCGGGAACGTAGAAATGACCATAACTTTCACACTGGTTGCTATCATTCGATTTATATGATGGAAGAACTGTTGTATTTATATTGTATTTTATGCTTCTGGCGTTCACTTCTTAGGCCCTAACTATTCGATCCGGTGGAACAACGGCCTAGGGTGAAGCCTAGGTTGCCCGGAAAGTAGAAATGACCATAACTTTCACACTGGTAGCAATTATACGTTTTATACGATGGAAAAACTGTTCTATTTATTTTGTATTTTATGCTTCGGGCGTTGACTTCTAAGGCCCTAACTATTCGGTCTGGTGGAGCACCGCCCTGGAGTGAAACCTAGGTTGCCCTGAACGTAGAATTGGCCATCACTTTCAAACTGGTTGCAATTATTCCTGGTATATGATGTAAACACTGTTGTATTTTTTTTGCATTTTATGGTTCGGGCGTTGACTTCTAAGGCCCTAACTATACAATCTGTTGGAGCAACGCCCTAGGGTGAAGCCTAAGTTGCTCGGAAAGTAGAAATGACCATAAGTTACATACTGGTTGCAATTATTCGTTTTATACAATGGAAAAACTGTTGTATTTATATCGCATTTTATGCTTCTGGCGTTGACGTCTTAGGCCGTACCTATTCGGTCTGGTGGAGCAACGCCCTGGAGTGAAATCTAGGTTATCCGGAACGTAGAATTGGCCATCACTTTCAAACTGGTTGCAATTATTCCTGATATATGATGTAAACATTGTTGTATTTTTTTTGCATTTTATGTTTCGGGCGTTGACTTCTAACGCCCTAACTATACAATCTGTTGGAGCAACGCCCTAGGGTGAAGCCTAAGTTGCTCGGAAAGTAGAAATATCCACAAGTTTCATACTGGTTGCATTTATTCGTTTTATACGATGGAAAAACTGTTGTATTTATATTGTATTTTATGCTTCTGGCGTTGACTTCTAAGGCACTAACTATTCGATCTGGTGGAGCAACACAATAGAGTGATGCCTAGGTTGCCCGGAACGTAGAATTGGCCATCAATTTCAAACTGGTTGCAATTATACCTGTTATATGATGGAAACACTGCTGTATTTTTTTTGCATTTTATAGATCGCGCGTTGACTTCTAAGGTCCTAACTATTCAATCTGTTGGAGCAACGCCCTAGGGTGAAGCCTAGGATGCTCGGAATGTAGAAATGACCTTGAGTTTCATACTGGGTGCAATTAATCGTTTTATACGATGGAAAAACTGTTGTATATATATTGTATTTTATGCTTCTGGCATAGACTTCTAAGGCACTGTCTGTTCGGTCTGGTGGAGCAACGCCCTAGAGCGAAGCCTAGGTTGCCCGGAACGTAGAATTGGCCATCACTTTCAAACTGGTTGCAATTATTCCTGTTATATGATGGAAACACTGTTGTATTTTTTTTGCATTTTATGGTTCGGGCGTTGACTTCAAAGGTCCTAACTATTCAATCTGTTGGAGCAACGCCCTAGGGTGAAGCCTAGGTTGCTCGGAAAGTAGAAATGGCCTTAAGTTTCATACTGGGTGCAATTATTCGTTTTATACGATGGAAAAACTGTTGTATTTATATTGTATTTTATGCTTGTGGCGTTGACTTCTTAGGCCGTAACTATTCGGTCTGGTGGAGCAACGCCCTGGAGTGAAACCTAGGTTGCCCGGAACGTAGAATTGGCAATCACTTTCAAACTGGTTGCAATTATTCCTGATATATGATGTAAACATTGTTGTATTTTTTTTGCATTTTATGGTTCGGGCGTGGACTTCTAAGGCCCTAACTATACAATCTGTTGGAGCAACGCCCTAGGGTGAAGCCTAAGTTGCTCGGAAAGTAGAAATATCCACAAGTTTCATACTGGTTGCAATTATTCGTTTTATACGATGGAAAAACTGTTGTATTTATATTGTATTTTATGCTTCTGGCGTTGACTTCTAAGGCACTAACTATTCGATCTGGTGGAGCAACGCAATAGAGTGATGCCTAGGTTGCCCGGAACGTAGAATTGGCCCTCAATTTCAAACTGGTTGCAATTATACCTGTTATATGATGGAAACACTGCTGTATTTTTTTTGCATTTTATGGATCGCGCGTTGACTTCTAAGGTCCTAACTATTCAATCTGTTGGAGCAACGCCCTAGGGTGAAGCCTAGGATGCTCGGAAAGTAGAAATGACCTTAAGTTTCATACTGGCAGCAATTATTCGTTTTATACTATGGAAAAACTGTTCTATTTATACTGTATTTTATGCTTCTGGCGTTGACTTCTAAGGCACTAACTATTCGATCTGGTGGAGCAACGCCCTAGAGCGAAGCCTAGGTTGCTCGGAAAGTAGAAATGTCCATAAGTTTCAAACTGTTTGCAATTATTCGTTTTATACGATGGGAAAACTGTTGTATTTATATTGTACCTTATGCTTCTGGCGTTGACCTCTAAGGCCCTAACTATTCAATCCGTTGGAGCAACGCCCTAGGGTGAAGCCTAGGTTGCTCGGAATGTAGAAATGGCCATAAGTTTCATACTGGTTGCATTTATTCGTTTTATACGATGGAAAAACTGTTGTATTTATATTGTATTTTATGCTTCTGGCGTTGACTTCTAAGGCACTAACTATTCGATCTGGTGGAGCAACGCCCTAGAGTGAAGCCTGGGTTGGCCGGAACGTAGAATTGGCCATCACTTTCAAACTGGTTGCAATTATTCCTGATATATGATGGAAACACTGTTGTATTTTTTTTGCATTTTATGGTTCGGGCGTTGACTTCTAAGGCCCTAACTGTTCAATCTGTTGGAGCAACGCCCTAGGGTGAAGCCTAGGTTGCTCGGAAAGTAGAAATGTCCATAAGTTTCAAACTGTTTGCAATTATTCGTTTTATACGATGGAAAAACTGTTGTATTTATATTGTACTTTATGCTTCTGGCGTTGACCTCTAAGGCACTAACTATTCGATCTGGTGGAGCAACGCAATAGAGTGATGCCTAGGTTGCCCGGAACGTAGAATTGGCCATCAATTTCAAACTGGTTGCAATTATACCTGTTATATGATGGAAACACTGTTGTATTTTTTTTGCATTTTATGGTTCGGGCGTTGACTTCTAGGGCCCTGTCTATTCAATCTGTTGGAGCAACGCCCTAGGGTGAAGCCTAGGTTGCTCGGAAAGTAGAAATGACCATAACATTTACACTTTCAGCAATTATTCGTTTTATACAATGGAAAAACCGTTCTATTTATTTTGTATTTTATGCTTCGAGCGTTGACTTCTAAGGCCCTAACTATTCGATCTGGTGGAGCAACGCCCTAGAGTGAAGCCTAGGTTGCCGGGAACGTAGAAATGACCATAACTTTCACACTGGTTGCTATCATTCGTTTTATATGATGGAAGAACTGTTGTATTTATATTGTATTTTATGCTTCTGGCGTTCACTTCTTAGGCCCTAACTATTCGATCTGGTGGAACAACGGCCTAGGGTGAAGCCTAGGTTGCCCGGAAAGTAGAAATGACCATAACTTTCACACTGGTAGCAATTATACGTTTTATACGATGGAAAAACTGTTCTATTTATTTTGTATTTTATGCTTCGGGCGTTGACTTCTAAGGCCCTAACTATTCGGTCTGGTGGAGCACCGCCCTGGAGTGAAACCTAGGTTGCCCTGAACGTAGAATTGGCCATCACTTTCAAACTGGTTGCAATTATTCCTGGTATATGATGTAAACACTGTTGTATTTTTTTTGCATTTTATGGTTCGGGCGTTGACTTCTAAGGCCCTAACTATACAATCTGTTGGAGCAACGCCCTAGGGTGAAGCCTAAGTTGCTCGGAAAGTAGAAATATCCACAAGTTTCATACAGGTTGCAATTATTCGTTTTATACGATGGAAAAACTGTTGTATTTATATTGTATTTTATGCTTCTGGCGTTGACTTCTAAGGCACTAACTATTCGATCTGGTGGAGCAACGCAATAGAGTGATGCCTAGGTTGCCCGGAACGTAGAATTGGCCATCAATTTCAAACTGGTTGCAATTATACCTGTTATATGATGGAAACACTGCTGTATTTTTTTTGCATCTTATGGTTCGCGCGTTGATTTCTAAGGTCCTAACTATTCAATCTGTTGGAGCAGCGCCCTAGGGTGAAGCCTAGGATGCTCGGAAAGTAGAAATGACCTTAAGTTTCATACTGGGTGCAATTAATCGTTTTATACGATGGAAAAACTGTTGTATATATGTTGTATTTTATGCTTCTGCAATAGACTTCTAAGGCACTATCTGTTCGATCTGGTGGAGCAACGCTCTAGAGCGAAGCCTAGGTTGCCCGGAACGTAGAATTGGCCATCACTTTTAAACTGGTTGCAATTATTCCTGATATATGATGGAAACACTGTTGTATTTTTTTTGCATTTTATGGTTCGGGCGTTGACTTCTAAGGACCTAACTATTCAATCTGTTGGAGCAACGCCCTAGTGTGAAGCCTAGGTTGCTCGGAACGTAGAAATGACCACTACTTTCACACTGTTTGCAATTATTCATTTAATACGATGGAAAAGCTGTTGTATTTATATCGTATTTTATGCTTCGGGCGTTGACTTCTTAGGCCCTAACATTTCGATCTAGTGGAGCAACACCCTACAGTGAAGCCTAGGTTGCCCGGAACGTAGATATGACCATAATCTTCACACAGGTTGCAATTATTCGTTTTATACGGTGTAAAGGATGTTGTATCTATTTTGTATTTTATTCTTCTGGTGTTGTCTTCTTAGGCCCTAACTATTCGATCTGGTGGAACAACGCCGTAGAGTGAAGCCTAGGTTGCCCGGAACGTAGAAATGACCATTACTTTCACACTGTTTGCAATTATTCCTTTTATACGATGGAAAACTGTTGTATTTATATCGTATTTTGTGCTTCTGGCGTTGACTTCTAAGGACCTAACTATTCGATCTGGTGGAGCAACGCCCTAGAGTGAAGCCTAGGCTGCCCGCAACGTAGAAATGACCATAACTTTCACACTGGTTGCTATTATTCGTTTTATACGATGGAAAAACTGTTATATTTATATTGCATTTTATGCTTCTGGCGTTGACTTCTGAGGCCCTAACTATACGATCTGGTGGAACAACGCCCTAGAGTGAAGCCTAGGTTGCCTGGAACGTAGAAATGACCATCACTTTCAAACTGGTTGCAATTATACCTGTTATATGATGGAAAACTGTTGTATTTATATCGTATTTTATGCTTCTGGCGTTGACTTCGTAGGCCGTAACTATTCGGTCTGGTGGAGCAACGCACTAGGGTGTAGCCTAGGTTGCCCGGAACGTAGAAAGGACCATTACTTTCACACTGTTTGCAGCTATTCCCTTTATACGATGGAAAATCTGTTGTATTTATATCGTATTTTATGCTACGGGCGTTGACTTCTTAGGCCCTGACATTTCGATCTGGCGGAGCAACGCCCTAGAGTGAATCCTAGGCTGCTCGGAATGTAGAATTGGCCATCACTTTCAAACTGGTTGCAATTATTCCTGTTATATGATGGAAACACTGTTGTATTTTTATTGCATTTTATGCGTCGGGCGTTGGCTTCTAGGGCCCTGACTATTCAATCTGTTGGAACAACGCCCTAGGGTGAAGCCTAGGTTGCTCGGAAAGTAGAAATGACCATAACATTTACACTGGCAGCAATTATTCGTTTTATACAATGGAAAAACCGTTCTATTTATTTTGTATTTTATGCTTCGAGCGTTGACTTCTAAGGCCCTAACTATTCGATCTGGTGGAGCAACGCCCTAGAGTGAAGCCTAGGTTGCCGGGAACGTAGAAATGACCATAACTTTTACACTGGCAGCAATTATTCGTTTTATACAATGGGAAAACCGTTCTATTTATTTTGTATTTTATGCTTCGAGCGTTGACTTCTAAGGCCCTAACTATTCGATCTGGTGGAGCAACGCCCTAGAGTGAAGCCTAGGTTGCCCGGAACGTAGAAATGACCATAACTTTCACACTGGTTGCTATCATTCGTTTTATATGATGGAAAAACTGTTGTATTTATATTGTATTTTATGCTTCTGGCTTTCACTTCTTAGGCCCTAACTATTCGACCTGGTGGAACAACGCCCTAGAGTGAAGACTAGGTTGCTCGGAATGTAGAAATGACCATCACTTTCACACTGGTTGCAATTATTCGTTTTATACGATGGCAAAGCTGTTGTATTTATATCGTATTTTATGCTCCTGGCGTTGACATCTAAGGACCTAACTATTCGATCTGGTGGAGCAACGCCCTAGAGTGAAGCCCAGGTTGCTCGGAATGTAGAAATGACCATAACTTTCACACTGATTGCAATTATTCGTTTTATACGATGGAAAAACTGTTGCATCTTTATCGTATTTTATGCTTCTGGCGTTCACTTCTTAGGCCCTAACTATTCGATCTGGTGGAAAAACGGCCTAGGGTGAAGCCTAGGTTGCCCGGAACGTAGGAATGTCCATAACATTCACACTGGTTGCAATTATTTGTTTTATACGATGGAAAAGCTGTTGTATTTATATCGTATTTTATGTTTCTGGCGTTGACTTCTTAGGCCCTAACTATTCCATCTGGTGGAACAACGCCCTAGAGTAAAGCCCAGGTTGCGCGGAACGTAGAAATGACCATAACTTTCACAATGGTAGCAATTATTCGTTTTATACAATGGAAAAACTGTTCTGTTTATATTGTATTTTATGCTTCTGGTGTTGACTTCTTAGGCCCTAACTATTCCATTTGGTGGAACAACGCCCTAGGGTAAGGCCCAGGTTGCGCGGAACGTAGAAATGACCATAACTTTCACACTGGTAGCAATTATTCGTTTTATACAATGGAAAAACTGTTCTATTTATTTTGTATTTAATGCTTCGGGCATGGACTTCTAAGGCCCTAACTATTCAATCTGGTGGAGCAACGCCCTAGAGTGATGCCTAGGTTGCCCGGAACGTAGAAATGACCATAACTTTCACACTGGTTGCTATCATTCGTTTTATACGATGGAAAAACTGTTATATTTATATTGTATTTTAAGCTTCTGGCGTTGACTTCAGAGGCCGTAGCTATTCGACGTGGCGGAAGAGCGCCATACAGTGAAGCCTAGGTTGCCCGGAACGTCGAAATGACCATAAGTTTCATACTGGTGTCAATTGTTCCTTTTATACGATGGAAAAGCTGTTGTATTTATATCGTATTTTATGCTTCTGGCGTTCACTTCTTAGGCCCAGCTATTCGGTCTGGTGGAACAACGCCCTAGAGTGAAGACTAGGTTGCTCGGAATGTAGAAATGACCATCACTTTCACACTGGTTGCAATTATTCGTTTTATACGATGGAAAAACTGTTGCATCTTTATCGTATTTTATGCTTCTGGCGTTGACTTCGTTAGGCCGTAACTATCCGACCTGGTGGAGCAACGCCCTGGAGTGAAACCTAGGTTGCCCGGAACGTAGAAATGACCATTACTTTCACACTGGTTGCAATTATTCGTTTTATACGATTGAACAGCTGTTGTACTTATATTGTATTTTAAGCTTCTGGCGTTGACTTCTTAGGCTCTAACTATTCCCTATGGTGGATCAACGCCCTAGAGTGAAACCTACGTTGCCCGGAACGTTGAAATGACCATTACTTTCACACTGTTTGCAAATATACATTATATACGATGGAAAAGCTGTTGTATTTATATTGTAGTTTATGCTTCTGGCGTTGACTTCTTACGCCCTAACTATTTGATCTGGTAGAGCACCGCCCTAGAGTGGAGCATAGGTTGCCCGGAACGTAGAACATACCATTACCTTCACACTGGTTGCAATTATTCCTGTTATACGATGGAAAAACTGTTGCATCTTTATTGTATTTTCTGCTTCTGGCGTTGACTTCTAAGGCCCTAACTATTCGATCAGGTGGAGCAACGCCCTAGAGTGAAGCCTAGGTGGCTCGGAATGTAGAAATGACCATAACTTTTACACTGGTAGCAATTATTCGTTTTATACAATGGAAAAACTGTTCTATTTATTTTGTATTTAATGCTTCGGGCGTTGACTTCTAAGACCCTAACTGTTTGATCTGGTGGAGCAACGCCCTGGAGTGAAGCCTAGGTTACCTGGAACGTCGAAATGACCATCACTTTCACACGGGTTGCAAGTATTCCTGTTATAGGATGGAAAGACTGTTGTATTTTTATTGTACTTTATACTTCAGGCGTTGACATCTGAGGCCGTCGCTATTCGATGTGGTGGAGGAACGCCGTAGAGTGAAGACTAGGTTGCCCGGAACGTAGAAATGGCCATTACTTTCACACTGTTTGCAATTATCCCTTTTATACGATGGAACAGCTGTTGTATTTATGTCGTATTTTATGCTTCTGGCGTTGACTTCTAAGGACCTAACTATTCGATCTGGTGGAGCAACGCCCTAGAGTGAAGCCTAGGTTGCTCGGAATGTAGAATTGACCATAACTTTCACACTGATTGCAATTATTCGTTTTATACGATGGAAAAACTGTTGCATCTTTATCGTATTTTATGCTTCTGGCGTTGACTTCTTAGGCCGTAACTATTCGATCTGGTGGAGCAACGCCCTGGAGTGAAACCTCGGTTGCCCGGAACGTAGAAATGGCCATAACTTTCACACTGGTTGCTATTATTCGTTTTATACGATGGAAAAACTGTTATATTTATATTGTATTTTATGCTTCTGGCGTTGACTTCTTAGGCCCTAACTATTCGATCTTGTGGAACAACGCCCTAGAGTGAAGCCTAGGTTGCCTGGAACGTAGAAATGACCATCACTTTCACACGGGTTGCAATTATTCCTGTTATAGGATGGAAAGACTGTTGTATTTTTATTGTATTTTATACTTCAGGTGTGGACTTCTAAGGCCGTAGCTATTCGATATGTTGGAGCACCGCCCTAGAGTGAAGCCTAGGTTGCTCGGAACGTAGAAATGACCACTACTTTCACACTGTTTGCAATTATTCATTTAATACGATGGAAATGCTGTTGTATTTATGTCGTATTTTATGCTTCGGGCGTTGACTTCTTGGGCCCTAAGATTTCGATCTGGTGGAGCAACGCCCGACAGTGAAGCCTAGGTTGCCCGGAACGTAGATATGACGATAACCTTCACACAGGTTGCAATTATTCGTTTTATACGGTGTAAAGGCTGTTGTATTTATTTTGTATTTTATTCTTCTGGTGTTGACTTCTTAGGCCCTAACTATTCGATCTGGTGGAACAACGCCGTAGAGTGAAGCCTAGGTTGCCCGGAACGTAGAAATGACCATAACTTTCACACTGGTTGCTATCATTCGTTTTATATGATTGAAAAACTGTTGTATTTATATTGTATTTTATGCTTCTGGCGTTCACTTCTTAGGCCCTAACTATTCGATCTGGTGGAACAACGGCCTAGGGTGAAGCCTAGGTTGCCCGGAACGTAGAAATGACCATAACTTTTACACTGGTAGCAATTATTCGTTTTATACGATGGAAAAACTGTTATATTTATATTGTATTTTAAGCTTCTGGCGTTGACTTCTGAGGCCGTAGCTATTCGATGTGGCGGAAGAGCGCCATACAGTGAAGCCTAGGTTGCCCGGAACGTCGAAATGACCATAAGTTTCATACTGGTGTCAATTATTCCTTTTATACGATGGAAAAGCTGTTGTATTTATATCGTATTTTATGCTTCTGGCGTTCACTTCTTAGGCCCAAACTATTCGATCTGGTGGAACAACGCCCTAGAGTGAAGACTAGGTTGCTGGGAATGTAGAAATGACCATCACTTTCACACTGGTTGCAATTATTCGTTTTATACGATGGAAAAACTGTTGCATCTTTATCGTATTTTATGCTTCTGGCGTTGACTTCGTTAGGCCGTAACTATCCGACCTGGTGGAGCAACGCCCTGGAGTGAAACCTAGGTTGCCCGGAACGTAAAAATGACCACTACTATCACACTGGTTGCAAATTATTCCTTTTATACGATGGAAAAGCTGTTGCATTTATATCGTATTTTATGCTTCTGGCGTTCACTTCTTAGGCCCTAACTATTCGATTTGGTGGAACAACGCCCTAGAGTGAAGACTAGGTTGCTCGGAATGTAGAAATGACCATAACTTTCACACTGATTGCAATTATTCGTATTATACGATGGAAACACTGTTGCATCTTTATCGTATTGTATGCTTCTGGCGTTGACTTCTTAGGCCGTAACTATTCGATCTGGTGGAACAACGCCCTAGAGTGAAGCCTAGGTTGCCTGGAACGCAGAAATGACCATCACTTTCACACGGGTTGCAATTATTCCTGTTATAGGATGGAAAGACTGTTGTATTTTTATTGTACTTTATACTTCAGGCGTTGACATCTGAGGCCGTCGCTATTCGATGTGGTGGAGGAACGCCGTAGAGTGAAGACTAGGTTGCCCGGAACGTAGAAATGACCATTACTTTCACACTGTTTGCAATTATCCCTTTTATACGATGGAACAGCTGTTGTATTTATGTCGTATTTTATGCTTCTGGCGTTGACTTCTAAGGACCTAACTATTCGATCTGGTGGAGCAACGCCCTAGAGTGAAGCCTAGGTTGCTCGGAATGTAGAAATGACCATATCTTTCACACTGATTGCAATTATTCGTTTTATACGATGGAAAAACTGTTGCTTCTTTATCGTATTTTATGCTTCTGGCGTTGACTTCTTAGGCCGTAACTATTCGATCTGGTGGAGCAACGCCCTGGAGTGAAACCTGGGTTGCCCGGAACGTAGAAATGACCACTACTATCACACTGGTTGCAAATTATTCCTGCTGTACGATGGAAAAACTGTTGTATTTTTATTGCATTTTATGCTTCTGGCGTTGACTTCTTAGGCCCTAACTATTCGATCTTGAGGAACAACGCCCTAGAGTGAAGCCTAGGTTGCCTGGAACGTAGAAATGACCATCACTTTCACAAGGGTTGCAATTATTCCTGTTATAGGATGGGAAGACTGTTGTATCTTTATTGTATTTTATTCTTCTGGTGTTGACTTCCTAGGCCCTAACTACTCGATCTGGTGGAACAACGCCGTAGAGTGAAGCCTAGGTTGCCCGGAACGTAGAAATGACCATTACTTTCACACTGTTTGCAATTATTCCTTTTATACAATGGAACAGCTGTTGTATTTATATCGTATTTTATGTTTCTCGCGTTGACTTCTCAGGACCTAACTATTCGATCTGGAGGAGCAACGCTCTAGAGTGAAGCCTAGGTTGCCTGGAACGTAGACATGACCATCACTTTCACACGGGTTGCAATTATTCCTGTTATAGGATGGAAAGACTGTTGTATTCTTATTGTATTTTATTCTTCTGGTGTTGACTTCTTAGGCCCTAACTATTCGATCTGGTGGAACAACGCCGTAGAGTGAAGCCTAGGTTGCCCGGAACGTAGAAATGACCATTACTTTCACACTGTTTGCAATTATTCCTTTTATACGGTGGAACAGCTGTTGTATTTATATCGTATTTTATGCTTCTGGCGTTGACTTCTAAGGACCTAACTATTTGATCTGGTGGAGCAACGCCCTAGAGTGAAGCCTAGGTTGCTCGGAATGTAGAAATGACCATAACTTTCACACTGATTGCAATTATTCGTTTTATACGATGGAACAGCTGTTGTATTTATATCGTATTTTCTGCTTCTGGCGTTGACTTCTAAGGAAATAACTATTCGATCTGGTGGAGCAACGACCTAGAGTGAAGCCTAGGTTGCACGGAACGTAGAAATGACCATAACTTTCACACTGGTTGCTATTATTCGTTTTATACGATGGAAAAACTGTTATATTTATATTGTATTTTATGCTTCTGGCGTTGACTTCTTAGGCCCTAACTATTCGATCTTGTGGAACAACGCCCTAGAGTGAAGCCTAGGTTGCCTGGAACGTAGAAATGACCATCACTTTCACACGGGTTGCAATTATTCCTGTTATAGGATGGAAAGACTGTTGTATTTTTATTGTATTTTATACTTCAGGCGTTGACTTCTGAGGCCGCAGCTATTCGATGTTGTGGAAGAACGCCATAGAGTCAAGCCTAGGTAGCCCGGAACGTAGAAATGTCCATATCTTTCACACTGTTTGCAATTATTCATTTTATACGATGGCAAAGATGTTGTATTTATATTGCATTTTATGCTTCTGGCGTTGACTTCTTAGGCCCTAACTATTCGATCTGGTGGAGCAATGCCTCAGAGTTAAGTCTAGGACACCCGAAACGCCGAAATGATCATTTCTTTCACGCTTGTTGCAATTATTCCTCTTATACGATGAAAAGACTGTTGTATTTTTATTGTATTTTATGCTTCAGGTGTGGATTTCTAAAGCCGTAGCTATTCGATATGTTGGAGCACCTTCCTAGAGTGAAGCCTAGGTTGCTCGGAACGTAGAAATGACCACTACTTTCACACTGTTTGCAATTATTCATTTAATACGATGGAAATGCTGTTGTATTTATATCGTATTTTATGCTTCGGGCGTTGACTTCTTGGGCCCTAAGATTTCGATCTGGTGGAGCAACGCCCGACAGTGAAGCCTAGGTTGCGCGGAACGTAGATATGACGATAACCTTCACACAGGTTGCAATTATTCGTTTTATACGGTGTAAAGGCTGTTGTATTTATTTTGTATTTTATTCTTCTGGTGTTGACTTCTTAGGCCCTAACTATTCGATCTGGTGGAACAACGCCGTAGAGTGAAACCTAGGTTGCCCGGAACGTAGAAATGACCATAACTTTCACACTGGTTGCTATCATTCGTTTTATATGATTGAAAAACTGTTGTATTTATATTGTATTTTATGCTTCTGGCGTTCACTTCTTAGGCCCTAACTATTCGATCTGGTGGAACAACGGCCTAGGGTGAAGCCTAGGTTGCCCGGAACGTAGAAATGACCATAACTTTTACACTGGTAGCAATTATTCGTTTTATACGATGGAAAAACTGTTATATTTATATTGTATTTTAAGCTTCTGGCGTTGACTTCTGAGGCCGTAGCTATTCGATGTGGCGGAAGAGCGCCATACAGTGAAGCCTAGGTTGCCCGGAACGTCGAAATGACCATAAGTTTCATACTGGTGTCAATTATTCCTTTTATACGATGGAAAAGCTGTTGTATTTATATCGTATTTTATGCTTCTGGCGTTCACTTCTTAGGCCCAAACTATTCGATCTGGTGGAACAACGCCCTAGAGTGAAGACTAGGTTGCTGGGAATGTAGAAATGACCATCACTTTCACACTGGTTGCAATTATTCGTTTTATAGGATGGAAAGACTGTTGTATTTTTATTGTACTTTATACTTCAGGCGTTGACATCTGAGGCCGTCGCTATTCGATGTGGTGGAGGAACGCCGTAGAGTGAAGACTAGGTTGCCCGGAACGTAGAAATGACCATTACTTTCACACTGTTTGCAATTATCCCTTTTATACGATGGAACAGCTGTTGTACTTATGTCGTATTTTATGCTTCTGGCGTTGACTTCTAAGGACCTAACTATTCGATCTGGTGGAGCAACGCCCTAGAGTGAAGCCTAGGTTGCTCGGAATGTAGAAATGACCATATCTTTCACACTGATTGCAATTATTCGTTTTATACGATGGAAAAACTGTTGCATCTTTATCGTATTTTATGCTTCTGGCGTTGACTTCTTAGGCCGTAACTATTCGATCTGGTGGAGCAACGCCCTGGAGTGAAACCTGGGTTGCCCGGAACGTAGAAATGACCACTACTATCACACTGGTTGCAAATTATTCCTGCTGTACGATGGAAAAACTGTTGCATCTTTATCGTATTTTATGCTTCTGGCGTTGACTTCGTTAGGCCGTAACTATCCGACCTGGTGGAGCAACGCCCTGGAGTGAAACCTAGGTTGCCCGGAACGTAAAAATGACCACTACTATCACACTGGTTGCAAATTATTCCTTTTATACGATGGAAAAGCTGTTGCATTTATATCGTATTTTATGCTTCTGGCGTTCACTTCTTAGGCCCTAACTATTCGATCTGGTGGAACAACGCCCTAGAGTGAAGACTAGGTTGCTCGGAATGTAGAAATGACCATTACTTTCACACTGTTTGCAATTATTCCTTTTATACGGTGGAACAGCTGTTGTATTTATATCGTATTTTATGCTTCTGGCGTTGACTTCTAAGGACCTAACTATTTGATCTGGAGGAGCAACGCCCTAGAGTGAAGCCTAGGTTGCTCGGAATGTAGAAATGACCATAACTTTCACACTGATTGCAATTATTCGTTTTATACGATGGAACAGCTGTTGTATTTATATCGTATTTTATGCTTCTGGCGTTGACTTCTAAGGAAATAACTATTCGATCTGGTGGAGCACCGCCCTAGAGTGAAGCCTAGGTTGCACGGAACGTAGAAATGACCATAACTTTCACACTGGTTGCTATTATTCGTTTTATACGATGGAAAATCTGTTATATTTATATTGTATTTTATGCTTCTGGCGTTGACTTCTTAGGCCCTAACTATTAGATCTTGTGGAACAACGCCCTAGAGTGAAGCCTAGGTTGCCTGGAACGTAGAAATGACCATCACTTTCACACGGGTTGCAATTATTCCTGTTATAGGATGGAAAGACTGTTGTATTTTTATTGTACTTTATACTTCAGGCGTTGACTTGTGATGCCGTAGCTATTCGATGTTGTGGAAGAACGCCATAGAGTCAAGCCTAGGTAGCCCGGAACGTAGAAATGTCCATATCTTTCACACTGTTTGCAATTATTCATTTTATACGATGGCAAAGATGTTGTATTTATATTGTATTTTATGCTTCTGGCGTTGACTTCTTAGGCCCTAACTATTCGATCTGGTGGAGCAATGCCTCAGAGTTAAGTCTAGGATACCCGAAACGCCGAAATGATCATTACTTTCACGCTTGTTGCAATTATTCCTGTTATAGGATGAAAAGACTGTTGTATTTTTATTGTATTTTATGCTTCAGGTGTGGACTTCTAAGGCCGTAGCTATTCGATATGTTGGAGCACGGCCCTCGAGTGAAGCCTAGGTTGCTCGGAACGTAGAAATGACCACTACTTTCACACTGCTTGCAATTATTCATTTAATACGATGGAAATGCTGTTGTATTTATATCGTATTTTATGCTTCGGGCGTTGACTTCTTGGGCCCTAAGATTTCGATCTGGTGGAGCAACGCCCGACAGTGAAGCCTAGGTTGCCCGGAACGTAGATATGACGATAACCTTCACACAGGTTGCAATTATTCGTTTTATACGGTGTAAAGGCTGTTGTATTTATTTTGTATTTTATTCTTCTGGTGTTGACTTCTTAGGCCCTAGCTATTCGATCTGGTGGAACAACGCCGTAGAGTGAAGCCTAGGTTGCCCGGAACGTAGAAATGACCATAACTTTCACACTGGTTGCTATCATTCGTTTTATATGATGGAAAAACTGTTGTATTTATATTGTATTTTATGCTTCTGGCGTTCACTTCTTAGGCCCTAACTATTCGATCTGGTGGAACAACGGCCTAGGGTGAAGCCTAGGTTGCCCCGAACGTAGAAATGACCATAACTTTTACACTGGTAGCAATTATTCGTTTTATACGATGGAAAAACTGTTATATTTATATTGTATTTTAAGCTTCTGGCGTTGACTTCTGAGGCCGTAGCTATTCGATGTGGCGGAAGAGCGCCATACAGTGAAGCCTAGGTTGCCCGGAACGTCGAAATGACCATAAGTTTCATACTGGTGTCAATTATTCCTTTTATACGATGGAAAAGCTGTTGGATTTATACCGTATTTTATGCTTCTGGCGTTCACTTCTTAGGCCCTAACTATTCGATCTGGTGGAACAACGCCCTAGAGTGAAGACTAGGTTGCTGGGAATGTAGAAATGACCAACACTTTCACACTGGTTGCAATTATTCGTTTTATACGATGGAAAAACTGTTGCATCTTTACCGTATTTTATGCTTCTGGCGTTGACTTCTAAGGAAATAACTATTCGATCTGGTGGAGCAACGCCCTAGAGTGAAGCCTAGGTTGCACGGAACGTAGAAATGACCATAACTTTCACACTGGTTGCTTTTATTCGTTTTATACGATGGAAAAACTGTTATATTTATATTGCATTTTATGCTTCTGGCGTTGACTTCTTAGGCCCTAACTATTCGGTCTTGTAGAACAACGCCCTAGGGTGAAGCCTAGGTTGCTCGGAATGTAGAAATGACCATAACCTTCACACTGATTGCAATTATTCGTTTTATACGATGGAAAAGCTGATGCATCTTTATCGTATTTTATGCTTCTGGCTTTGACTTCTTAGGCCGTAACTATTCGATCTGGTGGAGCAACGCCCTGGAGTGAAACCTGGGTTGCCCGGAACGTAGAAATGACCACTACTATAACACTGGTTGCAAATTATTCCTGCTATGCGATGGAAAAACTGTTGGATTTTTATTGTACTTTATGCTTCTGGCGTTGACTTCTAAGGCCCTAACTATTCGATCTGGTGGCGCAACGCCCTAGAGTTTAGCCCCGGTTGCCCGGAACGTAGAAATGACCATCACTTTCACACTGGTTGCAATTATTCGTTTTATACGATGGAAAAACTTTTGTACATATATCGTATTTTATGCTTCTGGCGTTGACTTCTAAGGCCGTCGTTATTCGATGTGGTGGAGCAACGTCCAAGAGTGAAGCCTATGTTGCCCGGAACGAAGAAATAACCATTCCTTTCACACTGCTTGCAATTATTGGCATTATACGATGGTAGAACTGTTGTATTTATTTTGTATTTGATGCTTCTGGCGTTGGCTTCTCAGGACCTAACCATTGGATCTGGTGGACCAACGCCCTAGCGTGGAGCCTAGGTTGCCGGGCACGTAGAAATGACCATCATATTCACACTGGTTGCAATTATTCCTGTTATACGATGGAAAAACTGTTGTATCTGTATTTTATTTTATGCTTCGGGCGTTGACTTCTAAGGCTCTAACTATTTGATGTGGTGGAGCAATCCCCCAGAGTGTAGCCTAGGTTGCTCGGAACGCAGAAATGGCCATCACTTTCACTCTGGTTGCAATTATCCATTTTATACGATGGCAAAGCTGTTGCATTTATATTGCATTTTATGCTTCTGGCGTTGACTTCAAAGGCCGTAGCTATTGGATGTGGTGGGGCAACGCCCTAGAGGGACGCCTGGGTTGCCCGGAACGTAGAAATGACCATTACTTCCACAATGCTTGTAATTATTCATTTCATACGATGGAAAAACTGTTGTATCTATATTGTATTTTATGCTTCTGGCGTTGACTTCTAAGGCCGTAGCAACTCGATGTGGTGGAGCAACGCCCTAGAGTGAAGCCTAGGTTGCCCGGAACGTAGAAATGACCATAACTTTCATACTGGTTGCAATTATTCGTTTTATACAATGGAAAAACTGTTCTATTTATTTAATATTTTATGCTGCTGGCGTTGACTTCTTACGCCCTAACTATTGGATCTGGTGGACTAACGCCGTAGAGTGAAGCCTAGGTTGGCAGGAACGTAGAAATATACATCGCTTTCACACTGGTTGCAATTATTCCTGTTATACGATGGAAAAACTGTTGTATTTATATTGTATTTTATGCTTCTGGCGTTGTCTTTTAAGGTCCTAACTATTCGATCTTGTGGAGGAACGCCCTAGGGTGAAGCCCAGATTGCCCGGCCTTAGAAGTCAACGCGCGAAACATAAAACACAAAATAAATACAACAGTTTTTCCATCGTATAACAGGAATAATTGCAACCAGTTTGAAAGTTATGTTCATTTCTACTTTCCGGGCAATCTAGGCTTCACCCTAGGGCGTTGTTCCACCCGATCGAATAGTTAGGGCCTAAGAAGTGAACGCCAGAAGCATAAAATACAATATAAATACAACAGGTTTTCCATCGTATAAAACGAATAATTGCAATCAGTATGAAAGTTATGGACATTTCTACTTTCCGTGCAACCTAGGCTTCACTCTAGGGCGTTGCTCCAACAGATTGAATAGTTAGGGCCTTAGAAGTCAACGCACGAAGCATAAAATGCAATAAAAATACAACAGTTTTTCCATCGTATAACAGGAATAATTATAACCAGTTTGAAAGTGATGGTCATTTCTACGTTCCGGGCAACCTAGGCGTCACTCTAGGGCATTGCTCCACCAGATCGAATAGTTAGGGCCTAAGATGTCAACACCAGGAGCATAAAATACAATATAAATACAACAGGTTCTCCATCCTATAATATGAATAAATGCAACCAGTGTGAAAGTGATGGTCATTTCTACGTTTCGGGCAACCTAGACTTCACTCTAGGGCGTTGTTCCACCAGATCGAATAGTTAGGGCCTAAGAAGTCAGCGCCGGAAGCATAAAATACAATATAAGTATAACAGTTTTTCCATCGAATAAAACGAATAATAGCCACCAGTGTGAAGGTTATGGTCATTTCTATGTTCCGGGCAACCTAAGCTTCACTCTAGGGCGTTGCTCCACCAGATCGAACAGCTAGTGCCTTAGAAGTCAACGCCAGAAGCATAAAATACAATATAAATACAACAGTTTTTCCATCGTATAACAGGAATAATTGCAACCAGTTTGAAAGTTATTGTCATTTCTACTTTCCGGGCAACCTAGGCTTCACCCTAGGGCGTTGTTCCACCCGATCGAATAGTTAGGGCCTAAGAAGTCAGCGCCAGAATCATAAAATACAATATAAATACAACAGTTTTTCCATCGTATAAAACGAATAATTGCAACCAGTGTGAAAGTTATGGTCATTTCTACGTTCCGGGCAATGTAGGCTTCACTCTAGGGCGTTGCTCCAACAGATCGAATAGTTGGTGCCTTAGAAGTCAACGTCAGAAGCATAAAATACAATATAAATACAACAGCTTTTCCATCGTATAAAACGAATAATTGCAACCAGTATGAAAGTTATGGACATTTCTACTTTCCGTGCAACCTAGGCTTCACCCTAGGGCGTTGCTCCAACAGATTGAATAGTTAGGGTCTTAGAAGTCAACGCACGAAGCATAAAATGCAATAAAAATACAACAGTTTTTCCATCGTATAACAGGAATAATTGTAACCAGTTTGAAAGTGATGGTCATTTCTACCTTCCGGGCAACCTAGGCTTCACTCTAGGGCGTTGCTCCACCAGATCGAATAGTTAGGGCCTAAGAAGTCAACACCAGGAGCATAAAATACAATATAAATACAACAGGTTCTCCATCATATAATATGAATAATTGCAACCAGTGTGAAAGTGATGGTCATTTCTACGTTTCGGGCAACCTAGACTTCACTCTAGGGCGTTGTTCCACCAGATCGAATAGTTAGGTCCTAAGAAGTCAGCGCCGGAAGCATAAAATACAATATAAGTATAACAGTTTTTCCATCGAATAAAACGAATAATAGTCACCAGTGTGAAGGTTATGGTCATTTCTATGTTCCGGGCAACCTAAGCTTCACTCTAGGGCGTTGCTCCACCAGATCGAACAGTTAGTGCCTTAGAAGTCAACGCCAGAAGCATAAAATACAGTATAAATACAACAGCTTTTCCATCGTATAAAACGAATAATTGCAACCAGTATGAAAGTTATGGACATTTCTACTTTCCGGGCAACCTAGGCTTCACCCTAGGGCGTTGCTCCAACAGATTGAATAGTTAGGGCCTTAGAAGTCAACGCCCGAAGCATAAAATGCAATAAAAATACAACAGTTTTTCCATCGTATAACAGGGGTAATTGTAACCAGTTTGGAAGTGATGGTCATTTCTACGTTCCGGGCAACCTAGGCTTCACTCTAGGGCGTTGCTCCACCAGATCGAATAGTTAGGGCCTAAGAAGTCAACACAAGGAGCATAAAATACAATATAAATGCAACAGCTTTACCATCGTATAAAACGAATAATTGCAAAGAGTGTGAAAGTAATGGTCATTTCTACGTTCCGTGCAACCTAGGCTTCACTCTAGGGCGTTGGTCCACCAGATCGAATAGTTAGGGCCTAAGAAGTCAGCGCCAGAATCATAAAATACAATATAAATACAACAGTTTTTCCATCGTATAAAACGAATAATTGCAACCAGTGTGAAAGTTATGGTCATTTCTACGTTCCGGGCAATGTAGCCTTCACTCTAGGGCGTTGCTCCAACAGATCGAATAGTTAGGGCCTAAGATGTCAACACCAGGAGCATAAAATACAATATAAATACAACAGGTTCTCCATCCTATAATATGAATAATTGCAACCAGTGTGAAAGTGATGGTCATTTCTACGTTTCGGGCAACCTAGACTTCAGTCTAGGGCGTTGTTCCACCAGATCGAATAGTTAGGGCCTAAGAAGTCAGCGCCGGAAGCATAAAATACAATATAAGTATAACAGTTTTTCCATCGAATAAAACGAATAATAGCCACCAGTGTGAAGGTTATGGTCATTTCTATGTTCCGGGCAACCTAAGCTTCACTCTAGGGCGTTGCTCCACCAGATCGAACAGCTAGTGCCTTAGAAGTCAACGCCAGAAGCATAAAATACAATATAAATACAACAGTTTTTCCATTGTATAAATCGAATAATTGCTACCAGTGTGATAGTTATGGTCATTTCTGCTTTCCGGGCAACCTAGGCTACACCCTAGGGCGTTGTTCCACCCGACCGAATAGTTAGGGCCTAAGAAGTGAACGCCAGAAGCATAAAATACAATTTAAATACAACAGTTTTTCCATCGTATAAAACGAATAATTGCAACCAGTGTGAAAGTTATGGTCATTTCTACGTTCCGGGCAACGTAGGCTTCACTCTAGGCCGTTGCTCCAACAGATCGAATAGTGGGTGCCTTAGAAGTCAACGTCAGAAGCATAAAATACAATATAAATACAACAGCTTTTCCATCGTATAAAACGAATAATTGCAACCAGTATGAAAGTTATGGACATTTCTACTTTCCGTGCAGCCTAGGCTTCACCCTAGGGCGTTGCTCCAACAGATTGAATAGTTAGGGCCTTAGAAGTCAACGCACGAAGCATAAAATGCAATAAAAACACAACAGTTTTTCCATCGTATAACAGGAATAATTGTAACCAGTTTGAAAGTGATGGTCATTTCTACGTTCCGGGCAACCTAGGCTTCACTCTAGGGCGTTGCTCCACCAGATCGAATAGTTAGGGCCTAAGATGTCAACACCAGGAGCATAAAATACAATATAAATACAACAGGTTCTCCATCCTATAAAATGAATAATTGCAACCAGTGTGAAAGTGATGGTCATTTCTACGTTTCGGGCAACCTAGACTTCACTCTATGGCGTTGTTCCACCAGATCGAATAGTTAGGGCCTAAGAAGTCAGCGCCGGAAGCATAAAATACAATATAAGTATAACAGTTTTTCCATCGAATAAAACGAATAATAGCCACCAGTGTGAAGGTTATGGTCATTTCTATGTTCCGGGCAACCTAAGCTTAACTCTAGGGCGTTGCTCCACCCGATCGTACAGTTAGTGCCTTAGAAGTCAACGCCAGAAGCATAAAATAGAATATAAATACAACAGTTTTTCCATCGTATAAAACGGATAATTGCAACCAGTATGAAAGTAATGGTCATTTCTACGTTCCGGGAAACCAAGGCTTCACTCTAGGGCGTTGCTCCAACAGATCGGATAGATAGGGCCTCAGAAGTCAACGCCAGAAGCATAAAATACAATATAAATACAACAGTTTTTCCATCCTATAAAATGAATAATTGCAACCACTATGAAAGTTATGGTCATTTCTACTATCCGGGCAACAAAGGCTTCATCCTAGGGCGTTGCTCCACCAGACCGAATAGTTAGGGCCTTAGAAGTCAACGCCAGAAGCATAAGGTACAATATAAATACAACAGCTTTTCCATCGTATAACAGGAACAATAGCAACCAGTGTGAAAGTAATGGTCATTTCTACGTTCCGGGCAACCTTGGTTTCACTCTAGGGCGTAGCTCCACCAGATCGAATAGTTAGGGCCTTAGAAGTCAACGCCAGAAGCATAAGGTACAATATTAATACAACAGCTTTAACATCGTATAACAGGAATAATTGTAAACAGTTTGAAAGTGATGGTCATTTCTACGTTCCGGGCAACCTAGGCTTCACTCTAGGGCGTTGCTCCACCAGATCGAATAGTTAGGGCCTAAGATGTCAACACCAGGAGCATAAAATACAATATAAATATAACAGTTTTTCCATCGTATAAAACGAATAATAGTAACCAGTGTGAAAGCTATGGTCATTTCTACGTTCCGGGCAACCTAGGCTTCACTCTAGGCCGTTGTTCCACTCGATCGAATAGTTAGGGCCTAAGAAGCCAACGCCAGAAGCATAAAATACAATATAAATACAACAGTTTTTCCATCGTATAAAACGGATAATTGCCACCAGTATGAAAGTTATGGTCATTTCTACTTACCGGGCAACCTAGGATTCACCCTAGGGCGTTGCTCCAACAGATTGAATAGTTAGGGCCTCAGAAGCCAACGCCAGAAGCATAAAATACAATATAAATACAACAGTTTTTCCATCGTATAAAGCGAATAATTGCAACCACTATGAAAGTTATGGTCATTTCTACTATCCGGGCAACCTAGGCTTCACCCTAGGGCGTTGCTCCAACAGATCGAATAGTTAGGGCCTCAGAAGTCAACGCCAGAAGCATAAAATACAATATAAATACAACAGTTTTTCCATCGTATAAAGCGAGTAATTGCAACCACTATGAAAGTTATGGTCATTTCTACTATCCGGGCAACCTAGGCTTCGCCCTAGGGCGTTGCTCCACCAGATCGAATAGTTTTGGCCTTAGAAGTCAACGCGCGAAACATAAAACACAAAATAAATAGAACAGTTTTTCCATTGTATAAATCGAATAATTCATACCAGTGTGAAAGCTATGGTCATTTCTACGTTCCGGGCAGCCTAGGCTTCACCCTAGTGCGTTGTTCCACCAGATCGAATAGTTAAGGCCTAAGAAGTGAACGCCAGAATCATAAAATACAATATAAATACAACAGTTTTTCCATCGTATAAAACGGATATTTGCAACCAGTATGAAAGTAATGGTCATATCTACTTCCCGGGCAACCTAGGATTCACCCTAGGGCGTTGCTCCAACAGATTGAATAGTTAGTGCGTTAGAAGTCAACGTCAGAAGCATAAAATACAGTATAAATACAACAGTTTTTCCATCGTATAAAACGAATAATTGCAACCAGTGTGAAAGTGATGGTCATTTCTACGTTCCGGGCAACCTAGGCTTCACTCTGGGGCGTTGTTCCACCAGATCGAATAGTTAGGGCCTATGAAGTCAACGGCAGAAGCTTAAAATACAATATAAATATAACAGTTTTTCCATCGTATAAAACGAATAATAGCAACCAGTGTGAAAGCTATGGTCATTTCTACGTTCCGGGCAACCTAGGCTTCACTCTAGGCCGTTGCTCCACCAGATCGAATAGTTAGGGCCTTAGAGGTCAACGCCCGAAGCATAAAATATAAAATAAATAGAACAGCTGTTCCATGTATAAAGCGAATAATTGTTTCCAGTGTGAAAGTTATGGTCATTTCTACGTTCCGGGCAACCTAGGCTTCAACATAGGGGGTTGCTCCACGAGATGGAATAGTTGGGGCCTAAGAACTCAACGCCAGAAGCATAAAATACGATATAAATACAACAGCTTTTCCACCGTATAATACGAATAATGGCAACCAGTGTGAAAGTTATGGTCATTTCTACGTTCCGGGCAACCTAGGCTTCACTCTAGGCTGTTGCTCCACCAGATCGAATAGCTAGGCCCTTCGAAGTCAACGCCCGAAACATAAAATACAAAATAAATAGGACAGCTTTTCCATGTATAAAACGAATAATTGCTTCCTGTGTGAAGGTTATCGTCATTTCTACGTTCCGGGCACCCTAGGCATCACTCTTGGGCGTTGTTCCACCAGATGGAATAGTTAGGGCCTAAGAAGTCAACGCCAGAAGCATAAAATACGATATAAATACAACAGCTTTTCCATCGTATAAAACGAATAATGGTAACCAGTGTGAAAGTGATGGTCATTTCTTCGTTCCGGGCAACCTAGGCTTCACTCTGGGGCGTTGCTCCACCAGATCGAACAGTTAGGGCCTAAGAAGTCAACGCCAGAAGCATAAAATACAATATAAATATAACAGTTTTTCCATCGTATAAAACGAATAATAGTAACCAGTGTGAAAGCTATGGTCATTTCTACGTTCCGGGCAACCTAGGCTTCACTCTAGGCCGTTGTTCCACTCGATCGAATAGTTAGGGCCTAAGAAGCCAACGCCAGAAGCATAAAATACAATATAAATATAACAGTTTTTCCATCGTATAAAACGAATAATAGCAACCAGTGTGAAAGCTATGGTCATTTCTACGTTCCGGGCAACCTAGGCTTCACTCTAGGCCGTTGTACCACCCGATCGAATAGTTAGGGCCTTAGAAATCAGCGCCCGAAGCATAAAATACAAAATAAATAGAACAGCTGTTCCATGTATAAAACGAATAATTGTTTCCAGTGTGAAAGTTATGATCATTTCTACGTTCCGGGCAACCTAGGCTTCACCGTAGGGCGTTATTCCACCAGATGGAATAGTTAGGGCCTAAGAAGTCAACCCCAGAAGCATAAAATACGATATAAATACAACAGCTTTTCCATCATATAAAACGAATAATGGTAACCAGTGTGAAAGTTATGGTCTTTTCTACGTTCCGGGCAACCTAGGCTTCACTCTAGGACGTTGCTCCACCAGATCGAATAGTTAGGGCCTAAGAAGTCAACGCCAGAAACATAAAATACAATAAAGATGCAACAGTTTTTCCATCGTATAACAGGAACAATTGCAACCAGTGTGAATGTAATGGTCATTTGTACGTTCCGGGCAACCTAGGCTTCACTCTAGGGCGTTGCTCCACCAGATCGAATAGTTAGGGCCTAAGAAGTCAACGCCAGAAACATAAAATACAATAAAGATGCAACAGTTTTTCCATCGTATAACAGGAACAATTGCAACCAGTGTGAATGTAATGGTCATTTGTACGTTCCGGGCAACCTAGGCTTCACTCTAGGGCGTTGCTCCACCAGATCGAATAGTTAGTGCCTTAGAAGTCAACGCCCGAAGCATAAAATACAAAATAAACAGAACAGATTTTCCATGTATAAAACGAATAATTGCTTCCAGTGTGAAAGAGTTGGTCATTTCTACGTTCCGGGCATCCCTGGCTTCACCCTAGGGCGTTGTTCCCCCAGACCGAATAGGTAGGGCCATGGAAGTCAACGCCCCAAGCATAAAATACATTAAATATACAAGAGTTTTTCCATCGTATAACAGGAATTATTGCAACCAGTGTGAAAGTGATGGTCATTTCAACGTTCCGGTCAACCTGGGCTTCACTCTGGGGCGTTGTTCCACCAGATCGAATAGATAGGGCCTAAGAAGTCAACGCCAGAAGTATAAAATACAATATAAATATAACAGTTATTCCATCGTAAAAAACGAATAATAGCAACCAGTGTGAAAGCTATGGTCATTTCTACGTTCCAGGCAACCTAGGCTTCACTCTAGGCCGTTGCTCCACCCGATCGAATAGTTAGGGCCTTAGAAGTCAACGCCCGAAGCATAAAATACGATAAGTATACAAGAGTTTTTCCATCGTATAACAGGAATAATTGCAACCAGTGTGAAAGTGATGGTCATTTCTACGTACCGGGCAACCTAGGCTCCACTCTAGGGCGTTGTACCACCAGATCGAATAGTTAGGGCTTTAGAAGTCAACGCCAGAAGCATAAAATACAAAATAAATAGAACAGTTCTTCCATGTATAAAACGAATAATTGCTACCAGTGTGAAAGTTATGGTCATTTCTACGTTCCGGGCAACATAGGCTTCACTCTAGGGCGTTGTTTCACCAGATCGAATAGGTAGGTCCTTAGAAGTCATCGCCTGAAGCATACAATACAATAAAAATACAACAGTTTTACCATCGTATAACAGGAATAATTGCAACCAGTGCGAAAGTAATGACCATTTCGACGTTTCGGGCATCCTAGGCTTAACTCTGAGGCGTTGCCCCACCAGATCGAATAGCTAGGATCTCAGAATTCAAATACAGAAGCAGAAAATACAACAAAAATGCAACAGTTCTTCAATCGTATAGCATGAATAATTGCAACCAGTGTGAAAGTAACGATCATTTCGACGTTTCGGGCATCCTAGACTTGACTCTGAGGCATTGCTCCACAAGATCGAATAGTTAGGGCCTAAGAAGTCAACGCCAGAAGCATAAAATACAATATAAATACAATAGCTTTTCCATCGTATAAAACGAATAATAGCACCCAGTGTGAAAGTTATGGTCATTTCTACGTTCCGGGCAACATAGGCTTCCCTCTTGGATGTTGCCTCACCTGATCGAATAGCTAGGACCATAGAAGTCAAAGCCAGAAGCAGAAAAAACAATAAAAATGCAACTGTTTTTCCATCGTATGGCATGAATAGTTGCAAACCAGTGAGAAATTAATGATCATTTCGACGTTTCGGGCATCCTAGACTTAACTCTGAGGCATTGCTCCAACAGGTCGAAGTGTTAGGGCCTTGGAATTCAACGCCAGAAGCATAAACTACAAAATAAATACAACAGTCTTTCAATCGTATAAAACGAATAATTGCAACCTGTGTGAAGGTTATGGTCATATCTACGTTCCGGACAGCCTGGGCTTCACTGTAGGGTGTTGCTCCACCAGATCGAATAGGTAGGGCCATAGAAGTCAACGCCCGAAGCTAAAAATTCGATAAATATAAAAGAGTTTTTCCATCGTACAACAGGAATAATTTCAACCAGTGTGAAAGTGATGGTCATTTCTACGTTCCGGGCAACCTAGGCTTCACTCTAGGGCGTTGTACCACCAGATCGAATAGTTAGGGCCTTAGAAGTTAACGCCAGAAGCATAAAATACAAAATAAATAGAACAGTTCTTACATGTATAAAACGAATAATTGCTACCAGTGTGAAAGTTATGGTCACCTCTACGTTCCGGGCAACCTAGGCTTCACCCTAGTGCGTTGTTCCACCAGATGGAATAGTTAGGGCCTAAGAAGTCAACGCCAGAAGCATAAAATACGATATAAATACAACAGCTTTTCCATCGTATAAAACGAATAATGGTAACCAGTGTGAAAGTTATGTTCATTTCTTCGATCCGGGCAAGCTAGGCTTCACTCTAGGACGTTGCTCCACCAGATCGAATAGTTAGGGCCTTAGAAGTTAATGCACGAAGCATAAAATACAAAACAAATAGAACAGTTTTTACATGTATAAAACGAATAATTGCTACCCGTGTCAAAGAGTTGGTCATTTCTACGTTCCGGGCAACCTAGGCTTCACCCTAGGGCGTTGTTCCACCAGATGGAATAGTTGGGGCCTAAGAACTCAACGCCAGAAGCATAAAATACAATAAAGATGCAACAGTTTTTCCATCGTATAACAGGAATTATTGCAACCAGTGTGAAGGTAATGGTATGTTCTACGTTCCGGGCAACCTACTCTTCACTCTAGGGCGGTGCTCCACCAGGTTAAATAGTTAGAGCCTAAGAAGTCAACGCCAGAAGCATAAAATAAAATATAAATACAACAGCCTTTCCATCGTATATAATGTATATTAGCAAACAGTGTGAAAGTAATGGTCATTTCTACGTTCCCAGCAACCTAGGCTTCACTGTAGGGTGTTGCTCCGCCAGATCGAATAGGTAGGGCCTTAGAAGTCAACGCCAGAAGCATAAAATACAAAATAAATAAAACTGTCTTTCAATCGTATAAAACGAATAATTGCAACCTGTGTGAAGGTTATGGTCATTTCTACGTTCCGGGCAACCTAGGCTTCACCCTGGTGCGTTGCTAGACCAGATCGAATAGATAGGGCCTTAGAAGCCATCGCCTGAAGCATACAATACAATAAAAATACAACAGTTTTACCATCGTATAACAGGAATAATTGCAGCAACCGTGAAGGTAATGGTCATTTCTACGTTCCGGGCATCCTAGGCATCGCTCTTGGGCGTTGCTCCACCAGATCGTATAGTTGGGGCCTTAGAAGACAACGCCAGAAGCATAAAATACAATATAAATACAACTGTTGTTCCATCGCATAACAGGAGTAATTGCAACCAGTGTGAAAGATATGGTCATAACTACGTTCCGGGCAACCTGGGCTTCACTCTTGGACGTTGCCCCACCAGATCGAATAGCTAGGACCTTAGACTTCAAATACAGAAGAAGAAAATACAATAAAAATGCAACAGTTCTTCAATCGTATAGCATGAATAATTGCAACCATTGTGAAAGTAACGATCATTTCGACGTTTCGGGCATCCCAGACTTAACTCTGAGGCATTGCTCCACCAGGTCGAAGTGTGAGGGCCTTGGAATTCAACGCCAGAAGCATAAACTACAAAATAAATACAACAGTCTTTCAATCGTATAAAACGAATAATTGCAACCTGTGTGAAGGTTATGGTCATATCTACGTTCCTGACAAACTAGGCTTCACTGTAGGGTGTTGCTCCACCAGATCGAACAGCTAGTGCCTTAGAAGTAAACGCCAGAAGCATAAAATACAATATAAATACAACAGGTTCTCCATCCTATAATATGAATAAATGCAACCAGTGTGAAAGTGATGGTCATTTCTACGTTTCGGGCAACCTAGACTTCACTCTAGGGCGTTGTTCCACCAGATCGAATAGTTAGGGCCTAAGAAGTCAGCGCCGGAAGCATAAAATACAATATAAGTATAACAGTTTTTCCATCGAATAAAACGAATAATAGCCACCAGTGTGAAGGTTATGGTCATTTCTATGTTCCGGGCAACCTAAGCTTCACTCTAGGGCGTTGCTCCACCAGATCGAACAGCTAGTGCCTTAGAAGTCAACGCCAGAAGCATAAAATACAATATAAATACAACAGTTTTTCCATCGTATAACAGGAATAATTGCAACCAGTTTGAAAGTTATTGTCATTTCTACTTTCCGGGCAACCTAGGCTTCACCCTAGGGCGTTGTTCCACCCGATCGAATTGTTAGGGCCTAAGAAGTCAGCGCCAGAATCATAAAATACAATATAAATACAACAGTTTTTCCATCGTATAAAACGAATAATTGCAACCAGTGTGAAAGTTATGGTCATTTCTACGTTCCGGGCAATGTAGGCTTCACTCTAGGGCGTTGCTCCAACAGATCGAATAGTTGGTGCCTTAGAAGTCAACGTCAGAAGCATAAAATACAATATAAATACAACAGCTTTTCCATCGTATAAAACGAATAATTGCAACCAGTATGAAAGTTATGGACATTTCTACTTTCCGTGCAACCTAGGCTTCACCCTAGGGCGTTGCTCCAACAGATTGAATAGTTAGGGCCTTAGAAGTCAACGCACGAAGCATAAAATGCAATAAAAATACAACAGTTTTTCCATCGTATAACAGGAATAATTGTAACCAGTTTGAAAGTGATGGTCATTTCTACCTTCCGGGCAACCTAGGCTTCACTCTAGGGCGTTGCTCCACCAGATCGAATAGTTAGGGCCTAAGAAGTCAACACCAGGAGCATAAAATACAATATAAATACAACAGGTTCTCCATCCTATAATATGAATAATTGCAACCAGTGTGAAAGTGATGGTCATTTCTACGTTTCGGGCAACCTAGACTTCACTCTAGGTCGTTGTTCCACCAGATCGAATAGTTAGGTCCTAAGAAGTCAGCGCCGGAAGCATAAAATACAATATAAGTATAACAGTTTTTCCATCGAATAAAACGAATAATAGCCACCAGTGTGAAGGTTATGGTCATTTCTATGTTCCGGGCAACCTAAGCTTCACTCTAGGGCGTTGCTCCACCAGATCGAACAGTTAGTGCCTTAGAAGTCAACGCCAGAAGCATAAAATACAGTATAAATACAACAGCTTTTCCATCGTATAAAACGAATAATTGCAACCAGTATGAAAGTTATGGACATTTCTACTTTCTGGGCAACCTAGGCTTCACCCTAGGGCGTTGCTCCAACAGATTGAATAGTTAGGGCCTTAGAAGGCAACGCCCGAAGCATAAAATGCAATAAAAATACAACAGTTTTTCCATCGTATAACAGGGGTAATTGTAACCAGTTTGGAAGTGATGGTCATTTCTACGTTCCGGGCAACCTAGGCTTCACTCTAGGGCGTTGCTCCACCAGATCGAATAGTTAGGGCCTAAGAAGTCAACACAAGGAGCATAAAATACAATATAAATGCAACAGCTTTACCATCGTATAAAACGAATAATTGCAAAGAGTGTGAAAGTAATGGTCATTTCTACGTTCCGTGCAACCTAGGCTTCACTCTAGGGCGTTGGTCCACCAGATCGAATAGTTAGGGCCTATGAAGTCAGCGCCAGAATCATAAAATACAATATAAATACAACAGTTTTTCCATCGTATAAAACGAGTAATTGCAACCAGTGTGAAAGTTATGGTCATTTCTACGTTCCGGGCAATGTAGCCTTCACTCTAGGGCGTTGCTCCAACAGATCGAATAGTTAGGGCCTAAGATGTCAACACCAGGAGCATAAAATACAATATAAATACAACAGGTTCTCCATCCTATAATATGAATAATTGCAACCAGTGTGAAAGTGATGGTCATTTCTACGTTTCGGGCAACCTAGACTTCACTCTAGGGCGTTGTTCCACCAGATCGAATAGTTAGGGCCTAAGAAGTCAGCGCCGGAAGCATAAAATACAATATAAGTATAACAGTTTTTCCATCGAATAAAACGTATAATAGCCACCAGTGTGAAGGTTATGGTCATTTCTATGTTCCGGGCAACCTAAGCTTCACTCTAGGGCGTTGCTCCACCAGATCGAACAGCTAGTGCCTTAGAAGTCAACGCCAGAAGCATAAAATACAATATAAATACAACAGTTTTTCCATTGTATAAATCGAATAATTGCTACCAGTGTGATAGTTATGGTCATTTCTGCTTTCCGGGCAACCTAGGCTACACCCTAGGGCGTTGTTCCACCCGACCGAATAGTTAGGGCCTAAGAAGTGAACGCCAGAAGCATAAAATACAATTTAAATACAACAGTTTTTCCATCGTATAAAACGAATAATTGCAACCAGTGTGAAAGTTATGGTCATTTCTACGTTCCGGGCAATGTAGGCTTCACTCTAGGCCGTTGCTCCAACAGATCGAATAGTGGGTGCCTTAGAAGTCAACGTCAGAAGCATAAAATACAATATAAATACAACAGCTTTTCCATCGTATAAAACGAATAATTGCAACCAGTATGAAAGTTATGGACATTTCTACTTTCCGTGCAGCCTAGGCTTCACCCTAGGGCGTTGCTCCAACAGATTGAATAGTTAGGGCCTTAGAAGTCAACGCACGAAGCATAAAATGCAATAAAAATACAACAGTTTTTCCATCGTATAACAGGAATAATTGTAACCAGTTTGAAAGTGATGGTCATTTCTACCCTCCGGGCAACCTAGGCTTCACTCTAGGGCGTTGCTCCACCAGATCGAACAGTTAGTGCCTTAGAAGTCAACGCCAGAAGCATAAAATACAATATAAATACAACAGTTTTTCCATCGTATAAAACGAATAATTGCAACCAGTATGAAAGTCATGGTCATTTCTACGTTCCAGGAAACCAAGGCTTCACTCTAGGGCGTTGCTCTAACAGATCGGATAGTTAGGGCCTCAGAAGTCAACGCCAGAAGCATAAAATACAATATAAATACAACAGTTTTTCCATTGTATAACAGGAATAATTGCAACCAGTTTGAAAGTTATTGTCATTTCTACTTTCCGGGCAACCTAGGCTTCACCCTAGGGCGTTGTTCCACCCGATCGAATAGTTAGGGCCTAAGAAGTCAGCGCCAGAATCATAAAATACAATATAAATGCAACAGTTTTTCCATCGTATAAAACGAATAATTGCAACCAGTCTGAAAGTTATGGTCATTTCTACGTTCCGGGCAATGTAGGCTTCACTCTAGGGCGTTGCTCCAACAGATCGAATAGTTGGTGCCTTAGAAGTCAACGTCAGAAGCATAAAATACAATATAAATACAACAGGTTTTCCATCGTATAAAACGAATAATTGCAACCAGTATGAAAGTTATGGACATTTCTACTTTCCGTGCAACCTAGGCTTCACCCTAGGACGTTGCTCCAACAGATTGAATAATTAGGGCCTTAGAAGTCAACGCACGAAGCATAAAATGCAATAAAAACACAACAGTTTTTCCATCGTATAACAGGAATAATTGTAACCAGTTTGAAAGTGATGGTCATTTCTACGTTCCGGGCAACCTAGGCTTCACTCTAGGGCGTTGCTCCACCAGATCGAATAGTTAGGGCCTAAGATGTCAACACCAGGAGCATAAAATACAATATAAATACAACAGGTTCTCCATCCTATAAAATGAATAATTGCAACCAGTGTGAAAGTGATGGTCATTTCTACGTTTCGGGCAACCTAGACTTCACTCTATGGCGTTGTTCCACCAGATCGAATAGTTAGGGCCTAAGAAGTCAGCGCCGGAAGCATAAAATACAATATAAGTATAACAGTTTTTCCATCGAATAAAACGAATAATAGCCACCAGTGTGAAGGTTATGGTCATTTCTATGTTCCGGGCAACCTAAGCTTAACTCTAGGGCGTTGCTCCACCCGATCGTACAGTTAGTGCCTTAGAAGTCAACGCCAGAAGCATAAAATAGAATATAAATACAACAGTTTTTCCATCGTATAAAACGGATAATTGCAACCAGTATGAAAGTCATGGTCATTTCTACGTTCCGGGAAACCAAGGCTTCACTCTAGGGCGTTGCTCCAACAGATCGGATAGATAGGGCCTCAGAAGTCAACGCCAGAAGCATAAAATACAATATAAATACAACAGTTTTTCCATCCTATAAAACGAATAATTGCAACCACTATGAAAGTTATGGTCATTTCTACTATCCGGGCAACAAAGGCTTCATCCTAGGGCGTTGCTCCACCAGACCGAATAGTTAGGGCCTTAGAAGTCAACGCCAGAAGCATAAGGTACAATATAAATACAACAGTTTTTCCATTGTATAACAGGAATAATTGCAACCAGTTTGAAAGTTATTGTCATTTCTACTTTCCGGGCAACCTAGGCTTCACCCTAGGGCGTTGTTCCACCCGATCGAATAGTTAGGGCCTAAGAAGTCAGCGCCAGAATCATAAAATACAATATAAATGCAACAGTTTTTCCATCGTATAAAACGAATAATTGCAACCAGTCTGAAAGTTATGGTCATTTCTACGTTCCGGGCAATGTAGGCTTCACTCTAGGGCGTTGCTCCAACAGATCGAATAGTTGGTGCCTTAGAAGTCAACGTCAGAAGCATAAAATACAATATAAATACAACAGGTTTTCCATCGTATAAAACGAATAATTGCAACCAGTATGAAAGTTATGGACATTTCTACTTTCCGTGCAACCTAGGCTTCACCCTAGGACGTTGCTCCAACAGATTGAATAATTAGGGCCTTAGAAGTCAACGCACGAAGCATAAAATGCAATAAAAACACAACAGTTTTTCCATCGTATAACAGGAATAATTGTAACCAGTTTGAAAGTGATGGTCATTTCTACGTTCCGGGCAACCTAGGCTTCACTCTAGGGCGTTGCTCCACCAGATCGAATAGTTAGGGCCTAAGATGTCAACACCAGGAGCATAAAATACAATATAAATACAACAGGTTCTCCATCCTATAAAATGAATAATTGCAACCAGTGTGAAAGTGATGGTCATTTCTACGTTTCGGGCAACCTAGACTTCACTCTATGGCGTTGTTCCACCAGATCGAATAGTTAGGGCCTAAGAAGTCAGCGCCGGAAGCATAAAATACAATATAAGTATAACAGTTTTTCCATCGAATAAAACGAATAATAGCCACCAGTGTGAAGGTTATGGTCATTTCTATGTTCCGGGCAACCTAAGCTTAACTCTAGGGCGTTGCTCCACCCGATCGTACAGTTAGTGCCTTAGAAGTCAACGCCAGAAGTATAAAATAGAATATAAATACAACAGTTTTTCCATCGTATAAAACGGATAATTGCAACCAGTATGAAAGTCATGGTCATTTCTACGTTCCGGGAAACCAAGGCTTCACTCTAGGGCGTTGCTCCAACAGATCGGATAGATAGGGCCTCAGAAGTCAACGCCAGAAGCATAAAATACAATATAAATACAACAGCTTTTCCATCCTATAAAACGAATAATTGCAACCACTATGAAAGTTATGGTCATTTCTACTATCCGGGCAACAAAGGCTTCATCCTAGGGCGTTGCTCCACCAGACCGAATAGTTAGGGCCTCAGAAGTCAACGCCAGAAGCATAAAATACAATATAAATACAACAGTTTTTCCATCCTATAAAACGAATAATTGCAACCACTATGAAAGTTATGGTCATTTCTACTATCCGATCAACCAAGGCTTCATCCTAGGGCGTTGCTCCACCAGACCGAATAGTTAGGGCCTTAGAAGTCAACGCCAGAAGCATAAGGTACAATACAAATACAACAGCTTTTCCATCGTATAACAGGAACAATAGCAACCAGTGTGAAAGGTATGGTCATTTCTACGTTCCGGGCAACCTAGGCTTCACCCTAGTGCGTTGTTCCACCAGATCGAATAGTTGGTGCCTTAGAAGTCAACGCCCGAAGCATAAAATGCAATAAAAATACAACAGTTTTTCCATCGTATAACAGGAATAATTGTAACCAGTTTGAAAGTGATGGTCATTTCTACGTTCCGGGCAACCTAGGCTTCACTCTAGGGCGTTGCTCCACCAGATCGAATAGTTAGGGCCTAAGAAGTCAACACCAGGAGCATAAAATACAATATAAATATAACAGTTTTTCCATCGTATAAAACGAATAATAGTAACCAGTGTGAAAGCTATGGTCATTTCTACGTTCCGGGCAACCTAGGCTTCACTCTAGGCCGTTGTTCCACTCGATCGAATAGTTAGGGCCTAAGAAGCCAACGCCAGAAGCATAAAATACAATATAAATACAACAGTTTTTCCATCGTATAAAACGGATAATTGCCACCAGTATGAAAGTTATGGTCATTTCTACTTACCGGGCAACCTAGGATTCACCCTAGGGCGTTGCTCCAACAGATTGAATAGTTAGGGCCTCAGAAGCCAACGCCAGAAGCATAAAATACAATATAAATACAACAGTTTTTCCATCGTATAAAGCGAATAATTGCAACCACTATGAAAGTTATGGTCATTTCTACTATCCGGGCAACCTAGGCTTCACCCTAGGGCGTTGCTCCAACAGATCGAATAGTTAGGGCCTCAGAAGTCAACGCCAGAAGCATAAAATACAATATAAATACAACAGTTTTTCCATCGTATAAAGCGAGTAATTGCAACCACTATGAAAGTTATGGTCATTTCTACTATCCGGGCAACCTAGGCTTCGCCCTAGGGCGTTGCTCCACCAGATCGAATAGTTTTGGCCTTAGAAGTCAACGCGCGAAACATAAAACACAAAATAAATAGAACAGTTTTTCCATTGTATAAATCGAATAATTCATACCAGTGTGAAAGCTATGGTCATTTCTACGTTCCGGGCAGCCTAGGCTTCACCCTAGTGCGTTGTTCCACCAGATCGAATAGTTAAGGCCTAAGAAGTGAACGCCAGAATCATAAAATACAATATAAATACAACAGTTTTTCCATCGTATAAAACGGATATTTGCAACCAGTATGAAAGTAATGGTCATATCTACTTCCCGGGCAACCTAGGATTCACCCTAGGGCGTTGCTCCAACAGATTGAATAGTTAGTGCGTTAGAAGTCAACGTCAGAAGCATAAAATACAGTATAAATACAACAGTTTTTCCATCGTATAAAGCGAATAATTGCAACCACTATGAAAGTTATGGTCATTTCTACTATCCGGGCAACCTAGGCTTCACCCTAGGGCGTTGCTCCAACAGATCGAATAGTTAGGGCCTCAGAAGTCAACGCCAGAAGCATAAAATACAATATAAATACAACAGTTTTTCCATCGTATAAAACGAATAATAGCACCCAGTGTGAAAGTTATGGTCATTTCTACGTTCCGGGCAACATAGGCTTCCCTCTTGGATGTTGCCTCACCTGATCGAATAGCTAGGACCATAGAAGTCAAAGCCAGAAGCAGAAAAAACAATAAAAATGCAACTGTTTTTCCATCGTATGGCATGAATAGTTGCAAACCAGTGAGAAATTAATGATCATTTCGACGTTTCGGGCATCCTAGACTTAACTCTGAGGCATTGCTCCAACAGGTCGAAGTGTTAGGGCCTTGGAATTCAACGCCAGAAGCATAAACTACAAAATAAATACAACAGTCTTTCAATCGTATAAAACGAATAATTGCAACCTGTGTGAAGGTTATGGTCATATCTACGTTCCGGACAGCCTGGGCTTCACTGTAGGGTGTTGCTCCACCAGATCGAATAGGTAGGGCGATAGAAGTCAACGCCCGAAGCAAAAAATTCGATAAATATAAAAGAGTTTTTCCATCGTACAACAGGAATAATTTCAACCAGTGTGAAAGTGATGGTCATTTCTACGTTCCGGGCAACCTAGGCTTCACTCTAGGGCGTTGTACCACCAGATCGAATAGTTAGGGCCTTAGAAGTTAACGCCAGAAGCATAAAATACAAAATAAATAGAACAGTTCTTACATGTATAAAACGAATAATTGCTACCAGTGTGAAAGTTATGGTCACCTCTACGTTCCGGGCAACCTAGGCTTCACCCTAGTGCGTTGTTCCACCAGATGGAATAGTTAGGGCCTAAGAAGTCAACGCCAGAAGCATAAAATACAATATAAATATAACAGCTTTTCCATCGTATAAAACGAATAATGGTAACCAGTGTGAAAGTTATGTTCATTTCTTCGTTCCGGGCAAGCTAGGCTTCACTCTAGGACGTTGCTCCACGAGATCGAATAGTTAGGGCCTTAGAAGTTAATGCACGAAGCATAAAATACAAAACAAATAGAACAGTTTTTACATGTATAAAACGAATAATTGCTACCCGTGTCAAAGAGTTGGTCATTTCTACGTTCCGGGCAACCTAGGCTTCACCCTAGGGCGTTGTTCCACCAGATGGAATAGTTGGGGCCTAAGAACTCAACGCCAGAAGCATAAAATACAATAAAGATGCAACAGTTTTTCCATCGTATAACAGGAATTATTGCAACCAGTGTGAAGGTAATGGTATGTTCTACGTTCCGGGCAACCTACTCTTCACTCTAGGGCGGTGCTCCACCAGGTTAAATAGTTAGAGCCTAAGAAGTCAACGCCAGAAGCATAAAATAAAATATAAATACAACAGCCTTTCCATCGTATATAATGTATATTAGCAAACAGTGTGAAAGTAATGGTCATTTCTACGTTCCCAGCAACCTAGGCTTCACTGTAGGGTGTTGCTCCGCCAGATCGAATAGGTAGGGCCTTAGAAGTCAACGCCAGAAGCATAAAATACAAAATAAATAAAACTGTCTTTCAATCGTATAAAACGAATAATTGCAACCTGTGTGAAGGTTATGGTCATTTCTACGTTCCGGGCAACCTAGGCTTCACCCTGGTGCGTTGCTACACCAGATCGAATAGATAGGGCCTTAGAAGCCATCGCCTGAAGCATACAATACAATAAAAATACAACAGTTTTACCATCGTATAACAGGAATAATTGCAGCAACCGTGAAGGTAATGGTCATTTCTACGTTCCGGGCATCCTAGGCATCGCTCTTGGGCGTTGCTCCACCAGATCGTATAGTTGGGGCCTTAGAAGACAACGCCAGAAGCATAAAATACAATATAAATACAACTGTTGTTCCATCGCATAACAGGAGTAATTGCAACCAGTGTGAAAGATATGGTCATAACTACGTTCCGGGCAACCTGGGCTTCACTCTTGGACGTTGCCCCACCAGATCGAATAGCTAGGACCTTAGACTTCAAATACAGAAGAAGAAAATACAATAAAAATGCAACAGTTCTTCAATCGTATAGCATGAATAATTGCAACCATTGTGAAAGTAACGATCATTTCGACGTTTCGGGCATCCCAGACTTAACTCTGAGGCATTGCTCCACCAGGTCGAAGTGTGAGGGCCTTGGAATTCAACGCCAGAAGCATAAACTACAAAATAAATACAACAGCCTTTCAATCGTATAAAACGAATAATTGCAACCTGTGTGAAGGTTATGGTCATATCTACGTTCCTGACAAACTAGGCTTCACTGTAGGGTGTTGCTCCACCAGATCGAACAGCTAGTGCCTTAGAAGTAAACGCCAGAAGCATAAAATACAATATAAATACAACAGGTTCTCCATCCTATAATATGAATAAATGCAACCAGTGTGAAAGTGATGGTCATTTCTACGTTTCGGGCAACCTAGACTTCACTCTAGGGCGTTGTTCCACCAGATCGAATAGTTAGGGCCTAAGAAGTCAGCGCCGGAAGCATAAAATACAATATAAGTATAACAGTTTTTCCATCGAATAAAACGAATAATAGCCACCAGTGTGAAGGTTATGGTCATTTCTATGTTCCGGGCAACCTAAGCTTCACTCTAGGGCGTTGCTCCACCAGATCGAACAGCTAGTGCCTTAGAAGTCAACGCCAGAAGCATAAAATACAATATAAATACAACAGTTTTTCCATCGTATAACAGGAATAATTGCAACCAGTTTGAAAGTTATTGTCATTTCTACTTTCCGGGCAACCTAGGCTTCACCCTAGGGCGTTGTTCCACCCGATCGAATAGTTAGGGCCTAAGAAGTCAGCGCCAGAATCATAAAATACAATATAAATACAACAGTTTTTCCATCGTATAAAACGAATAATTGCAACCAGTGTGAAAGTTATGGTCATTTCTACGTTCCGGGCAATGTAGGCTTCACTCTAGGGCGTTGCTCCAACAGATCGAATAGTTGGTGCCTTAGAAGTCAACGTCAGAAGCATAAAATACAATATAAATACAACAGCTTTTCCATCGTATAAAACGAATAATTGCAACCAGTATGAAAGTTATGGACATTTCTACTTTCCGTGCAACCTAGGCTTCACCCTAGGGCGTTGCTCCAACAGATTGAATAGTTAGGGCCTTAGAAGTCAACGCACGAAGCATAAAATGCAATAAAAATACAACAGTTTTTCCATCGTATAACAGGAATAATTGTAACCAGTTTGAAAGTGATGGTCATTTCTACCTTCCGGGCAACCTAGGCTTCACTCTAGGGCGTTGCTCCACCAGATCGAATAGTTAGGGCCTAAGAAGTCAACACCAGGAGCATAAAATACAATATAAATACAACAGGTTCTCCATCCTATAATATGAATAATTGCAACCAGTGTGAAAGTGATGGTCATTTCTACGTTTCGGGCAACCTAGACTTCACTCTAGGGCGTTGTTCCACCAGATCGAATAGTTAGGTCCTAAGAAGTCAGCGCCGGAAGCATAAAATACAATATATGTATAACAGTTTTTCCATCGAATAAAACGAATAATAGCCACCAGTGTGAAGGTTATGGTCATTTCTATGTTCCGGGCAACCTAAGCTTCACTCTAGGGCGTTGCTCCACCAGATCGAACAGTTAGTGCCTTAGAAGTCAACGCCAGAAGCATAAAATACAGTATAAATACAACAGCTTTTCCATCGTATAAAACGAATAATTGCAACCAGTATGAAAGTTATGGACATTTCTACTTTCCGGGCAACCTAGGCTTCACCCTAGGGCGTTGCTCCAACAGATTGAATAGTTAGGGCCTTAGAAGTCAACGCCCGAAGCATAAAATGCAATAAAAATACAACAGTTTTTCCATCGTATAACAGGGGTAATTGTAACCAGTTTGGAAGTGATGGTCATTTCTACGTTCCGGGCAACCTAGGCTTCACTCTAGGGCGTTGCTCCACCAGATCGAATAGTTAGGGCCTAAGAAGTCAACACAAGGAGCATAAAATACAATATAAATGCAACAGCTTTACCATCGTATAAAACGAATAATTGCAAAGAGTGTGAAAGTAATGGTCATTTCTACGTTCCGTGCAACCTAGGCTTCACTCTAGGGCGTTGGTCCACCAGATCGAATAGTTAGGGCCTAAGAAGTCAGCGCCAGAATCATAAAATACAATATAAATACAACAGTTTTTCCATCGTATAAAACGAATAATTGCAACCAGTGTGAAAGTTATGGTCATTTCTACGTTCCGGGCAATGTAGCCTTCACTCTAGGGCGTTGCTCCAACAGATCGAATAGTTAGGGCCTAAGATGTCAACACCAGGAGCATAAAATACAATATAAATACAACAGGTTCTCCATCCTATAATATGAATAATTGCAACCAGTGTGAAAGTGATGGTCATTTCTACGTTTCGGGCAACCTAGACTTCACTCTAGGGCGTTGTTCCACCAGATCGAATAGTTAGGGCCTAAGAAGTCAGCGCCGGAAGCATAAAATACAATATAAGTATAACAGTTTTTCCATCGAATAAAACGTATAATAGCCACCAGTGTGAAGGTTATGGTCATTTCTATGTTCCGGGCAACCTAAGCTTCACTCTAGGGCGTTGCTCCACCAGATCGAACAGCTAGTGCCTTAGAAGTCAACGCCAGAAGCATAAAATACAATATAAATACAACAGTTTTTCCATTGTATAAATCGAATAATTGCTACCAGTGTGATAGTTATGGTCATTTCTGCTTTCCGGGCAACCTAGGCTACACCCTAGGGCGTTGTTCCACCCGACCGAATAGTTAGGGCCTAAGAAGTGAACGCCAGAAGCATAAAATACAATTTAAATACAACAGTTTTTCCATCGTATAAAACGAATAATTGCAACCAGTGTGAAGGTTATGGTCATTTCTACGTTCCGGGCAATGTAGGCTTCACTCTAGGCCGTTGCTCCAACAGATCGAATAGTGGGTGCCTTAGAAGTCAACGTCAGAAGCATAAAATACAATATAAATACAACAGCTTTTCCATCGTATAAAACGAATAATTGCAACCAGTATGAAAGTTATGGACATTTCTACTTTCCGTGCAGCCTAGGCTTCACCCTAGGGCGTTGCTCCAACAGATTGAATAGTTAGGGCCTTAGAAGTCAACGCACGAAGCATAAAATGCAATAAAAGTACAACAGTTTTTCCATCGTATAACAGGAATAATTGTAACCAGTTTGAAAGTGATGGTCATTTCTACCCTCCGGGCAACCTAGGCTTCACTCTAGGGCGTTGCTCCACCAGATCGAATAGTTAGGGCCTAAGAAGTCAACACCAGGAGCATAAAATACAATATAAATACAACAGGTTCTCCATCCTATAATATGAATAATTGCAACCAGTGTGAAAGTGATGGTCATTTCTACGTTTCGGGGAACCTAGACTTCACTCTAGGGCGTTGTTCCACCAGATCGAATAGTTAGGGCCTAAGCAGTCAGCGCCGGAAGCATAAAATACAATATAAGTATAACAGTTTTTCCATCGAATAAAACGAATAATAGCCACCAGTGTGAAGGTTATGGTCATTTCTATGTTCCGGGCAACCTATGCTTCACTCTAGGGCGTTGCTCCACCAGATCGAACAGTTAGTGCCTTAGAAGTCAACGCCAGAAGCATAAAATACAATATAAATACAACAGTTTTTGCATCGTATAAAACGAATAATTGCAACCAGTATGAAAGTCATGGTCATTTCTACGTTCCAGGAAACCAAGGCTTCACTCTAGGGCGTTGCTCTAACAGATCGGATAGTTAGGGCCTCAGAAGTCAACGCCAGAAGCATAAAATACAATATAAATACAACAGTTTTTCCATTGTATAACAGGAATAATTGCAACCAGTTTGAAAGTTATTGTCATTTCTACTTTCCGGGCAACCTAGGCTTCACCCTAGGGCGTTGTTCCACCCGATCGAATAGTTAGGGCCTAAGAAGTCAGCGCCAGAATCATAAAATACAATATAAATGCAACAGTTTTTCCATCGTATAAAACGAATAATTGCAACCAGTCTGAAAGTTATGGTCATTTCTACGTTCCGGGCAATGTAGGCTTCACTCTAGGGCGTTGCTCCAACAGATCGAATAGTTGGTGCCTTAGAAGTCAACGTCAGAAGCATAAAATACAATATAAATACAACAGGTTTTCCATCGTATAAAACGAATAATTGCAACCAGTATGAAAGTTATGGACATTTCTACTTTCCGTGCAACCTAGGCTTCACCCTAGGACGTTGCTCCAACAGATTGAATAATTAGGGCCTTAGAAGTCAACGCACGAAGCATAAAATGCAATAAAAACACAACAGTTTTTCCATCGTATAACAGGAATAATTGTAACCAGTTTGAAAGTGATGGTCATTTCTACGTTCCGGGCAACCTAGGCTTCACTCTAGGGCGTTGCTCCACCAGATCGAATAGTTAGGGCCTAAGATGTCAACACCAGGAGCATAAAATACAATATAAATACAACAGGTTCTCCATCCTATAAAATGAATAATTGCAACCAGTGTGAAAGTGATGGTCATTTCTACGTTTCGGGCAACCTAGACTTCACTCTATGGCGTTGTTCCACCAGATCGAATAGTTAGGGCCTAAGAAGTCAGCGCCGGAAGCATAAAATACAATATAAGTATAACAGTTTTTCCATCGAATAAAACGAATAATAGCCACCAGTGTGAAGGTTATGGTCATTTCTATGTTCCGGGCAACCTAAGCTTAACTCTAGGGCGTTGCTCCACCCGATCGTACAGTTAGTGCCTTAGAAGTCAACGCCAGAAGCATAAAATAGAATATAAATACAACAGTTTTTCCATCGTATAAAACGGATAATTGCAACCAGTATGAAAGTCATGGTCATTTCTACGTTCCGGGAAACCAAGGCTTCACTCTAGGGCGTTGCTCCAACAGATCGGATAGATAGGGCCTCAGAAGTCAACGCCAGAAGCATAAAATACAATATAAATACAACAGTTTTTCCATCCTATAAAACGAATAATTGCAACCACTATGAAAGTTATGGTCATTTCTACTATCCGGGCAACAAAGGCTTCATCCTAGGGCGTTGCTCCACCAGACCGAATAGTTAGGGCCTTAGAAGTCAACGCCAGAAGCATAAGGTACAATATAAATACAACAGTTTTTCCATTGTATAACAGGAATAATTGCAACCAGTTTGAAAGTTATTGTCATTTCTACTTTCCGGGCAACCTAGGCTTCACGCTAGGGCGTTGTTCCACCCGATCGAATAGTTAGGGCCTAAGAAGTCAGCGCCAGAATCATAAAATACAATATAAATGCAACAGTTTTTCCATCGTATAAAACGAATAATTGCAACCAGTCTGAAAGTTATGGTCATTTCTACGTTCCGGGCAATGTAGGCTTCACTCTAGGGCGTTGCTCCAACAGATCGAATAGTTGGTGCCTTAGAAGTCAACGTCAGAAGCATAAAATACAATATAAATACAACAGGTTTTCCATCGTATAAAACGAATAATTGCAACCAGTATGAAAGTTATGGACATTTCTACTTTCCGTGCAACCTAGGCTTCACCCTAGGACGTTGCTCCAACAGATTGAATAATTAGGGCCTTAGAAGTCAACGCACGAAGCATAAAATGCAATAAAAACACAACAGTTTTTCCATCGTATAACAGGAATAATTGTAACCAGTTTGAAAGTGATGGTCATTTCTACGTTCCGGGCAACCTAGGCTTCACTCTAGGGCGTTGCTCCACCAGATCGAATAGTTAGGGCCTAAGATGTCAACACCAGGAGCATAAAATACAATATAAATACAACAGGTTCTCCATCCTATAAAATGAATAATTGCAACCAGTGTGAAAGTGATGGTCATTTCTACGTTTCGGGCAACCTAGACTTCACTCTATGGCGTTGTTCCACCAGATCGAATAGTTAGGGCCTAAGAAGTCAGCGCCGGAAGCATAAAATACAATATAAGTATAACAGTTTTTCCATCGAATAAAACGAATAATAGCCACCAGTGTGAAGGTTATGGTCATTTCTATGTTCCGGGCAACCTAAGCTTAACTCTAGGGCGTTGCTCCACCCGATCGTACAGTTAGTGCCTTAGAAGTCAACGCCAGAAGCATAAAATAGAATATAAATACAACAGTTTTTCCATCGTATAAAACGGATAATTGCAACCAGTATGAAAGTCATGGTCATTTCTACGTTCCGGGAAACCAAGGCTTCACTCTAGGGCGTTGCTCCAACAGATCGGATAGATAGGGCCTCAGAAGTCAACGCCAGAAGCATAAAATACAATATAAATACAACAGTTTTTCCATCCTATAAAACGAATAATTGCAACCACTATGAAAGTTATGGTCATTTCTACTATCCGGGCAACAAAGGCTTCATCCTAGGGCGTTGCTCCACCAGACCGAATAGTTAGGGCCTCAGAAGTCAACGCCAGAAGCATAAAATACAATATAAATACAACAGTTTTTCCATCCTATAAAACGAATAATTGCAACCACTATGAAAGTTATGGTCATTTCTACTATCCGATCAACCAAGGCTTCATCCTAGGGCGTTGCTCCACCAGACCGAATAGTTAGGGCCTTAGAAGTCAACGCCAGAAGCATAAGGTACAATACAAATACAACAGCTTTTCCATCGTATAACAGGAACAATAGCAACCAGTGTGAAAGGTATGGTCATTTCTACGTTCCGGGCAACCTAGGCTTCACCCTAGTGCGTTGTTCCACCAGATCGAATAGTTGGTGCCTTAGAAGTCAACGCCCGAAGCATAAAATGCAATAAAAATACAACAGTTTTTCCATCGTATAACAGGAATAATTGTAACCAGTTTGAAAGTGATGGTCATTTCTACGTTCCGGGCAACCTAGGCTTCACTCTAGGGCGTTGCTCCACCAGATCGAATAGTTAGGGCCTAAGAAGTCAACACCAGGAGCATAAAATACAATATAAATATAACAGTTTTTCCATCGTATAAAACGAATAATAGTAACCAGTGTGAAAGCTATGGTCATTTCTACGTTCCGGGCAACCTAGGCTTCACTCTAGGCCGTTGTTCCACTCGATCGAATAGTTAGGGCCTTAGAGGTCAACGCCCGAAGCATAAAATATAAAATAAATAGAACAGCTGTTCCATGTATAAAACGAATAATTGTTTCCAGTGTGAAAGTTATGGTCATTTCTACGTTCCGGGCAACCTAGGCTTCAACATAGGGGGTTGCTCCACGAGATGGAATAGTTGGGGCCTAAGAACTCAACGCCAGAAGCATAAAATACGATATAAATACAACAGCTTTTCCATCGTATAAAACGAATAATGGTAACCAGTGTGAAAGTGATGGTCATTTCTTCGTTCCGGGCAACCTAGGCTTCACTCTGGGGCGTTGCTCCACCAGATCGAACAGTTAGGGCCTAAGAAGTCAACGCCAGAAGCATAAAATACAATATAAATATAACAGTTTTTCCATCGTATAAAACGAATAATAGTAACCAGTGTGAAAGCTATGGTCATTTCTACGTTCCGGGCAACCTAGGCTTCACTCTAGGCCGTTGTTCCACTCGATCGAATAGTTAGGGCCTAAGAAGCCAACGCCAGAAGCATAAAATACAATATAAATATAACAGTTTTTCCATCGTATAAATCGAATAATTGCTACCAGTGTGATAGTTATGGTCATTTCTGCTTTCCGGGCAACCTAGGCTACACCCTAGGGCGTTGTTCCACCCGACCGAATAGTTAGGGCCTAAGAAGTGAACGCCAGAAGCATAAAATACAATTTAAATACAACAGTTTTTCCATCGTATAAAACGAATAATTGCAACCAGTGTGAAGGTTATGGTCATTTCTACGTTCCGGGCAATGTAGGCTTCACTCTAGGCCGTTGCTCCAACAGATCGAATAGTGGGTGCCTTAGAAGTCAACGTCAGAAGCATAAAATACAATATAAATACAACAGCTTTTCCATCGTATAAAACGAATAATTGCAACCAGTATGAAAGTTATGGACATTTCTACTTTCCGTGCAGCCTAGGCTTCACCCTAGGGCGTTGCTCCAACAGATTGAATAGTTAGGGCCTTAGAAGTCAACGCACGAAGCATAAAATGCAATAAAAGTACAACAGTTTTTCCATCGTATAACAGGAATAATTGTAACCAGTTTGAAAGTGATGGTCATTTCTACCCTCCGGGCAACCTAGGCTTCACTCTAGGGCGTTGCTCCACCAGATCGAATAGTTAGGGCCTAAGAAGTCAACACCAGGAGCATAAAATACAATATAAATACAACAGGTTCTCCATCCTATAATATGAATAATTGCAACCAGTGTGAAAGTGATGGTCATTTCTACGTTTCGGGGAACCTAGACTTCACTCTAGGGCGTTGTTCCACCAGATCGAATAGTTAGGGCCTAAGCAGTCAGCGCCGGAAGCATAAAATACAATATAAGTATAACAGTTTTTCCATCGAATAAAACGAATAATAGCCACCAGTGTGAAGGTTATGGTCATTTCTATGTTCCGGGCAACCTATGCTTCACTCTAGGGCGTTGCTCCACCAGATCGAACAGTTAGTGCCTTAGAAGTCAACGCCAGAAGCATAAAATACAATATAAATACAACAGTTTTTGCATCGTATAAAACGAATAATTGCAACCAGTATGAAAGTCATGGTCATTTCTACGTTCCAGGAAACCAAGGCTTCACTCTAGGGCGTTGCTCTAACAGATCGGATAGTTAGGGCCTCAGAAGTCAACGCCAGAAGCATAAAATACAATATAAATACAACAGTTTTTCCATTGTATAACAGGAATAATTGCAACCAGTTTGAAAGTTATTGTCATTTCTACTTTCCGGGCAACCTAGGCTTCACCCTAGGGCGTTGTTCCACCCGATCGAATAGTTAGGGCCTAAGAAGTCAGCGCCAGAATCATAAAATACAATATAAATGCAACAGTTTTTCCATCGTATAAAACGAATAATTGCAACCAGTCTGAAAGTTATGGTCATTTCTACGTTCCGGGCAATGTAGGCTTCACTCTAGGGCGTTGCTCCAACAGATCGAATAGTTGGTGCCTTAGAAGTCAACGTCAGAAGCATAAAATACAATATAAATACAACAGGTTTTCCATCGTATAAAACGAATAATTGCAACCAGTATGAAAGTTATGGACATTTCTACTTTCCGTGCAACCTAGGCTTCACCCTAGGACGTTGCTCCAACAGATTGAATAATTAGGGCCTTAGAAGTCAACGCACGAAGCATAAAATGCAATAAAAACACAACAGTTTTTCCATCGTATAACAGGAATAATTGTAACCAGTTTGAAAGTGATGGTCATTTCTACGTTCCGGGCAACCTAGGCTTCACTCTAGGGCGTTGCTCCACCAGATCGAATAGTTAGGGCCTAAGATGTCAACACCAGGAGCATAAAATACAATATAAATACAACAGGTTCTCCATCCTATAAAATGAATAATTGCAACCAGTGTGAAAGTGATGGTCATTTCTACGTTTCGGGCAACCTAGACTTCACTCTATGGCGTTGTTCCACCAGATCGAATAGTTAGGGCCTAAGAAGTCAGCGCCGGAAGCATAAAATACAATATAAGTATAACAGTTTTTCCATCGAATAAAACGAATAATAGCCACCAGTGTGAAGGTTATGGTCATTTCTATGTTCCGGGCAACCTAAGCTTAACTCTAGGGCGTTGCTCCACCCGATCGTACAGTTAGTGCCTTAGAAGTCAACGCCAGAAGCATAAAATAGAATATAAATACAACAGTTTTTCCATCGTATAAAACGGATAATTGCAACCAGTATGAAAGTCATGGTCATTTCTACGTTCCGGGAAACCAAGGCTTCACTCTAGGGCGTTGCTCCAACAGATCGGATAGATAGGGCCTCAGAAGTCAACGCCAGAAGCATAAAATACAATATAAATACAACAGTTTTTCCATCCTATAAAACGAATAATTGCAACCACTATGAAAGTTATGGTCATTTCTACTATCCGGGCAACAAAGGCTTCATCCTAGGGCGTTGCTCCACCAGACCGAATAGTTAGGGCCTTAGAAGTCAACGCCAGAAGCATAAGGTACAATATAAATACAACAGTTTTTCCATTGTATAACAGGAATAATTGCAACCAGTTTGAAAGTTATTGTCATTTCTACTTTCCGGGCAACCTAGGCTTCACGCTAGGGCGTTGTTCCACCCGATCGAATAGTTAGGGCCTAAGAAGTCAGCGCCAGAATCATAAAATACAATATAAATGCAACAGTTTTTCCATCGTATAAAACGAATAATTGCAACCAGTCTGAAAGTTATGGTCATTTCTACGTTCCGGGCAATGTAGGCTTCACTCTAGGGCGTTGCTCCAACAGATCGAATAGTTGGTGCCTTAGAAGTCAACGTCAGAAGCATAAAATACAATATAAATACAACAGGTTTTCCATCGTATAAAACGAATAATTGCAACCAGTATGAAAGTTATGGACATTTCTACTTTCCGTGCAACCTAGGCTTCACCCTAGGACGTTGCTCCAACAGATTGAATAATTAGGGCCTTAGAAGTCAACGCACGAAGCATAAAATGCAATAAAAACACAACAGTTTTTCCATCGTATAACAGGAATAATTGTAACCAGTTTGAAAGTGATGGTCATTTCTACGTTCCGGGCAACCTAGGCTTCACTCTAGGGCGTTGCTCCACCAGATCGAATAGTTAGGGCCTAAGATGTCAACACCAGGAGCATAAAATACAATATAAATACAACAGGTTCTCCATCCTATAAAATGAATAATTGCAACCAGTGTGAAAGTGATGGTCATTTCTACGTTTCGGGCAACCTAGACTTCACTCTATGGCGTTGTTCCACCAGATCGAATAGTTAGGGCCTAAGAAGTCAGCGCCGGAAGCATAAAATACAATATAAGTATAACAGTTTTTCCATCGAATAAAACGAATAATAGCCACCAGTGTGAAGGTTATGGTCATTTCTATGTTCCGGGCAACCTAAGCTTAACTCTAGGGCGTTGCTCCACCCGATCGTACAGTTAGTGCCTTAGAAGTCAACGCCAGAAGCATAAAATAGAATATAAATACAACAGTTTTTCCATCGTATAAAACGGATAATTGCAACCAGTATGAAAGTCATGGTCATTTCTACGTTCCGGGAAACCAAGGCTTCACTCTAGGGCGTTGCTCCAACAGATCGGATAGATAGGGCCTCAGAAGTCAACGCCAGAAGCATAAAATACAATATAAATACAACAGTTTTTCCATCCTATAAAACGAATAATTGCAACCACTATGAAAGTTATGGTCATTTCTACTATCCGGGCAACAAAGGCTTCATCCTAGGGCGTTGCTCCACCAGACCGAATAGTTAGGGCCTCAGAAGTCAACGCCAGAAGCATAAAATACAATATAAATACAACAGTTTTTCCATCCTATAAAACGAATAATTGCAACCACTATGAAAGTTATGGTCATTTCTACTATCCGATCAACCAAGGCTTCATCCTAGGGCGTTGCTCCACCAGACCGAATAGTTAGGGCCTTAGAAGTCAACGCCAGAAGCATAAGGTACAATACAAATACAACAGCTTTTCCATCGTATAACAGGAACAATAGCAACCAGTGTGAAAGGTATGGTCATTTCTACGTTCCGGGCAACCTAGGCTTCACCCTAGTGCGTTGTTCCACCAGATCGAATAGTTGGTGCCTTAGAAGTCAACGCCCGAAGCATAAAATGCAATAAAAATACAACAGTTTTTCCATCGTATAACAGGAATAATTGTAACCAGTTTGAAAGTGATGGTCATTTCTACGTTCCGGGCAACCTAGGCTTCACTCTAGGGCGTTGCTCCACCAGATCGAATAGTTAGGGCCTAAGAAGTCAACACCAGGAGCATAAAATACAATATAAATATAACAGTTTTTCCATCGTATAAAACGAATAATAGTAACCAGTGTGAAAGCTATGGTCATTTCTACGTTCCGGGCAACCTAGGCTTCACTCTAGGCCGTTGTTCCACTCGATCGAATAGTTAGGGCCTTAGAGGTCAACGCCCGAAGCATAAAATATAAAATAAATAGAACAGCTGTTCCATGTATAAAACGAATAATTGTTTCCAGTGTGAAAGTTATGGTCATTTCTACGTTCCGGGCAACCTAGGCTTCAACATAGGGGGTTGCTCCACGAGATGGAATAGTTGGGGCCTAAGAACTCAACGCCAGAAGCATAAAATACGATATAAATACAACAGCTTTTCCATCGTATAAAACGAATAATGGTAACCAGTGTGAAAGTGATGGTCATTTCTTCGTTCCGGGCAACCTAGGCTTCACTCTGGGGCGTTGCTCCACCAGATCGAACAGTTAGGGCCTAAGAAGTCAACGCCAGAAGCATAAAATACAATATAAATATAACAGTTTTTCCATCGTATAAAACGAATAATAGTAACCAGTGTGAAAGCTATGGTCATTTCTACGTTCCGGGCAACCTAGGCTTCACTCTAGGCCGTTGTTCCACTCGATCGAATAGTTAGGGCCTAAGAAGCCAACGCCAGAAGCATAAAATACAATATAAATATAACAGTTTTTCCATCGTATAAAACGAATAATAGCAACCAGTGTGAAAGCTATGGTCATTTCTACGTTCCGGGCAACCTAGGCTTCACTCTAGGCCGTTGTTCCACCCGATCGAATAGTTAGGGCCTTAGAAATCAGCGCCCGAAGCATAAAATACAAAATAAATAGAACAGCTGTTCCATGTATAAAACGAATAATTGTTTCCAGTGTGAAAGTTATGATCATTTCTACGTTCCGGGCAACCTAGGCTTCACCGTAGGGCGTTATTCCACCAGATGGAATAGTTAGGGCCTAAGAAGTCAACCCCAGAAGCATAAAATACGATATAAATACAACAGCTTTTCCATCATATAAAACGAATAATGGTAACCAGTGTGAAAGTTATGGTCTTTTCTACGTTCCGGGCAACCTAGGCTTCACTCTAGGACGTTGCTCCACCAGATCGAATAGTTAGGGCCTAAGAAGTCAACGCCAGAAACATAAAATACAATAAAGATGCAACAGTTTTTCCATCGTATAACAGGAACAATTGCAACCAGTGTGAATGTAATGGTCATTTGTACGTTCCGGGCAACCTAGGCTTCACTCTAGGGCGTTGCTCCACCAGATCGAATAGTTAGGGCCTAAGAAGTCAACGCCAGAAACATAAAATACAATAAAGATGCAACAGTTTTTCCATCGTATAACAGGAACAATTGCAACCAGTGTGAATGTAATGGTCATTTGTACGTTCCGGGCAACCTAGGCTTCACTCTAGGGCGTTGCTCCACCAGATCGAATAGTTAGTGCCTTAGAAGTCAACGCCCGAAGCATAAAATACAAAATAAACAGAACAGATTTTCCATGTATAAAACGAATAATTGCTTCCAGTGTGAAAGAGTTGGTCATTTCTACGTTCCGGGCAACCCTGGCTTCACCCTAGGGCGTTGTTCCCCCAGACCGAATAGGTAGGGCCATGGAAGTCAACGCCCCAAGCATAAAATACATTAAATATACAAGAGTTTTTCCATCGTATAACAGGAATTATTGCAACCAGTGTGAAAGTGATGGTCATTTCTACGTACCGGGCAACCTAGGCTCCACTCTAGGGCGTTGTACCACCAGATCGAATAGTTAGGGCTTTAGAAGTCAACGCCAGAAGCATAAAATACAAAATAAATAGAACAGTTCTTCCATGTATAAAACGAATAATTGCTACCAGTGTGAAAGTTATGGTCATTTCTACGTTCCGGGCAACATAGGCTTCACTCTAGGGCGTTGTTTCACCAGATCGAATAGGTAGGTCCTTAGAAGTCATCGCCTGAAGCATACAATACGATATAAATACAACAGCTTTTCCATCGTATAAAACGAATAATGGTAACCAGTGTGAAAGTTATGTTCATTTCTTCGTTCCGGGCAAGCTAGGCTTCACTCTAGGACGTTGCTCCACCAGATCGAATAGTTAGGGCCTTAGAAGTTAATGCCAGAAGCATAAAATACAAAACAAATAGAACAGTTTTTACATCTATAAAACGAATAATTGCTACCCGTGTCAAAGAGTTGGTCATTTCTACGTTCCGGGCAACCTAGGCTTCACCCTAGGGCGTTGTTCCACCAGATGGAATAGTTGGGGCCTAAGAACTCAACGCCAGAAGCATAAAATACAATAAAGATGCAACAGTTTTTCCATCGTATAACAGGAATTATTGCAACCAGTGTGAAGGTAATGGTATGTTCTACGTTCCGGGCAACCTACTCTTCACTCTAGGGCGGTGCTCCACCAGGTTAAATAGTTAGAGCCTAAGAAGTCAACGCCAGAAGCATAAAATAAAATATAAATACAACAGCCTTTCCATCGTATATAATGTATATTAGCAAACAGTGTGAAAGTAATGGTCATTTCTACGTTCCCAGCAACCTAGGCTTCACTGTAGGGTGTTGCTCCGCCAGATCGAATAGGTAGGGCCTTAGAAGTCAACGCCAGAAGCATAAAATACAAAATAAATAAAACTGTCTTTCAATCGTATAAAACGAATAATTGCAAACTGTGTGAAGGTTATGGTCATTTCTACGTTCCGGGCAACCTAGGCTTCACCCTGGTGCGTTGCTACACCAGATCGAATAGATAGGGCCTTAGAAGCCATCGCCTGAAGCATACAATACAATAAAAATACAACAGTTTTACCATCGTATAACAGGAATAATTGCAGCAAGCGTGAAGGTAATGGTCATTTCTACGTTCCGGGCATCCTAGGCATCGCTCTTGGGCGTTGCTCCACCAGATCGTATAGTTGGGGCCTTAGAAGACAACGCCAGAAGCATAAAATACAATATAAATACAACTGTTGTTCCATCGCATAACAGGAGTAATTGCAACCAGTGTGAAAGATATGGTCATAACTACGTTCCGGGCAACCTGGGCTTCACTCTTGGACGTTGCCCCACCAGATCGAATAGCTAGGACCTTAGACTTCAAATACAGAAGAAGAAAATACAATAAAAATGCAACAGTTCTTCAATCGTATAGCATGAATAATTGCAACCATTGTGAAAGTAACGATCATTTCGACGTTTCGGGCATCCCAGACTTAACTCTGAGGCATTGCTCCACCAGGTCGAAGTGTGAGGGCCTAGGAATTCAACGCCAGAAGCATAAACTACAAAATAAACACAACAGTCTTTCAATCGTGTAAAACGAATAATTGCAACCTGTGTGATGGTTATGGTCATATCTACGTTCCTGACAAACTAGGCTTCACTGTAGGGTGTTGCTCCACCAGATCGAATAGGTAGGGCCATAGAAGACAACGCCAGAAGCATAAAATACGATATAGATACAACAGATTTTCCATCGTGTAAAACGAATAATGGCAACCAGTGTGAAAGTTATGGTCATTTCTACGTTCCGGGCAACCTAGGCTTCACTCTAGGCCGTTGCTCCACCAGATCTAATAGCTAGGGCCTTAGAAGTCAACGCCCGAAGCATAAAATACAAAATAAATAGAACAGCTTTTCCATGTATAAAACGAATAATTGCTTCCTGTGTGAAAGTTATGGTCATTTCTACGTTCCGGGCAACCTACGCTTCACCCGAGGGCGTCGTTCCACCAGATGGAATAGTTGGGACCTAAGAAGTCAACGCCAGAAGCATAAAATATGATATATATACATCAGCTTTTCCATCGTATAAAACGAATAATGGCAAACAGTGTGAAAGTTATGATCATTTCCACGTTCCGGGCAACCTGGGCTTCACCCTAGTGCGTTGCTACACCAGATCGAAAAGTTAGGGCCTTAGAAGTCATCGCCTGAAGCATACAATACAATAAAAATACAACAGTTTTACCATCGTATAACAGGAATAATTGCAACCAGTGCGAAAGTAATGACCATTTCGACGTTTCGGGCATCCTAGACTTAACTCTGAGGCGTTGCCCCACCAGATCGAATAGCTAGGACCTTAGAATTCAGATACAGATGCAGATAATACAATAAAAATGCAACAGTTCTTCAATCGTATAGCATGAATAATTGCAACCAGTGTGAAAGTAACGATCATTTCGACGTTTCGGGCATCCTAGACTTAACTCTGAGGCATTGCTCCACAAGATCGAATAGTTAGGGCCTAAGAAGTCAACGCCAGAAGCATAAAATACAATATAAATACAATAGCTTTTCCATTGTATAAAACGAATAATTGCTCCCAGTGTGAAAGTTAAGGTCATTTCTACGTTCCGGGCAACATAGGCTTCCCTCTTGGACGTTGCCTCACCTGATCGAATAGCTAGGACCTTAGAAGTCAAAGCCAGAAGAAGAAAAAACAATAAAAATGCAACAGTTTTTCCATCTTCTAGCATGAATAGTTGCAACCAGTGAGAAATTAATGATCATTTCGACGTTTCGGGCATCCTAGACTTAACTCTGAGGCATTGATCCACCAGGTCGAAGTGTTAGGGCCTTGGAATTCAACGCCAGAAGCATAAACTACAAAATAAATACAGCACTCCTTCAATCCTATAAAACGAATAATTGCAACCTGTGTGAAGGTTATGGTCATATCTACGATCCGGACAACCTAGGCTTCACTGTAGGGTGTTGCTCCACCAGATCGAATAGGTAGGGCCATAGAAGTCAACGCCCGAAGCTAAAAATACGATAAATATAAAAGAGTTTTTCCATCGTATAACAGGAATAATTGCAACCAGTGTGAAAGTGATGGTCATTTCTACGTTCCGGGCAACCTAGGCTACACTCTGGGGCGTTGTTCCACCAGATCGAATAGTTAGGGCCTAAGAAGTCAACGGCAGAAGCATAAAATACAATATAAATATAACAGTCTTTCCATCGTATAAAACGAATAATTGCTACCAGTGTGAAAGTTATGGTCATTTCTACGTTCCGGGCAACCTAGGCTTCACTGCAGGGCGTTGTTCCACCAGAAGGAATAGTTAGGGCCTAAGAAGTCAACGCCAGAAGCATAAAATACAATATAAATATAACAGTTTTTCCATCGTATAAAACGAATAATAGCAACCAGTGTGAAAGCTATGGTCATTTCTACGTTCCGGGCAACCTAGACTTCACTCTAGGCCGTTGTTCCACCCGATCGAATAGTTAGGGCCTTAGAAATCAGCGCCCGAAGCATAAAATACAAAATAAATAGAACAGCTGTTCCATGTATAAAACGAATAATTGTTTCCAGTGTGAAAGTTATGATCATTTCTACGTTCCGGGCAACCTAGGCTTCACCCTAGTGCGTTGCTACACCAGGTCGAATAGTTAGGGCCTTAGAAGTCATCGCCTGAAGCATACAATACAATAAAAATACAACAGTTTTACCATCGTATAACAGGAATAATTGCAACCAGTGCGAAAGTAATAACCATTTCGAAGTTTCGGGCATCCTAGGCTTAACTCTGAGGCGTTGCTCCACCAGATCTAATAGCTAGGGCCTTAGAAGTCAACGCCCGAAGCATAAAATACAAAATAAATAGAACAGCTTTTCCATGTATAAAACGAATAATTGCTTCCTGTGTGAAAGTTATGGTCATTTCTACGTTCCGGGCAACCTAGGCTTCACCCGAGGGCGTTGTTCCACCAGATGGAATAGTTGGGACCTAAGAAGTCAACGCCAGAAGCATAAAATATGATATATATACATCAGCTTTTCCATCGTATAAAACGAATAATGGCAAACAGTGTGAAAGTTATGATCATTTCCACGTTCCGGGCAACCTGGGCTTCACCCTAGTGCGTTGCTACACCAGATCGAATAGTTAGGGCCTTAGAAGTCATCGCCTGAAGCATACAATACAATAAAAATACAACAGTTTTACCATCGTATAACAGGAATAATTGCAACCAGTGCGAAAGTAATGACCATTTCGACGTTTCGGGCATCCTAGACCTCACTCTGAGGCGTTGCCCCACCGGATCGAATAGCTAGGACCTTAGAATTCAGATACAGATGCAGATAATACAATAAAAATGCAACAGTTCTTCAATCGTATAGCATGAATAATTGCAACCAGTGTGAAAGTAACGATCATTTCGACGTTTCGGGCATCCTAGACATAACTCTGAGGCATTGCTCCACAAGATCGAATAGTTAGGGCCTAAGAAGTCAACGCCAGAAGCATAAAATACAATATAAATACAATAGCTTTTCCATTGTATAAAACGAATAATTGCTCCCAGTGTGAAAGTTATGGTCATTTCTACGTTCCGGGCAACATAGGCTTCCCTCTTGGACGTTGCCTCACCTGATCGAATAGCTAGGACCTTAGAAGTCAAAGCCAGAAGAAGAAAAAACAATAAAAATCCAACAGTTTTTCCATCTTCTAGCATGAATAGTTGCAACCAGTGAGAAATTAATGATCATTTCGACGTTTCGGGCATCCTAGACTTAACTCTGAGGCATTGATCCACCAGGTCGAAGTGTTAGGGCCTTGGAATTCAACGCCAGAAGCATAAACTACAAAATAAATACAGCACTCCTTCAATCCTATAAAACGAATAATTGCAACCTGTGTGAAGGTTATGGTCATATCTACGTTCCGGACAACCTGGGCTTCACTGTAGGGTGTTGCTCCACCAGATCGAATAGGTAGGGCCATAGAAGTCAACGCCCGAAGCTAAAAATTCGATAAATATAAAAGAGTTTTTCCATCGTACAACAGGAATAATTTCAACCAGTGTGAAAGTGATGGTCATTTCTACGTTCCGGGCAACCTAGGCTTCACTCTAGGGCGTTGTACCACCAGATCGAATAGTTAGGGCCTTAGAAGTTAACGCCAGAAGCATAAAATACAAAATAAATAGAACAGTTCTTACATGTATAAAACGATTTAATTGCTACCAGTGTGAAAGTTATGGTCACCTCTACGTTCCGGGCAACCTAGGCTTCACCCTAGTGCGTTGTTCCACCAGATGGAATAGTTAGGGCCTAAGAAGTCAACGCCAGAAGCATAAAATACGATATAAATACAACAGCTTTTCCATCGTATAAAACGAATAATGGTAACCAGTGTGAAAGTTATGTTCATTTCTTCGTTCCGGGCAACCTAGGCTTCACTCTAGGACGTTGCTCCACCAGATCGAATAGTTAGGGCCTTAGAAGTTAACGCCAGAAGCATAAAATACAAAACAAATAGAACAGTTTTTTCATGTATAAAACGAATAATTGCTACCAGTGTCAATGAGTTGGTCATTTCTACGTTCCGGGCAACCTAGGCTTCACCCTAGGGCATTGTTCCACCAGATGGAATAGTTGGGGCCTAAGAACTCAACGCCAGAAGCATAAAATACAATAAAGATGCAACAGTTTTGCCATCGTATAACAGGAATTATTGCAACCAGTGTGAAGGTAATGGTATGTTCTACGTTCCGGGCAACCTACTCTTCACTCTAGGGCGGTGCTCCACCAGGTTAAATAGTTAGAGCCTAAGAAGTCAACGCCAGAAGCATAAAATAAAATATAAATACAACAGCCTCTCCATCGTATATAATGTATATTAGCAAACAGTGTGAAAGTAATGGTCATTTCTACGTTCCCAGCAACCTAGGCTTCACTGTAGGGTGTTGCTCCGCCAGATCGAATAGGTAGGGCCTTAGAAGTCAACGCCAGAAGCATAAAATACAAAATAAATACAACAGTCTTTCAATCGTATAAAACGAATAATTGCAACCTGTGTGAAGGTTATGGTCATTTCTACGTTCCGGGCAACCTAGGCTTCACCCTGGTGCGTTGCTACACCAGATCGAATAGATAGGGCCTTAGAAGTCATCGCCTGAAGCATACAATACAATAAAGATACAACAGTTTTACCATCGTATAACAGGAATAATTACAACCAGTGTGAAAGTGATGGTCATTTCTATGATCCGGGTAACCCAGGTTTCACTCTAGGGCGTTACTCCGCCACATCGAATAGCTACGGCCGTAGAAGTCAACGCCTGAAGCATAAAATGCAATAAAAATACAACAGTTTTTTCATCGTATAACAGGAATAATTGCAGCAAGCGTGAACGTAATGGTCATTTCTACGTTCCGGGCATCCTAGGCATCGCTCTTGGGCGTTGCTCCACCAGATCGTATAGTTACGGCCTTAGAAGACAACGCCAGAAGCATAAAATGCAATATAAATACAACTGTTGTTCCATCGCATAACAGGAATAATTGCAACCAGTGTGAAAGATATGGTCATAACTACGTTCCGGGCAACCTGGGCTTCACTCTTGGACGTTGCCCCACCAGATCGAATAGCTAGGACCTTAGACTTCAAATACAGAAGCAGAAAATACAATAAAAATGCAACAGTTCTTCAATCGTATAGCATGAATAATTGCAACCAGTGTGAAAGTAACGATCATTTCGACGTTTCGGGCATCCCAGACTTAACTCTGAGGCATTGCTCCACCAGGTCGAAGTGCTAGGGCCTTGGAATTCAACGCCAGAAGCATAAACTACAAAATAAATACAACAGTCTTTCAATCGTATAAAACGAATAATTGCAACCTGTGTGAAGGTTATGGTCATATCTACGTTCCTGACAAACTAGGCTTCACTGTAGGGTGTTGCTCCACCAGATCGAATAGGTAGGGCTATAGAAGACAACGCCAGAAGCATAAAATACGATATAGATACAACAGATTTTCCATCGTATAAAACGAATAATGGCAACCAGTGTGAAAGTTATGGTCATTTCTACGTTCCGGGCAACCCAGGCTTCACTCTAGGCCGTTGCTCCACCAGATCTAATAGCTAGGGCCTTAGAAGTCAACGCCCGATGCATAAAATACAAAATAAATAGAACAGCTTTTCCATGTATAAAACGAATAATTGCTTCCTGTGTGAAAGTTATGGTCATTTCTACGGTCCGGGCAACCTAGGCTTCACCCGAGGGCGTCGTTCCACCAGATGGAATAGTTGGGACCTAAGAAGTCAACGCCAGAAGCATAAAATATGATATATATACATCAGCTTTTCCATCGTATAAAACGAATAATGGCAAACTGTGTGAAAGTTATGATCATTTCCACGTTCCGTGCAGCCTAGGCTTCACCCTAGTGCGTTGCTACACCAGATCGAATAGTTAGGGCCTTAGAAGTCATCGCCTGAAGCATACAATACAATAAAAATACAACAGTTTTACCATCGTATAACAGGAATAATTGCAACCAGTGCGAAAGTAATAACCATTTCGAAGTTTCGGGCATCCTAGGTTTAACTCTGAGGCGTTGCCCCATCAAATCGAATAGCTAGGACCTTAGAATTCAGATACTGATGCAGATAATACAATAAAAATGCAACAGTTCTTCAATCGTATAGCATGGATAATTGCAACCAGTGTGAAAGTAACGATCATTTCGACGTTTCGGGCATCCTAGACTTAACTCTGAGGCATTGCTCCACAAGATCGAATAGTTAGGGCCTACGAAGTCAACGCCAGAAGCATAAAATACAATATAAATACAATAGCTATTCCATTGTATAAAACGGATAATTGCTCCCAGTGTGAAAGTTATGGTCATTTCCACGTTCCGGGCAACATAGGCTTCCCTCTTGGACGTTGCCTCACCTGATCGAATAGCTAGGACCTTAGAAGTCAAAGCCAGAAGAAGAAAAAACAATAAAAATGCAACAGTTTTTCCATCTTCTAGCATGAATAGTTGCAACCAGTGAGAAATTAATGATCATTTCGACGTTTCGGGCATCCTAGACTTAACTCTGAGGCATTGCTCCACCAGGTCGAAGTGTTAGGGCCTTGGAATTCAACGCCAGAAGCATAAACTACAAAATAAATACAACACTCCTTGAATCGTATAAAACGAATAATTGCAACCTGTGTGAAGGTTATGGTCATATCTACGATCCGGACAACCTAGGCTTCACTGTAGGGTGTTGCTCCACCAGATCGAATAGGTAGGGCCATAGAAGTCAGCGCCCGAAGCTAAAAATACGATAAATATAAAAGAGTTTTTCCATCGTATAACAGGAATAATTGCAACCAGTGTGAAAGTGATGGACATTTCTACGTTCCGGGCAAACTAGGCTTCACTCTAGGACGTTGTACCACCAGATCGAATAGTTAGGGCCTTAGAAGTCAACGCCAGAAGCATAAAATACAAAATAAATAGAACAGTTCTTACATGTATAAAACGAATAATTGCTACCAGTGTGAAAGTTATGGTCATTTCTACGTTCCGGGCAACCTAGGCTTCTCTCTAGGGCGTTGTTCCACCAGATCGAATAGGTAGGGCCTTAGAAGTCATCGCCTGAAGCATACAATACAATAAAAATACAACAGTTTTATCATCGTATAACAGGAATAATTGCAACCAGTGCGAAAGTAATGACCATTTCGACGTTTCGGGCATCCTAGGCTTAACTCTGAGGCGTTGCCCCACCAGATCGAATAGCTAGGACCTCAGAATTCAAATACAGAAGCAGAAAATACAATAAAAATGCAACAGCTCTTCAATCGTATAGCATGAATAATTGCAACCAGTGTGAAAGTAACGATCATTTCGACGTTTCTGGCATCCTAGACTTGACTCTGAGGCATTGCTCCACAAGATCGAACAGTTAGGGCCTAAGAAGTCAACGCCAGAAGCATAAAATACAATATAAATACAATAGCTTTTCCATCGTATAAAACGAATCATTGCAACCTGTGTGAAGGTTATGGTCATATCTACGTTCCGCACAAACTAGGCTTCACTGTAGCGTGTTGCTCCACCAGATCGAATAGGTAGGGCCATAGAAGTCAACGCCCGAAGCATAAAATACGATAAATATACAACAGTTTTTCCATCGTATAACAGGAATAATTGCAACCAGTGTGAAAGTGATGGTCATTTCTACGTTCCGGGTAACCTAGGCTTCACTCTGGGGCGTTGTTCCACCAGATCGAATAGTTAGGGCCTAAGAAGTCAACGGCAGAAGCATAAAATACAATATAAATATAATAGCTTTTCCATTGTATAAAACGAATAATAGCAACCAGTGTGAAAGCTATGGTCATTTCTACGTTCCGGGCAACCTAGGCTTCACCATAGAGGGTTGCTCCACCATATGGAATAGTTGGGGCCTAAGAAGCCAACGCCAGAAGCATAAAATACGATATAAATGCAACAGCTTTTCCATAGTATAATACGAATAATGGCAACCAGTGTGAAAGTTATGGCCATTTCTACGTTCCGGGCAACCTAGGCTTCACTCTAGGGCGTTGCTCCACCAGATCGTATAGTTAGGTCCTTAGAAGTCAACGCCAGAAGCATAAAATACAATATAAATAGAACAGTTTTTCCATGTATAAAACGAATAATTGCTACCAGTGTGAAAGTTATGGTCATTTCTACGTTCCGGGCAACCTAGGCTTCACTGCAGGGCGTTGTTCCACCAGAAGGAATAGTTAGGGCCTAAGAAGTCAACGCCAGAAGCATAAAATACGATATAAATACAACAGCTTTTCCATCGTATAAAACGAATAATGGTAACCAGTGTGAAAGTGATGGTCATTTCTTCGTTCCAGGCAACCTAGGCTTCACTTTGGGGCGTTGTTCCACCAGATCGAATAGTTAGGGCCTAAGAAGCCAACGCCAGAAGCATAAAATACAATATAAATATAACAGTTTTTCCATCGTATAAAACGAATAATAGCAACCAGTGTGAAAGCTATGGTCATTTCTACGTTCCGGGCAACCTAGACTTCACTCTAGGCCGTTGTTCCACCCGATCGAATAGTTAGGGCCTTAGAAATCAGCGCCCGAAGCATAAAATACAAAATAAATAGAACAGCTGTTCCATGTATAAAACGAATAATTCTTTCCAGTGTGAAAGTTATGATCATTTCTACGTTCCGGGCAACCTAGGCTTCACCCTAGTGCGTTGCTACACCAGGTCGAATAGTTAGGGCCTTAGAAGTCATCGCCTGAAGCATACAATACAATAAAAATACAACAGTTTTACCATCGTATAACAGGAATAATTGCAACCAGTGCGAAAGTAATAACCATTTCGAAGTTTCGGGCATCCTAGGCTTAACTCTGAGGCGTTGCTCCACCAGATCTAATAGCTAGGGCCTTAGAAGTCAACGCCCGAAGCATAAAATACAAAATAAATAGATCAGCTTTTCCATGTATAAAACGAATAATTGCTTCCTGTGTGAAAGTTATGGTCATTTCTACGTTCCGGGCAACCTAGGCTTCACCCGAGGGCGTCGTTCCACCAGATGGAATAGTTGGGACCTAAGAAGTCAACGCCAGAAGCATAAAATATGATATATATACATCAGCTTTTCCATCGTATAAAACGAATAATGGCAAACAGTGTGAAAGTTATGATCATTTCCACGTTCCGGGCAACCTGGGCTTCACCCTAGTGCGTTGCTACACCAGATCGAATAGTTAGGGCCTTAGAAGTCATCGCCTGAAGCATACAATACAATAAAAATACAACAGTTTTACCATCGTATAACAGGAATAATTGCAACCAGTGCGAAAGTAATGACCATTTCGACGTTTCGGGCATCCTAGACTTAACTCTGAGGCGTTGCCCCACCGGATCGAACAGCTAGGACCTTAGAATTCAGATACAGATGCAGATAATACAATAAAAATGCAACAGTTCTTCAATCGTATAGCATGAATAATTGCAACCAGTGTGAAAGTAACGATCATTTCGACGTTTCGGGCATCCTAGACTTAACTCTGAGGCATTGCTCCACAAGATCGAATAGTTAGGGCCTAAGAAGTCAACGCCAGAAGCATAAAATACAATATAAATACAATAGCTTTTCCATTGTATAAAACGAATAATTGCTCCCAGTGTGAAAGTTATGGTCATTTCTACGTTCCGGGCAACATAGGCTTCCCTCTTGGACATTGCCTCACCTGATCGAATAGCTAGGACCTTAGAAGTCAAAGCCAGAAGAAGAAAAAACAATAAAAATCCAACAGTTTTTCCATCTTCTAGCATGAATAGTTGCAACCAGTGAGAAATTAATGATCATTTCGACGTTTCGGGCATCCTAGACTTAACTCTGAGGCATTGATCCACCAGGTCGAAGTGTTAGGGCCTTGGAATTCAACGCCAGAAGCATAAACTACAAAATAAATACAGCACTCCTTCAATCCTATAAAACGAATAATTGCAACCTGTGTGAAGGTTATGGTCATATCTACGTTCCGGACAACCTGGGCTTCACTGTAGGGTGTTGCTCCACCAGATCGAATAGGTAGGGCCATAGAAGTCAACGCCCGAAGCTAAAAATTCGATAAATATAAAAGAGTTTTTCCATTGTACAACAGGAATAATTTCAACCAGTGTGAAAGTGATGGTCATTTCTACGTTCCGGGCAACCTAGGCTTCACTCTGGGGCGTTGTTCCACCAGATCGAATAGTTAGGGCCTAAGAAGTCAACGGCAGAAGCATAAAATACAATATAAATATAATAGTTTTTCCATTGTATAAAACGAATAATAGCAACCAGTGTGAAAGCTATGGTCATTTCTACGTTCCGGGCAACCTAGGCTTCACCATAGAGGGTTGCTCCACCATATGGAATAGTTGGGGCCTAAGAAGTCAACGCCAGAAGCATAAAATACGATATAAATGCAACAGCTTTTCCATAGTATAATACGAATAATGGCAACCAGTGTGAAAGTTATGGCCATTTCTACGTTCCGGGCAACCTAGGCTTCACTCTAGGGCGTTGCTCCACCAGATCGTATAGTTAGGTCCTTAGAAGTCAACGCCAGAAGCATAAAATACAATATAAATAGAACAGTTTTTCCATGTATAAAACGAATAATTGCTACCAGTGTGAATGTTATGGTCATTTCTACGTTCCGGGCAACCTAGGCTTCACTGCAGGGCGTTGTTCCACCAGAAGGAATAGTTAGGGCCTAAGAAGTCAACGCCAGAAGCATAAAATACGATATAAATACAACAGCTTTTCCATCGTATAAAACGAATAATGGTAACCAGTGTGAAAGTGATGGTCATTTCTTCGTTCCAGGCAACCTAGGCTTCACTTTGGGGCGTTGTTCCACCAGATCGAATAGTTAGGGCCTACGAAGTCAACGCCAGAAGCATAAAATACAATATAAATACAATAGCTTTTCCATTGTATAAAACGGATAATTGCTCCCAGTGTGAAAGTTATGGTCATTTCTACGTTCCGGGCAACATGGGCTTCCCTCTTGGACGTTGCCTCACCTGATCGAATAGCTAGGACCTTAGAAGTCAAAGCCAGAAGAAGAAAAAACAATAAAAATGCAACAGTTTTTCCATCTTCTAGCATGAATAGTTGCAACCAGTGAGAAATTAATGATCATTTCGACGTTTCGGGCATCCTAGACTTAACTCTGAGGCATTGCTCCACCAGGTCGAAGTGTTAGGGCCTTGGAATTCAACGCCAGAAGCATAAACTACAAAATAAATACAACACTCCTTCAATCGTATAAAACGAATAATTGCAACCTGTGTGAAGGTTATGGTCATATCTACGATCCGGACAACCTAGGCTTCACTGTAGGGTGTTGCTCCACCAGATCGAATAGGTAGGGCCATAGAAGTCAGCGCCCGAAGCTAAAAATACGATAAATATAAAAGAGTTTTTCCATCGTATAACAGGAATAATTGCAACCAGTGTGAAAGTGATGGACATTTCTACGTGCCGGGCAAACTAGGCTTCACTCTAGGACGTTGTACCACCAGATCGAATAGTTAGGGCCTTAGAAGTCAACGCCAGAAGCATAAAATACAAAATAAATAGAACAGTTCTTACATGTATAAAACGAATAATTGCTACCAGTGTGAAAGTTATGGTCATTTCTACGTTCCGGGCAACCTAGGCTTCACCATAGTGCGTTGGTCCACCAGATGGAATAGTTAGGGCCTAAGAAGTCAACGCCAGAAGCATAAAATACGATATAAATACAACAGCTTTTCCATCGTATAAAACGAATAATGGTAACCAGTGTGAAAGTTATGGTCATTTCTACGTTCCGGGCAACCTAGGCTTCACTCTAGGACGTTCCTCCACCAGATCGAATAGTTAGGGCCTAAGAAGTCAACGCCAGAAACATAAAATACAATAAAGATGCAACAGTTTTTCCATCGTATAACAGGAATAATTGCAACCCGTGTGAATGTAATGGTCATTTGTACGTTCCGGGCAACCTAGGCTTCACTCTAGGGCGTTGCTCCACCAGATCGAATAGTTAGTGCCTTAGAAGTCAACGCCCGATGCATAAAATACAAAATTAATAGAACAGATTTTCCATGTATACAACGAATAATTGTTTCCAGTGTGAAAGTTATGATCATTTCTACGTTCCGGGCAACCTAGGCTTCACCATAGGGCGTTGTTCCACCAGATGGAATAGTTGGGGCCTAAGATGTCAGCGCCAGAAGCATAAAATGCGATATAGATACAACAGATTTTCCATCGTATAAAACGAATAATGACAACCAGTGTGAAAGTTATGGTCATTCCTACGTTCCGGGCAACCTAGGCTTCACTCTAGGCCGTTGCTCCACCAGATCGAATAGCTAGGGCCTTAGAAGTCAACGCCCGAAGCATAAAATACAAAATAAATAGAACAGCTTTTCCATGTATAAATCGAATAATTGCTTCCTGTGTGAAAGTTATGGTCATTTCTACGTTCCGGGCAACCTATGCTTCACCCGAGGGCGTCGTTCCACCAGATGGAATAGTTGGGACCTAAGAAGTCAACGCCAGAAGCATAAAATATGATATAAATACATCAGCTTTTCCATCGCATAAAACGAATAATGGCAAACAGTGTGAAAGTTATGGTCATTTCCACGTTCCGGGCAACCTAGGCTTCACCCTAGTGCGTTGCTACACCAGATCGAATAGTTAGGGCCTTAGAAGTCATCGCCTGAAGCATACAATACAATAAAAATACAACAGTTTTACCATCGTATAACAGGAATAATTGCAACCAGTGCGAAAGTAATGACCATTTCGAAGTTTCGGGCATCCTAGGCTTAACTCTGAGGCGTTGCCCCACCAGATCGAATAGCTAGGACCTCAGAATTCAAATACAGAAGCAGAAAATACAATAAAAATGCAACAGTTCTTCAATCGTATAGCATGAATAATTGCAACCAGTGTGAATGTAACGATCATTTCGACGTTTCTGGCATCCTAGACTTGACTCTGAGGCATTGCTCCACAAGATCGAATAGTTAGGGCCTAAGAAGTCAACGCCAGAAGCATAAAATACGATATAAATACAATAGCTTTTCCATCGTATAAAACGAATAATAGCACCCAGTGTGAAAGTTATGGTCATTTCTACGTTCCGGGCAACATAGGCTTCCCTCATGGACGTTGCCTCACCTGATCGAATAGCTAGGACCATAGAAGTCAAAGCCAGAAGCAGAAAAAACAATAAAAATGCAACTGTTTTTCCATCGTATGGCATGAATAGTTGCAAACCAGTGAGAAATTAATGATCATTTCGACGTTTCGGGCATCCTAGACTTAACTCTGAGGCATTGCTCCAACAGGTCGAAGTGTTAGGGCCTTGGAATTCAACGCCAGAAGCATAAACTACAAAATAAATACAACAGTCTTTCAATCGTATAAAACGAATGATTGCAACCTGTGTGATGGTTATGGTCATATCTACGTTCCGGACAACCTGGGCTTCACTGTAGGGTGTTGCTCCACCAGATCGAATAGGTAGGGCCATAGAAGTCAACGCCCGAAGCTAAAAATTCGATAAATATAAAAGAGTTTTTCCATCGTACAACAGGAATAATTTCAACCAGTGTGAAAGTGATGGTCATTTCTACGTTCCGGGCAACCTAGGCTTCACTCTAGGGCGTTGTACCACCAGATCGAATAGTTAGGGCCTTAGAAGTTAACGCCAGAAGCATAAAATACAAAATAAATAGAACAGTTCTTACATGTATACAACGAATAATTGTTTCCAGTGTGAAAGTTATGATCATTTCTACGTTCCGGGCAACCTAGGCTTCACCATAGGGCGTTGTTCCACCAGATGGAATAGTTGGGGCCTAAGATGTCAGCGCCAGAAGCATAAAATACGATATAGATACAACAGATTTTCCATCGTATAAAACGAATAATGACAACCAGTGTGAAAGCTATGGTCATTTCTACGTTCCGGGCAACCTAGGCTTCACTCTAGGCCGTTGCTCCACCAGATCGAATAGCTAGGGTCTTAGAAGTCAACGCCCGAAGCATAAAATACAAAATAAATAGAACAGCTTTTCCATGTATAAATCGAATAATTGCTTCCTGTGTGAAAGTTATGGTCATTTCTACGTTCCGGGCAACCTAGGCTTCACCCGAGGGCGTCGTTCCACCAGATGGAATAGTTGGGACCTAAGAAGTCAACGCCAGAAGCATAAAATATGATATAAATACATCAGCTTTTCCATCGCATAAAACGAATAATGGCAAACAGTGTGAAAGTTATGGTCATTTCCACGTTCCGGGCAACCTAGGCTTCACCCTAGTGCGTTGCTACACCAGATCGAATAGTTAGGGCCTTAGAAGTCATCGCATGAAGCATACAATACAATAAAAATACAACAGTTTTACCATCGTATAACAGGAATAATTGCAACCAGTGTGAAAGTAATGACCATTTCGACGTTTCGGGCATCCTAGGCTTAACTCTGAGGCGTTGCCCCACCAGATCGAATAGCTAGGACCTCAGAATTCAAATACAGAAGCAGAAAATACAATAAAAATGCAACAGTTCTTCAATCGTATAGCATGAATAATTCCAACCTGTGTGAAGGTTATGGTCATATCTACGATCCGGACAACCTAGGCTTCACTGTAGGGTGTTGCTCCACCAGATCGAATAGGTAGGGCCATAGAAGTCAGCGCCCGAAGCTAAAAATACGATAAATATAAAAGAGTTTTTCCATCGTATAACAGGAATAATTGCAACCAGTGTGAAAGTTATGGTCATTTCTACGTTCCGGGCAACCTAGGCTTCACCATAGTGCGTTGGTCCACCAGATGGAATAGTTAGGGCCTAAGAAGTCAACGCCAGAAGCATAAAATACGATATAAATACAACAGCTTTTCCATCGTATAAAACGAATAATGGTAACCAGTGTGAAAGTTATGGTCATTTCTACGTTCCGGGCAACCTTGGCTTCACTCTAGGACGTTCCTCCACCAGATCGAATAGTTAGGGCCTAAGAAGTCAACGCCAGAAGCATAAAACACAATAAAGATACAACAGTTTTTCCATCGTATAACAGGAATAATTGCAACCAGTGTGAATGTAATGGTCATTTGTACGTTCCGGGCAACCTAGGCTTCACTCTACGGCGTTGCTCCACCAGATCGAATAGTTAGTGCCTTAGAAGTCAACGCCCGAAGCATAAAATACAAAATAAATAGAACAGATTTTCCATGTATAAAACGAATAATTGCTTCCAGTGTGAAAGAGTTGGTCATTTCTACGTTCCGGGCAACCCTGGCTTCATCCTAGGGCGTTGTTCCACCAGATCGAATAGGTAGGGCCATGGAAGTCAACGCCCCAAGCATAAAATACATTAAATATACAACAGTTTTACCATCGTATAACAGGAATAATTGCAACCAGTGCGAAAGTAATGACTATTTCGACGTTTCGGGCATCCTAGGCTTAACTCTGAGGCGGTGCCCCACCAGATCGAATAGCTAGGACCTCAGAATTCAAATACAGAAGCAGAAAATACAATAAAAATGCAACAGTTCTTCAATCGTATAGCATGAATAATTGCAACCAGTGTGAATGTAACGATCATTTCGACGTTTCTGGCATCCTAGACTTGACTCTGAGGCATTGCTCCACAAGATCGAATAGTTAGGGCCTAAGAAGTCAACGCCAGAAGCATAAAATACAATATAAATACAATAGCTTTTCCATCGTATAAAACGAATAATGGTAACCAGTGTGAAAGTGATGGTCATTTCTTCGTTCCAGGCAACCTAGGCTTCACTTTGGGGCGTTCTTCCACCAGATCGAATAGTTAGGGCCTAAGAAGCCAACGCCAGAAGCATAAAATACAATATAAATATAACAGTTTTTCCATCGTATAAAACGAATAATAGCAACCAGAGTGAAAGCTATGGTCATTTCTACGTTCCGGGCAACCTAGACTTCACTCTAGGCCGTTGTTCCACCCGATCGAATAGTTAGGGCCTTAGAAATCAGCGCCCGAAGCATAAAATACAAAATAAATAGAACAGCTGTTCCATGTATAAAACGAATAATTGTTTCCAGTGTGAAAGTTATGATCATTTCTACGTTCCGGGCAACCTAGGCTTCACCGTAGGGCGTTGTTCCACCAGATGGAATAGTTAGGGCCTAAGAAGTCAACCCCAGAAGCATAAAATACGATATAAATACAACAGCTTTTCCATCATATAAAACGAATAATGGTAACCAGTGTGAAAGTTATGGTCATTTCTACGTTCCGGGCAACCTAGGCTTCACTCTAGGACGTTGCTCCACCAGATCGAATAGTTAGGGCCTAAGAAGTCAACGCCAGAAGCATAAAACACAATAAAGATACAACAGTTTTTCCATCGTATAACAGGAATAATTGCAACCAGTGTGAATGTAATGGTCATTTGTACGTTCCGGGCAACCTAGGCTTCACTCTACGGCGTTGCTCCACCAGATCGAATAGTTAGTGCCTTAGAAGTCAACGCCCGAAGCATAAAATACAAAATAAATAGAACAGATTTTCCATGTATAAAACGAATAATTGCTTCCAGTGTGAAAGAGTTGGTCATTTCTACGTTCCGGGCAACCCTGGCTTCATCCTAGGGCGTTGTTCCACCAGATCGAATAGGTAGGGCCATGGAAGTCAACGCCCCAAGCATAAAATACATTAAATATACAACAGTTTTACCATCGTATAACAGGAATAATTGCAACCAGTGCGAAAGTAATGACTATTTCGACGTTTCGGGCATCCTAGGCTTAACTCTGAGGCGTTGCCCCACCAGATCGAATAGCTAGGACCTCAGAATTCAAATACAGAAGCAGAAAATACAATAAAAATGCAACAGTTCTTCAATCGTATAGCATGAATAATTGCAACCAGTGTGAATGTAACGATCATTTCGACGTTTCTGGCATCCTAGACTTGACTCTGAGGCATTGCTCCACAAGATCGAATAGTTAGGGCCTAAGAAGTCAACGCCAGAAGCATAAAATACAATATAAATACAATAGCTTTTCCATCGTATAAAACGAATAATAGCACCCAGTGTGAAAGTTATGGTCATTTCTACGTTCCGGGCAACATAGGCTTCCCTCATGGACGTTGCCTCACCTGATCGAATAGCTAGGACCATAGAAGTCAAAGCCAGAAGCAGAAAAAACAATAAAAATGCAACTGTTTTTCCATCGTATGGCGTGAATAGTTGCAAACCAGTGAGAAATTAATGATCATTTCGACGTTTCGGGCATCCTAGACTTAACTCTGAGGCATTGCTCCAACAGGTCGAAGTGTTAGGGCCTTGGAATTCAACGCCAGAAGCATAAACTACAAAATAAATACAACAGTCTTTCAATCGTATAAAACGAATAATTGCAACCTGTGTGAAGGTTATGGTCATATCTACGTTCCGGACAACCTGGGCTTCACTGTAGGGTGTTGCTCCACCAGATCGAATAGGTAGGGCCATAGAAGTCAACGCCCGAAGCTAAAAATTCGATAAATATAAAAGAGTTTTTCCATCGTACAACAGGAATAATTTCAACCAGTGTGAAAGTGATGGTCATTTCTACGTTCCGGGCAACCTAGGCTTCACTCTAGGGCGTTGTACCACCAGATCGAATAGTTAGGGCCTTAGAAGTTAACGCCAGAAGCATAAAATACAAAATAAATAGAACAGTTCTTACATGTATAAAACGAATAATTGCTACCAGTGTGAAAGTTATGGTCACCTCTACGTTCCGGGCAACCTAGGCTTCACCCTAGTGCGTTGTTCCACCAGATGGAATAGTTAGGGCCTAAGAAGTCAACGACAGAAGCATAAAATACGATATAAGTATAACAGCTTTTCCATCGTATAAAACGAATAATGGTAACCAGTGTGAAAGTTATGTTCATTTCTTCGTTCCGGGCAACCAAGGCTTCACTCTAGGACGTTGCTCCACCAGATCGAATAGTTAGGGCCTTAGAAGTTAACGCCAGAAGCATAAAATACAAAACAAATAGAACAGTTTTTACATGTATAAAACGAATAATTGCTACCAGTGTCAAAGAGTTGGTCATTTCTACGTTCCGGGCAACCTAGGCTTCACCCTAGGGCGTTGTTCCACCAGATGGAATAGTTGGGGCCTAAGAACTCAACGCCAGAAGCATAAAATACAATAAAGATGCAACAGTTTTGCCATCGTATAACAGGAATTATTGCAACCAGTGTGAAGGTAATGGTATGTTCTACGTTCCGGGCAACCTACTCTTCACTCTAGGGCGGTGCTCCACCAGGTTAAATAGTTAGAGCCTAAGAAGTCAACGCCAGAAGCATAAAATAAAATATAAATACAACAGCCTTTCCATCGTATATAATGTATATTAGCAAACAGTGTGAAAGTAATGGTCATTTCTACGTTCCCAGCAACCTAGGCTTCACTGTAGGGTGTTGCTCCGCCAGATCGAATAGGTAGGGCCTTAGAAGTCAACGCCAGAGGCATAAAATACAAAACAAATACAACAGTCTTTCAATCGTATAAAACGAATAATTGCAACCTGTGTGAAGGTTATGGTCATTTCTACGTTCCGGGCAACCTAGGCTTCACCCTGGTGCGTTGCTACACCAGATCGAATAGATAGGGCCTTAGAAGTCATCGCCTGAAGCATACAATACAATAAAGATACAACAGTTTTACCATCGTATAACAGGAATAATTGCAACCAGTGTGAAAGTGATGGTCATTTCTACGATCCGGGTAACCCAGGTTTCACTCTAGGGCGTTACTCCGCCACATCGAATAGCTACGGCCGTAGAAGTCAACGCCTGAAGCATAAAATGCAATAAAAATACAACAGTTTTTTCATCGTATAACAGGAATAATTGCAGCAAGCGTGAAGGTAATGGTCATTTCTACGTTCCGGGCATCCTAGGCATCGCTCTTGGGCGTTGCTCCACCAGATCGTATAGTTAGGGCCTTAGATGACAACGCCAGAAGCATAAAATGCAATATAAATACAACTGTTGTTCCATCGCATAACAGGAATAATTGCAACCAGTGTGAAAGATATGGTCATAACTACGTTCCGGGCAACCTGGGCTTCACTCTTGGACGTTGCCCCACCAGATCGAATAGCTAGGACCTTAGACTTCAAATACAGAAGCAGAAAATACAATAAAAATGCAACAGTTCTTCAATCGTATAGCATGAATAATTGCAACCAGTGTGAAAGTAACGATCATTTCGACGTTTCGGGCATCCCAGACTTAACTCTGAGGCATTGCTCCACCAGGTCGAAGTGTTAGGGCCTTGGAATTCAACGCCAGAAGCATAAACTACAAAATAAATACAACAGTCTTTCAATCGTATAAAACGAATAATTGCAACCTGTGTGAAGGTTATGGTCATATCTACGTTCCTGACAAACTAGGCTTCACTGTAGGGTGTTGCTCCACCAGATCGAATAGGTAGGGCCATAGAAGACAACGCCAGAAGCATAAAATACGATATAAATGCAACAGCTTTTCCATCGTATAATACGAATAATGGCAACCAGTGTGAAAGTTATGGCCATTTCTACGTTCCGGGCAACCTAGGCTTCACTCTAGGGCGTTGCTCCACCAGATCGTATAGTTAGGGCCTTAGAAGTCAACGCCAGAAGCATAAAATACAATATAAATAGAACAGTTTTTCCATGTTTAAAACGAATAATTGCTACCAGTGTGAAAGTTATGGTCATTTCTACGTTCCGGGCAACCTAGGCTTCACTGCACGGCGTTGTTCCACCAGATGGAATAGTTAGGGCCTAAGAAGTCAACGCCAGAAGCATAAAATACGATATAAATACAACAGCTTTTCCATCGTATAAAACGAATAATGGTAACCAGTGTGAAAGTGATGGTCATTTCTTCGTTCCAGGCAACCTAGGCTTCACTTTGGGGCGTTCTTCCACCAGATCGAATAGTTAGGGCCTAAGAAGCCAACGCCAGAAGCATAAAAAACAATAAAGATACAACAGTTTTTCCATCGTATAACAGGAATAATTGCAACCAGTGTGAATGTAATGGTCATTTGTACGTTCCGGGCAACCTAGGCTTCACTCTACGGCGTTGCTCCACCAGATCGAATAGTTAGGGCCTTAGAAATCAGCGCCCGAAGCATAAAATACAAAGTAAATAGAACAGCTGTTCCATGTATAAAACGAATAATTGTTTCCAGTGTGAAAGTTATGATCATTTCTACGTTCCGGGCAACCTAGGCTTCACCGTAGGGCGTTGTTCCACCAGATGGAATAGTTAGGGCCTAAGAAGTCAACCCCAGAAGCATAAAATACGATATAAATACAACAGCTTTTCCATCATATAAAACGAATAATGGTAACCAGTGTGAAAGTTATGGTCATTTCTACGTTCCGGGCAACCTAGGCTTCACTCTAGGACGTTGCTCCACCAGATCGAATAGTTAGGGCCTAAGAAGTCAACGCCAGAAGCATAAAACACAATAAAGATACAACAGTTTTTCCATCGTATAACAGGAATAATTGCAACCAGTGTGAATGTAATGGTCATTTGTACGTTCCGGGCAACCTAGGCTTCACTCTACGGCGTTGCTCCACCAGATCGAATAGTTAGTGCCTTAGAAGTCAACGCCCGAAGCATAAAATACAAAATAAATAGAACAGATTTTCCATGTATAAAACGAATAATTGCTTCCAGTGTGAAAGAGTTGGTCATTTCTACGTTCCGGGCAACCCTGGCTTCATCCTAGGGCGTTGTTCCACCAGATCGAATAGGTAGGGCCATGGAAGTCAACGCCCCAAGCATAAAATACATTAAATATACAACAGTTTTACCATCGTATAACAGGAATAATTGCAACCAGTGCGAAAGTAATGACTATTTCGACGTTTCGGGCATCCTAGGCTTAACTCTGAGGCGTTGCCCCACCAGATCGAATAGCTAGGACCTCAGAATTCAAATACAGAAGCAGAAAATACAATAAAAATGCAACAGTTCTTCAATCGTATAGCATGAATAATTGCAACCAGTGTGAATGTAACGATCATTTCGACGTTTCTGGCATCCTAGACTTGACTCTGAGGCATTGCTCCACAAGATCGAATAGTTAGGGCCTAAGAAGTCAACGCCAGAAGCATAAAATACAATATAAATACAATAGCTTTTCCATCGTATAAAACGAATAATGGTAACCAGTGTGAAAGTGATGGTCATTTCTTCGTTCCAGGCAACCTAGGCTTCACTTTGGGGCGTTCTTCCACCAGATCGAATAGTTAGGGCCTAAGAAGCCAACGCCAGAAGCATAAAATACAATATAAATATAACAGTTTTTCCATCGTATAAAACGAATAATAGCAACCAGAGTGAAAGCTATGGTCATTTCTACGTTCCGGGCAACCTAGACTTCACTCTAGGCCGTTGTTCCACCCGATCGAATAGTTAGGGCCTTAGAAATCAGCGCCCGAAGCATAAAATACAAAATAAATAGAACAGCTGTTCCATGTATAAAACGAATAATTGTTTCCAGTGTGAAAGTTATGATCATTTCTACGTTCCGGGCAACCTAGGCTTCACCGTAGGGCGTTGTTCCACCAGATGGAATAGTTAGGGCCTAAGAAGTCAACCCCAGAAGCATAAAATACGATATAAATACAACAGCTTTTCCATCATATAAAACGAATAATGGTAACCAGTGTGAAAGTTATGGTCATTTCTACGTTCCGGGCAACCTAGGCTTCACTCTAGGACGTTGCTCCACCAGATCGAATAGTTAGGGCCTAAGAAGTCAACGCCAGAAGCATAAAACACAATAAAGATACAACAGTTTTTCCATCGTATAACAGGAATAATTGCAACCAGTGTGAATGTAATGGTCATTTGTACGTTCCGGGCAACCTAGGCTTCACTCTACGGCGTTGCTCCACCAGATCGAATAGTTAGTGCCTTAGAAGTCAACGCCCGAAGCATAAAATACAAAATAAATAGAACAGATTTTCCATGTATAAAACGAATAATTGCTTCCAGTGTGAAAGAGTTGGTCATTTCTACGTTCCGGGCAACCCTGGCTTCATCCTAGGGCGTTGTTCCACCAGATCGAATAGGTAGGGCCATGGAAGTCAACGCCCCAAGCATAAAATACATTAAATATACAACAGTTTTACCATCGTATAACAGGAATAATTGCAACCAGTGCGAAAGTAATGACTATTTCGACGTTTCGGGCATCCTAGGCTTAACTCTGAGGCGTTGCCCCACCAGATCGAATAGCTAGGACCTCAGAATTCAAATACAGAAGCAGAAAATACAATAAAAATGCAACAGTTCTTCAATCGTATAGCATGAATAATTGCAACCAGTGTGAATGTAACGATCATTTCGACGTTTCTGGCATCCTAGACTTGACTCTGAGGCATTGCTCCACAAGATCGAATAGTTAGGGCCTAAGAAGTCAACGCCAGAAGCATAAAATACAATATAAATACAATAGCTTTTCCATCGTATAAAACGAATAATAGCACCCAGTGTGAAAGTTATGGTCATTTCTACGTTCCGGGCAACATAGGCTTCCCTCATGGACGTTGCCTCACCTGATCGAATAGCTAGGACCATAGAAGTCAAAGCCAGAAGCAGAAAAAACAATAAAAATGCAACTGTTTTTCCATCGTATGGCGTGAATAGTTGCAAACCAGTGAGAAATTAATGATCATTTCGACGTTTCGGGCATCCTAGACTTAACTCTGAGGCATTGCTCCAACAGGTCGAAGTGTTAGGGCCTTGGAATTCAACGCCAGAAGCATAAACTACAAAATAAATACAACAGTCTTTCAATCGTATAAAACGAATAATTGCAACCTGTGTGAAGGTTATGGTCATATCTACGTTCCGGACAACCTGGGCTTCACTGTAGGGTGTTGCTCCACCAGATCGAATAGGTAGGGCCATAGAAGTCAACGCCCGAAGCTAAAAATTCGATAAATATAAAAGAGTTTTTCCATCGTACAACAGGAATAATTTCAACCAGTGTGAAAGTGATGGTCATTTCTACGTTCCGGGCAACCTAGGCTTCACTCTAGGGCGTTGTACCACCAGATCGAATAGTTAGGGCCTTAGAAGTTAACGCCAGAAGCATAAAATACAAAATAAATAGAACAGTTCTTACATGTATAAAACGAATAATTGCTACCAGTGTGAAAGTTATGGTCACCTCTACGTTCCGGGCAACCTAGGCTTCACCCTAGTGCGTTGTTCCACCAGATGGAATAGTTAGGGCCTAAGAAGTCAACGACAGAAGCATAAAATACGATATAAGTATAACAGCTTTTCCATCGTATAAAACGAATAATGGTAACCAGTGTGAAAGTTATGTTCATTTCTTCGTTCCGGGCAACCAAGGCTTCACTCTAGGACGTTGCTCCACCAGATCGAATAGTTAGGGCCTTAGAAGTTAACGCCAGAAGCATAAAATACAAAACAAATAGAACAGTTTTTACATGTATAAAACGAATAATTGCTACCAGTGTCAAAGAGTTGGTCATTTCTACGTTCCGGGCAACCTAGGCTTCACCCTAGGGCGTTGTTCCACCAGATGGAATAGTTGGGGCCTAAGAACTCAACGCCAGAAGCATAAAATACAATAAAGATGCAACAGTTTTGCCATCGTATAACAGGAATTATTGCAACCAGTGTGAAGGTAATGGTATGTTCTACGTTCCGGGCAACCTACTCTTCACTCTAGGGCGGTGCTCCACCAGGTTAAATAGTTAGAGCCTAAGAAGTCAACGCCAGAAGCATAAAATAAAATATAAATACAACAGCCTTTCCATCGTATATAATGTATATTAGCAAACAGTGTGAAAGTAATGGTCATTTCTACGTTCCCAGCAACCTAGGCTTCACTGTAGGGTGTTGCTCCGCCAGATCGAATAGGTAGGGCCTTAGAAGTCAACGCCAGAGGCATAAAATACAAAACAAATACAACAGTCTTTCAATCGTATAAAACGAATAATTGCAACCTGTGTGAAGGTTATGGTCATTTCTACGTTCCGGGCAACCTAGGCTTCACCCTGGTGCGTTGCTACACCAGATCGAATAGATAGGGCCTTAGAAGTCATCGCCTGAAGCATACAATACAATAAAGATACAACAGTTTTACCATCGTATAACAGGAATAATTGCAACCAGTGTGAAAGTGATGGTCATTTCTACGATCCGGGTAACCCAGGTTTCACTCTAGGGCGTTACTCCGCCACATCGAATAGCTACGGCCGTAGAAGTCAACGCCTGAAGCATAAAATGCAATAAAAATACAACAGTTTTTTCATCGTATAACAGGAATAATTGCAGCAAGCGTGAAGGTAATGGTCATTTCTACGTTCCGGGCATCCTAGGCATCGCTCTTGGGCGTTGCTCCACCAGATCGTATAGTTAGGGCCTTAGATGACAACGCCAGAAGCATAAAATGCAATATAAATACAACTGTTGTTCCATCGCATAACAGGAATAATTGCAACCAGTGTGAAAGATATGGTCATAACTACGTTCCGGGCAACCTGGGCTTCACTCTTGGACGTTGCCCCACCAGATCGAATAGCTAGGACCTTAGACTTCAAATACAGAAGCAGAAAATACAATAAAAATGCAACAGTTCTTCAATCGTATAGCATGAATAATTGCAACCAGTGTGAAAGTAACGATCATTTCGACGTTTCGGGCATCCCAGACTTAACTCTGAGGCATTGCTCCACCAGGTCGAAGTGTTAGGGCCTTGGAATTCAACGCCAGAAGCATAAACTACAAAATAAATACAACAGTCTTTCAATCGTATAAAACGAATAATTGCAACCTGTGTGAAGGTTATGGTCATATCTACGTTCCTGACAAACTAGGCTTCACTGTAGGGTGTTGCTCCACCAGATCGAATAGGTAGGGCCATAGAAGACAACGCCAGAAGCATAAAATACGATATAAATGCAACAGCTTTTCCATCGTATAATACGAATAATGGCAACCAGTGTGAAAGTTATGGCCATTTCTACGTTCCGGGCAACCTAGGCTTCACTCTAGGGCGTTGCTCCACCAGATCGTATAGTTAGGGCCTTAGAAGTCAACGCCAGAAGCATAAAATACAATATAAATAGAACAGTTTTTCCATGTTTAAAACGAATAATTGCTACCAGTGTGAAAGTTATGGTCATTTCTACGTTCCGGGCAACCTAGGCTTCACTGCACGGCGTTGTTCCACCAGATGGAATAGTTAGGGCCTAAGAAGTCAACGCCAGAAGCATAAAATACGATATAAATACAACAGCTTTTCCATCGTATAAAACGAATAATGGTAACCAGTGTGAAAGTGATGGTCATTTCTTCGTTCCAGGCAACCTAGGCTTCACTTTGGGGCGTTCTTCCACCAGATCGAATAGTTAGGGCCTAAGAAGCCAACGCCAGAAGCATAAAAAACAATAAAGATACAACAGTTTTTCCATCGTATAACAGGAATAATTGCAACCAGTGTGAATGTAATGGTCATTTGTACGTTCCGGGCAACCTAGGCTTCACTCTACGGCGTTGCTCCACCAGATCGAATAGTTAGGGCCTTAGAAATCAGCGCCCGAAGCATAAAATACAAAATAAATAGAACAGCTGTTCCATGTATAAAACGAATAATTGTTTCCAGTGTGAAAGTTATGATCATTTCTACGTTCCGGGCAACCTAGGCTTCACCGTAGGGCGTTGTTCCACCAGATGGAATAGTTAGGGCCTAAGAAGTCAACCCCAGAAGCATAAAATACGATATAAATACAACAGCTTTTCCATCATATAAAACGAATAATGGTAACCAGTGTGAAAGTTATGGTCATTTCTACGTTCCGGGCAACCTAGGCTTCACTCTAGGACGTTGCTCCACCAGATCGAATAGTTAGGGCCTAAGAAGTCAACGCCAGAAGCATAAAACACAATAAAGATACAACAGTTTTTCCATCGTATAACAGGAATAATTGCAACCAGTGTGAATGTAATGGTCATTTGTACGTTCCGGGCAACCTAGGCTTCACTCTACGGCGTTGCTCCACCAGATCGAATAGTTAGTGCCTTAGAAGTCAACGCCCGAAGCATAAAATACAAAATAAATAGAACAGATTTTCCATGTATAAAACGAATAATTGCTTCCAGTGTGAAAGAGTTGGTCATTTCTACGTTCCGGGCAACCCTGGCTTCATCCTAGGGCGTTGTTCCACCAGATCGAATAGGTAGGGCCATGGAAGTCAACGCCCCAAGCATAAAATACATTAAATATACAACAGTTTTACCATCGTATAACAGGAATAATTGCAACCAGTGCGAAAGTAATGACTATTTCGACGTTTCGGGCATCCTAGGCTTAACTCTGAGGCGTTGCCCCACCAGATCGAATAGCTAGGACCTCAGAATTCAAATACAGAAGCAGAAAATACAATAAAAATGCAACAGTTCTTCAATCGTATAGCATGAATAATTGCAACCAGTGTGAATGTAACGATCATTTCGACGTTTCTGGCATCCTAGACTTGACTCTGAGGCATTGCTCCACAAGATCGAATAGTTAGGGCCTAAGAAGTCAACGCCAGAAGCATAAAATACAATATAAATACAATAGCTTTTCCATCGTATAAAACGAATAATAGCACCCAGTGTGAAAGTTATGGTCATTTCTACGTTCCGGGCAACATAGGCTTCCCTCATGGACGTTGCCTCACCTGATCGAATAGCTAGGACCATAGAAGTCAAAGCCAGAAGCAGAAAAAACAATAAAAATGCAACTGTTTTTCCATCGTATGGCGTGAATAGTTGCAAACCAGTGAGAAATTAATGATCATTTCGACGTTTCGGGCATCCTAGACTTAACTCTGAGGCATTGCTCCAACAGGTCGAAGTGTTAGGGCCTTGGAATTCAACGCCAGAAGCATAAACTACAAAATAAATACAACAGTCTTTCAATCGTATAAAACGAATAATTGCAACCTGTGTGAAGGTTATGGTCATATCTACGTTCCGGACAACCTGGGCTTCACTGTAGGGTGTTGCTCCACCAGATCGAATAGGTAGGGCCATAGAAGTCAACGCCCGAAGCTAAAAATTCGATAAATATAAAAGAGTTTTTCCATCGTACAACAGGAATAATTTCAACCAGTGTGAAAGTGATGGTCATTTCTACGTTCCGGGCAACCTAGGCTTCACTCTAGGGCGTTGTACCACCAGATCGAATAGTTAGGGCCTTAGAAGTTAACGCCAGAAGCATAAAATACAAAATAAATAGAACAGTTCTTACATGTATAAAACGAATAATTGCTACCAGTGTGAAAGTTATGGTCACCTCTACGTTCCGGGCAACCTAGGCTTCACCCTAGTGCGTTGTTCCACCAGATGGAATAGTTAGGGCCTAAGAAGTCAACGACAGAAGCATAAAATACGATATAAGTATAACAGCTTTTCCATCGTATAAAACGAATAATGGTAACCAGTGTGAAAGTTATGTTCATTTCTTCGTTCCGGGCAACCAAGGCTTCACTCTAGGACGTTGCTCCACCAGATCGAATAGTTAGGGCCTTAGAAGTTAACGCCAGAAGCATAAAATACAAAACAAATAGAACAGTTTTTACATGTATAAAACGAATAATTGCTACCAGTGTCAAAGAGTTGGTCATTTCTACGTTCCGGGCAACCTAGGCTTCACCCTAGGGCGTTGTTCCACCAGATGGAATATTTGGGGCCTAAGAACTCAACGCCAGAAGCATAAAATACAATAAAGATGCAACAGTTTTGCCATCGTATAACAGGAATTATTGCAACCAGTGTGAAGGTAATGGTATGTTCTACGTTCCGGGCAACCTACTCTTCACTCTAGGGCGGTGCTCCACCAGGTTAAATAGTTAGAGCCTAAGAAGTCAACGCCAGAAGCATAAAATAAAATATAAATACAACAGCCTTTCCATCGTATATAATGTATATTAGCAAACAGTGTGAAAGTAATGGTCATTTCTACGTTCCCAGCAACCTAGGCTTCACTGTAGGGTGTTGCTCCGCCAGATCGAATAGGTAGGGCCTTAGAAGTCAACGCCAGAGGCATAAAATACAAAACAAATACAACAGTCTTTCAATCGTATAAAACGAATAATTGCAACCTGTGTGAAGGTTATGGTCATATCTACGTTCCTGACAAACTAGGCTTCACTGTAGGGTGTTGCTCCACCAGATCGAATAGGTAGGGCCATAGAAGACAACGCCAGAAGCATAAAATACGATATAGATACAACAGATTACCCATCGTATAAAACGAATAATGGCAACCAGTGTGAAAGTTATGGTCATTTCTACGTTCCGGGCAACCTAGGCTTCACTCTAGGCCGTTGCTCCACCAGATCTAATAGCTAGGGCCTTAGAAGTCAATGCCCGAAGCATAAAATACAAAATAAATAGAACAGCTTTTCCATGTATAAAACGAATAATTGCTTCCTGTGTGAAAGTTATGGTCATTTCTACGTTCCGGGCAACCTAGGCTTCACCCCAGGGCGTCGTTCCACCAGATGGAATAGTTGGGATCTAAGAAGTCAACGCCAGAAGCATAAAATATGATATATATACATCAGCTTTTCCATCGTATAAAACGAATAATGGCAAACTGTGTAAAAGTTATGATCATTTCCACGTTCCGGGCAACCTAGGCTTCACCCTAGTGCGTTGCTACACCAGATCGAATAGTTGGGGCCTTAGAAGTCATCGCCTGAAGCATACAATACAATAAAAATACAACAGTTTTACCATCGTATAACAGGAATAATTGCAACCAGTGCGAAAGTAATAACCATTTCGAAGTTTCGGGCATCCTAGGCTTAACTCTGAGGCGTTGCCCCATCAGATCGAATAGCTAGGACCTTAGAATTCAGATACAGATGCAGATAATACAATAAAAATGCAACAGTTCTTCAATCGTATAGCATGGATAATTGCAACCAGTGTGAAAGTAACGATCATTTCGACGTTTCGGGCATCCTAGACTTAACTCTGAGGCATTGCTCCACAAGATCGAATAGTTAGGGCCTAAGAAGTCAACGCCAGAAGCATAAAATACAATATAAATACAATAGCTTTTCCATTGTATAAAACGGATAATTGCTCCCAGTGTGAAAGTTATGGTCATTTCTACGTTCCGGGCAACATAGGCATCCCTCTTGGACGTTGCCTCACCTGATCGAATAGCAAGGACCTTAGAAGTCAAAGCCAGAAGAAGAAAAAACAATAAAAATGCAACAGTTTTTCCATCTTCTAGCATGAATAGTAGCAACCAGTGAGAAATTAATGATCATTTCGACGTTTCGGGCATCCTAGACTTAACTCTGAGGCATTGCTCCACCAGGTCGAAGTGTTAGGGCCTTGGAATTCAACGCCAGAAGCATAAACTACAAAATAAATACAACACTCCTTCAATCGTATAAAACGAATAATTGCAACCTGTGTGAAGGTTATGGTCATATCTACGATCCGGACAACCTAGGCTTCACTGTAGGGTGTTGCTCCACCAGATCGAATAGGTAGGGCCATAGAAGTCAACGCCCGAAGCTAAAAATACGATAAATATAAAAGAGTTTTTCCATCGTATAACAGGAATAATTGCAACCAGTGTGAAAGTGATGGTCATTTCTACGTTCCGGGCAACCTAGGCTTCACTCTAGGACGTTGTACCACCAGATCGAATAGTTAGGGCCTTAGAAGTCAACGCCAGAAGCATAAAATACAAAATAAATAGAGCAGTTCTTACATGTATAAAACGAATAATTGCTACCAGTGTGAAAGTAATGGTCATTTCTACGTTCCGGGCAACATAGGCTTCACCCTAGTGCGTTGGTCCACCAGATGGAATAGTTAGGGCCTAAGAAGTCAACGCCAGAAGCATAAAATACGATATAAATACAACAGCTTTTCCATCGTATAAAACGAATAATGGTAACCAGTGTGAAAGTTATTGTCATTTCTACGTTCCGGGCAACCTAGGCTTCACCATAGGGCGTTGTTCCACCAGATGGAATAGTTGGGGCCTAAGATGTCAGCGCCAGAAGCATAAAATACGATATAGATACAACAGATTTTCCATCGTATAAAACGAATAATGACAACCAGTGTGAAAGTTATGGTCATTTCTACGTTCCGGGCAACCTAGGCTTCACTCTAGGCCGTTGCTCCACCAGATCGAAAAGCTAGGGCCTTAGAAGTGAACGCCCGAAGCATAAAATACAAAATAAATAGAACAGCTTTTCCATGTATAAATCGAATAATTGCTTCCTGTGTGAAAGTTATGGTCATTTCTACGTTCCGGGCAACCTAGGCTTCAACCGAGGGCGTCGTTCCACCAGATGGAATAGTTGGGACCTAAGAAGTCAACGCCAGAAGCATAAAATATGATATAAATACATCAGCTTTTCCATCGCATAAAACGAATAATGGCAAACAGTGTGAAAGTTATGGTCATTTCCACGTTCCGGGCAACCTAGGCTTCACCCTAGTGCGTTGCTACACCAGATCGAATAGTTAGGGCCTTAGAAGTCATCGCCTGAAGCATACAATACAATAAAAATACAACAGTTTTACCATCGTATAACAGGAATAATTGCAACCAGTGCGAAAGTAATGACCATTTCGACGTTTCGGGCATCCTAGGCTTAACTCTGAGGCGTTGCCCCACCAGATCGAATAGCTAGGACCTCAGAATTCAAATACAGAAGCAGAAAATACAATAAAAATGCAACAGTTCTTCAATCGTATAGCATGAATAATTGCAACCAGTGTGAATGTAACGATCATTTCGACGTTTCTGGCATCCTAGACTTGACTCTGAGGCATTGCTCCACAAGATCGAATAGTTAGGGCCTAAGAAGTCAACGCCAGAAGCATAAAATACAATATAAATACAATAGCTTTTCCATCGTATAAAACGAATAATAGCACCCAGTGTGAAAGTTATGGTCATATCTACGTTCCGGACAACCTGGGCTTCACGGTAGGGTGTTGCTCCACCAGATCGAATAGGTAGGGCCATAGAAGTCAACGCCCGAAGCTAAAAATTCGATAAATATAAAAGAGTTTTTCCATCGTACAACAGGAATAATTTCAACCAGTGTGAAAGTGATGGTCATTTCTACGTTCCGGGCAACCTAGGCTTCACTCTAGGGCGTTGTACCACCAGATCGAATAGTTAGGGCCTTAGAAGTTAACGCCAGAAGCATAAAATACAAAATAAATAGAACAGTTCTTACATGTATAAAACGAATAATTGCTACCAGTGTGAAAGTTATGGTCACCTCTACGTTCCGGGCAACCTAGGCTTCACCCTAGTGCGTTGTTCCACCAGATGGAATAGTTAGGGCCTAAGAAGTCAACGCCAGAAGCATAAAATACGATATAAATACAACAGCTTTTCCATCGTATAAAACGAATAATGGTAACCAGTGTGAAAGTTATGTTCATTTCTTCGTTCCGGGCAACCTAGGCTTCACTCTAGGACGTTGCTCCACCAGATCGAATAGTTAGGGCCTTAGAAGTTAACGCCAAAAGCATAAAATACAAAACAAATAGAACAGTTTTTACATGTATAAAACGAATAATTGCTACCAGTGTCAAAGAGTTGGTCATTTCTACGTTCCGGGCAACCTAGGCTTCACCCTAGGGCGTTGTTCCACCAGATGGAATAGTTGGGGCCTAAGAACTCAACGCCAGAAGCATAAAATACAATAAAGATGCAACAGTTTTGCCATCGTATAACAGGAATTATTGCAACCAGTGTGAAGGTAATGGTATGTTCTACGTTCCGGGCAACCTACTCTTCACTCTAGGGCGGTGCTCCACCAGGTTAAATAGTTAGAGCCTAATAAGTCAACGCCAGAAGCATAAAATAAAATATAAATGCAACAGCCTTTCCATCGTATATAATGTATATTAGCAAACAGTGTGAAAGTAATGGTCATTTCTACGTTCCCAGCAACCTAGGCTTCACTGTAGGGTGTTGCTCCGCCAGATCGAATAGGTAGGGCCTTAGAAGTCAACGCCAGAAGCATAAAATACAAAATAAATACAACAGTCTTTCAATCGTATAAAACGAATAATTGCAACCTGTGTAAAGGTTCTGGTCATTTCTACGTTCCGGGCAACCTAGGCTTCACCCTGGTGCGTTGCTACACCAGATCGAATAGATAGGGCCTTGGAAGTCATCGCCTGAAGCATACAATACAATAAAGATACAACAGTTTTACCATCGTATAACAGGAATAATTGCAACCAGTGTGAAAGTGATGGTCATTTCTACGATCCGGGTAACCCAGGTTTCACTCTAGGGCGTTACTCCGCCACATCGAATAGCTACGGCCGTAGAAGTCAACGCCTGAAGCATAAAATGCAATAAAAATACAACAGTTTTTTCATCGTATAACAGGAATAATTGCAGCAAGCGTGAAGGTAATGGTCATTTCTACGTTCCGGGCATCCTAGGCATCGCTCTTGGGCGTTGCTCCACCAGATCGTATAGTTAGGGCCTTAGAAGACAACGCCAGAAGCATAAAATGCAATATAAATACAACTGTTGATCCATCGCATAACAGGAATAATTGCAACCAGTGTGAAAGATATGGTCATAACTACGTTCCGGGCAACCTGGGCTTCACTCTTGGACGTTGCCCCACCAGATCGAATAGCTAGGACCTTAGACTTCAAATACAGAAGCAGAAAATACAATAAAAATGCAACAGTTCTTCAATCGTATAGCATGAATAATTGCAACCAGTGTGAAAGTAACGATCATTTCGACGTTTCGGGCATCCCAGACTTAACTCTGAGGCATTGCTCCACCAGGTCGAAGTGTTGGGGCCTTGGAATTCAACGCCAGAAGCATAAACTACAAAATAAATACAACAGTCTTTCAATCGTATAAAACGAATAATTGCAACCTGTGTGAAGGTTATGGTCATATCTACGTTCCTGACAAACTAGGCTTCACTGTAGGGTGTTGCTCCACCAGATCGAATAGGTAGGGCCATAGAAGACAACGCCAGAAGCATAAAATACGATATAGATACAACAGATTTTCCATCGTATAAAACGAATAATGGCAACCAGTGTGAAAGTTATGGTCATTTCTACGTTCCGGGCAACCTAGGCTTCACTCTAGGACGTTGCTCCACCAGATCTAATAGCTAGGGCCTTAGAAGTCAATGCCCGAAGCATAAAATACAAAATAAATAGAACAGCTTTTCCATGTATAAAACGAATAATTGCTTCCTGTGTGAAAGTTATGGTCATTTCTACGTTCCGGGCAACCTAGGCTTCACCCTAGGGCGTTGTTCCACCAGATGGAATAGTTGGGTCATAAGAAGTCAACGCCAGAAGCATAAAATATGATATATATACATCAGCTTTTCCATCGTATAAAACGAATAATGGCAAACTGTGTGAAAGTTATGGTCATTTCCACGTTCCGGGCAACCTAGGCTTCACCCTAGTGCGTTGCTACACCAGATCGAATAGTTAGGGCCTTAGAAGTCATCGCCTGAAGCATACAATACAATAAAAATACAACAGTTTTACCATCGTATAACAGGAATAATTGCAACCAGTGCGAAAGTAATAACCATTTCGAAGTTTCGGGCATCCTAGGCTTAACTCTGAGGCGTTGCCCCATCAGATCGAATAGCTAGGACCTTAGAATACAGATACAGATGCAGATAATACAATAAAAATGCAACAGTTCTTCAATCGTATAGCATGGATAATTGCAACCAGTCTGAAAGTAACGATCATTTCGACGTTTCGGGCATCCTAGACTTAACTCTGAGGCATTGCTCCACAAGATCGAATAGTTAGGGCCTTAGAAGTCAACGCCAGAAGCATAAAATACAATATAAATACAATAGCTTTTCCATTGTATAAAACGGATAATTGCTCCCAGTGTGAAAGTTATGTTCATTTCTACGTTCCGGGCAACATAGGCTTCCCTCTTGGACGTTGCCTCACCTGATCGAATAGCTAGGACCTTAGAAGTCAAAGCCAGAAGAAGAAAAAACAATAAAAATGCAACAGTTTTTCCATCTTCTAGCATGAATAGTTGCAACCAGTGAGAAATTAATGATCATTTCGACGTTTCGGGCATCCTAGACTTAACTCTGAGGCATTGCTCCACCAGGTCGAAGTGTTAGGGCCTTGGAATTCAACGCCAGAAGCATAAACCACAAAATAAATACAACACTCCTTCAATCGTATAAAACGAATAATTGCAACCTGTGTGAAGGTTATGGTCATATCTACGATCCGGACAACCTAGGCTTCACTGTAGGGTGTTGCTCCACCAGATCGAATAGGTAGGGCCATAGAAGTCAACGCCCGAAGCTAAAAATACGATAAATATAAAAGAGTTTTTCCATCGTATAACAGGAATAATTGCAACCAGTGTGAAAGTGATGGTCATTTCTACGTTCCGGGCAACCTAGGCTTCACTCTAGGACGTTGTACCACCAGATCGAATAGTTAGGGCCTTAGAAGTCAACGCCAGAAGCATAAAATACAAAATAAATAGAGCAGTTCTTACATGTATAAAACGAATAATTGCTACCAGTGTGAAAGTTATGGTCATTTCTACGTTCCGGGCAACCTAGGCTTCACCCTAGTGCGTTGGTCCACCAGATGGAATAGTTAGGGCCTAAGAAGTCAACGCCAGAAGCATAAAATACGATATAAATACACCAGCTTTTCCATCGTATAAAACGAATAATGGTAACCAGTGTGTAAGTTATGGTCATTTCTACGTTCCGGGCAACGTAGGCTTCACTCTAGGACGTTCCTCCACCAGATCGAATAGTTAGGGCCTAAGAAGTCAACGCCAGAAGCATAAAATACAATAAAGATGCAACAGTTTTTCCATCGTATAACAGGAATAATTGCAACCAGTGTGAATGTAATGGTCATTCGTACGTTCCGGGCAACCTAGGCTTCACTCTAGGGCGTTGCTCCACCAGATCGAATAGTTAGTGCCTTAGAAGTCAACGCCCGAAGCATAAAATACAAAATAAATAGAACAGATTTTCGATGTATACAACGAATAATTGTTTCCAGTGTGAAAGTTATGATCCTTTCTACGTTCCGGGCAACCTAGGCTTCACCATAGGGCGTTGTTCCACCAGATGGAATAGTTGGGGCCTAAGATGTCAGCGCCAGAAGCATAAAATACGATATAGATACAACAGATTTTCCATCGTATAAAACGAATAATGACAACCAGTGTGAAAGTTATGGTCATTTCTACGTTCCGGGCAACCTAGGCTTCACTCTAGGCCGTTGCTCCACCAGATCGAATAGCTAGGGCCTTAGAAGTCAACGCCCGAAGCATAAAATACAAAATAAATAGAACAGCTTTTCCATGTATAAATCGAATAATTGCTTCCTGTGTGAAAGTTATGGTCATTTCTACGTTCCGGGCAACCTAGGCTTCACCCGAGGGCGTCGTTCCACCAGATGGAATAGTTGGGACCTAAGAAGTCAACGCCAGAAGCATAAAATATGATATAAATACATCAGCTTTTCCATCGCATAAAACGAATAATGGCAAACAGTGTGAAAGTTATGGTCATTTCCACGGTCCGGGCAACCTAGGCTTCACTCTAGGCCGTTGCTCCACCAGATCGAATAGCTAGGGCCTTAGAAGTCAACGCCCGAAGCATAAAATACAAAATAAATAGAACAGCTTTTCCATGTATAAATCGAATAATTGCTTCCTGTGTGAAAGTTATGGTCATTTCTACGTTCCGGGCAACCTAGGCTTCACTCGAGGGCGTCGTTCCACCAGATGGAATAGTTGGGACCTAAGAAGTCAACGCCAGAAGCATAAAATATGATATAAATACATCAGCTTTTCCATCGCATAAAACGAATAATGGCAAACAGTGTGAAAGTTATGGTCATTTCCACGGTCCGGGCAACCTAGGCTTCACCCTAGTGCGTTGCTACACCAGATTGAATAGTTAGGACCTTAGAAGTCAGTGCCCGAAGCATAAAATGCAATAAAAATACAACAGTTATCCATCATATAACAAGAATAATTTCAACCAGTTTGAAAGCGATGGTCATTTCTTCGTTCCGGGCAACCTGGGCTTCACTCTAGGGCGTTGCTCCACCAGATCGAATAGTTAGTGCCTTAGAAGTCAATGCCAGAAGCATAATATACAATATAAATGCAACAGTTTTTCCATCGTATAAAACGAATAATAGCAACCAGTGTGAAAGTTATGGTCATTTCTCCGTTGCCGGCAACCCAGGCTTCACCCCAGGGCGTTGTACCACCAGATCGAATAGTTAGGGCCTAAGAAGTGAACGGCAGCAGCATAAAATACAATATAAATACAACAGCTTTTCCATCATATAAAACGAATAATTGCAACCAGTATGAAAGTTATGGTCATTTCTGCGTTCCGGACAACCTAGGCTTCACTCTATGGCGTCCTTCCACTACATCGAATAGCTACGGCCTAAGAAGTCAACGCCTGAAGCATAAAATACAATAAAAATACAACAGTCTTTCCTTCCTATAACAGGAATAATTGCAACCCGTGTGAAAGTCATGGTCATTTGTATGTTCCAGGCAACCTAGGCTTCACTCTAGGGCGTTGCTCCACCAGATCGAATAGTTAGGGCCTTAGAAGTCAACGCCAGAAGCATAAAATACAATATAAGTACAACAGTTTTACCATCGTATAAAATGTACAATTGCAAACATTGCGAAAGTAATGGTCATTCCACGTACCGGGCAACCTAGGCGTCACTCTGGTGCGTTGCTCCACCACATCTACTAGCTACGGCCTTAGACGTCATCGACAGAATCATAAAATACAATAAAGATGCAACAGCTTTTCCATCGTATAAAACGAATAATTGCAACCGGTGTGAAAGTTATTGTCATTTCTACTTTCCGCGCAACCTAGGCTTCACCCTAGCGCGTTGCTCCAACAGATTGAATAGTTAGGACCTTAGAAGTCAATGCCCGAAGCATAAAATGCAATAAAAATACAACAGTTTTTCCATCATATAACAGGAATAATTGCAACCAGTTTGAAAGTGATGGTCATTTCTATGTTCCGGGCTACCTAGGCCTCACTCTAGGTCGTTGTTCCACCAGAACGAATTGTTAGGGCCTAAGAAGTCAACGCCAGAAGCATAAGATACAGTATAAATACAACAGTTTTTCCATCATATAACCGGAATAATTGCAACCAGTTTGAAAGTGATGGTCATTTCTACGTTCCGGGCAACCTCGGTTTCACTCTAGGGCGTAGCTCCACCAAATCGAATAGTTAGTGCCTTAGAAGTCAACGCCAGAAGCATAAAAAACAGTATAAATGCAACAGTTTTTCCATCGTATAAAACGAATAATTGCAACCAGTATGAAGGTTAAAGTCATTTCTACTTTCCGGGCAACCTAGGCTTCACCCTAGGGCGTTGCTCCAACAGATCGAATAGTTAGGTCCTTAGAAGTCAACGCCAGAAGCATAAAATATAAAATAAATAGAACAGCTGTTCCATGTATAAAACGAATAATTGTTTCCAGTGTGAAAGTTATGGTCATTTCTACGTTCCGGGCAATCTAGGCTTCACCATAGGGGGTTACTCCACCAGATGGATTAGTTGGGGCCTAAGAAGTCAACGCCAGAAGCATAAAATACGATATAAATACAACAGCTTTTCCATCGTATAATACGAATAATGGCAACCAGTGTGAAAGTTATGGTCATTCCTACGTTCCGGGCAACATAGGCGTCACTCTAGTGCGTTGCTCCACCACATCTAATAGCTACGGCCTTAGACGTCAACGACAGAAGCATAAAATACAATAAAGATGCAACAGCTTTTCCATCGTATAAAACGAATAATTGCAACGAGTGTGAAAGTTATTGTCATTTCTACTTTCCGCGCAACCTAGACTTCACCCTAGGGCGTTGCTCCAACAGATTGAATAGTTAGGACCTTCGAAGTCAGTGCCCGAAGCATAAAATGCAATAAAAATACAACAGTTATCCATCATATAACAAGAATAATTGCAACCAGTTTGAAAGCGATGGTCGTTTCTTCGTTCCGGGCAACCTAGGCTTCACTCTAGGGCGTTGCTCCACCACATCGAATAGTTAGTGCCTTAGAAGTCAACGCCAGAAGCATAATATACAATATAAATGCAACAGTTTTTCCATCGTATAAAACGAATAATAGCAACCAGTGTGAAAGTTATGGTCATTTCTCCGTTGCCGGCAACCTAGGCTTCACCCCAGGGCGTTGTACCACCAGATCGAATAGTTAGGGCCTAAGAAGTGAACGCCAGCAGCATAAAATACAATATAAATACAACAGCTTTTCCATCATATAAAACGAATAATTGCAACCAGTATGAAAGTTATGGTCATTTCTGCGTTCCGGACAACCTAGGCTCCACTCTATGGCGTCCTTCCACTACATCGAATAGCTACGGCCTCAGAAGTCAACGCCTGAAGCATAAAATACAATAAAAATACAACAGCCTTTCCTTCCTATAACAGGAATAATTGCAACCCGTGTGAAAGTGATGGTCATTTGTATGTTCCAGGCAACCTAGGCTTCACTCTTGGGCGTTGCTCCACCAGATCGAATAGTTAGGGCCTTAGAAGTCAACGCCAGAAGCATAAAATACAATATAAGTACAACAGTTTTTCCATCGTATAAAATGTACAATTGCAAACACTGCGAAAGTAATGGTCATTCCACGTTCCGGGCAACCTAGGCGTCACTCTAGTGCGTTGCTCCACTACATCTACTAGCTACGGCCTTAGACGTCATCGACAGAATCATAAAATACAATAAAGATGCAACAGCTTTTCCATCGTATAAAACGAATAATTGCAACCAGTGTGAAAGTTATTGTCATTTCTACGTTCCCGGCAACCTAGGCTTCACCCCAAGGCGTTGTTCCACCACATCGAATAGTTAGGGCCTAAGAAGTCGACGCCAGAAGCATAAGATACAATATAAATACAACAGTTTTTCCATCATATAAAACGAATAATTGCAACCAGTATGAAGGCTATGGTCATTTCTACTTTACGGGCAACCTAGGCCACACCCTAGGGCGTTGCTCCTACAGATTGAATAGTTAGGGCCTTAGAAGTCATTGCCCGAAGCATAAAATGCAATAAAAATACAACAGTTTTTCCATCATATAACAGGAATATTAGCAACCAGTATGAAAGTGATGGTAATTTCTACGTTCCGGGCAACTTAGGCTTCACTCTAGGGCGTTGCTCCACCAGATCGAATAGTTAGTGCCTTAGAAGTCAACGCCCGAACCATCAAATGCAAAAAAAATACAACAGTGTTTCCACCATATAACAGGAATAATTGCAACCAATTTGGAAAGTGATGGCCAATTCCACGTTCCGGGCAACGTAGGCTCCACTCTCGGGCGTTGCTCCACCAGATCGAATAGTTAGTGCCTTAGAAGTCAACGCCAGAAGCATAAAATACAATATAAATACAACAGCTTTTCCATCGTATAAAACGAATAATTGCAACCAGTATGAAACTTATGGTCATTTCTACTTTCCGAGCAACCTAGGCTTCACCCTAGGGCGTTGCTCCCACAGATTGAACAGTTAGGGCCTTAGAAGTCTACGCCCGAACCATAAAATGCAAAAAAAATACAACAGTGTTTCCATCATATAACAGGAATAATTGCGACCAGTTTGAAAGTGATGGACAATTCTACGTTCCGGGCAACCTAGGCTTCACTCTAGGGCGTTGCCCCAACAGATCGAATAGTTAGGGCCTTAGAAGTCAACGCCCGATGCATAAAATACAATATAAATACAACAGTTTTTCCATCATATAAAACGAATAATTTCAACCAGTATGAAGGCTATGGTCATTTCTACTTTACGGGCAACCTAGGCTACACCCTAGGGCGTTGCTCCTACAGATTGAATAGTTAGGGCCTTTGAAGTCATTGCCCGAAGCATAAAATGCAATAAAAATACAACAGTTTTTCCATCATATAACAGGAATATTAGCAACCAGTATGAAACTGATGGTAATTTCTACGTTCCGGGCAACTTAGGCTTCACTCTAGGGCGTTGCTCCACCAGATCGAATAGTTAGTGCCTTAGAAGTCAACGCCAGAAGCATAAGATACAAAATAAATGGAACAGTTTTTCCATCGTGTAAAACGAATAATTGCTACCGGTGTGAAAGTTATGGTCATTTCTACGTTCCGGTCAACCTAGGCTTCAACATAGGGCGTTGTTCCACCAGATCGAATAGTCAGGGCCTAAGAAGTGAACGCCAGAAGCGTAAAATACAATATAAATACAACAGTTTTTCCATCGTATAAAACGATTAATTGCAACCAGTATGAAAGTTAACGTCATTTCTACTTTCCGGCAACCTAGGCTTCACCCTAGGGCGTTGCTCCAACAGATTGAATAGTTAGGACCTTAGAAGTCAATGCCCGAAGCATAAAATGCAATATAAATACAACAGTTTTTCCATCGTATAAAACGAATAATTGCAACCAGTATGAAAGTTATGGTCATTTCTACTTTCCGGGAAACCTAGGCTTCACCCTAGGGCGTTGCTTCAACAGATTGAATAGTTAGGGCCTTAGAAGTCAACGCCCGAAGCATAAAATACAAAATAAATAGAACAGTTTTTCCATCGTATAAAACGAATAATTGCAACCAGTATGAAAGTTATGGTCATTTCTACTTTCCGGGAAACCTAGGCTTCACCCTAGGGCGTTGCTCCAACAGATTGAATAGTCAGGGCCTTAGAAGTCAACGCCGGAAGCATAAAATGCAGTAAAATTGCAACAGTTTTTCCATCGTATAAAAGGATTAATAGCTACCAGTTTGAAAGTGATGGTCATTTCTACGTTCCGGGCAACCTAGGCTTCACTCTAGGGTGTTGCGCCGCCAGATCGAATAGTTAGGACCTTAGAAGTCAACGCCAGAAGCATAAAATACAATAAAGATGCAACAGCTTTTCCATCGTATAAAACGAATAATTGCAACCGGTGTGAATGTTATGGTCATTTCTTCATTCCGAGCAACCTAGGCTTCACCCTAGCGCGTTGCTCCAACAGATTGAATAGTTAGGACCTTAGAAGTCAATGCCCGAAGCATAAAATGCAATAAAAATACAACAGTTTTTCCATCATATAACAGGAATAATTGCAACCAGTTTGAAAGTGATGGTCATTTCTATGTTCCGGGCTACCTAGGCCTCACTCTAGGTCGTTGTTCCACCAGAACGAATTGTTAGGGCCTAAGAAGTCAACGCCAGAAGCATAAGATACAGTATAAATATAACAGTTTTTCCATCGTATAGAACGAATAATAGCAACCAGTGTGAAAGTTATGGTCATTTCTACTTTCCGCGCAACCTAGACTTCACCCTAGGGCGTTGCTCCAACAGATTGAATAGTTAGGACCTTAGAAGTCAGTGCCCGAAGCATAAAATGCAATAAAAATACAACAGTTATCCATCATATAACAAGAATAATTGCAACCAGTTTGAAAGCGATGGTCGTTTCTTCGTTCCGGGCAACCTAGGCTTCACTCTAGGGCGTTGCTCCACCACATCGAATAGTTAGTGCCTTAGAAGTCAACGCCAGAAGCATAATATACAATATAAATGCAACAGTTTTTCCATCGTATAAAACGAATAATAGCAACCAGTGTGAAAGTTATGGTCATTTCTCCGTTGCCGGCAACCTAGGCTTCACCCCAGGGCGTTGTACCACCAGATCGAATAGTTAGGGCCTAAGAAGTGAACGCCAGCAGCATAAAATACAATATAAATACAACAGCTTTTCCATCATATAAAACGAATAATTGCAACCAGTATGAAAGTTATGGTCATTTCTGCGTTCCGGACAACCTAGGCTCCACTCTATGGCGTCCTTCCACTACATCGAATAGCTACGGCCTCAGAAGTCAACGCCTGAAGCATAAAATACAATAAAAATACAACAGCCTTTCCTTCCTATAACAGGAATAATTGCAACCCGTGTGAAAGTGATGGTCATTTGTATGTTCCAGGCAACCTAGGCTTCACTCTTGGGCGTTGCTCCACCAGATCGAATAGTTAGGGCCTTAGAAGTCAACGCCAGAAGCATAAAATACAATATAAGTACAACAGTTTTTCCATCGTATAAAATGTACAATTGCAAACACTGCGAAAGTAATGGTCATTCCACGTTCCGGGCAACCTAGGCGTCACTCTAGTGCGTTGCTCCACTACATCTACTAGCTACGGCCTTAGACGTCATCGACAGAATCATAAAATACAATAAAGATGCAACAGCTTTTCCATCGTATAAAACGAATAATTGCAACCAGTGTGAAAGTTATTGTCATTTCTACGTTCCCGGCAACCTAGGCTTCACCCCAAGGCGTTGTTCCACCACATCGAATAGTTAGGGCCTAAGAAGTCGACGCCAGAAGCATAAGATACAATATAAATACAACAGTTTTTCCATCATATAAAACGAATAATTGCAACCAGTATGAAGGCTATGGTCATTTCTACTTTACGGGCAACCTAGGCCACACCCTAGGGCGTTGCTCCTACAGATTGAATAGTTAGGGCCTTAGAAGTCATTGCCCGAAGCATAAAATGCAATAAAAATACAACAGTTTTTCCATCATATAACAGGAATATTAGCAACCAGTATGAAAGTGATGGTAATTTCTACGTTCCGGGCAACTTAGGCTTCACTCTAGGGCGTTGCTCCACCAGATCGAATAGTTAGTGCCTTAGAAGTCAACGCCCGAACCATCAAATGCAAAAAAAATACAACAGTGTTTCCACCATATAACAGGAATAATTGCAACCAATTTGGAAAGTGATGGCCAATTCCACGTTCCGGGCAACGTAGGCTCCACTCTCGGGCGTTGCTCCACCAGATCGAATAGTTAGTGCCTTAGAAGTCAACGCCAGAAGCATAAAATACAATATAAATACAACAGCTTTTCCATCGTATAAAACGAATAATTGCAACCAGTATGAAACTTATGGTCATTTCTACTTTCCGAGCAACCTAGGCTTCACCCTAGGGCGTTGCTCCCACAGATTGAACAGTTAGGGCCTTAGAAGTCTACGCCCGAACCATAAAATGCAAAAAAAATACAACAGTGTTTCCATCATATAACAGGAATAATTGCGACCAGTTTGAAAGTGATGGACAATTCTACGTTCCGGGCAACCTAGGCTTCACTCTAGGGCGTTGCCCCAACAGATCGAATAGTTAGGGCCTTAGAAGTCAACGCCCGATGCATAAAATACAATATAAATACAACAGTTTTTCCATCATATAAAACGAATAATTTCAACCAGTATGAAGGCTATGGTCATTTCTACTTTACGGGCAACCTAGGCTACACCCTAGGGCGTTGCTCCTACAGATTGAATAGTTAGGGCCTTTGAAGTCATTGCCCGAAGCATAAAATGCAATAAAAATACAACAGTTTTTCCATCATATAACAGGAATATTAGCAACCAGTATGAAACTGATGGTAATTTCTACGTTCCGGGCAACTTAGGCTTCACTCTAGGGCGTTGCTCCACCAGATCGAATAGTTAGTGCCTTAGAAGTCAACGCCAGAAGCATAAGATACAAAATAAATGGAACAGTTTTTCCATCGTGTAAAACGAATAATTGCTACCGGTGTGAAAGTTATGGTCATTTCTACGTTCCGGTCAACCTAGGCTTCAACATAGGGCGTTGTTCCACCAGATCGAATAGTCAGGGCCTAAGAAGTGAACGCCAGAAGCGTAAAATACAATATAAATACAACAGTTTTTCCATCGTATAAAACGATTAATTGCAACCAGTATGAAAGTTAACGTCATTTCTACTTTCCGGCAACCTAGGCTTCACCCTAGGGCGTTGCTCCAACAGATTGAATAGTTAGGACCTTAGAAGTCAATGCCCGAAGCATAAAATGCAATATAAATACAACAGTTTTTCCATCGTATAAAACGAATAATTGCAACCAGTATGAAAGTTATGGTCATTTCTACTTTCCGGGAAACCTAGGCTTCACCCTAGGGCGTTGCTCCAACAGATTGAATAGTCAGGGGCTTAGAAGTCAACGCCGGAAGCATAAAATGCAGTAAAATTACAACAGTTTTTCCATCGTATAAAAGGATTAATAGCTACCAGTTTGAAAGTGATGGTCATTTCTACGTTCCGGGCAACCTAGGCTTCACTCTAGGGTGTTGCGCCGCCAGATCGAATAGTTAGGACCTTAGAAGTCGACGCCAGAAGCATAAAATACAATAAAGATGCAACAGCTTTTCCATCGTATAAAACGAATAATTTCAACCAGTGTGAATGTTATGGTCATTTCTACATTCCGAGCAACCTAGGCTTCACTCTAGGGCGTTGACCCAACAGATTGAATAGTTAGGGCCTTAGAAGTCAACGCCCGAACCATCAAATGCAAAAAAAATACAACAGTGTTTCCACCATATAACAGGAATAATTGCAACCAATTTGGAAAGTGATGGCCAATTCCACGTTCCGGGCAACGTAGGCTCCACTCTCGGGCGTTGCTCCACCAGATCGAATAGTTAGTGCCTTAGAAGTCAACGCCAGAAGCATAAAATACAATATAAATACAACAGCTTTTCCATCGTATAAAACGAATAATTGCAACCAGTATGAAACTTATGGTCATTTCTACTTTCCGAGCAACCTAGGCTTCACCCTAGGGCGTTGCTCCCGCAGATTGAACAGTTAGGGCCTTAGAAGTCTACGCCCGAACCATAAAATGCAAAAAAAATACAACAGTGTTTCCATCATATAACAGGAATAATTGCGACCAGTTTGAAAGTGATGGACAATTCTACGTTCCGGGCAACCTAGGCTTCACTCTAGGGCGTTGCCCCAACAGATCGAATAGTTAGGGCCTTAGAAGTCAACGCCCGATGCATAAAATACAATATAAATACAACAGTTTTTCCATCATATAAAACGAATAATTTCAACCAGTATGAAGGCTATGGTCATTTCTACTTTACGGGCAACCTAGGCTACACCCTAGGGCGTTGCTCCTACTGATTGAATAGTTAGGGCCTTTGAAGTAATTGCCCGAAGCATAAAATGCAATAAAAATACAACAGTTTTTCCATCATATAACAGGAATATTAGCAACCAGTATGAAAGTGATGGTAATTTCTACGTTCCGGGCAACTTAGGCTTCACTCTAGGGCGTTGCTCCACCAGATCGAATAGGTAGTGCCTTAGAAGTCAACGCCAGAAGCATAAGATACAAAATAAATGGAACAGTTTTTCCATCGTGTAAAACGAATAATTGCTACCGGTGTGAAAGTTATGGTCATTTCTACGTTCCGGTCAACCTAGGCTTCAACATAGGGCGTTGTTCCACCAGATCGAATAGTCAGGGCCTAAGAAGTGAACGCCAGAAGCGTAAAATACAATATAAATACAACAGTTTTTCCATCGTATAAAACGATTAATTGCAACCAGTATGAAAGTTAACGTCATTTCTACTTTCCGGCAACCTAGGCTTCACCCTAGGGCGTTGCTCCAACAGATTGAATAGTTAGGACCTTAGAAGTCAATGCCCGAAGCATAAAATGCAATAAAAATACAACAGTTTTTCCATCGTATAGAACGAATAATAGCAACCAGTGTGAAAGTTATGGTCATTTCTACGTTCCGGGCAACCTAGGCTTCACTCTAGGACGTTTCTCCAACAGATTGAATAGTTAGGGCCTTAGAAGTCAACGCCCGATGCATAAAATGCAAAATAAAAAGAACAGATTTTCCATCGTGTAAAACGAATAATTGCTACCGGTGTGAAAGTTATGGTCATTTCTACGTTCCGGTCAACCTAGGCTTCACCATAGGGCGTTGTTCCACCAGATCGAATCGTTAGGGCCTAAGAAGTGAACGCCAGAAGCATAAAATACAATATAAATACAACAGTTTTTCCATCATGTAAAACGTATAATTGCAACCAGTATGGAAGCTATGGTCATTTCTACTTTACGGGCTACCTAGGCTACACCCTAGGGCGTTGCTCCTACAGATTGAATAGTTAGGGATATAGAAGTCAACGCCGGAAGCATAAAATGCAATAAAAATACAACAGTTATCCATCATGTAACAAGAATAATTGCAACCAGTTTGAAAGCGATGGTCGTTTCTTCGTTCCGGGCAACCTAGGCTTCACTCTAGGGCGTTGCTCCACCACATCGAATAGTTAGTGCCTTAGAAGTCAACGCCAGAAGCATAATATACAATATAAATGCAACAGTTTTTCCATCGTATAAAACGAATAATAGCAACCAGTGTGAAAGTTATGGTCATTTCTCCGTTGCCGGCAACCTAGGCTTCACCCCAGGGCGTTGTACCACCAGATCGAATAGTTAGGGCCTAAGAAGTGAACGCCAGCAGCATAAAATACAATATAAATACAACAGCTTTTCCATCATATAAAACGAATAATTGCAACCAGTATGAAAGTTATGGTCATTTCTGCGTTCCGGACAACCTAGGCTCCACTCTATGGCGTCCTTCCACTACATCGAATAGCTACGGCCTCAGAAGTCAACGCCTGAAGCATAAAATACAATAAAAATACAACAGTCTTTCCTTCCTATAACAGGAATAATTGCAACCCGTGTGAAAGTGATGGTCATTTGTATGTTCCAGGCAACCTAGGCTTCACTCTAGGGCGTTGCTACACCAGATCGAATAGTTAGGGCCTTAGAAGTCAACGCCAGAAGCATAAAATACAATATAAGTACAACAGTTTTTCCATCGTATAAAATGTACAATTGCAAACACTGCGAAAGTAATGGTCATTCCACGTTCCGGGCAACCTAGGCGTCACTCTAGTGCGTTGCTCCACCACATCTACTAGCTACGGCCTTAGACGTCATCGACAGAATCATAAAATACAATAAAGATGCAACAGCTTTTCCATCGTATAAAACGAATAATTGCAACCAGTGTGAAAGTTATTGTCATTTCTACGTTCCCGGCAACCTAGGCTTCACCCCAAGGCGTTGTTCCACCACATCGAATAGTTAGGGCCTAAGAAGTGAACGCCAGAAGCATAAAATACAATATAAATACAACAGTTTTTCCATCATATAAAACGAATAATTTCAACCAGTATGAAGGCTATGGTCATTTCTACTTTACGGGCAACCTAGGCTACACCCTAGGGCGTTGCTCCTACAGATTGAATAGTTAGGGCCTTAGAAGTCATTGCCCGAAGCATAAAATGCAATAAAAATACAACAGTTTTTCCATCATATAACAGGAATATTAGCAACCAGTATGAAAGTGATGGTAATTTCTACGTTCCGGGCAACTTAGGCTTCACTCTAGGGCGTTGCTCCACCAGATCGAATAGTTAGTGCCTTAGAAGTCAACGCCAGAAGCATAAGATACAAAATAAATGGAACAGTTTTTCCATCGTGTAAAACGAATAATTGCTACCGGTGTGAAAGTTATGGTCATTTCTACGTTCCGGTCAACCTAGGCTTCAACATAGGGCGTTGTTCCACCAGATCGAATAGTCAGGGCCTAAGAAGTGAACGCCAGAAGCGTAAAATACAATATAAATACAACAGTTTTTCCATCGTATAAAACGAATAATTGCAACCAGTATGAAAGTTAACGTCATTTCTACTTTCCGGGCAACCTAGGCTTGGCCCTAGGGCGTTGCTCCAACAGATTGAATAGTTTGGGCCTTAGAAGTCAACGCCAGAAGCATAAAATACAATATAAATACAACAGTTTTTCCATCGTATAAAACGAATAATTGCAACCAGTATGAAAGTTATGGTCATTTCTACTTTCCGGGAAACCTAGGCTTCACCCTAGGGCGTTGCTTCAACAGATTGAATAGTTAGGGCCTTAGAAGTCAACGCCCGAAGCATAAAATACAAAATAAATAGAACAGTTTTTCCATCGTATAAAACGAATAATTGCTACCGGTGTGAATGTTATGGTCATTTCTACGTTCCGGGCAACCTAGGCTTCACCATAGGGCGTTGTTCCACCAGATGGAATAGTTAGGGCATAAGAAGTCAACGCCAGAAGCATAAAATACAATATAAGTACAACATCTTTTCCATCGTATAAAATGTATAATTGGAAACATTGCGAAAATAATGGTCATTTCTACGTTCCGGGCAACCTAGGCGTCACTCTAGTGCGTTGCTCCGACACATCTAACAGCTACGGAATTAGACGTCAACGACAGAAGCATAAAATACAATTAAGATGCAACAGCTTTTCCATCGTATTAAACGAATAATTGCAACCAGTGTGAAAGTTATTGTCTTTTCCACTTTCCGGGCAACCTAGGCTTCACCCTAGGGCGTTGCTCCAACAGATTGAATAGTTAGGAAATTAGTAGTCAATGCCCGAAGCATAAAATGCAATAAAAATACAACAGATTTTCCATCATATAACAGGAATAATTGCAACCAGTTTGAAAGTGATGGTCATTTCTACGTTCCGGGCAACCTAGGCTTCACTCTAGGGCATTGCTCCACCAGATGGAATAGTTTGTGCCTTAGAAGTCAACGCCAGAAGCATAAAATACAATATAAATACAACAGTTTTTCCATCGTGTAAAACGAATAATAGCAACCAGTGTGAAAGATATGGTCATTTCTATGTTCCGGGCAACCTAGGCTTCACCCCAGGGCGTTGTGCCACCAGATCGAATAGTTAGGGCCCAAGAACTGAACGCCAGCAGCATAAAATACAATATAAATACAACAGTTTTTCCATCATATAAAACGAATAATTGCCACCAGTACGAAGGTTATGGTCATTTCTACGTTCCGGGCAACCTAGGCTTCACTCTATGGCGTTCTTCCACCACATCGAATAGCTACGGCCTCAGAAGTCGACGCCTGAAGCATAAAATACATTAAAAATACAACAGTCTTTCCATCCTATAACAGGAATAATTGCAAGCCGTGTGAATGTGATGGACATTTGTAAGTTCCAGGCAACCTAGGCTTCACTCTAGGGCGTTGTTCCACCAGATCGAATTGTTAGGGCCTAAGAAGTCAACGCCAGAAGCATAAGATACAATATAAATATAATAGTTTTTCCATCGTATAGAACGAATAATAGCAACCAGTGTGAAAGTTATGGTCATTTCTACGTTCCGGGCAACCTAGGCTTCACTCTAGGGCGTTGTTCCACCAGATCGAACAGCTAGGGCCTAAGAAGGCAAAGCCAGAAGCATAAAATACAATATAAATATAACAGTTTCTCCATCGTATAAAACGAATAATAGCGACCAGTGTGAAAGTTATGGTCATTTCTACGTTCCCGGCAACCTAGGCTTCACCCCAAGGCGTTGTTCCACCACATCGAATAGTTAGGGCCTAAGAAGTGAACGCCAGAAGCATAAAATACAATATAAATACAACAGTTTTTCCATCATATAAAACGAATAATTTCAACCATTATGTAGGCTATGGTCATTTCTACTTTACGGGCAACCTAGGCTACACCCTAGGGCGTTGCTCCTACAGATTGAATAGTTAGGGCCTTAGAAGTCATTGCCCGAAGCATAAAATGCAATAAAAATACAACAGTTTTTCCATCATATAACAGGAATATTAGCAACCAGTATGAAAGTGATGGTAATTTCTACGTTCCGGGCAACTTAGGCTTCACTCTAGGGCGTTGCTCCACCAGATCGAATAGTCAGGGCATAAGAAGTCAACGCCAGAAGCATAAAATACAATATAAATACAACAGCTTTTCAATCGTATAAAACGAGTAATTGCAACCAGTATGAAATTTAACATCATTTCTACGTTCCGGGCAACCTAGGCTTCACCCTAGGGCGTTGCTCCAACAGATTGAATAGTTAGGGCCTTAGAAGTCGACGCCAGAAGCATAAGATACAATATAAATATAACTGTTTTTCCATCGTATAGAACGAATAATAGCAACCAGTGTGAAAGTTATGGTCAATTCTACGTACCGGGCAACCTAGGCTTCACTCTAGGGTGTTGCTCCACCAGATCAAACAGCTAGGGCTTTAGAAGTCAACGCCCGAAGCATAAAATACAAAATAAATAGAACAGTTTTTCCATTGTATAAAACGAACAATTGCTACCAGTGTAAAAGGTATGGTCAGTTCTACGTTCCGGGCAACCTAGGCCTCGCTCTAGGTCGTTGTTCCGCCAGATCGAATTGTTAGGGCCTAAGAAGTAAACGCCAGAAGCATAAGATACAATATAAATATAACAGTTTTTCCATCGTATAAAACGAATAATTGCAACCAGTATGAAGGTTAAAGTCATTTCTACTTTCCGGGCAACCTAGGCTTCACCCTAGGGCGTTGCTCCAACAGATTGAATAGTCAGAGCCTTAGAAGTCAACGCCGGAAGCATAAAATGGAATAAAATTACAACAGTTTTTCCATCGTATAAAAGGATTAATAGCTACCAGTATGGAAGTGATGGTCATTTCTACGTTCCGGGCTACCTAGGCCTCACTCTAGGTCGTTGTTCCACCAGATCGAATTGTTAGGGCCTAAGAAGTCGACGCCAGAAGCATAAGATACAATATAAATATAACTGTTTTTCCATCGTATAGAACGAATAATAGCAACCAGTGTGAAAGTTATGGTCAATTCTACGTTCCGGCATCCTAGGCTTCACTCTAGGGCGTTGCTCCACCAGATCAAACAGCTAGGGCTTTAGAAGTCAACGCCCGAAGCATAAAATACAAAATAAATAGAACAGTTTTTCCATTGTATAAAACGAACAATTGCTACCAGTGTAAAAGGTATGGTCAGTTCTACGTTCCGGGCAACCTAGGCCTCGCTCTAGGTCGTTGTTCCGCCAGATCGAATTGTTAGGGCCTAAGAAGTAAACGCCAGAAGCATAAGATACAGTATAAATCTAACAGTTTTTCCATTGTATAAAACGAATAATTGCAACCAGTATGAAGGTTAAAGTCATTTCTACTTTCCGGGCAACCTAGGCTTCACCCTAGGGCGTTGCTCCAACAGATTGAATAGTCAGGGCCTTAGAAGTCAACGCCGGAAGCATAAAATGCAATAAAATTACAACAGTTTTTCCATCGTATAAAAGGATTAATAGCTACCAGTATGGAAGTGATGGTCATTTCTACGTTCCGGGCTACCTAGGCCTCACTCTAGGTCGTTGTTCCACCAGATCGAATTGTTAGGGCCTAAGAAGTCGACGCCAGAAGCATAAGATACAATATAAATATAACTGTTTTTCCATCGTATAGAACGAATAATAGCAACCAGTGTGAAAGTTATGGTCAATTCTACGTTCCGGGCAACCTAGGCTTCACTCTAGGGCGTTGCTCCACCAGATCAAACAGCTAGGGCTTTAGAAGTCAACGCCCGAAGCATAAAATACAAAATAAATAGAACAGTTTTTCCATTGTATAAAACGAACAATTGCTACCAGTGTAAAAGGTATGGTCAGTTCTACGTTCCGGGCAAACTAGGCCTCGCTCTAGGTCGTTGTTCCGCCAGATCGAATTGTTAGGGCCTAAGAAGTAAACGCCAGAAGCATAAGATACAATATAAATATAACAGTTTTTCCATCGTATAAAACGAATAATTGCAACCAGTATGAAGGTTAAAGTCATTTCTACTTTCCGGGCAACCTAGGCTTCACCCTAGGGCGTTGCTCCAACAGATTGAATAGTTAGGGCCTTAGAAGTTAACACCGGAAGCATAAAATTCAATAAAAATACAACAGTTTTTCCATCGTATAAAAGGATTAATTGCAACCAGTTTGAAAGTGATGGTCATTTCTACGTTCCGGGCAACCTAGGCGTCACTCTAGGGTGTTGCGCCGCCAGATCGAATAGTTAGGGCCTTAGAAGTTAACGCCAGAAGCATAAAATGCAATAAAGATGCAACAGCTTTTCCATCGTATAAAACGAATAATTTCAACCAGTGTGAATGTTATGGTCATTTCTACATTCCGAGCAACCTAGGCTTCACTCTAGGGCGTTGACCCAACAGATTGAATAGTTAGGGCCTTAGAAGTCAACGCCCGAACCATCGAATGCAAAAAAAATACAACAGTGTTTCCACCATATAACAGGAATAATTGCAACCAATTTGGAAAGTGATGGCCAATTCCACGTTCCGGGCAACGTAGGCTCCACTCTAGGGCGTTGCTCCACCAGATCGAATAGTTAGTGCCTTAGAAGTCAACGCCAGAAGCATAAAATACAATATAAATACAACAGCTTTTCCATCGTATAAAACGAATAATTGCAACCAGTATGAAACTTATGGTCATTTCTACTTTCCGAGCAACCTAGGCTTCACCCTAGGGCGTTGCTCCCACAGATTGAACAGTTAGGGCCTTAGAAGTCTACGCCCGAACCATAAAATGCAAAAAAAATACAACAGTGTTTCCATCATATAACAGGAATAATTGCGACCAGTTTGAAAGTGATGGACAATTCTACGTTCCGGGCAACCTAGGCTTCACTCTAGGGCGTTGCCCCAACAGATCGAATAGTTAGGGCCTTAGAAGTCAACGCCCGATGCATAAAATACAATATAAATACAACAGTTTTTCCATCATATAAAACGAATAATTTCAACCAGTATGAAGGCTATGGTCATTTCTACTTTACGGGCAACCTAGGCTACACCCTAGGGCGATGCTCCTACAGATTGAATAGTTAGGGCCTTTGAAGTCATTGCCCGAAGCATAAAATACAATATAAATATAACAGTTTCTCCATCGTATAAAACGAATAATAGCGACCAGTGTGAAAGTTATGGTCATTTCTACGTTCCCGGCAACCTAGGCTTCACCCCAAGGCGTTGTTCCACCACATCGAATAGTTAGGGCCTAAGAAGTGAACGCCAGAAGCATAAAATACAATATAAATACAACAGTTTTTCCATCATATAAAACGAATAATTTCAACCATTATGTAGGCTATGGTCATTTCTACTTTACGGGCAACCTAGGCTACACCCTAGGGCGTTGCTCCTACAGATTGAATAGTTAGGGCCTTAGAAGTCATTGCCCGAAGCATAAAATGCAATAAAAATACAACAGTTTTTCCATCATATAACAGGAATATTAGCAACCAGTATGAAAGTGATGGTAATTTCTACGTTCCGGGCAACTTAGGCTTCACTCTAGGGCGTTGCTCCACCAGATCGAATAGTTAGTGCCTTAGAAGTCAACGCCAGAAGCATAAGATACAAAATAAATGGAACAGTTTTTCCATCGTGTAAAACGAATAATTGCTACCGGTGTGAAAGTTATGGTCATTTCTACGTTCCGGTCAACCTAGGCTTCAACATAGGGCGTTGTTCCACCAGATCGAATAGTCAGGGCCTAAGAAGTGAACGCCAGAAGCGTAAAATACAATATAAATACAACAGTTTTTCCATCGTATAAAACGAATAATTGCTACCGGTGTGAATGTTATGGCCATTTCTACGTTCCGGGCAACCTAGGCTTCACCATAGGGCGTTGTTCCACCAGATGGAATAGTCAGGGCATAAGAAGTCAACGCCAGAAGCATAAAATACAATATAAATACAACAGCTTTTCAATCGTATAAAACGAGTAATTGCAACCAGTATGAAATTTAACATCATTTCTACGTTCCGGGCAACCTAGGCTTCACCCTAGGGCGTTGCTCCAACAGATTGAATAGTTAGGGCCTTAGAAGTCGACGCCAGAAGCATAAGATACAATATAAATATAACTGTTTTTCCATCGTATAGAACGAATAATAGCAACCAGTGTGAAAGTTATGGTCAATTCTACGTACCGGGCAACCTAGGCTTCACTCTAGGGTGTTGCTCCACCAGATCAAACAGCTAGGGCTTTAGAAGTCAACGCCCGAAGCATAAAATACAAAATAAATAGAACAGTTTTTCCATTGTATAAAACGAACAATTGCTACCAGTGTAAAAGGTATGGTCAGTTCTACGTTCCGGGCAACCTAGGCCTCGCTCTAGGTCGTTGTTCCGCCAGATCGAATTGTTAGGGCCTAAGAAGTAAACGCCAGAAGCATAAGATACAATATAAATATAACAGTTTTTCCATCGTATAAAACGAATAATTGCAACCAGTATGAAGGTTAAAGTCATTTCTACTTTCCGGGCAACCTAGGCTTCACCCTAGGGCGTTGCTCCAACAGATTGAATAGTCAGAGCCTTAGAAGTCAACGCCGGAAGCATAAAATGGAATAAAATTACAACAGTTTTTCCATCGTATAAAAGGATTAATAGCTACCAGTATGGAAGTGATGGTCATTTCTACGTTCCGGGCTACCTAGGCCTCACTCTAGGTCGTTGTTCCACCAGATCGAATTGTTAGGGCCTAAGAAGTCGACGCCAGAAGCATAAGATACAATATAAATATAACTGTTTTTCCATCGTATAGAACGAATAATAGCAACCAGTGTGAAAGTTATGGTCAATTCTACGTTCCGGCATCCTAGGCTTCACTCTAGGGCGTTGCTCCACCAGATCAAACAGCTAGGGCTTTAGAAGTCAACGCCCGAAGCATAAAATACAAAATAAATAGAACAGTTTTTCCATTGTATAAAACGAACAATTGCTACCAGTGTAAAAGGTATGGTCAGTTCTACGTTCCGGGCAACCTAGGCCTCGCTCTAGGTCGTTGTTCCGCCAGATCGAATTGTTAGGGCCTAAGAAGTAAACGCCAGAAGCATAAGATACAGTATAAATCTAACAGTTTTTCCATTGTATAAAACGAATAATTGCAACCAGTATGAAGGTTAAAGTCATTTCTACTTTCCGGGCAACCTAGGCTTCACCCTAGGGCGTTGCTCCAACAGATTGAATAGTCAGGGCCTTAGAAGTCAACGCCGGAAGCATAAAATGCAATAAAATTACAACAGTTTTTCCATCGTATAAAAGGATTAATAGCTACCAGTATGGAAGTGATGGTCATTTCTACGTTCCGGGCTACCTAGGCCTCACTCTAGGTCGTTGTTCCACCAGATCGAATTGTTAGGGCCTAAGAAGTCGACGCCAGAAGCATAAGATACAATATAAATATAACTGTTTTTCCATCGTATAGAACGAATAATAGCAACCAGTGTGAAAGTTATGGTCAATTCTACGTTCCGGGCAACCTAGGCTTCACTCTAGGGCGTTGCTCCACCAGATCAAACAGCTAGGGCTTTAGAAGTCAACGCCCGAAGCATAAAATACAAAATAAATAGAACAGTTTTTCCATTGTATAAAACGAACAATTGCTACCAGTGTAAAAGGTATGGTCAGTTCTACGTTCCGGGCAAACTAGGCCTCGCTCTAGGTCGTTGTTCCGCCAGATCGAATTGTTAGGGCCTAAGAAGTAAACGCCAGAAGCATAAGATACAATATAAATATAACAGTTTTTCCATCGTATAAAACGAATAATTGCAACCAGTATGAAGGTTAAAGTCATTTCTACTTTCCGGGCAACCTAGGCTTCACCCTAGGGCGTTGCTCCAACAGATTGAATAGTTAGGGCCTTAGAAGTTAACACCGGAAGCATAAAATTCAATAAAAATACAACAGTTTTTCCATCGTATAAAAGGATTAATTGCAACCAGTTTGAAAGTGATGGTCATTTCTACGTTCCGGGCAACCTAGGCGTCACTCTAGGGTGTTGCGCCGCCAGATCGAATAGTTAGGGCCTTAGAAGTTAACGCCAGAAGCATAAAATGCAATAAAGATGCAACAGCTTTTCCATCGTATAAAACGAATAATTTCAACCAGTGTGAATGTTATGGTCATTTCTACATTCCGAGCAACCTAGGCTTCACTCTAGGGCGTTGACCCAACAGATTGAATAGTTAGGGCCTTAGAAGTCAACGCCCGAACCATCAAATGCAAAAAAAATACAACAGTGTTTCCACCATATAACAGGAATAATTGCAACCAATTTGGAAAGTGATGGCCAATTCCACGTTCCGGGCAACGTAGGCTCCACTCTAGGGCGTTGCTCCACCAGATCGAATAGTTAGTGCCTTAGAAGTCAACGCCAGAAGCATAAAATACAATATAAATACAACAGCTTTTCCATCGTATAAAACGAATAATTGCAACCAGTATGAAACTTATGGTCATTTCTACTTTCCGAGCAACCTAGGCTTCACCCTAGGGCGTTGCTCCCACAGATTGAACAGTTAGGGCCTTAGAAGTCTACGCCCGAACCATAAAATGCAAAAAAAATACAACAGTGTTTCCATCATATAACAGGAATAATTGCGACCAGTTTGAAAGTGATGGACAATTCTACGTTCCGGGCAACCTAGGCTTCACTCTAGGGCGTTGCCCCAACAGATCGAATAGTTAGGGCCTTAGAAGTCAACGCCCGATGCATAAAATACAATATAAATACAACAGTTTTTCCATCATATAAAACGAATAATTTCAACCAGTATGAAGGCTATGGTCATTTCTACTTTACGGGCAACCTAGGCTACACCCTAGGGCGATGCTCCTACAGATTGAATAGTTAGGGCCTTTGAAGTCATTGCCCGAAGCATAAAATACAATATAAATATAACAGTTTCTCCATCGTATAAAACGAATAATAGCGACCAGTGTGAAAGTTATGGTCATTTCTACGTTCCCGGCAACCTAGGCTTCACCCCAAGGCGTTGTTCCACCACATCGAATAGTTAGGGCCTAAGAAGTGAACGCCAGAAGCATAAAATACAATATAAATACAACAGTTTTTCCATCATATAAAACGAATAATTTCAACCATTATGTAGGCTATGGTCATTTCTACTTTACGGGCAACCTAGGCTACACCCTAGGGCGTTGCTCCTACAGATTGAATAGTTAGGGCCTTAGAAGTCATTGCCCGAAGCATAAAATGCAATAAAAGTACAACAGTTTTTCCATCATATAACAGGAATATTAGCAACCAGTATGAAAGTGATGGTAATTTCTACGTTCCGGGCAACTTAGGCTTCACTCTAGGGCGTTGCTCCACCAGATCGAATAGTTAGTGCCTTAGAAGTCAACGCCAGAAGCATAAGATACAAAATAAATGGAACAGTTTTTCCATCGTGTAAAACGAATAATTGCTACCGGTGTGAAAGTTATTGTCATTTCTACGTTCCGGTCAACCTAGGCTTCAACATAGGGCGTTGTTCCACCAGATCGAATAGTCAGGGCCTAAGAAGTGAACGCCAGAAGCGTAAAATACAATATAAATACAACAGTTTTTCCATCGTATAAAACGAATAATTGCTACCGGTGTGAATGTTATGGCCATTTCTACGTTCCGGGCAACCTAGGCTTCACCATAGGGCGTTGTTCCACCAGATGGAATAGTCAGGGCATAAGAAGTCAACGCCAGAAGCATAAAATACAATATAAATACAACAGCTTTTCAATCGTATAAAACGAGTAATTGCAACCAGTATGAAATTTAACATCATTTCTACGTTCCGGGCAACCTAGGCTTCACCCTAGGGCGTTGCTCCAACAGATTGAATAGTTAGGGCCTTAGAAGTCGACGCCAGAAGCATAAGATACAATATAAATATAACTGTTTTTCCATCGTATAGAACGAATAATAGCAACCAGTGTGAAAGTTATGGTCAATTCTACGTACCGGGCAACCTAGGCTTCACTCTAGGGTGTTGCTCCACCAGATCAAACAGCTAGGGCTTTAGAAGTCAACGCCCGAAGCATAAAATACAAAATAAATAGAACAGTTTTTCCATTGTATAAAACGAACAATTGCTACCAGTGTAAAAGGTATGGTCAGTTCTACGTTCCGGGCAACCTAGGCCTCGCTCTAGGTCGTTGTTCCGCCAGATCGAATTGTTAGGGCCTAAGAAGTAAACGCCAGAAGCATAAGATACAATATAAATATAACAGTTTTTCCATCGTATAAAACGAATAATTGCAACCAGTATGAAGGTTAAAGTCATTTCTACTTTCCGGGCAACCTAGGCTTCACCCTAGGGCGTTGCTCCAACAGATTGAATAGTCAGAGCCTTAGAAGTCAACGCCGGAAGCATAAAATGGAATAAAATTACAACAGTTTTTCCATCGTATAAAAGGATTAATAGCTACCAGTATGGAAGTGATGGTCATTTCTACGTTCCGGGCTACCTAGGCCTCACTCTAGGTCGTTGTTCCACCAGATCGAATTGTTAGGGCCTAAGAAGTCGACGCCAGAAGCATAAGATACAATATAAATATAACTGTTTTTCCATCGTATAGAACGAATAACAGCAACCAGTGTGAAAGTTATGGTCAATTCTACGTTCCGGCATCCTAGGCTTCACTCTAGGGCGTTGCTCCACCAGATCAAACAGCTAGGGCTTTAGAAGTCAACGCCCGAAGCATAAAATACAAAATAAATAGAACAGTTTTTCCATTGTATAAAACGAACAATTGCTACCAGTGTAAAAGGTATGGTCAGTTCTACGTTCCGGGCAACCTAGGCCTCGCTCTAGGTCGTTGTTCCGCCAGATCGAATTGTTAGGGCCTAAGAAGTAAACGCCAGAAGCATAAGATACAGTATAAATCTAACAGTTTTTCCATTGTATAAAACGAATAATTGCAACCAGTATGAAGGTTAAAGTCATTTCTACTTTCCGGGCAACCTAGGCTTCACCCTAGGGCGTTGCTCCAACAGATTGAATAGTCAGGGCCTTAGAAGTCAACGCCGGAAGCATAAAATGCAATAAAATTACAACAGTTTTTCCATCGTATAAAAGGATTAATAGCTACCAGTATGGAAGTGATGGTCATTTCTACGTTCCGGGCTACCTAGGCCTCACTCTAGGTCGTTGTTCCACCAGATCGAATTGTTAGGGCCTAAGAAGTCGACGCCAGAAGCATAAGATACAATATAAATATAACTGTTTTTCCATCGTATAGAACGAATAATAGCAACCAGTGTGAAAGTTATGGTCAATTCTACGTTCCGGGCAACTTAGGCTTCACTCTAGGGCGTTGCTCCACCAGATCGAATAGTTAGTGCCTTAGAAGTCAACGCCAGAAGCATAAGATACAAAATAAATGGAACAGTTTTTCCATCGTGTAAAACGAATAATTGCTACCGGTGTGAAAGTTATGGTCATTTCTACGTTCCGGTCAACCTAGGCTTCAACATAGGGCGTTGTTCCACCAGATCGAATAGTCAGGGCCTAAGAAGTGAACGCCAGAAGCGTAAAATACAATATAAATACAACAGTTTTTCCATCGTATAAAACGAATAATTGCAACCACTATGAAAGTTAACGTCATTTCTACTTTCCGGCAACCTAGGCTTCACCCTAGGGCGTTGCTCCAACAGATCGAATACTTAGGGCCTTAGAAGTCAACAGCCGAAGCATAAAATACAAAATAAATAGAACTGTTTTTCCATCGTATAAAACGAATAATTGCTACCGGTGTGAAAGTTATTTCCATTTCTACGTTCCGGGCAACCTAGGCTTCACCCTTGGGCGTTGTTCCACCAGATGGAATAGTTATGGCATAAGAAGTCAACGCCAGACGCATAAAATACAATATAAGTACAACACTTTTTCCATCGTATAAAATTAATAATTGCAAACATTGCGAAAATAATGGTCATTTCTACGTTCCGGGCAACCTAGGCGTCACTCTAGTGCGTTGCTCCAACACATCTAATAGCTACGGCCTTAGACGTCAACGACAGAAGCATAAAATACAATTAAGATGCAACAGCTTTTCCATCGTATTAAACGAATAATTGCAACCAGTGTGAAAGTTATTGTCTTTTCCACTTTCCGGACAACCTAGGCTTCACCCTAGGGCGTTGCTCCAACAGATTGAATAGTTAGGACCTTAGTAGTCAATGCCCGAAGCATAAAATGCAATATAAATACAACAGTTTTTCCATCATATAAAACGAATAATTGCCACCAGTATGAAGGTTATGGTCATTTCTACGTTCCGGGCAACCTAGGCTTCACTCTATGGCGTTCTTCCACCACATCGAATAGCTACGGTCTCAGAAGTCGACGCCTGAAGCATAAAATACATTAAAAATACAACAGTCTTTCCATCCCATAACAGGAATAATTGCAAGCCGTGTGAAAGTGATGGTCATTTGCACGTTCCAGGCAACCTAGGCTTCACTCTAGGGCGTTGTTCCACCAGATCGAATTGTTAGGGCCTAAGAAGTCAACGCCAGAAGCATAAGATACAATATAAATATAATAGTTTTTCCATCGTATAGAACGAATAATAGCAACCAGTGTGAAAGTTATGGTTATTTCTACGTTCCGGGCAACCTAGGCTTCACTCTAGGTCGGTGTTCCACCAGATCGAACAGCTAGGGCCTAAGAAGACAAAGCCAGAAGCATAAAATACAATATAAATATAACAGTTTCTCCATCGTATAAAACGAATAATAGCGACCAGTGTGAAAGTTATGGTCATTTCTACGTTCCCGGCAACCTAGGCTTCACCACAAGGCGTTGTTCCACCACATCGAATAGTTAGGGCCTAAGAAGTGAACGCCAGAAGCATAAAATACAATATAAATACAACAGTTTTTCCATCATATAAAACGAATAATTTCAACCAATATGAAGGCTATGGTCATTTCTACTTTACGGGCAACCTAGGCTTGGCCCTGGGGCGTTGCTCCAACAGATTGAATAGTTAGGGCCTTAGAAGTCAACGCCAGAAGCATAAAATACAATATAAATACAACAGTTTTTCCATCGTATAAAACGAATAATTGCAACCAGTATGAAAGTTATGGTCATTTCTACTTTCCGGGCAACCTAGGCTTCACCCTAGGGCGTTGCTTCAACAGTTTGAATAGTTAGGGCCTTAGAAGTCAACGCCCGAAGCATAAAATACAAAATAAATAGAACAGTTTTTCCATCGTAAAAAACGAATAATTGCTACCGGTGTGAATGTTATGGTCATTTCTACGTTCCGGGCAACCTAGGCTTCACCCCAGGGCGTTGTGCCACCAGATCGAATAGTTAGGGACTAAGAACTGAACGCCAGCAGCATAAAATACAATATAATTACAACAGTTGTTCCATCACATAAAACGAATAATTGCCACCAGTATGAAAGTTATGGTCATTTCTACGTTCCGGGCAACCTAGGCTTCACTCTATGGCGTTCTTCTACCACATCGAATAGCTACGGCTTCAGAAGGCAGCGCCTGAAGCATAAAATACAATAAAAATACAACAGTCTTTCCATGCTATAACAGGAATAATTGCAACCCGTGTGAAAGTGATGGTCATTTGTACGTTCCAGGCAACCTAGGCTTCACTCTAGGGCGTTGTTCCACCAGATCGAATCGTTAGGGCCTAAGAAGTCAACGCCAGAAGCATAAAATACAATACATATATAACAGTTTCTCCATCGTATAAAACGAATAATAGCGACCAGTGTGAAAGTTATGGTCATTTCTACGTTCCCGGCAACCTAGGCTTCACCACAAGGCGTTGTTCCACCAGATCGAATAGTTAGGGCCTAAGAAGTGAACGCCAGAAGCATAAAATACAATATAAATACAACAGTTTTTCCATCATATAAAACGAATAATTGCAACCAGAATGAAAGCTATGGTAATTTCTACGTTCCGGGCAACCTAGGTTTCACTCTAGGGCGTTGCTCCACCAGATCGCATAGCTGGGGACTTAGAATTCAACGCCATAAGAATAAAATACAATATAAGTACAACAGTTTTTCCATCGCATAAAATGAATAATTGGAAACATTGTGAAAGTAATGGCCATCTCTACGTTCCAGGCAACCTAGGCGTCACTCTAGGGCGTTGCTCCACCACATCGAATAACTGCGGCCTTAGAAGTCAACGCCAGAAGCATAAAATACAATAAAGATGCAGCAGTTTTTCCATCGTATAACAGGAATAATTGCAACCAGTGTGAAAGTAATGGACAGTTCTACGTTCCGGGCAAACTAGGTTCCACTCTAGGGCGTTGCTCCACCAGATGGAGTAGTTAGGGCCTAAGAAGTCAACGCCAGAAACATAAAATACGATATAAATACCACAGCTTTTCCGTCGTATAAAACGAATAATTGCAACCACTGTGAAAGTTATGGTCATTTCTACGTTCCGGGCAACCTAGGCTTCACTCTGGGGCGTTGCTCCACCAGATCGAATAGATAGGGCCTTAGACGTCAACGCCCGAAGCATAAACTACAAAATAAATAGAACAGTTTTTCCATCATATAACAGGAATATTTGCAACCAGTATGAAAGTGATGGTAATTTCTGCGTTCCGGGCAACTTTGGCTTCACTCTAGGGCGTTGCTCCGCCAGATCGAATAGTTAGTGCCTTAGAAGTCAACGCCAGAAGCATAAGATACAAAATAAATGGAACAGTTTTTCCATCGTGTAAAACGAATAATTGCTACCGGTGTGAAAGTTATGGTCATTTGTATGTTCCGGTCAACCTGGGCTTCAACATAGGGCGTTGTTCCACCAGATTGAATAGTCAGGGCCTAAGAAGTGAACGCCAGAAGCGTAAAATACAATATAAATACAACAGTTTTTCCATCGTATAAAACGAATAATTGCTATCAGTGTGGAAGTTATGGTAATTTCTACGTTCCGGGCAATCTAGATTTCACTCTAGGGCGTTGCTCCACCAGATCGCAAAGCTATGGTATTAGAATTCAACGCCATAAGAATAAAACACAATATAAGTACAACAGTTTTTCCATGGTATAAAATGAATAATAGCAACCAGTGTGAAAGTTATGGACATTTCTACGTTCCGGGCAACCTAGGCTTCACTCTAGGGCGTTGTTCCACCAGATCGAACAGCTAGGGCCTAAGAAGGCAAAGCCAGAAGCATAAAATACAATATAAATATAACAGTTTCTCCATCGTATAAAACGAATAATAGCGACCAGTGTGAAAGTTATGGTCATTTCTACGTTCCCGGCAACCTAGGCTTCACTCTGGGGCGTTGCTCCACCAGATCGAATAGATAGGGCCTTAGAAGTCAACGCCCGAAGCATAAACTACAAAATAAATAGAACAGTTTTTCCATTGTATAAAACGTATAATTGCTACCAGTGTGAAAGTTATGGTCATTTCTACGTGCCCGGCAACCTAGGCTTCACTCTAGGCCGTTGCTCCACCAGATCGAATAGTTAGGGCCTTAGAAGTCAACGCCAGAGGCAGAAAATACAATAAAGATGCAACAGTTTTTCCATCGTATAAAACGAGTAATTGAAACCAGTGGAGAAGTAATGGTCATTTCTACGTTCCGGGCAACCTAGGCTTCACCCTAGGGCGCTGATCCACCAGATCGAATAGTTGGTGCCCTAGAAGTCGGCGCCAGAAGCATAAAATACAATATGAATGCAAGAGTTTTTCCATCCTATAAAACGAATAATTGCAACAAGTATGATAGTTATGGTCATTTCTACTTTCCGGGCAACCTAGGCTTGACCCTAGGGCGTTGTTCCAACAGATTGAATAGTTAGGGCCTTAGAACTCAACTCCCGAAGCATGAAATACAAAATAAATAGAACAGTTGTTCCATCGTATAAAACGAATAATTGCTATCAGTGTGAAAGTTATGGTCATTTCTACGTTCCGGGCAACCTAGGCTTCACCCCAGGGCGTTGTGCCACCAGATCGAATAGTTAGGGCCTAAGAACTGAACGCCAGCAGCATAAAATACAATATAATTACAACAGTTTTTCCATCACATAAAACGAATAATTGCCACCAGTATGAAAGTTATGGTCATTTCTACGTTCCGGGCAACCTAGGCTTCACTCTATGGCGTTCTTCCACCACATCGAATAGCTACGGCTTCGGGAAGTCAGCGCCTGAAGCATAAAATACAATAAAAATACAACAGTCTTTCCATCCTATAACAGGAATAATTGCAACCCGTGTGAAAGTGATGGTCATTTGTACGTTCCAGGCAACCTAGGCTTCACTCTAGGGCGTTGTTCCACCAGATCGAATTGTTAGGGCCTAAGAAGTCAACGCCAGAAGCATAAGATACAATATAAATATAACAGTTTTTCCATCGTATAGAACGAATAATAGCAACCAGTTTGAAAGTAATGGTCATTTCTACGTTCCGGACAACCTAGGCTTCACTCTAGGGCGTTGCTCCACCACATCGAATAGGTACGGCCTTAGAAGTCAACGCTAGAAGCATAAAATACAATAAAAATGCAACAGTTTTTCCATCGTATAGCATGAATAATTGCTACCAGTGTGAAAGTTATGGTCATTTCTACGTTCCGAGCAACCTAGGCGTCACTCTAGGGCGTTGCTCCACCACGTCTAATAGCTACGGCCTTCGAAGTCAACGCCAGAAGCATAAAGTACAATATAAATACAACAGCTTTTCCATCGTATAAGACGAATTATTGCAACCAGTGTGAAATTTATGGTCATTTCTCCGTTCCGGGCATCCTAGACTTAACTCTGAGGCATTGCTCCACCAGATCGAATAGCTACGACCTTAGAGGTCAAAGCCAGAAGCAGAAAATACAATAAAAATGCAACAGTTTTTCCATCGTATAGCATGACAAATTGCAACCAGTATGAAAGTAATGATCATTTCGACGTTTCGGGCATCCTAGACTTAACTCTGATGCGTTGCTACACCAGATCGAAGAGTTGGGGTCGTAGAAGTGAGCGCCAGAAGCATAAACTACAAAATAAATGGAAGAGTCTTTCCATCGTATAAAACGAATAATTGCAACCTGTGTGTAGGTTATGGTCATATATACGTTCCGGGCAACCTAGGCTTCACTGTAGGGTGTTGCTCCACCAGATCGAATAGTTAGGGCCTAAGAAATCAACGTCAGAAGCATAAAATGCAATATAAGTATAACAGTTTTTCCATCGTATAAAACGAATAATTGCAACCAGTATGAAAGTTAACGTCATTTCTACTTTCCGTGCAACCTAGGCTTGGCCCTAGGGCGTTGCTCCAACAGATTGAATAGTTAGGGCCTTAGAAGTCAACGCCAGAAGCATAAAATACAATATAAATACAACAGTTTTTCCATCGTATAAAACGAATAATTGCAACCAGTATGAAAGTTATGGTCATTTCTACTTTCGGGGAACCTAGGCTTCACCCTAGGGCATTGCTTCAACAGATTGAATAGTTAGGGCCTTAGAAGTCAACGCCCGAAGCATAAAATACAAAATAAATAGAACAGTTTTTCCATCGTATAAAACGAATAATTGCTACCGGTGTGAATGTTATGGTCATTTCTACGTTCCGGGCAACCTAGGCTTCACCATAGGGCGTTGCTCCACCAGATGGAATAGTTAGGGCATAAGAAGTCAACGCCAGAAGCATAAAATACAATATAAATACAACAGCTTTTCAACCGTATAAAACGAGTAATTGCAACCAGTATGAAAGTTAACATCATTTCTACGTTCCGGGCAACCTAGGCTTCACCATAGGGCGTTGCTCCAACAGATTGAATAGTTAGGGCCTTAGAAGTCAACGCCGGAAGCATAAAATGCAATAAAAATACAACAGTTTTTCCATCGTATTATAGGATTAATAGCTATCAGTATGGAAGTGATGGTCATTTCTACGTTCCGGGCTACCTAGGCCTCACTCTAGGTCGTTGTTCCACCAGATCGAATTGTTAGGGCCTAAGAAGTCAACGCCAGAAGCATAAGATACAATACAAATATAACTGTTTTTCCATCGAATAGAACGAATAATAGCAACCAGTGTGAAAGTTATGGTCAATTCTACGTTCCGGGCAACCTAGGCTTCACTCTAGGGCGTTGCTCCACCAGATCAAACAGCTAGGGCTTTAGAAGTCAACGCCCGAAGCATAAAATACAAAATAAATAGAACAGTTTTTCCATTGTATAAAACGAACAATTGCTACCAGTGTAAAAGGTATGGTCAGTTCTACGTTCCGGGCAACCTAGGCCTCGCTCTAGGTCGTTGTACCGCCAGATCGAATTGTTAGGGCCTAAGAAGTAAACGCCAGAAGCATAAGATACAATATAAATATAACAGTTTTTCCATCGTATAGAACGAATAATAGCAACCAGTGTGAAAGTTAACGTCATTTCTACTTTCCGGGCAACCTAAGCTTCACCCTAGGGCGTTGCTCCACCAGATCGAATAGCTAGGACCTTAGAAGTCGAAGCCAGAAGCATAAAATGCAATATTAATACAACAGTTTTTCTATCGCATAAAACGAATAATTGCTACCGGTGTGAAAGTTATGGTCATTTCTACGTTCCGGGCAACCTAGGCTTCACCCTAGGGCGTCGTTCCAACAGATTGAATAGCTAGGGCCTTAGAAGTCAACCCCCGAAGCACGAAATACAAAATAAATAGAACAGTTGTTCCATCGTATAAAACGAATAATTGCTATCAGTGTGGAAGTTATGGTAATTTCTACGTTCCGGGCAACCTAGGTTTCACTCTAGGGCGTTGCTCCACCAGATCGCATAGCTATGGTATTAGAATTCAACGCCATAAGGATAAAACACAATATAAGTACAACAGTTTTTCCATGGTATAAAATGAATAATAGCAACCAGTGGGAAAGTTATGGTCATTTCTACGTTCCGGGCAACCTAGGCTTCACCCCAGGGCGTTGTGCCACCAGATCGAATAGTTAGGGCCTAAGAACTGAACGCCAGCAGCATAAAATACAATATAATTACAACAGTTTTTCCATCACATAAAACGAATAATTGCCACCAGTATGAAAGTTATGGTCATTTCTACGTTCCGGGCAACCTAGGCTTCACTCTATGACGTTCTTCCACCACATCGAATAGCTACGGCTTCGGGAAGTCAGCGCCTGAAGCATAAAATACAATAAAAATACAACAGTCTTTCCATCCTATAACAGGAATAATTGCAACCCGTGTGAAAGTGATGGTCATTTGTACGTTCCAGGCAACCTAGGCTTCACTCTAGGGCGTTGCTCCACCATTATCGAATAGGTACGGCCTTAGAAGTCAACGCTAGAAGCATAAAATACAATAAAAATGCAACAGTTTTTCCATCGTATAGCATGAATAATTGCTACCAGTGTGAAAGTTATGGTCATTTCTACGTTCCGAGCAACCTAGGCGTCACTCTAGGGCGTTGCTCCACCACGTCTAATAGCTACGGCCTTTGAAGTCAACGCCAGAAGCATAAAGTACAATATAAATACAACAGCTTTTCCATCGTATAAGACGAATTATTGCAACCAGTGTGAAATTTATGGTCATTTCTCCGTTCCGGGCATCCTAGACTTAACTCTGAGGCATTGCTCCACCAGATCGAATAGCTACGACCTTAGAGGTCAAAGCCAGAAGCAGAAAATACAATAAAAATGCAACAGTTTTTCCATCGTATAGCATGACAAATTGCAACCAGTATGAAAGTAATGATCATTTCGACGTTTCGGGCATCCTAGACTTAACTCTGATGCGTTGCTACACCAGATCGAAGAGTTGGGGTCGTAGAAGTCAGCGCCAGAAGCATAAACTACAAAATAAATGGAACAGTCTTTCCATCGTATAAAACGAATAATTGCAACCTGTGTGAAGGTTATGGTCATTTCTACGTTCCGGGAAACCTAGGCTTCACTCTAGAGCGTTGCTCCACCAGATCGAATAGTTACGGCCTTAGAAGTCAACGCCATTAGCATAAAATACAATAAAGATGCAACATTTCTTCCATCGTATAACAGGAATAATTGCAACCAGTGTGAAGGTAATGGTATGTCCTACGTTCCGGGAGACCTAGGCCTCACTCTAGGGCGTTGCTAAACCAGATCGAATAGTTAAGGCCTTAGGCGGCATCGCCCGAAGCATCAAATACAAAATAAATGGAACAGTTTTTCCATTGTATAAAACGAATAATAGCAACCAGTGTGAAAGTTATGGTCATTTCTACGTTCCGGGTAATCCAGGTTTCACTCTAGGGCGTTGCTCCACCAGATCGAATAGCTAGGGACTTAGAATTCAACGCCAGAAGAATAAAATACAATCTAAGTACAACAGCTTTTCCACCGAATAAAATGAATAATTGCATACATTGTGAAAGCAATGGTCATTACTACGTTCCGGGCAACCTAGGCTTCACTCTATGGCGTTGCTCCACCAGATCGAGTAGCTAGGGACTTAGAATTCAATGCCAGAAGCATAAAATGCAATATATATATATACCAGCTTTTCCATGTATAAAACGAATAATTGCTACCAGTGTGAAAGAGTTGGTCATTTCTACGTCCCGGGCAACCTAGGCTTCACCCTAGGGTGTTGTTCCACCAGATGGAACAGTTAGGGCCTAAGAAGTCAACGCCAGAAGCATAAAATACAATAAAGATGCAACAGTTTTTCCATCGTATAACAGGAATAATTGCAACCAGTGTGAAAGATATGGTCATAACTACGTTCCGGGCAACCTATGCTTCACTCTTGGACGTTGCTCCACCAGATCGAATAGCTAGGACCTTTGAATTCAAATACAGAAGCAGAAAATACAATAAAAATGTGAACAGTTCTTCAATCGTATAGCATGAGTAATTGCAACCAGTGTGAAAGTAACGATCATTTCGACGTTTCGGGCATACTAGACTTAACTCTGAGGCATTGCTCCACCATGTCGAAGTGTTAGGGCCTTGGAATTCAACGCCAGAAACATAAACTACAAAATAAATACAACAGTCTTTCAATCGTATAGAACGAATAATTGCAACCTGTGTGAAGGTTATGGTCATATCTACGTTCCGGACAAACTAGGCTTCACTGTAGGGTGCTGCTCCACCAGATCGAATAGGTAGAGCCATAGAAGTCAACGCCCGAAGCATAAAATACGATAAATATACAACAGTTTTTCCATCGTATAACAGGAATAATTGCGACCAGTGTGAAAGTGATGGTCATTTCTACGTTCCGGGCAACCTAGGCTACACTCTGGGGCGTTGTTCCACCAGATCGAATAGTTAGGGCCTAAGAAGTCAACGGCAGAAGCATAAAATACAATATAAATATAACAGTTTTTCCATCGTATAAAACGAATAATAGCAACCAGTGTGAAAGCTATGGTCATTTCTACGTTCCGGGCAAGCTAGGCTTCACTCTAGGCCGTTGCTCCACCAGATCGAATAGTTAGGGCCTTAGAGGTCAACGCCTGAAGCATAAAATATAAAATAAATAGAACAGCTGTTCCATGTATAAAACGAATAATTGTTTCCAGTGTGAAAGTTATGGTCATTTCTACGTTCCGGGCAACCTAGGCTTCGCCATAGGGGGTTGCTCCACCAGATGGAATAGTTGGGGCCTAAGAAGTCAACGCCAGAGGCATAAAATACGATATAAATACAACAGCTTTTCCATCGTATAATACGAATAATGGCAACCAGTGTGAAAGTTATGGTCATTTCTACGTTCCGGGCAACCTAGGCTTCACTCTAGGCTGCTGCTCCACCAGATCGAATAGCTAGGGCCTTAGAAGTCAACGCCCGAAGCATAAAATACAATAAAAATACAACAATTTTTCTATCGTATAACAGGAATAATTGCAACCAGTGTGAAAGTGATGGTCACTTCTACGATCCGGGTAACCCAGGTTGCACTCTAGGGCATTACTCCACCACATCGAATAGCCACGGCCGTAGAAGTCAACGCCTGGAGCATAAAATGCAATAAAAATACAACAGTTTTTTCATCGTATAACAGGAATAATTGCAGCAAGCGTGAAGGTAATGGTCATTTCGACGTTCCGGGCACCCTAGGCATCACTCTTGGGCGTTGTTCCACCAGATGGAATAGTTAGGCACTAAGATGTCAGCGCCAGAAGCATAAAATACGATATAAATACAACAGCTTTTCCATCGTATAAAACGAATAATGGTAACTAGTGTGAAAGTTATGGTCATTTCTACGTTCCGGCAACCAAGGCTTCACTCTAGGACGATGCTCCTCCAGATCGAATAGTTAGGGCCTAAGAAGTCAACGCCAGAAGCATAAAATACAATAAAGATGCAACAGTTGTTCCATCGTTTAACAGGAATAATTGCAAACAGTGTGAAAGTACAGGTCATTTCTACGTTCCGGGTAATCCAGGTTTCACTCTAGGGCGGTGCTCCACCAGGTTAAATAGTTAGGGCCTAAGAAGTCAACGCCAGAAGCATAAAATACAATATAAATACAACAGCCTTTCCATCGTATATAATGTATATTTGCAAACAGTGTGAAAGTAATGGTCATTTCTACGTTCCTGGCGATCTAGGCTTCACTCTAGGGCGTTGCTCCACCAGATCGAATAGCTAGGGACTTAGAATTCAATGCCAGAAGCATAAAATGCAATATATATATAACAGCTTTTCCATGTATAAAACGAATAATTGCTACCAGTGTGAAAGAGTTGGTCATTTCTACGTTCCGGGCAACCTAGGATTCACCCTAGGGCGTTGTTCCACCAGATGGAACAGTTAGGGCCTAAGAAGTCAACGCCAGAAGCATAAAATACAATAAAGATGCAACAGTTTTTCCATCGTATAACAGGAATAATTGCAACCAGTGTGAAAGATATGGTCATTACTACGTTCCGGGCAACCTAGGCTTCACACTTGGACGTTGCTCCACCAGATCGAATAGCTAAGACCTTTGAATTCAAATACAGAAGCAGAAAATACAATAAAAATGCAACAGTTCTTCAAACGTATAGCATGAATAATTGCAACCAGTGTGAAAGTAACGATCATTTCGACGTTTCGGGCATACTAGACTTAACTCTGAGGCATTGCTCCACCAGGTGGAAGTGTTAGGGCCTTGGAATTCAACGCCAGAAACATAAACTACAAAATAAATACAACAGTCTTTCAATCGTATAAAACGACTAATTGCAACCTGTGTGAAGGTTATGGTCATATCTACGTTCCGGACAAACTAGGCTTCACTGTAGGGTGTTGCTCCACCAGATCGAATAGGTAGGGCCATAGAAGTCAACGCCCGAAGCATAAAATACGATAAATATACAACAGTTTTTCCATCGTATAAAACGAATAATAGCAACCAGTGTGAAAGCTATGGTCATTTCTACGTTCCGGGCAAGCTAGGCTTCACTCTAGGCCGTTGCTCCACCAGATCGAATAGTTAGGGCCTTAGAGGTCAACACCTGAAGCATAAAATATAAAATAAATAGAACAGCTGTTCCATGTATAAAACGAATAATTGTTTCCAGTGTGAAAGTTATGGTCATTTCTACGTTCCGGGCAACCTAGGCTTCACTCTAGGCTGTTGCTCCACCAGATCGAATAGCTAGGGCCTTAGAAGTCAACGCCCGAAACATAAAATACAATAAAAATACAACAATTTTTCTATCGTATAACAGGAATAATTGCAACCAGTGTGAAAGTGATGGTCATTTCTACGATCCGGGTAACCCAGGTTGCACTCTAGGGCATTACTCCACCACATCGAATAGCCACGGCCGTAGAAGTCAACGCCTGAAGCATAAAATGCAATAAAAATACAACAGTTTTTTCATCGTATAACAGGAATAATTGCAGCAAGCGTGAAGGTAATGGTCATTTCTACGTTCCGGGCACCCTAGGCATCACTCTTGGGCGTTGTTCCACCAGATGGAATAGTTAGGCACTAAGAAGTCAGCGCCAGAAGCATAAAATACGATATAAATACAACAGCTTTTCCATCGTATAAAACGAATAATGGTAACCAGTGTGAAAGTTATGGTCATTTCTACGTTCCGGCAACCAAGGCTTCACTCTAGGACGATGCTCCACCAGATCGAATAGTTAGGGCCTAAGAAGTCAACGCCAGAAGCATACAATACAATAAAGATGCAACAGTTGTTCCATCGTTTAACAGGAATAATTGCAAACAGTGTGAAAGTACAGGTCATTTCTACGTTCCTGGCGTTCTAGGCTTCACTCTAGGGCGTTGTTCCACCAGATCGAATAGTTAGGGCCTAAGAAGTCAACGCCAGAAGAATAAAATGCAATATAAGTACAACAGTTTACCATCGTATAAAACGAATAATTGCAAACATTGTGAAAGTAATGGTCATTTCTACGTGCCGGGCAACCTAGGCGTCACTCTAGGGCGTTGTTCCACCACAGCTAAAAGCTACGGCCTTAGAAGTCAACGCCAGAAGCATAAAATACAATAAATATGCAACTGATTTTCCATCGTATAGCATGACTAATTGCAACCAGTGCGAAAGTAATGACCATTTCTACGTTTCGGGGATCCTAGGCTTAACTCTGAGGCGTTGCTCCACCAAATCGAAGAGATAGAGCCCTAGATGTCAACGCCAGAAGCATAAAATACAATATAAATACAACATCTTTGCCATCGTATAAAGTGAATTATTGCAAACAGTGTGTAGGTAATGGTCATTACTACGTTCCGATCAACCTAGGCTTCACTGTAGGGTGTTGCTCCGCCACATCGAATAGGTAGGGCCTTAGAAGTCAACGCAAGAAGCATAAAATACAAAATAAATAGAAGAGATTTTCCATGTATAAAACGAATAATTGCTACCAGTGTGAAAGTTATGGTCATTTCTACGTTCCGGGCAACCTAGGCTTCACTCCAGGGCGTTGATCCACCAGATGGAATAGTTAGGGCCTAAGAAGTCAACGCCAGAAGCATAAAATACGATATAAATACAACAGCTTTTCCATCATATAACACGAGTAATGGTAACCAGTGTGAAAGTTATGGTCATTTCTACGTTCCGGGCAACCTAGGCTTCACTCTAGGACGTTGCTCCACCAGATCGAATAGTTAGGGCCTAAGAAGTCAACGCCAGAAGCATAAAATACACTAAAGATGCAACAGTTTTTCCATCGTATAACAGGAGTAATTGCAACCAGTGTGAATGTAATGGTCATTTGTACGTTCCGGGCAACCTAGGCTTCACTCTAGGGCGTTGTTCCGCCAGATGGAATAGTTAGGGCCTAAGAAGTCAACGCCAGAAGCATAAAATACGATATAAATACAACAGCTTTTCCATCGTATAAAACAAATAATTGCAACCAGTGTGAAAGTTATGGTCATTTCTACATTCCGGGCAACCTAGGCTTCACTGTATGGCGTTCTTCCACCACATCGAATAGCTACGGCCTCAGAAGTCAACGCCTGAAGTATAAAATACAATAAAAATACAACAGTCTTTCCATCCTATAACAGGAATAATTGCAACCCGTGTGAAAGTGATGGTCATTTCTACGTTCCAGGCAACCTAGGCTTCACTCTAGGGCGTTGCTCCACCAGATCAAACAGTTTGGGCCTTAGAAGTCAACGCCCGAAGCATTAAATACAAAATAAATAGAACAGTTTTTCCATTGTCTAAAACGAATAATTGCTACCAGTGTAAAAGTTATGGTCATTTCTACGTTCCGGGCAACGTAGGCTTTACCCTAGGCCGTTATTCCACCAGATCGAATAGTTAGGGCCTAAGAAGTGAACGCCAGAAGCATAAAATACAATATAAATACAACAGTTTTTCCATCATATAAAACGAATGATAGCAACCAGTATGAAAGTTATGGTCATTTCTACGTTCCGGGCAATCTAGGCTGCACTCTAGGGCGTTGCTCCACCAGATCGAATAGTTAGGGCCTTAGAAGTCCACGCCCGAAGCATAAAATACAAAATAAATAAAACTGTTTTTCCATCGTATAAAACGAAAAATTGCAAACAGTGTGAAAGGTATGGACATTTCTACGATCCGGGCTACCTAGGCTTCACTCTATGGCGTTCTTCCACCACATCGAATAGCAACGGCCTCAGAAGTCAACGCCAGAAGCTTAAATACAATATAAATATAACAGTTTTTCCATCGTATAAAACGAATAATAGAAACCAGTGTGAAAGTTATGGTCATTTCTACGTTCCGGGCAACCTAGGCTTCACTCTACGGCGATGCTCCACCAGATCAAACAGTTAGGGCCTTGGATGTCAACGCCCGAAGCATAAAATACAAAATAAATATAACGGTTTTTCCACTGTATAAAACGAATAATTGCTACAAGTGTAAAGGTTATGGTCATTTCTACGTTCCGGGCAACCTACGCTTCACCCTAGGGCGTTGTACCACCAGATCGAATAGTTAGGGCCTAAGAAGTCAACGCCAGAAGCATAAAATACCATATAAATACAACAGTTTTTCCATCGTATAAAACGAATAATTGCAACCAGTATGAAACTTATGGTCATTTCTACGTTCCGGGCAACCTAGGCTTCACTGTATGGCGTTCTTCCACCGCATCGAATAGCTACGGCCTCAGAAGTCAACGCCTGAAGTTTAAAATACAATAAAAATACAACAGTATTTCCATCCTATAACAGGAATGATTGCAACCCGTGTGAAAGTGATGGTCATTTCTACGTTCCAGGCAACCTAGGCTTCACTCCAGGGCGTTGTCCCACAAGATCGAATAGTTAGGGCCTTAGAAGTCAACGCCCGAAGCATAAAATACGATATAAATACAACAGCTTTTCCATCATATAAAACAAATAATTGCAACCAGTGTGAAAGTTATGGTCATGTTTACTTTCCGGGCAACCTAGGCTTCACCCTAGGGCGTTGCTCCAACAGATTGAATAGTTTGGGCCTTAGAAGTCAACCCCAGATGAATAAAATACATTAATGATGCAACAGCTTTTCCATCATATAAAACGAATAATTGCAACCAGTATGAAAGTTATGGTCATGTTTACTTTCCGGGCAACCTAGGCTTCACCCTAGGGCGTTGCTCCAACAGATTCAATAGTTTGGGCCTTAGAAGTCAATGCCCGAAGCATAAAATGCAATATAAATATATCAGTTCTTCCATCGTATAAAACGAATAATTGCTACCAGTGTGAAAGTTATGGTCATTTCTACGTTCCGCGCAACCTGGGCTTTAGCCTAGGGCGTTGTTCCACGAGATCGAATAGTTAGGGCCTAAGAAGTCAACGCCAGAAGCATAAAATACGATATAAATACAACAGCTTTTCCATCGTATAAAATAAATAATTGCTACCAGTGTAAAAGTTATGGTCATTTCTACGTTCCGGGCAACCTAGTCTTCACCCTAGCCCGTTGTTCCACCAGATCGAATAGTTAGGTCCTAAGAAGTGAACGCCAAAAGAATAAAATACAATATAAGTACAACAGTTTTTCCATTGTGTAAAATGAATAATTGCAACCTGTGTGAAAGTTATGGTCATTTCTACATTTCGAGCAACCTAGGCTTCACTCTAGGGCGTTGCTCCACCTGATCGAATAATTAGGGCCTTAGAGGTCAACGCCCGAAGCATTAAATACAAAATAGATAGAACAGTTTTTCCATTGTTTCAGACGAACAATTGCTACCAGTGTGAAAGCTATGGTCATTTCTACGTTCCGCGCAACCTGGGCTTTACTCTAGGGCGTTGTTCCGCCAGATGGAATAGTTAGGGCCTAAGAAGTCAACGCCAGAAGCATAAAATACGATATAAATACAACAGCTTTTCCATCGTATAAAACAAATAATTGCAACCAGTGTGAAAGTTATGGTCATTTCTACGTTCCGGGTAACCTAGGCTTCACCCTAGGCCGTTGTTCCACCAGATCGAATAGTTAGGGCCTAAGAAGTGAACGCCAGAAGCATAAAATGCAATAAAAATACAACAGTTTTTTCATCGTGTAGCAGGAATAATATGCAACCAGTGTGATAGTAGTGGTCATTTCTACGTTCCGGGCAACGTAGGTTTCACTCCAGGGCGTTGCTCCACCAGATCGAATAGTTACGGCCTTAGAAGTCCACGCCCGAAGCATAAAATACAAAGTAAATAGAACGGTTTTTCTATTGCATAAAACGAATAAATGCTACCAGTGTAAAAGTTATGGTCATTTCTACGTTCCGGGCAACCTAGGCTTCACCCTAGGGCGTTGTATCACCAGATCGAATAGTTAGGGCCTAAGAAGTGAACGCCAGAAGCATAAAATACAATATAAATACAACAGTTTTTCCATCGTATAAAACGAATAATTGCAACCAGTATGAAACTTATGGTCATTTGTACGTTCCTGGCAACCTAGGCTTCACTGTATGGCGTTCTTCCACCGCATCGAATAGCTACGGCTTCAGAAGTCAACGCCTGAAGTATAAAATACAATAAAAATACAACAGTGTTTCCATCCTATAACAGGAATGATTGCAACCCGTGTGAAAGTGATGGTCATTTCTACGTTCCTGGCGATCTAGGCTTCACTCTAGGGCGTTGCTCCACCAGATCGAATAGCTAGGGACTTAGAATTCAATGCCAGAAGAATAAAATGCAATATATATATAACAGCATTTCCATGTATAAAACGAATAATTGCTACCAGTGTGAAAGAGTTGGTCATTTCTACGTTCCGGGCAACCTAGGATTCACCCTAGGGCGTTGTTCCACCAGATGGAACAGTTAGGGCCTAAGAAGTCAACGCCAGAAGCATAAAATACAATAAAGATGCAACAGTTTTTCCATCGTATAACAGGAATAATTGCAACCAGTGTGAAAGATATGGTCATAACTACGTTCCGGGCAACCTAGGCTTCACTCTTGGACGTTGCTCCACCAGATCGAATAGCTAGGACCTTTGAATTCAAATACAGAAGCAGAAAATACAATAAAAATGCAACAGTTCTTCAATCGTATAGCATGAATAATTGCAACCAGTGTGAAAGTAACGATCATTTCGACGTTTCGGGCATACTAGACTTAACTCTGAGGCATTGCTCCACCAGGTGGAAGTGTTAGGGCCTTGGAATTCAACGCCAGAAACATAAACTACAAAATAAATACAACAGTCTTTCAATCGTATAAAACGACTAATTGCAACCTGTGTGAAGGTTATGGTCATATCTACGTTCCGGACAAACTAGGCTTCACTGTAGGGTGTTGCTCCACCAGATCGAATAGGTAGGGCCATAGAAGTCAACGCCCGAAGCATAAAATACGATAAATATACAACAGTTTTTCCATCGTATAAAACGAATAATAGCAACCAGTGTGAAAGCTATGGTCATTTCTACGTTCCGGGCAAGCTAGGCTTCACTCTAGGCCGTTGCTCCACCAGATCGAATAGTTAGGGCCTTAGAGGTCAACGCCTGAAGCATAAAATATAAAATAAATAGAACAGCTGTTCCATCGTATAAAACGAATAATGGTAACCAGTGTGAAAGTTATTGTCATTTCTACGTTCCGGCAACCAAGGCTTCACTCTAGGACGATGCTCCACCAGATCGAATAGTTAGGGCCTAAGAAGTCAACGCCAGAAGCATAAAATACAATAAAGATGCAACAGTTGTTCCATCGTTTAACAGGAATAATTGCAAACAGTGTGAAAGTACAGGTCATTTCTACGTTCCGGGTAATCCAGGTTTCACTCTAGGGCGGTGCTCCACCAGGTTAAATAGTTAGGGCCTAAGAAGTCAACGCCAGAAGCATAAAATACAATATAAATACAACAGCCTTTCCATCGTATATAATGTATATTTGCAAACAGTGTGAAAGTAATGGTCATTTCTACGTTCCTGGCGATCTAGGCTTCACTCTAGGGCGTTGTTCCACCAGATCGAATAGTTAGGGCCTAAGAAGTCAACGCCAGAAGGATAAAATGCAATATAAGTACAACAGTTTACCATCGTATAAAACGAATAATTGCAAACATTGTGAAAGTAATGGTCATTTCTACGTGCCGGGCAACCTAGGCGTCACTCTAGGGCGTTGTTCCACCACAGCTAAAAGCTACGGCCTTAGAAGTCAACGCCAGAAGCATAAAATACAATAAATATGCAACTGATTTTCCATCGTATAGCATGACTAATTGCAACCAGTGCGAAAGTAATGACCATTTCTACGTTTCGGGGATCCTAGGCTTAACTCTGAGGCGTTGCTCCACCAAATCGATGAGATAGAGCCCTAGATGTCAACGCCAGAAGCATAAAATACAATATAAATACAACATCTTTGCCATCGTATAAAGTGAATTATTGCAAACAGTGTGTAGGTAATGGTCATTACTACGGTCCGAGCAACCTAGGCTTCACTGTAGGGTGTTGCTCCGCCAGATCGAATAGGTAGGGCCTTAGAAGTCAACGCAAGAAGCATAAAATACAAAATAAATAGAAGAGATTTTCCATGTATAAAACGAATAATTGCTACCAGTGTGAAAGTTATGGTCATTTCTACGTTCCGGGCAACCTAGGCTTCACTCCAGGGCGTTGATCCACCAGATGTAATAGTTAGGGCCTAAGAAGTCAACGCCAGAAGCATAAAATACGATATAAATACAACAGCTTTTCCATCATATAACACGAGTAATTGTAACCAGTGTGAAAGTTATGGTCATTTCTACGTTCCGGGCAACCTAGGCTTCACTCTAGGACGTTGCTCCACCAGATCGAATAGTTAGGGCCTAAGAAGTCAACGCCAGAAGCATAAAATACAATAAAGATGCAACAGTTTTTCCATCGTATAACAGGAGTAATTGCAACCAGTGTGAATGTAATGGTCATTTGTACGTTCCGGGCAACCTAGGCTTCACTCTAGGGCGTTGTTCCGCCAGATGGAATAGTTAGGGCCTAAGAAGTCAACGCCAGAAGCATAAAATACGATATAAATACAACAGCTTTTCCATCGTATAAAACAAATAATTGCAACCAGTGTGAAAGTTATGGTCATTTCTACGTTCCGGGCAACCTAGGCTTCACTGTATGGCGTTCTTCCACCACATCGAATAGCTACGGCCTCAGAAGTCAACGCCTGAAGTATAAAATACAATAAAAATACAACAGTCTTTCCATCCTATAACAGGAATAATTGCAACCCGTGTGAAAGTGATGGTCATTTCTACGTTCCAGGCAACCTAGGCTTCACTCTAGGGCGTTGCTCCACCAGATCAAACAGTTGGGGCCTTAGAAGTCAACGCCCGAAGCATTAAATACAAAATAAATAGAACAGTTTTTCCATTGTATAAAACGAATAATTGCAACCAGTATGAAACTTATGGTCATTTCTACGTACCGGGCAACCTAGGCTTCACTCTAGGGCGTTGCTCTATCAGATCGAATAGTTAGGGCCTTAGAAGTCAACGCCCGAAGCATAAAATACAAAATAAATAGAACAGTTTTTCCATCGTATAAAACGAATAATTGCTACCAGTGTGAAAGTTATGGTCATTTCTACGTTCCGGGCAACCTAGGCTGCACTCTAGGGCGTTGTACCACAAGATCGAATAGTTAGGGCCTAAGAAGTGAACGCCAGAAGCATAAAATACAATATAAATACAACAGTTTTTCCATCGTATAAAACGAATAATTGCAACCAGTATGAAACTTATGGTCATTTCTACGTTCCGGGCAACCTAGGCTTCACTGTATGGCGTTCTTCCACCGCATCGAATAGCTACGGCCACAGAAGTCAACGCCTGAAGTTTAAAATACAATAAAAATACAACAGTATTTCCATCCTATAACAGGAATGATTGCAACCCGTGTGAAAGTGATGGTCATTTCTACGTTCCAGGCAACCTAGGCTTCACTCCAGGGCGTTGTCCCACAAGATCGAATAGTTAGGGCCTTAGAAGTCAACGCCCGAAGCATAAAATACGATATAAATACAACAGCTTTTCCATCATATAAAACAAATAATTGCAACCAGTGTGAAAGGTATGGTCATGTTTACTTTCCGGGCAACCTAGGATTCACCCTAGGGCGTTGCTCCAACAGATTGAATAGTTTGGGCCTTAGAAGTCAACCCCAGATGAATAAAATACATTAATGATGCAACAGCTTTTCCATCATATAAAACGAATAATTGCAACCAGTATGAAAGTTATGGTCATGTTTACTTTCCGGGCAACCTAGACTTCACCCTAGGGCGTTGCTCCAACAGATTGAATAGTTTGGGCCTTAGAAGCCAATGCCCGAAGCATAAAATGCAATATAAATATATCAGTTCTTCCATCGTATAAAACGAATAATTGCTACCAGTGTGAAAGTTATGGTCATTTCTACGTTCCGCGCAACCTGGGCTTTAGCCTAGGGCGTTGTTCCACCAGATGGAATAGTTAGGGCCTAAGAAGTCAACGCCAGAAGCATAAAATACGATATAAATACAACAGCTTTTCCATCGTATAAAATAAATAATTGCTACCAGTGTAAAAGTTATGGTCATTTCTACGTTCCGGGCAACCTAGTCTTCACCCTAGCCCGTTGTTCCACCAGATCGAATAGTTAGGTCCTAAGAAGTGAACGCCAAAAGAATAAAATACAATATAAGTACAACAGTCTTTCCATTGTGTAAAATGAATAATTGCAACCTGTGTGAAAGTTATGGTCATTTCTACATTTGGAGCAACCTAGGCTTCACTCTAGGGCGTTGCTCCACCTGATCGAATAATTAGGGCCTTAGAGGTCAACGCCCGAAGCATTAAATACAAAATAAATAGAACAGTTTTTCCATTGTATCAGACGAACAATTGCAACCAGTGTGAAAGTTATGGTCATTTCTACGTTCCGGGCAACCTAGGCTTCACTGTATGGCGTTCTTCCACCACATCGAATAGCTACGGCCTCAGAAGTCAACGCCTGAAGTATAAAATACAATAAAAATACAACAGTCTTTCCATCCTATAACAGGAATAATTGCAACCCGTGTGAAAGTGATGGTCATTTCTACGTTCCAGGCAACCTAGGCTTCACTCTAGGGCGTTGCTCCACCAGATCAAACAGTTGGGGCCTTAGAAGTCAACGCCCGAAGCATTAAATACAAAATAAATAGAACAGTTTTTCCATTGTATAAAACGAATAATTGCAACCAGTATGAAACTTATGGTCATTTCTACGTACCGGGCAACCTAGGCTTCACTCTAGGGCGTTGCTCTATCAGATCGAATAGTTAGGGCCTTAGAAGTCAACGCCCGAAGCATAAAATACAAAATAAATAGAACAGTTTTTCCATCGTATAAAACGAATAATTGCTACCAGTGTGAAAGTTATGGTCATTTCTACGTTCCGGGCAACCTAGGCTGCACTCTAGGGCGTTGTACCACAAGATCGAATAGTTAGGGCCTAAGAAGTGAACGCCAGAAGCATAAAATACAATATAAATACAACAGTTTTTCCATCGTATAAAACGAATAATTGCAACCAGTATGAAACTTATGGTCATTTCTACGTTCCGGGCAACCTAGGCTTCACTGTATGGCGTTCTTCCACCGCATCGAATAGCTACGGCCACAGAAGTCAACGCCTGAAGTTTAAAATACAATAAAAATACAACAGTATTTCCATCCTATAACAGGAATGATTGCAACCCGTGTGAAAGTGATGGTCATTTCTACGTTCCAGGCAACCTAGGCTTCACTCCAGGGCGTTGTCCCACAAGATCGAATAGTTAGGGCCTTAGAAGTCAACGCCCGAAGCATAAAATACGATATAAATACAACAGCTTTTCCATCATATAAAACAAATAATTGCAACCAGTGTGAAAGTTATGGTCATTTCTACGTTCCGGGCAACCTAGGCTTCACCCTAGGCCGTTGTTCCACCAGATCGAATAGTTAGGGCCTAAGAAGTGAACGCCAGAAGCATAAAATGCAATAAAAATACAACAGTTTTTTCATCGTGTAGCAGGAATAATATGCAACCAGTGTGATAGTAGTGGTCATTTCTACGTTCCGGGCAACGTAGGTTTCACTCCAGGGCGTTGCTCCACCAGATCGAATAGTTACCGCCTTAGAAGTCCACGCCCGAAGCATAAAATACAAAGTAAATAGAACGGTTTTTCTATTGCATAAAACGAATAAATGCTACCAGTGTAAAAGTTATGGTCATTTCTACGTTCCGGGCAACCTAGGCTTCACCCTAGGGCGTTGTATCACCAGATCGAATAGTTAGGGCCTAAGAAGTGAACGCCAGAAGCATAAAATACAATATAAATACAACAGTTTTTCCATCGTATAGCAGGAATAATTTGCAACCAGTGTGATAGTAGTGGTCATTTCTACGTTCCGGGCAACCTAGGTTTCACTCCAGGGCGTTGCTCCACCAGGTCGAATAGTTACGGCCTAAGAAGTCAACGCCAGAAGCATAAAATACGATAAAGATGCAACAGTTTTTCCATCGTATAAAACGAATAATTGCTACCAGTGTGAAAGTTATGGTCATTTCTACGTTCCGCGCAGCCTGGGCTTTACCCTAGGGCGTTGTTCCACCAGATGGAATAGTTAGGGCCTAAGAAGTCAACGCCAGAAGCATAAAATACGATATAAATACAACAGCTTTTCCATCGTATAAAACAAATAATTGCAACCAGTGTGAAAGTTATGGTATTGTTTACTTTCCGGGCAACCTAGGCTGCACTCTAGGGCGTTGCTCCACCAGATCGACAAGTTAGGGCCTTAGAAGTCAACGCCCGAAGCATTAAATACAAAATAAATAGAACAGTTTTTCCATTGTATAAAACGAATAATTGCTACCAGTGTGAAAGTTATGGTCATTTCTACGTTCCGCGCAACCTGGGCTTTACCCTAGGGCGTTGTTCCACTAGATGGAATAGCTAGGGCCTAAGAAGTCAACGCCAGAAGCATAAAATACGATATAAATTCAACAGCTTTTCCATCGTATAAAATAAATAATTGCTACCAGTGTAAAAGTTATGGTCATTTCTACGTTCCGGGCAACCTAGTCTTCACCCTAGCCCGTTGTTCCGCCAGATCGAATAGTTAGGTCCTAAGAAGTGAACGCCAAAAGAATAAAATACAATATAAGTACAACAGTTTTTCGATTGTGTAAAATGAATAATTGCAACCTGTGTGAAAGTTATGGTCATTTCTACATTTCGAGCAACCTAGGCTTCACTCTAGGGCGTTGCTCCACCTGATCGAATAGTTAGGGCCTTAGAGGTCAACGCCCGAAGCATTAAATACAAAATAAATAGAACAGTTTTTCCATTGTATCAGACGAACAATTGCTACCAGTGTGAAAGTTATGGTCATTTCTACGTTCCGCGCAACCTGGGCTTTACTCTAGGGCGTTGTTCCGCCAGATGGAATAGTTAGGGCCTAAGAAGTCAACGCCAGAAGCATAAAATACGATATAAATACAACAGCTTTTCCATCGTATAAAACAAATAATTGCAACCAGTGTGAAAGTTATGGTCATTTCTACGTTCCGGGCAACCTAGGCTTCACTGTATGGCGTTCTTCCACCACATCGAATAGCTACGGCCTCAGAAGTCAACGCCTGAAGTATAAAATACTATAAAAATACAACAGTCTTTCCATCCTATAACAGGAATAATTGCAACCCGTGTGAAAGTGATGGTCATTTCTACGTTCCAGGCAACCTAGGCTTCACTCTAGGGCGTTGCTCCACCAGATCAAACAGTTGGGGCCTTAGAAGTCAACGCCCGAAGCATTAAGTACCAAATAAATAGAACAGTTTTTCCATTGTATAAAACGAATAATTGCTACCAGTGTAAAGGTTATGGTCATTTCTACGTACCGGGCAGCCTAGGCTTCACTCTAGGGCGTTGCTCTACCAGATCGAACAGTTAGGGCCTAAGAAGTCAACGCCAGAAGCATAAAATACAATATAAATATAACAGTTTTTCCATCGTATAAAACGAATAATTGCTACCAGTGTGAAAGTTATGGTCATTTCTACGTACCGGGCAGCCTAGGCTTCACTCTAGGGCGTTGCTCTACCAGATCGAACAGTTAGGGCCTAAGAAGTCAACGCCAGAAGCATAAAATACAATATAAATATAACAGTTCTTCCATCGTATAAAACGAATGATAGCAACCAGTGTGAAAGTTATGGTCATTTCTACGTTCCGCGCAACCTTGGCTTTACTCTAGGGCGTTGTTCCACCAGATGGAATAGTTAGGGCCTATGACGTCAATGCCAGAGGCATAAAATACGATATAAATACAACAGCTTTTCCATCGTATAAAACGAATAATTGCTACCAGTGTGAAAGTTATGGTCATTTCTACTTTCCGAGCAACCTAGGCTTCACCCTAGGGCTTTGTTACAACAGATTGAATAGTTAGGGCCTTAGAAGTCAACGCCCGAAGCATAAAATACAAAATAAATAGAAGGGTTTTTCCATTGTATAAAACGAATAATTGCTACGAGTGTAAAAGCTATGGTCATTTCTACGTTCCGGGCAACCTAGGCTCCACCCTAGGGCGTTGTTCCACCAGATCGAATAGTTACGGCCTAAGTAGTCAACGCCAGAAGCATGAAATACGATAAAGATGCAACAGTTTTTCCATCGTATAAAACGGATAATTGCAAACAGTGTGAAAGTAATGGTCATTTCTACGTTCCGGGCAACCTAGGCTTCACCCTAGGGCGCTGTACCACCAGATCGAATAGTTAGGGCCTAAGAAGTGAACGCCAGAAGCATAAAATACAATATAAGTACAACAGTTTTTCCATCGTATAAAACGAATAATTGCAACCAGTATGAAACTTATGGTCATTTCTACGTACCGGGCAACCTTGGCTTCACTCTATGGCGTTGCTCTACCAGATCGAATAGTTAGGGCCTTACAAGTCAACGCCCTAAGCATAAAATACAGAATAAATAGAACAGTTTTTCCATCGTATAAAACGAATAATTGCTACCAGTGTGAAAGTTATGGTCATTTCTACTTTCCGGGCAACCTAGGCTTCACCCTCGGGCGTTGTTCCACCAGATGGAATAGTTAGGGCCTAAGAAGACAACGCCAGACGCATAAAATACGATATAAATACAACAGCTTTTCCATCGTATAAAACAAATAATTGCAACCAGTTTGATAGTGATGGTCATTTCTACGTACCGGGCAACCTAGGTTTCACTCTAGGGCGTTGCTCCACCAGATCGAATAGTTAGGGCCTTAGAAGTCAACGCCCGAAGCGTAAAATGTAAAATAAATAGAACAGTTTCTCCATTGTATAAAACGAATAATTGCTACCAGTGTGAAAGTTATGGTCATTTCTACTTTCCGGGCAACCTAGACTTCACCCTAGGGCGTTGTTCCACCAGATGGAATAGTTAGGGCCTAAGAAGTCAACGCCAGAAGCACAAAATACGATAAAGATGCAACAGTTTTTCTATCGTATAGAACGAATAATTGCAACCAGTGTGAAAGTTATGGTCATTTCTACATTCCGGGCAACCTAGGCTTCACTCTAGGGCGTTGCTCCACCAGACCGAATAGTTAGGTCCTTAGAAGTCAACGCCAGAAGCATAAAATACGATATAAATACAACAGCTTTTCCATCTTATAAAAGGAATAATTGCAAACAGTGTGAAAGTAATGGTCATTTCTACGTTCCGGGCAACCTAGGCTCCACTGTATGGCGTTCTTCCACCACATCGAATAGCTACGGCCTCAGAAGTCGACGCCTGAAGTATAAAATACAATAAAAATACAACAGTCTTTCCATCCTATAACAGGAATAATTGCAACCCGTGTGAAAGTGATGGTCATTTCTACGTTCCAGGCAACCTAGGCTTCACTCTAGGGCGTTTTTCCACAAGATCGAATAGTTAGGGCCTAAGAAGTCAACGCCAGAAGCATAAAATACAATATAAATATAACAGTTTTTCCATCGTATAAAACGAATAATAGCAACCAGTGTGAAAGTTGTGGTCATTTCTACGTTCCGGGCAACCTAGGCTTCACTCTAGGGCGTTGCTCCACCAGATCAAACAGTTAGGGCCTTAGAAGTCGACGCCCGAAGCATTAAATACAAAATAAATAGAAGAGCTTTCCATTGTATAAAACGAGTAATTGCTACCAGTGTTAAAGTTATGGTCATTTCTACGTTCCGGGCAACCTAGACTTCACCCTAGGGCGTTGCTCCAACAGATTGAATAGTTTGGGCCTTAGAAGCCAATGCCCGAAGCATAAAATGCAATATAAATATATCAGTTCTTCCATCGTATAAAACGAATAATTGCTACCAGTGTGAAAGTTATGGTCATTTCTACGTTCCGCGCAACCTGGGCTTTAGCCTAGGGCGTTGTTCCACCAGATGGAATAGTTAGGGCCTAAGAAGTCAACGCCAGAAGCATAAAATACGATATAAATACAACAGCTTTTCCATCGTATAAAATAAATAATTGCTACCAGTGTAAAAGTTATGGTCATTTCTACGTTCCGGGCAACCTAGTCTTCACCCTAGCCCGTTGTTCCACCAGATCGAATAGTTAGGTCCTAAGAAGTGAACGCCAAAAGAATAAAATACAATATAAGTACAACAGTCTTTCCATTGTGTAAAATGAATAATTGCAACCTGTGTGAAAGTTATGGTCATTTCTACATTTGGAGCAACCTAGGCTTCACTCTAGGGCGTTGCTCCACCTGATCGAATAATTAGGGCCTTAGAGGTCAACGCCCGAAGCATTAAATACAAAATAAATAGAACAGTTTTTCCATTGTATCAGACGAACAATTGCAACCAGTGTGAAAGTTATGGTCATTTCTACGTTCCGGGCAACCTAGGCTTCACTGTATGGCGTTCTTCCACCACATCGAATAGCTACGGCCTCAGAAGTCAACGCCTGAAGTATAAAATACAATAAAAATACAACAGTCTTTCCATCCTATAACAGGAATAATTGCAACCCGTGTGAAAGTGATGGTCATTTCTACGTTCCAGGCAACCTAGGCTTCACTCTAGGGCGTTGCTCCACCAGATCAAACAGTTGGGGCCTTAGAAGTCAACGCCCGAAGCATTAAATACAAAATAAATAGAACAGTTTTTCCATTGTATAAAACGAATAATTGCAACCAGTATGAAACTTATGGTCATTTCTACGTACCGGGCAACCTAGGCTTCACTCTAGGGCGTTGCTCTATCAGATCGAATAGTTAGGGCCTTAGAAGTCAACGCCCGAAGCATAAAATACAAAATAAATAGAACAGTTTTTCCATCGTATAAAACGAATAATTGCTACCAGTGTGAAAGTTATGGTCATTTCTACGTTCCGGGCAACCTAGGCTGCACTCTAGGGCGTTGTACCACAAGATCGAATAGTTAGGGCCTAAGAAGTGAACGCCAGAAGCATAAAATACAATATAAATACAACAGTTTTTCCATCGTATAAAACGAATAATTGCAACCAGTATGAAACTTATGGTCATTTCTACGTTCCGGGCAACCTAGGCTTCACTGTATGGCGTTCTTCCACCGCATCGAATAGCTACGGCCACAGAAGTCAACGCCTGAAGTTTAAAATACAATAAAAATACAACAGTATTTCCATCCTATAACAGGAATGATTGCAACCCGTGTGAAAGTGATGGTCATTTCTACGTTCCAGGCAACCTAGGCTTCACTCCAGGGCGTTGTCCCACAAGATCGAATAGTTAGGGCCTTAGAAGTCAACGCCCGAAGCATAAAATACGATATAAATACAACAGCTTTTCCATCATATAAAACAAATAATTGCAACCAGTGTGAAAGTTATGGTCATTTCTACGTTCCGGGCAACCTAGGCTTCACCCTAGGCCGTTGTTCCACCAGATCGAATAGTTAGGGCCTAAGAAGTGAACGCCAGAAGCATAAAATGCAATAAAAATACAACAGTTTTTTCATCGTGTAGCAGGAATAATATGCAACCAGTGTGATAGTAGTGGTCATTTCTACGTTCCGGGCAACGTAGGTTTCACTCCAGGGCGTTGCTCCACCAGATCGAATAGTTACCGCCTTAGAAGTCCACGCCCGAAGCATAAAATACAAAGTAAATAGAACGGTTTTTCTATTGCATAAAACGAATAAATGCTACCAGTGTAAAAGTTATGGTCATTTCTACGTTCCGGGCAACCTAGGCTTCACCCTAGGGCGTTGTATCACCAGATCGAATAGTTAGGGCCTAAGAAGTGAACGCCAGAAGCATAAAATACAATATAAATACAACAGTTTTTCCATCGTATAGCAGGAATAATTTGCAACCAGTGTGATAGTAGTGGTCATTTCTACGTTCCGGGCAACCTAGGTTTCACTCCAGGGCGTTGCTCCACCAGGTCGAATAGTTACGGCCTAAGAAGTCAACGCCAGAAGCATAAAATACGATAAAGATGCAACAGTTTTTCCATCGTGTAAAACGAATAATTGCTACCAGTGTGAAAGTTATGGTCATTTCTACGTTCCGCGCAGCCTGGGCTTTACCCTAGGGCGTTGTTCCACCAGATGGAATAGTTAGGGCCTAAGAAGTCAACGCCAGAAGCATAAAATACGATATAAATACAACAGCTGTTCCATCGTATAAAACAAATAATTGCAACCAGTGTGAAAGTTATGGTATTGTTTACTTTCCGGGCAACCTAGGCTGCACTCTAGGGCGTTGCTCCACCAGATCGACAAGTTAGGGCCTTAGAAGTCAACGCCCGAAGCATTAAATACAAAATAAATAGAACAGTTTTTCCATTGTATAAAACGAATAATTGCTACCAGTGTGAAAGTTATGGTCATTTCTACGTTCCGCGCAACCTGGGCTTTACCCTAGGGCGTTGTTCCACTAGATGGAATAGCTAGGGCCTAAGAAGTCAACGCCAGAAGCATAAAATACGATATAAATTCAACAGCTTTTCCATCGTATAAAATAAATAATTGCTACCAGTGTAAAAGTTATGGTCATTTCTACGTTCCGGGCAACCTAGTCTTCACCCTAGCCCGTTGTTCCGCCAGATCGAATAGTTAGGTCCTAAGAAGTGAACGCCAAAAGAATAAAATACAATATAAGTACAACAGTTTTTCGATTGTGTAAAATGAATAATTGCAACCTGTGTGAAAGTTATGGTCATTTCTACATTTCGAGCAACCTAGGCTTCACTCTAGGGCGTTGCTCCACCTGATCGAATAGTTAGGGCCTTAGAGGTCAACGCCCGAAGCATTAAATACAAAATAAATAGAACAGTTTTTCCATTGTATCAGACGAACAATTGCTACCAGTGTGAAAGTTATGGTCATTTCTACGTTCCGCGCAACCTGGGCTTTACTCTAGGGCGTTGTTCCGCCAGATGGAATAGTTAGGGCCTAAGAAGTCAACGCCAGAAGCATAAAATACGATATAAATACAACAGCTTTTCCATCGTATAAAACAAATAATTGCAACCAGTGTGAAAGTTATGGTCATTTCTACGTTCCGGGCAACCTAGGCTTCACTGTATGGCGTTCTTCCACCACATCGAATAGCTACGGCCTCAGAAGTCAACGCCTGAAGTATAAAATACTATAAAAATACAACAGTCTTTCCATCCTATAACAGGAATAATTGCAACCCGTGTGAAAGTGATGGTCATTTCTACGTTCCAGGCAACCTAGGCTTCACTCTAGGGCGTTGCTCCACCAGATCAAACAGTTGGGGCCTTAGAAGTCAACGCCCGAAGCATTAAGTACCAAATAAATAGAACAGTTTTTCCATTGTATAAAACGAATAATTGCTACCAGTGTAAAGGTTATGGTCATTTCTACGTACCGGGCAGCCTAGGCTTCACTCTAGGGCGTTGCTCTACCAGATCGAACAGTTAGGGCCTAAGAAGTCAACGCCAGAAGCATAAAATACAATATAAATATAACAGTTTTTCCATCGTATAAAACGAATAATTGCTACCAGTGTGAAAGTTATGGTCATTTCTACGTACCGGGCAGCCTAGGCTTCACTCTAGGGCGTTGCTCTACCAGATCGAACAGTTAGGGCCTAAGAAGTCAACGCCAGAAGCATAAAATACAATATAAATATAACAGTTCTTCCATCGTATAAAACGAATGATAGCAACCAGTGTGAAAGTTATGGTCATTTCTACTTTCCGGGCAACCTAGGCTTCACCCTCGGGCGTTGTTCCACCAGATGGAATAGTTAGGGCCTAAGAAGACAACGCCAGACGCATAAAATACGATATAAATACAACAGCTTTTCCATCGTATAAAACAAATAATTGCAACCAGTTTGATAGTGATGGTCATTTCTACGTACCGGGCAACCTAGGTTTCACTCTAGGGCGTTGCTCCACCAGATCGAATAGTTAGGGCCTTAGAAGTCAACGCCCGAAGCGTAAAATGTAAAATAAATAGAACAGTTTCTCCATTGTATAAAACGAATAATTGCTACCAGTGTGAAAGTTATGGTCATTTCTACTTTCCGGGCAACCTAGACTTCACCCTAGGGCGTTGTTCCACCAGATGGAATAGTTAGGGCCTAAGAAGTCAACGCCAGAAGCACAAAATACGATAAAGATGCAACAGTTTTTCCATCGTATAGAACGAATAATTGCAACCAGTGTGAAAGTTATGGTCATTTCTACATTCCGGGCAACCTAGGCTTCACTCTAGGGCGTTGCTCCACCAGACCGAATAGTTAGGTCCTTAGAAGTCAACGCCAGAAGCATAAAATACGATATAAATACAACAGCTTTTCCATCTTATAAAAGGAATAATTGCAAACAGTGTGAAAGTAATGGTCATTTCTACGTTCCGGGCAACCTAGGCTCCACTGTATGGCGTTCTTCCACCACATCGAATAGCTACGGCCTCAGAAGTCGACGCCTGAAGTATAAAATACAATAAAAATACAACAGTCTTTCCATCCTATAACAGGAATAATTGCAACCCGTGTGAAAGTGATGGTCATTTCTACGTTCCAGGCAACCTAGGCTTCACTCTAGGGCGTTTTTCCACAAGATCGAATAGTTAGGGCCTAAGAAGTCAACGCCAGAAGCATAAAATACAATATAAATATAACAGTTTTTCCATCGTATAAAACGAATAATAGCAACCAGTGTGAAAGTTGTGGTCATTTCTACGTTCCGGGCAACCTAGGCTTCACTCTAGGGCGTTGCTCCACCAGATCAAACAGTTAGGGCCTTAGAAGTCGACGCCCGAAGCATTAAATACAAAATAAATAGAAGAGCTTTCCATTGTATAAAACGAGTAATTGCTACCAGTGTTAAAGTTATGGTCATTTCTACGTTCCGGGCAACCTAGGCTTCACCCTAGGGCGTTGTTCAACCAGATGGAATAGTTAGGGCCTAAGAAGTCAACGCCAGAAGCATAAAATACGATATAAATACAACAGATTTTCCATCGTATAAAGCGAATAATTGCAACCAGTGTGAAAGTTATGGTCATTTCTACATTTCGAGCAACATAGGCTTCACTCTAGGGCGTTGTTCCACCTCATCGAATAGTTAGGGCCTTAGAAGTCACCGCCAGAAGCATAAAATACGATATAAATACAACAGTTTTTCCACCATATAAAACGAATAATTGCAACCAGTGTGAAAGTACTGGTCATTTCTACGTTCCGGGTAACCTAGGTTTCACTCTAGGGCGTTGCTCCACCAGATCGAATAGCCAGGGCCTTAGAAGTCAACGCCCGAAGCATAAAATACAATATAAATACAACAGCTTTTCAATCGCATAAAACGAATAATTGCAACCAGTGTGAAAGTTATGGACATTTCTACATTCCGGCCAACCTAGGCTTCACCCTAGGGCGTTGCTCCACCAGATCGAATAGTTAGGGCCTTAGATGTCAACGCCAGAAGCATAAAATGCAATAAAAATACAACAGTTTTTCCATCATATAACAGGAATAATTGCAACCATTTTGAAAGTGATGGTCATTTCTACGTACCGGGCAACGTAGGCTTCACTCTAGGTCGTTGCTCAACCAGATCGAATAGTTAGGGCCTTAGAAGTGAACGCCCGAAGCATAAAATACAAAATAAATGGAACAGTTTTTCCATCGTATAAAACGAATAATTGCTACCAGTGTGAAAGTTATGGTCATTTCTACTTTCCGGGCAACCTACGCTTCCCCCTAGGGCGTTGTTCCACAAGATGGAATAGCTAGGGCCTTAGAAGTCAACGCCAGAGGCATAAGATACAATATAAATACAACAGCTTTTCCATCGTACAAAATGAATAATACCAAACAGTGTGAAAGTAATTGTCATTTCTACGTTCTGGGCAACCTAGGCATCACTCTAGGTCGTTGCACCACCAGATCAAATAGCTAGCCACTTAGAATTAAACGCCAGAAGCATAGAATACAATAAAAATAGAACAGTTTTTCCATCGTATAACAGTAATAATTGCAATCAGTGTGAATGTAATGGTCATTTCTACGTTCCGGGCAACCTAGGTTTCACTCTAGGGCGTTGCTCCACCAGGTCGAATAGTTAGGGCCTAAGAAGTCAACGCCAGAAGCATAAAATACGATATAAATACAACAGCTTTTACATCGTATAACACTAATAATTGCAACCAGTGTGAGAGTTCTGGTCATTTCCACGTTCCGGGCAACCTAGGCTGCACCCTAGGACGTTGCTCCAACAGATCGAATAGTTAGGGCCTTAGAAGTCAATGCCCGAAGCATAAAATGCATTCAAAATACAACAGTTTTTCCATCACATAACAGGAATAATTGCAACCAGTTTGAAAGTGATGGTCATTTCTACGTTCCGGGAAACCTCGGCTTCACTCTAGGGCGTTGCTCCACCAGACCAAACAGTTAGGGCCTTAGAAGTCAACGCCCGAAGCATAAAATACAAAACAAATAGAACAGTTTTTCCATTGTATAAAACGAATAATTGCTACCAGTGTAAAAGTTATGGTCATTTCTGCGTTCCGGGCAACCTAGGCTTCACCCTAGGGCGTTGTTCCACCAGATCGAATAGTTAGGGCCTAAGAAGTGAACGCCAGAAGCATAAAATACAATATAAATACAACAGTTTTTCCATCGTATAAAACGAAAGATAGCAACCAGTGTGAAAGTTATGGTCATTTCTACGTTCCGGGCAACCCAGGTTTCACTCCAGGGCGTTGCTCCACGTGGTCGAATAGTTAGGGCCTCAGAAGTCAAGAGCCCGAAGCATAAAATACAAAATAAATAAAACAGTTTTTCCATCGTATAAAACGAATAATTGCTACCAATGTGAAAGTTATGGTCATTTCTACGTTCCGCGCAACCTGGGCTTTACCCTAGGGCGTTGTTCCACAAGATGGAATAGCTTGGGACTTAGAATTCAACGCCATAAGAATAAAATACAATATAAGTACAACAGTTTTTCCATCGTATAAAATGAATAATTGCAACCAGTGTGAAAGTTATGGTCATTTCTACATTCCGAGGAACCTAGGCTTCACTCTAGGGCGTTGCTCCACCTGATCGAATAGTTAGGGCCTTAGAAGTCAACGCCAGAAGCATAAAATACAATAATGATGCAACAGTTTTTCCATCGTATAACAGGAATAACTGCAAACAGTGTGAAAGTACTGGTCATTTCTACGTTCCGAGCAAGCTAGGCGTCACTCTAGGGCGTTGTTCCACCAGATCGAATAGCTAGGGACTTAGAATTCATCGCTAAAAGCATAAAATACATTTAAAATACAACAGTTTTTCCATCGTATAACAGGAATAATTGCAACCAGTGTGAAAGGAATGGTCATTTCTATGTTCCGGGCAACGTAGGTTTCACTCTAGCGTGTTGATCCACCAGAGGGAATAGTTAGGGCCTAAGAAGTCAACGCCAGAAGCATAAAATACAATATAAATACAACAGTTTTTCCATCATATAAAACGAGTAATTGCAACCAGTATGAAAGTTGTGGTCATTTCTACTTACCGGGCAACCTAGGCTACACCCTAGGGCGTTGCTCCAACAGATTGAATAGTTAGGGCATTAGAAGTCAACGCCAGAAGCATAAGGTACAATATAAATACAACAGCTTTTCCATCGTATAACAGGAACAATAGCAACCAGTGTGAAAGTTATGGACATTTCTACGTTCCGGTCCACCTAGGCTTCACTCTAGGACGTTGCTCCACCAGATCGAATAGTTAGGGCCTACGGAGTCAACGCCAGAAGCATAAAATACAAAAAAGGTGCAACAGTTTTTCCATCGTATAACAGGAATAACTGCAAACAGTTTGAAAGTGATGGTCATTTCTACGTTCCGGGCAACCTAGGCATCACTCTAGGGCGTTGCTCCACCAGATCGAATTGTTAGGGCCTAAGAAGTCAACGCCAGAAGCATAAAATACAATATAAGTACATCAGTTTTTCCATCGTATAAAATGAATAATTGCAAACATTGCGAAAGTAATGGTCATTCCACGTTCCGGGCAACCTAGGCGTGACTCTAGTGCGTTGCTCCACCACATCTAATAGCTACGGCCCTAGACGTCGACGACAGAAGCATAAAATACAATAAAGATGCAACAGCTTTTCCATCGTATAAAACGAATAATTGCACGCAGTGTGAAAGATATTGTCATTTCTACTTTCCGCGCAACCTTGGCTTCACCCTAGGGCGTTGCTCCAACAGATTGAATAGTTAGCACCTTAGAAGTCAATGCCCGAAGCATAAAATGCAATAAAAATACAACAGTTTATCCATCATATAACAGGAATAATTGCAACCAGTGTGAAAGTTATGGTCATTTCTACGTTCCGGGCAACCTAGACTTCACCCTCGGGCGTTGCTCCAACAGATTGAATAGTTAGGGCCTAAGAAGTCAACGCCAGAAGCATAAAATACGATATAAATACTACAGCTTTTACATCGTATAACACTAATAATTGCAACCAGTGTGAGAGTTCTGGTCATTTCCACGTTCCGGGCAACCTAGGCTGCACCCTAGGGCGTTGCTCCAACAGATCGAATAGTTAGGGCCTTAGAAGTCAATGCCCGAAGCATAAAATGCATTCAAAATACAACAGTTTTTCCATCACATAACAGGAATAATTGCAACCAGTTTGAAAGTGATGGTCATTTCTACGTTCCGGGAAACCTCGGCTTCACTCTAGGGCGTTGCTCCACCAGACCAAACAGTTAGGGCCTTAGAAGTCAACGCCCGAAGCATAAAATACAAAACAAATAGAACAGTTTTTCCATTGTATAAAACGAATAATTGCTACCAGTGTAAAAGTTATGGTCATTTGTGCGTTCCGGGCAACCTAGGCTTCACCCTAGGGCGTTGTTCCACCAGATCGAATAGTTAGGGCCTAAGAAGTGAACGCCAGAAGCATAAAATACAATATAAATACAACAGTTTTTCCATCGTATAAAACGAAAGATAGCAACCAGTGTGAAAGTTATGGTCATTTCTACGTTCCGGGCAACCCAGGTTTCACTCCAGGGCGTTGCTCCACGTGGTCGAATAGTTAGGGCCTCAGAAGTCAAGAGCCCGAAGCATAAAATACAAAATAAATAAAACAGTTTTTCCATCGTATAAAACGAATAATTGCTACCAGTGTGAAAGTTATGGTCATTTCTACGTTCCGCGCAACCTGGGCTTTACCCTAGGGCGTTGTTCCACAAGATGGAATAGCTTGGGACTTAGAATTCAACGCCATAAGAATAAAATACAATATAAGTACAACAGTTTTTCCATCGTATAAAATGAATAATTGCAACCAGTGTGAAAGTTATGGTCATTTCTACATTCCGAGGAACCTAGGCTTCACTCTAGGGCGTTGCTCCACCTGATCGAATAGTTAGTGCATTAGAAGTCAACGCCAGAAGCATAAAATGCAATATAAATACAACAGTTTTTCCATCGTATAAAACGAATAATTGCAACCAGCATGAAAGTTAACGTCATTTCTTCTTTCCGGGCAACCTAGGCTTCACCCTTGGGCGTTGCTCCAACAGATTGAATAGTTAGGGCCTTAGAAGTCAACGCCAGAATCATAAAATACAATAAAGATGCAACAGCTTTTCCACCGTATTAAACGAATAATTTCAACCAGCGTGAATGTTATGGTCATTTCTACATTCCGAGCAACCTAGGCTTCACTCTAGGGCGTTGATCCAACAGATTGAATAGTTAGGGCCTTAGCAGTCAACGCCCGAAGCATAAAATACAATATAAATACAACAGTTTTTCCATCATATAACAGGAATAATTGCAACCAGTTTGAAAGTGATGGTCATTTCTACGTTCCGTGCAAACCAGGCTTCACTCTAGGGTGTTGCTCCACCAGATCGAATAGTTAGTGCCTTATAAGTCAACGCCAGAAGCATAAAATACAATATAAATATAACAGTTTTTCCATCGTATAAAACGAATAATTGCAACCAGTATGAAAGTTATGGTCATTTCTACGTTCCGTGCAACCTAGGCTTCACTCTATGGCGTTCTTCCACTACGTCGAACAGCAACGGCCTCAGAAGACAACGCCAGAAGCATAAAATACAATAAAAATACAACAGTCTTTCCGTCCTATAACAGGAATAACTGCAACCCGTGTGAAAGTGATGGTCATTTGTACTTTCCAGGCAACCTAGGCTTCACTCTAGGGCGTTGTTCCACCAGATCGAATTGTTAGGGCCTAAGAAGTCAACGCCAGAAGCAAAAATACAATATAAGTACAACAGTTTTTCCATCGTATAAAATGAATAATTGCAAACATTGCGAAGGTAATGGTCATTCCACGTTCCGGGCAACCTAGGCTTCACTCTAGGGCGTTGCTCCACCAGATCAAACCGTTAGGGCCTTAGAAGTCAACGCCCGAAGCATAAAATACAAAATAAATAGAACAGTTTTTCCATCGTATAAAACGAAGAATTGCTACCAGTGTAAAAGTTATGGTCATTTCTACGTTCCGGGCAACCTAGGCTTCACCCGAGGGCGTTGTTCCACCAGATCGAATAGTTAGGGCCTAAGAAGTGGACGCCAGAAGCATAAAATACAATATAAATACAACAGTTTTTCCATCATATAAAACGAGTAATTGCAACCAGTATGAAAGTTGTGGTCATTTCTACTTTCCGGGCAACATAGGCTACACCCTAGGGCGTTGCTCCAACAGATTGAATAGTTAGGGCCTTAGAAGTCAATGTCCGAAGCAGAAAATGCAATAAAAATACAACAGCTTTTCCATCATATAACCGGAATAATTGCAACCAGTTTGAAAGTGTTGGTCATTTCTACGTACCGGGCAACCTAGGCTTCACTCTATGTCGTTCTTCCACCATATCGAATAGCTACGGCCTCAAAAGTCAACGCCTGAAGCATAAAATACAATAAAAATACAACAGTCTTTCCATCCTATAAGAGGAATAATTGCAACCCGTGTGAAAATTATGGTCATTTCTACGTTCCGGGCAACCTAGGCTTCACCCCAGGGCGTTGTTCCACCAGATCGAATAGTTAGGGCCTAAGAAGTGAACGCCAGAAGCATAAAATACAATATAAGTACAACAGTTCTTCCATCATATAAAACGAATGATTGCAACCAGTATGAAAGTTATGGTCATTTCTACGTTCCGGGCAACCTAGGCTTCACTCTATGTCGTTCTTCCACCACATCGAATAGCTACGGCCTCAGAAGTCAATGCCTGAAGCATAAAATACAATAAAAATACAACAGTCTTTCCATCCTATAATAGGAATAATTGCAACCCGTGTGAAAGTGCTGGTCATTTGTACGTTCCAGGCAACCTAGGCTTCACTCTAGGGCGTTGTTCCACCAGATCGAATTGTTAGGGCCTAAGAAGTCAACGCCAGAAGCGTAAGATACAATATAAATATAACAGTGTTTCCATCGTATAGAACGAATAATAGCAACCAGTGTGAAAGTTATGGTCATTTCTACGTTCCGGGCAACCTAGGCTTCACTCTAGGGCGTTGTTCCACCAGATCGAACAGCTAGGGCCTTTGAAGGCAACGCCAGAAGCATAAAATACAATATAAATATAACAGTTTCTCCATCGTATAAAACGAATAATAGCGACCAGTGTGAAAGTCATGGGCATTTCTACGTTCCCGGCAGCCTAGGCTTCACCCCAGGGCGTTGCTCCACCAGATCGAATAATTAGGGCCTAAGAAGTGAACGCCAGCAGCATAAAATACAATATAAATACAGTAGCTTTTCCATCGCATAAAACGAATAATTTCAACCAGTGTGAATATTATGGTCATTTCTACATTCCGAGCAACCTAGGCTTCACTATAGGGCGTTGATCCAACAGATTGAATAGTTAGGGCCTTAGAAGTCAACGCCCGATGTATAAAATACAATATAAATACAACAGTTTTTCCATCGTATAAAACGAATAATTGCAAGCAGTATGAAAGTTATGGTCATTTCTACTTTCCGGGCAACCTAGTCTTCACCCTAGGGCGTTGCTCCAACAGATTGAATAGTTAGGGCCTTAGAAGCCAACGGCCGAAGCATAAAATACAAAATAAATAGAACTGTTTTTCTATCGTATAAAACGGATAATTGCTACCGGTGTGAAAGTTATTTTCATTTCTACGTTGCGGGCAACCTAGGCATCACTCTAGGGCGTTGCTCCACCAGATCGAATAGTTGGTCCCTTAGAAGTCAACGCCAGAAGCATAATATACAATATAAATGCAACAGTTTTTCCATCGTATAAAACGAATAATAGCAACCAGTGTGAAAGTTATGGTCATTCCACGTTCCGGGCAACCTAGGCGTCACTCTAGTGCGTTGCTCCACCACAGCTACTAGCTACGGCCTTAGACGTCAACGACAGAATCATAAAATACAATAAAGATGCAACAGCTTTTCCATCGTATAAAACGAATAATTGCAACCAGTGTGAAAGTTATTGTCATTTCTACTTCCCGCGCAACCTAGGCTTCACCCTAGGGCGTTGTTCCACCAGATCGAATAGTTAGGGCCTCAGAAGTCAACGCCTGAAGCATAAAATACAATAAAAATACAACAGTCTTTCCACCCTATAATAGGAATAATTGCAACCCGTGTGAAAGTGGTGGTCATTTGTACGTTCCAGGCAACCTAGGCTTCACTCTAGGGCGTTGTTCCACCAGATCGAAATGTTAGAGCCTAAGAAGTCAACGCCAGTAGCATAAGATACAATATAAATATAACAGTTTTTCCATCGTATAGAACGAATAATAGCAACCAGTGTGAAAGTTATGGTCATTTCTACGTTCCGGGCAACCTAGGCTTCACTCTAGGGCGTTGTTCCACCAGATCGAACAGCTAGGGCCTAAGAAGGCAACGCCAGAAGCATAAAATACAATATAAATATAACAGTTTCTCCATCGTATAAAACGAATAATTGCTACCCATGTGAAAGTTATAGTCATTTCTACGTTCCCGGCAACCTAGGCTTCACCCTAGGGCGTTGTTCCACCAGATGGAATAGTTAGGGCCTTAGAAGTCAACGCCCGAAGCATACAATACAAAATAAATACAACAGTTTTTCCATCGTATAAAACGAGTGTAAAACCAGTGTAAAAGTTATGGTCATTTCTACGTTCCGGGCAGCCTAGGCTTCACTCTGGGGCGTTGCTCCACCAGATCGAATAGCTAGGGCCTTAGAAGTCAACGCCAGATGCATTAAATACGGTATAAATACAACAGCTTTTCCATCGTATAAAACGTATAATTGCAACCTGTATGAAAGTTATGGTCATTTCTACTTTCCGGGCAACCTAGGCTACACCCTAGGGCGTTGCTCCAACAGATTGAGTAGTTAGGGCCTTAGAAGTCAATGCCCGAAGCATAAAATGCAATAAAAATATAACAGCTTTTCCATCGTATAAAACAAATAATTGCAACCAGTATGAAAGTTAACGTCATTTCTACTTTCCGGGCAACCTAGGCTTGACCCTAGGGCGTTGCTCCAACAGATTGAATAGTTAGGGGCTTAGAAGACAACGCCGAAAGCATAAAATGCAATAAAACTACAACAGTTTTTCCATCGTATAAAAGGATTAATTGCAACCAGTTTGAAAGTGATGGTCATTTCTACGTTCCGGGCAACCTAGGCTTCACTCTAGGGCATTGCTCCACCAGATCGAATAGCTAGGGCCTTAGAAGTCAACGCCAGAAGCATAAAATACAATATAAATACAACAGTTTTTCCATCGTATAAAACGAATAATTGCAACCAGTATGAATTTTGTGGTCATTTCTACCTTCCGGGCAACCTAGGATCCACCCTAGGGCGTTGCTGCAACCGATTGAATAGTTAGGGCCTTAGAAGTCATCGCCAGAAGCATAAAATACAAAATAAATAGAACAGTTTTTCCATCGTATAAAACGAATAATTGCTACCGATGTGAAAGTTATGGTCATTTCTACGTTCCGGGCAACCTAGGCTTCACCCTAGGGCGTTGCTCCAGCACATCTAATAGCTACGGCCTTAGAAGTCAACGCCAGAAGCATAAAGTACAATATAAATACAACAGCTTTTCCATCGTATAAAATGAATAATTGCAACCAGTGTGAAAGTAATGGTTATTTCTACGTTCCGGGCAACCTAGGTTTCACTCTAGGGCGTTGCTCCGCCAGCTCGAGTAGCTAGGACCTCAGAAGTCTACGCTTGAAGCATAAAATACGATATAAATACAACAGTTTTCCCATCGTATAACAGGAATAATTGCAACCAGTGTGAAGGTAAATGTATGTCCTACGCTCCGGGCAAAATAGGCTTCACTCCAGGCCGTTGCTAAACAAGATCGAAGAGTTAGGGCCGTAGAAGTCAGCGCCAGAAACATAAACTACAAAACATGTCGGACAGTCTTTCCATCGTATAAAACGAACAATTGCAACCTGTGTGTAGGTTATGGTCATATATACGTTCCGGGCGACCTAGGCTTCACTGTAGGGTGTTGCTCCACCAGATCCAATAGCTAGGGACTTAGAATTAAACGCCAGAAGCATAAAATACAATAAAAGTACAACAGTTTTTCCATCGTATAACAGGAGTAATTGCAGCCAGTGTGAATGTAATGATATGTCCTACGTTCCGGGCAACCTAGGCTTCACTCTAGGGCGTTGTTCCACCAGATAGAATAGTTAGGGCCTAAGAAGTCAACGCCAGAAGCATAAAATACAATATAAGTATAACAGTTTTTCCATCGTATAAAACGAATAATAGCAACCAGTGTGAAAGTAATGGACATTTCTACGTTCCGGGCAATCTGTGCGTCATTCTACGGCGTTGCTCCACCACATCTAATAGCTACGGCCTTAGAAGTCAACGCCAGAAGCATAAAATACAATAAAGATGCAGCAGTTTTTCCATCGAATAACAGGAATATCTGCAAACAGTGTGAAAGTACTGGTCATTTCTACGTTCCGGGTAACCTAGGTTTCATTCTAGGGCGTAGCTCCACCACAGCTAATAGCTAGGGCCTTAGAAGTCAACGACAGAAGCATAAAATACAATATCAATACAACAGTTTTTCCATCGTATAAAACGAATAATTGCAACCAGTATGAAAGTTATGGTCATTTCTACTTCCCGGTCAACCTAGGATCCACCCTAGGGCGTTGCTGCAACCGATTGAATAGTTAGGACCTTAGAAGTCGACGCCCGAAGCATAAAATACAAAATAAATAGAACAGTTTTTCCATCGTATAAAACGAATAATTGCTACCGGTGTGAAAGTTATGGTCATTTCTACGTTCCGTGCAACCTAGGCTTCACCCTAGGGCGCTGCTCCACCAGATCGAATAGCTAGAGCCCTACAAGTCAGCGCCAGAAGCATAAAATACAATATAAATACAACAGTTTTTCCGTCGTATAAAACGAATAATTTCAACCAGTATGAAAGTTATGGTCATTTCTACGTTCCGGGCAACCTAGTCTTCACTCTATGGCGTTCTCCCACCACATCGAATAGCTACAGCCTCAGAAGTCGACGCCTGAAGTATAAAATACAATAAAGATGCAACAGTTTTTCCATCGAATAACAGGAATAACTGCAAACAGTGTGAAAGTACTGGTCATTTCTACGTTCCGGGTAACCTAGGTTTCATTCTAGGACGTAGCTCCACCAGATCGAATAGCTAGGGACATAGAATTCAACGCCAGAAACATAAAACACGATATAAATACAACAGCTTTCCATCGTATAAAACGAATTATTGCAACCAGTGTGAAAGTTATGGTCGTTTCTCCGTTCCGGGCACCCTAGACTTAACTCTGAGGCATTGCTCCACCAGATCGAATAGCTACGACCTCAGAAGTCAAAGCCAGAAGCTGAAAATACAATAAAAATGCAACAGTTTTTCCATCGTATAGCATGACAAATTGCAACCAGTATGCAAGTAATGATCATTTCGACGTTTCGGGCATCCTAGACTTAACTCTGATGCGTTGCTCCACCAGATCGAAGAGTTAGGGCCGTAGAAGTCAGCGCCAGAAGTTTAAACTACAAAATAAATGGAACAGTCTATCCATCGTATAAAACGAGTAATTGCAACCTGTGTGTAGGTTATGGTCATATATACGTTCCGGGCAACCTAGGCTTCACTGTAGGGTGTTGCTCCACCAGATCGAATAGCTAGGGACTTAGAATTAAACGCCAGAAGCATAAAATACAATAAAAGTACAACAGTTTTTCCATCGAATAACAGGAGTAATTGCAGCCAGTGTGAATGTAATGGCATGTCCTACGTTCCGGGCAACCTAGGCTTCACTCTAGGGCGTTGTTCCACCAGATCGAATAGTTAGGGCCTAAGAAGTCAACGCCAGAAGCATAAAATACAATATAAGTATAACAGTTTTTCCTTCGTATAAAACGAATAATAGCAACCAGTGTGAAAGTAATGGACATTTCTACGTTCCGGGCAACCTGTGCGTCACTCTACGCCGTTGCTCCACCACATCTAATAGATACGGCCTTAGAAGTCAACGCCAGAAGCATAAAATACAATAAAGATGCAACAGTTTTTCCATCGAATAACAGGAATAACTGCAAACAGTGTGAAAGTACTGGTCATTTCTACGTTCCGGGTAACCTAGGTTTCATTCTAGGGCGTAGCTCCACCACAACTAATAGCTACGGCCTTAGAAGTCAACGCCCGAAGCATAAAATACGATATAAATACAACAGCTTTTCCATCATATTAAATGAATAATTGAAACCAGTGTGGAAGTTATGGTCACTTCTATGTTCCGGGCAACCTAGGCTTCAATCTAGGCCGTTGATCCACCAGATCGAATAGTTAGGGACTTGGAAGTCAACGCCCGAAGCATAAAATATAAAATAAATAGAACAGTTTTTCCATCGTATAAAACGAGTAATTGCAACCAGTGTGAAAGTTATGGTCATTTCTACATTCCGAGCAACCTAGGCTACACTCTAGTGCGTTGCTCCACCAGATCGAAATGTTAGGGCCTAAGAAGTCAACGCCCGAAGCATAAAATACGATATAAATACAACAGCTTTTCCATCATATTAAATGAATAATTGAAACCAGTGTGGAAGTTATGGTCACTTCTATGTTCCGGGCAACCTAGGCTTCACTTTAGGGCGTTGCTCCACCAGATCAAATAGTTAGGGCCTAAGAAGTCAACGCCAGAAGCATAAAATACAACATAAATACAACAGATTTTCCATCGTATGTAGTGTATATTTGCAAACAGTGTGAAAGTAATGGTCATCTCTACGTACCGGGCAATCTAGGCTTCACTCTAGGGCGTTGCACCTCCAGATCAATCTGTTAGGGCCTTAGAAGTCAACGCCCGGAGCATAAAATGAAAAATAAATAGAACAGTTTTTCCATTGTATAAAACGAATAAATGCAAGCAGTGTAAAAGTTATGGTCATTTCTACGTTCTGGGCAACCTAGGCTTCACCCTAGGGCGTTGTTCCACCAGATCGAATAGTTAGGGCCTAAGAAGTGAACGCCAGAAGCATAAACTACAATATAAATACAACAGTTTTTCTATCATATAAAACGAATAATTGCAACCAGTATGAAAGTGATGGTCATTTCTACGTACCGGGCAACCTAGGCTTCGCTCTAGGGCGTTGCTCCACCAGATCGAATAGTTAGGGCCTTGGAAGTCAACGCCCGAAGCATAAAATATAAAATAAATAGAACAGTTTTTCCATCGTATAAAACGAGTAATTGCAACCAGTGTGAAAGTTATGGTCATTTCTACATTCCGAACAACCTAGGCTACACTCTAGGGCGTTGCTCCACCAGTTCGAAATGTTAGGGCCTAAGAAGTCAACGCCCGAAGCATAAAATACGTTATAAATACAACAGCTTTTCCTTCATATTAAATGAATAATTGCAAACAGTGTGAAAGAAGTGGTCATTTCTACGTTCCGAGCAACCTAGGCTTCACTCTAGGCCGGTGCTCCACCATATCGAATAGCTACGGTCTTAGAAGCCTACGCCTGAGGCACAAAATACAATAAAAATACAACAGTCTTTTCATGGTATAACAGGAATAATTGCAACAAGCGTGAAAGTAATGATCGTTTCGGCGTTTCGGGCATCCTAGACTTAACTCTGAGGTATTGCTCCACCAGATCGAATAGTTAGGGCCTAAGAAGTCAACGCCAGAAGCATAAAATACAATATAAATATAACAGTTTTTCCATCGTATAAAACGAATAATAGCAGCCAGTGAGAAAGTTATGGTCATCTCTACGTACCGGGCAATCTAGGCTTCACTCTAGGGCGTTGCACCTCCAGATCAATCTGTTAGGGCCTTAGAAGTCAACTCCCGGAGCATAAAATGAAAAATAAATAGAACAGTTTTTCCATTGTATAAAACGAATAATTGCTACCAGTGTAAAAGTTATGGTCATTTCTATGTTCCGGGCAACCCAGGCTTCACCCTAGGCCGTTGATCCACCAGATCGAATAGTTAGGGCCTAGGAAGTGAACGCCAGAAGCATAAAATGCAATATAAATACAACTGTTTTTCCATCGTATAACAGGATTAATTGCAACCAGTGTGAAAGTTATGGTCGTTTCTCCGTTCCGGGCACCCTAGACTTAACTCTGAGGCATTGCTCCACCAGATCGAATAGCTACGACCTCAGAAGTCAAAGCCAGAAGCTGAAAATACAATAAAAATGCAACAGTTTTTCCATCGTATAGCATGACAAATTGCAACCAGTATGCAAGTAATGATCATTTCGACGTTTCGGGCATCCTAGACTTAACTCTGATGCGTTGCTCCACCAGATCGAAGAGTTAGGGCCGTAGAAGTCAGCGCCAGAAGTTTAAACTACAAAATAAATGGAACAGTCTATCCATCGTATAAAACGAGTAATTGCAACCTGTGTGTAGGTTATGGTCATATATACGTTCCGGGCAACCTAGGCTTCACTGTAGGGTGTTGCTCCACCAGATCGAATAGCTAGGGACTTAGAATTAAACGCCAGAAGCATAAAATACAATAAAAGTACAACAGTTTTTCCATCGAATAACAGGAGTAATTGCAGCCAGTGTGAATGTAATGGCATGTCCTACGTTCCGGGCAACCTAGGCTTCACTCTAGGGCGTTGTTCCACCAGATCGAATAGTTAGGGCCTAAGAAGTCAACGCCAGAAGCATAAAATACAATATAAGTATAACAGTTTTTCCTTCGTATAAAACGAATAATAGCAACCAGTGTGAAAGTAATGGACATTTCTACGTTCCGGGCAACCTGTGCGTCACTCTACGCCGTTGCTCCACCACATCTAATAGATACGGCCTTAGAAGTCAACGCCAGAAGCATAAAATACAATAAAGATGCAACAGTTTTTCCATCGAATAACAGGAATAACTGCAAACAGTGTGAAAGTACTGGTCATTTCTACGTTCCGGGTAACCTAGGTTTCATTCTAGGGCGTAGCTCCACCACAACTAATAGCTACGGCCTTAGAAGTCAACGCCCGAAGCATAAAATACGATATAAATACAACAGCTTTTCCATCATATTAAATGAATAATTGAAACCAGTGTGGAAGTTATGGTCACTTCTATGTTCCGGGCAACCTAGGCTTCAATCTAGGCCGTTGATCCACCAGATCGAATAGTTAGGGACTTGGAAGTCAACGCCCGAAGCATAAAATATAAAATAAATAGAACAGTTTTTCCATCGTATAAAACGAGTAATTGCAACCAGTGTGAAAGTTATGGTCATTTCTACATTCCGAGCAACCTAGGCTACACTCTAGTGCGTTGCTCCACCAGATCGAATAGTTAGGGCCTAAGAAGTCAACGCCAGAAGCATAAAATACAATATAAATATAACAGTTTTTCCATCGTATAAAACGAATAATAGCAGCCAGTGAGAAAGTTATGGTCATTTCTACGTTCCGGACAATCTAGGCTTCACTCTAGGCTGTTGCTCCACCAGATGGAATAGCTAGGGCCTTAGAAGTCAACGCCCGATGCATAAAATACAATATAAATACCACAGTTTTTCCATCTTATAAAACGAATAATTGCAACCAATATGAATGTTAACGTCATTTCGACTTTCCGGGTAACCTAGGCTTCACCCTAGGGCGTTGCTCCAACAGATTGAATAGTTAGGGCCTTAGAAGTCAACGCCGGAAGCATAAAATACAAAATAAATAGAACAGTCTTTCCATCGTATAAAAAGAATAATTGCTACCAGTGTGAAAGTTATGGTCATTTCTACTTTCCGGGCAACCTACGCTTCACCCTAGGGCGTTGTTCCACCAGATGGAATAGTTGCGGCCTAAGAAGTCAACGCCAGAAGCATAAAATACGATATAAATACAACAGTCTTTCAATCGTATAGAACGAATAATTGCAACCTGTGTGAAGGTTATGGTCATATCTACGTTCCGGACAAACTAGGCTTCACTGTAGGGTGTTGCTCCACCAGATCGAATAGGTAGGGCCATAGAAGTGAACGCCCGAAGCATAAAATACGACAAATATACAACAGTTTTTCCATCGTATAAAACGAATAATTGCAACCGGTATGAAAGTTAACGTCATTTCTACGTTCCGGGCAACCTAGGCTTCACTCTAGGGCGTTGCTCCACCAGATCGAATGGTTAGTGCCTTAGAAGTCAACGCCAGAAGCATAAAATACAATATAAATAAAACAGTTTTTCCATCGTATAAAACGAATAATTGCAACCAGTATGAAACTTATGGTCATTTCTACTTTCCGAACAACCTAGGCTTCACCCTAGGGCGTTGCTCCAACAAATTGAATAGTTAGGGCCTTAGAAGTCAATGCCCGAAGCATAAAATGAAATAAAAATACAACAGCTTTTCCATTGTATAACAGGAATAATTGCAACCAGTGTGGAAGTGATGGTCATTTCTACGATCCGGGTAACCCAGGTTTCACTCTAGAGCATTACTCCACCACATCAAATAGCTACGGCGGTAGAAGTCAACGCCTGAAGCATAAAATGCAATAAAAATTCAACAGTTTTTTCATCGTATAACAGGAATAATTGCAGCAAGCGTGAAGGTAATGGACATTTCTACGTTCCGCGCACCATAGGCATCACTCTTGAGCGTTGTTCCACCAGATGGAGTAGTTAGGGCCTAAGAAGTCAACGCCAGAAGCATAAAATACGATATAAATACAACAGCTTTTCCATCGTATAAAACGAATAATGGTAACCAGAGTGAAAGTTATGGTCATTTCTACGTTCCGGGCAACCTAGGCTTCACTCTAGGACGATGCTCCACCAGATCGAATTGTTAGGGCCTAAGAAGTCAACGCCAGAAGCATAAGATACATAATAAATATAACAGTTCTTCCATCGTATAGAACGAAAAATAGCATCCAGTGTGAAAGTTATGGTCATTTCTACGTTCCGGGCAACCTAGGCTTCACCCTAGGGCGTTGCTCCAACAAATTGAATAGTTAGGGCCTTAGAAGTCAATGCCCGAAGCATAAAATGAAATAAAAATACAACAGCTTTTCCATTGTATAACAGGAATAATTGCAACCAGTGTGGAAGTGATGGTCATTTCTACGATCCGGGTAACCCAGGTTTCACTCTAGAGCATTACTCCACCACATCAAATAGCTACGGCGGTAGAAGTCAACGCCTGAAGCATAAAATGCAATAAAAATTCAACAGTTTTTTCATCGTATAACAGGAATAATTGCAGCAAGCGTGAAGGTAATGGACATTTCTACGTTCCGGGCACCATAGGCATCACTCTTGAGCGTTGTTCCACCAGATGGAGTAGTTAGGGCCTAAGAAGTCAACGCCAGAAGCATAAAATACGATATAAATACAACAGCTTTTCCTTCGTATATAATGTATATTTGCAAACAGTGTGAAAGTAATGGTCATTTCTACGTTCCTGGCAACCTAGGTTTCACTCTAGGGCGTCGTTCCACCAGAACGAATAGTTAGGGCCTAAGAAGTCAACGCCAGAAGAATAAAATGCAATATAAGTACAACAGTTTACCATCGTATAAAATGAATAATTGCAAACATTGTGAAAGTAATGGTCATTTCTACGTGCCGGGCAACCTAGGCGTCACTCTACGGCGTTGCTCCACCACAGCTAAAAGCTACAGCCTTAGAAGCTAACGCCCGAAGCATAAAATACAATAAAAATGCAACTGATTTTCCATCGTATAGCATGACTAATTGCAACCAGTGCGAAAGTAATGACCATTTCGACATTTCGGGCATCCTAGGCTTAACTCTGAGGCGTTGCTCCACCAAATCGAAGAGATAGGGCCTAAGAAGTCAACGGCAGAAGCATAAAATACGATATAAATACAACAGCTTTTCCATCGTATAAAACAAATAATTGCAACCAGTGTGAAAGTTATGGTCATTTCTACGTTCCGGGCAACCTAGGCTTCACCCTAGGCCGTAGATGCACCAGATCGAATAGTTAGGGCCTAAGAAGTGAACGCCAGAAGCAAAAAATGCATTAAAAATACAACAGTTTTTCCATCGTATAGCAGGAATAATTTGCAACCAGTGTGATAGTAGTGGTCATTTCTACGTTCCGGGCAACCCAGGCTTCACTCCAGGGCGTTGCTCCACCAGATCGAATAGTTACGGTCTAAGAAGTCAACGCCAGAAGCATAAAATACGATAAAGATGCAACAGTTTTTCCATCGTATAAAAGGAATAATTGCAAACAGTGTGAAAGTAATGGTCATTTCTACATTCCGAGCAACCTAGGCTTCACCCTAGGGCGTTGCTCCAACAGATTGAATAGTTAGGGCCTTAGAAGTCAACGCCCGAAGCATAAAATACAAAATAAATCGAACGGTTTTTCCATTGTATAAAACGAATAATTGCTACGAGTGTAAAAGCTATGGTCATTTCTACGTTCCGGGCAACCTAGGCTTCACCCTAGGGCGTTGTTCCACCAGATCGAATAGTTAGGGCCTAAGAAGTGAACGCCAGAAGCATAAAATGCAATAAAAATACAACAGTTTTTCCATCATATAAAACGAATAATTGCAACCAGTATGAAAGTGATGGTCATTTCTACGTACCGGGCAACCTAGGCTTCGCTCTAGGGCGTTGCTCCACCAGATCGAATAGTTAGGGCCTTGGAAGTCAACGCCCGAAGCATAAAATATAAAATAAATAGAACAGTTTTTCCATCGTATAAAACGAGTAATTGCAACCAGTGTGAAAGTTATGGTCATTTCTACATTCCGAACAACCTAGGCTACACTCTAGGGCGTTGCTCCACCAGTTCGAAATGTTAGGGCCTAAGAAGTCAACGCCCGAAGCATAAAATACGTTATAAATACAACAGCTTTTCCTTCATATTAAATGAATAATTGCAAACAGTGTGAAAGAAGTGGTCATTTCTACGTTCCGAGCAACCTAGGCTTCACTCTAGGCCGGTGCTCCACCATATCGAATAGCTACGGTCTTAGAAGCCTACGCCTGAGGCACAAAATACAATAAAAATACAACAGTCTTTTCATGGTATAACAGGAATAATTGCAACAAGCGTGAAAGTAATGATCATTTCGGCGTTTCGGGCATCCTAGACTTAACTCTGAGGCATTGCTCCACCAGATCAAACAGTTAGGGCCTTAGAAGCCAACGCCCGAAGCATTAAATACAAGATAAATAGAACAGTTTTTCCATTGTGTAAAACGAATAATTGCTACCAGTGTAAAAGTTATGGTCATTTCTACGTTCCGGGCAACCCAGGCTTCACCCTAGGCCGTTGATCCACCAGATCGAATAGTTAGGGCCTAGGAAGTGAACGCCAGAAGCATAAAATGCAATATAAATACAACAGTTTTTCCATCGTATAACAGGATTAATTGCAACCAGTTTGAAAGTGATTGTCATTTCTACGTTCCGGGCAACCTAGGCTTCACTCGAGGGCGTTGCTCCACTAGATCGAATAGGTAGGGCCTTAGAAGTCAACGCCAGAAGCATAAAATACGATATAAATACATCAGCATTGCCATCGTATAAAATGAATAATTGCAACCAGTATGAAACTTATGGTCATTTCTACTTTCCGAACAACCTAGGCTTCACCCTAGGGCGTTGCTCCAACAAATTGAATAGTTAGGGCCTTAGAAGTCAATGCCCGAAGCATAAAATGAAATAAAAATACAACAGCTTTTCCATTGTATAACAGGAATAATTGCAACCAGTGTGGAAGTGATGGTCATTTCTACGATCCGGGTAACCCAGGTTTCACTCTAGAGCATTACTCCACCACATCAAATAGCTACGGCGGTAGAAGTCAACGCCTGAAGCATAAAATGCAATAAAAATTCAACAGTTTTTCCATCGTATAGCAGGAATAATTTGCAACCAGTGTGATAGTAGTGGTCATTTCTACGTTCCGGGCAACCCAGGCTTCACTCCAGGGCGTTGCTCCACCAGATCGAATAGTTACGGTCTAAGAAGTCAACGCCAGAAGCATAAAATACGATAAAGATGCAGCAGTTTTTCCATCGTATAAAAGGAATAATTGCAAACAGTGTGAAAGTAATGGTCATTTCTACATTCCGAGCAACCTAGGCTTCACCCTAGGGCGTTGCTCCAACAGATTGAATAGTTAGGGCCTTAGAAGTCAACGCCCGAAGCATAAAATACAAAATAAATCGAACGGTTTTTTGATTGTATAAAACGAATAATTGCTACGAGTGTAAAAGCTATGGTCATTTCTACGTTCCGGGCAACCTAGGCTTCACCCTAGGGCGTTGTTCCACCAGTTCGAATAGTTAGGGCCTAAGAAGTGAACGCCAGAAGCATAAAATGCAATAAAAATACAACAGTTTTTCCATCATATAAAACGAATAATTGCAACCAGTATGAAAGTGATGGTCATTTCTACGTACCGGGCAACCTAGGCTTCGCTCTAGGGCGTTGCTCCACCAGATCGAATAGTTAGGGCCTTGGAAGTCAACGCCCGAAGCATAAAATATAAAATAAATAGAACAGTTTTTCCATCGTATAAAACGAGTAATTGCAACCAGTGTGAAAGTTATGGTCATTTCTACATTCCGAACAACCTAGGCTACACTCTAGGGCGTTGCTCCACCAGTTCGAAATGTTAGGGCCTAAGAAGTCAACGCCCGAAGCATAAAATACGTTATAAATACAACAGCTTTTCCTTCATATTAAATGAATAATTGCAAACAGTGTGAAAGAAGTGGTCATTTCTACGTTCCGAGCAACCTAGGCTTCACTCTAGGCCGGTGCTCCACCATATCGAATAGCTACGGTCTTAGAAGCCTACGCCTGAGGCACAAAATACAATAAAAATACAACAGTCTTTTCATGGTATAACAGGAATAATTGCAACAAGCGTGACAGTAATGATCATTTCGGCGTTTCGGGCATCCTAGACTTAACTCTGAGGCATTGCTCCACCAGATCGAATAGTTAGGGCCTAAGAAGTCAACGCCAGAAGCATAAAATACAATATAAATATAACAGTTTTTCCATCGTATAAAACGATTAATAGCAGCCAGTGAGAAAGTTATGGTCATTTCTACGTTCCGGGCAACCTAGGCTTCACTCTAGGGCGTTGCTCCACCAGATCAAACAGTTAGGGCCTTAGAAGCCAACGCCCGAAGCATTAAATACAAGATAAATAGAACAGTTTTTCCATTGTGTAAAACGAATAATTGCTACCAGTGTAAAAGTTATGGTCATTTCTACGTTCCGGGCAACCCAGGCTTCACCCTAGGCCGTTGATCCACCAGATCGAATAGTTAGGGCCTAGGAAGTGAACGCCAGAAGCATAAAATGCAATATAAATACAACAGTTTTTCCATCGTATAACAGGATTAATTGCAACCAGTTTGAAAGTGATTGTCATTTCTACGTTCCGGGCAACCTAGGCTTCACTCGAGGGCGTTGCTCCACTAGATCGAATAGCTAGGGCCTTAGAAGTCAACGCCAGAAGCATAAAATACGATATAAATAGAACAGCTTTTCCATCGTATAAAAGGAATAATTGCAACCTGTGTGAAGGTTATGGTCATATCTACGTTCCGGGCAACATAGGCTTCACTGTAGAGCGTTCCTCCACCAGATCGAAGTGTTAGGGCCTAAAAAGTCAACGCCCGAATCATAAAATACGATATAAATACATCAGCATTGCCATCGTATAAAATGAATAATTGCAACCAGTATGAAACTTATGGTCATTTCTACTTTCCGAACAACCTAGGCTTCACCCTAGGGCGTTGCTCCAACAAATTGAATAGTTAGGGCCTTAGAAGTCAATGCCCGAAGCATAAAATGAAATAAAAATACAACAGCTTTTCCATTGTATAACAGGAATAATTGCAACCAGTGTGGAAGTGATGGTCATTTCTACGATCCGGGTAACCCAGGTTTCACTCTAGAGCATTACTCCACCACATCAAATAGCTACGGCGGTAGAAGTCAACGCCTGAAGCATAAAATGCAATAAAAATTCAACAGTTTTTTCATCGTATAACAGGAATAATTGCAGCAAGCGTGAAGGTAATGGACATTTCTACGTTCCGGGCACCATAGGCATCACTCTTGAGCGTTGTTCCACCAGATGGAGTAGTTAGGGCCTAAGAAGTCAACGCCAGAAGCATAAAATACGATATAAATACAACAGCTTTTCCATCGTATATAATGTATATTTGCAAACAGTGTGAAAGTAATGGTCATTTCTACGTTCCTGGCAACCTAGGTTTCACTCTAGGGCGTCGTTCCACCAGAACGAATAGTTAGGGCCTAAGAAGTCAACGCCAGAAGAATAAAATGCAATATAAGTACAACAGTTTACCATCGTATAAAATGAATAATTGCAAACATTGTGAAAGTAATGGTCATTTCTACGTGCCGGGCAGCCTAGGCGTCACTCTACGGCGTTGCTCCACCACAGCTAAAAGCTACAGCCTTAGAAGCTAACGCCCGAAGCATAAAATACAATAAAAATGCAACTGATTTTCCATCGTATAGCATGACTAATTGCAACCAGTGCGAAAGTAATGACCATTTCGACATTTCGGGCATCCTAGGCTTAACTCTGAGGCGTTGCTCCACCAAATCGAAGAGATAGGGCCTAAGAAGTCAACGGCAGAAGCATAAAATACGATATAAATACAACAGCTTTTCCATCGTATAAAACAAATAATTGCAACCAGTGTGAAAGTTATGGTCATTTCTACGTTCCGGGCAACCTAGGCTTCACCCTAGGCCGTAGTTGCACCAGATCGAATAGTTAGGGCCTAAGAAGTGAACGCCAGAAGCAAAAAATGCATTAAAAATACAACAGTTTTTCCATCGTATAGCAGGAATAATTTGCAACCAGTGTGATAGTAGTGGTCATTTTTACGTTCCGGGCAACCCAGGCTTCACTCCAGGGCGTTGCTCCACCAGATCGAATAGTTACGGCCTAAGAAGTCAACGCCAGAAGCATAAAATACGATAAAGATGCAACAGTTTTTCCATCGTATAAAAGGAATAATTGCAAACAGTGTGAAAGTAATGGTCATTTCTACATTCCGAGCAACCTAGGCTTCACCCTAGGGCGTTGCTCCAGCAGATTGAATAGTTAGGGCCTTAGAAGTCAACGCCCGAAGCATAAAATACAGAATAAATCGAACGGTTTTTCCATTGTATAAAACGAATAATTGCTACGAGTGTAAAAGCTATGGTCATTTCTACGTTCCGGGCAACCTAGGCTTCACCCTAGGGCGTTGTTCCACCAGATCGAATAGTTAGGGCCTAAGAAGTCAACGCCAGAAGCATAAAATACAATAAAGATGCAACAGTTTTTCCATCGTATAACAGGAATAATTGCAACCAGTGTGAAGGTAATGGTATGTTCTACGTTCCGGGCAAACTAGGCTTCACTCTAGGGCGGTGCTCCACCAGGTTAAATAGTTAGGGCCTAAGAAGTCAACGCCAGAAGCATAAAATACAATGTAAATACAACAGCCTTTCCATCGTATATAATGTATATTTGCAAACAGTGTGAAAGTAATGGTCATTTCTACGTTCCTGGCAACCTAGGTTTCACTCTAGGGCGTCGATCCACCAGAACGAATAGTTAGGGCCTAAGAAGTCAACGCCAGAAGAATAAAATGCAATATAAGTACAACAGTTTACCATCGTATAAAATGAATAATTGCAAACATTGTGAAAGTAATGGTCATTTCTACGTGCCGGGCAACCTAGGCGTCACTCTACGGCGTTGCTCCACCACAGCTAAAAGCTACAGCCTTAGAAGCTAACGCCCGAAGCATAAAATACAATAAAAGTGCAACTGATTTTCCATCGTATAGCATGACTAATTGCAACCAGTGCGAAAGTAATGACCATTTCGACATTTCGGGCATCCTAGGCTTAACTCTGAGGCGTTGCTCCACCAAATCGAAGAGATAGGGCCTAAGAAGTCAACGGCAGAAGCATAAAATACGATATAAATACAACAGCTTTTCCATCGTATAAAACAAATAATTGCAACCAGTGTGAAAGTTATGGTCATTTCTACGTTCCGGGCAACCTAGGCTTCACCCTAGGCCGTAGTTGCACCAGATCGAATAGTTACGGCCTAAGAAGTGAACGCCAGAAGCAAAAAATGCATTAAAAATACAACAGTTTTTCCATCGTATAGCAGGAATAATTTGCAACCAGTGTGATAGTAGTGGTCATTTCTACGTTCCGGGCAACCCAGGCTTCACTCCAGGGCGTTGCTCCACCAGATCGAATAGTTACGGCCTAAGAAGTCAACGCCAGAAGCATAAAATACGATAAAGATGCAACAGTTTTTCCATCGTATAAAAGGAATAATTGCAAACAGTGTGAAAGTAATGGTCATTTCTACATTCCGGGCAACCTAGGCTTCACCCTAGGGCGTTGCTCCAACAGATTGAATAGTTAGGGCCTTAGAAGTCAACGCCCGAAGCATAAAATGCAATAAAAATACAACAGTTTTTCCATCATATAAAACGAATAATTGCAACCAGTATGAAAGTGATGGTCATTTCTACGTACCGGGCAACCTAGGCTTCGCTCTAGGGCGTTGCTCCACCAGATCGAATAGTTAGGGCCTTGGAAGTCAACGCCCGAAGCATAAAATATAAAATAAATAGAACAGTTTTTCCATCGTATAAAACGAGTAATTGCAACCAGTGTGAAAGTTATGGTCATTTCTACATTCCGAACAACCTAGGCTACACTCTAGGGCGTTGCTCCACCAGTTCGAAATGTTAGGGCCTAAGAAGTCAACGCCCAAAGCATAAAATACGTTATAAATACAACAGCTTTTCCTTCATATTAAATGAATAATTGCAAACAGTGTGAAAGAAGTGGTCATTTCTACGTTCCGAGCAACCTAGGCTTCACTCTAGGCCGGTGCTCCACCATATCGAATAGCTACGGTCTTAGAAGCCTACGCCTGAGGCACAAAATACAATAAAAATACAACAGTCTTTTCATGGTATAACAGGAATAATTGCAACAAGCGTGAAAGTAAAGATCATTTCGGCGTTTCGGGCATCCTAGACTTAACTCTGAGGCATTGCTCCACCAGATCGAATAGTTAGGGCCTAAGAAGTCAACGCCAGAAGCATAAAATACAATATAAATATAACAGTTTTTCCATCGTATAAAACGAATAATAGCAGCCAGTGAGAAAGTTATGGTCATTTCTACGTTCCGGGCAACCTAGGCTTCACTCTAGGGCGTTGCTCCACCAGATCAAACAGTTAGGGCCTTAGAAGCCAACGCCCGAAGCATTAAATACAAGATAAATAGAACAGTTTTTCCATTGTATAAAACGAATAATTGCTACCAGTGTAAAAGTTATGGTCATTTCTACGTTCCGGGCAACCCAGGCTTCACCCTAGGCCGTTGATTCACCAGATCGAATAGTTAGGGCCTAGGAAGTGAACGCCAGAAGCATAAAATGCAATATAAATACAACTATTTTTCCATCGTATAACAGGATTAATTGCAACCAGTTTGAAAGTGATTGTCATTTCTACGTTCCGGGCAACCTAGGATTCACTCGAGGGCGTTGCTCCACTAGATCGAATAGCTAGGGCCTTAGAAGTCAACGCCAGAAGCATAAAATACGATATAAATAGAACAGCTTTTCCATCGTATAAAAGGAATAATTGCAACCTGTGTGAAGGTTATGCTCATATCTACGTTCCGGGCTACATAGGCTTCACTGTAGAGCGTTCCTCCACCAGATCGAAGTGTTAGGGCCTAAAAAGTCAACGCCAGAAGCATAAAATACGATAAAGATGCAACAATTTTTCCATCGTATAAAAGGAATAATTGCAAACAGTGTGAAAGTAATGGTCATTTCTACATTCCGAGCAACCTAGGCTTCACCCTAGGGCGTTGCTCCAACAGATTGAATAGTTAGGGCCTTAGAAGTCAACGCCCGAAGCATAAAATACAAAATAAATCGAACGGTTTTTCCATTGCATAAAACGAATAATTGCTACGAGTGTAAAAGCTATGGTCATTTCTACGTTCCGGGCAACCTAGGCTTCACCCTAGGGCGTTGTTCCACCAGATCGAATAGTTAGGGCCTAAGAAGTGAACGCCAGAAGCATAAAATGCAATAAAAATACCACAGTTTTTCCTTCGTATAGCAGGAATAATTTGCAACCAGTGTGATGGTAGTGGTCATTTCTACGTTCCCGGCAACCCAGGTTTCACTCCAGGGCGTTGCTCCACCAGATCGAGTAGTTACGGCCTAAGAAGTCAACGCCAGAAGCATAAAATACGATAAAGATGCAACAGTTTTTCCATCGTATAAAACGAATAATTGCAATCAGTGTGAAAGTTATCGTCATTTCCATGTTCCAGGCAACCTAGGCGTCACTCTAGGGCGTTCCTCCACCACATCGAATAGCTACGATCTTAGAAGTCAACGCCTGAAGCAAAAAATGCAATAAAAATACAACAGTTTTTTCATCGTATAACAGGAATAATTGCAGCAAGCGTGAAGGTAATGATCATTTCTACGTTCCGGGCATCGCAGGCTTCACTCTAGGGCGTTGTTCCGCCAGATCGAATAGTTACGGCCTAAGAAGTCAATGCCCGAAGCACAAAATGCAATAAAAATACAACAGTTTTTCCATCATATAACAGGAATAATTGCATCCAGTTTGAAAGTGCTGGTCATTTCTACGTTCCGGGCCACCTCGGCTTCACTCTAGGGCGTTGCTCCACCAGATCGAATAGCTAGGGCCTAAGAAGTGAACGCGAGAAGCATAAAATACAATATAAATACAACAGTTTTTCCATCATATAAAACGAGTAATTGCAACCAGTATAAAAGTTGTGGTCATTTATACTTTCCGGGCAACCTAGGCTACACGCTAGGGCGTTGCTGCAACCGATTGAATAGTTAGAGCCTTAGAAGTCAACGCCCGAAGCATAAAATACGGTATAAATACAACAGCTTTTCCATCGTATGGAACGAATAATTGCAACCAGTATGAAAGTTATGGACATTTCTACTTTCCGGGCAACCTAGGCTTCACCCTAGGGCGTTGTTCCAACAGATTGAATAGTTAGGGCCTTAGAAGTCAACGCCCGAAGCATGAAATACAAAATAAATAGAACAGTTGTTCCATCGTATAAAACGAATAATTCCCACCAGTGTGAAAGTTATGGTAATTTCTACGTTCCGGGCAACCTAGGCCTTACTCTAGGGCGTTGCTCCACCTGATCAAACAGTTAGGGCCTTAGAAATCAACGCCCGATGCATAAAATACAAAATAAATACAACAGCTTTTCCATCGTATGAAACGTATAATTGCAACCAGTGTGAAAGTTATAGTCATTTCTACTTTCCGGGCAACCTAGGCTTCACTCTAGGGCGTTGCTCCACCAGATCGAATAGTTAGTGCCCTAGAAGTCAACACCGGAAGCATAAAATACAATTTAAATGCAACAGCTTTTCCATCGTAGAAAACGAATAATTGCAACCTGTGTGAAGGTTATGGTCATATCTACGTTCCGGGCAACCTAGGCTTCACTGTAGGGTGTTGCTCCACCAGATCGAATAGGTAGGGCCATAGAAGTCTACGCCCGAAGCATAAAATACAAAAAAATAGAACAGTTCTTCCATCGTATAAAACGAATAATTGCTACCGATGTGAAAGTTATGGTCATTTCTACGTTCCGGGCAACCTAGGCATCACCCTAGGGTTTTGTTCCACCAGATGGAATAGTTAGGGCATAAGAAGTCAACGCCAGAAGCATAAAATACGGTAATAATACAACAGCTTTTCCATCGTATAAAACGAATAGTTGCAACCCGTGTGAAAGTTATAGTCATTTCTACTTTGCGGGCAACCTAGGCTTCACTCTAGGGCGTTGCTCCACCCGATCGAATAGTTAGGGCCCTAGAAGTCAACGCCAGAAGCATAAAATACAATAAAGATGCAACAGTTTTTCCATCGTATATCAGGAATTATTGCAACCAGTGTGAAAGTAATGGCACATCATTGTTCCGGGCAACCTAGGCTTCACTCTAGGGCATTGCTCCACCAGATGGAATAGCTAGGGCCTTAGAAGTCAACGCCCGAAGCATGAAATACAAAATAAATAGAACAGTTGTTCCATCGTATAAAACGAATAATTCCTACCAGTGTGAAAGTTATGGTAATTTCTACGTTCCGGGCAACCTAGGTTTCACTCTAGGGCGTTGCTCCACCAGATCGCATAGCTAGGGACTTAGAATTCAACGCCATAAGAATAAAATACAATATAAGTACAACAGTTTTTCCATCGTATAAAACGAATAATTGCAACCAGTATGAAAGTTATGGTCATTTCTCCTTTCCGGGCAACCTAGGATCCACCCTAGGGCGTTGCTCCACCAGATGGAATAGTCAGGGCATAAGAAGTCAACGCCAGAAGCATAAAATACGGTATAAATACAACAGCCTTTCCATCGTATAAAACGAATAATTGCAACCAGTGTGAAAGTTATGGTCATTTCTACGTTCCGGGCAACCTAGGCTTCACCCTAGGGCGTTGTTCCACCAGATCGAATAGTTAGGGCCTAAGAAGTGAACGCTAGAAGCATAAAATACAATATAAATACAACAGTTTTTCCATCATATAAAACGAGTAATTGCAACCAGTATGAAAGTTCTGGTCATTTCTACTTTCCGGGCAACCTAGGCTACACCCTAGGGCGTTGCTCCAACAGATTGAATTGTTAGGGCCTTACAAGTCAACGCCCTAAGCATAAAATGCAATATAAATATAACAGTTTTTCCATCGTATAAGACGAATAATAGCAACCAGTGTGAAAGTTGTGGTCATTTCTAAGTTCGTGGCAACCTAGGCTTCACCCTAGGGCGTTGTTCCAACAGATTGAATTGTTAGGGCCTTACAAGTCAACGCCCGAAGCATAAAATGCAATACAAATACAACAGTTTTACCATCGTATAAAACGAATAATTGCTACCGGTGTGAAAGTTATGGTCATTTCTACGTTCCGGGCAACCTAGGCATCACCCTAGGGCGTTGTTCCACCAGATCGAATAGTTAGGGCCTAAGAAGTGAACGCCAGAAGCATAAAATACAATATAAATACAACAGTTTTTCCATCATATAAAACGAGTAATTGCAACCAGTATGAAAGTTCTGGTCATTTCTACTTTCCGGGCAACCTAGGCTACACCATAGGGCGTTGCTCCAACAGATTGAATTGTTAGGGCCTTACAAGTCAACGCCCTAAGCATAAAATGCAATATAAATACAACAGTTTTACCATCGTATAAAACGAATAATTGCTACCGGTGTGAAAGTTATGGTCATTTCTACGTTCCGGGCAACCTAGGCATCACCCTAGGGCGTTGTTCCACCAGATGGAATTGTTAGGGCATAAGAAGTCTACGCCCGAAGCATAAAATGCAATATAAATACAACAGTTTTTCCATCGTATAAAAGGATTAATTGCAACCAGTTTGAAAGTGATGATCATTTCTACGTTCCGGGCAACCTAGGCTTCACTCTAGGGCGCTGCTCCAACAGATCGAACATTTAGCGCCTAAGAAGGCACCGCCAGAAGCATAAAATACAATATAAATATAACAGTTTTTCCATCGTATAAGACGAATAATAGCAACCAGTGTGAAAGTTATGGTCATTTCTAAGTTCGTGGCAACCTAGGCTTCACCCTAGGGCGTTGCTCCAACAGATTGAATTGTTAGGGCCTTACAAGTCAACGCCCGAAGCATAAAATGCAATATAAATACAACAGTTTTACCATCGTATAAAACGAATAATTGCTACCGGTGTGAAAGTTATGGTCATTTCTACGTTCCGGGCAACCTAGGCTTCACGCTAGGGCGTTGATACACCAGATAGCATAGTTAGGGCCTTAGAAGTCAACGACATAAGCATAAAATTCAATAAAGATGCAACAGTTTTTCCATCGTATAACAGGAGTCACTGCAAACAGTGTGAAAGTACTGGTCATTTCTAGGTTCCGGGTAACCTAGGCTTCACTCTAGGGCGTTGTTCCACCAGCTCGAATTGTTAGGGCCTAAGAAGTCAACGCCAGAAGCATAAGATACAATATAAATATAACAGCTTTTCCATCGTATAGAACGAATAATAGCAACCAGTGTGAAAGTTATGGTCATTTCTACGTTCCGGGCAACCTAGGCTTCACTCTAGGGCGTTGTTCCACCAGATCGAACAGCTAGGGCCTAAGAAGGCAACGCCAGAAGCATAAAACACAATATAAATATAACAGTTTCACCATCGTATAAAACGAATAATAGCGACCAGTGTGAAAGTTATGGTCATTTCTACGTTCCCGGCAACCTAGGCTACACCCTAGGGCGTTGCTCCAACAGATTGAATAATTAGGGCCTTAGAAGTCAATGCCCGAAGCACAATATGCAATAAAAATACAACAGTTTTTCCATCATATAACAGGAGTAATTGCAAACAGTTTGAAAGTGATGGTCATTTCTACGTCCCGGGCAACCTCGGCTTCACTCTAGTGCGTTGCTCCACCAGATCGAATAGTTAGTGCCTTAGAAGTCAACGCCAGAAGCATAAAATACAATATAAATACAACAGATTTTCCATCGTATAAAACGAGTAATTGCAACCAGTATGAAAGTTAATGTCATTTCAACTTTCCGGGCAACCTAGGCTTCTGCCTAGGGCGTTGCTCCAACAGATTGAATAGTTAGGGCCTTCGAAGTCATCGGCAGAAGCATAAAATGCAATAAAAATACAACAGTTTTTCCATCGTATAAAAGGATTAATTGCAACCAGTTTTGAAAGTGTTGGTCATTTCTACGTTCCGGGCAACCTAGGCTTCACTCTAGGGCATTGCTCCACCAGATCGAATAGTTTGTGCCTTAGAACTCAACGCCAGAAGCATTAAATACAATATAAATACAACAGTTTTTCCATCGTATAAAACGAATGATTGCTACCAGTATGGAAGTGATGGTCATTTCTACGTTCCGGGCAACCTAGGCCTCACTCTAGGGTGTTGTTCCACCAGATTGAATAGTTAGGGCCTAAGAAATCAACGCCAGAAGCATAAAATACAATTTAAATATAACAGTTTTTCCATCGTATAAAACGAATAATTTCAACCAGTGTGAATGTTATGGTCATTTTTACATTCCGAGCAACCTAGGCTTCACTCTAGGGCGTTGATACACCAGATACAATAGTTAGGGCCTTAGAAGTCAACGCCAGAAGCATAAAATTCAATAAAGATGCATCAGTTTTTCCATCGTATAACAGGGGTCACTGCAAACAGTGTGAAAGTACTGGTCATTTCCACGTTCCGGGTAACCTAGGCTTCACCCTAGGGCGTTGCTCCAACAGATCGAATAGTTAGGGCATAAGAAGTCCTTCACTCTAGGGCGCTGCTCCACCAAATCGAATAGCTAGGGCCTTAGGAGTCAACGCCAGAAGCATAAAATTCACTACAAATACAACAGTTTTTCCATCGTATAAAACGAATAATTCCTACCAGTGTGAAAGATATGGTAATTTCTACGTTCCGGGCAACCTAGGTTTCACTATAGGACGTTGCTCCACCAGATCGCATAGCTAGGGACTTAGAATTCAACGCCATAAGAACAAAATACAATACAAGTACAACAGTTTTTCCATCGTATAAAATGAATAATTGGAAACATTGTGAAAGTAATAGTCATTTCTACGTCCCAGGCAACGTAGGCGTCACTCTAGGGCGTTACTCCACCACATCTAATAGCTACGGCCTTAGCAGCCAACGCTAGAAGCATAAATTACAATAAAAATGCAACAGTTTTTCCAACGTATAGCATGAATAATTGCAACCGGTGTGAATGTTATGGTCATTTCTACGTTCCTTGCTCCACCAGATCGAATAGGTCGGGCCATAGAAGTCAACGCCCGAAGCATAAAATACAAAATAAATGGAACAGTTTTTCCATTGTATAAAACGAATAATTGCTACCAGTGTGAAAGTTATGTTCATTTCTACGTTCCGGGCAACCTAGGCTTGACTGTAGGGCGTTGCTCCACCAGATCGAATAGGTAGGGCCATAGAAATCAACGCCCGAAGCATAAAATACATTAAATATACAAGAGCTTTTCCATCGTATAACAGGAATAATTGCAACCAGTGTGAAAGTGATGGTCATTTCTACGTTCCGGGCAACCTAGGCTACACTCTAGGGCGTTGTTCCACCAGATCGAAAAGGTAGGGCCTAAGAAGTCAACGCCAGAAGCATAAAATACAATATAAATATAACAGTTTTTCCATCGTATAAAACGAATAATAGCAACCAGTGTGAAAGTTCTGGTCATTTCTACGTTCCGGGCAACCTAGGCTTGACTGTAGGGCGTTGCTCCACCAGATCGAATAGGTAGGGCCATAGAAATCAACGCCCGAAGCATAAAATACATTAAATATACAAGAGCTTTTCCATCGTATAACAGGAATAATTGCAACCAGTGTGAAAGTGATGGTCATTTCTACGTTCCGGGCAACCTAGGCTACACTCTAGGGCGTTGTTCCACCAGATCGAAAAGGTAGGGCCTAAGAAGTCAACGCCAGAAGCATAAAATACAATATAAATATAACAGTTTTTCCATCGTATAAAACGAATAATAGCAACCAGTGTGAAAGTTCTGGTCATTTCTACGTTCCGGGCAACCTAGGCTTCACTCTAGGGCGGTGCTCCACCAGATCGAGCAGTTAGTGCCTTAGAAGTCAACGCCAGAAGCATAAAATACAATATAAATACAACAGTTTTTCCATCGTATAAAACGAATAATTGCAACCAGTATGAAAGTCATGATCATTTCTACGTTCCGGGAAACCAAGGCTTCACTCTAGGGCGTTGCTCCAGCAGATCGAATAGTTAGTGCCTCAGAAGTCAACGCCAGAAGCATAAAATACAATATAAATACAACAGTTTTTCCATCGTATAAAACGAATAATTGCAACCAGTGTGAAAGTTATTTTCATTTCTACTTTCCGGGCAACCTAGGATTCACCCTAGGGCGTTGCTCCAACAGATTGAATAGTTAGTGCCTTAGAAGTCAACGCCCGAAGCATCAAATGCAATAAAAATACAACAGTTTTTCCATCATATAACAGGAGTAATTGCAACCAGTTTGAAAGTGATGGTCATTTCTACGTTCCGGACACCTTAGGCTTCACCCTAGGGCGTTGTTCCACCCGATCGAATAGTTAGGGCCTAAGAAGTGAACGCCAGAAGCGTAAAATACAATATAAATACAACAGTTGTTCCATCGTCTTAAAACGAATAATAGCAACCTGTGTGAAGGTTATGGTCATTTCTACGTTCCGGGCAACCTAGGCTTCACTCTAGGGCGTTGCTCCACCAGATCGAATAGTTAGGGCCTAAGAAGTCAACACCAGGAGCATAAAATACAATCTAAATACTACAGGTTTTCCATCCTATAATATGAATAATTGCAACCATTGTGAAAGTGATGGTCATTTCTACGTTCCGGGCAACCTAGACTTCACTCTAGGGCGTGTTCCACCAGATCGAATAGCTAGGGCCTATGAAGTCAGCGCTAGAAACATAAAATACAATATAAATATAACAGTTTTTCCATCGAATAAAACGAATAATAGCCACCAGTGTGAAGGTTATGGTCATTTCTATGTTCCGGGCAACCTAAGCTTCACTCTAGGGCGGTGCTCCACCAGATGGAACAGTTAGTGCCTTAGAAGTCAACGCCAGAAGCATAAAATACAATATAAATACAACAGTTTTTCCATCGTATAAAACGAATAATTGCAACCAGTATGAAAGTCATGATCATTTCTACGTTCCGGGAAACCAAGGCTTCACTCTAGGGCGTTGCTCCAGCAGATCGAATAGTTAGTGCCTCAGAAGTCAACGCCAGAAGCATAAAATACAATATAAATACAACAGTTTTTCCATCGTATAAAACGAATAATTGCAACCAGTGTGAAAGTTATTTTCATTTCTACTTTCCGGGCAACCTAGGATTCACCCTAGGGCGTTGCTCCAACAGATTGAATAGTTAGTGCCTTAGAAGTCAACGCCCGAAGCATCAAATGCAATAAAAATACAACAGTTTGTCCATCATATAACAGGAGTAATTGCAACCAGTTTGAAAGTGATGGTCATTTCTACGTTCCGGACACCCTAGGCTTCACTCTGGGGCGTTGCTCCACCATGTCGAATACTTAGTGCCTTAGAAGTCAACGCCAGAAGCATAAAATACAATATAAATACAACAGTTTTTCCATCGTATAACAGGAATAATTGCAACCAGTTTGAAAGTTATGGTCATTTCTACTTTCCGGGCAACCTAGGCTTCACCCTAGGGCGTTGTTACACCCGATCGAATAGCTAGGGCCTAAGAAGTGAACGCCAGAAGCATATAATACAATATAAATACAACAGTTTTTCCATCGTATAAAACGAATAATTGCAACCAGTGTGAAAGTTATGGTCATTTCTACGTTCCGGGCAACCTAGGCTTCACTCTAGGGCGTTCCTCCAACAGATCGTATAGCTGGTGCCTTAGAAGTCAACGTCAGAAGCATAAAATACAATATAAATACAGCAGTTTTTCCATCGTATAAAACGAATAATTGCAACCAGTGTGAAAGTTATGGTCATTTCTACGTTCCGGGCAACCTAGGCTTCACTCTAGGGCGTTGCTCCACCAGATCGAATAGTTGGTGCCTTAGAAGTCAACGTCAGAAGCATAAAATACAATATAAGTACAACAGTTTTTCCATCATATAAAACGAATAATTGCAACCAGTATGAAAGTTATGGACATTTCTACTTTCCGGGCAACCTAGGCTTCACCGTAGGGCGTTGCTCCAACAGATCGAATAGTTAGGGCCTCAGAAGTCAACGCCAGAAGCATAAAATACAATATAAATACAACAGTTTTTCCATCGTATAAAACGAATAATTGCAACCACTATGAAAGTTATTGTCATTTCTACTATCCGGGCAACCTAGGCTTCACCCTAGGGCGTTGTTACACCCGATCGAATAGCTAGGGCCTAAGAAGTGAACGCCAGAAGCATATAATACAATATAAATACAACAGTTTTTCCATCGTGTAAAACGAATAATTGCAACCAGTGTGAAAGTTATGGTCATTTCTGCGTTCCGGGCAACCTAGGCTTCACTCTAGGGCGTTCCTCCAACAGATCGTATAGTTGGTGCCTTAGAAGTCAACGTCAGAAGCATAAAATACAATATAAATACAACAGTTTTTCCATCGTATAAAACGAATAATTGCAACCAGTGTGAAAGTTATGGTCATTTCTACGTTCCGGGCAACCTAGGCTTCACTCTTGGGCGTTGCTCCACCAGATCGAATAGTTGGTGCCTTAGAAGTCAACGTCAGAAGCATAAAATACAATATAAATACAACAGTTTTTCCATCATATAAAACGAATAATTGCAACCAGTATGAAAGTTATGGACATTTCTACTTTCCGGGCAACCTAGGGTTCACCCTAGGGCGTTGCTCCAACAGATCGAATAGTTAGGGCCTCAGAAGTCAACGCCAGAAGCATAAAATACAATATAAATACAACAGTTTTTCCATCGTATAAAACGAATAATTGCAACCAGTATGAAAGTTATGGTCATTTCTACTTTCCGGGCAACCTAGGATTCACCCTAGGGCGTTGCTCCACCAGATCGAATAGTTAGGGACTAAGAAGCCAACACCAGGAGCTTAAAGTACAATATAAATACAACAGGTTTTCCATCCTATAATATGAATAATTGCAACCAGTGTGAAAGTGATGGTCACTTCTACGTTCCGGGCAACCTAGACTTCACTCTAGGGCGCTGTTCCACCAGATCGAATAGGTAGGGCCTAAGAAGTCAGCGCCAGAAGCGTAAAATACAATATAAATATAACATTTTTTCCATCGAATACAACGAATAATAGCCACCAGTGTGAAGGTTATGGTCATTTCTATGTTCCGGGCAACCTAAGCTTCACTATAGGGCGTTGCTCCACCAGATCGAACAGTTAGTGCCTTAGAAGTCAACGCCAGAAGCATAAAATACAATATAAATACAACAGTTTTTCCATCGTATAAAACGAATAATTGCAACCAGTATGAAACTTATGGTCATTTCTACTATCCGGGCAACCTAGGCTCACCCTAGGGCGTTGCTCCACCAGATCGAATAGTTAGGGCCTTAGAAGTCAACGCCAGAAGCATAAGGTACAATATAAATACAACAGCTTTTCCATCGTATAACAGGAACAATAGCAACCAGTGTGAAAGGTATGGTCATTTCTACGTTCCGGGCATCCTAGGCGTCACTCGAAGGCGTTGCACCACCAGATCGAATAGTTAGGGCCTAAGAAGTCAACGCCAGAAGCATAAAATACAATATAAATGCAACAGCTTTTCCATCGTATAAAATGAATAATTGCAAAGAGTGTGAAGGTAATGGTCATTTCTACGTTCCGGGCAACCTAGGTTTCACTCTAGGGCGTTGCTCCACCAGATCGAATAGTTAGTGCCTTAGAATTCAACGCCACAAGCATAAAATACAATATAAGCACAACAGTTTTTCCGTCGTATAAAACGAATAATTGCAACCAGTATGAAAGTTATGGTCATTTCTACTTCCCGGGCAACCTAGGATTCACCCTAGGGCGTTGCTCCAACAGATTGAAAAGTTAGTGCCTAAGAAGTGAACGCCAGAAGCATAAAATACAATATAAATACAACAGTTTTTCCATCGTATAAACCGGATAATTGCAACCAGTGTGAAAGTTATGGTCACTTCTACGTTCCGGGCAACCTAGACTTCACTCTAGGGCGTTGCCCCACCAGATCGAATAGTTAGTGCCTTAGAATTCAACGCCACAAGCATAAAATACAATATAAGCACAACAGTTTTTCCGTCGTATAAAACGAATAATTACAACCAGTATGAAAGTGATGGTAATTTCTACGTTCCGGGAAACCAAGGCTTCACTCTAAGGCGTTGCTCCACCAGATCGAATAGTTATGACCTAAGAAGTCAACGCCAGAAGCATAAAATACAATATACAAGCAACAGCTTTTCCTTCGTATAAAACGGATAATTGCAACCAGTATGAAAGTTATGGTCATTTCTACTTCCCGGGCAACCTAGGATACACCCTAGGGCGTTGCTCCAACAGATTGAAAAGTTAGTGCCTAAGAAGTGAACGCCAGAAGCATAAAATACAATATAAATACAACAGTTTTTCCATCGTATAACAGGAATAATTGCAACCAGTGTGAAAGTTATGGTCATTTCTACGTTCCGGGCAACCTAGGCTTCACTATAGGGCGTTGCTCCACCAGATCGAATAGTTAGTGCCTTAGAATTCAACGCCACAAGCATAAAATACAATATAAGCACAACAGTTTTTCCGTCGTATAAAACGAATAATTACAACCAGTATGAAAGTGATGGTAATTTCTACGTTCCGGGAAACCAAGGCTTCACTCTAAGGCGTTGCTCCACCAGATCGAATAGTTATGGCCTAACAAGTCAACGCCAGAAGCATAAAATACAATATACAAGCAACAGCTTTTCCTTCGTATAAAACGGATAATTGCAACCAGTATGAAAGTTATGGTCATTTCTACTTCCCGGGCAACCTAGGATCCACCCTAGGGCGTTGCTCCAACAGATTGAAAAGTTAGTGCCTAAGAAGTGAACGCCAGAAGCATAAAATACAATATAAATACAACAGTTTTTCCATCGTATAACAGGAATAATTGCAACCAGTTTGAAAGTTATGGTCATTTCTACTTTCCGGGCAACCTAGGCTTCACCCTAGGGCGTTGTTCCACCCGATCGAATAGTTAGGGCCTAAGAAGTGAACGCCAGAAGCGTAAAATACAATATAAATACAACAGTTGTTCCATCGTCTTAAAACGAATAATAGCAACCTGTGTGAAAGTTATGGTCACTTCTACGTTCCGGGCAACCTAGGCTTCACTCTAGGGCGTTGCTCCACCAGATCGAATAGTTAGGGCCTAAGAAGTCAACACCAGGAGCATAAAATACAATCTAAATACTACAGGTTTTCCATCCTATAATATGAATAATTGCAACCATTGTGAAAGTGATGGTCATTTCTACGTTCCGGGCAACCTAGACTTCACTCTAGGGCGTGTTCCACCAGATCGAATAGCTAGGGCCTATGAGGTCAGCGCTAGAAGCATAAAATACAATATAAATATAACAGTTTTTCCATCGAATAAAACGAATAATAGCCACCAGTGTGAAGGTTATGGTCATTTCTATGTTCCGGGCAACCTAAGCTTCACTCTAGGGCGGTGCTCCACCAGATGGAACAGTTAGTGCCTTAGAAGTCAACGCCAGAAGCATAAAATACAATATAAATACAACAGTTTTTCCATCGTATAAAACGAATAATTGCAACCAGTATGAAAGTCATGATCATTTCTACGTTCCGGGAAACCAAGGCTTCACTCTAGGGCGTTGCTCCAGCAGATCGAATAGTTAGTGCCTCAGAAGTCAACGCCAGAAGCATAAAATACAATATAAAAACAACAGTTTTTCCATCGTATAAAACGAATAATTGCAACCAGTGTGAAAGTTATTTTCATTTCTACTTTCCGGGCAACCTAGGATTCACCCTAGGGCGTTGCTCCAACAGATTGAATAGTTAGTGCCTTAGAAGTCAACGCCCGAAGCATCAAATGCAATAAAAATACAACAGTTTTTCCATCATATAACAGGAGTAATTGCAACCAGTTTGAAAGTGATGGTCATTTCTACGTCCCGGACACCTTAGGCTTCACCCTAGGGCGTTGTTCCACCCGATCGAATAGTTAGGGCCTAAGAAGTGAACGCCAGAAGCGTAAAATACAATATAAATACAACAGTTGTTCCATCGTCTTAAAACGAATAATAGCAACCTGTGTGAAAGTTATGGTCATTTCTACGTTCCGGGCAACCTAGGCTTCACTCTAGGGCGTTGCTCCACCAGATCGAATAGTTAGGGCCTAAGAAGTCAACACCAGGAGCATAAAATACAATCTAAATACTACAGGTTTTCCATCCTATAATATGAATAATTGCAACCATTGTGAAAGTGATGGTCATTTCTACGTTCCGGGCAACCTAGACTTCACTCTAGGGCGTGTTCCACCAGATCGAATAGCTAGGGCCTATGAAGTCAGCGCTAGAAACATAAAATACAATATAAATATAACAGTTTTTCCATCGAATAAAACGAATAATAGACACCAGTGTGAAGGTTATGGTCATTTCTATGTTCCGGGCAACCTAAGCTTCACTCTAGGGCGGTGCTCCACCAGATCGAACAGTTAGTGCCTTAGAAGTCAACGCCAGAAGCATAAAATACAATATAAATACAACAGTTTTTCCATCGTATAAAACGAATAATTGCAACCAGTATGAAAGTCATGATCATTTCTACGTTCCGGGAAACCAAGGCTTCACTCTAGGGCGTTGCTCCAGCAGATCGAATAGTTAGTGCCTCAGAAGTCAACGCCAGAAGCATAAAATACAATATAAATGCAACAGTTTTTCCATCGTATAAAACGAATAATTGCAACCAGTGTGAAAGTTATTTTCATTTCTACTTTCCGGGCAACCTAGGATTCACCCTAGGGCGTTGCTCCAACAGATTGAATAGTTAGTGCCTTAGAAGTCAACGCCCGAAGCATCAAATGCAATAAAAGTACAACAGTTTTTCCATCATATAACAGGAGTAATTGCAACCAGTTTGAAAGTGATGGTCATTTCTACGTTCCGGACACCCTAGGCTTCACTCTGGGGCGTTGCTCCACCATATCGAATACTTAGTGCCTTAGAAGTCAACGCCAGAAGCATAAAATACAATATAAGTACAACAGTTTTTCCATCATATAAAACGAATAATTGCAACCAGTATGAAAGTTATGGACATTTCTACTTTCCGGGCAACCTAGGCTTCACCCTAGGGCGTTGCTCCAACAGATCGAATAGTTAGGGCCTCAGAAGTCAACGCCAGAAGCATAAAATACAATATAAATACAACAGTTTTTCCATCGTATAAAACGAATAATTGCAACCACTATGAAAGTTATTGTCATTTCTACTATCCGGGCAACCTAGGCTTCAACCTATGGCGTTGCTCCACCAGATCGAATAGACAGGGCCTAAGAAGTCAACGCGAGAAGCATAAAATACAATATAAATAGAACAGTTTTTCCATGTATAGAACGAATAATTGCTATCTGTGTGAAAGTTATGGTCATTTCCACGTTCCGGGATACCTAGGCTTCACTCTAGGGCGTTGCTCCACCAGATCGAATAGTTAGGGCCTTAGAAGTCAACGCGCGAAACATAAAACACAAAACAAATAGAACAGTTTTTCCATTGTGTAAATCGAATAATTCCTACCAGTGTGAAAGTTATGGTCATTTCTACGTTCCGCGCAGTCTAGGCTTCACCCTAGTGCGTTGTTCCACCAGATCGAATAGTTACGGCCTAAGAAGTGAACGCCAGAAGCATAAAATACAATATAAATACAACGGTTTTTCCATCGTATAAAACGGATAGTTGCAACCAGTATGAAAGAAATGGTCATATCTACTTCCCGGGCAACCTAGGGTTCACCCTAGGGCGTTGCTCCAACAGGTTGAAAAGTTAGTACCCAAGAAGTGAACGCCGGAAGCATAAAATACAATATATATACAACAGTTTGTCCATCGTATAAACCGGATAATTGCAACCAGTATGAAAGTTATGGTCATTTCTACTTTCCGGGCAACCTAGGATTCACCCTAGGACGTTGCTCCAACAGATTGAATAGTTAGTGCCTTAGAAGTCAACGCCCGAAGCATCAAATGCAATAAAAATACAACAGTTTTTCCATCATATAACAGGAGTAATTGCAACCAGTTTGAAAGTGATGGTCATTTCTACTATCCGGGCAACCTAGGCTCACCCTAGGGCGTTGCTCCACCAGATCGAATAGTTAGGGCCTTAGAAGTCAACGCCAGAAGCATAAGGTACAATATAAATACAACAGCTTTTCCATCGTATAACAGGAACAATAGCAACCAGTGTGAAAGGTATGGTCATTTCTACGTTCCGGGCATCCTAGGCGTCACTCGAAGGCGTTGCACCACCAGATCGAATAGTTAGGGCCTAAGAAGTCAACGCCAGAAGCATAAAATACAATATAAATGCAACAGCTTTTCCATCGTATAAAATGAATAATTGCAAAGAGTGTGAAGGTAATGGTCATTTCTACGTTCCGGGCAACCTAGGTTTCACTCTAGGGCGTTGCTCCACCAGATCGAATAGTTAGTGCCTTAGAATTCAACGCCACAAGCATAAAATACAATATAAGCACAACAGTTTTTCCGTCGTATAAAACGAATAATTGCAACCAGTATGAAAGTTATGGTCATTTCTACTTCCCGGGCAACCTAGGATTCACCCTAGGGCGTTGCTCCAACAGATTGAAAAGTTAGTGCCTAAGAAGTGAACGCCAGAAGCATAAAATACAATATAAATACAACAGTTTTTCCATCGTATAAACCGGATAATTGCAACCAGTGTGAAAGTTATGGTCACTTCTACGTTCCGGGCAACCTAGACTTCACTCTAGGGCGTTGCCCCACCAGATCGAATAGTTAGTGCCTTAGAATTCAACGCCACAAGCATAAAATACAATATAAGCACAACAGTTTTTCCGTCGTATAAAACGAATAATTACAACCAGTATGAAAGTGATGGTAATTTCTACGTTCCGGGAAACCAAGGCTTCACTCTAAGGCGTTGCTCCACCAGATCGAATAGTTATGACCTAAGAAGTCAACGCCAGAAGCATAAAATACAATATACAAGCAACAGCTTTTCCTTCGTATAAAACGGATAATTGCAACCAGTATGAAAGTTATGGTCATTTCTACTTCCCGGGCAACCTAGGATACACCCTAGGGCGTTGCTCCAACAGATTGAAAAGTTAGTGCCTAAGAAGTGAACGCCAGAAGCATAAAATACAATATAAATACAACAGTTTTTCCATCGTATAACAGGAATAATTGCAACCAGTGTGAAAGTTATGGTCATTTCTACGTTCCGGGCAACCTAGGCTTCACTATAGGGCGTTGCTCCACCAGATCGAATAGTTAGTGCCTTAGAATTCAACGCCACAAGCATAAAATACAATATAAGCACAACAGTTTTTCCGTCGTATAAAACGAATAATTACAACCAGTATGAAAGTGATGGTAATTTCTACGTTCCGGGAAACCAAGGCTTCACTCTAAGGCGTTGCTCCACCAGATCGAATAGTTATGGCCTAACAAGTCAACGCCAGAAGCATAAAATACAATATACAAGCAACAGCTTTTCCTTCGTATAAAACGGATAATTGCAACCAGTATGAAAGTTATGGTCATTTCTACTTCCCGGGCAACCTAGGATCCACCCTAGGGCGTTGCTCCAACAGATTGAAAAGTTAGTGCCTAAGAAGTGAACGCCAGAAGCATAAAATACAATATAAATACAACAGTTTTTCCATCGTATAACAGGAATAATTGCAACCAGTTTGAAAGTTATGGTCATTTCTACTTTCCGGGCAACCTAGGCTTCACCCTAGGGCGTTGCTCCAACTGATCGAATAGTTAGGGCCTCAGAAGTCAACGCCAGAAGCATAAAATACAATATAAATACAACAGTTTTTCCATCGTATAAAACGAATAATTGCAACCAGTATGAAAGTTATGGTCATTTCTACTTTCCGGGCAACCTAGGATTCACCCTAGGGCGTTGCTCCACCAGATCGAATAGTTAGGGACTAAGAAGCCAACACCAGGAGCATAAAATACAATATAAATACAACAGGTTTTCCATCCTATAATATGAATAATTGCAACCAGTGTGAAAGTGATGGTCACTTCTACGTTCCGGGCAACCTAGACTTCACTCTACGGCGCTGTTCCACCAGATCGAATAGGTAGGGCCTAAGAAGTCAGCGCCAGAAGCGTAAAATACAATATAAATATAACATTTTTTCCATCGAATACAACGAATAATAGCCACCAGTGTGAAGGTTATGGTCATTTCTATGTTCCGGGCAACCTAAGCTTCACTGTAGGGCGTTGCTCCACCAGATCGAACAGTTAGTGCCTTAGAAGTCAACGCCAGAAGCATAAAATACAATATAAATACAACAGTTTTTCCATCGTATAAAACGAATAATTGCAACCAGTATGAAAGTCATGGTCATTTCTACGTTCCGGGAAACCAAGGCTTCACTCTAGGGCGTTGCTCCAACAGATCGAATAGTTAGGGCCTCAGAAGTCAACGCCAGGAGCATAAAATACAATATAAATACAACAGTTTTTCCATCGTATAAAACGAATAATTGCAACCACTATGAAACTTATGGTCATTTCTACTATCCGGGCAACCTAGGCTTCACCCTAGGGCGTTGCTCCACCAGATCGAATAGTTAGGGCCTTAGAAGTCCACGCCAGAAGCATAAGGTACAATATAAATACAACAGCTTTTCCATCGTATAACAGGAACAATAGCAACCAGTGTGAAAGGTATGGTCATTTCTACGTTCCGGGCATCCTAGGCGTCACTCGAAGGCGTTGCTCCACCAGATCGAATAGTTAGGGCCTAAGAAGTCAACGCCAGAAGCATAAAATACAATATAAATGCAACAGCTTTTCCATCGTATAAAATGAATAATTGCAAAGAGTGTGAAGGTAATGGTCATTTCTACGTTCCGGGCAACCTAGGTTTCACTCTAGGGCGTTGCTCCACCAGATCGAATAGTTAGGGCCTTAGAAGTCAACGCCCGAAGCATAAAATGCAATAAAAATGTAACAGTTTTTCCATCGTATAACAGGAATAATTGTAACAAGTTTGAAAGTGATGGTCAGTTCTACGTTCCGGGCAACCTAGGCTTCACTCTAGGGCGTTGCTCCACCAGATCGAATAGTTAAGGGCTAAGAAGTCAACACCAGGAGCATAAAATACAATCTAAATACAACAGGTTTTCCATCCTATAATATGAGTAATTGCAACCAGTGTGAAAGTGATGGTCATTTCTACGTTCCGGGCAACCTAGACTTCACTCTAGGGCGTGTTCCACCAGATCGAATAGTTAGGGCCTATGAAGTCAGCGCCAGAAGCATAAAATACAATATAAATATAACAGTTTTTCCATCGTATAAAACGAATAATTGCAACCAGTGTGAAAGTTATGCTCATTTCTACGTTCCGGGCAACCTAGGCTTCACTCTAGGGCGTTGCTCCACCAGATCGAATAGTTGGTGCCTTAGAAGTCAACGTCAGAAGCATAAAATACAATATAAGTACAACAGTTTTTCCATCGTATAAAACGAATAATTGCAACCAGTGTGAAAGTTATGGTCATTTCTACGTTCCGGGCAACCTAGGCTTCACTCTAGGGCGTTGCTCCAACAGATCGAATAGTTGGTGCCTTAGAAGTCAACGTCAGAAGCATAAAATACAATATAAATACAACAGTTTTTCCATCGTATAAAACGAATAATTGCAACCAGTATGAAAGTTATGGACATTTCTACTTTCCGGGCAGCCTAGGCTTCACCCTAGGGCGTTGCTCCAACAGATTGATTAGTTAGGGCCTTAGAAGTCAACGCCAGAAGCATAAAATACAATATAAATACAACAGTTTTTCCATCGTATAAAACGAATAATTGCAACCAGTATGAGACTTATGGTCATTTCTACTTTCCGGGCAACCTAGGATTCACCCTAGGGCGTTGCTCCAACAGATTGAATAGTTAGTGCCTTAGAAGTCTACGCCCGAAGCATCAAATGCAATAAAAATACAACAGTTTTTCCATCGTATAAAACGAATAATTGCAACCAGTGTGAAAGTTATGGTCATTTCTACGTTCCGGGCAACCTAGGCTTCACTCTAGGGCGTTGCTCCACCAGATCGAATAGTTGGTGCCTTAGAAGTCAACGTCAGAAGCATAAAATACAATATAAATACAACAGTTTTTCCATCATATAAAACGAATAATTGCAACCAGTATGAAAGTTATGGACATTTCTACGTTCCGGGCACCCTAGGCTTCACTCTAGGGCGTTGCACCACCATATCGAATACTTAGTGCCTTAGAAGTCAACGCCAGAAGCATAAAATACAATATATATACAACAGTTTTTCCATCGTATAACAGGAATAATTCCAAACAGTTCGAAAGTTATGGTCATTTCTACTTTCCGGGCAACCTAGGCTTCACCCTAGGGCGTTGTTCCACCCGATCGAATAGTTAGGGCCTAAGAAGTGTACGCCAGAAGCATATAATACAATATAAATACAACAGTTTTTCCATCGTATAAAACGAATAATTGCAACCAGTGTGAAAGTTATGGTCATTTCTACGTTCCGGGCAACCTAGGCTTCACTCTAGGGCGTTGCTCCAACAGATCGAATAGTTGGTGCCTTAGAAGTCAACGTCAGAAGCATAAAATACAATATAAATACAACAGTTTTTCCATCGTATAAAACGAATAATTGCAACCAGTATGAAAGTTATGGACATTTCTACTTTCCGGGCAGCCTAGGCTTCACCCTAGTGCGTTGCTCCAACAGATTGATTAGTTAGGGCCTTAGAAGTCAACGCCCGAAGCATAAAATACAATATATATACAACAGTTTTTCCATCGTATAACAGGAATAATTCCAAACAGTTCGAAAGTCATGGTCATTTCTACTTTCCGGGCAACCTAGGCTTCACCCTAGGGCGTTGTTCCACCCGATCGAATAGTTAGGGCCTAAGAAGTGTACGCCAGAAGCATATAATACAATATAAATAAAACAGTTTTTCCATCGTATAAAACGAATAATTGCAACCAGTGTGAAAGTTATGGTCATTTCTACGTTCCGGGCAACCTAGGCTTCACTCTAGGGCGTTGCTCCAACAGATCGAATAGTTGGTGCCTTAGAAGTCAACGTCAGAAGCATAAAATACAATATAAATACAACAGTTTTTCCATCGTATAAAACGAATAATTGCAACCAGTATGAAAGTTATGGACATTTCTACTTTCCGGGCAGCCTAGGCTTCACCCTAGGGCGTTGCTCCAACAGATTGATTAGTTAGGGCCTTAGAAGTCAACGCCCGAAGCATAAAATGCAATAAAAATACAACAGTTTTTCCATCGTATAAGAGGAATAATTGCAACCAGTTTGAAAGTTATGGTCATTTCTACTTTCCGGGCAACCTAGGCTTCACCCTAGGGCGTTGTTACACCCGATCGAATAGCTAGGGCCTAAGAAGTGAACGCTAGAAGCATATAATACAATATAAATACAACAGTTTTTCCATCGTATAAAACGAATAATTGCAACCAGTGTGAAAGTTATGGTCATTTCTACGTTCCGGGCAACCTAGGCTTCACTCTAGGGCGTTGCTCCAACAGATTGAATAGTTAGTGCCTTAGAAGTCTACGCTCGAAGCATCAAATGCAATAAAAATACAACAGTTTTTCCATCATATAACAGGAGTAATTGCAACCAGTTTGAAAGTGAAGGTCATTTCTACGTTCCGGGCACCCTAGGCTTCACTCTAGGGCGTTGCTCCACCATATCGAATACTTAGTGCCTTAGAAGTCAACGCCTGAAGCATAAAATACAATATAAATACAACAGTTTTTCCATCGTATAACACGAATAACTGCAACCAGTTTGAAAGTTATGGTCATTTCTACTTTCGGGGCAACCTACACTTCACCCTACGGCGTTGTTCCACCCGATCGAATAGTTAGGGCCTAAGAAGTGAACGCCAGAAGCATAAAATACAATATAAATACAACAGTTGTTCCATCGTCTTAAAACGAATAATAGCAACCTGTGTGAAAGTTATGGTCATTTCTACGTTCCGGGCCACCTAGGCTTCACTCTAGGGCGTTGCTCCACCAGATCGAATAGTTAGGGCCTAAGAAGTCAACACCAGGAGCATAAAATACAATCTAAATACAACAGGTTTTCCATCCTATAATATGAATAATTGCAACCAGTGTGAAAGTGATGGTCATTTCTACGTTCCGGGCATCCTAGACTTCACTCTAGGGCGTGTTCCACCAGATCGAATAGTTAGGGCCTATGAAGTCAGCGCCAGAAGCATAAAATACAATATAAATATAACAGTTTTTCCATCGAATAAAACGAATAATAGTCACCAGTGTGAAGGTTATGGTCATTTCTATGTTCCGGGCAACCTAAGCTTCACTCTAGGGCGGTGCTCCAACAGATCGAACAGTTAGTGCCTTAGAAGTCAACGCCAGAAGCATAAAATACAATATAAATACAACAGTTTTTCCATCGTATAAAACGAATAATTGCAACCAGTATGAAAGTCATGATCATTTCTACGTTCCGGGAAACCAAGGCTTCACTCTAGGGCGTTGCTCCACCAGATCGAATAGTTAGTGCCTCAGAAGTCAACGCCAGAAGCATAAAATACAATATAAATACAACAGTTTTTCCATCGTATAAAACGAATAAGTGCAACCAGTATGAAAGTTATTTTCATTTCTACTTTCCGGGCAACCTAGGATTCACCCTAGGGCGTTGCTCCAACAGATTGAATAGTTAGTGCCTTAGAAGTCAACGCCCGAAGCATCAAATGCAATAAAAATACAACAGTTTTTCCATCATATAACAGGAGTAATTGCAACCAGTTTGAAAGTGATGGTCATTTCTACGTTCCGGACACCCTAGGCTTCACTCTGGGGCGTTGCTCCACCATATCGAATACTTAGTGCCTTAGAAGTCAACGCCAGAAGCATAAAATACAATATAAATACAACAGTTTTTCCATCGTATAACAGGAATAATTGCAACCAGTTTGAAAGTTATGGTCATTTCTACTTTCCGGGCAACCTAGGCTTCACCCTAGGGCGTTGTTACACCCGATCGAATAGCTAGGGCCTAAGAAGTGAACGCCAGAAGCATATAATACAATATAAATACAACAGTTTTTCCATCGTATAAAACGAATAATTGCAACCAGTGTGAAAGTTATGGTCATTTCTACGTTCCGGGCAACCTAGGCTTCACTCTAGGGCGTTCCTCCAACAGATCGTATAGTTGGCGCCTTAGAAGTCAACGTCAGAAGCATAAAATACAATATAAATACAACAGTTTTTCCATCGTATAAAACGAATAATTGCAACCAGTGTGAAAGTTATGGTCATTTCTACGTTCCGGGATACCTAGGCTTCACTCTAGGGCGTTGCTCCACCAGATCGAATAGTTAGGGCCTTAGAAGTCAACGCGCGAAACATAAAACACAAAGCAAATAGAACAGTTTTTCCATTGTATAAATCGAATAATTCCTACCAGTGTGAAAGTTCTGGTCATTTCTACGTTCCGCGCAGCCTAGGCTTCACCCTAGTGCGTTGTTCCACCAGATCGAATAGTTAAGGCCTAAGAAGTGAACGCAAGAAGCATAAAATACAATATAAATACAACAGTTTTTCCATCGTATAAAACGGATAATTGCAACCTGTATGAAAGTAATGGTCATAACTACTTCCCGGGCGACCTAGGGTTCACCCTAGGGCGTTGCTCCACCATATCGAATACTTAGTGCCTTAGAAGTCAACGCCTGAAGCATAAAATACAATATAAATACAACAGTTTTTCCATCGTATAACAGGAATAATTGCAACCAGTTTGAAAGTTATGGTCATTTCTACTTTCGGGGCTACCTAGGATTCACCCTAGGGCGTTGTTCCACCCGATCGAATAGCTAGGGCCTAAGAAGTGAACGCCAGAAGCATAAAATACAATATAAATACAACAGTTGTTCCATCGTCTTAAAACGAATAATAGCAACCTGTGTGAAAGTTATGGTCATTTCTACGTTCCGGGCAACCTCGGCTTCACTCTAGGGCGTTGCTCCAACAGATCAAATAGTTGGTGCCTTAGAAGTCAACGTCAGAAGCATAAAATACAATATAAATACAACAGTTTTTCCATCGTATAAAACGAATAATTGCAACCAGTATGAAAGTTATGGACATTTCTACTTTCCGGGCAGCCTAGGCTTCACCCTAGGGCGTTGCTCCAACAGATTGATTAGTTAGGGCCTTAGAAGTCAACGCCCGAAGCATAAAATGCAATAAAAATACAACAGTTTTTCCATCGTATAAGAGGAATAATTGCAACCAGTTTGAAAGTTATGGTCATTTCTACTTTCCGGGCAACCTAGGCTTCACCCTAGGGCGTTGTTACACCCGATCGAATAGCTAGGGCCTAAGAAGTGAACGCTAGAAGCATATAATACAATATAAATACAACAGTTTTTCCATCGTATAAAACGAATAATTGCAACCAGTGTGAAAGTTATGGTCATTTCTACGTTCCGGGCAACCTAGGCTTCACTCTAGGGCGTTGCTCCAACAGATTGAATAGTTAGTGCCTTAGAAGTCTACGCTCGAAGCATCAAATGCAATAAAAATACAACAGTTTTTCCATCATATAACAGGAGTAATTGCAACCAGTTTGAAAGTGAAGGTCATTTCTACGTTCCGGGCACCCTAGGCTTCACTCTAGGGCGTTGCTCCACCATATCGAATACTTAGTGCCTTAGAAGTCAACGCCTGAAGCATAAAATACAATATAAATACAACAGTTTTTCCATCGTATAACAGGAATAACTGCAACCAGTTTGAAAGTTATGGTCATTTCTACTTTCGGGGCAACCTAGGCTTCACCCTAGGGCGTTGTTCCACCCGATCGAATAGTTAGGGCCTAAGAAGTGAACGCCAGAAGCATAAAATACAATATAAATACAACAGTTGTTCCATCGTCTTAAAACGAATAATAGCAACCTGTGTGAAAGTTATGGTCATTTCTACGTTCCGGGCCACCTGGGCTTCACTCTAGCGCGTTGCTCCAACAGATCGAATAGCTGGTGCCTCACAAGTCAACGCCCGAAGCATCAAATGCAATAAAAATACAACAGTTTTTCCATCATATAACAGGAGTAATTGCAACCAGTTTGAAAGTGATGGTCATTTCTACGTTCCGGACACCCTAGGCTTCACTCTGGGGCGTTGCTCCACCATATCGAATACTTAGTGCCTTAGAAGTCAACGCCAGAAGCATAAAATACAATATAAATACAACAGTTTTTCCATCGTATAACAGGAATAATTGCAACCAGTTTGAAAGTTATGGTCATTTCTACTTTCCGGGCAACCTAGGCTTCACCCTAGGGCGTTGTTACACCCGATCGAATAGCTAGGGCCTAAGAAGTGAACGCCAGAAGCATATAATACAATATAAATACAACAGTTTTTCCATCGTATAAAACGAATAATTGCAACCAGTGTGAAAGTTATGGTCATTTCTACGTTCCGGGCAACCTAGGCTTCACTCTAGGGCGTTCCTCCAACAGATCGTATAGTTGGCGCCTTAGAAGTCAACGTCAGAAGCGTAAAATACAATATAAATACAACAGTTTTTCCATCGTATAAAACGAATAATTGCAACCAGTGTGAAAGTTATGGTCATTTCTACGTTCCGGGCAACCTAGGCTTCACTCTAGGGCGTTGCTCCACCAGATCGAATAGTTGGTGCCTTAGAAGTCAACGTCAGAAGCATAAAATACAATATAAATACAACAGTTTTTCCATCGTATAAAACGAATAATTGCAACCAGTGTGAAAGTTATGGTCATTTCTACGTTCCGGGCAACCTAGGCTTCACTCTAGGGCGTTGCTCCACCAGATCGAATAGTTGGTGCCTTAGAAGTCAACGTCAGAAGCATAAAATACAATATAAATACAACAGTTTTTCCATCATATAAAACGAATAATTGCAACCAGTATGAAAGTTATGGACATTTCTACTTTCCGGGCAGCCTAGGCTTCACCCTAGGGCGTTGCTCCAACAGATCGAATAGTTAGGTCCTCAGAAGTCAACGCCAGAAGCAAAAAATACAATATAAATACAACAGTTTTTCCATCATATAAAACGAATAATTGCAACCGGTATGAAAGTTATGGACATTTCTACTTTCCGGGCAGCCTAGGCTTCACCCTAGGGCGTTGCTCCAACGGATCGAATAGTTAGGTCCTCAGAAGTCAACGCCAGAAGCATAAAATACAATATAAATACAACAGTTTTTCCATCGTGTAAAACGTATAATTGCAACCACTATGAAAGTTATTGTCATTTCTACTATCCGGGCAACCTAGGCTTCAACCTAGGGCGTTGCTCCACCAGATCGAATAGACAGGGCCTAAGAAGTCAACGCCAGAAGCATAAAATACAAAATAAATAGAACAGTTTTTCCATGTATAGAACGAATAATTGCTATCTGTGTGAAAGTTATGGTCATTTCCACGTTCCGGGATACCTAGGCTTCACTCTAGGGCGTTGCTCCACCAGATCGCATAGTTACGGCCTTAGAAGTCAACGCGCGAAACATAAAACACAAAACAAATAGAACCGTTTTTCCATTGTATAAATCGAATAATTCCTACCAGTGTGAAAGTTATGGTCATTTCTACGTTCCGCGCAGCCTAGGCTTCACCCTAGTGCGTTGTTCCACCAGATCGAATAGTTAAGGCCTAAGAAGTGAACGCCAGAAGCATAAAATACAATATAAATACAACAGTTATTCCATCGTATAAAACGGATAATTGCAACCAGTATGAAAGTAATGGTCATATCTACTTCCCGGGCAACCTAGGGTTCACCCTAGGGCGTTGCTCCAACAGATTGAAAAGTTAGTGCCCAAGAAGTGAACGCCAGAAGCATAAAATACAATATAAATACAACAGTTGTTCCATCGTCTTAAAACGAATAATAGCAACCTGTGTGAAAGTTATGGTCATTTCTACGTTCCGGGCAACCTAGGCTTCACTCTAGGGCGTTGCTCCAACAGATCGAATAGTTGGTGCCTCACAAGTCAACGTCAGAAGCATAAAATACAATATAAATACAACAGATTTGCCATCGTATAAAACGAATAATTGCAACCAGTATGAAAGTTATGGACATTTCTACTTTCCGGGCAACCTAGGCTTCACCCTAGGGCGTTGCTCCAACAGATTGAATAGTTAGGGCCTTAGAAGTCAACGCCCGAAGCATAAAATGCAATAAAAATGTAACAGTTTTTCCATCGTATAACAGGAATAATTGTAACAAGTTTGAAAGTGATGGTCAGTTCTACGTTCCGGGCAACCTAGGCTTCACTCTAGGGCGTTGCTCCACCAGATCGAATAGTTAGGGCCTTAGAAGTCAACGCGCGAAACATAAAACACAAAACAAATAGAACAGTTTTTCCATTGTATAAATCGAATAATTCCTACCAGTGTGAAAGTTATGGTCATTTCTACGTTCCGCGCAGCATAGGCTTCACCCTAGTGCGTTGTTCCACCAGATCGAATAGTTAAGGCCTAAGAAGTGAACGCAAGAAGCATAAAATACAATATAAATACAACAGTTTTTCCATCGTATAAAACGGATAATTGCAAACAGTGTGAAAGTAATGGTCATTTCTACGTTCCGGGCAACCTAGGCTTCACTCTAGGGCGTTGCTCCACCAGATCAAACAGTTAGGGCCATAGAAGTCAACGCGCGAAGCATAAAATACAATATAAATACAACAGTTTTTCCATCGTATAAAACGAATAATTGCAACCAGTATGAAAGTCATGATCATTTCTACGTTCCGGGAAACCAAGGCTTCACTCTAGGGCGTTGCTCCACCAGATCGAATAGTTAGTGCCTCAGAAGTCAACGCCAGAAGCATAAAATACAATATAAATACAACAGTTTTTCCATCGTATAAAACGAATAAGTGCAACCAGTATGAAAGTTATTTTCATTTCTACTTTCCGGGCAACCTAGGATTCTCCTTAGGGCGTTGCTCCAACAGATTGAATAGTTAGTGCCTTAGAAGTCAACGCCCGAAGCATCAAATGCAATAAAAATACAACAGTTTTTCCATCATATAACAGGAGTAATTGCAACCAGTTTGAAAGTGATGGTCATTTCTACGTTCCGGACACCCTAGGCTTCACTCTGGGGCGTTGCTCCACCATATCGAATACCTAGTGCCTTAGAAGTCAACGCCAGAAGCATAAAATACAATATAAATACAACAGTTTTTCCATCGTATAACAGGAATAATTGCAACCAGTTTGAATGTTATGGTCATTTCTACTTTCCGGGCAACCTAGGCTTCACCCTAGGGCGTTGTTACACCCGATCGAATAGCTAGGGCCTAAGAAGTGAACGCCAGAAGCATATAATACAATATAAATGCAACAGTTTTTCCATCGTATAAAACGAATAATTGCAACCAGTGTGAACGTTATGGTCATTTCTACGTTCTGGGCAACCTAGGCTTCACTCTAGGGCGTTCCTCCAACAGATCGTATAGTTGGCGCCTTAGAAGTCAACGTCAGAAGCATAAAATACAATATAAATACAACAGTTTTTCCATCGTATAAAACGAATAATTGCAACCAGTGTGAAAGTTATGGTCATTTCTACGTTCCGGGCAACCTAGGCATCACTCTAGGGCGTTGCTCCACCAGATCGAATAGTTGGTGCCTTAGAAGTCAACGTCAGAAGCATAAAATACAATATAAATACAACAGTTTTTCCATCATATAAAACGAATAATTGCAACCAGTATGAAAGTTATGGACATTTCTACTTTCCGGGCAGCCTAGGCTTCACCCTAGGGCGTTGCTCCAACAGATCGAATAGTTAGGTCCTCAGAAGTCAACGCCAGAAGCATAAAATACAATATAAATACAACAGTTTTTCCATCATATAAAACGAATAATTGCAACCGGTATGAAAGTTATGGACATTTCTACTTTCCGGGCAGCCTAGGCTTCACCCTAGGGCGTTGCTCCAACGGATCGAATAGTTAGGTCCTCAGAAGTCAACGCCAGAAGCATAAAATACAATATAAATACAACAGTTTTTCCATCGTGTAAAACGTATAATTGCAACCACTATGAAAGTTATTGTCATTTCTACTATCCGGGCAACCTAGGCTTCAACCTAGGGCGTTGCTCCACCAGATCGAATAGACAGGGCCTAAGAAGTCAACGCCAGAAGCATAAAATACAAAATAAATAGAACAGTTTTTCCATGTATAGAACGAATAATTGCTATCTGTGTGAAAGTTATGGTCATTTCCACGTTCCGGGATACCTAGGCTTCACTCTAGGGCGTTGCTCCACCAGATCGAATAGTTAGGGCCTTAGAAGTCAACGCGCGAAACATAAAACACAAAACAAATAGAACCGTTTTGCCATTGTATAAATCGAATAATTCCTACCAGTGTGAAAGTTATGGTCATTTCTACGTTCCGCGCAGCCTAGGCTTCACCCTAGTGCGTTGTTCCACCAGATCGAATAGTTAAGGCCTAAGAAGTGAACGCCAGAAGCATAAAATACAATATAAATACAACAGTTATTCCATCGTATAAAACGGATAATTGCAACCAGTATGAAAGTAATGGTCATATCTACTTCCCGGGCAACCTAGGGTTCACCCTAGGGCGTTGCTCCAACTGATCGTATAGTTGGTGCCTTAGAAGTCAACGTCAGAAGCATAAAATACAATATAAATGCAACAGTTTTTCCATCGTATAAAACGAATAATTGCAACCAGTGTGAAAGTTATGGTCATTTCTACGTTCCGGGTAACCTAGGCTTCACTCTAGGGCGTTGCTCCACCAGATCGAATAGTTGGTGCCTTAGAAGTCAACGTCAGAAGCATAAAATACAATATAAATACAACAGTTTTTCCATCATATAAAACGAATAATTGCAACCAGTATGAAAGTTATGGACATTTCTACGTTCCGGGCACCCTAGGCTTCACTCTATGGCGTTGCACCACCATATCGAATACTTAGTGCCTTAGAAGTCAACGCCCGAAGCATAAAATGCAATAAAAATACAACAGTTTTTCCATCGTATAACAGGAATAATTCCAACCAGTTTGAAAGTTATGGTCATTTCTACTTTCCGGGCAACCTACGCTTCACCCTAGGGCGTTGTTACACCCGATCGAATAGCTAGGGCCTAGGAAGTGAACGCTAGAAGCATATAATACAATATAAATACAACAGTTTTTCCATCGTATAAAACGAATAATTGCAACCAGTGTGAAAGTTATGGTCATTTCTACGTTCCGGGCAACCTAGGCTACACTCTAGGGCGTTCCTCCAACAAATCGAATAGTTAGGGCCTCAGAAGTCATCGCCAGAAGCATAAAATACAATATAAATACAACAGTTTTTCCATCGTATAAAAAAAATAATTGCAACCACTATGAAAGTTATTGTCATTTCTACTATCCGGGCAACCTAGGCTTCAACCTAGGGCGTTGCTCCACCAGATCGAATAGACAGGGCCTAAGAAGTCAGCGCCCGAAGCATAAAATACAAAATAAATAGAACAGTTTTGCCATGTATAGAACGAATAATTGCTATCTGTGTGAAAGTTATGGTCATTTCCACGTTCCGGGATACCTAGTCTTCACTCTAGGGCGTTGCTCCACCAGATCGAATAGTTAGGGCCTTAGAAGTCAACGCGCGAAACATAAAACACAAAACAAATAGAACAGTTTTTCCATTGTATAAATCGAATAATTCCTACCAGTGTGAAAGTTATGGTCATTTCTACGTTCCGCGCAGTCTAGGCTTCACCCTAGTGCGTTGTTCCACCAGATCGAATAGTTAAGGCCTAAGAAGTGAACGCCAGAAGCATAAAATACAATATAAATACAACAGTTTTTCCATCGTATAAAACGGATAATTGCAACCAGTATGAAAGTAATGGTCATATCTACTTCCCGGGCAACCTAGGGTTCACCCTAGGGCGTCGCTCCTACTGATCGTATAGTTGGTGCCTTAGAAGTCAACGTCAGAAGCATAAAATACAATATAAATACAACAGTTTTTCCATCGTATAAAACGAATAATTGCAACCAGTGTGAAAGTTATGGTCATTTCTACGTTCCGGGCAACCTAGGCTTCACTCTAGGGCGTTGCTCCACAAGATCGAATAGTTGGTGCCTTAGAAGTCAACGCCAGAAGCATAAAATACGATATAAATACAACAGCTTTTCCATCGTATAAAACGAATAATTGCAACCAGTGTGAAAGTTATGGTCATTTCCACGTTCCGGGATACCTAGTCTTCACTCTAGGGCGTTGCTCCACCAGATCGAATAGTTAGGGCCTTAGAAGTCAACGCGCGAAACATAAAACACAAAACAAATAGAACAGTTTTTCCATTGTATAAATCGAATAATTCCTACCAGTGTGAAAGTTATGGTCATATCTACTTCCCGGGCAACCTAGGGTTCACCCTAGGGCGTTGCTCCAACTGATTGTATAGTTGGTGCCTTAGAAGTCAACGTCAGAAGCATAAAATACAATATAAATACAACAGTTTTTCCATCGTATAAAACGAATAAGTGCAACCAGTATGAAAGTTATTTTCATTTCTACTTTCCGGGCAACCTAGGATTCTCCTTAGGGCGTTGCTCCAACAGATTGAATAGTTAGTGCCTTAGAAGTCAACGCCCGAAGCATCAAATGCAATAAAAATACAACAGTTTTTCCATCGTATAACAGGAATAATTGCAACCAGTTTGAATGTTATGGTCATTTCTACTTTCCGGGCAACCTAGGCTTCACCCTAGGGCGTTGTTACACCCGATCGAATAGCTAGGGCCTAAGAAGTGAACGCCAGAAGCATATAATACAATATAAATGCAACAGTTTTTCCATCGTATAAAACGAATAATTGCAACCAGTGTGAACGTTATGGTCATTTCTACGTTCTGGGCAACCTAGGCTTCACTCTAGGGCGTTCCTCCAACAGATCGTATAGTTGGCGCCTTAGAAGTCAACGTCAGAAGCATAAAATACAATATAAATACAACAGTTTTTCCATCGTATAAAACGAATAATTGCAACCAGTGTGAAAGTTATGGTCATTTCTACGTTCCGGGCAACCTAGGCTTCACTCTAGGGCGTTGCTCCACCAGATCGAATAGTTGGTGCCTTAGAAGTCAACGTCAGAAGCATAAAATACAATATAAATACAACAGTTTTTCCATCATATAAAACGAATAATTGCAACCAGTATGAAAGTTATGGACATTTCTACTTTCCGGGCAGCCTAGGCTTCACCCTAGGGCGTTGCTCCAACAGATCGAATAGTTAGGTCCTCAGAAGTCAACGCCAGAAGCATAAAATACAATATAAATACAACAGTTTTTCCATCATATAAAACGAATAATTGCAACCGGTATGAAAGTTATGGACATTTCTACTTTCCGGGCAGCCTAGGCTTCACCCTAGGGCGTTGCTCCAACGGATCGAATAGTTAGGTCCTCAGAAGTCAACGCCAGAAGCATAAAATACAATATAAATACAACAGTTTTTCCATCGTGTAAAACGTATAATTGCAACCACTATGAAAGTTATTGTCATTTCTACTATCCGGGCAACCTAGGCTTCAACCTAGGGCGTTGCTCCACCAGATCGAATAGACAGGGCCTAAGAAGTCAACGCCAGAAGCATAAAATACAAAATAAATAGAACAGTTTTTCCATGTATAGAACGAATAATTGCTATCTGTGTGAAAGTTATGGTCATTTCCACGTTCCGGGATACCTAGGCTTCACTCTAGGGCGTTGCTCCACCAGATCGAATAGTTAGGGCCTTAGAAGTCAACGCGCGAAACATAAAACACAAAACAAATAGAACCGTTTTGCCATTGTATAAATCGAATAATTCCTACCAGTGTGAAAGTTATGGTCATTTCTACGTTCCGCGCAGCCTAGGCTTCACCCTAGTGCGTTGTTCCACCAGATCGAATAGTTAAGGCCTAAGAAGTGAACGCCAGAAGCATAAAATACAATATAAATACAACAGTTATTCCATCGTATAAAACGGATAATTGCAACCAGTATGAAAGTAATGGTCATATCTACTTCCCGGGCAACCTAGGGTTCACCCTAGGGCGTTGCTCCAACTGATCGTATAGTTGGTGCCTTAGAAGTCAACGTCAGAAGCATAAAATACAATATAAATACAACAGTTTTTCCATCGTATAAAACGAATAATTGCAACCAGTGTGAAAGTTATGGTCATTTCTACGTTCCGGGTAACCTAGGCTTCACTCTAGGGCGTTGCTCCACCAGATCGAATAGTTGGTGCCTTAGAAGTCAACGTCAGAAGCATAAAATACAATATAAATACAACAGTTTTTCCATCATATAAAACGAATAATTGCAACCAGTATGAAAGTTATGGACATTTCTACGTTCCGGGCACCCTAGGCTTCACTCTATGGCGTTGCACCACCATATCGAATACTTAGTGCCTTAGAAGTCAACGCCCGAAGCATAAAATGCAATAAAAATACAACAGTTTTTCCATCGTATAACAGGAATAATTCCAACCAGTTTGAAAGTTATGGTCATTTCTACTTTCCGGGCAACCTACGCTTCACCCTAGGGCGTTGTTACACCCGATCGAATAGCTAGGGCCTAGGAAGTGAACGCTAGAAGCATATAATACAATATAAATACAACAGTTTTTCCATCGTATAAAACGAATAATTGCAACCAGTGTGAAAGTTATGGTCATTTCTACGTTCCGGGCAACCTAGGCTACACTCTAGGGCGTTCCTCCAACAAATCGAATAGTTAGGGCCTCAGAAGTCATCGCCAGAAGCATAAAATACAATATAAATACAACAGTTTTTCCATCGTATAAAAAAAATAATTGCAACCACTATGAAAGTTATTGTCATTTCTACTATCCGGGCAACCTAGGCTTCAACCTAGGGCGTTGCTCCACCAGATCGAATAGACAGGGCCTAAGAAGTCAGCGCCCGAAGCATAAAATACAAAATAAATAGAACAGTTTTGCCATGTATAGAACGAATAATTGCTATCTGTGTGAAAGTTATGGTCATTTCCACGTTCCGGGATACCTAGTCTTCACTCTAGGGCGTTGCTCCACCAGATCGAATAGTTAGGGCCTTAGAAGTCAACGCGCGAAACATAAAACACAAAACAAATAGAACAGTTTTTCCATTGTATAAATCGAATAATTCCTACCAGTGTGAAAGTTATGGTCATTTCTACGTTCCGCGCAGTCTAGGCTTCACCCTAGTGCGTTGTTCCACCAGATCGAATAGTTAAGGCCTAAGAAGTGAACGCCAGAAGCATAAAATACAATATGAATACAACAGTTTTTCCATCGTATAAAACGGATAATTGCAACCAGTATGAAAGTAATGGTCATATCTACTTCCCGGGCAACCTAGGGTTCACCCTAGGGCGTCGCTCCTACTGATCGTATAGTTGGTGCCTTAGAAGTCAACGTCAGAAGCATAAAATACAATATAAATACAACAGTTTTTCCATCGTATAAAACGAATAATTGCAACCAGTGTGAAAGATATGGTCATTTCTACGTTCCGGGCAACCTAGGCTTCACTCTAGGGCGTTGCTCCACAAGATCGAATAGTTGGTGCCTTAGAAGTCAACGCCAGAAGCATAAAATACGATATAAATACAACAGCTTTTCCATCGTATAAAACGAATAATTGCAACCAGTGTGAAAGTTATGGTCATTTCCACGTTCCGGGATACCTAGTCTTCACTCTAGGGCGTTGCTCCACCAGATCGAATAGTTAGGGCCTTAGAAGTCAACGCGCGAAACATAAAACACAAAACAAATAGAACAGTTTTTCCATTGTATAAATCGAATAATTCCTACCAGTGTGAAAGTTATGGTCATATCTACTTCCCGGGCAACCTAGGGTTCACCCTAGGGCGTTGCTCCAACTGATTGTATAGTTGGTGCCTTAGAAGTCAACGTCAGAAGCATAAAATACAATATAAATACAACAGTTTTTCCATCGTATAAAACGAATAATTGCAACCAGTGTGAAAGTTATGGTCATTTCTACGTTCCGGGCAACCTAGGCTTCACTCTAGGGCGTTGCTCCACAAGATCGAATAGTTGGTGCCTTAGAAGTCAACGTCAGAAGCATAAAATACAATATAAATACAACAGTTTTTCCATCATATAAAACGAATAATTGCAACCAGTCCGAAAGTTATAGACATTTCTACGTTCCGGGCACCCTAGGCTTCACTCTAGGGCGTTGCACCACCATATCGAATACTTAGTGCCTTAGAAGTCAACGCCAGAAGCATAAAATGCAATAAAAATACAACAGTTTTTCCATCGTATAACAGGAATAATTGCAACCAGTTCGAAAGTTATGGTCATTTCTACGTTCCGGGCAACCTAGGCTTCACTCTAGGGCGTTGCTCCAACAGATCGAATAGTTGGTGCCTTAGAAGTCAACGTCAGAAGCATAAAATACAATATAAGTACAACAGTTTTTCCATCGTATAAAACGAATAATTGCAACCAGTATGAAAGTTATGGACATTTCTACTTTCCGGGCAGCCTAGGCTTCACCCTAGGGCGTTGCTCCAACAGATTGATTAGTTAGGGCCTTAGAAGTCAACGCCCGAAGCATAAAATGCAATAAAAATACAACAGTTTTTCCATCATATAACAGGAGTAATTCCAACCAGTTTGAAAGTTATGGTCATTTCTACTTTCCGGGCAACCTAGGCTTCACCCTAGGGCCTTGTTGCACCCGATCGAATAGCTAGGGCCTAAGAAGTGAACGCTAGAAGCATATAATACAATATAAATACAACAGTTTTTCCATCGTATAAAACGAATAATTGCAACCAGTGTGAAAGTTATGGTCATTTCTACTTCCCGGGCAACCTAGGGTTCACCCTAGGGCGTTGCTCCAACTGATCGTATAGTTGGTGCCTTAGAAGTCAACGTCAGAAGCATAAAATACAATATAAATACAACAGTTTTTCCATCGTATAAAACGAATAATTGCAACCAGTGTGAAAGTTATGGTCATTTCTACGTTCCGGGTAACCTAGGCTTCACTCTAGGGCGTTGCTCCACCAGATCGAATAGTTGGTGCCTTAGAAGTCAACGCCAGAAGCATAAAATACAATATAAATACAACAGCTTTTCCATCGTATAAAACGAATAATTGCAACCAGTGTGAAAGTTATGGTCATTTCCACGTTCCGGGATACCTAGTCTTCACTCTAGGGCGTTGCTCCACCAGATCGAATAGTTAGGGCCCTAGAAGTCAACGCGCGAAACATAAAACACAAAACAAATAGAACAGTTTTTCCATTGTATAAATCGAATAATTCCTACCAGTGTGAAAGTTATGGTCATATCTACTTCCCGGGCAACCTAGGGTTCACCCTAGGGCGTTGCTCCAACTGATCGTATAGTTGGTGCCTTAGAAGTCAACGTCAGAAGCATAAAATACAATATAAATACAACAGTTTTTCCATCGTATAAAACGAATAATTGCAACCAGTGTGAAAGTTATGGTCATTTCTACGTTCCGGGCAACCTAGGCTTCACTCTAGGGCGTTGCTCCACAAGATCGAATAGTTGGTGCCTTAGAAGTCAACGTCAGAAGCATAAAATACAATATAAATACAACAGTTTTTCCATCATATAAAACGAATAATTGCAACCAGTCTGAAAGTTATGGACATTTCTACGTTCCGGGCACCCTAGGCTTCACTCTAGGGCGTTGCACCACCATATCGAATACTTAGTGCCTTAGAAGTCAACGCCAGAAGCATAAAATGCAATAAAAATACAACAGTTTTTCCATCGTATAACAGGAATAATTGCAACCAGTTCGAAAGTTATGGTCATTTCTACTTTCCGGGCAACCTAGGCTTCACCCTAGGGCGTTGTTCCACCCGATCGAATAGTTAGGGCCTAAGAAGTGAACGCCAGAAGCATATAATACAATATAAATACAACAGTTTTTCCATCGTATAAAACGAATAATTGCAACCAGTGTGAAAGTTATGGTCATTTCTACGTTCCGGGCAACCTAGGCTTCACTCTAGGGCGTTGCTCCAACAGATCGAATAGTTGGTGCCTTAGAAGTCAACGTCAGAAGCATAAAATACAATATAAATACAACAGTTTTTCCATCGTATAACACGAATAATTGCAACCAGTATGAAAGTTATGGACATTTCTACTTTCCGGGCAGCCTAGGCTTCACCCTAGGGCGTTCCTCCAACAGATCGTATAGTTGGTGCCTTAGAAGTCAACGTCAGAAGCATAAAATACAATATAAATTCAACAGTTTTTCCATCGTATAAAACGAATAATTGCAACCAGTGTGAAAGTTATGGTCATTTCTACGTTCCGGGCAACCTAGGCTTCACTCTAGGGCGTTGCTCTACCAGATCGAATAGTTGGTGCCTTAGAAGTCAACGTCAGAAGCATAAAATACAATATAAATACAACAGTTTTTCCATCATATAAAACGAATAATTGCAACCAGTATGAAAGTTATGGACATTTCTACTTTCCGGGCAACCTAGGCTTCACCCTAGGGCGTTGCTCCAACAGATCGAATAGTTAGGGCCTCAGAAGTCAACGCCCGAAGCATAAAATGCAATAAAAATGTAACAGTTTTTCCATCGTATAACAGGAATAATTGTAACAAGTTTGAAAGTGATGGTCAGTTCTACGTTCCGGGCAACCTAGGCTTCACTCTAGGGCGTTGCTCCACCAGATCGAATAGTTAGGGCCTAAGAAGTCAACACCAGGAGCATAAAATACAATCTAAATACAACAGGTTTTCCATCCTATAATATGAATAATTGCAACCAGTGTGAAAGTGATGGTCATTTCTACGTTCCGGGCAACCTAGACTTCACTCTAGGGCGTGTTCCACCAGATCGAATAGTTAGGGCCTGTGAAGTCAGCGCCAGAAGCATAAAATACAATATAAATATAACAGTTTTTCCATCGAATAAAACGAATAATAGCCACCAGTGTGAAGGTTATGGTCATTTCTATGTTCCGGGCAACCTAAGCTTCACTCTAGGGCGGTGCTCCACCAGATCGAACAGTTAGTGCCTTAGAAGTCAACGCCAGAAGCATAAAATACAATATAAATACAACAGTTTTTCCATCGTATAAAACGAATAATTGCAACCAGTATGAAAGTCATGATCATTTCTACGTTCCGGGAAACCAAGGCTTCACTCTAGGGCGTTGCTCCACCAGATCGAATAGTTGGTGCCTTAGAAGTCAACGTCAGAAGCATAAAATACAATATAAATACAACAGTTTTTCCATCGTATAAAACGAATAATTGCAACCAGTATGAAAGTTATGGACATTTCTACTTTCCGGGCAGCCTAGGCTTCACCCTAGGGCGTTGCTCCAACAGATTGATTAGTTAGGGCCTTAGAAGTCAACGCCCGAAGCATAAAATGCAATAAAAATACAACAGTTTTTCCATCGTATAACAGGAATAATTCCAACCAGTTTGAAAGTTATGGTCATTTCTACTTTCCGGGCAACCTAGGCTTCACCCTAGGGCGTTGTTACACCCGATCGAATAGCTAGGGCCTAGGAAGTGAACGCTAGAAGCATATAATAGAATATAAATACAACAGTTTTTCCATCGTATAAAACGAATAATTGCAACCAGTGTGAAAGTTATGGTCATTTCTACGTTCCGGGCAACCTAGGCTTCACTCTAGGGCGTTCCTCCAACAAATCGAATAGTTAGGGCCTCTGAAGTCATCGCCAGAAGCATAAAATACAATATAAATACAACAGTTTTTCCATCGTATAAAAAAAATAATTGCAACCACTATGAAAGTTATTGTCATTTCTACTATCCGGGCAACCTAGGCTTCAACCTAGGGCGTTGCTCCACCAGATCGAATAGACAGGGCCTAAGAAGTCAGCGCCCGAAGCATAAAATACAAAATAAATAGAACAGTTTTTCCATGTATAGAACGAATAATTGCTATCTGTGTGAAAGTTATGGTCATTTCCACGTTCCGGGATACCTAGTCTTCACTCTAGGGCGTTGCTCCACCAGATCGAATAGTTAGGGCCTTAGAAGTCAACGCGCGAAACATAAAACACAAAACAAATAGAACAGTTTTTCCATTGTATAAATCGAATAATTCCTACCAGTGTGAAAGTTATGGTCATATCTACTTCCCGGGCAACCTAGGGTTCACCCTAGGGCGTTGCTCCAACTGATCGTATAGTTGGTGCCTTAGAAGTCAACGTCAGAAGCATAAAATACAATATAAATACAACAGTTTTTCCATCGTATAAAACGAATAATTGCAACCAGTGTGAAAGTTATGGTCATTTCTACGTTCCGGGCAACCTAGGCTTCACTCTAGGGCGTTGCTCCACAAGATCGAATAGTTGGTGCCTTAGAAGTCAACGTCAGAAGCATAAAATACAATATAAATACACCAGTTTTTCCATCATATAAAACGAATAATTGCAACCAGTCTGAAAGTTATGGACATTTCTACGTTCCGGGCACGCTAGGCTTCACTCTAGGGCGTTGCACCACCATATCGAATACTTAGTGCCTTAGAAGTCAACGACAGAAGCATAAAATACAATATAAATACAACAGTTTTTCCATCGTATAAAACGAATAATTGCAACCAGTATGAAAGTCATGATCATTTCTACGTTCCGGGAAACCAAGGCTTCACTCTAGGGCGTTGCTCCACCAGATCGAATAGCTAGGGCCTAAGAAGTGAACGCCAGAAGCATATAATACAATATAAATACAACAGTTTTTCCATCGTATAAAACGAATAACTGCAACCAGTGTGAAAGTTATGGTCATTTCTACGTTCCGGGACACCTAGGCTTCACTCTAGGGCGTTGCTCCACCAGATCGAATAGTTAGGGCCTTAGAAGTCAACGCGCGAAACATAAAACACAAAACAAATAGAACAGTTTTTCCATCGTATAAAACGGATAATTGCAACCAGTATGAAAGTAATGGTCATATCTACGTCCCGGGCAGCCTAGGGTTCACCCTAGGGCGTTGCTCCAACAGATTGAAAGGTTAGTGCCCAAGAAGTGAACGCCAGAAGCCTAAAATACAATATAAATACAACAGGTTGTCCATCGTATAAACCGGATAATTGCAACCAGTATGAAAGTTATGGTCATTTCTACTTTCCGGGCAACCTAGGATTCACCCTAGGGCGTTGCTCCAACAGATTGAATAGTTAGTGCCTTAGAAGTCAACGCCCGAAGCATCAAATGCAATAAAAATACAACAGTTTTTCCATCATATAACAGGAGTAATTGCAACCAGTTTGAAAGGGATGGTCATTTCTACGTTCCGGGCACCCTAGGCTTCACTCTAGGGCGTTGCACCACCATATCGAATACTTAGTGCCTTAGAAGTCAACGCCAGAAGCATAAAATACAATATATATATAACAGTTTTTCCATCGTATAACAGGAATAATTCCGACCAGTTCGAAAGTTATGGTCATTTCTCCTTTCCGGGCAACCTAGGCTTCACCCTAGGGCGTTGTTCCAACCCGATCGAATAGTTAGGGCCTAAGAAGTGAACGCCAGAAGCATATAATACAATATAAATACAACAGTTTTTCCATCGTATAAAACGAATAATTGCAACCAGTGTGAAAGTTATGGTCATTTCTACGTTCCGGGCAACCTAGGCTTCACTCTAGGGCGTTGCTCCAACAGATCGAATAGTTGGTGCCTTAGAAGTCAACGTCAGAAGCATAAAATACAATACAAATACAACGGTTTTTCCATCGTATAAAACGAATAATTGCAACCAGTATGAAAGTTATGGACATTTCTACTTTCCGGGCAGCCTAGGCTTCACCCTAGGGCGTTGCTCCAACAGATTGATTAGTTTGGGCCTTAGAAGTCAACGCCCGAAGCATAAAATGCAATAAAAATACAACAGTTTTTCCATCGTATAACAGGAATAATTGCAACCAGTTTGAAAGTTATGGTCATTTCTACTTTCCGGGCAACCTAGGCTTCACCCTAGGGCGTTGTTACACCCGATCGAATAGCTAGGGCCTAAGTAGTGAACGCCAGAAGCATAAAATACAATATAAATACAACAGTTTTTCCATCGTATAAAACGAATAATTGCAACCAGTGTGAAAGTTATGGTCATTTCTACGTTCCGGGCAACCTAGGCTTCACTCTAGGGCGTTCCTCCAACAGATCGTATAGTTGGTGCCTTAGAAGTCAACGTCAGAAGCATAAAATACAATATAAATACAACAGTTTTTCCATCGTATAAAACGAATAATTGCAACCAGTGTGAAAGTTATGGACATTTCTACTTTCCGGGCAACCAAGGCTTCACCCTAGGGCGTTGCTCCAACAGATCGAATAGTTAGGGCCTCAGAAGTCAACGCCAGAAGCATAAAATACAATATAAATACAACAGTTTTTCCATCGTGTAAAACGAATAATTGCAACCACTATGAAAGTTATTGTCAATTCTACTATCCGGGCAACCTAGGCTTCAACCTAGGGCGTGGCTCCACCAGATCGAATAGACAGGGCCTAAGAAGTCAACGCCAGAAGCATAAAATACAAAATAAATAGAACAGTTTTTCCATGTATAGAACGAATAATTGCTATCTGTGTGAAAGTTATGGTCATTTCCACGTTCCGGGATACCTAGGCTTCACTCTAGGGCGTTGCTCCACCACGTCGAATAGCTATGACCTTAGAAGACAACGCTTGAAGCATAAAATACAATAAAAATGCAACAGTTTTTCCACCGAATAACAGGAATAAATGCTACCAGTGTGAAAGACATTGTCATTTCTACGTCCCGGGTAACCTAGGCTTCATTCTGGAGCGTTGCCCCACGAGATCGAATAGCTACGACCTAAGAAAGCAACGCCTGAAGCATAAAATACAATATAAATACAACAGCTTTTCCATCGTATAACAAGAATAATTGCAACCAGTGTGAAAGTAATGCCCATTTCTACGTTCCGGGCATCCTAGGCTTCACTCTCCGGCGTTGCTTCACCAGATCGTATAGTTACGTCCATAGAAAACAACGACAGAAGCATAAAATATAATAAAAATACAAGAGTATTTCCATCGTATATAAGGAACAATTGCAACCAGTGTGAAAGTGCTGGTCATTTCTACGTTCCGGGCAACCTACGCTGCACTCTAGAGCGTTGCTCCACCAGACCGAATAGTTAGGGCCTAAGAAGTCATCGCCAGAAGCATAAAATACAATATAAATACAACAGTCGTTCCATCGTATAAAACGAATAATTGCAACCAGTATGAAAGGTAAGGTCATTTCTACGTTCCGGTCAACCTAGGCTTCACTCTAGGGCATTGTTCCACCAGACCGAATAGTTAGGGCCTAAGAAGTCAACGCCAGAAGCATAAAATACAATAAAAATCCAACAGCTTTTCCATCGTATAAAACGAATAATTGCTAGCAGTGTGATAGTTATGGACATTTCTACGTTTCGGGCAACGTAGGCTTCACACTAGGGCGTTGTTCCTCCAGATCGGATAGTTAGGGCCTAAGAAGTCAACGCCACTAGCATAAAATACAATATAAATACAGCAGCTGTTTCATCGTATAAAATGATTAATTGCAAACACTGTGAAAGTAATGGTCATTTCTACGTTCCGGGCAACCTAGGCTCCACTCTAAGGCGTTGCTCCACCAGATCGAATATTTAGGGCCTTAGAAGTCAACACCAGAAGCATTAAATACAATAAAGATGCAACAGTTTTTCCATCGTATAACAGGAATAACTGCAACCAGTTTGAAAGTACTGGCCATTTCTACGTTCCGGGCAACCTAGGCTTCACTCTGGGGCGTTGCTGCGCCAGATCTAATAGTTAGGGCCTAAGAAGTCAACGACAGAGGCATAAAATACAATATAAATACAACAGTTTTTCCATCGTATAACAGGAATAATTGCAAACAGTGTGAAAGTAATGGTCATTTCTGCGCTCCCAGCAACCTAGGCTTCACTCTAAGGTGTTGCCCCACCACATCGAAGAGCTACGGCCTTAGAAGTCAACGCCACTAACATAAAATACAATATAAATAATACAGTTTTTCCATCGTATAGCATGAATAACTGCAACCAGTTTAAAAGTGATAGTCTTTTCTACGTTCCGGGCAACCTAGGCTTCACTCTAGGGCGTTGTTCCACCAGATCGAATAGTTGGGGACTGACAAGTCTGCGTCAGAAGCATAAAATACAATTTAAATACAACAGCTTTTCCATCGTATAAAACGGATAATTGCGACCAGTGTGAAAGTACTGGTCGTTTCTACGTTCCGGGCAATCTAGGCTTCACTCTAGGGCGTTGTTCCACCAGACGGAATAGTTTGGGCCTAAGAAGTCAACGCCTGAAGCATAGAATACAATATAAATAGAACAGTTTTTCCATCGTATAGCTGGAATAATTGCAACCAATGTGGAAGTAATGGTGATTTCTACGTGCGGGCAACCCAGGCTTCACCCTAGGGCGTTCCTCCACCACATGGAATAGCTACGACCTTAGAAGACAACGCCTGAAGCATAAAATACAATAAAAATACAGTTTTTCCATCGTGTAACAGGAATAATTGCAACCAGTGTGAAAGATATGGTCATTTCTATGTTCCGGGCGACCTAGGCTTCACAGTATGGTGCCGCTCCACCAGATCGAATAGTTAGGGCCTTAGAAGTCAACGCCAGAAGCATAAAATACAATATAAATACAACAGTTTTTCCATCGTATAAAACGAATAAATGCAACCAGTGTGAAAGTAATGCCCATTTCTACGTTCCGGGCATCCTAGACTTAACTCTGAGGCATTGCTCCACCAGATCGAATAGATAGGGCCTTAGAAGTTAACGCCAGAAGCATAAAACACAATATAAATAGAAGAGCTTTTCCATCGTATAAAACGAATAAATGCAACCAGTGTGAAAGTTGTGGTCAGTTCTACGTTCCGGGCAACCTAGGCTTGGCTCTAGGGCGTTGCTCCACCAGGTCAAATAGTTAGGACGTTAGAAGTGAACGCCCGAAGCATAAAATACAATATAGATACAAGAGTTTTTCCATCGTGTAGCAGGAATAATAGCAACCAGTGTGAAAGTAACGGCCATTTCTACGTTCCGTGCAACCAACGCTTCATTCTAGGGCGTTGTTCTACCAGACCGAAAAGTTAGGGCCTAAGAAGTCAGCGCCAGAAGCATAAAATACAATAAAAATGCAGTAGCTTTTCCATCGTATAAAACGAATAATTGCAACCAGCGAGAAAGTTATGGTCATTTCTACGTTTCGGGCAACCTAGGCTTCACACCAGGGCGTTGCTCCACCAGATCGAATAGTTAGGGCCTTAAAAGTCAACGCCCGAAGCATAAAACACAATATAAATACAACAGCCTTTCCACTGTATAAAATGAATAATTGCAAACAGTGTCAAAGTAATGGTCATTTCTAAGTTCCGGGCAACCTATGCTTCACTCTAGGGCGTTGCTCCACGATATCGAATAGTTAGGGACTTAGAACTCAACGCCAGAAGCATAAAATACAATTAAGTTGCAACAGTTTTTCCATCGTATAACAGGAATAACTGCAACCAGTGTGAAAGTACTGGTCATTTCTACGTCCCGGGTAACCTGGGTATCACTCTAGGGCGTTGCTAGACCATATCGAGTAGTTAGGGACTTAGAAGTCAACGCCAGAAGCATAAAACACAATATATATAGAAGAGTTTTTCCATCGTATAAAACGAATAAATGCAACCAGTGAGAAAGTTGTGGTCAGTTCTACGTTCCGGGCAACCTAGGCTTCACTCTAGGGCGTTGGTCCACCAGATCCAATAGTTAGGGCCATAGAAGTGAACGCCAGAAGCATAAAATACAATAAAAATACAACAGTTTTTCCATCATATAACTAGAATAGTTGCTACTAGTGTGAAGGTATTGATCATATCCACGTCTCGGGCAACCTAGGCTTCACTCTAGGGCGTTGCCCCACTGGATCGAATAGTTAGGGCCTTAGAAGTCAACGCCAGAAGCAGAAAATACAGTATAAATACAACAGTTTTTCCACCGTATGACATGAATAATTGCAACCAGTGTGAAAGTTATGGTAATTTCTACGTTCCGGTCAACCTAGGCTTCACTCTAGGGCGTTAGTCCATCAGATCCAATAGTTAGGGCCTAAGTAGTCAACGCCAGGAGCATAAAATACAAAATAAATAGAACAGTTTTCCATTGTATAAAACGAATAATTGCAACCAGTGAGAAAGTTATGGTAATTTCCACGTTCCGGGCAACCTAGGCTTCACTCCAGGGCGTTGTTCCAACAGATCGAATAGTTAGGGCCTAAGATGTCAACGCCAGAAGCAGAAAATACAAAATAAATACAACAGTTTTCCATTGTATAAAACGAATAATTGCAACCAGTGTGAAAGTAATGGCCATTTCTACGTTCCGGGCACCCTAGGCTTCGCCCTAGGGCGTTGCTCCACCAGATCGAATAGCTAGGAACTTGGAGGTCAACGCCAAGAGCATAAAATACAATAAAAATACAACAGTCTTTCCATCGTATAACAGGAATAATTGCAACCGGTGTGAAAGTAATGGCCATTCCGATGTTCCGGGCAACCTAGGCTTCACTCTAGGGCAGTGCACCACCAGGTCGAATAGTTAGGGCCTTCGAAAGCAACTCCAGACGCATAAAATACAATGAAAATACAACAGTTTTTCCATCGTATAAAAAGAATAATTTTAACCAGTGTGAAAGTAATGGTCATTTTTACGTTTCGGGCAATATACGCTTCACTCTTGAACGTTGCCCCACGAGATCAAATAGCTAGGACCTTAGAAGTCAACGCCTGAAGCATACAATAGAGTAAAAATACAACAGTTTTTCCATCGTATAACAGGAATAACTGCAACCAGTGTGAAAGTACTGGTTATTTCTACGTTTCGGGCAACCTAGACTTCACTCTAGGGCGTTGTTCCACCAAATCGAATAGCTAGCGCCTTAGAAGTCAACGCCCAAAGCATAAAATACAATAAAAGTACAACAGTCTTTCCATCGTATAAAAAGAATGATTGCAACCAGTGTGAATGTAATGGTCATTTCTACATTTCGGGCAACATACGCTTCACTCTTGGACGCTGCCGCCGAGATCGAATAGTTAGGGCCTAAGAAGCCATCGCCAGAAGCGTAAAGTACAATAAAAATGCAACAGTTTTTCCATCGTATAGCATGAATAATTGCAACCAGTGTGACAGTAATGATCATTTCATCGTTCCGGCATCCTAGACTTAACTGTGAGGCATTGCTCCACCAGATCGAATACAAAGGGCCTTAGCAGTGAACGCCAGAAGCATAAAATACAATAAAAATGCAACAGTTTTTCAATCGTATAGCATGAATAATTGTAACCAGTGGGAAAGTAATGATCATTTCGATGTTTCGGGCATCCTAGACTTAACTCTTGGACGTTGCCCCACCAGATCGAACAGCTCGGACCTTAGAAGTCAACGCCACAAGCAGAAAATACAATATAAATACAACAGTTTTTCCATCATATAACTGGAATAGTTGCAACCAGTGTGAAGGTATTGATCATATCCACGTCTCGGGCAACCTAGGCTTCACTCTAGGGCGTTGCCCCACTGGATCGAATATTTAGGGCCTTAGAAGTCAACGCCAGAAGCAGAAAATACAATATAAATACAACAGTCTTTCCATCGTATAACAGGAATAATTACAAACAGTGTGAAAGTAATGGTCATTTCTAAGTTCCGGGCATCCTAGACTTAACTCTTGGTCGTTGCCCCACCAGATCGAACAGCTGGGACCTCAGAAGTCAACGCCACAAGCAGAAAATACAATATAAATACAACAGCTTTTCCATCGTATAAAACGATTAATTGCAACCAGTGTGAAAGGAATGGTCATTTCTACGTTCCGGGCAACCTAGGCTCCACTCCAGGGCGTTGCTCCCCCAGACCGAATAGTTAGGGCCTAAGAAGTCAACGCGAGAAGCATAAAATACAATATAAATAGAAGAGTTTTTCCATCGCATAAAGTGAATAACTGCAACCAGTGTGAAAGTACTGTTCATTTCTACGTTCCGGGCAACCTAGGCTTCACTCTAGGTCGTTGTTCCACCAGATCGAAAAGTTAGGTCCTAAGAAGACAACGCCAGAAGCATAAAATACAATAAAAATACAACAACTTTTCCACCGTATCACACGAATAATAGCAACCAGTGTGAAAGTGATTGTCATTTCTACGTTCCCGGCAACCTAGGCTTCAATCTAGAGCGTTTTTCCACCAGATCGAATAGTTAGGTCCTAAGAAGTCAACGCCAGAAGCATAAAACACAATCTAAATACAACAGGTTTTCCATCGTATAAAACGAATAATTTCAACCAGTGTGAAAGTAATGTTCATTTCTACGTTGCGGGCAACCTAGGCTTGACTCTAGGGCGTTGCTCCACCAGATCGAATAGGTACGGCCTTAGAAGTCAATGCCCGAAGCATAAAATACAATATAAGTAAAACAGTTTTTCCATCGTATAAAATGAATAATTGCAACCAGTGTGAAGGTGATGGCCATTTCTACGTTCCGGGCAACCTATGCTTCACACTAGGGCGTTGCTCCTCCAGATCGAATAGCTAGCCCATTAGAAGTCAACGCCAGACGCATAAAATACAATAAAAATACAACAGTTTTTCCATCGTACAACAGGAATAATTGCAACCAGTGTGAAAGTGAATAGTCACTTCTACGTTGCGGGCTACCTAGGCTTTACTCTGAGCCATTGCTCCACCAGATCGAATAGATAGGGACATAGAATTCAACGCCAGAAGCATAAAATACAATAAAAATACTACAGTTTTTCCATCGTATAACAGGAATAATTGCAACCAGGGTAAAAGTCATGGTCATTTATACGTTCCGGGCAACCTAGGTTTCACTCTAGGGCGTTCATCAACGAGATCGAATAGTTAGGGACTTAGAATTCAACGCCAGAAGCATAAAATACAATAAAAATGCAACAGTTTTTCCATCGTATAGAACGAATAACTGCAACCAGCGTGAAAGAACTGGTCATTTCTACGTTCCGGGCAGCCTAGACTTCACTCTAGGGCGTTGCTCCACCAGGTCGAATAGTTAGGGCCTAAGAAGTCAACCGCAGAAGCATAAAATACAGTATAAATTCAGAAGTTTTCCTTTGTATGACAGGAATAATTGCAACCAGTGTGAAAGATATGGTCATTTCTACGTTCAGGGCAACCAAGGCTTCACTCTAGGGCGTTGCTCCACCACATCGAATAACTACGGCCTCAGAAGTAGACGCCAGAAGCTTAAAAGACAATATAAATACAACAGTTTTCGATCGTATAAAATGAATAGTTGCAAACAGTGAGAAAGTAATGGTCATTTCTACGTTCCCGGCAACCCAGGATTCACTCTTGGGCGTTGGTTCACCGCATCGAATAGCCACGGCCTTAGAAGTCAACGCCTGAAGCATAAAATACAAATAAATGCAACAGCTTTCCCATCGTGTAACAGGAATCATTGCAAACAGTGTGAAAGTAATGGTCATTTGTACGTTCCCGGCAACCCAGGTTTCACTCTTGGGCGTTGGTTCACCGCATCGAATAGCCACGGCCTTAGAAGTCAACGCCTGAAGCATAAAATACAAATAAATGCAACAGCTTTCCCATCGTGTAACAGGAATCATTGCAAACAGTGTGAAAGTAATGGTCATTTCTACGTTACGGGCAACCTAGGCTTCACTCTAGGGCGTTGCTCCTCCACATCGAATAGCTACGGCCATAGAAGTGGACGCCCGAAGCTTAAAGTACAATATAAATACAACAGGTTTTCCATCCTATAACGGGAATAATTGCAACAAGTGTGAGGGTAATGGTCATTTCTACGTCGCGGGCAACATAGGCTTCACTCTAGGTCGCTGCTCCACCAGATCGAATAGTTATAGCCTAAGAAGTAAGCACCAGGAGCATAAAATACAATATAAATGCAACAGCTTATCCATCGTATAACAGGAATAATTGCAACCAGTGTGAAGGTAATGGTCATTTCCACGCTTCCGGCAACCTATGCTTCACTCTAGGGCGCTGTTACACCAGATGGAATTGTTAGGGCCTAAGATGTCAACACCAGGAGCATAAAAAACAATATAAATACAACAGTTTTCCATCGTAGAACAGGATTAATTGCAACAAGAGTGAGGTTAATGATCATTTCTACGTTCCGGTCAACCTTGGCTTCACTCTAGGGCGCTGCTGCACCAGATCGAATAGCTAGGGACCAAGAAGTCACCACCAGAAGCACAAAATACAATATAAATACAACAGCTTTTCCAACCGTATAAAATGAATAATTGCAAACAGTGTGAAAGTAAGGGTCATTTCCACGCTTCGGGCAACCTAGGCTTCACTCTAGGGCGCTGTTCCACCAGAACGAACAGTTAGGACCTTTGAAGTCAACGCCAGAAGTACAAAATACAGTATAAATACAGCAGTTTTTCCTTCGTATAACAGGAATAATTGCCACCAGTGTGAAAGTACTGGTCATTTCTACGTTCCGGGCAACCTAGGCTTCGCTCTAGGGCGTTGCTCCACCAGATCGAATAGCTACGGCCTTAGAAGTAAACGCCAGAAGCATAAAATACAATATAAATACAACAGCTTTTCCATCGTATAACAGGAATAATTGCATCCAGTGTGAAAGTACTGGTCATTTCTACGTTTCGGCAACCTAGGCTTCACTCTAGGGCGTTGGTACAGCAGATCCAATAGTTAGGGACTAAGAAGTCAACGCCAGAGGCATAAAATACAAAATAAATCCAAAGTCTTTCCATCGTATAAAACGAATAATTGCAAACAGTGTGAATGTAATGATAATTTCCACGCTTCCGGCAACCTAGGCTTCACTCTAGAGCGCTGTTCCACCATATGGAATAGTTAGGGCCCAAGAAGTCAACACCAGGAGCATAAAAAACGATATATATACAACAGTTTTTCCATCGTAAAACAGGAATAATTGTAACAAGTGTGAGGGTAATGGTCATTTCTACGTTCCGGCCAACCATGGCTTCACTCTAGGGCGCTGCTGCACCAGAACGAATAGGTAGGACCTTTGAAGTCAACGCCAGAAGCATAAAATACAATATAAATTCAACAGCTTTTCCAACCGTATAAAATGAATAATTGCAAACAGTGTGAAAGTTATGGTCATTTCTACGTTCACGGCGACCTAGGCTTCACTCTAGAGCGCTGTTCCACCATATGGAATAGTTAGGGCCCAAGAAGTCAACACCAGGAGCATAAAAAACGATATATATACAACAGTTTTTCCATCGTAAAACAGGAATAATTGTAACAAGTGTGAGGGTAATGGTCATTTCTACGTTCCGGCGAACCATGGCTTCACTCTAGGGCGTTGCTCCACCACATCGAATAGCTACGGCCTTAGATGTGAACGCCTGAAGCATAAAATAGAATAAAAGTACAACAGTTTTCCCATCGTATAACAGGAATAATTGCAACAAGTGTGAGGGTAATGGTCATTTCTACCTTCCAGGCAGCCTAGGCTTCACTCTAGGTCGCTGCTCCACCAGATCGAATAGTTAGGGCCTAAGAAGTAAACACCAGGAGCATAAAATAGAAAAACAATACAACAGCTTTTCCATCGTATAAATCGAATAATTGCAACCAGTGTGAAAGTAATGGTCATTTCTACGTTCCGGGCAACCTAGGCTTCACTCTAGGGCGTTGCTCCACCACATCGAATAACTACGGCCTTAGAAGTAAACGACAGAAGCTTAAAAGACAATTTAAATACAACAGCTTTTCCATCGTAAGAACTGAATAATTGCAAACAGTGTGAAAGTAATGGTCATATCCACGCTACCGGCAATCTAGGCTTCACTCTAGGACGCTGCTCCACCAGATCTAATAGCTACGGCCTTAGAAGTCCGCGCCTGAAGCATAAAATACAATAAAAATACAATAGTTGTTCCATCGTAGAAAATGAATAATTGCAAACAGTGTGAAAGTTATGGTCATTTCTACGTTCACGGCGACCTACGCTTCACTCTAGAGCGCTGTTCCACCATATGGAATAGTTAGGGCCCAAGAAGTCAACACCAGGAGCATAAAAAACGATATATATACAACAGTTTTTCCATCGTAAAACAGGAATAATTGTAACAAGTGTGAGGGTAATGGTCATTTCTACGTTCCGGCCAACCATGGCTTCACTCTAGGGCGCTGCTGCCCCAGAACGAATAGTTAGGACCTTTGAAGTCAACGCCAGAAGCATAAAATACAATATAAATTCAACAGCTTTTCCAACCGTATAAAATGAATAATTGCAAACAGTGTGAAAGTTATGGTCATTTCTACGTTCACGGCGACCTAGGCTTCACTCTAGAGCGCTGTTCCACCATATGGAATAGTTAGGGCCCAAGAAGTCAACACCAGGAGCATAAAAAACGATATATATACAACAGTTTTTCCATCGTAAAACAGGAATAATTGTAACAAGTGTGAGGGTAATGGTCATTTCTACGTTCCGGCGAACCATGGCTTCACTCTAGGGCGCTGCTGCACCAGAACGAATAGTTAGGACCTTTGAAGTCAACGCCAGAAGCATAAAATACAATATAAATTCAACAGCTTTTCCAACCGTATAAAATGAATAATTGCAAACAGTGTGAAAGTAATGGTCATTTCCACGCTTCCGGCAACCTAGGCTTCACTCTAGGGCGCTGTTCCACCAGAACGAATAGTTAGGACCTTTGAAGTCAACGCCAGAAGTACAAAATACAGTATAAATACAGCAGTTTTTCATACAACATAAATACAACAGCTTTACCATCGTATAAAACGAATAATTGCAACCAGTGTGAAAGTTATGGACATTTCTACGTTCCGTCAACCTAGGCTTCACTCTAGGGCGTAGCCCCACGAGATCGAATAGCTAGGACCTTAGAAGTCAACGCCAGAAGCATAAAATACAGTAAATATACAACAGTTTTTCCATCGTGTAGCATGAATAATTGCAACCAGTGAGAAAGTAACGGTCATTTCTACGTTTCAGGCAACCTAGGCTTCACTCTAGGGAGTTGCTCCACCACATCGAATATTTAGGGCCTTAGAAGTCAGCGCCCGAAGCATAAAATACAATAAAGGTACAACAGTCTTTCCTTCGTATAACAGGAATAATTGCAACCAGTGTGAAGGTAATGGTCATATCTACGTTCCGTGCAACCTAGGCTTCACCCTGGTGCGTTGCTCCACCAGATCGAATAGTTAGGGCCTTAGAAGTCAACGCTCGAAGCATAAAATACAATAAAAATACAACAGCTTTTCCATCGCATAACAGGAATAATTGCAGCAAGCGTGAAGGTAATGGTCATTTCTACGTTCCAGGCAACCTAGGCTTCACTCTAGGGTGTTGCTCCACCAGATTGAATAGTTAGGGCCTAAGAAGTCAACGCCAGAAGCATAAAATACAATATAAATACAACAGCTTTTTCATCGTATATAATGTATATCTGCAAACAGTGTGAAAGTAATGGTCATTTCTACGTTCCGGGCAACCTACGCTTCACTCTAGGGCGTTGCTACACCAGATCGAAAAGCTAGGGACCTAGAATTCGAACGCCGGAGGCATACAATACAATAAAAATGCAACAGTTTTTCCATCGTATAACAGGTATAATTGCAATAAGTGTGAGGGTAATGGTCATTTCTACGTTCCGGGCAACCTAGGCTTCAACCTAGGTCGTTGCTCCATCAGATCGAATAGTTAGGGCCTAAGAAGTAAACACCAGGAGCATAAAATGCAATATAAATACAACAGCTTTTCCATCGTATAACAGGAATAATTGCTACCAGTGTGAAGGTAATAGTCATTTCTACGTTCCTGGCGACCTAGGCTTAACTCTATGGCGTTGCTCCACGACATCGAATAGATGCGGCCTTGGAAGTAAACCCCAGAATCATAAAATACAATATAAATACAACAGCTTTTCCAATCGTATAAAAAGAATAATTGCAAACAGTGTGAAAGTAATGGTCATTTCCACGCTGCCGGCAACCTAGGCTTCACTCTAGGGAGCTGTTCCACCAGATGGAATAGTTAGGGCCTATGAAGTCAGCACCGGAGCATAAAAAAGAATATAAATACAACAGTTTTACCAGCGTATAGCAGGAGTAATTGCAAACAGTGTGAAACTTATTGTCATTTCTACGTTCCCTCGACCTAGGCTTCAATCTAGAGCGCTGCTCCACCAGATGGAATAGTTAGGGCCTAAGAAGTCGACACCTGAAGCACAAAATGCGATATAAATACAACAGGTTTCCATGGTATAACAGGAATAATTGCAACCAGTGTGAATGTAACGGTCATTTCTACTTTCGTGGCAATCTAGGCTTCACTCTAGGGTGTTGCTCCACCACATCGAATAGCTGCGGCCTTAGAAGTCGACGCCAGAAGCTTCAAATACAATATAAATACAACAGCTTTTCCATCATATAAAACGAGTAATTGCAACCAGTGTGAAAGATATGGTCATATCTACGTTCCGGGCAACATAGGCTTGACTCTATGGCGTTGCTCCACCAGATCGAATAGTTAGGGCCTAAGAAATCATCGCCAGAAGAATAAAATACAATATAAATGCAACAGGTTTTCCATCGTATAACGGGAATAATTGCAACCAGTGTGAAGGTAATGGTCATTTCTACGTTAGGGGCAACCTAGGCTTCACTATAGGGCGTTGCTCCATCAGGTCGAATAGATAGGGCCTAAGAAGTCTACGCCAGTAGCACAAAATGCAATATACATACAACGGTTTTTCATGGTATAACAGGAATAATTGCTACCAGTGTGAAAGTAACAGTCATTTCTGCTTTCTGGGCAATCTAGGCTTCACTCTAGGGCGTTGCTCCACCACATCGAATAGCTACGGCCTTAGATGTGAACGCCTGAAGCATAAAATAGAATAAAAGTACAACAGTTTTCCCATCGTATAACAGGAATAATTGCAACAAGTGTGAGGGTAATGGTCATTTCTACCTTCCGGGCAGCCTAGGCTTCACTCTAGGTCGCTGCTCCACCAGATCGAATAGTTAGGGCCTAAGAAGTAAACACCAGGAGCATAAAATAGAAAAACAATACAACAGCTTTTCCATCGTATAAATCGAATAATTGCAACCAGTGTGAAAGTAATGGTCATTTCTACGTTCCGGGCAACCTAGGCTTCACTCTAGGGCGTTGCTCCACCACATCGAATAACTACGGCCTTAGAAGTAAACGACAGAAGCTTAAAAGACTATTTAAATACAACAGCTTTTCCATCGTAAGAACTGAATAATTGCAAACAGTGTGAAAGTAATGGTCATATCCACGCTTCCGGCAATCTAGGCTTCACTCTAGGACGCTGCTCCACCAGATCTAATAGCTACGGCCTTAGAAGTCCGCGCCTGAAGAATAAAATACAATAAAAATACAATAGTTGTTCCATCGTAGAAAATGAATAATTGCAAACAGTGTGAAAGTTATGGTCATTTCTACGTTCACGGCGACCTAGGCTTCACTCTAGAGCGCTGTTCCACCATATGGAATAGTTAGGGCCCAAGAAGTCAACACCAGGAGCATAAAAAACGATATATATACAACAGTTTTTCCATCGTAAAACAGGAATAATTGTAACAAGTGTGAGGGTAATGGTCATTTCTACGTTCCGGCCAACCATGGCTTCACTCTAGGGCGCTGCTGCACCAGAACGAATAGTTAGGACCTTTGAAGTCAACGCCAGAAGCATAAAATACAATATAAATTCAACAGCTTTTCCAACCGTATAAAATGAATAATTGCAAACAGTGTGAAAGTTATGGTCATTTCTACGTTCACGGCGACCTAGGCTTCACTCTAGAGCGCTGTTCCACCATATGGAATAGATAGGGCCCAAGAAGTCAACACCAGGAGCATAAAAAACGATATATATACAACAGTTTTTCCATCGTAAAACAGGAGTAATTGTAACAAGTGTGAGGGTAATGGTCATTTCTACGTTCCGGCGAACCATGGCTTCACTCTAGGGCGCTGCTGCACCAGAACGAATAGTTAGGACCTTTGAAGTCAACGCCAGAAGCATAAAATACAATATAAATTCAACAGCTTTTCCAACCGTATAAAATGAATAATTGCAAACAGTGTGAAAGTTATGGTCATTTCTACGTTCACGGCGACCTAGGCTTCACTCTAGAGCGCTGTTCCACCATATGGAATAGTTAGGGCCCAAGAAGTCAACACCAGGAGCATAAAAAACGATATATATACAACAGTTTTTCCATCGTAAAACAGGAATAATTGTAACAAGTGTGAGGGTAATGGTCATTTCTACGTTCCGGCGAACCATGGCTTCACTCTAGGGCGCTGCTGCACCAGAACGAATAGTTAGGACCTTTGAAGTCAACGCCAGAAGCATAAAATACAATATAAATTCAACAGCTTTTCCAACCGTATAAAATGAATAATTGCAAACAGTGTGAAAGTAATGGTCATTTCCACGCTTCCGGCAACCTAGGCTTCACTCTAGGGCGCTGTTCCACCAGAACGAATAGTTAGGACCTTTGAAGTCAACGCCAGAAGTACAAAATACAGTATAAATACAGCAGTTTTTCATACAACATAAATACAACAGCTTTACCATCGTATAAAACGAATAATTGCAACCAGTGTGAAAGTTATGGACATTTCTACGTTCCGTCAACCTAGGCTTCACTCTAGGGCGTAGCCCCACGAGATCGAATAGCTAGGACCTTAGAAGTCAACGCCAGAAGCATAAAATACAGTAAATATACAACAGTTTTTCCATCGTGTAGCATGAATAATTGCAACCAGTGAGAAAGTAACGGTCATTTCTACGTTTCAGGCAACCTAGGCTTCACTCTAGGGAGTTGCTCCACCACATCGAATATTTAGGGCCTTAGAAGTCAGCGCCCGAAGCATAAAATACAATAAAGGTACAACAGTCTTTCCTTCGTATAACAGGAATAATTGCAACAAGTGTGAGGGTAATGGTCATTTCTACCTTCCGGGCAGCCTAGGCTTCACTCTAGGTCGCTGCTCCACCAGATCGAATAGTTAGGGCCTAAGAAGTAAACACCAGGAGCATAAAATAGAAAAACAATACAACAGCTTTTCCATCGTATAAATCGAATAATTGCAACCAGTGTGAAAGTAATGGTCATTTCTACGTTCCGGGCAACCTAGGCTTCACTCTAGGGCGTTGCTCCACCACATCGAATAACTACGGCCTTAGAAGTAAACGACAGAAGCTTAAAAGACTATTTAAATACAACAGCTTTTCCATCGTAAGAACTGAATAATTGCAAACAGTGTGAAAGTAATGGTCATATCCACGCTTCCGGCAATCTAGGCTTCACTCTAGGACGCTGCTCCACCAGATCTAATAGCTACGGCCTTAGAAGTCCGCGCCTGAAGAATAAAATACAATAAAAATACAATAGTTGTTCCATCGTAGAAAATGAATAATTGCAAACAGTGTGAAAGTTATGGTCATTTCTACGTTCACGGCGACCTAGGCTTCACTCTAGAGCGCTGTTCCACCATATGGAATAGTTAGGGCCCAAGAAGTCAACACCAGGAGCATAAAAAACGATATATATACAACAGTTTTTCCATCGTAAAACAGGAATAATTGTAACAAGTGTGAGGGTAATGGTCATTTCTACGTTCCGGCCAACCATGGCTTCACTCTAGGGCGCTGCTGCACCAGAACGAATAGTTAGGACCTTTGAAGTCAACGCCAGAAGCATAAAATACAATATAAATTCAACAGCTTTTCCAACCGTATAAAATGAATAATTGCAAACAGTGTGAAAGTTATGGTCATTTCTACGTTCACGGCGACCTAGGCTTCACTCTAGAGCGCTGTTCCACCATATGGAATAGATAGGGCCCAAGAAGTCAACACCAGGAGCATAAAAAACGATATATATACAACAGTTTTTCCATCGTAAAACAGGAGTAATTGTAACAAGTGTGAGGGTAATGGTCATTTCTACGTTCCGGCGAACCATGGCTTCACTCTAGGGCGCTGCTGCACCAGAACGAATAGTTAGGACCTTTGAAGTCAACGCCAGAAGCATAAAATACAATATAAATTCAACAGCTTTTCCAACCGTATAAAATGAATAATTGCAAACAGTGTGAAAGTTATGGTCATTTCTACGTTCACGGCGACCTAGGCTTCACTCTAGAGCGCTGTTCCACCATATGGAATAGTTAGGGCCCAAGAAGTCAACACCAGGAGCATAAAAAACGATATATATACAACAGTTTTTCCATCGTAAAACAGGAATAATTGTAACAAGTGTGAGGGTAATGGTCATTTCTACGTTCCGGCGAACCATGGCTTCACTCTAGGGCGCTGCTGCACCAGAACGAATAGTTAGGACCTTTGAAGTCAACGCCAGAAGCATAAAATACAATATAAATTCAACAGCTTTTCCAACCGTATAAAATGAATAATTGCAAACAGTGTGAAAGTAATGGTCATTTCCACGCTTCCGGCAACCTAGGCTTCACTCTAGGGCGCTGTTCCACCAGAACGAATAGTTAGGACCTTTGAAGTCAACGCCAGAAGTACAAAATACAGTATAAATACAGCAGTTTTTCATACAACATAAATACAACAGCTTTACCATCGTATAAAACGAATAATTGCAACCAGTGTGAAAGTTATGGACATTTCTACGTTCCGTCAACCTAGGCTTCACTCTAGGGCGTAGCCCCACGAGATCGAATAGCTAGGACCTTAGAAGTCAACGCCAGAAGCATAAAATACAGTAAATATACAACAGTTTTTCCATCGTGTAGCATGAATAATTGCAACCAGTGAGAAAGTAACGGTCATTTCTACGTTTCAGGCAACCTAGGCTTCACTCTAGGGAGTTGCTCCACCACATCGAATATTTAGGGCCTTAGAAGTCAGCGCCCGAAGCATAAAATACAATAAAGGTACAACAGTCTTTCCTTCGTATAACAGGAATAATTGCAACCAGTGTGAAGGTAATGGTCATATCTACGTTCCGTGCAACCTAGGCTTCACCCTGGTGCGTTGCTCCACCAGATCGAATAGTTAGGGCCTTAGAAGTCAACGCTCGAAGCATAAAATACAATAAAAATACAACAGCTTTTCCATCGCATAACAGGAATAATTGCAGCAAGCGTGAAGGTAATGGTCATTTCTACGTTCCAGGCAACCTAGGCTTCACTCTAGGGTGTTGCTCCACCAGATTGAATAGTTAGGGCCTAAGAAGTCAACGCCAGAAGCATAAAATACAATATAAATACAACAGCTTTTTCATCGTATATAATGTATATCTGCAAACAGTGTGAAAGTAATGGTCATTTCTACGTTCCGGGCAACCTACGCTTCACTCTAGGGCGTTGCTACACCAGATCGAAAAGCTAGGGACCTAGAATTCGAACGCCGGAGGCATACAATACAATAAAAATGCAACAGTTTTTCCATCGTATAACAGGTATAATTGCAATAAGTGTGAGGGTAATGGTCATTTCTACGTTCCGGGCAACCTAGGCTTCAACCTAGGTCGTTGCTCCATCAGATCGAATAGTTAGGGCCTAAGAAGTAAACACCAGGAGCATAAAATGCAATATAAATACAACAGCTTTTCCATCGTATAACAGGAATAATTGCTACCAGTGTGAAGGTAATAGTCATTTCTACGTTCCTGGCGACCTAGGCTTAACTCTATGGCGTTGCTCCACGACATCGAATAGATGCGGCCTTGGAAGTAAACCCCAGAATCATAAAATACAATATAAATACAACAGCTTTTCCAATCGTATAAAAAGAATAATTGCAAACAGTGTGAAAGTAATGGTCATTTCCACGCTGCCGGCAACCTAGGCTTCACTCTAGGGAGCTGTTCCACCAGATGGAATAGTTAGGGCCTATGAAGTCAGCACCGGAGCATAAAAAAGAATATAAATACAACAGTTTTACCAGCGTATAGCAGGAGTAATTGCAAACAGTGTGAAACTTATTGTCATTTCTACGTTCCCTCGACCTAGGCTTCAATCTAGAGCGCTGCTCCACCAGATGGAATAGTTAGGGCCTAAGAAGTCGACACCTGAAGCACAAAATGCGATATAAATACAACAGGTTTCCATGGTATAACAGGAATAATTGCAACCAGTGTGAATGTAACGGTCATTTCTACTTTCGTGGCAATCTAGGCTTCACTCTAGGGTGTTGCTCCACCACATCGAATAGCTGCGGCCTTAGAAGTCGACGCCAGAAGCTTCAAATACAATATAAATACAACAGCTTTTCCATCATATAAAACGAGTAATTGCAACCAGTGTGAAAGATATGGTCATATCTACGTTCCGGGCAACATAGGCTTGACTCTATGGCGTTGCTCCACCAGATCGAATAGTTAGGGCCTAAGAAATCATCGCCAGAAGAATAAAATACAATATAAATGCAACAGGTTTTCCATCGTATAACGGGAATAATTGCAACCAGTGTGAAGGTAATGGTCATTTCTACGTTAGGGGCAACCTAGGCTTCACTATAGGGCGTTGCTCCATCAGGTCGAATAGATAGGGCCTAAGAAGTCTACGCCAGTAGCACAAAATGCAATATACATACAACGGTTTTTCATGGTATAACAGGAATAATTGCTACCAGTGTGAAAGTAACAGTCATTTCTGCTTTCTGGGCAATCTAGGCTTCACTCTAGGGCGTTGCTCCACCACATCGAATAGCTACGGCCTTAGATGTGAACGCCTGAAGCATAAAATAGAGTAAAAGTACAACAGTTTTCCCATCGTATAACAGGAATAATTGCAACAAGTGTGAGGGTAATGGTCATTTCTACCTTCCGGGCAGCCTAGGCTTCACTCTAGGTCGCTGCTCCACCAGATCGAATAGTTAGGGCCTAAGAAGTAAACACCAGGAGCATAAAATAGAAAAACAATACAACAGCTTTTCCATCGTATAAATCGAATAATTGCAACCAGTGTGAAAGTAATGGTCATTTCTACGTTCCGGGCAACCTAGGCTTCACTCTAGGGCGTTGCTCCACCACATCGAATAACTACGGCCTTAGAAGTAAACGACAGAAGCTTAAAAGACTATTTAAATACAACAGCTTTTCCATCGTAAGAACTGAATAATTGCAAACAGTGTGAAAGTAATGGTCATATCCACGCTTCCGGCAATCTAGGCTTCACTCTAGGACGCTGCTCCACCAGATCTAATAGCTACGGCCTTAGAAGTCCGCGCCTGAAGAATAAAATACAATAAAAATACAATAGTTGTTCCATCGTAGAAAATGAATAATTGCAAACAGTGTGAAAGTTATGGTCATTTCTACGTTCACGGCGACCTAGGCTTCACTCTAGAGCGCTGTTCCACCATATGGAATAGTTAGGGCCCAAGAAGTCAACACCAGGAGCATAAAAAACGATATATATACAACAGTTTTTCCATCGTAAAACAGGAATAATTGTAACAAGTGTGAGGGTAATGGTCATTTCTACGTTCCGGCCAACCATGGCTTCACTCTAGGGCGCTGCTGCACCAGAACGAATAGTTAGGACCTTTGAAGTCAACGCCAGAAGCATAAAATACAATATAAATTCAACAGCTTTTCCAACCGTATAAAATGAATAATTGCAAACAGTGTGAAAGTTATGGTCATTTCTACGTTCACGGCGACCTAGGCTTCACTCTAGAGCGCTGTTCCACCATATGGAATAGATAGGGCCCAAGAAGTCAACACCAGGAGCATAAAAAACGATATATATACAACAGTTTTTCCATCGTAAAACAGGAGTAATTGTAACAAGTGTGAGGGTAATGGTCATTTCTACGTTCCGGCGAACCATGGCTTCACTCTAGGGCGCTGCTGCACCAGAACGAATAGTTAGGACCTTTGAAGTCAACGCCAGAAGCATAAAATACAATATAAATTCAACAGCTTTTCCAACCGTATAAAATGAATAATTGCAAACAGTGTGAAAGTTATGGTCATTTCTACGTTCACGGCGACCTAGGCTTCACTCTAGAGCGCTGTTCCACCATATGGAATAGTTAGGGCCCAAGAAGTCAACACCAGGAGCATAAAAAACGATATATATACAACAGTTTTTCCATCGTAAAACAGGAATAATTGTAACAAGTGTGAGGGTAATGGTCATTTCTACGTTCCGGCGAACCATGGCTTCACTCTAGGGCGCTGCTGCACCAGAACGAATAGTTAGGACCTTTGAAGTCAACGCCAGAAGCATAAAATACAATATAAATTCAACAGCTTTTCCAACCGTATAAAATGAATAATTGCAAACAGTGTGAAAGTAATGGTCATTTCCACGCTTCCGGCAACCTAGGCTTCACTCTAGGGCGCTGTTCCACCAGAACGAATAGTTAGGACCTTTGAAGTCAACGCCAGAAGCATAAAATACAATATAAATTCAACAGCTTTTCCAACCGTATAAAATGAATAATTGCAAACAGTGTGAAAGTTATGGTCATTTCTACGTTCACGGCGACCTAGGCTTCACTCTAGAGCGCTGTTCCACCATATGGAATAGTTAGGGCCCAAGAAGTCAACACCAGGAGCATAAAAAACGATATATATACAACAGTTTTTCCATCGTAAAACAGGAATAATTGTAACAAGTGTGAGGGTAATGGTCATTTCTACGTTCCGGCGAACCATGGCTTCACTCTAGGGCGTTGCTCCACCACATCGAATAGCTACGGCCTTAGATGTGAACGCCTGAAGCATAAAATAGAATAAAAGTACAACAGTTTTCCCATCGTATAACAGGAATAATTGCAACAAGTGTGAGGGTAATGGTCATTTCTACCTTCCGGGCAGCCTAGGCTTCACTCTAGGTCGCTGCTCCACCAGATCGAATAGTTAGGGCCTAAGAAGTAAACACCAGGAGCATAAAATAGAAAAACAATACAACAGCTTTTCCATCGTATAAATCGAATAATTGCAACCAGTGTGAAAGTAATGGTCATTTCTACGTTCCGGGCAACCTAGGCTTCACTCTAGGGCGTTGCTCCACCACATCGAATAACTACGGCCTTAGAAGTAAACGACAGAAGCTTAAAAGACAATTTAAATACAACAGCTTTTCCATCGTAAGAACTGAATAATTGCAAACAGTGTGAAAGTAATGGTCATATCCACGCTACCGGCAGTCTAGGCTTCACTCTAGGACGCTGCTCCACCAGATCTAATAGCTACGGCCTTAGAAGTCCGCGCCTGAAGCATAAAATACAATAAAAATACAATAGTTGTTCCATCGTAGAAAATGAATAATTGCAAACAGTGTGAAAGTTATGGTCATTTCTACGTTCACGGCGACCTAGGCTTCACTCTAGAGCGCTGTTCCACCATATGGAATAGTTAGGGCCCAAGAAGTCAACACCAGGAGCATAAAAAACGATATATATACAACAGTTTTTCCATCGTAAAACAGGAATAATTGTAACAAGTGTGAGGGTAATGGTCATTTCTACGTTCCGGCCAACCATGGCTTCACTCTAGGGCGCTGCTGCACCAGAACGAATAGTTTGGACCTTTGAAGTCAACGCCAGAAGCATAAAATACAATATAAATTCAACAGCTTTTCCAACCGTATAAAATGAATAATTGCAAACAGTGTGAAAGTTATGGTCATTTCTACGTTCACGGCGACCTAGGCTTCACTCTAGAGCGCTGTTCCACCATATGGAATAGTTAGGGCCCAAGAAGTCAACACCAGGAGCATAAAAAACGATATATATACAACAGTTTTTCCATCGTAAAACAGGAATAATTGTAACAAGTGTGAGGGTAATGGTCATTTCTACGTTCCGGCGAACCATGGCTTCACTCTAGGGCGCTGCTGCACCAGAACGAATAGTTAGGACCTTTGAAGTCAACGCCAGAAGCATAAAATACAATATAAATTCAACAGCTTTTCCAACCGTATAAAATGAATAATTGCAAACAGTGTGAAAGTAATGGTCATTTCCACGCTTCCGGCAACCTAGGCTTCACCCTGGTGCGTTGCTCCACCAGATCGAATAGTTAGGGCCTTAGAAGTCAACGCTCGAAGCATAAAATACAATAAAAATACAACAGCTTTTCCATCGCATAACAGGAATAATTGCAGCAAGCGTGAAGGTAATGGTCATTTCTACGTTCCAGGCAACCTAGGCTTCACTCTAGGGTGTTGCTCCACCAGATTGAATAGTTAGGGTCTAAGAAGTCAACGCCAGAAGCATAAAATACAATATAAATACAACAGCTTTTTCATCGTATATAATGTATATCTGCAAACAGTGTGAAAGTAATGGTCATTTCTACGTTCCGGGCAACCTACGCTTCACTCTAGGGCGTTGCTACACCAGATCGAAAAGCTAGGGACCTAGAATTCGAACGCCGGAGGCATAAAATACAATAAAAATGCAACAGTTTTTCCATCGTATAACAGGTATAATTGCAATAAGTGTGAGGGTAATGGTCATTTCTACGTTCCGGGCAACCTATGCTTCAATCTAGGTCGTTGCTCCATCAGATCGAATAGTTAGGGCCTAAGAAGTAAACACCAGGAGCATAAAATGCAATATAAATACAACAGCTTTTCCATCGTATAAAACGAGTAATTGCAACCAGTGTGAAAGTTATGGTCACCTCTACGTACCGGGCAACATAGGCCTGACTCTATGGCGTTGCTCCACCAGATCGAATAGTTAGGGCCTAAGAAATCATCGCCAGAAGCATAAAATACAATAGAACACAACATCTTTTCCATCGTATAACAGGAATAATTGCTACCAGTGTGAAGGTAATGGTCACTTCTACGTTCCGGGCAACCTAGGCTTCGCTCTAGGGCGTTGCTCCACCAGATCGAATAGCTACGGCCTTAGAAGTAAACGCCAGAAGCATAAAACACAATATAAATTCAACAGGTTTTCCATCATATAACAGGAATAATTGCATCCAGTGTGAAAGTACTGGTCATTTCTACGTTTCGGGCAACCTGGGCTTCACTCTACGGCATTGCTCCAACACATCGAATAGCTACGGCCTTAGAAGTCAGCGCCTGAAGCATAAAATACAATAAAAATACAACAGTTTTACCATCGTATAAAATGAATAATTGCAACCAGTGTGAAAGTGATGGTCATTTCTACGTTCCGGGCAACCTTGGCTTCACTCTATGGCGCTGGCCCACCAGATCCAATAGTTAGGGTCTATGAAGTCAACGCCAGAAGCATAAAATACAAAGTAAATACAAGAGTTTTTCCATCGTATAAAATGAATAATTGCAACCAGTGTGAAAGTGATGGTCATTTCTACGTTCCGGGCAACCTAGGCTTCACTCTAAGGCGTTGCTCCACCAAATCGAATAGCTACGGCCTTAGAAGTCAACGCCAGAAGCATGAAATACAATATAAATACAATAGCTTTTACATCGTAAAAACTGAATAATTGCAAACAGTGTGAATGTGATGGTCATTTCTACGTTCCGGTCAACCTAGGCTTAACACTAGGACGTTGCTCCGCCAGATCGAATAGTTAGGGCCTAAGATGTAAACACCAGGAGCATAAAATGCAATATAAATACAACAGCTTTTCCATCTTATAAAACGAGTAATTGCAACCAGTGTGAAAGTTATGGTCAGCTCTACGTACCGGGCAACATAGGCCTGACTCTATGGCGTTGCTCCACCAGATCGAATAGTTAGGGCCTAAGAAATCATCGCCAGAAGCATAAAATACAATAGGACACAACATCTTTTCCATCGTATAACAGGAATAATTGCTACCAGTGTGAAGGTAATAGTCATTTCTACGTTCCTGGCGACCTAGGCTTAACTCTATGGCGTTGCTCCACGACATCGAATAGATGCGGCCTTGGAAGTAAACCCCAGAATCATAAAATACAATATAAATACAACAGCTTTTCCAATCGTATAAAAAGAATAATTGCAAACAGTGTGAAAGTAATGGTCATTTCCACGCTGCCGGCAACCTAGGCTTCACTCTAGGGAGCTGTTCCACCAGATGGAATAGTTAGGGCCTATGAAGTCAGCACCGGAGCATAAAAAAGAATATAAATACAACAGTTTTACCATCGTATAGCAGGAGTAATTGCAAACAGTGTGAAACTTATTGTCATTTCTACGTTCCCTCGACCTAGGCTTCAATCTAGAGCGCTGCTCCACCAGATGGAATAGTTAGGGCCTAAGAAGTCGACACCTGAAGCACAAAATGCAATATAAATACAACAGGTTTCCATGGTATAACAGGAATAATTGCAACCAGTGTGAATGTAACGGTCATTTCTACTTTCGTGGCAATCTAGGCTTCACTCTAGGGTGTTGCTCCACCACATCGAATAGCTGCGGCCTTAGAAGTCGACGCCAGAAGCTTCAAATACAATATAAATACAACAGCTTTTCCATCATATAAAACGAGTAATTGCAACCAGTGTGAAAGATATGGTCATATCTACGTTCCGGGCAACATAGGCTTGACTCTATGGCGTTGCTCCACCAGATCGAATAGTTAGGGCCTAAGAAATCATCGCCAGAAGAATAAAATACAATATAAATGCAACAGGTTTTCCATCGTATAACGGGAATAATTGCAACCAGTGTGAAGGTAATGGTCATTTCTACGTTAGGGGCAACCTAGGCTTCACTATAGGGCGTTGCTCCATCAGGTCGAATAGATAGGGCCTAAGAAGTCTACGCCAGTAGCACAAAATGCAATATACATACAACGGTTTTTCATGGTATAACAGGAATAATTGCTACCAGTGTGAAAGTAACAGTCATTTCTGCTTTCTGGGCAATCTAGGCTTCACTCTAGGGCGTTGCTCCACCACATCGAATAGCTACGGCCTTAGATGTGAACGCCTGAAGCATAAAATAGAATAAAAGTACAACAGTTTTCCCATCGTATAACAGGAATAATTGCAACAAGTGTGAGGGTAATGGTCATTTCTACCTTCCGGGCAGCCTAGGCTTCACTCTAGGTCGCTGCTCCACCAGATCGAATAGTTAGGGCCTAAGAAGTAAACACCAGGAGCATAAAATAGAAAAACAATACAACAGCTTTTCCATCGTATAAATCGAATAATTGCAACCAGTGTGAAAGTAATGGTCATTTCTACGTTCCGGGCAACCTAGGCTTCACTCTAGGGCGTTGCTCCACCACATCGAATAACTACGGCCTTAGAAGTAAACGACAGAAGCTTAAAAGACTATTTAAATACAACAGCTTTTCCATCGTAAGAACTGAATAATTGCAAACAGTGTGAAAGTAATGGTCATATCCACGCTTCCGGCAATCTAGGCTTCACTCTAGGACGCTGCTCCACCAGATCTAATAGCTACGGCCTTAGAAGTCCGCGCCTGAAGAATAAAATACAATAAAAATACAATAGTTGTTCCATCGTGGAAAATGAATAATTGCAAACAGTGTGAAAGTTATGGTCATTTCTACGTTCACGGCGACCTAGGCTTCACTCTAGAGCGCTGTTCCACCATATGGAATAGTTAGGGCCCAAGAAGTCAACACCAGGAGCATAAAAAACGATATATATACAACAGTTTTTCCATCGTAAAACAGGAATAATTGTAACAAGTGTGAGGGTAATGGTCATTTCTACGTTCCGGCCAACCATGGCTTCACTCTAGGGCGCTGCTGCACCAGAACGAATAGTTAGGACCTTTGAAGTCAACGCCAGAAGCATAAAATACAATATAAATTCAACAGCTTTTCCAACCGTATAAAATGAATAATTGCAAACAGTGTGAAAGTTATGGTCATTTCTACGTTCACGGCGACCTAGGCTTCACTCTAGAGCGCTGTTCCACCATATGGAATAGTTAGGGCCCAAGAAGTCAACACCAGGAGCATAAAAAACGATATATATACAACAGTTTTTCCATCGTAAAACAGGAATAATTGTAACAAGTGTGAGGGTAATGGTCATTTCTACGTTCCGGCGAACCATGGCTTCACTCTAGGGCGTTGCTCCACCACATCGAATAGCTACGGCCTTAGATGTGAACGCCTGAAGCATAAAATAGAATAAAAGTACAACAGTTTTCCCATCGTATAACAGGAATAATTGCAACAAGTGTGAGGGTAATGGTCATTTCTACCTTCCGGGCAGCCTAGGCTTCACTCTAGGTCGCTGCTCCACCAGATCGAATAGTTAGGGCCTAAGAAGTAAACACCAGGGGCATAAAATAGAAAAACAATACAACAGCTTTTCCATCGTATAAATCGAATAATTGCAACCAGTGTGAAAGTAATGGTCATTTCTACGTTCCGGGCAACCTAGGCTTCACCCTAGGGCGTTGCTCCACCACATCGAATAACTACGGCCTTAGAAGTAAACGACAGAAGCTTAAAAGACAATTTAAATACAACAGCTTTTCCATCGTAAGAACTGAATAATTGCAAACAGTGTGAAAGTAATTGTCATATCCACGCTACCGGCAATCTAGGCTTCACTCTAGGACGCTGCTCCACCAGATCTAATAGCTACGGCCTTAGAAGTCCGCGCCTGAAGCATAAAATACAATAAAAATACAATAGTTGTTCCATCGTAGAAAATGAATAATTGCAAACAGTGTGAAAGTTATGGTGATTTCTACGTTCACGGCGACCTAGGCTTCACTCTAGAGCGCTGTTCCACCATATGGAATAGTTAGGGCCCAAGAAGTCAACACCAGGAGCATAAAAAACGATATATATACAACAGTTTTTCCATCGTAAAACAGGAATAATTGTAACAAGTGTGAGGGTAATGGTCATTTCTACGTTCCGGCCAACCATGGCTTCACTCTAGGGCGCTGCTGCACCAGAACGAATAGTTAGGACCTTTGAAGTCAACGCCAGAAGCATAAAATACAATATAAATTCAACAGCTTTTCCAACCGTATAAAATGAATAATTGCAAACAGTGTGAAAGTTATGGTCATTTCTACGTTCACGGCGACCTAGGCTTCACTCTAGAGCGCTGTTCCACCATATGGAATAGTTAGGGCCCAAGAAGTCAACACCAGGAGCATAAAAAACGATATATATACAACAGTTTTTCCATCGTAAAACAGGAGTAATTGTAACAAGTGTGAGGGTAATGGTCATTTCTACGTTCCGGCGAACCATGGCTTCACTCTAGGGCGCTGCTGCACCAGAACGAATAGTTAGGACCTTTGAAGTCAACGCCAGAAGCATAAAATACAATATAAATTCAACAGCTTTTCCAACCGTATAAAATGAATAATTGCAAACAGTGTGAAAGTAATGGTCATTTCCACGCTTCCGGCAACCTAGGCTTCACTCTAGGGCGCTGTTCCACCAGAACGAATAGTTAGGACCTTTGAAGTCAACGCCAGAAGTACAAAATACAGTATAAATACAGCAGTTTTTCCTTCGTATAACAGGAATAATTGCAACCAGTGTGAAAGTACTGGTCATTTCTACGTTCCGGGCAACCTAGACTTCGCTCTAGGGCGTTGCTCCACCAGATCGAATAGCTACAGCCTTAGAAGTCAACGCTTGAAGCATAAAATACAACATAAATACAACAGCTTTACCATCGTATAAAACGAATAATTGCAACCAGTGTGAAAGTTATGGACATTTCTACGTTCCGTCAACCTAGGCTTCACTCTAGGGCGTAGCCCCACGAGATCGACTAGCTAGGACCTTAGAAGTCAACGCCAGAAGCATAAAATACAGTAAATATACAACAGTTTTTCCATCGTGTAGCATGAATAATTGCAACCAGTGAGAAAGTAACGGTCATTTCTACGTTTCAGGCAACCTAGGCTTCACTCTAGGGAGTTGCTCCACCACATCGAATATTTAGGGCCTTAGAAGTCAGCGCCCGAAGCATAAAATACAATAAAGGTACAACAGTTTTTCCTTCGTATAACAGGAATAATTGCAACCAGTGTGAAGGTAATGGTCATATCTACGTTCCGTGCAACCTAGGCTTCACCCTGGTGCGTTACTCCACCAGATCGAATAGTTAGGGCCTTAGAAGTCAACGCTCGAAGCATAAAATACAATAAAAATACAACAGCTTTTCCATCGCATAACAGGAATAATTGCAGCAAGCGTGAAGGTAATGGTCATTTCTACGTTCCAGGCAACCTAGGCTTCACTCTAGGGTGTTGCTCCACCAGATTGAATAGTTAGGGCCTAAGAAGTCAACGCCAGAAGCATAAAATACAATATAAATACAACAGCTTTTTCATCGTATATAATGTATATCTGCAAACAGTGTGAAAGTAATGGTCATTTCTACGTTCCGGGCAACCTACGCTTCACTCTAGGGCGTTGCTACACCAGATCGAAAAGCTAGGGACCTAGAATTCGAACGCCGGAGGCATAAAATACAATAAAAATGCAACAGTTTTTCCATCGTATAACAGGTATAATTGCAATAAGTGTGAGGGTAATGGTCATTTCTACGTTCCGGGCAACCTAGGCTTCAATCTAGGTCGTTGCTCCATCAGATCGAATAGTTAGGGCCTAAGAAGTAAACACCAGGAGCATAAAATGCAATATAAATACAACAGCTTTTCCATCGTATAAAACGAGTAATTGCAACCAGTGTGAAAGTTATGGTCACCTCTACGTACCGGGCAACATAGGCCTGACTCTATGGCGTTGCTCCACCAGATCGAATAGTTAGGGCCTAAGAAATCATCGCCAGAAGCATAAAATACAATAGAACACAACATCTTTTCCATCGTATAACAGGAATAATTGCTACCAGTGTGAAGGTAATGGTCACTTCTACGTTCCTGGCGACCTAGGCTTACCTCTTTGGCGTTGCTCCACGACATCGAATAGCTGCGGCCTTAGAAGTAAACGCCAGAATCATAAAATACAATATAAATGCAACAGCATTTCCAATCGTATAAAAAGAATAATTGCAAACAGTGTGAAAGTAATGGTCATTTCCACGCTTCCTGCAACCTAGGCTTCACTCTAGGGAGCTGTTCCACCAGATGGAATAGTTAGGGCCTATGAAGTCAGCACCAGGAGCATAAAAAACAATATAAATACTACAGTTTTACCATCGTATAACAGGAGTAATTGCACCAAGTGTGATAGTAACGGTCATTTCTACGCTGCGGCAACCTGAGCTTCACTCTAGGGCGTTGCTCCACCACATCGAATAGCTACGGCCTTAGAAGTCAACGCCTGAAGCATAAAATACAATAAGAATACAACAGTTTTTCCATCGTATAACAGGAACAATTGCAACAAGAGTGAAGGTGATGGTCATTTCTACGATCCGGGCAACCTAGGCTTCACTCTAGGGCGTTGATCCACCAGATCGAATAGTTAGGGCCTAAGAAGTCAACGCCAGAATCACAAAATACTATATATACTACAGTCTTTCCATCGTATAAAATGAATAATTGCAAACAGTGTGAAAGTTATGGTCATTTCTACGTTCCCGGCGACCTAGGCTTCAATCTAGAGCGCTGCTCCACCAGATGGAATAGTTAGGCCTAAGAAGTCAACACCAGGAGCGTGAAAAACAATATAAATACAACAGTTTTTCCATCGTCTAACAGGAATAATTGTAACAAGTGTGTGGGTAATGGTCATTTCTACATTCCGGCCAACCTTGGCTTCACTCTAGGGCGCTGCTGCACCAGATCGAATAGTTAGGGCCTTAGAAGTCAACGCCAGAAGCACAAAATACAATATAAATACAACAGTTTTTCCATCGTATAACAGGAATAATTGCAAACAGTGTGATAGTACTGGTCATTTATACGTTCCGGGCAACCTAGGCTTCACTATAGGGCGTTGCTCCATCAGATCGAATAGTTAGGGCCTAAGAAGTCAACACCAGAAGCTTAAAATACAATATAAATACAACAGCTTTTCCATCATATAAAACAAATAATTGCAACAAGTGTGAAAGTAATGGTCATTTCTACGTTCCGGGCAACCTAGGCTTCGCTCTAGGGCGTTGCTCCACCAGATCGAATAGCTACGGCCTTAGAAGTAAACGCCAGAAGCATAAAACACAATATAAATTCAACAGGTTTTCCATCATATAACAGGAATAATTGCATCCAGTGTGAAAGTACTGGTCATTTCTACGTTTCGGGCAACCTGGGCTTCACTCTACGGCATTGCTCCAACACATCGAATAGCTACGGCCTTAGAAGTCAGCGCCTGAAGCATAAAATACAATAAAAATACAACAGTTTTACCATCGTATAAAATGAATAATTGCAACCAGTGTGAAAGTGATGGTCATTTCTACGTTCCGGGCAACCTTGGCTTCACTCTATGGAGCTGGCCCACCAAATCGAATAGCTACGGCCTTAGAAGTCAACGCCAGAAGCATGAAATACAATATAAATACAATAGCTTTTACATCGTAAAAACTGAATAATTGCAAACAGTGTGAATGTGATGGTCATTTCTACGTTCCGGTCAACCTAGGCTTAACACTAGGACGTTGCTCCGCCAGATCGAATAGTTAGGGCCTAAGAAGTCAACTCCAGTAGCATAAAATACAATATAAATACAACAGTTTTTCCATCGTATAAAACGAATAATAGCAACCAGTGTGAAAGTTATGGTCATTTCTACGATCCGGGCAACCTAGGCTTGACACTAGGGCGTTCCTCCACCAGATCGAACAGGTAGGGCCTTAGAAGTCAAAGCCCGAAGCATAAAATACAAAATAAACAGAACAGTCTTTCCATTGTATAAAACGGATAATTATAATAAATAATTATAAAAATAACGCTTCTGGCGTTGAATTCTAAGTCCCTAAGTATTCGATCTCGTGGAGCAACGCCCTAGAGTGAAGCCTAGATTGCCCGAAACGTAGAAATAACCTTTACGTTCAGTCTAGTTGCAATTATTCATGCTATACGATGGAAAAACTGTTGTATTTTCATTGTATTTTATGATTCTGGCGTTGACTTCTAAGGTCCTAGCTATTCGATCTCGTGGGGCAACGTTCAACAGTGAAGCGTAAGTTGCCCGAAACGTAGAAATGACCATTACTTTCACACTGGTTACAATTATTCTTTTTATACGATGGAAAAACTGTTGCATCTCTATTGTATTTTATGCTTCTGGCGTTGCCTTCTTAGGCCGTGGTTATAAGGTGTGGTGGAGCTACGCCCTAGTCTTACGCCTAGGTTGCCCGGAATGTAGAAATGACAAGTACTTTCACACTGGATGCAGTTATTCCTGTTATACAATGGAAAAAATGTTGCATCTCTATTGTATTTTATGCTTCTGGCGTTGCCTTCTTAGGCCATAACTATTCCCTCTGATGTATCAACGCCGTAGAGAGAAACCTAGGTTGCCGGAACGTAGAAATGACCATTACTTGCGCACTGGTTGCAATTATTCCTGTTATACGGTGGAAAAAGTGCTGTATTTTTAATGTATTTTATGCTTTTAGCGTTGAATTCTAAGTCCCTAGCTATTCGATCTGGCGGTGCGACGCACCAGAGTGAAGACTAGGTTGCCCGGAACGTAGAAATGACCATTACTTTCACAATGTTTGCAATTATTCATTTTATACGATGGAAAAAGTGTTGTATTTTTATTGTATTTTATGCTTCTGGCGTTGAATTCTTAGGCCCTAACTATTCCATCTGGTGGAACAACGCCCTAGGGTGAAGCCTAGGTTGCCCGGAACGTAGAAATGACCATAACTTTCACACTGGTAGCAATTAATCGTTTTATACAATGGAAGAACTGTTACATTTATACTGCATTTTATGCTTCTAGTGTTGACTTCTAAGGCCCTAACTATTCGATCTGGTGGAGCAACGCCCTAGAGTGAAGCCTAGGTTGCCGGGAACATAGAAATGACCACCACTTTCGCACTGGTTGCAATTATTCCTGTTATACGATGGAAAAGCTGTTGTATTTATATTGTATTTTATTTTTCTGGCGTTGATTTCTAAGTCCCTAGCTATTCGATCTGGTGGAGCAACGCCCTAGAGTTAAACCTAGGTTACCCGGAACGTAGAAATGACCAGTACTTTCACACTGTTAGCAGTTATTCCTGTTATACGATCTAAAAACTGTTACATCTTTATTGTATTTTATGCTTCTGGCGTTGACTTCTAAGGCCCTAGATGTTCGATCTGGTGGAGCAACGCCCTAGAGTGAAGCCTAGGTTGCCCGGAACGTGGAAATGACCATCACTTTCACACTGGTTGCAATTATTCCTGTTATACGATGGAAAAGCTGTTGTATTTCTACTGCATTTTATGCTTCTAGTGTTGACTTCTAAGGCCCTAACTATTCGATCTGGTGGAGCAACGCCCTAGAGTGAAGCCTAGGTTGCCCGTAACGTAGAAATGACGACTACTTTCACACTGGTTGCAGTTATTCCTGTTATACGATGGAAAAACTGTTGCTTTTTTATAGTGTTTTATGATTCTGGCGTTGACTTCTAAGGTCCTAGCTATTCGATCTCGTGGGGCAACGTTCAACAGTGAAGCGTATGTTGCCCGAAACGTAGAAATGACCATTACTTTCACACTGGTTGCAATTATTCGTTTTATACGATGGAAAAACTGTTGCATCTTTACTGTACTTTATGCTTCTGGCGTTGACTTCTAAGGCCCTAATTATTCGATCTGGTGGAGCAACGCCCTAGCGTGAAGCCTAGGTTGACCGGAAGGTGGAAATGACCATAACTTTCATACTGGTAGCAATTCTTCGTTATATAGAATCGAAAAACTGTTCTATTTATATTGTATTTTATGCTTCTGGCGTTGACTTTTAAGGCCCTAACTCTTCGATCTGGTGGATCAACGCCCTAGAGTGAAGCCTAGGTTGCCCGGAACGTAGAAATGTCCATAACTTTCATACTGGTAGCAAGTATTCGTTTTATACGATGGAAAAACTGTTGCATCTTTACTGTACTTTATGCTTCTGGCGTTGACTTCTAAGGCCCTAATTATTCGATCTGGTGGAGCAACGCCCTAGCGTGAAGCCTAGGTTGACCGGAAGGTAGAAATGACCATAACTTTCATACTGGTAGCAATTATTCGTTATACAGAATGGAAAAACTGTTCTATTTATTTTGTATTTTATGCCTCTGGCGTTGACTTCTAAGGCCCTAACTCTTCGATCTGGTGGATCAACGCCCTAGAGTGAAGTCTAGGTTGCCCGGAACGTGGAAATGACCATCACTTTCACACTGGTTGCAATTATTCCTGTTATACGATGGAAAAGCTGTTGTATTTATATCGTATTGTAGGCTTCTGGCGTAGACTTCTTAGGCCCTAACTATACCATCTGATGGAACAACACCCTAGGGTGAAGCCTAGGTTGCCCTGGACGTAGAAATGAACATTACTTTCACACTGGTTGCAATTATTCGTTTTATACAATGGAAAAACTGTTGCATTTATTTTGTATTTGATGCTTCTGGCGTTGACTTCTTAGGCCCTAGCTATTCGATCTGGTGGAGCAACACCCTAGAGCGAAACATAGGTTGCCCGGGACGTAGAAATGGCCATTACTTTCACCCCGGTTGCAATTAGTCCTGTTATACGATTGAAGGACTGTTGTATTTTTATAGTATTTTATGCTTCTCTCGTTGACTTCTTAGACCCTAGCTATTCGATCTGGTGGCACAACGCCATAGAGTGAAACGTAGGTTGCCCGGAACGTAGAAATGACCATAACATACACACTGGTTGCAATTATTCCTGTTATACGATGGAAGTACTGTTGTATTTTTATAGTATTTTATGCTTCTTGGCGTTGACTCCTTAGGCCCAAACAATTCGATCTGGTGGACCAACGCCCCAGAGTGAAGCCTAGGTTGCAGGGAACGTAGAAATGCCCATTACTTTCACACTGGTTGCAATTGTTCCTGTTATACGATGGAAAAGCTGTTGTATTTATATCGTATTTTATGCTTCTGGCGTTGACTTCTTAGGCCCTAACTATTCCATCTGGTGGAACAACGCCCTAGGGTGAAGCCTAGGTTGCCCGGAACGTAGAAATGACCATAACCTTCACACTGATAGCAATTAATCGTTTTATACAATGGAAGAACTGTTATATTTATACTGTATTTTATGCTTCTGGTGTTGACTTCTAAGGCGCTAACTATTCGATCTGGTGGAGCAACGCCCTAGAGTGATGCCTAGGTTGCCGGGAACGTAGAAATGACCATCACTTTCACACTGGTTGCAATTATTCCTGTTATACGATGGAAAAGCTGTTGTATTTATATCGTATTTTATGCTTCTGGCGTTGAATTCTAAGTAGCTAGCTATTCCATCTGGTGGAGCAACGCCCTATAGTGAAGCCCAGGTTGCCCGGAAGGTAGAAATGACCATTACTTTCACAATGTTTGCAATTATTCATTTTATACGATGGAAAAGCTGTTGTATTTATATTGTATTTAATGCTTCTGGCGTTGAATTCTAAGGCCGCAGCTATTCGGTGTGGTGGAGCAACGCTCTAGAGTGAAGCCAAGGTTGCCCGGAAAGTAGAAATGACCATTACATTCACACTGGTTGCAATTATTCGTTTTATACGATGGATAAACTGTTGTATTTATTTTGTATTTGGTGCTTCTGGCGTTGACTTCTTAGGCCCTAACTATTGGATCTGGTGGAGCAACGCCATAGAGTGAAACGTAGGTTGCCCGGAACGTAGAAATGACCATAACATTCACACTGGTTGCAATTATTCCTGTTATACGATGGAAGGACTGTTGTATTTTTATAGTATTTTATGCTTCTTGGCGTTGACTCCTTAGGCCCAAACAATTCGATCTGGTGGACCAACGCCCCAGAGTGAAGCCTAGGTTGCACGGAATGTAGAAATGCCCATTACTTTCACACTGGTTGCAATTGTTCCTGTTATACGATGGAAAAGCTGTTGTATTTATATCGTATTTTATGCTTCTGGCGTTGACTTCTTAGGCCCTAACTATTCCATCTGGTGGAACAACGCCCTAGGGTGAAGCCTAGGTTGCCCGGAACGTAGAAATGACCATAACCTTCACACTGGTAGCAATTAATCGTTTTATACAATGGAAGAACTGTTATATTTATACTGTATTTTATGCTTCTGGTGTTGACTTCTAAGGCCCTAACTATTCGATCTGGTGGAGCAACGCCCTAGAGTGATGCCTAGGTTGCCGGGAACGTAGAAATGACCATCACTTTCACACTGGTTGCAATTATTCCTGTTATACGATGGAAAAGCTGTTGTATTTATATCGTATTTTATGCTTCTGGCGTTGAATTCTAAGTAGCTAGCTATTCCATCTGGTGGAGCAACGCCCTATAGTGAAGCCCAGGTTGCCCGGAAGGTAGAAATGACCATTACTTTCACAATGTTTGCAATTATTCATTTTATACGATGGAAAAGCTGTTGTATTTATATTGTATTTAATGCTTCTGGCGTTGAATTCTAAGGCCGCAGCTATTCGGTGTGGTGGAGCAACGCTCTAGAGTGAAGCCAAGGTTGCCCGGAAAGTAGAAATGACCATTACATTCACACTGGTTGCAATTATTCGTTTTATACGATGGATAAACTGTTGTATTTATTTTGTATTTGGTCCTTCTGGCGTTGACTTCTTAGGCCCTAACTATTCGATCTGGTGGAGCAACGCCATAGAGTGAAACGTAGGTTGCCCGGAACGTAGAAATGACCATAACATTCACACTGGTTGCAATTATTCCTGTTATACGATGGAAGGACTGTTGTATTTTTATAGTATTTTATGCTTCTTGGCGTTGACTCCTTAGGCCCAAACAATTCGATCTGGTGGACCAACGCCCCAGAGTGAAGCCTAGGTTGCACGGAATGTAGAAATGCCCATTACTTTCACACTGGTTGCAATTGTTCCTGTTATACGATGGAAAAGCTGTTGTATTTATATCGTATTTTATGCTTCTGGCGTTGACTTCTTAGGCCCTAACTATTCCATCTGGTGGAACAACGCCCTAGGGTGAAGCCTAGGTTGCCCGGAACTTAGAAATGACCATAACCTTCACACTGGTAGCAATTAATCGTTTTATACAATGGAAGAACTGTTATATTTATACTGTATTTTATGCTTCTGGTGTTGACTTCTAAGGCCCTAACTATTCGATCTGGTGGAGCAACGCCCTAGAGTGATGCCTAGGTTGCCGGGAACGTAGAAATGACCATCACTTTCACACTGGTTGCAATTATTCCTGTTATACGATGGAAAAGCTGTTGTATTTATATCGTATTTTATGCTTCTGGCGTTGAATTCTAAGTAGCTAGCTATTCCATCTGGTGGAGCAACGCCCTATAGTGATGCCTAGGTTGCCGGGAACGTAGAAATGACCATCACTTTCACACTGGTTGCAATTAGTCCTGTTACACGATGGAAAAGCTGTTGTATTTTTATTGCATTTTATGCTTCGGGCGTTGACTTCTAAGGCCCTAGCAATTTGATTTGGTGGAGCAACGCCCTAGAGTCAAGCCTAGGTTGCCCGAAACGTAGAAATGACCATTACCTTCACACTGGTTGTAATTATTAATGCTATACGATGGAGAGACTGCAGTATTTTTATTGTATTTTACGCTTGTGGCGTTGACTTCTAAGGCCCTAACTATTTGATCTGGTGGAGCACCGCCATAGAGTGAAGCCTAGGTTGCCCGGAACGTAGCACATACCATTACCTTCAAACTGGTTGCAATTATTCCTGTTATACGATGGAAAAGCTGTTCAATTTATTTTGTATTTTATGCTTCGGGCGTCGACTTCTAAGTACCTAACTATTCGGGCTGGTGAAGCAACATCCTAGAGTGAAGCCTTGGCTGCCCGGAACGTAGAAATGACCATCACTTTCACACTGGTTGCAATTATTCCGGTTATACGATGGAAAGACTCTTGTATATTTATTGTATTTTATGCTTGGGCGCTGACTTCTATGGCCCTACCTATTCGATCGGTTGGAGCAACACCCTACAGTGAAGCCTAGGTTGCCCGGAACGTGGATATGACCATAATCTTCTCATAGGTTGCAATTATTCGTTTTATACGATGGAAAAACTGTTGTATTTATATTGTATTTTATGCTTCTGACGTTGAATTCTAAGGCCGTAGCTATTCGATGTGGTGGAGCAACGCCCTAGAGTGAAGCCTAGGTTGCCCGGAACGTAGATATGACCATTACTTTCACACTGGTTGCAATAATTCGTTTTATACAATGGAAAGACTGTTGTATTTATTATGTATTTGGTGCTTATGGCGTTGACTTCTTAGACCATAACTATACCATCTGGTGGAGCAACGCCATAGAGTGAAATGTAGGTTGCTCGGAACGTAGAAGTGACCATAAGTTTCACAATGTTTGCAATTATTCATTTTATACGATGGAAAAACTGTTGTACTTATATTATATTTTATTCTTCTGGCGTTGATTTCTAAGTCCCTAGCTATTCGGTCTGGTGGAGCAACGCCCTACAGTTAAACCTAGGTTACCCGGAACGTAGAAATGACCAGTACATTCACACTGTTTGCAGTTATTCCTGTTACACGATGGAAAAACTGTTGCATATTTATTGTATTTTGTGCTTCTGGCGTTGACTACTAAGGCCCTAACTGTTCGGTCTGGTGGAGCAACGCCCTAGAGTGAAGCCTAGGTTGCCCGGAACGTAGAAATGACCATAACTTTCATACAGGTAGCAATCATTCGTTATATACAATGGAAAAACTGTTCTATTTATTTTGTATTTTATGCTTCTGGCGTTGACTTCTAAGGCCCTAACTCTTCGATCCTGTGGAGCAACGCCTCAGAGTTAAGTCTAGGATGCACGAAACGCCGAAATGATCATTACTTTCACATTGGTTGCAATTATACGTTTTATACGATGGAAAAGCTGTTGTATTTATATCGTATTTTATGCTTCTGGCGTTGACTTCTTAGGCCCTAACTATTCCATCTGGTGGAACAACGCCCTAGGGTGAAGCCTAGGTTGCCCGGAACGTAGAAATGACCATAACTTTCACACTGGTAGCAATTAATCGTTTTATACAATGGAAGAACTGTTATATTTATACTGTATTTTATGCTTCTGGTGTTGACTTCTAAGGCCCTAACTATTCGATCTGGTGGAGCAACGCCCTAGAGTGATGCCTAGGTTGCCGGGAACGTAGAAATGACCATCACTTTCACACTGGTTGCAATTATTCCTGTTATACGATGGAAAAGCTGTTGTATTTATATCGTATTTTATGCTTCTGGCGTTGAATTCTAAGTCGCTAGCTATTCCATCTGGTGGAGCAACGCCCTATAGTGAAGCGCAGGTTGCCCGGAAGGTAGAAATGACCATTACTTTCACAATGTTTGCAATTATTCATTTTATACGATGGAAAAGCTGTTGTATTTATATTGTATTTAATGCTTCTGGCGTTGAATTCTAAGGCCGCAACTATTCGGTGTGGTGGAGCAACGCCCTAGAGTGAAGCCAAGGTTGCCCGGAAAGTAGAAATGACCATTACATTCACACTGGTTGCAATTATTCGTTTTATAGGATGGATAAACTGTTGTATTTATTTTGTATTTGGTGCTTCTGGCGTTGACTTCTTAGGCCCTAACTATTCGATCTGGTGGAGCAACGCCATAGAGTGAAACGTAGGTTGCCCGGAACGTAGAAATGACCATAACATTCACACTGGTTGCAATTATTCCTGTTATACGATGGAAGTACTGTTGTATTTTTATAGTATTTTATGCTTCTTGGCGTTGACTCCTTAGGCCCAAACAATTCGATCTGGTGGACCAACGCCCCAGAGTGAAGCCTAGGTTGCACGGAACGTAGAAATGCCCATTACTTTCACACTGGTTGCAATTGTTCCTGTTATACGATGGAAAAGCTGTTGTATTTATATCGTATTTTATGCTTCTGGCGTTGACTTCTTAGGCCCTAACTATTCCATCTGGTGGAACAACGGCCTAGGGTGAAGCCTAGGTTGCCCGGGACGTAGAAATGACCATAACCTTCACACTGGTAGCAATTAATCGTTTTATACAATGGAAGAACTGTTATATTTATACTGTATTTTATGCTTCTGGTGTTGACTTCTAAGGCCCTAACTATTCGATCTGGTGGAGCAACGCCCTAGAGTGATGCCTAGGTTGCCGGGAACGTAGAAATGACCATCACTTTCACACTGGTTGCAATTAGTCCTGTTACACGATGGAAAAGCTGTTGTATTTTTATTGTATTTTATGCTTCGGGCGTTGACTTCTAAGGCCCTAGCAATTTGATTTGGTGGAGCAACGCCCTAGAGTCAAGCCTAGGTTGCCCGAAACGTAGAAATGACCATTACCTTCACACTGGTTGTAATTATTCATGCTATACGATGGAGAGACTGTTGTATTTTTATTGTATTTTACGCTTGTGGCGTTGACTTCTAAGGCCCTAACTATTTGATCTGGTGGAGCACCGCCATAGAGTGAAGCCTAGGTTGCCCGGAACGTAGCACATACCATTACCTTCAAACTGGTTGCAATTATGCCTGTTATACGATGGAAAAGCTGTTCAATTTATTTTGTATTTTATGCTTCGGGCGTCGACTTCTAAGGACCTAACTATTCGGGCTGGTGAAGCAACATCCTAGAGTGAAGCCTTGGCTGCCCGGAACGTAGAAATGACCATCACTTTCACACTGGTTGCAATTATTCCGGTTATACGATGGAAAGACTCTTGTATATTTATTGTATTTTATGCTTGGGCGCTGACTTCTATGGCCCTACCTATTCGATCGGTTGGAGCAACACCCTACAGTGAAGCCTAGGTTGCCCGGAACGTGGATATGACCATAATCTTCTCATAGGTTGCAATTATTCGTTTTATACGATGGAAAGACTGTTGTATTTATTTTGTAGTTTATGCTTCTGGCGTTGTCTTTTAAGGCCCTAACTCTTCGATCTGGCGGAGCAACGCCTCAGAGTTAAGTCTTGGATGCCCGAAACGCCGAAATGATCATTACTTTCACACTGGTTGCAGTGATCCATGCTATACAATGGAAAAACTGTTGTATTTATATTGTACTTTGTGCTTCTGGCGGTGACTTCTAAGGCCCTAACTATTCAATCTGTTGGAGCAACGCCCTAGGGTGGAACCTAGGTTACCCTGGACGTAGAAATGCACATTACTTTCACACTGGTTGCAATTATTCGTTTTATACAATGGAAAAACTGTTGTATTTATTTTGTATTTGATGCCTCTGGCGTTGACTTCTTAGGCCCTAACTATTCGATCTGGTGGAGCAACGCCATAGAGTGAAAGGTAGGTATCCCGGAACATAGAAATCTCCATTACATTCACACTGGTTGCAATTATTCCTGTTATGACCAATACTTTCACACTGTTTGCAATTATTCATTTTATACGATGGAAAAGCTGTTGTATTTATATTGTATTTTATGCTTCTGGCGTTGTCTTCTAAGTCCGTAACAATTAGATGTGGTGGAGCAACGCCCTAGAGTGAAGGCTAGGTTGCCCGGAAAGTAGAAATGACCATAACTTTCATACTGGTTGCAATTATTCGTTTTATACGATGGAAAAACTGTTGTATTTATATTGTATTTTATGCTTCTGACGTTGAATTCTAAGGCCGTAGCTATTCGATGTGGTGGAGCAACGCCCTAGAGTGAAGCCTAGGTTGCCCGGAACGTAGATATGACCATTACTTTCACACTGGTTGCAATAATTCGTTTTATACAATGGAAAGACTGTTGTATTTATTATGTATTTGGTGCTTATGGCGTTGACTTCTTAGACCATAACTATTCCATCTGGTGGAGCAACGCCATAGAGTGAAACGTAGGTTGCTCGGAACGTAGAAGTGACCATAAGTTTCACAATGTTTGCAATTATTCATTTTATACGATGGAAAAACTGTTGTACTTATATTATATTTTATTCTTCTGGCGTTGATTTCTAAGTCCCTAGCTATTCGGTCTGGTGGAGCAACGCCCTAGAGTTAAACCTAGGTTATCCGGAACGTAGAAATGACCAGTACTTTCACACTGTTTGCAGTTATTCCTGTTACACGATGGAAAAACTGTTGCATATTTATTGTATTTTGTGCTTCTGGCCTTGACTACTAAGGCCCTAACTGTTCGGTCTGGTGGAGCAACGCCCTAGAGTGAAGCCTAGGTTGCCCGGAACGTAGAAATGACCATAACTTTCATACAGGTAGCAATCATTCGTTATATACAATGGAAAAACTGTTCTATTTATTTTGTATTTTATGCTTCTGGCGTTGACTTCTAAGGCCCTAACTCTTCGATCCTGTGGAGCAACGCCTCAGAGTTAAGTCTAGGATGCACGAAACGCCGAAATGATCATTACTTTCACATTGGTTGCAATTATACGTTTTATACGATGGAAAAGCTGTTGTATTTATATCGTATTTTATGCTTCTGGCGTTGACTTCTTAGGCCCTAACTATTCCATCTGGTGGAACAACGCCCTAGGGTGAAGCCTAGGTTGCCCGGAACGTAGAAATGACCATAACCTTCACACTGGTAGCAATTAATCGTTTTATACAATGGAAGAACTGTTATATTTATACTGTATTTTATGCTTCTGGTGTTGACTTCTAAGGCCCTAACTATTCGATCTGGTGGAGCAACGCCCTAGAGTGATGCCTAGGTTGCCGGGAACGTAGAAATGACCATCACTTTCACACTGGTTGCAATTATTCCTGTTATACGATGGAAAAGCTGTTGTATTTATATCGTATTTTATGCTTCTGGCGTTGAATTCTAAGTAGCTAGCTATTCCATCTGGTGGAGCAACGCCCTATAGTGAAGCCCAGGTTGCCCGGAAGGTAGAAATGACCATTACTTTCACAATGTTTGCAATTATTCATTTTATACGATGGAAAAGCTGTTGTATTTATATTGTATTTAATGCTTCTGGCGTTGAATTCTAAGGCCGCAGCTATTCGGTGTGGTGGAGCAACGCTCTAGAGTGAAGCCAAGGTTGCCCGGAAAGTAGAAATGACCATTACATTCACACTGGTTGCATTTATTCGTTTTATACGATGGATAAACTGTTGTATTTATTTTGTATTTGGTGCTTCTGGCGTTGACTTCTTAGGCCCTAACTATTGGATCTGGTGGAGCAACGCCATAGAGTGAAACGTAGGTTGCCCGGAACGTAGAAATGACCATAACATTCACACTGGTTGCAATTATTCCTGTTATACGATGGAAGGACTGTTGTATTTTTATAGTATTTTATGCTTCTTGGCGTTGACTCCTTAGGCCCAAACAATTCGATCTGGTGGACCAACGCCCCAGAGTGAAGCCTAGGTTGCACGGAATGTAGAAATGCCCATTACTTTCACACTGGTTGCAATTGTTCCTGTTATACGATGGAAAAACTGTTGTATATTTATTGTATTTTATGCTTCTGGCGTTGACCTCCAAGTCCCTAGCTATTCGATCTGGTGGAACTACGCCCTAGGACGAAGCCTACGTTGCCCGCAACGTAGGAATGGCCATTACTTTCAAACTGGTTTCAATTATTCATTTTATACGATGGAAAAAATGTTGTACTTATATCGTATTTTATGCTTCCGGCGTTGACTTCTTAGGCCCTAACTATTCGATCTGGTGGCACAACTCACTAGAGTGCAGCCTAGTTTGCCCGGATCGTAGAAATGACCATAACTTTCACACTGGTTGCAATTATTTGCTTTATACGATGGAAAAACTGTTGTATTTATATTGTATTTTATGCTTCTGGCGTTGACTTCTCAGGCCCTAACTATTCGATCTGGTGGAACAAAGCCCTAGAGCGAAGCCTAGGTTGCTCGGAACGTAGAAATGGCCAGTACTTTCACACTGGTTGCAATTACACTTGTTATACGATGGAAGGACTGTTGTATTTTTATTGTATTTTATGTTTCAGGTGTTGACTTGTAAGGTCCTAGCTATTCGATCTGGTGGGGCAACGTCCAAGTGTGAAGCGTATGTTGCCCGAAGCGTAGGAATGACCATTACTCTCACACTGGTTTCAATTATTCTTCTTATACGATGGAAAAACTGTTGTATTTTTACTGTATCTTATGCGTCTGGAGTTGTTTTCTAAGGCCCTAGCTATTCGACCTGGGGGTGCAACGCCCTAGTGCGAATCCTAGGTTGCACGGACGTAGAAATGCCCATTACTTTCACACTGGTTGCAATTATTCCTGTTATACGATGGAACAACTGTTGAATTTTTATTATATTTTATGCTTCTGGCGCTGACGTCTAAGTCCCTAGCTATTCGATCTGGTGGAGCAACACCCTAGAGCGAAACCTAGGTTGCCTGGGACGTAGAAATGACCATTACTTTCACACTGGTTGCAATTATTCCTGTTATATGATTGAAGGACTGTTGTATTTTTATCGTATTTTATGCTTCTGTCGTTGACTACTTAGGCCCTAGCTATTCGATCTGGTGGCACAACGCACTAGAGTGAAGCCTAGGTTGCACGGAACGTAGAAATGACCATAACTTTCACACTGGTTGCAATTATTCGCCTTATGCGATGGAAAAACTGTTGTATTTATGTTGTATTTTATGCTTCTGGAGTTGACTTCTTAGGTCCTATCTATTCGATCTGGTGGAGCAACGCCCTAGAGTGAAGTCTAGGTTGCCCGAACCTAGAAATGGCCATATCTTTCACACTGGTTACATTTATTCATTTTATACAATGGAAAAGCTGTTGCATCTTTATTGTATTTTATGCTTCTGGAGTTCACTTCTTAGGCCTTAACTATTCGATCTGGTCAACAACGCCCTTGAGTGAAGCCTAGGTGGGCCGGGACGTAGAAATGGCCATTACTTTCACACTGTTTGCAATTATTCGTTTTATACGATGGAAAAGCTGTTGTATTTATATCGTATTCAGTGCTTCTGGCGTTGACTTCTTAGGCCCTAACTGTTCCATCTGGTGGAACAACGCCCTTGGGTGAAGCCTAGGTTGCCAGGAACGTAGAAGTGACCGTAACTTTTACACAGGTAGCAATTATTCGTTTCATACAATGGAAAAACTGTTCTATTTATTTTGAATTTCCTGCTTCTGGCTTCGACTTCTAAGGTCCTAGCTATTTGATCTGGTGGGGCAACGTCCAAGAGTGAAGCCTATGTTGCCCGGAACGTATAAATGACCATTACTTTCACACTGTTTGCAATTACACGTTTTATACGATGGCAAAGCTGTTGTATTTATATTGTATTTTATGCTTCTGGCGTTGATTTCTAAGACCCTAGCTATTCGATCTGGTGGGGCAACGTCCAAGAGTGAAGCCTATGTTGCACGGAACGTAGAAATGACCATTACTTTCACACTGGTTGCAATCATTCGTTTTATACAATGGAAAAACTGTTGTATTTATTTTGTATTTGATGCTTCTGGCGTTGACTTGTTAGGCCCTAACTATTCGATCTGGTGGAGCAACTCCCTAGAGCGAAGCCTAGTTTGCCCGGAACGTAGTAATTACCATTACTTTCACACTGGTTGCAATTATTCCTGAAATACGATGGAAAAACTGCTGCATCTTTATTGTATTTTGCGTCTCGGGCGCTGACTTCTAAGGCCCTAACTATTCGATCTGGTGGAGCAATGCCCTAGAGTGAAGACTAGGATGCCCGGAACGTAGAAATGACCGTACCTTTCACTCTGGTTGCAATATATTCCTGTTATACGATGGAAAAACTGTTGTACTTTTATTGTATTTTATGCTTTGGGCGTTGACTTCTAAGGCCCTAGCTATTCGGTGCGGTGGAGCAACGCCCTAGAGTGAAGCCAAGGTTGCACGGAACGTAGAAATGACCATTACTTTCACACTGGTTGCAATCATTCGTTTTATACAATGGAAAAACTGTTGTATTTATTTTGTATTTGATGCTTCTGGCGTTGACTTGTTAGGCCCTAACTATTCGATCTGGTGGAACAACGCCATAGAGTGAAACGTAGGTTGCCCGGAACGTAGAAATGACCATTACATTCACACTGGTGGCAATTATTCCTGTTATGACCATTACTTTCACATTGTTTGCAATTATCCATTTTATACGATGGAAAAGCTGTTGTATTTATATTGTATTTTATGCTTCTGGCGTTGGCTTCTAAGTCCGTAACAATTAGATGTGGTGGAGCAACGCCCTAGAGTGAAGCCTAGGTTGCCCGGAAAATAGAAATGACCATAACTTTCATACTGGTTCCAATTATTCGCTTTATACGATGGAAAAACTGTTGTATTTATATCGTATTTTATGCTTCTGGCGTTGACTTCTTAGGCCCTAGCTATTTCATCTGGTGGAACAACGCCCTAGGGTGAAGCCTAGGTTGCCCGGAACGTAGAAATGACCATTAGTTTCACACTGGTTGCAATTATTCGTTTTATACGATGAAAAAACTGTTGTATTTATTATGTATTTGGTGCTTCTGGCGTTGACTTCTTAGACCATAACTATTCCATCTGGTGGAGCAACGCCCTAGAGTGAAGCCTAGGTTGCCCGGAACGTAGAAATGACCATCACTTTCACACTGGTTGCAATTGTTCCTGTTATACGATGGCAAACTGTTGCATTTTTATTGTACTTTATGCTTCGGGCGTTGACTTCTAAGGCCCTACGTTTTCGATCTGGTGGAGCAATGCCTCACAGTTAAATCTAGGATGCCCGAAACGTCGAAATGATCATTACTTTCACACTCTTTGCAATTATACATGCTATATGATGGAAAATCTGTTCCATTTTTATTGTATTTTATGCTTCTGGCGTTTACTTCTTAGGCCCTAACTATTCGATCTGGTGGAACAACGCTCTAGAGTGAAGCCTGGGTTGCCCGGAACGTAGAAGTGACCATCACTTTCACACTGGTTTAAATTATTCCTGTTATGCGATGGACAAACTGTTGGATATGTATTGTACTTTATGCTTCTGGATCTGCCTTCTAAAGCCCTGTGTATCCGATCAGGTGGAGCAATGCCTCAGAGTTAAGTGTAGGATGCCCGAAACGTAGAAATGACATAACTTTCATACTGATTGCAATTATTCGTTTTATACGATGGAAAAGGTGTTGTATTTATATTGTACTTTATGCTTCCGGCGTCGACTTCTTAGGCCCTAACTATTCGATCTAGTGGAGCTACGCCCTAGAGTGAAGCCTAGGTTGCCCAGAGCGTAGAAATGACCATAACTTTCACACTGGTTGCAATTATTGCTGTTATGCGGTGGAAAAGGTGTTGTATTTATATTGTATTTTATGCTTCTGGCGCTGACTTCTGAGGCCCTAACTATTCGATCTGGCGGAGCAACGCCCTAGAGTGAAGCCTAGGTTGCCTGAAACGTAGAAATGACCATCACTTTCACACTGGTTGCAATTATTCCTGTTATACAATGGAAAAACTGTTGTATTTACACTGTATTTTATGCTTCTGGCGTTGCCGTCTAAGGTCCTAGCTATTCGATCTCGTGTGGCAACGTTCAAGAGTGAAGCGTATGTTGCTCGAAACGTAGAAATGACCATTACCTTCACACTGGTTGCAGTTATTCCTGTTATACGATGGTAAAACTGTTGCATCTCTATTGTACTTTATGTTTCGGGCGCTGACTTCTATGGCGCTAACTATTCGATCTAGAGAAGCGACGCCCTAGAGTGAAGACTGGGTTGCCCGAAGCGTAGAAATGACCAGTACTTTCACACTGGTTTCAGTTATTACTGTTATATGATGGAAAAACTGTTGTATTTTTATAGTATTTTATGCTTCTTGGCGTTGACTCCTTAGGCCCAAACAATTCGATCTGGTGGACCAACGCCCCAGAGTGAAGCCTAGGTTGCACGGAACGTAGAAATGCCCATTACTTTCACACTGGTTGCAATTGTTCCTGTTATACGATGGAAAAGCTGTTGTATTTATATCGTATTTTATGCTTCTGGCGTTGACTTCTTAGGCCCTAACTATTCCATCTGGTGGAACAACGCCCTAGGGTGAAGCCTAGGTTGCCCGGAACGTAGAAATGAGCATAACTTTCACACTGGTAGCAATTAATCGTTTTATACAATGGAAGAACTGTTATATTTATACTGTATTTTATGCTTCTGGTGTTGACTTCTAAGGCCCTAACTATTCGATCTGGTGGAGCAACGCCCTAGAGTGATGCCTAGGTTGCCGGGAACGTACAAATGACCATCACTTTCACACTGGTTGCAATTATTCCTGTTATACGATGGAAAAGCTGTTGTATTTATATCGTATTTTATGCTTCTGTCGTTGACTACTTAGGCCCTAGCTATTCGATCTGGTGGCACAACGCACTAGAGTGAAGCCTAGGTTGCACGGAACGCAGAAATGACCATAACTTTCACACTGGTTGCAATTATTCGCCTTATGCGATGGAAAAACTGTTGTATTTATATTGTATTTTATCCTTCTGGAGTTGACTTCTTAGGTCCTAACTATTCGATCTGGTGGAGCAACGCCCTAGAGTGAAGTCTAGGTTGCCCGAACGTAGAAATGGCCATATCCTTCACACTGGTTACATTTATTCATTTTATACAATGGAAAAGCTGTTGCATCTTTATTGTATTTTATGCTTCTGGAGTTCACTTCTTAGGCCTTAACTATTCGATCTGGTGAACAACGCCCTAGGGTGAACCCTAGGTTGTCCGGAACGTAGAAATGACCATAACTTTCACACTGGTTGCAATTATTCGTTTCATACAATGGAAGAACTGTCGTATTTATATTGTATTTTATGTTTCTGGCGTTGACTTCTAAGGCCGTAGCTATTGGATGTGGTGGAGCAACGCCATAGAGTGACGCCTAGGTTGCCCGGAGCGTAGAAATGACCATTACTTTCACACTGTTTGCAATTATTCATTTTATACGATGGAAAAGCTGTTGCATCTTTATTGTATTTTATGCTTCTGGCGTTGACTTCTAAGCCCCTTACTATTCGATCTGGTGGAGCAACGCCCTCGAGTGAAGCCTAGGTTGCCCGGTACGTAGAAATGACCATTACCTTCACGCTTGTTGCAATTATTCCTGTTACTCGATGAAAAAGCTGTTGTATTTCTTATTGCGTTTTATGCTTCCGGCGTTGACTTTTAAGGCCGTTGCTATTCGATGTGGCGGAGCAACGCCCTTGAGTGAAGCCTAGGTGGGCCGGAACGTAGAAATGGCCATTACTTTCACACTGCTTGCAATTATTCGTTTTATACGATGGAAAAGCTGTTGTATTTATATCGTATTCAGTGCTTCTGGCGTTGACTTCTTAGGCCCTAACTGTTCCATCTGGTGGAACAACGCCCTTGGGTGAAGCCTAGGTTGCCAGGAACGTTGAAGTGACCATAACTTTCACACTGGTAGCAATTATTCGTTTCATACAATGAAAAACTGTTCTATTTATTTTGAATTTTCTGCTTCTGGCTTCGACTTCTAAGGTCCTAGCTCTTCGATCTGGTGGGGCAACGTCCAAGAGTGAAGCCTATGTTGCCCGGAACGTATAAATGACCATTACTTTCACACTGTTTGCAATTACTCGTTTTATACGATGGCAAAGCTGTTGTATTTATATTGTATTTTATGCTTCTGGCGTTGATTTCTAAGACCCTAGCTATTCGATCTGGTGGGGCAACGTCCAAGAGTGAAGCCTATGTTGCACGGAACGTAGAAATGACCATTACTTTCACACTGGTTGCAATCATTCGTTTTATACAATGGAAAAACTGTTGTATTTATTTTGTATTTGATGCTTCTGGCATTGACTTGTTAGGCCCTAACTATTCGATCTGGTGGAACAACGCCATAGAGTGAAACGTAGGTTGCCCGGAACGTAGAAATGACCATTACTTTCACACTGGTTGCAATTATTCGTTTTATACAATGGAAAGACTGTTGTATTTATTATGTATTTGGTGCTTCTGGCGTTGACTTCTTAGGCCATAACTATTCCATCTGGTGAAGCAACGCCCTAGAGTGCAGTCTGGGTTGCCCGGAACGTTGAAATGACCATAACTTTCATACTGGTAGCAATTATTCGTTATATACAATGGAAAAACTGTCCTATTTATTTTGTATTTTATGCTTCTGGCGTTGACTTCTAAGGCCCTAACTCTTCGATCTGGTGGAGCAACGCCTTAGAGTTAAACCTAGGGTGCATGAAACGCCGAATTGATCATTACTTTCACATTGGTTGCAATTATACGTTTTATACGATGGAAAAGCTGTTGTATTTATATCGTATTTTTTGCTACTGGCGTTGACTTCTTAGGCCCTAACTATTCCATCTGGTGGAACAACGCCCTAGGGTGAAGCCTAGGTTGCCCGGAACGTAGAAATGACCATAACTTTCACACTGGTAGCAATTAATCGTTTTATACAATGGAAGAACTGTTATATTTATACTGTATTTTATGCTTCTGGTGTTGACTTCTGAGGCCCTAGCTATTCGATCTGGTGGAGCAACGCCCTAGAGTGAAGCCTAGGTTGCCGGAACGTAGAAATGACCATCACTTTCACACTGGTTGCAATTATTCCTGTTATACGATGGAAAAGCGGTTGTATTTATATCGTATTTTATGCTTCTGGCGTTGACTTCTTAGGCCCTAGCTATTTCATCTGGTGGAACAACGCCCTAGGGTGAAGCCTAGGTTGCCCGGAACGTAGAAATGACCATTAGTTTCACACTGGTTGCAATTATTCGTTTTATACGATGAAAAAACTGTTGTATTTATTATGTATTTGGTGCTTCTGGCTTTGACTTCTTAGACCATAACTATTCCATCTGGTGGAGCAACGCCCTAGAGTGAAGCCTAGGTTGCCCGGAACGTAGAAATGACCATCACTTTCACACTGGTTGCAATTGTACCTGTTATACGATGGCAAACTGTTGCATTTTTATTGTACTTTATGCTTCGGGCGTTGACTTCTAAGGCCCTACGTTTTCGATCTGGTGGAGCAATGCCTCACAGTTAAATCTAGGATGCCCGAAACGTCGAAATGATCATTACTTTCACACTCTTTGCAATTATACATGCTATATGATGGAAAATCTGTTCCATTTTTATTGTATTTTATGCTTCTGGCGTTTACTTCTTAGGCCCTAACTATTCGATCTGGTGGAACAACGCTCTAGAGTGAAGCCTGGGTTGCCCGGAACGTAGAAGTGACCATCACTTTCACACTGGTTGCAATTATTCCTGTTATACGATGGACAAACTGTTGGATTTGTATTGTACTTTATGCTTCTGGATCTGCCTTCTAAAGCCCTGTGTATCCGATCAGGTGGAGCAATGCCTCAGAGTTAAGTGTAGGATGCCCGAAACGTAGAAATGACATAACTTTCATACTGATTGCAATTATTCGTTTTATACGATGGAAAAGGTGTTGTATTTATATTGTACTTTATGCTTCCGGCGTCGACTTCTAAGGCCCTAACTATTCGATCTAGTGGAGCTACGCCCTAGAGTGAAGCCTAGGTTGCCCAGAACGTAGAAATGACCATAACTTTCACACTGGTTGCAATTATTGCTGTTATGCGGTGGAAAAGGTGTTGTATTTATATTGTATTTTATGCTTCTGGCGCTGACTTCTGAGGCCCTAACTATTCGATCTGGCGGAGCAACGCCCTAGAGTGAAGCCTAGGTTGCCTGAAACGTAGAAATGACCATCACTTTCACACTGGTTGCAATTATTCCTGTTATACAATGGAAAATCTGTTGTATTTACACTGTATTTTATGCTTCTGGCGTTGCCGTCTAAGGTCCTAGCAATTCGATCTCGTGAGGCAACGTTCAAGAGTGAAGCGTATGTTGCTCGAAACGTAGAAATGACCATTACATTCACACTGGTTGCAGTTATTCCTGTTATACGATGGTAAAACTGTTGCATCTCTATTGTACTTTATGTTTCGGGCGCTGACTTCTATGGCGCTAACTATTCGATCTAGAGAAGCGACGCCCTAGAGTGAAGACTGGGTTGCCCGAAGCGTAGAAATGACCAGTACTTTCACACTGGTTTCAGTTATTACTGTTATATGATGGAAAAACTGTTGCATTTTTAATGTATTTTATGCTTCTGGCGTTGAATTGTAAGTCCCAAACTATTCGATCTGGTGGAGCAACTCCCTAGAGCGAAGCCTAGTTTGCCCGGAACGTAGTAATTACCATTACTTTCACACTGGTTGCAATTATTCCTGTTATACGATGGAAAAACTGTTGCATCTTTATTGTATTTTGCGTCTCGGGCGCTGACTTCTAAGGCCCTAACTATTCGATCTGGTGGAGCAATGCCCTAGAGTGAAGACTAGGATGCCCGGAACGTAGAAATGACCGTACCTTTCACTCTGGTTGCAATATATTCCTGTTATACGATGGAAAAACTGTTGTACTTTTATTGTATTTTATGCTTTGGGCGTTGACTTCTAAGGCCCTAGCTATTCGGTGCGGTGGAGCAACGCCCTAGAGTGAAGCCAAGGTTGCCCGGAAAGTAGAAATGACCATTACATTCACACTGGTTGCAATTATTCGTTTTATACGATGGATAAACTGTTGTATTTATTTTGTGTTTGGTGCTTCTGGCGTTGACTTCTTAGGCCCTAACTATTCGATCTGGTGGAGCAACACCATAGAGTGAAACGTAGGTTGCCCGGAACGTAGAAATGACCATAACATTCACACTGGTTGCAATTATTCCTGTTATACGATGGAAGGACTGTTGTATTTTTATAGTATTTTATGCTTCTTGGCGTTGACTCCTTAGGCCCAAACAATTCGATCTGGTGGACCAACGCCCCAGAGTGAAGCCTAGGTTGCACGGAACGTAGAAATGCCCATTACTTTCACACTGGTTGCAATTGTTCCTGTTATACGATGGAAAAGCTGTTGTATTTATATCGTATTTTATGCTTCTGGCGTTGACTTCTTAGGCCCTAACTATTCCATCTGGTGGAACAACGCCCTAGGGTGAAGCCTAGGTTGCCCGGAACGTAGAAATGAGCATAACTTTCACACTGGTAGCAATTAATCGTTTTATACAATGGAAGAACTGTTATAGTTATACTGTATTTTATGCTTCTGGTGTTGACTTCTAAGGCCCTAACTATTCGATCTGGTGGAGCAACGCCCTAGAGTGATGCCTAGGTTGCCGGGAACGTAGAAATGACCATCACTTTCACACTGGTTGCAATTATTCCTGTTATACGATGGAAAAGCTGTTGTATTTATATCGTATTTTATGCTTCTGGCGTTGAATTCTAAGTCGCTAGCTATTCCATCTGGTGGAGCAACGCCCTATAGTGAAGCCCAGGTTGCCCGGAACGTAGAAATGACCATAACTTTCACACTGGTAGCAATTAATCGTTTTATACAATGGAAGAACTGTTATATTTATACTGTATTTTATGCTTCTGGTGTTGACTTCTAAGGCCCTAGCTATTCGACCTGGGGGTGCAACGCCCTAGTGCGAATCCTAGGTTGCACGCAACGTAGAAATGCCCATTACTTTCACACTGGTTGCAATTATTCCTGTTATACGATGGAACAACTGTTGAATTTTTATTATATTTTACGCTTCTAGCGCTGACGTCTAAGTCCCTAGCTATCCGATCTGGTGGAGCAACACCCTAGAGCGAAACCTAGGTTGCCTGGGACGTAGAAATGACCATTACTTTCACACTGGTTGCAATTATTCCTGTTATATGATTGAAGGACTGTTGTATTTTTATAGTATTTTATGCTTCTGTCGATGACTACTTAGGCCCTAGCTATTCGATCTGGAGGCACAACGCACTAGAGTGAAGCCTAGGTTGCACGGAACGCAGAAATGACCATAACTTTCACACTGGTTGCAATTATTCGCCTTATGCGATGGAAAAACTGTTGTATTTATATTGTATTTTATGCTTCTGGAGTTGACTTCTTAGGTCCTAACTATTCGATCTGGTGGAGCAACGCCCTAGAGTGAAGTCTAGGTTGCCCGAACGTAGAAATGGCCATATCTTTCACACTGGTTACATTTATTCATTTTATACAATGGAAAAGCTGTTGCATCTTTATTGTATTTTATGCTTCTGGAGTTCACTTCTTAGGCCTTAACTATTCGATCTGGTGAACAACGCCCTAGGGTGAACCCTAGGTTGTCCGGAACGTAGAAATGACCATAACTTTCACACTGGTTGCAATTATTCGTTTTATACAATGGAAGAACTGTCGCATTTATATTGTATTTTATGTTTCTGGCGTTGACTTCTAAGGCCGTAGCTATTGGATGTGGCGGAGCAACGCCATAGAGTGACGCCTAGGTTGCCCGGAGCGTAGAAATGACCATTACTTTCACACTGTTTGCAATTATTCATTTTATACGATGGAAAAGCTGTTGCATCTTTATTGTATTTTATGCTTCTGGCGTTGACTTCTAAGCCCCTTACTATTCGATCTGGTGGAGCAACGCCCTAGAGTGAAGCCTAGGTTGCCCGGTACGTAGAAATGACCATTACCTTCACGCTTGTTGCAATTATTCATGTTACTCGATGAAAAAGCTGTTGTATTTCTTATTGCGTTTTATGCTTCAGGCGTTGACTTCTAAGGCCGTAGCTATTCGATGTGGCGGAGCAACGCCCTTGAGTGAAGCCTAGGTGGGCCGGAACGTAGAAATGGCCATTACTTTCACACTGTTTGCAATTATTCGTTTTATACGATGGAAAAGCTGTTGTATTTATATCGTATTCAGTGCTTCTGGCGTTGACTTCTTAGGCCCTAACTGTTCCATCTGGTGGAACAACGCCCTTGGGTGAAGCCTAGGTTGCCAGGAACGTAGAAGTGACCATAACTATCACACTGGTAGCAATTATTCGTTTCATACAATGGAAAAACTGTTCTATTTATTTTGAATTTTCTGCTTCTGGCTTCGACTTCTAAGGTCCTAGCTATTCGATCTGGTGGGGCAACGTCCAAGAGTGAAGCCTATGTTGCCCGGAACGTATAAATGACCATTACTTTCACACTGTTTGCAATTACTCGTTTTATACGATGGCAAAGCTGTTGTATTTATATTGTATTTTATGCTTCTGGCGTTGATTTCTAAGACCCTAGCTATTCGATCTGGTGGTGCAACGTCCAAGAGTGAAGCCTATGTTGCACGGAACGTAGAAATGACCATTACTTTCACACTGGTTGCAATCATTCGTTTTATACAATGGAAAAACTGTTGTATTTATTTTGTATTTGATGCTTCTGGCGTTGACTTGTTAGGCCCTAACTATTCGATCTGGTGGAACAACGCCATACAGTGAAACGTAGGTTGCCCGGAACGTAGAAATGACCATTACATTCACACTGGTGGCAATTATTCCTGTTATTACCATTACTTTCACATTGTTTGCAATTATCCATTTTATACGGTGGAAAAGCTGTTGTATTTATATTGTATTTTATGCTTCTGGCGTTGGCTTCTAAGTCCGTAACAATTAGATGTGGTGGAGCAACGCCCTAGAGTGAAGCCTAGGTTGCCCGGAACGTAGAAATGACCATTACTTTCACACTGGTTGCAATTATTCGTTTTATACAATGGAAAGACTGTTGTATTTATTATGTATTTGGTGCTTCTGGCGTTGACTTCTGAGGCCCTAACTATTCGATCTGGTGGAGCAACGCCCTAGAGTGAAGCCTAGGTTGCCGGAACGTAGAAAAGACCATTACTTTCACACTGGTTGCAATTATTCGCTTAATACGATGGAAAAACTGTAGTACTTATTTTGTATTTGGTGCTTCTGGCGTTGACTTCTTAGACCTTATCTATTCCATCTGGTGGAGCAACGCCCTAGAGTGAAGCCTAGGTTGCCCGGAACGTAGAAATGACCATCACTTTCACACTGGTTGCAATTGTTCCTGTTATACGATGGCAAACTGTTGCATTTTTATTGTACTTTATGCTTGGGGCGTTGACTTCTAAGACACTACGTTTTCGATCTGGTGGAGCAATGCCTCACAGTTAAATCTAGGATGCCCGAAACGTCGAAATGATCATTACTTTCACACTCTTTGCAATTATACATGCTATATGATGGAAAATCTGTTCCATTTTTATTGTATTTTATGCTTCTGGCGTTTACTTCTTAGGCCCTAACTATTCGATCAGGTGGAACAACGCTCTAGAGTGAAGCCTGGGTTGCCCGGAACGTAGAAGTGACCATCACTTTCACACTGGTTGCAATTATTCCTGTTATACGATGGACAAACTGTTGGATTTGTATTGTACTTTATGCTTCTGGATCTGCCTTCTAAAGCCCTGTGTATCCGATCAGGTGGAGCAATGCCTCAGAGTTAAGTGTAGGATGCCCGAAACGTAGAAATGACATAACTTTCATACTGATTGCAATTATTCGTTTTATACGATGGAAAAGGTGTTGTATTTATATTGTACTTTATGCTTCCGGCGTCGACTTCTAAGGCCCTAACTATTCGATCTAGTGGAGCTACGCCCTAGAGTGAAGCCTAGGTTGCCCAGAACGTAGAAATGACCATCACTTTCACACTGGTTGCAATTATTCCTGTTATACGATGGAAAAACTGTTGTATCTACACTGTATTTTATGCTTCTGGCGTTGCCGTCTAAGGTCCTAGCTATTCGATCTCGTGAGGCAACGTTCAAGAGTGAAGCGTATGTTGCCCGAAACGTAGAAATGACCATTACCTTCACACTGGTTGCAATTATTCCTGTTATACGATGGAAAAACTGTTGTATCTACACTGTATTTTATGCTTCTGGCGTTGCCGTCTAAGGTCCTAGCTATTCGATCTCGTGAGGCAACGTTCAAGAGTGAAGCGTATGTTGCCCGAAACGTAGAAATGACCATTACCTTCACACTGGTTGCAGTTATTCCTGTTATACGATGGTAAAACTGTTGCATCTCTATTGTACTTTATGTTTCGGGCGCTGACTTCTATGGCGCTAACTATTCGATCTAGAGAAGCGACGCCCTAGAGTGAAGCCTGGGTTGCCCGAAACGTAGAAATGACCAGTACTTTCACACTGGTTGCAGTTATTACTGTTATATGATGGAAAAACTGTTGTATTTTTAATGTATTTTATGCTTCTGGCGTTGAATTGTAAGTCCCAAACTATTCGATCTGGTGGAGCAACTCCCTAGAGCGAAGCCTAGTTTGCCCGGAACGTAGTAATTACCATTACTTTCACACTGGTTGCAATTATTCCTGTTATACGATGGAAAAACTGTTGCATCTTTATTGTATTTTGCGTCTCGGTCGCTGACTTCTAAGGCCCTAACTATTCGATCTGGTGGAGCAATGCCCTAGAGTGAAGACTAGGATGCCCGGAACGTAGAAATGACCGTACCTTTCACTCTGGTTGCCATATATTCCTGTTATACGATGGAAAAACTGTTGTACGTTTATTGTATTTTATGCTTTGGGCGTTGACTTCTAAGGCCCTAGCTATACGATCTGGTGGAGCAACACCCTAGAGGGAAGCCTAGGTTGCCCGGAACGTAGAAATGACCATTACTTTCACACTGGCTGCAATTATTCGTTTTATACGATGGAAAAACTGTAGTACTTATTTTGTATTTGATGCTTCTGGCGTTGACTTCTTAGGCACTAACTATTCGATCTGGCGGAGCAACGCCATAGAGTGAAACGTAGGTTGCCCGGAACATAGAAATGACCATTACATTCACACTGGTTGCAATTATTCCTGTTATACGATGGAAAAACTGTTGTATTTTTATTGTATTTTATGCTTCTGGCGTTGAATTCTAAGTCCCTAGCTATTCGATCTGGTGGAGCAACGCCCTGAAGTGAAGCCCAGGTTGCCCGGAACGTAGAAATGGCCATTACTTTCACACTGGTTGCAATTATTCGTTTTATACGACGGAAAAACTGTTGCATTTATTTTGTATTTGGTGCTTCTTGCGTTCACTTCTTAGGCCTTAACTATTCGATCTGGTGTAGCAGCGTCATAGAGTGAAGCCTAGGGTGCCCGGAACGTTGAAATGACCATAACCTTCACACAGGTTTCAATTATTCGTTTTATACGATGGAAAGACTGTTGTATTTATTTTGTAGTTTATGCTTCTGGCGTTGACTTTTAAGGCCCTAACTCTTCGATCTGGTGGAGCAACGCCCTGTGGTGAAGCCTAGGTTGCCCGGAACGTAGAAATGTCCATTACTTTCACACTGCTTGCAATTATTCGTTTTATACGATCTAAAAACTGTTGTATTTATTATGTAATTGGTGCCTCTGGCTTCGACTTCTTTGGCCACAACTATTCCATCTGGTGGAGCAACGCCATAGAGTGAAACGTAGGTTCCCCGGAACGTAGAAATGACCATAACATTCACACTGGTTGCAATTATTCGTTTTAGGCGATGGAAAAGCTGTTGTATTTATATTGTATTTTACGCTTCTGGCTTTGAATTCTAAGGCCGTACCTATTCGATGTGATGGAGCAACGGCCTAGAGTGAAGCGTAGGTTGCCCGGAACGTAGAAAAGACCATTACTTTCACACTGGTTGCAATTATTCGTTTAATACGATGGAAAAACTGTAGTACTTATTTTGTATTTGTTGCTTCTGGCGTTGACTTCTTAGGCCGTAACTATTCGATCTGGTGGAGCAACGCCATAGAGTGAAACGTAGGTTGCCCAGAACATAGAAATGACAATTACATTCACACTGGTTGCAATTATTCCTGTTATACGATGGAAAAACTGTTGTATTTTTATTGTATTTTATGCTTCTGGCGATGACTTCTATGGCCCTAACTATTCGATCTGGAGGAGCAACGCCTCAGAGTTAACTCTAGGATGCCCGAAACGCCGAAATGATCATTACTTTCACGCTTGTTGCAGTTATTCCTGTTATTCGATGAAAAGACTCTTGTATTTTTATTGTATTTTATGCTTCAGGCGTTGACTTCTAAGGACGTAGCTATTCGATGTGGTAGAGCAACACCATAGAGTGAAGCCTAGGTTGCCCGGAAAGTAGAAATGACCATAACTTTCATACTGGTTGCAATTATTCGTTTTATTCGATGGAAAAACTGTTGTATTTATATTGTACTTTATGCTTCTGGCGTTGACTTCTAAGGCCCCAGCTATTCGGTCTGGTGGAGCAACGCCCTACAGTGAAGCCCAGGTTGCCCGGAACGTAGAAATGACCATTACATTCACACTGTTTGCAATTATTCATTTTATACGATGGAAAAGCTGTTGTATTTATATCGTATTTTATACTTCTGGCGTTGATATCTATGGCCCTAACTATTCCATCTGGTGGAACAACGCCCTAGGGTGAAGCCTAGGTTGCCCGGAACGTAGAAATGTCCATTACGTTCATACTGGTTGCAATTATTCGTTTTATACGATGGAAAAACTGTTGTATTTATTATGTATTTGGTGCTTCTGGCTTCGACTTCTTTGGCCACAGCTATTCCATCTGGTGGAGCAACGCCATAGAGTGAATCGTAGGTTGCCCGGAACGTAGAAATGACCATAACATTCACACTGGTTGCAATTATTCGTTTTATGCGATGGAAAAGCTGTTGTATTTATATTGTATTTTACGCTTCTGGCTTTGAATTCTAAGGCCGTAACTATTCGATCAGGTGGAGCAACGCCATAGAGTGAATCGTAGGTTGCCCGGAACATAGAAATGACCATTACATTCACACTGGTTGCAATTATTCATGTTATACGATGGAAAAACTGTTGTATTTATTACGTATTTGGTGCTTCTAGCGTTGACTTCTTAGGCCATAACTATTCCGTCTGGTGGAGCAACGCCATAGAGTGAAACGTAGGTTGCCCGGATCGTAGAAATGACCATTATATTCACACTAGTTGCAATTATTCCTGTTATACGATGGAAAAACTGTTTTATTTTTATTGTATTTTATGCTTCTGGCGTTGAATTCTATGTCCCTAGCTATTCGATCTGGTGGAGCAACGCCCTATAGCGAAGCCCAGGTTGCCCGGAACGTAGATATGACCATTACTTTCACACTGTTTTCAATTATTCATTTTATACGATGGAAAAGCTGTTCTATTTATATTGCCTTTTATGCTTCTGGCGTTGACTTCTAAGGCAGTAACTATTAGATGTGGTGGAGCAACGCCCTAGTGTGACGCCTAGGTTGCTCGGAACGTAGAAATGACCATCAGTTTCACACTGGTTGCAATTATTCCTGTTATACGATGGAAAAGCTGTTGTATTTATATCGTATTTTATGCTTCTGGCGTTGACTTCTTAGGCCCTAACTATATCATCTGGTGGAACAACACCCTAGGGTGAAGCCTAGGTTGCCGGGAACGTAGAACTGACCATTACTTTCACACTGGTTGCACTTATTCGTTTTATACGATGGAAAAACTGTTGCATTTATTTTGTATTTGGTGCTTCTGGTATTGACTTCTTAGGCCCTAGCTATTCGATCTGGAGGAGCAACGCCTCAGAGTTAAGTCTAGGATTCCCGAAACGCCGAAATGATCATTACTTTCACGCTTGTTGCAGTTATTCCTGTTATACGATGAAAAGACTCTTGTATTTTTATTGTATTTTATGCTTCAGGCGTTGACTTCTAAGGCCGTAGCCATTCGATGTGGTGGAGCAACACCATAGAGTGAAGCCTAGGTTGCCCGGAAAGTAGAAATGACCATAACTTTCATACTGGTTGCAATTATTCGTTTTATACGATGGAAAAACTGTTGTATTTATATTGTATTTTATGCTTCAGGCGTTGACTTCTAAGGCCGTAGCTATTCGATGTGGTGGAGCAACACCATAGAGTGAAGCCTAGGTTGCCCGGAACGTAGAAATGTCCATTACTTTCACACTGGTTGCAATTATTCGTTTTATACGATGGAAAAACTGTTGTATTTATATCGTATTTTATGCTTCTGGCGTTGACTTCTTAGGCCCTAACTATACCATCTGGTGGAACAACGCCCTAGGGTGAAGCCAATTTTGCCCGGAACGTAGAACTGACCATTGCTTTCACAACTGGTTGCAATTATTCGTTTTATACGATGGAAAACTGTTGTATTTATTTTGTATTTGGTGCTTCTGGTATTGACTTCTTAGTCCCTAGCTATTCGATCTGGAGGAGCCACGCCTCAGAGTTAACTCTAGGATGCCCGAAACGCCGAAATGATCATTACTTTCACGCTTGTTGCAGTTATTCCTGTTATACGATGAAAAGACTCTTGTATTTATATTGTATTTTATGCTTCTGGCGATGACTTCTAAGGCCGTTGCTATTAGATGTGGTGGAGCAACGCCCTAGAGTGAAGCGTAGGTTGGCCGGAACGTAGAAAAGACCATTACTTTCACACTGGTTGCAATTATTCCTGTTATACGATGGAAAAACTGTTGTATTTTTATTGTATTTTATGCTTCTGGCGTTGAATTCTAAGTCCCTAGCTATTCGATCTGGTGGAGCAACGCTCTAGAGTAAAGCCTAGGTTGACCGGAACGTAGAAATGTCCATTACGTTCATACTGGTTGCAATTATTCGTTTTATACGATGGAAAAACTGTTGTATTTATTATGTATTTGGTGCTTCTGGCTTCGACTTCTTTGGCCACAACTATTCCATCTGGTGGAGCAACGCCATAGAGTGAGACGTAGGTTGCCCGGAACGTAGAAATGACCATAACATTCACACTGGTTGCAATTATTCGTTTTATGCGATGGAAAAGCTGTTGTATTTATATTGTATTTTACACTTCTGGCTTTGAATTCTAAGGCCGTAACTATTCGATCAGGTGGAGCAACGCCATAGAGTGAATCGTAGGTTGCCCGGAACATAGAAATGACCATTACATTCACACTGGTTGCAATTATTCATGTTATACGATGGAAAAACTGTTGTATTTATTATGTATTTTGTGCTTCTAGCGTTGACTTCTTAGGCCATAACTATTCCGTCTGGTGGAGCAACGCCATAGAGTGAAACGTAGGTTGCCCGGAAAGTAGAAATGAACATTACTTTCACACTGGTTGCCATTATTCGTTTTATACGATGGAAAAACTGTTGTATTTATTATGTATTTTATGCTTCTGACGTTGAATTCTAAGGCCGTAGCTATTCCATGTGGTGGAGCAACGCAGTAGAGTGAAGCCTAGGTTGCCCGGAACCCAGAAATGACCATTACTTTCACACTGGTTGCAATTTTTCGTTTTATACGATGGAAAAACTGTTGTATTTATTATGTATTTGGTGCTTCTAGCGCTGACTTCTTAGGCCATAACTATTCCGTCTGGTGGAGCAACGCCATAGAGTGAAACGTAGGTTGCCCGGATCGTAGAAATGACCATTATATTCACACTAGTTGCAATTATTTGTTTTATAGGATGGAAAAACTGTTGTATTTATCTTGTATTTGGTGCTTCTGGTATTGACTTCTTAGGCCCTAACTATTCGATCTGGAGGAGCCACGCCTCAGAGTTAAGTCTAGGATGCCCGAAACGCCGAAATGATCATTACCTTCGCACTGGTTACAGTGATCCATGCTATACAATGGCAAAACTGTTGTATTTATATTGTACTTTGTGCTTCTGGCGTTGACTTCTAAGGCCCTAACTATTCAATCTGTTGGAGCAACGCCCTAGGGTGAAACGTAGGTTGCCCGGAAAGTAGAAATGACCATAACTTTCATACTGGTTGCAATTATTCGTTTTATACGATGGAAAAACTGTTGTATTTATATTGTATTTTACGCTTCTGGCTTTGAGTTCTAAGGCCGTACATATTCGATGTGGTGGAGCAACGCCCTAGAGTGAAGCCTAGGTTGCTCGGAATGTAGAAATGTCCATAACTTTCACACTGGTTGCAATTATTCGTTTTATAGGGTGGAAAAACTGTTATATTTATACTGTATTTTATGCTTCTGGTGTTGACTTCTAAGGCCCTAACTATTCGATCTGGTGGAGCAACGCCCTGGGGTGAAGCCTAGGTTGCCCGGAACGTAGAAATGTCCATTACTTTCACACTGCTTCCAATTATTCGTTTTATACGATGTAAAAACTGTTGTATTTATTATGTATTTGGTGCTTCTGGCGTTGACTTCTTAGGCCGTAACTATTCGATCTGGTGGAGCAACGCCATAGAGTGAAACGTAGGTTGCCCGGAACATAGAAATGACAATTACATTCACACTGGTTGCAATTATTCCTGTTATACGATGGAAAAACTGTTGTATTTTTATTGTATTTTATGCTTCTGGCGTTGACTTCTAAGGCCCCAGCTATTCGGTCTGGTGGAGCAACGCCCTACAGTGAAGCCCAGGTTGCCCGGAACGTAGAAATGACCATTACATTCACACTGTTTGCCATTATTCATTTTATACGATGGAAAAGCTGTTGTATTTATATCGTATTTTATGCTTCTGGCGTTGATATCTATGGCACTAACTATTCCATCTGGTGGAACAACGCCCTAGCGTGAAGCCTAGGTTGCCCGGAACGTAGAAATGTCCATTACTTTCATACTGGTTGCAATTATTCGTTTTATACGATGGAAAAACTGTTGTATTTATTATGTATTTGGTGCTTCTGGCTTCGACTACTTTGGCCACAACTATTCCATCTGGTGGAGCAACGCCATAGAGTGAAACGTAGGTTGCCCGGAACGTAGAAATGACCATAACCTTCACACAGGTTGCAATTATTCGTTTTATACGATGGAAAGGCTGTTGTATTTATTTTGTAGTTTATGCTTCTGGCGTTGACTTTTAAGGCCCTAACTACTCGATCTGGTGGAGTAACGCCCTAGAGTGAAACCTAGATTGCCCGGAACGTAGAAATGACCATTACTTTCACACTGGTTGCAATTACTCCTGCTATACTATTGAAAAACTGTTGTATTTTTATAGTATTTTATGCTTCTGACGCTGACTTCTAATTCCGTAGCTATTCGGTGTGGTGGAGCAACGCCCTAGAGTGAAGCCTAGGTTGCCCGGAACGTAGAAGTTACCATTACTTTCACACTGGTTGCAATTATTCGTTTTATACGATGGAAAAACTGTTGTATTTATTTCGTATTTTATGCTTCTGGCGTTGACTTCTAAGGCCCTAGCTATGAGACGTGGTGGAGCAACGCCCTAGTGTGAGTCCTAGATTACCCGGAACGTAGAAATGACCAGTACTTTCACACTGGTTGCAGTTATTCCTGCTATACGATGGAAAAACTGTTGTATTGTTATTGCATTTTATGCATCGGGCGCTGACTTCTAAGGCCCTAACTATTCAATCTGTTGGAGCATCGCCCTAGTGTGAAGCCTAGGTCGCCCTGAAAGTAGAAATGACCATAACTTTCATACTGGTTTCAATTATTCGTTTTATAGGATGGGAAAACTGTTGCATCTTTATTGCATTTTATGCTTCTGGCGTTGACTTCTTGGCCCCTAACCATTCGATCTGGTGGAGCAACGCCCTAGAGTGAAACCTAGGTTACCCGGAACGTGGAAATGACCATCACTTTCACACAGGGTGCAATTATTCGTTTTATTCGGTGGAGAGACTGTTGTGTTTATTTCGTATCTTATGCTGCTGGCGTTGACTTCTAAGGCCCTAGCTCTTCGATCTGGTGGAGCAGTGCCTCAGAGTTAAGTCTAGGACGCCCGAAACGTCGAAATGATCATTACTTTCACACTGGTTGCAATTATTCATGCTATACGATGGAAAAACTGTTGCATTTTTAGTGTATTTTCTGCTTCTGGCTTTGACTTCTAAGGCCCTAGCTATTCGATCTGGTGAGGCAACGTCGAAGAGTGAAGCCTAGGTAGCGCGGAACGTAGGTATGACCATGTCGTTCACATCTGGTTGCAATTGTTCCTGTTATACGATGGAAAAACTGTTGTATATATATATTGTATTTTATGCTTCTGGCGTTGTCTTCTAAGGCCCTAACTATTCGAGCTGGTGAAGCAACGCCCCACAGTGAAGCCTAGGTTGCCTGGAACGTAGAAATGTCCATTACCTTCACGCTTGTTGCAATTATTCCTGTTATGCGATGGAAAAGCTGAAGTATTTATATTGTATTTTATGCTTTTGGCGTTGACTTCTAAGGCCCTAACTATTCGATCTGGAGGAGCTACGCCATAGAGTGAAGCCTAGGTTGCCCGGAACGTAGAAATGGCCATACGTTTCACACAGGTTGCAATTATTCCTGTTATACGATGGAAAAACTGTTGCATTTTTATTGCATTTAATGCTTCTGGCTTTGACTTCTAAGGCCGTAGCTGTTCGATGTGGTGGAGCAACGCTCTAGAGTGAAGCCTAGGTTGCCCGGAACGTAGAAGAGACTATTACTTTCTCACTGGATGCAATTATTCCTGTTATAAAATGGAAAAACTTCTTTATTTATATTGTATATTATGCTTCCGGCGTTGACTTCTAAGGCCCTAACTATTGGATCAGGTGGAGCAATGCTCCAGAGTGAAACCTATGTTGCCCGGAACGAAGAAATGACCATTACTTTCACCCTAGTTGCAATTATTCATGCTATATGATGTAAAAACTGTTGCACTTTCATTGCATTTTATGCTTCTGGCGTTGACTTCTAAGGCCGTAACTATTCGATCAGGTGGAGCAACGCCCTAGAGTGAAGCCTAGGTTGCCCGGAACGTAGAAATGACCATAACATTCACACTGGTTGCAATTATTCGTTCTATACGATGGAAAAACTGTTGCATCTTTATTGTATTTTATGCTTCTGCCGCTGACTTCTAAGGCCCTAACTATTGGATCTGTTGGAGCAACGCCCTAGAGTGAAGACTAGGTTGCCCGGAACGTAGAAATGACCATAACATTCACACTGGTTGCAATTATTCGTGTTATACGATGGAAAAGCTGTTGTATTTATATTGTATTTTATGCTTCTGGCGTTGACTTCTCAGGCCATAGCTATTCGATCTGATGGAGCAATGCCTCAGAGTTAAGTCTAGGATGCCCGAAACGCCGAAATGATCATTACTTTCACACTGGTTGCAATTATTCATGCTATACGATGGAAAAACTGTTGCATTTGTATTGTATTTTCTGCTTCTGGCTTTGACTTCTAAGGTCGTAGCTATTCGATCTGGTGGAGCAACGCCCTAGAGTGAAGCCTAGGTTGCCCGGAACGTAGAAATGACCATAACATTCACTCGGGTTGCAATTATTCTTTTTATACGATGGAAATGCTGTTGTATTTATATTGTATTTTATGCTTCTGGCGGTGACTTCTTAGGCCCTAACTATTCGATCTGGTGGAGCAATGCCTCAGAGTTATGTCTAGGATGCCCGAAACGTCGAAATGATCATTACTTTCACACTGGTTGCAATTATTCATGCTATACGATGGAAAAACTGTTGCATTTGTATTGTATTTTCTGCTTCTGGCTTTGACGTCTAAGGCCCTAGCTATTCGATCTGGTGAGGCAACGTCCAAGAGTGAAGCCTAGGTAGCCCGGAACGTAGATGTGACCATGTCGTTCACACTGGTTGCAATTATTCCTGTTATACGATGGAAAAACTGTTGTATTTATATTGTATTTTATGCTTCTGGCGTTGTCTTCTAAGGCCCTAACTATTCGAGCTGGTGAAGCTACGCCCCACAGTGAAGCCTAGGTTGCCTGGAACGTAGAAATGTCCATTACCTTCACGCTTGTTGCAATTATTCCTGTTATGCGATGGAAAAGGTGAAGTATTTATATTGTATTTTATGCTTTTGGCGTTGACTTCTAAGGCCCTAACTATTCGATCTGGAGGAGCTACGCCATAGAGTGAAGCCTAGGTTGCCCGGAACGTAGAAATGGCCATACGTTTCACACAGGTTGCAATTATTCCTGTTATACGATGGAAAAACTGTTGCATTTTTATTGCATTTAATGCTTCTGGCTTTGACTTCTAAGGCCGTAGCTATTCGATGTGGTGGAGCAACGCTCTAGAGTGAAGCCTAGGTTGCCCGGAATGAAAAAGTGACCATTACTTTCACACTGGTTGCAATTATTCGTTCTATACGATGGAAAAACTGTTGCATCTTTATTGTATTTTATGCTTCTGCCGTTGACTTCTAAGGCCCTAACTATTGGATCTGTTGGAGCAACGCCCTAGAGTGAAGACTAGGTTGCCCGGAACGTAGAAATGACCATAACATTCACACTGGTTGCAATTATTCGTGTTGTACGATGGAAAAGCTGTTGTATTTATATTGTATTTTATGCTTCTGGCGTTGACTTCTTAGGCCATAGCTATTCGATCTGATGGAGCAATGCCTCAGAGTTAAGTCTAGGATGCCCGAAACGCCGAAATGATCATTACTTTCACACTGGTTGCAATTATTCATGCTATACGATGGAAAAACTGTAGTATTTTTATTGTATTTTATGCTTCTGGCTTTGACTCCTTAGGCCCCAGCTATTCGATATCGTGGAGCAACGAGCTAGAGTGAAGAATCGGATGCCCGGAACGTAGAAATGACCAGTACCATCACACTGGTTGCAGTTATTCCTGTCATACGATGGAAAAGCTGTAGTATTTATATTGTATTTTATGCTCCTGGTGTTAACTTCTTAGGGCCTAAGTATTCGAGCTGGAGGAGGAACGCCCTAGAGTGGAGCCTAGGTTGCCCGGAACGTAGAAATGACCATTACTTTCACACTGTTTGCAATTGATCATTTTATACGATGAAACAGCTGCTGTATTTATATTGTATTTTATGCTTGTGGCGTTGAATTCTAAGGCCGTAGCCATTTGGTGTGGTGGAGTAACGCCCTAGAGTGAAGCCGACGTTGCCCGGGACGTAGAAATGACCAGTACTTTCACACTGGTTGCAATTATTCTTTTTATACGATGGAAAAGCTGTTGTATTTATATTGTATTTTATGCTTCTGGCGGTGACTTCTTAGGCCCTAACTATTCGATCTGGTGGAGCAATGCCTCAGAGTTATGTCTAGGATGCCCGAAACGTCGAAATGATCATTACTTTCACACTGGTTGCAATTATTCATGCTATACGATGGAAAAACTGTTGCATTGTTATTGTATTTTCTGCTTCTGGCTTTGACTTCTAAGGCCCTAGCTATTCGATCTGGTGAGGCAACGTCGAAGAGTGAAGCCTAGGTAGCGCGTAACGTAGATATGACCATGTCGTTCACACGGGTTGCAATTATTCCTGTTATACGATGGAAAAACTGTTGTATTTATATTGCATTTTATGCTTCTGGCGTTGTCTTCTAAGGCCCTAACTATTCGACCTGGTGAAGCAACGCCCCACAGTGAAGCCTAGGCTGCCCGGAACGTAGAAATGATCATTACATTCACGCTTGTTGCAATTATTCCTGTTATACGATGGAAAAACTGTTGTATTTTCATTGTATTTTATGCTTCTGTCGTTGACTTCTAAGGCCGTAACAATTCGATCTTGTGGAAAAACGCCCTAGAGTGAAGCCTAGGTTGCCCGGAATGAAGAAATGACCATTACTTTCTCACTGGATGCAATTATTCCTGTTATAAAAAGGAAAAACTTCTGTATTTATATTGTATAATATGCTTACGGCGTTGACTTCTAAGGCCCTAACTATTCGATCTGGTGGAGCAATGGCTCAGAGTGAAGCCTAGGTTGCCCGGAACATAGAAATGACCATAACATTAACACTGGTTGCAATTATTCGTTTTATGCGACGGAAAAGCTGTTTTATTTATATTGTATTTTATGCTTCTGGCGTAGACTTCTTAGGCCCTAGCTATTCGATCTGGTGGAGCAATGCCTCAGAGTTAAGTCTAGGATGCCCGAAACGCCGAAATGATAATTACTTTCACACTGGTTGCTATTATTCGTGCCATACGATGGAAAAACTGTTGCATTTTTATTGTATTTTCTGCTTCTGGCTTTGACTTCTAAGGCCCTAGCCATTCGAACTGGTGAGGCAACGTCCAAGAGTGAAGCCTAGGTAGCGCGGAACGTAGATATGACCATGTCGTTCACATCTGGTTGCAATTATTCCTGTTATACGATGGAAAAACTGTTGTATATATATATTGTATTTTATGCTTCTGGCGTTGTCTTCTAAGGCCCTAACTATTCGAGCTGGTGAAGCAACGCCCCACAGTGAAGCCTAGGTTGCCTGGAACGTAGAAATGTCCATTACCTTCACGCTTGTTGCAATTATTCCTGTTATGCGATGGAAAAGGTGAAGTATTTATATTGTATTTTATGCTTTTGGCGTTGACTTCTAAGGCCCTAACTATTCGATCTGGAGGAGCTACGCCATAGAGTGAAGCCTAGGTTGCCCGGAACGTAGAAATGGCCATACGTTTCACACAGGTTGCAATTATACCTGTTATACGATGGAAAAACTGTTGCATTTTTATTGCATTTAATGCTTCTGGCTTTGACTTCTAAGGCCGTAGCTGTTCGATGTGGTGGAGCAACGCTCTAGAGTGAAGCCTAGGTTGCCCGGAACGTAGAAGAGACTATTACTTTCTCACTGGATGCAATTATTCCTGTTATAAAATGGAAAAACTTCTTTATTTATATTGTATATTATGCTTCCGGCGTTGACTTCTAAGGCCGTAACTATTCGATCAGGTGGAGCAACGCCCTAGAGTGAAGCCTAGGTTGCCCGGAACGTAGAAATGACCATAACATTCACACTGGTTGCAATTATTCGTTCTATACGATGGAAAAACTGTTGCATCTTTATTGTATTTTATGCTTCCGGCGTTGACTTCTAAGGCCCTAACTATTGGATCAGGTGGTGCAATGCTCCAGAGTGAAACCTAGGTTGCCCGGAACGAAGAAATGACCATTACTTTCACCCTAGTTGCAATTATTCATGCTATATGATGTAAAAACTGTTGCACTTTCATTGCATTTTATGCTTCTGGCTTTGACTTCTAAGGCCGTAACTATTCGATCAGGTGGAGCAACGCCCTAGAGTGAAGCCTAGGTTGCCCGGAATGAAAAAGTGACCATTACTTTCACACTGGTTGCAATTATTCGTTCTATACGATGGAAAAACTGTTGCATCTTTATTGTATTTTATGCTTCTGCCGTTGACTTCTAAGGCCCTAACTATTGGATCTGTTGGAGCAACGCCCTAGAGTGAAGACTAGGTTGCCCGGAACGTAGAAATGACCATAACATTCACACTGGTTGCAATTATTCGTGTTATACGATGGAAAAGCTGTTGTATTTATATTGTATTTTATGCTTCTGGCGTTGACTTCTTAGGCCATAGCTATTCGATCTGATGGAGCAATGCCTCAGAGTTAAGTCTAGGATGCCCGAAACGCCGAAATGATCATTACTTTCACACTGGTTGCAATTATTCATGCTATACGATGGAAAAACTGTTGCATTTGTATTGTATTTTCTGCTTCTGGCTTTGACTTCTAAGGTCGTAGCTATTCGATCTGGTGGAGCAACGCCCTAGAGTGAAGCCTAGGTTGCCCGGAACGTAGAAATGACCATAACATTCACTCGGGTTGCAATTATTCTTTTTATACGATGGAAATGCTGTTGTATTTATATTGTATTTTATGCTTCTGGCGGTGACTTCTTAGGCCCTAACTGTTCGATCTGGTGGAGCAATGCCTCAGAGTTATGTCTAGGATGCCCGAAACGTCGAAATGATCATTACTTTCACACTGGTTGCAATTATTCATGCTATACGATGGAAAAACTGTTGCATTTGTATTGTATTTTCTGCTTCTGGCTTTGACGTCTAAGGCCCTAGCTATTCGATCTGGTGAGGCAACGTCCAAGAGTGAAGCCTAGGTAGCCCGGAACGTAGATGTGACCATGTCGTTCACACTGGTTGCAATTATTCCTGTTATACGATGGAAAAACTGTTGTATTTATATTGTATTTTATGCTTCTGGCGTTGTCTTCTAAGGCCCTAACTATTCGAGCTGGTGAAGCTACGCCCCACAGTGAAGCCTAGGTTGCCTGGAACGTAGAAATGTCCATTACCTTCACGCTTGTTGCAATTATTCCTGTTATGCGATGGAAAAGGTGAAGTATTTATATTGTATTTTATGCTTTTGGCGTTGACTTCTAAGGCCCTAACTATTCGATCTGGAGGAGCTACGCCATAGAGTGAAGCCTAGGTTGCCCGGAACGTAGAAATGGCCATACGTTTCACACAGGTTGCAATTATTCCTGTTATACGATGGAAAAACTGTTGCATTTTTATTGCATTTAATGCTTCTGGCTTTGACTTCTAAGGCCGTAGCTATTCGATGTGGTGGAGCAACGCTCTAGAGTGAAGCCTAGGTTGCCCGGAACGTAGAAGAGACCATTACTTTCTCACTGGATGCAATTATTCCTGTTATAAAATGGAAAAACTTCTTTATTTATATTGTATATTATGCTTCCGGCGTTGACTTCTAAGGCCCTAACTATTGGATCAGGTGGTGCAATGCTCCAGAGTGAAACCTAGGTTGCCCGGAACGAAGAAATGACCATTACTTTCACCCTAGTTGCAATTATTCATGCTATATGATGTAAAAACTGTTGCACTTTCATTGCATTTTATGCTTCTGGCTTTGACTTCTAAGGCCGTAACTATTCGATCAGGTGGAGCAACGCCCTAGAGTGAAGCCTAGGTTGCCCGGAATGAAAAAGTGACCATTACTTTCACACTGGTTGCAATTATTCGTTCTATACGATGGAAAAACTGTTGCATCTTTATTGTATTTTATGCTTCTGCCGTTGACTTCTAAGGCCCTAACTATTGGATCTGTTGGAGCAACGCCCTAGAGTGAAGACTAGGTTGCCCGGAACGTAGAAATGACCATAACATTCACACTGGTTGCAATTATTCGTGTTATACGATGGAAAAGCTGTTGTATTTATATTGTATTTTATGCTTCTGGCGTTGACTTCTTAGGCCATAGCTATTCGATCTGATGGAGCAATGCCTCAGAGTTAAGTCTAGGATGCCCGAAACGCCGAAATGATCATTACTTTCACACTGGTTGCAATTATTCATGCTATACGATGGAAAAACTGTAGTATTTTTATTGTATTTTATGCTTCTGGCTTTGACTCCTTAGGCCCCAGCTATTCGATATCGTGGAGCAACGAGCTAGAGTGAAGAATCGGATGCCCGGAACGTAGAAATGACCAGTACCATCACACTGGTTGCAGTTATTCCTGTCATACGATGGAAAAGCTGTAGTATTTATATTGTATTTTATGCTCCTGGTGTTAACTTCTTAGGGCCTAAGTATTCGAGCTGGAGGAGGAACGCCCTAGAGTGGAGCCTAGGTTGCCCGGAACGTAGAAATGACCATTACTTTCACACTGTTTGCAATTGATCATTTTATACGATGAAACAGCTGCTGTATTTATATTGTATTTTATGCTTGTGGCGTTGAATTCTAAGGCCGTAGCCATTTGGTGTGGTGGAGTAACGCCCTAGAGTGAAGCCGACGTTGCCCGGGACGTAGAAATGACCAGTACTTTCACACTGGTTGCAATTATTCTTTTTATACGATGGAAAAGCTGTTGTATTTATATTGTATTTTATGCTTCTGGCGGTGACTTCTTAGGCCCTAACTATTCGATCTGGTGGAGCAATGCCTCAGAGTTATGTCTAGGATGCCCGAAACGTCGAAATGATCATTACTTTCACACTGGTTGCAATTATTCATGCTATACGATGGAAAAACTGTTGCATTGTTATTGTATTTTCTGCTTCTGGCTTTGACTTCTAAGGCCCTAGCTATTCGATCTGGTGAGGCAACGTCGAAGAGTGAAGCCTAGGTAGCGCGTAACGTAGATATGACCATGTCGTTCACACGGGTTGCAATTATTCCTGTTATACGATGGAAAAACTGTTGTATTTATATTGCATTTTATGCTTCTGGCGTTGTCTTCTAAGGCCATAACTATTCGACCTGGTGAAGCAACGCCCCACAGTGAAGCCTAGGCTGCCCGGAACGTAGAAATGATCATTACATTCACGCTTGTTGCAATTATTCCTGTTATACGATGGAAAAACTGTTGTATTTTCATTGTATTTTATGCTTCTGTCGTTGACTTCTAAGGCCGTAACAATTCGATCTTGTGGAAAAACGCCCTAGAGTGAAGCCTAGGTTGCCCGGAATGAAGAAATGACCATTACTTTCTCACTGGATGCAATTATTCCTGTTATAAGAAGGAAAAACTTCTGTATTTATATTGTATAATATGCTTACGGCGTTGACTTCTAAGGCCCTAACTATTCGATCTGGTGGAGCAATGGCTCAGAGTGAAGCCTAGGTTGCCCGGAACATAGAAATGACCATAACATTAACACTGGTTGCAATTATTCGTTTTATGCGACGGAAAAGCTGTTTTATTTATATTGTATTTTATGCTTCTGGCGTAGACTTCTTAGGCCCTAGCTATTCGATCTGGTGGAGCAATGCCTCAGAGTTAAGTCTAGGATGCCCGAAACGCCGAAATGATAATTACTTTCACACTGGTTGCTATTATTCGTGCCATACGATGGAAAAACTGTTGCATTTTTATTGTATTTTCTGCTTCTGGCTTTGACTTCTAAGGCCCTAGCTATTCGATCTGGTGAGGCAACGTCCAAGAGTGAAGCCTAGGTAGCGCGGAACGTAGAAATGACCATGTCGTTCACACTGGTTGCAATTATTCCTGTTATACGATGGAAAAACTGTTGTATTTATATTGCATTTTATGCTTCTGGCGTTGCCTTCTAAGGCCCTAACTATTCGACCTGGTGAAGCAACGCTCCACAGTGAAGCCTAGGCTGCCCGGAACGTAGAAATGATCATTACCTTCACGCTTGTTGCAACTATTCCTGTTATACGACGGAAAAACTGTTGTATTTTCATTGTATTTTATGCTTCTGGCGTTGACTTCTTAGGCCCTAGCTATTCGATCTGGTGGAGCAATGCCTCAGAGTTAAGTCTAGGATGCCCGAAACGCCGAAATGATCATTACTTTCACACTGGTTGCAATTATTCATGCTGTACGATGGAAAAACTGTTGCATTTGTACTGTATTTTCTGCTTCTTGCTTTGACTTCTAAGGTCGCAGCTATTCGATCTGGTGGAGCAACGCCCTAGAGTGAAGCCTAGGTTGCCCGGAACGTAGAAATGACCATAACATTCACACTGTTTGCAATTATTCTTTTTATACGATGGAAAAGCTGTTTTATTTATATTGTATTTTATGCTCCTGGCGTAGACTTCTTAGGCCCTAGCTATTCGATCTGGTGGAGCAATGCCTCTGAGTTAAGTCTAGGATGCCCGAAACGCCGAAATGATCATTACTTTCACACTGGTTGCTATTATTCGCGCCATACGATGGAAAAACTGTTGCATTTTTATTGTATTTTCTGCTTCTGGCTTTGACTTCTAAGGCCCTAGCCATTCGAACTGGTGAGGCAACGTCCAAGAGTGAAGCCTAGGTAGCGCGGAACGTAGATATGACCATGTCGTTCACATCTGGTTGCAATTATTCCTGTTATACGATGGAAAAACTGTTGTATATATATATTGTATTTTATGCTTCTGGCGTTGTCTTCTAAGGCCCTAACTATTCGAGCTGGTGAAGCAACGCCCCACAGTGAAGCCTAGGTTGCCTGGAACGTAGAAATGTCCATTACCTTCACGCTTGTTGCAATTATTCCTGTTATGCGATGGAAAAGGTGAAGTATTTATATTGTATTTTATGCTTTTGGCGTTGACTTCTAAGGCCCTAACTATTCGATCTGGAGGAGCTACGCCATAGAGTGAAGCCTAGGTTGCCCGGAACGTAGAAATGGCCATACGTTTCACACAGGTTGCAATTATACCTGTTATACGATGGAAAAACTGTTGCATTTTTATTGCATTTAATGCTTCTGGCTTTGACTTCTAAGGCCGTAGCTATTCGATGTGGTGGAGCAACGCTCTAGAGTGAAGCCTAGGTTGCCCGGAACGTAGAAGAGACCATTACTTTCTCACTGGATGCAATTATTCCTGTTATAAAATGGAAAAACTTCTTTATTTATATTGTATATTATGCTTCCGGCGTTGACTTCTAAGGCCCTAACTATTGGATCAGGTGGTGCAATGCTCCAGAGTGAAACCTAGGTTGCCCGGAACGAAGAAATGACCATTACTTTCACCCTAGTTGCAATTATTCATGCTATATGATGTAAAAACTGTTGCACTTTCATTGCATTTTATGCTTCTGGCTTTGACTTCTAAGGCCGTAACTATTCGATCAGGTGGAGCAACGCCCTAGAGTGAAGCCTAGGTTGCCCGGAATGAAAAAGTGACCATTACTTTCACACTGGTTGCAATTATTCGTTCTATACGATGGAAAAACTGTTGCATCTTTATTGTATTTTATGCTTCTGCCGTTGACTTCTAAGGCCCTAACTATTGGATCTGTTGGAGCAACGCCCTAGAGTGAAGACTAGGTTGCCCGGAACGTAGAAATGACCATAACATTCACACTGGTTGCAATTATTCGTGTTATACGATGGAAAAGCTGTTGTATTTATATTGTATTTTATGCTTCTGGCGTTGACTTCTTAGGCCATAGCTATTCGATCTGATGGAGCAATGCCTCAGAGTTAAGTCTAGGATGCCCGAAACGCCGAAATGATCATTACTTTCACACTGGTTGCAATTATTCATGCTATACGATGGAAAAACTGTAGTATTTTTATTGTATTTTATGCTTCTGGCTTTGACTCCTTAGGCCCCAGCTATTCGATATCGTGGAGCAACGAGCTAGAGTGAAGAATCGGATGCCCGGAACGTAGAAATGACCAGTACCATCACACTGGTTGCAGTTATTCCTGTCATACGATGGAAAAGCTGTAGTATTTATATTGTATTTTATGCTCCTGGTGTTAACTTCTTAGGGCCTAAGTATTCGAGCTGGAGGAGGAACGCCCTAGAGTGGAGCCTAGGTTGCCCGGAACGTAGAAATGACCATTACTTTCACACTGTTTGCAATTGATCATTTTATACGATGAAACAGCTGCTGTATTTATATTGTATTTTATGCTTGTGGCGTTGAATTCTAAGGCCGTAGCCATTTGGTGTGGTGGAGTAACGCCCTAGAGTGAAGCCGACGTTGCCCGGGACGTAGAAATGACCAGTACTTTCACACTGGTTGCAATTATTCTTTTTATACGATGGAAAAGCTGTTGTATTTATATTGTATTTTATGCTTCTGGCGGTGACTTCTTAGGCCCTAACTATTCGATCTGGTGGAGCAATGCCTCAGAGTTATGTCTAGGATGCCCGAAACGTCGAAATGATCATTACTTTCACACTGGTTGCAATTATTCATGCTATACGATGGAAAAACTGTTGCATTGTTATTGTATTTTCTGCTTCTGGCTTTGACTTCTAAGGCCCTAGCTATTCGATCTGGTGAGGCAACGTCGAAGAGTGAAGCCTAGGTAGCGCGTAACGTAGATATGACCATGTCGTTCACACGGGTTGCAATTATTCCTGTTATACGATGGAAAAACTGTTGTATTTATATTGCATTTTATGCTTCTGGCGTTGTCTTCTAAGGCCCTAACTATTCGATTTGGTGAAGCAACGCACCACAGTGAAGCCTAGGTTGCCCGGAACGTAGAAATGACAATTACCTTCACGCTTGTTGCAATTATTCCTGTTACGCGATGGAAAAGCTGAAGTATTAATATTGTAATTTATGCTTCTGGCGTTCACTTCTAAGGCCGTAACTATTCGATCTGGTGGAGCAACGCCCTAAAGTGAAGCCTAGGTAGCCCGGAACGTATAAATGACCATAACTTTCACACTGGTTGCAATTATTCCTGTTATGCGATGGAAAAACTGTTGTATTTTTATTGTATTTTATGCTTCGGGCGTTGACTTCTATGGCCCTAGCTTTTCGATCTGGTCGAGCAACGCCCTAGAGTGAAGCCTAGGTTGCTCGGAATGTAGAAATATCCAAAACGTTCACACTGGTTGCAATTATTCATTCTATACGATGGAAAAGCTGTTGCATCTTTATTGTATTTTATGCTTCTGCCGTTGACTTCTTAGGCCCTAGCTATTCGATCTGGTGGAGCAATGCCTCAGAGTTAAGTCTAGGATGCCCGAAACGCCGAAATGATCATTACTTTCACTCTGGTTGCAATTATTCATGCTATACGATGGAAAAACTGTTGCATTTGTATTGTATTTTATGCTTCTGCCGTTGACTTCTAAGGCCCTAACTATTGGATCTGTTGGAGCAACGCCCTAGAGTGAAACCTAGGCTGCCCGGAATGAAGAAATGACCATCACTTTCACACTGGTTTCAAATATTCGTTTTGTACGATGGAAAAGCTGTTGTATTCATATTGTGTTTTATGCTTCTGGCGCTGACTTCTTAGGACCTAGCTATTCGATCTGGTGGAGCAATGCCTCAGAGTTAAGTCTAGGATGCCCGAAACGCCGAAATGATCATTACTTTCACACTGGTTGCAATTATTCATGCTGTACGATGGAAAAACTGTTGCATTTGTATTGTATTTTCTGCTTCTTGCTTTGACTTCTAAGGTCGCAGCTATTCGATCTGGTGGAGCAACGCCCTAGAGTGAAGCCTAGGTTGCCCGGAACGTAGAAATGACCATAACATTCACACTGTTTGCAATTATTCTTTTTATACGATGGAAAAGCTGTTTTATTTATATTGTATTTTATGCTCCTGGCGTAGACTTCTTAGGCCCTAGCTATTCGATCTGGTGGAGCAATGCCTCTGAGTTAAGTCTAGGATGCCCGAAACGCCGAAATGATCATTACTTTCACACTGGTTGCTATTATTCGTGCCATACGATGGAAAAACTGTTGCATTTTTATTGTATTTTCTGCTTCTGGCTTTGACTTCTAAGGCCCTAGCTATTCGAACTGGTGAGGCAACGTCCAAGAGTGAAGCCTAGGTAGCGCGGAACGTAGATATGACCATGTCGTTCACATCTGGTTGCAATTGTTCCTGTTATACGATGGAAAAACTGTTGTATATATATATTGTATTTTATGCTTCTGGCGTTGTCTTCTAAGGCCCTAACTATTCGAGCTGGTGAAGCAACGCCCCACAGTGAAGCCTAGGTTGCCTGGAACGTAGAAATGTCCATTACCTTCACGCTTGTTGCAATTATTCCTGTTATGCGATGGAAAAGCTGAAGTATTTATATTGTATTTTATGCTTTTGGCGTTGACTTCTAAGGCCCTAACTATTCGATCTGGAGGAGCTACGCCATAGAGTGAAGCCTAGGTTGCCCGGAACGTAGAAATGGCCATACGTTTCACACAGGTTGCAATTATTCCTGTTATACGATGGAAAAACTGTTGCATTTTTATTGCATTTAATGCTTCTGGCTTTGACTTCTAAGGCCGTAGCTGTTCGATGTGGTGGAGCAACGCTCTAGAGTGAAGCCTAGGTTGCCCGGAACGTAGAAGAGACTATTACTTTCTCACTGGATGCAATTATTCCTGTTATAAAATGGAAAAACTTCTTTATTTATATTGTATATTATGCTTCCGGCGTTGACGTCTAAGGCCCTAACTATTGGATCAGGTGGAGCAATGCTCCAGAGTGAAACCTATGTTGCCCGGAACGAAGAAATGACCATTACTTTCACCCTAGTTGCAATTATTCATGCTATATGATGTAAAAACTGTTGCACTTTCATTGCATTTTATGCTTCTGGCGTTGACTTCTAAGGCCGTAACTATTCGATCAGGTGGTGCAATGCTCCAGAGTGAAACCTAGGTTGCCCGGAACGAAGAAATGACCATTACTTTCACCCTAGTTGCAATTATTCATGCTATATGATGTAAAAACTGTTGCACTTTCATTGCATTTTATGCTTCTGGCTTTGACTTCTAAGGCCGTAACTATTCGATCAGGTGGAGCAACGCCCTAGAGTGAAGCCTAGGTTGCCCGGAATGAAAAAGTGACCATTACTTTCACACTGGTTGCAATTATTCGTTCTATACGATGGAAAAACTGTTGCATCTTTATTGTATTTTATGCTTCTGCCGTTGACTTCTAAGGCCCTAACTATTGGATCTGTTGGAGCAACGCCCTAGAGTGAAGACTAGGTTGCCCGGAACGTAGAAATGACCATAACATTCACACTGGTTGCAATTATTCGTGTTATACGATGGAAAAGCTGTTGTATTTATATTGTATTTTATGCTTCTGGCGTTGACTTCTTAGGCCATAGCTATTCGATCTGATGGAGCAATGCCTCAGAGTTAAGTCTAGGATGCCCGAAACGCCGAAATGATCATTACTTTCACACTGGTTGCAATTATTCATGCTATACGATGGAAAAACTGTAGTATTTTTATTGTATTTTATGCTTCTGGCTTTGACTCCTTAGGCCCCAGCTATTCGATATCGTGGAGCAACGAGCTAGAGTGAAGAATCGGATGCCCGGAACGTAGAAATGACCAGTACCATCACACTGGTTGCAGTTATTCCTGTCATACGATGGAAAAGCTGTAGTATTTATATTGTATTTTATGCTCCTGGTGTTAACTTCTTAGGGCCTAAGTATTCGAGCTGGAGGAGGAACGCCCTAGAGTGGAGCCTAGGTTGCCCGGAACGTAGAAATGACCATTACTTTCACACTGTTTGCAATTGATCATTTTATACGATGAAACAGCTGCTGTATTTATATTGTATTTTATGCTTGTGGCGTTGAATTCTAAGGCTGTAGCCATTTGGTGTGGTGGAGTAACGCCCTAGAGTGAAGCCGACGTTGCCCGGGACGTAGAAATGACCAGTACTTTCACACTGGTTGCAATTATTCTTTTTATACGATGGAAAAGCTGTTGTTTTTATATTGTATTTTATGCTTCTGGCGGTGACTTCTTAGGCCCTAACTATTCGATCTGGTGGAGCAATGCCTCAGAGTTATGTCTAGGATGCCCGAAACGTCGAAATGATCATTACTTTCACACTGGTTGCAATTATTCATGCTATACGATGGAAAAACTGTTGCATTGTTATTGTATTTTCTGCTTCTGGCTTTGACTTCTAAGGCCCTAGCTATTCGATCTGGTGAGGCAACGTCGAAGAGTGAAGCCTAGGTAGCGCGTAACGTAGATATGACCATGTCGTTCACACGGGTTGCAATTATTCCTGTTATACGATGGAAAAACTGTTGTATTTATATTGCATTTTATGCTTCTGGCGTTGTCTTCTAAGGCCCTAACTATTCGACCTGGTGAAGCAACGCCCCACAGTGAAGCCTAGGCTGCCCGGAACGTAGAAATGATCATTACATTCACGCTTGTTGCAATTATTCCTGTTATACGATGGAAAAACTGTTGTATTTTCATTGTATTTTATGCTTCTGTCGTTGACTTCTAAGGCCGTAACAATTCGATCTTGTGGAAAAACGCCCTAGAGTGAAGCCTAGGTTGCCCGGAATGAAGAAATGACCATTACTTTCTCACTGGATGCAATTATTCCTGTTATAAAAAGGAAAAACTTCTGTATTTATATTGTATAATATGCTTACGGCGTTGACTTCTAAGGCCCTAACTATTCGATCTCGTGGAGCAATGGCTCAGAGTGAAGCCTAGGTTGCCCGGAACATAGAAATGACCATAACATTAACACTGGTTGCAATTATTCGTTTTATGCGACGGAAAAGCTGTTTTATTTATATTGTATTTTATGCTTCTGGCGTAGACTTCTTAGGCCCTAGCTATTCGATCTGGTGGAGCAATGCCTCAGAGTTAAGTCTAGGATGCCCGAAACGCCGAAATGATAATTACTTTCACACTGGTTGCTATTATTCGTGCCATACGATGGAAAAACTTTTGCATTTTTATTGTATTTTCTGCTTCTGGCTTTGACTTCTAAGGCCCTAGCTATTCGATCTGGTGAGGCAACGTCCAAGAGTGAAGCCTAGGTAGCGCGGAACGTAGAAATGACCATGTCGTTCACACTGGTTGCAATTATTCCTGTTATACGATGGAAAAACTGTTGTATTTATATTGCATTTTATGCTTCTGGCGTTGCCTTCTAAGGCCCTAACTATTCGACCTGGTGAAGCAACGCTCCACAGTGAAGCCTAGGCTGCCCGGAACGTAGAAATGATCATTACCTTCACGCTTGTTGCAACTATTCCTGTTATACGACGGAAAAACCGTTGTATTTTCATTGTATTTTATGCTTCTGGCGTTGACTTCTTAGGCCCTAGCTATTCGATCTGGTGGAGCAATGCCTCAGAGTTAAGTCTAGGATGCCCGAAACGCCGAAATGATCATTACTTTCACACTGGTTGCAATTATTCATGCTGTACGATGGAAAAACTGTTGCATTTGTATTGTATTTTCTGCTTCTTGCTTTGACTTCTAAGGTCGCAGCTATTCGATCTGGTGGAGCAACGCCCTAGAGTGAAGCCTAGGTTGCCCGGAACGTAGAAATGACCATAACATTCACACTGTTTGCAATTATTCTTTTTATACGATGGAAAAGCTGTTTTATTTATATTGTATTTTATGCTCCTGGCGTAGACTTCTTAGGCCCTAGCTATTCGATCTGGTGGAGCAATGCCTCTGAGTTAAGTCTAGGATGCCCGAAACGCCGAAATGATCATTACTTTCACACTGGTTGCTATTATTCGTGCCATACGATGGAAAAACTGTTGCATTTTTATTGTATTTTCTGCTTCTGGCTTTGACTTCTAAGGCCCTAGCCATTCGAACTGGTGAGGCAACGTCCAAGAGTGAAGCCTAGGTAGCGCGGAACGTAGATATGACCATGTCGTTCACATCTGGTTGCAATTATTCCTGTTATACGATGGAAAAACTGTTGTATATATATATTGTATTTTATGCTTCTGGCGTTGTCTTCTAAGGCCCTAACTATTCGAGCTGGTGAAGCAACGCCCCACAGTGAAGCCTAGGTTGCCTGGAACGTAGAAATGTCCATTACCTTCACGCTTGTTGCAATTATTCCTGTTATGCGATGGAAAAGGTGAAGTATTTATATTGTATTTTATGCTTTTGGCGTTGACTTCTAAGGCCCTAACTATTCGATCTGGAGGAGCTACGCCATAGAGTGAAGCCTAGGTTGCCCGGAACGTAGAAATGGCCATACGTTTCACACAGGTTGCAATTATACCTGTTATACGATGGAAAAACTGTTGCATTTTTATTGCATTTAATGCTTCTGGCTTTGACTTCTAAGGCCGTAGCTGTTCGATGTGGTGGAGCAACGCTCTAGAGTGAAGCCGAGGTTGCCCGGAACGTAGAAGAGACTATTACTTTCTCACTGGATGCAATTATTCCTGTTATAAAATGGAAAAACTTCTTTATTTATATTGTATATTATGCTTCCGGCGTTGACTTCTAAGGCCGTAACTATTCGATCAGGTGGAGCAACGCCCTAGAGTGAAGCCTAGGTTGCCCGGAACGTAGAAATGACCATAACATTCACACTGGTTGCAATTATTCGTTCTATACGATGGAAAAACTGTTGCATCTTTATTGTATTTTATGCTTCCGGCGTTGACTTCTAAGGCCCTAACTATTGGATCAGGTGGTGCAATGCTCCAGAGTGAAACCTAGGTTGACCGGAACGAAGAAATGACCATTACTTTCACCCTAGTTGCAATTATTCATGCTATATGATGTAAAAACTGTTGCACTTTCATTGCATTTTATGCTTCTGGCTTTGACTTCTAAGGCCGTAACTATTCGATCAGGTGGAGCAACGCCCTAGAGTGAAGCCTAGGTTGCCCGGAATGAAAAAGTGACCATTACTTTCACACTGGTTGCAATTATTCGTTCTATACGATGGAAAAACTGTTGCATCTTTATTGTATTTTATGCTTCTGCCGTTGACTTCTAAGGCCCTAACTATTGGATCTGTTGGAGCAACGCCCTAGAGTGAAGACTAGGTTGCCCGGAACGTAGAAATGACCATAACATTCACACTGGTTGCAATTATTCGTGTTATACGATGGAAAAGCTGTTGTATTTATATTGTATTTTATGCTTCTGGCGTTGACTTCTTAGGCCATAGCTATTCGATCTGATGGAGCAATGCCTCAGAGTTAAGTCTAGGATGCCCGAAACGCCGAAATGATCATTACTTTCACACTGGTTGCAATTATTCATGCTATACGATGGAAAAACTGTTGCATTTGTATTGTATTTTCTGCTTCTGGCTTTGACTTCTAAGGTCGTAGCTATTCGATCTGGTGGAGCAACGCCCTAGAGTGAAGCCTAGGTTGCCCGGAACGTAGAAATGACCATAACATTCACTCTGGTTGCAATTATTCTTTTTATACGATGGAAATGCTGTTGTATTTATATTGTATTTTATGCTTCTGGCGGTGACTTCTTAGGCCCTAACTATTCGATCTGGTGGAGCAATGCCTCAGAGTTATGTCTAGGATGCCCGAAACGTCGAAATGATCATTACTTTCACACTGGTTGCAATTATTCATGCTATACGATGGAAAAACTGTTGCATTTGTATTGTATTTTCTGCTTCTGGCTTTGACGTCTAAGGCCCTAGCTATTCGATCTGGTGAGGCAACGTCCAAGAGTGAAGCCTAGGTAGCCCGGAACGTAGATGTGACCATGTCGTTCACACTGGTTGCAATTATTCCTGTTATACGATGGAAAAACTGTTGTATTTATATTGTATTTTATGCTTCTGGCGTTGTCTTCTAAGGCCCTAACTATTCGATTTGGTGAAGCAACGCACCACAGTGAAGCCTAGGTTGCCCGGAACGTAGAAATGACAATTACCTTCACGCTTGTTGCAATTATTCCTGTTACGCGATGGAAAAGCTGAAGTATTAATATTGTAATTTATGCTTCTGGCGTTCACTTCTAAGGCCGTAACTATTCGATCTGGTGGAGCAACGCCCTAAAGTGAAGCCTAGGTAGCCCGGAACGTATAAATGACCATAACTTTCACACTGGTTGCAATTATTCCTGTTATAAGATGGAAAAACTGTTGTATTTTTATTGTATTTTATGCTTCGGGCGTTGACTTCTATGGCCCTAGCTATTCGATCTGGTCGAGCAACGCCCTAGAGTGAAGCCTAGGTTGCTCGGAATGTAGAAATATCCAAAACGTTCACACTGGTTGCAATTATTCATTCTATACGATGGAAAAGCTGTTGCATCTTTATTCTATTTTATGCTTCTGCCGTTGACTTCTTTGGCCCTAGCTATTCGATCTGGTGGAGCAATGCCTCAGAGTTAAGTCTAGGATGCTCGAAACGCCGAAATGATCATTACTTTCACTCTGGTTGCAATTATTCATGCTATACGATGGAAAAACTGTTGCATTTGTATTGTATTTTATGCTTCTGCCGTTGACTTCTAAGGCCCTAACTATTGGATCTGTTGGAGCAACGCCCTAGAGTGAAACCTAGGCTGCCCGGAATGAAGAAATGACCATCACTTTCACACTGGTTTCAAATATTCGTTTTGTACGATGGAAAAGCTGTTGTATTCATATTGTGTTTTATGCTTCTGGCGCTGACTTCTTAGGACCTAGCTATTCGATCTGGTGGAGCAATGCCTCAGAGTTAAGTATGGGATGCCCGAAACGCCGAAATGTTCATTACTTTCACACTGGTTGCTATTATTCGTGCCATACGAGGGAAAAACTGTTGCATTTTTATTGTATTTTCTGCTTCTGGCTTTGACTTCTAAGGCCCTAGCTATTCGATCTGGTGAGGCAACGTCCAAGAGTGAAGCCTAGGTAGCCCGGAACGTAGATATGTCCATGTCGTTCACACTGGTTGCAATTATTCCTGTTATACGATGGAAAAACTGTTGTATTTATATTGTATTTTATGCTTCGGGCGTTGACTTCTAAGTGCCTAGGTATCCGGTCTGGTGGAGCAACGCCCTGGAGTGAAGCCTAGATTGCCCGAAACGTAGAAATAACCATTACCTTCACGCTTGTTGTAATTATTCCTGTTATCCGATGGAAAAGCTGAAGTATTTGTATTGTATTTTATGCTTCTGGCGTTGACTTCTAAGGCCCTAACTATTCGATCTGGTGGAGCTACGCCATAGAGTGAAGCCTAGGTTGCCGGAACGCAGAAATGGCCATACGTTTCACACAGGCTGCAATTATACCTGTTATACGATGGAAAAACTGTTGCATATTTATTGCATTTAATGCTTCTGGCTTTGACTTCTAAGGCCGTAGCTATTCGATGTGGTGGAGCAACGCTCTAGAGTGATGCCTAGGTTGCCCGGAACGTAGAAATGACCATTACTTTCTCACTGGATGCAGTTATTCCTGTTAAAAAATGGAAAAACTTCTGTATTTATATTGTATATTATGCTTCCGGCGTTGACCTCTAAGGCCCTAACTATTCGATCAGGTGGAGCAATGCTCCAGAGTGAAACCTAGGTTGCCCGGAACGAAGAAGAGACCATTACTTTCACTCTAGTTGCAATTATTCATGCTATATGGTGTAAAAACTGTTGTATTTTCATTGTATTTTATGCTTCTGGCGCTGACTTCTAAGGCCGTAACTATTCGATCAGGTGGAGCAACGCCCTAGAGTGAAGCCTAGGTTGCCCGGAATGAAGAAATGACTATTACTTTCACACTGGTTTCAAATATTCGTTTTATACGATGGAAAAGCTGTTGTATTCATATTGTGTTTTATGCTTCTGGCGCTGACTTCTTAGGACCTAGCTATTCGATCTGGTGGAGCAATGCCTCAGAGTTAAGTATGGGATGCCCGAAACGCCGAAATGTTCATTACTTTCACACTGGTTGCTATTATTCGTGCCATACGAGGGAAAAACTGTTGCATTTTTATTGTATTTTCTGCTTCTGGCTTTGACTTCTAAGGCCCTAGCTATTCGATCTGGTGAGGCAACGTCCAAGAGTGAAGCCTAGGTAGCCCGGAACGTAGATATGTCCATGTCGTTCACACTGGTTGCAATTATTCCTGTTATACGATGGAAAAACTGTTGTATTTATATTGTATTTTATGCTTCGGGCGTTGACTTCTAAGTGCCTAGGTATCCGGTCTGGTGGAGCAACGCCCTGGAGTGAAGCCTAGATTGCCCGAAACGTAGAAATAACCATTACCTTCACGCTTGTTGTAATTATTCCTGTTATCCGATGGAAAAGCTGAAGTATTTGTATTGTATTTTATGCTTCTGGCGTTGACTTCTAAGGCCCTAACTATTCGATCTGGTGGAGCTACGCCATAGAGTGAAGCCTAGGTTGCCGGAACGCAGAAATGGCCATACGTTTCACACAGGCTGCAATTATACCTGTTATACGATGGAAAAACTGTTGCATATTTATTGCATTTAATGCTTCTGGCTTTGACTTCTAAGGCCGTAGCTATTCGATGTGGTGGAGCAACGCTCTAGAGTGATGCCTAGGTTGCCCGGAACGTAGAAATGACCATTACTTTCTCACTGGATGCAGTTATTCCTGTTAAAAAATGGAAAAACTTCTGTATTTATATTGTATATTATGCTTCCGGCGTTGACCTCTAAGGCCCTAACTATTCGATCAGGTGGAGCAATGCTCCAGAGTGAAACCTAGGTTGCCCGGAACGAAGAAGAGACCATTACTTTCACTCTAGTTGCAATTATTCATGCTATATGGTGTAAAAACTGTTGTATTTTCATTGTATTTTATGCTTCTGGCGCTGACTTCTAAGGCCGTAACTATTCGATCAGGTGGAGCAACGCCCTAGAGTGAAGCCTAGGTTGCCCGGAATGAAGAAATGACTATTACTTTCACACTGGTTTCAAATATTCGTTTTATACGATGGAAAAGCTGTTGTATTTATATTGTATTTTATGCTTCTGGCGTTGATTTCTTAGGCCCTAGCTATTCGATCTGGTAGGGCAACGTCCAAGACTGAAGCCTAGGTAGCCCGGAACGTAGATATGACCATGTCGTTCACTCTGGTTGCAATTATTCCTGTTATACGATGGAAAAACTGTTGTATTTATATTGTATTTTATGCTTCTTGCGTTGTCTTCTAAGGCCCTAACTATTCGATCTGGTGAAGCAACGCCCTACAGTGAAGCCCAGGTTGCACGGAACGTAGAAATGGCCATTACCTTCACGCTTGTTGCAATTATTCCTGTTTTGCGATGGAAAAGCTGAAGTATTTATATTGTATTTTATGCTTCTGGCGTTGACTTCTAAGGCCCTAACTATTCGATCTTGTGGAGCTACGCCATAGAGTGAAGCCTAGTTTGCCCGGAACGTACAAATGGCCATACGTTTCACACAGGTTGCAATTACTCCTGTTACACGATGGAAAAACTGTTGCATTTTTATTGCATTTAATGCTTCTGGCTTTGACTTCTAAGGCCGTAGCTATTCGATGTGGTGGAGCAACGCTCTAGAGTGAAGCCTAGGTTGCCCGGAACGTAGAAATGACCATTACCTTCACACTGGTTTCAATTATTCGTTTTATACGATGGAAAGACTGTTGTATTTATTTTGTATTGGATGCTTCTGGCGCTGGCTTCATAGGACCTAACTAGTGGATCTGGTGGACCAACGCCCTAGAGTGAAGCCTATGTCGAACGGAACGTAAAAATGACCATCACTTTCACCCTGGTTGCAATTATTCCTGTTATACGATGGAAAAACTGTTGTATTTTCTTTGTACTTTATGCTTCGGGCGTTGACTTCTAAGTCCCTAGGTGTTCGATCTGGTGGAGCAACGCCCTAGAGTGCAGCCTAGAATGCCCGAAACGCAGAAATAACCATTACTTTCACTCTAGTTGCAATTATTCATGCTATACGATGGAAAGATGTTGTATTGTCATTGTATTTTATGCTTCTGGCGTTGACTTCTAAGGCCGTAACTATTCGATCTGGTGGAGCGACGCCCTAGACTGAAGCCTAGGTTGCCCGGAACGTATAAATGACCATAACTATCACATTGGTTGCAATTATTCCTGTTATGCGATGGAAAAACTGTTGTATTTATATTGTATTTTATGCTTCTGGCGTTGACTTCTTAGGCCCTAACTATTCGATCTGGTGGAGCAATGCCTCAGAGTTATGTCTAGGATGCGCGAAACGTCGAAATGATCATTACTTTCACACTGGTTGCAATTATTCATGCCATACGATGGAAAAACTGTTGCATTCTTATTGTATTTTCTGCTCCTGACTTTGACTTCTAAGGTCCTAGCTATTCGATCCAGTGGGGCAACGTCCAAGAGTGAAGCCTAGGATGCCCGGAACGTAGATATGACCATGTCTTTCACACTGGTTGCAATTATTCCTGTTATACGATGGAAAAACTTCTGTATTTATATTGTATATTATGCTTCCGGCGTTGAGTTCTAAGTACCTATATCTTCGATCTGGTGGGGCAATGCTTCAGAGTGAAGCCACTGTTGCCAGGAACGTAGAAATGACCATCACTTTCACTCTAGTTGCAATTATTCATGCTATACGATGGAAAAACTGTTGTATTTTCATTGTATTTTATGCTTCTGGCGTTGACTTCTAAGGCCGTAGCTATTCGATCTGGTGGAGCGACGCCCTAGAGTGAAGCCTAGGTTGCCCGGAACGTATAAATGACCATAACTATCACATTGGTTGCAATTATTCCTGTTATGCGATGGAAAAACTGTTGTATTTTTATTGTATTTTATGCTTCGGGCGTTGACTTCTAAGGCCCTAACTATTCGATCTGGTGGAGCAACGCCCCAGAGTGAAGCCTAGGTGGCTCGGAATGTAGAAATGTCCATAACTTTCACACTGGTTGCAATTATTCGTTCTATACGATGGAAAAACTGTTGCATCTTTATTGTATTTTATGCTTCTGTCGTTGACTTCTAAGGCCCTAGCTATTCGATCTGGTGGAGTAATGCCTCAAAGTTAAGTCTAGGATGCCCGAAACGCCGAAATGATCATTACTGTCGCACTGGTTACAATTAGTCATGCTATACGATGGAAAAACTGTTGCATTTGCATTGTATTTTCTGCTTCTGGCTTTGACTCCTAAGGTCGTAGCTATTCGATCTGGTGGAGCAACGTCCTAGAGTGAAGCCTAGGTTGCCGGAACGTAGAAATGACCATAACATTCAGTCTGGTTGCAATTATTCTTTTTATACGATGGAAAAGCTGTTGTATTTATATTGTATTTTATGCTTCTGGCGTTGACTTCTTAGGCCCTAACTATTCGATCTGGTGGAGCAATGCCTCAGAGTTAAGTCTAGGCTGCCCGAAACGTCGAAATGATCATTACTTTCACACTGGTTGCATTTATTCATGCCATACGATGGAAAAACTGTTGCATTCTTATTGTATTTTCTGCTTCTGGCTTTGACTTCTAAGGTCCTAGCTATTCGATCAGGTGGGGCAACGTCCAAGAGTGAAGCCTAGGATGCCCGGAACGTAGATATGACCATGTCTTTCACACTGGTTGCAATTATTCCTGTTATACGATGGAAAAACAGTTGTATTTATATTTTATTTTATGCTTCTGGCGTTGACTTCTAAGGCCCTATCTCTTCGATCTGGTGGAGCAATGCTCCAGAGTGAAGCCTAGGATGCCCGGAACGTAGATATGACCATGTCTTTCACACTGGTTGCAATTATTCCTGTTATACGATGGAAAAACGGTTGTATTTATATTGTATTTTATGCTTCTGGCGTTGACTTCTTAGGCCCTAGCTATTCGATCTGGTGGAGCAACGCCTCAGAGTTAAGTCTAGGACGCCCGAAACGTCGAAATGATCATTACTTTCGCACTGGTTGCAAATAGTCATGCTATACGATGGAAAAACTGTTGTATTTTTATTGTACTTTATGCTTCGGGCGTTGACCTCTAAGCCCTAGCTATTCGATCTGGTGGAGCAACGCCCTAAAGTGAAGCCTAGGACTTAGAAAACAATTCCAGACGCATAAAATACAATAAAAATACAACAGTTTTTCCATCGTATAAAAAGAATAATTGCAACCAGTGTGAAGGTAATGGTCATTTTTACGTTTCGGGAAACATACGCTTTACTGTTGGACGTTGCCCAACGAGATCGAATAGCTAGAATCTTTGGAGTCAACGCCAGGAGCATAAAATACAATATAAATAAAGATGTTTTTCCATTGTATATCACCAATAATTGCAACCAGTGTGAAAGATTTGGTTATTTCTACGTTACGGGCAACATAGGCTTCACTCTTGGACGTTGCCCGACGAGATCGAGTAGCTCGGACCTTAGAAGTCAGCGCAAGAAGCATAAAATACAATAAAAATACAACAGGTTTTCCATCGTATAGCATGAATAATTGAAACCAGTGTGAAAGTTATGGTCATTTCTACGTTCCGGGCAACAGAGCCTTCACTCTAGGGCGTTACCCCACCAGATCGAATAGCTAGCACCTTAGAAGTCGAAGCCAGAAGCAGAAAATACAATAAAAATGCAACAGTTTTTCCATCGTATAGCATGAATAATTGCAACCAGTGTGAAAGTTATGATCATTTCGGCGTTTCGGGCATCCTAGGCTTCACTCTAGGGCGTTGCTCCATCACATCGAATAGCTCCGGCCTTAGGAGTCAACGCCAGAAGCATAATATGCAATAAAAATACAACAGTTTTTCCATCGTATAACAGGAATAATTCCAACCAGTTTGAAAGTGATTGTCATTTCTACGTTCCGGGCAACCTAGGCTTCACTCTAGGACGTTGTTCCACCAGATCCAATAGTTAGGGCCTAAGAAGTCAACGCCAGAAGAATAAAACACAATATAAGTGCATCAGCTTTTCCATCGTATAAAATTAATAATTGCAAACATTGTGAAGCTAATGGTCATTTCTACGTTGCGGGCAACCTAGGCGTCACTCTAGAGCGTTGCTGCACCAGATCTAATAGCTATGGCCTTAGAAGTCAACGCCAGAAGCATAAAATACAATATAAATACAACAGCTTTTCCCTCGTATAAAATTGATAATTGCAAACAGTGTGAACGTAATGGTCATTTCTACGTTCCGGGCAACCTAGGCGTCACTCTAGGGCGTTACTCCACCAGATCGAATAGCTAGGGACTTAGAAATCAACGCTAAAAGCATAAAATACAATATAAATACAGTAGCTTTTCCATCGTATAAAATGAATAATTGCAACCTAGGCTTCACTCTAGAGCGTCGCTCCGCAAGATCGAATAGCTAGGGCCTTAGAATTCAAAGCCAGAAGCATAAAATGCTATAAAAATACAACAGTTTTTCCATCGTATAACAGGAATAATTGCAACCAGTGTGAAAGTAATGGTCATTTTTACGTTTCGGGAAACATACGCTTTACTCTTGGACGTTGCACCACCAGGTCGAATAGTTAGGGCCTTAGAAAACAACTCCAGACGCATAAAATACAATAAAGATACAACAGATTTTCTATCGTATAACAGGAGTAATTGCAGCCAGCCTGAAGGTTATGGTCATTTCTACGTTCCGGGCAATCTAGGCTTCAATATAGGGAGTTGTTCCACCAGACCGAATAGCTACGGAGTTAGATGTCAGCGCCAGAAGCATAAAATACAATATAAATACAACAACTTTTCCATCGTATAAAATGAATAATTGCAAACAGGATGAATGTAATGGTCATTTCTACATTCCGTGCAACCTAGGCTCCTCTCTAGAGCGTTGCTCCACTAGATCGAAAAGTTAGGGCCTAACGAATCAACGCCAGACGCATAAAATACAATAAAAATACAATGGTTTTTCCACCGTATAGAACGAATAATTGCAACCAGTGTGAAGGTAATGGTCTTTTCTACGTTCCCGGCAACCTAGGCTTCACTCTAGGGCGTTGCTCCACCGGATCGAATAGTTAGGGCCCAAGAAGTCAACGCCAGACGCATAAAATACAATAAAAATACAACGGTTTTTCCATCGTATAAAACGAATAATTGCAACCAGTGTGAAGGTAATGGTCTTTTCTACGTTCCCGGCAACCTAGGCTTCACTCTAGGGCGTTGCTCCGCCCGATCGAATAGTTAGGGCCTTAGAAGTCAACGCCCGAAGCATAAAATACAATAAAGGTACAACAGATTTTCAATCGTATAACAGGTGTAATTGCAGCCAGCGTGAAGGTTATGGTCATTTCTACGTTCCGGGCAACGTAGGCTTCACTCTAGGTCGTTGCTCCACCACATCGAATAGCTACGGCCTTAGAAGCCAACGTCAGAAGCATAAAATACAATATAAATACAACAGCTTTTCCATCGTATAAATTGAATAATTGCAAACAGTGTGAAAGTAACGTACATTTCTACGTTCCGGGCAACCTAGTCTTCACTCTGGGGCGTTGCTCCACCAGATCGTATAGTTAGGGCCTTAGAAGTCAACGCCCGAAGCATAAAATACAATAAAGATACAACAGTGTTTCCATCGTATAACAGGAGTAATTGCAACCAGTGTGAAAGGGATCGTCATTTCTACGTTCCGGGCTACCTAGGCTTCACTCTGTGGCGTTGTTCCACCAGAACGAATTGTTAGGGCATTTGAAGTCAACGCCAGAAATATAAAATAGAAAACAAATACAACAGTTTTTCCTACGTATAAAACGAATAATTGCAAACAGTGTGAAAGTTATGGTCATTTCTATTTTCCTGGCAACCTAGGCTTCACTATAGGGCGTTGCTCAACCACATCGAATAGCTACGGCCTTAGAAGCCAACGCCAGAAGCATAAAATACAAAATAAATACAACAGCTTTACCATTGTATAAAACGAATAATTGTAACCAGTGTGAAGGTAATGGTCTTTTCTACGTTCCGGGCAACCTAGGCTACACTCCAGGGCGGTGCTCCACCAGATCAGATAGTTAGGCCCTAAGAAGTCAACGCCAGAGGCATAAAACACAATATAAATACAACAATTTTTCCATCGTATAAAACGAATAATTACATCCAATGTGAAGGTAATGGACACATCTACGTTGCGGGCAACATAGGCTTCACTCTAGGACGTTGCTCCACCAGATCGATTAGTTAGGGCCTTTTGAAGTCAACGCCCGAAGCAAAAAATACAATAAAGATACAACATTTTTTCAATCGTATAACAGGAATAACTGCAACCAGTGTGAAAGTGATGGTCATTTCTACGTTCCGGGCAACCTAGGCTTCACTCTATGGCGTTGTTCCACCAGATCGAATTGTTTGGGCCTTAGAAATCAACGTCAGAAGCATAAAATACAAAATAAATACAACAGTTTTACCATCGTATAAAACGAATAATTGGAACCAGTGTGAAGGTAATGGTCTTTTCTACGTTCCGGGCAACCTAGGCTACACTCTAGGGCGGTGCTCCTCCAGATCAAATAGTTAGGCCCTAAGAAGTCAACGCCAGAGGCATAAAATACAATATAAATACAACAATTTTTCCATCGTATAAACGAATAATTACATCCAATGTGAAGGTAATGGCCACTTCTGCGTTCCAGGCAACCTAGGCTTCACTCTAGGGCGTTGCTCCGCCCGATCGAATAGTTAGGGCCTTAGAAGTGAACGCCCGAAGCATAAAATACGATAAAGATACAACAGATCTTCAATCGTATAACAGGAGTTATTGCAGCCAGCGTGAAGGTTATGGTCATTTCTACGTTCCGGGCAACCTAGGCTTCACTCTGGGGCGTTGCTCCACCAGATCGTATAGTTAGGGCCTTAGAAGTCAAAGCTCGAAGCATAAAGTACAATAAAGATACATCCGCTTTTCAATCGCATAACAGGAGTAATTGCAGCCAGCCTGAAGGTTATGGTCCTTTTCTACGTTCCGGGCAACCTAGGCTTCAATATAGGGAGTTGTTCCACCAGACCGAATAGCTACGGAGTTAGAAGTGTTCGCCAGAAGCATAAAATACAATATAACAACAACCTTTCCATCCTATAAAATGAATAATTGCCAACAGTGTGAAAGTAATGGTCATTTCTACGTTCCGGGCAATCTAGGCTTCACTCTAGGGCGTTTCTTCCACCAGATTGAATACCTAGGGACTTAGAAGTCTATGCCAGAAGCATAAAATACAATAAAAGTACAACAGTTTTTCATCGTATAACGGGAATAATTGCAAGCAGCGTGAAAGTAATGGTCACTTCTACCTTCCGTGCAACCTAGGCTCCACTCTAGGGCGTTGCTCCACCAGATCAAATAGTTAGGGCCTTAGAAGTCAACGCCCGAAGCATAAAATACAAAAAAGATACAACAGTTTTTCCATCGTATAACAGGAGTAATTGCAACCAGTGTGAAAGGGATCGTCATTTCTACGTTCCGGGCTACCTAGGCTTCACTCTGTGGCGTTGTGCCACCAGATCGAATAGTTAGGGACTTAGAAGTCCACACCAGAAGCATAAAATACATAATAAATACAAGAGTTTTGCCATCGTATAAAACGAATAATTGCAGCCAGTGTGAAAGTAATGATCACTTCTACGTTCCGTGCAAACTAGGCTCCACTCTAGGGCGTTGCTCCACCAGATCGAATAGTTAGGGCCATAGAAGTCAACGCACGAAGCATAAAATACAATAAAGATACAACTGTTCTTCCATCGTATAGCTGGAATAATTCCAACCAGTGTGAATGTGATAGTCATTTCTACGTTCCGGGCAAGCTAGGCTTCAATCTAAGGCGCTGATGCATCAGATCGAACAGTTAGGGCCTAAGAAGACAACTTCAGAAGCATAAAATACAATATAAATACAACAGCTTTTCCATCGTATAAAACGAATAATTGCATCCAGTGTGAAAGTAATGGCCACTTCTACGTTCCGGGCAACCTAGGCTTCACTCTAGGACGTTGCTCCACCAGATCGAATACCTAGGGACTTAGAAGTCAACGCGAGAAGCATAAAATGCAATAAAAGTACAACAGTTTTTCATCCTATAACGGGAATAATTGCAAGCAGCGTGAAAGTAATGGTCATTTCTACGTTCCGGGCAACCTAGGCTTCACTCTATTGCGTTGTTCCACCAGATCGAATTGATAGCGCCTTAGATGTCAACGCCAGACGCATAAAATACAATAAAGATACAACAGTTTTTCCATCGTATAACTGGAATAATTCCAACCAGTGTGAATGTGATAGTCGTTTGTACGTTCCGGGCAGCCTAGGCTTCAATCTAGGTCGTTGTTCCACCAGATCGAATAGTTAGGGCCTAAGAAGACAACTTCAGAAGCATAAAATACAATATAAATACAACAGTTTTTCCATCGTATAAAACGAATAATTGCAAACAGTGTGAAAGTTATGGTCATTTCTATTTTCCGGGCAACCTAGGCTTCACTATAGGGCGTTGCTCAACCACATCGAATAGCTACGGCCTTAGACGCTAACGTCATAAGCATACAAAACAATATAAATACAACAACTTTTCCATCGTATAAAATGAATAATTGCAAACAGTGTGAAAGTAATGGTCATTTCTACATTCCGTGCAACCTAGGCTGCACTCTAGGGCATTGCTCCACCAGATCGAATAGTTAGGGCCTAAGAAGTCGACGCCAGAAGCATAAAATACATTAATAATGCAACGGTTTTTCCATCGTATAAAACGAATAATTGCAACCAGTTTGAAGGCAATGGTCTTTTCTACGTTCCGGGCAACCTAGGCTTCAGTCTAGGTCGTTGTTCCACCAGATCGAACAGTTAGGGCCTAAGAAGTCAACGCCAGAAGCATAAAATACAATATAAATACAACAGTTTTTCCATCGTATAAAACGAAAAATTGCATCCAATGTGAACGTAATGGCCACTTCTACGTTCCGGACAACCTAGGCTTGACTCTAGGTCGTTGCTCCACCAGATCGAATAGTTAGGGATTTAGAAGTCCACGCCCGAAGCATAAAGTGCAATAAAGATACAACAGTTTTTCAATCGCATAACAGGAGTAATTGCATCCAACGTGAAGGTTATGGTCAATTCTGCGTTACGGGCAACCTAGGCTGCAATATAGGCAGTTGTTCCACCAGACCGAATAGCTACGGAGTTAGACGTCAACGCCAGAAGCATCAAATACAATAAAATACAACAACGTTTCCATCGTATATAATGAATAATTGCAAACAGTGTGAAAGTAATGGTCATTTCTACATTCCGTGCAACCTCGGCTCCACTCTAGGGCGTTGCTCCACCAGATCGAATATCTAGGGCCTAAGAAGTCAACGCCAGAAGAATAAAATACACTAAAAATACAACAGCTTTTCGGTCGTATAACAGGAATAATTGCAACCAGTGTGATGGGGATGGTCATTTCTACATTCCGGGCAGCCTAGGCTTCACTCTAGGGCGTTACTCCACCAGATCGAATAGTTAGGGCCTAAGAAGTCAACACCAGAAGCATAAAATACATAATAAATACAAGAGTTTTTCCATCGTATAAAACGAATAATTGCAGCCAGTGTGAAAGTAATGATCACTTCTACGTTCCGTGCAAACTAGGCTCCACTCTGGGGCGTTGCTCCACCAGATCGAATAGATAGGGCCATAGAAGTCAACGCCAGATGCATAAAATACAATATAAATACAACAGTTTTTCCATCGTATAAAAAGAATAATTGCAAACAGTGTGAAAGTAATGGTCATTTCTACGTTTCGGGCAACATACGCTTCACTCTTTGACGCTGCCCAAACGATATCGAATACCTAGGGTCTCAGAAATCAACGCACGAAGCATAAAATACAATAAAGATACAACAGTTTTTCCATCGTATAACTGGAATAATTCCAACCAGTCTGAATGCGATAGTCGTTTGTACGTTCCGGGCAGCCTAGGCTTCAATCTAGGTCGTTGTTTCACCAGATCGAATAGTTAGGTCCTAAGAAGTCAACGCCAGAAGCATAAAATACAATATAAATACAACAGATTTTCCATCGTATAAAACGAATAATTGCATCCAGTGTGAAAGTAATGGCCATTTCTACGTTCCGGGCAACCTAGGCTTCACTCTAGGACGTTGCTCCACCAGATCGAATAGTTAGGGCCTTTGAAGTCAACTCCCGAAGCATAAAATACAATAAAGATACAACAGTTTTTCCATCGTATAACTGGAATACTTCCAACCAGTGTGAATGTGATAGTCATTTCTACGTTCCGAGCAACCGAGTCTTCACTCTAGGGCGTTGCTACACCACATCGAATAGTTAGGGCCTAAGAAGTCAACGCCAGAATCATAAAATACAATATAAATACAAGAGTTTTTCCATCGTATAAAACGAATAATTGCAACCATTGTGAAAGTTATGGTCATTTCTACGTTCCGGGCAGCCTAGGCTTGACTCTAGGGCGTTACTCCACCGGATCGAATAGTTAGGGCCTAAGAAGTCAACGCCAGAAGCATAAAATAGAATAAAATACAACAACCTTTCCATCCTATATAATGAATAATTGCAAACAGTGTGAAAGTAATGGTCATTTATACATTCCGTGCACCCTCGGCTCCACTCTAGGGCGTTGCTCCACCAGATCGAATAGCTAGGGCCTAAGAAGTCAACGCCAGAAGCATAAAATACACTAAAAATACAACAGTTTTTCCGTCGTATAACAGGAATAATTGCAACCAGTGTGAAGGTAATGGTCATTTCTACATTCCGGGCAATCTAGTCTTCACTCTAGGGCGTTGCTCCACGAGATCGAATACCTAGGGACTAAGAAGTCAACGCCAGAAGCATACAATACAATAAAAATAGAACAGTTTTTATCGCATAACTGGAATAATTGCAAGCAGTGTGAAGGTAATGTTCATTTCTACGTTCCCGGCAACCTAGGCTTCACTCTAGGGCGTTGCCATACCACATCGAATAGCTACGGCCTTAGAAGGCAACGTCAGAAGCATAAAATGCAATATAAATACAACAGCTCTTCCATCGTATAAATTGAATAATTGAAAGCAGTGTGAAAGTAACGTACATTTCTATGTTCCGGGCAACTTCGGCTTGACTCTAGGGCGTTGCTCCACCAGATCGAATAGTTAGGGCCTTAGAAGTCAACGCCAGAGGTATAAAATACAAAATAAATACAACTGTTTTTCCATCGTATATCTGGAATAATTCCAACCAGTGTGAATGTGATAGTCGTTTCTACGTTCCGGGCAACCTAGGCTTCAATATAGGTCGTTGTTCCACCAGGTCGAATAGTTAGGGCCTAACAAATCAACGCCAGAAGCATAAAATACAATAAAAATACAACGGTTTTTCCACCGTATAAAACGAACAATTGCAACCAGTGTGAAGGTAATGGTCTTTTCTACGTTCCGGGCAACCTAGGCTTCAATCTAGGTCGTTGTTCCACCAGATCGAATAGTTAGGGCCTAACAAATCAACGCCAGAAGCATAAAATACAATAAAAATACAACGGTCTTTCCATCGTATAAAACGAATACTTGCATCCAGTGTGAAGGTAATGGTCTTTTCTACGTTCCGGGCAATCTAGGCTTCACTCTAGGGCGTTGCTCCACCAGATCGAATACCTAGGGACTTAGATGTCAACGCCAGAAGCATAAAATGCAATAAAAGTACAACTGTTTTTCATCGTATAACGGGAATAATTGCAAGCAGCCTGAAAGTAATGATCAGTTCTACCTTCCGTGCAACCTAGGCTGCACTCTAGGGCGTTGCTCCACTAGCTCGAATAGTTAGGGCCTCAGAAGTCACCGCACGAAGCATAAAATACAATAAAGATACAACAGTTTTTCCATCGTATAACAGGAATAACTGCAACCAGAGTGAAAGTGATGGTCATTTCTACGTTCCGGGCAACCTAGGCTTCACTCCATTGCGTTGCTCCACAAGATCGAATTGATAGGGCCTTAGAAGTCAACGCCAGAAGCATAAAATACAAAATAAATACAACAGTTTTACAATAGTATAAAACGAATAATTGCAACCTGTGTAAAGGTAATGGTCTTTTCTACGTTCCGGGCTACCTAGGCTATACTCTAGGGCGGTGCTCCACCAGATCAAATAGTTAGGCCCTAAGAAGTCAACGCCAGAGGCATAGAATACAATATAACTACAACAATTTTTCCATCGTATAAAACGAATAATTACATCCAGTGTGAAAGTAATGGCCATTTTTACGTTCCGGGCAACGTAGGCTTCACTCTAGAACGTTGCTCCATCGGATCGAATAGTTAGGGCTTTCGAAGTCAACGCCCGAAGCATAAAATACAATAAAGATACAGCAGTTTTTCCATCGTATAACAGGATAACTGCAACCTGTGTGAAAGTGATGGTCATTTCTACGTTCCGTGCAACCTAGGCTTCACTCTATGGCGTTTTTCCACCAGATCGAATTGTTAGGGCCTTAGGAGTCAACACCAGCAGTATAAAATACAAGACAAAAACAACAGTTTTACCATCGTATAAAACGAATAATTACAACCAGTGTGAAGGTAATGGTCTTTTCTACGTTCCGGGCATCCTAGGCTACACTCTAGGGCGGTGCTCCACCAGATCTAATAGTTAGGGCCTAAGAAGTCAACGCCAGAGGCATAAAATACAATATAAGAACAACAGTTTTTCCATCGTATAAAACGAATAAATGCAACCGGTGTGAAAGTTGTGGTCATTTCTACGTTCCCGGCAACCTAGGCTTCACTCTAGGGCGTCGCTCCACCACATCGAATAGTTAGGGCCTTAGAAGTCAACGCCACAAGAATAAAATACAATATAAATACAACAGTTTTTCCATCGTATACAATGGATAATTGCAAACAGTGTGAAAGTTACGTACATTTCTACGTTCCGGGCGACTTAGGCTTGACTCTAGGGCGTTGCTCCGTCAGATCGAATAGTTAGGGACAACGCCCGAAGCATAAAGTACAACAAAGATAAAACAGTTTTTCAATCGCATAACAGGAGTAATTGCAGCCAGCGTGAACGTTATGGTCATTTCTACGTCCCGGGCAACCTAGGCTTCAATATAGGGAGTTGTTCCACCAGACCGAATAGCTACGGTGTTAGAAGTCAACGCCAGAAGCATAAAATACAATATAAATACAACAACCTTTCCATCGTATATAATGAATAATTGCAAACAGTGTGAAAGTAATGGTCATTTCTACATTCCGTGCAACCTAGGCTCCACTCTAGGGCGTTGCTCCACCAGATCGAATAGTTAGGGCCTATGAAGTCAACGCCAGAAGCATAAAATACAATATAAATACAACAGTACTTCCATCGTATAAAACGAATAATTGCAACCAGTGTGACAGTTATGGACATTTCTACGTTCCGTGCAATTTAGGCCTGACCCTAGGGCGTTGCTCTACCGGATCGAATGCATAGGGACTCAGAAGTCAACGCACGAAGCATAAAATACAATAAAGATACAACAGTTTTCCCATCGTATAACTGGAATAATTCCAACCAGTGCGAATGTGATAGTCATTTCTACGTTCCTGTCAACCTAGGCTTCACTCGAGGGCGTTGCTACACCACATCGAATAGTTAGGGCCTAAGAAGTTGTGACGACGCTGTGCGTGGTCGCCGGGGGGAGCGAGGAAGAAGGTGCCGCCTCAGTCGGGCGCCGGGTTCGTGTAGCGAATGAAGGGAGTCAGCTATATCTCGGTTTCTAAACAGTCTTTTATTGTTCTAGTAACGCGCGGCGGGAGAGGCCGGATGCCCCTCTTGTACGCTCGGAGTGGGAGCCGCTGCTCTTTCGCGGGGAGTGGGGAGTCCCACCCAGTCGCTCGCGTCGGGAGTCGTAGCTCCCCGGTTAGTCGGCGTCGGTCGGTTGGGAACCGCTGTTCCCTACGGTACGCGGTAGAGGATTGGGTATCCTCAACGGCGGTGTCGGTGAGTGTTGGGAGCCGCTGCTCCACGCTATGCCTACAGTACGCAGGGGAGTAGGATCATTGGGATCGGAGTCGGAGGTTGGCGCTACAGGCCACGGCGGCTACGCCACCCGTTGACCTTGGCCGAAGGGCCCGTCGCCTGTGTCCACCGGGCTACGCCACGGGTGATGCACAGAGACCCGAGGTTGTTGACGCGGAGAGGTAACTCTCCCGTCGAGGATTGCGGGTATTACCACAAGGAGCGGTTGAACACCACCTCCAGGGGTCCGCTGGAGGACTGAGGACAGTCGTTTACAAAAAGAGAGAACCAGCTTGTGCGTTGTCGCGGGATCGCTCGCTGTGTGCACGCTCGGTGGCTGGAACGCTCTGCCGCCTGGTCCGGCCTGCCCGCCTTTTATTCTCGCGGTGTCGCGATTTCACTCGCGAGATCGCGGGATTCCGCGGTTGCCGCCTGGCGGCGGCGGCGCGAACCAGGGCGGCCTCGAGTGGGGAGTTCGCGGTCTTCCTCTTACTCGTTACAAAGTCAACGCCAGAAGCATAAAATGCAATATAAATACAACAGTTTTTTCATCGTATAAAACGAATAATTGCAACCAGGGTGAAAGTTATGGTCATTTCTACGTTCCCGGTAACCTAGGCTTGACTCTAGGGCGTTGCTCTACCGGATCGAATAGTTAGGGCCTAAGAAGTCAACGCCAGAAGCATAAAATACAATAAAGATTCAACAGTTTTTCCATCGTATAACAGGAGTAATTGCAGCCGGCGTGAAGTTATGGTCATTTCTACGTTCCCGGCAACCTAGGCTACACTCTAGGGAGTTGTTCCACCAGATAGAATTGTTAGGGCCTTAGAAGTCAACGCCAGAAGCATAAAATACAAAACAAATACAACAGTTTTTCCATCGTATAAAACGAATAATTGCAGACAGTGTGAAGGTTATGGTCATTTCTACGTTCCCGGCAACCTAGGCTACACTCTAGGGAGTTCTTCCACCAGATAGAATTGTTAGGGCCTTAGAAGTCAACGCCAGAAGCATAAAATACAAAATAAATACAACAGTTTTTCCATCGCACCAAACGAACAATTGCATCCAGTGTGAGAGTAACGTTCATTTCTACGTTCCGGGCAGCTTGGGCTTCACTCTAGGACGTTGTTCCACCAGATCGAATAGTTAGGGCCTTTAAAGTCAATGCCCGAAGCATAAATTACAACAAATATACAACAGTTTTTCCATCGTATAACAGGAATAACTGCAACCAGTGTGAAAGTGATGGTCATTTCTACTTTCCGGGCAACCTAGGCTTCACTCTATGGCGTTGTTCCACCAGATCGAATTGTTAGGGCCTTAGAAGTCAACGCCAGAGGCATAAAATACAAAATAAATACAACAGCTTTACCATAGTATAAAACGAATAATTGCAACCAGTGTGAAAGTAATGGTTACTTCTACCTTCCGTGCAACCTTGGTTCCACTCTAGGGCGTGGCTCCACCAGATCGAATAGTTAGGGCCTTAGAAGTCAACGCACAAAGCATAAAATACAATAAAGATACAACAGTTTTGCCATCGTATAACTGGAATAATTCCAACCAGTGTGAATGTGATAATCGTTTCCACGTTCCGGGCAGCCTAGCCTTCAATCTAGGTCGTTCTTCCACCAGATCGAAAAGTTAGGGCCTAAGAAGTCAACGCCAGAAGCATAAAATACAATAAAGATTCAACAGTTTTTCCATCGTATAACAGGAGTAATTGCAGCCGGCGTGAAGTTATGGTCATTTCTACGTTCCCGGCAACCTAGGCTACACTCTAGGGAGTTGTTCCACCAGATAGAATTGTTAGGGCCTTAGAAGTCAACGCCAGAAGCATAAAATACAAAATAAATACAACAGTTTTTCCATCGCACCAAACGAACAATTGCATCCAGTGTGAGAGTAACGTTCATTTCTACGTTCCGGGCAGCTTGGGCTTCACTCTAGGACGTTGTTCCACCAGATCGAATAGTTAGGGCCTTTGAAGTCAATGCCCGAAGCATAAATTACAATAAATATACAACAGTTTTTCCATCGTATAACAGGAATAACTGCAACCAGTGTGAAAGTGATGGTCACTTCTACGTTCCGTGCAACCTAGGCTCCACTCTAGGGCGTTGCTCCACAAGATCGAATAGTCAGGGCCTTAGACGTCAACTCACGAAGCATAAAATACAATTAAGATACAACAGTTTTTCCATCGTATAACTGGAATAATTCCAACCAGTGTCAATGTGATAGTCGTTTCCACGTTCCGGGCAGCCTAGCCTTCAATCTAGGTCGTTCTTCCACCAGATCGAATAGTTAGGGCCTAAGAAGTCAACGCCAGAAGCATAAAATACAATAAAGATTCAACAGTTTTTCCATCGTATAACAGGTGTAATTGCAGCCGGCGTGAAGTTATGGTCATTTCTACGTTCCCGGCAACCTAGGCTACACTCTAGGGAGTTGTTCCACCAGATAGAATTGTTAGGGCCTTAGAAGTCAACGCCAGAAGCATAAAATACAAAATAAATACAACAGTTTTTCCATCGCACCAAACGAACAATTGCATCCAGTGTGAGAGTAACGTTCATTTCTACGTTCCGGGCAGCTTGGGCTTCACTCTAGGACGTTGTTCCACCAGATCGAATAGTTAGGGCCTTTGAAGTCAATGCCCGAAGCATAAATTACAACAAATATACAACAGTTTTTCCATCGTATAACAGGAATAACTGCAACCAGTGTGAAAGTGATGGTCATTTCTACTTTCCGGGCAACCTAGGCTTCACTCTATGGCGTTGTTCCACCAGATCGAATTGTTAGGGCCTTAGAAGTCAACGCCAGAGGCATAAAATACAAAATAAATACAACAGTTTTACCATAGTATAAAACGAATAATTGCAACCAGTGTGAAGGTAATGGTCTTTTCTACGTTACGGGCTACCTAGGCTACACTCTAGGGCGGTGCTCCACCAGATCCAATAGTTAGGGCCTAAGAAGTCAACGCCAGAAGCATAAAATACAATAAAGATTCAACAGTTTTTCCATCGTATAACAGGAGTAATTGCAGCCGGCGTGAAGTTATGGTCATTTCTACGTTCCCGGCAACCTAGGCTACACTCTAGGGAGTTGTTCCACCAGATAGAATTGTTAGGGCCTTAGAAGTCAACGCCAGAAGCATAAAATACAAAATAAATACAACAGTTTTTCCATCGCACCAAACGAACAATTGCATCCAGTGTGAGAGTAACGTTCATTTCTACGTTCCGGGCAGCTTGGGCTTCACTCTAGGACGTTGTTCCACCGGATCGAATAGTTAGGGCCTTTGAAGTCAATACCCGAAGCATAAATTACAACAAATATACAACAGTTTTTCCATCGTATAACAGGAATAACTGCAACCAGTGTGAAAGTGATGGTCACTTCTACGTTCCGTGCAACCTAGGCTCCACTCTAGGGCGTTGCTCCACAAGATCGAATAGTCAGGGCCTTAGACGTCAACTCACGAAGCATAAAATACAATTAAGATACAACAGTTTTTCCATCGTATAACTGGAATAATTCCAACCAGTGTCAATTTGATGGTCGTTTCCACGTTCCGGGCAGCCTAGCCTTCAATCTAGGTCGTTCTTCCACCAGATCGAATAGTTAGGGCCTAAGAAGTCAACGCCAGAAGCATAAAATACAATAAAGATTCAACAGTTTTTCCATCGTATAACAGGAGTAATTGCAGCCGGCGTGAAGTTATGGTCATTTCTACGTTCCCGGCAACCTAGGCTACACTCTATGGAGTTGTTCCACCAGATAGAATTGTTAGGGCCTTAGAAGTCAACGCCAGAAGCATAAAATACAAAATAAATACAACAGTTTTTCCATCGCACCAAACGAACAATTGCATCCAGTGTGAGAGTAACGTTCATTTCTACGTTCCGGGCAGCTTGGGCTTCACTCTAGGACGTTGTTCCACCAGATCGAATAGTTAGGGCCTTTGAAGTCAATGCCCGAAGCATAAATTACAACAAATATACAACAGTTTTTCCATCGTATAACAGGAATAATTGCAACCCGTCGAAAGTGATGGTCATTTCTACGTTCCAGATAACCTAGGCTTCACTCTAGGGCGTTGCTCTACCAGATCGAACGGTTAGGGCCTTAGAAGTCAACGCCCGAAGCATAAAATACGATATAAATACAACAGCATTTCCATCGTATTAAATGAATAATTGCAAACAGTGTGAAAGTAGTGGTCATTTCTACTTTCCGGGCAACCTAGGCTTCACCCTAGGGCGTTCTTCCACCAGATGGAATAGTTAGGGCCTAAGAAGTCAACGCCAGAAGCATAGTATACGATATAAATGCAACAGCTTTTCCATCGTATAAAACAAATAATTGCAACCAGTTTGATAGTGATGGTCATTTCTACGTACCGGGCAACCTAGGCTTCACTCTAGGGCGTTGCTCCACCAGATCGAATAGTTAGGGCCTTAGAAGTCAACGCCCGAAGCATAAAATATAATATAAATAGAACAGTTTTTCCATCGTATAAAACGAATAATTGCTACCAGTGTGAAAGTTATGGTCATTTCTACTTTCCGGGCAACCTAGACTTCACCCTAGGGCGTTGCTCCAACAGATTGAATAGTTAGGGCCTTAGAAGTCAATGCCCGAAGCATAAAATGCAATAAAAATACAACAGATTTTCCATCGTATAGCAGGAATAATTTGCAACCAGTGTGATAGTAGTGGTCATTTCTATGTTCCGGGCGACCTAGGTTTCACTCCAGGGCGGTGCTCCACCAGATCGAATAGTTACGGCCTAAGAAGTCAACGCCAGAAGCACAAAATACGATAAAAATGCGACAGTTTTTCCATCGTATAAAACGAATAATTGCAACCAGTGTGAAAGTTATGGTCATTTCTACATTCCGAGCAACCTAGGCTTCACTCTAGCGCGTTCTTCCACCACATCGAATAGCAACGGCCTCAGAAGTCAACGCCAGAAGCATAAAATACAATATACATATAACGGCTTTTCCATCGTATAAAACGAATAATATCAACCAGTGTGAAAGTTATGGTCATTTCTACGTTTCGGGCAACCTAGGCTTCACGCTAGGGCGTTGCTCCACCAGATCAAACAGTTAGGGCCTTAGAAGTCAGCGCCCGAAGCATAACATACGATATAAATACAACAGCTTTTCCATCGTATAAAACAAATAATTGCAACCAGTGTGAAAGCTATGGTCATTTCTACGTTCCGGGCAACCTAGGCTTCACTGTTTGGCGTTCTCCAACCACATCGGATAGCTACGGCCTCAGAAGTCAACGCCTGAAGTATAAAACACAATAAAAATACAACGGTTTTTCCATCGTATAAAATGAATAATTGCAAATAGTGTGAAAGTAATGGCCATTTCTACGTTCCGGGCAACCTAGGCTTCACCCTATGGCGTTGTGCCACCAGGTCGAATTGTTAGGGCCTTTGAAGTCAACGCCAGAAATATAAAGCACAAAACAAATACAACAGCTTTTCCATCGTATAAAACGAATAATTGCAACCAGTGTGAAGGTAATGGTCTTTTCTACGTTCCGGACAACCTAGGCTTCAATCTAGGTCGTTGTTCCACCAGATCGAACATTTAGGGCCTAAGAAGTCAACGCAAGAGGCATAAAATACAATATAAATACGACAGTTTGTCCATCGTATAAAACGAATAATTGCAACCAGTGTGAAGGTAATGGTCTTTTCTACGTTCCAGGCAACCTAGGCTTCAATCTAGGTCGCTGCTCCACCAGATCGGACATTTAGGTCCTAAGAAGTCAGCACAAGAAGCATAAAATACAATATAAATACAACAGTTTGTTCACCGTATAAAACGAATAATTGCATCCAGTGTGAAAGTAATGGCCATTTCTACGTTCCGGGCAACCTAGGCTTCACCCTATGGCGTTGTGCCACCAGGTCGAATTGTTAGGGCCTTTGAAGTCAACGCCAGAAATATAAAGCACAAAACAAATACAACCGCTTTTCCATCGTATAAAACGAATAATTGCAACCAGTGTGAAGGTAATGATCTTTTCTACGTTCCGGACAACCTAGGCTTCAATCTAGGTCGTTGTTCCACCAGATCGAACATTTAGGGCCTAAGAAGTCAACGCAAGAGGCATAAAATACAATATAAATACGACAGTTTGTCCATCGTATAAAACGAATAATTGCATCCAGTGTGAAAGTAATGGCCATTTCTACGTTCCGGCAACCTAGGCTCCACTCTAGGGCGTTGCACCACCAGATCGAATAGTTAGGGCCTAAGAAGTCAACGCCAGCAGCATAAAATATAATAAAAATACAACAGTTTTTCCATTGTACAAATCGAATGATTGCCACCAGTGTGAAAGTTATGATCGTTTCTACGTTCTGGGCAACCTAGGCTTGACTCTTTGGCGTTGCTCCACCAGATCGAGTATTTAGCCCCTCAGAATTCAACGTCCGAGGCATAAAATACAAAATAAATAGAACAGTTTTTCCATTGTATAAACCGAATTATTGCAACCAGTGTGAAAGTAATGGTTACTTCTACCTTCCGTGCAACCTAGGCTCCACTCTAGGGCGTTGCTCCACCAGATCGAATAGTTAGGGCCTTAGAAGTCAACGCACAAAGCATAAAATACAATAAAGATACAACAGTTTTTCAATCGCATAACAGGAGTAATTGCAGCCAGCGTGAAGGTTATGGTCATTTCTACGTTCCGGGCAATCTAGGTTTCACTCTAGGGCGTTGCTCCACCAGATCGAATACCTAGGGACTTAGAAGTCAACGCCAGAAGCATAAAATACAATATAAATACAACAACTTTTCCATCGTATAAAATGGATAATTGCAAACAGTGTGAAAGTAATGGTCACTTCTACGTTCCGTGCAACTAGGGTCCACTCTAGGGCGTTGCTCCACCAGATCGGACATTTAGGGCCCAAGAAGTCAGCGCAAGAAGCAGAAAATACAATATAAATACAACAGTTTGTCCACCGTATAAAACGAATAATTGCATCCGGTGTGAAAGTAATGGCCATTTCTACGTTCCGGGCAACCTAGGCTTCACTCTAGGACGTTGCTCCACCGGATCGAATAGTTAGGGCCCAAGAAGTCAACGCCAGAAGCATAAAATACACTGAAAATACAACAGTTTTTCCATCGTATAAAACGAATAATTGCATCCAGTGTGAAAGCAATGGCCATTTCTACGTTCCGGGCAACCTAGACGTCGCTCTAGTGCGTTGCTCCAACAGATCGAATAGTTATGGCCTAAGGAGTCAACGCCAGAAGCATAAAATACAATCTAAATACAACAGTTTTTCCATCGTATCAAATGAATAAATGCAACCAGTATGAAACTTATGGTCATTTCTACGTTCCGGGCAACCCAGGCTTCACTGTATGGCGTTCTTCCACCACATCGAATAGCTACGGCCTCAGAAGTCAACGCCTGAAGTATAAAATACAATAAAAATACAACAGTCTTTCCATTCTATAACAGGAATAATTGCAACCCGTGTGAGAGTGATGGTCATTTCTACGTTCGAGGCAACCTAGGCTTCACCCTAGGGCGTTGTTCTACAAGATCGAATAGTTAGGGCCTAAGAAGTCAACGCCAGAAGCATAAAATACAATATAAATATAACAGTTTTTCCATCGTATAAAACGAATAATAGCAACCAGTGTGAAAGTTATGGTCTATTCTACGTTCCGGGCAACCTAGGTTTCACTCCAGGGCGTTGCTCCACCAGATCGAATAGTTACGGCCTAAGAAGTCAACGCCAGAAGCATACAATACGATAAAGATGCAACAGTTTTTCCATCGGATAAAATGAATAATTGGAAACAGTGAAAGATATGGACATTTCTACGTTCCGGGATACCTAGGCTTCACTCTATGGCTTTCTTCCACCACATCGAATTGCAACCGCCTCAGAAGTCAACGTCAGAAGCATAAAGTACAATATAAATATAACAGCTTTTCCATCGTATAAAACGAATAATTGCTACCAGTGTAAAAGTTATGGTCATTTGTACGTTCCAGGCAACCTAGGCTTCACTGTACGGCGTTCTTCCACCACATCGAATAGCTACGGTCTCAGAAGTCAACGCCTGAAGTATAAAATACAATAAAAATACAACAGTCTTTCCATCCTATAACAGGAATAATTGCAACCCGTGTGAAAGTGATGGTCATTTCTACGTTCCAGATAACCTAGGCTTCACTCTAGGCCGTTGCTCTACCAGATCGAATAGTTAGGGCCTTAGAAGTCAACGCCCGAAGCATAAAATACGATATAAATACAACAGCATTTCCATCGTATTAAATGAATAATTGCAAACAGTGTGAAAGTAGTGGTCATTTCTACTTTCCGGGCAACCTAGGCTTCACCCTAGGGCGTTCTTCCACCAGATGGAATAGTTAGGGCCTAAGAAGTCAACGCCAGAAGCATAATATACGATATAAATACAATAGCTTTTCCATCGTATAAAACAAATAATTGCAACCAGTTTGATAGTGATGGTCATTTCTACGTACCGGGCAACCTAGGCTTCACTCTAGGGCGTTGCTCCACCAGATCGAATAGTTAGGGCCTTAGAAGTCAACGCCCGAAGCATAAAATATAATATAAATAGAACAGTTTTTCCATCGTATAAAACGAATAATTGCTACCAGTGTGAAAGTTATGGTCATTTCTACTTTCCGGGCAACCTAGACTTCACCCTAGGGCGTTGTTCCACCGGATGGAATAGTTAGGGCCTAAGAAGTCAACGCCAGAAGCATAAAATACGATATAAATACAACAGCTTTTCCATCGTATAAAACGAATAATAATGCAACCAGTGTGAAAGTTATGGTCATTTCTACGTTCCGGGCAAGTTAGGCTTCACCCTAGGGCGTTGCTCCAACAGATTGAATTGTTAGGGCCTTAGAAGTCAATGCCCGAAGCATAAAATGCAATAAAAATACAACAGATTTTCCATCGTATAGCAGGAATAATTTGCAACCAGTGTGATAGTAGTGGTCATTTCTATGTTCCGGGCGACCTAGGTTTCACTCCAGGGCGGTGCTCCACCAGATCGAATAGTTACGGCCTAAGAAGTCAACGCCAGAAGCACAAAATACGATAAAAATGCAACAGTTTTTCCATCGTATAAAACGAATAATTGCAACCAGTGTGAAAGTTATGGTCATTTCTACATTCCGTGCAACCTAGGCTCCACTCTAGGGCGTTGCTCCACCAGATCGAATTGTTAGGGCCTAAGAAGTCAACGCCAGAAGCATAAAACACAATAAAAATACAACGGTTTTTCCATCGTATAAAACGAATAATTGCAACCAGTGTGAAGGTAATGGTCTTTTCTACGTTCCAGGAAACCTAGGCTTCAATCTAGGTCGCTGCTCCACCAGATCGGACATTTAGGTCCTAAGAAGTCAGCACAAGAAGCATAAAATACAATATAAATACAACAGTTTGTTCACCGTATAAAACGAATAATTGCATCCAGTGTGAAAGTAATGGCCATTTCTACGTTCCGGGCAACCTAGGCTTCACTCTATGGCATTGTGCCACCAGATCGAATTGTTAGGACCTTTGAAGTCAACGTCAGATATATAAAATACAAAACAAATACAACAGTTTTTCCATCGTATAACAGGAGTAATTGCAACCAGTGTGAAAGGGATGGTCATTTCTACGTTCCGGGCAACCTAGGCCTCAATATAGGGAGTTGTTAGACCAGACCGAATAGCTACGGAGTTAGAAGTCAACGCCAGAAGCATAAAATACAATATAAATGCAACAGCTTTTCCAGCGTTCAAATTGAATAATTGCAAACAGTGTGGAAGTAACGTTCATTTCTACGTTCCGGACAACTTAGGCTTGACTCTAGGGCGTTGTCCCACCAGATCGAATAGTTAAGGCTTTAGAAGTCAGCGCCGGAAGCATAAAATACAATATAGATACAATAGTTTTTCCATCCTATAAAACGAATAATTGCATCCAATGTGAAAGTAATGGCCATTTCTACGTTCCGGGCAACCTAGGCTTGACTCTAGGGCGTTGCTCCACCAGATCGAATAGTTAGGGCCTTAGAAGTCAGCGCCCGAAGCATAAAATACAATAAAGATACAACAGATTTTCAATCGTATAACAGGAGTAATTGCAGCCAGCCTGAAGGTTATGGTCATTTCTACGTTCCGGGCAACCTAGGCCTCAATATAGGGAGTTGTTCCTCCAGACCGAATAGCTACGGAGTTAGAAGTCAACGCCAGAAGCATAAAATACAATATAAATACAACAACTTTTCCATCGTATAAAATGAATAATTGCAAACAGTGTGAAAGTAATGGTCACTTCTACGTTCCGTGCAACCTAGGCTCCACTCTAGGGCGTTGCTCCACCAGATCGAATTGTTAGGGCCTAAGAAGTCAGCGCCAGAAGCATAAAACACAATAAAAGTACAACGGTTTTTCCATCGTATAAAACGAATAATTGCAACCAGTGTGAAGGTAATGGTCTTTTCTACGTTACAGGCAACCTAGGCTTCAATCTAGGTCGTTGCTCCACCAGATCGTACATTTAGGTCCAAAGAAGTCAGCACAAGAAGCATAAAATACAATATAAATGCAGCAGTTTTTCCATCGTATAAAACGCATAATTGCATCCAATGTGAACGTAATGGCTACTTCTACGTTCCGGGCAACCTAGGCTTCACTCTAGGGCGTTGCTCCACCAGATCGAATAGTTAGCGCCTTAGAAGTCAAAGCTCGAAGCATAAAGTACAATAAAGATACAACAGTTTTTCAATCGCATAACAGGAGTAATTGCAGCCAGCGTGAAGGTTATGGTCATTTCTACGTTCCGGGCAATCTAGGTTTCACTCTAGGGCGTTGCTCCACCAGATCGAATACCTAGGGACTTAGAAGTCAACGCCAGAAGCATAAAATACAACAAAAGCACAACAGTTTTTCATCGTCTAACGAGAATAATTGCAAGCAGCGAGAAAGTAATGGACACTTCTACCTTCCGTGCAACCTAGGCTCCACTCTAGGGCGTTGCTCCACCAGATGAAATAGTTTGGGCCTTAGAAGTCAACGCAGGACGCATAGAATACAATAAAGATACAACAGTTTTTCCATCGTATACATGGAATAATTCGAACCATTGTGAATGTGATAGTCGTTTCTACGTTCCGGGCAACATAGGCTTCAATCTAGGTCGTTGTTCCACCAGATCGAAAAGTTAGGGCCTAAGACGTCAACGCCAGAGGCATAAAATACAATATAAATACAACAGTTTTTCCATCGTATAAAACGAATAATTGCATCCAGTGTGAAAGCAATGGCCATTTCTACGTTCGGGGCAACCTAGGCGTCACTCTAGTGCGTTGCTCCAACAGATCGAATAGTTAGGGCATTAGAAGTCAACGCCCGAAGCATAAAATACAATAAAGATACAACAGTTTTTCCATCGTATAACAGGAGTAATTGCAACCAGTGTGAAAGGGATGGTCATTTCTACGTTCCGGGCAACCTAGGTTTCACTCTATGGCATTCTGCTACCAGATCGAATTGTTAGGACCTTTGAAGTCAACGCCAGAAATATAAAATACAAAACAAATACAACAGTTTTTCCATCGTATAAAACGAATAATTGCAAATAGTGTGGAAGTTAAGGTCATTTCTATTTTCCGGGCAACCTAGGCTTGACTCAAGGACGTTGCTCCAACACATGGAATAGTTAGGGCCTTAGAAGTCAACGCCCGAAGCATAAAGTACAATAAAGATACAACAGTTTTTCAATCGCATAACAGGAGTAATTGCAGCCAGCGTGAAGGTTATGGCCATTTCTGCGTTCCAGGCAGTCTAGGCTTCACTCTATGGCATTGTGCCACCAGATCGAATTGTTAGGACCTTTGAAGTCAACGCCAGATATATAAAATACAAAACAAATACAACAGTTTTTCCATCGTATAACAGGAGTAATTGCAACCAGTGTGAAAGGGATGGTCATTTCTACGTTCCGGGCAACCTAGGCCTCAATATAGGGAGTTGTTCCACCAGACCGAATAGCTACGGAGTTAGAAGTCAACGCCAGAAGCATAAAATACAACATAAATGCAACAGCTTTTCCAGCGTTCAAATTGAATAATTGCAAACAGTGTGGAAGTAACGTTCATTTCTACGTTCCGGACAACTTAGGCTTGACTCTAGGGCGTTGTCCCACCAGATCGAATAGTTAAGGCTTTAGAAGTCAGCGCCGGAAGCATAAAATACAATATAGATACAATAGTTTTTCCATCCTATAAAACGAATAATTGCATCCAATGTGAAAGTAATGGCCATTTCTACGTTCCGGGCAACCTAGGCTTGACTCTAGGGCGTTGCTCCACCAGATCGAATAGTTAGGGCCTTAGAAGTCAGCGCCCGAAGCATAAAATACAATAAAGATACAACAGATTTTCAATCGTATAACAGGAGTAATTGCAGCCAGCCTGAAGGTTATGGTCATTTCTACGTTCCGGGCAACCTAGGCCTCAATATAGGGAGTTGTTCCTCCAGACCGAATAGCTACGGAGTTAGAAGTCAACGCCAGAAGCATAAAATACAATATAAATACAACAACTTTTCCATCGTATAAAATGAATAATTGCAAGCAGCGTGAAAGTCATGGTCACTTCTACCTTCCGTGCAACCTAGGCTCCACTCTAGGGCGTTGCTCCACCAGATGAAATAGTTTGGGCCTTAGAAGTCAACGCACGACGCATAGAATGCAATAAAGATACAACAGTTTTACCATCGTATACATCGAATAATTCGAACCATTGTGAATGTGATAGTCGTTTCTACGTTCCGGGCAACATTGGCCTCAATCTAGGTCGTTGTTACACCAGATCGAATGGTTAGGGCCTAAGACGTCAACGCCAGAGGCATAAAATACAATATAAATACAACAGTTTTTCCATCGTACAAAACAAATAATTGCAACCAGTGTGAAAGTTATATTCATTTCTACGTTCCGGGCAACCTAGGCCTCACCCTAGGCCGTTGTTCCACCAGATCGAATAGTTAGGGCCTAAGAAGTGAACGCCAGAAGCATAAAATGCAATAAAAATACAACAGTTTTTCCATCGTATAGCAGGAATAATTTGCAACCAGTGTGATAGTAGTGGTCATTTCTACGTTCCGGGCAACCCGGGTTTCACTCCAGGGCGTTGCTCCACCAGATCGAATAGTTACGGCCTAAGAAGTCAACGCCAGAAGCATAAAATACAAAATAAATACAACAGCCTTTACACCGTATAAAACGAATAATTGCAACCTGTGTGAAGGTTATGGTCATATCTACGTTCCGGGCTACCTAGGCTTCACTGTCGGGCGTTGCTCCACCAGATCGAAATGTTAGGGCATAAGAAATCAACGCCCGAAGCATAAAATACGATATAAATACAACAGCATTTCCATCGTATTAAATGAATAATTGCAAACAGTGTGAAAGTAGTGGTCATTTCTACTTTCCGGGCAACCTAGGCTTCACCCTAGGCCGTTGTTCCACCAGATTGAATAGTTAGGGCCTTAGAAGTCAATGCCCGAAGCATAAAATGCAATAAAAATACAACAGTTTTTCCATCATATAACAGGAAGAATTGCAACCAGTTTGAAAGTGATGGTCATTTCTACGTTCCGGGCAACATAGGCTTCACTCTAGGGAGTTGCTCCACTAGATCGAATAGTTAGTACCTTAGAAGTCAACGCCAGATGTATAAAATACAAAAGAAATACAACAGTTTTTCCATCGTATAAAACGAATAATTGCAACCAGTATGAAACTTATGGACATTTCTACTTTCCGAGCAACCTAGGCTTCACCCTAGGGCGTTGCTCGAACAGATTGAATAGTTAGGGCCTTAGAAGTCAACACCCGAACCATAAAATGCAAAAAAAATACAAGAGTGTTTCCATCATATATAAGGAATAATTGCAACCAGTTTGAAAGTGATGGCCAATTCTACGTTCCGGGCAACCTAGGTTTCACTCCAGGGCGTTGCTCCACCAGACCGAATAGTTACGGCCTAAGAAGTCAACGCCAGAAGCATAAAATACGATATAAATACAACAGCTTTTCCATCGTATAAAACGAATAATTGCAACCAGTATGAAACTTATGGTCATTTCTACTTTCCGAGCAACCTAGGCTTCACCCTAGGGCGTTGCTCCAATAGATTGAATAGTTAGGGCCTTAGAAGTCAACGCCCGAACCTTAAAATGCAAAAAAAATACAACAGTGTTTCCATCATATATCTGGAATAATTGCAACCAGTTTGAATGTGATGGCCAATTCTACGTTCCGGGCAACCTAGGTTTCACTCCAGGGCGTTGCTCCACCAGACCGAATAGTTACGGCCTAAAAAGTCAACGCCAGAAGCATAAAATACGATATAAATACAACAGCTTGTCCATCGTATAAAACGAATAATTGCAACCAGTATGAAACATATGGTCATTTCTACTTTCCGAGCAAGCTAGGCTTCACCCTAGGTCGTTGATCCAACAGATTGAATAGTTAGGGCCTTAGAAGTCAACGCCCGAAGCATAAGATGCAATAAAAATACAACAGTGTATCCATCATATAACAGGAATAATTGCAACCAGTTTGAAAGTGATGGCCAATTCTACGTTCCGGGCAACCTAGGCTTCACTCTAAGGCGTTGCTCCAACAGATCGAATAGTTAGTGCCTTAGAAGACAACGCCAGAAGCATAAAATACAATATAAATACAACAGTTTTTCCATCGTATAAAACGAATAATTGCAACCAGTATGAAACTCATGGTCATTTCTACTTTCCGAGCAACCTGGGCTTCACCCTAGGCAGTTGCTCCAACAGATTGAATAGTTAGGGCCTTAGAAGTCAACGCCCGAACCATAAAATGCAAAAAAAGTACCACAGTGTTTCCATCATATATCAGGAATAATTGCAACCACTTTGAATGTGATGGCCAATTCTACGTTCCAGGCAACCTAGGCTTCACTCTCGGGCGTTGTTCCACCAGATCGAATAGTAAGGGCCTAAGAAGTCAACGCCCGAAGCATAAAATGTAATAAAAATACAACAGTTTTTCCATCATATAACAGGAAGGATTGCAACCAGTTTGAAAGTGATGGTCATTTCTACGTTCCGGGCAACATAGGCATCACTCTATTGCGTTGCTCCACCAGATCGAATAGTTAGTGCCTTAGAAGTCAACGCCAGAAGCATAAAATACGATATAAATACAACAGTTTTTCCATCGTATGAAACGAATAATTACAACCAGTATGAATCTTATGGACATTTCTACTTTCCGAGCAACCTGGGCTTCACCCTAGGGCGTTGCTCCAACAGATTGAACAGTTAGGGCCTTAGAAGTCAACGCCCGAACCATAAAATGCAAAAAAAATACAACAGTGTTTCCATCATATATCAGGAATAATTGCAACCACTTTGAATGTGATGGCCAATTCTACGTTCCAGGCAACCTAGGCTTCACTCTCGGGCGTTGTTCCACCAGATCGAATAGTAAGGGCCTAAGAAGTCAACGCCAGAAGCATAAAATACAATATAAATATAACAGTTTTTCCATCGTATAAAACGAATAATAGCAACCAGTGTGAAAGTTATGGTCATTTCTACGTTCCGGGCAACCTAGGTTTCACTCTAGGGCGTTGCTCCACCAGATCAAACAGTTAGGGCCTTAGAAGCCAACGCCCGAAGCATTAAATACAAAATAAATAGAACAGTTTTTCCATAGTATAAAACGAATAATTGCTACCAGTGTAAAAGTTATGGTTAGTTCTACGTTCCGGGAAACCTAGGCTTCACCCTAGGCCGTTGTTCCACCAGATTGAATAGTTAGGGCCTTAGAAGTCAATGCCCGAAGCATAAAATGCAATAAAAATACAACAGTTTTTCCATCATATAACAGGAAGAATTGCAACCAGTTTGAAAGTGATGGTCATTTCTACGTTCCGGGCAACATAGGCTTCACTCTAGGGAGTTGCTCCACTAGATCGAATAGTTAGTACCTTAGAAGTCAACGCCAGAAGCATAAAATACAATATAAATACAACAGATTTTCCATCGTATAAAACGAATAATTGCACCCAGTATGAAACTTATGTTCATTTCTACTTTCCGAGCAACCTAGGCTTCACCCTAGGGCGTTGCTCCAACAGATTGAATAGTTAGGACCTTAGAAGTCAACGCCCGAACCATAAAATGCAAAAAAAATACAACAGTGTTTCCATCATATAACAGGAATAATTGCAACCAGTTTGAAAGTGATGGCCAATCCTACGTTCCGGGCAACCTAGGCTTCGCTCTAGGGCGTTGCTCCACCAGATCGAATAGATAGTGCCTTAGAAGTCAACGCCAGAAGCATAAAATACAATATAAATACAACAGTTTTTCCATCGTATAAAACGAATAATTGCAACCAGTATGAAACTTATGGTCATTTCTACTTTCCGAGCAACCTAGGCTTCACCCTAGGGCGTTGCTCCAACAGATTGAATAGTTAGGGCCTTTGAAGTCAACGCCCGAACCATAAAATGCAAAAAAAATACAACAGCGTTTCCATCATATATCAGGAATAATTGCAACCAGTTTGAAAGTGATGGCCAATTCCACGTTCCGGGCAAACTAGGTTTCACTCCAGGGCGTTGCTCCACCAGACCGAATAGTTACGGCCTAAGAAGTCAACGCCAGAAGCATAAAATACGATATAAATACAACAGCTTTTCCATCGTATAAAACGAATAATTGCAATCAGTATGAAACTTATGGTCATTTCTACTTTCCGAGCAACCTGGGCTTCACCCTAGGCCGTTGCTCCAACAGATTGAATAGTTAGGGCCTTAGAAGTCAACGCCCGAACCATAAAATGCAAAAAAAGTACCACAGTGTTTCCATAATATATCAGGAATAATTGCAACCACTTTGAACGTGATGGCCAATTCTACGTTCCAGGCAACCTAGGCTTCACTCTAGGGCGTTGTTCCACCAGATCGAATAGTAAGGGCCTAAGAAGTCAACGCCAGAAGCATAAAATACAATATAAATATACCAGTTTTTCCATAGTATAAAACGAATAATTGCTACCAGTGTAAAAGTTATGGTTATTTCTACGTTCCGGGCAACCTAGGCTTCACCCTAGGCCGTTGTTCCACCAGATTGAATAGTTAGGGCCTTAGAAGTCAATGCCCGAAGCATAAAATGCAATAAAAATACAACAGTTTTTCCATCATATAACAGGAATAATTGCAACCAGTTTGAAAGTGATGGTCATTTCTACGTTCCGGGCAACATAGGCTTCACTCTAGGGAGTTGCTCCACTAGATCGAATAGTTAGTACCTTAGAAGTCAACGCCAGATGTATAAAATACAAAAGAAATACAACAGTTTTTCCATCGTATAAAACGAATAATTGCAACCAGTATGAAACTTATGGACATTTCTACTTTCCGAGCAACCTAGGCTTCACCCTAGGGCGTTGCTCGAACAGATTGAATAGTTAGGGCCTTAGAAGTCAACACCCGAACCATAAAATGCAAAAAAAATACAAGAGTGTTTCCATCATATATAAGGAATAATTGCAACCAGTTTGAAAGTGATGGCCAATTCTACGTTCCGGGCAACCTAGGTTTCACTCCAGGGCGTTGCTCCACCAGACCGAATAGTTACGGCCTAAGAAGTCAACGCCAGAAGCATAAAATACGATATAAATACAACAGCTTTTCCATCGTATAAAACGAATAATTGCAACCAGTATGAAACTTATGGTCATTTCTACTTTCCGAGCAACCTAGGCTTCACCCTAGGGCGTTGCTCCAATAGATTGAATAGTTAGGGCCTTAGAAGTCAACGCCCGAACCTTAAAATGCAAAAAAAATACAACAGTGTTTCCATCATATAACAGGAATAATTGCAACCAGTTTGAAAGTGATGGCCAATCCTACGTTCCGGGCAACCTAGGCTTCGCTCTAGGGCGTTGCTCCACCAGATCGAATAGATAGTGCCTTAGAAGTCAACGCCAGAAGCATAAAATACAATATAAATACAACAGTTTTTCCATCGTATAAAACGAATAATTGCAACCAGTATGAAACTTATGGTCATTTCTACTTTCCGAGCAACCTAGGCTTCACCCTAGGGCGTTGCTCCAACAGATTGAATAGTTAGGGCCTTTGAAGTCAACGCCCGAACCATAAAATGCAAAAAAAATACAACAGCGTTTCCATCATATATCAGGAATAATTGCAACCAGTTTGAAAGTGATGGCCAATTCCACGTTCCGGGCAAACTAGGTTTCACTCCAGGGCGTTGCTCCACCAGACCGAATAGTTACGGCCTAAGAAGTCAACGCCAGAAGCATAAAATACGATATAAATACAACAGCTTTTCCATCGTATAAAACGAATAATTGCAATCAGTATGAAACTTATGGTCATTTCTACTTTCCGAGCAACCTGGGCTTCACCCTAGGCCGTTGCTCCAACAGATTGAATAGTTAGGGCCTTAGAAGTCAACGCCCGAACCATAAAATGCAAAAAAAGTACCACAGTGTTTCCATAATATATCAGGAATAATTGCAACCACTTTGAACGTGATGGCCAATTCTACGTTCCAGGCAACCTAGGCTTCACTCTAGGGCGTTGTTCCACCAGATCGAATAGTAAGGGCCTAAGAAGTCAACGCCAGAAGCATAAAATACAATATAAATATACCAGTTTTTCCATAGTATAAAACGAATAATTGCTACCAGTGTAAAAGTTATGGTTATTTCTACGTTCCGGGCAACCTAGGCTTCACCCTAGGCCGTTGTTCCACCAGATTGAATAGTTAGGGCCTTAGAAGTCAATGCCCGAAGCATAAAATGCAATAAAAATACAACAGTTTTTCCATCATATAACAGGAATAATTGCAACCAGTTTGAAAGTGATGGTCATTTCTACGTTCCGGGCAACATAGGCTTCACTCTAGGGAGTTGCTCCACTAGATCGAATAGTTAGTACCTTAGAAGTCAACGCCAGATGTATAAAATACAAAAGAAATACAACAGTTTTTCCATCGTATAAAACGAATAATTGCAACCAGTATGAAACTTATGGACATTTCTACTTTCCGAGCAACCTAGGCTTCACCCTAGGGCGTTGCTCGAACAGATTGAATAGTTAGGGCCTTAGAAGTCAACACCCGAACCATAAAATGCAAAAAAAATACAAGAGTGTTTCCATCATATATAAGGAATAATTGCAACCAGTTTGAAAGTGATGGCCAATTCTACGTTCCGGGCAACCTAGGTTTCACTCCAGGGCGTTGCTCCACCAGACCGAATAGTTACGGCCTAAGAAGTCAACGCCAGAAGCATAAAATACGATATAAATACAACAGCTTTTCCATCGTATAAAACGAATAATTGCAACCAGTATGAAACTTATGGTCATTTCTACTTTCCGAGCAACCTAGGCTTCACCCTAGGGCGTTGCTCCAATAGATTGAATAGTTAGGGCCTTAGAAGTCAACGCCCGAACCTTAAAATGCAAAAAAAATACAACAGTGTTTCCATCATATATCTGGAATAATTGCAACCAGTTTGAATGTGATGGCCAATTCTACGTTCCGGGCAACCTAGGTTTCACTCCAGGGCGTTGCTCCACCAGACCGAATAGTTACGGCCTAAAAAGTCAACGCCAGAAGCATAAAATACGATATAAATACAACAGCTTGTCCATCGTATAAAACGAATAATTGCAACCAGTATGAAACATATGGTCATTTCTACTTTCCGAGCAAGCTAGGCTTCACCCTAGGTCGTTGATCCAACAGATTGAATAGTTAGGGCCTTAGAAGTCAACGCCCGAAGCATAAGATGCAATAAAAATACAACAGTGTATCCATCATATAACAGGAATAATTGCAACCAGTTTGAAAGTGATGGCCAATTCTACGTTCCGGGCAACCTAGGCTTCACTCTAAGGCGTTGCTCCAACAGATCGAATAGTTAGTGCCTTAGAAGACAACGCCAGAAGCATAAAATACAATATAAATACAACAGTTTTTCCATCGTATAAAACGAATAATTGCAACCAGTATGAAACTCATGGTCATTTCTACTTTCCGAGCAACCTGGGCTTCACCCTAGGCAGTTGCTCCAACAGATTGAATAGTTAGGGCCTTAGAAGTCAACGCCCGAACCATAAAATGCAAAAAAAGTACCACAGTGTTTCCATCATATATCAGGAATAATTGCAACCACTTTGAATGTGATGGCCAATTCTACGTTCCAGGCAACCTAGGGTTCACTCTCGGGCGTTGTTCCACCAGATCGAATAGTAAGGGCCTAAGAAGTCAACGCCCGAAGCATAAAATGTAATAAAAGTACAACAGTTTTTCCATCATATAACAGGAAGGATTGCAACCAGTTTGAAAGTGATGGTCATTTCTACGTTCCGGGCAACATAGGCATCACTCTATTGCGTTGCTCCACCAGATCGAATAGTTAGTGCCTTAGAAGTCAACGCCAGAAGCATAAAATACGATATAAATACAACAGTTTTTCCATCGTATGAAACGAATAATTACAACCAGTATGAATCTTATGGACATTTCTACTTTCCGAGCAACCTGGGCTTCACCCTAGGGCGTTGCTCCAACAGATTGAACAGTTAGGGCCTTAGAAGTCAACGCCCGAACCATAAAATGCAAAAAAAATACAACAGTGTTTCCATCATATATCAGGAATAATTGCAACCACTTTGAATGTGATGGCCAATTCTACGTTCCAGGCAACCTAGGCTTCACTCTCGGGCGTTGTTCCACCAGATCGAATAGTAAGGGCCTAAGAAGTCAACGCCAGAAGCATAAAATACAATATAAATATAACAGTTTTTCCATCGTATAAAACGAATAATAGCAACCAGTGTGAAAGTTATGGTCATTTCTACGTTCCGGGCAACCTAGGTTTCACTCTAGGGCGTTGCTCCACCAGATCAAACAGTTAGGGCCTTAGAAGCCAACGCCCGAAGCATTAAATACAAAATAAATAGAACAGTTTTTCCATAGTATAAAACGAATAATTGCTACCAGTGTAAAAGTTATGGTTAGTTCTACGTTCCGGGAAACCTAGGCTTCACCCTAGGCCGTTGTTCCACCAGATTGAATAGTTAGGGCCTTAGAAGTCAATGCCCGAAGCATAAAATGCAATAAAAATACAACAGTTTTTCCATCATATAACAGGAAGAACTGCAACCAGTTTGAAAGTGATGGCCATTTCTGCGTTCCAGGCAGTCTAGGCTTCACTCTATGGCATTGTGCCACCAGATCGAATTGTTAGGACCTTTGAAGTCAACGCCAGATATATAAAATACAAAACAAATACAACAGTTTTTCCATCGTATAACAGGAGTAATTGCAACCAGTGTGAAAGGGATGGTCATTTCTACGTTCCGGGCAACCTAGGCCTCAATATAGGGAGTTGTTCCACCAGACCGAATAGCTACGGAGTTAGAAGTCAACGCCAGAAGCATAAAATACAACATAAATGCAACAGCTTTTCCAGCGTTCAAATTGAATAATTGCAAACAGTGTGGAAGTAACGTTCATTTCTACGTTCCGGACAACTTAGGCTTGACTCTAGGGCGTTGTCCCACCAGATCGAATAGTTAAGGCTTTAGAAGTCAGCGCCGGAAGCATAAAATACAATATAGATACAATAGTTTTTCCATCCTATAAAACGAATAATTGCATCCAATGTGAAAGTAATGGCCATTTCTACGTTCCGGGCAACCTAGGCTTGACTCTAGGGCGTTGCTCCACCAGATCGAATAGTTAGGGCCTTAGAAGTCAGCGCCCGAAGCATAAAATACAATAAAGATACAACAGATTTTCAATCGTATAACAGGAGTAATTGCAGCCAGCCTGAAGGTTATGGTCATTTCTACGTTCCGGGCAACCTAGGCCTCAATATAGGGAGTTGTTCCTCCAGACCGAATAGCTACGGAGTTAGAAGTCAACGCCAGAAGCATAAAATACAATATAAATACAACAACTTTTCCATCGTATAAAATGAATAATTGCAAGCAGCGTGAAAGTCATGGTCACTTCTACCTTCCGTGCAACCTAGGCTCCACTCTAGGGCGTTGCTCCACCAGATGAAATAGTTTGGGCCTTAGAAGTCAACGCACGACGCATAGAATGCAATAAAGATACAACAGTTTTACCATCGTATACATCGAATAATTCGAACCATTGTGAATGTGATAGTCGTTTCTACGTTCCGGGCAACATTGGCCTCAATCTAGGTCGTTGTTACACCAGATCGAATGGTTAGGGCCTAAGACGTCAACGCCAGAGGCATAAAATACAATATAAATACAACAGTTTTTCCATCGTACAAAACAAATAATTGCAACCAGTGTGAAAGTTATATTCATTTCTACGTTCCGGGCAACCTAGGCCTCACCCTAGGCCGTTGTTCCACCAGATCGAATAGTTAGGGCCTAAGAAGTGAACGCCAGAAGCATAAAATGCAATAAAAATACAACAGTTTTTCCATCGTATAGCAGGAATAATTTGCAACCAGTGTGATAGTAGTGGTCATTTCTACGTTCCGGGCAACCCGGGTTTCACTCCAGGGCGTTGCTCCACCAGATCGAATAGTTACGGCCTAAGAAGTCAACGCCAGAAGCATAAAATACAAAATAAATACAACAGCCTTTACACCGTATAAAACGAATAATTGCAACCTGTGTGAAGGTTATGGTCATATCTACGTTCCGGGCTACCTAGGCTTCACTGTCGGGCGTTGCTCCACCAGATCGAAATGTTAGGGCATAAGAAATCAACGCCCGAAGCATAAAATACGATATAAATACAACAGCATTTCCATCGTATTAAATGAATAATTGCAAACAGTGTGAAAGTAGTGGTCATTTCTACTTTCCGGGCAACCTAGGCTTCACCCTAGGCCGTTGTTCCACCAGATTGAATAGTTAGGGCCTTAGAAGTCAATGCCCGAAGCATAAAATGCAATAAAAATACAACAGTTTTTCCATCATATAACAGGAAGAATTGCAACCAGTTTGAAAGTGATGGTCATTTCTACGTTCCGGGCAACATAGGCTTCACTCTAGGGAGTTGCTCCACTAGATCGAATAGTTAGTACCTTAGAAGTCAACGCCAGATGTATAAAATACAAAAGAAATACAACAGTTTTTCCATCGTATAAAACGAATAATTGCAACCAGTATGAAACTTATGGACATTTCTACTTTCCGAGCAACCTAGGCTTCACCCTAGGGCGTTGCTCGAACAGATTGAATAGTTAGGGCCTTAGAAGTCAACACCCGAACCATAAAATGCAAAAAAAATACAAGAGTGTTTCCATCATATATAAGGAATAATTGCAACCAGTTTGAAAGTGATGGCCAATTCTACGTTCCGGGCAACCTAGGTTTCACTCCAGGGCGTTGCTCCACCAGACCGAATAGTTACGGCCTAAGAAGTCAACGCCAGAAGCATAAAATACGATATAAATACAACAGCTTTTCCATCGTATAAAACGAATAATTGCAACCAGTATGAAACTTATGGTCATTTCTACTTTCCGAGCAACCTAGGCTTCACCCTAGGGCGTTGCTCCAATAGATTGAATAGTTAGGGCCTTAGAAGTCAACGCCCGAACCTTAAAATGCAAAAAAAATACAACAGTGTTTCCATCATATATCTGGAATAATTGCAACCAGTTTGAATGTGATGGCCAATTCTACGTTCCGGGCAACCTAGGTTTCACTCCAGGGCGTTGCTCCACCAGACCGAATAGTTACGGCCTAAAAAGTCAACGCCAGAAGCATAAAATACGATATAAATACAACAGCTTGTCCATCGTATAAAACGAATAATTGCAACCAGTATGAAACATATGGTCATTTCTACTTTCCGAGCAAGCTAGGCTTCACCCTAGGTCGTTGATCCAACAGATTGAATAGTTAGGGCCTTAGAAGTCAACGCCCGAAGCATAAGATGCAATAAAAATACAACAGTGTATCCATCATATAACAGGAATAATTGCAACCAGTTTGAAAGTGATGGCCAATTCTACGTTCCGGGCAACCTAGGCTTCACTCTAAGGCGTTGCTCCAACAGATCGAATAGTTAGTGCCTTAGAAGACAACGCCAGAAGCATAAAATACAATATAAATACAACAGTTTTTCCATCGTATAAAACGAATAATTGCAACCAGTATGAAACTCATGGTCATTTCTACTTTCCGAGCAACCTGGGCTTCACCCTAGGCAGTTGCTCCAACAGATTGAATAGTTAGGGCCTTAGAAGTCAACGCCCGAACCATAAAATGCAAAAAAAGTACCACAGTGTTTCCATCATATATCAGGAATAATTGCAACCACTTTGAATGTGATGGCCAATTCTACGTTCCAGGCAACCTAGGCTTCACTCTCGGGCGTTGTTCCACCAGATCGAATAGTAAGGGCCTAAGAAGTCAACGCCCGAAGCATAAAATGTAATAAAAATACAACAGTTTTTCCATCATATAACAGGAAGGATTGCAACCAGTTTGAAAGTGATGGTCATTTCTACGTTCCGGGCAACATAGGCATCACTCTATTGCGTTGCTCCACCAGATCGAATAGTTAGTGCCTTAGAAGTCAACGCCAGAAGCATAAAATACGATATAAATACAACAGTTTTTCCATCGTATGAAACGAATAATTACAACCAGTATGAATCTTATGGACATTTCTACTTTCCGAGCAACCTGGGCTTCACCCTAGGGCGTTGCTCCAACAGATTGAACAGTTAGGGCCTTAGAAGTCAACGCCCGAACCATAAAATGCAAAAAAAATACAACAGTGTTTCCATCATATATCAGGAATAATTGCAACCACTTTGAATGTGATGGCCAATTCTACGTTCCAGGCAACCTAGGCTTCACTCTCGGGCGTTGTTCCACCAGATCGAATAGTAAGGGCCTAAGAAGTCAACGCCAGAAGCATAAAATACAATATAAATATAACAGTTTTTCCATCGTATAAAACGAATAATAGCAACCAGTGTGAAAGTTATGGTCATTTCTACGTTCCGGGCAACCTAGGTTTCACTCTAGGGCGTTGCTCCACCAGATCAAACAGTTAGGGCCTTAGAAGCCAACGCCCGAAGCATTAAATACAAAATAAATAGAACAGTTTTTCCATAGTATAAAACGAATAATTGCTACCAGTGTAAAAGTTATGGTTAGTTCTACGTTCCGGGAAACCTAGGCTTCACCCTAGGCCGTTGTTCCACCAGATTGAATAGTTAGGGCCTTAGAAGTCAATGCCCGAAGCATAAAATGCAATAAAAATACAACAGTTTTTCCATCATATAACAGGAAGAATTGCAACCAGTTTGAAAGTGATGGTCATTTCTACGTTCCGGGCAACATAGGCTTCACTCTAGGGAGTTGCTCCACTAGATCGAATAGTTAGTACCTTAGAAGTCAACGCCAGAAGCATAAAATACAATATAAATACAACAGATTTTCCATCGTATAAAACGAATAATTGCACCCAGTATGAAACTTATGTTCATTTCTACTTTCCGAGCAACCTAGGCTTCACCCTAGGGCGTTGCTCCAACAGATTGAATAGTTAGGACCTTAGAAGTCAACGCCCGAACCATAAAATGCAAAAAAAATACAACAGTGTTTCCATCATATAACAGGAATAATTGCAACCAGTTTGAAAGTGATGGCCAATCCTACGTTCCGGGCAACCTAGGCTTCGCTCTAGGGCGTTGCTCCACCAGATCGAATAGATAGTGCCTTAGAAGTCAACGCCAGAAGCATAAAATACAATATAAATACAACAGTTTTTCCATCGTATAAAACGAATAATTGCAACCAGTATGAAACTTATGGTCATTTCTACTTTCCGAGCAACCTAGGCTTCACCCTAGGGCGTTGCTCCAACAGATTGAATAGTTAGGGCCTTTGAAGTCAACGCCCGAACCATAAAATGCAAAAAAAATACAACAGCGTTTCCATCATATATCAGGAATAATTGCAACCAGTTTGAAAGTGATGGCCAATTCCACGTTCCGGGCAAACTAGGTTTCACTCCAGGGCGTTGCTCCACCAGACCGAATAGTTACGGCCTAAGAAGTCAACGCCAGAAGCATAAAATACGATATAAATACAACAGCTTTTCCATCGTATAAAACGAATAATTGCAATCAGTATGAAACTTATGGTCATTTCTACTTTCCGAGCAACCTGGGCTTCACCCTAGGCCGTTGCTCCAACAGATTGAATAGTTAGGGCCTTAGAAGTCAACGCCCGAACCATAAAATGCAAAAAAAGTACCACAGTGTTTCCATAATATATCAGGAATAATTGCAACCACTTTGAACGTGATGGCCAATTCTACGTTCCAGGCAACCTAGGCTTCACTCTAGGGCGTTGTTCCACCAGATCGAATAGTAAGGGCCTAAGAAGTCAACGCCAGAAGCATAAAATACAATATAAATATACCAGTTTTTCCATAGTATAAAACGAATAATTGCTACCAGTGTAAAAGTTATGGTTATTTCTACGTTCCGGGCAACCTAGGCTTCACCCTAGGCCGTTGTTCCACCAGATTGAATAGTTAGGGCCTTAGAAGTCAATGCCCGAAGCATAAAATGCAATAAAAATACAACAGTTTTTCCATCATATAACAGGAATAATTGCAACCAGTTTGAAAGTGATGGTCATTTCTACGTTCCGGGCAACATAGGCTTCACTCTAGGGAGTTGCTCCACTAGATCGAATAGTTAGTACCTTAGAAGTCAACGCCAGATGTATAAAATACAAAAGAAATACAACAGTTTTTCCATCGTATAAAACGAATAATTGCAACCAGTATGAAACTTATGGACATTTCTACTTTCCGAGCAACCTAGGCTTCACCCTAGGGCGTTGCTCGAACAGATTGAATAGTTAGGGCCTTAGAAGTCAACACCCGAACCATAAAATGCAAAAAAAATACAAGAGTGTTTCCATCATATATAAGGAATAATTGCAACCAGTTTGAAAGTGATGGCCAATTCTACGTTCCGGGCAACCTAGGTTTCACTCCAGGGCGTTGCTCCACCAGACCGAATAGTTACGGCCTAAGAAGTCAACGCCAGAAGCATAAAATACGATATAAATACAACAGCTTTTCCATCGTATAAAACGAATAATTGCAACCAGTATGAAACTTATGGTCATTTCTACTTTCCGAGCAACCTAGGCTTCACCCTAGGGCGTTGCTCCAATAGATTGAATAGTTAGGGCCTTAGAAGTCAACGCCCGAACCTTAAAATGCAAAAAAAATACAACAGTGTTTCCATCATATAACAGGAATAATTGCAACCAGTTTGAAAGTGATGGCCAATCCTACGTTCCGGGCAACCTAGGCTTCGCTCTAGGGCGTTGCTCCACCAGATCGAATAGATAGTGCCTTAGAAGTCAACGCCAGAAGCATAAAATACAATATAAATACAACAGTTTTTCCATCGTATAAAACGAATAATTGCAACCAGTATGAAACTTATGGTCATTTCTACTTTCCGAGCAACCTAGGCTTCACCCTAGGGCGTTGCTCCAACAGATTGAATAGTTAGGGCCTTTGAAGTCAACGCCCGAACCATAAAATGCAAAAAAAATACAACAGCGTTTCCATCATATATCAGGAATAATTGCAACCAGTTTGAAAGTGATGGCCAATTCCACGTTCCGGGCAAACTAGGTTTCACTCCAGGGCGTTGCTCCACCAGACCGAATAGTTACGGCCTAAGAAGTCAACGCCAGAAGCATAAAATACGATATAAATACAACAGCTTTTCCATCGTATAAAACGAATAATTGCAATCAGTATGAAACTTATGGTCATTTCTACTTTCCGAGCAACCTGGGCTTCACCCTAGGCCGTTGCTCCAACAGATTGAATAGTTAGGGCCTTAGAAGTCAACGCCCGAACCATAAAATGCAAAAAAAGTACCACAGTGTTTCCATAATATATCAGGAATAATTGCAACCACTTTGAACGTGATGGCCAATTCTACGTTCCAGGCAACCTAGGCTTCACTCTAGGGCGTTGTTCCACCAGATCGAATAGTAAGGGCCTAAGAAGTCAACGCCAGAAGCATAAAATACAATATAAATATACCAGTTTTTCCATAGTATAAAACGAATAATTGCTACCAGTGTAAAAGTTATGGTTATTTCTACGTTCCGGGCAACCTAGGCTTCACCCTAGGCCGTTGTTCCACCAGATTGAATAGTTAGGGCCTTAGAAGTCAATGCCCGAAGCATAAAATGCAATAAAAATACAACAGTTTTTCCATCATATAACAGGAATAATTGCAACCAGTTTGAAAGTGATGGTCATTTCTACGTTCCGGGCAACATAGGCTTCACTCTAGGGAGTTGCTCCACTAGATCGAATAGTTAGTACCTTAGAAGTCAACGCCAGATGTATAAAATACAAAAGAAATACAACAGTTTTTCCATCGTATAAAACGAATAATTGCAACCAGTATGAAACTTATGGACATTTCTACTTTCCGAGCAACCTAGGCTTCACCCTAGGGCGTTGCTCGAACAGATTGAATAGTTAGGGCCTTAGAAGTCAACACCCGAACCATAAAATGCAAAAAAAATACAAGAGTGTTTCCATCATATATAAGGAATAATTGCAACCAGTTTGAAAGTGATGGCCAATTCTACGTTCCGGGCAACCTAGGTTTCACTCCAGGGCGTTGCTCCACCAGACCGAATAGTTACGGCCTAAGAAGTCAACGCCAGAAGCATAAAATACGATATAAATACAACAGCTTTTCCATCGTATAAAACGAATAATTGCAACCAGTATGAAACTTATGGTCATTTCTACTTTCCGAGCAACCTAGGCTTCACCCTAGGGCGTTGCTCCAATAGATTGAATAGTTAGGGCCTTAGAAGTCAACGCCCGAACCTTAAAATGCAAAAAAAATACAACAGTGTTTCCATCATATATCTGGAATAATTGCAACCAGTTTGAATGTGATGGCCAATTCTACGTTCCGGGCAACCTAGGTTTCACTCCAGGGCGTTGCTCCACCAGACCGAATAGTTACGGCCTAAAAAGTCAACGCCAGAAGCATAAAATACGATATAAATACAACAGCTTGTCCATCGTATAAAACGAATAATTGCAACCAGTATGAAACATATGGTCATTTCTACTTTCCGAGCAAGCTAGGCTTCACCCTAGGTCGTTGATCCAACAGATTGAATAGTTAGGGCCTTAGAAGTCAACGCCCGAAGCATAAGATGCAATAAAAATACAACAGTGTATCCATCATATAACAGGAATAATTGCAACCAGTTTGAAAGTGATGGCCAATTCTACGTTCCGGGCAACCTAGGCTTCACTCTAAGGCGTTGCTCCAACAGATCGAATAGTTAGTGCCTTAGAAGACAACGCCAGAAGCATAAAATACAATATAAATACAACAGTTTTTCCATCGTATAAAACGAATAATTGCAACCAGTATGAAACTCATGGTCATTTCTACTTTCCGAGCAACCTGGGCTTCACCCTAGGCAGTTGCTCCAACAGATTGAATAGTTAGGGCCTTAGAAGTCAACGCCCGAACCATAAAATGCAAAAAAAGTACCACAGTGTTTCCATCATATATCAGGAATAATTGCAACCACTTTGAATGTGATGGCCAATTCTACGTTCCAGGCAACCTAGGGTTCACTCTCGGGCGTTGTTCCACCAGATCGAATAGTAAGGGCCTAAGAAGTCAACGCCCGAAGCATAAAATGTAATAAAAGTACAACAGTTTTTCCATCATATAACAGGAAGGATTGCAACCAGTTTGAAAGTGATGGTCATTTCTACGTTCCGGGCAACATAGGCATCACTCTATTGCGTTGCTCCACCAGATCGAATAGTTAGTGCCTTAGAAGTCAACGCCAGAAGCATAAAATACGATATAAATACAACAGTTTTTCCATCGTATGAAACGAATAATTACAACCAGTATGAATCTTATGGACATTTCTACTTTCCGAGCAACCTGGGCTTCACCCTAGGGCGTTGCTCCAACAGATTGAACAGTTAGGGCCTTAGAAGTCAACGCCCGAACCATAAAATGCAAAAAAAATACAACAGTGTTTCCATCATATATCAGGAATAATTGCAACCACTTTGAATGTGATGGCCAATTCTACGTTCCAGGCAACCTAGGCTTCACTCTCGGGCGTTGTTCCACCAGATCGAATAGTAAGGGCCTAAGAAGTCAACGCCAGAAGCATAAAATACAATATAAATATAACAGTTTTTCCATCGTATAAAACGAATAATAGCAACCAGTGTGAAAGTTATGGTCATTTCTACGTTCCGGGCAACCTAGGTTTCACTCTAGGGCGTTGCTCCACCAGATCAAACAGTTAGGGCCTTAGAAGCCAACGCCCGAAGCATTAAATACAAAATAAATAGAACAGTTTTTCCATAGTATAAAACGAATAATTGCTACCAGTGTAAAAGTTATGGTTAGTTCTACGTTCCGGGAAACCTAGGCTTCACCCTAGGCCGTTGTTCCACCAGATTGAATAGTTAGGGCCTTAGAAGTCAATGCCCGAAGCATAAAATGCAATAAAAATACAACAGTTTTTCCATCATATAACAGGAAGAACTGCAACCAGTTTGAAAGTGATGGTCATTTCTACGTTCCGGGCAACGTAGGCTTCACTCTAGGGCGTTGCTCCACTAGATCGAATAGTTAGTACCTTAGAAGTCAACGCCTGATGCATAAAATACAATATAAATACAACAGTTTTTCCATCGTATAAAACGAATAATTGCAACCAGTATGAAACTTATGGTCATTTCTAATTTCCGAGCAACCTGGGCTTCACCCTAGGCCGTTGCTCCAACAGGTTGAATAGTTAGGGCCTTAGAAGTCAATGCCCGAACCATAAAATGCAAAAAAAATACAACAGTGTTTCCATCATATATCAGGAATAATTGCAACCACTTTGAATGTGTTGGCCAATTCTACGTTCCAGGCAACCTAGGCTTCACTCTCGGGCGTTGTTCCACCAGATCGAATAGTAAGGGCCTAAGAAGTCAACGCCAGATGCATAAAATACAATATAAATATAACAGTTTTTCCATCGTATAAAACGAATAATAGCAACCAGTGTGAAAGTTATGGTCATTTCTGCGTTCCGGGCAACCTAGGCTTCACCCTAGGGCGTTGCTCCAACGGATTGAATAGTTAGGGCCTTAGAAGCCAACGGCCGAAGCATTAAATACAAAATAAATAGAAAAGTTTTTCCATAGTATAAAACGAATAATTGCTACCAGTGTAAAAGTTATGGTTATTTCTACGTTCCGGGCAACCTAGGCTTCACCCTAGGCCGTTGTTCCACCAGATTGAATAGTTAGGGCCTTAGAAGTCAATGCCCGAAGCATAAAATGCAATAAAAATACAACAGTTCTTCCATCATATAACAGGAAGAATTGCAACCAGTTTGAAAGTGATGGTCATTTCTACGTTCCGGTTAACATAGGCTTCACTCTAGGGCGTTGCTCCACTAGATCGAATAGTTAGTACCTTAGAAGTCAACGGCAGATGCATAAAATACAATATAAATACAACAGTTTTTCCATCGTATAAAACGAATAATTGCAACCAGTATGAAACTTATGGTCATTTCTACTTTCCGAGCAACCTAGGCTTCACCCTAGGGCGTTGCTCCAACGGAGTTGAATAGTTAGGGCCTTAGAAGTCAACGACCGAACCATAAAATGCAAAAAAAATAAAGCAGTGTTTCCATCATGTAACAGGTATAATTGCAACCAGTTTGAAATTGATGGCCAATTCTACGTTCCGGGCAACCTAGGCATCACTCTATTGCGTTGCTCCACCAGATCGAATAGTTAGTGCCTTAGAAGTCAACGCCAGAAGCATAAAATACGATATAAATACAACAGTTTTTCCATCGTATAAAACGAATAATTGCAACCAGTATGAATCTTATGGACATTTCTACTTTCCGAGCAACCTGGGCTTCACCCTAGGGCGTTGCTCCAACAGATTGAACAGTTAGGGCCTTACAAGTCAACGCCCGAACCATAAAATGCAAAAAAAATACAACAGTGTTTCCATCATATATCAGGAATAATTGCAACCACTTTGAATGTGATGGCCAATTCTACGTTCCAGGCAACCTAGGCTTCACTCTCGGGCGTTGTTCCACCAGATCGAATAGTAAGGGCCTAAGAAGTCAACGCCAGAAGCATAAAATACGATATAAATATAACAGTTTTTCCATCGTATAAAACGAATAATAGCAACCAGTGTGAAAGTTATGGTCATTTCTACGTTCCGGGCAACCTAGGTTTCACTCTAGGGCGTTGCTCCACCAGATCAAACAGTTAGGGCCTTAGAAGCCAACGGCCGAAGCATTAAATACAAAATAAATAGAACAGTTTTTCCATAGTATAAAACGAACAATTGCTACCAGTGTAAAAGTTATGGTTATTTCTACGTTCCGGGCAACCTAGGCTTCACCCTAGGCCGTTGTTCCACCAGATTGAATAGTTAGGGCCTTAGAAGTCAATACCCGAAGCATAAAATGCAATAAAAATACAACAGTTTTTCCATCATATAACAGGAAGAATTGCAACCAGTTTGAAAGTGATGGTCATTTCTACGTTCCGGTTAACATAGGCTTCACTCTAGGGCGTTGCTCCACTAGATCGAATAGTTAGTACCTTAGAAGTCAACGCCAGATGCATAAAATACAATATAAATACAACAGTTTTTCCATCGTATAAAACGAATAATTGCAACCAGTATGAAACTTATGGTCATTTCTACTTTCCGAGCAACCTAGGCTTCACCCTAGGGCGTTGCTCCAACGCAGTTGAATAGTTAGGGCCTTAGAAGTCAACGACCGAACCATAAAATGCAAAAAAAATAAAGCAGTGTTTCCATCATGTAACAGGTATAATTGCAACCAGTTTGAAAGTGATGGCCAATTCTAACTTCCGGACAACATAGGCTTCACTCTAGGGCGTTGCTCCACCAGATCCAATAGTTAGTGCCTTAGAAGTCAACGCCAGAAGCATAAAATACAAAATAAATACAACAGTTTTTCCATCGTATGAAACGAATAAATGCAACCAGTATGAAACTTATGGTCATTTCTACTTTCCGAGCAACCTGGGCTTCACCTTAGGCCGCTGCTCCAACAGATTGAATAGTTAGGGCCTTAGAAGTCAACGCCCGAACCATAAAATGCAAAAAAAATACAACAGTGTTTCCATCATATATCAGGAATAATTGCAACCACTTTGAATGTGTTGGCCAATTGTACGTTCCAGGCAACCTAGGCTTCACTCTCGGGCGTTGTTCCACCAGATCGAATAGTAAGGGCCTAAGAAGTCAACGCCAGAAGCATAACATACAATATAAATATAACAGTTTTTCCATCGTATAAAACGAATAATAGCAACCAGTGTGAAAGTTATGGTCATTTCTACGTTCCGGGCAACCTAGGTTTCACTCTATGGCGTTGCTGCACCAGATCAAACAGTTAGGGCCTTAGAAGCCAACGGCCGAAGCATTAAATACAAAATAAATAGAACAGTTTTTCCATAGTATAAAACGAACCATTGCTACCAGTGTAAAAGTTATGGTTATTTCTACGTTCCGGGCAACCCAGGCTTCACCCTAGGCCGTTGTTCCACCAGATTGAATAGTTAGGGCCTTAGAAGTCAATGCCCGAAGCATAAAATGCAATAAAAATACAACAGTTCTTCCATCATATAACAGGAAGAATTGCAACCAGTTTGAAAGTGATGGTCATTTCTACGTTCCGGTTAACATAGGCTTCACTCTAGGGCGTTGCTCCACTAGATCGAATAGTTAGTACCTTAGAAGTCAACGCCAGATGCATAAAATACAATATAAATACAACAGTTTTTCCATCGTATAAAACGAATAATTGCAACCAGTATGAAACTTATGGTCATTTCTACTTTCCGAGCAACCTAGGCTTCACCCTAGGGCGTTGCACCAACGGAGTTGAATAGTTAGGGCCTTAGAAGTCAACGACCGAACCATAAAATGCAAAAAAAATAAAGCAGTGTTTCCATCATGTAACAGGTATAATTGCAACCAGTCTGAAATTGATGGCCAATTCTACGTTCCGGGCAACCTAGGCATCTCTCTATTGCGTTGCTCCACCAGATCGAATAGCTAGTGCCTTAGAAGTCAACGCCAGAAGCATAAAATACGATATAAATACAACAGTTTTTCCATCGTATAAAACGAATAATTGCAACCAGTATGAATCTTATGGACATTTCTACTTTCCGAGCAACCTGGGCTTCACCCTAGGGCGTTGCTCCAACAGATTGAACAGTTAGGGCCTTAGAAGTCAACGCCCGAACCATAAAATGCAAAAAAAATACAACAGTGTTTCCATCATATATGAGGAATAATTGCAACCACTTTGAATGTGATGGCCAATTCTACGTTCCAGGCAACCTAGGCTTCACTCTCGGGCGTTGTTCCACCAGATCGAATAGTAAGGGCCTAAGAAGTCAACGCCAGAAGCATAAAATACAATATAAATATAACAGTTTTTCCATCGTATAAAACGAATAATAGCAACCAGTGTGAAAGTTATGGTCATTTCTACGTTCCGGGCAACCTAGGCTTCACTCTAGGGCGTTGCTCCACCAGATCGAATAGTTAGTGCCTTAGAAGTCAACGCCAGAAGCATAAAATACAATATAAATACAACAGTATTTCCATCGTATAAAACGAATAAATGCAACCAGTATGAAACTTATGGTCATGTCTACTTTCCGAGCAACCTAGGCTTCACCCTAGGGCGTTGCTCCAACAGATTGAATAGTTAGGGCCTTAGAAGTCAACGCCCGAAGCATAAAATGCAAAAAAAATACAGCAGTGTTTCCATCATATATCAGGAATAATTGCAACCAGTTTGAAAGTGATGGCCAATTCTACGTTCCGGGCAACCTAGGCTTCTCTCTAGGGCGTTGCTCCAAGAGATTGAATAGTTAGGGCCTTAGAAGCCAACGGCCGAAGCATTAAATACAAAATAAATAGAACAGTTTTTCCATAGTATAAAACGAACAATTGCTACCAGTGTAAAAGTTATGGTTATTTCTACGTTCCGGGCAACCTAGGCTTCACCCTAGGCCGTTGTTCCACCAGATTGAATAGTTAGGGCCTTAGAAGTCAATGCCCGAAGCATAAAATGCAATAAAAATACAACAGTTCTTCCATCATATAACAGGAAGAATTGCAACCAGTTTGAAAGTGATGGTCATTTCTACGTTCCGGTTAACATAGGCTTCACTCTAGGGCGTTGCTCCACTAGATCGAATAGTTAGTACCTTAGAAGTCAACGCCAGATGCATAAAATACAATATAAATACAACAGTTTTTCCATCGTATAAAACGAATAATTGCAACCAGTATGAAACTTATGGTCATTTCTACTTTCCGAGCAACCTAGGCTTCACCCTAGGGCGTTGCTCCAACGGAGTTGAATAGTTAGGGCCTTAGAAGTCAACGACCGAACCATAAAATGCAAAAAAAATAAAGCAGTGTTTCCATCATGTAACAGGTATAATTGCAACCAGTTTGAAATTGATGGCCAATTCTACGTTCCGGGCAACCTAGGCATCACTCTATTGCGTTGCTCCACCAGATCGAATAGCTAGTGCCTTAGAAGTCAACGCCAGAAGCATAAAATACGATATAAATACAACAGTTTTTCCATCGTATAAAACGAATAATTGCAACCAGTATGAATCTTATGGACATTTCTACTTTCCGAGCAACCTGGGCTTCACCCTAGGGCGTTGCTCCAACAGATTGAACAGTTAGGGCCTTAGAAGTCAACGCCCGAACCATAAAATGCAAAAAAAATACAACAGTGTTTCCATCATATATGAGGAATAATTGCAACCACTTTGAATGTGATGGCCAATTCTACGTTCCAGGCAACCTAGGCTTCACTCTCGGGCGTTGTTCCACCAGATCGAATAGTAAGGGCCTAAGAAGTCAACGCCAGAAGCATAAAATACAATATAAATATAACAGTTTTTCCATCGTATAAAACGAATAATAGCAACAAGTGTGAAAGTTATGGTCATTTCTACGTTCCGGGCAACCTAGGCTTCACTCTAGGGCGTTGCTCCACCAGATCGAATAGTTAGTGCCTTAGAAGTCAACGCCAGAAGCATAAAATACAATATAAATACAACAGTATTTCCATCGTATAAAACGAATAAATGCAACCAGTATGAAACTTATGGTCATTTCTACTTTCCGAGCAACCTAGGCTTCACCCTAGGGCGTTGCTCCAACAGATTGAATAGTTAGGGCCTTAGAAGTCAACGCCCGAAGCATAAAATGCAAAAAAAATACAGCAGTGTTTCCATCATATATCAGGAATAATTGCAACCAGTTTGAAAGTGATGGCCAATTCTACGTTCCGGGCAACCTAGGCTTCTCTCTAGGGCGTTGCTCCAAGAGATTGAATAGTTAGGGCCTTAGAAGTCAACGCCCGAAGCATTAAATACAAAATAATTAGAACAGTTTTTCCATAGTATAAAACGAATAATTGCTACCAGTGTAAAAGTTATGGTTATTTCTACTTTCCGGGCAACCTAGGCTTCACCCTAGGCCATTGTTCCACCAGATTGAATAGTTAGGGCCTTAGAAGTCAATGCCCGAAGCATAAATTCAATAAAAATACAGCAGTGTTTCCATCATATATCAGGAATAATTGCAACCACTTTGAATGTGATGGCCAATTCTACGTTCCAGGCAACCTAGGCTTCACTCTAGGGCGTTGCTCCACCAGATCGAATAGTTAGTGCCTTAGAAGTCAACGCCAGAAGCATAAAATACAATATAAATACAAGAGTTTTTCCATCGTATAAAACGAATAATTGCAACCAGTATGAAACTTATGCTCATTTCTACTTTCCGAGCAAGCTAGGCTTCACCCTAGGGCGTTGCTCCAACAGATTGAATAGTTAGGGCCTTAGAAGTCAACGCCCGAAGCATAAAATGCAATAAAAATACAACAGTGTATCCATCATATAACAGGAATAATTGCAACTAGTTTGAAAGTGATGGCCAATTCTACGTTCCGGGCAACCTAGGCTTCACTCTATTGCGTTGCTCCACCAGATCGAATAGTTAGTGCCTTAGAAGTCAACGCCAGAAGCATAAAATACAGTATAAATACAACAGTTTTTCCATCGTATAAAACGAATAATTGCAACCAGTATGAAACTTATGGACATTTCTACTTTCCGAGCAACCTAGACTTCAGCCTAGGGCGTTGCTCCAACAGATTGAATAGTTAGGGCCTTAGAAGTCAACGCCCGAACCATAAAATGCAACAAAAATACAACAGTTTTTCCATCATATAACAGGAATAATTGCAACCAGTTTGAAACTTATGGTCATTTCTACTTTCCGAGCAAGCTAGACTTCACCCTAGGGCGTTGCTCCAACAGATTGAATAGTTAGGGCCTTAGAAGTCAATGCCCGAAGCATGAAATGCAACAAAAATACAACAGTTTTTCCATCATATAACAGGAATAATTGCAACCAGTTTGAAAGTGATGGTCATTTCTACGTTCCGCACAACCTAGGTTTCACTCTAGGTCGTTGCTCCACCAGATCAAACAGTTAGGGCCTTAGAAGCCAACGCCCGAAGCATTAAATACAAAATAAATAGAACAGTTTTTCCATAGTATAAAACGAATAATTGCTTCCAGTGTAAAAGTTATGGTTATTTCTACGTTCCGGGTAACCTAGGCTTCACCCTAGGCCGTTGTTCCACCAGATTGAATAGTTAGGGCCTTAGAAGTCAATGCCCGAAGCATAAAATGCAATAAAAATACAACAGTTTTTCCATCATATAACAGGAAGAATTGCAACCAGTTTGAAAGTGATGATCATTTCTACGTTCCGGGCAACATAGGCTTCACTCTAGGGCGTTGCTCCAGTAGATCGAATAGTTAGTACCTTAGAAGTCAACGCCAGATGCATAAAATACAATATAAATACAACAGTTTTTCCATCGTATAAAACGAATAATTGCAACCAGTATGAAACTTATGGACATTTCTACTTTCCGAGCAACCTAGGCTTCACCCTAGGGCGTTGCTCCAACAGATTGAACAGTTAGGGCCTTAGAAGTCAACGCCCGAACCATAAAATGCAAAAAAAATACAACAGTGTTTCCATCATATATCAGGAATAATTGCAACCAGTATGAAAGTGATGGCCAATTCTACGTTCCGGGAACCCTAGGCTTCACTCTAGGGCGTTGCTCCACCAGATCGAATAGTTAGTGCCTTAGAAGTCAACGCCAGAAGCATAAAATACAATATAAATACAAGAGTTTTTCCATCGTATAAAACGAATAATTGCAACCAGTATGAAACTTATGCTCATTTCTACTTTCCCAGCAACCTAGGCTTCACCCTAGGGCGTTGCTCCAACAGATTGAATGGTTAGGGCCTTAGAAGTCAACGCCCGAACCATAAAATGCAAAAAAAATACAACAGTGTTTCCATCATATATCAGGAATAATTGCAACCAGTTTGAGAGTGATGGCCAATTCTACGTTCCAGGCAACCTAGGCTTCACCCTAGGGCGTTGCTCCAACAGATTGAATAGTTAGGGCCTTAGAAGTCAATGCCCGAAGCATAAAATGCAAGAAAAATACAACAGTTTTTCCATCATATAACAGGAATAATTGCAACCAGTTTGAAAGTGATGGTCATTTATACGTTCGGGCAACATAGGCTTAACTATAGGGCGTTGCTCCACTAGATCGAATAGTTAGTACCTTAGAAGTCAACGCCAGATGAATAAAGTACAATATAAATGCATCAGTTTTTCCATCGTATAAAACGAATAATTGCAACCAGTATGAAGGTTAACGTCATTTCTACTTTCCGGGCAACCTAGGCTTCTCCCTAGGGCGTCGCTCCACCAGATCGAATAGTTAGTGCCTTAGAAGTCAAGGTCAGAAGCATAAAATACAATATAAATACAACAGTTTTTCCATCGTATAAAAGGAATAATTGCAACCAGTTTGAAAGTGATGGCCAATTCTAACTTCCGGACAACATAGGCTTCACTCTAGGGCGTTGCTCCACCAGATCCAATAGTTAGTGCCTTAGAAGTCAACGCCAGAAGCATAAAATACCATATAAATACAACAGTTTTTCCATCGTATAAAACGAATAATTGCAACCAGTATGAAACTTATGGTCATTTCTACTTTCCGAGCAAGCTAGGCTTCACCCTAGGGCGTTGCTCCAACAGATTGAATAGTTAGGGCCTTAGAAGTCAACGCCCGAACCATAAAATGGAAAAAAAATACCACAGTGTTTCCATCATATAACAGGAATAATTGCAACCAGTTTGAAAGTGATGGCCAATTCTACGTTCCGGGCAACCTAGGCTTCACTCTATTGCGTTGCTCCACCAGATCGAACAGTTAGTGCCTTAGAAGTCAACGCCAGAAGCATAAAATACAGTATAAATACAACAGCTTTTCCATCGTATAAAACGAATAATTGCAACCAGTATGAAACTTATGGACATTTCTACTTTCCGAGCAACCTAGGCTTCACCCTAGGGCGTTGCTCCAACAGATTGAATATTTAGGGCCTTAGAAGTCAACGCCCGAACCATAAAATGCAAAAAAAATACCAGTGTTTCCATCATATAACAGGAATAATTGCAACGAGTTTGAAAGTGATGGTCAATTTTACGTTCCGGGTAACCTAGGCTTCAGTCTATTGCGTTGCTCCACAAGATCGAATAGTTAGTGCCTTAGAAGTCAACGCCAGAAGCATAAAATACAAAATAAATACAACAGTTTTTCCATCGTATAAAACGAATAATTGCAACCAGTATGAAACTTATGGACATTTCTACATTCCGAGCAACCTAGGCTTCACCCTAGGGCGTTGCTCCAACAGATTGAACAGTTAGGGCCTTAGAAGTCAACGCCCGAACCATAAAATGCAAGAAAAATACAACAGTGTTTCCATCATATAACAGGAATAATTGCAACCAGTTTGAAAATGATGGCCAATTCTACGTTCCGGGCAACCTAGGCTTCACTCCAGGGCGTTGCTCCATCAGATCGAATAGTTAGTGCCTAAGAAGTCAACGCCAAGAGCATAAAATACGATATAAATACAACAGCTTTTCCATCGTATAAAACGAATAATTGCAACCAGTATGAAACTTATGGTCATTTCTACTTTCCGAGCAAGCTAGGCTTCACCCTAGGGCGTTGCTCCAACAGATTGAATAGTTAGGGCCTTAGAAGTCAACGCCCGAAGCATAAAATGCAATAAAAATACAACAGTGTATCCATCATATAACAGGAATAATTGCAACTAGTTTGAAAGTGATGGCCAATTCTACGTTCCGGGCAACCTAGGCTTCACTCTATTGCGTTGCTCCACCAGATCGAATAGTTAGTGCCTTAGAAGTCAACGCCAGAAGCATAAAATACAGTATAAATACAACAGTTTTTCCATCGTATAAAACGAATAATTGCAACCAGTATGAAACTTATGGACATTTCTACTTTCCGAGCAACCTAGGCTTCAGCCTAGGGCGTTGCTCCAACAGATTGAATAGTTAGGGCCTTAGAAGTCAACGCCCGAACCATAAAATGCAAAAAAAATACCAGTGTTTCCATCATATAACAGGAATAATTGCAACCAGTTTGAAAGTGATGGTCAATTCAACGTTCCGGGCAACCTAGGCTTCACTCTATTGCGTTGCTCCACAAGATCGAATAGTTAGTGCCTTAGAAGTCAACGCCAGAAGCATAAAATACAAAATAAATACAACAGTTTTTCCATCGTATAAAACGAATAATTGCAACCAGTATGAAACTTATGGACATTTCTACTTTCCGAGCAACCTAGGCTTCACCCTAAGGCGTTGCTTCAACAGATTGAACAGTTAGGGTCTTAGAAGTCAACGCCCGAACCATAAAATGCAAGAAAAATACAACAGTGTTTCCATCATATATCAGGAATAATTGCAACCAGTTTGAAAATGATGGCCAATTCTACATTCCGGGCAACCTAGGTTTCACTCCAGGGCGTAGCTCCACCAGACCGAATAGTTACGGCCTAAGAAGTCAACACCAGGAGCATAAAATACGATATAAATACAACAGCTTTTCCATCGTATAAAACGAATAATTGCAACCAGTATGAAACTTATGGTCATTTCTACTTTCCGAGCAAGCTAGACTTCACCCTAGGGCGTTGGTCCAGCAGATTGAATAGTTAGGGCCTTAGAAGTCAACGCCCGAAGCATAAAATGCAATAAAAATACAACAGTGTATCCATCATATAACAGGAATAATTGCAACCAGTTTGAAAGCGATGGCCAATTCTACGTTCCGGGCAACCTAGGCTTCACTCTATTGCGTTGCTCCACCAGATCGAATAGTTAGTGCCTTAGAAGTCAACGCCAGAAGCATAAAATACAGTATAAATACAACAGTTTTTCCATCGTATAAAACGAATAATTGCAACCAGTATGAAACTTATGGACATTTCTACTTTCCGAGCAACCTAGGCTTCACCCTAGGGCGTTGCTCCAACAGATTGAATAGTTAGGGCCTTAGAAGTCAACGCCCGAACCATAAAATGCAACAAAAATACAACAGTTTTTCCATCATATAACAGGAATAATTGCAACCAGTTTGAAACTTATGGTCATTTCTACTTTCCGAGCAAGCTAGGCTTCACCCTAGGGCGTTGCTCCAACAGATTGAATAGTTAGGGCCTTAGAAGTCAATGCCCGAAGCATGAAATGCAACAAAAATACAACAGTTTTTCCATCATATAACAGGAATAATTGCAACCAGTTTGAAAGTGATGGTCATTTCTATGTTCCGGGCAACCTAGGTTTCACTCTAGGGCGTTGCTCCACCAGATCAAACAGTTAGGGCCTTAGAAACCAACGCCCGAAGCATTAAATACAAAATAAATAGAACAGTTTTTCCATAGTATAAAACGAATAATTGCTACCAGTGTAAAAGTTATGGTTATTTCTACGTTCCGGGTAACCTAGGCTTCACCCTAGGCCGTTGTTCCACCAGATCAAACAGTTAGGGCCTTAGAAGTCAACGCCCGAACCATAAAATGCAAAAAAAATACCAGTGTTTCCATCATATAACAGGAATAATTGCAACGAGTTTGAAAGTGATGGTCAATTCTACGTTCCGGGCAACCTAGGCTTCACTCTATTGCGTTGCTCCACAAGATCGAATAGTTAGTGCCTTAGAAGTCAACGCCAGAAGCATAAAATACAAAATAAATACAACAGTTTTTCCATCGTATAAAACGCATAATTGCAACCAGTATGAAACTTATGGACATTTCTACTTTCCGAGCAACCTAGGCTTCACCCTAGGGCGTTGCTCCAACAGATTGAACAGTTAGGGCCTTAGAAGTCAACGCCCGAACCATAAAATGCAAGAAAAATACAAAAGTGTTTCCATCATATAACAGGAAGAATTGCAACCAGTTTGAAAGTGATGGTCATTTCTACGTTCCGGGCAACATAGGCTTCACTCTAGGGCGTTGCTCCACTAGATCGAATAGTTAGTACCTTAGAAGTCAACGCCAGATGCATAAAATACAATATAAATACAACAGTTTTTCCATCGTATAAAACCAATAATTGCAACCAGTATGAAACTTATGCTCATTTCTACTTTCCCAGCAACCTAGGCTTCACCCTAGGGCGTTGCTCCAACAGATTGAATGGTTAGGGCCTTAGAAGTCAACGCCCGAACCATAAAATGCAAAAAAAATACAACAGTGTTTCCATCATATATCAGGAATAATTGCAACCAGTTTGAGAGTGATGGCCAATTCTACGTTCCAGGCAACCTAGGCTTCACCCTAGGGCGTTGCTCCAACAGATTGAATAGTTAGGGCCTTAGAAGTCAATGCCCGAAGCATCAAATGCAACAAAAATACAACAGTTTTTCCATCATATAACAGGAATAATTGCAACCAGTTTGAAAGTGATGGTCATTTATACGTTCGGGCAACATAGGCTTCACTATAGGGCGTTGCTCCACTAGATCGAATAGTTAGTACCTTAGAAGTCAACGCCAGATGAATAAAATACAATATAAATACAACAGTTTTTCCATCGTATAAAACGAATAACTGCAACCAGTATGAAGGTTAACGTCATTTCTACTTTCCGGGCAACCTAGGCTTCTCCCTAGGGCGTCGCTACACCAGATCGAATAGTTAGTGCCTTAGAAGTCAAGGTCAGAAGCATAAAATACAATATAAATACAACAGTTTTTCCATCGTATAAAAGGAATAATTGCAACCAGTTTGAAAGTGATGGCCAATTCTAACTTCCGGACAACATAGGCTTCACTCTAGGGCGTTGCTCCACCAGATCCAATAGTTAGTGCCTTAGAAGTCAACGCCAGAAGCATAAAATACTATATAAATACAACAGTTTTTCCATCGTATAAAACGAATAATTGCAACCAGTATGAAACTTATGGTCATTTCTACTTTCCGAGCAAGCTAGGCTTCACCCTAGGGCGTTGCTCCAACAGATTGAATAGTGAGGGCCTTAGAAGTCAACGCCCGAACCATAAAATGGAAAAAAAATACCACAGTGTTTCCATCATATAACAGGAATAATTGCAACCAGTTTGAAAGTGATGGCCAATTCTACGTTCCGGGCAACCTAGGCTTCACTCTATTGCGTTGCTCCACCAGATCGAATAGTTAGTGCCTTAGAAGTCAACGCCAGAAGCATAAAATACAGTATAAATACAACAGCTTTTCCATCGTATAAAACGAATATTTGCAACCAGTATGAAACTTATGGACATTTCTACTTTCCGAGCAACCTAGGCTTCACCCTAGGGCGTTGCTCCAACAGATTGAATATTTAGGGCCTTAGAAGTCAACGCCCGAACCATAAAATGCAAAAAAAATACCAGTGTTTCCATCATATAACAGGAATAATTGCAACGAGTTTGAAAGTGATGGTCAATTCTACGTTCCGGGCAACCTAGGCTTCACTCTATTGCGTTGCTCCACAAGATCGAATAGTTAGTGCCTTAGAAGTCAACGCCAGAAGCATAAAATACAAAATAAATACAACAGTTTTTCCATCGTATAAAACGCATAATTGCAACCAGTATGAAACTTATGGACATTTCTACTTTCCGAGCAACCTAGGCTTCACCCTAGGGCGTTGCTCCAACAGATTGAACAGTTAGGGCCTTAGAAGTCAACGCCCGAACCATAAAATGCAAGAAAAATACAAAAGTGTTTCCATCATATAACAGGAATAATTGCAACCAGTTTGAAAATGATGGCCAATTCTACGTTCCGGGCAACCTAGGCTTCACTCTAGGGCGTTGCTCCATCAGATCGAATAGTTAGTGCCTAAGAAGTCAACGCCAAGAGCATAAAATACGATATAAATACAACAGCTTTTCCATCGTATAAAACGAATAATTGCAACCAGTATGAAACTTATGGTCATTTCTACTTTCCGAGCAAGCTAGGCTTCACCCTAGGGCGTTGCTCCAACAGATTGAATAGTTAGGGCCTTAGAAGTCAACGCCCGAAGCATAAAATGCAATAAAAATACAACAGTGTATCCATCATATAACAGGAATAATTGCAACTAGTTTGAAAGTGATGGCCAATTCTACGTTCCGGGCAACCTAGGCTTCACTCTATTGCGTTGCTCCACCAGATCGAATAGTTAGTGCCTTAGAAGTCAACGCCAGAAGCATAAAATACAGTATAAATACAACAGTTTTTCCATCGTATAAAACGAATAATTGCAACCAGTATGAAACTTATGGACATTTCTACTTTCCGAGCAACCTAGGCTTCACCCTAGGGCGTTGCTCCAACAGATTGAATAGTTAGGGCCTTAGAAGTCAACGCCCGAACCATAAAATGCAAAAAAAATACCAGTGTTTCCATCATATAACAGGAATAATTGCAACCAGTTTGAAAGTGATGGTCAATTCTACGTTCCGGGCAACCTAGGCTTCACTCTATTGCGTTGCTCCACAAGATCGAATAGTTAGTGCCTTAGAAGTCAACGCCAGAAGCATAAAATACAAAATAAATACAACAGTTTTTCCATCGTATAAAACGAATAATTGCAACCAGTATGAAACTTATGGTCATTTCTACTTTCCGAGCAAGCTAGACTTCACCCTAGGGCGTTGGTCCAGCAGATTGAATAGTTAGGGCCTTAGAAGCCAACGCCCGAAGCATAAAATGCAATAAAAATACAACAGTGTATCCATCATATAACAGGAATAATTGCAACCAGTTTGAAAGCGATGGCCAATTCTACGTTCCGGGCAACATAGGCTTCACTCTAGGGCGTTGCTCCACCAGATCGAATAGTTAGTGCCTTAGAAGTCAACGCCAGAAGCATAAAATACAGTATAAATACAACAGTTTTTCCATCGTATAAAACGAATAATTGCAACCAGTATGAAACTTATGGACATTTCTACTTTCCGAGCAACCTAGGCTTCACCCTAGGGCGTTGCTCCAACAGATTGAATAGTTAGGGCCTTAGAAGTCAACGCCCGAACCATAAAATGCAAAAAAAATACCAGTGTTTCCATCATATAACAGGAATAATTGCAACCAGTTTGAAAGTGATGGTCAATTCTACGTTCCGGGCAACCTAGGCTTCACTCTATTGCGTTGCTCCACAAGATCGAATAGTTAGTGCCTTAGAAGTCAACGCCAGAAGCATAAAATACAAAATAAATACAACAGTTTTTCCATCGTATAAAACGAATAATTGCAACCAGTATGAAACTTATGGTCATTTCTACTTTCCGAGCAAGCTAGACTTCACCCTAGGGCGTTGGTCCAGCAGATTGAATAGTTAGGGCCTTAGAAGCCAACGCCCGAAGCATAAAATGCAATAAAAATACAACAGTGTATCCATCATATAACAGGAATAATTGCAACCAGTTTGAAAGCGATGGCCAATTCTACGTTCCGGGCAACATAGGCTTCACTCTAGGGCGTTGCTCCTCCAGATCGAATAGTTAGTGCCTAAGAAGTCAACGCCAAGAGCATAAAATACGATATAAATACAAAAGCTTTTCCATCGTATAAAACGAATAATTGCAACCAGTATGAATCTTATGGTCATTTCTACTTTCCGAGCAAGCTAGGCTTCACCCTAGGGCGTTGCTCCAACAGATTGAATAGCTAGGGCCTTAGGAGTCAACGCCCGAAGCATAAAATGCAATAAAAATACAACAGTGTATCCATCATATAACAGGAATAACTGCAACTAGTTTGAAAGTGATGGCCAATTCTACGTTCCGGGCAACCTAGGCTTCACTCTATTGCGTTGCTCCACCAGATCGAATAGTTAGTGCCGTAGAAGTCAACGCCAGAAGCATAAAATACAGTATAAATACAACAGTTTTTCAATCGTATAAAACGAATAATTGCAACCAGTATGAAACTTATGGACATTTCTACTTTCCGAGCAACCTAGGCTTCACCCTAGGCCGTTGTTCCACCAGATTGAATAGTTAGGGCCTTAGAAGTCAATGCCCGAAGCATAAAATGCAATAAAAATACAACAGTTTTTCCATCATATAACAGGAATAATTGCAACGAGTTTGAAAGTGATGGTCAATTCTACGTTCCGGGCAACCTAGGCTTCACTCTATTGCGTTGCTCCACAAGATCGAATAGTTAGTGCCTTAGAAGTCAACGCCAGAAGCATAAAATACAAAATAAATACAACAGTTTTTCCATCGTATAAAACGCATAATTGCAACCAGTATGAAACTTATGGACATTTATACTTTCCGAGCAACCTAGGCTTCACCCTAGGGCGTTGCTCCAACAGATTGAACAGTTAGGGCCTTAGAAGTCAACGCCCGAACCATAAAATGCAAAAAAAATACCAGTGTTTCCATCATATAACAGGAATAATTGCAACCAGTTTGAAAGCGATGGCCAATTCTACGTTCCGGGCAACATAGGCTTCACTCTAGGGCGTTGCTCCTCCAGATCGAATAGTTAGTGCCTAAGAAGTCAACGCCAAGAGCATAAAATACGATATAAATACAAAAGCTTTTCCATCGTATAAAACGAATAATTGCAACCAGTATGAATCTTATGGTCATTTCTACTTTCCGAGCAAGCTAGGCTTCACCCTAGGGCGTTGCTCCAACAGATTGAATAGCTAGGGCCTTAGGAGTCAACGCCCGAAGCATAAAATGCAATAAAAATACAACAGTGTATCCATCATATAACAGGAATAACTGCAACTAGTTTGAAAGTGATGGCCAATTCTACGTTCCGGGCAACCTAGGCTTCACTCTATTGCGTTGCTCCACCAGATCGAATAGTTAGTGCCGTAGAAGTCAACGCCAGAAGCATAAAATACAGTATAAATACAACAGTTTTTCAATCGTATAAAACGAATAATTGCAACCAGTATGAAACTTATGGACATTTCTACTTTCCGAGCAACCTAGGCTTCACCCTAGGCCGTTGTTCCACCAGATTGAATAGTTAGGGCCTTAGAAGTCAATGCCCGAAGCATAAAATGCAATAAAAATACAACAGTTTTTCCATCATATAACAGGAATAATTGCAACGAGTTTGAAAGTGATGGTCAATTCTACGTTCCGGGCAACCTAGGCTTCACTCTATTGCGTTGCTCCACAAGATCGAATAGTTAGTGCCTTAGAAGTCAACGCCAGAAGCATAAAATACAAAATAAATACAACAGTTTTTCCATCGTATAAAACGCATAATTGCAACCAGTATGAAACTTATGGACATTTATACTTTCCGAGCAACCTAGGCTTCACCCTAGGGCGTTGCTCCAACAGATTGAACAGTTAGGGCCTTAGAAGTCAACGCCCGAACCATAAAATGCAAAAAAAATACCAGTGTTTCCATCATATAACAGGAATAATTGCAACCAGTTTGAAAGTGATGGTCAATTCTACGTTCCGGGCAACCTAGGCTTCACTCTATTGCGTTGCTCCACAAGATCGAATAGATAGTGCCTTAGAAGTCAACGCCAGAAGCATAAAATACAAAATAAATACAACAGTTTTTCCATCGTATAAAACGAATAATTGCAACCAGTATGAAACTTATGGACATTTCTACTTTCCGAGCAACCTAGGCTTCACCCTAAGGCGTTGCTTCAACAGATTGAACAGTTAGGGCCTTAGAAGTCAACGCCCGAACCATAAAATGCAAGAAAAATACAACAGTGTTTCCATCATATATCAGGAATGATTGCAACCAGTTTGAAAATGATGGCCAATTCTACATTCCGGGCAACCTAGGTTTCACTCCAGGGCGTTGCTCCACCAGACCGAATAGTTAGTGCCTTAGAAGTCAACGCGCGAAGCATAAAATGCAATAAAAATACAACAGCTTTCAATCGTATAAAACGAATAATTGCAACCAGTATGAAACTTATGGACATTCCTACTTTCGGAGCAACCTAGGCTTCACCCTAGGGCGTTGCCCCAACAGATTGAATAGTTGGGGCCTTAGAAGTCAACGCACGAAGCATAAAATGGAAAAAAAATACCACAGTGTTTCCATCATATAACAGGAATAATTGCAACCAGTTTGAAAGTGATGGCCAATTCTACGTTCCGGGCAACCTAGGCTTCACTCTATTGCGTTGCTCCACCAGATCGAATAGTTAGTGCCTTAGAAGTCAACGCCAGAAGCATAAAATACAGTATAAATACAACAGCTTTTCCATCGTATAAAACGAATATTTGCAACCAGTATGAAACTTATGGACATTTCTACTTTCCGAGCAACCTAGGCTTCACCCTAGGGCGTTGCTCCAACAGATTGAATATTTAGGGCCTTAGAAGTCAACGCCCGAACCATAAAATGCAAAAAAAATACCAGTGTTTCCATCATATAACAGGAATAATTGCAACGAGTTTGAAAGTGATGGTCAATTCTACGTTCCGGGCAACCTAGGCTTCACTCTATTGCGTTGCTCCACAAGATCGAATAGTTAGTGCCTTAGAAGTCAACGCCAGAAGCATAAAATACAAAATAAATACAACAGTTTTTCCATCGTATAAAACGCATAATTGCAACCAGTATGAAACTTATGGACATTTCTACTTTCCGAGCAACCTAGGCTTCACCCTAGGGCGTTGCTCCAACAGATTGAACAGTTAGGGCCCTAGAAGTCAACGCCCGAACCATAAAATGCAAGAAAAATACAAAAGTGTTTCCATCATATAACAGGAATAATTGCAACCAGTTTGAAAATGATGGCCAATTCTACGTTCCGGGCAACCTAGGCTTCACTCTAGGGCGTTGCTCCATCAGATCGAATAGTTAGTGCCTAAGAAGTCAACGCCAAGAGCATAAAATACGATATAAATACAACAGCTTTTCCATCGTATAAAACGAATAATTGCAACCAGTATGAAACTTATGGTCATTTCTACTTTCCGAGCAAGCTAGGCTTCACCCTAGGGCGTTGCTCCAACAGATTGAATAGTTAGGGCCTTAGAAGTCAACGCCCGAAGCATAAAATGCAATAAAAATACAACAGTGTATCCATCATATAACAGGAATAATTGCAACTAGTTTGAAAGTGGTGGCCAATTCTACGTTCCGGGCAACCTAGGCTTCACTCTATTGCGTTGCTCCACCAGATCGAATAGTTAGTGCCTTAGAAGTCAACGCCAGAAGCATAAAATACAGTATAAATACAACAGTTTTTCCATCGTATAAAACGAATAATTGCAACCAGTATGAAACTTATGGACATTTCTACTTTCCGAGCAACCTAGGCTTCACCCTAGGGCGTTGCTCCAACAGATTGAATAGTTAGGGCCTTAGAAGTCAACGCCCGAACCATAAAATGCAAAAAAAATACCAGTGTTTCCATCATATAACAGGAATAATTGCAACCAGTTTGAAAGTGATGGTCAATTCTACGTTCCGGGCAACCTAGGCTTCACTCTATTGCGTTGCTCCACAAGATCGAATAGTTAGTGCCTTAGAAGTCAACGCCAGAAGCATAAAATACAAAATAAATACAACAGTTTTTCCATCGTATAAAACGAATAATTGCAACCAGTATGAAACTTATGGTCATTTCTACTTTCCGAGCAAGCTAGACTTCACCCTAGGGCGTTGGTCCAGCAGATTGAATAGTTAGGGCCTTAGAAGCCAACGCCCGAAGCATAAAATGCAATAAAAATACAACAGTGTATCCATCATATAACAGGAATAATTGCAACCAGTTTGAAAGCGATGGCCAATTCTACGTTCCGGGCAACATAGGCTTCACTCTAGGGCGTTGCTCCACCAGATCGAATAGTTAGTGCCTTAGAAGTCAACGCCAGAAGCATAAAATACAGTATAAATACAACAGTTTTTCCATCGTATAAAACGAATAATTGCAACCAGTATGAAACTTATGGACATTTCTACTTTCCGAGCAACCTAGGCTTCACCCTAGGGCGTTGCTCCAACAGATTGAATAGTTAGGGCCTTAGAAGTCAACGCCCGAACCATAAAATGCAAAAAAAATACCAGTGTTTCCATCATATAACAGGAATAATTGCAACCAGTTTGAAAGTGATGGTCAATTCTACGTTCCGGGCAACCTAGGCTTCACTCTATTGCGTTGCTCCACAAGATCGAATAGTTAGTGCCTTAGAAGTCAACGCCAGAAGCATAAAATACAAAATAAATACAACAGTTTTTCCATCGTATAAAACGAATAATTGCAACCAGTATGAAACTTATGGTCATTTCTACTTTCCGAGCAAGCTAGACTTCACCCTAGGGCGTTGGTCCAGCAGATTGAATAGTTAGGGCCTTAGAAGCCAACGCCCGAAGCATAAAATGCAATAAAAATACAACAGTGTATCCATCATATAACAGGAATAATTGCAACCAGTTTGAAAGCGATGGCCAATTCTACGTTCCGGGCAACATAGGCTTCACTCTAGGGCGTTGCTCCTCCAGATCGAATAGTTAGTGCCTAAGAAGTCAACGCCAAGAGCATAAAATACGATATAAATACAAAAGCTTTTCCATCGTATAAAACGAATAATTGCAACCAGTATGAATCTTATGGTCATTTCTACTTTCCGAGCAAGCTAGGCTTCACCCTAGGGCGTTGCTCCAACAGATTGAATAGCTAGGGCCTTAGGAGTCAACGCCCGAAGCATAAAATGCAATAAAAATACAACAGTGTATCCATCATATAACAGGAATAACTGCAACTAGTTTGAAAGTGATGGCCAATTCTACGTTCCGGGCAACCTAGGCTTCACTCTATTGCGTTGCTCCACCAGATCGAATAGTTAGTGCCGTAGAAGTCAACGCCAGAAGCATAAAATACAGTATAAATACAACAGTTTTTCAATCGTATAAAACGAATAATTGCAACCAGTATGAAACTTATGGACATTTCTACTTTCCGAGCAACCTAGGCTTCACCCTAGGCCGTTGTTCCACCAGATTGAATAGTTAGGGCCTTAGAAGTCAATGCCCGAAGCATAAAATGCAATAAAAATACAACAGTTTTTCCATCATATAACAGGAATAATTGCAACGAGTTTGAAAGTGATGGTCAATTCTACGTTCCGGGCAACCTAGGCTTCACTCTATTGCGTTGCTCCACAAGATCGAATAGTTAGTGCCTTAGAAGTCAACGCCAGAAGCATAAAATACAAAATAAATACAACAGTTTTTCCATCGTATAAAACGCATAATTGCAACCAGTATGAAACTTATGGACATTTATACTTTCCGAGCAACCTAGGCTTCACCCTAGGGCGTTGCTCCAACAGATTGAACAGTTAGGGCCATAGAAGTCAACGCCCGAACCATAAAATGCAAAAAAAATACCAGTGTTTCCATCATATAACAGGAATAATTGCAACCAGTTTGAAAGTGATGGTCAATTCTACGTTCCGGGCAACCTAGGCTTCACTCTATTGCGTTGCTCCACAAGATCGAATAGATAGTGCCTTAGAAGTCAACGCCAGAAGCATAAAATACAAAATAAATACAACAGTTTTTCCATCGTATAAAACGAATAATTGCAACCAGTATGAAACTTATGGACATTTCTACTTTCCGAGCAACCTAGGCTTCACCCTAAGGCGTTGCTTCAACAGATTGAACAGTTAGGGCCTTAGAAGTCAACGCCCGAACCATAAAATGCAAGAAAAATACAACAGTGTTTCCATCATATATCAGGAATGATTGCAACCAGTTTGAAAATGATGGCCAATTCTACATTCCGGGCAACCTAGGTTTCACTCCAGGGCGTTGCTCCACCAGACCGAATAGTTAGTGCCTTAGAAGTCAACGCGCGAAGCATAAAATGCAATAAAAATACAACAGCTTTCAATCGTATAAAACGAATAATTGCAACCAGTATGAAACTTATGGACATTCCTACTTTCGGAGCAACCTAGGCTTCACCCTAGGGCGTTGCCCCAACAGATTGAATAGTTGGGGCCTTAGAAGTCAACGCACGAAGCATAAAATGGAAAAAAAATACCACAGTGTTTCCATCATATAACAGGAATAATTGCAACCAGTTTGAAAGTGATGGCCAATTCTACGTTCCGGGCAACCTAGGCTTCACTCTATTGCGTTGCTCCACCAGATCGAATAGTTAGTGCCTTAGAAATCAACGCCAGAAGCATAAAATACAGTATAAATACAACAGCTTTTCCATCGTATAAAACGAATATTTGCAACCAGTATGAAACTTATGGACATTTCTACTTTCCGAGCAACCTAGGCTTCACCCTAGGGCGTTGCTCCAACAGATTGAATATTTAGGGCCTTAGAAGTCAACGCCCGAACCATAAAATGCAAAAAAAATACCAGTGTTTCCATCATATAACAGGAATAATTGCAACGAGTTTGAAAGTGATGGTCAATTCTACGTTCCGGGCAACCTAGGCTTCACTCTATTGCGTTGCTCCACAAGATCGAATAGTTAGTGCCTTAGAAGTCAACGCCAGAAGCATAAAATACAAAATAAATACAACAGTTTTTCCATCGTATAAAACGCATAATTGCAACCAGTATGAAACTTATGGACATTTCTACTTTCCGAGCAACCTAGGCTTCACCCTAGGGCGTTGCTCCAACAGATTGAACAGTTAGGGCCTTAGAAGTCAACGCCCGAACCATAAAATGCAAGAAAAATACAAAAGTGTTTCCATCATATAACAGGAATAATTGCAACCAGTTTGAAAATGATGGCCAATTCTACGTTCCGGGCAACCTAGGCTTCACTCTAGGGCGTTGCTCCATCAGATCGAATAGTTAGTGCCTAAGAAGTCAACGCCAAGAGCATAAAATACGATATAAATACAACAGCTTTTCCATCGTATAAAACGAATAATTGCAACCAGTATGAAACTTATGGTCATTTCTACTTTCCGAGCAAGCTAGGCTTCACCCTAGGGCGTTGCTCCAACAGATTGAATAGTTAGGGCCTTAGAAGTCAACGCCCGAAGCATAAAATGCAATAAAAATACAACAGTGTATCCATCATATAACAGGAATAATTGCAACTAGTTTGAAAGTGATGGCCAATTCTACGTTCCGGGCAACCTAGGCTTCACTCTATTGCGTTGCTCCACCAGATCGAATAGTTAGTGCCTTAGAAGTCAACGCCAGAAGCATAAAATACAGTATAAATACAACAGTTTTTCCATCGTATAAAACGAATAATTGCAACCAGTATGAAACTTATGGACATTTCTACTTTCCGAGCAACCTAGGCTTCACCCTAGGGCGTTGCTCCAACAGATTGAATAGTTAGGGCCTTAGAAGTCAACGCCCGAACCATAAAATGCAAAAAAAATACCAGTGTTTCCATCATATAACAGGAATAATTGCAACCAGTTTGAAAGTGATGGTCAATTCTACGTTCCGGGCAACCTAGGCTTCACTCTATTGCGTTGCTCCACAAGATCGAATAGTTAGTGCCTTAGAAGTCAACGCCAGAAGCATAAAATACAAAATAAATACAACAGCTTTTCCATCGTATAAAACGAATAATTGCAACCAGTATGAAACTTATGGTCATTTCTACTTTCCGAGCAAGCTAGACTTCACCCTAGGGCGTTGGTCCAGCAGATTGAATAGTTAGGGCCTTAGAAGCCAACGCCCGAAGCATAAAATGCAATAAAAATACAACAGTGTATCCATCATATAACAGGAATAATTGCAACCAGTTTGAAAGCGATGGCCAATTCTACGTTCCGGGCAACATAGGCTTCACTCTAGGGCGTTGCTCCACCAGATCGAATAGTTAGTGCCTTAGAAGTCAACGCCAGAAGCATAAAATACAGTATAAATACAACAGTTTTTCCATCGTATAAAACGAATAATTGCAACCAGTATGAAACTTATGGACATTTCTACTTTCCGAGCAACCTAGGCTTCACCCTAGGCCGTTGTTCCACCAGATTGAATAGTTAGGGCCTTAGAAGTCAATGCCCGAAGCATAAAATGCAATAAAAATACAACAGTTTTTCCATCATATAACAGGAATAATTGCAACGAGTTTGAAAGTGATGGTCAATTCTACGTTCCGGGCAACCTAGGCTTCACTCTATTGCGTTGCTCCACAAGATCGAATAGTTAGTGCCTTAGAAGTCAACGCCAGAAGCATAAAATACAAAATAAATACAACAGTTTTTCCATCGTATAAAACGCATAATTGCAACCAGTATGAAACTTATGGACATTTATACTTTCCGAGCAACCTAGGCTTCACCCTAGGGCGTTGCTCCAACAGATTGAACAGTTAGGGCCTTAGAAGTCAACGCCCGAACCATAAAATGCAAAAAAAATACCAGTGTTTCCATCATATAACAGGAATAATTGCAACCAGTTTGAAAGTGATGGTCAATTCTACGTTCCGGGCAACCTAGGCTTCACTCTATTGCGTTGCTCCACAAGATCGAATAGATAGTGCCTTAGAAGTCAACGCCAGAAGCATAAAATACAAAATAAATACAACAGTTTTTCCATCGTATAAAACGAATAATTGCAACCAGTATGAAACTTATGGACATTTCTACTTTCCGAGCAACCTAGGCTTCACCCTAAGGCGTTGCTTCAACAGATTGAACAGTTAGGGCCTTAGAAGTCAACGCCCGAACCATAAAATGCAAGAAAAATACAACAGTGTTTCCATCATATATCAGGAATGATTGCAACCAGTTTGAAAATGATGGCCAATTCTACATTCCGGGCAACCTAGGTTTCACTCCAGGGCGTTGCTCCACCAGACCGAATAGTTAGTGCCTTAGAAGTCAACGCGCGAAGCATAAAATGCAATAAAAATACAACAGCTTTCAATCGTATAAAACGAATAATTGCAACCAGTATGAAACTTATGGACATTCCTACTTTCGGAGCAACCTAGGCTTCACCCTAGGGCGTTGCCCCAACAGATTGAATAGTTGGGGCCTTAGAAGTCAACGCACGAAGCATAAAATGCAATAAGAATACAACAGTGTATCCATCATATAACAGGAATAATTGCAACCAGTTTGAAAGTGATGGCCAATTCTACGTTCCGGGCAACCTAGGCTTCACTCTAGGGCGTTGCTCCACCAGATCGAATAGTTAGTGCCTTAGAAGTCAACGCCAGAAGCATAAAATACCATATAAATACAACAGTTTTTCCATCGTATAAAACGTATATTGCAACCAGTATGAAACTTATGGTCATTTCTACTTTCCGAGCAACCTAGGCTTCACCCTAGGGCGTTGCTCCAACAGATTGAATAGCTAGGGCCTTAGAAGTCAACGCCCGAACCATAAAATGCAAAAAAAATGCAACAGTGTTTCCATCATATAACAGGAATAATTGCAACCAGTATGAAAGTGATGGCCAATTCTACGTTCCGGGCAACCTAGGTTTCACTCCAGGGCGTTGCTCCACCAGACCGAATAGTTACGGCCTAAGAAATCAACGCCAGAAGCATAAAATACGATATAAATACAACTGCATTTCCATCGTATAAAACGAATAATTGCAACCAGTATGAACCTTATGGTCATTTCTACTTTCCGAGCAAGCTAGGCTTCACCCTAGGGCGTTGGTCCAACAGATTGAATAGTCAGGGGATTAGAAGTCTACGCCCGAAGCATAAAATGCAATAAAAGTACTACAGTGTTTCCATCATATATCAGGAATAATTGCAACCAGTTTGAAAGTGATGGCTAATTCTACGTTCCGGACAACCTACGTTTCACTCCAGGGCGTTGCTCCACCAGACCGACTATTTACGGCTTAAGAAGTCAACGCCAGAAGCATAAAATACGATATAAATACAACAGCTTTTCCATCGTATAAAACGAATAATTGCAACCAGTATGAAACATATGGTCATTTCTACTTTCCGAGCAAGATAGGCTTCACCCTAGGGCGTTGGTCCAACAGATTGAATAGTTAGGGCCTTAGAAGTCAACGCCCGAAGCATAAAATGCAATAAAAATACAACAGTGTATCCATCATATAACAGGAATAATTGCAACCAGTTTGAAAGCGATGGCCAATTATACGTTCCGGGCAACCTAGGGTTCACTCTAGGTCGTTGCTAAACCAGATCGAATAGTTAGTGCCTTAGAAGTCAACGCCCGAAGCATAAAATGCAATAAAAATACAACAGTGTATCCATCATATAACAGGAATAATTGCAACCAGTTTGAAAGCGATGGCCAATTCTACGTTCCGGGCAACCTAGGCTTCATTCCAGGGCGTTGCTCCACCTGATCGAATAGTTAGTGCCTTAGAAGTCAACGCCAGAAGCATAAAATACAATATAAATACAACAGTTTTTCCATCGTATAAAACGAATAATTGCAACCAGTATGAAACTTATGGTCATTTCTACTTTCCGAGCAACCTAGGCTTCACCCTAGGGCGTTGCTCCAACAGATTGAATAGTTAGGGCCTTAGAAGTCAACGCCCGAAACATAAAATGCAAAAAAAATACAACAGTGTTTCCATCATATATCAGGAATAATTGCAACCAGTTAGAAAGTGAAGGCCAATTCTACGTTTCGGGCAACCTAGGCTTCACTCTATTGCGTTGCTCCACCAGATCGAATAGTTAGTGCCTTAGAAGTCAACGCCAGAAGCATAAAATACAATATAAATACAACAGTTTTTCCATCGTATAAAATGAATAATTGCAACCAGTATGAAACTTATGGTCATTTCAACTTTCCGAGCAACCTAGGCTTCACCCTAGGGCGTTGCTCCAACGGATTGAATAGTTAGGGCCTTAGAAGTCAACGCCCGAACCATAAAATGCAAAAAAAATACAGCAGTGTTTCGATCATACAACAGGTATAATTGCAACCAGTTTGAAATTGATGGCGAATTCTACGTTCCGGGCTACCTAGGCATCACTCTATTGCGTTGCTCCACCAGATCGAATAGTTAGTGCCTTAGAAATCAACGCCAGAAGCATAAAATACAATATAAATACAACAGTTTTTCCATCGTATAAAACGAATAATTGCAACCAGTATGAAACTTATGGACATTTCTACTTTTCGAGCAACCTAGGCTTCACCCTAGGGCGTTGCTCCAACAGATTGAATAGTTAGGGCCTTAGAAGTCAACGCCCGAAGCATAAAATGCAATAAAAATACAACAGTTTATCCATCACATAACAGGAATAATTGCAACCAGTTTGAAAGCGATGGCCAATTCTACGTTCCGGGCAACCTAGGCTTCACTCAAGGGCGTTGCTCCACCTGATCGAATAGTTAGTGCCTTAGAAGTCAACGCCAGAAGCATAAAATACAATATAAATACAACAGTTTTTCCATCGTATAAAACGAATCATTGGAACCAGTATGAAACTTATGGTCATTTCTACTTTCCGAGCAACCTAGGCTTCACCCTAGGGCGTTGCTCCAACAGATTGAATAGTTAGGACCTTAGAAGTCAACGCCCTAACCATAAAATGCAAAAAAAATACAACAGTGTTTCCATCATATAACAGGAATAATTGCAACCAGTTTGAAAGTGATGGCCAATTCTACGTTCCGGGCAACCTAGGCTTCATTCCAGGGCGTTGTTCCACCTGATCGCATAGTTAGTGCCTTAGAAGTCAACGCCAGAAGCATAAAATACATTATAAATACAACAGTTTTTCCATCGTATAAAACGAATAATTGCAACCAGTATGAAACTTATGGTCATTTCTACCTTCCGAGCAACCTAGGCTTCACCCTAGGGCGTTGCTCCAACAGATTGAATAGTTAGGGCCTTAGAAGTCAACGCCCGAAACATAAAATGCAAAAAAAATACAACAGTGTTTCCATCACATATCAGGAATAATTGCAACCAGTTTGAAAGTGATGGCCAATTCTACGTTCCGGACAACCTAGGTTTCACTCCAGGGCGTTGCTCCACCAGACCGAATATTTACGGCCTAAGAAGTTAACGCCAGAAGCATAAAATACGATATAAATACAACAGCTTTTCCATCCTATAAAACGAATAATTGCAACCAGTATGAAACTTATGGTCATTTCTACTTTCCGAGCAACCTAGGCTTCACCCTAGGGCGTTGCTCCAACAGATTGAATAGTTAGGGCCTTAGAAGTCAACGCCCGAACCATAAAATGCAAAAAAAATACAACAGTGTTTCCATCATATAACAGGAATATTTGCAACCAATTTGAAAGTGAAGGCCAATTCTACGTTCCGTGCAACCTGGGCTTCACTGTATTGCGTTGCTCCACCAGATCGAATAGTTAGTGCCTTAGAAGTCAACGCCAAAAGCATAAAATACCATATAAATACAACAGTTTTTCCATCGTATAAAACGTATATTGCAACCAGTATGAAACTTATGGTCATTTCTACTTTACGAGCAACCTAGGCTTCACCCTAGGGCGTTGCTCCAACAGATTGAATAGCTAGGGCCTTAGAAGTCAACGCCCGAACCATAAAATGCAAAAAAAATGCAACAGTGTTTCCATCATATAACAGGAATAATTGCAACGAGTTTGAAAGTGAAGGCCAATTCTACGTTCCGGGCAACATAGGCTTCACTCTATTGCGTTGCTCCACCAGATCGAATAGTTAGTGCCTTAGAAGTCAACGCCAGAAGCATAAAATACAATATAAATACAACAGCTTTCAATCGTATAAAACGAATAATTGCAACCAGTATGAAACTTATGGTCATTTCAACTTTCCGAGCAACCTAGGCTTCACCCTAGGGCGTTGCTCCAACGGATTGAATAGTTAGGGCCTTAGAAGTCAACGCCCGAACCATAAAATGCAAAAAAAATACAGCAGTGTTTCCATCATACAACAGGTATAATTGCAACCAGTTTGAAATTGATGGCGAATTCTACGTTCCGGGCTACCTAGGCATCACTCTATTGCGTTGCTCCACCAGATCGAATAGTTAGTGCCTTAGAAGTCAACGCCAGAAGCATAAAATACAATATAAATACAACAGTTTTTCCATCGTATAAAACGAATAATTGCAACCAGTATGAAACTTATGGACATTTCTACTTTTCGAGCAACCTAGGCTTCACCCTAGGGCGTTGCTCCAACAGATTGAATAGTTAGGGCCTTAGAAGTCAACGCCCGAAGCATAAAATGCAATAAAAATACAACAGTTTATCCATCACATAACAGGAATAATTGCAACCAGTTTGAAAGCGATGGCCAATTCTACGTTCCGGGCAACCTAGGCTTCACTCAAGGGCGTTGCTCCACTTGATCGAATAGTTAGTGCCTTAGAAGTCAACGCCAGAAGCATAAAATACAATATAAATACAACAGTTTTTCCATCGTATAAAACGAATAATTGGAACCAGTATGAAACTTATGGTCATTTCTACTTTCCGAGCAACCTAGGCTTCACCCTAGGGCGTTGCTCCAACAGATTGAATAGTTAGGACCTTAGAAGTCAACGCCCTAACCATAAAATGCAAAAAAAATACAACAGTGTTTCCATCATATAACAGGAATAATTGCAACCAGTTTGAAAGTGATGGCCAATTCTACGTTCCGGGCAACCTAGGCTTCATTCCAGGGCGTTGTTCCACCTGATCGCATAGTTAGTGCCTTAGAAGTCAACGCCAGAAGCATAAAATACAATATAAATACAACAGTTTTTCCATCGTATAAAACGAATAATTGCAACCAGTATGAAACTTATGGTCATTTCTACCTTCCGAGCAACCTAGGCTTCACCCTAGGGCGTTGCTCCAACAGATTGAATAGTTAGGGCCTTAGAAGTCAACGCCCGAAACATAAAATGCAAAAAAAATACAACAGTGTTTCCATCACATATCAGGAATAATTGCAACCAGTTTGAAAGTGATGGCCAATTCTACGTTCCGGACAACCTGGGTTTCACTCCAGGGCGTTGCTCCACCAGACCGAATATTTACGGCCTAAGAAGTTAACGCCAGGAGCATTAAATACGATATAAATACAACAGCTTTTCCATCCTATAAAACGAATAATTGGAACCAGTATGAAACTTATGGTCATTTCTACTTTCCGAGCAACCTAGGCTTCACCCTAGGGCGTTGCTCCAACAGATTGAATAGTTAGGGCCTTAGAAGTCAACGCCCGAACCATAAAATGCAAAAAAAATACAACAGTGTTTCCATCATATAACAGGAATATTTGCAACCAATTTGAAAGTGAAGGCCAATTCTACGTTCCGTGCAACCTGGGCTTCACTGTATTGCGTTGCTCCACCAGATCGAATAGTTAGTGCCTTAGAAGTCAACGCCAAAAGCATAAAATACCATATAAATACAACAGTTTTTCCATCGTATAAAACGTATATTGCAACCAGTATGAAACTTATGGTCATTTCTACTTTCCGAGCAACCTAGGCTTCACCCTAGGGCGTTGCTCCAACAGATTGAATAGCTAGGGCCTTAGAAGTCAACGCCCGAACCATAAAATGCAAAAAAAATGCAACAGTGTTTCCATCATATAACAGGAATAATTGCAACGAGTTTGAAAGTGAAGGCCAATTCTACGTTCCGGGCAACATAGGCTTCACTCTATTGCGTTGCTCCACCAGATCGAATAGTTAGTGCCTTAGAAGTCAACGCCAGAAGCATAAAATACAATATAAATACAACAGCTTTCAATCGTATAAAACGAATAATTGCAACCAGTATGAAACTTATGGACATTCCTACTTTCGGAGCTACCTAGGCTTCACCCTAGGGCGTTGCCCCAACAGATTGAATAGTTAGGGCCTTAGAAGTCAACGCCCGAACCATAAAACGCAAAAAAAATACAACAGTGTTTCCATCATATAACAGGAATAATTGCAACCAGTTTGAAAGTGGTGGCCAATTCTACGTTCCGGGCAACCTAGGCTTCACTCCAGGGCGTTGCTCCACCAGATCGAATAGTTACGGCCTAAGAAGTCAACGCCAGAAGCATAAAATACGATATAAATACAACAGCTTTTTCATCGTATAAAACGAATAATTGCAACCAGTATGAAACTTATGGACATTTCTACTTTCCGAGCAACCTAGGCTTCACCCTAGAGCGTTGCTCCAACAGATTGAATAGTTAGGGCCTTAGAAGTCAACGCCCGAAGCATAAAATGCAATAAAAATACAACAGTGTATCCATCACATAACAGGAATAATTGCAACCAGTTTGAAAGCGATGGCCAATTCTACGTTCCGGGCAACCTAGGCTTCACTCAAGGGCGTTGCTCCATCTGATCGAATAGTTTGTGCCTTAGAAGTCAACGCCAGAAGCATAAAATACAATATAAATACAACAGTTTTTCCATCGTATAAAACGAATAATTGGAACCAGTATGAAACTTATGGTCATTTCTACTTTCCGAGCAACCTAGACTTCACCCTAGGGCGTTGCTCCAACAGATTGAATAGCTAGGGCCTTAGAAGTCAACGCCCGAACCATAAAATGCAAAAAAAATGCAACAGTGTTTCCATCATATAACAGGAATAATTGCAACGAGTTTGAAAGTGAAGGCCAATTCTACGTTCCGGGCAACATAGGCTTCACTCTATTGCGTTGCTCCACCAGATCGAATAGTTAGTGCCTTAGAAGTCAACGCCAGAAGCATAAAATACAATATAAATACAACAGCTTTCAATCGTATAAAACGAATAATTGCAACCAGTATGAAACTTATGGACATTCCTACTTTCGGAGCAACCTAGGCTTCACCCTAGGGCGTTGCCCCAACAGATTGAATAGTTGGGGCCTTAGAAGTCAACGCCCGAACCATAAAACGCAAAAAAAAAACAACAGTGTCTCCATCATATAACAGGAATAATTGCAACCAGTTTGAAAGTGATGGCCTATTCTACGTTCCGGGCAACGTAGGCTTCACTCTATGTCGTGGCTCCACCAGATCGAATAGTTAGTGCCTTAGAAGTCAACGCCAGAAGCATAAAATACAATATAAATACAACAGTTCTTCCATCGTATAAAACGAATAATTGCAACCAGTATTAAACTTATGGTCATTTCTACTTTCCGAGCAACCTAGGCTTCACCCTAGGGCGTTGCTCCAACAGATTGAATAGTTAGGGCCTCAGAAGTCAACGCCCGAACCATAAAATGCAAGAAAAATACAACAGTGTTCCCATCATATAACAAGAATAATTGCAACCAATTTGAAAGTGAAGGCCAATTCTACGTTCCGTGCAACCTGGGCTTCACTGTATTGTGTTGCTCCACCAGATCGAATAGTTAGTGCCTTAGAAGTCAACGCCAAAAGCATAAAATACCATATAAATACAACAGTTTTTCCATCGTATAAAACGTATATTGCAACCAGTATGAAACTTATGGTCATTTCTACTTTCCGAGCAACCTAGGCTTCACCCTAGGGCGTTGCTCCAACAGATTGAATAGCTAGGGCCTTAGAAGTCAACGCCCGAACCATAAAATGCAAAAAAAATGCAACAGTGTTTCCATCATATAACAGGAATAATTGCAACGAGTTTGAAAGTGAAGGCCAATTCTACGTTCCGGGCACCATAGGCTTCACTCTATTGCGTTGCTCCACCAGATCGAATAGTTAGTGCCTTAGAAGTCAACGCCAGAAGCATAAAATACAGTATAAATACAACAGCTTTCAATCGTATAAAACGAATAATTGCAACCAGTATGAAACTTATGGACATTCCCACTTTCGGAGCAACCTAGGCTTCACCCTAGGGCGTTGCCCCAACAGATTGAATAGTTAGGGCCTTAGAAGTCAACGCCCGAACCATAAAACGCAAAAAAAAAACAACAGTGTCTCCATCATATAACAGGAATAATTGCAACCAGTTTGAAAGTGATGGCCTATTCTACGTTCCGGGCAACCTAGGCTTCACTCTATGTCGTGGCTCCACCAGATCGAATAGTTAGTGCCTTAGAAGTCAACGCCAGAAGCATAAAATACAATATAAATACAACAGTTCTTCCATCGTATAAAACGAATAATTGCAACCAGTGTGAAACTTATGGTCATTTCTACTTTCCGAGCAACCTAGGCTTTACCCTAGGGCGTTGCTCCAACGGATTGAATAGTTAGGGCCTTAGAAGTCAACGCCGGAACCATAAAATGCAAAAAAAATACAGCAGTGTTTCCATCATATAACAGGTATAATTGCAACCAGTTTTAAATTGATGGCTAATTCTACGTTCCGGGCTACCTAGGCATCACTCTATTGCGTTGCTCCACCAGATCGAATAGTTAGTGCCTTAGAAGTCAACGCCAGAAGCATAAAATACAATATAAATACAACAGTTTTTCCATCGTATAAAACGAATAATTGCAACCAGTATGAAACTAATGGACATTCCTACTTTCCGAGCAACCTAGGCTTCACCCTAGGGCGTTGCTCCAACAGATTGAATAGTTAGGGCCTTAGAAGTCAAAGCCCGAACCATAGAATGCAAAAAAAAATACGACAGTGTTTCCACCATATTTCATGAATAATTGCAACCAGTATGAAGGTGATGGCCAATTCTACGTTCCGGGCAACCTAGGTATCACTCGAGGCCGTTGCTCCACCAGACCGAATAGTTACGACCTAAGAAGTCAACGCCAGAAGCATATAATACGATATAAATACAACAGCTTTTCCATCGTATAAAACGAATAATTGCAACCAGTATGAAACATATGGTCATTTCTACTTTCCGAGCAAGCTAGGCTTCACCCTAGGGCGTTGGTCCAACAGATTGAATAGTTAGGGCCTTAGAAGTCAACGCCCGAAGCATAAAATGCAATAAAAATACAACAGTGTATCCATCACATAACAGGAATAATTGCAACCAGTTTGAAAGCGATGGCCAATTCTACGTTCCGGGCAACCTAGGCTTCACTCCAGGGCGTTGCTCCACCTGATCGAATAGTTAGTGCCTTAGAAGTCAACGCCAGAAGCATAAAATACAATATAAATACAACAGTTTTTCCATCGTATAAAACGAATAATTGGAACCAGTATGAAACTTATGGTCATTTCTACTTTCCGAGCAACCTAGGCTTCACCCTAGGGCGTTGCTCCAACAGATTGAATAGTTAGGACCTTAGAAGTCAATGCCCTAACCATAAAATGCAATAAAAATACAACAGTGTTTCCATCATATAACAGGAATAATTGCAACCAGTTTGAAAGCGATGGCCAATTCTACGTTCCGGGCAACCTAGGCTTCACTGTAGGGCGTTGCTCCACCAGATCGAAAAGTTAGTGCCTTAGAAGTCAACGCCCGAAGCATAAAATGCAATAAAAATACAACAGTGTATCCATCATATAACAGGAATAATTGCAACCAGTTTGAAAGCGATGGCCAATTATACGTTCCGGGCAACCTAGGCTTCATTCCAGGGCGTTGCTCCACCTGATCGAATAGTTAGTGCCTTAGAAGTCAACGCCAGAAGCATAAAATACAATCTAAATACAACAGTTTTTCCATCGTATAAAACGAATAATTGCAACCAGTATGAAACTTATGGTCATTTCTACTTTCCGAGCAACCTAGGCTTCACCCTAGGGCGTTGCTCCAACAGATTGAATAGTTAGGGCCTTAGAAGTCAACGCCCGAAACATAAAATGCAAAAAAAATACAACAGTGTTTCCATCATATATCAGGAATAATTGCAACCAGTTTGAAAGTGAAGGCCAATTCTACGTTTCGGGCAACCTAGGCTTCACTCTATTGCGTTGCTCCACCAGATCGAATAGTTAGTGCCTTAGAAGTCAACGCCAGAAGCATAAAATACAATATAAATACAACAGTTTTTCCATCGTATAAAACGAATAATTGCAACCAGTATGAAACTCATGGTCATTTCAACTTTCCGAGCAACCTAGGCTTCACCCTAGGGCGTTGCTCCAACGGATTGAATAGTTAGGGCCTTAGAAGTCAACGCCCGAACCATAAAATGCAAAAAAAATACAGCAGTGTTTCCATCATATAACAGGTATAATTGCAACCAGTTTTAAATTGATGGCCAATTCTACGTTCCGGGCTACCTAGGCATCACTCTATTGCGTTGCTCCACCAGATCGAGTAGTTAGTGCCTTAGAAGTCAACGCCAGAAGCATAAAATACAATATAAATACAACAGTTTTTCCATCGTATAAAACGAATAATTGCAACCAGTATGAAACTTATGGACATTTCTACTTTCCGAGCAACCTAGGCTTCACCCTAGGGCGTTGCTCCAACAGATTGAATAGTTAGGGCCTTAGAAGTCAACGCCCGAACCATAAAATGCAAAAAAAAATACAACAGTGTTTCCACCATATTTCATGAATAATTGCAACCAGTATGAAAGTGATGGCCAATTCTACGTTCCGGGCAACCTAGGTATCACTCCAGGCCGTTGCTCCACCAGACCGAATAGTTACGACCTAAGAAGTCAACGCCAGAAGCATAAAATACGATATAAATACAACAGCTTTTCCATCGTATAAAACGAATAATTGCAACCAGTATGAAACTTATGGTCATTTCTACTTTCCGAGCAAGCTAGGCTTCACCCTAGGGCGTTGGTCCAACAGATTGAATAGTTAGGGCCTTAGAAGTCAACGCCCGAAGGATAAAATGCAATAAAAATACAAAGTGTATCCATCACATAACAGGAATAATTGCAACCAGTTTGAAAGCGATGGCCAATTCTACGTTCCGGGCAACCTAGGCTTCACTCCAGGGCGTTGCTCCACCTGATCGAATAGTTAGTGCCTTAGAAGTCGACGCCAGAAGCATAAAATACAATATAAATACAACAGCTTTTCCATCGTATAAAACGAATAATTGCAACCAGTATGAAACTTATGGTCATTTCTACTTTCCGAGCAACCTAGGCTTCACCATAGGGCGTTGCTCCAACAGATTGAATAGTTAGGACCTTAGAAGTCAACGCCCTAACCATAAAATGCAAAAAAAATACAACAGTGTTTCCATCATATAACAGGAATAATTGCAACCAGTTTGAAAGTGATGGCCAATTCTACGTTCCGGGCAACCTAGGCTTCGCTCTAGGGCGTTGCTCCACCAGATCGAATAGATAGTGCCTTAGAAGTCAACGCCAGAAGCATAAAATACCATATAAATGCAACAGCTTTTCCATCGTATAAAACGAATAATTGCAACCAGTATGAAACTTATGGTCATTTCTACTTTCCGAGCAAGCTAGGCTTCACCCTAGGGCGTTGGTCCAACAGATTGAATAGTTAGGGCCTTAGAAGTCTACGCCCGAAGCATAAAATGCAATAAAAATACAACAGTGTTTCTATAATATATCAGGAATAATTGCAACCAGTTTGAAAGTGATGGCCAATTCTACGTTCCGGACAACCTAGGTTCACACTCCAGGGCGTTGCTCCACCAGACCGAATATTTACGGCCTAAGAAGTTAACGCCAGAAGCATAAAATACGATATAAATACAACAGCTTTTCCATCGCATAAAACGAATAATTGCAACCAGTATGAAACATATGGTCATTTCTATTTTCCGAGCAAGATAGGCTTCACCCTAGGGCGTTGGTCCAACAGATTGAATAGTTAGGGCCTTAGAAGTCAACGCCCGAAGCATAAAATGCAATAAATATACAACAGTGTATCCATCATATAACAGGAATAATTGCAACCAGTTTGAAAATGATGGCCAATTCTACGTTCCGGGCTACCTAGGCTTCACTCTATGCCGTGGCTCCACCAGATCGAATAGTTAGTGCCTTAGAAGTCAACGCCAGAAGCATAAAATACAATATAAATACAACAGTTTTTCCATCGTGTAAAACGAATAATTGCAACCAGTATGAAACTTATGGTCATTTCAACTTTCCGAGCGACCTAGGCTTCACCCTAGGGCGTTGCTCCAACGGATTGAATAGTTAGGGCCTTAGAAGTCAACGCCCGAACCATAAAATGCAAAAAAAATACAGCAGTGTTTCCATCATATAACAGGTATAATTGCAACCAGTTTGAAATTGATGGCCAATTCTTCGTTCCGGGCTACCTAGGCATCACTCTATTGCGTTGCTCCACCAGATCGAATAGTTAGTGCCTTAGAAGTCAACGCCAGAAGCATAAAATACAATATAAATACAACAGTTTTTCCATCGTATAAAACGAATAATTGCAACCAGTATGAAACTTATGGACATTTCTACTTTCCGAGCAACCTAGGCTTCACCCTAGGGCGTTGCTCCAACAGATTGAATAGTTAGGGCCTTAGAAGTCAACGCCCGAACCATAAAATGCAAAAAAAAATACAACAGTGTTTCCACCATATATCATGAATAATTGCAACCAGTATGAAAGTGATGGCCAATTCTACGTTCCGGGCAACCTAGGTATCACTCCAGGCCGTTGCTCCACCAGACCGAATAGTTACGACCTAAGAAGTCAACGCCAGAAGCATAAAATACGATATAAATACAACAGCTTTTCCATCGTATAAAACGAATAATTGCAACCAGTATGAAACTTATGGTCATTTCTACTTTCCGAGCAAGCTAGGCTTCACCCTAGGTCGTTGGTCCAACAGATTGAATAGTTAGGGCCTTAGAAGTCAACGCCCGAAGCATAAAATGCAATAAAAATACAACAGTGTATCCATCATATAACAGGAATAATTGCAACCAGTTTGAAAGCGATGGTCAATTCTACGTTCCGGGCCACCTAGGCTTCACTCTAGGGCGTTGCTCCACCAGATCGAATAGTTAGTACCTTAGAAGTCAACGCCCGAAGCATAAAATGCAATAAAAATACAACAGTGTATCCATCATATAACAGGAATAATTGCAGCCAGTTTGAAAGCGATGGCCAATTCTACGTTCCGGGCAACCTAGGCTTCACTCCAGGGCGTTGCTCCACCTGATCGAATAGTTAGTGCCTTAGAAGTCAACGCCAGAAGCATAAAATACAATATAAATACAACAGTTTTTCCATCGTATAAAACGAATAATTGCAACCAGTATGAAACTTATGGTCATTTCTACTTTCCGAGCAACCTAGGCTTCACCCTAGGGCGTTGCTCCATCAGATTGAATAGTTAGGACCTTAGAAGTCAACGCCCTAGCCATAAAATGCAAAAAAAATACAACAGTGTTTCCATCATATAACAGGAATAATTGCAACCAGTTTGAAAGTGATGGCCAATTCTACGTTCCGGGCAACCTAGGCTTCACTCTATGGCGTGGCTCCACCAGATCGAATAGTTGGTGCCTTAGAAGTCAACGCCAGGAGCATAAAATACAATATAAATACAACAGTTTTTCCATCGTATAAAACGAATAATTGCAACCAGTATGAAACTTATGGTCATTTCAACTTTCCGAGCAACCTAGGCTTCACCCTAGAGCGTTGCTCCAACGGATTGAATAGTTAGGGCCTTAGAAGTCAACGCCCGAACCATAAAATGCAAAAAAAATACAGCAGTGTTTCCATCATATAACAGGTATAATTGCAACCAGTTTGAAATTGATGGCCAATTCTACGTTCCGGGCAACCTAGGCTTCACTCCAGGGCGTTGCTCCACCTGATCGAATAGTTAGTGCCTTAGAAGTCAACGCCAGAAGCATAAAATACAATCTAAATACAACAGTTTTTCCATCGTATAAAACGAATAATTGCAACCAGTATGAAACTTATGGTCATTTCTACTTTCCGAGCAACCTAGGCTTCACCCTAGGGCGTTGCTCCAACAGATTGAATAGTTAGGGCCTTAGAAGTCAACGCCCGAAACATAAAATGCAAAAAAAATACAACAGTGTTTCCATCATATATCAGGAATAATTGCAACCAGTTTGAAAGTGAAGGCCAATTCTACGTTTCGGGCAACCTAGGCTTCACTCTATTGCGTTGCTCCACCAGATCGAATAGTTAGTGCCTTAGAAGTCAACGCCAGAAGCATAAAATACAATATAAATACAACAGTTTTTCCATCGTATAAAACGAATAATTGCAACCAGTATGAAACTCATGGTCATTTCAACTTTCCGAGCAACCTAGGCTTCACCCTAGAGCGTTGCTCCAACGGATTGAATAGTTAGGGCCTTAGAAGTCAACGCCCGAACCATAAAATGCAAAAAAAATACAGCAGTGTTTCCATCATATAACAGGTATAATTGCAACCAGTTTTAAATTGATGGCCAATTCTACGTTCCGGGCTACCTAGGCATCACTCTATTGCGTTGCTCCACCAGATCGAGTAGTTAGTGCCTTAGAAGTCAACGCCAGAAGCATAAAATACAATCTAAATACAACAGTTTTTCCATCGTATAAAACGAATAATTGCAACCAGTATGAAACTTATGGTCATTTCTACTTTCCGAGCAACCTAGGCTTCACCCTAGGGCGTTGCTCCAACAGATTGAATAGTTAGGGCCTTAGAAGTCAACGCCCGAAACATAAAATGCAAAAAAAATACAACAGTGTTTCCATCATATATCAGGAATAATTGCAACCAGTTTGAAAGTGAAGGCCAATTCTACGTTTCGGGCAACCTAGGCTTCACTCTATTGCGTTGCTCCACCAGATCGAATAGTTAGTGCCTTAGAAGTCAACGCCAGAAGCATAAAATACAATATAAATACAACAGTTTTTCCATCGTATAAAACGAATAATTGCAACCAGTATGAAACTCATGGTCATTTCAACTTTCCGAGCAACCTAGGCTTCACCCTAGGGCGTTGCTCCAACGGATTGAATAGTTAGGGCCTTAGAAGTCAACGCCCGAACCATAAAATGCAAAAAAAATACAGCAGTGTTTCCATCATATAACAGGTATAATTGCAACCAGTTTTAAATTGATGGCCAATTCTACGTTCCGGGCTACCTAGGCATCACTCTATTGCGTTGCTCCACCAGATCGAGTAGTTAGTGCCTTAGAAGTCATCGCCAGAAGCATAAAATACAATATAAATACAACAGTTTTTCCATCGTATAAAACGAATAATTGCAACCAGTATGAAACTTATGGACATTTCTACTTTCCGAGCAACCTAGGCTTCACCATAGGGCGTTGCTCCAACAGATTGAATAGTTAGGACCTTAGAAGTCAACGCCCTAACCATAAAATGCAAAAAAAATACAACAGTGTTTCCATCATATAACAGGAATAATTGCAACCAGTTTGAAAGTGATGGCCAATTCTACGTTCCGGGCAACCTAGGCTTCGCTCTAGGGCGTTGCTCCACCAGATCGAATAGATAGTGCCTTAGAAGTCAACGCCAGAAGCATAAAATACGATATAAATGCAACAGCTTTTCCATCGTATAAAACGAATAATTGCAACCAGTATGAAACTTATGGTCATTTCTACTTTCCGAGCAAGCTAGGCTTCACCCTAGGGCGTTGGTCCAACAGATTGAATAGTTAGGGCCTTAGAAGTCTACGCCCGAAGCATAAAATGCAATAAAAATACAACAGTGTTTCTATAATATATCAGGAATAATTGCAACCAGTTTGAAAGTGATGGCCAATTCTACGTTCCGGACAACCTAGGTTCACACTCCAGGGCGTTGCTCCACCAGACCGAATATTTACGGCCTAAGAAGTTAACGCCAGAAGCATAAAATACGATATAAATACAACAGCTTTTCCATCGCATAAAACGAATAATTGCAACCAGTATGAAACATATGGTCATTTCTATTTTCCGAGCAAGATAGGCTTCACCCTAGGGCGTTGGTCCAACAGATTGAATAGTTAGGGCCTTAGAAGTCAACGCCCGAAGCATAAAATGCAATAAAAATACAACAGTGTATCCATCATATAACAGGAATAATTGCAACCAGTTTGAAAATGATGGCCAATTCTACGTTCCGGGCAACCTAGGCTTCACTCTATGCCGTGGCTCCACCAGATCGAATAGTTAGTGCCTTAGAAGTCAACGCCAGAAGCATAAAATACAATATAAATACAACAGTTTTTCCATCGTATAAAACGAATAATTGCAACCAGTATGAAACTTATGGTCATTTCAACTTTCCGAGCGACCTAGGCTTCACCCTAGGGCGTTGCTCCAACCGATTGAATAGTTAGGGCCTTAGAAGTCAACGCCCGAACCATAAAATGCAAAAAAAATACAGCAGTGTTTCCATCATATAACAGGTATAATTGCAACCAGTTTGAAATTGATGGCCAATTCTTCGTTCCGGGCTACCTAGGCATCACTCTATTGCGTTGCTCCACCAGATCGAATAGTTAGTGCCTTAGAAGTCAACGCCAGAAGCATAAAATACAATATAAATACAACAGTTTTTCCATCGTATAAAACGAATAATTGCAACCAGTATGAAACTTATGGACATTTCTACTTTCCGAGCAACCTAGGCTTCACCCTAGGGCGTTGCTCCAACAGATTGAATAGTTAGGGCCTTAGAAGTCAACGCCCGAAGCATAAAATGCAATAAAAATACAACAGTGTATCCATCATATAACAGGAATAATTGCAACCAGTTTGAAAGCGATGGCCAATTCTACGTTCCGGGCAACCTAGGCTTCACTGTAGGGCGTTGCTCCACCAGATCGAATAGTTAGTACCTTAGAAGTCAACGCCCGAAGCATAAAATGCAATAAAAATACAACAGTGTATCCATCATATAACAGGAATAATTGCAGCCAGTTTGAAAGCGATGGCCAATTCTACGTTCCGGGCAACCTAGGCTTCACTCCAGGGCGTTGCTCCACCTGATCGAATAGTTAGTGCCTTAGAAGTCAACGCCAGAAGCATAAAATGCAATATAAATACAACAGTTTTTCCATCGTATAAAACGAATAATTGCAACCAGTATGAAACTTATGGTCATTTCTACTTTCCGAGCAACCTAGGCTTCACCCTAGGGCGTTGCTCCATCAGATTGAATAGTTAGGACCTTAGAAGTCATCGCCCTAGCCATAAAATGCAAAAAAAATACAACAGTGTTTCCATCATATAACAGGAATAATTGCAACCAGTTTGAAAGTGATGGCCAATTCTACGTTCCGGGCAACCTAGGCTTCACTCTATGGCGTGGCTCCACCAGATCGAATAGTTGGTGCCTTAGAAGTCAACGCCAGGAGCATAAAATACAATATAAATACAACAGTTTTTCCATCGTATAAAACGAATAATTGCAACCAGTATGAAACTTATGGTCATTTCAACTTTCCGAGCAACGTAGGCTTCACCCTAGAGCGTTGCTCCAACGGATTGAATAGTTAGGGCCTTAGAAGTCAACGCCCGAACCATAAAATGCAAAAAAAATACAGCAGTGTTTCCATCATATAACAGGTATAATTGCAACCAGTTTGAAATTGATGGCCAATTCTACGTTCCGGGCAACCTAGGCTTCACTCCAGGGCGTTGCTCCACCTGATCGAATAGTTAGTGCCTTAGAAGTCAACGCCAGAAGCATAAAATACAATATAAATACAACAGTTTTTCCATCGTATAAAACGAATAATTGGAACCAGTATGAAACTTATGGTCATTTCTACTTTCCGAGCAACCTAGGCTTCACCCTAGGGCGTTGCTCCAATAGATTGAATAGTTAGGACCTTAGAAGTCAATGCCCTAACCATAAAATGCAATAAAAATACAACAGTGTTTCCATCATATAACAGGAATAATAGCAACCAGTTTGAAAGCGATGGCCAATTCTACGTTCCGGGCAACCTAGGCTTCACTGTAGGGCGTTGCTCCACCAGATCGAAAAGTTAGTGCCTTAGAAGTCAACGCCCGAAGCATAAAATGCAATAAAAATACAACAGTGTATCCATCATATAACAGGAATAATTGCAACCAGTTTGAAAGCGATGGCCAATTCTACGTTCCGGGCAACCTAGGCTTCATTCCAGGGCGTTGCTCCACCTGATCGAATAGTTAGTGCCTTAGAAGTCAACGCCAGAAGCATAAAATACAATCTAAATACAACAGTTTTTCCATCGTATAAAACGAATAATTGCAACCAGTATGAAACTTATGGTCATTTCTACTTTCCGAGCAACCTAGGCTTCACCCTAGGGCGTTGCTCCAACAGATTGAATAGTTAGGGCCTTAGAAGTCAACGCCCGAAACATAAAATGCAAAAAAAATACAACAGTGTTTCCATCATATATCAGGAATAATTGCAACCAGTTTGAAAGTGAAGGCCAATTCTACGTTTCGGGCAACCTAGGCTTCACTCTATTGCGTTGCTCCACCAGATCGAATAGTTAGTGCCTTAGAAGTCAACGCCAGAAGCATAAAATACAATATAAATACAACAGTTTTTCCATCGTATAAAACGAATAATTGCAACCAGTATGAAACTCATGGTCATTTCAACTTTCCGAGCAACCTAGGCTTCACCCTAGGGCGTTGCTCCAACGGATTGAATAGTTAGGGCCTTAGAAGTCAACGCCCGAACCATAAAATGCAAAAAAAATACAGCAGTGTTTCCATCATATAACAGGTATAATTGCAACCAGTTTTAAATTGATGGCCAATTCTACGTTCCGGGCTACCTAGGCATCACTCTATTGCGTTGCTCCACCAGATCGAGTAGTTAGTGCCTTAGAAGTCAACGCCAGAAGCATAAAATACAATATAAATACAACAGTTTTTCCATCGTATAAAACGAATAATTGCAACCAGTATGAAACTTATGGACATTTCTACTTTCCGAGCAACCTAGGCTTCACCTTAGGGCGTTGCTCCAACAGATTGAATAGTTAGGGCCTTAGAAGTCAACGCCCGAAGCATAAAATGCAATAAAAATACAACAGTGTATCCATCATATAACAGGAATAATTGCAACCAGTTTGAAAGCGATGGTCAATTCTACGTTCCGGGCCACCTAGGCTTCACTCTAGGGCGTTGCTCCACCAGATCGAATAGTTAGTACCTTAGAAGTCAACGCCCGAAGCATAAAATGCAATAAAAATACAACAGTGTATCCATCATATAACAGGAATAATTGCAGCCAGTTTGAAAGCGATGGCCAATTCTACGTTCCGGGCAACCTAGGCTTCACTCCAGGGCGTTGCTCCACCTGATCGAATAGTTAGTGCCTTAGAAGTCAACGCCAGAAGCATAAAATACAATATAAATACAACAGTTTTTCCATCGTATAAAACGAATAATTGCAACCAGTATGAAACTTATGGTCATTTCTACTTTCCGAGCAACCTAGGCTTCACCCTAGGGCGTTGCTCCATCAGATTGAATAGTTAGGACCTTAGAAGTCAACGCCCTAGCCATAAAATGCAAAAAAAATACAACAGTGTTTCCATCATATAACAGGAATAATTGCAACCAGTTTGAAAGTGATGGCCAATTCTACGTTCCGGGCAACCTAGGCTTCACTCTATGGCGTGGCTCCACCAGATCGAATAGTTGGTGCCTTAGAAGTCAACGCCAGGAGCATAAAATACAATATAAATACAACAGTTTTTCCATCGTATAAAACGAATAATTGCAACCAGTATGAAACTTATGGTCATTTCAACTTTCCGAGCAACCTAGGCTTCACCCTAGAGCGTTGCTCCAACGGATTGAATAGTTAGGGCCTTAGAAGTCAACGCCCGAACCATAAAATGCAAAAAAAATACAGCAGTGTTTCCATCATATAACAGGTATAATTGCAACCAGTTTGAAATTGATGGCCAATTCTACGTTCCGGGCAACCTAGGCTTCACTCCAGGGCGTTGCTCCACCTGATCGAATAGTTAGTGCCTTAGAAGTCAACGCCAGAAGCATAAAATACAATCTAAATACAACAGTTTTTCCATCGTATAAAACGAATAATTGCAACCAGTATGAAACTTATGGTCATTTCTACTTTCCGAGCAACCTAGGCTTCACCCTAGGGCGTTGCTCCAACAGATTGAATAGTTAGGGCCTTAGAAGTCAACGCCCGAAACATAAAATGCAAAAAAAATACAACAGTGTTTCCATCATATATCAGGAATAATTGCAACCAGTTTGAAAGTGAAGGCCAATTCTACGTTTCGGGCAACCTAGGCTTCACTCTATTGCGTTGCTCCACCAGATCGAATAGTTAGTGCCTTAGAAGTCAACGCCAGAAGCATAAAATACAATATAAATACAACAGTTTTTCCATCGTATAAAACGAATAATTGCAACCAGTATGAAACTCATGGTCATTTCAACTTTCCGAGCAACCTAGGCTTCACCCTAGAGCGTTGCTCCAACGGATTGAATAGTTAGGGCCTTAGAAGTCAACGCCCGAACCATAAAATGCAAAAAAAATACAGCAGTGTTTCCATCATATAACAGGTATAATTGCAACCAGTTTTAAATTGATGGCCAATTCTACGTTCCGGGCTACCTAGGCATCACTCTATTGCGTTGCTCCACCAGATCGAGTAGTTAGTGCCTTAGAAGTCAACGCCAGAAGCATAAAATACAATCTAAATACAACAGTTTTTCCATCGTATAAAACGAATAATTGCAACCAGTATGAAACTTATGGTCATTTCTACTTTCCGAGCAACCTAGGCTTCACCCTAGGGCGTTGCTCCAACAGATTGAATAGTTAGGGCCTTAGAAGTCAACGCCCGAAACATAAAATGCAAAAAAAATACAACAGTGTTTCCATCATATATCAGGAATAATTGCAACCAGTTTGAAAGTGAAGGCCAATTCTACGTTTCGGGCAACCTAGGCTTCACTCTATTGCGTTGCTCCACCAGATCGAATAGTTAGTGCCTTAGAAGTCAACGCCAGAAGCATAAAATACAATATAAATACAACAGTTTTTCCATCGTATAAAACGAATAATTGCAACCAGTATGAAACTCATGGTCATTTCAACTTTCCGAGCAACCTAGGCTTCACCCTAGGGCGTTGCTCCAACGGATTGAATAGTTAGGGCCTTAGAAGTCAACGCCCGAACCATAAAATGCAAAAAAAATACAGCAGTGTTTCCATCATATAACAGGTATAATTGCAACCAGTTTTAAATTGATGGCCAATTCTACGTTCCGGGCTACCTAGGCATCACTCTATTGCGTTGCTCCACCAGATCGAGTAGTTAGTGCCTTAGAAGTCAACGCCAGAAGCATAAAATACAATATAAATACAACAGTTTTTCCATCGTATAAAACGAATAATTGCAACCAGTATGAAACTTATGGACATTTCTACTTTCCGAGCAACCTAGGCTTCACCATAGGGCGTTGCTCCAACAGATTGAATAGTTAGGACCTTAGAAGTCAACGCCCTAACCATAAAATGCAAAAAAAATACAACAGTGTTTCCATCATATAACAGGAATAATTGCAACCAGTTTGAAAGTGATGGCCAATTCTACGTTCCGGGCAACCTAGGCTTCGCTCTAGGGCGTTGCTCCACCAGATCGAATAGATAGTGCCTTAGAAGTCAACGCCAGAAGCATAAAATACGATATAAATGCAACAGCTTTTCCATCGTATAAAACGAATAATTGCAACCAGTATGAAACTTATGGTCATTTCTACTTTCCGAGCAAGCTAGGCTTCACCCTAGGGCGTTGGTCCAACAGATTGAATAGTTAGGGCCTTAGAAGTCTACGCCCGAAGCATAAAATGCAATAAAAATACAACAGTGTTTCTATAATATATCAGGAATAATTGCAACCAGTTTGAAAGTGATGGCCAATTCTACGTTCCGGACAACCTAGGTTCACACTCCAGGGCGTTGCTCCACCAGACCGAATATTTACGGCCTAAGAAGTTAACGCCAGAAGCATAAAATACGATATAAATACAACAGCTTTTCCATCGCATAAAACGAATAATTGCAACCAGTATGAAACATATGGTCATTTCTATTTTCCGAGCAAGATAGGCTTCACCCTAGGGCGTTGGTCCAACAGATTGAATAGTTAGGGCCTTAGAAGTCAACGCCCGAAGCATAAAATGCAATAAAAATACAACAGTGTATCCATCATATAACAGGAATAATTGCAACCAGTTTGAAAATGATGGCCAATTCTACGTTCCGGGCAACCTAGGCTTCACTCTATGCCGTGGCTCCACCAGATCGAATAGTTAGTGCCTTAGAAGTCAACGCCAGAAGCATAAAATACAATATAAATACAACAGTTTTTCCATCGTATAAAACGAATAATTGCAACCAGTATGAAACTTATGGTCATTTCAACTTTCCGAGCAACGTAGGCTTCACCCTAGAGCGTTGCTCCAACGGATTGAATAGTTAGGGCCTTAGAAGTCAACGCCCGAACCATAAAATGCAAAAAAAATACAGCAGTGTTTCCATCATATAACAGGTATAATTGCAACCAGTTTGAAATTGATGGCCAATTCTACGTTCCGGGCAACCTAGGCTTCACTCCAGGGCGTTGCTCCACCTGATCGAATAGTTAGTGCCTTAGAAGTCAACGCCAGAAGCATAAAATACAATATAAATACAACAGTTTTTCCATCGTATAAAACGAATAATTGGAACCAGTATGAAACTTATGGTCATTTCTACTTTCCGAGCAACCTAGGCTTCACCCTAGGGCGTTGCTCCAATAGATTGAATAGTTAGGACCTTAGAAGTCAATGCCCTAACCATAAAATGCAATAAAAATACAACAGTGTTTCCATCATATAACAGGAATAATAGCAACCAGTTTGAAAGCGATGGCCAATTCTACGTTCCGGGCAACCTAGGCTTCACTGTAGGGCGTTGCTCCACCAGATCGAAAAGTTAGTGCCTTAGAAGTCAACGCCCGAAGCATAAAATGCAATAAAAATACAACAGTGTATCCATCATATAACAGGAATAATTGCAACCAGTTTGAAAGCGATGGCCAATTCTACGTTCCGGGCAACCTAGGCTTCATTCCAGGGCGTTGCTCCACCTGATCGAATAGTTAGTGCCTTAGAAGTCAACGCCAGAAGCATAAAATACAATCTAAATACAACAGTTTTTCCATCGTATAAAACGAATAATTGCAACCAGTATGAAACTTATGGTCATTTCTACTTTCCGAGCAACCTAGGCTTCACCCTAGGGCGTTGCTCCAACAGATTGAATAGTTAGGGCCTTAGAAGTCAACGCCCGAAACATAAAATGCAAAAAAAATACAACAGTGTTTCCATCATATATCAGGAATAATTGCAACCAGTTTGAAAGTGAAGGCCAATTCTACGTTTCGGGCAACCTAGGCTTCACTCTATTGCGTTGCTCCACCAGATCGAATAGTTAGTGCCTTAGAAGTCAACGCCAGAAGCATAAAATACAATATAAATACAACAGTTTTTCCATCGTATAAAACGAATAATTGCAACCAGTATGAAACTCATGGTCATTTCAACTTTCCGAGCAACCTAGGCTTCACCCTAGGGCGTTGCTCCAACGGATTGAATAGTTAGGGCCTTAGAAGTCAACGCCCGAACCATAAAATGCAAAAAAAATACAGCAGTGTTTCCATCATATAACAGGTATAATTGCAACCAGTTTTAAATTGATGGCCAATTCTACGTTCCGGGCTACCTAGGCATCACTCTATTGCGTTGCTCCACCAGATCGAGTAGTTAGTGCCTTAGAAGTCAACGCCAGAAGCATAAAATACAATATAAATACAACAGTTTTTCCATCGTATAAAACGAATAATTGCAACCAGTATGAAACTTATGGACATTTCTACTTTCCGAGCAACCTAGGCTTCACCCTAGGGCGTTGCTCCAACAGATTGAATAGTTAGGGCCTTAGAAGTCAACGCCCGAACCATAAAATGCAAAAAAAAATACAACAGTGTTTCCACCATATTTCATGAATAATTGCAACCAGTATGAAAGTGATGGCCAATTCTACGTTCCGGGCAACCTAGGTATCACTCCAGGCCGTTGCTCCACCAGACCGAATAGTTACGACCTAAGAAGTCAACGCCAGAAGCATAAAATACGATATAAATACAACAGCTTTTCCATCGTATAAAACGAATAATTGCAACCAGTATGAAACTTATGGTCATTTCTACTTTCCGAGCAAGCTAGGCTTCACCCTAGGGCGTTGGTCCAACAGATTGAATAGTTAGGGCCTTAGAAGTCTACGCCCGAAGCATAAAATGCAATAAAAATACAACAGTGTTTCTATAATATATCAGGAATAATTGCAACCAGTTTGAATGTGATGGCCAATTCTACGTTCCGGACAACCTAGGTTCACACTCCAGGGCGTTGCTCCACCAGACCGAATATTTACGGCCTAAGAAGTTAACGCCAGAAGCATAAAATACGATATAAATACAACAGCTTTTCCATCGCATAAAACGAATAATTGCAACCAGTATGAAACATATGGTCATTTCTATTTTCCGAGCAAGATAGGCTTCACCCTAGGGCGTTGGTCCAACAGATTGAATAGTTAGGGCCTTAGAAGTCAACGCCCGAAGCATAAAATGCAATAAAAATACAACAGTGTATCCATCATATAACAGGAATAATTGCAACCAGTTTAAAAATGATGGCCAATTCTACGTTCCGGGCTACCTAGGCTTCACTCTATGCCGTGGCTCCACCAGATCGAATAGTTAGTGCCTTAGAAGTCAACGCCAGAAGCATAAAATACAATATAAATACAACAGTTTTTCCATCGTATAAAACGAATAATTGCAACCAGTATGAAACTTATGGTCATTTCAACTTTCCGAGCGACCTAGGCTTCACCCTAGGGCGTTGCTCCAACGGATTGAATAGTTAGGGCCTTAGAAGTCAACGCCCGAACCATAAAATGCAAAAAAAATACAGCAGTGTTTCCATCATATAACAGGTATAATTGCAACCAGTTTGAAATTGATGGCCAATTCTTCGTTCCGGGCTACCTAGGCATCACTCTATTGCGTTGCTCCACCAGATCGAATAGTTAGTGCCTTAGAAGTCAACGCCAGAAGCATAAAATACAATATAAATACAACAGTTTTTCCATCGTATAAAACGAATAATTGCAATCAGTATGAAACTTATGGACATTTCTACTTTCCGAGCAACCTAGGCTTCACCCTAGGGCGTTGCTCCAACAGATTGAATAGTTAGGGCCTTAGAAGTCAACGCCCGAACCATAAAATGCAAAAAAAAATACAACAGTGTTTCCACCATATATCATGAATAATTGCAACCAGTATGAAAGTGATGGCCAATTCTACGTTCCGGGCAACCTAGGTATCACTCCAGGCCGTTGCTCCACCAGACCGAATAGTTACGACCTAAGAAGTCAACGCCAGAAGCATAAAATACGATATAAATACAACAGCTTTTCCATCGTATAAAACGAATAATTGCAACCAGTATGAAACTTATGGTCATTTCTACTTTCCGAGCAAGCTAGGCTTCACCCTAGGTCGTTGGTCCAACAGATTGAATAGTTAGGGCCTTAGAAGTCAACGCCCGAAGCATAAAATGCAATAAAAATACAACAGTGTATCCATCATATAACAGGAATAATTGCAACCAGTTTGAAAGCGATGGTCAATTCTACGTTCCGGGCAACCTAGGCTTCACTCTAGGGCGTTGCTCCACCAGATCGAATAGTTAGTACCTTAGAAGTCAACGCCCGAAGCATAAAATGCAATAAAAATACAACAGTGTATCCATCATATAACAGGAATAATTGCAGCCAGTTTGAAAGCGATGGCCAATTCTACGTTCCGGGCAACCTAGGCTTCACTCCAGGGCGTTGCTCCACCTGATCGAATAGTTAGTGCCTTAGAAGTCAACGCCAGAAGCATAAAATACAATATAAATACAACAGTTTTTCCATCGTATAAAACGAATAATTGCAACCAGTATGAAACTTATGGTCATTTCTACTTTCCGAGCAACCTAGGCTTCACCCTAGGGCGTTGCTCCATCAGATTGAATAGTTAGGACCTTAGAAGTCAACGCCCTAGCCATAAAATGCAAAAAAAATACAACAGTGTTTCCATCATATAACAGGAATAATTGCAACCAGTTTGAAAGTGATGGCCAATTCTACGTTCCGGGCAACCTAGGCTTCACTCTATGGCGTGGCTCCACCAGATCGAATAGTTGGTGCCTTAGAAGTCAACGCCAGGAGCATAAAATACAATATAAATACAACAGTTTTTCCATCGTATAAAACGAATAATTGCAACCAGTATGAAACTTATGGTCATTTCAACTTTCCGAGCAACCTAGGCTTCACCCTAGAGCGTTGCTCCAACGGATTGAATAGTTAGGGCCTTAGAAGTCAACGCCCGAACCATAAAATGCAAAAAAAATACAGCAGTGTTTCCATCATATAACAGGTATAATTGCAACCAGTTTGAAATTGATGGCCAATTCTACGTTCCGGGCAACCTAGGCTTCACTCCAGGGCGTTGCTCCACCTGATCGAATAGTTAGTGACTTAGAAGTCAACGCCAGAAGCATAAAATACAATATAAATACAACAGTTTTTCCATCGTATAAAACGAATAATTGGAACCAGTATGAAACTTATGGTCATTTCTACTTTCCGAGCAACCTAGGCTTCACCCTAGGGCGTTGCTCCAACAGATTGAATAGTTAGGACCTTAGAAGTCAATGCCCTAACCATAAAATGCAATAAAAATACAACAGTGTTTCCATCATATAACAGGAATAATTGCAACCAGTTTGAAAGCGATGGCCAATTCTACGTTCCGGGCAACCTAGGCTTCACTGTAGGGCGTTGCTCCACCAGATCGAAAAGTTAGTGCCTTAGAAGTCAACGCCCGAAGCATAAAATGCAATAAAAATACAACAGTGTATCCATCATATAACAGGAATAATTGCAACCAGTTTGAAAGCGATGGCCAATTCTACCTTCCGGGCAACCTAGGCTTCACTCCAGGGCGTTGCTCCACCTGATCGAATAGTTAGTGCCTTAGAAGTCAACGCCAGAAGCATAAAATACAATATAAATACAACAGTTTTTCCATCGTATAAAACGAATAATTGCAACCAGCATAAAACTTATGGTCATTTCTACTTTCCGAGCAACCTAGGCTTCACCCTAGGGCGTTGCTCCATCAGATTGAATAGTTAGGACCTTAGAAGTCATCGCCCTAGCCATAAAATGCAAAAAAAATACAACAGTGTTTCCATCATATAACAGGAATAATTGCAACCAGTTTGAAAGTGATGGCCAATTCTACGTTCCGGGCAACCTAGGCTTCACTCTATGGCGTGGCTCCACCAGATCGAATAGTTGGTGCCTTGGAAGTCAACGCCAGGAGCATAAAATACAATACAAATACAACAGTTTTTCCATCGTATAAAACGAATAATTGCAACCAGTATGAAACTTATGGTCATTTCTACTTTCCGAGCAACCTAGGCTTCACCCTAGGGCGTTGCTCCAACAGATTGAATAGTTAGGACCTTAGAAGTCAATGCCCTAACCATAAAATGCAATAAAAATACAACAGTGTTTCCATCATATAACAGGAATAATAGCAACCAGTTTGAAAGCGATGGCCAATTCTACGTTCCGGGCAACCTAGGCTTCACTGTAGGGCGTTGCTCCACCAGATCGAAAAGTTAGTGCCTTAGAAGTCAACGCCCGAAGCATAAAATGCAATAAAAATACAACAGTGTATCCATCATATAACAGGAATAATTGCAACCAGTTTGAAAGCGATGGCCAATTCTACGTTCCGGGCAACCTAGGCTTCATTCCAGGGCGTTGCTCCACCTGATCGAATAGTTAGTGCCTTAGAAGTCAACGCCAGAAGCATAAAATACAATCTAAATAAACAGTTTTTCCATCGTATAAAACGAATAATTGCAACCAGTATGAAACTTATGGTCATTTCTACTTTCCGAGCAACCTAGGCTTCACCCTAGGGCGTTGCTCCAACAGATTGAATAGTTAGGGCCTTAGAAGTCAACGCCCGAAACATAAAATGCAAAAAAAATACAACAGTGTTTCCATCATATATCAGGAATAATTGCAACCAGTTTGAAAGTGAAGGCCAATTCTACGTTTCGGGCAACCTAGGCTTCACTCTATTGCGTTGCTCCACCAGATCGAATAGTTAGTGCCTTAGAAGTCAACGCCAGAAGCATAAAATACAATATAAATACAACAGTTTTTCCATCGTATAAAACGAATAATTGCAACCAGTATGAAACTCATGGTCATTTCAACTTTCCGAGCAACCTAGGCTTCACCCTAGGGCGTTGCTCCAACGGATTGAATAGTTAGGGCCTTAGAAGTCAACGCCCGAACCATAAAATGCAAAAAAAATACAGCAGTGTTTCCATCATATAACAGGTATAATTGCAACCAGTTTTAAATTGATGGCCAATTCTACGTTCCGGGCTACCTAGGCATCACTCTATTGCGTTGCTCCACCAGATCGAGTAGTTAGTGCCTTAGAAGTCAACGCCAGAAGCATAAAATACAATATAAATACAACAGTTTTTCCATCGTATAAAACGAATAATTGCAACCAGTATGAAACTTATGGACATTTCTACTTTCCGAGCAACCTAGGCTTCACCATAGGGCGTTGCTCCAACAGATTGAATAGTTAGGACCTTAGAAGTCAACGCCCTAACCATAAAATGCAAAAAAAATACAACAGTGTTTCCATCATATAACAGGAATAATTGCAACCAGTTTGAAAGTGATGGCCAATTCTACGTTCCGGGCAACCTAGGCTTCGCTCTAGGGCGTTGCTCCACCAGATCGAATAGATAGTGCCTCAGAAGTCAACGCCAGAAGCATAAAATACGATATAAATGCAACAGCTTTTCCATCGTATAAAACGAATAATTGCAACCAGTATGAAACTTATGGTCATTTCTACTTTCCGAGCAAGCTAGGCTTCACCCTAGGGCGTTGGTCCAACAGATTGAATAGTTAGGGCCTTAGAAGTCTACGCCCGAAGCATAAAATGCAATAAAAATACAACAGTGTTTCTATAATATATCAGGAATAATTGCAACCAGTTTGAAAGTGATGGCCAATTCTACGTTCCGGACAACCTAGGTTCACACTCCAGGGCGTTGCTCCACCAGACCGAATATTTACGGCCTAAGAAGTTAACGCCAGAAGCATAAAATACGATATAAATACAACAGCTTTTCCATCGCATAAAACGAATAATTGCAACCAGTATGAAACATATGGTCATTTCTATTTTCCGAGCAAGATAGGCTTCACCCTAGGGCGTTGGTCCAACAGATTGAATAGTTAGGGCCTTAGAAGTCAACGCCCGAAGCATAAAATGCAATAAAAATACAACAGTGTATCCATCATATAACAGGAATAATTGCAACCAGTTTGAAAATGATGGCCAATTCTACGTTCCGGGCAACCTAGGCTTCACTCTATGCCGTGGCTCCACCTGATCGAATAGTTAGTGCCTTAGAAGTCAACGCCAGAAGCATAAAATGCAATATAAATACAACAGTTTTTCCATCGTATAAAACGAATAATTGCAACCAGTATGAAACTTATGGTCATTTCTACTTTCCGAGCAACCTAGGCTTCACCCTAGGGCGTTGCTCCATCAGATTGAATAGTTAGGACCTTAGAAGTCATCGCCCTAGCCATAAAATGCAAAAAAAATACAACAGTGTTTCCATCATATAACAGGAATAATTGCAACCAGTTTGAAAGTGATGGCCAATTCTACGTTCCGGGCAACCTAGGCTTCACTCTATGGCGTGGCTCCACCAGATCGAATAGTTGGTGCCTTAGAAGTCAACGCCAGGAGCATAAAATACAATATAAATACAACAGTTTTTCCATCGTATAAAACGAATAATTGCAACCAGTATGAAACTTATGGTCATTTCAACTTTCCGAGCAACGTAGGCTTCACCCTAGAGCGTTGCTCCAACGGATTGAATAGTTAGGGCCTTAGAAGTCAACGCCCGAACCATAAAATGCAAAAAAAATACAGCAGTGTTTCCATCATATAACAGGTATAATTGCAACCAGTTTGAAATTGATGGCCAATTCTACGTTCCGGGCAACCTAGGCTTCACTCCAGGGCGTTGCTCCACCTGATCGAATAGTTAGTGCCGTAGAAGTCAACGCCAGAAGCATAAAATACAATATAAATACAACAGTTTTTCCATCGTATAAAACGAATAATTGGAACCAGTATGAAACTTATGGTCATTTCTACTTTCCGAGCAACCTAGGCTTCACCCTAGGGCGTTGCTCCAATAGATTGAATAGTTAGGACCTTAGAAGTCAATGCCCTAACCATAAAATGCAATAAAAATACAACAGTGTTTCCATCATATAACAGGAATAATAGCAACCAGTTTGAAAGCGATGGCCAATTCTACGTTCCGGGCAACCTAGGCTTCACTGTAGGGCGTTGCTCCACCAGATCGAAAAGTTAGTGCCTTAGAAGTCAACGCCCGAAGCATAAAATGCAATAAAAATACAACAGTGTATCCATCATATAACAGGAATAATTGCAACCAGTTTGAAAGCGATGGCCAATTCTACGTTCCGGGCAACCTAGGCTTCATTCCAGGGCGTTGCTCCACCTGATCGAATAGTTAGTGCCTTAGAAGTCAACGCCAGAAGCATAAAATACAATCTAAATACAACAGTTTTTCCATCGTATAAAACGAATAATTGCAACCAGTATGAAACTTATGGTCATTTCTACTTTCCGAGCAACCTAGGCTTCACCCTAGGGCGTTGCTCCAACAGATTGAATAGTTAGGGCCTTAGAAGTCAACGCCCGAAGCATAAAATGCAATAAAAATACAACAGTGTATCCATCATATAACAGGAATAATTGCAACCAGTTTGAAAATGATGGCCAATTCTACGTTCCGGGCAACCTAGGCTTCACTCTATGCCGTGGCTCCACCAGATCGAATAGTTAGTGCCTTAGAAGTCAACGCCAGAAGCATAAAATACAATATAAATACAACAGTTTTTCCATCGTATAAAACGAATAATTGCAACCAGTATGAAACTTATGGTCATTTCAACTTTCCGAGCAACGTAGGCTTCACCCTAGAGCGTTGCTCCAACGGATTGAATAGTTAGGGCCTTAGAAGTCAACGCCCGAACCATAAAATGCAAAAAAAATACAGCAGTGTTTCCATCATATAACAGGTATAATTGCAACCAGTTTGAAATTGATGGCCAATTCTACGTTCCGGGCAACCTAGGCTTCACTCCAGGGCGTTGCTCCACCTGATCGAATAGTTAGTGCCTTAGAAGTCAACGCCAGAAGCATAAAATACAATATAAATACAACAGTTTTTCCATCGTATAAAACGAATAATTGGAACCAGTATGAAACTTATGGTCATTTCTACTTTCCGAGCAACCTAGGCTTCACCCTAGGGCGTTGCTCCAATAGATTGAATAGTTAGGACCTTAGAAGTCAATGCCCTAACCATAAAATGCAATAAAAATACAACAGTGTTTCCATCATATAACAGGAATAATAGCAACCAGTTTGAAAGCGATGGCCAATTCTACGTTCCGGGCAACCTAGGCTTCACTGTAGGGCGTTGCTCCACCAGATCGAAAAGTTAGTGCCTTAGAAGTCAACGCCCGAAGCATAAAATGCAATAAAAATACAACAGTGTATCCATCATATAACAGGAATAATTGCAACCAGTTTGAAAGCGATGGCCAATTCTACGTTCCGGGCAACCTAGGCTTCATTCCAGGGCGTTGCTCCACCTGATCGAATAGTTAGTGCCTTAGAAGTCAACGCCAGAAGCATAAAATACAATCTAAATACAACAGTTTTTCCATCGTATAAAACGAATAATTGCAACCAGTATGAAACTTATGGTCATTTCTACTTTCCGAGCAACCTAGGCTTCACCCTAGGGCGTTGCTCCAACAGATTGAATAGTTAGGGCCTTAGAAGTCAACGCCCGAAACATAAAATGCAAAAAAAATACAACAGTGTTTCCATCATATATCAGGAATAATTGCAACCAGTTTGAAAGTGAAGGCCAATTCTACGTTTCGGGCAACCTAGGCTTCACTCTATTGCGTTGCTCCACCAGATCGAATAGTTAGTGCCTTAGAAGTCAACGCCAGAAGCATAAAATACAATATAAATACAACAGTTTTTCCATCGTATAAAACGAATAATTGCAACCAGTATGAAACTCATGGTCATTTCAACTTTCCGAGCAACCTAGGCTTCACCCTAGGGCGTTGCTCCAACGGATTGAATAGTTAGGGCCTTAGAAGTCAACGCCCGAACCATAAAATGCAAAAAAAATACAGCAGTGTTTCCATCATATAACAGGTATAATTGCAACCAGTTTTAAATTGATGGCCAATTCTACGTTCCGGGCTACCTAGGCATCACTCTATTGCGTTGCTCCACCAGATCGAGTAGTTAGTGCCTTAGAAGTCAACGCCAGAAGCATAAAATACAATATAAATACAACAGTTTTTCCATCGTATAAAACGAATAATTGCAACCAGTATGAAACTTATGGACATTTCTACTTTCCGAGCAACCTAGGCTTCACCCTAGGGCGTTGCTCCAACAGATTGAATAGTTAGGGCCTTAGAAGTCAACGCCCGAACCATAAAATGCAAAAAAAAATACAACAGTGTTTCCACCATATTTCATGAATAATTGCAACCAGTATGAAAGTGATGGCCAATTCTACGTTCCGGGCAACCTAGGTATCACTCCAGGCCGTTGCTCCACCAGACCGAATAGTTACGACCTAAGAAGTCAACGCCAGAAGCATAAAATACGATATAAATACAACAGCTTTTCCATCGTATAAAACGAATAATTGCAACCAGTATGAAACTTATGGTCATTTCTACTTTCCGAGCAAGCTAGGCTTCACCCTAGGGCGTTGGTCCAACAGATTGAATAGTTAGGGCCTTAGAAGTCTACGCCCGAAGCATAAAATGCAATAAAAATACAACAGTGTTTCTATAATATATCAGGAATAATTGCAACCAGTTTGAATGTGATGGCCAATTCTACGTTCCGGACAACCTAGGTTCACACTCCAGGGCGTTGCTCCACCAGACCGAATATTTACGGCCTAAGAAGTTAACGCCAGAAGCATAAAATACGATATAAATACAACAGCTTTTCCATCGCATAAAACGAATAATTGCAACCAGTATGAAACATATGGTCATTTCTATTTTCCGAGCAAGATAGGCTTCACCCTAGGGCGTTGGTCCAACAGATTGAATAGTTAGGGCCTTAGAAGTCAACGCCCGAAGCATAAAATGCAATAAAAATACAACAGTGTATCCATCATATAACAGGAATAATTGCAACCAGTTTAAAAATGATGGCCAATTCTACGTTCCGGGCTACCTAGGCTTCACTCTATGCCGTGGCTCCACCAGATCGAATAGTTAGTGCCTTAGAAGTCAACGCCAGAAGCATAAAATACAATATAAATACAACAGTTTTTCCATCGTATAAAACGAATAATTGCAACCAGTATGAAACTTATGGTCATTTCAACTTTCCGAGCGACCTAGGCTTCACCCTAGGGCGTTGCTCCAACGGATTGAATAGTTAGGGCCTTAGAAGTCAACGCCCGAACCATAAAATGCAAAAAAAATACAGCAGTGTTTCCATCATATAACAGGTATAATTGCAACCAGTTTGAAATTGATGGCCAATTCTTCGTTCCGGGCTACCTAGGCATCACTCTATTGCGTTGCTCCACCAGATCGAATAGTTAGTGCCTTAGAAGTCAACGCCAGAAGCATAAAATACAATATAAATACAACAGTTTTTCCATCGTATAAAACGAATAATTGCAATCAGTATGAAACTTATGGACATTTCTACTTTCCGAGCAACCTAGGCTTCACCCTAGGGCGTTGCTCCAACAGATTGAATAGTTAGGGCCTTAGAAGTCAACGCCCGAACCATAAAATGCAAAAAAAAATACAACAGTGTTTCCACCATATATCATGAATAATTGCAACCAGTATGAAAGTGATGGCCAATTCTACGTTCCGGGCAACCTAGGTATCACTCCAGGCCGTTGCTCCACCAGACCGAATAGTTACGACCTAAGAAGTCAACGCCAGAAGCATAAAATACGATATAAATACAACAGCTTTTCCATCGTATAAAACGAATAATTGCAACCAGTATGAAACTTATGGTCATTTCTACTTTCCGAGCAAGCTAGGCTTCACCCTAGGTCGTTGGTCCAACAGATTGAATAGTTAGGGCCTTAGAAGTCAACGCCCGAAGCATAAAATGCAATAAAAATACAACAGTGTATCCATCATATAACAGGAATAATTGCAACCAGTTTGAAAGCGATGGTCAATTCTACGTTCCGGGCAACCTAGGCTTCACTCTAGGGCGTTGCTCCACCAGATCGAATAGTTAGTACCTTAGAAGTCAACGCCCGAAGCATAAAATGCAATAAAAATACAACAGTGTATCCATCATATAACAGGAATAATTGCAGCCAGTTTGAAAGCGATGGCCAATTCTACGTTCCGGGCAACCTAGGCTTCACTCCAGGGCGTTGCTCCACCTGATCGAATAGTTAGTGCCTTAGAAGTCAACGCCAGAAGCATAAAATACAATATAAATACAACAGTTTTTCCATCGTATAAAACGAATAATTGCAACCAGTATGAAACTTATGGTCATTTCTACTTTCCGAGCAACCTAGGCTTCACCCTAGGGCGTTGCTCCATCAGATTGAATAGTTAGGACCTTAGAAGTCAACGCCCTAGCCATAAAATGCAAAAAAAATACAACAGTGTTTCCATCATATAACAGGAATAATTGCAACCAGTTTGAAAGTGATGGCCAATTCTACGTTCCGGGCAACCTAGGCTTCACTCTATGGCGTGGCTCCACCAGATCGAATAGTTGGTGCCTTAGAAGTCAACGCCAGGAGCATAAAATACAATATAAATACAACAGTTTTTCCATCGTATAAAACGAATAATTGCAACCAGTATGAAACTTATGGTCATTTCAACTTTCCGAGCAACCTAGGCTTCACCCTAGAGCGTTGCTCCAACGGATTGAATAGTTAGGGCCTTAGAAGTCAACGCCCGAACCATAAAATGCAAAAAAAATACAGCAGTGTTTCCATCATATAACAGGTATAATTGCAACCAGTTTGAAATTGATGGCCAATTCTACGTTCCGGGCAACCTAGGCTTCACTCCAGGGCGTTGCTCCACCTGATCGAATAGTTAGTGACTTAGAAGTCAACGCCAGAAGCATAAAATACAATATAAATACAACAGTTTTTCCATCGTATAAAACGAATAATTGGAACCAGTATGAAACTTATGGTCATTTCTACTTTCCGAGCAACCTAGGCTTCACCCTAGGGCGTTGCTCCAACAGATTGAATAGTTAGGACCTTAGAAGTCAATGCCCTAACCATAAAATGCAATAAAAATACAACAGTGTTTCCATCATATAACAGGAATAATTGCAACCAGTTTGAAAGCGATGGCCAATTCTACGTTCCGGGCAACCTAGGCTTCACTGTAGGGCGTTGCTCCACCAGATCGAAAAGTTAGTGCCTTAGAAGTCAACGCCCGAAGCATAAAATGCAATAAAAATACAACAGTGTATCCATCATATAACAGGAATAATTGCAACCAGTTTGAAAGCGATGGCCAATTCTACCTTCCGGGCAACCTAGGCTTCACTCCAGGGCGTTGCTCCACCTGATCGAATAGTTAGTGCCTTAGAAGTCAACGCCAGAAGCATAAAATACAATATAAATACAACAGTTTTTCCATCGTATAAAACGAATAATTGCAACCAGCATGAAACTTATGGTCATTTCTACTTTCCGAGCAACCTAGGCTTCACCCTAGGGCGTTGCTCCATCAGATTGAATAGTTAGGACCTTAGAAGTCATCGCCCTAGCCATAAAATGCAAAAAAAATACAACAGTGTTTCCATCATATAACAGGAATAATTGCAACCAGTTTGAAAGTGATGGCCAATTCTACGTTCCGGGCAACCTAGGCTTCACTCTATGGCGTGGCTCCACCAGATCGAATAGTTGGTGCCTTGGAAGTCAACGCCAGGAGCATAAAATACAATACAAATACAACAGTTTTTCCATCGTATAAAACGAATAATTGCAACCAGTATGAAACTTATGGTCATTTCTACTTTCCGAGCAACCTAGGCTTCACCCTAGGGCGTTGCTCCAACAGATTGAATAGTTAGGACCTTAGAAGTCAATGCCCTAACCATAAAATGCAATAAAAATACAACAGTGTTTCCATCATATAACAGGAATAATAGCAACCAGTTTGAAAGCGATGGCCAATTCTACGTTCCGGGCAACCTAGGCTTCACTGTAGGGCGTTGCTCCACCAGATCGAAAAGTTAGTGCCTTAGAAGTCAACGCCCGAAGCATAAAATGCAATAAAAATACAACAGTGTATCCATCATATAACAGGAATAATTGCAACCAGTTTGAAAGCGATGGCCAATTCTACGTTCCGGGCAACCTAGGCTTCATTCCAGGGCGTTGCTCCACCTGATCGAATAGTTAGTGCCTTAGAAGTCAACGCCAGAAGCATAAAATACAATCTAAATAAACAGTTTTTCCATCGTATAAAACGAATAATTGCAACCAGTATGAAACTTATGGTCATTTCTACTTTCCGAGCAACCTAGGCTTCACCCTAGGGCGTTGCTCCAACAGATTGAATAGTTAGGGCCTTAGAAGTCAACGCCCGAAACATAAAATGCAAAAAAAATACAACAGTGTTTCCATCATATATCAGGAATAATTGCAACCAGTTTGAAAGTGAAGGCCAATTCTACGTTTCGGGCAACCTAGGCTTCACTCTATTGCGTTGCTCCACCAGATCGAATAGTTAGTGCCTTAGAAGTCAACGCCAGAAGCATAAAATACAATATAAATACAACAGTTTTTCCATCGTATAAAACGAATAATTGCAACCAGTATGAAACTCATGGTCATTTCAACTTTCCGAGCAACCTAGGCTTCACCCTAGGGCGTTGCTCCAACGGATTGAATAGTTAGGGCCTTAGAAGTCAACGCCCGAACCATAAAATGCAAAAAAAATACAGCAGTGTTTCCATCATATAACAGGTATAATTGCAACCAGTTTTAAATTGATGGCCAATTCTACGTTCCGGGCTACCTAGGCATCACTCTATTGCGTTGCTCCACCAGATCGAGTAGTTAGTGCCTTAGAAGTCAACGCCAGAAGCATAAAATACAATATAAATACAACAGTTTTTCCATCGTATAAAACGAATAATTGCAACCAGTATGAAACTTATGGACATTTCTACTTTCCGAGCAACCTAGGCTTCACCATAGGGCGTTGCTCCAACAGATTGAATAGTTAGGACCTTAGAAGTCAACGCCCTAACCATAAAATGCAAAAAAAATACAACAGTGTTTCCATCATATAACAGGAATAATTGCAACCAGTTTGAAAGTGATGGCCAATTCTACGTTCCGGGCAACCTAGGCTTCGCTCTAGGGCGTTGCTCCACCAGATCGAATAGATAGTGCCTCAGAAGTCAACGCCAGAAGCATAAAATACGATATAAATGCAACAGCTTTTCCATCGTATAAAACGAATAATTGCAACCAGTATGAAACTTATGGTCATTTCTACTTTCCGAGCAAGCTAGGCTTCACCCTAGGGCGTTGGTCCAACAGATTGAATAGTTAGGGCCTTAGAAGTCTACGCCCGAAGCATAAAATGCAATAAAAATACAACAGTGTTTCTATAATATATCAGGAATAATTGCAACCAGTTTGAAAGTGATGGCCAATTCTACGTTCCGGACAACCTAGGTTCACACTCCAGGGCGTTGCTCCACCAGACCGAATATTTACGGCCTAAGAAGTTAACGCCAGAAGCATAAAATACGATATAAATACAACAGCTTTTCCATCGCATAAAACGAATAATTGCAACCAGTATGAAACATATGGTCATTTCTATTTTCCGAGCAAGATAGGCTTCACCCTAGGGCGTTGGTCCAACAGATTGAATAGTTAGGGCCTTAGAAGTCAACGCCCGAAGCATAAAATGCAATAAAAATACAACAGTGTATCCATCATATAACAGGAATAATTGCAACCAGTTTGAAAATGATGGCCAATTCTACGTTCCGGGCAACCTAGGCTTCACTCTATGCCGTGGCTCCACCTGATCGAATAGTTAGTGCCTTAGAAGTCAACGCCAGAAGCATAAAATGCAATATAAATACAACAGTTTTTCCATCGTATAAAACGAATAATTGCAACCAGTATGAAACTTATGGTCATTTCTACTTTCCGAGCAACCTAGGCTTCACCCTAGGGCGTTGCTCCATCAGATTGAATAGTTAGGACCTTAGAAGTCATCGCCCTAGCCATAAAATGCAAAAAAAATACAACAGTGTTTCCATCATATAACAGGAATAATTGCAACCAGTTTGAAAGTGATGGCCAATTCTACGTTCCGGGCAACCTAGGCTTCACTCTATGGCGTGGCTCCACCAGATCGAATAGTTGGTGCCTTAGAAGTCAACGCCAGGAGCATAAAATACAATATAAATACAACAGTTTTTCCATCGTATAAAACGAATAATTGCAACCAGTATGAAACTTATGGTCATTTCAACTTTCCGAGCAACGTAGGCTTCACCCTAGAGCGTTGCTCCAACGGATTGAATAGTTAGGGCCTTAGAAGTCAACGCCCGAACCATAAAATGCAAAAAAAATACAGCAGTGTTTCCATCATATAACAGGTATAATTGCAACCAGTTTGAAATTGATGGCCAATTCTACGTTCCGGGCAACCTAGGCTTCACTCCAGGGCGTTGCTCCACCTGATCGAATAGTTAGTGCCGTAGAAGTCAACGCCAGAAGCATAAAATACAATATAAATACAACAGCTTTTCCATCGTATAAAACGAATAATTGCAACCAGTATGAAACTTATGGTCATTTCTACTTTCCGAGCAAGCTAGGCTTCACCCTAGGGCGTTGGTCCAACAGATTGAATAGTTAGGGCCTTAGAAGTCTACGCCCGAAGCATAAAATGCAATAAAAATACAACAGTGTTTCTATAATATATCAGGAATAATTGCAACCAGTTTGAATGTGATGGCCAATTCTACGTTCCGGACAACCTAGGTTCACACTCCAGGGCGTTGCTCCACCAGACCGAATATTTACGGCCTAAGAAGTTAACGCCAGAAGCATAAAATACGATATAAATACAACAGCTTTTCCATCGCATAAAACGAATAATTGCAACCAGTATGAAACATATGGTCATTTCTATTTTCCGAGCAAGATAGGCTTCACCCTAGGGCGTTGGTCCAACAGATTGAATAGTTAGGGCCTTAGAAGTCAACGCCCGAAGCATAAAATGCAATAAAAATACAACAGTGTATCCATCATATAACAGGAATAATTGCAACCAGTTTGAAAATGATGGCCAATTCTACGTTCCGGGCTACCTAGGCTTCACTCTATGCCGTGGCTCCACCAGATCGAATAGTTAGTGCCTTAGAAGTCAACGCCAGAAGCATAAAATACAATATAAATACAACAGTTTTTCCATCGTATAAAACGAATAATTGCAACCAGTATGAAACTTATGGTCATTTCAACTTTCCGAGCGACCTAGGCTTCACCCTAGGGCGTTGCTCCAACGGATTGAATAGTTAGGGCCTTAGAAGTCAACGCCCGAACCATAAAATGCAAAAAAAATACAGCAGTGTTTCCATCATATAACAGGTATAATTGCAACCAGTTTGAAATTGATGGCCAATTCTTCGTTCCGGGCTACCTAGGCATCACTCTATTGCGTTGCTCCACCAGATCGAATAGTTAGTGCCTTAGAAGTCAACGCCAGAAGCATAAAATACAATATAAATACAACAGTTTTTCCATCGTATAAAACGAATAATTGCAACCAGTATGAAACTTATGGACATTTCTACTTTCCGAGCAACCTAGGCTTCACCCTAGGGCGTTGCTCCAACAGATTGAATAGTTAGGGCCTTAGAAGTCAACGCCCGAACCATAAAATGCAAAAAAAAATACAACAGTGTTTCCACCATATATCATGAATAATTGCAACCAGTATGAAAGTGATGGCCAATTCTACGTTCCGGGCAACCTAGGTATCACTCCAGGCCGTTGCTCCACCAGACCGAATAGTTACGACCTAAGAAGTCAACGCCAGAAGCATAAAATACGATATAAATACAACAGCTTTTCCATCGTATAAAACGAATAATTGCAACCAGTATGAAACTTATGGTCATTTCTACTTTCCGAGCAAGCTAGGCTTCACCCTAGGTCGTTGGTCCAACAGATTGAATAGTTAGGGCCTTAGAAGTCAACGCCCGAAGCATAAAATGCAATAAAAATACAACAGTGTATCCATCATATAACAGGAATAATTGCAACCAGTTTGAAAGCGATGGTCAATTCTACGTTCCGGGCAACCTAGGCTTCACTCTAGGGCGTTGCTCCACCAGATCGAATAGTTAGTACCTTAGAAGTCAACGCCCGAAGCATAAAATGCAATAAAAATACAACAGTGTATCCATCATATAACAGGAATAATTGCAGCCAGTTTGAAAGCGATGGCCAATTCTACGTTCCGGGCAACCTAGGCTTCATTCCAGGGCGTTGCTCCACCTGATCGAATAGTTAGTGCCTTAGAAGTCAACGCCAGAAGCATAAAATACAATCTAAATACAACAGTTTTTCCATCGTATAAAACGAATAATTGCAACCAGTATGAAACTTATGGTCATTTCTACTTTCCGAGCAACCTAGGCTTCACCCTAGGGCGTTGCTCCAACAGATTGAATAGTTAGGGCCTTAGAAGTCAACGCCCGAAACATAAAATGCAAAAAAAATACAACAGTGTTTCCATCATATATCAGGAATAATTGCAACCAGTTTGAAAGTGAAGGCCAATTCTACGTTTCGGGCAACCTAGGCTTCACTCTATTGCGTTGCTCCACCAGATCGAATAGTTAGTGCCTTAGAAGTCAACGCCAGAAGCATAAAATACAATATAAATACAACAGTTTTTCCATCGTATAAAACGAATAATTGCAACCAGTATGAAACTCATGGTCATTTCAACTTTCCGAGCAACCTAGGCTTCACCCTAGGGCGTTGCTCCAACGGATTGAATAGTTAGGGCCTTAGAAGTCAACGCCCGAACCATAAAATGCAAAAAAAATACAGCAGTGTTTCCATCATATAACAGGTATAATTGCAACCAGTTTTAAATTGATGGCCAATTCTACGTTCCGGGCTACCTAGGCATCACTCTATTGCGTTGCTCCACCAGATCGAGTAGTTAGTGCCTTAGAAGTCAACGCCAGAAGCATAAAATACAATATAAATACAACAGTTTTTCCATCGTATAAAACGAATAATTGCAACCAGTATGAAACTTATGGACATTTCTACTTTCCGAGCAACCTAGGCTTCACCCTAGGGCGTTGCTCCAACAGATTGAATAGTTAGGGCCTTAGAAGTCAACGCCCGAACCATAAAATGCAAAAAAAAATACAACAGTGTTTCCACCATATTTCATGAATAATTGCAACCAGTATGAAAGTGATGGCCAATTCTACGTTCCGGGCAACCTAGGTATCACTCCAGGCCGTTGCTCCACCAGACCGAATAGTTACGACCTAAGAAGTCAACGCCAGAAGCATAAAATACGATATAAATACAACAGCTTTTCCATCGTATAAAACGAATAATTGCAACCAGTATGAAACTTATGGTCATTTCTACTTTCCGAGCAAGCTAGGCTTCACCCTAGGGCGTTGGTCCAACAGATTGAATAGTTAGGGCCTTAGAAGTCTACGCCCGAAGCATAAAATGCAATAAAAATACAACAGTGTTTCTATAATATATCAGGAATAATTGCAACCAGTTTGAATGTGATGGCCAATTCTACGTTCCGGACAACCTAGGTTCACACTCCAGGGCGTTGCTCCACCAGACCGAATATTTACGGCCTAAGAAGTTAACGCCAGAAGCATAAAATACGATATAAATACAACAGCTTTTCCATCGCATAAAACGAATAATTGCAACCAGTATGAAACATATGGTCATTTCTATTTTCCGAGCAAGATAGGCTTCACCCTAGGGCGTTGGTCCAACAGATTGAATAGTTAGGGCCTTAGAAGTCAACGCCCGAAGCATAAAATGCAATAAAAATACAACAGTGTATCCATCATATAACAGGAATAATTGCAACCAGTTTGAAAATGATGGCCAATTCTACGTTCCGGGCTACCTAGGCTTCACTCTATGCCGTGGCTCCACCAGATCGAATAGTTAGTGCCTTAGAAGTCAACGCCAGAAGCATAAAATACAATATAAATACAACAGTTTTTCCATCGTATAAAACGAATAATTGCAACCAGTATGAAACTTATGGTCATTTCAACTTTCCGAGCGACCTAGGCTTCACCCTAGGGCGTTGCTCCAACGGATTGAATAGTTAGGGCCTTAGAAGTCAACGCCCGAACCATAAAATGCAAAAAAAATACAGCAGTGTTTCCATCATATAACAGGTATAATTGCAACCAGTTTGAAATTGATGGCCAATTCTTCGTTCCGGGCTACCTAGGCATCACTCTATTGCGTTGCTCCACCAGATCGAATAGTTAGTGCCTTAGAAGTCAACGCCAGAAGCATAAAATACAATATAAATACAACAGTTTTTCCATCGTATAAAACGAATAATTGCAACCAGTATGAAACTTATGGACATTTCTACTTTCCGAGCAACCTAGGCTTCACCCTAGGGCGTTGCTCCAACAGATTGAATAGTTAGGGCCTTAGAAGTCAACGCCCGAACCATAAAATGCAAAAAAAAATACAACAGTGTTTCCACCATATATCATGAATAATTGCAACCAGTATGAAAGTGATGGCCAATTCTACGTTCCGGGCAACCTAGGTATCACTCCAGGCCGTTGCTCCACCAGACCGAATAGTTACGACCTAAGAAGTCAACGCCAGAAGCATAAAATACGATATAAATACAACAGCTTTTCCATCGTATAAAACGAATAATTGCAACCAGTATGAAACTTATGGTCATTTCTACTTTCCGAGCAACCTAGGCTTCACCCTAGGGCGTTGCTCCATCAGATTGAATAGTTAGGACCTTAGAAGTCAACGCCCTAGCCATAAAATGCAAAAAAAATACAACAGTGTTTCCATCATATAACAGGAATAATTGCAACCAGTTTGAAAGTGATGGCCAATTCTACGTTCCGGGCAACCTAGGCTTCACTCTATGGCGTGGCTCCACCAGATCGAATAGTTGGTGCCTTAGAAGTCAACGCCAGGAGCATAAAATACAATATAAATACAACAGTTTTTCCATCGTATAAAACGAATAATTGCAACCAGTATGAAACTTATGGTCATTTCAACTTTCCGAGCAACCTAGGCTTCACCCTAGAGCGTTGCTCCAACGGATTGAATAGTTAGGGCCTTAGAAGTCAACGCCCGAACCATAAAATGCAAAAAAAATACAGCAGTGTTTCCATCATATAACAGGTATAATTGCAACCAGTTTGAAATTGATGGCCAATTCTACGTTCCGGGCAACCTAGGCTTCACTCCAGGGCGTTGCTCCACCTGATCGAATAGTTAGTGCCTTAGAAGTCAACGCCAGAAGCATAAAATACAATATAAATACAACAGTTTTTCCATCGTATAAAACGAATAATTGGAACCAGTATGAAACTTATGGTCATTTCTACTTTCCGAGCAACCTAGGCTTCACCCTAGGGCGTTGCTCCAACAGATTGAATAGTTAGGACCTTAGAAGTCAATGCCCTAACCATAAAATGCAATAAAAATACAACAGTGTTTCCATCATATAACAGGAATAATTGCAACCAGTTTGAAAGCGATGGCCAATTCTACGTTCCGGGCAACCTAGGCTTCACTGTAGGGCGTTGCTCCACCAGATCGAAAAGTTAGTGCCTTAGAAGTCAACGCCCGAAGCATAAAATGCAATAAAAATACAACAGTGTATCCATCATATAACAGGAATAATTGCAACCAGTTTGAAAGCGATGGCCAATTCTACCTTCCGGGCAACCTAGGCTTCACTCCAGGGCGTTGCTCCACCTGATCGAATAGTTAGTGCCTTAGAAGTCAACGCCAGAAGCATAAAATACAATATAAATACAACAGTTTTTCCATCGTATAAAACGAATAATTGCAACCAGCATGAAACTTATGGTCATTTCTACTTTCCGAGCAACCTAGGCTTCACCCTAGGGCGTTGCTCCATCAGATTGAATAGTTAGGACCTTAGAAGTCATCGCCCTAGCCATAAAATGCAAAAAAAATACAACAGTGTTTCCATCATATAACAGGAATAATTGCAACCAGTTTGAAAGTGATGGCCAATTCTACGTTCCGGGCAACCTAGGCTTCACTCTATGGCGTGGCTCCACCAGATCGAATAGTTGGTGCCTTGGAAGTCAACGCCAGGAGCATAAAATACAATATAAATACAACAGTTTTTCCATCGTATAAAACGAATAATTGCAACCAGTATGAAACTTATGGTCATTTCTACTTTCCGAGCAACCTAGGCTTCACCCTAGGGCGTTGCTCCAACAGATTGAATAGTTAGGACCTTAGAAGTCAATGCCCTAACCATAAAATGCAATAAAAATACAACAGTGTTTCCATCATATAACAGGAATAATAGCAACCAGTTTGAAAGCGATGGCCAATTCTACGTTCCGGGCAACCTAGGCTTCACTGTAGGGCGTTGCTCCACCAGATCGAAAAGTTAGTGCCTTAGAAGTCAACGCCCGAAGCATAAAATGCAATAAAAATACAACAGTGTATCCATCATATAACAGGAATAATTGCAACCAGTTTGAAAGCGATGGCCAATTCTACGTTCCGGGCAACCTAGGCTTCATTCCAGGGCGTTGCTCCACCTGATCGAATAGTTAGTGCCTTAGAAGTCAACGCCAGAAGCATAAAATACAATCTAAATAAACAGTTTTTCCATCGTATAAAACGAATAATTGCAACCAGTATGAAACTTATGGTCATTTCTACTTTCCGAGCAACCTAGGCTTCACCCTAGGGCGTTGCTCCAACAGATTGAATAGTTAGGGCCTTAGAAGTCAACGCCCGAAACATAAAATGCAAAAAAAATACAACAGTGTTTCCATCATATATCAGGAATAATTGCAACCAGTTTGAAAGTGAAGGCCAATTCTACGTTTCGGGCAACCTAGGCTTCACTCTATTGCGTTGCTCCACCAGATCGAATAGTTAGTGCCTTAGAAGTCAACGCCAGAAGCATAAAATACAATATAAATACAACAGTTTTTCCATCGTATAAAACGAATAATTGCAACCAGTATGAAACTCATGGTCATTTCAACTTTCCGAGCAACCTAGGCTTCACCCTAGGGCGTTGCTCCAACGGATTGAATAGTTAGGGCCTTAGAAGTCAACGCCCGAACCATAAAATGCAAAAAAAATACAGCAGTGTTTCCATCATATAACAGGTATAATTGCAACCAGTTTTAAATTGATGGCCAATTCTACGTTCCGGGCTACCTAGGCATCACTCTATTGCGTTGCTCCACCAGATCGAGTAGTTAGTGCCTTAGAAGTCAACGCCAGAAGCATAAAATACAATATAAATACAACAGTTTTTCCAACGTATAAAACGAATAATTGCAACCAGTATGAAACTTATGGACATTTCTACTTTCCGAGCAACCTAGGCTTCACCCTAGGGCGTTGCTTCAACAGATTGAATAGTTAGGGCCTTAGAAGTCAACGCCCGAACCATAAAATGCAAAAAAAAATACAACAGTGTTTCCACCATATATCATGAATAATTGCAACCAGTATGAAAGTGATGGCCAATTCTACGTTCCGGGCAACCTAGGTATCACTCCAGGCCGTTGCTCCACCAGACCGAATAGTTACGACCTAAGAAGTCAACGCCAGAAGCATAAAATACGATATAAATACAACAGCTTTTCCATCGTATAAAACGAATAATTGCAACCAGTATGAAACTTATGGTCATTTCTACTTTCCGAGCAAGCTAGGCTTCACCCTAGGTCGTTGGTCCAACAGATTGAATAGTTAGGGCCTTAGAAGTCAACGCCCGAAGCATAAAATGCAATAAAAATACAACAGTGTATCCATCATATAACAGGAATAATTGCAACCAGTTGGAAAGCGATGGTCAATTCTACGTTCCGGGCAACCTAGGCTTCACTCTAGGGCGTTGCTCCACCAGATCGAATAGTTAGTACCTTAGAAGTCAACGCCCGAAGCATAAAATGCAATAAAAATACAACAGTGTATCCATCATATAACAGGAATAATTGCAGCCAGTTTGAAAGCGATGGCCAATTCTACGTTCCGGGCAACCTAGGCTTCACTCCAGCGCGTTGCTCCACCTGATCGAATAGTTAGTGCCTTAGAAGTCAACGCCAGAAGCATAAAATACAATATAAATACAACAGTTTTTCCATCGTATAAAACGAATAATTGCAACCAGTATGAAACTTATGGTCATTTCTACTTTCCGAGCAACCTAGGCTTCACCCTAGGGCGTTGCTCCATCAGATTGAATAGTTAGGACCTTAGAAGTCAACGCCCTAGCCATAAAATGCAAAAAAAATACAACAGTGTTTCCATCATATAACAGGAATAATTGCAACCAGTTTGAAAGTGATGGCCAATTCTACGTTCCGGGCAACCTAGGCTTCACTCTATGGCGTGGCTCCACCAGATCGAATAGTTGGTGCCTTAGAAGTCAACGCCAGGAGCATAAAATACAATATAAATACAACAGTTTTTCCATCGTATAAAACGAATAATTGCAACCAGTATGAAACTTATGGTCATTTCAACTTTCCGAGCAACCTAGGCTTCACCCTAGAGCGTTGCTCCAACGGATTGAATAGTTAGGGCCTTAGAAGTCAACGCCCGAACCATAAAATGCAAAAAAAATACAGCAGTGTTTCCATCATATAACAGGTATAATTGCAACCAGTTTGAAATTGATGGCCAATTCTACGTTCCGGGCAACCTAGGCTTCACTCCAGGGCGTTGCTCCACCTGATCGAATAGTTAGTGCCTTAGAAGTCAACGCCAGAAGCATAAAATACAATATAAATACAACAGTTTTTCCATCGTATAAAACGAATAATTGGAACCAGTATGAAACTTATGGTCATTTCTACTTTCCGAGCAACCTAGGCTTCACCCTAGGGCGTTGCTCCAACAGATTGAATAGTTAGGACCTTAGAAGTCAATGCCCTAACCATAAAATGCAATAAAAATACAACAGTGTTTCCATCATATAACAGGAATAATTGCAACCAGTTTGAAAGCGATGGCCAATTCTACGTTCCGGGCAACCTAGGCTTCACTGTAGGGCGTTGCTCCACCAGATCGAAAAGTTAGTGCCTTAGAAGTCAACGCCCGAAGCATAAAATGCAATAAAAATACAACAGTGTATCCATCATATAACAGGAATAATTGCAACCAGTTTGAAAGCGATGGCCAATTCTACCTTCCGGGCAACCTAGGCTTCACTCCAGGGCGTTGCTCCACCTGATCGAATAGTTAGTGCCTTAGAAGTCAACGCCAGAAGCATAAAATACAATATAAATACAACAGTTTTTCCATCGTATAAAACGAATAATTGCAACCAGCATGAAACTTATGGTCATTTCTACTTTCCGAGCAACCTAGGCTTCACCCTAGGGCGTTGCTCCATCAGATTGAATAGTTAGGACCTTAGAAGTCATCGCCCTAGCCATAAAATGCAAAAAAAATACAACAGTGTTTCCATCATATAACAGGAATAATTGCAACCAGTTTGAAAGTGATGGCCAATTCTACGTTCCGGGCAACCTAGGCTTCACTCTATGGCGTGGCTCCACCAGATCGAATAGTTGGTGCCTTGGAAGTCAACGCCAGGAGCATAAAATACAATATAAATACAACAGTTTTTCCATCGTATAAAACGAATAATTGCAACCAGTATGAAACTTATGGTCATTTCTACTTTCCGAGCAACCTAGGCTTCACCCTAGGGCGTTGCTCCAACAGATTGAATAGTTAGGACCTTAGAAGTCAATGCCCTAACCATAAAATGCAATAAAAATACAACAGTGTTTCCATCATATAACAGGAATAATAGCAACCAGTTTGAAAGCGATGGCCAATTCTACGTTCCGGGCAACCTAGGCTTCACTGTAGGGCGTTGCTCCACCAGATCGAAAAGTTAGTGCCTTAGAAGTCAACGCCCGAAGCATAAAATGCAATAAAAATACAACAGTGTATCCATCATATAACAGGAATAATTGCAACCAGTTTGAAAGCGATGGCCAATTCTACGTTCCGGGCAACCTAGGCTTCATTCCAGGGCGTTGCTCCACCTGATCGAATAGTTAGTGCCTTAGAAGTCAACGCCAGAAGCATAAAATACAATCTAAATAAACAGTTTTTCCATCGTATAAAACGAATAATTGCAACCAGTATGAAACTTATGGTCATTTCTACTTTCCGAGCAACCTAGGCTTCACCCTAGGGCGTTGCTCCAACAGATTGAATAGTTAGGGCCTTAGAAGTCAACGCCCGAAACATAAAATGCAAAAAAAATACAACAGTGTTTCCATCATATATCAGGAATAATTGCAACCAGTTTGAAAGTGAAGGCCAATTCTACGTTTCGGGCAACCTAGGCTTCACTCTATTGCGTTGCTCCACCAGATCGAATAGTTAGTGCCTTAGAAGTCAACGCCAGAAGCATAAAATACAATATAAATACAACAGTTTTTCCATCGTATAAAACGAATAATTGCAACCAGTATGAAACTCATGGTCATTTCAACTTTCCGAGCAACCTAGGCTTCACCCTAGGGCGTTGCTCCAACGGATTGAATAGTTAGGGCCTTAGAAGTCAACGCCCGAACCATAAAATGCAAAAAAAATACAGCAGTGTTTCCATCATATAACAGGTATAATTGCAACCAGTTTTAAATTGATGGCCAATTCTACGTTCCGGGCTACCTAGGCATCACTCTATTGCGTTGCTCCACCAGATCGAGTAGTTAGTGCCTTAGAAGTCAACGCCAGAAGCATAAAATACAATATAAATACAACAGTTTTTCCAACGTATAAAACGAATAATTGCAACCAGTATGAAACTTATGGACATTTCTACTTTCCGAGCAACCTAGGCTTCACCCTAGGGCGTTGCTTCAACAGATTGAATAGTTAGGGCCTTAGAAGTCAACGCCCGAACCATAAAATGCAAAAAAAAATACAACAGTGTTTCCACCACATTTCATGAATAATTGCAACCAGTATGAAAGTGATGGCCAATTCTACGTTCCGGGCAACCTAGGTATCACTCCAGGCCGTTGCTCCACCAGACCGAATAGTTACGACCTAAGAAGTCAACGCCAGAAGCATAAAATACGATATAAATACAACAGCTTTTCCATCGTATAAAACGAATAATTGCAACCAGTATGAAACTTATGGACATTTCTACTTTCCGAGCAAGCTAGGCTTCACCCTAGGGCGTTGCTCCAACAGATTGAATAGTTAGGGCCTTAGAAGTCAACGCCCGAAGCATAAAATGCAATAAGAATACAACAGTGTTTCCATCATATATCAGGAATAATTGCAACCAGTATGAAAGTGATGGCCAATTCTACGTTCCGGGCAACCTAGGTTTCACTCCAGGGCGTTGCTCCACCAGACCGAATAGTTACGGCCTAAGAAGTCAACGCCAGAAGCATAAAATACGATATAAATACAACAGCTTTTCCATCGTATAAAACGAATAATTGCAACCAGTATGAAACTTATGGTCATTTCTACTTTCCGAGCAAGCTAGGCTTCACCCTAGGGCGTTGGTTCAACAGATTGAATAGTTAGGGCCTTAGAAGTCTACGCCCGAAGCATAAAATGCAATAAAAATACAACAGTGTTTCTATAATATATCAGGAATAATTGCAACCAGTTTGAAAGTGATGGCCAATTCTACGTTCCGGACAACCTAGGTTCACACTCCAGGGCGTTGCTCCACCAGACCGAATATTTACGGCCTAAGAAGTTAACGCCAGAAGCATAAAATACGATATAAATACAACAGCTTTTCCATCGCATAAAACGAATAATTGCAACCAGTATGAAACATATGGTCATTTCTACTTTCCGAGCAAGATAGGCTTCACCCTAGGGCGTTGGTCCAACAGATTGAATAGTTAGGGCCTTAGAAGTCAACGCCCGAAGCATAAAATGCAATAAAAATACAACAGTGTATCCATCATATAACAGGAATAATTGCAACCAGTTTGAAAATGATGGCCAATTCTACGTTCCGGGCAACCTAGGCTTCACTCTATGCCGTGGCTCCACCAGATCGAATAGTTAGTGCCTTAGAAGTCAACGCCAGAAGCATAAAATACAATATAAATACAACAGTTTTTCCATCGTATAAAACGAATAATTGCAACCAGTATGAAACTTATGGTCATTTCAACTTTCCGAGCGACCTAGGCTTCACCCTAGGGCGTTGCTCCAACGGATTGAATAGTTAGGGCCTTAGAAGTCAACGCCCGAACCATAAAATGCAAAAAAAATACAGCAGTGTTTCCATCATATAACAGGTATAATTGCAACCAGTTTGAAATTGATGGCCAATTCTTCGTTCCGGGCTACCTAGGCATCACTCTATTGCGTTGCTCCACCAGATCGAATAGTTAGTGCCTTAGAAGTCAACGCCAGAAGCATAAAATACAATATAAATACAACAGTTTTTCCATCGTATAAAACGAATAATTGCAACCAGTATGAAACTTATGGTCATTTCAACTTTCCGAGCGACCTAGGCTTCACCCTAGGGCGTTGCTCCAACGGATTGAATAGTTAGGGCCTTAGAAGTCAACGCCCGAACCATAAAATGCAAAAAAAATGCAGCAGTGTTTCCATCATATAACAGGTATAATTGCAACCAGTTTGAAATTGATGGCCAATTCTACGTTCCGGGCAACCTAGGTTTCACTCCAGGGCGTTGCTCCACCAGACCGAATAGTTACGGCCTAAGAAGTCAACGCCAGAAGCATAAAATGCGATATAAATACAACAGCTTTTCCATCGTATAAAACGAATAATTGCAACCAGTATGAAACTTATGGTCATTTCTACTTTCCGAGCAAGCTAGGCTTCACCCTAGGGCGTTGGTCCAACAGATTGAATAGTTAGGGCCTTAGAAGTCTACGCCCGAAGCATAAAATGCAATAAAAATACAACAGTGTTTCTATAATATATCAGGAATAATTGCAACCGGTTTGAAAGTGATGGCCAATTCTACGTTCCGGACAACCTAGGTTCACACTCCAGGGCGTTGCTCCACCAGACCGAATATTTACGGCCTAAGAAGTTAACGCCAGAAGCATAAAATACGATATAAATACAACAGCTTTTCCATCGTATAAAACGAATAATTGCAACCAGTATGAAACATATGGTCATTTCTACTTTCCGAGCAAGATAGGCTTCACCCTAGGGCGTTGGTCCAACAGATTTAATAGTTAGGGCCTTAGAAGTCAACGCCCGAAGCATAAAATGCAATAAAAATACAACAGTGTAACCATCATATAACAGGAATAATTGCAACCAGTTTGAAAATGATGGCCCATTCTACGTTCCGGGCAACCTAGGCTTCACTCTATGCCGTGGCTCCACCAGATCGAATAGTTAGTGCCTTAGAAGTCAACGCCAGAAGCATAAAATACAATATAAATACAACAGTTTTTCCATCGTATAAAACGAATAATTGCAACCAGTATGAAACTTATGGTCAATTCTACTTTCCGAGCAACCTAGGCTTCACCCTAGGGCGTTGCTCAAACAGATTGTATAGTTAGGGCCTTAGAAGTCAACGCCAGAACCATAAAATGCAAAAAAAATACAACAGAGTTTCCATCATATATCAGGAATAATTGCAACCAGTTTGAAAGTGATGGCCAATTCTACGTTCCGGGCAACCTAGGTTTCGCTCCATGGCGTTGCTCCAACAGACCGAATAGTTACGGCCTAAGAAGTCAACGCCAGAAGCATAAAATACGATATAAATACAACAGCTTTTCCATCGTATAAAACGAATAATTGCAACCAGTATGAAACATATGGACATTTCTACTTTCCGAGCAACCTAGGCTTCACCCTAGGGCGTTGCTCCAACAGATTGAATAGTTAGGACCATAGAAGTCATCGCCCGAACCATAAAATGCAAAAAAAATACAAGAGTGTTTCCATCATATATCAGGAATAATTGCAACCAGTTTGAAAGTGATGGCCAATTCTACGTTCCGGGCAACCTAGCCTTCACTCTAGGGCGTTGCTCTACCAGGTCGAATAGTTAGTGCCTTAGAAGTCAACGCCAGAAGCATAAAATGCAATATAAATACAACAGTTTTTCCATCGTATAAAACGAATAATTGCAACCAGTACGAAACTTATGGTCATTTCTACTTTCCGAGCAACCTAGGCTTCACCCTAGGGCGTTGCTCCAGCAGATTGAATAGTTAGGGCCTTAGAAGTCAACGCCAGAACCATAAAATGCAAAAAAAATACAACAGTGTTTCCATCATATATCAGGAATAATTGCAACCAGTTTGAAAGTGATGGCCAATTCTACGTTCCGGGCAACCTAGGTTTCGCTCCATGGCGTTGCTCCAACAGACCGAATAGTTACGGCCTAAGAAGCCAACGCCAGAAGCATAAAATACGATATAAATACAACAGCTTTTCCATCGTATAAAACGAATAATTGCAACCAGTATGAAACTTATGGTCATTTCTACTTTCCGAGCAAGCTAGGCTTCACCGTAGGGCGTTGCTCCAACAGATTGAATAGTTAGGGCCTTAGAAGTCAACGCCCGAACCATAAAATGCAATAAAAATACAACAGCGTATCCATCATATAACAGGAATAATTGCAATCAGTTTGAAAGTGATGGCCAATTCTACGTTCCGGGCAACCTAGGCTTCACTCTAGGGCGTTGCTCCACCCGATCGAATAGTTAGTGCCTTAGAAGTCAACGCCAGAAGCATTAAATACAATATAAATACAACAGCTTTTCCATCGTATAGAACGAATAATTGCAACCAGTATGAAACTTATGGTCATTTCTACTTTCCGAGCAACCTAGGCTTCACCCTAGGGCGTTGCTCCAACAGATAGAATAGTTAGGGCCTTAGAAGGCAACGCCCGAACCATAAAATGCAAAAAAAATACAACAGTGTTTCCATCATATAACAGGAATAATTGCAACCAGTTTGAAAGTGATGGCCAATTCTAAGTTCCGGGCAACCTAGGCTTCACTCTATTGCGTTGCTCCACCAGATAGAATAGTTAGTGCCTTAGAAGTCAACGCCAGAAGCATAAAATACAATATAAATACAACAGTTCTTCCATCGTATAAAACGAATAATTGCAACCAGTATGAAACATATGGACATTTCTACTTTCCGAGCAACCTAGGCTTCACCGTAGGGCGTTGCTCCGACAGATTGAATAGTTAGGACCATAGAAGTCATCGCCCGAACCATAAAATGCAAAAAAAATACAAGAGTGTTTCCATCATATATCAGGAATAATTGCAACCAGTTTGAAAGTGATGGCCAATTCTACGTTCCGGGCAACCTAGGCTTCACTCTAGGGCGTTGCTCTACCAGATCGAATAGTTAGTGCCTTAGAAGTCAACGCCAGTAGCATAAAATGCAATATAAATACAACAGTTTTTCCATCGTATAAAACGAATAATTGCAACCAGTACGAAACTTATGGTCATTTCTACTTTCCGAGCAACCTAGGCTTCACCCTAGGGCGTTGCTCTAGCAGATTGAATAGTTAGGGCCTTAGAAGTCAACGCCCGAAACATAAAATGCAAAAAAAATACAACAGTGTTTCCATCATATATCAGGAATAATTGCAACCAGTTTGAAAGTGAAGGCCAATTCTACGTTTCGGGCAACCTAGGTTTCACTCCAGAGCGTTGCTCCACCAGACCGAATAGTTACGGCCTAAGAAGTCAACGCCAGAAGCATAAAATACGATATAAATACAACAGTTTTTCCATCGTATAAAACGAATAATTGCAACCAGTATGAAACTAATGGTCATTTCTACTTTCCGAGCAAGCTAGGCTTCACCCTAGGGCGTTGCTCCAGCAGATTGAATAGTTAGGGCCTTAGAAGTCAACGCCCGAAACATAAAATGCAAAAAAAATACAACAGTGTTTCCATCATATATCAGGAATAATTGCAACCAGTTTGAAAGTGAAGGCCAATTCTACGTTTCGGGCAACCTAGGTTTCACTCCAGAGCGTTGCTCCACCAGACCGAATAGTTACGGCCTAAGAAGTCAACGCCAGAAGCATAAAATACGATATAAATACAACAGTTTTTCCATCGTATAAAACGAATAATTGCAACCAGTATGAAACTAATGGTCATTTCTACTTTCCGAGCAAGCTAGGCTTCACCCTAGGGCGTTGGTCCAACAGATTGAATAGTTAGGGCCTTAGAAGTCAACGCCCGAAGCATAAAATGCAATAAAAATACAACAGTGTATCCATTATATAACAGGAATAATTGCAACCAGTTTGAAAGCGATGGCCAATTCTACGTTCCGGGCAACCTAGGCTTCACTCTAGGGCGTTGCTCCACCAGATCGAATAGTTAGTGCCTTAGAAGTCAACGCCAGAAGCATAAAATACAATATAAATACAACAGTTTTTCCATCGTATAAAACGAATAATTGCAACCAGCATGAAACTTATGGTCATTTCTACTTTCCGAGCAAGCTAGGCTTCACCCTAGGTCGTTGCTCCAACACATTGAATAGTTAGGACCTTAGAAGTGAACGCCCGAACCATAAAATGCAAAAAAAATACAACAGTGTTTCCATCATATAACAGGAATAATTGCAACCAGTTTGAAAGTGATGGCCAATTCTACGTTCCGGGCAACCTAGGCTTCTCTCTAGGGCGTTGCTCCAAGAGATTGAATAGTTAGGGCCTTAGAAGTCAACGCACGAAGCGTAAAATGCAATAAGAATACAACAGTGTATCCATCATATAACAGGAATAATTGCAACCAGTTTGAAAGTGATGGCCAATTCTACGTTCCGGGCAACCTAGGCTTCACTCTAGGGCGTTGCTCCACCAGATCGAATAGTTAGTGCCTTAGAAGTCAACGCCAGAAGCATAAAATACCATATAAATACAACAGCTTTCCATCGTATAAAACGAATAATTGCTACCAGCATGAAACTTATGGACATTTCTACTTTCTGAGCAACCTAGGCTTCACCCTGGGGCGTTGCCCCAACAGATTGAATAGTTAGGGCCTTAGAAGTCAACGCCCGAACCATAAAACGCAAAAAAAAAAACAACAGTGTTTCCATCATATAACAGGAATAATTGCAACCAGTTTGAAACTGATGGCCTATTCTACGTTCCGGGCAACCTAGGTTTCACTCCAGGGCGTTGCTCCACCAGACCGAATAGTTACGGCCTAAGAAATCAACGCCAGAAGCATAAAATACGATATAAATACAACTGCTTTTCTATAGTATAAAACGAATAATTGCAACCAGTATGAAACTTATGGTCATTTCTACTTTCCGAGCAAGCTAGGCATCACCCTAGGGCGTTGGTCCAACTGGTTGAATAGTCAGGGGATTAGAAGTCTACGCCCGAAGCATAAAATGCAATAAAAGTACTACAGTGTTTCCATCATATATCAGGAATAATTGCAACCAGTTTGAAAGTGATGGCCAATTCTACGTTCCGGGCAACCTAGGCTTCACTCTAGGGCGTTGCTCTACCAGATCGAATAGTTAGTGCCTTAGAAGTCAACGCCAGAAGCATAAAATGCAATATAAATACAACAGTTTTTCCATCGTATAAAACGAATAATTGCAACCAGTACGAAACTTATGGTCATTTCTACTTTCCGAGCAACCTAGGCTTCACCCTAGGGCGTTGCTCCAACAGATTGAATAGTTAGGGCCTTAGAAGTCAACGCCCGAAACATAAAATGCAAAAAAAATACAACAGTGTTTCCATCATATATCAGGAATAATTGCAACCAGTTTGAAAGTGAAGGCCAATTCTACGTTTCGGGCAACCTAGGTTTCACTCCAGAGCGTTGCTCCACCAGACCGAATAGTTACGGCCTAAGAAGTCAACGCCAGAAGCATAAAATACGATATAAATACAACAGTTTTTCCATCGTATAAAACGAATAATTGCAACCAGTATGAAACTAATGGTCATTTCTACTTTCCGAGCAACCTAGGCTTCACCCTAGGGCGTTGCTCCAACAGATTGAATAGCTAGGTCCTTAGAAGTCAACGCCCGAACCATAAAACGCAAAAAAAAAACAACAGTGTTTCCATCATATAACAGGAATAATTGGAACCAGTTTGAAAGTGATGGCCTATTCTACGTTCCGGGCAACCTAGGCTTCACTCTATGGCGTGGCTCCACCAGATCGAATAGTTAGTGCCTTAGAAGTCAACGCCAGAAGCATAAAATACAATATAAATACAACAGTTCTTCCATCGTATAAACCGAATAATTGCAACCAGTATGAAACTTATGGTCATTTCAACTTTCCGAGCAACCTAGGCTTCACCCTAGGGCGTTGCTCCAACGGATTGAATAGTTAGGGCCTTAGAAGTCAACGCCCGAACCATAAAATGCAAAAAAAATACAGCAGTGTTTCCATCATATAACAGGTATAATTGCAAACAGTTTGAAATTGATGGCCAATTCTACGTTCCGGGCAACCTAGTCTTCACTCCAGGGCGTTGCTCCACCTGATCGAATAGTTAGTGCGTTAGAAGTCAACGCCAGAAGCATAAAATACGATATAAATACAACAGTTTTTCCATCGTATAAAACGAATAATTGCAACCAGTATGAAACTTATGGTCAATTCTACTTTCCGAGCAACCTAGGCTTCACCCTAGGGCGTTGCTCAAACAGATTGTATAGTTAGGGCCTTAGAAGTCAACGCCAGAACCATAAAATGCAAAAAAAATACAACAGAGTTTCCATCATATATCAGGAATAATTGCAACCAGTTTGAAAGTGATGGCCAATTCTACGTTCCGGGCAACCTAGGTTTCGCTCCATGGCGTTGCTCCAACAGACCGAATAGTTACGGCCTAAGAAGTCAACGCCAGAAGCATAAAATACGATATAAATACAACAGCTTTTCCATCGTATAAAACGAATAATTGCAACCAGTATGAAACATATGGACATTTCTACTTTCCGAGCAACCTAGGCTTCACCCTAGGGCGTTGCTCCAACAGATTGAATAGTTAGGACCATAGAAGTCATCGCCCGAACCATAAAATGCAAAAAAAATACAAGAGTGTTTCCATCATATATCAGGAATAATTGCAACCAGTTTGAAAGTGATGGCCAATTCTACGTTCCGGGCAACCTAGCCTTCACTCTAGGGCGTTGCTCTACCAGGTCGAATAGTTAGTGCCTTAGAAGTCAACGCCAGAAGCATAAAATGCAATATAAATACAACAGTTTTTCCATCGTATAAAACGAATAATTGCAACCAGTACGAAACTTATGGTCATTTCTACTTTCCGAGCAACCTAGGCTTCACCCTAGGGCGTTGCTCCAGCAGATTGAATAGTTAGGGCCTTAGAAGTCAACGCCAGAACCATAAAATGCAAAAAAAATACAACAGTGTTTCCATCATATATCAGGAATAATTGCAACCAGTTTGAAAGTGATGGCCAATTCTACGTTCCGGGCAACCTAGGTTTCGCTCCATGGCGTTGCTCCAACAGACCGAATAGTTACGGCCTAAGAAGTCAACGCCAGAAGCATAAAATACGATATAAATACAACAGCTTTTCCATCGTATAAAACGAATAATTGCAACCAGTATGAAACTTATGGTCATTTCTACTTTCCGAGCAAGCTAGGCTTCACCGTAGGGCGTTGCTCCAACAGATTGAATAGTTAGGGCCTTAGAAGTCAACGCCCGAACCATAAAATGCAATAAAAATACAACAGCGTATCCATCATATAACAGGAATAATTGCAATCTGTTTGAAAGTGATGGCCAATTCTACGTTCCGGGCAACCTAGGCTTCACTCTAGGGCGTTGCTCCACCAGACCGAATAGTTACGGCCTAAGAAGTCAACGCCAGAAGCATAAAATACGATATAAATACAACAGTTTTTCCATCGTATAAAACGAATAATTGCAACCAGTATGAAACTAATGGTCATTTCTACTTTCCGAGCAAGCTAGGCTTCACCCTAGGGCGTTGCTCCAGCAGATTGAATAGTTAGGGCCTTAGAAGTCAACGCCCGAAACATAAAATGCAAAAAAAATACAACAGTGTTTCCATCATATATCAGGAATAATTGCAACCAGTTTGAAAGTGAAGGCCAATTCTACGTTTCGGGCAACCTAGGTTTCACTCCAGAGCGTTGCTCCACCAGACCGAATAGTTACGGCCTAAGAAGTCAACGCCAGAAGCATAAAATACGATATAAATACAACAGTTTTTCCATCGTATAAAACGAATAATTGCAACCAGTATGAAACTAATGGTCATTTCTACTTTCCGAGCAAGCTAGGCTTCACCCTAGGGCGTTGGTCCAACAGATTGAATAGTTAGGGCCTTAGAAGTCAACGCCCGAAGCATAAAATGCAATAAAAATACAACAGTGTATCCATCATATAACAGGAATAATTGCAACCAGTTTGAAAGCGATGGCCAATTCTACGTTCCGGGCAACCTAGGCTTCACTCTAGGGCGTTGCTCCACCAGATCGAATAGTTAGTGCCTTAGAAGTCAACGCCAGAAGCATAAAATACAATATAAATACAACAGTTTTTCCATCGTATAAAACGAATAATTGCAACCAGCATGAAACTTATGGTCATTTCTACTTTCCGAGCAAGCTAGGCTTCACCCTAGGTCGTTGCTCCAACACATTGAATAGTTAGGACCTTAGAAGTGAACGCCCGAACCATAAAATGCAAAAAAAATACAACAGTGTTTCCATCATATAACAGGAATAATTGCAACCAGTTTGAAAGTGATGGCCAATTCTACGTTCCGGGCAACCTAGGCTTCTCTCTAGGGCGTTGCTCCAAGAGATTGAATAGTTAGGGCCTTAGAAGTCAACGCACGAAGCGTAAAATGCAATAAGAATACAACAGTGTATCCATCATATAACAGGAATAATTGCAACCAGTTTGAAAGTGATGGCCAATTCTACGTTCCGGGCAACCTAGGCTTCACTCTAGGGCGTTGCTCCACCAGATCGAATAGTTAGTGCCTTAGAAGTCAACGCCAGAAGCATAAAATACAATATAAATACAACAGCTTTCCATCGTATAAAACGAATAATTGCTACCAGCATGAAACTTATGGACATTTCTACTTTCTGAGCAACCTAGGCTTCACCCTGGGGCGTTGCCCCAACAGATTGAATAGTTAGGGCCTTAGAAGTCAACGCCCGAACCATAAAACGCAAAAAAAAAAACATCAGTGTTTCCATCATATAACAGGAATAATTGCAACCAGTTTGAAACTGATGGCCTATTCTACGTTCCGGGCAACCTAGGTTTCACTCCAGGGCGTTGCTCCACCAGACCGAATAGTTACGGCCTAAGAAATCAACGCCAGAAGCATAAAATACGATATAAATACAACTGCTTTTCTATAGTATAAAACGAATAATTGCAACCAGTATGAAACTTATGGTCATTTCTACTTTCCGAGCAAGCTAGGCATCACCCTAGGGCGTTGGTCCAACTGGTTGAATAGTCAGGGGATTAGAAGTCTACGCCCGAAGCATAAAATGCAATAAAAGTACTACAGTGTTTCCATCATATATCAGGAATAATTGCAACCAGTTTGAAAGTGATGGCCAATTCTACGTTCCGGGCAACCTAGGCTTCACTCTAGGGCGTTGCTCTACCAGATCGAATAGTTAGTGCCTTAGAAGTCAACGCCAGAAGCATAAAATGCAATATAAATACAACAGTTTTTCCATCGTATAAAACGAATAATTGCAACCAGTACGAAACTTATGGTCATTTCTACTTTCCGAGCAACCTAGGCTTCACCCTAGGGCGTTGCTCCAACAGATTGAATAGTTAGGGCCTTAGAAGTCAACGCCCGAAACATAAAATGCAAAAAAAATACAACAGTGTTTCCATCATATATCAGGAATAATTGCAACCAGTTTGAAAGTGAAGGCCAATTCTACGTTTCGGGCAACCTAGGTTTCACTCCAGAGCGTTGCTCCACCAGACCGAATAGTTACGGCCTAAGAAGTCAACGCCAGAAGCATAAAATACGATATAAATACAACAGTTTTTCCATCGTATAAAACGAATAATTGCAACCAGTATGAAACTAATGGTCATTTCTACTTTCCGAGCAAGCTAGGCTTAACCCTAGGGCGTTGGTCCAACAGATTGAATAGCTAGGGCCTTAGACGTCAACGCCCGAAGCATAAAATGCAATAAAAATACAACAGTGTTTCCATCATATAACAGGAATAATTGCAACCAGTTTGAAAGTGATGGCCAATTCTACGTTCCGGGCAACGTAGGCTTCTCTCTAGGGCGTTGATCCACCACATCGAATAGATAGTGCCTAAGAAGTCAACGCCAGAAGCATAAAATACAATATAAATACAACAGTTTTTCCATCGTATAAAACGAATAATTGCAACCAGTATGAAACTTATGGTCATTTCTACTTTCCGAGCAAGCTAGGCTTCACCCTAGGTCGTTGCTCCAACACATTGAATAGTTAGGACCTTAGAAGTGAACGCCCGAACCATAAAATGCAAAAAAAATACAACAGTGTTTCCATCATATAACAGGAATAATTGCAACCAGTTTGAAAGTGATGGCCAATTCTACGTTCCGGGCAACCTAGGCTTCTCTCTAGGGCGTTGCTCCAAGAGATTGAATAGTTAGGGCCTTAGAAGTCAACGCACGAAGCGTAAAATGCAATAAGAGTACAACAGTGTATCCATCATATAACAGGAATAATTGCAACCAGTTTGAAAGTGATGGCCAATTCTACGTTCCGGGCAACCTAGGCTTCACTCTAGGGCGTTGCTCCACCAGATCGAATAGTTAGTGCCTTAGAAGTCAACGCCAGAAGCATAAAATACCATATAAATACAACAGTTTTTCCATCCTATAAAACGTATATTGCAACCAGTATGAAACTTATGGTCATTTCTACTTTCCGAGCAACCTAGGCTTCACCCTAGGGCGTTGCTCCAACAGATTGAATAGCTAGGTCCTTAGAAGTCAACGCCCGAACCATAAAATGCAAAAAAAATGCAACAGTGTTTCCATCATATAACAGGAATTATTGCAACCAGTTTGAAAGTGAAGGCCAATTCTACGTACCGGGCAACATAGGCTTCACTCTACTGCGTTGCTCCACCAGATCGAATAGTTAGTGCCTTAGAAGTCAACGCCAGAAGCATAAAATACGATATAAATACAACTGCTTTTCTATAGTATAAAACGAATAATTGAAACCAGTATGAAACTTATGGTCATTTCTACTTTCCGAGCAAGCTAGGCATCACCCTAGGGCGTTGGTCCAACTGGTTGAATAGTCAGGGGATTAGAAGTCTACGCCCGAAGCATAAAATGCAATAAAAGTACTACAGTGTTTCCATCATATATCAGGAATAATCGCAACCAGTTTGAAAGTGATGGCCAATTCTACGTTCCGGGCAACCTAGGCTTCACTCTAGGGCGTTGCTCTACCAGATCGAATAGTTAGTGCCTTAGAAGTCAACGCCAGAAGCATAAAATGCAATATAAATACAACAGTTTTTCCATCGTATAAAACGAATAATTGCAACCAGTACGAAACTTATGGTCATTTCTACTTTCCGAGCAACCTAGGCTTCACCCTAGGGCGTTGCTCCAACAGATTGAATAGTTAGGGCCTTAGAAGTCAACGCCCGAAACATAAAATGCAAAAAAAATACAACAGTGTTTCCATCATATATCAGGAATAATTGCAACCAGTTTGAAAGTGAAGGCCAATTCTACGTTTCGGGCAACCTAGGTTTCACTCCAGAGCGTTGCTCCACCAGACCGAATAGTTACGGCCTAAGAAGTCAACGCCAGAAGCATAAAATACGATATAAATACAACAGTTTTTCCATCGTATAAAACGAATAATTGCAACCAGTATGAAACTAATGGTCATTTCTACTTTCCGAGCAAGCTAGGCTTAACCCTAGGGCGTTGGTCCAACAGATTGAATAGCTAGGGCCTTAGAAGTCAACGCCCGAAGCATAAAATGCAATAAAAATACAACAGTGTTTCCATCATATAACAGGAATAATTGCAACCAGTTTGAAAGTGATGGCCAATTCTACGTTCCGGGCAACGTAGGCTTCTCTCTAGGGCGTTGATCCACCACATCGAATAGATAGTGCCTAAGAAGTCAACGCCAGAAGCATAAAATACAATATAAATACAACAGTTTTTCCATCGTATAAAACGAATAATTGCAACCAGTATGAAACTTATGGTCATTTCTACTTTCCGAGCAAGCTAGGCTTCACCCTAGGTCGTTGCTCCAACACATTGAATAGTTAGGACCTTAGAAGTGAACGCCCGAACCATAAAATGCAAAAAAAATACAACAGTGTTTCCATCATATAACAGGAATAATTGCAACCAGTTTGAAAGTGATGGCCAATTCTACGTTCCGGGCAACCTAGGCTTCTCTCTAGGGCGTTGCTCCAAGAGATTGAATAGTTAGGGCCTTAGAAGTCAACGCACGAAGCGTAAAATGCAATAAGAATACAACAGTGTATCCATCATATAACAGGAATAATTGCAACCAGTTTGAAAGTGATGGCCAATTCTACGTTCCGGGCAACCTAGGCTTCACTCTAGGGCGTTGCTCCACCAGATCGAATAGTTAGTGCCTTAGAAGTCAACGCCAGAAGCATAAAATACCATATAAATACAACAGTTTTTCCATCCTATAAAACGTATATTGCAACCAGTATGAAACTTATGGTCATTTCTACTTTCCGAGCAACCTAGGCTTCACCCTAGGGCGTTGCTCCAACAGATTGAATAGCTAGGTCCTTAGAAGTCAACGCCCGAACCATAAAATGCAAAAAAAATGCAACAGTGTTTCCATCATATAACAGGAATTATTGCAACCAGTTTGAAAGTGAAGGCCAATTCTACGTACCGGGCAACATAGGCTTCACTCTATTGCGTTGCTCCACCAGATCGAATAGTTAGTGCCTTAGAAGTCAACGCCAGAAGCATAAAATACAATATAAATACAACAGCTTTCCATCGTATAAAACGAATAATTCCATCCAGCATGAAACTTATGGACATTTCTACTTTCTGAGCAACCTAGGCTTCACCCTAGGGCGTTGCCCCAACAGATTGAATAGTTAGGGCCTTAGAAGTCAACGCCCGAACCATAAAACGCAAAAAAAAAACAACAGTGTTTCCATCATATAACAGGAATAATTGCAACCAGTTTGAAAGTGATGGCCTATTCTACGTTCCGGGCAACCTAGGTTTCACTCCAGGGCGTTGCTCCACCAGACCGAATAGTTACGGCCTAAGAAATCAACGCCAGAAGCATAAAATACGATATAAATACAACTGCTTTTCTATAGTATAAAACGAATAATTGCAACCAGTATGAAACTTATGGTCATTTCTACTTTCCGAGCAAGCTAGGCTTCACCCTAGGGCGTTGGTCCAACTGGTTGAATAGTCAGGGGATTAGAAGTCTACGCCCGAAGCATAAAATGCAATAAAAGTACTACAGTGTTTCCATCATATATCAGGAATAATTGCAACCAGTTTGAAAGTGATGGCTAATTCCACGTTCCGGACAACCTACGTTTCACTCCAGGGCGTTGCTCCACCAGACCGAATATTTACGGCCTAAGAAGTCAACGCCATAAGCATAAAATACGATATAAATACAACAGCTTTTCCATCGTATAAATCGAATAATTGCAACCAGTATGAAACATATGGTCATTTCTACTTTCCGAGCAAGATAGGCTTCGCCCTAGGGCGTTGGTCCAACAGATTGAATTGTTAGGGCCTTAGAAGTCAACGCCCGAAGCATAAAATGCAATAAAAATACAACAGTGTATCCATCATATAACAGGAATAATTGCAACCAGTTCGAATGCGATGGCCAATTCTACGTTCCGGGCAACCTAGGCTTCACTGTAGAGCGTTGCTCCTCCAGATCGAATAGTTAGTGCCTTAGAAGTCAACGCCCGAACCATAAAATGCAAAAAAAATACAACAGTGTTTCCATCATATAACAGGAATAATAGCAACCAGTTTGAAAGTGATGGCCAATTCTACGTTCCGGGCAACCTAGGCTTCTCTCTGGGGCATTGATCCACCAGATCGAATAGATAGTGCCTTAGAAGTCAACGCCAGAAGCATAAAATACAATATAAATACAACAGTTTTTCCATCGTATAAAACGAATAATTGCAACCAGTATGAAACTTATGGTCATTTCTACTTTCCCAGCAAGCTAGGCTTCACCCTAGGGCGTTGCTCCAACACATTGAATAGTTAGGACCTTAGAAGTGAACGCCCGAACCATAAAATGCAAAAAAAATACAACAGTGTTTCCATCATATAACAGGAATAATTGCAACCAGTTTGAAAGTGATGGCCAATTCTACGTTCCGGGCAACCTAGGCTTCTCTCTAGGGCGTTGCTCCAAGAGATTGAATAGTTAGGGCCTTAGAAGTCAACGCACGAAGCATAAAATGCAATAAGAATACAACAGTGTATCCATCATATAACAGGAATAATTGCAACCAGTTTGAAAGTGATGGCCAATTCTACGTTCCGGGCAACCTAGGCTTCACTCCAGGGCGTTGCTCCACCAGACCGAATATTTACGGCCTAAGAAGTCAACGCCAGAAGCATAAAATACGATATAAATACAACAGCTTTTCCATCGTATAAATCGAATAATTGCAACCAGTATGAAACATATGGTCATTTCTACTTTCCGAGCAAGATAGGCTTCACCCTAGGGCGTTGGTCCAACAGATTGAATAGTTAGGGCCTTAGAAGTCAACGCCCGAAGCATAAAATGCAATAAAAGTACTACAGTGTTTCCATCATATATCAGGAATAATTGCAACCAGTTTGAAAGTGATGGCTAATTCTACGTTCCGGACAACCTACGTTTCACTCCAGGGCGTTGCTCCACCAGACCGAATATTTACGGCCTAAGAAGTCAACGCCAGAAGCATAAAATACGATATAAATACAACAGCTTTTCCATCGTATAAATCGAATAATTGCAACCAGTATGAAACATATGGTCATTTCTACTTTCCGAGCAAGATAGGCTTCACCCTAGGGCGTTGGTCCAACAGATTGAATAGTTAGGGCCTTAGAAGTCAACGCCCGAAGCATAAAATGCAATAAAAGTACAACAGTGTATCCACCATATAACAGGAATAATTGCAACCAGTTTGAATGCGATGGCCAATTCTACGTTCCGGGCAACCTAGGCTTCACTGTAGGGCGTTGCTCCACCAGATCGAATAGTTCGTGCCTTAGAAGTCAACGCCCGAAGCATAAAATGCAATAAAAATACAACAGTGTATCCATCATATAACAGGAATAATTGCAACCAGTTTGAAAGCGATGGCCAATTCTACGTTCCGGGCAACCTAGGCTTCATTCCAGGGCGTTGCTCCACCTGATCGAATAGTTAGTGCCTTAGAAGTCAACGCCAGGAGCATGAAATACAATATAAATACAACAGTTTTTCCATCGTATAAAACGAATAATTGCAACCAGTATGAAACTTATGGTCATTTCTACTTTCCGAGCAACCTAGGCTTCAGCCTAGGGCGTTGCTCCAACAGATTGAATAGTTAGGTCCTTAGAAGTCAACGCCCGAAACATAAAATGCAAAAAAAATACAACAGTGTTTCCATCATATATCAGGAATAATTGCAACCAGTTTGAAAGTGAAGGCCAATTCTACTCTTCGGCCAACCTAGGCTTCACTCTATTGCGTTGCTCCACCAGATCGAATAGTTAGTGCCTTAGAAGTCAACGCCAGAAGCATAAAAAACAATATAAATACAACTGTTTTTCCATCGTATAAAACGAATAATTGCAACCAGTATGAAACTTATGGTCATTTCAACTTTCCGAGCAACCTAGGCTTCACCCTAGGGCGTTGCTCCAACGGATTGAATAGTTAGGGCCTTAGAAGTCAACGCCCGAACCATAAAATGCAAAAAAAATACAGCAGTGTTTCCATCATATAACAGGTATAATTGCAACCAGTTTGAAATTGATGGCCAATTCTACGTTCCGGGCTACCTAGGCATCACTCTATTGCGTTGCTCCACCAGATCGAATAGTTAGTGCCTTAGAAGTCAACGCCAGAAGCATAAAATACAATATAAATACAACAGGTTTTCCATCGTATAAAACGAATAATTGCAACCAGTATGAAACATATGGACATTTCTACTTTCCGAGCAACCCAGGCTTCACCCTAGGGCGTTGCTCCAACAGATTGAATAGTTAGGGCCTTAGAAGTCAACGCCCGAACCATAAAATGCAAAAAAAAATACAACAGTGTTTCCACCATATTTCATGAATAATTGCAACCAGTATGAAAGTGATGGCCAATTCTACGTTCCGGGCAACCTAGGTATCACTCCAGGCCGTTGCTCCACCAGACCGAATAGTTACGACCTAAGAAGTCAACGCCAGAAGCATAAAATACGATATAAATACAACAGCTTTTCCATCGTATAAAACGAATAATTGCAACCAGTATGAAACTTATGGTCATTTCTACTTTCCGAGCAAGCTACGCTTCACCCTAGGGCGTTGGACCAACAGATTGAATAGTTAGGGCCTTAGAAGTCAACGCCCGAAGCATAAAATGCAATAAAAATACAACAGTGTATCCATCACATAACAGGAATAATTGCAACCAGTTTGAAAGCGATGGCCAATTCTACGTTCCGCGCAACCTAGGCTTCACTCCAGGGCGTTGCTCCACCTGATCGAATAGTTAGTGCCTTAGAAGTCAACGCCAGAAGCATAAAATACAATATAAATACAACAGTTTTTCCATCGTATAAAACGAATAATTGCAACCAGTATGAAACTTATGGTCATTTCTACTTTCCGAGCAACCTAGGCTTCACCCTAGGGCGTTGCTCCAACAGATTGAATACTTAGGACGTTAGAAGTCAACGCCCTAACCATAAAATGCAAAAAAAATACAACAGGGTTTCCATCATATAACAGGAATAATTGCAACCAGTTTGAAAGTGATGGCCAATTCTACGTTCCGGGCATCCTACGCTTCGCACTAGGTCGTTGCTCCACCAGATCGAATAGATAGTGCCTTAGAAGTCAACGCCAGAAGCATAAAATACGATATAAATACAACAGTTTTTCCATCGTATAAAACGAATAATTGCAAGCAGTATGAAACTTATGTTCATTTCTACTTTCCGAGCAACCTAGGCTTCACCCTAGGGCGTTGCTCCAACAGATTGAATAGTTAGGGCCTTAGAAGTCAACGCCCGAAGCATAAAATGCAATAAGAATACAACAGTGTATCCAGCAGATAACAGGAATAATTGCAACCAGTTTGAAAGTGATGGCCAATTCAACGTTCCGGGCAACCTAGGCTTCACTCTAGGGCGTTGCTCCAACAGATTGAATAGTTAGGGCCTTAGAAGTCAACGCCCGAACCATAAAATGCAAAAAAAATACAACAGTGTTTCCATCATATAACAGGAATAATTGCAACCAGTTTGAAAGTGAAGGCCAATTCTACGTTCCGGGCAACCTAGGCTTCACTCTATTGCGTTGCTCCTCCAGATCGAATAGTTAGTGCCTTAGAAGTCAACGCCAGAAGCATAAAATACAATATAAATACAACAGCTTTCCATCGTATAAAACGAATAATTGCAACCAGTATGAAGCTTATGGATATTTCTACTTTCTGAGCAACCTAGGCTTCACCCTAGGGCGTTGCTCCAACAGATTGAATAGGTTGGGCCTTAGAAGTCAACGCCCGAAGCATAAAATGCAATAAGAATACAACAGTGTATCCATCACATAACAGGAATAATTGCAACCAGTTTGAAAGCGATGGCCAATTCTACGTTCCTGGCAACCTAGGCTTCACTCCAGGGCGTTGCTCCACCTGATCGAATAGTTAGTGCCTTAGAAGTCAACGCCAGAAGCATAAAATACAATATAAATACAACAGTTTTTCCATCGTATAAAACGAATAATTGCAACCGGTATGAAACTTATGGTCATTTCTACTTTCCGAGCAACCTAGGCTTCACCCTAGGGCGTTGCTCCAACAGATTTAATAGTTAGGACTTTAGAAGTCAACGCCCTAACCATAAAATGCAAAAAAAATACAACAGTGTTTACATCATATAACAGGAATAATTGCAACCAGTTTGAAAGTGATGGCCAATTCTACGTTCCGGGCAACCTAGGCTTCGCACTAGGGCGTTGCTCCACCAGATCGAATAGATAGTGCCTTAGAAGTCAACGCCAGAAGCATAAAATACGATATAGATACAACAGTTTTTCCATCTTATAAAACGAATAATTGCAAACAGTCTGAAACTTATGTTCATTTCTACTTTCCGAGCAACCTAGGCTTCACCCTAGGGCGTTGGTCCAACAGATTGAATAGTTAGGGCCTTAGAAGTCAACGCCCGAAGCATAAAATGCAATAAAAATACAACAGTGTATCCATCACATAACAGGAATAATTGCAACCAGTTTGAAAGCGATGGCCAATTCTACGTTCCGGGCAACCTAGGCTTCACTCCAGGGCGTTGCTCCACCTGATCGAATAGTTAGTGCCTTAGAAGTCAACGCCAGAAGCATAAAATACAATATAAATACAACAGTTTTTCCATCGTATAAAACGAATAATTGCAACCAGTATGAAACTTATGGTCATTTCTATTTTCCGAGCAACCTAGGCTTCACCCTAGGGCGTTGCTCCAACAGATTGAATACTTAGGACGTTAGAAGTCAACGCCCTAACCATAAAATGCAAAAAAAATACAACAGGGTTTCCATCATATAACAGGAATAATTGCAACCAGTTTGAAAGTGATGGCCAATTCTACGTTCCGGGCAACCTACGCTTCGCACTAGGGCGTTGCTCCACCAGATCGAATAGATAGTGCCTTAGAATTCAACGCCAGAAGCATAAAATACGATGTAAATACAACAGTTTTTCCATCGTATAAATAGAATAATTGCAAACAGTATGAAACTTATGTTCATTTCTACTTTCCGAGCAACCTAGGCTTCACCCTAGGGCGTTGCTCCAACAGATTGAAGAGTTAGGGCCTTAGAAGTCAACGGCCGAAGCATAAAATGCAATAAGAATACAACAGTGTTTCCATCATATAACAGGAATAATTGCAACCAGTTTGAAAGTGATGGCCAATTCTACGTTCCGGGCAACCTAGGCTTCGCACTAGGGCGTTGCTCCACCAGATCGAATAGGTAGTGCCTTAGAAGTCAACGCCAGAAGCATAAAATACGATATAAATACAACAGTTTTTCCATCGTATAAAACGAATAATTGCAAACAGTATGAAACTTATGTTCATTTCTACTTTCCGAGCAACCTAGGCTTCACCCTAGGGCGTTGCTCCAACAGATTGAATAGTTAGGGCCTTAGAAGTCAACGCCCGAACCATAAAATGCAAAAAAAATACAACAGTGTTTCCATCATATATCAGGAATAATTGCAACCAGTTTGAAAGTGATGGCCAATTCTACGTTCCGGGCAACCTAGGTTTCACTCCAGGGCGTTGCTCCACCAGACTGAATAGTTACGGCCTAAGAAGTCAACACCAGAAGCATAATATACGATATAAATACAACAGCTTTTCCATCGTATAAAACGAATAATTGCAACCAGTATGAAACTTATGGTCATTTCTACTTTCCGAGCAAGCTAGGCTTCACCCTAGGGCGTTGCTCCAACAGATTGAATAGTTAGGGCCTTAGAAGTCAACGCCCGAAGCATAAAATGCAATAAGGATACAACAGTGTATCCATCATATAACAGGAATAATTGCAACCAGTTTGAAAGTGATCGCCTATTCTACGTTCCGGGCAACCTAGGCTTCACTCTATGGCGTGGCTGCACCAGATCGAATAGTTAGTGCCTTAGAAGTCAACGCCAGAAGCATAAAATACAATATAAATACAACAGTTCTTCCATCGTATAAACCGAATAATTGCAACCAGTATGAAACTTATGGTCATTTCAACTTTCCGAGCAACCTAGGCTTCACCCTAGGGCGTTGCTCCAACGGATTGAATAGTTAGGGCCTTAGAAGTCAACGCCCGAACCATAAAATGCAAAAAAAATACAACAGTGTTTCCATCATATAACAGGAATAATTGCAACTAGTTTGAAAGTGAAGGCCAATTTTACGTTCCGGGCAACCTAGGCTTCACTCTATTGCGTTGCTCCACCAGATCGAATAGTTAGTGCCTTAGAAGTCAACGCCAGAAGCATAAAATACAATATAAATACAACAGCTTTTCCATCGTATAAAACGAATAATTGCAACCAGTATGAAACTTATGGTCATTTCTACTTTCCGAGCAAGCTACGCTTCACCCTAGGGCGTTGGACCAACAGATTGAATAGTTAGGGCCTTAGAAGTCAACGCCCGAAGCATAAAATGCAATAAAAATACAACAGTGTATACATCACATAACAGGAATAATTGCAACCAGTTTGAAAGCGATGGCCAATTCTACGTTCCGCGCAACCTAGGCTTCACTCCAGGGCGTTGCTCCACCTGATCGAATAGTTAGTGCCTTAGAAGTCAACGCCAGAAGCATAAAATACAATATAAATACAACAGTTTTTCCATCGTATAAAACGAATAATTGCAACCAGTATGAAACTTATGGTCATTTCTACTTTCCGAGCAACCTAGGCTTCACCCTAGGGCGTTGCTCCAACAGACTGAATACTTAGGACGTTAGAAGTCAACGCCCTAACCATAAAATGCAAAAAAAATACAACAGGGTTTCCATCATATAACAGGAATAATTGCAACCAGTTTGAAAGTGATGGCCAATTCTACGTTCCGGGCATCCTACGCTTCGCACTAGGGCGTTGCTCCACCAGATCGAATAGATAGTGCCTTAGAAGTCAACGCCAGAAGCATAAAATACGATATAAATACAACAGTTTTTCCATCGTATAAAACGAATAATTGCAAGCAGTATGAAACTTATGTTCATTTCTACTTTCCGAGCAACCTAGGCTTCACCCTAGGGCGTTGCTCCAACAGATTGAATAGTTAGGGCCTTAGAAGTCAACGCCCGAAGCATAAAATGCAATAAGAATACAACAGTGTATCCAGCAGATAACAGGAATAATTGCAACCAGTTTGAAAGTGATGGCCAATTCAACGTTCCGGGCAACCTAGGCTTCACTCTAGGGCGTTGCTCCAACAGATTGAATAGTTAGGGCCTTAGAAGTCAACGCCCGAACCATAAAATGCAAAAAAAATACAACAGTGTTTCCATCATATAACAGGAATAATTGCAACCAGTTTGAAAGTGAAGGCCAATTCTACGTTCCGGGCAACCTAGGCTTCACTCTATTGCGTTGCTCCACCAGATCGAATAGTTAGTGCCTTAGAAGTCAACGCCAGAAGCATAAAATACAATATAAATACAACAGTTTTTCCATCGTATAAAACGAATAATTGCAACCAGTATGAAACTTATGGTCATTTCTATTTTCCGAGCAACGTAGGCTTCACCCTAGGGCGTTGCTCCAACAGATTGAATACTTAGGACGTTAGAAGTCAACGCCCTAACCATAAAATGCAAAAAAAATACAACAGGGTTTCCATCATATAACAGGAATAATTGCAACCAGTTTGAAAGTGATGCCCAATTCTACGTTCCGGGCAACCTACGCTTCGCACTAGGGCGTTGCTCCACCAGATCGAATAGATAGTGCCTTAGAATTCAACGCCAGAAGCATAAAATACGATGTAAATACAACAGTTTTTCCATCGTATAAATAGAATAATTGCAAACAGTATGAAACTTATGTTCATTTCTACTTTCCGAGCAACCTAGGCTTCACCCTAGGGCGTTGCTCCAACAGATTGAAGAGTTAGGGCCTTAGAAGTCAACGCCCGAAGCATAAAATGCAATAAGAATACAACAGTGTATCCATCAGATAACAGGAATAATTGCAACCAGTTTGAAAGTGATGGCCAATTCTACGTTCCGGGCAACCTAGGCTACACTCTAGGGCGTTGCTCCAACAGATTGAATAGTTAGGGCCTTAGAAGTCAACGCCCGAACCATAAAATGCAAAAAAAATACAACAGTGTTTCCATCATATAACAGGAATAATTGCAACCAGTTTGAAAGTGAAGGCCAATTCTACGTTCCGGGCAACCTAGGCTTCACTCTATTGCGTTGCTCCACCAGATCGAATAGTTAGTGCCTTAGAAGTCAACGCCAGAAGCATAAAATACAATATAAATACAACAGCTTTCCATCGCATAAAACGAATAATTGCAACCAGTATGAAACTTATGGACATTTCTACTTTCTGAGCAACCTAGGCTTCACCCTAGGGCGTTGCTCCAACAGATTGAATAGTTAGGGCCTTAGAAGTCAACGCCCGAAGCATAAAATGCAATAAGAATACAACAGTGTATCCATCACATAACAGGAATAATTGCAACCAGTTTGAAAGCGATGGCCAATTCTACGTTCCGGGCAACCTAGGCTTCACTCCAGGGCGTTGCTCCACCTGATCGAATAGTTAGTGCCTTAGAAGTCAACGCCAGAAGCATAAAATACAATATAAATACAACAGTTTTTCCATCGTATAAAACGAATAATTGCAACCAGTATGAAACTTATGGTCATTTCTACTTTCCGAGCAACCTAGGCTTCACCCTAGGGCGTTGCTCCAACAGATTGAATAGTTAGGACCTTAGAAGTCAACGCCCAAACCATAAAATGCAAAAAAAATACAACAGTGTTTCCATCATATAACAGGAATAATTGCAACCAGTTTGAAAGTGATGGCCAATTCTACGTTCCGGGCAACCTAGGCTTCGCACTAGGGCGTTGCTCCACCAGATCGAATAGGTAGTGCCTTAGAAGTCAACGCCAGAAGCATAAAATACGATATAAATACAACAGTTTTTCCATCGTATAAAACGAATAATTGCAAACAGTATGAAACTTATGTTCATTTCTACTTTCCGAGCAACCTAGGCTTCACCCTGGGGCGTTGCTCCAACAGATTGAATAGTTAGGGCCTTAGAAGTCAACGCCCGAACCATAAAATGCAAAAAAAATACAACAGTGTTTCCATCATATATCAGGAATAATTGCAACCAGTTTGAAAGTGATGGCCAATTCTACGTTCCGGGCAACCTAGGTTTCACTCCAGGGCGTTGCTCCACCAGACTGAATAGTTACGGCCTAAGAAGTCAACACCAGAAGCATAAAATACGATATAAATACAACAGCTTTTCCATCGTATAAAACGAATAATTGCAACCAGTATGAAACTTATGGTCATTTCTACTTTCCGAGCAAGCTAGGCTTCACCCTAGGGCGTTGCTCCAACAGATTGAATAGTTAGGGCCTTAGAAGTCAACGCCCGAAGCATAAAATGCAATAAGGATACAACAGTGTATCCATCATATAACAGGAATAATTGCAACCAGTTTGAAAGTGATGCCCAATTCTACGTTCCGGGCAACCTAGGCTTCACTCTAGGGCGTTGCTCCAACAGATTGAATAGTTAGGGCCTTAGAAGTCAACGCCCGAACCATAAAATGCAAAAAAAATACAACAGTGTTTCCATCATATAACAGGAATAATTGCAACTAGTTTGAAAGTGAAGGCCAATTTTACGTTCCGGGCAACCTAGGCTTCACTCTATTGCGTTACTCCACCAGATCGAATAGGTAGTGCCTTAGAAGTCAACGCCAGAAGCATAAAATACAATATAAATACAACAGCTTTCCATCGTATAAAACGAATAATTGCAACCAGTATGAAACTTATGGACATTTCTACTTTCTGAGCAACCTAGGCTTCACCCTAGGGCGTTGCTCCAACAGATTGAATAGTTAGGGCCTTAGAAGTCAACGCCCGAACCATAATACGCAAAAAAAATACAACAGTGTTTCCATCATATAACAGGAATAATTGCAACCAGTTTGAAAGTGGTGGCCAATTCTACGTTCCGGGCAACCTAGGCTTCACTCTATGGCGTGGCTCCACCAGATCGAATAGTTAGTGCCTTAGAAGTCAACGCCAGAAGCATAAAATACAATATAAATGCAACAGTTTTTCCATCGTATAAAACGAATAATTGCAACCAGTATGAAACTTATGGTCATTTCAACTTTCCGAGCAACCTAGGCTTCACCCTAGAGCGTTGCTCCAACGGATTGAATAGTTAGGGCCTTAGAAGTCAACGGCCGAACCATAAAATGCAAAAAAAATACAACAGTGTTTCCATCATATATCAGGAATAATTGCAACCAGTATGAAAGTGATGGCCAATTCTACGTTCCGGGCAACCTAGGTTTCACACCAGGGCGTTGCTCCACCAGACCGAATAGTTACGGCCTAAGAAGTCAACGCCAGAAGCTTAAAATACGATATAAATACAACAGCTTTTCCATCGTATAAAACGAATAATTGCAACCAGTATGAAACTTATGGTCATTTCTACTTTCCGAGCAAGCTAGGCTTCACTCTAGGGCGTTGGTCCAACAGATTGAATAGTTATTGCCTTAGAAGTCTACGCCCGAAGCATAAAATGCAATAAAAATACAACAGTGTTTCCATAATACATCAGGAATAATTGCAACCAGTTTGAAAGTGATGGCCACTTCTACGTTCCGGACAACCTAGGTTTCACTCCAGGGCGTTGCTCCACCTGACCGAATATTTACGGCCTAAGAAGTTAACGCCAGAAGCATAAAATACGATATAAATACAACAGCTTTTCCATCGTATAAAACGAATAATTGCAACCAGTATGAAACTTATTTTCATTTCTACTTTCCGAGCAACCTAGGCTTCACCCTAGGGCGTTGCTCCAACAGATTGAATAGTTAGGGCCTTAGAAGTCAACGCCCGAAGCATAAAATGCAATAAGGATACAACAGTGTATCCATCATATAACAGGAATAATTGCAACCAGTTTGAAAGTGATGCCCAATTCTACGTTCCGGGCAACCTAGGCTTCACTCTAGGGCGTTGCTCCAACAGATTGAATAGTTAGGGCCTTAGAAGTCAACGCCCGAACCATAAAATGCAAAAAAAATACAACAGTGTTTCCATCATATAACAGGAATAATTGCAACTAGTTTGAAAGTGAAGGCCAATTTTACGTTCCGGGCAACCTAGGCTTCACTCTATTGCGTTACTCCACCAGATCGAATAGGTAGTGCCTTAGAAGTCAACGCCAGAAGCATAAAATACAATATAAATACAACAGCTTTCCATCGTATAAAACGAATAATTGCAACCAGTATGAAACTTATGGACATTTCTACTTTCTGAGCAAGCTAGGCTTCACCCTAGGGCGTTGGTACAACAGATTGAATTGTTAGGGCGTTAGAAGTCAACGCCCGAAGCATAAAATGCAATAAAAATACAACAGTGTATCCATCATATAACAGGAATAATTGCAACCAGTTTGAAAGCGATGGCCAATTCTACGTTCCGGTCAACCTAGGCTTCACTCTAGTGCGTTGCTCCACCTGATGGAATAGTTAGTGCCTTAGAAGTCAACGCCAGAAGCATAAAATACAATATAAATACAACAGTTTTTCCATCGTATAAAACGTATAATTGCAACCAGTATGAAACTTATGGTCATTTCTACTTTCCGAGCAACCTAGGCTTCACCCTAGGGCGTTGCTCCAACAGATTGAATAGTTAGGGCCTTAGAAGTCAACGCCCGAAGCATAAAATGCAATAAGAATACAACAGTGTATCCATCACATAACAGGAATAATTGCAACCAGTTTGAAAGCGATGGCCAATTCTACGTTCCGGGCAACCTAGGCTTCACTCCAGGGCGTTGCTCCACCTGATCGAATAGTTAGTGCCTTAGAAGTCAACGCCAGAAGCATAAAATACAATATAAATACAACAGTTTTTCCATCGTATAAAACGAATAACTGCAACCAGTATGAAACTTATGGTCATTCCTACTTTCCGAGCAACCTAGGCTTCACCCTAGGGCGTTGCTCGGACAGATTGAATAGTTAGGACCTTAGAAGTCAACGCCCTAACCATAAAATGCAAAAAAAATACAACAGTGTTTCCATCATATAACAGGAATAATTGCAACCAGTTTGAAAGTGATGGCCAATTCTACGTTCCGGGCAACCTAGGCTTCGCACTAGGGCGTTGCTCCACCAGATCGAATAGATAGTGCCTTAGAAGTCAACGCCAGAAGCATAAAATACGATATAAATACAACAGTTTTTCCATCGTATAAAACGAATAATTGCAAACAGTATGAAACTTATGTTCATTTCTACTTTCCGAGCAACCTAGGCTTCACCCTAGGGCGTTGCTCCAACAGATTGAATAGTTAGGGCCTTAGAAGTCAACGCCCGAACCATAAAATGCAAAAAAAACACAACAGTGTTTCCATCATATATCAGGAATAATTGCAACCAGTTTGAAAGTGATGGCCAATTCTACGTTCCGGGCAACCTAGGTTTCACTCCAGGGCGTTGCTCCACCAGACTGAATAGTTACGGCCTAAGAAGTCAACACCAGAAGAATAAAATACGATATAAATACAACAGCTTTTCCATCGTATAAAACGAATAATTGCAACCAGTATGAAACTTATGGTCATTTCTACTTTCCGAGCAAGCTAGGCTTCACCCTAGGGCGTTGCTCCAACAGATTGAATAGTTAGGGCCTTAGAAGTCAACGCCCGAAGCATAAAATGCAATAAGAATACAACAGTGTATCCACCATATAACAGGAATAATTGCAACGAGTATGAAAGTGATGGCCAATTCTACGTTCCGGGCAACCTAGGTTTCACACCAGGGCGTTGCTCCACCAGACCGAATAGTTACGGCCTAAGAAGTCAACGCCAGAAGCATAAAATACGATATAAATACAACAGCTTTTCCATCGTATAAAACGAATAATTGCAACCAGTATGAAACTTATGGTCATTTCTACTTTCCGAGCAAGCTAGGCTTCACTCTAGGGCGTTGGTCCAACAGATTGAATAGTTAGGGCCTTAGAAGTCTACGCCCGAAGCATAAAATGCAATAAAAATACAACAGTGTTTCCATAATATATCAGGAATAATTGCAACCAGTTTGAAAGTGATGGCCAATTCTACGTTCCGGACAACCTAGGTTTCACTCCAGGGCGTTGCTCCACCGGACCGAATATTTACGGCCTAAGAAGTTAACGCCAGAAGCATAAAATACGATATAAATACAACAGCTTTTCCATCGTATAAAACGAATAATTGCAACCAGTATGAAACTTATGGTCATTTCTACTTTCCGAGCAACCTAGGCTTCACCCTAGGGCGTTGCTCCAACAGATTGAATAGTTAGGGCCTTAGAAGTCAACGCCCGAACCATAAAATGCAAAAAAAATACAACAGTGTTTCCATCATATAACAGGAATAATTGCAACCAATTTGAAAGTGAAGGCCAATTCTACGTTCCGGGCAACCTAGGCTTCGCTCTAGGGCGTTGCTCCACCAGATCGAATAGTTAGGGCCTTAGAAGTCAACGCCCGAACCATAAGATGCAAAAAAAATACAACAGTGTTTCCATCATATATCAGGAATAATTGCAACCAGTTTGAAAGTGATGGCCAATTCTACGTTCCGGGCAACCTAGGTTTCACTCCAGGGCATTGCTCCACCAGACCGAATAGTTACGGCCTAAGAAGTCAACGCCAGAAGCATAAAATACGATATAAATACAACAGCTTTCAATCGTATAAAACGAATAATTGCAACCAGTATGAAACTTATGGACATTTCTACTTTCTGAGCAACCTAGGCTTCACCCTAGGGCGTTGCCCCAACAGACTGAATAGTTAGGGCCTTAGAAGTCAACGCCCGAACCATAAAACGCAAAAAAAAACAATAGTGTTTCCATCATATAACAGGAATAATTGCAACCAGTTTGAAAGTGATGGCCTATTCTACGTTCCGGGCAACCTAGGCTTCACCCTATGGCGTGGCTCCACCAGATCGAATAGTTAGTGCCTTAGAAGTCAACGCCAGAAGCATAAAATACAATACAAATACAACAGTTCTTCCATCGTATAAACCGAATAATTGCAACCAGTATGAAACTTATGGTCATTTCAACTTTCCGAGCAACCTAGGCTTCACCCTAGGGCGTTGCTCCAACGGATTGAATAGCTAGGGCCTTAGAAGTCAACGCCCGAACCATAAAATGCAAAAAAAATACAGCAGTGTTTCCATCATATGACAGGTATAATTGCAACCAGTTTTAAATTGATGGCCAATTCTACGTTCCGGGCTACCTAGGCATCACTCTATTGCGTTGCTCCACCAGATCGAATAGTTAGTGCCTTAGAAGTCAACGCCAGAAGCATAAAATACAATATAAATACAACAGTTTTTCCATCGTATAAAACGAATAATTGCAACCAGTATGAAACTTATGGACATTTCTACTTTCCGAGCAACCTAGGCTTCACCCTAGGGCGTTGCTCCAACAGATTGAATAGTTAGGGCCTTAGAAGTCAACGCCCGAACCATAAAATGCAAAAAAAAATACAACAGTGTTTCCATCATATAACAGGAATAATTGCAACCAGTTTGAAAGTGATGGCCAATTCTACGTTCCGGGCAACCTAGGCTTCGCACTAGGGCGTTGCTCCACCAGATCGAATAGATAGTGCCTTAGAAGTCAACGCCAGAAGCATAAAATACGATATAAATACAACAGTTTTTCCATCGTATAAAACGAATAATTGCAAACAGTATGAAACTTATGTTCATTTCTACTTTCCGAGCAACCTAGGCTTCACCCTAGGGCGTTGCTCCAACAGATTGAATAGTTAGGGCCTTAGAAGTCAACGCCCGAACCATAAAATGCAAAAAAAATACAACAGTGTTTCCATCATATATCAGGAATAACTGCAACCAGTTTTAAATTGATGGCCAATTCTACGTTCCGGGCTACCTAGGCATCACTCTATTGCGTTGCTCCACCAGATCGAATAGTTAGTGCCTTAGAAGTCAACGCCAGAAGCATAAAATACAATATAAATACAACAGTTTTTCCATCGTATAAAACGAATAATTGCAACCGGTATGAAACTTATGGACATTTCTACTTTCCGAGCAACCTAGGCTTCACCCTAGGGCGTTGCTCCAACAGATTGAATAGTTAGGGCCTTAGAAGTCAACGCCCGAACCATAAAATGCAAAAAAAAATACAACAGTGTTTCCACCATATTTCATGAATAATTGCAACCAGTATGAAAGTGATGGCCAATTCTACGTTCCGGGCAACCTAGGTATCACTCCAGGCCGTTGCTCCACCAGACCGAATAGTTACGACCTAAGAAGTCAACGCCAGAAGCATAAAATACGATATAAATACAACAGCTTTTCCATCGTGTAAAACGAATAATTGCAACCAGTATGAAACATATGGTCATTTCTACTTTCCGAGCAAGCTAGGCTTCACCCTAGGGCGTTGGTCCAACAGATTGAATAGTTAGGGCCTTAGAAGTCAACGCCCGAAGCATAAAATGCAATAAAAATACAACAGTGTATCCATCACACAACAGGAATAATTGCAACCAGTTTGAAAGCGATGGCCAATTCTACGTTCCGGGCAACCTAGGCTTCACTCCAGGGCGTTGCCCCACCTGATCGAATAGTTAGTGCCTTAGAAGTCAACGCCAGAAGCATAAAATACAATATAAATACAAAAGTTTTTCCATCGTATAAAACGAATAATTGGAACCAGTATGAAACTTATGGTCATTTCTACTTTCCGAGCAACCTACGCTTCACCCTAGGGCGTTGCTCCAACAGATTGAATAGTTAGGACCTTAGAAGTCAACGCCCTAACCATAAAATGCAAAAAAAATACAACAGTGTTTCCATCATATAACAGGAATAATTGCAACCAGTTTGAAAGTGATGGCCAATTCTACGTTCCGGGCAACCTAGGCTTCATTCCGCGGCGTTGCTCCACCTCATCGAATAGTTAGTGCCTTAGGAGTCAACGCCAGAAGCATAAAATACAATATAAATACAACAGTTTTTCCACCGTATAAAACGAATAATTGCAACCAGTATGAAACTTATGGTCATTTCTACTTTCCGAGCAACCTAGGCTTCACCCTAGGGCGTTAGTCCAACAGATTGAATAGTTAGGGCCTTAGAAGTCAACGCCCGAAACATAAAATGCAAAAAAAATACAACAGTGTATCCATCACATAACAGGAATAATTGCAACCAGTTTGAAAGCGATGGCCAATTCTACGTTCCGGGCAACCTAGGCTTCACTCCAGGGCGTTGCTCCACCTGATCGAATAGTTAGTGCCTTAGAAGTCAACGCCAGAAGCATAAAATACGATATAAATACAACAGCTTTTCCATCGTATAAAACGAATAATTGCAACCAGTATGAAACATATGGTCATTTCTACTTTCCGAGCAAGCTAGGCTTCACCCTAGGGCGTTGGTCCAACAGATTGAATAGTTAGGGCCTTAGAAGTCAACGCCCGAAGCATAAAATGCAATAAAAATACAACAGTGTATCCATCACATAATAGGAATAATTGCAACCAGTTTGAAAGCGATGGCCAATTCTACGTTCCGGGCAACCTAGGCTTCACTCCAGGGCGTTGCTCCACCTGATCGAATAGTTAGTGCCTTAGAAGTCAACGCCAGAAGCATAAAATACAATATAAATACAACAGTTTTTCCATCGTATAAAACGAATAATTCCAACCAGTATGAAACTTATGGTCATTTCAACTTTCCGAGCAACCTAGGCTTAACCCTAGGGCGTTGCTCCAACGGATTGAATAGTTAGGGCATTAGAAGTCGACGCCCGAACCATAAAATGCAAAAAAAATACAGCAGTTTTTCCATCATATAACAGGTATAATTGCAACCAGTTTGAAATTGATGGCCAATTCTACGTTCCGGGCTACCTAGGCATCACTCTATTGCGTTGCTCCACCAGATCGAATAGTTAGTGCCTTAGAAGTCAACGCCAGAAGCATAAAATACAATATAAATACAACAGTTTCTCCATCGTATAAAACGAATAATTGCAACCAGTATGAAACTTATGGACATTTCTACTTTCCGAGCAACCTAGGCTTCACCCTAGGGCGTTGCTCCAACAGATTGAATAGTTAGGGCCTTAGAAGTCAACGCCCGAACCATAAAATGCAAAAAAAAATACAACAGTGTTTCCACCATATTTCATGAATAATTGCAACCAGTATGAAAGTGATGGCCAATTCTACGTTCCGGGCAACCTAGGTTTCACACCAGGCCGTTGCTCCACCAGACCGAATAGTTACGACCTAAGAAGTCAACGCCAGTAGCATAAAATACGATATAAATACAACAGCTTTTCCATCGTATAAAACGAATAATTGCAACCAGTATGAAACTTATGGTCATTTCTACTTTCCGAGCAAGCTAGGCTTCACCCTAGGGCGTTGGTCCAACAGATTGAATAGTTAGGGCCTTAGAAGTCAACGCCCGAAGCATAAAATGCAATAAAAATACAACAGTGTATCCATCACATAACAGGAATAATTGCAACCAGTTTGAAGGCGATGGCCAATTCTACGTTCCGGGCAACCTAGGCTTCACTCCAGGGCGTTGCTCCACCTGATCGAATAGTTAGTGCCTTAGAAGTCAACGCCAGAAGCATAAAATACAATATAAATACAACAGTTTTTCCATCGTATAAAACGAATAATTGCAACCAGTATGAAACTTATGGTCATTTCTACTTTCCGAGCAACCTAGGCTTCACCCTAGGGCGTTGCTCCAACAAATTGAATAGTTAGGACCTTAGAAGTCAACGCCCTAACCATAAAATGCAAGAAAAATACAACAGTGTTTCCATCATATAACAGGAATAATTGCAACCAGTTTGAAAGTGATGGCCAATTCTACGTTCCGGGCAACCTAGGCTTCGCTCTAGGGCGTTGCTCCACCAGATCGAATAGATAGTGCCTTAGAAGTCAACGCCCGAAGCATAAAATGCAATAAGAATACAACAGTGTATCCATCATATAACAGGAATAATTGCAACCAGTTTGAAAGTGATGGCCAATTCTACGTTCCGGGCAACCTAGGCTTCACTCTAGGGCGTTGCTCCAACAGATTGAATAGCTAGGGCCTTAGAAGTCAACGCCCGAACCATAAAATGCAAAAAAAATACAACAGTGTTTCCATCATATAACAGGAATAATTGCAACCAGTTTGAAAGTGAAGGCCAATTCTACGTTCCGGGCAACCTAGGCTTCACTCTATTGCGTTGCTCCACCAGATCGAATAGTTAGTGCCTTAGAAGTCAACGCCAGAAGCATAAAATACAATATAAATACAACAGCTTTCCATCGTATAAAACGAATAATTGCAACCAGTATGAAACTTATGGACATTTCTACTCTCTGAGCAACCTAGGCTTCACTCTATGGCGTGGCTCCACCAGATCGAATAGTTAGTGCCTTAGAAGTCAACGCCAGAAGCATAAAATACAATATAAATGCAACAGTTTTTCCATCGTATAAAACGAATAATTGCAACCAGTATGAAACTTATGGTCATTTCAACTTTCCGAGCAACCTAGGCTTCACCCTAGAGCGTTGCTCCAACGGATTGAATAGTTAGGGCCTTAGAAGTTAACGCCCGAACCATAAAATGCAAAAAAAATACAACAGTGTTTCCATCATATATCAGGAATAATTGCAACCAGTATGAAAGTGATGGCCAATTCTACGTTCCCGGCAACCTAGGTTTCACACCAGGGCGTTGCTCCACCAGACCGAATAGTTACGGCCTAAGAAGTCAACGCCAGAAGCATAAAATACGATATAAATACAACAGCTTTTCCATCGTCTAAAACGAATAATTGCAACCAGTATGAAACTTATGGCCAATTCTACGTTCCGGGCAACCTAGGCTTCACTGTAGGGCGTTGCTCCACCAGATCGAAAAGTTAGTGCCTTAGAAGTCAACGCCCGAAGCATAAAATGCAATAAAAATACAACAGTGTATCCATCATATAACAGGAATAATTGCAACCAGTTTGAAAGCGATGGCCAATTCTACGTTCCGGCCAACCTAGGCTTCATTCCAGGGCGTTGCTCCACCTGATCGAATAGTTAGTGCCTTAGAAGTCAACGCCAGAAGCATAAAATACAATATAAATACAACAGCTTTCAATCGTATAAAACGAATAATTGCAACCAGTATGAAACTTATGGACACTTCTACTTTCTGAGCAACCTAGGCTTCACCCTAGGGCGTTACCCCAACAGACTGAATAGTTAGGGCCTTAGAAGTCAACGCCCGAACCATAAAACGCAAAAAAAAAACAATAGTGTTCCCATCATATAACAGGAATAATTGCAACCAGTTTGAAAGTGATGGCCTATTCTACGTTCCGGGCAACCTAGGCTTCACTCTATGGCGTGGCTCCACCAGATCGAATAGTTAGTGCCTTAGAAGTCAACGCCAGAAGCATAAAATAGAATATAAATACAACAGTTCTTCCATCGTATAAACCGAATAATTGCAACCAGTATGAAACTTATGGTCATTTCAACTTTCCGAGCAACCTAGGCTTCACCCTAGGGCGTTGCTCCAACGGATTGAATAGTTAGGGCCTTAGAAGTCAACGCCCGAACCATAAAATGCAAAAAAAATACAGCAGTGTTTCCATCATATAACAGGTATAATTGCAACCAGTTTTAAATTGATGGCCAATTCTACGTTCCGGGCTACCTAGGCATCACTCTATTGCGTTGCTCCACCAGATCGAATAGTTAGTGCCTTAGAAGTCAACGCCAGAAGCATAAAATACAATATAAATACAACATGTTTTCCATCGTATAAAACGAATAATTGCAACCAGTATGAAACTTATGGACATTTCTACTTTCCGAGCAACCTAGGCTTCACCCTAGGGCGTTGCTCCAACAGATTGAATAGTTAGGGCCTTAGAAGTCAACGCCCGAACCATAAAATGCAAAAAAAAATACAACAGTGTTTCCACCATATTTCATGAATAATTGCAACCAGTATGTAAGTGATGGCCAATTCTACGTTCCGGGCAACCTAGGTATCACTCCAGGCCGTTGCTCCACCAGACCGAATTGTTACGACCTAAGAAGTCAACGCCAGAAGCATAAAATACGATATAAATACAACAGCTTTTCCATCGTATAAAACGAATAATTGCAACCAGTATGAAACATATGGTCATTTCTACTTTCCGAGCAAGCTGGGCTTCACCCTAGGGCGTTGGTCCAACAGATTGAATAGTTAGGGCCTTAGAAGTCAACGCCCGAAGCATAAAATGCAATAAAAATACAACAGTGTATCCATCACATAACAGGAATAATTGCAACCAGTTTGAAAGCGATGGCCAATTCTACGTTCCGGGCAACCTAGGCTTCACTCCAGGGCGTTGCTCCACCTGATCGAATAGTTAGTGCCTTAGAAGTCAACGCCAGAAGCATAAAATACAATATAAATACAACAGTTTTTCCATCGTATAAGACGAATAATTGGAACCAGTATGAAACTTATGGTCATTTCTACTTTCCGAGCAACCTACGCTTCACCCTAGGGCGTTGCTCCAACAGATTGAATAGTTAGGACCTTAGAAGTCAACGCCCGAAACATAAAATGCAAAAAAAATACAACAGTGTTTCCATCATATATCAGGAATAATTGCAACCAGTTTGAAAGTGAAGGCCAATTCTACGTTTCGGGCAACCCAGGCTTCACTCTATTGCGTTGCTCCACCAGATCGAATAGTTAGTGCCTTAGAAGTCAACGCCAGAAGCATAAAATACAATATAAATACAACAGTTTTTCCATCGTATAAAACGAATAATTGCAACCAGTATGAAACTTATGGTCATTTCAACTTTCCGAGCAACCTAGGCTTCACCCTCGGGCGTTGCTCCAACGGATTAAATAGTTAGGGCCTTAGGAGTCAACGCCCGAACCATAAAATGCAAAAAAAATACAGCAGTTTTTCCATCATATAACAGGTATAATTGCAACCAGTTTGAAATTGATGGCCAATTCTACGTTCCGGGCTACCTAGGCATCACTCTATTGCGTTGCTCCACCAGATCGAATAGTTAGTGCCTTAGAAGTCAACTCCAGAAGCATAAAATACAATATAAATACACAGTTTTTCCATCGTATAAAACGAATAATTGCAACCAGTATGAAACTTATGTACATTTCTACTTTACGAGCAACCTAGGCTTCACCCTAGGGCGTTGATCCAACAGATTGAATAGTTAGGGCCTTAGAAGTCAACGCCCGAACCATAAAATGCAAAAAAAAATACAACAGTGTTTCCACCATATTTCATGAATAATTGCAACCAGTATGAAAGTGATGGCCAATTCTACGTTCCGGGCAACCTAGGTATCACTCCAGGCCGTTGCTCCACCAGACCGAATAGTTACGACCTAAGAAGTCAACGCCAGAAGCATAAAATACGATATAAATACAACAGCTTTTCCATCGTATAAAACGAATAATTGCAACCAGTATGAAACTTATGTTCATTTCTACTTTCCGAGCAACCTAGGCTTCACCCTAGGGCGTTGCTCCAACAGATTGAATAGTTAGGGCCTTAGAAGTCAACGCCCGAACCATAAAATGCAAAAAAAATACAACAGTGTTTCCATCATATATCAGGAATAATGCAACCAGTTTGAAAGTGATGGCCAATTCTACGTTCCGGGCAACCTAGGTTTCACTCCAGGGCGTTGCTCCACCAGACCGAATAGTTACGGCCTAAGAAGTCAACACCAGAAGCATAAAATACGATATAAATACAACAGCTTTTCCATCGTATAAAACGAATAATTGCAACCAGTATGAAACTTATGGTCATTTCTACTTTCCGAGCAACCTAGGCTTCACCCTAGGGCGTTGCTCCAACAGATTGAATAGTTAGGGCCTTAGAAGTCAACGCCCGAAGCATAAAATGCAATAAGAATACAACAGTGTATCCATCATATAACAGGAATAATTGCAACCAGTTTGAAAGCGATGGCCAATTCTACGTTCCGGGCAACCTAGGCTTCACTCCAGGGCGTTGTTCCACCTGATCGAATAGTTAGTGCCTTAGAAGTCAACGCCAGAAGCATAAAATGCAATAAGAATACAACAGTGTATCCATCATATAACAGGAATAATTGCAACCAGTTTGAAAGCGATGGCCAATTCTACGTTCCGGGCAACCTAGGCTTCACTCCAGGGCGTTGCTCCACCTGATCGAATAGTTAGTGCCTTAGAAGTCAACGCCAGAAGCATAGAATACAATATAAATACAACAGTTTTTCCATCGTATAAAACGAATAATTGCAACCAGTATGAAACTTATGGTCATTTCTACTTTGCGAGCAACCTAGGCTTCACCCTAGGGCGTTGCTCCAACAGATTGAATAGTTAGGACCTTAGAAATCAACGCCCTAACCATAAAATGCAAAAAAAATACAACAGTGTTTCCATCATATATCAGGAATAATTGCAACCAGTTTGAAAGTGATGGCCAATTCTACGTTCCGGGCAACCTAGGTTTCACTCCAGGGCGTTGCTCCACCAGACCGAATAGTTACGGCCTAAGAAGTCAACGCCAGAAGCATAAAATACGATATAAATACAACAGCTTTTCCATCGTATAAAACGAATAATTGCAATCAGTATGAAACTTATGATCATTTCTACTTTCCGAGCAAGCTAGGCTTCACCCTAGGGCGTTGCTCCAACAGATTGAATAGTTAGGGCCTTAGAAGTCAACGACCGAAGCATAAAATGCAATAAGAATACAACAGTGTATCCATCATATAACAGGAATAGTTGCAACCAGTTTGAAAGTGATGGCCAATTCTTCGTTCCGGGCAACCTAGGCTTCACTCTAGGGCGTTGCTCCACCAGAGCGAATAGTTAGTGCCTTAGAAGTCAACGCCAGAAGCATAAAATACAATATAAATACAACAGTTTTTCCATCGTATAAAACGTATATTGCAACCAGTATGAAACTTATGGTCATTTCTACTTTCCGAGCAACCTAGGCTTCACCCTAGGGCGTTGCTCCAACAGATTGAATAGTTAGGGCCTTAGAAGTCAACGCCCGAACCATAAAACGCAAAAAAAATACAACAGTGTTTCCATCATATAACAGGAATAATTGCAACCAGTTTGAAAGTGATGGCCAATTCTACATTCCGGGCAACCTAGGCTTCACTCTATGGCGTGGCTCCACCAGATCGAATAGTTGGTGCCTTAGAAGTCAACGCCAGAAGCATAAAATACAATATAAATACAACAGTTTTTCCATCGTATAAAACGAATAATTGCAACCAGTATAGAAACTTATGGTCATTTCAACTTTCCGAGCAACCTAGGCTTCACCCTAGAGCGTTGCTCCAACGGATTGAATAGTTAGGGCCTTAGAAGTCAACGCCCGAACCATAAAATGCAAAAAAAATACAGCAGTGTTTCCATCATATAACAGGTATAATTGCAACCAGTTTGAAATTGATGGCCAATTCTACGTTCCGGGCAACCTAGGCTTCGCTCTAGGGCGTTGCTCCACCAGATCGAATAGTTAGGGCCTTAGAAGTCAACGCCCGAACCATAAGATGCAAAAAAAATACAACAGTGTTTCCATCATATAACAGGAATAATTGCAAGCAGTTTGAAAGTGATGGCCAATTCTACGTTCCGGGCAACCTAGGTTTCACTCCGGGGCGTTGCTCCGCCAGACCGAATAGTTACGGCCTAAGAAGGCACCGCCAGAAGCATAAAATACAATATAAATATAACAGTTTTTCCATCGTATATAACGAATAATAGCAATCAGTGTGAAAGTTATGGTCATTTCTAAGTTCCGGGCAACCTAGGCTTCACCCTAGGGCGTTGCTCCAACAGATTGAATAGTTAGGGCCTTAGAAGTCAACGCCCGAAGCATAAAATGCAATAAAAATGCAACAGTTTTTCCATCGTATAAAAGGATTAATTGCAACCAGTTTGAAAGTGATGGTCATTTCTACGTTCCCGGCAACCTAGGCTTCACTCTAGGGCGTTGCTCCACCAGATCGAATAGCTAGGGCCTTAGAAGTCAACGCCACAAGCATGAAATACAATATAAATACAACAGTTTTTCCATCGTATAAAACGAATAATTGCTACCGGTGTGAAAGTTATGGTCATTTCTACGTTCCGGGCAACCTAGGCTTCACTCTAGGTCGTTGCTCCACCAGATCAAACAGCGAGGGCCTTGGAAGTCAACGCCCGAAGCATAAAATACAAAATAAATAGAACAGTTTTTCCATTGTATAAAACGAATAATTGCAACCAGTATGAAACTTATGGTCATTTCTACTTTCCGAGCAACCTAGGCTTCACGCTAGGCCGTTGTTCCAACAGATGGAATAGTTAGGACCTTAGAAGTCAACGCCCGAAGCATAAAATGCAATAAAAATACAACAGTGTTTCCATCATATAACAGGAATAATTGCAACCAGTTTGAAAGTGATGGCCAATTCTACGTTCCGCGCAACCTAGGCTTCACTACAGGGCGTTGCTCCACCAGATCGAATAGTTACGGCCTAAGAAGTCAACGCCAGAAGCATAGAATACGATATAAATACAACAGCTTTTCCATCGTATAAAACGAATAATAGCAACCAGTGTGAAAGTAATGGTCATTTCTACGTTCCGAGCACCCTAGGTGTCACTCTAGGGCGTTGCTCCACCACATCTAATAGCTACGGCCTTAGAAGCCAACGCCAGAGGCATAAAATACAATATAAATACAACAGCCGTTACACCGTATAAAACGAATAATTGCAAACTGTGTGAAGGTTATGGTCATATCTACGTTCCGGGCAACCTAGGCTTCACTGTAGGGCGTTGCTCCACCAGATCGAAGTGTTAGGGCCTAAGAAGTCAACGCCCGAAGCATAAAATACGATATAAATACAACAGCTTTTCCATCGTACTAAATGAATAATTGCAAACAGTGTGAAAGTAGTGGTCATTTCTACGTTCCGAGCATCCTAGGCTTCACTCTAGGGCGGTGCTCCACCATATCGAATAGCTACGGCCTTAGAAGCCTACGCCTGAAGCATAAAATACAATATAAATACAACAGCCTTTTCATCGTATAACAGGAATAATTCCAACAAGTGTGAAAGTAATGATCATTTCGGCGTTTCGGGCATCCTAGACTTAACTCTGAGGCATTGCTCCACCAGATCGAATAGTTAGGGCCTAAGAAGTCAACGCCAGAAGCATAAAATACAATATAAATACAACAGCTTTTCCATCGTATAAAACGAATAATTGCAACCAGTATGAAACTTATGGTCATTTCTACTTTCCGAGCAAGCTAGGCTTCACCCTAGGGCGTTGGTCCAACAGATTGAATAGTTAGGGCCTTAGAAGTCAACGCCCGAAGCATAAAATGCAATAAAAATACAACAGTGTATCCATCACATAACAGGAATAATTGCAACCAGTTTGAAGGCGATGGCCAATTCTACGTTCCGGGCAACCTAGGCTTCACTCCAGGGCGTTGCTCCACCTGATCGAATAGTTAGTGCCTTAGAAGTCAACGCCAGAAGCATAAAATACAATATAAATACAACAGTTTTTCCATCGTATAAAACGAATAATTGCAACCAGTATGAAACTTATGGTCATTTCTACTTTCCGAGCAACCTAGGCTTCACCCTAGAGCGTTGCTCCAACGGATTGAATAGTTAGGGCCTTAGAAGTCAACGCCCGAACCATAAAATGCAAAAAAAATACAGCAGTGTTTCCATCATATAACAGGTATAATTGCAACCAGTTTGAAATTGATGGCCAATTCTACGTTCCGGGCAACCTAGGCTTCGCTCTAGGGCGTTGCTCCACCAGATCGAATAGTTAGGGCCTTAGAAGTCAACGCCCGAACCATAAGATGCAAAAAAAATACAACAGTGTTTCCATCATATAACAGGAATAATTGCAAGCAGTTTGAAAGTGATGGCCAATTCTACGTTCCGGGCAACCTAGGTTTCACTCCGGGGCGTTGCTCCACCAGACCGAATAGTTACGGCCTAAGAAGTCAACGCCAGAAGCATAAAATACAATATAAATATAACAGTTTTTCCATCGTATATAACGAATAATAGCAATCAGTGTGAAAGTTATGGTCATTTCTAAGTTCCGGGCAACCTAGGCTTCACCCTAGGGCGTTGCTCCAACAGATTGAATAGTTAGGGCCTTAGAAGTCAACGCCCGAAGCATAAAATGCAATAAAAATGCAACAGTTTTTCCATCGTATAAAAGGATTAATTGCAACCAGTTTGAAAGTGATGGTCATTTCTACGTTCCCGGCAACCTAGGCTTCACTCTAGGGCGTTGCTCCACCAGATCGAATAGCTAGGGCCTTAGAAGTCAACGCCACAAGCATGAAATACAATATAAATACAACAGTTTTTCCATCGTATAAAACGAATAATTGCTACCGGTGTGAAAGTTATGGTCATTTCTACGTTCCGGGCAACCTAGGCTTCACTCTAGGTCGTTGCTCCACCAGATCAAACAGCGAGGGCCTTGGAAGTCAACGCCCGAAGCATAAAATACAAAATAAATAGAACAGTTTTTCCATTGTATAAAACGAATAATTGCAACCAGTATGAAACTTATGGTCATTTCTACTTTCCGAGCAACCTAGGCTTCACGCTAGGCCGTTGTTCCAACAGATGGAATAGTTAGGACCTTAGAAGTCAACGCCCGAAGCATAAAATGCAATAAAAATACAACAGTGTTTCCATCATATAACAGGAATAATTGCAACCAGTTTGAAAGTGATGGCCAATTCTACGTTCCGCGCAACCTAGGCTTCACTACAGGGCGTTGCTCCACCAGATCGAATAGTTACGGCCTAAGAAGTCAACGCCAGAAGCATAGAATACGATATAAATACAACAGCTTTTCCATCGTATAAAACGAATAATAGCAACCAGTGTGAAAGTAATGGTCATTTCTACGTTCCGAGCACCCTAGGTGTCACTCTAGGGCGTTGCTCCACCACATCTAATAGCTACGGCCTTAGAAGCCAACGCCAGAGGCATAAAATACAATATAAATACAACAGCCGTTACACCGTATAAAACGAATAATTGCAAACTGTGTGAAGGTTATGGTCATATCTACGTTCCGGGCAACCTAGGCTTCACTGTAGGGCGTTGCTCCACCAGATCGAAGTGTTAGGGCCTAAGAAGTCAACGCCCGAAGCATAAAATACGATATAAATACAACAGCTTTTCCATCGTACTAAATGAATAATTGCAAACAGTGTGAAAGTAGTGGTCATTTCTACGTTCCGAGCATCCTAGGCTTCACTCTAGGGCGGTGCTCCACCATATCGAATAGCTACGGCCTTAGAAGCCTACGCCTGAAGCATAAAATACAATATAAATACAACAGCCTTTTCATCGTATAACAGGAATAATTCCAACAAGTGTGAAAGTAATGATCATTTCGGCGTTTCGGGCATCCTAGACTTAACTCTGAGGCATTGCTCCACCAGATCGAATAGTTAGGGCCTAAGAAGTCAACGCCAGAAGCATAAAATACAATATAAATACAACAGTTTTTCCATCGTATAAAACGAATAATTGCAAACAGAATGAGACTTATGGTCATTTCTACGTTCCGAGCAACCTAGGCTTCACCCTAGGGCGTTGATCCAACAGATTGAATATTTAGGGCCTTAGATGTCAACGCCCGAAGCATAAAATACAATATAAATACAACAGTTTTTCCATCGTATAAAACGAATAATTGCAACCAGTATGAAAGTTATGGTCATTTCTACTTTCCGGGCAACCTAGGCTTCACCCTAGGGCGTTGCTCCAACAGATCAAACAGTTAGTTCCTTAGAAGTCAACGCCCGAAGCATAAAATACAATATAAATAGAACAGTTTTTCCATCGTATAAAACGAATAATAGCAACCAGTGTAAAAGTTATGATCATTTCTACGTTCCGGCAACCTAGGCTTCACCCCAGGGCGTTGTTCCACCAGATCGAATAGTTAGGGGCTAAGAAGTGAACGCCAGCACCATAAAATACAATATAAATACAATAGTTCTTCCATCATATAAAACGAATAATTGCAACCAGTATCAAAGTTATGGTCATTTCTACGTTCCGGGCAACCTAGGCTTCACTCTATGGCGTTCTTCCACCACATCCAATAGCTGCGGCCTCAGAAGTCAACGCCTGAAGCATAAAATACAATAAAAATACAACAGTCTTTCCATCCTATAACAGGAATAATTGCAACCCTTGTGAAAGTGATGTTCATTTGTACGTTCCAGGCAACCTAGGCATCACTCTAGGTCGTTGTTCCACCAGATCGAATTGTTAGGGCCTAAGAAGTCAACGCCAGAAGCATAAGATACAATATAAATATAACAGTTTTTCCATCCTATCGAACGAATAATAGCAACCAGTGTGAAAGTTATGGTCATTTCTACGTTCCGTGCAACCTAGGCTTCAAGCCTAGGGCGTTGCTCCACCAGATCAAACAGTTAGGGCCTTAGAAGCCAACGCCCGAAGCATAAAATACAAAATAAATAGAACAGTTTTTCCATTGTATAAAACGAATAATTGCAACCAGTGTAAAAGTTATGGTCATTTCTACGTTCCGGGCAACCTAGGCTTCACCCTGGGGCGTTGTTCCACCAGATCGAATAGTTAGGGCCTAAGAAGTGAACGTCAGAAGCATAAAATACAATATAAATACAACAGTTTTTCCATCATATAAAACAAGTGATTGCAACCAGTATGAAAGTAGTGGTCATTTCTACGTTCCGGGCAACGTAGACTACACCCTAGAGCGTTGCTCCAACAGATCGAATGGTTAGTGCCTTAGAAGTCCACGGTCGAAGCATAAAATACAAAATAAATAGAACAGTTTATCCATTGTATAAAACGAATAATTGCAACCAATGAAAAAGTTATGGTCATTTCTACGTTCCGGGCAACCTAGGCTTCACTCCAGGGCGTTGCTCCACCAGACCGAATAGTTACGGCCTAAGAAGTCAACACCAGAAGCATAAAATACGATATAAATACAACAGCTTTTCCATCGTATAAAACGAATAATTGCAACCAGTATGAAACTTATGGTCATTTCTACTCTCCGAGCAAGCTAGGCTTCACCCTAGGGCGTTGGTCCAACAGATTGAATAGTTAGGGCCTTAGAAGTCAACGCCCGAAGCATAAAATGCAATAAAAATACAACAGTGTATCCATCACATAACAGGAATAATTGCAACCAGTTTGAAAGCGATGGCCAATTCTACGTTCCGGGCAACCTAGGCTTCACTCCAGGGCGTTGCTCCACCTGATCGAATAGTTAGTGCCTTAGAAGTCAACGCCAGAAGCATAAAATACAATATAAATACAACAGTTTTTCCATCGTATAAAACGAATAATTGGAACCAGTATGAAACTTATGGTCATTTCTACTTTCCGAGCAACCTACGCTTCACCCTAGGGCGTTGCTCCAACAGATTGAATAGTGAGGCCCTTAGAAGTCAACGCCCTAACCATAAAATGCAAAAAAAATACAACAGTGTTTCCATCATATAACAGGAATAATTGCAACCAGTTTGAAAGTGATGGCCAATTCTACGTTCCGGGCAACCTAGGCTTCATTCCAGGGCGTTGCTCCACCTGATCGAATAGTTAGTGCCTTAGAAGTCAACGCCAGAAGCATAAAATACAATATAAATACAACAGTTTTTCCACCGTATAAAACGAATAATTGCAACCAGTATGAAACTTATGGTCATTTCTACTTTCCGAGCAACCTAGGCTTCACCCTAGGGCGTTGCTCCAGCAGATTGAATAGTTAGGGCCTTAGAAGTCAACGCCCGAAACATAAAATGCAAAAAAAATACAACAGTGTTTCCATCATATATCAGGAATAATTGCAACCAGTTTGAAAGTGAAGGCCAATTCTACGTTTCGGGCAACCTAGGCTTCACTCTATTGCGTTGCTCCACCAGATCGAATAGTTAGTGCCTTAGAAGTCAACGCCAGAAGCATAAAATACAATATAAATACAACAGTTTTTCCATCGTATAAAACGAATAATTCCAACCAGTACGAAACTTATGGTCATTTCAACTTTCCGAGCAACCTAGGCTTCACCCTAGGGCGTTGCTCCAACGGATTGAATAGTTAGGGCCTTAGAAGTCAACGCCCGAACCATAAAATGCAAAAAAAATACAGCAGTTTTTCCATCATATAACAGGTATAATTGCAACCAGTTTGAAATTGATGGCCAATTCTACGTTCCGGGCTACCTAGGCATCACTCTATTGCGTTGCTCCACCAGATCGAATAGTTAGTGCCTTAGAAGTCAACGCCAGAAGCATAAAATACAATATAAATACAACAGTTTTTCCATCGTATAAAACGAATAATTGCAACCAGTATGAAACTTATGGACATTTCTACTTTCCGAGCAACCTAGGCTTCACCCTAGGGCGTTGCTCCAACAGATTGAATAGTTAGGGCCTTAGAAGTCAACGCCCGAACCATAAAATGCAAAAAAAAATACAACAGTGTTTCCACCATATTTCATGAATAATTGCAACCAGTATGAAAGTGATGGCCAATTCTACGTTCCGGGCAACCTAGGTTTCACACCAGGCCGTTGCTCCACCAGACCGAATAGTTACGACCTAAGAAGTCAACGCCTGTAGCATAAAATACGATATAAATACAACAGCTTTTCCATCGTATAAAACGAATAATTGCAACCAGTATGAAACTTATGGTCATTTCTACTTTCCGAGCAAGCTAGGCTTCACCCTAGGGCGTTGGTCCAACAGATTGAATAGTTAGGGCCTTAGAAGTCAACGCCCGAAGCATAAAATGCAATAAAAATACAACAGTGTATCCATCACATAACAGGAATAATTGCAACCAGTTTGAAGGCGATGGCCAATTCTACGTTCCGGGCAACCTAGGCTTCACTCCAGGGCGTTGCTCCACCTGATCGAATAGTTAGTGCCGTAGAAGTCAACGCCAGAAGCATAAAATACAATATAAATACAACAGTTTTTCCATCGTATAAAACGAATAATTGCAACCAGTATGAAACTTATGGTCATTTCTACTTTCCGAGCAACCTAGGCTTCACCCTAGGGCGTTGCTCCAACAAATTGAATAGTTAGGACCTTAGAAGTCAACGCCCTAACCATAAAATGCAAGAAAAATACAACAGTGTTTCCATCATATAACAGGAATAATTGCAACCAGTTTGAAAGTGATGGCCAATTCTACGTTCCGGGCAACCTAGGCTTCGCTCTAGGGCGTTGCTCCACCAGATCGAATAGATAGTGCCTTAGAAGTCAACGCCCGAAGCATAAAATGCAATAAGAAAACAACAGTGTATCCATCATATAACAGGAATAATTGCAACCAGTTTGAAAGTGATGGCCAATTCCACGTTCCGGGCAACCTAGGCTTCACTCTAGGGCGTTGCTCCAACAGATTGAATAGTTAGGGCCTTAGAAGTCAACGCCCGAACCATAAAATGCAAAAAAAATACAACAGTGTTTCCATCATATAACAGGAATAATTGCAACCAGTTTGAAAGTGAAGGCCAATTCTACGTTCCGGGCAACCTGGGCTTCACTCTATTGCGTTGCTCCACCAGATCGAATAGTTAGTGCCTTAGAAGTCAACGCCAGAAGCATAAAATACAATATAAATACAACAGCCTTCCATCGTATAAAACGAATAATTGCAACCAGTATGAAACTTATGGACATTTCTACTCTCTAAGCAACCTAGGCTTCACCCTAGGGCGTTGCTCCAACAGATTGAATAGTTAGGGCCTTAGAAGTCAACGCCCGAACCATAAAACGCAAAAAAAATACAACAGTGTTTCCATCATATAACAGGAATAATTGCAACCAGTTTGAAAGTGGTGGCCAATTCTACGTTCCGGGCCACCTAGGCTTCACTCTATGGCGTGGCTCCACCAGATCGAATAGTTAGTGCCTTAGAAGTCAACGCCAGAAGCATAAAATACAATATAAATGCAACAGTTTTTCCATCGTATAAAACGAATAATTGCAACCAGTATGAAACTTATGGTCATTTCAACTTTCCGAGCAACCTAGGCTTCACCCTAGAGCGTTGCTCCAACGGATTGAATAGTTAGGGCCTTAGAAGTTAACGCCCGAACCATAAAATGCAAAAAAAATACAACAGTGTTTCCATCATATATCAGGAATAATTGCAACCAGTATGAAAGTGATGGCCAATTCTACGTTCCGGGCCACCTAGGTTTCACACCAGGGCGTTGCTCCACCAGACCGAATAGTTAGGGCCTAAGAAGTCAACGCCAGAAGCATAAAATACGATATAAATACAACAGCTTTTCCGTCGTATAAAACGAATAATTGCAACCAGTATGAAACTTATGGTCATTTCTACTTTCCGAGCAAGGTAGGCTTCACCCTAGGGCGTTGGTCCAACAGATTGAATAGTCAGGGGATTAGAAGTCTACGCCCGAAGCATAAAATGCAATAAAAGTACTACAGTACTTCCATCATATATCAGGAATAATTGCAACCAGTTTGAAAGTGATGGCTAATTCTACGTTCCGGACAACCTACGTTTCACTCCAGGGCGTTGCTCCACCAGACCGAATATTTACGGCCTAAGAAGTCAACGCCAGAAGCATAAAATACGATATAAATACAACAGCTTTTCCATCGTATAAAACAAATAATTGCAACCAGTATGAAACATATGGTCATTTCTACTTTCCGAGCAAGATAGGCTTCACCCTAGGGCGTTGGTCCAACAGATTGAATAGTTAGGGGCTTAGAAGTCAACGCCCGAAGCATAAAATGCAATAAAAATACAACAGTGTATCCATCATATAACAGGTATAATTGCAACCAGTTTGAAAGCGATGGCCAATTCTACGTTCCGGGCAACCTAGGCTTCACTGTAGGGCGTTGCTCCACCAGATCGAAAAGTTAGTGCCTTAGAAGTCAACGCCCGAAGCATAAAATGCAATAAAAATACAACAGTGTATCCATCATATAAGAGGAATAATTGCAACCAGTTTGAAAGCGATGGCCAATTCTACGTTCCGGCCAACCTAGGCTTCATTCCAGGGCGTTGCTCCACCTGATCGAATAGTTAGTGCCTTAGAAGTCAACGCCAGAAGCATAAAATACAATATAAATACAACAGCTTTCAATCGTATAAAACGAATAATTGCAACCAGTATGAAACTTATGGACACTTCTACTTTCTGAGCAACCTAGGCTTCACCCTAGGGCGTTGCCCCAACAGACTGAATAGTTAGGGCCTTAGAAGTCAACGCCCGAACCATAAAACGCAAATAAAAACAATAGTGTTTCCATCATATAACAGGAATAATTGCAACCAGTTTGAAAGTGATGGCCTATTCTACGTTCCGGGCAACCTAGGCTTCACTCTATGGCGTGGCTCCACCAGATCGAATAGTTAGTGCCTTAGAAGTCAACGCCAGAAGCATAAAATAGAATATAAATACAACAGTTCTTCCATCGTATAAACCGAATAATTGCAACCAGTATGAAACTTATGGTCATTTCAACTTTCCGAGCAACCTAGGCTTCACCCTAGGGCGTTGCTCCAACGGATTGAATAGTTAGGGCCTTAGAAGTCAACGCCCGAACCATAAAATGCAAAAAAAATACAACAGTGTTTCCATCATATAACATGAATAATTGCAACCAGTTTGAAAGTGAAGGCCAATTCTACGTTCCGGGCAACCTAGGCTTCACTCTATTGCGTTGCTCCACCAGATCGAATAGTTAGTGCCTTAGAAGTCAACGCCAGAAACATAAAATACAATATAAATACAACAGCTTTCCATCGTATAAAACGAATAATTGCAACCAGTATGAAACTTATGGACATTTCTACTTTCTGAGCAACCGAGGCTTCACCCTAGGGCGTTGCTCCAACAGATTGAATAGTTAGGGCCTTAGAAGTCAACGCCCGAACCATAAAACGCAAAAAAATACAACAGTGTTTCCATCATATGACAGGAATAATTGCAACCAGTTTGAAAGTGGTGGCCAATTCTACGTTCCGGGCAACCTAGGCTTCACTCTATGGCGTGGCTCCACCAGATCGAATAGTTAGTGCCTTAGAAGTCAACGCCAGAAGCATAAAATACGATATAAATGCAACAGCTTTTCCATCGTATAAAACGAATAATTGCAACCAGTATGAAACTTATGGTCATTTCTACTTTCCGAGCAAGCTGGTCTTCACCCTAGGGCGTTGCTCCAACAGATTGAATAGTTAGGGCCTTAGAAGTCAACGCCCGAACCATAAAATGCAAAAAAAATACAGCAGTGTTTCCATCATATAACAGGTATAATTGCAACCAGTTTGAAATTGATGGCCAATTCTACGTTCCGGGCTACCTAGGCATCACTCTATTGCGTTGCTCCACCAGATCGAATAGTTAGTGCCTTAGAAGTCAACGCCAGAAGCATAAAATACAATATAAATACAACAGTTTTTCCATCGTATAAAACGAATAATTGCAACCAGTATGAAACTTATGGACATTTCTGCTTTCCGAGCAACCTAGGCTTCACCCTAGGGCGTTGCTCCAACAGATTGAATAGTTAGGGCCTTAGAAGTCAACGCCCGAACCATAAAATGCAAAAAAAAATACAACAGTGTTTCCACCATATATCATGAATAATTGCAACCAGTATGAAAGTGATGGCCAGTTCTACGTTCCGGGCAACCTAGGTATCACTCCCGGCCGTTGCTCCACCAGACCGAATAGTTACGACCTAAGAAGTCAACGCCAGAAGCATAAAATACGATATAAATACATACAGCTTTTCCATCGTATAAAACGAATAATTGCAACCAGTATGAAACTTATGGTCATTTCTACTTTCCGAGCAAGCTAGGCTTCACCCTAGGGCGTCGCTCCAACAGATTGAATAGTTAGGGCCTTAGAAGTCAACGCCCGAAGCATAAAATGCAATAAAAATACAACAGTGTATCCATCATATAACAGGAATAATTGCAACCAGTTTGAAAGCGATGGCCAATTCTACCTTCCGGGCAACCTAGGCTTCACTGTAGGGCGTTGCTCCACCAGATCGAATAGTTAGTACCTTAGAAGTCAACGCCCGAAGCATAAAATGCAATAAAAATACAACAGTGTATCCATCATATAACAGGAATAATTGCAACCAGTTTGAAAGCGATGGCCAATTCTACGTTCCGGGCATCCTAGGCTTCACTGCAGGGCGTTGCTCCACCTGATCGAATAGTTAGTGCCTTAGAAGTCAACGCCAGAAGCATAGAATACAATATAAATACAACAGCTTTTCCATCGTATAAAACGAATAATTGCAACCAGTATGAAACTTATGGTCATTTCTACTTTGCGAGCAACCTAGGCTACACCCTAGGGCGTTGCTCCAACAGATTGAATAGTTAGGACCTTAGAAGTCAACGCCCTAACCATAAAATGCAAAAAAAATACAACAGTGTTTCCATCATATATCAGGAATAATTGCAACCAGTTTGAAAGTGATGGCCAATTCTACGTTCCGGGCAACCTAGGTTTCACTCCAGGGCGTTGCTCCACCAGACCGAATAGTTACGGCCTAAGAAGTCAACGCCAGAAGCATAAAATACGATATAAATACAACAGCTTTTCCATCGTATAAAACGAATAATTGCAATCAGTATGAAACTTATGATCATTTCTACTTTCCGAGCAAGCTAGGCTTCACCCTAGGGCGTTGCTCCAACAGATTGAATAGTTAGGGCCTTAGAAGTCAACGACCGAAGCATAAAATGCAATAAGAATACAACAGTGTATCCATCATATAACAGGAATAGTTGCAACCAGTTTGAAAGTGATGGCCAATTCTTCGTTCCGGGCAACCTAGGCTTCACTCTAGGGCGTTGCTCCACCAGAGCGAATAGTTAGTGCCTTAGAAGTCAACGCCAGAAGCATAAAATACAATATAAATACAACAGTTTTTCCATCGTATAAAACGTATATTGCAACCAGTATGAAACTTATGGTCATTCCTACTTTCCGAGCAACCTAGGCTTCACCCTAGGGCGTTGCTCCAACAGATTGAATAGTTAGGGCCTTAGACGTCAACGCCCGAACCATAAAATGCAAAAAAAATACAACAGTGTTTCCATCATATAACAGGAATAATTGCAACCAGTTTGAAAGTGAAGGCCAATTCTACGTTCCGGGCAACCTAGGCTTCACTCTATTGCGTTGTTCCACCAGATCGAATAGCTAGTGCCTTAGAAGTCAACGCCAGAAGCATAAAATACAATATAAATACAACAGCTTTCCATCGTATAAAACGAATAATTGCAACCAGTATGAAACTTATGGACATTTCTACTTTCTGAGCAACCTAGGCTTCACCCTAGGGCGTTGCTCCAACAGATTGAATAGTTAGGGCCTTAGAAGTCAACGCACGAACCATAAAACGCAAAAAAAATACAACAGTGTTTCCATCATATAACAGGAATAATTGCAACCAGTTTGAAAGTGATGGCCAATTCTACATTCCGGGCAACCTAGGCTTCACTCTATGGCGTGGCTCCACCAGATCCAATAGTTGGTGCCTTAGAAGTCAACGCCAGAAGCATAAAATACAATATAAATACAACAGTTTTTCCATCGTATAGAACGAATAATTGCAACCAGTATGAAACTTATGGTCATTTCAACTTTCCGAGCAACCTAGGCTTCACCCTAGAGCGTTGTTCCAACGGATTGAATAGTTAGGGCCTTAGAAGTCAACGCCCGAACCATAAAATGCAAAAAAAATACAGCAGTGTTTCCATCATATAACAGGTATAATTGCAACCAGTTTGAAATTGATGGCCAATTCTACGTTCCGGGCAACCTAGGCTTCGCTCTAGGGCGTTGCTCCACCAGATCGAATAGTTAGGGCCTTAGAAGTCAACGCCCGAATCATAAGATGCAAAAAAAATACAACAGTGTTTCCATCATATATCAGGAATAATTGCAAGCAGTTTGAAAGTGATGGCCAATTCTACGTTCCGGGCAACCTAGGTTTCACTCCGGGGCGTTGCTCCACCAGACCGAATAGTTACGGCCTAAGAAGGCACCGCCAGAAGCATAAAATACAATATAAATATAACAGTTTTTCCATCGTATATAACGAATAATAGCAATCAGTGTGAAAGTTATGGTCATTTCTAAGTTCCGGGCAACCTAGGCTTCACCCTAGGGCGTTGCTCCAACAGATTGAATAGTTAGGGCCTTAGAAGTCAACGCCCGAAGCATAAAATGCAATAAAAATGCAACAGTTTTTCCATCGTATAAAAGGATTAATTGCAACCAGTTTGAAAGTGATGGTCATTTCTACGTTCCCGGCAACCTAGGCTTCACTCTAGGGCGTTGCTCCACCAGATCGAATAGCTAGGGCCTTAGAAGTCAACGCCACAAGCATGAAATACAATATAAATACAACAGTTTTTCCATCGTATAAAACGAATAATTGCTACCGGTGTGAAAGTTATGGTCATTTCTACGTTCCGGGCAACCTAGGCTTCACTCTAGGTCGTTGCTCCACCAGATCAAATAGCGAGGGCCTTGGAAGTCAACGCCCGAAGCATAAAATACAAAATAAATAGAACAGTTTTTCCATGGTATAAAACGAATAATTGCAACCAGTATGAAACTTATGGTCATTTCAACTTTCCGAGCAACCTAGGCTTCACCCTAGGGCGTTGCTCCAACGGATTGAATAGTTAGGGCCTTAGAAGTCAACGCCCGAACCATAAAATGCAAAAAAAATACAACAGTGTTTCCATCATATAACATGAATAATTGCAACCAGTTTGAAAGTGAAGGCCAATTCTACGTTCCGGGCAACCTAGGCTTCACTCTATTGCGTTGCTCCACCAGATCGAATAGTTAGTGCCTTAGAAGTCAACGCCAGAAACATAAAATACAATATAAATACAACAGCTTTCCATCGTATAAAACGAATAATTGCAACCAGTATGAAACTTATGGACATTTCTACTTTCTGAGCAACCGAGGCTTCACCCTAGGGCGTTGCTCCAACAGATTGAATAGTTAGGGCCTTAGAAGTCAACGCCCGAACCATAAAACGCAAAAAAATACAACAGTGTTTCCATCATATAACAGGAATAATTGCAACCAGTTTGAAAGTGGTGGCCAATTCTACGTTCCGGGCAACCTAGGCTTCACTCTATGGCGTGGCTCCACCAGATCGAATAGTTAGTGCCTTAGAAGTCAACGCCAGAAGCATAAAATACGATATAAATGCAACAGCTTTTCCATCGTATAAAACGAATAATTGCAACCAGTATGAAACTTATGGTCATTTCTACTTTCCGAGCAAGCTGGTCTTCACCCTAGGGCGTTGCTCCAACAGATTGAATAGTTAGGGCCTTAGAAGTCAACGCCCGAACCATAAAATGCAAAAAAAATACAGCAGTGTTTCCATCATATAACAGGTATAATTGCAACCAGTTTGAAATTGATGGCCAATTCTACGTTCCGGGCTACCTAGGCATCACTCTATTGCGTTGCTCCACCAGATCGAATAGTTAGTGCCTTAGAAGTCAACGCCAGAAGCATAAAATACAATATAAATACAACAGTTTTTCCATCGTATAAAACGAATAATTGCAACCAGTATGAAACTTATGGACATTTCTGCTTTCCGAGCAACCTAGGCTTCACCCTAGGGCGTTGCTCCAACAGATTGAATAGTTAGGGCCTTAGAAGTCAACGCCCGAACCATAAAATGCAAAAAAAAATACAACAGTGTTTCCACCATATATCATGAATAATTGCAACCAGTATGAAAGTGATGGCCAGTTCTACGTTCCGGGCAACCTAGGTATCACTCCCGGCCGTTGCTCCACCAGACCGAATAGTTACGACCTAAGAAGTCAACGCCAGAAGCATAAAATACGATATAAATACATACAGCTTTTCCATCGTATAAAACGAATAATTGCAACCAGTATGAAACTTATGGTCATTTCTACTTTCCGAGCAAGCTAGGCTTCACCCTAGGGCGTCGCTCCAACAGATTGAATAGTTAGGACCTTAGAAGTCAACGCCCGAAGCATAAAATGCAATAAAAATACAACAGTGTATCCATCATATAACAGGAATAATTGCAACCAGTTTGAAAGCGATGGCCAATTCTACCTTCCGGGCAACCTAGGCTTCACTGTAGGGCGTTGCTCCACCAGATCGAATAGTTAGTACCTTAGAAGTCAACGCCCGAAGCATAAAATGCAATAAAAATACAACAGTGTATCCATCATATAACAGGAATAATTGCAACCAGTTTGAAAGCGATGGCCAATTCTACGTTCCGGGCATCCTAGGCTTCACTCCAGGGCGTTGCTCCACCTGATCGAATAGTTAGTGCCTTAGAAGTCAACGCCAGAAGCATAGAATACAATATAAATACAACAGCTTTTCCATCGTATAAAACGAATAATTGCAACCAGTATGAAACTTATGGTCATTTCTACTTTGCGAGCAACCTAGGCTTCACCCTAGGGCGTTGCTCCAACAGATTGAATAGTTAGGACCTTAGAAGTCAACGCCCTAACCATAAAATGCAAAAAAAATACAACAGTGTTTCCGTCATATATCAGGAATAATTGCAACCAGTTTGAAAGTGATGGCCAATTCTACGTTCCGGGCAACCTAGGTTTCACTCCAGGGCGTTGCTCCACCAGACCGAATAGTTACGGCCTAAGAAGTCAACGCCAGAAGCATAAAATACGATATAAATACAACAGCTTTTCCATCGTATAAAACGAATAATTGCAATCAGTATGAAACTTATGATCATTTCTACTTTCCGAGCAAGCTAGGCTTCACCCTAGGGCGTTGCTCCAACAGATTGAATAGTTAGGGCCTTAGAAGTCAACGACCGAAGCATAAAATGCAATAAGAATACAACAGTGTTTCCATCATATAACAGGAATAATTGCAACCAGTTTGAAAGTGAAGGCCAATTCTACGTTCCGGGCAACCTAGGCTTCACTCTATTGCGTTGTTCCACCAGATCGAATAGCTAGTGCCTTAGAAGTCAACGCCAGAAGCATAAAATACAATATAAATACAACAGCTTTCCATCGTATAAAACGAATAATTGCAACCAGTATGAAACTTATGGACATTTCTACTTTCTGAGCAACCTAGGCTTCACCCTAGGGCGTTGCTCCAACAGATTGAATAGTTAGGGCCTTAGAAGTCAACGCACGAACCATAAAACGCAAAAAAAATACAACAGTGTTTCCATCATATAACAGGAATAATTGCAACCAGTTTGAAAGTGATGGCCAATTCTACATTCCGGGCAACCTAGGCTTCACTCTATGGCGTGGCTCCACCAGATCCAATAGTTGGTGCCTTAGAAGTCAACGCCAGAAGCATAAAATACAATATAAATACAACAGTTTTTCCATCGTATAAAACGAATAATTGCAACCAGTATGAAACTTATAGTCATTTCAACTTTCCGAGCAACCTAGGCTTCACCCTAGAGCGTTGTTCCAACGGATTGAATAGTTAGGGCCTTAGAAGTCAACGCCCGAACCATAAAATGCAAAAAAAATACAGCAGTGTTTCCATCATATAACAGGTATAATTGCAACCAGTTTGAAATTGATGGCCAATTCTACGTTCCGGGCAACCTAGGCTTCGCTCTAGGGCGTTGCTCCACCAGATCGAATAGTTAGGGCCTTAGAAGTCAACGCCCGAACCATAAGATGCAAAAAAAATACAACAGTGTTTCCATCATATATCAGGAATAATTGCAAGCAGTTTGAAAGTGATGGCCAATTCTACGTTCCGGGCAACCTAGGTTTCACTCCGGGGCGTTGCTCCACCAGACCGAATAGTTACGGCCTAAGAAGGCACCGCCAGAAGCATAAAATACAATATAAATATAACAGTTTTTCCATCGTATATAACGAATAATAGCAATCAGTGTGAAAGTTATGGTCATTTCTAAGTTCCGGGCAACCTAGGCTTCACCCTAGGGCGTTGCTCCAACAGATTGAATAGTTAGGGCCTTAGAAGTCAACGCCCGAAGCATAAAATGCAATAAAAATGCAACAGTTTTTCCATCGTATAAAAGGATTAATTGCAACCAGTTTGAAAGTGATGGTCATTTCTACGTTCCCGGCAACCTAGGCTTCACTCTAGGGCGTTGCTCCACCAGATCGAATAGCTAGGGCCTTAGAAGTCAACGCCACAAGCATGAAATACAATATAAATACAACAGTTTTTCCATCGTATAAAACGAATAATTGCTACCGGTGTGAAAGTTATGGTCATTTCTACGTTCCGGGCAACCTAGGCTTCACTCTAGGTCGTTGCTCCACCAGATCAAATAGCGAGGGCCTTGGAAGTCAACGCCCGAAGCATAAAATACAAAATAAATAGAACAGTTTTTCCATGGTATAAAACGAATAATTGCAACCAGTATGAAACTTATGGTCATTTCTACTTTCCGAGCAACCTAGGCTTCACGCTAGGCCGTTGTTCCAACAGATGGAATAGTTAGGACCTTAGAAGTCAACGCCCGAAGCATAAAATGCAATAAAAATACAACAGTGTTTCCATCATATAACAGGAATAATTGCAACCAGTTTGAAAGTGATGGCCAATTCTACGTTCCGCGCAACCTAGGCTTCACTACAGGGCGTTGCTCCACCAGATCGAATAGTTACGGCCTAAGAAGTCAACGCCAGAAGCATAGAATACGATATAAATACAACAGCTTTTCCATCGTATAAAACGAATAATAGCAACCAGTGTGAAAGTAATGGTCATTTCTACGTTCCGAGCACCCTAGGTGTCACCCTAGGGCGTTGCTCCAACAGATCGAATATCCACGGCCTCAGAAGTCAACGCCTGAAGCATAAAATACAATAAAAATACAACAGTCTTTCCATCCTATAACTGGAATAATTGCAACCCGTGTGAAAGTGATATTCATTTGTACGTTCCAGGCAACCTAGGCTTCACTCTAGGGCTTTGTTCCACCAGATCGAATTGTTAGGTCCTAGGAAGTCAACGCCAGAAGCATAAGATACAATATAAATATAACAGTTTTTCCATCGTATAGAACGGATAATAGCATCCAGTGTGAAAGTTATGGTCATTTCTACTTTGCGAGCAACCTAGGCTTCACCCTAGGGCGTTGCTCCAACAGATTGAATAGTTAGGACCTTAGAAGTCAACGCCCTAACCATAAAATGCAAAAAAATACAACAGTGTTTCCATCATATATCAGGAATAATTGCAACCAGTTTGAAAGTGATGGCCAATTCTACGTTCCGGGCAACCTAGGTTTCACTCCAGGGCGTTGCTCCACCAGACCGAATAGTTACGGCCTAAGAAGTCAACGCCAGAAGCATAAAATACGATATAAATACAGCAGCTTTTCCATCGTATAAAACGAATAATTGCAATCAGTATGAAACTTATGATCATTTCTACTTTCCGAGCAAGCTAGGCTTCACCCTAGGGCGTTGCTCCAACAGATTGAATAGTTAGGGCCTTAGAAGTCAACGACCGAAGCATAAAATGCAATAAGAATACAACAGTGTATCCATCATATAACAGGAATAGTTGCAACCAGTTTGAAAGTGATGGCCAATTCTTCGTTCCGGGCAACCTAGGCTTCACACTAGGGCGTTGCTCCACCAGAGCGAATAGTTAGTGCCTTAGAAGTCAACGCCAGAAGCATAAAATACAATATAAATACAACAGTTTTTCCATCGTATAAAACGTATATTGCAACCAGTATGAAACTTATGGTCATTCCTACTTTCCGAGCAACCTAGGCTTCACCCTAGGGCGTTGCTCCAACAGATTGAATAGTTAGGGCCTTAGACGTCAACGCCCGAACCATAAAATGCAAAAAAAATACAACAGTGTTTCCATCATATAACAGGAATAATTGCAACCAGTTTGAAAGTGAAGGCCAATTCTACGTTCCGGGCAACCTAGGCTTCACTCTATTGCGTTGTTCCACCAGATCGAATAGCTGCGGCCTCAGAAGTCAACGCCTGAAGCATAAAATACAATAAAAATACAACAGTCTTTCCATCCTATAACAGGAATAATTGCAACCCTTGTGAAATTGATGTTCATTTGTACGTTCCAGGCAACCTAGGCATCACTCTAGGTCGTTGTTCCACCAGATCGAATTGTTAGGGCCTAAGAAGTCAACGCCAGAAGCATAAGATACAATATAAATATAACAGTTTTTCCATCCTATCGAACGAATAATAGCAACCAGTGTGAAAGTTATGGTCATTTCTACGTTCCGTGCAACCTAGGCTTCACGCCTAGGGCGTTGCTCCACCAGATCAAACAGTTAGGGCCTTAGAAGCCAACGCCCGAAGCATAAAATACAAAATAAATAGAACAGTTTTTCCATTGTATAAAACGAATAATTGCAACCAGTGTAAAAGTTATGGTCATTTCTACGTTCCGGGCAACCTAGGCTTCACCCTGGGGCGTTGTTCCACCAGATCGAATAGTTAGGGCCTAAGAAGTGAACGTCAGAAGCATAAAATACAATATAAATACAACAGTTATTCCATCATATAAAACAAGTGATTGCTACCAGTATGAAAGTAGTGGTCATTTCTACGTTCCGGGCAACCTAGACTACACCCTAGAGCGTTGCTCCAACAGATCGAATGGTTAGTGCCTTAGAAGTCCACGGCCGAAGCATAAAATACAAAATAAATAGAACAGTTTATCCATTGTATAAAACGAATAATTGCAACCATTGTAAAAGTTATGGTCATTTCTACGTTCCGGGCAACCTAGGCTTCACTCCAGGGCGTTGCTCCACCAGACCGAATAGTTACGGCCTAAGAAGTCAACACCAGAAGCATAAAATACGATATAAATACAACAGCTTTTCCATCGTATAAAACGAATAATTGCAACCAGTATGAAACTTATGGTCATTTCTACTTTCCGAGCAACCTAGGCTTCACCCTAGGGCGTTGCTGCAACAGATTGAATAGTTAGGGCCTTAGAAGTCAACGCTCGAAGCATAAAATGCAATAAGAATACAACAGTGTATCCATCATATAACAGGAATAATTGCAACCAGTTTGAAAGCGATGGCCAATTCTACGTTCCGGGCAACCTAGGCTTCACTCCAGGGCGTTGTTCCACCTGATCGAATAGTTAGTGCCTTAGAAGTCAACGCCAGAAGCATAAAATACAATATAAATACAACAGTTTTTCCATCGTATAAAACGAATAATTGCAACCAGTATGAAACTTATGGTCATTTCTACTTTCCGAGCAACCTAGGCTTCACCCTAGGGCGTTGCTCCAACAGATTGAATAGTTAGGGCCTTAGAAGTCAACGCCCGAACCATAAAATGCAAAAAAAATACAACAGTGTTTCCATCATATATCAGGAATAATTGCAACCAGTTTGAAAGTGATGGCCAATTCTACTTTCCGGGCAACCTAGGTTTCACTCCAGGGCGTTGCTCCACCAGACCGAATAGTTACGGCCTAAGAAGTCAACACCAGAAGCATAAAATACGATATAAATACAACAGCTTTTCCATCGTATAAAACGAATAATTGCAACCAGTATGAATCTTATGGTCATTTCTACTTTCCGAGCAAGCTAGGCTTCACCCTAGGGCGTTGCTCCAACAGATTGAATAGTTAGGGCCTTAGAAGTCAACGACCGAAGCATAAAATGCAATAAGAATACAACAGTGTATCCATCATATAACAGGAATAATTGCAACCAGTTTGAAAGTGATGGCCAATTCTACGTTCCGGGCAACCTAGGCTTCACTCTAGGGCGTTGCTCCAACAGGTTGTATAGTTAGGGCCTTAGAAGTCAACGCCCGAACCATAAAATGCAAAAAAAATACAACAGTGTTTCCATCATATAACAGGAATAATTGCAACCAGTTTGAAAGTGAAGGCCAATTCTACGCTCCGGGCAACCTAGGCTTCACTCTATTGCGTTGCTCCACCAGATCGAATAGTTAGTGCCCTAGAAGTCAACGCCAGAAGCATAAAATACAATATAAATACAACAGCTTTCCATCGTATAAAACGAATAATTGCAACCAGTATGAAACTTATGGACATTTCTACTTTCTGAGCAACCTAGCCTTCACCCTAGGGCGTTGCTCTAACAGATTGAATAGTTAGGGCCTTAGAAGTCAACGCCCGAACCATAAAACGCAAAAAAAATACAACAGTGTTTCCATCATATATCAGGAATAATTGCAACCAGTTTGAAAGTGATGGCCAATTCTACGTTCCGGGCAACCTAGGTTTCACTCCAGGGCGGTACTCCACCAGACCGAATAGTTACGGCCTAAGAAGTCAACGCCAGAAGCATAAAATACGATATAAATACAACAGCTTTTCCATCGTATAAAACGAATAATTGCAATCAGTATGAAACTTATGGTCATTTCTACTTCCCGAGCAAGCTAGGCTTCACCCTAGGGCGTTGCTCCAACAGATTGAATAGTTAGGGCCTTAGACGTCAACGCCCGAACCATAAAATGCAAAAAAAATACAACAGTGTTTCCATCATATAACAGGAATAATTGCAACCAGTTTGAAAGTGAAGGCCAATTCTAGGTTCCGGGCAACCTAGGCTTCACTCTATTGCGTTGTTCCACCAGATCGAATAGCTAGTGCCTTAGAAGTCAACGCCAGAAGCATAAAATACAATATAAATACAACAGCTTTCCATAGTATAAAACGAATAATTGCAACCAGTATGAAACTTATGGACATTTCTACTTTCTGAGCAACCTAGGCTTCACCCTAGGGCGTTGCTCCAACAGATTGAATAGTTAGGGCCTTAGAAGTCAACGCCCGAACCATAAAACGCAAAAAAAATACAACAGTGTTTCCATCATATAACAGGAATAATTGCAACCAGTTTGAAAGTGACGGCCAATTCTACATTCCGGGCAACCTAGGCTTCACTCTATGGCGTGGCTCCACCAGATCGAATAGCTGGTGCCTTAGAAGTCAACGCCAGAAGCATAAAATACAATATAAATACAACAGTTTTTCCATCGTATAAAACGAATAATTGCAACCTGTATGAAACTTATGGTCATTTCAACTTTCCGAGCAACCTAGGCTTCACCCTAGAGCGTTGCTCCAACGGATTGAATAGTTAGGGCCTTAGAAGTCAACGCCCGAACCATAAAATGCAAAAAAAATACAGCAGTGTTTCCATCATATAACAGGTATAATTGCAACCAGTTTGAAATTGATGGCCAATTCTACGTTCGGGGCAACCTAGGCTTCGCTCTAGGGCGTTGCTCCACCAGATCGAATAGATAGTGCATAAGAAGTCCACGCCAGAAGCATAAAATACGATATAAATACAACAGCTTTTCCATCGTATAAAACGAATAATTGCAACCAGTATGAAACTTATGGTCATTTCTACTTTCCGAGCAACCTGGGCTTCACCCTAGGGCGTTGCTCCAACAGATTGAATAGTTAGGGCCTTAGAAGTCAACGCCCGAACCATAAAATGCAAAAAAAAATACAACAGTGTTTCCATCATATATAAGGAGTAATTGCAACCAGTATGAAAGTGATGGCCAATTCTACGTTCCGGGCAACCTAGGCTTCACCCTGGGGCGTTGTTCCACCAGATCGAATAGTTAGGGCCTAAGAAGTGAACGTCAGAAGCATAAAATACAATATAAATACAACAGTTTTTCCATCATATAAAACAAGTGATTGCAACCAGTATGAAAGTAGTGGTCATTTCTACGTTCCGGGCAACCTAGACTACACCCTAGAGCGTTGCTCCAACAGATCGAATGGTTAGTGCCTTAGAAGTCCACGGCCGAAGCATAAAATACAAAATAAATAGAACAGTTTATCCATTGTATAAAACGAATAATTGCAACCAGTGTAAAAGTTATGGTCATTTCTACGTTCCGGGCAACCTAGGCTTCACTCCAGGGCGTTGCTCCACCAGACCGAATAGTTACGGCCTAAGAAGTCAACACCAGAAGCATAAAATACGATATAAATACAACAGCTTTTCCATCGTATAAAACGAATAATTGCAACCAGTATGAAACTTATGGTCATTTCTACTTTCCGAGCAACCTAGGCTTCACCCTAGGGCGTTGCTCCAACAGATTGAATAGTTAGGGCCTTAGAAGTCAACGCCCGAACCATAAAACGCAAAAAAAATACAACAGTGTTTCCATCATATAACAGGAATAATTGCAACCAGTTTGAAAGTGACGGCCAATTCTACATTCCGGGCAACCTAGGCTTCACTCTATGGCGTGGCTCCACCAGATCGAATAGTTGGTGCCTTAGAAGTCAACGCCAGAAGCATAAAATACAATATAAATACAACAGTTTTTCCATCGTATAAAACGAATAATTGCAACCAGTATGAAACTTATGGTCATTTCAACTTTCCGAGCAACCTAGGCTTCACCCTAGAGCGTTGCTCCAACGGATTGAATAGTTAGGGCCTTAGAAGTCAACGCCCGAACCATAAAATGCAAAAAAAATACAGCAGTGTTTCCATCATATAACAGGTATAATTGCAACCAGTTTGAAATTGATGGCCAATTCTACGTTCCGGGCAACCTAGGCTTCGCTCTAGGGCGTTGCTCCACCAGATCGAATAGATAGTGCCTAAGAAGTCCACGCCAGAAGCATAAAATACGATATAAATACAACAGCTTTTCCATCGTATAAAACGAATAATTGCAACCAGTATGAAACTTATGGTCATTTCTACTTTCCGAGCAACCTGGGCTTCACCCTAGGGCGTTGCTCCAACAGATTGAATAGTTAGGGCCTTAGAAGTCAACGCCCGAACCATAAAATGCAAAAAAAAATACAACAGTGTTTCCATCATATATAAGGAGTAATTGCAACCAGTATGAAAGTGATGGCCAATTCTACGTTCCGGGCAACCTAGGTTTCACTCCAGGGCGTTGCTCCACCAGACCGAATAGTTACGGCCTAAGAAGTCACAACGCCAGAAGCATAAAATACGATATAAATACAACAGTTTTTCCATCGTATAAAACGAATAATTGCAACCAGTATGAAACTAATGGTGATTTCTACTTTCCGAGCAAGCTAGGCTTCACCCTAGGGCGTTGGTCCAACAGATTGAATAGTTAGGGCCTTAGAAGTCAACGCCCGAAGCATAAAATGCAATAAAAATACAACAGTGTATCCATCATATAACAGGAATAATTGCAAACAGTTTGAAAGCGATGGCCAATTCTACGTTCCGGGCAACCTAGGCTTCACTCTAGGGCGTTGCTCCACCAGATCGAATAGTTAGTGCCTTAGAAGTCAACGCCAGAAGCATAAAATACAATATAAATACAACAGTTTTTCCATCGTATAAAACGAATAATTGCAACCAGCATGAAACTTATGGTCATTTCTACTTTCTGAGCAACCTAGGCTTCACCCTAGGGCGTTGCTCCAACAGATTGAATAGTTAGGGCCTTAGAAGTCAACGCCCGAACCATAAAACGCAAAAAAAATACAACAGTGTTTCCATCATATAACAGGAATAATTGCAACCAGTTTGAAAGTGATGGCCAATTCTACATTCCGGGCAACCTAGGCTTCACTCTATGGCGTGGCTCCACCAGATCGAATAGTTGGTGCCTTAGAAGTCAACGCCAGAAGCATAAAATACAATATAAATACAACAGTTTTTCCATCGTATAAAACGAATAATTGCAACCAGTATGAAACTTATGGTCATTTCAACTTTCCGAGCAACCTAGGCTTCACCCCAGAGCGTTGCTCCAACGGATTAAATAGTTAGGGCCTTAGAAGTCAACGCCCGAACCATAAAATGCAAAAAAAATACAGCAGTGTTTCCATCATATAACAGGTATAATTGCAACCAGTTTGAAATTGATGGACAATTCTACGTTCCGGGCAACCTAGGCTTCGCTCTAGGGCGTTGCTCCACCAGATCGAATAGTTAGGGCCTTAGAAGTCAACGCCCGAACCATAAGATGCAAAAAAAATACAACAGTGTTTCCATCATATAACAGGAATAATTGCAAGCAGTTTGAAAGTGATGGCCAATTCTACGTTCCGGGCAACCTAGGTTTCACTCCAGGGCGTTGCTCCACCAGACCGAATAGTTACGGCCTAAGAAGGCACCGCCAGAAGCATAAAATACAATATAAATATAACAGTTTTTCCATCGTATATAACGAATAATAGCAACCAGTTTGAAAGTGATGGTCATTTCTACGTTCCGGGCAACCTAGGCTTCACTCTAGGTCGTTGCTCCACCAGATCAAACAGCGAGGGCCTTGGAAGTCAACGCCCGAAGCATAAAATACAAAATAAATAGAACAGTTTTTCCATTGTATAAAGCGAATAATTGCAACCAGTATGAAACTTATGGTCATTTCTACTTTCCGAGCAACCTAGGCTTCACCCTAGGGCGTTGATCCAACAGATTGAATATTTAGGGCCTTAGAAGTCAACGCCCGAAGCATAAAATACAATATAAATACAACAGTTTTTCCATCGTATAGAACGGATAATTGTATCCAGTGTGAAACTTATGGTCATTTCTACGTTCCGGGCAACCTCGGCTTCACTCTAGGGCGTTGCTCCTCCAGATCAAACAGTTAGTTCCTTAGAAGTCAACGCCCGAAGCATAAAATACAAAATAAATAGAACAGTTTTTCCATCGTATAAAACGAATAATAGCAACCAGTGTAAAAGTTATGATCATTTCTACGTTCCGGCAACCTAGGCTTCACCCCAGGGCGTTGTTCCACCAGATCGAATAGTTAGGGGCTAAGAAGTGAACGCCAGCACCATAAAATACAATATAAATACAATAGTTCTTCCATCATATAAAACGAATAATTGCAACCAGTATGAAAGTTATGGTCATTTCTACGTTCCGGGCAACCTTGGCTTCACTCTATGGCGTTCTTCCACCACATCCAATAGCTGCGGCCTCAGAAGTCAACGCCTGAAGCATAAAATACAATAAAAATACAACAGTCTTTCCATCCTATTACAGGAATAATTGCAACCCCTGTGAAAGTGATGTTCATTTGTACGTTCCAGGCAACCTAGGCATCACTCTAGGTCGTTGTTCCACCAGATCGAATTGTTAGGGCCTAAGAAGTCAACGCCAGAAGCATAAGATACAATATAAATATAACAGTTTTTCCATCCTATCGAACGAATAATAGCAACCAGTGTGAAAGTTATGGCCATTTCTACGTTCCGTGCAACCTAGGCTTCACGCCTAGGGCGTTGCTCCACCAGATCAAACAGTTAGGGCCTTAGAAGCCAACGCCCGAAGCATAAAATACAAAATAAATAGAACAGTTTTTCCATTGTATAAAACGAATAATTGCAACCAGTGTAAAAGTTATGGTCATTTCTACGTTCCCGGCAACCTAGGCTTCACCCTGGGGCGTTGTCCCACCAGATCGAATAGTCAGGGCCTAAGAAGTGAACGTCAGAAGCATAAAATACAATATAAATACAACAGTTTTTCCATCATATAAAACAAGTAATTGCAACCAGTATGAAAGTAGTGGTCATTTCTACGTTCCGGGCAACCTAGACTACACCCTAGAGCGTTACTCCAACAGATCGAATGGTTAGTGCCTTAGAAGTCCACGGCCGAAGCATAAAATACAATAAAGATGCAACAGTTTTTCCATCATATAACAGGAATAATTGCAACCAGTTTGAAAGTGATGATCATTTCTACGTTCCGGGCAACCTAGGCTTCACTCTGGGGCGTTGCTCCGCCAGATCTAATAGTTAGTGCCTTAGAAGTCAACGCCAGAGGCATAAAATAGAATATAAATACAACAGCCGTTACACCGTATAAAACGAATAATTGCAAACTGTGTGAAGGTTATGGTCATATCTACGTTCCGGGCAACCGAGGCTTCACTCCAGGGCGTTGCTCCACCAGACCGAATAGTTACGGCCTAAGAAGTCAACACCAGAAGCATAAAATACGATATAAATACAACAGCTTTTCCATCGTATAAAACGAATAATTGCAATCAGTATGAAACTTATGGTCATTTCTACTTCCCGAGCAAGCTAGGCTTCACCCTAGGGCGTTGCTCCAACAGATTGAATAGTTAGGGCCTTAGACGTCAACGCCCGAACCATAAAATGCAAAAAAAATACAACAGTGTTTCCATCATATAACAGGAATAATTGCAACCAGTTTGAAAGTGAAGGCCAATTCTAGGTTCCGGGCAACCTAGGCTTCACTCTATTGCGTTGTTCCACCAGATCGAATAGCTAGTGCCTTAGAAGTCAACGCCAGAAGCATAAAATACAATATAAATACAACAGCTTTCCATAGTATAAAACGAATAATTGCAACCAGTATGAAACTTATGGACATTTCTACTTTCTGAGCAACCTAGGCTTCACCCTAGGGCGTTGCTCCAACAGATTGAATAGTTAGGGCCTTAGAAGTCAACGCCCGAACCATAAAACGCAAAAAAAATACAACAGTGTTTCCATCATATAACAGGAATAATTGCAACCAGTTTGAAAGTGACGGCCAATTCTACATTCCGGGCAACCTAGGCTTCACTCTATGGCGTGGCTCCACCAGATCGAATAGCTGGTGCCTTAGAAGTCAACGCCAGAAGCATAAAATACAATATAAATACAACAGTTTTTCCATCGTATAAAACGAATAATTGCAACCTGTATGAAACTTATGGTCATTTCAACTTTCCGAGCAACCTAGGCTTCACCCTAGAGCGTTGCTCCAACGGATTGAATAGTTAGGGCCTTAGAAGTCAACGCCCGAACCATAAAATGCAAAAAAAATACAGCAGTGTTTCCATCATATAACAGGTATAATTGCAACCAGTTTGAAATTGATGGCCAATTCTACGTTCGGGGCAACCTAGGCTTCGCTCTAGGGCGTTGCTCCACCAGATCGAATAGATAGTGCATAAGAAGTCCACGCCAGAAGCATAAAATACGATATAAATACAACAGCTTTTCCATCGTATAAAACGAATAATTGCAACCAGTATGAAACTTATGGTCATTTCTACTTTCCGAGCAACCTGGGCTTCACCCTAGGGCGTTGCTCCAACAGATTGAATAGTTAGGGCCTTAGAAGTCAACGCCCGAACCATAAAATGCAAAAAAAAATACAACAGTGTTTCCATCATATATAAGGAGTAATTGCAACCAGTATGAAAGTGATGGCCAATTCTACGTTCCGGGCAACCTAGGCTTCACCCTGGGGCGTTGTTCCACCAGATCGAATAGTTAGGGCCTAAGAAGTGAACGTCAGAAGCATAAAATACAATATAAATACAACAGTTTTTCCATCATATAAAACAAGTGATTGCAACCAGTATGAAAGTAGTGGTCATTTCTACGTTCCGGGCAACCTAGACTACACCCTAGAGCGTTGCTCCAACAGATCGAATGGTTAGTGCCTTAGAAGTCCACGGCCGAAGCATAAAATACAAAATAAATAGAACAGTTTATCCATTGTATAAAACGAATAATTGCAACCAGTGTAAAAGTTATGGTCATTTCTACGTTCCGGGCAACCTAGGCTTCACTCCAGGGCGTTGCTCCACCAGACCGAATAGTTACGGCCTAAGAAGTCAACACCAGAAGCATAAAATACGATATAAATACAACAGCTTTTCCATCGTATAAAACGAATAATTGCAACCAGTATGAAACTTATGGTCATTTCTACTTTCCGAGCAACCTAGGCTTCACCCTAGGGCGTTGCTCCAACAGATTGAATAGTTAGGGCCTTAGAAGTCAACGCCCGAACCATAAAACGCAAAAAAAATACAACAGTGTTTCCATCATATAACAGGAATAATTGCAACCAGTTTGAAAGTGACGGCCAATTCTACATTCCGGGCAACCTAGGCTTCACTCTATGGCGTGGCTCCACCAGATCGAATAGTTGGTGCCTTAGAAGTCAACGCCAGAAGCATAAAATACAATATAAATACAACAGTTTTTCCATCGTATAAAACGAATAATTGCAACCAGTATGAAACTTATGGTCATTTCAACTTTCCGAGCAACCTAGGCTTCACCCTAGAGCGTTGCTCCAACGGATTGAATAGTTAGGGCCTTAGAAGTCAACGCCCGAACCATAAAATGCAAAAAAAATACAGCAGTGTTTCCATCATATAACAGGTATAATTGCAACCAGTTTGAAATTGATGGCCAATTCTACGTTCCGGGCAACCTAGGCTTCGCTCTAGGGCGTTGCTCCACCAGATCGAATAGATAGTGCCTAAGAAGTCCACGCCAGAAGCATAAAATACGATATAAATACAACAGCTTTTCCATCGTATAAAACGAATAATTGCAACCAGTATGAAACTTATGGTCATTTCTACTTTCCGAGCAACCTGGGCTTCACCCTAGGGCGTTGCTCCAACAGATTGAATAGTTAGGGCCTTAGAAGTCAACGCCCGAACCATAAAATGCAAAAAAAAATACAACAGTGTTTCCATCATATATAAGGAGTAATTGCAACCAGTATGAAAGTGATGGCCAATTCTACGTTCCGGGCAACCTAGGTTTCACTCCAGGGCGTTGCTCCACCAGACCGAATAGTTACGGCCTAAGAAGTCACAACGCCAGAAGCATAAAATACGATATAAATACAACAGTTTTTCCATCGTATAAAACGAATAATTGCAACCAGTATGAAACTAATGGTGATTTCTACTTTCCGAGCAAGCTAGGCTTCACCCTAGGGCGTTGGTCCAACAGATTGAATAGTTAGGGCCTTAGAAGTCAACGCCCGAAGCATAAAATGCAATAAAAATACAACAGTGTATCCATCATATAACAGGAATAATTGCAAACAGTTTGAAAGCGATGGCCAATTCTACGTTCCGGGCAACCTAGGCTTCACTCTAGGGCGTTGCTCCACCAGATCGAATAGTTAGTGCCTTAGAAGTCAACGCCAGAAGCATAAAATACAATATAAATACAACAGTTTTTCCATCGTATAAAACGAATAATTGCAACCAGCATGAAACTTATGGTCATTTCTACTTTCTGAGCAACCTAGGCTTCACCCTAGGGCGTTGCTCCAACAGATTGAATAGTTAGGGCCTTAGAAGTCAACGCCCGAACCATAAAACGCAAAAAAAATACAACAGTGTTTCCATCATATAACAGGAATAATTGCAACCAGTTTGAAAGTGATGGCCAATTCTACATTCCGGGCAACCTAGGCTTCACTCTATGGCGTGGCTCCACCAGATCGAATAGTTGGTGCCTTAGAAGTCAACGCCAGAAGCATAAAATACAATATAAATACAACAGTTTTTCCATCGTATAAAACGAATAATTGCAACCAGTATGAAACTTATGGTCATTTCAACTTTCCGAGCAACCTAGGCTTCACCCCAGAGCGTTGCTCCAACGGATTAAATAGTTAGGGCCTTAGAAGTCAACGCCCGAACCATAAAATGCAAAAAAAATACAGCAGTGTTTCCATCATATAACAGGTATAATTGCAACCAGTTTGAAATTGATGGACAATTCTACGTTCCGGGCAACCTAGGCTTCGCTCTAGGGCGTTGCTCCACCAGATCGAATAGTTAGGGCCTTAGAAGTCAACGCCCGAACCATAAGATGCAAAAAAAATACAACAGTGTTTCCATCATATAACAGGAATAATTGCAAGCAGTTTGAAAGTGATGGCCAATTCTACGTTCCGGGCAACCTAGGTTTCACTCCAGGGCGTTGCTCCACCAGACCGAATAGTTACGGCCTAAGAAGGCACCGCCAGAAGCATAAAATACAATATAAATATAACAGTTTTTCCATCGTATATAACGAATAATAGCAACCAGTTTGAAAGTGATGGTCATTTCTACGTTCCGGGCAACCTAGGCTTCACTCTAGGTCGTTGCTCCACCAGATCAAACAGCGAGGGCCTTGGAAGTCAACGCCCGAAGCATAAAATACAAAATAAATAGAACAGTTTTTCCATTGTATAAAGCGAATAATTGCAACCAGTATGAAACTTATGGTCATTTCTACTTTCCGAGCAACCTAGGCTTCACCCTAGGGCGTTGATCCAACAGATTGAATATTTAGGGCCTTAGAAGTCAACGCCCGAAGCATAAAATACAATATAAATACAACAGTTTTTCCATCGTATAGAACGGATAATTGTATCCAGTGTGAAACTTATGGTCATTTCTACGTTCCGGGCAACCTCGGCTTCACTCTAGGGCGTTGCTCCTCCAGATCAAACAGTTAGTTCCTTAGAAGTCAACGCCCGAAGCATAAAATACAAAATAAATAGAACAGTTTTTCCATCGTATAAAACGAATAATAGCAACCAGTGTAAAAGTTATGATCATTTCTACGTTCCGGCAACCTAGGCTTCACCCCAGGGCGTTGTTCCACCAGATCGAATAGTTAGGGGCTAAGAAGTGAACGCCAGCACCATAAAATACAATATAAATACAATAGTTCTTCCATCATATAAAACGAATAATTGCAACCAGTATGAAAGTTATGGTCATTTCTACGTTCCGGGCAACCTTGGCTTCACTCTATGGCGTTCTTCCACCACATCCAATAGCTGCGGCCTCAGAAGTCAACGCCTGAAGCATAAAATACAATAAAAATACAACAGTCTTTCCATCCTATTACAGGAATAATTGCAACCCCTGTGAAAGTGATGTTCATTTGTACGTTCCAGGCAACCTAGGCATCACTCTAGGTCGTTGTTCCACCAGATCGAATTGTTAGGGCCTAAGAAGTCAACGCCAGAAGCATAAGATACAATATAAATATAACAGTTTTTCCATCCTATCGAACGAATAATAGCAACCAGTGTGAAAGTTATGGCCATTTCTACGTTCCGTGCAACCTAGGCTTCACGCCTAGGGCGTTGCTCCACCAGATCAAACAGTTAGGGCCTTAGAAGCCAACGCCCGAAGCATAAAATACAAAATAAATAGAACAGTTTTTCCATTGTATAAAACGAATAATTGCAACCAGTGTAAAAGTTATGGTCATTTCTACGTTCCCGGCAACCTAGGCTTCACCCTGGGGCGTTGTCCCACCAGATCGAATAGTCAGGGCCTAAGAAGTGAACGTCAGAAGCATAAAATACAATATAAATACAACAGTTTTTCCATCATATAAAACAAGTAATTGCAACCAGTATGAAAGTAGTGGTCATTTCTACGTTCCGGGCAACCTAGACTACACCCTAGAGCGTTACTCCAACAGATCGAATGGTTAGTGCCTTAGAAGTCCACGGCCGAAGCATAAAATACAATAAAGATGCAACAGTTTTTCCATCATATAACAGGAATAATTGCAACCAGTTTGAAAGTGATGATCATTTCTACGTTCCGGGCAACCTAGGCTTCACTCTGGGGCGTTGCTCCGCCAGATCTAATAGTTAGTGCCTTAGAAGTCAACGCCAGAGGCATAAAATAGAATATAAATACAACAGCCGTTACACCGTATAAAACGAATAATTGCAAACTGTGTGAAGGTTATGGTCATATCTACGTTCCGGGCAACCGAGGCTTCACTCCAGGGCGTTGCTCCACCAGACCGAATAGTTACGGCCTAAGAAGTCAACACCAGAAGCATAAAATACGATATAAATACAACAGCTTTTCCATCGTATAAAACGAATAATTGCAACCAGTATGAATCTTATGGTCATTTCTACTTTCCGAGCAAGCTGGGCTTCACCCTAGGGCGTTGCTCCAACAGATTGAATAGTTAGGGCCTTAGAAGTCAACGCCCGAAGCATAAAATGCAATAAGAATACAACAGTGTATCCATCATATAACAGGAATAATTGCAACCAGTTTGAAAGCGATGGCCAATTCTACGTTCCGGGCAACCTAGGCTTCACTCCAGGGCGTTGTTCCACCTGATCGAATAGTTAGTGCCTTAAAGGTCAACGCCAGAAGCGTAAAATACAATATAAATACAACAGTTTTTCCATCGTATAAAACGAATAATTGCAACCAGTATGAAACTTATGGCCATTTCTACTTTCCGAGCAACCTAGGCTTCACCCTAGGGCGTTGCTCCAACAGATTGAATAGTTAGGACCTTAGAAGTCAACGCCCTAACCATAAAATGCAAAAAAAATACAACAGTGTTTCCATCATATAACAGGAATAATTGCAACCAGTTTGAAAGTGATGGCCAATTCTACGTTCCGGGCAACCTAGGCTTCGCCCTAGGGCGTTGCTCCACCATATCGAATAGATAGTGCCTTAGAAGTCAACGCCAGAAGCATAAAATACGATATAAATACAACAGTTTTTCCATCGTATAAAACGAATAATTGCAACCAGTATGAAACTTACGTTCATTTCTACTTTCCGAGCAACCTAGGCTTCACCCTAGGGCGTTGCTCCAACAGATTGAATAGTTAGGGCCTTAGAAGCCAACGCCCGAACCATAAAATGCAAAAAAAATACAACAGTGTTTCCATCATATAACAGGAATAATTGCAACCAGTTTGAAAGTGGTGGCCAATTCTACGTTCCGGGCAACCTAGGCTTCACTGTATGGCGTGGCTCCACCAGATCGAATAGTTAGTGCCTTAGAAGTCAACGCCAGAAGCATAAAACACAATATAAATACAACAGCTTTTCCATCGTATAAAACGAATAATTGCAACCAGTATGAAACTTATGGTCATTTCAACTTTCCGAGCAACCTAGGATTCACCCTAGAGCGTTGGTCCAACGGATTGAATAGTTAGGGCCTTAGAAGTCAACGCCCGAACCATAAAATGCAAAAAAAATACAACAGTGTTTCCATCACATATCAGGAATAATTGCAACCAGTATGAAAGTGATGGCCAATTCTACGTTCCGGGCAACCTAGGTTTCACTCCAGGGCGTTGCTCCACCAGACCGAATAGTTACGGCCTAAGAAGTCAACACCAGAAGCATAAAATACGATATAAATACAACAGCTTTTCCATCGTATAAAACGAATAATTGCAACCAGTATGAAACTTATGGTCATTTCTACTTTCCGAGCAAGCTAGGCTTCACCCTAGGGCGTTGCTCCAACAGATTGAATAGTTAGGGCCTTAGAAGTCAACGACCGAAGCATAAAATGCAATAAGAATACAACAGTGTATCCATCATATAACAGGAATAATTGCAACCAGTTTGAAAGTGATGGCCAATTCTACGTTCCGGGCAACCTAGGCTTCACTCTAGGGCGTTGCTCCAACAGGTTGTATAGTTAGGGCCTTAGAAGTCAACGCCCGAACCATAAAATGCAAAAAAAATACAACAGTTTTTCCATCATATGACAGGAATAATTGCAACCAGTTTGAAAGTGATGGTCATTTCTACGTTCCGGCCAACCTAGGCTTCAATCTAGGTCGTTGCTCCACCAGATCGAATAGTTAGTGCCTTGGAAGTCAACGCCAGAAGCATAGAAAACAATATAAATACAACAGTTTTTCCATCGTATAAAACGAATAATTGCAACCAGTATGAAAGTTAACGTCATTTCTACTTTCCGGGCAACCTAGGCTTCACCCTAGGGCGTTGCTCCAACAGATTGAATAGTTACGGCCTTAGAAGTCAACGCCGGAAGCATAAAATGCAATAAAAATCGAACAGTTTTTCCATCGTATAAAAGGATTAATTACAACCAGTTTGAAAGTGATGGTCATTTCTACTTTCCGGGCAACCTAGGCTACACCCTAGGGCGTTGCTCCAACAGATTGAATAGTTAGGGCCTTAGAAGTCAACGCCCGAAGCATAAAATGCAATAAAAATACAACAGTTTTTCCATCATATAACAGGAATAATTGCAACCAGTTTGAAAGTGATGATCATTTCTCGTTCCGGGCAACCCAGGCTTCACTCTGGGGCGTTGCTCCGCCAGATCTAATAGTTAGTGCCTTAGAAGTCAACGCCAGAGGCATAAAATAGAATATAAATACAACAGCCGTTACACCGTATAAAACGAATAATTGCAAACTGTGTGAAGGTTATGGTCATATCTACGTTCCGGGCAACCGAGGCTTCACTCTATGGCGTTCTTCCACCACATCCAATAGCTGCGGCCTCAGAAGTCAACGCCTGAAGCATAAAATACAATAAAAATACAACAGTCTTTCCATCCTATAACAGGAATAATTGCAACCCTTGTGAAAGTGATGTTCATTTGTACGTTCCAGGCAACCTAGGCATCACTCTAGGGCGTTGTTCCACCAGATCGAATTGTTAGGGCCTAAGAAGTCAACGCCAGAAGCATAAGATACAATATAAATATAACAGTTTTTCCATCCTATCGAACGAATAATAGCAACCAGTGTGAAAGTTATGGTCATTTCTACGTTCCGTGCAACCTAGGCTTCACGCCTAGGGCGCTGCTCCACCAGATCAAACAGTTAGGGCCTTAGAAGTCAACGCCCGAAGCATAAAATACAAAATAAATAGAACAGTTTTTCCATTGTATAAAACGAATAATTGCAACCAGTGTAAAAGTTATGGTCATTTCTACGTTCCGGGCAACCTAGGCTTCACTCCAGGGCGTTGCTCCACCAGACCGAATAGTTACGGCCTAAGAAGTCAACACCAGAAGCATAAAATACGATATAAATACAACAGCTTTTCCATCGTATAAAACGAATAATTGCAACCAGTATGAATCTTATGGTCATTTCTACTTTCCGAGCAAGCTGGGCTTCACCCTAGGGCGTTGCTCCAACAGATTGAATAGTTAGGGCCTTAGAAGTCAACGCCCGAAGCATAAAATGCAATAAGAATACAACAGTGTATCCATCATATAACAGGAATAATTGCAACCAGTTTGAAAGCGATGGCCAATTCTACGTTCCGGGCAACCTAGGCTTCACTCCAGGGCGTTGTTCCACCTGATCGAATAGTTAGTGCCTTAAAGGTCAACGCCAGAAGCATAAAATACAATATAAATACAACAGCTTTTCCATCGTATAAAACGAATAATTGCAACCAGTATGAAACTTATGGTCATTTCAACTTTCCGAGCAACCTAGGATTCACCCTAGAGCGTTGGTCCAACGGATTGAATAGTTAGGGCCTTAGAAGTCAACGCCCGAACCATAAAATGCAAAAAAAATACAACAGTGTTTCCATCATATATCAGGAATAATTGCAACCAGTTTGAAAGTGATGGCCAATTCTACGTTCCGGGCAACCTAGGTTTCACTCCAGGGCGTTGCTCCACCAGACCGAATAGTTACGGCCTAAGAAGTCAACGCCAGAAGCATAAAATACGATATAAATACAACAGCTTTTCCATCGTATAAAACGAATAAATGCAATCAGTATGAAACTTATGATCATTTCTACTTTCCGAGCAAGCTAGGCTTCACCCTAGGGCGTTGCTCCAACAGATTGAATAGTTAGGGCCTTAGAAGTCAACGACCGAAGCATAAAATGCAATAAGAATACAACAGTGTATCCATCATATAACAGGAATAGTTGCAACCAGTTTGAAAGTGATGGCCAATTCTTCGTTCCGGCAACCTAGGCTTCACTCTAGGGCGTTGCTCCACCAGAGCGAATAGTTAGTGCCTTAGAAGTCAACGCCAGAAGCATAAGATACAATATAAATATAACAGTTTTTCCATCCTATCGAACGAATAATAGCAACCAGTGTGAAAGTTATGGTCATTTCTACGTTCCGTGCAACCTAGGCTTCACGCCTAGGGCGTTGCTCCACCAGATCAAACAGTTAGGGCCTTAGAAGCCAACGCCCGAAGCATAAAATACAAAATAAATAGAACAGTTTTTCCATTGTATAAAACGAATAATTGCAACCAGTGTAAAAGTTATGGTCATTTCTACGTTCCGGGCAACCTAGGCTTCACCCTGCGGCGTTGTTCCACCAGATCGAATAGTTAGGGCCTAAGAAGTGAACGTCAGAAGCATAAAATACAATATAAATACAACAGTTTTTCCATCATATAAAACAAGTAATTGCAACAGGTATGAAAGTAGTGGTCATTTCTACGTTCCGGGCAACCTAGACTACACCCTAGAGCATTACTCCAACAGATCGAATGGTTAGTGCCTTAGAAGTCCACGGCCGAAGCATAAAATACAAAATAAATAGAACTGCTTTTCCATCGTATAAAACGAATAGTTGCAACCAGTATGAAAGTTAACGTCATTTCTACGTCCCGGGCAACCTAGGCTTCACTCTAGGGCGTTGCTCCACCAGATCGAATAGTTAGGGCCTTAGAAGTCAACGCCAGAATCATAAAATACAATAAAGATGCAAGAGCTTTTCCATCGTATTAAACGAATAATTTCAACCAGTGTGAATGTCATGGTCATATCTACATTGCGAGCAACCTAGGCTTAACTCTAGGGCGTTGATCCAACAGATTGAATAGTTAGGGCCTTGGCAGTCAACGCCCGAAGCATAAAATACAATATAAATACAACAGTTTTTCCATCATATGACAGGAATAATTGCAACCAGTTTGAAAGTGATGGTCATTTCTACGTTCCGGCCAACCTAGGCTTCAATCTAGGTCGTTGCTCCACCAGATCGAATAGTTAGTGCCTTGGAAGTCAACGCCAGAAGCATAGAAAACAATATAAATACAACAGTTTTTCCATCGTATAAAACGAATAATTGCAACCAGTATGAAAGTTAACGTCATTTCTACTTTCCGGGCAACCTAGGCTTCACCCTAGGGCGTTGCTCCAACAGATTGAATAGTTACGGCCTTAGAAGTCAACGCCGGAAGCATAAAATGCAATAAAAATCGAACAGTTTTTCCATCGTATAAAAGGATTAATTACAACCAGTTTGAAAGTGATGGTCATTTCTACTTTCCGGGCAACCTAGGCTACACCCTAGGGCGTTGCTCCAACAGATTGAATAGTTAGGGCCTTAGAAGTCAACGCCCGAAGCATAAAATGCAATAAAAATACAACAGTTTTTCCATCATATAACAGGAATAATTGCAACCAGTTTGAAAGTGATGATCATTTCTACGTTCCGGGCAACCCAGGCTTCACTCTGGGGCGTTGCTCCGCCAGATCTAATAGTTAGTGCCTTAGAAGTCAACGCCAGAGGCATAAAATAGAATATAAATACAACAGCCGTTACACCGTATAAAACGAATAATTGCAAACTGTGTGAAGGTTATGGTCATATCTACGTTCCGGGCAACCGAGGCTTCACTCTATGGCGTTCGTCCACCACATCCAATAGCTGCGGCCTCAGAAGTCAACGCCTGAAGCATAAAATACAATAAAAATACAACAGTCTTTCCATCCTATAACAGGAATAATTGCAACCCTTGTGAAAGTGATGTTCATTTGTACGTTCCGGGCAACCTAGGCATCACTCTAGGGCGTTGTTCCACCAGATCGAATTGTTAGGGCCTAAGAAGTCAACGCCAGAAGCATAAGATACAATATAAATATAACAGTTTTTCCATCCTATCGAACGAATAATAGCAACCAGTGTGAAAATTATGGTCATTTCTACGTTCCGTGCAGCCTAGGCTTCACGCCTAGGGCGCTGCTCCACCAGATCAAACAGTTAGGGCCTTAGAAGTCAACGCCCGAAGCATAAAATACAAAATAAATAGAACAGTTTTTCCATTGTATAAAACGAATAATTGCAACCAGTGTAAAAGTTATGGTCATTTCTACGTTCCGGGCAACCTAGGCTTCACTCCAGGGCGTTGCTCCACCAGACCGAATAGTTACGGCCTAAGAAGTCAACACCAGAAGCATAAAATACGATATAAATACAACAGCTTTTCCAACGTATAAAACGAATAATTGCAACCAGTATGAATCTTATGGTCATTTCTACTTTCCGAGCAAGCTGGGCTTCACCCTAGGGCGTTGCTCCAACAGATTGAATAGTTAGGGCCTTAGAAGTCAACGCCCGAAGCATAAAATGCAATAAGAATACAACAGTGTATCCATCATATAACAGGAATAATTGCAACCAGTTTGAAAGCGATGGCCAATTCTACGTTACGGGCAACCTAGGCTTCACTCCAGGGCGTTGTTCCACCTGATCGAATAGTTAGTGCCTTAAAGGTCAACGCCAGAAGCATAAAATACAATATAAATACAACAGTTTTTCCATCGTATTAAACGAATAATTGCAACCAGTATGAAACTTATGGCCATTTCTACTTTCCGAGCAACCTAGGCTTCACCCTAGGGCGTTGCTCCAACAGATTGAATAGTTAGGACCTTAGAAGTCAACGCCCTAACCATAAAATGCAAAAAAAATACAACAGTGTTTCCATCATATAACAGGAATAATTGCAACCAGTTTGAAAGTGATGGCCAATTCTACGTTCCGGGCAACATAGGCTTCGCCCTAGGGCGTTGCTCCACCATATCGAATAGATAGTGCCTTAGAAGTCAACGCCAGAAGCATAAAATACGATATAAATACAACAGTTTTTCCATCGTATAAAACGAATAATTGCAACCAGTATGAAACTTATGTTCATTTCTACTTTCCGAGCAACCTAGGCTTCACCCTAGGGCGTTGCTCCAACAGATTGAATAGTTAGGGCCTTAGAAGTCAACGCCCGAACCATAAAATGCAAAAAAAATACAACAGTGTTTCCATCATATAACAGGAATAATTGCAACCAGTTTGAAAGTGGTGGCCAATTCTACGTTTCGGGCAACCTAGGCTTCACTCTATGGCGTGGCTCCACCAGATCGAATAGTTAGTGCCTTAGAAGTCAACGCCAGAAGCATAAAATACAATATAAATACAACAGCTTTTCCATCGTATAAAACGAATAATTGCAACCAGTATGAAACTTATGGTCATTTCAACTTTCCGAGCAAGCTAGGCTTCACCCTAGGGCGTTGCTCCAACAGATTGAATAGTTAGGGCCTTAGAAGTCAACGACCGAAGCATAAAATGCAATAATAATACAACAGTGTATCCATCATATAACAGGAATAATTGCAACCAGTTTGAAAGTGATGGCCAATTCTACGTTCCGGGCAACCTCGGCTTCACTCTAGGGCGTTGCTCCAACAGGTTGTATAGTTAGGGCCTTAGAAGTCAACGCCCGAACCATAAAATGCAAAAAAAATACAACAGTGTTTCCATCATATAACAGGAATAATTGCAACCAGTTTGAAAGTGAAGGCCAATTCTACGTTCCGGGCAACCTAGGCTTCACTCTATTGCGTTGCTCCACCAGATCGAATAGTTAGTGCCTTAGAAGTCAACGCCAGAAGCATAAAATACAATATAAATACAACAGCTTTCCATCGTATAAAACGAATAATTGCAACCAGTATGAAACTTATGGACATTTCTACTTTCTGAGCAAACTAGCCTTCACCCTAGGGCGTTGCTCCAACAGATTGAATAGTTAGGGCCTTAGAAGTCAACGCCCGAACCATAAAACGCAAAAAAAATACAACAGTGTTTCCATCATATAACAGGAATAATTGCAACCAGTTTGAAAGTGGTGGCCAATTCTACGTTCCGGGCAACCTAGGCTTCACTCTATGGCGTGGCTCCACCAGATCGAATAGTTAGTGCCTTAGAAGTCAACGCCAGAAGCATAAAATACAATATAAATACAACAGCTTTTCCATCGTATAAAACGAATAATTGCAACCAGTATGAAACTTATGGTCATTTCAACTTTCCGAGCAACCTAGGATTCACCCTAGAGCGTTGGTCCAACGGATTGAATAGTTAGGGCCTTAGAAGTCAACGCCCGAACCATAAAATGCAAAAAAAATACAACAGTGTTTCCATCATATATCAGGAATAATTGCAACCAGTTTGAAAGTGATGGCCAATTCTACGTTCCGGGCAACCTAGGTTTCACTCCAGGGCGTTGCTCCACCAGACCGAATAGTTACGGCCTAAGAAGTCAACGCCAGAAGCATAAAATACGATATAAATACAACAGCTTTTCCATCGTATAAAACGAATAAATGCAATCAGTATGAAACTTATGATCATTTCTACTTTCCGAGCAAGCTAGGCTTCACCCTAGGGCGTTGCTCCAACAGATTGAATAGTTAGGGCCTTAGAAGTCAACGACCGAAGCATAAAATGCAATAAGAATACAACAGTGTATCCATCATATAACAGGAATAGTTGCAACCAGTTTGAAAGTGATGGCCAATTCTTCGTTCCGGGCAACCTAGGCTTCACTCTAGGGCGTTGCTCCACCAGAGCGAATAGTTAGTGCCTTAGAAGTCAACGCCAGAAGCATAAAATACAATATAAATACAACAGTTTTTCCATCGTATAAAACGTATATTGCAACCAGTATGAAACTTATGGTCATTCCTACTTTCCGAGCAACCTAGGCTTCACCCTAGGGCGTTGCTCCAACAGATTGAATAGTTAGGGCCTTAGACGTCAACGCCCGAACCATAAAATGCAAAAAAAATACAACAGTGTTTCCATCATATAACAGGAATAATTGCAACCAGTTTGAAAGTGAAGGCCAATTCTACGTTCCGGGCAACCTAGGCTTCACCCTGGGGCGTTGTTCCACCAGATCGAATAGTTAGGGCCTAAGAAGTGAACGTCAGAAGCATAAAATACAATATAAATACAACAGTTTTTCCATCATATAAAACAAGTGATTGCTACCAGTATGAAAGTAGTGGTCATTTCTACGTTCCGGGCAACCTAGACTACACCCTAGAGCGTTGCTCCAACAGATCGAATGGTTAGTGCCTTAGAAGTCCACGGCCGAAGCATAAAATACAAAATAAATAGAACAGTTTATCCATTGTATAAAACGAATAATTGCAACCATTGTAAAAGTTATGGTCATTTCTACGTTCCGGGCAACCTAGGCTTCACTCCAGGGCGTTGCTCCACCAGACCGAATAGTTACGGCCTAAGAAGTCAACACCAGAAGCATAAAATACGATATAAATACAACAGCTTTTCCATCGTATAAAACGAATAATTGCAACCAGTATGAAACTTATGGTCATTTCTACTTTCCGAGCAACCTAGGCTTCACCCTAGGGCGTTGCTCCAACAGATTGAATAGTTAGGGCCTTAGAAGTCAACGCTCGAAGCATAAAATGCAATAAGAATACAACAGTGTATCCATCATATAACAGGAATAATTGCAACCAGTTTGAAAGCGATGGCCAATTCTACGTTCCGGGCAACCTAGGCTTCACTCCAGGGCGTTGTTCCACCTTATCGAATAGTTAGTGCCTTAGAAGTCAACGCCAGAAGCATAAAATACAATATAAATACAACAGTTTTTCCATCGTATAAAACGAATAATTGCAACCAGTATGAAACTTATGGTCATTTCTACTTTCCGAGCAACCTAGGCTTCACCCTAGGGCGTTGCTCCAACAGATTGAATAGTTAGGACCTTAGAAGTCAACGCCCTAACCATAAAATGCAAAAAAAATACAACAGTGTTTCCATCATATAACAGGAATAATTGCAACCAGTTTGAAAGTGATGGCCAATTCTACGTTCCGGGCAACCTAGGCTTCGCCCTAGGGCGTTGCTCCACCATATCGAATAGATAGTGCCTTAGAAGTCAACGCCAGAAGCATAAAATACGATATAAATACAACAGTTTTTCCATCGTATAAAACGAATAATTGCAACCAGTATGAAACTTATGTTCATTTCTACTTTCCGAGCAACCTAGGCTTCACCCTAGGGCGTTGCTCCAACAGATTGAATAGTTAGGGCCTTAGAAGTCAACGCCCGAACCATAAAATGCAAAAAAAATACAACAGTGTTTCCATCATATATCAGGAATAATTGCAACCAGTTTGAAAGTGATGGCCAATTCTACGTTCCGGGCAACCTAGGTTTCACTCCAGGGCGGTACTCCACCAGACCGAATAGTTACGGCCTAAGAAGTCAACGCCAGAAGCATAAAATACGATATAAATACAACAGCTTTTCCATCGTATAAAACGAATAATTGCAATCAGTATGAAACTTATGGTCATTTCTACTTTCCGAGCAAGCTAGGCTTCACCCTAGGGCGTTGCTCCAACAGATTGAATAGTTAGGGCCTTAGAAGTCAACGACCGAAGCATAAAATGCAATAAGAATACAACAGTGTATCCATCATATAACAGGAATAGTTGCAACCAGTTTGAAAGTGATGGCCAATTCTTCGTTCCGGGCAACCTAGGCTTCACTCTAGGGCGTTGCTCCACCAGAGCGGATAGTTAGTCCCTTAGAAGTCAACGCCAGAAGCATAAAATACAATATAAATACAACAGTTTTTCCATCGTATAAAACGTATATTGCAACCAGTATAAAACTTATGGTCATTTCTACTTTCCGAGCCACCTAGGCTTCACCCTAGGGCGTTGCTCCAACAGATTGAATAGTTAGGGCCTTAGACGTCAACGCCCGAACCATAAAATGCAAAAAAAATACAACAGTGTTTCCATCATATAACAGGAATAATTGCAACCAGTTTGAAAGTGAAGGCCAATTCTACGTTCCGGGCAACCTAGGCTTCACTCTATTGCGTTGTTCCACCAGATCGAATAGCTAGTGCCTTAGAAGTCAACGCCAGAAGCATAAAATACAATATAAATACAACAGCTTTCCATCGTATAAAACGAATAATTGCAACCAGTATGAAACTTATGGACATTTCTACTTTCTGAGCAACCTAGGCTTCACCCTAGGGCGTTGCTCCAACAGATTGAATAGTTAAGGCCTTAGAAGTCAACGCCCGAACCATAAAACGCAAAAAAAATACAACAGTGTTTCCATCATATAACAGGAATAATTGCAACCAGTTTGAAAGTGACGGCCAATTCTACATTCCGGGCAACCTAGGCTTCACTCTATGGCGTGGCTCCACCAGATCGAATAGTTGGTGCCTTAGAAGTCAACGCCAGAAGCATAAAATACAATATAAATACAACAGTTTTTCCATCGTATAAAACGAATAATTGCAACCAGTATGAAACTTATGGTCATTTCAACTTTCCGAGCAACCTAGGCTTCACCCTAGAGCGTTGCTCCAACGGATTGAATAGTTAGGGCCTTAGAAGTCAACGCCCGAACCATAAAATGCAAAAAAAATACAGCAGTGTTTCCATCATATAACAGGTATAATTGCAACCAGTTTGAAATTGATGGCCAATTCTACGTTCCGGGCAACCTAGGCTTCGCTCTAGGGCGTTGCTCCACCAGATCGAATAGATAGTGCCTAAGAAGTCCACGCCAGAAGCATAAAATACGATATAAATACAACAGCTTTTCCATCGTATAAAACGAATAATTGCAACCAGTATGAAACTTATGGTCATTTCTACTTTCCGAGCAACCTGGGCTTCACCCTAGGGCGTTGCTCCAACAGATTGAATAGTTAGGGCCTTAGAAGTCAACGCCCGAACCATAAAATGCAAAAAAAAATACAACAGTGTTTCCATCATATATAAGGAGTAATTGCAACCAGTATGAAAGTGATGGCCAATTCTACGTTCCGGGCAACCTAGGCTTCACCCTGGGGCGTTGTTCCACCAGATCGAATAGTTAGGGCCTAAGAAGTGAACGTCAGAAGCATAAAATACAATATAAATACAACAGATTTTCCATCATATAAAACAAGTGATAGCAACCAGTATGAAAGTAGTGGTCATTTCTACGTTCCGGGCAACCTAGACTACACCCTAGAGCGTTGCTCCAACAGATCGAATGGTTAGTGCCTTAGAAGTCCACGGCCGAAGCATAAAATACAAAATAAATAGAACAGTTTATCCATTGTATAAAACGAATAATTGCAACCAGTGTAAAAGTTATGGTCATTTCTACGTTCCGGGCAACCTAGGCTTCACTCCAGGGCGTTGCTCCACCAGACCGAATAGTTACGGCCTAAGAAGTCAACACCAGAAGCATAAAATACGATATAAATACAACAGCTTTTCCATCGTATAAAACGAATAATTGCAACCAGTATGAAACTTATGGTCATTTCTACTTTCCGAGCAACCTAGGCTTCACCCTAGGGCGTTGCTCCAACAGATTGAATAGTTAGGGCCTTAGAAGTCAACGCTCGAAGCATAAAATGCAATAAGAATACAACAGTGTATCCATCATATAACAGGAATAATTGCAACCAGTTTGAAAGCGATGGCCAATTCTACGTTCCGGGCAACCTAGGCTTCACTCCAGGGCGTTGTTCCACCTGATCGAATAGTTAGTGCCTTAGAAGTCAACGCCAGAAGCATAAAATACAATATAAATACAACAGTTTTTCCATCGTATAAAACGAATAATTGCAACCAGTATGAAACTTATGGTCATTTCTACTTTCCGAGCAACCTAGGCTTCACCCTAGGGCGTTGCTCCAACAGATTGAATAGTTAGGACCTTAGAAGTCAACGCCCTAACCATAAAATGCAAAAAAAATACAACAGTGTTTCCATCATATAACAGGAATAATTGCAACCAGTTTGAAAGTGATGGCCAATTCTACGTTCCGGGCAACCTAGGCTTCGCCCTAGGGCGTTGCTCCACCATATCGAATAGATAGTGCCTTAGAAGTCAACGCCAGAAGCATAAAATACGATATAAATACAACAGTTTTTCCATCGTATAAAACGAATAATTGCAACCAGTATGAAACTTATGTTCATTTCTACTTTCCGAGCAACCTAGGCTTCACCCTAGGGCATTGCTCCAACAGATTGAATAGTTAGGGCCTTAGAAGTCAACGCCCGAACCATAAAATGCAAAAAAAATACAACAGTGTTTCCATCATATATCAGGAATAATTGCAACCAGTTTGAAAGTGATGGCCAATTCTACTTTCCGGGCAACCTAGGTTTCACTCCAGGGCGTTGCTCCACCAGACCGAATAGTTACGGCCTAAGAAGTCAACACCAGAAGCATAAAATACGATATAAATACAACAGCTTTTCCATCGTATAAAACGAATAATTGCAACCAGTATGAAACTTATGGTCATTTCTACTTTCCGAGCAAGCTAGGCTTCACCCTAGGGCGTTGCTCCAACAGATTGAATAGTTAGGGCCTTAGAAGTCAACGACCGAAGCATAAAATGCAATAAGAATACAACAGTGTATCCATCATATAACAGGAATAATTGCAACCAGTTTGAAAGTGATGGCCAATTCTACGTTCCGGGCAACCTAGGCTTCACTCTAGGGCGTTGCTCCAACAGGTTGTATAGTTAGGGCCTTAGAAGTCAACGCCCGAACCATAAAATGCAAAAAAAATACAACAGTGTTTCCATCATATAACAGGAATAATTGCAACCAGTTTGAAAGTGAAGGCCAATTCTACGTTCCGGGCAACCTAGGCTTCACTCTATTGCGTTGCTCCACCAGATCGAATAGTTAGTGCCTTAGAAGTCAACGCCAGAAGCATAAAATACAATATAAATACAACAGCTTTCCATCGTATAAAACGAATAATTGCAACCAGTATGAAACTTATGGACATTTCTACTTTCTGAGCAACCTAGCCTTCACCCTAGGGCGTTGCTCTAACAGATTGAATAGTTAGGGCCTTAGAAGTCAACGCCCGAACCATAAAACGCAAAAAAAATACAACAGTGTTTCCATCATATATCAGGAATAATTGCAACCAGTTTGAAAGTGATGGCCAATTCTACGTTCCGGGCAACCTAGGTATCACTCCAGGGCGTTGCTCCACCAGACCGAATAGTTACGGCCTAAGAAGTCAACGCCAGAAGCATAAAATACGATATAAATACAACAGCTTTTCCATCGTATAAAACGAATAATTGCAATCAGTATGAAACTTATGGTCATTTCTACTTTCCGAGCAAGCTAGGCTTCACCCTAGGGCGTTGCTCCAACAGATTGAATAGTTAGGGCCTTAGAAGTCAACGACCGAAGCATAAAATGCAATAAGAATACAACAGTGTATCCATCATATAACAGGAATAATTGCAACCAGTTTGAAAGTGATGGCCAATTCTACGTTCCGGGCAACCTAGGCTTCACTCTAGGGCGTTGCTCCAACAGGTTGTATAGTTAGGGCCTTAGAAGTCAACGCCCGAACCATAAAATGCAAAAAAAATACAACAGTGTTTCCATCATATAACAGGAATAATTGCAACCAGTTTGAAAGTGAAGGCCAATTCTACGTTCCGGGCAACCTAGGCTTCACTCTATTGCGTTGCTCCACCAGATCGAATAGTTAGTGCCTTAGAAGTCAACGCCAGAAGCATAAAATACAATATAAATACAACAGCTTTCCATCGTATAAAACGAATAATTGCAACCAGTATGAAACTTATGGACATTTCTACTTTCTGAGCAACCTAGCCTTCACCCTAGGGCGTTGCTCTAACAGATTGAATAGTTAGGGCCTTAGAAGTCAACGCCCGAACCATAAAACGCAAAAAAAATACAACAGTGTTTCCATCATATATCAGGAATAATTGCAACCAGTTTGAAAGTGATGGCCAATTCTGCGTTCCGGGCAACCTAGGTATCACTCCAGGGCGTTGCTCCACCAGACCGAATAGTTACGGCCTAAGAAGTCAACGCCAGAAGCATAAAATACGATATAAATACAACAGCTTTTCCATCGTATAAAACGAATAATTGCAATCAGTATGAAACTTATGGTCATTTCTACTTTCCGAGCAAGCTAGGCTTCACCCTAGGGCGTTGCTCCAACAGATTGAATAGTTAGGGCCTTAGAAGTCAACGACCGAAGCATAAAATGCAATAAGAATACAACAGTGTATCCATCATATAACAGGAATAGTTGCAACCAGTTTGAAAGTGATGGCCAATTCTTCGTTCCGGGCAACCTAGGCTTCACTCTAGGGCGTTGCTCCACCAGAGCGGATAGTTAGTCCCTTAGAAGTCAACGCCAGAAGCATAAAATACAATATAAATACAACAGTTTTTCCATCGTATAAAACGTATATTGCAACCAGTATAAAACTTATGGTCATTTCTACTTTCCGAGCAACCTAGGCTTCACCCTAGGGCGTTGCTCCAACAGATTGAATAGTTAGGGCCTTAGACGTCAACGCCCGAACCATAAAATGCAAAAAAAATACAACAGTGTTTCCATCATATAACAGGAATAATTGCAACCAGTTTGAAAGTGAAGGCCAATTCTACGTTCCGGGCAACCTAGGCTTCACTCTATTGCGTTGTTCCACCAGATCGAATAGCTAGTGCCTTAGAAGTCAACGCCAGAAGCATAAAATACAATATAAATACAACAGCTTTCCATCGTATAAAACGAATAATTGCAACCAGTATGAAACTTATGGACATTTCTACTTTCTGAGCAACCTAGGCTTCACCCTAGGGCGTTGCTCCAACAGATTGAATAGTTAGGGCCTTAGAAGTCAACGCCCGAACCATAAAACGCAAAAAAAATACAACAGTGTTTCCATCATATAACAGGAATAATTGCAACCAGTTTGAAAGTGACGGCCAATTCTACATTCCGGGCAACCTAGGCTTCACTCTATGGCGTGGCTCCACCAGATCGAATAGTTGGTGCCTTAGAAGTCAACGCCAGAAGCATAAAATACAATATAAATACAACAGTTTTTCCATCGTATAAAACGAATAATTGCAACCAGTATGAAACTTATGGTCATTTCAACTTTCCGAGCAACCTAGGCTTCACCCTAGAGCGTTGCTCCAACGGATTGAATAGTTAGGGCCTTAGAAGTCAACGCCCGAACCATAAAATGCAAAAAAAATACAGCAGTGTTTCCATCATATAACAGGTATAATTGCAACCAGTTTGAAATTGATGGCCAATTCTACGTTCCGGGCAACCTAGGCTTCGCTCTAGGGCGTTGCTCCACCAGATCGAATAGATAGTGCCTAAGAAGTCCACGCCAGAAGCATAAAATACGATATAAATACAACAGCTTTTCCATCGTATAAAACGAATAATTGCAACCAGTATGAAACTTATGGTCATTTCTACTTTCCGAGCAACCTGGGCTTCACCCTAGGGCGTTGCTCCAACAGATTGAATAGTTAGGGCCTTAGAAGTCAACGCCCGAACCATAAAATGCAAAAAAAAATACAACAGTGTTTCCATCATATATAAGGAGTAATTGCAACCAGTATGAAAGTGATGGCCAATTCTACGTTCCGGGCAACCTAGGTTTCACTCCAGGGCGTTGCTCCACCAGACCGAATAGTTACGGCCTAAGAAGTCACAACGCCAGAAGCATAAAATACGATATAAATACAACAGTTTTTCCATCGTATAAAACGAATAATTGCAACCAGTATGAAACTAATGGTCATTTCTACTTTCCGAGCAAGCTAGGCTTCACCCTAGGGCGTTGGTCCAACAGATTGAATAGTTAGGGCCTTAGAAGTCAACGCCCGAAGCATAAAATGCAATAAAAATACAACAGTGTATCCATCATATAACAGGAATAATTGCAAACAGTTTGAAAGCGATGGCCAATTCTACGTTCCGGGCAACCTAGGCTTCACTCTAGGGCGTTGCTCCACCAGATCGAATAGTTAGTGCCTTAGAAGTCAACGCCAGAAGCATAAAATACAATATAAATACAACAGTTTTTCCATCGTATAAAACGAATAATTGCAACCAGCATGAAACTTATGGTCATTTCTACTTTCTGAGCAACCTAGGCTTCACCCTAGGGCGTTGCTCCAACAGATTGAATAGTTAGGGCCTTAGAAGTCAACGCCCGAACCATAAAACGCAAAAAAAATACTACAGTGTTTCCATCATATAACAGGAATAATTGCAACCAGTTTGAAAGTGATGGCCAATTCTACATTCCGGGCAACCTAGGCTTCACCCTGGGGCGTTGTTCCACCAGATCGAATAGTTAGGGCCTAAGAAGTGAACGTCAGAAGCATAAAATACAATATAAATACAACAGATTTTCCATCATATAAAACAAGTGATAGCAACCAGTATGAAAGTAGTGGTCATTTCTACGTTCCGGGCAACCTAGACTACACCCTAGAGCGTTGCTCCAACAGATCGAATGGTTAGTGCCTTAGAAGTCCACGGCCGAAGCATAAAATACAAAATAAATAGAACAGTTTATCCATTGTATAAAACGAATAATTGCAACCAGTGTAAAAGTTATGGTCATTTCTACGTTCCGGGCAACCTAGGCTTCACTCCAGGGCGTTGCTCCACCAGACCGAATAGTTACGGCCTAAGAAGTCAACACCAGAAGCATAAAATACGATATAAATACAACAGCTTTTCCATCGTATAAAACGAATAATTGCAACCAGTATGAAACTTATGGTCATTTCTACTTTCCGAGCAACCTAGGCTTCACCCTAGGGCGTTGCTCCAACAGATTGAATAGTTAGGGCCTTAGAAGTCAACGCTCGAAGCATAAAATGCAATAAGAATACAACAGTGTATCCATCATATAACAGGAATAATTGCAACCAGTTTGAAAGCGATGGCCAATTCTACGTTCCGGGCAACCTAGGCTTCACTCCAGGGCGTTGTTCCACCTGATCGAATAGTTAGTGCCTTAGAAGTCAACGCCAGAAGCATAAAATACAATATAAATACAACAGTTTTTCCATCGTATAAAACGAATAATTGCAACCAGTATGAAACTTATGGTCATTTCTACTTTCCGAGCAACCTAGGCTTCACCCTAGGGCGTTGCTCCAACAGATTGAATAGTTAGGACCTTAGAAGTCAACGCCCTAACCATAAAATGCAAAAAAAATACAACAGTGTTTCCATCATATAACAGGAATAATTGCAACCAGTTTGAAAGTGATGGCCAATTCTACGTTCCGGGCAACCTAGGCTTCGCCCTAGGGCGTTGCTCCACCATATCGAATAGATAGTGCCTTAGAAGTCAACGCCAGAAGCATAAAATACGATATAAATACAACAGTTTTTCCATCGTATAAAACGAATAATTGCAACCAGTATGAAACTTATGTTCATTTCTACTTTCCGAGCAACCTAGGCTTCACCCTAGGGCATTGCTCCAACAGATTGAATAGTTAGGGCCTTAGAAGTCAACGCCCGAACCATAAAATGCAAAAAAAATACAACAGTGTTTCCATCATATATCAGGAATAATTGCAACCAGTTTGAAAGTGATGGCCAATTCTACTTTCCGGGCAACCTAGGTTTCACTCCAGGGCGTTGCTCCACCAGACCGAATAGTTACGGCCTAAGAAGTCAACACCAGAAGCATAAAATACGATATAAATACAACAGCTTTTCCATCGTATAAAACGAATAATTGCAACCAGTATGAAACTTATGGTCATTTCTACTTTCCGAGCAAGCTAGGCTTCACCCTAGGGCGTTGCTCCAACAGATTGAATAGTTAGGGCCTTAGAAGTCAACGACCGAAGCATAAAATGCAATAAGAATACAACAGTGTATCCATCATATAACAGGAATAATTGCAACCAGTTTGAAAGTGATGGCCAATTCTACGTTCCGGGCAACCTAGGCTTCACTCTAGGGCGTTGCTCCAACAGGTTGTATAGTTAGGGCCTTAGAAGTCAACGCCCGAACCATAAAATGCAAAAAAAATACAACAGTGTTTCCATCATATAACAGGAATAATTGCAACCAGTTTGAAAGTGAAGGCCAATTCTACGTTCCGGGCAACCTAGGCTTCACTCTATTGCGTTGCTCCACCAGATCGAATAGTTAGTGCCTTAGAAGTCAACGCCAGAAGCATAAAATACAATATAAATACAACAGCTTTCCATCGTATAAAACGAATAATTGCAACCAGTATGAAACTTATGGACATTTCTACTTTCTGAGCAACCTAGCCTTCACCCTAGGGCGTTGCTCTAACAGATTGAATAGTTAGGGCCTTAGAAGTCAACGCCCGAACCATAAAACGCAAAAAAAATACAACAGTGTTTCCATCATATATCAGGAATAATTGCAACCAGTTTGAAAGTGATGGCCAATTCTACGTTCCGGGCAACCTAGGTATCACTCCAGGGCGTTGCTCCACCAGACCGAATAGTTACGGCCTAAGAAGTCAACGCCAGAAGCATAAAATACGATATAAATACAACAGCTTTTCCATCGTATAAAACGAATAATTGCAATCAGTATGAAACTTATGGTCATTTCTACTTTCCGAGCAAGCTAGGCTTCACCCTAGGGCGTTGCTCCAACAGATTGAATAGTTAGGGCCTTAGAAGTCAACGACCGAAGCATAAAATGCAATAAGAATACAACAGTGTATCCATCATATAACAGGAATAATTGCAACCAGTTTGAAAGTGATGGCCAATTCTACGTTCCGGGCAACCTAGGCTTCACTCTAGGGCGTTGCTCCAACAGGTTGTATAGTTAGGGCCTTAGAAGTCAACGCCCGAACCATAAAATGCAAAAAAAATACAACAGTGTTTCCATCATATAACAGGAATAATTGCAACCAGTTTGAAAGTGAAGGCCAATTCTACGTTCCGGGCAACCTAGGCTTCACTCTATTGCGCTGCTCCACCAGATCGAATAGTTAGTGCCTTAGAAGTCAACGCCAGAAGCATAAAATACAATATAAATACAACAGCTTTCCATCGTATAAAACGAATAATTGCAACCAGTATGAAACTTATGGACATTTCTACTTTCTGAGCAACCTAGCCTTCACCCTAGGGCGTTGCTCTAACAGATTGAATAGTTAGGGCCTTAGAAGTCAACGCCCGAACCATAAAACGCAAAAAAAATACAACAGTGTTTCCATCATATATCAGGAATAATTGCAACCAGTTTGAAAGTGATGGCCAATTCTGCGTTCCGGGCAACCTAGGTATCACTCCAGGGCGTTGCTCCACCAGACCGAATAGTTACGGCCTAAGAAGTCAACGCCAGAAGCATAAAATACGATATAAATACAACAGCTTTTCCATCGTATAAAACGAATAATTGCAATCAGTATGAAACTTATGGTCATTTCTACTTTCCGAGCAAGCTAGGCTTCACCCTAGGGCGTTGCTCCAACAGATTGAATAGTTAGGGCCTTAGAAGTCAACGACCGAAGCATAAAATGCAATAAGAATACAACAGTGTATCCATCATATAACAGGAATAGTTGCAACCAGTTTGAAAGTGATGGCCAATTCTTCGTTCCGGGCAACCTAGGCTTCACTCTAGGGCGTTGCTCCACCAGAGCGGATAGTTAGTCCCTTAGAAGTCAACGCCAGAAGCATAAAATACAATATAAATACAACAGTTTTTCCATCGTATAAAACGTATATTGCAACCAGTATAAAACTTATGGTCATTTCTACTTTCCGAGCAACCTAGGCTTCACCCTAGGGCGTTGCTCCAACAGATTGAATAGTTAGGGCCTTAGACGTCAACGCCCGAACCATAAAATGCAAAAAAAATACAACAGTGTTTCCATCATATAACAGGAATAATTGCAACCAGTTTGAAAGTGAAGGCCAATTCTACGTTCCGGGCAACCTAGGCTTCACTCTATTGCGTTGTTCCACCAGATCGAATAGCTAGTGCCTTAGAAGTCAACGCCAGAAGCATAAAATACAATATAAATACAACAGCTTTCCATCGTATAAAACGAATAATTGCAACCAGTATGAAACTTATGGACATTTCTACTTTCTGAGCAACCTAGGCTTCACCCTAGGGCGTTGCTCCAACAGATTGAATAGTTAGGGCCTTAGAAGTCAACGCCCGAACCATAAAACGCAAAAAAAATACAACAGTGTTTCCATCATATAACAGGAATAATTGCAACCAGTTTGAAAGTGACGGCCAATTCTACATTCCGGGCAACCTAGGCTTCACTCTATGGCGTGGCTCCACCAGATCGAATAGTTGGTGCCTTAGAAGTCAACGCCAGAAGCATAAAATACAATATAAATACAACAGTTTTTCCATCGTATAAAACGAATAATTGCAACCAGTATGAAACTTATGGTCATTTCAACTTTCCGAGCAACCTAGGCTTCACCCTAGAGCGTTGCTCCAACGGATTGAATAGTTAGGGCCTTAGAAGTCAACGCCCGAACCATAAAATGCAAAAAAAATACAGCAGTGTTTCCATCATATAACAGGTATAATTGCAACCAGTTTGAAATTGATGGCCAATTCTACGTTCCGGGCAACCTAGGCTTCGCTCTAGGGCGTTGCTCCACCAGATCGAATAGATAGTGCCTAAGAAGTCCACGCCAGAAGCATAAAATACGATATAAATACAACAGCTTTTCCATCGTATAAAACGAATAATTGCAACCAGTATGAAACTTATGGTCATTTCTACTTTCCGAGCAACCTGGGCTTCACCCTAGGGCGTTGCTCCAACAGATTGAATAGTTAGGGCCTTAGAAGTCAACGCCCGAACCATAAAATGCAAAAAAAAATACAACAGTGTTTCCATCATATATAAGGAGTAATTGCAACCAGTATGAAAGTGATGGCCAATTCTACGTTCCGGGCAACCTAGGTTTCACTCCAGGGCGTTGCTCCACCAGACCGAATAGTTACGGCCTAAGAAGTCACAACGCCAGAAGCATAAAATACGATATAAATACAACAGTTTTTCCATCGTATAAAACGAATAATTGCAACCAGTATGAAACTAATGGTCATTTCTACTTTCCGAGCAAGCTAGGCTTCACCCTAGGGCGTTGGTCCAACAGATTGAATAGTTAGGGCCTTAGAAGTCAACGCCCGAAGCATAAAATGCAATAAAAATACAACAGTGTATCCATCATATAACAGGAATAATTGCAAACAGTTTGAAAGCGATGGCCAATTCTACGTTCCGGGCAACCTAGGCTTCACTCTAGGGCGTTGCTCCACCAGATCGAATAGTTAGTGCCTTAGAAGTCAACGCCAGAAGCATAAAATACAATATAAATACAACAGTTTTTCCATCGTATAAAACGAATAATTGCAACCAGCATGAAACTTATGGTCATTTCTACTTTCTGAGCAACCTAGGCTTCACCCTAGGGCGTTGCTCCAACAGATTGAATAGTTAGGGCCTTAGAAGTCAACGCCCGAACCATAAAACGCAAAAAAAATACTACAGTGTTTCCATCATATAACAGGAATAATTGCAACCAGTTTGAAAGTGATGGCCAATTCTACATTCCGGGCAACCTAGGCTTCACTCTATGGCGTGGCTCCACCAGATCGAATAGTTGGTGCCTTAGAAGTCAACGCCAGAAGCATAAAATACAATATAAATACAACAGTTTTTCCATCGTATAAAACGAATAATTGCAACCAGTATGAAACTTATGGTCATTTCAACTTTCCGAGCAACCTAGGCTTCACCCTAGAGCGTTGCTCCAACGGATTAAATAGTTAGGGCCGTAGAAGTCAACGCCCGAACCATAAAATGCAAAAAAAATACAGCAGTGTTTCCATCATATAACAGGTATAATTGCAACCAGTTTGAAATTGATGGACAATTCTACGTTCCGGGCAACCTAGGCTTCGCTCTAGGGCGTTGCTCCACCAGATCGAATAGTTAGGGCCTTAGAAGTCAACGCCCGAACCATAAGATGCAAAAAAAATACAACAGTGTTTCCATCATATAACAGGAATAATTGCAAGCAGTTTGAAAGTGATGGCCAGTTCTACGTTCCGGGCAACCTAGGTTTCACTCCAGGGCGTTGCTCCACCAGACCGAATAGTTACGGCCTAAGAAGGCACCGCCAGAAGCATAAAATACAATATAAATATAACAGTTTTTCCATCGTATATAACGAATAATAGCAATCAGTGTGAAAGTTATGGTCATTTCTAAGTTCCGGGCAACCTAGGCTTCACCCTAGGGCGTTGCTCTAACAGATTGAATAGTTAGGGCCTTAGAAGTCAACGCCCGAACCATAAAACGCAAAAAAAATACAACAGTGTTTCCATCATATATCAGGAATAATTGCAACCAGTTTGAAAGTGATGGCCAATTCTGCGTTCCGGGCAACCTAGGTATCACTCCAGGGCGTTGCTCCACCAGACCGAATAGTTACGGCCTAAGAAGTCAACGCCAGAAGCATAAAATACGATATAAATACAACAGCTTTTCCATCGTATAAAACGAATAATTGCAATCAGTATGAAACTTATGGTCATTTCTACTTTCCGAGCAAGCTAGGCTTCACCCTAGGGCGTTGCTCCAACAGATTGAATAGTTAGGGCCTTAGAAGTCAACGACCGAAGCATAAAATGCAATAAGAATACAACAGTGTATCCATCATATAACAGGAATAGTTGCAACCAGTTTGAAAGTGATGGCCAATTCTTCGTTCCGGGCAACCTAGGCTTCACTCTAGGGCGTTGCTCCACCAGAGCGGATAGTTAGTCCCTTAGAAGTCAACGCCAGAAGCATAAAATACAATATAAATACAACAGTTTTTCCATCGTATAAAACGTATATTGCAACCAGTATAAAACTTATGGTCATTTCTACTTTCCGAGCAACCTAGGCTTCACCCTAGGGCGTTGCTCCAACAGATTGAATAGTTAGGGCCTTAGACGTCAACGCCCGAACCATAAAATGCAAAAAAAATACAACAGTGTTTCCATCATATAACAGGAATAATTGCAACCAGTTTGAAAGTGAAGGCCAATTCTACGTTCCGGGCAACCTAGGCTTCACTCTATTGCGTTGTTCCACCAGATCGAATAGCTAGTGCCTTAGAAGTCAACGCCAGAAGCATAAAATACAATATAAATACAACAGCTTTCCATCGTATAAAACGAATAATTGCAACCAGTATGAAACTTATGGACATTTCTACTTTCTGAGCAACCTAGGCTTCACCCTAGGGCGTTGCTCCAACAGATTGAATAGTTAGGGCCTTAGAAGTCAACGCCCGAACCATAAAACGCAAAAAAAATACAACAGTGTTTCCATCATATAACAGGAATAATTGCAACCAGTTTGAAAGTGACGGCCAATTCTACATTCCGGGCAACCTAGGCTTCACTCTATGGCGTGGCTCCACCAGATCGAATAGTTGGTGCCTTAGAAGTCAACGCCAGAAGCATAAAATACAATATGAATACAACAGTTTTTCCATCGTATAAAACGAATAATTGCAACCAGTATGAAACTTATGGTCATTTCAACTTTCCGAGCAACCTAGGCTTCACCCTAGAGCGTTGCTCCAACGGATTGAATAGTTAGGGCCTTAGAAGTCAACGCCCGAACCATAAAATGCAAAAAAAATACAGCAGTGTTTCCATCATATAACAGGTATAATTGCAACCAGTTTGAAATTGATGGCCAATTCTACGTTCCGGGCAACCTAGGCTTCGCTCTAGGGCGTTGCTCCACCAGATCGAATAGATAGTGCCTAAGAAGTCCACGCCAGAAGCATAAAATACGATATAAATACAACAGCTTTTCCATCGTATAAAACGAATAATTGCAACCAGTATGAAACTTATGGTCATTTCTACTTTCCGAGCAACCTGGGCTTCACCCTAGGGCGTTGCTCCAACAGATTGAATAGTTAGGGCCTTAGAAGTCAACGCCCGAACCATAAAATGCAAAAAAAAATACAACAGTGTTTCCATCATATATAAGGAGTAATTGCAACCAGTATGAAAGTGATGGCCAATTCTACGTTCCGGGCAACCTAGGTTTCACTCCAGGGCGTTGCTCCACCAGACCGAATAGTTACGGCCTAAGAAGTCACAACGCCAGAAGCATAAAATACGATATAAATACAACAGTTTTTCCATCGTATAAAACGAATAATTGCAACCAGCATGAAACTTATGGTCATTTCTACTTTCTGAGCAACCTAGGCTTCACCCTAGGGCGTTGCTCCAACAGATTGAATAGTTAGGGCCTTAGAAGTCAACGCCCGAACCATAAAATGCAAAAAAAATACAGCAGTGTTTCCATCATATAACAGGTATAATTGCAACCAGTTTGAATTTGATGGACAATTCTACGTTCCGGGCAACCTAGGCTTCGCTCTAGGGCGTTGCTCCACCAGATCGAATAGTTAGGGCCTTAGAAGTCAACGCCCGAACCATAAGATGCAAAAAAAATACAACAGTGTTTCCATCATATAACAGGAATAATTGCAAGCAGTTTGAAAGTGATGGCCAATTCTACGTTCCGGGCAACCTAGGTTTCACTCCAGGGCGTTGCTCCACCAGACCGAATAGTTACGGCCTAAGAAGGCACCGCCAGAAGCATAAAATACAATATAAATATAACAGTTTTTCCATCGTATATAACGAATAATAGCAATCAGTGTGAAAGTTATGGTCATTTCTAAGTTCCGGGCAACCTAGGCTTCACCCTAGGGCGTTGCTCCAACAGACTGAATAGTTAGGGCCTTAGAAGTCAACGCCCGAAACATAAAATGCAATAAAAATGCAACAGTTTTTCCATCGTATAAAAGGATTAATTGCAACCAGTTTGAAAGTGATGGTCATTTCTACGTTCCCGGCAACCTAGGCTTCACTCTAGGGCGTTGCTCCACCGGATCGAATAGCTAGGGCCTTAGAAGTCAACGCCACAAGCATGAAATACAATATAAATACAACAGTTTTTCCATCGTATAAAACGAATAATTGCTACCGCTGTGAAAGTTATGGTCATTTCTACGTTCCGGGCAACCTAGGCTTCACTCTAGGTCGTTGCTCCACCAGATCAAACAGCGAGGGCCTTGGAAGTCAACGCCCGAAGCATAAAATACAAAATAAATAGAACAGTTTTTCCATTGTATAAAGCGAATAATTGCAACCAGTATGAAACTTATGGTCATTTCTACTTTCCGAGCAACCTAGGCTTCACCCTAGGGCGTTGATCCAACAGATTGAATATTTAGGGCCTTAGAAGTCAAGGCCCGAAGCATAAAATACAATATAAATACAACAGTTTTTCCATCGTATAAAACGAATAATTGCAACCAGTATGAAACTTATGGTCATTTCTACTTTCCGAGCAACCTAGGCTTCACCCTAGGGCGTTGCTCCAACAGATTGAATAGTTAGGGCCTTAGAAGTCAACGCCCTAACCATAAAATGCAAAAAAAATACAACAGTGTTTCCATCATATAACAGGAATAATTGCAACCAGTTTGAAAGTGATGGCCAATTCTACGTTCCGGGCAACCTAGGCTTCGCCCTAGGGCGTTGCTCCACCAGATCGAATAGTTAGTGCCTTAGAAGTCAACGCCAGAAGCATAAAATACAATATAAATACAACAGCTTTCCATCGTATAAAACGAATAATTGCAACCAGTATGAAACTTATGGACATTTCTACTTTCTGAGCAACCTAGCCTTCACCCTAGGGCGTTGCTCTAACAGATTGAATAGTTAGGGCCTTAGAAGTCAACGCCCGAACCATAAAACGCAAAAAAAATACAACAGTGTTTCCATCATATATCAGGAATAATTGCAACCAGTTTGAAAGTGATGGCCAATTCTACGTTCCGGGCAACCTAGGTATCACTCCAGGGCGTTGCTCCACCAGACCGAATAGTTACGGCCTAAGAAGTCAACGCCAGAAGCATAAAATACGATATAAATACAACAGCTTTTCCATCGTATAAAACGAATAATTGCAATCAGTATGAAACTTATGGTCATTTCTACTTTCCGAGCAAGCTAGGCTTCACCCTAGGGCGTTGCTCCAACAGATTGAATAGTTAGGGCCTTAGAAGTCAACGACCGAAGCATAAAATGCAATAAGAATACAACAGTGTATCCATCATATAACAGGAATAGTTGCAACCAGTTTGAAAGTGATGGCCAATTCTTCGTTCCGGGCAACCTAGGCTTCACTCTAGGGCGTTGCTCCACCAGAGCGGATAGTTAGTCCCTTAGAAGTCAACGCCAGAAGCATAAAATACAATATAAATACAACAGTTTTTCCATCGTATAAAACGTATATTGCAACCAGTATAAAACTTATGGTCATTTCTACTTTCCGAGCAACCTAGGCTTCACCCTAGGGCGTTGCTCCAACAGATTGAATAGTTAGGGCCTTAGACGTCAACGCCCGAACCATAAAATGCAAAAAAAATACAACAGTGTTTCCATCATATAACAGGAATAATTGCAACCAGTTTGAAAGTGAAGGCCAATTCTACGTTCCGGGCAACCTAGGCTTCACTCTATTGCGTTGTTCCACCAGATCGAATAGCTAGTGCCTTAGAAGTCAACGCCAGAAGCATAAAATACAATATAAATACAACAGCTTTCCATCGTATAAAACGAATAATTGCAACCAGTATGAAACTTATGGACATTTCTACTTTCTGAGCAACCTAGGCTTCACCCTAGGGCGTTGCTCCAACAGATTGAATAGTTAGGGCCTTAGAAGTCAACGCCCGAACCATAAAACGCAAAAAAAATACAACAGTGTTTCCATCATATAACAGGAATAATTGCAAACAGTTTGAAAGCGATGGCCAATTCTACGTTCCGGGCAACCTAGGCTTCACTCTAGGGCGTTGCTCCACCAGATCGAATAGTTAGTGCCTTAGAAGTCAACGCCAGAAGCATAAAATACAATATAAATACAACAGTTTTTCCATCGTATAAAACGAATAATTGCAACCAGCATGAAACTTATGGTCATTTCTACTTTCTGAGCAACCTAGGCTTCACCCTAGGGCGTTGCTCCAACAGATTGAATAGTTAGGGCCTTAGAAGTCAACGCCCGAACCATAAAACGCAAAAAAAATACTACAGTGTTTCCATCATATAACAGGAATAATTGCAACCAGTTTGAAAGTGATGGCCAATTCTACATTCCGGGCAACCTAGGCTTCACTCTATGGCGTGGCTCCACCAGATCGAATAGTTGGTGCCTTAGAAGTCAACGCCAGAAGCATAAAATACAATATAAATACAACAGTTTTTCCATCGTATAAAACGAATAATTGCAACCAGTATGAAACTTATGGTCATTTCAACTTTCCGAGCAACCTAGGCTTCACCCTAGAGCGTTGCTCCAACGGATTAAATAGTTAGGGCCTTAGAAGTCAACGCCCGAACCATAAAATGCAAAAAAAATACAGCAGTGTTTCCATCATATAACAGGTATAATTGCAACCAGTTTGAAATTGATGGACAATTCTACGTTCCGGGCAACCTAGGCTTCGCTCTAGGGCGTTGCTCCACCAGATCGAATAGTTAGGGCCTTAGAAGTCAACGCCCGAACCATAAGATGCAAAAAAAATACAACAGTGTTTCCATCATATAACAGGAATAATTGCAAGCAGTTTGAAAGTGATGGCCAATTCTACGTTCCGGGCAACCTAGGTTTCACTCCAGGGCGTTGCTCCACCAGACCGAATAGTTACGGCCTAAGAAGGCACCGCCAGAAGCATAAAATACAATATAAATATAACAGTTTTTCCATCGTATATAACGAATAATAGCAATCAGTGTGAAAGTTATGGTCATTTCTAAGTTCCGGGCAACCTAGGCTTCACCCTAGGGCGTTGCTCCAACAGATTGAATAGTTAGGGCCTTAGAAGTCAACGCCCGAAACATAAAATGCAATAAAAATGCAACAGTTTTTCCATCGTATAAAAGGATTAATTGCAACCAGTTTGAAAGTGATGGTCATTTCTACGTTCCCGGCAACCTAGGCTTCACTCTAGGGCGTTGCTCCACCGGATCGAATAGCTAGGGCCTTAGAAGTCAACGCCACAAGCATGAAATACAATATAAATACAACAGTTTTTCCATCGTATAAAACGAATAATTGCTACCGCTGTGAAAGTTATGGTCATTTCTACGTTCCGGGCAACCTAGGCTTCACTCTAGGTCGTTGCTCCACCAGATCAAACAGCGAGGGCCTTGGAAGTCAACGCCCGAAGCATAAAATACAAAATAAATAGAACAGTTTTTCCATTGTATAAAGCGAATAATTGCAACCAGTATGAAACTTATGGTCATTTCTACTTTCCGAGCAACCTAGGCTTCACCCTAGGGCGTTGATCCAACAGATTGAATATTTAGGGCCTTAGAAGTCAACGCCCGAAGCATAAAATACAATATAAATACAACAGTTTTTCCATCGTATAAAACGAATAATTGCAACCAGTACGAAACTTATGGTCATTTCTACTTTCCGAGCAACCTAGGCTTCACCCTAGGGCGTTGCTCCAACAGATTGAATAGTTAGGGCCTTAGAAGTCAACGCCCTAACCATAAAATGCAAAAAAAATACAACAGTGTTTCCATCATATAACAGGAATAATTGCAACCAGTTTGAAAGTGATGGCCAATTCTACGTTCCGGGCAACCTAGGCTTCGCCCTAGGGCGTTGCTCCACCAGATCGAATAGTTAGTGCCTTAGAAGTCAACGCCAGAAGCATAAAATACAATATAAATACAACAGCTTTCCATCGTATAAAACGAATAATTGCAACCAGTATGAAACTTATGGACATTTCTACTTTCTGAGCAACCTAGCCTTCACCCTAGGGCGTTGCTCTAACAGATTGAATAGTTAGGGCCTTAGAAGTCAACGCCCGAACCATAAAACGCAAAAAAAATACAACAGTGTTTCCATCATATATCAGGAATAATTGCAACCAGTTTGAAAGTGATGGCCAATTCTACGTTCCGGGCAACCTAGGTATCACTCCAGGGCGTTGCTCCACCAGACCGAATAGTTACGGCCTAAGAAGTCAACGCCAGAAGCATAAAATACGATATAAATACAACAGCTTTTCCATCGTATAAAACGAATAATTGCAATCAGTATGAAACTTATGGTCATTTCTACTTTCCGAGCAAGCTAGGCTTCACCCTAGGGCGTTGCTCCAACAGATTGAATAGTTAGGGCCTTAGAAGTCAACGACCGAAGCATAAAATGCAATAAGAATACAACAGTGTATCCATCATATAACAGGAATAGTTGCAACCAGTTTGAAAGTGATGGCCAATTCTTCGTTCCGGGCAACCTAGGCTTCACTCTAGGGCGTTGCTCCACCAGAGCGGATAGTTAGTCCCTTAGAAGTCAACGCCAGAAGCATAAAATACAATATAAATACAACAGTTTTTCCATCGTATAGAACGTATATTGCAACCAGTATAAAACTTATGGTCATTTCTACTTTCCGAGCAACCTAGGCTTCACCCTAGGGCGTTGCTCCAACAGATTGAATGGTTAGGGCCTTAGACGTCAACGCCCGAACCATAAAATGCAAAAAAAATACAACAGTGTTTCCATCATATAACAGGAATAATTGCAACCAGTTTGAAAGTGAAGGCCAATTCTACGTTCCGGGCAACCTAGGCTTCACTCTATTGCGTTGTTCCACCAGATCGAATAGCTAGTGCCTTAGAAGTCAACGCCAGAAGCATAAAATACAATATAAATACAACAGCTTTCCATCGTATAAAACGAATAATTGCAACCAGTATGAAACTTATGGACATTTCTACTTTCTGAGCAACCTAGGCTTCACCCTAGGGCGTTGCTCCAACAGATTGAATAGTTAGGGCCTTAGAAGTCAACGCCCGAACCATAAAACGCAAAAAAAATACAACAGTGTTTCCATCATATAACAGGAATAATTGCAACCAGTTTGAAAGTGACGGCCAATTCTACATTCCGGGCAACCTAGGCTTCACTCTATGGCGTGGCTCCACCAGATCGAATAGTTGGTGCCTTAGAAGTCAACGCCAGAAGCATAAAATACAATATAAATACAACAGTTTTTCCATCGTATAAAACGAATAATTGCAACCAGTATGAAACTTATGGTCATTTCAACTTTCCGAGCAACCTAGGCTTCACCCTAGGGCGTTGCTCCAACGGATTGAATAGTTAGGGCCTTAGAAGTCAACGCCCGAACCATAAAATGCAAAAAAAATACAGCAGTGTTTCCATCATATAACAGGTATAATTGCAACCAGTTTGAAATTGATGGCCAATTCTACGTTCCGGGCAACCTAGGCTTCGCTCTAGGGCGTTGCTCCACCAGATCGAATAGATAGTGCCTAAGAAGTCCACGCCAGAAGCATAAAATACGATATAAATACAACAGCTTTTCCATCGTATAAAACGAATAATTGCAACCAGTATGAAACTTATGGTCATTTCTACTTTCCGAGCAACCTGGGCTTCACCCTAGGGCGTTGCTCCAACAGATTGAATAGTTAGGGCCTTAGAAGTCAACGCCCGAACCATAAAATGCAAAAAAAAATACAACAGTGTTTCCATCATATATAAGGAGTAATTGCAACCAGTATGAAAGTGATGGCCAATTCTACGTTCCGGGCAACCTAGGATTCACTCCAGGGCGTTGCTCCACCAGACCGAATAGTTACGGCCTAAGAAGTCACAACGCCAGAAGCATAAAATACGATATAAATACAACAGTTTTTCCATCGTATAAAACGAATAATTGCAACCAGTATGAAACTAATGGTCATTTCTACTTTCCGAGCAAGCTAGGCTTCACCCTAGGGCGTTGGTCCAACAGATTGAATAGTTAGGGCCTTAGAAGTCAACGCCCGAAGCATAAAATGCAATAAAAATACAACAGTGTATCCATCATATAACAGGAATAATTGCAAACAGTTTGAAAGCGATGGCCAATTCTACGTTCCGGGCAACCTAGGCTTCACTCTAGGGCGTTGCTCCACCAGATCGAATAGTTAGTGCCTTAGAAGTCAACGCCAGAAGCATAAAATACAATATAAATACAACAGTTTTTCCATCGTATAAAACGAATAATTGCAACCAGCATGAAACTTATGGTCATTTCTACTTTCTGAGCAACCTAGGCTTCACCCTAGGGCGTTGCTCCAACAGATTGAATAGTTAGGGCCTTAGAAGTCAACGCCCGAAGCATAAAATACAATATAAATACAACAGTTTTTCCATCGTATAAAACGAATAATTGCAACCAGTATGAAACTTATGGTCATTTCAACTTTCCGAGCAACCTAGGCTTCACCCTAGGGCGTTGCTCCAACGGATTGAATAGTTAGGGCCTTAGAAGTCAACGCCCTAACCATAAAATGCAAAAAAAATACAACAGTGTTTCCATCATATAACAGGAATAATTGCAACCAGTTTGAAAGTGATGGCCAATTCTACGTTCCGGGCAACCTAGGCTTCGCCCTAGGGCGTTGCTCCACCAGATCGAATAGTTAGTGCCTTAGAAGTCAACGCCAGAAGCATAAAATACAATATAAATACAACAGCTTTCCATCGTATAAAACGAATAATTGCAACCAGTATGAAACTTATGGACATTTCTACTTTCTGAGCAACCTAGCCTTCACCCTAGGGCGTTGCTCTAACAGATTGAATAGTTAGGGCCTTAGAAGTCAACGCCCGAACCATAAAACGCAAAAAAAATACAACAGTGTTTCCATCATATATCAGGAATAATTGCAACCAGTTTGAAAGTGATGGCCAATTCTACGTTCCGGGCAACCTAGGTATCACTCCAGGGCGTTGCTCCACCAGACCGAATAGTTACGGCCTAAGAAGTCAACGCCAGAAGCATAAAATACGATATAAATACAACAGCTTTTCCATCGTATAAAACGAATAATTGCAATCAGTATGAAACTTATGGTCATTTCTACTTTCCGAGCAAGCTAGGCTTCACCCTAGGGCGTTGCTCCAACAGATTGAATAGTTAGGGCCTTAGAAGTCAACGACCGAAGCATAAAATGCAATAAGAATACAACAGTGTATCCATCATATAACAGGAATAGTTGCAACCAGTTTGAAAGTGATGGCCAATTCTTCGTTCCGGGCAACCTAGGCTTCACTCTAGGGCGTTGCTCCACCAGAGCGGATAGTTAGTCCCTTAGAAGTCAACGCCAGAAGCATAAAATACAATATAAATACAACAGTTTTTCCATCGTATAGAACGTATATTGCAACCAGTATAAAACTTATGGTCATTTCTACTTTCCGAGCAACCTAGGCTTCACCCTAGGGCGTTGCTCCAACAGATTGAATGGTTAGGGCCTTAGACGTCAACGCCCGAACCATAAAATGCAAAAAAAATACAACAGTGTTTCCATCATATAACAGGAATAATTGCAACCAGTTTGAAAGTGAAGGCCAATTCTACGTTCCGGGCAACCTAGGCTTCACTCTATTGCGTTGTTCCACCAGATCGAATAGCTAGTGCCTTAGAAGTCAACGCCAGAAGCATAAAATACAATATAAATACAACAGCTTTCCATCGTATAAAACGAATAATTGCAACCAGTATGAAACTTATGGACATTTCTACTTTCTGAGCAACCTAGGCTTCACCCTAGGGCGTTGCTCCAACAGATTGAATAGTTAGGGCCTTAGAAGTCAACGCCCGAACCATAAAACGCAAAAAAAATACAACAGTGTTTCCATCATATAACAGGAATAATTGCAACCAGTTTGAAAGTGACGGCCAATTCTACATTCCGGGCAACCTAGGCTTCACTCTATGGCGTGGCTCCACCAGATCGAATAGTTGGTGCCTTAGAAGTCAACGCCAGAAGCATAAAATACAATATAAATACAACAGTTTTTCCATCGTATAAAACGAATAATTGCAACCAGTATGAAACTTATGGTCATTTCAACTTTCCGAGCAACCTAGGCTTCACCCTAGGGCGTTGCTCCAACGGATTGAATAGTTAGGGCCTTAGAAGTCAACGCCCGAACCATAAAATGCAAAAAAAATACAGCAGTGTTTCCATCATATAACAGGTATAATTGCAACCAGTTTGAAATTGATGGCCAATTCTACGTTCCGGGCAACCTAGGCTTCGCTCTAGGGCGTTGCTCCACCAGATCGAATAGATAGTGCCTAAGAAGTCCACGCCAGAAGCATAAAATACGATATAAATACAACAGCTTTTCCATCGTATAAAACGAATAATTGCAACCAGTATGAAACTTATGGTCATTTCTACTTTCCGAGCAACCTGGGCTTCACCCTAGGGCGTTGCTCCAACAGATTGAATAGTTAGGGCCTTAGAAGTCAACGCCCGAACCATAAAATGCAAAAAAAAATACAACAGTGTTTCCATCATATATAAGGAGTAATTGCAACCAGTATGAAAGTGATGGCCAATTCTACGTTCCGGGCAACCTAGGATTCACTCCAGGGCGTTGCTCCACCAGACCGAATAGTTACGGCCTAAGAAGTCACAACGCCAGAAGCATAAAATACGATATAAATACAACAGTTTTTCCATCGTATAAAACGAATAATTGCAACCAGTATGAAACTAATGGTCATTTCTACTTTCCGAGCAAGCTAGGCTTCACCCTAGGGCGTTGGTCCAACAGATTGAATAGTTAGGGCCTTAGAAGTCAACGCCCGAAGCATAAAATGCAATAAAAATACAACAGTGTATCCATCATATAACAGGAATAATTGCAAACAGTTTGAAAGCGATGGCCAATTCTACGTTCCGGGCAACCTAGGCTTCACTCTAGGGCGTTGCTCCACCAGATCGAATAGTTAGTGCCTTAGAAGTCAACGCCAGAAGCATAAAATACAATATAAATACAACAGTTTTTCCATCGTATAAAACGAATAATTGCAACCAGCATGAAACTTATGGTCATTTCTACTTTCTGAGCAACCTAGGCTTCACCCTAGGGCGTTGCTCCAACAGATTGAATAGTTAGGGCCTTAGAAGTCAACGCCCGAACCATAAAACGCAAAAAAAATACAACAGTGTTTCCATCATATAACAGGAATAATTGCAACCAGTTTGAAAGTGATGGCCAATTCTACATTCCGGGCAACCTAGGCTTCACTCTATGGCGTGGCTCCACCAGATCGAATAGTTGGTGCCTTAGAAGTCAACGCCAGAAGCATAAAATACAATATAAATACAACAGTTTTTCCATCGTATAAAACGAATAATTGCAACCAGTATGAAACTTATGGTCATTTCAACTTTCCGAGCAACCTAGGCTTCACCCTAGAGCGTTGCTCCAACGGATTAAATAGTTAGGGCCTTAGAAGTCAACGCCCGAACCATAAAATGCAAAAAAAATACAGCAGTGTTTCCATCATATAACAGGTATAATTGCAACCAGTTTGAAATTGATGGACAATTCTACGTTCCGGGCAACCTAGGCTTCGCTCTAGGGCGTTGCTCCACCAGATCGAATAGTTAGGGCCTTAGAAGTCAACGCCCGAACCATAAGATGCAAAAAAAATACAACAGTGTTTCCATCATATAACAGGAATAATTGCAAGCAGTTTGAAAGTGATGGCCAATTCTACGTTCCGGGCAACCTAGGTTTCACTCCAGGGCGTTGCTCCACCAGACCGAATAGTTACGGCCTAAGAAGGCACCGCCAGAAGCATAAAATACAATATAAATATAACAGTTTTTCCATCGTATATAACGAATAATAGCAATCAGTGTGAAAGTTATGGTCATTTCTAAGTTCCGGGCAACCTAGGCTTCACCCTAGGGCGTTGCTCCAACAGATTGAATAGTTAGGGCCTTAGAAGTCAACGCCCGAAACATAAAATGCAATAAAAATGCAACAGTTTTTCCATCGTATAAAAGGATTAATTGCAACCAGTTTGAAAGTGATGGTCATTTCTACGTTCCCGGCAACCTAGGCTTCACTCTAGGGCGTTGCTCCACCGGATCGAATAGCTAGGGCCTTAGAAGTCAACGCCACAAGCATGAAATACAATATAAATACAACAGTTTTTCCATCGTATAAAACGAATAATTGCTACCGCTGTGAAAGTTATGGTCATTTCTACGTTCCGGGCAACCTAGGCTTCACTCTAGGTCGTTGCTCCACCAGATCAAACAGCGAGGGCCTTGGAAGTCAACGCCCGAAGCATAAAATACAAAATAAATAGAACAGTTTTTCCATTGTATAAAGCGAATAATTGCAACCAGTATGAAACTTATGGTCATTTCTACTTTCCGAGCAACCTAGGCTTCACCCTAGGGCGTTGATCCAACAGATTGAATATTTAGGGCCTTAGAAGTCAACGCCCGAAGCATAAAATACAATATAAATACAACAGTTTTTCCATCGTATAGAACGGATAATTGCATCCAGTGTGAAACTTATGGTCATTTCTACGTTCCGGGCAACCTCGGCTTCACTCTAGGGCGTTGCTCCTCCAGATCAAACAGTTAGTTCCTTAGAAGTCAACGCCCGAAGCATAAAATACAAAATAAATAGAACAGTTTTTCCATCGTATAAAACGAATAATAGCAACCAGTGTAAAAGTTATGATCATTTCTACGTTCCGGCAACCTAGGCTTCACCCCAGGGCGTTGTTCCACCAGATCGAATAGTTAGGGGCTAAGAAGTGAACGCCAGCACCATAAAATACAATATAAATACAATAGTTCTTCCATCATATAAAACGAATAATTGCAACCAGTATGAAAGTTATGGTCATTTCTACGTTCCGGGCAACCTTGGCTTCACTCTATGGCGTTCTTCCACCACATCCAATAGCTGCGGCCTCAGAAGTCAACGCCTGAAGCATAAAATACAATAAAAATACAACAGTCTTTCCATCCTATAACAGGAATAATTGCAACCCTTGTGAAAGTGATGTTCATTTGTACGTTCCAGGCAACCTAGGCATCACTCTAGGTCGTTGTTCCACCAGATCGAATTGTTAGGGCCTAAGAAGTCAACGCCAGAAGCATAAGATACAATATAAATATAACAGTTTTTCCATCCTATCGAACGAATAATAGCAACCAGTGTGAAAGTTATGGTCATTTCTACGTTCCGTGCAACCTAGGCTTCACGCCTAGGGCGTTGCTCCACCAGATCAAACAGTTAGGGCCTTAGAAGCCAACGCCCGAAGCATAAAATACAAAATAAATAGAACTGCTTTTCCATCGTATAAAACGAATAGTTGCAACCAGTATGAAAGTTAACGTCATTTCTACGTTCCGGGCAACCTAGGCTTCACTCTAGGGCGTTGCTCCACCAGATCGAATAGTTAGGGCCTTCGAAGTCAACGCCAGAATCATAAAATACAATAAAGATGCAACAGCTTTTCCATCGTATTAAACGAATAATTTCAACCAGTGTGAATGTCATGGTCATATCTACATTGCGAGCAACCTAGGCTTAACTCTAGGGCGTTGATCCAACAGATTGAATAGTTAGGGCCTTGGCAGTCAACGCCCGAAGCATAAAATACAATATAAATACAACAGTTTTTCCATCATATGACAGGAATAATTGCAACCAGTTTGAAAGTGATGGTCATTTCTACGTTCCGGCCAACCTAGGCTTCAATCTAGGGCGTTGCTCCACCAGATCGAATAGTTAGTGCCTTGGAAGTCAACGCCAGAAGCATAAAAAACAATATAAATACAACAGTTTTTCCATCGTATAAAACGAATAATTGCAAACAGTATGAAAGTTAACGTCATTTCTACTTTCCGGGCAACCTAGGCTTCACCCTAGGGCGTTGCTCCAACAGATTGAATAGTTACGGCCTTAGAAGTCAACGCCGGAAGCATAAAATGCAATAAAAATCCAACAGTTTTTCCATCGTATAAAAGGATTAATTGCAACCAGTTTGAAAGTGATGGTCATTTCTACTTTCCGGGCAACCTAGGCTACACCCTAGGGCGTTGCTCCAACAGATTGAATAGTTAGGGCCTTAGAAGTCAATGCCCGAAGCATAAAATGCAATAAAAATACAACAGTTTTTCCATCATATAACAGGAATAATTGCAACCAGTTTGAAAGTGATGATCATTTCTACGTTCCGGGCAACCTAGGCTTCACTCTGGGGCGTTGCTCCGCCAGATCTAATAGTTAGTGCCTTAGAAGTCAACGCCAGAGGCATAAAATAGAATATAAATACAACAGCCGTTACACCGTATAAAACGAATAATTGCAAACTGTGTGAAGGTTATGGTCATATCTACGTTCCGGGCAACCGAGGCTTCACTCTATGGCGTTCTTCCACCACATCCAATAGCTGCGGCCTCAGAAGTCAACGCCTGAAGCATAAAATACAATAAAAATACAACAGTCTTTCCATCCTATAACAGGAATAATTGCAACCCTTGTGAAAGTGATGTTCATTTGTACGTTCCAGGCAACCTAGGCATCACTCTAGGGCGTTGTTCCACCAGATCAAACAGTTAGGGCCTTAGAAGTCAACGCCCGAAGCATAAAATACAATATAAATATAACAGTTTTTCCATCCTATCGAACGAATAATAGCAACCAGTGTGAAAGTTATGGTCATTTCTACGTTCCGGCCAACCTAGGCTTCAATCTAGGGCGTTGCTCCACCAGATCGAACAGTTAGTGCCTTGGAAGTCAACGCCAGAAGCATAAAATGCAATAAAAATACAACAGTGTATCCATCATATAACAGGAATAATTCCAACCAGTTTGAAAGCGATGGCCAATTCTACGTTCCGGGCAAGCTAGGCTTCACTGTAGGGCGTTGCTCCACCAGATCGAATAGTTAGTACCTTAGAAGTCAACGCCCGAAGCATAAAATGCAATAAAAATACAACAGTGTATCCATCATATAACAGGAATAATTGCAACCAGTTTGAAAGCGATGGCCAATTCTACGTTCCGGGCAACCTAGGCTTCACTCCAGGGCGTTGCTCCACCTGATCGAATAGTTAGTGCCTTAGAAGTCAACGCCAGAAGCATAAAATACAATATAAATACAACAGTTTTTCCATCGTATAAAACTAATAATTGCAACCAGTATGAAACTTATGGTCATTTCTACTTTGCGAGCAACCTAGGCTTCACCCTAGGGCGTTGCTCCAACAGATTGAATAGTTAGGACCTTAGAAGTCAACGCCCTAACCATAAAATGCAAAAAAAATACAACAGTGTTTCCATCATATATCAGGAATAATTGCAACCAGTTTGAAAGTGATGGCCAATTCTACGTTCCGGGCAACCTAGGTTTCACTCCAGGGCGTTGCTCCACCAGACTGAATAGTTACGGCCTAAGAAGTCAACGCCAGAAGCATAAAATACGATATAAATACAACAGCCTTTCCATCATATAAAACGAATAATTGCAATCAGTATGAAACTTATGGTCATTTCTACTTTCCGAGCAAGCTAGGCTTCACCGTAGGGCGTTGCTCCAACAGATTGAATAGTTAGGGCCTTAGAAGTCAACGACCGAAGCATAAAATGCAATAAGAATACAACAGTGTATCCATCATATAACAGGAATAGTTGCAACCAGTTTGAAAGTGATGGCCAATTCTTCGTTCCGGGCAACCTAGGCTTCACTCTAGGGCGTTGCTCCACCAGAGCGAATAGTTAGTCCCTTAGAAGTCAACGCCAGAAGCATAAAATACAATATAAATACAACAGTTTTTCCATCGTATAAAACGTATATTGCAACCAGTATAAAACTTATGGTCATTTCTACTTTCCGAGCAACCTAGGCTTCACCCTAGGGCGTTGCTCCAACAGATTGAATAGTTAGGGCCTTAGACGTCAACGACCGAACCATAAAATGCAAAAAAAATACAACAGTGTTTCCATCATATAACAGGAATAATTGCAACCAGTTTGAAAGTGAAGGCCAATTCTACGTTCCGGGCAACCTAGGCTTCACTCTATTGCGTTGTTCCACCAGATCGAATAGCTAGTGCCTTAGAAGTCAACGCCAGAAGCATAAAATACAATATAAATACAACAGCTTTCCATCGTATAAAACGAATAATTGCAACCAGTATGAAACTTATGGACATTTCTACTTTCTGGGCAACCTAGACTTCACCCTAGGGCGTTGCTCCAACAGATTGAATAGTTAGGGCCTTAGAAGTCAACGCCCGAACCATAAAACGCAAAAAAAATACAACAGTGTTTCCATCATATAACAGGAATAATTGCAACCAGTTTGAAAGTGATGGCCAATTCTACATTCCGGGCAACCTAGGCTTGACTCTATGGCGTGGCTCCACCAGATCGAATAGTTGGTGCCTTAGAAGTCAACGCCAGAAGCATAAAATACAATATAAATACAACAGTTTTTCCATCGTATAAAACGAATAATTGCAACCAGGATGAAACCTATGGTCATTTCAACTCTCCGAGCAACCTAGGCTTCACCCTAGAGCGTTGCTCCAACGGATTGAATAGTTAGGGCCTTAGAAGTCAACGCCCGAACCATAAAATGCAAAAAAAATACAGCAGTGTTTCCATCATATAACAGGTATAATTGCAACCAGTTTGAAATTGATGGCCAATTCTACGTTCCGGGCAACCTAGGCTTCGCTCTAGGGCGTTGCTCCACCAGATCGAATAGATAGTGCCTAAGAAGTCCACGCCAGAAGCATAAAATACGATATAAATACAACAGCTTTTCCATCGTATAAAACGAATAATTGCAACCAGTATGAAACTTATGGTCATTTCTACTTTCCGAGCAACCTGGGCTTCACCCTAGGGCGTTGCTCCAACAGATTGAATAGTTAGGGCCTTAGAAGTCAACGCCCGAACCATAAAATGCAAAAAAAAATACAACAGTGTTTCCATCATATATAAGGAGTAATTGCAACCAGTATGAAAGTGATGGCCAATTCTACGTTCCGGGCAACCTAGGTTTCACTCCAGGGCGTTGCTCCACCAGACCGAATAGTTACGGCCTAAGAAGTCACAACGCCAGAAGCATAAAATACGATATAAACACAACAGTTTTTCCATCGTATAAAACGAATAATTGCAACCAGTATGAAACTAATGGTCATTTCTACTTTCCGAGCAAGCTAGGCTTCACCCTAGGGCGTTGGTCCAACAGATTGAATAGTTAGGGCCTTAGAAGTCAACGCCCGAACCATAAAATGCAAGAAAAATACAACAGTGTTTCCATCATATATCAGGAATAATTGCAACCAGTTTGAAAGTTATGGTCATTTCTACGTTCCGGGCAACCTCGGCTTCACTCTAGGGCGTTGCTCCTCCAGATCAAACAGTTAGTTCCTTAGAAGTCAACGCCCGAAGCATAAAATACAAAATAAATAGAACAGTTTTTCCATCGTATAAAACGAATAATAGCAACCAGTGTAAAAGTTATGATCATTTCTACGTTCCGGCAACCTAGGCTTCATCCCAGGGCGTTGTTCCACCAGATCGAATAGTTAGGGGCTAAGAAGTGAACGCCAGCACCATAAAATACAATATAAATACAATAGTTCTTCCATCATATAAAACGAATAATTGCAACCAGTATGAAAGTTATGGTCATTTCTACGTTCCGAGCAACCTAGGCTTCACTCTATGGCGTTCTTCCACCACATCCAATAGCTGCGGCCTCAGAAGTCAACGCCTGAAGCATAAAATACAATAAAAATACAACAGTCTCTCCATCCTATAACGGGAATAATTGCAACCCTTGTGAAAGTGATGTTCATTTGTACGTTCCAGGCAACCTAGGCATCACTCTAGGTCGTTGTTCCACCAGATCGAATTGTTAGGGCCTAAGAAGTCAACGCCAGAAGCATAAGATACAATATAAATATAACAGTTTTTCCATCCTATCGAACGAATAATAGCAACCAGTGTGAAAGTTATGGTCATTTCTACGTTCCGTGCAACCTAGGCTTCACGCCTAGGGCGTTGCTCCACCAGATCAAACAGTTAGGGCCTTAGAAGCCAACGCCCGAAGCATAAAATACAAAATAAATAGAACAGTTTTTCCATTGTATAAAACGAATAATTGCAACCAGTGTAAAAGTTATGGTCATTTCTACGTTCCGGGCAACCTAGGCTTCACCCTGCGGCGTTGTTCCACCAGATCGAATAGTTAGGGCCTAAGAAGTGAACGTCAGAAGCATAAAATACAATATAAATACAACAGTTTTTCCATCATATAAAACAAGTAATTGCAACAGGTATGAAAGTAGTGGTCATTTCTACGTTCCGGGCAACCTAGACTACACCCTAGAGCATTACTCCAACAGATCGAATGGTTAGTGCCTTAGAAGTCCACGGCCGAAGCATAAAATACAAGATAAATAGAACTGCTTTTCCATCGTATAAAACGAATAGTTGCAACCAGTATGAAAGTTAACGTCATTTCTACGTTCCGGGCAACCTAGGCTTCACTCTAGGGCGTTGCTCCACCAGATCGAATAGTTAGGGCCTTAGAAGTCAACGCCAGAATCATAAAATACAATAAAGATGCAACAGCTTTTCCATCGTATTAAACGAATAATTTCAACCAGTGTGAATGTCATGGTCATATCTACATTGCGAGCAACCTAGGCTTAACTCTAGGGCGTTGATCCAACAGATTGAATAGTTAGGGCCTTGGCAGTCAACGCCCGAAGCATAAAATACAATATAAATACAACAGTTTTTCCATCATATGACAGGAATAATTGCAACCAGTTTGAAATTGATGGTCATTTCTACGTTCCGGCCAACCTAGGCTTCAATCTAGGTCGTTGCTCCACCAGATCGAATAGTTAGTGCCTTGGAAGTCAACGCCAGAAGCATAGAAAACAATATAAATACAACAGTTTTTCCATCGTATAAAACGAATAATTGCAACCAGTATGAAAGTTAACGTCATTTCTACTTTCCGGGCAACCTAGGCTTCACCCTAGGGCGTTGCTCCAACAGATTGAATAGTTACGGCCTTAGAAGTCAACGCCGGAAGCATAAAATGCAATAAAAATCGAACAGTTTTTCCATCGTATAAAAGGATTAATTACAACCAGTTTGAAAGTGATGGTCATTTCTACTTTCCGGGCAACCTAGGCTACACCCTAGGGCGTTGCTCCAACAGATTGAATAGTTAGGGCCTTAGAAGTCAACGCCCGAAGCATAAAATGCAATAAAAATACAACAGTTTTTCCATCATATAACAGGAATAATTGCAACCAGTTTGAAAGTGATGATCATTTCTACGTTCCGGGCAACCGAGGCTTCACTCTGGGGCGTTGCTCCGCCAGATCTAATAGTTAGTGCCTTAGAAGTCAACGCCAGAGGCATAAAATAGAATATAAATACAACAGCCGTTACACCGTATAAAACGAATAATTGCAAACTGTGTGAAGGTTATGGTCATATCTACGTTCCGGGCAACCGAGGCTTCACTCTATGGCGTTCTTCCACCACATCCAATAGCTGCGGCCTCAGAAGTCAACGCCTGAAGCATAAAATACAATAAAAATACAACAGTCTTTCCATCCTATAACAGGAATAATTGCAACCCTTGTGAAAGTGATGTTCATTTGTACGTTCCAGGCAACCTAGGCATCACTCTAGGGCGTTGTTCCACCAGATCGAATTGTTAGGGCCTAAGAAGTCAACGCCAGAAGCATAAGATACAATATAAATATAACAGTTTTTCCATCCTATCGAACGAATAATAGCAACCAGTGTGAAAGTTATGGTCATTTCTACGTTCCGTGCAACCTAGGCTTCACGCCTAGGGCGCTGCTCCACCAGATCAAACAGTTAGGGCCTTAGAAGTCAACGCCCGAAGCATAAAATACAAAATAAATAGAACAGTTTTTCCATTGTATAAAACGAATAATTGCAACCAGTGTAAAAGTTATGGTCATTTCTACGTTCCGGGCAACCTAGGCTTCACTCCAGGGCGTTGCTCCACCAGACCGAATAGTTACGGCCTAAGAAGTCAACACCAGAAGCATAAAATACGATATAAATACAACAGCTTTTCCATCGTATAAAACGAATAATTGCAACCAGTATGAATCTTATGGTCATTTCTACTTTCCGAGCAAGCTGGGCTTCACCCTAGGGCGTTGCTCCAACAGATTGAATAGTTAGGGCCTTAGAAGTCAACGCCCGAAGCATAAAATGCAATAAGAATACAACAGTGTATCCATCATATAACAGGAATAATTGCAACCAGTTTGAAAGCGATGGCCAATTCTACGTTCCGGGCAACCTAGGCTTCACTCCAGGGCGTTGTTCCACCTGATCGAATAGTTAGTGCCTTAAAGGTCAACGCCAGAAGCATAAAATACAATATAAATACAACAGTTTTTCCATCGTATTAAACGAATAATTGCAACCAGTATGAAACTTATGGCCATTTCTACTTTCCGAGCAACCTAGGCTTCACCCTAGGGCGTTGCTCCAACAGATTGAATAGTTAGGACCTTAGAAGTCAACGCCCTAACCATAAAATGCAAAAAAAATACAACAGTGTTTCCATCATATAACAGGAATAATTGCAACCAGTTTGAAAGTGATGGCCAATTCTACATTCCGGGCAACCTAGGCTTCACTCTATGGCGTGGCTCCACCAGATCGAATAGTTGGTGCCTTAGAAGTCAACGCCAGAAGCATAAAATACAATATAAATACAACAGTTTTTCCATCGTATAAAACGAATAATTGCAACCAGGATGAAACCTATGGTTATTTCAACTTTCCGAGCAACCTAGGCTTCACCCTAGAGCGTTGCTCCAACGGATTGAATAGTTAGGGCCTTAGAAGTCAACGCCCGACCCATAAAATTCAAAAAAAATACAGCAGTGTTTCCATCATATATCAGGTATAATTGCAACCAGTTTGAAATTGATGGCCAATTCTACGTTCCGGGCAACCTAGGCTTCGCTCTAGGGCGTTGCTCCACCAGATCGAATAGATAGTGCCTAAGAAGTCCACGCCAGAAGCATAAAATACGATATAAATACAACAGCTTTTCCATCGTATAAAACGAATAATTGCAACCAGTATGAAACTTATGGTCATTTCTACTTTCCGAGCAACCTGGGCTTCACCCTAGGGCGTTGCTCCAACAGATTGAATAGTTAGGGCCTTAGAAGTCAACGCCCGAACCATAAAATGCAAAAAGAAATACAACAGTGTTTCCATCATATATAAGGAGCAATTGCAACCAGTATGAAAGTGATGGCCAATTCTACGTTCCGGGCAACCTAGGTTTCACTCCAGGGCGTTGCTCCACCAGACCGAATAGTTACGGCCTAAGAAGTCACAACGCCAGAAGCATAAAATACGATATAAACACAACAGTTTTTCCATCGTATAAAACGAATAATTGCAACCAGTATGAAACTAATGGTCATTTCTACTTTCCGAGCAAGCTAGGCTTCACCCTAGGGCGTTGGTCCAACAGATTGAATAGTTAGGGCCTTAGAAGTCAACGCCCGAACCATAAAATGCAAGAAAAATACAACAGTGTTTCCATCATATATCAGGAATAATTGCAACCAGTTTGAAAGTTATGGCCAATTCTACGTTCCAGGCAACCTAGGCTTCACTCTAGGGCGTTGCTCCACCAGATCGGATAGTTAGTGCCTTAGAAGTCAACGCCAGAAGCATAAAATACAATATAAATACAACAGTTTTTCCATCGTATAAAACGAATAATTGCAACCAGTATGAAACTTATGGTCATTTCTATTTTCCGAGCAACCTAGGCTTTACCCTAGGGCGTTGCTCCAACAGATTGAATAGTTAGGGCCTAAGAAGTCAACGCCCGAAGCATAAAATGCAATAAAAATACAACAGTGTTTCCATCGTATAAAACCAATAATTCCAACCAGTATGAAACGTATGGTCATTTCTACTTTCCGAGCAAGCTAGGATTCACCCTTGGGCCTTGCTCCAACAGACTGAATAGTTAGGACCTTAGAAGTGAACGCCCGGAACATAAAATGCAATAAAAATACAACAGTGTTTCCATCATATAACAGGAATAATTGCAACCAGTTTGAAAGTGATGGCCAATTCTACGTTCCGGGCAACCTAGGCTTCTCTCTAGGGCGTTGCTCCAACATATTGAATAGATAGGGCCTTTGAAGTCAACCCCAGAGGTTTAAAGTACAATATAAATACAACAGCGATTCCATCGTATAAAACGAATAATTGCAACCAGTGTGAAAGTTATGGTCATTTCTACGTTCCGGGCAACCTAGGCTTCACTCTATGGCGTTCTTCCACCACATCCAATAGCTGCGGCCTCATGAGTCAACGCCTGAAGCATAAAATACAATAAAAATACAACAGTCTTTCCATCCTATAACAGGAATAATTGCAACCCTTGTGAAAGTGATGTTCATTTGTACGTTCCAGGCAACCTAGGCATCACTCTAGGGCGTTGTTCCACCAGATCGAATTGTTAGGGCCTAAGAAGTCAACGCCAGAAGCATAAGATACAATATAAATATAACAGTTTTTCCATCCCATCGAACGAATAATAGCAACCAGTGTGAAAGTTATGGTCATTTCTACGTTCCGTGCAACCTAGGCTTCACGCCTAGGGCGTTGCTCCACCAGATCAAACAGTTAGGGCCTTAGAAGTCAACGCCCGAAGCATAAAATGCAAAATAAATAGAACAGTTTTTCCATTGTATAAAACGAATAATTGCAACCAGTGTAAAAGTTATGGTCATTTCTACGTTCCGGGCAAGCTAGGCTTCACCCTGGGGCGTTGTTCCACCAGATCGAATAGTTATGGCCTAAGAAGTGAACGTCAGAAGCATAAAATACAATATAAATACAACAGTTTTTCCATCATATAAAACAAGTAATTGCAACCATTATGAAAGTAGTGGTCATTTCTACGTTCCGGGCAACCTAGACTACACCCTAGAGCGTTGCTCCAACAGATCTAATAGTTAGTGCCTTAGAAGTCCACGGCCGAAGCATAAAATACAAAATAAATAGAACTGCTTTTCCATCGTATAAAACGAATAATTGCAACCAGTGTGAAAGTTCTGGTCATTTCTACGTTCCGGGCAACCTATGCTTCACTCTAGGGCGTTGCTCCACCAGATCGAATAGTTAGGGCCTTAGAAGTCAACGCCCGAATCATAAAATACAAAATAAATAGAACAGTTTTTCCATTGTATAAAACGAATAATTGCTACCAGTGTGAAAGTTATGTTCATTTCTACGTTTCTGACAGCCTAGGCTTCACTGTAGGGTGTAGTTCCACCAAATCGTATAGGTAGGGCCATAGAAGACAACGCCAGAAGCATAAAATACAATATAAATATAACAGTTTATACACCGTATAAAACGAATAATAGCAACCAGTGTGAAAGTTCTGGTCATTTCTACGTTGCGGGCAACCTAGGCTTCACTCTAGGGCGTTGCTCCACCAGATCGAATAGTTAGGGCCTTAGAAGTCAACGCCCGAAGCATAAAATACAAAGTCAATAGAACACTTTTTCCATTGTATAAAACGAATAATTGCTACCAGTGTGAACGTTATGTTCATTTCTACGTTTCTGACAACCTAGGCTTCACTGTAGGGTGTTGCTCCACCAAATCGAATAGGTAGGGCCATGGAAGTCAATGCCCGAAGCATAAAATACAATAAATATACAAGAGTTTTTCCATCGTATAACAGGAATAATTGCAACCAGTGTGAAAGTGATGGTCATTTCTACGTTCTGGGCAACCTAGGCTTCACTCTAGGGCGTTGCTCCACCAGATCGAATAGTTAGTGCCTTAGAATTCAACGCCAGAAGCATAAAATACAATATCAATACAACAGTTTTTCCATCGTATAAACCGAATAATTGCAACCAGTATGAAAGTTATGGTCATTTCTACTTTCCGGGCAACCTAGGATCCACCCTAGGGCGTTGCTGCAACCGATTGAATAGTTAGGGCCTTAGGAGTCAACGCCCGAAGCATAAAATACAATATAAATAGAACAGTTTTTCCATCGTATAAAACGAATAATTGCTACCGGTGTGAAAGTTATGGTCATTTCTACGTTCCAGGCAACCTAGCCATCACCCTAGGGTGTTGTTCCACCAGATGGAATAGGTAGAGCAAAAGAAGTCAACGCCCGAAGCATAAAATACAAAATAAATAGAACAGTTTTTCCATCGTATAAAACTAATAATTGCAACCAGTGTGAAAGTAATGGGCATTTCTACGTTCCGGGCAACCTAGGCTTCACTCTAGCGCGTTGCTCCACCAGATCGAATAGTTAGGGCCTAAGAAGTGAACGCCAGAAGCATAAAATACAATATAAATACAACAGTCTTTCCATCGTATAAAACGAATAATTGCAACCAGTATGAAAGTTAACGTCATTTCTACTTTGCGGGCAACCTAGGCTTGGCCCTAGGGCGTTGCCCCAACAGATTGAATAGTTAGGGCCTTAGAAGTCAACGCCAGAAGCATAAAATACAATATAAATACAACAGTTTTTCCATCGTATAAAACGAATAATTGCAACCAGTATGAAAGTTATGGTCATTTCTACTTTCCGGGCAACCTAGGCTTCACTCTAGGGCGTTGCTTCAACAGATTGAATAGTTAGGGCCTTAGAAGACAACGCCCGAAGCATAAAATACAAAATAAATAGTACAGTTTTTTCATCGTATAAAACGAATAATTGCTACCGGTGTGAAAGTTATGGTCATTTCTACGTTCCGCGGCAACCTAGGCTTCACCATAGGGCGTTGTTCCACGAGATGGAATAGTTAGGGCATAAGAAGTCATCGCCAGAAACATAAAATACAATATAAATACAACAGCTTTTCAATCGTATAAAACGAGTAATTGCAACCAGTATGAAAGTTAACGTCATTTCTACGTTCCGGGCAACCTAGGCTTCACCCTAGGGCGTTGCTCCAACAGATTGAATAGTTAGGGCCTTAGAAGGCAACGCCCGAAGCATAAAATACAAAACAAATAGTACAGTTTTTTCATCGTATAAAACGAATAATTGCTACCGGTGTGAAAGTTATGGTCATTTCTACGTTCCGGGCAACCTAGGCTTCACCCTAGGGCGTTGCTCCAACAGATTGAACAGTTAGGGCCTTAGAAGTCAACGCCCGAAGCATAAAATACAAAATAAATAGAACAGTTTTTCCATCGTATAAAACGAATAATTGCTACCGATGTGAATGTTATGGTCATATCTACGTTCCGGGCAACCCAGGCATCACCCTAGGGTGTTGTTCCACCAGATGGAATAGTTAGGGCATAAGAAGTCAACGCCCGAAGCATAAAATACAAAATAAATAGTACAGTTTTTTCACCGTATAAAACGAATAATTGCTACCGGTGTGAAAGTTATGGTCATTTCTACGTTCCGGGCAACCTGGGCTTCACCCTAGGGCGTTGCTCCAACAGATTGAACAGTTAGGGCCTTAGAAGTCAACGCCCGAAGCATAAAATACAAAATAAATAGAACAGTTTTTCCATCGTATAAAACGAATAATTGCTACCGATGTGAAAGTTATGGTCATATCTACGTTCCGGGCAACCCAGGCATCACCCTAGGGTGTTGTTCCACCAGATGGAATAGTTAGGGCATAAGAAGTCAACGCCAGAAGCATAAAATACAATTTAAATATATCTGTTTTTCCATCGTATAAAACGAATAATTGCAACCAGTGTGAAAGTTATGGTCATTTCTACGTTCCCGGCAACCTAGGCTTCACCCTAGGGCGTTGTTCCACCAGATCGAATAGTTAGGGCCTAAGAAGTGAACACCAGAAGCATAAAATACAATATAAATACAACAGCTTTACGATCATATAAAACGGGTAATTGCAACCAGTATGAAAGTTGTGGTCATTTCTACTTTCCGGGCAACCTATGCTACACCCTAGGGCGTTGCTTCAACAGATTGAATAGTTAGGGCCTTAGAAGACAACGCCCGAAGCATAAAATACAAAATAAATAGTACAGTTTTTTCATCGTATAAAACGAATAATTGCTACCGGTGTGAAAGTTATGGTCATTTCTACGTTCCGCGGCAACCTAGGCTTCACCATAGGGCGTTGTTCCACGAGATGGAATAGTTAGGGCATAAGAAGTCAACGCCAGAAACATAAAATACAATATAAACACAACAGCTTTTCAATCGTATAAAACGAGTAATTGCAACCAGTATGAAAGTTAACGTCATTTCTACGTTCCGGGCAACCTAGGCTTCACCCTAGGGCGTTGCTCCAACAGATTGAATAGTTAGGGCCTTAGAAGGCAACGCCCGAAGCATAAAATACAAAACAAATAGTACAGTTTTTTCATCGTATAAAACGAATAATTGCTACCGGTGTGAAAGTTATGGTCATTTCTACGTTCCGGGCAACCTAGGCTTCACCCTAGGGCGTTGTTCCACCAGATCGAATGGTTAGGGCCTAAGAAGTGAACACCAGAAGCATAAAATACAATATAAATACAACAGTTTTACGATCATATAAAACGGGTAATTGCAACCAGTATGAAAGTTGTGGTCATTTCTACTTTCCGGGCAACCTATGCTACACCCTAGGGCGTTGCTCCAACAGATTGAATAGTTAGGGCCTTAGAAGTCAATGCCCGAAGCATAAAATGCAATAAAAATACAACAGTCTTTCCATCATATAACCGGAATAATTGCAACCAGTTTGAAGGTGATGGTCATTTCTACGTTCCGGGCAACCTCGGCTTCACTCTAGGGCGTTGCTCCACCAGATCGAATAGTTAGTGCCTTAGAAGTCAACGCCAGAAGCATAAAATACAATATCAATACAACAGTTTTTCCATCGTATAAAACGAATAATTGCAACCAGTATGAAAGTTATGGTCATTTCTACTTTCCGGGCAACCTAGGTTCCACCCTAGGGCGTTGCTGCAACCGATTGAATAGTTAGGGCCTTAGGAGTCAACGCCCGAAGCATAAAATACAATATAAATAGAACAGTCTTTCCATCGTATAAAACGAATAATTGCTACCGGTATGAAAGTTATGGTCATTTCTACGTTCCAGGCAACCTAGGCATCACCCTAGGGTGTTGTTCCACCAGATGGAATAGGTAGAGCATAAGAAGTCAACGCCCGAAGCATAAAATACAAAATAAATAGAACAGTTTTTCCATCGTATAAAACTAATAATTGCAACCAGTGTGAAAGTAAGGGGCATTTCTACGTTCCGGGCAACCTAGGCTTCACTCTAGGGCGTTGCTCCACCAAATCGAATAGCTGCGGCCTTAGAAGTCAACGCCAGAAGCATAAAATACAGTATAAATGCAACAATTTTTCCATTGTATAGCATGACTAATTGCAACCAATGCGAAAGTAACGACCATTTCGACGTTTCGGGCATCCTAGACTTAACTCTGAGGCGTTGCTCCACTAGATCGAAGAGTTAGGGTCTAAGAAGTCAACACCGGAAGCATAAAATACAATTTAAATACAACAGCTTTTCCATCGTAGAAAACGAATAATTGCAACCTGTGTAGGTTATGGACATATCTACGTTCCGGGCAACCTAGGCTTCACTGTAGGGTGTTGCTCCACCAGATCGAATAGGTAGGGCCATAGAAGTCTCCGCCCGAAGCATAAAATGCAATATAAATACAACAGTTTTTCCATCGTGTGAAAGGATTAATTGCAACCAGTTTGAAAGTGATGATCATTTCTACGTTCCGGGCAACCTCGGCTTCACTCTAGGGCGTTGCTCCACCAGATCGAACACTTAGGGCCTAAGAAGTCTACGCCAGAAGCATAAAATACAATATAAATATAACAGTTTTTCCATCGCATAAAACGAATAATTGCTACCAGTGTGAAAGTTCTGGTCATTTCTACGTTCCGGGCAACCTATGCTTCACTTTAGGGCGTTGTTCCACCAAATCGAATAGGTAGGGCCATAGAAGACAACGCCAGAAGCATAAAATACAATATAAATATAACAGTTTATACACCGTATAAAACGAATAATAGCAACCAGTGTGAAAGTTCTGGTCATTTCTACGTTGCGGGCAACCTAGGCTACACTCTAGGGCGTTGCTCCGCCAGATCGAATAGTTAGGGCCTTAGAAGTCAACGCCCGAAGCATAAAATACAAAGTCAATAGAACACTTTTTCCATCGTATAAAACGAATAATTGCTACCAGTGTGAACGTTATGTTCATTTCTACGTTTCTGACAACCTAGGCTTCACTGTAGGGTGTTGCTCCACCAAATCGAATAGGTGGGGCCATGGAAGTCAACGCCCGAAGCATAAAATACAATAAATATACAAGAGTTTTTCCATCGTATAACAGGAATAATTGCAACCAGTGTGAAAGTGATGGTCATTTCTACGTTCTGGGCAACCTAGGCTTCACTCTAGGGCGTCGTTCCACCAGATCGAATAGTTAGGGCCTAAGAAGTCAACGCCAGAAGCATAAAATACAATATAAATATAACAGTTTTTCCATCGTATAAAACGAATAATTGCAACAAGTATGAAAGTTGTGTTTATTTCTACTTTCCTGGCAACCTAGGCTTCACCCTAGGGCGTTGCTCCAACAGATTGAACAGTTAGGGCCTTAGAAGTCAACGCAGGAAGCATAAAATACAAAATAAATAGAACAGTTTTTCCATCGTATAAAACGAATAATTGCTACCGATGTGAAAGTTATGGTCATTTCTACGTTCCGGGCAACGCAGGCATCACCCTAGGGTGTTGTTCCACCAGATGGAATAGTTAGGGCATAAGAAGTCAACGCCAGAAGCATAAAATACAATTTAAATATAACAGTTTTTCCATCGTATAAAACGAATAATTGCAACCAGTGTGAAAGTTATGGTCATTTCTACGTTCCCGGCAACCTAGGCTTCACCCTAGGGCGTTGCTCCACCAGATCGAATAGTTAGGGCCTAAGATGTGAACGCCAGAAGCATAAAATACAATATAAATACAACAGTTTTACGATCATATAAAACGGGTAATTGCAACCAGTATGAGAGTTGTGGTCATTTCTACGTTCCGGGCAACCTAGGCTTCACTCTAGCGCGTTGCTCCACCAGATCGAATAGCTAGGGCCTAAGAAGTGAACGCCAGAAGCATAAAACACAATATAAATACAACAGCCTTTCCATCGTATAAAACGAATAATTGCAACCAGTATGAAAGTTAACGTCATTTCTACTTTGCGGGCAACCTAGGCTTGGCCCTAGGGCGTTGCCCCAACAGATTGAATAGTTAGGGCCTTAGAAGTCAACGCCAGAAGCATAAAATACAATATAAATACAACAGTTTTTCCATCGTATAAAACGAATAATTGCAACCAGTATGAAAGTTATGGTCATTTCTACTTTCCGGGCAACCTAGGCTTCACTCTAGGGCGTTGCTTCAACAGATTGAATAGTTAGGGCCTTAGAAGACAACGCACGAAGCATAAAATACAAAATAAATAGTACAGTTTTTTCATCGTATAAAACGAATAATTGCTACCGGTGTGAAAGTTATGGTCATTTCTACGTTCCGCGGCAACCTAGGCTTCACCATAGGGCGTTGTTCCACGAGATGGAATAGTTAGGGCCTAAGAAGTCAACGCCAGAAGCATAAAATACGATATAAATACCACAGCTTTTCCATCGTATAAAACGAATAATAGCAACCAGTGTGAAGGTTCTGGTCATTTCTTCGTTCCGGGCAACCTAGGCTTCACTCTAGGGCGTTGCTCCACCAGATCGAACACTTAGGGCCTAAGAAGTCTACGCCAGAAGCATAAAATACAATATAAATATAACAGTTTTTCCATCGTATAAAACGAATAATAGCAACCAGTGTGAAACTTCTGGTCATTTCTACGTTCTGGGCAACCTAGGCTTCACTCTAGGGCGTCGTTCCACCAGATCGAATAGTTAGGGCCTAAGAAGTCAACGCCAGAAGCATAAAATACGATATAAATACCACAGCTTTTCCATCGTATAAAACGAATAATAGCAACCAGTGTGAAGGTTCTGGTCATTTCTACGTGCCGGGCAACCTAGGCTTCAAACTAGGGCGTTGCTCCACCAAATCGAATAGCTGCGGCCTTAGAAGTCGACGCCAGAAGCATAAAATACAGTATAAATGCAACAATTTTTCCATTGTATAGCATGACTAATTGCAACCAGTGCGAAAGTAACGACCATTTCGACGTTTCGGGCATCCTAGACTTAACTCTGAGGCGTTGCTCCACTAGATCGAAGAGTTAGGGTCTAAGAAGTCAACACCGGAAGCATAAAATACAATTTAAATATAACAGTTTTTCCATCGTATAAAACGAATAATAGCAACCAGTGTGAAGGTTCTGGTCATTTCTACGTTCCGGGCAACCTCGGCTTCACTCTAGGGCGTTGCTCCACCAGATCGAACACTTAGGGCCTAAGAAGTCTACGCCAGAAGCATAAAATACAATATAAATATAACAGTTTTTCCATCGTATAAAACGAATAATAGCAACCAGTGTGAAACTTCTGGTCATTTCTACGTTCCGGGCAACCCAGGCTTCACCCTGAGGCGTTGTTCCACCAAATGGAATAGTTAGGGCATAAGAAGTCAACGCCAGAAGCATAAAATACAATATAAATATAACAGTTTTTCCATCGTATAAAACGAATAATAGCAACCAGTGTGAAGGTTCTGGTCATTTCTACGTTCCGGGCAACCTATGCTTCACTCTAGGGCGTTGCTCCACCAGATCGAATAGTTAGGGCCTTAGAAGTCAACGCCCGAATCATAAAATACAAAATAAATAGAACAGTTTTTCCATTGTATAAAACGAATAATTGCTATCAGTGTGAAAGTTATGTTCATTTCTACGTTTCTGACAGCCTAGGCTTCACTGTAGGGTGTTGTTCCACCAAATCGAATAGGTAGGGCCATAGAAGACAAGGCCAGAAGCATAAAATACAATATAAATATAACAGTTTATACATCGTATAAAACGAATAATAGCAACCAGTGTGAAAGTTATGGTCATTTCTACGTTCCCGGCAACCTAGGCTTCACCCTAGGGCGTTGCTCCACCAGATCGAATAGTTAGGGCCTAAGATGTGAACGCCAGAAGCATAAAATACAATATAAATACAACAGTTTTACGATCATATAAAACGGGTAATTGCAACCAGTATGAAAGTTGTGGTCATTTCTACTTTCCGGGCAACCTATGCTACACCCTAGGGCGTTGCTCCAACAGATTGAATAGTTAGGGCCTTAGAAGTCAATGCCCGAAGCATAAAATGCAATAAAAGTACAACAGTCTTTCCATCATATAACCGGAATAATTGCAACCAGTTTGAAAGTGATGGTCATTTCTACGTTCCGGGCAACCTAGGCCTCACCCTAGGGCGTTGTTCCACCAGATCGAGTAGTTAGGGCCTAAGAAGTGAACGCCAGAAGCATAAAATACAATATAAATACAACAGTTTTTCCATCATGTAAAACGAGTAATTGCAACCAGTATGAAAGTTGTGGTCATTTCTACGTTCCGGGCGACGTAGGCTACACCCTAGGTCGTTGCTCCAACAGATTGAATAGTTAGGGCCTTAGAAGTCAATGCCCGAAGCATAAAATGCAATAAAAATACAACAGCCTTTCCATCATATAACCGGAATAATTGCAACCAGTTTGAAAGTGATGGTCATTTCTACGTTCCGGGCAACCTCGGCTTCACTCTAGGGCGCTGCTCCACCAGATCGAATAGCTAGTGCCTTAGAAGTCAACGCCAGAAGCATAAAACACAATATCAATACAACAGTTTTTCCATCGTATAAAACGAATAATTGCAACCAGTATGAAAGGCAACCTCATTTCTACTTTCCGGGCAACCTAGGCTTCACCCTAGGGCGTTGCTCCAACAGATAGAGTAGTTAGGGCCTTAGAAGTCAACGCCGGAAGCATAAAATGCAATAAAAATACAACAGTTTTTCCATCGTATAAAAGGATTAATTGCAACCACTTTGAAAGTGATGGTCATTTCTACGTTCCGGGCAACCTAGGCTTCACTCTAGCGCGTTGATCCACCAGATCGAATAGTTAGGGCCTAAGAAGTGAACGCCAGAAGCATAAAATACAATATAAATACAACAGTCTTTCCATCGTATAAAACGAATAATTGCAACCAGTATGAAAGTTAACGTCATTTCTACTTTGCGGGCAACCTAGGCTTGGCCCTAGGGCGTTGCCCCAACAGATTGAATAGTTAGGGCCTTAGAAGTCAACGCCAGAAGCATAAAATACAATATAAATACAACAGTTTTTCCATCGTATAAAACGAATAATTGCATCCAGTATGAAAGTTATGGTCATTTCTACTTTCCGGGCAACCTAGGCTTCACTCTAGGGCGTTGCTTCAACAGATTGAATAGATAGGGCCTTAGAAGACAACGCCCGAAGCATAAAATACAAAATAAATAGTACAGTTTTTTCATCGTATAAAACGAATAATTGCTACCGGTGTGAAAGTTATGGTCATTTCTACGTTCCGCGGCAACCTAGGCTTCACCATAGGGCGTTGTTCCACGAGATGGAATAGTTAGGGCATAAGAAGTCAACGCCAGAAGCATAAAATACAATATAAATACAACAGCTTTTCAATCGTATAAAACGAGTAATTGCAACCAGTATGAAAGTTAACGTCATTTCTACGTTCCGGGCAACCTAGGCTTCACCCTAGGGCGTTGCTCCAACAGATTGAATAGTTAGGGCCTTAGAAGGCAACGCCCGAAGCATAAAATACAAAATAAATAGTACAGTTTTTCTATCGTATAAAACGAATAATTGCAACCAGTATGAAAGTTGTGGTCATTTCTACTTTCCGGGCAACCTATGCTACACCCTAGGGCGTTGCTCCAACAGATTGAATAGTTAGGGCCTTAGAAGTCAACGCCCGAAGCATAAAATACAAAATAAATAGAACAGTTTTTCCATCGTATAAAACGAATAATTGCTACCGATGTGAAAGTTATGGTCATATCTACGTTCCGGCCAACCCAGGCATCACCCTAGGGTGTTGTTCCACCAGATGGAATAGTTAGGGCATAAGAAGTCAACGCCCGAAGCATAAAATACAAAATAAATAGTACAGTTTTTTCATCGTATAAAACGAATAATTGCTACCGGTGTGAAAGTTATGGTCATTTCTACGTTCCGCGCAACCTAGGCTTCACCCTAGGGCGTTGCTCCAACAGATTGAACAGTTAGGGCCTTAGAAGTCAACGCCCGAAGCATAAAATACAAAATAAATAGAACAGTTTTTCCATCGTATAAAACGAATAATTGCTACCGATGTGAAAGTTATGGTCATATCTACGTTCCGGGCAACCTAGGCTTCACTCTAGGGCGTTGCTCCACCAAATCGAATAGCTGCGGCCTTAGAAGTCGACGCCAGAAGCATAAAGTACAGTATAAATGCAACAATTTTTCCATTGTATAGCATGACTAATTGCAACCAGTGCGAAAGTAACGACCATTTCGACGTTTCGGGCATCCTAGACTTAACTCTGAGGCGTTGCTCCACTAGATCGAAGAGTTAGGGTCTAAGAAGTCAACACCGGAAGCATAAAATACAATTTAAATACAACAGCTTTTCCATCGTAGAAAACGAATAATTGCAACCTGTGTAGGTTATGGACATATCTACGTTCCGGGCAACCTAGGCTTCACTGTAGGGTGTTGCTCCACCAGATCGAATAGGTAGGGCCATAGAAGTCTCCGCCCGAAGCATAAAATGCAATATAAATACAACAGTTTTTCCATCGTGTAAAAGGATTAATAGCAACCAGTTTGAAAGTGATGATTATTTCTACGTTCCGGGCAACCTCGGCTTCACTCTAGGGCGTTGCTCCACCAGATCGAACACTTAGGGCCTTAGAAGTCAACGCCCGAATCATAAAATACAAAATAAATAGAACAGTTTTTCCATTGTATAAAACGAATAATTGCTACCAGTGTAAAAGTTATGGTCATTTCTACGTTCCGGGCAACCTAGGCCTCACCCTAGGGCGTTGTTCCACCAGATCGAATAGTTAGGGCCTAAGAAGTGAACGCCAGAAGCATAAAATACAATATAAATACAACAGTTTTTCCATCATATAAAACGAGTAATTGCAACCAGTATGAAAGTTGTGGTCATTTCTACGTTCCGGGCGACGTAGGCTACACCCTAGGTCGTTGCTCCAACAGATTGAATAGTTAGGGCCTTAGAAGTCAATGCCCGAAGCATAAAATGCAATAAAAATACAACAGTCTTTCCATCATATAACCGGAATAATTGCAACCAGTTTGAAAGTGATGGTCATTTCTACGTTCCGGGCAACCTAGGCTTCACTCTAGCGCGTTGCTCCACCAGATCGAATAGTTAGGGCCTAAGAAGTGAACGCCAGAAGCATAAAATACAATATAAATACAACAGTCTTTCCATCGTATAAAACGAATAATTGCAACCAGAATGAAAGTTAACGTCACTTCTACGTTCCGGGCAACCTAGGCTTCACCCTAGGGCGTTGCTCCAACAGATTGAATAGTTAGGGCCTTAGAAGTCAACGCCCGAAGCATAAAATACAAAATAAATAGAACAGTTTTTCCATCGTATAAAACGAATAATTGCTACCGATGTGAAAGTTATGGTCATATCTACGTTCCGGCCAACCCAGGCATCACCCTAGGGTGTTGTTCCACCAGATGGAATAGTTAGGGCATAAGAAGTCAACGCCCGAAGCATAAAATACAAAATAAATAGTACAGTTTTTTCATCGTATAAAACGAATAATTGCTACCGGTGTGAAAGTTATGGTCATTTCTACGTTCCAGGCAACCTAGGCATCACCCTAGGGTGTTGTTCCACCAGATGGAATAGGTAGAGCATAAGAAGTCAACGCCCGAAGCATAAAATACAAAATAAATAGAACAGTTTTTCCATCGTATAAAACTAATAATTGCAACCAGTGTGAAAGTAATGGGCATTTCTACGTTCCGGGCAACCTAGGCTTCACTCTAGGGCGTTGCTCCACCAAATCGAATAGCTGCGGCCATAGAAGTCGACGCCAGAAGCATAAAGTACAGTATAAATGCAACAATTTTTCCATTGTATAGCATGACTAATTGCAACCAGTGCGAAAGTAACGACCATTTCGACGTTTCGGGCATCCTAGACTTAACTCTGAGGCGTTGCTCCACTAGATCGAAGAGTTAGGGTCTAAGAAGTCAACACCGGAAGCATAAAATACAATTTAAATACAACAGCTTTTCCATCGTAGAAAACGAATAATTGCAACCTGTGTAGGTTATGGACATATCTACGTTCCGGGCAACCTAGGCTTCACTGTAGGGTGTTGCTCCACCAGATCGAATAGGCAGGGCCATAGAAGTCTCCGCCCGAAGCATAAAATGCAATATAAATACAACAGTTTTTCCATCGTGTAAAAGGATTAATTGCAACCAGTTTGAAAGTGATGATCATTTCTACGTTCCGGGCAACCTCGGCTTCACTCTAGGGCGTTGCTCCACCAGATCGAACACTTAGGGCCTTAGAAGTCAACGCCCGAATCATAAAATACAAAATAAATAGAACAGTTTTTCCATTGTATAAAACGAATAATTGCTATCAGTGTGAAAGTTATGTTCATTTCTACGTTTCTGACAGCCTAGGCTTCACTGTAGGGTGTTGTTCCACCAAATCGAATAGGTAGGGCCATAGAAGACAAGGCCAGAAGCATAAAATACAATATAAATATAACAGTTTATACACCGTATAAAACGAATAATAGCAACCAGTGTGAAAGTTATGGTCATTTCTACGTTCCCGGCAACCTAGGCTTCACCCTAGGGCGTTGCTCCACCAGATCGAATAGTTAGGGCCTAAGATGTGAACGCCAGAAGCATAAAATACAATATAAATACAACAGTTTTACGATCATATAAAACGGGTAATTGCAACCAGTATGAAAGTTGTGGTCATTTCTACTTTCCGGGCAACCTATGCTACACCCTAGGGCGTTGCTCCAACAGATTGAATAGTTAGGGCCTTAGAAGTCAATGCCCGAAGCATAAAATGCAATAAAAATACAACAGTCTTTCCATCATATAACCGGAATAATTGCAACCAGTTTGAAAGTGATGGTCATTTCTACGTTCCGGGCAACCTCGGCTTCACTCTAGGGCGTTGCTTTACCAGATCGAATAGTTAGTGCCTTAGAAGTCTACGCCAGAAGCATAAAATACAATATAAATATAACAGTCTTTCCATCGTATAGAACGAATAATAGCAATCAGTGTGAAAGTTATGATCATTTCTACGTTCCGGGCAACCTAGGCTTCACTCTAGGGCGTTGCTCCACCAGATCCAACAGTTAGGGCCTTAGAAGTCAACGCCCGAAGAATAAAATACAAAATAAATAGAACAGTTTTTCCATTGTATAAAACGAATAATTGCTACCAGTGTAAAAGTTATGGTCATTTCTACGTTCCGGGCAACCTAGGCCTCACCCTAGGGCGTTGTTCCACCAGATCGAATAGTTAGGGCCTAAGAAGTGAACGCCAGAAGCATAAAATACAATATAAATACAACAGTTTTTCCATCATATAAAACGAGTAATTGCAACCAGTATGAAAGTTGTGGTCATTTCTACGTTCCGGGCGACGTAGGCTACACCCTAGGTCGTTGCTCCAACAGATTGAATAGTTAGGGCCTTAGAAGTCAATGCCCGAAGCATAAAATGCAATAAAAATACAACAGTCTTTCCATCATATAACCGGAATAATTGCAACCAGTTTGAAAGTGATGGTCATTTCTACGTTCCGGGCAACCTCGGCTTCACTCTAGGGCGCTGCTCCACCAGATCGAATAGCTAGTGCCTTAGAAGTCAACGCCAGAAGCATAAAACACAATATCAATACAACAGTTTTTCCATCGTATAAAACGAATAATTGCAACCAGTATGAAAGGCAACCTCATTTCTACTTTCCGGGCAACCTAGGCTTCACCCTAGGGCGTTGCTCCGACAGATAGAATAGTTAGGGCCTTAGAAGTCAACGCCGGAAGCATAAAATGCAATAAAAATACAACAGTTTTTCCATCGTATAAAAGGATTAATTGCAACCACTTTGAAAGTGATGGTCATTTCTACGTTCCGGGCAACCTAGGCTTCACTCTAGCGCGTTGCTCCACCAGATCGAATAGTTAGGGCCTAAGAAGTGAACGCCAGAAGCATAAAATACAATATAAATACAACAGTCTTTCCATCGTATAAAACGAATAATTGCAACCAGTATGAAAGTTAACGTCATTTCTACTTTGCGGGCAACCTAGGCTTGGCCCTAGGGCGTTGCCCCAACAGATTGAATAGTTAGGGCCTTAGAAGTCAACGCCAGAAGCATAAAATACAATATAAATACAACAGTTTTTCCATCGTATAAAACGAATAATTGCAACCAGTATGAAAGTTATGGTCATTTCTACTTTCCGGGCAACCTAGGCTTCACTCTAGGGCGTTGCTTCAACAGATTGAATAGTTAGGGCCTTAGAAGACAACGCCCGAAGCATAAAATACAAAATAAATAGTACAGTTTTTTCATCGTATAAAACGAATAATTGCTACCGGTGTGAAAGTTATGGTCATTTCTACGTTCCGCGGCAACCTAGGCTTCACCATAGGGCGTTGTTCCACGAGATGGAATAGTTAGGGCATAAGAAGTCAACGCCAGAAGCATAAAATACAATATAGATACAACAGCTTTTCAATCGTATAAAACGAGTAATTGCAACCAGTATGAAAGTTAACGTCATTTCTACGTTCCGGGCAACCTAGGCTTCACCCTAGGGCGTTGCTCCAACAGATTGAATAGTTAAGGCCTTAGAAGGCAACGCCCGAAGCATAAAATACAAAATAAATAGTACAGTTTTTTCATCGTATAAAACGAATAATTGCTACCGGTGAGAAAGTTATGGTCATTTCTACGTTCCGGGCAACCTAGGCTTCACCCTAGGGCGTTGCTCCAACAGATTGAACAGTTAGGGCCTTAGAAGTCAACGCCCGAAGCATAAAATACAAAATAAATAGAACGGTTTTTCCATCGTATAAAACGAATAATTGCTACCGATGTGAAAGTTATGGTCATATCTACGTTCCGGGCAACCCAGGCATCACCCTAGGGTGTTGTTCCACCAGATGGAATAGTTAGGGCATAAGAAGTCAACGCCCGAAGCATAAAATACAAAATAAATGGTACAGTTTTTTCATCGTATAAAACGAATAATTGCTACCGGTGTGAAAGTTATGGTCATTTCTACGTTCCGGGCAACCTAGGCTTCACCCTAGGGCGTTGCTCCAACAGATTGAACAGTTAGGGCCTTAGAAGTCAACGCCCGAAGCATAAAATACAAAATAAATAGAACAGTTTTTCCATCGTATAAAACGAATAATTGCTACCGATGTGAAAGTTATGGTCATATTTACGTTCCGGGCAACCCAGGCATCACCCTAGGGTGTTTTTCCACCAGATGGAATAGTTAGAGCATAAGAAGTCAACGCCAGAAGCATAAAATACAATTTAAATATAACAGTTTTTCCATCGTATAAAACGAATAATTGCAACCAGTGTGAAAGTTATGGTCATGTCTACGTTCCCGGCAACCTAGGCTTCACCCTAGGGCGTTGTTCCACCAGATCGAATAGTTAGGGCCTAAGAAGTGAACACCAGAAGCATAAAATACAATATAAATACAACAGTTTTACGATCATATAAAACGGGTAATTGCAACCAGTTTGAAAGTGATGGTCATTTCTACGTTCCGGGCAACCTAGGCCTCACTCTAGGGCGTTGCACCACCAGATCGAATAGTTAGGGCCTTAGAAGTCAACGCCCGAAGCATAAACTACAAAATAAATAGAACAGTTTTTCCATCGTATAAAACGAATAATTACAACAAGTATGAAAGTTGTGGTTATTTCTACTTTCCGGGCAACCTAGACTTCACCCTAGGGCGTTGCTCCAACAGATTGAATAGTTAGGGCCTTAGAAGTCAACGCCCGAAGCATAAAATACAAAATAAATAGAACAGTTTTTCCATCGTATAAAACGAATAATTGCTACCGGTGTGAAAGTTATGGTCATTTCTACGTTCCGGGCAACCCAGGCTTCGCCCTGAGGCGTTGTTCCACCAAGTGGAATAGTTAGGGCATAAGAAGTCAACGCCCGAAGCATAAAATACAAAATAAATAGAACAGTTTTTCCATCGTATAAAACGAATAATTGCTACCGGTGTGAAAGTTATGGTCATTTCTACGTTCCGGGCAACCCAGGCTTCACCCTGAGGCGTTGTTCCACCAAATGGAATAGTTAGGGCATAAGAAGTCAACGCCAGAAGCATAAAATACAATATAAATATAACAGTTTTTCCATCGTATAAAACGAATAATTGCAACAAGTATGAAAGTTATGGTCATTTCTACGTTCCGGGCAACCTAGGCTTCACTCTAGGGCGTTGCTCCACCAGATCCAACAGTTAGGGCCTTAGAAGTCAACGCCCGAAGAATAAAATACAAAATAAATAGAACAGTTTTTCCATTGTATAAAATGAATAATTGCTACCAGTGTAAAAGTTATGGTCATTTCTACGTTCCGGGCAACCTAGGCCTCACCCTAGGGCGTTGTTCCACCAGATCGAATAGTTAGGGCCTAAGAAGTGAACGCCAGAAGCATAAAATACAATATAAATACAACAGTTTTTCCATCATATAAAACGAGTAATTGCAACCAGTATGAAAGTTGTGGTCATTTCTACGTTCCGGGCGACGTAGGCTACACCCTAGGTCGTTGCTCCAACAGATTGAATAGTTAGGGCCTTAGCAGTCAATGCCCGAAGCATAAAATGCAATAAAAATACAACAGTCTTTCCATCATATAACCGGAATAATTGCAACCAGTTTGAAAGTGATGGTCATTTCTACGTTCCGGGCAACCTCGGCTTCACTCTAGGGCGTTGCTCCACCAGATAGTATAGCTAGTGCCTTAGAAGTCAACGCCAGAAGCATAAAACACAATATCAATACAACAGTTTTTCCATCGTATAAAAGAATAATTGCAACCAGTATGAAAGGCAACCTCATTTCTACTTTCCGGGCAACCTAGGCTTCACCCTAGGGCGTTGCTCCAACAGATAGAATAGTTAGGGCCTTAGAAGTCAACGCCGGAAGCATAAAATGCAATAAAAATACAACAGTTTTTCCATCGTATAAAAGGATTAATTGCAACCACTTTGAAAGTGATGGTCATTTCTACGTTCCGGGCAACCTAGGCTTCACTCTAGCGCGTTGCTCCACCAGATCGAATAGTTAGGGCCTAAGAAGTGAACGCCAGAAGCATAAAATACAATATAAATACAACAGTCTTTCCATCGTATAAAACGAATAATTGCAACCAGTATGAAAGTTAACGTCATTTCTACTTTGCGGGCAACCTAGGCTAGGCCATAGGGCGTTGCCCCAACAGATTGAATAGTTAGGGCCTCAGAAGTCAACGCCAGAAGCATAAAATACAATATAAACACAACAGTTTTTCCAACGTATAAAACGAATAATTGCAACCAGTATGAAAGTTATGGTCATTTCTACTTTCCGGGCAACCTAGGCTTCACTCTATGGCGTTGCTTCAACACATTGAATAGTTAGGGCCTTAGAAGACAACGCCCGAAGCATAAAATACAAAATAAATAGTACAGTTTTTTCATAGTATAAAACGAATAATTGCTACCGGTGTGAAAGTTATGGTCATTTCTACGTTCCGCGGCAACCTAGGCTTCACCATAGGGCGTTGTTCCACGAGATGGAATAGTTAGGGCATAAGAAGTCAACGCCAGAAGCATAAAATACAATATAAATACAACAGCTTTTCAATCGTATAAAACGAGTAATTGCAACCAGTATGAAAGTTAACGTCATTTCTACGTTCCGGGCAACCTAGGCTTCACCCTAGGGCGTTGCTCCAACAGATTGAATAGTTAGGGCCTTAGAAGGCAACGCCCGTAGCATAAAATACAAAATAAATAGTACAGTTTTTTCATCGTATAAAACGAATAATTGCTACCGGTGTGAAAGTTATGGTCATTTCTACGTTCCGGGCAACCTAGGCTTCACCCTAGGGCGTTGCTCCAACAGATTGAACAGTTAGGGCCTTAGAAGTCAACGCCAGAAGCATAAAATACAATTTAAATATAACAGTTTTTCCATCGTATAAAACGAATAATTGCTACCGATGTGAAAGTTATGGTCATATCTACGTTCCGGGCAACCCAGGCATCACCCTAGGGTGTTGTTCCACCAGACGGAATAGTTAGGGCATAAGAAGTCAACGCCAGAAGCATAAAATACAATTTAAATATAACAGTTTTTCCATCGTATAAAACGAATAATTGCAACCAGTGTGAAAGTTATGGTCATGTCTACGTTCCCGGCAACCTAGGCTTCACCCTAGGGCGTTGTTCCACCAGATCGAATAGTTAGGGCCTAAGAAGTGAACACCAGAAGCATAAAATACAATATAAATACAACAGTTTTACGATCATATAAAACGGGTAATTGCAACCAGTATGAAAGTTGTGGTCATTTCTACTTTCCGGGCAACCTATGCTACACCCTAGGGCGTTGCTCCAACAGATTGAATAGTTAGGGCCTTAGAAGTCAATGCCCGAAGCATAAAATGCAATAAAAATACAACAGTCTTTCCATCATATAAAACGAATAATTGCAACCAGTATGAAAGTTATGGTCATTTCTACTTTCCGGGCAACCTAGGTTCCACCCTAGGGCGTTGCTGCAACCGATTGAATAGTTAGGGCCTTAGGAGTCAACGCCCGAAGCATAAAATAGAATATAAATAGAACAGTTTTTCCATCGTATAAAACGAATAATTGCAACCAGTTTGAAAGTGATGGTCATTTCTACGTTCCGGGCAACCTCGGCTTCACTCTAGGGCGTTGCTCCACCAGATCGAATAGTTAGGGCCTCAGAAGTCAATGCCCGAAGCATAAAATACAAAATAAATAGAACAGTTTTTCGATTAAATAAAACGAATAATAGTAACCAGTGTGAAAATTATGGTCATTTCTACGTTCCGGGCAACCTAGGCCTCACTCTAGGGCGTTGCACCACCAGATCGAATAGTTAGGGCCTTAGAAGTCAACGCCCGAAGCATAAACTACAAAATAAATAGAACAGTTTTTCCATTGTATAAAACGAAGAATTGCTACCAGTGTGAAAGTTATGGTCATTTCTACGTGCCGGGCAACCTAGGCTTCACTCTAGGGCGTTGCTCCACCAGATCGAATAGTTAGGGCCTTAGAAGTCAACGCCAGAGGCATAAAATACAATAAAGATGCAACAGTTTTTCCATCGTATAAAACGAATAATTGAAACCAGTGTGAAAGTGATGGTCATTTCTACTTTCCGGGCGACCTAGGCTTCACTCTAGGGCGTTGTTCCACCAGATCGAAAAGTTAGAGCCTAAGAAGTCAACGCCAGAAGCATAAAATACAATTTAAATATAACAGTTTTTCCATCGTATAAAACGAATAATTGCTACCGATGTGAAAGTTATGGTCATATCTACGTTCCGGGCAACCCAGGCATCACCCTAGGGTGTTGTTCCACCAGATGGAATAGTTAGGGCATAAGAAGTCAACGGCCGAAGCATAAAATATAAAATAAATAGTACAGTTTTTTCATCGTATAAAACGAATAATTGCTACCGGTGTGAAAGTTAACGTCATTTCTACGTTCCGGGCAACCTAGGCTTCACCCTAGGGCGTTGCTCCAACAGATTGAATAGTTAGGGCCTTAGAAGGCAACGCCCGTAGCATAAAATACAAAATAAATAGTACAGTTTTTTCATCGTATAAAACGAATAATTGCTACCGGTGTGAAAGTTATGGTCATTTCTACGTTCCGGGCAACCTAGGCTTCACCCTAGGGCGTTGCTCCAACAGATTGAACAGTTAGGGCCTTAGAAGTCAACGCCAGAAGCATAAAATACAATTTAAATATAACAGTTTTTCCATCGTATAAAACGAATAATTGCTACCGATGTGAAAGTTATGGTCATATCTACGTTCCGGGCAACCCAGGCATCACCCTAGGGTGTTGTTCCACCAGATGGAATAGTTAGGGCATAAGAAGTCAAAGGCCGAAGCATAAAATATAAAATAAATAGTACAGTTTTTTCATCGTATAAAACGAATAATTGCTACCGGTGTGAAAGTTATGGTCATTTCTACGTTCCGCTCAACCTAGGCTTCACCCTAGGGCGTTGCTCCAACAGATTGAACAGTTAGGGCCTTAGAAGTCAACGCCCGAAGCATAAAATACAAAATAAATAGAACAGTTTTTCCATCGTATAAAACGAATAATTGCTACCGATGTGAAAGTTATGGTCATATCTACGTTCCGGGCAACCCAGGCATCACCCTAGGGTGTTGTTCCACCAGACGGAATAGTTAGGGCATAAGAAGTCAACGCCAGAAGCATAAAATACAATTTAAATATAACAGTTTTTCCATCGTATAAAACGAATAATTGCAACCAGTGTGAAAGTTATGGTCATGTCTACGTTCCCGGCAACCTAGGCTTCACCCTAGGGCGTTGTTCCACCAGATCGAATAGTTAGGGCCTAAGAAGTGAACACCAGAAGCATAAAATACAATATAAATACAACAGTTTTACGATCATATAAAACGGGTAATTGCAACCAGTATGAAAGTTGTGGTCATTTCTACTTTCCGGGCAACCTATGCTACACCCTAGGGCGTTGCTCCAACAGATTGAATAGTTAGGGCCTTAGAAGTCAATGCCCGAAGCATAAAATGCAATAAAAATACAACAGTCTTTCCATCATATAAAACGAATAATTGCAACCAGTATGAAAGTTATGGTCATTTCTACTTTCCGGGCAACCTAGGTTCCACCCTAGGGCGTTGCTGCAACCGATTGAATAGTTAGGGCCTTAGGAGTCAACGCCCGAAGCATAAAATAGAATATAAATAGAACAGTTTTTCCATCGTATAAAACGAATAATTGCAACCAGTTTGAAAGTGATGGTCATTTCTACGTTCCGGGCAACCTCGGCTTCACTCTAGGGCGTTGCTCCACCAGATCGAATAGTTAGGGCCTCAGAAGTCAATGCCCGAAGCATAAAATACAAAATAAATAGAACAGTTTTTCGATTAAATAAAACGAATAATAGTAACCAGTGTGAAAATTATGGTCATTTCTACGTTCCGGGCAACCTAGGCCTCACTCTAGGGCGTTGCACCACCAGATCGAATAGTTAGGGCCTTAGAAGTCAACGCCCGAAGCATAAACTACAAAATAAATAGAACAGTTTTTCCATTGTATAAAACGAAGAATTGCTACCAGTGTGAAAGTTATGGTCATTTCTACGTGCCGGGCAACCTAGGCTTCACTCTAGGGCGTTGCTCCACCAGATCGAATAGTTAGGGCCTTAGAAGTCAACGCCAGAGGCATAAAATACAATAAAGATGCAACAGTTTTTCCATCGTATAAAACGAATAATTGAAACCAGTGTGAAAGTGATGGTCATTTCTACTTTCCGGGCGACCTAGGCTTCACTCTAGGATGTTGTTCCACCAGATCGAAAAGTTAGAGCCTAAGAAGTCAACGCCAGAAGCATAAAATACAATATAAATATAACAGTTTTTCCATCGTATAAAACGAATAATAGCAACCAGTGTGAAGGTTCTGGTCATTTCTACGTTCTGGGCAACCTAGGCTTCACTCTAGGGCGTTGCTCCACCAGATGGAATAGTTAGGGCCTTAGAAGTCAACGCCCGAAGCATAAAATACAAAATAAATAGAACAGTTTTTCCATCGTATAAAACGAATAATTGCTACCGGTGTGAAAGTTATGGTCATTTCTACGTTCCGGGCAACCCAGGCTTCACCCTAAGGCGTTGTTCCACCAAATGGAATAGTTAGGGCATAAGAAGTGAACGCCAGAAGCATAAAATACAATATAAATATAACAGTTTTTCCATCGTATAAAACTAATAATTGCAACAAGTAAGAAAGTTGTGGTTATTTCTACTTTCCAGGCAACCTAGGATCCACCCTAGGGCGTTGCTGCAACCGATTGAATAGTTAGGGCCTTAGGAGTCAACGCCCGAAGCATAAAATACAATATAAATAGAACAGTTTTTCCATCGTATAAAACGAATAATAGCAACCAGTGTGAAAGTTATGGTCACTTCTACGTTCCGGCCAATCTAGGCTTCACTCTAGGGCGTTGCTCCACCAGATCAAATAGTTAGGGCCTTAGAAGCCAACGCCCGAAGCATTAAATACAGAATAAATAGAACAGCTTTTCCATTGTATAAAACGAATAATTGCTACCAGTGTGAAAGTTATGGTCATTTCTACTTTCCGGGCAACCTACGCTTCACCCTAGGACGTTGTTCCACCAGACCGAATAGTTAGGGCCACAGAAGTGAATGCCAGAAGCATAAAATACAATATGAATACAACAGTTTTTCCATCGTATAAAACGAATATTTGCAACCAGTGTGAAAGTAATGGTCATTTCTACGTTCCGGGCAACATAGGCTTCACTCTAGGGCGTTCCTCCACCAGATCGAACAGGTAGTGCCTTAGAAGTCAAAGCCCGAAGCATAAAATACAAAATAAACAGAACAGTCTTTCCATTGTATAAAACGAATAATTAAAATAAATAATTATAAAAATAACGCTTCTGGCGTTGAATTCGAAGTCCCTAAGTATTCGATCTCGTGGAGCAACGCCCTAGCGTGAAGCTTAGGTTGCCCGGAACGTAGAAATGATCATTACTTCCACACTTGTTGCAATTATTTGTTTTATATGATGGAAAAGCTGTTGTATTTATATCGTATTTTATGTTTCTGGCGCTGACTTCTAAGGACCTAACTATTCGATCTGGTGGAGCAACGCCCTAGAGTGAAGCCTAGGTTGCTCGGAATGTAGAAATGACCATAACCTTCACACTGGTTGCAATTATTCGTTTTATACGATGGAAAAGCTGATGCACCTTTATCGTATTTTATGCTTCTGGCGTTGACTTCTAAGGCCCCAGCTCTTCGATCTGGTGGAGCAACGACCTAGACTTACGCCTAGGTTGCCCGGAATGTAGAAATGACCAGTACTTTCACACTGGATGCAGTTATTCCTGTTATACAATGGAAAAAATGTTGCATCTCTATTGTATTTTATGCTTTTGGCGTTGACTTCTTAGGCACTAACTATTCGATCTGGTGGAGCAACGCAATAGAGTGAAGCCTAGGTTGCCCGGAACGTAGAATTGGCCATCACTTTCAAACTAGTTGCAATTATTCCTGTTATATGATGGATACACTGTTGTATTTTTATTGCATTTTATGCTTCGGGCGTTGACTTCTAAGGCCCTAACTATTCAATCTGTTGGAGCAACGCCCTAGGGTGAAGCCTAGCTTGCTCGGAAAGTAGAAATGACCATAAGTTTCATACTGGTTGCAATTATTCGTTTTATACGATGGAAAAGCTGTTGTATTTATATCGTATTTTATGCTCTTGGCGTTGACTTCTTAGGCACTAACTATTCGATCTGATGGAGCAACGCCCTAGAGTGAAGCCTAGGGTGCCCGGAACATAGAAATGACCATCACTTTCAAACTGGTTGCTTTATTCCTGTTATATGATGGAAAAACTGTTTAATTTTTATTGCATTTTATGTTTCGGGCGTTGACTTCTAAGGCCCTAACTATTAGATCTGTTGGAGCAACGACCTAGGGTGAAGCCTAGGTTACCCGGAAAGTAAAAATGACCATAACTTTCATACTGGTTGCTATTATTCGTTTTATACGATGGAAAAACTGTTGTATTTGTATTGTATTTTATGCTTCTGGCGTTCACTTCTAAGGCCCTAACTATTCCGTCTGGTGGAACAACGCCCTAGGGTGAAGCCTAGGTTGCCCGGAACGTAGAAACGACCATCACTTTCACACTGGTAGCAATTATTCGTTTTATACGATGGAAAAGCTGTTGTATTTATATTGTATTGTATGCTTCTGGCGATGACTTCTAAGGCCGTAGCTATTAGATGTGGTGGAGCAACGCCATAGAGTGGCGCCTAGGTTGCCCGGAACGTAGAAATGACCATCACTTTCACACTGGTTGCAATTATTCCTGTTATACGATGGAAAAGCTGTAGTATTTATATCGTATTTTATGCTTTTGGCGTTGACTTCATAGGCCCTAACTATTCCATCTGGTGGAACAACGACCTAGGGTGAAGCGTAGGTTGCCCGGAACGTAGAAATCTCCATTACATTCACACTGGTTGCAATTATTCCTGTTATGACCATTACTTTCACACTGTTTCCAATTATTCATTTTATACGATGTAAAAGCTGTTGTATTTATATTGTATTTAATGCTTCTGCCGTTGACTTCTAAGTCCGTAACAATTAGATGTGGTGGAGCAACGCCCTAGACTGAAACCTAGGTTGACCGGAACGTAGAAATGACCTTTACTTTCACACTGCTTGCAATTATTCGTTTTATACGATGAAAAAACTGTTGTATTTATATTGTATTTTATGCTTCTGGCGTTGACTTCTTAGGTCCAAACTATTCGGTCTGGTGGAGCAACGCCCTAGAGTGAAGCCTAGTTTGCCCGGATCGTAGAAATGACCAGTACTTTCACACAGGTTGCAATTATTCCTGTTATACAATGGAAAGATTGTTGTATTTTCATTGTATTTTATGATTCGGGCATTGACTTCTCAGGCCCTAACTGTTCGATCTGGTGGAACAACGCCCTGGAGTGAAACCTGGGTTGCCCGGATCGTAAAAATGACCATCACTTTCACCCTGGTTACAATTATTCGCTTTATACGATGGAAAAACTGTTGTATTTATATTGTATTATATGCTTCTGGCGTTGACTTCTCAGGCCCTAACTATTCGATCTGGCCGAGCAACGCCCTAGAGTGAAGCCTAGGTCACCCGGACCGTAGAAATGACCATTACTTTCACACTGGTTGCCATTATTCGTTTTATACGATGGAAAAACTGTTATATTTATTTTGTATTTGGTGCTTCTGGCGTTGACTTCTTAGGCCTTAACTATCCGATCTGGTGCAGCAGCACCATAGAGTGAATCCTAGGGCGCCCGGAAAGTAGAAATGAACATTACCTTCACACTGGTTGCAATTATTCGTTTTATACGATAGAAAAACTGTTGTATTTATTATGTATTTTATGCTTCTGACGTTGAATTCTAAGGCCGTAGCTAATCGATGTGGTGGAGCAACGCCCTAGGGTGAAGTCTAGGTTGCCCGGAACCTAGAAATGACCATTACTTTCACACTGGCTGCAATTATTCGTTTTATACGATGGAAAAACCGTTGTATTTATTATGTATTTGGTGCTCCTAGCGTTGACTTCTTAGGCCATAACTATTCCGTCTGGTGGAGCAACGCCATAGAGTGAAACGTAGGTTGCCCGGATCGTAGAAATGACCATTATATTCACACTAGTTGCAATTAATCCTGTTATACGATGGAAAAACTGTTTTATTTTTATTGTATTTTATGCTTCTGGCGTTGAATTCTAAGTCCCTAGCTATTCGATCTGGTGGAGCAACGCCATAGAGTGAAACGTAGGTTGCCCGGAACGTAGAAATGACCATTACTTTCACACTGTTTTCAGTTATTCATTTTATACGATGGAGAAGCTGTTGTATTTATATTGCCTTTTATGCTTCTGGCGTTGACTTCTAAGGCCGTAGCTGTTAGATGTGATGGAGCAACGCCCTAGTGTGACGCCTAGGTTGCTCGGAACGTAGAAATGACCATTACTTTCACAATGTTTGCAATTATTCATTTTATACGATGGAAAAACTCTTGTATATTTATTGTATTTTATGCTTCTGGGGTTCACTTCTTAGGCCCTAACTATTCGATCTGGTGGAACAACGCCCTAGAGTGAAGCCCAGGTTGCCCGGAACGTAGAACCGGCCATCACTTTCACACTGGTTGCATTTATTCCTGTTACAGGATGGAAAACCTGTTGTATTTATAATGTATTTTATGCTCCTGGCGTTGACTTCTTAGGCACTAACTATTCGATGTGGTGGAGCAACGACCTACAGTGAAGCCTAGGTTGCCCGGAACGTAGATATGACCATAACCTTCACTCGGGTTGCAATTATTCGTTTTATATGATGTAAAGGCTGTTGTTTTTATTTTGTAGTTTATGCTTCTGGCGTTGACTTCTAAGGCCCTGACTCTTCGATCTGGTGGAACAACGCCCTAGTGTGACGCCTAGGTTGCTCGGAACGTAGAAATGACCATTACTTTCACACTGTTTGTAAATATACATTATATACGATGGAAAAGCTGTTGTATTTATATTGTATTTTATGCTTCTGGCGTTGACTTCTTAGGCCCTAACTATTTGATCTGGTGGAGAACCTTCATAGAGTGAAGCCTAGGTTTATCGGAACGTAGCACATACCATTACCTTCACACTGGTTGCAATTATTCCTGTTATACGGTGGAAAAACTGTTCTATTTATTTTGTATTTTATGCTTCGGGCGTCGACTTCTAAGGCCCTAACTATTCGGGCTGGTGGAGCGACATCCTAGAGTGAAGCCTAGGCTGCCCGGACAATAGAAATGACCATAACTTTCATACTGGTTGCAATTATTCGTTTTATACGATGGAAAAACTGTTGTATTTATATTGTATTTTATGCTTCTGGCGTTGAATTCTAAGGCACTAACTATTCGATCTGGTGGAACAACACCCTAAGGTGAAGCCTAGGTTGCCCGGAAAGTAGAAATGACCATAACTTTCACAATGTTTGCAATTATTCATTTTATACGATGGAAAAACTGTTGTACTTATATTGTATTTTATTCTTCTGGCGTTGAATTCTAAGTGCCTAGCTATTCGATCTGGTGTAGCAACGCCATATAGTGAAGCCCAGGTTGGCCGGAACGTAGAAATGACCATTACTTTCACACTGGTTGCAATTATTCCTGTTATACGATGGAAAAGCTGTTGTATTTATATCGTATTTTATGCTTCTGGCGTTGACTTCTTAGGCCCTAACTATTCCATCTGGTGGAACAACGACCTAGGGTGAAGCCTAGGTTGCCCGGAACGTAGAAATGACCATTACTTTCACACTGGTTGCAATTATTCGTTTTATACGATGGAAAAACTGTTGTATTTATTTTGTATTTGGTTCTTCTGGCGTTGACTTCTTAGACCTTAACTATTCGATCTGGTGGAGCAGCGCCATAGATTGAAGCCTAGGGTGCCCGGAAAGTAGAAATGAACATTATTTTCACACTGTTTGCAATTATTCTTTTTATACGATGGAAAAACTGTTGTATTTATATTGTATTTTATGCTTCTGGCGTTGACTTCTTAGGCCGTAGCTATTCGATGTGGTGGAGCAACGCCCTAGAGTGAAGCCTAGGTTGCCCGGAACGTAGAAATGACCATTGCTTTCACACTGGTTGCAATTATTCGTTTTATACAATGGAAAGACTGTTGTATCTATTATGTATTTGGTGCCTCTGGCGTTGACTTCTTAGACCATAACTATTCCATCTGGTGGAGCAACGCCATAGAGTGAAACGTAGGTTGTCCGGAACGTAGAAGTGACCATTACTTTCACAATGTTTGCAATTATTCATTTTATACGATGGAAAAGCTGTTGCATTTATATTGTATTTTATGCTTCTGGCGTTGAATTCTTAGGCCGTAGCTATTCGATGTGGTGGAGCAACGCCCTAGAGTGAAGCCTAGGTTGCCCGGAACGTAGAAATGACCATCACTTTCACACTGGTTGCAATTATTCCGGTTATACGATGGAAAGACTCTTGTATATTTATTGTATTTTATGCCTGGGCGCTGACTTCTATGGCCCTACCTATTCGATCGGTTGGAGCAACAACCTACAGTGAAGCCTAGGTTGCCCGGAACGTGAATATGACCATAATCTTCTCATAGGTTGCAATTATTCGTTTTATACGATGGAAAGACTGTTGTATTTATATTGTATTTTATGCTTCTGGCGTTGAATTCTAAGGCTCTAACTATTCGCTCTGGTGGACCAACGCCCTGGAGTGAAGCCTAGGGTGCCCGGAACATAGAAATGACCATCACTTTCAAACTGGTTGCTTTATTCCTGTTATATGATGGAAAAACTGTTGTATTTTTATTGCATTTTATGTTTCGGGCGTTGACTTCTAAGGCCCTAACTATTAGATCTGTTGGAGCAACGACCTAGGGTGAAGCCTAAGTTGCCCGGAAAGTAGAAATGACCATAACTTTCATAATGGTTGCTATTATTCGTTTTATACGATGGAAAAACTGTTGTATTTGTATTGTATTTTATGCTTCTGGCGTTCACTTCTAAGGCCCTAGCTCTTCGATCTGGTGGAGCAACGCCTCAGAGTTAAGTCTAGGATGCCCGAAACGCCGAAATGATCATTACTTTCACATTGGCTGCAATTATACGTTTTATACGATGGAAAAGCTGTCGTATTTATATCGTATTTTATGCTTCTGGCGTTGACTTCTTAGGCCCTAACTATTCCGTCTGGTGGAACAACGCCCTAGGGTGAAGCCTAGGTTGCCCGGAACGTAGAAACGACCATCACTTTCACACTGGTAGCAATTATTCGTTTTATACGATGGAAAAGCTGTTGTATTTATATTGTATTGTATGCTTCTGGCGATGACTTCTAAGGCCGTAGCTATTAGATGTGGTGGAGCAACGCCATAGAGTGGCGCCTAGGTTGCCCGGAACGTTCAAATGACCATTACTTTCACACTGGTTGCACTTATTCGTTTTATACTATGGAAAAACTGTTGTACTTGTATTGTATTTTATTCTTCTGGCGTTGATTTCTAAGTCCCTAGCCATTCGATCTGTTGGAGCAACGCCCTAGAGTTAAACCTAGGTTACCCGGAACGTAGAAATGACCAGTACTTTCACAATGTTTGCAATTATTCATTTTATAAGATGGAAAAACTGTTGGACTCATATTGTATGTTATTCTTCTGGCGTTGACTTCTTATGCCCTAACTATTCGATCTGGTGGAACAACGCCTTAGAGTGAAGCCTAGGTTGCCCGGAACGTAGCACTGACCATTACGATCACACTTTTTGCAAATATACATTATATACGATGGAAAAGCTGTTGTATTTATATTGTATTTTATGCTTCTGGAGATGACTTCTAAGGCCGTAGCTATTAGATGTGGTGGAGCAACGCCATAGAGTGACGCCTAGGTTGCCCGGAACGTAGAAATGACCATCACTTTCACACTGGTTGCAATTATTCCTGTTATACGATGGAAAAGCTGTTGTATTTATATCGTATTTTATGCTTCTGGCGTTGACTTCTTAGGCCCTAACTATTCCATCTGGTGGAACAACGACCTAGGGTGAAGCCTAGGTTGCCCGCAACGTAGAAATGACCATTACTTTCACACTGGTTGCAATTATTCGTTTTATACGATGGAAAAACTGTTGTATTTGTTTTGTATTTTATGCTTCTGGCGTTGACTTCTAAGGCCCTAACTCTTCGATCTGGTGGAGCAACGCCCTAGAGTGATGCCTAGGTTGCCCGGAACGTAGCAATGACCATTAAGATCACACTGTTTGCAAATATACATTATATACGATGGAAAAGCTGTTGTATTTATATTGTATTTTATGCTTCTGGCGTTGACTTCTAAGGCCCTAACTATTTGATCTGGTGGAGCACCGCCATAGAGTGAAGCATAGGTCGCCCGGAACGTAGCACATACCATTACCTTCAAACTGGTTGCAATTATTCCTGTTATACGTTGGAAAAGCTGTTCAATTTATTCTGTATTTTATTCTTCGGGCGTCGACTTCTAAGGCCCTAACTATTCGGGCTGGTTTAGCAACATCCTAGAGTGAAGCCTAGGCTGCCCGGAACGTAGAAATGACCATAACTTTCATACTGTTTGCAGTTATTCCTGTTACACGATGGAAGAACTGTTGCATATTTATTGTATTTTGTGCTTCTGGCGTTGACTTCTTAGGCCCTAACTATTCGATCTGGTGGAGCAACGCAATAGAGTGAAACGTAGGTTGCCCGGAACGTAGAAATGACCATAACATTCACACTGGTTGCAATTATTCCTGTTATACGATGGAAGGACTGTTGTATTTTTATAGTATTTTATGCTTCTTGGCGTTGACTCCTTAGGCCCAAACAATTCGATCTGGTTGACCAACGCCCCAGAGTGAAGCCTAGGTTGCACGGAACGAAGAAATGCCCATCACTTTCACACTGGTTGCAATTATTCCTGGTATACGATGGAAGAACTGTTGTATTTTTATTGTATTTTTTGCTTCTGGCGTTGACCTCCAAGTCCTTAGCTATTCGATCTGGTGGACCAACGCCCTAGGGCGAAGCATAGGTTGCCCGGAACGTAGAAATGGCCATTACTTTCGAACTGGTTGCAATTATTCGTTTTATACGATGAAAAAAATGTTGTACTTATATCGCACTTTATGCTTCTGGTGCTGACTTCTTAGGCCCTAACTATTCGATCTGGTGGAGCAACGCCCTAGAGTGAAGCCTAGGTTACCCCGAACGTAGAAATGTCCAGTACTTTCACAATGGTTGCAATTATTCCTGTTATACGATGGAACAACTGATGTATTTTTATTATATTTTATGCTTCTGGCGCTGACGTCTAAGTCCCTAGCTATTGGATCTGGAGGAGCAACACCCTAGAGCAAAACCTACGTTGCCCGGGACGTAGAAATGACCATTACTTTCACACTGGTTGCATTTATTCCTGTTAGACGATGGAAAAGCTGTTGTATTTTTATTGTATTTTATGCTTCGGGCGTTGACTTCTAAGGCCCTAGCAATTCGATTTGGTGGAGCAACGCCCTAGAGTCAAGCCTAGATTGCTCGAAACGCAGAAATGACCATTAGCTTCACACTGGTTGCAATTATTCATGCTATACGATGGAGAGACTGTTGTATATTTATTGTATTTTATGCTTCTGTCTTCAACTTCTTAGGCCCTAACTATTCCATCTGGCGGAGCAACTCCCTAAAGTGAAGCCTAGGTTGCACGGAACGTAGAAATGCCCATTACTTTCACACTGGTTGCAATTATTCCTGTTATACGATGGAAAAACTGTTGCATTTTTATTGTATTTTATGCTTCTGGCGTTGACCTCCAAGTCCCTAGCTATTCGATCTGGTGGAACTACGCCCTAGGGCGAAGCCTACGTTGCCCGCAACGTAGAAATGGCCATTACTTCCAAACTGGTTGCAATTATTCGTTTTATACGTAGGAAAAAATGTTGTACTTATATCGTATTTTATGCTTCCGGCGTTGACTTCTTAGGCCCTAACTATTCGATCTGGTGGCACAACGCACTAGAGTGCAGCCTAGTTTGCCCGGATCGTAGAAATGACCATTACTTTCACACTGGTTGCATTTATTCGCCTTATGCGATGGAAAAACTGTTGTATTTATATTGTATTTTATGCTTCTGGAGTTGACTTCTTGGGTCCTAACTATTCGATCTGGTGGAGCAACGCCCTAGAGTGAAGTCTAGGTTGCCCGGAACGTAGAAATGACCATAACTTTCACACTGGCTGCAATTAGTCGTTTTATACGATGGAAAGCTGTTGTATTTATATTGTATTTTATGCTTCAGGCGTTGACTTCTAAGGTCGTAGCTATTCGATGTGGTGGAGAAACGCCCTAGAGTGAAGCCTAGGTTGCACGGAACGTAGAAATGCCCATTACTTTCACACTGGTGGCAATTATTCCTGTTATACGATGGAACAACTGTTGTATTTTTATTATATTTTATGTTCCTGGCGCTGACGTCTAAGTCCCTAGCTATTCGATCTGGTGGAGCAACACCCTAGAGCGAAACCTAGGTTGCCCGGGACGTAGAAATGACCATTACTTTTACCCCGGTTGCAATTATTCGCTTTATGCGATGGAAAAACTGTTGTATTTATATTGTATTTTATGCTTCTGGAGTTGACTTCTTAGGTCCTAACTATTCGATCTGGTGGAGCAACGCCCTAGAGTGAAGCCTAGGCTGCCCGGAACGTAGAAATGCACATTACTTTCACACTGGTTGCAATTATTCCTGTTATACGATGGAAAGACCGTTGTATCTTTATTGTATTTTATACTCTGGGCGTTGAACTCTAAGTCCCTAGCTATTCGACCTGGTGGAGCAACGCCCTAGGGCGAAGCCTAGGGTACCCGGAACGTAGAAATGGCCATTACTTTCACACTGGTTGCAATTATTCGTTTTATACGATGGAAAAAATGTTGTACTTATATCGTATTTTATGCTTCCGGCGTTGACTTCTTAGGCCCTAACTATTCGATCTGGTGGCACAACGCACTAGAGTGCAGCCTAGTTTGCCCGGATCGTAGAAATGACCATAACTTTCACACTGGTTGCAATTATTTGCTTTATACGATGAAAAAACTGTTGTATTTATATTGTATTTTATGTTTCTGGCGTTTACTTCTTAGGTCCAATCTATTCGGTCTGGTGGAACAACGCCCCAGAGTGAAGCCTAGGTTGCACGGAACGTAGAAATGACCATAACTTTCACACTGGTTCCATTATTCGCTTTATGCAATGGAAAAACTGTTCTATTTATATTGTATTTTATGCTTCTGGCGTTGACCTCTCAGGCCCTAACTATTCGATCTGGTGGAACAACGCCCTAGAGCGAACCCTAGGTTGCCCGGAACGTAGAAATGGCCAGTACTTTCACACTGGTTGCAATTACACTTGTTATACGATGGAAGGACTGTTGTATTTTTATTGTATTTTATGTTTCAGGCGTTGACTTGTAAGGTCCTAGCTATTCGATCTCGTGGGGCAACGTCCAAGAGTGAAGCGTATGTTGCCTGAAGCGTAGGAATGACCATTACTTTCACACTGGTTGCAATTATTCTTTTTATACGATGGAAAAACTGTTGTATTTTTACTGTATCTTATGCGTCTGGAGTTGTTTTCTAAGGCCCTAGCTATTCGACCAGGTGGTGCAACGCCCTAGTGCGAATCCTAGGTTGCACGGAACGTAGAAATGCCCATTACTTTCACACTGGTTGCAATTATTCCTGTTATACGATGGAATAACTGATGTATTTTTATTATATTTTATGCTTCTGGCGGTGACGTCTAAGTCCCTAGCTATTGGATCTGGTGGAGCGACACCCTAGAGCGAAACCTACGTTGCCCGGGACGTAGAAATGACCATTACTTTCACACTGGTTGCATTTATTCGCCTTATGCGATGGAAAAACTGTTGTATTTATATTGTATTTTATGCTTCTGGAGTTGACTTCTTGGGTCCTAACTATTCGATCTGGTGGAGCAACGCCCTAGAGTGAAGTCTAGGTTGCCCGGAACGTAGAAATGACCATAACCTTCACACTGGCTGCAATTAGTCGTTTTATACGATGGAAAGCTGTTGTATTTATATTGTATTTTATGCTTCAGGCGTTGACTTCTAAGGTTGTAGCTATTCGATGTGGTGGAGAAACGCCCTAGAGTGAAGCCTATGTTGCACGGCACGTATAAATGACTATACCTTTCACACTGTTTCCAAATATACATTATATACGATGAAAGGCTGCTGTATTTATATTGTATTTTATGCTTCTGGCGTTGACTTCTTAGGCCCTAACAGTTTGATCTGGTGGAGCCCCGCACTAGAGTGAAGCCTAGGTTGCCCGGAACGTAGAAAAGACCATTACCTTCACACTGGGTGCAATTATTCCTGTTATACGATGGAAGGACTGTTTTATTTTTATTGTATTTTATGCTTCTGGCGTTGACTTCTAAGGCCCTAACTATTCGATCTGGTGGAGCAACGCAATAGAGGGAAGCCTAGGTTGCCCGGAAAGTAGGAATGACCATAACTTTCATACTGGTTGCAATTATCCGTTTTATACGATGGAAAAACTGTTGTATTTATATTGTATTTTACGCTTCTGGCTTTGAATTTTAAGGCCGTACCTATTCGATGTGGTGGTGCAACGCCCTAGAGTGAAGCCTAGGTTGCCCGGAACGTAGAAGGGACCATTACTATCACACTGGTTGCAATTATTCGTTTTAAAGGATGGAAAAACTGCAGTACTTATTTTGTATTTGGTGCTTCTGGGGTTGACTTCTTAGGCCCTAACTATTCGATCTGGTGGAGCAACGCCATAGAGTGAAGCCTTGGTTGCCCGGAACGTAGAAATGACAATAACTTTCGCACTGGTTGCATTTTATTCGTTTTATACAATGGAAAAACTGTTCTATTTATTTTGTATTTTATGCATCGGGCGTCGACTACTAAGGCCCGAACTATTCGATGTTGTGGAGTAGCGCCCTAGAGTGAAGCCTGGGTTGCCCGAAACGTAGAAATGACCATAACTTTCACACTGGTTGCAATTATTCGTTTTATGCGATTGAAATGCTGTTGTATTTATATTGTATTTTATGCTTCTGGCTTTAACTTCTTATTCCCCAACTATTCGATCTGGCGGAACAACGCCCAAGAGTGAAGCCTAGGTTGCCCGGAACGTAGAAATGACCATTACTTTCAAACTGGTTGCAATTATTCCTGTTATACGATGGAAGGACTGTTGTATTTTTATAGTATCTTATGCTTCTGGCGTTGACTTCTTAGGCCCTAACTATTCGATCTGGTGGAGCAACGCCCTAGGGTGAAGCCTATGGTACGCGGAACGTAGAAATGACCAGTATTCTCACACTGGTTGCAATTATTCCTGTTATACGATGGAAAAACAGTTGCATCATTATTGTATTTTATGTTTCTGGCGCTGACTTCTAAGGCCCTAACTATTCGATCTGGCGGAGCAACGCCCTAGAGGGAAGCCTAGGTTGCCCGGAACGTAGAAATGAACGTTACTTTCACACTGGTTGCAATTATTCCTGTTATACGATGGAAAAACTGTTGCATCTTTATCGTATTTTATGCTTTTGGCGTTGAATTCTAAGTCCCTAACTATTCGATCTCGTGGAGCAACGCCCTAGAGTTAAGCCTAGTTTGCCCGAAACGTAGAAATGGCCAGTACTTTCACACTGGTTGCAGTTATTCATGTTATACGACGAAAAACTGTTGCATTTTTATTTTATTTTATGTTTCTGGTGTTGACTTCTAAGGTCCTAGCTACTCGATCTCGTGGGGCAACGTCCAAGAGTGAAGCATATGTTGCTCGAAGCGTGGAAATGACCATTACTTTCACACTGGTTGCATTTATTCGTTTTATACAATGGAAAAGCTGTTCTATTTATTTTGTATTTTATGCTTCGGGAGTCGACTACTAAGGCCCTGATTATTCGATATCGTGGAACAACGCCCTAGAGTGAAGCCTAGGTTGCCCGGCACGTAGAAGTGACCATAACTTTCACACTCTCTGCAATTATTCGTTTTATACGATGGAAAAGCTGTTGTATTTATATTGTATTTTATGCTCTTGGCGTTGACCTCCAAGTCCCTGGCTATTCGATCTGGTGGATCAACGCCCTTGAGTGAAGCCTAGGTTACCCGGAACGTAGAAATGGCCAGTACTTTCACACTGGTTGCAGTGATCCTTGCTATACAATGGAAAAACTGTTGTATTTATTTTGTATTTGGTGCTTCTGGCGTTGACTTCTTAGTCCCTAACTATTCGATCTGGTGGAGCAGCGCCATAGAGTGAAGCCTAGGGTGACCGAAACGTAGAAATGGCCAGTACTTTCACACTGGTTGCAGTGATCCATGCTATACAATGGAAAAACTGTTGTATTTATTTTGTATTTGGTGCTTCTGGCGTTGACTTCTTAGTCCCTAACTATTCGATCTGGTGGAGCAGCGCCATAGAGTGAAGCCTAGGGTGCCCGGATCGCAGAAATGAACATTACTTTCACGCTGCTTGCAATTATTCCTTTTATACGATGAAAAAACTGTTGTCTTTATTATGTACTTGGTGCTTCTGGCGTCGATTTCTTAGGCCCTAACTATTCCATCTGGTGGAGCAACGCCCTAGGGTGAAGCCTACATTGCCCGGAAAGTTGAAATGACCATCACTTTCACACTGGTTGCAATTATTCCTGTTTACGGTGGAAAAACTGTTGTATTTTTATTGTGTTTTATGCTGCTGGCGTTGACTTCTTAGGCCCTAACTATTCGATCTGGTCGAGCAACGCCCTAGAGTGAAGCCTAGGGTGCCCGAAACGTAGAAATGACCATACCTTTCACTCTGGTAGCAATAATTCCTGTTATAGGATGGAAAAACAGTTGTACTTTTATTGTATTTTATGCTTTGGGCGCTGACTTCTAAGGCCCTAGCTATTCGGTTTGGTGGTGCAACGCCCTAGAGTGAAGCCTAGGTTGCCCGAAACGTAGAAGTGGCCATCACTTTCACACTGGTTGCAATTATTCCTGTTATACGATGGACAAACTGTTGCATTTTTATTGTATTTTATACTTCTGACGTTAACTTCTTAGGCCCTAACTATTCTATCTGGTGGAACAACGCCCTAGAGTGAAGCCTAGGTTGCCCGGAACGTAGAAGTGGCCATCACTTTCACACTGGTTGCAATTATTCATGTTATACGATGGACAAACTGTTGCATTTTTATTGTACTTTATGCCTCTGACGTTGACTTCTAAGGCCCTACGTATTCGATCTAGTGGAGCAATGCCTCACAGTTGAATCTAGGATGCCCGAACCGTCGAAATGATCATTACTTTCACACTGGTTGCAATTATTCATGCTATACGATGGAAAAACTGTTGTATTTATTTTGTATTTGGTGCTTCTGGCGTTGACTTCTTAGTCCCTAACTATTCGATCTGGTGGAGCAGCGCCATAGAGTGAAGCCTAGGGTGCCCGGATCGCAGAAATGAACATTACTTTCACGCTGCTTGCAATTATTCCTTTTATACGATGAAAAAACTGTTGTCTTTATTATGTACTTGGTGCTTCTGGCGTCGATTTCTTAGGCCCTAACTATTCCATCTGGTGGAGCAACGCCCTAGGGTGAAGCCTACATTGCCCGGAAAGTTGAAATGACCATCACTTTCACACTGGTTGCAATTATTCCTGTTTACGGTGGAAAAACTGTTGTATTTTTATTGTGTTTTATGCTGCTGGCGTTGACTTCTTAGGCCCTAACTATTCGATCTGGTCGAGCAACGCCCTAGAGTGAAGCCTAGGGTGCCCGAAACGTAGAAATGACCATACCTTTCACACTGGTTGCAATTATTCCTGTTTACGGTGGAAAAACTGTTGTATTTTTATTGTGTTTTATGCTGCTGGCGTTGACTTCTTAGGCCCTAACTATTCGATCTGGTCGAGCAACGCCCTAGAGTGAAGCCTAGGTTGCCCGGAACGTAGAAATGACCATAACTTTCACACTGGTTGCAATTATTCGTTTTATACGATGGAAAAGATGTTGTATTTATATTGTATTTTATGCTTCAGGCGTTGACTTCTAAGGCCGTAGCTATTCGATGTGGTGGAGAAACGCCCTATAGTGAAGCTTAGTTTGCCCGGAACGTAGACATGACCATTACTTTCAGACTGGTTGCAATTATTCTTTTTATACGATGGAAGAACTGTTGTATTTGTACTGTATCTTATGCGTCCGGAGTTGTTTTCTAAGGCCCTAGGTATTCGAACTGGTGGTGCAACGCCCTAGTGCGAAGCCTAGCTTGCACGTAACGTAGAAATGACCATTACTTTCACGCTGGTTGCAATTATTCCTGTTATACGGCGGCACAACTGTTGTATTTTTATTATATTTTATGCTTCTAGCGCTGACGTCTTAGTCCATAGCTATTCGATCGGGTGGAGCAACACCCTAGAGGGAAGCCTAGGTTGCCCGGAACGTAGAAATGACCATTACTTTCACACTGGTTGCAATTATTCCTGTTATACGATGGAAAAACTGCTGTATTTTTATTGTATTTTATGTGTCTGGCCTTGACTTCTAAGGTCCTAGCTATTCGATCTCGTGGGGCAACGTCCAAGAGTGAAGCTTATGTTGCCCGAAGCGTGGAAATGACCATTACTTTCACGCTGGTTTCAATTATTCTTTTTATACGATGGAAAAACTGTTGTATTTCTACTGTATTGTATGCGTCTGGAGTTGTTTTCTAATGCCCAAACAATTCGACCTGGTGGTGCAACGCCCTAGTGCGAAGCCTAGGTTGCACGGAACGTAGAAATGCCCATTACTTTAACACTGGTTGCAATTATTCCTGTTATACGATGGACAAACTGTTGCATTTTTATTGTACTTTATGCTTCTGTCGTTGACTTCTAAGGCCCAACGTATTCGATCTGGTGGAGCAATGCCTCACAGTTAAATCTAGGCTGCCCGAAACGTCGAAATGATCATTACTTTCACACTGGTTGCAATTATTCATGCTATACGATGGAAAAACTGTTCCATTTTTATTGTATTTTATGCTTCTGACGTTAACTTCTTAGGCCCTAACTATTCGATCTGGTGGAACAACGCCCTAGAGTGAAGCCTATGTTGCCCGGAACGTAGGAATGTCCATTACTTTCACACTGGTAGCAATTATTCCTGTTATACGATGGAAGGACTGTTGTATTTTTACAGTATTTTATGCTTCTTGGCGTTGACTCCTTAGATCCGAACAATTCGGTCTGGTGGATCAACGCTCTAGAGTGAATACTAGGTTGCACGGAACGTAGAAATGCCCATTACTTTCACACTGGTTGCAATTATTCGTGTTATACGATGGAAGAAATGTTGTATTTTAATTGTATTTTATGCTTCTGGCGTTGACTTCTTAGGTCCAAACTATTCGGTCTGGTGGACCAACGCCATAGAGTGAAGCCTAGGGTGCCCGGAACGTAGAAATGAACATTACTTTCACACCGCTTGCAATTACTCGTTTTATACGATGAAAAAACTGTTGTATTTATTATGTATTTTATGGTTCTGCTGTTGACTTCTTAGGCCCTAACTATTCGATCTGGTGGAGCAACGCCCTAGACTGAAGTCTTGGTTGCCCGGAACGTAGAAATGAACCTTACTTTCACACTGGTTGCAATTATTCCTGTTATACGATGGAAAAACTGTTGTATTTATTATGTATTTGGTGCTTCTGGCGTTGACTTCTTAGGCCATAACTATTCCATCTGGTGGAGCAACGCCATAGAGTGAAACGTAGGTTGCCCGGAACGTAGAAATGACCATTGTATTCACACTAGTTGCAATTATTCCTGTTATACGATGGAAAAACTGTTGTATTTTTATTGTATTTTATGCTTCTGGCGTTGAATTCTAAATCCCTAGCTATTCGATCTGGTGGAGCAACGCCCTATAGTGAAGCCCAGGTTGCCCGGAACGTAGAAATGACCATTACTTTCACACTGGTTGCAATCATTCGTTTTGTACGATGGAAAAACTGTTGTATTTATTTTGTATTTGGTGCTTCTGGCGTTGACTTCTTAGGCCCTAACTATTCGATCTGCTGGAGCAACGCCATAAAGTGAAACGTAGGTTGCCCGGAACGTAGAAATGACCATAACTTTCATACTGGTAACAATTATTCGTTATATGCAATGGAAAAACTGTTGTATTTATTTTGTACTTTATGCTTCTGGCGTTGACTTCTTAGGCCCTAACTATTCGATCTGGTTGCACAATGCACTGGAGTGAAGCCTAGTTTGCCGGGATCGTAGAAATGACCATATCTTTCCACTGGTTGCAATTATTCGCTTTATAGGATGGAGAAACTGTTGTATTAATAATGTATTTTATGCTTCTGTCGTCGACTTCTTAGGTCCAAACTATTCGGTCAGGTGGACCAACGCCATAGAGTGAAGCCTAGGGTGCCCGGAACGTAGAAATGAACATTACTTTCACACCGCTTGCAATTACTCGTTTTATACGATGAAAAAACTGTTGTATTTATTATGTATTTTATGGTTCTGCCGTTGACTTCTTAGGCCCTAACTATTCGATCTGGTGGAGCAACGCCCTAGAGTGAAGTCTTGGTTGCCCGGAACGTAGAAATGAACCTTACTTTCACACTGGTTGCAATTATTCCTGTTATGCGATGGAAAAACTGTTGTATTTATTATGTATTTGGTGCTTCTGGCGTCGACTTCTTAGGCCATAACTATTCGATCTGGTGGAGCAACGCCATAAAGTGAAACGTAGGTTTCCCGGAACGTAGAAATGACCATTACTTTCACAATGTTTGCAATAATTCATTTTATACGATGGAAAAACTGTTGTACTTATATTATATTTTATTCTTCTGGCGTTGATTTCTAAGTCCCTAGCTATTCGATCTGGTGGAGCAACGCCCTAGAGTTAATCCTAGGTTACCCGGAACGTAGAAATGACCAGTACTTTCACACTGTTTGCAGTTATTCCTGTTATACGATGGAAAAACTGTTGCATCTTTATTGTACTTTATGCATCTGGCGTTGACTACTAAGGCTATAACTGTCCGATCTGGTGGAGCAACGCCCTAGAGTGAAGCCTAGGTTACTTGGAATGTAGAAATGTCCATAACTTTCACACAGGTTGCAATTATTCGTTTTATACGATGGAAAAGCTGATGTATTTTTATGGTATTTTATGCTTCGGGCGTTGACTTCTAAGGCCCTAACTATTCAAGTTGATGGAGCAACACCCTAGGGTGAAGCCTAGGTTGCCCGGAAAGTAGAAATGACCATATCTTTCATACTGGTTGCAATTATTCGTTTAATACGATGGAAAAACTGTTGCATCTTTATCGTATTTTATGCTTCTGGCGTTGTCTACTAAGGCCCTAACTTTTCCATCTGGTGGAGCAACGCCCTAGAATGTAGCCCAGGTTGCTCGGAATGTAGAAATGTCCATAACTTTCGCACTGGTTGCAATTATTCGTTTTATACGATGGAAAAACTGTTGTATTTATATTGTATTTTATGCTTCTGACGTTGAATTCTAAGGCCGTAGCTATTCGGCGTGGCGGAGCAACGCCCTAGAGTGAAGCCTCTGTTGCCCGGAACGTAGAAATAACAATCACTTCCAAACTGGTTACAATTAACCCTGTTATACGATGGAAAAACTGTTGTATTTTTATTGCATTTTATGCTTCGAACGCTGACTTCTAGGGCCCTAACTATTCAAGTTGTTGGAGCAACGCCCTAGGGTGAAGCCTAGGTTGCCCGGAAAGTAGAAATGACCACATCTTTCATACTGGTTGCAATCATTCATGTTATACGATGGAAAAGCTGATGTATTTTTATTGTATTTTATGCTTCGGGCGTTGACTTCTAAGGCCCTAGCTAATCGATTTGGTGGAGCAACGCCCTAGAGTCAAGCCTAGGTTGCCCGAAACGTAGAAGTGACCATTACTTTCAGACTGGTTGCAATTATTCTTTTTATACGATGGAAAAACTGTTGAGTTTTTATTGTCTTTTATGCTTCTGGCGTTTAATTGTAAGTCCCTAACTATTCGATCTGGTGGAGCAACGCCCTAGACTGAAGCCTAGGTTGCCCGGAACGTAGAAATGGCCATTACTTTCAGACTGGTTGCAATTATTCCTGTTATACGATGGAACAACTGTTTTATGTTTATTATATTTTATGCTTCTGGCGCTGACCTCTAAGTCCCTTGGTATTCGATCTGGTGGAGCAACACCCTAGAGTGAAGTCTTGGTTGCCCGGAACGTAGAAATGACCATTACTTTCACACTGGTTGCAATTATTCCTGTTATACGATGGAAGGACCGTTGTATTTTTACAGTATTTTATGCTTCTTGGCGTTGACTCCTTAGATCCAAACAACTCGGTCTGGTGGACCAACGCGCTAGAGTGAATACTAGGTTGCACGGAACGTAGAAATGCCAATTACTTTCACACTGGTTGCAATTATTCCAGTTATACGATGGAAAAACTGTTGTATTTATATTTTATTTTATGCTTCTGGCGTTGACTTCTAAGACCCTAGCTATTCGATCTGGTGGAGCAACGCCCTAGAGTGAAGCCTAGGTTGGTCGGAATGTAGAAATGACCATCACATTCACACTGGTTGCAATTATTCGTTTTATACGATTGAAAAACTGTTTTATTTATTTTGTATTTTATGCTTCGGGCGTTAACTTCTAAGGCTCTAGCTGTTCGATCTGGTGGAGCAACGCCCTAGAGTGAAGCCTAGGTTGCCGGGAACGTACAAATGACCATCACTTTCACACTGCTTGCAATTATTCCTGTTATACGATGGAAAAGCTGTTGTATTTATATCGTATTTCATGCTTCTGGCGTTGACTTCTTAGATCCTAACTATTCCATCTGGTGGAACAACGCCCTTGGGTGAAGCCTAGGTTGCCCGCAACGTAGAAATGACCATTAGTTTCACACTGGTTGCAATTACTCGTTTTATACGATGGAAAAACTGTTGCATTTATTATGTATTTGGTGCTTCTGGCGTTGACTTCTTAGGCCATAACTATTCCATCTGGTGGAGCAACGCCATAGAGTGAAACGTAGGTTGCCCGGAACCTAGAAATGACCATTACTTTCACACTGGTTGCAATTATTCGTTTTATACGATGGAAAAACTGTTGTATTTATTTTGTATTTGGTGCTTCTGGCCTTGACTTCTAAGTCCCTAGCTGTTCGATCTGGTGGAGCAACGCCCTAGAGTGAAGCCTAGGTTGCCGGGAACGTAGAAATGACCATCACTTTCACACTGCTTGCAATTATTCCTGTTATACGATGGAAAAGCTGTTGTATTTATATCGTATTTCATGCTTCTGGCGTTGAGTTCTTAGATCCTAACTATTCCATCTGGTGGAACAACGTCCTTGGGTGAAGCCTAGGTTGCCCGGAACGTAGAAATGACCATTAGTTTCACACTGGTTGCAATTATTCGTTTTATACGATGGAAAAACTGTTGTATTTATTTTGTATTTGGTGCTAATGGCGTTGACTTCTTAGTCCCTAACTATTCGACTTGTAGAGCAGCGCCATAGAGTGAAGCCTAGGGTGCCCGGAACGTAGAAATGAACATTACTTTCACACCGCATGCAATTACTCGTTTTATACGATGAAAAAACTGTTGTATTTATAATGTATTTGGTGCTTCTGGCGGTGACTTCTTAGGCCATAACTATTCCATCTGGTGGAGCAACGCCATAGAGTGAAACGTAGGTTGCCCGGAACGTAGAAATGACCATAGTATTCACACTAGTTGCAATTATTCCTGTTATACGATGGAAAAACTGTTGTATTTTTATTGTATTTTATGCTTCTGGCGTTGAATTCTAAATCCCTAGCTATTCGATCTGGTGGAGCAACGCCCTATAGTGAAGCCCAGGTTGCCCGGAACGTAGAAATGACCATTACTTTCACACTGGTTGCAATTATTCGTTTTATACGATGGAAAAACTGTTGTATTTATTTTGTATTTGGTGCTTCTGGCGTTGACTTCTTAGGCCGTAACTATTCGATCTGGTGGAGCAACGCCATAGAGTGAAACGTAGGTTGCCCGGAACGTAGAGATGACCATAACATTCACACTGGTTGCAATTATTCGTTTTATACGATGGAAAAGCTGTTGTACTTATATTGTATTTTATGCTTCTGGCGTTGACTTCTAAGTCCCTAGCTATTCGATCTGGTGGAGCAACGCCCTAGAGTTAAACCTAGGTTACTCGGAACGTAGAAATGACCAGTACTTTCACACTGTTAGCAGTTATTCCTGTTATGCGATCAAAAACTGTTGCATCTTTATTGTATTTTATGCTTCTGGCGTTGACTTCTAAGGCCCTAGCTGTTCGACCTGGTGGAGCAACGCCCTAGAGTGTAGCCTAGGTTGCTCGGAATGTAGAAATGTCCATAACTTTCGCACTGGTTGCAATTATTCGTTTTATACGATGGAAAAACTGTTGCGTCTTTATTGTATTTTATGCTTCTGGCGTTGACTTCTAAGGCCCAAGCTGTTCGATCTGGTGCAGCAACGCCCTCGAGTGAAGCCTAGGTTGGTCGGAATGTAGAAATGACCATCACTTTCACACTGGTTGCAATTATTCGTTTTATACGATTGAAAAACTATTGCATCTTTACTGTATTTTATGCTTCTGGCGTTGACTTCTTAGGCCCTAACTATTCGATATGGTTGCACGACGCACTAGAGTGAAGCCTAGTTTGCCCGGATCGTAGAAATGACCATAACCTTCACACTGGTTGCAATTATTCCTGTTATACGATGGAAAAACTGTTGTATTTTTATTGTATTTTATGCTCTTGGCGTTGACTTCTTAGGCCCTAACTATTCGATCTGGTGGATCAACGCCCTAGAGTGAAGCCAAGGTTACCCGGAACGTAGAAATGAGCACTACTTTCACATTGGTTGCAATTATTCCTGTTATACGATGGAGAATCTGTTGTATTTTTATTGTATTTTATGCTTCGGGCGTTGACTTCTACGGCCCTAGCTAGTCGATTTGGTGGAGCAACGCCCTAGAGTCAATCCTAGGTTGCCCAAGACGTAGAAATGACCATTACTTTCACACTGGTTGCAATTATTCGTGCTATACGATGGATAAACTGTTGTATTTTTATTGTATTTTATGTTTCAGGCGATGACTTCTAAGGTCCTAGCTATTCGATCTCGTGGGGCAACGTCGAAGAGTGAAGGGTATGTTGCCCGGAGCGTAGAAATGACCATTACTTTCACACTGGTTACAATTATTCTTTCTATACGATGGAAAAACTGTTGTATTTTTATTGTATTTTATGCGTCTGGAGTTGTTTTCTAAGGCCCTAACTATTCGACCTGGTGGTGCAACGCCCTAGAGTGAAGCCTAGGTTGCACGGAACGTAGAAGTGCCCATTACTTTCACGCTGGTTGCAATTATTCCTGTTATACGATGGAAAAACTGTTGTATTTTTATTGTATTTTATGCTCTTGGCGTTGACCTCCAAGTCCCTGGCTATTCGTACTGGTGGAGCAACGCTCTAGTGCGAAGCCTAGGTTGCCCGGAGCGTAGAAATGGCCATTACTTTCACACTGGTTGCAAGTATTCGCTTTATACGATGGAAAAACTGTTGTATTTTTATTGTATTTTATGCTTCGTGCGTTGACTTCTAAGGCCCTAACTATTGGATCTGGTCGTCCAGCGCCCTAGAGTGAAGCCTAGGTTGGGCGGAACGTAGAAATGACCATCTCTTTCACACTGGTTGCAATTATTCCTGTTATACGATGGAAGGACTGTTGTATTTTTATAGTATTTTATGCTTCTGGTGTTGACTTCTTAGGCCCCAGCTATTCGATGTGGTGGCGCAACGCACTAGAGTGAAGCCTATTTTGTCCGGATCGTAGAAATGACCATAACTTTCACACTGGTTGCAATTATTCCCGTTATACGATGGAAAAACTGTTGTATTTTTATTGTATTTTATGTTTCGGGCGTTGACTTTTAAGGCCCAAGCTATTCCATCTGGTGCAGCGATGCCCTAGGGTGAAGCCTAGGTTGCCCGGAACGTAGAAATGACCATTACTTTCACACTGGTTGCAATTATTCCTGTTATACGATGGAAGGACTGTTGTATTTTTATAGTATTTTATGCTTCTTGGCGTTGACTCCTTAGATCCAAACAATTCGGTCTGGTGGACCAACGCCCTAGAGTGAATACTAGGTTGCACGGAACGTAGAAATGCCCATTACTTTCACACTGGTTGCAATTATTCCTGTTATACGATGGAAAAGCTGTTGTATTTTTACTGAATTTTATGCTTCTGGCGTTGACTTCTTAGGCCCTAACTATTCGATCTGGTGGATCTACGCCATAGAGTGAAGCCAAGGTCACCCGGAACGTAGAAATGGCCATTACCTTCAAACTGGTTGCAATTATTCGTTTTATACGATGGAAAAACTGTTATACTTATATCGTATTTCATGCTTCTGGCGTTGACTTCTTAGGCCCTAACTATTCGATCTTGTGGCACAACGCACTAGAGTGAAGCCTAGATTGCCCGGAACGTAGAAATAACAATTACTTTCTCACTGGTTGCAATTATTCGTTTTATACGATGGAAAAGCTGTTGTATTTATATTGTGTTTTATGCTTCTGGCGTTGACTTCTAAGGCCCTAACTATTCGATCTGGTGGAGCAATGCCTCAGAGGTAAGACTAGGATGCCCGAAACGACGAAATGATCATTACTTTCACACTGGTCTCATTTATTTATGCTATACAATGCAAGAACTGTTGTATTTATATTGTATTTTATGCTTCTGGCGTTTTCTTCTGAGGCCGTAGCGACTCGATGTGGTGGGGCAACGCCCTAGAGTGAAGGGTAGGTTGCCCGGAACGTAGAAATAACAATTACTTTCTCACTGGTTGCAATTATTCGTTTTATACGATGGAAAAACTGTTGTATGTATTTTGTATTTGGTGCTTCTGGCGTTGACTTCTTAGGCCCTAACTACTGGATCTGGTGGTCCAACGCCCTAGAGTGAACCCTAGGTTGCCCGGAACGTAGAAATGACCATATCTTTCACACTGGTTGCTATTGTTCCTGTTATACGATGGAAAAGCTGTTGCATTTATATTGTATTTTACGCTTCTGGCGTTGACTTCTAAGGCGCTAACTATTCGATCGGCTGGAGCAACGCCCTTGAGTGAAGCCTAGGTTGCCCGGAACGTGGAAATGACCATTACATTCACACTGGATGCTATTATTCCTTTCATACGATGGAAAATATGTTGTATGTATTTTGTATTTGGTGCTTCTGGTGTTGATTTCATAGGCCCTAACTATTGGATCTGGTGGACCAACGCCCTAGAGTGAAGCCTAGGTTGCCCGGAATGTAGAAATGACCATTACCTTCACACTGGTTGCTATTATTCGTTTCATACGATGGAAAAACTCTTGCATTTATATTGTATTTTACGCTTCGGGCGTTCACTACTAAGGCCCTAACTCTTCGATCTGGTCGAGCAATGCCTCAGAGTTAAGTCTAGGATTCCCGGAACGTAGAAATGGCCGTTACTTTCACACTGGTTGCAATTAGTCCTGTTATGCGATGGAAAGCTGTTGTATTTATATTGTATTTTATGTTTCTGGCGTTGACTTCTTAGGCCCGAACTATTGGATCTGGTGGACCAACGCCCTACAGTGAAGCCTAGAATGCCCGGAACGTAGAACTGACCATCACCTTCACCCTTGTTGGAACTATTCCTGTTATACGATGGAAAAACTGTTGTATCTTTATTGTATTTTATGCTTCGGTCGTTGACTTCTAATGCCATAAATATTCGATCTGGTGGTGGAACGCCCTAGGGTGTAGCCTAGGCTGCCCGTAACGTAGAAATGACCATATGTTTCACAATGGTTGCAATTACTCCTGCTATACGATGGAAAAACTGTTGTATTTATATTGTATTTTCTGCTTCTGGCGTTGACTTCTAAGGCTGTAGCTATTCGATGTGGTGGAGCAACGCCCTAGAGTGAAGCCGAGGTTGCCCGGAACGTAGAAATGACCATTACTTTCACACTGGTTGCAATTATTCGTTTTATACAATGGAAAAACTGTTGTACTTAGATGGTATTTTATGCTTCTTGCGTTAATTTCTAAGTCCCTAGCTATTCGATCTGGTGGAGGAGCGCCCTAGAGCGGAGCCTAGGTTTCCCGGTACGTAGAAATGACCATCACTTTCGCAACGGGTTGCAATTACTCCTGTTATACGATGGAAAGGCTGTTGTATTTTTATTCTACTTTATGCTTCTGGCGTTGACTTCTTAGGTCCTAACTATTCGATCTGGTGGAGCAACGGCCTATAGTGAAGCCTAGGGTGCCCGGAACGTAGAAATGACCATCACTTTCAAACTGGTTGCAATTATTCCTGTTGTACGATGGAAAAGCTATTGTATTTTTATTGCATTTTATGCTTCGGGCGTTGGCTTCTAAGACCCTGACTCATCAATCTGTTGGAGCAACGCCCTAGGGTGATGCCTAGGTTGCCCGGAAAGTAGAAATGACCATCACTTTCAAACTGGTTGCAATTATCCCTGCTGTACGATGGAAAAACTGTTGTATTTATATTGTATTTTATGCTTCTGGCGTTGACTTCTAAGGCCCTAACTATTCGATCTAGTCTAGCAACGCCCTAGAGAGAAGTCTAGGTTGCCCGGATCGTAGATATGAACATTACCTTTACGCTTGTTGCAATTATTCCTGTTATACGATGAAAAAACTGTTGCATTTTTATTGTCTTTTATGGTTCAGGCGTTGACTTCTAAGGCCGTAGCTATTCGATGTGGTGGAACAACGCCATAGGGTGAAGCGTAGGTTGCCCGGAACGTAGAAGTGACCATAACTTTCACACTGGTTGCTATTATCCGTTTTATACGATGGAAGGACTGTTCTATTTATTTTGTATTTTATGCTTCTGGCGTTGACTTCTAAGGCCCTAACTCTCCGATCTGGTGGAGCATGCCTGAGAGTTAAGTCTAGGATGCCCGGAACGTAGAACTGACCATCACCTTCACCCTGGTTGGAATTATTCCTGTTATACGATGGAAAAACTGTTGTATCTTTATTGTATTTTATGCTTCGGACGTTGACTTCTAATGCCATAACTATTCGATCTGGTGGAGTAACGCCCTAGGGTGTGGCCTAGGTTGCCCGGAACGTAGAAATGACCATACCTTTCACACTCGTTGCAATTATTCGTTTTATACGATGGAAAAACTGTTGTATTTATATTGTATTTTATGCATCTGATGTTAACTTCTTTGGCCCTAACTATTCGATCTTCTGGACCAACGCCCCGGAGTGAAGCCTAGGTCGCACGGAATGTAGAAATGACCATCAGTTTCACTATGGTTGCAATTATTCCTGTTATACGATGGAATATCTGTTCAACTTTTATTTTACGTTATGCTTCTGGCGTTGACTTGTAGGGCCCTAGCTATTCGATCTGGTGGAACAACGCCATTGAGTGAAGCCTATCTTGCCCGAAACGTAGAAATGACCAGTCCTTTCACACTGGTTGCAATTATTCTTGCTATACGATGGAAAGACTGTTGTATTTTTATTATACTTTATGCTTCTGGCGTTGACTTCTTAGGCCATAACTATTCGATCTGGTGGAACAACGCCCTATAGCGAAACATAGGTTGCCCGGAACGTAGAAATGACCATACCTTTCACACTCGTTGCAATCATTCGTTTTATACGATGGAAAAACTGTTGTATTTATATTGTATTTTATGCTTCTGGCGTTGACTTCTTCGGCACTAACTATTCCATCTGATGGAACAACGCCATAGAGTGAAGCCTATCTTGCCCGAAACGTAGAAATGACCATGGCTTTCACACTGATTGCAATTATTCGTCTTATACGATGGAACGACTGTTGTATTTGATTTGTATTTTATGCTTCTGGCGTTTTCTTCTAAGGCCGTAGCGACTCGATGTGGTGGGGCAACGCCCTAGAGTGAAGGGTAGGTTGCCTGGATCGTAGAAATAACAATTACTTTCTCACTGGTTGCAATTATTCGTTTTATACGATGGAAAAACTGTTGTATGTATTTTGTATTTGGTGCTTCTGGCGTTGACTTCTTAGGCCCTAACTACTGGATCTGGTGGTCCAACGCCCTAGAGTGAACCCTAGGTTGCCCGGAACGTAGAAATGACCATATCTTTCACACTGGTTGCTATTGTTCCTGTTATACGATGGAAAAGCTGTTGCATTTATATTGTATTTTACGCTTCTGACGTTGACTTATAAGGCGCTAACTATTCGATCGGGTGGAGCAACGCCCTTGAGTGAAGCCTAGGTTGCCCGGAACGTGGAAATGACCATTACATTCACACTGGTTGCTATTATTCCTTTTATACGATGGAAAATATGTTGTATGTATTTTGTATTTGGCGCTTCTGGCGTTGATTTCATAGGCCCTAACTATTGGATCTGGTGGACCAACGCCCTAGAGTGAAGCCTAGGTTGCCCGGAATGTAGAAATGACCATTACCTTCACACTGGTTGCTATTATTCGTTTCATACGATGGAAAAACTGTTGCATTTATATTGTATTTTACGCTTCGGGCGTTCACTACTAAGGCCCTAACTTTTCGATCTGGAGGAGCAATGCCTCAGAGTTAAGTCTAGGATTCCCGGAACGTAGAAATGGCCGTTACTTTCACACTGGTTGCAATTAGTCCTGTTATGCGATGGAAAGCTGATGTATTTATATTGTATTTTATGTTTCTGGCGTTGACTTCTTAGGCCCGAACTATTGGATCTGGTGGACCAACGCCCTACAGTGAAGCCTAGAATGCCCGGAACGTAGAACTGACCATCACCTTCACCCTTGTTGGAACTATTCCTGTTATACGATGGAAAGACTGTTGTATTTTTATTATTCTTTATGCTTCTGGCGTTGACTAGTTAGGCCCTAACTATTCGATCTGGTGGAACAACGCCCTACAGCGAAACGTAGGTTGCCCGGAACATAGAAATGATAATACCTTTCACACTCGTTGCAATCATTTGTTTTATACGATGGAAAAACTGTTGTATTTATATTGTAGTTTATGCTTCTGGCGTTGACTTCTAAGGGCCTAACTCTTCTATCTGGTGGAACAATGCCTTAGAGTTAAGACTAGGATGCCCGAAACGTCGAAATGGTCATTACTTTCACACTGGTTGCAATTATTCGTTTTATACAATGGAAAAACTGTTGTACTTAGATGGTATTTTATGCGTCTTGCGTTAATTTCTAAGTCCCTAGCTATTCGATCTGGTGGAGGAGCGCCCGAGAGCGGAGCCTAGGTTTCCCGGTACGTAGAAATGACCATCTCTTTCGCAACGGGTTGCAATTACTCCTGTTATACGATGGAAAGGCTGTTGTATTTTTATTCTACTTTATGCTTCTGGCGTTGACTTCTTAGGTCCTAACTATTCGATCTGGTGGAGCAACGGCCTATAGTGAAGCCTAGGTTGCCCGGAACGTAGAAATGACCATCACTTTCAAACTGGTTGCAATTATTCCTGTTGTACGATGGAAAAGCTATTGTATTTTTATTGCATTTTATGCTTCGGGCGTTGGCTTCTAAGACCCTGACTCATCAATCTGTTGGAGCAACGCCCTAGGGTGATGCCTAGGTTGCCCGGAAAGTAGAAATGACCATCACTTTCAAACTGGTTGCAATGATCCCTGTTGTACGATGGAAAGACTGTTGTATTTATATTGTATTTTATGCTTCTGGCGTTGACTTCTAAGGCCCTAACTATTTGATCTAGTGGAGCAACGACCTAGAGAGAAGCCTAGGTTGCCCGGATCGTAGATATGAACATTACCTTTACGCTTGTTGCAATTATTCCTGTTATACGATGAAAAAACTGTTGTATTTTTATTGTCTTTTATGTTTCAGGCGTTGACTTCTAAGGCCGTAGCTATTCGATGTGGTGGAACAACGCCATACAGTGAAGCGTAGGTTGCCCGGAACGTAGAAGTGACCATAACTTTCACACTGGTTGCTATTATCCGTTTTATACGATGGAAGGACTGTTCTATTTATTTTGTATTTTATGCTTCTGGCGTTGACTTCTAAGGCCCTAACTCTCCGATCTGGTGGAGCATGCCTGAGAGTTAAGTCCAGGATGCCCTGAACGTAGAACTGACCATCACCTTCACCCTGGTTGGAATTATTCCTGTTATACGATGGAAAAACTGTTGTATCTTTATTGTATTTTATGCTTCGGACGTTGACTTCTAATGCCATAACTATTCCATCTGGTGGTGCAACGCCCTAGGGTGTGGCCTAGGTTGCCCGGAACGTAGAAATGACAATACCTTTCACACTCGTTGCAATTATTCGTTTTATACGATGGAAAAACTGTTGTATTTATATTGTATTTTATGCATCTGGCGTTAACTTCTTTGGCCCTAACTATTCGATCTTCTGGACCAACGCCCCGGAGTGAAGCCTAGGTCGCACGGAATGTAGAAATGACCATCAGTTTCACTATGGTTGCAATTATTCCTGTTATACGATGGAATAACTGTTCTACTTTTATTTTACTTTATGGTTCTGGCGTTGACTTGTAGGGCCCTAGCTATTCGATCTGGTGGAACAACGCCATTGAGTGAAGTCTCTCTTGCCCGAAACGTAGAAATGACCAGTACTTTCACACTGGTTGCAATTATTCATGCTATACGATGGAAAGACTGTTGTATTTTTATTATACTTTATGCTTCTGGCGTTGACTTCTTAGGCCATAACTATTCGATCTGGTGGAACAACGCCCTATACCGAAACATAGGTTGCCCGGAACGTAGAAATGACTATACCTTTCACACTCGTTGCAATCATTCGTTTTATACGATGGAAAAACTGTTGTATTTATATTGTATTTTATGCTTCTGGCGTTGACTTCTTCGGCACTAACTATTCCATCTGATCGAACAACGCCATAGAGTGAAGCCTATCTTGCCCGAAACGTAGAAATGACCATGGCTTTCACACTGATTGCAATTATTCGTCTTATACGATCGAACGACTGTTGTATTTGATTTGTATTTTATGGTTCTGGCGTTGACTTCTTAAGCCCTATCTATTGGATCTGGTGGACCAGCGCCCTAGAGTGATGTCTAGGTTGCCCGGAACGTAGAAATGACCATAACATTCACACTGGTTACAATTATATGTTTTATACGATGGAAAAGCTGTTGTATTTATATTGCATTTTATGCTTCTGGCGTTGATTTCTCAGGCCCTAACTATTCGATGTGGTGGAACAACGCCCTAGTGTGAAACCTGGGTTGCCCGGATCGTAGGAATGAATATCACTTTCACACTGGTTGCAATTATTCGTGTTAGACGATGGAAAAACTGTTGCATTTTTATTGTATTTTATGCTCCTGGTGCTGACTTCTTAGGCCCTAACTATTCGATCTGGTGGATCAACGCCTCAGATTTATATCTAGGATGCCCGGAACGTAGAAATGGCCGTCACTTTCACACTGGTTGCAATTATTCGTTTTATACGATGGAAAAGCTGTTGTATTTATATTGTATTTTATGCTTCCGGAGATGACTTCCAAGGCCCTAACTCTACGATCTGGTGGAGCAATGCTTCAGAGTGAAGCCTAGGTTGCCTGGAACGTGGAAATGGCCACCACTTTCACACTGGTTGCAATTATTCCTGTTATACGATGGACAAACTGTTGTACTTTTATTGTATTTTATGCTTCGGGCGTTGACTTCTAAGGCTCTAACTATTCGATCTGGTGGAGCAACGCCCTAGAGTGAACCCTAGTCTTTACGGAACGTAGAAACGGCCATTACTTTCACACTGGTTGCAATCATTCCTGTTATACGATGGAAAAACTGTTGTATTCTTAATGCATTTTATGCTTCTGGCGTTGACTTCTTAGGCCCTAACTATTCGATCTGGTGGGGCAACACCCTAGACAGAAGCCTAGGTTGCCGAAACGTAGAAATAACCATTACTTTCACTCTGGTTGCAATTATTCAAGCTATACGACGGAAAAACTGTTGTATTATTATTGTATTTTATGTTTCTGGCGTTGACTTCTAAGGTCCTAGCTATTCGATCTCTTGGGGCAATTTCCAAGAGTGAAGCCAATGTTGCCCGGAACGTAGAAATGACCATTACATTCACACTGTTTGCAATTACTCCTTTTATTCGATGGAAAAACTGTTGTATTTTATTGTATTTTGTGTTTCTGGCGTTGCTCTCTAAGGTCCTAGCTATTCGATCTCTTGGGGCAGTGTCCAAGAGTGAAGCCTATGTTGCCCGGAACGTAGAAATGACCATTACTTTCACACTGGTTGGAATTTTTCTTTTTATACGATGGAAAAGCTGTTGTATTTTTATTGTGTATTATGCGTCTGGCGTTGACTTCTAAGGCACTAACTCTTCGATCTGGTGGGGCAGCGCCTCAGAGTTAAGTCTAGGATGCCCGAAACGTCGAAATGATCATTATTTTCGCACTGGTTGCGATTAGTCATGCTATACGATGGAAAAACTGTACCATTTTTATTGTATTTTATGGTTCTGGCGTTGACTTCTTAGGCCCTAACTATTCGATCTGGTGGAGCGACGCCCTAGACTGAAACCTAGGTTGCCCGGAACGTAGAAATGACCATTACTATCACATTGGTTGCAATTAGTCATTTTATACGATGGAAAAGCTGTTGGACATATATTGTGTTTAATTCTTCTGGCGTTGACTTCCAAGGCCGTATCTAATCGATGTGGTGGAGCAACGACCTTGAGTGAAGCCTAGGTTGCCCGGAACGCAGAAATGACCATTACTTTCACACTGGTTGCAATTATTCGTTTTATACGATGAAAGAACTGCTGTATTTATATTGTGTTTTATGCTTCTGGCGTTGACTTCTAAGGCCCTATGTTTTCGATCTGGTGGAGCATCGTCCAAGGGTGAAGCCTATGTTCCCCGGAACGTAGAAATGGCCATTACTTTCACACTGGTTGCAATTATTCCTTTTATACGATGGAAAAGTTGTTGTATTTTTATTGTATTTTATGCGTCTGGCGTTGTATTCTAAGGCCCTAGCAATTCGACCTGGTGGAACAACGCCCTGGAGTGTAGCATAGGTTGCCCGAAACGTAGAAATGACCATTACTTTCACACTGGTTGCAATTATTCCTTTTATACGATGGAAAAACTGTTGTATCTTTATTGTGTTTTATGCTTCTGGCGTTGACTTCTAAGTTCCTAGCTATTCGATCTCGTGGGGCAACGTCCAAGAGTGAAGCCTATGTTGCCGGCAACGTAGAAATGACCTTTACGTTCACACTGGTTGCAATTATTCCTTTTATACGATGGAAAAATTGTTGTATTTTTATTGTATTTTATGCGTCTGGCGTTGTATTCTAAGGCCCTAGCAATTCGACCTGGTGGAACAACGCCCTAGAGTGTAGCATAGGTTGCCCGAAACGTAGAAATGACCATTACTTTCACACTGGTTGCAATTATTCCTTTTATACGATGGAAAGACTGTTGTATTTTTATTGTTCTTTATGCGTCTGGCGTTGTTTTCTAAGGCCCTAACTATTCGATCTGGTGGAGCAACGCCCTGGAGTGAAGCCTAGGGTGTCCGGAACGTAGAAATGACCATGACTTTCACACCGGTTGCAATTATTCCTGTTATACGATGGAAGAACTGTTGTATTTTTGTTTTATATTATGCTTCTGGCGTTGACTTCTAAGGCCGTAACTATTCGATCTGGTGCAGCAACGCCCTAGAGTGAAGCCTAGGTTGCCCGGAACGTTGAAATGACCATAACTTTCACACTGGTTGCAATTACTCGTTTTATACGACGGAAAAGCTGTTGGATTTATATTCTGTTTTATGCTTCTGGCGTTGACTTCTTAGGCCCTAACAATTCTATCTGGTGGGGCAACGCCCTAGAGCGAAGCCTAGGTTGCCGGAACGTAGAAATAACCATTGCTTTCACTCTGGCTGCAACTATTCCTGTTATACGGTGGAAAAACTGTTGTGTTTTTATTGTATTTCATGCTTCTGGCGTTGACTTCTAACGCCCTAGCTATTCAATCTGATGGAGCCACGGCCTCGAGTGAAGCCTAGGTTGCCCGGAACGTAGAAATGTCCATTAATTTCACAATGGTTGCAATAATTCCTGCAATGCTGTGGAAAAACTTCTGCATTTATGTTGTGTTTTATGTTTCCGGCCTTGACTTCCAAGGCCCGAACTCTTCGATCTGGTGGAGCAACGCCCTGGAGTGAAGCCTATTTTGCCCGAAACGTTGAAATGTCCATTAATTTCACACTGGTTGCAATTATTCATTCTATACCGTGGAAAAACTGTTGTATTTTATTGTATTTTATACTTCTGGCGCTGACTTCTTAGGCCCTCACTATTCCATCTGGTGGCACAGCGCCCTAGGGTGAAGCCAAGATTGCGCGGAACGTAGAAATGACCATAACTTTCACAATGGTTATTATAATTCGTTTTATATGATGGAAAAACTGTTGTATTTATATTGTATTTTATGCTTCTGTCGTTCACTTCTTAGGCCCTAACTATTCGATCTGGTGGAGCAACGGCCTAGCGTGAAGCCTAGGTTGCTCGAAATGTAGAACTGACCATAGCTTTCACACCGGTTGCAATTATTCGTTTTATACGATGGAAAAGCTGTTGTAGTTATATCGTATTTTATGCTTCTGGCGTTGACTTCTTAGGCCCTGACTATTCCACTGGTAGCAATTATTCGTTTTATACAATGGAAAAACTGTTCTATTTATTTTGTATTTAATGCTTCGGGCGTCGACTTCTAAGCCCCTAACTGTTTGATCTGGAGGAGCAACGCCCTAGAGTGAAGCCTTGGTTGCCCGGAACGTAGAAATGACCATAACTTTCACACTGGTTGCTATTATTCGTTTTATACGATGGAAAAACCGTTGTATTTATATCGTATTTTATGCTTCTGGCGTTGACTTCTTAGACCCTAACTATTCCATCTGGTGGAACAACGCCCTAGAGTAAAGCCCAGGTTGCGCGGAACGTAGAAATGACCATAACTTTCACACTGGTAGCAATTATTCGTTTGATACAATGGAAAAACTGTTCTATTTATTTTGTATTTAATGCTTCGGGCGTTGACTTCTAAGGTCCTAACTATTCGATCAGGTGGAGCAACGCCCTAGAGTGAAGCCTAGGTTGCTCGAAATGCAGAAATGACCATAACTTTCACACTCGTTGCAATTACTCATTTTATACAATGGAAAAACTGTGGTACTTATACTGTATTTTATTCTTATGGCGTTGAATTCTAAGTCGCTAGCTATTCGATCTGGTGGAGCAACGCCCTAGAGTGATACCTAGGTTACCCGGAACGTAGAAATGTCCAGTACTTTCATACTGTTTGCAGTTATTTCTGTTATACGATGGAAAAACTGTTGCATCTTTATCGTATTTTATGCTTCTGGCGTTGACTTCTTAGGACGTAACTATTCGATCTGGTGGAGCAACGCCCTGGAGTGAAACCTGGGTTGCACGGAACGTAGAAATGACCACTACTATCACACTGGTTGCAAGTTATTCCTGCTATATGATGGAAAAACTGCTGTATTTTTATTGCATTTTATGCTTCTGGCGTTGACTTCTTACGCCCTAACTATTCGATCTGGTGGAGAAACGCCATAGGGTGAAATGTAGATTTCCCGGAACGTAGAAATGACCATTACTTTCACAATGTCTGCAATTATACATTTTATACGATGGAAAAACTGTTGTACTTGAATTGTATTTTATCCTTCTGGCATTGACTTCATAGGCCCTAACTATTCGATCTGGTAAAACAACGCCCTTGAGTGAAGCCTAGATTGCCCGGAACGTAGAGATGACCATTACTTTCACACTGGTTGCAATTATTCGTTTTATACGATGGAAAAACTGTAGTATTTTTATTGTATTTTATGCTTCTGGCGTTGAATTCTAAGGCCGTAGCTGTTAGATGTGGTGGAGAAACGCCCTAGTCTGACGTCCAGGTTGCCCGGAACGTAGAAATGACCGTTACTTACACATTGTTTGTAATTATTCATTTTATACGATGGAAAAACTGTTGTACTTGTATTGTATTTTATTCTCCTGGCGTTGACTTCTTATGCCCTAACTATTCGATCTGGTGGAACAACGCCCCTGTGTGACGCCCAGGTTGCCCGGAACGTAGAAATGACCATTACATACACAATGTTTGCAATTATTCATTTTATATGATGGAAAAACTGTTGTACTTGTATTGTATTTTATTCTTCTGGCGTTGACTTCTTAGGCCCTAACTATTCGATCTGGTGGAACAACGCCCTAGAGTGAAGCGTAGGTTGCCCGGAACGTAGAAATGACCATTACTTTCCACTGTTTGCAAATATACATTATATACGATGGAAAAGCTGTTGTATTTATATTGTATTTTATGCTCCTGGCGTTGACTTCTTAGGACCTAACTATCTGATCTGGTAGAGCACCGCCCTAGAGTAAAGCCTAGGATGCCCGGAACGTAGAACATACCATTACCTTCACACTGGTTGCAATTATTCCTCTTATACGAAGGAAAAACTGTTGCATCTTTTTTGTATTTTATGGTTCTGGCGTTGACTTCTTAGGCCCTAACTATTCGATCTGGTGGAGCGACGCCCTAGACTGAAACCTAGGTTGCCCGGAACGTAGAAATGACCATGACTTTCACACCGGTTGCAATTATTCCTGTTATACGATGGAAGAACTGTTGTATTTTTGTTTTATTTTATGCTTCTGGCGTTGACTTCTAAGGCCGTAACTATTCGATCTGGTGCAGCAACGCCCTAGAGTGAAGCCTAGGTTGCCCGGAACGTAGAAATGACCATAACTTTCACACTGGTTGCAATTACTCGTTTTATACGACGGAAAAGCTGTTGGATTTATATTCTGTTTTATGCTTCTGGCGTTGACTCCTTAGGCCCTAACAATTCTATCTGGTGGGGCAACGCCCTAGAGCGAAGCCTAGGTTGCCGGAACGTAGAAATAACCATTGCTTTGACTCTGGCTGCAACTATTCCTGTTATACGGTGGAAAAACTGTTGTGTTTTTATTGTATTTCATGCTTCTGGCGTTGACTTCTAACGCCCTAGCTATTCAATCTGATGGAGCCACGGCCTCGAGTGAAGCCTAGGTTGCCCGGGACGTAGAAATGTCCATTAATTTCACAATGGTTGCAATAATTCCTGCAATGCTGTGGAAAAACTTCTGCATTTATGTTGTGTTTTATGTTTCCGGCCTTGACTTCCAAGGCCCGAACTCTTCGATCTGGTGGAGCAACGCCCTGGAGTGAAGCCTATTTTGCCCGAAACGTTGAAATGTCCATTAATTTCACACTGGTTGCAATTATTCATTCTATACCCTGGAAAAACTGTTGTATTTTATTGTATTTTATACTCCTGGCGCTGACTTCTTAGGCCCTCACTATTCCATCTGGTGGCACAGCGCCCTAGGGTGAAGCCAAGATTGCGCGGAACGTAGAAATGACCATAACTTTCACAATGGTTATTATAATTCGTTTTATATGATGGAAAAACTGTTGTATTTATATTGTATTTTATGCTTCTGTCGTTCACTTCTTAGGCCCTAACTATTCGATCTGGTGGAGCAACGGCCTAGCGTGAAGCCTAGGTTGCTCGAAATGTAGAACTGACCATAGCTTTCACACCGGTTGCAATTATTCGTTTTATACGATGGAAAAGCTGTTGTAGTTATATCGTATTTTATGCTTCTGGCGTTGACTTCTTAGGCCCTGACTATTCCACTGGTAGCAATTATTCGTTTTATACAATGGAAAAACTGTTCTATTTATTTTGTATTTAATGCTTCGGGCGTCGACTTCTAAGCCCCTAACTGTTTGATCTGGAGGAGCAACGCCCTAGAGTGAAGCCTTGGTTGCCCGGAACGTAGAAATGACCATAACTTTCACACTGGTTGCTATTATTCGTTTTATACGATGGAAAAACTGTTATATTTATATTGTATTTTATGCTTCTGGCGTTGACTTCTGAGGCCCTAAATATTCGATCTGGTGGAGCAACGCCCTAGAGTGAAGCCTAGGCTGCTCGGAATGTAGAAATGACCATAAGTTGCATACTGGTTGCAATTATGCGTTTTATACGATAGAAAAACTGTTGTATTTATATTGTACTTTATGCTTCTGGCGTTGACTTCTAAGGCTCTAAATATTCGATCTGGAGGAGCAATGCCTCAGAGTTAAGTCTAGGATGCCCGAAACGCCGAAATGGTCATTACTTTCACGCTTGTTGCAATTATTCCTGTTATAAGATGAAAAGACTGTTGTATTTTTATTGTATTTTATGCTTCAGGCGTGGACTTCTGAGGCCGTAGCTATTCGATGTGGTGGAAGAACGCCATACAGTGAAGCCTATGTTGCCCGGAACGTAGAAATGACCACTACTTTCACACTGTTTGCAATTATTCATTTAATACGATGGAAATGCTGTTGTATATATATCGTATTTTATGCTTCGGGCGTTGACTTCTTAGGCCCTAACTGTTTGATCTGGTGGGCCAACGCCCTAGAATGAAGCCTAGGTTGCCCGGAACGTAGAAATGACCATATCTTTCACACTGTTTGCAATTATTAATTTATTCGATGCCAAATGTGTTGTATTTATATTGTATTTTATGCTTCTGGCATTGACTTCTTAGGCCCCAACTATTCGATCTGGAGGAGCAATGCCTCAGAGTTAAGTCTAGGATGCCCGAAACGCCGGAATGATCATTACTTTCACGCTTATTGCAATTATTCCTGTGATACGATGAAAAGACTGTTGTATTTTTATTGTATCTTATGCTCCTGGCGTTGACTTCTAAGGCCCTAACTATTCGATCTGGTGGAGCAACGCCCTAGAGTGAAACCTAGGATGCCCGGAACGTAGAAATGACCATTACATTCACACTGGTTGCAATTATTCCTGTTATACGATGGAAAAACTGTTGTATTTTTATTGTTTTCTATGCTTCTGGCGTTTAGTTCTAAGTCACTAGCTATTCGATCTGGTGGAGCAACGACCTAGTGTGAAGCCTAGGTTGTCCGGAACGTAGAAATGACAATTACTTTCACACTGTTTGGTATTATTCATTTTGCACGATGGAAAAGCTGTTGTATTTATATTGTATTTTATGCCTCTGGCGTTGACTTCATAGGCCCTAACTATTCGATCTGGTGGAGCAACGTCCTAGAGTGACGCCTAGGTTGCCCGGAACGTAGAAATGACCATTACTTTTACAATGTTTGCAACTATTCATTTTATACGATGGAATAACTGTTGTACTTATATTGTATTTTATCCTTTTGGCGTTGAATTCTAAATCCCTAGCCATTCGATCTGGTAGAGCAACGCCCTAGAGTGAAACCTAGGTTATACGGAACGTAGAAATGACCAGTACATTCACACTGGTTGCAGTTATTCCTGTTAAACGATGGAAAAACTGTTGCATCTTTTTTGTATTTTATGCTTCTGGCGCTGACTTCTAAGGCCGTAACTATTCGATCAGGTGGAGCAACGCCCTAGAGTGGAGCATAGGTTGCCCGGAACGTAGAACATACCATTACCTTCACACTGGTTGCAATTATTCCTGTTATACGATGGAAAAACTGCTGCATCTTTATTGTATTTTCTGCTTCTGGCGTTGACTTCTAAGGACCTAACTATTCGATCAGGTGGAGCAACGCCCTAGAGTGAAGCCTAGGTTGCTCGGAATGTAGAAAAGACCATAACTTTCACACTGGTTGCAATTATTCATTTTATACGATGGAAAAACTGTTGTAATCATAATGTATTTTATTCTTATGGCGTTGAATTCTAAGTCCCTAGCTATTCGATCTGGTGGAGCAACGCCCTAGAGTAAAACCTAGGTTACCCGGAACGTAGAAGTGACCAGTACTTTCATACTGTCTGCAGTTATACCTGTTATACGATAGGAACAGCTGTTGTATTTGTATCGTATTTTATGCTTCTGGCGTTGACTTCTAAGGACCTAACTATTCGATCTGGTGGAGCAACGCCCTAGAGTGAAGCCTATGTTGCTCGGAATGTAGAAATGACCATAAGTTGCATACTGGTTGCAATTATTCGTTTTATACGATGGAAAAACTGTTGTATTTATATTGTATTTTATGCTTCTGGCGTTGACTTCTAAGGCCCTAAATATTCGATCTGGTGGAGCAATGCCTCAGAGTTAAGTCTAGGATGCCCGAAACGCCGAAATGGTCATTACTTTCACGCTTGTTGCAATTATTCCTGTTATAAGATGAAAAGACTGTTGTATTTTTATTGTATTTTATGCTTCAGGCGTGGACTGCTGAGGCCGTAGCTATTCGATGTGGTGGAAGAACGCCATAGAGTGAAGCCTAGATTGCCCGGAACGTAGAAATGACCATAAGTTTCATACTGGTTGCAATTATTCGTTTTATACGATGGATAAACTGTTGTATTTATTTTGTATTTTATGCTTCTGGCGTTCACTTCTTAGGCCCTAACTATTCGATCTCGTGGAACAACGGCCTAGGGTGAAGCCTCGGTTGCCCGGAACGTAGAAATAACCATAACTTTTAAACTGGTATCAATTATTCGTTTTATACAATGGAAAAACTGTTCTATTTATTTCCTTTTTTATGCTTCGGGCGTTGACTTGTAAGGTCCTACCTGTTCGATCTGGTGGAGCAACGCCCTAGAGTGAAGCCTAGGTTGCCCGGAACGTAGAAATGACCATAACTTTCACAATGGTTATTATAATTCGTTTTATATGATGGAAAAACTGTTGTATTTATATTGTATTTTATGCTTCTGTCGTTCACTTCTTAGGCCCTAACTATTCGATCTGGTGGAGCAACGGCCTAGCGTGAAGCCTAGGTTGCTCGAAATGTAGAACTGACCATAGCTTTCACACCGGTTGCAATTATTCGTTTTATACGATGGAAAAGCTGTTGTAGTTATATCGTATTTTATGCTTCTGGCGTTGACTTCTTAGGCCCTGACTATTCCACTGGTAGCAATTATTCGTTTTATACAATGGAAAAACTGTTCTATTTATTTTGTATTTAATGCTTCGGGCGTCGACTTCTAAGCCCCTAACTGTTTGATCTGGAGGAGCAACGCCCTAGAGTGAAGCCTTGGTTGCCCGGAACGTAGAAATGACCATAACTTTCACACTGGTTGCTATTATTCGTTTTATACGATGGAAAAACTGTTATATTTATATTGTATTTTATGCTTCTGGCGTTGACTTCTAAGGCCCTAAATATACGATCTGGTGGAGCAACGCCCTAGAGTGAAGCCTAGGCTGCTCGGAATGTAGAAATGACCATAAGTTGCATACTGGTTGCAATTATGCGTTTTATACGATAGAAAAACTGTTGTATTTATATTGTACTTTATGCTTCTGGCGTTGACTTCTAAGGCTCTAAATATTCGATCTGGAGGAGCAATGCCTCAGAGTTAAGTCTAGGATGCCCGAAACGCCGAAATGGTCATTACTTTCACGCTTGTTGCAATTATTCCTGTTATAAGATGAAAAGACTGTTGTATTTTTATTGTATTTTATGCTTCAGGCGTGGACTTCTGAGGCCGTAGCTATTCGATGTGGTGGAAGAACGCCATACAGTGAAGCCTATGTTGCCCGGAACGTAGAAATGACCACTACTTTCACACTGTTTGCAATTATTCATTTAATACGATGGAAATGCTGTTGTATATATATCGTATTTTATGCTTCGGGCGTTGACTTCTTAGGCCCTAACTGTTTGATCTGGTGGGCCAACGCCCTAGAATGAAGCCTAGGTTGCCCGGAACGTAGAAATGACCATATCTTTCACACTGTTTGCAATTATTAATTTATTCGATGCCAAATGTGTTGTATTTATATTGTATTTTATGCTTCTGGCATTGACTTCTTAGGCCCCAACTATTCGATCTGGAGGAGCAATGCCTCAGAGTTAAGTCTAGGATGCCCGAAACGCCGGAATGATCATTACTTTCACGCTTATTGCAATTATTCCTGTGATACGATGAAAAGACTGTTGTATTTTTATTGTATCTTATGCTCCTGGCGTTGACTTCTAAGGCCCTAACTATTCGATCTGGTGGAGCAACGCCCTAGAGTGAAACCTAGGATGCCCGGAACGTAGAAATGACCATTACATTCACACTGGTTGCAATTATTCCTGTTATATGATGGAAAAACTGTTGTATTTTTATTGTTTTCTATGCTTCTGGCGTTTAGTTCTAAGTCGCTAGCTATTCGATCTGGTGGAGCAACGACCTAGTGTGAAGCCTAGGTTGTCCGGAACGTAGAAATGACAATTACTTTCACACTGTTTGGTATTATTCATTTTGCACGATGGAAAAGCTGTTGTATTTATATTGTATTTTATGCCTCTGGCGTTGACTTCATAGGCCCTAACTATTCGATCTGGTGGAGCAACGTCCTAGAGTGACGCCTAGGTTGCCCGGAACGTAGAAATGACCATTACTTTTACAATGTTTGCAACTATTCATTTTATACGATGGAATAACTGTTGTACTGATATTGTATTTTATCCTTTTGGCGTTGAATTCTAAATCCCTAGCCACTCGATCTGGTAGAGCAACGCCCTAGAGTGAAACCTAGGTTATACGGAACGTAGAAATGACCAGTACATTCACACTGGTTGCAGTTATTCCTGTTAAACGATGGAAAAACTGTTGCATCTTTTTTGTATTTTATGCTTCTGGCGCTGACTTCTAAGGCCGTAACTATTCGATCAGGTGGAGCAACGCCCTAGAGTGGAGCATAGGTTGCCCGGAACGTAGAACATACCATTACCTTCACACTGGTTGCAATTATTCCTGTTATACGATGGAAAAACTGCTGCATCTTTATTGTATTTTCTGCTTCTGGCGTTGACTTCTAAGGACCTAACTATTCGATCAGGTGGAGCAACGCCCTAGAGTGAAGCCTAGGTTGCTCGGAATGTAGAAAAGACCATAACTTTCACACTGGTTGCAATTATTCATTTTATACGATGGAAAAACTGTTGTAATCATAATGTATTTTATTCTTATGGCGTTGAATTCTAAGTCCCTAGCTATTCGATCTGGTGGAGCAACGCCCTAGAGTAAAACCTAGGTTACCCGGAACGTAGAAGTGACCAGTACTTTCATACTGTCTGCAGTTATACCTGTTATACGATAGGAACAGCTGTTGTATTTGTATCGTATTTTATGCTTCTAGCGTTGACTTCTTACGACCTAACTATTTAATCTGGTAGAGCACCGCCCTAGAGTGGAGCATAGGTTGCCCGGAACGTAGAAATGACCATAACTTTCGCACTGGTTGCTATTATTCGTTTTATACGAGGGAAAAACTGTTATACTTATATTGTATTTTACGCTTCTGGCGTTGACTTCTTAGGCCCTAACTATTCGATCTGTTGGAGCAACGCCCTAGGGTGAAGCCTAGGTTGCCCGGAACGTAGAAATGACCATAACTTTCACACTGGTAGCAATTATTCGTTTTATACAAAGGAAAACCTGTTCGATTTATTTTGTATTTTATGTTTCGGGCGATGACTTCTAAGGCCCTAACTGTTTGATCTGATGGACCAACGCCCTAGAATGAAGCCTAGGTTGCCCGGAACGTAGAAATGACCATATCTTTCACACTGTTTGCAATTATTAATTTATTCGATGCCAAAGCTGTTGTATTTATATTGTATTTTATGCTTCTGGCATTGACTTCTTAGGCCCCAACTATTCGATCTGGAGGAGCAATGCCTCAGAGTTAAGTCTAGGTTGCCCGAAACGCCGAAATGATCATTACTTTCACGCTTATTGCAATTATTCCTGTGATACGATGAAAAGACTGTTGTATTTTTATTGTATCTTATGCTCCTGGCGTTGACTTCTAAGGCCCTAACTATTCGATCTGGTGGAGCAACGCCCTAGAGTGAAGCCTAGGTTGCACGGAATGTAGAAATGACCATAAGTTGCATACTGGTTGCAATTATTCGTTTTATACGATGGAAAAACTGTTGTATTTATATTGTATTTTATGCTTCTGGCGTTGACTTCTAAGGCCCTAAATATACGATCTGGTGGAGCAATGCCTCAGAGTTAAGTCTAGGATGCCCGAAACGCCGAAATGGTCATTACTTTCACGCTTGTTGCAATTATTCCTGTTATAAGATGAAAAGACTGGTGTATTTTTATTGTACTTTATGCTTCAGGCGTGAACTTCTGAGGCCGTAGCTATTCGATGTTGTGGAAGAACGCCATACAGTGAAGCCTAGGTTGCCCGGAACGTAGAAATGACCACTACTTTCACACTGTTTGCAATTATTCATTTAATACGATGGAAATGCTTTTGTATATATATCGTATTTTATGCTTCGGGCGTTGACTTCTTAGGCCCTAACTATTCGATCTGTTGGAGCAACGCCCTAGGGTGAAGCCCAGGTTGCCCGGAACGTAGAAATGACTATAACTTTCACACTGGTAGCAATTATTCGTTTTATACAAAGGAAAACCTGTTCGATTTAGTTTGTATTTTATGTTTCGGGCGTTGACTTCTAAGGCCCTAACTGTTTGATCTGGTGGACCAACGCCCTAGAATGAAGCCTAGGTTGCCCGGAACGTAGAAATGACCATATCTTTCACACTGTTTGCAATTATTAATTTAATCGATGCCAAAGGTGTTGTGTTTATATTGTATTTTATGCTTCTGGTATTGACTTCTTAGGCCCCCACTATTCGATCTGGAGGAGCAATGCCTCAGAGTTAAGTCTAGGATGCCCGAAACGCCGGAATGATCATTACTTTCACGCTTATTGCAATTATTCCTGTGATACGATGAAAAGACTGTTGTATTTTTATTGTATCTTATGCTCCTGGCGTCGACTTCTAAGGCCCTAACTATTCGATCTGGTGGAGCAACGCCCTAGAGTGAAACCTAGGATGCCCGGAACGTAGAAATGACCATTACATTCACACTGGTTACAATTATTCCTGTTATACGATGGAAAAACTGTTGCATTTTTATTGTTTTCTATGCTTCTGGCGTTTAGTTCTAAGTCGCTAGCTATTCGATCTGGTGGAGCAACGACCTAGTGTGAAGCCTAGGTTGCCCGGAACGTAGAAATGACAATTACTTTCACACTGTTTGGTATTATTCATTTTGCACGATGGAAAAGCTGTTGTATTTATATTGTATTTTATGCCTCTGGCGTTGACTTCTAAGGCCGTAGCTATTAGATGTGGTGGAGCAACGCCCTAGAGTGACGCCTAGGTTGCCCGGAACGTAGAAATGACCATTACTTTCACAATGTTTGCAATTATTCATTTTATACGATGGAAAAACTTTTATACTTATATTGTTTTTTATTCTTCTGGCGTTGACTTCTTAGGCCCTAACTATTCGATCTGGTGGAACAACGCCCTAGAGTGAAGACTAGGTTGCCCGGAACATGGAAATGACCATTACTTTCAGACTGTTTGCAAATATACATTATATACGGAGGAAAAGCTGTTGTATTTATATTGTATTTTATGCTTCTGGCGTTGACTTCTTACGACCTAACTATTTGATCTGGTGGAGCACCGCCCTAGAGTGAAGCCTAGGCTGCCCAGAACGTAGAACATACCATTACCTTCACACTGGTTGCAATTATTCCTGTTATACGATGTAAAAACTGTTGCACCTTTATTGTACTTTATGCTTCTGGCGTTGACTTCATAGGCCCTAACTATTCGATCTGGTGGAACAACGCCCTAGGGTGAAGCCTAGGTTGCCGGGAAAGTAGAAATGACTATAACTTTCACACTGGTTGCAATTATTCGTTTAATACGATGGAAAAGCTGTGGAATCTTTATTGTATTTTATTCATCTGGGTCAGACTTCTAAGGCCGTAGCTATTAGATGTGGTGGAGCATCGCCCTAGAGTGACGCCTAGGTTGCCCGGAACGTAGAAATGACCATTACTTTCACAATGTTTGCAATTATTCATTTTATACGATGGAAAAACTTTTGTACTTATATTGTATTTTATTCTTCTGGCGTTGACTTTTTAGGCCCTAATTATTCGATCTGGTGGAACAACGCCCTAGAGTGAAGACTAGGTTGCCCGGAACGTAGAAATGACCATCACTTTCACACGGGTTGCAATTATTCTTTTTATACGATGGAAAAGCTTTTGTATTTATATCGTATTTTATGCTTCTGGCGTTGACTTCTTAGGCCGCAGCTATTCGATCTGGTGGAGCAACGCCCTGGAGTGAAGCCTAGGTTGCGCGGAACGTAGAATTGGCCATCACTTTCAAACTGGTTGCAATTATTCCTGTTATACGATGGAAACACTGTTGTATTTTTATTGCATTTTATCCTTCGGGCGTTGACTTCTAAGGCCCTAACTATTCGATCTGGTGGAACAACGGCCTAGGGTGAAGCCTCGGTTGCCCGGAACGTAGAAATGACCATAATTTTCACACTGGTTGCAATTAATCCTTTTATGCGATGGAAAAACTGTTCTATTGATTTCGTATTTTACGCTTCGGGCGTTGACTTCTAAGGCAATAGCTATTTGATCTGGTGGAGCAACGCCCTAGAGTAAAGCCTAGGTTGCCGGGAACGTAGAAGTGACCATCACTTTCAAACTGGTTGCAATTAATCCTTTTATACGATGGAAAAACCGATGTATTTTTATTGCTTTTTATGCTTTCGGCGTTGACTTCTAAGGCCCTAACTATTTTATCTGGTGGATCAGCGCCCTAGAGTGAAGCCTAGGTTGCCCGGAAAGTAGAAATGACCATCGCTTTCAAACTGGTTGCAATTAATCCTTTTATGCGATGGAAAAACTGTTCTATTTATTTTGTATTTTATGCTTCGGGCGTTGACTTCTAAGGCAATAGCTATTTTATCTGTTGGAGCAACGCCCTAGGGTGAAGCCTAGGTTGTCCGGAACGTAGAAATGACGTTAACTTTCGTACTGGCTGCAATTACTCGTTTTATACGATTGAAGAACTGTTGTATTTATATTGTATTTTATGCTTCTGGCGTTGACTTCTTATGCCCCAACTTTCCATCTGGTGGAGCAACGCCCTATGGTAAAGCCTAGGTTGCCCGGAACGTAGAAATGACCATAACTTTCACACCGGTAGCAATTATTCGTTTTATACGATGGAACAACTGTTCTATTTATTTTGTATTTTATGCTTCGGGCGTTGACTTCTAAGGCCCTAAATATTCAATTTGTTGAAGCAACGCCCTATGGTGAAGACTAGGTTGCCCGGAAAGTAGAAATGACCATAACTTTCATACTGGTTGCAATTATTCGTTTTATGCGATGGAAAAACTGTTGTATTTATATTGTATTTTTGCTTCTGGCGTTCACTTCTTAGGCCCTAACTATTTGATCTGGTGGAACAACGGCCTAGGGTGAAGCCTAGGTTGCCCGGAACGTAGAAATGACCCTAACTTTCATACTGGTAGCAATTATTCGTTTTATATGATGGAAAAACTGTTGTATTTATTTTGTATTTTATGCTTCTGGCGCTGACTTCTAGGGCACTAACTATTCGTTCTGGTGGAGCAGCGCCCTAGCGTGAAGCCTAGGTTGCCCGGAACGTAGAAATGATCATAACTTTCACACTGGTTGCAATTATTCTTTTTATACGATGGAAAAGCTTTTGTATTTATATCGTATTTTATGCTTCTGGCGTTGACTTCTTTGGCCGCAACTATTCGATCTGGTGGAATAACGCCCTGGAGTGAAGCCTAGGTTGCGCGGAACGTGGAATTGGCCATCACTTTCAAACTGGTTGCAATTATTCCTGTTATATGATGGAAGAACTGTTCTATTTATTTTGTATTTTATGCTTCGGGCGTTGACTTGTAAGGTCCTACCTGTTCGATCTGGTGGAGCAACGCCCTAGAGTGAAGCCTAGGTTGCCCGGAACGTAGAAATGACCATAATTTTCACACTGGTGCTATTATTCGTTTTATACGATGGAAAAACTGTTATATTTATATTGTATTTTATGCTTCTGTCGTTGACTTCTTAGCCCCTAACTATTCGATCTGGTGGAACAACGCCCTAGAGTGAAGCCTAGGTTGCCTATAACGTAGAAATGACCATCACTTTCACAAGGTTTGCAACTATTCCTGTTATAGGATGGAAAGACGGTTGTATTTTTATTGTATTTTATGCATCAGGCGTTGACTGCTGAGGCCGTAGCTATTCGATGTGGTGGAAGAACGCCATAGAGTGAAGCCTAGATTGCTCGGAACGTAGAAATGACCATAAGTTTCATACTGGTTGCAATTATTCGTTTTATACGATGGATAAACTGTTGTATTTATATTGTATTTTATGCTTCTGGCGTTCACTTCTTAGGCCCTAACTATTCGATCTGGTGGAACAACGGCCTAGGGTGAAGCCTCGGTTGCCCGGAACGTAGAAATAACCATAACCTTTACACTGGTATCAATTATTCGTTTTATACAATGGAAGAACTGTTCTATTTATTTTGTATTTTATGCTTCGGGCGTTGACTACTAAGGCTCTACCTGTTTGATCTGGTGGAGCAACGCCCTAGAGTGAAGCCTAGGTAGCCCGGAACGTAGAAATGACCATTATTTTCACACTGGTGCTATTATTCGTTTTATACGATGGAAAAGCTGTTGTATTTATACCGTATTTTATGCTTCTGGCGATGTCTTCTTATGCCCTAACTATTCCATCTGGTGGAACAACGCCCTAGGGTGAAGCCTAGGTTGCCCGGAAAGTAGAAATGACCCTAACTTTCATACTGGTAGCAATTATTCGTTTTATATGATGGAAAGACTGTTGTATTTTTATTCTATTTTATGCTTCTGGCGTTGCCTTCTTAGGCCCTAACTGTTCGATCTGGTGGAACAACGCCCTAGAGTGAAGCCTAGGTTACCCGGAACGTAGAAATGACCAGTACTTTCACACTGTTTGCAGTTATTCCTGCTATACGATGGAAAAACTGTTGCATCTTTATTGAATTTTATGCTTCTGGCGTTGACTTCTAAGGCCCTAACTATTCTATCTGGTGGATCAACGCCATAGAGTGAAGCCTAGGTTGCTCCGAATGTAGAAGTGACCATAACATTCACACTGGTTGAAATTGTTCGTTTTATAGGATGGAAAAACTGTTATATTTATATTGTATTTTATGCTTCTGGCGTTGCCTTCTTAGGCCGTAACTATTCGATCTGGTGGAGCAACGCCCTGGAATGAAGCCTAGGTTGCGCGGAACGTAGAATTGGCCATCACTTTCAAACTCGTTGCAATTATTCCTGTTAGATGATGGAAACACTGTTGTATTTTTATTGCATTTTATGCTTCGGGCGTTGACTTCTGAGGCCCTAACTATTCGATCTGGTGGATCACCGCCCTAGAGTGAAGCCTAGGCTGCCCGGAACGTAGAAATGACCATAACTTTCACACTGGATGCTATTATTCGTTCTATACGATGGAAAAACTGTTGTATTTATATTGTATTTTATGCTGCTGGCGTTCACTTCTTAGGCCCTAACTATTCGATCTGGTGGAACAACGCCCTGAGGTGAAGCCTAGGTTGCCGGAACGTAGAAATGATCATAACTTTCAAACTGGTTGCTATTATTCGTTTTATACTACGGAAAAACTGTTCTATTTATTTTGTATTTTATGCTTCGGGCGTTGACTTCGAAGGAACTAACTGTTTGATCTGTTGGAGCAACGCCCTAGAGTGAAACCTAGGTTGCCCGGAACGTAGAAATGACCATAACTTTCACACTGGATGCTATTATTCGTTCTATACGATGGAAAAACTGTTCTATTTATTTTGTATTTTATGCATCGGGCGTTGACTTCTAAGGCCCTAACAATTCGATCTGGTGGAACAGCGCCCTAGAGTGAAGCCTAGGTTGCCTGGAACGTACAAATGACCATCACTTTCACACGGGTTGCAATTATTCCTTTCATATGATGGAAAAACTGTTGTATTTTTATTGCATTTTATGCTTCGGGCATTGACTTCTAAGGTCCTAACTATTCAATCTGTTGGAGCAACGCCCTAGGGTGAAGCCTAGGTTGCGCGGAAAGTAGAAATGACAATAACTTTCACACTGGGTGCAATTATTCGTTTTATACGATGGAAAAGCTGTTGCATCATTATTGTATTTTATGCTTCTGTCGTTGACGTCTAAGGCCGTAGCTATTAGATGTGGTGGAGCAACGCACTAGAGTGACGCCTAGGTTGCCCGGAACGTGGAATGACCATTACTTTCGCAATGTTTGTGATTATTCATTTTATACGATGGAAAAACTGTTGTACTTATATTGTATTTTATGCTTCTGGCGTTGACTTCTAAGGCCCTAACTATTCGATCTGGTGGAGCAACGCGCTAGAGTGAAGCCTAGGTTGCGCGGAACGTAGAAATGACCATAACTTTTACACTGGTAGCAAGTGTTCGTTTTATACCATGGAAAAACTGTTCTATTTATTTTGTATTTTATGCTTCGGGCGTTGACTTCTTAGGCCCTAACTATTCGATCTGGTGGAACAACGCCCTAGAGTGAAGCCTAGGTTGCCCGGAACGTAGAAATGCCCATCACTTCCATACTGGCAGCAATTATTCGTTTTATACGATGGAAAAACTGTTGTGTTTATATTGTATTTTATGCTTCTGGCGTTGACTTCTGTGGCCGTAGCTATTCGATGTGGTGCAAAAACGCCATAGAGTGAAGCCTGGGTTGCCCGGAACGTAGAAATGACCATAACTTTCATACTGGTTGCAATTATTCGTTTTATACGATGGAAAAACTGTTATATTTATATTGTATTTTATGCTTCTGGCGTTGCCTTCTTAGGCCCTAACTGTTCGATATGGTGGAACAACGCCCTAGAGTGAAGCCTAGGTTACCCGGAAGGTAGAAATGACCAGTACTTTCACACTGTTTGCAGTTATTCCTGCTATACGATGGAAAAACTGTTGCATCTTTATTGAATTTTATGCTTCTGGCGTTGGCTTCTAAGGCCCTAACTATTCTGTCTGGTGGATCAGCGCCCTAGAGTGAAGCCTAGGTTGCCCGGAACGTAGAAATGACGTTAACTTTCGTACTGGTTGCAATTACTCGTTTTATACGATTGAAAAGCTGTTGTATTTATATTGTATTTTATGCTTCTGGCGTTGACTTCTTATGCCCCAACTATTCCATCTGGTGGAGCAACGCCCTATGGTAAAGCCTAGGTTGCCCGGAACGTAGAAATGACCATAACTTTCACACCGGTATCAATTATTCGTTTTATATGATGGAAAAACTGTTCTATTTATTTTGTATTTTATGCTTCGGGCGTTGACTTCTAAGGCCCTAAATATTCAATTTGTTGGAGCAACGCCCTAGGGTGAAGCCTAGGTTGCCCGGAAAGTAGAAATGACCATAACTTTCATACTGGTTGCAGTTATTCGTTTTATGCGATGGAAAAACTGTTTTATTTTTATTGCATTTTGTGCTTCCGGCGTTGACTTCTAAGGCCCTAACTATTCTATCTGGTGGATCAGCGCCCTAGAGTGAAGCCTAGGTTGCCCGGAACGTAGAAATGACGTTAACTTTCGTACTGGTTGCAATTACTCGTTTTATACGATTGAAAAACTGTTGTATTTATATTGTATTTTATGCTTCTGGCGTTGACTTCTTATGCCCCAACTATTCTATCTGGTGGAGCAACTCCCTATGGTAAAGCCTAGGTTGCCCGGAACGTAGAAATGACCATAACTTTCACACCGGTAGCAATTATTCGTTTTATACGATGGAAAAACTGTTCTATTTATTTTGTATTTTATGCTTCGGGCGTTGACTTCTAAGGCCCTAAATATTCAATTTGTTGGAGCAACGCCCTAGGGTGAAGCCTAGGTTGCCCGGAACGTAGAAATGACGTTATCTTTCATACTGGTTGCAATTATTCGTTTTATACGATGGAAAAACTGTTGTATTTATACCGTATTTTATGCTTCTGGCGTTGACTTCTTATGCCCTAACTATTCCATCTGGTGGAACAACGCCCTAGGGTGAAGCCTAGGTTGCCCGGAACGTAGAAATGACCAACACTTTCAAACTGGTTGCAATTAATCCTTTTATACGATGGAAAAACCGTTGCATTTTTATTGCATTTTATGGTTCCGGCGTTGACTTCTAAGGCCCTAACTATTCTATCTGGTGGATCAACGCCCTAGAGTGAAGCCTAGGTTGCTCCGAATGTAGAAGTGACCATAACATTCACACTGGTTGAAATTGTTCGTTTTATAGGATGGAAAAACTGTTATATTTATATTGTATTTTATGCTTCTGGCGTTGTCTTCTTATGCCGTAACTATTCGATCTGGTGGAGCAACGCCCTGGAGTGAAGCCTAGGTTGCGCGGAACGTAGAATTGGCCATCACTATCAAACTCGTTGCAATTATTCCTGTTAGATGATGGAAACACTGTTGTATTTTTATTGCATTTTATGCTTCGGGCGTTGACTTCTGAGGCCCTAACTATTCGATCTGGTGGATTACCGCCCTAGAGTGAAGCCTAGGTTGCCCGGAACATAGAAATGACCCTCACTTTCAAACTGGTTGCAATTATTCCTGTCATATGATGGAAAAACTGTTGTATTTTTATTGCATTTTATGCTTCGGGCATCGACTTCTAAGGTCCTAACCATTCAATCTGTTGGAGCAACGCCCTAGGGTGAAGCCTAGGTTGCCCGGAACGTAGAAATGACCACTACTTTCACACTGTTTGCAATTATTCATTTAATACGATGGAAATGCTTTTGTATATATATCGTATTTTATGCTTCGGGCGTTGACTTCTTAGGCCCTAACTATTCGATCTGTTGGAGCAACGCCCTAGGGTGAAGCCTAGGTTGCCCGGAACGTAGAAATGACTATAACTTTCACACTGGTAGCAATTATTCGTTTTATACAAAGGAAAACCTGTTCGATTTAGTTTGTATTTTATGTTTCGGGCGTTGACTTCTAAGGCCCTAGCTGTTTGATCTGGTGGAACAACGCCCTAGAATGAAGCCTAGGTTGCCCGGAACGTAGAAATGACCATATCTTTCACACTGTTTGCAATTATTAATTTAATCGATGCCAAAGGTGTTGTGTTTATATTGTATTTTATGCTTCTGGTATTGACTTCTTAGGCCCCAACTATTCGATCTGGAGGAGCAATGCCTCAGAGTTAAGTCTAGGATGCCCGAAACGCCGGAATGATCATTACTTTCACGCTTATTGCAATTATTCCTGTGATACGATGAAAAGACTGTTGTATTTTTATTGTATCTTATGCTCCTGGCGTCGACTTCTAAGGCCCTAACTATTCGATCTGGTGGAGCAACGCCCTAGAGTGAAACCTAGGATGCCCGGAACGTAGAAATGACCATTACATTCACACTGGTTACAATTATTCCTGTTATACGATGGAAAAACTGTTGCATTTTTATTGTTTTCTATGCTTCTGGCGTTTAGTTCTAAGTCGCTAGCTATTCGATCTGGTGGAGCAACGACCTAGTGTGAAGCCTAGGTTGCCCGGAACGTAGAAATGACAATTACTTTCACACTGTTTGGTATTATTCATTTTGCACGATGGAAAAGCTGTTGTATTTATATTGTATTTTATGCCTCTGGCGTTGACTTCTAAGGCCGTAGCTATTAGATGTGGTGGAGCAACGCCCTAGAGTGACGCCTAGGTTGCCCGGAACGTAGAAATGACCATTACTTTCACAATGTTTGCAATTATTCATTTTATACGATGGAAAAACTTTTATACTTATATTGTTTTTTATTCTTCTGGCGTTGACTTCTTAGGCCCTAACTATTCGATCTGGTGGAACAACGCCCTAGAGTGAAGACTAGGTTGCCCGGAACATGGAAATGACCATTACTTTCAGACTGTTTGCAAATATACATTATATACGGAGGAAAAGCTGTTGTATTTATATTGTATTTTATGCTTCTGGCGTTGACTTCTTACGACCTAACTATTTGATCTGGTGGAGCACCGCCCTAGAGTGAAGCCTAGGCTGCCCGGAACGTAGAACATACCATTACCTTCACACTGGTTGCAATTATTCCTGTTATACGATGTAAAAACTGTTGCACCTTTATTGTACTTTATGCTTCTGGCGTTGACTTCATAGGCCCTAACTATTCGATCTGGTGGAACAACGCCCTAGGGTGAAGCCTAGGTTGCCGGGAAAGTAGAAATGACTATAACTTTCACACTGGTTGCAATTATTCGTTTAATACGATGGAAAAGCTGTGGAATCTTTATTGTATTTTATTCATCTGGGTCAGACTTCTAAGGCCGTAGCTATTAGATGTGGTGGAGCATCGCCCTAGAGTGACGCCTAGGTTGCCCGGAACGTAGAAATGACCATTACTTTCACAATGTTTGCAATTATTCATTTTATACGATGGAAAAACTTTTGTACTTATATTGTATTTTATTCTTCTGGCGTTGACTTTTTAGGCCCTAATTATTCGATCTGGTGGAACAACGCCCTAGAGTGAAGACTAGGTTGCCCGGAACGTAGAAATGACCATCACTTTCACACGGGTTGCAATTATTCTTTTTATACGATGGAAAAGCTTTTGTATTTATATCGTATTTTATGCTTCTGGCGTTGACTTCTTAGGCCGCAGCTATTCGATCTGGTGGAGCAACGCCCTGGAGTGAAGCCTAGGTTGCGCGGAACGTAGAATTGGCCATCACTTTCAAACTGGTTTGCAATTATTCCTGTTATACGATGGAAACACTGTTGTATTTTTATTGCATTTTATCCTTCGGGCGTTGACTTCTAAGGCCCTAACTATTCGATCTGGTGGAACAACGGCCTAGGGTGAAGCCTCGGTTGCCCGGAACGTAGAAATGACCATAATTTTCACACTGGTTGCAATTAATCCTTTTATGCGATGGAAAAACTGTTCTATTGATTTCGTATTTTACGCTTCGGGCGTTGACTTCTAAGGCAATAGCTATTTGATCTGGTGGAGCAACGCCCTAGAGTAAAGCCTAGGTTGCCGGGAACGTAGAAGTGACCATCACTTTCAAACTGGTTGCAATTAATCCTTTTATACGATGGAAAAACCGATGTATTTTTATTGCTTTTTATGCTTCCGGCGTTGACTTCTAAGGCCCTAACTATTTTATCTGGTGGATCAGCGCCCTAGAGTGAAGCCTAGGTTGCCCGGAACGTAGAAATGATCATAACTTTCACACTGGTTGCAATTATTCTTTTTATACGATGGAAAAGCTTTTGTATTTACATCGTATTTTATGCTTCTGGCGTTGACTTCTTTGGCCGCAACTATTCGATCTGGTGGAGCAACGCCCTGGAGTGAAGCCTAGGTTGCGCGGAACGTGGAAATGACCATCACTTTCACAAGGTTTGCAACTATTCCTGTTATAGGATGGAAAGACGGTTGTATTTTTATTGTATTTTATGCATCAGGCGTTGACTGCTGAGGCCGTAGCTATTCGATGTGGTGGAAGAACGCCATAGAGTGAAGCCTAGATTGCTCGGAACGTAGAAATGACCATAAGTTTCATACTGGTTGCAATTATTCGTTTTATACGATGGATAAACTGTTGTATTTATATTGTATTTTATGCTTCTGGCGTTCACTTCTTAGGCCCTAACTGTTCGATCTGGTGGAACAACGGCCTAGGGTGAAGCCTCGGTTGCCCGGAACGTAGAAATAACCATAACTTTTACACTGGTATCAATTATTCGTTTTATACAATGGAAGAACTGTTCTATTTATTTTGTATTTTATGCTTCGGGCGTTGACTACTAAGGCTCTACCTGTTTGATCTGGTGGAGCAACGTCCTAGAGTGAAGCCTAGGTTGCCCGGAACGTAGAAATGACCATTATTTTCACACTGGTGCTATTATTCGTTTTATACGATGGAAAAGCTGTTGTATTTATACCGTATTTTATGCTTCTGGCGATGTCTTCTTATGCCCTAACTATTCCATCTGGTGGAACAACGCCCTAGGGTGAAGCCTAGGTTGCCCGGAAAGTAGAAATGACCATCGCTTTCAAACTGGTTGCAATTAATCCTTTTATGCGAAGGAAAAACTGTTCTATTTATTTTGTATTTTATGCTTCGGGCGTTGACTTCTAAGGCAATAGCTATTTTATCTGTTGGAGCAACGCCCTAGGGTGAAGCCTAGGTTGTCCGGAACGTAGAAATGACGTTAACTTTCGTACTGGCTGCAATTACTCGTTTTATACGATTGAAGAACTGTTGTATTTATATTGTATTTTATGCTTCTGGCGTTGACTTCTTATGCCCCAACTTTCCATCTGGTGGAGCAACGCCCTATGGTAAAGCCTAGGTTGCCCGGAACGTAGAAATGACCATAACTTTCACACCGGTAGCAATTATTCGTTTTATACGATGGAACAACTGTTCTATTTATTTTGTATTTTATGCTTCGGGCGTTGACTTCTAAGGCCCTAAATATTCAATTTGTTGAAGCAACGCCCTATGGTGAAGACTAGGTTGCCCGGAAAGTAGAAATGACCATAACTTTCATACTGGTTGCAATTATTCGTTTTATGCGATGGAAAAACTGTTGTATTTATATTGTATTTTTGCTTCTGGCGTTCACTTCTTAGGCCCTAACTATTTGATCTGGTGGAACAACGGCCTAGGGTGAAGCCTAGGTTGCCCGGAACGTAGAAATGACCCTAACTTTCATACTGGTAGCAATTATTCGTTTTATATGATGGAAAAACTGTTGTATTTATTTTGTATTTTATGCTTCTGGCGCTGACTTCTAGGGCACTAACTATTCGTTCTGGTGGAGCAGCGCCCTAGCGTGAAGCCTATGTTGCCCGGAACGTAGAAATGATCATAACTTTCACACTGGTTGCAATTATTCTTTTTATACGATGGAAAAGCTTTTGTATTTATATCGTATTTTATGCTTCTGGCGTTGACTTCTTTGGCCGCAACTATTCGATCTGGTGGAATAACGCCCTGGAGTGAAGCCTAGGTTGCGCGGAACGTGGAATTGGCCATCACTTTCAAACTGGTTGCAATTATTCCTGTTATATGATGGAAGAACTGTTCTATTTATTTTGTATTTTATGCTTCGGGCGTTGACTTGTAAGGTCCTACCTGTTCGATCTGGTGGAGCAACGCCCTAGAGTGAAGCCTAGGTTGCCCGGAACGTAGAAATGACCATAATTTTCACACTGGTGCTATTATTCGTTTTATACGATGGAAAAACTGTTATATTTATATTGTATTTTATGCTTCTGTCGTTGACTTCTTAGCCCCTAACTATTCGATCTGGTGGAACAACGCCCTAGAGTGAAGCCTAGGTTGCCTATAACGTAGAAATGACCATCACTTTCACAAGGTTTGCAACTATTCCTGTTATAGGATGGAAAGACGGTTGTATTTTTATTGTATTTTATGCATCAGGCGTTGACTGCTGAGGCCGTAGCTATTCGATGTGGTGGAAGAACGCCATAGAGTGAAGCCTAGATTGCTCGGAACGTAGAAATGACCATAAGTTTCATACTGGTTGCAATTATTCGTTTTATACGATGGATAAACTGTTGTATTTATATTGTATTTTATGCTTCTGGCGTTCACTTCTTAGGCCCTAACTATTCGATCTGGTGGAACAACGGCCTAGGGTGAAGCCTCGGTTGCCCGGAACGTAGAAATAACCATAACCTTTACACTGGTATCAATTATTCGTTTTATACAATGGAAGAACTGTTCTATTTATTTTGTATTTTATGCTTCGGGCGTTGACTACTAAGGCTCTACCTGTTTGATCTGGTGGAGCAACGCCCTAGAGTGAAGCCTAGGTAGCCCGGAACGTAGAAATGACCATTATTTTCACACTGGTGCTATTATTCGTTTTATACGATGGAAAAGCTGTTGTATTTATACCGTATTTTATGCTTCTGGCGATGTCTTCTTATGCCCTAACTATTCCATCTGGTGGAACAACGCCCTAGGGTGAAGCCTAGGTTGCCCGGAAAGTAGAAATGACCATCGCTTTCAAACTGGTTGCAATTAATCCTTTTATGCGATGGAAAAACTGTTCTATTTATTTTGTATTTTATGCTTCGGGCGTTGACTTCTAAGGCAATAGCTATTTTATCTGTTGGAGCAACGCCCTAGGGTGAAGCCTAGGTTGTCCGGAACGTAGAAATGACGTTAACTTTCGTACTGGCTGCAATTACTCGTTTTATACGATTGAAGAACTGTTGTATTTATATTGTATTTTATGCTTCTGTCGTTGACTTCTTAGCCCCTAACTATTCGATCTGGTGGAACAACGCCCTAGAGTGAAGCCTAGGTTGCCTATAACGTAGAAATGACCATCACTTTCACAAGGTTTGCAACTATTCCTGTTATAGGATGGAAAGACGGTTGTATTTTTATTGTATTTTATGCATCAGGCGTTGACTGCTGAGGCCGTAGCTATTCGATGTGGTGGAAGAACGCCATAGAGTGAAGCCTAGATTGCTCGGAACGTAGAAATGACCATAAGTTTCATACTGGTTGCAATTATTCGTTTTATACGATGGATAAACTGTTGTATTTATATTGTATTTTATGCTTCTGGCGTTCACTTCTTAGGCCCTAACTATTCGATCTGGTGGAACAACGGCCTAGGGTGAAGCCTCGGTTGCCCGGAACGTAGAAATAACCATAACCTTTACACTGGTATCAATTATTCGTTTTATACAATGGAAGAACTGTTCTATTTATTTTGTATTTTATGCTTCGGGCGTTGACTACTAAGGCTCTACCTGTTTGATCTGGTGGAGCAACGCCCTAGAGTGAAGCCTAGGTAGCCCGGAACGTAGAAATGACCATTATTTTCACACTGGTGCTATTATTCGTTTTATACGATGGAAAAGCTGTTGTATTTATACCGTATTTTATGCTTCTGGCGATGTCTTCTTATGCCCTAACTATTCCATCTGGTGGAACAACGCCCTAGGGTGAAGCCTAGGTTGCCCGGAAAGTAGAAATGACCATCGCTTTCAAACTGGTTGCAATTAATCCTTTTATGCGATGGAAAAACTGTTCTATTTATTTTGTATTTTATGCTTCGGGCGTTGACTTCTAAGGCAATAGCTATTTTATCTGTTGGAGCAACGCCCTAGGGTGAAGCCTAGGTTGTCCGGAACGTAGAAATGACGTTAACTTTCGTACTGGCTGCAATTACTCGTTTTATACGATTGAAGAACTGTTGTATTTATATTGTATTTTATGCTTCTGTCGTTGACTTCTTAGCCCCTAACTATTCGATCTGGTGGAACAACGCCCTAGAGTGAAGCCTAGGTTGCCTATAACGTAGAAATGACCATCACTTTCACAAGGTTTGCAACTATTCCTGTTATAGGATGGAAAGACGGTTGTATTTTTATTGTATTTTATGCATCAGGCGTTGACTGCTGAGGCCGTAGCTATTCGATGTGGTGGAAGAACGCCATAGAGTGAAGCCTAGATTGCTCGGAACGTAGAAATGACCATAAGTTTCATACTGGTTGCAATTATTCGTTTTATACGATGGATAAACTGTTGTATTTATATTGTATTTTATGCTTCTGGCGTTCACTTCTTAGGCCCTAACTATTCGATCTGGTGGAACAACGGCCTAGGGTGAAGCCTCGGTTGCCCGGAACGTAGAAATAACCATAACCTTTACACTGGTATCAATTATTCGTTTTATACAATGGAAGAACTGTTCTATTTATTTTGTATTTTATGCTTCGGGCGTTGACTACTAAGGCTCTACCTGTTTGATCTGGTGGAGCAACGCCCTAGAGTGAAGCCTAGGTAGCCCGGAACGTAGAAATGACCATTATTTTCACACTGGTGCTATTATTCGTTTTATACGATGGAAAAGCTGTTGTATTTATACCGTATTTTATGCTTCTGGCGATGTCTTCTTATGCCCTAACTATTCCATCTGGTGGAACAACGCCCTAGGGTGAAGCCTAGGTTGCCCGGAAAGTAGAAATGACCATCGCTTTCAAACTGGTTGCAATTAATCCTTTTATGCGATGGAAAAACTGTTCTATTTATTTTGTATTTTATGCTTCGGGCGTTGACTTCTAAGGCAATAGCTATTTTATCTGTTGGAGCCACGCCCTAGGGTGAAGCCTAGGTTGTCCGGAACGTAGAAATGACGTTAACTTTCGTACTGGTTGCAATTACTCGTTTTATACGATTGAAGAACTGTTGTATTTATATTGTATTTTATGCTTCTGGCGTTGACTTCTTATGCCCCAACTTTCCATCTGGTGGAGCAACGCCCTATGGTAAAGCCTAGGTTGCCCGGAACGTAGAAATGACCATAACTTTCACACCGGTAGCAATTATTCGTTTTATACGATGGAAAAACTGTTCTATTTATTTTGTATTTTATGCTTCGGGCGTTGACTTCTAAGGCCCTAAATATTCAATTTGTTGAAGCAACGCCCTAGGGTGAAGACTAGGTTGCCCGGAAAGTAGAAATGACCATAACTTTCATACTGGTTGCAATTATTCGTTTTATGCGATGGAAAAACTGTTGTATTTATATTGTATTTTTGCTTCTGGCGTTCACTTCTTAGGCCCTAACTATTTGATCTGGTGGAACAACGGCCTAGGGTGAAGCCTAGGTTGCCCGGAACGTAGAAATGACCCTAACTTTCATACTGGTAGCAATTATTCGTTTTATATGATGGAAAGACTGTTGTATTTTTATTCTATTTTATGCTTCTGGCGTTGCCTTCTTAGGCCCTAACTGTTCGATCTGGTGGAACAACGCCCTAGAGTGAAGCCTAGGTTACCCGGAACGTAGAAATGACCAGTACTTTCACACTGTTTGCAGTTATTCCTGCTATACGATGGAAAAACTGTTGCATATTTATTGAATTTTATGCTTCTGGCGTTGACTTCTAAGGCCCTAACTATTCTATCTGGTGGATCAACGCCATAGAGTGAAGCCTAGGTTGCTCCGAATGTAGAAGTGACCATAACATTCACACTGGTTGAAATTGTTCGTTTTATAGGATGGAAAAACTGTTATATTTATATTGTATTTTATGCTTCTGGCGTTGACTTCTTAGGCCCTAACTATTCGATCTGGTGGAACAACGCCCTAGAGTGAAGCCTAGGTTACCCGGAACGTAGAAATGACCATAACTTTCACACCGGTAGCATTTATTCGTTTTACACGATGGAAAAACTGTTCTATTTATTTTGTATTTTATGCATCGGGCGTTGACTTCTAAGGCCCTAACTATTCAATCTGTTGGAGCAACGCCCTAGGGTGAAGCATAGGTTGCCCGGAAAGTAGAAATGACGTTAACTTTCACACTGGTTGCTATTATTCGTTCTATACGATGGAAAAACTGTTATATTTATATTGTATTTTATGCTTCGGGCGTTGACTTCTAAGGCCCTAGCTGTTTGATCTGGTGGAGCAACGCCCTAGAGTGAAGCCTAGGTTGACCGGAAGGTTGACATGACCATAACTTTCACACTGGTTGCTATTATTCGTTTTATACAATGGAAAAACTGTTCTATTTATTTTGTATTTTATGCTTCGGGCGTTGACTTCTTAGGCCCTAACAATTCGATCTGGTGGAACAACGCCCTAGAGTGATGCCCAGGTTTCCTGCAACGTACAAATGACCATCACTTTCACAAGGGTTGCAATTATTCCTGTTATAGGATGGAAAGACTGTTGTATTTTTATTGTATTTTATGCTTCTGGCGTTGCCTTCTTAGGCCCTAACTGTTCGATCTGGTGGAACAACGCCCTAGAGTGAAGCCTAGGTTACCCGGAACGTAGAAATGACCATTACCTTCACACTGTTTGCAGTTATTCCTGCTATACGATGGAAAAACTGTTGCATCTTTATTGAATTTTATGCTTCTGGCGTTGACTTCTAAGGCCCTAACTATTCTATCTGGTGGATCAACGCCCTAGAGTGAAGCCTAGGTTGCTCCGAATGTAGAAATGACCATAACATTCACACTGGTTGAAATTATTCGTTTAATACGATGGAAAAGGTGTTGCATCTTTATTGTATTTTATGATTCTGGTGTTGACTTCTAAGGCCCTAACTATTCGATCTGGTGGAGCAACGCGCTAGAGTGAAGCCTAGGTTGCCCGGAACGTAGAAATGACCATAACTTTCATACTGGTTGCAATTATTCGTTTTATACGATGGAAAAACTGTTGTATTTATATTGTATTTAACGCTTCTGGCGTTGACTTCTAAGGCACTAACTATTCGATCTGGTGGAGCAACGCTCTAGAGTGAAGCCTAGGTTGCCCGGAACGTAGAAATGACCATCACTTTCAAACTGGTTGCAATTATTCCTGTTATATGATGGAAAAACTGTTGTATTTATATTGTATTTTATGCTTCGGGCGTTGACTGCTAAGGCCCTAACTATTCAATCTGTTGGATCAACGCCCTAGAGTGAAGCCTAGGTTGCTCGGAATGTAGAAATGATCATAACATTCATACTGGTTGAAATTATTCGTTTAATACGATGGAAAAGGCGTTGCATCTTTATTGTATTTTATGATTCTGGCGTTGACTTCTAAGGCCCTAACTATTCGATCTGGTGGAGCAACGCCCTAGTGTGTAGCCTAGGTTGCCCGGAACGTAGAAATGACCATAACTTTCATACTGGTTGCAATTATTCGTTTTATACGATGGAAAAACTGTTGTATTTATATTGTATTTAACGCTTCTGGCGTTGACTTCTAAGGCACTAACTATTCGATCTGGTGGAACAACGCCCTAGAGTGAAGCCTCGGTTGCCTGGAACGTACAAATGACCATCACTTTCACACGGGTTGCAATTATTCCTGTTATATGATGGAAAGACTGTTGTATTTTTATTGTATTTTATGCTTCAGGCGTTGACTTCTGAGGCCGTAGCTATTCGATGTGGTGGAAGAACGCCATAGAGTGAAGCCTAGGTTGCCCGGAACGTAGAAATGACCATAACTTTCATACTGGTTGCAATTATTCGTTTAATGCGATGGAAAAACTGTTATATTTATATTGTATTTTATGCTTCTGGCGTTGCCTTCTTAGGCCCTAACTGTTCGATATGGTGGAACAACGCCCTAGAGTGAAGCCTAGGTTACCCGGAACGTAGAAATGACCAGTACTTTCACACTGTTTGCAGTTATTCCTGCTATACGATGGAAAAACTGTTGCATCTTTATTGAATTTTATGCTTCTGGCGTTGACTTCTAAGGCCCTAACTATTCTATCTGGTGGATCAGCGCCCTAGAGTGAAGCCTAGGTTGCCCGGAACGTAGAAATGACGTTAATTTTCGTACTGGTTGCAATTACTCGTTTTATACGATTGAAAAACTGTTGTATTTATATTGTATTTTATGCTTCTGGCGTTGACTTCTTATGCCCCAACTATTCCATCTGGTGGAGCAACGCCCTATGGTAAAGCCTAGGTTGCCCGGAACGTAGAAATGACCATAACTTTCACACCGGTAGCAATTATTCGTTTTATACGATGGAAAAACTGTTCTATTTATTTTGTATTTTATGCTTCGGGCGTTGACTTCTAAGGCCCTAAATATTCAATTTGTTGGAGCAACGCCCTAGGGTGAAGCCTAGGTTGCCCGGAAAGTAGAAATGACGTTAACTTTCGTACTGGTTGCAATTACTCGTTTTATACGATTGAAAAACTGTTGTATTTATATTGCATTCTATGCTTCCGGCGTTGACTTCTAAGGCCCTAACTATTCAATCTGTTGGAGCAACGCCCTAGGGTGAAGCCTAGGTTGCCCGGAACGTAGAAATGACGTTATCTTTCATACTGGTTGCAATTATTCGTTTTATACGATGGAAAAACTGTTGTATTTATATTGTATTTTATGCTTCTGGCGTTGACTTCTAAGGCACTAACTATTCGATCTGGTGGAGCAACGCCCTGGGGTGAAGACTAGATTGCCCGGAACGTAGAAATGACCATAACTTTCACACCGGTTGCTATTATTCGTTTTATACGATGGAAAAACTGTTATATTTATATTGTATTTTATGCTTCTGGCGCTGACTTCTTAGGCCCTAACTATTCGATCTGGTGGAACAACGCCGTAGAGTGAAGCCTAGGTTGCCCGGAACGTAGAAATGCCCATCACTTCCATACTGGCAGCAATTATTCGTTTTATACGATGGAAAAACTGTTGTGTTTATATTGTATTTTATGCTTCTGGCGTTGACTTCTGTGGCCGTAGCTATTCGATGTGGTGGAAAAACGCCATAGAGTGAAGCCTGGGTTGCCCGGAACGTAGAAATGACCATAACTTTCATACTGGTTGCAATTATTCGTTTTATACGATGGAAAAACTGTTATATTTATATTGTATTTTATGCTTCTGGCGTTGCCTTCTTAGGCCCTAACTGTTCGATATGGTGGAACAACGCCCTAGAGTGAAGCCTAGGTTACCCGGAAGGTAGAAATGACCAGTACTTTCACACTGTTTGCAGTTATTCCTGCTATACGATGGAAAAACTGTTGCATCTTTATTGAATTTTATGCTTCTGGCGTTGGCTTCTAAGGCCCTAACTATTCTATCTGGTGGATCAGCGCCCTAGAGTGAAGCCTAGGTTGCCCGGAACGTAGAAATGACGTTAACTTTCGTACTGGTTGCAATTACTCGTTTTATACGATTGAAAAGCTGTTGTATTTATATTGTAATTTATGCTTCTGGCGTTGACTTCTTATGCCCCAACTATTCCATCTGGTGGAGCAACGCCCTATGGTAAAGCCTATGTTGCCCGGAACGTAGAAAGGACCATAACTTTCACACCGGTATCAATTATTCGTTTTATATGATGGAAAAACTGTTCTATTTATTTTGTATTTTATGCTTCGGGCGTTGACTTCTAAGGCCCTAAATATTCAATTTGTTGGAGCAACGCCCTAGGGTGAAGCCTAGGTTGCACGGAAAGTAGAAATGACCATAACTTTCATACTGGTTGCAGTTATTCGTTTTATGCGATGGAAAAACTGTTTTATTTTTATTGCATTTTGTGCTTCCGGCGTTGACTTCTAAGGCCCTAACTATTCTATCTGGTGGATCAGCGCCCTAGAGTGAAGCCTAGGTTGCCCGGAACGTAGAAATGACGTTAACTTTCGTACTGGTTGCAATTACTCGTTTTATACGATTGAAAAACTGTTGTATTTATATTGTATTTTATGCTTCTGGCGTTGACTTCTTATGCCCCAACTATTCTATCTGGTGGAGCAACTCCCTATGGTAAAGCCTAGGTTGCCCGGAACGTAGAAATGACCATAACTTTCACACCGGTAGCAATTATTCGTTTTATACGATGGAAAAACTGTTCTATTTATTTTGTATTTTATGCTTCGGGCGTTGACTTCTAAGGCCCTAAATATTCAATTTGTTGGAGCAACGCCCTAGGGTGAAGCCTAGGTTGCCCGGAACGTAGAAATGACGTTATCTTTCATACTGGTTGCAATTATTCGTTTTATACGATGGAAAAACTGTTGTATTTATACCGTATTTTATGCTTCTGGCGTTGACTTCTTATGCCCTAACTATTCCATCTGGTGGAACAACGCCCTAGGGTGAAGCCTAGGTTGCCCGGAACGTAGAAATGACCAACACTTTCAAACTGGTTGCAATTAATCCTTTTATACGATGGAAAAACTGTTGCATTTTTATTGCATTTTATGGTTCCGGCGTTGACTTCTAAGGCCCTAACTATTCAATCTGTTGGAGCGACGCCCTAGGGTGAAGCCTAGGTTGCTCGGAACGTAGAATGGACGTTAACTTTCATACTGGTTGCAATTACTCGTTTTATACGATTGAAAAACTGTTGTATTTATATTGTATTTTATGCTTCTGGCGTTGACTTCTTATGCCCTAACTATTCCATCTGGTGGAACAACGCCCTATGGTGAAGCCTAGGTTGCCCGCAACGTAGAAATGACCATAACTTTCACACCGGTAGCAATTATTCGTTTTACACGATGGAAAAGCTGTTGTATTTATACCGTATTTTATGCTTCTGGCGTTGACTTCTTATGCCCTAACTATTCCATCTGGTGGAACAACGCCCTAGGGTGAAGCCTAGGTTGCCCGGAACGTAGAAATGACCATCACTTTCAAACTGGTTGCAATTAATCCTTTTATACGATGGAAAAACTGTTGCATTTTTATTGCATTTTATGGTTCCGGCGTTGACTTCTAAGGCCCTAACTATTCAATCTGTTGGAGCGACGCCCTAGGGCGAAGCCTAGGTTGCTCGGAACGTAGAATGGACGTTAACTTTCATACTGGTTGCAATTACTCGTTTTATACGATTGAAAAACTGTTATATTTATATTGTATTTTATGCTTCTGGCGCTGACTTCTTAGGCCCTAACTATTCGATCTGGTGGAACAACGCCGTAGAGTGAAGCCTAGGTTGCCCGGAACGTAGAAATGCCCATCACTTCCATTCTGGCAGCAATTATTCGTTTTATACGATGGAAAAACTGTTGTGTTTATATTGTATTTTATGCTTCTGGCGTTGACTTCTGTGGCCGTAGCTATTCGATGTGGTGGAAAAACGCCATAGAGTGAAGCCTGGGTTGCCCGGCACGTAGAAATGACCATAACTTTCATACTGGTTGCAATTATTCGTTTTATACGATGGAAAAACTGTTATATTTATATTGTATTTTATGCTTCTGGCGTTGCCTTCTTAGGCCCTAACTGTTCGATATGGTGGAACAACGCCCTAGAGTGAAGCCTAGGTTACCCGGAAGGTAGAAATGACCAGTACTTTCACACTGTTTGCAGTTATTCCTGCTATACGATGGAAAAACTGTTGCATCTTTATTGAATTTTATGCTTCTGGCGTTGGCTTCTAAGGCCCTAACTATTCTATCTGGTGGATCAGCGCCCTAGAGTGAAGCCTAGGTTGCCCGGAACGTAGAAATGACGTTAACTTTCGTACTGGTTGCAATTACTCGTTTTATACGATTGAAAAGCTGTTGTATTTATATTGTATTTTATGCTTCTGGCGTTGACTTCTTATGCCCCAACTATTCCATCTGGTGGAGCAACGCCCTATGGTAAAGCCTAGGTTGCCCGGAACGTAGAAGTGACCATAACTTTCACACCGGTATCAATTATTCGTTTTATATGATGGAAAAACTGTTCTATTTATTTTGTATTTTATGCTTCGGGCGTTGACTTCTAAGGCCCTAAATATTCAATTTGTTGGAGCAACGCCCTAGGGTGAAGCCTAGGTTGCCCGGAACGTAGAAATGACGTTATCTTTCATACTGGTTGCAATTATTCGTTTTATACGATGGAAAAACTGTTGTATTTATACCGTATTTTATGCTTCTGGCGTTGACTTCTTATGCCCTAACTATTCCATCTGGTGGAACAACGCCCTAGGCTGAAGCCTAGGTTGCCCGGAACGTAGAAATGACCAACACTTTCAAACTGGTTGCAATTAATCCTTTTATACGATGGAAAAACTGTTGCATTTTTATTGCATTTTATGGTTCCGGCGTTGACTTCTAAGGCCCTAACTATTCAATCTGTTGGAGCGACGCCCTAGGGTGAAGCCTAGGTTGCTCGGAACGTAGAATGGACGTTAACTTTCATACTGGTTGCAATTACTCGTTTTATACGATTGAAAAACTGTTGTATTTATATTGTATTTTATGCTTCTGGCGTTGACTTCTTATGCCCTAACTATTCCATCTGGTGGAACAACGCCCTATGGTGAAGCCTAGGTTGCCCGCAACGTAGAAATGACCATAACTTTCACACCGGTAGCAATTATTCGTTTTACACGATGGAAAAGCTGTTGTATTTATACCGTATTTTATGCTTCTGGCGTTGACTTCTTATGCCCTAACTATTCCATCTGGTGGAACAACGCCCTAGGGTGAAGCCTAGGTTGCCCGGAACGTAGAAATGACCATCACTTTCAAACTGGTTGCAATTAATCCTTTTATACGATGGAAAAACTGTTGCATTTTTATTGCATTTTATGGTTCCGGCGTTGACTTCTAAGGCCCTAACTATTCAATCTGTTGGAGCGACGCCCTAGGGCGAAGCCTAGGTTGCTCGGAACGTAGAATGGACGTTAACTTTCATACTGGTTGCAATTACTCGTTTTATACGATTGAAAAACTGTTGTATTTATATTGTATTTTATGCTTCTGGCGTTGACTTCTTATGCCCTAACTATTCCATCTGGTGGAACAACGCCCTATGGTGAAGCCTAGGTTGCCCGGAACGTAGAAATGACCATAACTTTCACACCGCTAGCAATTATTCGTTTTACACGATGGAAAAACGGTCCTATTTATTTTGTATTTTATGCATCGGGCGTTGACTTCTAAGGCCCTAACTATCCAATCTGCTGGAGCAACGCCCTAGGGTGAAGCCTAGGTTGCCCGGAAAGTAGAAGTGACGTTAACTTTCACACTGGTTGCTATTATTCGTTCTATACGATGGAAAAACTGTTATATTTATATTGTATTTTATGCTTCGGGCGTTGACTTCTAAGGCCCAGCTGTTTGATCTGGTGAAGCAACGCCATAGAGTGAAGCCTAGGTTGCCCGGAACGTAGACATGACCAGTACTTTCACACTGTTTGCAGTTATTCCTGCTATACGATGGAAAAACTGTTGCATCTTTATTGAATTTTATGCTTCTGGCGTTGACTTCTAAGGCCCTAACTATTCTATCTGGTGGACCAACGCTCTAGAGTGAAGCCTAGGTTTCTCGGAATGTAGAAATGACCATAACATTCACACTGGTTGAAATTATTCGTTTTATACGATGGAAAAACTGTTATATTTATGTTGCCTTTTATGCTCCTGGCGTTGATTTCTTAGGCCCTAACTATTCAATCAGGTGGAACAACGCCCTAGAGTGAGGCCTAGGTTGCCCGGAACTTAGAAATGACCATCACTTCCATACTGGCAGCAATTATTCGTTTTATACGATGGAAAAACTGTTGTGTTTATATTGTATTTTATGCTTCTGGCGTTGACTACTGTGGCCGTAGCTATTCGATGTGGTGGAAAAACGCCATAGAGTGAAGCCTGGGTTGCCGGAACGTAGAAATGACCATAACTTTCATACTGGTTGCAATTATTCGTTTTATACGATGGAAAAACTGTTATATTTATATTGTATTTTATGCTTCTGGCGTTGCCTTCTTAGGCCCTAACTGTTCGGTATGGTGGAGCAACGCCCTATGGTAAAGCCTAGGTTGCCCGGAACGTAGAAATGACCATAACTTTCACACCGGTAGCAATTATTCGTTTTATACGATGGAAAAACTGTTCTATTTATTTTGTATTTTATGCTTCGGGCGTTGACTTCTAAGGCCCTAAATATTCAATTTGTTGGAGCAACGCCCTAGGGTGAAGCCTAGGTTGCCCGCAAAGTAGAAATGACCATAACTTTCATACTGGTTGCAGTTATTCGTATTATGCGATGGAAAAACTGTTTTATTTTTATTGCATTTTGTGCTTCCGGCGTTGACTTCTAAGGCCCTAACTATTCTATCTGGAGGATCAGCGCCCTAGAGTGAAGCCTAGGTTGCTCGGAATGTAGAAATGACCATAACATTCACACTGGTTGAAATTATTCGTTTTATACGATGGAAAAACTGTTATATTTATGTTGTATTTTATGCTCCTGGCGTTGATTTATTAGGCCCTAACTATTCAATCAGGTGGAACAACGCCCTCGAGTGAGGTCTAGGTTGCCCGGAACTTAGAAATGACCATCACTTCCATACTGGCAGCAATTATTCGTTTTATACGATGGAAAAACTGTTGTTTTTATATTGTATTTTATGCTTCTGGCGTTGACTTCCGTGGCCGTAGCTATTCGATGTGGTGGAAGAACGCCATAGAGTGAAGCCTGGGTTGCCCGGAACGTAGAAATGACCATAACTTTCATACTGGTTGCAATTATTCGTTTTATATGATGGAAGAACTGTTGTATTTATATTGTATTTTATGCTGCTGGCGTTCACTTCTTAGGCCCTAACTACTCGATCTGGTGAAACAACGACCTGGGTTGAAGCCTAGGTTGCCCGGAACGTAGAAATGACCATAACTTTCACACTGGTTGCAATTATTCGTTTTATACAATGGAAAAGCAGTTGTATTTATATCGTATTTTATGCTTCTGGCGTTGACTCCATAGGCCGTAACTTTTCGATCTGGTGGAGCAACGCCCTGGAGTGAAGCCTAGGTTGCGCGGAACGTAGAATTGGCCATCACTTTCAAACTGGTTGCAATTATTCCTGTTATATGATGGAAACACTGTTGTATTTTTATTGCATTTTATACTTCGGGCGTTGAGTTCTAAGGCCCTAACTATTCGATCTGGTGGAGCACCGCCCTAGAGTGAAGCCTAGGTTGCCCGGAACGTAGAAATGACCATCACTTTCAAACTGGTTTGAATTATTCCTGTTATATGATGGAAAAACTGTTGTATTTTTATTGCATTTTATGCTTCGGGCATTGACTTCTAAGGTCCTAACTATTCAATCTGTTGGAGCAACGCCCTAGGGTGAAACCTAGGTTGCGCGGAAAGTAGAAATGACAATAACTTTCACACTGGGTGCAATTATTCGGTTTATACGATGGAAAAACTGTTGCATCTTTATTGTATTTTATGCTTCTGTCGTTGACGTCTAAGGCCGTAGCTATTAGATGTGGTGGAGCAACGCACTAGAGTGTCGCCTAGGTTGCCCGGAACGTGGAATGACCATTACTTTCGCAATGTTTGCAATTATTCATTTTATACGATGGAAAAACTGTTGTACTTATATTGTATTTTATGCTTCTGGCGTTGACTTCTAAGGCCCTAACTATTCGACCTGGTGGAGCAACGCCCTAGAGTGAAGCCTAGGTTGCCCGGAACGTAGAAAGGCCCGTCACTTTCAAACTGGTTGCAATTAATCCTTTTATACGATGGAAAAACTGTTATATTTTTATTGCATTTAATGCTTCGGGCATTAACTTATAAGGCCCTAACTATTCAGTCTGTAAGAGCAACGCCCTAGGGTGTAGCCTAGGTTGCCCGTAAAGAAGAAATGACCCTAGCTTTCATACTTCTTGCAATTATTCGTTTTGTATGATGGAAAAACTGTTGTATTTATATTGTATTTTATGCTTCTGGCGTTCACTTCTTAGGCTCTAACTATTCGATCTGGTGGAGTAACGCCCTATGGCGAAGCCTAGGTTGACCGGAACGTAGAAATGACCATAATTTTCACACCGGTAGCAATTATTCGTTCTACACGATGGAAAAACTGTTTTATTTATTTTGTGTTTTATGCATCGGGCGTTGACTTCTAAGGCACTAACCACTCAATCTCTTGGAGCAACGCCCTAGGGTGAAGCCTAGGTTGCCCGGAACGTAGAAATGACCATAACTCTCACTCTGGTTGCTATTATTCGTTTTACACAATGGAAAAACTGTTCTATTTATTTTGTGTTTTATGCTTCGGGCGTTGACTTCTAAGGCCCTAACTGTTTTATCTGGTGGAGCAACGCCCTAGAGTGAAGCCTAGGTTGCCCGGAACGTAGAAGTGACCATAACTTTCACACTGGTTGCTATTATTCGTTCTATACGATGGAAAAACTGTTATATTTATATTGTATCTTATGCTTCTGGCGTTGACTTCTTAGGCCCTAACAATTCGATCTGGTGGAACAACGCCCTAGAGTGAAGCCTAGGCTGCCTGGAACGTCCAAATGACCATCACTTTCACACGGGCTGCAATTATTCCTGTTATAGGGCGGAAAGACTGTTGTATTTTTATTGTATTTTATGCTTCAGGCGTTGACTTCTCAGGCCGTAGCTATTCGATGTGGTGGAAGAACGCCACAGAGTGAAGCCTAGGTTGCCCGGAACGTAGAAATGACCATAACTTTCATACTGGTTGAAATTATTCGTTATATATGATGGAAGAACTGTTGTATTTATATTGTATTTTATGCATCTGGCGTTGATTTCTTAGGCCCTAACTATTCAATCTGGTGGAACAACGCCCTAGAGTGAGGCCTAGGATGCCCGGAACGTAGAAGTGACCATAACTTTCACACTGATTGCTATTATTCGTTCTATACGATGGAAAAACTGTTATATTTATATTGTATTTTATGCTTCGGGCGTTGACTTCTAAGGCCCTAACTATTCAATCTGGTGGAGCAACGCCCTAGAGTGAAGCCCAGGTTCCCCGAACGTAGAAATGACGTTAACTTTCGTACTGGTTGCAATTACTCGTTTTATAAGATTGAAAAACTGTTGTATCTATATTGTATTTTTTGCTTCTGGCGTTGACTTCTTATGCCCTGACTATTCCATCTGGTGGAACAACGCCCTATGGTAAAGCCTAGGTTGCCCGGAACGTAGAAATGTCCATAACTTTCACACCGGTAGCAATTATTCGTTTTATACGATGGTAAAACTGTTCTACTTATTTTGTATTTTATGCTTCGGGCGTTGACTTCTAAGGCCCTAAATATTCAATCTGTTGAAGCAACGCCCTAGGGTGAAGCCTAGGTTGCCCGGAAAGTAGAAATGACCATAACTTTCATACTGGTTGCAATTATTCGTTTTATGCGATGGAAAAACTGTTTTATTTTTATTGCATTTTATGCTTCCGGCGTTGACTTCTAAGGCCCTAACTATTCAATCTGTTGGAGCAACGCCCTATGGTGAAGCCTAGGTTGCACGGAAAGTAGAAATGACGTTAAGTTTCACACTGGTTGCTATTATTCGTTCTATACGATGGAAAAACTGTTATATTTATATTGTATTTTATGCTTCGGGCGTTGACTTCTAAGGCCCTAGCTGTTTGATCTGGTGGAGCAACGCCATAGAGTGAAGCCTAGGTTGCCCGGAACGTAGAAATGACCATAACTTTCAGACTGGTTGCTATTATTCGTTTTATACAATGGAAACACTGTTCTATTTATTTTGTATCTTATGCTTCTGGCGTTGACTTCTTAGGCCCTAACAATTCGATCTGGTGGAACAGCGCCCTAGAGTGTAGCCTATTTTGCCCGGAACGTAGAAATGACCATAACTATCATACTGGTTGCAATTATTCGTTTTATATGATGGAAGAACTGTTGTATTTAAATTGTATTTTATGCTGCTGGCGTTCACTTCTTTGGCCCTAACTATTCGATCTGGTGGAACAACGACCTGGGGTGAAGCCTAGGTTGCCCGGAACGTAGAAGTGACCATGACTTTCACACTGGTTGCTATTATTCGTTCTATACGATGGAAAAACTGTTACATTTATATTGTATCTTATGCTTCTGGCGTTGACTTCTTAGGCCCTAACAATTCGATCTGGTGGAACAACGACCTAGAGTGAAGCCTAGGCTGCCTGGAACGTCCAAATGACCATCACTTTCACACGGGCTGCAATTATTCCTGTTATAGGGCGGAAAGACTGTTGTATTTTAATTGTATTTTATGCTTCAGGCGTTGACTTCTCAGGCCGTAGCTATCCGATGTGGTGGAAGAACGCCACAGAGTGAAGCCTAGGTTGCCCGGAACGTAGAAATGACCATAACTTTCATACTGGTTGAAATTATTCGTTTTATATGATGGAAGAACTGTTGTATTTATATTGTATTTTATGCATCTGGCGTTGATTTCTTAGGCCCTAACTATTCAATCTGGTGGAACAACGCCCTAGAGTGAGGTCTAGGTTGCCCGGAACGTAGAAGTGACCATAACTTTCACACTGATTGCTATTATTCGTTCTATACGATGGAAAAACTGTTATATTTATATTGAATTTTATGCTTCGGGCGTTGACTTCTAAGGCCCTAACTATTCAATCTGGTGGAGCAACGCCCTAGAGTGAAGCCCAGGTTCCCCGAACGTAGAAATGACGTTAACTTTCGTACTGGTTGCAATTACTCGTTTTATACGATTGAAAAACTGTTCTATCTATATTGTATTTTATGCTTCTGGCGTTGACTTCTTATGCCCTAACTATTCCATCTGGTTGAACAACGCCCTATGGTAAAGCCTAGGTTGCCCGGAACGTAGAAATGTCCATAACTTTCACACCGGTAGCAATTATTCGTTTTATACGATGGAAAAACTGTTCTACTTATTTTGTATTTTATGCTTCAGGCGTTGACTTCTAAGGCCCTAAATATTCAATCTGTTGAAGCAACGCCCTAGGGTGAAGCCTAGGTTGCCCGGAAAGTAGAAATGACCATAACTTTCATACTGGTTGCAGTTATTCGTTTTATGCGATGGAAAAACTGTTTTATTTTTATTGCATTTTATGCTTCCGGCGTTGACTTCTTAGGCCCTAACTATTCGATCTGGTGGAACAACGCCGTAGAGTGAAGCCTAGGTTGCCCGGAACGTAGAAATGCCCATAACTTTCACACTGGTTGCTATTATTCGTTTTATGCGATGGAAAAGCTGTTGTATTTATACCGTATTTTATGCTTCTGGCGTTGACTTCTTATGCCCTAACTATTCCATCTGGTGGAACAACGCCCTAGGGTGAAGCCTAGGTTGCCCGGAACGTAGAAATGACCATCGCTTTCAAACTGGTTGCAATTAATCCTTTTATGCGATGGAAAAACAGTTCTATTTATTTTGTATTTTATGCTTCGGGCGTTGACTTCTAAGGCCCTAGCTGTTTGATCTGGTGGAGCAACGCCCTAGAGTAAAGCCTAGGTTGCCCGGAACGTAGAAGTGACCATCACTTTCAAACTGGTTGCAATTAATCCTTTTATACGATGGAAAAACTGATGTATTTTTATCGCTTTTTATGCTTCCGGCGTTGACTTCTAAGGCCCTAACTATTCAATCTGTTGGAGCAACGCCCTAGGGTGAAGCCTAGGTTGTCCGGAACGTAGAAATGACGTTAACTTTCGTACTGGTTGCAATTACTCGTTTTATACGATTGAAATACTGTTGTATTTATATTGTATTTTATGCTTCTGGCGTTGACTTCTTATGCCCCAACTATTCCATCTAGTGGAGCAACGCCCTATGGTGAAGCCTAGGTTGCGCGGAAAGTAGAAATGACAATAAGTTTCACACTGGGTGCAATTATTCGTTTTATACGATGGAAAAGCTGTTGCATCATTATTGTATTTTATGCTTCTGTCGTTGACGTCTAAGGCCGTAGCTATTAGATGTGGTGGAGCAACGCACTAGAGTGACGCCTAGGTTGCCCGGAACGTGGAATGACCATTACTTTCGCAATGTTTGTGATTATTCATTTTATACGATGGAAAAACTGTTGTACTTATATTGTATTTTATGCTTCTGGCGTTGACTTCTAAGGCCCTAACTATTCGATCTGGTGGAGCAACGCGCTAGAGTGAAGCCTAGGTTGCCCGGAACGTAGAAATGACCATAACTTTTACACTGGTAGCAAGTGTTCGTTTTATACCATGGAAAAACTGTTCTATTTATTTTGTATTTTATGCATCGGGCGTTGACTTCTAAGGCCCTAACTATTCAATCTGTTGGAGCAACGCCCTAGGGTGAAGCATAGGTTGCCCGGAAAGTAGAAATGACGTTAACTTTCACACTGGTTGCTATTATTCGTTCTATACGATGGAAAGACTGTTATATTTATATTGTATTTTATGCTTCGGGCGTTGACTTCTAAGGCCCTAGCTGTTTGATCTGGTGGAGCAACGCCCTAGAGTGAAGCCTAGGTTGACCGGAACGTTGACATGACCATAACTTTCACACTGGTTGCTATTATTCGTTTTATACAATGGACAAACTGTTCTATTTATTTTGTATTTTATGCTTCGGGCGTTGACTTCTAAGGCCCTAACTGTTTGATCTGGTGGAGCAACGCCCTAGGCGTGAAGCCTAGGTTGCCCGCAACGTAGAAATGACCATAATTTCACACTGGTTGCTATTATTCTTTCTATACGATGGAATAACTGTTATATTTATATTGTATCTTATGCTTCTGGCGTTGACTTCCTAGGCCCTAACAATTCGATCTGGTGGAACAACGCCCTAGAGTGATGCCTAGGTTTCCTGCAACGTACAAATGACCATCACTTTCACAAGGGTTGCAATTATTCCTGTTATAGGATGGAAAGACTGTTGTATTTTTATTGTATTTTATGCTTCTGGCGTTGCCTTCTTAGGCCCTAACTGTTCGATCTGGTGGAACAACGCCCTAGAGTGAAGCCTAGGTTACCCGGAACGTAGAAATGACCATTACTTTCACACTGTTTGCAGTTATTCCTGCTATACGATGGAAAAACTGTTGCATCTTTATTGAATTTTATGCTTCTGGCGTTGACTTCTAAGGCCCTAACTATTCTATCTGGTGGATCAACGCCCTAGAGTGAAGCCTAGGTTGCTCCGAATGTAGAAATGACCATAACATTCACACTGGTTGAAATTATTCGTTTAATACGATGGAAAAGGTGTTGCATCTTTATTGTATTTTATGATTCTGGCGTTGACTTCTAAGGCCCTAACTATTCGATCTGGTGGAGCAACGCGCTAGAGTGAAGCCTAGGTTGCCCGGAACGTAGAAATGACCATAACTTTCATACTGGTTGCAATTATTCGTTTTATACGATGGAAAAACTGCTGTATTTATATTGTATTTAACGCTTCTGGCGTTGACTTCTAAGGCACTAACTATTCGATCTGGTGGAGCAACGCTCTAGAGTGAAGCCTAGGTTGCCCGGAACGTAGAAATGACCATCACTTTCAAACTGGTTGCAATTATTCCTGTTATATGATGGAAAAACTGTTGTATTTATATTGTATTTTATGCTTCGGGCGTTGACTGCTAAGGCCCTAACTATTCAATCTGTTGGATCAACGCCCTAGAGTGAAGCCTAGGTTGCTCGGAATGTAGAAATGATCATAACATTCATACTGGTTGAAATTATTCGTTTAATACGATGGAAAAGGTGTTGCATCTTTATTGTATTTTATGATTCTGGCGTTGACTTCTAAGGCCCTAACTATTCGATCTGGTGGAGCAACGCCCTAGTGTGTAGCCTAGGTTGCCCGGAAAGTAGAAATGACCACAACTTTCATACTGGTTGCAATTACTCGTTTTATATGATGGAAAAACTGTTGTATTTATATTGTATTTTATGCTTCTGGCGTTCACTTCTTAGGCCCTAACTATTCGATCTGGTGGAACAACGCCCTAGGGTGAAGCCTAGGTTGCCCGGAAAGTAGAAATGACCATAACTTTTACACTGGTAGCAATTATTCGTTTTATACGATGGAAAAACTGTTCTATTTATTTTGTATTTTATGCTTCGGGCGTTGACTTCTAAGGAACTAACTGTTTGATCTGGTGGAGCAACGCCCTAGAGTGAAGCCTAGGTTGCCCGGAACGTAGAAATGACCATAACTTTCACACTGGATGCTATTATACGTTCTATACGATGGAAAAACTGTTATATTTATATTGTATCTTATGCTTCTGGCGTTGACTTCTTAGGCCCTAACAATTCGATCTGGTGGAGCAACGCCCTAGAGTGAAGCCTAGGTTGCCTGGAACGTACAAATGACCATCACTTTCACACGGGTTGCAATTATTCCTGCTATATCATGGAAAGACTGTTGTATTTTTATTGTATTTTATGCTTCAGGCGTTGACTTCTGAGGCCGTAGCTATTCGATGTGGTGGAAGAACGCCATAGAGTGAAGCCTAGGTTGCCCGGAACGTAGAAATGACCATAACTTTCATACTGGTTGCAATTATTCGTTTTATGCGATGGAAAAACTGTTGTATTTATATTGTATTTTTGCTTCTGGCGTTCACTTCTTAGGCCCTAACTATTTGATCTGGTGGAACAACGGCCTAGGGTGAAGCCTAGGTTGCCCGGAACGTAGAAATGACCATAACCTTCACACTGGTAGCAATTATTCGTTTTATATGATGGAAGAACTGTTGTATTTATATTGTATTTTATGCTGCTGGCGTTCATTTCATAGGCCCTAACTATTCGATCTGGTGGACCAACTACCTGGGGTGAAGCCTAGGTTTCCCGGAACGTAGAAATGACCATAACATTCATACTGGTTGCTATTAATCGTTTTATACGATGGAAAAACTGTTATATTTATATTGTATTTTATGCTTCTGGCGTTGCCTTCTTAGGCCCTAACTGTTCGATATGGTGGAACAACGCCCTAGAGTGAAGCCTAGGTTACCCGGAACGTAGAAATGACCAGTACTTTCACACTGGTTGCTATTATTCGTTTTATACGATGGAAAAGCTGTTGTATTTATACCGTATTTTATGCTTCTGGCGTTGACTTCATATGCCCTAACTATTCCATCTGGTGGAACAACGCCCTAGGGTGAAGCCTAGGTTGCCCGGAACGTAGAAATGACCATCACTTTCAAACTGGTTGCAATTATTCCTTTTATGCGATGGAAAAACTGTTGCATTTTTATTGCATTTTATGGTTCTGGCGTTGACTTCTAAGGCCCTAACTATTCAATCTGTTGGAGCGACGCCCTAGGGTGAAGCCTAGGTTGCTCGGAACGTAGAATGGACGTTAACTTTCATACTGGTTGCAATTACTCGTTTTATACGATTGAAAAACTGTTGTATTGATATTGTATTTTATGCTTCTGGCGTTGACTTCTTATGCCCTAACTATTCCATCTGGTGGAACAACGCCCTATGGTGAAGCCTAGGTTGCCCGGAACGTAGAAATGACCATAACTTTCACACCGGTAGCAATTATTCGTTTTACACGATGGAAAAACGGTCCTATTTATTTTGTATTTTATGCACCGGGCGTTGACTTCTAAGGCCCTAACTATTCAATCTGTTGGAGCAACGCCCTAGGGTGAAGCCTAGGTTGCCCGGAAAGTAGAAGTGACGTTAACTTTCACACTGTTTGCAATTTTTCGTCTTGTACGATAGAAAAACTGTTTTATTTATTTTGTATTTTATGCTTCGGGCGTTGACTTCTATGGCCCTAACTATTCGATCTGGTGGAGCAACGCCCTAGAGTGCAGCCTAGATTGCCCGGAACGTAGAAATGACCATAACTTTCACACTGGTTGCTATCATTCTTTTTATATGATGGAAAAACTGTTTTATTTATATCGTATTTTATGCTTCTGGCGTTGACTTCTTAGGGCCTAACTATTCGACCTGGTGGAGCAACGCCCTAGAGTGAAACCTAGGTTGCCCGGAACGTAGAAATGACCATTACATTCACACTGGTTGCAATTATTCCTGTTATACGATGGAAAAACTGTTGTATTTTTATTGTATTCTATGCTTCTGGCGTTTAATTCTAAGTCGCTAGCTATTTGATCAGGTGGAGCAACGACCTAGAGCGAAGCCTAGGTTGCCCGGAACGTAGAAATGACAATTACTTTCACACTGGTTGCAATTATTCGTTTTATACGATTGAAAAGCTGTTGTATTTATATTGTATTTTATGCTTCTGGCGTTGACTTCTTAGGCCCTAACTATTCGACCTGGTGGAGCAACGCCCTAGAGTGAAGCCTAGGTTCCTCGGAATGTAGAAATGACCATAACTTTCACACTGGTTGCAATTATTCGGTTTATACGATGGCAAATCTGTTGTATTTATATCGTATTCTATGCCTCTGGCGTTGACTTCTAAGGCCGTATCTATTAGACGCGGTGGAGCAACGCCCTAGAGTGACGCCTAGCTTGCTCGAAACTTTGAAATGACCATAACTTTCACACTGGTTGCTATTATTCGTTTTATACGATGTAAAAGCTGTTTTATTTATATCGTATTTTATGCTTCTGGCGTTGACTTCTTAGGGCCTAACTATTCGACCTGGTGGAGCAACGCCCTAGAGTGAAACCTAGGTTGCCCGGAACGTAGAAATGACCATTACATTCACACTGGTTGCAATTATTCCTGTTATACGATGGAAAAACTGTTGTATTTTTATTGTATTCTATGCTTCTGGCGTTTAATTCTAAGTCGCTAGCTATTTGATCAGGTGGAGCAACGACCTAGAGCGAAGCCTAGGTTGCCCGGAACGTAGAAATGACAATTACTTTCACACTGGTTGCAATTATTCGTTTTATACGATTGAAAAGCTGTTGTATTTATATTGTATTTTATGCTTCTGGCGTTGACTTCTTAGGCCCTAACTATTCCCTCTGGTGGATCAACACGCTAGAGTGAAACCTACGTTGCCCGGAACGTAGAAATGACCATTCGTTTCACACTGGTTGCAATTATTCCTGTTATACGATGGAAAAACTGTTGTATTTTAATTGTATTTTATGCTTTTAGCGATGAATTCTAAGTCCCTATCTATTCAATCTGGTGGAGCAACGCCCTAGAGTGACGCCTAGATTGCTCGGAACGTAGAAATGACCATTACTTTCACACTGGTTGCAATTATTCATTTTATACGATGGAAAAGCCGTTGTATTTATATCGTATTTTATGCTTCTGCCGTTGACTTCTTATGACCTAACTATTCGATCTGGTGGAGCAACGCCCTCGAGTGAAACCTAGGTTGCCCGGAACGTAGAAATGACCAGTACTTTCACACTGTTTGCAGTTATTCCTGTTATACGATGGAAAATCTGTTGCATCATTATTGTATTTTATGCTTCTGGCGTTGACTTCTGAGGCCCAAACTATTCGATCAGGTGAAGCAACGCCCTACAGTGAAGCCTAGGTTCCTCGGAATGTAGAAATGACCATAACTTTCACACCGGTTGCAATTATTAATTTATTCGACGACAAAGCTGTTGTATTTATATTGTATTTTATGCCTCTGGCATTGCCTTCTTAGGCCCCAACTATTCGATCTGGAGGTGCAATGCCTCAGAGTTAAGTCTAGGGTGCCCGAAACGCCGAAATGATCATTACTTTCACGCTAATTGCAATTATTCCTGTAATACGATGAAAAGACTGTTGTATTTTTATTGTATCTTATGCTCCTGTAGTTGACTTCTAAGGCCCTAACTATTCGATCTGGTGGAGCAACACCCTGGAGTGAAGCCTAGGTTGCCCGGAACATGGAAATGACCAGAACTCTCACACTGGTTACAATTATTCGTTTTATACGATGTAAGAGCTGTTGTATTTATATCGTATTTTATGCTTCTGGCGTTGACTTCTTAGGCCCTAACTATTCGACCTGGTGGAGCAACGCCCTAGAGTGAAACCTAGGTTGCCCGGAACGTAGAAATGACAATTAATTTCGCACTGCTTGGTATTATTCATTTTGTACGATGGAAAAGCTGTTGTATTTATATTGTATTTTATGCCTCTGGCGTTGACTTCTAAGGCCGTATCTATTAGATGCGGTGGAGTAACGCCCTAGAGTGACGCCTTGGTTGCCCGGAACGTAGAAATGACCATAACCTTCACACTGGTTGCTATCATTCGTTTTATACGATTGAAAAGCTGCTGTATTTATATTGTATTTTATGCTTCTAGCGTTGACTTCTTAGGCCCTAACTATTCCCTCTGGTGGATCAACACGCTAGAGTGAAACCTACGTTGCCCGGAACGTAGAGATGACCATTCCTTTCACACTGGTTGCAATTATTCCTGTTATACGATGGAAAAACTGTTGTATTTTAATTGTATTTTATGCTTTTAGCAATGAATTCTAAGTCCCTAGCTATTCGATCTGGTTGAGCAACGCCCTAGAGTGACGCCTAGCTTGCTCGAAACGTTGAAATGACCATAACTTTCACACTGGTTGCTATTATTCGTTTTATACGATGTAAAAGCTGTTTTATTTATATCGTATTTTATGCTTCTGGCGTTGACTTCTTAGGGCCTAACTATTCGACCTGGTGCAGCAACGCCCTAGAGTGAAGCCTAGGTTCCTCGGAATGTAGAAATGACCATAACTTTCACACTGGTTGCAATTATTCGGTTTATACGATGGAAAATCTGTTGTATTTATATCGTATTTTATGCCTCTGGCGTTGACTTCTAAGGCCGTATCTATTAGATGCGGTGGAGCAACGCCCTAGAGTGACGCCTATCTTGCTCGAAACTTTGAAATTACCATAACTTTCACACTGGTTGCTATTATTCGTTTTATACGATGTAAAAGCTGTTTTATTTATATCGTATTTTATGCTTCTGGCGTTGACTTCTTAGGGCCTAACTATTCGACCTGGTGGAGCAACGCCCTAGAGTGAAACCTAGGTTGCCCGGAACGTAGAAATGACCATTACATTCACACTGGTTGCAATTATTCCTGTTATACGATGGAAAAACTGTTGTATATTTATTGTATTCTATGCTTCTGGCGTTTAATTCTAAGTCGCTAGCTATTTGATCAGGTGAAGCAACGACCTAGAGCGAAGCCTAGGTTGCCCGGAACGTAGAAATGACAATTACTTTCACACTGGTTGCAATTATTCGTTTTATACAAGTGAAAAGCTGTTGTATTTATATTGTATTTTATGCTTCTGGCGTTGACTTCTTAGGCCCTAACTATTCCCTCTGGTGGATCAACACGCTAAAGTGAAACCTACGTTGCCCGGAATGTAGAAATGACCATTCGTTTCACACTGGTTGCAATTATTCCTGTTATCGAATGGAAAAACTGTTGTATTTTAATTCTATTTTATGCTTTTAGCGATGAATTCTAAGTCCCTATCTATTCGATCTGGTGGAGCAACGCCCTAGAGTGACGCCTAGATCGCTCGGAACGTAGAAATGACCATTACTTTCACACTGGTTGCAATTATTCATTTTATACGATGGAAAAGCCGTTGTATTTATATCGTATTTTATGCTTCTGCCGTTGACTTCTTATGACCTAACTATTCGATCTGGTGGAGCAACGCCCTCGAGTGAAACCTAGGTTGCCCGGAACGTAGAAATGACCAGTACTTTCACACTGTGTGCAGTTATTCCTGTTATACGATGGAAAAACTGTTGCATAATTATTGTATTTTATGCTTCTGGCGTTGACTTCTGAGGCCCAAACTATTCGATCAGGTGAAGCAACGCCCTACAGTGAAGCCTAGGTTCCTCGGAATGTAGAAATGACCATAACTTTCACACTGGGTGCAATTATTCGGTTTATACGATGGAAAATCTGTTGTATTTATATCGTATTTTATGCTTCTGGCGATGACTTCTTAGGCCCTAACTATTCGATCTGGTAGAGCGACGGCCTAGAGTGAAGCCTAGGTTGCCCGGTACGTAGAAATGACCATAAGTTTCATACTGGTTCCAATTATTCGTTTTATACGATGGAAAAACTGTTGTATTTATATTGTATTTTATGCTTCTGGCGTTCACTTCATAGGCCCTAACTATTCGATCTGGTGGTACAACGCCCTAGGGTGAAGCGTAGGTTGCCCGGAACGTAGAAATGACCATAACTTTTACACTGGCAGCAATTATTCGTTTTATACAATGGAAAAACCGTTCTATTTATTTTGTATTTCATGCTTCGGGCGTTGACTTCTAATACCCTATCTGTTTGATCTGGTGGAGCATCGCCGTAGAGTGAAGCCTAGGTTGCCCGGAACGTAGAAATGACAATAACTTTCACACTGGTTGTTATTATTCGTTTTATACGAAGGAAAAACTGTTATATTTATATTGTATTTAAGCTTCTGGCGTTGACGTCTGAGGCCGTTGCTATTCGATGTGGTGGAAGAACGCCATAGAGTGAAGCCTAGGAAGCCCGGATCGTAGAAATGTCCATATCTTTCACACTGTTTGCAATTTTTCGTCTTGTACGATAGAAAAACTGTTTTATTTATTTTGTATTTTATGCTTCGGGCGTTGACTTCTATGGCCCTAACTATTCGATCTGGTGGAGCAACGCCCTAGAGTGCAGCCTAGATTGCCCGGAACGTAGAAATGACTATAACTTTCACACTGGTTGCTATCATTCTTTTTATATGATGGAAAAACTGTTGTATTTATATTGTATCTTATGCTTCTGGCGTTCACTTCTTAGGCCCTAACTATTCGATCTGGTGGAACAACGGCCTAGGGTGAAGCCTAGGTTGCCGGAACGTAGAAATGACCATAACTTTTACACTGGTAGCAATTATTCGTTTTATACAATGGAAAAACTGTGCTATTTATTTTGTATTTAATGCTTCGGGCGTTGACTTCTAAGGCCATAACTGTTTGATCTGGTAGAGCAACGCCCTAGAGTGAAGCGTAGGTTGCCTGGAACGTAGAAATGACCATCACTTTCACACGGGTTGCAATTATTCCTGTTATAGGATGGAAAGACAGTTGTATTTTTATTGTATTTTATACTTCAGGCGTTGACTTCTGAGGCCGTAGCTATCCGATGTGGTGGAAGAACGCCATACAGTGAAGCCTAGGTTGACCGGAACGTAGAAATGACCATAACTTTCACACTGGTTACAATTATTTGTTTTATACGATGGAAAAGCTGTTGTATTTATATCGTATTTTATGCTTCTCGCGTTGACTTCTTAGGCCCTAACTATTCCGTCTTGTGGAACAACGCCCTAGGGTGAAGCTTAGGTTGCCCGGAACGTAGAAATGACCATAGCTTTTACACTGGCAGCAATTATTCGTTTTATACAATGGAAAAACCGTTGTATTTATTTTGTATTTTATGCATCGGGCGTTGACTTCTAAGGCCCTAACTGTTTGATCTGGCGGAGCATCGCCGTAGAGTGAAGCCTAGGTTGCCCGGAACGTAGAAATGACCATAACTTTCACACTGGTTGCTATTATTCCTTTAATACGATGGAAAAACTGTTATATTTATATTGTATTTAAGCTTCTGGCGTTGACTTCTGAGGCCGTTGCTATTCGATGTGGTGGAAGAACGCCATAGAGTGAAACCTAGGTAGCCCGGATCGTAGAAATGTCCATATCTTTCACACTGTTTGCAATTTTTCGTTTTATACGATGGAAAAACTGTTTTATTTATTTTGTATTTTATGCTTCGGGCTTTGACTTCTAAGGCCCTAACTATTCGATCTAGTGGAGCAACGCCCTAGAGTGAAGCCTAGGTTGCCTGGAACGTAGAAATGACCATCATTTTCACACGGGTTGCAATTATTCCTCTTATAGGATGGAAAGACTGTTGTATTTTTATTGTATTTTATACTTCAGGCGTTGACTTCTAAGGCCCTAACTATTCGATCTGGTAGAGCAACGCCCTAGAGTGAAGCCTAGGTTGCCCGGTACGTAGAAATGACCATAAGTTTCATACTGGTTACAATTATTCGTTTTATACGATGGAAAAACTGTTGTATTTATATTGTATTTTATGCTTCTGGCGTTCACTTCATAGGCCCTAACTATTCGATCTGGTGGTAGAACACCCTAGGGTGAAGCCTAGGTTGCCCGGAACGTAGAAATGACCATTACTTTTACACTGGCAGCAATTATTCGTTTTATACAATGGAAAAACCGTTCTTTTTATTTTGTATTTTATGCTTCGGGCGTTGACTTCTGATGCCCTATCTGTTTGATCTGGTGGAGCATCGCCGTAGAGTGAAGCCTGGGTTGCCCGGAACGTAGAAATGACCATAACTTTCACACTGGTTGTTATTATTCGTTTTATACGAAGGAAAAACTGTTATATTTATATTGTATTTAAGCTTCTGGCGTTGACTTCTGAGGCCGTTGCTATTCGATGTGGTGGAAGAACGCCATAGAGTGAAGCCTAGGTAGCCCGGATCGTAGAAATGTCCATATCTTTCACACTGTTTGCAATTTTTCGTATTGTACGATGGAAAAACTGTTTTATTTATTTTGTGTTTTATGCTTCGGGCGTTGACTTCTAAGGCCCTAACTATTCGACCTGGTGGAGCAACGCCCTAGAGTGCAGCCTAGATTGCCCGGAACGTAGAAATGACCATAACTTTCACACTGGTTGCTATCATTCGTTTTATATGATGGAAAAACTGTTGTAGTTATATTGTATTTTATGCTTCTGGCGTTCACTTCTTAGGCTCTAACTATTCGAGCTGGTGGAACAACGGCCTAGGGTGAAGCCTAGTTTGCCCGGAACGTAGAAATGACCATATCTCTTACACTGGTAGCAATTATTCGTTTTATAAAATGGAAAAACTGTTCTATTTATTTTGTATTTAATGCTTCGGGCGTTGACTTCTAAGGCCCTAACTGTTTGATCTGGTAGAGCAACGCCCTAGAGTGAAGCGTAGGTTGCCTGAAACGTAGAAATGACCATCACTTTCACACGGGATGCAATTATTCCTGTTATAGGATGGAAAGACAGTTGTATTTTTATTGTATTTTATACTTCGGGCGTTGACTTCTAAGGCCGTAACTATTCGATCTAGTGGAGCAACGCCCTAGAGTGCAGCCTAGGTTGCCCGGAGCGTAGAAATGACCATAACTTTCACATTGGTTGCTATCATTCGTTTTATATGATGGAAAAACTGTTGTATTTATATTGTATTTAATGCTTCTTGCGTTCACTTCTTAGGCCCTAACTATCCGATCTGGTGGAGCAACGCCCTAGAGTGAAGCCTAGGTTGCACGGTACGTAGAAATGACCATCACTATCAAACTGGTTGCAATTATTTGTTTTATACGATGGAAAAGCTGTTGTATTTATATCGTATTTTATGCTTCTGGCGTTGACTTCTTAGGCCCTAACTATTCCATCTGGTGGAACAACGCCCTAGGGTGAAGTCTAGGTTGCCCGGAAGGTAGAAATGACCATAACTTTCACACTGGTAGCAATTATTCGTTTTATACGATGGAAAAACTGTTCTATTTATTTTATATTTTATGCTTCGGGCGTTGACTTCTAAGGCCCTAACTATTCGATCTGGTGGAGCAACGCCCTAGAGTGAAGCCTAGGTTGCACGGTACGTAGAAATGACCATCACTATCAAACTGGTTGCAATTATTTGTTTTATACGATGGAAAAGCTGTTGTATTTATATCGTATTTTATGCTTCTGGCGTTGACTTCTTAGGCCCTAACTATTCCATCTGGTGGAACAACGCCCTAGTGTGAAGCCTAGGTTGCCCGGAAAGTAGAAATGACCATAACTTTCACACTGGTAGCAATTATCCGTTTTATACGATGGAAAAACTGTTCTATTTATTTTGAATTTTATGCTTCGGGCGTTGACTTCTAAGGCCCTAACTATTCGATCTGGTAGAGCAACGCCCTAGAGTGAAGCCTAGGTTGCCGGGTACGTAGAAATGACCATAAGTTTCATACTGGTTGCAATTATTCGTTTTATACGATGGAAAAACTGTTGTATTTATATTGTATTTTATGCTTCTGGCGTTCACTTCTTAGGCCCTAACTATTCGATCTGGTGGTACAACGCCCTAGGGTGAAGCCTAGGTTGCCCGGAACGTAGAAATGACCATAACTTTTACACTGGCAGCAATTATTCGTTTTATACAATGGAAAAACCGTTGTATTTATTTTGTATTTTATGCTTCGGGCGTTGACTTCTAATGCCCTATCTGTTTGATCTGGTTGAGCATCGCCGTAGAGTGAAGCCCACGTTGCCCGGAACGTATAAATGACCATAACTTTCACACTGGTTGCTATTATTCGTTTTATACGATGGAAAAACTGTTATATTTATATTGTATTTAAGCTTCTGGCGTTGACTTCTTAGGCCGTTCCTATTCCATCTGGTGGAACAACGCCCTAGGGTGAAGTCTAGGTTTCCCGGAAGGTAGAAATGACCATAACTTTCACACTGGTAGCAATTATTCGTTTTATACGATGGAAAAACTGTTCTATTTGTTTTATACTTTATGCTTCGGGCGTTGACTTCTAAGGCCCTAACTATTCGATCTGGTGGAGCAACGCCCTATAGTGAAGCCTAGGTTGCCCGGTACGTAGAAATGACCATCACTTTCAAACTGGTTGCAATTATTTGTTTTATACGATGGAAAAGCTGTTGTATTTATATCGTATTTTATGCTTCTGGCGTTGACTTTTTAGGCCCTAACTATTCCATCTGGTGGAGCAACGCCCAAGGGTGAAGCCTAGGATGCCCGGAAAGTAGAAATGACCATAACTTTCACACTGGTAGCAATTATTCGCTTTATACGATGGAAAAACTGTTCTATTTATTTTGTATTTTATGCTTCGGGCGTTCACTTCTAAGGCCCTAACTATTCGATCTGGTAGAGCAACGCCCTAGTGTGAAGCGTAGGTTGCCCGGTACGTAGAAATGACCATAAGTTTCATACTGGTTGCAATTATTCGTTTTATACGATGGGAAAGCTGTTGTATTTATATTGTATTTTATGCTTCTGGCGTTCACTTCTTAGGCCCTAACTATTCGATCTGGTGGAACAACGGCCTAGAGTGAAGTCTAGGTTGCCCGGAACGTAGAAATGACCATAACTTTTACACTTGTAGCAATTATTCGTTTTATACAATGGAAAAACTGTTCTATTTATTTTGTATTTAATGCTTCGGGCGTTGACTTCTAAGGCCCTAACTATTCGATCTGGTGGAACAACGGCCTAGAGTGAAGTCTAGGTTGCCCGGAACGTAGAAATGACCATAACTTTTACACTTGTAGCAATTATTCGTTTTATACAATGGAAAAACCGTTCTATTTATTTTGTATTTTATGCATCGGGCGTTGACTTCTAAGGCCCTAACTGTTTGATCTGGCGGAGCATCGCCGTAGAGTGAAGCCTAGGTTGCCCGGAACGTAGAAATGACCATAACTTTCACACTGGTTGCTATTATTCCTTTAATACGATGGAAAAACTGTTATATTTATATTGTATTTAAGCTTCTGGCGTTGACTTCTGAGGCCGTTGCTATTCGATGTGGTGGAAGAACGCCATAGAGTGAAACCTAGGTAGCCCGGATCGTAGAAATGTCCATATCTTTCACACTGTTTGCAATTTTTCGTTTTATACGATGGAAAAACTGTTTTATTTATTTTGTGTTTTATGCTTCGGGCGTTGACTTCTAAGGCCCTAACTATTCGACCTGGTGGAGCAACGCCCTAGAGTGCAGCCTAGATTGCCCGGAACGTAGAAATGACCATAACTTTCACACTGGTTGCTATCATTCGTTTTATATGATGGAAAAACTGTTGTAGTTATATTGTATTTTATGCTTCTGGCGTTCACTTCTTAGGCCCTAACTATTCGAGCTGGTGGAACAACGGCCTAGGGTGAAGCCTAGTTTGCCCGGAACGTAGAAATGACCATATCTCTTACACTGGTAGCAATTATTCGTTTTATAAAATGGAAAAACTGTTCTATTTATTTTGTATTTAATGCTTCGGGCGTTGACTTCTAAGGCCCTAACTGTTTGATCTGGTAGAGCAACGCCCTAGAGTGAAGCGTAGGTTGCCTGAAACGTAGAAATGACCATCACTTTCACACGGGTTGCAATTATTCCTGTTATAGGATGGAAAGACAGTTGTATTTTTATTGTATTTTATACTTCGGGCGTTGACTTCTAAGGCCGTAACTATTCGATCTAGTGGAGCAACGCCCTAGAGTGCAGCCTAGGTTGCCCGGAGCGTAGAAATGACCATAACTTTCACATTGGTTGCTATCATTCGTTTTATATGATGGAAAAACTGTTGTATTTATATTGTATTTAATGCTTCTTGCGTTCACTTCTTAGGCCCTAACTATTCGATCTGGTGGAGCAACGCCCTAGAGTGAAGCCTAGGTTGCACGGTACGTAGAAATGACCATCACTATCAAACGGGTTGCAATTATTTGTTTTATACGATGGAAAAGCTGTTGTATTTATATCGTATTTTATGCTTCTGGCGTTGACTTCTTAGGCCCTAACTATTCCATCTGGTGGAACAACGCCCTAGGGTGAAGTCTAGGTTGCCCGGAAGGTAGAAATGACCATAACTTTCACACTGGTAGCAATTATTCGTTTTATACGATGGAAAAACTGTTCTAATTATTTTATATTTTATGCTTCGGGCGTTGACTTCTAAGGCCCTAACTATTCGATCTGGTGGAGCAACGCCCTAGAGTGAAGCCTAGGTTGCACGGTACGTAGAAATGACCATCACTATCAAACTGGTTGCAATTATTTGTTTTATACGATGGAAAAGCTGTTGTATTTATATCGTATTTTATGCTTCTGGCGTTGACTTCTTAGGCCCTAACTATTCCATCTGGTGGAACAACGCCCTAGTGTGAAGCCTAGGTTGCCCGGAAAGTAGAAATGACCATAACTTTCACACTGGTAGCAATTATCCGTTTTATACGATGGAAAAACTGTTCTATTTATTTTGAATTTTATGCTTCGGGCGTTGACTTCTAAGGCCCTAACTACTCGATCTGGTAGAGCAACGCCCTAGAGTGAAGCCTAGGTTGCCGGGTACGTAGAAATGACCATAAGTTTCATACTGGTTGCAATTATTCGTTTTATACGATGGAAAAACTGTTGTATTTATATTGTATTTTATGCTTCTGGCGTTCACTTCTTAGGCCCTAACTATTCGATCTGGTGGTACAACGCCCTAGGGTGAAGCCTAGGTTGCCCGGAACGTAGAAATGACCATAACTTTTACACTGGCAGCAATTATTCGTTTTATACAATGGAAAAACCGTTGTATTTATTTTGTATTTTATGCTTCGGGCGTTCACTTCTAAGGCCCTAACTATTCGATCTGGTAGAGCAACGCCCTAGTGTGAAGCGTAGGTTGCCCGGTACGTAGAAATGACCATAGGTTTCATACTGGTTGCAATTATTCGTTTTATACGATGGAAAAACTGTTGTATTTATATTGTATTTTATGTTTCTGGCGTTCACTTCTTAGGCCCTAACTATTCGATCTGGTGGAACAACGGCCTAGGGTGAAGCCTAGGTTGCCGGAACGTAGAAATGACCATCACTTTCAAACTGGTTGCAATTATTCGTTTTATACGATGGAAAAACTGCTGCATCTTTATCGTATTTTATGCTTCTGGCGTTGACTTCTTAGGCCTTAACTATTCGACCTGGTGGAGCAACGCCCTGGAGTGAAACCTAGGTTGCCTGGAACGTAGAAATGACCACTACTATCACACTGGTTGCAAATTATTCCTGCTATACGATGGAAAAGCTGTTGTATTTTTATTGCATTTTATGTTTCTGGCGTTCACTTCTTAGGCCCTAACTATTCGATCTGGTGGAACAACGGCCTAGGGTGAAGACTAGGTTGCCCGGAACGTAGAAATGACCATAACTTTTACACTGGCAGCAATTATTTATTTTATACGATGGAAAAGCTGTTGTATTTATATCGTATTTTATGCTTCTGGCGTTGACTGCTTAGGCCCTAACTATTCCATCTGGTGGAACAACGCCCTAGGGTAAAGCCCAGGTTGCGCGGAACGTAGAAATGACCATAACTTTCACACTGGTAGCAATTATTCGTTTTATACGTTGGAAGAACTGTTATATTTATATTGCATTTTATGCTTCGGGCATTGACTTCTAAGGCCCTAACTATTCAATCTGTTGGAGCAACGCCCTAGGGTGAAGCCTAGGTTGCCCGGAAAGTAGACATGACCATAACTTTCATACTGGTTGCAATTATTCGTTTTATATGATGGAAAAGCTGTTGCATCATTAATGTATTTTATTCATCTGGGGTTGACTTCTAAGGCCCTAACTATTCGATCAGGTGGAGCAACGCCCTAGAGGGAAGCCTAGGTTGCCCGGAACGTAGAAATGACCATAACTTTCACACGGGTTGCAATTATTTATTTTGTACGATGGAAAAGCTGTTGTATTTATATCGTATTTTATACTTCTGGCGTTGACTTCTTAGGCCCTAACTATTCCATCTGGTGGAACAACGCCCTAGGGTAAAGCCCAGGTGGCGCGGAACGTAGAAATGCCCATAACTTTCACACTGGTAGCAATTATTCGTTTTGTACGATGGAAGAACTGTTATATTTATATTGCATTTTATGCTTCGGGCATAGGCTTCTAAGGCCCTAACTATTTAATCTGTTGGAGCAACGCCCTAGGGTGAAGCCTAGGTTGCCCGGAAAGTAGACATGACCGTAACTTTCATACTGGTTGCAATTATTCGTTTTATATGATGGTAAAGCTGTTGCATCATTAATGTATTTTATTCATCTGGGGTTGACTTCTGAGGTCCTAACTATTCCATCTGGTGGAACAACGCCCTAGGGTGAAGCCTGGGATGCCCGGAAAGTAGAAATGACCATAACTTTCACACTGGTAGCAATTATTCGTTTTATACGATGGAAAAACTGTTCTATTTATTTTGCATTTTATGCTTCGGGCGTTCACTTCTAAGGCCCTAACTATTCGATCTGGTAGAGCAACGCCCTAGAGTGCAGCCTAGATTGCCCGGAACGTAGAAATGACCATTACTTTCACACTGTTCGCAATTATTCGTTTTATACGATGGAAAAACTGTTATATTTATATTGTATTTAAGCTTCTGGCGTTCACTTCTGAGGCCCTAACTGTTTGATCTGTTGGAGCACCGCCGTAGAGTGAAGCCTACGATGCCCGGAACGTATAAATGACCATAACTTTCACACTGGTTGCTATTATTCGTTTTATACGATGGAAAAACTGTTATATTTATGTTGTATTTAAGCGTCTGGCGTTGACTTCTTAGGCCGTTGCTATTCCATCTGGTGGAACAACGCCCTAGGGTGAAGTCTAGGTTGCCCGGAAGGTAGAAATGACCATCACTTTCACACTGGTAGCAATTATTCGTTTTATACGATGGAAAAACTGTTCTATTTGTTTTATATTTTATGCTTCGGGCGTGGACTTCTAAGGCCCCAACTGTTTGATCTGGTGGAGCAACGCCATAGGGTGAAGCCTAGGTTGCCCGGAACGTAGAAATGACCATAACTTTCACACTGGTTGCTATCATTCGTTTTATATGACGGAAAAGCTGTTGCATCATTAATGTATTTTATTCATCTGGGGTTGACTTCTAAGGACCTAACTATTCGATCAGGTGGAGCAACGCCCTGGAGGGAAGCCTAGGTTGCCCGGAACGTAGAAATGACCATAACTTTCACACTGGTTGAAATTATTTATTGTATACGACGGAAAAGCTGTTGTATTTATATCGTATTTTATACTTCTGGCGTTGACTTCTTAGGCCCTAACTATTCCATCTGGTGGAACAACGCCCTAGCGTAAAGCCCAGGTTGCGCGGAACGTAGAAATGACCATAACTTTCACACTGGTAGCAATTATTCGTTTTGTACGATGGAAGAACTGTTATATTTATATTGCATTTTATGCTTCGGGCATAGACTTCTAAGGCCCTAACTATTCAATCTGTTGGAGCAACGCCCTAGGGTGAAGCCTAGGTTGCCCGGAAAGTAGACATGACCATAACTTTCATACTGGTTGCAATTATTCGTTTTATATGATGGAAAAGCTGTTGCATCATTAATGTATTTTATTCATCTGGGGTTGACTTCTAAGGCCCTAACTATTCGATAAGGTGGAGCACCGCCCTAGAGTGAAGCCTAGGTTGCCCGGAACATAGAAATGACCATAACTTTTACACTGGTAGCAATTATTCGTTTTATACAATGGAAAAACTGTTCTATTTATTTTGTATTTAATGCTTCGGGCGTTGTCTTCTAAGGCCCTAACTGTTTGATCTGGTGGAGCAACGCCCTAGAGTGAAGCCTAGGTTGAGCGGAACGTAGAAATGACCATAACTTTCACACTGGTTGCTATTATTCGTTTTATACGATGGAGAAACTGTTTTATTTATATTGTATATTATGCTTCTGGCGTTGACTTCTTAGGCCCTAACTATTCGATCTTGTGGGACAACGCCCTGGGGTGAAGCTTAGGTTGCCTGGAACGTAGAAATGACCATCACTTTCGTACTGGTTGCAATTATTTGTTTTATACGATGGAAAAGCTGTTGTATTTATATCGTATTTTATGCTTCTGGCGTTGACTTCTTAGGCCCTAACTATTCCATCTGGTGGAACAACGCCCTAGAGTAAAGCCCAGGTTGCGCGGAACGTAGAAATGACCATAACTTTCACACTGGTAGCAATTATTCGTTTGATACAATGGAAAAAATGTTCTATTTATTTTGTATTTGAATGCTTCGGGCGTTGACTTCTAAGGCCCTAACTATTCGATCAGGTGGAGCAACGCCCTAGAGTGAAGCCTAGGTTGCTCGAAATGTAGAAATGACCATAACTTTCACACTGGTTGCTATCATTCGTTTTATATGATGGAAAAACTGTTGTATTTATATTGTATTTTATGCTTCTGGCGTTGACTTCTTAGGCCCTAACTATTCCATCTGGTGGAACAACGCCCTAGGGTGAAGCCTAGGTTGCCCGGAAAGTAGAAGTGACCATAACTTTCACACTGGTAGCAATTATCCGTTTTATACGATGGAAAAGCTGTTCAATTTATTTTGAATTTTATGCTTCGGGCGTTGACTTCTAAGGCCCTAACTATTCGATCTGGTAGAGCAACGCCCTAGAGTGAAGCCTAGGTTGCCGGGAACGTAGAAATGACCATAAGTTTCATACTGGTTGCAATTATTCGTTTTATACGATGGAAAAACTGTTGTATTTATATTGTATTTTATGCTTCTGGCGTTCACTTCTTAGGCCCTAACTATTCGATCTGGTGGTACAACGCCTTAGGGTGAAGCCTAGGTTGCCCGGAACGTAGAAATGACCATAACTTTTACACTGGTAGCAATTATTCGTTTTATACAATGGAAAAACCGTTGTATTTATTTTGTATTTTATGCTTCGGGCGTTGACTTCAAATGCCCTATCTGTTTGATCTGGTTGAGCATCGCCGTAGAGTGAAGCCTACGTTGCCCGGAACGTATAAATGACCATAACTTTCACACTGGTTGCTATTATTCGTTTTATACGATGGAAAAACTGTTATATTTATATTGTATTTAAGCTTCTGGCGTTGACTTCTTAGGACGTTGCTATTCCATCTGGTGGAACAACGCCCTAGGGTGAAGTCTAGGTTGCCCGGAACATAGAAATGACCATAACTTTTACACTGGTAGCAATTATTCGTTTTATACAATGGAAAAACTGTTCTATTTATTTTGTATTTAATGCTTCGGGCGTTGTCTTCTAAGGCCCTAACTGTTTGATCTGGGGGAGCAACGCCCTAGAGTGAAGCCTAGGTTGCCCGGAACGTAGGAATGATCATAACTTTCACACTGGTTGCTATTATTCGTTTTATACGATGGAGAAACTGTTATATTTATATTGTATTTTATGCTTCTGGCGTTGACTTCTTAGGCCCTAACTATTCGATCTTGTGGGACAACGCCCTGGAGTGAAGCCTAGGTTGCCTGGAACGTAGAAATGACCATCACTTTCACACGGGTTGCAATCATTCCTGTTATAGGATGGAAATACTGTTGTATTTTTATTGTATTTTATACTTCAGGCGTTGACTTCTGAGGCCGTAGCTATTCGATGCGGTGGAAGAACGACGTACAGTGAAGTCTAGGTTGCCCGGAGCGTAGAAATGACCATAAGTTTCATACTGGTTGCAATTATTCGTTTTATACGATGGAAAAACTGTTGTATTTATATTGTATTTTACGCTTCTGGCGTTCACTTCTTAGGCCCTAACTATTCGATCTGGTGGAGCAACGCCCTAGAGTGAAGCCTAGGTTGCCCGGTACGTAGAAATGACCATCACTTTCAAACTGGTTGCAATTATTTGTTTTATACGATGGAAAAGCTGTTGTATTTATATCGTAGTTTATGCTTCTGGCGTCGACTTCTTAGGCCTTAACTATTCGACCTGGTGGAGCAACGCCCTGGAGTGAAACCTAGGTTGCCTGGAACGTAGAAATGACCACTACTATCACACTGGTTGCAAATTATTCCTGCTATACGATGGAAAAGCTGTTGTATTTTTATTGCATTTTATGTTTCTGGCGTTCACTTCTTAGGCCCTAACTATTCGATCTGGTGGAACAACGGCCTAGGGTGAAGACTAGGTTGCCCGGAACGTAGAAATGACCATAACTTTTACACTGGCAGCAATTATTTATTTTATACGATGGAAAAGCTGTTGTATTTATATCGTATTTTATGCTTCTGGCGTTGACTGCTTAGGCCCTAACTATTCCATCTGGTGGAACAACGCCCTAGGGTAAAGGCCAGGTTGCGCGGAACGTAGAAATGACCATAACTTTCACACTGGTAGCAATTATTCGTTTTATACGTTGGAAGAACTGTTATATTTATATTGCATTTTATGCTTCGGGCATTGACTTCTAAGGCCCTAACTATTCAATCTGTTGGAGCAACGCCCTAGGGTGAAGCCTAGGTTGCCCGGAAAGTAGACATGACCATAACTATCATACTGGTTGCAATTATTCGTTTTATATGATGGAAAAGCTGTTGCATCATTAATGTATTTTATTCATCTGGGGTTGACTTCTAAGGCCCTAACTATTCGATCAGGTGGAGCAACGCCCTAGAGGGAAGCCTAGGTTGCCCGGAACGTAGAAATGACCATAACTTTCACACTGGTTGCAATTATTTATTTTGTACGATGGAAAAGCTGTTGTATTTATATCGTATTTTATACTTCTGGCGTTGACTTCTTAGGCCCTAACTATTCCATCTGGTGGAACAACGCCCTAGGGTAAAGCCCAGGTGGCGCGGAACGTAGAAATGCCCATAACTTTCACACTGGTAGCAATTATTCGTTTTGTACGATGGAAGAACTGTTATATTTATATTGCATTTTATGCTTCGGGCATAGACTTCTAAGGCCCTAACTATTTAATCTGTTGGAGCAACGCCCTAGGGTGAAGCCTAGGTTGCCCGGAAAGTAGACATGACCGTAACTTTCATACTGGTTGCAATTATTCGTTTTATATGATGGTAAAGCTGTTGCATCATTAATGTATTTTATTCATCTGGGGTTGACTTCTGAGGCCCTAACTATTCCATCTGGTGGAACAACGCCCTAGGGTGAAGCCTGGGATGCCCGGAAAGTAGAAATGACCATAACTTTCACACTGGTAGCAATTATTCGTTTTATACGATGGAAAAACTGTTCTATTTATTTTGCATTTTATGCTTCGGGCGTTCACTTCTAAGGCCCTAACTATTCGATCTTGTAGAGCAACGCCCTAGAGTGCAGCCTAGATTGCCCGGAACGTAGAAATGACCATTACTTTCACACTGTTCGCAATTATTCGTTTTATACGATGGAAAAACTGTTATATTTATATTGTATTTAAGCTTCTGGCGTTGACTTCTGAGGCCCTAACTGTTTGATCTGTTGGAGCACCGCCGTAGAGTGAAGCCTACGATGCCCGGAACGTATAAATGACCATAACTTTCACACTGGTAGCAATTATTCGTTTTATACGATGGAAAAACTGTTCGATTTATTTTGTATTTTATGCTTCGGGCGTTCACTTCTAAGGCCCTAACTATTCGATCTGGTGGAGCAACGCCCTATAGTGAAGCCTGGGTTGCCCGGTACGTAGAAATGACCATAGGTTTCATACTGGTTGCAATTATTCGTTTTATACGATGGAAAAACTGTTGTATTTATATTGTATTTTATGTTTCTGGCGTTCACTTTTTAGGCCCTAACTATTCGATCTGGTGGAACAACGGCCTAGGGTGAAGCCTAGGTTGCCCTGAACGTAGAAATGACCATCACTTTCACACTGGTTGCAATTATTCGTTTTATACGATGGAAAAACTGTTGCATCTTTATCGTATTTTGTGCTTCTGGCGTTGACTTCTTAGGCCGTAACTATTCGACCTGGTGGAGCAACGCCCTGGAGTGAAACCTAGGTTGCCTGGAACGTAGAAATGACCACTACTATCACACTGGTTGCAAATTATTCCTGCTATACGATGGAAAATCTGTTGTATTTTTATTGCATTTTATGCTTCTGGCGTTCACTTCTTAGGCCCTAACTATTCGATCTGGTGGAACAACGGCCTAGGGTGAAGACTAGGTTGCCCGGAACGTAGAAATGACCATAACTTTTACACTGGCAGCAATTATTTATTTTATACGATGGAAAAGCTGTTGTATTTATATCGTATTTTATGCTTCGGGCATTGACTTCTAAGGCCCTAACTATTCAATCTGTTGGAGCAACGCCCTAGGGTGAAGCCTAGGTTGCCCGGAAGGTAGACATGACCATAACTTTCATACTGGTTGCAATTATTCGTTTTATATGATGGAAAAGCTGTTGCATCATTAATGTATTTTATTCATCTGGGGTTGACTTCTAAGGCCCTAACTATTCGATCAGGTGGAGCAACGCCCTAGAGGGAAGCCTAGGTTGCCCGGAACGTAGAAATGACCATAACTTTCACACTGGTTGCAATTATTTATTTTATACGATGGAAAAGCTGTTGTATTTATATCGTATTTTATACTTCTGGCGTTGACTTCTTAGGCCCTAACTATTCCATCTGGTGGAACAACGCCCTAGGGTAAAGCCCAGGTGGCGCGGAACGTAGAAATGACCATAACTTTCACACTGGTAGCAATTATTCGTTTTGTACGATGTAAGAACTGTTATATTTATATTGCATTTTATGCTTCGGGCATAGACTTCTAAGGCCCTAACTATTCAATCTGTTGGAGCAACGCCCTAGGGTGAAGCCTAGGTTGCCCGGAAAGTAGACATGACCATAACTTTCATACTGGTTGCAATTATTCGTTTTATATGATGGAAAAGCTGTTGCATCATTAATGTATTTTATTCATCTGGGGTTGACTTCTAAAGCCCTAACTATTCGATCAGGTGGAGCACCGCCCTAGAGTGAAGCCTAGGTTGCCCGGAACATAGAAATGACCATCACTTTCAAACTGGTTGCAATTATTTGTTTTATACGATGGAAAAGCTGTTGTATTTATATCGTATTTTATGCTTCTGGCGTTGACTTTTTAGGCCCTAACTATTCCATCTGGTGGAACAACGCCCTAGGGTGAAGCCTGGGATGCCCGGAAAGTAGAAATGACCATAACTTTCACACTGGTAGCAATTATTCGTTTTATACGATGGAAAAAGTGTTCTATTTATTTTGTGTTTTATGCTTCGGGCGTTCACTTCTAAGGCCCTAACTATTCGATCTGGTAGAGCAACGCCCTAGAGTGCAGGCTAGATTGCCCGGAACGTAGAAATGACCATTACTTTCACACTGTTTGCAATTATTCGTTTTATACGATGGAAAAACTGTTATATTTATATTGTATTTAAGCTTCTGGCGTTGACTTCTGTGGCCCTAACTGTTTGATCTGTTGGAGCACCGCCGTAGAGTGAAGCCCAGGTTGCCCGGAACGTAGAAATGACCATAACTTTCACACTGGTTGCTATTATTCGTTTTATAAGATGGAAAAACTGTTATATTTATATTGTATTTAAGCTTCTGACGTTGACTTCTGAGGCCGTTGCTATTCGATGTGGTGGAAGAACGCCATAGAGTGAAGCCTAGGTTGCGCGGAACGTAGAAATGACCATAACTTTCACACTGGTAGCAATTATTTGTTTTATACGATCGAAAAGCTGTTGTATTTATATCGTATTTTATGCTTCTGGCGTTGACTTCTTAGGCCCTAACTATTCCATCTGGTGGAACAACGCCCTAGAGTAAAGCCCAGGTTGCGCGGAACGTAGAAATGACCATAACTTTCACACTGGTAGCAATTATTCGTTTGATACAATGGAAAAAATGTTCTATTTATTTTGTATTTAATGCTTCGGGCGTTGACTTCTAAGGCCCTAACTATTCGATCAGGTGGAGCAACGCCCTAGAGTGAAGCCTAGGTTGCTCGAAATGTAGAAATGACCATAACTTTCACACTGGTTGCTATCATTCGTTTACATGATGGAAAAACTGTTGTATTTATATTGTATTTTATGCTTCTGGCGTTGACTTCTTAGGCCCTAACTATTCCATCTGGTGGAACATCGGCCTAGGGTGAAGCCTAGGTTGCCGGAACGTAGAAATGACCATAACTTTTACACTGGTAGCAATTATTCGTTTTATACAATGGAAAAACTGTTCTATTTATTTTGTATTTAATGCTTCGGGCGTTGACTTCTTAGGCCCTAACTATTCGATCTGGTGGTACAACGCCTTAGGGTGAAGCCTAGGTTGCCCGGAACGTAGAAATGACCATAACTTTTACACTGGCAGCAATTATTCGTTTTATACAATGGAAAAACCGTTGTATTTATTTTGTATTTTATGCTTCGGGCGTTGACTTCAAACGCCCTATCTGTTTGATCTGGCTGAGCAGCGCCGTAGAGTGAAGCCTACGTTGCCCGGAACGTATAAATGACCATAACTTTCACACTGGTTGCTATTATTCGTTTTATATGATGGAAAAACTGTTGTATTTATATTGTATTTTATGTTTCTGGCGTTCACTTCTTAGGCCCTAACTATTCGATCTGGTGGAACAACGCCCTAGGGTAAAGCCCAGGTTGCGCGGAACGTAGAAATGACCATAACTTTCACACTGGTAGCAATTATTCGTTTTATACGATGGAAAAACTGTTGCATCTTTATCGTATTTTATGCTTCTGGCGTTGACTTCTTAGGCCGTAACTATTCGACCTGGTGGAGCAACGCCCTGGAGTGAAGCCTAGGTTGCCTGGAACGTAGAAATGACCACTACTATCACACTGGTTGCAAATTATTCCTGCTATACGATGGAAAAGCTGTTGTATTTTTATTGCATTTTATGCTTCTGGCATTCACTTCTTAGGCGCTAACTATTCGATCTGGTGGAACAACGGCCTAGGGTGAAGACTAGGTTGCCCGGAACGTAGAAATGACCATAACTTTTACACTGGTATCAATTATTTATTTTATACGATGGAAAAGCTGTTGTATTTATATCGTATTTTATGCTTCTGGCGTTGACTGCTTAGGCCCTAACTACTCCATCTGGTGGAACAACGCCCTAGGGTAAAGCCCAGGTTGCCCGGAAAGTAGACATGACCATAACTTTCATACTGGTTGCAATTATTCGTTTTATATGATGGAAAAGCTGTTGCATCATTAATGTATTTTATTCATCTGGGGTTGACTTCTAAGGCCCTAACTATTCGGTCTGGTGGAGCAACGCCCTAGAGTGAAGCCTAGGTTGCCCGGTACGTAGAAATGACCATCACTTTCAAACTGGTTGCATTTATTTGTTTTATACGATGGAAAAGCTGTTGTATTTATATCGTATTTTATGCTTCTGGCGTTGACTTTTATGCCCTAACTATTCCATCTGGTGGAACAACGCCCTAGAGTAAAGCCCAGGTTGCGCGGAACGTAGAAATGACCATAACTTTCACACTGGTAGCAATTATTCGTTTGATACAATGGAGAAAATGTTCTATTTATTTTGTATTTAATGCTTCGGGCGTTGACTTCTAAGGCCCTAACTATTCGATCAGGTGGAGCAACGCCCTAGAGTGAAGCCTAGGTTGCTCGAAATGTAGAAATGACCATAACTTTCACACTGGTAGCAATTATTCGTTTGATACAATGGAAAAAATGTTCTATTTATTTTGTATTTAATGCTTCGGGCGTTGACTTCTAAGGCCCTAACTATTCGATCAGGTGGAGCAACGCCCTAGAGTGAAGCCTAGGTTGCTCGAAATGTAGAAATGACCATAACTTTCACACTGGTTGCTATCATTCGTTTTATATGATGGAAAAACTGTTGTATTTATATTGTATTTTATGCTTCTGGCAGTCACTTCTTGGGCCCTAACTATTCAATCTGGTGGAACAACGGCCTAGGGTGAAGCCTAGGTTGCCCAGAACGTAGAAATGACCATAACTTTTACACTGGTAGCAATTATTCGTTTTATACAATGGAAAAACTGTTCTATTTATTTTGTATTTAATGCTTCGGGCGTTGACTTCTAAGGACCCAACTGTTTGATCTGGTGGAGCAACGCCATAGGGTGAAGCCTAGGTTGCCCGGAACGTAGAAATGACCATAACTTTCACACTGGTTGCTATCATTCGTTTTATATGACGGAAAAGCTGTTGCATCATTAATGTATTTTATTCATCTGGGGTTGACTTCTAAGGACCTAACTATTCGATCAGGTGGAGCAACGCCCTGGAGGGAAGCATAGGTTGCCCGGAACGTAGAAATGACCATAACTTTCACACTGGTTGAAATTATTTATTGTATACGATGGAAAAGCTGTTGTATTTATATCGTATTTTATACTTCTGGCGTTGACTTCTTAGGCCCTAACTATTCCATCTGGTGGAACAACGCCCTAGCGTAAAGCCCAGGTTGCGCGGAACGTAGAAATGACCATAACTTTCACACTGGTAGCAATTATTCGTTTTGTACGATGGAAGAACTGTTATATTTATATTGCATTTTATGCTTCGGGCATAGACTTCTAAGGCCCTAACTATTCAATCTGTTGGAGCAACGCCCTAGGGTGAAGCCTAGGTTGCCCGGAAAGTAGACATGACCATAACTTTCATACTGGTTGCAATTATTCGTTTTATATGATGGAAAAGCTGTTGCATCATTAATGTATTTTATTCATCTGGGGTTGACTTCTAAGGCCCTAACTATTCGATCAGGTGGAGCACCGCCCTAGAGTGAAGCCTAGGTTGCCCGGAACATAGAAATGACCATAACTTTTACACTGGTAGCAATTATTCGTTTTATACAATGGAAAAACTGTTCTATTTATTTTGTATTTAATGCTTCGGGCGTTGTCTTCTAAGGCCCTAACTGTTTGATCTGGTGGAGCAACGCCCTAGAGTGAAGCCTAGGTTGAGCGGAACGTAGAAATGACCATAACTTTCACACTGGTTGCTATTATTCGTTTTATACGATGGAGAAACTGTTTTATTTATATTCTATTTTATGCTTCTGGCGTTGACTTCTTAGGCCCTAACTATTCGATCTTGTGGGACAACGCCCTGGGGTGAAGCCTAGGTTGCCTGGAACGTAGAAATGACCATCACTTTCATACTGGTTGCAATTATTTGTTTTATACGATGGAAAAGCTGTTGTATTTATATCGTATTTTATGCTTCTGGCGTTGACTTCTTAGGCCCTAACTATTCCATCTGGTGGAACAACGCCCTAGAGTAAAGCCCAGGTTGCGCGGAACGTAGAAATGACCATAACTTTCACACTGGTAGCAATTATTCGTTTGATACAATGGAAAAAATGTTCTATTTATTTTGTATTTGAATGCTTCGGGCGTTGACTTCTAAGGCCCTAACTATTCGATCAGGTGGAGCAACGCCCTAGAGTGAAGCCTAGGTTGCTCGAAATGTAGAAATGACCATAACTTTCACACTGGTTGCTATCATTCGTTTTATATGATGGAAAAACTGTTGTATTTATATTGTATTTTATGCTTCTGGCGTTGACTTCTTAGGCCCTAACTATTCCATCTGGTGGAACAACGCCCTAGGGTGAAGCCTAGGTTGCCCGGAAAGTAGAAGTGACCATAACTTTCACACTGGTAGCAATTATCCGTTTTATACGATGGAAAAGCTGTTCAATTTATTTTGAATTTTATGCTTCGGGCGTTGACTTCTAAGGCCCTAACTATTCGATCTGGTAGAGCAACGCCCTAGAGTGAAGCCTAGGTTGCCGGGAACGTAGAAATGACCATAAGTTTCATACTGGTTGCAATTATTCGTTTTATACGATGGAAAAACTGTTGTATTTATATTGTATTTTATGCTTCTGGCGTTCACTTCTTAGGCCCTAACTATTCGATCTGGTGGTACAACGCCTTAGGGTGAAGCCTAGGTTGCCCGGAACGTAGAAATGACCATAACTTTTACACTGGCAGCAATTATTCGTTTTATACAATGGAAAAACCGTTGTATTTATTTTGTATTTTATGCTTCGGGCGTTGACTTCAAATGCCCTATCTGTTTGATCTGGTTGAGCATCGCCGTAGAGTGAAGCCTACGTTGCCCGGAACGTATAAATGACCATAACTTTCACACTGGTTGCTATTATTCGTTTTATACGATGGAAAAACTGTTATATTTATATTGTATTTAAGCTTCTGGCGTTGACTTCTTAGGACGTTGCTATTCCATCTGGTGGAACAACGCCCTAGGGTGAAGTCTAGGTTGCCCGGAAGGTAGAAATGACCATAACTTTCACACTGGTAGCAATTATTCGTTTTATACGATGGAAAAACTGTTCTATTTGTTTTATATTTTATGCTTCGGGCGTTGACTTCTAAGGCCCTAACTATTCGATCTGGTGGAGCAACGCCCTATAGTGAAGCCTAGGTTGCCCGGTACGTAGAAATGACCATCACTTTCAAACTGGTTGCAATTATTTGTTTTATACGATGGAAAAGCTGTTGAATTTATATCGTATTTTATGCTTCTGGCGTTGACTTTTTAGGCCCTAACTATTCCATCTGGTGGAACAACGCCCTAGGGTGAAGCCTAGCATGCCCGGAAAGTAGAAATGACCATAACTTTCACACTGGTAGCAATTATTCGTTTTATACGTTGGAAGAACTGTTATATTTATATTGCATTTTATGCTTCGGGCATTGACTTCTAAGGCCCTAACTATTCAATCTGTTGGAGCAACGCCCTAGGGTGAAGCCTAGGTTGCCCGGAAAGTAGACATGACCATAACTTTCATACTGGTTGCAATTACTCGTTTTATATGATGGAAAAGCTGTTGCATCATTAATGTATTTTATTCATATGGGGTTGACTTCTAAGGCCCTAACTATTCGATCAGGTGGACCACCGCCCTAGAGTGAAGCCTAGGTTGCCCGGAACATAGAAATGACCATAACTTTTACACTGGTAGCAATTATTCGTTTTATACAATGGAAAAACTGTTCTATTTATTTTGTATTTAATGCTTCGGGCGTTGTCTTCTAAGGCCCTAACTGTTTGATCTGGGGGAGCAACGCCCTAGAGTGAAGCCTAGGTTGCCCGGAACGTAGGAATGATCATAACTTTCACACTGGTTGCTATTATTCGTTTTATACGATGGAGAAACTGTTATATTTATATTGTATTTTATGCTTCTGGCGTTGACTTCTTAGGCCCTAACTATTCGATCTTGTGGGACAACGCCCTGGAGTGAAGCATAGGTTGCCTGGAACGTAGAAATGACCATCACTTTCACACGGGTTGCAATCATTCCTGTTATAGGATGGAAATACTGTTGTATTTTTATTGTATTTTATACTTCAGGCGTTGACTTCTGAGGCCGTAGCTATTCGATGCTGTGGAAGAACGACGTACAGTGAAGTCTAGGTTGCCCGGAGCGTAGAAATGACCATAAGTTTCATACTGGTTGCAATTATTCGTTTTATACGATGGAAAAACTGTTGTATTTATATTGTATTTTACGCTTCTGGCGTTCACTTCTTAGGCCCTAACTATTCGATCTGGTGGAGCAACGCCCTAGAGTGAAGCCTAGGTTGCCCGGTACGTAGAAATGACCATCACTTTCAAACTGGTTGCAATTATTTGTTTTATACGATGGAAAAGCTGTTGTATTTATATCGTAGTTTATGCTTCTGGCGTTGACTTCTTAGGCCCTAACTATTCGATCTTGTGGAACAACGGCCTAGGGTGAAGCCTAGTTTGCCCGGAACGTAGAAATGACCATAACTCTTACACTGGTAGCAATTATTCGTTTTATACAGTGGAAAAACTGTTCTATTTATTTTGTATTTAATGCTTCGGGCGTTGACTTCTAAGGCCCTAACTGTTTGATCTGGTAGAGCGACGCCCTAGAGTGAAGCGTCGGTTGCCTGAAACGTAGAAATGACCATCACTTTCACACGGGTTGCAATTATTCCTGTTATACGATGGAAAGACAGTTGTATTTTTATTGTATTTTATACTTCAGGCGCTGACTTCGGAGGCCGTAGCTATCCGATGTGGTGGAAGAACGCCATACAGTGAAGCCTAGGTTGCCCGGAACGTAGAAATGACCATAACTTTCACACTGGTTGCAATTATTTGTTTTATACGATGGAAAAGCTGTTGTATTTATTTTATATTTTATGCTTCGGGCGTTGACTTCTAAGGCCCTAACTATTCGATCTGGTGGACCAACGCCCTAGAGTGAAGCCCAGGTTGCCCGGTACGAAGAAATGACCATCACTTTCAAACTGGTTGCAATTATTTGTTTTATACGATGGAAAAGCTGTTGTATTTATATCGTATTTTATGCTTCTGGCGTTGACTTCTTAGGCCCTAACTATTCCATCTGGTGGAACAACGTACTAGGTTGAAACCTAGATTGCCCGGAAAGTAGAAATGACCATAACTTTCACACTGTTTGCAATTTTTCGTTTTATACGATGGAAGAACTGTTTTACTTATTTCGTATTTTATGCTTCGGGCGTTGACTTCTAAGGCCCTAACTATTCGATCTAGTGGAGCAACGCCCTAGAGTGCAGCCTAGGTTGCCCGGAACGCAGAGATGACCATAACTTTCACACTGGTTGCTATCATTCGTTTTATATGATGGAAAAACTGTTGTATTTATATTGTATTTTATGCTTCTGGCGTTCACTTCTTAGGCCCTAACTATTCGATCTGGTGGAACAACGGCCTAGGGTGAAGCCTAGGTTGCCCGGAACGTAGAAATGACCATAACTTTTACACTGGTAGCAATTATCCGTTTTATACGATGGAAAAGCTGTTCAATTTATTTTGAATTTTATGCTTCGGGCGTTGACTTCTAAGGCCCTAACTATTCGATCTGGTAGAGCAACGCCCTAGAGTGAAGCCTAGGTTGCCGGGAACGTAGAAATGACCATAAGTTTCATACTGGTTGCAATTATTCGTTTTATACGATGGAAAAACTGTTGTATTTATATTGTATTTTATGCTTCTGGCGTTCACTTCTTAGGCCCTAACTATTCGATCTGGTGGTACAACGCCTTAGGGTGAAGCCTAGGTTGCCCGGAACGTAGAAATGACCATAACTTTTACACTGGCAGCAATTATTCGTTTTATACAATGGAAAAACCGTTGTATTTATTTTGTATTTTATGCTTCGGGCGTTGACTTCAAATGCCCTATCTGTTTGTTCTGGTTGAGCATCGCCGTAGAGTGAAGCCTACGTTGCCCGGAACGTATAAATGACCATAACTTTCACACTGGTTGCTATTATTCGTTTTATACGATGGAAAAACTGTTATATTTATATTGTATTTAAGCTTCTGGCGTTGACTTCTTAGGACGTTGCTATTCCATCTGGTGGAACAACGCCCTAGGGTGAAGTCTAGGTTGCCCGGAAGGTAGAAATGACCATAACTTTCACACTGGTAGCAATTATTCGTTTGATACGATGGAAAAACTGTTCTATTTGTTTTATATTTTATGCTTCGGGCGTTGACTTCTAAGGCCCTAACTATTCGATCTGGTGGAGCAACGCCCTATAGTGAAGCCTAGGTTGCCCGGTACGTAGAAATGACCATCACTTTCAAACTGGTTGCAATTATTTGTTTTATACGATGGAAAAGCTGTTGTATTTATATCGTATTTTATGCTTCTGGCGTTGACTTTTTAGGCCCTAACTATTCCATCTGGTGGAACAACGCCCTAGGGTGAAGCCTAGCATGCCCGGAAAGTAGAAATGACCATAACTTTCACACTGGTAGCAATTATTCGTTTTATACGTTGGAAGAACTGTTATATTTATATTGCATTTTATGCTTCGGGCATTGACTTCTAAGGCCCTAACTATTCAATCTGTTGGAGCAACGCCCTAGGGTGAAGCCTAGGTTGCCCGGAAAGTAGACATGACCATAACTTTCATACTGGTTGCAATTATTCGTTTTATATGATGGAAAAGCTGTTGCATCATTAATGTATTTTATTCATATGGGGTTGACTTCTAAGGCCCTAACTATTCGATCAGGTGGACCACCGCCCTAGAGTGAAGCCTAGGTTGCCCGGAACATAGAAATGACCATAACTTTTACACTGGTAGCAATTATTCGTTTTATACAATGGAAAAACTCTTCTATTTATTTTGTATTTAATGCTTCGGGCGTTGTCTTCTAAGGCCCTAACTGTTTGATCTGGGGGAGCAACGCCCTAGAGTGAAGCCTAGGTTGCCCGGAACGTAGGAATGATCATAACTTTCACACTGGTTGCTATTATTCGTTTTATACGATGGAGAAACTGTTATATTTATATTGTATTTTATGCTTCTGGCGTTGACTTCTTAGGCCCTAACTATTCGATCTTGTGGGACAACGCCCTGGAGTGAAGCCTAGGTTGCCTGGAACGTAGAAATGACCATCACTTTCACACGGGTTGCAATCATTCCTGTTATAGGATGGAAATACTGTTGTATTTTTATTGTATTTTATACTTCAGGCGTTGACTTCTGAGGCCGTAGCTATTCGATGCGGTGGAAGAACGACGTACAGTGAAGTCTAGGTTGCCCGGAGCGTAGAAATGACCATAAGTTTCATACTGGTTGCAATTATTCGTTTTATACGATGGAAAAACTGTTGTATGTATATTGTATTTTACGCTTCTGGCGTTCACTTCTTAGGCCCTAACTATTCGATCTGGTGGAGCAACGCCCTAGAGTGAAGCCTAGGTTGCCCGGTACGTAGAAATGACCATCACTTTCAAACTGGTTGCAATTATTTGTTTTATACGATGGAAAAGCTGTTGTATTTATATCGTAGTTTATGCTTCTGGCGTCGACTTCTTAGGCCCTAACTATTCGATCTGGTGGAACAACGGCCTAGGGTGAAGCCTAGTTTGCCCGGAACGTAGAAATGACCATAACTCTTACACTGGTAGCAATTATTCGTTTTATACAGTGGAAAAACTGTTCTATTTATTTTGTATTTAATGCTTCGGGCGTTGACTTCTAAGGCCCTAACTGTTTGATCTGGTAGAGCAACGCCCTTGAGTGAAGCGTAGGTTGCCTGAAACGTAGAAATGACCATCACTTTCACACGGGTTGCAATTATTCCTGTTATACGATGGAAAGACAGTTGTATTTTTATTGTATTTTATACTTCAGGCGTTGACTTCTGAGGCCGTAGCTATCCGATGTGGTGGAAGAACGCCATACAGTGAAGCCTAGGTTGCCCGGAACGTAGAAATGACCATAACTTTCACACTGGTTGCAATTATTTGTTTTATATGATGGAAAAGCTGTTGTATTTATTTTATATTTTATGCTTCGGGCGTTGACTTCTAAGGCCCTAACTATTCGATCTGGTGGACCAACGCCCTAGAGTGAAGCCCAGGTTGCCCGGTACGTAGAAATGACCATCACTTTCAAACTGGTTGCAATTATTTGTTTTATACGATGGAAAAGCTGTTGTATTTATATCGTATTTTATGCTTCTGGCGTTGACTTCTTAGGCCCTAACTATTCCATCTGGTGGAACAACGTACTAGGTTGAAACCTAGATTGCCCGGAAAGTAGAAATGACCATAACTTTCACACTGTTTGCAATTTTTCGTTTTATACGATGGAAGAACTGTTTTACTTATTTCGTATTTTATGCTTCGGGCGTTGACTTCTAAGGCCCTAACTATTCGATCTAGTGGAGCAACGCCCTAGAGTGCAGCCTAGGTTGCCCGGAACGCAGAGATGACCATAACTTTCACACTGGTTGCTATCACTCGTTTTATATGATGGAAAAACTGTTGTATTTATATTGTATTTTATGCTTCTGGCGTTCACTTCTTAGGCCCTAACTATTCGATCTGGTGGAACAACGGCCGAGGGTGAAGCCTAGGTTGCCCGGAACGTAGAAATGACCATAACTTTTACACTGGTAGCAATTATCCGTTTTATACGATGGAAAAACTGTTCCATTTATTTTGTATTTTATGCTTCGGGCGTTGACTTCTAAGACCCTAACTATTCGATCTGGTAGAGCAACGCCCTAGTATGAAGCGTAGGTTGCCCGGTACGTAGAAATGACCATAAGTTTCATACTGGTTGCAATTATTCGTTTTATACGATGGAAGAACTGTTGTATTTATATTGTATTTTATGCTTCTGGCGTTCACTTCTTAGGCCCTAACTATTCGATCTGGTGGAACAACGGCCTAGGGTGAAGCCTAGGTTGCCCGGAACGTAGAAATGACCATAACTTTTACACTGGTAGCAATTATTCGTTTTATACAATGGAAAAGCTGTTGTATTTATATCGTTTTTTATGCTTCTGGCGTTGACTTCTTAGTCCCTAACTATTCCATCTGGTGGAACAACGCCCTAGGGTAAAGGTCAGATTGCACGGAACGTAGAAATGACCATAACCTTCACACTGGTAGCAATTTTTCGTTTTATACGATGGAAAGACTGTTTTATTTATTTTGTATTTTAAGCTTCGGGCGTTGACTTCTAAGTCCCTAACTATTCGATCTGGTGGAGCAACGCCCTAGGGTGAAGCCTAGGTTGCCCGGAACGTAGAAATGACCATAACTTTCACACTGGTTGCTATCATTCGTTTTATATGATGGAAAAACTGTTGTATTTATATTGTATTTTAAGTTTCTGGCGTTCACTTCTTAGGCCCTAACTATTCGATCTGGTGGAACAACGGCCTAGGGTGAAGCCTAGGTTGCCCGGAACGTAGAAATGACCATCACTTTCACACTGGTTGCAATTATTCGTTTTATACGATGGAAAAACTGTTGCATCTTTATCGTATTTTATGCTTCTGGCGTTGACTTCTTAGGCCGTAACTATTCGACCTGGTGGAGCAACGCCCTGGAGTGAAACCTAGGTTGCCTGGAACGTAGAAATAACCACTACTATCACACTGGTTGCAAATTATTCCTGCTATACGATGGAAAAGCTGTTGTATTTTTATTGCATTTTATGCTTCTGGCGTTCACTTCCTAGGCCCTAACTATTCGATCTGGTGGAACAACGGCTTAGGGTGAAGACTAGGTTGCCCTGAACGTAGAAATGACCATAACTTTTACACTGGTAGCAATTATTTATTTTATACGATGGAAAAGCTGTTGTATTTATATCGTATTTTATGCTTCTGGCGTTGACTTCTTAGGCCCTAACTATTCCATCTGGTGGAACAATGCCCTAGGGTAAAGCCCAGGTTGCGCGGAACGTAGAAATGACCATAACTTTAACACTGGTAGCAATTATTCGTTTTATACGTTGGAAGAACTGTTAAATTTATATTGCATTTTATGCTTCGGGCATTGACTTCTAAGGCCCTAACTATTCAATCTGTTGGAGCAACGCCCTAGGGTGAAGCCTAGGTTGCTCGGAAAGTAGACATGACCATAACTTTCATACTGGTTGCAATTATTCGTTTTATATGATGGAAAAGCTGTTGCACCATTAATGTATTTTATTCATCTGGGGTTGACTTCTAAGGCCCTAACTATTCGATCAGGTGGAGCAACGCCCTAGAGGGAAGCCTAGGTTGCCGGGAACGTAGAAATGACCATAACTTTCACACTAGTTGCAATTATTTATTTTATACGATGGAAAAGCTGTTGTATTTACATCGTATTTTATGCTTCTGGCGTTGACTTCTTAGGCCCTAACTATTCCATCTGGTGGAACAACGACCTAGGGTAAAGCCCAGGTTGCGCGGAACGTAGAAATGACCATAACTTTCACACTGGTAGCAATTATTCGTTTTATACGTTGGAAGAACTGTTAAATTTATATTGCATTTTATGCTTCGGGCATTGACTTCTAAGGCCCTAACTATTCAATCTGTTGGAGCAACGCCCTAGGGTGAAGCCTAGGTTGCTCGGAAAGTAGACATGACCATAACTTTCATACTGGTTGCAATTCTTCGTTTTATATGATGGAAAAGCTGTTGCACCATTAATGTATTTTATTCATCTGGGGTTGACTTCTAAGGCCCTAACTATTCGATCAGGTGGAGCAACGCCCTAGAGGGAAGCCTAGGTTGCCGGGAACGTAGAAATGACCATAACTTTCACACTGGTTGCAATTATTTATTTTATACGATGGAAAAGCTGTTGTATTTACATCGTATTTTATGATTCTGGCGTTGACTTCTTAGGCCCTAACTATTCCATCTGGTGGAACAACGACCTAGGGTAAAGCCCAGGTTGCGCGGAACGTAGAAATGACCATAACTTTCACACTGGTAGCAATTATTCGTTTTATAAGATGGAAGAACTGTTATATTTATATTGCATTTTATGCTTCGGGCATAGACCTCTAAGGCCCTAACTATTCAATCTGTTGGAGCAACGCCCTAGGGTGAAGCCTGGGTTGCTCGGAAAGTAGACATGACCATAACCTTCATACTGGTTGCAATTATTCGTTTTATATGATGGAAAAGCTGTTGCACCATTAATGCATTTTATTCATCTGGGGTTGACTTCTAAGGCCCTAACTATTCGATCAGGTGGAGCAACGCCCTAGAGGGAAGCCTAGGTTGCCGGGAATGTAGAAATGACCATAACTTTCACACTGGTTGCAATTATTTATTTTATACGATGGAAAAGCTGTTGTATTTACATCGTATTTTATGCTTCTGGCGTTGACTTCTTAGGCCCTAACTATTCCATCTGGTGGAACAACGCCCTAGGGTAAAGCCCAGGTTGCGCGGAACGTAGAAATGACCATAACTTTCACACTGGTAGCAATTATTCGTTCTATACGATGAAAGAACTGTTATATTTATATTGCATTTTATGCTTCGGGCATAGACTTCTAAGGCCCTAACTATTCAATCTGTTGGAGCAACGCCCTAGGGTGAAGCCTAGGTTGCCCGGAACATAGAAATGACCATAACTTTTACACTGGTAGCAATTATTCGTTTTATACAATGGAAAAACTGTTCTCTTTATTTTGTATTTAATGCTTCGGGCGATGTCTTCTAAGGCCCTAACTGTTTGATCTGGTGGAGCAACGCCCTAGAGTGAAGCCTAGGTTGCCCGGAACGTAGAAATCATCATAACTTTTACACTGGTAGCAATTATTCGTTCTTTACAATGGAAAAACTGTTCTATTTATTTTGTATTTAATGCTTCGGGCGTTGACTTCTAAGGCCCCAACTGTTTGATCTGGTGGAGCAACGCCCTAGAGTGAAGCCTAGGTTGCCTGGAACGTAGAAATGACCATCACTTTCACACGGGTTGCAACTATTCCTGTTATAGGATGGAAAGACTGTTGTATTTTTATTGTATTTAATACTTCAGGCGTTGACTTCTGAGGCCGTAGCTATTCGATGTGGTGGAAGAACGCCATACAGTGAAGCCTAGGTTGCCCGGAACGTAGAAATGACCATAACTTTCACACTGGTTGCAATTATTTGTTTTATGCCATGGAAAATCTGTTGTATTTATATCGTTTTTTATGCTTCTGGCGTTGACTTCTTAGTCCCTAACTATTCCATCTGGTGGAACAACGCCCTAGGGTAAAGCCCAGATTGCGCGGAACGTAGAAATGACCATAACTTTCACACTGGTAGCAATTTTTCGTTTTATACGATGGAAAAACTGTTTTATTTATTTTGTATTTTAAGCTTCGGGCGTTGACTTCTAAGGCCCTAACTATTCGATCTGGTGGAGCAGCGCCCTAGAGTGAAGCCTAGCTTGCACGATACGTAGAAATGACCATCACTATGAAACTGATTGCAATTATTTGTTTTATACGATGGAAAAGCTGTTGTATTTATATCGTATTTTATGCTTCTGGCGTTGACTTCTTAGGCCCTAACTATTCGATCAGGTGGAGCACCGCCCTAGAGTGAAGCCTAGGTTGCCCGGAACATAGAAATGACCATAACTTTTACACTGGTAACAATTATTCGTTTTATATGATGGAAAAGCTGTTGCATCATTAATGTATTTTATTCATCTGGGGTTGACTTCTAAGGCCCTAACTATTCGATCTGGTGGAGCAACGCCCTAGAGTGAAGACTAGGTTGCCCGGTACGTAGAAATGACCATCACTTTCAAACTGGTTGCAATTATTTGTTTTATACGATGGAAAAGCTGTTGTATTTATATCGTTTTTTATGCTTCTGGCGTTGACTTCTTAGTCCCTAACTATTCCATCTGGTGGAACAACGCCCTAGGGTAAAGCCAAGATTGCGCGGAACGTAGAATTGACCATAACTTTCACACTGGTAGCAATTTTTCGTTTTATACGATGGAAAAACTGTTCTATTTATTTCGTATTTAATGCTTCGGGCGCTGACTTCTAAGGCCCTAACTGTTTGATCTGGTGGAGCAACGCCCTAGAGTGAAGCCTAGGTTGCCTGAAAAGTAGAAATGACCATCCCTTTCACACGGGTTGCAATTATTCCTGTTATAGGATGGAAAGACTGTTGTATTTTTATTGTATTTTATACTTCAGGCGTTGACTTCTGAGGCCGTAGCTATCCGATGTGGTGGAAGAACGCCATACAGTGAAGCCTAGGTTGCCCGGAACGTAGAAATGACCATAACTTTCACACTGCTTGCAATTATTTGTTTTATACGATGGAAAAGCTGTTGTATTTATATCGTATTTTATGCTTCTGGCGTTGACTTCTTGGGCCCTAACTATTCCATCTGGTGGAACAACGCCCTAGAGTAAAGCCCAGGTTGCGCGGAACTTAGAAATGACCATAACTTTCACACTGGTAGCAATTATTCGTTTGATACAATGGAAAAACTGTTCTCTTTATTTTGTATTTAATGCTTCGGGCGTTGACTTCTAAGGCCGTAACTATTCGATCAGGTGGAGCAACGCCCTAGAGTGAAGCCTAGGTTGCTCGAAATATAGAAATGACCATAGCTTTCTCACTGGTTGCTATCGTTCGTTTTATATGATGGAAAGACTGTTGTATTTATATTGTATTTTATGCTTCTGGCGTTCACTTCTTAGGCCCTAACTATTCGATCTGGTGGAACAACGGCCTAGGGTGAAGCCTACGTTGCCCAGAACGTAGAAATGACCATAACTTTTACACTGGTAGCGATTATTCGTTTTATACAATGGAAAAACTGTTCTATTTATTTTGTATTTAATGCTTCGGGCGTTGACTTGTAAGGCCCCAACTGTTTCATCAGGTGGAGCAACGCCCTAGAGTGAAGCCTAGGTTGCCTGGAACGTAGAAATGACCATCACTTTCACACGGGTTGCAATTATTCCTGTTATAGGATGGAAAGACTGTTGTATTTTTATTGTATTTTATACTTCAGGCGCTGACTTCTGAGGCCGTAGCTATTCGATGTGGTGGAGGAACGCCATAGAGTGAAGCCTAGGCAGCCTGGATCGTAGAAATGTCCAGATCTTTCACACTGTTTCCAATTTTTCGTTTTATACGATGGAAAAACTGTTTTATTTATTTTGTATTTTATGCTTCGGGCGTTGACTTTTAAGGCCCTAACTATTCGATCTAGTGGAGCAACGCCCTAGAGTGCAGCCTAGGTTGCCCGGAACGTAGAAATGACCATAACTTTCACACTGGTTGCTATCATTCGTTTTATATGATGGAAAAACTGTTGAATTTATATTGTATTTTATGCTTCTGGCGTTCACTTCTTAGGCCCTAACTATTCGATCTGGTGGAACAACGGCCTAGGGTGAAGCCTAGGTTGCCCGGAACGTAGAAATGACCATAACTTTTACACTGGTAGCAATTATTCGTTTGATACAACGGAAAAACTGTTCTATTTATTTTGTATTTAATGCTTCGGGCGTTGACTTCTAAGGCCCTAACTATTCGATCAGGTGGAGCAACGCCCTAGAGTGAAGACTAGGTTGCTCGAAATGTAGAAATGACCATAACTTTCACACTGGTTGCAATTGTTCATTTTATACGATGGAAAAACTGTTGTACTTATATTTTATTTTATTCTTATGGCGTTGAATTCTAAGTCCCTAGCTATTCGATCTGGTGGAACAACGCCCTAGAGTGAAACCTAGGTTACCCGGAACGTAGAAATGTCCAGTACCTTCATACTGTTTGCAGTCATTCCTGTTAAACGATGGAAAAACTTTTGCATCTTTATTGTATTTTATGCTTCTGGCGTTGACTTCTAAGGCCCTAGCTATTCGATTTGGTGGAGCACCGCCCTTGAGTGAAGCCTAGGTTGCTCGGAACGTAGAAATGACCATAACTACCACACTGGTTGCAATTATTCGTTTTATACGATGGAAAAGCTGTTGTATTTATATCGTTTTTTATGCTTCTGGCGGTGACTTCTTAGTCCCTAACTATTCCATCTGGTGGAACAACGCACTAGGGTAAAGCCCAGATTGCGCGGAACGTAGAAATGACAATAACTTTCACACTGGTAGCAATTATTCGTTTTATACGTTGGAAGAACTGTTATATTTATATTGCATTTTATGCTTCGGGCATTGACTTCTAAGGCCCTAACTATTCAATCTGTTGGAGCAACGCCCTAGGGTGAAGCCTAGGTTGCCCGGAAAGTAGACATGACCATAACTTTCATACTGGTTGCAATTATTCGTTTTATATGATGGAAAAGCTGTTGCATCATTAATGTATTTTATTCATCTGGGGTTGACTTCTAAGGCCCTAACTATTCGATCAGGTGGAGCAACGCCCTAGAGGGAAGCCTAGGTTGCCCGGAACGTAGAAATGACCAGAACTTTCACACTGGTTGCAATTATTTATTTTATACGATGGAAAAGCTGTTGTATTTATATCGTATTTTATGCTTCTGGCGTTGACTTCTTAGGCCCTAACTATTCCATCTGGTGGAACAACGCCCTAGGGTAAAGCCTAGGTTGCGCGGAACGTAGAAATGACCATAACTTTCACACTGGTAGCAATTATTCGTTTTATACGATGGAAGAACTGTTATATTTATATTGCATTTTATGCTTCGGGCATTGACTTCTAAGGCCCTAACTATTCAATCTGTTGGAGCAACGACCTAGGGTGAAGCCTAGGTTGCCCGGAAAGTAGACATGACCATAACTTTCATACTGGTTGCAATTATTCGTTTTATATGATGGAAAAGCTGTTGCATCATTAATGTATTTTATTCATCTGGGGTTGACTTCTAAAGCCCTAACTATTCGATCAGGTGGAGCACCGCCCTAGAGTGAAGCCTAGGTTGCCCGGAACATAGAAATGACCATAACTTTTACACTGGTAGCAATTACACGTTTAATACAATGGAAAAACTGTTCTATTTATTTTGTATTTAATGCTTCGGGCGTTGACTTCTAAGGCCCTAACTGTTTGATCTGGTGGAGCAACACCCTAGAGTGAAGCCTAGGTTGCCTGGAACGTAGAAATGACCATCACTTTCACACGGGTTGCAATCATTCCTGTTATAGGATGGAAATACTGTTGTATTTTTATTGTATTTTATACTTCAGGCGTTGACTTCTGAGGCCGTAGCTATTCGATGCGCTGGAAGAACGACATACAGTGTAGCCTAGGTTGCCCGGAACGTAGAAATGACCATAAGGTTCATACTGGTTGCAATTATTCGTTTTATACGATGGAAAAACTGTTGTATTTATATTGTATTTTACGCTTCTGGCGTTCACTTCTTAGGCCCTAACTAATCGATCTGGTGGCACAACGCCCTGGAGTGAAGCCTAGGTTGCCCGGAACGTAGAAATGACCACTACTATCACACTGGTTGCATATTATTCCTGCTACACGATGGAAAAGCTGTTGCATTTTTATTGCATTTTATGGTTCTGGCGTTCACTTCTTAGGCCCTAACTATTCGATCTGGTGGAACAACGGCCTAGGGTGAAGCCTAGGTTGCCCGGAACGTAGAAATGACCATAAGTTTCATACTGGTTGCAATTATTCGTTTTATACGATGGAAAAACTGTTGTATTTATATTGTATTTTATGCTTCGGGCGTTGACTTCTAAGGCCCTAACTATTCGATCTGGTGGAGCAACGCCCTAGAGTGCAGCCTAGATTGCCCGGAACGTAGAAATGACCATAACTTTCACACTGGTTGCTATCATTCGTTTTATATGATGGAAAAACTGTTATATTTATATTGCATTTTATGCTTCTGGCGTTCACTTCTTAGGCCCTAACTATTCGATCTGGTGGAACAACGGCCTAGGGTGAAGCCTAGGTTGCCCAGAACGTAGAAATGACCATAACTTCCACACTGGTTGCAATTATTCGTTTTATACGATGGAAAAGCTGTTGTATTTATATCGTTTTTTATGCTTCTGGCGTTGACTTCTTAGTCCCTAACTATTCCATCTGGTGGAACAACGCACTAGGGTAAAGCCCAGATTGCGCGGAACGTAGAAATGACCATAACTTTCACACTGCTAGCAATTTTTCGTTTTATACGATGGAAAAACTGTTCTATTTATTTTGTATTTAATTTCTTCGGGCGCTGACTTCTAAGGCTCTAACTGTTTGATCTGGTGGAGCAACGCCCTAGAGTGAAGCCTAGGTTGCCTGAAAAGTAGAAATGACCATCCCTTTCACACGGGTTGCAATTATTCCTGTTATAGGATGGAAAGACTGTTGTATTTTTATTGTATTTTATACTTCAGGCGTTGACTTCTGAGGCCGTAGCTATCCGATGTGGTGGAAGAACGCCATACAGTGAAGCCTAGGTTGCCCGGAACGTAGAAATGACCATAACTTTCACACTGCTTGCAATTATTTGTTTTATACGATGGAAAAGCTGTTGTATTTATATCGTATTTTATGTTTCTGGCGTTGACTTCTTAGGCCCTAACTATTCCATCTGGTGGAACAACGCCCTAGAGTAAAGCCCAGGTTGCGCGGAACGTAGAAATGACCATAACTTTCACACTGGTAGCAATTATTCGTTTGATACAATGGAAAAACTGTTCTATTTATTTTGTATTTAATGCTTCGGGCGTTGACTTCTAAGGCCCTAACTATTCGATCAGGTGGAGCAACGCCCTAGGGTGAAGCCTAGGTTGCTCGAAATATAGAAATGACCATAACTTTCTCACTGGTTGCTATCGTTCGTTTTATATGATGGAAAAACTGTTGTATTTATATTGTATTTTATGCTTCTGGCGTTCACTTCTTAGGCCCTAACTATTCGATCTGGTGGAACAACGGCCTAGGGTGAAGCCTAGGTTGCCCGGAACGTAGAAATGACCATAACTTTTACACTGGTAGCAATTCTTCGTTTGATACAACGGAAAAACTGTTCTATTTATTTTGTATTTAATGCTTCGGGCGTTGACTTCTAAGGCCCTAACTATTCGATCAGGTGGAGCAACGCCCTAGAGTGAAGACTAGGTTGCTCGAAATGTAGAAATGACCATAACTTTCACACTGGTTGCAATTGTTCATTTTATACGATGGAAAAACTGTTGTACTTATATTTTATTTTATTCTTATGGCGTTGAATTCTAAGTCCCTAGCTATTCGATCTGGTGGAACAACGCCCTAGAGTGAAACCTAGGTTACCCGGAACGTAGAAATGTCCAGTACCTTCATACTGTTTGCAGTCATTCCTGTTATACGATGGAAAAACTTTTGTATCTTTATTGTATTTTATGCTTCTGGCGTTGACTTCTAAGGCCCTAGCTATTCGACTTGGTGGAGCACCTCCCTAGAGTGAAGCCTAGGTTGCTCGGAACGTAGAAATGACCATAACTACCACACTGGTTGCAATTATTCGTTTTATACGATGGAAAAGCTGTTGTATTTATATCGTTTTTTATGCTTCTGGCGGTGACTTCTTAGTCCCTAACTATTCCATCTGGTGGAACAACGCACTAGGGTAAAGCCCAGGTTGCGCGGAACGTAGAAATGACCATAACTTTCACACTGGTAGCAATTATTCGTTTTATACGTTGGGAGAACTGTTATATTTATATTGCATTTTATGCTTCGGGCATTGACTTCTAAGGCCCTAACTATTCAATCTGTTGGAGCAACGCCCTAGGGTGAAGCCTAGGTTGCCCGGAAAGTAGACATGACCATAACTTTCATACTGGTTGCAATTATTCGTTTTATATGATGGAAAAGCTGTTGCATCATTAATGTATTTTATTCATCTGGGGTTGACTTCTAAGGCCCTAACTATTCGATCAGGTGGAGCAACGCCCTAGAGGGAAGCCTAGGTTGCCCGGAACGTAGAAATGACCAGAACTTTCACACTGGTTGCAATTATTTATTTTATACGATGGAAAAGCTGTTGTATTTATATCGTATTTTATGCTTCTGGCGTTGACTTCTTAGGCCCTAACTATTCCATCTGGTGGAACAACGCCCTAGGGTAAAGCCTAGGTTGCGCGGAACGTAGAAATGACCATAACTTTCACACTGGTAGCAATTATTCGTTTTATACGATGGAAGAACTGTTATATTTATATTGCATTTTATGCTTCGGGCATTGACTTCTAAGGCCCTAACTATTCAATCTGTTGGAGCAACGACCTAGGGTGAAGCCTAGGTTGCCCGGAAAGTAGACATGACCATAACTTTCATACTGGTTGCAATTATTCGTTTTATATGATGGAAAAACTGTTATATTTATATTGCATTTTATGCTTCTGGCGTTCACTTCTTAGGCCCTAACTATTCGATCTGGTGGAACAACGGCCTAGGGTGAAGCCTAGGTTGCCCAGAACGTAGAAATGACCATAACTTCCACACTGGTTGCAATTATTCGTTTTATACGATGGAAAAGCTGTTGTATTTATATCGTTTTTTATGCTTCTGGCGTTGACTTCTTAGTCCCTAACTATTCCATCTGGTGGAACAACGCACTAGGGTAAAGCCCAGATTGCGCGGAACGTAGAAATGACCATAACTTTCACACTGCTAGCAATTTTTCGTTTTATACGATGGAAAAACTGTTATATTTATTTTGTATTTAATTTCTTCGGGCGCTGACTTCTAAGGCTCTAACTGTTTGATCTGGTGGAGCAACGCCCTAGAGTGAAGCCTAGGTTGCCTGAAAAGTAGAAATGACCATCCCTTTCACACGGGTTGCAATTATTCCTGTTATAGGATGGAAAGACTGTTGTATTTTTATTGTATTTTATACTTCAGGCGTTGACTTCTGAGGCCGTAGCTATCCGATGTGGTGGAAGAACGCCATACAGTGAAGCCTAGGTTGCCCGGAACGTAGAAATGACCATAACTTTCACACTGCTTGCAATTATTTGTTTTATACGATGGAAAAGCTGTTGTATTTATATTGTATTTTATGCTTCTGGCGTTGACTTCTTAGGCCCTAACTATTCCATCTGGTGGAACAACGCCCTAGAGTAAAGCCCAGGTTGCGCGGAACGTAGAAATGACCATCACTTTCAAACTGGTTGCAATTATTCCGGTTATATGATGGAAAAACTGTTCTATTTATTTTGTATTTAATGCTTCGGGCGTTGACTTCTAAGGCCCTAACTATTCGATCAGGTGGAGCAACGCCCTAGGGTGAAGCCTAGGTTGCTCGAAATATAGAAATGACCATAACTTTCTCACTGGTTGCTATCGTTCGTTTTATATGATGGAAAAACTGTTGTATTTATATTGTATTTTATGCTTCTGGCGTTCACTTCTTAGGCCCTAACTATTCGATCTGGTGGAACAACGGCCTAGGGTGAAGCCTACGTTGCCCAGAACGTAGAAATGACCATAACTTTTACACTGGTAGCGATTATACGTTTTATACAATGGAAAAACTGTTCTATTTATTTTGTATTTAATGCTTCGGGCGTTGACTTCTAAGGCCCCAACTGTTTCATCAGGTGGAGCAACGCCCTAGAGTGAAGCCTAGGTTGCCTGGAACGTAGAAATGACCATCACTTTCACACGGGTTGCAATTATTCCTGTTATAGGATGGAAAGACTGTTGTATTTTTATTGTATTTTATACTTCAGGCGCTGACTTCTGAGGCCGTAGCTATTCGATGTGGTGGAGGAACGCCATAGAGTGAAGCCTAGGCAGCCTGGATCGTAGAAATGTCCAGATCTTTCACACTGTTTGCAATTTTTCGTTTTATACGATGGAAAAACTCTTTTATTTATTTTGTATTTTATGCTTCGGGCGTTGACTTCTAAGGCCCTAACTATTCGATCTAGTGGAGCAACGCCCTAGAGTGCAGCCTAGGTTGCCCGGAACGTACAAATGACCATAACTTTCACACTGGTTGCTATCATTCGTTTTATATGATGGAAAAACTGTTGTATTTATATTGTATTTTATGCTTCTGGCGTTCACTTCTTAGGCCCTAACTATTCGATCTGGTGGAACAACGGCCTAGGGTGAAGCCTAGGTTGCCCGGAACGTAGAAATGACCATAACTTTTACACTGGTAGCAATTCTTCGTTTGATACAACGGAAAAACTGTTCTATTTATTTTGTATTTAATGCTTCGGGCGTTGACTTCTAAGGCCCTAACTATTCGATCAGGTGGAGCAACGCCCTAGAGTGAAGACTAGGTTGCTCGAAATGTAGAAATGACCATAACTTTCACACTGGTTGCAATTGTTCATTTTATACGATGGAAAAACTGTTGTACTTATATTTTATTTTATTCTTATGGCGTTGAATTCTAAGGCCCTAACTGTTTGATCTGGTGGAGCAACACCCTAGAGTGAAGCCTAGGTTGCCTGGAACGTAGAAATGACCATCACTTTCACACGGGTTGCAATCATTCCTGTTATAGGATGGAAATACTGTTGTATTTTTATTGTATTTTATACTTCAGGCGTTGACTTCTGAGGCCGTAGCTATTCGATGCGCTGGAAGAACGACATACAGTGTAGCCTAGGTTGCCCGGAACGTAGAAATGACCATAAGGTTCATACTGGTTGCAATTATTCGTTTTATACGATGGAAAAACTGTTGTATTTATATTGCATTTTACGCTTCTGGCGTTCACTTCTTAGGCCCTAACTAATCGATCTGGTGGTACAACGCCCTGGAGTGAAGCCTAGGTTGCCCGGAACGTAGAAATGACCACTACTATCACACTGGTTGCATATTATTCCTGCTACACGATGGAAAAGCTGTTGCATTTTTATTGCATTTTATGGTTCTGGCGTTCACTTCTTAGGCCCTAACTATTCGATCTGGTGGAACAACGGCCTAGGGTGAAGCCTAGGTTGCCCGGAACGTAGAAATGACCATAAGTTTCATACTGGTTGCAATTATTCGTTTTATACGATGGAAAAACTGTTGTATTTATATTGTATTTTATGCTTCGGGCGTTGACTTCTAAGGCCCTAACTATTCGATCTGGTGGAGCAACGCCCTAGAGTGCAGCCTAGATTGCCCGGAACGTAGAAATAACCATAACTTTCACACTGGTTGCTATCATTCGTTTTATATGATGGAAAAACTGTTATATTTATATTGCATTTTATGCTTCTGGCGTTCACTTCTTAGGCCCTAACTATTCGATCTGGTGGAACAACGGCCTAGGGTGAAGCCTAGGTTGCCCAGAACGTAGAAATGACCATAACTTCCACACTGGTTGCAATTATTCGTTTTATACGATGGAAAAGCTGTTGTATTTATATCGTTTTTTATGCTTCTGGCGTTGACTTCTTAGTCCCTAACTATTCCATCTGGTGGAACAACGCACTAGGGTAAAGCCCAGATTGCGCGGAACGTAGAAATGACCATAACTTTCACACTGCTAGCAATTTTTCGTTTTATACGATGGAAAAACTGTTCTATTTATTTTGTATTTAATTTCTTCGGGCGCTGACTTCTAAGGCTCTAACTGTTTGATCTGGTGGAGCAACGCCCTAGAGTGAAGCCTAGGTTGCCTGAAAAGTAGAAATGACCATCCCTTTCACACGGGTTGCAATTATTCCTGTTATAGGATGGAAAGACTGTTGTATTTTTATTGTATTTTATACTTCAGGCGTTGACTTCTGAGGCCGTAGCTATCCGATGTGGTGGAAGAACGCCATACAGTGAAGCCTAGGTTGCCCGGAACGTAGAAATGACCATAACTTTCACACTGCTTGCAATTATTTGTTTTATACGATGGAAAAGCTGTTGTATTTATATCGTATTTTATGTTTCTGGCGTTGACTTCTTAGGCCCTAACTATTCCATCTGGTGGAACAACGCCCTAGAGTAAAGCCCAGGTTGCGCGGAACGTAGAAATGACCATAACTTTCACACTGGTAGCAATTATTCGTTTGATACAATGGAAAAACTGTTCTATTTATTTTGTATTTAATGCTTCGGGCGTTGACTTCTAAGGCCCTAACTATTCGATCAGGTGGAGCAACGCCCTAGGGTGAAGCCTAGGTTGCTCGAAATATAGAAATGACCATAACTTTCTCACTGGTTGCTATCGTTCGTTTTATATGATGGAAAAACTGTTGTATTTATATTGTATTTTATGCTTCTGGCGTTCACTTCTTAGGCCCTAACTATTCGATCTGGTGGAACAACGGCCTAGGGTGAAGCCTAGGTTGCCCAGAACGTAGAAATGACCATCACTTTCACACGGGTTGCAATTATTCCTGTTATAGGATGGAAAGACTGTTGTATTTTTATTGTATTTTATACTTCAGGCGCTGACTTCTGAGGCCGTAGCTATTCGATGTGGTGGAGGAACGCCATAGAGTGAAGCCTAGGCAGCCTGGATCGTAGAAATGTCCAGATCTTTCACACTGTTTGCAATTTTTCGTTTTATACGATGGAAAAACTGTTTTATTTATTTTGTATTTTATGCTTCGGGCGTTGACTTCTAAGGCCCTAACTATTCGATCTAGTGGAGCAACGCCCTAGAGTGCAGCCTAGGTTGCCCGGAACGTAGAAATGACCATAACTTTCACACTGGTTGCTATCATTCGTTTTATATGATGGAAAAACTGTTGTATTTATATTGTATTTTATGCTTCTGGCGTTCACTTCTTAGGCCCTAACTATTCGATCTGGTGGAACAACGGCCTAGGGTGAAGCCTAGGTTGCCCGGAACGTAGAAATGACCATAACTTTTACACTGGTAGCAATTCTTCGTTTGATACAACGGAAAAACTGTTCTATTTATTTTGTATTTAATGCTTCGGGCGTTGACTTCTAAGGCCCTAACTATTCGATCAGGTGGAGCAGCGCCCTAGAGTGAAGACTAGGTTGCTCGAAATGTAGAAATGACCATAACTTTCACACTGGTTGCAATTGTTCATTTTATACGATGGAAAAACTGTTGTACTTATATTTTATTTTATTCTTATGGCGTTGAATTCTAAGTCCCTAGCTATTCGATCTGGTGGAACAGCGCCCTAGAGTGAAACCTAGGTTACCCGGAACGTAGAAATGTCCAGTACCTTCATACTGTTTGCAGTCATTCCTGTTATACGATGGAAAAACTTTTGTATCTTTATTGTATTTTATGCTTCTGGCGTTGACTTCTAAGGCCCTAGCTATTCGATTTGGTGGAGCACCTCCCTAGAGTGAAGCCTAGGTTGCTCGGAACGTAGAAATGACCATAACTACCACACTGGTTGCAATTATTCGTTTTATACGATGGAAAAGCTGTTGTATTTATATCGTTTTTTATGCTTCTGGCGGTGACTTCTTAGTCCCTAACTATTCCATCTGGTGGAACAACGCACTAGGGTAAAGCCCAGGTTGCGCGGAACGTAGAAATGACCATAACTTTCACACTGGTAGCAATTATTCGTTTTATACGTTGGGAGAACTGTTATATTTATATTGCATTTTATGCTTCGGCCATTGACTTCTAAGGCCCTAACTATTCAATCTGTTGGAGCATCGCCCTAGGGTGAAGCCTAGGTTGCCCGGAAAGTAGACATGACCATAACTTTCATACTGGTTGCAATTATTCGTTTTATATGATGGAAAAGCTGTTGCATCATTAATGTATTTTATTCATCTGGGGTTGACTTCTAAGGCCCTAACTATTCGATCAGGTGGAGCAACGCCCTAGAGGGAAGCCTAGGTTGCCCGGAACGTAGAAATGACCAGAACTTTCACACTGGTTGCAATTATTTATTTTATACGATGGAAAAGCTGTTGTATTTATATCGTATTTTATGCTTCTGGCGTTGACTTCTTAGGCCCTAACTATTCCATCTGGTGGAACAACGCCCTAGGGTAAAGCCTAGGTTGCGCGGAACGTAGAAATGACCATAACTTTCACACTGGTAGCAATTATTCGTTTTATACGATGGAAGAACTGTTATATTTATATTGCATTTTATGCTTCGGGCATTGACTTCTAAGGCCCTAACTATTCAATCTGTTGGAGCAACGACCTAGGGTGAAGCCTAGGTTGCCCGGAAAGTAGACATGACCATAACTTTCATACTGGTTGCAATTATTCGTTTTATATGATGGAAAAACTGTTATATTTATATTGCATTTTATGCTTCTGGCGTTCACTTCTTATTCCCTAACTATTCGATCTGGTGGAACAACGGCCTAGGGTGAAGCCTAGGTTGCCCAGAACGTAGAAATGACCATAACTTCCACACTGGTTGCAATTATTCGTTTTATACGATGGAAAAGCTGTTGTATTTATATCGTTTTTTATGCTTCTGGCGTTGACTTCTTAGTCCCTAACTATTCCATCTGGTGGAACAACGCACTAGGGTAAAGCCCAGATTGCGCGGAACGTAGAAATGACCATAACTTTCACACTGCTAGCAATTTTTCGTTTTATACGATGGAAAAACTGTTATATTTATTTTGTATTTAATTTCTTCGGGCGCTGACTTCTAAGGCTCTAACTGTTTGATCTGGTGGAGCAACGCCCTAGAGTGAAGCCTAGGTTGCCTGAAAAGTAGAAATGACCATCCCTTTCACACGGGTTGCAATTATTCCTGTTATAGGATGGAAAGACTGTTGTATTTTTATTGTATTTTATACTTCAGGCGTTGACTTCTGAGGCCGTAGCTATCCGATGTGGTGGAAGAACGCCATACAGTGAAGCCTAGGTTGCCCGGAACGTAGAAATGACCATAACTTTCACACTGCTTGCAATTATTTGTTTTATACGATGGAAAAGCTGTTGTATTTATATTGTATTTTATGCTTCTGGCGTTGACTTCTTAGGCCCTAACTATTCCATCTGGTGGAACAACGCCCTAGAGTAAAGCCCAGGTTGCGCGGAACGTAGAAATGACCATAACTTTCACACTGGTAGCAATTATTCGTTTGATACAATGGAAAAACTGTTCTATTTATTTTGTATTTAATGCTTCGGGCGTTGACTTCTAAGGCCCTAACTATTCGATCAGGTGGAGCAACGCCCTAGGGTGAAGCCTAGGTTGCTCGAAATATAGAAATGACCATAACTTTCTCACTGGTTGCTATCGTTCGTTTTATATGATGGAAAAACTGTTGTATTTATATTGTATTTTATGCTTCTGGCGTTCACTTCTTAGGCCCTAACTATTCGATCTGGTGGAACAACGGCCTAGGGTGAAGCCTACGTTGCCCAGAACGTAGAAATGACCATAACTTTTACACTGGTAGCGATTATACGTTTTATACAATGGAAAAACTGTTCTATTTATTTTGTATTTAATGCTTCGGGCGTTGACTTCTAAGGCCCCAACTGTTTCATCAGGTGGAGCAACGCCCTAGAGTGAAGCCTAGGTTGCCTGGAACGTAGAAATGACCATCACTTTCACACGGGTTGCAATTATTCCTGTTATAGGATGGAAAGACTGTTGTATTTTTATTGTATTTTATACTTCAGGCGCTGACTTCTGAGGCCGTAGCTATTCGATGTGGTGGAGGAACGCCATAGAGTGAAGCCTAGGCAGCCTGGATCGTAGAAATGTCCAGATCTTTCACACTGTTTGCAATTTTTCGTTTTATACGATGGAAAAACTCTTTTATTTATTTTGTATTTTATGCTTCGGGCGTTGACTTCTAAGGCCCTAACTATTCGATCTAGTGGAGCAACGCCCTAGAGTGCAGCCTAGGTTGCCCGGAACGTACAAATGACCATAACTTTCACACTGGTTGCTATCATTCGTTTTATATGATGGAAAAACTGTTGTATTTATATTGTATTTTATGCTTCTGGCGTTCACTTCTTAGGCCCTAACTATTCGATCTGGTGGAACAACGGCCTAGGGTGAAGCCTAGGTTGCCCGGAACGTAGAAATGACCATAACTTTTACACTGGTAGCAATTCTTCGTTTGATACAACGGAAAAACTGTTCTATTTATTTTGTATTTAATGCTTCGGGCGTTGACTTCTAAGGCCCTAACTATTCGATCAGGTGGAGCAACGCCCTAGAGTGAAGACTAGGTTGCTCGAAATGTAGAAATGACCATAACTTTCACACTGGTTGCAATTGTTCATTTTATACGATGGAAAAACTGTTGTACTTATATTTTATTTTATTCTTATGGCGTTGAATTCTAAGTCCCTAGCTATTCGATCTGGTGGAACAACGCCCTAGAGTGAAACCTAGGTTACCCGGAACGTAGAAATGTCCAGTACCTTCATACTGTTTGCAGTCATTCCTGTTATACGATGGTAAAACTTTTGCATCTTTATTGTATTTTATGCTTCTGGCGTTGACTTCTAAGGCCCTAGCTATTCGATTTGGTGGAGCACCGCCCTAGAGTGAAGCCTAGGTTGCTCGGAACGTAGAAATGACCATAACTACCACACTGGTTGCAATTATTCGTTTTATACGATGGAAAAGCTGTTGTATTTATATCGTTTTTTATGCTTCTGGCGGTGACTTCTTAGTCCCTAACTATTCCATCTGGTGGAACAACGCACTAGGGTAAAGCCCAGGTTGCGCGGAACGTAGAAATGACCATAACTTTCACACTGGTAGCAATTATTCGTTTTATACGTTGGAAGAACTGTTATATTTATATTGCATTTTATGCTTCGGGCATTGACTTCTAAGGCCCTAACTATTCAATCTGTTGGAGCAACGCCCTAGGGTGAAGCCTAGGTTGCCCGGAAAGTAGACATGACCATAACTTTCATACTGGTTGCAATTATTCGTTTTATATGATGGAAAAGCTGTTGCATCATTAATGTATTTTATTCATCTGGGGTTGACTTCTAAGGCCCTAACTATTCGATCAGGTGGAGCAACGCCCTAGAGGGAAGCCTAGGTTGCCCGGAACGTAGAAATGACCAGAACTTTCACACTGGTTGCAATTATTTATTTTATACGATGGAAAAGCTGTTGTATTTATATCGTATTTTATGCTTCTGGCGTTGACTTCTTAGGCCCTAACCTTTCCATCTGGTGGAACAACGCCCTAGGGTAAAGCCTAGGTTGCGCGGAACGTAGAAATGACCATAACTTTCACACTGGTAGCAATTATTCGTTTTATACGATGGAAGAACTGTTATATTTATATTGCATTTTATGCTTCGGGCATTGACTTCTAAGGCCCTAACTATTCAATCTGTTGGAGCAACGACCTAGGGTGAAGCCTAGGTTGCCCGGAAAGTAGACATGACCATAACTTTCATACTGGTTGCAATTATTCGTTTTATATGATGGAAAAGCTGTTGCATCATTAATGTATTTTATTCATCTGGGGTTGACTTCTAAAGCCCTAACTATTCGATCAGGTGGAGCACCGCCCTAGAGTGAAGCCTAGGTTGCCCGGAACATAGAAATGACCATAACTTTTACACTGGTAGCAATTATACGTTTTATACAATGGAAAAACTGTTCTATTTATTTTGTATTTAATGCTTCGGGCGTTGACTTCTAAGGCCCTAACTGTTTGATCTGGTGGAGCAACACCCTAGAGTGAAGCCTAGGTTGCCTGGAACGTAGAAATGACCATCACTTTCACACGGGTTGCAATCATTCCTGTTATAGGATGGAAATACTGTTGTATTTTTATTGTATTTTATACTTCAGGCGCTGACTTCTGAGGCCGTAGCTATTCGATGTGGTGGAAGAACGCCATACAGTGAAGCCTAGGTTGCCCGGAACGTAGAAATGACCATAACCTTCACACTGGTTGCAATTATTTGTTCTATACGATGGAAAAGCTGTTGTATTTATATCGTATTTTATGCTTCTGGCGTTGACTTCTGAGGCCGTTGCTATTCGATGTGGTGGAAGAACGCCATAGAGTGAAGCCAAGGTAGCCCGGATCGTAGAAATGTCCATATCTTTCACAATGTTTGCAATTTTTCGTTTTATACGATGGAAAAACTGTTTTATTTACTTTGTATTTTATGCTTCGGGCGTTGACCTCTAAGGCCCTAACTATTCGATCTAGTGGAGCAACGCCCTAGAGTGCAGCCTACGTTGCCCGGAACGTAGAAATGAGCATAACTTTCACACTGGTAGCAATTATTCGTTTTATACGATGGAAAAACTGTTCTATTTATTTTGTGTTTTATGCTTCGGGCGTTGACTTCTAAGGCCCTAACTATTCGATCTGGTAGAGCAACGCCCTAGAGTGAAGCCTAGGTTGCCCGGATCGTAGAAATGACCATATCTTTCACACTGTTTGCAATTTTTCGTTTTATACGATGGAAAAAGTGTTTTATTTATTTTGTATTTTATGCTTCGGGCGTTGACTTCTAAGGCCCTAACTATTCGATCTAGTGGAGCAACGCCCTAGAGTGCAGCCTAGGTTGCCCGGAACGTAGAAATGACCATAACTTTCACACTGGTAGCAATTATTCGTTTTATACGATGGAAAAACTCATTTATGTATTTTGTATTTTATGCTTCGGGCGTTGACTTCTAAGGCCCTAACTATTCGATCTGGTGGAGCAACGACCTAGAGTTATGCCTAGGTTGCCCGGATCGTAGAAATGACAATTACTTTCACACTGTTTGGTATTATTCATTTTGTACGATGGAAAAGCTGTTGTACTTATATTGTACTTTATGCCTCTGGCGTTGACTTCTAAGGCCGTAGCTATTAGATGAGGTGGAGCAACGCCCTAGAGTGACGCCTAGGTTGCCCGGAACGTAGAAATGACCATAACTTTCACACTGGTTGCAATTATTCGTTTTATACGATGGAAAAACTGTTGCATCTTTATCGTATTTTGTGCTTGTGGCGATGACTTCTTAGGCCGTAACTATTCGATCTGGTGGAGCACCGCCCTTGAGTGAATCCTAGGTTGCCCGCAACGTATAAATGACCACTACTATCACACTGGTTGCAAATTATTCCTGCTATACGATGGAAAAGCTGTTGTATTTTTATTGCATTTTATACTTCGGGCATTGACTTCTAAGGCTCTAACTATTCAATCTGTTGGAGCAACGCCCTAGGCTGAAGCCTAGGTTGCCCGGAACGTAGATATGACCATAACTTTCACACTGGTTGCAATTACTCGTTTTATACGATGGAAAAACTGATTCATGTATTTTGTATTTTATGCTTCGGGCGTTGACTTCTAAGTCCCTAACTATTCGATCTGGTGGAGCAACGACCTAGAGTTATGCCTATGTTGCCCGGATCGTAGAAATGACAATTACTTTCACACTGTTTGGTATTATTCATTTTGTACGATGGAAAAGCTGTTGTACTTATATTGTACTTTATGTCTCTGGCGTTGACTTCTAAGGCCGTAGCTATTAGATGAGGTGGAGCAACGCCCTAGAGTGACGCCTAGGTTGCCCGGAACGTAGAAATGACTATAACTTTCACACTGGTTGCTATCATTCGTTTTATACGATGGAAAAACTGATATATTTATATTGTATTTTATGCTTCTGGCGTTGACTTCTGAGGCCGTAGCTATTCGATGTGGTGGAAGAACGCCATACAGTGAAGCCTAGGTTGCTCGGAACGTAGAAATGACCATTACTTTCACACTGGTAGCAATTATTCGTTTTATACGATGGAAAAACTGATTTATTTATTTTGTATTTTATGCTTCTGGCGTTCACTTCTTAGGCCGTAACTATTCGCCTGGTGGAACAACGGCCTAGGGTGAAGCCTAGGTTGCCCGGAACGTAGAAATGACCATAACTTTTACACTGGTAGCAATTATTCGTTTTATACAATGGAAAAACTGTTCTATTTATTTTGTGTTTAATGCTTCGGGCGTTGACTTCTAAGGCCCCAACTGTTTGATCTGGTGGAGCAACGCCCTAGAGTGAAGCCTAGGTTGCCTGGAACGTAGAAATGACCATCACTTTCACACGGGTTGCAATTATTCCTGTTATAGGATGGAAAGACTGTTGTATTTTTATTGTATTTTATACTTCAGGCGCTGACTTCTGAGGCCGTAGCTATTCGATGTGGTGGAAGAACGCCATACAGTGAAGCCTAGGTTGCCCGGAACGTAGAAATGACCATAACCTTCACACTGGTTGCAATTATTTGTTCTATACGATGGAAAAGCTGTTGTATTTATATCGTATTTTATGCTTCTGGCGTTGACTTCTGAGGCCGTTGCTATTCGATGTGGTGGAAGAACGCCATAGAGTGAAGCCAAGGTAGCCCGGATCGTAGAAATGTCCATATCTTTCACAATGTTTGCAATTTTTCGTTTTATACGATGGAAAAACTGTTTTATTTACTTTGTATTTTATGCTTCGGGCGTTGACCTCTAAGGCCCTAACTATTCGATCTAGTGGAGCAACGCCCTAGAGTGCAGCCTACGTTGCCCGGAACGTAGAAATGAGCATAACTTTCACACTGGTAGCAATTATTCGTTTTATACGATGGAAAAACTGTTCTATTTATTTTGTGTTTTATGCTTCGGGCGTTGACTTCTAAGGCCCTAACTATTCGATCTGGTAGAGCAACGCCCTAGAGTGAAGCCTAGGTTGCCCGGATCGTAGAAATGACCATATCTTTCACACTGTTTGCAATTTTTCGTTTTATACGATGGAAAAAGTGTTTTATTTATTTTGTATTTTATGCTTCGGGCGTTGACTTCTAAGGCCCTAACTATTCGATCTAGTGGAGCAACGCCCTAGAGTGCAGCCTAGGTTGCCCGGAACGTAGAAATGACCATAACTTTCACACTGGTAGCAATTATTCGTTTTATACGATGGAAAAACTCATTTATGTATTTTGTATTTTATGCTTCGGGCGTTGACTTCTAAGGCCCTAACTATTCGATCTGGTGGAGCAACGACCTAGAGTTATGCCTAGGTTGCCCGGATCGTAGAAATGACAATTACTTTCACACTGTTTGGTATTATTCATTTTGTACGATGGAAAAGCTGTTGTACATATATTGTACTTTATGCCTCTGGCGTTGACTTCTAAGGCCGTAGCTATTAGATGAGGTGGAGCAACGCCCTAGAGTGACGCCTAGGTTGCCCGGAACGTAGAAATGACCATAACTTTCACACTGGTTGCAATTATTCGTTTTATACGATGGAAAAACTGTTGCATCTTTATCGTATTTTGTGCTTGTGGCGATGACTTCTTAGGCCGTAACTATTCGATCTGGTGGAGCACCGCCCTTGAGTGAATCCTAGGTTGCCCGCAACGTATAAATGACCACTACTATCACACTGGTTGCAAATTATTCCTGCTATACGATGGAAAAGCTGTTGTATTTTTATTGCATTTTATACTTCGGGCATTGACTTCTAAGGCTCTAACTATTCAATCTGTTGGAGCAACGCCCTAGGCTGAAGCCTAGGTTGCCCGGAACGTAGATATGACCATAACTTTCACACTGGTTGCAATTACTCGTTTTATACGATGGAAAAACTGATTCATGTATTTTGTATTTTATGCTTCGGGCGTTGACTTCTAAGTCCCTAACTATTCGATCTGGTGGAGCAACGACCTAGAGTTATGCCTATGTTGCCCGGATCGTAGAAATGACAATTACTTTCACACTGTTTGGTATTATTCATTTTGTACGATGGAAAAGCTGTTGTACTTATATTGTACTTTATGTCTCTGGCGTTGACTTCTAAGGCCGTAGCTATTAGATGAGGTGGAGCAACGCCCTAGAGTGACGCCTAGGTTGCCCGGAACGTAGAAATGACTATAACTTTCACACTGGTTGCTATCATTCGTTTTATACGATGGAAAATCTGATATATTTATATTGTATTTTATGCTTCTGGCGTTGACTTCTGAGGCCGTAGCTATTCGATGTGGTGGAAGAGCGCCATACAGTGAAGCCTAGGTTGCTCGGAACGTAGAAATGACCATTACTTTCACACTGGTAGCAATTATTCGTTTTATACGATGGAAAAACTGATTTATTTATTTTGTATTTTATGCTTCTGGCGTTCACTTCTTAGGCCGTAACTATTCGTCTGGTGGAACAACGGCCTAGGGTGAAGCCTAGGTTGCCCGGAACGTAGAAATGACCATAACTTTTACACTGGTAGCAATTATTCGTTTTATACAATGGAAAAACTGTTCTATTTATTTTGTGTTTAATGCTTCGGGCGTTGACTTCTAAGGCCCCAACTGTTTGATCTGGTGGAGCAACGCCCTAGAGTGAAGCCTAGGTTGCCTGGAACGTAGAAATGACCATCACTTTCACACGGGTTGCAATTATTCCTGTTATAGGATGGAAAGACTGTTGTATTTTTATTGTATTTTATACTTCAGGCATTGACTTCTGAGGCCGTAGCTATTCGATGTGGTGGAAGAACGGCATACAGTGAAGCCTAGGTTGCCCGGAACGTAGAAATGACCATTACTTTCACACTGTTTGCAATTATTCCTTTTATACGATGGAAAAGCTGTTGTATTTATATCGTATTTTATGCTTCTGGCGTTGACTTCTAAGGACCTAACCATTCGGTCTGGTGGAGCAACGCCCTAGAGTGAAGCCTAGGTTGCTCGTACTGTAGAAATGACCATAACTTTCACACTGGTTGCAATTATTCGTTTTATACGATGGAAAAACTGTTGCATCTTTATCGTATTTTGTGCTTCTGGCGTTGACTTCTTAGGCCGTAACTATTCGATCTGGTGGAGCACCGCCCTGGAGTGAAACCTAGGTTGCCCGGAACGTATAAATGACCACTACTATCACACTGGTTGCAAATTATTCCTGCTATACGATGGAAAAGCTGTTGTATTTTTATTGCATTTTATTCTTCGGGCGTTCACTTCTTAGGCCCTAACAATTCGATCTGGTGGAACAACGGCCTAGGGTGAAGTCTAGGTTGCCCGGAACGTAGAAATGACCATAACTTTTACACTGGTAGCAATTATTCGTTCTATACAATGGAAAAACTGTTCTATTTATTTTGTATTTAATGCTTCGGGCGTTGACTTCTAAGGCCCTAACTGTTTGATCTGGTGGAGCAACGCCCTAGAGTGAAGCCTAGGTTGCCTGGAACGTAGAAATGGCCATCCCTTTCACACGGGTTGCAATTATTCCTGTTATAGGATGGAAAGACTGTTGTATTTTTATTGTATTTTATACTTCAGGCGTTGACTTCTGAGGACGTAGCTATCCGATGTGGTGGAAGAGCGCCATACAGTGAAGCCTAGGTTGCCCGGAACGTAGAAATGACCATAACTTTCACACTGCTTGCAATTATTTGTTTTATACGATGGAAAAGCTGTTTAACACGGGTTGCAATTATTCCTGTTATACGATGGAAAGACTGTTGTATTTTTATTGTATTTTATACTTCAGGCGCTGACTTCTGAGGCCGTAGCTATTCGATGTGGTGGAAGAACGCCATACAGTGAGGCCTAGGTTTCCCGGAACGTAGAAATGACCATAACTTTCACACTGGTTGCAATTATTTGTTTTATACGATGGATAAGCTGTTGTATTTATATCGTATTTTATGCTTCTGGCGTTGACTTCTGAGGCCGTTGCTATTCGATGTGGTGGAAGAACGCCATAGAGTGAAGCCTAGGTTGCTCGAAATGTAGAAATGACCATAGCTTTCACACTGGTTGCTATCATTCGTTTTATATGATGGAAAAACTGTTGTATTTATATTGTATTTTATTTCTCTGGCGTGCACTTCTTAGGCCCTAACTATTCGATCTGGTGGAACAACGTCCTAGGGTGAAGCCTAGGTTGCCAAGAACGTAGAAATGACCATAACTTTTACACTGGTAGCAATTATTTATTTTATACGATGGAAAAGCTGTTGTATTTATATCGTATTTTATGCTTCTGGCGTTGACTTCTTAGGCCCTAACTATTCCATCTGGTGGAACAACGCCCTAGGGTAAAGCCTAGGTTGCGCGGAACGTAGAAATGACCATAACTTTCACACTGGTAGCAATTATTCGTTTTATACGATGGAAGAACTGTTATATTTATATTGCATTTTATGCTTCGGGCATTGACTTCTAAGGCCTTAACTATTCAATCTGTTGGAGCAACGACCTAGGGTGAAGCCTAGGTTGCCCGGAAAGTAGACATGACCATAACTTTCATACTGGTTGCAATTATTCGTTTTATATGATGGAAAAGCTGTTGCATCATTAATGTATTTTATTCATCTGGGGTTGACTTCTAAAGCCCTAACTATTCGATCAGGTGGAGCACCGCCCTAGAGGGAAGCCTAGGTTGCCCGGAACATAGAAATGACCATAACTTTTACACTGGTAGCAATTATACGTTTTATACAATGGAAAAACTGTTCTATTTATTTTGTATTTAATGCTTCGGGCGTTGACTTCTAAGGCCCTAACTGTTTGATCTGGTGGAGCAACACAATAGAGTGAAGCCTAGGTTGCCTGGAACGTAGAAATGACCATCACTTTCACACGGGTTGCAATCATTCCTGTTATAGGATGGAAATACTGTTGTATTTTTATTGTATTTTATACTTCAGGCGTTGACTTCTGAGGCCGTAGCTATTCGATGCGGTGGAAGAACGACATACAGTGAAGCCTAGGTTGCCCGGAACGTAGAAATGACCATAAGGTTCATACTGGTTGCAATTATTCGTTTTATACGATGGAAAAACTGTTGTATTTATATTGTATTTTACGCTTCTGGCGTTCACTTCTTAGGCCCTAACTAATCGATCTGGTGGTACAACGCCCTGGAGTGAAGCCTAGGTTGCCCGGAACGTAGAAATGACCACTACTAGCACACTGGTTGCATATTATTCCTGCTACACGATGGAAAAGCTGTTGCATTTTTATTGCATTTTATGCTTCTGGCGTTCACTTCATAGGCCCTAACTATTCGATCTGGTGGTACAACGCCCTAGGGTGAAGCCTAGGTTGCCCGGAACGTAGAAATGACCATAACTTTTACACTGGCAGCACTTATTGGTTTTATACAATGGAAAAACCGTTCTATTTATTTTGTATTTTATGCTTCGGGCGTTGACTTCTAATGCCCTATCTGTTTGATCTCGTGGAGCATCGCCGTAGAGTGAAGCCTAGGTTGCCCGGATCGTAGAAATGACAATTACTTTCACACTGTTTGGTATTATTCATTTTGTACGATGGAAAAGCTGTTGTACTTATATTGTACTTTATGTCTCTGGCGTTGACTTCTAAGGCCGTAGCTATTAGATGAGGTGGAGCAACGCCCTAGAGTGACGCCTAGGTTGCACGGAACGTAGAAATGACTATAACTTTCACACTGGTTGCTATCATTCGTTTTATACGATGGAAAAACTGATATATTTATATTGTATTTTATGCTTCAGGCGTTGACTTCTGAGGCCGTAGCTATTCGATGTGGTGGAAGAACGCCATACAGTGAAGCCTAGGTTGCTCGGAACGTAGAAATGACCATTACTTTCACACTGGTAGCAATTATTCGTTTTATACGATGGAAAAACTGATTTATTTATTTTGTATTTTATGCTTCTGGCGTTCACTTCTTAGGCCGTACCTATTCGTCTGGTGGAACAACGGCCTAGGGTGAAGCCTAGGTTGCCCGGAACGTAGAAATGACCATAACTTTTACACTGGTAGCAATTATTCGTTTTATACAATGGGAAAACTGTTCTATTTATTTTGTATTTAATGCTTCGGGCGTTGACTTCTAAGGCCCCAACTGTTTGATCTGGTGGAGCAACGCCCTAGAGTGAAGCCTAGGTTGCCTGGAACGTAGAAATGACCATCACTTTCACACGGGTTGCAATTATTCCTGTTATAGGATGGAAAGACTGTTGTATTTTTATTGTATTTTATACTTCAGGCGTTGACTTCTGAGGCCGTAGCTATTCGATGTGGTGGAAGAACGCCATACAGTGAAGCCTAGGTTGCCCGGAACGTAGAAATGACCATTACTTTCACACTGTTGGCAATTATTCCTTTTATACGATGGAAAAGCTGTTGTATTTATATCGTATTTTATGCTTCTGGCGTTGACTTCTAAGGACCTAACCATTCGGTCTGGTGGAGCAACGCCCTAGAGTGAAGCCTAGGTTGCTCGGACTGTAGAAATGACCATAACTTTCACACTGGTTGCAATTATTCGTTTTATACGATGGAAAAACTGTTGCATCTTTATCGCATTTTGTGCTTCTGGCGTTGACTTCTTAGGCCGTAACTATTCGACCTGGTGGAGCACCGCCCTGGAGTGAAACCTAGGTTGCCCGGAACGTAGAAATGACCACTACTATCACACTGGTTGCAAATTATTCCTGCTATACGATGGAAAAGCTGTTGTATTTTTATTGCATTTTATGCTTCGGGCATTGACGTCTAAGGCCCTTACTATTCAATCTGTAGGAGCAACACCTTAGGGTGAAGCCTAGGTTGCCCGGAACGTTGAAATGACCATAACTTTCACACTGGTTGCAATTATTCGTTTTATACGATGGAAAAACTGTTCTATTTATTGTATATTTTATGCTTCGGGCGTTGACTTCTAAGGCCCTAACCATTCGATCTGGTGGAGCAACGCCCTAGAGTGAAGCCTAGGTTGCCCGGTACGTAGAAATGACCATCACTATCAAACTGGTTGCAATTATTTGTTTTATACGATGGAAAAGCTGTTGTATTTATATCGTATTTTATGCTTTTGGCGTTGACTTCTTAGGCCGTAACTATTCGATCTGGTGGAGCACCGCCCTGGAGTGAAACCTAGGTTGCCCGGAACGTATAAATGACCACTACTATCACACTGGTTGCAAATTATTCCTGCTATACGATGGAAAAGCTGTTGTATTTTTATTGCATTTTATACTTCGGGCATTGACTTCTAAGGCTCTAACTATTCAATCTGTTGGAGCAACGCCCTAGGGTGAAGCCTAGGTTGCCCGGAACGTAGATATGACCATAACTTTCACACTGGTTGCAATTATTCGTTTTATACGATGGAAAAACTGATTCATGTATTTTGTATTTTATGCTTCGGGCGTTGACTTCTAAGGCCCTAACTATTCGATCTGGTGGAGCAACGACCTAGAGTTATGCCTAGGTTGCCCGGATCGTAGAAATGACAATTACTTTCACACTGTTTGGTATTATTCATTTTGTACGATGGAAAAGCTGTTGTACTTATATTGTACTTTATGTCTCTGGCGTTGACTTCTAAGGCCGTAGCTATTAGATGAGGTGGAGCAACGCCCTAGAGTGACGCCTAGGTTGCACGGAACGTAGAAATGACTATAACTTTCACACTGGTTGCTATCATTCGTTTTATACGATGGAAAAACTGATATATTTATATTGTATTTTATGCTTCAGGCGTTGACTTCTGAGGCCGTAGCTATTCGATGTGGTGGAAGAACGCCATACAGTGAAGCCTAGGTTGCTCGGAACGTAGAAATGACCATTACTTTCACACTGGTAGCAATTATTCGTTTTATACGATGGAAAAACTGATTCATTTATTTTGTATTTTATGCTTCTGGCGTTCACTTCTTAGGCCGTTGCTATTCGATGTGGTGGAAGAACGCCATAGAGTGAAGCCTAGGTTGCTCGAAATGTAGAAATGACCATAGCTTTCACACTGGTTGCTATCATTCGTTTTATATGATGGAAAAACTGTTGTATTTATATTGTATTTTATGTTTCTGGCGTCCACTTCTTAGGCCCTAACTATTCGATCTGGTGGAACAACGTCCTAGGGTGAAGCCTAGGTTGCCCAGAACGTAGAAATGACCATAACTTTTACACTGGTAGCAATTATTCGTTTTACACAATGGAAAAACTGTTGTATTTATTTTGTATTTAATGCTTCGGGCGTTGACTTCTAAGGCCCCAACTGTTTGATCTGGAGGAGCAATGCCCTAGAGTGAAGCCTAGGTTGCCTGGAACGTAGAAATGACCATCACTTTCACACGGGTTGCAATTATTCCTGTTATAGGATGGAAAGACTGTTGTATTTTTATTGTATTTTATACTTCAGGCGCTGACTTCTGAGGCCGTAGCTATTCGATGTGGTGGAAGAACGCCATACAGTGAAGCCTAGGTTGCCCGGAACGTAGAAATGACCATAACCTTCACACTGGTTGCAATTATGTGTTCTATACGATGGAAAACCTGTTGTATTTATATCGTATTTTATGCTTCTGGCGTTGACTTCTGAGGCCGTTGCTATTCGATGTGGTGGAAGAACGCCATAGAGTGAAGCCTAGGTAGCCCGGATCGTAGAAATGTCCATATCTTTCACAATGTTTGCAATTTTTCGTTTTATACGATGGAAAAACTGTTTTATTTAGTTTGTATTTTATGCTTCGGGCGTTGACTACTAAGGCCCTAACTATTCGATCTAGTGGAGCAACGCCCTAGAGTGCAGCCTACGTTGCCCGGAACGTAGAAATGAGCATAACTTTCACACTGGTAGCAATTATTCGTTTTATACGATGGAAAAACAGTTCTATTTATTTTGTATTTTATGCTTCGGGCGTTGACTTCTAAGGCCCTAACTATTCGATCTAGTGGAGCAACGCCCTAGAGTGCAGCCTAGGTTGCCCGGAACGTAGAAATGACCATAACTTTCACACTGGTAGCAATTATTCGTTTTATACGATGGAAGAACTGATTTATGTATTTTGCATTTTATGCTTCGGGCGTTGACTTCTAAGGCCCTAACTATTCGATCTGGTGGAGCAACGACCTAGAGTTATGCCTAGGTTGCCCGGATCGTAGAAATGACAATTACTTTCACACTGTTTGGTATTATTCATTTTGTACGATGGAAAAGCTGTTGTACTTATATTGTACTTTATGCCTCTGGCGTTGACTTCTAAGGCCGTAGCTATTAGATGAGGTGGAGCAACGCCCTAGAGTGACGCCTAGGTTGCCCGGAACGTAGAAATGACTATAACTTTCACACTGGTTGCTATCATTCGTTTTATACGATGGAAAAACTGATATATTTATATTGTATTTTATGCTTCAGGCGTTGACTTCTGAGGCCGTAGCTATTCGATGTGGTGGAAGAACGCCATACAGTGAAGCCTAGGTTGCTCGGAACGTAGAAATGACCATTACTTTCACACTGGTAGCAATTATTCGTTTTATACGATGGAAAAACTGATTTATTTATTTTGTATTTTATGCTTCGGGCGTTGAGTTCTAAGGCCCTAACCATTCGGTCTGGTGGAGCAACGCCCTAGAGTGAAGCCTAGGTTGCTCGGACTGTAGAAATGACCATAACTTTCACACTGGTTGCAATTATTCGTTTTATACGATGGAAAAACTGTTGCAAATTTATCGTATTTTGTGCTTCTGGCGTTGACTTCTTAGGCCGTAACTATTCGATCTGTTGGAGCACCGCCCTGGAGTGAAACCTAGGTTGCCCGGAACGTATAAATGACCACTACTATCACACTGGTTGCAAATTATTCCTGCTATACGATGGAAAAGCTGTTGTATTTTTATTGCATTTTATACTTCGGGCATTGACTTCTAAGGCTCTAACTATTCAATCTGTTGGAGCAACGCCCTAGGGTGAAGCCTAGGTTGCCCGGAACGTAGATATGACCATAACTTTCACACTGGTTGCAATTATTCGTTTTATACGATGGAAAAACTGATTCATGTATTTTGTATTTTATGCTTCGGGCGTTGACTTCTAAGGCCCTAACTATTCGATCTGGTGGAGCAACGACCTAGAGTTATGCCTAGGTTGCCCGGATCGTAGAAATGACAATTACTTTCACACTGTTTGGTATTATTCATTTTGTACGATGGAAAAGCTGTTGTACTTATATTGTACTTTATGACTCTGGCGTTGACTTCTAAGGCCGTAGCTATTAGATCAGGTGGAGCAACGCCCTAGAGTGACGCCTAGGTTGCACGGAACGTAGAAATGACTATAACTTTCACACTGGTTGCTATCATTCGTTTTATACGATGGAAAAACTGATATATTTATATTGTATTTTATGCTTCAGGCGTTGACTTCTGAGGCCGTAGCTATTCGATGTGGTGGAAGAACGCCATACAGTGAAGCCTAGGTTGCTCGGAACGTAGAAATGACCATTACTTTCACACTGGTAGCAATTATTCGTTTTATACGATGGAAAAACTGATTTATTTATTTTGTATTTTATGCTTCTGGCGTTCACTTCTTAGGCCGTAACTATTCGTCTGGTGGAACAACGGCCTAGGGTGAAGCCTAGGTTGCCCGGAACGTAGAAATGACCATAACTTTTACACTGGTAGCAATTATTCGTTTTATACAATGGAAAAACTGTTCTATTTATTTTGTATTTAATGCTTCGGGCGTTGACTTCGAATGCCCTAACTATTCAATCTGTTGGAGCAACGCCCTAGGGTGAAGCCTAGGTTGCTCGGACAGTAGAAATGTCCACAAGTTTCATACTGGTTGCAATTATTCGTTTTATACGATGGAAAAACTGTTGTATTTATATTGTATTTTATACATCTGGCGTTGACTTCTAAGGTACTAACTATTCGATCTAGTGGAGCAACGCCCTAGAGTGAAGCCTATGTTGCCCGGAACGTAGAAATGACCATCACCTTCAAACTGGTTGCAATTATTCGTTTTATACGATGGAAAAACTGTTGTATTTATATTGCATTTTATACATCTGGCGTTGACTTCTAAGGTACTAACTATTCGATCTAGTGGAGCAAGGCCCTAGAGTGAAGCCTATGTTGCCCGGAACGTAGAAATGACCATCACTTTCAAACTGGTTGCCTTTATTCCTGTTATATGATGGAAAAACCGTTGTATTTTTATTGCATTTTATGCTTCGGGCATTGACTTCTAAGGCCCTAACTATTCAATCTGTTGGAGCAACGCCCTAGAGTGAAGCCTAGGTTGCCTGGAACGTAGAAATGACCATCCCTTTCACAATGTTTGCAACTACTCATTTTATACGATGGAATAACTGTTGTACTTATATTGTATTTTATTCTTCTGGCGTTGACTTCTAAGGCCCTAGCCATTCGATTTGGTGGAGCAACGCCCGAGAGTGATGCCTAGCTTGCCCGGAACGCAGAAATGACCATTACATTCACACTGGTTGCAATTATTCGTCTTATACGATGGAAAACCTGTTGTATTTATATCGTATTGTATGCTTCTGGCGTTGACTTATTAGGCCCTAACTATTCCATCTGGTGGAACAACGCCCTTGGGTGAAGACTGGCTTGCGCGGCACGTAGCAATGACCATAACTTTCACACTGGTAGCAATTATTCGTTTTATACGATGGAAAATCTGTTTTAGTTATTTTGTATTTTGTGCTTCGGGCGTTGACTTCTAAGGCCCTAACTATTCGATCTGGTGGCGCAACGCCCTAGAGTGAAGCCTAGGTTGCCCGGAACGTAGAACTTACCATAACTTTCACACTGGTTGCTATCATTCGTTTTATACGATGGAAAGACTGTTATATTTATATTGTATTTTATGCTTCTGGCGTTGACTTCTTAGGCCCTAACTGTTCGATCTGGTGGAACAACGTCCTAGGGTGAAGCCTAGGATGCCCGGAAAGTAGAAATGACCATAACATTCACACTGGTTGCAATTATTCGTTTTATACGATGGAAAAGCTGTTGCATCTTTATTGTATGTTATTCATCTGGGGTTGACTTCTAGGGCCGTAGCTATTAGATGTGGTGGAGCAACGCCCTAGAGTGACGCCTAGGTTGCCCGGAACGTAGAAATGACCATTACTTTCACAATGTTTGCAATTATTCATTTTATACGATGGAAAAGCTTTTGTACTTATACTGTATTTTATTCTTCTGGCGTCGACTTCATAGGCCCTAACTATTCGATCTAGTGGAACAACGCCCTAGAGTGAAGAATAGGTTTCCCGGAACATGGAAATGACCATTACTTTCACAGTGTTTGCAGTTATTCCTGTTATACGGTGGAAAAACTTTTGCATCTTTATTGTATTTTATGCTTCTGGCGTTGTCTTCTAAGGCCCTAGCTATTCGATTTGGTGGAGCAACGCCCGAGAGTGAAGCCTAGGTTGCCCGGAACGTAGAAATGACAATTACACTCACACTGGTTACAATTATTCGTCTTATACGATGGAAAAGCTGTTGTATTTATATCGTATTTTATGCTTCTGGCGTTGACTTCTTAGGCCCTAACTATTCCATCTGGTGGAACAACGCCCTTGGGTGAAGCCTGGGTTGCCCGGAACGTAGAAATGACCATAACTTTCACTCTGGTAGCAATTATTCGTTTTATACGATGGAAAAACTGTTCTATTTATTTTGTATTTTATGCTTCGGGCGTTGACTTTTAAGGCCCTAGCTATTCGATATGGTGGAACAACGCCCTAGAGCGAAGCCTAAGTTGCCCGGAACGAAGAAGTGACCATCACTTTCAAACTGGTTGCAATTATTCCTGTTATATGATGGAAAAACTGTTGTATTTTTATTGCATTTTAAGCTTCGGGCATTGACGTCTATGGTCCTAACCATTCAATCTGTTGGAGCAACGCCCTAGGGTGAAGCCTAGGTTGCCCGGAAAGTAGAAATGACCATAACTTTCACACTGGTTGCAATCATTCGTTTTATACGATGGAAAAGCTGTTGCATCTTTATTGTAATGTATTCTTCTGGCGTTGACTTCTAAGGCCGTAGCTATTAGATGTGGTGGAGCAACGCCCTAGAGTGACGCCTAGGTTGCCCGGAACGTAGAAATGACCATCACATTCAAACTGGTTGCAATTATTCCTGTAATATAATGGAAGAACTGTTGTACTATTATTGCATTTTATTCTTCGGGCATTGACTTCTAAGGCCCTAACTATTCAATCTATTGGAGCAACGCCCTAGGGTGAAGCCTAGGTTGCCCAGAAAGTAGAAATGACCGTAAATTCATCCTGGTTGCAATTATTCGTTTTATATGATGGAAAAACTGCTGTATTTATAATGTATTTTTTGCTTCTGGCGTTCACTTCTTAGGCCCTAACTATTCGATCTTGTGGAACAACGCCCTAGGGTGAAGCCTAGGTTGCCCGGAACGTAGAAATGACCATAACTTTCACACTGGTAGCAATTATTCGTTTTATACGATTGAAAAACTGTTCTATTTATTTTGTATTTTATGCTTCGGGCGTTGACTTCTAAGGCCGTAGCTTTTCGATCTGGTCGAGCAACGCCTTAGAGTGAAGCCTAGGTTGCCCGGAACGTAGAAATGACCATAACTTCACACTGGTTGCAATTATTCGTTTTATACGATGGAAAAGCTGTTGTATTTATATCGTATTTTATGCTTCTTGCGTTGACGTCTTAGGCCCTAACTATTCCATCTGGTGGAACAACGCCCTAGGCTGAAGCCTAGGTTGCCCGGAACGTAGAAATGACCATAAGTTTCACACTGGTAGCAATTATTCGTTTTATACGATGGAAAAGCTGTTGTATTTATATCGTATTTTATGCTTCTGGCGTTGACTCCTAAGGCCCTAACTATACGATCTGGTGGAGCAACTCCCTAGAGTGCACACTAGGTTGCTCGGAATGTATAAATGTCCACAACTTTCACACTGGTTGCAATTATTCGTTTTATGGGATGGAAAAGCTGTTGTATTTTTATTGCATTTTGTGCTTCTGGCGTTCACTTGTTAGGCCCTAACTATCCGATCTGGTGGAACAACGCCCTTGTGTGAAGCCAAGGTTGCCCGGAACGTAGAAATGACCATAACTTCACACTGGTTGCAATTATTCGTTTTATACGATTGAAAAGCTGTTATATTTATATTGTATTTTATCCTTCTGGCGCTGAATTCTAAGTCCCTAACTATTCGATCTGGTGGAGCAACGCCCTAGAGTGAAGCCTAGGTTGCCTGGAACGTAGAAATGACCATTACCTTAACACTGTTTGCAAATATACATTATATACGATGGAAAAACTGTTGCACCTTTATTGTATTTTATGCTTCTGGCGTTGACTTCTTAGGCCCTAACTACTCGATCTGGTGGAGCAACGTCCTAGGGTGAAGCCTAGGTTGACCGGAACGTAGAAATGAACATAACTTTCACACTGGTTGCTATTATTCGTTTTATACGATGGAAAAGCTGTTATATTTATATTCTATTTTATGCTTCTGGCGTTGACTTCTTAGGCCCTAACTATTCCATCTGGTGGAACAACGCCCTTGGGTGAAGCCTCGGTTGCGCGGAACGTATTAATGACCATAACTTTCACACTGGTAGCAGTTATTCGTTTTATACGATGGAAAAACTGTTCTATTTATTTTGTATTTTATGCTTCGGGCGTTGACTTCTAAGGCCGTAGCTTTTCGATCTGGTCGAGCAACGCCTTAGAGTGAAGCCTAGGTTGACCGGAACGTAGAAATGACCATAACTTTCACACTGGTTGCTATTATTCGTTTTATACGATGGAAAAGCTGTTATATTTATATTCTATTTTATGCTTCTGGCGTTGACTTCTTAGGCCCTAACTATTCGATCTGGTGGAACAACGCCCTAGAGTGAAGCCTAGGTTGCCTGGAACGTAGAACTGACCATTACTTTCACAATGTTTGAAGTTATACCTGTTATACGATGGAAAAACTGTTGAACCTTTATTGTATTTTATGCTTCTGGCGCTGATTTCTAAGGCCCTAACTATTCAATCTGGTGGAGAAAACGCCCTATAGTGAAGCCTAGGTGGCCCGGAACGTAGAAATGACCATTACATTCACACTGGTTGCAATTATTCGTTTTATACGATGGAAAATCTGTTGTATTTATATCGTATTTTATGTTTCTGGCGTTGACTTCTTAGGCCCTAACTATTCCATCTGGTGGAACAACGCCCTTGGGTGAAGCCTCGGTTGCGCGGAACGTATTAATGACCATAAGTTTCACACTGGTAGCAATTATTCGTTTTATACGATGGAAAAACTGTTGTATTTATTTTGTATTTTATGCTTCGGGCGTTGACTTCTAAGGCCGTAGCTTTTCGATCTGGGCGAGCAACGCCTTAGAGTGAAGCCTAGGTTGCCCGGAACGTAGAAATGACCATAACTTCACACTGGTTGCAATTATTCGTTTTATACGATGGAAAAGCTGTTGTATTTATATCGTATTTTATGCTTCTTGCGTTGACGTCTTAGGCCCTAACTATTCCATCTGGTGGAACAACGCCCTAGGCTGAAGCCTAGGTTGCCCGGAACGTAGAAATGACCATAACTTTCACACTGGTAGCAATTATTCGTTTTATACGATGGAAAAGCTGTTGTATTTTTATTGCATTTTATGCTTCTGGCGTTCACTTCTTAGGCCCTAACTATTCGATCTGGTGGAACAACGCCCTTGTGTGAAGCCAAGGTTGCCCGAAACGTAGAAATGACCATAACTTTCACACTGGTAGCAATTATTCATTTTGTACGATAGAAAAGGTGTTGTATTTATATTGTATTGTATGCTTCTAGCGTTGACTTCTAAGGCCCTAACTATTCGATCTGGTGGAGGAACGCCCTAGAGTGAAGCCTAGGTTGCCCGGAACGTAGAAATGACCATTACCTTAACACTGTTTGCAAATATACATTATATACGATGGAAAAGCTGTTGTACTTGTATTGTAAGTTATGCTTCTGGCGTTGACTTCTTAGGCCCTGACTATTTGATTTGGTGAAGCACAGCCCTAGGGTGAAGCCTAGGTTGCCCGGAACGTAGAACATACCATCACCTTCACAACGGTTGCAATTATTTCTGTTATACGTTGGAAACACTGTTGCACCTTTATTGTATTTTATGCTTCTGGCGTTGACTTCTTAGGCCCTAACTACTCGATCTGGTGGAGCAACGTCCTAGAGTGAAGCCTAGGTTGACCGGAACGTAGAAATGACCATAACTTTCACACTGGTTGCTATTATTCGTTTTATACGATGGAAAAGCTGTTATATTTATATTCTATTTTATGCTTCTGGCGTTGACTTCTTAGGCCCTAACTATTCGATCTGGTGGAACAACGCCCTAGAGTGAAGCCTAGGTTGCCTGGAACGTAGAACTGACCATTACTTTCACACTGTTTGCAGTTATACCTGTTATACGATGGAAAAACTGTTGAATCTTTATTGTATTTTATGCTTCTGGCGCTGATTTCTAAGGCCCTAACTATTCAATCTGGTGGAGAAAACGCCCTATAGTGAAGCCTAGGTGGCCCGGAACGTAGAAATGACCATTACATTCACACTGGTTGCAATTATTCGTTTTATACGATGGAAAATCTGTTGTATTTATATCGTATTTTATGCTTCTGGCGTTGACTTCTTAGGCCCTAACTATTCCATCTGGTGGAACAACGCCCTTGGGTGAAGCCTCGGTTGCGCGGAACGTATTAATGACCATAACTTTCACTCTGGTAGCAATTATTCGTTTTATACGATGGAAAAACTGTTCTATTTATTTTGTATTTTATGCTTCGGGCGTTGACTTCTAAGGCCGTAGCTTTTCGATCTGGTCGAGCAACGCCTTAGAGTGAAGCCTAGGTTGCCCGGAACGTAGAAATGACCATAACTTCACACTGGCTGCAATTATTCGTTTTATACGATTGAAAAGCTGTTATATTTATATTGTATTTTATCCTTCTGGCGCTGAATTCTAAGTCCCTAACTATTCGATCTGGTGGAGCAACGCCCTAGAGTGAAGCCTAGGTTGCCTGGAACGTAGAAATGACCATTACCTTAACACTGTTTGCAAATATACATTATATACGATGGAAAAGCTGTTGTACTTGTATTGTAAGTTATGCTTCTGGCGTTGACTTCTTAGGCCATAACTATTTGATTTGGTGAAGCACAGCCCTAGGGTGAAGCCTAGGTTGCCCGGAACGTAGAACATACCATCACCTTCACAACTGTTGCAATTATTTCTGTTATACGATGGAAAAACTGTTGCACCTTTATTGTATTTTATGCTTCTGGCGTTGACTTCTTAGGCCCTAACTACTCGATCTGGTGGAGCAACGTCCTAGGGTGAAGCCTAGGTTGACCGGAACGTAGAAATGACCATAACTTTCACACTGGTTGCTATTATTCGTTTTATACGATGGAAAAGCTGTTATATTTATATTCTATTTTATGCTTCTGGCGTTGACTTCTTAGGCCCTAACTATTCCATCTGGTGGAACAACGCCCTTGGGTGAAGCCTCGGTTGCGCGGAACGTATTAATGACCATAAGTTTCACACTGGTAGCAATTATTCGTTTTATACGATGGAAAAACTGTTGTATTTATTTTGTATTTTATGCTTCGGGCGTTGACTTCTAAGGCCGTAGCTTTTCGATCTGGTCGAGCAACGCCTTAGAGTGAAGCCTAGGTTGCCCGGAACGTAGAAATGACCATAACTTCACACTGGTTGCAATTATTCGTTTTATACGATGGAACAGCTGTTGTATTTATATCGTATTTTATGCTTCTTGCGTTGACGTCTTAGGCCCTAACTATTCCATCTGGTGGAACAACGCCCTAGGCTGAAGCCTAGGTTGCCCGGAACGTAGAAATGACCATAACTTTCACACTGGTAGCAATTATTCGTTTTATACGATGGAAAAGCTGTTGTATTTTTATTGCATTTTATGCTTCTGGCGTTCACTTCTTAGGCCCTAACTATTCGATCTGGTGGAACAACGCCCTTGTGTGAAGCCAAGGTTGCCCGAAACGTAGAAATGACCATAACTTTCACACTGGTAGCAATTATTCATTTTGTACGATGGAAAAGGTGTTGTATTTATATTGTATTGTATGCTTCTAGCGTTGACTTCTAAGGCCCTAACTATTCGATCTGGTGGAGGAACGCCCTAGAGTGAAGCCTAGGTTGCCCGGAACGTAGAAATGACCATTACCTTAACACTGTTTGCAAATATACATTATATACGATGGAAAAGCTGTTGTACTTGTATTGTAAGTTATGCTTCTGGCGTTGACTTCTTAGGCCATAACTATTTGATTTGGTGAAGCACAGCCCTAGGGTGAAGCCTAGGTTGCCCGGAACGTAGAACATACCATCACCTTCACAACTGTTGCAATTATTTCTGTTATACGATGGAAAAACTGTTGCACCTTTATTGTATTTTATGCTTCTGGCGTTGACTTCTTAGGCCCTAACTACTCGATCTGGTGGAGCAACGTCCTAGGGTGAAGCCTAGGTTGACCGGAACGTAGAAATGAACATAACTTTCACACTGGTTGCTATTATTCGTTTTATACGATGGAAAAGCTGTTATATTTATATTCTATTTTATGCTTCTGGCGTTGACTTCTTAGGCCCTAACTATTCCATCTGGTGGAACAACGCCCTTGGGTGAAGCCTCGGTTGCGCGGAACGTATTAATGACCATAACTTTCACACTGGTAGCAGTTATTCGTTTTATACGATGGAAAAACTGTTCTATTTATTTTGTATTTTATGCTTCGGGCGTTGACTTCTAAGGCCGTAGCTTTTCGATCTGGTCGAGCAACGCCTTAGAGTGAAGCCTAGGTTGACCGGAACGTAGAAATGACCATAACTTTCACACTGGTTGCTATTATTCGTTTTATACGATGGAAAAGCTGTTATATTTATATTCTATTTTATGCTTCTGGCGTTGACTTCTTAGGCCCTAACTATTCGATCTGGTGGAACAACGCCCTAGAGTGAAGCCTAGGTTGCCTGGAACGTAGAACTGACCATTACTTTCACAATGTTTGCAGTTATACCTGTTATACGATGGAAAAACTGTTGAACCTTTATTGTATTTTATGCTTCTGGCGCTGATTTCTAAGGCCCTAACTATTCAATCTGGTGGAGAAAACGCCCTATAGTGAAGCCTAGGTGGCCCGGAACGTAGAAATGACCATTACATTCACACTGGTTGCAATTATTCGTTTTATACGATGGAAAATCTGTTGTATTTATATCGTATTTTATGTTTCTGGCGTTGACTTCTTAGGCCCTAACTATTCCATCTGGTGGAACAACGCCCTTGGGTGAAGCCTCGGTTGCGCGGAACGTATTAATCACCATAACTTTCACACTGGTAGCAATTATTCGTTTTATACGATGGAAAAACTGTTCTATTTATTTTGTATTTTATGCTTCGGGCGTTGACTTCTAAGGACATAGGTTTTCGATCTGGTCGAGCAACGCCTTAGAGTGAAGCCTAGGTTGCCCGGAACGTAGAAATGACCATAACTTCACACTGGTTGCAATTATTCGTTTTATACGATGGAAAAGCTGTTGTATTTATATCGTATTTTATGCTTCTTGCGTTGACGTCTAAGGCCCTAACTATTCGGTCTGGTGGAGCAACTCCCTAGAGTGCACACTAGGTTGCTCGGAATGTATAAATGTCCACAACTTTCACACTGGTTGCAATTATTCGTTTTATGGGATGGAAAAGCTGTTGTATTTTTATTGCATTTTATGCTTCTGGCGTTCACTTGTTAGGCCCTAACTATCCGATCTGGCGGAACAACGCCCTTGTGTGAAGCCAAGGTTGCCCGGAACGTAGAAATGACCATAACTTCACACTGGTTGCAATTATTCGTTTTATACGATTGAAAAGCTGTTATATTTATATTGTATTTTATCCTTCTGGCGCTGAATTCTAAGTCCCTAACTATTCGATCTGGTGGAGCAACGCCCTAGAGTGAAGCCTAGGTTGCCCGGAACGTAGAAATGACCATTACCTTAACACTGTTTGCAAATATACATTATATACGATGGAAAAGCTGTTGTACTTGTATTGTAAGTTATGCTTCTGGCGTTGACTTCTTAGGCCCTAACTATTTGATTTGGTGAAGCACAGCCCTAGGGTGAATCCTAGGTTGCCCGGAACGTAGAACATACCATCACCTTCACAACTGTTGCAATTATTTCTGTTATACGATGGAAAAACTGTTGCACCTTTATTGTATTTTATGCTTCTGGCGTTGACTTCTTAGGCCCTAACTACTCGATCTGGTGGACCAACGTCCTAGAGTGAAGCCTAGGTTGACCGGAACGAAGAAATGACCATAACTTTCACACTGGTTGCTATTATTCGTTTTATACGATGGAAAAGCTGTTATATTTATATTCTATTTTATGCTTCTGGCGTTGACTTCTTAGGCCCTAACTATTCCATCTGGTGGAACAACGCCCTTGGGTGAAGACTCGGTTGCGCGGAACGTATTAATGACCATAAGTTTCACACTGGTAGCAATTATTCGTTTTATACGATGGAAAAACTGTTGTATTTATTTTGTATTTTATGCTTCGGGCGTTGACTTCTAAGGCCGTAGCTTTTCGATCTGGTCGAGCAACGCCTTAGAGTGAAGCCTAGGTTGCCCGGAACGTAGAAATGACCATAACTTCACACTGGTTGCAATTATTCGTTTTATACGATGGAAAAGCTGTTGCATTTATATCGTATTTTATGCTTCTTGCGTTGACGTCTTAGGCCCTAACTATTCCATCTGGTGGAACAACGCCCTAGGCTGAAGCCTAGGTTGCCCGGAACGTAGAAATGACCATAACTTTCACACTGGTAGCAGTTATTCGTTTTATACGATGGAAAAGCTGTTGTATTTTTATTGCATTTTATGCTTCTGGCGTTCACTTCTTAGGCCCTAACTATTGGATCTGGTGGAACAACGCCCTTGTGTGAAGCCAAGGTTGCCCGAAACGTAGAAATGACCATAACTTTCACACTGGTAGCAATTATTCATTTTGTACGATGGAAAAGGTGTTGTATTTATATTGTATTGTATGCTTCTAGCGTTGACTTCTAAGGCCCTAACTATTCGATCTGGTGGAGGAACGCCCTAGAGTGAAGCCTAGGTTGCCCGGAACGTAGAAATGACCATTACCTTAACACTGTTTGCAAATATACATTATATACGATGGAAAAGCTGTTGTACGTGTATTGTAAGTTATGCTTCTGGCGTTGACTTCTTAGGCCCTAACTATTTGATTTGGTGAAGCACAGCCCTAGGGTGAAGCCTAGGTTGCCCGGAACGTAGAACATACCATCACCTTCACAACGGTTGCAATTATTTCTGTTATACGTTGGAAACACTGTTGCACCTTTATTGTATTTTATGCTTCTGGCGTTGACTTCTTAGGCCCTAACTACTCGATCTGGTGGAGCAACGTCCTAGAGTGAAGCCTAGGTTGACCGGAACGTAGAAATGACCATAACTTTCACACTGGTTGCTATTATTCGTTTTATACGATGGAAAAGCTGTTATATTTATATTCTATTTTATGCTTCTGGCGTTGACTTCTTAGGCCCTAACTATTCGATCTGGTGGAACAACGCCCTAGAGTGAAGCCTAGGTTGCCTGGAACGTAGAACTGACCATTACTTTCACACTGTTTGCAGTTATACCTGTTATACGATGGAAAAACTGTTGAATCTTTATTGTATTTTATGCTTCTGGCGCTGATTTCTAAGGCCCTAACTATTCAATCTGGTGGAGAAAACGCCCTATAGTGAAGCCTAGGTGGCCCGGAACGTAGAAATGACCATTACATTCACACTGGTTGCAATTATTCGTTTTATACGATGGAAAATCTGTTGTATTTATATCGTATTTTATGCTTCTGGCGTTGACTTCTTAGGCCCTAACTATTCCATCTGGTGGAACAACGCCCTTGGGTGAAGCCTCGGTTGCGCGGAACGTATTAATGACCATAACTTTCACACTGGTAGCAATTATTCGTTTTATACGATGGAAAAACTGTTCTATTTATTTTGTATTTTATGCTTCGGGCGTTGACTTCTAAGGCCGTAGCTTTTCGATCTGGTCGAGCAACGCCTTAGAGTGAAGCCTAGGTTGCCCGGAACGTAGAAATGACCATAACTTCACACTGGCTGCAATTATTCGTTTTATACGATTCAAAAGCTGTTATATTTATATTGTATTTTATGCCTCTGGCGTTGACTTCTAAGCCCCTAGCTATTCGATCTAGTGGAGCAACGCCCTAGAGTGAAGCCTAGGTTGCCCGGAACGTAGAAATGACCATCACTTTCAAACTGGTTGCAATTAATCCTGTTATACGATGGAAAAACTGTTGTATTTTTATTGCATTTTATGCTTCGGGCGATGACTTCTAAGGCCCTAACTATTCAGTCTGGTGGAGCAACGCCCTAGAGTGAAGCCTAGGTTGCTCGGAACGTTGAAATGACCATTACATTCACACTGGTTGCAATTATTCCTGTTATACGATGGAAAAACTGTTGTATTTTTATTGTATTCTATGCTTCTGGCGTTTAATTCTAAGTCGCTAGCTATTTGATCAGGTGGAGCAACGACCTAGCGTGAAGCCTAAGTTGCCCGGAACGTAGAAATGACAATTACTTTCACACTGTTTGCTATTATTCATTTTGTACGATGGAAAAGCTGTTGTATTTATTTTGTATTTTATGCATCTGGCGTTGACTTCTAAGGCCGTAGCTATTAGAGGTGGTGGAGCAACGCCCTAGAGTGACGCCTAGGTTTCCCGGAACGTAGAAATGACCATTACTTTTACAATGTTTGCAACTATTCATTTTATACGATGGAATAACTGTTGCATCTTTATTGTATTTTATGCTTCTGGCGCTGACTTCTAAGGCCGTGACTATTCGATCTGGTGGAGCAACGCCCTATGGTGAAGGGTAGGTTGCGCGGAACGTAGCAATGACCATAACTTTCACACTGGTTGCAATTATTCGTTTTATACGATGGAAAGGCTGTTGTATTTATATCGTATTTTATGCTTCTGGCGTTGACTTCTAAGGACCAAACTATTCGATCTGGTGGAGCAACGCCCTAGAGTGAAGCCTAGGTTGCTCGGAATGTGGAAATGACCATAACTTTCACACTGATTGCAATTATTCGTTTTATACGATGGAAAAACTGTTGCATCTTTATCGTATTTTATGCTTCTGGCGTTGACTTCTTAGGCCGTAACTACTCGATCCGGTGGAGCAACACCCTACAGTGAAGCCTAGTTTGTCCAGAACGTAGATATGACCATAACCTTCACACAGGTTGCAATTACCCGTTTTATACGATTGAAAGACTGTTGTATTTATTTTGTAGTTTATGCTTCTGGCGTTGAATTCCAAGGCCCTAACACTTCGACCTGGTGGAGCAATGCCTCAGAGTTATGTCTAGGATGCCCGAAACGTCGAAATGATCGTTACTTTCACACTGGTTGCAATTATTCATGCTATACGATTGAAGAACTGTTGCATTTTTATTGTATTTTCTGCTTCTGTATTAGAATTCTAAGGTCCTAGCTATTCGATCTGGTGGGGCAACGTCCAAGAGTGAAGCCTGGGTTACCCGGATCGCAGAAATGACAATCACTTTCACACTGGTTGCAATTATTCCTGTTATACGATGGTAAAACTGTTGTACTTTTACTGTATTGTATGCTTCAGGCGATGACTTCTAAGGCCCTAACTATTCGATCTGGTGTAGAAACGCACTAGGGTGAAGCCTAGGTTGCCCGGAACGTAGAAATGACCATAACTTTCACACTGGTTGCCATTATTCGTTTTATACGATGGAAAAGCTGTTGTATTTATATCGTATTTTATGCTTCTGGCGGTGACTTCTATGGCCCTAGCTATTCCATCTGGTGGAGCAACACCCTAGCGAGAAGCCTAGGTTGCCCGGAACGTAGAAATGACTATTACTTCCACACTGTTTGCAAATATACATTATATACGATGGAAAAGCTGTTGTATTTATATGGTATTTTATGCTTCGGGTGTCGACTTCTATGGCCCTACCTATTCGATCTGGTGGAGCATCACTCTACAGTGAAGCCTAGGTTGCCCAGAACGTAGAAATGACCATACCTTTCACACTGGTAGCAATTATTCATTTTATACGATGTAAAAGCTGTTGTATTTATATTGTATTTTATGCTTCTGGCGTTGACTTCTAAGGCCCTAACTATTTGATCTGGTGGAGCACCGCCCTAGGGTGAAGCCTAGGTTGCCCGGAACGTAGAACATACCATCACCTTCACAACGGTTGCAATTATTTCCGTTATACGATGGAAAAACTGTTGCACCTTTATTGTATTTTATGCTTCTGGCGTTGACTTCTTAGGCCCTACCTACTCGATCTGGTGGAGCAACGTCCTAGAGTGAAGCCTAGGTTGACCGGAACGTAGAAATGACCATAACTTTCACACTGGTTACCATTATTCGTTTTATACGATGGAAAAGCTGTTGTATTTATATCGTATTTTATGCTTCTGGCGTTGACTTCCTAGGCCCTAACTATTCCATCTGGTGGAACAACGCCCTAGGGTGAAGCCTAGGTTGCCCGTGTCGTAGAAATGACCATAACTTTCACACGGGTTGCTATTATTCGTTTTATACGATGGAAAAAGTGTTATATTTATATTGTATTTTATGCTTCTGGCGTTGACTTCTTAGGCCCTAACTCTTCGATCTGGTGGAGCAACGCCTCAGAGTTAAGCCTAGGATGCCCGAAACGTCGAAATGATCATTACTTTCGCACTGGTTGCAATTAGTCATGCTATACGATGGAAAAACTGTTGCATTTTTATTGTTTCTTATGCTTCTGGCGTTGACTTCTATGGCCCTACCTATTCGATCTGGTGGAGCAACGCCCTAGAGTGAAACCTAGGTTACCCGGAACGTAGAAATGACCAGTACTTTCACACTGGTTGCAGTTATCCGTTTTATACAATGGAAAAACTGTTCTATTTATTTTGCATTTTATGCTCCGGGCGTTGACTTCTATGGCCCTAGCTATTCCATCTGGTGGAGCAACACCCTAGCGAGAAGCCTAGGTTGCCCGGAACGTAGAAATGACTATTACTTCCACACTGTTTGCAAATATACATTATATACGATGGAAAAGCTGTTGTACATATATTGTAATTTATGCTTCTGGCGTTAACTTCTTAGGCCGTAACTGTTTGATCTGTTAGAGCACCGCCCTAGGGAGATGCCTAGGTTGCCCGGAACGTAGAACATACCATTACCTTCACACTGGTTGCAATTATTCCTGTTATACGATGGAAAAACTGTTGAACCTTTATTGTATTTTATGCTTCTGGCGTTGACTTCATAGGCCCTAACTATTCGATCTGGTGGAGCAACGTCCTAGAGTGAAGCCTAGGTTGACCGGAACGTAGAAATGACCATAACTTTCACACTGGTTACCATTATTCGTTTTATACGATGAAAATGCTGTTGTATTTATATTGTATTTTATGCTTCTGGCGTTGACTTCTTAGGCCCTAACTATTCCATCTGGTGGAGCAACGCCCTAGGGTGAAGCCTAGGTTGCCCGAAACGCAGAAATGACCAGTACTTTCCCACTGGTTGCAGTTATTCGTTTTATACAATGGAAAAACTGTTCTATGTATTTTGCATTTTATGCTTCGGGCGTTGATTTCTAAGGCCCTAACTATTCGATCTGGTGGAGCAACGCCCTAGAGTGAAGCCTAGGTTGTGCGGGAAGTAGAAATGACCATAACTTTCACACTGGTTGCTATTATTCGTTTTATACGATGCAAAAGCTGTTATATTTATATTGCATATTATGCTTCTGGCATTGAATTCTAAGTCCCTAGCTATTCCATCTGGTGGAGCAACACCCTCGCGTGATGCCTAGGTTGCCCGGAACGTAGAAATGACCATTAGTTCCACACTGTTTGCAAATATACCTTACATACGATGGGAAAGCTGTTGTACTTATATTGTATTTTATGCGTCTGGCGTTGACTTCTTAGGCCGTAACTATTCCATCTGGTGGAACATCGCCCTAGGGTGAAGCCTAGGTTGCCCGGGACGTAGAAATGACCATAACTTTCACACTGGTTGCTATTATTCGTTTTATACGATGGACCAAGTGTTATATTTATATTGTATTTTATGCTTCTGCCGTTGACTTCTAAGGCACTAACTATTCCATCTGGTGGAACGACGGCCTAGGGTGAAGCCTAGGTTGCCCGGAACGTGGAAATGACCAGTACTTTCACACTGGTTGCAGTTATTCGTTTTATACAATGGAAAAACTGTTCTATTTATTTTGAATTTTATACTTCGGGCGTTGACTTCTAAGGCCCTAGCTATTCCATCTGGTAGAGCAACACCCTAGCGTGAAGTCGAGGTTGACCGGAACGTAGAAATGTCCATTACCTCCACACTGTTTGCAAATACACATTATATACGATGGAAAAGCTGCTGTACTTATATTGTAATTTATGCTTCTGGCATTGACTTCTTAGGCCGTAACTAATTGATCTGGTGGAGCACCGCCCTAGAGTGAAGCCTAGGTTGACCGGACCGTAGAAATGACCACAACTTTCACACTGGTTACCATTATTCGTTTTATACGATGGAAATGCTGTTGAATTTATATCGTATTTTATGCTTCTGGCGTTGACTTCTTAGGCCCTAACTATTCCATCTGGTGGAACATCGCCCTAGGGTGAAGCCTAGGTTGCGCGGAACGTAGAAATGACCAGTACTTTCACACTGGTTGCAGTTATTCGTTTTATACGATGGAAAAACTGTTGTATTTGTTTTGCATTTTATGCTTCGGGCGTTGACTTCTAAGGCCCTGACTATTTGACCTGGTGGAGCAACGCCCTAGAGTGAAGCCTAGGTTGCCCGGGAAGTAGAAATGACCATAACTTTCACACTGGTTGCTATTATTCGTTTTATACGATGGAAAAGCTGTTATATTTATATTTCATTTTATGCTTCTGGCATTGAATTCTAAGTCCCTAGCTATTCCATCTGGTGGCGCAACACCCTCGCGTGAAGCCTAGGTTGACCGGAACGTAGAAATGACCATTACTTCCACACTGTTTGCAAATATACATTATATACGATGGAAAAGCTGTTGTACTTATATTGTAATTTATGCTTCTGGCGTTGACTTCTTACGCTGGAACTATTTGATCTGGTGGAGCACCGCCCTAGAGTGAAGCCTAGGTTGCCCGAAACGTAGAACATACCATTACCTTCACACTGGTTGCAATTATTCCTGTTATACGATGGAAAAACTGTTGCACCTTTATTGTATTTTATGCTTCTGGCGTTGACATCATAGGCCCTAACCATTCCATCTGGTGGAGCAACGTCCTAGACTGAAGCCTAGGTTGACCGGAACGTAGAAATGACCACAACTTTCACACTGGTTACCATTATTCGTTTTATACGATGGAAAAGCTGTTGAATTTATATCGTATTTTATGTTTCTGGCGTTGACTTCTTAGGCCCTAACTATTCCATCTGGTGGAACAACGCCCTAGGGTTAAGCCTAGGTTGCCAGGAACGTAGAAATGACCATAACCATCACACAGGTTGCAATTATTCGTTTTATACGATGGAAAGACTGTTGTATTTATTTTGTAGTTTATGATTCTGGCGTTGACTTCTAAGGCCCTAACTATTCCATCTGGTGGAACGACGGCCTAGGGTGAAGCCTAGGTTGCCCGGAACGTGGAAATGACCAGTACTTTCACACTGGTTGCAGTTATTCGTTTTATACAATGGAAAAACTGTTCTATTTATTTTGCATTTTATGCTTCGGGCGTTGACTTCTAAGGCCCTAGCTATTCCATCTGGTGGAGCAACACCTTAGCCTGAAGTCGAGGTTGACCGGAACGTAGAAATGTCCATTACTTCCACACTGTTTGGAAATATACATTATATACGATGGAAAAGCTGTTGTACTTAATTTGTAATTTATGCTCCGGGCGTTACTTCTAAGGCCCTAACTATTCGATTTGGTGGAGCAACGCCCTACAGTGTAGCCTAGATTGCCTGGAACGTAGAACATACCATTACCTTCACACTGGTTGCAATTATTCCTGTTATACGATGGAAAAACTGTTGCACCGTTATTGTATTTTATGCTTCTGGCGTTGACTTCATAGGCCATAACTATTCGATCTGGTGGAGCAACGTCCTAGAGTGAAGCCTAGGTTGACCGGATCGTAGAAATGACCACAACTTTCACACTGGTTACCATTATTCGTTTTATACGATGGAAAAGCTTTTGAATTTATATTGTATTTTATGCTTCTGGCGTTGACTTCTTAGGCCCTAACTATTCGATCTGGTGGAACATCGCCCTAGGGTGAAGCCTAGTTTGCGCGGAACGTAGAAATGACCAGTACTTTCACACTGGTTGCAGTTATTCGTTTTATACGATGGAAAAACTGTTCTATTTATTTTGCATTTTATGCTTCGGGCGTTGACTTCTAAGGCCCTAACTATTTGACCTGGTGGAGCAACGCCCTAGAGTGAAGCCTAGGTTGCCCGGAACGTAGAAATGACCATAACTTTCACACTGGTTGCTATTATTCGTTCTACACGATGGAAAAACTGTTATATTTATATTGTACCTTATGCTTCTCGCGTTGACTTCTTAGGCCCTAACAATTCGATCTGGTGGAACAACGCCCTAGACTGAAGCCTAGGTTGCCTGGAACGTACAAATGACCATCACTTTCACACGGGTTGGAATTATTCCTGTTATAGTACGGAAAGACTGTTGTATTTTTATTGTATTTTATGCTTCAGGCGTTGACTTCTGAGGCCGTTGCCATACGATGTAGTGGAAGAACGCCATAGAGTGAAGCCTAGGTTGCCCGGAACGTAGAAATGACCATAACTTTCATACTGGTTGCAATTATTCGTTTTATACGATGGAAAAACTGTTGTATTTATTTCGTATCTTATGCTTCTGGCGTCGTCTTCTTAGGCCCTAACAATTCGATCTGGTGGAACAACGCCCTAGAGTGAAGCCTAGGTTGCCTGGAACGTACAAATGACCATCACTTTCACACGGGTTTCAATTATTCCTGTTATAGGATGGAAAGACTGTTGTATTTTTATTGTATTTTATGCTTCAGGCGTTGACTTCTGAGGCCGTAGCTATTTGATGTGGTGGAAGAACGCCATAGAGTGAAGCCTAGGTTGCCCGGAAAGTAGAAATGACGTTATCTTTCATACTGGTTGCCATTATTCGTTTTATACGATGGAAAAACTGTTGTATTTATATTGTATTTTATGCTTCTGGCGTTGACTTCTAAGGCACTAACTATTCGATCTGGTGGAGCAACGCCCTAGAGTGAAGCCTAAGTTGCCCGGAACGTAGCAATTACCATCACCTCCAAACTGGTTGCAAATATTCCTGTTATATGATGGAAAAACTGTTGCATTTTTATTGCATTTTATGCTTCGGGCATTGACTTCTAAGGCCCTAACTATTCAATCTGTTGGAGCAACGGCCTAGGGTGAAGCCTAGGTTGCTCGAAAAGCAGAAATGACCTTAAGTTTCATACTGGTTGCAATTATTCGTTTTATACAATGGAAAAACTGTTCTATTTATTTTGTATTTTATGCTTCGGGCGTTGACTTCTAAGGCCCTAACTGTTTGATCTGGTGGAGCAACGCCCTAGGCGTGAAGCCTAGGTTGCCCGGAACGTAGAAGTGACCATAACTTTCACACTGGTTGCTATTATTCGTTCTATATGATGGAAAAACTGTTACATTTATATTGTATCTTATGCTTCTGGCGTTGACTTCTTAGGCCCTAACAATTCGATCTGGTGGAACAACGCCCTAGAGTGATGACTAGGTTGCCTGTAGCGTACAAATGACCATCACATTCACAAGGGTTGCAATTATTCCTGTTATATGATGTAAAGACTGTTGTATTTTTATTGTATTTTATGCTTCAGGCGTTGTCTTCTGAGGCCGCAGCTATTCGATGTGGTGGAGGAACGCCATAGAATGAAGCCTAGATTGCCCGGAACGAAGAAATGACCATAACTTTCATACTGGTTGCAATTATTCGTTTTATATGATGGAAGAACTGTTGTATTTATATTGTATTTTATGCTGCTGGCGTTCACTTCTTAGGCCCTAACTATTCGATCTGTTGGAACAACGCCCTGGGGTGAAGCCTAGGTTGTCGGAACGTAGAATTGGCCATCACTTTCAAACTGGTTGCAATTATTCCTGTTATATGATGGAAACACTGTTGTATTTTTATTGCATTTTATGCTTCGGGCGTTGACTTCTAAGGCCCTAACTATTCAATCTGTTGGAGCAACGGCCTAGGGTGAAGCCTAGGTTGCTCGGAAAGTAGAAATGACCATAGGTTTCATACTGGTTGCAATTATTCGTTTTATGCAATGGAAAAACTGTTATATTTATATTGCATTTTATGCTTCTGGCGTTGACTTCTAATGCCCTAGCTATTCGATCTAGTGGGGCAACGACCTAGAGTGAAGCCTAGGTTGCCCGGAACGTAGAAATGACCATAACTTTCACACTGGTTGCAATTATTCTTTTTATACAATGGAAAAGCTTTTGTATTTATATCGTATTTTATGCTTCTGGCGTTGACTTCTTAGGCCGCAACTGTTCGATCTGGTGGAGCAACGCCCTGGAGTGAAGCCTAGGTTGCGTGGAACGTGGAATTGGCCATCACTTTCAAACTGGTTGCAATTATTCCTGTTATATGATGGAAACACTGTTGTATTTTTATTGCATTTTATGCTTCGGGCGTTGACTTCTAAGGCCCTAACTATTCAATCTGTTGGAGCAACGGCCTAGGGTGAAGCCTAGGTTGCCCGGAAAGTAGAAATGACCATAAGTTTCATACTGGTTGCAATTATTCGTTTTATGCAATGGAAAAACTGTTGTATTTATATTGTATTTTATGCTTCTGGCGTTGACTTCTAAGGCTCTAGCTATTCGATCTAGTGGAGCAACGACCTAGAGTGAAGCCTAGGTTGCCCGGAAAGGAGAAATGACCATCACTTTCAAACTGGTTGCAATTAATCCTGTTATGCGATGGAAAAACTGTTGTATTTTTATTGCATTTTATGCTTCTGGCGTTCACTTCTTAGGCCCTAACTATTCGATCTGGTGGAACAACGCCCTATGGTGAAGCCTAGGTTGCCCGGAACGTAGAAATGACAATCGCTTTCAAACTGGTTGCAATTAATCCTTTTATACGATGGAAAAACTGTTCTATTTATTTAGTATTTTATGCTTCGGGCGTTGACTTCTAAGGTCCTACCTGTTTGATCTGGTGGAGCAACGCCCTAGAGTGAAGCCCAGGTTGCCCGGAACGTAGAAATGACCATAACTTTCACACTGGTTGCTATTACTCGTTTTATACGATGGAAATGCTGTTGTATTTATACCGTATTTTATGCTTCTGGCGTTGACTTCTTATGCCCTAACCATTCCATCTGGTGGAACAACGCCCTAGGGTGAAGCCTAAGTTGCCCGGAACGGAGAAATGACCATCACTTTCAAACTGGTTGCAATTAATCCTTTTATACGATGGAAAAAGTGTTCTATTTATTTCGTATTTTATACTTCGGGCGTTGACTTCTAAGGCCCTAACTATTCCATCTGGTGGAACAACGACCTAGGGTGAAGCCTAGGCTTCCCGGAACGTAGAAATGACCATAACTTTCACGCCGGTAGGAATTATACGTTTTATACAATGGAAAAACTGTTCTATTTATTTTGTATTTTATGCTTCGGGCGTTGACTTCTAAGGCAATAGCTATTTGATCTGGTGGAGCAACGCCCTAGAGTAAAGCCTAGGTTGCCCGGAACGTAGAAGTGACCATCACTTTCAAACTGGTTGCAATTAATCCTTTTATACGATGGAAAAACTGTTCTATTTATTTAGTATTTTATGCTTCGGGCGTTGACTTCTAAGGTCCTACCTGTTTGATCTGGTGGAGCAACGCCCTAGAGTGAAGCCTAGGTTGCCCGGAACGTAGAAATGACCATAACTTTCACACTGGTTGCTATTACTCGTTTTATACGATGGAAATGCTGTTGTATTTATACCGTATTTTATGCTTCTGGCGTTGACTTCTTATGCCCTAACCATTCCATCTGGTGGAACAACGCCCTAGGGTGAAGCCTAGGTTGTCCGGAACGTAGAAATGACGTTAACTTTCGTACTGGTTGCAATTACTCGTTTTATACGATTGAAAAACTGTTGTATTTATATTGCATTTTATGCTTCCGGCGTTGACTTCTAAGGCCCTAACTATTCAATCTGTTGGAGCAACGCCCTAGGGTGAAGCCTAGGTTTCCCGGAACGTAGAAATGACGTTATCTTTCATACTGGTTACAATTATTCGTTTTATACGATGGAAGAACTGTTGTATATATATTGTATTTTATGCTTCTGGCGTTGACTTCTAAGGCACTAACTATTCGATCTGGTGGAGCAACGCCCTAGAGTGAAGCCTAAGTTGCCCGGAACGTAGCAATTACCATCACTTTCAAACTGGCTGCAAATATTCCTGTTATATGATGGAAAAACTATTGTATTTTTATTGCATTTTATGCTTCGGGCATTGACTTCTAAGGCCCTAACTATTCCATCTGGTGGAACAACGCCCTAGGGTGAAGCCTAGGTTGCCCGGAACGTAGAAATGGAAATAACTTTCACACCGGTAGCAATTAGTCGTTTTATACGATGGAAAAACAGTTCTATTTATTTTGTATTTTATGATTCGGCCGTTGACTTCTAAGGCACTAACTATTCGATCTGTTGGAGCAACGCCCTAGGGTGAAGACTAGGTTGCCCGGAACGTAGAAATGACCATAACTTTCACACCGGTTGCTATTATTCGTTTTATACGATGGAAAAACTGTTATATATATATTGTATTTTATGCTTCTGGCGCTGACTTCTTAGGCCCTAACTATTCGCTCTGGTGGAACAACGCCGTAGAGTGAAGCCTAGGTTGCCCGGAACGTAGAGATGCCCATAACTTTCACACAGGTTGCTATTATTCGTTTTATACGATGGAAAAGCTGTTGTATTTATACCGTATTTTATGCTTCTGGCGTTGACTTCTTATGCCCTAACTATTCCATCTGGTGGAACAGCGCCCTAGGGTGAAGCCTAGGTTGCCCGGAACGTAGAAATGACCATCACTTTCAAACTGGTTGCAATTAATCCTTTTATACGATGGAAAAACTGTTGCATTTTTATTGCATTTTATGGTTCCGGCGTTGACTTCTAAGGCCTTAACTATTCAATCTGTTGGAGCGACGCCCTAGGGTGAAGCCTAGGTTGCTCGGAACGTAGAATGGACGTTAACTTTCATACTGGTTGCAATTACTCGTTTTATACGATTGAAAAACTGTTGTATTTATATTGTATTTTATGCTTCTGGCGTTGACTTCTTATGCCCTAACTATTCCATCTGGTGGAACAACGCCCTATGGTGAAGCCTAGGTTGCCCGGAACGTAGAAATGACCATAACTTTCACACCGGTAGCAATTATTCGTTTTATACGATGGAAATACTGTTGTGTTTATATTGTATTTTATGCTTCTGGCGTTGACTTCTGTGGCCGTAGCTATTCGATGTGGTGGAAGAACGCCATAGAGTGAAGCCTGGGTTGCCCGGAACGTAGAAATGACCATAACTTTCATACTGGTTGCAATTATTCGTTTTATATGATGGAAGAACTGTTGTATTTATATTGCATTTTATGCTGCTGGCGTTCACTTCTTAGGCCCTAACTATTCGATCTGGTGAAACAACGACCTGGGGTGAAGCCTAGCTTGCCCGGAACGTAGAAATGACCATAACTTTCACACTGGTTGCAATTATTCGTTTTATACGATGGAAAAGCTGTTGTATTTATATAGTTCTTTATGCTTCTGGCGTTGACTCCATAGGCCGTAACTTTTCGATCTGGTGGAGCAACGCCCTGGAGTGAAGCCTAGGTTGCACGGAACGTAGAATTGGCCATCACTTTCAAACTGGTTGCAATTATTCCTGTTATATGATGGAAACACTGTTGTATTTTTATTGCATTTTATGCTTCGGGCGTTGACTTCTAAGGCCCTAACTATTCGATCTGGTGGAGCACCGCCCTAGAGTGAAGCCTAGGTTGCCCGGAACGTAGAAATGACCGTCACTTTCAAACTGGTTGCAATTAATCCTTTTATACGATGGAAAAACTGTTGTATTTTTATTGCATTTTATGCTTCGGGCATTAACTTATAAGGCCCTAACTATTCAATCTGTAAGAGCAACGCCCTAAGGTGTAGCCTAGGTTGCCCGTAAAGTAGAAATGACCCTAGCTTTCATACTGGTTGCAATTATTCGTTTTGTAGAATGGAAAAACTGTTGTATTTATATTGTATTTTGTGCTTCTGGCGTTCACTTCTTAGGCTCTAACTATTCGATCTGGTGGAGTAACGCCCTATGGCGAAGCCTAGGTTGCCTGGAACGTCCAAATGACCATCACTTTCACACGGGTTGCAATTATTCCTGTTAGAGGACGGAAAGACTGTTGTATTTTTATTGTATTTTATGCTTCAGGCGTTGACTTCTGAGGCCGTTGCTATTCGATGTAGTGGAAGAACGCCATAGAGTGAAGCCTAGGTTGCCCGGAACGTAGAAATGACCATAACTTTCACACTGGTTGCTATTATTCGTTTTATACGTTGGAAAAACTGTTGTATTTATATTGTATTTTATGCTTCTGGCGTTGACTTCTGAGGCACTAACTATTCAATCTGTTGAAGCAACGCCCTAGGGTGAAGTCTAGGTTGCCCGGAAAGTAGACATGACCATAACTTTCACACTGGATGCTATTATTCGTTCTATAGGATGGAAAAACTGTTATATTTATATTGTATCTTATGCTTCTGGCGTTGACTTCTTAGGCCCTAACAATTCGATCTGGTGGAACAACGCCCTAGAGTGAAGCCTAGGTTGCCTGGAACGTACAAATGACCTTCACTTCCACACGGGTTGCAATTATTACTGTTATAGGATGGAAAGACTGTTGTATTTTTATTGTACTTTATGCTTCAGGCGTTGACTTCTGAGGCCGTAGCTATTCGATGTGGTGGATCAACGCTGTAGAGTGTAGCCTAGGTTGCTCGGAATGTAGAAATGACCATAACATTCACACTGGTTGAAATTTTTCGTTTTATACGATGGAAAAACTGTTATATTTATATTGTATTTTATGCTTCTGGCGTTGACTTCTAAGGCACTAACTATTCGATCTGGTGGAGCAACGCCCTAGAGTAAAGCCTAGGTTGCCCGGAACGTAGAAGTGACCATCACTTTCAAACTGGTTGCAATTATTCCTGTTATATGATGGAAACACTGTTGTATTTTTATTGCATTTTATGCTTCGGGCGTTGACTTCTAAGGCCCTAACTATTCAATCTGTTGGAGCAACGGCCTAGGGTGAAGCCTAGGTTGCTCGGAAAGTAGAAATGACCATAAGTTTCGTACTGGTTGCAATTATTCGTTTTATGCAATGGAAAAACTGTTGTATTTTTATTGTATTTTATGCTTCTGGCGTTGACTTCTAATGCCCTAGCTATTCGATCTAGTGGAGCAACGACCTAGAGTGAAGCCTAGGTTGCCCGGAAAGGAGAAATGACCATCACTTTCAAACTGGTTGCAATTAATCCTGTTATGCGATGGAAAAACTGTTGTATTTTTATTGCATTTTATGCTTCTGGCGTTCACTTCTTAGGCCCCAACTATTCGATCTGGTGGAACAACGGCCTAGGGTGAAGCCTAGGTTGCCCGGAACGTAGAAATGACCATAACTTTCACACTGGTTGCAATTATTCTTTTTATACGATGGAAAAGCTTTTGTATTTATATCGTATTTTATGCTTCTGGCGTTGACTTCTTAGGCCGCAACTATTCGATCTGGTGGAGCAACGCCCTGGAGTGAAGCCTAGGTTGCGCGGAACGTGGAATTGGCCTTCACTTTCAAACTGGTTGCAATTATTCGTTTTACATGATGGAAGAACTGTTGTATTTATATTGTATTTTATGCTGCTGGTGTTCACTTCTTAGGTCCTAGCTATTCGATCTGGTGGAACAACGACCTGGGGTGAAGCCAAGGTTGCCCGGAACGTAGAAATGACCATAACTTTTACACTGGTTGCTATTATTCGTTTTATACAATGGAAAAACTGTTATATTTATATTGTATTTTATGCTTCTGGCGTTGCCTTCTTAGGCCCTAACTGTTCGATCTGGTGGAACAACGCCCTAGAGTGAGGCCTAGGTTACCGGCAACGTAGAAATGACCAGTACTTTCACACTGTTTGCAGTTATTCCTGCTATACGATGGAAAAACTGTTGCATCTTTATTGAATTTTATGCTTCTGGAGTTGACTTCTAAGGCCCTAACTATTCTATCTGGTGGATCAACGCCCTAGAGTGAAGCCTAGGTTGCTAGGAATGTAGAAATGACCATAACATTCACATTGGTTGAAATTATTCGTTTTATACGATGGAAAAACTGTTATATTTATATTGTATTTTACGCTTCTGGCGTTCACTTCTAAGGTCCTAACTATTCAATCTGTTGGAGCAACGCCCTAGGGTGAAGCCTAGGTTGCGCGGAAAGTAGAAATGACAATAACTTTCACACTGGGTGCAATTATTCGTTTTATACGATGGAAAAGCTGTTGCATCTTTATTGTATTTTATGCTTCTGTCGTTGACGTCTAAGGCCGTAGCTATTAGATGTGGTGGAGCAACGCACTAGAGTGACGCCTAGGTTGCCCGGAACGTAGAAATGACCATCACTTTCACACGGGTTGCAATTATTCCTGTTATAGGATGGAAAGACTGTTGTATTTTTATTGTATTTTATGCTTCAGGCGTTGACTTCTGAGGCCGTAGCTATTCGATGTGGTGGAAGAACGCCATAGAGTGAAGCCTGGGTTGCCCGGAACGTAGAAATGACCATAACTTTCATACTGGTTGCAATTATTCGTTTTATATGATGGAAGAACTGTTGTATTTATATTGCATTTTATGCTGCTGGCGTTCACTTCTTAGGCCCTAACTATTCGATCTGGTGAAACAACGACCTGGGGTGAAGCCTAGCTTGCCCGGAACGTAGAAATGACCATAACTTTCACACTGGTTGCAATTATTCGTTTTATACGATGGAAAAGCTGTTGTATTTATATAGTACTTTATGCTTCTGGCGTTGACTCCATAGGCCGTAACTTTTCGATCTGGTGGAGCAACGCCCTGGAGTGAAGCCTAGGTTGCACGGAACGTAGAATTGGCCATCACTTTCAAACTGGTTGCAATTATTCCTGTTATATGATGGAAACACTGTTGTATTTTTATTGCATTTTATGCTTCGGGCGTTGACTTCTAAGGCCCTAACTATTCGATCTGGTGGAGCACCGCCCTAGAGTGAAGCCTAGGTTGCCCGGAACGTAGAAATGACCATCACTTTCAAACTGGTTGCAATTATTCCTGTTATATGATGGAAAAACTGTTGCATTTTATTGCATTTTATGTTTCGGGCATTGACTTCTAAGGTCCTAACCATTCAATCTGTTGGAGCAACGCTCTAGGGTGAAGCCTAGGTTGCGCGGAAAGTAGAAATGACAATAACTTTCACACTGGGTGCAATTATTCGTTTTATACGATGGAAAAGCTGTTGCATCTTTATTGTATTTTATGCTTCTGTCGTTGACGTCTAAGGCCGTAGCTATTAGATGTGGTGGAGCAACGCACTAGAGTGACGCCTAGGTTGCCCGGAACGTGGAATGACCATTACTTTCGCAATGTTTGCAATTATTCATTTTATACGAGTGAAAAGCTGTTGTACTTATATTGTATTTTATGCTTCTGGCGTTGACTTCTAAGGCCCTAACTATTCGACATGGTGGAGCAACGCCCTAGAGTGAAGCCTAGGTTGCCCGGAACGTAGAAATGACCGTCACTTTCAAACTGGTTGCAATTAATCCTTTTATACGATGGAAAAACTGTTGTATTTTTATTGCATTTTATGCTTCGGGCATTAACTTATAAGGCCCTAACTATTCAATCTGTAAGAGCAACGCCCTAAGGTGTAGCCTAGGTTGCCCGTAAAGTAGAAATGACCCTAGCTTTCATACTGGTTGCAATTATTCGTTTTGTAGAATGGAAAAACTGTTGTATTTATATTGTATTTTGTGCTTCTGGCGTTCACTTCTTAGGCTCTAACTATTCGATCTGGTGGAGTAACGCCCTATGGCGAAGCCTAGGTTGCCTGGAACGTCCAAATGACCATCACTTTCACACGGGTTGCAATTATTCCTGTTAGAGGACGGAAAGACTGTTGTATTTTTATTGTATTTTATGCTTCAGGCGTTGACTTCTGAGGCCGTTGCTATTCGATGTAGTGGAAGAACGCCATAGAGTGAAGCCTAGGTTGCCCGGAACGTAGAAATGACCATAACTTTCACACTGGTTGCTATTATTCGTTTTATACGTTGGAAAAACTGTTGTATTTATATTGTATTTTATGCTTCTGGCGTTGACTTCTGAGGCACTAACTATTCAATCTGTTGAAGCAACGCCCTAGGGTGAAGTCTAGGTTGCCCGGAAAGTAGACATGACCATAACTTTCACACTGGATGCTATTATTCGTTCTATAGGATGGAAAAACTGTTATATTTATATTGTATCTTATGCTTCTGGCGTTGACTTCTTAGGCCCTAACAATTCGATCTGGTGGAACAACGCCCTAGAGTGAAGCCTAGGTTGCCTGGAACGTACAAATGACCTTCACTTCCACACGGGTTGCAATTATTCCTGTTATAGGATGGAAAGACTGTTGTATTTTTATTGTACTTTATGCTTCAGGCGTTGACTTCTGAGGCCGTAGCTATTCGATGTGGTGGATCAACGCTGTAGAGTGTAGCCTAGGTTGCTCGGAATGTAGAAATGACCATAACATTCACACTGGTTGAAATTTTTCGTTTTATACGATGGAAAAACTGTTATATTTATATTGTATTTTATGCTTCTGGCGTTGACTTCTAAGGCACTAACTATTCGATCTGGTGGAGCAACGCCCTAGAGTAAAGCCTAGGTTGCCCGGAACGTAGAAGTGACCATCACTTTCAAACTGGTTGCAATTATTCCTGTTATATGATGGAAACACTGTTGTATTTTTATTGCATTTTATGCTTCGGGCGTTGACTTCTAAGGCCCTAACTATTCAATCTGTTGGAGCAACGTCCTAGGGTGAAGCCTAGGTTGCTCGGAAAGTAGAAATGACCATAAGTTTCGTACTGGTTGCAATTATTCGTTTTATGCAATGGAAAAACTGTTGTATTTTTATTGTATTTTATGCTTCTGGCGTTGACTTCTAATGCCCTAGCTATTCGATCTAGTGGAGCAACGACCTAGAGTGAAGCCTAGGTTGCCCGGAAAGGAGAAATGACCATCACTTTCAAACTGGTTGCAATTAATCCTGTTATGCGATGGAAAAACTGTTGTATTTTTATTGCATTTTATGCTTCTGGCGTTCACTTCTTAGGCCCCAACTATTCGATCTGGTGGAACAACGGCCTAGGGTGAAGCCTAGGTTGCCCGGAACGTAGAAATGACCATAACTTTCACACTGGTTGCAATTATTCTTTTTATACGATGGAAAAGCTTTTGTATTTATATCGTATTTTATGCTTCTGGCGTTGACTTCTTAGGCCGCAACTATTCGATCTGGTGGAGCAACGCCCTGGAGTGAAGCCTAGGTTGCGCGGAACGTGGAATTGGCCTTCACTTTCAAACTGGTTGCAATTATTCGTTTTACATGATGGAAGAACTGTTGTATTTATATTGTATTTTATGCTGCTGGTGTTCACTTCTTAGGTCCTAGCTATTCGATCTGGTGGAACAACGACCTGGGGTGAAGCCAAGGTTGCCCGGAACGTAGAAATGACCATAACTTTTACACTGGTTGCTATTATTCGTTTTATACAATGGAAAAACTGTTATATTTATATTGTATTTTATGCTTCTGGCGTTGCCTTCTTAGGCCCTAACTGTTCGATCTGGTGGAACAACGCCCTAGAGTGAGGCCTAGGTTACCGGCAACGTAGAAATGACCAGTACTTTCACACTGTTTGCAGTTATTCCTGCTATACGATGGAAAAACTGTTGCATCTTTATTGAATTTTATGCTTCTGGAGTTGACTTCTAAGGCCCTAACTATTCTATCTGGTGGATCAACGCCCTAGAGTGAAGCCTAGGTTGCTAGGAATGTAGAAATGACCATAACATTCACATTGGTTGAAATTATTCGTTTTATACGATGGAAAAACTGTTATATTTATATTGTATTTTACGCTTCTGGCGTTGACTTCTAAGGTCCTAACTATTCAATCTGTTGGAGCAACGCCCTAGGGTGAAGCCTAGGTTGCGCGGAAAGTAGAAATGACAATAACTTTCACACTGGGTGCAATTATTCGTTTTATACGATGGAAAAGCTGTTGCATCTTTATTGTATTTTATGCTTCTGTCGTTGACGTCTAAGGCCGTAGCTATTAGATGTGGTGGAGCAACGCACTAGAGTGACGCCTAGGTTGCCCGGAACGTAGAAATGACCATCACTTTCACACGGGTTGCAATTATTCCTGTTATAGGATGGAAAGACTGTTGTATTTTTATTGTATTTTATGCTTCAGGCGTTGACTTCTGAGGCCGTAGCTATTCGATGTGGTGGAAGAACGCCATAGAGTGAAAGCCTATGTTGCCCGGAACGTAGAAATAACCATAACTTTCATACTGGTTGCAATTATTCGTTTAATTTGATGGAAGAACTGTTGTACTTATATTGTATTTTATGCTGCTGGCGTTCACTTCTTAGGCCCTAACTGTTCGATCTGGTGGAACAACGACCTGGGGTGAAGCCTAGGTTGCCCGGAACCTAGAAATGACCATAGCATTCATACTGGTTGCAATTATTCGTTTTGTATGATGGAAAAACTGTTGTATTTATATTGTATTTTATGCATCTGGTGTTCACTTCTTAGGCCCTAACTATTCGATCTGGTGGAACAACGCCCTATGGTGAAGCCTAGGTTGAGCGGAACGTAGAAATGACCATAACTTTCACACCGGTAGCAATTATTCGTTTTACACGATGGAAAAACTGTTCTATTTATTTTGTATTTTATGCATCGGGCGTTGACTTCTAAGGCCCTAACTATTCAATCTGTTGGAGCAACGCCCTAGGGTGAAGCCTAGGTTGCCCGGAAAGTAGAAATGACGATAACTTTCACACTGGTTGCTATTATTCGTTGTATACGATGGAAAAACTGTTATATTTATATAGTATTTTATGCTTCGGGCGTTGACTTCTAAGGCCCTAGCTGTTTGATCTGGTGGAGCAACGCCCTAGAGTGAAGCCTAGGTTGCCCGGAGCGTAGAAATGTCTATAACTTTCACACTGGTTGCTTTTATTCGTTTTATACAATGGAAAAACTGTTCTATTTATTTTGTATTTTATGCTTCGAGCGTTGACTTCTAAGGCCCTAACTGTTTGATCTGGTGGAGCAACGCCCTAGAGTGAAGCCTAGGTTGCCCGGAACGTAGAAGTGACCATCACTTTCACACGGGTTGCAATTATTCCTGTTATAGGACGGAAAGACTGTTGTATTTTTATTGTATGTTATGCTTCAGGCGTTGACTTCTGAGGCCGTTGCCATTCGATGTAGTGGAAGAACGCCATAGAGTGAAGCCTAGGTTGCCCGGAACGTAGAAATGACCATAACTTTCATACTGGTTGCAATTATTCGTTTTATACTATGGAAAAACTGTTGTATCTAAATTGTATATTATGCTTCTGCCGTTGACTTCTAAGGCACTAACTATTCGATCTGGTCGAGCAACGCCCTGGAGTGAAGCCTAGGTTGCCCGGAACGTAGAAATGACCATCACTTTCAAACTGGTTGCAATTATTCCTGTTATATGATGGAAAAACTGTTGTACTTATATTGTATTTTATGCTTCGGGCGTTGACTGCTAAGGCCCTAACTATTCAATCTGTCGGATCAACGCCCTAGAGTGACGCCTAGGCTGCTTGGAATGTAGAAATGACCATAACATTCACACTGGTTGAAATTATTCGGTTAATACGATGGAAAAGCTGTTGCATCTTCATTGTATTTTATGATTCTGGCGTTGACTTCTAAGGCCCTAACCATTCGATCTGGTGGAGCAACGCCCTAGAGTGAAGCCTAGGTTGCCCGGAACGTAGAAATGACCATCACTTTCAAACTGGTTGCAATTATTCGTTTTATACGATGGAAAAACTGTTGTATTTATTTCGTATCTTATGCTTCTGGCGTCGTCTTCTTAGGCCCTAACAATTCGATCTGGTGGAACAACGCCCTAGAGTGAAGCCTAGGTTGCCTGGAACGTACAAATGACCATCACTTTCACACGGGTTTCAATTATTCCTGTTATAGGATGGAAAGACTGTTGTATTTTTATTGTATTTTATGCTTCAGGCGTTGACTTCTGAGGCCGTAGCTATTTGATGTGGTGGAAGAACGCCATAGAGTGAAGCCTAGGTTGCCCGGAAAGTAGAAATGACGTTATCTTTCATACTGGTTGCCATTATTCGTTTTATACGATGGAAAAACTGTTGTATTTATATTGTATTTTATGCTTCTGGCGTTGACTTCTAAGGCACTAACTATTCGATCTGGTGGAGCAACGCCATAGAGTGAAGCCTAAGTTGCCCGGAACGTAGCAATTACCATCACCTCCAAACTGGTTGCAAATATTCCTGTTATATGATGGAAAAACTGTTGTATTTTTATTGCATTTTATGCTTCGGGCATTGACTTCTAAGGCCCTAACTATTCAATCTGTTGGAGCAACGGCCTAGGGTGAAGCCTAGGTTGCTCGAAAAGCAGAAATGACCTTAAGTTTCATACTGGTTGCAATTATTCGTTTTATACAATGGAAAAACTGTTCTATTTATTTTGTATTTTATGCTTCGGGCGTTGACTTCTAAGGCCCTAACTGTTTGATCTGGTGGAGCAACGCCCTAGGCGTGAAGCCTAGGTTGCCCGGAACGTAGAAGTGACCATAACTTTCACACTGGTTGCTATTATTCGTTCTATATGATGGAAAAACTGTTACATTTATATTGTATCTTATGCTTCTGGCGTTGACTTCTTAGGCCCTAACAATTCGATCTGGTGGAACAACGCCCTAGAGTGATGACTAGGTTGCCTGTAGCGTACAAATGACCATCACATTCACAAGGGTTGCAATTATTCCTGTTATATGATGTAAAGACTGTTGTATTTTTATTGTATTTTATGCTTCAGGCGTTGTCTTCTGAGGCCGCAGCTATTCGATGTGGTGGAAGAACGCCATAGAATGAAGCCTAGATTGCCCGGAACGAAGAAATGACCATAACTTTCATACTGGTTGCAATTATTCGTTTTATATGATGGAAGAACTGTTGTATTTATATTGTATTTTATGCTGCTGGCGTTCACTTCTTAGGCCCTAACTATTCGATCTGTTGGAACAACGCCCTGGGGTGAAGCCTAGGTTGTCGGAACGTAGAATTGTCCATCACTTTCAAACTGGTTGCAATTATTCCTGTTATATGATGGAAACACTGTTGTATTTTTATTGCATTTTATGCTTCGGGCGTTGACTTCTAAGGCCCTAACTATTCAATCTGTTGGAGCAACGGCCTAGGGTGAAGCCTAGGTTTCCCGGAACGTAGAAATGACCATAACTTTCACACTGGTTGCAATTATTCTTTTTATACAATGGAAAAGCTTTTGTATTTATATCGTATTTTATGCTTCTGGCGTTGACTTCTTAGGCCGCAACTGTTCGATCTGGTGGAGCAACGCCCTGGAGTGAAGCCTAAGTTGCCCGGAACGTAGCAATTACCATCACTTTCAAACTGGCTGCAAATATTCCTGTTATATGATGGAAAAACTATTGTATTTTTATTGCATTTTATGCTTCGGGCGTTGACTTCTAAGGCCCTAACTATTCAATCTGTTGGAGCAACGGCCTAGGGTGAAGCCTAGGTTGCCCGGAGAGTAGAAATGACCATAAGTTTCATACTGGTTGCAATTATTCGTTTTATGCAATGGAAAAACTGTTGTATTTATATTGTATTTTATGCTTCTGGCGTTGACTTCTAAGGCCCTAGCTATTCGATCTAGTGGAGCAACGACCTAGAGTGAAGCCTAGGTTGCCCGGAAAGGAGAAATGACCATCACTTTCAAACTGGTTGCAATTAATCCTGTTATGCGATGGAAAAACTGTTGTATATTTATTGCATTTTATGCTTCTGGCGTTCACTTCTTAGGCCCTAACTATTCGATCTGGTGGAACAACGCCCTATGGTGAAGCCTAGGTTGCCCGGAACGTAGAAATGACAATCGCTTTCAAACTGGTTGCAATTAATCCTTTTATGCGATGGAAAAACTGTTCTATTTATTTTGTATTTTATGCTTCGGGCGTTGACTTCTAAGGCCCTAACTGTTTGATCTGGTGGAGCAACGCCCTAGGCGTGAAGCCTAGGTTGCCCGGAACGTAGAAGTGACCATAACTTTCACACTGGTTGCTATTATTCGTTCTATATGATGGAAAAACTGTTACATTTATATTGTATCTTATGCTTCTGGCGTTGACTTCTTAGGCCCTAACAATTCGATCTGGTGGAACAACGCCCTAGAGTGATGACTAGGTTGCCTGTAGCGTACAAATGACCATCACATTCACAAGGGTTGCAATTATTCCTGTTATATGATGTAAAGACTGTTGTATTTTTATTGTATTTTATGCTTCAGGCGTTGTCTTCTGAGGCCGCAGCTATTCGATGTGGTGGAGGAACGCCATAGAATGAAGCCTAGATTGCCCGGAACGAAGAAATGACCATAACTTTCATACTGGTTGCAATTATTCGTTTTATATGATGGAAGAACTGTTGTATTTATATTGTATTTTATGCTGCTGGCGTTCACTTCTTAGGCCCTAACTATTCGATCTGTTGGAACAACGCCCTGGGGTGAAGCCTAGGTTGTCGGAACGTAGAATTGTCCATCACTTTCAAACTGGTTGCAATTATTCCTGTTATATGATGGAAACACTGTTGTATTTTTATTGCATTTTATGCTTCGGGCGTTGACTTCTAAGGCCCTAACTATTCAATCTGTTGGAGCAACGGCCTAGGGTGAAGCCTAGGTTTCCCGGAACGTAGAAATGACCATAACTTTCACACTGGTTGCAATTATTCTTTTTATACAATGGAAAAGCTTTTGTATTTATATCGTATTTTATGCTTCTGGCGTTGACTTCTTAGGCCGCAACTGTTCGATCTGGTGGAGCAACGCCCTGGAGTGAAGCCTAAGTTGCCCGGAACGTAGCAATTACCATCACTTTCAAACTGGCTGCAAATATTCCTGTTATATGATGGAAAAACTATTGTATTTTTATTGCATTTTATGCTTCGGGCGTTGACTTCTAAGGCCCTAACTATTCAATCTGTTGGAGCAACGGCCTAGGGTGAAGCCTAGGTTGCCCGGAAAGTAGAAATGACCATAAGTTTCATACTGGTTGCAATTATTCGTTTTATGCAATGGAAAAACTGTTGTATTTATATTGTATTTTATGCTTCTGGCGTTGACTTCTAAGGCCCTAGCTATTCGATCTAGTGGAGCAACGACCTAGAGTGAAGCCTAGGTTGCCCGGAAAGGAGAAATGACCATCACTTTCAAACTGGTTGCAATTAATCCTGTTATGCGATGGAAAAACTGTTGTATATTTATTGCATTTTATGCTTCTGGCGTTCACTTCTTAGGCCCTAACTATTCGATCTGGTGGAACATCGCCCTATGGTGAAGCCTAGGTTGCCCGGAACGTAGAAATGACAATCGCTTTCAAACTGGTTGCAATTAATCCTTTTATGCGATGGAAAAACTGTTCTATTTATTTTGTATTTTATGCTTCGGGCGTTGACTTCTAAGGCAATAGCTATTTGATCTGGTGGAGCAACGCCCTAGAGTAAAGCCTAGGTTGCCCGGAACGTAGAAGTGACCATCACTTTCAAACTGGTTGCAATTAATCCTTTTATACGATGGAAAAACTGTTCTATTTATTTAGTATTTTATGCTTCGGGCGTTGACTTCTAAGGTCCTACCTGTTTGATCTGGTGGAGCAACGCCCTAGAGTGAAGCCTAGGTTGCCCGGAACGTAGAAATGACCATAACTTTCACACTGGTTGCTATTACTCGTTTTATACGATGGAAATGCTGTTGTATTTATACCGTATTTTATGCTTCTGGCGTTGACTTCTTATGCCCTAACCATTCCATCTGGTGGAACAACGCCCTAGGGTGAAGCCTAAGTTGCCCGGAACGGAGAAATGACCATCACTTTCAAACTGGTTGCAATTAATCCTTTTATACGATGGAAAAAGTGTTCTATTTATTTCGTATTTTATACTTCGGGCGTTGACTTCTAAGGCCCTAACTATTCCATCTGGTGGAACAACGACCTAGGGTGAAGCCTAGGCTTCCCGGAACGTAGAAATGACCATAACTTTCACGCCGGTAGAAATTATACGTTTTATACAATGGAAAAACTGTTCTATTTATTTTGTATTTTATGCTTCGGGCGTTGACTTCTAAGGCCCTAGCTATTTGATTTGGTGGTGCAACGACCTAGAGTAAAGCCTGGGTTGCCCGGAACGTAGAAGTGACCATCACTTTTACACCGGTTTCAATTAATCCTTTTATACGATGGAAAAACTGATGTATTTTTATTGCATTTTATGCTTCCGGCGTTGACTTCTAAGGCCCTAACTATTCAATCTGTTGGAGCAATGCCCTAGTGTGCAGCCTAGGTTGTCCGGAACGTAGAAATGACGTTAACTTTCGTACTGGTTGCAATTACTCGTTTTATACGATTGAAAAACTGTTGTATTTATATTGCATTTTATGCTTCCGGCGTTGACTTCTAAGGCCCTAACTATTCAATCTGTTGGAGCAACGCCCTAGGGTGAAGCCTAGGTTTCCCGGAACGTAGAAATGACGTTATCTTTCATACTGGTTACAATTATTCGTTTTATACGATGGAAGAACTGTTGTATATATATTGTATTTTATGCTTCTGGCGTTGACTTCTAAGGCACTAACTATTCGATCTGGTGGAGCAACGCCCTAGAGTGAAGCATAAGTTGCCCGGAACGTAGCAATTACCATCACTTTCAAACTGGCTGCAAATATTCCTGTTATATGACGGAAAAACTATTGTATTTTTATTGCATTTTATGCTTCGGGCATTGACTTCTAAGGCCCTAACTATTCCATCTGGTGGAACAACGCCCTAGGGTGAAGCCTAGGTTGCCCGGAACGTAGAAATGGAAATAACTTTCACACCGGTAGCAATTAGTCGTTTTATACGATGGAAAAACAGTTCTATTTATTTTGTATTTTATGCTTCGGCCGTTGACTTCTAAGGCACTAACTATTGGATCTGTTGGAGCAACGCCCTAGGGTGAAGACTAGGTTGCCCGGAACGTAGAAATGACCATAACTTTCACACCGGTTGCTATTATTCGTTTTATACGATGGAAAAACTGTTATATATATATTGTATTTTATGCTTCTGGCGCTGACTTCTTAGGCCCTAACTATTCGATCTGGTGGAACAACGCCGTAGATTGAAGCCTAGGTTGCCCGGAACGTAGAAATGCCCATAACTTTCACACAGGTTGCTATTATTCGTTTTATACGATGGAAAAGCTGTTGTATTTATACCGTATTTTATGCTTCTGGCGTTGACTTCTTATGCCCTAACTATTCCATCTGGTGGAACAGCGCCCTAGGGTGAAGCCTAGGTTGCCCGGAACGTAGAAATGACCATCACTTTCAAACTGGTTGCAATTAATCCTTTTATACGATGGAAAAACTGTTGCATTTTTATTGCATTTTATGGTTCCGGCGTTGACTTCTAAGGCCTTAACTATTCAATCTGTTGGAGCGACGCCCTAGGGTGAAGCCTAGGTTGCTCGGAACGTAGAATGGACGTTAACTTTCATACTGGTTGCAATTACTCGTTTTATACGATTGAAAAACTGTTGTATTTATATTGTATTTTATGCTTCTGGCGTTGACTTCTTATGCCCTAACTATTCCATCTGGTGGAACAACGCCCTATGGTGAAGCCTAGGTTGCCCGGAACGTAGAAATGACCATAACTTTCACACCGGTAGCAATTATTCGTTTTATACGATGGAAATACTGTTGTGTTTATATTGTATTTTATGCTTCTGGCGTTGACTTCTGTGGCCGTAGCTATTCGATGTGGTGGAAGAACGCCATAGAGTGAAGCCTGGGTTGCCCGGAACGTAGAAATGACCATAACTTTCATACTGGTTGCAATTATTCGTTTTATATGATGGAAGAACTGTTGTATTTATATTGCATTTTATGCTGCTGGCGTTCACTTCTTAGGCCCTAACTATTCGATCTGGTGAAACAACGACCTGGGGTGAAGCCTAGGTTGCCCGGAACGTAGAAATGACCATAACTTTCACACTGGTTGCAATTATTCGTTTTATACGATGGAAAAGCTGTTGTATTTATATAGTACTTTATGCTTCTGGCGTTGACTCCATAGGCCGTAACTTTTCGATCTGGTGGAGCAACGCCCTGGAGTGAAGCCTAGGTTGCACGGAACGTAGAATTGGCCATCACTTTCAAACTGGTTGCAATTATTCCTGTTATATGATGGAAACACTGTTGTATTTTTATTGCATTTTATGCTTCGGGCGTTGACTTCTAAGGCCCTAACTATTCGATCTGGTGGAGCACCGCCCTAGAGTGAAGCCTAGGTTGCCCGGAACGTAGAAATGACCATCACTTTCAAACTGGTTGCAATTATTCCTGTTATATGATGGAAAAACTGTTGCATTTTTATTGCATTTTATGTTTCGGGCATTGACTTCTAAGGTCCTAACCATTCAATCTGTTGGAGCAACGCTCTAGGGTGAAGCCTAGGTTGCGCGGAAAGTAGAAATGACAATAACTTTCACACTGGGTGCAATTATTCGTTTTATACGATGGAAAAGCTGTTGCATCTTTATTGTATTTTATGCTTCTGTCGTTGACGTCTAAGGCCGTAGCTATTAGATGTGGTGGAGCAACGCACTAGAGTGACGCCTAGGTTGCCCGGAACGTGGAATGACCATTACTTTCGCAATGTTTGCAATTATTCATTTTATACGAGTGAAAAACTGTTGTACTTATATTGTATTTTATGCTTCTGGCGTTGACTTCTAAGGCCCTAACTATTCGACATGGTGGAGCAACGCCCTAGAGTGAAGCCTAGGTTGCCCGGAACGTAGAAATGACCGTCACTTTCAAACTGGTTGCAATTAATCCTTTTATACGATGGAAAAACTGTTGTATTTTTATTGCATTTTATGCTTCGGGCATTAACTTATAAGGCCCTAACTATTCAATCTGTAAGAGCAACGCCCTAAGGTGTAGCCTAGGTTGCCCGTAAAGTAGAAATGACCCTAGCTTTCATACTGGTTGCAATTATTCGTTTTGTAGAATGGAAAAACTGTTGTATTTATATTGTATTTTGTGCTTCTGGCGTTCACTTCTTAGGCTCTAACTATTCGATCTGGTGGAGTAACGCCCTATGGCGAAGCCTAGGTTGACCAGAACGTAGAAATGACCATAATTTTCACACCGGTAGCAATTATTCGTTTTACACGATGGAAAAACTGTTTTATTTATTTTGTATTTTATGTATCGGGCGTTGACTTCTAAGGCACTAACTACTCAATCCGTTGGGGCAACGCCCTAGGGTGAAGCCTAGGTTGCCCGGAAAGTAGAAATGACGTTAACTTTCACACTGGTTGCTATTATTCGTTCTATACGTTGGAAAAACTGTTATATTTATATTGTATTTTATGCTTCGGGCGTTGACTTCTAAGGCCCTAGGTGTTTGATCTGGTGGATCAACGCCCTAGAGTGAAGCCTAGGTTGCCCGGAACGTAGAAATGACCATAACTCTCACACTGGTTGCTATTATTCGTTTTATACAATGGAAAAACTGTTCTATTTATTTTGTATTTTATGCTTCGGGCGTTGACTTCTAAGGCCCTAACTGTTTTATCTGGTGGAGCAACGCCCTAGAGTGAAGCCTAGGTTGCCCGGAACGTAGAAGTGACCATAACTTTCACACTGGTTGCTATTATTCGTTCTATACGATGGAAAAACTGTTGTATTTATATTGTATTTTATGCTTCTGGCGTTGTCTTCTGAGGCACTAACTATTCAATCTGTTGAAGCAACGCCCTAGGGTGAAGTCTAGGTTGCCCGGAAAGTAGACATGACCATAACTTTCACACTGGATGCTATTATTCGTTCTATAGGATGGAAAAACTGTTATATTTATATTGTATCTTATGCTTCTGGCGTTGACTTCTTAGGCCCTAACAATTCGATCTGGTGGAACAACGCCCTAGAGTGAAGCCTAGGTTGCCTGGAACGTACAAATGACCTTCACTTCCACACGGGTTGCAATTATTCCTGTTATAGGATGGAAAGACTGTTGTATTTTTATTGTACTTTATGCTTCAGGCGTTGACTTCTGAGGCCGTAGCTATTCGACGTGGTGGATCAACGCTGTAGAGTGTAGCCTAGGTTGCTCGGAATGTAGAAATGACCATAACATTCACACTGGTTGAAATTTTTCGTTTTATACGATGGAAAAACTGTTATATTTATATTGTATTTTATGCTTCTGGCGTTGACTTCTAAGGCACTAACTATTCGATCTGGTGGAGCAACGCCCTAGAGTAAAGCCTAGGTTGCCCGGAACGTAGAAGTGACCATCACTTTCAAACTGGTTGCAATTATTCCTGTTATATGATGGAAACACTGTTGTATTTTTATTGCATTTTATGCTTCGGGCGTTGACTTCTAAGGCCCTAACTATTCGATCTGGTGGAGCACCGCCCTAGAGTGAAGCCTAGGTTGCCCGGAACGTAGAAATGACCATCACTTTCAAACTGGTTGCAATTATTCCTGTTATATGATGGAAAAACTGTTGCATTTTTATTGCATTTTATGTTTCGGGCATTGACTTCTAAGGTCCTAACCATTCAATCTGTTGGAGCAACGCTCTAGGGTGAAGCCTAGGTTGCGCGGAAAGTAGAAATGACAATAACTTTCACACTGGGTGCAATTATTCGTTTTATACGATGGAAAAGCTGTTGCATCTTTATTGTATTTTATGCTTCTGTCGTTGACGTCTAAGGCCGTAGCTATTAGATGTGGTGGAGCAACGCACTAGAGTGACGCCTAGGTTGCCCGGAACGTGGAATGACCATTACTTTCGCAATGTTTGCAATTATTCATTTTATACGAGTGAAAAACTGTTGTACTTATATTGTATTTTATGCTTCTGGCGTTGACTTCTAAGGCCCTAACTATTCGACATGGTGGAGCAACGCCCTAGAGTGAAGCCTAGGTTGCCCGGAACGTAGAAATGACCGTCACTTTCAAACTGGTTGCAATTAATCCTTTTATACGATGGAAAAACTGTTGTATTTTTATTGCATTTTATGCTTCGGGCATTAACTTATAAGGCCCTAACTATTCAATCTGTAAGAGCAACGCCCTAAGGTGTAGCCTAGGTTGCCCGTAAAGTAGAAATGACCCTAGCTTTCATACTGGTTGCAATTATTCGTTTTGTAGAATGGAAAAACTGTTGTATTTATATTGTATTTTGTGCTTCTGGCGTTCACTTCTTAGGCTCTAACTATTCGATCTGGTGGAGTAACGCCCTATGGCGAAGCCTAGGTTGACCAGAACGTAGAAATGACCATAATTTTCACACCGGTAGCAATTATTCGTTTTACACGATGGAAAAACTGTTTTATTTATTTTGTATTTTATGTATCGGGCGTTGACTTCTAAGGCACTAACTACTCAATCCGTTGGGGCAACGCCCTAGGGTGAAGCCTAGGTTGCCCGGAAAGTAGAAATGACGTTAACTTTCACACTGGTTGCTATTATTCGTTCTATACGTTGGAAAAACTGTTATATTTATATTGTATTTTATGCTTCGGGCGTTGACTTCTAAGGCCCTAGGTGTTTGATCTGGTGGATCAACGCCCTAGAGTGAAGCCTAGGTTGCCCGGAACGTAGAAATGACCATAACTCTCACACTGGTTGCTATTATTCGTTTTATACAATGGAAAAACTGTTCTATTTATTTTGTATTTTATGCTTCGGGCGTTGACTTCTAAGGCCCTAACTGTTTTATCTGGTGGAGCAACGCCCTAGAGTGAAGCCTAGGTTGCCCGGAACGTAGAAGTGACCATAACTTTCACACTGGTTGCTATTATTCGTTCTATACGATGGAAAAACTGTTGTATTTATATTGTATTTTATGCTTCTGGCGTTGTCTTCTGAGGCACTAACTATTCAATCTGTTGAAGCAACGCCCTAGGGTGAAGTCTAGGTTGCCCGGAAAGTAGACATGACCATAACTTTCACACTGGATGCTATTATTCGTTCTATAGGATGGAAAAACTGTTATATTTATATTGTATCTTATGCTTCTGGCGTTGACTTCTTAGGCCCTAACAATTCGATCTGGTGGAACAACGCCCTAGAGTGAAGCCTAGGTTGCCTGGAACGTACAAATGACCTTCACTTCCACACGGGTTGCAATTATTCCTGTTATAGGATGGAAAGACTGTTGTATTTTTATTGTACTTTATGCTTCAGGCGTTGACTTCTGAGGCCGTAGCTATTCGATGTGGTGGATCAACGCTGTAGAGTGTAGCCTAGGTTGCTCGGAATGTAGAAATGACCATAACATTCACACTGGTTGAAATTTTTCGTTTTATACGATGGAAAAACTGTTATATTTATATTGTATTTTATGCTTCTGGCGTTGACTTCTAAGGCACTAACTATTCGATCTGGTGGACCAACGCCCTAGAGTAAAGCCTAGGTTGCCCGGAACGTAGAAGTGACCATCACTTTCAAACTGGTTGCAATTATTCCTGTTATATGATGGAAACACTGTTGTATTTTTATTGCATTTTATGCTTCGGGCGTTGACTTCTAAGGCCCTAACTATTCGATCTGGTGGAGCACCGCCCTAGAGTGAAGCCTAGGTTGCCCGGAACGTAGAAATGACCATCACTTTCAAACTGGTTGCAATTATTCCTGTTATATGATGGAAAAACTGTTGCATTTTTATTGCATTTTATGTTTCGGGCATTGACTTCTAAGGTCCTAACCATTCAATCTGTTGGAGCAACGCTCTAGGGTGAAGCCTAGGTTGCGCGGAAAGTAGAAATGACAATAACTTTCACACTGGGTGCAATTATTCGTTTTATACGATGGAAAAGCTGTTGCATCTTTATTGTATTTTATGCTTCTGTCGTTGACGTCTAAGGCCGTAGCTATTAGATGTGGTGGAGCAACGCACTAGAGTGACGCCTAGGTTGCCCGGAACGTGGAATGACCATTACTTTCGCAATGCTGGCAATTATTCATTTTATACGATGGAAAAACTGTTGTACTTATATTGTATTTTATGCTTCTGGCGTTGACTTCTAAGGCCCTAACTATTCGACCTGGTGGAGCAACGCCCTAGAGTGAAGCCTAGGTTGCCCGGAACGTAGAAATGACCGTCACTTTCAAACTGGTTGCAATTAATCCTTTTATACGATGGAAAAACTGTTGTATTTTTATTGCATTTTATGCTTCGGGCATTAACTTATAAGGCCCTAACTATTCAATCTGTAAGAGCAACGCCCTAGGGTGTAGCCTAGGTTGCCCGTAAAGTAGAAATGACCCTAGCTTTCATACTGGTTGCAACTATTCGTTTTGTATAATGGAAAAACTGTTGTATTTATATTGTATTTTGTGCTTCTGGGGTTCACTTCTTAGGTTCTAACTATTCCATCTGGTGGAGTAACGCCCTATGGCGAAGCCTAGGTTGACCGGAACGTAGAAATGACCATAATTTTCACACCGGTAGCAATTATTCGTTTTACACGATGGAAAAACTGTTTTATTTATTTTGTATTTTATGTATCGGGCGTTGACTTCTAAGGCACTAACTACTCAATCTGTTGGAGCAACGCCCTAGGGTGAAGCCTAGGTTGCCCTGAACGTAGAAATGACCATAACTCTCACACTGGTTGCTATTATTCGTTTTATACAATGGAAAAACTGTTCTATTTATTTTGTATTTTATGCTTCGGGCGTTGACTTTTAAGGCCCCAACTGTTTTATCTGGTGGAGCAACGCCCTAGAGTGATGCCTAGGTTGCCCGGAACGTGGAAGTGACCATAACTTTCACACTGGTTGCTATTATTCGTTCTATACGATGGAAAAACTGTTATATTTATATTGTATCTTATGCTTCTGGCGTTGACTTCTTATGCCCTAACAATTCGATCTGGTGGAACAACGCCCTAGAGTGAAGCCTAAGTTGGCTGGAACGTCCAAATGACCATCACTTTCACACGGGTTGCAATTATTCCTGTTATAGGACGGAAAGACTGTTGTATTTTTATAGTATTTTATGCTTCAGGCGTTGACTTCTGAGGCCGTTGCTATTCGATGTAGTGGAAGAACGCCATAGAGTGAAGCCTAGGTTGCCCGGAACGTAGAAATGACCATAACTTTCACACTGGTTGCTATTATTCGTTTTATACGTTGGAAAAACTGTTGTATTTATATTGTATTTTATGCTTCTGGCGTTGACTTCTGAGGCACTAACTATTCGATCTGGTGGAGCAACGCCCTAGAGTGAAGCCTAGGTTGCCCGGAACGTAGAAATGACCATCACTTTCAAACTGGTTGCAATTATTCCTGTTATATGATGGAAAAACTGTTGTATTTATATTGTATTTTATGCTTCGGGCGTTGACTGCTAAGGCCCTAACTATTCAATCTGTTGGATCAACGCCCTAGAGTGAAGCCTAGGTTGCTCGGAATGTAGAAATGACCATAACATTCACACTGGATGAAATTATTCGTTTAATACGATGGAAAGGGTGTTGCATCTTCATTGTAGTTTATGATTCTGGCGTTGACTTCTAAGGCCCTAACTACTCGATCTGGTGGAGCAACGCCCTAGAATGAAGCCTAGGTTGCCCGGAACGTAGAAATGACCATCACTTTCAAGCTGGTTGCAATTAATCCTTTTAAACGATGGAAAAACTGTTGTATTTTTATTGCATTTTATGCTTCGGCCATTGAGTTCTAAGGCCCTAACTATTCAATATGTTGGAGCAACGCCCTAGGTTGTAGCCTAGGTTGCCCGGAAAGTAGAAATGACCACAACTTTCATACTGGTTGCAATTACTCGTTTTATATGATAGAAAAACTGTTGTATTTATATTGTATTTTAGGCTTCTGGCGTTCACTTCTTAGGCCCTAACTATTCGATCTGGTGGAACAACGCCCTGGGGTGAAGCCTAGGTTGCCGGAACGTAGAAATGACCATAACTTTCACACTGGTTGCTATTATTCGTCTTATACGATGGAAAAGCTGTTCTATTTATTTTGTATTTTATGCTTCGGGCGTTGACTTCTGAGGCACTAACTATTCGATCTGGTGGAGCAACGCCCTAGTGTGAAGCCTAAGTTGCCCGGAACGTAGCAATTACCATCACTTTCAAACTGGTTGCAAATATTCCTGTTATATGATGGAAAAACTGTTGTGTTTATATTGCATTTTATGCTTCTGGCGTTGACTTCTGTGGCCGTAGCTATTCGATGTGGTGGAAGAACGCCATAGAGTGAAGCCTGGGTTGCCCGGAACGTAGAAATTACCATAACTTTCATACTGGTTGCAATTATTCGTTTTATATGATGGAAGAACTGTTGTATTTATATTGTATTTTATGCTGCTGGCGTTCACTTCTTAGGCCCTAACCATTCGATCTGGTGGAACAACGACCTGGGGTGAAGCCTAGGTTGCCCGGAGCGTAGAAATGACCATAACTTTCACACTGGTTACAATTATTCGTTTTATACGATGGAAAAGCTGTTGTACTTACATCGTATTTTATGCTTCTGGCGTTGACTTCTTAGGCCGTAACTTTTCGATCTGGTGGAGCAACGCCCTGGAGTAAAGCCTAGGTTGCGCGGAACGTAGAATTGGACATCACTTTCAAACTGGTTGCAATTATTCCTGTTATATGATGGAAACACTGTTGTATTTTTATTGCATTTTATGCTTCGGGCGTAGACTTCTAAGGCCCTAACTATTCGATCTGGTGGAGCACCGCCATAGAGTGAAGCCTAGGTTGCCCGGAACGTAGAAATGACCATCACTTTCAAACTGGTTGCAATTATTCCTGTTATATGATGGAAAAACTGTTGTATTTTTATTGCATTTTATGCTTCGGTCATTGACTTCTAAGGTCCTAACTATTCAATCTGTTGGAGCAACGCCCTAGGGTGAAGCCTAGGTTGCGCGGAATGTAGAAATGACCATCACTTCCATACTGGTAGCAATTATTCGTTTTATACGATGGAAAAACTGTTGTGTTTATATTGTATTTTATGCTTCAGGCGTTGACTTCTGAGGCCGTAGCTATTCGATGTGGTGGATCAACGCTCTAGAGTGTAGCCTAGGTTGCTCGGAATGTAGAAATGACCATAACATTCACACTGGTTGAAATTATTCTTCTTATACGATGGAAAAACTGTTATATTTATATTGTATTTTATGCTTCGGGCGTTGACTTCTAATGCCCTATCTATTTGATCTGGTGGAGCATCGCCGTAGAGTGAAGCCTAGGTTGCCCGGAACGTAGAAATGACCATAGCTTTTACACTGGCAGCAATTATTCGTTTTATACAATGGAAAAACCGTTCTATTTATTTTGTATTTTATACATCGGGCGTTGACTTCTAAGGCCCTAACTGTTTGATCTGGCGGAGCATCGCCGTAGAGTGAAGCCTAGGTTGCCCGGAACGTAGAAATGACCATAACTTTCACACTGGTTGCTATTATTCGTTTTATACGATGGAAAAACTGTTATATTTATATTGTATTTAAGCTTCTGGCGTTGACTTCTGAGGCCGTTGCTATTCGATGTGGTGGAAGAACGCCATAGAGTGAAGCCTAGGTAGCCCGGATCGTAGAAATGTCCATATCTTTCACACTGTTTGCAATTTTTCGTTTTATACGATGGAAAAACTGTTTTATTTATTTTGTATTTTATGCTTCGGGCTTTGATTTCTAAGGCCCTAACTATTCGATCTAGTGGAGCAACGCCCTAGAGTGCAGCCTAGGTTGCCCGGAACGTAGAAATGACCATAACTTTCACACTGGTTGATATCATTCGTTTTATATGATGGAAAAACTGTTGTATTTATATTGTATTTTATGCTTCTGGCGTTCACTTCTTAGGCCCTAACTACTCGATCTGGTGGAACAACGGCCTAGGGTGAAGCCTAGGTTGCCGGAACGTAGAAATGACCATAACTTTTACACTGGTAGCAATTATTCTTTTTATACAATGGAAAAACTGTTCTATTTATTTTGTATTTAATGCTTCGGGCGTTGACTTCTAAGGCCATAACTGTTTGATCTGGTAGAGCAACGCCCTAGAGTGAAGCGTAGGTTGCCTGGAACGTAGAAATGCCATCACTTTCACACGGGTTGCAATTATTCCTGTTATAGGATGGAAAGACAGTTGTATTTTTATTGTATTTTATACTTCAGGCGTTGACTTCTGAGGCCGTAGCTATCCGGTGTGGTGGAAGAACGCCATACAGTGAAGCGTAGGTTGCCCGGAACGTAGAAATGACCATAACTTTCACACTGGTTGCAATTATCTGTTTTATACGATGGAAAAGCTGTTGTATTTATATCGTATTTTATGCTTCTCGCGTTGACTTCTTAGGCCCTAACTATTCCGTCTGGTGGAACAACGCCCTAGGGTGAAGCTTAGGTTGCCCGGAACATAGAAATGACCATAGCTTTTACACTGGCAGCAATTATTCGTTTTCTACAATGGAAAAACCGTTCTATTTATTTTGTATTTTATGCTTCGGGCGTTGACTTCTATGGCCCTAACTATTCGATCTGGTGGAGCAACGCCCTAGAGTGCAGCCTAGATTGCCCGGAACGTAGAAATGACCATAACTTTCACACTGTATGCTATCATTCGTTTTATACGATGGAAAAACTGTTGTATTTATATTGTATTTTATGCTTCTGGCGTTCACTTCTTAGGCCCTAACTATTCGATCTGGTGGAACAACGGCCTAGGGTGAAGCCTAGGTTGCCGGAACGTAGAAATGACCATAACTTTTACACTGGTAGCAATCATTCGTTTTATACAATGGAAAAACTGTACTATTTATTTTGTATTTAATGCTTCGGGGGTTGACTTCTAAGGCCCTAACTGTTTGATCTGGTGGAGCAACGCCCTAGAGTGAAGCCTAGGTTGCCTGGAACGTAGAAATGACCATCATTTTCACACGGGTTGCAATTATTCCTGTTATAGGATGGAAAGACTGTTGTATTTTTATTGCATTTTATGCTTCGGTCATTGACTTCTAAGGTCCTAACTATTCAATCTGTTGGAGCAACGCCCTAGAGTGAAGCCTAGGTTGCCCGGTACGTAGAAATGACAATAACTTTCACACTGGGTGCAATTATTCGTTTTATACGATGGAAAAGCTGTTGCATCTTTATTGTATTTTATGCTTCTGTCGTTGACGTCTGAGGCCGTTGCTATTAGATGTGGTGGAGCAACGCACTAGAGTGACGCCTAGGTTGCCCGGAACGTGGAATGACCATTACTTTCGCAATGTTTGCAATTATTCATTTTATACGATGGAAAAACTGTTGTACTTATATTGTATTTTATGCTTCTGGCGTTGACTTCTGAGGCCGTAGCTATTCGATGTGGTGGATCAACGCTCTAGAGTGTAGCCTAGGTTGCTCGGAATGTAGAAATGACCATAACATTCACACTGGTTGAAATTATTCGTTTTATACGATGGAAAAACTGTTATATTTATATTGTATTTTATGCTTCTGGCGTTGATTTCTTAGGCCCTAACTATTCATTCTGGTGGAACAACGCCCTAGAGTGAGGCATAGGTTGCCCGGAACGTAGAAATGACCATCACTTCCATACTGGTAGCAATTATTCGTTTTATACGATGGAAAAACTGTTGTGTTTATATTGTATTTTATGCTTCAGGCGTTGACTTCTGAGGCCGTAGCTATTCGATGTGGTGGATCAACGCTCTAGAGTGTAGCCTAGGTTGCTCGGAATGTAGAAATGACCATAACATTCACACTGGTTGAAATTATTCTTCTTATACGATGGAAAAACTGTTATATTTATATTGTATTTTATGCTTCGGGCGTTGACTTCTAATGCCCTATCTGTTTGATCTGGTGGAGCATCGCCGTAGAGTGAAGCCTAGGTTGCCCGGAACGTAGAAATGACCATAACTTTCACACTGGTAGCAATTATCCGTTTTATACGATGGAAAAACTGTTGTATTTATTTTGTATTTTATGCTTCGAGCGTTGACTTCTAAGGCCCTAACTGTTCGACCTGGTAGAGCGACGGCCTAGTGTGAAGCCTAGGTTGCCCGGTACGTAGAAATGACCATAAGTTTCATACTGGTTGCAATTATTCGTTTTATACGATGGAAAAACTGTTGTATTTATATTGTATTTTATGCTTCTGGCGTTCACTTCATAGGTCCTAACTATTCGATCTGGTGGTACAACGCCCTAGGGTGAAACCTAGGTTGCCCGGAACGTAGAAATGACCATAACTTTTACACTGGCAGCAATTATTGGTTTTATACAATGGAAAAACCGTTCTATTTATTTTGTATTTTATGCTTCGGGCGTTGACTTCTAATGCCCTATCTGTTTGATCTCGTGGAGCATCGCCGTAGAGTGAAGCCTAGGTTGCCCGGAACGTAGAAATGACCATAACTTTCACACTGGTTGTTATTATTCGTTTTATACGAAGGAAAAACTGTTATATTTATATTGTATTTAAGCTTCTGGCGTTGACGCCTGAGGCCGTTGCTATTCGATGTGGTGGAAGAACGCCATAGAGTGAAGCCTAGGTAGCCCGGATCGTAGAAATGTCCATATCTTTCACACTGTTTGCAATTTTTCGTCTTGTACGATGGAAAAACTGTTTTATTTATTTTGTATTTTATGCTTCGGGCGTTGACTTCTATGGCCCTAACTATTCGATCTGGTGGAGCAACGCCCTACAGTGCAGCCTAGATTGCCCGGAACGTAGAAATGACCATAACTTTCACACTGGTTGCTATCATTCGTTTTATATGATGGAAAAACTGTTGTATTTATATTGTATTTTATGCTTCTGGCGTTCACTTCTTAGGCCCTAACTACTCGATCTGGTGGAACAACGGCCTAGGGTGAAGCCTAGGTTGCCGGAACGTAGAAATGACCATAACTTTTAGACTGGTAGCAATTATTCTTTTTATACAATGGAAAAACTGTTCTATTTATTTTGTATTTAATGCTTCGGGCGTTGACTTCTAAGGCCATAACTGTTTGATCTGGTAGAGCAACGCCCTAGAGTGAAGCGTAGGTTGCCTGGAACGTAGAAATGACCATCACTTTCACACGGGTTGCAATTATTCCTGTTATAGGATGGAAAGACAGTTGTATTTTTATTGTATTTTATACTTCAGGCGTTGACTTCTGAGGCCGTAGCTATCCGGTGTGGTGGAAGAACGCCATACAGTGAAGCCTAGGTTGCCCGGAACGTAGAAATGACCATAACTTTCACACTGGTTGCAATTATCTGTTTTATACGATGGAAAAGCTGTTGTATTTATATCGTATTTTATGCTTCTCGCGTTGACTTCTTAGGCCCTAACTATTCCGTCTGGTGGAACAACGCCCTAGGGTGAAGCTTAGGTTGCCCGGAACATAGAAATGACCATAGCTTTTACACTGGCAGCAATTATTCGTTTTCTACAATGGAAAAACCGTTCTATTTATTTTGTATTTTATGCTTCGGGCGTTGACTTCTATGGCCCTAACTATTCGATCTGGTGGAGCAACGCCCTAGAGTGCAGCCTAGATTGCCCGGAACGTAGAAATGACCATAACTTTCACACTGTATGCTATCATTCGTTTTATACGATGGAAAAACTGTTGTATTTATATTGTATTTTATGCTTCTGGCGTTCACTTCTTAGGCCCTAACTATTCGATCTGGTGGAACAACGGCCTAGGGTGAAGCCTAGGTTGCCGGAACGTAGAAATGACCATAACTTTTACACTGGTAGCAATCATTCGTTTTATACAATGGAAAAACTGTACTATTTATTTTGTATTTAATGCTTCGGGGGTTGACTTCTAAGGCCCTAACTGTTTGATCTGGTGGAGCAACGCCCTAGAGTGAAGCCTAGGTTGCCTGGAACGTAGAAATGACCATCATTTTCACACGGGTTGCAATTATTCCTGTTATAGGATGGAAAGACTGTTGTATTTTTATTGTATTTTATACTTCAGGGGTTGACTTCTAAGGCCCTAACTATTCGATCTGGTAGAGCAACGCCCTAGAGTGAAGCCTAGGTTGCCCGGTACGTAGAAATGACCATAAGTTTCATACTGGTTGCAATTATTCGTTTTATACGATGGAAAAACTGTTGTATTTATATTGTATTTTATGCTTCTGGCGTTCACTTCATAGGCCCTAACTATTCGATCTGGTGGTACAACGCCCTAGGGTGAAGCCTAGGTTGCCCGGAACGTAGAAATGACCATAACTTTCACACTGGTAGCAATTATTCGTTTTATACGATGGAAAGACTGTTTTATTTATTTTGTATTTTATGCTTCGGGCGTTGACTTCTATGGCCCTAACTATTCGATCTGGTGGAGCAACGCCCTAGAGTGCAGCCTAGATTGCCCGGAACGTAGAAATGACCATAACTTTCACACTGGTTGCTATCATTCGTTTTATACGATGGAAAAACTGTTGTATTTATATTGTATTTTATGCTTCTGGCGTTCACTTCTTAGGCCCAAACTATTCGATCTGGTGGAACAACGGCCTAGGGTGAAGCCTAGGTTGCCGGAACGTAGAAATGACCATAACTTTTACACTGGTAGCAATTATTCGTTTTATACAATGGAAAAACTGTTCTATTTATTTTGTATTTAATGCTTCGGGCGTTGACTTCTAAGGCCATAACTGTTTGATCTGGTAGAGCAACGCCCTAGAGTGAAGCGTAGGTTGCCTGGAACGTAGAAATGACCATCACTTTCACACGGGTTGCAATTATTCCTGTTATAGGATGGAAAGACAGTTGTATTTTTATTGTATTTTATACTTCAGGCGTTGACTTCTGAGGCCGTAGCTATCCGGTGTGGTGGAAGAACGCCATACAGTGAAGCCTAGGTTGCCCGGAACGTAGAAATGACCATAACTTTCACACTGGTTGCAATTATTTGTTTTATACGATGGAAAAGCTGTTGTATTTATATCGTATTTTATGCTTCTCGCGTTGACTTCTTAGGCCCTAACTATTCCGTCTGGTGGAACAACGCCCTAGGGTGAAGCTTAGGTTGCCCGGAACGTAGAAATGACCATAGCTTTTACACTGGCAGCAATTATTCGTTTTATACAATGGAAAAACCGTTCTATTTATTTTGTATTTTATGCATCGGGCGTTGACTTCTAAGGCCCTAACTGTTTGATCTGGCGGAGCATCGCCGTAGAGTGAAGCCTAGCTTGCCCGGAACGTAGAAATGACTATAACTTTCACACTGGTTGCTATTATTCGTTTTATACGATGGAAAAACTGTTATATTTATATTGTATTTAAGCTTCTGGCGTTGACTTCTGAGGCCGTTGCTATTCGATGTGGTGGAAGAACGCCATAGAGTGAAGCCTAGGTAGCCCGGATCGTAGAAATGTCCATATCTTTCACACTGTTTGCAATTTTTCGTTTTATACGATGGAAAAACTGTTTTATTTATTTTGCATTTTATGCTTCGGGCTTTGACTTCTAAGGCCCTAACTATTCGATCTAGTGGAGCAACGCCCTAGAGTGCAGCCTAGGTTGCCCGGAACGTAGAAATGACCATAACTTTCACACTGGTTGATATCATTCGTTTTATATGATGGAAAAACTGTTGTATTTATATTGTATTTTATGCTTCTGGCGTTCTCTTCTTAGGCACTAACTATTCCATCTGGTGGAACAACGGCCTAGAGTGAAGCCTAGGTTGCCCGGTACGTAGAAATGACCATAAGTTTCATACTGGTTGCAATTATTCGTTTTATACGATGGAAAAACTGTTGTATTTATATTGTATTTTATGCTTCTGGCGTTCACTTCATAGGCCCTAACTATTCGATCTGGTGGTACAACGCCCTAGGGTGAAGCCTAGGTGGCCCAGAAAGTAGAAATGACCATAACTTTCCTACTGGTTGCAATTATTCGTTTTATGCGATGGAAAAACTGTTGTATTTATATTGTATTTTATGCTTCTGGCGTTCACTTCTTAGGCCCTAACTATTCGATCTGGTGGAACAACGGCCTAGGGTGAAGCCTAGGTTGCCGGAACGTAGAAATGACCATAACTTTTACACTGGTAGCAATCATTCGTTTTATACAATGGAAAAACTGTACTATTTATTTTGTATTTAATGCTTCGGGGGTTGACTTCTAAGGCCCTAACTGTTTGATCTGGTGGAGCAACGCCCTAGAGTGAAGCCTAGGTTGCCTGGAACGTAGAAATGACCATCATTTTCACACGGGTTGCAATTATTCCTGTTATAGGATGGAAAGACTGTTGTATTTTTATTGTATTTTATACTTCAGGCGTTGACTTCTAAGGCCCTAACTATTCGATCTGGTAGAGCAACGCCCTAGAGTGAAGCCTAGGTTGCCCGGTACGTAGAAATGACCATAAGTTTCATACTGGTTGCAATTATTCGTTTTATACGATGGAAAAACTGTTGTATTTATATTGTATTTTATGCTTCTGGCGTTCACTTCATAGGCCCTAACTATTCGATCTGGTGGTACAACGCCCTAGGGTGAAGCCTAGGTTGCCCGGAACGTAGAAATGACCATAACTTTCACACTGGTAGCAATTATTCGTTTTATACGATGGAAAGACTGTTTTATTTATTTTGTATTTTATGCTTCGGGCGTTGACTTCTATGGCCCTAACTATTCGATCTGGTGGAGCAACGCCCTAGAGTGCAGCCTAGATTGCCCGGAACGTAGAAATGACCATAACTTTCACACTGGTTGCTATCATTCGTTTTATACGATGGAAAAACTGTTGTATTTATATTGTATTTTATGCTTCTGGCGTTCACTTCTTAGGCCCAAACTATTCGATCTGGTGGAACAACGGCCTAGGGTGAAGCCTAGGTTGCCGGAACGTAGAAATGACCATAACTTTTACACTGGTAGCAATTATTCGTTTTATACAATGGTAAAACTGTTCTATTTATTTTGTATTTAATGCTTCGGGCGTTGACTTCTAAGGCCATAACTGTTTGATCTGGTAGAGCAACGCCCTAGAGTGAAGCGTAGGTTGCCTGGAACGTAGAAATGACCATCACTTTCACACGGGTTGCAATTATTCCTGTTATAGGATGGAAAGACAGTTGTATTTTTATTGTATTTTATACTTCAGGCGTTGACTTCTGAGGCCGTAGCTATCCGGTGTGGTGGAAGAACGCCATACAGTGAAGCCTAGGTTGCCCGGAACGTAGAAATGACCATAACTTTCACACTGGTTGCAATTATTTGTTTTATACGATGGAAAAGCTGTTGTATTTATATTGTATTTTATGCTTCTGGCGTTCACTTCATAGGCCCTAACTATTCGATCTGGTGGTACAACGCCCTAGGGTGAAGCCTAGGTGGCCCAGAAAGTAGAAATGACCATAACTTTCCTACTGGTTGCAATTATTCGTTTTATGCGATGGAAAAACTGTTGTATTTATATTGTATTTTATGCTTCTGGCATTGACTTCTAAGGCACTAACTAATCGATCTGGTGGAGCAACGCCCTAGTGTGAAGCCTAAGTTGCCCGGAACGTAGCAATTACCATCACTTTCAAACTGGTTGCAAATATTCCTGTTATATGATGGAAAAACTGTTGTGTTTATATTGCATTTTATGCTTCTGGCGTTGACTTCTGTGGCCGTAGCTATTCGATGTGGTGGAAGAACGCCATAGAGTGAAGCCTGGGTTGCCCGGAACGTAGAAATTACCATAACTTTCATACTGGTTGCAATTATTCGTTTTATATGATGGAAGAACTGTTGTATTTATATTGTATTTTATGCTGCTGGCGTTCACTTCTTAGGCCCTAACCATTCGATCTGGTGGAACAACGACCTGGGGTGAAGCCTAGGTTGCCCGGAGCGTAGAAATGACCATAACTTTCACACTGGTTACAATTATTCGTTTTATACGATGGAAAAGCTGTTGTACTTACATCGTATTTTATGCTTCTGGCGTTGACTTCTTAGGCCGTAACTTTTCGATCTGGTGGAGCAACGCCCTGGAGTAAAGCCTAGGTTGCGCGGAACGTAGAATTGGACATCACTTTCAAACTGGTTGCAATTATTCCTGTTATATGATGGAAACACTGTTGTATTTTTATTGCATTTTATGCTTCGGGCGTAGACTTCTAAGGCCCTAACTATTCGATCTGGTGGAGCACCGCCATAGAGTGAAGCCTAGGTTGCCCGGAACGTAGAAATGACCATCACTTTCAAACTGGTTGCAATTATTCCTGTTATATGATGGAAAAACTGTTGTATTTTTATTGCATTTTATGCTTCGGTCATTGACTTCTAAGGTCCTAACTATTCAATCTGTTGGAGCAACGCCCTAGGGTGAAGCCTAGGTTGCGCGGAATGTAGAAATGACAATAACTTTCACACTGGGTGCAATTATTCGTTTTATACGATGGAAAAGCTGTTGCATCTTTATTGTATTTTATGCTTCTGTCGTTGACGTCTGAGGCCGTTGCTATTAGATGTGGTGGAGCAACGCACTAGAGTGACGCCTAGGTTGCCCGGAACGTGGAATGACCATTACTTTCGCAATGTTTGCAATTATTCATTTTATACGATGGAAAAACTGTTGTACTTATATTGTATTTTATGCTTCTGGCGTTGACTTCTGAGGCCGTAGCTATTCGATGTGGTGGATCAACGCTCTAGAGTGTAGCCTAGGTTGCTCGGAATGTAGAAATGACCATAACATTCACACTGGTTGAAATTATTCGTTTTATACGATGGAAAAACTGTTATATTTATATTGTATTTTATGCTTCTGGCGTTGATTTCTTAGGCCCTAACTATTCATTCTGGTGGAACAACGCCCTAGAGTGAGGCATAGGTTGCCCGGAACGTAGAAATGACCATCACTTCCATACTGGTAGCAATTATTCGTTTTATACGATGGAAAAACTGTTGTGTTTATATTGTATTTTATGCTTCAGGCGTTGACTTCTGAGGCCGTAGCTATTCGATGTGGTGGATCAACGCTCTAGAGTGTAGCCTAGGTTGCTCGGAATGTAGAAATGACCATAACATTCACACTGGTTGAAATTATTCTTCTTATACGATGGAAAAACTGTTATATTTATATTGTATTTTATGCTTCGGGCGTTGACTTCTAATGCCCTATCTGTTTGATCTGGTGGAGCATCGCCGTAGAGTGAAGCCTAGGTTGCCCGGAACGTAGAAATGACCATAACTTTCACACTGGTAGCAATTATCCGTTTTATACGATGGAAAAACTGTTGTATTTATTTTGTATTTTATGCTTCGAGCGTTGACTTCTAAGGCCCTAACTGTTCGACCTGGTAGAGCGACGGCCTAGTGTGAAGCCTAGGTTGCCCGGTACGTAGAAATGACCATAAGTTTCATACTGGTTGCAATTATTCGTTTTATACGATGGAAAAACTGTTGTATTTATATTGTACTTTATGCTTCTGGCGTTCACTTCATAGGCCCTAACTATTCGATCTGGTGGTACAACGCCCTAGGGTGAAACCTAGGTTGCCCGGAACGTAGAAATGACCATAACTTTTACACTGGCAGCAATTATTGGTTTTATACAATGGAAAAACCGTTCTATTTATTTTGTATTTTATGCTTCGGGCGTTGACTTCTAATGCCCTATCTGTTTGATCTCGTGGAGCATCGCCGTAGAGTGAAGCCTAGGTTGCCCGGAACGTAGAAATGACCATAACTTTCACACTGGTTGTTATTATTCGTTTTATACGAAGGAAAAACTGTTATATTTATATTGTATTTAAGCTTCTGGCGTTGACGCCTGAGGCCGTTGCTATTCGATGTGGTGGAAGAACGCCATAGAGTGAAGCCTAGGTAGCCCGGATCGTAGAAATGTCCATATCTTTCACACTGTTTGCAATTTTTCGTCTTGTACGATGGAAAAACTGTTTTATTTATTTTGTATTTTATGCTTCGGGCGTTGACTTCTATGGCCCTAACTATTCGATCTGGTGGAGCAACGCCCTAGAGTGCAGCCTAGATTGCCCGGAACGTAGAAATGACCATAACTTTCACACTGGTTGCTATCATTCGTTTTATATGATGGAAAAACTGTTGTATTTATATTGTATTTTATGCTTCTGGCGTTCACTTCTTAGGCCCTAACTATTCGATCTGGTGGAACAACGGCCTAGGGTGAAGCCTAGGTTGCCGGAACGTAGAAATGACCATAACTTTTACACTGGTAGCAATTATTCTTTTTATACAATGGAAAAACTGTTCTATTTATTTTGTATTTAATGCTTCGGGCGTTGACTTCTAAGGCCATAACTGTTTGATCTGGTAGAGCAACGCCCTAGAGTGAAGCGTAGGTTGCCTGGAACGTAGAAATGACCATCACTTTCACACGGGTTGCAATTATTCCTGTTATAGGATGGAAAGACAGTTGTATTTTTATTGTATTTTATACTTCAGGCGTTGACTTCTGAGGCCGTAGCTATCCGGTGTGGTGGAAGAACGCCATACAGTGAAGCCTAGGTTGCCCGGAACGTAGAAATGACCATAACTTTCACACTGGTTGCAATTATCTGTTTTATACGATGGAAAAGCTGTTGTATTTATATCGTATTTTATGCTTCTCGCGTTGACTTCTTAGGCCCTAACTATTCCGTCTGGTGGAACAACGCCCTAGGGTGAAGCTTAGGTTGCCCGGAACATAGAAATGACCATAGCTTTTACACTGGCAGCAATTATTCGTTTTCTACAATGGAAAAACCGTTCTATTTATTTTGTATTTTATGCTTCGGGCGTTGACTTCTATGGCCCTAACTATTCGATCTGGTGGAGCAACGCCCTAGAGTGCAGCCTAGATTGCCCGGAACGTAGAAATGACCATAACTTTCACACTGGTTGCTATCATTCGTCTTATACGATGGAAAAACTGTTGTATTTATATTGTATTTTATGCTTCTGGCGTTCACTTCTTAGGCCCTAACTATTCGATCTGGTGGAACAACGGCCTAGGGTGAAGCCTAGGTTGCCGGAACGTAGAAATGACCATAACTTTTACACTGGTAGCAATTATTCGTTTTATACAATGGAAAAACTGTTCTATTTATTTTGTATTTAATGCTTCGGGCGTTGACTTCTAAGGCCATAACTGTTTGATCTGGTAGAGCAACGCCCTAGAGTGAAGCGTAGGTTGCCTGGAACGTAGAAATGACCATCACTTTCACACGGGTTGCAATTATTCCTGTTATAGGATGGAAAGACAGTTGTATTTTTATTGTATTTTATACTTCAGGCGTTGACTTCTGAGGCCGTAGCTATCCGTTGTGGTGGAAGAACGCCATACAGTGAAGCCTAGGTTGCCAGGAACGTAGAAATGTCCATAACTTTCACACTGGTTGCAATTATTTGTTTTATACGATGGAAAAGCTGTTGTATTTATATCGTATTTTATGCTTCTCGCGTTGACTTCTTAGGCCCTAACTATTCCGTCTGGTGGAACAGCGCCCTAGGGTGAAGCTTAGGTTGCCCGGAACGTAGAAATGACCATAGCTTTTACACTGGCAGCAATTATTCGTTTTATACAATGGAAAAACCGTTCTATTTATTTTGTATTTTATACATCGGGCGTTGACTTCTAAGGCCCTAACTGTTTGATCTGGCGGAGCATCGCCGTAGAGTGAAGCCTAGGTTGCCCGGAACGTAGAAATGACCATAACTTTCACACTGGTTGTTATTATTCGTTTTATACGATGGAAAAACTGTTATATTTATATTGTATTTAAGCTTCTGGCGTTGACTTCTGAGGCCGTTGCTATTCGATGTGGTGGAAGAACGCCATAGAGTGAAGCCTAGGTAGCCCGGATCGTAGAAATGTCCATATCTTTCACACTGTTTGCAATTTTTCGTTTTATACGATGGAAAAACTGTTTTATTTATTTTGTATTTTATGCTTCGGGCTTTGATTTCTAAGGCCCTAACTATTCGATCTAGTGGAGCAACGCCCTAGAGTGCAGCCTAGGTTGCCCGGAACGTAGAAATGACCATAACTTTCACACTGGTTGATATCATTCGTTTTATATGATGGAAAAACTGTTGTATTTATATTGTATTTTATGCTTCTGGCGTTCACTTCTTAGGCACTAACTATTCCATCTGGTCGGACAACGGCCTAGGGTGAAGCCTAGGTTGCCGGGAACGTAGAAATGACAATAACTTTTACACTGGTAGCAATCATTCGTTTTATACAATGGAAAAACTGTACTATTTATTTTGTATTTAATGCTTCGGGGGTTGACTTCTAAGGCCCTAACTGTTTGATCTGGTGGAGCAACGCCCTAGAGTGAAGCGTAGGTTGCCTGGAACGTAGAAATGACCATCACTTTCACACGGGTTGCAATTATTCCTGTTATAGGATGGAAAGACAGTTGTGTTTTTATTGTATTTTATACTTCAGGCGTTGACTTCTGAGGCCGTAGCTATCCGGTGTGGTGGAAGAACGCCATACAGTGAAGCCTAGGTTGCACGGAACGTAGAAATGACCATAACTTTCACACTGGTTGCAATTATTTGTTTTATACGATGGAAAAGCTGTTGTATTTATATCGTATTTTATGCTTCTCGCGTTGACTTCTTAGGCCCTAACTATTCCGTCTGGTGGAACAGCGCCCTAGGGTGAAGCTTAGGTTGCCCGGAACGTAGAAATGACCATAGCTTTTACACTGGCAGCAATTATTCGTTTTATACAATGGAAAAACCGTTCTATTTATTTTGTATTTTATACATCGGGCGTTGACTTCTAAGGCCCTAACTGTTTGATCTGGCGGAGCATCGCCGTAGAGCGAAGCCTAGGTTGCCCGGAACGTAGAAATGACCATAACTTTCACACTGGTTGCTATTATTCGTTTTATACGATGGAAAAACTGTTATATTTATATTGTATTTAAGCTTCTGGCGTTGACTTCTGAGGCCGTTGCTATTCGATGTGGTGGAAGAACGCCATAGAGTGAAGCCTAGGTAGCCCGGATCGTAGAAATGTCCATATCTTTCACACTGTTTGCAATTTTTCGTTTTATACGATGGAAAAACCGTTTTATTTATTTTGTATTTTATGCTTCGGGCTTTGACTTCTAAGGCCCTAACTATTCGATCTAGTGGAGCAACGCCCTAGAGTGCAGCCTAGGTTGCCCGGAACGTAGAAATGACCATAACTTTCACACTGGTTGATATCATTCGTTTTATATGATGGAAAAACTGTTGTATTTATATTGTATTTTATGCTTCTGGCGTTCACTTCTTAGGCACTAACTATTCCATCTGGTCGAACAACGGCCTAGGGTGAAGCCTAGGTTGCCGGGAACGTAGAAATGACAATAACTTTTACACTGGTAGCAATCATTCGTTTTATACAATGGAAAAACTGTACTATTTATTTTGTATTTAATGCTTCGGGGGTTGACTTCTAAGGCCCTAACTGTTTGATCTGGTGGAGCAACGCCCTAGAGTGAAGCCTAGGTTGCCTGGAACGTAGAAATGACCATCATTTTCACACGGGTTGCAATTATTCCTGTTATAGGATGGAAAGACTGTTGTATTTTTATTGTATTTTATACTTCAGGCGTTGACTTCTAAGGCCCTAACTATTCGATCTGGTAGAGCAACGCCCTAGAGTGAAGCCTAGGTTGCCCGGTACGTAGAAATGACCATAAGTTTCATACTGGTTGCAATTATTCGTTTTATACGATGGAAAAACTGTTGTATTTATATTGTATTTTATGCTTCTGGCGTTCACTTCATACTCCCTAACTATTCGATCTGGTGGTACAACGCCCTAGGGTGAAGCCTAGGTTGCCCGGAACGTAGAAATGACCATAACTTTCACACTGGTAGCAATTATTCGTTTTATACGATGGAAAGACTGTTTTATTTATTTTGTATTTTATGCTTCGGGCGTTGACTTCTATGGCCCTAACTATTCGATCTGGTGGAGCAACGCCCTAGAGTGCAGCCTAGATTGCCCGGAACGTAGAAATGACCATAACTTTCACACTGGTTGCTATCATTCGTTTTATACGATGGAAAAACTGTTGTATTTATATTGTATTTTATGCTTCTGGCGTTCACTTCTTAGGCCCTAACTATTCGATCTGGTGGAACAACGGCCTAGGGTGAAGCCTAGGTTGCCGGAACGTAGAAATGACCATAACTTTTACACTGGTAGCAATTATTCGTTTTATACAATGGAAAAACTGTTCTATTTATTTTGTATTTAATGCTTCGGGCGTTGACTTCTAAGGCCATAACTGTTTGATCTGGTAGAGCAACGCCCTAGAGTGAAGCGTAGGTTGCCTGGAACGTAGAAATGACCATCACTTTCACACGGGTTGCAATTATTCCTGTTATAGGATGGAAAGACAGTTGTATTTTTATTGTATTTTATACTTCAGGCGTTGACTTCTGAGGCCGTAGCTATCCGGTGTGGTGGAAGAACGCCATACAGTGAAGCCTAGGTTGCCCGGAACGTAGAAATGACCATAACTTTCACACTGGTTGCAATTATTTGTTTTATACGATGGAAAAGCTGTTGTATTTATATCGTATTTTATGCTTCTCGCGTTGACTTCTTAGGCCCTAACTATTCCGTCTGGTGGAACAACGCCCTAGGGTGAAGCTTAGGTTGCCCGGAACGTAGAAATGACCATAGCTTTTACACTGGCAGCAATTATTCGTTTTATACAATGGAAAAACCGTTCTATTTATTTTGTATTTTATGCATCGGGCGTTGACTTCTAAGGCCCTAACTGTTTGATCTGGCGGAGCATCGCCGTAGAGTGAAGCCTAGCTTGCCCGGAACGTAGAAATGACCATAACTTTCACACTGGTTGCTATTATTCGTTTTATACGATGGAAAAACTGTTATATTTATATTGTATTTAAGCTTCTGGCGTTGACTTCTGAGGCCGTTGCTATTCGATGTGGTGGAAGAACGCCATACAGTGAAGCCTAGGTTGCCCGGAACGTAGAAATGACCATAACTTTCACACTGGTTGCAATTATTTGTTTTATACGACGGAAAAGCTGTTGTATTTATTTTATATTTTATGCTTCGGGCGTTGACTTCTAAGGCCCTAACTATTCGATCTGGTGGAGCAACGCCCTAGAGTGAAGCCTAGGTTGCCCGGTACGTAGAAATGACCATCACTTTCAAACTGGTTGCAATTATTCGTTTTATACAATGGAAAAACTGTTCTATTTATTTTGTATTTTATGCTTCGGGCGTTGACTTCTAAGGCCCTAACTATTCGATCTAGTGGAGCAACGCCCTAGAGTGCAGCCTAGGTTGCCCGGAGCGTAGAAATGACCATAACTTTCACATTTGTTGCTATCATTCGTTTCATACGATGGAAAAGCTGTTGTAATTATATCGTATTTTATGCTTCTGGCGTTCACTTCTTAGGCCCTAACTATTCGATCTGGTGGAACAACGGCCTAGGGTGAAGTCTAGGTTGCCCGGAACGTAGAAATGACCATAACTTTCACACTGGTTGCTATCATTCGTTTTATACGATGGAAAAGCTGTTGTATTTATATTGTATTTGATGCTTCTGGCGTTCACTTCTTAGGCCCTAACTATTCGATCTGGTGGAACAACGGCCTAGGGAGAAGCATAGGTTGCCCAGAACGTAGAAATGACCATAACTTTTACACTGGTAGCAATTATTCGTTTTATTCAATGGAAAAACTGTTCTATTTATTTTGTATTTAATGCTTCGGGCGTTGACTTCTAAGGCCCCAACTGTTTCATCTGGTGGAGCAACGCCATAGGGTGAAGCCTAGGTTGCCCGGAACGTAGAAATGACCATAACTTTCACACTGGTTGCTATCATTCGTTTGATATGATGGAAAAACTGTTGTATTTATATTGTATTTTATGTTTCTGGCGCTCACTTCTTAGGCCCTAACTATTCGATCTGGTGGAACAACGGCCTAGGGTGAAGCCTAGGTTGCCCGGAACGTAGAAATGACCATCACTTTCACACTGGTTGCAATTATTCGTTTTATACGATGGAAAAACTGTTGCATTTTTATCGTATTTTATGCTTCTGGCGTTGACTTCTTAGGCCGTAACTATTCGACCTGGTGGAGCAACGCCCTAGGGTGAAGCCTAGGTTGCGCGGAACGTAGAAATGACCATAACTTTCACACTGGTAGCAATTATTCGTTTTATACGTTGGAAGAACTGTTATATTTATATTGCATTTTATGCTTCGGGCATTGACTTCTAAGGCCCTAACTATTCAATCTGTTGGAGCAACGCCCTAGGGTGAAGCCTAGGTTGCCCGGAAAGCAGACATGACCATAACTTTCATACTGGTTGCAATTATTCGTTTTATATGATGGAAAAGCTGTTGCATCATTAATGTATTTTATTCATCTGGGGTTGACTTCTAAGTTCCTAACTATTCGACCAGGTGGAGCAACGCCCTAGAGGGAAGCCTAGGTTGCCCGGAACGTAGAAATGACCATAACTTTCACACTGGATGCAATTATTCCTGTTATACGATGGAAAAACTGTTGTATTTTAATTGTATTTTATGCTTTTAGCAATGAATTCTAAGTCCCTAGCTATTCGATCTGGTGGAGCAACTCCCTAGACTGACGCCTAGCTTGCTCGAAACGTTGAAATAACCATAACTTTCACACTGGTTGCTATTATTCGTTTTACACGATGTAAAGGCTGTTTTATTTATATCGTATTGTATGCTTCTGGCGTTGACTTCTTAGGGCCTAACTATTCGACCTGGTGGAGCAACTCCCTAGACTGACGCCTAGCTTGCTCGAAACGTTGAAATGACCATAACTTTCACACTGGTTGATATCATTCGTTTTATATGATCGAAAAACTGTTGTATTTATATTGTATTTTATGCTTCTGGCGTTCACTTCATAGACCCTAACTATTCGATCTGGTGGTACAACGCCCTAGGGTGAAGCCTAGGTTGCCCGGAACGTAGAAATGACCATAACTTTTACACTGGCAGCAATTATTCGTTTTATACAATGGAAAAACCGTTCTATTTATTTTGTATTTTATGCTTCGGGCGTTGACTTCTAATGCCCTATCTGTTTGATCTGGTGGAGCATCGCCTTAGAGTGAAGCCTAGGTTGCCCGGAACGTAGAAATGACCATAACTTTCACACTGGTTGTTATTATTCGTTTTATACGAAGGAAAAACTGTTATATTTATATTGTATTTAAGCTTCTGGCGTTGACGTCTGAGGCCGTTGCTATTCGATGTGGTGGAAGAACGCCATACAGTGAAGCCTAGGTTGCCCGGAACGTAGAAATGACCATAACTTTCACACTGGTTGCTATTATTCCCTTTATACGATGGAAAAACTGTTATATTTCTATTGTATTTAAGCTTCTGGCGTTGACTTCTGAGGCCGTTGCTATTCGATGTGGTGGAAGAACGCCATAGAGTGAAGCCTAGGTAGCCCGGATCGTAGAAATGTCCATATCTTTCACACTGTTTGCAATTTTTCGTTTTATACGATGGAAAAACTGTTTTATTTATTTTGTTTTTTATGCTTCGCGCTTTGACTTCTAAGGCCCTAACTATTCGATCTAGTGGAGCAACGCCCTAGAGTGCAGCCTAGGTTGCCCGGAACGTAGAAATGACCATAACTTTCACACTGGTTGATATCATTCGTTTTATATGATGGAAAAACTGTTGCATTTATATTGTATTTTATGCTTCTGGCGTTCACTTCTTAGGCCCTAACTATTCCATCTGGTGGAACAACGGCCTAGGGTGAAGCCTAGGTTGCCCGGAACGTAGAAATGACAATAACTTTTACACTGGTAGCAATTATTCGTTTTATACAATGGAAAAACTGTACTATTTATATTGTATTTTATACTTCAGGCGTTGACTTCTAAGGCCCTAACTATTCGATCTGGTAGAGCAACGCCCTAGGGTGAAGCCTAGGTTGCCCGGAACGTAGAAATGACCATAACATTTACACTGGCAGCAATTATTCGTTTTATACAATGGAAAAACCGTTCTATTTATTTTGTATTTTATGCTTCGGGCGTTGACTTCTAATGCCCTATCTGTTTGATCTGGTGGAGCATCGCCGTAGAGTGAAGCCTGGGTTGCCCGGAACGTAGAAATGACCATAACTTTCACACTGGTTACAATTATTCGTTTAATACGATGGAAAAACTGTTATATTTATATTGTATTTAAGCTTCTGGCGTTGACTTCTGAGGCCGTTGCTATTCGATGTGGTGGAAGAACGCCATAGAGTGAAGCCTAGGTAGCCCGGATCGTAGAAATGTCCATATCTTTCACACTGTTTGCAATTTTTCGTTTTGTACGATGGAAATACTGTTTTATTTATTTTGTGTTTTATGCTTCGGGCGTTGACTTCTAAGGCCCTAACTATTCAACCTGGTGGAGCAACGCCCTAGAGTGCAGCCTAGATTGCCCGGAACGTAGAAATGACCATAACTTTCACACGGGTTGCTATCATTCGTTTTATATGATGGAAAAACTGTTGTAGTTATATTGTATTTTATGCTTCTGGCGTTCACTTCTTAGGCCCTAACTATTCGATCTGGTGGAACAACGGCCTAGGGTGAAGCCTGGTTTGCCCGGAACGTAGAAATGACCATAACTCTTACACTGGTAGCAATTATTCGTTTTATACAATGGAAAAACTGTTCTATTTATTTTGTATTTAATGCTTCGGGCGTTGACTTCTGAGGCCCTAACTGTTTGATCTGGTACAGCAACGCCCTAGAGTGAAGCGTCGGTTGCCTGAAGCGTAGAAATGACCATCACTTTCACACGGGTTGCAATTATTCCTGTTATAGGATGGAAAGACAGTTGTATTTTTATTGTATTTTATACTTCAGGCGTTGACTTCTGAGGCCGTAGCTATCCGATGTGGTGGAAGAACGCCATACAGTGAAGCCTAGGTTGCCCGGAACGTAGAAATGACCATAACTTTCACACTGGTTGCAATTATTTGTTTTATACGACGGAAAAGCTGTTGTATTTATTTTATATTTTATGCTTCGGGCGTTGACTTCTAAGGCCCTAACTATTCGATCTGGTGGAGCAACGCCCTAGAGTGAAGCCTAGGTTGCCCGGTACGTAGAAATGACCATCACTTTCAAACTGGTTGCAATTATTCGTTTTATACAATGGAAAAACTGTTCTATTTATTTTGTATTTTATGCTTCGGGCGTTGACTTCTAAGGCCCTAACTATTCGATCTAGTGGAGCAACGCCCTAGAGTGCAGCCTAGGTTGCCCGGAGCGTAGAAATGACCATAACTTTCACATTTGTTGCTATCATTCGTTTCATACGATGGAAAAGCTGTTGTAATTATATCGTATTTTATGCTTCTGGCGTTGACTTCTTAGGCCCTAACTATTCCATCTGGTGGAGCAACGCCCTAGAGTGAAGCCTAGGTTGCACGGTACGTAGAAATGACCATCACTATCAAACTGGTTGCAATTATTTGTTTTATACGATGGAAAAGCTGTTGTATTTATATCGTATTTTATGCTTCTGGCGTTGACTTCTTAGGCCCTAACTATTCCATCTGGTGGAACAACGCCCTAGGGTGAAGCCTAGGTTGCCCGGAAAGTAGAAATGACCATAACTTTCACACTAGTAGCAATTATCCGTTTTATACGATGGAAAAACTGTTCTATTTATTTTGAATTTTATGCTTCGGGCGTTGACTTCTAAGGCCCTAACTATTCGATCTGGTAGAGCAACGCCCTAGAGTGAAGCCTAGGTTGCCGGGTACGTAGAAATGACCATAAGTTTCATACTGGTTGCAATTATTCGTTTTATACGATGGAAAAACTGTTGTATTTATATTGTATTTTATGCTTCTGGCGTTCACTTCTTAGGCCCTAACTATTTGATCTGGTGGTACAACGCCCTAGGGTGAAGCCTAGGTTGCCCGGAACGTAGAAATGTCCATAACTTTTACACTGGCAGCAATTATTCGTTTTACACAATGGAAAAACCGTTGTATTTATTTTGTATCTTATGCATCGGGCGTTGACTTCTAATGCCCTATCTGTTTGATCTGGTTGAGCATCGCCGTAGAGTGAAACCCACGTTGCCCGGAACGTATAAATGACCATAACTTTCACACTGGCTGCTATTATTCGTTTTATACGATGGAAAAACTGTTATATTTATATTGTATTTAAGCTTCTGGCGTTGACTTCTTAGGCCGTTGCTATTCCATCTGGTGGAACAACGCCCTAGGGTGAAGTCTAGGTTGCCCGGATCGTAGAAATGACCATAACTTTCACACTGGTAGCAATTATTCGTTTTATACGATGGAAAAACTGTTCTATTTGTTTTATACTTTATGCTTCGGGCGTTAACTTCTAAGGCCCTAACTATTCGATCTGGTGGAGCAACGCCCTATAGTGAAGCCTAGGTTGCCCGGTACGTAGAAATGACCATCACTTTCAAACTGGTTGCAATTATTTGTTTTATACGATGGAAAAGCTGTTGTATTTATATCGTATTTTATGTTTCTGGCGTTGACTTTTTAGGCCCTAACTATTCCATCTGGTGGAACAACGCCCTAGGGTGAAGCCTAGGATGCCCGGAAAGTAGAAATGACCATAACTTTCACACTGGTAGCAATTATTCGTTTTATACGATGGAAAAACTGTTCTATTTATTTTGTATTTTATGCTTCGGGCGTTCACTTCTAAGGCCCTAACTATTCGATCTGGTAGAGCAACGCCCTAGTGTGAAGCGTAGGTTGCCCGGTACGTAGAAATGACCATAAGTTTCATACTGGTTGCAATTATTCGTTTTATACGATGGAAAAGCTGTTGTATTTATATTGTATTTTATGCTTCTGGCGTTCACTTCTTAGGTCCTAACTATTCGATCTGGTGGAACAACGGCATAGGGTGAAGTCTAGGTTGCCTGGAACGTAGAAATGACCATCCCTTTCACACGGGTTGCAATTATTCCTGTTATAGGATGGAAGGACTGTTGTATTTTTATTGTATTTTATACTTCAGGCGTTGACTTCTGAGGCCGTAGCTATCCGATGTGGTAGAAGAACGCCATACAGTGAAGCCTAGCTTGCCCGGAACGTGGAAATGACCATAACTTTCACACTGCTTGCAATTATTTGTTTTATACGATCGAAAAGCTGTTGTATTTATATCGTATTTTATGCTTCTGGCGTTGACTTCTTAGGCCCTAACTATTCCATCTGGTGGAACAACGCCCTAGAGTAAAGCCCAGGTTGCGCGGAACGTAGAAATGACCATAACTTTCACACTGGTAGCAATTATTCGTTTGATACAATGGAAAAAATGTTCTATTTATTTTGTATTTAATGCTTCGGGCGTTGACTTCTAAGGCCCTAACTATTCGATCAGGTGGAGCAACGCCCTAGAGTGAAGCCTAGGTTGCTCGAAATGTAGAAATGACCATAACTTTCACACTGGTTGCTATAATTCGTTTTATACGATGGAAAAACTGTTATATTTATATTGTATTTTATGCTTCTGGTGTTGACTTATTAGGCCCGAAATATTCGATCTGTTGGAGCAACGCCCTAGGGTGAGGCCTAGGTTGCGCGGAACGTAGAAATGACCATAACTTTCACACTGGTAGCATTTATTCGTTTTATACAATGGAAGACCTGTTCGATTTATTTTGTATTTTATGTTTCGGGCGTTGACTTCTAAGGCCCTGACTGTTTGATCTGGTGGACCAACGCCCTAGAATGAAGCCTAGGTTGCCCGGAACGTAGAAATGACCATATCTTTCACACTGTTTGCAATTATTAATTTATTCGATGCCAAAGCTGTTGTATTTATATTGTATTTTATGCTTCTGGCATTGCCTTCTTAGGTCCCAACTATTCGATCTGGAGGAGCAATGCCTCAGAGTTAAGTCTAGGATGCCCGAAATGCCGAAATGATCATTACTTTCACGCTAATTGCAATTATTCCTGTAATACGATGAAAAGACTGTTGTATTTTTATTGTATCTTATGCTCCTGGCGTTGACTTCTAAGGCCCTAACTATTCGATCTGGTGGAGCAACACCCTGGAGTGAAGCCTAGGTTGCCCGGAACGTGGAAAAGACCAGAACTCTCACACTGGTTGCAATTATCCGTTTTATACGATGTAAGAGCTGTTGTATTTATATCGTATTTTATGCTTCTGGCGTTGACTTCTTAGGCCCTAACCATTCGACCTGGTGGAGCAACGCCCTAGAGTGAAACCTAGGTTGCCCGGAACGTAGAAATGACAATTAATTTCACACTGCTTGGTATTATTCAATTTGTACGATGGAAAAGCTGTTGTATTTATATTGTATTTTATGCCTCTGGCGTTGACTTCTAAGGCCGTATCTATTAGATGCGGTGGAGCAACGCCCTAGAGTGACGCATAGGTTGCCCGGAACGTAGAAATGACGATAACTTTCACACTGGTTGTTATTATTCGTTTTATACGATTTAAAAGCTGCTTTATTTATATCGTATTTTATGCTTCTGGCGTTGACTTCTTAGGGCCTAACTATTCGACCTGGTGGAGCAACGCCCTCGAGTGAAACCTAGGTTGCCCGGAACGTAGAAATGACCAGTACTTTCACACTGTTTGCAGTTATTCCTGTTATACGATGGAAAAACTGTTGCATCATTATTGTATTTTATGCTTCTGGCGTTGACTTCTGAGGCCCAAACTATTCGGACAGGTGGAGCAACGCCCTAGAGTGAAGCCTAGGTTCCGCGGAATGTAGAAATGATCATAACCTTCACACTGGTTGCAATTATTCGGTTTATACGATGGAAAATCTGTTGTATTTATATCGTATTTTATGCTTCTGGCGATGACTTCTTAGGCCCTAACTATTCCATCTGGTGGAACAACGCCCTAGGGTAAAGCCAAGGTTGAGCTGAACGTAGAAATGACCATAACTTTCACACTGGTTGCTATCATTCGTTTTATATGATGGAAAAACTGTTGTATTTATATTGTATTTTATGCTTCTGCCGCTCACGTCTTAGGCCCTAACTATTCGATCTGTAGGAGCAACGGCCTAGGGTGAAGCCTAGGTTGCCCGGAACGTAGAAATGACCATAACTTTCATACTGGTTGCAATTATTCGTTTTATATGGTGGAAAAACTGTTTTATTTATATTGTATTTTATGCTTCTGGCGTTGACTTCTAAGGCCCTAACGATTGGATCAGGTGGTGCAACGCCCTAGAGTGAAGCCTAGGTTGCTCGAAATGTAGAAATGACCATAACTTTTCCACTGAAAGCAATTATTCGTTTTATACAATGGAAAAACCTTTCTATTTATTTTGTATTTTATGCTTCTGGCGTTCACTTTTTAGGCCATAACTATTCGACCTGGTGGAGCAACGCCCTAGAGTGAAACCTAGGTTGCTCGGAACGTTGAAATGACCATTACATTCACACTGGTTGAAATTAATCCTGTTATACGATGGAAAAACTGTTGTATTTTTATTGTATTCTATGCTTCTGGCGTTTAATTCTAAGTCGCTAGCTATTTGATCGGGTGGAGCAACGACGTAGAGTGAAGGCTAGGTTGCCCGGAACGTAGAAATGACAATTACTTTCACACTGTTTGCTATTATTCATTTTGTACGATGGAAAAGCTGTTGTATTTATATTGTATTTTATGCCTCTGGCGTTGACTTCTAAGGCCATAGCTATTAGATGTGGTGGAGCAACGCCCTAGAGTGAAGCATAGGTTGCCCGGAACGTAGAAATGAACATAACTTTCACACCGGTAGCAACTATTCGTTTTATACGATGGAAAAACTGTTCTATTTATTTTGTATTTTATGCTTCGGGCGTTGACTTCTGAGGCCCTAACTATTCAATCTGTTGGTGCAACGCCATAGGGTGAACCCTAGGTTGCCCGGAACATAGAAATGACCATAACTTTCATACTGGTTGCTATAATTCGTTTTATACGATGGAAAAACTGTTATATTTATATTGTATTTTATGCTTCTGGCGTTGACTTATTAGGCCCGAAATATTCGATCTGTTGGAGCAACGCCCTAGGGTGAGGCCTAGGTTGCGCGGAACGTAGAAATGACCATAACTTTCACACTGGTAGCATTTATTCGTTTTATACAATGGAAGACCTGTTCGATTTATTTTGTTTTTTATGTTTCGGGCGTTGACTTCTAAGGCCCTAACTGTTTGATCTGGTGGACCAACGCCCTAGAATGAAGCCTAGGTTGCCCGGAACGTAGAAATGACCATATCTTTCACACTGTTTGCAATTATTAATTTATTCGATGCCAAAGCTGTTGTATTTGTATTGTATTTTATGCTTCTGGCATTGCCTTCTTAGGTCCCAACTATTCGATCTGGAGGAGCAATGCCTCAGAGTTAAGTCTAGGATGCCGGAAATGCCGAAATGATCATTACTTTCACGCTAATTGCAATTATTCCTGTAATACGATGAAAAGACTGTTGTATTTTTATTGTATCTTATGCTCCTGGCGTTGACTTCTAAGGCCCTAACTATTCGATCTGGTGGAGCAACACCCTGGAGTGAAGCCTAGGTTGCCCGGAACGTGGAAATGACCAGAACTCTCACACTGGTTGCAATTATCCGTTTTATACGATGTAAGAGCTGTTGTATTTATATCGCATTTTATGCTTCTGGCGTTGACTTCTTAGGCCCTAACTATTCGACCTGGTGGAGCAACGCCCTAGAGTGAAACCTAGGTTGCCCGGAACGTAGAAATGACAATTAATTTCACACTGCTAGGTATTATTCAATTTGTACGATGGAAAAGCTGTTGTATTTATATTGTATTTTATGCCTCTGGCGTTGACTTCTAAGGCCGTATCTATTAGATGCGGTGGAGCAACGCCCTAGAGTGACGCCTAGGTTGCCCGGAACGTAGAAATGACCATAACCTTCACACTGGTTGCTATCATTCGTTTTATACGATTGAAAAGCTGTTGTATTTATATTGTATTTTATGCTTCTAGCGTTGACTTCTTAGGCCCTAACTATTCCCTCTGGTGGATCAACACGCTAGAGTGAAACCTACGTTGCCCGGAACGTAGAAATGACCATTCCTTTCACACTGGTTGCAATTATTCCTGTTATACGATGGAAAAACTGTTGTATTTTAATTGTATTTTATGCTTTTAGCAATGAATTCTAAGTCCCTAGCTATTCGATCTGGTGGAGCAACTCCCTAGAGTGACGCCTAGCTTGCTCGAAACGTTGAAATGACCATAACTTTCACACTGGTTGCTATTATTCGTTTTATACGATGTAAAAGCTGTTTTATTTATATCGTATTGTATGCTTCTGGCGTTGACTTCTTAGGGCCTAACTATTCGACCTGGTGGAGCAACGCCCTAGAGTGAAGCCTAGGTTCCTCGGAATGTAGAAATGACCATAACCTTCACACTGGTTGCAATTATTCGGTTTATACGATGGAAAATCTGTTGTATTTATATCGTATTTTATGCCTCTGGCGTTGACTTCTAAGGCCGTATCTATTAGATGCGGTGGAGCAACGCCCTAGAGTGACGCCTAGCTTGCTCGAAACGTTGAAATGACCATAACTTTCACACTGGTTGTTATTATTCGTTTTATACGTTTTAAAAGCTGCTTTATTTATATCGTATTTTATGCTTCTGGCGTTGACTTCTTATGGCCTAACTATTCGACCTGGTGGAGCAACGCCCTAGAGTGAAGCCTAGGTTCCGCGGAATGTAGAAATGATCATAACCTTCACACTCGTTGCAATTATTCGGTTTATACGATGGAAAATCTGTTGTATTTATATCGTATTTTATGCTTCTGGCGATGACTTCTTAGGCCCTAACTATTCCATCTGGTGGAACAACGCCCTAGAGTAAAGCCAAGGTTGAGCTGAACGTAGAAATGACCATAACTTTCACACTGGTTGATATCATTCGTTTTATATGATGGAAAAACTGTTGTATTTATATTGTATTTTATGCTTCTGTCGCTCACGTCTTAGGCCCTAACTATTTGATCTGTAGGAGCAACGTCCTAGGGTGAAGCCTAGGTTGCCCGGAACGTAGAAATGACCATAACTTTCATACTGGTTGCTATTATTCGTTTTATACGATGGAAAAACCTTTCTATTTATTTTGTATTTTATGCTTCTGGCGTTGACTTCTTAGGGCCTAACTATTCGACCTGGTGGAGCAACGCCCTAGAGTGAAGCCTAGGTTCCTCGGAATGTAGAAATGACCATAGCTTTCACACTGGTTGCTATTATTCGTTTTATACGATGTAAAAGCTGTTTTATTTATATCGTATTTTATGCTTCTGGCGTTGACTTCTTAGGGCCTAACTATTCGACCTGGTGGAGCAACGCCCTAGAGTGAAACCTAGGTTGCCCGGAACGTAGAAATGACCATTACATTCACACTGGTTGCAATTGTTCCTGTTATACGATGGAAAAACTGTTGTATTTTTATTGTATTCTATGCTTCTAGCGTTTAATTCTAAGTCGCTAGCGATTTGATCAGGTGGAGCAACGACCTAGAGCGAAGCCTAGGTTGCCCGGAACGTGGAAATGACCATAACTTTCACACTGGCAGCAATTATCCGTTTTATACGATGGAAAAACTATTGTATTTATTTTGTATTCTATGCTTCTGGCGTTCACTTCATAGGCCCTAACTATTCGACCTGGTGGTACAACGCCCTAGGGTGAAGCCTAGGTTGCCCGGAACGTAGAAATGACCATAACTTTTACACTGGCAGCAATTATTCGTTTTATACAATGGAAAAACCGTTCTATTTATTTTGTATTTCATGCTTCGGGCGTTGACTTCTAATGCCCTATCTGTTTGATCTGGTGGAGCATCGCCGTAGAGTGAAGCCTAGGTTGCCCGGAACGTAGAAATGACCATCACTTTCAAACTGGTTGCAATTATTTGTTTTATACGATGGAAAAGCTGTTGTGTTTATATCGTATTTTATGCTTCTGGCGTTCACTTCTTAGGCCCTAACTATTCGATCTGGTGGTACAACGCCCTAGGGTGAAGCCTAGGTTGCCCGGAACGTAGAAATGACCATAACTTTTACACTGGCAGCAATTATTCGTTTTATACAATGGAAAAACCGTTTTATTTATTTTGTACTTTATGCTTCGGGCGTTGACTTCTAATGCCCTATCTGTTTGATCTGGTTGAGCATCGCCGTAGAGTGAAGCCCACGTTGCACGGAACGTATAAATGACCATAACTTTCACTCTGGTTGCTATTATTCGTTTTATACGATGGAAAAACTGTTATATTTAAATTGTATTTAAGCTTCTGGCGTTGACTTCTTAGGCCGTTGCTATTCCATCTGGTGGAACAACGCCCTAGGGTGAAGTCTAGGTTTCCCGGAAGCTAGAAATGACCATAACTTTCACACTGGTAGCAATTATTCGTTTTATACGATGGAAAAACTGTTCTATTTGTTTTATACTTTATGCTTCGGGCGTTGACTTCTAAGGCCCTAACTATTCGATCAGGTGGAGCAACGCCCTATAGTGAAGCCTAGGTTGCCCGGTACGTAGAAATGACCATCACTTTCAAACTGGTTGCAATTATTTGTTCTATACGATGGAAAAGCTGTTGTATTTATATCGTATTTTATGCTTCTGGCGTTGACTTTTTAGGCCCTAACTATTCCATCTGGTGGAACAACGCCCTAGGGTGAAGCCTAGGATGCCCCGAAAGGAGAAATGACCATAACTTTCACACTGGTAGCAATTATTCGTTTTATACGATGGAAAAACTTTTCTATTTATTTTGTATTTTATGCTTCGGGCGTTCACTTCTAAGGCCCTAACTATTCGATCTGGTAGAGCAACGCCCTAGTGTGAAGCGTAGGTTGCCCGGTACGTAGAAATGACCATAAGTTTCATACTCGTTGCAATTATTCGTTTTATACGATGGAAAAGCTGTTGTATTTATATTGTATTTTATGCTTCTGGCGTTCACTTCTTAGGCCCTAACTATTCGATCTGGTGGTACAACGCCCTAGGGTGAAGCCTAGGTTGCCCGGAACGTAGAAATGACCATAACTTTTACACTGGCAGCAATTATTCGTTTTATACAATGGAAAAACCGTTCTATTTATTTTGTATTTCATGCTTCGGGCGTTGACTTCTAATGCCCTATCTGTTTGATCTGGTGGAGCATCGCCGTAGAGTGAAGCCTAGGTTGCCCGGTACGTAGAAATGACCATCACTTTCAAACTGGTTGCAATTATTTGTTCTATACGATGGAAAAACTGTTCTATTTATTTTGTATTTAATGCTTCGGGCGTTGACTTCTAAGGCCCTAGCTTTTTGATCTGGTGGAGCAACGCCCTAGGGTGAAGCCTAGGTTGCCTGGATCGTAGAAATGACCATCCCTTTCACACGGGTTGCAATTATTCCTGTTATAGGATGGAAAGACTGTTGTATTTTTATTGTATTTTATACTTCAGGCGTTGACTTCTGAGGCCGTAGCTATCCGATGTGGTAGAAGAACGCCATACAGTGAAGCCTAGCTTGCCCGGAACGTAGAACTGACCATAACTTTCACACTGCTTGCAATTATTTGTTTTATACGATCGAAAAGCTGTTGTATTTATATCGTATTTTATGCTTCTGGCGTTGACTTCTTAGGCCCTAACTATTCCATCTGGTGGAACAACGCCCTAGAGTAAAGCCCAGGTTGCGCGGAACGTGGAAATGACCATAACTTTCACACTGGTAGCAATTATCCGTTTTATACGATGGAAAAACTGTTCTATTTATTTTGAATTTTATGCTTCGGTCGTTGACTTCTAAGGCCCTAACTATTCGATCTGGTAGAGCAACGCCCTAGAGTGAAGCCTAGGTTGCCGGGTACGTAGAAATGACCTTAAGTTTCATACTGGTTGCAATTATTCGTTTTATACGATGGAAAAACTGTTGTATTTATATTGTATTTTATGCTTCTGGCGTTCACTTCTTAGGCCCTAACTATTCGATCTGGTGGTACAACGCCCTAGGGTGAAGCCTAGGTTGCCCGGAACGTAGAAATGACCATAACTTTTACACTGGCAGCAATTATTCGTTTTATACAATGGAAAAACCGTTGTATTTATTTTGTATTTTATGCTTCGGGCGTTGACTTCTAATGCCCTATCTGTTTGATCTGGTTGAGCATCGCCGTAGAGTGAAGCCTACGTTGCCCGGAACGTATAAATGACCATAACTTTCACACTGGTTGCTATTATTCGTTTTATACGATGGAAAAACTGTTATATTTATATTGTATTTAAGCTTCTGGCGTTGACTTCTTAGGCCGTTGCTATTCCATGTGGTGGAACAACGCCCTAGGGTGAAGTCTAGGTTGCCCGGAAGGTAGAAATGACCATAACTTTCACACTGGTAGCAATTATTCGTTTTATACGATGGAAAAGCTGTTCTATTTGTTTTATATTTTATGCTTCGGGCGTTGACTTCTAAGGCCCTAACTATTCGATCTGGTGGAGCGTCGCCCTATAGTGAAGCCTAGGTTGCCCGGTACGTAGAAATGACCATCACTTTCAAACTGGTTGCAATTATTTGTTTTATACGATGGAAAAGCTGTTGTATTTATATCGTATTTTATGCTTCTGGCGTTGACTTCTTAGGCCCTAACTATTCCATCTGGTGAAACAACGCCCTAGGGTGAAGTCTAGGTTGCCCGGAAGGTAGAAATGACCATAACTTTCAAACTGGTAGCAATTATTCGTTTTATACGATGGAAAAACTGTTCTATTTATTTTATATTTTATGCTTCGGGCGTTGACTTCTAAGGCCCTAACTATTCGATTTGGTGGAGCAACGCCCTAGAGTGAAGCCTAGGTTGCACGGTACGTAGAAATGACCATCACTATCAAACTGGTTGCAAATTATTCCTGCTGTACGATGGAAAAGCTGTTGTATTTTTATTGCATTTTATGCTTCCGGCGTTCACTTCTTAGGCCCTAACTATTCGATCTGGTGGAACAACGGCCTAGGGTGAAGACTAGGTTGCCCGGAACGTTGAAATGACCATAACTTTTACAGTGGTAGGAATTATTTATTTTATACGATAGAAAAGCTGTTGTATTTATATCGTATTTTATGCTTCTGGCGTTGACTTCTTAGGCCCTAACTATTCCATCTGGCGGAACAACGCCCTAGGGTAAAGCCCAGGTTGCGCGGAACGTAGAAATGACCATAAGTTTCACACTGGTAGCAATTATTCGTTTTATACGTTGGAAGAACTGTTATATTTATATTGCATTTTATGCTTCGGGCATTGACTTCTAAGGCCCTAACTATTCAATCTGTTGGAGCAACGCCCTAGGGTGAAGCCCAGGTTGCCCGGAAAGTAGACATGACCATAACTTTCATACTGGTTGCAATTATTCGTTTTATATGATGGAAAAGCTGTTGCATCATGAATGTATTTTATTCATCTGGGGTTGACTTCTAAGGCCCTAACTATTCGATCAGGTGGAGCAACGCCCTAGAGGGAAGCCTAGGTTGCCCGGAACGTAGAAATGACCATAACTTTCACACTGGTTGCAATTATTTATTTTATACGATGGAAAAGCTGTTGTATTTATATCGTGTTTTATACTTCTGGCGTTGACTTCTTAGGCGCTAACTATTCCATCTGGTGGAACAACGCCCTAGGGTAAAGCCCAGGTTGCGCGGAACGTAGAAATGACCATAACTTTCACACTGGTAGCAATTATTCGTTTTATACGATGGAGGAACTGTTATATTTATATTGCATTTTATGCTTCGGGCATAGACTTCTAAGGCCCTAACGATTCAATCTGTTGGAGCAACGCCCTAGGGTGAAGCCTAGGTTGCCCGGAAAGTAGACATGACCATAACTTTCATACTGGTTGCAATTATTCGTTTTATATGATGGAAAAGCTGTTGCACCAATAATGTATTTTATTCATCTGGGGTTGACTTCTAAGGCCCTAACTATTCGATCAGGTGGAGCACCGCCCTAGAGTGAAGCCTAGGTTGCCCGGAACATAGAAATGACCATAACCTTTACACTGGTAGCAATTATTCGTTTTATACAATGGAAAAACTGTACTATTTATTTTGTATTTAATGCTTCGGGCGTTGTCTTCTAAGACCCTAACTGTTTGATCTGGTGGAGCAACGCCCTAGAGTGAAGCCTAGGTTGCCCGGAACGTGGAAATGATCATAACTTTCACACTGGTTGCTATTATTCGTTTTATACGATGGAGAAACTGTTATATTTATATTGTATTTTATGCTTCTGGCGTTGACTTCTTAGGCCCTAACTATTCGATCTTGTGGGACAACGCCCTGGAGTGAAGCCTAGGTTGCCTGGAACGTAGAAATGACCATCACTTTCACACGGGTTGCAATCATTCCTGTTATAGGATGGAAATACTGTTGTATTTTTATTGTATTTTATACTTCAGGCGTTGACTTCTGAGGCCGTATCTATTCGATGCGGTGGAAGAACGACATACAGTGAAGCCTAGGTTGCCCGGAACGTAGAAATGACCATATGTTTCATACTGGTTGCAATTATTCGTTTTATACGATGGAAAAACTGTTGTATTTATATTGTATTTTACGCTTCTGGCGTTCACTTCTTAGGCCCTAACTATTCGATCTGGTGGTACAACGCCCTGGAGTGAAGCCTAGGTTGCCCGAAACGTAGAAATGACCATAACTTTCACACTGGTAGCAATTATTCGTTTTATGCAATGGAAAAACTGTTCTATTTATTTTGTATTTAATACTTGGGGCGTTGACTTCTAATGCCCTAACTGTTTGATCTGGAGGAGGAACGCCCTAGAGTGAAGCGTAGGTTGCCTGGAACGTAGAAATGACAATCACTTTCACACGGGTTGCAATTATTCCTGTTATAGGATGGAAAGACAGTTGTATTTATATTGTATTTTATACTTCAGGCGTTGACTTCTGAGGCCGTAGCTATCCGATGTGGTGGAAGAACGCCATACAGTGAAGCCTAGGTTGCCCGGAACGTAGAAATGACCATAACTTTCACACTGGTTGCAATTATTTGTTTTATACGATGGAAAAGCTGTTGTATTTATATCGTATTTTATGCTTCTGGCGTTGACTTCTTAGGCCCTAACTATTCGATCTTGTGGGACAACGCCCTGGAGTGAAGCCTAGGTCGCCTGGAACGTAGAAATGACCATCACTTTCACACGGGTTGCAATCATTCCTGTTATAGGATGGAAATACTGTTGTATTTTTATTGTATTTTATACTTCAGGCGTTGACTTCTGAGGCCGTAGCTATTCGATGCGGTGGAAGAACGACATACAGTGAAGCCTAGGTTGCCCGGAACGTAGAAATGACCATAAGTTTCATACTGGTTGCAATTATTCGTTTTATACGATGCAAAAACTGTTGTATTTATATTGTATTTTACGCTTCTGGCGTTCACTTCTTAGGCCCTAACTATTCGATCTGGTGGTACAACGCCCTGGAGTGAAGCCTAGGTTGCCCGGAACGTAGAAATGACCATAACTTTTACACTGGTAGCAATTATTCGTTTTATACGATGGAAAAGCTGTTGTATTTATATCGTATTTTATGCTTCTGGCGTTGACTTCTTAGGCCCTAACTATTCCATCTGGTGGAACAACGCCCTAGGGTGAAGCCTAGGTTGCCCGGAAGGTAGAAATGACCATAACTTTCAAACTGGTAGCAATTATTCGTTTTATACGATGGAAAAACTGTTCCATTTATTTTATATTTTATGCTTCGGGCGTTGACTTCTAAGGCCCTAACTATTCGATCTGGTGGAGCAACGCCCTAGAGTGAAGACTAGGTTGCCCGGTACGTAGAAATGACCATCACTTTCAAACTGGTTGCAATTATTTGTTTTATGCGATGGAAAAGCTGTTGTATTTATATCGTATTTTATGCTTCTGGCGTTGACTTCTTAGGCCCTAACTATTCCAACTGGTGGAACAACGCCCTAGGGTGAAGCCTAGGTTGCCCGGAAAGTAGAAATGACCATAACTTTTACACTGGTAGCAATTATTCGTTTTATACAATGGAAAAACTGTTGTATTTATTTTGTATTTAATGCTTCGGGCGTTGACTTCTAAGGCCCCAACTGTTTGATCTGGTGGAGCAACGCCCTAGAGTGAAGCCTAGGTTGCCTGGAACGTAGAAATGACCATCACTTTCAAACTGGTCGCAATTATTCCTGTTACATGATGGAAACACTGTCGTATTTTTTTTGCATTTTATGGTTCGGGCGTAGACTTCTAAAGGCCCTAACTATTCAATCTGTTGGACCAACGCCCTAGGATGAAGCCTAGGTTGCTCGGAAAGTATAAATGTCCATAAGTTTCATACTGGCTGGAATTATTCGTTTTATACGATGGAAAAACTGTTGTATTTATATTGTATTTTATGCTTCTGGCGTTGGCTTCTAAGGCCCTAGCTGTTCGATCTAGTGGAGCAACGCCCTAGAGTGAAGCCTAGGTTGCCCGGAAAGGAGAAATGACCATAACGTTCAAACTGGTTGCAATTAATCCTTTTATACCATGGAAAAGCTGTTGTATTTATATGGTATTTTATGCTTCTGGCGTTTTCTTCTAAGGACCTAACTATTCGATCTGGTGGAGCAACGCCCTAGAGTGAAGCCTAGGTTGCTCGGAATGTGGAAATGACCTTAACTTTCACACTGGTTGCAATTATTCGTTTTATACGATGGAAACGCTGTTGTATTTATAATGTATTTTATGCCTCTGGCGTTGACTTCTAAGGCCGTAGCTATTAGATGTGGTGGAGCAACGCCCTAGAGTGACGCCTAGGTTGCTCGGAACGTAGAAATGACCATTACTTTCACACTGGTTGCAATTGTTCGTTTTATACGATGGAAAAGCTGTTGTATTTATATCGTATTTTATGCTTCTAGCGTTGACTTCTAAGGCACTAACTATTCGATCTGGTGGAGCGACGCCCTGGAGTGAAACCTAGGTTGCCCGGAACGTAGAATTGGCCATCACTTTCAAACTGGTTGCAATTATTCCTGATATATGGTGGAAACACTGGTGTATTGTTATTGCATTTTATGCTTCGGGCGTTAACTTCTAAGGCCCTAACTATTCAATCTGTTGGGCCAACGCCCTAGGGTGAAGCCTAGCTTGCTCGGAAAGTAGAAATGATCATATGTTTCATACTACTTGCAATTATTCGTTTTATACGATGGAAAAGCTGTTGTATTTATATTGTATTTTATGCTTCTGGCGTCGACTTCTAAGGCTCTAACTATGCAATCTGTTGCAGCAACGCCCTAGGGTGAAGCCTAGGTAGCTCGGAAAGTAGAAATGACAATAAGTTTCATAATGGTTGCAATTATTCGTTTTATACGATGGAAAAACTGTTGTATTTATATTGTATTTTATGCTTCTGGCGTTGACTTCTAAGGCCCTAGCTGTTCGATCTAGTGGAGCAACGCCCTAGAGTGAAGCCGAGGTTGCCCGGAAAGGAGAAATGACCATCACTTTCATACTGGTTGCAATTATTCGTTCTATATGATGGAAAAACTGTTGTATTTATATTGTATTTTATGCTTCTGGCGTTCCCTTCTTAGGCCCTAACTATTCGATCTGGTGGAACAACGGCCTAGGGTGAAGCCTAGGTTGCCCGGAACGTAGAAATAACCATAACTTTTACACTGGTAGCAATTATTCGTTTTATACTGTGGAAAAACTGTTTTATTTATTTTGTATTTAATGCTTCGGGCGTTGGCTTCTAAGGCCCTAACTGTATGGTCTGGTGGAGCAACGCCCTAGAGTGAAACCTAGGTTGCCCGGAACGTAGAAATGACCATAACTTTCACACTGGTGGCTATTATTCGTTTTATACGATGGAAAAACTGTTATATTTATATTGTATTTTATGCTTCTGGCGTTGACTTCTTAGGCCCTAACTATTCGATGTGGTGAAACAACGCCCTAGAGTGAAGCCTAGGTTTCCTGAAACGTAGAATAGGCCATCACTTTGAAACTGGTTGCAATTATTCCTGATATGTGATGGAAACACTGTTGTATTTTTTTTGCATTTTATGGTTCGGGCGTTGACTTCTAAGACCCTAACTATTCAATCTGTTGGAGCAACGCCCTAGGGTGAAGCCTAGGTTGCTGGGAAGGCAGAAATGAGCATAAGTTTCATTCTGGTTGCAATTTTCGTTTTATACGATGGAAAAACTCTTGTATTTATATTGTATTTTATGCTTCGGGCGTTGACTTCTAAGGTCCTAACTATTCAATCTGTTGGAGCAACGCCCTAGGGTGAAGCCCAGCTTGCTCGGAAAGTAGAAGTGGCCATAAGTTTCATACTGGTTGCAATTATTCGTTTTATACAATGGAAAAGCTGTTGCATTTATATCGTATTTTATGCTTCTGGCGTTGACTTCTTAGGCCGTAACTATTCGGTCTGGTGGAGCAACGCCCTGTAGTGAAACCTGGGTTGCCCGGAACGTAGAATTGGCCATCACTATGAAACTGGTTGCAACTATTCCTGATATATGATGGAAACACTGTTGTATTCTTTTTGCATTTTATGGTTCGGGCGTTGACTTCTAAGGCCCTAACTATTCAATCTGTTGGAGCGACGCCCTAGGGTGATGCCTATGTTGCTCGGAAAGTAGAAATGTCCATAAGTTTCATACTGGTTGCAATTATTCGTTTTATACGATGGAAAAACTGTTGTATTTATATTGTATTTTATGCTTCTGGCGTTGACTTCTAAGGCACTAACTATTCGATCTGGTGGAGCAACGTAATAGAGTGTTGCCTAGGTTGCCCGGAACGTAGAATTGGCCATCAATTTCAAACTGGTTGCAATTATACCTCTTATATGATGGAAACACTGCTGTATTTTTTTTACCATTTTATGGCTCGGGCGTTGACTTCTAAGGCCCTAACTATTCAATCCGTTGGAGCAACGCCCTAGGGTGAAGCCTAGGTTGCTCGGAAAGTAGAAATAATCATATGTTTCATACTGGTTGCAGTTATTCGTTTTATACGATGGAAAAACTGCTGTATTTATATTGTATTTTATGCTTCTGGCGTTGACTTCTAAGGCACTAACTATTCGATCTGGTAGAGCAACGCCCTAGAGTGAAGCCTAGGTTGACCGGAACGTAGAATTGGACATCGCTTTCAAACTGGTAGCAATTATTCCTGTTATATGATGGATACACTGTTGTATTTTTATTGCATTTTATGCTTCGGGCGTAGACTTCTAAGGCCCTAACTATTCAATCTGTTGGAGCAACGCCCTAGGGTGAAGCCCAGCTTGCTCGGAAAGTAGAAATGACCATAAGTTTCATACTGGTTGCAATTATTCGTTTTATACGATGGAAAAGCTGTTGCATTTATATCGTATTTTATGCTTCTGGCGTTGACTTCTTAGGCCGTAACTATTCGGTCTGGTGGAGCAACGCCCTGTAGTGAAACCTAGGTTGCCCGGAACGTAGAATTGGCCATCACTTTCAAACTGGTTGCAATTATTCCTGACATATGATGGAAACACTGTTGTATTTTTTTTGCATTTTATGGTTCGGGCGTTGACTTCTAAGGCCCTAACTATTCCATCAGTTGGAGCAACGCCCTAGGGTGAAGCCTAGGTTGCTCGGAAAGTAGAAATGACCATAAGTTTCATACTGGTTGCAATTATTCGTTTTATACGATGGAAAAACTGTTGTATTTATATTGTATTTTATGCTTCTGGCGTTGACTTCTAAGGCACTAACTATTCGATCTGGTGGAGCAACGCAATAGAGTGATGCCTAGGTTGCCGGAACGTAGAATTGGCCATCAATTTCAAACTGGTTGCAATTATATCTGTTATATGATGGAAACACTGCTGTATTTTTTTTGCATTTTATGGTTCGGGCGTTGACTTCTAAGGCCCTAACTATTCAATCCGTTGGAGCAACGCCCTACGGTGAAGCCTAGATTGCTCGGAAAGTTGAAATGACCATAAGTTTCATACTGGTTGCAATTATTCGTTTTATACGATGGACAAACTGTTGTATTTATACTGTATTTTATGGTTCTGGCGTTGACTTCTAAGGCACTAACTATTCGATCTGGTGGAGCAACGCCCTAGAGTGAAGCCTAGGTTGCCCGGAACGTAGAATTGGCCATCACTTTCAAACTGGTTGCAATTATTCCTGATATATGATGGAAACACTGTTGTATTTTTTTTGCATTTTATGGTTCAGGCGTTGACTTCTAAGGCCCTAACTATTCAATCTGTTGGAGCAACGCCCTAGGGTGAAGCCTAGGTTGCTCGGAAAGTAGAAATGACCATAAGTTTCATTCTGGTTGCAATTATTCGTTTTATACGGAGGAAAAACTGTTGTATTTATATTGTATTTTATGCTTCTGGCGATGATTTCTAAGGCACTAACGATTCGATCTGTTGGAGCGACGCCCTAGAGTGAAGCCTAGGTTGCCCGCAACGTAGAATTGGCCATCACTTTCAAACTGGTTGCAATTATTCCTGTTATATGAGGGAAACACTGTTGAATTTTTTTTGCATTTTATGGTTCGGGCGTTGACTTCTAAGGCCCTAACTATTCAGTCTGTTGGAGCAACGCCCTGGGGTGAAGCCTAGCTTGCTCGGAAAGTAGAAATGACCATAAGTTTCATACTGGTTGCAATTGTTCGTTTTATACGATGGAAAAGCTGTTGTATTTATATCGTATTTTATGCTTCTGGCGTTGACTTCTTAGGCCGTAACTATTCCGTCTGGTGGAGCAACGCCCTCGTCTGAAACCTAGGTTGCCCGCTACGTAGAATTGGCCATCACTTTCAAACTGGTTGCAATTATTCCTGACATATGATGGAAACACTGTTGTATTTTTTTTGCATTTTATGGTTCGGGCGTTGACTTCTAAGGCCCTAACTATTCAATCCGTTGGAGCAACGCCCTAGGGTGAAGCCTAGGTTGCTCGGAAAGTTGAAATGACCATAAGTTTCATACTGGTTGCAATTATTCGTTTTATACGATGGACAAACTGTTGTATTTATACTGTATCTTATGCATCTGGCGTTGACTTCTAAGGCACTAACTATTCGATCTGGTGGAGCAACGCCCTAGAGTGAAGCCTAGGTTGCCCGGAACGTAGAATTGACCATCACTTTCAAACTGGTTGCAATTATTCCTGATATATGATGGAAACACTGTTGTATTTTTTTTGCATTTTATGGTTCAGGCGTTGACTTCTAAGGCCCTAACTATTCAATCTGTTGGAGCAACGCCCTAGGGTGAAGCCTAGGTTGCTCGGAAAGTAGAAATGTCCATAAGTTTCATACTGGTTGCAATTATTCGTTTTATACGATGGAAGAACAGTTGTATTTATATTGTATTTTATGCATCTGGCGTTGACTTCTAAGGCACTAACAATTCGATCTGGTGGAGCAACGCAATAGTGTGATGCCTAGGTTGCCGGAACGTAGAATTGGCCATCAATTTCAGAGTGGTTGCAATTATACCTGTTATATGATGGAAACACTGCTGTATTTTTTTTGCATTTTATGGTTCGGGCGTTGACTTCTAAGGCCGTAACTATTCAATCCGTTGGAGCAACGCCCAAGGGTGAAGCCTAGGTTGCTCGGAAAGTAGAAATGACCATAAGTTTCATTCTGGTTGCAATTATTCGTTTTATACGGTGGAAAAACTGTTGTATTTATATTGTATTTTAGGCTTCTGGCGTTGATTTCTAAGGCACTAACGATTCGATCTGTTGGAGCGACGCCCCAGAGTGAAGCCTAGGTTGCCCGGAACGTAGAATTGGCCATCACTTTCAAACTGGTTGCAATTATTCCTGTTATATGAGGGAAACACTGTTGTATTTTTTTTGCATTTTATGGTTCGGGCGTTGACTTCTAAGGCCCTAACTATTCAGTCTGTTGGAGCAACGCCCTGGGGTGAAGCCTAGCTTGCTCGGAAAGTAGAAATGACCATAAGTTTCATACTGGTTGCAATTGTTCGTTTTATCCGATGGAAAAGCTGTTGTATTTATATCGTATTTTATGCTTCTGGCGTTGACTTCTTAGGCCGTAACTATTCCGTCTGGTGGAGCAACGCCCTGGTCTGAAACCTAGGTTGCCCGGAACGTAGAATTGGCCATCACTTTCAAACTGGTTGCAATTATTCCTGTTATATGATGGATACACTGTTGTATTTTTATTGCATTTTATGCTTCGGGCGTTGACTTCTAGGGTCCTAACCATTCAATCTGTTGGAGCAACGCCCTAGGGTGAAGCCTAGGTAGCTCGGAAAGTAGAAATGACCATAATTTTCATACTGGTTGCAGTTATTCGTTTTATACGATGGAAAAACTGTTGTATTTATATTGTATTTTATGCTTCTGGGGTTGACTTCTAAGGCACTAACTATTCGATCTTGTGGAGCGACGCCCTAGAGTGAAGCCTAGGTTGACCGGAACGTAGAATTGGCCATCGCTTTCAAACTGGTTGCAATTATTCCTGTTATACGATGGATACACTGTTGTATTTTTATTGCATTTTATGCTTCGGGCGTTGACTTCTAAGGCCCTAACTATTCAATCTGTTGGAGCAACGCCCTAGGGTGGAGCCTAGCTTGATCGGAAAGTAGAAATGACCATAAGTTTCATACTGGTTGCAACTATTCGTTTTATTCGATGGAAAAACTGTTGTATTTATATCGCCTTTTATGCTTCTGGCGTTGACTTCTAAGGCACTAACTATTCGATCTGGTGGAGCAACGCCCTAGAGTGAAGCCTAGGTTGCCCGGAACGTAGAATTGGCTATCACTTTCAAACTGGTTGCAATTATTCCTGTTATATGATGGATACACTATTGTATTTTTTTGCATTTTATGCTTCGGGCGTTGACTTCTAAGGCCCTAACTATTCAATCTGTTGGAGCAACGCCCTAGGGTGAAGCCTAGCTTGCTCGGAAAGTAGAAATGACCATAAGTTTCATACTGGTTGCAATTATTCGTTTTACACGATGGAAAGACTGATGTACTTATATCGTATTTTATGCTTCTGGCGTTGACTTCTAGGGCACTATCTATTCGATCTGGTGGAGCAACGCCCTAGAGCGAAGCCTAGGTTGCCCGGAACGTAGAATTGGCCATCACTTTCAAACTGGTTGCAATTATTCCTGTTATATGATGGAAACACTGTTGTATTTTTTTTGAATTTTATGGTTCGGGCGTTGACTTCTAAGGTCCTAACTATTCAATCTGTTGGAGCAACGCCCTAGGGTGAAGCCTAGCTTGCTCGGAAAGTAGAAATGACCATAAGTTTCATACTGGTTGCAATTATTCGTTTTACACGATGGAAAGACTGTTGTACTTATATCGTATTTTATGCTTCTGGCGTTGGCTTCTAGGGCACTATCTATTCGATCTGGTGGAGCAGCGCCCTAGAGCGAAGCCTAGGTTGCCCGGAACGTAGAATTGGCCATCACTTTCAAACTGGTTGCAACTATTCCTGTTATATGATTGAAACACTGTTGTATTTTTCTTGCATTTTATGTTTCGGGCGTTGACTTCTAAGGTCCTAACTATTCAATCTGTTGGAGCAACGCCCTAGGGTGAAGCCTAGGTTGCTCGGAAAGTAGAAATGACCATAAGTTTCATACTGGTTGCAATTATTCGTTTTATACGATGGAAAAACTGTTGTATTTATATCGTATTTTATGCTTCTGGCGTTGACCTCTAAGGCACTATCTATTCGATCTGGTGGAGCAACGCCCTAGAGCGAAGCCAAGGTTGCCCGGAACGTAGAATTGGCCATCACCCACGGACCTGTCTGGATGTCCAGATGGGAGGGGAGGTGAACCCCTACGTGGCGCGTCCCCAGGTGGCGGATAGGGGAAGCCTCGGGCCCGGGCCGGTGGGCATGACCGAGAGGTCGTGTCTCCCGCGTCCCGGTACCGAGGTCGGGGCGAAAGCCCCCGCGGACCAAACACAGTGCGTGAGTGTGTGTGTGAATGTGTGTGTGTGTGTGCGTGTGTGAATGGGCTGCGGCCGGTGGCTCGTGGATATTCCCGACAGACTAACCAAGGGGTGGAGTAGTAGCCCCCCGACCGGGGTACCTGGGTGAAGTCTGTACCTAGCCTCTGCGGTGGAAGATGCGTAAATGTAAGTCCTGAAATTATGGCAAAGGTCGCCTGAAGCCGCATGCGAAACGTGGAAAAACCGCTCCCCAGGTACTGACTGGAGCCTATGTCGGGGTTGAAGCGAGATTAACTGGGCGCAGGTATGGAGGATTACCTGGTCAGTATATCCTCATACCCCGTGCGACGGGGGGTAAACTGTCGCGCCGTCTAGCCTGAGGTTAGGGTACGGGGCCCTTCGGATGGGTACCCGCCCTCTCGATAGGGGTGACGTTAAACCTTTTGCATCATATATGGCGCGGGCCTATCCCGTAATATTTTTTGTAGAGTCACTAGGTGCCAATAGGGTTGACCACCCGACAAACCGCTTCACGGTTTTGGCATCCATATTTAGGGATCTTCTTACCCGGGGAAGTGCCCCCACCGCGGTGGGGGTCCCATGATGGGCGAACCGGAGGAATCATTAACTGCCAAAATGTCGAACCTAAATGAAACATTGGGGAAGGGGGGTAAGTCGCAGGGCGACTTGAGCAAGGAGCGCAGTTCCTCATTGGGAAACATCCCAGTGACGGTTGACTGCGCGAGTAAAGAGCAGGGAGGCAGTTCTTCCTCGGACGGGGGCCTACAGGAATGGGTCGAAAAAGTTAGATCCTCCAGGCCCATGTCCGAGGCAGGGTTCGACAGGGACGCATCGGTTGAAGAACACACCGATGCTGAGATCACTCCCGCACAACACGCACGGGACGAGCGCATCAGCTGGGCGCTCGGTCAGTACCTTGGCCCCGGCTGGGATAGCCGTGGGGCTGGTGGGAGTGACGTGGGGAAGTTGGGAGAAGAGGACAGGGACAAAATGTCCTTGACCGCCTCCGACGACGAAGGGAGTGTTTCTTCCCGTCAGTCCACGAGGTCCCTAAGATCCGGGACATCCGTCGGTGGCCGCAAAAGGCAATTGCCTGCGGCGGATGCCGACGGAGATACGACTGCGGGAGCACAAAGGGAACAGAGCAGGAAAAAGAAGAGGACGGACACCCTGCCCCCCATCGAGTCTCTTAAGGGAGAGATGATGGGGCAGGACACAGGCTCCCTGGGCGGTGTCATTAGTCACCAGCTGACAGAGGTGGAGAGGGTGGCGAACACTTCGGGCAACCTCAAGGGGACGTTCGTCAGGACACTGCGAATGGCTGCCCGCATCGTCAGTGTCGCTGCTGTTGAAATACAGCAGCGAACTGTAGCTACCGCCAGCCAGACAATGCTCGAGGAGCAAAACATCAGACTGGCGGAGCAAATGCGGGCTATGAAAGCCGAAATTGTAAGGCTGCGGCAGGAGCGAGAGTCTGCACCTGCGGTTAGGAGAGACCCCACACCCAGCGGCCAAAGAAAGAAGGCCCTGACGGATGGGCAGCTTATGCCCCCGCCACCGTTGCCGTCGCCAGCCACCACCGTCAATCCGCCCAAACCGGCGTTGGACCAGGCCTCATTAGTAGAGGCCTTATGGTCCAAAATGGAGACGCTGGTGGAGAAACGGTTCAGGGAGTTGAGGGCTGAGATAACCCTCCTCGTGGGCAAATCCGCCCCCCAGACAAGTGCACACGGGGCGGCACCAACGAAGGTGCCAAAAGCACCAGCTGCTGCGGTCATGGCACGGCCGCCGCCGACTGCGTCGGGGGAAACCCCAACGCAAAGAAGGAGGAGGAGGAGGAAGGAGGCGTGAGCCAGGGCCCTGGCGACCGTTGATGGGCGACGGGCGCGCCCCACTATTACAGTCGCGGTAGCGACGCCAGCCCCGCCCACACCAGCAACCACGGGAGGCACTCCCAGTCCCAAACCTGCTGCTGCCGGGAGAAAGACAGCGGTGGATAAGACCGGTAGCCGGGCAAGGAAGGCTGTGGATCCGGCGGCAGCCGTGACGGGGCCGAATCGGGAGCCGAAATGGACGGAGGTACTCGGTCGGAAGCGGAAGCTGGCGGGACAGGCTGCCCCCGCTAACGAACCTGACGGCTCCCGCCCAGTGAGGCAGAAAGCCCCGAAACGGCCGACGGGTGCTGGCGGGGCTCCTCCCGCTAGCGCCGCCAATGGCCCGGCGAAGAAGGGGACTCCCCCGGCCCGCCCCACTCGGGCGCCGGCAAAGCCACCCAAAACGGCAGCCATAGCGCTGACCGTGATGGAGGGAGCCGGCGCCGACCTTGGTAATGCCCTTAGACAGGCAAGGGCCAGCATTAATTTGGCCGACCTGGGCATCGCCGAGATCAGGACGAAGCGGGCCGTCACGGGCGGGATTATATTGGAAATCCCAGGCCCGGAGGGAGCCCCTGAGGCAGATCAGCTGGCTGAGAGGCTCCGGCAGCTTTTCGTGGCTACGGAGATTAAGGTAGCAAGACCGAAAAAGACGACGGAGATGCGGGTGGCGGGGTTGGATGACTCCGTCACCCAGCGGGACGTCGCTGCCGCCATTGTGACACAGGGAGGGTGTCAGGAGGGGGACATAAAGGTGGGCCCCATCCGCCGCTCGCCTACGGCGCTTGGTACGGCGTGGGTGCGGTGCCCCCTCACGGCGGCCCGAAGTTTGGCGGCTGCGGGAAAGCTGCGCGTGGGTTGGACCATGGCCCGTATCGATGTCCTGGCGCCTCGTCCCCTCCAGTGCTACCGCTGCTTGGAGACAGGGCACGTCCAGCAGCGGTGCACCGCGGCGGAAGATAGGAGGGGACGCTGCTATAATTGCGGCGCCACGGAGCATCGGGCGGCGGAGTGCCGCGCGTCTTCCCCAAAGTGTCCGCTGTGTGCGGACCTGGGGAGGCCATCAGGCCACCGACTGGGGGGACCGGGCTGTGCCCCGCCCTCCAAGGGCCGACGCCGCGGAAGGGCACGCTCAGCGATGCCAGCGGGGCAGGTGGAGCGCGGCGGGGACACCGCTAATGCCGCCCCTCCGACGTCCTCCGAAGTCCCCGCCGGGGCAGGGAAGGAAAAGGTGGTCGCTGCAGAGGAGGCTGGGTCATCTGCAGCGCCACAGACCTATTCAAGGTCCGGTAAGAACGGCCTGGAGGAGGCCATGGAAACGGTGTAGAAATGGCTACCCTCCTCCAGGCCAATTTGAAGCGCTCCCGCAGGGCTCAGGACCTGTTTGTCCATACCATGCGGGAGCGATCAATAGGACTGTCCGTCGCCGCCGAGCCGTACAATATCCCCGACCTCCCAGACTGGGTCGGGAGTCGGTGCGGCTTGGTGGCTATTACATGGAACTGGCCGCCCGCATCTCCTCCAGTTAACGTCTTAGCGACGGGGGAGGGTTGCGTGGCGGTTCAGTGGGGAAGTGTCGCGGTGGTGGGATGCTATGTGTCGCCCAACTGTGACCTCGCTTCTTATGAGTCATACCTGGGCGGGGTAACCGCATGCATCGGTCAGTGCATGCCCCGCCCGGTAATTGTCCTGGGGGACTTTAATGCCCATGCTACGGCATGGGGCAGCCCCAGGACTAGCCGTAGGGGCGAGGTCCTAATGGATTGGGCGGCCGGGCTGGACCTTCGGTTGGTTAACCGGGGTCGGCAGCACACGTTCGTTGGGCCGCAGGGGGTGTCCATCATAGACCTGACGTGGGCAACCCCCTCCGGCCTGCAGCGTGTGTCTGGGTGGAGAGTGGCAACAGAAGTGGCGACCCTCAGCGATCACCTCTATATAACAATGGAGGTGAGGGTCGCCGCTGCTACCTCCACCCGGAGGGATGGGCCCCGGTGCCACGGGGGCCGGCGGGCCCGCCCGCCACCGCGATGGTCCATTAAAAAGCTGAATTGCAGCCTCTTGGAGGCGGCCGCTCATGCGGCGGCCTGGCCGGAGACACCGGCTGGGCCGGTCGGCGACGTCGAGGGAGAAATGGCCTGGCTCAGCAGGGCTACAAAGGCGGTGTGTGACACCGCCATGCCCAGAGCCGGGCCACCCTCGCGTCCGGGCGCGGCGTACTGGTGGTCGCGAGAAATGGATGAGTTGCGCGTGGCGTACGTCCGCTCGCGGCGCCGGTACACCCGCGCCCGCCGACGTCGGCAGGCCGAACCCGAGCAGGTGGCGCGCTTGTATGAGGTGTATAGCGCGATGCGCAGAACACTCCAGCGCGCCATCCGGGACGCCAAAGCCCGGGCATGGAAGGAGCTCCTCGTGGAATTAAACAGGGTTCCGTGGGGGCGCCCATATAAACTCGTGATGGGTAAGTTACGAGCATGGGCGCCACCCATAACGGAAACCCTAGATCCCCCACTCCTGGAGCGGGTGGTTCGGACCCTGTTTCCCGGGATAGACCGGGAGCAGGAGACCGCCCGCTCGGAAACCTCGGAGCCACCCGTTGAGTGGTCCGAGATGGAGATGGGGGTAACACACGAGGAGTTGGCCGGGGCGCTGCGCCGTCGCGGGTCACGCAACGTTGCGCCGGGCCCGGACGGTGTCCCCTGCCGCGTATTGGCCCGGGCAATGGGCGTCCTAAGCTCGAGGTTCGTGCGACTGCTGAGCGGCTGCCTCCGCATGGGGGAGTTCCCCCTCGCATGGAAACAGGCGCGGATGGTCCTCCTAAGAAAGGATGGACGGCCCGCGGACACGCCTTCGGCATATAGGCCGGTGTGCTTGCTCGACGAGGCGGGAAAGCTTTTTGAGACAATCATAGCTGCCCGCCTCTCGAGCCACCTGTCGACGGTGGGACCGGGATTGGCCTCCAGCCAGTTTGGCTTCCGGGAGGGACTTTCGACCGTGGACGCAGTCATGCGCGTCAGGTCCCTCTCGGAGGAGGCCGTCTCCAGGGATGGGGTGGCGTTGGCGGTATCATTGGATATCGTCAACGCCTTTAACACCCTTCCCTGGAGCAGGGTACTGGGGGCGCTCCGTTATATGCGAGTGCCCCCGTACCTGAGACGGATTATTCGGTCCTACCTAAACGACAGGTGGATACAATACACCGGCCGGGATGGAAAACTTTGCCGAAGGAGGGTCGTGCGCGGTGTTCCGCAGGGGTCCGTGTTGGGTCCCCTGCTTTGGGTCATCGCGTACGACCACGTGCTGCGGGCCCGCCTCCCCGCCGATGTCGGGCTGACGTGTTACGCGGACGACACGTTGGTGCTGGTCGGCGGGGTGGGCTATGGGAGGGCCATCCGCCTTGCTGAGATGGCGGTGGCTGTCGCTGTCGCGGCGATCCGTGAGTCGGGCCTTGAGGTAGCGCCCCACAAATGCGAGGCCATGTGGTTTTATGACCGGCCTCGCCGTGGGGCGCCCCCGCCCGGCTTGCGGATCAGAGTAGGTGATGCCTTCGTCGAGGTGAAGGAACAGATGAAATATCTGGGCCTGACCCTCGACAGCCAATGGCGCTTCGTCGAACATTTCGACCGCTTGGCCCCCCGTGTGGAGAGAGCGTCGGCCGCATTAGGCCGCCTCCTCCCCAATTTAGGGGGGCCTGAGGAAGGTGTTCGCCGCCTCTACGTCGGGGTGGTGCGGTCAATGATCCTCTACGGGGCCCCTGTCTGGGCCCCGGACCTGATGGCCAGCAAACGCAGCATCGCGATGCTGCGACGCCTTTACCGGCGGCTGGCCATCAGAGTCATTAGGGGGTACCGCACCATCTCCTACGAGGCGGCGACGGCCCTGGCTGGTCTTCCTCCCCTGGAGCTCCTGGCGCAGCAACACCGGACGATATACGTCCGGCTGCGGGAGCTTCGGGACAGTGGGAGGCCACCAGAGGCAGAAGCGGTCGAACGGACGAGGCGTCTTGCCCGGCGTGCCCTACACATTGAGTGGACCCGCCAGCTGCAGGCTGGCGCTGCCGCCAAAAGGGCCGTCGGGGCTGTCCTGCCACATTTCGAAAAGTGGCGGGACAGAGCATACGGAAGGCTCACCTACAGAATGACGCAGGTGCTCTCCGGACATGGCTGTTTCGGGGAGTACCTGTGTCGAATTGGGAAGGAAGCGACAGCGACATGCCACCATTGTGGGGAGGAACAGGACACGGCGCAGCACACGCTGGAAGTCTGCCCGGCGTGGGCAGCAGAGCGCCGTGTCCTGAAACAGGGGGTGGGACACGACCTCTCGCTGGAAGCCGTAGTTGCAGCTATGGTGACTGGCGAGAGGCCGTGGAAAGCAATGGCCTCCTTCTGCGAGCATGTGATGCTGCAGAAGGAGGCCGCGGAGCGGGATAGGGAGCGGCACTCCCAACCCGCCCGCAGGGGAAGGGCCAGGGCCGGGCCACGGGCGAGACAATGGTCTCCGCCCGCCCCGGCGCAGTAAAGCCCCTGGACACAGGTCACGGGGAGGGGAGCAATGGCCCGACGCCGGCCCGACCCACTGACGGGGCCTCAGGCCCCCGAGGGTCTGGTTGGCTGCGGGTCATTGCGGGGTCGCAGGCGGCTTGGGTCGGGGGCCCAAGTCGCCATTGCACAGCGACCCTGGGGGGGCGGAGACATGTAGTGTGGCCACTACATGTCGCCGAAGTTAGATGTGCCGCAAGGGAGGGGGGGTATGACCCCTCCCGGGATGCGCTTCGGCACGGCTAGGGGGGTACTGGAAGTGTTCTTTGGAGTTCCCAGTGCCCCCCGAAACGCCTTAGGTAGGCCACCGTGGAGTTTTAGTCGGTAAAAGTCCGACACTACCCCGAGCCCTCCCCAAGGGTTCGGGGTGTCCTATGAGGATTTCTCCACGTAAAAAAAAAAAAAAAAAAAAAAAAAAAAGAATTGGCCATCACTTTCAACCTGGTTGCAACTATTCCTCTTATATGATGGAAACACTGTTGTATTTTTCTTGCATTTTATGGTTCGGGCGTTGACTTCTAAGGTCCTAACTATTCAATCTGTTGGAGCAACGCCCTAGGGTGCAGCCTAGGTTGCTCGGAAAGTTGAAATGACCATAAGTTTCATACTGGTTGCAATTATTCGTTTTACACGATGGAAAAACTGTTGTATTTATATTGTATTTTATGCTTCTGGCGTTGCCTTCTAAGGCACTAACTATTCGATCTGGTGGAGCAACGCCCTGGAGTGAAACCTAGGTTGCCCGGAACATAGAATTGGCCATCACTTTCAAACTGGTTGCAATTATTCCTGATATATGGTGGAAACACTGTTGTATTGTTATTGCATTTTATGCTTCGGGCGTTGACTTCTAAGGCCCTAACTATTCAATCTGTTGGGCCAACGCCCTAGGGTGAAGCCTGGCTTGCTCGGAAAGTAGAAATGACCATAAGTTTCAAACTGGTTGCAATTATTCGTTTTATACGATGGAAAAACTGTTGTATTTATATCGTATTTTATGCTTCTGTCGTTGACTTCCAAGGCACTATCTATTCGATCTGGTGGAGCAACGCCCTAGAGCGAAGCCTAGGTTGCCCGGAACGTAGAATTGGCCATCTCTTTCAAACTGGTTGCAACTATTCCTGTTATATGATGGAAACACTGTTGTATTCTTTTTGCATTTTATGGTTCGGGCGTTGACTTCTAAGGCCCTAACTATTCAATCTGTTGGAGCGACGCCCTAGGGTGAAGCCTATGTTGCTCGGAAAGTTGAAATGACCATAAGTTTCATACTGGTTGCAATTATTCGTTTTATACGATGGAAAAACTGTTGTATTTATATCGTATTTTATGCTTCTGTCGTTGACTTCCAAGGCACTATCTATTCGATCTGGTGGAGCAACGCCCTAGAGCGAAGCCTAGGTTGCCCGGAACGTAGAATTGGCCATCTCTTTCAAACTGGTTGCAATTATTCCTGTTATATGATGGAAACACTGTTGTATTTTTTTTGCATTTTATGGTCCGGTCGTTGACTTCTAAGGTCCTAATTATTCAATCTGTTGGAGCAACGCCCTAGGGTGAAGCCTAGGTTGCTCGCAAAGTAGAAATAACCATAAGTTTCATACTGGTTGCAGTTATTCGTTTTATACGATGGAAAAACTGTTGTATTTATATTGTATTTTATGCTCCTGGCGTTGACTTCTATGGCACTATCTATTCGATCTGGTGGAGCAACGCCCTAGAGCGAAGCCTAGGTTGCCCGGAACGTAGAATTGGCCATCTCTTTCAAACTGGTTGCAACTATTCCTGTTATATGATGGAAACACTGTTGTATTCTTTTTGCATTTTATGGTTCGGGCGTTGACTTCTAAGGCCCTAACTATTCAATCTGTTGGAGCAACGCCCTAGGGTGGAGCCTAGCTTGCTCGGAAAGTAGAAATGACCATAAGTTTCATACTGGTTGCAACTATTCGTTTTATTCGATGGAAAAACTGTTGTATTTATATCGCCTTTTATGCTTCTGGCGTTGACTTCTAAGGCACTAACTATTCGATCTGGTGGAGCAACGCCCTAGAGTGAAGCCTAGGTTGCCCGGAACGTAGAATTGGCCATCACTTTCAAACTGGTTGCAATTATTCCTGTTATATGATGGATACACTATTTTTTTTTTTTGCATTTTATGCTTCGGGCGTTGACTTCTAAGGCCCTAACTATTCAATCTGTTGGAGCAACGCCCTAGGGTGAAGCCTAGCTTGCTCGGAAAGTAGAAATGACCATAAGTTTCATACTGGTTGCAATTATTCGTTTTACACGATGGAATGACTGTTGTACTTATATCGTATTTTATGCTTCTGGCGTTGACTTCTAGGGCACCATCTATTCGATCTGGTGGAGCAACGCCCTAGAGCGAAGCCTAGGTTGCCCGGAACGTAGAATTGGCCATCACTTTCAAACTGGTTGCAATTATTCCTGTTATATGATGGAAACACTGTTGTATTTTTTTTGCATTTTATGGTTCGGGCGTTGACTTCTAAGGCCCTAACTGTTCAATCTGTTGGAGCAACGCCCTAGGGTGAAGCCTAGGTTGCTCGGAAAGTAGAAATGACCATAAGTTTCATACTGGTTGCAATTATTCGTTTTATACGATGGGAAAACTGTTGTATTTATATCGTATTTTATGCTTCTGGCGTTGACCTCTAAGGCACTATCTATTCGATCTGGTGGAGCAACGCCCTAGAGCGAAGCCTAGGTTGCCCGGAACGTAGAATTGGCCATCACTTTCAAACTGGTTGCAACTATTCCTGTTATATGATTGAAACACTGTTGTATTTTTCTTGCATTTTATGTTTCGGGCGTTGACTTCTAAGGTCCTAACTTTTCAATCTGTTGGAGCAACGCCCTAGGGTGAAGCCTAGGTTGCTCGGAAAGTAGAAATGACCATAAGTTTCATACTGGTTGCAATTATTCGTTTTATACGATGGAAAAACTGTTGTATTTATATCGTATTTTATGCTTCTGGCGTTGACCTCTAAGGCACTATCTATTCGATCTGGTGGAGCAACGCCCTAGAGCGAAGCCAAGGTTGCCCGGAACGTAGAATTGGCCATCACTTTCAACCTGGTTGCAACTATTCCTGTTATATGATGGAAACACTGTTGTATTTTTCTTGCATTTTATGGTTCGGGCTTTGACTTCTAAGGTCCTAACTATTCAATCTGTTGGAGCAACGCCCTAGGGTGAAGCCTAGGTTGCTCGGAAAGTAGAAATGACCATAAGTTTCATACTGGTTGCAATTATTCGTTTTACACGATGGAAAAACTGTTGTATTTATATTGTATTTTATGCTTCTGGCGTTGCCTTCTAAGGCACTAACTATTCGATCTGGTGGAGCAACGCCCTGGAGTGAAACCTAGGTTGCCCGGAACGTAGAATTGGCCATCACTTTCAAACTGGTTGCAATTATTCCTGATATATGGTGGAAACACTGTTGTATTGTTATTGCATTTTATGCTTCGGGCGTTGACTTCTAAGGCCCTAACTATTCAATCTGTTGGAGCAACGCCCTAGGGTGAAGCCCAGCTTGCTCGGAAAGTAGAAATGACCATATGTTTCATACTGGTTGCAATTATTCGTTTTATACGATGGAAAAGCTGTTGCATTTATATCGTATTTTATGCTTCTGGCGTTGACTTCTTAGGCCGTAACTACTCGGTCTGGAGGAGCAACGCCCTGTAGTGAAACCTAGGTTGCCCGGAACGTAGAATTGGCCATCAGTATGAAACTGGTTGCAACTATTCCTGATATATGATGGAAACACTGTTGTATTCTTTTTGCATTTTATGGTTCGGGCGTTGACTTCTAAGGCCCTAACTATTCAATCTGTTGGAGCGACGCCCTAGGGTGAAGCCTATGTTGCTCGGAAAGTAGAAATGTCCCTAAGTTTCATACTGGCTGCAATTATTCGTTTTATACGATGGAAAAACTGTTGTATTTATATTGTATTATATGCTTCTGGCGTCGACTTCTAAGGCACTAACTATTCGATCTGGTGGAGCAACGCAATAGAGTGATGCCTAGGTTGCCCGGAACGTAGAATTGTCCATCAATTTCAAACTGGTTGCAATTATACCTCTTATATGATGGAAACACTGCTGTATTTTTTTTGCATTTTATGGTTCGGGCGTTGACTTCTAAGGCCCTAACTACTCAGTCCGTTGGAGCAACGCCGTAGGGTGAAGCCTAGGTTGCTCGGAAAGTTGAAATGACCATAAGTTTCATACTGGTTGCAATTATTCATTTTATACGATGGAAAAACTGTTGTATTTATATCGTATTTTATGCTTCTGTCCTTGACTTCCAAGGCACTATCTATTCGATCTGGTGGAGCAACGCCCTAGAGCGAAGCCTAGGTTGCCCGGAACGTAGAATTGGCCATCTCTTTCAAACTGGTTGCAATTATTCCTGTTATATGATGGAAACACTGTTGTATTTTTTTTGCATTTTATGGTCCGGTCGTTGACTTCTAAGGTCCTAATTATTCAATCTGTTGGAGCAACGCCCTAGGGTGAAGCCTAGGTTGCTCGCAAAGTAGAAATAACAATAAGTTTCATACTGGTTGCAGTTATTCGTTTTATACGATGGAAAAACTGTTGTATTTATATTGTATTTTATGCTTCTGGCGTTGACTTCTAAGGCACTAACTATTCGATCTGGTGGAGCAACGCCCTAGAGTGAAGCCTAGGTAGACCGGAACGCAGAATTGGACATCGCTTTCAAACTGGTTGCAATTATTCCTGTTATATGATGGATACACTGTTGTATTTTTATTGCATTTTATGCTTCGGGCGTTGACTTCTAAGGCCCTAACTATTCAATCTGTTGGACCAACGCCCTAGGGTGAAGCCTGGCTTGCTCGGAAAGTAGAAATGACCATAAGTTTCAAACTGGTTGCAATTAATCGTTTTATACGATGGAAAAACTGTTGTATTTATATCGTATTTTATGCTTCTGGCGTTGACTTCTAAGGCACTATCTATTCGATCTGGTGGAGCAACGCTGTAGAGCGAAGCCTAAGTTGCCCGGAACGTAGAATTGGCCATCACTTTCAAACTGGTTGCAATTATTCCTGTTATATGATGGAAACACTGTTGTATTTTTCTTGCATTTTATGGTTCGGGCGTTGAATTCTAAGGTCCTAACTATTCAATCTGTTGGAGCAACGCCCTCGGGTGAAGCCTAGGTTGCTCGGAAAGTAGAAATGACCATAAGTTTCATACTGGTTGCAATTATTCGTTTTATACGATGGAAAAACTGTTGTATTTATATTGTATTTTATGCTTCTGGCGTTGACTTCTAAGGCACTAACTATTCGATCTGGTGGAGCAACGCCCTGGAGGGAAACCTAGGTTGCCCGGAACGTAGAATTGGCCATCACTTTCAAACTGGTTGCAATTATTCCTGATATATGGTGGAAACACTGTTGTATTGTTATTGCATTTTATGCTTCGGGCGTTGACTTCTAAGGCCCTAACTATTCAATCTGTTGGACCAACGCCCTAGGGTGAAGCCTAGCTTGCTCGGAAAGTAGAAGTGACCATATGTTTCATACTGGTTGCAATTATTCGTTTTATACGATGGAAAAGCTGTTGTATTTATATTGTATTTTATGCTTCTGGCGTTGACTTCTAAGGCTCTAACTATTCAATCTGTTGGAGCAACGCCCTGGGGTGAAGCCTAGGTAGCTCGGAAAGTAGAAATGACCATAAGTTTCATACTGGTTGCAATTATTCGTTTTATACGATGGAAAAACTGTTGTATTTATATTGTATTTTATGCTTCTGGCGTTGACTTCTAAGGCCCTAGCTGTTCGATCTAGTGGAGCAACGCCCTAGAGTGAAGCCGAGGTTGCCCGGAAAGGAGAAATGACCATCACTTTCAAACTGGTTGCAATTAATCCTTTTATACGATGGAAAAGCTGTTGTATTTATATCGCCTTTTATGCTTCTGGCGTTTACTTCTAAGGACCTAACTATTCGATCTGGTGGAGCAACGCCCTAGAGTGAAGCCTAGGTTGCTCGGAATGTAGAAATGTCCATAACTTTCACACTGCTTGCAATTATTCGTTTTATACGATGGAAAAACTGTTGTATTTATATTGTGTTTTATGCTTCTGGCGTTGACTTCTAAGGCCCTAGCAATTCGATCTAGTGGAGCAACGCCCTAGAGTGAAGCCTAGGTTGCCCGGAACGTAGAATTGGCCATCACTTTCAAACTGGTTGCAATTATTTCTGTAATATGATGGATACACTGTTGTATTTTTATTGCATTTTATGCTTCGGGCGTAGACTTCTAAGGCCCTAACTATTCAATCTGTTGGAGCAACGCCATAGGGTGAAGCCCAGCTTGCTCGGAAAGTAGAAATGACCATAAGTTTCATACTGGTTGCAATTATTCGTTTTATACGATGGAAAAGCTGTTGCATTTATATCGCATTTTATGCTTCTGGCGTTGACTTCTTAGGCCGTAACTATTCGGTCTGGTGGAGCAACGCCCTGTAGTGAAACCTAGGTTGCCCGGAACGTAGAATTGGTCATCACTTTCAAAATGGTTGCAATTATTCCTGACATATGATGGAAACACTGTTGTATTTTTTTTGCATTTTATGGTTCGGGCGTTGACGTCTAAGGCCCTAACTATTCAATCAGTTGGAGCAACGCCCTAGGCTGAAGCCTAGGTTGCTCGGAAAGTAGAAATGACCATAAGTTTCATACTGGTTGCAATTATTCGTTTTATACGATGGAAAAACTGTTGTATTTATATTGTATTTTATGCTTCTGGCGTTGACTTCTAAGGCACTAGCTATTCGATCTGGTGGAGCAACGCCCTAGAGTGAAGCCGAGGTTGCCCGGAAAGGAGAAATGACCATCACTTTCAAACTGGTTGCAATTAATCCTTTTATACGATGGAAAAGCTGTTGTATTTATATCGCCTTTTATGCTTCTGGCGTTTACTTCTAAGGACCTAACTATTCGATCTGGTGGAGCAACGCCCTAGTGTGAAGCCTAGGTTGCTCGGAATGTAGAAATGTCCATAACTTTCACACTGCTTGCAATTATTCGTTTTATACGATGGAAAAACTGTTGTATTTATATTGTATTTTATGCTTCTGGCGTTGACTTCTAAGGCCCTAGCAATTCGATCTAGTGGAGCAACGCCCTAGAGTGAAGCCTAGGTTGCCCGGAACGTAGAATTGGCCATCACTTTCAAACTGGTTGCAATTATTTCTGTAATATGATGGATACACTGTTGTATTTTTATTGCATTTTATGCTTCGGGCGTAGACTTCTAAGGCCCTAACTATTCAATCTGTTGAGGCAACGCCATAGGGTGAAGCCCAGCTTGCTCGGAAAGTAGAAATGACCATAAGTTTCATACTGGTTGCAATTATTCGTTTTATACGATGTAAAAGCTGTTGCATTTATATCGCATTTTATGCTTCTGGCGTTGACTTCTTAGGCCGTAACTATTCGGTCTGGTGGAGCAACGCCCTGTAGTGAAACCTAGGTTGCCCGGAACGTAGAATTGGTCATCACTTTCAAAATGGTTGCAATTATTCCTGACATATGATGGAAACACTGTTGTATTTTTTTTGCATTTTATGGTTCGGGCGTTGACTTCTAAGGCCCTAACTATTCAATCAGTTGGAGCAACGCCCTAGGCTGAAGCCTAGGTTGCTCGGAAAGTAGAAATGACCATAAGTTTCATACTGGTTGCAATTATTCGTTTTATACGATGGAAAAACTGTTGTATTTATATTGTATTTTATGCTTCTGGCGTTGACTTCTAAGGCACTAGCTATTCGATCTGGTGGAGCAACGCCCTAGAGTGAAGCCTAGGTTGACCGGAACGTAGAATTGGCCATCGCTTTCAAACTGGTTGCAATTATTCCTGTTATATGATGGATACACTGTTGTATTTTTATTGCATTTTATGCTTCGGGCGTTGACTTCTAAGGCCCTAACTATTCAATCTGATGGAGCAACGCCCTACGGTGAAGCCTAGCTTGCTCGGAAAGTAGAAATAACCATAAGTTTCATACTGGTTGCAATTATTCGTTTTATACGATGGAAAAGCTGTTGTATTTATATCGTATTTTATGCTTCTGGCGTTGACTTCTTAGGCCGTAACTACTCGGTCTGGAGGAGCAACGCCCTGTTGTGAAACCTAGGTTGCCCGGAACGTAGAATTGGCCATCACTATGAAACTGGTTGCAACTATTCCTGATATATGATGGAAACACTGTTGTATTCTTTTTGCATTTTATGGTTCGGGCGTTGACTTCTAAGGCCCTAACTATTCAATCTGTTGGAGCGACGCCCTAGGGTGAAGCCTATGTTGCTCGGAAAGTAGAAATGTCCATAAGTTTCATACTGGCTGCAATTATTCGTTTTATACGATGGAAAAACTGTTGTATTTATATTGTATTTTATGCTTCTGGCGTTGACTTCTAAGGCACTAACTATTCGATCTGGTGGAGCAACGCCCTGGAGGGAAACCTAGGTTGCCCGGAACGTAGAATTGGCCATCACTTTCAAACTGGTTGCAATTATTCCTGATATATGGTGGAAACACTGTTGTATTGTTATTGCATTTTATGCTTCGGGCGTTGACTTCTAAGGCCCTAACTATTCAATCTGTTGGACCAACGCCCTAGGGTGAAGCCTAGCTTGCTCGGAAAGTAGAAGTGACCATATGTTTCATACTGGTTGCAATTATTCGTTTTATACGATGGAAAAGCTGTTGTATTTATATTGTATTTTATGCTTCTGGCGTTGACTTCTAAGGCTCTAACTATTCAATCTGTTGGAGCAACGCCCTGGGGTGAAGCCTAGGTAGCTCGGAAAGTAGAAATGACCATAAGTTTCATACTGGTTGCAATTATTCGTTTTATACGATGGAAAAACTGTTGTATTTATATTGTATTTTATGCTTCTGGCGTTGACTTCTAAGGCCCTAGCTGTTCGATCTAGTGGAGCAACGCCCTAGAGTGAAGCCGAGGTTGCCCGGAAAGGAGAAATGACCATCACTTTCAAACTGGTTGCAATTAATCCTTTTATACGATGGAAAAGCTGTTGTATTTATATCGCCTTTTATGCTTCTGGCGTTTACTTCTAAGGACCTAACTATTCGATCTGGTGGAGCAACGCCCTAGAGTGAAGCCTAGGTTGCTCGGAATGTAGAAATGTCCATAACTTTCACACTGCTTGCAATTATTCGTTTTATACGATGGAAAAACTGTTGTATTTATATTGTATTTTATGCTTCTGGCGTTGACTTCTAAGGCCCTAGCAATTCGATCTAGTGGAGCAACGCCCTAGAGTGAAGCCTAGGTTGCCCGGAACGTAGAATTGGCCATCACTTTCAAACTGGTTGCAATTATTTCTGTAATATGATGGATACACTGTTGTATTTTTATTGCATTTTATGCTTCGGGCGTAGACTTCTAAGGCCCTAACTATTCAATACGTTGGAGCAACGCCATAGGGTGAAGCCCAGCTTGCTCGGAAAGTAGAAATGACCATAAGTTTCATACTGGTTGCAATTATTCGTTTTATACGATGGAAAAGCTGTTGCATTTATATCGCATTTTATGCTTCTGGCGTTGACTTCTTAGGCCGTAACTATTCGGTCTGGTTGAGCAACGCCCTGTAGTGAAACCTAGGTTGCCCGGAACGTAGAATTGGTCATCACTTTCAAAATGGTTGCAATTATTCCTGACATATGATGGAAACACTGTTGTATTTTTTTTGCATTTTATGGTTCGGGCGTTGACTTCTAAGGCCCTAACTATTCAATCAGTTGGAGCAACGCCCTAGGCTGAAGCCTAGGTTGCTCGGAAAGTAGAAATGACCATAAGTTTCATACTGGTTGCAATTATTCGTTTTATACGATGGAAAAACTGTTGTATTTATATTGTATTTTATGCTTCTGGCGTTGACTTCTAAGGCACTAGCTATTCGATCTGGTGGAGCAACGCCCTAGAGTGAAGCCGAGGTTGCCCGGAAAGGAGAAATGACCATCACTTTCAAACTGGTTGCAATTAATCCTGTTATACGATGGAAAAACTGTTGTATTTTTATTGCATTTTATGCTTCGTGCGTTGACTTCTAAGGCCCTAGCAATTCGATCTAGTGGAGCAACGCCCTAGAGTGAAGCCTAGGTTGCCCGGAACGTAGAATTGGCCATCACTTTCAAACTGGTTCCAATTATTTCTGTAATATGATGGATACACTGTTGTATTTTTATTGCATTTTATGCTTCGGGCGTAGACTTCTAAGGCCCTAACTATTCAATCTGTTGAGGCAACGCCATAGGGTGAAGCCCAGCTTGCTCGGAAAGTAGAAATGACCATAAGTTTCATACTGGTTGCAATTATTCGTTTTATACGATGTAAAAGCTGTTGCATTTATATCGCATTTTATGCTTCTGGCGTTGACTTCTTAGGCCGTAACTATTCGGTCTGGTGGAGCAACGCCCTGTAGTGAAACCTAGGTTGCCCGGAACGTAGAATTGGTCATCACTTTCAAAATGGTTGCAATTATTCCTGACATATGATGGAAACACTGTTGTATTTTTTTTGCATTTTATGGTTCGGGCGTAGACTTCTAAGGCCCTAACTATTCAATCAGTTGGAGCGACGCCCTAGGGTGAAGCCTATGTTGCTCGGAAAGTAGAAATGTCCATAAGTTTCATACTGGCTGCAATTATTCGTTTTATACGATGGAAAAACTGTTGTATTTATATTGTATTTTATGCTTCTGGCGTTGACTTTTAAGGCACTAACTATTCGATCTGGTGGAGCATCGCAATAGAGTGATGCCTAGGTTGCCCGGAACGTAGAATTGGCCATCAATTTCAAACTGGTTGCAATTATACCTCTTATATGATGGAGACACTGCTGTATTTTTTTTGCATTTTATGGTTCGGGCGTTGACTTCTAAGGCCCTAACTATTCAGTCCGTTGGAGCAACGCCGTAGGGTGAAGCCTAGGTTGCTCGGAAAGTTGAAATGACCATAAGTTTCATACTGGTTGCAATTATTCGTTTTATACGATGGAAAAACTGTTGTATTTATATCGTATTTTATGCTTCTGTCGTTGACTTCCAAGGCACTATCTATTCGATCTGGTGGAGCAACGCCCTAGAGCGAAGCCTAGGTTGCCCGGAACGTAGAATTGGCCATCTCTTTCAAACTGGTTGCAATTATTCCTGTTATATGATGGAAACACTGTTGTATTTTTTTTGCATTTTATGGTCCGGTCGTTGACTTCTAAGGTCCTAATTATTCAATCTGTTGGAGCAACGCCCTAGGGTGAAGCCTAGGTTGCTCGCAAAGTAGAAATAACCTTAAGTTTCATACTGGTTGCAGTTATTCGTTTTATACGATGGAAAAACTGTTGTATTTATATTGTATTTTATGCTTCTGGCGTTGACTTCTAAGGCACTAACTATTCGATCTGGTGGAGCAACGCCCTAGAGTGAAGCCTAGGTAGACCGGAACGTAGAATTGGACATCGCTTTCAAACTGGTTGCAATTATTCCTGTTATATGATGGATACACTGTTGTATTTTTATTGCATTTTATGCTTCGGGCGTTGACTTCTAAGGCCCTAACTATTCAATCTGTTGGACCAACGCCCTAGGGTGAAGCCTGGCTTGCTCGGAAAGTAGAAATGACCATAAGTTTCATACTGGTTGCAATTATTCGTTTTATACGATGGAAAGACTGTTGTATTTATATCGTATTTTATGCTTCTGGCGTTGACTTCTAAGGCACTATCTATTCGATCTGGTGGAGCAACGCTCTAGAGCGAAGCCTAAGTTGCCCGGAACGTAGAATTGGCCATCACTTTCAAACTGGTTGCAATTATTCCTGTTATATGATGGAAACACTGCTGTATTTTTTTTGCATTATATGGTTCGGGCGTTGACTTTTAAGGCCCTAACTATTCAATCCGTTGGAGCAACGCCCTAGGGTGAAGCCTAGGTTGCTCGGAAAGTTGAAATGACCATAAGTTTCATACTGGTTGCAATTATTCGTTTTATACGATGGACAAACTGTTGTATTTATATTGTATTTTATGCTTCTGGCGTTGACTTCTAAGGCACTAACTATTCGATCTGGTGGAGCAACGCCCTAGAGTGAAGCCTAGGTTGCCCGGAACGTAGAGTTGGCCATCACTTTCAAACTGGTTGCAATTATTCATGTTATATGATGGAAACACTGTTGTATTTTTTTTGCATTTTATGGTCCGGTCGTTGACTTCTAAGGTCCTAATTATTCAATCTGTTGGAGCAACGCCCTAGGGTGAAGCCTAGGTTGCTCGGAAAGTAGAAATAACCATAAGTTTCATACTGGTTGCAGTTATTCGTTTTATACGATGGAAAAACTGTTGTATTTATATTGTATTTTATGCTTCTGGCGTTGACTTCTAAGGCACTAGCTATTCGATCTGGTGGAGCAACGCCCTAGAGTGAAGCCTAGGTAGACCGGAACGTAGAATTGGACATCGCTTTCAAACTGGTTGCAATTATTCCTGTTATATGATGGATACACTGTTGTATTTTTATTGCATTTTATGCCTCGGGCGTTGACTTCTAAGGCCCTAACTATTCAATCTGTTGGACCAACGCCCTAGGGTGAAGCCTGGCTTGCTCGGAAAGTAGAAATGACCATAAGTTTCATACTGGTTGCAGTTATTCGTTTTATACGATGGAAAAGCTGTTGTATTTATATTGTATTTTATGCTTCTGGCGTTGACTTCTAAGGCACTAGCTATTCGATCTGGTGGAGCAACGCCCTAGAGTGAAGCCTAGGTAGACCGGAACGTAGAATTGGACATCGCTTTCAATCTGGTTGCAATTATTCCTGTTATATGATGGATACACTGTTGTATTTTTATTGCATTTTATGCCTCGGGCGTTGACTTCTAAGGCCCTAACTATTCAATCTGTTGGACCAACGCCCTAGGGTGAAGCCTGGCTTGCTCGGAAAGTAGAAATGACCATAAGTTTCATACTGGTTGCAATTATTCGTTTTATACGATGGAAAAGCTGTTGTATTTATATCGTATTTTATGCTTCTGGCGTTGACTTCTTAGGCCGTAACTATTCGGTCTGGTGGAGCAACGCCTTGGAGTGAAACCTAGGTTGCAGGGAACGTACAATTGGCCATCACTTTCAAACTGGTTGCAATTATTCGTTTTATACGATGGAAAAACTGTTGTATTTATATTGTATTTTATGCTTCTGGCGTTGACTTCTAAGGCCCTAGCTGTTCGATCTAGTGGAGCAACGCCCTAGAGTGAAGCCGAGGTTGCCCGGAAAGGGGAAATGACCATCACTTTCAAACTGGTTGCAATTAATCCTTTTATACGATGGAAAAGCTGTTGTATTTATATCGTCCTTTATGCTTCTGGCGTTTACTTCTAAGGACCTAACTATTCGATCTGGTGAAGCAACGCCCTAGAGTGAATCCTAGGTTGCTCGGAATGTAGAAATGACCATAACTTTCACACTGGTTGCAATTATTCGTTTTATGCAATGGAAAAGCTGTTGTATTTATATCGTATTTTATGCTTCTGGCGTTGACTTCTTAGGCCGTAACTATTCGGTCTGGTGGAGCAACGCCCTGGAGTGAAACCTAGGTTGCCCGGATCGTAGAATTGGCCATCACTTTCAAACTGGTTGCAATTATTCCTGTTATATGATGGAAACACTGTTGTATTTTTTTTGCATTTTATGGTTCGGGCGTTGACTTCTTAGGCCCTATCTATTCAATCTGTTGGAGCAACGCCCTAGGGTGAAGCCTAGGTTGCTCGGAAAGTAGAAATGCCCATAAATTTCATACTGGTTGCAATTATTCGTTTTATACGATGAAAAGCTGTTGTATTTATATTATATTTTATGCTTCTGGCGTTGACTTCTGAGGCACTAACTATTCGATCTGGTGGAGCAACGCCCTAGAGTGAAGCCTAGGTTGCCCGGAACGCAGAAATGACCATAAGTTTCACACTGGTTACCATTATTCGTTTTATACGATGGCAAAGCTGTTGTATTTATATTGTATTTTATGCTTCCGGCGTTAGCTTCTAAGGCCGTAGCTATCAGATGTAGAGCAGCAACGCCCTAGAGTGACGCGTAGGTTGCCAGGCACGTAGAATTGACCATTACTTTCACAATGTTCGCAATCATTCATTTTATACGATGGAAAAACTGTTGTACTTATATTGTATTTTATGCTTCGGGCGTTGACTTCTAAGGCCCTAACTATTCGATTTGGTGGAGCAACGCCCTACAGTGAAGCCTAGATTGCCCGGAACGTAGATATGACCATAACCATCACGCAGGTTGCAATTATTCGTTTTATACGATGGAAAGACTGTTGTATTTATTTTGTAGTTTATGCTTCTGGCGTTGACTTCTAAGGCACTAAATATTCCATCTGGTGGAACGACGGCCTAGGGTGAAGCCTAGGTTGCCCGGAACGTGGAAATGACCAGTACTTTCACACTGGTTGCAGTTATTCGTTTTATACAATGGAAAAACTGTTCTATTTATTTTGCATTTTATGCTTCGGGCGTTGACTTCTAAGGCCCTAGCTATTCCATCTGGTGGAGCATCACCCTAGCGTGAAGTCGAGGTTGACCGGAACGTAGAAGTGTCCATTACTTCCACACTGTTTGCAAATATACATTATATACGATGGAAAAGCTGTTGTACTTATATTGTAATTTATGCTTCTGGCGTTGACTTCTTAGGCCGTAACTATTTGATCTGGTGGAGCACCGCCCTAGAGTGAAGCCTAGGTTTCGCGGAACGTAGAACATACCATTACCTTCACACTGGTTGCAATTATTCCTGTTATACGATAGAAAAACTGTTGCACCTTTATTGTATCTTATGCTTCTGGCGTTGACTTCTAAGGCCCTAACTATTCGATCTGGTGGAGCAACGCCCTAGAGTGAGGCCTAGGTTGACCGGGTCGTAGAAATGACCACAACTTTCACACTGGTTACCATTATTCGTTTTATACGATGGAAAAGCTGTTGAATTTATATCGTATTTTATGCTTCTGGCGTTGACTTCTTAGGCCGTAACTATTCCATCTGGTGGAACATTGCCCTAGGGTGAAGCCTAGGTTGCGCGGAACGTAGAAATGACCAGTACTTTCACACTGGTTGCAGTTATTCGTTTTATACGATGGAAAAACTGTTATATTTATTTTGCATTTTATGCTTCGGGCGATGACTTCTAAGGCCCTAACTATTTGACCTGGAGGAGCAACGCCTTAGAGTGAAGCCTAGGTTGCCCGGGAAGTAGAAATGACCATAACTTTCACACTGGTTGCTATTATTCGTTTTATATGATGGAAAAGCTGTTATATTTATATTTCATTTTATGCTTCTGGCATTGAATTCTAAGTCCCTAGCTATTCGATCTGGTGGAACAACGCCCTTGTGTGAAGCCAAGGTTGCCCGAAACGTAGAAATGACCATAACTATCACACTGGTTGCAATTATTCGTTTTATACGATTGAAAAGCTGTTATATTTATATTGCATTTTATGCTTCAGGCATTGAATTCTAAGTCCCTAGCTATTCGATCTGGTGGAGCAACGCCCTAGAGTGAAGCCTAGGTTGCCCGGAACGTAGAAATGTCCATTACTTTCACACTGTTTGCAAATACACATTATATACGATGGAAAAGCTGTTGTATTTATATGGTATTTTATGCTTCGGGTGTTGACTTCTATGGCCCTACCTATTCGATCTGGTGGAGCATCATTCTACAGTGAAGCCTAGGCTGCCCAGAACGTAGAAATGACCATACCTTTCACACTGGTAGCAATTATTCATTTTATACGATGTAAAAGCTGTTGTATTTATATTGTATTTTATGCTTCTGGCGTTGACTTCTAAGGCCGTAGCGATTAGATGTGGTGGAGCAACGCCCTAGAGTGACGCCTAGGATGCCCGGAACGTAGAAATGACCATTACTTTCACAATGTTTGCAATTATTCATTTTATACGATGGAAAAACTGTTCTATTTATTTCGTATTTTATGCTTCCGGCGTTGAGTTCTAAGGCCCTAGCTATTCGATCTGGTCGGGCAACGCCTTAGAGTGAAGCCCAGGTTGCCCGGAACGTAGAAATGACCATAACTTTCACACTGGTAGCAATTATTCGTTTTATACGATGGAAAAACTGTTCTATTTATTTTGCATTTTATGCTTCTGGCATTGAATTCTAAGTCCCTATCTATTCCAACTGGTGGAGTAACACCCTAGTGTGCAGCCTAGGTTGCCCGGAACGTAGAAATGACCTTTACTTTCACACTGTTTGCAATTATTCATTTTATACGATGGTAAAGTTGTTGTATTTATGTTGTATTTTATCCTTCTGGCGTTGAATTCTAAGCCCCTAGCTATTCGATCTGGTGGAGCAACGCCCTAGAGTGAAACCTAGGTTACCCGGAACGTGGAAATGACCAGTACTTTCACACTGGTTGCAGTTATCCGTTTTATACAATGGAAAAACTGTTCTATTTATTTTGCATTTTATGCTTCGGGCGTTGACTTCTATGGCCCTAGCTATTCCATTTGGTGGAGCAACACCCTAGCGAGAAGCCTAGGTTGCCCGGAACGTAGAAATGACTATTACTTCCACACTGTTTGCAAATATACATTATATACGATGGAAAAGCTGTTGTACATATATTGTAATTTACGCTTCTCGCGTTAACTTCTTAGGCCGGAACTGTTTGATCTGGTAGAGCACCGCCCTAGGGAGATGCCTAGGTTGCCCGGAACGTAGAAATGACCATTACCTTCACACTGGTTGCAGTTATCCGTTTTATACAATGGAAAAACTGTTCTATTTATTTTGCATTTTATGCTTCGGGCGTTGACTTCTATGGCCCTAGCTATTCCATCTGGTGGAGCAACACCCTAGCGAGAAGCCTAGGTTGCCCGGAACGTAGAAATGACCATTACCTTCACACTGTTCGCAATCATTCATTTTATACGATGGAAAAACTGTTGTACTTATATTGTATTTTATGCTTCGGGCATTGACTTCTAAGGCCCTAACTATTCGGTTTGGTGGAGCAACGCCCTACAGTGAAGCCTAGGTTGCCCGGCACGTAGAAATGACCAGTACTTTCACACTGGATACAGTTATTCGTTTTATACAACGGAAAAAGTGTTTTATTTATTTTGCATTTTATGCTTCTGGCATTGAATTCTAAGTCCCTATCTATTCCAACTGGTGGAGCAACACCCTAGAGTGCAGCCTAGGTTGCCCGGAACGTAGAAATGACCATTACTTTCACACTGTCTGCAATTATTCATTTTATACGATGATAAAGTTGTTGTATTTATATTGTATTTTATCCTTCTGGCGTTGAATTCTAAGCCCCTAGCTATTCGATCTGGTGGAGCAACGCCCTAGAGTGAAACCTAGGTTACCCGGAACGTAGAAATGACCAGTACTTTCACACTGGTTGCAGTTATCCGTTTTATACAATGGAAAAACTGTTCTATTTATTTTGCATTTTATGCTTCGGGCGTTGACTTCTATGGCCCTAGCTATTCCATCTGGTGGAGCAACACCCTAGCGAGAAGCCTAGGTTGCCCGTAACGTAGAAATGACTATTACTTCCACACGGTTTGCAAATATACATTATATACGATGGAAAAGCTGTTGTATTTATATGGTATTTTATGCTTCGGGTGTTGACTTCTATGGCCCTACCTATTCGATCTGGTGGAGCATCACCCTACAGTGAAGCCTAGGTTGCCCAGAACGTAGAAATGACCATACCTTTCGCACTGGTAGCAATTATTCATTTTATACGATGTAAAAGCTGTTGTATTTATATTGTATTTTATGCTTCTGGCGTTGACTTCTTAGGCCGTAACTATTTGATCTGGTGGAGCACCGCCCTAGAGTGAAGCCTAGGTTGCCCGGAACGTAGAACATACCATTACCTTCACACTGGTTGCAATTATTCCTGTTATACGACGGAAAAACTGTTGCACCTTTATTGTATTTTATGCTTCTGGCGTTGACTTCATAGGCCCTAACTATTCGATCTGGTGGAGCAACGTCCAAGAGTGAAGCCTAGGTTGACCGGATCGTAGAAATGACCACAACTTTCACACTGGTTACCATTATTCGTTTCATACGATGGCAAAGCTGTTGTATTTATATTGTATTTTATGCTTCCGGCGTTAGCTTCTAAGGCCGTAGCTATCAGATGTCGAGCAACAACGCCCTAGAGTGACGCGTAGGTTGCCAGGCACGTAGAAGTGACCATTACTTTCACAATGTTCGCAATCATTCATTTTATACGATGGAAAAACTGTTGTACTTATATTGTATTTTATGCTTCGGGCGTTGACTTCTAAGGCCCTAACTATTCGACTTGGTGGAGCAACGCCCTACAGTGAAGCCTAGATTGCCCGGAACGTAGATATGACCATAACCATCACACAGGTTGCAATTATTCGTTTTATACGATGGAAAGACTGTTGTATTTATTTTGTAGTTTATGCTTCTGGCGTTGACTTCTAAGGCCCTAACTATTCCATCTGGTGGAACGACGGCCTAGGGTGAAGCCTAGGTAGCCCGGAACGTGGAAATGACCAGTACTTTCACACTGGTTGCAGTTATTCGTTTTATACAATGGAAAAACTGTTCTATTTATTTTGCATTTTATGCTTCGGGCGTTGACTTCTAAGGCCCTAGCTATTCCATCTGGTGGAGCAACACCCTAGCCTGAAGTCGAGGTTGACCGGAACGTAGAAATGTCCATTACTTCCACACTGTTTGCAAATATACATTATATACGATGGAAAAGCTGTTGTACTTATATTGTAATTTATGCTTCTGGCGTTGACTTCTTAGGCCGTAACTATTTGATCTGGTGGAGCACCGCCCTAGAGTGAAGCCTAGGTTTCGCGGAACGTAGAAAATACCATTACCTTCACACTGGTTGCAATTATTCCTGTTATACGATGGAAAAACTGTTGCATCTTTATTGTATTTTATGCTTCTGGCGTTAACTTCTTAGGCCCTAACTATTCCATCTGGTGGAACATCGCCCTAGGGTGAAGCCTAGGTTGCGCGGAACGTAGAAATGACCAGTACTTTCACACTGGTTGCAGTTACTCGTTTTATACGATGGAAAAACTGTTCTATTTATTTTGCATTTTATGCTTCGGGCGTTGACTTCTAAGGCCCTAACTATTTGACCTGGAGGATCAACGCCTCAGAGTGAAGCCTAGGTTGCCCGGGAAGTAGAAATGACCATAACTTTCACACTGGTTGCTATTATTCGTTTTATACGATGGAAAAGCTGTTATATTTATATTGTATTTTATGCTTCCGGCGTTAGCTTCTAAGGCCGTAGCTATAAGATGTGGAGCAGCAACTCCCTAGAGTGACGCGTAGGTTACCAGGCACGTAGAAATGACCATTACTTTCACAATGTTCCCAATCATTCATTTTATACGATGGAAAAACTGTTGTACTTATATTGTATTTTATGCTTCGGGCGTTGACTTCTAAGGCCCTAACTATTCGATTTGGTGGAGCAACGCCCTACAGTGAAGCCTAAGTTGCCCGGAACGTAGAAATGTCCATTACTTTCACACTGTTTGCAAATACACATTATATACGATGGAAAAGCTGTTGTATTTATATGGTATTTTATGCTTCGGGTGTTGACTTCTATGGCCCTACCTATTCGATCTGGTGGAGCATCACTCTACAGTGAAGCCTAGGTTGCCCAGAACGTAGAAATGACCATACCTTTCACACTGGTAGCAATTATTTATTTTATACGATGTTATAGCTGTTGTATTTATATTGTATTTTATGCTTCTGGCGTTGACTTCTAAGGCCGTAGCGATTAGATGTGGTGGAGCAACGCCCTAGAGTGAAACCTAGGTTACCCGGAACGTAGGAATGACCAGTACTTTCAAACTGTTTGCAGTTATTCCGGTTATACGATTGAAAGCTGTTGCATCTTTATCGTATTTTATGTTTCTGGCGTTGACTTCCTAGGCCCTAACTATTCCATCTGGTGGAACAACGCCCTAGGGTGAAGCCTAGGTTGCCCGGGACGTAGAAATGACCATAACTTTCACACTGGTTGCTATTATTCGTTTTATACGATGGAAAAAGTGTTATATTTATATTGTATTTTATGCTTCTGGCGTTGACTTCTTAGGCCCTAACTCTTCGATCTGGTGGAGCAACGCCTCAGAGTTAAGCCTAGGATGCCCGAAACGTCGAAATGATCATTACTTTCGCACTGGTTGCAATTAGTCATGCTATACGATGGAAAAACTGTTGCATTTTTATTGTTTCTTATGCTTCTGGCGTTGACTTCTGTGGCCCTACCTATTCGATCTGGTGGAGCAACGCCCTAGAGTGAAGCCTAGGTTGCCCGGCACGTAGAAATGACCAGTACTTTCACACTGGTTACAGTTATTCGTTTTATACAATGGAAAAACTGTTCTATTTATTTTGCATTTTATGCTTCTGGCATTGAATTCTAAGTCCCTATGTATTCCAACTAGTGGAGCAACACCCTAGAGTGCAGCCTAGGTTGCCCGGAACGTAGAAATGACCATTACTTTCACACTGTTTGCAATTATTCATTTTATACGATGTTAAAGTTGTTGTATTTATATTGTATTTTACCCTTCTGGCGTTGAATTCTAAGCCCCTAGCTATTCGATCTGGTGGAGCAACGCCCTAGAGTGAAGCCGAGGTTGACCGGAACGTAGAAATGACCATTACTTCCACACTGTTTGCAAATATACATTATATACGATGGAAAAGCTGTTGTACTTATACTGTAATTTATGCTTCTGGTGTTGTCTTCTTAGGCCGTAACTATTTGATCTGGTGGAGCACCGCCCTAGAGTGGAGCCTAGGTTGCCCGGAACGTAGGAATGACCAGTACTTTCAAACTGTTTGCAGTTATTCAGGTTATACGATTGAAAGCTGTTGCATCTTTATCGTATTTTATGCTTCTGGCGTTGACTTCTAAGGCCCTTACTATTCGATCTGGTGGAGCAACGCCCTAGAGTGAAGCGTAGGTTGCCCGGAACGGAGAAATGACCATTACTTTCACAACGTTTGCAATTATTCATTTTATACGATGGAAAAACAGTTGTACTTATATTGTATGTTATCCTTCTGGCGCTGAATTCTAAGTCCCTAGCTATTCCCTCTGGTGGAGCAACGCCCTAGAGCGAATCCTAGGTTGCCCGGAACGTAGAAATGACCATTACTTTCACACAGGATGCAATTATTCGTTTTATACGATGGAAAGACTGTTGTATTTATTTTGTAGTTTATGCTTCTGGCGTTGGCTTCTAAGGCCCTAGCTCTTCGATCTGGTGGAGAAACGCCTCAGAGTTAAGTCTAGGATGCCCGGAACGTAGAAATGACTATGACCTTCACACTGTTTGCAATTATTCATTTTATATGATGGAAAACGTGTTGTATTTATATTGTATTGTATGCTTCTAGCGTTGACTTCTAAGGCCCTAACTATTCGATCTGGTGGAGCGACGCCCTAGAGTGAAGCCTAGGTTTGCCCGGAACGTAGAAATGACCATTACCTTAACACTGTTTGCAAATATACATTATATACGATGGAAAAGCTGTTGTACTTGTATTGTAAGTTATGCTTCTGGCGTTGACTTCTTAGGCCCTAACTATTTGATCTGGTGGAGCACCGCCCTAGGGTGAAGCCTAGGTTGCCCGGAACGTAGAACATACCATCACCTTCACAACGGTTGCAATTATTTCCGTTATACGATGGAAAAACTGTTGCACCTTTATTGTATTTTATGCTTCTGGCTTTGACTTCTTAGGCCCTACCTACTCGATCTGGTGGAGCAACGTCCTAGAGTGAAGCCTAGGTTGACTGGAACGTAGAAATGACCATAACTTTCACACTGGTTACCATTATTCGTTTTATACGATGGAAAAGCTGTTGTATTTATATCGTATTTTATGCTTCTGGCGTTGACTTCCTAGGCCCTAACTATTCCATCTGGTGGAACAACGCCCTAGGGTGAAGCCTAGGTTGCCCGGGACGTAGAAATGACCATAACTTTCACACTGGTTGCTATTATTCGTTTTATACGATGGAAAAAGTGTTATATTTATATTGTATTTTATGCTTCTGGCGCTGACTTCTTAGGCCCTAACTCTTCGATCTGGTGGAGCAATGCCTCAGAGTTAAGCCTAGGATGCCCGAAACGTCGAAATGATCATTACTTTCGCACTGGTTGCAATTAGTCATGCTATACGATGGAAAAACTGTTGCATTTTTATTGTATCTTATGCTTCTGGCGTTGACTTCTATGGCCCTACCTATGCGCTCTGGTGGAGCAACGCCCTAGAGTGAAGCCTAGGTTGCTCGGAACGTAGAAATGACCAACACTTTCACACTGGTTGCAATTATTCCTGTTATACGATGGAAAAGCTCTTGTATATTTAGTGTATTCTATGCTTCGGGCGTTGACTTCTATGGCCCTACCTATTCGATCTGGTGGAGCAACACCATACAGTCAAGCCTAGGTTGCGCAGAACGTAGAAATGAACATAACTTTCACACTGGTAGCAATTATTCATTTTATACGATGGAAAAACTGTTGTACTTATAATGTATTTTATTCTTATGGCGTTGACTTCTAAGGCCGTAGCTATGCGATCTGGTGAAGTAACACCCTTCAGTCAAGCCTAGGTTGCCCGGAACATAGAAATGAAAATAACATTCACACTGGTTGCAATTATTCATGCTATACGATGAAAAACTGTTGCATTTTTATTGTACTTTATGCTTCTAGCGTTGACTTCTAAGGCCGTAGCTACGCGATCTGGTGGAGCAACGCCCTAGAGTGAAACCTAGGTTGCCCGGAACGTAGAAATTACCATAACTTTCACACTGATAGCAATTATTCGTTTTATACGATGGAAAAACTGTTCTATTTATGTTGTATTTCATGCTTCGGGCGTTGACTTCTAAGGCCCTAACTATTCAATCTGTTGGAACAACGCCCTAGGGTGAAGCCTAGGTTGCCCGGAGAGTAGAAATGACCATAACTTTCATACTGGCTGCAATTATTCGTTTTATACAATGGAAAAGCTGTTCTATTTATTTTGTATTTTATGCGTCGGTCGTTGACTTCTTTGGGCCTACCTATTCGATCTGGTCGAGCAACACCCTACAGTCAAGCCTAGGTTGCCCGGAACGTAGAAATGACCATAACTTTCACACCGGTAGCAATTATTCGTTTTATACGATGGAACAACTGTTCTATTTATTTTGTATTTCATGCTTCGGGCGTTGACTTCTAAGGCCCTAACTATTCAATCTATTCGAACAACGCCCTAGGGTGGAGCCTAGGTTGCCCGGAAAGTAGAAATGACCATAACCTTCATACTGGTTGCAATTATTCGTTTTATACGATGGAAAAACTGTTGTATTTATATTGTATTTTATGCTTCTGGCGCTGACTTCTAGGGCACTAACAATTCGATCTGGTGGAGCAGCGCCCTAGGGTGAAGCCTAGGTCGCCCGGAACGTAGAAATGGCCATCACTCTCACACTGGTAGCAATTATTCGTTTAATACAATGGAAAAACTGTTCTATTTATTTTGTATTTTATGCTTCGGGCGTTGACTTCTAAGGCCCTAACTACTCGATCTGGTGGAGCAACTCTCTAGAGTGTAGCCTAGGTTGCCCGGAACGTAGAAATGAACATAACTTTCACACTGCTAGCAATTATTCGCTTTATACAATGGAAAAACTGTTCTATTTATTTTGTATTTTATGCTTCGGGCGTTGACTTCTATGGTCCTACCTATTCGATCTGGTGGAGTAACACCCTACAGTCAAGCCTAGGTTGCCCGGAACGTAGAAATGAAAATAACATTCACACCGGTTGCAATTATTCATGCTATACGATGAAAAACTGTTGCATTTTTATTGTACTTTATGCTTCTAGCGTTGACTTCTAAGGCCGTAGCTATGCGATCTGGTGGAGCAACGCCCTAGAGTGAAACCTAGGTTGCCCGGAACGTAGAAATTACCATAACTTTCACACTGATAGCAATTATTCGTTTTATACGATGGAAAAACTGTTCTATTTATGTTGTATTTCATGCTTCGGGAGTTGACTTCTAAGGCCCTAACTATTCAATCTGTTGGAACAACGCCCTAGGGTGAAGCCTAGGTTGCCCGGAAAGTAGAAATGACCATAGCTTTCATACTGGCTGCAATTATTCGTTTTATACGATGGAAAAACTGTTGTATTTATACCGTATTTTATGCTTCTGGCGTTGACTTCTTATGCCGTAACTATTCCATCTGGTGGAACAACGCCCTAGAGTGAAGCCTAGGTTGCCCGGAACGTAGAAATGACCATCACTTTCAAACTGGTTGCAATTATTTCGTTTATATGATGGAAAAGCTGTTGTATTTTTATTGCATTTTATGCTTCGGGCATTGACTTATAAGGCACTAACTATTCAATCTGTTGTAGCAACGCCCTAGGGTGTAGCCTAGGTTGCCCGTAAAGTAGAAGTGACCATACCTTTCCTACTGGTTGCAATTATTCGTTTTATATGATGGAAAAACTGTTGTATTTATACTGTATGTTGTGCTTCTGGCGTTGACTTCTAAGGCACTAACTATTCGATCTGGTGGAGCAGCGCCCTAGGGTGACGCCTAGGTTGCCCGGAACGTAGAAATGACCATCACTTTCAAACTGGTTGCAATTATTCCTATTATATGATGGAAAAACTGTTGTATTTTTGTTGCATTTTATGCTTCGGGCATTGACTTCTAAGGTCCTAACTATAAAATCTGTTGGAGCAACGCCCTAGGGTGAAGCCTAGGTTGCCCGGAAAGTGGAAATGACAATAACTTTCACACTGGTTGCAATTATTCGTTTTATACGTAGGAAAAGCTGTTGCATCTTTATTGTATTTTATGCTTCTGTCGTTGACGTCTAAGACCGTAGCTATTAGATGTGGTGGAGCAACGCACTAGAGTGACGCCTAGGTTGCCCGGAACGTAGAAATGACCATAACTTTCACGACGGTAGCAATTATTCGTTTTATACGATGGAAAAACTGTTGTATTTATATTGTATTTCATGCTTCTGGCTTTGACTTCTAAGGGCCTAGCTATTCGATCTGGTGGAGCGACGCGCTAGAGTGAGGCCTAGGTTGCCCGGAACGTAGAAATGACCATCACTTTCAAACTGGTTGCAATTAATCCTTTTATACGATGGAAAAACTGTTGCATTTTTATTGCATTTTATGCTGCGGGCGTTGACTTCTAAGGCCCTAACTGTTCAATCTGTTGGAGCAACGACCTAGGGTGAAGCCTAGGTTGCCCGGAAAGTAGAAGTGACCATAACTTTCATACTGGTTGCAATTATTCGTTTAATACAATGGAAAAACTGTTCTATTTATTTTGTATTTTATGCTTCGGGCGTTGACTTCTAAGGCCCTAACTATTGGATCTGGTGGAGCAACGCCCTAGAGTGAAGCCTAGGTTGCCCGGAACGTAGAAATGACCATCACTTTCACACTGGTTGCAATTATTCCTGTTATACGACGGAAAAGCTCTTGTATATTTAGTGTATTTTATGCTTCGGGCGTTGACTTCTATGGCCCTACCTATTCGATCCGGTGGAGCAACACCCTACAGTCAAGCCTAGGTTGCCAAGAACGTAGAAATGAACATAAATTTCACACTGGTAGCAATTATTCGTTTTATACAATGGAAAAACTGTTCTATTTATTTCGTATTTTATGCATCGGGCGTTGACTTCTATGGCCCTACCTATTCGATCTGGTGGAGTAACACCCTACAGTCATGCCTAGGTTGCCCGGAACGTAGAAATGACCATTATTTTCACAATGTTTCCAATTATTCATTTTATACGATGGAAAAACTGTTGTACTTGTATTGTATTTTATTCTTATGGAGTTGTATTCTAAGTCCCTAGCTATGCGATATGGTGGAGCAACGCCCTACAGTGAAACCTTGGTTGCCCGAAGCGTAGAAATTACCATAACTTTCACACTGATAGCAATTATTCGTTTTACACGATGGAACAACTGTTCTATTTATTTTGTATTTCATGCTTCGGGCGTTGACTTCTAAGGCCCTAGCTATTCAATCTGTTGGAACAACGCCCTAGGGTGAAGCCTAGGTTGCCCGGAAAGTCGAAATGACCATAACCTTCATACTCGTTGCAATTATTCGTTTTATACGATGGAAAAACTGTTGTATTTATATTGTATTTTATGCTTCTGGCGCTGACTTCTAGGGCACTAACAATTCGATCTGGTGGAGCAGCGCCCTAGGGTGAAGCCTAGGTCGCCCCGAACGTAGAAATGGCCATCACTTTCACACTGGTAGCAATTATTCGTTTAATACAATGGAAAAACTGTTCTATTTATTTTGTATTTTATGCTTCGGGCGTTGACTTCTAAGGCCCTAACTATTCGATCTGGTGGAGCAACGCCCTAGAGTGTAGCCTAGGTTGCCCGGAACGTAGAAATGAACATAACTTTCACACTGGTAGCAATTATTCGTTTAATACAATGGAAAAGCTGTTCTATTTATTTTGTATTTTATGCGTCGGGCGTTGACTTCTTTGGCCCTACCTATTCGATCTGGTGGAGCAACACCCTACAGTCAAGCCTAGGTTGCCCGGAACGTAGAAATGACCATAACATTCACACCCGTTGCAATTATTCATGCTATACGATGGAAAAACTGTTGCATTTTTATTGTATTTTATGGTTCTGGCGTTGACTTCTTAGGCCCTAACTATTCGACCTGGTGGAGCAACGCCCAAGAGTGAAAACTAGGTTGCCCGGAACGTAGAAATGACCATTACATTCACACTGGTTGCAATTATTCCTGTTATACGATGGAAAAACTGTTGTATTTTTATTGTATTCTATGCTTCTGGCGTTTAATTCTAAGTCGCTAGCTATTTGATCTGGTGGAGCAACGACCTAGAGTGATGCCTAGGTCGCCCGGAACGTAGAAATGACAATTACTTTCACACTGTTTGGTATTATTCATTTTGTACGATGGAAAAGCTGTTGTATTTATATTGTATTTTATGCCTCTGGCGTTGACTTCTAAGGCCGTAGCCATTAGATGCGGTGGAGCAACGCCCTAGAGTGACGCCTAGGTTGCCCGGAACGTAGAAATGACCATAACTTTCACACTGGTTGCTAGCATTCGTCTTATACGATGGAAAAACTGTTATATTTATATTGTATTTTATGCTTCTGGCGTTGACTTCTTAGGACCTAACTGTTCGATCTGGTGGAACAACGCCCTAGAGTGAAGCCTAGGTTATCCGGAACGTAGAAATGACCAGTACATTCACACTGGTTGCAGTTATTCCTGTAAAACAATGGAAAAACTGTTGCATCTTTATTGTATTTTATGCTTCTGGCGTTGACTTCTAAAGCCCTAACTATTCGATCTTGTGGTGCTACGCCCTAGGGTGAAGCCTAGGTTGGCCGGAATGTAGAAATGTCCATAACTTTCACACCGGTTGCAATTATTCGTTTTATACGATTGAAAAACGGTTGTATTTTAATTCTATTTTATGCTTTTAGTGATGAATTCTAAGTCCCTAGCTATTCGATCTGGTGGAGCAACGCCCTAGAGTGAAGCCTAGGTTGCCCGGAACGTTGAAATGACCATAACTTTTACACCGGTTGCTATTATTCGTTTTATACGATGTAAAAGCTGTTTTATTTATATCGTATTTTATGCTTCTGGCGTTGACTTCTTAGGCCGTAACTATTCGGTCTGGTGGTGCAACGCCCTGGAGTGAAACCCAGGTTGCCCGGAACGTACAATTGGCCATCACTTTCAAACTGGCTGCAATTATTCCTGTTATATGTTGGAAACACTGTTGTATTTTTTTTGCATTTTATGGTTCGGGCGTTGACTTCTAAGGCCCTAACTGTTCAATCTGTTGGGGCAACGCCCCAGTGTGAAGCCTAGGTTGCTCGGAAAGTAGAAATGACCATAAGTTTCATACTGGTTGCAATCATTCGTTTTATACGATGGAAAAACTGTTGTATTTATATTGTATTTTATGATTCTGGCGTTGACTTCTAAGGCCCTAACTGTTTGATCTGGTGGACTAACGCCCTAGAATGAAGCCCAGGTTGCCCGGAACGTAGAAATGACCATATCTTTTACAGTGTTTGCAATTATTAATTTATTCGATGCCAAAGCTGTTGTATTTATATTGTATTTTATGCTTCTGGCATTGACTTCTTAGGCCCCAACTATTCGATCTGGAGGAGCAATGCCTCAGAGTTAAGTCTAGGATGCCCGAAACGCCGAAATTATCATTACATTCACGCTTATTGCAATTATTCCTGTAATATGATGAAAAGACTGTTGTATTTTTATTGTATCTTATGCTCCTGGCGTTGACTCCTAAGGCCCTAACTATTCGATCTGGTGGAGCAGCACCCTGCAGTGAAGCCTAGGTTACCCGGAACGTGGAAATGACCAGAACTCTCACACTGGTTGCAATTATTCGTTTTATACGTTGTAAAAGCTGTTGTATTAATATCGTCCTTTATGCTTCTGGCGTTGACTTCTTAGGCCCTAACTATTCGACCTGGTGGAGCAACGCCCTAGAGTGAAACCTAGGTTGCTCGGAACGTAGAAATGACCATTACATTCACACTGGTTGCAATTATTCCTGTTATACGATGAAAAAACTGTTGTATTTTTATTGTGTTCTATGCTTCTGGCGTTTAATTATAAGTCGCTAGCTATTTGATCTGGTGGAGCAACGACCTAGAGTGATGCCTAGATTGCCCGGAACGTAGAAATGACAATTACTTTCACACTGTTTGGTATTATTCATTTTGTACGATGGAAAAGCTGTTGTATTTATATTGTATTTTATTCCTCTGGCGTTGACTTCTAAGGCCGTAGCTATTAGATGCGGTGGATCAACGCCCTGGAGTGAAACCTGGGTTGCCCGGAACGTAGAAATGACCATAACTTTCACACTGGTTGCTATCTATCGTTTTATACGATGGAAAGACTGTTATATTTATATTGTATTTTATGCTTCGCGCGTTGACTTCTAAGGCCCTAACTGTTTGATCTGGTGGAGCAACGCCCTAGAGTGAAGCCTAGGTTGCCCGGAACGTAGAAATGACCATTACTTTCACACTGTTTGCAATTATTCCTTTTATACGATGGAAAAGCTGTTGTATTTATATCGTATTTTATGCTTCTGGCGTTGACTTCTAAGGCCCTAGCAGTTCGATCTAGTGGAGCAACGCCCTAGAGTGAAGCTGAGGTTGCCCGGAACGTAGAAATGACCATAACTTTCATACTGGTTGCAATTATTCGTTTTATACGATGGAAAATCTGTTGTATTTATATCGTATTTTATGCTTCTGGCGTTGACTTCTTAGGCCCTAACAATTCGATCTGGTGGCACAACGCCATAGACTGAAGCCTAGGTTGCCCTGAAGGTAGAAATGCCCATCCCTTTCACACTGGTTGCAATTACTCCTGTTATAAGATGGAAAAACTGTTGTATTTTAATTGTATTTTATGCTTTTCGCGATGAATTCTAAGTCCCTAGCTATTCGGTCTGGTGGAGCAACGCCCTAGAGTGACGCCTAGCTTCCTCGGAACGTAGAAATGACCATCACTTTCAAACTGGTTGCAATTAATCCTTTTATACGATGGAAAAGCTGTTGTATTTATATCCTATTTTATGCTGCTGGCGTTTACTTCTAAGGACCTAACTATTCGATCTGGTGGAGCAATGCCCTAGAGTGAAGCCTAGGTTGCTCGGTATGTAGAAATGTCCATAACTTTCATACTGGTTGCAATTATTCGTTTTATACGATGGAAAATCTGTTGTATTTATATCGTATTTTATGCTTCTGGCGTTGACTTCTTAGGCCCAAACTATTCCATCTGGTGGAACAACGCCCTAGGGTGAAGTCTAGGTTGCCCGGAAAGTAGAAATGACCATAACTTTCACACTGGTAGCACTTATTCGTTTTATACGATGGAAAAACTGTTCTATTTATTTTATATTTTATGCTTCGGGCGATGACTTCTAAGGCCCTAACTATTCGATCTGGTGGAGCAACGCCCTAGAGTGAAGCCTAGGTTGCCCGGTACGTAGAAATGACCATCACTATCAAACTGGTTGCAATTATTTGTTTTATACGATGGAAAAGCTGTTGTATTTATATCGTATTTTATGCATCTGGCGTTGACTTCTTAGGCCCTAACTATTCCATCTGGTGGAACAACTCCCTAGGGTGAAGCCTAGGTTGCCCGGAAGGTAGAAATGACCATAACTTTCACACTGGTAGCAATTATTCGTTTTATACGATGGAAAAACTGTTGTATTTATTTTGTATTTTATGCTTCGGGCGTTGACTTCTAAGGCCCTAACTATTCGATCTGGTAGAGCAACGCCCTAGAGTGAAGCCTAGGTTGCCCGGTACGTAGAAAGGACCATAAGTTTCATACTGGTTGCAATTATTCGTTTTATACGATGGAAAAACTGTTGTATTTATATTGTATTTTATGCTTCGGGCGATGACTTCTAAGGCCCTAACTATTCGATCTGGTGGAGCAACGCCCTAGAGTGAAGCCTAGGTTGCCCGGTACGTAGAAATGACCATCACTATCAAACTGGTTGCAATTATTTGTTTTATACGATGGAAAAGCTGTTGTATTTATATCGTATTTTATGCTTCTGGCGTTGACTTCTTAGGCCCTAACTATTCCATCTGGTGGAACAACGCCCTAGGGTGAAGCCTAGGTTGCCCGGAAAGTAGAAATGACCATAACTTTCACACTGGTAGCAATTATTCGTTTTATACGATGGAAAAACTGTTGTATTTATTTTGTATTTTATGCTTCGGGCGTTGACTTCTAAGGCCCTAACTATTCGATCTGGTAGAGCAACGCCCTAGAGTGAAGCCTAGGTTGCCCGGTACGTAGAAAGGACCATAAGTTTCATACTGGTTGCAATTATTCGTTTTATACGATGGAAAAACTGTTGTATTTATATTGTATTTTATGCTTCTGGCGTTCACTTCTTAGGCCCTAACTATTCGATCTGGTGGTACAACGCACTAGGCTGACGCCTAGGTTGCCCGGAACGTAGAAATGACCATAACTTTTACACTGGCAGCAATTATTCGTTTTATACAATGGAAAAACCGTTCTATTTATTTTGTATTTTATGCTTCGGACGTTGACTTCTAAGGCCCTAACTATTCGATCTGGTGGAGCAACGCCCTAGAGTGCAGCCTAGATTGCCCGGAACGTAGAAATGACCATTACTTTCACACTGTTTGCAATTATTCCTTTTATACGATGGAAAAGCTGTTGTATTTATATCGTATTTTATTCTTCTGGCGTTGACTTCTAAGGACCTAACTATTCGGTCTGGTGGAGCAACGACCTAGAGTGAAGCCTAGGTTGCCCGGAACGTAGAAGTGGCCATTACGTTCACATTGGATGCAATTATGCGTTTTATACGATGGAAAAACTGCTGTATTTATATTGTATTTTATGCTTCTGGCGTTGACTTCTAAAGCCCTAACTATTCGATCCGGTGGAGCAACGTCCTAGAGTGACGCCTAGGTTGCCCGGAACGTAGAAATGGCCATTACTTTCACACTGGATGCAATTATTCGTTTTATACGATGGACAAACTGTCGTATTTATATTGTATTTTATGCTTCTTGCGTTGACTTCTTAGGCCCTAAATGTTCGATCTGGTGGAACAACGACCTAGATTGAAGCCTAGGTTGACCGGAACGTACAAAAGACCATTACCTTCACACTGGTTGCAATTATTCGTTTTATACGATGGAAAAACTGTTGAATTTGTTTTGTGTTTTATATTTCTGGCGTTGACTTCAAAGGCCCTAACAATTCGACCTGGTGGCACAACGCCATAGAGTGAAGCCTAGGTTGACCAGAACGTAGAAATGACAATCCCTTTCACACTGGTTGCAATTACTCCTGTTATACGATGGAAAAACTGTTGCATCTTTATCGTATTTTATGCTTCGGGCATTGACTTCTAAGGCCCTGAATATTCAATCTGGTGGAGCAACGCCCTAGGGTGAAGCCTAAGTTGCCCGGAACGTAGAAATGACCATAACTTTCATACTGGTTGCAATTATTCGTTTTATACGATGGAAAATCTGTTGTATTTATATCGTATTTTATGCTTCTGGCGTTGACTTCTTAGGCCCAAACTATTCCATCTGGTGGAACAACGCCCTAGGGTGGAGTCTAGGTTGCCCGGAAAGTAGAAATGACCATAACTTTCGCACTGGTAGCAATTATTCGTTTTATACGATGGAAAAACTGTTCTATTTATTTTATATTTTATGCTTCGGGCGATGACTTCTAAGGCCCTAACTATTCGATCTGGTGGTGCAACGCCCTAGAGTGAAGCCTAGGTTGCCCGGAAGGTAGAAATGACCATAACTTTCACACTGGTAGCAATTATTCGTTTTATACGATGGAAAAACTGTTGTATTTATATTGTATTTTATGCTTCTGGCGTTCACTTCTTAGGCCCTAACTATTCGATCTGGTGGTACAACGCACTAGGGTGACGCCTAGGTTGCCCGGAACGTAGAAATGACCATAACTTTTACACTGGCAGCAATTATTCGTTTTATACAATGGAAAAACCGTTCTATTTATTTTGTATTTTATGCTTCGGGCGTTGACTTCTAAGGCCCTAACTATTCGATCTGGTGGAGCAACGCCCTAGAGTGCAGCCTAGATTGCCCGGAACGTAGAAATGACCATAGCTTTCACACTGGTTGCAATTATTCGTTCTATACGATGGAAAAACTGTTGCATCTTTATCGTATTTTATTCTTCTGGCGTTGACTTCTAAGGACCTAACTATTCAATCTGTTGGAGCAACGCCCTAGGGTGAAGCCTAGGTTGCACGGAACGTAGAAATGACCATAACTTTCATACTGGTTGCAATTATTCGTTTTATACGATGGAAAATCTGTTGTATTTATATCGTATTTTATGCTTCTGGCGTTGACTTCTAAGGCCCTAAGTGTTTGATCTGGTGGAGCACCGCCGTAGAGTGCAGCCTAGGTTGCCCGGAACGTAGAAATGACCATAACTTTCACACTGGTTGCAATTATTCGCTTTATACGATGGAAAAACTGTTATATTTATATTGTATTTAAGCTTCTGGCGTTGACTTCTGAGGCCCTAACTGTTTGATCTTTTGGAGCACCGCCGTAGAGTGAAGCCTAGGTTGCCCGGAACGTAGAAATGACCATAACTTTTCCACTGGTTGCTATTATTCGTTTTATAAGATGGAAAAACTGTTATATTTATATTGTATTTAAGCTTCTGACGTTGACTTCTGAGGCCGTTGCTATTCGATGTGGTGGAAGAACGCCATAGAGTGAAGCCTAGGTAGCCCGGATCGTAGAAATGTCCATATCTTTCACACTGTTTGCAATTTTTCGTTTTATACGATGGAAAAACTGTATTATTTATTTTGTATTTTATGCTTCGGGCGTTCACTTCTAAGGACCTAACTATTCGGTCTGGTGGAGCAACGCCCTAGAGTGAGGCCTAGGTTGCTCGGAATGTAGAAATGACCATAGCTTTCACATTGGTTGCAATTAATTGTTTTATACGATGGAAAAACTGTTGCATCTTTATCGTATTTTATGCTTCGCGCATTGACTTCTAAGGCCCTGAATATTCAATCTGTTGGAGCAACGCCCTAGGGTGAAGCCTAGGGTGACCGGAACGTAGAAATGACCATAACTTTCATACTGGTTGCAATTATTCGTTTTATACGATGGAAAATCTGTTGTATTTATATCGTATTTTATGCTTCTGGCGTTGACTTCTTAGGCCCAAACAATTCCATCCGGTGGAACAACGCCCTAGGGTGAAGTCTAGGTTGCCCGGAAAGTAGAAATGACCATAACTTTCACACTGGTAGCAATTATTCGTTTTATACGATGGAAAAACTGTTCTATTTATTTTATATTTTATGCTTCGGGCGATGACTTCTAAGGCCCTAACTATTCGATCTGGTGGAGCAACGCCCTAGAGTGAAGCCTAGGTTGCCCGGTACGTAGAAATGACCATCACTATCAAACTGGTTGCAATTATTTGTTTTATACGATGGAAAAGCTGTTGTATTTATATCGTATTTTATGCATCTGGCGTTGACTTCTTAGGCCCTAACTATTCCATCTGGTGGAACAACTCCCTAGGGTGAAGCCTAGGTTGCCCGGAAGGTAGAAATGACCATAACTTTCACACTGGTAGCAATTATTCGTTTTATACGATGGAAAAACTGTTGTATTTATTTTGTATTTTATGCTTCGGGCGTTGACTTCTAAGGCCCTAACTATTCGATCTGGTAGAGCAACGCCCTAGAGTGAAGCCTAGGTTGCCCGGTACGTAGAAAGGACCATAAGTTTCATACTGGTTGCAATTATTCGTTTTATACGATGGAAAAACTGTTGTATTTATATTGTATTTTATGCTTCGGGCGATGACTTCTAAGGCCCTAACTATTCGATCTGGTGGAGCAACGCCCTAGAGTGAAGCCTAGGTTGCCCGGTACGTAGAAATGACCATCACTATCAAACTGGTTGCAATTATTTGTTTTATACGATGGAAAAGCTGTTGTATTTATATCGTATTTTATGCTTCTGGCGTTGACTTCTTAGGCCCTAACTATTCCATCTGGTGGAACAACGCCCTAGGGTGAAGCCTAGGTTGCCCGGAAAGTAGAAATGACCATAACTTTCACACTGGTAGCAATTATTCGTTTTATACGATGGAAAAACTGTTGTATTTATTTTGTATTTTATGCTTCGGGCGTTGACTTCTAAGGCCCTAACTATTCGATCTGGTAGAGCAACGCCCTAGAGTGAAGCCTAGGTTGCCCGGTACGTAGAAAGGACCATAAGTTTCATACTGGTTGCAATTATTCGTTTTATACGATGGAAAAACTGTTGTATTTATATTGTATTTTATGCTTCTGGCGTTCACTTCTTAGGCCCTAACTATTCGATCTGGTGGTACAACGCACTAGGCTGACGCCTAGGTTGCCCGGAACGTAGAAATGACCATAACTTTTACACTGGCAGCAATTATTCGTTTTATACAATGGAAAAACCGTTCTATTTATTTTGTATTTTATGCTTCGGACGTTGACTTCTAAGGCCCTAACTATTCGATCTGGTGGAGCAACGCCCTAGAGTGCAGCCTAGATTGCCCGGAACGTAGAAATGACCATTACTTTCACACTGTTTGCAATTATTCCTTTTATACGATGGAAAAGCTGTTGTATTTATATCGTATTTTATTCTTCTGGCGTTGACTTCTAAGGACCTAACTATTCGGTCTGGTGGAGCAACGACCTAGAGTGAAGCCTAGGTTGCCCGGAACGTAGAAGTGGCCATTACGTTCACATTGGATGCAATTATGCGTTTTATACGATGGAAAAACTGCTGTATTTATATTGTATTTTATGCTTCTGGCGTTGACTTCTAAAGCCCTAACTATTCGATCCGGTGGAGCAACGTCCTAGAGTGACGCCTAGGTTGCCCGGAACGTAGAAATGGCCATTACTTTCACACTGGATGCAATTATTCGTTTTATACGATGGACAAACTGTCGTATTTATATTGTATTTTATGCTTCTTGCGTTGACTTCTTAGGCCCTAAATGTTCGATCTGGTGGAACAACGACCTAGATTGAAGCCTAGGTTGACCGGAACGTACAAAAGACCATTACCTTCACACTGGTTGCAATTATTCGTTTTATACGATGGAAAAACTGTTGAATTTGTTTTGTGTTTTATATTTCTGGCGTTGACTTCAAAGGCCCTAACAATTCGACCTGGTGGCACAACGCCATAGAGTGAAGCCTAGGTTGACCAGAACGTAGAAATGACAATCCCTTTCACACTGGTTGCAATTACTCCTGTTATACGATGGAAAAACTGTTGCATCTTTATCGTATTTTATGCTTCGGGCATTGACTTCTAAGGCCCTGAATATTCAATCTGGTGGAGCAACGCCCTAGGGTGAAGCCTAAGTTGCCCGGAACGTAGAAATGACCATAACTTTCATACTGGTTGCAATTATTCGTTTTATACGATGGAAAATCTGTTGTATTTATATCGTATTTTATGCTTCTGGCGTTGACTTCTTAGGCCCAAACTATTCCATCTGGTGGAACAACGCCCTAGGGTGGAGTCTAGGTTGCCCGGAAAGTAGAAATGACCATAACTTTCGCACTGGTAGCAATTATTCGTTTTATACGATGGAAAAACTGTTCTATTTATTTTATATTTTATGCTTCGGGCGATGACTTCTAAGGCCCTAACTATTCGATCTGGTGGTGCAACGCCCTAGAGTGAAGCCTAGGTTGCCCGGAAGGTAGAAATGACCATAACTTTCACACTGGTAGCAATTATTCGTTTTATACGATGGAAAAACTGTTGTATTTATATTGTATTTTATGCTTCTGGCGTTCACTTCTTAGGCCCTAACTATTCGATCTGGTGGTACAACGCACTAGGGTGACGCCTAGGTTGCCCGGAACGTAGAAATGACCATAACTTTTACACTGGCAGCAATTATTCGTTTTATACAATGGAAAAACCGTTCTATTTATTTTGTATTTTATGCTTCGGGCGTTGACTTCTAAGGCCCTAACTATTCGATCTGGTGGAGCAACGCCCTAGAGTGCAGCCTAGATTGCCCGGAACGTAGAAATGACCATAGCTTTCACACTGGTTGCAATTATTCGTTCTATACGATGGAAAAACTGTTGCATCTTTATCGTATTTTATTCTTCTGGCGTTGACTTCTAAGGACCTAACTATTCAATCTGTTGGAGCAACGCCCTAGGGTGAAGCCTAGGTTGCACGGAACGTAGAAATGACCATAACTTTCATACTGGTTGCAATTATTCGTTTTATACGATGGAAAATCTGTTGTATTTATATCGTATTTTATGCTTCTGGCGTTGACTTCTAAGGCCCTAAGTGTTTGATCTGGTGGAGCACCGCCGTAGAGTGCAGCCTAGGTTGCCCGGAACGTAGAAATGACCATAACTTTCACACTGGTTGCAATTATTCGCTTTATACGATGGAAAAACTGTTATATTTATATTGTATTTAAGCTTCTGGCGTTGACTTCTGAGGCCCTAACTGTTTGATCTTTTGGAGCACCGCCGTAGAGTGAAGCCTAGGTTGCCCGGAACGTAGAAATGACCATAACTTTTCCACTGGTTGCTATTATTCGTTTTATAAGATGGAAAAACTGTTATATTTATATTGTATTTAAGCTTCTGACGTTGACTTCTGAGGCCGTTGCTATTCGATGTGGTGGAAGAACGCCATAGAGTGAAGCCTAGGTAGCCCGGATCGTAGAAATGTCCATATCTTTCACACTGTTTGCAATTTTTCGTTTTATACGATGGAAAAACTGTATTATTTATTTTGTATTTTATGCTTCGGGCGTTCACTTCTAAGGACCTAACTATTCGGTCTGGTGGAGCAACGCCCTAGAGTGAAGCCTAGGTTGCTCGGAATGTAGAAATGACCATAGCTTTCACATTGGTTGCAATTAATTGTTTTATACGATGGAAAAACTGTTGCATCTTTATCGTATTTTATGCTTCGCGCATTGACTTCTAAGGCCCTGAATATTCAATCTGTTGGAGCAACGCCCTAGGGTGAAGCCTAGGGTGACCGGAACGTAGAAATGACCATAACTTTCATACTGGTTGCAATTATTCGTTTTATACGATGGAAAATCTGTTGTATTTATATCGTATTTTATGCTTCTGGCGTTGACTTCTTAGGCCCAAACAATTCCATCCGGTGGAACAACGCCCTAGGGTGAAGTCTAGGTTGCCCGGAAAGTAGAAATGACCATAACTTTCACACTGGTAGCAATTATTCGTTTTATACGATGGAAAAACTGTTCTATTTATTTTATATTTTATGCTTCGGGCGATGACTTCTAAGGCCCTAACTATTCGATCTGGTGGAGCAACGCCCTAGAGTGAAGCCTAGGTTGCCCGGTACGTAGAAATGACCATCACTATCAAACTGGTTGCAATTATCTGTTTTATACGATGGAAAAGCTGTTGTATTTATATCGTATTTTATGCTTCTGGCGTTGACTTCTTAGGCCCTAACTATTCCATCTGGTGGAACAACGCCCTAGGGTGAAGCCTAGGTTGCCCGGAAAGTAGAAATGACCATAACTTTCACACTGGTAGCAATTATTCGTTTTATACGATGGAAAAACTGTTGTATTTATTTTGTATTTTATGCTTCGGGCGTTGACTTCTAAGGCCCTAACTATTCGATCTGGTAGAGCAACGCCCTAGAGTGAAGCCTAGGTTGCCCGGTACGTAGAAAGGACCATAAGTTTCATACTGGTTGCAATTAGTCGTTTTATACGATGGAAAAACTGTTGTATTTATATTGTATTTTATGCTTCTGGCGTTCACTTCTTAGGCCCTAACTATTCGATCTGGTGGTACAACGCACTAGGCTGACGCCTAGGTTGCCCGGAACGTAGAAATGACCATAACTTTTACACTGGCAGCAATTATTCGTTTTATACAATGGAAAAACCGTTCTATTTATTTTGTATTTTATGCTTCGGGCGTTGACTTCTAAGGCCCTAACTATTCGATCTGGTGGAGCAACGCCCTAGAGTGCAGCCTAGATTGCCCGGAACGTAGAAATGACCATTACTTTCACACTGTTTGCAATTATTCCTTTTATACGATGGAAAAGCTGTTGTATTTATATCGTATTTTATTCTTCTGGCGTTGACTTCTAAGGACCTAACTATTCGGTCTGGTGGAGCAACGCCCTAGAGTGAAGCCTAGGTTGCTCGGAATGTAGAAATGACCATAGCTTTCACACTGGTTGCAATTATTCGTTTTATACGATGGAAAAACTGTTGCATCTTTATCGTATTTTATGCTTCGGGCATTGACTTCTAAGGCCCTGAGTATTCAATCTGTTGGAGCAACGCCCTAGGGTGAAGCCTAGGTTGCCCGTAACGTAGAAATGACCATAACTTTCATACTGGTTGCAATTATTCGTTTTATACGATGGAAAATCTGTTGTATTTATATCGTATTTTATGCTTCTGGCGTTGTCTTCTTAGGCCCAAACTATTCCATCTGGTGGAACAACGCCCTAGGGTGAAGTCTAGGTTGCCCGGAAAGTAGAAATGACCATAACTTTCACACTGGTAGCAATTATTCGTTTTATACGATGGAAAAACTGTTCTATTTATTTTATATTTTATGCTTCGGGCGATGACTTCTAAGGCCCTAACTATTCGATCTGGTGGAGCAACGCCCTAGAGTGAACCCTAGGTTGCCCGGTACGTAGAAATGACCATCACTATCAAACTGGTTGCAATTATTTGTTTTATACGATGGAAAAGCTGTTGTATTTATATCGTATTTTATGCTTCTGGCGTTGACTTCTTAGGCCCTAACTATTCTATCTGGTGGAACAACTCCCTAGGGTGAAGCCTAGGTTGCCCGGAAGGTAGAAATGACCATAACTTTCACACTGGTAGCAATTATTCGTTTTATACGATGGAAAAACTGTTGTATTTAGTTTGTATTTTATGCTTCGGGCGTTGACTTCTAGGGCCCTAACTATTCGATCTGGTAGAGCAACGCCCTAGAGTGAAGCCTAGGTTGCCCGGTACGTAGAAAGGACCATAAGTTTCATACTGGTTGCAATTATTCGTTTTATACGATGGAAAAACTGTTGTATTTATATTGTATTTTATGCTTCTGGCGTTCACTTCTTAGGCCCTAACTATTCGATCTGGTGGTACAACGCACTAGGGTGACGCCTAGGTTGCCCGGAACGTAGAAATGACCATAACTTTTACACTGGCAGCAATTATTCGTTTTATACAATGGAAAAACCGTTCTATTTATTTTGTATTTTATGCTTCGGGCGTTGACTTCTAAGGCCCTAACTATTCGATCTGGTGGAGCAACGCCCTAGAGTGCAGCGTAGATTGCCCGGAACGTAGAAATGACCATAGCTTTCACACTGGTTGCAATTATTCGTTTTATACGATGGAAAAACTGTTGCATCTTTATCGTATTTTATTCTTCTGGCGTTGACTTCTAAGGACCTAACTATTCAATCTGTTGGAGCAACGCCCTAGGGTGAAGCCTAGGTTGCCCGGAACGTAGAAATGACCATAACTTTCATACTGGTTGCAATTATTCGTTTTATACGATGGAAAATCTGTTGTATTTATATCGTATTTTATGCTTCTGGCGTTGACTTTTAAGGCCCTAAGTGTTTGATCTGGTGGAGCACCGCCGTAGAGTGAAGCCTAGGTTGCCCGGAACGTAGAAATGACCATAACTTTCACACTGGTTGCTATTATTCGCTTTATACGATGGAAAAACTGTTATATTTATATTGTATTTAAGCTTCTGGCGTTGACTTCTGAGGCCCTAACTGTTTGATCTGTTGGAGCACCGCCGTAGAGTGAAGCCTAGGTTGCCCGGAACGTAGAAATGACCATAACTTTCACACTGGTTGCTATTATTCGTTTTATAAGATGGAAAAACTGTTATATTTATATTGTATTTAAGCTTCTGACGTTGACTTCTGAGGCCGTTGCTATTCGATGTGGTGGAAGAACGCCATAGAGTGAAGCCTAGGTAGCCCGGATCGTAGAAATGTCCATATCTTTCACACTGTTTGCAATTTTTCGTTTTATACGATGGAAAAACTGTATTATTTATTTTGTATTTTATGCTTCGGGCGTTGACTTCTAAGGACCTAACTATTCGGTCTGGTGGAGCAACGCCCTAGAGTGAAGCCTAGGTTGCTCGGAATGTAGAAATGACCATAGCTTTCACACTGGTTGCAATTATTCGTTTTATACGATGGAAAAACTGTTGCATCTTTATCGTATTTTATGCTTCGGGCATTGACTTCTAAGGCCCTGAATATTCAATCTGTTGGAGCAACGCCCTAGGGTGAAGCCTAGGTTGCCCGGAACGTAGAAATGACCATAACTTTCATACTGGTTGCAATTATTCGTTTTATACGATGGAAAATCTGTTGTATTTATATCGTATTTTATGCTTCTGGCGTTGACTTCTTAGGCCCAAACTATTCCATCTGGTGGAACAACGCCCTAGGGTGAAGTCTAGGTTGCCCGGAAAGTAGAAATGACCATAACTTTCACACTGGTAGCAATTATTCGTTTTATACGATGGAAAAACTGTTCTATTTATTTTATATTTTATGCTTCGGGCGATGACTTCGAAGGCCCTAACTATTCGATCTGGTGGAGCAACGCCCTAGAGTGAAGCCTAGGTTGCCCGGTACGTAGAAATGACCATCACTATCAAACTGGTTGCAATTATTTGTTTTATACGATGGAAAAGCTGTTGTATTTATATCGTATTTTATGCTTCTGGCGTTGAGTTCTTAGGCCCTAACTATTCCATCTGGTGGAACAACTCCCTAGGGTGAAGCCTAGGTTGCCCGGAAAGTAGAAATGACCATAACTTTCACACTGGTAGCAATTATTCGTTTTATACAATGGAAAATCCGTTCTATTTATTTTGTATTTATGCTTCGGGCGTTGACTTCTAAGGCCCTAAGTGTTTGATCTGGTGGAGCACCGCCGTAGAGTGATGCCTAGGTTGCCCGGAACGTCGAAATGATCGTTACTTTCGCACTGGTTGCAATTCGTCATGCTATACAATGGAAAAACTGTTGTATTTATACTGTATCTTATGCTTCTGGCGTCGACTTCTAAGGCCGTAGCTATTCGATGTGGTGGATCAATGCTCTAGAGTGTAGCCTAGGTTGCTCGGAATGTAGAAATGGCCATAACATTCACACTGGTTGAAATTATTTGTTTTATACGATGGAAAAACTGTTATATTTATATTGTATTTTATGCTTCTGGCGTCGATTTCTTAGGCCCTAACTATTCAATCTGGTGGAACAACGCCCTAGAGTGATGCCTAGGTTGCCCGGAACATAGAAGTGACCATAACTTTCACACTGGTTGCTATTATTCGTTCTATACGATGGAAAAACTGTTATATTTATATTGTATCTTATGCTTCTGGCGTTGGCTTCTTAGGCCCTAACAATTCGATCTGGTGGAACAACGCCCTAGAGTGAAGCCTAGGTTGCCAGGAACGTACAAATGACCATCACTTTCACACGGGTTGCAATTGTTCCTGTTATAGGACGGAAAGACTGTTGTATTTTTTTTGTATTTTATGCTTCAGGCGTTGACTTCTGAGGCTGTTGCTATTCGATGTAGTGGAAGAACGCCATAGAGTGAAGCCTAGGTTGCCCGAAACGTAGAAATGACCATAACTTTCATACTGGTTGCAATTATTCGTTTTATACGTTGGAAAAACTGTTGTATTTATATTGTATTTTATGCTTCTGGCGTTGACTTCTGAGGCCCTAGTTATTCGATCTGGTGGAGCAACGCCCTAGAGTGAAGCCTAGGTTGCCCGGAACGTAGAAATGGCCATCATTTTCAAACTGGTTGCAATTAATCCTTTTATACGATGCAAAAACTCTTGTATTTTTATTGCACTTTATGCTTCCGGCGTTGACTTCTAAGGCCCTAACTATTCAATCTGTAGGAGCAACGCCCTAGGGTGTAGCCTAGGTTGCCCGTAAAGTAGAAATGACCATAGCTTTCAAACTGGCTGCAATTATTCGTTTTATATGATGGAAAAACTGTTGTATTTATATTGTATTTTATGCTTCTGTCGTTGACGTCTAAGGCCGTAGCTATTAGATGTGGTGGAGCAACGCACTAGAGTGACGCCTAGGTTGCCCGGAACGTAGAAATGACCATTACATTCGCAATGTTTGCAATTATACATTTTATACGATGGAAAAACTGTAGTACTTATATCGCCTTTTATGCTTCTGGCGTTGACTTCTTACGCCCTAACTATTCCATCTGGTGGAACAACGCCCTAGGGTGAAGCCTAGGTTGCCCGGAACGTAGAAATGGAAATAACTTTCACACCGGTAGCAATTATTCGTTTTATACAATGGAAAAACAGTTCTATTTATTTTGTATTTTATGCTTCGGCCGTTGACTGCTAAGGCACTAACTATTCGATCTGTTGGAGCAACGCCCTAGGGTGAAGCCTAGGTTGCCCGGAACGTAGAGATGACCATAACTTTCACACTGGTTGATATTATTATTCGTTTTATACGTTGGAAAAACTTTTATATTTATATTGTATTTTATGCTTCTGCCGTTGACTTCTTATGCCCTAACTATTCCATCTGGTGGACCAACGCCCTAGGGTGAAGCCTAGGTTGCCCGGAACGTAGAAATGACCATCACTTTCAAACTGGTTGCAATTAATCCTTTTATACGATGGAAAAACTGTTGCATTTTTATTGCATTATATGCGTCGGGCGTTGAATTCTTATGCCCTAACTACTCCATCTGGTGGAACAACGCCCTAGGGTGAAGCCTAGGTTGCCCGGAACGTAGAAATGACCATCACTTTCAAACTGGTTGCAATTAATCCTTTTATACGATGGAAAAACTGTTCCATTTTTATTGCATTTTATGCGTCGGGCGTTGACTTCTAAGTCCCTAACTATTTAATCTGTTGGAGCGACGCCCTAGTGTGAAGCCTAGGTTGCCCGGAAAGTAGAAATGACCATAACTTTCATACTGGTTGCAATTATTCGTTTTATACGATTGAAAAACTGTTGTATTTATATTGTATTTTATGCTTCTGGCGTTGACTTCTTATGCCCTAACTATTCCATCTGGTGGAACAACGCCCTATGGTAAAGCCTAGGTTGCCCGGAACGTAGAAATGACCATAACTTTCACACCGGTAGCAATTATTCGTTTTATACGATGGAAAAACTGTTATATTTATTTTGTATTTTATGCTTCGGGTGTTGACTTCTAAGGCCCTAAATATTCAATCTGTTGAAGCAACGCCCTTGGGTGAAGCCTAGGTTGCCCGGAAAGTAGAAATGACCATAACTTTCATACTGGTTGCAATTATTCGTTTTATGCGATGGAAAAACTGTTGTATTTATATTGTATTTTATGCCTCTGGCGTTGACTTCTAAGGCCCTAGTTATTCGACCTGGTGGAGCAACGCCCTAGAGTGAAGCCTAGGTTGCCCGGAACGTAGAAATGGCCATCACTTTCAAACTGGTTGCAATTAACCCTTTTATACGATGGAAAAACTCTTGTATTTTTATTGCATTTTAGGCTTCCGGCGTTGACTTCTAAGGCCCTAACTATTCAATCTGTTGGAGCAACGCCCTAGCGTGAAGCCTAGGTTGCCCGGAAAGTAGAAATGACGTTATCTTTCATACTGGTTGCAATTATTCGTTTTATACGATGGAAAAACTGTTGCATATATATTGTATTTTATGCTTCTGGCATTGACTTCTAAGGCACTAACTAATCGATCTGGTGGAGCAATGCCCTAGTGTGAAGCCTAAGTTGCCCGGAACGTACCAATTACCATCACTTTCAAACTGGTTGCAAATATTCCTGTTATATGATGGAAAAACTGTTGTATTTTTATTGCATTTTATGCTTCGGGCATTGACTTCTAAAGCCCTAACTATTCAATCTGTAGTAGCAACGCCCTAGGGTGTAGCCTAGGTTGCCCGTAAAGTAGAAATGACCATAGCTTTCATACTGGTTGCAATTATTCGTTTTATATGATGGAAAAACTGTTCTATTTATATTGTATTTTATGCTTCTGTCGTTGACGTCTAAGGCCGTAGCTATTAGATGTGGTGGAGCAACGCACTAGAGTGACGCCTAGGTTGCCCGGAACGTAGAAATGACCATTACTTTCGCAATGTTTGCAATTATACATTTTATACGGTGGAAAAACTGTTGCACTTATATCGTCTTTTATGCTTCTGGCGTTGACTTCTTATGCCCTAACTATTCCATGTGGTGGAACAACGCCCTAGGGTGAAGCCTCTGTTGCCCGGAACGTAGAAATGACCATCACTTTCAAACTGGTTGCAATTAATCCTTTTATACGATGGAAAAACTGTTGCATTTTTATTGCATTTTATGCGTCGGGCGTTGACTTCTTATGCCCTAACTACTCCATCTGGTGGAACAACGCCCTAGGGTCAAGCCTAGGTTGCCCGGAACGTAGAAATGACCATCACTTTCAAACTGGCTGCAATTAATCCTTTTATACGATGGAAATACTGTTGCATTTTTATTGCATTTTATGCGTCGGGCGTTGACTTCTAAGGCCCTAACTATTCAATCTGTTGGAGCGACGCCATAGTGTGAAGCCTAGGTTGCCCGGAAAGTAGAAATGACCATAACTTTCATACTGGTTGCAATTATTCGTTTTATACGATTGAAAAACTGTTGTATTTATATTGTATTTTATGCTTCTGGCGTTGACTTCTTATGCCCTAACTATTCCATCTGGTGGAACAACGCCCTATGGTAAAGCCTAGGTTGCCCGGAACGTAGAAATGACCATAACTTTCACACCGGTAGCAATTATTCGTTTTATACGATGGAAAAACTGTTCTATTTATTTTGTATTTTATGCTTCGGGCGTTGACTTCTAAGGCCCTAAATATTCAATCTGTTGAAGCAACGCCCTAGGGTGAAGCCTAGGTTGCCCGTAAAGTAGAAATGACCATAACTTTCATACTGGTTGCAATTATTGGTTTTATGCGATGGAAAAACTGTTGTATTTATATTGTATTTTATGCTTCTGGCGTTGACTTCTAAGGCCCTAGTTATTCGATCTGGTGGAGCAACGCCCTAGAGTGCAGCCTAGGTTGCCCGGAACGTAGAAATGGCCATCACTTTCAAACTGGTTGCAATTAATCCTTTTATACGATGGAAAAACTCTTGTATTTTTATTGCATTTTATGCTTCCGGCGTTGACTTCTAAGGCCCTAGCTATTCAATCTGTTGGAGCAACGCCCTAGGGTGAAGCCTAGGTTGCCCGGAAAGTAGAAATGACGTTATCTTTCATACTGGTTGCAATTATTCGTTTTATACGATGGAAAAACTGTTGTATTAATATTGTATTTTATGCTTCTGGCATTGACTTCTAAGGCACTAACTAATCGATCTGGTGGAGCAACGCCCTAGTGTGAAGCCTAAGTTGCCCGGAACGTAGCAATTACCATCACTTTCAAACTGGTTGCAAATATTCCTGTTATATGATGGAAAAACTGTTGTATTTTTATTGCATTTTATGCTTCGGGCATTGACTTTTAAGGCCCCAACTATTCGAACTGGTGGAACAACGCCGTAGAGGGAAGCCTAGGTTGCCCGGAACGTAGAAATGCCCATAACTTTCACACTGGTTGCTATTATACGTTTTATACGATGGAAAAGCTGTTGTATTTATACCGTATTTTATGCTTCTGGCGTTGACTTCTTATGCCCTAACTATTCCATCTGGTGGAACAACGCCCTAGGGTGAAGCCTAGGTTGCCCGGAATGTAGAAATGACCATCACTTTCAAACTGGTTGCAAATAATCCTTTTATACGATGGAAAAACTGTTGCATTTTTATTGCATTTTATGCGTCGGGCGTTGACTTCTAAGGCCCTAACTATTCAATCTGTTGGAGCGACGCCCTAGTGTGAAGCCTAGGTTGCCCGGAACTTAGAAATGACCATAACTTTCACACTGATTGCTATTATTCGTTTTATATAATGGAAAAACTGTTATATTCATATTGTATTTTATGCTTCTGGCGCTGACTTCGTAGGCCCTAACTATTCAATACGGTGGAACAACGCCCTGTGGAGAACCCTAGGTTGCCCGGAACGTAGAAATGGAAATAGCTTTCACACCGGTAGCAATTATTCGTTTTATACGATGGAAATGCTGTTGTATTTATACCGTATTTTATGCTTCTGGCGGTGCCTTCTTAAGCCCTAAGTGTTCGATCTGGTGGAACAACGCCCTAGAGTGAAGCCTACGTTGCCCGGAACGTAGAAATGACCATCACTTCCATACTGGTACCAATTATTCGTTTTATACGATGGAAAAACTGCTGTGTTTATATTGTATTTTATGCGTCTGGCGTTGACTTCTAAGGCACTAACTATTCGATCTGGTGGAGCAACGCCCTAGAGTAAAGCCTAGGTTGCCCGGAACGTAGAAGTGACCATCACTTTCAAACTGTTTGCAATTAATCCTATTATACGATGGAAAAACTAATGTATTTTTATTGCGTTTTATGCTTCCGGCATTGACTTCTAAGGCCCTAACTATTCAATCTGTTGGAGCAACTCCCTAGGGTGAAGCCTAGGATGTCCGGAACGTAGAAATGACGTTAACTTCCGTACTGGTTGCAATTACTCGTTTTATACGATTGAAAAACTGTTGTATTTATATTGTATTTTATGCTTCTGGCATTGACTTCTTATGCCCTAACTATTCCATCTGGTGGAACAACGCCCTATGGTAAAGCCTAGGTTGCCCGGAACGTAGAAATGACCATAACTTTCACACCGGTAGCAATTATTCGTTTTATACGATGGAAAAACTGTTCTATTTATTTTGTATTTTATGCTTCGGGCGTTGACTTCATAGGCCCTAAATATTCAATCTGTTGCAGCAACGCCCTAGGGTGATGCCTAGGTTGCCCGGAAAGTAGAAATGACGTTATCTTTCATACTGGTTGCAATTATTCGTTTTATACGATGGAAAAACTGTTGTATTTATATTGTATTTTATGCTTCTGGCATTGACTTCTAAGGCACTAACTATTCGATCTGGTGGAGCAACGCCCTAGAGAGAAGCCTAAGTTGCCCGGAACGTAGCAATTACCATAACTTTCACACTGATTGCTATTATTCGTTTTATACGATGGAAAAACTGTTATATTTATATTGTATTTTATGCTTCTGGCGGTGCCTTCTTAGGCCGTAAGTGTTCGATCTGTTGGAACAACGCCCTAGAGTGAAGCATACGTTGCCCGGAACGTAGAAATGACCATCACTTTCACACTGGTTGCAATTATTCCTGATATACGATGGAAAAACTCTTGTATATTTATTGTATTTTATGCTTCTGGCGTTGACTTCTAAGGCCGTAGCTATTCGATGTGCTCGAGCAACGCCGTAGAGTGAAGCCTAGGTTGTCCGGAACGTAGAAATGCCCATTACTTTCACACTGGTTGAAATTATTAGTTTTATACGATGGAAAAACTGTATTATTTATTTTGTATCTTATACTTCGGGTGTTGACTTCTAAGGCCCTATCTATTCCATCTGGTGGAACAACGACCTAGGGTGAAGCCTAGGTTGCCCGGAACGTAGAAATGACGTTAAGTTTCGTACCGGTAGCAATTATACGATTTATAAAATGGAAAAACTGTACTATTCATTTTGTATTTTATGCTTCGGGCGTTGACTTCTAAGGCCCTAGCTATTCGATCTGGTGGAGCAACGCCCTAGAGTGAAGCCTAGGTTACCCGCAACGTAGAAGTGACCATCACTTTCAAACTGGTTGCAAATATTCCTGTTATATGATGGAAAAACTGTTGTATTTTTATTGCATTTAATGCTTCGGGCATTGACTTCTAAGGCCCTACCTATTCAATCTGTAGGAGCAACGCCCTAGGGTGTAGCCTAGGTTGCCCGTAAAGTAGAAATGACCATAGCTTTCATGCTGGTTGCAATTATTCGTTTTATATGATGGAAAAACTGTTGCACCATTATTGAATTTTATGCTTCTGGCGTTGACTTCTAAAGACCTCACTATTCTATCTGGTGGATCAACGACCTAGAGTGAAGCCTAGGTTGCTCGGAATGTAGAAATGACCATAACATTCACACTGGTTGAAATTATTCGTTTTACACGATGGAAAAAAAGTTATATTTATATTGTATTTCATGCTTCTGCCGTTGATTTCTTAGGCCCTAACTATTCAGTCTGGAGGAACAACGCCCTAGAGTGAGGCCTAGGTTGCCCGGAACGTAGAAATGAGCATCACTTCCATACTGGTAGCAATTATTCGTTTTATACGATGGAAAAACTGTTGCATCTTTATTGTATTTTATGCTTCTGGCGTTGACTTCTAAGGCCCCAACTATTCGATCTGGTGGAGCAACACCTTACAGTGAAGCCAAGGTTGCCCGGAAACTAGATATGACCATAACCTTCACACAGGTTGCAATTATTCGTTTTCTACGATGGAAAAGCTGTTGTTTTTATATTGTACTTTATGCTTCCGGTGTTGACTTCTTAGACCCTAACTCTTCGTTCTGGTGGAACAACGCCTCAGAGTTAAGTCTAGTATGCCCGGAACGTAGAAGTGACCATCACTTTCAAACTGGTTGCAATTAATCCTTTTATACGATGGAAAAACTGATGTATTTTTATTGCATTTTATGCTTCCGGCGTTGACTTCTAAGGCCCTAACTATTCAATCTGTTGGAGCAACGCCCTAGGGTGAAGCCTAGGTTGCCCGGAACGTATAAATGACGTTAACTTTCGCACTGGTTGCAATTACTCGTTTTATACGATTGACAAACTGTTGTATTTATATTGTATTTTATGCTTCTGTAGTTGCCTTCTTAGGCCCTAAATGTTCGATCTGGTGGAACAACGCCCTAGAGTGAAGCCTAGGTTACCCGGAACGTAGAAATGACCAGTACTTTCACACTGTTTGCAGTTACTCCTGTTATACGATGGAAAAACTGTTGCATCTTTATTGAATTTTATGCTTCCGGCGTTAACTTCTAAGGCCCTAACTGTTCTATCTGGGGGATCAACGCCCTAGAGTGAAGCCTAGGTTGCTCGGAATGTAAAAATGACCATAACATTCTCACTGGTTGAAATTATTCGTTTTATACGATGGAAAAGCTGTTGCATCTTAATTGTATTTTATGCTTCTGGCGTTGACTTCTAAGGCCCTTACTATTCGATCTGGTGGAGCAACGCCCTAGAGTGAAGCCTAGGTTGCTCGGAACGTAGAAATGACCATCACTTTCAAACTGGTTGCAATTAATCCTTTTATACGATGGAAAAACTGTTGTATTTTTATTGCATTTTATGCTTCCGGCGTTGACTTCTAAGGCCCTAACTATTCAATCTTTGGAGCCACGCCCTAGGGTGAAGCCTAGGTTGCCCGGAAAGTAGAAATGACCACAACTTTCATACTGGTTGCAATTATTCGTTCTATACGATGGAAAAACTGCTTTATTTATTATGTATCTTATGCTTCTGGCGTTGACTTCTTAGGCCCTAACTATTCGATCTGGTGGAACAACGCCCTAGAGTGAAGCCTAGGTTGCCTGGAACGTACAAATGACCATCACTTTCACACGGGTTGCAATTATTCCTGTTATAGGATGGAGAGACTGTTGTATTTTTATTGTATTTTATGCTTCAGTCGTAGACTTCTGAGGCCGTAGCTATTCGATGTGGTGGAAGAACGCCATAGAGTGAAGCCTAGGTTGCCCGGAATGTAGAAATGACCATAAGTTTCATACTGGTTGCAATTATTTGTTTTATACGATGGAAAAACTGTTGTATTTATATTGTATTTTATGCTTCTGGCGTTCACTTCTTAGGCCCTAACTATTCGATCTGTAGGATCAACGCCCTAGAGTGAAGCCTAGGTGGCTCGGAAAGTAGAAATGACCATAAGTTTCATACTGGTTGCAATTATTCGTTTTATACGATGGAAAAACTGTTGTATTTATAATGTATTTCAAGCTTCTGGCGTCGACTTCTAAGGCACTAACTATTCGATCTGGTGGAGCAACGCAATAGAGTGAAGCCTAGGTTGCCCGGAACGTAGAATTGGCCATCACTTTCAAACTGGTTGCAATTATTCCTGTTGTATGATGGAAACACTGTTGTATTTTTATTGTATTTTATGCTTCGGGCGTTGACTTCTAAGGCCCTAACTATTCAATCTGTTGGTGCAACGCCCTAGGGTTGAAGCCTAGGTTGCTCGGAAAGTAGAAATGACCATAAGTTTCATACTGGTTGCAATTATTCGTTTTATACGATGGAAAAACTGTTGTATTTTTATTGTATTTTATGCTTCTGGCGTTGACTTCTAAGGCACTAACTATTCGATCTGGTGTAGGAACGCCCTAGGGTGTAGCCTAGATTGCCCGTAAAGTAGAAATGACCATAGCTTTCATACCGGTTGCAATTATTCGTTTTATATGATGGAAAAACTGTTGTATTTATATTGTATTTTATTCTTCTGGCGTTCACTTCTTAGGCCCAAACTATTCGATCTCGTGGAACAACGCCCTATGGTGAAGCCTAGGTTGACCCGTACGTAGAAATGACCATAACTTTCACACCGGTAGCAATTATTCGTTTTACACGATGGTAAAACTGTTCTACCTATTTTGTATTTTATGCATCGGGCGATGACTTCTAAGTCCCTAACTATTCAATCTGTTGGAGCAACGCCCGAGGGTGAAGCCTAGGTTGCCCGGAAAGTAGAAATGACGTTAACGTTCACACTGGTTGCTATTATTCGTTCTATACGATGGAAAAACTGTTATATTTATATTGTATCTTATGCTTCTGGCGTTGACTTCTTAGGCCCTAACAATTCGCTCTGGTGGAAAAACGACCTAGAGTGAGGCCTAGGTTGCCCGGAACGTAGAATTGACCATAACTTTTACACTGGTAGCAATTATTCGTTTTATACAATGGAAAAACTTATCTATTTATTTTGTATTTTATGCTTCGGGCGTTGACTTCTAAGGCCCTAGCTGTTTGATCTGGTGGAGCAACGCCCTAGAGTGAAGCCTAGGTTGCCCGGAACGTAGAAATGACCATAAGTTTCATACTGGTTGCTATTATTCGTTTTATACGTTGGAAAAACTTTTATATTTATATTGTATTTTATGCTTCTGCCGTTGACTTCTTATGCCCTAACTATTCCATCTGGTGGACCAACGCCCTAGGGTGAAGCCTAGGTTGCCCGGAACGTAGAAATGACCATCACTTTCAAACTGGTTGCAATTAATCCTTTTATACGATGGAAAAACTGTTGCATTTTTATTGCATTATATGCGTCGGGCGTTGAATTCTTATGCCCTAACTACTCCATCTGGTGGAACAACGCCCTAGGGTGAAGCCTAGGTTGCCCGGAACGTAGAAATGACCATCACTTTCAAACTGGTTGCAATTAATCCTTTTATACGATGGAAAAACTGTTCCATTTTTATTGCATTTTATGCGTCGGGCGTTGACTTCTAAGTCCCTAACTATTTAATCTGTTGGAGCGACGCCCTAGTGTGAAGCCTAGGTTGCCCGGAAAGTAGAAATGACCATAACTTTCATACTGGTTGCAATTATTCGTTTTATACGATTGAAAAACTGTTGTATTTATATTGTATTTTATGCTTCTGGCGTTGACTTCTTATGCCCTAGTTATTCGACCTGGTGGAGCAACGCCCTAGAGTGAAGCCTAGGTTGCCCGGAACGTAGAAATGGCCATCACTTTCAAACTGGTTGCAATTAACCCTTTTATACGATGGAAAAACTCTTGTATTTTTATTGCATTTTAGGCTTCCGGCGTTGACTTCTAAGGCCCTAACTATTCAATCTGTTGGAGCAACGCCCTAGCGTGAAGCCTAGGTTGCCCGGAAAGTAGAAATGACGTTATCTTTCATACTGGTTGCAATTATTCGTTTTATACGATGGAAAAACTGTTGCATATATATTGTATTTTATGCTTCTGGCATTGACTTCTAAGGCACTAACTAATCGATCTGGTGGAGCAATGCCCTAGTGTGAAGCCTAAGTTGCCCGGAACGTACCAATTACCATCACTTTCAAACTGGTTGCAAATATTCCTGTTATATGATGGAAAAACTGTTGTATTTTTATTGCATTTTATGCTTCGGGCATTGACTTCTAAAGCCCTAACTATTCAATCTGTAGGAGCAACGCCCTAGGGTGTAGCCTAGGTTGCCCGTAAAGTAGAAATGACCATAGCTTTCATACTGGTTGCAATTATTCGTTTTATATGATGGAAAAACTGTTCTATTTATATTGTATTTTATGCTTCTGTCGTTGACGTCTAAGGCCGTAGCTATTAGATGTGGTGGAGCAACGCACTAGAGTGACGCCTAGGTTGCCCGGAACGTAGAAATGACCATTACTTTCGCAATGTTTGCAATTATACATTTTATACGGTGGAAAAACTGTTGCACTTATATCGTCTTTTATGCTTCTGGCGTTGACTTCTTATGCCCTAACTATTCCATGTGGTGGAACAACGCCCTAGGGTGAAGCCTCTGTTGCCCGGAACGTAGAAATGACCATCACTTTCAAACTGGTTGCAATTAATCCTTTTATACGATGGAAAAACTGTTGCATTTTTATTGCATTTTATGCGTCGGGCGTTGACTTCTTATGCCCTAACTACTCCATCTGGTGGAACAACGCCCTAGGGTCAAGCCTAGGTTGCCCGGAACGTAGAAATGACCATCACTTTCAAACTGGCTGCAATTAATCCTTTTATACGATGGAAAAACTGTTGCATTTTTATTGCATTTTATGCGTCGGGCGTTGACTTCTAAGGCCCTAACTATTCAATCTGTTGGAGCGACGCCATAGTGTGAAGCCTAGGTTGCCCGGAAAGTAGAAATGACCATAACTTTCATACTGGTTGCAATTATTCGTTTTATACGATTGAAAAACTGTTGTATTTATATTGTATTTTATGCTTCTGGCGTTGACTTCTTATGCCCTAACTATTCCATCTGGTGGAACAACGCCCTATGGTAAAGCCTAGGTTGCCCGGAACGTAGAAATGACCATAACTTTCACACCGGTAGCAATTATTCGTTTTATACGATGGAAAAACTGTACTATTTATTTTGTATTTTATGCTTCGGGCGTTGACTTCTAAGGCCCTAAATATTCAATCTGTTGAAGCAACGCCCTAGGGTGAAGCCTAGGTTGCCCGTAAAGTAGAAATGACCATAACTTTCATACTGGTTGCAATTATTGGTTTTATGCGATGGAAAAACTGTTGTATTTATATTGTATTTTATGCTTCTGGCGTTGACTTCTAAGGCCCTAGTTATTCGATCTGGTGGAGCAACGCCCTAGAGTGAAGCCTAGGTTGCCCGGAACGTAGAAATGGCCATCACTTTCAAACTGGTTGCAATTAATCCTTTTATACGATGGAAAAACTCTTGTATTTTTATTGCATTTTATGCTTCCGGCGTTGACTTCTAAGGCCCTAGCTATTCAATCTGTTGGAGCAACGCCCTAGGGTGAAGCCTAGGTTGCCCGGAAAGTAGAAATGACGTTATCTTTCATACTGGTTGCAATTATTCGTTTTATACGATGGAAAAACTGTTGTATTTATATTGTATTTTATGCTTCTGGCATTGACTTCTAAGGCACTAACTAATCGATCTGGTGGAGCAACGCCCTAGTGTGAAGCCTAAGTTGCCCGGAACGTAGCAATTACCATCACTTTCAAACTGGTTGCAAATATTCCTGTTATATGATGGAAAAACAGTTGTATTTTTATTGCATTTGATGCTTCGGGCATTGACTTTTAAGGCCCCAACTATTCGAACTGGTGGAACAACGCCGTAGAGGGAAGCCTAGGTTGCCCGGAACGTAGAAATGCCCATAACTTTCACACTGGTTGCTATTATACGTTTTATACGATGGAAAAGCTGTTGTATTTATACCGTATTTTATGCTTCTGGCGTTGACTTCTTATGCCCTAACTATTCCATCTGGTGGAACAACGCCCTAGGGTGAAGCCTAGGTTGCCCGGAATGTAGAAATGACCATCACTTTCAAACTGGTTGCAAATAATCCTTTTATACGATGGAAAAACTGTTGCATTTTTATTGCATTTTATGCGTCGGGCGTTGACTTCTAAGGCCCTAACTATTCAATCTGTTGGAGCGACGCCCTAGTGTGAAGCCTAGGTTGCCCGGAACTTAGAAATGACCATAACTTTCACACTGATTGCTATTATTCGTTTTATATAATGGAAAAACTGTTATATTCATATTGTATTTTATGCTTCTGGCGCTGACTTCGTAGGCCCTAACTATTCAATACGGTGGAACAACGCCCTGTGGAGAACCCTAGGTTGCCCGGAACGTAGAAATGGAAATAGCTTTCACACCGGTAGCAATTATTCGTTTTATACGATGGAAATGCTGTTGTATTTATACCGTATTTTATGCTTCTGGCGGTGCCTTCTTAAGCCCTAAGTGTTCGATCTGGTGGAACAACGCCCTAGAGTGAAGCCTACGTTGCCCGGAACGTAGAAATGACCATCACTTCCATACTGGTACCAATTATTCGTTTTATACGATGGAAAAACTGCTGTGTTTATATTGTATTTTATGCGTCTGGCGTTGACTTCTAAGGCACTAACTATTCGATCTGGTGGAGCAACGCCCTAGAGTAAAGCCTAGGTTGCCCGGAACGTAGAAGTGACCATCACTTTCAAACTGTTTGCAATTAATCCTATTATACGATGGAAAAACTAATGTATTTTTATTGCGTTTTATGCTTCCGGCATTGACTTCTAAGGCCCTAACTATTCAATCTGTTGGAGCAACGCCCTAGGGTGAAGCCTAGGATGTCCGGAACGTAGAAATGACGTTAACTTCCGTACTGGTTGCAATTACTCGTTTTATACGATTGAAAAACTGTTGTATTTATATTGTATTTTATGCTTCTGGCATTGACATCTTATGCCCTAACTATTCCATCTGGTGGAACAACGCCCTATGGTAAAGCCTAGGTTGCCCGGAACGTAGAAATGACCATAACTTTCACACCGGTAGCAATTATTCGTTTTATACGATGGAAAAACTGTTCTATTTATTTTGTATTTTATGCTTCGGGCGTTGACTTCATAGGCCCTAAATATTCAATCTGTTGCAGCAACGCCCTAGGGTGATGCCTAGGTTGCCCGGAAAGTAGAAATGACGTTATCTTTCATACTGGTTGCAATTATTCGTTTTATACGATGGAAAAACTGTTGTATTTATATTGTATTTTATGCTTCTGGCATTGACTTCTAAGGCACTAACTATTCGATCTGGTGGAGCAACGCCCTAGAGAGAAGCCTAAGTTGCCCGGAACGTAGCAATTACCATAACTTTCACACTGATTGCTATTATTCGTTTTATACGATGGAAAAACTGTTATATTTATATTGTATTTTATGCTTCTGGCGGTGCCTTCTTAGGCCGTAAGTGTTCGATCTGTTGGAACAACGCCCTAGAGTGAAGCATACGTTGCCCGGAACGTAGAAATGACCATCACTTTCACACTGGTTGCAATTATTCCTGATATACGATGGAAAAACTCTTGTATATTTATTGTATTTTATGCTTCTGGCGTTGACTTCTAAGGCCGTAGCTATTCGATGTGCTCGAGCAACGCCGTAGAGTGAAGCCTAGGTTGTCCGGAACGTAGAAGTGACCATCACTTTCAAACTGGTTGCAAATATTCCTGTTATATGATGGAAAAACTGTTGTATTTTTATTGCATTTAATGCTTCGGGCATTGACTTCTAAGGCCCTACCTATTCAATCTGTAGGAGCAACGCCCTAGGGTGTAGCCTAGGTTGCCCGTAAAGTAGAAATGACCATAGCTTTCATGCTGGTTGCAATTATTCGTTTTATATGATGGAAAAACTGTTGCACCATTATTGAATTTTATGCTTCTGGCGTTGACTTCTAAAGACCTCACTATTCTATCTGGTGGATCAACGACCTAGAGTGAAGCCTAGGTTGCTCGGAATGTAGAAATGACCATAACATTCACACTGGTTGAAATTATTCGTTTTACACGATGGAAAAAAAGTTATATTTATATTGTATTTCATGCTTCTGCCGTTGATTTCTTAGGCCCTAACTATTCAGTCTGGAGGAACAACGCCCTAGAGTGAGGCCTAGGTTGCCCGGAACGTAGAAATGAGCATCACTTCCATACTGGTAGCAATTATTCGTTTTATACGATGGAAAAACTGTTGCATCTTTATTGTATTTTATGCTTCTGGCGTTGACTTCTAAGGCCCCAACTATTCGATCTGGTGGAGCAACACCTTACAGTGAAGCCAAGGTTGCCCGGAAACTAGATATGACCATAACCTTCACACAGGTTGCAATTATTCGTTTTCTACGATGGAAAAGCTGTTGTTTTTATATTGTACTTTATGCTTCCGGTGTTGACTTCTTAGACCCTAACTCTTCGTTCTGGTGGAACAACGCCTCAGAGTTAAGTCTAGTATGCCCGGAACGTAGAAGTGACCATCACTTTCAAACTGGTTGCAATTAATCCTTTTATACGATGGAAAAACTGATGTATTTTTATTGCATTTTATGCTTCCGGCGTTGACTTCTAAGGCCCTAACTATTCAATCTGTTGGAGCAACGCCCTAGGGTGAAGCCTAGGTTGCCCGGAACGTATAAATGACGTTAACTTTCGCACTGGTTGCAATTACTCGTTTTATACGATTGACAAACTGTTGTATTTATATTGTATTTTATGCTTCTGTAGTTGCCTTCTTAGGCCCTAAATGTTCGATCTGGTGGAACAACGCCCTAGAGTGAAGCCTAGGTTACCCGGAACGTAGAAATGACCAGTACTTTCACACTGTTTGCAGTTACTCCTGTTATACGATGGAAAAACTGTTGCATCTTTATTGAATTTTATGCTTCCGGCGTTAACTTCTAAGGCCCTAACTGTTCTATCTGGGGGATCAACGCCCTAGAGTGAAGCCTAGGTTGCTCGGAATGTAAAAATGACCATAACATTCTCACTGGTTGAAATTATTCGTTTTATACGATGGAAAAGCTGTTGCATCTTAATTGTATTTTATGCTTCTGGCGTTGACTTCTAAGGCCCTTACTATTCGATCTGGTGGAGCAACGCCCTAGAGTGAAGCCTAGGTTGCTCGGAACGTAGAAATGACCATCACTTTCAAACTGGTTGCAATTAATCCTTTTATACGATGGAAAAACTGTTGTATTTTTATTGCATTTTATGCTTCCGGCGTTGACTTCTAAGGCCCTAACTATTCAATCTTTGGAGCCACGCCCTAGGGTGAAGCCTAGGTTGCCCGGAAAGTAGAAATGACCACAACTTTCATACTGGTTGCAATTACTCGTTTTATATGATGGAAAAACTGTTGTATTTATATTGTATTTTATGCTTCTGGCGTTCACTTCCTAGGCCCTAACTATTCGATCTGGTGGAACAACGACCTAGGGTGAAGCCTAGGTTGCCATGAACGTAGAAATGACCATAACTTTCACACTGGATGCTATTATTCGTTCTATACGATGGAAAAACTGCTTTATTTATTATGTATCTTATGCTTCTGGCGTTGACTTCTTAGGCCCTAACTATTCGATCTGGTGGAACAACGCCCTAGAGTGAAGCCTAGGTTGCCTGGAACGTACAAATGACCATCACTTTCACACGGGTTGCAATTATTCCTGTTATAGGATGGAGATACTGTTGTATTTTTATTGTATTTTATGCTTCAGTCGTAGACTTCTGAGGCCGTAGCTATTCGATGTGGTGGAAGAACGCCATAGAGTGAAGCCTAGGTTGCCCGGAATGTAGAAATGACCATAGCTTTCATACCGGTTGCAATTATTCGTTTTATATGATGGAAAAACTGTTGTATTTATATTGTATTTTATTCTTCTGGCGTTCACTTCTTAGGCCCAAACTATTCGATCTCGTGGAACAACGCCCTATGGTGAAGCCTAGGTTGACCCGTACGTAGAAATGACCATAACTTTCACACCGGTAGCAATTATTCGTTTTACACGATGGTAAAACTGTTCTACCTATTTTGTATTTTATGCATCGGGCGATGACTTCTAAGTCCCTAACTATTCAATCTGTTGGAGCAACGCCCGAGGGTGAAGCCTAGGTTGCCCGGAAAGTAGAAATGACGTTAACGTTCACACTGGTTGCTATTATTCGTTCTATACGATGGAAAAACTGTTATATTTATATTGTATCTTATGCTTCTGGCGTTGACTTCTTAGGCCCTAACAATTCGCTCTGGTGGAAAAACGACCTAGAGTGAGGCCTAGGTTGCCCGGAACGTAGAATTGACCATAACTTTTACACTGGTAGCAATTATTCGTTTTATACAATGGAAAAACTTATCTATTTATTTTGTATTTTATGCTTCGGGCGTTGACTTCTAAGGCCCTAGCTGTTTGATCTGGTGGAGCAACGCCCTAGAGTGAAGCCTAGGTTGCCCGGAACGTAGAAATGACCATAAGTTTCATACTGGTTGCAATAATTCGTTTTATACGATGGAAAAACTGTTGTATTTATATTGTATTTTAAGCTTCTGGCGTCGACTTCTAAGGCACTAACTATTCGATCTGGTGGAGCAACGAAATAGAGTGAAGCCTAGGTTGCCCGGAACGTAGAATTAGCCATAACTTTCAAACTGGTTGCAATTATTCCTGTTATATGATGGAAACACTGTTGTATTTTTATTGCATTTTATGCTTCGGGCGTTGACTTCTAAGGCCCTAACTATTCAATCTGTTGGTGCAACGCCCTAGGGTTGAAGCCTAGGTTGCTCGGAAAGTAGAAATGACCATAATTTCATACTGGTTGCAATTATTCGTTTTATACGATGGAAAAACTGTTGTATTTTTATTGTATTTTATGCTTCTGGCGTTGACACCTAAGGCACTAACTATTCGATCTGGTGGAGCAACGCCCTAGGGTGTAGCCTAGATTGCCCGTAAAGTAGAAATGACCATAGCTTTCATACTGGTTGCAATTATTCGTTTTATATGATAGAAAAACTGTTGTATTTATATTGTATTTTATGCTTCTGGCGTTCACTTCTTAGGCGCTAACTATGCAATCTTTGGAGCAACGCCCTAGGGTGAAGCCTAGGTTGCCCGGAAAGTAGAAATGACCACAACTTTCATACTGGTTGCAACTACTCGTTTTATATGAATGAAAAACTGTTGTATTTATTTGTATTTTATGCTTCTTGCGTTCACTTCTTAGGCCCTAACTATTCGATCTGGTGGAACAACGACATAGGGTGAAGCCTAGGTTGCCCTGAACGTAGAAATGACCATAACTTTCACACTGGTTGAAATTATTCGTTTTACACGATGGAAAAACTGTTATATTTATATTGTATTTTATGCTTCTGCCGTTGATTTCTTAGGCCCTAACTATTCAATCTGGAGGAACAACGCCCTAGAGTGAGGCCTAGGTTGCCCGGAACGTAGAAATGACCATCACTTACATACTGGTAGCAATTATTCGTTTTATACGATGCAAAAGCTGTTGTATTTATATTGTATTTTATGCTTCTGGCGTTGACTTCTAAGGCCCTAACTATTCAATCTGTTGGAGCAACGCCCTAGGGTGTAGCCTAGGTTGCCCGGAAAGTAGAAATGACCATAACTTTCATACTGGTTGCAATTATTCGTTTTATATGATGGCAAAACTGTTGTATTTATATTCTATTTTATGCTGCTGGCGTTCACTTCTTAGGCCCTAACTATTCAATCTTTGGAGCAACGCCCTAGGGTGAAGCCAAGGTTGCCCGGAAAGTAGAAATGACCATAACTTTCACACTGGATGCTATTATTCGTTCTATACGATGGAAAAACTGTTATATTTATTATGTATCTTATGCTTCTGGCGTTGACTTCTTAGGCCCTAACAATTCGATCTGGTGGAAAAACGACCTAGAGTGAGACCTAGGTTGCCCGGAACGTAGAAATGACCATAACTTTCACACTGGTTGCTATTATTCGCTTTATACGATTGAAAAACTGTTATATTTATATTGTATTTTATGCTTCTGGCGTTGCCTTCTTATGCCCTAACTGTTCGATCTGGTGGAACAACGCCCTAGAGTGAAGCCTATGTTACCCGGAACGTAGAAGTGACCAGTACTTTCACACTGTTTGCAGTTACTCCTGTTATACGATGGAAAAACTGTTGCATCTTTATTGAATTTTATGCTTCTGTCGTTGACTTCTAAGGCCCTAACTATTCTATGTGGTGGATCAACGCCCTAGAGAGAAGCCTAGGTTGCTCGGAATGTAAAAATGACCATAACATTCACACTGGTTGTAATTATTCGTTTTATACGATGGGAAAACTGTTATATTTATATTGTATTTTATGCTTCTGGCGTTGATTTCTTAGGCCCTAACTATTCATTCTGGTGGAACAACACCCTAGAGTGAGGCCTAGGTTGCCCGGAATGTAGAAATGACCATAACTTTCACACTGGTAGCAATTATTCGTTTTATACAATGGAAAAACTGTTCTGTTTATTTTGTATTATATGCTTCGGGCGTTGACTTCTAAGGCACTAACTGTTTGATCTGGTGGAGCAACGCCCTAGAGTGAAGCCTAGATTGCCCGGAACGTAGAAACGACCATAACTTTCACACTGGTTGCTATTATTCGTTCTATACGATGGAAAAACTGTTATATTTATATTGTATCTTATGCTTCTGGCGTTGACTTGTTAGGCCCTAACAATTCGATCTGGTGGCACAACGACCTAGAGTGAGGCCTAGGTAGCCCGGAACGTAGAAATGACCATCACTTCCATACTGGTAGCAATTATTCGTTTTATACGATGGAAAAACTGTTTTATTTATATTGTATTTTATGCTTCTGGCGTTGACTTCTAAGGCTCCTACTATTCGATCTGATGGAGCGACGCCCTAGAGTGAAGCCTAGGTTGCCCGGAACGTAGAAATTACCATCACTTTCAAACTGGTTGCAATTATTCCTGTTATATGATAAAAAACTGTTGTATTTTTAATGCATTTTATGCTTCGGGCATTGACTTCTAAGGTCCTAGCTATTCAATCTGGTGGAACAACGCCCTGTGGTGAAGCCTAGGTTGCCCGGAACGTAGAAATGACCATAACTTTCACACTGGTTGCTATTATTCGCTTTATACGATTGAAAAACTGTTATATTTATATTGTACTTTATGCTTCTGGCGTTGCCTTCTTAGGCCCTAACTGTTCGATCTGGTGAAACAACGCCCTAGATTGAAGCCTAGGTTACCCGGAACGTAGAAATGACCAGTACTTTCACACTGTTTGCAGTTACTCCTGTTATACGATGGAAAAACTGTTTCATCTTTATTGAATTTTATGCTTCTGTCGTTGACTTCTAAGGCCCTAACTATTCTATCTGGTGGATCAACGCCCTAGAGTGAAGCCTAGGTTGCTCAGAATGTAGAAATGACCATAACATTCACACTGGTTGCAATTATTCGTTTTATACGATGGGAAAACTGTTATTTTTATATTGTATTTTATGCTTCTGGCGTTGATTTCTTAGGCCCTAACTATTCAATCTGGTGGACCAACACCCTGGAGTGAGGCCTAGGTTGCCCGGAACGTAGAAATGACCATAACTTTCACACTGGTAGCTATTATTCGTTTTATACAATGGAAAAACTGTTCTGTTTATTTTGTATTTTATGTTTCGGGCGTTGTCTTCTAAGGCCGTAACTGTTTGATCTGGTGGAGCAACGCCCTAGAGTGAAGCCTAGATTGCCTGGAACGTAGAAATGGCCATAACTTTCAAACTGGTTGCTATTATTCGTTCTATACGATGGAAAAGCTGTTGTATTTATATTGTATTTTAAGCTTCTGGCGTTGACTTCTAAGGCACTAACTATTCGATCTGGTGGAGCAACGCAATAGAGTGAAGCCTAGGTTGCCCGGAACGTAGAATTGGCCATCACTTTCAAACTGGTTGCAATCATTCCTGTTATATGATGGAAACACTGTTGTATTTTTATTGCATTTTATGGTTCGGGCGTTGACATCTACGGCCCTAACTATTCAATCTGTTGGAGCAACGCCCTAGGGTGAAGCCTAGGATGCTCGGAAAGTAGAAATGACCATAAGTTTCATACTGGCTGCAATTATTCGTTTTATACGATGGAAAAACTGTTTTATTTATATTGTATTATATGCTTCTGGCGTTGACTTCTAAGGCCCTAACCAGTCGATCTGGTGGAACAACGCCGTAGAGTGAAGCCTAGGTTTCCCGGAACGTAGAAGTGACCATTACTTTCACACTGTTTGCAATTACTCCTTTTATACGATGGAAAAGCTGTTGTATTTATATCGTATTTTATGCTTCAGGAGTTGACTTCTGAGGTCGTAGCTATTCGATGTGGTGGAAGAACGCCATAGAGTGAAGCCTAGGTTGCCCGGAACGTAGAAATGTCTATATCCTTCACACTGTTTGCAATTATTCATTTTAAACGATGGCAAAGCTGTTGTATTTATATTGTATTTTATGCTTCTGGCGTTCACTTCTTAGGCCGTTTCTATTCGATCTGGTGGAGCAACGCACTCCAGTGAAGCCTAGGTTGCGCGGAACGTAGAAATGACCATAACTTTACACTGGTAGCAATTATTCGTTTTATACAATGGAAAAACTGTTCTATTTATTTTGTATTTAATGCTTCGGGCGTTGGCTTCTAAGGCCCTAACTATTCAATCTGTTGGAGCAACGCCCAAGGGTGAAGCCTAGGTTGCTCGGAAAGTAGAAATAACCATAAGTTTCATACTGGTTGCAATTATTCGTTTTATGCAATGGAAAAACTGTTGTATTTATATTGTATTTGATGCTTCTGGCGTTGACTTCTAAGGCGCTAGCTATCCGATCTAGTGGAGCAACGCCCTAGAGTGAAGCCTAGGTTGCCCGGAAAGAAGAAATGACCATCACTTTCAAACTGGTTGCAATTATGCCTGTTATACGATGGAAAAACTGTTGTATTTTTATTGCATTTTATGCTTCTGGCGTTCACTTCTTAGGCCCTAACTATTCGACCTGGTGGAACAACGGCCTAGGGTGAAGCCTAGGTTGCCCGGAACGTAGAAATGGCCATAACTTTACACTGGTAGCAATTACTCGTTTTATACAATGGAAAAACTGTTCTATTTATTTTGTATTTAATGCTTCGGGCGTTGGCTTCTAAGGCCCTAACTATTCAATCTGTTGGAGCAACGCCCTAGGGTGAAGCCTAGGTTGCTCGGAAAGTAGAAATGACCATAAGTGTCATACTGGTTGCAATTATTCGTTTTATACGATGGAAATGCTGTTGTATTTATATTGTATTTTATGCTTCTGGCGTTGACTTCTAAGGCACTAACTATTCGATCTGGTGGAGCAACGCCCTAGAGTGAAGCCTAGGTTGCCCGGAACGTAGAATTGGCCATCACTTTCAAACTGGTTGCAATTATTCCTGTTATATGATGGAAACACTGTTGTATTTTTATTGCATTTTATGCTTCGGGCGTTGACTTCTAAGGCCCTAACTATTCAATCTGCTGGAGCAACGCCCTAGGGTGAAGCCTAGGTTGCCCGGAACGTAGAAATGACCATAACTTTTACACTGGTAGCAATTATTCGTTTTATACGATGGAAAAACTGTTATATTTATATTGTATTTTTTCTTATGGCGTTGAATTCTAAGACCCTAACTATTCGATCTGGTGGAGCAACGCCCTAGAGTGAAGCCTAGGTTGCCCGGAACGTAGAAATGACCATAACTTTCACACTGGTTGCTATCAGTCGTTTTATACGATGGAAGAACTGTTATATTTATATTGTCTTTTATGCTTCTGGCTTTGACTTCTTAGGCCCTAACAGCTCGATCTGGTTGAACAACGCCCTAGGGTGAAGCCTAGGTTGCCCGGAAAGTAGAAATGACCATAACTTACACACTGGTTGCAATTATTCGTTTTATACGATGGAAAAGCTGTTGTATTTATATCGTATTTTATGCTTCTGGCGTTGACTTCTTAGGCCGTATCTATTTGATCTGGTGGAGCAACGCCCTGCAGTGAAGCCTAGGTTGCGCGGAACGTAGAATTGGCCATCACTTTCAAACTGGTTGCAATTATTCCTGTTATATGATGGAAACACTGTTGTATTTTTACTGCATTTTATGCTTTGGGCGTTGACTTCTTGGGCCCTAACTATTCGATCTGGTGGAACAACACCGTAGAGTGAAGCCTAGGTTGCCCGGTACGTAGAAATGGCCATAACTTTCACCCTGGTTGCTATTATTCGTTTTATACGATGGAAAAACTGTTATATTTATATTGTATTTTATGCTTCTGGCGTTCACTTCTTAGGCCCTAACTATTCGATCTGGTGGAACAACACCGTAGAGTGAAGCCTAGCTTGCCCGGAACGTAGAAATGACCATAACTTTTACACTGGTAGCAATTATTCGTTTTATACAATGGAAAAACCGTTTTATTTATTTTGTATTTTATGCTTCGGGCGTTGACTTCTAAGGCCCTAACTGTTTGATCTGGTGGAGCAACGCCCTAGAGTGATGCCTAGGTTGCCCGGAACGTAGAAATGACCATAACTTTCACACTGCTTGCTATTATTCGTTTTATACGATGGAAAAACTGTTATATTTATATTGTATTTTATGCTTCTGGCGTTGACTTCTTAGGCCCTAACTATTCGATCTGGTGGAACAACGCCGTAGAGTGAAGCCTAGGTTGCCCGGATCGTAGAAATGACCATTACTTTCACACTGTTTGCAATTATTACTTTTATACGATGGAAAAGCTGTTGTATTTATATCGTATTTTATGCTTCTGGCGTTTACACCTAAGGACCTAACAATTCGATCTGGTGGAGCAGCGCCCTAGAGTGAAGCCTAGGTTGCTCGGAATGTAGAAATGACCATTACTTTCACACTGGTTGCAATTATTCGCTTTATACGATGGAAAAGCTGTTGTATTTATATCGTATTTTATGCTTCTGGCGTTGACTTCTTAGGCCGTAACTATTCGATCTGGTGGAGCAACGCCCTGGAGTGAAACCTAGGTTGCCCGGAACGTAGAATTGGCCATCACTTTCAAACTGGTTGCAATTATTCCTGTTATATGATGGAAACACTGTCGTATTTTTTTTGCATTTTATGGTTGGGGCGTTGACTTCTAAGTCCCTAACTATTCAATCTGTTGGAGCAACGCCCTAGGGTGAAGCCTAGGTTGCTCGGAACGTAGAAAAGACCATAACTTTTACACTGGTTCCAATTATTCGTTTTATACAATGGAAAAACTGTTCTATTTATTTTGTATTTTATGCTTCGGGCGTTGACTTCTAAAGCCCTTACTGTTTGATCTGGTGGAACAACACCGTAGAGTGAAGCCTAGGTTGCCCGGAACATAGAAATGACCATTACTTTCACACTGTTTGCAATTATTCCTTCTATACGATGGAAAAGCTGTTGTATTTATATCGTATTTTATGCTTATGGCGTTTACTTCTAAGGACCTATCTATTCGGTCTGGTGGAGCAACGCCCTAGAGAGAAGCCTATGTTGCTCGGAATGTAGAAATGACCATAACTTTCACACTGGATGCAATTATTCGTTTTATACGATGGAAACGCTGTTGTATTTATATTGTATTTTATGCGTCAGGCGTTCACTTCTTAGGCCCTAACTAATCGATCTGGTGGAACAACGCCGTAGAGTGAAGCCTAGGTTGCCCGGAAAGAAGAAATGACCATAACTTTCATACTGGTTGCAATTATTCGTTTAATACGATGGAGAAACTGTTATATTTATATTGTATTTTATGCTTCTTGCGTTCACTTCTTAGGCCCTAACTATTCGATCTGGTGGAACAACACCGTAGAGTGAAGCCTAGGTTGCCCGGAACGTAGAAATGAACATAACTTTTACACTGGTAGCAATTATTCGTCTTATACAATGGAAAAACTGATCCATTTATTTTGTATTTTATGCATCGGGCGTTGACTTCTAAGGCCCTAACTGTTTGATCTGGTGGAGCAACGCCGTAGAGTGAAGCCTAGGTGGCCCGGATCGTAGAAATGACCATTACTTTCACACTGTTTGCAATTATTCCTTTTATACGATGGAAAAGCTGTTGTATTTATATCGTATTTTATGCTTATGGCGTTGACACCTAAGGACCTAACTATTCGATCTGGTGGAACAACGACCTAGAGTGAGGCCTAGGTAGCCCGGAACGTCGAAATGACCATCACTTCCATACTGGTAGCAATTATTCGTTTTATACGATGGAAAAACTGTTTTATTTATATTGTATTTTATGCTTCTGGCGTTGACTTCAAAGGCTCTAACTATTCGATCTGGTGGAGCACTGCCCTAGGGTGAAGCCTAGGTTGCCCGGAACGTTGAAATGACCATCACTTTCAAACTGGTTGCAATTATTCCTGTTCTATGATGGAAAAACTGTTGTATTTTTACTGCATTTTATGCTTCGGGCATTGACTTCTAAGGTCCTAACTATTCAATCTGTTGGAGCAACGCCCTAGGGTGAAGCCTAGGTTGCGCGGAAAGTAGAAATGACAATAACTTTCACACTGGGTGCAATTATTCGTTTTATACGATAGAAAAGCTGTTGCATCTTTATTGTATTTTATGCTTCTGTCGTTGACGTCTAAGGCCGTAGCTATTAGATGTGTTGGAGCAACGCACTAGAGTGACGCCTAGGTTGCCCGGAACGTGGAATGACCATTACCTTCGCAATGTTTGCAATTATTCATTTTATACGATGGAAAAACTGTTGTACTTATATTGTATTTTATGCTTCTGGCGTTGACTTCTTAGGCCCTAACAATTCGATCTGGTGGAGCAACGCCCTAGAGTGAAGCCTAGATTGCCCAGAACGTAGAAATGACCACCACTTTCAAACTGGTTGCAATTAATCCTTTTATACGATGGAAAAACTGTTGTATTTTTATTGCATTTTATGCTTCGGGCATTGACTTCTAAGGCCCTAACTATTCAATCTGTTGGAGCAACGCCCTAGGGTGTAGCCTAGGTTGACAGGAAAGTAGAAATGACCACAACTTTCATACTGGTTGCAATTACTCGTTTTATATGATGAATAAACTGTTGTATTTATATTGTATTTTATGCTTCTGGCGTTCACTTCTTAGGCCCTAACTATTCGATCTGGTGGAACAACGCTCTGGGGTGAAGCCTAGGTTGCCGGAACGAAGAAATGACCATAACTTTCACACTGGTAGCAATTATTCGTTTTATACGATGGAAAAACTGTTCTATTTATTTTGGATTTTATGCTTCGGGCGTTGACTTCAAAGGCCCTAGCTATTCGATCTGGTCGAATAACGCCCTAGAGTGAAGCCTAGGTTGCCCGGAACGTAGAGATGACCATAACTTCCACACTGGTTGCAATTATTCGTTTTATACGATGGAAAAGCTGTTGTATTTATATCATATTTTATGCTTCTGGCGTTGACCTCTTAGGCCCTAACTATTCGATCTGGTGGAACAACGCCCTAGAGTGAAGCCCAGGTTGCCCGGAACATGGAAATGACCATTACATTCACACTGTTTGCAAATATACATTATATACGGTGGAAAAGCTGTTGTATTTATATTGTATTTTATGCTTCTGGCGTTGACTTCTTACGACCTAACTACTTAATCTGGTAGAGCACCGCCCTAGAGTGAAGCATAGGTTGCCCGGAACGTAGAACATACCATTACCTTCACACTGGTTGCAATTACTCCTGTTATACGATGGAAAAACTGTTGTATTTTTATTGCATTTTATGCTTCGGGCATTGACTTCTAAGGCCCTAACTATTCAATCTGTTGGAGCAACGCCCTAGGCTGAAGCCTAGGTTGCCCAGAACGTAGAAATGACCATAACTTTCACACTGGTTGCAATTATTTGTTTTATACGACGGAAAAGCTGTTGTATTTGTATCGTATTTTATGCTTCTGGCGTTGACTTCTTAGGCCCTAACAATTCGATCTGGTGGAACAACGCCGTAGAGTGAAGCCTAGGTTGCCTGGAACGTAGAAATGACCATAACTTTCACACTGGTTGCTATTATTCGTTTTATGCGGTGGAAAAACTGTTATATTTATATTGTATTTTATGCTTCTGGCGTTGGCTTCTTAGGCCCTAGCTGTTCGATCTGGTGGAACAACGCCCTAGAGTGAAGCCTAGGTTGCCTGGAACGTAGAAATGACCATCACTTTCACACGGGTTGCAATTATTCCTGTTATAGGATGGAAAGACTGTTGTATTTATATTGTATTTTATGCTTCTGGCGTTGATTTCTAAGGCCCTAATTATTCGATCTGGTGGAGCAACGCCCTAGAGTGAAGCCTAGGTTGCCCGGAACGTAGAAATGACCATTACATTCACACTGGTTGCAATTATTCGTCTTATACGATGGAAAAGCTGTTGTATTTATATCGTATTTTATGCTTCTGGCGTTTACTTCTAAGGACCTAACTATTCGATCTAGTGGAGCAACGCCCTAGAGAGAAGCCTAGGTTGCTCAGAAAGTAGAAATGACCATAAGTTTCATACTGGTTGCAATTATTCGTTTTATACGATGGAAAAACTGTTGTATTTATATTGTATTTTATGCTTCTGGCGTTGACTTCTAAGACATTAACTATTCGATCTGGTGGAGCTACGCAATAGAGTGAAGCCTAGGTTGCCCGGAACGTAGAATTGGCCATCACTATCAAACTGGTTGCAATTATTCCTGTTATATGTTGGGAACACTGTTGTATTTTTTTTGCATTTTATGGTTCGGGCGTTGACTTCTAAGGCCCTAACTATTCAATCCGTTGGAGCAACGCCCTAGGGTGAAGCTTAGGTTGCTCGGAAAGTAGAAATGACCATAAGTTTCATACTGGCTGCAATTATTCGTTTTATACGATGGAAATACTGTTGTATTTATATTGTATTATATGCTTCTGGCGTTGACTTCTAAGGCACTAACTATTCGATATGGTGGAGCAACGCCCTAGAGTGAAGCCTAGGTTGCTCGGAATGTAGAAATGACCATAACTTTCACACTGGTTGCAATTATTCGTTTTATACGATGGAAAAACTGTTGCATCATTATCGTATTTTATGCTTCTGGCGTTGACTTCTTAGGCCGTAACTATTCGATCTGGAGTAGCAACGCCCTGGAGTGAAACCTAGGTTGCCCGGAACGTAGAAATGACTATAACTTTCACACTGGTTGCTATTATTCGTTTTATACGATGGAAAAGCTGTTGTGTTTATATCGTATTTTATGCTTCTGGCGTTGACTTCTTAGGCCGTAACTATTCGGTCTGGTGGAGCAACGCCCTGGAGTGAAACCTAGGTTGCCCGGAGCGTAGAAATGACCATAACTTTTACACTGGTAGCAATTATTCGTTTTCTACGATGGAAAAGCTGTTGTATTTATATTGTATTTTATGCTCCTGGCGTTGACTTCTAAGGCAGTAGCTATTAGATGTGGTGGAGCAACGCCCTAGAGTGACACCTAGGCTGACCGTCACGTAGAAATGACCATTACTTTCACAATGTCTGCAATTATTCATTTTATACGATGGAAAGGCTGTTGTATTTATATCGCATTTTATGCTTCGGGCGTTGACTTCTTAGGCCCTAACATTTCGATCTAGTGGAGCAACGCCCTACAGTGAAGCGTAGGTTGCCCGGAACGTAGATATGACCATAACCTTCACACAGGTTGCAATTATTCGTTTTATACGGTGTAAAGGCTGTTGTATTTATTTTGTATTTTATTCTTCTGGTGTTGACTTCTTAGGCCCTAACTTTTCGATCTGGCGGAACAACGCCGTAGAGTGAAGCCTAGGTTGCCCGGAACGTAGAAATGACCATTAGTTTCACACTGTTTGCAATTATTCCTTTTATACGATGGAAAACCTGTTCTATTTATTTTGTATTTTATGCTTCGGGCGTTGACTTCTAAGGCCCTAGCTATTCGATCTGGTGGAGCAATGCCCTAGAGTGAAGCCTAGGTTGCTCGGAATGTAGAAATGACCATAACTTTCACACTGGTTGCTATTATTCGTTTTAGACGATGGAAAAACTGTTATATTTATACTGTATTTTGTGCTTGTGGCGTTGACTTCTTAGGCCCTAACTATTCGATCTTGTGGAACAACGCCCCAGAGTGAAGACTAGGAGGCCCGGAACATGGAAATGACCATTACTTTCACACTGTTTGCAGTTATTCCTGTTATACGATGGAAAAACCTTTGCATCTTTATTGTATTTTATGCTTCTGGCGTTGATTTCTAAGGCCCTAGCTATTCAATCTGTTGGAGCAACGCCCTAGGGTGAAGCCTAGGTTGCTCGGAAAGTAGAAATGACCATAAGTTTCTTACTGGTTGCAATTATTCGTTTTATACGATGGAAAACTGTTGTATTTATATCGTATTTTATGCTTCTGGCGTTGACTTCTAAGGACCTAACTATTCGATCTGGCGGAGCAACGCCCTAGAGTGAAGCCTAGGTTGCTCGGAATGTAGAAATGACCATAACTTTCACACTGGTTGCAATTATTCGTTTTATACGATGGAAAAACTGTTGCATCATTATCGTATTTTATGCTTCTGGCGTTGACTTCTTAGGCCGTAACTATTCGATCTGGAGTAGCAACGCCCTGGAGTGAAACCTAGGTTGCCCGGAACGTAGAAATGACTATAACTTTCACACTGGTTGCTATTATTCGTTTTATACGATGGAAAAGCTGTTGTGTTTATATCGTATTTTATGCTTCTGGCGTTGACTTCTTAGGCCGTAACTATTCGGTCTGGTGGAGCAACGCCCTGGAGTGAAACCTAGGTTGACCGGAACGTAGAAATGACCATAACTTTTACACTGGTAGCAATTATTCGTTTTCTACGATGGAAAAGCTGTTGTATTTATATTGTATTTTATGCTCCTGGCGTTGACTTCTAAGGCAGTAGCTATTAGATGTGGTGGAGCAACGCCCTAGAGTGACACCTAGGCTGACCGTCACGTAGAAATGACCATTACTTTCACAATGTCTGCAATTATTCATTTTATACGATGGAAAGGCTGTTGTATTTATATCGCATTTTATGCTTCGGGCGTTGACTTCTTAGGCCCTAACATTTCGATCTAGTGGAGCAACGCCCTACAGTGAAGCCTAGGTTGCCCGGAACGTAGATATGACCATAACCTTCACACAGGTTGCAATTATTCGTTTTATACGATGGAAATACTGTTGTATTTAAATTGTATTATATGCTTCTGGCGTTGACTTCTAAGGACCTAACTATTCGATCTGGTGGAGCAACGCCCTAGAGTGAAGCCAAGGTTGCTCGGAAAGTAGAAATGACCATAAGTTTCATCCTGGTTGCAATTATTCTTTTTATACGATGGAAAAACTGTTGTATTTATATTGTATTTTATGCTCCTGGCGTTGACTTCTAAGGCAATATCTATTCGATCTGGTGGAGCAACGCCCTAGACTGAAGCCTAGGTTGCCCGGAACGTAGAATTGGCCATCACTTTCAAACTGGTAGCAATTATTCCTGTTATATGATGGAAACACTGTTGTATTTTTTTTGCATTTTATGGTTCGGGCGTTGACTTCTAAGGCCCTAACTATTCAATCTGTTGGAGCAACGCCCTAGAGTGAAGCCTTGGTTGCTCGGAAAGTAGAAATGTCCATAAGTTTCATACTGGTTGCAATTATTCGTTCTATGCGATGGAAAAACTGTTGTATTTATATTGTATTTTATGCTTCTGGCGTTGACTTCTAAGGTCCTAGCTATTCGATCTAGTGGAGCAACGCCCTAGAGTGACGCCTAGGGTGCTCGGAACGTAGAAATGACCATTACTTTCAAACTGGTTGCAATTATTCGTTTTATACGATGGAAAAGCTGTTGTATTTATATTGTATTTTATGCTTCTGGCGTTCACTTCTTAGGCCCTAACTATTCCACCTGGTGGAGCAACGCCCTAGAGTGAAGCCTAGGTTGCCCGGAACGTAGAAATGACCATCACTTCCATACTGGTAGCAATTATTCGTTTTATACAATGGAAAAACTGTTCTATTTATTTTGAATTTAATGCTTCGGGCGTTGACTTCTAAGGCCCTAACTGTTTGAACTGGTGGAGCAACGCCCTAGTGTGAAGCCTAGGTTGCTCGGAAAGTAGAAATGTCCATAAGTTTCATACTGGTTGCAATTATTCCTGTTATATGATGGTAACACTGTTGTATTTTTATTGCATTTTATGGTTCTGGCGTTCACTTCTTAGGCCCTAACTATTCGATCTGGTGGAACAACGGCCTAGGGTGAAGCCTAGGTTGCCCGGAACGTAGAAATGACCATTACTTTCACACTGTTTGCAATTATTCCTTTTATACGATGGAAAAGCTGTTGTATTTATATCGTATTTTATGTTTCTGGCGTTTACTTCTAAGGACCTAACTATTCGATCTGGTGGAGCAACGCCCTAGAGTGAAGCCTAGGTTGCTCGGAAAGTAGAAATGACCATAAGTTTCATACTTGTTGCAATTATTCGTTTTATACGATGGAAAAACTGTTGTATTTATATTGTATTTTATGCTTCTGGCGTTGCCTTCGTAGACATTAACTATTCGATCTGGTGAAGCAACGCAATAGAGTGAAGCCTAGGTTGCCCGGAACGTAGAATTGGCCATCACTATCAAACTGGTTGCAATTATTCCTGTTATATGTTGGAAACACTGTTGTATTTTTTTTGCATTTTATGGTTCGGGCGTTGACTTCTAAGGCCCTAACTATTCAATCCGTTGGAGCAACTCCCTAGGGTGAAGCTTAGGTTGCTCGGAAAGTAGAAATGACCATAAGTTTCATACTGGTTGCAATTATTCGTTTTATACGATGGAAATACTGTTGTATTTAAATTGTATTATATGCTTCTGGCGTTAACTTCTAAGGACCTAACTATTCGATCTGGTGGAGCAACGCCCTAGAGTGAAGCCAAGGTTGCTCGGAAAGTAGAAATGACCATAAGTTTCATTCTGGTTGCAATTATTCTTTTTATACGATGGAAAAACTGTTGTATTTATATTGTATTTTATGCTCCTGGCGTTGACTTCTAAGGCACTATCTATTCGATCTGGTGGAGCAACGCCCTAGACTGAAGCCTAGGTTGCCCGGAACGTAGAATTGGCCATCACTTTCAAACTGGTAGCAATTATTCCTGTTATATGATGGAAACACTGTTGTATTTTTTTTGCATTTTATGGTTCGGGCGTTGACTTCTAAGGCCCTAACTATTCAATCTGTTGGAGCAACGCCCTAGAGTGAAGCCTTGGTTGCTCGGAAAGTAGAAATGTCCATAAGTTTCATACTGGTTGCAATTATTCGTTCTATGCGATGGAAAAACTGTTGTATTTATATTGTATTTTATGCTTCTGGCGTTGACTTCTAAGGTCCTAGCTATTCGATCTAGTGGAGCAACGCCCTAGAGTGACGCCTAGGGTGCTCGGAACGTAGAAATGACCATTACTTTCAAACTGGTTGCAATTACTCGTTTTATACGATGGAAAAGCTGTTGTATTTATATTGTATTTTATGCTTCTGGCCTTCACTTCTTAGGCCCTAACTATTCCATCTAGTGGAGCAACGCCCTAGAGTGAAGCCTAGGTTGCTCGGAATGTAGAAATGACCATAACTTTCACACTGGTTGCAATTATTCGTTTTATACGATGGAAAAACTGTTGCATCTTTATCGTATTTTATGCTTCTGGCATTGACTTCTTAGACCGTAACTATTCGATCTGGAGTAGCAACGCCCTGGAGTGAAACCTAGGTTGCCCGGAACGTAGAAATGACCATCACTTCCATACTGGTAGCAATTATTCGTTTTATACAATGGAAAAACTGTTCTATTTATTTTGAATTTAATGCTTCGGGCGTTGACTTCTAAGGCCCTAACTGTTTGAACTGGTGGAGCAACGCCCTAGTGTGAAGCCTAGGTTGCCCGGAACGTAGGAATGACCATAACTTTTACACTGGTAGCAATTATTCGTTTTATACAATGGAAAAACCGTTCTATTTATATTGTGTTTTATGCTTGGGGCGTTGACTTCTAAGGCCCTAACTGTATGATCTGGTGGAGCAACGCCCTAGAGTGAAGCCTAGGTTGCCCGGAACTTAGAAATGACCATAACTTTCACACTGGTTGCTATTATTCGTTTTATACAATGGAAAAGCTGTTGTATTTATATCGTATTTTATGCTTCTGGCGTTCACTTCTTACGCCGTAACTATTCGGTATGGTGGAGCAACGCCCTGGAGTGAAACGTAGGTTGCCCGGAACGTAGAATTGGCCATCACTTTCAACCTGGTTGCAATTATCCCTGTTATATGATGGAAACACTGTTGTATTTTTTTTGCATTTTATATTTCGGGCGTTGACTTCTAAGGCCCTAACTATTCAATCTGTTGGAGCAACGCCCTTGGGTGAAGCCTAGGTTGCTAGGAAAGTAGAAATGACCATAAGTTTCATACTGGTTGCAATTATTCGTTTTATACGATGGAAAAACTGTTGTATTTATATAGTATTTTATGCTTCTGGCGTTCACTTCCTAGGCCCTAACTATTCGATCTGGTGGAACAACGCCCTCGGGTGAAGCCTAGGTTGCCCGGAACGTAGAAATGACCATAACTTTTACACTGGTAGCAATTATTCGTTTTATACAATGGAAAAACTGTTCTATTTATTTTGTATTTAATGCTTCGGGCGTTGGCTTCTAAGGCCCTAACTGTTTGATCTGGTGGAGCAACGTCCTAGAGTGACGCCTAGGGTGCTCGAAACGTAGAAATGACCATTACTTTCACACTGGTTGCAATTATTCGTTTTATACGATGGAAAAGCTGTTGTATTTATATCGTATTTTATGCTCCGGGCGTTGACTTCTTAGGCACTAACATATCGATCTAGTGGAGCAACGCCCTACAGTGAAGCCTAGGTTGCCCGGAACGTAGAATTGGCCATCACTTTCAAACTGGTAGCAATTATTCCTGTTATATGATGGAAACACTGTTGTATTTTTTTTGCATTTTATGGTTCGGGCGTTGACTTCTAAGGCCCTAACTATTCAATCTGTTGGAGCAACGCCCTAGAGTGAAGCCTTGGTTGCTCGGAAAGTAGAAATGTCCATAAGTTTCATACTGGTTGCAATTATTCGTTTTATGCGATGGAAAAACTGTTGTATTTATATTGTATTTTATGCTTCTGGCATTGACATCTAAGGCCCTAACTATTCAATCTGTTGGAGCAACGCCCTAGGGTGAAGCCTAGGTTGCTCGGAAAGTAGAAATGACCATATGTTTCATACTGGTTGCAATTATTCGTTTTATACGATGGAAAAACTGTTGTATTTATATTGTATTTTATGCTTCTGGCGTTGACTTCTAAGGCCCTAGCTATTCGATCTAGTGGAGCAACGCCCTAGAGTGACGCCTAGGGTGCTCGGAACGTAGAAATGACCATTACTTTCAAACTGGTTGCAATTATTCGTTTTATACGATGGAAAAGCTGTTGTATTTATATTGTATTTTATGCTTCTGGCGTTCACTTCTTAGGCCCTAACTATTCGATCTGGTGGAGCAACGCCCTAGAGTGACTCCTAGGTTGCTCGGAATGTAGAAATGACCATAACTTTCACACTGGTTGCAATTATTCGTTTTACACGATGGAAAAACTGTTGCATCTTTATCGTATTTTATGCTTCTGGCGTTGACTTCTTAGGCCGTAACTATTCGATCTGGAGCAGCAACGCCATGGAGTGAAACCTAGGTTGCCCGGAACGTAGAAATGACCATCACTTCCATACTGGTAGCAATTATTCGTTTTATACAATGGAAAAACTGTTCTATTTATTTTGAATTTATTGCTTCGGGCGTTGACTTCTAAGGCCCTAACTGTTTGAACTGGTGGAGCAACGCCCTAGTGTGAAGCCTAGGTTGCCCGGAACGTAGGAATGACCATAACTTTTACACTGGTAGCAATTATTCGTTTTATACAATGGAAAAACCGTTCTATTTATTTTGTGTTTTATGCTTGGGGCGTTGACTTCTAAGGCCCTAACTGTATGATCTGGTGGAGCAACGCCCTAGAGTGAAGCCTAGGTTGCCCGGAACATAGAAATGACCATAACTTTCACACTGGTTGCTATTATTCGTTTTATACGATGGAAAAGCTGTTGTATTTATATCGTATTTTATGCTTCTGGCGTTGACTTCTTAGGCCGTAACTATTCGGTCTGGTGAAGCAACGCCCTAGAGTGACGCCTAGGGTGCTCGGAACGTAGAAATGACCATTACTTTCAAACTGGTTGCAATTATTCGTTTTATACGATGGAAAAGCTGTTGTATTTATATTGTATTTTATGCTTCTGGCGTTCACTTCTTAGGCCCTAACTATTCGATCTGGTGGAACAACGGCCTAGGGTGAAGCCTAGGTTGCCCGGAACGTAGAAATGACCATTACTTTCACACTGTTTGCAATTACTCCTTTTATACGATGGAAAAGCTGTTGTATTTATATCGTATTTTATGCTTCTGGCGTTTACTTCTAAGGACCTAACTATTCGATCTGGTGGAGCAACGCCCTAGAGTGAAGCCTAGGTTGCTCGGAAGGTAGAAATGACCATAAGTTTCATACTTGTTGCAATTATTCGTTTTATACGATGGAAAAACTGTTGTATTTATATTGTATTTTATGCTTCTGGCGTTGCCTTCTAAGACATTAACTATTCGATCTGGTGGAGCAACGCAATAGAGTGAAGCCTAGGTTGCCCGGAACGTAGAATTGGCCATCGCTATCAAACTGGTTGCAATTATTCCTGTTATATGTTGGAAACACTGTTGTATTTTTTTTGCATTTTATGGTTCGGGCGTTGACTTCTAAGGCCCTAACTATTCAATCCGTTGGAGCAACGCCCTAGGGTGAAGCTTAGGTTGCTCGGAAAGTAGAAATGACCATAAGTTTCATACTGGTTGCAATTATTCGTTTTATACTATGGAAAAACTGTTGTATTTATATTGTATTTTATGCTTCTGGCGTTGACTTCTAAGGCCCTAGCTATTCGATCTAGTGGAGCAACGCCCTAGAGTGACGCCTAGGGTGCTCGGAACGTAGAAATGACCATTACTTTCAAACAGGTTGCAATTATTCGTTTTATACGATGGAAAAGCTGTTTATTTATATAGTATTTTATGCTTCTGGCGCTCACTTCTTAGGCCGTAACTATTCGGTCTGGTGGAGCAACGCCCTGGAGTGAAACGTAGGTTGCCCGGAACGTAGAATTGGCCATCACTTTCAAACTGGTTGCAATTATCCCTGTTATATGATCGAAACACTGTTGTATTTTTTTTGCATTTTATATTTCGGGCGTTGACTTCTAAGGCCCTAACTATTCAATCTGTTGGAGCAACGCCCTTGGCTGAAGCCTAGGTTGCTAGGGAAGTAGAAATGACCATAAGTTTCATACTGGTTGCAATTATTCGTTTTATACGATGGAAAAACTGTTGTATTTATATTGTATTTTATGCTTCTGGCGTTGACTTCTAAGGCACTAACTATTCGATCTGGTGGAGCAACGCCCTAGAGTGACGCCTATGGTGCTCGGAACGTAGAAATGACCATTACTTTCAAACTGGTTGCAATTATTCGTTTTATACGATGGAAAAGCTGTTGTATTTATATTGTATTTTATGCTTCTGGCGTTCACTTCTTAGGTCCCTAACTATTCGATCTGGTGGAGCAACGCCCTAGAGTGAAGCCTAGGTTGCTCGGAATGTAGAAATGACCATAACTTTCACACTGGTTGCAATTATTCGTTTTATACGATGGAAAAACTGTTGCATCTTTATCGTATTTTATGCTTCTGGCGTTGACTTCTTAGGCCGTAACTATTCGATCTGGAGTAGCAACGCCCTGGAGTGAAACCTAGGTTGCCCGGAACGTAGAAATGACCATCTCTTCCATACTGGTAGCAATTATTCGTTTTATACAATGGAAAAACTGTTCTATTTATTTTGAATTTAATGCTTCGGGCGTTGACTTCTAAGGCCCTAACTGTTTGAACTGGTGGAGCAACGCCCTAGTGTGAAGCCTAGGTTGCCCGGAACGTAGGAATGACCATAACTTTTACACTGGTAGCAATTATTCGTTTTATACAATGGAAAAACCGTTCTATTTATTTTGTGTTTTATGCTTGGGGCGTGGACTTCTAAGGCCCTAACTGTATGATCTGGTGGAGCAACGCAATAGAGTGAAGCCTAGGTTGCCCGGAACGTAGAATTGGCCATCACTATCAAACTGGTTGCAATTATTCCTGTTATATGTTGGAAACTCTGTTGTATTTTTTTTGCATTTTATGGTTCGGGCGTTGACTTCTAAGGCCCTAACTATTCAATCCGTTGGAGCAACGCCCTAGGGTGAAGCTTAGGTTGCTCGGAAAGTAGAAATGACCATTACTTTCAAACTGGTTGCAATTATTCGTTTTATACGATGGAAAAGCTGTTGTATTTATATAGTATTTTATGCTTCTGACGTTCACTTCTTAGGCCGTAACTATTCGGTCTGGTGGAGCAACGCCCTAGAGTGAAGCCTAGGTTGCCCGGAACGTAGAATTGGCCATCACTTTCAAACTGGTTGCAATTATTCCTGTTATATGATGGAAACACTGCTGTATTTTTATTGCATTTTATGGTTCTGGCGTTCACTTCTTAGGCCCTAACTATTCGATCTGGTGGAACAACGGCCTAGGGTGAAGCCTAGGTTGCCCGGAACGTAGAATTGGCCATCACTATCAAACTGGTTGCAATTATTACTGTTATATGTTGGAAGCACTGTTGTATTTTTTTTGCATTTTATACTTCGGGCGTTGACTTCTAAGGCCCTAACTATTCAATCTGTTGGAGCAACGCCCTTGGGTGAAGCCTAGGTTGCTAGGATAGTAGAAATGACCATAAGTTTCATGCTGGTTGCAATTATTCGTTTTATACGATGGAAAAACTGTTGTATTTATATTGTATTTTATGCTTCTGGCGTTGACTTCTAAGACATTAACTATTAGATCTGGTGGAACAACGCCCTAGGGTGAAGCCTGGGTTGCCCGGAACGTAGAAATGATCATAGCTTTTACACTGGTAGCAATTATTCGTTTTATACAATGGAAAAGCTGTTGTATTTATATCGTATTTTATGCTTGTGGCGTTCACTTCTTAGGCCGTAACTATTCGGTCTGGTGGAGCAACGCCCTGAAGTGAAACGTAGGTTGCCCGGAACGTAGAATTGGCCATCACTTTCAAACTGGTTGCAATTATCCCTGTTATATGATGGAAACACTGTTGTATTTTTTTTGCATTTTATATTTCGGGCGTTGACTTCTAAGGCCCTAACTATTCAATCTGTTGGAGCAACGCCCTTGGGTGAAGCCTACGTTGCTAGGAAAGTAGAAATGACCATAAGTTTCATACTGGTTGCAATTATTCGTTTTATACGATGGAAAAACTGTTGTATTTATATTGTATTTTATGCTTCTGGCGTTGACTTCTAAGGCACTAACTATTCGATCTGGTGGAGCAACGCCCTAGAGTGAACACTAGGTTGCTCGGAATGTATAAATGTCCACAACTTTCACACTGGTTGCAATTATTCGTTTTATACGACGGAAAAGCTGTTGTATTTATATCATATTTTATGCTTCTGGCGTTGACCTCTTAGGCCCTAACTATTCGATGTTGTGGAACAACGCCCTAGAGTGAAGCCCAGGTTGCCCGGAACATGGAAATGACCATTACTTTCACACTGTTTGCAAATATACATTATATACGATGGAAAAGCTGTTGTATTTATATTGTATTTTATGCTTCTGGCGTTGACTTCTTACGACCTAACTACTTAATCTGGTACAGCACCGTCCTAGAGTGAAGCATAGGTTGCCCGGAACGTAGAACATACCATTACCTTCACACTGGTTGCAATTACTCCTGTTATACGATGGAAAAACTGTTGCATCTTTATTGTATTTTATGCTTCTGGCGTTGACTTCTATGGCACTAACTATTCAATCTGTTGGAGCAATGCCCTAGGCTGAAGCCTAGGTTGCCCAGAACGTAGAAATGACCATAACTTTCACACTGGTTGCAATTATTCGTTTTATACGACGGAAAAGCAGTTTTATTTATATCGTATTTTATGCTTCTGGCGCTGACTTCTTAGGCCCTAACAATTCGATCTGGTGGAACAACGCCCTAGAGTGAAGCCTAGGTTGCCTGGAACGTAGAAATGACCATAACTTTCACACTGGTTGCTATTATTCGTTTTATGCGATGGAAAAACTGTTATATTTATATTGTATTTTATGCTTCTGGCGTTGACTTCTTAGGCCCTAACTATTCGATCTGGTGGAACAACGCCGTAGGGTGAAGCCTAGGTTGCCCGGAACGTAGAAATGACCATTACTTTCACACTGGTTGCAATTAATCATTTTGTACGATGGAAAAGCTGTTGTATTTATATTGTATTTTATGCCTCTGGCGTTGACTTCTAAGGCCGTAGCTATTAGATGTGGTGGAGCAACGCCCCATTGTGACGCCTAGGGTGCCCGGAACGTTGAAATGACCATTACATTCACACTGGTTGCAATTATTCGTCTTATACGATGGAAAAGCTGTTGTATTTATATCGTATTTTATGCTTCTGGCGTTGACTTCTTAGGCCCTAACTATTCGATCTGGTGGAACAACGCCGTAGGGTGAAGCCTAGGTTTCCCGGAACGTAGAAATGACCATTACTTTCACACTGTTTGCAACTATTCCTTTTATACTATGGAAAAGCTGTTGTATTTATATCGTATTTTATGCTTCTGGCGTTGACTTCTTAGGCCCTAACTATTCGATCTGGTGGAACAACGCCGTAGGGTGAAGCCTAGGTTGCCCGGAACGAAGAAATGACCATTACATTCACACTGGTTGCAATTATTCGTCTTATACGATGGAAAAGCTGTTTTATTTATATCGTATTTTATGCTTCTGGCGTTGACTTCTTAGGCCCTAACTATTCCATCTGGTGGAACAACGCCCTTGGGTGAAGCCTAGGCTGCGCGGTACGTAGCAATGGCTATAACTTTCACACTGGTTGCAATTATTCGTTTTATACGATGGAAAAACTGTTCTATTTATTTTGTATTTTATGCTTCGGGCGTTGACTTCTAAGGCCGTAGCTATTAGATGTGGTGGAGCAACGCCCCATTGTGACGCCTAGGGTGCCCGGAACGTTGAAATGACCATTACATTCACACTGGTTGCAATTATTCGTCTTATACGATGGAAAAGCTGTTGTATTTATATCGTATTTTATGCTTCTGGCGTTGACTTCTTAGGCCCTAACTATTCGATCTGGTGGAACAACGCCGTAGGGTGAAGCCTAGGTTTCCCGGAACGTAGAAATGACCATTACTTTCACACTGTTTGCAACTATTCCTTTTATACTATGGAAAAGCTGTTGTATTTATATCGTATTTTATGCTTCTGGCGTTGACTTCTTAGGCCCTAACTATTCGATCTGGTGGAACAACGCCGTAGGGTGAAGCCTAGGTTGCCCGGAACGAAGAAATGACCATTACATTCACACTGGTTGCAATTATTCGTCTTATACGATGGAAAAGCTGTTGTATTTATATCGTATTTTATGCTTCTGGCGTTGACTTCTTAGGCCCTAACTATTCCATCTGGTGGAACAACGCCCTTGGGTGAAGCCTAGGCTGCGCGGTACGTAGCAATGGCTATAACTTTCACACTGGTTGCAATTATTCGTTTTATACGATGGAAAAACTGTTCTATTTATTTTGTATTTTATGCTTCGGGCGTTGACTTCTAAGGCCCTAGCTATTCGATCTGGTCGAGCAACGCCCTAGAGTGAAGCCTAGGTTGCCCGGAACGTAGAGATGACCATAACTTCCACACTGGTTGCAATTATTCGTTTTATACGATGGAAAAGCTGTTGCATTTATATCATATTTTATGCTAATGGCGTTGACCTCTTAGGCCCTAACTATTCGATCTGGTGGAACAACGCCCTAGAGTGAAGCCCAGGTTGCCCGGAACATGGAAATGACCATTACTTTCACACTGTTTGCAAATATACATTATATACGATGGAAAAGCTGTTGTATTTATATTGTATTTTATGCTTCTGGCGTTGACTTCTTACGACCTAACTACTTAATCTGGTAGAGCACCGCCCTAGAGTGAAGCATAGGTTGTCCGGAACGTAGAACATACCATTACCTTCACACTGGTTGCAATTACTCCTGTTATACGATGGAAAAACTGTTGCATCTTTATTGTATTTTATGCTTCTGGCGTTGACTTCTAAGGCACTAACTATTCAATCTGTTGGAGCAATGCCCTAGGCTGAAGCCTAGGTTGCCCAGAACGTAGAAATGACCATAACTTTCACACTGGTTGCAATTATTCGTTTTATACAACGGAAAAGCTGTTGTATTTATATCGTATTTTATGCTTCTGGCGCTGACTTCTTAGGCCCTAACAATTCGATCTGGTGGAACAACGCCCTAGAGTGAAGCCTAGGTTGCCTGAAACGTAGAAATGACCATAACATTCACACTGGTTGCTATTATTCGTTTTATGCGATGGAAAAACTGTTATATTTATATTGTGTTTTATGCTTCTGGCGTTGACTTCTTAGGCCCTAGCTATTCGATCTGGTGGAACAACGCCCTAGAGTGAAGCCTAGGTTGCCTGGAACGTAGAAATGACCATCACTTTCACACGGGTTGCAATTATTCCTGTTACAGGATGGAAAGACTGTTGTATTTATATTGTATTTTATGCTTCTGGCGTTGATTTCTAAGGCCCTAATTATTCGATCTCGTGGAGCAACGCCCTAGAGTGACGCCTAGGGTGCTCGGAACGTAGAAATGACCATTACTTTCAAACTGGTTGCAATTACTCGTTTTATACGATGGAAAAGCTGTTGTATTTATATTGTATTTTATGCTTCTGGCCTTCACTTCTTAGGCCCTAACTATTCCATCTGGTGGAGCAACGCCCTAGAGTGAAGCCTAGGTTGCTCGGAATGTAGAAATGACCATAACTTTCACACTGGTTGCAATTATTCGTTTTATACGATGGAAAAACTGTTGCATCTTTATCGTATTTTATGCTTCTGGCATTGACTTCTTAGGCCGTAACTATTCGATCTGGAGTAGCAACGCCCTGGAGTGAAACCTAGGTTGCCCGGAACGTAGAAATGACCATCACTTCCATACTGGTAGCAATTATTCGTTTTATACAATGGAAAAACTGTTCTATTTATTTTGAATTTAATGCTTCGGGCGTTGACTTCTAAGGCCCTAACTGTTTGAACTGGTGGAGCAACGCCCTAGTGTGAAGCCTAGGTTGCCCGGAACGTAGGAATGACCATAACTTTTACACTGGTAGCAATTATTCGTTTTATACAATGGAAAAACCGTTCTATTTATATTGTGTTTTATGCTTGGGGCGTTGACTTCTAAGGCCCTAACTGTATGATCTGGTGGAGCAACGCCCTAGAGTGAAGCCTAGGGTGCCCGGAACTTAGAAATGACCATAACTTTCACACTGGTTGCTATTATTCGTTTTATACAATGGAAAAGCTGTTGTATTTATATCGTATTTTATGCTTCTGGCGTTCACTTCTTACGCCGTAACTATTCGGTATGGTGGAGCAACGCCCTGGAGTGAAACGTAGGTTGCCCGGAACGTAGAATTGGCCATCACTTTCAACCTGGTTGCAATTATCCCTGTTATATGATGGAAACACTGTTGTATTTTTTTTGCATTTTATATTTCGGGCGTTGACTTCTAAGGCCCTAACTATTCAATCTGTTGGAGCAACGCCCTTGGGTGAAGCCTAGGTTGCTAGGAAAGTAGAAATGACCATAAGTTTCATACTGGTTGCAATTATTCGTTTTATACGATGGAAAAACTGTTGTATTTATATAGTATTTTATGCTTCTGGCGTTCACTTCCTAGGCCCTAACTATTCGATCTGGTGGAACAACGCCCTCGGGTGAAGCCTAGGTTGCCCGGAACGTAGAAATGACCATAACTTTTACACTGGTAGCAATTATTCGTTTTATACAATGGAAAAACTGTTCTATTTATTTTGTATTTAATGCTTCGGGCGTTGGCTTCTAAGGCCCTAACTGTTTGATCTGGTGGAGCAACGTCCTAGAGTGACGCCTAGGGTGCTCGAAACGTAGAAATGACCATTACTTTCACACTGGTTGCAATTATTCGTTTTATACGATGGAAAAGCTGTTGTATTTATATCGTATTTTATGCTCCGGGCGTTGACTTCTTAGGCACTAACATATCGATCTAGTGGAGCAACGCCCTACAGTGAAGCCTAGGTTGCCCGGAACGTAGAATTGGCCATCACTTTCAAACTGGTAGCAATTATTCCTGTTATATGATGGAAACACTGTTGTATTTTTTTTGCATTTTATGGTTCGGGCGTTGACTTCTAAGGCCCTAACTATTCAATCTGTTGGAGCAACGCCCTAGAGTGAAGCCTTGGTTGCTCGGAAAGTAGAAATGTCCATAAGTTTCATACTGGTTGCAATTATTCGTTTTATGCGATGGAAAAACTGTTGTATTTATATTGTATTTTATGCTTCTGGCATTGACATCTAAGGCCCTAACTATTCAATCTGTTGGAGCAACGCCCTAGGGTGAAGCCTAGGTTGCTCGGAAAGTAGAAATGACCATATGTTTCATACTGGTTGCAATTATTCGTTTTATACGATGGAAAAACTGTTGTATTTATATTGTATTTTATGCTTCTGGCGTTGACTTCTAAGGCCCTAGCTATTCGATCTAGTGGAGCAACGCCCTAGAGTGACGCCTAGGGTGCTCGGAACGTAGAAATGACCATTACTTTCAAACTGGTTGCAATTATTCGTTTTATACGATGGAAAAGCTGTTGTATTTATATTGTATTTTATGCTTCTGGCGTTCACTTCTTAGGCCCTAACTATTCGATCTGGTGGAGCAACGCCCTAGAGTGACTCCTAGGTTGCTCGGAATGTAGAAATGACCATAACTTTCACACTGGTTGCAATTATTCGTTTTACACGATGGAAAAACTGTTGCATCTTTATCGTATTTTATGCTTCTGGCGTTGACTTCTTAGGCCGTAACTATTCGATCTGGAGCAGCAACGCCATGGAGTGAAACCTAGGTTGCCCGGAACGTAGAAATGACCATCACTTCCATACTGGTAGCAATTATTCGTTTTATACAATGGAAAAACTGTTCTATTTATTTTGAATTTATTGCTTCGGGCGTTGACTTCTAAGGCCCTAACTGTTTGAACTGGTGGAGCAACGCCCTAGTGTGAAGCCTAGGTTGCCCGGAACGTAGGAATGACCATAACTTTTACACTGGTAGCAATTATTCGTTTTATACAATGGAAAAACCGTTCTATTTATTTTGTGTTTTATGCTTGGGGCGTTGACTTCTAAGGCCCTAACTGTATGATCTGGTGGAGCAACGCCCTAGAGTGAAGCCTAGGTTGCCCGGAACATAGAAATGACCATAACTTTCACACTGGTTGCTATTATTCGTTTTATACGATGGAAAAGCTGTTGTATTTATATCGTATTTTATGCTTCTGGCGTTGACTTCTTAGGCCGTAACTATTCGGTCTGGTGAAGCAACGCCCTAGAGTGACGCCTAGGGTGCTCGGAACGTAGAAATGACCATTACTTTCAAACTGGTTGCAATTATTCGTTTTATACGATGGAAAAGCTGTTGTATTTATATTGTATTTTATGCTTCTGGCGTTCACTTCTTAGGCCCTAACTATTCGATCTGGTGGAACAACGGCCTAGGGTGAAGCCTAGGTTGCCCGGAACGTAGAAATGACCATTACTTTCACACTGTTTGCAATTACTCCTTTTATACGATGGAAAAGCTGTTGTATTTATATCGTATTTTATGCTTCTGGCGTTTACTTCTAAGGACCTAACTATTCGATCTGGTGGAGCAACGCCCTAGAGTGAAGCCTAGGTTGCTCGGAAGGTAGAAATGACCATAAGTTTCATACTTGTTGCAATTATTCGTTTTATACGATGGAAAAACTGTTGTATTTATATTGTATTTTATGCTTCTGGCGTTGCCTTCTAAGACATTAACTATTCGATCTGGTGGAGCAACGCAATAGAGTGAAGCCTAGGTTGCCCGGAACGTAGAATTGGCCATCGCTATCAAACTGGTTGCAATTATTCCTGTTATATGTTGGAAACACTGTTGTATTTTTTTTGCATTTTATGGTTCGGGCGTTGACTTCTAAGGCCCTAACTATTCAATCCGTTGGAGCAACGCCCTAGGGTGAAGCTTAGGTTGCTCGGAAAGTAGAAATGACCATAAGTTTCATACTGGTTGCAATTATTCGTTTTATACTATGGAAAAACTGTTGTATTTATATTGTATTTTATGCTTCTGGCGTTGACTTCTAAGGCCCTAGCTATTCGATCTAGTGGAGCAACGCCCTAGAGTGACGCCTAGGGTGCTCGGAACGTAGAAATGACCATTACTTTCAAACAGGTTGCAATTATTCGTTTTATACGATGGAAAAGCTGTTTATTTATATAGTATTTTATGCTTCTGGCGCTCACTTCTTAGGCCGTAACTATTCGGTCTGGTGGAGCAACGCCCTGGAGTGAAACGTAGGTTGCCCGGAACGTAGAATTGGCCATCACTTTCAAACTGGTTGCAATTATCCCTGTTATATGATCGAAACACTGTTGTATTTTTTTTGCATTTTATATTTCGGGCGTTGACTTCTAAGGCCCTAACTATTCAATCTGTTGGAGCAACGCCCTTGGCTGAAGCCTAGGTTGCTAGGGAAGTAGAAATGACCATAAGTTTCATACTGGTTGCAATTATTCGTTTTATACGATGGAAAAACTGTTGTATTTATATTGTATTTTATGCTTCTGGCGTTGACTTCTAAGGCACTAACTATTCGATCTGGTGGAGCAACGCCCTAGAGTGACGCCTATGGTGCTCGGAACGTAGAAATGACCATTACTTTCAAACTGGTTGCAATTATTCGTTTTATACGATGGAAAAGCTGTTGTATTTATATTGTATTTTATGCTTCTGGCGTTCACTTCTTAGGTCCCTAACTATTCGATCTGGTGGAGCAACGCCCTAGAGTGAAGCCTAGGTTGCTCGGAATGTAGAAATGACCATAACTTTCACACTGGTTGCAATTATTCGTTTTATACGATGGAAAAACTGTTGCATCTTTATCGTATTTTATGCTTCTGGCGTTGACTTCTTAGGCCGTAACTATTCGATCTGGAGTAGCAACGCCCTGGAGTGAAACCTAGGTTGCCCGGAACGTAGAAATGACCATCTCTTCCATACTGGTAGCAATTATTCGTTTTATACAATGGAAAAACTGTTCTATTTATTTTGAATTTAATGCTTCGGGCGTTGACTTCTAAGGCCCTAACTGTTTGAACTGGTGGAGCAACGCCCTAGTGTGAAGCCTAGGTTGCCCGGAACGTAGGAATGACCATAACTTTTACACTGGTAGCAATTATTCGTTTTATACAATGGAAAAACCGTTCTATTTATTTTGTGTTTTATGCTTGGGGCGTGGACTTCTAAGGCCCTAACTGTATGATCTGGTGGAGCAACGCAATAGAGTGAAGCCTAGGTTGCCCGGAACGTAGAATTGGCCATCACTATCAAACTGGTTGCAATTATTCCTGTTATATGTTGGAAACTCTGTTGTATTTTTTTTGCATTTTATGGTTCGGGCGTTGACTTCTAAGGCCCTAACTATTCAATCCGTTGGAGCAACGCCCTAGGGTGAAGCTTAGGTTGCTCGGAAAGTAGAAATGACCATTACTTTCAAACTGGTTGCAATTATTCGTTTTATACGATGGAAAAGCTGTTGTATTTATATAGTATTTTATGCTTCTGACGTTCACTTCTTAGGCCGTAACTATTCGGTCTGGTGGAGCAACGCCCTAGAGTGAAGCCTAGGTTGCCCGGAACGTAGAATTGGCCATCACTTTCAAACTGGTTGCAATTATTCCTGTTATATGATGGAAACACTGCTGTATTTTTATTGCATTTTATGGTTCTGGCGTTCACTTCTTAGGCCCTAACTATTCGATCTGGTGGAACAACGGCCTAGGGTGAAGCCTAGGTTGCCCGGAACGTAGAATTGGCCATCACTATCAAACTGGTTGCAATTATTACTGTTATATGTTGGAAGCACTGTTGTATTTTTTTTGCATTTTATACTTCGGGCGTTGACTTCTAAGGCCCTAACTATTCAATCTGTTGGAGCAACGCCCTTGGGTGAAGCCTAGGTTGCTAGGATAGTAGAAATGACCATAAGTTTCATGCTGGTTGCAATTATTCGTTTTATACGATGGAAAAACTGTTGTATTTATATTGTATTTTATGCTTCTGGCGTTGACTTCTAAGACATTAACTATTAGATCTGGTGGAACAACGCCCTAGGGTGAAGCCTGGGTTGCCCGGAACGTAGAAATGATCATAGCTTTTACACTGGTAGCAATTATTCGTTTTATACAATGGAAAAGCTGTTGTATTTATATCGTATTTTATGCTTGTGGCGTTCACTTCTTAGGCCGTAACTATTCGGTCTGGTGGAGCAACGCCCTGAAGTGAAACGTAGGTTGCCCGGAACGTAGAATTGGCCATCACTTTCAAACTGGTTGCAATTATCCCTGTTATATGATGGAAACACTGTTGTATTTTTTTTGCATTTTATATTTCGGGCGTTGACTTCTAAGGCCCTAACTATTCAATCTGTTGGAGCAACGCCCTTGGGTGAAGCCTACGTTGCTAGGAAAGTAGAAATGACCATAAGTTTCATACTGGTTGCAATTATTCGTTTTATACGATGGAAAAACTGTTGTATTTATATTGTATTTTATGCTTCTGGCGTTGACTTCTAAGGCACTAACTATTCGATCTGGTGGAGCAACGCCCTAGAGTGAACACTAGGTTGCTCGGAATGTATAAATGTCCACAACTTTCACACTGGTTGCAATTATTCGTTTTATACGACGGAAAAGCTGTTGTATTTATATCATATTTTATGCTTCTGGCGTTGACCTCTTAGGCCCTAACTATTCGATGTTGTGGAACAACGCCCTAGAGTGAAGCCCAGGTTGCCCGGAACATGGAAATGACCATTACTTTCACACTGTTTGCAAATATACATTATATACGATGGAAAAGCTGTTGTATTTATATTGTATTTTATGCCTCTGGCGTTGACTTCTAAGGCCGTAGCTATTAGATGTGGTGGAGCAACGCCCCATTGTGACGCCTAGGGTGCCCGGAACGTTGAAATGACCATTACATTCACACTGGTTGCAATTATTCGTCTTATACGATGGAAAAGCTGTTGTATTTATATCGTATTTTATGCTTCTGGCGTTGACTTCTTAGGCCCTAACTATTCGATCTGGTGGAACAACGCCGTAGGGTGAAGCCTAGGTTTCCCGGAACGTAGAAATGACCATTACTTTCACACTGTTTGCAACTATTCCTTTTATACTATGGAAAAGCTGTTGTATTTATATCGTATTTTATGCTTCTGGCGTTGACTTCTTAGGCCCTAACTATTCGATCTGGTGGAACAACGCCGTAGGGTGAAGCCTAGGTTGCCCGGAACGAAGAAATGACCATTACATTCACACTGGTTGCAATTATTCGTCTTATACGATGGAAAAGCTGTTTTATTTATATCGTATTTTATGCTTCTGGCGTTGACTTCTTAGGCCCTAACTATTCCATCTGGTGGAACAACGCCCTTGGGTGAAGCCTAGGCTGCGCGGTACGTAGCAATGGCTATAACTTTCACACTGGTTGCAATTATTCGTTTTATACGATGGAAAAACTGTTCTATTTATTTTGTATTTTATGCTTCGGGCGTTGACTTCTAAGGCCGTAGCTATTAGATGTGGTGGAGCAACGCCCCATTGTGACGCCTAGGGTGCCCGGAACGTTGAAATGACCATTACATTCACACTGGTTGCAATTATTCGTCTTATACGATGGAAAAGCTGTTGTATTTATATCGTATTTTATGCTTCTGGCGTTGACTTCTTAGGCCCTAACTATTCGATCTGGTGGAACAACGCCGTAGGGTGAAGCCTAGGTTTCCCGGAACGTAGAAATGACCATTACTTTCACACTGTTTGCAACTATTCCTTTTATACTATGGAAAAGCTGTTGTATTTATATCGTATTTTATGCTTCTGGCGTTGACTTCTTAGGCCCTAACTATTCGATCTGGTGGAACAACGCCGTAGGGTGAAGCCTAGGTTGCCCGGAACGAAGAAATGACCATTACATTCACACTGGTTGCAATTATTCGTCTTATACGATGGAAAAGCTGTTGTATTTATATCGTATTTTATGCTTCTGGCGTTGACTTCTTAGGCCCTAACTATTCCATCTGGTGGAACAACGCCCTTGGGTGAAGCCTAGGCTGCGCGGTACGTAGCAATGGCTATAACTTTCACACTGGTTGCAATTATTCGTTTTATACGATGGAAAAACTGTTCTATTTATTTTGTATTTTATGCTTCGGGCGTTGACTTCTAAGGCCCTAGCTATTCGATCTGGTCGAGCAACGCCCTAGAGTGAAGCCTAGGTTGCCCGGAACGTAGAGATGACCATAACTTCCACACTGGTTGCAATTATTCGTTTTATACGATGGAAAAGCTGTTGCATTTATATCATATTTTATGCTAATGGCGTTGACCTCTTAGGCCCTAACTATTCGATCTGGTGGAACAACGCCCTAGAGTGAAGCCCAGGTTGCCCGGAACATGGAAATGACCATTACTTTCACACTGTTTGCAAATATACATTATATACGATGGAAAAGCTGTTGTATTTATATTGTATTTTATGCTTCTGGCGTTGACTTCTTACGACCTAACTACTTAATCTGGTAGAGCACCGCCCTAGAGTGAAGCATAGGTTGTCCGGAACGTAGAACATACCATTACCTTCACACTGGTTGCAATTACTCCTGTTATACGATGGAAAAACTGTTGCATCTTTATTGTATTTTATGCTTCTGGCGTTGACTTCTAAGGCACTAACTATTCAATCTGTTGGAGCAATGCCCTAGGCTGAAGCCTAGGTTGCCCAGAACGTAGAAATGACCATAACTTTCACACTGGTTGCAATTATTCGTTTTATACAACGGAAAAGCTGTTGTATTTATATCGTATTTTATGCTTCTGGCGCTGACTTCTTAGGCCCTAACAATTCGATCTGGTGGAACAACGCCCTAGAGTGAAGCCTAGGTTGCCTGAAACGTAGAAATGACCATAACATTCACACTGGTTGCTATTATTCGTTTTATGCGATGGAAAAACTGTTATATTTATATTGTGTTTTATGCTTCTGGCGTTGACTTCTTAGGCCCTAGCTATTCGATCTGGTGGAACAACGCCCTAGAGTGAAGCCTAGGTTGCCTGGAACGTAGAAATGACCATCACTTTCACACGGGTTGCAATTATTCCTGTTACAGGATGGAAAGACTGTTGTATTTATATTGTATTTTATGCTTCTGGCGTTGATTTCTAAGGCCCTAATTATTCGATCTCGTGGAGCAACGCCCTAGAGTGACGCCTAGGGTGCTCGGAACGTAGAAATGACCATTACTTTCAAACTGGTTGCAATTACTCGTTTTATACGATGGAAAAGCTGTTGTATTTATATTGTATTTTATGCTTCTGGCCTTCACTTCTTAGGCCCTAACTATTCCATCTGGTGGAGCAACGCCCTAGAGTGAAGCCTAGGTTGCTCGGAATGTAGAAATGACCATAACTTTCACACTGGTTGCAATTATTCGTTTTATACGATGGAAAAACTGTTGCATCTTTATCGTATTTTATGCTTCTGGCATTGACTTCTTAGGCCGTAACTATTCGATCTGGAGTAGCAACGCCCTGGAGTGAAACCTAGGTTGCCCGGAACGTAGAAATGACCATCACTTCCATACTGGTAGCAATTATTCGTTTTATACAATGGAAAAACTGTTCTATTTATTTTGAATTTAATGCTTCGGGCGTTGACTTCTAAGGCCCTAACTGTTTGAACTGGTGGAGCAACGCCCTAGTGTGAAGCCTAGGTTGCCCGGAACGTAGGAATGACCATAACTTTTACACTGGTAGCAATTATTCGTTTTATACAATGGAAAAACCGTTCTATTTATATTGTGTTTTATGCTTGGGGCGTTGACTTCTAAGGCCCTAACTGTATGATCTGGTGGAGCAACGCCCTAGAGTGAAGCCTAGGGTGCCCGGAACTTAGAAATGACCATAACTTTCACACTGGTTGCTATTATTCGTTTTATACAATGGAAAAGCTGTTGTATTTATATCGTATTTTATGCTTCTGGCGTTCACTTCTTACGCCGTAACTATTCGGTATGGTGGAGCAACGCCCTGGAGTGAAACGTAGGTTGCCCGGAACGTAGAATTGGCCATCACTTTCAACCTGGTTGCAATTATCCCTGTTATATGATGGAAACACTGTTGTATTTTTTTTGCATTTTATATTTCGGGCGTTGACTTCTAAGGCCCTAACTATTCAATCTGTTGGAGCAACGCCCTTGGGTGAAGCCTAGGTTGCTAGGAAAGTAGAAATGACCATAAGTTTCATACTGGTTGCAATTATTCGTTTTATACGATGGAAAAACTGTTGTATTTATATAGTATTTTATGCTTCTGGCGTTCACTTCCTAGGCCCTAACTATTCGATCTGGTGGAACAACGCCCTCGGGTGAAGCCTAGGTTGCCCGGAACGTAGAAATGACCATAACTTTTACACTGGTAGCAATTATTCGTTTTATACAATGGAAAAACTGTTCTATTTATTTTGTATTTAATGCTTCGGGCGTTGGCTTCTAAGGCCCTAACTGTTTGATCTGGTGGAGCAACGTCCTAGAGTGACGCCTAGGGTGCTCGAAACGTAGAAATGACCATTACTTTCACACTGGTTGCAATTATTCGTTTTATACGATGGAAAAGCTGTTGTATTTATATCGTATTTTATGCTCCGGGCGTTGACTTCTTAGGCACTAACATATCGATCTAGTGGAGCAACGCCCTACAGTGAAGCCTAGGTTGCCCGGAACGTAGAATTGGCCATCACTTTCAAACTGGTAGCAATTATTCCTGTTATATGATGGAAACACTGTTGTATTTTTTTTGCATTTTATGGTTCGGGCGTTGACTTCTAAGGCCCTAACTATTCAATCTGTTGGAGCAACGCCCTAGAGTGAAGCCTTGGTTGCTCGGAAAGTAGAAATGTCCATAAGTTTCATACTGGTTGCAATTATTCGTTTTATGCGATGGAAAAACTGTTGTATTTATATTGTATTTTATGCTTCTGGCATTGACATCTAAGGCCCTAACTATTCAATCTGTTGGAGCAACGCCCTAGGGTGAAGCCTAGGTTGCTCGGAAAGTAGAAATGACCATAGGTTTCATACTGGTTGCAATTATTCGTTTTATACGATGGAAAAACTGTTGTATTTATATTGTATTTTATGCTTCTGGCGTTGACTTCTAAGGCCCTAGCTATTCGATCTAGTGGAGCAACGCCCTAGAGTGACGCCTAGGGTGCTCGGAACGTAGAAATGACCATTACTTTCAAACTGGTTGCAATTATTCGTTTTATACGATGGAAAAGCTGTTGTATTTATATTGTATTTTATGCTTCTGGCGTTCACTTCTTAGGCCCTAACTATTCGATCTGGTGGAGCAACGCCCTAGAGTGAAGCCTAGGTTGCTCGGAATGTAGAAATGACCATAACTTTCACACTGGTTGCAATTATTCGTTTTACACGATGGAAAAACTGTTGCATCTTTATCGTATTTTATGCTTCTGGCGTTGACTTCTTAGGCCGTAACTATTCGATCTGGAGCAGCAACGCCATGGAGTGAAACCTAGGTTGCCCGGAACGTAGAAATGACCATCACTTCCATACTGGTAGCAATTATTCGTTTTATACAATGGAAAAACTGTTCTATTTATTTTGAATTTATTGCTTCGGGCGTTGACTTCTAAGGCCCTAACTGTTTGAACTGGTGGAGCAACGCCCTAGTGTGAAGCCTAGGTTGCCCGGAACGTAGGAATGACCATAACTTTTACACTGGTAGCAATTATTCGTTTTATACAATGGAAAAACCGTTCTATTTATTTTGTGTTTTATGCTTGGGGCGTTGACTTCTAAGGCCCTAACTGTATGATCTGGTGGAGCAACGCCCTAGAGTGAAGCCTAGGTTGCCCGGAACATAGAAATGACCATAACTTTCACACTGGTTGCTATTATTCGTTTTATACGATGGAAAAGCTGTTGTATTTATATCGTATTTTATGCTTCTGGCGTTGACTTCTTAGGCCGTAACTATTCGGTCTGGTGAAGCAACGCCCTAGAGTGACGCCTAGGGTGCTCGGAACGTAGAAATGACCATTACTTTCAAACTGGTTGCAATTATTCGTTTTATACGATGGAAAAGCTGTTGTATTTATATTGTATTTTATGCTTCTGGCGTTCACTTCTTAGGCCCTAACTATTCGATCTGGTGGAACAACGGCCTAGGGTGAAGCCTAGGTTGCCCGGAACGTAGAAATGACCATTACTTTCACACTGTTTGCAATTACTCCTTTTATACGATGGAAAAGCTGTTGTATTTATATCGTATTTTATGCTTCTGGCGTTTACTTCTAAGGACCTAACTATTCGATCTGGTGGAGCAACGCCCTAGAGTGAAGCCTAGGTTGCTCGGAAGGTAGAAATGACCATAAGTTTCATACTTGTTGCAATTATTCGTTTTATACGATGGAAAAACTGTTGTATTTATATTGTATTTTATGCTTCTGGCGTTGCCTTCTAAGACATTAACTATTCGATCTGGTGGAGCAACGCAATAGAGTGAAGCCTAGGTTGCCCGGAACGTAGAATTGGCCATCGCTATCAAACTGGTTGCAATTATTCCTGTTATATGTTGGAAACACTGTTGTATTTTTTTTGCATTTTATGGTTCGGGCGTTGACTTCTAAGGCCCTAACTATTCAATCCGTTGGAGCAACGCCCTAGGGTGAAGCTTAGGTTGCTCGGAAAGTAGAAATGACCATAAGTTTCATACTGGTTGCAATTATTCGTTTTATACTATGGAAAAACTGTTGCATTTATATTGTATTTTATGCTTCTGGCGTTGACTTCTAAGGCCCTAGCTATTCGATCTAGTGGAGCAACGCCCTAGAGTGACGCCTTGGGTGCTCGGAACGTAGAAATGACCATTACTTTCAAACAGGTTGCAATTATTCGTTTTATACGATGGAAAAGCTGTTTATTTATATAGTATTTTATGCTTCTGGCGCTCACTTCTTAGGCCGTAACTATTCGGTCTGGTGGAGCAACGCCCTGGAGTGAAACGTAGGTTGCCCGGAACGTAGAATTGGCCATCACTTTCAAACTGGTTGCAATTATCCCTGTTATATGATCGAAACACTGTTGTATTTTTTTTGCATTTTATATTTCGGGCGTTGACTTCTAAGGCCCTAACTATTCAATCTGTTGGAGCAACGCCCTTGGCTGAAGCCTAGGTTGCTAGGGAAGTAGAAATGACCATAAGTTTCATACTGGTTGCAATTATTCGTTTTATACGATGGAAAAACTGTTGTATTTATATTGTATTTTATGCTTCTGGCGTTGACTTCTAAGGCACTAACTATTCGATCTGGTGGAGCAACGCCCTAGAGTGACGCCTATGGTGCTCGGAACGTAGAAATGACCATTACTTTCAAACTGGTTGCAATTATTCGTTTTATACGATGGAAAAGCTGTTGTATTTATATTGTATTTTATGCTTCTGGCGTTCACTTCTTAGGTCCCTAACTATTCGATCTGGTGGAGCAACGCCCTAGAGTGAAGCCTAGGTTGCTCGGAATGTAGAAATGACCATAACTTTCACACTGGTTGCAATTATTCGTTTTATACGATGGAAAAACTGTTGCATCTTTATCGTATTTTATGCTTCTGGCGTTGACTTCTTAGGCCGTAACTATTCGATCTGGAGTAGCAACGCCCTGGAGTGAAACCTAGGTTGCCCGGAACGTAGAAATGACCATCTCTTCCATACTGGTAGCAATTATTCGTTTTATACAATGGAAAAACTGTTCTATTTATTTTGAATTTAATGCTTCGGGCGTTGACTTCTAAGGCCCTAACTGTTTGAACTGGTGGAGCAACGCCCTAGTGTGAAGCCTAGGTTGCCCGGAACGTAGGAATGACCATAACTTTTACACTGGTAGCAATTATTCGTTTTATACAATGGAAAAACCGTTCTATTTATTTTGTGTTTTATGCTTGGGGCGTGGACTTCTAAGGCCCTAACTGTATGATCTGGTGGAGCAACGCAATAGAGTGAAGCCTAGGTTGCCCGGAACGTAGAATTGGCCATCACTATCAAACTGGTTGCAATTATTCCTGTTATATGTTGGAAACTCTGTTGTATTTTTTTTGCATTTTATGGTTCGGGCGTTGACTTCTAAGGCCCTAACTATTCAATCCGTTGGAGCAACGCCCTAGGGTGAAGCTTAGGTTGCTCGGAAAGTAGAAATGACCATTACTTTCAAACTGGTTGCAATTATTCGTTTTATACGATGGAAAAGCTGTTGTATTTATATAGTATTTTATGCTTCTGGCGTTCACTTCTTAGGCCGTAACTATTCGGTCTGGTGGAGCAACGCCCTAGAGTGAAGCCTAGGTTGCCCGGAACGTAGAATTGGCCATCACTTTCAAACTGGTTGCAATTATTCCTGTTATATGATGGAAACACTGCTGTATTTTTATTGCATTTTATGGTTCTGGCGTTCACTTCTTAGGCCCTAACTATTCGATCTGGTGGAACAACGGCCTAGGGTGAAGCCTAGGTTGCCCGGAACGTAGAATTGGCCATCACTATCAAACTGGTTGCAATTATTACTGTTATATGTTGGAAGCACTGTTGTATTTTTTTTGCATTTTATACTTCGGGCGTTGACTTCTAAGGCCCTAACTATTCAATCTGTTGGAGCAACGCCCTTGGGTGAAGCCTAGGTTGCTAGGATAGTAGAAATGACCATAAGTTTCATGCTGGTTGCAATTATTCGTTTTATACGATGGAAAAACTGTTGTATTTATATTGTATTTTATGCTTCTGGCGTTGACTTCTAAGACATTAACTATTAGATCTGGTGGAACAACGCCCTAGGGTGAAGCCTGGGTTGCCCGGAACGTAGAAATGATCATAGCTTTTACACTGGTAGCAATTATTCGTTTTATACAATGGAAAAGCTGATGTATTTATATCGTATTTTATGCTTGTGGCGTTCACTTCTTAGGCCGTAACTATTCGGTCTGGTGGAGCAACGCCCTGAAGTGAAACGTAGGTTGCCCGGAACGTAGAATTGGCCATCACTTTCAAACTGGTTGCAATTATCCCTGTTATATGATGGAAACACTGTTGTATTTTTTTTGCATTTTATATTTCGGGCGTTGACTTCTAAGGCCCTAACTATTCAATCTGTTGGAGCAACGCCCTTGGGTGAAGCCTACGTTGCTAGGAAAGTAGAAATGACCATAAGTTTCATACTGGTTGCAATTATTCGTTTTATACGATGGAAAAACTGTTGTATTTATATCGTATTTTATGCTCCGGGCGTTGACTTCTTAGGCACTAACATATCGATCTAGTGGAGCAACGCCCTACAGTGAAGCCTAGGTTGCCCGGAACGTAGAATTGGCCATCACTTTCAAACTGGTAGCAATTATTCCTGTTATATGATGGAAACACTGTTGTATTTTTTTTGCATTTTATGGTTCGGGCGTTGACTTCTAAGGCCCTAACTATTCAATCTGTTGGAGCAACGCCCTAGAGTGAAGCCTTGGTTGCTCGGAAAGTAGAAATGTCCATAAGTTTCATACTGGTTGCAATTATTCGTTTTATGCGATGGAAAAACTGTTGTATTTATATTGTATTTTATGCTTCTGGCATTGACATCTAAGGCCCTAACTATTCAATCTGTTGGAGCAACGCCCTAGGGTGAAGCCTAGGTTGCTCGGAAAGTAGAAATGACCATAGGTTTCATACTGGTTGCAATTATTCGTTTTATACGATGGAAAAACTGTTGTATTTATATTGTATTTTATGCTTCTGGCGTTGACTTCTAAGGCCCTAGCTATTCGATCTAGTGGAGCAACGCCCTAGAGTGACGCCTAGGGTGCTCGGAACGTAGAAATGACCATTACTTTCAAACTGGTTGCAATTATTCGTTTTATACGATGGAAAAGCTGTTGTATTTATATTGTATTTTATGCTTCTGGCGTTCACTTCTTAGGCCCTAACTATTCGATCTGGTGGAGCAACGCCCTAGAGTGAAGCCTAGGTTGCTCGGAATGTAGAAATGACCATAACTTTCACACTGGTTGCAATTATTCGTTTTACACGATGGAAAAACTGTTGCATCTTTATCGTATTTTATGCTTCTGGCGTTGACTTCTTAGGCCGTAACTATTCGATCTGGAGCAGCAACGCCATGGAGTGAAACCTAGGTTGCCCGGAACGTAGAAATGACCATCACTTCCATACTGGTAGCAATTATTCGTTTTATACAATGGAAAAACTGTTCTATTTATTTTGAATTTATTGCTTCGGGCGTTGACTTCTAAGGCCCTAACTGTTTGAACTGGTGGAGCAACGCCCTAGTGTGAAGCCTAGGTTGCCCGGAACGTAGGAATGACCATAACTTTTACACTGGTAGCAATTATTCGTTTTATACAATGGAAAAACCGTTCTATTTATTTTGTGTTTTATGCTTGGGGCGTTGACTTCTAAGGCCCTAACTGTATGATCTGGTGGAGCAACGCCCTAGAGTGAAGCCTAGGTTGCCCGGAACATAGAAATGACCATAACTTTCACACTGGTTGCTATTATTCGTTTTATACGATGGAAAAGCTGTTGTATTTATATCGTATTTTATGCTTCTGGCGTTGACTTCTTAGGCCGTAACTATTCGGTCTGGTGAAGCAACGCCCTAGAGTGACGCCTAGGGTGCTCGGAACGTAGAAATGACCATTACTTTCAAACTGGTTGCAATTATTCGTTTTATACGATGGAAAAGCTGTTGTATTTATATTGTATTTTATGCTTCTGGCGTTCACTTCTTAGGCCCTAACTATTCGATCTGGTGGAACAACGGCCTAGGGTGAAGCCTAGGTTGCCCGGAACGTAGAAATGACCATTACTTTCACACTGTTTGCAATTACTCCTTTTATACGATGGAAAAGCTGTTGTATTTATATCGTATTTTATGCTTCTGGCGTTTACTTCTAAGGACCTAACTATTCGATCTGGTGGAGCAACGCCCTAGAGTGAAGCCTAGGTTGCTCGGAAGGTAGAAATGACCATAAGTTTCATACTTGTTGCAATTATTCGTTTTATACGATGGAAAAACTGTTGTATTTATATTGTATTTTATGCTTCTGGCGTTGCCTTCTAAGACATTAACTATTCGATCTGGTGGAGCAACGCAATAGAGTGAAGCCTAGGTTGCCCGGAACGTAGAATTGGCCATCGCTATCAAACTGGTTGCAATTATTCCTGTTATATGTTGGAAACACTGTTGTATTTTTTTTGCATTTTATGGTTCGGGCGTTGACTTCTAAGGCCCTAACTATTCAATCCGTTGGAGCAACGCCCTAGGGTGAAGCTTAGGTTGCTCGGAAAGTAGAAATGACCATAAGTTTCATACTGGTTGCAATTATTCGTTTTATACTATGGAAAAACTGTTGTATTTATATTGTATTTTATGCTTCTGGCGTTGACTTCTAAGGCCCTAGCTATTCGATCTAGTGGAGCAACGCCCTAGAGTGACGCCTAGGGTGCTCGGAACGTAGAAATGACCATTACTTTCAAACAGGTTGCAATTATTCGTTTTATACGATGGAAAAGCTGTTTATTTATATAGTATTTTATGCTTCTGGCGCTCACTTCTTAGGCCGTAACTATTCGGTCTGGTGGAGCAACGCCCTGGAGTGAAACGTAGGTTGCCCGGAACGTAGAATTGGCCATCACTTTCAAACTGGTTGCAATTATCCCTGTTATATGATCGAAACACTGTTGTATTTTTTTTGCATTTTATATTTCGGGCGTTGACTTCTAAGGCCCTAACTATTCAATCTGTTGGAGCAACGCCCTTGGCTGAAGCCTAGGTTGCTAGGGAAGTAGAAATGACCATAAGTTTCATACTGGTTGCAATTATTCGTTTTATACGATGGAAAAACTGTTGTATTTATATTGTATTTTATGCTTCTGGCGTTGACTTCTAAGGCACTAACTATTCGATCTGGTGGAGCAACGCCCTAGAGTGACGCCTATGGTGCTCGGAACGTAGAAATGACCATTACTTTCAAACTGGTTGCAATTATTCGTTTTATACGATGGAAAAGCTGTTGTATTTATATTGTATTTTATGCTTCTGGCGTTCACTTCTTAGGTCCCTAACTATTCGATCTGGTGGAGCAACGCCCTAGAGTGAAGCCTAGGTTGCTCGGAATGTAGAAATGACCATAACTTTCACACTGGTTGCAATTATTCGTTTTATACGATGGAAAAACTGTTGCATCTTTATCGTATTTTATGCTTCTGGCGTTGACTTCTTAGGCCGTAACTATTCGATCTGGAGTAGCAACGCCCTGGAGTGAAACCTAGGTTGCCCGGAACGTAGAAATGACCATCTCTTCCATACTGGTAGCAATTATTCGTTTTATACAATGGAAAAACTGTTCTATTTATTTTGAATTTAATGCTTCGGGCGTTGACTTCTAAGGCCCTAACTGTTTGAACTGGTGGAGCAACGCCCTAGTGTGAAGCCTAGGTTGCCCGGAACGTAGGAATGACCATAACTTTTACACTGGTAGCAATTATTCGTTTTATACAATGGAAAAACCGTTCTATTTATTTTGTGTTTTATGCTTGGGGCGTGGACTTCTAAGGCCCTAACTGTATGATCTGGTGGAGCAACGCAATAGAGTGAAGCCTAGGTTGCCCGGAACGTAGAATTGGCCATCACTATCAAACTGGTTGCAATTATTCCTGTTATATGTTGGAAACTCTGTTGTATTTTTTTTGCATTTTATGGTTCGGGCGTTGACTTCTAAGGCCCTAACTATTCAATCCGTTGGAGCAACGCCCTAGGGTGAAGCTTAGGTTGCTCGGAAAGTAGAAATGACCATTACTTTCAAACTGGTTGCAATTATTCGTTTTATACGATGGAAAAGCTGTTGTATTTATATAGTATTTTATGCTTCTGGCGTTCACTTCTTAGGCCGTAACTATTCGGTCTGGTGGAGCAACGCCCTAGAGTGAAGCCTAGGTTGCCCGGAACGTAGAATTGGCCATCACTTTCAAACTGGTTGCAATTATTCCTGTTATATGATGGAAACACTGCTGTATTTTTATTGCATTTTATGGTTCTGGCGTTCACTTCTTAGGCCCTAACTATTCGATCTGGTGGAACAACGGCCTAGGGTGAAGCCTAGGTTGCCCGGAACGTAGAATTGGCCATCACTATCAAACTGGTTGCAATTATTACTGTTATATGTTGGAAGCACTGTTGTATTTTTTTTGCATTTTATACTTCGGGCGTTGACTTCTAAGGCCCTAACTATTCAATCTGTTGGAGCAACGCCCTTGGGTGAAGCCTAGGTTGCTAGGATAGTAGAAATGACCATAAGTTTCATGCTGGTTGCAATTATTCGTTTTATACGATGGAAAAACTGTTGTATTTATATTGTATTTTATGCTTCTGGCGTTGACTTCTAAGACATTAACTATTAGATCTGGTGGAACAACGCCCTAGGGTGAAGCCTGGGTTGCCCGGAACGTAGAAATGATCATAGCTTTTACACTGGTAGCAATTATTCGTTTTATACAATGGAAAAGCTGTTGTATTTATATCGTATTTTATGCTTGTGGCGTTCACTTCTTAGGCCGTAACTATTCGGTCTGGTGGAGCAACGCCCTGAAGTGAAACGTAGGTTGCCCGGAACGTAGAATTGGCCATCACTTTCAAACTGGTTGCAATTATCCCTGTTATATGATGGAAACACTGTTGTATTTTTTTTGCATTTTATATTTCGGGCGTTGACTTCTAAGGCCCTAACTATTCAATCTGTTGGAGCAACGCCCTTGGGTGAAGCCTACGTTGCTAGGAAAGTAGAAATGACCATAAGTTTCATACTGGTTGCAATTATTCGTTTTATACGATGGAAAAACTGTTGTATTTATATTGTATTTTATGCTTCTGGCGTTGACTTCTAAGGCACTAACTATTCGATCTGGTGGAGCAACGCCCTAGAGTGAACACTAGGTTGCTCGGAATGTATAAATGTCCACAACTTTCACACTGGTTGCAATTATTCGTTTTATACGACGGAAAAGCTGTTGTATTTATATCGTATTTTATGCTTCTGGCGTTGACTTCTTAGGCCCTAACTATTCGATCTGGCGGAACAACGCCGTAGAGTGAAGCCTAGGTTGCCCGGAACGTAGAAAAGACCATTATCTTCACACTGGTTGCAATTATTCCTGTTTTACGATGGAAAAACTGTTGCATCTTTATTGTATTTTATGCTTCTGGCGTTGATTTCTAAGGCCCTAATTATTCGATCTGGTGGAGCAACGCCCTAGAGTGAAGCCTAGGTTGCCCGGAACGAAGAAATGAACATTACATTCACACTGGTTGCAATTATTCGTCTTATACGATGGAAAAGCTGTTGTATTTATATCGTATTTTATGCTTCTGGCGTTGACTTCTTAGGCCCTAACTATTCCATCTGGTGGAACAACGCCGTTGGGTGAAGCCTAGGCTGCGCGGTACGTAGCAATGGCTATAACTTTCACACTGGTAGCAATTATTCGTTTTATACGATGGAAAAACTGTTCTATTTATTTTGTATTTTATGCTTCGGGCGTTGACTTCTAAGGCCCTAGCTATTCGATCTGGTCGAGCAACGCCCTAGAGTGAAGCCTAGGTTGCCCGGAACGTAGAGATGACCATGACTTCCACACTGGTTGCAATTATTCGTTTTATACGATGGAAAAGCTGTTGTATTTATATCATATTTTATGCTTCTGGCGTTGACCTCTTAGGCCCTAACTATTCGATGTTGTGGAACAACGCCCTAGAGTGAAGCCCAGGTTGCCCGGAACATGGAAATGACCATTACTTTCACACTGTTTGCAAATATACATTATATACGATGGAAAAGCTGTTGTATTTATATTGTATTTTATGCTTCTGGCGTTGACTTCTTACGACCTAACTACTTAATCTGGTACAGCACCGTCCTAGAGTGAAGCATAGGTTGCCCGGAACGTAGAACATACCATTACCTTCACACTGGTTGCAATTACTACTGTTATACGATGGAAAAACTGTTGCATCTTTATTGTATTTTATGCTTCTGGCGTTGACTTCTATGGCACTAACTATTCAATCTGTTGGAGCAATGCCCTAGGCTGAAGCCTAGGTTGCCCAGAACGTAGAAATGACCATAACTTTCACACTGGTTGCAATTATTCGTTTTATACGACGGAAAAGCAGTTTTATTTATATCGTATTTTATGCTTCTGGCGCTGACTTCTTAGGCCCTAACAATTCGATCTGGTGGAACAACGCCCTAGAGTGAAGCCTAGGTTGCCTGGAACGTAGAAATGACCATAACTTTCACACTGGTTGCTATTATTCGTTTTATGCGATGGAAAAACTGTTATATTTATATTGTATTTTATGCTTCTGGCGTTGACTTCTTAGGCCCTAACTATTCGATCTGGTGGAACAACGCCGTAGGGTGAAGCCTAGGTTGCCCGGAACGTAGAAATGACCATTACTTTCACACTGGTTGCAATTAATCATTTTGTACGATGGAAAACCTGTTGTATTTATATTGTATTTTATGCCTCTGGCGTTGACTTCTAAGGCCGTAGCTATTAGATGTGGTGGTGCAACGCCCCATTGTGACGCCTAGGGTGCCCGGAACGTTGAAATGACCATTACATTCACACTGGTTGCAATTATTCGTCTTATACGATGGAAAAGCTGTTGTATTTATATCGTATTTTATGCTTCTGGCGTTGACTTCTTAGGCCCTAGCTATTCGATCTGGTGGAACAACGCCCTAGAGTGAAGCCTAGGTTGCCTGGAACGTAGAAATGACCATCACTTTCACACGGGTTGCAATTATTCCTGTTACAGGATGGAAAGACTGTTGTATTTATATTGTATTTTATGCTTCTGGCGTTGATTTCTAAGGCCCTAATTATTCGATCTCGTGGAGCAACGCCCTAGAGTGAAGCCTAGGTTGCCCGGAACGTTGAAATGACCATTACATTCACACTGGTTGCAATTATTCGTCTTATACGATGGAAAAGCTGTTGTATTTATATCGTATTTTATGCTTCTGGCGTTGACTTCTTAGACCCTAACTATTCGATCTGGTGGAACAACGCCGTAGGGTGAAGCCTAGGTTGCCCGGAACGTAGAAATGACCATTACTTTCACACTGTTTGCAATTATTCCTTTTATACGATGGAAAAGCTGTTGTATTTATATCGTATTTTATACTTCTGGCGTTGACTTCTTAGGCCCTAACTATTCGATCTGGTGGAACAACGCCGTAGGGTGAAGCCTAGGTTGCCCGGAACGTAGAAATGACCATTACTTTCACACTGGTTGCAATTAATCATTTTGTACGATGGAAAAGCTGTTGTATTTATATTGTATTTTATGCCTCTGGCGTTGACTTCAAAGGCCGTATCTATTAGATGTGGTGGAGCAACGCCCCATAGTGACGCCTAGGGTGCCCGGAACGTTGAAATGACCATTACATTCACACTGGTTGCAATTATTCGTCTTATACGATGGAAAAGCTGTTGTATTTATATCGTACTTTATGCTTCTGGCGTTGACTTCTTAGGCCCTAACTATTCGATCTGGTGGAACAACGCCGTAGAGTGAAGCCTAGGTTGCTCGGAATGTAGAAATGACCATAACTTTCACACTGGTTGCAATTATTCGTTTTATACGATGGAAAAACTGTTGCATCTTTATCGTATTTTATGCTTCTGGCGTTGACTTCTTAGGCCGTAACTATTCGATCTGGAGTAGCAACGCCCTGGAGTGAAACCTAGGTTGCCCGGAACGTAGAAATGACCATCACTTCCATACTGGTAGCAATTATTCGTTTTATACAATGGAAAAACTGTTCTATTTATTTTGAATTTAATGCTTCGGGCGTTGACTTCTAAGGCCCTAACTGTTTGAACTGGTGGAGCAACGCCCTAGTGTGAAGCCTAGGTTGCCCGGAACGTAGGAATGACCATAACTTTTACACTGGTAGCAATTATTCGTTTTATACAATGGAAAAACCGTTCTATTTATATTGTGTTTTATGCTTGGGGCGTTGACTTCTAAGGCCCTAACTGTATGATCTGGTGGAGCAACGCCCTAGAGTGAAGCCTAGGTTGCCCGGAATTTAGAAATGACCATAACTTTCACACTGGTTGCTATTATTCGTTTTATACGATGGAAAAGCTGTTGTATTTATATCGTATTTTATGCTTCTGGCGTTGACTTCTTAGGCCGTAACTATTTGGTCTGGTGGAGCAACGCCCTAGAGTGAAGCCTAGGTTGCCCTGAACGTAGAATTGGCCATCACTTTCCAACTGGTTGCTATTATTCCTGTTATATGATGGTAACACTGTTGTATTTTTATTGCATTTTATGGTTCTGGCGTTCACTTCTTAGGCCCTAACTATTCGATCTGGTGGAACAACGGCCTAGGGTGAAGCCTAGGTTGCCCGGAACGTAGAAATGACCATTACTTTCACACTGTTTGCAATTATTCCTTTTATACGATGGAAAAGCTGTTGTATTTATATCGTATTTTATGCTTCTGGCGTTTACTTCTAAGGACCTAACTATTCGATCTGGTGGAGCAACGCCCTAGAGTGAAGCCTAGGTTGCTCGGAAAGTAGAAATGACCATAAGTTTCATACTTGTTGCAATTATTCGTTTTATACGATGGAAAAACTGTTGTATTTATATTGTATTTTATGCTTCTGGCGCTGCCTTCGTAGACATTAACTATTCGATCTGGTGAAGCAACGCAATAGAGTGAAGCCTAGGTTGCCCGGAACGTAGAATTGGCCATCACTATCAAACTGGTTGCAATTATTCCTGTTATATGTTGGAAACACTGTTGTATTTTTTTTGCATTTTATGGTTCGGGCGTTGACTTCTAAGGCCCTAACTATTCAATCCGTTGGAGCAACTCCCTAGGGTGAAGCTTAGGTTGCTCGGAAAGTAGAAATGACCATAAGTTTCATACTGGTTGCAATTATTCGTTTTATACGATGGAAATACTGTTGTATTTAAATTGTATTATATGCTTCTGGCGTTGACTTCTAAGGACCTAACCATTCGATCTGGTGGAGCAACGCCCTAGAGTGAAGCCAAGGTTGCTCGGAAAGTAGAAATGACCATAAGTTTCATCCTGGTTGCAATTATTCTTTTTATACGATGGAAAAACTGTTGTATTTATATTGTATTTTATGCTCCTGGCGTTGACTTCTAAGGCACTATCTATTCGATCTGGTGGAGCAACGCCCTAGACTGAAGCCTAGGTTGCCCGGAACGTAGAATTGGCCATCACTTTCAAACTGGTAGCAATTATTCCTGTTATATGATGGAAACACTGTTGTATTTTTTTTGCATTTTATGGTTCGGGCGTTGACTTCTAAGGCCCTAACTATTCAATCTGTTGGAGCAACGCCCTAGAGTGAAGCCTTGGTTGCTCGGAAAGTAGAAATGTCCATAAGTTTCATACTGGTTGCAATTATTCGTTCTATGCGATGGAAAAACTGTTGCATCTTTATCGTATTTTATGCTTCTGGCGTTGACTTCTTAGGCCGTAACTATTCGATCTGGAGTAGCAACGCCCTGGAGTGAAACCTAGGTTGCCCGGAACGTAGAAATGACCATCTCTTCCATACTGGTAGCAATTATTCGTTTTATACAATGGAAAAACTGTTCTATTTATTTTGAATTTAATGCTTCGGGCGTTGACTTCTAAGGCCCTAACTGTTTGAACTGGTGGAGCAACGCCCTAGTGTGAAGCCTAGGTTGCCCGGAACGTAGGAATGACCATAACTTTTACACTGGTAGCAATTATTCGTTTTATACAATGGAAAAACCGTTCTATTTATTTTGTGTTTTATGCTTGGGGCGTGGACTTCTAAGGCCCTAACTGTATGATCTGGTGGAGCAACGCAATAGAGTGAAGCCTAGGTTGCCCGGAACGTAGAATTGGCCATCACTATCAAACTGGTTGCAATTATTCCTGTTATATGTTGGAAACTCTGTTGTATTTTTTTTGCATTTTATGGTTCGGGCGTTGACTTCTAAGGCCCTAACTATTCAATCCGTTGGAGCAACGCCCTAGGGTGAAGCTTAGGTTGCTCGGAAAGTAGAAATGACCATTACTTTCAAACTGGTTGCAATTATTCGTTTTATACGATGGAAAAGCTGTTGTATTTATATAGTATTTTATGCTTCTGGCGTTCACTTCTTAGGCCGTAACTATTCGGTCTGGTGGAGCAACGCCCTAGAGTGAAGCCTAGGTTGCCCGGAACGTAGAATTGGCCATCACTTTCAAACTGGTTGCAATTATTCCTGTTATATGATGGAAACACTGCTGTATTTTTATTGCATTTTATGGTTCTGGCGTTCACTTCTTAGGCCCTAACTATTCGATCTGGTGGAACAACGGCCTAGGGTGAAGCCTAGGTTGCCCGGAACGTAGAATTGGCCATCACTATCAAACTGGTTGCAATTATTACTGTTATATGTTGGAAGCACTGTTGTATTTTTTTTGCATTTTATACTTCGGGCGTTGACTTCTAAGGCCCTAACTATTCAATCTGTTGGAGCAACGCCCTTGGGTGAAGCCTAGGTTGCTAGGATAGTAGAAATGACCATAAGTTTCATGCTGGTTGCAATTATTCGTTTTATACGATGGAAAAACTGTTGTATTTATATTGTATTTTATGCTTCTGGCGTTGACTTCTAAGACATTAACTATTAGATCTGGTGGAACAACGCCCTAGGGTGAAGCCTGGGTTGCCCGGAACGTAGAAATGATCATAGCTTTTACACTGGTAGCAATTATTCGTTTTATACAATGGAAAAGCTGTTGTATTTATATCGTATTTTATGCTTGTGGCGTTCACTTCTTAGGCCGTAACTATTCGGTCTGGTGGAGCAACGCCCTGAAGTGAAACGTAGGTTGCCCGGAACGTAGAATTGGCCATCACTTTCAAACTGGTTGCAATTATCCCTGTTATATGATGGAAACACTGTTGTATTTTTTTTGCATTTTATATTTCGGGCGTTGACTTCTAAGGCCCTAACTATTCAATCTGTTGGAGCAACGCCCTTGGGTGAAGCCTACGTTGCTAGGAAAGTAGAAATGACCATAAGTTTCATACTGGTTGCAATTATTCGTTTTATACGATGGAAAAACTGTTGTATTTATATTGTATTTTATGCTTCTGGCGTTGACTTCTAAGGCACTAACTATTCGATCTGGTGGAGCAACGCCCTAGAGTGAACACTAGGTTGCTCGGAATGTATAAATGTCCACAACTTTCACACTGGTTGCAATTATTCGTTTTATACGACGGAAAGGCTGTTGTATTTATATCGTATTTTATGCTTCTGGCGTTGACTTCTTAGGCCCTAACTATTCGATCTGGCGGAACAACGCCGTAGAGTGAAGCCTAGGTTGCCCGGAACGTAGAAAAGACCATTATCTTCACACTGGTTGCAATTATTCCTGTTTTACGATGGAAAAACTGTTGCATCTTTATTGTATTTTATGCTTCTGGCGTTGATTTCTAAGGCCCTAATTATTCGATCTGGTGGAGCAACGCCCTAGAGTGAAGCCTAGGTTGCCCAGAACGTAGAAATGACCATAACTTTCACACTGGTTGCAATTATTCGTTTTATACGACGGAAAAGCAGTTTTATTTATATCGTATTTTATGCTTCTGGCGCTGACTTCTTAGGCCCTAACAATTCGATCTGGTGGAACAACGCCCTAGAGTGAAGCCTAGGTTGCCTGGAACGTAGAAATGACCATAACTTTCACACTGGTTGCTATTATTCGTTTTATGCGATGGAAAAACTGTTATATTTATATTGTATTTTATGCTTCTGGCGTTGACTTCTTAGGCCCTAACTATTCGATCTGGTGGAACAACGCCGTAGGGTGAAGCCTAGGTTGCCCGGAACGTAGAAATGACCATTACTTTCACACTGGTTGCAATTAATCATTTTGTACGATGGAAAAGCTGTTGTATTTATATTGTATTTTATGCCTCTGGCGTTGACTTCTAAGGCCGTAGCTATTAGATGTGGTGGAGCAACGCCCCATTGTGACGCCTAGGGTGCCCGGAACGTTGAAATGACCATTACATTCACACTGGTTGCAATTATTCGTCTTATACGATGGAAAAGCTGTTGTATTTATATCGTATTTTATGCTTCTGGCGTTGACTTCTTAGGCCCTAACTATTCGATCTGGTGGAACAACGCCGTAGGGTGAAGCCTAGGTTTCCCGGAACGTAGAAATGACCATTACTTTCACACTGTTTGCAACTATTCCTTTTATACTATGGACAAGCTGTTGTATTTATATCGTATTTTATGCTTCTGGCGTTGACTTCTTAGGCCCTAACTATTCGATCTGGTGGAACAACGCCGTAGGGTGAAGCCTAGGTTGCCCGGAACGAAGAAATGACCATTACATTCACACTGGTTGCAATTATTCGTCTTATACGATGGAAAAGCTGTTGTATTTATATCGTATTTTATGCTTCTGGCGTTGACTTCTTAGGCCCTAACTATTCCATCTGGTGGAACAACGCCCTTGGGTGAAGCCTAGGCTGCGCGGTACGTAGCAATGGCTATAACTTTCACACTGGTTGCAATTATTCGTTTTATACGATGGAAAAACTGTTCTATTTATTTTGTATTTTATGCTTCGGGCGTTGACTTCTAAGGCCCTAGCTATTCGATCTGGTCGAGCAACGCCCTAGAGTGAAGCCTAGGTTGCCCGGAACGTAGAGATGACCATAACTTCCACACTGGTTGCAATTATTCGTTTTATACGATGGAAAAGCTGTTGCATTTATATCATATTTTATGCTAATGGCGTTGACCTCTTAGGCCCTAACTATTCGATCTGGTGGAACAACGCCCTAGAGTGAAGCCCAGGTTGCCCGGAACATGGAAATGACCATTACTTTCACACTGTTTGCAAATATACATTATATACGATGGAAAAGCTGTTGTATTTATATTGTATTTTATGCTTCTGGCGTTGACTTCTTACGACCTAACTACTTAATCTGGTAGAGCACCGCCCTAGAGTGAAGCATAGGTTGCCCGGAACGTAGAACATACCATTACCTTCACACTGGTTGCAATTACTCCTGTTATACGATGGAAAAACTGTTGCATCTTTATTGTATTTTATGCTTCTGGCGTTGACTTCTAAGGCACTAACTATTCAATCTGTTGGAGCAATGCCCTAGGCTGAAGCCTAGGTTGCCCAGAACGTAGAAATGACCATAACTTTCACACTGGTTGCAATTATTCGTTTTATACAACGGAAAAGCTGTTGTATTTATATCGTATTTTATGCTTCTGGCGCTGACTTCTTAGGCCCTAACAATTCGATCTGGTGGAACAACGCCCTAGAGTGAAGCCTAGGTTGCCTGAAACGTAGAAATGACCATAACATTCACACTGGTTGCTATTATTCGTTTTATGCGATGGAAAAACTGTTATATTTATATTGTGTTTTATGCTTCTGGCGTTGACTTCTTAGGCCCTAGCTATTCGATCTGGTGGAACAACGCCCTAGAGTGAAGCCTAGGTTGCCTGGAACGTAGAAATGACCATCACTTTCACACGGGTTGCAATTATTCCTGTTACAGGATGGAAAGACTGTTGTATTTATATTGTATTTTATGCTTCTGGCGTTGATTTCTAAGGCCCTAATTATTCGATCTCGTGGAGCAACGCCCTAGAGTGAAGCCTAGGTTGCCCGGAACGTTGAAATGACCATTACATTCACACTGGTTGCAATTATTCGTCTTATACGATGGAAAAGCTGTTGTATTTATATCGTATTTTATGCTTCTGGCGTTGACTTCTTAGACCCTAACTATTCGATCTGGTGGAACAACGCCGTAGGGTGAAGCCTAGGTTGCCCGGAACGTAGAAATGACCATTACTTTCACACTGTTTGCAATTATTCCTTTTATACGATGGAAAAGCTGTTGTATTTATATCGTATTTTATACTTCTGGCGTTGACTTCTTAGGCCCTAACTATTCGATCTGGTGGAACAACGCCGTAGGGTGAAGCCTAGGTTGCCCGGAACGTAGAAATGACCATTACTTTCACACTGGTTGCAATTAATCATTTTGTACGATGGAAAAGCTGTTGTATTTATATTGTATTTTATGCCTCTGGCGTTGACTTCAAAGGCCGTATCTATTAGATGTGGTGGAGCAACGCCCCATAGTGACGCCTAGGGTGCCCGGAACGTTGAAATGACCATTACATTCACACTGGTTGCAATTATTCGTCTTATACGATGGAAAAGCTGTTGTATTTATATCGTACTTTATGCTTCTGGCGTTGACTTCTTAGGCCCTAACTATTCGATCTGGTGGAACAACGCCGTAGGGTGAAGCCTAGGTTGCCCGGAACGTAGAAATGACCATTACTTTCACACTGTTTGCAATTATTCCTTTTATACGATGGAAAAGCTGTTGTATTTATATCGTATTTTATGCTTCTGGCGTTGACTTCTTAGGCCCTAACTATTCGATCTGGTGGAACAACGCCGTAGGGTGAAGCCTAGGTTGCCCGGAACGTAGAAATGACCATTACTTTCACACTGTTTGCAATTATTCCTTTTATACGATGGAAAATCTGTTGTATTTATATCGTATTTTATGCTTCTGGCGTTGACTTCTCAGGACGTAACTATTCGATCTGGTGGAGCAACGCCCTAGAGTGAAGCCTAGCTTGCCCAGAACGTAGAAATGAGCATCACTTTCAAACTGGTTGCAATTAATCCTTTTATACGATGGAAAAACTGTTGTATTTTTATTGCATTTTATGCTTCCGGCGTTGACTTCTAAGGCCCTAACTATTCAATCTGTTGGAGCAGCGCCCTAGGGTGTAGCCTAGGTTGACAGGAAAGTTGAAATGACCACAACTTTCATACTGGTTGCAATTACTCGTTTTATATGATGAATAAACTGTTGTATTTATATTGTATTTTATGCTTCTGGCGTTCACTTCTTAGGCCCTAACTATTCGATCTGGTGGAACAACGCTCTGGGGTGAAGCCTAGGTTGCCGGAACGAAGAAATGACCATAACTTTCACACTGGTAGCAATTATTCGTTTTATACGATGGAAAAACTGTTCTATTTATTTTGTATTTTATGCTTCGGGCGTTGACTTCTAAGGCCCTAGCTATTCGATCTGGTCGAGCAACGCCCTAGAGTGAAGCCTAGGTTGCCCGGAACGTAGAGATGACCATAACTTCCACACTGGTTGCAATTATTCGTTTTATACGATGGAAAAGCTGTTGTATTTATATCATATTTTATGCTTCTGGCGTTGACCTCTTAGGCCCTAACTATTCGATCTGGTGGAACAACGCCCTAGAGTGAAGCCCAGGTTGCCCGAAACATGGTAATGACCATTACTTTCACACTGTTTGCAAATATACATTATATACGATGGAAAAGCTGTTGTATTTATATTGTATTTTATGCTTCTGGCGTTGACTTCTTACGACCTAACTACTTAATCTGGTAGAGCACCGCCCTAGAGTGAAGCATAGGTTGCCCGGACCGTAGAACATACCTTTACCTTCACACTGGTTGCAATTACTCCAGTTATACGATGGAAAAACTGTTGCATCTTTATTGTATTTTATGCTTCTGGCGTTGACTTCTAAGGCACTAACTATTCAATCTGTTGGAGCAATGCCCTAGGCTGAAGCCTAGGTTGCCCAGAACGTAGAAATGACCATAACTTTCACACTGGTTGCAATTATTCGTTTTATACGATGGAAAAGCTGTTGTATTTATATCGTATTTTATGCTTCTGGCGTTGACTTCATAGGCCCTAACAATTCGATCTGGTGGAACAACGCCCTAGAGTGAAGCCTAGGTTGCCTGGAACGTAGAAATGACCATAACTTTCTAACTGGTTGCTATTATTCGTTTTATGCGGTGGAAAAACTGTTATATTTATATTGTATTTTATGCTTCTGGCGTTGACTTCTTAGGCCCTAGGTATTCGATCTGGTGGAACAACGCCCTAGAGTGAAGCCTAGGTTGCCTGGAACGTAGAAATGACCATCACATTCACACGGGTTGCAATTATTCCTGTTACAGGATGGAAAGACTGTTGTATTTATATTGTATTCTATGCTTCTGGCGTTGATTTCTAAGGCCCTAATTATTCGATCTGGTGGAGCAACGCCCTAGAGTGAAGCCTAGGTTGCCCGGAACGTAGAAATGACCATTACATTCACACTGGTTGCAATTATTCGTCTTATACGATGGAAAAGCTGTTGTATTTATATCGTATTTTATGCTTCTGGCGTTGACTTCTTAGGCCCTAACTATTCGATCTGGTGGAACAACGCCGTAGGGTGAAGCCTAGGTTGCCCGGAACGTAGAAATGACCATTACTTTCACACTGTTTGCAATTATTCCTTTTATACGATGGAAAAGCTGTTGTATTTATATCGTATTTTATGCTTCTGGCGTTGACTTCTTAGGCCCTAACTATTCGATCTGGTGGAACAACGCCGTAGGGTGAAGCCTAGGTTGCCCGGAACGTAGGAATGACCATTACTTTCACACTGGTTGCAATTAATCATTTTGTACGATGGAAAAGCTGTTGTATTTATATTGTATTTTATGCCTCTGGCGTTGACTTCTAAGGCCGTAGCTATTAGATGTGGTGGAGCAACGCCCCATAGTGACGCCTGGGGTGCCCGGAACGTTGAAATGACCATTACATTCACACTGGTTGCAATTATTCGTCCTATACGATGGAAAAGCAGTTGTATTTATATCGTATTTTATGCTTCTGGCGTTGACTTCTTAGGCCCTAACTATTCGATCTGGTGGAACTACGCCGTAGGGTGAAGCCTAGGTTGCCCGGAACGTAGAAATGACCATTACTTTCACACTGTTTGCAATTATTCCTTTTATACGATGGAAAAGCTGTTGTATTTATATCGTATTTTATGCTTCTGGCGTTGACTTCTTAGGCCCTAACAATTCGATCTGGTGGAACAACGACCTAGAGTGAAGCCTAGGTTGCCTGGAACGTAGAAATGACCATAACTTTCTAACTGGTTGCTATTATTCGTTTTATGCGGTGGAAAAACTGTTATATTTATATTGTATTTTATGCTTCTGGCGTTGACTTCTTAGGCCCTAGGTATTCGATCTGGTGGAACAACGCCCTAGAGTGAAGCCTAGGTTGCCTGGAACGTAGAAATGACCATCACTTTCACACGGGTTGCAATTGTTCCTGTTATAGGATGGAAAGACTGTTGTATTTATATTGTATTTTATGCTTCTGGCGTTGATTTCTAAGGCCCTAATTATTGGATCTGGTGGAGCAACGCCCTAGAGTGAAGCCTAGGTTGCCCGGAACGTAGAAATGATCATTACATTCACACTGGTTGCAATTATTCGTCTTATACGATGGAAAAGCTGTTGTATTTATATCGTATTTTATGCTTCTGGCGTTGACTTCTTAGGCCCTAACTATTCGATCTGGTGGAACAACGCCGTAGGGTGAAGTCTAGGTTGTCGGGAACGTAGAAATGACCATTACTTTCACGCTGTTTGCAATTATTCCTTTTATACGATGGAAAAGCTGTTGTATTTATATCGTATTTTATGCTTCTGGCGTTGACTTCTAAGGACCTAACTATTCGATCTGGCGGAGCAACGCCCTGGAGTGAAACCTAGGTTGCCCGGGACGTAGAAATGACCATAACTTTTAAACTGCTAGCAATTATTCGTTTTATACAATGGAAAAACTGTTCTATTTATTTTGTATTTAATGCTTCGGGCGTTGACTTCTAAGGCCCTAACTGTTTGATCTGGTGGAGCAACGCCCTAGAGTGAAGCCAATGTTGCCCGGAACGTAGAAATGACCATAACTTTCACACTGGTTGCTATTATTCCTTTTAGACGATGGAAAGCTGTTATATTTATATTGTATTTTACGCTTCTGGCGTTGATTTCTTAGGCCCTAACTATTCGATCTTGTGGAACAACGCCCCAGAGTGAAGACTAGGATGCCCGAATCGTCGATATGATCATTACTTTCGCACTGGTTGCAATTAGTCAGGCCATACGATGGAAAAACTGTTGTATTTTTATTGTGTTTTACGCTTCTGGCGTTCACTTCTTAGGCCCTAACTATTCGATCTGATGGAACAATGCCCTAGAGTGACCCCTAGGTTGCCCGGAACGTAGAAATGACCATTACTTTCACAACGTTTGCAATTATTCATTTTATACGATGGAAAAACTGTTGTACTTATATTGTATTTTAACCTTCTGGCGCTGAATTCGAAGTCCCTAGCTATTCCCTCTGGTGGAGCAACGCCCTAGGGCGAATCGTAGGTTGCCCGGAACGTAGAAATGACCATTACTTTCACACAGGAGGCAATTATTCGTTTTATACCAAGGAAAAACTGTTATATTTATATTGTATCTTATGCTTCCGGCGTTGACTTCTAAGGACCTAACTATTCGATCTGGTGGAGCAACAGCCTAGAGTAAAGCCTAGGTTGCTCGGAATGTGGAAATGACCATAACTTTCACACTGGTTGCAATTATTCCTTTTATACGATGGTAAAACTGTTGCATCTTTATCGTATTTTATGCTTCTGGCGTTGACTTCTTAGGCCCTAGCTGTTTGATCTGGTGGAGCATCTCCCTTGAGTGAAGCCTACGTTGCCCGGAACGTAGAACATACCATTACCTTCACACTGGTTGCAATTACTCCTGTTATACGATGGAAAAACTGTTGCATCTTTATTGTATCTTATGCTTCAGGCGTTGACTTCTAAGGCCCTAACTATTCGATCTGGTGGAGCAACGCCCTAGAGTGAAGCCTAGGTTGCCCGGTACGTCGGAATGACCATTACTTTCACACTGGTTGCAATTATTCGTTTTATACGATGGAAAAGCTGTTGCATTTATATCGTATTTTATGCTTCTTGCGTTGACTTCTATGGCACTAACTATTCGATCTGGTGGAGCAACGCCCTAGAGTGAAGCCTAGGTTGCCCGGAACGTAGAATCGGCCATCACTTTCAAACTGGTTGCAATTATTCCTGTTATATGATGGAAACACGGTTGTACTTTTATTGCATTTTATGCTTCGGGTGTTGACTTCTGAGGCCGTAGCTATTCGATGTGGTGGATGAACGCCATAGAGTGAAGCCTAGGTTGCCCGGAACGTAAAAATGACCATAACTTTCATACTGGTGCAATCATTCGTTTTATATGATGGAAAAACTGTTGTATTTATATTGTATTTTATGCTTCTGGCGTTGTCTTCTAAGGCACTAACTATTCGATATGGTGGAGCAACGGCCTAGAGTGAAGCCTAGGATGCCCGGAACGTAGAATTGGCCATCACTCTCAAACTGGTTGCAATTATTCCTGTTATATGATGGAAACACTGTTGTATTTCTATTGTATTTTATGCTTCAGGCGTAGGCTTCATAATCCGTAGCTATTCGATATGGTGGAGCACCGCCCTAGAGTGAAGCCTAGGTTGCTCGGAACGTAGAAATGACCACTACTTTCACACTGTTTGCAATTATTCATTTAATACGATGGAAAAGCTGTTGTATTTATATCGTATTTTATGCTTCGGGCGTTGACTTCTTAGGCCCTAACATATCGATCTAGTGGAGCAACGCCCTACAGTGAAGCCTAGGTTGCCGGGAACGTAGAATTGGCCATCACTTTCAAACTGGTAGCAATTATTCCTGTTATATGATGGAAACACTGTTGTATTTTTTTTGCATTTTATGGTTCGGGCGTTGACTTCTAAGGCCCTAACTATTCAATCTGTTGGAGCAACGCCCTAGAGTGAAGCCTTGGTTGCTCGGAAAGTAGAAATGTCCATAAGTTTCATACTGGTTGCAATTATTCGTTTTATGCGATGGAAAAACTGTTGTATTTATATTGTATTTTATGCTTCTGGCATTGACATCTAAGGCCCTAACTATTCAATCTGTTGGAGCAACGCCCTAGGGTGAAGCCTAGGTTGCTCGGAAAGTAGAAATGACCATAGGTTTCATACTGGTTGCAATTATTCGTTTTATACGATGGAAAAACTGTTGTATTTATATTGTATTTTATGCTTCTGGCGTTGACTTCTAAGGCCCTAGCTATTCGATCTAGTGGAGCAACGCCCTAGAGTGACGCCTAGGGTGCTCGGAACGTAGAAATGACCATTGCTTTCAAACTGGTTGCAATTATTCGTTTTATACGATGGAAAAGCTGTTGTATTTAAATTGTATTTTATGCTTCTGGCGTTGAATTCTAAGGCCCTAACTATTCAATCTGCTGGAGCAACGCCCTAGGGCGTAGCCTAGGTTGCCCGGAAAGTAGAAATGACCATAACTTTCATACTGGTTGCAATTACTCGTTTTATATGATGGAAAAACTGTTGCATTTATATTGTATTTTATGCTTCTGATGGTCACTTCTTAGGCCCTAACTATTCGGCCTGATGGAACAATGCCCTAGGGTGAAGCCTAGGTTGCCCGGAACGTAGAAATGACCATCACTTTCAAACGGGTTGCAATTATTCCTGTTATATGATGGAAAGACTGTTGCATTTTTATTGTACTTTATGCTTCAGGCGTTGACTTCTGAGGCCGTAGCTATTCGATGTGGTGGAAGAACGCCATAGAGTGAAGCCTAGGTTGCCCGGAACGTAGAAATGACCAGAACTTTCATACTGGTTGCCATTAATCGTTTTCTACGATGGAAAAGCTGTTGTATTTATATCGTATTTTATGCTTCTGGCGTTGACTTGTTAGGCCCTAACTATTCGATCTGGTGGAGCAACGGCCTAGAGTGAAGCCTAGGTTGCTCGGAACGTAGAAATGGCCATTACCTTCACACTGTTTGCAATCATTCATTTTATACGATGGCAAAGCTGTTGTATTTATACTGTATTTTATGCTTCCGGCGTTAACTTCTAAGGCCGTAGTTATCAGATGTGGAGCAGCAACGCCCTAGAGTGACACGTAGGTTGCCAGGCACGTAGAAATGACCATTACTTTCACAATGTTCGCAAACATTCATTTTATACGATGGAAAAACTGTTGTACTTATATTGTATTTTATGCTTCGGGCGTTGACTTCTAAGGCCCTAACTATTCGATTTGGTGGAGCAACGCCCTACAGTGAAGCCTAGGTTGCCCGGAACGTAGAAATGACCAGTACCTTCACACTGGTTACAGTTATTCGTTTTATACATTGGAAAAGCTGTTGTATTTATATTGTATTTTATGCTCCTGGCGTTGCCTTCTTAGGCCCTAACAGTTCGATCTAGTGGAAGAACGCCCTAGAGTGAAGCCTAGGTTACCCGGAACGTAGAAATGACCAGTACTTTCACACTGTTTGCAGATACTCCTGCTATACGATTGAAAAACTGTTGCATCTTTATTGAATTTTATGCTTCTGGCGTTGACTTCTAAGGCACTAACTATTCGATCTGGGAGAGCAACGCCCTAGAGTGAAGCCTAGGTTGCCCGGAACGTAGAAATGACCATAACATTTAAACTGCTAGCAATTATTCGTTTTATACAATGGAAAAACTGTTCTATTTATTTTGTATTTAATGCTTCGGGCGTTGACTTCTAAGGCCCTAACTGTTTGATCTGGTGGAGCAACGCCCTAGAGTGAAGCCAATGTTGCCCGGAACGTAGAAACGACCATAACTTTCACACTGGTTGCTATTATTCCTTTTAGACGATGGAAAGCTGTTATATTTATATTGTATTTTATGCTTCTGGCGTTGAGTTCTTAGGCCCTAACTATTCGATCTTGTGGAACAACGCCCCAGAGTGAAGACTAGGATGCCCGAATCGTCGATCTGATCATTACTTTCGCACAGGTTGCAATTAGTCAGGCCATACGATGGAAAAACTGTTGTATTTTTATTGTGTTTTACGCTTCTGGCGTTCACTTCTAAGGCCCTAACTATTCGATCTGGTGGAGCAACGCCCTAGAGTGAAGCCTAGGTTGCTCGGAAAGTAGAAATGACCAGAAGTTTCATACCGGTTGCAATTATTCGTTTTATACGATGGAAAAACTGTTGTATTTATATTGTATTTTATGCTTCTGGCGTTGACTTCTAAGACATTAACTATTCGATCTGGTGGAGCAACGCAATAGAGTGAAGCCTAGGTTGCTCGAAACGTAGAAATGACCACTACTTTCACACTGGTTGCTATTATTCGTATTAGACGATGGAAAAACTGTTATATTTATATTGTATTTTGTGCTTGTGGCGTTGACTTCTTAGGCCCTAACTATTCGATCTTGTGGAACAACGCCCCAGAGTGAAGACTAGGAGGCCCGGAACATGGAAATGACCATTACTTTCACACTGTTTGCAGTTATTCCTGTTATACGATGGAAAAACCTTTGCATCTTTATTGTATTTTATGCTTCTGGCGTTGATTTCTAAGGCCCTAACTATTCAATCTGTTGGAGCAACGCCCTAGGGTGAAGCCTAGGTTGCTCGGAAAGTAGAAATGGCCATAAGTTTCTTACTGGTTGCAATTATTCGTTTTATACGATGGAAAGACTGTTGTATTTATATTGTATTTTATGCTTCTGGCGTTCACTTCTTAGGCCCTAACCATTCGATCTGGTGGAGCAACGCCCTATGGTGAAGCCTAGGTTGCCCGGAACGTAGAGATGACCATAACTTCCACACTGGTTGCAATTATTCGTTTTATACGATGGAAAAGCTGTTGTATTTATATCATATTTTATGCTTCTGGCGTTGACCTCTTAGGCCCTAACTATTCGATCTGGTGGAACAACGCCCTAGAGTGAAGCCCAGCTTGCCCGGAACATGGAAATGACCATTACTTTCACACTGTTTGCAAATATACATTATATACGATGGAAAAGCTGTTGTATTTATATTGTATTTTATGCTTCTGGCGTTGACATCTTACGACCTAACTACTTAATCTGGTAGAGCACCGCCCTAGAGTGAAGCATAGGTTGCCCGGAACGTAGAACATACCATTACCTTCACACTGGTTGCAATTACTCCTGTTATACGATGGAAAAACTGTTGCATCTTTATTGTATTTTATGCTTCTGGCGTTGACTTCTAAGGCACTAACTATTCAATCTGTTGGAGCAATGCCGTAGGCTGAAGCCTAGGTTGCCCAGAACGTAGAAATGACCATAACTTTCACACTGGTTGCAATTATTCGTTTTATACGACGGAAAAGCTGTTGTATTTATATCGTATTTTATGCTTCTGGCGATGACTTCTTAGGCCCTAACAATTCGATCTGGTGGAACAACGCCTTAGAGTGAAGCCTAGGTTGCCTGGAAGGTAGAAATGACCACAACTTTCACACTGGTTACCATTATTCGTTTTATACGGTGGAAAAGCTGTTGAAATTATATCGTAATTTATGCTTCTGGCGTTGACTTCTTAGGCCCTAACTATTCCATCTGGTGGAACAACGCCCTAGGGTGAAGCCTAGGTTGCCAGGAACGTAGAAATGATCATAACTTTCACACTGGTTACCATTATTCGTTTTATACGATGGAAAAGCTGTTGTATTTATATCGTATTTTATGCTTCTGGCGTTGACTTCTTAGGCCCTAACTATTCCATCTGGTGGAACAGCGCCCTAGGGTGAAGACTAGGATGCCCGGAACGCAGAAATGACCAGTACTTTCACACTGGTCGCAGTTATTCGTTTTATACAATGGAAAAACTGATCTATGTATTTTGCATTTTATGCTTCGGGCGTTGACTTCTAAGGCCCTAACTATTCGATCTGGTGGAGCAGCGCCCTAGAGTGATGCATAGGTTGCCCGGGAAGTAGAAATGACCATAACTTTCACACTGGTTGCTATTATTCGTTTTATACGATGGAAAAGCTGTTATATTTATATTGCATATTATGCTTCTGGCATTGAATTCTAAGTCCCTAGCTATTCCATCTGGTGGAGCAACACCCTAGCGTGAAGCCTAGGTGCCCGGAACGTAGAAATGACCATTACTTCCACACTGTTTGTAAATATACATTACATACGATGGAAAAGCGGTTGTACTTATATTGTAATTTATGCTTCTGGCGTTGACTTCTTAGGCCCTAACTACTTGATCTGGAGGAGCAACGCCCTAGTGTGAAGCCTAGGTTTCCCGGAACGTTGAAATGACCATAACTTTCACACTGATTGCTATTATACCTTTTATACGATGGAAAACTTGTAAAATTTATATTGCATTTTATGCTTCTGGCATTGGCTTCTAAGTCCCTAGCAATTCCATCTGGTGTGGCAACACCCTAGAGTGAAGCCTAGGTTGCCCGGAACGTAGAAGTGTCCATAACTTCCACACTGTTTGCAAATATACACTATATACGATGGAAAAGCTGTTGTACTTATATTGTAATTTATGCTTCTGGCGTTGACTTCTTAGGCCCTAACTATTTGATCTGGTGGAGCACCGCCCTAGAGTGAAGCCTGGGTTGCCCGGGAAGTAGAAATGACCATAACTTTCACACTGGTTGCTATTATTCGTTTTATACGATGATAAGACTGTTGTATTTATTTTGTAGTTTGTGCTTCTGGCGTTGACTTCTTATGCCCTAACTATTCCATCTGGTGGAACAGCGCCCTAGGGTGAAGCCTAGGTAGCCTGGAACGCAGAAATGACCAGTACTTTCACACTGGTTGCAGTTATTCGTTTTATACAATGGAAAAACTGTTCTATTTATTTTGCATTTTATGCTTCGGGCGTTGACTTCTAAGGCCCTAGCTATTCCATCTGGTGGAGCAACACCCTAGCGTGAAGCCTAGTTTGCCCGGAACGTAGAACATACCATTACCTTCACACTGTTTGCAATTATTCCTGCTATACGATGGAAAAACTGTTCATCTTTATTGTATTTTATGCTTCTCGCGTTGACTTCTAAGGCCCTAACTATTCGATCTGGTGGAGCAACGCCCTAGAGTGAAGCCTAGATTGCCCAGAACGTAGATATGTCCATAACCATCGCACTGGTTGCAGTTATTCGTTTTATACGATGGAAAAGCTGTTGACATTATATCGTATTTTATACTTCTGGCGTTGACTTCTTAGGCCCTAACTATTCCATCTGGTGGAACAACGCCCTAGGGTGAAGCCTAGGTTGCCAGGAACGTAGAAATGACCATAACTTTCACACTGGTTACCATTATTCGTTTTATACGATGGAAAAGCTGTTGTATTTATATCGTATTTTATGCTTCTGGCGTTGACTTCTTAGGCCCTAACTATTCCATCTGGTGGAACAGCGCCCTAGGGTGAAGACTAGGTTGCCCGGAACGCAGAAATGACCAGTACTTTCACACTGTTTGTAAATATACATTACATACGATGGAAAAGCGGTTGTACTTATATTGTAATTTATGCTTCTGGCGTTGACTTCTTAGGCCCTAACTACTTGATCTGGAGGAGCAGCGCCCTAGTGTGAAGCCTAGGTTTCCCGGAACGTTGAAATGACCATACCTTTCACACTGATTGCTATTATACCTTTTATACGATGGAAAACTTGTAAAATTTATATTGCATTTTATGCTTCTGGCATTGGATTCTAGTCCCTAGCAATTCCATCTGGTGTGGCAACACCCTAGAGTGAAGCCTAGGTTGCCCGGAACGTAGAAGTGTCCATAACTTCCACACTGTTTGCAAATATACACTATATACGATGGAAAAGCTGTTGTACTTATATTGTAATTTATGCTTCTGGCGTTGACTTCTTAGGCCCTAACTGTTTGATCTGGTGGAGCACCGCCCTAGTGTGAAGCCTAGGTTGCCCGGAACGTAGAACACACCATTACCTTCACACTGGTTGCAATTATTCCTGTTATACGATGGAAAAACTGTTGCACGTTTATTGTATTTTATGCTTCTGGCGTTGACTTCATAGGCCCAAACTATTCGATCTGGTGGATCAACGTCCTAGAGTGAAGCCTAGGTTGACCGGAACGTAGAAATGACCATAACTTTTACACTGGTTACCATTACTCGTTTTATATGATGGACAAGCTGTTGGACTTATATCGTATTTTATGCTTCTGGCGTTGACTTTGAAGGCCGTAGCTATTAGATGTGGTGGAGCAACGCCCTAGAGTGTCGCATGGGTTGCCCGGAACGTAGAAATGACCATTACTTTCACAATGTTTGCAAATATTCATTTTATACAATGGAAAAACTGTTGTACTTATATTGTATTTTATTCTTCTGGCGTTGAATTCTAAGTCCCTTGCTATTCTAACTGGTGGAGCAACGCCCTAGAGTGAAACCTAGGTTACCCGGAACGTAGACATGACCATTACTTTCACACTGTTTGCAATTATTCATTTTATACGAGGGAAAAGCTGTTGTATTTATATTGTATTTTATGCTCCTGGCGTTGACTTCTAAGGCCGTAGCTATTAGATGTGGTGGAGCAACGCATTAGAGTGACGCCTAGGTTGACCGGAACGTAGAAATGACCATTACTTTCACAATGTCTGCAATTATTCATTTTATACGATGGAAAAACTGTTGTACTTATATTGTATTTTATACTTCTGGCATTGAATTCTAAGCCCCTAACTATTCGATCTGGTGGAGCAACGCCCTAGAGTGAATCCTAGGTTACCCGGAACGTAGAAATGACCAGTACTTTCACAATGGTTGCAGTTATTCGTTTTATACAATGGAAAAACTGTTCTATTTATATTGCATATTATGCTTCTGGCATTGAATTCTAAGTCCCTAGCTATTCCATCTGGTGGAGCAACACCCTAGTGTGAAGCCTAGGTTGCCCGGAACGCAGAAATGACCAGTACTTTCACACTGGTTGCAGTTACTCGTTTTATACAATGGAAAAACTGTTCTATGTATTTTGCATTTTATGCTTCGGGCGTTGACTTCTAAGGCCCTAACTATTCGATCTGGTGGAGCAACGCCCTAGAGTGAAGCCTGGGTTGCCCGGGAAGTAGAAATGACCATAACTTTCACACTGGTTGCTATTATTCGTTTTATACGATGGAAAGACTGTTGTATTTATTTTGTAGTTTGTGCTTCTGGCGTTGACTTCTTATGCCCTAACTATTCCATCTGGCGGAACAGCGCCCTAGGGTGAAGCCTAGGTAGCCCGTAACGCAGAAATGGCCAGTACTTTCACACTGGTTGCAGTTATTCGTTTTATACAATGGAAAAACTGTTCTATTTATTTTGCATTTTATGCTTCGGGCGTTGACTTCTAAGGCCCTAGCTATTCCATCTGGTGGAGCAACACCCTAGCGTGAAGCCTAGTTTGCCCGGAACGTAGAACATACCATTACCTTCACACTGTTTGCAATTATTCCTGTTATACGATGGAAAAACTGTTGCATCTTTATTGTATTTTATGCTTCTGGCGTTGACTTCTAAGGCCCTAACTATTCGATCTGGTGGAGCAACGCCCTAGAGTGAAGCCTAGATTGCCCAGAACGTAGATATGTCCATAACCATCCCACTGGTTGCAGTTATTCGTTTTATACGATGGAAAAGCTGTTGAAATTATATCGTATTTTATGCTTCTGGCGTTGACTTCTTAGGCCCTAACTATTCCATCTGGTGGAACAACGCCCTAGGGTGAAGCCTAGGTTGCCAGGAACGTAGAAATGACCATAACTTTCACACTGGTTACCATTATTCGTTTTATACGATGGAAAAGCTGTTGTATTTATATCGTATTTTATGCTTCTGGCGTTGACTTCTTAGGCCCTAACTATTCCATCTGGTGGAACAGCGCCCTAGGGTGAAGACTAGGTTGCCCGGAACGCAGAAATGACCAGTACTTTCACACTGTTTGCAATTATTCATCTTATACAATGGCAAAGCTGTTGTATTTATATTGTATTTTATGCTTCCGGCGTTAGCTTCTAAGGCCGTAGCCAGCAGATATGGAGTAGCAACGCCCTGGACTGACGCGTAGGTTGCCAGGCACGTAGAAATGACCATTACTTTCACAATGTTCGCAATCATTCATTTTATACGATGGAAAAACTGTTGTACTTATATTGTATTTTATGCTTCGGGCGTTGACTTCTAAGGCCCTAACTATTCGATTTGGTGGAGCAACGCCCTACAGTGAAGCCTAGATTGCCCGGAACGTAGATATGTCCATAACCATCACACAGGTTGCAATTATTCGTTTTATACGATGGAAAGACTGTTGTATTTGTTTTGTAGTTTATGCTTCTGGCGTTGACTTCTTAGGCCCTAACTATTCCATCTGGTGGAACAGCGCCCTAGGGTGTAGCCTAGGTTGCCCGGAACGCAGAAATGACCAGTACTTTCACACTGGTTGCAGTTATTCGTTTTATACAATGGAAAAACTGTTCCATGTATTTTGCATTTTATGCTTCGGGCGTTGACTTCTAAGGCCCTAACTATTCGATCTGGTGGAGCAACGCCCTAGAGTGAAGCCTAGGTTGCCCGGGAAGTAGAAATGACCATAACTTTCACACTGGTTGCAAATATACATTATATACGATGGAAAAGCTGTTGTACTTATATTGTATTTTATGCTTCTGGCGTTGACTTCGTAGGCCCTAACTATTCCATCTGGTGGGGTAACGTCCTAGACTGAAGCCTAGGTTGACCGGAACGTAGAAATGACCACAACTTTCACACTGGTTACCATTATTCGTTTTATACGATGGAAAAGCTGTTGAAATTATATTGTATTTTATGCTTCTGGCGTTGACTTCTTAGGCCCTAACTATTCCATCTGGTGGAACAACGCCCTAGGGTGAAGCCTAGGTTGCCAGGAACGTAGAAATGACCATAACTTTCACACTGGTTACCATTATTCGTTTTATACGATGGAAAAGCTGTTGTATTTATATCGCATTTTATGCTTCTGGCGTTGACTTCTTAGGCCCTAACAATTCCATCTGGTGGAACAGCGCCCTAGGGTGAAGACTAGGTTGCCCGGAACGCAGAAATGACCATAACTTTCACACTGATTTCTATTATACCTTTTGTACGATGGAAAAGCTGTAAAATTTATATTGCATTTTATTCTTCTGGCATTGGATTCTAAGTCCCTAGCAATTCCATCTGGTGTGGCAACACCCTAGAGTGAAGCCTAGGTTGCCCGGAACGTAGAAGTGTCCATTACTTCCACACTGTTTGCAAATATACATTATACACGATGGAAAAGCTGTTGTACTTATAATGTAATTTATGCTTCTGGCGTTGACTTCTTAGGCCCTAACTATTTGATCTGGTGGAGCACCGCCCTAGTGCGAAGCCTAGGTTGCCCGGAACGTAGAACACACCATTACCTTCACACTGGTTGCAATTATTCCTGTTATACGATAGAAAAACTGTTGCACCTTTATTGTATTTTATGCTTCTGGCGTTGACTTCATAGGCCCAAACTATTCGATCTGGTGGACCAACGTCCTAGAGTGAAGCCTAGGTTGACCGGAACGTAGAAATGACCATAACTTTCACACTGGTTACCATTACTCGTTTTATATGATGGACAAGCTGTTGTACTTATATCGTATTTTATGCTTCTGGCGTTGACTTTGTAGGCCGTAGCTATTAGATGTGGTGGAGCAACGCCCTAGAGTGTCGCATGGGTTACCCGGAACGTAGAAATGACCATTACTTTCACACTGTTTGCAATTATTCATTTTATACGATGGAAAAGCTGTTGTATTTATATTGTATTTTATGCTCCTGGCGTTGACTTCTAAGGCCGTAGCTATTAGATGTGGAGGAGCAACGCATTAGAGTGACGCCTAGGTTGACCGGAACGTAGAAATGACTATTACTATCACAATGTCTGCAATTATTCATTTTATACGATGGAAAAACTGTTGTACTTATATTGTATTTTATCCTTCTGGCGTTGAATTCTAAGCACCTAGCTATTCGATCTGGTGGAGCAACGCCCTAGAGTGAAACCTAGGTTGCCAGGAACGTAGAAATGATCATAACTTTCACACTGGTTACCATTATTCGTTTTATACGATGGAAAAGCTGTTGTATTTATATCGCATTTTATGCTTCTGGCGTTGACTTCTTAGGCCCTAACAATTCCATCTGGTGGAACAGCGCCCTAGGGTGAAGACTAGGTTGCCCGGAACGCAGAAATGACCATAACTTTCACACTGATTTCTATTATACCTTTTGTACGATGGAAAAGCTGTAAAATTTATATTGCATTTTATTCTTCTGGCATTGGATTCTAAGTCCCTAGCAATTCCATCTGGTGTGGCAACACCCTAGAGTGAAGCCTAGGTTGCCCGGAACGTAGAAGTGTCCATTACTTCCACACTGTTTGCAAATATACATTATACACGATGGAAAAGCTGTTGTACTTATAATGTAATTTATGCTTCTGGCGTTGACTTCTTAGGCCCTAACTATTTGATCTGGTGGAGCACCGCCCTAGTGCGAAGCCTAGGTTGCCCGGAACGTAGAACACACCATTACCTTCACACTGGTTGCAATTATTCCTGTTATACGATAGAAAAACTGTTGCACCTTTATTGTATTTTATGCTTCTGGCGTTGACTTCATAGGCCCAAACTATTCGATCTGGTGGACCAACGTCCTAGAGTGAAGCCTAGGTTGACCGGAACGTAGAAATGACCATAACTTTCACACTGGTTACCATTACTCGTTTTATATGATGGACAAGCTGTTGTACTTATATCGTATTTTATGCTTCTGGCGTTGACTTTGTAGGCCGTAGCTATTAGATGTGGTGGAGCAACGCCCTAGAGTGTCGCATGGGTTACCCGGAACGTAGAAATGACCATTACTTTCACACTGTTTGCAATTATTCATTTTATACGATGGAAAAGCTGTTGTATTTATATTGTATTTTATGCTCCTGGCGTTGACTTCTAAGGCCGTAGCTATTAGATGTGGAGGAGCAACGCATTAGAGTGACGCCTAGGTTGACCGGAACGTAGAAATGACTATTACTATCACAATGTTTGCAATTATTCATTTTATACGATGGAAAAACTGTTGTACTTATATTGTATTTTATCCTTCTGGCGTTGAATTCTAAGCACCTAGCTATTCGATCTGGTGGAGCAACGCCCTAGAGTGAAACCTAGGTTGCCAGGAACGTAGAAATGATCATAACTTTCACACTGGTTACCATTATTCGTTTTATACGATGGAAAAGCTGTTGTATTTATATCGTATTTTATGCTTCTGGCGTTGACTTCTTAGGCCCTAACTATTCCATCTGGTGGAACAGCGCCCTATGGTGAAGCCTAGGTTGCCCGGAACGCAGAAATGACCAGTACTTTCACACTGGTTGCAGTTATTCGTTTTATACAATGGAAAAACTGATCTATGTATTTTGCATTTTATGCTTCGGGCGTTGACTTCTAAGGCCCTAACTATTCGATCTGGTGGAGCAGCGCCCTAGAGTGAAGCATAGGTTGCCCGGGAAGTAGAAATGACCATAACTTTCACACTGGTTGCTATTATTCGTTTTATACGATGGAAAAGCTGTTATATTTATATTGCATATTATGCTTATGGCATTGAATTCTAAGTCCCTAGCTATTCCATCTGGTGGAGCAACACCCTAGCGTGAAGCCTAGATTGCCCAGAACGTAGATATGTCCATAACCATCCCACTGGTTGCAGTTATTCGTTTTATACGATGGAAAAGCTGTTGAAATTATATCGTATTTTATGCTTCTGGCGTTGACTTCTTAGGCCCTAACTATTCCATCTGGTGGAACAACGCCCTAGGGTGAAGCCTAGGTTGCCAGGAACGTAGAAATGACCATAACTTTCACACTGGTTACCATTATTCGTTTTATACGATGGAAAAGCTGTTGTATTTATATCGTATTTTATGCTTCTGGCGTTGACTTCTTAGGCCCTAACTATTCCATCTGGTGGAACAGCGCCCTAGGGTGAAGACTAGGTTGCCCGGAACGCAGAAATGACCAGTACTTTCACACTGTTTGCAATTATTCATCTTATACAATGGCAAAGCTGTTGTATTTATATTGTATTTTATGCTTCCGGCGTTAGCTTCTAAGGCCGTAGCCAGCAGATATGGAGTAGCAACGCCCTGGACTGACGCGTAGGTTGCCAGGCACGTAGAAATGACCATTACTTTCACAATGTTCGCAATCATTCATTTTATACGATGGAAAAACTGTTGTACTTATATTGTATTTTATGCTTCGGGCGTTGACTTCTAAGGCCCTAACTATTCGATTTGGTGGAGCAACGCCCTACAGTGAAGCCTAGATTGCCCGGAACGTAGATATGTCCATAACCATCACACAGGTTGCAATTATTCGTTTTATACGATGGAAAGACTGTTGTATTTGTTTTGTAGTTTATGCTTCTGGCGTTGACTTCTTAGGCCCTAACTATTCCATCTGGTGGAACAGCGCCCTAGGGTGTAGCCTAGGTTGCCCGGAACGCAGAAATGACCAGTACTTTCACACTGGTTGCAGTTATTCGTTTTATACAATGGAAAAACTGTTCTATGTATTTTGCATTTTATGCTTCGGGCGTTGACTTCTAAGGCCCTAACTATTCGATCTGGTGGAGCAACGCCCTAGAGTGAAGCCTAGGTTGCCCGGGAAGTAGAAATGACCATAACTTTCACACTGGTTGCAAATATACATTATATACGATGGAAAAGCTGTTGTACTTATATTGTATTTTATGCTTCTGGCGTTGACTTCGTAGGCCCTAACTATTCCATCTGGTGGGGTAACGTCCTAGACTGAAGCCTAGGTTGACCGGAACGTAGAAATGACCACAACTTTCACACTGGTTACCATTATTCGTTTTATACGATGGAAAAGCTGTTGAAATTATATCGTATTTTATGCTTCTGGCGTTGACTTCTTAGGCCCTAACTATTCCATCTGGTGGAACAACGCCCTAGGGTGAAGCCTAGGTTGCCAGGAACGTAGAAATGACCATAACTTTCACACTGGTTACCATTACTCGTTTTATATGATGGACAAGCTGTTGTACTTATATCGTATTTTATGCTTCTGGCGTTGACTTTGTAGGCCGTAGCTATTAGATGTGGTGGAGCAACGCCCTAGAGTGTCGCATGGGTTACCCGGAACGTAGAAATGACCATTACTTTCACACTGTTTGCAATTATTCATTTTATACGATGGAAAAGCTGTTGTATTTATATTGTATTTTATGCTCCTGGCGTTGACTTCTAAGGCCGTAGCTATTAGATGTGGAGGAGCAACGCATTAGAGTGACGCCTAGGTTGACCGGAACGTAGAAATGACTATTACTATCACAATGTCTGCAATTATTCATTTTATACGATGGAAAAACTGTTGTACTTATATTGTATTTTATCCTTCTGGCGTTGAATTCTAAGCACCTAGCTATTCGATCTGGTGGAGCAACGCCCTAGAGTGAAACCTAGGTTGCCAGGAACGTAGAAATGATCATAACTTTCACACTGGTTACCATTATTCGTTTTATACGATGGAAAAGCTGTTGTATTTATATCGTATTTTATGCTTCTGGCGTTGACTTCTTAGGCCCTAACTATTCCATCTGGTGGAACAGCGCCCTATGGTGAAGCCTAGGTTGCCCGGAACGCAGAAATGACCAGTACTTTCACACTGGTTGCAGTTATTCGTTTTATACAATGGAAAAACTGATCTATGTATTTTGCATTTTATGCTTCGGGCGTTGACTTCTAAGGCCCTAACTATTCGATCTGGTGGAGCAGCGCCCTAGAGTGAAGCATAGGTTGCCCGGGAAGTAGAAATGACCATAACTTTCACACTGGTTGCTATTATTCGTTTTATACGATGGAAAAGCTGTTATATTTATATTGCATATTATGCTTATGGCATTGAATTCTAAGTCCCTAGCTATTCCATCTGGTGGAGCAACACCCTAGCGTGAAGCCTAGATTGCCCAGAACGTAGATATGTCCATAACCATCCCACTGGTTGCAGTTATTCGTTTTATACGATGGAAAAGCTGTTGAAATTATATCGTATTTTATGCTTCTGGCGTTGACTTCTTAGGCCCTAACTATTCCATCTGGTGGAACAACGCCCTAGGGTGAAGCCTAGGTTGCCAGGAACGTAGAAATGACCATAACTTTCACACTGGTTACCATTATTCGTTTTATACGATGGAAAAGCTGTTGTATTTATATCGTATTTTATGCTTCTGGCGTTGACTTCTTAGGCCCTAACTATTCCATCTGGTGGAACAGCGCCCTAGGGTGAAGACTAGGTTGCCCGGAACGCAGAAATGACCAGTACTTTCACACTGGTCGCAGTTATCCGTTTTATACAATGGAAAGACTGATCTATGTATTTTGCATTTTATGCTTCGGGCGTTGACTTCTAAGGCCCTAAATATTCGATCTGGTGGAGCAGCGCCCTAGAGTGAAGCCTAGGTTTCCCGAAACGTTGAAATGACCATAACTTTCACACTGATTTCTATTATACCTTTTGTACGATGGAAAAGCTGTAAAATTTATATTGCATTTTATTCTTCTGGCATTGGATTCTAAGTCCCTAGCAATTCCATCTGGTGTGGCAACACCCTAGAGTGAAGCCTAGGTTGCCCGGAACGTAGAAGTGTCCATTACTTCCACACTGTTTGCAAATATACATTATACACGATGGAAAAGCTGTTGTACTTATAATGTAATTTATGCTTCTGGCGTTGACTTCTTAGGCCCTAACTATTTGATCTGGTGGAGCACCGCCCTAGTGTGAAGCCTAGGTTGCCCGGAACGTAGAACACACCATTACCTTCACACTGGTTGCAATTATTCCTGTTATACGATGGAAAAACTGTTGCACCTTTATTGTATTTTATGCTTCTGGCGTTGACTTCATAGGCCCAAACTATTCGATCTGGTGGACCAACGTCCTAGAGTGAAGCCTAGGTTGACCGGAACGTAGAAATGACCATAACTTTCACACTGGTTACCATTACTCGTTTTATATGATGGACAAGCTGTTGTACTTATATCGTATTTTATGCTTCTGGCGTTGACTTTGTAGGCCGTAGCTATTAGATGTGGTGGAGCAACGCCCTAGAGTGTCGCATGGGTTACCCGGAACGTAGAAATGACCATTACTTTCACAATGTTTGCAAATATTCATTTTATACGATGGAAAAACTGTTGTACTTATATTGTATTTTATTCTTCTGCCGTTGAATTCTAAGTCCCTAGCTATTCTATCTGGTGGAGCAACGCCCTAGAGTGAAACCTACGTTACCCGGAACGTAGACATGACCATTACTTTCACACTGTTTGCAATTATTCATTTTATACGATGGAAAAGCTGTTGTATTTATATTGTATTTTATGCTCCTGGCGTTGACTTCTAAGGCCGTAGCTATTAGATGTGGAGGAGCAACGCATTAGAGTGACGCCTAGGTTGACCGGAACGTAGAAATGACTATTACTATCACAATGTCTGCAATTATTCATTTTATACGATGGAAAAACTGTTGTACTTATATTGTATTTTATCCTTCTGGCGTTGAATTCTAAGCACCTAGCTATTCGATCTGGTGGAGCAACGCCCTAGAGTGAAACCTAGGTTGCCAGGAACGTAGAAATGATCATAACTTTCACACTGGTTACCATTATTCGTTTTATACGATGGAAAAGCTGTTGTATTTATATCGCATTTTATGCTTCTGGCGTTGACTTCTTAGGCCCTAACAATTCCATCTGGTGGAACAGCGCCCTAGGGTGAAGACTAGGTTGCCCGGAACGCAGAAATGACCATAACTTTCACACTGATTTCTATTATACCTTTTGTACGATGGAAAAGCTGTAAAATTTATATTGCATTTTATTCTTCTGGCATTGGATTCTAAGTCCCTAGCAATTCCATCTGGTGTGGCAACACCCTAGAGTGAAGCCTAGGTTGCCCGGAACGTAGAAGTGTCCATTACTTCCACACTGTTTGCAAATATACATTATACACGATGGAAAAGCTGTTGTACTTATAATGTAATTTATGCTTCTGGCGTTGACTTCTTAGGCCCTAACTATTTGATCTGGTGGAGCACCGCCCTAGTGCGAAGCCTAGGTTGCCCGGAACGTAGAACACACCATTACCTTCACACTGGTTGCAATTATTCCTGTTATACGATAGAAAAACTGTTGCACCTTTATTGTATTTTATGCTTCTGGCGTTGACTTCATAGGCCCAAACTATTCGATCTGGTGGACCAACGTCCTAGAGTGAAGCCTAGGTTGACCGGAACGTAGAAATGACCATAACTTTCACACTGGTTACCATTACTCGTTTTATATGATGGACAAGCTGTTGTACTTATATCGTATTTTATGCTTCTGGCGTTGACTTTGTAGGCCGTAGCTATTAGATGTGGTGGAGCAACGCCCTAGAGTGTCGCATGGGTTACCCGGAACGTAGAAATGACCATTACTTTCACACTGTTTGCAATTATTCATTTTATACGATGGAAAAGCTGTTGTATTTATATTGTATTTTATGCTCCTGGCGTTGACTTCTAAGGCCGTAGCTATTAGATGTGGAGGAGCAACGCATTAGAGTGACGCCTAGGTTGACCGGAACGTAGAAATGACTATTACTATCACAATGTTTGCAATTATTCATTTTATACGATGGAAAAACTGTTGTACTTATATTGTATTTTATCCTTCTGGCGTTGAATTCTAAGCACCTAGCTATTCGATCTGGTGGAGCAACGCCCTAGAGTGAAACCTAGGTTGCCAGGAACGTAGAAATGATCATAACTTTCACACTGGTTACCATTATTCGTTTTATACGATGGAAAAGCTGTTGTATTTATATCGTATTTTATGCTTCTGGCGTTGACTTCTTAGGCCCTAACTATTCCATCTGGTGGAACAGCGCCCTATGGTGAAGCCTAGGTTGCCCGGAACGCAGAAATGACCAGTACTTTCACACTGGTTGCAGTTATTCGTTTTATACAATGGAAAAACTGATCTATGTATTTTGCATTTTATGCTTCGGGCGTTGACTTCTAAGGCCCTAACTATTCGATCTGGTGGAGCAGCGCCCTAGAGTGAAGCATAGGTTGCCCGGGAAGTAGAAATGACCATAACTTTCACACTGGTTGCTATTATTCGTTTTATACGATGGAAAAGCTGTTATATTTATATTGCATATTATGCTTATGGCATTGAATTCTAAGTCCCTAGCTATTCCATCTGGTGGAGCAACACCCTAGCGTGAAGCCTAGATTGCCCAGAACGTAGATATGTCCATAACCATCCCACTGGTTGCAGTTATTCGTTTTATACGATGGAAAAGCTGTTGAAATTATATCGTATTTTATGCTTCTGGCGTTGACTTCTTAGGCCCTAACTATTCCATCTGGTGGAACAACGCCCTAGGGTGAAGCCTAGGTTGCCAGGAACGTAGAAATGACCATAACTTTCACACTGGTTACCATTATTCGTTTTATACGATGGAAAAGCTGTTGTATTTATATCGTATTTTATGCTTCTGGCGTTGACTTCTTAGGCCCTAACTATTCCATCTGGTGGAACAGCGCCCTAGGGTGAAGACTAGGTTGCCCGGAACGCAGAAATGACCAGTACTTTCACACTGTTTGCAATTATTCATCTTATACAATGGCAAAGCTGTTGTATTTATATTGTATTTTATGCTTCCGGCGTTAGCTTCTAAGGCCGTAGCCAGCAGATATGGAGTAGCAACGCCCTGGACTGACGCGTAGGTTGCCAGGCACGTAGAAATGACCATTACTTTCACAATGTTCGCAATCATTCATTTTATACGATGGAAAAACTGTTGTACTTATATTGTATTTTATGCTTCGGGCGTTGACTTCTAAGGCCCTAACTATTCGATTTGGTGGAGCAACGCCCTACAGTGAAGCCTAGATTGCCCGGAACGTAGATATGTCCATAACCATCACACAGGTTGCAATTATTCGTTTTATACGATGGAAAGACTGTTGTATTTGTTTTGTAGTTTATGCTTCTGGCGTTGACTTCTTAGGCCCTAACTATTCCATCTGGTGGAACAGCGCCCTAGGGTGTAGCCTAGGTTGCCCGGAACGCAGAAATGACCAGTACTTTCACACTGGTTGCAGTTATTCGTTTTATACAATGGAAAAACTGTTCTATGTATTTTGCATTTTATGCTTCGGGCGTTGACTTCTAAGGCCCTAACTATTCGATCTGGTGGAGCAACGCCCTAGAGTGAAGCCTAGGTTGCCCGGGAAGTAGAAATGACCATAACTTTCACACTGGTTGCAAATATACATTATATACGATGGAAAAGCTGTTGTACTTATATTGTATTTTATGCTTCTGGCGTTGACTTCGTAGGCCCTAACTATTCCATCTGGTGGGGTAACGTCCTAGACTGAAGCCTAGGTTGACCGGAACGTAGAAATGACCACAACTTTCACACTGGTTACCATTATTCGTTTTATACGATGGAAAAGCTGTTGAAATTATATCGTATTTTATGCTTCTGGCGTTGACTTCTTAGGCCCTAACTATTCCATCTGGTGGAACAACGCCCTAGGGTGAAGCCTAGGTTGCCAGGAACGTAGAAATGACCATAACTTTCACACTGGTTACCATTACTCGTTTTATATGATGGACAAGCTGTTGTACTTATATCGTATTTTATGCTTCTGGCGTTGACTTTGTAGGCCGTAGCTATTAGATGTGGTGGAGCAACGCCCTAGAGTGTCGCATGGGTTACCCGGAACGTAGAAATGACCATTACTTTCACACTGTTTGCAATTATTCATTTTATACGATGGAAAAGCTGTTGTATTTATATTGTATTTTATGCTCCTGGCGTTGACTTCTAAGGCCGTAGCTATTAGATGTGGAGGAGCAACGCATTAGAGTGACGCCTAGGTTGACCGGAACGTAGAAATGACTATTACTATCACAATGTCTGCAATTATTCATTTTATACGATGGAAAAACTGTTGTACTTATATTGTATTTTATCCTTCTGGCGTTGAATTCTAAGCACCTAGCTATTCGATCTGGTGGAGCAACGCCCTAGAGTGAAACCTAGGTTGCCAGGAACGTAGAAATGATCATAACTTTCACACTGGTTACCATTATTCGTTTTATACGATGGAAAAGCTGTTGTATTTATATCGTATTTTATGCTTCTGGCGTTGACTTCTTAGGCCCTAACTATTCCATCTGGTGGAACAGCGCCCTATGGTGAAGCCTAGGTTGCCCGGAACGCAGAAATGACCAGTACTTTCACACTGGTTGCAGTTATTCGTTTTATACAATGGAAAAACTGATCTATGTATTTTGCATTTTATGCTTCGGGCGTTGACTTCTAAGGCCCTAACTATTCGATCTGGTGGAGCAGCGCCCTAGAGTGAAGCATAGGTTGCCCGGGAAGTAGAAATGACCATAACTTTCACACTGGTTGCTATTATTCGTTTTATACGATGGAAAAGCTGTTATATTTATATTGCATATTATGCTTATGGCATTGAATTCTAAGTCCCTAGCTATTCCATCTGGTGGAGCAACACCCTAGCGTGAAGCCTAGATTGCCCAGAACGTAGATATGTCCATAACCATCCCACTGGTTGCAGTTATTCGTTTTATACGATGGAAAAGCTGTTGAAATTATATCGTATTTTATGCTTCTGGCGTTGACTTCTTAGGCCCTAACTATTCCATCTGGTGGAACAACGCCCTAGGGTGAAGCCTAGGTTGCCAGGAACGTAGAAATGACCATAACTTTCACACTGGTTACCATTATTCGTTTTATACGATGGAAAAGCTGTTGTATTTATATCGTATTTTATGCTTCTGGCGTTGACTTCTTAGGCCCTAACTATTCCATCTGGTGGAACAGCGCCCTAGGGTGAAGACTAGGTTGCCCGGAACGCAGAAATGACCAGTACTTTCACACTGGTCGCAGTTATCCGTTTTATACAATGGAAAGACTGATCTATGTATTTTGCATTTTATGCTTCGGGCGTTGACTTCTAAGGCCCTAAATATTCGATCTGGTGGAGCAGCGCCCTAGAGTGAAGCCTAGGTTTCCCGAAACGTTGAAATGACCATAACTTTCACACTGATTTCTATTATACCTTTTGTACGATGGAAAAGCTGTAAAATTTATATTGCATTTTATTCTTCTGGCATTGGATTCTAAGTCCCTAGCAATTCCATCTGGTGTGGCAACACCCTAGAGTGAAGCCTAGGTTGCCCGGAACGTAGAAGTGTCCATTACTTCCACACTGTTTGCAAATATACATTATACACGATGGAAAAGCTGTTGTACTTATAATGTAATTTATGCTTCTGGCGTTGACTTCTTAGGCCCTAACTATTTGATCTGGTGGAGCACCGCCCTAGTGTGAAGCCTAGGTTGCCCGGAACGTAGAACACACCATTACCTTCACACTGGTTGCAATTATTCCTGTTATACGATGGAAAAACTGTTGCACCTTTATTGTATTTTATGCTTCTGGCGTTGACTTCATAGGCCCAAACTATTCGATCTGGTGGACCAACGTCCTAGAGTGAAGCCTAGGTTGACCGGAACGTAGAAATGACCATAACTTTCACACTGGTTACCATTACTCGTTTTATATGATGGACAAGCTGTTGTACTTATATCGTATTTTATGCTTCTGGCGTTGACTTTGTAGGCCGTAGCTATTAGATGTGGTGGAGCAACGCCCTAGAGTGTCGCATGGGTTACCCGGAACGTAGAAATGACCATTACTTTCACAATGTTTGCAAATATTCATTTTATACGATGGAAAAACTGTTGTACTTATATTGTATTTTATTCTTCTGCCGTTGAATTCTAAGTCCCTAGCTATTCTATCTGGTGGAGCAACGCCCTAGAGTGAAACCTACGTTACCCGGAACGTAGACATGACCATTACTTTCACACTGTTTGCAATTATTCATTTTATACGATGGAAAAGCTGTTGTATTTATATTGTATTTTATGCTCCTGGCGTTGACTTCTAAGGCCGTAGCTATTAGATGTGGAGGAGCAACGCATTAGAGTGACGCCTAGGTTGACCGGAACGTAGAAATGACTATTACTTTCACAATGTCTGCAATTATTCATTTTATACGATGGAAAAACTGTTGTACTTATATTGTATTTTATCCTTCTGGCGTTGAATTCTAAGCACCTAGCTATTCGATCTGGTGGAGCAACGCCCTAGAGTGAAACCTAGGTTGCCAGGAACGTAGAAATGACCATAACTTTCACACTGGTTACCATTATTCGTTTTATACGATGGAAAAGCTGTTGTATTTATATCGTATTTTATGCTTCTGGCGTTGACTTCTTAGGCCCTAACTATTCCATCTTGTGGAGCAGCGCCCTATGGTGAAGCCTAGGTTGCCCGGAACGCAGAAATGACCAGTACTTTCACACTGGTTGCAGTTATTCGTTTCATACAATGGAAAAACTGATCTATGTATTTTGCATTTTATGCTTCGGGCGTTGACTTCTAAGGCCCTAACTATTCGATCTGGTGGAGCAGCGCCCTAGAGTGAAGCATAGGTTGCCCGGGAAGTAGAAATGACCATAACTTTCACACTGGTTGCTATTATTCGTTTTATACGATGGAAAAGCTGTTATATTTATATTGCATATTATGCTTCTGGGATTGAATTGTAAGTCCCTAGCTATTCCATCTGGTGGAGCAACACCCTAGCGTGAAGCCTAGGTTGCCCGGAAAGTAGAAATGACCATTACTTCCACACTGATTGTAAATAAACATTACATACGATGGAAAAGCATTTGTACTTATATTGTAATTTATGCTTCTGGCGTTGACTTCTTAGGCCCTAACTACTTGATCTGGAGGAGCAACGGCCTAGTGTGAAGCCTAGGTTTCCCGGAACGTTGAAATGACCATAACTTTCACACTGATTGCTATTATACCTTTTATACGATGGAAAACTTGTAAAATTTATATTGCATTTTATGCTTCTGGCATTGGATTCTAAGTCCCTAGCAATTCCATCTGGTGTGGCAACACCCTAGAGTGAAGCCTAGGTTGCCCGGAACGTAGAAGTGACCACAACTTCCACACTGTTTGCAAATATACATTATATACGATGGAAAAGCTGTTGTACTTATATTGTAATTTATGCTTCTGGCGTTGACTTCTTAGGCCCTAACTATTTGATCTGGTGGAGCACCGCCCTAGTGTGAAGCCTAGGTTGCCCGGAACGTAGAACACACCATTACCTTCACACTGGTTGCAATTATTCCTGTTATACGATGGAAAAACTGTTGCACCTTTATTGTATTTTATGCTTCTGGCGTTGACTTCATAGGCCCAAAAAATTCGATCTGGTGGAACAACGCCGTAGGGTGAAGCCTAGGTTGTCGGGAACGTAGAAATGACCATTACTTTCACGCTGTTTGCAATTATTCCTTTTATACGATGGAAAAGCTGTTGTATTTATATCGTATTTTATGCTTCTGGCGTTGACTTCTAAGGACCTAACTATTCGATCTGGCGGAGCAACGTCCTAGAGTGAAGCCTGGGTTGCCCGGGAAGTAGAAATGACCATAACTTTCACACTGGTTGCTATTATTCGTTTTATACGATGGAAAGACTGTTGTATTTATTTTGTAGTTTGTGCTTCTGGCGTTGACTTCTTATGCCCTAACTATTCCATCTGGTGGAACAGCGCCCTAGGGTGAAGCCTAGGTAGCCCGGAACGCAGAAATGACCAGTACTTTCACACTGGTTGCAGTTATTCGTTTTATACAATGGAAAAGCTGTTCTATTTATTTTGCATTTTATGCGTCGGGCGTTGACTTCTAAGGCCCTAGCTATTCCATCTGGTGGAGCAACACCCTAGCGTGAAGCCTAGTTTGCCCGGAACGTAGAACATACCATTACCTTCACACTGTTTGCAATTATTCCTGTTATACGATGGAAAAACTGTTGCATCTTTATTGTGATTTATGCTTCTGGCGTTAACTTCTAAGGCCCTAACTATTCGATCTGGTGGAGCAACGCCCTAGAGTGAAGCCTAGATTGCCCAGAACGTAGATATGTCCATAACCATCACACAGGTTGCAATTATTCGTTTTATACGATGGAAAGACTGTTGTATTTATTTTGTAGTTTATGCTTCTGGCGTTGACTTCTTATGCCCTAACTGTTTGATCTGGTGGAGCAACGCCCTAGGGTGAGGCCAAGGTTGCCGGAACGTAGAAATGACCATTACTTTCACACTGTCTACAATTATTCCTTTTATACGATGGAAAAGCTGTTGTATTTATATTGTATTTAAGCTCCTGGCGTTGACTTCTAAGGCCGTAGCTATTAGATGTGGTGGAGCAACGCATTAGAGTGACGCCTAGGTTGACCGGAACGTAGAAACGACCATTACTTTCACAATGTCTGCAATCATTGATTTTATACGATGGAAAAACTGTTGTACTTATATTGTATTTTATGCTTCGGGCGTTGACTTCTAAGGCCCTAACTATTCGATTTGGTGGAGCAACGCCCTACAGTGAAGCCTAGATTGCCCGGAACGTAGATAGGTCCATAACCATCACACAGGTTGCAATTATCCGTTTTATACGATGGAAAGACTGTTGTATTTGTTTTGTAGTTTATGCTTCTGGCGTTGACTTCTTAGGCCCTAACTATTCCATCTGGTGGAACAGCGCCCTAGGGTGTAGCCTAGGTTGCCCGGAACGCAGAAGTGACCAGTACTTTCACACTGGTTGCAGTTATTCGTTTTATGCAATGGAAAAACTTTTCTATGTATTTTGCATTTTATGCTTCGGGCGTTGACTTCTAAGGCCCTAACTATTCGATCTGGTGGAGCAACGCCCTAGAGTGAAGCCTAGGTTGCCCGGGAAGTAGAAATGACCATAACTTTCACACTGGTTGCAAATATACATTACACACGATGGAAGAGCTGTTGTACTTATATTATATTTTATGCCTCTGGCGTTGACTTCGTAGGCCCTAACTATTCCATCTGGTGGACCAACGTCCTAGGCTGAAGCCTAGGCTGACCGGAACGTAGAAATGACCACAACTTTCACACTGGTTACCATTATTCGTTTTATACGATGGAAAAGCTGTTGAAATTACATCGTATTTTATGCTTCTGGCGTTGACTTCTTAGGCCCTAACTATTCCATCTGGTGGAACAACGCCCTAGGGTGAAGCCTAGGTTGCCAGGAACGTAGAAATGACCATAACTTTCACACTGGTTACCATTATTCGTTTTATACGATGGAAAAGCTGTTGTATTTATATCGTATTTTATGCTTCTGGCGTTGACTTCTTAGGCCCTAACTATTCCATCTGGTGGAACAGCGCCCTAGTGTGAAGACTAGGTTGCCCGGAACGCAGAAATGACCTGTACTTTCACACTGGTTGCAGTTATTCGTTTTATACAATGGAAAAACTGTTCTATGTATTTTGCATTTTATGCTTCGGCCGTTGACTTCTAAGGCCCTAACTATTCGATCTGGTGGAGCTCACGCCCTAGAGTGATGACTAGGTTGCCCGGGAAGTAGAAATGACCATAACTTTCACACTGGTTGCAAATATACATTATATACGATGGAAGAGCTGTTGTACTTATAATATATTTTATGCTTCTGGCGTTGACTTCGTAGGCCCTAACTATTCCATCTGGTGGAGCAACGTCCTAGACTGAAGCCTAGGTTGACCGGAACGTAGAAATGACCACAACTTTCACACTGGTTACCATTATTCGTTTTATACGATGGAAAAGCTGTTGAAATTATATCGTATTTTATGCTTCTGGCGTTGACTTCTTAGGCCCTAACTATTCCATCTGGTGGAACAACGCCCTAGGGTGAAGCCTAGGTTGCCAGGAACGTAGAAATGACCATAACTTTCACACTGGTTACCATTATTCGTTTTATACGATGGAAAAGCTGTTGTATTTATATCGTATTTTATGCTTCTGGCGTTGACTTCTTAGGCCCTAACTATTCCATCTGGTGGAACAGCGCCCTAGGGTGAAGACTAGGTTGCCCGGAACGCAGAAATGACCAGTACTTTCACACTGGTCGCAGTTATTCGTTTTATACAATGGAAAAACTGATCTATGTATTTTGCATTTTATGCTTCGGGCGTTGACTTCTAAGGCCCTAAATATTCGATCTGGTGGAGCAGCGCCCTAGAGTGAAGCATAGGTTGCCCGGGAAGTAGAAATGACCATAACTATCACACTGGTTGCTATTATTCGTTTTATACGATGGAAAAGCTGTTATATTTATATTGCATATTATGCTTCTGGCATTGAATTCTAAGTCCCTAGCTATTCCATCTGGTGGAGCAACACCCTAGCGTGAAGCCTAGGTTGCCCGGAACGTAGAAATGACCATTACTTACACACTGTTTGTAAATATACATTACATACGATGGAAAAGCTGTTGTACTTATATTGTAATTTATGCTTCTGGCGTTGACTTCTTAGGCCCTAACTATTTGATCTGGTGGAGCACCGCCCTAGTGTGAAGCCTAGGTTGCCCGGAACGTAGAACACATCATTACCTTCACACTGGTTGCAATTATTCCTGTTATACGATGGAAAAACTGTTGCACCTTTATTGTATTTTATGCTTCTGGCGTTGACTTCATAGGCCCAAACTATTCGATCTGGTGGATCAACGTCCTAGAGTGAAGCCTAGGTTGACCGGAACGTAGAAATGACCAGTACTTTCACAATGGTTGCAGTTATTCGTTTTATACAATGGAAAAACTGTTCTATTTATATTGCATATTATGCTTCTGGCAGTGAATTCTAAGTCCCTAGCTATTCCATCTGGTGGAGCAACACTCTAGCGTGAAGCCTAGGTTGCCCGGAACGCAGAAATGACCAGTACTTTCACACTGGTTGCAGTTATTCGTTTTATACAATGGAAAAACTGTTCTATGTATTTTGCATTTTATGCTTCGGGCGTTGACTTCCAAGGCCCTAACTATTCGATCTGGTGGAGCAACGCCCTAGAGTGAAGCCTGTGTTGCCCGGGAAGTAGAAATGACCATAACTTTCACACTGGTTGCTATTATTCGTTTTATACGATGGAAAGACTGTTGTATTTATTTTGTAGTTTGTGCTTCTGGCGTTGACTTCTTATGCCCTAACTATTCCATCTGGTGGAACAGCGCCCTAGGGTGAAGCCTAGGTAGCCCGGAACGCAGAAATGACCAGTACTTTCACACTGGTTGCAGTTATTCGTTTTATACAATGGAAAAACTGTTCTATTTATTTTGCATTTTATGCTTCGGGCGTTGACTTCTAAGGCCCTAGCTATTCCATCTGGTGGAGCAACACCCTAGCGTGAAGCCTAGTTTGCCCGGAACGTAGAACATACCATTACCTTCACACTGTTTGCAATTATTCCTGTTATACGATGGAAAAACTGTTGCATCTTTATTGTATTTTATGCTTCTGGCGTTGACTTCTAAGGCCCTAACTATTCGATCTGTTGGAGCAACGCCCTAGAGTGAAGCCTAGATTGCCCAGAACGTAGATATGTCCATAACCATCACACTGGTTGCAGTTATTCGTTTTATACGATGGAAAAGCTGTTGAAATTATATCGTATTTTATGCTTCTGGCGTTGACTTCTTAGGCCCTAACTATTCCATCTGGTGGAACAACGCCCTAGGGTGAAGCCTAGGCTGCCAGGAACGTAGAAATGACCATAACTTTCACACTGGTTACCATTATTCGTTTTATACGATGGAAAAGCTGTTGTATTTATATCGTATTTTATGCTTCTGGCGTTGACTTCTTAGGCCCTAACTATTCCATCTGGTGGAACAGCGCCCTAGGGTGTAGCCTAGGTTGCCCGGAACGCAGAAATGACCAGTACTTTCACACTGGTTGCAGTTATTCGTTTTATACAATGGAAAAACTGTTCTATGTATTTCGCATTTTATGCTTCGGGCGTTGACTTCTAAGGCCCTAACTATTCGATCTGGTGGAGCAACGCCCTAGAGTGAAGCCTAGGTTGCCCGGGAAGTAGAAATGACCATAACTTTCACACTGGTTGCAAATATACATTATATACGATGGAAAAGCTGTTGTACTTATATTGTATTTTATGCTTCTGGCGTTGACTTCGTAGGCCCTAACTATTCCATCTGGTGGGGCAACGTCCTACACTGAAGCCTAGGTTGACCGGAACGTAGAAATGACCACAACTTTCACACTGGTTACCATAATTCGTTTTATACGATGGAAAAGCTGTTGAAATTATATCGTATTTTATGCTTCTGGCGTTGACTTCTTAGGGCCTAACTATTCCATCTGGTGGAACAACGCCCTAGGGTGAAGCCTAGGTTGCCAGGAACGTAGAAATGACCATAACTTTCACACTGGTTACCATTATTCGTTTTATACGATGGAAAAGCTGTTGTATTTATATCGTATTTTATGCTTCTGGCGTTGACTTCTTAGGCCCTAACTATTCCATCTGGTGGAACAGCGCCCTAGGGTGAAGCCTAGGTTGACCGGAACGCAGAAATGACCAGTACTTTCACACTGGTTGCAGTTATTCGTTTTATACAATGGAAAAACTGATCTATGTATTTTGCATTTTATGCTTCGGGCATTGACTTCTAAGGCCCTAACTATTCGATCTGGTGGAGCAGCGCCCTAGAGTGAAGCATAGGTTGCCCGGGAAGTAGAAATGACCGTAACTTTCACACTGGTTGCTATTATTCGTTTTATACGATGGAAAAGCTGTTATATTTATATTGCATATTATGCTTAAGGCATTGAATTCTAAGTCCCTAGCTATTCCATCTGGTGGAGCAACACCCTAGCGTGAAGCCTAGGTTGCCTGGAACGTAGAAATGACCATTACTTACACACTGTTTGTAAATATACATTACATACGATGGAAAAGCGGTTGTACTTATATTGTAATTTATGGTTCTGGCGTTGACTTCTTAGGCCCTAACTACTTGATCTGGAGGAGCAACGCCCTAGTGTGAAGCCTAGGTTTCCCGGAACGTTGAAATGACCATAACTTTCACACTGATTGCTATTATACCTTTTATACGATGGAAAACTTGTAAAATTTATATCGCATTTTATGCTTCTGGCATTGGATTCTAAGTCCCTAGCAATTCCATCTGGTGTGGCAACACCCTAGAGTGAAGCCTAGGTTGCCCGGAACGTAGAAGTGTCCATAACCATCGCACTGGTTGCAGTTATTCGTTTTATACGATGGAAAAGCTGTTGAAATTATATCGTATTTTATGCTTCTGGCGTTGACTTCTTAGGCCCTAACTATTCCATCTGGTCGAGCAACACCCTAGCGTGAAGCCTAGTTTGCCCGGAACGTAGAACATACCATTACCTTCACACTGTTTGCAATTATTCCTGTTATACGATGGAAAAACTGTTGCATCTTTATTGTATTTTATGCTTCTCGCGTTGACTTCTAAGGCCCTAACTATTCGATCTGGTGGAGCAACGCCCTAGAGTGAAGCCTAGATTGCCCAGAACGTAGATATGTCCATAACCATCGCACTGGTTGCAGTTATTCGTTTTATACGATGGAAAAGCTGTTGAAATTATATCGTATTTTATGCTTCTGGCGTTGACTTCTTAGGCCCTAACTATTCCATCTTGTGGAACAACGCCCTAGGGTGAAGCCTAGGTTGCCAGGAACGTAGAAATGACCATAACTTTCACACTGGTTACCATTATTCGTTTTATACGATGGAAATGCTGTTGTATTTATATCGTATTTTATGCTTCTGGCGTTGACTTCTTAGGCCCTAACTATTCCATCTGGTGGAACAGCGCCCTAGGGTGAAGACTAGGTTGCCCGGAACGCAGAAATGACCAGTACTTTCACACTGTTTGCAATTATTCATCTTATACAATGGCAAAGCTGTTGTATTTATATTGTATTTTATGCTTCCGGCGTTAGCTTCTAAGGCCGTAGCCAGCAGATGTGGAGTAGCAACGCCCTGGACTGACGCGTAGGCTGCCAGGCACGTAGAAATGACCATTACTTTCACAATGTTCGCAATCATTCATTTTATACGATGGAAACACTGTTGTACTTATATTGTATCTTATGCTTCGGGCGTTGACTTCTAAGGCCCTAACTATTCGATTTGGTGGAGCAACGCCCTACAGTGAAGCCTATATGGCCCGGAACGTAGATATGTCCATAACCATCACACAGGTTGCAATTATTCGTTTTATACGATGGAAAGACTGTTGTATTTGTTTTGTAGTTTATGCTTCGGGCGTTGACTTCTAAGGCCCTAACTATTCGATCTGGTGGAGCTCACGCCCTAGAGTGAAGCCTAGGTTGCCCGGGAAGTAGAAATGACCATAACTTTCACACTGGTTGCAAATATACATTATATACGATGGAAAAGCTGTTGTACTTATATCGTATTTTATGCTTCTGGCGTTGACTTCGTAGGCCCTAACTATTCCATCTGGTGGGGCAACGTCCTAGACTGAAGCCTAGGTTGACCGGAACGTAGAAATGACCACAACTTTCACACTGGTTACCATTATTCGTTTTATACGATGGAAAAGCTGTTGAAATTATATCGTATTTTATGCTTCTGGCGTTGACTTCTTAGGCCCTAACTATTCCATCTGGTGGAACAACGCCCTAGGGTGAAGCCTAGGTTGCCAGGAACGTAGAAATGACCATAACTTTCACACTGGTTACCATTATTCGTTTTATACGATGGAAAAGCTGTTGTATTTATGTCGTATTTTATGCTTCTGGCGTTGACTTCTTAGGCCCTAACTATTCCATCTGGTGGAACAGCGCCCTAGGGTGAAGACTAGGTTGCCCGGAACGCAGAAATGACCAGTATTTTCACACTGGTCGCAGTTATCCGTTTTATACAATGGAAAAACTGATCTATGTATTTTGCATTTTATGCTTCGGGCGTTGACTTCTAAGGCCCTAAATATTCGATCTGGTGGAGCAGCGCCCTAGAGTGAAGCCTAGGTTGACCGGAACGTAGAAATGACCATAACTTTCACACTGGTTACCATTACTCGTTTTATATGATGGACAAGCTGTTGTACTTATATCGTATTTTATGCTTCTGGCGTTGACTTTGTAGGCCGTAGCTATTAGATGTGGTGGAGCAACGCCCTAGAGTGTCGCATGGGTTACCCGGAACGTAGAAATGACCATTACTTTCACAATGTTTGCAAATATTCATTTTATACGATGGAAAAACTGTTGTACTTATCTTGTATTTTATTCTTCTGCCGTTGAATTCTAAGTCCCTAGCTATTCTATCTGGTGGAGCAACGCCCTAGAGTGAAACCTACGTTACCCGGAACGTAGACATGACCATTACTTTCACACTGTTTGCAATTATTCATTTTATACGATAGAAAAGCTGTTGTATTTATATTGTATTTTATGCTCCTGGCGTTGACTTCTAAGGCCGTAGCTATTAGATGTGGTGGAGCAACGCATTAGAGTGACGCCTAGGTTGACCGGAACGTAGAAATGACTATTACTTTCACAATGTCTGCAATTATTCATTTTATACGATGGAAAAACTGTTGTACTTATATTGTATTTTATCCTTCTGGCGTCGAATTCTAAGCCCCTAGCTATTCGATCTGGTGGAGCAACGCCCTAGAGTGAAACCTTGGTTGCCAGGAACGTAGAAATGACCATAACTTTCACACTGGTTACCATTATTCGTTTTATACGATGGAAAAGCTGTTGTATTTATGTCGTATTTTATGCTTCTGGCGTTGACTTCTTAGGCCCTAACTATTCCATCTGGTGGAACAGCGCCCTAGGGTGAAGACTAGGTTGCCCGGAACGCAGAAATGACCAGTATTTTCACACTGGTCGCAGTTATCCGTTTTATACAATGGAAAAACTGATCTATGTATTTTGGATTTTATGCTTCGGGCGTTGACTTCTAAGGCCCTAAATATTCGATCTGGTGGAGCAGCGCCCTAGAGTGAAGCCTAGGTTGACCGGAACGTAGAAATGACCATAACTTTCACACTGGTTACCATTACTCGTTTTATACGATGGAAAAGCTGTTGAAATTATATCGTATTTTATGCTTCTGGCGTTGACTTCTTAGGCCCTAACTATTCCATCTGGTGGAACAACGCCCTAGGGTGAAGCCTAGGTTGCCAGGAACGTAGAAATGACCATTACTTTCACAATGTTTGCAAATATTCATTTTATACGATGGAAAAACTGTTGTACTTATCTTGTATTTTATTCTTCTGCCGTTCAATTCTAAGTCCCTAGCTATTCTATCTGGTGGAGCAACGCCCTAGAGTGAAACCTAGGTTGCCCGGAACGTAGACATGACCATTACTTTCACACTGTTTGCAATTATTCATTTTATACGATGGAAAAGCTGTTGTATTTATATTGTATTTTATGCTCCTGGCGTTGTCTTCTAAGGCCGTAGCTATCAGATGTGGTGGAGCAACGCATTAGAGTGACTCCTAGGTTGAACGGAACGTAGAAATGACCATTACTTTCACAATGTCTGCAATCATTCATTTTATACGATGGAAAAACTGTTGTACTTATATTGTATTTTATGCTTCGGGCGTTGAATTCAAAGTCCCTAGCAATTCGATCTCGTGGAGCAACGCTCTACAGTGAAGTCTAGGTTGCCCGGAACGTAGATATGACCATAACTTCCACACTGGTTGCAATTATTCGTTTTATACGATGGAAAAGCTGTTGTATTTATATCGTATTTTATGCTTCTGGCGTTGACTTCTTAGGCCCTAACTATTCCATCTGGTGGATCAACGCCCTAGGGGGAAGCGTAGGTTGCCCGGAAAGTGGAAATGACCATAACTTTCACACTGGTAGCAATTATTCGTTTTATATGGTGGAAAAACTGTTGTATTTATACTGTATTTTATTATTCTGGCGTTGACTTCTAAGGCCCTAACTATTCGATCAGGTGGAACAACGCCCTAGAGTGAAGCCTAGGTTGCTCGAAGTGTAGAAATGACCATAACTTTCACATTGGTTGCAATTATTAGTTTTATACGATGGAAAAGCTGTTATATTTATTTTGCATTTTATGGTTCGGGCGTTGACTTCTAAGGCCCTAGCTATTCCATCTGGTGGAGCAACACCCTAGAGTGCAGCCTAGGTTGCCCGGAACGTAAGAATGACCATAACTTTCAAACTGGTTGCAATTATTCCTGTTATATGATGGAAAAACTGTTGTATTTTTATTGCATTTTATGCTTCGGGCATTGACTTCTGAGGACGTAGCTATTCCATGTGGTGGAAGAACGCCATAGAGTGAAGCCTAGGTTGCCCGGAACGTAGAAATGACCATAACTTTCATACTGGTTGCAATCATTCGTTTTATATGATGGAAGAACTGTTGTATTTATATCGTATTTTATGCTGCTGGCGTTCATTTCTTAGGCCCTACCTATTCGATCTGGTGGAGCAACGACCTAGAGTGAAGCCTAGGTTGCTCGGAACGTAGAAATGACCATTACCTTCACACTGTTTGCAATTATTCATTTTATACGATGGAAAAGCTGTTGTATTTATAATGTATTTTATGCTTCCGGCGTTAACTTCTAAGGCCGTAGCTATCAGATGTGGAGCAGCAACGCCCTAGAGTGACACGTAGGTTGCCAGGCACGTAGAAACGACCATTACTTTCACAATGTTCGCAATCATTCATTTTATACGATGGAAAAACTGTGGTACTTATATTGTATTTTATGCTTCTGGCGTTGACTTCTAAGGCCCTAACTATTCGGTTTGGTGGAGCAACGCCCTACTGTGATGCCTAGGTTGCCCGGAACGTAGATACGACCATAACCTTCACACTGGTTGACAATTATTCGTTTTATACGATGGAAAAGCTGTTGAATTTATATCGTATTTTATGCTTCTGGCGTTGACTTTTTAGGCCCTAACTATTCCATCTGGTGGAACAACGCCCTAGAGTGAAGCCTAGGTTGCTCGGAATGTAGAAATGACCATAACTTTCACACTGGTTGCAATTATTCGTTTTATACGATGGAAAAACTGTTGTATTTATATTGTATTTTATGCTTCTGGCGTTGTCTTCTTAGGCCCTAACTATTCAATCTGCTGGATCAACGCCCTCGGGGGAAGCGTAGGTTGCCCGGAAAGTAGAAATGACCATAACTTTTACACTGGCAGCAATTATTCGTTTTATACAATGGAAAAACCGTTCTATTTATTTTGTATTTTATGCTTTGGGCGTTGACTTCTAAGGCCCTAACAGTTTGATCTGGTGGAGCATCGCCGTAGAGTGAAGCCTAGGTTGCTCGGAACGTAGAAATGACCATAACTTTCACACGGGTTGCTATTATTCGTTTTATACGATGGAAAAACTGTAATATTTATATTGTATTTAAGCTTCTGGCGTTGACTTCTGAGCCCGTTGCAATTCGATGTGGTGGAAGAACGCCATAGAGTGAAGCCTAGGTAGCCCGGATCGTAGAAATGTCCATATCTTTCACACTGTTTGCAATTTTTCGTTTTATACGATGGAAAAACTGTTTTATTTATTTTGTATTTTATGCTTCGGGCGTTGACTTCTAAGGCCCTAGCTACTCGATCTGGTGGAGCAACGCCCTAGAGTGCAGCCTAGGTTGCCCGGAACGTAGATATGACCATAACTTTCACACTGGCTGCTATCATTCGTTTTATATGATGGAAAAACTGTTGTATTTATATTGGATTATATGCTTCTTTCGTTCACTTCTTAGGCCCTAACTATTCGATCTGGTGGAACAACGGCCTATGGTGAAGCCTAGGTTGCCCGGAACGTAGAAATGACCATAACTTTTACACTGGTAGCAATTATTTGTTTTATACAATGAAAAACTGTTCTATTTATTTTGTATTTAATGCTTCGGGCGTTGACTTCTAAGGCCCTAACTGTTTGATCTGGTGGAGCAACGCCCTAGAGTGAAGCCTAGGTTGCCTCGAACGTAGAAATGACCATCACTTTCACACGGGTTGCAATTATTCCTGTTATAGGATGGAAAGACTGTTGTATTTTTATTGTATTTTATACTTCAGTCGTTGACTTCTGAGGCCGTAGCTATTCGTTGTGGTGGAAGAACACCATACAGTGTTGCCTAGGTTGCCCGGAACGTAGAAATGACCATAATTATCACACTGGTTGCAATTATCGGTTTTATACGATGAAAAAGCTGTTGTATTAATTTTGTATTTAATGCTTCGGGCGTGGACTTCTAAAGCCCTAACTATTCGATCAGGTGGAGCAACGCCCTAGAATGAAGCCTAGGTTGCTCGAAATGTAGAAATGACCATAACTTTCACACTGGCTGCAATTATTCATTTTATACGATGGAAAAACTGTTGCACTTATATTGTATTTTATGCTTCTGGCGTTGACTTCTAAGGCCCTAACTATTCGGTTTGGTGGAGCAACGCCCTACAGTGAAGCCTAGTTTGCCCGGAATGTAGAACATACCATTACCTTCACACTGTTTGCAATTATTCCTGTTATGCGATGGAAAAACTGTTGCATCTTTATTGTATTTTATGCTTGTGGCGTTGACTTCTAACGCCCTAACTATTCGATCTGGTGGTGCAACGCCCTAGAGTGAAGCCTAGGTTGCCCGGGAAGTAGAAATGAGCATAACTTTCACACTGGTTGCAAATATACATTATATACGATGGAAAAGCTGTTGTACTTATATTGTATTTTATGCTTCTGGCGTTGACTTCGTAGGCCCTAGCTATTCCATCTGGTGGAGCAACGTCCTAGACTGAAGCCTAGGTTGACCGGAACGTAGAAATGACCACAACTTTCACACTGGTTACCATTATTCGTTTTATACGATGGAAAAGCTGTTGAAATTATATCGTATTTTATGCTTCTGGCGTTGACTTCTTAGGCCCTAACTATTCCATCTGGTGGAACAACGCCCTAGGGTGAAGACTAGGTTGCCCGGAACGCAGAAATGACCAGTACCTTCACACTGGTCGCAGTTATTCGTTTTATACAATGGAAAAACTGATCTATGTATTTTGCATTTTATGCTTCGGGCGTTGACTTCTAAGGCCCTAAATATTCGATCTGGTGGAGCAGCGCCCTAGAGTGAAGCATAGGTTGCCCGGGAAGCAGAAATGACCATAACTTTCACACTGGTTGCTATTATTCGTTTTATACGATGGAAACGCTGTTATATTTATATTGCATATTATGCTTATGGCATTGAATTCTAAGTCCCTAGCTATTCCATCTGGTGGAGCAACAACCTAGCGTGAAGCCTAGGTTGCCCGGAACGTAGAAATGACCATTACTTCCACACTGTTTGTAAATATACATTACATACGATGGAAAAGCAGTTGTACTTATATTGTAATTTATGCTTCTGGCGTTGACTTCTTAGGCCCTAACTATTTGATCTGGTGGAGCACCGCCCTAGTGTGAAGCCTAGGTTGCCCGGAACGTAGAACACACCATTACCTTCACACTGGTTGCAATTATTCCTGTTATACGATGGAAAAACTGTTGCATCTTTATTGTATTTTATGCTTCTGGCGTTGACTTCTAAGGCCCTAACTATTCGATCTGGTGGAGCAACGCCCTAGAGTGAAACATAGGTTACCCGGAACGTAGAAATGACCATTACTTTCACACTGTTTGCAATTATTCCTTTTATACGATGGAAAAGCTGCTGTATTTATATCGTATTTTATGCTTCTGGCGTTGACTTCTAAGGACCTAACTATTCGATCTGGTGGAGCAACGCCCTAGAGTGAAGCCTAGGTTGCTCGGAATGTAGAAATGACCATAACTTTCACAGTGGTTGCAATTTTTCGTTTTATACGATGGAAAAACTGTTTTATTTATTTTGTATTTTAAGCATCGGGCGTTGACGTCTAAGGCCCTGACTATTCGATCTGGTGGAGCAACGCCCTAGAGTGAAGCCTAGGTTGCCCGGAACGTAGAAATGACCATAACTTTCACACTGGTTGCTATCATTCGTTTTATATGATGGAAAAACTGTTGTATTTATATTGTATTTTATGCTTCTGGAGTTCACTTCTTAGGCCCTAACTATACGATCTGGTGGAACAACGGCCTAGGGTGAAGCCTAGGTTGCCCGGAACGTAGAAATGACCAAAGCTTTTACACTGGTAGCAATTATTCGTTTTATACAATGGAAAAACTGTTCTATTTATTTTGTATTTTATGCTTCGGGCGTTGACTTCTAAGGCCCTAACTGTTTGATCTGGTGGAGCAACGCCCTAGGGTGAAGCCTAGGTTGCCCGGAACGTAGAAATGACCATTACTTTCACACAGTCTACAATTATTCGTTTTATACGATGGAAAAGCTGTTGTATTTATATCGTATTTTATGCTTCTGGCGTTGACTTCTAAGGCCCTAGCTATTCGATCTGGTGGAACAACGCCCTAGGGTGAAGCCTAGGTTGCCCGGAACGTAGAAATGACCATAACTTTCACACTGTTTGCAATTATTCATTTTATACGATGGAAAAGCTGTTGTATTTATATCGTATTTAATGCTTCGGGCGTTGACTTCTTAGGCCCTAAGATTTCGATCTGGTGGAGCAACGCCCTACAGTGAAGTCTAGGTTGCCCGGAACGTAAATATGACCATAACCTTCACACAGGTTGCAATTATTCGTTTTATACGGTGTAAAGGCTGTTGCACTTATTTTGTATTTTATTCTTCTGGTGTTGATTTCTTAGGCCCTAACTATCCGATCTGGTGGAACAACGCCGTAGAGTGAAGCGTAGGTTGCCCGGAACGTAGAAATGACCATAACTTTCACACTGGTTGCAATTATTCGTTTTATACGATGGAAAAGCTGTTGAATTTATATCGTATTTTATGCTTCTGGCGTTGACTTTTTAGGCCCTAACTATTCCATCTGGTGGATCAACGCCCTAGGGGGAAGCGTAGGTGGCCCGGAAAGTAGCAATGACCATAACTTTCACACTCGTAGCAATTATTCGTTTTATACGATGGAAAAACAGTTCTATTTATTTTGTATTTTATGCTTCGGGCGTTGACTTCTAACGCCCTAACTATTCGATCTGGTGGAGCAACGCCCTAGAGTGAAGCCTAGGTTGCCCGGTACGTAGAAATGACCATCACTTTCAAACAGGTTCCAAATTATTCCTGCTCTACGATGGAAAAACTGTTGTATTTTTATTGCATTGTATGCTTCTGGCGTTCACTTCGTAGGCCCTAACTATTCGATATGGTCGAACAACGGCCTAGGGTGAAGCATAGGTTGGCCGGAACGTAGAAATGACCAAACCTTTTACACTGGTAGCAATTATTCGTTTTATACAATGGAAAAACTGTTCTATTTATTTTGTATTTAATGCTTCTGGCGTTGACTTCTAAGGCCCTAACTGTTTGATTTGGTGGAGCAACGCCCTAGAGGGAAGCCTAGGTTGCCCGGAACGTAGAAATGACCATAACCTTCACACTGGCTGCAATTATTTGTTTGATACGATGGAAAAGCTGTTGTATTTATATCGTATTTTATGCTTCTGGCGTTGACTTCTTAGGCCCTAACTATTCCATCTGGTGGAACAACGCCCTAGGGTAAAGCCCAGGTCGCCCGGAACGTAGAAATGACCATAACTCTCACACTGGTTGCTATCATTCGTTTTATACGGTGGAAGAACTGTTATATTTATATTGTATTTTATGCTTCTGGCGTTGACTTCTTAGTCCCTAACTGTTCGATCTGGTAGAGCAACGCCCTAGAGTGTAGCCTAGGTTGCCCGGTTCGTAGAAATGACCATAACTTTCACACTGGTAGCAATTATTCGTTTTATACGATGGAAAAGCTGTTGTATTTATATCGTATTTTATGCTTCTGGCGTTCACTTCTTAGGCCCTAACTATTCGATCTGGTGGAACACCGCCCTAGAGTGAAGACTAGGTTGCTCGGAATGTAGAAATGACCATCACTTTCACACTGGTTGCAATTATTCGTTTTATACGATGGAAAAACTGTTGCACCTTTATCGTATTTTATGCTTCTGGCGTTGACTTCTTAGGCCGTAACTATCCGACCTGGTGGAGCAACGCCCTGGAGTGAAACCTAGGTTGCCCGGAACGTTGAAATGACCACTACTATCACACTGGTTGCAAATTATTCCTGCTATACGATGGAAAAACTGTTGTATTTTTATTGCACTGTATGCTTCTGGCCTTCACTTCTTAGGCCCTAACTATTCGATCTGGTCGAACAACGGCCTAGGGTGAAGCATAGGTTGCCCGGAACGTAGAAATGACCATACATTTTACACTGGTAGCAATTATTCGTTTTATACAATGGAAAAACTGTTCTATTTATTTTGTATTTAATGCTTCGGGCGTTGACTTCTAAGGCCCTAACTGTTTGGCCTGGTGGAGCGACGCCCTGGAGTGAAGCCTAGGTTACCTGGAACGTAGAAATGACCATCACTTTCACACGGGTTGCAATTATTCCTGTTATAGGATGGAAAGGCTGTTGTATTTTTATTGTACTTTATACTTCAGGCGTTGACTTCTGAGGCCGTAGCTATTCGATGTGGTGGAAGAACGCCATACAGTGAAGCCTAGGTTGCCTGGAACGTACAAATGACCATAACTTTTACACTGGTAGCAATTATTCGTTTTATACGATGGCAAAGCTGTTGTATTTATATCGAATTTTATGCTCCTGGCGTTGACTTCTAAGGACCTAACTATTCGATCTGGTGGAGCAACGCCCTGGAGTGAAACCTGGGTTGCCCGGAACGTAGAAATGACCACTACTATCACACTGGTTGCAAATTATTCCTGCTATACGATGGAAAAACTGTTGTATTTTTATTGCATTGTATGCTTCTGGCGTTCACTTCTTAGGCCCTAACGATTCGATATGGTCGAACAACGGCCTAGGGTGAAGCATAGGTTGCCCGGAACGTAGAAATGACCATACCTTTTACACTGGTAGCAATTATTTGTTTTATACGATGGAAAAGCAGTTGTATTTATATCGTATTTTATGCTTCTGGCGTTGAGTTCTTAGTCCCTAACTGTTCGATCTGGTAGAGCAACGCCCTAGAGTGTAGCCTAGGTTGCCCCGTTCGTAGAAATGACCATAACTTTCACACTGGTAACAATTATTCGTTTTATACGATGGAAAAGCTGTCGTATTTATATCGCTTTTTATGCTTCTGGCGTTGACTTCGTAGGCCCTAACTATTCCATCTAGTGGAACAACGCCCTAGGGTAAAGCCTAGGTTGCCCGGAACGTAGAAATGACCATAACTTTTACACTGGTAGCAATTCTTCGTTTTATACGATGGAAAAACTGTTTTATTTATTTTGTATTTTATGCTTCGGGCGTTGACTTCTAAGGCCCTAACTATACCATCTGGTGGAGCAACGCCCTAGAGTGCAGCCTATGTTGCCCGGAACGTAGAAATGACCATAACTTTTACACTGGTAGCAATTATTCGTTTTATACAATGGAAAAACTGTTCTATTTATTTTGTATTTAATGCTTCGGGCGTTGACTTCTAAGGCCCTAACTGTTTGGCCTGGTGGAGCGACGCCCTGGAGTGAAGCCTAGGCTACCTGGAACGTAGAAATGACCATCACTTTCACACGGGTTGCAATTATTCCTGTTATAGGATGGAAAGGCTGTTGTATTTTTATTGTACTTTAAACTTCAGGCGTTGACTTCTGAGGCCGTAGCTATTCGATGTGGTGGAAGAACGCCATACAGTGAAGCCTAGGTTGCCTGGAACGTACAAATGACCATAACTTTTACACTGGTAGCAATTATTCGTTTTATACTATGGCAAAGCTGTTGTATTTATATCGAATTTTATGCTCCTGGCGTTGACTTCTAAGGACCTAACTATTCCATCTGGTGGAGCAACGCCCTAGAGTGAAGCCTAGGTTGCTCGGAATGTAGAAGTGACCATAACTTTCACACTGATTGCAATTATTCGTTTTATACGATGGAAAAACTGTTTTATTTATTTTGTATTTTATGCTTCGGGCGTTGACTTCTAAGGCCCTAACTATTCCATCTGGTGGAGCAACGCCCTAGAGTGCAGCCTATGTTGCCCGGAACGTAGAAATGACCATAACTTTTACACTGGTAGCAATTATTCGTTTTATAGAATGGAAAAACTGTTCTATTTATTTTGTATTTAATGCTTCGGGCGTTGACTTCTAAGGCCCTAACTGTTTGGCCTGGTGGAGCGACGCCCTGGAGTGAAGCCTAGGTTACCTGGAACGTAGAAATGACCATCACTTTCACACGGGTTGCAATTATTCCCGTTATAGGATGGAAAGGCTGTTGTATTTTAATTGTACTTTATACTTCAGGCGTTGACTTCTGAGGCCGTAGCTATTCGATGTGGTGGAAGAACGCCATACAGTGAAGCCTAGGTTGCCTGGAACGTACAAATGACCATAACTTTTACACTGGTAGCAATTATTCGTTTTATACGATGGCAAAGCTGTTGTATTTATATCGAATTTTCTGCTCCTGGCGTTGACTTCTAAGGACCTAACTATTCGATCTGGTGGAGCAACGCCCTAGAGTGAACCCTAGGTTGCTCGGAATGTAGAAGTGACCATAACTTTCACACTGATTGCAATTATTCGTTTTATACGATGGAAAAACTGTTGCATCTTAATCGTATTTTATGCTTCTGGCGTTGACTCCTTAGGCCGTAACTATTCGATCTGGTGGAGCAACGCCCTGGAGTGAAACCTAGGTTGCCCGGAACGTAGAAATGACCACTACTATCACACTGGTTGCAAATTATTCCTGCTATGCGATGGAAAAACTGTTGTATTTTTATTGCATTTTACGCTTCTGGCGTTCACATCTTAGGCCCTAACTATTCGATCTGGTGGAACAACGGCCTAGGGTGAAGCCTAGGTTGCCCGGAACGTAGAAATGACCATAACTTTCACACTGCTATCAATTATTCGTTTTATACAATGGAAAAACTGTTCTATTTATTTTGTGTTTAATGCTTCGGGCGTTGACTTCTAAGGCCCTAACTGTTTGATCTGGTGGAGCAACGCCCTAGAGTGAAGCCTAGGTTGCCCGGAACGTAGAAATAACCATTACTTTCACACTGTTTGCAATTATTCCTTTTATACGATGGAACAGGTGTTGTATTTATATCGTATTTTATTCTTCTGGCGTTGACTTCTTAGGCCCTAGCTATTCGATCTGGTGGAACAACGCCGTAGAGTGAACCCTAGGTTGCTCGGAATGTAGAAGTGACCATAACCTTCACACTGGCTGCAATTATTTGTTTTATACGATGGAAAAGCTGTTGTATTTATATCGTATTTTATGCTTCTGGCGTTGACTTCTTAGGCCCTAACTACTCCATCTGGTGGAACAACGCCCTAGGGTAAAGCCCAGGTCGCCCGGAACGTAGAAATGACCATAACTCTCACACTGGTTGCTATCATTCGTTTTATACGGTGGAAGAACTGTTATATTTATATTGTATTTTATGCTTCTGGCGTTGACTTCTTAGTCCCTAACTGTTCGATCTGGTAGAGCAACGCCCTAGAGTGTAGTCTAGGTTCCCCAGTTCGTAGAAATGACCATAACTTTCACACTGGTAGCAATTATTCGTTTTATACGATGGAAAAACTGTTCTATTTATTTTGTATTTTATGCTTCGGGCATTGACTTCTAAGGCCCTAGCTATTCGATTTGGTGGAGCACCGCCCTAGAGTGAAGCCTAGGTTGCCCGGAAGGTAGAAATGACCATAACTTCCACACTGGTTGCAATTATTCGTTTTATACGATGGAAAAGCTGTCGTATCTATATCGCTTTTTATGCTTCTGGCGTTGACTTCGTAGGCCCTAACTATTCCATCTGGTGGAACAACGCCCTAGGGTAAAGCCTAGGTTGCCCGGAACGTAGAAATGACCATAACTTTTACACTGGTAGCAATTCTTCGTTTTATACGATGGAAAAACTGTTTTATTTATTTTGTATTTTATGCTTCGGGCGTTGACTTCTAAGGCCCTAACTATTCCATCTGGTGGAGCAACGCCCTAGAGTGCAGCCTATGTTGCCCGGAACGTAGAAATGACCATAACTTTTACACTGGTAGCAATTATTCGTTTTATACAATGGAAAAACTGTTCTATTTATTTTGTATTTAATGCTTCGGGCGTCGACTTCTAAGGCCCTAACTGTTTGGCCTGGTGGAGCGACGTCCTGGAGTGAAGCCTAGGTTACCTGGAACGTAGAAATGACCATCACTTTCACACGGGTTGCAATTATTCCTGTTATAGGATGGAAAGGCTGTTGTATTTTTATTGTACTTTATACTTCAGGCGTTGACTTCTGAGGCCGTAGCTATTCGATGTGGTGGAAGAACGCCATACAGTGAAGCCTAGGTTGCCTGGAACGTACAAATGACCATAACTTTTACACTGGTAGCAATTATTCGTTTTATACGATGGCAAAGCTGTTGTATTTATATCGAATTTTATGCTCCTGGCGTTGACTTCTAAGGACCTAACTATTCGATCTGGTGGAGCAACGCCCTAGAGTGAAGCCTAGGTTGCTCGGAATGTAGAAGTGACCATAACTTTCACACTGATTGCAATTATTCGTTTTATACGATGGAAAAACTGTTGCATCTTAATCGTATTTTATGCTTCTGGCGTTGACTTCTTAGGCCGTAACTATTCGATCTGGTGGAGCAACGCCCTGGAGTGAAACCTGGGTTGCCCGGAACGTAGAAATGACCACTACTATCACACTGGTTGCAAATTATTCCTGCTATACGATGGAAAAACTGTTGTATTTTTATTGCATTGTATGCTTCTGGCGTTCTCTTCTTAGGCCCTAACTATTCGATATGTTCGAACAACGGCCTAGGGTGAAGCATAGGTTGCCCGGAACGTAGAAATGACCATACCTTTTACACAGGTAGCAATTATTCGTTTTATACAATGGAAAAACTGTTCTATTTATTTTGTATTTAATGCTTCGGGCGTTGACTTCTAAGGCCCTAACTGTTTGATCTGGTGGAGCAACGCCCTAGAGGGAAGCCTAGGTTGCCCGGAACGTAGAAATGACCATAACCTTCACACTGGCTGCAATTATTTGTTTTATACGATGGAAAAGCAGTTGTATTTATATCGTATTTTATGCTTCTGGCGTTGACTTCTTAGTACCTAACTGTTCGATCTGGTAGAGCAACGCCCTAGAGTGTAGCCTAGGTTGCCCCGTTCGTAGAAATGACCATAACTTTCACACTGGTAGCAATTATTCGTTTTATACGATGGAAAAGCTGTCGTATTTATATCGCTTTTTATGCTCCTGGCGTTGACTTCTAAGGACCTAACTATTCGATCTGGTGGAGCAACGCCCTAGAGTGAAGCCTAGGTTGCTCGGAATGTAGAAGTGACCATAACTTTCACACTGATTGCAATTATTCGTTTTATACGATGGAAAAACTGTTTTATTTATTTTGTATTTTATGCTTCGGGCGTTGACTTCTAAGGCCCTAACTATTCCATCTGGTGGAGCAACGCCCTAGAGTGCAGCCTATGTTGCCCGGGACGTAGAAATGCCCATAACTTTTACACTGGTAGCAATTATTCGTTTTATACAATGGAAAAACTGTTCTATTTATTTTGTATTTAATGCTTCGGGCGTTGACTTCTAAGGCCCTAACTGTTTGGCCTGGTGGAGCGACGCCCTGGAGTGAAGCCTAGGTTACCTGGAACGTAGAAATGACCATCACTTTCACACGGGTTGCAATTATTCCTGTTATAGGATGGAAAGGCTGTTGTATTTTTATTGTACTTTATACTTCACGCGTTGACTTCTGAGGCCGTAGCTATTCGATGTGGTGGAAGAACGCCATACAGTGAAGCCTAGGTTGCCTGGAACGTACAAATGACCATAACTTTTACACTGGCAGCAATTATTCGTTTTATACGATGGCAAAGCTGTTGAATTTATAGCGAATTTTATGCTCCTGGCGTTGACTTCTAAGGACCTAACTATTCGATCTGGTGGAGCAACGCCCTAGAGTGAAGCCTAGGTTGCTCGGAATGTAGAAGTGACCATAACTTTCACACTGATTGCAATTATTCGTTTTATACGATGGAAAAACTGTTGCATCTTAATCGTATTTTATGCTTCTGGCGTTGACTTCTTAGGCCGTAACTATTCGATCTGGTGGAGCAACGCCCTGGAGTGAAACCTGGGTTGCCCGGAACGTAGAAATGACCACTACTATCACACTGGTTGCAAATTATTCCTGCTATACGATGGAAAAGCTGTTGTATTTTTATTGCATTGTATGCTTCTGGCGTTCACTTCTTAGGCCCTAACTATTCGATATGTTCGAACAACGGCCTAGGGTGAAGCATAGGTTGCCCGGAACGTAGAAATGACCATACCTTTTACACTGGTAGCAATTATTCGTTTTATACAATGGAAAAACTGTTCTATTTATTTTGTATTTAATGCTTCGGGCGTTGACTTCTAAGGCCCTAACTGTTTGATCTGGTGGAGCAACGCCCTAGAGGGAAGCCTAGGTTGCCCGGAACGTAGAAATGACCATAACCTTCACACTGGCTGCAATTATTTGTTTTATACAATGGAAAAGCAGTTGTATTTATATCGTATTTTATGCTTCTGGCGTTGACTTCTTAGTACCTAACTGTTCGATCTGGTAGAGCAACGCCCTAGAGTGTAGCCTAGGTTGCCCCGTTCGTAGAAATGACCATAACTTTCACACTGGTAGCAATTATTCGTTTTATACGATGGAAAAGCTGTCGTATTTATATCGCTTTTTATGCTTCTGGCGTTGACTTCGTAGGCCCTAACTATTCCATCTAGTGGAACAAGGCCCTAGGGTAAAGCCTAGGTTGCCCGGAACGTAGAAATGACCATAACTTTTACACTGGTAGCAATTCTTCGTTTTATACGATGGAAAAACTGTTTTACTTATTTTGTACTTTATGCTTCGGGCGTTGACTTCTAAGGCCCTAACTATTCCATCTGGTGGAGCAACGCCCTAGAGTGCAGCCTATGTTGCCCGGAACGTAGAAATGACCATAACTTTTACACTGGTAGCAATTATTCGTTTTATACAATGGAAAAACTGTTCTATTTATTTTGTATTTAATGCTTCGGGCGTTGACTTCTAAGGCCCTAACTGTTTGGCCTGGTGGAGCGACGCCCTGGAGTGAAGCCTAGGTTACCTGGAACGTAGAAATGACCATCACTTTCACACGGGTTGCAATTATTCCTGTTATAGGATGGAAAGGCTGTTGTATTTTTATTGTACTTTATACTTCAGGCGTTGACTTCTGAGGCCGTAGCTATTCGATGTGGTGGAAGAACGCCATACAGTGAAGCCTAGGTTGCCTGGAACGTAGAAATGACCATAACTTTTACACTGGTAGCAATTATTCGTTTTATACGATGGCAAAGCTGTTGTATTTATATCGAATTTTATGCTCCTGGCGTTGACTTCTAAGGACCTAACTATTCGATCTGGTGGAGCAACGCCCTAGAGTGAAGCCTAGGTTGCTCGGAATGTAGAAGTGATCATAACTTTCACACTGATTGCAATTATTCGTTTTATACGATGGAAAAACTGTTGCATCTTAATCGTATTTTATGCTTCTGGCGTTGACTTCTTAGGCCGTAACTATTCGATCTGGTGGAGCAACGCCCTGGAGTGAAACCTGGGTTGCCCGGAACGTAGAAATGACCACTATTATCACACTGGTTGCAAATTATTCCTGCTATACGATGGAAAAACTGTTGTATTTTTATTGCATTGTATGCTTCTGGCGTTCACTTCTTAGGCCCTAACTATTCGATCTGGTCGTACAACGGCCTAGGGTGAAGCATAGGTTGCCCGGAACGTAGAAATGACCATACCTTTTACACTGGTAGCAATTATTCGTTTTATACAATGGAAAAACTGTTCTATTTATTTTGTATTTAATGCTTCGGGCGTTGACTTCTAAGGCCCTAACTGTTTGATCTGGTGGAGCAACGCCCTAGAGGGAAGCCTAGGTTGCCCGGAACGTAGAAATGACCATAACCTTCACACTGGCTGCAATTATTTGTTTTATACGATGGAAAAGCTGTTGTATTTATATCGTATTTTATGCTTCTGGCGTTGACTTCTTAGGCCCTAACTACTCCATCTGGTGGAACAACGCCCTAGGGTAAAGCCCAGGTCGCCCGGAACGTAGAAATGACCATAACTCTCACACTGGTTGCTATCATTCGTTTTATACGGTGGAAGAACTGTTATATTTATATTGTATTTTATGCTTCTGGCGTTGACTTCTTAGTTCCTAACTGTTCGATCTGGTAGAGCAACGCCCTAGAGTGTAGTCTAGGTTCCCCAGTTCGTAGAAATGACCATAACTTTCACACTGGTAGCAATTATTCGTTTTATACGGTGGAAAAACTGTTCTATTTATTTTGTATTTTATGCTTCGGGCATTGACTTCTAAGGCCCTAACTGTTTGACCTGGTGGAGCAACGCCCTGGAGTGAAGCCTAGGTTACCTGGAACCTAGAAATGCCCATCACTTTCACACGGGTTGCAATTATTCCTGTTATAGGATGGAAAGACTGTTGTATTTTTATTGTACTTTATACTTCAGGCGTTGACTTCTGAGGCCGTAGCTATTCGATGTGGTCGAAGAACACCATACAGTGAAGCCTAGGTAGCCCGGAACGTACAAATGACCATAACTTTCACACTGGTAGCAATTATTCGTTTTATACGATGGAAAAACTGTTCTATTTATTTTGTATTTTATGCTTCGGGCATTGACTTCTAAGGCCTAGCTATTCGATTTGGTGGAGCACCGCCCTAGAGTGAAGCCTAGGTTGCCCGGAAGTTAGAAATGACCATAACTTCCACACTGGTTGCAATTATTCGTTTTATACGATGGAAAGGCTGTCGTATTTATATCGCTTTTTATGCTTCTGACGTTGACTTCGTAGGCCCTAACTATTCCATCCGGTGGAACAACGCCCTAGGGTAAAGCCTAGGTTGCCCGGAACGAACAAATGACCATAACTTTTACACTGGTAGCAATTCTTCGTTTTATACGATGGAAAAACTGTTTTATTTATTTTGTATTTTATGCTTCGGGCGTTGGCTTCTAAGGCCCTAACTATTCCATCTGGTGGAGCAACGCCCTAGAGTAAAGCCCAGGTTGCGCGGAACGTAGAAATGACCGTAACTTTCACACTGGTAGCAATTATTCGTTTTATACGATGGAAAAGCTGTTGCATCTTTATCGTATTTTATGCTTCTGGCTTTGACTTCTTAGGCCGTAACTATTCGATCTGGTGGAGCAACGCCCTGGAGTGAAACCTGGGTTGCCCGGAACGTAGAAATGACCACTACTATCACACAGGTTGCAAATTATTCCAGCTGTACGAGGGAAAGCTGTTGTATTTTTATTGCATTTTATGCTTCTGGCGTTGACTTCTTAGGCCCTAACTATTCGATCTTGAGGAACAACGCCCTAGAGTGAAGCCTAGGTTGCCTGGAACGTAGAAGTGACCATCACTTTCACAAGGGTTGCAATTATTCCGGTTATAGGATGGAAAGACTGTTGTATCTTTATTGTATTTTATTCTTCTGGTGTTGACTTCTTAGGCCCTAACTACTCGATCTGGTGGAACAACGCCGTAGAGTGAAGCCTAGGTTGCCCGGAACGTAGAACTGACCATTACTTTCACACTGTTTGCAATTATTCCTTTTATACGATGGAACAGCTGTTGTATTTATATCGTATTTTATGCTTCTGGCGTTGGCTTCTAAGGACCTAACAATTCCATCTGGTGGAACAACGCCCTAGGGTAAAGCCCAGATTGCGCGGAACGTAGAAATGACCATAACTCTCACACTGGTTGCTATCATTCGTTTTATACGGTGGAAGAACTGTTATATTTATATTGTATTTTATGCTTCTGGCGTTGACTTCTTAGTCCCTAACTGTTCGATCTGGTAGAGCAACGCCCTAGAGTGTAGTCTAGGTTCCCCAGTTCGTAGAAATGACCATAACTTTCACACTGGTAGCAATTATTCGTTTTATACGGTGGAAAAACTGTTCTATTTATTTTGTATTTTATGCTTCGGGCATTGACTTCTAAGGCCCTAACTGTTTGACCTGGTGGAGCAACGCCCTGGAGTGAAGCCTAGGTTACCTGGAACCTAGAAATGCCCATCACTTTCACACGGGTTGCAATTATTCCTGTTATAGGATGGAAAGACTGTTGTATTTTTATTGTACTTTATACTTCAGGCGTTGACTTCTGAGGCCGTAGCTATTCGATGTGGTCGAAGAACACCATACAGTGAAGCCTAGGTAGCCCGGAACGTACAAATGACCATAACTTTCACACTGGTAGCAATTATTCGTTTTATACGATGGAAAAACTGTTCTATTTATTTTGTATTTTATGCTTCGGGCATTGACTTCTAAGGCCTAGCTATTCGATTTGGTGGAGCACCGCCCTAGAGTGAAGCCTAGGTTGCCCGGAAGGTAGAAATGACCATAACTTCCACACTGGTTGCAATTATTCGTTTTATACGATGGAAAAGCTGTCGTATTTATATCGCTTTTTATGCTTCTGACGTTGACTTCGTAGGCCCTAACTATTCCATCCGGTGGAACAACGCCCTAGGGTAAAGCCTAGGTTGCCCGGAACGTACAAATGACCATAACTTTTACACTGGTAGCAATTCTTCGTTTTATACGATGGAAAAACTGTTTTATTTATTTTGTATTTTATGCTTCGGGCGTTGGCTTCTAAGGCCCTAACTATTCCATCTGGTGGAGCAACGCCCTAGAGTGCAGCCTATGTTGCCCGGAACGTAGAAATGACCATAACTTTCACACTGGTAGCAATTATTCGTTTTATACGATGGAAAAACTGTTCTATTTATTTTGTATTTTATGCTTCGGGCATTGACTTCTTAGGCCCTAACAATTCCATCTGGTGGAACAACGCCCTAGGGTAAAGCCCAGATTGCGCGGAACGTAGAAATGACCATAACTTTCACACTGGTAGCAATTCTTCGTTTTATACGATGGAAAAACTGTTTTATTTATTTTGTATTTTAAGTTTCGGGCGTTGACTTCTAAGGCCCTAACTATTCGATCTGGTGGAGCAACGCCCTAGAGTGAAGCCTAGGTTGCTCGGAATGTAGAAATGACCATAAGTTGCATACTGGTTGCAATTATTCGTTTTATACGATGGAAAAACTGTTGTATTTATATTGTATTTTATGCATCTGGCGTTGACTTCTAAGGCCCTAAATATTCGATCTGGTGGAGCAATGCCTCAGAGTTAAGTCTAGGATGCCCGAAACGACGAAATGATCATTACTTTCACGCTTGTTGCAATTATTCCTGTCATACGATGAAAAGACTGTTGTATTTTTAATGTATTTTATGCTTCGGGCGTTGACTTCTTAGGCCCTAAGATTTCGACCTGGTGGAGCACGCCCGTCAGTGAAGCCTAGGTTGCCCGGAACGTAGATATGACGATAACCTTCACACAGGTTGCAATTTTTCTTTTTATACGATGGAAAAACTGTTTTATTTATTTTGTATTTTATGCTTCAGGCGTTGACTTCTAAGGCCCTAACTATTCCATCTCGTGGAGCAACGCCCTAGAGTGCAGCCTAGGTTGCCCGGAACGTAGAAATGACCATAACTTTTACACTGGTAGCAATTATTCGTTTTATACAATGGAAAAACTGTTCTATTTATTTTGTATTTTATGCTTCTGGCTTTGACTTCTTAGGCCGTAACTATTCGATCTGGTGGAGCAACGCCCTGGAGTGAAACCTGGGTTGCCCGGAACGTAGAAATGACCACTACTATCACACAGGTTGCAAATTATTCCTGCTGTACGATGGAAAAGCTGTCGTATTTTTATTGCATTTTATGCTTCTGGCGTTGACTTCTTAGGCCCTAACTACTCGATCTGGTGGAACAACGCCGTAGAGTGATACCTAGGTTGCCCGGAACGTACAAATGACCATAACTTTCACACGGTTTGCAATTATTCCTTTTATACGATGAAACAGCTGTTGTATTTATGTCGTATTTTATGCTTCTGGCGTTGACTTCTAAGGACCTAACTATTCGATCTGGTGGAGCAACGCTCTAGAGTGAAGCCTAGGTTGCTCGGAATGTAGAAATGACCATAACTTTCACACTGCTTGCAATTATTCGTTTTATACGATGGAAAAACTGTTGCATCTTTATCGTATTTTATGCTTCTGGCGTTGACTTCTTAGGCCGTAACTATTCGATCTGGTGGAGCAACGCCCTGGAGTGAAACCTGGGTTGCCCGGAACGTAGAAATGACCACTACTATCACACTGGTTGCAAATTATTCCTGCTATACGATGGAAAAACTGTTGTATTTTTATTGCATTTTATGCTTCTGGCGTTCACTTCTTAGGCCCTAACTATTCGATCTGGTGGAAGAACGCCCTAGGGTGAAGCCTAGGTTGCCCGGAACGTAGAAATGACCATAGCTTTTACACTCGTAGCAATTATTCGTTTTATACAATGGAAAAACCGTTCTATTTATTTTGTATTTTATGCTTCGGGCGTTGACTTCTAAGGCCCTAACTATTCAATCTGTTGGAGCAACGCTCTAGGGTGAAGCCTAGGTTGCTCGGAAAGTGGAAATGACCATAAGTTTCATACTGGTTGCAATTATTCGTTTTATACGATGGAAATACTGTTGTATTTATGTTGTATTTTATGCTTCTGGCGCTGACTTCTAAGGACCTAACTATTCGATCTGGTGGAGCAACGCCCTAGAGTGAAGCCCAGGTTACTCGGAATGTAGAAATGACCATAACTTTCACGCTGGTTGCAATTATTCGTTCTATAGGATGGAAAAACTGTTCTATTTATTTTGTATTTTATGCTTCGGGCATTGACTTCTAAGGCCCTAACTATTCGATTTGGAGGAGCACCGCCCTAGAGTGAAGCCTAGGTTGCCTGGAACGTAGAAGTGACCATCACTTTCACAAGGGTTGCAATTATTCCCGTTATAGGATGGAAAGACTGTTGTATCTTTATTGTATTTTATTCTTCTGGTGTTGACTTCTTAGGCCCTAACTACTCGATCTGGTGGAACAACGCCGTAGAGTGAAGCCTAGGTTGCCCGGAACGTAGAACTGACCATTACTTTCACACTGTTTGCAATTATTCCTTTTATACGATGGAACAGCTGTTGTATTTATATCGTATTTTATGCTTCTGGCGTTGACTTCTAAGGACCTAACTATTCGATCTGGTGGAGCAACGCCCTAGAGTGAAGCCTAGGTTGCTCGGAATGTTGAAATGACCATAAGTTGCATACTGGTTGCAATTATTCGTTTTATACGATGGAAAAACTGTTGTATTTATATTGTATTTTATGCTTCTGGCGTTGACTTCTAAGGCCCTAAATATTCGATCTGGTGGAGCAATGCCTCAGAGTTAAGTCTAGGATGCCCGAAACGCCGAAATGATCATTACTTTCACGCTTGTTGCAATTATTCCTGTCATACGATCAAAAGACTGTTGTATTTTTAATGTATTTTGTGCTTCAGGCGTGGACTTCTGAGGCCGTAGCTATTCGATTTGGTGGAAGAACGCCATACAGTGAAGCCTAGGTTGCCCGGAACGTAGAAATGACCACTACTTTCACACTGTTTGCAATTATTCATTTAATACGATGGAAATGCTGTTGTATTTATATCGTATTTTATGCTTCGGGCGTTGACTTCTTAGGCCCTAAGATTTCCACCTGGTGGAGCACGCCCGTCAGTGAAGCCTAGGTTGCCCGGAACGTAGATATGACGATAACCTTCACACAGGTTGCAATTATTCGTTTTATACGGTGTAAAGGCTGTTGTATTTATTTTGTATTTTATTCTTCTGGTGTTGACTTCTTAGGCCCTAACTATTCGATCTGGTGGAATAACGCCGTAGAGTGAAGCCTAGGTTGCCCTGAACGTAGAAATGACCATAACTTTCACACTGGTTGCAATTATTCGTTTTATACGATGGAAAAACTGTTGCATCTTTATCGTATTTTATGCTTCTGGCGTTGACTTCTTAGGCCGTAACTATTCGATCTGGTGGAGCAACGCCCTGGAGTGAAACCTAGGTTGCCCGGAACGTAGAAATGACCCCTACTATCACACTGGTTGCAAATTATTCCTGCTATGCGATGGAAAAACTGTTGTATTTTTATTGCATTTTATGCTTCTGGCGTTCACTTCTTAGGCCCTAACTATTCGATCTGGTGGAACAACGGCCTAGGGTGAAGCCTAGGTTGCCCGGAACGTAGAAATGACCATAACTTTCACACTGGTATCAATTATTCGTTTTATACAATGGAAAAACTGTTCTATTTATTTTGTGTTTAATGCTTCGGGCGTTGACTTCTAAGACCCTAACTGTTTGATCTGGTGGAGCAACGCCCTAGAGTGAAGCCTAGGTTGCCCGGAACGTAGAAATAACCATTACTTTCACACTGTTTGCAATTATTCCTTTTATACGATGGAACAGGTGTTGTATTTATATCGTATTTTATGCTTCTGGCGTTGACTTCTAAGGACCTAACTATTCGATCTGGTGGAGCAACGCCCTAGAGTGAAGCCTAGGTTGCTCGGAATGTAGAAATGACCATAACTTTCACACTGGTAGCAATTATTCGTTCTATACGATGGAAAAACTGTTCTATTTATTTTGTATTTTATGCTTCGGGCATTGACTTCTAAGGCCCTAACTATTCGATTTGGAGGAGCACCGCCCTAGAGATGAAGTCTAGGTTGCCCGGAAGGTAGAAATGACCATAACTTCCACACTGGTTGCAATTATTCGTTTTATACGATGGAAAAGCTGTCGTATTTATATCGCTTTTTATGCTTCTGGCGTTGACTTCTTAGGCCCTAACTATTCCATCTGGTGGAACAACGCCCTAGAGTAAAGCCCAGGTTGCGCGGAACGTAGAAATGACCGTAACTTTCACACTGGTAGCAATTATTCGTTTTATACGATGGAAAAGCTGTTGCATCTTTATCGTATTTTATGCTTCTGGCTTTGACTTCTTAGGCCGTAACTATTCGATCTGGTGGAGCAACGCCCTGGAGTGAAACCTGGGTTGCCCGGAACGTAGAAATGACCACTACTATCACACAGGTTGCAAATTATTCCAGCTGTACGAGGGAAAGCTGTTGTATTTTTATTGCATTTTATGCTTCTGGCGTTGACTTCTTAGGCCCTAACTATTCGATCTTGAGGAACAACGCCCTAGAGTGAAGCCTAGGTTGCCTGGAACGTAGAAGTGACCATCACTTTCACAAGGGTTGCAATTATTCCGGTTATAGGATGGAAAGACTGTTGTATCTTTATTGTATTTTATTCTTCTGGTGTTGACTTCTTAGGCCCTAACTACTCGATCTGGTGGAACAACGCCGTAGAGTGAAGCCTAGGTTGCCCGGAACGTAGAAATGAAAATTACTTTCACACTGTTTGCAATTATTCCTTTTATACGATGGTACAGCTGTTGCATTTATATCGTATTTTATGCTTCTGGCGTTGACTTCTAAGGACCTAACTATTCGACCTGGAGGAGCAACGCCCTAGAGTGAAGCCTAGGTTGCTCGGAATGTAGAAATGACCATAAGTTGCATACTGGTTGCAATTATTCGTTTTATACGATGGAAAAACTGTTGTATTTATATTGTATTTTATGCTTCTGGCGTTGACTTCTAAGGCCCTAAATATTCGATCTGGTGGAGCAATGCCTCAGGGTTAAGACTAGGATGCCCGAAACGCCGAAATGATCAATACTTTCACGCTTGTTGCAATTATTCCTGTCATACGATGAAAAGACTGTTGTATTTTTAATGTACTTTATGCTTCAGGCGTGGACTTCTGAGGCCGTAGCTATTCGATGTGGTGGAAGAACGCCATACAGTGAAGCCTAGGTTGCCCGGAACGTAGAAATGACGATAACCTTCACACAGGTTGCAATTACTCGTTTTATAAAATGGAAAAACTGTTCTATTTATATTGTATTTTATGCTTCTGGCGTTAACTTCTTAGGCCCTAACTATTCGATCTTGTGGAACAACGCCCTAGAGTGAAGCCTAGGTTGCCTGGAACGTAGAAATGAACATCACTTTCACACGGGTTGCAATTATTCCTGTTATAGGATGGAAAGACTGTTGTATTTTTATTGTATTTTATTCTTCTGGTGTTGACTTCTTAGGCCCTAACTATTCGATCTGGTGGAACAACGCCGTAGAGTGATACCTAGGTTGCCCGGAACGTAGAAATGACCATTACTTTCACACGGTTTGCAATTATTCCTTTTATACGATGAAACAGCTGTTGTATTTATGTCGTATTTTATGCTTCTGGCGTTGACTTCTAAGGACCTAACTATTCGATCTGGTGGAGCAACGCCCTAGAGTGAAGCCTAGGTTGCTCGGAATGTAGAAATGACCATAACTTTCACACTGATTGCAATTATTCGTTTTATACGATGGAAAAACTGTTGCATCTTTATCGTATTTTATGCTTCTGGCGTTGACTTCTTAGGCCGTAACTGTTCGATCTGGTGGAGCAACGCCCTGGAGTGAAACCTGGGTTGCCCGGAACGTAGAAATGACCACTACTATCACACTGGTTGCAAATTATTCCTGCTATACGATGGAAAAACTGTTGTATTTTTATTGCATTTTATGCTTCTGGCGTTCACTTCTTAGGCCCTAACTATTCGATCTGGTGGAAGAACGCCCTAGGGTGAAGCCTAGGTTGCCCGGAACATAGAAATGACCATAGCTTTTACACTCGTAGCAATTATTCGTTTTATACAATGGAAAAACCGTTCTATTTATTTTGTATTTTATGTTTCTGGCGTTGACTTCTAAGGCCCTCACTATTCAATCTGTTGGAGCAACGCTCTAGGGTGAAGCCTAGGTTGCTCGGAAAGTGGAAATGACCATAAGTTTCATACTGGTTGCAATTATTCGTTTTATACGATGGAAATACTGTTGTATTTATGTTGTATTTTATGCTTCTGGCGCTGACTTCTAAGGCCCTAACTATTCGATCTGGTGGAGCAACGCCCTAGAGTGAAGCCTAGGCTGCTCGGAATGTAGAAATGACAATAACCTTCACACTGATTGCAATTATTCGTTTTATACGATGGAAAAGCTGTTGCATCTTTATCGTATTTTATGCTTCTGGCTTTGACTTCTTAGGCCGTAACTATTCGATCTGGTGGAGCAACGCCCTGGAGTGAAACCTGGGTTGCCCGGAACGTAGAAATGACAACTACTGTCACACTGGTTGCAAATTATTCCTGCTGTACGATGGAAAAACTGTTGTATTTTTATTGCATTTTATGCTTCTGGCGTTGACTTCTTAGGCCCTAACTATTCGATCTTGAGGAACAACGCCCTAGAGTGAAGCCTAGGTTGCCTGGAACGTAGAAGTGACCATCACTTTCACAAGCGTTGCAATTATTCCTGTTATAGGATGGAAAGACTGTTGTATCTTTATTGTATTTTATTCTTCTGGTGTTGACTTCTTAGGCCCTAACTACTCGATCTGGTGGAACAACGCCGTAGAGTGAAGCCTAGGTTGCCCGGAACGTAGAAATGACCATTACTTTCACACTGTTTGCAATTATTCCTTTTATACGATGGAACAGCTGTTGTATTTATATCGTATTTTATGCTTCTGGCGTTGACTTCTAAGGACCTAACTATTCGATCTGGAGGAGCAACGCCCTAGAGTGAAGCCTAGGTTGCTCGGAATGTAGAAATGACCATAAGTTGCATACTGGTTGCAATTATTCGTTTTATACGATGGAAAACCTGTTGTATTTATATTGTATTTTATGCTTCTGGCGTTGACTTCTAAGGCCCTAAATATTCGATCTGGTGGAGCAATGGCTCAGAGTTAAGTCTAGGATGCCCGAAACGCCGAAATGATCATTACTTTCACGCTTGTTGCAATTATTCCTGTCATACGATGAAAAGACTGTTGTATTTTTAATGTATTTTATGCTTCAGGCGTGGACTTCTGAGGCCGTAGCTATTCCATGTGGTGGAAGAACGCCATACAGTGAAGCCTAGGTTGCCCGGAACGTAGAAATGGCCACTACTTTCACACTGTTTGCAATTATTCGTTTTATACAATGGAAAAACTGTTCGATTTATTTTGTGTTTAATGCTTCGGGCGTTGACTTCTAAGGCCCTAACTGTTTGATCTGGTGGAGCAACGCCCTAGAGTGAAGCCTAGGTTGCCCGGAACGTAGAAATAACCATTACTTTCCCACTGTTTGCAATTATTCCTTTTATACGATGGAACAGGTGTTGTATTTATATCGTATTTTATGCTTCTGGCGTTGACTTCTAAGGACCTAACTATTCGATCTGGTGGAGCAACGCCCTAGAGTGAAGCCTAGGTTGCTCGCAATGTAGAAATGACCATAACTTTCACACTGGTAGCAATTATTCGTTCTATACGATGGAAAAACTGTTCTATTTATTTTGTATTTTATGCTTCGGGCATTCGCTTCTAAGGCCCTAACTATTCGATTTGGAGGAGCACCGCTCTAGAGTGAAGTCTAGGTTGCCCGGAAGGTAGAAATGACCATAACTTCCACACTGGTTGCAATTATTCGTTTTATACGATGGAAAAGCTGTCGTATTTATATCGCTTTTTATGCTTCTGGCGTTGACTTCTTAGGCCCTAACTATACCATCTGGTGGAACAACGCCCTAGGGTAAAGCCCAGATTGCGCTGAACGTAGAGATGACCATAACTTTCACGCTGGTAGCAATTTTTCGTTTTATACGATGGAAAAACTGTTTTATTTATTTTGTATTTTATGCTTCAGGCGTTGACTTCTAAGGCCCTAACTATTCCATCTGGTGGAGCAACGCCCTAGAGTGCAGCCTAGGTTGCCCGGAACGTAGAAATGACCATAACTTTTACACTGGTAGCAATTATTCGTTTTATACAATGGAAAAACTGTTCTATTTATTTTGTATTTAATGCTTCGGGCGTTGTCTTCTAAGGCCCTAACTGTTTGATCTGGTGGAGCAACGCCCTGGAGTGAAGCCTAGGTTACCTGGAACGTAGAAATGACCATCACTTTCACACGGGTTGCAATTATTCCTGTTATAGGATGGAAAGACTGTTGTATTGTTATTGTACTTTATACTTCAGGCGTTGACATCTGAAGCCGTCGCTATTCGATGTGGTGGAAGAACGCCGTAGAGTGAAGCCTAGGTTGCCCGGAACGTAGAAGTGACCATTACTTTGACACTGTTTGCAATTATCCCTTTTATACGATGGAACAGCTGTTGTATTTATGTCGTATTTTATGCTTCAGCGTTGACTTCTAAGTACCTAACTATTCTATCTGGTGGAGCAACGCCCTAGAGTGAAGCCTAGGTTGCTCGGAATGTAGAAATGACCATAACTTTCACACTGATTGCAATTACTCGTTTTATACGATGGAAAAACTGTTGCATCTTTATCGTATTTTATGCTTCTGGCGTTGACTTCTTAGGCCGTAACTATTCGATCTGGTGGAGCAACGCCCTGGAGTGAAACCTGGGTTGACCGGAACGTAGAAATGACCACTACTATCACACTGGTTGCAAATTATTCCTGCTATACGATGGAAAAACTGTTGTATTTTTATTGCATTTTATAGTTCTGGCGTTCACTTCTTAGGCCCTAACTATTCGATCTGGTGGAACAACGGCCTAGGGTTAAGCCTAGGTTGCCCGGAACGTAGAAATGGCCATAACTTTCACACTGGTTGCAATTATTTGTTTTATACGATGGAAAAGCTGTTGTATTTATATCGTATTTTATGCTTCTGGCGTTGACTTCTTAGGCCCTAACTATTCCATCTGGTGGAACAACGCCCTAGAGTAAAGCCCAGGTTGCGCGGAACGTAGAAATGACCATAACTTTCACACTGGTAGCAATTATTCGTTTTATAAAATGGAAAAACTGTTCTATTTATATTGTATTTTATGCTTCTGGCGTTAACTTCTTAGGCCCTAACTATTCGATCTTGTGGAACAACGCCCTAGAGTGAAGCCTAGGTTGCCTGGAACGTAGAAATGAACATCACTTTCACACGGGTTGCAATTATTCCTGTTATAGGATGGAAAGACTGTTGTATTTTTATTGTATTTTATTCTTCTGGTGTTGACTTCTTAGGCCCTAACTATTCGATCTGGTGGAACAACGCCGTAGAGTGATACCTAGGTTGCCCGGAACGTACAAATGACCATAACTTTCACACGGTTTGCAATTTTTCCTTTTATACGATGAAACAGCTGTTGTATTTATGTCGTATTTTATGCTTCTGGCGTTGACTTCTAAGGACCTAACTATTCGATCTGGTGGAGCAACGCTCTAGAGTGAAGCCTAGGTTGCTCGGAATGTAGAAATGACCATAACTTTCACACTGATTGCAATTATTCGTTTTATACGATGGAAAAACTGTTGCATCTTTATCGTATTTTATGCTTCTGGCGTTGACTTCTTAGGCCGTAACTATTCGATCTGGTGGAGCAACGCCCTGGAGTGAAACCTGGGGTGCCCGGGACGTAGAAATGACCACTACTATCACACTGGTTGCAAATTATTCCTGCTGTACGATGGAAAAACTGTTGTATTTTTATTGCATTTTATGCTTCTGGCGTTCACTTCTTAGGCCCTAACTGTTTGATCTGGTGGAGCAACGCCCTAGAGTGAAGCCTAGGTTGCCTGGAACGTAGAAATGACCATAACTTTCACACTGGTATCAATTATTCGTTTTATACAATGGAAAAACTGTTCTATTTATTTTGTGTTTAATGCTTCTGGCGTTGACTTCTTAGGCCGTAACTATTTGATCTGGTGGAGCAACGCACTGGAGTGAAACCTGGGTTGCCCGGAACGTAGAAATGACCACTACTATCACACTGGTTGCAAATTATTCCTGCTATACGATGGAAAAACTGTTGTATTTTTATTGCATTTTATGCTTCAGGCGTTCACTTCTAAGGCCCTAACTATTCGATCTGGAGGAGCAGCGCCCTAGAGTGAAGCCTAGGCTGCTCGGAATGTAGAAATGACCATAACCTTCACACTGATTGCAATTATTCGTTTTATACGATGGAAAAGCTGTTGCATCTTTATCGTATTTTATGCTTCTGGCTTTGACTTCTTAGGCCGTAACTATTCGATCTGGTGGAGCAACGCCCTGGAGTGAAACCTGGGTTGCCCGGAACGTAGAAATGACAACTACTATCACACTGGTTGCAAATTATTCCCGCTGTACGATGGAAAAACTGTTGTATTTTTATTGCATTTTATGCTTCTGGCGTTGACTTCTTAGGCCCTAACTATTCGATCTTGAGGAACAACGCCCTAGAGTGAAGCCTAGGTTGCCTGGAACGTAGAAGTGACCATCACTTTCACAAGGGTTGCAATTATTCCTGTTATAGGATGGAAAGACTGTTGTATCTTTATTGTATTTTATTCTTCTGGTGTTGACTTCTTAGGTCCTAACTACTCGATCTGGTGGAAGAACGCCGTAGAGTGAAGCCTAGGTTGCCCGGAAAGTAGAAATGACCATTACTTTCACACTGTTTGCAATTATTCCTTTTATACGATGGAACAGCTGTTGTATTTATATCGTATTTTATGCTTCTGGCGTTGACTTCTAAGGACCTAACTATTCGATCTGGAGGAGCAACGCGCTAGAGTGAAGCCTAGGTTGCTCGGTATGTAGAAATGACCATAAGTTGCATACTGGTTGCAATTATTCGTTTTAAACGATGGAAAACCTGTTGTATTTATATTGTATTTTATGCTTCTGGCGTTGACTTCTAAGGCCCTAAATATTCGATCTGGTGGAGCAATGCCTCAGGGTTAAGTCTAGGATGCTCGAAACGCCGAAATGATCATTACTTTCACGCTTGTTGCAATTATTCCTGTCATACGATGAAAAGACTGTTGTATTTTTAATGTATTTTATGCTTCAGGCGTGGACTTCTGAGGCCGTAGCTATTCGATGTGGTGGAAGAACGCCATACAGTGAAGCCTAGGTTGCCCGGAACAATAGAAATGACCACTACTTTCACACTGTTTGCAATTATTCATTTAATACGATGGAAATGCTGTTGTATTTATATCGTATTTTATGCCTCGGGCGTTGACTTCTTAGGCCCTAAGATTTCGACCTGGTGGAGCAACGCCCGACAGTGAAGCCTAGGTTGCCCGGAACGTAGATATGACGATAACATTCACACAGGTTGCAATTATTCGTTTTATACGATGGAAAAGCTGTTGCATCTTTATCGTATTTTATGCTTCTGGCTATGACTTCTTAGGCCGTAACTATTCGATCTGGTGGAGCAACGCCCTGGAGTGAAACCTGGGGTGCCCGGGACGTAGAAATGACCACTACTATCACACTGGTTGCAAATTATTCCTGCTGTACGATGGAAAAACTGTTGTATTTTTATTGCATTTTATGCTTCTGGCGTTCACTTCTTAGGCCCTAACTGTTTGATCTGGTGGAGCATCGCCCTAGAGTGAAGCCTAGGTTGCCTGGAACGTAGAAATGACCATAACTTTCACACTGGTATCAATTATTCGTTTTATACAATGGAAAAACTGTTCTATTTATTTTGTGTTTAATGCTTCTGGCGTTGACTTCTTAGGCCGTAACTATTTGATCTGGTGGAGCAACGCCCTGGAGTGAAACCTGGGTTGCCCGGAACGTAGAAATGACCACTACTATCACACTGGTTGCAAATTATTCCTGCTATACGATGGAAAAACTGTTGTATTTTTATTGCATTTTATGCTTCAGGCGTTCACTTCTTAGGCCCTAACTATTCGATCTGGTGGAACAACGGCCTAGGGTGAAACCTAGGTTGCCCGGAACGTAGAAATGGCCATTACATTCACACTGGTTGCAATTATTCCTGTTATACGATGGAAAAACTGTTGTATTTTTATTGTATTCTATGCTTCTGGCGTTTAATTCTAAGTCGCTAGATATTTGATCAGGTGGAGCAACGACCTAGTGTGAAGCCTAGGTTGCCCGGAACGTAGAAATGACAATTACTTTCACACTGTTTGCTATTATTCATTTTGTACGATGGAAAAGCTGTTGTATTTATATTGTATTTTATGCCTCTCGCGTTGACTTCTAAGGCCGTAGCTATTCGATCTGGTGGAGCAACGCCCTAGAGTGAAGCCTAGGTTGGCCGGAATGTAGAAATGTCCATAACTTTCACACTGGTTGCAATTATTCGTTTTATACGATTGAACAGCTGTTGTATTTATATTGTATTTTATGCTTCTGGCGTTGACTTCTTAGGCCCTAACTATTCCCTATGGTGGATCAACGCCCTAGAGTGAAACCTACGTTGCCCGGAACGTTGAAATGACCATTACTTTCACACTGTTTGCAAATATACATTATATACGATGGAAAAGCTGTTGTATTTATATTGTAGTTTATGCTCCTGGCGTTGACTTCTTACGCCCTAACTATTTGATCTGGTAGAGCACCGCCCCAGAGTGGAGCATAGGTTGCCCGGAACGTAGAACATACCATTACCTTCACACTGTTTGCAATTATTCCTGTTATACGATGGAAAAGCTGTTGCATCTTCATTGTATTTTCTGCTTCTGGCGTTGACTTCTAAGGCCCTAACTATTCGATCAGGTGGAGCAACGCCCTACAGTGTAGCCTAGGTGGCTCGGAATGTAGAAATGACCATAACTTTCACTCTGGTTGCAATTATTCATTTTATACGATGGAAAAACTGTTGTACTTATATTGTATTTTATCCTTCTGGCGTTGAATTCTAAGCCCCTAGCTATTCGATCTGGTGGAGCAACGCCCTAGAGTGAAACCTAGGTTACCCGGAACGTAGAAATGACCAGTACTTTCATACTGTCTGCAGTTATTCCTGTTATACGATGGAAAAACTTTTGCATCTTTATAGTATTTTATGCTTCTGGCGTTGACTTCTAAGGCCCAAGCTATTCGGTCTGGTGGAGCAACGCCCTAGAGTGGAGCCTAGGTTGCCCGGTACGTAGAAGTGACCATTACTTTCACACTGTTTGCAAATATACATTATATACGATGGAAAATCTGTTGTATTTAAGTTGTATTTTATGCTTCTGGCGTTGACTTCTTAGGCCCTAACTATTTGATCTGGTGGAGCACCGCCCTAGAGTGAAGCCTATGTTGCCCGGAGCGTAGAAATGACCATAACTTCCACACTGGTTGCAATTATTCGTTTAATACGATGGAAAAGCTGTTGTATTTATATCGTATTTTATGCTTCTGGCGTTGACTTCTTAGGCCCTAACTATTCCATCTGGTGGAACAACGCCCTAGGGTAAAGCCCAGGTTGCGCGGAACGTAGAAATGACCATAACTTTCACACTGGTAGCAATTATTCGTTTTATACGATGGAAAAACTGTTTTATTTATTTCGTATTTTATGCTTAGGGCGTTGACTTCTGAGGCCCTAACTATTCGATCTGGTGGAGCAACGCCCTAGAGTGAAGCCTAGGTTGCCCGGAACGTAGAAATGACCATAACTTTCACACTGGTTGCTATCTTTCGTTTTTTACGATGGAAAGACTGTTATATTTATATTGTATTTTATGCTTCTGGCGTTGACATCTTAGGCCCTAACTATTCGATATGGTGGAGCAACGCCCTAGAGTGATGCCTAGGTTACCCGGAACGTAGAAATGGCCATTGCTTTCACACAGTTTTTGCAATTATTCATTGTATACGATGGAAAAACTGTTCTATTTATATTGTATTTTATTCTTGTGGCGTTGACTTCTAAGGCCCTAACTAATCGATGTGGTGGAGGAACGCCCTAGAGTGTAGCCTAGGTTGACTGGAACGTGGCAATAACCATCACTTTCACCCTGGTTGCAATCATTCCTGTTATACGATGGAAAAGCTTTTGTATCTTTATTGTATTTTATGCTTCTGGCGTTGACTTCTAAGTCTCTAGCTACTCGATTTGTTGGTGGAACGCGCTAGAGCGAAGCCTAGGTTGCCCGCAACGAAGAAATGGCCGTTACTTTTACACTGGTTGCAATTATTCGATTTATACGATGGAAAGACTGTTGTATTTTTATTGTACTTTATGCTTCGGGGGTTGACTTCTAAGGCCCTAATTATTCGATATGGTGGTGCCACGTCCTAGGGCGAAGCCTAGGTTGCCTGGAACGTAGAAATGACCATAACGATCATACTGGCTGCAATTATTCGTTTTATGCATTGGAAAAACTGTTGTATTTATATTGTATTTTATGCTTCTGGCGTTGACTTCTTAGGCCATAACTATTCGATCTGGTGGACCAACGCCCTAGAGTGAAGCCTAGGTTGCACAAAACGTAGAAATGACCATAACTTTCACACTGGTTGCAATTATTCGTTTTATACAATGGGAAAACTGTTGTATTTATATTGTATTTTATGGTTCTGGCGTTGCCTTCTTAGGCCCTAACAATTCGATATGGTGGAGCCACGCAATAGGCTGAAGCCTAGGTTGCCCCGAACGTAGAAATGACCATAACTTTCACACTGATTGCTATTATTCGTTTTATACGATGGAAAAACTGTTCTATTTATTTTGTATTTTATGCTTCGGGCGTTGACTTCTAAGGCCATAACTATTCGATCTGGTGGAGCAACACCCTAGAGTGAAGCCTAGGTTGCCCGGAGCGTAGAAATGATCATTAACTTCACAATGTTTGCAATTATTCCTGTCATACGATGGAATGACTGTTGTATTTTTATTGTATTTTTTGCCTCTGGCGTTGAATTCTAAGTCCATAGCTATTCGATCTGGTTGAGCAACGCCCTAGAGTGAAGCCTAGGTTGCCCGGAACGTAGAAATAACCATCACTTTCACACTGGTTGCAATTATTCCTGTTATACGATGGAAAAACTGTTGTATTTATATTGTATTTTATGCTTCTGGCGTTGACGCCTTAGGCCCTAACGATGCGATCTGATGGAGCAACGCCCTGGAGTGAAGCCTAGGTTGACCGGAGCGTAGAAATGACCATTACATTCACAGATATTGCAATTATTCATTCTATACGATGGAAAAGCTGTTGTATTTATATTGTATTTTATGCTTCTGGCGTTGACTTCCAAGGTCGTTGCTATTCGATCTGGTGGACCAACGCCCTAGAGTGAAGCCTAGGTTGCCCGGAACGTAGAAATGACCATAACCTTCACACTGGTTGCTATCATTCGTTTTATATGATGGAAAAACTGTTGTATTTATATTGTATTTTATCCTTGTGGCGTTGACTTCTAAGGCCATAACTATACGAACTGGTGGACCAACGCCCTAGAGTGAAGCCTAGGTTGCACGGAACGTAGAAATGACCATAACATTCACACTGGTTGCAATTATTCGTTTTATACAATGGAAAAACTGTTGTATTTATATTGTATTTTATGCTTCTGGCGTTGACTTCTTAGGCCATAGCTATTCGATCTGGTGGAGCAACGCCCCAGAGTGAAGCCTAGGTTGCACGGAACGTAGAAATGACCATAACTTACAGACTGGCCGCAATTATTCGTTTTATACGATGGAAAAACTGTTCTATTCATTTTGTATTTTTTGCTTCGGGCGTTGTCTTCTAAGGCCCTAACTCTTCGATCTGGTGGAGCAACGCCCTAGAGTGAAGCCTAGGTTCACTGGAGCGTAAAATGACCATTACCTTCACACTGTTTCCAATTATTCCTGTTATACGGTGGAAAAAGTGTTGTATTTTCATTGTACTTTATGCTTCGGGCGTTGACTTCTAAGGCCCTAACTATTCGATATGGTGGAGCCACATCCTAGGGTGAAGCCTAGGTTGCCCGGAACGTAGAAATGACCATCACTTTGACACTGGTTGCAATTACTCTTGTCATACGATGGAAAAACTGTTGTATTTTTATTGGATTCTATGCTTCGGGCGTTGACTTCTAAGGCCCTAACTATTCGATATGGTGGAGCCACATCCTAGGGTGAAGCCTAGGTTGCCTGGAACGTAGAAATGACCATAACTTTCACACTGGTTGCAATAATTCGTTTTATACAAAGGAAAAACTGTTCTATTTATTTTGTATTTCATGCCTCGGGCGTTGCCTTATGAGGCCCTAACTATTCGATATGGTGGAGCCACGTCCCAGGGTGAAGCCTAGGTGTCCCGGAACGTAGAAATGACCATAACGTTCATACTGGTTGGAATTATTCGTTCTATGCAATGGAAAAACTGTTCCATTAATATTGTATTTTATGTTTCTGGCGTTGTCTTCTTAGGCCATAACTATTCGATCTGGTTGAGCAACGCCCTAGATTGAAGCCTAGGTTGCACGGAACGTAGAAATGACCATAACTTTCACACTGGTTGCAATCATTCGTTTTATACGATGGAAAAACTGTTGAATTTATTTTGTATTTTATGCTTCTAGCGTTGACTTCTAAGGCCCTAAGTCTTCGATCTGGTGGAGCAATGCCCCAGAGTTAAGTCTAGGATGCCCGAAACGTCGAAATGGTCATTACTTTCACACTGGTTGTTATTATCCGTTTTACACCATGGAAAAACTGTTGTATTTATAATGTATTTTATGCTTGCGGCGTTGACTTCTTAGGCCATAGCTGCTCGATCTGGTGGAGCAACGCCCTAGTGTGAAGCCTAGGTGGCCCGGAACGTAGAAATGGCCATAACGTTCATACTGGTTGCAATTATTCGTTTTATACAATGGAAAATCTGTTCCATTTATATTGTATTTTATGCCTCTGGCGTTGACTTCTGAGGCCATAGCTGTTCTACCTGGTGGAGCAACGCTCTAGATTGAAACCTAGGTTGGATGGAACATAGAAATGACCATAACTTTCACACTGGCTGCAATTATTCGTTTTATACGATGGAAAGACTGTTCTATTTATTTTGTATTTTATGCTTCAGGCGTTGTCTTCTAAGGCCCTAACTCTTCGATCTGGTGGAGCAACGCCCTAGAGTGAAGCCTAGGTTGACCGGAGCGTAGAAATGACGATTACATTCAAACTGATTGCAATTATTCATTTTATACGATGGAAAAGCTGTTATACAGGGTGTAACAAAAATGTCGCAGTTCCTTAAAAGGGGTGATTTAGGGGGTGATTTGAAACAACTTTTTCCTTAGCGAAAATGTGAGATGAGGCTTCGTTAACGAGTTATTAACGAAAAACACCAGCCAATGAGAGCGCGAGTTTGCCGCCCGAGCGACCGCGGTAGCGTTGGGTACGCGCGCTAGATGCTTCAGTTGTACTCCGAACAAGAAAGTCGTCATGCATCGAAGAAAATAGCATTAGTATGAAAACTGAAAGCGACATAATAAATAACACCGAGTCCTTTTTTTGTTTATCACTTGAAGTGAATAATTACTTAAAATCGAGGAAAACTACGTGCAACGCAAAGATACGAATATGTAAATCTCTTATTCGCATAACGTATAAACGAAAAAGTAATACAACGAAAAATAAAGGAAGAAGAGAACAAACTTCACCTGTAGTTTGTAAACATGTGTCACTGGGTCACTGTACCGATCCTGGTCATCGACCGTCGAAATGGTTTATGCTAGGGCACGTGTTTAGGTAATTTATGGCTTTATTGCTTTGGTTTCGAAGGAGACATGATCTCGGAGTGTCCGAACAAAGAAGGTCTGAGGTGCTTAAACTACGTGGGGGGTACAAGGAGCTTCTTTGGAAAAATTCTACTCTGCCATAAACCATTCCAGAGGTCGATGACCAGTATCGGTACAGTGACCCAGTGACACAGATTTGCAAACTATAGATGAATTGCATTTAATTCATTAATGATTATTATTTTCTAAATCTAACGCAGACTACTTTCAACGTTTCTATCTTCAACGTTAATTCTCCAATTCTCCGTTCATTTCTTTTGTTGCATTGCTTTTTCGTTTATACGTTATGCAAATATTTTCACACTAATGCTATTTCCTTCGACGCATGTCGACTTTCTTGTTCGGAGTACAACCGTAGCGCCCAGCGCGTACCCAACGCTACCGCAGTCGCTCGGACGGCAAACTCGCGCTCTCATTGGCCGGTGTTTTTCATTAATAACTCGTTAACCAAGCCTCATCTTACATTTTCGCAAAGGAAAAAGTTGTTTCAAATCACCCCCTGAATCACCCCTTTTAAGGAACTGCGACATTTTTGTTACACCCTGTATTTATATTGTATTTTATGCTTCGGGCGTTGACTTCTAAGGCCCTAAATATTCGATATGGTGGAGCCACATCCTAGGGTGAAGCCTAGGTTTCCCCGAACGTAGAAATGACCATAACGTTCATACTGGTTGCAATTATTCGTTTTGTACAATGGAAAAACTGTTGTATTTATATTGTATTTTATGCTTCTGGCGTTGACTTCTTAGGCCATAACTATTCGATCTGGTGGACCAACGCCCTAGAGTGAAGCCTAGGTTGTACGGAGCGTTGAAATGACCATAACTTTCACACTGGTTGCAATACTTCGTTATATACAATGGAAAAACTGTTCTATTTATTTTGTATTTTATGCCTCGGGCGTTGCCTTATGAGGCCCTAACTATTCGATCTGTCGGAGCAACGCCCTGGAGTGAAGCCTAGGTGGCCCGGACCGTAGAAATGACCATAACTTTCACACTGGTTGCTATTATTCGATTTATACGATGGAAAATCTGTTGTATTTATATTGTATTTTATGCCTCCAGCGTTGACTTCTTAGGCCCTATCTATTCCTCTGGTGGAGCAACGCCCTCGAGTGAAGCCTAGGCTGCCGAAACGTAGAAATGACCTTCACTTTCACACTGGTTGCAATTATTCGTTTTATACGATGGAAAAACTGTTGAATTTATTTTGTATTTTATGCCTCGGGCGTTGCCTTATGAGGCCCTAACTATTCGATCTGTCGGAGCAACGCCCTGGAGTGAAGCCTAGGTGGCCCGGACCGTAGAAATGACCATAACTTTCACACTGGTTGCTATTATTCGATTTAAACGATGGAAAATCTGTTGTATTTATGTTGTATTTTATGCTTCTAGCGTTGACTTCTTAGGCCCTACCTATTCTTCTGGTGGAGCAACGCCCTCGAGTGAAGCCTAGGCTGTCCGAAACGTAGAAATGACCATCACTTACACACTGGTTGCAATTATTCGTTTTATACGATGGAAAAACTGTTGAATTTATATTGTATTTTATGGTTCTGGCGTCGACTTCATAGGCCCTAACTATTCGATATGGTGGAGCCACGTCCTGGAGTGAAGCCTATGTTGGCGGGAACGTAGAAACGACCATTACTTTCACACTGGTTGCAATTATTCCTGTTATAGGATGGAAAAACTGTTGTACTTTTATTGTATTTTATGTTTCGGGCGTTTACTTCTAAGGCCCTAACTATTCGATATGGTGGAGCCACGTCCTAGGGTGAAGCCTAGGTTGCCCGGTACGTAGAAATGACCATAACGTTCATACTCGTTGCAATTATTCGTTTTATACAATGGAAAAACTGTTGTATTTATATTGTATTCTATGCTTCTGGCGTTGACTTCTTAGGCCCTATATATTCGATCTGGTGGACCAGCGCCCTAGAGTGAAGCCTAGGTTGACCGGAGCGTAGAAATGACCATTACATTCAAACTGATTGCAGTTATTCATTTTATACGATGGAAAAGCTGTTATATTTATATTGTATTTTATGCTTCGGGCGTTGACTTCTAAGGCCCTAAATATTCGATATGGTGGAGCCACATCCTAGGGTGAAGCCTAGGTTTCCCGGAACGTAGAAATGACCATAACGTTCATACTGGTTGCAAGTATTCGTTTTGTACAATGGAAAAACTGTTGTATTTATATTGTATTTTATGCTTATGGCGTTGACTTCTTACGTCATAACTATTCGATGTGGTGGAACAACGCCCTAGAGTGAAGCCTAGGTTGTACGGAGCGTAGAAATGACCATAACTTTCACACTGGTTGCAATAATTCGTTTTATACAATGGAAAAACTGTTCTATTTATTTTGTATTTTATGCCTCGGGCGTTGCCTTATGAGGCCATAACTATTCGATCTGTCGGTGCAACGCCCTGGAGTGAAGCCTAGGTGGCCCGGACCGCAGAAATGACCATAACTTTCACACTGGTTGCTATTATTCGATTTATACGATGGAATATCTGTTGTATTTATATTGCATTTTATGCTTCTAGCGTTGACTTCTTAGGCCCTATCAATTCTTCTGGTGGAGCAACGCCCTCGAGTGAAGCCTAGGCTGCCCGAAACGTAGAAATGACCTTCACTTTCACACTGGTTGCAATTATTCGTTTTATACGATGGAAAAACCGTTGAATTTATTTTGTATTTTATGCTTCTGGCGTTGACTTCATAGGCCCTAACTATTCGATATGGTGGAGCCACGTCCCAGGGTGAAGCCTAGGTGTCCCGGAACGTAGAAATGACCATAACGTTCATACTGGTTGGAATTATTCGTTCTATGCAATGGAAAAACTGTTCCATTAATATTGTATTTTATGCTTCTGGCGTTGTCTTCTTAGGCCATAACTATTCGATCTGGTTGAGCAACGCCCTAGATTGAAGCCTAGGTTGCACGGAACGTAGAAATGACCATAACCTTCACACTGTCTGCAATTATTCGTTTTATACGGTGGAAAGACTGTTCCATTTATTTTGTATTTTATGCTTCGGGCGTTGTCTTCTAAGGCCCTAGCTCTTCGATCTGGTGGAGCAACGCCCTAGAGTGAAGCCTAGGTTGACCGGAGCGTAGAAATGACCATTACATTCACACTGATTGCAATTATTCATTTTATACGATGGAAAAGCTGTTGTATTTACATTGTATTTTATGCTTCTGGCGTTGACTTCTAAGGTCGTAGCTATTCGATCTGGTGGACCAACGCCCTAGGGTGAAGCCTAGGTTGCCCGGAACGTAGAAATGACCATAACTTTCACACTGGTTGCAATAATTCGTTTTATACAATGGAAAAACTGTTATATTTATATTGTATTTTATGCTTCTAGCGTTGACTTCTTAGGCCCTATCTATGCTTCTGGTGGAGCATCGCCCTCGAGTGAAGCCTAGGCTGCCCGAAACGTAGAAATGACCTTCACTTTCACACTGGTTGCAATTATTCGTTTTATACGATGGAAAAACTGTTGAATTTATTTTGTATTTTATGCTTCTGGCGTTGACTTCATAGATCCTAACTAGTCGATATGGTGGAGCAACGCCCTGGATTGAAGCCTAGGTGGCCCGGAACGTAGAAATGACCATAACGTTCATACTGGTTGGAATTATTCGTTCTATGCAATGGAAAAACTGTTCCATTAATATTGTATTTTATGCTTCTGGCGTTGTCTTCTTAGGCCATAACTATTCGATCTGGTGGAGCAACGCCCTAGATTGAAGCCTAGGTTGCACGGAACGTAGAAATGACCATAACTATCACACTGTCTGCAATTATTCGTTTTATACGATGGAAAGACTGTTCTATTTATTTTGTATTTTATGCTTCGGGCGTTGTCTTCTAAGGCCCTAGCTCTTCGATCTGGTGGAGCAACGCCCTAGAGTGAAGCCTAGGTTGCCCGGAGCGTAGAAATGATCATTACCTTCACAACGTTTGCAATTATTCCTGTCATACGATGGAATGACTGTTGTATTTTTATTGTATTTTTTGCCTCTGGCGTTGAATTCTAAGTCCATAGCCATTCGATCTCGTGGACCAACGCCCTAGAGCGAAGCCAAGGTTGCACGGAACGTAGAAATGACCATCACTTTCACGCTGTTTGCCATTATTCATTTTATACAATGGAAAAACTCTTGTATTTATATTGTATTTTAGTCTTCTGGCGTTGACTTCTAAGGCCCTACCCGTTCGATCTGGTGGAGCGAAGCTCTACAGTGAAGCCTAGGTTGTCCGGAACGTAGATATGGCAATAAGTTTCACACTGGTTGCTGTTATTAGTTTTACACGATGGAAAGACTGCTGCATTTATTTTGTATTTTATGCTTCTGGCGCTGACTTCTTAGGCCATAACTATTCGATCTGGAGGAGCAACGCCCCAGAGTGAAGCCTAGGTTGCCCGGAACGTAGAAATGACCATTACCTTCACAGTTGATGCAATTATTCATTTTATACGATGGAGAAGTTGTTGTATTTATATTGTATTTTATGCTTCTGGCTTTGACTTCTAACTCCGTATCTATTCGATCTGGTGGAACAACGCCCTAGAGTGGAGCCTAGGCTGCCCGAAACGTAGAAATGACCATCACTTTCACACTGGTTGCAATTATTCGTTTTATACGATGGAAAATCTGTTGTATTTATATTGTATTTTATGCTTCTAGCGTTGACTTCTTAGGCCCTATCTATTCTTCTGGTGGAGCAACGCCCTAGAGTGAAGCCTAGGCTGCCCGAAACGTAGAAATGACCATCACTTTCACACTGGTTGCAATTATTCGTTTTATACAATGGAAAAACTGTTGTATTTATATTGTATTTTATGCTTCTGGCGCTGACTTGTTAGGCCCTAACAAATCGACCTGGCGGAGCCACGTAATAGGCTGAAGCCTAGGTCGACCGGGACGTAGAAATGACCATAACTTTCACACTGTCTGCAATTATTCGTTTTATACGATGGAAAGACTGTTCTATTTATTTTGTATTTTATGCTTCGGGCGTTGTCTTCTAAGGCCCTAGCTCTTCGATCTGGTGGAGCAACGCCCTAGAGTGAAGCCTAGGTTGACCGGAGCGTAGAAATGACCATTACATTCACACTGATTGCAATTATTAATTTTATACGATGGAAAAGCTGTTGTATTTACATTGTATTTTATGCTTCCGGCGTCGACTTCTAAGGTCGTAGCTATTCGATCTGGTGGACCAACGCCCTAGAGTGAAGCCTAGGTTGCCCGGAACGTAGAAATGACCATTACCTTCACACTGGTTGCATTTATTCCTGTTACACGATGGACAAACTGTTGTATTTATATTGTATTTTATGCTTCTTGCGTTGACTTCTAAGGCCCTAACAATTCGAACTAGTGGAGCAACGCCATAGAGTGATGCCTAGGTAGCTCGGAACGTAGAAATGACCATCCATTTCACACTGGTTGCAATTACTCCTGTTATACGATGGAAAAACTGTTGTATCTTTATTGTATTTTATGCTTCGGGCGCTTACTTCTTAGGATCTAACAATTAGATATGGTGGAGCCACGTACTAGGCTGAAGCCTAGGTTGCCCGGCACGTAGAAATGACCATAACTTTCACACTGATTGCTATTATTCGTTTTATACGATGGAAAAACTGTTCTATTTATTTTGTATTTTATGCTTCGGGCGTTGACTTCTAAGGCCACAACTATTCGATCTGGTGGAGCAACACCCTAGAGTGAAGCCTAGGTTGCCCGGAGCGTAGAAATGATCATTACCTTCACAATGTTTACAATTATTCCTGTCATACGATGGAATGACTGTTGTATTTTTATTGTATTTTTTGCCTCTGGCGTTGAATTCTAAGTCCATAGCCATTCGATCTCGTGGACCAACGCCCTAGAGCGAAGCCAAGGTTGCACGGAACGTAGAAATGACCATCACTTTCACGCTGTTTGCAATTATTCATTTTATACAATGGAAAAACTCTTGTATTTATATTGTATTTTATTCTTCTGGCGTTGACTTCTAAGGCCCTACCCATTCGATCTGGTGGAGCGAAGCTCTACAGTGAAGCCTAGGTTGCCCGGAACGTAGATATGGCAATAAGTTTCACACTGGTTGCTGTTATTAGTTTTACACGATGGAAAGACTGTTGCATTTATATTGTATTTTATGCTTCTGGCGCTGACTTCTTAGGCCATAACTATTCGATCTGGAGGAGCAACGCCCCAGAGTGAAGCCTAGGTTGCCCTGAACGTAGAAATGACCATTACCTTCACAGTTGATGCAATTATTCATTTTATACGATGGAGAAGTTGTTGTATTTATATTGTATTTTATGCTTCTGGCTTTGACTTCTACCTCCGTATCTATTCGATCTGGTGGAACAACGCCCTAGAGTGGAGCCTAGGTTGCACGGAAGGTAGAAGTAACCATTACTTTCACGCTGCCTGCAATTATTCCTGTTATACGATGGAAAAACTGTTGTATTTTTATTGTATTTTATGCTTCTGGCGTTGACTTTTTAGGCCCTAACTATTCGATCTGGTGTGGCAACGCCTTAGAGTGAAGCCTAGGTTGCCCGGAGCGTAGAAAAGACCATTACCTTCACACTGGTTGCAATTATTCGTTTGATACGATCGAAAAACTGTTGTATATACATTGTATTTTATGATTCTGGCGTTGACGTCTTAGGCCCTAACTATTCGATCTGGTGGAACAACGACCTAGATTGAAGCCTAGGTTGCCCGGAACGTGGAAACGACTATCACATTCACATTGGTTGGAATTATTCCAGTTATACGATGGAAAAACTGCTGTATTTAAATTGTATTTTATGCTTCGTGCGTTGACATCTAAGGCACTAACTATTCGATCTTGTGGAGCAACACCCTAGAGTGGAGCCTAGGTTGCACGGAACGTAGAAATGACCATTACTTTCACACTGGTTGCAATTATTCGTTTTATACAATGGAAAAACTGTTCTATTTATTCTGTATTTTATGCCTCGGGCGTTGCCTTATGAGGCCCTAACTATTCGATCTGTCGGAGCAACGCCCTGGAGTTGAGCCTAGGTTGCACGGAAGATAGAAGTGACCATTACTTTCAACCTGCTTGGAATTATTCCCGTTATACTATAAAAAACTGTTGTATTTTTATTGTATTGTATGCCTCTGGCGTTGACTTCTAAGTCCCTAACTATTCGATCTGGAGGAGCAACGCCCTAGAGTGAAGCCTCTGTTGCCCGGATAGTAGAAATGACCATTACCTTCACACTGGTTGCAATTATTAATGTTATACGATGGACAAACTGTTGTATTTATATTGTATTTTATGCTTCTTGCATTGACTTCTAAGGCCCTAACAATTGGATCTGGTGGAGCAACGCCATAGTGTGATGCCTAGGTTGCTCGGAACGTAGAAATGACCATCCATTTCACACTGGTTGCAATTACTCCTGTTATACGATGGAAACACTGTGTATCTTTATTGTATTTTATGCTTCGAGCTTTGACTTCTAAGGCCCTAACTATTCGATGTGTTGGAGCAACGCACTAGAGTGACGCCTAGGTTGCCCGGAACGTAGAAGTGGCCATAACTTTCACACTGGTTGCAATTATTCGTTCTAGACGTTGGAAAGACTGTTGTACTTGTTTTGTATTTTCTACTTCTGGCGTTGACTTCTAAGGCCCTAACAATTCGATCTGGTGGAACAACGCCATAGAGTGAAGCGTAGGTTGCCCGGAACGTAGAAATGACCATCCCTTTCACACTGGTTGCAATTACTCCTGTTATACGATGGAAAAACTGTTGTATCTTTATTGTATTTTATGCTTCGGGCGTTGACATCTAAGGCCCTAACTATTCGATCTTTTGGAGCAACGCACTAGAGTGAAGCCTAGGTTACCCGGACCGTAGAAATGGCCATTGCTTTCACACTGGATGCAATTATTCGTTCTATGCGATGGAAAAACTGTTGTATTTAAATTGTATTTTTTGCTTCTGGCGTTGGCTTCTAAGGCCGTAGCTATTCGATGTGGTGGAGCAACGCCCTATAGTGAAGCCTAGATTGCCCGGAACGTAGAAATGACCATAACATTCACACTGGTTGCTATTATTCGTTTTATACGATGGAAAAACTGTTCTATTTATTTTGTATTTTATGCTTCTGGCGCTGACTCCCTTAGGCCATAGCTATGCGATCTGATGGAGCAACGCCCTGGAGTCGAGCCTAGGTTGACTGGAGCGTAGAAATGACCATTACAATCACTGAGATTGCAATTATTCATTTTATACGATGGAAAAGCTGTTGTATTTATATTGTATTTTATGCTTCTGGCGTTGACTTATAAGGTCCTAGGTACTCTATCTCGTTGGGCAACGTCCAAGAGTGAAGCGTATGTTGCCCGAACCGTAGAAATGACCAATACTTTCACACTGGTTGCAATTATTCTTTTTATACGATGGAAAAACTGTTGTACTTTTATTGTATTTTATGCGTCTGGAGTTGTTTTCTAAGGCCGCAACTATTCGACCTGGTGGTGCAACATCCTAGAGTGAATCCTAGGTTGCCCGGAGCGTAGAAATGACCATCACTTTCACACTGGCTGCAATTATTCCTGTTATACGATGTCAAAACTGTTGCATATATATTGTATTTTATGCTTCTGGCGATGACTTCTAAGGCCGTAGCAACTCGATGTGGTGGAGCAACGCCCGAGAGTGAAGCCTAGGTTGCCCGGAACGTAGAAATGACCATAACTTTCATACTGGTTGCAATTATTCGTTTTATACAATGGAAAAACTGTTCTATTTATTTAATATTTTATGCTGCTGGCGTTGATTTCTTACGCCCTAACTATTGGATCTGGTGGACTAACGCCGTAGAGTTAAGCCTAGGTTGGCAGGAACTTAGAAATGAACATCGCTTTCACACTGGGTGCAATTATTCCTGTTATACGATGGAAAAACTGTTGTATTTATATTGTATTTTATGCTTCTGGCGTTGTCTTTTAAGGCCCTAACTATTCGATCTAGTGGAGGAACGCCCTAGGGTGAAGCCCAGATTGCCCGGCCTTAGAAGTCAACGCGCGAAACATAAAACACAAAATAAACAGAACAGTTTTTCCGTTGTATAAATCGAATAATTGATACCAGTGTGAAAGTTATGGTCATTTCTACGTTCCGGGCAACCTAGGCTTCACCCTAGTGCGTTCTTCCACCAGATCGAATAGTTAAGGCCTAGGAAGTGAACGCCAGAAGCATAAAATGCAATATAAATACAACAGTTTTTCCATCGTATAAAACGGATAGTTGCATCCAGTATGAAAGTAATGGTGATTTCTACTTCCCGGGCAACCTAGGATTCACCCTAGGGCGTTGCTCCACCAGATCGAATAGTTAGGGCCCAAGAAGTCAACGCCAGAAGCATAAAATACAATATAAATGCAACAGCTTTTCCATCGCATAAAATGAATAATTGCAAAGAGTGTGAAAGTAATGGTCATTTCTACGTTCCGGGCAACCTAGATTTCACTCTAGGGCGTTGCTCCACCAGATCGAATAGTTAGTGCGTTAGAAGTCAACGTCAGAAGCATAAAATACAGTATAAATACAACAGCTTTTCCATCGCATAAAACGAGTAATTGCAACCAGTATGAAAGTTATGGACATTTCTACTTTCCGGGCAACCTAGGCTACACCCTAGGACGATGCTCCACCAGATCGAATAGTTAGGGCCTAAGAAGTGCACGCCAGAAGCATAAAATACAATATAAATACAACAGTTTTTCCGTCGTATAAAACGAATAATTGCAACCAGTGTGAAAGTTATGGTCATTTCTACGTTCCGGGCAACCTAGGCTTCACTCTAGGGCGTTGCCCCTACAGATCGAATACTTAGTGCCTTAGAAGTCAACGTCAGAAGCATAAAATACAATATAAATACAACAGTTTGTCCATCGTATAACAGGAATAATTGCAACCAGTTTGAAAGTTATGGTCATTTCAACTTTCCGGGCAATCTAGGCTTCACCCTAGGGCGTTGTTCCACCCGATCGAATAGTTAGGGCCTAAGAAGTGAACGCCAGAAGCATAAAATACAATATAAATACAACAGTTTTTCCATCGTATAAAACGAATAATTGCAACCAGTGTGAAAGTTATGGTCATTTCTACGTTCCGGGCAACCTAGGCTTCACTCTAGGGCGTTGCTCCACCATATCGAATACTTAGTGCCTCAGAAGTCAACGCCAGAAGCATAAAATACAATATAAATACAACAGTTTTTCCATCGTATAACAGGAATAATTGCAACCAGTTTGAAAGTTATTGTCGTTTCTACTTTCCGGGCGACCTAGGCTTCACCCTAGGGCGTTGTTCCACCCGATCGAATAGTTAGGGCCTAAGAAGTCAGCGCCAGAATCATAAAATACAATATAAATATAACAGTTTTTCCATCGAATAAAACGAATAATAGCCACCAGTGTGAAGGTTATGGTCATTTCTATGTTCCGGGCAACCTAAGCTTCACTCTAGGGCGTCGCTCCACCAGATCGAACAGTTAGTGCCTTAGAAGTCAACGCCAGAAGCATAAAATACAATATAAATACAACAGTTTTTCCATCTTATAAAACGAATAATTGCAACCAGTACGAAAGTCATGGTCATTTCTACGTTCAGGGAAACCAAGGCTTCACTCTAGGGCGTTGCTCCAACAGATCGAATAGTTATGGTCTCAGAAGTCAACGGCAGAAGCATAAAATGCAGTATAAATACAACAGTTTTTCCATCGCATAAAACGAATAATTGCAACCACTATGAAAGTTATGGTCATTTCTACGTTCCGGGCAACCTAGGTTTCACTCTAGGGCGTTGCTACACCAGATCGAGTAGTTAGTGCGTCAGAAGTCAACGTCAGAAGCATAAAATACAGTATAAATGCAACAGTTTTTCCATCGTATAAAACGAATAATTGCAACCAGCATGAAAGTTATGGACATTTCTACTTTCCGTTCAACCTAGGCTTCGCCGTAGGGCGATGCTCCACCAGATCGAATTGTTAGGGCCTTAGAAGTCAACGGGCGAAACATAAAACACAAAATAAATAGAACAGTTTTTCCATCGTATAAATCGAATAATTGCTACCAGTGTGAAAGTTATGGTCATTTCTACGTTCCGGGCAACCTAGGCTTCACTCTAGGGCGTTGCTCCACCAGATCGAGTAGTTAGTGCCTTAGAAGTCAACGCCCGAAACATAAAAAACAAAATTAATAGAACAGTTTTTCCATTGTATAAATCGAATAATTGCTACAACTGTGAAAGTTATGGTCATCTCTACGTTCCGGGAAACCTAGGCTTCACCCTAGGGCGATGTTCCACCAGATCGAATAGTTAGGGCCTAAGAAGTGAGCGCAAGAAGCATAAAATACAATATAAATACAACAGCTTTTCCATCGTATGAAACGTATAATTGCAACGAGTATGAAAGTTATGGTCAATTCTACTTTCCGGGCACCCTAGGCTTCACTCTAGGGCGTTGCTCCACCATATCGAATACTTAGTGCCTTAGAAGTCAACGTCAGAAGCATAAAATAAAATATACATACAACAGTTTTTCCATCGTATAAAACGAATAATTGCAACCAGTGTGAAAGTTATGGTCATTTCTACGTTCCGGGCACCCTAGACTTCACTCTAGGGCGTTGCTCCACCATATCGAATACTTAGTGCCTCAGAAGTCAACGCCAGAAGCATAAAATACAATATAAATACAACAGTTTTTCCATCGTATAACAGGAATAATTGCAACCAATTTGAAAGTTATTGTCATTTCTACTTTCCGGGCAACCTAGGCTTCACCCTAGGGCGTTGTTCCACCCGATCGAATAGTTAGGGCCTAAGAAGTCAGCGCCAGAATCATAAAATACAATATAAATATAACAGCTTTTCCATCGAATAAAACGAATAATAGCCACCAGTGTGAAGGTTATGGTCATTTCTATGTTCCGGGCAACCTAAGCTTCACTCTAGGGCGTTGCTCCACCAGATCGAACAGTTAGTGCCTTAGAAGTCAACGCCAGAAGCATAAAATACAATATAAATACAACAGTTTTTCCATCGTATAAAACGAATAATTGCAACCAGTGTGAAAGTTATGGTCATTTCTACGTTCCGGGAAACCAAGACTTCACTCTAGGGCGTTGCTCCAACAGATCGAATAGTTAGGGTCTCAGAAGTCAACGCCAGAAGCATAAAATGCAATATAAATACAACAGTTTTTCCATCGTATAAAATGAATAATTGCAAAGAGTGTGAAAGTAATGGTCATGTCTACGTTCCGGGCAATGTAGGCTTCACTATAGGGCGTTGCTCCAACAGATCGAATAGTTAGGGCCCAAGAAGTCAACGCCAGAAGCATAAAATACAATAAAAATACAACAGCTTTTCCATCGTATAAAATGAATAATTGCAAAGAGTGTGAAAGTAATGGTCATTTCTACGTTCCGGGCAATGTAGGCTTCACTCTGGGGCGTTGCTCCAACAGATCGAATAGTTGGTGCCTTAGAAGTCAACGTCAGAAGCATAAAATACAATATAAACACAACAGTTTTTCCATCGTATAAAACGGATAATTGCAACCAGTATGAAAGTCATGGTCATTTCTGCGTTCCGGGAAACCAAGGCTTCACTCTAGGGCGTTGCTCCAACAGATCGGATAGTTGGGGCCTCAGAAGTCAACGCCAGAAGCATAAAATACGATATAAATACAACAGTTTTTCCATCCTATAAAACGAATAATTGCAACCACTATGAAAGTTATGGTCATTTCTACTATCCGGGCAACCAAGGCTTCACCCTAGGGCGTTGCTCCACCAGACCGAATAGTTAGGGCCTAAGAAGTCAACACCAGAAGCATAAAATACAATATAAATGCAACAGCTTTTCCATCGTATAAAATGACAAATTGCAAAAAGTGTGAAAGTAATGGTCATTTCTACGTTCCGGGCAACCTAGATTTCACTCTAGGGCGCTGCTCCACCAGATCGAATAGTTAGTGCGTTAGAAGTCAACGTCAGAAGCATAAAATACAGTATAAATACAACAGTTTTTCCATCGTATAAAACGAATAATTGCAACCAGTATGAAAGTTATGGACATTTCTACTTTCCGGCAACCTAGGCTTCACCCTAGGGCGATGCTGCGCCAGATCGAATTGTTAGGGCCTTAGAAGTCAACGGGCGAAACATAAAACACAAAATAAATAGAACAGTTTTTCCATCGTATAAAACGAATAATTGCAACCAGTGTGAAAGTTCTGGTCATTTCTACTATCCGGGCAACGAAGGCTTCACCCTAGGGCCTTGCTCCACCAGATCGAATAGTTAGGGCCTTAGAAGTCAACGCCAGAAGCATAAGGTACAATATAAATACAACAGCTTTTCCATCGTATAACAGGAACAATACCAACCAGTGTAAAAGATATGGTCACTTCTACGTTCCGGGCAACCTAGGCGTCACTCTAAGGCGTTGCTCCACCAGATCGAACAGTTAGTGCCTTAGAAGTCAACGCCAGAAGCATAAAATACAATATAAATACAACAGTTTTTCCATCGTATAAAACGAATAATTGCAACCAGTGTGAAAGTTATGGTCATTTCTACGTTCCGGGAAACCAAGACTTCACTCTAGGGCGTTGCTCCAACAGATCGAATAGTTAGGGTCTCAGAAGTCAACGCCAGAAGCATAAAATGCAATATAAATACAACAGTTTTTCCATCGTATAAAATGAATAATTGCAAAGAGTGTGAAAGTAATGGTCATGTCTACGTTCCGGGCAATGTAGGCTTCACTATAGGGCGTTGCTCCAACAGATCGAATAGTTAGGGCCCAAGAAGTCAACGCCAGAAGCATAAAATACAATAAAAATACAACAGCTTTTCCATCGTATAAAATGAATAATTGCAAAGAGTGTGAAAGTAATGGTCATTTCTACGTTCCGGGCAATGTAGGCTTCACTCTGGGGCGTTGCTCCAACAGATCGAATAGTTGGTGCCTTAGAAGTCAACGTCAGAAGCATAAAATACAATATAAACACAACAGTTTTTCCATCGTATAAAACGGATAATTGCAACCAGTATGAAAGTCATGGTCATTTCTGCGTTCCGGGAAACCAAGGCTTCACTCTAGGGCGTTGCTCCAACAGATCGGATAGTTGGGGCCTCAGAAGTCAACGCCAGAAGCATAAAATACGATATAAATACAACAGTTTTTCCATCCTATAAAACGAATAATTGCAACCACTATGAAAGTTATGGTCATTTCTACTATCCGGGCAACCAAGGCTTCACCCTAGGGCGTTGCTCCACCAGACCGAATAGTTAGGGCCTTAGAAGTCAATGCCAGAAGCATAAGGTACAATATAAATACAACAGCTTTTCCATCGTATAACAGGAACAATAGCAACCAGTGTGAAAGATATGGTCATTTCTACGTTCCGGGCAACCTAGGCGTCACTCTAAGGCGTTGCTCCACCAGATCGAATAGTTAGGGCCTAAGAAGTCAACGCCAGAAGCATAAAATACAATATAAATGCAACAGCTTTTCCATCGTATAAAATGACAAATTGCAAAGAGTGTGAAAGTAATGGTCATTTCTACGTTCCGGGCAACATAGATTTCACTCTAGGGCGCTGCTCCACCAGATCGAATAGTTAGTGCGTTAGAAGTCAACGTCAGAAGCATAAAATACAGTATAAATACAACGGTTTTTCCATCGTATAAAACGAATAATTGCAACCAGTATGAAAGTTATGGCCATTTCTACGTTTCGGGCAACCTAGACTTCACACTAGGGCGTTGTTCCACCCGATCGAATAGTTAGGGCCTAAGAAGTGAACGCCAGAAGCATAAAATACAATATAAATACAACAGTTTTTCCGTCCTATAAAACGAATAATTGCAACCACTATGAAAGTTATGGACATTTCTACTATCCGGGCAACCAAGGCTTCACCCTTGGGCGTTGCTCCAACAGATCGAATAGTTAGGGCCTAAGAAGTCAACACCAGAAGCATAAAATACAATATAAATGCAACAGCTTTTCCATCGTATAAAATGACAAATTGCAAAAAGTGTGAAAGTAATGGTCATTTCTACGTTCCGGGCAACCTAGATTTCACTCTAGGGCGCTGCTCCACCAGATCGAATAGTTAGTGCGTTAGAAGTCAACGTCAGAAGCATAAAATACAGTATAAATACAACAGTTTTTCCATCGTATAAAACGAATAATTGCAACCAGTATGAAAGTTATGGACATTTCTACTTTCCGGCAACCTAGGCTTCACCCTAGGGCGATGCTGCGCCAGATCGAATTGTTAGGGCCTTAGAAGTCAACGGGCGAAACATAAAACACAAAATAAATAGAACAGTTTTTCCATCGTATAAAACGAATAATTGCAACCAGTGTGAAAGTTCTGGTCATTTCTACTATCCGGGCAACGGAGGCTTCACCCTAGGGCGTTGCTCCACCAGATCGAATAGTTAGGGCCTGAGAAGTCAACGCGCGGAACATAAAACACAAAATAAATAGAACAGTTTTTCCATTGTATAAATCGAATAACTGCAACCAGTGCGATGGTTATGGACACTTCTACGTTCCGGGCAACCTAGGCTTCACTCTAGGGTGTTGCCACACCAGATGGAATTGCTAGGGACTTAGAATCCAATGCCAGAAGCATAAAATGCGATATAAATTTTACAAGTTTTCCATCGTATAAAAGGTATAATAGCAATCAGTGTGAAAGTTATGGTCATTTCAACGTTCCGGGAAACCTAGGCTTCACACTAGGACGTTGCTCCTCCAGATCAAGTAGTTAGGGCCTAAGAAGTCAACGCCAGAAGCATAAATTACAATATAAGTACAACCGTTTTTCCATCGTATGTAATGTATATTTACAAACAGTGTGTAAGTAATGGTCATTTCTACGTTCCAGGCAACCTAGGCTTCACGCTAGGGTGTTGCTCCACCAGATGGAATAGCTAGGGACTTAGAATTCAATGCCTTAAGCATAATATGCAATATAAATATAACAGCTTTTCCATCGTATAAAACGAATAATAGCAACCAGTGTGAAAGTTACGGTCATTTCTACTTCCCGGGCAACCTATGCTTCACTCTAGGGCGCTGCTCCACCAGATCGAATAGTTAGGGCCTTAGAAGTCAACGCCCGAAGCATAAAATGCAAAATACATAGATCAGTTTTTCCATTGTATAAAACGAATAACTGCAACCAGTGTGAAAGTACTGGTCATTTCTGCGTTCCGGGCAACCTAGGCTTCACCCTAGGGCGCTGTTCCACCAGATGGAATAGTTAGGGCCTAAGAAGTCAACGCCAGAAGCATAAAATACGATATAAATACAACAGCTTTTCCATCGTATAAAACGAATAATGGTAACCAGTGTGAAAGTTATGGTCATTTCTACGTTCCTGGCAACCTAGGCTTCACCCTAGGGCGTTGTTCCACCAGATGGAATAGTTAGGGCCTAAGAAGTCAACGCCAGAAGCATAAAATACGATATAATTTCAACAGCTTTTCCATCGTATAAAACGAATTATGGTAACCAGTGTGAAAGTTGTGGTCATTTCTACGTTCCGGTCAACCTAGGCTTCAGTCTAGGACGTTGCCCCACCAGATGGAATAGTTAGGGCCTTAGAAGTCAACGGGCGAAACATAAAACACAAAATAAATAGAACAGTTTTTCCATCGTATAAATCGAATAATTGCTACCAGTGTGAAAGTTATGGTCATTTCTACGTTCCGGGCAACCTAGGCTTCACTCTAGGGCGTTGCTCCACCAGATCGAGTAGTTAGTGCCTTAGAAGTCAACGCCCGAAACATAAAAAACAAAATTAATAGAACAGTTTTTCCATTGTATAAATCGAATAATTGCTACAACTGTGAAAGTTATGGTCATCTCTACGTTCCGGGAAACCTAGGCTTCACCCTAGGGCGATGTTCCACCAGATCGAATAGTTAGGGCCTAAGAAGTGAGCGCAAGAAGCATAAAATACAATATAAATACAACAGCTTTTCCATCGTATGAAACGTATAATTGCAACGAGTATGAAAGTTATGGTCAATTCTACTTTCCGGGCACCCTAGGCTTCACTCTAGGGCGTTGCTCCACCATATCGAATACTTAGTGCCTTAGAAGTCAACGTCAGAAGCATAAAATAAAATATACATACAACAGTTTTTCCATCGTATAAAACGAATAATTGCAACCAGTGTGAAAGTTATGGTCATTTCTACGTTCCGGGCACCCTAGACTTCACTCTAGGGCGTTGCTCCACCATATCGAATACTTAGTGCCTCAGAAGTCAACGCCAGAAGCATAAAATACAATATAAATACAACAGTTTTTCCATCGTATAACAGGAATAATTGCAACCAATTTGAAAGTTATTGTCATTTCTACTTTCCGGGCAACCTAGGCTTCACCCTAGGGCGTTGTTCCACCCGATCGAATAGTTAGGGCCTAAGAAGTCAGCGCCAGAATCATAAAATACAATATAAATATAACAGCTTTTCCATCGAATAAAACGAATAATAGCCACCAGTGTGAAGGTTATGGTCATTTCTATGTTCCGGGCAACCTAAGCTTCACTCTAGGGCGTTGCTCCACCAGATCGAACAGTTAGTGCCTTAGAAGTCAACGCCAGAAGCATAAAATACAATATAAATACAACAGTTTTTCCATCGTATAAAACGAATAATTGCAACCAGTGTGAAAGTTATGGTCATTTCTACGTTCCGGGAAACCAAGACTTCACTCTAGGGCGTTGCTCCAACAGATCGAATAGTTAGGGTCTCAGAAGTCAACGCCAGAAGCATAAAATGCAATATAAATACAACAGTTTTTCCATCGTATAAAATGAATAATTGCAAAGAGTGTGAAAGTAATGGTCATGTCTACGTTCCGGGCAATGTAGGCTTCACTATAGGGCGTTGCTCCAACAGATCGAATAGTTAGGGCCCAAGAAGTCAACGCCAGAAGCATAAAATACAATAAAAATACAACAGCTTTTCCATCGTATAAAATGAATAATTGCAAAGAGTGTGAAAGTAATGGTCATTTCTACGTTCCGGGCAATGTAGGCTTCACTCTGGGGCGTTGCTCCAACAGATCGAATAGTTGGTGCCTTAGAAGTCAACGTCAGAAGCATAAAATACAATATAAACACAACAGTTTTTCCATCGTATAAAACGGATAATTGCAACCAGTATGAAAGTCATGGTCATTTCTGCGTTCCGGGAAACCAAGGCTTCACTCTAGGGCGTTGCTCCAACAGATCGGATAGTTGGGGCCTCAGAAGTCAACGCCAGAAGCATAAAATACGATATAAATACAACAGTTTTTCCATCCTATAAAACGAATAATTGCAACCACTATGAAAGTTATGGTCATTTCTACTATCCGGGCAACCAAGGCTTCACCCTAGGGCGTTGCTCCACCAGACCGAATAGTTAGGGCCTAAGAAGTCAACACCAGAAGCATAAAATACAATATAAATGCAACAGCTTTTCCATCGTATAAAATGACAAATTGCAAAAAGTGTGAAAGTAATGGTCATTTCTACGTTCCGGGCAACCTAGATTTCACTCTAGGGCGCTGCTCCACCAGATCGAATAGTTAGTGCGTTAGAAGTCAACGTCAGAAGCATAAAATACAGTATAAATACAACAGTTTTTCCATCGTATAAAACGAATAATTGCAACCAGTATGAAAGTTATGGACATTTCTACTTTCCGGCAACCTAGGCTTCACCCTAGGGCGATGCTGCGCCAGATCGAATTGTTAGGGCCTTAGAAGTCAACGGGCGAAACATAAAACACAAAATAAATAGAACAGTTTTTCCATCGTATAAAACGAATAATTGCAACCAGTGTGAAAGTTCTGGTCATTTCTACTATCCGGGCAACGAAGGCTTCACCCTAGGGCCTTGCTCCACCAGATCGAATAGTTAGGGCCTTAGAAGTCAACGCCAGAAGCATAAGGTACAATATAAATACAACAGCTTTTCCATCGTATAACAGGAACAATACCAACCAGTGTAAAAGATATGGTCACTTCTACGTTCCGGGCAACCTAGGCGTCACTCTAAGGCGTTGCTCCACCAGATCGAACAGTTAGTGCCTTAGAAGTCAACGCCAGAAGCATAAAATACAATATAAATACAACAGTTTTTCCATCGTATAAAACGAATAATTGCAACCAGTGTGAAAGTTATGGTCATTTCTACGTTCCGGGAAACCAAGACTTCACTCTAGGGCGTTGCTCCAACAGATCGAATAGTTAGGGTCTCAGAAGTCAACGCCAGAAGCATAAAATGCAATATAAATACAACAGTTTTTCCATCGTATAAAATGAATAATTGCAAAGAGTGTGAAAGTAATGGTCATGTCTACGTTCCGGGCAATGTAGGCTTCACTATAGGGCGTTGCTCCAACAGATCGAATAGTTAGGGCCCAAGAAGTCAACGCCAGAAGCATAAAATACAATAAAAATACAACAGCTTTTCCATCGTATAAAATGAATAATTGCAAAGAGTGTGAAAGTAATGGTCATTTCTACGTTCCGGGCAATGTAGGCTTCACTCTGGGGCGTTGCTCCAACAGATCGAATAGTTGGTGCCTTAGAAGTCAACGTCAGAAGCATAAAATACAATATAAACACAACAGTTTTTCCATCGTATAAAACGGATAATTGCAACCAGTATGAAAGTCATGGTCATTTCTGCGTTCCGGGAAACCAAGGCTTCACTCTAGGGCGTTGCTCCAACAGATCGGATAGTTGGGGCCTCAGAAGTCAACGCCAGAAGCATAAAATACGATATAAATACAACAGTTTTTCCATCCTATAAAACGAATAATTGCAACCACTATGAAAGTTATGGTCATTTCTACTATCCGGGCAACCAAGGCTTCACCCTAGGGCGTTGCTCCACCAGACCGAATAGTTAGGGCCTTAGAAGTCAATGCCAGAAGCATAAGGTACAATATAAATACAACAGCTTTTCCATCGTATAACAGGAACAATAGCAACCAGTGTGAAAGATATGGTCATTTCTACGTTCCGGGCAACCTAGGCGTCACTCTAAGGCGTTGCTCCACCAGATCGAATAGTTAGGGCCTAAGAAGTCAACGCCAGAAGCATAAAATACAATATAAATGCAACAGCTTTTCCATCGTATAAAATGACAAATTGCAAAGAGTGTGAAAGTAATGGTCATTTCTACGTTCCGGGCAACATAGATTTCACTCTAGGGCGCTGCTCCACCAGATCGAATAGTTAGTGCGTTAGAAGTCAACGTCAGAAGCATAAAATACAGTATAAATACAACGGTTTTTCCATCGTATAAAACGAATAATTGCAACCAGTATGAAAGTTATGGCCATTTCTACGTTTCGGGCAACCTAGACTTCACACTAGGGCGTTGTTCCACCCGATCGAATAGTTAGGGCCTAAGAAGTGAACGCCAGAAGCATAAAATACAATATAAATACAACAGTTTTTCCGTCCTATAAAACGAATAATTGCAACCACTATGAAAGTTATGGACATTTCTACTATCCGGGCAACCAAGGCTTCACCCTTGGGCGTTGCTCCAACAGATCGAATAGTTAGGGCCTAAGAAGTCAACACCAGAAGCATAAAATACAATATAAATGCAACAGCTTTTCCATCGTATAAAATGACAAATTGCAAAAAGTGTGAAAGTAATGGTCATTTCTACGTTCCGGGCAACCTAGATTTCACTCTAGGGCGCTGCTCCACCAGATCGAATAGTTAGTGCGTTAGAAGTCAACGTCAGAAGCATAAAATACAGTATAAATACAACAGTTTTTCCATCGTATAAAACGAATAATTGCAACCAGTATGAAAGTTATGGACATTTCTACTTTCCGGCAACCTAGGCTTCACCCTAGGGCGATGCTGCGCCAGATCGAATTGTTAGGGCCTTAGAAGTCAACGGGCGAAACATAAAACACAAAATAAATAGAACAGTTTTTCCATCGTATAAAACGAATAATTGCAACCAGTGTGAAAGTTCTGGTCATTTCTACTATCCGGGCAACGGAGGCTTCACCCTAGGGCGTTGCTCCACCAGATCGAATAGTTAGGGCCTGAGAAGTCAACGCGCGGAACATAAAACACAAAATAAATAGAACAGTTTTTCCATTGTATAAATCGAATAACTGCAACCAGTGCGATGGTTATGGACACTTCTACGTTCCGGGCAACCTAGGCTTCACTCTAGGGTGTTGCCACACCAGATGGAATTGCTAGGGACTTAGAATCCAATGCCAGAAGCATAAAATGCGATATAAATTTTACAAGTTTTCCATCGTATAAAAGGTATAATAGCAATCAGTGTGAAAGTTATGGTCATTTCAACGTTCCGGGAAACCTAGGCTTCACACTAGGACGTTGCTCCTCCAGATCAAGTAGTTAGGGCCTAAGAAGTCAACGCCAGAAGCATAAATTACAATATAAGTACAACCGTTTTTCCATCGTATGTAATGTATATTTACAAACAGTGTGTAAGTAATGGTCATTTCTACGTTCCAGGCAACCTAGGCTTCACGCTAGGGTGTTGCTCCACCAGATGGAATAGCTAGGGACTTAGAATTCAATGCCTTAAGCATAATATGCAATATAAATATAACAGCTTTTCCATCGTATAAAACGAATAATAGCAACCAGTGTGAAAGTTACGGTCATTTCTACTTCCCGGGCAACCTATGCTTCACTCTAGGGCGCTGCTCCACCAGATCGAATAGTTAGGGCCTTAGAAGTCAACGCCCGAAGCATAAAATGCAAAATACATAGATCAGTTTTTCCATTGTATAAAACGAATAACTGCAACCAGTGTGAAAGTACTGGTCATTTCTGCGTTCCGGGCAACCTAGGCTTCACCCTAGGGCGCTGTTCCACCAGATGGAATAGTTAGGGCCTAAGAAGTCAACGCCAGAAGCATAAAATACGATATAAATACAACAGCTTTTCCATCGTATAAAACGAATAATGGTAACCAGTGTGAAAGTTATGGTCATTTCTACGTTCCTGGCAACCTAGGCTTCACCCTAGGGCGTTGTTCCACCAGATGGAATAGTTAGGGCCTAAGAAGTCAACGCCAGAAGCATAAAATACGATATAATTTCAACAGCTTTTCCATCGTATAAAACGAATTATGGTAACCAGTGTGAAAGTTGTGGTCATTTCTACGTTCCGGTCAACCTAGGCTTCAGTCTAGGACGTTGCCCCACCAGATGGAATAGTTAGGGCCTACGAAGTCAACGCCAGAAGCATAAAATACAATATAAGTACAACAGCTTTTCCATCGTATATAATGTATATTTGCAACCAGTGTGAAAGTTATGGTCATTTCTACTTCCCGGGCAACCTAGGCTTCACTCTAGGGCGTTGCTCTACCAGATCGAATAGTTAGGGCCTTAGAAGTCAACGCCCGAAGCATAAAATGCGAAATACATAGAACAGTTTTTCCATTGTATAAAACGAATAACTGCAACCAGTGTGAAAGTACTGGTCATTTCTGCGTTCCGGGCAACCTAGGCTACACCCTAGGGCGCTGTTCCACCAGATGGAATAGTTAGGGCCTAAGAAGTCAACGCCAGAAGCATAAAATACGATATAAATACTACAGCTTTTCCATCGTATAAAACGAATAATGGTAACCAGTGTGAAAGTTATGGTCATTTCTACGTTCCTGGCAACCTAGGCTTCACCCTAGGGCGTTGTTCCACCAGATCGAATAGTTAGGGCCTTAGAAGTCAACGCCAGAAGCATAAAATACAATAAAGATGCAACAGTTTTTCCATCGTATAACAGGAATAATTGCAAACAGTGTGAAGGTAATGGTATGTTCTACGTTCCGGGCAAACTAGGCTTCACGCTAGGGTGTTGCTCCACCAGATGGAATAGCTAGGGCCTTAGAAGTCAACGCCCGAAGCATAAAATGCAAAATAAATAGAACAGTTTTTCCATTGTATAAAACGAATAACTGCAACCAGTGTGAAAGTACTGGTCATTTCTGCGTTCCGGGCTACCTAGGCTTCACCCTAGGGCGTTGCTCCACCAGATCGAATAGTTAGGGCCTTAGAAGTCAACGCCAGAAGCATAAGGTACAATATAAATACAACAGCTTTTCCATCGTATAACAGGAACAATACCAACCAGTGTAAAAGATATGGTCACTTCTACGTTCCGGGCAACCTAGGCGTCACTCTAAGGCGTTGCTCCACCAGATCGAATAGTTAGGGCCTAAGAAGTCAACGCCAGAAGCATAAAATACAATATAAATGCAACAGTTTTTCAATCGTATAACAGGAATAATTGCAACCAGTATGAAAGTCATGGACATTTCTACTTTCCGGCAACCTAGGCTTCACCCTAGGGCGATGCTGCGCCAGATCGAATAGTTAGGGCCTGAGAAGTCAACGCGCGGAACATAAAACACAAAATAAATAGAACAGTTTTTCCATTGTATAAATCGAATAATTGCTACCAGTGTGAAAGTTATGGTCATTTCTACGTTCCGGGCAACCTAGGCTTCACCCTAGTGCGTTGTTCCACCAGATCGAATAGTTAAGGCCTAAGAAGTGAACGCCGGAAGTATAAAATACAATATAAATACAACAGTTTTTCCATCGTATAAAACGAATAATTGCAACCAGTATGAAAGTTTTGGACATTTCTACTTTCCGGGCAACCTAGGCTTCACCCTAGAGCGTTGCTCCAACAGATTGAATAGTTAGGGCCTTAGAAGTCAACGCCCGAAACATAAAATGCAATAAGAATGCAACAGTTTTTCCATCGTATAACAGGAAGAATTGTAACCAGTTTGAAAGTGAAGGTCATTTCTGCGTTCCGGGCAACCTAGGCTTCACTCTAGGGCGTTGCTCCACCAGATCGAATAGTTAGGGCCTAAGAAGTCAACACCAGAATCATAAAATACAATATAAATACAACAGCTTTTCCATCGTATAAAACGAATAATTGCAACTAGTGTGAAAGTTATGGTCATTTCTACGTTCCGGGTATCTTAGGCTTCACTCTAGATCGTTGCTCCACCAGGTCGAATAGTTAGTGCCTTAGAAGTCAACGCCCGAAACATAAAAAACAAAATTAATAGAACAGTTTTTCCGTTGTATAAATCGAATAATTGCTACATCTGTGAAAGTTATGGTCATCTCTACGTTCCGGGAAACCTATGCTTCACCCTAGGGCGATGTTCCACCAGATCGAATAGTTAGGGCCTAAGAAGTGAGCGCGAGAAGCATAAAATACAATATAAATACAACAGCTTTTCCATCGTATAAAACGTATAATTGCAACGAGTATGAAAGTTATGGTCATTTCTACTTTCCGGGCAAACTAGGCTTCACCCTAGGGCGTTGCTCCAACAGATTGGACAGTTAGGGCCTAAGAAGTGAACGCCAGAAGCATAAAATACAATATAAATACAACAGTTTTTCCATCGTATAAAACGTATAATTGCAACCAGTGTGAAAGTTATGGGCATTTCTACGTTCCGGGCAACCTAGGCATCACTCTAGGGCGTTGCTCCAACAGATCGAATAGTTGTTGCCTTAGAAGTCAACGTCAGAAGCAAAAAATACAATATAAATACAACAGTTTTTCCATCGTATAAAACGAATACTTGCAACCAGTATGAAAGTTATGGACATTTCTACTTTCCGTGCAACCTAGGCTTCACCCTAGGGCGTTGCTCCAACAGATTGAATAGTTAGGGCCTTAGAAGTCGACGCCCGAAGCATAAAATGCAATAAAAATACAACAGTTTTTCCATCGTATAACAGGAATAATTGTAACCAGTTTGAAAGTGATGGTCATTTCTACGTTCCTGGGCAACGTAGGCTTCACTCTAGGGCGTTGCTCCACCAGATCGAATAGTTAGGGCCTAACAAGTCAACACCAGGAGCATAAAATACAATATAAATACAACAGCTTTTCCATCGTATAAAACGAATAATTGCAACTAGTGTGAAAGTTATGGTCATTTCTACGTTCCGGGTATCTTAGGCTTCACTCTAGATCGTTGCTCCACCAGGTCGAATAGTTAGTGCCTTAGAAGTCAACGCCCGAAACATAAAAAACAAAATTAATAGAACAGTTTTTCCGTTGTATAAATCGAATAATTGCTACATCTGTGAAAGTTATGGTCATCTCTACGTTCCGGGAAACCTATGCTTCACCCTATGGCGATGTTCCACCAGATCGAATAGTTAGGGCCTAAGAAGTGAGCGCGAGAAGCATAAAATACAATATAAATACAACAGCTTTTCCATCGTATAAAACGTATAATTGCAACGAGTATGAAAGTTATGGTCATTTCTACTTTCCGGGCAAACTAGGCTTCACCCTAGGGCGTTGCTCCAACAGATTGGACAGTTAGGGCCTTGGAAGTCAACGCCCGAAGCATAAAATTAAACAAAAATGCAACAGTTTTTCCAACATATAACAGGGATAGTTGAAACCAGTTTGAAAGTGATGGTCATTTATACGTTCCGGGCAACCTAGGCGTCACTCTAAGGCGTTGCTCCACCAGATCGAAAAGTTAGGGCCCAAGAAGTCAGCGCCAGAAGCATAAAATACAATATAAATGCAACAGATTTTCCATCGTATAAAATGAATAATTGCAAAGAGGGTGAAAGTAATGGTCATTTCTACGTTTCGGGCAACCTAGGTTTCACTCTAGGGCGTTGCTCCACCAGATCGAATAGTTAGTGCGTTAGAAGTCAACGTCAGAAGCATAAAATACAGTATAAATACAACAGTTTTTCCATCGTATAAAACGAATAATTGCAACCAGTATGAAAGTTATGGACATTTCTACTTTCCGTTCAACCTAGGCTTCACCCTAGGGCGATGCTCCACCAGTTCGAATTGTTAGGGCCTTAGAAGTCAACGGGCGAAACATAAAACACAAAATAAATAGAACAGTTTTTCCATCGTATAAATCGAATAATTGCTACCAGTGTGAAAGTTATGGTCATTTCTACGTTCCGGGCAACCTAGGCTTCACTCTAGTGCGTTGTTCCACCAGATCTAATAGTTAAGGCCTAAGAAGTGAACGCCAGAAGCATAAAATACAATATAAATACAACAGCTTTTCCATCGTGTGAAACGGATAATTGCAACCAGTATGAATGTAAAGGTCATATCTACTTCCCGGGCAACCTAGGCTTCACTCTAGGGCGTTGTTCCTACAGATCGAATAGTTGGTGCATTGGAAGTCAACGTCAGAAGCATAAAATACAATATAAATACAACAGTTTTTCCATCGTATAAAACGAACAATTGCAACCAGTATGAAAGTTATGGACATTTCTACTTTCCGGGCAGCCTAGGCTTCACCCTAGGGCGTTGCTCCAACAGATCGAATAGTTAGGGCCTTAGAAGTCAACACCAGGAGCATACAATACAATATAAATACAACAGGTTTTCCATCCTATAATATGAATAATTGCAACCTGTGTGAAAGTGATGGTCAGTTCTTCGTTCCGGGCAATCTAGACTTCACTCTAGTGCGTTGTTCCACCAGATCGAATGGGTAAGGCCTAAGAAGTGAACGCCAGAAGCATAAAATACAATATAAATACAACAGTTTTTCCATCGTATAAAACGGATAATTGCAACCAGTATGAAAGTTATGGTCAATTCTACTTCCCGGGCAACCTAGGATTCACGCTAGGGCGTTGCTCCAACAGATTGAAAAGTTAGTGCCTAAGATGTGAACGCCAGAATCATAAAATACAATATAAATACAACAGTTTTTCCATCGCATAAACCGGATAATTTCAACCAGTATGAAAGCTATGGTCATTTCTACTTTCCGGGCAACCTAGGATTCACCCTAGGGCGTTGCTCCAACAGATTGAATAATTAGTGCCTGAGAAGTCAACGCCCGAAGCATCAAATGCAATAAAAATACAACAGTTTTTCCATCATATAACAGGAGTAATTGCAACCCGTTTGAAAGTGATGGTCATTTCTGCGTTCCGGGCACCCTAGGCTTCACCCTAGGGCGTTGCTCCACCATATCGAATACTTAGTGCCTTAGAAGTCAACGCCAGAAGCATAAAATACAATATAAATACAACAGTTTTTCCATCGTATAACAGGAATAATTGCAACCAGTTTGAAAGTTATGGTCATTTCTACTTTCCGGGCAACCTATGCTTCACCCTAGGGCGTGTTCCACCAGATCGAATAGTTATGGCCTAGGAAGTCATTGCCAGAAGCATAAAATACAATATATATATAACAGTTTTTCCGTCGAATAAAACGAATAATAGCCACCAGTGTGAAGGTTGTTGTCATTTCTATGTTCCGGGCAACCTAAGCTTCACTCTAGGGCGTTGGTCCACCAGATCGAACAGTTAGTGCCTTAGAAGTCAACGCCAGAATCATAAAATACAATATAAATACAACAGTTTTTCCATCGTATAACAGGAATAATTGCAACCAGTTCGAAAGTTATGGTCATTTCTACTTTCCGGGCAACCTAGACTTCACCCTAGGGCGTTGTTCCACCCGATCGAATAGTTAGGGCCTAAAAAGTGAACGCCAGAAGCATATAATAAAATATAAATACAACAGTTTTTCCATCGTATAAAACGAATAACTGCAACCAGTGTGAAAGTACTGGTCATTTCTGCGTTCCGGGCAACCTAGGCTACACCCTAGGGCGCTGTTCCACCAGATGGAATAGTTAGGGCCTAAGAAGTCAACGCCAGAAGCATAAAATACAATAAAGATGCAACAGTTTTTCCATCGTATAACAGGAATAATTGCAAACAGTGTGAAGGTAATGGTATGTTCTACGTTCCGGGCAAACTAGGCTTCACGCTAGGGTGTTGCTCCACCAGATGGAATAGCTAGGGCCTTAGAAGTCAACGCCCGAAGCATAAAATGCAAAATAAATAGAACAGTTTTTCCATTGTATAAAACGAATAACTGCAACCAGTGTGAAAGTACTGGTCATTTCTGCGTTCCGGGCTACCTAGGCTTCACCCTAGGGCGCTGTTCCACCAGATGGAATAGTTAGGGCATAAGAAGTCAACGCCAGAAGCACAAACTACAAAATAAATACAACAGTCTTTCCATCGTATAAAACGAATAATAGCAACCAGTGTGAAAGTTATGGTCATTTCTACTTCCCGGGCAACCCAGGCTTCACTCTAGGGCGTTGCTCCACCAGATCGAATAGTTAGGGCCTTAGAAGTCAACGCCAGAAGCATAAGGTACAATATAAATACAACAGCTTTTCCATCGTATAACAGGAACAATACCAACCAGTGTAAAAGATATGGTCACTTCTACGTTCCGGGCAACCTAGGCGTCACTCTAAGGCGTTGCTCCACCAGATCGAATAGTTAGGGCCTAAGAAGTCAACGCCAGAAGCATAAAATACAATATAAATGCAACAGTTTTTCAATCGTATAACAGGAATAATTGCTACCAGTTTGAAAGTTATGGTCATTTCTACTTCCCGGGCAACCTAGGATTCACCCTAGGGTGTTACTCCAACAGATTGGACAGTTAGGGCCTTGGAAGTCAACGCCACAAGCATAAAATACAATATAAGTACAACAGTTTTTCGATCGTATAAAACGAATAATTGCTTCCAGTATGAAAGTAATGGTCATTTCTACGTTCCGGGAAACCAAGGCTTCACTCTAAGGCGTTGCTCCACCAGATCGAATAGTTAGGGCCTAAGAAGTCAACGCCAGAAGCATAAAATACAATATAAATGCAACAGCTTTTCCATCGTATAAAATGAATAATTGCAAAGAGTGTGAAAGTAATGGTCATTTCTACGTTCCGGGCAACCTAGGTTTCACTCTAGGGCGTAGCTCCACCAGATCGAATAGTTAGTGCCTTAGAAGCCAACGCCAGAAGCATAAGGTACAATATAAATACAACAGCTTTTCCATCGTATAACAGGAACAATAGCAACCAGTGTGAAAGATATGGTCATTTCTACGTTCCGGGCAACCTAGGCGTCACTCTAAGGCGTTGCTCCACCAGATCGAATAGCTAGGGCCCAAGAAGTCAACGCCAGAAGCATAAAATACAATATAAATGCAACAGCTTTTCCATCGTATAAAATGAATAATTGCAAAGAGTGTGAAAGTAATGGTCATTTCTACGTTCCGGGCAACCTAGGTTTCACTCTAGGGCGTTGTTCCACCAGATCGAATAGTTAGTGCGTTAGAAGTCAACGTCAGAAGCATAAAATACAGTATAAATACAACAGTTTTTCCATCGTATATAACGAATAATTGCAACCAGTATGAAAGTCATGGACATTTCTACTTTCCGGCAACCTAGGCTTCACCCTAGGGCGATGCTGCGCCAGATCGAATAGTTAGGGCCTGAGAAGTCAACGCGCGGAACATAAAACACAAAATAAATAGAACAGTTTTTCCATTGTATAAATCGAATAATTGCTACCAGTGTGAAAGTTATGGTCATTTCTACGTTCCGGGCAACCTAGGCTTCACCCTAGTGCGTTGTTCCACCAGATCGAATAGTTAAGGCCTAAGAAGTGAACGCCGGAAGTATAAAATACAATATAAATACAACAGTTTTTCCATCGTATAAAACGAATAATTGCAACCAGTATGAAAGTTTTGGACATTTCTACTTTCCGGGCAACCTAGGCTTCACCCTAGAGCGTTGCTCCAACAGATTGAATAGTTAGGGCCTTAGAAGTCAACGCCCGAAGCATAAAATGCAATAAGAATGCAACAGTTTTTCCATCGTATAACAGGAAGAATTGTAACCAGTTTGAAAGTGAAGGTCATTTCTGCGTTCCGGGCAACCTAGGCTTCACTCTAGGGCGTTGCTCCACCAGATCGAATAGTTAGGGCCTAAGAAGTCAACACCAGAATCATAAAATACAATATAAATACAACAGCTTTTCCATCGTATAAAACGAATAATTGCAACTAGTGTGAAAGTTATGGTCATTTCTACGTTCCGGGTATCTTAGGCTTCACTCTAGATCGTTGCTCCACCAGGTCGAATAGTTAGTGCCTTAGAAGTCAACGCCCGAAACATAAAAAACAAAATTAATAGAACAGTTTTTCCGTTGTATAAATCGAATAATTGCTACATCTGTGAAAGTTATGGTCATCTCTACGTTCCGGGAAACCTAGGCTTCACCCTAGTGCGTTGTTCCACCAGATCGAATAGTTAGGGCCTAAGAAGTCAACGTCAGAAGCAAAAAATACAATATAAATACAACAGCTTTTCCATCGTATAAAACGAATACTTGCAACCAGTATGAAAGTTATGGACATTTCTACTTTCCGTGCAACCTAGGCTTCACCCTAGGGCGTTGCTCCAACAGATTGAATAGTTAGGGCCTTAGAAGTCGACGCCCGAAGCATAAAATGCAATAAAAATACAACAGTTTTTCCATCGTATAACAGGAATAATTGTAACCAGTTTGAAAGTGATGGTCATTTCTACGTTCCTGGGCAACGTAGGCTTCACTCTAGGGCGTTGCTCCACCAGATCGAATAGTTAGGGCCTAACAAGTCAACACCAGGAGCATAGAATACAATATAAATACAACAGCTTTTCCATCGTATAAAACGAATAATTGCAACTAGTGTGAAAGTTATGGTCACTTCTACGTTCCGGGTATCTTAGGCTTCACTCTAGATCGTTGCTCCACCAGGTCGAATAGTTAGTGCCTTAGAAGTCAACGCCCGAAACATAAAAAACAAAATTAATAGAACAGTTTTTCCGTTGTATAAATCGAATAATTGCTACATCTGTGAAAGTTATGGTCATCTCTACGTTCCGGGAAACCTATGCTTCACCCTAGGGCGATGTTCCACCAGATCGAATAGTTAGGGCCTAAGAAGTGAGCGCGAGAAGCATAAAATACAATATAAATACAACAGCTTTTCCATCGTATAAAACGTATAATTGCAACGAGTATGAAAGTTATGGTCATTTCTACTTTCCGGGCAAACTAGGCTTCACCCTAGGGCGTTGCTCCAACAGATTGGACAGTTACGGCCTTGGAAGTCAACGCCCGAAGCATAAAATTAAACAAAAATGCAACAGTTTTTCCAACATATAACAGGGATAGTTGAAACCAGTTTGAAAGTGATGGTCATTTATACGTTCCGGGCAACCTAGGCGTCACTCTAAGGCGTTGCTCCACCAGATCGAAAAGTTAGGGCCCAAGAAGTCAGCGCCAGAAGCATAAAATACAATATAAATGCAACAGATTTTCCATCGTATAAAATGAATAATTGCAAAGAGGGTGAAAGTAATGGTCATTTCTACGTTTCGGGCAACCTAGGTTTCACTCTAGGGCGTTGCTCCACCAGATCGAATAGTTAGTGCGTTAGAAGTCAACGTCAGAAGCATAAAATACAGTATAAATACAACAGTTTTTCCATCGTATAAAACGAATAATTGCAACCAGTATGAAAGTTATGGACATTTCTACTTTCCGTTCAACCTAGGCTTCACCCTAGGGCGATGCTCCACCAGTTCGAATTGTTAGGGCCTTAGAAGTCAACGGGCGAAACATAAAACACAAAATAAATAGAACAGTTTTTCCATCGTATAAATCGAATAATTGCTACCAGTGTGAAAGTTATGGTCATTTCTACGTTCCGGGCAACCTAGGCTTCACTCTAGTGCGTTGTTCCACCAGATCTAATAGTTAAGGCCTAAGAAGTGAACGCCAGAAGCATAAAATACGATATAAATACAACAGCTTTTCCATCGTATAAAACGAATAATGGTAACCAGTGTGAAAGTTATGGTCATTTCTACGTTCCTGGCAACCTAGGCTTCACCCTAGGGCGTTGTTCCACCAGATGGAATAGTTAGGGCCTAAGAAGTCAACGCCAGAAGCATAAAATACGATATAATTTCAACAGCTTTTCCATCGTATAAAACGAATAACTGCAACCAGTGTGATGGTTATGGACATATCTACGTTCTGGGCAATCTAGGCTTCACTCTAGGGCGTTGCTCCACCAGATCGAATAGTTAGGGCCTTAGAAGTCAACGCCAGAAGCATAAAATACAATAAAGATGCAACAGTTTTTCCATCGTATAACAGGAACAATTGCAAACAGTGTGAAGGTAATGGTATGTTCTACGTTCCGGGCAAACTAGGCTTCACGCTAGGGTGTTGCTCCACCAGATGGAATAGCTAGGGCCTTAGAAGTCAACGCCCGAAGCATAAAATGCAAAATAAATAGAACAGTTTTTCCATTGTATAAAACGAATAACTGCAACCAGTGTGAAAGTACTGGTCATTTCTGCGTTCCGGGCTACCTAGGCTTCACCCTAGGGCGCTGTTCCACCAGATGGAATAGTTAGGGCATAAGAAGTCAACGCCAGAAGCACAAACTACAAATTAAATACAACAGTCTTTCCATCGTATAAAACGAATAATAGCAACCAGTGTGAAAGTTATGGTCATTTCTACTTCCCGGGCAACCCAGGCTTCACTCTAGGGCGTTGCTCCACCAGATCGAATAGTTAGGGCCTTAGAAGTCAACGCCAGAAGCATAAGGTACAATATAAATACAACAGCTTTTCCATCGTATAACAGGAACAATACCAACCAGTGTAAAAGATATGGTCACTTCTACGTTCCGGGCAACCTAGGCGTCACTCTAAGGCGTTGCTCCACCAGATCGAATAGTTAGGGCCTAAGAAGTCAACGCCAGAAGCATAAAATACAATATAAATGCAACAGTTTTTCAATCGTATAACAGGAATAATTGCTACCAGTTTGAAAGTTATGGTCATTTCTACTTCCCGGGCAACCTAGGATTCACCCTAGGGCGTTACTCCAACAGATTGGACAGTTAGGGCCTTGGAAGTCAACGCCACAAGCATAAAATACAATATAAGTACAACAGTTTTTCGATCGTATAAAACGAATAATTGCTTCCAGTATGAAAGTAATGGTCATTTCTACGTTCCGGGAAACCAAGGCTTCACTCTAAGGCGTTGCTCCACCAGATCGAATAGTTAGGGCCTAAGAAGTCAACGCCAGAAGCATAAAATACAATATAAATGCAACAGCTTTTCCATCGTATAAAATGAATAATTGCAAAGAGTGTGAAAGTAATGGTCATTTCTACGTTCCGGGCAACCTAGGTTTCACTCTAGGGCGTAGCTCCACCAGATCGAATAGTTAGTGCCTTAGAAGCCAACGCCAGAAGCATAAGGTACAATATAAATACAACAGCTTTTCCATCGTATAACAGGAACAATAGCAACCAGTGTGAAAGATATGGTCATTTCTACGTTCCGGGCAACCTAGGCGTCACTCTAAGGCGTTGCTCCACCAGATCGAATAGCTAGGGCCCAAGAAGTCAACGCCAGAAGCATAAAATACAATATAAATGCAACAGCTTTTCCATCGTATAAAATGAATAATTGCAAAGAGTGTGAAAGTAATGGTCATTTCTACGTTCCGGGCAACCTAGGTTTCACTCTAGGGCGTTGTTCCACCAGATCGAATAGTTAGTGCGTTAGAAGTCAACGTCAGAAGCATAAAATACAGTATAAATACAACAGTTTTTCCATCGTATATAACGAATAATTGCAACCAGTATGAAAGTCATGGACATTTCTACTTTCCGGCAACCTAGGCTTCACCCTAGGGCGATGCTGCGCCAGATCGAATAGTTAGGGCCTGAGAAGTCAACGCGCGGAACATAAAACACAAAATAAATAGAACAGTTTTTCCATTGTATAAATCGAATAATTGCTACCAGTGTGAAAGTTATGGTCATTTCTACGTTCCGGGCAACCTAGGCTTCACCCTAGTGCGTTGTTCCACCAGATCGAATAGTTAAGGCCTAAGAAGTGAACGCCGGAAGTATAAAATACAATATAAATACAACAGTTTTTCCATCGTATAAAACGAATAATTGCAACCAGTATGAAAGTTTTGGACATTTCTACTTTCCGGGCAACCTAGGCTTCACCCTAGAGCGTTGCTCCAACAGATTGAATAGTTAGGGCCTTAGAAGTCAACGCCCGAAGCATAAAATGCAATAAGAATGCAACAGTTTTTCCATCGTATAACAGGAAGAATTGTAACCAGTTTGAAAGTGAAGGTCATTTCTGCGTTCCGGGCAACCTAGGCTTCACTCTAGGGCGTTGCTCCACCAGATCGAATAGTTAGGGCCTAAGAAGTCAACACCAGAATCATAAAATACAATATAAATACAACAGCTTTTCCATCGTATAAAACGAATAATTGCAACTAGTGTGAAAGTTATGGTCATTTCTACGTTCCGGGTATCTTAGGCTTCACTCTAGATCGTTGCTCCACCAGGTCGAATAGTTAGTGCCTTAGAAGTCAACGCCCGAAACATAAAAAACAAAATTAATAGAACAGTTTTTCCGTTGTATAAATCGAATAATTGCTACATCTGTGAAAGTTATGGTCATCTCTACGTTCCGGGAAACCTAGGCTTCACCCTAGTGCGTTGTTCCACCAGATCGAATAGTTAGGGCCTAAGAAGTCAACGTCAGAAGCAAAAAATACAATATAAATACAACAGCTTTTCCATCGTATAAAACGAATACTTGCAACCAGTATGAAAGTTATGGACATTTCTACTTTCCGTGCAACCTAGGCTTCACCCTAGGGCGTTGCTCCAACAGATTGAATAGTTAGGGCCTTAGAAGTCGACGCCCGAAGCATAAAATGCAATAAAAATACAACAGTTTTTCCATCGTATAACAGGAATAATTGTAACCAGTTTGAAAGTGATGGTCATTTCTACGTTCCTGGGCAACGTAGGCTTCACTCTAGGGCGTTGCTCCACCAGATCGAATAGTTAGGGCCTAACAAGTCAACACCAGGAGCATAGAATACAATATAAATACAACAGCTTTTCCATCGTATAAAACGAATAATTGCAACTAGTGTGAAAGTTATGGTCACTTCTACGTTCCGGGTATCTTAGGCTTCACTCTAGATCGTTGCTCCACCAGGTCGAATAGTTAGTGCCTTAGAAGTCAACGCCCGAAACATAAAAAACAAAATTAATAGAACAGTTTTTCCGTTGTATAAATCGAATAATTGCTACATCTGTGAAAGTTATGGTCATCTCTACGTTCCGGGAAACCTATGCTTCACCCTAGGGCGATGTTCCACCAGATCGAATAGTTAGGGCCTAAGAAGTGAGCGCGAGAAGCATAAAATACAATATAAATACAACAGCTTTTCCATCGTATAAAACGTATAATTGCAACGAGTATGAAAGTTATGGTCATTTCTACTTTCCGGGCAAACTAGGCTTCACCCTAGGGCGTTGCTCCAACAGATTGGACAGTTACGGCCTTGGAAGTCAACGCCCGAAGCATAAAATTAAACAAAAATGCAACAGTTTTTCCAACATATAACAGGGATAGTTGAAACCAGTTTGAAAGTGATGGTCATTTATACGTTCCGGGCAACCTAGGCGTCACTCTAAGGCGTTGCTCCACCAGATCGAAAAGTTAGGGCCCAAGAAGTCAGCGCCAGAAGCATAAAATACAATATAAATGCAACAGATTTTCCATCGTATAAAATGAATAATTGCAAAGAGGGTGAAAGTAATGGTCATTTCTACGTTTCGGGCAACCTAGGTTTCACTCTAGGGCGTTGCTCCACCAGATCGAATAGTTAGTGCGTTAGAAGTCAACGTCAGAAGCATAAAATACAGTATAAATACAACAGTTTTTCCATCGTATAAAACGAATAATTGCAACCAGTATGAAAGTTATGGACATTTCTACTTTCCGTTCAACCTAGGCTTCACCCTAGGGCGATGCTCCACCAGTTCGAATTGTTAGGGCCTTAGAAGTCAACGGGCGAAACATAAAACACAAAATAAATAGAACAGTTTTTCCATCGTATAAATCGAATAATTGCTACCAGTGTGAAAGTTATGGTCATTTCTACGTTCCGGGCAACCTAGGCTTCACTCTAGTGCGTTGTTCCACCAGATCTAATAGTTAAGGCCTAAGAAGTGAACGCCAGAAGCATAAAATACGATATAAATACAACAGCTTTTCCATCGTATAAAACGAATAATGGTAACCAGTGTGAAAGTTATGGTCATTTCTACGTTCCTGGCAACCTAGGCTTCACCCTAGGGCGTTGTTCCACCAGATGGAATAGTTAGGGCCTAAGAAGTCAACGCCAGAAGCATAAAATACGATATAATTTCAACAGCTTTTCCATCGTATAAAACGAATAACTGCAACCAGTGTGATGGTTATGGACATATCTACGTTCTGGGCAATCTAGGCTTCACTCTAGGGCGTTGCTCCACCAGATCGAATAGTTAGGGCCTTAGAAGTCAACGCCAGAAGCATAAAATACAATAAAGATGCAACAGTTTTTCCATCGTATAACAGGAATAATTGCAAACAGTGTGAAGGTAATGGTATGTTCTACGTTCCGGGCAAACTAGGCTTCACGCTAGGGTGTTGCTCCACCAGATGGAATAGCTAGGGCCTTAGAAGTCAACGCCCGAAGCATAAAATGCAAAATAAATAGAACAGTTTTTCCATTGTATAAAACGAATAACTGCAACCAGTGTGAAAGTACTGGTCATTTCTGCGTTCCGGGCTACCTAGGCTTCACCCTAGGGCGCTGTTCCACCAGATGGAATAGTTAGGGCATAAGAAGTCAACGCCAGAAGCACAAACTACAAATTAAATACAACAGTCTTTCCATCGTATAAAACGAATAATAGCAACCAGTGTGAAAGTTATGGTCATTTCTACTTCCCGGGCAACCCAGGCTTCACTCTAGGGCGTTGCTCCACCAGATCGAATAGTTAGGGCCTTAGAAGTCAACGCCAGAAGCATAAGGTACAATATAAATACAACAGCTTTTCCATCGTATAACAGGAACAATACCAACCAGTGTAAAAGATATGGTCACTTCTACGTTCCGGGCAACCTAGGCGTCACTCTAAGGCGTTGCTCCACCAGATCGAATAGTTAGGGCCTAAGAAGTCAACGCCAGAAGCATAAAATACAATATAAATGCAACAGTTTTTCAATCGTATAACAGGAATAATTGCTACCAGTTTGAAAGTTATGGTCATTTCTACTTCCCGGGCAACCTAGGATTCACCCTAGGGCGTTACTCCAACAGATTGGACAGTTAGGGCCTTGGAAGTCAACGCCACAAGCATAAAATACAATATAAGTACAACAGTTTTTCGATCGTATAAAACGAATAATTGCTTCCAGTATGAAAGTAATGGTCATTTCTACGTTCCGGGAAACCAAGGCTTCACTCTAAGGCGTTGCTCCACCAGATCGAATAGTTAGGGCCTAACAAGTCAACGCCAGAAGCATAAAATACAATATAAATGCAACAGCTTTTCCATCGTATAAAATGAATAATTGCAAAGAGTGTGAAAGTAATGGTCATTTCTACGTTCCGGGCAACCTAGGTTTCACTCTAGGGCGTAGCTCCACCAGATCGAATAGTTAGTGCCTTAGAAGCCAACGCCAGAAGCATAAGGTACAATATAAATACAACAGCTTTTCCATCGTATAACAGGAACAATAGCAACCAGTGTGAAAGATATGGTCATTTCTACGTTCCGGGCAACCTAGGCGTCACTCTAAGGCGTTGCTCCACCAGATCGAATAGCTAGGGCCCAAGAAGTCAACGCCAGAAGCATAAAATACAATATAAATGCAACAGCTTTTCCATCGTATAAAATGAATAATTGCAAAGAGTGTGAAAGTAATGGTCATTTCTACGTTCCGGGCAACCTAGGTTTCACTCTAGGGCGTTGTTCCACCAGATCGAATAGTTAGTGCGTTAGAAGTCAACGTCAGAAGCATAAAATACAGTATAAATACAACAGTTTTTCCATCGTATAAAACGAATAATTGCAACCAGTATGAAAGTCATGGACATTTCTACTTTCCGGCAACCTAGGCTTCACCCTAGGGCGATGCTGCGCCAGATCGAATAGTTAGGGCCTGAGAAGTCAACGCGCGGAACATAAAACACAAAATAAATAGAACAGTTTTTCCATTGTATAAATCGAATAATTGCTACCAGTGTGAAAGTTATGGTCATTTCTACGTTCCGGGCAACCTAGGCTTCACCCTAGTGCGTTGTTCCACCAGATCGAATAGTTAAGGCCTAAGAAGTGAACGCCGGAAGTATAAAATACAATATAAATACAACAGTTTTTCCATCGTATAAAACGAATAATTGCAACCAGTATGAAAGTTTTGGACATTTCTACTTTCCGGGCAACCTAGGCTTCACCCTAGAGCGTTGCTCCAACAGATTGAATAGTTAGGGCCTTAGAAGTCAACGCCCGAAGCATAAAATGCAATAAGAATGCAACAGTTTTTCCATCGTATAACAGGAAGAATTGTAACCAGTTTGAAAGTGAAGGTCATTTCTGCGTTCCGGGCAACCTAGGCTTCACTCTAGGGCGTTGCTCCACCAGATCGAATAGTTAGGGCCTAAGAAGTCAACACCAGAATCATAAAATACAATATAAATACAACAGCTTTTCCATCGTATAAAACGAATAATTGCAACTAGTGTGAAAGTTATGGTCATTTCTACGTTCCGGGTATCTTAGGCTTCACTCTAGATCGTTGCTCCACCAGGTCGAATAGTTAGTGCCTTAGAAGTCAACGCCCGAAACATAAAAAACAAAATTAATAGAACAGTTTTTCCGTTGTATAAATCGAATAATTGCTACATCTGTGAAAGTTATGGTCATCTCTACGTTCCGGGAAACCTAGGCTTCACCCTAGTGCGTTGTTCCACCAGATCGAATAGTTAGGGCCTAAGAAGTCAACGTCAGAAGCAAAAAATACAATATAAATACAACAGCTTTTCCATCGTATAAAACGAATACTTGCAACCAGTATGAAAGTTATGGACATTTCTACTTTCCGTGCAACCTAGGCTTCACCCTAGGGCGTTGCTCCAACAGATTGAATAGTTAGGGCCTTAGAAGTCGACGCCCGAAGCATAAAATGCAATAAAAATACAACAGTTTTTCCATCGTATAACAGGAATAATTGTAACCAGTTTGAAAGTGATGGTCATTTCTACGTTCCTGGGCAACGTAGGCTTCACTCTAGGGCGTTGCTCCACCAGATCGAATAGTTAGGGCCTAACAAGTCAACACCAGGAGCATAAAATACAATATAAATACAACAGCTTTTCCATCGTATAAAACGAATAATTGCAACTAGTGTGAAAGTTATGGTCATTTCTACGTTCCGGGTATCTTAGGCTTCACTCTAGATCGTTGCTCCACCAGGTCGAATAGTTAGTGCCTTAGAAGTCAACGCCCGAAACATAAAAAACAAAATTAATAGAACAGTTTTTCCGTTGTATAAATCGAATAATTGCTACATCTGTGAAAGTTATGGTCATCTCTACGTTCCGGGAAACCTATGCTTCACCCTAGGGCGATGTTCCACCAGATCGAATAGTTAGGGCCTAAGAAGTGAGCGCGAGAAGCATAAAATACAATATAAATACAACAGCTTTTCCATCGTATAAAACGTATAATTGCAACGAGTATGAAAGTTGTGGTCATTTCTACTTTCCGGGCAAACTAGGCTTCACCCTAGGGCGTTGCTCCAACAGATTGGACAGTTAGGGCCTTGGAAGTCAACGCCCGAAGCATAAAATTAAACAAAAATGCAACAGTTTTTCCAACATATAACAGGGATAGTTGAAACCAGTTTGAAAGTGATGGTCATTTATACGTTCCGGGCAACCTAGGCGTCACTCTAAGGCGTTGCTCCACCAGATCGAAAAGTTAGGGCCCAAGAAGTCAGCGCCAGAAGCATAAAATACAATATAAATGCAACAGATTTTCCATCGTATAAAATGAATAATTGCAAAGAGGGTGAAAGTAATGGTCATTTCTACGTTTCGGGCAACCTAGGTTTCACTCTAGGGCGTTGCTCCACCAGATCGAATAGTTAGTGCGTTAGAAGTCAACGTCAGAAGCATAAAATACAGTATAAATACAACAGTTTTTCCATCGTATAAAACGAATAATTGCAACCAGTATGAAAGTTATGGACATTTCTACTTTCCGTTCAACCTAGGCTTCACCCTAGGGCGATGCTCCACCAGTTCGAATTGTTAGGGCCTTAGAAGTCAACGGGCGAAACATAAAACACAAAATAAATAGAACAGTTTTTCCATCGTATAAATCGAATAATTGCTACCAGTGTGAAAGTTATGGTCATTTCTACGTTCCGGGCAACCTAGGCTTCACTCTAGTGCGTTGTTCCACCAGATCTAATAGTTAAGGCCTAAGAAGTGAACGCCAGAAGCATAAAATACAATATAAATACAACAGCTTTTCCATCGTGTGAAACGGATAATTGCAACCAGTATGAATGTAAAGGTCATATCTACTTCCCGGGCAACCTAGGCTTCACTCTAGGGCGTTGTTCCTACAGATCGAATAGTTGGTGCATTGGAAGTCAACGTCAGAAGCATAAAATACAATATAAATACAACAGTTTTTCCATCGTATAAAACGAACAATTGCAACCAGTATGAAAGTTATGGACATTTCTACTTTCCGGGCAGCCTAGGCTTCACCCTAGGGCGTTGCTCCAACAGATCGAATAGTTAGGGCCTTAGAAGTCAACACCAGGAGCATACAATACAATATAAATACAACAGGTTTTCCATCCTATAATATGAATAATTGCAACCTGTGTGAAAGTGATGGTCAGTTCTTCGTTCCGGGCAATCTAGACTTCACTCTAGTGCGTTGTTCCACCAGATCGAATGGGTAAGGCCTAAGAAGTGAACGCCAGAAGCATAAAATACAATATAAATACAACAGTTTTTCCATCGTATAAAACGGATAATTGCAACCAGTATGAAAGTTATGGTCAATTCTACTTCCCGGGCAACCTAGGATTCACGCTAGGGCGTTGCTCCAACAGATTGAAAAGTTAGTGCCTAAGATGTGAACGCCAGAATCATAAAATACAATATAAATGCAACAGTTTTTCCATCGCATAAACCGGATAATTTCAACCAGTATGAAAGCTATGGTCATTTCTACTTTCCGGGCAACCTAGGATTCACCCTAGGGCGTTGCTCCAACAGATTGAATAATTAGTGCCTGAGAAGTCAACGCCCGAAGCATCAAATGCAATAAAAATACAACAGTTTTTCCATCATATAACAGGAGTAATTGCAACCCGTTTGAAAGTGATGGTCATTTCTACGTTCCGGGCACCCTAGGCTTCACTCTAGGGCGTTGCTCCACCATATCGAATACTCAGTGCCTTAGAAGTCAACGCCCGAAGCATAAAATGCAATAAAAATACAACAGTTTTTCCATCGTATAACAGGAATAATTGTAACCAGTTTGAAAGTGATGGTCATTTCTACGTTCCGGGCAACCTAGGCTTCACTCTAGGGCGTTGCTCCACCAGATCGAATAGTTAGGGCCTAAGAAGTCAACACCAGGAGCATAAAGTACAATATAAATAAAACAGGTTTTCCATCCTATAATATGAATAATTGCAACCAGTGTGAAGGTGATGGTCATTTCTACGTTCCGTGCAACCTAGACTTCACTCTAGGGCGTGTTCCACCAGATCGAATAGTTAGGGCCTAAGAAGTCAGCGCCAGAAGCATAAAATACAATATAAATATAACAGTTTTTCCGTCGAATAAAACGAATAATAGCCACCAGTGTGAAAGATATGGTCATCTCTACGTTCCGGGCAACCTAGGCTTCACTCTAGGGCGTTGCTCCACCAGCTCGAATGGTTGGTGCCTTAGAAGTCAACGTCAGAAGCTTAAAATACAATATAAATACAACAGTTTTTCTATCGTATAAAACGAATAATTGCAACCAGTGTGAAAGTGATGGTCATTTCTACGTTCCGGGCAACCTAGGCTTCACCCTAGGGCGTTGCTCCACCAGATCGAATAGTTAGGGCCTTAGCAGTCAACGCCAGAAGCATAAGGTGCATTATAAATACAACAGCTTTTCCATCGTATAACAGGAACAATACCAACCAGTGTGAAAGATATGGTCACTTCTACGTTCCGGGCAACCTAGGCGTCACTCTAAGGCGTCGCTCCACCAGATCGAATAGTTAGGGCCTAAGAAGTCAACGCCAGAAGCATAAAATACAATATAAATGCAACAGCTTTTCCAACGTATAAAATGAATAATTGCAAAGAGTGTGAAAGTAATGGTCATTTCTACGTTCCGGGCAACCTAGGTTTCACTCTAGGGCGTTGCTCCACCAGATGGAATAGTTAGTGCCTTAGAAGTCAACGTCGGAAGCATAAAATACAGTATAAATACAACAGTTTTTCCATCGTATAAAACGAATAATTGCAACCAGTGTGAAAGTAATGGTCATTTCTACGTTCCGGGCAACCTAGGCTTCACTCTAGGGCGTTGCTCCACCTGCTCGGATGGTTGGTGCCTTAGAAGTCAACGTCAGAAGCTTAAAATACAATATAAATACAACAGTTTTTCCATCGTATAAAACGAATAATTGCAACCAGTGTGAAAGTGATCGTCATTTCTACGTTCCGGGCAACCTAGGCTTCACCCTAGGGCGTTGCTCCACCAGATCGAATAGTTAGGGCCTTAGAAGTCAACGCCAGATGCATAAGGTTCATTATAAATACAACAGCTTTTCCATCGTATAACAGGAACAATAGCAACCAGTGTGAAAGATATGGTCATTTCTACGTTCCGGGCAACCTAGGCGTCACTCTAAGGCGTTGCGCCACCAGATCGAATAGTTAGGGCCTAAGAAGTCAACGCCAGAAGCATAAAATACTATATAAATGCAACAGCTTTTCCATCGTATAAAATGAATAATTGCAAAGAGTTTAAAAGTAATGGTCATTTCTACGTTCCGGGCAACCTAGGTTTCACTCTAGGGCGTTGCTCCACCAGACCGAATAGTTAGTGCCTTAGAAGTCAACGTCAGAAGCATAAAATACAGTATAAATACAACAGTTTTTCCATCGTATAAAACGAACAATTGCAACCAGTATGAAAGTTATGGACATTTCTACTTTCCGGGCAGCCTAGGCTTCACCCTAGGGCGTTGCTCCAACAGATCGAATAGTTAGGGCCTTAGAAGTCAACACCAGGAGCATACAATACAATATAAATACAACAGGTTTTCCATCCTATAATATGAATAATTGCAACCTGTGTGAAAGTGATGGTCAGTTCTTCGTTCCGGGCAATCTAGACTTCACTCTAGTGCGTTGTTCCACCAGATCGAATGGGTAAGGCCTAAGAAGTGAACGCCAGAAGCATAAAATACAATATAAATACAACAGTTTTTCCATCGTATAAAACGGATAATTGCAACCAGTATGAAAGTTATGGTCAATTCTACTTCCCGGGCAACCTAGGATTCACGCTAGGGCGTTGCTCCAACAGATTGAAAAGTTAGTGCCTAAGATGTGAACGCCAGAATCATAAAATACAATATAAATACAACAGTTTTTCCATCGCATAAACCGGATAATTTCAACCAGTATGAAAGCTATGGTCATTTCTACTTTCCGGGCAACCTAGGATTCACCCTAGGGCGTTGCTCCAACAGATTGAGTAATTAGTGCCTGAGAAGTCAACGCCCGAAGCATCAAATGCAATAAAAATACAACAGTTTTTCCATCATATAACAGGAGTAATTGCAACCCGTTTGAAAGTGATGGTCATTTCTACGTTCCGGGCACCCTAGGCTTCACTCTAGGGCGTTGCTCCACCATATCGAATACTCAGTGCCTTAGAAGTCAACGCCCGAAGCATAAAATGCAATAAAAATACAACAGTTTTTCCATCGTATAACAGGAATAATTGTAACCAGTTTGAAAGTGATGGTCATTTCTACGTTCCGGGCAACCTAGGCTTCACTCTAGGGCGTTGCTCCACCAGATCGAATAGTTAGGGCCTAAGAAGTCAACACCAGGAGCATAAAGTACAATATAAATAAAACAGGTTTTCCATCCTATAATATGAATAATTGCAACCAGTGTGAAGGTGATGGTCATTTCTACGTTCCGTGCAACCTAGACTTCACTCTAGGGCGTGTTCCACCAGATCGAATAGTTAGGGCCTAAGAAGTCAGCGCCAGAAGCATAAAATACAATATAAATATAACAGTTTTTCCGTCGAATAAAACGAATAATAGCCACCAGTGTGAAAGATATGGTCATCTCTACGTTCCGGGCAACCTAGGCTTCACTCTAGGGCGTTGCTCCACCAGCTCGAATGGTTGGTGCCTTAGAAGTCAACGTCAGAAGCTTAAAATACAATATAAATACAACAGTTTTTCTATCGTATAAAACGAATAATTGCAACCAGTGTGAAAGTGATGGTCATTTCTACGTTCCGGGCAACCTAGGCTTCACCCTAGGGCGTTGCTCCACCAGATCGAATAGTTAGGGCCTTAGAAGTCAACGCCAGAAGCATAAGGTGCATTATAAATACAACAGCTTTTCCATCGTATAACAGGAACAATACCAACCAGTGTGAAAGATATGGTCACTTCTACGTTCCGGGCAACCTAGGCGTCACTCTAAGGCGTCGCTCCACCAGATCGAATAGTTAGGGCCTAAGAAGTCAACGCCAGAAGCATAAAATACAATATAAATGCAACAGCTTTTCCAACGTATAAAATGAATAATTGCAAAGAGTGTGAAAGTAATGGTCATTTCTACGTCCCGGGCAACCTAGGTTTCACTCTAGGGCGTTGCTCCACCAGATGGAATAGTTAGTGCCTTAGAAGTCAACGTCGGAAGCATAAAATACAGTATAAATACAACAGTTTTTCCATCGTATAAAACGAATAATTGCAACCAGTGTGAAAGTAATGGTCATTTCTACGTTCCGGGCAACCTAGGCTTCACTCTAGGGCGTTGCTCCACCTGCTCGGATGGTTGGTGCCTTAGAAGTCAACGTCAGAAGCTTAAAATACAATATAAATACAACAGTTTTTCCATCGTATAAAACGAATAATTGCAACCAGTGTGAAAGTGATCGTCATTTCTACGTTCCGGGCAACCTAGGCTTCACCCTAGGGCGTTGCTCCACCAGATCGAATAGTTAGGGCCTTAGAAGTCAACGCGCGAAACATAAAACACAAAATAAATAGAACAGTTTTTCCATTGTGTAAATCGAATAATTCCTACCAGTGTGAAAGTTATGGTCATTTCTACGGTCCGGGCAGCCTAGGCTTCACCCTAGTGCGTTGTTCCACCAGATCGAATAGTTAAGGCCTAAGAAGTGAGCGCCAGAAGCATAAAATACAATATAAATACAACAGTTTTTCCATCGTATAAAACGGATAATTGCAACCAGTATGAAAGTAATGGTCATATCTACTTCCCGGGCAACCTAGGATTCACCCTAGGGCGTTGCTCCAACAGATTCAAAAGTTAGTGCCTCAGAAGTGAACGCCAGAAGCATTAAATACAATATAAATACAACAGTTTTTCCATCGTATTAACCGGATAATTGCAACCAGTATGAAAGTTATTTTCATTTCCACTTTCCGGGCAACCTAGGATTCACCCTAGGGCGTTGCTCCAACAGATTGAATAGTTAGTGCCTTAGAAGTCAACGACCGAAGCATCAAATGCAATAAAAATACAACAGTTTTTCCATCATATAACAGGAGTCATTGCAACCAGTTTGAAAGTGATGGTCATTTCTGCGTTCCGGGCACCCTAGGCTTCACCCTAGGGCGTTGCTGCACCATATCGAATACTTAGTGCCTTAGAAGTCAACGCCAGAAGCATAAAATACAATATAAATACAACAGTTTTTCCATCGTATAACAGGAATAATTGCAACCAGTTTGAAAGTTATGGTCATTTCTACTTTCCGGGCAACCTATGCTTCACCCTAGGGCGTGTTCCACCAGATCGAATAGTTATGGCCTAGGAAGTCATTGCCAGAAGCATAAAATACAATATATATATAACAGTTTTTCCGTCGAATAAAACGAATAATAGCCACCAGTGTGAAGGTTGTTGTCATTTCTATGTTCCGGGCAACCTAAGCTTCACTCTAGGGCGTTGGTCCACCAGATCGAACAGTTAGTGCCTTAGAAGTCAACGCCAGAATCATAAAATACAATATAAATACAACAGTTTTTCCATCGTATAACAGGAATAATTGCAACCAGTTCGAAAGTTATGGTCATTTCTACTTTCCGGGCAACCTAGACTTCACCCTAGGGCGTTGTTCCACCCGATCGAATAGTTAGGGCCTAAAAAGTGAACGCCAGAAGCATATAATAAAATATAAATACAACAGTTTTTCCATCGTATAAAACGGATAATTGCAACCAGTATGAAAGTTATGGTCATTTCTACTTCCCGGGCAACCTAGGATTCACGCTAGGGCGTTGCTCCAAAAGATTGAAAAGTTAGTGCCTAAGAAGTGAACGCCAGAATCATAAAATACAATATAAATACAACAGTTCTTCCATCGCATAAACCGGATAATTTCAACCAGTATGAAAGCTATGGTCATTTCTACTTTCCGGGCAACCTAGGATTCACCCTAGGGCGTTGCTCCAACAGATTGAATAGTTAGTGCCTGAGAAGTCAACGCCCGAAGCATCAAATGCAATAAAAATACAACAGTTTTTCCATCATATAACAGGAGTAATTGCAACCCGTTTGAAAGTGATGGTCATTTCTACGTTCCGGGCACCCTAGGCTTCACTCTAGGGCGTTGCTCCACCATATCGAATACTCAGTGCCTTAGAAGTCAACGCCCGAAGCATAAAATGCAATAAAAATACAACAGTTTTTCCATCGTATAACAGGAATAATTGTAACCAGTTTGAAAGTGATGGTCATTTCTACGTTCCGGGCAACCTAGGCTTCACTCTAGGGCGTTGCTCCACCAGATCGAATAGTTAGGGCCTAAGAAGTCAACACCAGGAGCATAAAGTACAATATAAATAAAACAGGTTTTCCATCCTATAATATGAATAATTGCAACCAGTGTGAAGGTGATGGTCATTTCTACGTTCCGTGCAACCTAGACTTCACTCTAGGGCGTGTTCCACCAGATCGAATAGTTAGGGCCTAAGAAGTCAGCGCCAGAAGCATAAAATACAATATAAATATAACAGTTTTTCCGTCGAATAAAACGAATAATAGCCACCAGTGTGAAAGATATGGTCATCTCTACGTTCCGGGCAACCTAGGCTTCACTCTAGGGCGTTGCTCCACCAGCTCGAATGGTTGGTGCCTTAGAAGTCAAAGTCAGAAGCTTAAAATACAATATAAATACAACAGTTTTTCCATCGTATAAAACGAATAATTGCAAGCAGTGTGAAAGTGATGGTCATTTCTACGTTCCGGGCAACCTAGGCTTCACCCTAGGGCGTTGCTCCACCAGATCGAATAGTTAGGGCCTTAGAAGTCAACGCCAGAAGCATAAGGTACATTATAAATACAACAGCTTTTCCATCGTATAACAGGAACAATAGCAACCAGTGTGAAAGATATGGTCATTTCTACGTTCCGGGCAACCTAGGCGTCACTCTAAGGCGTTGCGCCGCCAGATCGAATAGTTAGGGCCTAAGAAGTCAACGCCAGAAGCATAAAATACAATATAAATGCAACAGCTTTTCCATCGCATAAAATGAATAATTGCAAAGAGTTTAAAGGTAACGGTCATTTCTACGTTCCGGTCAACCTAGGTTTCACTCTAGGGCGTTGCTCCACCAGACCGAATAGTTAGTCCCTTAGAAGTCAACGTCAGAAGCATAAAATACAGTATAAATACAACAGTTTTTCCTTCGTATAAAACGAATAATTGCAACCTGTCCGAAAGTTATGGACATTTCTACTTTCCGGGCAACCTAGGCTTCACCCTAGGGCGATGCTCCACCAGATCGAATAGTTAGGACCTTAGAAGTCATTGCGCGAAACATAAAACACAAAATAAATAGAACAGTTTTTCCATTGTGTAAATCGAATAATTCCTACCAGTGTGAAAGTTATGGTCATTTCTACGTTCCGGGCAGCCTAGGCTTCACCCTAGTGCGTTGTTCCACCAGATCGAATAGTTAGGGCCTAAGAAGTGAGCGCCAGAAGCATAAAATACAATATAAATACAACAGTTTTTCCATCGTATTAACCGGATAATTGCAACCAGTATGAAAGTTATTTTCATTTCCACTTTCCGGGCAACCTAGGATTCACCCTAGGGCGTTGCTCGAACAGATTGAATAGTTAGTGCCTTAGAAGTCAACGACCGAAGCATCAAATGCAATAAAAATACAACAGTTTTTCCATCATATAACAGGAGTAATTGCAACCAGTTTGAAAGTGATGGTCATTTCTACGTTCCGGGCAACCTAGGCGTCACTCTAAGGCGTCGCTCCACCAGATCGAATAGTTAGGGCCTAAGAAGTCAACGTCAGAAGCATAAAATACAATATAAATGCAACAGCTTTTCCAACGTATAAAATGGATAATTGCAAAGAGTGTGAAAGTAATGGTCATTTCTACGTTCCGGGCAACCTAGGTTTCACTCTAGGGCGTTGCTTCACCAGATCGAATAGTTAGTGCCTTAGAAGTCAACGTCGGAAGCATAAAATACAGTATAAATACAACAGTTTTTCCATCGCATAAAACGAATAATTGCAACCAGTGTGAAAGTCATGGCCATTTCTACGTTACGGGAAACCAAGGCTTCACTCTAGGGCGTTGCTCCAACAGATCGAATAGTTTGGGCCTCAGAAGTCAACGCCAGAAGCATAAATTACAATATAAATACAACAGTTTTTCATCGTATAAAACGAATAATTGCAACCACTATGAAAGTTATGGTCATTTCTACTATCCGGGCAACCTAGGCTTCACCCTAGGGCGTTGCTCCACCAGATCGAATAGATAGGGCCTTAGAAGTCAACGCCAGAAGCATAAGGTACTTATAAATATAACAGTTTTTCCATCGAATAAGACGAATAATAGCCACCAGTGTGAAAAATATGGTCATTTCTACGTTCCGGGCAACCTAGGCGTCACTCTAAGGCGTTGCTCCACCAGATCGAATAGTTAGGGCCTAAGAAGTCAACGCCAGAAGCATAAAATACAATATAAATGCAACAGCTTTTCCATCGTATAAAATGAATAATTGCAAAGAGTGTGAAAGTAATGGTCATTTCTACGTTCGGGGCAACCTAGGTTTCACTCTAGGGCGTTGCTCCACCAGATCGAATAGTTAGTGCGTTAGAAGTCAACGTCAGAAGCATAAAATACAGTATAAATACAAAAGTTTTTCCATCGTATAAAACGAATAATTGCAACCAGTTTGAAAGTTATGGTAATTTCTGCTTTCCGGGCAACCTAGGCTTCACCCTAGTTCGTTGTTCCACCCGATCGAATAGTTAGGGCCTTAGAAGTCAACGCGCGAAACATAAAACACAAAATAAATAGAACAGTTTTTCCATTGTATAAATCGAATATTTTCTACCAGTGTGAAAGTTATGGTCTTTTCTACGTTCCCGGCAACCTAGGCTTCACCCTACTGCGTGGTTGCACCTGATCGAATAGTTAAGGCCTAAGAAGTGAACGCCAGAAGAATAAAATACAATATAAATACAACAGTTTTTCCATCGTATAACAGGAATAATTGCAACCAGTTTGAAAGTACTGGTCATTTCTACGTTCCGGGTAACCTGGGTTTCACTCTAGGGCGTTGCTCGACCATATCGAATAGCTAGGGACTTAGAAGTCAACGCCAGAAGCATAAAATACAATAGAAATACAACAGTTTTTTCATCGTATAACAGGAATAATTGCAACAAGCGTGAACGTAATGGTCATTTCTACGTTCCGGGCAATCTAGGCTGAACTCGGAGGCATTGCTCCACCAGATCGACAAGCTAGGGCCTAAGAAGTCAACGCCAGACGCATCAAATACAAAATAAATACAACAGTTTTTCCATCGTATAAAATGAATAATTGCAAACACTGTGAAAGTGATGTTCATTTCTAGGTTCCAGGCAACCTGGGCTCCGCTCTCGAGCGTTGCTCCACCAGATCGAATAGCTTGGGCCTTAGAATTCAACGCAAGAGGCAAAAGATACAATAAAAATACAACAGCTTTTCCGTCGTATAAAAGGAATAATTGCAACCAGTGTGAAAGTAATGGTCGTTTCTACGTTCCGGGCAACCTAGACTTCACTCTAGGGCGTCGCTCCACCAGATCGAATAGCTAGGGTCTTAGAAGTCAACGCCATAGGCATAAAATACAATATAAATACAACAGATTTTCCATCTTAAAACAGAAATAATTGCAACCAGTGTGAAAGTAATGGTCATTTCTACTTTCCGGGCAACCTACTCTTCAGTCTAGGGCGTTGCTCCACCAGGTCGAATAGTTAGGGCCTAAGAAGTCAACGCCGGAAGCATAAAATTAAAATAACTACAACAGTTCTTCCATCGTATGAAACGAATAATTGCATCCATTGTGAAAGTTATGGTCATTTCTACGTCCCGTTCAACCTAGGCTTCACTGTAGGGCGTTGCTCCACCAAGTCGAATAGCTAGAGCCTTAGAATTCAACGCCTAAAGCATAAAATACAATAAAAATGCAACAGTTTTTGCATCGTATAACAGGAGTAATTGCAACAAGTGTGAAGGTAATGGTCACTTCTACGTTCCGGGCGACCTAGGCTCCACTCTAGGGCGTTGCTCCACCAGATCGAATAGTTCGGGCCTTAGAAGTCAACCCCAGAAGCATTAAATACAATAAAGATGCAACAGCTTTTCCATCGTATAAAACGAATAATTACAACCAGTGTGAATGTTGTGGTAATTTTTACATTCCGAGCAACCTAGGCTTCACTCTAGGGCGTTGATCCACCAGATAGAATAGTTAGGGCCTTAGAAGTCAACGCCTGAAGCATAAAATGCAATAAAAATACAACAGTTTTTCCATCGTATAAAAGGATTAATTGCAACCAGTTTGAAAGTGATGGTCATTTCTACGTTCCGGGCATCCAAGGCTTCACTCTTGGACGTTGCTCCACCAGATCGAATAGCTAGGACCTTTGAATTGAAATACAGAAGCAGAACATACAATAAAAATGCAACAGTTCTTCAATCGTATAGCATGAATAATTGCAACCAGAGTGAAAGTAACGATCATTTCGACGTTTCGGGCATGCTAGACTTAACTCTGAGGCATTGCTCCACCAGGTCGACGTGTTAGGGCCTTGGAATTCAACGCCAGAAACATAAACTACAAAATAAATACAACAGTCTTTCAATCGTATAAAACGAATAATTGCAACCTGTGTGAAGGTTATGGTCATATCTACGTTCCGGACAAACTAGGCTTCACTGTAGGGTGTTGCTCCACCAGATCGAATAGGTAGGGCCATAGAAGTCAACGCCCGAAGCATAAAATACGATAAATATACAACAGTATTTTCATCGTATAACAGGAATAATTGCAACCAGTGTGAAAGTGATGGTCATTTCTACATTCCGGGCAACCTAGGCTTCACTGTAGGGGGTTGCTCCGCCAGATCGAATAGGTAGGGCCTTAGAAGTTAACGCCAGAAGCATAAAATACAAAATAAATACAACAGTTTTTCCATGTATAAAACGAATAATTGCTACCAGTGCGAAAGTTATGGTCATTTCTACGTTCCGGGCAACCTAGGCTTCACTCTAGGCCGTTGTTCCACCCGATCGAATAGTTAGGGCCTTAGAAGTCAGCGCCCGAAGCATAAAATACAAAATAAATAGAAAAGCTGTTCCATGCATAAAACGAATAATTGATTCCAGTGTGAAAGTTATGATCATTTCTACGTTCCGGTCAACCTAGGCCTCACCGTAGGGCGCTGTTCCACCAGATGGAATAGTTGGGGCCCAAGAAGTCAACGCCAGAAGCATAAAATACGTTATAAATACAACAGCTTTTCCATCGTATAAAACGAATAATGGCAACCAGCGTGAAAGTTATGGTCATTTCTACGTTCCGGGCAACCTAGGCTTCACCCTAGGGCGTTGTTGCACCAGATCGAATAGTTAGGGCCTAAGAAGTGAACTCTAGAAGCATAAAATACAATATAAATACAACAGTTTATCCATCATATAAAACGAATGATAGCAACCAGTGTGAAAGTTATGGTCATTTCTACGTTCCGGCAACCTAGGCTTCACTCTAGGCCGTTGTTCCACCAGATCGAATAGTTAGGGCCTAAGAAGTGAACGCCAGAAGCATAAAATACAATATAAATACAACAGTTTTTCCATCATATAAAACGAATGATTGAACCAGTGTGAAAGTTATGGGCATTTCTACGTGCCGGGCAACCTAGGCTTCACTCTAGGGCGTTGCTCCACCAGATCCAATAGCTAGGGCCTTAGAAGTCAACGCCTGAAGCATAAAATACAAAATAAATAAAACAGTTTTTCCATCGTATAAAACGAATAATTGCTCCCAGTGTGAAAGTTATGGTCATTTCTACGATCCGCGCAACCTAGGCTTCACTCTAGGGCGTTGCTCCACCAGATCGAATAGTTAGGGCCTTAGAAGTCAACGCCAGGAGCATAAAATACAACATAAATACAACAGACTTTCCATCGTATATAATGTATATTTGCAAACAGTGTGAAAGTAATGGTCATTTCTAAGTACCGGGCAACCTAGGCTCCACTCTAGGGCGTTGCTCCACCAAATCAAATAGCTAGGGCCTTAGAATTCAACGCCAGAAGCATAAAATACGATATAAATAGAACAGCTTTTCCATCGTATAGAAGGGATAATTTCAAACAGTGTGAAAATAATGGTCATTTCTACGTTCCGGGCAACCTAGGCTTCACTCTACGGCGTTGTTCCACCAGTTCGAATAGTTAGGGCCTAAGAAGTCAACACCAGGATAATAAAATACAAAATAAACACAACAGCCTTTACACCGTATAAAACGAGTAATTGCAACCTGTGTGAAGGTTATGGCCATATCTACGTTCCGGGCAACATAGGCTTCACTGTAGAGCGTTCCTCCACCAGATCGAAGTGTTAGGGCCTAAGAAGTCGACGCCCGAAGCATAAAATACGACATAAATACATCAGCATTGCCATCGTATAAAATGAATAATTGCAAACAGTGTGAATGATATGGACATTTCTACGTTCCGGGCAACCTAGGCTTCACTCTATGGCGTTCATCCACCACATCGAATAGCTACGGCCTCAGAAGTCAACGCGTGAAGCATAAAATACAATAAAAATACAACAGTCTTTCCATCCAATAACAGGAATAATTGCAACCCGTGTAAAAGTGATGGTCATTTCTACGTTCCAGGCAACCTAGGCTTCACTCCAGGGTGTTGTTCCGCCAGATCGAATAGTTAGGGCCTAAGAAGTCAACGCCAGAAGCATAAAATACAATATAAATATAACAGTTGTTCCATCGTATAAAACGAGTAATTGCTACAAGTGTGAAAGATATGGTCATAACTACGTTCCGGGCATCCAAGGCTTCACTCTTGGACGTTGCTCCACCAGATCGAATAGCTAGGACCTTTGAATTCAAATACAGAAGCAGAACATACAATAAAAATGCAACAGTTCTTCAATCGTATAGCATGAATAATTGCAACCAGAGTGAAAGTAACGATCATTTCGACGTTTCGGGCATGCTAGACTTAACTCTGAGGCATTGCTCCACCAGGTCGACGTGTTAGGGCCTTGGAATTCAACGCCAGAAAGATAAACTACAAAATAAATACAACAGTCTTTCAATCGTATAAAACGAATAATTGCAACCTGTGTGAAGGTTATGGTCATATCTACGTTCCGGACAAACTAGGCTTCACTGTAGGGTGTTGCTCCACCAGATCGAATAGGTAGGGCCATAGAAGTCAACGCCCGAAGCATAAAATACGATAAATATACAACAGTATTTTCATCGTATAACAGGAATAATTGCAACCAGTGTGAAAGTGATGGTCATTTCTACATTCCGGGCAACCTAGGCTTCACTGTAGGGGGTTGCTCCGCCAGATCGAATAGGTAGGGCCTTAGAAGTCAACGCCAGAAGCATAAAATACAAAATAAATACAACAGTTTTTCCATGTATAAAACGAATAATTGCTACCAGTGTGAAAGTTATGGTCATTTCTACGTTCCGGGCAACCTAGGCTTCACTCTAGGCCGTTGTTCCACCCGATCGAATAGTTAGGGCCTTAGAAGTCAGCGCCCGAAGCATAAAATACAAAATAAATAGAAAAGCTGTTCCATGCATAAAACGAATAATTGATTCCAGTGTGAAAGTTATGATCATTTCTACGTTCCGGTCAACCTAGGCCTCACCGTAGGGCGTTGTTCCACCAGATGGAATAGTTGGGGCCCAAGAAGTCAACGCCAGGAGCATAAAATACGTTATAAATACAACAGCTTTTCCATCGTATAAAACGAATAATGGCAACCAGTGTGAAAGTTATGGTCATTTCTACGTTCCGGGCAACCTAGGCTTCACTCTAGGACGTTGCTCCGCCAGATCGAATAGTTAGGGCCTAAGAAGTCAACGCCAGAAGCATAAAATACAATAAAGATGCAACAGTTTTTCCATCGTATAACAGGAATAATTGCAACCAGTGTGAATGTAATGGTCATTTGTACGTTCCGGGCAACCTAGGCTTCACACTAGGGCGTTGTTCCACCAGATCGAATAGTTAGTGCCTTAGAAGTCAACGCCCGAAGCATAAAATACAAAATAAATAGAACAGATTTTCCATGTATAAAACGAATAATTGCTTCCAGTGTGAAAGAGTTGGTCATTTCTACGTTCCGGGCAACCCTGGCTTCACCCTAGGGCGGTGTTCACCAGATCGAATAGGTAGGGCCATGGAAGTCATCGCCTCAAGCATAAAATACAATAAACATACTAGAGTTTTTCCATCGTATAACAGGAATTATTGCAACCAGTGTGAAAGTGATGGTCATTTCTACGTTCCGGTCAACCTAGGCTTCACTCTGGGGCGTTGTTCCACCAGATCGAATAGTTAGGGCCTTAGAAGTCAACGCCCGAAGCATAAAATACAAAATAAATAGAACAGCTGTTCCATGTATAAAACGAATAATTGTTTCCAGTGTGAAAGTTATGATCACTTCTACGTTCCGGGCAACCTAGGCTTCACCGTAGGGCGTTGTTCCACCAGATGGAATAGTTGGGGCCTAAGAAGCCAACGCCAGAAGCATAAAATACGATATAAATACAACAGCTTTTCCATCGCATAAAACTAATAATGGCAACCAGTGTGAAAGTTATGGCCATTTCTACGTTCCGGGCAACCTAGGCTTCACCCTGGTGCGTTGCTACACCAGATCGAATAGATAGGGCCTTAGAAGTCATCGCCTGAAGCATACAATACAATAAAAATACAACAGTTTTACCATCGTGTAACAGGAATAATTGCAACCAGTGTGAAAGATATGGTCATTACTACGTTCCGGGCAACCTAGGCTTCACTCTTGGACGTTGCCCCACCAGATCGAATAGCTAGGACCTTAGACTTCAAATACAGAAGCAGAAAATACAATAAAAATGCAACAGTTCTTCAATCGCATAGCATGAATAATTGCAACCAGTGTGAAAGTAACGATCATTTCGACGTTTCGGGCATCCAAGACTTAACTCTGAGGCATTGCTCCACCAGGCCGAAGTGTTAGGGCCTTGGAATTCAACGCCAGAAGCATAAACTACAAAATAAATACAACAGTCTTTCAAACGTATAAAACGAATAATTGCAACCTGTGTGAAGGTTATGGTCATATCTACGTTCCTGACAAACTAGGCTTAACTGTAGGGTGTTGCTCCACCAGATCGAATAGGTAGGGCCATAGAAGTCAACGCTCGAGCATAAAATACTATAAATATACAAGAGTTGTTCCATCGTATAACAGGAGTAATTGCAACCAGTGTGAAAGTGATGGTCATTTCTACGTACCGGGCAACCTAGGCTTCAATCTAGGGCGTTGCTCCACCAGATCAAACAGTTAGAGCCTTAGAAGTCAACGCACGAAGCATAAAATACAAAATAAATAGAACGGTTTTTCCATTGTATAAAACGAATAATCGCTACCAGTGGAAAAGTTATGGTCTTTTCTACGTTCCGGGCAACCTAGGCTACACACTAGGGCGTTGCTCCTCCAGATCAATCAGTTAGGGCCTTAGAAGTCAACGCCCGAAGCATAAAATGCAAAATAAATAGAACAGTTTTTCCATTGTATAAAACGAATAATTGCTACCAGTGTAAATGTTATGGTCATTTCCACGTTCCGGGCAACCTAGGCTTCACCCTAGGGCGTTGTTCCACCAGATCGAATAGTTAGGGCCTTAGAAGTGAACGCCAGAAGCATAAAATACAATATAAATACAACAGTTTATCCATCATTTAACACGAATGATAGCAACCAGTGTGAAAGTTATGGTCATTTATACGTTCCGGCAACCTAGGCTTCACTCTAGGCCGTTGTTCCACCATTTCGAATAGTTAGGGCCTAAGAAGTGAACGCCAGAAGCATAAAATACAATATAAATACAACAGTTTTTCCATCATATAAAACGAATGATAGCAACCAGTGTGAAAGTTATGGTCATTTCTACGTTCCGGGCAATCTAGGCTTCACTCTAGGGCGTTGCTCCACCAGATCAAACAGTTAGGGCCTTAGATGTCAACGCCAGAAGCATAAAATGCAACATAAATTCAACAGATTTTCCATCGTATATAATGTATATTTGCAAACAGTGTGATAGTAATGGACATTTCTACGTACCGGGCCACCTTGGCCCCACTCTAGGGCGTTGCTCCACCAAATCGAATAGCTAGGGCCTTAGAAGTCAACGCCGGAAGCATAAAATACAATATAGATGCAAAAGTTTTTCCATCGTATAACAGGAATAACTGCAAACAGTATGAAGGTACTGGTCATTTCATCGTTCCGGGTAACCCAGGTTTCACTCTAGGGCGTTGCACCACCATATCGAATAGCTAGGGCGTTAGATGTCAACGCCAGAAGCATAAAATGCAACATAAATTCAACAGATTTTCCATCGTATATAATGTATATTTGCAAACAGTGTGAAAGTAATGGACATTTCTACGTACCGGGCAACCTAGGCCCCACTCTACGGCGTTGCTCCACCAAATCGAATAGCTAGGGCCTTAGAAGTCAACGCCGGAAGCGTAAAATACATTATAGATGCAAAAGTTTTTCCATCGTATAACAGGAATAACTGCAAACAGTGTGAAAGTAGTGGTCATTTCTACGTTCCGGGTAACCTAGGTTTCACTCTAGGGCGTGGCTCCACCATATCGAATAGCTAGGGACTTAGCATTCAACGCCATAAGAATAAAATACAATATAGGTATAACAGTTTTTCCATCGTATAAAATGAATAATTGCAACCAGTGTGAAAGTTATGGTCATTTCTACGATCCGCGCAACCTAGGCTTCACTCTAGGGCGTTGCTCCACCAGATCTAATAGTTAGGGCCTTAGAAGTCAACGCCCGAAGCATAAAATACAAAATAAATAAAACAGTTTTTCCATCGTATAAAACGAATAATTGCTACCAGTGTGAAAGAAGTGGTCACTTCTACGTTCCGAGCAACCTAGGCTTCACTCTATGGCGTTCGTCCACCACATCGAATAGCTACGGCCTCAGAAGTCAACGCGTGAAGCATAAAATACAATAAAAATACAACAGTCTTTCCATTCTATAGCGGGAATAATTGCAACCAGTGTGAAAGTACTGGTCATTTCTACGTTCCGGGTAACCTAGGTTTCACTCTAGGGCGTTGCTCCACGAGATCGAAAAGCTAGGCACTTAGAATTCAAAGCCAGAAGAATAAAATACAATATAAGTACAACAGTTTTTCCATCGTATAAAATGTATATTTGCAAACATTGTGATAGCAATGGTCATTTCTACGTTCCGGGCAACCTATGCGACACTCTAGGGCGTTGCTCCACCACATTGAATAGCTACGGCCTTAAAAGTCAACGCCAGAAGAATAAAATGCAATATAAATACAATAGCTTTTCCATCGTATAAAATGAATAATTGCAAACAGTGTGAAAGTAATGGTCATTTCTACGTTCCCGGCAACCTAGGCTTCAATCTAGGGCGTTGTTCCACCAGATCAAACAGTTAGGGCCTTAGAAGTCAACGCCCGAAGCATAAAATACAAAATAAATAGAACGGTTTTTCCATCGTATAAAACGAATAATTGCTACCAGTGTGAAAGCTATGGTCATTTCTACGATCCGCGCAACCTAGGCTTCACCCTAGGGCGTTGCTCCACCAGATCGAATGGTTAGTGCCTTAGAAGTCAACGCCAGAAGCATAAAATACAATATAAATACAACAGTTTTTCTATCGTATAAAACGAATAATTGCAGCCAGTATGAAACTTATGGTCATTTCTACTTTCCGAGCAACCTAGGCTTCACCCTAGGGCGTTGCTCCAACAGATTGAATAGTTAGGGCCTTAGAAGTCAATGCCCGAAGCATAAAATGAAATAAAAATACAACAGCTTTTCCATAGTATAACACGAATAATTGCAACCAGTGTGAAAGTGATGGTCATTTCTACGATCCGGGTAACCCAGGTTTCACTCTAGGGCATTACTCCACCACATCGAATAGCTACGGCCGTAGAAGTCAACGCCTGAAGCATAAAATGCAATAAAAATACAACAGTTTTGTCATCGTATAACAGGAATAATTGCAGCAAGCGTGAAGGTAATGGCCATTTCTACGTTCCGGGCAACCTAGGATTCACCCTAGGGCGTTGTTCCACCAGATGGAACAGTTAGGGCCTAAGAAGTCAATGCCAGAAGCATAAAATACAATAAAGATGCAACAGTTTTTCCATCGTATAACAGGAATAATTGCAACCAGTGTGAAGGTAATGGTGTGTTCTACGTTCCGGACAACCTAGGCTTCACTCTAGGGCGGTGCTCCACCAGGTTAAATAGTTAGGGCCTAAGAAGTCAACGCCAGAAGCATAAAATACAATATAGATACAACAGCCTTTCCATCGTATATAATGTATATTTGCAAACAGTGTGAAAGTAATGGTCATTTCTACGTTCCTGGTAACCTAGGCTTCACTCTGGGTCGTTGTTCCACCAGATCGAATAGTTAGGGCCTTAGAAGTCAACGCCTGAAGCATAAAATACAAAATAAATAGAACAGTTTTTCCATGTATAAAACGAATAATTGCTACCAGTGTGAAAGTTATGGTCATTTCTATGTTCCGGGCAACCTAGGCTTCACTCCAGGTCGTTGTTCCACCAGATGGAATAGTTAGGGCCTAAGAAGTCAACGCCAGAAGCATAAAATACGATATATATACTACAGCTTTTCCATCGTATAAAACGAATAATAGCAACCGGTGCGAAAGTTATCGTCATTTCTATGTTCCGGGCAACCTAGGCTTCACCCCAGGGCGTTGTGCCACCAGATCGAATAGTTAGGGCCTAAGAACTGAACGCCAGCAGCATAAAATACAATATAAATACAACAGTTTTTCCATCCTATAAAACGAATAATTGCCACCAGTATGAAGGTTATGGTCATTTCTACGTTCCGGGCAACCTAGGCTTCACTCTATGGCGTTCTTCCACCACATCGAATAGCTACGGCCTCAGAAGTCGACGCCTGAAGCATAAAATACATTGAAAATACAACAGTCTTTCCACCCTATAACAGGAATAGTTGCAACCCGTGTGAAAGTGATGGTCATTTGTACGTTCCAGGCAACCTAGGCATCACTCTAGGGCCTTGTTCCACCAGATCGAATTGATAGGGCCTAAGAAGTAAACGCCAGAAGCATAAGATACAATATAAATATAATAGTTTTTCCATCGTATAGAACGAATAATAGCAACCAGTGTGAAAGTTATGGTCATTTCTACGTTCCGGGCAACCTAGGCTTCACTCTAGGGCGTTGTTCCACCAGATCGAACAGCTAGGGCCTAAGAAGGCAAAGCCAGAAGCATAAAATACAATATAAGTACAACAGTTTTTCCATCGTATAAAATGTACAATTGCAAACATTGCGAAAGTAATGGTCATTCCACGTTCCGGGCAACCTAGGCGTCACTCTAGTGCGGTGCTCCACCACATCTACTAGCTACGGCCTTAGACGTCATCGACAGAATCATAAAATACAATAAAGATGCAACAGCTTTTCCATCGTATAAAACGAATAATTGCAACCAGTGTGAAAGTTATTGTCATTTCTACTTTACGGGCTACCTAGGCTACACCCTAGGGCGTTGCTCCTACAGATTGAATAGTTAGGGCCTTAGAAGTCAACGCCGGAAGCATAAAATGCAATAAAAATACAACAGTTTTTCCATCATATAACCGGAATAATTGCAACCAGTTTGAAAGTGATGGTCATTTCTACGTTCCGGGCAACCTCGGTTTCACTCTAGGGCGTTGCTCCACCAGATCGAATAGCTAGTGACTTAGAAGTCAACGCCAGAAGCATAAAAAACAATATAAATACAACATTTTTTCCATCGTATAAAACGAATAATTGCAACCAGTATGAATGTTAACGTCATTTCTACTTTCCGGGCAACCTAGGCTTCACCCTAGGGCGTTGCTCCAACAGATTGAATAGTTAGGGCCTCAGAAGTCAACGCCGGAAGCATAAAATTCAATAAAAATACAACAGTTTTTCCATCGTATAAAAGGATTAATTGCAACCAGTTTGAAAGTGATGGCCAATTCTATGTTCCGGGCAACCTAGGCTTCACTCTAGGGTGTTGCTCCGCCAGATCGAATAGTTAGGGCCTTAGAAGTCAACGCCAGAAGCATAAAATACAATATAAGTACAACAGTTTTTCCATCGTATAAAATGTACAATTGCAAACATTGCGAAAGTAATGGTCATTCCACGTTCCGGGCAACCTAGGCGTCACTCTAGTGCGTTGCTCCACCACATCTACTAGCTACGGCCTTAGACGTCATCGACAGAATCATAAAATACAATAAAGATGCAACAGCTTTTCCATCGTATAAAACGAATAATTGCAACCAGTGTGAAAGTTATTGTCTTTTCCACTTTCCGGGCAAACTAGGCTTCACCCTAGGGCGTTGCTCCAACAGATTGAATAGTTAGGACCTTAGAAGTCAATGCCCGAAGCATAAAATGCAATAAAAATACAACAGCTTTTCCATCATATAACAGGACTAATTGCAACCCGTTTGAAAGTGATGGTCATTTCTACGTTCCGGGCAACCTAGGCTTCACTCTAGGGCATTGCTCCACCAGATGGAGTAGTTTGTGCCTTAGAAGTCAACGCCAGAAGCATAAAATACAATATAAATACAACAGTTTTTCCATCGTATAAAACGAATAATAGCAACCGGTGCGAAAGTTATTGTCATTTCTATGTTCCGGGCAACCTAGGCTTCACCCCAGGGCGTTGTGCCACCAGATCGAATAGTTAGGGCCTAAGAACTGAACGCCAGCAGCATAAAATACAATATAAATACAACAGTTTTTCCATCCTATAAAACGAATAATTGCCACCAGTATGAAGGTTATGGTCATTTCTACGTTCCGGGCAACCTAGGCTTCACTCTATGGCGTTCTTCCACCACATCGAATAGCTACGGCCTCAGAAGTCGACGCCTGAAGCATAAAATACATTGAAAATACAACAGTCTTTCCACCCTATAACAGGAATAGTTGCAACCCGTGTGAAAGTGATGGTCATTTGTACGTTCCAGGCAACCTAGGCATCACTCTAGGGCCTTGTTCCACCAGATCGAATTGATAGGGCCTAAGAAGTAAACGCCAGAAGCATAAGATACAATATAAATATAATAGTTTTTCCATCGTATAGAACGAATAATAGCAACCAGTGTGAAAGTTATGGTCATTTCTACGTTCCGGGCAACCTAGGCTTCACTCTAGGGCGTTGTTCCACCAGATCGAACAGCTAGGGCCTAAGAAGGCAAAGCCAGAAGCATAAAATACAATATAAGTACAACAGTTTTTCCATCGTATAAAATGTACAATTGCAAACATTGCGAAAGTAATGGCCATTCCACGTTCCGGGCAACCTAGGCGTCACTCTAGTGCGGTGCTCCACCACATCTACTAGCTACGGCCTTAGACGTCATCGACAGAATCATAAAATACAATAAAGATGCAACAGCTTTTCCATCGTATAAAACGAATAATTGCAACCAGTGTGAAAGTTATTGTCATTTCTACTTTACGGGCTACCTAGGCTACACCCTAGGGCGTTGCTCCTACAGATTGAATAGTTAGGGCCTTAGAAGTCAACGCCGGAAGCATAAAATGCAATAAAAATACAACAGTTTTTCCATCATATAACCGGAATAATTGCAACCAGTTTGAAAGTGATGGCCATTTCTACGTTCCGGGCAACCTCGGTTTCACTCTAGGGCGTTGCTCCACCAGATCGAATAGCTAGTGACTTAGAAGTCAACGCCAGAAGCATAAAAAACAATATAAATACAACATTTTTTCCATCGTATAAAACGAATAATTGCAACCAGTATGAATGTTAACGTCATTTCTACTTTCCGGGCAACCTAGGCTTCACCCTAGGGCGTTGCTCCAACAGATTGAATAGTTAGGGCCTTAGAAGTCAACGCCGGAAGCATAAAATTCAATAAAAATACAACAGTTTTTCCATCGTATAAAAGGATTAATTGCAACCAGTTTGAAAGTGATGGCCAATTCTATGTTCCGGGCAACCTAGGCTTCACTCTAGGGTGTTGCTCCGCCAGATCGAATAGTTAGGGCCTTAGAAGTCAACGCCAGAAGCATAAAATACAATAAAGATGCAACAGCTTTTCCATCGTATAAAACGAATAATTTCAACCAGTGTGAATGTTATGGTCATTTCTACTTTCCGAGCAACCTAGGCTTCACCCTAGGGCGTTGCTCCGACAGATTGAACAGTTAGGGCCTTAGAAGTCTACGCCCGAACCATAAAATGCAAAAAAAATACAACAGTGTTTCCAACATATAACAGGAATAATTGCGACCAGTTTGAAAGTGATGGACAATTCTACGTTCCGGGCAACCTAGGCTTCACTCTAGGGCGTTGCTCCGCCAGATCGAATAGTTAGGGCCTTAGAAGTCAACAGCCGAAGCATAAAATACAAAATAAATAGAACTGTTTTTCCATCGTATAAAACGAATAATTGCTACCGGTGTGAAAGTTATTTCCATTTCTACGTTCCGGGCAACCTAGGCTTCACCCTTGGGCGTTGTTCCACCAGATGGAATAGTTATGGCATAAGAAGTCAACGCCAGAGGCATAAAATACAATATAAGTACAACACTTTTTCCATCGTATGGAATGAATAATTGCAAACATTGCGAAAGTAATGGTCATTTCTACGTTCCGGGCAACCTAGGCGTCACTCTAGTGCGTTGCTCCAACACATCTAATAGCTACGGCCTTAGACGTCAACGACAGAAGCATAAAATACAATTAAGATGCAACAGCTTTTCCATCGTATAAAACGAATAATTGCAACCAGTGGGAAAGTTATTGTCATTTCTACTTTACGGGCTACCTAGGCTACACCCTAGGGCGTTGCTCCTACAGATTGAATAGTTAGGGCCTTAGAAGTCAACGCCGGAAGCATAAAATGCAATAAAAATACAACAGTTTTTCCATCGTATAAAAGGATTAATTGCAACCAGTTTGAAAGTGATGGTCATTTCTACGTTCCGGGCAACCTCGGTTTCACTCTAGGGCGTTGCTCCACCAGATCGAATAGTTAGGGCCTTAGAAGTCAACGCCAGAAGCATAAAATACAATAAAGATGCAACCGCTTTTCCATCGTATAAAACGAATAATTTCAACCAGTGTGAATGTTGTGGTCATTTCTACATTCCGAACAACCTAGGCTTCACTCTAGGACGTTGACCCAACAGATTGAATAGTTAGGGCCTTAGAAGTCAACGCCCGAACCATAAAATGCAAAAAAAATAGAACAGTGTTTCCATAATATAACAGGAATAATTGCAACCAATTTGGAAAGTGATGGCCAGTTCTACGTTCCGGGCAACCTAGGCTTCACTCTAGGGCGTTGCTCCACCAGATCGAATAGTTAGTGCCTTAGAAGTCAACGCCAGAAGCGTAAAATACAATATAAATACAACAGTTTTTCCATCGTTTAAAACGAATAATTGCAACCAGTATGAAACTTATGGTCATTTCTACTTTCCGAGCAACCTCGGCTTCACCCTAGGGCGTTGCTCCCACATATTGAACAGTTAGGGCCTTAGAAGTCTACGCCCGAACCATAAAATGCAAAAAAAATACAACAGTGTTTCCATCATATAACAGGAATAATTGCGACCAGTTTGAAAGTGATTGACAATTCTACGTTCCGGGCAACCTAGGCTTCACTCTAGGGCGTTGCTCCAACAGATCGAATAGTCAGGGCCTTAGAAGTCAACGCCCGATGCATAAAATACAATATAAATACAACAGTTTTTCCATCGCATATAACGAATAATTGCAACCAGTATGAAAGTTATGGTCATTTCTACTTTCCGGCAACCTAGGCTTCACCCTAGGGCGTTGCTCCAACAGATCGAATACTTAGGGCCTTAGAAGTCAACAGCCGAAGCATAAAATACAAAATAAATAGAACTGTTTTTCCATCGTATAAAACGAATAATTGCTACCGGTGTGAAAGTTATGGTCATTTCTGCGTTCCGGACAACCTAGGCTTCACTCTATGGCGTCCTTCCACTACATCGAATAGCTACGGCCTCAGAAGTCAACGCCTGAAGCATAAAATACAATAAAAATACAACAGTCTTTCCTTCCTATAACAGGAATAATTGCAACCCGTGTGAAAGTGATGGTCATTTGTATGTTCCAGGCAACCTAGGCTTCTCTCTAGGGCGTTGCTCCAACAGATTGAATAGTTAGGGCCTTAGAAGTCAACGCCGGAAGCATAAAATTCAATAAAAATACAACAGTTTTTCCATCGTATAAAAGGATTAATTGCAACCAGTTTGAAAGTGATGGCCAATTCTACGTTCCGAGCAACCTAGGCTTCACTCTAGGGTGTTGCTCCGCCAGATCGAATAGTTAGGGCCTTAGAAGTCAACGCCAGAAGCATAAAATACAATAAAGATGCAACAGCTTTTCCATCGTATAAAACGAATAATTTCAACCAGTGTGAATGTTATGGTCATTTCTACATTCCGAACAACCTAGGCTTCACTCTAGGGCGTTGACCCAACAGATTGAATAGTTAGGGCATTGGAAGTCAACGCCCGAACCATAAAATGCAAAAAAAATACAACAGTGTCTCCATAATATAACAGGAATAATTGCAACCAATTTGGAAAGTGATGGCCAGTTCTATGTTCCGGGCAACCTAGGCTTCACTCTAGGGCGTTGCTCCACCAGATCGAATAGTTAGTGCCTTAGAAGTCAACGCCAGAAGCGTAAAATACAATATAAATACAACAGCTTTTCCATCGTTTAAAACGAATAATTGCAACCAGTATGAAACTTATGGTCATTTCTACTTTCCGAGCAACCTAGGCTTCACCCTAGGGCGTTGCTCCCACAGATTGAACAGTTAGGGCCTTAGAAGTCTACGCCCGAACCATAAAATGCAAAAAAAATACAACAGTGTTTCCATCATATAACAGGAATAATTGCGACCAGTTTGAAAGTGATGGGCAATTCTACGTTCCGGGCAACCTAGGCTTCACTCTAGGGCGTTGCTCCAACAGATCGAATAGTTAGGGCCTTAGAAGTCAACGCCCGATGCATAAAATACAATATAAATACAACAGTTTTTCCATCGCATATAACGAATAATTGCAACCAGTATGAAAGTTATGGTCATTTCTACTTTCCGGCAACCTAGGCTTCACCCTAGGGCGTTGCTCCAACAGATCGAATACTTAGGGCCTTAGAAGTCAACAGCCGAAGCATAAAATACAAAATAAATAGAACTGTTTTTCCATCGTATAAAACGAATAATTGCTACCGGTGTGAAAGTTATTTCCATTTCTACGTTCCGGGCAACCTAGGCTTCACCCTTGGGCGTTGTTCCACCAGATGGAATAGTTATGGCATAAGAAGTCAACGCCAGAAGCATAAAATACAATATAAGTACAACACTTTTTCCATCGTATAGAATGAATAATTGCAAACATTGCGAAAGTAATGGTCATTTCTACGTTCCGGGCAACCTAGGCGTCACTCTAGTGCGGTGCTCCACCACATCTACTAGCTACGGCCTTAGACGTCATCGACAGAATCATAAAATACAATAAAGATGCAACAGCTTTTCCATCGTATAAAACGAATAATTGCAACCAGTGTGAAAGTTATTGTCATTTCTACTTTACGGGCTACCTAGGCTACACCCTAGGGCGTTGCTCCTACAGATTGAATAGTTAGGGCCTTAGAAGTCAACGCCGGAAGCATAAAATGCAATAAAAATACAACAGTTTTTCCATCATATAACCGGAATAATTGCAACCAGTTTGAAAGTGATGGTCATTTCTACGTTCCGGGCAACCTCGGTTTCACTCTAGGGCGTTGCTCCACCAGATCGAATAGCTAGTGCCTTAGAAGTCAACGCCAGAAGCATAAAAAACAATATAAATACAACATTTTTTCCATCGTATAAAACGAATAATTGCAACCAGTATGAATGTTAACGTCATTTCTACTTTCCGGGCAACCTAGGCTTCACCCTAGGGCGTTGCTCCAACAGATTGAATAGTTAGGGCCTTAGAAGTCAACGCCGGAAGCATAAAATGCAATAAAAATACAACAGTTTTTCCATCGTATAAAAGGATTAATTGCAACCAGTTTGAAAGTGATGGTCATTTCTACGTTCCGGGCAACCTCGGTTTCACTCTAGGGCGTTGCTCCACCAGATCGAATAGTTAGGGCCTTAGAAGTCAACGCCAGAAGCATAAAATACAATAAAGATGCAACCGCTTTTCCATCGTATAAAACGAATAATTTCAACCAGTGTGAATGTTGTGGTCATTTCTACATTCCGAACAACCTAGGCTTCACTCTAGGACGTTGACCCAACAGATTGAATAGTTAGGGCCTTAGAAGTCAACGCCCGAACCATAAAATGCAAAAAAAATAGAACAGTGTTTCCATAATATAACAGGAATAATTGCAACCAATTTGGAAAGTGATGGCCAGTTCTACGTTCCGGGCAACCTAGGCTTCACTCTAGGGCGTTGCTCCACCAGATCGAATAGTTAGTGCCTTAGAAGTCAACGCCAGAAGCGTAAAATACAATATAAATACAACAGTTTTTCCATCGTTTAAAACGAATAATTGCAACCAGTATGAAACTTATGGTCATTTCTACTTTCCGAGCAACCTAGGCTTCACCCTAGGGCGTTGCTCCCACATATTGAACAGTTAGGGCCTTAGAAGTCTACGCCCGAACCATAAAATGCAAAAAAAATACAACAGTGTTTCCATCATATAACAGGAATATTTGCGACCAGTTTGAAAGTGATTGACAATTCTACGTTCCGGGCAACCTAGGCTTCACTCTAGGGCGTTGCTCCAACAGATCGAATAGTCAGGGCCTTAGAAGTCAACGCCCGATGCATAAAATACAATATAAATACAACAGTTTTTCCATCGCATATAACGAATAATTGCAACCAGTATGAAAGTTATGGTCATTTCTACTTTCCGGCAACCTAGGCTTCACCCTAGGGCGTTGCTCCAACAGATCGAATACTTAGGGCCTTAGAAGTCAACAGCCGAAGCATAAAATACAAAATAAATAGAACTGTTTTTCCATCGTATAAAACGAATAATTGCTACCGGTGTGAAAGTTATGGTCATTTCTGCGTTCCGGACAACCTAGGCTTCACTCTATGGCGTCCTTCCACTACATCGAATAGCTACGGCCTCAGAAGTCAACGCCTGAAGCATAAAATACAATAAAAATACAACAGTCTTTCCTTCCTATAACAGGAATAATTGCAACCCGTGTGAAAGTGATGGTCATTTGTATGTTCCAGGCAACCTAGGCTTCTCTCTAGGGCGTTGCTCCACCAGATCGAATAGTTAGGGGCTTAGAAGTCAACGCCAGAAGCATAAAATACAATATAAGTAAAACAGTTTTTCCATCGTATAAAATGTACAATTGCAAACATTGCGAAAGTAATGGTCATTCCACGTTCCGGGCAACCTAGGCGTCACTCTAGTGCGTTGCTCCACCACATCTACTAGCTACGGGCATAGACGTCATCGACAGAATCATAAAATACAATAAAGATGCAACAGCTTTTCCATCGTATAAAACGAATAATTGCAACCAGTGTGAAAGTTATTGTCATTTCTACTTTACGGGCTACCTAGGCTACACCCTAGGGCGTTGCTCCTACAGATTGAATAGTTAGGGGCTTAGAAGTCAACGCCGGAAGCATAAAATGCAATAAAAATACAACAGCTTTTCCATCATATAACCGGGATAATTGCAACCAGTTTGAAAGTGATGGTCATTTCTACGTTCCGGGCAACCTCGGTTTCACTCTAGGGCGTTGCTCCACCAGATCGAATAGTTAGTGCCTTAGAAGTCAACGCCATAAGCACAAAATACAATAAAGATGCAACAGCTTTTCCATCGTATAAAACGAATAATTTCAACCAGTGTGAATGTTATGGTCATTTCTACATTCCGAACAACCTAGGCTTCACTCTAAGGCGTTGACCCAACAGATTGAATAGTTAGGGCCTTAGAAGTCAACGCCCGAACCATAAAATGCAAAAAAAATACAACAGTGTTTCCATAATATAACAGGAATAATTGCAACCAATTTGGAAAGTGATGGCCAGTTCTATGTTCCGGGCAACCTAGGCTTCACTCTAGGGCGTTGCTCCACCAGATCGAATAGTTAGTGCCTTAGAAGTCAACGCCAGAAGCGTAAAATACAATATAAATACAACAGCTTTTCCATCGTTTAAAACGAATAATTGCAACCAGTATGAAACTTATGGTCATTTCTACTTTCCGAGCAACCTAGGCTTCACCCTAGGGCGTTGCTCCGACAGATTGAACAGTTAGGGCCTTAGAAGTCTACGCCCGAACCATAAAATGCAAAAAAAATACAACAGTGTTTCCATCATATAACAGGAATAATTGCGACCAGTTTGAAAGTGATGGACAATTCTACGTTCCGGGCAACCTAGGCTTCACTCTAGGGCGTTGCTCCACCAGATCGAATAGGTAGGGCCTTAGAAGTCAACGCCAGAAGCATAAAATGCAAAATAAGTAGAACAGTTTTTCCATGTATAAAACGAATAATTGCTACCAGTGTGAAAGTTATGGTCATTTCTACGTTCCGGGCAACCTAGGCTTCGCTCCAGGGCGTTGTTCCACCAGATCGAATAGGTAGGGCCTTAGAAGTCATCGACTGAAGCATACAATACAATAAAAATACAACTGTTTTACCATCGCATAACAGGAATAATTGCAACCAGTGCGAAAGTAATGACCATTTCGACGTTTCGGACATCCTAGGCTTAACTCTGAGGCGTTGCCCCACCAGATCGAATAGCTAGGGCCTAAGAAGTCAACGCCAGAAGCATAAAATACAATATAAATACAATAGCTTTTCCATCGTATAAAACGAATAATAGCACCCAGTGTGAAAGTTATGGTCATTTCTACGTTCCGGGCAACATAGGCTTCCCTCTTGGACGTTGCCTCACCTGATCGAATAGCTAGGACCTTAGAAGTCAAAGCCAGAAGCAGAAAGAACAATAAAAATGCAACGGTTTTTCCATCGTATGGCATGAATGGTTGCAACCAGTGTGAATGTAATGGTCATTTCGGTGTTTCGGGCATCCTAGACTTAACTCTGAGGCATTGCTCCACCAGGTCGAAGTGTTAGGGCCTTGGAATTCAACGCCAGAAGCATAAACTACAAAATAAATACAACAGTCTTTCAATCGTATAAAACGAATAATTGCAACCAGTGTGAAAGTTATTGTCATTTCTACTTTCCGCGCAACCTAGGCTTCACCCTAGGGCGTTGCTCCAACAGATTGAATAGTTAGGACCTTAGAAGTCAGTGCCCGAAGCATAAAATGCAATAAAAATACAACAGTTATCCATCATATAACAGGAATAATTGCAACCAGTTTGAAAGCGATGGTCATTTCTTCGTTCCGGGCAACCTAGGCTTCACTCTAGGTCGTTGCTCCACCAGATCGAATAGTTAGTGCCTTAGAAGTCAACGCCAGAAGCATAATATACAATATAAATGCAACAGTTTTTCCATCGTATAAAACGAATAATAGCAACCAGTGTGAAAGTTATGGTCATTTCTCCGTTCCCGGCAACCTCGGTTTCACTCTAGGGCGTTGCTCCACCAGATCGAATAGTTAGTGCCTTAGAAGTCAACGCCAGAAGCATAAAAAACAATATAAATACAACATTTTTTCCATCGTATAAAACGAATAATTGCAACCAGTATGAAGGTTAACGTCATTTCTACTTTCCGGGCAACCTAGGCTTCACCCTAGGGCGTTGCTCCAACAGATTGAATAGTTAGGGCCTTAGAAGTCAACGCCGGAAGCATAAAATTCAATAAAAATACAACAGTTTTTCCATCGTATAAAAGGATTAATTGCAACCAGTTTGAAAGTGATGGCCAATTCTACGTTCCGAGCAACCTAGGCTTCACTCTAGGGTGTTGCTCCGCCAGATCGAATAGTTAGGGCCTTAGAAGTCAACGCCAGAAGCATAAAATACAATAAAGATGCAACAGCTTTTCCATCGTATAAAACGAATAATTTCAACCAGTGTGAATGTTATGGTCATTTCTACATTCCGAACAACCTAGGCTTCACTCTAGGGCGTTGACCCAACAGATTGAATAGTTAGGGCATTGGAAGTCAACGCCCGAACCATAAAATGCAAAAAAAATACAACAGTGTCTCCATAATATAACAGGAATAATTGCAACCAATTTGGAAAGTGATGGCCAGTTCTATGTTCCGGGCAACCTAGGCTTCACTCTAGGGCGTTGCTCCACCAGATCGAATAGTTAGTGCCTTAGAAGTCAACGCCAGAAGCGTAAAATACAATATAAATACAACAGCTTTTCCATCGTTTAAAACGAATAATTGCAACCAGTATGAAACTTATGGTCATTTCTACTTTCCGAGCAACCTAGGCTTCACCCTAGGGCGTTGCTCCCACAGATTGAACAGTTAGGGCCTTAGAAGTCTACGCCCGAACCATAAAATGCAAAAAAAATACAACAGTGTTTCCATCATATAACAGGAATAATTGCGACCAGTTTGAAAGTGATGGGCAATTCTACGTTCCGGGCAACCTAGGCTTCACTCTAGGGCGTTGCTCCAACAGATCGAATAGTTAGGGCCTTAGAAGTCAACGCCCGATGCATAAAATACAATATAAATACAACAGTTTTTCCATCGCATATAACGAATAATTGCAACCAGTATGAAAGTTATGGTCATTTCTACTTTCCGGCAACCTAGGCTTCACCCTAGGGCGTTGCTCCAACAGATCGAATACTTAGGGCCTTAGAAGTCAACAGCCGAAGCATAAAATACAAAATAAATAGAACTGTTTTTCCATCGTATAAAACGAATAATTGCTACCGGTGTGAAAGTTATTTCCATTTCTACGTTCCGGGCAACCTAGGCTTCACCCTTGGGCGTTGTTCCACCAGATGGAATAGTTATGGCATAAGAAGTCAACGCCAGAAGCATAAAATACAATATAAGTACAACACTTTTTCCATCGTATAGAATGAATAATTGCAAACATTGCGAAAGTAATGGTCATTTCTACGTTCCGGGCAACCTAGGCGTCACTCTAGTGCGGTGCTCCACCACATCTACTAGCTACGGCCTTAGACGTCATCGACAGAATCATAAAATACAATAAAGATGCAACAGCTTTTCCATCGTATAAAACGAATAATTGCAACCAGTGTGAAAGTTATTGTCATTTCTACTTTACGGGCTACCTAGGCTACACCCTAGGGCGTTGCTCCTACAGATTGAATAGTTAGGGCCTTAGAAGTCAACGCCGGAAGCATAAAATGCAATAAAAATACAACAGTTTTTCCATCATATAACCGGAATAATTGCAACCAGTTTGAAAGTGATGGTCATTTCTACGTTCCGGGCAACCTCGGTTTCACTCTAGGGCGTTGCTCCACCAGATCGAATAGCTAGTGCCTTAGAAGTCAACGCCAGAAGCATAAAAAACAATATAAATACAACATTTTTTCCATCGTATAAAACGAATAATTGCAACCAGTATGAATGTTAACGTCATTTCTACTTTCCGGGCAACCTAGGCTTCACCCTAGGGCGTTGCTCCAACAGATTGAATAGTTAGGGCCTTAGAAGTCAACGCCGGAAGCATAAAATTCAATAAAAATACAACAGTTTTTCCATCGTATAAATGGATTAATTGCAACCAGTTTGAAAGTGATGGCCAATTCTACGTTCCGGGCAACCTAGGCTTCACTCTAGGGTGTTGCTCCGCCAGATCGAATAGTTAGGGCCTTAGAAGTCAACGCCAGAAGCATAAAATACAATAAAGATGCAACAGCTTTTCCATCGTATAAAACGAATAATTTCAACCAGTGTGAATGTTATGGTCATTTCTACTTTCCGAGCAACCTAGGCTTCACCCTAGGGCGTTGCTCCGACAGATTGAACAGTTAGGGCCTTAGAAGTCTACGCCCGAACCATAAAATGCAAAAAAAATACAACAGTGGTTCCATCATATAACAGGAATAATTGCGACCAGTTTGAAAGTGATGGACAATTCTACGTTCCGGGCAACCTAGGCTTCACTCTAGGGCGTTGCTCCAACAGATCGAATAGTTAGGGCCTTAGAAGTCAACGCCCGATGCATAAAATACAATATAAATACAACAGTTTTTCCATCGCATATAACGAATAATTGCAACCAGTATGAAAGTTATGGTCATTTCTACTTTCCGGCAACCTAGGCTTCACCCTAGGGCGCTGCTCCAACAGATCGAATAATTAGGGCCTTAGAAGTCAACAGCCGAAGCATAAAATACAAAATAAATAGAACTGTTTTTCCATCGTATAAAACGAATAATTGCTACCGGTGTGAAAGTTATTTCCATTTCTACGTTCCGGGCAACCTAGGCTTCACCCTTGGGCGTTGTTCCACCAGATGGAATAGTTATGGCATAAGAAGTCAACGCCAGAGGCATAAAATACAATATAAGTACAACACTTTTTCCATCGTATGGAATGAATAATTGCAAACATTGCGAAAGTAATGGTCATTTCTACGTTCCGGGCAACCTAGGCGTCACTCTAGTGCGTTGCTCCAACACATCTAATAGCTACGGCCTTAGACGTCATCGACAGAAGCATAAAATACAATTAAGATGCAACAGCTTTTCCATCGTATAAAACGAATAATTGCAACCAGTGGGAAAGTTATTGTCATTTCTACTTTACGGGCTACCTAGGCTACACCCTAGGGCGTTGCTCCTACAGATTGAACAGTTAGGGCCTTAGAAGTCTACGCCCGAACCATAAAATGCAAAAAAAATACAACAGTGTTTCCATCATATAACAGGAATAATTGCGACCAGTTTGAAAGTGATGGACAATTCTACGTTCCGGGCAACCTAGGCTTCTCTCTAGGGCGTTGCTCCACCAGATCGAATAGTTAGGGGCTTAGAAGTCAACGCCAGAAGCATAAAATACATTATAAGTAAAACAGTTTTTCCATCGTATAAAATGTACAATTGCAAACATTGCGAAAGTAATGGTCATTCCACGTTCCGGGCAACCTAGGCGTCACTCTAGTGCGTTGCTCCACCACATCTACTAGCTACGGGCATAGACGTCATCGACAGAATCATAAAATACAATAAAGATGCAACAGCTTTTCCATCGTATAAAACGAATAATTGCAACCAGTGTGAAAGTTATTGTCATTTCTACTTTACGGGCTACCTAGGCTACACCCTAGGGCGTTGCTCCTACAGATTGAATAGATAGGGGCTTAGAAGCCAACGCCGGAAGCATAAAATGCAATAAAAATACAACAGTTTTGCCATCATATAACCGGAATAATTGCAACCAGTTTGAAAGTGATGGTCATTTCTACGTTCCGGGCAACCTCGGTTTCACTCTAGGGCGTTGCTCCACCAGATCGAATAGTTAGTGCCTTAGAAGTCAACGCCAGAAGCATAAAAAACAATATAAATACAACATTTTTTCCATCGTATAAAACGAATAATTGCAACCAGTATGAAGGTTGACGTCATTTCTACTTTCCGGGCAACCTAGGCTTCACCCTAGGGCGTTGCTCCAACAGATTGAATAGTTAGGGCCTTAGAAGTCAACGCCGGAAGCATAAAATTCAATAAAAATACAACAGTTTTTCCATCGTATAAAAGGATTAATTGCAACCAGTTTGAAAGTGATGGCCAATTCTACGTTCCGGGCAACCTAGGCTTCACTCTAGGGTGTTGCTCCGCCAGATCGAATAGTTAGGGCCTTAGAAGTCAACGCCAGAAGCATAAAATACAATAAAGATGCAACAGCTTTTCCATCGTATAAAACGAATAATTTCAACCAGTGTGAATGTTATGGTCATTTCTACATTCCGAACAACCTAGGCTTCACTCTAGGACGCTGACCCAACAGATTGAATAGTTAGGGCCTTAGAAGTCAACGCCCGAACCATAAAATGCAAAAAAAATACAACAGTGTTTCCATAATATAACAGGAATTATTGCAACCAATTTGGAAAGTGATGGCCAGTTCTATGTTCCGGGCAACCTAGGCTTCACTCTAGGGCGTTGCTCCACCAGATCGAATAGTTAGTGCCTTAGAAGTCAACGCCAGAAGCGTAAAATACAATATAAATACAACAGCTTTTCCATCGTTTAAAACGAATAATTGCAACCAGTATGAAACTTATGGTCATTTCTACTTTCCGAGCAACCTAGGCTTCACCCTAGGGCGTTGCTCCGACAGATTGAACAGTTAGGGCCTTAGAAGTCTACGCCCGAACCATAAAATGCAAAAAAAATACAACAGTGTTTCCATCATATAACAGGAATAATTGCGACCAGTTTGAAAGTGATGGACAATTCTACGTTCCGGGCAACCTAGGCTTCACTCTAGGGCGTTGCTCCAACAGGTCGAATAGTTAGGGCCTTACAAGTCAACGCCCGATGCATAAAATACAATATAGATACAACAGTCTTCCATTGTATATAACGAGTAATTGCAATCAGTGTGAAAGTTATGGTCATTTCTACGTTCCGGGCAACCTAGGCTTCACTCTAGGGAGTTGCTCCACCAGATCGAGTAGCTACGACCTTAGACGTCGAAGCCAGAAGCAGTAAATACAATAAAAATGCAACAGTTTTTCCATCGTATAGCATGACTAGTTGCAACCAGTGTGAAAGTAATGATCATTTCGGCGTTTCGGGCATCCTAGACTTAACTGTGAGGCATTACACCACCAGATCGATTAGTTAGGGCCTAAGAAGTCAACGCCAGAAGCATAAAATGCAATATTAATACAACAGCTTTTCCATCGTATAAAACGAATAATTGCAACCGGTGTCAATGTTATGGTCATTTCTACGTTCGGGGCAACCTAGGCTTGACTGTAGGGTGTTGCTCCACCAGATCGAATAGGTAGGGCCAAAGTAGTCAACGCCCGAAGCATAGAATACAAAATAAACAGAACAGCTTTTCCATTGTATAAAACGAATAATTGCTACCAGTGTGAAAGTTATGTTCATTTCTACGTTCCGGGCAACCTAGGCCTCACTCTAGGGCGTTGCCCCACCAGATCGAATAGTTAGGGCCTTAGAAGTCAACGCCCGAAGCATAAAATACAAAATAAATAGAACAGTTTTTCCATTGTATTAAACGAATAATTGCTACCAGTGTGAAAGTGATGGTCCTTTCTACGTTCCGGGCGACTTAGGCTTCACCCTTGGGTGTTGTTCCACCAGATGGAATAGTTAGGGCATAGGAAGTCAACGCCAGAAGCATAAAATACGGTATAAATACAACAGCTTTTCCATCGTATAAAACGAATAATTGCAACCAGTATTAATGTCATAGTCATTTCTACTTTCCGGGCAACCTAGGCTTCACCCTAGGGCGTTGTTCCAACAGATTGAATAGTTAGGGCCTTAGAAGTCAACGCCCGAAGCATGAAATACAAAATAAGTAGAACAGTTGTTCCATCGTATAAAACGAATAATTCCTACCAGTGTGAAAGTTATGGTAATTTCTACATTCCGGGCAACCTAGGTTTCACTCTAGGGCGTTGCTCCACCAGATCGCATAGCTAGGGACTTAGAATTCAACGCCATAAGAATAAAATACAATATAAGTACAACAGTATTTCCATCGTATAAAACGAATAATTGGAAACATTGTGAAAGTAATGGTCATTTCTACGTTCCAGGCAACGCAGGCGTCACTCTAGGGCGTTACTCCACCACATCTAATAGCTACGGCCTTAGCAGTCAACGCTAGAAGCATAAAATACAATATAAATACAACACCTTTTCCATCGTATAAAATGAATAATACCAAACAGTGTGAAAGTAATGGTCATCTCTACGTTCCGGACAAACTAGGCTTCACTCTAGGGCGTTGCTCCACCACATCGAATAGCTGCGGCCTTAGAAGTCAACGCTAGAAGCATAAATTACAATAAAAATGCAACAGTTTTTCCAACGTATAGCATGAATAATTGCAACCGGTGTGAATGTTATGGTCATTTCTACGTTCCGGGCAACCTAGGCTTGACTGTAGGGTGTTGCTCCATCAGATCGAATAGGTAGGTCCATAGAAGTCAACGCCCGAAGCATAAAGTACATTAAATATACAAGAGCTTTTCCATCGTATAACAGGAATAGTTGCAACCAGTGTGAAAGTGATGCTCACTTCTACGTTCCGGGCAACCCAGGCTTCACTCTAGGGCGTTGTTCCACCAGATCGAAAAGTAAGGGCCTAAGAAGTCAACGCCAGAAACATAAAATACAATAGAAATATAAAAGTTTTTCCATCTTATAAGACGAATAATAGCAACCAGTGTGAAAGTTCTGGTCATTTCTACGTTCCGGGCAACCTAGGCTTCACTCTAGGGCGTTGCTCCACCAGATCGAATAGTTTGGGCCTTAGAAGTCAACGGCCGAAGCATAAAATACAATAAAAATACAACAGTCTTTCCATCCTATAACAGGTATAATTGCAACCTGTGTGAAAGTGATGGTCATTTGTACGTTCCAGGCAACCTAGGCTTCACTCTAGGGCGTTGTTCCACCAGATCGAATAGTTAGGGCCTTAGAAGACAACGCCCGAAGCATAAAATACAAAATAAATAGAACAGTTTTTCCATTGTATAAAACGAATAATTGTTACCAGTGTAAAAGTTATGGTCATTTCTACGTTCCGGGCAACCTAGTCTTCACTCTAGGGCGTTGTTCCACCAGATCGAATAGTTAGGGCCTTAGAAGACAACGCCCGAAGCATAAAATACAAAATAAATACAACAGCTTTTCCATCGTATAAAACGAATGATTGCAACCAGTGTGAAAGTAATGGTCATTTCTACGATCCGGGCAACCTAGGCTTCACTCTACGGCGTTGTTCCACCAGATCGAATAGTTAGGGCCTAAGAAGTCAACGCCAGAAGCATAAAATACAATATAAATATAACAGTTTTTCCATCGTATAAAACGAATAATAGCAACCAGTGTGAAAGTTATGGTCATTTCTACGTTCCGGGCAACCTACGCTTCACTCTAGGGCGTTGCTCCACCAGATCAAAGAGTTAGGGCCTTAGAAGTCAACGCCCGAAGCATAAAATACAAAATAAATAGAACAGTTTTTCCACTGTATAAAACGAATAATTGCTACCAGTGTAAAAGTTATAGTCATTTCTACGTTCCGGGCAACCTAGGCTTCACCCTAGGGCGTTGTTCCACCTGATGGAATAGTTAGGGCCTAAGTAGTCAACGCCAGATGCATAAAATACGATATAAATACAACAGCGTTTCCATCGTATAAAACGAATAATTGCAACCAGTTTGAAAGTGATGGTCATTTCTACGTACCGGGCAACCTAGGCTTCACTCTAGGGCGTTGCTCCACCAGATCGAACAGTTAGGGACTAAGAAGTCAACGCCAAAATCATAAAATGCGATATAAATACCACAGCTTTTCCGTTGTATAAAACGAATAATTGCAACCAGTGTGAAAGTTATGGTCATTTCTACGTTCCGGGCAACCTAGGCTTCACTCTGGGGCGTTGCTCCACCAGATCGAATAGATAGATCCTTAGAAGGCAACGCCACAAGCATAAAAAACAATAAAGATGCAACAGTTTATCCATCGTATAACAGGAATAATTGCAACCAGTGTGAAGGTAATGGTATGTCCTACGCTCCGAGCCAGCTTGGCTTCACCCTAGGGCGTTGCTCCACCAGATCAAACAGTTAGGGCCTTAGAAGTCAACGACCGAAGCATTAAATACAAAATAAATAGAACAGTTTTTCCTGTGTATAAAACGAATAATTGCTACCAGTGTGAAAGTTATGGTCATTTCTACATTCCGAGCAACCGAGGCTTCACTCTAGGGCGTTGCTCCACCAGATCGTATAGTTAGGGCCTTAGAAGTCAACGACAGAAGCATAAAATACAATAAAGATGTAACTGTTTTTCCATCGTATAGCAGGAATAATTTGCAACCAGTGTGATAGTAGTGGTCATTTCTACGTACCGGGCAATATAGGTTTCACTCCAGGGCGTTGCTCCACCACATCGAATAGTTACGGCCTAAGAAGTCAACGCCAGAAGCATTAAATACGATAAAGATGCAACAGTTTTTCCATCGTATAAAACGAATAATTGCAACCAGTGTGAAAGTTATGGTCATTTCTACATACCGAGCAACCTAGGCTTCACTCTGGGGCGTTGCTCCACCAGATCGAATAGTGAGGTCCTTAGAAGTCAACGCCAGAAGCATAAAATACAATAAAGGTGCAACAGTTTTGCCATGGTATAGCAGGAATAATTTGCAACCAGTGTGGTAGTAGTGGTCATTTCTACGTACCGGGCAACCTAGGCTTCACCCTAGGGCGTTGTTCCACCTGATGGAATAGTTAGGGCCTAAGTAGTCAACGCCAGAAGCATAAAATACGATATAAATACAACAGCGTTTCCATCGTATAAAACGAATAATTGCAACCAGTTTGAAAGTGATGGTCATTTCTACGTACCGGGCAACCTAGGCTTCACTCTAGGGCGTTGTTCCACCAGATCGAATTATTAGCGCCTAAGAAGTCAACGCCAGAAGCATAAGATACAATATAAATATAACAGTTCTTCCATCGTATAGAACGAATAATAGCAACCAGTGTGTAAGTTATGGTCATTTCTACGTTCCGGGCAACCTAGGCTTCACCCTAGGGCGCTGTTCCACCAGATCGAATAGTTAGGGCCTAAGAAGTTACCGCGGGAAGCATAAAATACGATATAAATACAACAGCTTTTCCATCGTATAACAGGAATAATTGCAACCAGTGTGAAAGTAATGGTCAGTTCTACGTTCCGGGCAAACTAGGTTTCACTCTAGGGCGTTGCTCCACCAGATCGAACAGTTAGGGACTAAGAAGTCAACGCCAAAATCATAAAATACGATATAAATACCACAGCTTTTCCGTCGTATAAAACGAATAATTGCAACCAGTGTGAAAGTTATGGTCATTTCTACGTTCCGGGCAACCTAGGCTTCACTCTGGGGCGTTGCTCCACCAGATCGAATAGATAGATCCTTAGAAGGCAACGCCACAAGCATAAAAAACAATAAAGATGCAACAGTTTATCCATCGTATAACAGGAATAATTGCAACCAGTGTGAAGGTAATGGTATGTCCTACGCTCCGAGCCAGCTTGGCTTCACCCTAGGGCGTTGCTCCACCAGATCAAACAGTTAGGGCCTTAGAAGTCAACGACCGAAGCATTAAATACAAAATAAATAGAACAGTTTTTCCTGTGTATAAAACGAATAATTGCTACCAGTGTGAAAGTTATGGTCATTTCTACATTCCGAGCAACCGAGGCTTCACTCTAGGGCGTTGCTCCACCAGATCGTATAGTTAGGGCCTTAGAAGTCAACGACAGAAGCATAAAATACAATAAAGATGTAACTGTTTTTCCATCGTATAGCAGGAATAATTTGCAACCAGTGTGATAGTAGTGGTCATTTCTACGTACCGGGCAATACAGGTTTCACTCCAGGGCGTTGCTCCACCACATCGAATAGTTACGGCCTAAGAAGTCAACGCCAGAAGCATTAAATACGATAAAGATGCAACAGTTTTTCCATCGTATAAAACGAATAATTGCAACCAGTGTGAAAGTTATGGTCATTTCTACATACCGAGCAACCTAGGCTTCACTCTGGGGCGTTGCTCCACCAGATCGAATAGTGAGGTCCTTAGAAGTCAACGCCAGAAGCATAAAATACAATAAAGGTGCAACAGTTTTGCCATGGTATAGCAGGAATAATTTGCAACCAGTGTGGTAGTAGTGGTCATTTCTACGTACCGGGCAACCTAGGCTTCACTCTAGGGCGGTGCTCCAACATATCGAATAGCTACGGCCTTAGAAGTCTACGACTGAAGCATAAAATACAATAAAAATACAACAGCCTTTCCATCCTAGAACAGGAATAATTGCAACCCGTGTGAAAGTGATGGTCATTTCTACGTTCCAGGCAACCTAGGCTTCACTCTAGGGCGTTGTTCCACAAGATCGAATAGTTAGGGCCTAAGAAGTCAACGCCAGAAGCATAAAATACAATATAAATACAACAGCCTTGCCATCGTATAAAATGAATAATTGCAAACAGTGCGAAAGATATGGACATTTCTACGTCCCGGGCTACCTAGGCTTCACTCTATGGCGTTCTTCCACCACATCGAATAGCAACGGCCTCAGAGGTCAACGCCAGAAGCATAAAATACAATATAAATATAACAGTTTTTCCATCGTATAAAACGAATGATAGCAACCAGTGTGAAAGTTGTGGTCATTTCTACGTTCCGGGCAACCTAGGCTTCACTCTAGGGAGTTGTTCCACCAGATCGAACAGTTGGGGCCGCAGAAGTCAACGCTAGAAGCATAAAATACAATATAAATATAACAGTTTTTCCATCGTACAAAACGACTGATAGCGACCAGTGTGAAAGTTACGGTCATTTCTACGTACCGGGCAACCTAGGCTTCACTCTAGGGCGTTGCTCCACCAGATCAAACAGTTAGGGCCTTAGAAGTCAACGCCCGAAGCATAAAATACAAAATAAATAGAACAGTTTTTCCATTGTATAGAACGAATAATTGCTACCAGTGTAAAAGTTATGGCCAATTCTACGTTCCGGGCAACCTAGGCTTCACCCTAGGGCGTTGTTCCACCAGATCGAATAGTTCGGGTCTAAGAAGTGAACGCCAGAAGAATAAAATGCAATATAAATACAACAGTTTTTCCATCATATAAAACGAGTGATAGCAACCAGTGTGAAAGTTATGGTCATTTCTACGTTCCGGGCAACCTAGGCTGCACCCTAGGGCGTTACTCCACCAGATCGAATAGTTACGGCGTTAGAAGTCAACGCCCGAAGCATAAAATACAAAATAAATAAAACAGTTTTTCCATCGTATAAAACGTATAATTACTACCGGTGTGAAAGTTATTGTCATTTCTACTTTCCGCGCAACCTAGCCTTCACCCTAGGGCGTTGCTCCAACAGATTGAATAGTTAGGACCTTAGAAGTCAATGCCCGAAGCATAAAATGCAATAAAAATACAACAGTGTTTCCATCATATAACAGGAATAATAGCAACCAGTTTGAAAGTGATGGCCAATTCTACGTTCCGCCCAACCTAGGCTTCACTCCAGGGCGTTGCTCCACCAGATCGAATAGTTACGGCCTAAGAAGACAACGCCAGAAGCATAAAATACGATATAAATACAACAGCTTTTCCATCGTATAAAACGTATAATTGCTACCGGTGTGAAAGTTATGGTCATTTCTACTTTCCGGGCAACCTAGGCTTCACCATAGGTCGTTGTTCCACCAGATGGAATAGTTAGGGCCTTAGAAGTCAACGCCAGAAGCATAAAATACAATATAAGTACAACAGTTTATCCATCGTATAAAATGAATAATTGCAAACATTCCGAAAGTAATGGTCATTCCACGTTCCGGGCAACCTAGGCGTCACTCTAGTGCGTTGCTCGACCACATCTAATAGCTACGGCCTTAGACGTCAACGACAGAAGCATAAAATACAATGAAGATGCAACAGCTTTTCCATCGTATAAAACGTATAATTGCTACCGGTGTGAAAGTTATTGTCATTTCTACTTTCCGCGCAACCTAGCCTTCACCCTAGGGCGTTGCTCCAACAGATTGAATAGTTAGGACCTTAGAAGTCAATGCCCGAAGCATAAAATGCAATAAAAATACAACAGTTTTTCCATCATATAACAGGAATAATTGCAACCAGTTTGAAAGTGATGGTCATGTCTACGTTCCGGGCAACCTAGGCTTCACTCTAGGGCGTTGCTCCACCAGATCGAATAGTTAGGGCCTTAGAAGTCAACGCCCGACGCAGAAAATGCAATAAAAATACAACAGTGTTTCCATCATATAACAGGAATAATAGCAACCAGTTTGAAAGTGATGGCCAATTCTACGTTCCGCCCAACCTAGGCTTCACTCCAGGGCGCTGCTCCACCAGATCGAATAGTTACGGCCTAAGAAGACAACGCCAGAAGCATAAAATACGATATAAATACAACAGCTTTTCCATCGTATAAAACGAACAATTGCAACCAGTATGAAAGTTATGGTCATTTCTACGTTCCGGGCAACCTAGGCCTCACTCTAGGGCGTTGCTCCACCAGATCGAATAGTTAGGGCCTTGGAAGTCAACGCCAGAATCATAAAATACAATAAATATACAACAGCTTTTCCATCGTATTAAACGGATAATTTCAACCAGTGTGAATGTTATGGTCATTTCTACATTCCGAGCAACCTAGGCTTCACTCTAGGGCGTTGATCCAACAGATTGAATAGTTAGGGCCTTAGCAGTCAACGCCCGAAGCATAAAATACAATATAAATACAACAGTTTTTCCATCATATAACAGGAATAATTGCAACCAGTTTGAAGATGATGGTCATTTCTACGTTCCGGGCAACCTAGGCTTCACTCTAGAGCGTTGCTCCACCAGATCGAATAGTTAGTGCCTTAGAAGTCAACGCCAGACGCATAAAATACAATATAAATACAACAGTTTTTCCATCGTATAAAACGAATAATTGCAACCAGTATGAAAGTTATGGTCATTTCTACGTTCCGGGCAACCTAGGCTTCACTCTATGGCGATCTTCCACTACATCGAATGGCAACGGCCTCAGAAGTCAACGCCTGAAGCATAAAATACGATAAAAATACAACAGTCTTTCCGTCCTATAACAGGGATAATTGCAACCCGTGTGAAAGTGATGGTCATTTGTACGTTCCAGGCAACCTAGGATTCACTCTAGGGCGTTGTTCCACCAAATCGAATTGTTAGGGCCTAAGAAGTCAACGCCAGAAGCATAAAATACGATATAAATACAACAGCTTTTCCATCGTATAAAACGAACAATTGCAACCAGTATGAAAGTTATGGTCATTTCTACGTTCCGGGCAACCTAGGCCTCACTCTAGGGTGTTGCTCCACCAGATCGAATAGTTAGGGCCTTGGAAGTCAACGCCAGAATCATAAAATACAATAAATATACAACAGCTTTTCCATCGTATTAAACGGATAATTTCAACCAGTGTGAATGTTATGGTCATTTCTACATTCCGAGCAACCTAGGCTTCACTCTAGGGCGTTGATCCAACAGATTGAATAGTTAGGGCCTTAGCAGTCAACGCCCGAAGCATAAAATACAATATAAATACAACAGTTTTTCCATCATATAACAGGAATAATTGCAACCAGTTTGAAGATGATGGTCATTTCTACGTTCCGGGCAACCTAGGCTTCACTCTAGAGCGTTGCTCCACCAGATCGAATAGTTAGTGCCTTAGAAGTCAACGCCAGACGCATAAAATACAATATAAATACAACAGTTTTTCCATCGTATAAAACGAATAATTGCAACCAGTATGAAAGTTATGGTCATTTCTACGTTCCGGGCAACCTAGGCTTCACTCTATGGCGATCTTCCACTACATCGAATGGCAACGGCCTCAGAAGTCAACGCCTGAAGCATAAAATACAATAAAAATACAACAGTCTTTCCGTCCTATAACAGGGATAATTGCAACCCGTGTGAAAGTGATGGTCATTTGTACGTTCCAGGCAACCTAGGATTCACTCTAGGGCGTTGTTCCACCAAATCGAATTGTTAGGGCCTAAGAAGTCAACGCCCGATGCATAAAATACAAAATAAATAGAACAGTTTTTCCATCGTGTAAAACGAATAATTGCTACCGGTGTGAAAGTGATGGTCATTTCTACGTTCCGGGCAACCTAGGCTTCACTCTAGGGCGTTGCTCCACCAGATCGAATAGTTAGTGCCTTAGAAGTCAACGCCAGAAGCATAAAATACAATATAAATACAACAGTTTTTCCATCGTATAAAACGAATAATTGCTACCAGTATGGAAGTGATGGTCATTTCTACGTTCCGCCCAACCTAGGCTTCACTCTAGGGCATTGCTCCACCAGATCGAATTGTTAGGGCCTAAGAAGTCAACGCCAGAAGCATAAGATACAATATAAATACAACAGTTTTTCCATCATATAACAGGAATAATTGCAACCAGTTTGAAAGTGATGGTCATTTCTACGTTCCGGGTAACCTAGGCTTCACTCTAGGGCGTTGCTCCAACAGATTCAATAGTTCGGACCTTAGCAGTCAACGCCCGAAACATAAAATACAATATAATTACAACAGTTTTTCCATCATATAACAGGAATAATTGCAACCAGTTTGAAAGTGATGGCCATTTCTACGTTGCGGGCAACCTAGGCTTCACTCTAGGGCGTTGCTCCACCAGATCGAATAGTTAGTGCCTTAGAAGTCATTGCCAGAAGCATAAAATACAATATAAACACAACAGTTTTTCCAACGTATAAAACGAATAATTGCAACCAGTATGAAAGTTAACGTCATTTCTACTTTCCGGGCAACCTAGGCTTCACCCTAGGCCGTTGCTCCAACAGATTGAATAGTTAGGGCCTTAGAAGTCAACGCCGGAAGCATAAAATGCAATAAAAATACAACAGTTTTTCCATCGTATAAAACGAATAATTGCAACCAGTATGAAAGTTAACGTCATTTCTACTTTCCGGGCAACCTAGGCTTCACTCTATGGCGATCTTCCACTACATCGAATGGCAACGGCCTCAGAAGTCAACGCCTGAAGCATAAAATACAATAAAAATACAACAGTCTTTCCGTCCTATAACAGGGATAATTGCAACCCGTGTGAAAGTGATGGTCATTTGTACGTTCCAGGCAACCTAGGATTCACTCTAGGGCGTTGTTCCACCAAATCGAATTGTTAGGGCCTAAGAAGTCAACACCCGATGCATAAAATACAAAATAAATAGAACAGTTTTTCCATCGTGTGAGACGAATAATTGCTACCGGTGTGAAAGTGATGGTCATTTCTACGTTCCGGGCAACCTAGGCTTCACTCTAGGGCGTTGCTCCACCAGATCGAATAGTTAGTGCCTTAGAAGTCAATGCCAGAAGCATAAAATACGATATAAATACACCAGCTTTTCCATCATATAAAACGAATAATTGCAACCAGTGTGAAAGTTATGGTCATTTCTACGTTCCGGGCAACCTAGGCTTCACCCCAGGTCGTTGTTCCACCAGATCGAATAGTTAGGGCCTAAGAAGTGAACGCCAGCAGCATAAAATACAATATAAGTACAACAGTTCTTCCATCATATAAAACGAATAATTGCAACCAGTATGAAAGTTATGGTCATTTCTACGTTCCGGGCAACCTAGGCTTCACTCTAGGGCGTTGCTCCACCAGATCGAATAGTTAGTGCCTTAGAAGTCAACGCCAGAAGCATAAAATACAATATAAATACAACAGTTTTTCCATCATATAACAGGAATAATTGCAACCAGTTTGAAGATGATGGTCATTTCTACGTTCCGGGCAACCTAGGCTTCACTCTAGAGCGTTGCTCCGCCAGATCGAATAGTTAGTGCCTTAGAAGTCAACGCCAGACGCATAAAATACAATATAAATACAACAGTTTTTCCATCGTATAAAACGAATAATTGCAACCAGTATGAAAGTTATGGTCATTTCTACGTTCCGGGCAACCTAGGCTTCACTCTATGGCGATCTTCCACTACATCGAATGGCAACGGCCTCAGAAGTCAACGCCTGAAGCATAAAATACAATAAAAATACAACAGTCTTTCCGTCCTATAACAGGGATAATTGCAACCCGTGTGAAAGTGATGGTCATTTGTACGTTCCAGGCAACCTAGGATTCACTCTAGGGCGTTGTTCCACCAAATCGAATTGTTAGGGCCTAAGAAGTCAACGCCCGATGCATAAAATACAAAATAAATAGAACAGTTTTTCCATCGTGTAAAACGAATAATTGCTACCGGTGTGAAAGTGATGGTCATTTCTACGTTCCGGGCAACCTAGGCTTCACTCTAGGGCGTTGCTCCACCAGATCGAATAGTTAGTGCCTTAGAAGTCAACGCCAGAAGCATAAAATACAATATAAATACAACAGTTTTTCCATCGTATAAAACGAATAATTGCTACCAGTATGGAAGTGATGGTCATTTCTACGTTCCGCCCAACCTAGGCTTCACTCTAGGGCATTGCTCCACCAGATCGAATTGTTAGGGCCTAAGAAGTCAACGCCAGAAGCATAAGATACAATATAAATACAACAGTTTTTCCATCATATAACAGGAATAATTGCAACCAGTTTGAAAGTGATGGTCATTTCTACGTTCCGGGTAACCTAGGCTTCACTCTAGGGCGTTGCTCCAACAGATTCAATAGTTCGGACCTTAGCAGTCAACGCCCGAAACATAAAATACAATATAATTACAACAGTTTTTCCATCATATAACAGGAATAATTGCAACCAGTTTGAAAGTGATGGCCATTTCTACGTTGCGGGCAACCTAGGCTTCACTCTAGGGCGTTGCTCCACCAGATCGAATAGTTAGTGCCTTAGAAGTCATTGCCAGAAGCATAAAATACAATATAAACACAACAGTTTTTCCAACGTATAAAACGAATAATTGCAACCAGTATGAAAGTTAACGTCATTTCTACTTTCCGGGCAACCTAGGCTTCACCCTAGGCCGTTGCTCCAACAGATTGAATAGTTAGGGCCTTAGAAGTCAACGCCGGAAGCATAAAATGCAATAAAAATACAACAGTTTTTCCATCGTATAAAACGAATAATTGCAACCAGTATGAAAGTTAACGTCATTTCTACTTTCCGGGCAACCTAGGCTTCACTCTATGGCGATCTTCCACTACATCGAATGGCAACGGCCTCAGAAGTCAACGCCTGAAGCATAAAATACAATAAAAATACAACAGTCTTTCCGTCCTATAACAGGGATAATTGCAACCCGTGTGAAAGTGATGGTCATTTGTACGTTCCAGGCAACCTAGGATTCACTCTAGGGCGTTGTTCCACCAAATCGAATTGTTAGGGCCTAAGAAGTCAACACCCGATGCATAAAATACAAAATAAATAGAACAGTTTTTCCATCGTGTGAGACGAATAATTGCTACCGGTGTGAAAGTGATGGTCATTTCTACGTTCCGGGCAACCTAGGCTTCACTCTAGGGCGTTGCTCCACCAGATCGAATAGTTAGTGCCTTAGAAGTCAATGCCAGAAGCATAAAATACGATATAAATACACCAGCTTTTCCATCATATAAAACGAATAATTGCAACCAGTGTGAAAGTTATGGTCATTTCTACGTTCCGGGCAACCTAGGCTTCACCCCAGGTCGTTGTTCCACCAGATCGAATAGTTAGGGCCTAAGAAGTGAACGCCAGCAGCATAAAATACAATATAAGTACAACAGTTCTTCCATCATATAAAACGAATAATTGCAACCAGTATGAAAGTTATGGTCATTTCTACGTTCCGGGCAACCCAGGCTTCACTCTATGGCGTTCTTCCACCACATCGAATAGCTACGGCCTAAGAAGACAACGCCTGATGCATAAAATACAATAAAAATACAACAGTCTTTCCATCCTATAACAGGAATAATTGCAACCCGTGTGAAAGTGATGGTCATTTGTACGTTCCAGGCAACCTAGGCTTCACTCTAGGGCGTTGCTCCACCAGATCGAATAGTTAGTGCCTTAGAAGTCATCGCCAGAAGCATAAAATACAATATAAACACAACAGTTTTTCCATCGTGTAAAACGAATAATTGCTACCGGTGTGAAAGTTATGGTCATTTCTACGTTCCGGTCAACCTAGGCTTCACCATAGGGCGTTATTCCACCAGGTCGAATAGTTAGGGCCTATGAAGTGAACACCAGAAGCATAAAATACAATATAAATACAACAGTTTTTCCATCATACAAAACGAATAACTGCAACCAGTATGAAAGCTAGGGTCATTTCTACTTTACGGGCAACCTAGGCTACACCCTAGGGCGTTGCTCTAACAGATTGAATAGCTAGGGCCTTAGAAGTTAATGCCCGAAGCATAAAATGCAATAAAAATACAACAGTTTTTCCATCGTATAAAAGGATTAATAGCAACCAGTTTGAAAGTGATGGTCATTTCTACGTTCCGGGCAACCTAGGCTTCACTCTAGGGCGTTGCTCCACCTGATCGAATAGTTAGGGCCTTAGGAGTCAACGCCAGAAGCATAAAATACAATATTAGTACAACAGTTTTTCCATCGTATAAAATGAATAATTGCAAACATTGCGAAAGTAATGGTCATTCCACGTTCCGGGCAACCTAGGCGTCACTCTAGTGCGTTGCTCCACCACATCTAATAGCTACGGCCTTAGACGTCAACGACAGAAGCATAAAATACAATAAAGATGCAACAGCTTTTCCATCGTATAAAACGAATAATTGCACCCAGTGAGAAAGTTATTGTCATTTCTACTTTCCGCGCAACCTAGGCTTCACCCTAGGGCGTTGCTCCAACAGATTGAATAGTTAGGACCTTAGAAGTCAACGCCAGAAGCATAAAATACAATATAAACACAACAGTTTTTCCATCGTATAAAACGAATAATTGCTACCAGTATGGAAGTGATGGTCATTTCTACGTTCCGGGCAACCTAGGCCTCACTCTAGGGCGTTGTTCCACCAGATTGAATAGTTAGGGCCTAAGAAATCAACGCCAGAAGCATAAAATACAATATAAATATAACAGTTTTTCCATCGTATAAAACGAATAATTGCAACCAGTATGGAAGTTATGGTCATTTCTACGTTCCGGGCAACCTAGGCTTGACTCTAGGGCGTTGTTCCACCAGATCGAACAGTTAGGGCCTAAGAAGGCAACGCCAGAAGCATAAAATACAATATAAATATAACAGTTTTTCCATCGTATAGAACGAATAATAGCATCCAGTGTGAAAGTTATGGTTATTTCTACGTTCCGGGCAACCTAGGCTTCACTCTAGGGCGTTGCTCCACCAGATCAAACTGTTACTTCCTTAGAAGTCATCGCGCGAAGCATAAAATACAAAATAAATAGAACAGTTTTTCCATCGTATAAAACGAATAATAGCAACCAGTGTGAAAGTTATGGTCATTTCTACGTTCCGGCAACCTAGGCTTCACCCCAGGTCGTCGTTCCACCAGATCGAATAGTTAGGGCCTAAGAAGTGAACGCCAGAAGCATAAAATACAATATAAATACAACAGTTTTTCTATCATATAAACCGAGTAAATGCAACCAGTATGTAAGTTGTGGTCATTTCTACTTTCCGGGCAACCTAGGCTACACCCTAGGGCGTTGCTCCACCAGACCGAATAGTTAGGGCCTTAGAAGTCAACGCCAGAATCATAAAATACAATAAAGATGCAACAGGTTTTCCATCGTATTAAACGAATAATTTCAACCAGTGTGAATGTTATGGTCATTTCTACATTCCGAGCAACCTAGCCTTCACTCTAGGGCGTTGATCCAACAGATTGAATAGTTAGGGCCTTAGCAGTCAACGCCCGAAGCATAAAATACAATATAAATACAACAGTTTTTCCATCATATAACAGGAATAATTGCAACCAGTATGAAAGTTATGGTCATTTCTACGTTCCGGGCAACCCAGGCTTCACTCTATGGCGTTCTTCCACCACATAGAATAGCTACGGCCTCAGAAGACAACGCCTGATGCATAAAATACAATAAAAATACAACAGTCTTACCATCCTATAACAGGAATAATTGCAACCCGTGTGAAAGTGATGGTCATTTGTACGTTCCAGGCAACCTAGGCTTCACTCTAGGGCGTTGCTCCACCAGATCGAATTGTTAGGGCCTAAGAAGTCAACGCCAGAAGCATAAGATACATTATAAATACAACAGTTTTTCCATCATATAACAGGAATAATTGCAACCAGTTTGAAAGTGATGGTCATTTCTACGTTCCGGGCAACCTAGGCTTCACTCTAGGACGTTGCTCCACCAGATCGAATAGTTAGTGCCTTAGAAGTCAACGCCAGAAGCATAAAATACAATATAAATACAACAGTTTTTCCATCATATAAAACGAATAATTGCAACCAGCATGAAAGTTATGGTCATTTCTACGTTCCGGGCAACCTAGGCTTCACTCCAGGGCGTTGCTCCTCCAGATCGAATAGTTACGTCCTAAGAAGTCAATGCCAGAAGCATAAAATACGATATAAATACAACAGCTTTTCCATCGTATAAAACGAATAATTGCAACCAGTGTGAAAGTTATGGTCATTTCTACGTTTCGGGCAACCTAGGCTTCACCCCAGGTCGTTGTTCCACCAGATCGAATTGTTAGGGCCTAAGAAGTGAACGCCAGCAGCATGAAATACAATATAAGTACAACAGTTCTTCCATCATATAAAACGAATAATTGCAACCAGTATGAAAGTTATGGTCATTTCTACGTTCCGGGAAACCGAGGCTTCACTCTATGGCGCTCTTCCACCACATCGAATAGCTACGGCCTCAGAAGACAACGCCTGATGCATAAAATACAATAAAAATACAACAGCCTTTCCATCCTATAACAGGAATAATTGCAACCAGTTTGAATGTGATGGTCATTTCTACTTTCCGGGCAACCTATGCTTCACTCTAGGGCGTTGCTCCAACAGATTCAATAGTCCGGACCTTAGCAGTCAACGCCCGAAACATAAAATACAATATAATTACAACAGTTTTTCCATCATATAACAGGAATAATTGCAAACAGTTTGAAAGTGATGGCCATTTCTGCGTTCCGGGCAACCTAGGCTTCACTCTAGGGCGTTCCTCCACCAGATCGAATAGATAGTGCTTTAGAAGTCATCGCCAGAAGCATAAAATACAATATAAACACAACAGTTTTTCCAACGTATAAAACGAATAATTGCAACCAGTATGAAAGTTATGGTCATTTCTACGTTCCGGGCAACCTAGGCTTCACTCTATGGCGTTCTTCCACCACATCGAATAGCAACGGCCTCAGAAGTCAACGCCTGAAGCATAAAATACAATAAAAATACAACAGTCTTTCCATCCTATAACAGGAATAATTGCAACCAGTTTGAAAGTGATGGTCATTTCTACTTTCCGGGCAACCTAGGCTTCACCCTAGGGCGTTGCTCCAACAGATTGAATAGTTAGGGCCTTAGAAGTCAACGCCCGATGCATAAAATACAAAATAGATAGAACAGATTTTCCATCGTGTAAAACGAATAATTGCTACCGGTGTGAAAGTTATGGTCATTTCTACGTTCCGGTCAACCTAGACTTCACCATAGGGCGTTATTCCACCAGATCGAATAGTTAGGGCCTAAGAAGTCAAGGCCCGAAGCATAAAATTCAATAAGGATGCAACAGCTTTTCCATCGTATAGCAGGAATAACTGCAAACAGTGTGAAAGTACTGGTCATTTCTACGTTCCGGGTAACCTAGGCTTTACTCTAGGGCGTTGTTCCACCAGATCGAACAGTTAGGGGCTTAGAAGGCAACGCCAGAAGCATAAAATACAATATAAATATAACAGTTTTTCCATCGTCTAAAACGAATAATAGCAACCAGTGTGAAAGTTATGGTCATTTCTACGTTCCGGGCAACCTAGGCTTCACCCCAGGTAGTTGTTGCAGCAGATCGAATAGTTAGGGCCTAAGAAGTGAACGCCAGCAGCATTAAATACAATATAAATACAACAGTTCTTCCATCATATAAAACGGGTAATTGCAACCAGTATGAAGGTTATGGTCATTTCTACGTTCCGGGCAACCTAGGCTCCACTCTATTGCGTTCTTCCACCACATCGAATAGCTACGGCCTCAGAAGTCAACGCCTGAAGCATAGAATACAATAAAAATACAACAGCCTTTCCATCCTATAACTGGAATAATTGCAACCCGTGTGAAAGTGATGGTCATTTGTACGTTCCAGGCAATCTAGGCTTCACTCTAGGGCGTTGTTCTACCAGATCGAATTGTTAGGGCCTAAGAAGTCAACGCCAGAAGCATAAGATAGTATATAAATATAACAGTTTTTCCATCGTATAGAACGAATAATAGCAACCAGTGTGAAAGTTATGGTCACTTCTACGTTCCAGGCAACCTAGGCTTCACACTAGGGCGTTGCTCCACCAGATCAAACAGATAAGGCCTTAGAAGTCATCGCCCGAAGCATAAAACACAAAATAAATAGAACAGTTTTTCCATGGTATAAAACGAACACTTGCTACCAGTGTAAAAGTTATGGTCATTTCTACGTTCCGGGCAACCTAGGCTTTACCCTAGGGCGTTGTTGCACCAGATCGAATAGTTAGGGCCTAAGAAGTGAACGCCAGAAGCATAAAATACAATATAAATACAACAGTTTTTCCATCATATAAAACGAGTAATTGCAACCTGTATGAAAGTTGTGGTCATTTCTACTTTCCGGGCAACCCAGGCTACAACCTAGGGCGTTGCTCCAACAGATCGAATAGGTAGTGCCTTAGAAGTCAACGCCAGAAGCATAAAATACAAAATAAATAGAACAGTTTTTCCATCGTATAAAACGAATAATAGCAACCAGTGTGAAAGTTATGGTCATTTCTACGTTCCGGCAACCTAGGCTTCACCCCAGGTCGTCGTTCCACCAGATCGAATAGTTAGGGCCTAAGAAGTGAACGCCAGAAGCATAAAATACAATATAAATACAACAGTTTTTCTATCATATAAACCGAGTAAATGCAACCAGTATGTAAGTTGTGGTCATTTCTACTTTCCGGGCAACCTAGGCTACACCCTAGGGCGTTGCTCCACCAGACCGAATAGTTAGGGCCTTAGAAGTCAACGCCAGAATCATAAAATACAATAAAGATGCAACAGGTTTTCCATCGTATTAAACGAATAATTTCAACCAGTGTGAATGTTATGGTCATTTCTACATTCCGAGCAACCTAGCCTTCACTCTAGGGCGTTGATCCAACAGATTGAATAGTTAGGGCCTTAGCAGTCAACGCCCGAAGCATAAAATACAATATAAATACAACAGTTTTTCCATCATATAACAGGAATAATTGCAACCAGTATGAAAGTTATGGTCATTTCTACGTTCCGGGCAACCCAGGCTTCACTCTATGGCGTTCTTCCACCACATAGAATAGCTACGGCCTCAGAAGACAACGCCTGATGCATAAAATACAATAAAAATACAACAGTCTTACCATCCTATAACAGGAATAATTGCAACCCGTGTGAAAGTGATGGTCATTTGTACGTTCCAGGCAACCTAGGCTTCACTCTAGGGCGTTGCTCCACCAGATCGAATTGTTAGGGCCTAAGAAGTCAACGCCAGAAGCATAAGATACATTATAAATACAACAGTTTTTCCATCATATAACAGGAATAATTGCAACCAGTTTGAAAGTGATGGTCATTTCTACGTTCCGGGCAACCTAGGCTTCACTCTAGGACGTTGCTCCACCAGATCGAATAGTTAGTGCCTTAGAAGTCAACGCCAGAAGCATAAAATACAATATAAATGCAACAGTTTTTCCATCATATAAAACGAATAATTGCAACCAGCATGAAAGTTATGGTCATTTCTACGTTCCGGGCAACCTAGGCTTCACTCCAGGGCGTTGCTCCTCCAGATCGAATAGTTACGTCCTAAGAAGTCAATGCCAGAAGCATAAAATACGATATAAATACAACAGCTTTTCCATCGTATAAAACGAATAATTGCAACCAGTGTGAAAGTTATGGTCATTTCTACGTTTCGGGCAACCTAGGCTTCACCCCAGGTCGTTGTTCCACCAGATCGAATTGTTAGGGCCTAAGAAGTGAACGCCAGCAGCATGAAATACAATATAAGTACAACAGTTCTTCCATCATATAAAACGAATAATTGCAACCAGTATGAAAGTTATGGTCATTTCTACGTTCCGGGAAACCGAGGCTTCACTCTATGGCGCTCTTCCACCACATCGAATAGCTACGGCCTCAGAAGACAACGCCTGATGCATAAAATACAATAAAAATACAACAGCCTTTCCATCCTATAACAGGAATAATTGCAACCAGTTTGAATGTGATGGTCATTTCTACTTTCCGGGCAACCTATGCTTCACTCTAGGGCGTTGCTCCAACAGATTCAATAGTCCGGACCTTAGCAGTCAACGCCCGAAACATAAAATACAATATAATTACAACAGTTTTTCCATCATATAACAGGAATAATTGCAAACAGTTTGAAAGTGATGGCCATTTCTGCGTTCCGGGCAACCTAGGCTTCACTCTAGGGCGTTCCTCCACCAGATCGAATAGATAGTGCTTTAGAAGTCATCGCCAGAAGCATAAAATACAATATAAACACAACAGTTTTTCCAACGTATAAAACGAATAATTGCAACCAGTATGAAAGTTATGGTCATTTCTACGTTCCGGGCAACCTAGGCTTCACTCTATGGCGTTCTTCCACCACATCGAATAGCAACGGCCTCAGAAGTCAACGCCTGAAGCATAAAATACAATAAAAATACAACAGTCTTTCCATCCTATAACAGGAATAATTGCAACCAGTTTGAAAGTGATGGTCATTTCTACTTTCCGGGCAACCTAGGCTTCACCCTAGGGCGTTGCTCCAACAGATTGAATAGTTAGGGCCTTAGAAGTCAACGCCCGATGCATAAAATACAAAATAGATAGAACAGATTTTCCATCGTGTAAAACGAATAATTGCTACCGGTGTGAAAGTTATGGTCATTTCTACGTTCCGGTCAACCTAGACTTCACCATAGGGCGTTATTCCACCAGATCGAATAGTTAGGGCCTAAGAAGTCAAGGCCCGAAGCATAAAATTCAATAAGGATGCAACAGCTTTTCCATCGTATAGCAGGAATAACTGCAAACAGTGTGAAAGTACTGGTCATTTCTACGTTCCGGGTAACCTAGGCTTTACTCTAGGGCGTTGTTCCACCAGATCGAACAGTTAGGGGCTTAGAAGGCAACGCCAGAAGCATAAAATACAATATAAATATAACAGTTTTTCCATCGTCTAAAACGAATAATAGCAACCAGTGTGAAAGTTATGGTCATTTCTACGTTCCGGGCAACCTAGGCTTCACCCCAGGTAGTTGTTGCAGCAGATCGAATAGTTAGGGCCTAAGAAGTGAACGCCAGCAGCATTAAATACAATATAAATACAACAGTTCTTCCATCATATAAAACGGGTAATTGCAACCAGTATGAAGGTTATGGTCATTTCTACGTTCCGGGCAACCTAGGCTCCACTCTATTGCGTTCTTCCACCACATCGAATAGCTACGGCCTCAGAAGTCAACGCCTGAAGCATAGAATACAATAAAAATACAACAGCCTTTCCATCCTATAACTGGAATAATTGCAACCCGTGTGAAAGTGATGGTCATTTGTACGTTCCAGGCAATCTAGGCTTCACTCTAGGGCGTTGTTCTACCAGATCGAATTGTTAGGGCCTAAGAAGTCAACGCCAGAAGCATAAGATAGTATATAAATATAACAGTTTTTCCATCGTATAGAACGAATAATAGCAACCAGTGTGAAAGTTATGGTCACTTCTACGTTCCAGGCAACCTAGGCTTCACACTAGGGCGTTGCTCCACCAGATCAAACAGATAAGGCCTTAGAAGTCATCGCCCGAAGCATAAAACACAAAATAAATAGAACAGTTTTTCCATGGTATAAAACGAACACTTGCTACCAGTGTAAAAGTTATGGTCATTTCTACGTTCCGGGCAACCTAGGCTTTACCCTAGGGCGTTGTTGCACCAGATCGAATAGTTAGGGCCTAAGAAGTGAACGCCAGAAGCATAAAATACAATATAAATACAACAGTTTTTCCATCATATAAAACGAGTAATTGCAACCTGTATGAAAGTTGTGGTCATTTCTACTTTCCGGGCAACCCAGGCTACAACCTAGGGCGTTGCTCCAACAGATCGAATAGGTAGTGCCTTAGAAGTCAACGCCAGAAGCATAAAATACAAAATAAATAGAACAGTTTTTCCATCATATAAAACGAATAATTGCAACCAGTATGAAAGTTATGGTCATTTCTACGTTCCGGGCAACCCAGGCTTCACCATAGGGCGTTATTCCACCAGATCGAATAGTTAGGGCCTAAGAAGTCAACGCCCGGAGCATAAAATACAAAATAAATAGAACAGTTTTTCCATGGTATAAAACGAACACTTGCTACCCGTGTAAAAGTTATGGTCATTTCTACGTTCCGGGCAACCTAGGCTTCACCCTAGGGCGTTGTTCCACCAGATCGAATAGTTAGGGCCTAAGAAGTGAACGCCAGAAGCATAGAATACAATAAAAATACAACAGTCTTTCCATCCTATAACTGGAATAATTGCAACCCGTGTGAAAGTGATGGTCATTTGTACGTTCCAGGCAACCTAGGCTTCACTCTAGGGCGTTGTTCCACAAGATCGAATTGTTAGGGCGTAAGAAGTCAACGCCAGAAGCATAAGATACAATATAAATATAACAGTTTTGCCATCGTATAGAACGAATAATAGCATCCAGTGTGAAAGTTAACGTCATTTCTACTTTCCGGGCAACCTAGGCTTCACCCTAGGGCGTTGCTCCAACAGATTGAATAGTTAGGGCCTTAGAAGTCAACGCCCGATGCATAAAATACAAAATAAATAGAACAGTTTTTCCATCGTGTAAAACGAATAATTGCTACCGGTGTGAAAGTTATGGTCATTTCTACGTTCCGGTCAACCTAGGCTTCACTCTAGGCCGTTGCTCCACCAGATCAAACAGTTAGGGCCTTAGAAGTCAACGCCCGATGCATAAAATACAAAATAAATAGAACAGTTTTTCCATCGTGTAAAACGAGTAATTGCAACCAGTATGAAAGTTGTGGTCATTTCTACTTTCCGCGTAACCCAGGCTACACCCTAGGGCGTTGCTCCAACAGATCGAATAGTTAGTGCCTTAGAAGTCCACGGCCGTAGCATAAAATACAAAATAAATAGAACTGTTTTTCCGTCGTATAAAACGAATAATTGCTGCCGGTGTGAATGTTATGGTCATTTCTACGTTCCGGTCAACCTAGGCTTCACTCTAGGGCGTTGCTCCACCAGATCAAACAGTTAGGGCCTTAGAAGTCAACGCCCGAAGCATAAAATACAAAATAAATAGAACAGTTTTTCCATTGTATAAGACGAATAATAGCAACCAGTGTGAAAGTTATGGTCATTTCTACGTTCCGCGCAACCTAGGCTTCACTCTAGGGCGTTGCTCCAACATATTGAAAAGTTAGGGCCTTAGAAGTCAACGCCCGATGCATAAAATACAAAATAAATAGAACAGCTTTTCCATCGTGTAAAACGAATAATTGCTACCGGTGTGAAAGTTATGGTCATTTCTACGTTCCGGTCAACCTAGGCTTCACCATAGGGCGTTATTCCACCAGATCGAATAGTTAGGGCCTAAGAAGTGAACGCCAGAAGCATAAAATACAATATAAATACAAAAGTTTTTCCATCATACAAAACGAATAATTGCAACCAGTATGAAAGCTAGGGTCATTTCTACTTTACGGGCAACCTAGGCTACACCCTAGGGCGTTGCTCTTACAGATTGAATAGTTAGGGCCTTAGAAGTTAATGCCCGAAGCATAAAATACAATATAAATACAACAGTTTTTCCATCATATAAAACGAATAATTGCAACCAGTATGAAAGTTATGGTCATTTCTACGTTCCGGGCAACCCAGGCTTCACCATAGGGCGTTATTCCACCAGATCGAATAGTTAGGGCCTAAGAAGTCAACGTCCGAAGCATAAAATACAAAATAAATAGAACAGTTTTTCCATGGTATAAAACGAACACTTGCTACCAGTGTAAAAGTTATGGTCATTTCTACGTTCCGGGCAACCTAGGCTTCACCCTAGGGCGTTGTACCACCAGCTCGAATAGTTAGGGCCTAAGAAGTGAACGCCAGAAGCATAAAATACAATATAAATACAACAGTTTTTCCATCATATAAAACGAGTAATTGCAACCAGTATGAAAGTTGTGGTCATTTCTACTTTCCGGGCAACCTAGGCTACACCCTAGGGCGTTGCTCCAACAGATCGAATAGTTAGTGCCTTAGAAGTCAACGGCCGAAGAAGAAAATACAAAATAAATAGAACTGTTTTTCCATCGTATAAAACGAATAATTGCAACCAGTATGAAAGATAACGTCATTTCTACGTTCCGGGCAACCTAGGCTTCACTCTAGGGCGTTGCTCCACCAGATCGAATAGTTAGGGCCTTAGAAGTCAACGCCAGAATCATAAAATACAATAAAGATGCAACAGCTTTTCCATCGTATTAAACGAATAATTTCAACCAGTGTGAATGTTATGGTCATTTCTATATTCCGAGCAACCTAGGCTTCACTCTAGGGCGTTGATCCAACAGATTGAATAGTTAGGGCCTTAGAAGTCAACGCCAGGAGCATAAAATACAATATAAACGCAACAGTTTTTCCATCGTATAAAACGAATAATTGCTACCAGTATGGAAGTGATGGTCATTTCTACGTTCTGCGCAACCTAGGCCTCACTCTAGGGCGTTGTTCCACCAGATCGAATAGTTAGGGCCTAAGAAATCAACGCCAGAAGCATAAAATACAATATAAATATAACAGTTTTTCCATCGTATAAAACGAATAATTTCAACCAGTGTGAATGCTATGGTCATTTCTAGATTCCGAGCAACCTAGGCTTCACTCTAGGGCCTTGATCCACCAGATAGAATAGTTAGGGCCTTAGAAGTCAACGCCAGAAGCATAAAATTCAATAAAGATGCAACAGTATTTCCATCGTATACCAGGAATAACTGCAAACAGTGTGAAAGTACTGGTCATTTCTACGTTCCAGGTAGCCTAGGCTTCACTCTAGGGCGTTGTTCCACCAGATCGAACAGTTAGGGCCTATGAAGGCAACGCCAGAAGCATAAAATACAATATAAATATAACAGTTTTTCCATCGTATAAAACGAATAATAGCAACCAGAGTGAAAGTGATGGTCATTTCTATGTTCCGGGCAACCTAGGCTTCACTCTAGGGCGTTGCTCCAACAGATTGAATAGTTCGGGCCTTAGCTGTCAACGCCCGAAGCATAAAATACAATATAATTACAACAGTTTTTCCATCATATAACAGGTATAATTGCAACCAGTTTGAAAGTGATGGTCATTTCTACTTTCCGGGCAACCTAGGCTTCACTCTAGGGCGTTGTTCCACCAGATCGAATTGTTAGGGCCTAAGAAGTCAACGCCCGATGCATAAAATACAAAATAAACAGAACAGTTTTTCCATCGTGTAAAACGAATAATTGCTGCCGGTGTGAAAGTTATGGTCATTTCTACGTTCCGGGCAACCTAGGCTTCACTCTAGGCCGTTGCTCCACCAGATCAAACAGTTAGGGCCTTAGAAGTCAACGCCCGATGCATAAAATACAAAATAAATAGAACAGTTTTTCCATCGTGTAAAACGAATAATTGCTACCGGTGTGAAAGTTATGGTTATTCCTACGTTCCGGTCAACCTAGGCTTCACCATAGGGCGTTATTCCACCAGATCGAATAGTTAGGGCCTAAGAAGTGAACGCCAGAAACATAAAATACAATATAAATACAAAAGTTTTTCCATCATACAAAACGAATTATTGCAACCAGTATGAAAGCTAGGGTCATTTCTACGTTCCGGCCAACCTAGGCTTCACTCTAGGGCGTTGCTCCACCAGATCGAATAGTTAGGGCCTTAGAACTCAACGCCAGAAGCATAAAATACAATACAGATGCAACAGCTTTTCCATCGTATAAAACGAATAATTGCACCCAGTGTGAAAGTTATAGTCATTTCTACTTTCCGCGCAACCTAGGCTTCACCCTAGGGCGTTGCTCCAACAGATTGAATAGTTAGGACGTTAGAAGTCAACGCCAGGAGCATAAAATACAATATAAACACAACACTTTTTCCATCGTATAAAACGAATAATTGCTACCCGTATGGAAGTGATGGTCATTTCTACGTTCCGGGCAACCTAGGCCTCACTCTAGGGCGTTGTTCCACCAGATTGAATAGTTAGGGCCTAAGAAATCAACGCCAGAAGCATAAAATACAATATAAATATAACAGTTTTTCCATCGTATAAAACGAATAATTTCAACCAGTGTTAATGTTATGGTCATTTCTACGTTCCGGGCACCTCGGTTTCACTCTAGGGCGTTGCTCCACCAGATCAAACAGTTAGTGCCTTAGAAGTCAACGCCAGAAGCATAAAATACAATATAAATACAACAGTTTTTCCATCATATAAAACGAATAATTGCAACCAGTATGAAAGTTATGGTCATTTCTACGTTCCGGGCAACCCAGGCTTCACCATAGGGCGTTATTCCACCAGATCGAATAGTTAGGGCCTAAGAAGTCAACGTCCGAAACATAAAACGCAATAATAATACAACAGTTTTTCCATTGTATAAAAGGATTAATTGCAACCAGTTTGAAAGTGATGGTCATTTTCTACGTTCTGGGCAAGCTAGGCTTCACTCTAGGGCGTTGCTCCACCAGATCGAATAGTTAGGGCCTTAGAAGTCAACGCCAGAATCATAAAATACAATGAAGATGCAACAGCTTTTCCATCGTATTAAACGAATAATTTCAGCCAGTGTGAAAGTTATGGTCATTTCTACATTCCGAGCAACCTAGGCTTCACGCTAGGGCGTTGATCCAACAGATTGAATAGTTAGGGCCTTAGCAGTCAACGCCCGAAGCATAAAATACAATATAAATACAACAGTTTTTCCATCATATAACAGGAATAATTGCAACCAGTTTGAAAGTGATGGTCATTTCTACGTTCTGTTCAACCTAGGCTTCACGCTAGGGCGTTGCTCCACCAGATCGAATAGTTAGTGCCTTAGAAGTCAACGCCAGAAGCATAAAATACAATATAAATACAACAGTTTTTCCAACGTACAAAACGAATAATTGCAACCAGTATGAAAGTTATGGTCATTTCTACGTTCCGGTCAACCTAGGCTTCACTCTATGGCGTTCTCCCACTACATCGAATAGCAACGGCCTCAGAAGTCAATGCCTCAAGCATAAAATACAATAAAAATACAACAGCCGTTCCGTCCTATAACAGGGATAATTGCAACCCGTGTGAAAGTAATGGTCATTTGTACGTTCGAGGCAACGTAGGCTTCACGCTAGGGCGTTGATCCAACAGATTGAATAGTTAGGGCCTTAGCAGTCAACGCCCGAAGCATAAAATACAATATAAATACAACAGTTCTTCCATCATATAAAACGAATAATTGCAACCAGTTTGAAAGTGATGGTCATTTCTACGTTCCGGGCAACCTAGGCTTCACTCTAGGGCGTTGCTCCACCAGATCGAATAGTTAGGGCCTTAGAAGTCAACGCCAGAATCATAAAATACAATGAAGATGCAACAGCTTTTCGATCGTATCAAACGAATAATAGCAACCAGTATGAAAGTTATGGTCATTTCTACGTTCCGGGCAACCCAGGCTTCACTCTATGGCGTTCTTCCACCACATCGAATAGGTACGGCCTCAGAAGTCAACGCCTGAAGCATAAAATACAATAAAAATACAACAGTCTTTCCATCCTATAACAGGAATAATTGCAACCAGTTTGAAAGTGATGGTCATTTCTACGTTCCGGGGAACCTAGGTTTCACTCTAGGGCGTTGCTCCACCAGATCGAATAGTTAGTGCCTTAGAAGTCAACGCCAGAAGCATAAAACACAATATAAACACAACAGTTTTTCCATCGTATAAAACGAATAATTGCTACCAGTATGGAAGTGATGGTCATTTCTACGTTCCGGGCTACCTAGGCCTCACTCTAGGGCGTTGTTCCACCAGGTTGAATAGTTAGGGCCTAAGAAAACAAAGCCAGAAGCATAAAATACAATATAAATATAACAGTTTTTCCATCGTATAAAACGAATAATTTCAACCAGTGTGAATGTTATGGTCATTTATACATTCGGAGCAACCTACGCTTCACTCTAGGGCGTTGATCCACCAGATAGAATAGTTAGGAACTTAGAAGTCAACGCCAGAAGCATAAAATTCAATAAAGATGCAACAGTTTTTCCATCGTATAGCAGGAATAACTGCAAACAGTGTGAAAGTACTGGTCATTTCCACGTTCCGGGTAACCTAGGCTTCACTCTAGGGCGTTGTTCCACCAGTTCGAACAGTTAGGGCCTAAGAAGGCAACGCCAGAAGCATAAAATACAAAATAAATAGAACAGTTTTTCCGTCGTATAAAACGAATAATAGCAACCAGTGTGAAAGTTTTGATCATTTCTACGTTCCGGCAACCTAGGCTTCACCCCAGGGCGTTGTTCCACCAGATCGAATTGTTTGGGCCTAAGAAGTGAACGCCAGCAGCATAAAATACAATATAAATACAACAGTTCTTCCATCATATAAAACGAATAATTGCAACCAGTATGAAAGTTATGGTCATTTCTACGTTCCGGGCAACCTAGGCCTCACTCTATGGCGTTCTTCAACCACATCGAATAGTGACGGCCTCAGAAGTCAACGCCTGAAGCATAAAATACAATAAAAATAAAACAGTCTTTCCATCCTATAACAGGAATAATTGCAACCCGTGTGAAAGTGATGGTCATTTGTACGTTCCAGGCAACATAGGCTTCACTCTAGGGCGTTGTTCCACCAGATCGAATAGTTAGGGTATAAGAAGTGAAGGCCAGAAGCATAAAATACAATATAAATACAACAGTTTTTCTATCATATAAAACGAGTAAATGCAACCAGTATGAAAGTTGTGGTCATTTCTACTTTCCGGGCAACCTGGGCTACACCCGAGGGCGTTGCTCCAACAGATTGAATAGTTAGGGCCTTAGAAGTCAATGCCCGAAACATAAAACGCAATAAAAATACAACAGTTTTTCCATCGTATAAAAGGATTAATTGCAACCAGTTTGAAAGTGATGGTCATTTTCTACGTTCCGGGCAACCTAGGCTTCACTCTAGGGCGTTGCTCCACCAGATCGAATAGTTAGGGCCTTAGAAGTCAACGCCAGAATCATAAAATACAATGAAGATGCAACAGCTTTTCGATCGTATAAAACGAATAATTGCAACCAGTATGAAAGTTATGGTCATTTCTACGTTCCGGGCAACCCAGACTTCACTCTATGGCGTTCTTCCACCACATCGAATAGCTACGGCCTCAGAAGTCAACGCCTGAAGCATAAAATACAATAAAAATACAACAGTCTTTCCATCCTATAACAGGAATAATTGCAACCATTTTGAAAGTGATGGTCATTTCTACGTTCCGGGGAACCTAGGCTTCACTCTAGGGCGTTGTTCCACCAGATCGAATAGTTAGTGCCTTAGATGTCAACGCCAGAAGCATAAAATACAATGTAAACACAACAGTTTTTCCATCGTATAAAACGAATAATTGCTACCAGTATGCAAGTGATGGTCATTTCTACGTTCCGGGCTACCTAGACCTCACTCTAGTGCGTTGTTCCACCAGGTTGCATAGTTAGGGCCTAAGAAATCAACGCCAGAAGCATAAAATACAATATAAATATAACAGTTTTTCCATCGTATAAAATGAATAATTGCAAACATTGCGAAAGTAATGGTCATTCCACGTCCCGGGCAACCTGGTCGTCACTCTAGTGCGTTGCTCCACCACATCTAATAGCTCCGGCCTTAGACGTCAACGACAGAAGCATAAAATACAATAAAGATGCAACAGCTTTTCCATCGTATAAAACGAATAATTGCACCCAGTGTGAAAGTTATTGTCATTTCTACTTTCCGCGCAACCTAGGCTTCACCCTAGGGCGTTGCTCCAACAGATTGAATAGGTAGGACCTTAGAAGTCAACGCCAGAAGCATAAAATTCAATATAAACACAACAGTTTTTCCATCGTATAAAACGAATAATTGCTACTAGTATGGAAGTGATGGTCATTTCTACGTTCCGGGCAACCTAGGCCTCACTCTAGGGCGTTGTTCCACCAGGTGGAATAGTTAGGGCCTAAGAAATCAACGCCAGAAGCATAAAATACAATATAAATATAACAGTTTTTCCATCGTATAAAACGAATAATTGCAACCAGTATGAAAGTTATGGTCATTTCTACGTTCCGGGCAACCTAGGCCTCACTCTATGGCGTTCTTCAACCACATCGAATAGTGACGGCCTCAGAAGTCAACGCCTGAAGCATAAAATACAATAAAAATACAACAGTCTTTCCATCCTATAACAGGAATAATTGCAACCAGTTTGAAAGTGATGGTCATTTCTACGTTCCGGGGAACATAGGCTTCACTCTAGGGCGTTGCTCCTCCAGATCGAATAGTTAGTGCCTTAGAAGTCAACGCCAGAAGCATAAAATACAATATAAACGCAACAGTTTTTCCATCGTATAAAACGAATAATTGCTACCAGTATGGAAGTGATGGTCATTTCTACATTCGGAGCAACCTACGCTTCACTCTAGGGCGTTGATCCACCAGATCGAATAGTTAGGGCCTAAGAAGTGAACGCCAGAAGCATAAAATACAATGTAAATACAACAGTTTTTCTATCATATAAAACGAGTAAATGCAACCAGTATGAAAGTTGTGGTCATTTCTACTTTCCGGGCAACCTGGGCTACACCCGAGGGCGTTGCTCCAACAGATTGAATAGTTAGGGCCTTAGAAGTCAATGCCCGAAACATAAAACGCAATAAAAATACAACAGTTTTTCCATCGCATAAAAGGATTAATTGCAACCAGTTTGAAAGTGATGGTCATTTTCTACGTTCCGGGCAACCTAGGCTTCACTCTAGGGCGTTGCTCCACCAGATCGAATAGTTAGGGCCTTAGAAGTCAACGCCAGAATCATAAAATACAATGAAGATGCAACAGCTTTTCGATCGTATAAAACGAATAATTGCAACCAGTATGAAAGTTATGGTCATTTCTACGTTCCGGGCAACCCAGACTTCACTCTATGGCGTTCTTCCACCACATCGAATAGCTACGGCCTCAGAAATCAACGCCTGAAGCATAAAATACAATAAAAATACAACAGTCTTTCCATCCTATAACAGGAATAATTGCAACCATTTTGAAAGTGATGGTCAGTTCTACGTTCCGGGGAACCTAGGCTTCACTCTAGGGCGTTGTTCCACCAGATCGAATAGTTAGTGCCTTAGATGTCAACGCCAGAAGCATAAAATACAATGTAAACACAACAGTTTTTCCATCGTATAAAACGAATAATTGCTACCAGTATGGAAGTGATGGTCATTTCTACGTTCCGGGCTACCTAGACCTCACTCTAGTGCGTTGTTCCACCAGGTTGAATAGTTAGGGCCTAAGAAATCAACGCCAGAAGCATAAAATACAATATAAATATAACAGTTTTTCCATCGTATAAAATGAATAATTGCAAACATTGCGAAAGTAATGGTCATTCCACGTCCGGGCAACCTGGTCGTCACTCTAGTGCGTTGCTCCACCACATCTAATAGCTCCGGCCTTAGGCGTCAACGACAGAAGCATAAAATACAATAAAGATGCAACAGCTTTTCCATCGTATAAAACGAATAATTGCACCCAGTGTGAAAGTTATTGTCATTTCTACTTTCCGCGCAACCTAGGCTTCACCCTAGGGCGTTGCTCCAACAGATTGAATAGGTAGGACCTTAGAAGTCAACGCCAGAAGCATAAAATTCAATATAAACACAACAGTTTTTCCATCGTATAAAACGAATAATTGCTACTAGTATTGAAGTGATGGTCATTTCTACGTTCCGGGCAACCTAGGCCTCACTCTAGGGCGTTGTTCCACCAGGTTGAATAGTTAGGGCCTAAGAAATCAACGCCAGAAATATAAAATACAATATAAATATAACAGTTTTTCCATCGTATAAAACGAATAATTGCAACCAGTATGAAAGTTATGGTCATTTCTACGTTCCGGGCAACCTAGGCCTCACTCTATGGCGTTCTTCAACCACATCGAATAGTGACGGCCTCAGAAGTCAACGCCTGAAGCATAAAATACAATAAAAATACAACAGTCTTTCCATCCTATAACAGGAATAATTGCAACCAGTTTGAAAGTGATGGTCATTTCTACGTTCCGGGGAACATAGGCTTCACTCTAGGGCGTTGCTCCTCCAGATCGAATAGTTAGTGCCTTAGAAGTCAACGCCAGAAGCATAAAATACAATATAAACGCAACAGTTTTTCCATCGTATAAAACGAATAATTGCTACCAGTATGGAAGTGATGGTCATTTCTACATTCGGAGCAACCTACGCTTCACTCTAGGGCGTTGATCCACCAGATAGAATAGTTAGGAACTTAGAAGTCAATGCCCGAAACATAAAACGCAATAAAAATACAACAGTTTTTCCATTGTATAAAAGGATTAATTGCAACCAGTTTGAAAGTGATGGTCATTTTCTACGTTCTGGGCAACCTAGGCTTCACTCTAGGGCGTTGCTCCACCAGATCGAATAGTTAGGGCCTTAGAAGTCAACGCCAGAATCGTAAAATACAATGAAGATGCAACAGCTTTTCCATCGTATTAAACGAATAATTTCAGCCAGTGTGAAAGTTATGGTCATTTCTACATTCCGAGCAACCTAGGCTTCACGCTAGGGCGTTGATCCAACAGATTGAATAGTTAGGGCCTTAGCAGTCAACGCCCGAAGCATAAAATACAATATAAATACAACAGTTTTTCCATCGTATAGCAGGAATAACTGCAAACAGTGTGAAAGTACTGGCCATTTCTACGTTCCGGGTAACCTAGGCTTCACTCTAGGGCGTTGTTCCACCAGATCGAACAGTTAGGGCCTAAGAAGGCAACGCCAGAAGCATAAAATGCAATATAAATATAACAGATTTTCCATCGTATAAAACGAATAATAGCAACCAGTGTGAAAATTATGGTCATTTCTACGTTCCGGGCAACCTAGGCTTCACCCCAGGTCGTTGTTCCACCAGATCGAATAGTTAGGGCCTAAGAAGTGAACGCCAGCAGCATAAAATACAATATAAATACAACAGTTCTTCCATCATATAAAACGAATAATTGCAACCAGTATGAAAGTTATGGTCATTTCTACGTTCCGGGCAACCTAGGCCTCACTCTATGGCGTTCTTCAACCACATCGAATAGTGACGGCCTCAGAAGTCAACGCCTGAAGCATAAAATACAATAAAAATACAACAGTCTTTCCATCCTATAACAGGAATAATTGCAACCCGTGTGAAAGTGATGGTCATTTGTACGTTCCAGGCAACATAGGCTTCACTCTAGGGCGTTGTTCCACCAGATCGAATTGTTAGGGCCTAAGAAGTCAACGCCACAAGCATAAGATACAATATCAATATAACAGTTATTCCATCGTATAGAAAGGATAATAGCAACCAGTGTGAAATTTATGGTCATTTCTACGTTCCGGGCAACCTAGGCTTCTCGCCTAGGGCGTTACTCCACCAGATCAAACAGTTAGTGCCTTAGAAGTCAACGCCCGAAGCATAAAATACAAAATAAATAGAACAGTTTTTCCATTGTATAAAACGAATAAATGCTACCAGTGTAATAGTTATGGTCATTTCTACTTTCCGGGCAACCTAGGCTTCACCCTAGGGCGTTGTTACACCAGATCGAATAGTTAGGGCCTAAGAAGTGAACGCCAGAAGCATAAAATACAATATAAATGCAACAGTTTTTCCATCATATAAAACGAGTAATTGCAACCAGTATGAAAGTTGTGGTCATTTCTACTTTCCGGGCAACCTAGGCCACACCCTAGGGCGTTGCTCCAACAGATCGAATAGTTAGTGCCTAAGAAGTCAACGGCCGAAGCATAAAATACAAAATAAATAGAACTGTTTTTCAATCGTATAAAACGAATAATTGCAACCAGTATGAAAGTTATGGTCATTTCTACGTTCCGGGCAACCCAGGCTTCACTCTATGGCGTTCTTCCACCACATCGAATAGCTACGGCCTCAGAAGTCAACGCCTGAAGCATAAAATACAATAAAAATACAACAGTCTTTCCATCCTATAACAGGAATAATTGCAACCAGTTTGAAAGTGATGGTCATTTCTGCGTTCCGGGCAACCTAGGCTTCACTCTATGGCGTTCTTCCACCACATCGAATAGCTGCGGCCTCAGAAGTCAACGCCTGAAGCATAAAATACAATAAAAATACAACAGTCTTTCCATCCTATAACAGGAATAATTGCAACCCTTGTGAAAGTGATGGTCATTTGTACGTTCCAGGCAACCTAGGCATCACTCTAGGGCGTTGTTCCACCAGATCGAATTGTTAGGGCCTAAGAAGTCAACGCCAGAAGCATAAGATACAATATAAATACAACAGTTCTTCCATCATATAAAACGAATAATTGCAACCATTATGAAAGTTATGGTCATTTCTACGTTCCGGGCAACCTAGGATTCACTCTATGGCGTTCTTCCACCACATCGAATAGTGACGGCCTCAGAAGTCAACGCCTGAAGCATAAAATACAATAAAAATACAACAGTCTTTCCATCCTATAACAGGAATAATTGCAACCAGTTTGAAAGTGATGGTCATTTCTACGTTCCGGGGAACCTAGGCTTCACTCTAGGGCGTTGCTCCACCAGATCGCATAGCTAGTGCCTTAGAAGTCATCGCCAGAAGCATACAATACAATATAAACACAACAGTTTTTCCATCGTACAAAACGAATAATTGCTACCAGCATGGAAGTGATGGTCATTTCTACGTTCCGGGCAACCTAGGCAACACTCTAGGGCGTTGTTCCACCAGATTGAATAGTTAGGGCCTAAGATATCAACGCCAGAAGCATAAAATACAATATAAATATAACAGTTTTTCCATCGTATAAAACGAATAATTTCAACCAGTGTGAATGTTATGGTCATTTCTACATTCGGAGTAACCTAGGCTTCACTCTAGGGCGTTGATCCACCAGATAGAATAGTTAGGGCCTTAGAAGTCAACGCCAGAAGCATAAAATACAAAATAAATAGAACAGTTTTTCCATCGTTTAAAACGAATAATTGCTACCGGTGTGCAAGTTATGTTCATTTCTATGTTCCGGTCAACCTAGGCTTCACTCTAGGGCGTTGCTCCACCAGATCAAACAGTTAGGGCCTTAGAAGTCAACGCCCGAAGCATAAAATACGAAATAAATAGAACAGTTTTTCCATTGTATAAAAAGAATAATAGCAACCAGTGTGAAAGTTATGGTCATTTCCACGTTCCGGGCAACCTAGGCTTCACTCTAGGGCGTTGCTCCAACGGATAGAATAGTTAGGGCCTTAGAAGTCAACGTCCGATTCATAAAATACAAAATAAATAGAACAGTTTTTCCATCGTGTAAAACTAATAATTGCAACCAGTGTGAAAGTAATGGGCATTTCTACGTTCCGGGCAACCTAGGCTTCACTCTAGGGCGTTGCTCCACCACGTCGAATAGCTACGGCTTTAGAAGTCAACGCCAGAAGCATAAAATACAGTACAAATACAACAAATTTTCCATTGTATAGCATGACCAATTGCAACCAGTGCGAAAGTAACGATCATTTCGACGTTTCCGGCATCCTATTCTTAACTCTGAGGCGTTGCTCCACCAGATCGAAGAGTTAGGGTCTAAGAAGTCAACACCGGAAGCATAAAATACAATATAAGTACAACAGTTTTTCCATCGTATAAAATGTATAATTGCAAACATTGCGAAAGTAATGGTCATTCCACGTCCCGGGCAACCTAGGCGTCACTCTAGTGCGTTGCTCCACCACATCTAATAGCTATGGCCTTAGTAGTCAACGACAGAAGCATAAAATACAATAAAGATGCAACAGCTTTTCCATCGTATGAAACGAATAATTGCACCCAGTGTGAAAGTTATTGTCATTTCTACTTTCCGCGCAACCTAGGCTTCACCCTAGGGCGTTGCTCCAACAGATTGAATAGGTAGGACCTTAGAAGTCAACGCCAGAAGCATAAAATTCAATAAAGATGCAACAGTTTTTCCATCGTATAGCAGGAATAACTGCAAACAGTGTGAAAGTACTGGCCATTTCTACGTTCCGGGTAACCTAGGCTTCACTCTAGGGCGTTGTTCCACCAGAGCGAACAGTTAGGGCCTAAGAAGGCAACGCCAGAAGCATAAAATACAATATAAATATAACAGATTTTCCATCGTATAAAACGAATAATAGCAACCAGTGTGAAAGTTATGGTCATTTCTACGTTCCGGGCAACCTACGCTTCACCCCAGGTCGTTGTTCCACCAGATCGAATAGTTAGGGCCTAAGAAGTGAACGCCAGCAGCATAAAATACAATATAAATACAACAGTTCTTCCATCATATAAAACGAATAATTGCAACCAGTATGAAAGTTATGGTCATTTCTACGTTCCGGGCAACCTAGGCTTCACTCTATGGCGTTCTTCCACCACATCGAACAGTGACGGCCTCAGAAGTCAACGCCTGAAGCATAAAATACAATAAAAATACAACTGTCTTTCCATCCTTTTACAGGAATAATTGCAACCCTTGTGAAAGTTATGATCATTTGTACGTTGCAGGCAACCTAGGCATCACTCTAGGGCGTTGTTCCACCAGATCGAATTGTTAGGGCCTAAGAAGTCAACGCCCGATGCATAAAATACAAAATAAATAGAACAGTTTTTGCATCGTTTAAAACGAATACTTGCTACCGGTGTGCAAGTTATGTTCATTTCTACGTTCCGGTCAACCTAGGCTTCACTCTAGGGCGTTGCTCCACCAGACCAAACAGTTAGGGCCTTAGAAGTCAACGCCCGAAGCATAAAATACGAAATAAATAGAACAGTTTTTCCATTGTATAAAACGAATAATAGCAACCAGTGTGAAAGTTATGGTCATTTCTACGTTCCGGGCAACCTAGGCTTCACTCTAGGGCGTTGCTCCAACAGATTTAATAGTTAGGGCCTTAGAACTCAACGCCCGATTCATAAAATACAGAATAAATAGAACAGTTTTTCCATCGTGTAAAACTAATAATTGCAACCAGTGTGAAAGTAATGGGCATTTCTACGTTCCGGGCAACCTAGGCTTCACTCTAGGGCGTTGCTCCACCACGTCGAATAGCTACGGCTTTAGAAGTCAACGCCAGAAGCATAAAATACAGTATAAATACAACAAATTTTCCATTGTATAGCATGACCAATTGCAACCAGTGCGAAAGTAACGATCATTCCGACGTTTCCGGCATCCTATTCTTAACTCTGAGGCGTTGCTCCACCAGATCGAAGAGTTAGGGTCTAAGAAGTCAACACCGGAAGCATAAAATACAGTATAAGTACAACAGTTTTTCCATCGTATAAAATGAATAATTGCAAACATTGCGAAAGTAATGGTCATTCCACGTCCCGGGCAACCTAGGCGTCACTCTAGTGCGTTGCTCCACCACATCTAATAGCTACGGCCTTAGACGTCAACGACAGAAGCATAAAATACAATAAAGATGCAACAGCTTTTCCATCGTATAAAACGAATAATTGCACCCAGTGTGAATGTTATGGTCATTTCTACATTCCGAGCAACCTAGGCTTCACTCTATGGCGTTGATCCACCAGATAGAATAGTTAGGGCCTTAGAAGTCAACGCCAGAAGCATAAAATTCAATAAAGATGCAACAGTTTTTCCATCGTATAGCAGGAATAACTGCAAACAGTGTGAAAGTACTGGCCATTTCTACGTTCCGGGTAACCTAGGCTTCACTCTAGGCCGTTGTTCCACCAGAGCGAACAGTTAGGGCCTAAGAAGGCAACGCCAGAAGCATAAAATACAATATAAATATAACAGATTTTCCATCGTATAAAACGAATAATAGCAACCAGTGTGAAAGTTATGGTCATTTCTACGTTCCGGGCAACCTAGGCTTCACTCTAGGGCGTTGCTCCAACAGATTGAATAGTTAGGGCCTTAGAAGTCAACGCCCGATTCATAAAATACAAAATAAATAGAACAGTTTTTCCATCGTGTAAAACTAATAATTGCAACCAGTGTGAAAGTAACGGGCATTTCTACGTTCCGGGAAACCTAGGCTTCACTCTAGGGCGTTGCTCCACCACGTCGAATAGCTACGGCTTTAGAAGTCAACGCCAGAAGCATAAAATACAGTATAAATACAACAAATTTTCCATTGTATAGCATGACCAATTGCAACCAGTGCGAAAGTAACGATCATTTCGACGTTTCCGGCATCCTATTCTTAACTCTGAGGCGTTGCTCCACCAGATCGAAGAGTTAGGGTCTAAGAAGTCAACACCGGAAGCATAAAATACAATATAAGTACAACAGTTTTTCCATCGTATAAAATGAATAATTGCAAACATTGCGAAAGTAATGGTCATTCCACGTCCCGGGCAACCTAGGCGTCACTCTAGTGCGTTGCTCCACCACATCTAATAGCTACGGCCTTAGTAGTCAACGACAGAAGCATAAAATACAATAAAGATGCAACAGCTTTTCCATCGTATAAAACGAATAATTGCACCCAGTGTGAAAGTTATTGTCATTTCTACTTTCCGCGCAACCTAGGCTTCACCCTAGGGCGTTGCTCCAACAGATTGAATAGGTAGGACCTTAGAAGTCAACGCCAGAAGCATAAAATACAATATAAACACAACAGTTTTTCCATCGTATAAAACGAATAATTGCTACCAGTATGGAAGTGATGGTCATTTCTACGTTCCGGGCAACCTAGGCCTCACTCTAGGGCGTTGTTCCACCAGATTCAATAGTTAGGGCCTAAGAAATCAACGCCAGAAGCATAAAATACAATATAAATATAACAGATTTTCCATCGTATAAAACGAATAACTTCAACCAGTGTGAATGTTATGGTCATTTCTACATTCAGAGCAACCTAGGCTTCACTCTATGGCGTTGATCCACCAGATAGAATAGTTAGGGCCTTAGAAGTCAACGCCAGAAGCGTAAAATTCAATAAAGATGCAACAGTTTTTCCATCGTATAGCAGGAATAACTGCAAACAGTGTGAAAGTACTGGCCATTTCTACGTTCCGGGTAACCTAGGCTTCACTCTAGGGCGTCGTTCCACCAGAGCGAACAGTTAGGGCCTAAGAAGGCAACGCCAGAAGCATAAAATACAATATAAATATAACAGATTTTCCATCGTATAAAACGAATAATAGCAACCAGTGTGAAAGTTATGGTCATTTCTACGTTCCGGGCAACCTAGGCTTCACCCCAGGTCGTTGTTCCACCAGATCGAATAGTTAGGGCCTAAGAAGTGAACGCCAGCAGCATAAAATACAATATAAATACAACAGTTCTTCCATCATATAAAACGAATAATTGCAACCAGTATGAAAGTTATGGTCATTTCTACGTTCCGGGCAACCTAGGCTTCACTCTATGGCGTTCTTCCACCGCATCGAATAGTGACGGCCTCAGAAGTCAACGCCTGAAGCATAAAACACAATAAAAATACAACAGTCTTTCCATCCTATAACAGGAATAATTACAACCCGTGTGAAAGTGATGGTCATTTGTACGTTCCAGGCAACATAGGCTTCACTCTAGGGCGTTGTTCCACCAGATCGAATTGTTAGGGCCTAAGAAGTCAACGCCAGAAGCATAAGATACAATATAAATATAACAGGTTTCCATCGTATAGAACGAATAATAGCATCCAGTTTGAAAGTTATGGTCATTTCTACGTTCCGGGCAACCTAGGCTTCACTCTAGGGCGTTGCTCCACCAGATCAAACAGTTAGTTCCTTAGAAGTCAACGCCCGAAGCATAAAATACAAAATAAATAGAACAGCTTTTCCATCGTATAAAACGAATAATAGCAACCAGTGTGAAAGTTATGGTCATTTCTACGTTCCAGCAACCTAGGCTTCACCCCAGGGCGTTGTTCCACCAGATCGAATAGTTAGGGCCTAAGAAGTGAACGCCAGAAGCATAAAATACGATATAAATACAACAGTTCTTCCATCATATAAAACGAATAATTGCAACCAGTATGAAAGTTATGGTCATTTCTACGTTCCGGGCAACCTAGGCTTCACTCTATGGCGTTCTTCCACCACATCGAATAGCTGCGGCCTCAGAAGTCAACGCCTGAAGCATAAAATACAATAAAAATACAACAGTCTTTCCATCCTATAACAGGAATAATTACAACCCGTGTGAAAGTGATGGTCATTTGTACGTTCCAGGTAACATAGGCTTCACTCTAGGGCGTTGTTCCACCAGATCGAATTGTTAGGTCCTAAGAAGTCAACGCCCGGTGCATAAAATACAAAATAAATAGAACAGTTTTTCCATCGTTTAAAACGAATAATTGCTACCGGTGTGGAAGCTATGTTCATTTCTATGTTCCGGTCAACCTAGGCTTCACTCTAGGGCGTTGCTCCACCAGATCAAACAGTTAGGGCCTTAGAAGTCAACGCCCGAAGCATAAAATACGAAATAAATAGAACAGTTTTTCCATTGTATAAAAAGAATAATAGCAACCACGGTGAAAGTTATGGTCATTTCCACGTTCCGGGCAACCTAGGCTTCACTCTAGGGCGTTGCTCCAACGGATTGAATAGTTAGGGCCTTAGAAGTCAACGTCCGATTCATAAAATACAAAATAAATAGAACAGTTTTTCCATCGTGTAAAACTAATAATTGCAACCAGTGTGAAAGTAATGGGCATTTCTACGTTCCGGGCAACCTAGGCTTCACTCTAGGGCGTTGCTCCACCACGTCGAATAGCTACGGCTTTAGAAGTCAACGCCAGAAGCATAAAATACAGTACAAATACAACAAATTTTCCATTGTATAGCATGACCAATTGCAACCAGTGCGAAAGTAACGATCATTTCGACGTTTCCGGCATCCTATTCTTAACTCTGAGGCGTTGCTCCACCAGATCGAAGAGTTAGGGTCTAAGAAGTCAACACCGGAAGCATAAAATACAATATAAGTACAACAGTTTTTCCATCGTATAAAATGAATAATTGCAAACATTGCGAAAGTAATGGTCATTCCACGTCCCGGGCAACCTAGGCGTCACTCTAGTGCGTTGCTCCACCACATCTAATAGCTATGGCCTTAGTAGTCAACGACAGAAGCATAAAATACAATAAAGATGCAACAGCTTTTCCATCGTATGAAACGAATAATTGCACCCAGTGTGAAAGTTATTGTCATTTCTACTTTCCGCGCAACCTAGGCTTCACCCTAGGGCGTTGCTCCAACAGATTGAATAGGTAGGACCTTAGAAGTCAACGCCAGAAGCATAAAATACAATATAAACACAACAGTTTTTCCATCGTATAAAACGAATAATTGCTACCAGTATGGAAGTGATGGTCATTTCTACGTTCCGGGCAACCTAGGCCTCACTCTAGGGCGTTGTTCCACCAGATTGAATAGTTAGGGCCTAAGAAATCAACGCCAGAAGCATAAAATACAATATAAATATAACAGATTTTCCATCGTATAAAACGAATAACTTCAACCAGTGTGAATGTTATGGTCATTTCTACATTCAGAGCAACCTAGGCTTCACTCTATGGCGTTGATCCACCAAATCGAATAGGTAGGGCCATAGAAGTCAACGCCCGAAGCATAAAATACAATAAATATACAAGAGTTTTTCCATGGTATAACAGGAATAATTGCAGCCAGTGTGAAAGTGTTGGTCATTTCTACGTTCTGGGCAACCTAGGTTTCAATCTAGGGCGTTGCTCCACCAGATCGAATAGTGAGGGCCTTAGAAGTCAACGCCCGAAGCATAAAATACGATACAAAATACAACAGCTTTTCCATCGTATAAAACGAATAATTGGGACCAGTGTGAAAGTTATGGTCATTTCTACATTCCGAGTAACCTAGGCTTCACTCTAGGGCGTTGCTCCACCAGATCGAAGAGCTAGCGACTTTGAATTCAACGCCAGAAGAATAAAATACAATATAAGTACAACAGCTTTTCCATCGTATAAAATGCATAATTGCAAACAGTGTGAAAGTAATGGTCATTTCTACGTTCCGGGCAACCTAGGCTTCACTCTAGGGCGTCACTCCATCACATCGAATAGCAACGGCCTTAGAAGTCAACGCCAGAAGCATAAAATACAATATAGATACAACATATTGTCCATTGTATAAAAAGAGTAAATGCAACCAGTGTGAAAGTTATGGTCACTTCTACGTTCCGGGCAGCATAGGCTTCACTCTTGGACGTTGCCCCACCAGATCGAATAGCTAGGACCTTAGAAGTCGAAGCCAGAAACAGAAAATACAACAAGAATGCAACAGTTTTTCCATCGTATAGCATGAATAATTGCAACCAGTGTGAAAGTAGTGATCATTTCGGCGTTTAGGGCATCCTAGACTTAACTGTGAGGCATTACTCCACCAGATCGAGTAGTTAGAGCCTAAGAAGTCAACGCCAGAAGCATAAACTGCAATATTAATACAACAGCTTTTCCATCGTAGAAAACGAATAATTGCAACCTGTGTGAAGGTTATGGTCATATCTACGTTCCGGGCAACCTAGGCTTCACTGTAGGGTGTTGCTCCACCAGATCGTATAGGCAGGGCCATAGAAGTCTACGCCCGAAGCATAAAATGCAATATAAATACAACAGTTTTTCCATCGTATAACAGGAATAACTGCAACCAGTGTGAAAGTGTTGGTCATTTCTACGTTCTGGGCAACCTAGGTTTCACTCTAGGGCGTTGCTCCACCAGATCGAATAGTGAGGGCCTTAGAAGTCAACGCCCGAAGCATAAAATACGATACAAAATACAACAGCTTTTCCTTCGTATAAAACGAATAATTGGGACCAGTGTGAAAGTTATGGTCATATCTACATTCCGAGCAACCTAGGTTTCACTCTAGGGCGTTGCTCCACCAGATCGAAGAGCTAGCGACCTGGAATTCAACGCCAGAAGAATAAAATACAATATAAGTACAACAGCTTTTCCATCGTATAAAATGAATAATTGCAAACAGTGTGAAAGTGATGGTCATTTCTACGTTCCAGACAACCTAGGCGTCACTCTAGGGCGTTACTCCACCACATCTAATAGCTACGGCCTTAGAAGTCAACGCTAGAAGCATAAAATACAATAAAAATGCAACAGTTTTTCCATCGTATAGCATGAATAATTGCAACGGGTGTGAATGTTATGGTCATTTCTACGTTCCGGGCAACCTAGGCTTGTCTGTAGGGTGTTGCTCCACCAGATCGAATAGGTAGGGCCAAAGAAGTCAATGCCCGAAGCATAAAATACAAAATAAATAGAACAGCTTTTCCATTGTATAAAACGAATAATTGCTACCAGCGTGAAAGTTACGCTCATTTCTACGTTCCTGACAACCTAGGCTTCACTGTAGGGTGTTGCTCCACCAAATCGAATAGGTAGGGCCATAGAAGTCAACGCCCGAAGCATAAAATACGATAGAAAATACAACAGCTTTTCCATCGTATAAAACGAATAATTGGGACCCGTGTGAAGGTTATGGTCATATCTACATTCCGAGCAACCTAGGTTTCACTCTAGGGCGTTGCTCCACCAGATCGAGTAGCTACGACCCTAGAAGTCGAAGCCAGAAGCAGTAAATACAATAAAAATGCAACAGTTTTTCCATCGTATAGCATGACTAATTGCAACCAGTGCTATAGTAATGATCATTTCGACGTTTCGGGCATCCCAGACTTAACTCTGAGGCGTTGCTCGACCAGATCGAAGAGTTACGGCCATAGAAGTCAACGCCAGAAGTATAAACTACAAATTAAGTACAACAGCCTTAACATCGTATAAAACGAATAACTGCAACCTGTGTGAAGGTTAAGGTCGTATCTACGTTCCCGGCAAACTAGGCTACACTGTAGGGCGTTGCTCCACCAGATCAAATAGGTAGGGCCATGGAAGTAAACGCCCGAAGTATAAAACACAAAATAAGTAGAACAGTTTTTCCATTTTATATAACGAATAATTGCTACCAGTGTGAAAGTTATGGTCATTTCTACGATCCGGCAACCTAGGCTTCACCCTAGGGCGTTGTTCCACCAGATCGAATAGTTAGGGCCTAAGAAGTTAACGCCAGAAGCATAAAATACAATATAAATACAACAGTTATTACATCCTATAAAACGAATAATTGTGACCAGTACGAAAGTTATGGTCATTTCTACTTTCCGGGCAACCTAGGCTTCTCGCTAGTGCGTTGGCCCAACAGGTTGAGTAGTTAGGGCGTTAGAAGTCAACGCCCGAAGCATAAAATGCAATAAAAATACAACAGCTTTTCCATCGTATAAAACGTATAATTGCATCCAGTGTGAAAGTTATGGACATTTCTACATTCCGAGCAACCTAGGCTTCACTCTAGTGCGTTGCTCCACCAGATCGAATAGTTAGGGACTTAGAAGTCAACGCCAGAAGCATAAAATACAATAAAGATGCAACAGTTTTTCCATCGTATAACAGGAATAATTGCAACCAGTGTGAAAGGTATGGTCATTTCTACGTTCCGGGCAACCTAGGCTTCACTCTGGGGCGTTGCTCCACCAGATCGAATAGATAGAGCCTTAGAAGTCAACGCCACAAGCATAAAATACAATATAAATACAACAGTTTTTCCATCATATAAAACGAATAATTGCAACCAGTAAGAAAGTTATGGTCATTTCTACGTTCCGGGCAACCTAGGCTACACCCTAGGGCGTTGCTCCAACAGATTGAATAGTGAGGGCCTTAGAAGTCAATGCCCGAAGCACAAAATGCAATAAAAATACAAGAGTTTTTCCATCATATAACAGGAATAATTGCAACAAGTTTGAAAGTGATGGTCATTTCTACGTTCCGGGCAACCTCGGCTTCACTCTAGTGCGTTGCTCCACCAGATCGAATAGTTAGTGCCTTAGAAGTCGACGCCAGAAGCATAAAATACAAGATAAATACAACAGTTTTTCCATCGTATAAAACGAATAATTGCAACCAGTATGAAAGTTAATGTCATTTCTACTTTCCGGGCAACCTAGGCATCACCCTAGGGCGTTGCTACAACAGATTGAATAGTTAGGGCCATAGAAGTCAGCGCCGCAAGCATAAAATGCAATAAAAATACAACAGTTTTTCCATCGTATAAAAGGATTAATTGCAACCAGTTTGAAAGCGATGGTCATTTCTACGTTCCGGGCAACCTAGGCTTCACTCTAGGGCGTTGCTCCACCAGATGGAATAGTTAGGGCCTTAGAAGTCAACGCCAGATGCATAAAATACAATAAAGATGCAACAGCTTTTCCATCGTATAAAACGAATAATTTTAACCAGTGTGAATGTTACGGTCATTTCTACATTCCGAGCAACCTTGGCTTCACTCTAGGGCGTTGATCAAACACATTGAATAGATAGGGCCTTAGAAGTCAACGCCCGAAGTATAAAATACAATATAAATACAACAGTTTTTCCATCGTATAAAACTAATAATTGCAAGCAGAATGAAAGTTATGGTCATTTCTACTTTCAAGGCAACCTAGGCTTCACCCTAGGTCGTTGCTCCAACAGATTGAATGGTTAGGGCCTTAGAAGTCAACGGCCGAAGCATAAAATACAAAATAAATAGAACTGTCTTTCCATCGTATAAAACGAATAATTGCTACCGGTGTGAAAGTTATTTCCATTTCTACGCTGCGGGCAACCTAGACCTCACCCTAGGGCGTTGATCCACCAGATGGAATAGTTAGCGCATAAGAAGTCAACGCCAGAAGCATAAAATACAATATAAGTACAACAGTTTTTCCATCGTGTAAAATGAATAATTGCAAATATTGCGAAAGTAATGGTCATTCCACATTCCGGGCAACCCAGGAGTAACTCTATTGCGTTGCTCCACCACATCTAATAGCTACGGCCTTAGACGTCAACGACAGAAGCATAACATACAATACAGATGCAACAGCTTTTCCATCGTATAAAACGAATAATTGCAACCAGTGTGAAAGTTACTGTCATTTCTACTTCCCGCGCAACCTAGGCTTCACCCTAGGGCGTTGCTCCGACAGATTGAATAGTTAGGACCTTAGAAGTCAGTGCCCGAAGCATAAAATGCAATAAGAATACAACGGTTATCCATCATATAACAGGAATAATTGCAACCAGTTTGAAAGTTATGGTCATTTCTCCGTTCCCGGCAACCTAGGCTTCACCCCAGGGCGTTGTTCCACCAGATCGAATAGTTAGGGCCTAAGAAGTGAACGCCAGAAGCATAAAATACAATATAAATACAACAGTTTTTCCATCATATAACGGGAGTATTTGCAACGAGTTTGAAAGTGATGGTAATTTCTACGTTCCGGGCAACCTAGGCTTCACCCTTGGGCGTTGCTCCAACAGATTGAATAGTTAGGACCTTAGAAGTCAATGCCCGAAGCATAAAATGCAATAAAAATACAACAGTTTTTCCATCATATAACAGGAATAATTGCAACCAGTTTGAAAGTGATGGTCATTTCTACGTTCCGGGCAACCTAGGCTTCACTCTAGGGCATTGCTCCACCAGATGGAATAGTTTGTGCCTTAGAAGTCAACGCCAGAAGCATAAAATACAATATAAATACAACAGTTTTTCCATCATGTAAAACGAATAATTGCCACCAGTATGAAAGTTATGGTCATCTCTACGTTCCGGGCAACCTAGGCTTCACTCTATGGCGTTCTTCCACCACATCGAATAGCTACGGCCTCAGAAGTCAACGCCTGAAGCATAAAATACAATATAAATATAACAGTTTCTCCATCGTATAAAACGAATAATAGCGACCAGTGTGAAAGTTATGGTCATTCCTATGTTCCCGGCAACCTAGGCTTCACCCCAAGGCGTTGTTCCACCAGATCGAATAGTTAGGGCCTAAGGAGTGAACGCCAGAAGCATAAAATACAATATAAATACAACAGTTTTTCCATCATATGAAACGAATAATTGCAACCAGTATGAAAGTTATGGTCATTTCTACTTTCCGTGCAACGTAGGCTTCACCCTAGGGCGTTGCTCCAGCAGATTTAATAGTTAGGGCCTTAGAAGTCAACGCCCGAAGCATAAAATGCAAAATAAATAGAACAGTTTTTCCATCGTAGAAAACGAATAACTGCAACCAGTGTGAAAGTACTTGTCATTTCTACGTTCCGGGTAACCTAGGCTTCACTCTAGTGCGTTGCTCCACGAGATCGAATAGCTAGGGACTTAGAATTCAACGCCAGAAGGATAAAATACAATATAAGTACAACAGTTTTTCAATCGTATAAAATGAATAATTGCAGACATTGTGAAAGAAATGGTCATTTCTACGTTCCGGTCAACCTAGGCGTCACTCTAGGGCGTTGCTCCGCCACATCTAATAGCTACGGCCTTAGCAGTCAACGCCAGGAGCCTAAAATACAATATAAATACAACAGCTTTTCCATCGTATAAAATGAATAATTGCAAACAGTGTGAAAGTAATGGTCATTTCTACGTTCCGGGTAACCTAGGCGTCACTCTAGGGCGTTGCTCCATCATATCTAATAGTTACGGCCTTAGAAGTCAACGCCAGAAGCATAAAATACGATATAAATACAACAGCTTTTCCATAGTATAAAAGGAATAATTGCAAACAGTGTGAAAGTAATGGTCATTTCTACGTTCTGGGCAACCGAGGCTTCACCGTAGGGCGTTGTACCACCAGTCGGAATAGTTAGGGCCTAAGAAGTCTGCGCCAGAAGCATAAAATACGATATAAATGCAACAGTTTTTCCATCGTATAAAATGAATAATTGCAACCTGTGTGAAAGTTATGTTCGTTTCTACGTTCCGGTCAACCTAGGCTTCACTGTAGGGTCTTGCTCCACCAGATCGAATAGGTAGGGCCATAGAAGTCGACGCCCGAAGCGTAAAATACAATAAATATACAAGAGTTTTTCCATCGTATAACAGGAATAATTGCAACCAGTGTGAAAGTGATGGTCATTTCTACGTTCCGGGCAACCTAGGCTTCACTCTAGGGCGTTACTCCACCAGATCGAATAGTTAGGGCCTTAGAAGTCAAGACCAGAAGCATAAAATAGAATAAAGATGCAACAGTTTTTCCATCGAATAACGGGAATAACTGCAAACAGCGTGAAACTACTGGTCATTTCTACGTTCCGGGTAACCTAGGTTTCATTCTAGGGCGTAGCTCCACCAGATCTAATAGCTAGGGACATAGAATTCAACGCCAGAAGAATAAAATACAATATAAGTACAACAGTTTTTCCACCGTATAAAATAAATAATTGCAAACATTGTGAAAGTAATGGTCATTTCTAAGTTCCGGCAACCTAGGCGTCACTCTAGGGTGTTGCTCCACCACAGATAATAGCTACGGCCTTAGAAGTCAACGACAGAAGCATAAAATACAATACATATACAACAGCTTTTCCATCGTATAACGGGAGTAATTGCAACCAGTGTGAAAGTAAAGGTCATTTCTACGTTCCGCGCACCCTAGGCGTCACTCTAGGGCGATGCTCCACCACATCTAATAGCTACGGCCTGAGAAGTCAACGCCAGATGGATAAAATACAATATTGGTACAACAGTTTTTCCATCGTATAAAATGAATAATTGCAAACATTGTGAAAGTAATGGTCATTTCTACGTTTGCGGCAACCTAGGCTTCACTCTAGGGCGTTGCTCCACCAGATGGAATAGTTAGGTCCTTAGAAGTCAACGCCAGGAGCATAAAATACGATATAAATACAACAGCTTTTCCATCGTATAAAAGGAATAATAGCAACCAGTGTGAAAGTTATGGTTATTTCTCCGTTCCAGGCAACCTAGGCTTCACTCTAGTGCGTTGCACCACCAGATCGAATAGTTAGGGGCTTAGAAGTCAACGCCCGAAGCATAAAATACAAAATAAATAGAACAGCTTTTCCATCGTATAAAATGAATAATTGCAAACAGTGTGAAAGTAATGGTCATTTCTACGTTCCGAGCACCCTAGGCGTCACTCTAGGGCGATGCTCCACCACATCTAACAGCTACGGCCTTAGAAGTCAACGCCAGATGGATAAAATACAATATAAGTACAACAGTTTTTCCATCGTATAAAATGAATAATTGCAAACATTGTGAAAGTAATGGTCATTTCTACGTTTCCGGCAACCTAGGTTTCTCTCCAGGGCGTTGCTCCACCAGATCGAATAGTTACCGCCTAAGAAGTCAACGCCAGAATCATAAAATACGATAAAGATGCAACAGTTTTTCCATCGTATAAAACGAGTAATTGCAACCAGTGTGAAAGTTATGGTCATTTCTACATTCCGAGCAACCTAGGCTTCACTCTAGGGCGTTGCTACAGCAGATCGAATAGTTAGGTCCTTAGAAGTCAACGCCAGAAGCATAAAATACGATATAAATGCAACAGCTTTTCCATCGTATAAAATGAATAATTGCAACCTGTGTGAAGGTTATGGTCATATCTTCGGTCCGTGCAACCTAGGCTTCACTGTAGGGTGTTGCTCTACCAGATCGAATAGGTAGGGCCATAGAAGTCAACGCCCAAGCATAAAATACAATAAATATACAAGAGTTTTTCCATCGTATACCAGGAATTATTGCAACCAGTGTGAAAGTGTTGGTCACTTCTACGTTCCGGGCAACCTAGGCTTCACCCTAGGGCGTTGCTCCAACAGATCGAATAGTTAGGGCCTAAGAAGTCAACGCCAGAAGCATAAAATACAATATAAGTATAACAGTTTTTCCATCGTATAAAGCGAATAATAGCAACCAGTGTGAAAGTTATGGTCATTTCTACGTTCCGGGCAACCTAGGCTTCACCCTAGGGCGTTGCACCAACTGATTGAACAGCTAGGGCCTCAGAAGTCAACGCCCGAAGCATAAAATACAAAATAAATAGAACAGTTTTTCCATTGTATAAAACGAATAGTTGCTACCGGTGTGAAAGTTATGGTCATTTCTACGTTCCCGGCATCCTATGCTTCACTCTGGGGCGGTGCTCTACCAGATTAAATAGTTAGGGCCTAAGAAGACAACGCCAGAAGCATAAAATACAATATAAATACAACAGCTATTCCACCGTATATAATGTATATTTGCAAACAGTCTGAAAGTAATGGTCATTTCCATGTTCCGGGCAACCTAGTCATCACTCTAGGGCGTTGTTCCACCAGATCGAATAGTTAGGGCCTAAGAAGTCAACGCCAGAAGAATAAAAAACAATATAAGTATAAAAGTTTTTCCATCGTATAAAATGAGTTATTGCAAACATTGTGAAAGTAATGGTCATTTCTACGTTCCGGGCAACCTAGGCGTCACTCTAGGGCGTTGCTCCACCACATCTAATAGCTACGGCCTTAGAAGTCAACGCCAGAGGCATAAAATACAATATAAATGCAACAGCTTTTCCATCGTACAAAATGAATAATACCAAACCGTGTGAAAGTATTTGTCATTTCTACGTTCCGGACAACCTAGGCTTCACACTAGGTCGTAGCTCCACCAAATCGAATAGCTAGCGACTTAGAATTAAACGCCAGAAGCATAGAAAACGATAAAAATACAACAGTTTTTCCATCGTATAACAGGAATAATTGCAACGAGTTTGAAAGTAATGGTCATTTCTACGTTCCGGGCAACCTAGGCTTCACTCTAGGGCGTTGCTCCACCACACGAATAGCTACGGCCTCATAAGTCAACGCCAGAAGAATTAAATACAATATTAGTACAACAGCTTTTCCATCGTATAAATTGAATAATTGCAACCAGTGTGATAGTAATGCTCATTTCTACGTTCCGGGCAACCTAGGCTTCACTCTATGGCGTTGTTCCACCACATCGAATAGATACAGCCTTAGAAGTCTACGCCTGAATCATAAAATACAATAAAAATACAACAGCTTTTTCATCGTATAACAGGAATAATTGCAACAAGCGTGAAGGTAATGTTCATTTCTACGATCCGGGCAACCTATGCTTCACCCTAGGGCGATGCTCCAACAGATTGAGGAGTCAGGGCCTTAGAAGTCAACACCCGAAGCATAGAATGCAATAACAATACAATAGTTTTTCCATCGTACAACAGGAATAATTGCAACCAGTATGAAAGTGATGGTCACCTCTACGTTCCGGGCAACCTAGGCTTCATTCTAGGGCGTTGCTCCACCAGATCGAATAGTTAGCGCCTTAGAAGTCAACGCCAGAAGCGTAAAATACAATATAAATACAACAGCTTTTCAATCGTATAACAGGAATAATAGCAACCAGTGTGAAAGATATGGTCATTTCTACGTTCCGGGCAGCCTAGGGCTCACGCTAGGGCGTTGGTCCACGAGATCCAATAGTTAGGGCCTATGAAATCAACGCCAGAAGCACCAAATACAAAATACATACAACAGCTTTTCCATCGTATAACAGGAATAATAGCAACCAGTGTGAATGATATGGTCATTTCTACGTTCCTGGAAACCTAGGGTTCACTCTAGGGCGTCGCTCCACCAGATCGATTAGTTAGCGCCTTAGAAGTCAACGCCAGAAACGTAAAATACAATATAAATACAACAGTTTTTCCATCGTATAAAACGAATGATTGCAACGAGTGTGAAAGGTATGGTCATTTCTACGTTCCAGGCAACCTAGGTTTCGCTCTAGGGCGTTGTTCCACCAGATCGAATAGTTAGGGCCTAAGAAGTCAACACCAGAAGCATGATATACAATATAAATACAACAGCATTTCCATCGTATAAAACGAATAATTGGTAACCAGTGTGAAAGTTATGGTCATACCTACGTTTCGGGCAACCTAGGCTTGACTCTAGGGCGTTGCTCCACCAGATCGAATAGGTAGGGCCATAGAAGTCAACGCCCGAGGTATAAAATACAATAAACATACAACAGTTTTTCCACCGTATAACATGAATAATTGCAACAAGTGTGAAGGTAATGGTGATTTCTACGTTCCGGGCATCCTAGGCTTCACTCTAGGGCGTTGCTCCACCAGATCGAATAGCTAGGGCCCTAGAAGTCAACGCCAGAAGTATAAAGTAAAATAAAAATAGAACAGTTATTCCATCGTATAACAGGAATAATTGCAACCATAGTGAAGGTGATGGTCATTTCTACATTCAGGGCGACCTAGGCTTCAATCCGGGGCGTTGGTCCAGAAGATCGAATAGCTAGGGCCTAAGAAGTTAACGCCAGAAGCATACAATACAATATAAATACAACAGCTTTTCCATCGTATAAAACGAATAATTGCAACGAGTGTGAAAGGTGTGGTCATTTCTACATTCCGGGCAACCTATGCTACACCCTCGGGCGTTGCTCCTCCAGATCGAACAGTTATGGCAATAGAAGTCAACGCCCGAAGCATAAAATACAATAAAGATACAACAGTTTTTCCATCGTATAACAGGAATAATTCCAACCAGGGTGAAGGTGATGGTCAGTTCTACGTCCCGCGCATTCTAGGCTTCACTCTAGGGCGTTGGTCCACCAGGTCCAATAGTTAGGGCCTAAGATGTCAACACCAGGAGCATAAAATACAATATAAATACAACAGCTTTTCCTTCGTATAACAGGAATAATAGCAACCAGTGTGAAAGATATGCGCATTCCTACGCTCCGGGCAACCTAGTGTTCACTCTAGGGCGTTGGTCCACCAGATCCAATAGATAGGGCCTAACAAGTCAACGCCAGAAGCACCAAATACATAATAAATACAACAGTCTTTCCATCGTATAGCATAGATATTTGCAACCAGTGTGAAAATAATGATCATTTCGGCGTTTCGGGCACCCTAGACTTAACTCTGAGGCATTGCTCCACCAGATCGAAGAGTTAGGGCCTTAGAAGTCAACGCCCGAAGCATAAAATACAAAATAAATAGAACAGTTTTTCCACTGCATAAAACGAATAATTGCTACCAGTGTGTTAGTTATGGTCATTTCTACGATCCGGGCAACCTATGCTTCACCCTAGGGCGTTGCTCCAACAGATTGAGGAGTCAGGGCCTTAGAAGTCAACGCCCGAAGCATAGAATGCAATAAGAATACAATAGTTTTTCCATCGTACAACAGGAATAATTGCAACCAGTATGAAAGTGATGGTCACTTGTACGTTCCGGGCAACCTAGGCTTCACTCTAGGGCGTGACTCCACCAGATCGAATAGTTATGGCCTAAGATGTCAACGCCAGAAGCATAAAATACTATATAAATACAACAGTTTTTCAATCGTAGGAAATCAGTGATTGCAAAGGTTGTGAAAGTAGCGGTCATTTCTACGGTCCGGGCAGCCTAGGCTTCACTCTAGGGCGTTGCTCCACCAGGTCGAATAGCTAGGGACTTAGAGGTCAGCGCCAAGAGTATAAAATACAATAAAAATACAACGGTCTTTCCATCGTATAGCAGGAATAATTGCAACCAGTGTGAAAGTAATGTGCATTTCTACGTTCCGGGCAGCCTAGCCTTCACTCTAGGGCGTTGCTCCACCACATCGAATAGCTACGACCTTAGGAGTCAACGCCCAAAGCATAAAATACAATAAGAGTACAACAGTTTTTCCATCGTATAAAAAGAATAATTACAACCAGTGTGAATCTAATGGTCATTTCTACGTTTCGGGCAACATACGCTTCACTCTTGGACGCTGCGCCCGAGATCGAATAGCTAGGATCTTAGAAGTCAATGCCAGAAGCACAAAATACAATAAAAATACAGCAGTTTTTCCATCGCATAGCATGAATAATTGCAACCAGTGTGAAGGTTATGGTCATTTCTACGTTCCGGGCAACATAGGCTTCACTCTTGGACGTTGCCCCACCAGATCGAATAGCTAGGCCCTTAGAAGTCGAAGCCAGAAGCAGAAAATACAATAAAAATGCAACAGCTTTTCATCGAATAGCATGAATAATTGCAACCAGTGTGAAAGTAATGATCATTTCGGCGTTTCGGGCATCCTAGACTTAACTCTGAGGCATTGCCCCACCACATCGATAGTTAGGGCCTAAGAAGTCAACGCCAGAACCATAAAATACAATACAAATACAACAGCTTTTCCATGGTATAAAACGAATAATTGCAATCAGTATGAAAGTTATCTCATTTCTACATTTCGGACATCCTACACTTAACTCTGAGGCATTGCTCCACCAGATCGAATACGTAGGGCCTTAGAAGTCAACGCCAGAAGCATAAAATACGATATAGATACAACAGCTTTTCCATCGTATAACAGGAATAATTGCAACCAGTGTGAAGGTGATGGTCATTTCCACGTTCCGGGCAACCTAGGCTTCACTCTAGGGCGTTGCTCCACCAGATCGAATAGTTAGGGCCTAAGAAGTCAACTCCAGAAGCATAAAATACGATATAAATACAACAGCTTTTCCATCGTATAAAACGTATAATTGCAGCCAATGCGAAAGTAATGATCATTTCGGCGTTTCGGGCATCCTAGACTTAACTCTGAGGCGTTGCTCCACCAGATCGAAGAGTTAGGGCCTTAGAAGTGAACGTCAGAAGCATAAAATACAATACAAATACAACAGTTTTTCCATCGTATAAAACGAATAATGGCAACCAGTATGAAAGTTATGGTCATTTCTACGTTCCGGGCAACCTAGGCTTCACCCTAGGTCGTTGTTCCACCAGATGGAATAGTTAGGGCCTAAGAAGTCAACGCCAGAAGCATAAAATACGATATAAATACAACAGCTTTTCCATCGTATAACAGGAATAATTGCAACCAGTGTGAAAATAATGTTCATTTCTACTTTCCGGGCACCCTAGGCTTCACCCTATGGCGCTGCTCCACCAGATCGAATAGCTAAGGCCTAGGAAGTCAACGCCAGAATCACCAAATACAAAATAAATACAACAGTTTTTCCATCGTATAAAACGAATAATTGCAACCAGTGTGAAAGTAACTGTCATTTCTACGTTCCGGGCAACCTAGGCTTCACCCTAGGTCGTTGTTCCACCAGATGGAATAGTTAGGGCCTAAGTAGTCAACGCCAGAAGCATAAAATACGATATAAATACAACAGCTTTTCCATCGTATAACAGGAATAATTGCAACCAGTGTGAAAGTGATGGTCATTTCTACGTTCCGAGCAACCTAGGCGCCACTCAATGGCGTTGCTCCACCACATCTAATAGCTACGGCCTTAGAAGTCATCGCCAGAAGCATAAAATACAATGTAAATACAACAGCTTTTCCATCGTATAAAACGAATAATTGCTACCAGTGTGAAAGTGATGGTCGTTACTACGTTCCGGGCAACCTAGGCTTCACCCTAGGGCGTTGGTCCACCAGAGCGAACAGTTAGTGCCTTAGAATTCAACGCCAGAAGCATAAAATACAATATAAATGCAACAGTTTTTCCATCGTATAAAAAGAATAATTGCAACCAGTATGAAAGTTATGGTCATTCCTATTGTCCGGGCAACATAGGTTTCACCCTACGGCGTTGCTCCAACAGATTGAATAGTTAGGGCCTTAGAAGTCAACGCCAGAAGCACAAAATACAATATAAATACAACAGTTTTTCCATTGTATAGCATGGATCACTGCAACCAGTGTGAAAGTAATGATCATTTCGGCGTTTCGGGCATCCAAGACATAACTCTGAGGCGTTGCTCCGCCAGATCGAAGAGTTGGGGCCTTTAATGTCAACGCCAGAAGCATAAACTACAAAATAAATACAACAGTCTTTCCATCATATAAAACGAATAGTGCAACCTATGAGAAGATTATGGTCATATCCACGTTCCGGGCAACCTAGGTTTCACTGTAGGGTGTTGCTCCAACCGATCGAATAGTTAGGGCCTTAGAAGTCGACGCCCGAAGCATAAAATACAAAATAAATTGAACAGCTTTTCCATCGTATAACAGGAATAATTGCAACCAGTTTGAACGTAATGGTATGTGCTACGTTCCGGGCAACCTAAGCATCACTCTATGGCGGTGCTCCACCAGATCAAATAGTTAGGGCCTTAGAAGTCAACGCCAGAAGCATAAAATACAATATAAATACAACAGCTTTTCCATCGTATATAATGTATATTTGCAACCACTGTGAAAGTAATGGTCATTTCTACGTTCCGGGCAACCCAGGCTTCACTCTAGGGCGTTGCTCCAACAGATCGAATAGTTAGGGCCTTAGAAGTCAGCGCCAGAAGCATAAAATACAACATAAGTACAACAGTTTTTTCATCGTATAAAATGAATAATTGCAAACATTGTGAAAGTTATGGTCATTTCTACATTCCGAGCAACCTAGGCTTCACTCTAGGGCGTTGCTCCACCAGATCGAATAGTTTGGGCCTAAGAAGTTAACGCCAGAAGCATAAAATACAATATAAATACAACAGCTTTTCCATCATATAAAACGAATAATTGCGACCAGTGTGAAAGTTATGGACTTTTCTACGTTCCAGGCAACCTAGGCTTAACCCTATGGCGTTGCTCCGCCAGATCGAATAGTTAGGGCCTTAGAAGTCAACGCCAGAAGCATAAAATACAATAAAGATGCAACAGTTTTTCCATCGCATAACAGGAATAATTGCAACCAGTATGTAGGTAATCTTATGTTCTACGTTCCGGGCAACCGAGGCTTCAGTCTAGGGCGGTGCTCCACCAGCTCAAGTAGATAGGGCTTAAGAAGTCAACGCCAGAAGCATAAAATACAATATAAATACAACAGCTTTTCCATCGTATATAATGTACCCTTGCAAACAGTGTGAAGGTAATGGTCATTTCTACGTTCCGGGCAACCTAGGCTTCATTCTAGGTCGTTGTTCCACCAGATTGAATAGTTAGGGCCTAAGAAGTCAACACCAGAAGAATAAAGTACAAAATAAGTACAACAGTTTTTCCATCGTATAAAAGAAATAATTGCAAACATTGTGAAAGTAATGGTCATTTCTACGTTCCGGGCAACCTAGGCTTCACTCTAGTGCGTTGCTCCACCAGATCGAAGAGTTGGGGCCTTAGATGTCAACGCCAGAAGCATAAAACACGATAAAGGTGCATCAGCTTTTCCATCGTATAAAACGAATAATTGCAACCAGTGTGAAGGTTATGGTCATTTCTACATTCCGAGCAACCCAGGCTTCACTCTAGGGCGTTGCTCCACCAGATCGAATAGATAGGACCTTAGAACTCAACGCCAGAAACATAAAATACAATAAAAATAGAACAGTTTTTCCATCGTATAACTGGAATGATTGCAGCCAGTGTGAAAGTGATGGTCATTCCTACGTTCCGAGCAACATAGGCTTCACTCTAGGGCGTTGCTCCACGAGATCGAATACTTAGGCACTTAGAATTCAACGCCAGAAGCGTTATTTTTATAATTATTTATTATAATTATTCGTTTTATACAATGGAAAGACTGTTCTGTTTATTTTGTATTTTATGCTTCGGGCTTTGACTACTAAGGCCCTACCTGTTCGATCTGGTGGAGGAACACCCTAGAGTCAAGCCTAGGTTGCCCGGATCGTAGAAATGACCATAACTTTCACACTGGTTGCTATTATTCGTTTTATACGATGGAAAAACTGTTGTGTTTATATTGTATTTTATGCTACTGGAGTTGACTTCTTAAGCCCTAACTATTCGATCTGGTGGAGAAACGCCCTAGAGTCAAGCCTAGGTTGCCCGGATCGTAGAAGTGACCATTACTTTCACACTGGTTGCAATTATTCGTTTTATACGATGGAAAAACTGTTGTATTTATTTTGTATTTGGTGCTTCTGGCGTTGACTTGTTAGGCCATAACTATCGGATCTGGTGGACCAACGTCCTAGTGTGCAGCCTAGGTTGCCCGGAACGTAGGAATGACCATCACTTTCACACTGGCTGCAATCATTCCAGTTATACGATGGAAAAACTGTTCTATTTTTATTGTATTTTATGTTTCTGGCGTTGACTTCTTAGGCCCTAACTGTCCAATCTGGTGCAGCAACGCCCTAGAGTGAAGCCTAGGCTGCCCGGAACGTAGAAATGACCATATCTTTCACACTGGTTGCTATTATTCGTTTTATACGATGGAAAAACTGTTGTATTTATATTGTATTTTATGCTTCTGGCGTTGACTTCTTAGGCCCTAACTATTTGTTCTGGTGCCACAACGCCCTAGAGTTAAGCCTAGGTTGACCGAAAGGTAGAAATGACCATCACATTCACACAGGTTGCAATTACTCCTGTTATACGATGGCAAAACAGTTGTATCTTTGTTGTATTCTATGCTTCGGGCATTGACTTCTTCGCCCTACCTATTCGATCTGGTGGAGCAACGCCCTGGAGTGAAGCCTAGGTTGCCCGGAACGAAGAAATGACCATCGATTTCACACTGGTTGCAATTATTCCTTTTATACGGTGTAAAAAATGTTGTATTTTTATTGTATTTTATGCTTCGGGCGTTGACTTCTAAGGCCCAAACTGTTCGCTCTGGTGGAGCAACGCCCTAGGGTGAAGCCTAGGTGGCCCGGAACGTAGAAATGACCATAACTTTCAAACTGGTTGCAAATATTCGTTTTATACGATGGAAAAACTGTTGCATTTTTATTGTATTTTCTGCTTCTGGCTTCGTCTTTTAAGGTCCTATCCACTCGATCTGGTGCGGCAACGTCCAAGATTGAAATCTATGTTGCTGGATCGTAGAAATGACCGTAACTTTCACACTGGTTCCAATTATTCGTTTTATACAATGGAAAAACAGTTGTATTTATATTGTATTTTATGCTTCTGGCGTTGACTTCGTAGGTCGTAGGTTTCGATGTGGTGGAGCAACGCCCTAGAGAAAAGCCTAGGTTGCCCGGAACGTAGAAATGACCATTACTTTCACACTGTTTGCAAATATACATTATACACGATGAAAAAGCTGTTGTATTTATATTGTATTTTATGCTTCTGGCGTTGACTTCTTAGGCCCTAACCCTTCGATCTGGTGGAGCAACGCCCTAGAGTGAAGCCTAGGTTGCCTGGAACGTAGAAATGACCATCACTTTCACACTGGTTGCAATTATTCCTGATATACGATGGAAGATCTGTTGTATCTTTTTTGTATTTTATGCTTCGGGCATTGACTTCTATGGCCCTACCTATTCGATCTGGTGGAACAACGCCCTAGGGTCAAGCCTAGGTTTCACGGAACGTAGGTATGACCATTACCTTCACACTGGTTGCAATTATTCCTGTTATACGATGGAAAAACTGTTGTACCTTTATTGTATTTTATGCTTCGGGCGCTGACTTCTAAGGCCCTAAATATTCGATGTGGTGGAGCAACGCCCTAGAGTGAAGCCTAGGTTTCCTGAAACGCAGAAATGACCGTTACTTTCTCACTGGTTGCAATTATTCATTCTATACGATGGAAAAACTGTTGCATATTTACTGTATTTTATGCTTCTGGCGTTGACTTCTAACGTCCTAGCTATTCGATCTCGTGGGGCAACGCCCTAGAGTGAAACCTAGGTTGCCCGGAACGTAGAAATGACCATTACTTTCACACTGTTTGCAAATATACATTATATACGATGGAAAAGCTGTTGCATTTATATTGTATTTTATGCTTCTGGTGCTGACCTCTTAGGCCCTAACTATTGGATGTGGTGGAGTAACGCCCTAGAATGAAGCGTAGGTTGCCCGGAACGTAGAAAGGACCATAACGTTCACACTGGTTGCAATTATTCGTTTTATACTATGGAAAGGCTGTTGTATTTATTTTGTATTTTATGATTCTGTCGTTGACTTCTTAGGCCCTAACTATTCGATCTGGTGGAGCAATGCCTCAGAGTTAAGTCTAGGATGCCCGAAACGACGAAATGATCATTAATTTCACACTGGTTGCAATTATTCATGCTATGCGAAGGAAAAACATTTGCATTTTTATTGTAATTACTGCTTCCGGATTAGACTACTATGGCCGTAGCTATTCGATGTGGTGGAGCAACGAGCTAGAGTGAAGCCTAGGTTACCCGGAACGTAGAAATGACCAGTACTTTCACACTGGTTGTTGTTACTCCTGTTATACGGTGGAAAAACTGTTGCATTTTTATTGTATTTTATGCTTCCGGCGTTGAATTCTAGGTCCCTAGCTATTCGATCTGGTGTAGCAACGCCCTAGAGTGAAGCCTAGGTTGCACGGAACGTAGAAATTACCATTACTTTCACACTGTTTGCAAATATACATTATATACGATGAAAAAGGTGTTGTATTTATATTGTGTTTTATGCTTCTGGCGTTGACTTCTTAGGCCCTAACTATTCGATCTGGTGGAGCAACTCCATAGAGTGAAGCCTAGGTTGCCTGGAACGTACAAATGACCATCACTTTCACACGGGTTGCTATTATTCCTGTTATAGGATGGAAAGACTGTTGTATGTTTATTGTATTTTATGCTTCAGGCGTTGACTTCTGAGGCCGTAGCTATTCGATGTGGTGGAAGAACGCCATAGAGTGTAGCCTAGGTTGCCCGGAACGTAGAAATGACCATAACTTTCATACTGGTGGCAATTATTCGTTTTATACGATGGAAATACTGTTGTATTTATATTGTATTTTATGCTTCTGGCGTTGACTCCTAAGGCACAAACTATTCCATCTGGTGGAGCAATGCCCTAGAGTGAAGCCTAGGTTGCCCGGAACGTAGAAATGACCATCACTTTCAAACTGGTTGAATTTTTCCTGTTATATGATGGAAAAACTGTTGTATTTTTTTGCATCTTATGCTTCGGGCATTGACTTCTAAGGTCCTAACTATTCGATCTGGTGGAACAACTCCTTGGGGTGGAGCCTAGGTTGCCGGGAACGTAGAAATGACCATAACATTCACAGTGGTCGCTATTATTCGTTTTATACGATGGAGAAACTGTTATATTTATATTGTATTTTATGCTTCTGGCTTTGCCTTCTTAGGCCCTAGCTGCCCGATCAGGTGGAACAACGCCCTAGAGTCTAGCCTAGGTTGCCCGGAACGTAGAAATGACCATAACTTTCACACTGGTTGCTATTATTCGTTCTATACGATGGAAAAACTGTTATATTTAAATTGTATCTTATGCTTCAGGCGTTGACTTTTTAGGCCCTAACAATTCGATCTGGTGGAACAACGCCCTAGAGTGAAGCCTAGGTTGCCTGGTACGTACAAATGACCATCACTTTCACACGGGTTGCAATTATTCCTGTTATAGGATGAAAAGACTGTTGTATTTTTATTGTATTTTATGCTTCAGGCGTTGACTTCTGAGGCCGTAGCTATTCGATGTGCTGGAAGAACGCCATAGAGTGAAGCCTAGGTTGCTCGAAATGTAGAAATATCCATAACGTTCACACTGGTTGCAATTATTCATTCTATACGATGGAAAAACTGTTGTACTTATATTGTATTTTATTCTTAAGGCGTTGAATTCTAAGTCCCTAGCTATTCCATATGGTGGAGCAACGCCCTAGAGTAAAACCTAGGTTACACGGAACGTAGAAATGACCAGTACTTTCATACTGTTTGCAGTTATTCCTGTTATACGATGGAAAAACTTTTGCATCTATATTGTATTTTATGCTTCTGGCGTTGACTTCTAAGGCCCTAGCTATTCGATTTGGTGGAGCAACGCCCTAGAGTGGGGCCTAGGTTGCCCGGTACGTAGAAATGTCCATTACTTTCACACTGTTTGCAAATATACATTATATACGATGGAAAATCTGTTGTATTTATGTTGCATTTTATGCTTTTGGCGCTGACTTCTTAGGCCCTAACTATTTGATCTGGTGGAGCAACGCCCTAAAGTGAAGCCTAGGTTGCCCGGAACGTAGAAGTGACCATAACTTCCACACTGATTGCTATCATTCGTTTTATATGATGGAAAAACTGTGTATCTATATGTATTTTATGCTTCTGGCGATCACTTCTTAGGCACTAACTATTCGATCTGGTGGAACAACGGCCTAGGGTGAAGCCTATGTTGCCCGGAACGTACAAATGACCACAGCTTTTACACTGGTAGCAATTATTCCTGTTATAGGATGGAAAGACTGCTGTATTTTTATTGTATTTTATGCTTCACGCGTTGACTTCTAACGCCCTAACTATTCGATCAGGTGGAGCAACGCCCTAGAGTGAAACCTAGGTTGCTCGAAATGTAGAAATGACCATAACTTTCACACTGGTTGCAATTATTCATTTTATACCATGGAAAAACTGTTGTACTTATATTGTATTTTATCCTTATGGCGTTCACTTCTTAGGCCCTAACTACTCGATCTGGTGGAACAACGCCCTAGGGTGAAGCCTAGGTTGCCCGGAACGTAGAAATGAGCATAACTTTTACACTGCTAGCATTTATTCGTTTTATACAATGGAAAAACTGTCCTATTTATTTTGCATTTTATCCTTCGGGCGTTGACTTCTAAGGCCCTAACTGATTGATCTGGAGGAGCATTGCCCTAGAGTGAAGCCTAGATTGCCCGGAACGTTGAAATGACCATAAATTTCACACTGGTTGCTAATATTCATCTTATACGATGGAAAAACTGTTATATTTATATTGTATTTTATACTTATGGCGTTGAATTCTAAGTCCCAAGCTATTTGATCTGGTGGAGCAACGCCCTAAAGTGAAACCTAGGTTACCCGGAACGTAGAAATGACCAGTACTTTCACACTGTTTGCAGTTATTCCTGTTATACGATGGAAAAACTGTTGCATCATTATTGTATTTTATGCTTCTGGCGTTGACTTCTAAGGCCCTAACTATTCGATCAGGTGGAGCAACGCCCAAGAGTGAAACCTAGGTTGCTCGAAATGTAGAAATGACCATAACGTTCACACTGGTTGCAATTATTCATTCTATACGATGGAAAAACTGTTGTACTTATATTGTATTTTATTCTTAAGGCGTTGAATTCTAAGTCCCTAGCTATTCCATATGGTGGAGCAACGCCCTAGAGTAAAACCTAGGTTACACGGAAAGTAGAAATGACCAGTACTTTCATACTGTTTGCAGTTATTCCTGTTATACGATGGAAAAACTTTTGCATCTATATTGTATTTTATGCTTCTGGCGTTGACTTCTAAGGCCCTAGCTATTCGATTTGGTGGAGCAACGCCCTAGAGTGGGGCCTAGGTTGCCCGGTACGTAGAAATGTCCATTACTTTCACACTGTTTGCAAATATACATTATATACGATGGAAAATCTGTTGTATTTATGTTGCATTTTATGCTTCTGGCGCTGACTTCTTAGGCCCTAACTATTTTATCTGGTGGAGCAACGCCCTAAAGTGAAGCCTAGGTTGCCCGGAACGTAGAAGTGACCATAACTTCCACACTGGTTGCTATCATTCGTTTTATATGATGGAAAAACTGTGTATCTATATTGTATTTTATGCTTCTGGCGTTCACTTCTTAGGCCCTAACTATTCGATCTGGTGGAACAACTGCCTAGGGTGAAGCCTAGGTTGCCCGGAACGTAGAAATGACCACAACTTTTACACTGGTAGCAATTATTCGTTTTATACAATGGAAAAACTGTTCTATTTATTTTGTATTTAATGCTTCGGGCGTTGACTTCTTAGGCCCTAACTATTCGATCTGGTGGAAGAACGCCCTAGTGTGAAGCCTAGGTTGCTCGGAATGTAGAAATGACCATAACTTTCACACTGGTTGCAATTATTCGTTTTATACGATGGAAAAACTGTTGCATCTTTATCGTATTTTATGCTTCACGCGTTGACTTCTAACGCCCTAACTATTCGATCAGGTGGAGCAACGCCCTAGAGTGAAACCTAGGTTGCTCGAAATGTAGAAATGACCATAACTTTCACACTGGTTGCAATTATTCATTTTATACCATGGAAAAACTGTTGTACTTATATTGTATTTTATCCTTATGGCGTTGAATTCTAAGTCCCTAGCTATTCGATATGATGGAGCAACGCCCTAGAGTGAAACCTAGGTTACCCGGAACGTAGAAATGACCAGTACTTTCATACTGTTTTCAGTTATTCCTGTTATACTATGGAAAAACATTTGCAACTGTATTGTATTTTATGCTTCTGGCGTTGACTTCTAAGGCACTAACCATTCGATCTGGTGGAGCAACTCCATAGAATGCAGCCGAGGTTGCCCGGAACGTAGAATTGTGCATCACTTTCAAACTGGTTGCAATTATTCCTGGTATATGATGGAAACACTGTTGTATTTTTATTGCATTTTATGCGTCGGGCGTTGACTTCTAAGGCCCTAACTATTCAATCTGTAAAAGCAACGCCCTAGGGTGAAGCCTAGGTTGCTCGGAAAGTAGAAATGATCATAAGTTTCATACTGGTTTCAATTATTCGTTTTATACGATGGAAAAACTGTTGTATTTATATTGTGCTTTATGTTTCTGGCGTTGAATTCTAAGTCCATAGCTATACGATCTGGTGGAGCAACGCCCTAGAGTGAAGCCTAGGTTGCCCGGAACGTAGAAATGACCATTACTTTCACACTGTTTGCAATTATCCATTTAATACGATGTAAAAGCTGTTGTATTTATATTGTATTTTATGCTTCTGGGGTTGACTTCTTAGGCCCTAACAATTCGATCTGGTGGAACAACGCCCTAGAGTGAAGCCTAGGTTGCCCGGAACGTACAAATGACCATCACTTTCACACGGGTTGCTATTATTCCTGTTATAGGATGGAAAGACTGTTGTATGTTTATTGTATTTTATGCTTCAGGCGTTGACTTCTGACGCCGTAGCTATTCGATGTGGTGGAAGAACGCCATAGAGTGTAGCCTAGGTTGCCCGGAACGTAGAAATGACCATAACTTTCATACTGGTTGCTATTATTCGTTTTATACGATGGAAAAACTGTTATATTTATATTGTATTTAATGCTCCTGGCGTTGACTTCTTAGGCCCTAACTATCCGATCTGGTGGAACAACACCCTAGAGTGAAGCCTAGTTTGCCTGGAACGTAGAAATGACCATCACTTTCACACGGGTTGCAATTATTCCTGTTATAGGATGGAAAGACTGTTGTATTTTTATTGTATTTTATGCTTCACGCGTTGACTTCTGAGGCCGTAGCTATTCGATGCGGCGGATGAACGCCATAGAGTGAAGCCTAGGTTGCCCGGAACGTAGAAATGTCCATATCTTTCACACTGTTTGCAATTATTCATTTTATACGATGGCAATGCTGTTGTATCTATATTGTATTTTATGCTTCTGGCGTTCACTTCTTAGGCCCTAACTATTCGATCTGGTGGAACAACGGCCTAGGGTGAAGCCTAGGTTGCCCGGAACGTAGAAATGACCACAACTTTTACACTGGTAGCAATTATTCGTTTTATACAATGGAAAAACTGTTCTATTTATTTTGTATTTAATGCTTCGGGCGTTGACTTCTTAGGCCCTAACTATTCGATCTGGTGGAAGAACGCCCTAGTGTGAAGCCTAGGTTGCTCGGAATGTAGAAATGACCATAACTTTCACACTGGTTGAAATTATTCGTTTTATACGATGGAAAAACTGTTGCATCTTTATCGTATTTTATGCTTCTGGCGTTGACTTCTTAGGCCGTAACTATTCGATCTGGTGGAGCAACGCCCTGTAGAGAAACCTAGGTTGCCCGGAAGGTAGAAATGACCATAACTTTCACACTGGTAGCAATTATTCGTTTTATACGATGGAAAAACTGTTCTATTTATTTTGTATTTTATGCTTCGGGCGTTGACTTCTTAGGCCCTAACTATTCGATCTGGTGGAACAACACCCTAGAGTGAAGCCTAGGTTGCCTGGAACGTAGAAATGACCATCACTTTTACACGGGTTGCAATTATTCCTGTTATAGGATGGAAAGACTGCTGTATTTTTATTGTATTTTATGCTTCACGCGTTGACTTGTAACGCCCTAACTATTCGATCAGGTGGAGCAACGCCCTAGAGTGAAACCTAGGTTGCTCGAAATGTAGAAATGACCATAACTTTCATACTGGTTGCAATTATTCATTTTATACCATGGAAAAACTGTTGTACTTATATTGTATTTTATCCTTGTGGCGTTGAATTCTAAGTCCCTAGCTATTCGATATGATGGAGCAACGCCCTAGAGTGAAACCTAGGTTACCCGGAACGTAGAAATGACCAGTACTTTCATACTCTTTGCAGTTATTCCTGTTATACTATGGAAAAACTTTTGCATCTGTATTGTATTTTATGCTTCTGGCGTTGACTTCTAAGGCACTAACTATTCGATCTGGTGGAGCAACTCCATAGAATGCAGCCGAGGTTGCCAGGAACGTAGAATTGTGCATCACTTTCAAACTGGTTGCAATTATTCCTGTTATATGATGGAAACACTGTTGTATTTTTATTGCATTTTATGCTTCGGGCGTTGACTTCTAAGGCCCTAGCTATTCAATCTGTAAAAGTAACCCTCTAGGGTGAAGCCTAGGTTGCTCGGAAAGTAGAAATGACCATAAGTTTCATACTGGTTTCAATTATTCGTTTTATACGATGGAAAAACTGTTGTATTTATATTGCGCTTTATGTTTCTGGCGTTGAATTCTAAGTCCATAGCTATTCGATCTGGTGGAGCAACGCCCTAGAGTGAAGCCTAGGTTGCCCGGAACGTAGAAATGACCATAACTTTCATACTGGTGGCAATTATTCGTTTTATACGATGGAAAAGCTGTTCTATTTATTTTGCATTTTATGCTTCTGGCGTTCACTTCTTAGGCCCGAACTATTCGTTCTGGTGGAACAACGGCCGAGGGTGAAGGCTAGGTTGCCCGGAACGTATAAATGTCCATAACTTTTACACTGGTAGCAATTATTCGTTTTATACAATGGAAAAACTGTTCTATTTATTTTGTATTTAATGCTTCGGGCGTTGGCTTCTAAGGCCCTAACAGTTTGATCTGGTGGAGCAACGCCCTAGAGTGACGCCTAGGTTGCCGGGAACGTAGAAGTGACCATAACTTTCACACTGGTTGCTATTATTCGTTTTATACGGTGGAAAAACTGTTATATTTATATTGTATTTTATGCTTCTGGCGTTGACTTCTTAGGCCCTAACTATTCGATCTGGTGGAGCAACGACCTAGAGTGAAGCCTAGGTTGCCTGGAACGTAGAAATGACCATCACCTTCACACAGGTTGCAATTATTCGTTTTATACGGTGTAAAGGCTGTTGTGTTTATTTTGTATTTTATTCTTCTGGTGTTGACTTCTTAAGCCCTAACTATTCGATCTGGTCGAACAACGCCCTGGGATGAAGCCTAGGTTGCCCGGAACGTAGAAATTACCATAACTTCCATACTGATAGCAATTATTCGTCTTATACGATGGAACAACTGTTCTATTTATTTTGTATTTCGTGCTTCCGGCGTTGACTTCTAAGGCCCTAACTATTCAATCTGTTGGAACAACGCCCTAGGGTGAAGCCTAGGTTGCCCGGAACGTAGAAATGACCATAACTTTCACACCGGTAGCAATTATTCGTTTTATGCGGTAGAAAAACTGTTATATTAATATTGCATTTTATGCTTCTGGCTTCGACTTCTAAGGTCCTAGCTATTCGATCTGGTGGAGCAACGCCCTAGGGTGAAGCCTAGGTTGCCCGGAAAGTAGAAATGACGTTAACTTTCACACTGGTTGCTAATATTCATCTTATACGATGGAAAAACTGTTATATTTATATTGTATTTTATACTTATGGCGTTGAATTCTAAGTCCCAAGCTATTTGATCTGGTGGAGCAACGCCCTAAAGTGAAACCTAGGTTACCCGGAACGTAGAAATGACCAGTACTTTCACACTGTTTGCAGTTATTCCTGTTATACGATGGAAAAACTGTTGCATCGTTATTGTATTTTATGCTTCTGGCGTTGACTTCTAAGGCCCTAACTATTCGATCAGGTGGAGCAACGCCCAAGAGTGAAACCTAGGTTGCTCGAAATGTAGAAATGACCATAACGTTCACACTGGTTGCAATTATTCATTCTATACGATGGAAAAACTGTTGTACTTATATTGTATTTTATTCTTAAGGCGTTGAATTCTAAGTCCCTAGCTATTCCATATGGTGGAGCAACGCCCTAGAGTAAAACCTAGGTTACACGGAAAGTAGAAATGACCAGTACTTTCATACTGTTTGCAGTTATTCCTGTTATACGATGGAAAAACTTTTGCATCTATATTGTATTTTATGCTTCTGGCGTTGACTTCTAAGGCCCTAGCTATTCGATTTGGTGGAGCAACGCCCTAGAGTGGGGCCTAGGTTGCCCGGTACGTAGAAATGTCCATTACTTTCACACTGTTTGCAAATATACATTATATACGATGGAAAATCTGTTGTATTTATGTTGCATTTTATGCTTCTGGCGCTGACTTCTTAGGCCCTAACTATTTTATCTGGTGGAGCAACGCCCTAAAGTGAAGCCTAGGTTGCCCGGAACGTAGAAGTGACCATAACTTCCACACTGGTTGCTATCATTCGTTTTATATGATGGAAAAACTGTGTATCTATATTGTATTTTATGCTTCTGGCGTTCACTTCTTAGGCCCTAACTATTCGATCTGGTGGAACAACGGCCTAGGGTGAAGCCTAGGTTGCCCGGAACGTAGAAATGACCACAACTTTTACACTGGTAGCAATTATTCGTTTTATACAATGGAAAAACTGTTCTATTTATTTTGTATTTAATGCTTCGGGCGTTGACTTCTTAGGCCCTAACTATTCGATCTGGTGGAAGAACGCCCTAGTGTGAAGCCTAGGTTGCTCGGAATGTAGAAATGACCATAACTTTCACACGGGTTGCAATTATTCGTTTTATACGATGGAAAAACTGTTGCATCTTTATCGTATTTTATGCTTCTGGCGTTGACTTCTTAGGCCGTAACTTTTCGATCTGGTGGAGCAACGCCCTGTAGAGAAACCTAGGTTGCCCGGAAGGTAGAAATGACCATAACTTTCACACTGGTAGCAATTATTCGTTTTATACGATGGAAAAACTGTTCTATTTATTTTGTATTTTATGCTTCGGGCGTTGACTTCTTAGGCCCTAACTATTCGATCTGGTGGAACAACACCCTAGAGTGAAGCCTAGGTTGCCTGGAACGTAGAAATGACCATCACTTTTACACGGGTTGCAATTATTCCTGTTATACGATGGAAAGACTGCTGTATTTTTATTGTATTTTATGCTTCACGCGTTGACTTCTAACGCCCTAACTATTCGATCAGGTGGAGCAACGCCCTAGAGTGAAACCTAGGTTGCTCGAAATGTAGAAATGACCATAACTTTCACACTGGTTGCAATTATTCATTTTATACCATGGAAAAACTGTTGTACTTATATTGTATTTTATCCTTATGGCGTTGAATTCTAAGTCCCTAGCTATTCGATATGATGGAGCAACGCCCTAGAGTGAAACCTAGGTTACCCGGAACGTAGAAATGACCAGTACTTTCATACTGTTTTCAGTTATTCCTGTTATACTATGGAAAAACTTTTGCAACTGTATTGTATTTTATGCTTCTGGCGTTGACTTCTAAGGCACTAACCATTCGATCTGGTGGAGCAACTCCATAGAATGCTGCCGAGGTTGCCCGGAACGTAGAATTGTGCATCACTTTCAAACTGGTTGCAATTATTCCTGGTATATGATGGAAACACTGGTGTATTTTTATTGCATTTTATGCGTCGGGCGTTGACTTCTAAGGCCCTAACTATTCAATCTGTAAAAGCAACGCCCTAGGGTGAAGCCTAGGTTGCTCGGAAAGTAGAAATGACCATAAGTTTCATACTGGTTTCAATTATTCGTTTTATACGATGGAAAAACTGTTGTATTTATATTGTGCTTTATGTTTCTGGCGTTGAATTCTAAGTCCATAGCTATACGATCTGGTGGAGCAACGCCCTAGAGTGAAGCCTAGGTTGCCCGGAACGTAGAAATGACCATTACTTTCACACTGTTTGCAATTATCCATTTTATACGATGTAAAAGCTGTTGTATTTATATTGTATTTTATGCTTCTGGGGTTGACTTCTTAGGCCCTAACAATTCGATCTGGTGGAACAACGCCCTAGAGTGAAGCCTAGGTTGCCTGGAACGTACAAATGACCATCACTTTCACACGGGTTGCAATTGTTCCTGTTATAGGATGGAAAGACTGTTGTATTTTTATTGTATTTTATGCTTCAGGCGTTGACTTCTGAGGCCGCAGCTATTCGATGTGGTGGAAGAACGCCATAGAGTGAAGCCTAGGTTGCCCGGAACGTAGAAATGACCATAACTTTCATACTGGTAGCAATCATTCGTTTTATATGATGGAAGAACTGTTGTATTTATATTGTATTTTATGCTGCTGGCGTTCACTTCTTAGGCCCTAACTATTCGATCTGGTGGAGCAACGCCCTAGGCTGAAGCCTACGTTGCCCGGAAAGTAGAAATGACGTTAACTTTCATACTGGCTGCAATTATTCGTTTTATACGATGGAAAAACTGTTGTATTTATATCGTTTTTTATGCTTCTGGCGTTGACTTCTAAGGCACTAACTATTCGATCTGGTGGAGCAACGCCCTAGAGTGAAGCCGAGGTTGCTCGGAACGTAGAAATGACAATCACTTTCAAACTGGTTGCAATTATTCCGGTTATATGATGGAAAAACTGTTGTATTTTTATTGCATTTTATGCTTCGGGCATTGACTTCTAAGGCCCTAACTATTCAATCTGTGGGAGCAACGCCCTAGGGTGTAGCCTAGGTTGCCCGGAATGTAGAAATGACCACAACTTTCATACTGGTTGCAATTATTCGTTTTATACGATGGAAAAACTGTTGTATTTATATCGTTTTTTATGCTTCTGGCGTTGACTTCTAAGGCACTAACTATTCGATCTGGTGGAGCAACGCCCTAGAGTGAAGCCGAGGTTGCTCGGAACGTAGAAATGACAATCACTTTCAAACTGGTTGCAATTATTCCGGTTATATGATGGAAAAACTGTTGTATTTTTATTGCATTTTATGCTTCGGGCATTGACTTCTAAGGCCCTAACTATTCAATCTGTGGGAGCAACGCCCTAGGGTGTAGCCTAGGTTGCCCGGAATGTAGAAATGACCACAACTTTCATACTGGTTGCAATTACTCGTTTTATATGACGGAAAAAGTGTTGTATTTATAATGTATTTTATGCTTCTGGCGTTCACTTCTTAGGCCCTAATGTTTCGATCTGGTGGAACAACGCCCTAGAGTGAAGCCTAGGATGCCTGGAACGTACAAATGACCATCACTTTCACACGGGTTGCAATTATGCCTGTTATAGGATGGAAAGACTGTTGTATTTTTATTGTATTTCATGCTTCGGGCGTTGACTTCTAAGGCCCTTACTATTCAATCTGTTGGAACAACGCCCTATTGTGAAGCCTAGGTTGCCCGGAACGTAGGACATACGATTACCTTCACACTGGTTGCAATTATTCCTGTTACACGATGGAAAAGCTGTTGCATCTTTATTGTACTTTGTGCTTCTGGCGTTGACTTCTAAGGCCCTAACTCTTCAATCTGGTAGAGCAGCGCCCTAGGGTGAAGCCTAGGTTGCCCGGAACGTAGAAATGACCATCACTTTCACACTGGTTGCAATTATTCCTGTTATACAATGGAAAAACTGTTGCATCTTTATTGTATTTTATGCTTCTGGCGTTGACTTCTAAGTCCCTAACTATTCGATCTGGTGGAGCAACGCACTAGAGTGAAGCCTAGGTTGCTCGGAATGTAGAAATGTCCATAACTTTCACACTGGTTGCAATTAAACGTTTTATACGATGGAAAATCTGTTGTATTTTTATTGCATTTTATGCTTCGGGCGTTGACTTCTAAGGCCCTAATTATTCAACCTGTTGGGCCAACGCCCTAGCGAGAAGCCTAGGTTGCCCGGAAAGTAGAAATGACCATAACTTTCGTACTGGTCGCAATTATTCGTTTTATAGGATGGAAAAACTGTTGTATTTATATTGTATTTTATGCTTCTGGCGTTAACTTCTTAGGCCCTAACTATTCGATCTGGTGGGACAACGCCCTGGGGTGAAGCCTAGGTTGCCAGAACGTAGAAACGACCATACCTTTCACACTGGTAGCAATTGTTCGTTATATACAATGGAAAAGCTGTTCTACTTATTTTGTATTTTGTGCTTCGGACGTTGACTTCCATGGCCCTACCTATTCGATCTGGTGGAGCGACACCCTACAGTGAAGCCTAGGTTGCCCGGAACGTAGAAATGACCAGAACTTTCACACCCGCTGCAATTATTCATGCTATACGATGGAAAAACTGTTGCATTCTTATTGTATTTTATGCTTCTAGCGTTGACTTCTAAGGCCGTAGCTATTAGATGTGGTGGAGTAACGCCCTAGAGTGACGCCTAGGTTGCCTGGAACGTAGAAATGACCATTACTTTCACAATGTTTCCAATTATTCATTTTATACGATGGAAAAACTGTTGTACTTATATTGTATTTTACTCTTATGGCGTTGAATTCCAAGTCCCTAGCTATGCGATCTGGTGGAGCAACGCCATAGGGTGAAACCAAGGTTGCCCGGAACGTAGAAATAACCATAACTTTCAAACTGGTAGCAATTATTCGTTTAATACGATGGAACAAGTGTTCTATTTATTTTGTATTTCATGCTTCGGGCGTTGACTTCTAAGGCCCTTACTATTCAATCTGTTGGAACAACGCCCTATTGTGAAGCCTAGGTTGCCCGGAACGTAGGACATACCATTACCTTCACACTGGTTGCAATTATTCCTGTTATACGATGGAAAAGCTGTTGCATCTTTATTGTACTTTGTGCTTCTGGCGTTGACTTCTAAGGCCCTAACTCTTCAATCTGGTGGAGCAGCGCCCTAGGGTGAAGCCTAGGTTGCCCGGAACGTAGAAATGACCATCACTTTCACACTGGTTGCAATTATTCCTTTTATACAATGGAAAAACTGTTGCATCTTTATTGTATTTTATGCTTCTGGCGTTGACTTCTAAGTCCCTAACTATTCGATCTGGTGGAGCAACGCACTAGAGTGAAGCCTAGGTTGCTCGGAATGTAGAAATGTCCATAACTTTCACACTGGTTGCAATTAAACGTTTCATACGATGGAAAATCTGTTGTATTTTTATTGCATTTTATGCTTCGGCCGTTGACTTCTAATGCCCTAACTATTCAACCTGTTGGGCCAACGCCCTAGCGAGAAGCCTAGGTTGCCCGGAAAGCAGAAATGACCATAACTTTCGTACTGGTCGCAATTATTCGTTTTATAGGATGGAAAAACTGTTGTATTTATATTGTATTTTATGCTTCTGGCGTTAACTTCTTAGGCCCTAACTATTCGATCTGGTGGGACAACGCCCTGGGGTGAAGCCTAGGTTGCCAGAACGTAGAAATGACCATAACTTTCACACTGGTAGCAATTGTTCGTTATATACAATGGAAAAGCTGTTCTACTTATTTTGTATTTTGTGCTTCGGGCGTTGACTTCCATGGCCCTACCTATTCGATCTGGTGGAGCGACACCCTACAGTGAAGCCTAGGTTGCCCGGAACGTAGATATGACCATAACCTTCACACAGGTTGCAATTATTCGTTTTCTACGATGGAAAAGCTGTTGTATTTATATTGTATTTTATGCTCCCCGTGTTGACTTCTTAGACCCTAGCTCTTCGATCTGGTGGAGCAACGCCTCAGAGTTAAGTCTAGGATGCCCGAAACGTCGAAATGATCGTTACTTTCGCACTGGTTGCAATTAGTCATGCTATACAATGGAAAAACTGTTGTATTTTTACTGTATTTTATGCTTCTGGCGTTGACTTCTAAGGCCGTAGCTATTCGATGTGGTGGAGCAACGCCCTAGAGTGAAGCCTAGGTTGCCCGGAACGTAGAAATGCCCATTACTTTCACACTGGTTGCAATTATTAGTTTTATACCATGGAAAAATTGTTACATTTATATGGTATTTTATGCTTCAGGCGTTGACTTCTTAGGCCCTAAATACTCGATCTGGCGGAACAACGCCCTAGAGTGAAGCCTAGGTTGCCCGGAACGTAGAAATGACCATCACTTTCACACTGGTTGCAATTATTCCTGTTATACGACGGAAAAGCTCTTGCATATTTAGTGTATTTTATGCGTCGGGCGTTGACTTCTATGGCCCTACCTATTCGATCTGGTGGAGTAACACCCTACAGTCAAGCCTAGGTTGCCCGGAACGTAGAAATGAAAATAACATTCACACCGGTTGCAATTATTCATGCTATACGATGGAAAAACTGTTGCATTTTTATTGTACTTTATGCTTCTAGCGTTGACTTCTAAGGCCGTAGCTATTCGATATGGTGGAACAACGCCCTAGAGTGAAGCCTAGGTTGTCCGGAACGTAGAAATGACCATTACCTTCACACTGTGTGCTATTATTCATTTTATACGATGGGAAAGGTGTTGTATTTATATTGTATTTTATGCTTCTGGCGTTGACTTCTAAGGCCGTAGCTATTAGATGTGGTGGAGTAACGCCCTAGAATGACGCCTAGGTTGCCGGGAACGTCGAAATGACCATTACTTTCACAATGATTCCAATTATTCATTTTATACGATGGAAAAACTGTTGTACTTATATTGTATTTTATTCTTATGGCGTTGAATTCTAAGTCCCTAGCTATGCGATCTGGTGGAGCAACGCCATACAGTGAAACCTAGGTTGCCCGGAACGTAGAAATTACCATAACTTTAACACTGATAGCAATTATTCGTTTTATACGATGGAAAAACTGTTCTATTTATGTTGTATTTCATGCTTCGGGCGTTGACTTCTAAGGCCCTAACTATTCAATCTGCTGGAACAACGCCCTAGGGTGAAGAATAGTTTGCCCGGAAAGTAGAAATGACCATAACTTTCATACTGCTTGCAATTATTCGTTTTATACGATGGAAAAACTGTTGTATTTATATTGTATTTTATGCTTCTGGCGCTGACTTCTAGGGTACTAACAATTCGATCTGGTGGAGCAGCGCCCTAGGGTGAAGCCTAGGTTGCCCGGAACGTAGAAATGACCATAACTTTCACACCGGTAGCAATTATTCGTTTTATACGATGGAAAAACTGTTGTATTAATATTGCATTTTATGCTTCTGGCGTTGACTTCTTAGGTCCTAGCTACTCGATCTGGTGGAGTAATGCCTCACAGTTAAGTCTAGGATGCCCGAAACGCCGAAATGATCATTACTTTCACACTGGTTGCAATTATTCATGCTATACGATGGAAAAACTGTTGCATTCCTGTTGTATTTTCTGTTTCTGGCTTCGACTTCTAAGGTCCTAGCTATTCGATCTGATGGGGCAACGTCCAAGAGTGAAGCCTGTGTTGCCCGGAACGTAGAAATGACCATAACTTTCACACTGGTAGCTATTACTCTTTTTATACAATGGAAAAACTGTTGTATCTATATTGTATTTTATGCTTCTGGCGTTGACTTCTAAGGCCCTACCTATTTGATCTGGTGGAGCAACGCCCTACAGTGAAGCCTAGTTTGCCCGGAACGTAGATATGACCTTAACCTTCACACAGGTTGCAGTTATTCGTTTTATACGATGTAAAGGCTGTTGTATTTATTTTCTAGTTTATGCTTCTGGCGTTGAGTTCTAAGGCCCTAACTCTTCGATCTGGTGGAGCAACGCCTCAGAGTTAAGTCTGGGATGCCCGAAACGTCGAAATGATCATTACTATCGCACTGGTTGCAATTAGTCATGCTATACGATGGAAAAACTGTTGCATTTTTATTGTATTTACTGCTTCCGGCTTCGACTTCTAAGGTCCTAGCTATTCGATCTGGTGGGGCAACGTCCAAGAGTGAAGCCTATGTTGCCCGGAACGTAGAAATGACCATAACTTTCACACTGGTTGCAATTACTCGTTTTATACAATGGAAGAACTGTTGTATCTATATTGTATTTTAGGCTTCTGGCGTTGTCTTCTAAGGCCGTAGCTATTCGATGTGGTGGAGCAACGCCCTAGATTGAAGCCTAGGTTGACCGGAACATAGAAATGACCATATCATTCAAACTGGTTGCAATTATTCCTGTTATACGATGGAACAGCTGTTGTATTCATATCGTATTTTATGTCTCTGGCGTTGACTTCTTAGGCCCTAACTATTCAATCTGGTGGAGCAATGCCATAGAGTGAAACGTAGGTTGCCCAGAACGTAGAAATGACCATTACTTTCACACTGGTTGCAATTATTCCTGTTATACGATGGAAGAACTGTTGTATTTTCACTGTATTTTATGCTTCTGGCGTTGAATTCTAAGTCCATAGCTATTCGTTCTGGTGGTGCAACGCCCTAGAGTGAAGCCTAGGTAGCCCGGAACGTAGAAATGTCCATTACTTTCACACTGTTTGCAATTATTCATTTTATACGATGGAAAAGCTGTTGTATTTATATTGTATTTTATGCTTCTGGCGTTGACTTCTAAGGCCATGGCTATTAGCTGTGGTGGAGGAACGCCCTACAGTGACGCCTAGGTTGTCCGGAACGTAGAAATGACCATTAATTTCACAATGTTTGTAATTATTCATTTTATACAATGGAAAAACTGTTGGACTTTTCCTGTATTTTATTCTTCTGGCGTTGAATTCCAAGTCCCTAGCTATTCGATCTGGTGGAGCAACACCCTACAGTCAAGCCTAGGTTGCCCGGAACGTAGAAATGAACATAACTTTCACACTGGTAGCAATTATTCGTTTTATACAATGGAAAAACTGTTCTATTTATTTTGTAATTTATGCTTCGGGATTTGACTTCTATGGACCTACCTATTCGATCTGGTGGAGCAACACCCTACAGTCAAGCCTAGGTTGCCCGGAACGTAGAAATGAAAATAACATTCACACCGGTTGCAATTATTCATGCTATACGATGGAAAAACTGTTGCATTTTTATTGTATTTTATACTTCTAGCGTTGACTTCTAAGGCCGTAGCTATACGATGTGGTGGAGCAACGCCCATAGAGTGAAGCCTAGGTTGTCCGGAACGTAGAAATGACCATTACTTTCACACTGTTTGCTATTATTCATTTTATACGATGGAAAAGGTGTTGTATTTGTATTGTATTTTATGCTTCTGGCGTTGACTTCTAAGGCCATAGCTATTAGATGCGGTGGAGTAACGCCCTAGAGTGACACCTAGGTAGCCTGGAACGTAGAAATGTCCATTACTCTCACAATGTTTCCAATTATTCATTTTATACGATGGAAAAACTGTTGTACTTATATTGTATTTTATTCTTATGGCGTTGAATTCTAAGTCCCTAGCTATGCGATTTGGTGGAGCAACGCCCTGGAGTGAAACCTTGGTTGCCCGGAACGTGGAAATTACCATCACTTGCACACTGATAGCAATTATTCGTTTTATACGATGGAACAACTGTTCTATTTATTTTGTATTTCATGCTTCGGGCGTTGACTTCTAAGGCCCTAACTCTTCAATCTGTTGGAACAACGGCCCAGGGTGAAGCCTAGGTATCCCGGAAAGTAGAAATGACCATAACCTTCATACTGTTTGCAATTATTCGTTTTATACGATGGAAAAGCTGTTGTATTTTGTATCGTATTTTATGCTTCGGGCGTTGACTTCTAAGGCCCTAACTATTCGATCTGGTGGAGCAACGCCCTAGAGTGAAACCTGGGTTGCCCAGAACGTAGAAATGACCAACACTTTCACACTGGTTGCAATTATTCCTGTTATACGATGGAAAAACTCTTGTATATTTATTGTATTTTATGCTTCGGGCGTTGACTTCTATGGCCCTACCTATTTGATTTGCTGGAGCAACACCCTACAGTGAAGCCTAGGTTGTCAGGAACGTAGAAATGAACATAACTTTCACACTGGTAGCAATTATTCGTTTTATACAATGGAAAAACTGTTCTATTTATTTTGTATTTTATGCTTCGGGCGTTGACTTCTAAGGCCCTAACTGTTCGATCTGGTGGAGCAACGCCCTAGAGTGAAGCCTAGGTTGCCCGGAACGTAGAAATGACCAGAACTTTCACACTGGTTGCAATTACTCGTTTTATACAATGGAAGAACTGTTGGACTTTTCCTGTATTTTATTCTTCTGGCGTTGAATTCCAAGTCCCTAGCTATTCGATCTGGTGGAGCAACACCCTAAAGTCAAGCCTAGGTTGCCCGGAACGTAGAAATGAACATAACTTTCACACTGGTAGCAATTATTCGTTTTATACAATGGAAAAACTGTTCTATTTATTTTGTATTTTATGCTTCGGAATTTGACTTCTATGGACCTACCTATTCGATCTGGTGGAGCATCACCCTACAGTCAAGCCTAGGTTGCCCGGAACGTAGAAATGAAAATAACATTCACACCGGTTGCAATTATTCATGCTATACGATGGAAAAACTGTTGCATTTTTATTGTATTTTATACTTCTAGCGTTGACTTCTAAGGCCGTAGCTATACGATGTGGTGGAGCAACGCCCATAGAGTGAAGCCTAGGTTGTCCGGAACGTAGAAATGACCATTACTTTCACACTGTTTGCTATTATTCATTTTATACGATGGAAAAGGTGTTGTATTTGTATTGTATTTTATGCTTCTGGCGTTGACTTCTAAGGCCGTAGCTATTAGATGTGGTGGAGTAACGCCCTAGAGTGACGCCTAGGCAGCCTGGAACGTAGAAATGTCCATTACTCTCACAATGTTTCCAATTATTCATTTTATACGATGGAAAAACTGTTGTACTTATATTGTATTTTATTCTTATGGCGTTGAATTCTAAGTCCCTAGCTATGCGATTTGGAGGAGCAACGCCCTAGAGTGAAACCTTGGTTGCCCGGAACGTGGAAATTACCATCACTTTCACACTGATAGCAATTATTCGTTTTATACGATGGAACAACTGTTCTATTTATTTTGTATTTCATGCTTCGGGCGTTAACTTCTAAGGCCCTAACTCTTCAATCTGTTGGAACAACGCCCCAGGGTGAAGCCTAGGTTGCCCGGAAAGTAGAAATGACCATAACCTTCATACTGGTTGCAATTATTCGTTCTATACGATGGAAAAACTGTTGTATTTATATTGTATTTTATGCTTCTGGCGCTGACTTCTAGGGCACTAACTATTCGATCTGGTGGAGCAGCGCCCTAGGGTGAAGCCTAGGTTGCCGGAACGTAGAAATGACCATAACTTTCAAACCGGTAGCAATTATTCGTTTTATACGATGGAAAAACTGTTGTATTAATATTGCATTTTATGCTTCTGGCGTTGACTTCTTAGGTCCTAACTACTCGATCTGGTGGAGTAATGCCTCACAGTTAAGTCTAGGATGCCCGAAACGCCGAAATGATCATTACTTTCACACTGGTTGCAATTATTCATGCTATACGATGGAAAAACTGCTGCTTTCCTGTTGTATTTTCTGTTTGTGGCTTCGACTTCTAAGGTCCTAGCTATTCGATCTGGTGGGGCAACGTCCAAGAGTGAAGCCTGTGTTGCCCGGAACGTAGAAATGACCATAACTTTCACACTGGTAGCTATTACTCTTTTTATACAATGGAAAAACTGTTGTATCTATATTGTATTTTATGCTTCTGGCGTTGACTTCTAAGGCCCTACCTATTTGATCTGGTGGAGCAACGCCCTACAGTGAAGCCTAGTTTGCCCGGAACGTAGATATGACCTTAACCTTCACACAGGTTGCAGTTATTCGTTTTATACGATGTAAAGGCTGTTGTATTTATTTTCTAGTTTATGCTTCTGGCGTTGAGTTCTAAGGCCCTAACTCTTCGATCTGGTGGAGCAACGCCTCAGAGTTAAGTCTGGGATGCCCGAAACGTCGAAATGATCATTACTATCGCACTGGTTGCAATTAGTCATGCTATACGATGGAAAAACTGTTGCATTTTTATTGTATTTACTGCTTCCGGCTTCGACTTCTAAGGTCCTAGCTATTCGATCTGGTGGGGCAACGTCCAAGAGTGAAGCCTATGTTGCCCGGAACGTAGAAATGACCATAACTTTCACACTGGTTGCAATTACTCGTTTTATACAATGGAAGAACTGTTGTATCTATATTGTATTTTAGGCTTCTGGCGTTGTCTTCTAAGGCCGTAGCTATTCGATGTGGTGGAGCAACGCCCTAGATTGAAGCCTAGGTTGACCGGAACATAGAAATGACCATATCATTCAAACTGGTTGCAATTATTCCTGTTATACGATGGAACAGCTGTTGTATTCATATCGTATTTTATGTCTCTGGCGTTGACTTCTTAGGCCCTAACTATTCAATCTGGTGGAGCAATGCCATAGAGTGAAACGTAGGTTGCCCAGAACGTAGAAATGACCATTACTTTCACACTGGTTGCAATTATTCCTGTTATACGATGGAAGAACTGTTGTATTTTCACTGTATTTTATGCTTCTGGCGTTGAATTCTAAGTCCATAGCTATTCGTTCTGGTGGTGCAACGCCCTAGAGTGAAGCCTAGGTAGCCCGGAACGTAGAAATGTCCATTACTTTCACACTGTTTGCAATTATTCATTTTATACGATGGAAAAGCTGTTGTATTTATATTGTATTTTATGCTTCTGGCGTTGACTTCTAAGGCCATGGCTATTAGCTGTGGTGGAGCAACGCCCTACAGTGACGCCTAGGTTGTCCGTAACGTAGAAATGACCATTAATTTCACAATGTTTGTAATTATTCATTTTATACAATCGAAAAACTGTTGGACTTTTCCTGTATTTTATTCTTCTGGCGTTGAATTCCAAGTCCCTAGCTATTCGATCTGGTGGAGCAACACCCTACAGTCAAGCCTAGGTTGCCCGGAACGTAGAAATGAACATAACTTTCACACTGGTAGCAATTATTCGTTTTATACAATGGAAAAACTGTTCTATTTATTTTGTAATTTATGCTTCGGGATTTGACTTCTATGGACCTACCTATTCGATCTGGTGGAGCAACACCCTACAGTCAAGCCTAGGTTGCCCGGAACGTAGAAATGAAAATAACATTCACACCGGTTGCAATTATTCATGCTATACGATGGAAAAACTGTTGCATTTTTATTGTATTTTATACTTCTAGCGTTGACTTCTAAGGCCGTAGCTATACGATGTGGTGGAGCAACGCCCATAGAGTGAAGCCTAGGTTGTCCGGAACGTAGAAATGACCATTACTTTCACACTGTTTGCTATTATTCATTTTATACGATGGAAAAGGTGTTGTATTTGTATTGTATTTTATGCTTCTGGCGTTGACTTCTAAGGCCGTAGCTATTAGATGCGGTGGAGTAACGCCCTAGAGTGACACCTAGGTAGCCTGGAACGTAGAAATGTCCATTACTCTCACAATGTTTCCAATTATTCATTTTATACGATGGAAAAACTGTTGTACTTATATTGTATTTTATTCTTATGGCGTTGAATTCTAAGTCCCTAGCTATGCGATTTGGTGGAGCAACGCCCTGGAGTGAAACCTTGGTTGCCCGGAACGTGGAAATTACCATCACTTTCACACTGATAGCAATTATTCGTTTTATACGATGGAACAACTGTTCTATTTATTTTGTATTTCATGCTTCGGGCGTTGACTTCTAAGGCCCTAACTCTGCAATCTGTTGGAACAACGCCCCAGGGTGAAGCCTAGGTATCCCGGAAAGTAGAAATGACCATAACCTTCATACTGTTTGCAATTATTCGTTTTATACGATGGAAAAGCTGTTGTATTTTGTATCGGATTTTATGCTTCGGGCGTTGACTTCTAAGGCCCTCACTATTCGATCTGGTGGAGCAACGCCCTAGAGTGAAACCTGGGTTGCCCAGAACGTAGAAATGACCAACACTTTCACACTGGTTGCAATTATTCCTGTTATACGATGGAAAAACTCTTGTATATTTATTGTATTTTATGCTTCGGGCGTTGACTTCTATGGCCCTACCTATTTGATTTGCTGGAGCAACACCCTACAGTGAAGCCTAGGTTGTCAGGAACGTAGAAATGAACATAACGTCACACTGGTAGCAATTATTCGTTTTATACAATGGAAAAACTGTTCTATTTATTTTGTATTTTATGCTTCGGGCGTTGACTTCTAAGGCCCTAACTATTCGATCTGGTGGAGCAACGCCCTAGAGTGAAGCCTAGGTTGCCCGGAACGTAGAAATGACCAGAACTTTCACACTGGTTGCAATTACTCGTTTTATACAATGGAAGAACTGTTGGACTTTTCCTGTATTTTATTCTTCTGGCGTTGAATTCCAAGTCCCTAGCTATTCGATCTGGTGGAGCAACACCCTACAGTCAAGCCTAGGTTGCCCGGAACGTAGAAATGAACATAACTTTCACACTGGTAGCAATTATTCGTTTTATACAATGGAAAAACTGTTCTATTTATTTTGTATTTTATGCTTCGGGATTTGACTTCTATGGACCTACCTATTCGATCTGGTGGAGCATCACCCTACAGTCAAGCCTAGGTTGCCCGGAACGTAGAAATGAAAATAACATTCACACCGGTTGCAATTATTCATGCTATACGATGGAAAAACTGTTGCATTTTTATTGTATTTTATACTTCTAGCGTTGATTTCTAAGGCCGTAGCTATACGATGTGGTGGAGCAACGCCCATAGAGTGAAGCCTAGGTTGTCCGGAACGTAGAAATGACCATTACTTTCACACTGTTTGCTATTATTCATTTTATACGATGGAAAAGGTGTTGTATTTGTATTGTATTTTATGCTTCTGGCGTTGACTTCTAAGGCCGTAGCTATTAGATGTGGTGGAGTAACGCCCTAGAGTGACGCCTAGGTAGCCTGGAACGTAGAAATTACCATCACTTTCACACTGATAGCAATTATTCGTTTTATACGATGGAACAACTGTTCTATTTATTTTGTATTTCATGCTTCGGGCGTTAACTTCTAAGGCCCTAACTCTTCAATCTGTTGGAACAACGCCCCAGGGTGAAGCCTAGGTTGCCGGAACGTAGAAATGACCATAACTTTCACACCGGTAGCAATTATTCGTTTTATACGATGGAAAAACTTTTGTATTAATATTGCATTTTATGCTTCTGGCGTTGACTTCTTAGGTCCTAACTACTCGATCTGGTGAAGTAATGCCTCACAGTTAAGTCTAGGATGCCCGAAACGCCGAAATGATCATTACTTTCACACTGGTTGCAATTATTCATGCTATACGATGGAAAAACTGTTGCATTCCTGTTGTATTTTCTGTTTCTGGCTTCGACTTCTAAGGTCCTAGCTATTCGATCTTGTGGGGCAACATCCAAGAGTGAAGCCTATGTTGTCCGGAACGTGGAAATGACCATAACTTTCACGCTGGTTGCAATTACTCTTTTTGTACAATGGAAAAACTGTTGTATCTATATTGTATTTTATGCTTCTGGCGTTGACTTCTTAGGTCCTAACTACTCGATCTGGTGAAGTAATGCCTCAAAGTTAAGTCTAGGATGCCCGAAACGCCGAAATGATCATTACTTTCACACAGGTTGCAATTATTCATGCTATACGATGGAAAAACTGTTGCATTCCTGTTGTATTTTCTGTTTCTGGCTTCGACTTCTAAGGTCCTAGCTATTCGATCTGGTGGGGCAACATCCAAGAGTGAAGCCTATGTTGTCCGGAACGTGGAAATGACCATAACTTTCACGCTGGTTGCAATTACTCTTTTTGTACAATGGAAAAACTGTTGTACTTATATTGTATTTTATGCTTCTGGCGTTGACTTCTAAGGCACTAGCTATTCGATCTGGTGGAGCAACGCCCTAGAGTGAAGCCAAGGTTGCCCGGAACGTAGAAATGACCATCACCTTCAAACTGGTTGCAATTATTCCTGTTATATGATGGAAAAACTGTTATATTTATATTGTATTTTATGCTTCTGCCGTTGATTTCTTAGGCCCTAACTATTCAATATGGAGGAACAACGCCCTAGAGTGAGGCATAGGTTGCCCTGAATGTAGAAATGACCATCACTTCCATACTGGTTGCTATTATTCGTTTTATACAATGGAAAAACTGTTCTACTTATTTTATATTTTACGCTTCGGGCGTTGACTTCTAAGGCCCTAACTCTTCAATCTGTTGGAACAACGCCCCAGGGTGAAGCCTAGGTTGCCCGGAAAGTAGAAATGACCATAACCTTCATACTGGTTGCAATTATTCGTTTGATACGATGGAAAAACTGTTGTATTTATATTGTATTTTATGCTTCTGGCGCTGACTTCTAGGGCACTAACTATTCGATCTGGTGGAGCAGCGCCCTAGGGTGAAGCCTAGGTTGCCCGGAACGTAGAAATGACCATAACCTTCATACTGGTTGCAATTATTCGTTTTATACGATGGAAGAACTGTTGTATTAATATTGCATTTTATGCTTCTGGCGTTGACTTCTTAGGTCCTAACTACTCGATCTGGTGGAGTAATGCCTCACAGTTAAGTCTAGGATGCCCGAAACGCCGAAATGATCATTACTTTCAAACTGGTTGCAATTATTCATGCTATACGATGGAAAAACTGCTGCTTTCCTGTTGTATTTTCTGTTTCTGGCTTCGACTTCTAAGGTCCTAGCTATTCGATCTGGTGGGGCAACATCCAGGAGTGAAGCCTATGTTGTCCGGAACGTGGAAATGACCATAACTTTCACGCTGGTTGCAATTACTCTTTTTGTACAATGGAAAAACTGTTGTATCTATATTGTATTTTATGCTTCTGGCGTTGACTTCTAAGGTCCTACCTATTCGATCTGGTGGGGCAACATCCAATAGTGAAGCCTATGTTGCCTGGAACGTAGAAATGACCATAACTTTCACACTGGTAGCTATTACTCTTTTTATACAATGGAAAAACTGTTGTATCTATATTGTATTTTATGCTTCTGGCGTTGACTTCTAAGGCCCTACCTATTTGATCTGGTGGAGCAACGCCCTACAGTGAAGCCTAGTTTGCCCGGAACGTAGATATGACCTTAACCTTCACACAGGTTGCAGTTACTCGTTTTATAGGATGTAAAGGCTGTTGTATTTATTTTGTAGTTTATGCTTCTGGCGTTGAGTTCTAAGGCCCTAACTCTTCGATCTGGTGGAGCAACGCCTCAGAGTTAAGTCTGGGATGCCCGAAACGTCGAAATGATCATTACTATCGCACTGGTTGCAATTAGTCATGCTATACGATGGAAAAACTGTTGCATTTTTATTGTATTTACTGCTTCCGGCTTCGACTTCTAAGGTCCTAGCTATTCGATCTGGTGGGGTAACGTCCAAGAGTGAAGCCTATGTTGCCCGGAACGTAGAAATGACCATAACTTTCACACTGGTTGCAATTACTCGTTTTATACAATGGAAGAACTGTTGTATCTATATTGTATTTTATGCTTCTGGCGTTGTCTTCTAAGGCCGTAGCTATTCGATGTGGTAGAGCAACGCTCTAGATTGAAGCCTAGGTTGACCGGAACATAGAAATGACCATATCTTTCAAACTGGTTGCAATTATTCCTGTTATACGATGGAACAGCTGTTGTATTCATATCGTATTTTATGTCTCCGGCGTTGACTTCTAAGGACCTAACTATTCGATCTGGTGGAGCAACGCCCTACAGTGATGCCTAGGTTGCCCGGAACGTAGATATGACCATAACCGTCACACTGGTTGCAAATTATTCCTGCTATACGATGGAAAAACTGTTGTATTTTTATTGCATTTTATGCTTCGGGCATTGACTTCTAAGGCCCTAAATATGCAATCTGTTGGAGCAACGCCCTAGGGGGAAGCCTAGGTTGCCCGGAACGTAGAAATGACCATAACTTTCACACTGGTTGCAATTATTCGTTTTATACGATGGAAAAGCTGTTGTATTTATATCGTATTTTATGCTTCTGGCGTTGACTTCTTAGGCCCTAACTATTCCATCTGGTGGAACAACGCCCTAGGGGGAAGCGTAGGTTGCCCGGAAAGTAGAAATGACCATTACTTTCACACTGGTAGCAATTATTCGTTTTATACGATGGAAAAACTGTTCTATTTATTTTGTATTTTATGCTTCGGGCGTTGACTCCTAAGGACCTAACTATCCGATCTGGTGGAGCAACGGCCTAGAGTGAAGCCTACGTTGCCCGGTACGTAGAAATGTCCATATCTTTCACACTGTTTGCAATTATTCATTTTATACGATGGCAAAGCTGTTGTATTTATATTATATTTTATGCTTCTGGCGTTGACTTCTTAGGCCCTAACTATTCGATCAGGTGGAGCGATGCCTCAGAGTTAAGTCTAGGATGCCCGAAACGCCGAAATGATCATTACTTTCACGCTTGTTGCAATTATTCCTGTTATAGGATGGAAAGACTGTTGTATTTTTATTGTATTTTATACTTCAGGCGTTGACTTCTGAGGCCGTAGCTATTCGATGTGGTGGAAGAACGCCATACAGTGAAGCCTACGTTTCCCGGAACGTAGAAATGACCATTACTTTCACACTGTTTGCAATTATTTGTTCTATACGATGGAAAACCTGTTGTATTTATATCGTATTTTATGCTTCGGGCGTTGACTTCTAAGGCCCTAACTGTTTGATCTGGTGGAGCAACGCCCTAGAGTGAAGCCTAGGTTGCCCTGAACGTAGAAATGACCACAACTTTCACACTGGTTGCTATTATTCGTTTTATACGATGGAAAAGCCGTTATATTTATATTCTATTTTATGCTTCTGGCGTTGACTTCTGAGGCCGTTGCTATTCGATGTGGTGGAAGAACGCCATAGAGTGAAGCGTAGGAAGCCCGGAACGTAGAAATGTCCATATCTTTCACACTGTTTGCAATTATTCATTTTATACGATGGCAAAGCTGTTGTATTTATATTGTATTTTTAGCTTCTGGCGTTGACTTCTTAGGCCCTAACTATTCGATCAGGTGGATCGATGCCTCAGAGTTAAGTCTAGGATGCCCGAAACGCCGAAATGATCAGTACTTTCACGCTTGTTGCAATTATTCCTGTTATAGGATGGAAAGACTGTTGTATTTTTATTGTATTTTATACTTCAGGCGACGACTTCTGAGGCCGTAGCTTTTCGATGTGGTGGAAGAACGCCATACAGTGAAGCCTAGGTTGCCCGGAACGTAGAAATGACCATTACTTTCACACTGTTTGCAATTATTCCTTTTATACGATGGAAAAGCTGTTGTATTTATATCGTATTTTATGCTTCTGGCGTTGACTTCTAAGGACCTAGCTATTCGGTCTGGTGGAGCAACGCCCTAGAGTGAAGCCTAGGTTGTTCGGAATGTAGAAATGACCATAACTTTCACACTGGTTGCAATTATTCGTTTTATACGATGGAAAAACTGTTGCATCTTTATCGTATTTTGTGCTTCTGGCGTTAACTTCTTAGGCCGTAACTATTCGATCTGGTGGAGCACCGGCCTGGAGTGAAACCTAGGTTGCCCGGAACGTAGAAATGACCACTACTATCACACTGGTTGCAAATTATTCCTGCTATACGATGGAAAAGCTGTTGTATTTTTATTGCATTTTATGCTTCGGGCATTGACTTCTAAGGCCCTAACTATTCAATCTGTTGGAGCAACGCCCTAGGGTGAAGCGTATGTTGCCCGGAACGTAGAAATGACCATAACTTTCACACTGGTTGCAATTATTCGTTTTATACGATGGAAAAGCTGTTGTATTTATATCGTATTTTATGCTTCTGGCGTTGACTTCTTAGGCCCTAACTATTCCATCTGGTGGAACAACGCCCTAGCGTGAAGTCTAGGTTGCCCGGAAAGTAGAAATGACCATAACTTTCACACTGGTAGCAATTATTCGTTTTATACGATGGAAAAACTGTTCTATTTATTTTATATTTTATGCTTCGGTCGTCGACTTCTAAGGCCCTAACTACTCGATCTGGTGGAGCAACGCCCTAGAGTGAAGCCTAGGTTGCCCGGTACGTATAAATGACCATCACTATTAAACTGGTTGCAATTATTTGTTTTATACGATGGAAAAGCTGTTGTATTTATATCGTATTTTATGCTTCTGGCGTTGACTTCTTAGGCCCTAACTAATCCATCTGGTGGAACAACGCCCTAGGGTGAAGCCTAGGTTGCCCGGGAAGTAGAAATGACCATAACTTTCACACTGGTAACAATTATTCGTTTTATACGATGGAAAAGCTGTTCTATTTATTTTGTATTTTATGCTTCGGGCGTTGACTTCTAAGGCCCTAACTATTCGATCTGGTAGAGCAACGCCCTAGAGTGAAGCCTAGGTTGCCCGGTACGTAGAAATGACCGTAAGTTTCATACTGGTTGCAATTATTCGTTTTATACGATGGAAAAACTGTTGTATTTATATTGTATTTTATGCTTCTGGCGTTCACTTCTTAGGCCCTAACTATTCGATCTGGTGGTACAACGCCCTAGGGTGAAGCCTAGGTTGCCCGGAACGTAGAAATGACCATAACTTTTACACTGGCAGCAATTATTCGTTTTATACAATGGAAAAACCGTTCTATTTATTTTGTATTTTATGCTTCGGGCGTTGACTTCTAAGGCCCTAACTGTTTGATCTGGTGGAGCATCGCCGTGGAGTGAAGCCTAGGTTGCCCGGAACGTAGAAACGACCATAACTTTCACACTGGTTGCAATTATTCGTTTTATACGATGGAAAAACTGTTTTATTTATATTGTATTTAAGCATCTGGCGTTGACTTCTGAGGCTGTTGCTATTCGATGTGGTGGAGGAACGCCATAGAGTGAAGCCTAGGTAGCCCGGGTCGTAGAAATGTCCATATCTTTCACACTGTTTGCAATTTTTCGTTTTATACAATGGAAAAACTGTTCTATTTATTTTGTATTTAATGCTTCGGGCGTTGACTTCTAAGGCCCTAACTGTTTGATCTGGTGGAGCAACGCCCTAGAGTGAAGCCTAGGTTGCCCGGAACGTAGAAATGATCATAACTTTCACACTGGTTGCTATTATTCGTTTTATACGATGGAGAAACTGTTATATTTATATTGTATTTTATGCTTCTGGCGTTGACTTCTTAGGCCCTAACTATTCGATCTTGTAGAACAACGCCCTGCAGTGAAGCCTAGGTTGCCTGGAACGTAGAAATGACCATCACTTTCACACGGGTTGCAATCATTCCTGTTATAGGATGGAAATACTGTTGTATTTTTATTGTATTTTATACTTCAGGCGTTGACTTCTGAGGCCGTAGCTATTCGATGCGGTGGAAGAACGCCATACAGTGAAGCCTAGGTTGCCCGGAACGTAGAAATGACCATAAGTTTCATACTGGTTGCAATTATTCGTTTTATACGATGGAAAAACTGTTGTATTTATATTGTATTTTATGCTTCTGGCGTTCACTTCTTAGGCCCTAACTATTCGATCTGGTGGTACAACGCCCTAGGGTGAAGGCTAGGTTGCCCGGAACGTAGAAATGACCATAACTTTTACACTGGTAGCATTTATTCGTTTTATACAGTGGAAAAACCGTTCTATTTATTTGGTATTTTATGCTTCGGGCGTTGACTTCTAAGGCCGTAACTATTCGATCTCGTGGAGCAACGCCCTGGAGTGGAACCTAGGTTGCCCGGAACGTAGAAATGACCACTACTATCACACTGGTTGCATATTATTCCTGCTACACGATGGAAAAACTGTTGTATTTTTGTTGCATTTTATGCTTCTGGCGTTCACTTCTTAGGCCCTAACTATTCGATCTGGTGGAGCAACGCCCTAGGGTGAAGCCTAGGTTGCTCGGAAAGTAGAAATGACCATAAGTTGCATACTGGTTGCAATTATTCGTTTTATACGATGGAAAAGCTGTTGTATTTATATTGTATTTTATGCTTCTGGGGTTGACTTCTAAGGCCCTAAATAATCGATCTGGTGGAGCAATGCCTCAGAGTTAAGTCTAGGATGCCCGAAACGCTGAAATGATCATTACTTTCACGCTTGTTGCAATTATTCCTGTTATACGATGAAAAGACTGTTGTATTTTTATTGTATTTTATGCTTCAGGCGTGGACTTCTGAGGCCGTTTCTATTCGATGTGGTGGAAGAACGCCTTACAGTGAAGCCTAGGTTGCCCGGAACGTAGAAATGACCACTACTTTCACACTGTTTGCAATTATTCATTTAATACGATGGAAATGCTGTTGTATTTATATCGTATTTTATGCTTCGGGCGTAGACTTCTTAGGCCCTAACATTTCGATCTGGTGGAGCAACGCCCGACAGTGAAGCCTAGGTTGCCCGGAACGTAGATATGACCATAACCTTCACACAGGTTGCAATTATTCGTTTTATACGGTGTAAAGGCTGTTGTATTTATTTTGTATTTTATTCTTCTGGTGTTGACATCTTAGGCCCTAACTATTCGATCTGGTGGAACAACGCCGTAGAGTGAAGCCTAGGTTATCCGGAACGTAGGAATGACCAGTACATTCACACTGGTTGCAGTTATTCCTGTAAAACAATGGAAAAACTGTTGCACCTGTATTGTATTTTATGCTTCTGGCGTTGACTTCTAAAGCCCTAACTATTCGATCTGGTGGAGCAACGCCCTAGGGTGAAGCCTAGGTTGGCCGGAATGTAGAAATGTCCATAACTTTCACACTGGTTGCAATTATTCGTTTTATATGATTGAAAAGCTGTTGTATTTATATTGTATTTTATGCTTCTGGCGTTGACTTCTTAGGCCCTAACTATTCCCTCTGGTGGGTCAACGCCCTAGAGTGAAACCTGCGTTGCCCGGAACGTAGAAATGACCATTCCTTTCACACTGCTTGCAATTATTCCTGCTATACGATGGAAAAACTGTTGTATTTTATTTCTATTTTATGCTTTTAGCGATGAATTCTAAGTCCCTAGCTATTCGATCTGGTGTAGCAACGCCCTAGAGTGAAGCCTAGGTTGCCCAGAACGTAGAACAAACCATTACCTCCACCCTGGTTGCAATTATTCCTGTTATACGATGGAAAAACTGTTGCATCTTTATGGTATTTTATGCTTCTGGCGTTGACTTCTTAGGCCCTAACATTTCGATCTGGTGGAGCAACGCCCGACAGTGAAGCCTAGGTTGCCCGGAACGTAGATATGACTATAACCTTCACACAGGTTGCAATTATTCGTTTTATACAGTGTAAAGTCTGTTGTGTTTATTTTGTATTTTATTCTTCTGGTGTTGACTTCTTAGGCCGTAACTATCCGGTCTGGTGGAGCAACGCCCTGGAGTGAAACCTGGGTTGCCCGGAACGTAGAAATGACCACTACTATCACACTGGTTGCAAATTATTCCTGCTATACGATGGAAAAACTGTTGTATTTTTATTGCATTTTATGCTTCTGGCGTTCACTTCTTAGGCCCTAACAATTCGATCTGTTGGAACATCGCCCTAGGGTGAAGCCTAGGTTGCCCGGAACGTAGAAATGACCATAGCTTTTACACTCGTAGCAATTATTCGTTTTATACAATGGAAAAACCGTTCTATTTATTTTGTATTTTATGCTTCGGGCGTTGACTTCTGAGGCCGTAGCTATTCGATGTGGTGGAACAACGCCCTAGGGTGAAGCCTAGGTTGCCCGGAAGGTAGAAATGACCATAACTTTCACACTGGTTGCTATCATTCGACTTATACGATGGAAAAACTGTTATATTTACATTGTATTTTATACTTCTGGCGTCGACTTCTTAGGCCCTAACTGTTCGGTCTGGTGGAACAACGCCCTAGAGTGAAGCCTAGGTTGCCCGGAAGGTAGAAATGACCATAACTTTCACACTGGTTGCTATCATTCGACTTATACGATGGAAAAACTGTTATATTTACATTGTATTTTATACTTCTGGCGTCGACTTCTTAGGCCCTAACATTTCGATCTGGTGGAGCAACGCCCGACAGTGAAGCCTAGGTTGCCCGGAACGTAGATATGACCATAACCTTCACACAGGTTGCAATTATTCGTTTTATACGGTGTAAAGGCTGTTGTATTTATTTTGTATTTTATTCTTCTGGTGTTGACATCTTAGGCCCTAACTATTCGATCTGGTGGAACAACGCCGTAGAGTGAAGCCTAGGTTATCCGGAACGTAGGAATGACCAGTACATTCACACTGGTTGCAGTTATTCCTGTAGAACAATGGAAAAACTGTTGCACCTGTATTGTATTTTATGCTTCTGGCGTTGACTTCTAAAGCCCTAACTATTCGATCTGGTGGAGCAACGCCCTAGGGTGAAGCCTAGGTTGGCCGGAATGTAGAAATGTCCATAACTTTCACACTGGTTGCAATTATTCGTTTTATATGATTGAAAAGCTGTTGTATTTATATTGTATTTTATGCTTCTGGCGTTGACTTCTTAGGCCCTAACTATTCCCTCTGGTGGGTCAACGCCCTAGAGTGAAACCTGCGTTGCCCGGAACGTAGAAATGACCATTCCTTTCACACTGCTTGCAATTATTCCTGCTATACGATGGAAAAACTGTTGTATTTTATTTCTATTTTATGCTTTTAGCGATGAATTCTAAGTCCCTAGCTATTCGATCTGGTGTAGCAACGCCCTAGAGTGAAGCCTAGGTTGCCCAGAACGTAGAACAAACCATTACCTCCACCCTGGTTGCAATTATTCCTGTTATACGATGGAAAAACTGTTGCATCTTTATGGTATTTTATGCTTCTGGCGTTGACTTCTTAGGCCCTAACATTTCGATCTGGTGGAGCAACGCCCGACAGTGAAGCCTAGGTTGCCCGGAACGTAGATATGACTATAACCTTCACACAGGTTGCAATTATTCGTTTTATACAGTGTAAAGTCTGTTGTGTTTATTTTGTATTTTATTCTTCTGGTGTTGACTTCTTAGGCCGTAACTATCCGGTCTGGTGGAGCAACGCCCTGGAGTGAAACCTGGGTTGCCCGGAACGTAGAAATGACCACTACTATCACACTGGTTGCAAATTATTCCTGCTATACGATGGAAAAACTGTTGTATTTTTATTGCATTTTATGCTTCTGGCGTTCACTTCTTAGGCCCTAACAATTCGATCTGTTGGAACATCGCCCTAGGGTGAAGCCTAGGTTGCCCGGAACGTAGAAATGACCATAGCTTTTACACTCGTAGCAATTATTCGTTTTATACAATGGAAAAACCGTTCTATTTATTTTGTATTTTATGCTTCGGGCGTTGACTTCTGAGGCCGTAGCTATTCGATGTGGTGGAACAACGCCCTAGGGTGAAGCCTAGGTTGCCCGGAAGGTAGAAATGACCATAACTTTCACACTGGTTGCTATCATTCGACTTATACGATGGAAAAACTGTTATATTTACATTGTATTTTATACTTCTGGCGTCGACTTCTTAGGCCCTAACTGTTCGGTCTGGTGGAACAACGCCCTAGAGTGAAGCCTAGGTTATCCGGAACGTAGAAATGACCAGTACATTGACACTGGTTGCAGCTATTCCTGTAAAACGATGGAAAAACTGTTGCATCTTTATTGTATTTTATGCTTCTGGCGTTGACTTCTAAGGCCCTGACTATTCGAGCAGGTGGAGCACGCCCTAGGGTGAAGCCTAGGTTGGCCGGAATGTAGAAATGTCCATAACTTTCACACTGGTTGCAAATATTCGTTTTATACGATTGAAAAGCTGTTGTATTTATATGGTATTTTATGCTTCTGGCGTTGACTTCTTAAGCCCTAACTATTCCCTCTGGTGGATCAACGCCCTAGAGTGAAACATACGTTGCCCGGAACGTAGAAATGACCATTCCTTTCACACTGGTTGCAACTATTCCTGTTATACGATGGAAAAACTGTTGTATTTTGATTGCATTTTATGCTTCGGGCATTGACTCTTAAGGCCCTAACTATTCAATCTGTTGGAGCAACGCCCTAGGGTGAAGCCTAGGTTGCCCGGAACGTAGAAATGAGCATAACTATCACACTGGTTGCAATTATTCGTTTTATACGATGGAAAAGCTGCCGTATTTATATCGTATTTTATGCTTCCGGCGTTGACTTCTTAGGCCCTAACTATTCCATCTGGTGGAACAACGCCCTAGGGTGACGCCTAGGTTGCCTGGAAAGTAGAAATGACCATATCTTTGACACTGGTAGCAATTATTCGTTTTATACGATGGAAAAACTGTTGTATATATTTTGTATTTTATTCTTCTGGTGTTGACTTCTTAGGCCCTAACTATTCGATCTGGTGGAACAACGCCGTAGAGTGAAGCCTAGGTTGCCCGGAACGTAGAAATGACCATTACTTTCACACTGTTTCCAATTATTCCTTTTATACGATGGAACAGCTGTTGTATTTATATCGTATTTTATGCTTCTGGCGTTGACTTCTAAGGACCTAACTATTCGATCTGGTGGAGCAACGCCCTAGAGTGAAGCCTAGGTTGCTCGGAATGTAGAAATGACCATAAGTTGCATACTGGTTGCAATTATTCGTTTTATACGACGGAAAAGCTGTTGTATTTATATTGTATTTTATGCTTCTGGCGATGACATCTAAGGCCCTAAATATTCGATCTGGTTGACCAATGCCTCAGAGTTAAGTCTAGGATGCCCGAAACGCCGAAATGATCATAACTTTCACGCTTGTTGCAATTATTCCTGTTATACGATGAAAGGGCTGTTGTATTTTTATTGTATTTTATGCTTCAGGCGTGGACTTCTGAGGCCGTAGCTATTCGATGTGGTGGAAGAACGCCATACAGTGAAGCCTAGGCAGCCCGCAACGTAGAAATGACCACTACTTTCACACTGTTGCAATTATTCCTGTTATACGATGGAAAAACTGTTGTATTTTAATTCTATTTTATGCTTTTAGCGATGAATTCTAAGTCCCTAGCTATTCGATCTGGTGTAGCAACGCCCTAGAGTGACGCCTAGGTTGCTCGGAACGTAGGAATGACCATTACTTTCACACTGGTTGAAGTTATTCCTGTTATACGATGGAAAAACTGTTGTATTTTTATTGCATTTTATGCTTCGGTCATTGACTTTTAAGGCCCTAACTATTCAATCTGTTGGAGCAACGACCTAGGGTGAAGCCTAGGTTGCCCGGAACGTAGAAATGAGCATAACTATCACACTGGTTGCAATTATTCGTTTTATACGATGGAAAAGCTGCCGTATTTATATCGTATTTTATGCTTCCGGCGTTGACTTCTTAGGCCCTAACTATTCCATCTGGTGGAACAACGCCCTGGGGTGACGCCTAGGTTGCCTGGAAAGTATAAGTGACCATAACTTTCACACTGGTAGCAATTATTCGTTTTATACGATGGAAAAACTGTTCTATATATTTTGTATTTTATGCTTCGGGCGTTGACTTCTAAGGCCCTAACTATTCGATCTGGTGGTGCAACTCCCTAGGGTGAAGCCTAGGTTGCTCTGAAGGTAGAAATGACCATAACTTTCATCCTGGTTGCGATTATTCGTTTTATACGATGGAAAAACTGTACTATTTATTTTGTATTTTATGCTTCGGGCGTTGACTTCTAAGGCCCTAGCTGTTCGATCTGGTGGAGCAACGCCCTATAGTGAAGCCTAGGTTGCCCGGAACGAAGAAATGACCATCACTTTCAAACTGGTTGCAATTATTCCTGTCATATGATGGAAAAACTGTTGTATTTTTATTGCATTATTTGCTTCTGGCGTTCACTTCTTAGGACCTAACTATTCGATCTGGTGGAACAACGGCCTAGGGTGAAGCCTAGGTTGCCCGGAACGTAGAAATGACCATAACTTTCACACTGGTTGCAATTATTTGTTTTATACGATTGAAAAGCTGTTGTATTTATATCGTATTTTATGCTTCTGGCGTTGACTTCTTAGGCCCTAACTATTCCATCTGGTGGAACAAAGTCCTAGAGTATAGCCCAGGTTGCGCGGTACGTAGAAATGACCATAACTTTCACACTGGTAGCAATTATTCGTTTTATACAATGGAAAAACTGTTCTATTTATATTGTATTTTATGCTTCTGGCGTTGACTACTTAGGCCCTAACTATTCGACCTTGTGGAACAACGCACTAGAGTGAAACCTAGGTTATTCGGAACGTAGAAATGACCATAACTTTCACACTGGTTACCATTATTCGTTTTATACGATGGAAAAGTTGTTGTATTTATATTGTCTTTTATTCTTCTGGCGTTGAATTCTAAGTCCCTAGCTATTCTATCTGGAGGACCAACGCCCTAGAGTGAAGCTTAGGTTGCCCGGGAAGTAGAAATGACCATAGCTTTCACACTGGTTGCAATTATTCCTGTTACACGATGGAAAAACTGTTGCACCTTTATTGTGTTTTATGCTTCTGGCGTTGACTCCAATGGCCCTAAATTTTCGATCTGGTGGAGCAACGTCCTAGAGTGAAGCCTAGGTTGCCCGAACGTAGAAATGACCATTACTTTCACACTGTTTGCAATTATTCCTTTTATACGATGGAAAAGCTGTTGTATTTATATCGTATTTTATGCTTCTGGCGTTGACTTCTAAGGACCTAACTGTTCGATCTGGTGGAACATACGCCCTAGAATGAAGCCTAGGTTGCTCGGATTGTAGAAATGACCATAACTTTCACACTGATTGCAATTATTCGTTTTATACGATGGAAAAACTGTTGCATGTTCATCGTATTTTATGCTTCTGGCGTTGACTTCTTGGGCCCTAACTATTTGATCTGGTGGAGCAACGCCCTAAAGTGAAGCCTAGGCTGCCCGGAACGTAGAAGTGACCATAACTTCCACACTGGTTGCTATCATTCGTTTTATATGATGGAAAAACTGTTGTATTTATATTGTGTTTTATGCTTCTGGCGTTCACTTCTTAGGCCGTAGCTATTCGATCTGAAGGTGCAACGCCCTGGAGAGAAACCTAGGTTGCCCGGAACGTAGAAATGACCACTACTATCACACTGTATGCAGTTATTCCTGTTATACGAATGAAAAACTGTTGCATCTTTATTGTATTTTATGCTTCTGGCGTTGACTTCTAAGGCCCTAACTATTCGATCAGGTGGCGCAACGCCCTAGAGTGATACCTAGGTTGCTCGAAATGTAGAAATGACCATAACTTTCACACTGGATGCAATTATTCATTTTATACGATGGAAAAACTGTTGTATTTATATGGGATTTTATGCTTCTGGCGTTGACTTCTTAGGCCCTAACTATTCCCTCTGGTGGGTCAACGCCCTAGAGTGAAACCTGCGTTGCCCGGAACGTAGAAATGACCATTCCTTTCACACTGCTTGCAATTATTCCTGCTATACGATGGAAAAACTGTTGTATTTTATTTCTATTTTATGCTTTTAGCGATGAATTCTAAGTCCCTAGCTATTCGATCTGGTGTAGCAACGCCCTAGAGTGAAGCCTAGGTTGCCCAGAACGTAGAACAAACCATTACCTCCACCCTGGTTGCAATTATTCCTGTTATACGATGGAAAAACTGTTGCATCTTTATGGTATTTTATGCTTCTGGCGTTGACTTCTTAGGCCCTAACATTTCGATCTGGTGGAGCAACGCCCGACAGTGAAGCCTAGGTTGCCCGGAACGTAGATATGACTATAACCTTCACACAGGTTGCAATTATTCGTTTTATACAGTGTAAAGTCTGTTGTGTTTATTTTGTATTTTATTCTTCTGGTGTTGACTTCTTAGGCCGTAACTATCCGGTCTGGTGGAGCAACGCCCTGGAGTGAAACCTGGGTTGCCCGGAACGTAGAAATGACCACTACTATCACACTGGTTGCAAATTATTCCTGCTATACGATGGAAAAACTGTTGTATTTTTATTGCATTTTATGCTTCTGGCGTTCACTTCTTAGGCCCTAACAATTCGATCTGTTGGAACATCGCCCTAGGGTGAAGCCTAGGTTGCCCGGAACGTAGAAATGACCATAGCTTTTACACTCGTAGCAATTATTCGTTTTATACAATGGAAAAACCGTTCTATTTATTTTGTATTTTATGCTTCGGGCGTTGACTTCTGAGGCCGTAGCTATTCGATGTGGTGGAACAACGCCCTAGGGTGAAGCCTAGGTTGCCCGGAAGGTAGAAATGACCATAACTTTCACACTGGTTGCTATCATTCGACTTATACGATGGAAAAACTGTTATATTTACATTGTATTTTATACTTCTGGCGTCGACTTCTTAGGCCCTAACTGTTCGGTCTGGTGGAACAACGCCCTAGAGTGAAGCCTAGGTTATCCGGAACGTAGAAATGACCAGTACATTCACACTGGTTGCAGCTATTCCTGTAAAACGATGGAAAAACTGTTGCATCTTTATTGTATTTTATGCTTCTGGCGTTGACTTCTAAGGCCCTGACTATTCGAGCAGGTGGAGCACGCCCTAGGGTGAAGCCTAGGTTGGCCGGAATGTAGAAATGTCCATAACTTTCACACTGGTTGCAAATATTCGTTTTATACGATTGAAAAGCTGTTGTATTTATATGGTATTTTATGCTTCTGGCGTTGACTTCTTAAGCCCTAACTATTCCCTCTGGTGGATCAACGCCCTAGAGTGAAACATACGTTGCCCGGAACGTAGAAATGACCATTCCTTTCACACTGGTTGCAACTATTCCTGTTATACGATGGAAAAACTGTTGTATTTTTATTGCATTTTATGCTTCGGGCATTGACTCTTAAGGCCCTAACTATTCAATCTGTTGGAGCAACGCCCTAGGGTGAAGCCTAGGTTGCCCGGAACGTAGAAATGAGCATAACTATCACACTGGTTGCAATTATTCGTTTTATACGATGGAAAAGCTGCCGTATTTATATCGTATTTTATGCTTCCGGCGTTGACTTCTTAGGCCCTAACTATTCCATCTGGTGGAACAACGCCCTAGGGTGACGCCTAGGTTGCCTGGAAAGTAGAAATGACCATATCTTTGACACTGGTAGCAATTATTCGTTTTATACGATGGAAAAACTGTTGTATATATTTTGTATTTTATTCTTCTGGTGTTGACTTCTTAGGCCCTAACTATTCGATCTGGTGGAACAACGCCGTAGAGTGAAGCCTAGGTTGCCCGGAACGTAGAAATGACCATTACTTTCACACTGTTTCCAATTATTCCTTTTATACGATGGAACAGCTGTTGTATTTATATCGTATTTTATGCTTCTGGCGTTGACTTCTAAGGACCTAACTATTCGATCTGGTGGAGCAACGCCCTAGAGTGAAGCCTAGGTTGCTCGGAATGTAGAAATGACCATAAGTTGCATACTGGTTGCAATTATTCGTTTTATACGACGGAAAAGCTGTTGTATTTATATTGTATTTTATGCTTCTGGCGATGACATCTAAGGCCCTAAATATTCGATCTGGTTGACCAATGCCTCAGAGTTAAGTCTAGGATGCCCGAAACGCCGAAATGATCATAACTTTCACGCTTGTTGCAATTATTCCTGTTATACGATGAAAGGGCTGTTGTATTTTTATTGTATTTTATGCTTCAGGCGTGGACTTCTGAGGCCGTAGCTATTCGATGTGGTGGAAGAACGCCATACAGTGAAGCCTAGGCTGCCCGCAACGTAGAAATGACCACTACTTTCACACTGTTGCAATTATTCCTGTTATACGATGGAAAAACTGTTGTATTTTAATTCTATTTTATGCTTTTAGCGATGAATTCTAAGTCCCTAGCTATTCGATCTGGTGTAGCAACGCCCTAGAGTGACGCCTAGGTTGCTCGGAACGTAGGAATGACCATTACTTTCACACTGGTTGAAGTTATTCCTGTTATACGATGGAAAAACTGTTGTATTTTTATTGCATTTTATGCTTCGGTCATTGACTTTTAAGGCCCTAACTATTCAATCTGTTGGAGCAACGACCTAGGGTGAAGCCTAGGTTGCCCGGAACGTAGAAATGAGCATAACTATCACACTGGTTGCAATTATTCGTTTTATACGATGGAAAAGCTGCCGTATTTATATCGTATTTTATGCTTCCGGCGTTGACTTCTTAGGCCCTAACTATTCCATCTGGTGGAACAACGCCCTGGGGTGACGCCTAGGTTGCCTGGAAAGTATAAGTGACCATAACTTTCACACTGGTAGCAATTATTCGTTTTATACGATGGAAAAACTGTTCTATATATTTTGTATTTTATGCTTCGGGCGTTGACTTCTAAGGCCCTAACTATTCGATCTGGTGGTGCAACTCCCTAGGGTGAAGCCTAGGTTGCTCTGAAGGTAGAAATGACCATAACTTTCATCCTGGTTGCGATTATTCGTTTTATACGATGGAAAAACTGTACTATTTATTTTGTATTTTATGCTTCGGGCGTTGACTTCTAAGGCCCTAGCTGTTCGATCTGGTGGAGCAACGCCCTATAGTGAAGCCTAGGTTGCCCGGAACGAAGAAATGACCATCACTTTCAAACTGGTTGCAATTATTCCTGTCATATGATGGAAAAACTGTTGTATTTTTATTGCATTATTTGCTTCTGGCGTTCACTTCTTAGGACCTAACTATTCGATCTGGTGGAACAACGGCCTAGGGTGAAGCCTAGGTTGCCCGGAACGTAGAAATGACCATAACTTTCACACTGGTTGCAATTATTTGTTTTATACGATTGAAAAGCTGTTGTATTTATATCGTATTTTATGCTTCTGGCGTTGACTTCTTAGGCCCTAACTATTCCATCTGGTGGAACAAAGTCCTAGAGTATAGCCCAGGTTGCGCGGTACGTAGAAATGACCATAACTTTCACACTGGTAGCAATTATTCGTTTTATACAATGGAAAAACTGTTCTATTTATATTGTATTTTATGCTTCTGGCGTTGACTACTTAGGCCCTAACTATTCGACCTTGTGGAACAACGCACTAGAGTGAAACCTAGGTTATTCGGAACGTAGAAATGACCATAACTTTCACACTGGTTACCATTATTCGTTTTATACGATGGAAAAGTTGTTGTATTTATATTGTCTTTTATTCTTCTGGCGTTGAATTCTAAGTCCCTAGCTATTCTATCTGGAGGACCAACGCCCTAGAGTGAAGCTTAGGTTGCCCGGGAAGTAGAAATGACCATAGCTTTCACACTGGTTGCAATTATTCCTGTTACACGATGGAAAAACTGTTGCACCTTTATTGTGTTTTATGCTTCTGGCGTTGACTCCAATGGCCCTAAATTTTCGATCTGGTGGAGCAACGTCCTAGAGTGAAGCCTAGGTTGCCCGAACGTAGAAATGACCATTACTTTCACACTGTTTGCAATTATTCCTTTTATACGATGGAAAAGCTGTTGTATTTATATCGTATTTTATGCTTCTGGCGTTGACTTCTAAGGACCTAACTGTTCGATCTGGTGGAACATACGCCCTAGAATGAAGCCTAGGTTGCTCGGATTGTAGAAATGACCATAACTTTCACACTGATTGCAATTATTCGTTTTATACGATGGAAAAACTGTTGCATGTTCATCGTATTTTATGCTTCTGGCGTTGACTTCTTGGGCCCTAACTATTTGATCTGGTGGAGCAACGCCCTAAAGTGAAGCCTAGGCTGCCCGGAACGTAGAAGTGACCATAACTTCCACACTGGTTGCTATCATTCGTTTTATATGATGGAAAAACTGTTGTATTTATATTGTGTTTTATGCTTCTGGCGTTCACTTCTTAGGCCGTAGCTATTCGATCTGAAGGTGCAACGCCCTGGAGAGAAACCTAGGTTGCCCGGAACGTAGAAATGACCACTACTATCACACTGTATGCAGTTATTCCTGTTATACGAATGAAAAACTGTTGCATCTTTATTGTATTTTATGCTTCTGGCGTTGACTTCTAAGGCCCTAACTATTCGATCAGGTGGCGCAACGCCCTAGAGTGATACCTAGGTTGCTCGAAATGTAGAAATGACCATAACTTTCACACTGGATGCAATTATTCATTTTATACGATGGAAAAACTGTTGTACTTATACTGTATTTTATTCTTATGGCGTTGAATTCTAAGTCCCTAGCTATTCGATATGGTGGAGCAACGCCCTAGACTGAAACCTAGGTTACCCGGACGTAGAAATGACCAGTACTTTCATACTGTTTGCAGTTATTCCTGTTATACGATGGAAAAACTTTTGCCTCTATATTGTATTTTATGCTTACGGCGTTGACTTCTAAGGCCCTAGCTATTCTATTTGGTGGAGCAACGCCCTAGAGTGGGGCCTAGGTTGCCCGGTACGTAGAAATGTCCATTACTTTCACACTGTTTGCAAATATACATTATATACGATGGAAAATCTGTTGTATTTATGTTGCATTTTATGCTTCTGGCTTTGACATCTATGGCCCTAACTGTTTGATCTGGTGGAGCAACGCCCCAGAGTGAAGCCTAGGTTGCCCGGAACGTAGAAATGACCATATCTTTCACACTGGTTGCTATTATTCGTTTTATACGATGGAAAAACTGTTATATTTATATTTTATTTTATGCTTCTGGCGTTGACTTCTTAGGCCCTAACTATTCGATCTGGTGGAACAACACCCTAGAGTGAAGCCTAGGTTGCCTGGAACGTAGAAATGACCATCACTTTTGCACGGGTTGCAATTATTCCTGTTATAGGATGGAAAGACTGTTGTATTTTTATTGTATTTTATGCTTCACGCGTTGACTTCTGAGGCCGTAGCTATTCGATGTGGTGGATGAACGCCATAGAGTGAAGCCTAGGTTGCCCGGAACGTAGAAATGTCCATATCTTTCACACTGTTTGCAATTATTCATTTTATACGATGGCAATGCTGTTGTATTTATATTGTATTTTATGCTTCTGGCGTTGACTTATTAGGCCCTAACTATTCGATCTGGTGGAGCAATGCCTCAGAGTTAAGTCTAGGATACGCGAAACGCCGAAATGATCATTACTTTCAGGCTTATTACAATTATTCCTGTTATACCATGAAAAGACTGTTGTATTTTGATTGTATTGTGTGCTTCAGGCGTAGGCTTCTAAGGTCGTAACTATTCGATATGGTGGATCACCGCCCTAGAGTGAAGCCTAGGTTGCTCGGAACGTAGAAATGGCCACTACTTTCACACTGTTTGCAATTATTCATTTAATATGATGGAAAAGCTGTTATATTTATATCGTATTTTATGCTTTGGGCGTTGACTTCTTAGGCCCTAACATTTCGAGCTGGTGGAGCAACGCCCTACAGTGAAGCCTAGGTTGCCCGGAACGTAGATATGACCATAACCTTCACACAGGTTGCAATTATTCGTTTTATACGGTGTAAAGGCTGTAGTGTTTATTTTGTGTTTTATTCTTCTGGTGTTGACTTCTTAGGCCCTATCTATTCGATCTGGTGGGACAACGCCGTAGGGTGAAGCCCGGAACGTAGAAATGACCATTACTTTCACACTGTTTGCAATTACTCCTTTAATATGATGGAAAAGCTGTTGTATTTATATCGTATTTTATGCTTCTGGCGTCGACTTCCAAGGACCTAACTATTCGATCTGGTGGAGCATCGCCCTAGAATGAACCCTAGGTTGCTCGGAATGTAGAAATGACCAAAGCTTCCACACTGGTTGCAATTATTCGTTTTATACGATGGAAAAACTGTTGCATCTTTATCGTATTTTATGCTTCTGGCGTTGACTTCTTAGGCCGTACCTATTCGATCTGGTGGAGCAACGCCCTGGAGTGAAACCTAGGTTGCCCGGAACGTAGAAACGACCACTACTATCACACTGGTTATAAATTATTCCTGCTATACGATGGAAAAACTGTTCTATTTTTATTGCATTTTATGCTTCGGGCATTGACTTCTAAGGCCCTAACTATTCAATCTGTTGGAGCAACGCCCTAGGGTGAAGCCTAGGTTGCACGGAACATAAAAATGACCATAACTTTGACACTGGTTGCAATTATTCGTTTTATACGATGGAAAAGCTGTTGTATTTATATCGTATTTTATGCTTCGGGCGTTGACTTCTTAGGCCCTAACATTTCGATCTGGTGGAGCAACGCCCTACAGTGAAGCCTAGGTTGCCCGGAACGTAGATATGACCATAACCTTCACACAGGTTGCAATTATTCGTTTTATACGGTGTAAAGGCTGTTGTGTTTATTTTGTATTTTATTTTTCTGGTGTTGACTTCTTAGGCCCTAACTATTCGATCTGGAGGAACAACGCCGTAGAGTGAAACCTAGTTTGCCCGGAACGTATAAATGACCATTACTTTCACACTGTTTGAAATTATTCCTTTTATACGATGGGAAAGCTGTTGTATTTATATCGTATTTTATGCTTCTGGCGTTGACATCTAACGCCCTAGCTATTCGATTTGGTGGAGCAACGCCCTAGAGTGGGGCCTAGGTTGCCCGGTACGTAGAAATATCCATTACTTTCACGCTGTTTGCAAATATACATTATATACGATGGAAAATCTGTTGTATTTATGTTGTATTTTATGCTTCTGGCGTTGTCTTCTTAGGCCCTAACTATTTGATCTGGTGGAGCAACGCCCTAAAGTGAAGCCTAGGCTGCCCGGAACGTAGAAGTGGCCATAACTTCCACACTGGTTGCTATCATTCGTTTTATATGATGGAAAAACTGTTGTATTTATATTGTATTTTATGCTTCTGGCGTTCACTTCTTAGGCCGTAGCTATTAGATCTGAAGGAGCAACGCCCTGGAGAGAAACCTAGGTTGCCCGGAACGTAGAAATGACCACTACTATCACACTGTTTGCAGTTATTCCTGTTATACGAATGAAAAACTGTTGCATCTTTATTGTATTTTATGCTTCTGGCGTTGACTTCTAACGCCCTAACTATCCGATCAGGTGGCGCAACGCCCTAGAGTGGGGCCTATGTTGCCCGGTACGTAGAAATGTCCATTACTTTCACACTGTTTGCAAATATACATTATATACGATGGTAAATCTGTTGTATTTATGTTGCATTTTATGCTTCTGGCTTTGACATCTATGGCCCTAACCGTTTGATCTGGTGGAGCAACGCCCCAGAGTGAACCCTAGGTTGCCCGGAACGTAGAAATGACCATAACTTTCACACTGGTTGCTATTATTCGTTTTATACGATGGAAAAACTGTTATATTTATATTTTATTTTATGCTTCTGGCGTTGACTTCTTAGGCCCTAACTATTCGATCTGGTGGAACAACACCCTAGAGTGAAGCCTAGGTTGCCTGGAACGTAGAAATGACCATCACTTTTACACGGGTTGCAATTATTCCTGTTATAGGATGGAAAGACTGTTGTATTTTTATTGTATTTTATGCTTCACGCAATGACTTCTGAGGCCGTAGCTATTCGATGTGGTGGATGAACGCCATAGAGTGAAGCCTAGGTTGCCCGGAACGTAGCAATGTCCATATCTTTCACACTGTTTGCAATTATTCATTTTATACGATGGCAATGCTGTTGTATTTATATTGTATTTTATGCTTCTGGCGTTGACTTCTTAGGCCCTAACTTTTCGATCTGGTGGAGCAATGCCTCAGAGTTAAGTCTAGGATACGCGAAACGCCGAAATGGTCATTACTTTCACGCTTATTACAATTATTCCTGTTATACCATGAAAAGACTGTTGTATTTTTATTGTATTGTGTGCTTCAGGCGTAGGCTTTTAATGCCGTAACTATTCGATATGGTGGATCACCGCCCTAGAGTGAAGCCTAGGTTGCTCGGAACGTAGAAATGGCCACTACTTTCACACTGTTTGCAATTATTCATTTAATATGATGGAAAAGCTGTTGTATTTATATCGTATTTTATGCTTTGGGCGTTGACTTCTTAGGCCCTAACATTTCGAGCTGGTGGAGCAACGCCCTACAGTGAAGCCTAGGTTGCCCGGAACGTAGATATGACCATAACCTTCACACAGGTTGCAATTATTCGTTTTATACGGTGTAAAGGCTGTTGTGTTTATTTTGTGTTTTATTCTTCTGGTGTTGACTTCCTAGGCCCTATCTATTCGATCTGGTGGGACAACGCCGTAGAGTGAAGCCCGGAAAGTAGAAATGACCATTGCTTTCACACTGTTTGCAATTACTCCTTTAATATGATGGAAAAGCTGTTGTATTTATATCGTATTTTATGCTTCTGGCGTCGACTTCTAAGGACCTAACTATTCGATCTGGTGGAGCAACGCCCTAGAATGAACCCTAGGTTGCTCGGAATGTAGAAATGACCATAACTTCCACACTGGTTGCAATTATTCGTTTTATACCATGGAAAAACTGTTGCATCTTTATCGTATTCTATGCTTCTGGCGTTGACTTCTTAGGCCGTACCTATTCGATCTGGTGGAGCAACGCCCTGGAGTGAAACCTAGGTTGCCCGGAACGTAGATATGACTATAACCTTCACACAGGTTGCAATTATTCGTTTTATACAGTGTAAAGTCTGTTGTGTTTATTTTGTATTTTATTCTTCTGGTGTTGACTTCTTAGGCCGTAACTATCCGGTCTGGTGGAGCAACGCCCTGGAGTGAAACCTGGGTTGCCCGGAACGTAGAAATGACCACTACTATCACACTGGTTGCAAATTATTCCTGCTATACGATGGAAAAACTGTTGTATTTTTATTGCATTTTATGCTTCTGGCGTTCACTTCTTAGGCCCTAACAATTCGATCTGTTGGAACATCGCCCTAGGGTGAAGCCTAGGTTGCCCGGAACGTAGAAATGACCATAGCTTTTACACTCGTAGCAATTATTCGTTTTATACAATGGAAAAACCGTTCTATTTATTTTGTATTTTATGCTTCGGGCGTTGACTTCTGAGGCCGTAGCTATTCGATGTGGTGGAACAACGCCCTAGGGTGAAGCCTAGGTTGCCCGGAAGGTAGAAATGACCATAACTTTCACACTGGTTGCTATCATTCGACTTATACGATGGAAAAACTGTTATATTTACATTGTATTTTATACTTCTGGCGTCGACTTCTTAGGCCCTAACTGTTCGGTCTGGTGGAACAACGCCCTAGAGTGAAGCCTAGGTTATCCGGAACGTAGAAATGACCAGTACATTCACACTGGTTGCAGCTATTCCTGTAAAACGATGGAAAAACTGTTGCATCTTTATTGTATTTTATGCTTCTGGCGTTGACTTCTAAGGCCCTGACTATTCGAGCAGGTGGAGCACGCCCTAGGGTGAAGCCTAGGTTGGCCGGAATGTAGAAATGTCCATAACTTTCACACTGGTTGCAAATATTCGTTTTATACGATTGAAAAGCTGTTGTATTTATATGGTATTTTATGCTTCTGGCGTTGACTTCTTAAGCCCTAACTATTCCCTCTGGTGGATCAACGCCCTAGAGTGAAACATACGTTGCCCGGAACGTAGAAATGACCATTCCTTTCACACTGGTTGCAACTATTCCTGTTATACGATGGAAAAACTGTTGTATTTTTATTGCATTTTATGCTTCGGGCATTGACTCTTAAGGCCCTAACTATTCAATCTGTTGGAGCAACGCCCTAGGGTGAAGCCTAGGTTGCCCGGAACGTAGAAATGAGCATAACTATCACACTGGTTGCAATTATTCGTTTTATACGATGGAAAAGCTGCCGTATTTATATCGTATTTTATGCTTCCGGCGTTGACTTCTTAGGCCCTAACTATTCCATCTGGTGGAACAACGCCCTAGGGTGACGCCTAGGTTGCCTGGAAAGTAGAAATGACCATATCTTTGACACTGGTAGCAATTATTCGTTTTATACGATGGAAAAACTGTTGTATATATTTTGTATTTTATTCTTCTGGTGTTGACTTCTTAGGCCCTAACTATTCGATCTGGTGGAACAACGCCGTAGAGTGAAGCCTAGGTTGCCCGGAACGTAGAAATGACCATTACTTTCACACTGTTTCCAATTATTCCTTTTATACGATGGAACAGCTGTTGTATTTATATCGTATTTTATGCTTCTGGCGTTGACTTCTAAGGACCTAACTATTCGATCTGGTGGAGCAACGCCCTAGAGTGAAGCCTAGGTTGCTCGGAATGTAGAAATGACCATAAGTTGCATACTGGTTGCAATTATTCGTTTTATACGACGGAAAAGCTGTTGTATTTATATTGTATTTTATGCTTCTGGCGATGACATCTAAGGCCCTAAATATTCGATCTGGTTGACCAATGCCTCAGAGTTAAGTCTAGGATGCCCGAAACGCCGAAATGATCATAACTTTCACGCTTGTTGCAATTATTCCTGTTATACGATGAAAGGGCTGTTGTATTTTTATTGTATTTTATGCTTCAGGCGTGGACTTCTGAGGCCGTAGCTATTCGATGTGGTGGAAGAACGCCATACAGTGAAGCCTAGGCTGCCCGCAACGTAGAAATGACCACTACTTTCACACTGTTGCAATTATTCCTGTTATACGATGGAAAAACTGTTGTATTTTAATTCTATTTTATGCTTTTAGCGATGAATTCTAAGTCCCTAGCTATTCGATCTGGTGTAGCAACGCCCTAGAGTGACGCCTAGGTTGCTCGGAACGTAGGAATGACCATTACTTTCACACTGGTTGAAGTTATTCCTGTTATACGATGGAAAAACTGTTGTATTTTTATTGCATTTTATGCTTCGGTCATTGACTTTTAAGGCCCTAACTATTCAATCTGTTGGAGCAACGACCTAGGGTGAAGCCTAGGTTGCCCGGAACGTAGAAATGAGCATAACTATCACACTGGTTGCAATTATTCGTTTTATACGATGGAAAAGCTGCCGTATTTATATCGTATTTTATGCTTCCGGCGTTGACTTCTTAGGCCCTAACTATTCCATCTGGTGGAACAACGCCCTGGGGTGACGCCTAGGTTGCCTGGAAAGTATAAGTGACCATAACTTTCACACTGGTAGCAATTATTCGTTTTATACGATGGAAAAACTGTTCTATATATTTTGTATTTTATGCTTCGGGCGTTGACTTCTAAGGCCCTAACTATTCGATCTGGTGGTGCAACTCCCTAGGGTGAAGCCTAGGTTGCTCTGAAGGTAGAAATGACCATAACTTTCATCCTGGTTGCGATTATTCGTTTTATACGATGGAAAAACTGTACTATTTATTTTGTATTTTATGCTTCGGGCGTTGACTTCTAAGGCCCTAGCTGTTCGATCTGGTGGAGCAACGCCCTATAGTGAAGCCTAGGTTGCCCGGAACGAAGAAATGACCATCACTTTCAAACTGGTTGCAATTATTCCTGTCATATGATGGAAAAACTGTTGTATTTTTATTGCATTATTTGCTTCTGGCGTTCACTTCTTAGGACCTAACTATTCGATCTGGTGGAACAACGGCCTAGGGTGAAGCCTAGGTTGCCCGGAACGTAGAAATGACCATAACTTTCACACTGGTTGCAATTATTTGTTTTATACGATTGAAAAGCTGTTGTATTTATATCGTATTTTATGCTTCTGGCGTTGACTTCTTAGGCCCTAACTATTCCATCTGGTGGAACAAAGTCCTAGAGTATAGCCCAGGTTGCGCGGTACGTAGAAATGACCATAACTTTCACACTGGTAGCAATTATTCGTTTTATACAATGGAAAAACTGTTCTATTTATATTGTATTTTATGCTTCTGGCGTTGACTACTTAGGCCCTAACTATTCGACCTTGTGGAACAACGCACTAGAGTGAAACCTAGGTTATTCGGAACGTAGAAATGACCATAACTTTCACACTGGTTACCATTATTCGTTTTATACGATGGAAAAGTTGTTGTATTTATATTGTCTTTTATTCTTCTGGCGTTGAATTCTAAGTCCCTAGCTATTCTATCTGGAGGACCAACGCCCTAGAGTGAAGCTTAGGTTGCCCGGGAAGTAGAAATGACCATAGCTTTCACACTGGTTGCAATTATTCCTGTTACACGATGGAAAAACTGTTGCACCTTTATTGTGTTTTATGCTTCTGGCGTTGACTCCAATGGCCCTAAATTTTCGATCTGGTGGAGCAACGTCCTAGAGTGAAGCCTAGGTTGCCCGAACGTAGAAATGACCATTACTTTCACACTGTTTGCAATTATTCCTTTTATACGATGGAAAAGCTGTTGTATTTATATCGTATTTTATGCTTCTGGCGTTGACTTCTAAGGACCTAACTGTTCGATCTGGTGGAACATACGCCCTAGAATGAAGCCTAGGTTGCTCGGATTGTAGAAATGACCATAACTTTCACACTGATTGCAATTATTCGTTTTATACGATGGAAAAACTGTTGCATGTTCATCGTATTTTATGCTTCTGGCGTTGACTTCTTGGGCCCTAACTATTTGATCTGGTGGAGCAACGCCCTAAAGTGAAGCCTAGGCTGCCCGGAACGTAGAAGTGACCATAACTTCCACACTGGTTGCTATCATTCGTTTTATATGATGGAAAAACTGTTGTATTTATATTGTGTTTTATGCTTCTGGCGTTCACTTCTTAGGCCGTAGCTATTCGATCTGAAGGTGCAACGCCCTGGAGAGAAACCTAGGTTGCCCGGAACGTAGAAATGACCACTACTATCACACTGTATGCAGTTATTCCTGTTATACGAATGAAAAACTGTTGCATCTTTATTGTATTTTATGCTTCTGGCGTTGACTTCTAAGGCCCTAACTATTCGATCAGGTGGCGCAACGCCCTAGAGTGATACCTAGGTTGCTCGAAATGTAGAAATGACCATAACTTTCACACTGGATGCAATTATTCATTTTATACGATGGAAAAACTGTTGTACTTATACTGTATTTTATTCTTATGGCGTTGAATTCTAAGTCCCTAGCTATTCGATATGGTGGAGCAACGCCCTAGACTGAAACCTAGGTTACCCGGACGTAGAAATGACCAGTACTTTCATACTGTTTGCAGTTATTCCTGTTATACGATGGAAAAACTTTTGCCTCTATATTGTATTTTATGCTTACGGCGTTGACTTCTAAGGCCCTAGCTATTCTATTTGGTGGAGCAACGCCCTAGAGTGGGGCCTAGGTTGCCCGGTACGTAGAAATGTCCATTACTTTCACACTGTTTGCAAATATACATTATATACGATGGAAAATCTGTTGTATTTATGTTGCATTTTATGCTTCTGGCTTTGACATCTATGGCCCTAACTGTTTGATCTGGTGGAGCAACGCCCCAGAGTGAAGCCTAGGTTGCCCGGAACGTAGAAATGACCATATCTTTCACACTGGTTGCTATTATTCGTTTTATACGATGGAAAAACTGTTATATTTATATTTTATTTTATGCTTCTGGCGTTGACTTCTTAGGCCCTAACTATTCGATCTGGTGGAACAACACCCTAGAGTGAAGCCTAGGTTGCCTGGAACGTAGAAATGACCATCACTTTTGCACGGGTTGCAATTATTCCTGTTATAGGATGGAAAGACTGTTGTATTTTTATTGTATTTTATGCTTCACGCGTTGACTTCTGAGGCCGTAGCTATTCGATGTGGTGGATGAACGCCATAGAGTGAAGCCTAGGTTGCCCGGAACGTAGAAATGTCCATATCTTTCACACTGTTTGCAATTATTCATTTTATACGATGGCAATGCTGTTGTATTTATATTGTATTTTATGCTTCTGGCGTTGACTTATTAGGCCCTAACTATTCGATCTGGTGGAGCAATGCCTCAGAGTTAAGTCTAGGATACGCGAAACGCCGAAATGATCATTACTTTCAGGCTTATTACAATTATTCCTGTTATACCATGAAAAGACTGTTGTATTTTGATTGTATTGTGTGCTTCAGGCGTAGGCTTCTAAGGTCGTAACTATTCGATATGGTGGATCACCGCCCTAGAGTGAAGCCTAGGTTGCTCGGAACGTAGAAATGGCCACTACTTTCACACTGTTTGCAATTATTCATTTAATATGATGGAAAAGCTGTTGTATTTATATCGTATTTTATGCTTTGGGCGTTGACTTCTTAGGCCCTAACATTTCGAGCTGGTGGAGCAACGCCCTACAGTGAAGCCTAGGTTGCCCGGAACGTAGATATGACCATAACCTTCACACAGGTTGCAATTATTCGTTTTATACGGTGTAAAGGCTGTAGTGTTTATTTTGTGTTTTATTCTTCTGGTGTTGACTTCTTAGGCCCTATCTATTCGATCTGGTGGGACAACGCCGTAGGGTGAAGCCCGGAACGTAGAAATGACCATTACTTTCACACTGTTTGCAATTACTCCTTTAATATGATGGAAAAGCTGTTGTATTTATATCGTATTTTATGCTTCTGGCGTCGACTTCCAAGGACCTAACTATTCGATCTGGTGGAGCATCGCCCTAGAATGAACCCTAGGTTGCTCGGAATGTAGAAATGACCAAAGCTTCCACACTGGTTGCAATTATTCGTTTTATACGATGGAAAAACTGTTGCATCTTTATCGTATTTTATGCTTCTGGCGTTGACTTCTTAGGCCGTACCTATTCGATCTGGTGGAGCAACGCCCTGGAGTGAAACCTAGGTTGCCCGGAACGTAGAAACGACCACTACTATCACACTGGTTATAAATTATTCCTGCTATACGATGGAAAAACTGTTCTATTTTTATTGCATTTTATGCTTCGGGCATTGACTTCTAAGGCCCTAACTATTCAATCTGTTGGAGCAACGCCCTAGGGTGAAGCCTAGGTTGCACGGAACATAAAAATGACCATAACTTTGACACTGGTTGCAATTATTCGTTTTATACGATGGAAAAGCTGTTGTATTTATATCGTATTTTATGCTTCGGGCGTTGACTTCTTAGGCCCTAACATTTCGATCTGGTGGAGCAACGCCCTACAGTGAAGCCTAGGTTGCCCGGAACGTAGATATGACCATAACCTTCACACAGGTTGCAATTATTCGTTTTATACGGTGTAAAGGCTGTTGTGTTTATTTTGTATTTTATTTTTCTGGTGTTGACTTCTTAGGCCCTAACTATTCGATCTGGAGGAACAACGCCGTAGAGTGAAACCTAGTTTGCCCGGAACGTATAAATGACCATTACTTTCACACTGTTTGAAATTATTCCTTTTATACGATGGGAAAGCTGTTGTATTTATATCGTATTTTATGCTTCTGGCGTTGACATCTAACGCCCTAGCTATTCGATTTGGTGGAGCAACGCCCTAGAGTGGGGCCTAGGTTGCCCGGTACGTAGAAATATCCATTACTTTCACGCTGTTTGCAAATATACATTATATACGATGGAAAATCTGTTGTATTTATGTTGTATTTTATGCTTCTGGCGTTGTCTTCTTAGGCCCTAACTATTTGATCTGGTGGAGCAACGCCCTAAAGTGAAGCCTAGGCTGCCCGGAACGTAGAAGTGGCCATAACTTCCACACTGGTTGCTATCATTCGTTTTATATGATGGAAAAACTGTTGTATTTATATTGTATTTTATGCTTCTGGCGTTCACTTCTTAGGCCGTAGCTATTAGATCTGAAGGAGCAACGCCCTGGAGAGAAACCTAGGTTGCCCGGAACGTAGAAATGACCACTACTATCACACTGTTTGCAGTTATTCCTGTTATACGAATGAAAAACTGTTGCATCTTTATTGTATTTTATGCTTCTGGCGTTGACTTCTAACGCCCTAACTATCCGATCAGGTGGCGCAACGCCCTAGAGTGGGGCCTATGTTGCCCGGTACGTAGAAATGTCCATTACTTTCACACTGTTTGCAAATATACATTATATACGATGGTAAATCTGTTGTATTTATGTTGCATTTTATGCTTCTGGCTTTGACATCTATGGCCCTAACCGTTTGATCTGGTGGAGCAACGCCCCAGAGTGAACCCTAGGTTGCCCGGAACGTAGAAATGACCATAACTTTCACACTGGTTGCTATTATTCGTTTTATACGATGGAAAAACTGTTATATTTATATTTTATTTTATGCTTCTGGCGTTGACTTCTTAGGCCCTAACTATTCGATCTGGTGGAACAACACCCTAGAGTGAAGCCTAGGTTGCCTGGAACGTAGAAATGACCATCACTTTTACACGGGTTGCAATTATTCCTGTTATAGGATGGAAAGACTGTTGTATTTTTATTGTATTTTATGCTTCACGCAATGACTTCTGAGGCCGTAGCTATTCGATGTGGTGGATGAACGCCATAGAGTGAAGCCTAGGTTGCCCGGAACGTAGCAATGTCCATATCTTTCACACTGTTTGCAATTATTCATTTTATACGATGGCAATGCTGTTGTATTTATATTGTATTTTATGCTTCTGGCGTTGACTTCTTAGGCCCTAACTTTTCGATCTGGTGGAGCAATGCCTCAGAGTTAAGTCTAGGATACGCGAAACGCCGAAATGGTCATTACTTTCACGCTTATTACAATTATTCCTGTTATACCATGAAAAGACTGTTGTATTTTTATTGTATTGTGTGCTTCAGGCGTAGGCTTTTAATGCCGTAACTATTCGATATGGTGGATCACCGCCCTAGAGTGAAGCCTAGGTTGCTCGGAACGTAGAAATGGCCACTACTTTCACACTGTTTGCAATTATTCATTTAATATGATGGAAAAGCTGTTGTATTTATATCGTATTTTATGCTTTGGGCGTTGACTTCTTAGGCCCTAACATTTCGAGCTGGTGGAGCAACGCCCTACAGTGAAGCCTAGGTTGCCCGGAACGTAGATATGACCATAACCTTCACACAGGTTGCAATTATTCGTTTTATACGGTGTAAAGGCTGTTGTGTTTATTTTGTGTTTTATTCTTCTGGTGTTGACTTCCTAGGCCCTATCTATTCGATCTGGTGGGACAACGCCGTAGAGTGAAGCCCGGAAAGTAGAAATGACCATTGCTTTCACACTGTTTGCAATTACTCCTTTAATATGATGGAAAAGCTGTTGTATTTATATCGTATTTTATGCTTCTGGCGTCGACTTCTAAGGACCTAACTATTCGATCTGGTGGAGCAACGCCCTAGAATGAACCCTAGGTTGCTCGGAATGTAGAAATGACCATAACTTCCACACTGGTTGCAATTATTCGTTTTATACCATGGAAAAACTGTTGCATCTTTATCGTATTCTATGCTTCTGGCGTTGACTTCTTAGGCCGTACCTATTCGATCTGGTGGAGCAACGCCCTGGAGTGAAACCTAGGTTGCCCGGAACGTAGAAGTGACCATAACTTCCACACTGGTTGCAATTATTCGTTTTATACGGTGTAAAGGCTGTTGTGTTTATTTTGTATTTTATTTTTCTGGTGTTGACTTCTTAGGCCCTAACTATTCGATCTGAAGGAGCAACGCCCTGGAGAGAAACCTAGGTTGCCCGGAACGTAGAAATGACCACTACTATCACACTGTTTGCAGTTATTCCTGTTATACGAATGAAAAACTTTTCCATCTATATTGTATTTTATGCTTACGGCGTTGACTTCTAAGGCCGTAGCTATTCGATTTGGTGGAGCAACGCCCTAGAGTGGGCCTAGGTTGCCCGGTACGTAGAAATGTCCACTACTTTCACACTGTTTGCAAATATACATTATATACGATGGAAAATCTGTTGTATTTATGTTGCATTTTATGCTTCTGGCTTTGACATCTAAGGCCCTAACTGTTTGATCTGGTGGAGCAACGCCCCAGAGTGAAGCCTAGGTTGCCCGGAACGTAGAAATGACCATAACTTTCACACTGGTTGCTATTATTCGTTTTATATGATGGAAAAACTGTTGTATTTATATTGTATTTTATGCTTCTGGCGTTCACTTCTTAGGCCGTAGCTGTTCGATCTGGTGGAGCAACGCCCTGGAGAGAAACCTAGGTTGCCCGGAACGTAGAAATGACCACTACTATCACACTGTTTGCAGTTATTCCTGTTATACGAATGAAAAACTGTTGCATCTTTATTGTATTTTATGCTTCTGGCGTTGACTTCTAAGGCCCTAACTATTCGATCAGGTGGCGCAACGCCCTAGAGTGAAGCCTAGGTTGCCTGGAACGTAGAAATGACCATCACTTTTACACGGGTTGCAATTATTCCTGTTATAGGATGGAAAGACTGTTGTATTTTTATTGTATTTTATGCTTCACGCGTTGACTTCTGAGGCCGTAGCTATTCGATGTGGTGGATGAACGCCATAGAGTGAAGCCTAGGTTGCCCGGAACGTAGAAATGTCCATATCTTTCACACTGTTTGCAATTATTCATTTTATACGATGGCAATGCTGTTGTATTTATATTGTATTTTATGCTTCTGGCGTTGACTTCTTAGGCCCTAACTATTCGATCTGGTGGAGCAATGCCTCAGAGTTATGTCTAGGATACGCGAAACGCCGAAATGATCATTACTTTCACGCTTATTACAATTATTCCTGTTATACCATGAAAAGACTGTTGTATTTTTATTGTATTGTGTGCTTCAGGCGTAGGCTTCTAAGGCCGTAACTATTCGATATGGTGGATCGCCGCCCTAGAGTGAAGCCTAGGTTGCTCGGAACGTAGAAATGGCCACTACTTTCACACTGTTTGCAATTATTCATTTAATATGATGGAAAAGCTGTTGTATTTATATCGTATTTTATGCTTTGGGCGTTGACTTCTTAGGCCCTAACATTTCGAGCTGGTGGAGCAACGCCCTACAGTGAAGCCTAGGTTGCCCGGAACGTAGATATGACCATAACCTTCACACAGGTTGCAATTATTCGTTTTATACGGTGTAAAGGCTGTTGTGTTTATTTTGTGTTTTATTCTTCTGGTGTTGACTTCTTAGGCCCTATCTATTCGATCTGGTGGGAGAACGCCGTAGAGTGAAGCCCGGAAAGTAGAAATGACCATTGCTTTCACACTGTTTGCAATTACTCCTTTAATATGATGGAAAAGCTGTTGTATTTATATCGTATTTTATGCTTCTGGCGTCGACTTCTAAGGACCTAACTATTCGATCTGGTGGAGCAACGCCCTAGAATGAACCCTAGGTTGCTCGGAATGTAGAAATGACCATAACTTCCACACTGGTTGCAATTATTCGTTTTATACGATGGAAAAACTGTTGCATCTTTATCGTATTCTATGCTTCTGGCGTTGACTTCTTAGGCCGTACCTATTCGATCTGGTGGAGCAACGCCCTGGAGTGAAACCTAGGTTGCCCGGAACGTAGAAGTGACCATAACTTCCACACTGGTTGCAATTATTCGTTTTATACGGTGTAAAGGCTGTTGTGTTTATTTTGTATTTTATTTTTCTGGTGTTGACTTCTTAGGCCCTAACTATTCGATCTGAAGGAGCAACGCCCTGGAGAGAAACCTAGGTTGCCCGGAACGTAGAAATGACCACTACTATCACACTGTTTGCAGTTATTCCTGTTATACGAATGAAAAACTTTTGCATCTATATTGTATTTTATGCTTACGGCGTTGACTTCTAAGGCCGTAGCTATTCGATTTGGTGGAGCAACGCCCTAGAGTGGGGCCTAGGTTGCCCAGTACGTAGAAATGTCCATTACTTTCACACTGTTTGCAAATATACATTATATACGATGGAAAATCTGTTGTATTTATGTTGCGTTTTATTCTTCTGGCTTTGACATCTAAGGCCCTAACTGTTTGATCTGGTGGAGCAACGCCCCAGAGTGAAGCCTAGGTTGCCCGGAACGTAGAAATGACCATAACTTTCACACTGGTTGCTATTATTCGTTTTATATGATGGAAAAACTGTTGTATTTATATTGTATTTTATGCTTCTGGCGTTCACTTCTTAGGCCGTAGCTGTTCGATCTGGTGGAGCAACGCCCTGGAGAGAAACCTAGGTTGCCCGGAACGTAGAAATGACCACTACTATCACACTGTTTGCAGTTACTCCTGTTATACGAATGAAAAACTGTTGCATCTTTATTGTATTTTATGCTTCTGGCGTTGACTTCTAAGGCCCTAACTATTCGATCAGGTGGCGCAACGCCCTAGAGTGAAGCCTAGGTTGCCTGGAACGTAGAAATGACCATCACTTTTACACGGGTTGCAATTATTCCTGTTATAGGATGGAAAGACTGTTGTATTTTTATTGTATTTTATGCTTCACGCGTTGACTTCTGAGGCCGTAGCTATTCGATGTGGTGGATGAACGCCATAGAGTGAAGCCTAGGTTGCCCGGAACGTAGAAATGTCCATATCTTTCACACTTGTTTGCAATTATTCATTTTATACGATGGCAATGCTGTTGTATTTATATTGTATTTTATGCTTCTGGCGTTGACTTCTTAGGCCCTAACTATTCGATCTGGTGGAGCAATGCCTCAGAGTTATGTCTAGGATACGCGAAACGCCGAAATGATCATTACTTTCACGCTTATTACAATTATTCCTGTTATACCATGAAAAGACTGTTGTATTTTTATTGTATTGTGTGCTTCAGGCGTAGGCTTCTAAGGCCGTAACTATTCGATATGGTGGATCGCCGCCCTAGAGTGAAGCCTAGGTTGCTCGGAACGTAGAAATGGCCACTACTTTCACACTGTTTGCAATTATTCATTTAATATGATGGAAAAGCTGTTGTATTTATATCGTATTTTATGCTTTGGGCGTTGACTTCTTAGGCCCTAACATTTCGAGCTGGTGGAGCAACGCCCTACAGTGAAGCCTAGGTTGCCCGGAAGGTAGATATGACCATAACCTTCACACAGGTTGCAATTATTCGTTTTATACGGTGTAAAGGCTGTTGTTTTTATTTTGTGTTTCATTCTTCTGGTGTTGACTTCTTAGGCCCTATCTATTCGATCTGGTGGGACAACGCCGTAGAGTGAAGCCCAGAACGTAGAAATGACCATTACTTTCACACTGTTTGCAATTACTCCTTTAATATGATGGAAAAGCTGTTGTATTTATATCGTATTTTATGCTTCTGGCGTCGACTTCTAAGGACCTAACTATTCGATCTGGTGGAGCAACGCCCTAGAATGAACCCTAGGTTGCTCGGAATGTAGAAATGACCATAACTTCCACACGGGTTGCAATTATTCGTTTTATACGATGGAAAAACTGTTGCATCTTTATCGTATTTTATGCTTCTGGCGTTGACTTCTTAGGCCGTACCTATTCGATCTGGTGGAGCAACGCCCTGGAGTGAAACCTAGGTTCCCCGGAACGTAGAAACGACCACTACTATCACACAGGTTGCAATTATTCGTTTTATACGATGGAAAAGCTGTTGTATTTATATCGTATTTTATGCTTCTGGCGTTGTCTTCTTAGGCCCTAACTATTCCATCTGGTGCAACAACGCCCTAGGGTGAAGCCTAGGTTGCCCGGAAAGTAGAAATGACCATAACTTTCACACTGGTAGCAATTATACGCTTTATACGATGGAAAAACTGTTCTATTTATTTTATATTTTATGCTTCGGGCGTTGACTTCTAAGGCCCTAACTATTCGATCTGGTGGAGCAACGCCCTAGAGCGAAGCCTAGGTTGCCCGGTACGTAGAAATGACCATCACTTTCTTACTGGTTGCAATTATTCATTTTATATGATGGAAAAACTGTTGTATTTATATTGTATTTTATGCTTCTGGCGCTCACTTCTTAGGCCCTAACTATTCGATCTGGTGGAACAACGCCCTAGGGTGAAGCCTAGGTTGCCCGGTACGTAGAAATGACCATAACTTTTACACTGCTTGCATTTATTCGTTTTATACAATGGAAAAACTGTTCTATTTATTTTGCATTTTATGCTCCGGGCGTTGACTTCTAAGGCCCTAACTGATTGATCTGGAGGTGAAACGCCCTAGAGTGAAGCCTAGATTGCCCGGTACGCAGAAATGACCATTACTTTCACACTGCATGCAAATATACATTATATACGATGGAAAATCTGTTGTATTTATGTTGTATTTTATGCTTCTGGCGTTGACTTCTTAGGCCCTAACTATTTGATCTGGTGGAGCAACGCCCTAAAGTGAAGCCTAGGTTGCCCGGAACGTAGAAGTGACCATAACTTCCACACTGGTTGCAATTATTCATTTAATATGATGGAAAAGCTGTTGTATTTATATCGTATTTTATGCTTCGGGCGTTGACTTCTTAGGCCCTAACATTTCGATCTGGTGGAGCAACGCCCTACAGTGAAGCCTAGGTTGCCCGGAACGTAGATATGACCACAACCTTCACACAGGTTGCAATTATTCGTTTTATACCGTGTAAAGGCTGTTGTGTTTATTTTGTATTTTATTTTTCTGGTGTTGACTTCTTAGGCCCTAACTATTCGATCTGGAGGAACAACGCCGTAGAGTGAAGCCTAGGTTGCCCGGAACGTATAAATGACCAATACTTTCACACTGTTTGAAATTATTCCTTTTATACGATGGGAAAGCTGTTGTATTTATATCGTATTTTATGCTTCTGGCGTTGACTTCTAAGGCCCTAGCTATTCGATTTGGTGGAGCAACACCCTAGTGTGGGGCCTAGGTTGCCCGGTACGTAGAAATATCCATTACTTTCACACTGTTTGCAAATATACATTATATACAATGGAAAATCTGTTGTATTTATATTGTATTTTATGCTTCTGGCGTTCACTTCTTAGGCCGTAGCTATTCGATCTGAAGGAGCAACGCCCTGGAGAGAAACCTAGGTTGCCCGGAACGTAGAAATGACCACTACTATCACACTGTTTGCAGTTATTCCTGTTATACGAATGAAAAACTGTTGCATCTTTATTGTATTTTATGCTTCTGGCGTTGACTTCTAAGGCCCTAACTATTCGATCAGGTGGCGCAACGCCCGAGAGTGATACCTAGGTTGTTCGAAATGTAGAAATGACCATAACTTTCACACTGGATGCAATTATTCATTTTATACGATGGAAAAACTGTTGTACTTATACTGTATTTTATTCTTATGGCGTTGAATTCTAAGTCCCTAGCTATTCGATATGGTGGAGCAACGCCCTAGACTGAAACCTAGGTTACCCGGACGTAGAAATGACCAGTACTTTCATACTGTTTGCAGTTATTCCTGTTATACGATGGAAAAACTTTTGCATCTATATTGTATTTTATGCTTACGGCGTTGACTTCTAAGGCCCTAGCTATTCTATTTGGTGGAGCAACGCCCTAGAGTGGGGCCTAGGTTGCCCGGTACGTAGAAATGTCCATTACTTTCACACTGTTTGCAAATATACATTATATACGATGGAAAATCTGTTGTATTTATGTTGCATTTTATGCTTCTGGCTTTGACATCTATGGCCCTAACTGTTTGATCTGGTGGAGCAACGCCCCAGAGTGAAGCCTAGGTTGCCCGGAACGTAGAAATGACCATAACTTTCACACTGGTTGCATTTATTCGTTTTATACAATGGAAAAACTGTTCTATTTATTTTGCATTTTATGCTCCGGGCGTTGACTTCTAAGGCCCTAACTGATTGATCTGGAGGTGAAACGCCCTAGAGTGAAGCCTAGATTGCCCGGTACGCAGAAATGACCATTACTTTCACACTGCATGCAAATATACATTATATACGATGGAAAATCTGTTGTATTTATGTTGTATTTTATGCTTCTGGCGTTGACTTCTTAGGCCCTAACTATTTGATCTGGTGGAGCAACGCCCTAAAGTGAAGCCTAGGTTGCCCGGAACGTAGAAGTGACCATAACTTCCACACTGGTTGCAATTATTCATTTAATATGATGGAAAAGCTGTTGTATTTATATCGTATTTTATGCTTCGGGCGTTGACTTCTTAGGCCCTAACATTTCGATCTGGTGGAGCAACGCCCTACAGTGAAGCCTAGGTTGCCCGGAACGTAGATATGACCACAACCTTCACACAGGTTGCAATTATTCGTTTTATACCGTGTAAAGGCTGTTGTGTTTATTTTGTATTTTATTTTTCTGATGTTGACTTCTTAGGCCCTAACTATTCGATCTGGAGGAACAACGCCGTAGAGTGAAGCCTAGGTTGCCCGGAACGTATAAATGACCAATACTTTCACACTGTTTGAAATTATTCCTTTTATACGATGGGAAAGCTGTTGTATTTATATCGTATTTTATGCTTCTGGCGTTGACTTCTTTGGCCCTAACTATTCGATCTGGTGGAACAACGCCCTAGAGTGAAGCCTAGGTTGCCCGGAACGTAGGACATACCATTATATTCACACTGGCTGCAATTACTCCTGTTATACGATGGAAAAACTGTTGTACTTTTATTTTATTTTATGCTTCTGGCGTTTAATTCTATGTCCCTAGCTATTCGATCTGGTGCAGCAACACCCTACAGTGAAGCCTAGGTTGCCCGGAACGTATATATGACCATAACCTACACACAGGTTGCAATTATTCGATTTATACGATGGAAAGACTGTTCGACTTATTTTGTAGTTTATGTTTCTGGCGCTGACTTCTACAGCCCTAACTCTTCGATCTGGTTTAGCAACGGCCTGGAGTGAAGCCTAGGTTGCCCGGAGCGTAGGTCTTACCTCTACCTTCACACTGGTTGCAATTATTCCTGTTATACGATGGAAAAACTGTTGTATTTATATCGTATTTTATGCTTCAAGCGTAGACTTCTGAGGTGCTAGCTACTCGAGCTGGTGGAGCAACGCCCTAGGGTGAAACCTAGGTTGCCCGGAACGTAGAAATAAACATTACTTTCACACTGGTTGCAATTATTCCTGTTATACAATGGAAAAACTGTTGTATTTTTATTGTATTTTGCGCTTCTGGCGTTTAATTCTAAGTCCCTAGCTATTCGATATGGTGGAGCAATGCCCTAGAGTGAAGCCTAGGTAGCCCGGATCGTAGAAATGAGCATTACTTTCACACTGGTTGCAATTACTCATTTTATACGATGGAAAAGCTGTTGTATTTGTATTTTGCTTTATGCTTCTGCCGTTGACTTCTTAGGCCCTAACTATTCGATCTGGTGGTACAACGCCCTAGGGTGAAGCCTAGGTTGCCCGGAACGTAGAAATGACCATAACTTTTACACTGGTAGCAATTATTACTTTTATACGATGGAAGAGCTGTTGTATTTATATTGTATTTTATGCCTCTGGCGTTGACGTCTAAGGCCGTAACTATTAGATCTGGTGGAACAACGCCGTAGAGTGAAGCCTAGGTTGCCCGGAACGTAGAAATGACCATTACTTTCACACTGTTTGCAATTATTCCTTTTATATGATGGAAAAGCTGTTGTATTTATATCGTATTTTATGCTCCTGGCGTTGACTTCTAAGGACCTAACTATTCGATCTGGTGGAGCAACGCCCCGGGGTGAAGCCTAGGTTGCCGGAACTTAGAAATGACTATTACTTTCACAATGTTTGCAATTATTCATTTTATACGATCGAGAAACTGTTGTACTTATATTGTATTTTATTCTTCTGGCGTTGAATTCTATGTCCCTAGCTATTCGATCTAGTGGATCAACGACCTCGAGTGAAGCCTAGGTTGCCCGGAACGTAGAAATGACCATCACTTTCAAACTGGTTGCAATTAATCCTGCTATACGATGGAAAAACAGTTGTATTTATATTGCATTTTCTGCTTCTGGCGTTCACTTCCTGGGCCCTAACTATTCGATCTGGTGGAACAACGGCCTAGGGTGAAGCCCAGGTTGCCCGGAACGTAGAACTGACCATTACTTTTACACTAGTAGCAACTATTCGTTTTATACAATGGAAAAACTGTTTTATTTATCTTGTATTTAATGCTTCGGGCGTTGGCTTCTAAGGCCCTAACTGTTTGATCTAGTGGAGCACCGCCCTAGAGTGAAGCCTAGGTTGCCCGGAACGTAGAAATGACCATAACTTTCACACTGGCTGCTATTATTCGTTTTATACGATGGAAAAACTGTTATATTTATATCTTATTTTATGCTTCTGGCGTTGACTTCTTAGGCCCTAACTATTCGATCTGGTGGAACAACGCCCTAGAGTGAAGCCTAGGTTGCCTGGTACGTAGAAATGACCATCACTTTCACACGGTTTGCCATTATTCCTGTTATAGGATGGAAAGACTGTTGTATTTTTATTGTATTTTATACTTCAGGCGTCGACTTCTGAGGCTGTAGCTATTCGATGTGGTGGAAGAACGCCATAGAGTCAAGCCTAGGTTGCTCGGAACGTAGAAATGACCATAAGTTTCATACTGGTTGCAATTATTCGTTTTATACGATGGAAAAACTGTTGTATTTATATTGCATTTTATGCTTCTGGCGTTCACTTCTTAGGCCCTAACCATTCGATCTGGTGGAACAACGCCCTAGGGTGAAGCCTAGGTTGCCCGGAACGTAGAAATGACCATAACCTTTACACTGGTAGCAATTATTCCTTTTATACGATGGAAGAGCTGTTGTATTTATATTGTATTTTATGCCTCTGGCGTTGACTTCTAAGGCCGTAACTATTAGATCTGGTGGAACAACGCCGTAGAGTGAAGCCTAGGTTGCCCGGAACGCAGAAATGACCATTACTTTCACACTGTTTGCAATTATTCCTTTTATACGATGGAAAAGCTGTTGTATTTATATCGTATTTTATGCTCCTGGCGTTGACTTCTAAGGACCTAACTATTCGATCTGGTGGAGCAACGCCCCGGAGTGAAGCCTAGGTTGCCGGAAACGTAGAAATGACCATTACTTTCACAATGTTTGCAATTATTCATTTTATACGTTGGAAAAACTGGTGTACTTATATTGTATTTTATACATCCGGCGTTTACTTCTAAGGCCGTAGCTATTAGATGTGGTGGACCATCGCCCTAGAGTGACGCCTAGGGTGCTCGGAACGTAGAAATGACCATTACTTTCACACTGTTTGCAATTATTCATTTTATACGATGGAAAAGCTGTTCTATTTATTTTGTATTTTATGCTTCGGGCGTTGACTTCGAAGCCCCTAACTATTCGATCTGGTGGTGCAACGCATTCGAGTGAAGCCTAGGTTGCCTGGAACGGAGAAATAACCATAACTTTCACACTGGTTGCTATTATTCGTTTTATACGATGGAAAACCTGTTATATTTATATTGTATTTTATGCTTCTGGCGTTGACTTCTGAAGCCCTAACTATTCTATCTGGTGGAACAACGCCCTAGAGTGAAGCCTAGGTTGCCGGGAACGTAGAAATGACCACCACATTCACACTGGTTGCAATTATTCCTGTTAAACGATGGAAAAACTCTTGTTTATTTATTGTATTTTATGCTTCTGGCGTTGACTTCTAAGGCCCTAACTATACCATCTGGTGGAGCAACGCCCTAGAGTGTAGCCCAGGTTGCCCGGAACGTAGAAATGATCATCACTTTCACATTGGTTGCAATTATTCCTGTTATAGGATGGAAAGACTGTTGTATTTTTATTGTATATTATGCTTCACGCGTTGACTTCTGAGGCCGTAGCTATTCGATGTGGTGGATGAACGCCATAGAGTGAAGCCTAGGTTGCCCGGAACGTAGCAATGTCCATATCTTTCACACTGTTTGCAATTATTCATTTTATACGATGGCAATGCTGTTGTATTTATATTGTATTTTATGCTTCTGGCGTTGACTTCTTAGGCCCTAACTATTCGATCTGGTGGAGCAATGCCTCAGAGTTAAGTCTAGGATACGCGAAACGCCGAAATGATTATTACTTTCACGCTTATTACAATTATTCCTGTTATACCATGAAAAGACTGTTGTATTTTTATTGTATTTTGTGCTTCAGGCGTAGGCTTTTAATTCCGTAACTATTCGATATGGTGGATCACCGCCCTAGAGTGAAGCCTAGGTTGCTCGGAACGTAGAAATGGCCACTACTTTCACACTGTTTGCAATTATTCATTTAATATGATGGAAAAGCTGTTGTATTTATATCGTATTTTATGCTTTGGGCGTTGACTTCTTAGGCCCTAACATTTCGAGCTGGTGGAGCAACGCCCTACAGTGAAGCCTAGGTTGCCCGGAACGTAGATATGACCATAACCTTCACACAGGTTGCAATTATTCGTTTTATACGGTGTAAAGGCTGTTGTGTTTATTTTGTGTTTTATTCTTCTGGTGTTGACTTCTTAGGCCCTATCTATTCGATCTGGTGGGACAACGCCGTAGAGTGAAGCCCGGAAAGTAGAAATGACCATTGCTTTCACACTGTTTGCAATTACTCCTTTAATATGATGGAAAAGCTGTTGTATTTATATCGTATTTTATGCCTCTGGCGTTGACTTCTAAGGCCGTAGCTATTAGATGTGTTGGACCATCGCCCTAGAGTGACGCCTAGGGTGCTCGGAACGTAGAAATGACCATTACTTTCACACTGTTTGCAATTATTCATTTTATACGATGGAAAAGCTGTTCTATTTATTTTGTATTTTATGCTTCGGGCGTTGACTTCGAAGCCCCTAACTATTCGATCTGGTGGTGCAACGCATTAGAGTGAAGCCTAGGTTGCCTGGAACGGAGAAATAACCATAACTTTCACACTGGTTGCTATTATTCGTTTTATACGATGGAAAACCTGTTATATTTATATTGTATTTTATGCTTCTGGCGTTGACTTCTGAAGCCCTAACTATTCTATCTGGTGGAACAACGCCCTAGAGTGAAGCCTAGGTTGCCGGGAACGTAGAAATGACCACCACATTCACACTGGTTGCAATTATTCCTGTTAAACGATGGAAAAACTCTTGATTATTTATTGTATTTTATGCTTCTGGCGTTGACTTCTAAGGCCCTAACTATACCATCTGGTGGAGCAACGCCCTAGAGTGTAGCCCAGGTTGCCCGGAACGTAGAAATGATCATCACTTTCACATTGGTTGCAATTATTCCTGTTATAGGATGGAAAGACTGTTGTATTTTTATTGTATATTATGCTTCACGCGTTGACTTCTGAGGCCGTAGCTATTCGATGTGGTGGATGAACGCCATAGAGTGAAGCCTAGGTTGCCCGGAACGTAGCAATGTCCATATCTTTCACACTGTTTGCAATTATTCATTTTATACGATGGCAATGCTGTTGTATTTATATTGTATTTTATGCTTCTGGCGTTGACTTCTTAGGCCCTAACTATTCGATCTGGTGGAGCAATGCCTCAGAGTTAAGTCTAGGATACGCGAAACGCCGAAATGATTATTACTTTCACGCTTATTACAATTATTCCTGTTATACCATGAAAAGACTGTTGTATTTTTATTGTATTTTGTGCTTCAGGCGTAGGCTTTTAATTCCGTAACTATTCGATATGGTGGATCACCGCCCTAGAGTGAAGCCTAGGTTGCTCGGAACGTAGAAATGGCCACTACTTTCACACTGTTTGCAATTATTCATTTAATATGATGGAAAAGCTGTTATATTTATATCGTATTTTATGCTTTGGGCGTTGACTTCTTAGGCCCTAACATTTCGAGCTGGTGGAGCAACGCCCTACAGTGAAGCCTAGGTTGCCCGGAACGTAGATATGACCATAACCTTCACACAGGTTGCAATTATTCGTTTTATACGGTGTAAAGGCTGTTGTGTTTATTTTGTGTTTTATTCTTCTGGTGTTGACTTCTTAGGCCCTATCTATTCGATCTGGTGGGACAACGCCGTAGAGTGAAGCCCGGAAAGTAGAAATGACCATTGCTTTCACACTGTTTGCAATTACTCCTTTAATATGATGGAAAAGCTGTTGTATTTATATCGTATTTTATGCTTCTGGCGTCGACTTCTAAGGACCTAACTATTCGATCTGGTGGAGCAACGCCCTAGAATGAACCCTAGGTTGCCCGGAACGTAGAAATGACCATAACCTTTACACTGGTAGCAATTATTCCTTTTATACGATGGAAGAGCTGTTGTATTTATATTGTATTTTATGCCTCTGGCGTTGACTTCTAAGGCCGTAACTATTAGATCTGGTGGAACAACGCCGTAGAGTGAAGCCTAGGTTGCCCGGAACGCAGAAATGACCATTACTTTCACACTGTTTGCAATTATTCCTTTTATACGATGGAAAAGCTGTTGTATTTATATTGTATTTTATGCCTCTGGCGTTGACTTCTAAGGCCGTAGCTATTAGATGTGGTGGACCATCGCCCTAGAGTGACGCCTAGGGTGCTCGGAACGTAGAAATGACCATTACTTTCACACTGTTTGCAATTATTCGTTATATACCATGGACTAAACTGTTCTATTTATTTTGTATTTTATGCTTCGGGCGTTGACTTCTAAGGCCCTAGCTATTCGATCTGGTGGAGCAACACCCTAGAGTGAAGCCTAGGTTGCCCGGAACGTAGAAATGACCAGAACTTTCACACTGTTTGCTATTATTCGTTTTATACGATGGAAAAGCTGTTATATTTATATTGTATTTTATGCTTCTGGCGTTGATTTCTTAGGCCCTAACTTTTCGATCTGGTGGAACAACGCCCTAGAGTGAAGCCTAGGTTGCCCGGAACGTAGAATTGACCATCACTTTCACACTGGTTGCAATTATTCCTGTTATGCGATGGAAAAGCTCTTGTATATTTAATGTATTTTATGCTTCGGGCGTTGACTTCTAAGGCCGTAGCTATTCGGTGTGGTGGAGCAACGCCCTAGAGTGACGCCTAGGTTGCCTGGAACGTAGAAATGACCATTACTTTCACAATGTTTCCAATTATTCATTTTATACGATGGAAAAACTGTTGTACTTATATTGTATTTTATTCTTATTGCGTTGAATTCTAATACCCTAGCTATGCGATCTGGTGGAGCAACGCCCTAGACTAAAACCTAGGTTGCCCGGAACGTAGAAATTACCATAACTTCCACACTGATAGCAATTATTCGTTTTATACGATGGAACAACTTTTCTATTTATTTTGTATTTCGTGCTTCGGGCGTAGACTTCTAAGGCCCTGACTATTCAATCTGTTGGAACAACGCCCTAGGGTGAAGCCTAGGTTGCCCGGAACGTAGAAATGACCATAACTTTCACACCGGTAGCAATTATTCGTTTTATGCGATAGAAAAACTGTTGTATTAATATAGCATTTTATGCTTCTGGCTTCGACTTCTAAGGTCCTAGCTATTCGGTCTGGTGGAACAACGCCCTATGGTGAAGCCTAGGTTGCCCGGAACGTAGAAATGACCATAACTTTCACACTGGTTGCTATTATTCGTTCTATACGATGGAAAAACTGTTATATTTATATTGTATCTTATGCTTCTGGCGTTGACTTCTTAGGCCCTAACAATTCGATCTGGTGGAAGAACGACCTAGAGTGAGGCCTAGGTAGCCGGGAACGTAGAAATGACCATCACTTTCATACTGGTTGCAATTACTCGTTTTATACGATTGAAAAGCTGTTGTATTTATACTGTATTTTATGCTTCTGGCGTTTACTTCTTATGCCCCAGCTATTCCATCTGGTGGAACAACGCCCTATGGTGAAGCCTAGTTTGCCCGGAACGTAGAAATGACCATAACTTTCACACTGGTTGCAATTATTCCTGTTATGCGATGGAAAAGCTCTTGTATATTTAATGTATTTTATGCTTCGGGCGTTGACTTCTAAGGCCGTAGCTATTCGGTGTGGTGGAGCAACGCCCTAGAGTGACGCCTAGGTTGCCTGGAACGTAGAAATGACCATTACTTTCACAATGTTTCCAATTATTCATTTTATACGATGGAAAAACTGTTGTACTTATATTGTATTTTATTCTTATTGCGTTGAATTCTAATACCCTAGCTATGCGATCTGGTGGAGCAACGCCCTAGACTAAAACCTAGGTTGCCCGGAACGTAGAAATTACCATAACTTCCACACTGATAGCAATTATTCGTTTTATACGATGGAACAACTTTTCTATTTATTTTGTATTTCGTGCTTCGGGCGTAGACTTCTAAGGCCCTGACTATTCAATCTGTTGGAACAACGCCCTAGGGTGAAGCCTAGGTTGCCCGGAACGTAGAAATGACCATAACTTTCACACCGGTAGCAATTATTCGTTTTATGCGATAGAAAAACTGTTGTATTAATATAGCATTTTATGCTTCTGGCTTCGACTTCTAAGGTCCTAGCTATTCGGTCTGGTGGAACAACGCCCTATGGTGAAGCCTAGGTTGCCCGGAACGTAGAAATGACCATAACTTTCACACTGGTTGCTATTATTCGTTCTATACGATGGAAAAACTGTTATATTTATATTGTATCTTATGCTTCTGGCGTTGACTTCTTAGGCCCTAACAATTCGATCTGGTGGAAGAACGACCTAGAGTGAGGCCTAGGTAGCCGGGAACGTAGAAATGACCATCACTTTCATACTGGTTGCAATTACTCGTTTTATACGATTGAAAAGCTGTTGTATTTATACTGTATTTTATGCTTCTGGCGTTTACTTCTTATGCCCCAGCTATTCCATCTGGTGGAACAACGCCCTATGGTGAAGCCTAGTTTGCCCGGAACGTAGAAATGACCATAACTTTCACACCGGTAGCAATTATTCGTTTTAAACGATGGAAAAACTGTTCTATTTATTTTGTATTTTATGCTTCGGGCGTTGACTTCTAAGGCCCTAACTATTCAATCTGTTGAAGCAACGCCCTAGGGTGAAGCCTAGGTTGCCCGGAAAGTAGAAATGACCATAACTTTCATACTGGTTGCAATTATTCGTTTTATAGGATGGAAAAACTGTTGTATTTATATTGTATTTTATGCTTCTGGCGTTGACTTCTAAGGCCGTAACTGTTCAATCTGTTGGAGCAACGCCCTAGGGCCAAGCCTAGGTTGCCCGGAATGTAGAAATGACGTTAACTTTCATACTGGTTGCAATTATTCGTTTTATACGATGGAAAAACTGTTGTATTTATATTGTATTTTATGCTTCTGGCGTTGACTTCTAAGGCCCTAACTGTTCAATCTGTTGGAGCAACGCCCTAGGGCCAAGCCTAGGTTGCCCGGAAAGTAGAAATGACGTTAACTTTCATACTGGTTGCAATTATTCGTTTTATACGATGGAAAAACTGTTGTATTTATATTGTATTTTATGCTTCTGGCGTTCACTTCTTAGGCCCTGACTATTCAATCTGGTGGAACAATGCCCTATGGTGAAGCCTAGGTTGACCGGAACGTAGAAATGACAATAACTTTCACACCGGTAGCAATTATTCGTTTTACACGATGGAAAAACTGTTCCATTTATTTTGTATCTTATGCTTCTGGCGTTGACTTCTAAGGCACTAACTATTCGATCTGGTGGAGCAACGCCCTAGAGTGAAGTCTAAGTTGCCCGGAACGTAGAAATTACCATCACTTTCAAACTGGTTGCAAATATTCCTGTTATATGATGGAAAAACTGTTGTATTTTTATTGCATCTCATGCTTTGGGCAATGACTTCTAAGGCCCTAACTATTCAATCTGTAGGAGCAACGCCCTAGGGTGTAGCCTAGGTTGCCCGTAAAGTAGAAATGACCATAGCTTTCATACTGGTTGCAATTATTCGTTTTATATGATGGAAAAACTGTTGTATTTATATTGCATTTTATGCTTCTGGCGTTCACTTCTTAGGCCCTAACTATTCGATCTGGTGGAACAACGCCCTAGGGTGAAGCCTAGGTTGCACGGGACGTAGAAATGACCGTAACTTTTACACTGCTTGCATTTATTCGTTTTATACAATGGAAAAACTGTTCTATTTATTTTGCATTTTATGTTTCGGGCGTTGACTTCTAAGGCCCTAACTATACGATCTGGTGGAGCAACGCCCTAGAGTGAAGCCTAGGTTGCCCGGAACGTAGAAATGATCATCACTTTCACACTGGTTGCAATTACTCCTGTTATACGATGGAAAAGCAGTTGTATTTATATTGTATTTTATGCTTCTGTCGTTGACTTCTAAGGCCGTAGCTATTTGTTGTGGTGGAGCTACGCCCTAGAATGAAACCTAGGTTACCCGGAACGTAGAAATGGCCAGTACTTTCACACTGTTTGCAGTTATTCCTGTTATTCGATGGAAAAACTGTTGCATCTCTATTGTATTTTATGCTTCTGGCGTTGACTTCTAAGGCCGTAGCTATTAGATGTGGTGGAGCAACGCCGTAGAGTGACGCCCAGGTTGCCCGGAACGTAGAAATGTCCATTACTTTCACACTGGTTGCTATTATTCGTTTTATACTATGGAAAAACTGTTATACTTATATTGTATTTTATGCTTCTGGCGTTGACTTCTTTGGCCCTAACTATTCGATCTGGTGGAACAACGCCCTAGAGTGAAGCCTAGGTTGCCCGGAACGTAGGACATACCATTATATTCACACTGGCTGCAATTACTCCTGTTATACGATGGAAAAACTGTTGTACTTTTATTGTATTTTATGCTTCTGGCGTTTAATTCTATGTCCCTAGCTATTCGATCTGGTGCAGCAACACCCTACAGTGAAGCCTAGGTTGCCCGGAACGTATATATGACCATACACACAGGTTGCATTTATTCGTTTTATACGATGGAAAGACTGTTCGACTTATTTTGTAGTTTATGTTTCTGGCGCTGACTTCTACAGCCCTAACTCTTCGATCTGGTTTAGCAACGGCCTGCAGTGAAGCCTAGGTTGCCCGGAGCGTAGGTCTTACCTTTACCTTCACACTGGTTGCAATTATTCCTGTTATACGATGGAAAAACTGTTGTATTTATATCGTATTTTATGCTTCAAGCGTAGACTTCTGAGGTGCTAGCTACTCGAGCTGGTGGAGCAACGCCCTAGGGTGAAACCTAGGTAGCCCGGAACGTAGAAATAACCATTACTTTCACACTGGTTGCAATTATTCCTGTTATACAATGGAAAAACTGTTGTATTTTTATTGTATTTTGCGCTTCTGGCGCTTAATTCTAAGTCCCTAGCTATTCGATATGGTGGAGCAATGCCCTAGAGTGAAGCCTAGGTAGCCCGGATCGTAGAAATGAGCATTACTTTCACACTGCTTGCAATTACTCATTTTATACGATGGAAAAGCTGTTGTATTTGTATTTTGCTTTATGCTTCTGCCGTTGACTTCTAAGGCCGTAGCTATTAGATGTGGTGGAGCAACGTCCTAGAGTGACGGCTAGGTTGCCTGGAACGTAGAAATGACCATCCCTTTCACACGGTTTGCCATTATTCCTGTTATAGGATGGAAAGACTGTTGTATTTTTATTGTATTTAATACTTCAGGCGTCGACTTCTGAGGCTGCAGCTATTCGATGTGGTGGAAGAACGCCATAGAGTGAAGCCTAGGTTGCCCGGAACGTAGAAATGACCATAAGTTTCATACTGGTTGCAATTATTCGTTTTATACGATGGAAAAACTGTTGTATTTATATTGCATTTTATGCTTCTGGCGTTCACTTCTTAGGCCCTAACTATTCGATCTGGTGGAACAACGCCCTAGGGTGAAGCCTAGGTTGCCCGGAACGTAGTAATGACCATAACTTTTACACTGGTAGCAATTATTACTTTTATACGATGGAAGAGCTGTTGTATTTATATTGTATTTTATGCCTCTGGCGTTGACTTCTAAGGCCGTAACTATTAGATCTGGTGGAACAACGCCGTAGAGTGAAGCCTAGGTTGCCCGGAACGTAGAAATGACCATTACTTTCACACTGTTTGCAATTATTCCTTTTATATGATGGAAAAGCTGTTGTATTTATATCGTATTTTATGCTCCTGGCGTTGACTTCTAAGGACCTAACTATTCGATCTGGTGGAGCAACGCCCCGGAGTGAAGCCTAGGTTGCCGGAAACGTAGAAATGACCATTACTTTCACAATGTTTGCAATTATTCATTTTATACGATGGAAAAACTGGTGTACTTATATTGTATTTTATACATCTGGCGTTGACTTCTAAGGCCGTACCTATTACATGTGGTGGAGCATCGCCCTAGAGTGACGCCTAGGGTGCTCGGAACGTACAAATGACCATTACTTTCACACTGTTTGCAATTATTCATTTTATACGATGGAAAAACAGTTGTATTTATATTGCATTTTATGCTTCTGGCGTTCACTTCCTAGGCCCTAACTATTCGATCTGGTGGAACAACGGCCTAGGGTGAAGCCCAGGTTGCCGGAACTTAGAAATGACTATTACTTTCACAATGTTTGCAATTATTCATTTTATACGATCGAGAAACTGTTGTACTTATATTGTATTTTATTCTTCTGGCGTTGAATTCTATGTCCCTAGCTATTCGATCTAGTGGATCAACGACCTCGAGTGAAGCCTAGGTTGCCCGGAACGTAGAAATGACCATCACTTTCAAACTGGTTGCAATTAATCCTGCTATACGATGGAAAAACAGTTGTATTTATATTGCATTTTCTGCTTCTGGCGTTCACTTCCTAGGCCCTAACTATTCGATCTGGTGGAACAACGGCCTAGGGTGAAGCCTAGGTTGCCCGGTACGTAGAACTGACCATTACTTTTACTCTAGTAGCAACTATTCGTTTTATACAATGGAAAAACTGTTTTATTTATCTTGTATTTAATGCTTCGGGCGTTGGCTTCTAAGGCCCTAACTGTTTGATCTAGTGGAGCAACGCCCTAGAGTGAAGCCTAGGTTGCCCGGAACGTAGAAATGACCATAACTTTCACACTGGCTGCTATTATTCGTTTTATACGATGGAAAAACTGTTATATTTATATCTTATTTTATGCTTCTGGCGTTGACTTCTTAGGCCCTAACTATTCGATCTGGTGGAACAACGCCCTAGAGTGAAGCCTAGGTTGCCTGGAACGTAGAAATGACCATCACTTTCACACGGTTTGCCATTATTCCTGTTATAGGATGGAAGAGCTGTTGTATTTATATTGTATTTTATGCCTCTGGCGTTGACGTCTAAGGCCGTAACTATTAGATCTGGTGGAACAACGCCGTAGAGTGAAGCCTAGGTTGCCCGGAACGTAGAAATGACCATTACTTTCACACTGTTTGCAATTATTCCTTTTATATGATGGAAAAGCTGTTGTATTTATATCGTATTTTATGCTCCTGGCGTTGACTTCTAAGGACCTAACTATTCGATCTGGTGGAGCAACGCCCCGGGGTGAAGCCTAGGTTGCCGGAACTTAGAAATGACTATTACTTTCACAATGTTTGCAATTATTCATTTTATACGATCGAGAAACTGTTGTACTTATATTGTATTTTATTCTTCTGGCGTTGAATTCTATGTCCCTAGCTATTCGATCTAGTGGATCAACGACCTCGAGTGAAGCCTAGGTTGCCCGGAACGCAGAAATGACTATTACTTTCACACTGTTTGCAATTATTCCTTTTATACGATGGAAAAGCTGTTGTATTTATATCGTATTTTATGCTCCTGGCGTTGACTTCTAAGGACCTAACTATTCGATCTGGTGGAGCAACGCCCCGGAGTGACGCCTAGGGTGCTCGGAACGTAGAAATGACCATTACTTTCACACTGTTTGCAATTATTCATTTTATACGATGGAAAAGCTGTTCTATTTATTTTGTATTTTATGCTTCGGGCGTTGACTTCGAAGCCCCTAACTCTTCGATCTGGTGGTGCAACGCATTAGAGTGAAGCCTAGGTTGCCTGGAACGGAGAAATAACCATAACTTTCACACTGATTGCTATTATTCGTTTTATACGATGGAAAACCTGTTATATTTATATTGTATTTTATGCTTCTGGCGTTGACTTCTGAAGCCCTAACTATTCTATCTGGTGGAACAACGCCCTAGAGTGAAGCCTAGGTTGCCGGGAACGTAGAAATGACCACCACATTCACACTGGTTGCAATTATTCCTGTTAAACGATGGAAAAACTCTTGTTTATTTATTGTATTTTATGCTTCTGGCGTTGACTTCTAAGGCCCTAACTATACCATCTGGTGGAGCAACGCCCTAGAGTGTAGCCCAGGTTGCCCGGAACGTAGAAATGATCATCACTTTCACATTGGTTGCAATTATTCCTGTTATAGGATGGAAAGACTGTTGTATTTTTATTGTACTTTATGCTTCACGCGTTGACTTCTGAGGCCGTAGCTATTCGATGTGGTGGATGAACGCCATAGAGTGAAGCCTAGGTTGCCCGGAACGTAGCAATGTCCATATCTTTCACACTGTTTGCAATTATTCATTTTATACGATGGCAATGCTGTTGTATTTATATTGTATTTTATGCTTCTGGCGTTGACTTCTTAGGCCCTAACTATTCGATCTGGTGGAGCAATGCCTCAGAGTTAAGTCTAGGATACGCGAAACGCCGAAATGATTATTACTTTCACGCTTATTACAATTATTCCTGTTATACCATGAAAAGACTGTTGTATTTTTATTGTATTTTGTGCTTCAGGCGTAGGCTTTTAATGCCGTAACTATTCGATATGGTGGATCACCGCCCTAGAGTGAAGCCTAGGTTGCTCGGAACGTAGAAATGGCCACTACTTTCACACTGTTTGCAATTATTCATTTAATATGATGGAAAAGCTGTTGTATTTATATCGTATTTTATGCTTTGGGCGTTGACTTCTTAGGCCCTAACATTTCGAGCTGGTGGAGCAACGCCCTACAGTGAAGCCTAGGTTGCCCGGAACGTAGATATGACCATAACCTTCACACAGGTTGCAATTATTCGTTTTATACGGTGTAAAGGCTGTTGTGTTTATTTTGTGTTTTATTCTTCTGGTGTTGACTTCTTAGGCCCTATCTATTCGATCTGGTGGGACAACGCCGTAGAGTGAAGCCCGGAAAGTAGAAATGACCATTGCTTTCACACTGTTTGCAATTACTCCTTTAATATGATGGAAAAGCTGTTGTATTTATATCGTATTTTATGCTTCTGGCGTCGACTTCTAAGGACCTAACAATTCGATCTGGTGGAGCAACGCCCTAGAATGAACCCTAGGTTGCCCGGAACGTAGAAATGACCATAACCTTTACACTGGTAGCAATTATTCCTTTTATACGATGGAAGAGCTGTTGTATTTATATTGTATTTTATGCCTCTGGCGTTGACTTCTAAGGCCGTAACTATTAGATCTGGTGGAACAACGCCGTAGAGTGAAGCCTAGGTTGCCCGGAACGCAGAAATGACCATTACTTTCACACTGTTTGCAATTATTCCTTTTATACGATGGAAAAGCTGTTGTATTTATATTGTATTTTATGCCTCTGGCGTTGACTTCTAAGGCCGTAGCTATTAGATGTGGTGGACCATCGCCCTAGAGTGACGCCTAGGGTGCTCGGAACGTAGAAATGACCATTACTTTCACACTGTTTGCAATTATTCGTTATATACCATGGACTAAACTGTTCTATTTATTTTGTATTTTATGCTTCGGGCGTTGACTTCTAAGGCCCTAGCTATTCGATCTGGTGGAGCAACACCCTAGAGTGAAGCCTAGGTTGCCCGGAACGTAGAAATGACCAGAACTTTCACACTGTTTGCTATTATTCGTTTTATACGATGGAAAAACTGTTGTATTTATATTGTATTTTATGCTTCGGGCGTTGACTTCTAAGGCCCTAACTATTCAATCTGTTGAAGCAACGCCCTAGGGTGAAGCCTAGGTTGCCCGGAAAGTAGAAATGACCATAACTTTCATACTGGTTGCAATTATTCGTTTTATAGGATGGAAAAACTGTTGTATTTATATTGTATTTTATGCTTCTGGCGTTGACTTCTAAGGCCCTAACTGTTCAATATGTTGGAGCAACGCCCTAGGGTGTAGCCTAGGTTGCCCGTAAAGTAGAAATGACCATAGCTTTCATACTGGCTGCAATTATTCGTTTTATATGATGGAAAAACTGTTGTATTTATATTGCATTTTATGCTTCTGGCGTTCACTTCTTAGGCCCTAACTATTCGATCTGGTGGAACAACGCCTTGGGGTGAAGCCTAGGTTGCCGGGAACGTAGAAATGACCATAACTTTCACACTGGTCGCTATTATTCGTTTTATACGATGGAGAAACTGTTATATTTATATTGTATTTTATGCTTCTGGCTTTGCCTTCTTAGGCCCTAGCTGTTCCATCTGGTGGAACAACGCCCTAGAGTGAAGCCTAGGTTGCCCGGAACGTAGAAATGACCATAACTTTCACAGTGGTTGCTATTATTCGTTCTATGCGATGGAAAAACTGTTATATTTATATTGTATCTTATGCTTCTGGCGTTAACTTCTTAGGCCCTAACAATTCGTTCTGGTGGAGCAACGCCCTAGAGTGAAGCCTAGGTTGCCTGGAACGTACAGGTGACCATCACTTTCACACGGGTTGCAATTATTCCTGTTATAGGATGGAAAGACTGTTGTATTTTTATTGTATTTTATGCTTCAGGCGTTGACTTCTGTGGCCGTAGCTATTCGATGTGGTGGCGGAACGCCACAGAGTGAAGACTAGGTTGCCCGGAACGTAGAAATGACCATAACTTTCATACTGGTGGCAATTATTCGTTTTATATGATGGAAAAACTGTTGTATTTATATTGTATTTTATGCTGCTGGCGTTCAGTTCTTAGGCCCTAACTATTCGATCTGGTGGCACAACGCCCTGGGGTGAAGCCTAGGTTGCCCGGAACGTAGGAATGACCATAACTTTCACACTGGTTGCTATTATTCGTTTCATACGATGGAAAAACTGTTGTATTTATATTGTATTTTATGCTTCTGGCGTTGACTTCTAAGGCACAAACTATTCCATCTGGTGGAGCAATGCCCTAGAGTGGAGCCTAGGTTGTCCGGAACGTAGAAATGACCATCACTTTCAAACTGGTTGCAATTATTCGTTTTATATGATGGAAAAACTGTTGTATTTATATTGTATTTTATGCTTCTGGCGCTCACTTCTTAGGCCCTAACTATTCGATCTGGTGGAACAACGCCCTAGGCTGAAGCCTAGGCTGCCCGGAACGTAGAAGTGACCATAACTTCCACACTGGTTGCAATTATTCATTTAATATGATGGAAAAGCTGTTGTATTTATATCGTATTTTATGCTTCGGGCGTTGACTTCTTAGGCCCTAACATTTCGATCTGGTGGAGCAACGCCCTACAGTGAAGCCTAGGTTGCCGGGAACGTATAAATGACCATTACTTTCACACTGTTAGAAATTATTCCTTTTATACGATGGAAAAACTGTTGTATTTATATTGTATTTTATGCTTCTGGCGCTCACTTCTTAGGCCCTAACTATTCGATCTGGTGGAACAACGCCCTAGGGTGAAGCCTAGGTTGCACGGGACGTAGAAATGACCGTAACTTTTACACTGCTTGCATTTATTCGTTTTATACAATGGAAAAACTGTTCTATTTATTTTGCATTTTATGTTTCGGGCGTTGACTTCTAAGGCCCTAACTATACGATCTGGTGGAGCAACGCCCTAGAGTGAAGCCTAGGTTGCCCGGAACGTAGAAATGATCATCACTTTCACACTGGTTGCAATTATTCATTTTATACGATGGAAAAGCTGTTGTATTTATATTGTATTTTATGCTTCTGGCGTTGACTTCTAAGGCCGTAGCTATTAGCTGTGGTGGAGCAACGCCCTACAGAGACGCCTAGGTTGCCCGGAACGTAGAAATGACCATTAATTTCACAAGTTTGCAATGATTCATTTTATACAATGGAAAAACTGTTGTACTTATATTGTATTTTATTCTTCTGGCGTTGAACTCCAAGTCCCTAGCTATTCGATATGGTGGAGCAACGCCCTAGAGTGAAACCTAGGTTGCACGGAACGTATAAACTAACATAACTTTCACACTGAAAGCAATTATTCGTTTTATACGATGGAACAACTGTTCTATTTATTTTGTATTTCATGCTTCGGGCGTTGTCTTCTAAAGCCCTAACTATTCAATCTGTTGGAACAACGCCCTAGGGTGAAGCCTAGGTTGCCCGGAACGTAGAAATGTCCATAACTTTCACACCGGTAGCAATTGTTCGTTTTATACGATGGACATCTGTTCTATTTATTTTGTATTTCATGCTTCGGGCGTTGACTTCTAAGGCCCTAACTATTCCATCTGTTGGAACAACGCCCTAGGGTGAAGCCTAGGCTGCCCGGAATGTAGAAATGACCATAACTTTCATACTGGTTGCAATTATTCGTTTTATACGATGGAAAAACTGTTGTATTTATATTGTATTTTATGCTTCTGGCGCTGACTTCTAGGGCTCTAGCTATTCGATCTGGTGGAGCAGCGCCCTAGAGTGAAGACTAGGTTGCCCGTAACGTAGAAATGACCATAACATTCACACCGGTTGCAATTATTCGTTTTATACGATGGAAAAGCTGTTGTATTTATATTGCATTTTATGCTTCTGGCGTTGACTTCTTAGGCCCTCACTATTCGATCTGGTGGAGCAACGCCCTAGAGTGAAACCTAGGTTGCCCGGAAAGTTGAAATAACCATAACTTTCATACTGGTTGCAATTATTCGTTTTATACGATGGAAAAACTGTTATATTTATATTGTATTTTATGGTTCTGGCGTTGACTTCTTAGGCCCTACCTATTCGATCTGGTGGATCGATGCCCTAGAGTGAAGCCTAGGTTGCCCGGAACGTAGAAATGACCATTACTTTCACACTGTTTGCAATTATTCATTTTATACGATTGAAAAGCTGTTGTATTTATATTGTATTTTATGCTTCTGGCGTTGACTTCTAAGGCCGTAGCTATTAGCTGTGGTGGAGCAACGCCCTACAGTGACGCATAGGTTGCCCGGAACGTAGAAATGACCATTAATTTCACAATGTTTGCAATTATTCATTTTATACAATGGAAAAACTGTTGTACTTATATTGTATTTTATTCTTCTGGCGTTGAATTCCAAGTCCCTAGCTATTCGATCTGGTGGACCAACGCCCTAGAGTGAAACCTAGGTTGCCCGGAAAGTAGAAATGACCATAACTTTCACACCGGTAGCAATTATTCGTTTTACACGATGGAAAAACTGTTCTATTTATTTTGTATTTTATGCATCGGGCGTTGACTTCTTAGGCCCTAGCTATTCGATCTGGTGGAGCAACGCCCTAGAGTGAAGCCTAGGTTGCCCGGAACGTAGAAATGACCAGAACTTTCATACTGGTTGCTATTATTCGTTTTACACGATGGAAAAACTGTTATATTTATATTGTATTTTATGCTTCTGGCGTTGACTTCTTAGGACCTAACTTTTCGATCTGGTGGAACAACGCACTAGGGTGAAGCCTAGGTTGACCGGAACGTAGAAATGACCATCGCTTTCAAACTGGTTGCAATTATTCCTGTTATATGATGGATAACTGTTGTATTTTTATTGCATTTTATGCTTCGGGCACTGACTTCTATGGTCCTAACTATTCAATCTGTTGGAGCAACGCCCTAGGGTGAAGCCTAGGTTGCGCGGGAAGTAGAAATGACAATAACTTTCACACTGGTTCCAATTATTCGTTTTATACGATGGAAAAGCTGTTGCATCTTTATTGTATTTTATGCTTCTGTCGTTGACGTCTAAGGCCGTAGCTATTAGATGTGGTGGAGCAACGCACTAGAGTGACGCCTAGGTTGCCCGGAACGTGGAATGACCATTACTTTCGCAATGTTTGCAATTATTCATTTTATACGATGGAAAAACTGTTGTACTTATATTGTATTTTATGCTTTTGGCGTTGTCTTCTTGTGCCCTAACTATTCCAAATGGTGGAACAACGCCCTAGGGTGAAGCCTAGGTTGCCCGCAACGTAGATATGGAAATAACTTTCACACCGGTAGCAATTATTCGTTTTATACGATAGAAAAACAGTTCTATTTATTTTGTATTTTATGCTTCGGCCGTTGACTTCTAAGGCCCTAACTATTCAATCTGTTGGAGCAACGCCCTAGGGTGAAGCCTAGGTTGCCCGGAAAGTAGAAATGACCATAACTTTCACACCGGTAGCAATTATTCGTTTTACACGATGGAAAAACTGTTCTATTTATTTTGTATTCTATGCATCGGGCGTTGACTTCTAAGGCCCTAACTATTCAATCTGTTGGAGCAACGCCCTAGGGTGAGGCCTAGGTTGCCCGGAAAGTAGAAATGACGTTAACTTTCACACCGGTAGCAATTATTCGTTTTACACGAAGGAAAAACTGTTATATCTATATTGTCTCTTATGCTTCTGGCGTTGACTTCTTAGGCCCTAACAATTCGATCTGGTGGAACAACGACCTAGAGTGAGGCCTAGGTTGTCCGGAACGTAGAACTGACCATAACTTTCACACTGGTTGCTATTATTCGTTCTATACGATGGAAAAACTGTTATATTTATACTGTATCTTATGCTTCTGGCGTTGATTTCTTAGGCCCTATCAATTCGATCTGGTGGAACAACGACCTAGAGTGAGGCCTAGGTAGCCCGGAACGTAGAAATGACCATCACTTCCATACTCGTAGCAATTATTCGTTTTATACGATGGAAAAACTGTTGTATTTATATTGTGTTTTATGATTCTGGCGTTGACTTCTAAGGCGCTAACTATTCGATCTGGCGGTGCAACGCCCTAGAGTGAAGCCTAGGTTGCCCGGAACGTAGAAATGACCATCACTTTCAAACTGGTTGCACTTATTCCTGTTATATGATGGAAAAACTGTTGTATTTTTATTGCATTTTATGCTTCGGGCATTGACTTCTAAGGTCCTAACTATTCAATCTGTTGGAGCAACGCGCTAGGGTGAAGCCTAGGTTGCGCGAAAAGTAGAAATGACAATAACTTTCACACTGGTTGCAATTATTCGTTTTATACGATTGAAAAGCTGTTGTATTTATATTGTATTTTATGCTTCTGGCGTTGACTTCTAAGGCCGTAGCTATTAGCTGTGGTGGAGCAACGCACTAGAGTGACGCCTAGGTTGCCCGGAACGTGGAATGACCATTACTTTCGCAATGTTTGCAATTATACATTTTATACGATGGAAAAACTGTTGTACTTATATTGTATTTCATGCTTGTGGCGTTGACTTCTAACGCCCTAACTATTCGATCTGGTGGAGCAACACCCTAGAGTGAAGCCTAGGTTGCCTGGAACATTGAAATGACCATCACTTTCACACGGGTTGCAATTATTCCTGTTATAGGACGAAAGACTGTTGTATTTTTATTGTACTTTTTTCCTTCAGGCGTTGACTTCTGAGGCCGTAGCTATTCGACGTAGTGGAAGGACGCCATAGAGTGAAGCCTAGGTTGCCCGGAACGTAGAAATGACCATAACTTTCATACTGGTTGCAATTATTCGTTTTATACGATGGAAAAACTGTTGCATTTATATTGTATATTATGCTTCTGGCGTTGACTTCTAGGGCACTAACTATTCGATCTGGTGGAGCAACGCCCTAGAGTGAAGCCTAGGCTGCCCGGAACGTAGAAATGACCATCGCTTTCATACTGGTTGCAATTATTCGTTTTATACGATGGAAAAACTGTTCTATTTATTTTGCATTTTATGTTTCGGGCGTTGACTTCTAAGGCCCTAACTATACGATCTGGTGGAGCAACGCCCTAGAGTGAAGCCTAGGTTGCCCGGAACGTAGAAATGATCATCACTTTCACACTGGTTGCAATTATTCATTTTATACGATGGAAAAGCTGTTGTATTTATATTGTATTTTATGCTTCTGGCGTTGACTTCTAAGGCCGTAGCTATTAGCTGTGGTGGAGCAACGCCCTACAGAGACGCCTAGGCTGCCCGGAACGTAGAAATGACCATTAATTTCACAAGTTTGCAATGATTCACTTTATACAATGGAAAAACTGTTGTACTTATATTGTATTTTATTCTTCTGGCGTTGAACTCCAAGTCCCTAGCTATTCGATATGGTGGAGCAACGCCCTAGAGTGAAACCTAGGTTGCACGGAACGTATAAACTAACATAACTTTCACACTGAAAGCAATTATTCGTTTTATACGATGGAACAACTGTTCTATTTATTTTGTATTTCATGCTTCGGGCGTTGTCTTCTAAAGCCCTAACTATTCAATCTGTTGGAACAACGCCCTAGAGTGAAGACTAGGTTGCCCGTAACGTAGAAATGACCATAACATTCACACCGGTTGCAATTATTCGTTTTATACGATGGAAAAGCTGTTGTATTTATATTGCATTTTATGCTTCTGGCGTTGACTTCTTAGGCCCTCACTATTCGATCTGGTGGAGCAACGCCCTAGAGTGAAACCTAGGTTGCCCGGAAAGTTGAAATAACCATAACTTTCATACTGGTTGCAATTATTCGTTTTATACGATGGAAAAACTGTTATATTTATATTGTATTTTATGGTTCTGGCGTTGACTTCTTAGGCCCTACCTATTCGATCTGGTGGATCGATGCCCTAGAGTGAAGCCTAGGTTGCCCGGAACGTAGAAATGACCATTACTTTCACACTGCTTGCAATTATTCATTTTATACGATTGAAAAGCTGTTGTATTTATATTGTATTTTATGCTTCTGGCGTTGACTTCTAAGGCCGTAGCTATTAGCTGTGGTGGAGCAACGCCCTACAGTGACGCATAGGTTGCCCGGAACGTAGAAATGACCATTAATTTCACAATGTTTGCAATTATTCATTTTATACAATGGAAAAACTGCTGTACTTATATTGTATTTTATTCTTCTGGCGTTGAATTCCAAGTCCCTAGCTATTCGATCTGGTGGACCAACGCCCTAGAGTGAAACCTAGGTTGCCCGGAAAGTAGAAATGACCATAACTTTCACACCGGTAGCAATTATTCGTTTTACACGATGGAAAAACTGTTCTATTTATTTTGTATTTTATGCATCGGGCGTTGACTTCTTAGGCCCTAGCTATTCGATCTGGTGGAGCAACGCCCTAGAGTGAAGCCTAGGTTGCCCGGAACGTAGAAATGACCAGAACTTTCATACTGGTTGCTATTATTCGTTTTACACGATGGAAAAACTGTTATATTTATATTGTATTTTATGCTTCTGGCGTTGACTTCTTAGGACCTAAATTTTCGATCTGGTGGAACAACGCACTAGGCGTGAAGCCTAGGTTTACCGGAACGTAGAAATGACCATCGCTTTCAAACTGGTTGCAATTATTCCTGTTATATGATGGATAACTGTTGTATTTTTATTGCATTTTATGCTTCGGGCACTGACTTCTATGGTCCTAACTATTCAATCTGTTGGAGCAACGCCCTAGGGTGAAGCCTAGGTTGCGCGGGAAGTAGAAATGACAATAACTTTCACACTGGTTCCAATTATTCGTTTTATACGATGGAAAAGCTGTTGCATCTTTATTGTATTTTATGCTTCTGTCGTTGACGTCTAAGGCCGTAGCTATTAGATGTGGTGGAGCAACGCACTAGAGTGACGCCTAGGTTGCCCGGAACGTGGAATGACCATTACTTTCGCAATGTTTGCAATTATTCATTTTATACGATGGAAAAACTGTTGTACTTATATTGTATTTTATGCTTTTGGCGTTGTCTTCTTGTGCCCTAACTATTCCAAATGGTGGAACAACGCCCTAGGGTGAAGCCTAGGTTGCCCGCAACGTAGAAATGGAAATAACTTTCACACCGGTAGCAATTATTCGTTTTATACGATAGAAAAACAGTTCTATTTATTTTGTATTTTATGCTTCGGCCGTTGACTTCTAAGGCCCTAACTATTCAATCTGTTGGAGCAACGCCCTAGGGTGAAGCCTAGGTTGCCCGGAAAGTAGAAATGACCATAACTTTCACACCGGTAGCAATTATTCGTTTTACACGATGGAAAAACTGTTCTATTTATTTTGTATTCTATGCATCGGGCGTTGACTTCTAAGGCCCTAACTATTCAATCTGTTGGAGCAACGCCCTAGGGTGAGGCCTAGGTTGCCCGGAAAGTAGAAATGACGTTAACTTTCACACCGGTAGCAATTATTCGTTTTACACGAAGGAAAAACTGTTATATCTATATTGTCTCTTATGCTTCTGGCGTTGACTTCTTAGGCCCTAACAATTCGATCTGGTGGAACAACGACCTAGAGTGAGGCCTAGGTTGTCCGGAACGTAGAACTGACCATAACTTTCACACTGGTTGCTATTATTCGTTCTATACGATGGAAAAACTGTTATATTTATACTGTATCTTATGCTTCTGGCGTTGATTTCTTAGGCCCTATCAATTCGATCTGGTGGAACAACGACCTAGAGTGAGGCCTAGGTAGCCCGGAACGTAGAAATGACCATCACTTCCATACTCGTAGCAATTATTCGTTTTATACGATGGAAAAACTGTTGTATTTATATTGTGTTTTATGATTCTGGCGTTGACTTCTAAGGCACTAACTATTCGATCTGGCGGTGCAACGCCCTAGAGTGAAGCCTAGGTTGCCCGGAACGTAGAAATGACCATCACTTTCAAACTGGTTGCACTTATTCCTGTTATATGATGGAAAAACTGTTGTATTTTTATTGCATTTTATGCTTCGGGCATTGACTTCTAAGGTCCTAACTATTCAATCTGTTGGAGCAACGCGCTAGGGTGAAGCCTAGGTTGCGCGAAAAGTAGAAATGACAATAACTTTCACACTGGTTGCAATTATTCGTTTTATACGATTGAAAAGCTGTTGTATTTATATTGTATTTTATGCTTCTGGCGTTGACTTCTAAGGCCGTAGCTATTAGCTGTGGTGGAGCAACGCACTAGAGTGACGCCTAGGTTGCCCGGAACGTGGAATGACCATTACTTTCGCAATGTTTGCAATTATACATTTTATACGATGGAAAAACTGTTGTACTTATATTGTATTTCATGCTTGTGGCGTTGACTTCTAACGCCCTAACTATTCGATCTGGTGGAGCAACACCCTAGAGTGAAGCCTAGGTTGCCTGGAACATTGAAATGACCATCACTTTCACACGGGTTGCAATTATTCCTGTTATAGGACGAAAGACTGTTGTATTTTTATTGTACTTTTTTCCTTCAGGCGTTGACTTCTGAGGCCGTAGCAATTCGACGTAGTGGAAGGACGCCATAGAGTGAAGCCTAGGTTGCCCGGAACGTAGAAATGACCATAACTTTCATACTGGTTGCAATTATTCGTTTTATACGATGGAAAAACTGTTGCATTTATATTGTATATTATGCTTCTGGCGTTGACTTCTAGGGCACTAACTATTCGATCTGGTGGAGCAACGCCCTAGAGTGAAGCCTAGGCTGCCCGGAACGTAGAATTGACCATCGCTTTCATACTGGTTGCAATTATTCGTTTTATACGATGGAAAAACTGTTATATTTATATTGTATTTTATGCTTCTGGCGTTGACTTCTTAGGCCCTACCTATTCGATCTGGTGGATCGATGCCCTAGAGTGAAGCCTAGGTTGCCCGGAACGTAGAAATGACCATTACTTTCACACTCTTTGCAATTATTCATTTTATACGATTGAAAAGCTGTTGTATTTATATTGTATTTTATGCTGCTGGGGTTCACTTCTTTGGCCCTAACTATTCGGTCTGGTGCAGGAACGCCCTGGGGTGAAGCCTAGGTTGCCGGGACCGGAGAAATGACCATAACTTTCACACTGGTTGCTATTATTCGTTTTATACGATGGAAAAACTGTTGCATTTATATTGTATATTATGCTTCTGGCGTTGACTTCTAGGGCACTAACTATTCGATCTGGTGGAGCAACGCCCTAGAGTGAAGCCTAGGCTGCCCGGAACGTAGAAATGACCATCGCTTTCATACTGGTTGCAATTATTCGTTTTATACGATGGAAAAACTGTTATATTTATATTGTATTTTATGCTTCTGGCGTTGACTTCTTAGGCCCTACCTATTCGATCTGGTGGATCGATGCCCTAGAGTGAAGCCTAGGTTGCCCGGAACGTAGAAATGACCATTACTTTCACACTGTTTGCAATTATTCATTTTATACGATTGAAAAGCTGTTGTATTTATATTGTATTTTATGCTTCTGGCGTTGACTTCTAAGGCCGTAGCTATTAGCTGTGGTGGAGCAACGCCCTACAGTGACGCATAGGTTGCCCGGAACGTAGAAATGACCATTAATTTCACAATGTTTGCAATTATTCATTTTATACAATGGAAAAACTGTTGTACTTATATTGTATTTTATTCTTCTGGCGTTGAATTCCAAGTCCCTAGCTATTCGATCTGGTGGACCAACGCCCTAGAGTGAAACCTAGGTTGCTCGGAATGTAGAAATGACCATAACTTTCACACTGGTCCCAATTATTCGTTTTATACGATGGAAAAGCTGTTGCATTTTGTATCGTATTTTATGCTTCGGGCGTTGACTTATAAGGCCCTAGCTATTCGATCTGGTGGAGCAACGCCCTAGAGTGAAGCCTAGGTTGCCCGGGACGTAGAAATGACCATCACTTTCAAACTGGTTTCAATTAATCCTTTTATACGATGGAAAGACTGTTGTAGTTTTATTGTATTTTATGCTTCTGGCGTTGACTTCTTAGGCCCTACCTATTCGATCTGGTGGAACGATGCCCTAGTGTGAAGCCTAGGTTGCCCGGAAAGTAGAAATGACCATAACTTTCACACCGGTAGCAATTATTCGTTTTACACGATGGAAAAACTGTTCTATTTATTTTGTATTTTATGCATCGGGCGTTGACTTCTTAGGCCCTAGCTATTCGATCTGGTGGAGCAACGCCCTAGAGTGAAGCCTAGGTTGCCCGGAACGTAGAAATGACCAGAACTTTCATACTGGTTGCTATTATTCGTTTTACACGATGGAAAAACTGTTATATTTATATTGTATCTTATGCTTCTGGCGTTGACTTCTTAGGACCTAACAATTCGATCTGGTGGAACAACGACCTAGAGTGAGGCCCAGGTATCCCGGAACGTAGAAATGACCATCACTTCCATACTGGTAGCAATTATTCGTTTTATACGATGGAAAAACTGTTGTATTTATATTGTGTTTTATGCTTCTGGCGTTGACTTCTAAGGCACTACCTATTCGATCTGGCGGTGCAACGCCCTAGAGTGAAGCCTAGATTGCCCGGAACGTAGAATTGACCATCACTTTCAAACTGGTTGCAATTATTCCTGTTATATGATGGAAAAACTGTTGTATTTTTATTGCATTTTATGTTTCGGGCATTGACTTCTAAGGTCCTAACTATTCAATCTGTTGGAGCAACGCCCTAGGCTGAAGCCTAGGTTGCCCGGAAAGTTGAAATGACATTAACTTTCATACTGGTTGCAATTATTCGTTTTATACGATGGAAAAACTGTTCTATTTATATTGTATTTTATGCTTCTGGCGTTGACTTCTAAGGCACTAACAATTCGATCTGGTGGAGCAACGCCCTAGAGTGGAGCCGAGGTTGCCCGAAACGTAGAAATGACCATCACTTTCAAACTGGTTGCAATTATTCCTGTAATATGATGGAAAAACTGTCGTATTTTTATTGCATTTTATGCTTCAGGCGTTGACTTATGAGGCCGTAGCTATTCGATGTGGTGGAAGAACGCCATAGAGTGACGCCTAGGTTGCCCGGAACGTAGAAATGACCATAACTTTCATACTGGTTGCAATTATTCGTTTTATATGATGGAAAAACTGCTGTATTTATATTGTATTTTATGCTGCTGGCGTTCACTTCTTAGGCCCTAACTATTCGATCTGGTGGAACAACGCCCTGGTGTGAAGCCTAGGTTGCCGGGAACGTAGAAATGACAATAACTTTCACACTGGTTGCAATTATTCTTTTTATACGATGGAAAAGCTGTTGCATCTTTATTGTATTTTATGATTCTGTCGTTGATGTCTAAGGCCGTAGCTAGTAGATGTGGTGCAGCAACGCACTAGAGTGACGCCTAGGTTGCCCGGAACGTGGAATGACCATTACTTTCGCAATGTTTGCAATTATACATTTTATACGATGGAAAAACTGTTCTATTTATTTTGTATTTTATGCATCGGGCGTTGTCTTCTAAGGCCCTAGCTGTTTGATCTGGTGGAGCAACGCCCTAGAGTGAAGCCTAGGTTGCCCGGAACGTAGAAATGACCATAACTTTCACACTGGTTGCTATTATTCGTTCTATACGATGGAAAAACTGTTGTATTTATATTGTATTTTAAGCTTCTGGCGTTGACTTCTAAGGCACTAACTATTCGATCTGGTGGAGCAACGCAATAGAGTGAAGCCTAGGTTGCCCGGAACGTAGAATTGGCCATCACTTTCAAACTGGTTGCAATTATTCCTGTTATATGATGGAAACACTGTTGTATTTTTATTGCATTTTATGCTTCGGGCGTTGACTTCTAAGGCCCTAACTATTCAATCTGTTGGAACAACGCCCTAGGGTTGAAGCCTAGGTTTCTCGGAAAGTAGAAATGACCATAAGTTTCATACTGGTTGCAATTATTCGTTTTATACGATGGAAAAACTGTTGTATTTTTATTGTATTTTATGCTTCTGGCGTTGACTTCTAAGGCACTCACTATTCGATCTGGTGGAGCAACGCCCTAGGGTGTAGCCTAGGTTGTCCGTAAAGTAGAAATGACAATAGCTTTCATACTGGTTGCAATTATTCGTTTTATATGATGGAAAAACTGTTATATTTATATTGTATTTTATGCTTCTGGCGTTCACTTCTTAACCCCTAACTATTCGATCTGGTGGAACAACGCCCTATGGTGAGGCCTAGGTTGACCGGAACGTAGAAATGACCATAACTTTCACACCGGTAGCAATTATTCGTTTTACACGATGGAAAAACTCTACTATTTATTTTGTATTTTATGCATCGTGCGTTGACTTCTAAGGCCCTAACTATTCAATCTGTTGGAGCAACGCCCTAGGGTTGAAGCCTAGGTTTCTCGGAAAGTAGAAATGACCACAAGTTTCATACTGGTTGCAATTATTCGTTTTATACGATGGAAAAGCTGTTGTATTTTTATTGTATTTTATGCTTCGGGCGTTGACTTCTAAGGCCCTAACTATTCGATCTGGTGGAACAACGCCCTGGGGTGAAGCCTAGGTTTCTCGGAAAGTAGAAGTGACCATAAGTTTCATACTGGTTGCAATTATTCGTTTTATACGATGGAAAAAATGTTGTATTTTTATTGTATTTTATGCTTCGGGCGTTTACTTCTAAGGCCCTAACTATTCGATCTGGTGGAACAACGCCCTATGGTGAGGCCTAGGTTGACCGGATCGTAGAAATGAAAATAACTTTCACACTGGTTGCTATTATTCGGTCTATACGATTAAAAAACTGTTGTATTTATATTGTATTTTAAGCTTCAGGCGTTGACTTCTAAGGCACTAACTATTCGATCTGGTGGAGCAACGCCCTAGAGTGAAGCCTAGGTTGCTCGGAATGTAAAAATGACCATAACATTCACACTGGTTGTAATTATTCGTTATAAACGATGGGAAAACTGTTATATTTATATTGTACAGTATGCTTCTGGCGTTGATTTCTTAGGCCCTAACTATTCATTCTGGTGGAACAACACCCTGGAGTGAGGCCTAGGTTGCCCGGAACGTAGAAATGACCATAACTTTCACACTGGTAGCAATTATTCCTGTTATATGATGCATAAACTGTTGTATTTTTATTGCATTTTATGCTACTGGCATTGACTTCTAAGGCACTAACTATTCGATCTGGTGGAGCAACGCCCTAGAGTGAAGCCGAGGTTGCCCGGAACGTAGAAATGACCATCACTTTCAAACTGGTTGCAATTAATCCTTTTATACGATGGAAAGACTGTTGTAGTTTTATTGTATTTTATGCTTCTGGCGTTGACTTCTTAGGACCTACCTATTCGATCTGGTGGAACGATGCCCTAGTGTGAAGCCTAGGTTGCCCGGAAAGTAGAAATGACCATAACTTTCACACCGGTAGCAATTATTCGTTTTACACGATGGAAAAACTGTTCTATTTATTTTGTATTTTATGCATCGGGCGTTGACTTCTTAGGCCCTAGCTATTCGATCTGGTGGAGCAACGCCCTAGAGTGAAGCCTAGGTTGCCCGGAACGTAGAAATGACCAGAACTTTCATACTGGTTGCTATTATTCGTTTTACACGATGGAAAAACTGTTATATTTATATTGTATCTTATGCTTCTGGCGTTGACTTCTTAGGACCTAACAATTCGATCTGGTGGAACAACGACCTAGAGTGAAGCCCAGGTATCCCGGAACGTAGAAATGACCATCACTTCCATACTGGTAGCAATTATTCGTTTTATACGATGGAAAAACTGTTGTATTTATATTGTGTTTTATGCTTCTGGCGTTGACTTCTAAGGCACTACCTATTCGATCTGGCGGTGCAACGCCCTAGAGTGAAGCCTAGATTGCCCGGAACGTAGAATTGACCATCACTTTCAAACTGGTTGCAATTATTCCTGTTATATGATGGAAAAACTGTTGTATTTTTATTGCATTTTATGTTTCGGGCATTGACTTCTAAGGTCCTAACTATTCAATCTGTTGGAGCAACGCCCTAGGCTGAAGCCTAGGTTGCCCGGAAAGTTGAAATGACATTAACTTTCATACTGGTTGCAATTATTCGTTTTATACGATGGAAAAACTGTTCTATTTATATTGTATTTTATGCTTCTGGCGTTGACTTCTAAGGCACTAACAATTCGATCTGGTGGAGCAACGCACTAGAGTGGAGCCGAGGTTGCCCGAAACGTAGAAATGACCATCACTTTCAAACTGGTTGCAAATATTCCTGTAATATGATGGAAAAACTGTCGTATTTTTATTGCATTTTATGCTTCAGGCGTTGACTTATGAGGCCGTAGCTATTCGATGTGGTGGAAGAACGCCATAGAGTGACGCCTAGGTTGCCCGGAACGTAGAAATGACCATAACTTTCATACTGGTTGCAATTATTCGTTTTATATGATGGAAAAACTGCTGTATTTATATTGTATTTTATGCTGCTGGCGTTCACTTCTTAGGCCCTAACTATTCGATCTGGTGGAACAACGCCCTGGTGTGAAGCCTAGGTTGCCGGGAACGTAGAAATGACAATAACTTTCACACTGGTTGCAATTATTCTTTTTATACGATGGAAAAGCTGTTGCATCTTTATTGTATTTTATGATTCTGTCGTTGACGTCTAAGGCCGTAGCTAGTAGATGTGGTGCAGCAACGCACTAGAGTGACGCCTAGGTTGCCCGGAACGTGGAATGACCATTACTTTCGCAATGTTTGCAATTATACATTTTATACGATGGAAAAACTGTTCTATTTATTTTGTATTTTATGCATCGGGCGTTGTCTTCTAAGGCCCTAGCTGTTTGATCTGGTGGAGCAACGCCCTAGAGTGAAGCCTAGGTTGCCCGGAACGTAGAAATGACCATAACTTTCACACTGGTTGCTATTATTCGTTCTATACGATGGAAAAACTGTTGTATTTATATTGTATTTTAAGCTTCTGGCGTTGACTTCTAAGGCACTAACTATTCGATCTGGTGGAGCAACGCAATAGAGTGAAGCCTAGGTTGCCCGGAACGTAGAATTGGCCATCACTTTCAAACTGGTTGCAATTATTCCTGTTATATGATGGAAACACTGTTGTATTTTTATTGCATTTTATGCTTCGGGCGTTGACTTCTAAGGCCCTAACTATTCAATCTGTTGGAACAACGCCCTAGGGTTGAAGCCTAGGTTTCTCGGAAAGTAGAAATGACCATAAGTTTCATACTGGTTGCAATTATTCGTTTTATACGATGGAAAAACTGTTGTATTTTTATTGTATTTTATGCTTCTGGCGTTGACTTCTAAGGCACTCACTATTCGATCTGGTGGAGCAACGCCCTAGGGTGTAGCCTAGGTTGTCCGTAAAGTAGAAATGACAATAGCTTTCATACTGGTTGCAATTATTCGTTTTATATGATGGAAAAACTGTTATATTTATATTGTATTTTATGCTTCTGGCGTTCACTTCTTAACCCCTAACTATTCGATCTGGTGGAACAACGCCCTATGGTGAGGCCTAGGTTGACCGGAACGTAGAAATGACCATAACTTTCACACCGGTAGCAATTATTCGTTTTACACGATGGAAAAACTCTACTATTTATTTTGTATTTTATGCATCGTGCGTTGACTTCTAAGGCCCTAACTATTCAATCTGTTGGAGCAACGCCCTAGGGTTGAAGCCTAGGTTTCTCGGAAAGTAGAAATGACCACAAGTTTCATACTGGTTGCAATTATTCGTTTTATACGATGGAAAAACTGTTGTATTTTTATTGTATTTTATGCTTCGGGCGTTGACTTCTAAGGCCCTAACTATTCGATCTGGTGGAACAACGCCCTGGGGTGAAGCCTAGGTTTCTCGGAAAGTAGAAGTGACCATAAGTTTCATACTGGTTGCAATTATTCGTTTTATACGATGGAAAAACTGTTGTATTTTTATTGTATTTTATGCTTCGGGCGTTTACTTCTAAGGCCCTAACTATTCGATCTGGTGGAACAACGCGCTGGGGTGAAGCCTAGGTTGCCGGAACGTAGAAATGACCATAACTTTCACACTGGTTGCTATTATTCGTTTTATACGATGGAAAAACTGTTGTATTTATATTGTATTTTATGCTTCTGGCATTGACTTCTAAGGAACTAACTATTCGATCTGGTGGGGCGACGCCCTAGAGTGAAGCCGAGGTTGCCCGGAACGTAGAAATGACCATCACTTTCATACTGGTTGCAATTATTCGTTTTATACGATGGAAAAACTGTTGTATTTTTATTGCATTTTATGCTTCAGGCGTTGACTTGTAAGGCCCTAACTATTCAATCTGGTGGAACAACGCCCTAGGGTGAAGCCTAGGTTGCCGGAACGTAGAAATGACCATAACTTTCACACTGGTTGCTATTATTCGTTTTATACGATGGAAAAACTGTTGTAATTATATTGTATTTTATGCTTCTGGCATTGACTTCTAAGGCACTAACTATTCGATCTGGTGGGGCAACGCCCTAGTGTGAAGCCGAGGTTGCCCGGAACGTAGAAATGACCATCACTTTCAAACTGGTTGCAATTATTCCTGTTATATGATGCATAAACTGTTGCATTTTTATTGCATTTTATGCTACTGGCATTGACTTCTAAGGCACTAACTATTCGATCTGGTGGAGCAACGCCCTAGAGTGAAGCCGAGGTTGCCCGGAACGTAGAAATGACCATTACTTTCAAACTGGTTGCAATTAATCCTTTTATACGATGGAAAAACTGATGCATTTTTATTGCATTTTATGCTTCGGGCGTTGACTTCTAAGGCCCTAACTATTCAATCTGTTGGAGCAACGCCCTAGAGTGAAGCCTAGATTGACCGGAACGTAGAAATGACCATAACTTTCACACCGGTAGCAATTATTCGTTTTACACGATGGAAAAACTGTTCTATTTATTTTGTATTTTATGCATCGGGCGTGGACTTCTAAGGCCCAAACTATTCAATCTGTTGGAGCAACGCCCGAGGGTGAAGCCTAGGTTTCCCGGAAAGTAGAAATGACCATAACTTCCACACTGGTTGCTATTATTCGTTCTATACGATGGAAAAACTGTTATATTTATATTGCATCTTATGCATCTGGCGTTCACTTCTTAGGCCCTAACTATTCGATCTGGTGGAACAACGCCCTATGGTGAGGCCTAGGTTGACCGGATCGTAGAAATGAAAATAACTTTCACACTGGTTGCTATTATTCGGTCTATACGATTAAAAAACTGTTGTATTTATATTGTATTTTAAGCTTCAGGCGTTGACTTCTAAGGCACTAACTATTCGATCTGGTGGAGCAACGCCCTAGAGTGAAGCCTAGGTTGCTCGGAATGTAAAAATGACCATAACATTCACACTGGTTGTAATTATTCGTTATAAACGATGGGAAAACTGTTATATTTATATTGTACAGTATGCTTCTGGCGTTGATTTCTTAGGCCCTAACTATTCATTCTGGTGGAACAACACCCTGGAGTGAGGCCTAGGTTGCCCGGAACGTAGAAATGACCATAACTTTCACACTGGTAGCAATTATTCCTGTTATATGATGCATAAACTGTTGTATTTTTATTGCATTTTATGCTACTGGCATTGACTTCTAAGGCACTAACTATTCGATCTGGTGGAGCAACGCCCTAGAGTGAAGCCGAGGTTGCCCGGAACGTAGAAATGACCATCACTTTCAAACTGGTTGCAATTAATCCTTTTATACGATGGAAAAACTGATGCATTTTTATTGCATTTTATGCTTCGGGCGTTGACTTCTAAGGCCCTAACTATTCAATCTGTTGGAGCAACGCCCTAGAGTGAAGCCTAGGTTGACCGGAACGTAGAAATGACCATAACTTTCACACCGGTAGCAATTATTCGTTTTACACGATGGAAAAACTGTTCTATTTATTTTGTATTTTATGCATCGGGCGTTGACTTCTAAGGCCCAAACAATTCAATCTGTTGGAGCAACGCCCGAGGGTGAAGCCTAGGTTTCCCGGAAAGTAGAAATGACGATAACTTCCACACTGGTTGCTATTATTCGTTCTATACGATGGAAAAACTGTTGTATTTATATTGTATTTTAAGCTTCAGGCGTTGACTTCTAAGGCACTAACTATTCGATCTGGTGGAGCAACGCCCTAGAGTGAAGCCTAGGTTGCTCGGAATGTAAAAATGACCATAACATTCACACTGGTTGTAATTATTCGTTTCAAACGATGGGAAAACTGTTATATTTATATTGTACAGTATGCTTCTGGCGTTGATTTCTTAGGCCCTAACTATTCATTCTGGTGGAACAACACCCTAGAGTGAGGCGTAGGTTGCCCGGAACGTAGAAATGACCATAACTTTCACACTGGTAGCAATTATTCGTTTTATACAATGGAAAAACTGTTGTGTTTATTTTGCATTTTATGCTTCGGGCGTTGACTTCTAAGGCCCTAACTATTCAATCTGTTGGAACAACGCCCTAGGGTTGAAGCCTAGGTTTCTCGGAAAGTAGAAATGACCATAAGTTTCATACTGGTTGCAATTATTCGTTTTATACGATGGAAAAACTGTTGTATTTTTATTGTATTTTATGCTTCTGGCGTTGACTTCTAAGGCACTCACTATTCGATCTGGTGGAGCAACGCCCTAGGGTGTAGCCTAGGTTGTCCGTAAAGTAGAAATGACAATAGCTTTCATACTGGTTGCTATTATTCGTTTTATATGATGGAAAAACTGTTATATTTATATTGTATTTTATGCTTCTGGCGTTCACTTCTTAGGCCCTAACTATTCGATCTGGTGGAACAACGCCCTATGGTGAGGCCTAGGTTGACCGGAACGTAGAAATGACCATAACTTTCACCCCGGTAGCAATTATTCGTTTTACACGATGGAAAAACTCTACTATTTATTTTGTATTTTGTGCATCGTGCGTTGACTTCTAAGGCCCTAACTATTCAATCTGTTGGAGCAACGCCCTAGGGTTGAAGCCTAGGTTTCTCGGAAAGTAGAAAAGACCACAAGTTTCATACTGGTTGCAATTATTCGTTTTATACGATGGAAAAACTGTTGTATTTTTATTGTATTTTATGCTTCGGGCGTTGACTTCTAAGGCCCTAACTATTCGATCTGGTGGAACAACGCCCTGGGGTGAAGCCTAGGTTGCCGGAACGTAGAAATGACCATAACTTTCACACTGGTTGCTATTATTCGTTTTATACGATGGAAAAACTGTTGTATTTATATTGTATTTTATGCTTCTGGCATTGACTTCTAAGGCACTAACTATTCGATCTGGTGGGGCGACGCCCTAGAGTGAAGCCGAGGTTGCCCGGAACGTAGAAATGACCATCACTTTCATACTGGTTGCAATTATTCGTTTTATACGATGGAAAAACTGTTATATTTTTATTGCATCTTATGCTCCTGGCGTTGACTTCTTAGGCCCTAACTGTTTGATCTGGTGGAGCAACGCCCTAGAGTGAAGCCTAGGTTGCCCGGAACGTAGAAATGACCATAACTTTCACACTGGTTGCTATTATTCGTTCTATACGACGGAAAAACTGTTGTATTTATATTGTATTTTAAGCTTCTGGCGTTGACTTCTAAGGCACTAACTTTTCGATCTGGTGGAGCAACGCCCTAGAGTGAAGCCTAGGTTGCACGGAATGTAAAAATGACCATAACATTCACACTGGTAGCAATTATTCGTTTTATACAATGGAAAAACTGTTCTGTTTATTTTGCATTTTATGCTTCGGGCGTTGACTTCTAAGGCCCTAACTGTTTGATCTGGTGGAGCAACGCCCTGGAGTGAAGCCTAGGTTGCCCGGAACGTAGAAATGGCCATAACTTTCACACTGGTTGCTATTATTCGTTCTATACGATGGAAAAACTGTTGTATTTATATTGTATTTTAAGCTTCTGGCGTTGACTTCTAAGGCACTAACTATTCGATCTGGTGGAGCAACGCAATAGAGTGAAGCCTAGGTTGCCCGGAACGTAGAATTGGCCATCACTTTCGAACTGGTTGCAATTATTCCTGTTATATGATGGAACCACTGTTGTATTTTTATTGCATTTTATGCATCGTGCGTTGACTTCTAAGGCCCTAACTATTCAATCTGTTGGAGCAACGCCCTAGGGTTGAAGCCTATGTTTCTCGGAAAGTAGAAATGACCATAAGTTTCATACTGGTTGCAATTATTCGTTTTATACGATGGAAAAACTGTTGTATTTTTATTGCATTTTATGCTTCAGGCGTTGACTTCTAAGGCCCTAACTATTCAATCTGGTGGAACAACGCCCTGGGGTGAAGCCTAGGTTGCCGGAACGTAGAAATGACCATAACTTTCACACTGGTTGCTATTATTCGTTTTATACGATGGAAAAACTGTTGTAATTATATTGTATTTTATGCTTCTGGCATTGACTTCTAAGGCACTAACTATTCGATCTGGTGGAGCAACGCCCTAGAGGGAAGCCGAGGTTGCCCGGAACGTAGAAATGACCATCACTTTCAAACTGGTTGCAATTAATCCTTTTATACGATGGAAAAACTGATGCATTTTTATTGCATTTTATGCTTCGGGCGTTGACTTCTAAGGCCCTAACTATTCAATCTGTTGGAGGAACGCCCTAGAGTGAAGCCTAGATTGACCGGAACGTAGAAATGACCATAACTTTCACACCGGTAGCAATTATTCGTTTTACACGATGGAAAAACTGTTCTATTTATTTTGTATTTTATGCATCGGGCGTTGACTTCTAAGGCCCAAACTATTCAATCTGTTGGAGCAACGCCCGAGGGTGAAGCCTAGGTTTCCCGGAAAGTAGAAATGACGATAACTTCCACACTGGTTGCTATTATTCGTTCTATACGATGGAAAAACTGTTATATTTATATTGCATCTTATGCTTCTGGCGTTCACTTCTTAGGCCCTAACTATTCGATCTGGTGGAACAACGCCCTATGGTGAGGCCTAGGTTGACCGGATCGTAGAAATGACCATAACTTTTACACTGGTAGCAATTATTCGCTTTATGCAATGGAAAAACTGTTCTATTTATTTTGTATTTTATGCTTCGGGCGTTGACTTCTAAGGCCCTAGCTGTTTGATCTGGTGGAGCAACGCCCTAGAGTGAAGCCTAGGTTGCCCGGAACGTAGAAATGAAAATAACTTTCACACTGGTTGCTATTACTCGTTCTATACGATTAAAAAACTGTTGTATTTATATTGTATTTTAAGCTTCAGGCGTTGACTTCTAAGGCACTAACTATTCGATCTGGTGGAGCAACGCCCTAGAGTGAAGCCTAGGTTGCTCGGAATGTAAAAATGACCATAACATTCACACTGGTTGTAATCATTCGTTTTAAACGATGGGAAAACTGTTATATTTATATTGTACAGTATGCTTCTGGCGTTGATTTCTTAGGCCCTAACTATTCATTCTGGTGGAACAACACCCTAGAGTGAGGCCTAGGTTGCCCGGAACGTAGAAATGACCATAACTTTCACGCTGGTAGCAATTATTCGTTTTATACAATGGAAAAACTGTTGTGTTTATTTTGCATTTTATGCTTCGGGCGTTGACTTCTAAGGCCCTAACTGTTTGATCTGGTGGAGCAACGCCCTAGAGTGAAGCCTAGGTTGCCCGGAACGTAGAAATGACCATAACTTTCACACTGGTTGCTATTATTCGTTCTATACGATGGAAAAACTGTTGTATTTATATTGTATTTTAAGCTGCTGGCGTTGACTTCTAAGGCACTAACTATTCGATCTGGTGGAGCAACGCAATAGAGTGAAGCCTAGGTTGCCCGGAACGTAGAATTGGCCATCACTTTCAAACTGGTTGCAATTATTCCTGTTATATGATGGAAACACTGTTGTATTTTTATTGCATTTTATGCTTCGGGCGTTGACTTCTAAGGCCCTAACTATTCCATCTGTTGGAACAACGCCCTAGGGTTGAAGCCTAGGTTTCTCGGAAAGTAGAAATGACCATAAGTTTCATACTGGTTGCAATTATTCGTTTTATACGATGGAAAAACTGTTATATTTTTATTGCATCTTATGCTTCTGGCGTTGACTTCTTAGGCCCTAACTGTTTGATCTGGTGGAGCAACGCCCTGGAGTGAAGCCTAGGTTGCCCGGAACGTAGAAATGACCGTAACTTTCACACTGGTTGCTATTATTCGTTCTATACGATGGAAAAACTGTTGTATTTATATTGTATTTTAAGCTTCTGGCGTTGACTTCTAAGGCACTATCTATTCGATCTGGTGGAGTAACGCAATAGAGTGAAGCCTAGGTTTCCCGGAACGTAGAAATGGCCATCACTTTCATTCTGGTTGCAATTATTCCTGTTATATGATGGAAACGCTGTTGTATTTTTATTGCATTTTATGCCTCGGGCGTTGACTTCTAAGGCCCTAACTATTCTATCTGTTGGAGCAACGCCCTAGGGTTGAAGCCTAGGTTTCTCGGAAAGTAGAAGTGACCATAAGTTTCATACTGGTTGCAATTATTCGTTTTATACGATGGAAAAACTGTTGTATTTTTATTGTATTTTATGCTTCTGGCGTTCACTTCTAAGGCACTCACTATTCGATTTGGTGGAGCAACGCCCTAGGGTGTAGCCTAGGTTGTCCGTAAAGTAGAAATGACCATAGCTTTCTAACTGGTTGCAATTATTCGGATTAAATGATGGAAAAACTATTATATTTATATTGTATTTTATGCTTCTGGCGTTGACTTCTAATGCCCTAACTATTCGATCTGGTGGAACAACGACCTAGATTGAAGCCTAGGTTGCCCGGAACGTAGAAGAGGCCATTACCTTCACACTGGTTGCAATTATTCGTTTTATACGGTGGAAAAACCGTTGTATTTTTATTGTATTTTATGCTTCTGGCGATGACTTCTTAGGCCCTAACAATTCGATCTGGTGGAGCAACGCCACAGAGTGAAGCCTAGGTTGCCCGGAACGTAGAAATGGCCATTACTTTCACACTGGATGCAATTATTCGTTTTATACGATGGACAAACTGTTGTATTTATATTGTATTTTATGCTTCTTGCGTTGACTTCTTAGGCCCTAAATGTTCGATCTGGTGGAACAACGACCTAGATTGAAGCCTAGGTTGCCCGGAACGTAGAAATGACCATAACCTTCACGCTGGCTGCAATTACTCCTGTTATACGATTGAAAATCTGTTGTATCTTTATTGTATTTTATGCTTCGGGCGTTGACTTCTAAGGCCCTAACTATTCGATCTGGTGGAGCAACGCCCTAGAGTGAAGCCTAGGTTGCCCGGAACGTAGAAATGGCCATTACTTTCACATTGGACGCAATTGCTCGTTCTATAGGATGGAAAAACTGTTGTATCTATATTGTATTTTACACTTCCGGCGCTGATTTCTAAAGCCCTAACTATTCGATCTGGTGGGACAACGCCCTAGAGTCAAGCCTAAGTTGCCCGGAACGTAGAAATGAACGTTACTTTCACACTGTTTGCAATTATTCAATTTATACGCTGGAAAAGCTGTTGTATTTATTTTGTATTTTATGCTTCTGACGTGGGCTTCTAAGGCCGTAGCTATTCGATGTGGTGGAGCAACGCCCTATAGTGAAGCCTAGGTTGCACGGAAGGTAGCAGTGACCATTACTTTCACCCTGATGCAATTATTCTCGTTATACGATGAAAAACTGTTGTACTTTAATTGTATTTTATGCTTCTGGCGTTGACTTCTAAGTCCCTAGGTATACGATCTGGTGGAGCAACGCCCTAGAGTGGAGCCTAGATTGCTCGGAACGTAGAAATGACCATAACCTTCACGCTGGCTGCAATTACTCCTGCTATACGGTTGAAAATCTGTTGTATCTTTATTGTATTTTATGCTTCGGGCGTTGACTTCCAAGGCCCTAGCTATTCGATCTGGTGGAGCAACGCCCTAGAGTGAAGCCTAGGTTGCCCGGAACGTAGAAGTGGCCATTACGTTCACATTGGATGCAATTATGCGTCTTATACGATGGAAAAACTGTTGTATTTATATTGTATTTTTTGCTTCTGACGATGGCTTCTAAGGCCGTAGCTATTCGATGTGGTGGAGCAACGCCCTATAGTGAAGCCTAGGTTGCCCGGAACGTAGAAATGACCACAACTTTCACACTGGTTGCAATTATTCGTTTTATACGATGTAAAAACAGTTGTATTTGTCTTGAATTTTATACTTCTGGCGTTGACTTCTAAGACCCTAAAATTGGATCTGGTGGAACAACGCCATAGAGTGAAGCCTAGGTTGCTCGGAACGTAGAAATGACCATCCCTTTCACACTGGTTGCAATTACTCCTGTTATACGATGGAAAGACTGTGTATCTTTATTGTATTTTATGCTTCGTGCTTTGACTTCTAAGGCCCTAGCTATTCGGTCTGGAGGAACAACGACCTAGATTGAAGCCTAGGCTGCCAGGAACGTAGAAGCGACTATCACATTCACACTGGTTGCAATTATTCAAGTTATACGAAGGAAAAACTGTTGTATCTTTATTGTATTTTATGCTTCGGGCGTTGACTTCTAAGGCTCTAACTATTCGATCTGGTGGAGCAACGCCCTAGAGTGAAGCCTAGGTTGCCCGGATCGTAGAAATGGCCATTGCTTTCACACTGGATGCAATTATTCGTTCTATACGATGGCAAAACTGTTGTATTTATATTGTATTTTTTGCTTCTGACGTTGGCTTCTAAGGCCGTAGCTATTCGATGTGGTGGAGCAACGCCCTATAGTTAAGCCTAGGTTGCCCGGAACGTAGAAATGACCACAACTTTCACACTGGTTGCAATGATTCGTTTTATACGATGTAAAAACAGTTGTATTTGTCTTGAATTTTATACTTCTGGCGTTGACTTCTAAGACACTAAAATTCGATCTGGTGGAACAACGCCATAGAGTGAAGCCTAGGTTGCTCGGAACGTAGAAATGACCATCCCTTTCACACTGGTTGCAATTACTCCTGTTATACGATGGAAAAACTGTGTATCTTTATTGTATTTTATGCTTCGTGCTTTGACTTCTCAGGCCCTAACTATTCGATCTGGTGGAGCAACGCCCTAGAGTTGAGCCTAGGTTGCACGGAATGTAGAAATGACCATTACTTTCACACTGTTTGCAATTATTCATTTTAAACGATGGAAAAGTTGTTGTATTTATATTGTATTTTATGTTTCTGGCGTTGACTTCTAACTCCGTAGCTATTCGGGCTGGTAGAACAACTCACTATATTGAAGCCTAGGTTGCCCGGAACGTAGAAGTGACCATAACCTTCACGCTGGCTGCAATTACTCCTGTTATACGATTGAAAATCTGTTGTATCTTTATTGTATTTTATGCTTCGGGCGTTGACTTCTAAGGCCCTAACTATTCGTTCAGGAGGAGCAACGCCCTAGAGTTGAGCCTAGGTTGCACGGAAGGTAGAAGTGACCATTAGTTTCACCCTGCTTGGAATTATTCCCGTTATACGATGAAAAACTGTTGTATTTTTATTGTATTGTATGCTTCTGGCGTTGACTTCTAAGTCCGTAGGTATTCGATCTGGTGGAGCAACGCCCTAGAGTGAAGCCTAGGTTGCCCAGAACGTAGAAATGACCATTACCTTCACACTGGTTGCAATTATTCCTGTTATACGATGTTCAAACTGTTGTATTTATATTGTATTTTATGCTTCTTGCGTTGACTTCTAAGGCCCTAACAATTCGATCTGGTGGAGCAACGCCATAGAGTGATGCCTAGGTTGCTCGGAACGTAGAAATGACCATCCATTTCACACTGGTTGCAATTACTCCTGTTATACGATGGAAAAACTGTGTATCTTTATTGTATTTTATGCTTCGAGCTTCGACTTCTAAGTCCCTAACTATTCGATCTGTTGGAGCAACGCACTAGAGTGACGCCTAGGTAGCCCGGAACGTAGAAGTGGCCATAACTTTCACACTGGTTGCAATTATTCGTTCTATACGGTGGAAAAACTGTTGTATTTGTTTTGTATTTTATATTTCTGGCGTTGACTTCCAAGGCCCTAACAATTCGATCTGGTGGAACAACGCAATAGAGTGAAGCCTAGGTTGCTCGGGACGTAGAAATGACCATCCCTTTCACACTGGTTGGAATTATTCAAGTTATGCGATGGAAAAACTGTTGCATCTTTATTGTATTTTATGCTTCGTGCGTTGACTTCTAAGGCCCTAACCATTCGATCTGGAGGAGCAACGCCCTAGAGTTGAGCCTAGGTTGCACGGAAGGTAGGAGTGACCATTACTTTCACGCTGCTTGGAATTATTCCCGTTATACGATGAAAAACTGTTGTATTTTTATTTTATTGTATGCTTCTTGCGTTGACTTCTAAGTCCCTAGGTATACGATCTGGTGGAGCAACGCCCTAGAGTGAAGCCTAGGTTGCCCGGAACGTAGAAATGACCATTACCTTCACACAGGTTGCAATTATTCCTGTTATACGATGGACAAACTGTTGTATTTGTTTTGTATTTTATATTTCTGGCGTTGTCTTCTAAGGCCCTAACTATTTGATCTGGTGGAGCACCGCCCCGGAGTGTAGCCTAGGTTGCCCGGAGCGTAGAAAAGACCATTACCTTCACACTGGTTGCAATTATTCGATTTATACGATGGTAAAACTGTTGTATTTATTTTGTATTTTATGCTTCTGGCGTTGACTCCTAAGGCCCTAACAATTCGATCTGGTGGAACAACACCATAGAGTGAAGCCTAGGTTGCTCGAAACGTAGAAATGACCATCCCTTCCACACTGGTTGCAGTTATTCCTGTTATACGATGGAAAAACTGTTGCATCTTTATTGTGTTGTGTGCTTCTGGCTTTGACTTCTAAGTCCCTAACTATTCGACCTGTTGGAGCTACGGCCTAGAGTGAAGCTTAGGTTGCCCGGGACGTAGAAATGGCCATTACGTTCACATTGGATTCAATTATTCGTTTTATACGATGGAAAAACTGTTGTATTTATATTGTATTTTATGCTTCTGGCGTTGACTTCTGAAGCCCTAACTATTCGATCTGGTGGAGCAACGCCCTAGAGTCAAGCCGAAGTTGCCCGGAACGTAGAAATGAACGGTACTTTCACACTGTTTGCAATTATTCAATTTATACGATGGAAAAGCTGTTGTATTTGTTTTGTACTTTATATTTCTGGCGTTGACTTCTAAGGCCCTATCAATTCGATCTGCTGGAACAACGCCATAGAGTGAAGCCTAGGTTGCCCGGATCGTAGAAATGGCCATTGCTTTCACACTGGATGCAATTATTCGTTCTATACGATGGAAACACTGTTGTATTTATATTGTATTTTTTGCTTCTGACGTTGGCTTCTAAGGCCGTAGCTATTCGATGTGGTGGAGCAACGCCCTATAGTGAAGCCTAGGTTGCCCGGAACGTAGAAATGACCACAACTTTCACACTGGTTGCAATTATTCGTTTTATACGATGTAAAAACTGTTGTATTTGTCTTGAATTTTATACTTCTGGCGTTGACTTCTAAGACCCTAAAATTCGATCTGGTGGAACAACGCCATAGAGTGAAGCCTAGGTTGCTCGGAACGTAGAAATGGCCATTACTTTCACATTGGACGCAATTGCTCGTTCTATAGGATGGAAAAACTGTTGTATCTATATTGTATTTTACACTTCCGGCGCTGATTTCTAAAGCCCTAACTATTCGATCTGGTGGGACAACGCCCTAGAGTCAAGCCTAAGTTGCCCGGAACGTAGAAATGAACGTTACTTTCACACTGTTTGCAATTATTCAATTTATACGCTGGAAAAGCTGTTGTATTTATATTGTATTTTATGCTTCTGACGTGGGCTTCTAAGGCCGTAGCTATTCGATGTGGTGGAGCAACGCCCTATAGTGAAGCCTAGGTTGCACGGAAGGTAGCAGTGACCATTACTTTCACCCTGATGCAATTATTCTCGTTATACGATGAAAAACTGTTGTACTTTAATTGTATTTTATGCTTCTGGCTTTGACTTCTAAGTCCCTAGGTATACGATCTGGTGGAGCAACGCCCTAGAGTGGAGCCTAGATTGCTCGGAACGTAGAAATGACCATAACCTTCACGCTGGCTGCAATTACTCCTGCTATACGGTTGAAAATCTGTTGTATCTTTATTGTATTTTATGCTTCGGGCGTTGACTTCCAAGGCCCTAACTACTCGATCTGGTGGAGCAACGCCCTAGAGTGAAGCCTAGGTTGCCCGGATCGTAGAAATGGCCATTGCTTTCACACTGGATGCAATTATTCGTTCTATACGATGGAAAAACTGTTGTATTTATATTGTATTTTTTGCTTCTGACGTTGGCTTCTAAGGCCGTAGCTATTCGATGTGGTGGAGCAACGCCCTATAGTGAAGCCTAGGTTGCCCGGAACGTAGAAGTGGCCATAACTTTCACACTGGTTGCAATTACTCCTGTTGTACGATGGAAAAACTGTGTATCTTTATTGTATTTTATGCTTCGAGCTTTGACTTCTAAGGCCCTAACTATTCGATCTGTTGGAGCAACGCACTAGAGTGACGCCTAGGTTGCCCGGAACGTAGAAGTGGCCATAACTTTCACACTGGTTGCAATTACTCGTTCTATACGATGGAAAAACTGTTGTATTTGTTTTGTATTTTATATTTCTGGCGTTGACTTCAAAGGCCCTAACAGTTCGATATGGAGGCACAACGCCATAGAGTGAAGGCTAGGTTGCCCGGAACGTAGAAATGACCATCCCTTTCACACTGGCTGCAATATACTCCTGTTATACAATGGAAAAAGTGTTGTATCTTTATTGTATTTTATGCTTCGGGCGTTGACTTCTAAGGCCCCATCTATTCGATCTGTTGGAGCAACGCACTAGAGTCACGCCAAGGTTACCCGGAACGTAGAAATGGCCATTGCTTTCACACTGGATGCAATTATTCGCTTTATACGATGGAAAAACTGTTGTATTTTTAGTGTATTTTATGCTTCTGGCGTTGACTTCTTGGGTCCTAACCATTCGATCCGGTGGAGCAACGTCCTAGAGTGAAGCCTAGGTTGCTCGGAACGTAGAAATGGCCATTACTTTCACACTGGATGCAATTATTCGTTTTATACGCTGGAAAAGCTGTTGTATTTATATTGTATTTTATGCTTCTGACGTGGGCTTCTAAGGCCGTAGCTATTCGATGTGGTGTAGCAACGCCCTATAGTGAAGCCTAGGTTGCACGGAAGGTAGCAGTGACCATTACTTTCACCCTGCTTGCAATTATTCTCGTTATACGATGAAAAACTGTTGTACTTTAATTGTATTTTATGCTTCTTGCGTTGACTTCTTAGGCCCTAAATGTTCGATCTGGTGGAACAACGACCTAGATTGAAGCCTAGGTTGCCCGGAACGTAGAAATGACCATAACCTTCACGCTGGCTGCAATTACTCCTGTTATACGATTGAAAATCTGTTGTATCTTTATTGTATTTTATGCTTCGTGCGTTGACTTCTAAGGCCCTAACTATTCGATCTGGTGGAGCAACGCCCTAGAGTGAAGCCTAGGTTGCCCGGAACGTAGAAATGGCCATTACTTTCACATTGGACGCAATTGCTCGTTTTATAGGATGGAAAAACTGTTGTATCTATATTGTATTTTACACTTCCGGCGCTGATTTCTAAAGCCCTAACTATTCGATCTGGTGGGACAACGCCCTAGAGTCAAGCCTAAGTTGCCCGGAACGTAGAAATGAACGTTACTTTCACACTGTTTGCAATTATTCAATTTATACGCTGGAAAAGCTGTTGTATTTATATTGTATTTTATGCTTCTGACGTGGGCTTCTAAGGCCGTAGCTATTCGATGTGGTGGAGCAACGCCCTATAGTGAAGCCTAGGTTGCACGGAAGGTAGCAGTGACCATTACTTTCACCCTGCTTGCAATTATTCTCGATATACGATGAAAAACTGTTGTACTTTAATAGTATTTTATGCTTCTGGCGTTGACTTCTAAGTCCCTAGGTATACGATCTGGTGGAGCAACGCCCTAGAGTGAAGCCTAGATTGCACGGAACGTAGAAATGACCATAACCTTCACGCTGGCTGCAATTACTCCTGCTATACGTTTGAAAATCTGTTGTATCTTTATTGTATTTTATGCTTCGGGCGTTGACTTCCAAGGCCCTAACTATTCGATCTGGTGGAGCAACGCCCTAGAGTGAAGCCTAGGATGCCCGGAACGTAGAAGTGGCCATTACGTTCACATTGGATGTAATTATGCGTTTTATACGATGTAAAAACAGTTGTATTTGTCTTGAATTTTATACTTCTGGCGTTGACTTCTAAGACCCTAAAATTGGATCTGGTGGAACAACGCCATAGAGTGAAGCCTAGGTTGCTCGGAACGTAGAAATGACCATCCCTTTCACACTGGTTGCAATTACTCCTGTTATACGATGGAAAGACTGTGTATCTTTATTGTATTTTATGCTTCGTGCTTTGACTTCTAAGGCCCTAGCTATTCGGTCTGGAGGAACAACGACCTAGATTGAAGCCTAGGCTGCCAGGAACGTAGAAGCGACTATCACATTCACACTGGTTGCAATTATTCAAGTTATACGAAGGAAAAACTGTTGTATCTTTATTGTATTTTATGCTTGGGGCGTTGACTTCTAAGGCTCTAACTATTCGATCTGGTGGAGCAACGCCCTAGAGTGAAGCCTAGGTTGCCCGGATCGTAGAAATGGCCATTGCTTGCACACTGGATGCAATTATTCGTTCTATACGATGGCAAAACTGTTGTATTTATATTGTATTTTTTGCTTCTGACGTTGGCTTCTAAGGCCGTAGCTATTCGATGTGGTGGAGCAACGCCCTATAGTTAAGCCTAGGTTGCCCGGAACGTAGAAATGACCACAACTTTCACACTGGTTGCAATTATTCGTTTTATACGATGTAAAAACAGTTGTATTTGTCTTGAATTTTATACTTCTGGCGTTGACTTCAAAGGCCCTAACAGTTCGATATGGAGGCACAACGCCATAGAGTGAAGGCTAGGTTGCCCGGAACGTAGAAATGACCATCCCTTTCACACTGGCTGCAATATACTCCTGTTATACAATGGAAAAAGTGTTGTATCTTTATTGTATTTTATGCTTCGGGCGTTGACTTCTAAGGCCCCATCTATTCGATCTGTTGGAGCAACGCACTAGAGTCACGCCAAGGTTACCCGGAACGTAGAAATGGCCATAACTTTCACACTGGTTGCAATTACTCGTTCTATACGATGGAAAAACTGTTGTATTTGTTTTGTATTTTATATTTCTGGCGTTGACTTCAAAGGCACTAAAATTCGATCTGGTGGAACAACGCCATAGAGTGAAGCCTAGGTTGCTCGGAACGTAGAAATGACCATCCCTTTCACACTGGTTGCAATTACTCCTGTTATACGATGGAAAAACTGTGTATCTTTATTGTATTTTATGCTTCGTGCTTTGACTTCTAAGGCCCTAACTATTCGATCTGGTGGAGCAACGCCCTAGAGTTGAGCCTAGGTTGCACGGAATGTAGAAATGACCATTACTTTCACACTGTTTGCAATTATTCATTTTAAACGATGGAAAAGTTGTTGTATTTATATTGTATTTTATGTTTCTGGCGTTGACTTCTAACTCCGTAGCTATTCGGGCTGGTAGAACAACTCACTATATTGAAGCCTAGGTTGCCCGGAACGTAGAAATGACCATAACCTTCACGCTGGCTGCAATTACTCCTGTTATACGATTGAAAATCTGTTGTACCTTTATTGTATTTTATGCTTCGGGCGTTGACTTCTAAGGCCCTAACTATTCGTTCAGGAGGAGCAACGCCCTAGAGTTGAGCCTAGGTTGCACGGAAGGTAGAAGTGACCATTAGTTTCACCCTGCTTGGAATTATTCCCGTTATACGATGAAAAACTGTTGTATTTTTATTGTATTGTATGCTTCTGGCGTTGACTTCTAAGTCCGTAGGTATTCGATCTGGTGGAGCAACGCCCTAGAGTGAAGCCTAGGTTGCCCAGAACGTAGAAATGACCATTACCTTCACACTGGTTGCAATTATTCCTGTTATACGATGGACAAACTGTTGTATTTATATTGTATTTTATGCTTCTTGCGTTGACTTCTAAGGCCCTAACAATTCGATCTGGTGGAGCAACGCCATAGAGTGATGCCTAGGTTGCTCGGAACGTAGAAATGACCATCCATTTCACACTGGTTGCAATTACTCCTGTTATACGATGGAAAAACTGTGTATCTTTATTGTATTTTATGCTTCGAGCTTCGACTTCTAAGTCCCTAACTATTCGATCTGTTGGAGCAACGCACTAGAGTGACGCCTAGGTAGCCCGGAACGTAGAAGTGGCCATAACTTTCACACTGGTTGCAATTATTCGTTCTATACGCTGGAAAAACTGTTGTATTTGTTTTGTATTTTATATTTCTGGCGTTGACTTCCAAGGCCCTAACAATTCGATCTGGTGGAACAACGCAATAGAGTGAAGCCTAGGTTGCTCGGGACGTAGAAATGACCATCCCTTTCACACTGGTTGGAATTATTCAAGTTATGCGATGGAAAAACTGTTGCATCTTTATTGTATTTTATGCTTCGTGCGTTGACTTCTAAGGCCCTAACCATTCGATCTGGAGGAGCAACGCCCTAGAGTTGAGCCTAGGTTGCACGGAAGGTAGGAGTGACCATTACTTTCACGCTGCTTGGAATTATTCCCGTTATACGATGAAAAACTGTTGTATTTTTATTTTATTGTATGCTTCTTGCGTTGACTTCTAAGTCCCTAGGTATACGATCTGGTGGAGCAACGCCCTAGAGTGAAGCCTAGGTTGCCCGGAACGTAGAAATGACCATTACCTTCACACAGGTTGCAATTATTCCTGTTATACGATGGACAAACTGTTGTATTTGTTTTGTATTTTATATTTCTGGCGTTGTCTTCTAAGGCCCTAACTATTTGATCTGGTGGAGCACCGCCCCGGAGTGTAGCCTAGGTTGCCCGGAGCGTAGAAAAGACCATTACCTTCACACTGGTTGCAATTATTCGATTTATACGATGGTAAAACTGTTGTATTTATTTTGTATTTTATGCTTCTGGCGTTGACTCCTAAGGCCCTAACAATTCGATCTGGTGGAACAACACCATAGAGTGAAGCCTAGGTTGCTCGAAACGTAGAAATGACCATCCCTTCCACACTGGTTGCAGTTATTCCTGTTATACGATGGAAAAACTGTTGCATCTTTATTGTGTTGTGTGCTTCTGGCTTTGACTTCTAAGTCCCTAACTATTCGACCTGTTGGAGCAACGGCCTAGAGTGAAGCCTAGGTTGCCCGGGACGTAGAAATGGCCATTACGTTCACATTGGATTCAATTATTCGTTTTATACGATGGAAAAACTGTTGTATTTATATTGTATTTTATGCTTCTGGCGTTGACTTCTGAAGCCCTAACTATTCGATCTGGTGGAGCAACGCCCTAGAGTCAAGCCGAAGTTGCCCGGAACGTAGAAATGAACGGTACTTTCACACTGTTTGCAATTATTCAATTTATACGATGGAAAAGCTGTTGTATTTGTTTTGTACTTTATATTTCTGGCGTTGACTTCTAAGGCCCTATCAATTCGATCTGCTGGAACAACGCCATAGAGTGAAGCCTAGGTTGCCCGGATCGTAGAAATGGCCATTGCTTTCACACTGGATGCAATTATTCGTTCTATACGATGGAAACACTGTTGTATTTATATTGTATTTTTTGCTTCTGACGTTGGCTTCTAAGGCCGTAGCTATTCGATGTGGTGGAGCAACGCCCTATAGTGAAGCCTAGGTTGCCCGGAACGTAGAAATGACCACAACTTTCACACTGGTTGCAATTATTTGTTTTATACGATGTAAAAACAGTTGTATTTGTTTTGAATTTTATACTTCTGGCGTTGACTTCTAAGACACTAAAATTCGATCTGGTGGAACAACGCCATAGAGTGAAGCCTAGGTTGCTCGGAACGTAGAAATGACCATCCCTTTCACACTGGTTGCAATTACTCCTCTTATACGATGGAAAAACTGTGTATCTTTATTGTATTTTATGCTTCGTGCTTTGACTTCTAAGGCCCTAACTATTCGATCTGTTGGAGCAACGCACTAGAGTGACGCCTAGGTTGCCCGGAACGTAGAAGTGGCCATAACTTTCACACTGGTTGCAATTACTCCTGTTGTACGATGGAAAAACTGTGTATCTTTATTGTATTTTATGCTTCGGGCGTTGACTTCTAAGGCCCCATCTATTCGATCTGTTGGAGCAACGCACTAGAGTGACGCCTAGGTTGCCCGGAACGTAGAAATGGGCATTGCTTTCACACTGGATGCAATTATTCGTTTTATACGATGGAAAGACTGTTGTATTTTTAGTGTATTTTATGCTTCTGGCGTTGACTTCTTGGGTTCTAATCATTCGATCCGGTGGAGCAACGTCCTAGAGTGAAGGCTAGGTTGCTCGGAACGTAGAAATGGCCATTACTTTCACACTGGATGCAATTATTCGTTTTATACCATGGACAAACTGTTGTATTTATATTGTATTTTATGCTTCTTGCGTTGACTTCATAGGCCCTAAATGTTCGATCTGGTGGAACAACGACCTAGATTGAAGCCTAGTTTGCCCGGAACGTAGAAAAGACCATTATCTTCACACTGGTTGCAATTATTCGTTTTATACGATGGAAAAACCGTTGTATTTTTATAGTATTTTATGTTTCTGGCCTTGACTTCTTAGGCCCCATCAATTCGATCTGGTGGAGCAACGCCCTAGAGTTGAGCCTAGGTTGCACGGAATGTAGAAATGACCATTACTTTCACACTGTTTGCAATTATTCATTTTAAACGATGGAAAAGTTGTTGTATTTATATTGTATTTTATGTTTCTGGCGTTGACTTCTAACTCCGTAGCTATTCGGGCTGGTAGAACAACTCACTATATTGAAGCCTAGGTTGCCCGGAACGTAGAAATGACCATAACCTTCACGCTGGCTGCAATTACTCCTGTTATACGATTGAAAATCTGTTGTATCTTTATTGTATTTTATGCTTCGGGCGTTGACTTCTAAGGCCCTAACTATTCGTTCAGGAGGAGCAACGCCCTAGAGTTGAGCCTAGGTTGCACGGAAGGTAGAAGTGACCATTAGTTTCACCCTGCTTGGAATTATTCCCGTTATACGATGAAAAACTGTTGTATTTTTATTGTATTGTATGCTTCTGGCGTTGACTTCTAAGTCCGTAGGTATTCGATCTGGTGGAGCAACGCCCTAGAGTGAAGCCTAGGTTGCCCAGAACGTAGAAATGACCATTACCTTCACACTGGTTGCAATTATTCCTGTTATACGATGGACAAACTGTTGTATTTATATTGTATTTTATGCTTCTTGCGTTGACTTCTAAGGCCCTAACAATTCGATCTGGTGGAGCAACGCCATAGAGTGATGCCTAGGTTGCTCGGAACGTAGAAATGACCATCCATTTCACACTGGTTGCAATTACTCCTGTTATACGATGGAAAAACTGTGTATCTTTATTGTATTTTATGCTTCGAGCTTCGACTTCTAAGTCCCTAACTATTCGATCTGTTGGAGCAACGCACTAGAGTGACGCCTAGGTAGCCCGGAACGTAGAAGTGGCCATAACTTTCACACTGGTTGCAATTATTCGTTCTATACGGTGGAAAAACTGTTGTATTTGTTTTGTATTTTATATTTCTGGCGTTGACTTCCAAGGCCCTAACAATTCGATCTGGTGGAACAACGCAATAGAGTGAAGCCTAGGTTGCTCGGGACGTAGAAATGACCATCCCTTTCATACTGGTTGGAATTATTCAAGTTATGCGATGGAAAAACTGTTGCATCTTTATTGTATTTTATGCTTCGTGCGTTGACTTCTAAGGCCCTAACCATTCGATCTGGAGGAGCAACGCCCTAGAGTTGAGCCTAGGTTGCACGGAAGGTAGGAGTGACCATTACTTTCACGCTGCTTGGAATTATTCCCGTTATACGATGAAAAACTGTTGTATTTTTATTTTATTGTATGCTTCTTGCGTTTACTTCTAAGTCCCTAGGTATACGATCTGGTGGAGCAACGCCCTAGAGTGAAGCCTAGGTTGCCCGGAACGTAGAAATGACCATTACCTTCACACAGATTGCAATTATTCCTGTTATACGATGGACAAACTGTTGTATTTGTTTTGTATTTTATATTTCTGGCGTTGTCTTCTAAGGCCCTAACTATTTGATCTGGTGGAGCACCGCCCCGGAGTGTAGCCTAGGTTGCCCGGAGCGTAGAAAAGACCATTACCTTCACACTGGTTGCAATTATTCGTTTTATACGATGGTAAAACTGTTGTATTTATTTTGTATTTTATGCTTCTGGCGTTGACTCCTAAGGCCCTAACAATTCGATCTGGTGGAACAACACCATAGAGTGAAGCCTAGGTTGCTCGAAACGTAGAAATGACCATCTCTTCCACACTGGTTGCAGTTATTCCTGTTATACGATGGAAAAACTGTTGCATCTTTATTGTGTTGTGTGCTTCTGGCTTTGACTTCTAAGTCCCTAACTATTCGACCTGTTGGAGCAACGGCCTAGAGTGAAGCCTAGGTTGCCCGGGACGTAGAAATGGCCATTACGTTCACATTGGATTCAATTATTCGTTTTATACGATGGAAAAACTGTTGTATTTATATTGTATTTTATGCTTCTGGCGTTGACTTCTGAAGCCCTAACTATTCGATCTGGTGGAGCAACGCCCTAGAGTCAAGCCGAAGTTGCCCGGAACGTAGAAATGAACGGTACTTTCACACTGTTTGCAATTATTCAGTTTATACGATGGAAAAGCTGTTGTATTTGTTTTGTACTTTATATTTCTGGCGTTGACTTCTAAGGCCCTATCAATTCGATCTAATGGAACAACGCCATAGAGTGAAGCCTAGGTTGCCCGGATCGTAGAAATGGCCATTGCTTTCACACTGGATGCAATTATTCGTTCTATACGATGGAAACACTGTTGTATTTATATTCTATTTTTTGCTTCTGACGTTGGCTTCTAAGGCCGTAGCTATTCGATGTGGTGGAGCAACGCCCTATAGTGAAGCCTAGGTTGCCCGGAACGTAGAAATGACCACAACTTTCACACTGGTTGCAATTATTCGTTTTATACGATGTAAAAACTGTTGTATTTGTCTTGAATTTTATACTTCTGGCGTTGACTTCTAAGACCCTAAAATTCGATCTGGTGGAACAACGCCATAGAGTGAAGCCTAGGTTGCTCGGAACGTAGAAATGACCATCCCTTTCACACTGGTTGCAATTACTCCTGTTATACGATGGAAAAACTGTGTATCTTTATTGTATTTTATGCTTCGTGCTTTGACTTCTAAGGCCCTAGCTATTCGGTCTGGAGGAACAACGACCTAGATTGAAGCCTAGGCTGCCAGGAACGTAGAAGCGACTATCACATTCACACTGGTTGCAATTATTCAAGTTATACGAAGGAAAAACTGTTGTACCTTTATTGTATTTTATGCTTCGTGCGTTGACTTCTAAGGCCCTAACTATTCGATCTGGAAGAGCAACGCCCTAGAGTTGAGCCTAGGTTGCACGGAAGGTAGAAGTGACCATTACTTTCACCCTGCTTGGAATTATTCCCGTTATACGATGAAAAACTGTTGTATTTTTATTGTATTGTATGCTTCTGGCGTTGACTTCTAAGTCCCTAGGTATTCGGTCTGGTGGAGCAACGCCCTAAAGTGAAGCCTAGGTTGCCCGGAACGTAGAAATGACCATTACCTTCACACTGGTTGCAATTATTCCTGTTATACGATGGACAAACTGTTGTATTTATATTGTATTTTATGCTTCTTGCGTTTACTTCTAAGGCCCTAACAATTCGATCTGGTGGAGCAACGCCATAGAGTGATGCCTAGGTTGCTCGGAACGTATAAATGACCATCCATTTCACACTGGTTGCAATTACTCCTGTTATACGATGGAAAAACTGTGTATCTTTATTGTATTTTATGCTTCGAGCTTTGACTTCTAAGGCCCTAACTATTCGATCTGTTGGAGCAACGCACTAGAGTGACGCCTAGGTTGCCCGGAACGTAGAAGCGGCCATAACTTTCACACTGGTTGCAATTATTCGTTCTATACGATGGAAAAACTGTTGTATTTGTTTTGTGTTTTATATGTCTGGCGTTGACTTCAAAGGCCCTAACAGTTCGATATGGAGGCACAACGCCCTAGAGTGAAGCCTAGGTTGCCCGGATCGTAGAAATGGCCATTGCTTTCACACTGGATGCAATTATTCGTTCTATACGATGGAAACACTGTTGTATTTATATTGTATTTTTTGCTTCTGACGTTGGCTTCTAAGGCCGTAGCTATTCGATGTGGTGGAGCAACGCCCTATAGTGAAGCCTAGGTTGCCCGGAACGTAGAAATGACCATTACTTTCACACTGGTTGCAATTATTCGTTTTATACAATGGAAAAACTGTTCTATTTATTTCGTGTTTTATGCCTCGGGCGTTGCCTTATGAGGCCCTAACTATTCGATCTGTCGGAGCAACGCCCTAGAGTGAAGCCTAGGTGGCCCGGACCGTAGAAATGACCATAACCTTCTCACTGGTTGCTATTATTCGTTTTATACGATGGAAAATCTGTTGTATTTATATTGTATTTTATGCTTCGGGCGTTGACTTCTAAGGCCATAACTAGTCGATCTGGTGGAGCAGCGCCCTAGAGTGAAGCCTAGGTTGACCGAAGCGTAAAATGACCATTACCTTCACACTGTTTGCAATTATTCCTGTTATACGGTGGAAAAAGTGTTGTATTTTTATTGTACTTTATGCTTCGGGCGTTGACTTCTAAGGCCCTAACTATTCGATATGGTGGAGCCACATCCTAGGGTGAAGCCTAGGTTGCCCGGAACGTAGAAATGTCCATAACGCTCATACTGGTTGCAATTATTCGTTTTATACAATGGAAAAACTGTTGTATTTATATTGTATTTTATGCTTCTGGCGTTCTCTTCTTAGGCCATAACTACTCGATCTGGTGGACCAACGCCCTAGAGTGAAGCCTAGGTTGTTCGGAACGTAGAAATGACCATAGCTTTCAAACTGGTTGCAATAATTCGTTTTATACAATGGAAAAACTGTTCTATTTATTTTGTACTTTATGCCTCGGGCGTGGCCTTATGAGGCCCTAACTATTCGATCCGGCGGATCAACGCCGTAGAGTGAAGCCTAGGTGGACCGGACCGTAGAAATGACAATAACATTCACTCTGGTTGCTATTATTCGTTTTATACGATGGAAAATCTGTTGTATTTATATTGTATTTTATGCTTCTAGCGTTGACTTCTTAGGCCGTATCTATTCTTCTGGTGGAGGAACGCGCTGGAGCGAAGCCTAGGTTGCAGGGAACGTAGAAATGGCCATTACTTTCACACTGGTTGCAATTATTCCTGTTATACGATGGAAAAACTGTTGTATCTTTATTGCATTTTATGCTCTGGGCGTTGGCTTCTAAGTCCCTAGGTATTCGATCTGGTGCACCAACGCCCTAGAGTGAAGCCTAGGATGCCCAATACGTAGAAATGACAAGTACTTTCACACTGGTTGCAATTATCCGTTTTACACGATGGAAAAGCTGTTGTATCTATATTGTATTTTATGCTTCTGGCGTTGACTTCTTAGGCCCTAACTATTCGATGTGGTGGAGCAACGCCCTAGAGTGTAGCCTAGGTTGACTGGAACGTGGCAATAAACATCACTTTCTCACTGGTTGCAATCACTCCTGTTATACGATGGAAAAGCTGTTGTATCTTTATTGTATTTTATGCTTCTGGCGTTGACTTGTTAGGCTATAACTATTCGATCTGGTGGACCAACGGCCTAGAGTGAAGCCTAGGTTGCACAAAACGTAGAAATGACCATAACTTTCACACTGGTTGCAATTATTCGTTTTATACAATGGAAAATCTGTTGTATTTATATTGTATTTTATGCTTCTAGCGTTGACTTCTTAGGCCCTATCTATTCTTCTGGTGGAGCAACGCCCTCGAGTGAAGCCTATGCTGCCCGAAACGTAGAAATGACCATCACTTTCACACTGGTTGCAATTATTCGTTTTATACGCTGGAAAAACTGTTGAATTTATTTTGTATTTTATGCTTCTGGCGTTGCCTTCATAGGCCCTAACTATTCGATATGGTGGAGCCACGTCCCAGGGTGAAGCCTAGGTGGCGCGGAACGTAGAAATGACCATAACGTTCATACTGGTTGCAATTATTTTTTTATACGATGGAAAAACTGTTGTATTTTTATTGTATTTTATGCGTCTGGAGTTGTTTTCTGAGGCCGCAACTATTCGACCTGGTGGTGCAACATCCTAGAGTGAAGCCTAGGTTGCCCGCAGCGTAGAAATGACCAGCACTTTCACACTGGCTGCAATTATTCCTGGTATACGATGTAGAAACTGTTGCATCTATATTGCATTTTATGCTTCTGGCGATGACTTCTAAGGCCGTAGCAACTCGATGTGGTGGAGCAACGCCCAAGAGTGAAGCCTAGGTTGCCCGGAACGTAGAAATGACCATAACTTTCATACTGGCTGCAATTATTCGTTTTATACAATGGAAAAACTGTTCTATTTATTTAATATTTTATGCTGCTGGCGTTGACTTCTTACGCCCTAACTATTGGATCTGGTGGACTAACGCCTTAGAGCGAAGCCTAGGTTGGCAGGAACGTAGAAATGAACATCGCTTTCACACTGGTTGCAATTATTCCTGTTATACGATGGAAAAACTGTTGTATTTATATTGTATTTTATGCTTCTGGCGTTGTCTTTTAAGGCCCTAACTATTCGATCTAGTGGAGGAACGCCCTCGGGTGAAACCCAGGTTGCCCGGCCTTAGAAGTCAACGCGCGAAACATAAAACACAAAATAAATAGAACAGTTTTTCCGTTATATAAATCGAATAATTGCTACCAGTGTGAAAGTTATGGTAATTTCTACGTTCCGGGTAACCTTGGCTTCACTCTAGGGCGTTGCTCCGCCAGATCGAACAGTTAGTGCCTTAGAAGTCAACGCCAGAAGCATACAATACAATATAAATACAACAGTTTTTCCATCGTATAAAACGAATAATTGCAACCAGTATGAAAGTTATGGACATTTCTACTTTCCTGGCAACCTAGGCTTCACCCTAGGGCGATGCTCCACCAGATCGAATAGTTAGGTCCTTAGAAGTCAACGCGCGAAACATAAAACACAAAATAAATAGAACAGTTTTTCCATTGTATAAATTGTATAATTGCTACAACTGTGAAAGTTATGGTCATCTCTACGTTCCAGGAAACCTAGGCTTCACCCTAGGGCGATGTTCCACCAGATCGAATAGTTAGGGCCAAAGAAGTGAGCGCAAGAATCATAAAATACAATATAAAAACAACAGCTTTTCCATCGTATAAGGCGTATAATTGCAACGAGTATGAAAGTTATGGTCATTTCTACTTTCCGGGCAACCTAGGCTTCACCCTAGCGCGTTGTTCCAACAGATTGGACAGTTAGGGCCTTGGAAGTCAACGCCCGAAGCATAAAATGCAACAAAAATGCAACAGTTTTTCGATCATATAACAGGGATAGTTGCAACCAGTTTGAAAGTGATGGTCATTTCTACGTTCCGGGCACCCTAGGCTTCACTCTAGGGCGTTGCTCCACCAGATCGAATGGTTAGTGCCTTAGAATTCAACGCCACAAGCATAAAATACAATATAAGGACAACAGTTTTTCCATCGTATAACAGGAATAATTGCAACCAGTTTGAAAGTTAAGGTCATTTCTACTTTCCGGGCAACCTAGGCTTCACCCTAGTGCGTAGCTCCACCAGATCGAATAGTTAGTGCCTTAGAAGGCAACCTCAGAAGCATAAAATACAATATAAAAACAACAGCTTTTCCATCGTATAAAACGTATAATTGCAACGAGTATGAAAGTTATGGTCATTTCTACTTTCCGGGCAACCTAGGCTTCACCCTAGGGCGTTGCTCCACCAGATCGAATGGTTAGTGCCTTAGAATTCAACGCCACAAGCATAAAATACAATATAAGTACAACAGTTTTTCCATCGTATAACAGGAATAATTGCAACCAGTTTGAAAGTTAAGGTCATTTCTACTTTCCGGGCAACCTAGGCTTCACCCTAGTGCGTAGCTCCACCAGATCGAATAGTTAGTGCCTTAGAAGTCAACCTCAGAAGCATAAAATACAGTATAAATACAACAGTTCTTCCATCGTATAAAACGAATAATTGCAACCAGTATGAAAGTCATGCTCATTTCCACGTTCCGGGAAACCAAGGCTTCACTGTAGGGCGTTGCTCCAACAGATCGAATAGTTAGGGCCTCAGAAGTCAACGCCAGAAGCATAAAGTACAATATAAATACAACAGCTTTTCCATCGTATAAAACGAATAATTGCAACCACTATGAAAGTTATGGTCATTTCTACTATCCGGGCAACCTAGGCTTCACCCTAGGGCGTTGCTCTACCAGATCGAATAGTTAGGGCCTTAGAAGTCAACGCCAGAAGCATAAGGTACAATACAAATACAACAGCTTTTACATCGTATAACAGGAACAATAGCAACCAGTGTGAAAGATATGGTCATTTCTACGTTCCGGGCAAGCTAGGCGTCACTATAAGGCGTTGCTAAACCAGATCGAACAGTTAGGGCCCAAGAAGTCAACGCCAGAGGTATAAAATACAATATAAATGCAACAGCTTTTCCATTGTATAAAATGAATAATTGCAAAGAGTGTGAAAGTAATGGTCATTTCTACGTTCCGGGCAACCTAGGCTTCACCCTAGTGCGTTGTTCCACCAGATCGAATAGTTAAGGCCTAAGAAGTGAACGCCAGAAGCATAAAATACAATATAAATACAACAGTTTTTCCATCGTATAAAACGAATAATTGCAACCAGTGTGAAAGTTATGGTCATTTCTACGTTTCGGGCAACATAGGTTTCACTCTAGGGCGTTGCTCCAACAGATCGAATAGTTGGTGCCTTACATGTCAACGTCAGAAGCATAAAATACAATATAAATACAACAGTTTTTCCATCGTATAAAACGAATAATTGCAACCAGTATGAAAGTTATGGACATTTCTACTTTCCGGGCAACCTAGGCTTCACCCTAGGGCGTTGCTCCAACAGATTGAATAGTTAGGGCCTTAGAAGGCAACGCCCGAAGCATAAAATGCAATAAAAATACAACAGTTTTTCCATCGTATAACAGGAATAATTGTAACCAGTTTGAAAGTGATGGTCATTTCTACGTTCCGGGCAACCTAGGCTTCACTCTAGGGCGTTGCTCCACCAGATCGAATACTTAGTGCCTTAGAAGTCAACGCCAGAAGCATAAAATACAATATAAATACAACAGTTTTTCCATCGTATAACAGGAATAATTACAACCAGTCTGAAAGTTATGGTCATTTCTACTTGCCGGGCAGCCTACGCTTCACCCTAGGGCGTTGTTCTACCCAATCGAATAGTTAGGGCCTAAGAAGTGAACGCCAGAAGCATAAAATACAATATAAATACAACAGTTTTTCCATCGTATAACAGGAATAATTGTAACCAGTTTGAAAGTGATGGTCATTTCTACGTTCCGGGCAACCTAGGCTTCACTCTAGGGCGTTGCTCCACCAGATCGAATAGTTAGGGCCTAAGATGTCAACACCAGGAGCATAAAATACTATATAAATGCAACAGCTTTTCCATCGTATAAAATGAATAGTTGCAAAGAGTGTGAAAGTAATGGTCATTTCTACGTTCCGTCTAACCTAGGCTTCACTCTAGGGTGTTGCTCCACCATATCGAATACTTAGTGCCTTAGAAGTCAACGCCAGGAGCATAAAATGCAATATAAATAGAACAGTTTTTCCATCGTATAACAGGAATAATTGCAACCAGTTTGAAAGTTATGGTCATTTCTACTTGCCGGGCAACCTAGGCTTCACTCTAGGGCGTAGCTCCACCAGATCGAATAGTTAGTGCCTTAGAAGTCAACGTCAGAAGCATAAAATACAGTATAAATACAACAGTTCTTCCATCGTATAAAACGAATAATTGCAACCAGTATGAAAGTTATGGACATTTCTACTTCCCAGGCAACCTAGGCTTCACCCTAGGGCGTTGTTCCACCAGATCGAATAGTTAAGGACTAAGAAGTGAACGCCAGAAGCATAAAATACAATATAAATGCAACAGTTTTTCCATCGTATAAAACGAATAATTGCAACCAGTGTGAAAGTTATGGTCATTTATACGTTCCGGGCAACATAGGCTTCACTCTAGGGTGTTGCTCCAACAGATCGAATAGTTGGTGCCTTACAAGTCAACGTCAGAAGCATAAAATACAATATAAATACAACAGTTTTTTCATCGTATAAAACGAATAATTGCAACCAGTTTGAAGGTTATGGTCATTTCTACTTGCCGGGCAGCCTAGGCTTCACCCTAGGGCGTTGTTCTACCCGATCGAATAGTTAGGGCCTAAGAAGTGAACGCCAGAAGCATAAAATACAATATAAATACAACAGTTTTTCCATCGTATAAAACGAATAATTGCAACCAGAGTGAAAGTTATGGTCATTTCTACGTTCCGATCAACCTAGGCTTCACCCTAGGATGTGGCTCCACCATATCGAATAGTTAGGGGCTTAGAAGTCAACACCCGAAGCATAAAATACAATAAAAATACAACAGTTTTTCCACCGTATAACAGGAATAATTGCAAACAGTGCGAAGGTAATGGTCATTTCTACGTTCCGTGCAACCTAGGCTTCACCCTAGGGCGTTGGTCCACCAGATCGAATAGTTGGTGCCTTAGAAGTCAACGTCAGAAGCATAAAATGCAATATAAATACAACAGTTTTTCCATCGTATAAAACGAATAATTGCAACCAGTATGAAAGTCATGGTCATTTCTACGTTCCGGGAAACCAAGGCTTCACTCTAGGGCGTTGCTCCAACAGATCGAATAGTTAGGGCCTCAGAAGTCAACGCCAGAAGCATAAAATACGATATAAATACAACAATTTTTCCATCGTATAAATCGAATAATTGCAACCACTATGAAAGTTATGGTCATTTCTACTTTCCGGGCAACATAGGCTTCACCCTAGCGCGTTGCTCCAACAGATTGAATAGTTAGGGCCTTAGAAGTCAACGCCTGAAGCATAAAATGCAATACAAATACAAGAGTTTTTCCATCGTATAACTGGAATAATTGTAACCAGCTTGAAAGTGATGGTCATTTCGACGTTACGGGCAACCTAGGCTCCACTCTAGAGCGTTGCTCCACCAGATCGAATAGTTAGGGCCTAAGAAGTCAACACCAGGAGCACAAAATACAATATAAATACAACAGGTTTTCCATCCTATAATATGAATAATTGCAACCTGTGTGAAAGTGATGGTCATTTCTATGTTCCGGGCAACCTAGACTTCACTCTAGGGCGTTGTTCCACCTGATCGAATAGTTAGGGCCTAAGAAGTCAGCGCCAGAAGCATAAAATACAATATAAATATAACGGTTTTTCCATCGAATAAAACGAATAATAGCCACCAGTGTGAAGGTTATGGTCATTTCTATGTTCCGGGCAACCTAAGCTTCACTCTAGGGCGTTGCACGACCAGATGGAACAGTTAGTGCCTTAGAAGTCAACGCCAGAAGCATAAAATACAATATAAATACAACAGTTTTTCCATCGTATAAAACGAATAATTGCAACCAGTATGAAAGTCATGGTCATTTCTACGTTCCGGGAAACCAAGGCTTCACTCTAGGGCGTTGCTCCAACAGATCGAATAGTTAGGGCCTCAGAAGTCAACGCCAGAAGCATAAAATACGATATAAATACAACAATTTTTCCATCGTATAAATCGAATAATTGCAACCACTATGAAAGTTATGGTCATTTCTACTATCCGGGCAACCTAGGCCTCACCCTAGGGCGTTGCTCCACCAGATCGAATAGTTAGGGCCTTAGAAGTCAACGCCAGAAGCATAAGGTACAATATAAATACAACAGCTTTTCCATCGTATAACAGGAACAATAGCAACCAGTGTGAAAGATATGGTCATTTCTACGTTCCGGGCAACCTAGGCGTCACTCTAAGGAGTTGCTCCACCAGATCGAATAGTTAGGGCCTAAGAAGTCAACGCCAGAAGCATAAAATACAATATAAATGCAACAGCTTTTCCATCGTATAAAATGAATAATTGCAAAGAATGTGAAAGTAATGGTCATTTCTACGTTCCGCGCAACCTAGGTTTCACTCTAGGGCGTTGCTCCACCAGATCGAATAGTTAGTGCATTAGAAGTCAACGTCAGGAGCATAAAATACTGTATAAATACAACAATTTTTCCATCGTATAAATCGAATAATTGCAACCACTATGAAAGTTATGGTCATTTCTACTATCCGGGCAACCTAGGCCTCACCCTAGGGTGTTGCTCCACCAGATCGAATAGTTAGGGCCTTAGAAGTCAACGCCAGAAGCATAAGGTACAATATAAATACAACAGCTTTTCCATCGTATAACAGGAACAATAGCAACCAGTGTGAAAGATATGGTCATTTCTACGTTCCGGGCAACCTAGGCGTCACTCTAAGGAGTTGCTCCACCAGATCGAATAGTTAGGGCCTAAGAAGTCAACGCCAGAAGCATAAAATACAATATAAATGCAACAGCTTTTCCATCGTATAAAATGAATAATTGCAAAGAGTGTGAAAGTAATGGTCATTACTACGTTCCGCGCAACCTAGGTTTCACTCTAGGGCGTTGCTCCACCAGATCGAATAGTTAGTGCATTAGAAGTCAACGTCAGAAGCATAAAATACAGTATAAATACAACAGTTTTTCCATCGTATAACAGGAATAATTGCAACCAGTTTGAAAGTTATGGTCATTTCTACTTTCCGGGCAACCTAGGTTTCACTCTAGGGCGTTGCTCCACCAGATCGAATAGTTAGTGTGTTAGAAGTCAACGTCAGAAGCATAAAATACAGTATAAATGCAACATTTTTTCCATCGTATAAAACGAATAATTGCAACCAGTATGAAAGTTATGGACATTTCTACTTTCCGGGCAACCTAGGCTTCACCCGAGGGCGATGCTGCACCAGATCGAATAGTTAGGGCCTTAGAAGTCAACGCGCGGAACATAAAACACAAAATAAATAGAACCGTTTTTCCATTGTATAAATCGAATAATTGCTCCCAGTGTGAAAGTTATGGTCATTTCTACGTTCCGGGCAACCTAGGCTTCACCCTAGTGCGTTGTTCCACCAGATCGAATAGTTAAGGCCTAAGAAGTGAACGCCAGAAGCATAAAACACAATATAAATATAACAGTTCTTCCATCGTATAAAACGAATAATTGCCACCAGTGTAAAAGTTATGGTCATTTCTACGTTCCGGGCAACATAGGCTTCACCCTAGGGCGTTGTTCCACCAGGTCGAGTAGTTAGGGCCTAAGAAGTGAACGCCAGAAGCATAAAATACAATATAAATACAACAGCTTTTCCATCGTATAAAACGAATAATTGCAACCAGTGTGAAAGTGATGGTCATTTCTACATTCCGAGCAACCTAGGCTTCACTCTAGGACGTTGCTCCAACAGATTCAATAGTTAGGGCCTTAGAAGTCAACGCCCGAAGCATAAAATGCAATAAAAAGACAACAGTTTTTCCATCGTATAACAGGATAAATTGCAACCAGTTTGAAAGTGATGGTCATTTCTACGTTCCGGGCAACCTAGGCTTCACTCTAGGGCGTTGCTCCACTAGATCGAATAGCTAGAGCCTTAGAAGTCAACGCCAGAGGCATAAAATACAATATAAATAGAACAGTTTTTCCATTGTATAAAACGAATAATTGCAGCCAGTGTGAAAGTTATGGTCATTTCTACTTTCCGGGCAACCTAGGCTTCACTCTAGGGCGTTGCTCCACTAGATCGAATAGTTAGGGCCATAGAAGTCAACGCTAGAAGCATAAAATACGATATAAATACAACAGTTTTCCCATCGTATAAAACGAATAATTGCAACCAGTGTGAAAGTTATGGTCGTTTCTACATTCCGAACAACCTAGGCTTCACTCTAGGGCGTAGCTCCGACAGATTGAATAGTTAGGGCCTTAGAAGTTAACGCCCGAAGCAAAGAATGCAATAAAAATACAACAGTTTCTCCATCGTATAACAGGATTAATTGCAACCAGTTTGAAAGTGATGGTCATTTCTACGTTCCGGGCAACCTAGGCTTCACTCTAGGGCGTTGCTCCACTAGATCGAATAGCTAGGGCCATAGAAGTCAACGCCAGAAGCATAAAATACGATATAAATACAACAGCTTTTCCATCGTATAAAAGGAATAATTGCAACCAGTGTGAAAGTTATGGCTATTTCTACATTCCGAGCAACCTAGGCTTCACTCTAGGGCGTTGCTCCACCAGATCGAATAGTTAGGTCCTTAGAAGTCAACGCCACAAGCATAAAATACGATATAAATACAACAGATTTTGCATCGTATAAAAGGAATAATTGCAAACAGTGTGAAAGTAATTATCATTTCTACGTTCCGGGCAACCTAGGCTTCACTCTAGGGCGTTGCTTCACCAGATCAAACAGTTAGGGCCTTAGAAGTCAACGCCCGAAGCATAAAATACAAAATAAATAGAACAGTTTTTCCATTGTATAAAACGAATAATTGCTACCAGTGTAAAAGTTATGGTCATTTTTACGTTCCGGGCAACCTAGGCTTCACCCTAGGGCATTGTTTCATCAGATCGAATAGTTAGGCCTTAAGAAGTGAACGCTGAAGCCTAAAATACAATATAAATACAACAGTTTTTTCATCGTAGAAAACGAATAATTGCAACCAGTGTGAAAGTTATGGTCATTTCTATATTCCGAGCAACCTAGGCTTCACTCTAGGGCGGTGCTCCACCATATCGAATAGCTACGGCCTTAGAAGCCTACGCCTGATGCATAAAATACAATAAAAATACAACGGTCTTTTCATCGTATAACAGGAATAATTGCAACAAGCGTGAAAGTAATGATCATTTCGGCGTTTCGGGCATCCTAGACTTAACTCTGAGGCATTGCTCCACCAGATCGAATAGTTAGGACCTAAGAAGTCAACGCCAGAAGCATAAAATACAATATAAATACAACAGCTTTTCCATCGTAAAAAACGAATAATTGCAACCAGTGTGAAAGTTATGGTTATTTCTACATTCTGAGCAACCTAGGGTTTACTCTAGGGCGTTGCTCCACCAGATCGAATAGTTAGGTCCTTAGAAGTCAACGCCAGAAGCATAAAATACGATATAAATACAACAGCTTTTGCATCGTATAAAAGGAATAATTGCAAACAGTGTGAAAGTAATTGTCATTTCTACGTTCCGGGCCACCTAGGCTTCACTCTATGGCGTTGCTTCACCAGATCAAACTGTTAGGGCCTAAGAAGTAAACGCCAGAAGCATTAAATACAATATAAGTACAACAGTTTTTCCATCGTATAAAACGAATAATTGCAACCAGTGTGAAAGCTATGGTCATTTCTACATTCCGAGCAACCTAGGCTTCACTCTAGGGCGTTGCTCCAACAGATTGAATAGTCAGGGCCTTAGAAGTCAACGCCCGAAGCATAAAATGCAATAAAAATACAACAGTTTTTCCATCGTATAACAGGATTAATTGCAACCAGTTTGAAAGTGATGGTCATTTCTACGTTCCGGGCAACCTAGGCTACACTCTAGGGCGTTGCTCCACTAGATCGAATTGCTAGGGCCTTAGAAGTCAACGCCAGAGGCATAAAATACAATATAAATACAACAGCTTTCCCATCGTAAAGAACGAATAATTGCAACCAGTGTGAAAGTTATGGTTATTTCTACATTCCGAGCAACCTAGGCTTCACTCTAGGGCGTTGCTCCAGCAGATCGAATAGTTATGTCCTTAGAAGTCAACGCCAGAAGCATAAAATACGATATAAATACAACAGCTTTTCCATGGTATGAAAGGAATAATTGCAAACAGTGTGAAAGTAATGGTCATTTCTACGTTCCGGGCAACCTAGGCTTCACTCTACGGCGTTGCTTCACCAGATCAAACAGTTAGGGCCTTAGAAGTCAACGCCCGAAGCATAAAATACAAAATAAATAGAACAGTTTTTCCATTGTATAAAACGAATAATTGCTACCAGTGTAAAAGTTATGGTCATTTTTACGTTCCGGGCAACCTAGGCTTCACCCTAGGGCATTGTATCATCAGATCGAATAGTTAGGCCTTAAGAAGTGAACGCTGAAGCCTAAAATACAATATAAATACAACAGTTTTTCCATCGTAGAAAACGAATAATTGCAACCAGTGTGAAAGTTATGGTCATTTCTATATTCCGAGCAACCTAGGCTTCACTCTAGGGCGGTGCTCCACCATATCGAATAGCTACGGCCTTAGAAGCCTACGCCTGATGCATAAAATACAATAAAAATACAACGGTCTTTTCATCGTATAACAGGAATAATTGCAACAAGCGTGAAAGTAATGATCATTTCGGCGTTTCGGGCATCCTAGACTTAACTCTGAGGCATTGCTCCACCAGATCGAATAGTTAGGACCTAAGAAGTCAACGCCAGAAGCATAAAATACGATATAAATACAACAGCTTTTCCATGGTATGAAAGGAATAATTGCAAACAGTGTGAAAGTAATGGTCATTTCTACGTTCCGGGCAACCTAGGCTTCACTCTACGGCGTTGTTCCACCCGATCGAATAGTTAGGGCCTAAGAAGTCAACACCAGAAGAATAGAATACAAAATAAATAGAACAGTTTTTCCATTGTATAAAACGAATAATTGCTACCAGTGTAAAAGTTATGGTCATTTCTACGTTCCGGGCAACCTAGGCTTCACTCTAGGGCGTAGCTGCGACAGATTGAATAGTTAGGGCCTTAGAAGTCAACGCCCGAAGCAAAGAATGCAATAAAAATACAACAGTTTTTCCATCGTATAACAGGATTAATTGCAACCAGTTTGAAAGTGATGGTCATTTCTACGTTGCGGGCAGCCTAGGCTTCACTCTAGGGCGTTGCTCCACTAGATCGAATAGCTAGGGCCATAGAAGTCAACGCCAGAAGCATAAAATACGATATAAATACAACAGCTTTTCCATCGTATAAAAGGAATAATTGCAAACAGTGTGAAAGTAATGGTCATTTCTACGTTTCGGGCAACCTAGGCTTCACTCTAGGGCGTTGCTCCACCAGATTAAACAGTTAGGGCCATAGAAGTCAACGCCCGAAGCATAAAATACAAAATAAATAGAACAGTTTTTCCATTGTATAAAACGAATAATTGCTACCAGTGTAAAAGTTATGGTCATTTCTACGTTCCGGGCAGCCTAGGCTTCACCCTAGGGCGTTGTTCCACCAGATCGAATAGTTAGGGCCTAAGAAGTGAACGCCAGAAGCATAAAATACAATATAAATACAACAGTCTTTCCATCGTATAAAACGAATAATTGCAACCAGTGTGAAAGCTATGGTCATTTCTACATTCCGAGCAACCTAGGCTTCACTCTAGGGCGTTGCTCCAACAGATTGAATAGTCAGGGCTTTATAAGTCAACGCCCGAAGCATAAAATGCAATAAAAGTACAACAGTTTTTCCACCGTATAACAGGATTAATTGCAACCAGTTTGAAAGTGATGGTCATTTCTACGTTCCGGGCAACCTAGGCTTCACTCTAGGGCGTTGCTCCACTAGATCGAATAGCTAGGGCCTTAGAAGTCAACGCCAGAGTCATAAAATACAATATAAATCCAACAGCTTTTCCATCGTAAAAAACGAATAATTGCAACCCGTGTGAAAGTTATGGTTATTTCTACATTCCGAGCAACCTAGGCTTCACTCTAGGGCGTTGCTCCACCAGATCGGATAGTTAGGTCCTTAGAAGTCAACGCCACAAGCATAAAATACGATATAAATACAACAGATTTTGCATCGTATAAAAGGAATAATTGCAAACAGTGTGAAAGTAATTGTCATTTCTACGTTCCGGGCAACCTAGGCTTCACTCTAGGGCGTTGCTTCACCAGATCAAACAGTTAGGGCCTTAGAAGTGAACGCCAGAAGCATTAAATACAATATAAATACAACAGTTTTTCCATCGTATAAAACGAATAATTGTTACCAGTGTAAAAGTTATGGTCATTTCTACGTTCCGGGCAGCCTAGGCTTCACCATAGGGCGTTGTTCCACTTGATCGAATTGCTAGGGCCTTAGAAGTCAACGCCAGAGGCATAAAATACAATATAAATACAACAGCTCTTCCATCGTAAAGAACGAATAATTGCAACCAGTGTGAAAGTTATGGTTATTTCTACATTCCGAGCAACCTAGACTTCACTCTAGGGCGTTGCTCCAGCAGATCGAATAGTTAGGTCCTTAGAAGTCAACGCCAGAAGCATAAAATACGATATAAATACAACAGCTTTTCCATGGTATGAAAGGAATAATTGCAAACAGTGTGAAAGTAATGGTCATTTCTACGTTCCGGGCAACCTAGGCTTCACTCTACGGCGTTGTTCCACCGGTTCGAATAGTTAGGGCCTAAGAAGTCAACACCAGAAGAATAGAATACAAAATAAATAGAACAGTTTTTCCATTGTATAAAACGAATAATTGCTACCAGTGTAAAAGTTATGGTCATTTCTACGTTCCGGGCAACCTAGGCTTCACTCTAGGGCGTAGCTGCGACAGATTGAATAGTTAGGGCCTTAGAAGTCAACGCCCGAAGCAAAGAATGCAATAAAAATACAACAGTTTTTCCATCGTATAACAGGATTAATTGCAACCAGTTTGAAAGTGATGGTCATTTCTACGTTGCGGGCAGCCTAGGCTTCACTCTAGGGCGTTGCTCCACTAGATCGAATAGCTAGGGCCATAGAAGTCAACGCCAGAAGCATAAAATACGATATAAATACAACAGCTTTTCCATCGTATAAAAGGAATAATTGCAAACAGTGTGAAAGTAATGGTCATTTCTACGTTTCGGGCAACCTAGGCTTCACTCTAGGGCGTTGCTCCACCCGATCGAATAGTTAGGGCCTAAGAAGTCAACACCAGAAGAATAGAATACAAAATAAATAGAACAGTTTTTCCATTGTATAAAACGAATAATTGCTACCAGTGTAAAAGTTATGGTCATTTCTACGTTCCGGGCAACCTAGGCTTCACTCTAGGGCGTAGCTGCGACAGATTGAATAGTTAGGGCCTTAGAAGTCAACGCCCGAAGCAAAGAATGCAATAAAAATACAACAGTTTTTCCATCGTATAACAGGATTAATTGCAACCAGTTTGAAAGTGATGGTCATTTCTACGTTGCGGGCAGCCTAGGCTTCACTCTAGGGCGTTGCTCCACTAGATCGAATAGCTAGGGCCATAGAAGTCAACGCCAGAAGCATAAAATACGATATAAATACAACAGCTTTTCCATGGTATGAAAGGAATAATTGCAAACAGTGTGAAAGTAATGGTCATTTCTACGTTCCGGGCAACCTAGGCTTCACTCTACGGCGTTGTTCCACCCGATCGAATAGTTAGGGCCTAAGAAGTCAACACCAGAAGAATAGAATACAAAATAAATAGAACAGTTTTTCCATTGTATAAAACGAATAATTGCTACCAGTGTAAAAGTTATGGTCATTTCTACGTTCCGGGCAACCTAGGCTTCACTCTAGGGCGTAGCTGCGACAGATTGAATAGTTAGGGCCTTAGAAGTCAACGCCCGAAGCAAAGAATGCAATAAAAATACAACAGTTTTTCCATCGTATAACAGGATTAATTGCAACCAGTTTGAAAGTGATGGTCATTTCTACGTTGCGGGCAGCCTAGGCTTCACTCTAGGGCGTTGCTCCACTAGATCGAATAGCTAGGGCCATAGAAGTCAACGCCAGAAGCATAAAATACGATATAAATACAACAGCTTTTCCATCGTATAAAAGGAATAATTGCAAACAGTGTGAAAGTAATGGTCATTTCTACGTTTCGGGCAACCTAGGCTTCACTCTAGGGCGTTGCTCCACCAGATTAAACAGTTAGGGCCATAGAAGTCAACGCCCGAAGCATAAAATACAAAATAAATAGAACAGTTTTTCCATTGTATAAAACGAATAATTGCTACCAGTGTAAAAGTTATGGTCATTTCTACGTTGCGGGCAGCCTAGGCTTCACCCTAGGGCGTTGTTCCACCAGATCGAATAGTTAGGGCCTAAGAAGAGAACGCCAGAAGCATAAAATACAATATAAATACAACAGTCTTTCCATCGTATAAAACGAATAATTGCAACCAGTGTGAAAGCTATGGTCATTTCTACATTCCGAGCAACCTAGGCTTCACTCTAGGGCGTTGCTCCAACAGATTGAATAGTCAGGGCTTTATAAGTCAACGCCCGAAGCATAAAATGCAATAAAAGTACAACAGTTTTTCCACCGTATAACAGGATTAATTGCAACCAGTTTGAAAGTGATGGTCATTTCTACGTTCCGGGCAACCTAGGCTTCACTCTAGGGCGTTGCTCCACTAGATCGAATAGCTAGGGCCTTAGAAGTCAACGCCAGAGTCATAAAATACAATATAAATCCAACAGCTTTTCCATCGTAAAAAACGAATAATTGCAACCCGTGTGAAAGTTATGGTTATTTCTACATTCCGAGCAACCTAGGCTTCACTCTAGGGCGTTGCTCCACCAGATCGGATAGTTAGGTCCTTAGAAGTCAACGCCACAAGCATAAAATACGATATAAATACAACAGATTTTGCATCGTATAAAAGGAATAATTGCAAACAGTGTGAAAGTAATTGTCATTTCTACGTTCCGGGCAACCTAGGCTTCACTCTAGGGCGTTGCTTCACCAGATCAAACAGTTAGGGCCTTAGAAGTGAACGCCAGAAGCATTAAATACAATATAAATACAACAGTTTTTCCATCGTATAAAACGAATAATTGTTACCAGTGTAAAAGTTATGGTCATTTCTACGTTCCGGGCAGCCTAGGCTTCACCATAGGGCGTTGTTCCACTTGATCGAATTGCTAGGGCCTTAGAAGTCAACGCCAGAGGCATAAAATACAATATAAATACAACAGCTCTTCCATCGTAAAGAACGAATAATTGCAACCAGTGTGAAAGTTATGGTTATTTCAACATTCCGAGCAACCTAGACTTCACTCTAGGGCGTTGCTCCAGCAGATCGAATAGTTAGGTCCTTAGAAGTCAACGCCAGAAGCATAAAATACAAAATAAATGCAACAGCCTTTACACCGTATAAAACGAATAATTGCAACCTGTGTGAAGGTTATGGTCATATCTACGATCCGGGCAACCTAGGCTTCACTGTAGGGTGTTGCTCCACCAGATCGAAGTGTTAGGGCCTAAGAAGTCAACGCCCGAAGCATAAAATACGATATAAATACAACAGCTTTCCCATCGTATTAAATGAATAATTGCAAACTGTGTGAAAGTAGTGGTCATTTCTGCGTTCCGAGCAACCTAGGCTTCACTCTAGGGCGGTGCTCCACCATATCGAATAGCTACGGCCTTAGAAGCCTAAGCCTGAAGCATAAAATACAATAAAAATACAACAGTCTTTTCATCGCATAACCGGAATAATTGCAACCTGTGTGAAGGTTATGGTCATATCTACGATCCGGGCAACCTAGGCTTCACTGTAGGGTGTTGCTCCACCAGATCGAAGTGTTAGGGCCTAAGAAGTCAACGCCCGAAGCATAAAATACGATATAAATACAACAGCTTTCCCATCGTATTAAATGAATAATTGCAACCAGTGTGAAAGTTATGGTCATTTCTACGTTCCGGGCAACCTAGGCTTCACTCTAGGGCGGTGCTCCACCATATTGAATAGCTACGGCCCTAGAAGCCTAAGCCTGAAGCATAAAATACAATAAAAATACAACAGTCTTTTCATCGTATAACCGGAATAATTGCAACATGCGTGAAAGTAATGATCATTTCGGCGTTTCGGGCATCCAAGACTTAACTCTGAGGCACTGCTCCACCAGATTGAATAGTTAGGGCCTAAGGAGTCATCGCCAGAAGCATAAAATACAATATAAATGCAACAGCTTTGCCACCGTATAAAATGAATAATTGCAACCAGTGTGAAAGCTATGGTCATTTCTATATTCCGAGCAACATAGGCTTCACTCTAGGGTGGTGCTCCGCCATATCGAATAGCTACGGCCTTAGAAGCCTACGCCTGAAGCATTAAATACAATCAAAATACAACGGTCTTTTCATCGTATAACAGGAATAATTGCAACAAGCGCGAAAGTAATTATCATTTCGGCGTTTCGGGCATCCTAGACTTAACTCTGAGGCATTGCTCCACCAGATCGAATAGTTAGGGCCTAAGAAGTGAACGCCAGAAGCATAAAATACAGTATAAATACAACAGTTTTTCCATCGTATAAAACGAATAATTGCAAACAGTGTGAAAGCTATGGTCATTTCCACATTCCGAGCAACCTAGGCTTCACTCTAGGGCGTTGCTGCAACAGATTGAATAGTCAGAGCCTTATAAGTCAACGCCCGAAGCATAAAATGCAATAAAAATACAACAGTTTTTCCATCGTATAACAGGATTAATTGCAACCAGTTTGAAGGTGATGGTCATTTCTACGTTCCGGGCAACCTAGGCTTCACTCTATGGCGTTGCTCCACTAGATCGAATTGCTAGGGCCTTAGAAGTCAACGCCAGAAGCATAAAATACAGTATAAATACAACAGTTTCTCCATCGTATAAAACGAACAATAGCAACCAGTGTGAAAGTTATGATCATTTCTACGTTCCGGCAACCTAGGCTTCACCCCAGGGAGTTGTTCCACCAGATCGAATAGTTAGGGGCTAAGAAGTGAACGCCAGCAGCATAAAATACAATATAAATACAACAGTTCTTCCATCATATAAAACGAATAATTGCAACCAGTATGAAAGCTATGGTCATTTCTACTTTCCGGGCAACCCAGGCTTCACTCTATGTCGTTCTTCCACCACATCGAATGCTACGGCCTCAGAAGTCAACGCCTGAAGCATAAAATACAATAAAAATACAACAGTCTTTCCATCCTATAACAGGAACAACTGCAAACAGTGTGAAAGTACTGGTCATTTCTACGTTCCGGGTAACCTAGGCTTCACTCTACGGCGTTGTTCCACCAGATCGAACAGTTAGGGCCTAAGAAGGCAACGCCAGAAGCATAAAATACAATATAAATATAACAGTTTTTCCATCGTATAAAACGAATATTAGCAACCAGTGTGAAAGTTATGGTTATTTCTACGTTCCGGGCCACCTAGGCTTCACTCCAGGACGTTGTTCCATCAGATCGAATAGTTAGGCCCTAAGAAGTGAACGCCAGCTGCATAAAATACAATATAAATACAACAGTTCTTCCATCATATAAAACGAATAATTGCAACCAGTATGAAAGTTATGGTCATTTCTACGTTCCGGGCAACCTAGGCTTCACTCTATGGCGTTCTTCCACCACATCGAATAGCTACAGCCTCAGAAGTCAACGCCTGAAGCATAAAATACAATAAAAATACAACAGTCTTTCCATCCTATAACAGGAATAATTGCAACACGTGTGAAAGTGATGGTCATTTGTACGTTCCAGGCAACCTAGGCTTCACACTAGGGCGTTGTTCCACCAGATCGAATTGTTAGGGCCTAAGAAGTCAACGCCAGAAGCATAAGATACAATATAAATATAACAGTTTTTCCATCGTATAGAACGAATAATAGCAACCAGTGTGAAAGTTATGATCATTTCTACGTTCCGGCAACCTAGGCTTCACCCCAGGGCGTTGTTCCACCAGATCGAATAGCTAGGGGCTAAGAAGTGAACGCCAGCAGCATAAAATACAATATAAATACAATAGTTCTTCCATCATATAAAACGAATAGTTGCAACCAGTATGAAGGTTATGGTCGTTTCTACGTTCCGGGCGACCTAGGCTTCACTCTATGGCGTTCTTCCACCACATCGAATAGCTACGGCCTTAGAAGCCTACGCCTGAAGCATAAAATACAATAAAAATACAACAGCCTTTTCATCGTATAACAGGAATAATTGCAACAAGCGTGAAAGTAATGACCGTTTCGGCGTTTCGGGCATCCTAGACTTAACTCTGAGGCATTGCTCCACCAGATCGTATAGTTAGGGCCGTAGAAGTCAACGCCCGAACCATAAAATGCAAAAAAAATACAACAGTGTTACCATCATATAACAGGAATAATTGCAACCAGTTTGAAAGTGATGGCCAATTCTACGTTCCGGGCAACTTAGTCTTCACTCTATTGTGTTGCTCAACCAGATCGAAAAGTTACGGCCTAAGAAGTCAACGCCAGAAGCATAAAATACGATATAATTACAACAGCTTTTCCATCGTATAAAACGAACAATTGCAACCAGTGTGAAAGTTACGGTCATTTCTACGTTCCGGGCAACCTAGGCTTCACCCCAGGGCGTTGTTCCACCAGATCGAATAGTTAGGGGCTAAGAAGTGAACGCCAGCAGCATAAAATACAATATAAATACAACAGTTTTTCCATCATACAAAACGAATAATTGCAACCAGTATGAAAGCTAGGGTCATTTCTACTTTACGGGCAACCTAGGCTACACCCTAGGCCGTTGCTCTTACAGATTGAATAGTTAGGGCCTTAGAAGTTAATGCCCGAAGCATAAAATGCAGTAAAAATGCAACAGTTTTTCCATCGTATAAAAGGATTAATTGCAACCAGTTTGAAAGTGATGGTCATTTCTACGTCCTGGGCAACCTAGGCTTCACTCTAGGGCGTTGCTCCACCAGATCGAATAGTTAGGGCCTTAGAAATCAACGCCAGAAGCATAAAATACAATATAAGTACAACAGTTTTTCCATCGTATAAAATGAATAATTGCAATCATTGCGAAAGTAATGGTCATTCCACGTTCCGGGCAACCTAGGCGTCACTCTATGGCGTTCTTCCACCACATCGAATAGCTACGGCCTCAGAAGTCAACGCCTGAAGCATAAAATACAATAAAAATACAACAGTCTTTCCATCCTATAACAGGAATGATTGCAACCAGTTTGAAAGTGATGGTCATTTCTACGTTCCGGGCAACCCAGGATTCACCCTAGGGCCTTGCTCCACCAGATCGAATAGTTAGGGCCTTAGATGTCAACGCCACATGCATAAAATACAATAAAGGTGCAACAGTTTTTCCATCCTATAACAGGAATAATTGCAACCCGTGTGAAAGTGATGGTCCTTTCTACGTTCCAGGCAACCTAGGCTTCATTCTAGGTCGTTGTTCCACCAGATCGAATAGTTAGGGCCTAAGAAGTCAACGCCAGAAGCATAAAGTGCAATATAAATATAACAGTTTTTCCATCGTATGAAACGAATAATAGCAACCAGTGTGAAGTTATGGTCATTTCTACGTTCCGGGCAACCTAGGCTTCACTCGAGGGCGTTGCAACACCAGAACGAATCGTTAGGGCCCTAGAAGTCAGCACCCGAAGCATAAAATACAAAAAAATAGAACAGTTGTTCCATTGTATAAAACGAATAACTGCAACCAGTGTGAAAGTACTGGTCATTTCTACGTTCCGGGTAACCTAGGTATCACTCTAGGGCGTTGCTCCACCAGATGGAATAGCTAGGGCCTTAGAAGTCAACACCCGAAGCATAAAATACGATACAAATGCAACAGCTTTTCCACCGTAGAAAACGGATAATGGCAACCAGTGTGAAAGTTATGGTCATTTCTACGTCCCGAGCAACTCAGGCTTCACTCTAGGGCCTTGCTCCACCAGATCGAATAGTTAGGGCCTTAGATGTCAACGCCACATGCATAAAATACAATAAAGGTGCAACAGTTATTCCATCGTATAACAGGAATAACTGCAACCAGTGTGAAAGTACTGGTCATTTCTACGTTCCGGGTAACCTAGGTTTCACTCTAGGGCGTTGCTCCACCAGATAGAATAGCTAGGGACTTATAATTCAACGCCAGAAGAATAAAATACAATACAAGTACAACAGTTTTTCCATCGTATAAAATGTATGTTTGCAAAAATTGTGAAAGTAATGGACATTTCTACGTTCCGGGCAACCTATGCGACACTCAAGGGCGTTGCTCCACCACATCTAATAGCTACGTCCTTAAAACTCAACGCCAGAAGCATAAAATTCAATATAAATATAACAGCTTTTCCATCGTATAAAACGAATAATAGAAACCAGTGTGAAAGTTATGGTCATTTCTACTTCACGGGCAACCTAGGCTTCACTCTAGGGCGTTGCTCCACCAGATCGAATAGTTAGGGCCTCAGAAGTCAACGCTCGAAGCATAAAATGCAAAATAAATAGAACAGTTGTTCCATTGTATAAAACGAATAACTGCAACCAGTGTGAAGGTACTGGTCATTTCTACGTTCCGGGTAACCTAGGCGTCACTCTAGGGCGTTGCTCCACCATATCTAGTAGCTACGGCCTTAGAAGTCAACGCCTGAAGCACAAAATACAATAAGAATGCAGCAGTTTTTCCATCGTATAGCATGACTAATTGCAACCAGCGCGAAAGTAATGCTCATATCGACATTTCGGGCATCCTAGACTTAACTCTGAGGCGTTGCTCCACCAGATCGAAGAGTTAGGGCCTTAGAAGTCAACGCCAGGAGCATAAACTACAAAATAAATACAACAGTCTTTCCATCGTATAAAACAAATAATTGCAACCTGTGTGATGGTTATGGGCATATCTACGTTCCGGGCAACCTAGGCTTCACTGTAGGGCGTTGCTCCACCAAATCGAATAGTTAGGGCCTTAGAAGTCAACGCCCGAAGCATAAAATACAATATAAGTACAACAGTTTTTCCATCGTATAAAATGAATGATTGCGAACATTGTGAAAGTAATGGTCATTTCTACGTTCCGGTCAACCTAGGCTTGACAATAGGGCGTTGTTCCACCAGAAGGAATAGTTAGGGCCTAAGAAGTCAACGCCAGAAGGATAAAATACGATACAAATACAACAGCTTTTCCATCGTAGAAAACGAATAATTGCAACCAGTGTGAAGGTAATGGTATGTTCTACGTTCCGGGCAACCTAGGCTTCCCTCTAGGGCAGTGCTCCACCAGGTCAAATAGTTAGGGCCTAAGAAGTCAACGCCAGTAGCATAAATTACAATATAAGTACAACAGATTTTCCATCGTATATAATGTATATTTGCAAACAGTGTGGAAGTAATGGTCACTTCTACGTTCCGGGCAACCTAGGCTTCACTCTAGGGTGTTGCTCCACCAGATGGGATTGCTAGGGACTTAGAATTCAATGCCAGAAGCATAAAATTCAATATAAATGTAACAGCTTTTCCATCGTATAAAACGAATAATAGCAGCCAGTGTGAAGTTATGGTCATATCTTCGGTCCGTGCAACCTAGACTTCACTCTAGGCCGTTGCTCTACCCGATCGAATAGTTAGGGCCTTAGAAGTCAACGCCCGAAGCATAAAATACAAAATAAATAGAACAGCTGTTCCATGTATAAAACGAATAATTGTTTCCAGTGTGAAAGTTATGATCATTTCTACGTTCCGGGCAACCTAGGCTTCACCGTAGGACGTTGTTCCACCAGATGGAATAGTTGGGGCCTAAGAAGTCAACGCCAGAAGCATAAAATACGATATAAATACAACAGCTTTCCATCGTATAATACGAGTAATGGCAACCAGTGTGAAAGTTATGGTCATTTCTACGTTCCGGGCAACCTAGGCTTCACTCTAGGCTGTTGCTCCACCAGATAGAATAGATAGGGCCTTAGAAGTCAACGCCCGAAGCATAAAATGCAAAATAAATAGGACAGCTTTTCCATCGTATAAAACGGATAACTGCAACCAGTGTGAAGGTAATGGTATGTTCTACGTTCCGGGCAACCTAGGCTTCACTCTAGGGCAGTGCTCCACCAGATCAAATAATTAGGGCCTAAGAAGTCAACGCCAGTAGCATAAATTACAATATAAGAACAAAAGATTTTCCATCGTATATAATGTATATTTGCAAACAGTGTGGAAGTAATGGTCACTTCTACGTTCCGGGCAACCTAGGCTTCACTCTAGGGTGTTGCCCCACCAGATGGGATTGCTAGGGACTTAGAATTCAATGCCAGAAGAGTAAAATTCAATATAAATATAACAGCTTTTCCATCGTATAAAACGAATAATAGCAACCAGTGTGAAAGTTATGGTCATTTCTACTTCCCGGGCAACCTAGGCTTCACTCTATGACGTTGATCCACCAGATCGAATAGTTAGGGCCTTAGAAGTCAACGCCCGAAGCATAAAATGCAATATAAATAGAACAGTTTTTCCACTGTATAAAACGAATAACTGCAACCAGTGTGAAAGTACTGGTCATTTCTACGTTCCGAGTAACCTAGGCTTCACTCTAGTGCGTTGCTCCAACAGATCGAATAGCTAGGGCCTTAGAAGTCAACGCCCGAAGCATAAAATACAATAAACATGCAACAGTTTTTCCATCATACAACAGGAATAACTGCAACCAGTGTGAAAGTACTGGTCATTTCTACGTTCCGGTCTACCTAGGCTGCACTCTAGGGCGTTGCTCCACCAGATCGACTAGTTGGGGCCTTAGAAGTCAACGCCAGAAGCATAAAATACAATAAAGATGCAACAGTTTTTCCATCGTATAACAGGAATAATTGCAACCAGGGTGAAGGTAATCGTATGTTCTACGTTCCGGGCAACCTATGCGATTGAAAGTGATGGTCATTTCTACGTTCCCGGCAACCTAGGTTTCGCTCTAGGGCGTCGTTCCAATAGGTCGAATAGCTAGGGACTTAGAATTCAACGCCAGAAGGATAAAATACAATATATGTACAACAGTTTTTTCATCGTATAAAATGAATAATTGCAAACATTGTGAAAGTTATGGTCATTTCTACTTTCCGGGCAACCTATGCCCTAGGGCGTTGTTACACCAGATCGAATAGTTAGGGCCTGAGAAGTCAGCGCCAGAAGAATAAAACACAATATATGTACAACAGTTTTTCCATCGTATAAAATGAATAATTGCAGACATTGTGAAAGTAATGGTCATTTCTACGTTCCGGGGATCCTAGGTTTCACTCTAGGGCGTTGCTCCACCAGCTCGAATATTTAGGGCCTAAGAAGTCGACACCAGAAGCATAAAATGCAATAAAAGTACAACAGTTTTTCCATCGTATAACAGGAATGATTCCAACCAGTCTGAAAGTGATGGTCATTTCTACGTTCCCGACAACCTAGGTTTCACTCTAGGGCGTCGCTCCAATAGGTCGAATAGCTAGGGACTTAGAATTCAACGACAGAAGGATAAAATACAATATATGTACAACAGTTTTTCCATCGTATAAAATGAATAATTGCTAACATTGTGATGGTACTGGTCATTTCTACGTTCCGGCAACCTAGGCTTCACTCTAGGGCGTTGCTCCACCAGATCGACTAGTTGGGGCCTTAGAAGTCAACGCCAGAAGCATAAAATACGATATAAATACAACAACTTTTCCATCGTATAAAACGAATAATGGTAACTAGAGTGAAAGTTATGGTCATTTCTACGTTCCGGTCAACCTAGGCTTCACTCTAGGACGTTGCTCCACCAGATCGAATAGTTGGGGCCTATGGAGTCAACGCCAGAAGCATAAAATACAATAAAGGTGCAACAGTTTTTCCATCGTATAACAGGAATAATTGCAACCAGTGTGAAGGTAATGGTATGTTCTACGTTCCGGGCAACCTAGGCTTCACTCTAGGGCGGTGCTCCACCAGATCAGATAGGTAGGGCCTAAGAAGTCAACACCAGAAGCATAAATTACAATATAAGTACAACAGCTTTTCCATCGTATAAAACGAATAATAGCAACCAGTGTGAAAGTTGAGGTCATTTCTACGTTCCGGGCAACCTAGGCTTCACTCTAGGGCGTTGCTCCACCAGATCGAATAGTTTGGGCTTTAGAAGTCAACGCCCGAAGCATAAAATGCAAAATAAATAGAACAGATTTTCCATTGTATAAAACGAATAACTGTAACCAATGTGAAAGTACTGGTCATTTCTACGTTCCGGGTAACCTAGGCTTCACTCTAGGGCGTTGCTCCACCAGATCGACTAGTTGGGGCCTTAGAAGTCAACGCCAGAAGCATAAAATACAATAAAGATGCAACAGTTCTTCCATCGTATAACAGGAATAACTGAAACCAGTCTGAATGTAATGGTCATTTCTACGTTCCGGGCAACCTAGATTTCACTCTAGGGCGTAGCTCCACCAGCTCGAATTGTTAGGGCCTAAGAAGTCAAAGCCAGAAGCTTAAAATACGATATAAATACAACAGCTTTTCCATCGTATAAAACGAATAATTGCATCCAGTGTGAAAGTTATGGTCATTTCTATGTTCCGGGCTACCTAGGCTTCTCTCTAGGGCGTCGCTCCATCAGATCGAATAGCTAGAGCCTTAGAAGTCGACGCCAGAAGGATAAAATACAATATAAGTACAACAGTTTTTCCATCGTATAAAATGAATAATTGCAGTCATTGTGAAAGTAATGGTCATTTCTACGTTCCGGGCAACCTAGGCGTCCCCCTAGGCCGTTGCTCCACCACATCTAATAGCTACGGCCTTAGAAGTCAACGCCAGAAGCATAAAACACAATATAAGTACAACGGCTTTCCCATCGTATAAAACGAATAATTGCAGACAGTGTGAAAGTAATGGTCATTTCTACGTTCCGGGCAACCTAGGCTTCACTCTAGGGCGTTGTTCTACCAGATCGAAATGTTAGGGCCTAAGAAGTCAACGCAAGAAGCATAATATACAATATAAATATAACAGTTTTTCCACCGTATAAAACGAATAATAGCAATCAGTGTGAAGGTTATGGTCATTTCTACGTTCCGGTCTACCTAGGCTGCACTCTAGGGCGTTGCTCCACCAGATCGACTAGTTGGGGCCTTAGAAGTCAACGCCAGAAGCATAAAATACAATAAAGATGCAACAGTTTTTCCATCGTATAACAGGAATAATTGCAACCAGGGTGAAGGTAATCGTATGTTCTACGTTCCGGGCAACCTATGCGTTTGAAAGTGATGGTCATTTCAACGTTTCCGGCAACCTAGGTTTCGCTCTAGGGCGTCGTTCCAATAGGTCGAATAGCTAGGGACTTAGAATTCAACGCCAGAAGGATAAAATACAAAATAAATACAACAGCCTTTACACCGTATAAAACCAATAATTGCAACCTGTGTGAAGGTTATGGTCATATCTACGTTCCGGGCAACCTAGGCTTCACTGTCGGGCGTTGCTCCACCAGATCGAAATGTTAGGGACTTAGAATTCAACGCCAGAAGGATAAAATACAATATAAGTACAACAGTTTTTCCATCGTATAAAATGAATAATTGCAGACATTGTGAAAGTTATGGTCATTTCTACTTTCCGGGCAACCTATGCTTTACCCTAGGGCGTTGTTACACCAGATCGAATAGTTAGGGCCTGAGAAGTCAGCGCCAGAAGAATAAAACACAATATATGTACAACAGTTTTTCCATCGTATTAAATGAATAATTGCTAACATTGTGAAGGTACTGGTCATTTCTACGTTCCGGCAACCTAGGCTTCACTCTAGGGCGTTGCTCCACCAGATCGACTAGTTGGGGCCTTAGAAGTCAACGCCAGAAGCATAAAATACAATAAAGATGCAACAGTTTTTCCATCGTATAACAGGAATAATTGCAACCAGGCTGAAGGTAATCGTATGTTCTACGTTCCGGGCAACCTATGCGACACTCTAGGGCGATGCTCCACCACATCTAATAGCTGCGGCCTTAAAAGTCAACGCCAGAAGCATAAAATACGATATAAATACAACAACTTTTCCATCGTATGAAACGAATAATGGTAACCAGTGTGAAAGCTATGGTCATTTCTACGTTCCGGGCAACCTAGATTTCACTCTAGGGCGTTGTTCCACCAGATCGAACAGTTAGGGCCTAAGAAGTCAACGCCAGAAGTATAAAATACAATGTGAATATAACAGTTTTTCCATCGTATAAATCGAATGATAGCAACCAGTGTGAAAGTTATGGTCATTTCTACGTTCCGGGCAACCTAGGCTTCACTCTAGGGCGTTGCTCCACCAGATCGAATAGTTAGGGCCTAAGAAGTCAGCGCCAGAAGCATAAAATACAATATAAATATAACAGTTTTTCCATAGTATAAAACGAATAATAGCAACCAGTGTGAAAGTTATGGTCTATTCTTCGTTCCGGGCAACCTAGGCTTCCCTGTATGGCGTTCTTCCACCACATCGAATAGCTACGGCCTTAGAAGTCAACTCCCGAAGCGTTAAATACAATATAAATACAACAGATTTTCCATCATATAAAACGAATGATAGCAACCAGTGTGAATGTTATGGTCATTTCTACATTTCGAGCAACCTAGGCTTCACTCTAGGGCGTTGCTCCACCTGATCGAATAGTTAGGGCCTTAGAAGTCAACGCCTAAAGTATAAAACACAATAGGAATACAACAGTCTTTCCATCCTATAACAGGAATAATTGCAACCCGTGTGAATTTATGGTCATTTCTACGTTCCGGGCAACCTAGGCTTCACTCTAGGGCGTTGCTCCACCAGATCAAACAGTTAGGGCCTTAGAAGTCGACGCCCGAAGCATTAAATGCAAAATAAATACAACAGTTTTTCAATTGTATAAAACGAATAATTGCTATCAGTGTAAAAGTTATGGTCATTTCTACGTTCCGGGCAACCTAGGCTTCACCCTAGGGCGTTGTTCCACCAGATCGAATAGTTAGGGCCTAAGAAGTCAACGCCAGAAGCATAAAATACGATATAAATACAACAGCTTTTCCATCGTATAAAAGGAATAATTGCAAACAGTGTGAAAGTAATGGTTATTCGTACGTTCCGGGCAACCTAGGCTTCACTCTACGGCGTTGTTCAACCAGATCGAATAGTTAGGACCTAAGAAATCAACACCAGAAGAATAAAATACCAATTAAGTACAACAGCCTTTACAACGTATAAAACGAAAGATAGCAACCAGTGTGAAAGTTATGGTCATTTCTACGTTCCGGGCAACGCAGGTTTCAATCTAGGGCGTTGCTCCACCAGATCGAATAGATAGGGCCTCAGAAGTCAACGCCCGTAGCATAAAATACAAAATAAATAAAACAGTTTTTCCATCGTATAAAACGAATAATTGCTACCAGTGTGAAAGTTATGGTCATTTCTACGTTCCGCGCAACCTGGGCTTTACCCTAGGGCGTTGTTCCACCAGATGGAATAGCTTGGGACTTAGAATTCAACGCCATAAGAATAAAATACAATATAAGTACAACAGTTTTTCCATCGTATAAAATGAATAATTGCAACCAGTGTGAAAGTTATGGACATTTCTACATTCGGGCCAACCTAGGCTTCACCCTAGGGCGTTGCGCCACCAGATCGAATAGTTAGGGCCTTAGAAGTCAACGCCAGAAGCATAAAATACAATAAAGATGCATCAGTTTTTCCATTGTTTTACAGGAATAACTGCAACCAGTGTGAATGTACTGGTCATTTCTACGTTCCGGATAACCTGGGCTTTACCCTAGGGCGTTGTTCCACCAGATGGAATAGCTTGGGACTTAGAATTCAACGCCATAAGAATAAAATACAATATAAGTACAACAGTTTTTCCATCGTATAAAATGAATAATTGCAACCAGTGTGAAAGTTATGGACATTTCTACATTCGGGCCAACCTAGGCTTCACTCTAGGGCGTTGATCCACCAGATCGGACAGTTAGCGCCTAAGAAGTAAACGCCAGAAGCATAAAATACGATATAAATACAACAGCTTTTACATCGTATAAAACGAATAATTGCAACCAGTGTGAGAGTTCTGGTCATTTGCACGTTCCGGGCAACCTAGGCTTCACTCCAGGGTGTTGCGCCACCAGATCGAATAGTTAGGGCCTTAGAAGTCAACGCCAGGAACATAAGATACAATAAAAATACAACAGTCGTTTCATCGTATTACAGGAATAATTGCAATAAGCGTGAAAATAATGATCATTTCGGCGTTTCAGGCATCCTAGACTTAACTCTGAGGCATTGCTCCGCAAGATCGAATAGTTAGGGCCTAAGAAGTCAACGCCAGAAGCATAAAATACAAGATAAATACAACCGCTTTTCCATCGTATAAAAGGAATAATTGCAAACAGTGTGAAAGTAATGGTCATTTCTACGTTCCGGGCAACCTAGGCTTCACCCTAGGGCGTTGCTCCACTAGATCGAATAGCTAGGGCCTTAGAAGTCAACGCCAGAGGCATAAAATACAATATAAATACAACAGCTTTTCCATCGTATAAAACGAATATTTGCTACCAGTGTGAAAGTTATGGTCATTTCTACATTCCGAGCAACCTAGGCTTCACTCTAGGGCGTTGCTCCACCAGATCGAATAGCTAGGTCCTTAGAAGTGAACGCCAGAAGCATAAAATACGATATAAATACAACAGCTTTTGCATCGTATAAAAGGAATAATTGCAAACAGTGTGAATGTAATTGTCATTTCTACGTTCCGGGCAACCTAGGCTTCACTCTAGGGCGTTGCTCCACCAGATCAAACAGTTAGGGCCTTAGAAGTCAACGCCCCAAGCATAAAATACAAAATAAATAGAACAGATTTTCCATTGTATAAAACGAATAATTGCTACCAGTGTAAAAGTTATGGTCATTTCTACGTTCTGGGCAACCTAGGCTTCACCCTAGGGCGTTGTTCCACCAGATCGAATAGTCAGGGCCTAAGAAGTGAACGCCAGAAGCATAAATGCAATAAAAATACAACAGTCTTTCCATCCTATAACAGGAATAATTGCAACCCGTGTGAAAGTGATGGTCATTTGTACGTTCCTGGGAACCTAGGCTTCACTCTAGGGCGTTGCTCGACCAGATCGAATTGTTAGGGCCAAAGAAGTCAACGCCCGAAGCATAAAATACAAAATAAATAGAACAGTTTTTCCATTGTATAAAACGAATAATTGCTACCAGTGTAAAAGTTATGGTCATTTCTACGTTCCGGGCAACCTAGGCTTCACCCTAGGGCATTGTTCCATCAGATCGAATAGTTAGGCCCTAAGAAGTGAACGCCAGAAGCATAAAATGCAATAAAAATACAACAGTTTTTCCATCGTATAACAGGATTAATTGCAACCAGTTTGAAAGTGATGGTCATTTCTACGTTCCGGGCAACCTAGGCTTCACTCTAGGGCGTTGCTCCACCAGATCGAATAGTTAGGTCCTTAGAAGTCAACGCCAGAAGCATAAAATACGATATAAATAAAAAAGCTTTTGCATCGTATAAAAGGAATAATTGCAAACAGTGTGAATGTAATTGTCATTTCTACGTTCCGGGCAACCTAGGCTTCACTCTAGGGCGTTGCTCCACCAGATCAAACAGTTAGGGCCTTAGAAGTCAACGCCCCAAGCATAAAATACAAAATAAATAGAACAGATTTTCCATTGTATAAAACGAATAATTGCTACCAGTGAAAAAGTTATGGTCATTTCTACGTTCCGGGCAACCTAGGCTTCACCCTAGGGCGTTGTTCCACCAGATCGAATAGTCAGGGCCTAAGAAGTGAACGCCAGAAGCATAAAATGCAATAAAAATACAACAGTCTTTCAATCCTATAACATCAATAATTGCAACCCGTGTGAAAGTGATGGTCATTTGTACGTTCCAGGGAACCTAGGCTTCACTCTAGGGCGTTGCTCCACCAGATCGAATTGTTAGGGCCAAAGAAGTCAACGCCCGAAGCATAAAATACAAAATAAATAGAACAGTTTTTCCATTGTATAAAACGAATAATTGCTACCAGTGTAAAAGTTATGGTCATTTCTACGTTCCGGGCAACCTAGGCTTCACCCTAGGGCATTGTTCCATCAGATCGAATAGTTAGGCCCTAAGAAGTGAACGCCAGAAGCATAAAATACAATATAAATACAACAGTTTTTCCATCGTAGAAAACGAATAATTGCAACCATTGTGAAAGTTATGGTCATTTCTATATTCCGAGCAACCTAGGCTTCACTCTAGGGCGGTGCTCCACCATATCGAATAGCTACGGCCTTAGAAGCCTACGCCTGAAGCATAAAATACAATAAAAATACAACGGTCTTTTCATCGTATAACAGGAATAATTGCAAACAGTGTGAAAGTAATGGTCATTTCTACATTCCGAACAACCTAGGCTTCACTCTAGGGCGTAGCTCCACTAGATCGAATAGCTAGGGCCTTAGAAGTCAACGCCAGAAGCATAAAATACGATATAAATACAACAGCTTTTCCATTGTATAAAACGAATAATTGCTACCAGTGTAAAAGTTATGGCCATTTCTACGTTCCGGGCAACCTAGGCTTCACCCTAGGGCGTTGTTCCACCAGATCGAATAGCTACGGCCTTAGAAGCCTACGCCTGAAGCATAAAATACAATAAAAATACAACGGTCTTTTCATCGTATAACAGGAATAATTGCAACAAGCGTGAAGGTAATGACCATTTCGGCGTTTCGGGCATCCTAGACTTAACACTGAGGCATTGCTCCACCAGATCGAATAGTTAGGGCCTAAGAAGTCAACGCCAGAAGCATAAAATACAATATAAATACAACAGTTTTTCATTGTATAAAACGAATAATTGCTACCAGTGTAAAAGTTATGGTCATTTCTACGTTCCGGGCAACCTAGGCTTCACCCTAGGGCGTTGTTCCACCAGATCGAATAGTTAGGGCCTAAGAAGTGATCGCCAGAAGCATTAAATGCAATATAAATACAACAGTTTTTCCATCGTATAAAACGAATAATTGCAACCAGTGTGAAAGTTATGGTCATTTCTACATTCCGAGCAACCTAGGCTTCACTCTAGGGCGTTGCTCCACCAGATCGAATAGCTAGGTCCTTAGAAGTGAACGCCAGAAGCATAAAATACGATATAAATACAACAGCTTTTGCATCGTATAAAAGGAATAATTGAAACCATTATGAAACTTATGGTAATTTCTACCTTCCGGGCAACCTAGGCTTCACCCTAGGACGTTGTTCCACCAGATCGAATAGTTAGGGCCTAAGAAGTGAACGCTAGAAGCATAAAATGCAATAAAAATACAACAGTTTTTCCATCGTATAACAGGATTAATTGCAACCAGTTTGAAAGTGATGGTCATTTCTACGTTCCGGGAAACCTAGGCTTCACACTAGGGCGTTGCTCCACTAGATCGAATAGCTAGGGCCTTAGAAGTCAACGCCAGAAGCATAAAATACGATATAAATACAACAGCTTTTCCATCGTATAAAAGGAATAATTGCAAACAGTGTGAAAGTAATGGTCATTTCTACGTTCCGGGCAACCTAGGCTTCACTCTAGGGCGGTGCTCCACCATATCGAATAGCTACGGCCTTAGAAGCCTACGCCTGAAGCATAAAATACAATAAAAATACAACGGTCTTTTCATCGTATAAAACGAATAATTGCAACCAGTGTGAAAGTTATGGTTATTTCTACATTCCGAGCTACCTAGGCTAAACTCTAGGGCGTTGCTCCACCAGATCGAATAGTTAGGTCCTTAGAAGTCAACGCCCGAAGCATAAAATGCAATAAAAATACAACAGTTTTTCCATCGTATAACAGGATTAATTGCAACCAGTTTGAAAGTGATGGTCATTTCTACGTTCCGGGCAACCTAGGCTTCACTCTAGGGCGTTGCTCCACCAGATCAAACAGTTAGGGCCTTAGAAGTCAACGCCCGAAGCATAAAATATAAAATAAAAAGAACAGTTTTTCCGTTGTATAAAACGAATAATTGCTACCAGTGTAAATGTTATGGTCATTTCTACGTCCCGGGCAACCTAGGCTTCACCCTAGGGCGTTGTTCCACCAGATCGAATAGTTAGGGCCCAAGAAGTGAACGCCAGAGGCATAAAATACAATATAAATACAACAGTTTTTCCATCGTATAAGACGAATAATTGCAACCAGTGTGAAAGCTATGGTCATTTCTACTTTCCGAGCAACCTAGGCTTCACTCTAGGGCGTTGCTCCACCAGATCGAGTAGTTAGGTCCTTAGAAGTCAACGCCAGAAGCATAAAATACGATAGAAATACAACAGTTTTTCCATCGTATAAAACGAATAATTGCAACCATTATGAAACTTATGGTCATTTCTACGTTCCGGGCAACCTAGGCTTCACCCCAGGACGTTGTTCCACCAGATGGAATAGTTAGGGCCTAAGAAGTGAACGCCAGAAGCATAAAATGCAATAAAAATACAACAGTTTTTCCATCGTATAACAGGATTAATTGTAACCAGTTTGAAAGTGATGGTCATTTCTACGTTCCGGGAAACCTAGGCTTCACTCTAGGGCGTTGCTCCACTAGATCGAATAGCTAGGGCCTTAGAAGTCAACGCCAGAAGCATAAAATACGATATAAATACAACAGCTTTTCCATTGTATAAAACGTATAATTGCTTCCAGTGTAAAAGTTATGGCCATTTCTACGTTCCGGGCAACCTAGGCTTCACCCTAGGGCGTTGTTCCACCAGATCGAATAGCTACGGCCTTAGAAGCCTACGCCTGAAGCATAAAATACAATAAAAATACAACGGTCTTTTCATCGTATAACAGGAATAATTGCAACAAGCGTGAAGGTAATGACCATTTCGGCGTTTCGGGCATCCTAGACTTAACACTGAGGCATTGCTCCACCAGATCGAATAGTTAGGGCCTAAGAAGTCAACGCCAGAAGCATAAAATACAATATAAATACAACAGTTTTTCATTGTATAAAACGAATAATTGCTACCAGTGTAAAAGTTATGGTCATTTCTACGTTCCGGGCAACCTAGGCTTCACCCTAGGGCGTTGTTCCACCAGATCGAATAGTTAGGGCCTAAGAAGTGATCGCCAGAAGCATTAAATGCAATATAAATACAACAGTTTTTCCATCGTATAAAACGAATAATTGCAACCAGTGTGAAAGTTATGGTCATTTCTACATTCCGAGCAACCTAGGCTTCACTCTAGGGCGTTGCTCCACCAGATCGAATAGCTAGGTCCTTAGAAGTGAACGCCAGAAGCATAAAATACGATATAAATACAACAGCTTTTGCATCGTATAAAAGGAATAATTGCAAACAGTGTGAATGTAATTGTCATTTCTACGTTCCGGGCAACCTAGGCTTCACTCTAGGGCGTTGCTCCACCAGATCAAACAGTTAGGGCCTTAGAAGTCAACGCCCCAAGCATAAAATACAAAATAAATAGAACAGATTTTCCATTGTATAAAACGAATAATTGCTACCAGTGTAAAAGTTATGGTCATTTCTACGTTCTGGGCAACCTAGGCTTCACCCTAGGGCGTTGTTCCACCAGATCGAATAGTCAGGGCCTAAGAAGTGAACGCCAGAAGCATAAATGCAATAAAAATACAACAGTCTTTCCATCCTATAACAGGAATAATTGCAACCCGTGTGAAAGTGATGGTCATTTGTACGTTCCAGGGAACCTAGGCTTCACTCTAGGGCGTTGCTCGACCAGATCGAATTGTTAGGGCCAAAGAAGTCAACGCCCGAAGCATAAAATACAAAATAAATAGAACAGTTTTTCCATTGTATAAAACGAATAATTGCTACCAGTGTAAAAGTTATGGTCATTTCTACGTTCCGGGCAACCTAGGCTTCACCCTAGGGCATTGTTCCATCAGATCGAATAGTTAGGCCCTAAGAAGTGAACGCCAGAAGCATAAAATGCAATAAAAATACAACAGTTTTTCCATCGTATAACAGGATTAATTGCAACCAGTTTGAAAGTGATGGTCATTTCTACGTTCCGGGCAACCTAGGCTTCACTCTAGGTCGTTGCTCCACCAGATCGAATAGTTAGGTCCTTAGAAGTCAACGCCAGAAGCATAAAATACGATATAAATAAAAAAGCTTTTGCATCGTATAAAAGGAATAATTGCAAACAGTGTGAATGTAATTGTCATTTCTACGTTCCGGGCAACCTAGGCTTCACTCTAGGGCGTTGCTCCACCAGATCAAACAGTTAGGGCCTTAGAAGTCAACGCCCCAAGCATAAAATACAAAATAAATAGAACAGATTTTCCATTGTATAAAACGAATAATTGCTACCAGTGAAAAAGTTATGGTCATTTCTACGTTCCGGGCAACCTAGGCTTCACCCTAGGGCGTTGTTCCACCAGATCGAATAGTCAGGGCCTAAGAAGTGAACGCCAGAAGCATAAAATGCAATAAAAATACAACAGTCTTTCAATCCTATAACATCAATAATTGCAACCCGTGTGAAAGTGATGGTCATTTGTACGTTCCAGGGAACCTAGGCTTCACTCTAGGGCGTTGCTCCACCAGATCGAATTGTTAGGGCCAAAGAAGTCAACGCCCGAAGCATAAAATACAAAATAAATAGAACAGTTTTTCCATTGTATAAAACGAATAATTGCTACCAGTGTAAAAGTTATGGTCATTTCTACGTTCCGGGCAACCTAGGCTTCACCCTAGGGCATTGTTCCATCAGATCGAATAGTTAGGCCCTAAGAAGTGAACGCCAGAAGCATAAAATACAATATAAATACAACAGTTTTTCCATCGTAGAAAACGAATAATTGCAACCATTGTGAAAGTTATGGTCATTTCTATATTCCGAGCAACCTAGGCTTCACTCTAGGGCGGTGCTCCACCATATCGAATAGCTACGGCCTTAGAAGCCTACGCCTGAAGCATAAAATACAATAAAAATACAACGGTCTTTTCATCGTATAACAGGAATAATTGCAAACAGTGTGAAAGTAATGGTCATTTCTACATTCCGAACAACCTAGGCTTCACTCTAGGGCGTAGCTCCACTAGATCGAATAGCTAGGGCCTTAGAAGTCAACGCCAGAAGCATAAAATACGATATAAATACAACAGCTTTTCCATTGTATAAAACGAATAATTGCTACCAGTGTAAAAGTTATGGCCATTTCTACGTTCCGGGCAACCTAGGCTTCACCCTAGGGCGTTGTTCCACCAGATCGAATAGCTACGGCCTTAGAAGCCTACGCCTGAAGCATAAAATACAATAAAAATACAACGGTCTTTTCATCGTATAACAGGAATAATTGCAACAAGCGTGAAGGTAATGACCATTTCGGCGTTTCGGGCATCCTAGACTTAACACTGAGGCATTGCTCCACCAGATCGAATAGTTAGGGCCTAAGAAGTCAACGCCAGAAGCATAAAATACAATATAAATACAACAGTTTTTCATTGTATAAAACGAATAATTGCTACCAGTGTAAAAGTTATGGTCATTTCTACGTTCCGGGCAACCTAGGCTTCACCCTAGGGCGTTGTTCCACCAGATCGAATAGTTAGGGCCTAAGAAGTGATCGCCAGAAGCATTAAATGCAATATAAATACAACAGTTTTTCCATCGTATAAAACGAATAATTGCAACCAGTGTGAAAGTTATGGTCATTTCTACATTCCGAGCAACCTAGGCTTCACTCTAGGGCGTTGCTCCACCAGATCGAATAGCTAGGTCCTTAGAAGTGAACGCCAGAAGCATAAAATACGATATAAATACAACAGCTTTTGCATCGTATAAAAGGAATAATTGCAAACAGTGTGAATGTAATTGTCATTTCTACGTTCCGGGCAACCTAGGCTTCACTCTAGGGCGTTGCTCCACCAGATCAAACAGTTAGGGCCTTAGAAGTCAACGCCCCAAGCATAAAATACAAAATAAATAGAACAGATTTTCCATTGTATAAAACGAATAATTGCTACCAGTGTAAAAGTTATGGTCATTTCTACGTTCTGGGCAACCTAGGCTTCACCCTAGGGCGTTGTTCCACCAGATCGAATAGTCAGGGCCTAAGAAGTGAACGCCAGAAGCATAAATGCAATAAAAATACAACAGTCTTTCCATCCTATAACAGGAATAATTGCAACCCGTGTGAAAGTGATGGTCATTTGTACGTTCCAGGGAACCTAGGCTTCACTCTAGGGCGTTGCTCGACCAGATCGAATTGTTAGGGCCAAAGAAGTCAACGCCCGAAGCATAAAATACAAAATAAATAGAACAGTTTTTCCATTGTATAAAACGAATAATTGCTACCAGTGTAAAAGTTATGGTCATTTCTACGTTCCGGGCAACCTAGGCTTCACCCTAGGGCATTGTTCCATCAGATCGAATAGTTAGGCCCTAAGAAGTGAACGCCAGAAGCATAAAATACAATATAAATACAACAGTTTTTCCATCGTAGAAAACGAATAATTGCAACCATTGTGAAAGTTATGGTCATTTCTATATTCCGAGCAACCTAGGCTTCACTCTAGGGCGTTGCTCCACCATATCGAATAGCTACGGCCTTAGAAGCCTACGCCTGAAGCATAAAATACAATAAAAATACAACGGTCTTTTCATCGTATAACAGGAATAATTGCAAACAGTGTGAAAGTAATGGTCATTTCTACATTCGGAACAACCTAGGCTTCACTCTAGGGCGTTGCTCCACTAGATCGAATAGCTAGGGCCTTAGAAGTCAACGCCAGAAGCATAAAATACGATATAAATACAACAGCTTTTCCATTGTATAAAACGAATAATTGCTACCAGTGTAAAAGTTATGGCCATTTCTACGTTCCGGGCAACCTAGGCTTCACCCTAGGGCGTTGTTCCACCAGATCGAATAGTCAGGGCCTAAGAAGTGAACGCCAGAAGCATAAAATGCAATAAAAATACAACAGTCTTTCAATCCTATAACATCAATAATTGCAACCCGTGTGAAAGTGATGGTCATTTGTACGTTCCAGGGAACCTAGGCTTCACTCTAGGGCGTTGCTCCACCAGATCGAATTGTTAGGGCCAAAGAAGTCAACGCCCGAAGCATAAAATACAAAATAAATAGAACAGTTTTTCCATTGTATAAAACGAATAATTGCTACCAGTGTAAAAGTTATGGTCATTTCTACGTTCCGGGCAACCTAGGCTTCACCCTAGGGCATTGTTCCATCAGATCGAATAGTTAGGCCCTAAGAAGTGAACGCCAGAAGCATAAAATACAATATAAATACAACAGTTTTTCCATCGTAGAAAACGAATAATTGCAACCATTGTGAAAGTTATGGTCATTTCTATATTCCGAGCAACCTAGGCTTCACTCTAGGGCGGTGCTCCACCATATCGAATAGCTACGGCCTTAGAAGCCTACGCCTGAAGCATAAAATACAATAAAAATACAACGGTCTTTTCATCGTATAACAGGAATAATTGCAAACAGTGTGAAAGTAATGGTCATTTCTACATTCCGAACAACCTAGGCTTCACTCTAGGGCGTAGCTCCACTAGATCGAATAGTTAGGGCCTAAGAAGTGATCGCCAGAAGCATTAAATGCAATATAAATACAACAGTTTTTCCATCGTATAAAACGAATAATTGCAACCAGTGTGAAAGTTATGGTCATTTCTACATTCCGAGCAACCTAGGCTTCACTCTAGGGCGTTGCTCCACCAGATCGAATAGCTAGGTCCTTAGAAGTGAACGCCAGAAGCATAAAATACGATATAAATACAACAGCTTTTGCATCGTATAAAAGGAATAATTGCAAACAGTGTGAATGTAATTGTCATTTCTACGTTCCGGGCAACCTAGGCTTCACTCTAGGGCGTTGCTCCACCAGATCAAACAGTTAGGGCCTTAGAAGTCAACGCCCCAAGCATAAAATACAAAATAAATAGAACAGATTTTCCATTGTATAAAACGAATAATTGCTACCAGTGTAAAAGTTATGGTCATTTCTACGTTCTGGGCAACCTAGGCTTCACCCTAGGGCGTTGTTCCACCAGATCGAATAGTCAGGGCCTAAGAAGTGAACGCCAGAAGCATAAATGCAATAAAAATACAACAGTCTTTCCATCCTATAACAGGAATAATTGCAACCCGTGTGAAAGTGATGGTCATTTGTACGTTCCAGGGAACCTAGGCTTCACTCTAGGGCGTTGCTCGACCAGATCGAATTGTTAGGGCCAAAGAAGTCAACGCCCGAAGCATAAAATACAAAATAAATAGAACAGTTTTTCCATTGTATAAAACGAATAATTGCTACCAGTGTAAAAGTTATGGTCATTTCTACGTTCCGGGCAACCTAGGCTTCACCCTAGGGCATTGTTCCATCAGATCGAATAGTTAGGCCCTAAGAAGTGAACGCCAGAAGCATAAAATGCAATAAAAATACAACAGTTTTTCCATCGTATAACAGGATTAATTGCAACCAGTTTGAAAGTGATGGTCATTTCTACGTTCCGGGCAACCTAGGCTTCACTCTAGGGCGTTGCTCCACCAGATCGAATAGTTAGGTCCTTAGAAGTCAACGCCAGAAGCATAAAATACGATATAAATAAAAAAGCTTTTGCATCGTATAAAAGGAATAATTGCAAACAGTGTGAATGTAATTGTCATTTCTACGTTCCGGGCAACCTAGGCTTCACTCTAGGGCGTTGCTCCACCAGATCAAACAGTTAGGGCCTTAGAAGTCAACGCCCCAAGCATAAAATACAAAATAAATAGAACAGATTTTCCATTGTATAAAACGAATAATTGCTACCAGTGAAAAAGTTATGGTCGTTTCTACGTTCCGGGCAACCTAGGCTTCACCCTAGGGCGTTGTTCCACCAGATCGAATAGTCAGGGCCTAAGAAGTGAACGCCAGAAGCATAAAATGCAATAAAAATACAACAGTCTTTCAATCCTATAACATCAATAATTGCAACCCGTGTGAAAGTGATGGTCATTTGTACGTTCCAGGGAACCTAGGCTTCACTCTAGGGCGTTGCTCCACCAGATCGAATTGTTAGGGCCAAAGAAGTCAACGCCCGAAGCATAAAATACAAAATAAATAGAACAGTTTTTCCATTGTATAAAACGAATAATTGCTACCAGTGTAAAAGTTATGGTCATTTCTACGTTCCGGGCAACCTAGGCTTCACCCTAGGGCATTGTTCCATCAGATCGAATAGTTAGGCCCTAAGAAGTGAACGCCAGAAGCATAAAATACAATATAAATACAACAGTTTTTCCATCGTAGAAAACGAATAATTGCAACCATTGTGAAAGTTATGGTCATTTCTATATTCCGAGCAACCTAGGCTTCACTCTAGGGCGGTGCTCCACCATATCGAATAGCTACGGCCTTAGAAGCCTACGCCTGAAGCATAAAATACAATAAAAATACAACGGTCTTTTCATCGTATAACAGGAATAATTGCAAACAGTGTGAAAGTAATGGTCATTTCTACATTCCGAACAACCTAGGCTTCACTCTAGGGCGTTGCTCCACCAGATCGAATAGCTAGGTCCTTAGAAGTGAACGCCAGAAGCATAAAATACGATATAAATACAACAGCTTTTGCATCGTATAAAAGGAATAATTGCAAACAGTGTGAATGTAATTGTCATTTCTACGTTCCGGGCAACCTAGGCTTCACTCTAGGGCGTTGCTCCACCAGATCAAACAGTTAGGGCCTTAGAAGTCAACGCCCCAAGCATAAAATACAAAATAAATAGAACAGATTTTCCATTGTATAAAACGAACAATTGCTACCAGTGTAAAAGTTATGGTCATTTCTACGTTCCGGGCAACCTAGGCTTCACCCTAGGGCGTTGTTCCACCAGATCGAATAGTCAGGGCCTAAGAAGTGAACGCCAGAAGCATAAAATGCAATAAAAATACAACAGTCTTTCCATCCTATAACAGGAATAATTGCAACCCGTGTGAAAGTGATGGTCATTTGTACGTTCCAGGGAACCTAGGCTTCACTCTAGGGCGTTGCTCCACCAGATCGAATTGTTAGGGCCAAAGGAGTCAACGCCCGAAGCATAAAATACAAGATAAAAAGAACAGTTTTTCCATTGTATAAAACGAATAATTGCTACCAGTGTAAATGTTATGGTCATTTCTACGTTCCGGGCAACCTAGGCTTCACCCTAGGGCGGTGTTCCACCAGATCGAATAGTTAGGGCCCAAGAAGTGAACGCCAGAAGCATAAAATACAATATAAATACAGCAGTTTTTCCATCGTATAAAACGAATAATTGCAACCAGTGTGAAAGCTATGGTCATTTCTACATTCCGAGCAACCTAGGCTTCACCCTAGGGCGTTGTTCCACCAGATCGAATAGTTAGGGCCCAAGAAGTGAGCGGCAGAAGCATAAACTACAATTTAAATACAACAGCCTTTACACCGTATAAAACGAATAATTGCAACCTGTGTGAAGGTTATGGTCATATCTACGTTCCGGGCAACCTAGGCTTCACTCTGGGGCGTTGCTCCACCAGATGAAACAGTTAGGGCCTTAGAAGTCAACGCCCGAAGCATAAAATACAAAATAAATAGAACAGTCTTTCCAATGTATAAAACGAATAATTGCTACCAGTGTAAAAGTTAGGTTCATTTCTACGTTCCGGGCAACCTAGGCTTCACTCTAGGGCGGTGCTCCACCATATCGAATAGCTACGGCCTGAGAAGCCTACGCCTGAAGCATAAAATACAATAAAAATACAACGGTCTTTTCATCGTATAACAGGAATAATTGCAACAAGCGTGAAAGTAATGATCATTTCGGCGTTTCGGGCATCCTAGACTTAACTCTGAGGCATTGCTCCACCAGATCGAATAGTTAGGGCCTAAGAAGTCAACGCCAGAAGCATAAAATACAATATAAATACAACAGTTTTTCCATTCTATAAAACGAATAATTGCTACCAGTGTAAATGTTATGGTCATTTCTACGTTCCGGGCAACCTAGGCTTCACCCTAGGGCGTTGTCCCACCAGATCGAATAGTTAGGGCCCAAGAAGTGAGCGGCAGAAGCATAAATTACAATTTAAATACAACAGTTTTTCCATCGTATAAAACGAATAATTGCAACCAGTGTGAAAGTTATGGTCATTTCTACATTCCGAGCAACCTAGGCATCACTCTAGGGCGTTGCTCCACCATATCGAATAGCTACGGCCTGAGAAGCCTACGCCTGAAGCATAAAATACAATAAAAATACAACGGTCTTTTCATCGTATAACAGGAATAATTGCAACAAGCGTGAAAGTAATGATCATTTCGGCGTTTCGGGCATCCTAGACTTAACTCTGAGGCATTGCTCCACCAGATCGAATAGTTAGGGCCTAAGAAGTCAACGCCAGAAGCATAAAATACAATATAAATACAACAGTTTTTCCATTCTATAAAACGAATAATTGCTACCAGTGTAAATGTTATGGTCATTTCTACGTTCCGGGCAACCTAGGCTTCACCCTAGGGCGTTGTCCCACCAGATCGAATAGTTAGGGCCCAAGAAGTGAGCGGCAGAAGCATAAATTACAATTTAAATACAACAGTTTTTCCATCGTATAAAACGAATAATTGCAACCAGTGTGAAAGTTATGGTCATTTCTACATTCCGAGCAACCTAGGCTTCACTCTAGGGCGTTGCTCCACCAGATCGAATAGTTAGGTCCTTAGAAGTCAACGCCAGATGCATGAAATACGATATAAATACAGCTGCTTTTCCATCGTATAAAAGGAATAATTGCAAACAGTGTGAAAGTAATGGTCATTTCTACGTTCCGGGCAACCTAGGCTTCACTCTACGGCGTTATTCCACCATATCGAATAGTTGGGGCCTAAGAAGTCAACACCAGAAGAATAAAATACAAAATAAATACAACAGCCTTTACACCGTATAAAACGAATAATTGCAACCAGTGTGAAAGTTATGGTCATTTCTACATTCCGAGCAACCTAGGCTTCACTCTAGGGCGTTGCTCCACCAGATCGAATAGTTAGGTCCTTAGAAGTCAACGCCAGAAGCATAAAATACAATAGAGATACAACAGTTTTTCCATTCTATAAAACGAATAATTGCTACCAGTGTAAATGTTATGGTCATTTCTACGTTCCGGGCAACCTAGGCTTCACCCTAGGGCGTTGTTCCACCAGATCGAATAGTGAGGGCCCAAGAAGTGAGCGGCAGAAGCATAAAATACAATTTAAATACAACAGCCTTTACACCGTATAAAACGAATAATTGCAACCAGTTTGAAAGTGATGGTCATTTCTACGTTCCGGGAAACCTAGGCTTCACTCTAGGGCGTTGCTCCACTAGATCGAATAGCTAGGGCCTTAGAAGTCAACGCCAGAAGCATAAAATACGATATAAATACAACAGCTTTTCCATTGTATATAACGGATAATTGCTACCAGTGTAAAAGTTATGGCCATTTCTACGTTCCGGGCAACCTAGGCTTCACCCTAGGGCGTTGTTCCACCAGATCGAATAGCTACGGCCTTAGAAGCCTACGCCTGAAGCATAAAATACAATAAAAATACAACGGTCTTTTCATCGTATAACAGGAATAATTGCAACAAGCGTGAAGGTAATGATCATTTCGGCGTTTCGGGCATCCTAGACTTAACACTGAGGCATTGCTCCACCAGATCGAATAGTTAGGGCCTAAGAAGTCAACGCCAGAAGCATAAAATACAATATAAATAAAACAGTTTTTCATTGTATAAAACGAATAATTGCTACCAGGGTAAAAGTTATGGCCATTTCTACGTTCCGGGCAACCTAGGCTTCACTCTAGGGCGTTGCTCCACCAGATCGAATAGCTAGGTCCTTAGAAGTGAACGCCAGAAGCATAAAATACGATATAAATACAACAGCTTTTGCATCGTATAAAAGGAATAATTGCAAACAGTGTGAATGTAATTGTCATTTCTACGTTCCGGGCAACCTAGGCTTCACTCTAGGGCGTTGCTCCACCAGATCAAACAGTTAGGGCCTTAGAAGTCAACGCCCCAAGCATAAAATACAAAATAAATAGAACAGATTTTCCATTGTATAAAACGAACAATTGCTACCAGTGTAAAAGTTATGGTCATTTCTACGTTCCGGGCAACCTAGGCTCCACCCTAGGGCGTTGTTCCACCAGATCGAATAGTCAGGGCCTAAGAAGTGAACGCCAGAAGCATAAAATGCAATAAAAATACAACAGTCTTTCCATCCTATAACAGGAATAATTGCAACCCGTGTGAAAGTGATGGTCATTTGTACGTTCCAGGGAACCTAGGCTTCACTCTAGGGCGTTGCTCCACCAGAGCGAATTGTTAGGGCCAAAGGAGTCAACGCCCGAAGCATAAAATACAAGATAAAAAGAACAGTTTTTCCATTGTATAAAACGAATAATTGCTACCAGTGTAAATGTTATGGTCATTTCTACGTTCCGTGCAACCTAGGCTTCACCCTAGGGCGGTGTTCCACCAGATCGAATAGTTAGGGCCCAAGAAGTGAACGCCAGAAGCATAAAATACAATATAAATACAGCAGTTTTTCCATCGTATAAAACGAATAATTGCAACCAGTGTGAAAGCTATGGTCATTTCTACATTCCGAGCAACCTAGGCTTCACCCTAGGGCGTTGTTCCACCAGATCGAATAGTTAGGGCCCAAGAAGTGAGCGGCAGAAGCATAAACTACAATTTAAATACAACAGCCTTTACACCGTATAAAACGAATAATTGCAACCTGTGTGAAGGTTATGGTCATATCTACGTTCCGGGCAACCTAGGCTTCACTCTGGGGCGTTGCTCCACCAGATGAAACAGTTAGGGCCTTAGAAGTCAACGCCCGAAGCATAAAATACAAAATAAATAGAACAGTCTTTCCAATGTATAAAACGAATAATTGCTACCAGTGTAAAAGTTATGTTCATTTCTACGTTCCGGGCAACCTAGGCTTCACTCTAGGGCGGTGCTCCACCATATCGAATAGCTACGGCCTGAGAAGCCTACGCCTGAAGCATAAAATACAATAAAAATACAACGGTCTTTTCATCGTATAACAGGAATAATTGCAACAAGCGTGAAAGTAATGATCATTTCGGCGTTTCGGGCATCCTAGACTTAACTCTGAGGCATTGCTCCACCAGATCGAATAGTTAGGGCCTAAGAAGTCAACGCCAGAAGCATAAAATACAATATAAATACAACAGTTTTTCCATTCTATAAAACGAATAATTGCTACCAGTGTAAATGTTATGGTCATTTCTACGTTCCGGGCAACCTAGGCTTCACCCTAGGGCGTTGTCCCACCAGATCGAATAGTTAGGGCCCAAGAAGTGAGCGGCAGAAGCATAAATTACAATTTAAATACAACAGTTTTTCCATCGTATAAAACGAATAATTGCAACCAGTGTGAAAGTTATGGTCATTTCTACATTCCGAGCAACCTAGGCTTCACTCTAGGGCGTTGCTCCACCATATCGAATAGCTACGGCCTGAGAAGCCTACGCCTGAAGCATAAAATACAATAAAAATACAACGGTCTTTTCATCGTATAACAGGAATAATTGCAACAAGCGTGAAAGTAATGATCATTTCGGCGTTTCGGGCATCCTAGACTTAACTCTGAGGCATTGCTCCACCAGATCGAATAGTTAGGGCCTAAGAAGTCAACGCCAGAAGCATAAAATACAATATAAATACAACAGTTTTTCCATTCTATAAAACGAATAATTGCTACCAGTGTAAATGTTATGGTCATTTCTACGTTCCGGGCAACCTAGGCTTCACCCTAGGGCGTTGTCCCACCAGATCGAATAGTTAGGGCCCAAGAAGTGAGCGGCAGAAGCATAAATTACAATTTAAATACAACAGTTTTTCCATCGTATAAAACGAATAATTGCAACCAGTGTGAAAGTTATGGTCATTTCTACATTCCGAGCAACCTAGGCTTCACTCTAGGGCGTTGCTCCACCAGATCGAATAGTTAGGTCCTTAGAAGTCAACGCCAGATGCATGAAATACGATATAAATACAGCTGCTTTTCCATCGTATAAAAGGAATAATTGCAAACAGTGTGAAAGTAATGGTCATTTCTACGTTCCGGGCAACCTAGGCTTCACTCTACGGCGTTATTCCACCATATCGAATAGTTGGGGCCTAAGAAGTCTACACCAGAAGAATAAAATACAAAATAAATACAACAGCCTTTACACCGTATAAAACGAATAATTGCAACCAGTGTGAAAGTTATGGTCATTTCTACATTCCGAGCAACCTAGGCTTCACTCTAGGGCGTTGCTCCACCAGATCGAATAGTTAGGTCCTTAGAAGTCAACGCCAGAAGCATAAAATACAATAGAGATACAACAGTTTTTCCATTCTATAAAACGAATAATTGCTACCAGTGTAAATGTTATGGTCATTTCTACGTTCCGGGCAACCTAGGCTTCACCCTAGGGCGTTGTTCCACCAGATCGAATAGTTAGGGCCCAAGAAGTGAGCGGCAGAATCATAAAATACAATTTAAATACAACAGCCTTTACACCGTATAAAACGAATAATTGCAACCTGTGTGAAGGTTATGGTCATATCTACGTTCCGGGCAACCTAGGCTTCACTGTAGGGCGTTGCTCCACCAGATCGAAGTGTTAGGGCCTAAGAAGTCAACGCCCGAAGCATAAAATGCAATAGAGATACAACAGTTTTTCCATCGTATAAAACGAATAATTGCAACCATTATGAAACTTATGGTAATTTCTACCTTCCGGGCAACCTAGGCTTCACCCTAGGACGTTGTTCCACCAGATCGAATAGTTAGGGCCTAAGAAGTGAACGCCAGAAGCATAAAATGCAATAAAAATACAACAGTTTTTCCATCGTATAACAGGATTAATTGCAACCAGTTTGAAAGTGATGGTCATTTCTACGTTCCGGGAAACCTAGGCTTCACTCTAGGGCGTTGCTCCACTAGATCGAATAGCTAGGGCCTTAGAAGTCAACGCCAGAAGCATAAAATACGATATAAATACAACAGCTTTTCCATTGTATAAAACGGATAATTGCTACCAGTGTAAAAGTTATGGCCATTTCTACGTTCCGGGCAACCTAGGCTTCACCCTAGGGCGTTGTTCCACCAGATCGAATAGCTACGGCCTCAGAAGCCTACGCCTGAAGCATAAAATACAATAAAAATACAACGGTCTTTTCATCGTATAACAGGAATAATTGCAACAAGCGTGAAGGTAATGATCATTTCGGCGTTTCGGGCATCCTAGACTTAACACTGAGGCATTGCTCCACCAGATCGAATAGTTAGGGCCTAAGAAGTCAACGCCAGAAGCATTAAATGCAATATAAATACAACAGTTTTTCCATCGTATAAAACGAATAATTGCAACCAGTGTGAAAGTTATGGTCATTTCTACATTCCGAGCAACCTAGGCTTCACTCTAGGGCGTTGCTCCACCAGATCGAATAGCTAGGTCCTTAGAAGTGAACGCCAGAAGCATAAAATACGATATAAATACAACAGCTTTTGCATCGTATAAAAGGAATAATTGCAAACAGTGTGAATGTAATTGTCATTTCTACGTTCCGGGCAACCTAGGCTTCACTCTAGGGCGTTGCTCCACCAGATCAAACAGTTAGGGCCTTAGAAGTCAACGCCCCAAGCATAAAATACAAAATAAATAGAACAGATTTTCCATTGTATAAAACGAATAATTGCTACCAGTGTAAAAGTTATGGTCATTTCTACGTTCTGGGCAACCTAGGCTTCACCCTAGGGCGTTGTTCCACCAGATCGAATAGTCAGGGCCTAAGAAGTGAACGCCAGAAGCATAAATGCAATAAAAATACAACAGTCTTTCCATCCTATAACAGGAATAATTGCAACCCGTGTGAAAGTGATGGTCATTTGTACGTTCCAGGGAACCTAGGCTTCACTCTAGGGCGTTGCTCGACCAGATCGAATTGTTAGGGCCAAAGAAGTCAACGCCCGAAGCATAAAATACAAAATAAATAGAACAGTTTTTCCATTGTATAAAACGAATAATTGCTACCAGTGTAAAAGTTATGGTCATTTCTACGTTCCGGGCAACCTAGGCTTCACCCTAGGGCATTGTTCCATCAGATCGAATAGTTAGGCCCTAAGAAGTGAACGCCAGAAGCATAAAATGCAATAAAAATACAACAGTTTTTCCATCGTATAACAGGATTAATTGCAACCAGTTTGAAAGTGATGGTCATTTCTACGTTCCGGGCAACCTAGGCTTCACTCTAGGGCGTTGCTCCACCAGATCGAATAGTTAGGTCCTTAGAAGTCAACGCCAGAAGCATAAAATACGATATAAATAAAAAAGCTTTTGCATCGTATAAAAGGAATAATTGCAAACAGTGTGAATGTAATTGTCATTTCTACGTTCCGGGCAACCTAGGCTTCACTCTAGGGCGTTGCTCCACCAGATCAAACAGTTAGGGCCTTAGAAGTCAACGCCCCAAGCATAAAATACAAAATAAATAGAACAGATTTTCCATTGTATAAAACGAATAATTGCTACCAGTGAAAAAGTTATGGTCGTTTCTACGTTCCGGGCAACCTAGGCTTCACCCTAGGGCGTTGTTCCACCAGATCGAATAGTCAGGGCCTAAGAAGTGAGCGCCAGAAGCATAAAATGCAATAAAAATACAACAGTCTTTCAATCCTATAACATCAATAATTGCAACCCGTGTGAAAGTGATGGTCATTTGTACGTTCCAGGGAACCTAGGCTTCACTCTAGGGCGTTGCTCCACCAGATCGAATTGTTAGGGCCAAAGAAGTCAACGCCCGAAGCATAAAATACAAAATAAATAGAACAGTTTTTCCATTGTATAAAACGAATAATTGCTACCAGTGTAAAAGTTATGGTCATTTCTACGTTCCGGGCAACCTAGGCTTCACCCTAGGGCATTGTTCCATCAGATCGAATAGTTAGGCCCTAAGAAGTGAACGCCAGAAGCATAAAATACAATATAAATACAACAGTTTTTCCATCGTAGAAAACGAATAATTGCAACCATTGTGAAAGTTATGGTCATTTCTATATTCCGAGCAACCTAGGCTTCACTCTAGGGCGGTGCTCCACCATATCGAATAGCTACGGCCTTAGAAGCCTACGCCTGAAGCATAAAATACAATAAAAATACAACGGTCTTTTCATCGTATAACAGGAATAATTGCAAACAGTGTGAAAGTAATGGTCATTTCTACATTCCGAACAACCTAGGCTTCACTCTAGGGCGTTGCTCCACCAGATCGAATAGCTAGGTCCTTAGAAGTGAACGCCAGAAGCATAAAATACGATATAAATACAACAGCTTTTGCATCGTATAAAAGGAATAATTGCAAACAGTGTGAATGTAATTGTCATTTCTACGTTCCGGGCAACCTAGGCTTCACTCTAGGGCGTTGCTCCACCAGATCAAACAGTTAGGGCCTTAGAAGTCAACGCCCCAAGCATAAAATACAAAATAAATAGAACAGATTTTCCATTGTATAAAACGAACAATTGCTACCAGTGTAAAAGTTATGGTCATTTCTACGTTCCGGGCAACCTAGGCTTCACCCTAGGGCGTTGTTCCACCAGATCGAATAGTCAGGGCCTAAGAAGTGAACGCCAGAAGCATAAAATGCAATAAAAATACAACAGTCTTTCCATCCTATAACAGGAATAATTGCAACCCGTGTGAAAGTGATGGTCATTTGTACGTTCCAGGGAACCTAGGCTTCACTCTAGGGCGTTGCTCCACCAGATCGAATTGTTAGGGCCAAAGGAGTCAACGCCCGAAGCATAAAATACAAGATAAAAAGAACAGTTTTTCCATTGTATAAAACGAATAATTGCTACCAGTGTAAATGTTATGGTCATTTCTACGTTCCGGGCAACCTAGGCTTCACCCTAGGGCGGTGTTCCACCAGATCGAATAGTTAGGGCCCAAGAAGTGAACGCCAGAAGCATAAAATACAATATAAATACAGCAGTTTTTCCATCGTATAAAACGAATAATTGCAACCAGTGTGAAAGCTATGGTCATTTCTACATTCCGAGCAACCTAGGCTTCACCCTAGGGCGTTGTTCCACCAGATCGAATAGTTAGGGCCCAAGAAGTGAGCGGCAGAAGCATAAACTACAATTTAAATACAACAGCCTTTACACCGTATAAAACGAATAATTGCAACCTGTGTGAAGGTTATGGTCATATCTACGTTCCGGGCAACCTAGGCTTCACTCTGGGGCGTTGCTCCACCAGATGAAACAGTTAGGGCCTTAGAAGTCAACGCCCGAAGCATAAAATACAAAATAAATAGAACAGTCTTTCCAATGTATAAAACGAATAATTGCTACCAGTGTAAAAGTTAGGTTCATTTCTACGTTCCGGGCAACCTAGGCTTCACTCTAGGGCGGTGCTCCACCATATCGAATAGCTACGGCCTGAGAAGCCTACGCCTGAAGCATAAAATACAATAAAAATACAACGGTCTTTTCATCGTATAACAGGAATAATTGCAACAAGCGTGAAAGTAACGATCATTTCGGCGTTTCGGGCATCCTAGACTTAACTCTGAGGCATTGCTCCACCAGATCGAATAGTTAGGGCCTAAGAAGTCAACGCCAGAAGCATAAAATACAATATAAATACAACAGTTTTTCCATTCTATAAAACGAATAATTGCTACCAGTGTAAATGTTATGGTCATTTCTACGTTCCGGGCAACCTAGGCTTCACCCTAGGGCGTTGTCCCACCAGATCGAATAGTTAGGGCCCAAGAAGTGAGCGGCAGAAGCATAAATTACAATTTAAATACAACAGTTTTTCCATCGTATAAAACGAATAATTGCAACCAGTGTGAAAGTTATGGTCATTTCTACATTCCGAGCAACCTAGGCTTCACTCTAGGGCGTTGCTCCACCAGATCGAATAGTTAGGTCCTTAGAAGTCAACGCCAGATGCATGAAATACGATATAAATACAGCTGCTTTTCCATCGTATAAAAGGAATAATTGCAAACAGTGTGAAAGTAATGGTCATTTCTACGTTCCGGGCAACCTAGGCTTCACTCTACGGCGTTATTCCACCATATCGAATAGTTGGGGCCTAAGAAGTCAACACCAGAAGAATAAAATACAAAATAAATACAACAGCCTTTACACCGTATAAAACGAATAATTGCAACCAGTGTGAAAGTTATGGTCATTTCTACATTCCGAGCAACCTAGGCTTCACTCTAGGGCGTTGCTCCACCAGATCGAATAGTTAGGTCCTTAGAAGTCAACGCCAGAAGCATAAAATACAATAGAGATACAACAGTTTTTCCATTCTATAAAACGAATAATTGCTACCAGTGTAAATGTTATGGTCATTTCTACGTTCCGGGCAACCTAGGCTTCACCCTAGGGCGTTGTTCCACCAGATCGAATAGTGAGGGCCCAAGAAGTGAGCGGCAGAAGCATAAAATACAATTTAAATACAACAGCCTTTACACCGTATAAAACGAATAATTGCAACCAGTTTGAAAGTGATGGTCATTTCTACGTTCCGGGAAACCTAGGCTTCACTCTAGGGCGTTGCTCCACTAGATCGAATAGCTAGGGCCTTAGAAGTCAACGCCAGAAGCATAAAATACGATATAAATACAACAGCTTTTCCATTGTATATAACGGATAATTGCTACCAGTGTAAAAGTTATGGCCATTTCTACGTTCCGGGCAACCTAGGCTTCACCCTAGGGCGTTGTTCCACCAGATCGAATAGCTACGGCCTTAGAAGCCTACGCCTGAAGCATAAAATACAATAAAAATACAACGGTCTTTTCATCGTATAACAGGAATAATTGCAACAAGCGTGAAGGTAATGATCATTTCGGCGTTTCGGGCATCCTAGACTTAACACTGAGGCATTGCTCCACCAGATCGAATAGTTAGGGCCTAAGAAGTCAACGCCAGAAGCATAAAATACAATATAAATACAACAGTTTTTCATTGTATAAAACGAATAATTGCTACCAGGGTAAAAGTTATGGCCATTTCTACGTTCCGGGCAACCTAGGCTTCACTCTAGGGCGTTGCTCCACCAGATCGAATAGCTAGGTCCTTAGAAGTGAACGCCAGAAGCATAAAATACGATATAAATACAACAGCTTTTGCATCGTATAAAAGGAATAATTGCAAACAGTGTGAATGTAATTGTCATTTCTACGTTCCGGGCAACCTAGGCTTCACTCTAGGGCGTTGCTCCACCAGATCAAACAGTTAGGGCCTTAGAAGTCAACGCCCCAAGCATAAAATACAAAATAAATAGAACAGATTTTCCATTGTATAAAACGAACAATTGCTACCAGTGTAAAAGTTATGGTCATTTCTACGTTCCGGGCAACCTAGGCTCCACCCTAGGGCGTTGTTCCACCAGATCGAATAGTCAGGGCCTAAGAAGTGAACGCCAGAAGCATAAAATGCAATAAAAATACAACAGTCTTTCCATCCTATAACAGGAATAATTGCAACCCGTGTGAAAGTGATGGTCATTTGTACGTTCCAGGGAACCTAGGCTTCACTCTAGGGCGTTGCTCCACCAGAGCGAATTGTTAGGGCCAAAGGAGTCAACGCCCGAAGCATAAAATACAAGATAAAAAGAACAGTTTTTCCATTGTATAAAACGAATAATTGCTACCAGTGTAAATGTTATGGTCATTTCTACGTTCCGTGCAACCTAGGCTTCACCCTAGGGCGGTGTTCCACCAGATCGAATAGTTAGGGCCCAAGAAGTGAACGCCAGAAGCATAAAATACAATATAAATACAGCAGTTTTTCCATCGTATAAAACGAATAATTGCAACCAGTGTGAAAGCTATGGTCATTTCTACATTCCGAGCAACCTAGGCTTCACCCTAGGGCGTTGTTCCACCAGATCGAATAGTTAGGGCCCAAGAAGTGAGCGGCAGAAGCATAAACTACAATTTAAATACAACAGCCTTTACACCGTATAAAACGAATAATTGCAACCTGTGTGAAGGTTATGGTCATATCTACGTTCCGGGCAACCTAGGCTTCACTCTGGGGCGTTGCTCCACCAGATGAAACAGTTAGGGCCTTAGAAGTCAACGCCCGAAGCATAAAATACAAAATAAATAGAACAGTCTTTCCAATGTATAAAACGAATAATTGCTACCAGTGTAAAAGTTATGTTCATTTCTACGTTCCGGGCAACCTAGGCTTCACTCTAGGGCGGTGCTCCACCATATCGAATTGCTACGGCCTGAGAAGCCTACGCCTGAAGCATAAAATACAATAAAAATACAACGGTCTTTTCATCGTATAACAGGAATAATTGCAACAAGCGTGAAAGTAATGATCATTTCGGCGTTTCGGGCATCCTAGACTTAACTCTGAGGCATTGCTCCACCAGATCGAATAGTTAGGGCCTAAGAAGTCAACGCCAGAAGCATAAAATACAATATAAATACAACAGTTTTTCCATTCTATAAAACGAATAATTGCTACCAGTGTAAATGTTATGGTCATTTCTACGTTCCGGGCAACCTAGGCTTCACCCTAGGGCGTTGTCCCACCAGATCGAATAGTTAGGGCCCAAGAAGTGAGCGGCAGAAGCATAAATTACAATTTAAATACAACAGTTTTTCCATCGTATAAAACGAATAATTGCAACCAGTGTGAAAGTTATGGTCATTTCTACATTCCGAGCAACCTAGGCTTCACTCTAGGGCGTTGCTCCACCATATCGAATAGCTACGGCCTGAGAAGCCTACGCCTGAAGCATAAAATACAATAAAAATACAACGGTCTTTTCATCGTATAACAGGAATAATTGCAACAAGCGTGAAAGTAATGATCATTTCGGCGTTTCGGGCATCCTAGACTTAACTCTGAGGCATTGCTCCACCAGATCGAATAGTTAGGGCCTAAGAAGTCAACGCCAGAAGCATAAAATACAATATAAATACAACAGTTTTTCCATTCTATAAAACGAATAATTGCTACCAGTGTAAATGTTATGGTCATTTCTACGTTCCGGGCAACCTAGGCTTCACCCTAGGGCGTTGTCCCACCAGATCGAATAGTTAGGGCCCAAGAAGTGAGCGGCAGAAGCATAAATTACAATTTAAATACAACAGTTTTTCCATCGTATAAAACGAATAATTGCAACCAGTGTGAAAGTTATGGTCATTTCTACATTCCGAGCAACCTAGGCTTCACTCTAGGGCGTTGCTCCACCAGATCGAATAGTTAGGTCCTTAGAAGTCAACGCCAGATGCATGAAATACGATATAAATACAGCTGCTTTTCCATCGTATAAAAGGAATAATTGCAAACAGTGTGAAAGTAATGGTCATTTCTACGTTCCGGGCAACCTAGGCTTCACTCTACGGCGTTATTCCACCATATCGAATAGTTGGGGCCTAAGAAGTCTACACCAGAAGAATAAAATACAAAATAAATACAACAGCCTTTACACCGTATAAAACGAATAATTGCAACCAGTGTGAAAGTTATGGTCATTTCTACATTCCGAGCAACCTAGGCTTCACTCTAGGGCGTTGCTCCACCAGATCGAATAGTTAGGTCCTTAGAAGTCAACGCCAGAAGCATAAAATACAATAGAGATACAACAGTTTTTCCATTCTATAAAACGAATAATTGCTACCAGTGTAAATGTTATGGTCATTTCTACGTTCCGGGCAACCTAGGCTTCACCCTAGGGCGTTGTTCCACCAGATCGAATAGTTAGGGCCCAAGAAGTGAGCGGCAGAATCATAAAATACAATTTAAATACAACAGCCTTTACACCGTATAAAACGAATAATTGCAACCTGTGTGAAGGTTATGGTCATATCTACGTTCCGGGCAACCTAGGCTTCACTGTAGGGCGTTGCTCCACCAGATCGAAGTGTTAGGGCCTAAGAAGTCAACGCCCGAAGCATAAAATGCAATAGAGATACAACAGTTTTTCCATCGTATAAAACGAATAATTGCAACCATTATGAAACTTATGGTAATTTCTACCTTCCGGGCAACCTAGGCTTCACCCTAGGACGTTGTTCCACCAGATCGAATAGTTAGGGCCTAAGAAGTGAACGCCAGAAGCATAAAATGCAATAAAAATACAACAGTTTTTCCATCGTATAACAGGATTAATTGCAACCAGTTTGAAAGTGATGGTCATTTCTACGTTCCGGGAAACCTAGGCTTCACTCTAGGGCGTTGCTCCACTAGATCGAATAGCTAGGGCCTTAGAAGTCAACGCCAGAAGCATAAAATACGATATAAATACAACAGCTTTTCCATTGTATAAAACGGATAATTGCTACCAGTGTAAAAGTTATGGCCATTTCTACGTTCCGGGCAACCTAGGCTTCACCCTAGGGCGTTGTTCCACCAGATCGAATAGCTACGGCCTCAGAAGCCTACGCCTGAAGCATAAAATACAATAAAAATACAACGGTCTTTTCATCGTATAACAGGAATAATTGCAACAAGCGTGAAGGTAATGATCATTTCGGCGTTTCGGGCATCCTAGACTTAACACTGAGGCATTGCTCCACCAGATCGAATAGTTAGGGCCTAAGAAGTCAACGCCAGAAGCATAAAATACAATATAAATACAACAGTTTTTCATTGTATAAAACGAATAATTGCTACCAGTGTAAAAGTTATGGTCATTTCTACGTTCCGGGCAACCTAGGCTTCACCCTAGGGCGTTGTTCCACCAGATCGAATAGTTAGGGCCTAAGAAGTGATCGCCAGAAGCATTAAATGCAATATAAATACAACAGTTTTTTCATCGTATAAAACGAATAATTGCAACCAGTGTGAAAGTTATGGTCATTTCTACATTCCGAGCAACCTAGGCTTCACTCTAGGGCGTTGCTCCACCAGATCGAATAGCTAGGTCCTTAGAAGTGAACGCCACAAGCATAAAATACGATATAAATACAACAGCTTTTGCATCGTATAAAAGGAATAATTGCAAACAGTGTGAATGTAATTGTCATTTCTACGTTCCGGGCAACCTAGCCTTCACTCTAGGGCGTTGCTCCACCAGATCAAACAGTTAGGGCCTTAGAAGTCAACGCCGCAAGCATAAAATACAAAATAAATAGAACAGATTTTCCATTGTATAAAACGAACAATTGCTACCAGTGTAAAAGTTATGGTCATTTCTACGTTCCGGGCAACCTAGGCTTCACCCTAGGGCGTTGTTCCACCAGATCGAATAGTCAGGGCCTAAGAAGTGAACGCCAGAAGCATAAAATGCAATAAAAATACAACAGTCTTTCCATCCTATAACAGGAATAATTGCAACCCGTGTGAAAGTGATGGTCATTTGTACGTTCCAGGGAACCTAGGCTTTACTCTAGGGCGTTGCTCCACCAGATCGAATTGTTAGGGCCAAAGGAGTCAACGCCCGAAGCATAAAATACAAGATAAAAAGAACAGTTTTTCCATTGTATAAAACGAATAATTGCTACCAGTGTAAATGTTATGGTCATTTCTACGTTCCGGGCAACCTAGGCTTCACCCTAGGGCGGTGTTCCACCAGATCGAATAGTTAGGGCCCAAGAAGTGAACGGCAGAAGCATCAAATACAATATAAATACAACAGCTTTTCCATCGTATAAAACGAATAATTGCAAGCAGTGTGAAAGTTATGGTCATTTCTACATTCCGAGCAACCTAGGCTTCACCCTAGGGCGGTGTTCCACCAGATCGAATAGTTAGGGCCCAAGAAGTGAACGGCAGAAGCATAAAATACAATATAAATACAACAGCTTTTCCATCGTATAAAACGAATAATTGCAAGCAGTGTGAAAGTTATGGTCATTTCTACATTCCGAGCAACCTAGGCTTCACTCTAGGGCGTTGCTCCACCAGATCGAAGAGTTAGGTCCTTAGAAGTCAACGCCAGAAGCATAAAATACGATATAAATACAGCGGCTTTTCCATCGTATAAAAGGAATAATTGCAAACAGTGTGAATGTGATTGTCATTTCTACGTTCCGGGCAACCTAGGCTTCACTCTAGGGCGTTGCTCCACCAGATCAAACAGTTAGGGCCTTAGAAGTCAACGCCCCAAGCATAAAATAAAAAATAAATAGAACACATTTTCCATTGTATAAAACGAATAATTGCAACCATTGTGAAAGTTATGGTCATTTCTATATTCCGAGCAACCTAGGCTTCACTCTAGGGCGGTGCTCCACCATATCGAATAGCTACGGCCTTAGAAGCCTACGCCTGAAGCATAAAATACAATAAAAATACAACGGTCTTTTCATCGTATAACAGGAATAATTGCAAACAGTGTGAAAGTAATGGTCATTTCTGCGTTCCGGGCAACCTAGGCTTCACTCTACGGCGTTGTTCCACCAGATCGAATAGTTCGGGCCTAAGAATTCAACACCAGAAGAATAAAATACAAAATAAATACAACAGCCTTTACACCGTATAAAACGAATAATTGCAACCTGTGTGAATGTTATGGTCATATCTACGTTCCGGGCAACCTAGGCTTCACTGTAGGGCGTTGCTCCACCAGATCGAAATGTTAGGGCCTAAGAGGTCAACGCCCGTAGCATAAAATACGATATAAATACAACAGCTTTTCCATCGTATTAAATAAATAATTGCAAACTGTGTGAAAGTAGTGGTCATTTCTGCGTTCCGAGCAACCTAGGCTTCACTCTAGGGCGGTGCTCCACCATATCGAATAGCGACGGCCTTAGGAGCCTACGCCTGAAGCATAAAATACGATATATATACAACAGCTTTTCCATCGTATAAAAGGAATAATTGCAACCAGTTTCATAGTGATGGTCATTTCTACGTTCCGGCCAACCTAGGCTTAACTCTAGGGCGTTGCTCCACCAGATCAAACAGTTACGGCCTTAGAAGTCAACGCCCGAAGCATAAAATACAAAATAAATAGAACAGTTTTTCCATTGTATAAAACGAATAATTACTACCAGTGTAAAAGTTATGGTCATTTCTACGTTCCGGGCAACCTAGGCTTCACCCTAGGGCGCTGTTCCACCAGATCGAATAGTTAGGGCCTAAGAAGTGAACGCCAGAAGCATAAAATCCCATATAAATACAACAGTTTTTCCATCGTATAAAACGAATAATTGCAGCCAGTGTGAAAGTTATGGTAATTTCTACATTCCGAGCAACCTAGGCTTCACTCTAGGGCGGTGCTCCACCATATCGAATAGCTACGGCCTTAGGAGCCTACGCCTGAAGCATAAAATACGATATATATACAACAGCTTTTCCATCGTATAAAAGGAATAATTGCAACCAGTTTGATAGTGATGGTCATTTCTACGTTCCGGGCAACCTAGGCTTAACTCTAGGGCGTTGCTCCACCAGATCAAACAGTTAGGGCCTAAGATGTCAACACCAGAAGAATAAAATACAAAATAAATACAACAGCCTTTACACCGTATAAAACGAATAATTGCAACCTTTGTGAAGGTTATGGTCATATCTACGTTCCGGGCAACCTAGGCTTCACTGTAGGGCGTTGCTCCACCAGATCGAAGTGTTAGGGCCTAAGAAGTCAACGCCCGAAGCATAAAATCCAATAGAAATACAACAGTTTTTCCATCGTATAAAACGAATAATTGCAACCATTATGAAACTTATGGTAATTTCTACCTTCCGGGCAACCTAGGCTTCACCCTAGGACGTTGTTCCACCAGATCGAATTGTTAGGGCCTAAGAAGTGAACGCCAGAAGCATAAAATGCAATAAAAGTACAACAGTTTTTCCATCGTATAACAGGAATAATTGCAAACAGTGTGAAAGTAATGGTCATTTCTGCGTTCCGGGCAACCTAGGCTTCACTCTACGGCGTTGTTCCACCAGATCGAATAGTTCGGGCCTAAGAATTCAACACCAGAAGAATAAAATACAAAATAAATACAACAGCCTTTACACCGTATAAAACGAATAATTGCAACCTGTGTGAATGTTATGGTCATATCTACGTTCCGGGCAACCTAGGCTTCACTGTAGGGCGTTGCTCCAACGGATTGAATAGTTAGGGCCTTAGAAGTCAACGCCCTAAGCATAAAATGCAATAAAAATACAACAGTTTTTCCATCGTATAACAGGATTAATTGCAACCAGTTTGATAGTGATGGTCATTTCTACGTTCCGGGCAACCTAGGCTTAACTCTAGGGCGTTGCTCCACCAGATCAAACAGTTAGGGCCATAGAAGTCAACGCCCGAAGCATAAAATACAAAATAAAAAGAACAGTTTTTCCATTGTATAAAACGAATAATTGCTACCAGTGTAAATGTTATGGTCATTTCTACGTTCCGGGCAACCTAGGCTTCACCCTAGGGCGGTGTTCCACCAGATCGAATAGTTAGGGCCCAAGAAGTGAACGGCAGAAGCATAAAATACAATATAAATACAACAGCTTTTCCATCGTATAAAACGAATAATTGCAAGCAGTGTGAAAGTTATGGTCATTTCTACATTCCGAGCAACCTAGGCTTCACTCTAGGGCGTTGCTCCACCAGTTCGAATAGTTAGGTCCTTAGAAGTCAACGCCAGAAGCATAAAATACGATATAAATACAGCAGCTTTTCCATCGTATAAAAGGAATAATTGCAAACAGTGTGAATGTGATTGTCATTTCTACGTTCCGTGCAACCTAGGCTTCACTCTAGGGCGTTGCTCCACCAGATCAAACAGTTAGGGCCTTAGAAGTCAACGCCCCAAGCATAAAATAAAAAATAAATAGAACACATTTTCCAATGTATAAAACGAATAATTGCAACCATTGTGAAAGTTATGGTCATTTCTATATTCCGAGCAACCTAGGCTTCAGTCTAGGGCGGTGCTCCACCATATCGAATAGCTACGGCCTTAGAAGCCTACGCCTGAAGCATATAATACAATAAAAATACAACGGTCTTTTCATCGTATAACAGGAATAATTGCAAACATTGTGAAAGTAATGGTCATTTCTGCGTTCCGGGCAACCTAGGCTTCACTCTACGGCGTTGTTCCACCAGAACGAATAGTTCGGGCCTAAGAATTCAACACCAGAAGAATAATATACAAAATAAATACAACAGCCTTTACACCGTATAAAACGAATAATTGCAACCTGTGTGAATGTTATGGTCATATCTACGTTCCGGGCAACCTAGGCTTCACTGTAGGGCGTTGCTCCACCAGATCGAAGTGTTAAGGCCTAAGAAGTCAACGCCCGTAGCATAAAATACGATATAAATACAACAGCTTTTCCATCGTATTAAATAAATAATTGCAAACTGTGTGAAAGTAGTGGTCATTTCTGCGTTCCGAGCAACCTAGGCTTCACTCTAGGGCGGTGCTCCACCATATCGAATAGCTACGGCCTTAGGAGCCTACGCCTGAAGCATAAAATACGATATATATACAACAGCTTTTCCATCGTATAAAAGGAATAATTGCAACCAGTTTGATAGTGATGGTCATTTCTACGTTCCGGGCAACCTAGGCTTAACTCTAGGGCGTTGCTCCACCAGATCAAACAGTTAGGGCCTTAGAAGTCAACGCCCGAAGCATAAAATACAAAATAAATAGAACAGTTTTTCCATTGTATAAAACGAATAATTACTACCAGTGTAAAAGTTATGGTCATTTCTACGTTCCGGGCAACCTAGGCTTCACCCTAGGGCGCTGTTCCACCAGATCGAATAGTTAGGGCCTAAGAAGTGAACGCCAGAGGCATAAAATCCCATATAAATACAACAGTTTTTCCATCGTATAAAACGAATAATTGCAGCCAGTGTGAAAGTTATGGTCATTTCTACATTTCGAGCAACCTAGGCTTCACTCTAGGGCGTTGCTCCAACAGATTGAATAGTTAGGGCCTTAGAAGTCAACGCCCGAAGCATAAAATGCAATAAAAATACAACAGTTTTTCCATCGTATAACAGGATTAATTGCAACCAGTTTGATAGTGATGGTCATTTCTACGTTCCGGGCAACCTAGGCTTAACTCTAGGGCGTTGCTCCACCAGATCAAACAGTTAGGGCCTTAGAAGTCAACGCCCGAAGCATAAAATACAAAATAAAAAGAACAGTTTTTCCATTGTATAAAACGAATAATTGCTACCAGTGTAAATGTTATGGTCATTTCTACGTTCCGGGCAACCTAGGCTTCACCCTAGGGCGGTGTTCCACCAGATCGAATAGTTAGGGCCCAAGAAGTGAACGGCAGAAGCATAAAATACAATATAAATACAACAGCTTTTCCATCGTATAAAACGAATAATTGCAACCAGTGTGAAAGTTATGGTCATTTCTACATTCCGAGCAACCTAGGCTTCACTCTAGGGCGTTGCTCCACCAGATCGAATAGTTAGGTCCTTAGAAGTCAGCGCCAGAAGCATAAAATACGATATAAATACAGCAGCTTTTCCATCGTATAAAAGGAATAATTGCAAACAGTGTGAAAGTAATGGTCATTTCTACGTTCCGGGCAACCTAGGCTTCACTCTACGGCGTGATTCCACCATATCGAATAGTTAGGGCCTAAGATGTCAACACCAGAAGAATAAAATACAAAATAAATACAACAGCCTTTACACCGTATAAAACGAATAATTGCAACCTTTGTGAAGGTTATGGTCATATCTACGTTCCGGGCAACCTAGGCTTCACTGTAGGGCGTTGCTCCACCAGATCGAAGTGTTAGGGCCTAAGAAGTCAACGCCCGAAGCATAAAATCCAATAGAAATACAACAGTTTTTCCATCGTATAAAACGAATAATTGCAACCATTATGAAACTTATGGTAATTTCTACCTTCCGGGCAACCTAGGCTTCACCCTAGGACGTTGTTCCACCAGATCGAATTGTTAGGGCCTAAGAAGTGAACGCCAGAAGCATAAAATGCAATAAAAGTACAACAGTTTTTCCATCGTATAACAGGAATAATTGCAAACAGTGTGAAAGTAATGGTCATTTCTGCGTTCCGGGCAACCTAGGCTTCACTCTACGGCGTTGTTCCACCAGATCGAATAGTTCGGGCCTAAGAATTCAACACCAGAAGAATAAAATACAAAATAAATACAACAGCCTTTACACCGTATAAAACGAATAATTGCAACCTGTGTGAATGTTATGGTCATATCTACGTTCCGGGCAACCTAGGCTTCACTGTAGGGCGTTGCTCCAACAGATTGAATAGTTAGGGCCTTAGAAGTCAACGCCCTAAGCATAAAATGCAATAAAAATACAACAGTTTTTCCATCGTATAACAGGATTAATTGCAACCAGTTTGATAGTGATGGTCATTTCTACGTTCCGGGCAACCTAGGCTTAACTCTAGGGCGTTGCTCCACCAGATCAAACAGTTAGGGCCATAGAAGTCAACGCCCGAAGCATAAAATACAAAATAAAAAGAACAGTTTTTCCATTGTATAAAACGAATAATTGCTACCAGTGTAAATGTTATGGTCATTTCTACGTTCCGGGCAACCTAGGCTTCACCCTAGGGCGGTGTTCCACCAGATCGAATAGTTAGGGCCCAAGAAGTGAACGGCAGAAGCATAAAATACGATATAAATACAGCAGCTTTTCCATCGTATAAAAGGAATAATTGCAAACAGTGTGAATGTGATTGTCATTTCTACGTTCCGTGCAACCTAGGCTTCACTCTAGGGCGTTGCTCCACCAGATCAAACAGTTAGGGCCTTAGAAGTCAACGCCCCAAGCATAAAATAAAAAATAAATAGAACACATTTTCCATTGTATAAAACGAATAATTGCAACCATTGTGAAAGTTATGGTCATTTCTATATTCCGAGCAACCTAGGCTTCACTCTAGGGCGGTGCTCCACCATATCGAATAGCTACGGCCTTAGAAGCCTACGCCTGAAGCATAAAATACAATAAAAATACAACGGTCTTTTCATCGTATAACAGGAATAATTGCAAACAGTGTGAAAGTTATGGTCATTTCTGCGTTCCGGGCAACCTAGGCTTCACTCTACGGCGTTGTTCCACCAGATCGAATAGTTCGGGCCTAAGAATTCAACACCAGAAGAATAAAATACAAAATAAATACAACAGCCTTTACACCGTATAAAACGAATAATTGCAACCTGTGTGAATGTTATGGTCATATCTACGTTCCGGGCAACCTAGGCTTCACTGTAGGGCGTTGCTCCACCAGATCGAAGTGTTAGGGCCTAAGAAGTCAACGCGCGTAGCATAAAATACGATATAAATACAACAGCTTTTCCATCGTATTAAATAAATAATTGCAAACTGTGTGAAAGTAGTGGTCATTTCTGCGTTCCGAGAAACCTAGGCTTCACTCTAGGGCGGTGCTCCACCATATCGAATAGCTACGGCCTTAGGAGCCTACGCCTGAAGCATAAAATACGATATATATACAACAGCTTTTCCATCGTATAAAAGGAATAATTGCAACCAGTTTGATAGTGATGGTCATTTCTACGTTCCGGGCAACCTAGGCTTAACTCTAGGGCGTTGCTCCACCAGATCAAACAGTTAGGGCCTTAGAAGTCAACGCCCGAAGCATAAAATACAAAATAAGTAGAACAGTTTTTCCATTGTATAAAACGAATAATTACTACCAGTGTAAAAGTTATGGTCATTTCTACGTTCCGGGCAACCTAGGCTTCACCCTAGGGCGCTGTTCCACCAGATCGAATAGTTAGGGCCTAAGAAGTGAACGCCAGAAGCATAAAATCCCATATAAATACAACAGTTTTTCCATCGTATAAAACGAATAATTGCAGCCAGTGTGAAAGTTATGGTCATTTCTACATTCCGAGCAACCTAGGCTTCACTCTAGGGCGTTGCTCCAACAGATTGAATAGTTAGGGCCTTAGAAGTCAACGCCCGAAGCATAAAATGCAATAAAAATACAACAGTTTTTCCATCGTATAACAGGATTAATTGCAACCAGTTTGATAGTGATGGTCATTTCTACGTTCCGGGCAACCTAGGCTTAACTCTAGGGCGTTGCTCCACCAGATCAAACAGTTAGGGCCTTAGAAGTCAACGCCCGAAGCATAAAATACAAAATAAAAAGAACAGTTTTTCCATTGTATAAAACGAATAATTGCTACCAGTGTAAATGTTATGGTCATTTCTACGTTCCGGGCAACCTAGGCTTCACCCAAGGGCGGTGTTCCACCAGATCGAATAGTTAGGGCCCAAGAAGTGAACGGCAGAAGCATAAAATACAATATAAATACAACAGCTTTTCCATCGTATAAAACGAATAATTGCAACCAGTGTGAAAGTTATGGTCATTTCTACATTCCGAGCAACCTAGGCTTCACTCTAGGGCGTTGCTCCACCAGATCGAATAGTTAGGTCCTTAGAAGTCAGCGCCAGAAGCATAAAATTCGATATAAATACAGCAGCTTTTCCATCGTATAAAAGAAATAATTGCAAACAGTGTGAAAGTAATGGTCATTTCTACGTTCCGGGCAACCTAGGCTTCACTCTACGGCGTGATTCCACCATATCGAATAGTTAGGGCCTAAGATGTCAACACCAGAAGAATAAAATACAAAATAAATACAACAGCCTTTACACCGTATAAAACGAATAATTGCAACCTTTGTGAAGGTTATGGTCATATCTACGTTCCGGGCAACCTAGGCTTCACTGTAGGGCGTTGCTCCACCAGATCGAAGTGTTAGGGCCTAAGAAGTCAACGCCCGAAGCATAAAATACAGTAGAAATACAACAGTTTTTCCATCGTATAAAACGAATAATTGCAACCATTATGAAACTTATGGTAATTTCTACCTTCCGGGCAACCTAGGCTTCACCCTAGGACGTTGTTCCACCAGATCGAATAGTTAGGGCCTAAGAAGTGAACGCCAGAAGCATAAAATGCAATAAAAATACAACAGTTTTTCCACCGTATAACAGGATTAATTGCAACCAGTTTGAAAGTGATGGTCATTTCTACGTTCCGGGCAGCCTAGGCTTCACCCTAGGGCGTTGTTCCACCAGATCGAATAGTTAGGGCCTAAGAAGTGAACGCCAGAAGCATAAAATACAATATAAATACAACAGTTTTTCCATCGTATAAAACGAATAATTGCAACCAGTGTGAAAGCTATGGTCATTTCTACATTCCGAGCAACCTAGGCTACACTCTAGCGCGTAGCTCCAACAGATTGAATAGTCAGGGCCTTAGAAGTCAACGCCCGAAGCATAAAATGCAATAAAAATACAACAGTTTTTCCATCGTATAACACGATTAATTGCAACCAGTTTGAAAGTGATGGTCATTTCTACGTTCCGGGCAACCTAGGCTTCACTCTAGGGCGTTGCTCCACTAGATCGAATAGCTAGGGCCTTAGAAGTCAACGCCAGAAGCATTAAATACAAAATAAATAGAACAGTTTTTCCATTGTATAAAACGAATAATTGCTACCAGTGTAAAAGTAATGGCCATTTCTACGTTGCGGGCAACCTAGGCTTCACCTTAGGCCGTTGTTCCACCAGATCGAATAGTTAGGGCCTAAGAAGTGAACGACAGAAGCATAAAATACAATATAAATACAACAGTTTTTCCAACATATAAAACGAATAATTGCAACCAGTATGAAAGTTATGGTCAATTCTACTTTCCGGGCAACCTAGGATACACCCTAGGACGTTGCTCCAACAGATCAAACAGTTAGGGCCTTAGAAGTCAACGCCCGAAGCATAAAATTCAAAATAAAAAGAACAGCCTTTATACCGTATAAAACGAATAATTGCAACCTGTGTGAAGGTTATGGTCATATCTACGTTCCGGGCAACCTAGGCTTCACTGTAGGGCGTTGCTCCACCAGATCGAAGTGTTATGGCCTAAGAAGTCAACGCCCGAAGCATAAAATACAGTAGAAATACAACAGTTTTTCCATCGTATAAAACGAATAATTGCAACCATTATGAAACTTATGGTAATTTCTACCTTCCGGGCAACCTAGGCTTCACCCTAGGACGTTGTTCCACCAGATCGAATAGTTAGGGCCTAAGAAGTGAACGCCAGAAGCATAAAATGCAATAAAAATACAACAGTTTTTCCACCGTATAACAGGATTAATTGCAACCAGTTTGAAAGTGATGGTCATTTCTACGTTCCGGGCAGCCTAGGCTTCACCCTAGGGCGTTGTTCCACCAGATCGAATAGTTAGGGCCTAAGAAGTGAACGCCAGAAGCATAAAATACAATATAAATACAACAGTTTTTCCATCGTATAAAACGAATAATTGCAACCAGTGTGAAAGCTATGGTCATTTCTACATTCCGAGCAACCTAGGCTACACTCTAGCGCGTAGCTCCAACAGATTGAATAGTCAGGGCCTTAGAAGTCAACGCCCGAAGCATAAAATGCAATAAAAATACAACAGTTTTTCCATCGTATAACACGATTAATTGCAACCAGTTTGAAAGTGATGGTCATTTCTACGTTCCGGGCAACCTAGGCTTCACTCTAGGGCGTTGCTCCACTAGATCGAATAGCTAGGGCCTTAGAAGTCAACGCCCGAAGCATTAAATACAAAATAAATAGAACAGTTTTTCCATTGTATAAAACGAATAATTGCTACCAGTGTAAAAGTTATGGCCATTTCTACGTTGCGGGCAACCTAGGCTTCACCTTAGGCCGTTGTTCCACCAGATCGAATAGTTAGGGCCTAAGAAGTGAACGACAGAAGCATAAAATACAATATAAATACAACAGTTTTTCCAACATATAAAACGAATAATTGCAACCAGTATGAAAGTTATGGTCAATTCTACTTTCCGGGCAACCTAGGATACACCCTAGGACGTTGCTCCAACAGATCAAACAGTTAGGGCCTTAGAAGTCAACGCCCGAAGCATAAAATTCAAAATAAGAAGAACAGCCTTTATACCGTATAAAACGAATAATTGCAACCTGTGTGAAGGTTATGGTCATATCTACGTTCCGGGCAACCTAGGCTTCACTGTAGGGCGTTGCTCCACCAGATCGAAGTGTTATGGCCTAAGAAGTCAACGCCCGAAGCATAAAATACAGTAGAAATACAACAGTTTTTCCATCGTATAAAACGAATAATTGCAACCATTATGAAACTTATGGTAATTTCTACCTTCCGGGCAACCTAGGCTTCACCCTAGGACGTTGTTCCACCAGATCGAATAGTTAGGGCCTAAGAAGTGAACGCCAGAAGCATAAAATGCAATAAAAATACAACAGTTTTTCCACCGTATAACAGGATTAATTGCAACCAGTTTGAAAGTGATGGTCATTTCTACGTTCCGGGCAGCCTAGGCTTCACCCTAGGGCGTTGTTCCACCAGATCGAATAGTTAGGGCCTAAGAAGTGAACGCCAGAAGCATAAAATACAATATAAATACAACAGTTTTTCCATCGTATAAAACGAATAATTGCAACCAGTGTGAAAGCTATGGTCATTTCTACATTCCGAGCAACCTAGGCTACACTCTAGCGCGTAGCTCCAACAGATTGAATAGTCAGGGCCTTAGAAGTCAACGCCCGAAGCATAAAATGCAATAAAAATACAACAGTTTTTCCATCGTATAACACGATTAATTGCAACCAGTTTGAAAGTGATGGTCATTTCTACGTTCCGGGCAACCTAGGCTTCACTCTAGGGCGTTGCTCCACTAGATCGAGTAGCTAGGGCCTTAGAAGTCAACGCCCGAAGCATTAAATACAAAATAAATAGAACAGTTTTTCCATTGTATAAAACGAATAATTGCTACGAGTGTAAAAGTTATGGCCATTTCTACGTTGCGGGCAACCTAGGCTTCACCTTAGGCCGTTGTTCCACCAGATCGAATAGTTAGGGCCTAAGAAGTGAACGACAGAAGCATAAAATACAATATAAATACAACAGTTTTTCCAACATATAAAACGAATAATTGCAACCAGTATGAAAGTTATGGTCAATTCTACTTTCCGGGCAACCTAGGATACACCCTAGTACGTTGCTCCAACAGATTGAATAGTTAGCGCCTTAGAAGTCAACGCCCGAAGCATAAAATGCAAAATAAATAGAACAGTTTTTCCATCGTATGAAACGAATAACTGCAACCAGTGTGGAAGTACTGGTCATTTCTACGTACCGGGCAACCAAGGCTTCACCCCAGGGCGTTGTTCCACCAGATGGAATAGTTAGGGCCTAAGAAGTCAACGCCAGAAGCATAAAATACGATATAAATTCAACAGCTTTTCCATCGTATAAAACGAATAATGGTAACCAGTGTGAAAGTTATGGTCATTTCTACGTTCCGGTCAACCTAGGCTTCACTCTAGGACGTTGCACCACCATATCGAATAGTTAGGGCCTATGTAGTCAACGCCAGAAGCATAAAATACAATAAAGGTGCAACAGTTTTTCCATCGTATAAAACGAATAATTGCAGCCAGTGTGAAAGTTATGGTCATTTCTACATTCCGAGCAACCTAGGCTTCACCCTAGGGCGTTGTTCCACCAGATCGAATAGTTAGGGCCTAAGAAGTGAACGCCAGAAGCATTAAATGCAATATAAATACAACAGTTTTTCCATCGTATAAAAGGAATAATTGCAAACAGTGTGAAAGTAATGGTCATTTCTACGTTCCGGGCAACCTAGGCTTCACCCTAGGGCGTTGCTCCACCAGATGAAACAGTTAGGGCCTTAGAAGTCAACGCCCGAAGCGTAAAATACAAAATAAAAAGAACAGTTTTTCCATTGTATAAAACGAATAATTGCTACCAGTGTAAATATTATGGTCATTTCTACGTTCCGCGCAACCTAGGCTTCACCCTAGGGCGTTGTTCCACCAGATCGAATAGTTAGGGCCTAAGAAGTGAACGCCAGAAGCGTAAAATACAATATAAATACAACAGTTTTTCCATCGTATAAAACGAATAATTGCAGCCAGTGTGAAAGTTATGGTCATTTCTTCATTCCGAGCAACCTAGGCTTCACTCTAGGGCGTTGCTCCAACAGATTGAATAGTTAGGGCCTTAGAAGTCAACGCCCGAAGCATAAAATGCAATAAAAATACAACAGTTTTTCCATCGTATAACAGGATTAATTGCAACCAGTTTGAAAGTGATGGTCATTTCTACGTTCCGGGCAACCTAGGCTTCACTCTAGGGCGTTGCTCCACCAGATCAAACAGTTAGGGCCTTAGAAGTCAACGCCCGAAGCATAAAATTCAAAATAAAAAGAACAGCCTTTACACCGTATAAAACGAATAATTGCAACCTGTGTGAAGGTTATGGTCATATCTACGTTCCGGGCAACCTAGGCTTCACTGTAGGGCGTTGCTCCACCAGATCGAAATGTTACGGCCTCAGAAGTCAACGCCTGAAACATAAAATACAATATAAATATAACAGTTTTTCCATCATATAAAACGAATAATTGCAATCAGGATGAAAGTTATGGTCATTTCTACGTTCCGGGCAACCTAGGCTTCACTCTAAGGCGTTGCTCGACCAGATCGAATACCTAGGGCCTTAGAAGTCAACGCCCGAAGCATAAAATACAAAATAAATAGAACAGTCTTTCCATCGTATAAAACGAATAATTGCTACCAGTGTGAAAGTTATGGTCATTGCTACGTTCCGCGCAGCCTAGGCTTCACACAAGGGTGTTGGTGCACCAGATGGAATAGTTAGGGCCTAAGAAGTCAACGCCAGAAGCATAAAATACGATATAAATACAACAGCTTTTCCATCGTATAAAACGAATAATTGCAACCAGTGTGAATGTAATGGTCATTTCTACGTTCCGGGCAACCTATGCTTCACTCTAGGGCGTTGCTCGACCAGATCGAATAGCTAGGGCCTTAGAAGTCAACGCCTGAAGTATAAAATACAATAAAAATACAACAGTCTTTCCATCCTATAACAGGAATAATTGCAACCCGTGTGAAAGTGATGGTCATTTCTACGTTCCAGGCAACCTAGGCTTCACCCTCGGGCGTTGTTCCACCAGATGGAATAGTTAGGGACTAAGAAGTCAACGCCAGAAGCATAAAACACTATATAAATACATCAGTTTTTCCATCATATAAAACGAATAATTGCAAGCAGGATGAAAGTTATGGTTATTTCTACTTTCCGGGCAACCTAGGCTTCACTCTAGGGCGTTGCTCCACCAGATCGAATAGATAGGGCCTTAGAAGTCAACGCCAGAAGCATAAAATACAAAATAAATAAAACAGTTTTTCCATCGTATAAAACGAATAATTGCTACCAGTGTGAAAGTTATGGTCATTTCTGCGTTCCGCGCAACCCAGGCTTCACCCTAGGGCGTTGTTCCACCAGATGGAATAGTTAGGGCCTAAGAAGTCAACGCCAGAAGCTAAAATACGATATAAATACAACAGCTTTTCCATCGTATAAAACGAATAATTGCATCCAGTGTGAAAGTTATGGTCATTTCTACGTTCCGGGCAACCTAGGCTTCACTCTAGGGCGTTGCTCGACCAGATAGAATAGCTAGGGCCGTAGAAGTCAACGCCCGAAGCATAAAATACAAAATAAATAGAACAGTTTTCCCATCGTATAAAACGAATAATTGCTACCAGTGTGAAAGTTATGGTCATTTATACGTTGCGCGCAACCTAGGCTTCACCCAAGGGCGTTGTTCCACCAGATGGAATAGTTAGGGCCTAAGAAGTCAACGCCAGAAGCATAAAACACTATATAAATACAACAGTTTTTCCATCATATAAAACGAATAATTGCAACCAGGATGAAAGTTATGGTCATTTCTACTTTCCGGGCAACCTAGGCTTCACTCTAGGGCGTTGCTCGGCAGATCGAATAGCTAGGGCCTTAGAAGTCAACGCCCGAAGCATAAAATACAAAATAAATAGAACAGTTTTGCCAACGTATAAAACGAATAATTGCTACCAGTGTGAAAGTTATGGCCATTTCTACGTTCCGGGCAACCTAGGCTTCACCCTAGGCCGTTGTTCCACCAGATGGAATAGTTAGGGCCTAAGAAGTCAACGCCAGAAGCATAAAATACGATATAAATACAACAGCTTTTACATCGTATAAAACGAATAATTGCAACCAGTGTGGAAGTTATGGTCATTTCTACGTTCCGGGCAACCTAGGCTTCACTCCAGGGCGTTGTTCCACCAGATCGAATAGTTAGAGCCTAAGAAGTCAACGCCAGAAGAATAAAATCAATATAAGTACAACAGTTTTTCCATCGTATAAAATTAATAATTGCATACATTGTGAAAGTAATGGTCATTTCTACGTTCCGGGCAACCTAGATGTCACTCTAGGGTGTTGCTACACCACATCTAATAGCTACGGCCTTAGAAGTCAACGCCAGAAGAATAAAATACAATAAAGATGAAACAGCTTTTCCATCGTATAAAACAAACAATTGCAACCAGTGTGAAAGTTATGGTCATTTCTACTTTCCGGGCAACCTAGGCTTCACCCTAGGGCGTTGCTCCAACAGATTGAATAGTTAGGACCTTAGAAGTCAACGCCAGAAGCATAAAATACGAAATAAATAAAACAGTTTTTCCATCGTATAAAACGAATAATTGCTACCAGTGTGAAAGTTATGGTCATTTCTACGTTCCGGGCAACCTAGGCTTCACTCTAGGGCGTTGCTCGACCAGATCGAATAGCTAGGGCCTTAGAAGTCAACGCCTGAAGTATAAAATACAATAAAAATACAACAGTCTTTCCATCCTATAACAGGAATAATTGCAACCCGTGTGAAAGTGATGGTCATTTCTACGTTCCAGGCAACCTAGGCTTCACCCTCGGGCGTTGTTCCACCAGATGGAATAGTTAGGGACTAAGAAGTCAACGCCAGAAGCACAAAACACTATATTAATACAACAGTTTTTCCATCATATAAAACGAATAATTGCAAGGAGGATGAAAGTTATGGTTATTTCTACTTTCCGGGCAACCTAGGCTTCACTCTAGGGCGTTGCTCCACCAGATCGAATAGATAGGGCCTTAGAAGTCAACTCCAGAAGCATAAAATACAAAATAAATAAAACACTTTTTCCATCGTATAAAACGAATAATTGCTACCAGTGTGAAAGTTATGGTCATTTCTACGTTCCGCGCAACCCAGGCTTCACCCTAGGGCGTTGTTCCTCCAGATGGAATAGTTAGGGCCTAAGAAGTCAACGCCAGAAGCTAAAATACGATATAAATACAACAGCTTTTCCATCGTATAAAACGAATAATTGCATCCAGTGTGAAAGTTATGGTCATTTCTACGTTCCGGGCAACCTAGGCTTCACTCTAGGGCGTTGCTCGACCAGATAGAATAGCTAGGGCCGTAGAAGTCAACGCCCGAAGCATAAAATACAAAATAAATAGAACAGTTTTTCCATCGTATAAAACGAATAATTGCTACCAGTGTGAAAGTTATGGTCATTGCTACGTTGCGCGCAACCTAGGCTTCACCCAAGGGCGTTGTTCCACCAGATGGAATAGTTAGGGCCTAAGAAGTCAACGTCAGAAGCATAAAACACTATATAAATACAACAGTTTTTCCATCATATAAAACGAATAATTGCAACCAGGGTGAAAGTTATGGTCATTTCTACTTTCCGGGCAACCTAGGCTTCACTCTAGGGCGTTGCTCCACCAGATCGAATAGTTAGGGCCTTAGAAGTCAACGCCAGAAGCATAAAATACAAAATAAATAATACAGTTTTTCCGACGTATAAAACGAATAATTGCTACCAGTGTGAACGTTATGGTCATTTCTACGTTCCGCGCAACCTAGGCTTCACTCTAGGGCGTTTCTCCACCAGATCGAATAGTTAGGTCCTTAGAAGTCAACGCCAGAAGCACAAAATACGATATAAATACAACTGCTTTTCCATCGTATAAAACGAAGAATTGCAACCAGTGTGGAAGTTATGGTCATTTCTACGTTCCGGGCAACCTAGGCTTCACTCAAGGGCGTTGCTCCACCAGATAGAATAGTTGGGGCCTTAGAAGTCAACGCCCGAAGCATAAAATACAAAATAAATACAACAGTTTTTCCATCGTATAAAACGAATAATTGCTACCATTATGAAACTTATGGTAATTTCTACCTTCCGGGCAACCTAGTCTTCACCCTAGGACGTTGTTCCACCAGATCGAATAGTTAGGGCCTAAGAAGTGAACGCCAGAAGCATAAAATGCAATAAAAGTACAACAGTTTTTCCATCGTATAACAGGATTAATTGCAACCAGTTTGAAAGTGATGGTCATTTCTACGTTCCGGGAAACCTAGGCTTCACTCTAGGGCGTTGTTCCACTAGATCGAATAGCTAGGGCCTTAGAAGTCAACGCCAGAAGCATAAAATACAATATAAATACAACAGTTTTTCCATCGTAGAAAACGAATAATTGCAACCATTGTGAAAGTTATGGTCATTTCTATATTCCGAGCAACCTAGGCTTCACTCTAGGGCGGTGCTCCACCATATCGAATAGCTACGGCCTTAGAAGCCTACGCCTGAAGCATAAAATACAATAAAAATACAACGGTCTTTTCATCGTATAACAGGAATAATTGCAAACAGTGTGAAAGTAATGGTCATTTCTGCGTTCCGGGCAACCTAGGCTTCACTCTACGGCGTTGATCCTCCAGATCGAATAGTTCGGGCCTAAGAATTCAACACCAGAAGAATAAAATACAAAATAAATACAACAGCCTTTACACCGTATAAAACGAATAATTGCAACCTGTGTGAATGTTATGGTCATATCTACGTTCCGGGCAACCCAGGCTTCACTGTAGGGCGTTGCTCCAACAGATTGAATAGTTAGGGCCTTAGAAGTCAACGCCCGAAGCATAAAATGCAATAAAAATACAACAGTTTTTCCATCGTATAACAGGATTAATTGCAACCAGTTTGATAGTGATGGTCATTTCTACGTTCCGGGCAACCTAGGCTTAACTCTAGGGCGTTGCTCCACCAGATCAAACAGTTAGGGCCTTAGAAGTCAACGCCCGAAGCATAAAATACAAATTAAAAAGAACAGTTTTTCCATTGTATAAAACGAATAATTGCTACCAGTGTAAATGTTATGGTCATTTCTACGTTCCGGGCAACCTAGGCTTCACCCTAGGGCGGTGTTCCACCAGATCGAACAGTTAGGGCCCAAGAAGTGAACGGCAGAAGCATAAAATACAATATAAATACAACAGCTTTTCCATCGTATAAAACGAATAATTGCAAGCAGTGTGAAAGTTATGGTCATTTCTACATTCCGAGCAACCTAGGCTTCACTCTAGGGCGTTGCTCCACCAGATCGAATAGTTAGGTCCTTAGAAGTCAACGCCAGAAGCATAAAATACGATATAAATACAGCAGCTTTTCCATCGTATAAAAGGAATAATTGCAAACAGTGTGAATGTGATTGTCATTTCTACGTTCCGTGCAACCTAGGCTTCACTCTAGGGCGTTGCTCCACCAGATCAAACAGTTAGGGCCTTAGAAGTCAACGCCCCAAGCATAAAATAAAAAATAAATAGAACACATTTTCCATTGTATAAAACGAATAATTGCAACCATTGTGAAAGTTATGGTCATTTCTATATTCCGAGCAACCTAGGCTTCACTCTAGGGCGGTGCTCCACCATATCGAATAGCTACGGCCTTAGAAGCCTACGCCTGAAGCATAAAATACAATAAAAATACAACGGTCTTTTCATCGTATAACAGGAATAATTGCAAACAGTGTGAAAATAATGGTCATTTCTGCGTTCCGGGCAACCTAGGCTTCACTCTACGGCGTTGTTCCACCAGATCGAATAGTTCGGGCCTAAGAATTCAACACCAGAAGAATAATATACAAAATAAATACAACAGCCTTTACACCGTATAAAACGAATAATTGCAACCTGTGTGAATGTTATGGTCATATCTACGTTCCGGGCAACCTAGGCTTCACCCTAGGGCGGTGTTCCACCAGATCGAATAGTTAGGGCCCAAGAAGTGAACGGCAGAAGCATAAAATACAATATAAATACAACAGCTTTTCCATCGTATAAAACGAATAATTGCAACCAGTGTGAAAGTTATGGTCATTTCTACATTCCGAGCAACCTAGGCTTCACTCTAGGGCGTTGCTCCACCAGATCGAATAGCTAGGTCCTTAGAAGTCAGCGCCAGAAGCATAAAATACGATATAAATACAGCAGCTTTTCCATCGTATAAAAGGAATAATTGCAAACAGTGTGAATGTAATGGTCACTTCTACGTTCCGGGCAACCTAGGCTTCACTCTACGGCGTGATTCCACCATATCGAATAGTTAGGGCCTAAGATGTCAACACCAGAAGAATAAAATACAAAATAAATACAACAGCCTTTACACCGTATAAAACGAATAATTGCAACCTTTGTGAAGGTTATGGTCATATCTACGTTCCGGGCAACCTAGGCTTCACTGTAGGGCGTTGCTCCACCAGATCGAAGTGTTAGGGCCTAAGAAGTCAACGCCCGAAGCATAAAATCCAATAGAAATACAACAGTTTTTCCATCGTATAAAACGAATAATTGCAACCATTATGAAACTTATGGTAATTTCTACCTTCCGGGCAACCTAGGCTTCACCCTAGGACGTTGTTCCACCAGATCGAATAGTTAGGGCCTAAGAAGTGAACGCCAGAAGCATAAAATGCAATAAAAGTACAACAGTTTTTCCATCGTATAACAGGATTAATTGTAACCAGTTTGAAAGTGATGGTCATTTCTACGTTCCGGGAAACCTAGGCTTCACTCTAGGGCGTTGTTCTATTAGATTGAATAGCTAGGGCCTTAGAAGTCAACGCCAGAAGCATAAAGTACAATATAAATACAACAGTTTTTCCATTGTATAAAACGAATAATTGCCAGCAGTGTAAAAGTTATGGTCATTTCTACGTTCCGGGCAACCTAGGCTTCACCCTAGGGCGTTGTTCCACCAGATCGAATAGTTAGGGCCTAAGAAGTGAACGCGAGAAGCATTAAATGCAATATAAATACAACAGTTTTTCCATCGTATAAAAGGAATAATTGCAAACAGCGTGAAAGTAATGGTCATTTCTACGTTCCGGGCAACCTAGGCTTCACCCTAGGGCGTTGCTCCACCAGATGAAACAGTTAGGGCCTTAGAAGTCAACGCCCGAAGCGTAAAATACAAAATAAAAAGAACAGTTTTTCCATTGTATAAAACGAATAATTACTACCAGTGTAAATGTTATGGTCATTTGTACGTTCCGCGCAACCTAGGTTTCACCCTAGGGCGTTGTTCCACCAGATCGAATAGTTAGGCCCTAAGAAGTGAACGCCAGAAGCATAAAATACAATATAAATACAACAGTTTTTCCATCGTAGAAAACGAATAATTGCAACCAGTGTGAAAGTTATGGTCATTTCTATATTCCGAGCAACCTAGGCTTCACTCTAGGGCGGTGCTCCACCATATCGAATAGCTACGGCCTTAGAAGCCTACGCCTGAAGCATAAAATGCAATAAAAATACAACAGCTTTTCCATCGTATAACAGGATTAATTGCAACCAGTTTGAAAGTGATGGTCATTTCTACGTTCCGGGCAACCTAGGCTTCACTCTAGGTCGTTGCTCCACCAGATCAAACAGTTAGGGCCTTAGAAGTCAACGCCCGAAGCATAAAATTCAAAATAAAAAGAACAGCCTTTATACCGTATAAAACGAATAATTGCAACCTGTGTGAAGGTTATGGTCATATCTACGTTCCGGGCAACCTAGGCTTCACTGTAGGGCGTTGCTCCACCAGATCGAAGTGTTAGGGCCTAAGAAGTCAACGCCCGAAGCATAAAATACAGTAGAAATACAACAGTTTTTCCATCGTATAAAACGAATAATTGCAACCATTATGAAACTTATGGTAATTTCTACCTTCCGGGCAACCTAGGCTTCACCCTAGGACGTTGTTCCACCAGATCGAATAGTTAGGGCCTAAGAAGTGAACGCCAGAAGCATAAAATGCAATAAAAATACAACAGTTTTTCCATCGTATAACAGGATTAATTGCAACCAGTTTGATAGTGATGGTCATTTCTACGTTCCGGGCAACCTAGGCTTAACTCTAGGGCGTTGCTTCACCAGATCAAACAGTTAGGGCCTTAGAAGTCAACGCCCGAAGCATAAAATACAAAATAAAAAGAACAGTTTTTCCATTGTATAAAACGAATAATTGCTACCAGTGTAAATGTTATGGTCATTTCTACGTTCCGGGCAACCTAGGCTTCACCCTAGGGCGGTGTTCCACCAGATCGAATAGTTAGGGCCCAAGAAGTGAACGGCAGAAGCATAAAATACAATATAAATACAACAGCTTTTCCATCGTATAAAACGAATAATTGCAAGCAGTGTGAAAGTTATGGTCATTTCTACATTCCGAGCAACCTAGGCTTCACTCTAGGGCGTTGCTCCACCAGATCGAATAGTTAGGTCCTTAGAAGTCAACGCCAGAAGCATAAAATACGATATAAATACAGCAGCTTTTCCATCGTATAAAAGGAATAATTGCAAACAGTGTGAATGTGATTGTCATTTCTACGTTCCGTGCAACCTAGGCTTCACTCTAGGGCGTTGCTCCACCAGATCAAACAGTTAGGGCCTTAGAAGTCAACGCCCCAAGCATAAAATAAAAAATAAATAGAACACATTTTCCATTGTATAAAACGAATAATTGCAACCATTGTGAAAGTTATGGTCATTTCTATATTCCGAGCAACCTAGGCTTCACTCTAGGGCGGTGCTCCACCATATCGAATAGCTACGGCCTTAGAAGCCTACGCCTGAAGCATAAAATACAATAAAAATACAACGGTCTTTTCATCGTATAACAGGAGTAATTGCAAACAGTGTGAAAGTAATGGTCATTTCTGCGTTCCGGGCAACCTAGGCTTCACTCTACGGCGTTGTTCCACCAGATCGAATAGTTCGGGCCTAAGAATTCAACACCAGAAGAATAAAATACAAAATAAATACAACAGCCTTTACACCGTATAAAACGAATAATTGCAACCTGTGTGAATGTTATGGTCATATCTACGTTCCGGGCAACCTAGGCTTCACTGTAGGGCGTTGCTCCACCAGATCGAAGTGTTAGGGCCTAAGAAGTCAACGCCCGTAGCATAAAATACGATATAAATACAACAGCTTTTCCATCGTATTAAATAAATAATTGCAAACTGTGTGAAAGTAGTGGTCATTTCTGCGTTCCGAGCAACCTAGGCTTCACTCTAGGGCGGTGCTCCACCATATCGAATAGCTACGGCCTTAGGAGCCTACGCCTGAAGCATAAAATACGATATATATACAACAGCTTTTCCATCGTATAAAAGGAATAATTGCAACCAGTTTGATAGTGATGGTCATTTCTACGTTCCGGGCAACCTAGGCTTAACTCTAGGGCGTTGCTCCACCAGATCAAACAGTTAGGGCCTTAGAAGTCAACGCCCGAAGCATAAAATACAAAATAAATAGAACAGTTTTTCCATTGTATAAAACGAATAATTACTACCAGTGTAAAAGTTATGGTCATTTCTACGTTCCGGGCAACCTAGGCTTCACCCTAGGGCGCTGTTCCACCAGATCGAATAGTTAGGGCCTAAGAAGTGAACGCCAGAAGCATAAAATCCCATATAAATACAACAGTTTTTCCATCGTATAAAACGAATAATTGCAGCCAGTGTGAAAGTTATGGTCATTTCTACATTCCGAGCAACCTAGGCTTCACTCTAGGGCGTTGCTCCAACAGATTGAATAGTTAGGGCCTTAGAAGTCAACGCCCGAAGCATAAAATGCAATAAAAATACAACAGTTTTTCCATCGTATAACAGGATTAATTGCAACCAGTTTGATAGTGATGGTCATTTCTACGTTCCGGGCAACCTAGGCTTAACTCTAGGGCGTTGCTCCACCAGATCAAACAGTTAGGGCCTTAGAAGTCAACGCCCGAAGCATAAAATACAAAATAAAAAGAACAGTTTTTCCATTGTATAAAACGAATAATTGCTACCAGTGTAAATGTTATGGTCATTTCTACGTTCCGGGCAACCTAGGCTTCACCCTAGGGCGGTGTTCCACCAGATCGAATAGTTAGGGCCCAAGAAGTGAACGGCAGAAGCATAAAATACAATATAAATACAACAGCTTTTCCATCGTATAAAACGAATAATTGCAACCAGTGTGAAAGTTATGGTCATTTCTACATTCCGAGCAACCTAGGCTTCACTCTAGGGCGTTGCTCCACCAGATCGAATAGTTAGGTCCTTAGAAGTCAGCGCCAGAAGCATAAAATACGATATAAATACAGCAGCTTTTCCATCGTATAAAAGGAATAATTGCAAACAGTGTGAAAGTAATGGTCATTTCTACGTTCCGGGCAACCTAGGCTTCACTCTACGGCGTGATTCCACCATATCGAATAGTTAGGGCCTAAGATGTCAACACCAGAAGAATAAAATACAAAATAAATACAACAGCCTTTACACCGTATAAAACGAATAATTGCAACCTTTGTGAAGGTTATGGTCATATCTACGTTCCGGGCAACCTAGGCTTCACTGTAGGGCGTTGCTCCACCAGATCGAAGTGTTAGGGCCTAAGAAGTCAACGCCCGAAGCATAAAATCCAATAGAAATACAACAGTTTTTCCATCGTATAAAACGAATAATTGCAACCATTATGAAACTTATGGTAATTTCTACCTTCCGGGCAACCTAGGCTTCACCCTAGGACGTTGTTCCACCAGATCGAATAGTTAGGGCCTAAGAAGTGAACGCCAGAAGCATAAAATGCAATAAAAGTACAACAGTTTTTCCATCGTATAACAGGATTAATTGCAACCAGTTTGAAAGTGATGGTCATTTCTACGTTCCGGGAAACCTAGGCTTCACTCTAGGGCGTTGTTCCAACAGATTGAATAGTTAGGGCCTTAGAAGTCAACGCCCGAAGCATAAAATGCAATAAAAATACAACAGTTTTTCCATCGTATAACAGGATTAATTGCAACCAGTTTGAAAGTGATGGTCATTTCTACGTTCCGGGCAACCTAGGCTTCACTCTAGGGCGTTGCTCCACCAGATCAAACAGTTAGGGCCTTAGAAGTCAACGCCCGAAGCATAAAATTCAAAATAAAAAGAACAGCCTTTACACCGTATAAAACGAATAATTGCAACCTGTGTGAAAGCTATGGTCATATCTACGTTCCGGGCAACCTAGGCTTCACTGTAGGGCGTTGCTCCACCAGATCGAAGTGTTACGGCCTCAGAAGTCAACGCCTGAAACATAAAATACAATATAAATATAACAGTTTTTCCATCATATAAAACGAATAATTGCAATCAGGATGAAAGTTATGGTCATTTCTACGTTCCGGGCAACCTAGGCTTCACTCTAAGGCGTTGCTCGACCAGATCGAATACCTAGGGCCTTAGAAGTCAACGCCCGAAGCATAAAATACAAAATAAATAGAACAGTCTTTCCATCGTATAAAACGAATAATTGCTACCAGTGTGAAAGTTATGGTCATTTCTACGTTCCAGGCAACCTAGGCTTCACCCTCGGGCGTTGTTCCACCAGATGGAACAGTTAGGGACTAAGAAGTCAACGCCAGAAGCATAAAACACTATATTAATACAACAGTTTTTCCATCATATAAAACGAATAATTGCAAGCAGGATGAAAGTTATGGTTATTTCTACTTTCCGGGCAACCTAGGCTTCACTCTAGGGCGTTGCTCCACCAGATCGAATAGATAGGGCCTTAGAAGTCAACGCCAGAAGCATAAAATACAAAATAAATAAAACAGTTTTTCCATCGTATAAAACGAATAATTGCTACCAGTGTGAAAGTTATGGTCAGTTCTACGTTCCGCGCAACCCAGGCTTCACCCTAGGGCGTTGTTCCACCAGATGGAACAGTTAGGGCCTAAGAAGTCAACGCCAGAAGCTAAAGTACGATATAAATACAACAGCTTTTCCATCGTATAAAACGAATAATTGCATCCAGTGTGAAAGTTATGGTCATTTCTACGTTCCGGGCAACCTAGGCTTCACTCTAGGGCGTTGCTCGAACAGATAGAATAGCTAGGGCCGTAGAAGTCAACGCCCGAAGCATAAAATACAAAATAAATAGAACAGTTTTTCCATCGTATAAAACGAATAATTGCTACCAGTGTGAAAGTTATGGTCATTGCTACGTTGCGCGCAACCTACGCTTCACCCAAGGGCGTTGTTCCACCAGATGGAATAGTTAGGGCCTAAGAAGTCAACGTCAGAAGCATAAAATACTATATAAATACAACAGTTTTTCCATCATATAAAACGAATAATTGCAACCAGGATGAAAGTTATGGTCATTTCTACTTTCCGGGCAACCTAGGCTTCACTCTAGGGCGTTGCTCCACCAGATCGAATAGTTAGGGCCTTAGAAGTCAACGCCAGAAGCATAAAATACAAAATAAATAAAACAGTTTTTCCGACGTATAAAACGAATAATTGCTACCAGTGTGAAAGTTATGGTCATTTCTATATTCCGAGCAACAGAGGCTTCACTCTAGGGCGGTGCTCCACCATATCGAATAGCTACGGCCTTAGAAGCCTACGCCTGAAGCATAAAATACAATAAAAATACAACGGTCTTTTCATCGTATAACAGGAATAATTGCAAACAGTGTGAAAGCAATGGTCATTTCTGCGTTCCGGGCAACCTAGGCTTCACTCTACGGCGTTGTTCCACCAGATCGAATAGTTCGGGCCTAAGAATTCAACACCAGAAGAATAAAATACAAAATAAATACAACAGCCTTTACACCGTATAAAACGAATAATTGCAACCTGTGTGAATGTTATGGTCATATCTACGTTCCGGGCAACCTAGGCTTCACTGTAGGGCGTTGCTCCACCAGATCGAAGTGTTAGGGCCTAAGAAGTCAACGCCCGTAGCATAAAATACGATATAAATACAACAGCTTTTCCATCGTATTAAATAAATAATTGCAAACTGTGTGAAAGTAGTGGTCATTTCTGCGTTCCGAGCAACCTAGGCTTCACTCTAGGTCGGTGCTCCACCATATCGAATAGCTACGGCCTTAGGAGCCTACGCCTGAAGCATAAAATACGATATATATACAACAGCTTTTCCATCGTATAAAAGGAATAATTGCAACCAGTTTGATAGTGATGGCCATTTCTACGTTCCGGGCAACCTAGGCTTAACTCTAGGGCGTTGCTCCACCAGATCAAACAGTTAGGGCCTTAGAAGTCAACGCCCGAAGCATAAAATACAAAATAAATAGAACAGTTTTTCCATTGTATAAAACGAATAATTACTACCAGTGTAAAAGTTATGCTCATTTCTACGTTCCGGGCAACCTAGGCTTCACCCTAGGGCGCTGTTCCACCAGATCGAATAGTTAGGGCCTAAGAAGTGAACGCCAGAAGCATAAAATCCCATATAAATACAACAGTTTTTCCATCGTATAAAACGAATAATTGCAGCCAGTGTGAAAGTTATGGTCATTTCTACATTCCGAGCAACCTAGGCTTCACTCTAGGGCGTTGCCCCAACAGATTGAATAGTTAGGGCCTTAGAAGTCAACGCGCGAAGCATAAAATGCAATAAAAATACAACAGTTTTTCCATCGTATAACAGGATTAATTGCAACCAGTTTGATAGTGATGGTCATTTCTACATTCCGAGCAACCTAGGCTTCACTCTAGGGCGTTGCTCCACCAGATCGAATAGTTAGGTCCTTAGAAGTCAGCACCAGAAGCATAAAATACGATATAAATACAGCAGCTTTTCCATCGTATAAAAGGAATAATTGCAAACAGTGTGAAAGTAATGGTCATTTCTACGTTCCGGGCAACCTAGGCTTCACTCTACGGCGTGATTCCACCATATCGAATAGTTAGGGCCTAAGATGTCAACACCAGAAGAATAAAATACAAAATAAATACAACAGCCTTTACACCGTATAAAACGAATAATTGCAACCTTTGTGAAGGTTATGGTCATATCTACGTTCCGGGCAACCTAGGCTTCACTGTAGGGCGTTGCTCCACCAGATCGAAGTGTTAGGGCCTAAGAAGTCAACGCCCGAAGCATAAAATCCAATAGAAATACAACAGTTTTTCCATCGTATAAAACGAATAATTGCAACCATTATGAAACTTACGGTAATTTCTACCTTCCGGGCAACCTAGGCTTCACCCTAGGACGTTGTTCCACCAGATCGAATAGTTAGGGCCTAAGAAGTGACCGCCAGAAGCATAAAATGCAATAAAAGTACAACAGTTTTTCCATCGTATAACAGGATTAATTGCATCCAGTTTGAAAGTGATGGTCATTTCTACGTTCCGGGAAACCTAGGCTTCACTCTAGGGCGTTGTTCCACTAGATCGAATAGCTAGGGCCTTAGAAGTCAACGCCAGAAGCATAAAATACGATATAAATACAACAGCTTTTCCATCGTATAAAAGGAATAATTGCAAACAGTGTGAAAGTAATGGTCATTTCTACGTTCCGGGCAACCTAGGCTTCACTCTAGGGCGGTGCTCCACCATATCGAATAGCTACTGCCTTAGAAGCCTACGCCTGAAGCATAAAATACAATAAAAATACAACGGTCTTTTCATCGTATAACAGGAATAATTGCAACAAGCGTGAAAGTAATGATCATTTCGGCGTTTCGGGCACCCTAGACTTAACTCTGAGGCATTGCTCCACCAGATCGAATAGTTAGGGCCTAAGAAGTCAACGCCAGAAGCATAAAATACAATATAAATACAACAGTTTTTCCATTGTATAAAACGAATAATTGCTACCAGTGTAAATGTTATGGTCATTTGTACGTTCCGCGCAACCTAGGCTTCACCCTAGGGCGTTGTTCCACCAGATCGAATAGTTAGGCCCTAAGAAGTGAACGCCAGAAGCATAAAATACAATATAAATACAACAGTTTTTCCATCGTAGAAAACGAATAATTGCAACCAGTGTGAAAGTTATGGTCATTTCTATATTCCGAGCAACCTAGGCTTCACTCTAGGGCGGTGCTCCACCATATCGGATAGCTACGGCCTTAGAAGCCTACGCCTGAAGCATAAAATGCAATAAAAATACAACGGTCTTTTCATCGTATAACAGGAATAATTGCAAACAGTGTGAAAGTAATGGTCATTTCTGCGTTCCGGGCAACCTGGGCTTCACTCTACGGCTTTGTTCCACCAGATCGAATAGTTCGGGCCTAAGAATTCAACACCAGAAGAATAAAATACAAAATAAATACAACAGCCTTTACACCGTATAAAACGAATAATTGCTACCAGTGTAACTGTTATGGTCATTTCTACGTTCCGCGCAACCTAGGCTTCACCCTAGGGCGTTGTTCCACCAGATCGAATAGTTAGGGCCTAAGAAGTGAACGCCAGAAGCGTAAAATACAATATAAATACAACAGTTTTTCCATCGTATAAAACGAATAATTGCAGCCAGTGTGAAAGTTATGGTCATTTCTTCATTCCGAGCAACCTAGGCTTCACTCTAGGGCGTTGCTCCAACAGATTGAATAGATAGGGCCTTATAAGTCAACGCCCGAAGCATAAAATGCAATAAAAATACATCAGTTTTTCCATCGTATAACAGGATTAATTGCAACCAGTTTGATAGTGATGGTCATTTCTACATTCCGAGCAACCTAGGCTTGACTCTAGGGCGTTGCTCCACCAGATCGAATAGTTAGGTCCTTAGAAGTCAGCGCCAGAAGCATAAAATACGATATAAATACAGCAGCTTTTCCATCGTATAAAAGGAATAATTGCAAACAGTGTGAAAGTAATGGTCATTTCTACGTTCCGGGCAACCTAGGCTTCACTCTACGGCGTGATTCCACCATATCGAATAGTTAGGGCCTAAGATGTCAACACCAGAAGAATAAAATACAAAATAAATACAACAGCCTTTACACCGTATAAAACGAATAATTGCAACCTTTGTGAAGGTTATGGTCATATCTACGTACCGGGCAACCTAGGCTTCACTGTAGGGCGTTGCTCCACCAGATCGAAGTGTTAGGGCCTAAGAAGTCAACGCCCGAAGCATAAAATCCAATAGAAATACAACAGTTTTTCCATCGTATAAAACGAATAATTGCAACCATTATGAAACTTACGGTAATTTCTACCTTCCGGGCAACCTAGGCTTCACCCTAGGACGTTGTTCCACCAGATCGAATAGTTAGGGCCTAAGAAGTGAACGCCAGAAGCATAAAATGCAATAAAAGTACAACAGTTTTTCCATCGTATAACAGGATTAATTGCAACCAGTTTGAAAGTGATGGTCATTTCTACGTTCCGGGAAACCTAGGCTTCACTCTAGGGCGTTGTTCCACTAGATCGAATAGCTAGGGCCTTAGAAGTCAACGCCAGAAGCATAAAATACGATATAAATACAACAGCTTTTCCATCGTATAAAAGGAATAATTGCAAACAGTGTGAAAGTAATGGTCATTTCTACGTTCCGGGCAACCTAGGCTTCACTCTAGGGCGGTGCTCCACCATATCGAATAGCTACTGCCTTAGAAGCCTACGCCTGAAGCATAAAATACAATAAAAATACAACGGTCTTTTCATCGTATAACAGGAATAATTGCAACAAGCGTGAAAGTAATGATCATTTCGGCGTTTCGGGCATCCTAGACTTAACTCTGAGGCATTGCTCCACCAGATCGAATAGTTAGGGCCTAAGAAGTCAACGCCAGAAGCATAAAATACAATATAAATACAACAGTTTTTCCATTGTATAAAACGAATAATTGCCAGCAGTGTAAAAGTTATGGTCATTTCTACGTTCCGGGCAACCTAGGCTTCACCCTAGGGCGTTGTTCCACCAGATCGAATAGTTAGGGCCTAAGAAGTGAACGCGAGAAGCATTAAATGCAATATAAATACAACAGTTTTTCCATCGTATAAAACGAATAATTGCAGCCAGTGTGAAAGTTATGGTCATTTCTACATTCCGAGCAACCTAGGCTTCACTCTAGGGCGTTGCCCCAACAGATTGAATAGTTAGGGCCTTAGAAGTCAACGCGCGAAGCATAAAATGCAATAAAAATACAACAGTTTTTCCATCGTATAACAGGATTAATTGCAACCAGTTTGATAGTGATGGTCATTTCTACATTCCGAGCAACCTAGGCTTCACTCTAGGGCGTTGCTCCACCAGATCGAATAGTTAGGTCCTTAGAAGTCAGCACCAGAAGCATAAAATACGATATAAATACAGCAGCTTTTCCATCGTATAAAAGGAATAATTGCAAACAGTGTGAAAGTAATGGTCATTTCTACGTTCCGGGCAACCTAGGCTTCACTCTACGGCGTGATTCCACCATATCGAATAGTTAGGGCCTAAGATGTCAACACCAGAAGAATAAAATACAAAATAAATACAACAGCCTTTACACCGTATAAAACGAATAATTGCAACCTTTGTGAAGGTTATGGTCATATCTACGTTCCGGGCAACCTAGGCTTCACTGTAGGGCGTTGCTCCACCAGATCGAAGTGTTAGGGCCTAAGAAGTCAACGCCCGAAGCATAAAATCCAATAGAAATACAACAGTTTTTCCATCGTATAAAACGAATAATTGCAACCATTATGAAACTTACGGTAATTTCTACCTTCCGGGCAACCTAGGCTTCACCCTAGGACGTTGTTCCACCAGATCGAATAGTTAGGGCCTAAGAAGTGACCGCCAGAAGCATAAAATGCAATAAAAGTACAACAGTTTTTCCATCGTATAACAGGATTAATTGCATCCAGTTTGAAAGTGATGGTCATTTCTACGTTCCGGGAAACCTAGGCTTCACTCTAGGGCGTTGTTCCACTAGATCGAATAGCTAGGGCCTTAGAAGTCAACGCCAGAAGCATAAAATACGATATAAATACAACAGCTTTTCCATCGTATAAAAGGAATAATTGCAAACAGTGTGAAAGTAATGGTCATTTCTACGTTCCGGGCAACCTAGGCTTCACTCTAGGGCGGTGCTCCACCATATCGAATAGCTACTGCCTTAGAAGCCTACGCCTGAAGCATAAAATACAATAAAAATACAACGGTCTTTTCATCGTATAACAGGAATAATTGCAACAAGCGTGAAAGTAATGATCATTTCGGCGTTTCGGGCACCCTAGACTTAACTCTGAGGCATTGCTCCACCAGATCGAATAGTTAGGGCCTAAGAAGTCAACGCCAGAAGCATAAAATACAATATAAATACAACAGTTTTTCCATTGTATAAAACGAATAATTGCTACCAGTGTAAATGTTATGGTCATTTGTACGTTCCGCGCAACCTAGGCTTCACCCTAGGGCGTTGTTCCACCAGATCGAATAGTTAGGCCCTAAGAAGTGAACGCCAGAAGCATAAAATACAATATAAATACAACAGTTTTTCCATCGTAGAAAACGAATAATTGCAACCAGTGTGAAAGTTATGGTCATTTCTATATTCCGAGCAACCTAGGCTTCACTCTAGGGCGGTGCTCCACCATATCGGATAGCTACGGCCTTAGAAGCCTACGCCTGAAGCATAAAATGCAATAAAAATACAACGGTCTTTTCATCGTATAACAGGAATAATTGCAAACAGTGTGAAAGTAATGGTCATTTCTGCGTTCCGGGCAACCTGGGCTTCACTCTACGGCTTTGTTCCACCAGATCGAATAGTTCGGGCCTAAGAATTCAACACCAGAAGAATAAAATACAAAATAAATACAACAGCCTTTACACCGTATAAAACGAATAATTGCTACCAGTGTAACTGTTATGGTCATTTCTACGTTCCGCGCAACCTAGGCTTCACCCTAGGGCGTTGTTCCACCAGATCGAATAGTTAGGGCCTAAGAAGTGAACGCCAGAAGCGTAAAATACAATATAAATACAACAGTTTTTCCATCGTATAAAACGAATAATTGCAGCCAGTGTGAAAGTTATGGTCATTTCTTCATTCCGAGCAACCTAGGCTTCACTCTAGGGCGTTGCTCCAACAGATTGAATAGATAGGGCCTTATAAGTCAACGCCCGAAGCATAAAATGCAATAAAAATACATCAGTTTTTCCATCGTATAACAGGATTAATTGCAACCAGTTTGATAGTGATGGTCATTTCTACATTCCGAGCAACCTAGGCTTGACTCTAGGGCGTTGCTCCACCAGATCGAATAGTTAGGTCCTTAGAAGTCAGCGCCAGAAGCATAAAATACGATATAAATACAGCAGCTTTTCCATCGTATAAAAGGAATAATTGCAAACAGTGTGAAAGTAATGGTCATTTCTACGTTCCGGGCAACCTAGGCTTCACTCTACGGCGTGATTCCACCATATCGAATAGTTAGGGCCTAAGATGTCAACACCAGAAGAATAAAATACAAAATAAATACAACAGCCTTTACACCGTATAAAACGAATAATTGCAACCTTTGTGAAGGTTATGGTCATATCTACGTACCGGGCAACCTAGGCTTCACTGTAGGGCGTTGCTCCACCAGATCGAAGTGTTAGGGCCTAAGAAGTCAACGCCCGAAGCATAAAATCCAATAGAAATACAACAGTTTTTCCATCGTATAAAACGAATAATTGCAACCATTATGAAACTTACGGTAATTTCTACCTTCCGGGCAACCTAGGCTTCACCCTAGGACGTTGTTCCACCAGATCGAATAGTTAGGGCCTAAGAAGTGAACGCCAGAAGCATAAAATGCAATAAAAGTACAACAGTTTTTCCATCGTATAACAGGATTAATTGCAACCAGTTTGAAAGTGATGGTCATTTCTACGTTCCGGGAAACCTAGGCTTCACTCTAGGGCGTTGTTCCACTAGATCGAATAGCTAGGGCCTTAGAAGTCAACGCCAGAAGCATAAAATACGATATAAATACAACAGCTTTTCCATCGTATAAAAGGAATAATTGCAAACAGTGTGAAAGTAATGGTCATTTCTACGTTCCGGGCAACCTAGGCTTCACTCTAGGGCGGTGCTCCACCATATCGAATAGCTACTGCCTTAGAAGCCTACGCCTGAAGCATAAAATACAATAAAAATACAACGGTCTTTTCATCGTATAACAGGAATAATTGCAACAAGCGTGAAAGTAATGATCATTTCGGCGTTTCGGGCATCCTAGACTTAACTCTGAGGCATTGCTCCACCAGATCGAATAGTTAGGGCCTAAGAAGTCAACGCCAGAAGCATAAAATACAATATAAATACAACAGTTTTTCCATTGTATAAAACGAATAATTGCCAGCAGTGTAAAAGTTATGGTCATTTCTACGTTCCGGGCAACCTAGGCTTCACCCTAGGGCGTTGTTCCACCAGATCGAATAGTTAGGGCCTAAGAAGTGAACGCGAGAAGCATTAAATGCAATATAAATACAACAGTTTTTCCATCGTATAAAAGGAATAATTGCAAACAGTGTGAAAGTAATGGTCATTTCTACGTTCCGGGCAACATAGGCTTCACCCTAGGGCGTTGCTCCACCAGATGAAACAGTTAGGGCCTTAGAAGTCAACGCCCGAAGCGTAAAATACAAAATAAAAAGAACAGTTTTTCCATTGTATAAAACGAATAATTGCTACCAGTGTAAATGTTATGGTCATTTGTACGTTCCGCGCAACCTAGGCTTCACCCTAGGGCGTTGTTCCACCAGATCGAATAGTTAGGCCCTAAGAAGTGAACGCCAGAAGCATAAAATACAATATAAATACAACAGTTTTTCCATCGTAGAAAACGAATAATTGCAACCAGTGTGAAAGGTATGGTCATTTCTATATTCCGAGCAACCTAGGCTTCACTCTAGGGCGGTGCTCCACCATATCGAATAGCTACGGCCTTAGAAGCCTACGCCTGAAGCATAAAATGCAATAAAAATACAACGGTCTTTTCATCGTATAACAGGAATAATTGCAAACAGTGTGAAAGTAATGGTCATTTCTGCGTTCCGGGCAACCTGGGCTTCACTCTACGGCTTTGTTCCACCAGATCGAATAGTTCGGGCCTAAGAATTCAACACCAGAAGAATAAAATACAAAATAAATACAACAGCCTTTACACCGTATAAAACGAATAATTGCTACCAGTGTAACTGTTATGGTCATTTCTACGTTCCGCGCAACCTAGGCTTCACCCTAGGGCGTTGTTCCACCAGATCGAATAGTTAGGGCCTAAGAAGTGAACGCCAGAAGCGTAAAATACAATATAAATACAACAGTTTTTCCATCGTATAAAACGAATAATTGCAGCCAGTGTGAAAGTTATGGTCATTTCTTCATTCCGAGCAACCTAGGCTTCACTCTAGGGCGTTGCTCCAACAGATTGAATAGATAGGGCCTTATGAGTCAACGCCCGAAGCATAAAATGCAATAAAAATACAACAGTTTTTCCATCGTATAACAGGATTAATTGCAACCAGTTTGAAAGTGATGGTCATTTCTACGTTCCGGGCAACCTAGGCTTCACTCTAGGGCGTTGCTCCACCAGATCAAACAGTTAGGGCCTTAGAAGTCAACGCCCGAAGCATAAAATTCAAAATAAAAAGAACAGCCTTTATACCGTATAAAACGAATAATTTCAACCTGTGTGAAGGTTATGGTCATATCTACGTTCCGGGCAACCTAGGCTTCACTGTAGGGCGTTGCTCCACCAGATCGAAGTGTTAGGGCCTAAGAAGTCAACGCCCGAAGCATAAAATACAGTAGAACTACAACAGTTTTTCCATCGTATAAAACGAATAATTGCAACCATTATGAAACTTATGGTAATTTCTACCTGCCGGGCAACCTAGGCTTCACCCTAGGACGTTGCTCCACCAGATCGAATAGTTAGGGCCTAAGAAGTGAACGCCAGAAGCATAAAATGCAATAAAAATACAACAGTTTTTCCACCGTATAACAGGATTAATTGCAACCAGTTTGAAAGTGATGGTCATTTCTACGTTCCGGGCAGCCTAGGCTTCACCCTAGGGCGTTGTTCCACCAGATCGAATTGTTAGGGCCTAAGAAGTGAACGCCAGAAGCATAAAATACAATATAAATACAACAGTTTTTCCATCGTATAAAACGAATAATTGCAACCAGTGTGAAAGCTATGGTCATTTCTACATTCCGAGCAACCTAGGCTACACTCTAGCGCGTAGCTCCAACAGATTGAATAGTCAGGGCCTTAGAAGTCAACGCCCGAAGCATAAAATGCAATAAAAATACAACAGTTTTTCCATCGTATAACACGATTAATTGCAACCAGTTTGAAAGTGATGGTCATTTCTACGTTCCGGGCAACCTAGGCTTCACTCTAGGGCGTTGCTCCACTAGATCGAATAGCTAGGGCCTTAGAAGTCAACGCCCGAAGCATTAAATACAAAATAAATAGAACAGTTTTTCCATTGTATAAAACGAGTAATTGCTACCAGTGTAAAAGTTATGGCCATTTCTACGTTGCGGGCAACCTAGGCTTCACCTTAGGCCGTTGTTCCACCAGATCGAATAGTTAGGGCCTAAGAAGTGAACGACAGAAGCATAAAATACAAAATAAATACAACAGTTTTTCCAACATATAAAACGAATAATTGCAACCAGTATGAAAGTTATGGTCAATTCTACTTTCCGGGCAACCTAGGATACACCCTAGGACGTTGCTCCAACAGATTGAATAGTTAGCGCCTTAGAAGTCAACGCCCGAAGCATAAAATGCAGAATAAATAGAACAGTTTTTCCATCGTATGAAACGAATAACTGCAACCAGTGTGAAAGTACTGGTCATTTCTACGTACCGGGCAACCAAGGCTTCACCCCAGGGCGTTGTTCCACCAGATGGAATAGTTAGGGCCTAAGAAGTCAACGCCAGAAGCATAAAATACGATATAAATTCAACAGCTTTTCCATCGTATAAAACGAATAATGGTAACCAGTGTGAAAGTTATGGTCATTTCTACGTTCCGGTCAACCTAGGCTTCACTCTAGGACATTGCACCACCAGATCGAATAGTTAGGGCCTATGTAGTCAACGCCAGAAGCATAAAATACAATAAAGGTGCAACAGTTTTTCCATCGTATAAAACGAATAATTGCAGCCAGTGTGAAAGTTATGGTCATTTCTACATTCCGAGCAACCTAGGCTTCACTCTAGGGCGTTGTTCCACCAGATCAAACAGTTAGGGCCTTAGAAGTCAACGCCCGAAGCATAAAATTCAAAATAAAAAGAACAGCCTTTATACCGTATAAAACGAATAATTTCAACCTGTGTGAAGGTTATGGTCATATCTACGTTCCGGGCAACCTAGGCTTCACTGTAGGGCGTTGCTCCACCAGATCGAAGTGTTAGGGCCTAAGAAGTCAACGCCCGAAGCATAAAATACAGTAGAAATACAACAGTTTTTCCATCGTATAAAACGAATAATTGCAACCATTATGAAACTTATGGTAATTTCTACCTGCCGGGCAACCTAGGCTTCACCCTAGGACGTTGCTCCACCAGATCGAATAGTTAGGGCCTAAGAAGTGAACGCCAGAAGCATAAAATGCAATAAAAATACAACAGTTTTTCCACCGTATAACAGGATTAATTGCAACCAGTTTGAAAGTGATGGTCATTTCTACGTTCCGGGCAGCCTAGGCTTCACCCTAGGGCGTTGTTCCACCAGATCGAATTGTTAGGGCCTAAGAAGTGAACGCCAGAAGCATAAAATACAATATAAATACAACAGTTTTTCCATCGTATAAAACGAATAATTGCAACCAGTGTGAAAGCTATGGTCATTTCTACATTCCGAGCAACCTAGGCTACACTCTAGCGCGTAGCTCCAACAGATTGAATAGTCAGGGCCTTAGAAGTCAACGCCCGAAGCATAAAATGCAATAAAAATACAACAGTTTTTCCATCGTATAACACGATTAATTGCAACCAGTTTGAAAGTGATGGTCATTTCTACGTTCCGGGCAACCTAGGCTTCACTCTAGGGCGTTGCTCCACTAGATCGAATAGCTAGGGCCTTAGAAGTCAACGCCCGAAGCATTAAATACAAAATAAATAGAACAGTTTTTCCATTGTATAAAACGAGTAATTGCTACCAGTGTAAAAGTTATGGCCATTTCTACGTTGCGGGCAACCTAGGCTTGACCTTAGGCCGTTGTTCCACCAGATGGAATAGTTAGGGCCTAAGAAGTGAACGACAGAAGCATAAAATACAATAAAGGTGCAACAGTTTTTCCATCGTATAAAACGAATAATTGCAGCCAGTGTGAAAGTTATGGTCATTTCTACATTCCGAGCAACCTAGGCTTCACTCTAGGGCGTTGTTCCACCAGATCGAATAGTTAGGGCCTAAGAAGTGAACGCCAGAAGCATTAAATGCAATATAAATACAACAGTTTTTCCATCGTATAAAAGGAATAATTGCAAACAGTGTGAAAGTAATGGTCATTTCTACGTTCCGGGCAACCTAGGCTTTACCCTAGGGCGTTGCTCCACCAGATGAAACAGTTAGGGCCTTAGAAGTCAACGCCCGAAGCGTAAAATACAAAATAAAAAGAACAGTTTTTCCATTGTATAAAACGAATAATTGCTACCAGTGTAAATGTTATGGTCATTTCTACGTTCCGCGCAACCTAGGCTTCACCCTAGGGCGTTGTTCCACCAGATCGAATAGTTAGGGCCTAAGAAGTGAACGCCAGAAGCGTAAAATACAATATAAATACAACAGTTTTTCCATCGTATAAAACGAATAATTGCAGCCAGTGTGAAAGTTATGGTCATTTCTTCATTCCGAGCAACCTAGGCTTCACTCTAGGGCGTTGCTCCAACAGATTGAATAGTTAGGGCCTTAGAAGTCAACGCCCGAAGCATAAAATGCAATAAAAATACAACAGTTTTTCCATCGTATAACAGGATTAATTGCAACCAGTTTGAAAGTGATGGTCATTTCTACGTTCCGGGCAACCTAGGCTTCACTCTAGGGCGTTGCTCCACCAGATCAAACAGTTAGGGCCTTAGAAGTCAACGCCCGAAGCATAAAATTCAAAATAAAAAGAACAGCCTTTACACCGTATAAAACGAATAATTGCAACCTGTGTGAAGTTTATGGTCATATCTACGTTCCGGGCAACCTAGGCTTCACTGTAGGGCGTTGCTCCACCAGATCGAAGTGTTACGGCCTCAGAAGTCAACGCCTGAAACATAAAATACAATATAAATATAACAGTTTTTCCATCATATAAAACGAATAATTGCAATCAGGATGAAAGTTATGGTCATTTCTACGTTCCGGGCAACCTAGGCTTCACTCTAAGGCGTTGCTCGACCAGATCGAATACCTAGGGCCTTAGAAGTCAACGCCCGAAGCATAAAATACAAAATAAATAGAACAGTCTTTCCATCGTATAAAACGAATAATTGCTACCAGTGTGAAAGTTATGGTCATTGCTACGTTCCGCGCAGCCTAGGCTTCACACAAGGGCGTTGTTCCACCAGATGGAATAGTTAGGGCCTAAGAAGTCAACGCCAGAAGCATAAAATACGATATAAATACAACAGCTTTTCCATCGTATAAAACGAATAATTGCAACCAGTGTGAATGTAATGGTCATTTCTACGTTCCGGGCAACCTATGCTTCACTCTAGGGCGTTGCTCGACCAGATCGAATAGCTAGGGCCTTAGAAGTCAACGCCTGAAGTATAAAATACAATAAAAATACAACAGTCTTTCCATCCTATAACAGGAATAATTGCAACCCGTGTGAAAGTGATGGTCATTTCTACGTTCCAGGCAACCTAGGCTTCACCCTCGGGCGTTGTTCCACCAGATGGAATAGTTAGGGACTAAGAAGTCAACGCCAGAAGCATAAAACACTATATAAATACAACAGTTTTTCCATCATATAAAACGAATAATTGCAAGCAGGATGAAAGTTATGGTTATTTCTACTTTCCGGGCAACCTAGGCTTCACTCTAGGGCGTTTCTCCACCAGATCGAATAGTTAGGTCCTTAGAAGTCAACGCCAGAAGCACAAAATACGATATAAATACAACTGCTTTTCCATCGTATAAAACGAAGAATTGCAACCAGTATGAAAGTTATGGTCATTTCTACTTTCCGGGCAACCTAGGATACACCCTAGGGCGTTGCTCCAACAGATTGAATGGTTAGCGCCTTAGAAGTCAACGCCCGAAGCATAAAATGCAAAATAAATAGAACAGTTTTTCCATCGTATAAAACGAATAACTGCAACCAGTGTGAAAGTACTGGTCATTTCTACGTTCCGGGCAACCTAGGCTTCAGCCTAGGGCGTTGTTCCACCAGATCGAATAGTTAGGGCCTAAGAAGTCAACGCCAGAAGCATAAGATACGATATAAATTCAACAGCTTTTCCATCGTATAAAACGAATAATGGTAACCAGTGTGAAAGTTATGGTCATTTATACGTTCCGGTCAACCTAGACTTCACTCTAGGACGTTGCTCCGCCAGATCGAGTAGTTAGGGCCTATTAAGTCAACGCCAGAAGCATAAAATACAATAAAGGTGCAACAGTTTTTCCATCGTATAACAGGAATAATTGCAACCAGTGTGAAGGTAATGGTATGTTCTACGTTCCGGGCAACCTAGGCGTCACTCTAGGGCGTTGCTCCACCACGTCTAATAGCTACGGCCTTAGAAGTCAACGCCAGGAGCATAAAATACAATATAAATACAACAGCTTTTCCATCGTATAAAATGAATAACTGCAAACACTGAGCATGTAATGGTCATTTCTACGTTCCGGGCAACCTAGGCTTCACTCTAGGGCGTTGCTCCACCATATCGAATAGCTAGGGACTTAGAATTCAATGCCAGAAGCATAAAATGCAATATAAATAGAACAGCTTTTCCATCGTTTAAAACGAATAATAGCAACCAGTGTGAAAGTTATTTTCATTTCTACGTTCCGGGCAACCTAGGCTTCACTCTAGGGCGTTGCACCACCAGATCAAACAGTTAGGGCCTTAGAAGTCAACGCCAGAAGAATAAAATACGATATAAATACAACAGCTTTTCCATCGTATAAAACGAATAATTGCATCCAGTGTGAAAGTTATGGTCATTTCTACGTTCCGGGCAACCTAGGCTTCACTCTAGGGCGTTGCTCGACCAGATAGAATAGCTAGGGCCGTAGAAGTCAACGCCCGAAGCATAAAATACAAAATAAATAGAACAGTTTTTCCATCGTATAAAACGAACAATTGCTACCAGTGTGAAAGTTATGGTCATTGCTACGTTGCGCGCAACCTAGGCTTCACCCAAGGGCGTTGTTCCACCAGATGGAATAGTTAGGGCCTAAGAAGTCAACGCCAGAAGCATAAAACACTATATAAATACAACAGTTTTTCCATCATATAAAACGAATAATTGCAACCTGGATTAAAGTTATGGTCATTTCTACTTTCCGGGCAACCTAGGCTTCACTCTAGGGCGTTCCTCCACCAGATCGTATAGTTAGGGCCTTAGAAGTCAACGCCAGAAGCATAAAATACAAAATAAATAAAACAGTTTTTCCGTCGTATAAAACGAATAATTGCTACCAGTGTGAACGTTATGGTCATTTCTACGTTCCGCGCAACCTAGGCTTCACTCTAGGGCGTTTCTCCACCAGATCGAATAGTTAGGTCCTTAGAAGTCAACGCCAGAAGCACAAAATACGATATAAATACAACTGCTTTCCCATCGTATAAAACGAAGAATTGCAACCAGTGTGGAAGTTATGGTCATTTCTACGTTCCGGGCAACCTAGGCTTCACTCTAGGGCGTTGCTCCACCAGATAGTATAGTTGGGGCCTTAGAAGTCAACGCCCGAAGCATAAAATACAAAATAAATAGAACAGTTTTTCCATCGTGTAAAACGAAAAATTGCTACCAGTGTGAAAGTTATGGTCATTGCTACGTTCCGCGCAACCTAGGCTTCACCCAAGGGCGTTTTTCCACCAGATGGAATAGTTAGGGCCTAAGAGGTCAACGTCAGAAGCATAAAATACGATATAAATACAACAGCTTTTCCATCGTATAAGACGAATAATTGCTACCAGTGTGAATGTAATGGTCATTTCTACGTTCCGGGCAACCTTGGCTTCACTCTAGGGCGTTGCTCCACCAGATCGAATAATTAGGGCCTTAGAAATCAACGCCGGAAGCATAAAATACAATAAAGATGCAACAGTTTTTCCATCGTAAAACAGGAATAATTGCAACCAGTGTGAAGGTAATGGTCTTTTCTACGTTCCGGGCAACCTAGGCTTCACTCCAGGGCGGTGCACCACCAGATCAAATAGTTAGGGCCTAAGAAGTCAACGCCAGAAGCATAAAATACAATACAAATACAACAGTTTTTTCATCATATAAAACGAATAATTGCAACCAGTATGAAAGTTATGGTCATTTCTACTTTCCGGGCAACCTAGGATACACCCTAGGGCCTTGCTCCAACAGATAGAAGAGTTAGCGCCTTAGAAGTCAACGCCCGAAGCGTAAAATGCAAAATAAATAGAACAGTTTGTCCATCGTATAAAACGAATAACTGCAACCAGTGTGAAAGTACTGGTCATTTCTAAGTTCCGGGCAACCTAGGCTTCACCCTAAGGCGTTGTTCCACCAGATGGAATAGTTAGGGCCTAAGAAGTCAACGCCAGAAGTATAAAATACGATATAAATTCAACAGCTTTTCCATCGTATAAAACGAATAATGGTAACCAGTGTGAAAGTTATGGTCATTTATACGTTCCGGGCAACCTAGGCTTCACTCTAGGGCGTTGCTCCACTAGATCGAATAGCTAGGGCCTTAGAAGTCAACGCCAGAGTCATAAAATACAATATAAATACAACAGCTTTTCCATCGTAAAAGACGAATAATTGCATCCAGTGTGAAAGATATGGACATTTCTACGTTCCGGGCAACCTAGGCTTCACTCTATGGCGTTCTTCCACCACATCGAATAGCTACGGCTTCAGAAGTCAACGCCTGAAACATAAAATACAATATAAATATAACAGTTTTTCCATCGTATAAAACGAATAATAGCAACCGGTGTGAAAGTTATGGTCATTTCTACGTTCCGCGCAACCTAGGCTTCACTCTAGGGTGTTGCTCCACCAGATCAAACAGTTAGGGCCTTAGAAGCCAACGCCCGAAGCATTAAATACAAAATAAATAGAACAGTTTTTCCATTGTATAAAACGAATAATTGCTACCAGTGTAAAAGTTATGGCCATTTCTACGTTGCGGGCAACCTGGGCTTCACCTTAGGCCGTTGTTCCACCAGATCGAATAGTTAGGGCCTAAGAAGTGAACGCCAGAAGCATAAAATACAATATAAATACAACAGTTTTTCCATCATATAAAACGAATAATTGCAACCAGTATGAAAGTTATGGTTATTTCTACTTTCCGGGCAACCTAGGATACACCCTAGGGCGTTGCTCCAACAGATTGAATAGTTAGCGCCTTAGAAGTCAACGCCCGAAGCGTAAAATGCAAAATAAATAGAACAGTTTTTCCATCGTATAAAACGAATAACTGCAACCAGTGTGAAAGTACTGGTCATTTCTACGTTCCGGGCAACCTAGGCTTCACCCTAGGGCGTTGCTCCACCATATCGAATAGCTAGGGACTTAGAATTCAATGCCAGAAGCATAAAATGCAATATAAATAGAACAACTTTTCCATCGTTTAAAACGAATAATAGCAACCAGTGTGAAAGTTATTTTCATTTCTACGTTCCGGGCAACCTAGGCTTCACTCTAGGGCGTTGCTCCACCAGATCGGATAGTTAGGGCCTTAGAAATCAACGCCAGAAGCATAAAATACAATAAAGATGCAACAGTTTTTCCATCGTATAAAATGAGTAGTTGCAAACATTGTGAAAGTAATGGTCATTTCTACGTTCCGGGCAACCTAGGCGTCACTCTAGGGCGTTGCTCCACCTGACCGAATAGTTAGGGCCTTAGAAGTCAACGCCAGAAGCATAAAATGCAATAAAGATGCAACAGTTTTTGCATCGTATAACAGGAATAACTGCAACCAGTGCGAATGTACTGGTCATTTCTACGTTCCGGATAACCTAGGTTTCATTCTAGGTCGTTATTCTACCAGATCGAATAGCTAGGGACTTAGAATTCAACGCCAGAAGGATAAAATACAATATAAGTACAACAGTTATTCCATCGTATAAAATGAGTAGTTGCAAACATTGTGAAAGTAATGGTCATTTCTACGTTCCGGGCAACCTAGGCGTCACTCTAGGGCGTTGCTCCAGCTGACCGAATAGTTAGGGCCTTAGAAGTCAACGCCAGAAGCATAAAATGCAATAAAGATGCAACAGTTTTTCCATCGTATAACAGGAATAACTGCAAACAGTGTGAAAGTACTGGTCATTTCTACGTTCCGGGTAACCTAGGTTTCACTCTAGGGCGATGCTCTACCAGATCGAATAGCTAGGGACTTAGAATTCAACGCCATAAGAATAAAATACAATATAAGTACAACAGTTTTTCCATCGTATAAAATGATTAACTGCAACCAGTGTGAAAGTAATGGTCATTTCTACATTCCGAGCAACCTAGGCTTCACTCTAGGGCGTTGCTCCACCAGATCGAATAGTTAGGGCCTTAGAAGTCAACGCCAGAAGCATAAAATACAATAAAGATGCAACAGTTTTTCCATCGTATAAAACGAATAATTGCTACCGGTGAGAAAGTTAAGGTCATTTCTCCATTCCGGGCAACCTAGGCTTCACTCTAGGGCGTTGCTCCACCAGATCGAATAGTTAGGGCCTTAGAAGTCAACGCCAGAAGCATAAAATACAAAATAAATAAAACAGTTTTTCCATCGTATAAAACGAATAATTGCTCCCAGTGTGAAAGTTATGGTCATTTCTACGTTCCGCGCAACCTAGGCTTCACCTTAGGCCGTTGTTCCACCAGATCGAATAGTTAGGGCCTAAGAAGTGAACGCCAGAAGCATAAAATACAATATAAATACAACAGTTTTTCCATCGTATAAAACGAATAATTGCTACCAGTGTGAAAGTTATGGTCATTGCTACGTTGCGCGCAACCTAGGCTTCACCCAAGGGCGTTGTTCCACCAGATGGAATAGTTAGGGCCTAAGAAGTCAACGCCAGAAGCATAAAACACTATATAAATACAACAGTTTTTCCATCATATAAAACGAATAATTGCAACCAGGATTAAAGTTATGGTCATTTCTACTTTCCGGGCAACCTAGGCTTCACTCTAGGGCGTTGCTCCACCAGATCGTATAGTTAGGGCCTTAGAAGTCAACGCCAGAAGCATAAAATACAAAATAAATAAAACAGTTTTTCCGTAGTATAAAACGAATAATTGCTACCAGTGTGAACGTTATGGTCATTTCTACGTTCCGCGCAACCTAGGCTTCACTCTAGGGCGTTTCTCCACCAGATCGAATAGTTAGGTCCTTAGAAGTCAACGCCAGAAGCACAAAATACGATATAAATACAACTGCTTTTCCATCGTATAAAACGAAGAATTGCAACCAGTGTGGAAGTTATGGTCATTTCTACGTTCCGGGCAACCTAGGCTTCACTCTAGGGCGTTGCTCCACCAGATAGTATAGTTGGGGCCTTAGAAGTCAACGCCCGAAGCATAAAATACAAAATAAATAGAACAGTTTTTCCATCGTGTAAAACGAATAATTGCTACCAGTGTGAAAGTTATGGTCATTGCTACGTTCCGCGCAACCTAGGCTTCACCCAAGGGCGTTGCACCTCCAGATCAAACAGTTAGGGCCTTAGAAGTCAACGCCAGAAGAATAAAATACAATATAAATACAACAGCTTTTCCATCGTATAAGACGAATAATTGCATCCAGTGTGAAAGATATGGACATTTCTACGTTCCGGGCAACCTAGGCTTCACTCTATGGCGTTCTTCCACCACATCGAATAGCTACGGCCTCAGAAGTCAACGCCTGAAACATAAAATACAATATAAATATAACAGTTTTTCCATCGTATAAAACGAATAATAGCAACCGGTGTGAAAGTTATGGTCATTTCTACGTTCCGCGCAACCTAGGCTTCACTCTAGGGTGTTGCTCCACCAGATCAAACAGTTAGGGCCTTAGAAGCCAACGCCCGAAGCATTAAATACAAAATAAATAGAACAGTTTTTCCATTGTATAAAACGAATAATTGCTACCAGTGTAAAAGTTATGGCCATTTCTACGTTGCGGGCAACCTGGGCTTCACCTTAGGCCGTTGTTCCACCAGATCGAATAGTTAGGGCCTAAGAAGTGAACGCCAGAAGCATAAAATACAATATAAATACAACAGTTTTTCCATCATATAAAACGAATAATTGCAACCAGTATGAAAGTTATGGTCATTTCTACTTTCCGGGCAACCTAGGATACACCCTAGGGCGTTGCTCCAACAGATTGAATAGTTAGCGCCTTAGAAGTCAACGCCCGAAGCGTAAAATGCAAAATAAATACAACAGTTTTTCCATCGTATAAAACGAATAACTGCAACCAGTGTGAAAGTACTGGTCATTTCTACGTTCCGGGCAACCTAGGCTTCACCCTAGGGCGTTGCTCCACCATATCGAATAGCTAGGGACTTAGAATTCAATGCCAGAAGCATAAAATGCAATATAAATAGAACAACTTTTCCATCGTTTAAAACGAATAATAGCAACCAGTGTGAAAGTTATTTTCATTTCTACGTTCCGGGCAACCTAGGCTTCACTCTAGGGCGTTGCTCCACCAGATCGGATAGTTAGGGCCTTAGAAATCAACGCCAGAAGCATAAAATACAATAAAGATGCAACAGTTTTTCCATCGTATAAAATGAGTAGTTGCAAACATTGTGAAAGTAATGGTCATTTCTACGTTCCGGGCAACCTAGGCGTCACTCTAGGGCGTTGCTCCACCTGACCGAATAGTTAGGGCCTTAGAAGTCAACGCCAGAAGCATAAAATGCAATAAAGATGCAACAGTTTTTGCATCGTATAACAGGAATAACTGCAACCAGTGCGAATGTACTGGTCATTTCTACGTTCCGGATAACCTAGGTTTCATTCTAGGTCGTTATTCTACCAGATCGAATAGCTAGGGACTTAGAATTCAACGCCAGAAGGATAAAATACAATATAAGTACAACAGTTATTCCATCGTATAAAATGAGTAGTTGCAAACATTGTGAAAGTAATGGTCATTTCTACGTTCCGGGCAACCTAGGCGTCACTCTAGGGCGTTGCTCCAGCTGACCGAATAGTTAGGGCCTTAGAAGTCAACGCCAGAAGCATAAAATGCAATAAAGATGCAACAGTTTTTCCATCGTATAACAGGAATAACTGCAAACAGTGTGAAAGTACTGGTCATTTCTACGTTCCGGGTAACCTAGGTTTCACTCTAGGGCGATGCTCTACCAGATCGAATAGCTAGGGACTTAGAATTCAACGCCATAAGAATAAAATACAATATAAGTACAACAGTTTTTCCATCGTATAAAATGATTAACTGCAACCAGTGTGAAAGTAATGGTCATTTCTACATTCCGAGCAACCTAGGCTTCACTCTAGGGCGTTGCTCCACCAGATCGAATAGTTAGGGCCTTAGAAGTCAACGCCAGAAGCATAAAATACAATAAAGATGCAACAGTTTTTCCATCGTATAAAACGAATAATTGCTACCGGTGAGAAAGTTAAGGTCATTTCTCCATTCCGGGCAACCTAGGCTTCACTCTAGGGCGTTGCTCCACCAGATCGAATAGTTAGGGCCTTAGAAGTCAACGCCAGAAGCATAAAATACAAAATAAATAAAACAGTTTTTCCATCGTATAAAACGAATAATTGCTCCCAGTGTGAAAGTTATGGTCATTTCTACGTTCCGCGCAACCTAGGCTTCACCTTAGGCCGTTGTTCCACCAGATCGAATAGTTAGGGCCTAAGAAGTGAACGCCAGAAGCATAAAATACAATATAAATACAACAGTTTTTCCATCGTATAAAACGAATAATTGCTACCAGTGTGAAAGTTATGGTCATTGCTACGTTGCGCGCAACCTAGGCTTCACCCAAGGGCGTTGTTCCACCAGATGGAATAGTTAGGGCCTAAGAAGTCAACGCCAGAAGCATAAAACACTATATAAATACAACAGTTTTTCCATCATATAAAACGAATAATTGCAACCAGGATTAAAGTTATGGTCATTTCTACTTTCCGGGCAACCTAGGCTTCACTCTAGGGCGTTGCTCCACCAGATCGTATAGTTAGGGCCTTAGAAGTCAACGCCAGAAGCATAAAATACAAAATAAATAAAACAGTTTTTCCGTAGTATAAAACGAATAATTGCTACCAGTGTGAACGTTATGGTCATTTCTACGTTCCGCGCAACCTAGGCTTCACTCTAGGGCGTTTCTCCACCAGATCGAATAGTTAGGTCCTTAGAAGTCAACGCCAGAAGCACAAAATACGATATAAATACAACTGCTTTTCCATCGTATAAAACGAAGAATTGCAACCAGTGTGGAAGTTATGGTCATTTCTACGTTCCGGGCAACCTAGGCTTCACTCTAGGGCGTTGCTCCACCAGATAGTATAGTTGGGGCCTTAGAAGTCAACGCCCGAAGCATAAAATACAAAATAAATAGAACAGTTTTTCCATAGTGTAAAACGAATAATTGCTACCAGTGTGAAAGTTATGGTCATTGCTACGTTCCGCGCAACCTAGGCTTCACCCAAGGGCGTTGCACCACCAGATCAAACAGTTAGGGCCTTAGAAGTCAACGCCAGAAGAATAAAATACAATATAAATACAACAGCTTTTCCATCGTATAAGACGAATAATTGCATCCAGTGTGAAAGATATGGACATTTCTACGTTCCGGGCAACCTAGGCTTCACTCTATGGCGTTCTTCCACCACATCGAATAGCTACGGCCTCAGAAGTCAACGCCTGAAACATAAAATACAATATAAATATAACAGTTTTTCCATCGTATAAAACGAATAATAGCAACCGGTGTGAAAGTTATGGTCATTTCTACGTTCCGCGCAACCTAGGCTTCACTCTAGGGTGTTGCTCCACCAGATCAAACAGTTAGGGCCTTAGAAGCCAACGCCCGAAGCATTAAATACAAAATAAATAGAACAGTTTTTCCATTGTATAAAACGAATAATTGCTACCAGTGTAAAAGTTATGGCCATTTCTACGTTGCGGGCAACCTGGGCTTCACCTTAGGCCGTTGTTCCACCAGATCGAATAGTTAGGGCCTAAGAAGTGAACGCCAGAAGCATAAAATACAATATAAATACAACAGTTTTTCCATCATATAAAACGAATAATTGCAACCAGTATGAAAGTTATGGTCATTTCTACTTTCCGGGCAACCTAGGATACACCCTAGGGCGTTGCTCCAACAGATTGAATAGTTAGCGCCTTAGAAGTCAACGCCCGAAGCGTAAAATGCAAAATAAATACAACAGTTTTTCCATCGTATAAAACGAATAACTGCAACCAGTGTGAAAGTACTGGTCATTTCTACGTTCCGGGCAACCTAGGCTTCACCCTAGGGCGTTGCTCCACCATATCGAATAGCTAGGGACTTAGAATTCAATGCCAGAAGCATAAAATGCAATATAAATAGAACAACTTTTCCATCGTTTAAAACGAATAATAGCAACCAGTGTGAAAGTTATTTTCATTTCTACGTTCCGGGCAACCTAGGCTTCACTCTAGGGCGTTGCTCCACCAGATCGGATAGTTAGGGCCTTAGAAATCAACGCCAGAAGCATAAAATACAATAAAGATGCAACAGTTTTTCCATCGTATAAAATGAGTAGTTGCAAACATTGTGAAAGTAATGGTCATTTCTACGTTCCGGGCAACCTAGGCGTCACTCTAGGGCGTTGCTCCACCTGACCGAATAGTTAGGGCCTTAGAAGTCAACGCCAGAAGCATAAAATGCAATAAAGATGCAACAGTTTTTGCATCGTATAACAGGAATAACTGCAACCAGTGCGAATGTACTGGTCATTTCTACGTTCCGGATAACCTAGGTTTCATTCTAGGTCGTTATTCTACCAGATCGAATAGCTAGGGACTTAGAATTCAACGCCAGAAGGATAAAATACAATATAAGTACAACAGTTATTCCATCGTATAAAATGAGTAGTTGCAAACATTGTGAAAGTAATGGTCATTTCTACGTTCCGGGCAACCTAGGCGTCACTCTAGGGCGTTGCTCCAGCTGACCGAATAGTTAGGGCCTTAGAAGTCAACGCCAGAAGCATAAAATGCAATAAAGATGCAACAGTTTTTCCATCGTATAACAGGAATAACTGCAAACAGTGTGAAAGTACTGGTCATTTCTACGTTCCGGGTAACCTAGGTTTCACTCTAGGGCGATGCTCTACCAGATCGAATAGCTAGGGACTTAGAATTCAACGCCATAAGAATAAAATACAATATAAGTACAACAGTTTTTCCATCGTATAAAATGATTAACTGCAACCAGTGTGAAAGTAATGGTCATTTCTACATTCCGAGCAACCTAGGCTTCACTCTAGGGCGTTGCTCCACCAGATCGAATAGTTAGGGCCTTAGAAGTCAACGCCAGAAGCATAAAATACAATAAAGATGCAACAGTTTTTCCATCGTATAAAACGAATAATTGCTACCGGTGAGAAAGTTAAGGTCATTTCTCCATTCCGGGCAACCTAGGCTTCACTCTAGGGCGTTGCTCCACCAGATCGAATAGTTAGGGCCTTAGAAGTCAACGCCAGAAGCATAAAATACAAAATAAATAAAACAGTTTTTCCATCGTATAAAACGAATAATTGCTCCCAGTGTGAAAGTTATGGTCATTTCTACGTTCCGCGCAACCTAGGCTTCACCTTAGGCCGTTGTTCCACCAGATCGAATAGTTAGGGCCTAAGAAGTGAACGCCAGAAGCATAAAATACAATATAAATACAACAGTTTTTCCATCATATAAAACGAATAATTGCAACCAGTATGAAAGTTATGGTCATTTCTACTTTCCGGGCAACCTAGGATACACCCTAGGGCGTTGCTCCAACAGATTGAATGGTTAGCGCATTAGAAGTCAACGCCCGAAGCGTAAAATGCAAAATAAATAGAACAGTTTTTCCATCGTATAAAACGAATAACTGCAACCAGTGTGAAAGTACTGGTCATTTCTACGTTCCGGGCAACCTAGGCTTCACCCTAGGGCGTTGTTCCACCAGATGGAATAGTTAGGGCCTAAGAAGTCAACGCCAGAAGCATAAGATACGATATAAATTCAACAGCTTTTCCATCGTATAAAACGAATAATGGTAGCCAGTGTGAAAGTTATGGTCATTTATACGTTCCGGTCAACCTAGACTTCACTCTAGGACGTTGCTCCGCCAGATCGAGTAGTTAGGGCCTATGAAGTCAACGCCAGAAGCATAAAATACAATAAAGGTGCTACAGTTTTTCCATCGTATAACAGGAATAATTGCAACCAGTGTGAAGGTAATGGTATGTTCTACGTTCCGGGCAACCTAGGCGTCACTCTAGGGCGCTGCTCCACCACGTCTAATAGCTACGGCCTTAGAAGTCAACGCCAGGAGCATAAAATACAATATAAATACAACAGCTTTTCCATCGTATAAAATGAATAACTGCAAACACTGAGCAAGTAATGGTCATTTCTACGTTCGGGGCAACCTAGGCTTCACTCTAGGGCGTTGCTCCACCATATCGAATAGCTAGGGACTTAGAATTCAATGCCAGAAGCATAAAATGCAATATAAATAGAACAGCTTTTCCATCGTTTAAAACGAATAATAGCAACCAGTGTGAAAGTTATTTTCATTTCTACGTTCCGGGCAACCTAGGCTTCACTCTAGGGCGTTGCACCACCAGATCAAACAGTTAGGGCCTTAGAAGTCAACGCCAGAAGAATAAAATACGATATAAATACAACAGCTTTTCCATCGTATAAAACGAATAATTGCATCCAGTGTGAAAGTTATGGTCATTTCTACGTTCCGGGCAACCTAGGCTTCACTCTAGGGCGTTGCTCGTCCAGATAGAATAGCTAGGGCCGTAGAAGTCAACGCCCGAAGCATAAAATACAAAATAAATAGAACACTTTTTCCATCGTATAAAACGAATAATTGCTACCAGTGTGAAAGTTATGGTCATTGCTACGTTGCGCGCAACCTAGGCTTCACCCAAGGGCGTTGTTCCACCGGATGGAATAGTTAGGGCCTAAGAAGTCAACGCCAGAAGCATAAAACACTATATAAATACAACAGTTTTTCCATCATATAAAACGAATAATTGCAACCAGGATTAAAGTTATGGTCATTTCTACTTTCCGGGCAACCTAGGCTTCACTCTAGGGCGTTGCTCCACCAGATCGTATAGTTAGGGCCTTAGAAGTCAACGCCAGAAGCATAAAATACAAAATAAATAAAACAGTTTTTCCGTCGTATAAAACGAATAATTGCTACCAGTGTGAACGTTATGGTCATTTCTACGTTCCGCGCAACCTAGGCTTCACTCTAGGGAGTTTCTCCACCAGATCGAATAGTTAGGTCCTTAGAAGTCAACGCCAGAAGCACAAAATACGATATAAATACAACTGCTTTTCCATCGTATAAAACGAAGAATTGCAACCAGTGTGGAAGTTATGGTCATTTCTACGTTCCGGGCAACCTAGGCTTCACTCTAGGGCGTTGCTCCACCAGATAGTATAGTTGGGGCCTTAGAAGTCAACGCCCGAAGCATAAAATACAAAATAAATAGAACAGTTTTTCCATCGTGTAAAACGAATAATTGCTACCAGTGTGAAAGTTATGGTCATTGCTACGTTCCGCGCAACCTAGGCTTCACCCAAGGGCGTTGCACCACCAGATCAAACAGTTAGGGCCTAAGAAGTCAACGCCAGAAGTATAAAATACGATATAAATTCAACAGCTTTTCCATCGTATAAAACGAATAATGGTAACCAGTGTGAAAGTTATGGTCATTTATACGTTCCGGTCAACCTAGGCTTCAATCTAGGACGTTGCTCCGCCAGATCGAGTAGTTAGGGCCTATGAAGTCAACGCCAGAAGCATAAAATACAATAAAGGTGCAACAGTTTTTCCATCGTATAACAGGAATAATTGCAACCAGTGAGAAGGTAATGGTATGTTCTACGTTCCGGGCAACCTAGGCGTCACTCTAGGGCGTTGCTCCACCACGTCTAATAGCTACGGCCTTAGAAGTCAACGCCAGGAGCATAAAATACAATATAAATACAACAGCTTTTCCATCGTATAAAATGAATAACTGCAAACACTGAGCAAGTAATGGTCATTGCTACGATCCGGGCAACCTAGGCTTCACTCTAGGGCGTTGCTCCACCATATCGAATAGCTAGGGACTTAGAATTCAATGCCAGAAGCATAAAATGCAATATAAATAGAACAGCTTTTCCATCGTTTAAAACGAATAATAGCAACCAGTGTGAAAGTTATTTTCATTTCTACGTTCCGGGCAACCTAGGCTTCACTCTAGGGCGTTGCACCACCAGATCAAACAGTTAGGGCCTTAGAAGTCAACGCTAGAAGAATAAAATACGATATAAATACAACAGCTTTTCCATCGTATAAAACGAATAATTGCATCCAGTGTGAAAGTTATGGTCATTTCTACGTTCCGGGCAACCTAGGCTTCACTCTAGGGCGTTGCTCCACCAGATCGAATAATTAGGGCCTTAGAAATCAACGCCGGAAGCATAAAATACAATAAAGATGCTACAGTTTTTCCATCGTAAAACAGGAATAATTGCAACCAGTGTGAAGGTAATGGTCTTTTCTACGTTCCGGGCAACCTAGGCTTCACTCCAGGGCGGTGCACCACCAGATCGAATAGTTAGGGCCTAAGAAGTCAACGCCAGAAGCATAAAATACAATATAAATACAACAGTTTTTCCATCATATAAAACGAATAATTGCAACGAGTATGAAAGTTATGGTCATTTCTACTTTCCGGGCAACCTAGGATACACCCTAGGGTCTTGCTCCAACAGATAGAAGAGTTAGCGCCTTAGAAGTCAACGCCCGAAGCGTAAAATGCAAAATAAATAGAACAGTTTGTCCATCGTATAAAACGAATAACTGCAACCAGTGCTAAAGTACTGGTCATTTCTAAGTTCCGGGCAACCTAGGCTTCACCCTAAGGCGTTGTTCCACCAGATGGAATAGTTAGGGCCTAAGAAGTCAACGCCAGAAGTATAAAATACGATATAAATTCAACAGCTTTTCCATCGTATAAAACGAATAATGGTAACCAGTGTGAAAGTTATGGTCATTTATACGTTCCGGTCAACCTAGGCTTCACTCTAGGACGTTGCTCCGCCAGATCGAGTAGTTAGGGCCTATGAAGTCAACGCCAGAAGCTTAAAATACGATATAAATACAACAGCTTTTCCATCGTATAAAAGGAATAATTGCAACCAGTGTGAAAGTTATGGTCATTTCTACATTCCGAGCAACCAAGGATCCACTCTAAGGCGCTGCTCCACCAGATCGAATAGTTAGGTCCTTAGAAGTAAACGCCAGAAGCATAAAATACGATATAAATACAACAGCGTTTGCATTGTATAAAACGAATAATTGCAACCAGTGTGAAAGTTATGGTCATTTCTACATTCCGAGCAACCTAGGATTCACTCTAGGGCGTTGCTCCACCAGATCGAATAGTTAGGTCCTTAGAAGTAAACGCCAGAAGCATAAAATACAATAAAGATGCTACAGTTTTTCCATCGTAAAACAGGAATAATTGCAACCAGTGTGAAGGTAATGGTCTTTTCTACGTTCCGGGCAACCTAGGCTTCACTCCAGGGCGGTGCACCACCAGATCGAATAGTTAGGGCCTAAGAAGTCAACGCCAGAAGCATAAAATACAATATAAATACAACAGTTTTTCCATCATATAAAACGAATAATTGCAACGAGTATGAAAGTTATGGTCATTTCTACTTTCCGGGCAACCTAGGATACACCCTAGGGTCTTGCTCCAACAGATAGAAGAGTTAGCGCCTTAGAAGTCAACGCCCGAAGCGTAAAATGCAAAATAAATAGAACAGTTTGTCCATCGTATAAAACGAATAACTGCAACCAGTGCTAAAGTACTGGTCATTTCTAAGTTCCGGGCAACCTAGGCTTCACCCTAAGGCGTTGTTCCACCAGATGGAATAGTTAGGGCCTAAGAAGTCAACGCCAGAAGTATAAAATACGATATAAATTCAACAGCTTTTCCATCGTATAAAACGAATAATGGTAACCAGTGTGAAAGTTATGGTCATTTATACGTTCCGGTCAACCTAGGCTTCACTCTAGGACGTTGCTCCGCCAGATCGAGTAGTTAGGGCCTATGAAGTCAACGCCAGAAGCTTAAAATACGATATAAATACAACAGCTTTTCCATCGTATAAAAGGAATAATTGCAACCAGTGTGAAAGTTATGGTCATTTCTACATTCCGAGCAACCAAGGATCCACTCTAAGGCGCTGCTCCACCAGATCGAATAGTTAGGTCCTTAGAAGTAAACGCCAGAAGCATAAAATACGATATAAATACAACAGCGTTTGCATTGTATAAAACGAATAATTGCAACCAGTGTGAAAGTTATGGTCATTTCTACATTCCGAGCAACCTAGGATTCACTCTAGGGCGTTGCTCCACCAGATCGAATAGTTAGGTCCTTAGAAGTAAACGCCAGAAGCATAAAATACGGTATAAATGCAACAGCTTTTCCATCGTATAAAAGGAATAATTGCAAACAGTGTGAAGGTAATGGTATGTTCTGCGTTCCGGGCAACCTAGGCGTCACTCTAGGGCGTTGCTCCACCACGTCTAATAGCTACGGCCTTAGAAGTCAACGCCAGGAGCATAAAATACAATATAAATACAACAGCTTTTCCATCGTATAAAATGAATAACAGCAAACACTGTGCAAGTAATGGTCATTTCTACGTTCCGGGCAACCTAGGCTTCACTCTAGGGCGTTGCTCCACTAGATCGAATAGCTAGGGCCTTAGAAGTCAACGCCAGAGTCATAAAATACAATATAAATACAACAGCTTTTCCATCGTAAAAGACGAATAATTGCATCCAGTGTGCAAGATATGGACATTTCTACGTTCCGGGCAACCTAGGCTTCACTCTATGGCGTTCTTCCACCACATCGAATAGCTACGGCCTCAGAAGTCAACGCCTGAAACATAAAATACAATATAAATATAACAGTTTTTCCATCGTATAAAACGAATAATAGGAACCGGTGTGAAAGTTATGGTCATTTCTACGTTCCGCGCAACCTAGGCTTCACTCTAGGGTGTTGCTCCACCAGATCAAACAGTTAGGGCCTTAGAAGCCAACGCCCGAAGCATTAAATACAAAATAAATAGAACAGTTTTTCCATTGTATAAAACGAATAATTGCTACCAGTGTAAAAGTTATGGCCATTTCTACGTTGCGGGCAACCTAGGCTTCACCTTAGGCCGTTGTTCCACCAGATCGAATAGTTAGGGCCTAAGAAGTGAACGCCAGAAGCATAAAATACAATATAAATACAACAGTTTTTCCATCATATAAAACGAATAATTGCAACCAGTATGAAAGTTATGGTCATTTCTGCTTTCCGGGCAACCTAGGATACACCCTAGGGCGTTGCTCCAACAGATTGAATAGTTAGTGCCTTAGAAGTCAACGCCCGAAGCGTAAAATGCAAAATAAATACAACAGTTTTTCCATCGTATAAAACGAATAACTGCAACCAGTGTGAAAGTACTGGTCATTTCTACGTTCCGGGCAACCTAGGCTTCACTCTAGGGCGTTGCTCCGCCAGATCGAGTAGTTAGGGCCTATGAAGTCAACGCCAGAAGCATAAAATACAATAAAGGTGCTACAGTTTTTCCATCGTATAACAGGAATAATTGCAACCAGTGTGAAGGTAATGGTATGTTCTACGTTCCGGGCAACCTAGGCGTCACTCTAGGGCGCTGCTCCACCACGTCTAATAGCTACGGCCTTAGAAGTCAACGCCAGGAGCATAAAATACAATATAAATACAACAGCTTTTCCATCGTATAAAATGAATAACTGCAAACACTGAGCAAGTAATGGTCCTTTCTACGTTCCGGGCAACCTAGGCTTCACTCTAGGGCGTTGCTCCACCATATCGAATAGCTAGGGACTTAGAATTCAATGCCAGAAGCATAAAATGCAATATAAATAGAACAGCTTTTCCATCGTTTAAAACGAATAATAGCAACCACTGTGTAAGTTATTTTCATTTCTACGGTCCGGGCAACCTAGGCTTCACTCTAGGGCGTTGCAACACCAGATCAAACAGTTAGGGCCTTAGAAGTCAACGCCAGAAGAATAAAATACGATATAAGTACAACAGTTTTTCATCGTATAATATGAATGATTGCGAACATTGTGAAAGTAATGGTCATTTCTACGTGCCTGGCAACCTACGCGTCACTCTAGGGCGTTGCTGCTCCACATCTGATAGCTACGGCCTTAGAAGTTAACGCCGGAAGCATAAAATACAATATAAATACAACAGCTTCGCCATCGTATAAAATGAATAATTGCAAACAGTGTGAAGGTAATGGTCATTTCTACTTTCCGGGCAACCTAGGCTTCACCCTAGGGCGTTGCTCCAACAGATTGAATAGTTAGGACCTTAGAAGTCAACGCCAGACGCATAAAATACGAAATAAATAAAACAGTTTTTCCATCGTATAAAACGAATAATTGCTACCAGTGTGAAAGTTATGGTCATTTCTACGTTCCGGGCAACCTAGGCTTCACTCTAAGGCGTTGCTCGACCAGATCGAATACCTAGGGCCTTAGAAGTCAACGCCCGAAGCATAAAATACAAAATAAATAAAACAGTTTTTCCATCGTATAAAACGAATAATTGCTACCAGTGTGAAAGTTATGGTCATTTCTACGTTCCGCGCAACCTAGGCTTCACCTTAGGCCGTTGTTCCACCAGATCGAATAGTTAGGGCCTAAGAAGTGAACGCCAGAAGCATAAAATACAATATAAATACAACAGTTTTTCCATCATATAAAACGAATAATTGCAACCAGTATGAAAGTTATGGTCATTTCTACTTTTCGGGCAACCTAGGATACACCCTAGGGCGTTGCTCCAACAGATTGAATAGTTAGCGCCTTAGAAGTCAACGCCCGAAGCGTAAAATGCAAGATAAATAGAACAGTTTTTCCATCGTATAAAACGAATAACTGCAACCAGTGTGAAATTACTGGTCATTTCTACGTTCCGGGCAACCTAGGCTTCACCCTAGGGCGTTGTTCCACCAGATGGAATAGTTAGGGCCTAAGAAGTCAACGCCAGAAGCATAAGATACGATATAAATTCAACAGCTTTTCCATCGTATAAAACGAATAATGGTAACCAGTGTGAAAGTTATGGTCATTTATACGTTCCGGTCAACCTAGGCTTCAATCTAGGACGTTGCTCCGCCAGATCGAGTAGTTAGGGCCTATGAAGTCAACGCCAGAAGCATAAAATACAATAAAGGTGCAACAGTTTTTCCATCGTATAACAGGAATAATTGCAACCAGTGTGAAGGTAATGGTATGTTCTACGTTCCGGGCAACCTAGGCGTCACTCTAGGGCGTTGCTCCACCACGTCTAATAGCTACGGCCTTAGAAGTCAACGCCAGGAGCATAAAATACAATATAAATACAACAGCTTTTCCATCGTATAAAATGAATAACTGCAAACACTGAGCAAGTAATGGTCATTGCTACGATCCGGGCAACCTAGGCTTCACTCTAGGGCGTTGTTCCACCATATCGAATAGCTAGGGACTTAGAATTCAATGCCAGAAGCATAAAATGCAATATAATTAGAACAGCTTTTCCATCGTTTAAAACGAATAATAGCAACCAGTGTGAAAGTTATTTTCATTTCTACGTTCCGGGCAACCTAGGCTTCACTCTAGGGCGTTGCACCACCAGATCAAACAGTTAGGGCCTTAGAAGTCAACGCTAGAAGAATAAAATACGATATAAATACAACAGCTTTTCCATCGTATAAAACGAATAATTGCATCCAGTGTGAAAGTTATGGTCATTTCTACGTTCCGGGCAACCTAGGCTTCACTCTAGGGCGTTGCTCGACCAGATAGAATAGCTAGGGCCGTAGAAGTCAACGCCCGAAGCATAAAATACAAAATAAATAGAACAGTTTTTCCATCGTATAAAACGAATAATTGCTACCAGTGTGAAAGTTATGGTCATTGCCACGTTGCGCGCAACCTAGGCTTCACCCAAGGGCGTTGTTCCACCAGATGGAATAGTTAGGGCCTAAGAAGTCAACGCCAGAAGCACAAAATACGATATAAATACAACTGCTTTTCCATCGTATAAAACGAAGAATTGCAACCAGTGTGGAAGTTATGGTCATTTCTACGTTCCGGGCAACCTAGGCTTCACTCTAGGGCGTTGCTCCACCAGATAGAATAGTTGGGGCCTTAGAAGTCAACGCCCGAAGCATAAAATACAAAATAAATAGAACAGTTTTTCCATCGTGTAAAACGAATAATTGCTACCAGTGTGAAAGTTATGGTCATTGCTACGTTCCGCGCAACCTAGGCTTCACCCAAGGGCATTGTTCCACCAGATGGAATAGTTAGGGCCTAAGAAGTCAACGTCAGAAGCATAAAATACGATATAAATACAACAGCTTTTCCATCGTATAAGACGAATAATTGCAACCAGTGTGAATGTAATGGTCATTTCTACGTTCCGGGCAACCTTGGCTTCACTCTAGGGCGTTGCTCCACCAGATCGAATAATTAGGGCCTTAGAATTCAACGCCGGAAGCATAAAATACAATAAAGATGCAACAGTTTTTCCATCGTAAAACAGGAATAATTGCAACCAGTGTGAAGGTAATGGTCTTTTCTACGTTCCGGGCAACCTAGTCTTCACTCCAGGGCGGTGCACCACCAGATAAATAGTTAGGGCCTAAGAAGTCAACGCCAGAGGCATAAAATACAATATAAATACAACAGTTTTTCCATCATATAAAACGAATAATTGCAAGCAGTATGAAAGTTATGGTCATTTCTACTTTCCGGGCAACCTAGGATACACCCTAGGGCGTTGCTCCAACAGATAGAATAGTTAGCGCCTTAGAAGTCAACGCCCGAAGCGTAAAATGCAAAATAAATAGAACAGTTTTTCCATCATATAAAACGAATAATTGCAACCAGTATGAAAGTTATGGTCATTTCTACTTTCCGGGCAACCTAGGATACACCCTAGGGCGTTGCTCCAACAGATAGAATAGCTAGCGCCTTAGAAGTCAACGCCCGAAGCGTAAAATGCAAAATAAATAGAACAGCTTTTCCATCGTATAAGACGAATAATTGCAACCAGTGTGAATGTAATGGTCATTTCTACGTTCCGAGCAACCTAGGCTTCACTCTAAGGCGTTGCTCCACTAGATCGAATAGTTAGGGCCTTAGAAGTCAGCGCCAGAAGCATAAAATACAATAAAGATGCAACAGTCTTTCCATCGTATAACAGGAATAATTGCAAACAGTGTGAAGGTAATGGTATGTTCTACGTTCCGGGCAACCTAGGCTTCACCCTAGGCCGTTGTTCCACCAGATGGAATAGTTAGGGCCTAAGAAGTCAACGCCAGAAGCATAAAATACGATATAAGTACAACAGCTTTTACATCGTATAAAACGAATAATTGCAAGCAGTGTGGAAGTTATGGTCATTTCTACGTTCCGGGCAACCTAGGCTTCACTCTAGGGCGTTGTTCCACCAGATCGAATAGTTAGGGCCTAAGAAGTCAACGCCAGAAGAATAAAATCAATATAAGTACAACAGTTTTTCCATCGTATAAAATGAATAATTGCATACATTGTGAAAGTAATGGTCATTTCTACGTTCCGCGCAACCTAGGCTTCACCCAAGGGCGTTGTTCCACCAGATGGAATAGTTAGGGCCTAAGAAGTCAACGTCAGAAGCATAAAATACGATATAAATACAACAGCTTTTCCATCGTATAAGACGAATAATTGCAACCAGTGTGAATGTAATGGTCATTTCTACGTTCCGGGCAACCTTGGCTTCACTCTAGGGCGTTGCTCCACCAGATCGAATAATTAGGGCCTTAGAAATCAACGCCGGAAGCATAAAATACAATATAAATACAACAGTTCTTCCATCATATAAAACGAATAATTGCAACCAGTATGAAAGTTATGGTCATTTCTACGTTCCGGGCAACCTAGGCTTCACTCTAAGGCGTTGCTCGACCAGATCGAATACCTAGGGCCTTAGAAGTCAACGCCCGAAGCATAAAATACAAAATAAATAAAACAGTTTTTCCATCGTATAAAACGAATAATTGCTACCAGTGTGAAAGTTGTGGTCATTTCTACGTTCGGCGCAACCTAGGCTTCACCTTAGGCCGATGTTCCACCAGATGGAATAGTTAGGACCTAAGAAGTCAACGCCAGAAGCATAAGATACGATAAAAATTCAACAGCTTTTCCATCGTATAAAACGAATAATGGTAACCAGTGTGAAAGTTATGGTCATTTATACGTTCCGTTCAACCTAGGCTTCACTCTAGGACGTTGCTCCGCCAGATCGAGTAGTTAGGGCCTATGAAGTCAACGTCAGAAGCATAAAATACGATATAAATACAACAGCTTTTCCATCGTATAAGACGAATAATTGCAACCAGTGTGAATGTAATGGTCATTTCTACGTTCCGGGCAACCTTGGCTTCACTCTAGGGCGTTGCTCCACCAGATCGAATAATTAGGGCCTTAGAAATCAACGCCGGAAGCATAAAATACAATAAAGATGCAACAGTTTTTCCATCGTAAAACAGGAGTAATTGCAACCAGTGTGAAGGTAGTGGTCTTTTCTACGTTCCGGGCAACCTAGGCTTCACTCCAGGGCGGTGCACCACCAGATCAAATAGTTAGGGCCTAAGAAGTCAACGCCAGAAGCATAAAATACAATATAAATACAACAGTTTTTCCATCATATAAAACGAATAATTGCAACCAGTATGAAAGTTATGGTCATTTCTACTTTCCGGGCAACCTAGGATACACCCTAGGGCGTTGCTCCAACAGATAGAATAGTTAGCGCCTTAGAAGTCAACGCCCGAAGCGTAAAATGCAAAATAAATAGAACAGTTTTTCCATCGTATAAAACGAATAACTGCAACCAGTGTGAAAGTACTGGTCATTTCTACGTTCCGGGCAACCTAGGCTTCACCTTAGGCCGTTGTTCCAACAGATGGAATAGTTAGGGCCTAAGAAGTCAACGCCAGAAGCATAAGATACGATATAAATTCAACAGCTTTTCCATCGTATAAAACGAATAATGGTAACCAGTGTGAAAGTTATGGTCATTTATACGTTCCGGTCAACCTAGGCTTCACTCTAGGACGTTGCTCCGCCAGATCGAGTAGTTAGGGCCTATGAAGTCAACGCCAGAAGCATAAAATACAATAAAGGTGCAACAGTTTTTCCATCGTATAACAGGAATAATTGCAACCAGTGTGAAGGTAATGGTATGTTCTACGTTCCGGGCAACCTAGGCGTCACTCTAGGGCGTTGCTCCACCACGTCTAATAGCTACGGCCTTAGAAGTCAACGCCAGGAGCATAAAATACAATATAAATACAACAGCTTTTCCATCGTATAAAATGAATAACTGCAAACACTGAGCAAGTAATGGTCATTTCTACGTTCCGGGCAACCTAGGCTTCACTCTAGGGCGTTGCTCCACCATATCGAATAGCTAGGGACTTAGAATTCAATGCCAGAAGCATAAAATGCAATATAAATAGAACAACTTTTCCATCGTTTAAAACGAATAATAGCAACCAGTGTGAAAGTTATTTTCATTTCTACGTTGCGGGCAACCTAGGCTTCACTCTAGGGCGTTGCACCACCAGATCAAACAGTTAGGGCCTTAGAAGTCAACGCCAGAAGAATAAAATACGATATAAATACAACAGCTTTTCCATCGTATAAAACGAATAATTGCATCCAGTGTGAAAGTTATGGTCATTTCTACGTTCCGGGCAACCTAGGCTTCACTCTAGGGCGTTGCTCGACCAGATAGAATAGCTAGAGCCGTAGAAGTCAACGCCCGAAGCATAAAATACAAAATAAATAGAACAGTTTTTCCATCGTATTAAACGAATAATTGCTACCAGTGTGAAAGTTATGGTCATTGCTACGTTGCGCGCAACCTAGGCTTCACCCAAGGGCGTTGTTCCACCAGATGGAATAGTTAGGGCCTAAGAAGTCAACGCCAGAAGCATAAAACACTATATAAATACAACAGTTTTTCCATCATATAAAACGAATAATTGCAACCAGGATGAAAGTTATGGTCATTTCTACTTTCCGGGCAACCTAGCCTTCACTCTAGGGCGTTGCTCCACCAGATCGTATAGTTAGGGCCTTAGAAGTCAACGCCAGAAGCATAAAATACAAAATAAATAAAACAGTTTTTCCGTCGTATAAAACGAATAATTGCTACCAGTGTGAACGTTATGGTCATTGCTACGTTCCGCGCAACCTAGGCTTCACCCAAGGGCGTTGTTCCACCAGATGGAATAGTTAGGGCCTAAGAAGTCAACGTCAGAAGCATAAAATACGATATAAATACAACAGCTTTTCCATCGTATAAGACGAATAATTGCAACCAGTGTGAATGTAATGGTCATTTCTACGTTCCGGGCAACCTTGGCTTCACTCTAGGGCGTTGCTCCACCAGATCGAATAATTAGGGCCTTAGAAATCAACGCCGGAAGCATAAAATACAATAAAGATGCAACAGTTTTTCCATCGTAAAACAGGAGTAATTGCAACCAGTGTGAAGGTAATGGTCTTTTCTACGTTCCGGGCAACCTAGGCTTCACTCCAGGGCGGTGCACCACCAGATCAAATAGTTAGGGCCTAAGAAGTCAACGCCAGAAGCATAAAATACAATATAAATACAACAGTTTTTCCATCATATAAAACGAATAATTGCAACCAGTATGAAAGTTATGGTCATTTCTACTTTCCGGGCAACCTAGGATACACCCTAGGGCGTTGCTCCAACAGATAGAATAGTTAGCGCCTTAGAAGTCAACGCCCGAAGCGTAAAATGCAAAATAAATAGAACAGTTTTTCCATCGTATAAAACGAATAACTGCAACCAGTGTGAAAGTACTGGTCATTTCTACGTTCCGGGCAACCTAGGCTTCAACCTAGGGCGTTGCTCCACCAGATGGAATAGTTAGGGCCTAAGAAGTCAACGCCAGAAGCATAAAATACGATATAAATTCAACAGCTTTTCCATCGTATAAAACGAATAATGGTAACCAGTGTGAAAGTTATGGTCATTTATACGTTCCGGTCAACCTAGGCTTCACTCTAGGACGTTGCTCCGCCAGATCGAGTAGTTAGGGCCTATGAAGTCAACGCCAGAAGCATAAAATACAATAAAGGTGCAACAGTGTTAACATCGTATAACAGGGATAATTGCAACCAGTGTGAAGGTAATGGTATGTTCTACGTTCCGGGCAACCTAGGCGTCACTCTAGGGCGTTGCTCCACCACGTCTAATAGCTACGGCCTTAGAAGTCAACGCCAGGAGCATAAAATACAATATAAATACAACAGCTTTTCCATCGTATAAAATGAATAACAGCAAACACTGTGCAAGTAATGGTCATTTCTACGTTCCGTGCAACCTAGGCTTCACTCTAGGGCGTTGCTCCACTAGATCGGATAGCTAGGGCCTTAGAAGTCAACGCCAGAGTCATAAAATACAATATAAATACAACAGCTTTTCCATCGTAAAAGACGAATAATTGCAACCAGTGTGAAAGATATGGACATTTCTACGTTCCGGGCAACCTAGGCTTCACTTTATGGCGTTCTTCCACCACATCGAATAGCTACGGCCTCAGAAGTCAACGCCTGAAACATAAAATACAATATAAATATAACAGTTTTTCCATCGTATAAAACGAATAATAGCAACCGGTGTGAAAGTTATGGTCATTTCTACGTTCCGAGCAACCTAGGCTTCACTCTAGGGCGTTGCTCCACCAGATCAAACAGTTAGGGCCTTAGAAGCCAACGCCCGAAGCATTAAATACAAAATAAATAGAACAGTTTTTCCATTGTATAAAACGAATAATTGCTACCAGTGTAAAAGTTATGGCCATTTCTACGTTGCGGGCAACCTAGGCTTCACCTTAGGCCGTTGTTCCACCAGATCGAATAGTTAGGGCCTAAGAAGTGAACGCCAGAAGCATAAAATACAATATAAATACAACAGTTTTTCCATCATATAAAACGAATAATTGCAACCAGTATGAAAGTTATGGTCATTTCTACTTTCCGGGCAACCTAGGATACACCCTAGGGCGTTGCTCCAACAGATTGAATAGTTAGCGCCTTAGAAGTCAACGCCCGAAGCGTAAAATGCAAAATAAATAGAACAGTTTTTCCATCGTATAAAACGAATAACTGCAACCAGTGTGAAAGTACTGGTCATTTCTACGTTCCGGGCAACCTAGGCTTCACCCTAGGGCGTTTTTCCACCAGATGGAATAGTTACGGCCTAAGAAGTCAACGCCAGAAGCATAAGATACGATATAAATTCAATAGCTTTTCCATCGTATAAAACGAATAATGGTAACCAGTGTGAAAGTTATGGTCATTTATACGTTCCGGTCAACCTAGGCTTCACTCTAGGACGTTGCTCCGCCAGATCGAATAATTAGGGCCTTAGAAATCAACGCCGGAAGCATAAAATACAATATAAATACAACAGTTCTTCCATCATATAAAACGAATAATTGCAACCAGTATGAAAGTTATGGTCATTTCTACGTTCCGGGCAACCTAGGCTTCACTCTAAGGCGTTGCTCGACCAGATCGAATACCTAGGGCCTTAGAAGTCAACGCCCGAAGCATAAAATACAAAATAAATAAAACAGTTTTTCCATCGTATAAAACGAATAATTGCTACCAGTGTGAAAGTTGTGGTCATTTCTACGTTCGGCGCAACCTAGGCTTCACCTTAGGCCGATGTTCCACCAGATGGAATAGTTAGGGCCTAAGAAGTCAACGCCAGAAGCATAAGATACGATATAAATTCAACAGCTTTTCCATCGTATAAAACGAATAATGGTAACCAGTGTGAAAGTTATGGTCATTTATACGTTCCGGTCAACCTAGGCTTCACTCTAGGACGTTGCTCCGCCAGATCGAGTAGTTAGGGCCTATGAAGTCAACGCCAGAAGCATAAAATACAATAAAGGTGCAACAGTTTTTCCATCGTATAACAGGAATAATTGCAACCAGTGTGAAGGTAATGGTATGTTCTACGTTCCGGGCAACCTAGGCGTCACTCTAGGGCGTTGCTCCACCACGTCTAATAGCTACGGCCTTAGAAGTCAACGCCAGGAGCATAAAATACAATATAAATACAACAGCTTTTCCATCGTATAAAATGAATAACTGCAAACACTGAGCAAGTAATGGTCATTTCTACGTTCCGGGCAACCTAGGCTTCACTCTAGGGCGTTGCTCCACCATATCGAATAGCTAGGGACTTAGAATTCAATGCCAGAAGCATAAAATGCAATATAAATAGAACAACTTTTCCATCGTTTAAAACGAATAATAGCAACCAGTGTGAAAGTTATTTTCATTTCTACGTTCCGGGCAACCTAGGCTTCACTCTAGGGCGTTGCACCACCAGATCAAACAGTTAGGGCCTTAGAAGTCAACGCCAGAAGAATAAAATACGATATAAATACAACAGCTTTTCCATCGTATAAAACGAATAATTGCATCCAGTGTGAAAGTTATGGTCATTTCTACGTTCCGGGCAACCTAGGCTTCACTCTAGAGCGTTGCTCGACCAGATAGAATAGCTAGGGCCGTAGAAGTCAACGCCCGAAGCATAAAATACAAAATAAATAGAACAGTTTTTCCATCGTATAAAACGAATAATTGCTACCAGTGTGAAAGTTATGGTCATTGCTACGTTGCGCGCAACCTAGGCTTCACCCAAGGGCGTTGTTCCACCAGATGGAATAGTTAGGGCCTAAGAAGTCAACGCCAGAAGCACAAAATACGATATAAATACAACTGCTTTTCCATCGTATAAAACGAAGAATTGCAACCAGTGTGGAAGTTATGGTCATTTCTACGTTCCGGGCAACCTAGGCTTCACTCTAGGGCGTTGCTCCACCAGATAGAATAGTTGGGGCCTTAGAAGTCAACGCCCGAAGCATAAAATACAAAATAAATAGAACAGTTTTTCCATCGTGTAAAACGAATAATTGCTACCAGTGTGAAAGTTATGGTCATTGCTACGTTCCGCGCAACCTAGGCTTCACCCAAGGGCGTTGTTCCACCAGATGGAATAGTTAGGGCCTAAGAAGTCAACGTCAGAAGCATAAAATACGATATAAATACAACAGCTTTTCCATCGTATAAGACGAATAATTGCAACCAGTGTGAATGTAATGGTCATTTCTACGTTCCGGGCAACCTTGGCTTCACTCTAGGGCGTTGCTCCACCAGATCGAATAATTAGGGCCTTAGAAATCAACGCCGGAAGCATAAAATACAATAAAGATGCAACAGTTTTTCCATCGTAAAACAGGAGTAATTGCAACCAGTGTGAAGGTAATGGTCTTTTCTACGTTCCGGGCAACCTAGGCTTCACTCCAGGGCGGTGCACCACCAGATCAAATAGTTAGGGCCTAAGAAGTCAACGCCAGAAGCATAAAATACAATATAAATACAACAGTTTTTCCATCATATAAAACGAATAATTGCAACCAGTATGAAAGTTATGGTCATTTCTACTTTCCGGGCAGCCTAGGATACACCCTAGGGCGTTGCTCCAACAGATAGAATAGCTAGCGCCTTAGAAGTCAACGCCCGAAGCGTAAAATGCAAAATAAATACAACAGCTTTTCCATCGTATAAGACGAATAATTGCAACCAGTGTGAATGTAATGGTCATTTCTACGTTCCGAGCAACCTAGGCTTCACTCTAAGGCGGTGCACCACCAGATCAAATAGTTAGGGCCTAAGAAGTCAACGCCAGAAGCATAAAATACAATATAAATACAACAGTTTTTCCATCATATAAAACGAATAATTGCAACCAGTATGAAAGTTATGGTCATTTCTACTTTCCGGGCAACCTAGGATACACCCTAGGGCGTTGCTCCAACAGATAGAATAGTTAGTGCCTTAGAAGTCAACGCCCGAAGCGTAAAATGCAAAATAAATATAACAGTTTTTCCATCGTATAAAACGAATAACTGCAACCAGTGTGAAAGTACTGGTCATTTCTACGTTCCGGGCAACCTAGGCTTCACCTTAGGCCGTTGTTCCACCAGATGGAATAGTTAGGGCCTAAGAAGTCAACGCCAGAAGCATAAGATACGATATAAATTCAACAGCTTTTCCATCGTATAAAACGAATAATGGTAACCAGTGTGAAAGTTATGGTCATTTATACGTTCCGGTCAACCTAGGCTTCACTCTAGGACGTTGCTCCGCCAGATCGAGTAGTTAGGGCCTATGAAGTCAACGCCAGAAGCATAAAATACAATAAAGGTGCAACAGTTTTTCCATCGTATAACAGGAATAATTGCAACCAGTGTGAAGGTAATGGTATGTTCTACGTTCCGGGCAACCGAGGCGTCACTCTAGGGCGTTGCTCCACCACGTCTAATAGCTACGGCCTTAGAAGTCAACGCCAGGAGCATAAAATACAATATAAATACAACAGCTTTTCCATCGTATAAAATGAATAACTGCAAACACTGAGCAAGTAATGGTCATTTCTACGTTCCGGGCAACCTAGGCTTCACACTAGGGCGTTGCTCCACCATATCGAATAGCTAGGGACTTAGAATTCAATGCCAGAAGCATAAAATGCAATATAAATAGAACAACTTTTCCATCGTTTAAAACGAATAATAGCAACCAGTGTGAAAGTTATTTTCATTTCTACGTTGCGGGCAACCTAGGCTTCACTCTAGGGCGTTGCACCACCAGATCAAACAGTTAGGGCCTTAGAAGTCAACGCCAGAAGAATAAAATACGATATAAATACAACAGCTTTTCCATCGTATAAAACGAATAATTGCATCCAGTGTGAAAGTTATGGTCATTTCTACGTTCCGGGCAACCTAGGCTTCACTCTAGGGCGTTGCTCGACCAGATAGAATAGCTAGGGCCGTAGAAGTCAACGCCCGAAGCAAAAAATACAAAATAAATAGAACAGTTTTTCCATCGTATAAAACGAATAATTGCTACCAGTGTGAAAGTTATGGTCATTGCTACGTTGCGCGCAACCTAGGCTTCACCCAAGGGCGTTGTTCCACCAGATGGAATAGTTAGGGCCTAAGAAGTCAACGCCAGAAGCATAAAACACTATATAAATACAACAGTTTTTCCATCATATAAAACGAATAATTGCAACCAGGATGAAAGTTATGGTCATTTCTACTTTCCGGGCAACCTAGCCTTCACTCTAGGGCGTTGCTCCACCAGATCGTATAGTTAGGGCCTTAGAAGTCAACGCCAGAAGCATAAAATACAAAATAAATAAAACAGTTTTTCCGTCGTATAAAACGAATAATTGCTACCAGTGTGAACGTTATGGTCATTTCTACGTTCCGCGCAACCTAGGCTTCACTCTAGGGCGTTTCTCCACCAGATCGAATAGTTAGGTCCTTAGAAGTCAACGCCAGAAGCACAAAATACGATATAAATACAACTGCTTTTCCATCGTATAAAACGAAGAATTGCAACCAGTGTGGAAGTTATGGTCATTTCTACGTTCCGGGCAACCTAGGCTTCACTCTAGGGCGTTGCTCCACCAGATAGAATAGTTGGGGCCTTAGAAGTCAACGCCCGAAGCATAAAATACAAAATAAATAGAACAGTTTTTCCATCGTGTAAAACGAATAATTGCTACCAGTGTGAAAGTTATGGTCATTGCTACGTTCCGCGCAACCTAGGCTTCACCCAAGGGCGTTGTTCCACCAGATGGAATAGTTAGGGCCTAAGAAGTCAACGTCAGAAGCATAAAATACGATATAAATACAACAGCTTTTCCATCGTATAAGACGAATAATTGCAACCAGTGTGAATGTAATGGTCATTTCTACGTTCCGGGCAACCTTGGCTTCACTCTAGGGCGTTGCTCCACCAGATCGAATAATTAGGGCCTTAGAAATCAACGCCGGAAGCATAAAATACAATAAAGATGCAACAGTTTTTCCATCGTAAAACAGGAGTAATTGCAACCAGTGTGAAGGTAATGGTCTTTTCTACGTTCCGGGCAACCTAGGCTTCACTCCAGGGCGGTGCACCACCAGATCAAATAGTTAGGGCCTAAGAAGTCAACGCCAGAAGCATAAAATACAATATAAATACAACAGTTTTTCCATCATATAAAACGAATAATTGCAACCAGCATGAAAGTTATGGTCATTTCTACTTTCCGGGCAACCTCGGATACACCCTAGGGCGTTGCTCCAACAGATAGAATAGTTAGCGCCTTAGAAGTCAACGCCCGAAGCGTAAAATGCAAAATAAATAGAACAGTTTTTCCATCGTATAAAACGAATAACTGCAACCAGTGTGAAAGTACTGGTCATTTCTACGTTCCGGGCAACCTAGGCTTCACCTTAGGCCGTTGTTCCACCAGATGGAATAGTTAGGGCCTAAGAAGTCAACGCCAGAAGCATAAGATACGATATAAATTCAACAGCTTTTCCATCGTATAAAACGAATAATGGTAACCAGTGTGAAAGTTATGGTCATTTATACGTTCCGGTCAACCTAGGCTTCACTCTAGGACGTTGCTCCGCCAGATCGAGTAGTTAGGGCCTATGAAGTCAACGCCAGAAGCATAAAATACAATAAAGGTGCAACAGTTTTTCCATCGTATAACAGGAATAATTGCAACCAGTGTGAAGGTAATGGTATGTTCTACGTTCCGGGCAACCTAGGCGTCACTCTAGGGCGTTGCTCCACCACGTCTAATAGCTACGGCCTTAGAAGTCAACGCCAGGAGCATAAAATACAATATAAATACAACAGCTTTTCCATCGTATAAAATGAATAACTGCAAACACTGAGCAAGTAATGGTCATTTCTACGTTCCGGGCAACCTAGGCTTCACTCTAGGGCGTTGCTCCACCATATCGAATAGCTAGGGACTTAGAATTCAATGCCAGAAGCATAAAATGCAATATAAATAGAACAACATTTCCATCGTTTAAAACGAATAATAGCAACCAGTGTGAAAGTTATTTTCATTTCTACGTTGCGGGCAACCTAGGCTTCACTCTAGGGCGTTGCACCACCAGATCAAACAGTTAGGGCCTTAGAAGTCAACGCCAGAAGAATAAAATACGATATAAATACAACAGCTTTTCCATCGTATAAAACGAATAATTGCATCCAGTGTGAAAGTTATGGTCATTTCTACGTTCCGGGCAACCTAGGCTTCACTCCAGGGCGTTGCTCGACCAGATAGAATAGCTAGGGCCGTAGAAGTCAACGCCCGAAGCATAAAATAGAAAATAAATAGAACAGTTTTTCCATCGTATAAAACGAATAATTGCTACCAGTGTGAAAGTTATGGTCATTGCTACGTTGCGCGCAACCTAGGCTTCACCCAAGGGCGTTGTTCCACCAGATGGAATAGTTAGGGCCTAAGAAGTCAACGCCAGAAGCATAAAACACTATATAAATACAACAGTTTTTCCATCATATAAAACGAATAATTGCAACCAGGATGAAAGTTATGGTCATTTCTACTTTCCGGGCAACCTAGCCTTCACTCTAGGGCGTTGCTCCACCAGATCGTATAGTTAGGGCCTTAGAAGTCAACGCCAGAAGCATAAAATACAAAATAAATAAAACAGTTTTTCCGTCGTATAAAACGAATAATTGCTACCAGTGTGAACGTTATGGTCATTTCTACGTTCCGCGCAACCTAGGCTTCACTCTAGGGCGTTTCTCCACCAGATCGAATAGTTAGGTCCTTAGAAGTCAACGCCAGAAGCACAAAATACGATAGAAATACAACTGCTTTTCCATCGTATAAAACGAAGAATTGCAACCAGTGTGGAAGTTATGGTCATTTCTACGTTCCGGGCAACCTAGGCTTCACTCTAGGGCGTTGCTCCACCAGATAGAATAGTTGGGGCCTTAGAAGTCAACGCCCGAAGCATAAAATACAAAATAAATAGAACAGTTTTTCCATCGTGTAAAACGAATAATTGCTACCAGTGTGAAAGTTATGGTCATTTCTACGTTCCGGGCAACCTAGGCTTCACTCTAGGGCGTTGTTCCACCAGATCGAATAGTTAGGGCCTAAGAAGTCAACGTCAGAAGCATAGAATACGATATAAATACAACAGCTTTTCCATCGTATAAGACGAATAATTGCAACCAGTGTGAATGTAATGGTCATTTCTACGTTCCGGGCAACCTTGGCTTCACTCTAGGGCGTTGCTCCACCAGATCGAATAATTAGGGCCTTAGAAATCAACGCCGGAAGCATAAAATACAATAAAGATGCAACAGTTTTTCCATCGTAAAACAGGAGTAATTGCAACCAGTGTGAAGGTAACGGTCTTTTCTACGTTCCGGGCAACCTAGGCTTCACTCCAGGGCGGTGCACCACCAGATCAAATAGTTAGGGCCTAAGAAGTCAACGCCAGAAGCATAAAATACAATATAAATACAACAGTTTTTCCATCATATAAAACGAATAATTGCAACCAGTATGAAAGTTATGGTCATTTCTACTTTCCGGGCAACCTAGGATACACCCTAGGGCGTTGCTCCAACAGATAGAATAGTTAGCGCCTTAGAAGTCAACGCCCGAAGCGTAAAATGCAAAATAAATAGAACAGTTTTTCCATCGTATAAAACGAATAACTGCAACCAGTGTGAAAGTACTGGTCATTTCTACGTTCCGGGCAACCTAGGCTTCACCTTAGGCCGTTGTTCCACCAGATGGAATAGTTAGGGCCTAAGAAGTCAACGCCAGAAGCATAAGATACGATATAAATTCAACAGCTTTTCCATCGTATAAAACGAATAATGGTAACCAGTGTGAAAGTTATGGTCATTTATACGTTCCGGTCAACCTAGGCTTCACTCTAGGACGTTGCTCCGCCAGATCGAGTAGTTAGGGCCTATGAAGTCAACGCCAGAAGCATAAAATACAATAAAGGTGCAACAGTTTTTCCATCGTATAACAGGAATAATTGCAACCAGTGTGAAGGTAATGGTATGTTCTACGTTCCGGGCAACCTAGGCGTCACTCTAGGGCGTTGCTCCACCACGTCTAATAGCTACGGCCTTAGAAGTCAACGCCAGGAGCATAAAATACAATATAAATACAACAGCTTTTCCATCGTATAAAATGAATAACTGCAAACACTGAGCAAGTAATGGTCATTTCTACGTTCCGGGCAACCTAGGCTTCACTCTAGGGCGTTGCTCCACCATATCGAATAGCTAGGGACTTAGAATTCAATGCCAGAAGCATAAAATGCAATATAAATAGAACAACTTTTCCATCGTTTAAAACGAATAATAGCAACCAGTGTGAAAGTTATTTTCATTTCTACGTTGCGGGCAACCTAGGCTTCACTCTAGGGCGTTGCACCACCAGATCAAACAGTTAGGGCCTTAGAAGTCAACGCTAGAAGAATAAAATACGATATAAATACAACAGCTTTTCCATCGTATAAAACGAATAATTGCATCCAGTGTGAAAGTTATGGTCATTTCTACGTTCCGGGCAACCTAGGCTTCACTCTAGGGCGTTGCTCGACCAGATAGAATAGCTAGGGCCGTAGAAGTCAACGCCCGAAGCATAAAATACAAAATAAATAGAACAGTTTTTCCATCGTATAAAACGAATAATTGCTACCAGTGTGAAAGTTATGGTCATTGCTACGTTGCGCGCAACCTAGGCTTCACCCAAGGGCGTTGTTCCACCAGATGGAATAGTTAGGGCCTAAGAAGTCAACGTCAGAAGCATAAAACACTATATAAATACAACAGTTTTTCCATCATATAAAACGAATAATTGCAACCAGGATGAAAGTTATGGTCATTTCTACTTTCCGGGCAACCTAGCCTTCACTCTAGGGCGTTGCTCCACCAGATCGTATAGTTAGGGCCTTAGAAGTCAACGCCAGAAGCATAAAATACAAAATAAATAAAACAGTTTTTCCGTCGTATAAAACGAATAATTGCTACCAGTGTGAACGTTATGGTCATTTCTACGTGCCGCGCAACCTAGGCTTCACTCTAGGGCGTTTCTCCACCAGATCGAATAGTTAGGTCCTTAGAAGTCAACGCCAGAAGCACAAAATACGATATAAATACAACTGCTTTTCCATCGTATAAAACGAAGAATTGCAACCAGTGTGGAAGTTATGGTCATTTCTACGTTCCGGGCAACCTAGGCTTCACTCTGGGGCGTTGCTCCACCAGATAGAATAGTTGGGGCCTTAGAAGTCAACGCCCGAAGCATAAAATACAAAATAAATAGAACAGTTTTTCCATCGTGTAAAACGAATAATTGCTACCAGTGTGAAAGTTATGGTCATTGCTACGTTCCGCGCAACCTAGGCTTCACCCAAGGGCGTTGTTCCACCAGATGGAATAGTTAGGGCCTAAGAAGTCAACGTCAGAAGCATAAAATACGATATAAATACAACAGCTTTTCCATCGTATAAGACGAATAATTGCAACCAGTGTGAATGTAATGGTCATTTCTACGTTCCGGGCAACCTTGGCTTCACTCTAGGGCGTTGCTCCACCAGATCGAATAATTAGGGCCTTAGAAATCAACGCCGGAAGCATAAAATACAATAAAGATGCAACAGTTTTTCCATCGTAAAACAGGAGTAATTGCAACCAGTGTGAAGGTAATGGTCTTTTCTACGTTCCGGGCAACCTAGGCTTCACTCCAGGGCGGTGCACCACCAGATCAAATAGTTAGGGCCTAAGAAGTCAACGCCAGAAGCATAAAATACAAAATAAATAAAACAGTTTTTCCGTCGTATAAAACGAATAATTGCTACCAGTGTGAACGTTATGGTCATTTCTACGTTCCGCGCAACCTAGGCTTCACTCTAGGGCGTTTCTCCACCAGATCGAATAGTTAGGTCCTTAGAAGTCAACGCCAGAAGCACAAAATACGATATAAATACAACAGCTTTTCCATCGTATAAAACGAAGAATTGCAACCAGTGTGGAAGTTATGGTCATTTCTACGTTCCGGGCAACCTAGGCTTCACTCTAGGGCGTTGCTCCACCAGATAGAATAGTTGGGGCCTTAGAAGTCAACGCCAGAAGCATAAAATACAAAATAAATAAAACAGTTTTTCCGTCATATAAAACGAATAATTGCAACCAGTATGAAAGTTATGGTCATTTCTACGTTCCGGGCAACCTAGGCTTCACTCTAAGGCGTTGCTCGACCAGATCGAATACCTAGGGCCTTAGAAGTCAACGCCCGAAGCATAAAATACAAAATAAATAAAACAGTTTTTCCATCGTATAAAACGAATAATTGCTACCAGTGTGAAAGTTGTGGTCATTTCTACGTTCGGCGCAACCTAGGCTTCACCTTAGGCCGATGTTCCACCAGATGGAATAGTTAGGGCCTAAGAAGTCAACGCCAGAAGCATAAGATACGATATAAATTCAACAGCTTTTCCATCGTATAAAACGAATAATGGTAACCAGTGTGAAAGTTATGGTCATTTATACGTTCCGGTCAACCTAGGCTTCACTCTAGGACGTTGCTCCGCCAGATCGAGTAGTTAGGGCCTATGAAGTCAACGCCAGAAGCATAAAATACAATAAAGGTGCAACAGTTTTTCCATCGTATAACAGGAATAATTGCAACCAGTGTGAAGGTAATGGTATGTTCTACGTTCCGGGCAACCTAGGCGTCACTCTAGGGCGTTGCTCCACCACGTCTAATAGCTACGGCCTTAGAAGTCAACGCCAGGAGCATAAAATACAATATAAATACAACAGCTTTTCCATCGTATAAAATGAATAACTGCAAACACTGAGCAAGTAATGGTCATTTCTACGTTCCGGGCAACCTAGGCTTCACTCTAGGGCGTTGCTCCACCATATCGAATAGCTAGGGACTTAGAATTCAATGCCAGAAGCATAAAATGCAATATAAATAGAACAACTTTTCCATCGTTTAAAACGAATAATAGCAACCAGTGTGAAAGTTATTTTCATTTCTACGTTCCGGGCAACCTAGGCTTCACTCTAGGGCGTTGCTCCACCAGATCAAACAGTTAGGGCCTTAGAAGTCAACGCCAGAAGAATAAAATACGATATAAATACAACAGCTTTTCCATCGTATAAAACGAAGAATTGCAACCAGTGTGGAAGTTATGGTCATTTCTACGTTCCGGGCAACCTAGGCTTCACTCTAGGGCGTTGCTCCACCAGATAGAATAGTTGGGGCCTTAGAAGTCAACGCCCGAAGCATAAAATACAAAATAAATAGAACAGTTTTTCCATCGTGTAAAACGAATAATTGCTACCAGTGTGAAAGTTATGGTCATTGCTACGTTCCGCGCAACCTAGGCTTCACCCAAGGGCGTTGTTCCACCAGATGGAATAGTTAGGGCCTAAGAAGTCAACGTCAGAAGCATAAAATACGATATAAATACAACAGCTTTTCCATCGTATAAGACGAATAATTGCAACCAGTGTGAATGTAATGGTCATTTCTACGTTCCGGGCAACCTTGGCTTCACTCTAGGGCGTTGCTCCACCAGATCGAATAATTAGGGCCTTAGAAATCAACGCCGGAAGCATAAAATACAATAAAGATGCAACAGTTTTTCCATCGTAAAACAGGAGTAATTGCAACCAGTGTGAAGGTAATGGTCTTTTCTACGTTCCGGGCAACCTAGGCTTCACTCCAGGGCGGTGCACCACCAGATCAAATAGTTAGGGCCTAAGAAGTCAACGCCAGAAGCATAAAATACAATATAAATACAACAGTTTTTCCATCATATAAAACGAATAATTGCAACCAGTATGAAAGTTATGGTCATTTCTACTTTCCGGGCAACCTAGGATACACCCTAGGGCGTTGCTCCAACAGATAGAATAGTTAGCGCCTTAGAAGTCAACGCCCGAAGCGTAAAATGCAAAATAAATAGAACAGTTTTTCCATCGTATAAAACGAATAACTGCAACCAGTGTGAAAGTACTGGTCATTTCTACGTGCCGCGCAACCTAGGCTTCACTCTAGGGCGTTTCTCCACCAGATCGAATAGTTAGGTCCTTAGAAGTCAACGCCAGAAGCACAAAATACGATATAAATACAACAGCTTTTCCATCGTATAAAACGAAGAATTGCAACCAGTGTGGAAGTTATGGTCATTTCTACGTTCCGGGCAACCTAGGCTTCACTCTAGGGCGTTGCTCCACCAGATAGAATAGTTGGGGCCTTAGAAGTCAACGCCAGAAGCATAAAATACAAAATAAATAAAACAGTTTTTCCGTCATATAAAACGAATAATTGCAACCAGTATGAAAGTTATGGTCATTTCTACGTTCCGGGCAACCTAGGCTTCACTCTAAGGCGTTGCTCGACCAGATCGAATACCTAGGGCCTTAGAAGTCAACGCCCGAAGCATAAAATACAAAATAAATAAAACAGTTTTTCCATCGTATAAAACGAATAATTGCTACCAGTGTGAAAGTTGTGGTCATTTCTACGTTCGGCGCAACCTAGGCTTCACCTTAGGCCGATGTTCCACCAGATGGAATAGTTAGGGCCTAAGAAGTCAACGCCAGAAGCATAAGATACGATATAAATTCAACAGCTTTTCCATCGTATAAAACGAATAATGGTAACCAGTGTGAAAGTTATGGTCATTTATACGTTCCGGTCAACCTAGGCTTCACTCTAGGACGTTGCTCCGCCAGATCGAGTAGTTAGGGCCTATGAAGTCAACGCCAGAAGCATAAAATACAATAAAGGTGCAACAGTTTTTCCATCGTATAACAGGAATAATTGCAACCAGTGTGAAGGTAATGGTATGTTCTACGTTCCGGGCAACCTAGGCGTCACTCTAGGGCGTTGCTCCACCACGTCTAATAGCTACGGCCTTAGAAGTCAACGCCAGGAGCATAAAATACAATATAAATACAACAGCTTTTCCATCGTATAAAATGAATAACTGCAAACACTGAGCAAGTAATGGTCATTTCTACGTTCCGGGCAACCTAGGCTTCACTCTAGGGCGTTGCTCCACCATATCGAATAGCTAGGGACTTAGAATTCAATGCCAGAAGCATAAAATGCAATATAAATAGAACAACTTTTCCATCGTTTAAAACGAATAATAGCAACCAGTGTGAAAGTTATTTTCATTTCTACGTTCCGGGCAACCTAGGCTTCACTCTAGGGCGTTGCTCCACCAGATCAAACAGTTAGGGCCTTAGAAGTCAACGCCAGAAGAATAAAATACGATATAAATACAACAGCTTTTCCATCGTATAAAACGAATAATTGCATCCAGTGTGAAAGTTATGGTCATTTCTACGTTCCGGGCAACCTAGGCTTCACTCTAGGGCGTTGCTCGACCAGATAGAATAGCTAGGGCCGTAGAAGTCAACGCCCGAAGCATAAAATACAAAATAAATAGAACAGTTTTTCCATCGTATAAAACGAATAATTGCTACCAGTGTGAAAGTTATGGTCATTGCTACGTTGCGCGCAACCTAGGCTTCACCCAAGGGCGTTGTTCCACCAGATGGAATAGTTAGGGCCTAAGAAGTCAACGCCAGAAGCATAAAACACTATATAAATACAACAGTTTTTCCATCATATAAAACGAATAATTGCAACCAGGATGAAAGTTATGGTCATTTCTACTTTCCGGGCAACCTAGCCTTCACTCTAAGGCGTTGCTCCACCAGATCGTATAGTTAGGGCCTTAGAAGTCAACGCCAGAAGCATAAAATACAAAATAAATAAAACAGTTTTTCCGTCGTATAAAACGAATAATTGCTACCAGTGTGAACGTTATGGTCATTTCTACGTTCCGCGCAACCTAGGCTTCACTCTAGGGCGTTTCTCCACCAGATCGAATAGTTAGGTCCTTAGAAGTCAACGCCAGAAGCACAAAATACGATATAAATACAACAGCTTTTCCATCGTATAAAACGAAGAATTGCAACCAGTGTGGAAGTTATGGTCATTTCTACGTTCCGGGCAACCTAGGCTTCACTCTAGGGCGTTGCTCCACCAGATAGAATAGTTGGGGCCTTAGAAGTCAACGCCCGAAGCATAAAATACAAAATAAATAGAACAGTTTTTCCATCGTGTAAAACGAATAATTGCTACCAGTGTGAAAGTTATGGTCATTGCTACGTTCCGCGCAACCTAGGCTTCACCCAAGGGCGTTGTTCCACCAGATGGAATAGTTAGGGCCTAAGAAGTCAACGTCAGAAGCATAAAATACGATATAAATACAACAGCTTTTCCATCGTATAAGACGAATAATTGCAACCAGTGTGAATGTAATGGTCATTTCTACGTTCCGGGCAACCTTGGCTTCACTCTAGGGCGTTGCTCCACCAGATCGAATAATTAGGGCCTTAGAAATCAACGCCGGAAGCATAAAATACAATAAAGATGCAACAGTTTTTCCATCGTAAAACAGGAGTAATTGCAACCAGTGTGAAGGTAATGGTCTTTTCTACGTTCCGGGCAACCTAGGCTTCACTCCAGGGCGGTGCACCACCAGATCAAATAGTTAGGGCCTAAGAAGTCAACGCCAGAAGCATAAAATACAATATAAATACAACAGTTTTTCCATCATATAAAACGAATAATTGCAACCAGTATGAAAGTTATGGTCATTTCTACTTTCCGGGCAACCTAGGATACACCCTAGGGCGTTGCTCCAACAGATAGAATAGTTAGCGCCTTAGAAGTCAACGCCCGAAGCGTAAAATGCAAAATAAATAGAACAGTTTTTCCATCGTATAAAACGAATAACTGCAACCAGTGTGAAAGTACTGGTCATTTCTACGTTCCGGTCAACCTAGGCTTCACTCTAGGACGTTGCTCCGCCAGATCGAATAATTAGGGCCTTAGAAATCAACGCCGGAAGCATAAAATACAATATAAATACAACAGTTCTTCCATCATATAAAACGAATAATTGCAACCAGTATGAAAGTTATGGTCATTTCTACGTTCCGGGCAACCTAGGATACACCCTAGGGCGTTGCTCCAACACATAGAATAGTTAGCGCCTTAGAAGTCAACGCCCGAAGCGTAAAATGCAAAATAAATAGAACAGTTTTTCCATCGTATAAAACGAATAACTGCAACCAGTGTGAAAGTACTGGTCATTTCTACGTTCCGGGCAACCTAGGCTTCACCCTAGGGCGTTGTTCCACCAGATGGAATAGTTAGGGCCTAAGAAGTCAACGCCAGAAGCATAAAATACAATAAAGGTGCAACAGTGTTAACATCGTATAACAGGGATAATTGCAACCAGTGTGAAGGTAATGGTATGTTCTACGTTCCGGGCAACCTAGGCGTCACTCTAGGGCGTTGCTCCACCACGTCTAATAGCTACGGCCTTAGAAGTCAACGCCAGGAGCATAAAATACAATATAAATACAACAGCTTTTCCATCGTATAAAATGAATAACAGCAAACACTGTGCAAGTAATGGTCATTTCTACGTTCCGTGCAACCTAGGCTTCACTCTAGGGCGTTGCTCCACTAGATCGAATAGCTAGGGCCTTAGAAGTCAACGCCAGAGTCATAAAATACAATATAAATACAACAGCTTTTCCATCGTAAAAGACGAATAATTGCAACCAGTGTGAAAGATATGGACATTTCTACGTTCCGGGCAACCTAGGCTTCACTTTATGGCGTTCTTCCACCACATCGAATAGCTACGGCCTCAGAAGTCAACGCCTGAAACATAAAATACAATATAAATATAACAGTTTTTCCATCGTATAAAACGAATAATAGCAACCGGTGTGAAAGTTATGGTCATTTCTACGTTCCGAGCAACCTAGGCTTCACTCTAGGGTGTTGCTCCACCAGATCAAACAGTTAGGGCCTTAGAAGCCAACGCCCGAAGCATTAAATACAAAATAAATAGAACAGTTTTTCCATCGTATAAAACGAATAACTGCAACCAGTGTGAAAGTACTGGTCATTTCTACGTTCCGGGCAACCTAGGCTTCACCCTAGGGCGTTTTTCCACCAGATGGAATAGTTACGGCCTAAGAACTCAACGCCAGAAGCATAAGATACGATATAAATTCAACAGCTTTTCCATCGTATAAAACGAATAATGGTAACCAGTGTGAAAGTTATGGTCATTTATACGTTCCGGTCAACCTAGGCTTCACTCTAGGACGTTGCTCCGCCAGATCGAATAATTAGGGCCTTAGAAATCAACGCCGGAAGCATAAAATACAATATAAATACAACAGTTCTTCCATCATATAAAACGAATAATTGCAACCAGTATGAAAGTTATGGTCATTTCTACGTTCCGGGCAACCTAGGCTTCACTCTAAGGCGTTGCTCGACCAGATCGAATACCTAGGGCCTTAGAAGTCTACGCCCGAAGCATAAAATACAAAATAAATAAAACAGTTTTTCCATCGTATAAAACGAATAATTGCTACCAGTGTGAAAGTTGTGGTCATTTCTACGTTCGGCGCAACCTAGGCTTCACCTTAGGCCGATGTTCCACCAGATGGAATAGTTAGGGCCTAAGAAGTCAACGCCAGAAGCATAAGATACGATATAAATTCAACAGCTTTTCCATCGTATAAAACGAATAATGGTAACCAGTGTGAAAGTTATGGTCATTTATACGTTCCGGTCAACCTAGGCTTCACTCTAGGACGTTGCTCCGCCAGATCGAGTAGTTAGGGCCTATGAAGTCAACGCCAGAAGCATAAAATACAATAAAGGTGCAACAGTTTTTCCATCGTATAACAGGAATAATTGCAACCAGTGTGAAGGTAATGGTATGTTCTACGTTCCGGGCAACCTAGGCGTCACTCTAGGGCGTTGCTCCACCACGTCTAATAGCTACGGCCTTAGAAGTCAACGCCAGGAGCATAAAATACAATATAAATACAACAGCTTTTCCATCGTATAAAATGAATAACTGCAAACACTGAGCAAGTAATGGTCATTTCTACGTTCCGGGCAACCTAGGCTTCACTCTAGGGCGTTGCTCCACCATATCGAATAGCTAGGGACTTAGAATTCAATGCCAGAAGCATAAAATGCAATATAAATAGAACAACTTTTCCATCGTTTAAAACGAATAATAGCAACCAGTGTGAAAGTTATTTTCATTTCTACGTTCCGGGCAACCTAGGCTTCACTCTAGGGCGTTGCTCCACCAGATCAAACAGTTAGGGCCTTAGAAGTCAACGCCAGAAGAATAAAATACGATATAAATACAACAGCTTTTCCATCGTATAAAACGAATAATTGCATCCAGTGTGAAAGTTATGGTCATTTCTACGTTCTGGGCAACCTAGGCTTCACTCTAGGGCGTTGCTCGACCAGATAGAATAGCTAGGGCCGTAGAAGTCAACGCCCGAAGCATAAAATACAAAATAAATAGAACAGTTTTTCCATCGTATAAAACGAATAATTGCTACCAGTGTGAAAGTTATGGTCATTGCTACGTTGCGCGCAACCTAGGCTTCACCCAAGGGCGTTGTTCCACCAGATGGAATAGTTAGGGCCTAAGAAGTCAACGCCAGAAGCATAAAACACTATATAAATACAACAGTTTTTCCATCATATAAAACGAATAATTGCAACCAGGATGAAAGTTATGGTCATTTCTACTTTCCGGGCAACCTAGCCTTCACTCTAGGGCGTTGCTCCACCAGATCGTATAGTTAGGGCCTTAGAAGTCAACGACAGAAGCATAAAATACAAAATAAATAAAACAGTTTTTCCGTCGTATAAAACGAATAATTGCTACCAGTGTAAAAGTTATGGCCATTTCTACGTTGCGGGCAACCTAGGCTTCACCTTAGGCCGTTGTTCCACCAGATCGAATAGTTAGGGCCTAAGAAGTGAACGACAGAAGCATAAAATACAATATAAATACAACAGTTTTTCCAACATATAAAACGAATAATTGCAACCAGTATGAAAGTTATGGTCAATTCTACTTTCCGGGCAACCTAGGATACACCCTAGGACGTTGCTCCAACAGATCAAACAGTTAGGGCCTTAGAAGTCAACGCCCGAAGCATAAAATTCAAAATAAGAAGAACAGCCTTTATACCGTATAAAACGAATAATTGCAACCTGTGTGAAGGTTATGGTCATATCTACGTTCCGGGCAACCTAGGCTTCACTGTAGGGCGTTGCTCCACCAGATCGAAGTGTTATGGCCTAAGAAGTCAACGCCCGAAGCATAAAATACAGTAGAAATACAACAGTTTTTCCATCGTATAAAACGAATAATTGCAACCATTATGAAACTTATGGTAATTTCTACCTTCCGGGCAACCTAGGCTTCACCCTAGGACGTTGTTCCACCAGATCGAATAGTTAGGGCCTAAGAAGTGAACGCCAGAAGCATAAAATGCAATAAAAATACAACAGTTTTTCCACCGTATAACAGGATTAATTGCAACCAGTTTGAAAGTGATGGTCATTTCTACGTTCCGGGCAGCCTAGGCTTCACCCTAGGGCGTTGTTCCACCAGATCGAATAGTTAGGGCCTAAGAAGTGAACGCCAGAAGCATAAAATACAATATAAATACAACAGTTTTTCCATCGTATAAAACGAATAATTGCAACCAGTGTGAAAGCTATGGTCATTTCTACATTCCGAGCAACCTAGGCTACACTCTAGCGCGTAGCTCCAACAGATTGAATAGTCAGGGCCTTAGAAGTCAACGCCCGAAGCATAAAATGCAATAAAAATACAACAGTTTTTCCATCGTATAACACGATTAATTGCAACCAGTTTGAAAGTGATGGTCATTTCTACGTTCCGGGCAACCTAGGCTTCACTCTAGGGCGTTGCTCCACTAGATCGAGTAGCTAGGGCCTTAGAAGTCAACGCCCGAAGCATTAAATACAAAATAAATAGAACAGTTTTTCCATTGTATAAAACGAATAATTGCTACGAGTGTAAAAGTTATGGCCATTTCTACGTTGCGGGCAACCTAGGCTTCACCTTAGGCCGTTGTTCCACCAGATCGAATAGTTAGGGCCTAAGAGGTGAACGACAGAAGCATAAAATACAATATAAATACAACAGTTCTTCCATCATATAAAACGAATAATTGCAACCAGTATGAAAGTTATGGTCATTTCTACGTTCCGGGCAACCTAGGCTTCACTCTAAGGCGTTGCTCGACCAGATCGAATACCTAGGGCCTTAGAAGTCAACGCCCGAAGCATAAAATACAAAATAAATAAAACAGTTTTTCCATCGTATAAAACGAATAATTGCTACCAGTGTGAAAGTTGTGGTCATTTCTACGTTCCGCGCAACCTAGGCTTCACTCTAGGGCGTTTCTCCACCAGATCGAATAGTTAGGTCCTTAGAAGTCAACGCCAGAAGCACAAAATACGATATAAATACAACTGCTTTTCCATCGTATAAAACGAAGAATTGCAACCAGTGTGGAAGTTATGGTCATTTCAACGTTCCGGGCAACCTAGGCTTCACTCTAGGGCGTTGCTCCACCAGATAGAATAGTTGGGGCCTTAGAAGTCAACGCCCGAAGCATAAAATACAAAATAAATAGAACAGTTTTTCCATCGTGTAAAACGAATAATTGCTACCAGTGTGAGAGTTATGGTCATTGCTACGTTCCGCGCAACCTAGGCTTCACCCAAGGGCGTTGTTCCACCAGATGGAATAGTTAGGGCCTAAGAAGTCAACGTCAGAAGCATAAAATACGATATAAATACAACAGCTTTTCCATCGTATAAGACGAATAATTGCAACCAGTGTGAATGTAATGGTCATTTCTACGTTCCGGGCAACCTTGGCTTCACTCTAGGGCGTTGCTCCACCAGATCGAATAATTAGGGCCTTAGAAATCAACGCCGGAAGCATAAAATACAATAAAGATGCAACAGTTTTTCCATCGTAAAACAGGAGTAATTGCAACCAGTGTGAAGGTAATGGTCTTTTCTACGTTCCGGGCAACCTAGGCTTCACTCCAGGGCGGTGCACCACCAGATCAAATAGTTAGGGCCTAAGAAGTCAACGCCAGAAGCATAAAATACAATATAAATACAACAGTTTTTCCATCATATAAAACGAATATTTGCAACCAGTATGAAAGTTATGGTCATTTCTACTTTCCGGGCAACCTAGGATACACCCTAGGGCGTTGCTCCAACAGATGGAATAGTTAGCGCCTTAGAAGTCAACGCCCAAAGCGTAAAATGCAAAATAAATAGAACAGTTTTTCCATCGTATAAAACGAATAACTGCAACCAGTGTGAAAGTACTGGTCATTTCTACGTTCCGGGCAACCTAGGCTTCAACCTAGGGCGTTGCTCCACCAGATGGAATAGTTAGGGCCTAAGAAGTCAACGCCAGAAGCATAAAATACGATATAAATTCAACAGCTTTTCCATCGTATAAAACGAATAATGGTAACCAGTGTGAAAGTCATGGTCATTTATACGTTCCGGTCAACCTAGGCTTCACTCTGGGACGTTGCTCCGCCAGATCGAGTAGTTAGGGCCTATGAAGTCAACGCCAGAAGCATAAAATACAATAAAGGTGCAACAGTGTTAACATCGTATAACAGGGATAATTGCAACCAGTGTGAAGGTAATGGTATGTTCTACGTTCCGGGCAACCTAGGCGTCACTCTAGGGCGTTGCTCCACCACGTCTAATAGCTACGGCCTTAGAAGTCAACGCCAGGAGCATAAAATACAATATAAATACAACAGCTTTTCCATCGTATAAAATGAATAACAGCAAACACTGTGCAAGTAATGGTCATTTCTACGTTCCGTGCAACCTAGGCTTCACTCTAGGGCGTTGCTCCACTAGATCGAATAGCTAGGGCCTTAGAAGTCAACGCCAGAGTCATAAAATACAATATAAATACAACAGCTTTTCCATCGTAAAAGACGAATAATTGCAACCAGTGTGAAAGATATGGACATTTCTACGTTCCGGGCAACCTAGGCTTCACTCTATGGCGTTCTTCCACCACATCGAATAGCTACGGCCTCAGAAGTCAACGCCTGAAACATAAAATACAATATAAATATAACAGTTTTTCCATCGTATAAAACGAATAATAGCAACCGGTGTGAAAGTTATGGTCATTTCTACGTTCCGAGCAACCTAGGCTTCACTCTAGGGCGTTGCTCCACCAGATCAAACAGTTAGGGCCTTAGAAGCCAACGCCCGAAGCATTAAATACAAAATAAATAGAACAGTTTTTCCATTGTATAAAACGAATAATTGCTACCAGTGTAAAAGTTATGGCCATTTCTACGTTGCGGGCAACCTAGGCTTCACCTTAGGCCGTTGTTCCACCAGATCGGATAGTTAGGGCCTAAGAAGTGAACGCCAGAAGCATAAAATACAATATAAATACAACAGTTTTTCCATCATATAAAACGAATAATTGCAACCAGTATGAAAGTTATGGTCATTTCTACTTTCCGGGCAACCTAGGATACACCCTAGGGCGTTGCTCCAACAGATTGAATAGTTAGCGCCTTAGAAGTCAACGCCCGAAGCGTAAAATGCAAAATAAATAGAACAGTTTTTCCATCGTATAAAACGAATAACTGCAACCAGTGTGAAAGTACTGGTCATTTCTACGTTCCAGGCAACCTAGGCTTCACCCTAGGGCGTTGTTCCACCAGATGGAATAGTTAGGGCCTAAGAAGTCAACGCCAGAAGCATAAAATACAATAAAAGTGCAACAGTTTTTCCATCGTATAACAGGAATAATTGCAACCAGTGTGAAGGTAATGGTATGTTCTACGTTCCGGGCAACCTAGGCGTCACTCTAGGGCGCTGCTCCAACACGTCTGATAGGTACGGCCTTAGAAGTCAACGCCAGGAGCATAAAATACAATATAAATACAAAAGCTTTTCCATCGTATAAAATGAATAACTGCAAACACTGAGCAAGTAATGGTCATTTCTACGTTCCGGGCAACCTAGGCTTCACGCTAGGGCGTTGCTCCACCATATCGAATAGCTAGGGACTTAGAATTCAATGCCAGAAGCATAAAATGCAATATAAATAGAACAGCTTTTCCATCGTTTAAAACGAATAATAGCAACCAGTGTGAAAGTTATTTTCATTTCTACGTTCCGGGCAACCTAGGCTTCACTCTAGGGCGTTGCACCACCAGATCAAACAGTTAGGGCCTTAGAAGTCAACGCCAGAAGAATAAAATACGATATAAGTACAACAGTTTTTCCATCGTATAAAATGAATGATTGCGAACATTGTGAAAGTAATGGTCATTTCTACGTGCCTGGCAACCTATGCGTCACTCTAGGGCGTTGCTGCTCCACATCTGATAGCTACGGCGTTAGAAGTTAACGCCAGAAGCATAAAATACAATATAAATACAACAGCTTCGCCATCGTATAAAATGAATAATTGCAAACAGTGTGAAGGTAATGGTCATTTCTACGTACCGAGCAACCTAGGCTTCACTCTAGGGCGTTGCTCCACCAGATCGAATAGTTAGGGCCTAAGAAGTCAGCGCCAGAAGCATAAAATACAATAAAGATGCAACAGTTTTTCCATCGTATAACAGGAATAATTGCAAACAGTGTGAAGGTAATGGTATGTTCTACGTTCCGGGCAACCTAGGCTTCACCCTAGGCCGTTGTTCCACCAGATGGAATAGTTAGGGCCTAAGAAGTCAACGCAAGAAGCATAAAATACGATATAAATACAACAGCTTTTACATCGTATAAAACGAATAATTGCAACCACTGTGGAAGTTATGGTCATTTCTACGTTCCGGGCAACCTAGGCTTCACTCTAGGGCGTTGTTCCACCAGATCGAATAGTTAGGGCCTAAGAAGTCAACGCCAGAAGAATAAAATCAATATAAGTACAACAGTTTTTCCATCGTACAAAATGAATAATTGCATACATTGTGAAAGTAATGGTCATTTCTACGTTCCGGGCAACCTAGATGTCACTCTAGGGCGTTGCTATACCACATCTAATAGCTACGGCCTTAGAAGTCAACGCCAGAAGAATAAAATACAATAAAGATGAAACAGCTTTTCCATCGTATAAAACAAACAATTGCAACCAGTGTGAAAGTTATGGTCATTTCTACTTTCCGGGCAACCTAGGCTTCACCCTAGGGCGTTGCTCCAACAGATTGAATAGTTAGGACCTTAGAAGTCAACGCCAGAAGCATAAAATACGAAATAAATAAAACAGTTTTTCCATCGTATAAAACGAATAATTGCTACCAGTGTGAAAGTTATGGTCATTTCTACGTTCCGGGCAACCTAGGCTTCACTCTAAGGCGTTGCTCGACCAGATGGAATACCTAGGGCCTTAGAAGTCAACGCCCGAAGCATAAAATACAAAATAAATAGAACAGTCTTTCCATCGTATAAAACGAATAATTGCTACCAGTGTGAAAGTTATGGTCATTTCTACTTTCCGGGCAACCTAGGCTTCACCCTAGGGCGTTGCTCCAACAGATTGAATAGTTAGGACCTTAGAAGTCAACGCCAGAAGCATAAAATACGAAATAAATAAAACAGTTTTTCCATCGTATAAAACGAATAATTGCAACCAGTGTGAAAGTTATGGTCATTTCTACTTTCCGGGCAACCTAGGCTTCACCCTAGGGCGTTGCTCCAACAGATTGAATAGTTAGGACCTTAGAAGTCAACGCCAGAAGCATAAAATACGAAATAAATAAAACAGTTTTTCCATCGTATAAAACGAATAATTGCTACCAGTGTGAAAGTTATGGTCATTTCTACGTTCCGGGCAACCTAGGCTTCACTCTAAGGCGTTGCTCGACCAGATCGAATACCTAGGGCCTTAGAAGTCAACGCCCGAAGCATAAAATACAAAATAAATAGAACAGTCTTTCCATCGTATAAAACGAATAATTGCTACCAGTGTGAAAGTTATGGTCATTTCTACTTTCCGGGCAACCTAGGCTTCTCCCTAGGGCGTTGCTCCAACAGATTGAATAGTTAGGACCTTAGAAGTCAACGCCAGAAGCATAAAATACGAAATAAATAAAACAGTTTTTCCATCGTATAAAACGAATAATTGCTACCAGTGTGAAAGTTATGGTCATTTCTACGTTCCGGGCAACCTAGGCTTCACTCTAAGGCGTTGCTCGACCAGATCGAATACCTAGGGCCTTAGAAGTCAACGCCCGAAGCATAAAATACAAAATAAATAGAACAGTCTTTCCATCGTATAAAACGAATAATTGCTACCAGTGTGAAAGTTATGGTCATTGCTACGTTCCGCGCAACCTAGGCTTCACACAAGGGCGTTGTTCCACCAGATGGAATAGTTAGGGCCTAAGAAGTCAACGCCAGAGGCATAAAATACGATATAAATACTACAGCTTTTCCATCGTATAAAACGAATAATTGCAACCAGTGTGAATGTAATGGTCATTTCTACGTTGCGGGCAACCTAGGCTTCACTCTAGGGCGTTGCTCCACCAGATCGGATAGTTAGGGCCTTAGAAATCAACGCCAGAAGCATAAAATACAATAAAGATGCAACAGTTTTTCCATCCTATAAAATGAGTAGTTGCAAACATTGTGAAAGTAATGGTCATTTCTACATTCCGAGCAACCTAGGCTTCACTCTAGGGCGTTGCTCCACCAGATCGAATAGTTAGGGCCTTAGAAGTCAACGCCAGAAGCATAAAATACAATAAAGATGCAACAGTTTTTCCATCGTATAAAACGAATAATTGCAAATAGTCTGAAAGTAGTGGTCATTTCTGCGTTCCGAGCAACCTAGGCTTCACCCTAAGGCGTTGTTCGACCAGATCGAACAGTTAGGGCCTAAGAAGTCAACGCCAGAAGCATCAGATACAATATAAATAGAACAGTTTTTCCATCGTATAAAACGAATAATTGCTACCGGTGTGAAAGTTAAGGTCATTTCTCCATTCCGGGCAACCTAGGCTTCACTCTAGGGCGTTGCTCCACCAGTTCGAATAGTTAGGGCCTTGGAAGTCAACGCCAGAAGCATAAAATACAAAATAAATAAATCAGTTTTTCCGTCGTATAAAACGAATAATTGCTACCAGTGTGAACGTTATGGTCATTTCTACGTTCCACGCAACCTAGGCTTCACTCTAGGGCGTTGTTCCACCAGATGGAATAGTTAGGGCCTAAGAAGTCAACGCCAGAAGCATAAAATACGATATAAATACAACAGCTTTTACATCGTATAAAACGAATAATTGCAACCAGTGTGGAAGTTATGGTCATTTCTACGTTCCGGGCAACCTAGGCTTCACTCTAGGGCGTTGTTCCACCAGATCGAATAGTTAGGGCCTAAGAAGTCAACGCCAGAAGAATAAAATCAATATAAGTACAACAGTTTTTCCATCGTATAAAATGAATAATTGCATACATTGTGAAGGTAATGGTCATTTCTACGTTCCGGGCAACCTAGATGTCACTCTAGGGCGTTGCTACACCACATCTAATAGCTACGGCCTTAGAAGTCAACGCCAGAAGAATAAAATACAATAAAGATGAAACAGCTTTTCCATCGTATAAAACAAACAATTGCAACCAGTGTGAAAGTTATGGTCATTTCTACTTTCCGGGCAACCTAGGCTTCACCCTAGGGCGTTGCTCCAACAGATTGAATAGTTAGGACCTTAGAAGTCAACGCCAGAAGCATAAAATACGAAATAAATAAAACAGTTTTTCCATCGTATAAAACGAATAATTGCTACCAGTGTGAAAGTTATGGTCATTTCTACGTTCCGGGCAACCTAGGCTTCACTCTAAGGCGTTCCTCGACCAGATCGAATACCTAGGGCCTTAGAAGTCAACGCCCGAAGCATAAAATACAAAATAAATAGAACAGTCTTTCCATCGTATAAAACGAATAATTGCTACCAGTGTGAAAGTTATGGTCATTTCTACTTTCTGGGCAACCTAGGCTTCACCCTAGGGCGTTGCTCCAACAGATTGAATAGTTAGGACCTTAGAAGTCAACGCCAGAAGCATAAAATACGAAATAAATAAAACAGTTTTTCCATCGTATAAAACGAATAATTGCAACCAGTGTGAATGTAATGGTCATTTCTACGTTGCGGGCAACCTAGGCTTCACTCTAGGGCGTTGCTCCACCAGATCGGATAGTTAGGGCCTTAGAAATCAACGCCAGAAGCATAAAATACAATAAAGATGCAACAGTTTTTCCATCGTATAAAATGAGTAGTTGCAAACATTGTGAAAGTAATGGTCATTTCTACGTTCCGGGCAACCTAGGCGTCACTCTAGGGCGTTGCTCCACCTGACCGAATAGTTAGGGCCTTAGAAGTCAACGCCAGAAGCATAAAATGCAATAAAGATGCAACAGTTTTTGCATCGTATAACAGGAATAACTGCAACCAGTGCGAATGTACTGGTCATTTCTACGTTCCGGATAACCTAGGTTTCATTCTAGGTCGTTATTCTACCAGATCGAATAGCTAGGGACTTAGAATTCAACGCCAGAAGGATAAAATACAATATAAGTACAACAGTTATTCCACCGTATAAAATGAGTAGTTGCAAACATTGTGAAAGTAATGGTCATTTCTACGTTCCGGGCAACCTAGGCGTCACTCTAGGGCCTTGCTCCACCTGACCGAATAGCTAGGGCCTTAGAAGTCAACGCCAGAAGCATAAAATGCAATAATGATGCAACAGTTTTTCCATCGTATAACAGGAATAACTGCAAACAGTGTGAAAGTACTGGTCATTTCTACGTTCCGGGTAACCTAGGTTTCACTCTAGGGCGATGCTCTACCAGATCGAATAGCTAGGGACTTAGAATTCAACGCCATAAGAATAAAATACAATATAAGTACAACAGTTTTTCCATCGTATAAAATGATTAACTGCAACCAGTGTGAAAGTAATGGTCATTTCTACATTCCGATCAACCTAGGCTTCACTCTAGGGCGTTGCTCCACCAGATCGAATAGTTAGGGCCTTAGAAGTCAACGCCAGAAGCATAAAATACAATAAAGATGCAACAGTTTTTCCATCGTATAAAACGAATAATTGCAAATAGTCTGAAAGTAGTGGTCATTTCTACGTTCCGAGCAACCTAGGCTTGACCCTAAGGCGTTGTTCGACCAGATCGAACAGTTAGGGCCTAAGAAGTCAACGCCAGAAGCATCAAATACAATATAAATAGAACAGTTTTTCCATCGTATAAAACGAATAATTGCTACCGGTGTGAAAGTTAAGGTCATTTCTCCATTCCGGGAAACCTAGGCTTCACTCTAGGGCGTTGCTCCACCAGTTCGAATAGTGAGGGCCTTGGAAGTCAACGCCAGAAGCATAAAATACGATATAAATACAACAGCTTTTACATCGTATAAAACGAATAATTGCAACCAGTGTGGAAGTTATGGTCATTTCTACGTTCCGGGCAACCTAGGCTTCACTCTAGGGCGTTGTTCCACCAGATCGAATAGTTAGGGCCTAAGAAGTCAACGCCAGAAGAATAAAATCAATATAAGTACAACAGTTTTTCCATCGTATAAAATGAATAATTGCATACATTGTGAAAGTAATGGTCATTTCTACGTTCCGGGCAACCTAGATGTCACTCTAGGGCGTTGCTACACCACATCTAATAGCTACGGCCTTAGAAGTCAACGCCAGAAGAATAAAATACAATAAAGATGAAACAGCTTTTCCATCGTATAAAACTAACAATTGCAACCAGTGTGAAAGTTATGGTCATTTCTACTTTCCGGGCAACCTAGGCTTCACCCTAGGGCGTTGCTCCAACAGATTGAATAGTTAGGACCTTAGAAGTCAACGCCAGAAGCATAAAATACGAAATAAATAAAACAGTTTTTCCATCGTATAAAACGAATAATTGCTACCAGTGTGAAAGTTATGGTCATTTCTACGTTCCGGGCAACCTAGGCTTCACTCTAAGGCGTTCCTCGACCAGATCGAATACCTAGGGCCTTAGAAGTCAACGCCCGAAGCATAAAATACAAAATAAATAGAACAGTCTTTCCATCGTATAAAACGAATAATTGCTACCAGTGTGAAAGTTATGGTCATTTCTACTTTCCGGGCAACCTAGGCTTCACCCTAGGGCGTTGCTCCAACAGATTGAATAGTTAGGACCTTAGAAGTCAACGCCAGAAGCATAAAATACGAAATAAATAAAACAGTTTTTCCATCGTATAAAACGAATAATTCCTACCAGTGTGAAAGTTATGGTCATTTCTACGTTCCGGGCAACCTAGGCTTCACTCTAAGGCGTTGCTCGACCAGATCGAATACCTAGGGCCTTAGAAGTCAACGCCCGAAGCATAAAATACAAAATAAATAGAACAGTCTTTCCATCGTATAAAACGAATAATTGCTACCAGTGTGAAAGTTATGGTCATTGCTACGTTCCGCGCAACCTAGGCTTCACACAAGGGCGTTGTTCCACCAGATGGAATAGTTAGGGCCTAAGAAGTCAACGCCAGAGGCATAAAATACGATATAAATACTACAGCTTTTCCATCGTATAAAACGAATAATTGCAACCAGTGTGAATGTAATGGTCATTTCTACGTTGCGGGCAACCGAGGCTTCACTCTAGGGCGTTGCTCCACCACATCGGATAGTTAGGGCCTTAGAAATCAACGCCAGAAGCATAAAATACAATAAAGATGCAACAGTTTTTCCATCGTATAAAATGAGCAGTTGCAAACATTGTGAAAGTAATGGTCATTTCTACGTTCCGGGCAACCTAGGCGTCACTCTAGGGCGTTGCTCCACCTGACCGAATAGTTAGGGCCTTAGAAGTCAACGCCAGAAGCATAAAATGCAATAAAGATGCAACAGTTTTTGCATCGTATAACAGGAATAACTGCAACCAGTGCGAATGTACTGGTCATTTCTACGTTCCGGATAACCTAGGTTTCATTCTAGGTCGTTATTCTACCAGATCGAATAGCTAGGGACTTAGAATTCAACGCCAGAAGGATAAAATACAATATAAGTACAACAGTTATTCCATCGTATAAAATGAGTAGTTGCAAACATTGTGAAAGTAATGGTCATTTCTACGTTCCGGGCAACCTAGGCATCACTCTCGGGCGTTGCTCCACCTGACCGAATAGCTAGGGCCTTAGAAGTCAACGCCAGAAGCATAAAATGCAATAATGATGCAACAGTTTTTCCATCGTATAACAGGAATAACTGCAAACAGTGTGAAAGTACTGGTCATTTCTACGTTCCGGGTAACCTAGGTTTCACTCTAGGGCGATGCTCTACCAGATCGAATAGCTAGGGACTTAGAATTTAACGCCATAAGCATAAAATACAATAAAGATGCAACAGTTTTTCCATCGTATAAAACGAATAATTGCAAACAGTCTGAAAGTAGTGGTCATTTCAACGTTCCGAGCAACCTAGGCTTCACCCTAAGGCGTTGTTCCACCAGATCGAACAGTTAGGGCCTAAGAAGCCAACGCCAGAAGCATCAAATACAATATAAATAGAACAGTTTTTCCATCGTATAAAACGAATAATTGCTACCGGTGTGAAAGTTAAGGTCATTTCTCCATTCCGGGCAACCTAGGCTTCACTCTAGGGCGTTGCTCCACCAGTTCGAATAGTTAGGGCCTTGGAAGTCAACGCCAGAAGCATAAAATACAAAATAAATAAAACAGTTTTTCCGTCGTATAAAACGAATAATTGCTACCAGTGTGAACGTTATGGTCATTTCTACGTTCCACGCAACCTAGGCTTCACTCTAGGGCGTTTCTCCACCAGATCGAATAGTTAGGTCCTTAGAAGTCAACGCCAGAAGCATGAAATACGATAAAGATGCAACAGTTTTTCCATCGTAAAACAGGAATAATTGCAACCAGTGTGAAGGTAATGGTCTTTTCTACGTTCCGGGCAACCTAGGCTTCACTCCAGGGCGGTGCACCACCAGATCAAATAGTTAGGGCCTAAGAAGTCAACGCCAGAAGCATAAAATACAATATAAATACAACAGTTTTTCCATCATATAAAACGAATAATTGCAACCAGTATGAAAGTTATGGTCATTTCTACTTTCCGGGCAACCTAGGATACACCCTAGGGCGTTGCTCCAACAGATAGAATAGTTAGCGCCTTAGAAGTCAACGCCCGAAGCGTAAAATGCAAAATAAATAGAACAGTTTTTCCATCGTATAAAACGAATAACTGCAACCAGTGTGAAAGTACTGGTCATTTCTACGTTCCGGGCAACCTAGGCTTCAACCTAGGGCGTTGCCCCACCAGATGGAATAGTTAGGGCCTAAGAAGTCAACGCCAGAAGCATAAAATACGATATAAATTCAACAGCTTTTCCATCGTATAAAACGAATAATGGTAACCAGTGTGAAAGTTATTTTCATTTCTACGTTCCGGGCAACCTAGGCTTCACTCTAGGGCGTTGCACCACCAGATCAAACAGTTAGGGCCTTAGAAGTCAACGCCAGAAGAATAAAATACGATATAAGTACAACAGTTTTTCCATCGTATAAAATGAATGATTGCGAACATTGTGAAAGTAATGGTCATTTCTACGTGCCTGGCAACCTACGCGTCACTCTAGGGCGTTGCTGCTCCACATCTGATAGCTACGGCCTTAGAAGTTAACGCCGGAAGCATAAAATACAATATAAATACAACAGCTTCGCCATCGTATAAAATGAATAATTGCAAACAGTGTGAAGGTAATGGTCATTTCTACGTACCGAGCAACCTAGGCTTCACTCTAGGGCGTTGCTCCACCAGATCGAATAGTTAGGGCCTTAGAAGTCAGCGCCAGAAGCATAAAATACAATAAAGATGCAACAGTTTTTCCATCGTATAACAGGAATAATTGCAAACAGTGTGAAGGTAATTGTATGTTCTACGTTCCGGGCAACCTAGGCTTCACCCTAGGCCGTTGTTCCACCAGATGGAATAGTTAGGGCCTAAGAAGTCAACGCCAGAAGCATAAAATACGATATAAATACAACAGCTTTTACATCGTATAAAACGAATAATTGCAACCAGTGTGGAAGTTATGGTCATTTCTACGTTCCGGGCAACCTAGGCTTCACTCTAGGGCGTTGTTCCACCAGATCGAATAGTTAGGGCCTAAGAAGTCAACGCCAGAAGAATAAAATCAATATAAGTACAACAGTTTTTCCATCGTATAAAATGAATAATTGCATACATTGTGAAAGTAAAGGTCATTTCTACGTTCCGGGCAACCTAGATGTCACTCTAGGGCGTTGCTACACCACATCTAATAGCTACGGCCTTAGAAGTCAACGCCAGAAGAATAAAATACAATAAAGATGAAATAGCTTTTCCATCGTATAAAACAAACAATTGCAACCAGTGTGAAAGTTATGGTCATTTTTACTTTCCGGGCAACCTAGGCTTCACCCTAGGGCGTTGCTCGAACAGATAGAATAGCTAGGGCCGTAGAAGTCAACGCCCGAAGCATAAAATACAAAATAAATAGAACAGTTTTTCCATCGTATAAAACGAATAATTGCTACCAGTGTGAAAGTTATGGTCATTGCTACGTTGCGCGGAACCTAGGCTTCACCTTAGGCCGTTGTTCCACCAGATCGAATAGTTAGGTCCTAAGAAGTGAACGCCAGAAGCATAAAATACAATATAAATACAACAGTTTTTCCATCATATAAAACGAATAATTGCAACCAGTATGAAAGTTATGGTCATTTCTACTTTCCGGGCAACCTAGGATACACCCTAGGGCGTTGCTCCAACAGATTGAATAGTTAGCGCCTTAGAAGTCAACGCCCGAAGCGTAAAATGCAAAATAAATAGAACAATTTTTCCATCGTATAAAACGAATAACTGCAACCAGTGTGAAAGTACTGGTCATTTCTACGTTCCGGGCAACCTAGGCTTCACCCTAGGGCGTTGTTCCACCAGATGGAATAGTTAGGGCCTAAGAAGTCAACGCCAGAAGCATAAAATACGATATAAATTCAACAGCTTTTCCATCGTATAAAACGAATAATGGTAACCAGTGTGAAAGTTATGGTCATTTATACGTTCCGGTCAACCTAGGCTTCACTCTAGGACGTTGCTCCCCAGATCGAGTAGTTAGGGCCTATGAAGTCAACGCCAGAAGCATAAAATACAATAAAGGTGCAACAGTTTTTCCATCGTATAATAGGAATAATTGCAACCAGTGTGAAGGTAATGGTATGTTCTACGTTCCGGGCAACCTAGGCTTCACCCTAGGCCGTTGTTCCACCAGATGGAATAGTTAGGGCCTAAGAAGTCAACGCCAGAAGCATAAAATACGATATAAATACAACAGCTTTTCCATCGTATAAAATGAATAACTGCAAACACTGAGCAAGTAATGGTCATTTCTACGTTCCGGGCAACCTAGGCTTCACTCTAGGGCGTTGCTCCACCATATCGAATAGCTAGGGACTTAGAATTCAATGCCAGAAGCATAAAATGCAATATAAATAGAACAGTTTTTCCATCGTATAAAACGAATAATTGCTACCGGTGTGAAAGTTAAGGTCATTGCTACGTTCCGCGCAACCTAGGCTTCACACAAGGGCGTTGTTCCACCAGATGGAATAGTTAGGGCCTAAGAAGTCAACGCCAGAGGCTTAAGGGACTTAGAATTCTGAAGTCTGAAGACTTAGAATTCAATGCCAGAAGCATAAAATGCAATAAAGGTGCAACAGTTTTTGCATCGTATAACAGGAATAACTGCAACCAGTGCGAATGTACTGGTCATTTCTACGTTCCGGATAACCTAGGTTTCATTCTAGGTCGTTATTCTACCAGATCGAAAAGCTAGGGACTTAGAATTCAACGCCAGAAGGATAAAATACAATATAAGTACAACAGTTATTCCATCGTATAAAATGAGTAGTTGCAAACATTGTGAAAGTAATGGTCATTTCTACGTTCCGGGCAACCTAGGCGTCACTCTAGGGCGTTGCTCCACCTGACCGAATAGCTAGGGCCTTAGAAGTCAACGCCAGAAGCATAAAATGCAATAATGATGCAACAGTTTTTCCATCGTATAACAGGAATAACTGCAAACAGTGTGAAAGTACTGGTCATTTCTACGTTCCGGGTAACCTAGGTTTCACTCTAGGGCGATGCTCTACCAGATCGAATAGCTAGAGACTTAGAATTCAACGCCATAAGCATAAAATACAATAAAGATGCAACAGTTTTTCCATCGTATAAAACGAATAATTGCAAACAGTCTGAAAGTAGTGGTCATTTCTACATTCCGAGCAACCTAGGCTTCACTCTAGGGCGTTGCTCCACCAGATCGAATAGTTAGGGCCTTAGAAGTCAACGCCAGAAGCATAAAATACAATAAAGATGCAACAGTTTTTCCATCGTATAAAACGAATAATTGCAAACAGTCTGAAAGTAGTGGTCATTTCTACGTTCCGAGCAACCTAGGCTTCACCCTAAGGTGTTGTTCCACCAGATCGAACAGTTAGGGCCTAAGAAGTCAACGCCAGAAGCATCAAATTCAATATAAATAGAACAGTTTTTCCATCGTATAAAACGAATAATTGCTACCGGTGTGAAAGTTAAGGTCATTTCTCCATTCCGGGCAACCTAGGCTTCACTCTAGGGCGTTGCTCCACCAGTTCGAATAGTTAGGGCCTTGGAAGTCAACGCCAGAAGCATAAAATACAAAATAAATAAAACAGTTTTTCCGTCGTATAAAACGAATAATTGCTACCAGTGTGAACGTTATGGTCATTTCTACGTTCCGGGCAACCTAGGCTTCACTCTAGGGCGTTGCTCGACCAGGTCGAATAGCTAGGGCCTTAGAAGTCAACGCCTGAAGTATAAAATACAATAAAAATACAACAGTCTTTCCATCCTATAACAGGAATAATTGCAACCCGTGTGAAAGTGATGGTCATTTCTACGTTCCAGGCAACCTAGGCTTCACCCTCGGGCGTTGTTCCACCAGATGGAATAGTTAGGGACTAAGAAGTCAACGCCAGAAGCATAAAACACTATATAAATACAACAGTTTTTCCATCATATAAAACGAATAATTGCAAGCAGGATGAAAGTTATGGTCATTTCTACTTTCCGGGCAACCTAGGCTTCACTCTAGGGCGTTGCTCCACCAGATCGAATAGATAGGGCCTTAGAAGTCAACGCCAGAAGCATAAAATACAAAATAAATAAAACAGTTTTTCCATCGTATAAAACGAATAATTGCTACCAGTGTGAAAGTTATGGTCATTTCTACGTTCCGGGCAACCTAGGCTTCACCCTAGGGCGTTTTTCCACCAGATGGAATAGTTAGGGCCTAAGAAGTCAACGCCAGAAGCATAAGATACGATATAAATTCAACAGCTTTTCCATCGTATAAAACGAATAATGGTAACCAGTGTGAAAGTTATGGTCATTTATACGTTCCGGTCAACCTAGGCTTCACTCTTGGACGTTGCTCCGCCAGATCGAGTAGTTAGGGCCTATGAAGTCAATGCCAGAAGCATAAAATACAATAAAGGTGCAACAGTTTTTCCATCGTATAACAGGAATAATTGCAACCAGTGTGAAGGTAATGGTATGTTCTACGTTCCGGGCAACCTAGGCGTCACTCTAGGGCGTTGCTCCACCACGTTAATAGCTACGGCCTTAGAAGTCAACGCCAGGAGCATAAAATACAATATAAATACAACAGCTTTTCCATCGTATAAAATGAATAACTGCAAACACTGAGCAAGTAATGGTCATTTCTACGTTCCGGGCAACCTAGGCTTCACTCTAGGGCGTTGCTCCACCATATCGAATAGCTAGGGACTTAGAATTCAATGCCAGAAGCATAAAGTGCAATATAAATAGAACAGCTTTTCCGGCGTTTAAAACGAATAATAGCAACCAGTGTGAAAGTTATTTTCATTTCTACGTTCCGGGCAACCTAGGCTTCACTCTAGGGCGTTGCACCACCAGATCAAACAGTTAGGGCCTTAGAAGTCAACGCCAGAAGAATAAAATACGATATAAGTACAACAGTTTTTCCATCGTATAAAATGAATGATTGCGAACACTGTGAAAGTAATGGTCATTTCTACGTGCCTGGCAACCTACGCGTCACTCTAGGGCGTTGCTGCTCCACATCTGATAGCTACGGCCTTAGAAGTTAACGCCGGAAGCATAAAATACAATATAAATACAACAGCTTCGCCATCGTATAAAATGAATAATTGCAAACAGTGTGAAGGTAATGGTCATTTCTACGTTCCGAGCAACCTAGGCTTCACTCTAGGGCGTTATTCCACCAGATCGAATAGTTAGGGCCTTAGAAGTCAGCGCCAGAAGCATAAAATACGATATAAATACAACAGCTTTTACATCGTATAAAACGAATAATTGCAACCAGTGTGCAAGTTATGGTCATTTCTACGTTCCGGGCAACCTAGGCTTCACTCTAGGGCGTTGTTCCACCAGATCGAATAGTTAGGGCCTAAGAAGTCAACGCCAGAGGAATAAAATCAATATAAGTACAACAGTTTTTCCATCGTATAAAATGAATAATTGCATACATTGTGAAAGTAAAGGTCATATCTACGTTCCGGGCAACCTAGATGTCACTCTAGGGCGTTGCTACACCACATCTAATAGCTACGGCCTTAGAAGTCAACGCCAGAAGAATAAAATACAATAAAGATGAAACAGCTTTTCCATCGTATAAAACAAACAATTGCAACCAGTGTGAAAGTTATGGTCATTTTTACTTTCCGGGCAACCTAGGCTTCACTCTAGGACGTTGCTCCGCAGATCGAGTAGTTAGGGCCTATGAAGTCAACGCCAGAAGCATAAAATACAATAAAGGTGCAACAGTTTTTCCATCGCCTAACAGGAATAATTGCAAACAGTGTGAAGGTAATGGTATGTTCTACGTTCCGGGCAACCTAGGCTTCACCCTAGGCCGTTGTTCCACCAGATGGAATAGTTAGGGCCTAAGAAGTCAACGCAAGAAGCATAAAATACGATATAAATACAACAGCTTTTACATCGTATAAAACGAATAATTGCAACCAGTGTGGAAGTTATGGTCATTTCTACGTTCCGGGCAACCTAGGCTTCACTCTAGGGCGTTGTTCCACCAGATCGAATAGTTAGGGCCTAAGAAGTCAACGCCAGAAGAATAAAATCAATATAAGTACAACAGTTTTTCCATCGTACAAAATGAATAATTGCATACATTGTGAAAGTAATGGTCATTTCTACGTTCCGGGCAACCTAGGCTTCACTCTAAGGCGTTGCTCCACCAGATCGAATAGATAGGGCCTTAGAAGTCAACGCCAGAAGCATAAAATACAAAATAAATAAAACAGTTTTTCCATCGTATAAAACGAATAATTGCTACCAGTGTGAAAGTTATGGTCATTTCTACGTTCCGCGCAACCTAGGCTTCACCTTAGGCCGTTGTTCCACCAGATCGAATAGTTAGGGCCTAAGAAGTGAACGGCAGAAGCATAAAATACAATATAAATACAACAGTTTTTCCATCATATAAAACGAATAATTGCAACCAGTATGAAAGTTATGGTCATTTCTACTTTCCGGGCAACCTAGGATACACCCTAGGGCGTTGCTCCAACAGATTGAATAGTTAGCGCCTTAGAAGTCAACGCCCGAAGCGTAAAATGCAAAATAAATAGAACAGTTTTTCCATCGTATAAAACGAATAACTGCAACCAGTGTGAAAGTACTGGTCATTTCTACGTTCCGGGCAACCTAGGCTTCACCCTAGGGCGTTTTTCCACCAGATGGAATAGTTAGGGCCTAAGAAGTCAACGCCAGAAGCATAAGATACGATATAAATTCAACAGCTTTTCCATCGTATAAAACGAATAATGGTAACCAGTGTGAAAGTTATGGTCATTCATACGTTCCGGTCAACCTAGGCTTGACTCTTGGACGTTGCTCCGCCAGATCGAGTAGTTAGGGCCTATGAAGTCAATGCCAGAAGCATAAAATACAATAAAGGTGCAACAGTTTTTCCATCGTATAACAGGAATAATTGCAACCAGTGTGAAGGTAATGGTATGTTCTACGTTCCGGGCAACCTAGGCGTCACTCTAGGGCGTTGCTCCACCACGTTAATAGCTACGGCCTTAGAAGTCAACGCCAGGAGCATAAAATACAATATAAATACAACAGCTTTTCCATCGTATAAAATGAATAACTGCAAACACTGAGCAAGTAATGGTCATTTCTACGTTCCGGGCAACCTAGGCTTCACTCTAGGGCGTTGCTCCACCATATCGAATAGCTAGGGACTTAGAATTCAATGCCAGAAGCATAAAGTGCAATATAAATAGAACAGCTTTTCCGGCGTTTAAAACGAATAATAGCAACCAGTGTGAAAGTTATTTTCATTTCTACGTTCCGGGCAACCTAGGCCTCACTCTAGGTCGTTGCACCACCAGATCAAACAGTTAGGGCCTTAGAAGTCAACGCCAGAAGAATAAAATACGATATAAGTACAACAGTTTTTCCATCGTATAAAATGAATGATTGCGAACACTGTGAAAGTAATGGTCATTTCTACGTACCTGGCAACCTACGCGTCACTCTAGGGCGTTGCTGCTCCACATCTGATAGCTACGGCCTTAGAAGTTAACGCCGGAAGCATAAAATACAATATAAATACAACAGCTTCGCCATCGTATAAAATGAATAATTGCAAACAGTGTGAAGGTAATGGTCATTTCTACGTTCCGAGCAACCTAGGCTTCACTCTAGGGCGTTATTCCACCAGATCGAATAGTTAGGGCCTTAGAAGTCAGCGCCAGAAGCATAAAATACGATATAAATACAACAGCTTTTACATCGTATAAAACGAATAATTGCAACCAGTGTGCAAGTTATGGTCATTTCTACGTTCCGGGCAACCTAGGCTTCACTCTAGGGCGTTGTTCCACCAGATCGAATAGTTAGGGCCTAAGAAGTCAACGCCAGAAGAATAAAATCAATATAAGTACAACAGTTTTTCCATCGTATAAAATGAATAATTGCATACATTGTGAAAGTAAAGGTCATATCTACGTTCCGGGCAACCTAGATGTCACTCTAGGGCGTTGCTACACCACATCTAATAGCTACGGCCTTAGAAGTCAACGCCAGAAGAATAAAATACAATAAAGATGAAACAGCTTTTCCATCGTATAAAACAAACAATTGCAACCAGTGTGAAAGTTATGGTCATTTTTACTTTCCGGGCAACCTAGGCTTCACTCTAGGACGTTGCTCCGCAGATCGAGTAGTTAGGGCCTATGAAGTCAACGCCAGAAGCATAAAATACAATAAAGGTGCAACAGTTTTTCCATCGCCTAACAGGAATAATTGCAAACAGTGTGAAGGTAATGGTATGTTCTACGTTCCGGGCAACCTAGGCTTCACCCTAGGCCGTTGTTCCACCAGATGGAATAGTTAGGGCCTAAGAAGTCAACGCAAGAAGCATAAAATACGATATAAATACAACAGCTTTTACATCGTATAAAACGAATAATTGCAACCAGTGTGGAAGTTATGGTCATTTCTACGTTCCGGGCAACCTAGGCTTCACTCTAGGGCGTTGTTCCACCAGATCGAATAGTTAGGGCCTAAGAAGTCAACGCCAGAAGAATAAAATACAATATAAATACAACAGTTTTTCCATAATATAAAACGAATAATTGCAACCAGTATGAAAGTTATGGTCATTTCTACTTTCCGGGCAACCTAGGATACACCCTAGGGCGTTGCTCCAACAGATTGAATAGTTAGCGCTTTAGAAGTCAACGCCCGAAGCGTAAAATGCAAAATAAATAGAACAGTTTTTCCATCGTATAAAACGAATAACTGCAACCAGTGTGAAAGTACTGGTCATTTCTACGTTCCGGGCAACCTAGGCTTCACCCTAGGGCGTTGTTCCACCAGATGGAATAGTTAGGGCCTAAGAAGTCAACGCCAGAAGCATAAAATACGATATAAATTCAACAGCTTTTCCATCGTATAAAACGAATAATGGTAACCAGTGTGAAAGTTATGGTCATTTATACGTCCCGGTCAACCTAGGCTTCACTCTAGGACGTTGCTCCGCAGATCGAGTAGTTAGGGCCTATGAAGTCAACGCCAGAAGCATAAAATACAATAAAGGTGCAACAGTTTTTCCATCGTATAATAGGAATAATTGCAACCAGTGTGAAGGTAATGGTATGTTCTACGTTCCGGGCAACCTAGGCGTCACTCTAGGGCGCTGCTCCAGCACGTCTAATAGCTACGGCCTTAGAAGTCAACGCCAGGAGCATAAAATACAATATAAATACAACAGCTTTTCCATCGTATAAAATGAATAACTGCAAACACTGAGCAAGTAATGGTCATTTCTACGTTCCGGGCAACCTAGGCTTCACTCTAGGGCGTTGCTCCACCATATCGAATAGCTAGGGACTTAGAATTCAATGCCAGAAGCATAAAATGCAATATAAATAGAACAGCTTTTCCATCGTTTAAAACGAATAATAGCAACCAGTGTGAAAGTTATTTTCATTTCTACGTTCCGGGCCACCTAGGCTTCACTCTAGGGCGTTGCACCACCAGATCAAACAGTTAGGGCCTTAGAAGTCAACGCCAGAAGAATAAAATACGATACAAGTACAACAGTTTTTCCATCGTATAAAATGAATGATTGCGAACACTGTGAAAGTAATGGTCATTTCTACGTGCCTGGCAACCTACGCGTCACTCTAGGGCGTTGCTGCTCCACATCTGATAGCTACGGCCTTAGAAGTTAACGCCGGAAGCATAAAATACAATATAAATACAACAGCTTCGCCATCGTATAAAATGAATAATTGCAAACAGTGTGAAGGTAATGGTCATTTCTACGTTCCGAGCAACCTAGGCTTCACTCTAGGGCGTTATTCCACCAGATCGAATAGTTAGGGCCTTAGAAGTCAGCGCCAGAAGCATAAAATACGATATAAATACAACAGCTTTTACATCGTATAAAACGAATAATTGCAACCAGTGTGGAAGTTATGGTCATTTCTACGTTCCGGGCAACCTAGGCTTCACTCTAGGGCGTTGTTCCACCAGATCGAATAGTTAGGGCCTAAGAAGTCAACGCCAGAAGAATAAAATCAATATAAGTACAACAGTTTTTCCATCGTATAAAATGAATAATTGCATACATTGTGAAAGTAAAGGTCATATCTACGTTCCGGGCAACCTAGATGTCACTCTAGGGCGTTGCTACACCACATCTAATAGCTACGGCCTTAGAAGTCAACGCCAGAAGAATAAAATACAATAAAGATGAAACAGCTTTTCCATCGTATAAAACAAACAATTGCAACCAGTGTGAAAGTTATGGTCATTTTTACTTTCCGGGCAACCTAGGCTTCACTCTAGGACGTTGCTCCGCAGATCGAGTAGTTAGGGCCTATGAAGTCAACGCCAGAAGCATAAAATACAATAAAGGTGCAACAGTTTTTCCATCGTCTAACAGGAATAATTGCAAACAGTGTGAAGGTAATGGTATGTTCTACGTTCCGGGCAACCTAGGCTTCACCCTAGGCCGTTGTTCCACCAGATGGAATAGTTAGGGCCTAAGAAGTCAACGCAAGAAGCATAAAATACGATATAAATACAACAGCTTTTACATCGTATAAAACGAATAATTGCAACCAGTGTGGAAGTTATGGTCATTTCTACGTTCCGGGCAACCTAGGCTTCACTCTAGGGCGTTGTTCCACCAGATCGAATAGTTAGGGCCTAAGAAGTCAACGCCAGAAGAATAAAATACAATATAAATACAACAGTTTTTCCATCATATAAAACGAATAATTGCAACCAGTATGAAAGTTATGGTCATTTCTACTTTCCGGGCAACCTAGGATACACCCTAGGGCGTTGCTCCAACAGATTGAATAGTTAGCGCTTTAGAAGTCAACGCCCGAAGCGTAAAATGCAAAATAAATAGAACAGTTTTTCCATCGTATAAAACGAATAACTGCAACCAGTGTGAAAGTACTGGTCATTTCTACGTTCCGGGCAACCTAGGCTTCACCCTAGGGCGTTGTTCCACCAGATGGAATAGTTAGGGCCTAAGAAGTCAACGCCAGAAGCATAAAATACGATATAAATTCAACAGCTTTTCCATCGTATAAAACGAATAATGGTAACCAGTGTGAAAGTTATGGTCATTTATACGTCCCGGTCAACCTAGGCTTCACTCTAGGACGTTGCTCCGCAGATCGAGTAGTTAGGGCCTATGAAGTCAACGCCAGAAGCATAAAATACAATAAAGGTGCAACAGTTTTTCCATCGTATAATAGGAATAATTGCAACCAGTGTGAAGGTAATGGTATGTTCTACGTTCCGGGCAACCTAGGCGTCACTCTAGGGCGCTGCTCCAGCACGTCTAATAGCTACGGCCTTAGAAGTCAACGCCAGGAGCATAAAATACAATATAAATACAACAGCTTTTCCATCGTATAAAATGAATAACTGCAAACACTGAGCAAGTAATGGTCATTTCTACGTTCCGGGCAACCTAGGCTTCACTCTAGGGCGTTGCTCCACCATATCGAATAGCTAGGGACTTAGAATTCAATGCCAGAAGCATAAAATGCAATATAAATAGAACAGCTTTTCCATCGTTTAAAACGAATAATAGCAACCAGTGTGAAAGTTATTTTCATTTCTACGTTCCGGGCCACCTAGGCTTCACTCTAGGGCGTTGCACCACCAGATCAAACAGTTAGGGCCTTAGAAGTCAACGCCAGAAGAATAAAATACGATACAAGTACAACAGTTTTTCCATCGTATAAAATGAATGATTGCGAACACTGTGAAAGTAATGGTCATTTCTACGTGCCTGGCAACCTACGCGTCACTCTAGGGCGTTGCTGCTCCACATCTGATAGCTACGGCCTTAGAAGTTAACGCCGGAAGCATAAAATACAATATAAATACAACAGCTTCGCCATCGTATAAAATGAATAATTGCAAACAGTGTGAAGGTAATGGTCATTTCTACGTTCCGAGCAACCTAGGCTTCACTCTAGGGCGTTATTCCACCAGATCGAATAGTTAGGGCCTTAGAAGTCAGCGCCAGAAGCATAAAATACGATATAAATACAACAGCTTTTACATCGTATAAAACGAATAATTGCAACCAGTGTGGAAGTTATGGTCATTTCTACGTTCCGGGCAACCTAGGCTTCACTCTAGGGCGTTGTTCCACCAGATCGAATAGTTAGGGCCTAAGAAGTCAACGCCAGAAGAATAAAATCAATATAAGTACAACAGTTTTTCCATCGTATAAAATGAATAATTGCATACATTGTGAAAGTAAAGGTCATATCTACGTTCCGGGCAACCTAGATGTCACTCTAGGGCGTTGCTACACCACATCTAATAGCTACGGCCTTAGAAGTCAACGCCAGAAGAATAAAATACAATAAAGATGAAACAGCTTTTCCATCGTATAAAACAAACAATTGCAACCAGTGTGAAAGTTATGGTCATTTTTACTTTCCGGGCAACCTAGGCTTCACTCTAGGACGTTGCTCCGCAGATCGAGTAGTTAGGGCCTATGAAGTCAACGCCAGAAGCATAAAATACAATAAAGGTGCAACAGTTTTTCCATCGTCTAACAGGAATAATTGCAAACAGTGTGAAGGTAATGGTATGTTCTACGTTCCGGGCAACCTAGGCTTCACCCTAGGCCGTTGTTCCACCAGATGGAATAGTTAGGGCCTAAGAAGTCAACGCAAGAAGCATAAAATACGATATAAATACAACAGCTTTTACATCGTATAAAACGAATAATTGCAACCAGTGTGGAAGTTATGGTCATTTCTACGTTCCGGGCAACCTAGGCTTCACTCTAGGGCGTTGTTCCACCAGATCGAATAGTTAGGACCTAAGAAGTCAACGCCAGAAGAATAAAATCAATATAAGTACATCAGTTTTTCCATCGTACAAAATGAATAATTGCATACATTGTGAAGGTAATGGTCATTTCTACGTTCCGGGCAACCTAGATGTCACTCTAGCGCGTTGCTACACCACATCTAATAGCTACGGCCTTAGAAGTCAACGCCAGAAGAATAAAATACAATAAAGATGAAACAGCTTTTCCATCGTATAAAACAAACAATTGCAACCAGTGTGAAAGTTATGGTCATTTCTACTTTCCGGGCAACCTAGGCTTCACCCTAGGGCGTTGCTCCAACAGATTGAATAGTTAGGACCTTAGAAGTCAACGCCAGAAGCATAAAATACGAAATAAATAAAACAGTTTTTCCATCGTATAAAACGAATAATTGCTACCAGTGTGAAAGTTATGGTCATTTCTACGTTCCGGGCAACCTAGGCTTCACTCTAAGGCGTTGCTCGACCAGATCGAATACCTAGGGCCTTAGAAGTCAACGCCCGAAGCATAAAATACAAAATAAATAGAACAGTCTTTCCATCGTATAAAACGAATAATTGCTACCAGTGTGAAAGTTATGGTCATTGCTACGTTCCGCGCAACCTAGGCTTCACACAAGGGCGTTGTTCCACCAGATGGAATAGTTAGGTCCTAAGAAGTGAACGCCAGAAGCATAAAATACAATATAAATACAACAGTTTTTCCATCATATAAAACGAATAATTGCAACCAGTATGAAAGTTATGGTCATTTCTACTTTCCGGGCAACCTAGGATACACCCTAGGGCGTTGCTCCAACAGATTGAATAGTTAGCGCCTTAGAAGTCAACGCCCGAAGCGTAAAATACGAAATAAATAAAACAGTTTTTCCATCGTATAAAACGAATAATTGCTACCAGTGTGAAAGTTATGGTCATTTCTACGTTCCGGGCAACCTAGGCTTCACTCTAAGGCGTTGCTCGACCAGATCGAATACCTAGGGCCTTAGAAGTCAACGCCCGAAGCATAAAATACAAAATAAATAGAACAGTCTTTCCATCGTATAAAACGAATAATTGCTACCAGTGTGAAAGTTATGGTCATTGCTACGTTCCGCGCAACCTAGGCTTCACACAAGGGCGTTGTTCCACCAGATGGAATAGTTAGGGCCTAAGAAGTCAACGCCAGAGGCATAAAATACGATATAAATACTACAGCTTTTCCATCGTATAAAACGAATAATTGCAACCAGTGTGAATGTAATGGTCATTTCTACGTTGCGGGCAACCTAGGCTTCACTCTAGGGCGTTGCTCCACCAGATCGGATAGTTAGGGCCTTAGAAATCAACGCCAGAAGCATAAAATACAATAAAGATGCAACAGTTTTTCCATCGTATAAAATGAGTAGTTGCAAACATTGTGAAAGTAATGGTCATTTCTACGTTCCGGGCAACCTAGGCGTCACTCTAGGGCGTTGCTCCACCTGACCGAATAGCTAGGGCCTTAGAAGTCAACGCCAGAAGCATAAAATGCAATAATGATGCAACAGTTTTTCCATCGTATAACAGGAATAACTGCAAACAGTGTGAAAGTACTGGTCATTTCTACGTTCCGGGTAACCTAGGTTTCACTCTAGGGCGATGCTCTACCAGATCGAATAGCTAGGGACTTAGAATTCAACGCCATAAGAATAAAATACAATATAAGTACAACAGTTTTTCCATCGTATAAAATGATTAACTGCAACCAGTGTGAAAGTAATGGTCATTTCTACATTCCGAGCAACCTAGGCTTCACTCTAGGGCGTTGCTCCACCAGATCGAATAGTTAGGGCCTTAGAAGTCAACGCCAGAAGCATAAAATACAATAAAGATGCAACAGTTTTTCCATCGTATAAAACGAATAATTGCAAACAGTCTGAAAGTAGTAGTCATTTCTACGTTCCGAGCAACCTAGGCTTCACCCTAAGGCGTTGTTCCACCAGATCGAACAGTTAGGGCCTAAGAAGTCAACGCCAGAAGCATCAAATACAATATAAATAGAACAGTTTTTCCATCGTATAAAACGAATAATTGCTACCGGTGTGAAAGTTAAGGTCATTTCTCCATTCCGGGCAACCTAGGCTTCACTCTAGGGCGTTGCTCCACCAGTTCGAATAGTTAGGGCCTTGGAAGTCAACGCCAGAAGCATAAAATACAAAATAAATAAATCAGTTTTTCCGTCGTATAAAACGAATAATTGCTACCAGTGTGAACGTTATGGTCATTTCTACGTTCCACGCAACCTAGGCTTCACTCTAGGGCGTTTCTCCACCAGATCGAATAGTTAGGTCCTTAGAAGTCAACGCCAGAAGCATGAAATACGATATAAATACAACAGCTTTTCCATCGTATAAAACGAATAATTGCAACCAGTGTGGAAGTTATGGTCATTTCTACGTTCCGGGCAACCTAGGCTTCACTCTAGGGCGTTGCTCGACCAGGTCGAATAGCTAGGGCCTTAGAAGTCAACGCCTGAAGTATAAAATACAAAGAAATACAACATTCTTTCCATGCTATAACAGGAATAATTGCAACCCGTGTGAAAGTAATGGTCATTTCTACGTTCCAGGCAACCTAGGCTTCACCCTCGGGCGTTGCTCCACCAGATGGAATAGTTAGGGACTAAGAAGTCAACGCCAGAAGCATAAAACACTATATAAATACAACAGTTTTTCCATCATATAAAACGAATAATTGCGAGCAGGATGAAAGTTATGGTCATTTCTACTTTCCGGGCAACCTAGGCTTCACTCTAGGGCGTTGCTCCACCAGATCGAATAGATAGGGCCTTAGAAGTCAACGCCAGAAGCATAAAATACAAAATAAATAAAACAGTTTTTCCATCGTATAAAACGAATAATTGCTACCAGTGTGAAAGTTATGGTCATTTCTACGTTCCGCGCAACCTAGGCTTCACCTTAGGCCGTTGTTCCACCAGATCGAAAAGTTAGGGCCTAAGAAGTGAACGCCAGAAGCATAAAATACAATATAAATACAACAGTTTTTCCATCATATAAAACGAATAATTGCAACCAGTATGAAAGTTATGGTCATTTCTACTTTCCGGGCAACCTAGGATACACCCTAGGGCGTTGCTCCAACAGATTGAATAGTTAGGGCCTTAGAAGTCAACGCCCGAAGCGTAAAATGCAAAATAAATAGAACAGTTTTTCCATCGTATAAAACGAATAACTGCAACCAGTGTGAAAGTACTGGTCATTTCTACGTTCCGGGCAACCTAGGCTTCACCCTAGGGCGTTGTTCCACCAGATGGAATAGTTAGGGCCTAAGAAGTCAACGCCAGAAGCATAAGATACGATATAAATTCAACAGCTTTTCCATCGTATAAAACGAATAATGGTAACCAGTGTGAAAGTTATGGTCATTTATACGTTCCGGTCAACCTAGGCTTCACTCTAGGACGTTGCTCCGCCAGATCGAGTAGTTAGGGCCTATGAAGTCAACGCCAGAAGCATAAAATACAATAAAGGTGCAACAGTTTTTCCATCGTATAACAGGAATAATTGCAACCAGTGTGAAGGTAATGGTATGTTCTACGTTCCGGGCAACCTAGGCGTCACTCTAGGGCGTTGCTCCACCACGTTAATAGCTACGGCCTTAGAAGTCAACGCCAGGAGCATAAAATACAATATAAATACAACAGCTTTTCCATCGTATAAAATGAATAACTGCAAACACTGAGCAAGTAATGGTCATTTCTACGTTCCGGGCAACCTAGGCTTCACTCTAGGGCGTTGCTCCACCATATCGAATAGCTAGGGACTTAGAATTCAATGCCAGAAGCATAAAATGCAATATAAATAGAACAGCTTTTCCATCGTTTAAAACGAATAATAGCAACCAGTGTGAAAGTTATTTTCATTTCTACGTTCCGGGCAACCTAGGCTTCACTCTAGGGCGTTGCACCACCAGATCAAACAGTTAGGGCCTTAGAAGTCAACGCCAGAAGAATAAAATACAAAATAAATACAACAGTTTTTCCATCGTATAAAACGAATAATTGCTACCAGTGTGAAAGTTATGGTCATTTCTACGTTCCGCGCAACCTAGGCTTCACCTTAGGCCGTTGTTCCACCAGATCGAATAGTTAGGGCCTAAGAAGTGAACGCCAGAAGCATAAAATACAATATAAATACAACAGTTTTTCCATCATAGAAAACGAATAATTGCAACCAGTATGAAAGTTATGGTCATTTCTACTTTCCGGGCAACCTAGGATACACCCTAGGGCGTTGCTCCAACAGATTGAATAGTTAGCGCCTTAGAAGTCAACGCCCGAAGCGTAAAATGCAAAATAAATAGAACAGTTTTTCCATCGTATAAAACGAATAACTGCAACCAGTGTGAAAGTACTGGTCATTTCTACGTTCCGGGCAACCTAGGCTTCACCCTAGGGCGTTGTTCCACCAGATGGAATAGTTAGGGCCTAAGAAGTCAACGCCAGAAGCATAAAATACGATATAAATTCAACAGCTTTTCCATCGTATAAAACGAGTAATGGTAACCAGTGTGAAAGTTATGGTCATTTATACGTTCCGGTCAACCTAGGCTTCACTCTAGGACGTTGCTCCGCAGATCGAGTAGTTAGGGCCTATGAAGTCAACGCCAGAAGCATAAAATACAATAAAGGTGCAACAGTTTTTCCATCGTATAATAGGAATAATTGCAACCAGTGTGAAGGTAATGGTATGTTCTACGTTCCGGGCAACCTAGGCGTCACTCTAGGGCGCTGCTCCAGCACGTCTAATAGCTACGGCCTTAGAAGTCAACGCCAGGAGCATAAAATACAATATAAATACAACAGCTTTTCCATCGTATAAAATGAATAACTGCAAACACTGAGCAAGTAATGGTCATTTCTACGTTCCGGGCAACCTAGGCTTCACTCTAGGGCGTTGCTCCACCATATCGAATAGCTAGGGACTTAGAATTCAATGCCAGAAGCATAAAATGCAATATAAATAGAACAGCTTTTCCATCGTTTAAAACGAATAATAGCAACCAGTGTGAAAGTTATTTTCATTTCTACGTTCCGGGCAACCTAGGCTTCACTCTAGGGCGTTGCACCACCAGATCAAACATGTTAGGGCCTTAGAAGTCAACGCCAGAAGAATAAAATACGATATAAGTACAACAGTTTTTCCATCGTATAAAATGAATGATTGCGAACATTGTGAAAGTAATGGTCATTTCTACGTGCCTGGCAACCTACGCGTCACTCTAGGGCGTTGCGGCTCCACATCTGATAGCTACGGCCTTAGAAGTTAACGCCGGAAGCATAAAATACAATATAAATACAACAGCTTCGCCATCGTATAAAATGAATAATTGCAAACAGTGTGAAGGTAATGGTCATTTCTACGTACCGAGCAACCTAGGCTTCACTCTAGGGCGTTGCTCCACCTGATCGAATAGTTAGGGCCTTAGAAGTCAGCGCCAGAAGCATAAAATACAATAAAGATGCAACAGTTTTTCCATCGTATAACAGGAATAATTGCAAACAGTGTGAAGGTAATGGTATGTTCTACGTTCCGGGCAACCTAGGCTTCACCCTAGGCCGTTGTTCCACCAGATGGAATAGTTAGGGCCTAAGAAGTCAACGCCAGAAGCATAAAATACGAAATAAATAAAACAGTTTTTCCATCGTATAAAACGAATAATTGCTACCAGTGTGAAAGTTATGGTCATTTCTACGTTCCGGGCAACCTAGGCTTCACTCTAAGGCGTTGCTCGACCAGATCGAATACCTAGGGCCTTAGAAGTCAACGCCCGAAGCATAAAATACAAAATAAATAGAACAGTCTTTCCATCGTATAAAACGAATAATTGCTACCAGTGTGAAAGTTATGGTCATTTCTACTTTCCGGGCAACCTAGGCTTCACCCTAGGGCGTTGCTCCAACAGATTGAATAGTTAGGACCTTAGAAGTCAACGCCAGAAGCATAAAATACGAAATAAATAAAACTGTTCTTCCATCGTATAAAACGAATAATTGCTACCAGTGTGAAAGTTATGGTCATTTCTACGTTCCGGGCAACCTAGGCTTCACTCTAAGGCGTTGCTCGACCAGATCGAATACCTAGGGCCTTAGAAGTCAACGCCCGAAGCATAAAATACAAAATAAATAGAACAGTCTTTCCATCGTATAAAACGAATAATTGCTACCAGTGTGAAAGTTATGGTCATTGCTACGTTCCGCGCCACCTAGGCTTCAGACAAGGGCGTTGTTCCACCAGATGGAATAGTTAGGGCCTAAGAAGTCAACGCCAGAGGCATAAAATACGATATAAATACTACAGCTTTTCCATCGTATAAAACGAATAACTGCAACCAGTGTGAATGTAATGGTCATTTCTACGTTGCGGGCAACCTAGGCTTCACTCTAGGGCGTTGCTCCACCAGATCGGATAGTTAGGGCCTTAGAAATCAACGCCAGAAGCATAAAATACAATAAAGATGCAACAGTTTTTCCATCGTATAAAATGAGCAGTTGCAAACATTGTGAAAGTAATGGTCATTTCTACGTTCCGGGCAACCTAGGCGTCACTCTAGGGCGTTGCTCCACCTGACCGAATAGTTAGGGCCTTAGAAGTCAACGCCAGAAGCATAAAATGCAATAAAGATGCAACAGTTTTTGCATCGTATAACAGGAATAACTGCAACCAGTGCGAATGTACTGGTCATTTCTACGTTCCGGATAACCTAGGTTTCATTCTAGGTCGTTATTCTACCAGATCGAATAGCTAGGGACTTAGAATTCAACGCCAGAAGGATAAAATACAATATAAGTACAACAGTTATTCCATCGTATAAAATGAGTAGTTGCAAACATTGTGAAAGTAATGGTCATTTCTACGTTCCGGGCAACCTAGGCGTCACTCTAGGGCGTTGCTCCACCTGACCGAATAGCTAGGGCCTTAGAAGTCAACGCCAGAAGCATAAAATGCAATAATGATGCAACAGTTTTTCCATCGTATAACAGGAATAACTGCAAACAGTGTGAAAGTACTGATCATTTCTACGTTCCGGGTAACCTAGGTTTCACTCTAGGGCGATGCTCTACCAGATCGAATAGCTAGGGACTTAGAATTCAACGCCATAAGCATAAAATACAATAAAGATGCAACAGTTTTTCCATCGTATAAAACGAATAATTGCAAACAGTCTGAAAGTAGTGGTCATTTCTACTTTCCGGGCAACCTAGGATACACCCTAGGGCGTTGCTCCAACAGATTGAATAGTTAGCGCCTTAGAAGTCAACGCCCGAAGCGTAAAATGCAAAATAAATAGAACAGTTTTTCCATCGTATAAAACGAATAATTGCTACCAGTGTGAAAGTTATGGTCATTTCTACGTTCCGGGTAACCTAGGCTTCACTCTAAGGCGTTGCTCGACCAGATCGAATACCTAGGGCCTTAGAAGTCAACGCCCGAAGCATAAAATACAAAATAAATAGAACAGTCTTTCCATCATATAAAACGAATAATTGCAATCAGGATGAAAGTTATGGTCATTTCTACGTTCCGGGCAACCTAGGCTACACTCTAGGGCGTTGCTCGAGCAGATCGAATAGCTAGGGCCTTAGAAGTCAACGCCCGAAGCATAAAATACAAAATAAATAGAACAGTTTTTCCAACGTATAAAACGAATAATTGCTACCAGTGTGAAAGTTATGACCATTTCTACGTTCCGGGCAACCTAGGCTTCACCCTAGGCCGTTGTTCCACCAGATGGAATAGTTAGGGCCTAAGAAGTCAACGCCAGAAGCATAAAATACGATATAAATACAACAGCTTTTACATCGTATAAAACGAATAATTGCAAACAGTGTGGAAGTTATGGTCATTTCTACGTTCCGGGCAACCTAGGCTCCACCCTAGGGCGTTGTTCCACCAGATCGAATAGTTAGGGCCTAAGAAGTCAACGCCAGAAGAATAAAATCAATATAAGTACAACAGTTTTTCCATCGTATAAAATGAATAATTGCATACATTGTGAAAGTAAAGGTCATTTCTACGTTCCGGGCAACCTAGATGTCACTCTAGGGCGTTGCTACACCACATCTAATAGCTACGGCCTTAGAAGTCAACGCCAGAAGAATAAAATACAATAAAGATGAAACAGCTTTTCCATCGTATAAAACAAACAATTGCAACCAGTGTGAAAGTTATGGTCATTTTTACTTTCCGGGCAACCTAGGCTTCACCCTAGGGCGTTGCTCGACCAGATAGAATAGCTAGGGCCGTAGAAGTCAACGCCCGAAGCATAAAATACAAAATAAATAGAACAGTTTTTCCATCGTATAAAACGAATAATTGCTACAAGTGTGAAAGTTATGGTCATTGCTACGTTGCGCGGAACCTAGGCTTCACCCAAGGGCGTTGTTCCACCAGATCGAATAGTTAGGTCCTTAGAAGTCAACGCCAGAAGCACAAAATACGATATAAATACAACTGCTTTTCCATCGTATAAAACGAAGAATTGCAACCAGTGTGGAAGTTATGGTCATTTCTACGTTCCGGGCAACCTAGGCTTCACTCTAGGGCGTTGCTCCAGCAGATAGAATAGTTGGGGCCTTAGAAGTCAACGCCCGAAGCATAAAATACAAAATAAATAGAACAGTTTTTCCATCGTGTAAAACGAATAATTGCAACCAATGTGAAAGTACTGGTCATTTCTACGTTCCGGGCAACCTAGGCTTTACCCTAGGGCGTTGTTCCACCAGATGGAATAGTTATGGCCTAAGAAGTCAACGCCAGAAGCATAAAATACGATATAAATTCAACAGCTTTTCCATCGTATAAAACGAATAATGGTAACCAGTGTGAAAGTTATGTTCATTTATACGTTCCGGTCAACCTAGGCTTCACTCTAGGACGTTGCTCCGCCAGATCGAGTAGTTAGGGCCTATGAAGTCAACGCCAGAAGCATAAAATACAATAAAGGTGCAACAGTTTTTCCATCGTATAACAGGAATAATTGCAACCAGTGTGAAGGTAATGGTATGTTCTACGTTCCGGGCAACCTAGGCGTCACTCTAGGGCATTGCTCCACCACGTCTAATAGCTACGGCCTTAGAAGTCAACGCCAGGAGCATAAAATACAATATAAATACAACAGCTTTTCCATCGTATAAAATGAATAACAGCAAACACTGTGCAAGTAATGGTCATTTCTACGTTCCGGGCAACCTAGGCTTCACTCTAGGGCGTTGCTCCACTAGATCGAATAGCTAGGGCCTTAGAAGTCAACGCCAGAGTCATAAAATACAATATAAATACAACAGCTTTTCCATCGTAAAAGACGAATAATTGCAACCAGTGTGAAAGATATGGACATTTCTACGTTCCGGGCAACCTAGGCTTCACTCTATGGCGTTCTTCCACCAGATCGAATAGCTACGGCCTCAGAAGTCAACGCCTGAAACATAAAATACAATATAAATATAACAGTTTTTCCATCGTATAAAACGAATAATAGCAACCGGTGTGAAAGTTATGGTCATTTCTACGTTCCGCGCAACCTAGGCTTCACTCTAGGGCGTTGCTCCACCAGATAGAATAGTTAGAGCCTAAGAAGTGAACGCCAGAAGCATAAAATACAATATAAATACAACAGTTTTTCCATCGTATAAAACAAACAATTGCAACCAGTGTGAAAGTTATGGTCATTTTTACTTTCCGGGCAACCTAGGCTTCACCCTAGGGCGTTGTTCCAGCAGATTGAATAGTTAGGACCTTAGAAGTCAACGCCAGAAGCATAAAATACGAAATAAATAAAACAGTTTTTCCATCGTATAAAACGAATAATTGCCACCAGTGTGAAAGTTATGGTCATTTCTACGTTCCGGGTAACCTAGGCTTCACTCTAAGGCGTTGCTCGACCAGATCGAATACCTAGGGCCTTAGAAGTCAACGCCCGAAGCATAAAATACAAAATAAATAGAACAGTCTTTCCATCGTATAAAACGAATAATTGCTACCAGTGTGAAAGTTATGGTCATTGCTACGTTCCGCGCAACCTAGGCTTCACACAAGGGCGTTGTTCCACCAGATGGAATAGTTAGGGCCTAAGAAGTCAACGCCAGAAGCATAAAATACGATATAAATACAACAGCTTTTCCATCGTATAAAACGAATAATTGCAACCAGTGTGAATGTAATGGTCATTTCTACGTTGCGGGCAACCTAGGCTTCACTCTAGGGCGTTTTTCCACCAGATCGGATAGTTAGGGCCTTAGAAATCAACGCCAGAAGCATAAAATGCAATAAAGATGCAACAGTTTTTGCATCGTATAACAGGAATAACTGCAACCAGTGCGAATGTACTGGTCATTTCTACGTTCCGGATAACCTAGGTTTCACTCTAGGTCGTTATTCTACCAGATCGAATAGCTAGGGACTTAGAATTCAACGCCAGAAGGATAAAATACAATATAAGTACAACAGTTATTCCATCGTATAAAATGAGTAGTTGCAAACATTGTGAAAGTAATGGTCATTTCTACGTTCCGGGCAACCTAGGCGTCACTCTAGGGCGTTGCTCCACCTGACCGAATAGTTAGGGCCTTAGAAGTCAACGCCAGAAGCATAAAATGCAATAAAGATGCAACAGTTTTTGCATCGTATAACAGGAATAACTGCAACCAGTGCGAATGTACTGGTCATTTCTACGTTCCGGATAACCTAGGTTTCACTCTAGGTCGTTATTCTACCAGATCGAATAGCTAGGGACTTAGAATTCAACGCCAGAAGGATAAAATACAATATAAGTACAACAGTTATTCCATCGTATAAAATGAGTAGTTGCAAACATTGTGAAACTAATGGCCATTTCTACGTTCCGGGCAACATAGGCGTCACTCTAGGGCGTTGCTCCACCTGACCGAATAGTTAGGGCCTTAGAAGTCAACGCCAGAAGCATAAAATGCAATAAAGATGCAACAGTTTTTCCATCGTATAACAGGAATAACTGCAAACAGTGTGAAAGTACTGGTCATTTCTACCTTCCGGGTAACCTAGGTTTCACTCTAGGGCGATGCTCTACGAGATCGAATAGCTAGGGACTTAGAATACAACGCCATAAGAATAAAATACAATATAAGTACAACAGTTTTTCCATCGTCTAAAACGAACAATAGCAACCAGTGTGAAAGTTATGGTCATTTCTACGTTCCGGGCAACATAGGCTTCACTCTAGGGCGTTGCTCCACCAGATCAAACAGTTAGGGCCTTAGAAGTCAACGCCCGAAGCATAAAATACAAAATAAATAAAACAGTTTTTCCATCGAATAAAACGAATAATTGCTACCGGTGTGAAAGTTAAGGTCATTTCTCCGTTCCAGGCAACCTAGGCTTCACTCTACGGCGTTGCTCCACCAGATCGAATAGTTAGGGCCTTAGAAGCCAACGCCAGAAGCATAAAATACAAAATAAATAAAACTGTTTTTCCATCGTATAAAACGAATAATTGCTACCAGTGTGAACGTTATGGTCATTTCTACATTCCGCGGAACCTAGGCTTCACTCTAGTGCGTTGCTCCACCAGATCGAATAGTTAGGTCCTTAGAAGTCAACGCCAGATGCATAAAATACGATATAAATACAACAGCTTTTCCATCGTATAAAACGAATAATTGCAACCAGTGTGGAAGTTATGGTCATTTCTACGTTCCAGGTAACCTAGGCTTCACACTAGGGCGTTGTTCCACCAGATGGAATAGTTAGGGACTAAGAAGTCAACGCCAGAAGCATAAAACACTATATAAATACAACAGTTTTTCCATCATATAAAACGAATAATTGCAACCAGGATGAAAGTTATGGTCATTTCCACTTTCCGGGTAACCTAGGCTTCACTCTAGGGCGTTGCTCCACCAGATCGAATAGTTAGTGCCTTGGAAGTCAACGCCAGAAGCATAAAATACAAAATAAATAAAACAGTTTTTCCGTCGTATAAAACGAATAATTGCTACCAGTGTGAACGTTATGGTCATTTCTACGTTCCGCGCAACCTAGGCTTCACTCTAGGGCGTTTCTCCACCAGATCGAATAGTTAGGTCCTTAGAAGTCAACGCCAGAAGCATAAAATACGAAATAAATAAAACAGTTTTTCCGTCGTATAAAACGAATAATTGCTACCAGTGTGAACGTTATGGTCATTTCTGCGTTCCGCGCAACCTAGGCTTCACTCTAGGGCGTTTCTCCACCAGATCGAATAGTTAGGTCCTTAGAAGTCAACGCCAGAAGCACAAAATACGATATAAATACAACTGCTTTTCCATCGTAATACGAAGAATTGCAACCAGTGTGGAAGCTATGGTCATTTCTACGTTCCGGGCAACCTAGGCTTCACTCTAGGGCGTTGCTCCACCAGATAGAATAGTTGGGGCCTTAGAAGTCAACGCCCGAAGCATAAAATACAAAATAAATAGAACAGTTTTTCCATCGTATAAAACGAATAACTGCAACCAGTGTGAAAGTACTGGTCATTTCTACGTTCCGGGCAACCTAGGCTTCACCCTAGGGCGTTGTTCCACCAGATGGAATAGTTAGGGCCTAAGAAGTCAACGCCAGAAGCATAAAATACGATATAAATTCAACAGCTTTTCCATCGTATAAAACGAATAATGGTAACCAGTGTGAAAGTTATGGTCATTTATACGTTCCGGTCAACCTAGGCTTCACTCTAGGACGTTGCTCCGCCAGATCGAGTAGTTAGGGCCTATGAAGTCAACGCCAGAAGCATAAAATACAATAAAGGTGCAACAGTTTTTCCATCGTATAACAGGAATAATTGCAACCAGTGTGAAGGTAATGGTATGTTCTACGTTCCGGGCAACCTAGGCGTCACTCTAGGGCGCTGCTCCACCACGTCTAATAGCTACGGCCTTAGAAGTCAACGCCAGGAGCATAAAATAAAATATAAATACAACAGCTTTTCCATCGTATAAAATGAATAACAGCAAACACTGTGCAAGTAATGGTCATTTCTACGTTCCGGGCAACCTAGGCTTCACTCTAGGGCGTTGCTCCACTAGATCGAATAGCTAGGGCCTTAGAAGTCAACGCCAGAGTCATAAAATACAATATAAATACAACAGCTTTTCCATCGTAAAAGACGAATAATTGCAACCAGTGTGAAAGATATGGACATTTCTACGTTCCGGGCAACCTAGGCTTCGTCTATGGCGTTCTTCCACCACATCGAAAGGCTACGGCCTCAGAAGTCAACGCCTGAAACATAAAATACGATATAGATACAACAGTTTTTCCATCGTATAAAACGAATAATTGCAACCAGTGTGAAAGTAATGGCCATTTCTACGTTCCGGGCACCCTAGGTTTCGCGCTAGGGCGTTGCTCCACCAGATCGAATAGCTAGGGACTTGGAGGTCAACGCCAAGAGCATAAAATACAATAAAAATACAACATTCTTTCCATCGTATAACAGGAATAATTGCAACCAGTGTGAAAGTAATGGGCACTTCGACGTTCCGTGCAACCTAGGCTTCACTCTAGGGCATTGCACCACCAGGTCGAATAGTTAGGGCCTTAGAAAGCAACTCCAGACACATAAAATACAATAAAAATACAACAGTTTTTCCATCGTATAAGAAGAATAATTGTAACCAGTGTGAAAGTAATGGTCATTTCTACGTTTCGGGCAGCATACGCTTCACTATTGAACGTTGCCCCACGAGATCCAATAGCTAGGACCTTACAAGTCAACGCCAGAAACATAAAATACTATAAAAATGCAACAGTTTTTCCATCGTATAGCAGGAATAACTGCAACCAGTGTGAAAGTACTGGTCATTTCTACGTTTCGGGCAACCTAGACTTCACTCTAGGGCGTTTCCCCACCAAATCGAATAGCTAGGGCCTTAGAAGTCAACGCCCAAAGCATAAAATACAATAAAAGTACAACAGCATTTCCGTCGTATAAAACGAATAATTGCAACTAGTGTGATAGTTATGGTCATTTCTACGTTCCGGGCAACATAGGCTTCAGCCTAGGGCGTTGCTCCACCAGATCGAATAGTGAGGGCCTTAGAAGTCAACGCCAGAAGCATAAAGTACAATAAAAATGCAACAGTTTGTCAATCGTATAACAGGAATAATTGCAACCAGTGTGAAAGTGATGGTCATTTCTACGTTTCGGGCAACCTAGGCTTCACTCTAGGCCGTTGCTCCGCCAGATCGAATAGTTAGGGCCTTAGAAGTCAACGCCTGAAGCATAAAAAACAATATTAATACAACACCTTACCCATCGTATAAAACGAATAATTGCAATCAGAATGAAAGTTATGTCATTTCTACGTTTCGGGCAGCCTACACTTAACTCTGAGGCATTGCTCCACCAGATCGTATACACAGAGCCTTAGAAGTCATATCCAGGAGCGTAAAGTACAATATAAATCCAACAGTTTGTCCATCGTATAACAGGAATAATTGCAACCAGTGTTAAAGTTATGGTCATTTCTACGTTCCGGACAACCTAGGCTTCATTCTAGGGCGTTGCTCCACTAGATCGAATAGTTAGGGCCTTAGAAGTCAACGCCAGAAGCATAAAATACGATATAGATACACCAGTTTTTCCATCGTATAAAACGAATAGTTGCAAACAGTGTGAAAGGAATGGCCATTTCTACGTACCGGGCAAACTAGGCTTTACTCTAGGGAGTTGCTCCACCAGATCGAATAGTTAGGGACTTAGAATTCAACGCCAGAAGCATAAAATACAATAACAATGCAACAGTTTTTCCATCGTATAGCAGGAATAACTGCAACCAGTGTGAAAGTACTGGTCATTTCTACGTTTCGGGCAACCTAGATTTCACGCTAGGGCGTTGCTCCACCAAATCGAATAACTAGGGCCTTAGAAGCCAACGCCAGAAGCATAAAATACAATAAAAATGCAACAGTTTTTCCATCCTATAACAGGAATAACTACAACCAGTGTGAAAGTACTGGTCATTTCTACGCTCCGGGTAACCTCGGCTTCACTCTAGGGCGTTGCTCCACCAGAGCGAATAGTTAGGGCCTGAGAAGTCTACGCCAGAAGCATAAAATACAATATAAATACAACACCTTTTCCATCGTATAACAGGAATAATTGCAACCAGTGTTAAGGTTATGGTCATTTCTACGTCCAGGGCAGGCTAGGCATGATTCTAGGGCGTTGTTCCACTAGATCGAATTATTAGGGCCTTAGAAGTCAACGCCAGAAGCATAAAATGCGATATAGATACAACAGTTTTACCATCGTATAAAACGAATAATTGCAACCAGTGTGAAAGTAATGGCCATTTCCACGTTTCGGGCACACTAGGCTTCGCCCTAGGGCGTTGCTCCACCAGATCGAATAGCTAGGGACTTGAAGGTCAACGCCAAGGGCATAAAATACAATGAAAATACAACAGTCTTTCCATCGTATAACAGGAATAATTGCAACCAGTGATAAAGTAATGGGCATTTCGACGTTCCGTGCAACCTAGGCTTCACTCTAGGGCATTGCACCTCCAGGTCGAATAGTTAGCGCCTTAGAAGTCAGCGCCCGAAACATAAAATACAATAAAGATGCAACAGTTTTTCCGTCGTATAACAGGAATAATTGCAACCAGTGTGAAAGTAATGGTAATTACTATGTTCCGGGTAGCCTAGGATTCACTCTAGGGCGTTGCTCCATGAGATCGCATAGCTAGGACCTTAGAAGTCATCGCCTGAAACATAAAATACAATAAAAGTACAACGGTTTCTGCATCGTATAGCATGAATACTTGCAACCAGTGTGAAATTAATGGTCACTTCTACGTTTCGGGCAACCTAGGCTTCACCCTAGGGCGTTGCTCCACCAGATCGAATAGCTAGGGACTTGGAGGTCAACGCCAAGAGCATAATATACAATAAAAATACAACAGTCTTTCCATCGTATAACAGTAATAATTGCTACCAGTGTGAAAGTAATGGGCACTTCGACGTTCCGTGCAACCTAGGCTTCACTCTAGGGCATTGCACCACCAGGTCGAATAGTTAGGGCCTTAGAATGCAACCCCAGACGCATAAAATACAATAAAAACACAACACTTTTTCCATCGTAAAAGAAGAATAATTGTAACCAGTGTGAAAGTAATGGTCATTTCTACGTTTCGGGCAACATACGCTTCACTCTTGAACGTTGCCCCACGTGATCGAATAGCTAGGACCTTAGAAGTCAACGCCAGAAACATAAAATACTATAAAAGTGCAACTGATTTTCCATCGTATAACAGAAATGACTGCAACCAGTGTGAAAGTACTGGTCATTTCTACGTTCCGGACAACCTAGGCTTAGAGCCTTAGAAAACAACTCCAGACGCATAAAATACAATAAAAATACAACAGTCTTTCCCTCGTATAAAAAGAATAATTGCAAACAGTGTGAAAGTAATGGACATTTCTACGTGTCGGGCAACATACGCTTCACTCTTGGACGTTGACCCACGAGATCGAATAGCTAGGGCCTAAGATGTCAACGCCAGAACCATAAAATACAATAAGAATACAACAGTCCTTCCATCGTATAACAGGAATAATTGCAACCAGTGTGAAGGTAATGGACATTTCTACGTTCCGGGCAACCTAGGCTTCGTCTATGGCGTTCTTCCACCACATCGAAAGGCTACGGCCTCAGAAGTCAACGCCTGAAACATAAAATACGATATAGATACAACAGTTTTTCCATCGTATAAAACGAATAATTGCAACCAGTGTGAAAGTAATGGCCATTTCTACGTTCCGGGCACCCTAGGTTTCGCGCTAGGGCGTTGCTCCACCAGATCGAATAGCTAGGGACTTGGAGGTCAACGCCAAGAGCATAAAATACAATAAAAATACAACATTCTTTCCATCGTATAACAGGAATAATTGCAACCAGTGTGAAAGTAATGGGCACTTCGACGTTCCGTGCAACCTAGGCTTCACTCTAGGGCATTGCACCACCAGGTCGAATAGTTAGGGCCTTAGAAAGCAACTCCAGACACATAAAATACAATAAAAATACAACAGTTTTTCCATCGTATAAGAAGAATAATTGTAACCAGTGTGAAAGTAATGGTCATTTCTACGTTTCGGGCAGCATACGCTTCACTATTGAACGTTGCCCCACGAGATCCAATAGCTAGGACCTTACAAGTCAACGCCAGAAACATAAAATACTATAAAAATGCAACAGTTTTTCCATCGTATAGCAGGAATAACTGCAACCAGTGTGAAAGTACTGGTCATTTCTACGTTTCGGGCAACCTAGACTTCACTCTAGGGCGTTTCCCCACCAAATCGAATAGCTAGGGCCTTAGAAGTCAACGCCCAAAGCATAAAATACAATAAAAGTACAACAGCATTTCCGTCGTATAAAACGAATAATTGCAACTAGTGTGATAGTTATGGTCATTTCTACGTTCCGGGCAACATAGGCTTCAGCCTAGGGCGTTGCTCCACCAGATCGAATAGTGAGGGCCTTAGAAGTCAACGCCAGAAGCATAAAGTACAATAAAAATGCAACAGTTTGTCAATCGTATAACAGGAATAATTGCAACCAGTGTGAAAGTGATGGTCATTTCTACGTTTCGGGCAACCTAGGCTTCACTCTAGGCCGTTGCTCCGCCAGATCGAATAGTTAGGGCCTTAGAAGTCAACGCCTGAAGCATAAAAAACAATATTAATACAACACCTTACCCATCGTATAAAACGAATAATTGCAATCAGAATGAAAGTTATGTCATTTCTACGTTTCGGGCAGCCTACACTTAACTCTGAGGCATTGCTCCACCAGATCGTATACACAGAGCCTTAGAAGTCATATCCAGGAGCGTAAAGTACAATATAAATCCAACAGTTTGTCCATCGTATAACAGGAATAATTGCAACCAGTGTTAAAGTTATGGTCATTTCTACGTTCCGGACAACCTAGGCTTCATTCTAGGGCGTTGCTCCACTAGATCGAATAGTTAGGGCCTTAGAAGTCAACGCCAGAAGCATAAAATACGATATAGATACACCAGTTTTTCCATCGTATAAAACGAATAGTTGCAAACAGTGTGAAAGGAATGGCCATTTCTACGTACCGGGCAAACTAGGCTTTACTCTAGGGAGTTGCTCCACCAGATCGAATAGTTAGGGACTTAGAATTCAACGCCAGAAGCATAAAATACAATAACAATGCAACAGTTTTTCCATCGTATAGCAGGAATAACTGCAACCAGTGTGAAAGTACTGGTCATTTCTACGTTTCGGGCAACCTAGATTTCACGCTAGGGCGTTGCTCCACCAAATCGAATAACTAGGGCCTTAGAAGCCAACGCCAGAAGCATAAAATACAATAAAAATGCAACAGTTTTTCCATCCTATAACAGGAATAACTACAACCAGTGTGAAAGTACTGGTCATTTCTACGCTCCGGGTAACCTCGGCTTCACTCTAGGGCGTTGCTCCACCAGAGCGAATAGTTAGGGCCTGAGAAGTCTACGCCAGAAGCATAAAATACAATATAAATACAACACCTTTTCCATCGTATAACAGGAATAATTGCAACCAGTGTTAAGGTTATGGTCATTTCTACGTCCAGGGCAGGCTAGGCATGATTCTAGGGCGTTGTTCCACTAGATCGAATTATTAGGGCCTTAGAAGTCAACGCCAGAAGCATAAAATGCGATATAGATACAACAGTTTTACCATCGTATAAAACGAATAATTGCAACCAGTGTGAAAGTAATGGCCATTTCCACGTTTCGGGCACACTAGGCTTCGCCCTAGGGCGTTGCTCCACCAGATCGAATAGCTAGGGACTTGAAGGTCAACGCCAAGGGCATAAAATACAATGAAAATACAACAGTCTTTCCATCGTATAACAGGAATAATTGCAACCAGTGATAAAGTAATGGGCATTTCGACGTTCCGTGCAACCTAGGCTTCACTCTAGGGCATTGCACCTCCAGGTCGAATAGTTAGCGCCTTAGAAGTCAGCGCCCGAAACATAAAATACAATAAAGATGCAACAGTTTTTCCGTCGTATAACAGGAATAATTGCAACCAGTGTGAAAGTAATGGTAATTACTATGTTCCGGGTAGCCTAGGATTCACTCTAGGGCGTTGCTCCATGAGATCGCATAGCTAGGACCTTAGAAGTCATCGCCTGAAACATAAAATACAATAAAAGTACAACGGTTTCTGCATCGTATAGCATGAATACTTGCAACCAGTGTGAAATTAATGGTCACTTCTACGTTTCGGGCAACCTAGGCTTCACCCTAGGGCGTTGCTCCACCAGATCGAATAGCTAGGGACTTGGAGGTCAACGCCAAGAGCATAATATACAATAAAAATACAACAGTCTTTCCATCGTATAACAGTAATAATTGCTACCAGTGTGAAAGTAATGGGCACTTCGACGTTCCGTGCAACCTAGGCTTCACTCTAGGGCATTGCACCACCAGGTCGAATAGTTAGGGCCTTAGAATGCAACCCCAGACGCATAAAATACAATAAAAACACAACACTTTTTCCATCGTAAAAGAAGAATAATTGTAACCAGTGTGAAAGTAATGGTCATTTCTACGTTTCGGGCAACATACGCTTCACTCTTGAACGTTGCCCCACGTGATCGAATAGCTAGGACCTTAGAAGTCAACGCCAGAAACATAAAATACTATAAAAGTGCAACTGATTTTCCATCGTATAACAGAAATGACTGCAACCAGTGTGAAAGTACTGGTCATTTCTACGTTCCGGACAACCTAGGCTTAGAGCCTTAGAAAACAACTCCAGACGCATAAAATACAATAAAAATACAACAGTCTTTCCCTCGTATAAAAAGAATAATTGCAAACAGTGTGAAAGTAATGGACATTTCTACGTGTCGGGCAACATACGCTTCACTCTTGGACGTTGACCCACGAGATCGAATAGCTAGGGCCTAAGATGTCAACGCCAGAACCATAAAATACAATAAGAATACAACAGTCCTTCCATCGTATAACAGGAATAATTGCAACCAGTGTGAAGGTAATGGACATTTCTACGTTCCGTGCAACCTGGGCTTCACTCTAGGGCGTTGCTCCACCGGATCGAAGTGCTAGGGCCTTAGAAGTCAACGCCAGAAGCATAAAATACTATAAAAATACAACAACCCTTCCATCGTAAAACAGGTGTAATTGCCAACAGTGAGAACGTAATGGTCATTTCTACGTTCCGGGCAACCTAGGCTTCACTCTAGGGCGTTGATCCACCAGATCGAATAGTTAGGGACTTCGACGTCAGCGCCAGAACCATAAAATACAATAAGAATACAACAGTCCTTCCATCGTATAACAGGAATAATTGCAACCTGTGTGAAAGCAATGGTCATTTCTACATTCCTTGCAACCTAGGCTTCACTCTAGGGCATTGTTCCACCAGATCGAATAGTTACGGCATTAGAAGTCAACGCCAGAAGCATAAAATACAATATAAATGCAACAGTTTTTCCATCGTATAAAACGAATAGTTGCAACCAGTATGAACGTTATGGTCATTTCTACGTTTCGGGCAACCTAGGCTTCACTCTAGGGCGTGGCTCCGCCAGATCGAATAGTTAGGGCCTGAGAAGTCAGCACCAGAAGCATAAAATGCAATATAAATACAACATCTTTTCCAACGTATAACAGGAATAATTGCAACCAGTGTGAAAGTAATGGGCATTTCGACGTTCCGGGCAACCTAGACTTCACTCTAGGGCGTAGCTCCACCAAATCGTATAGCAAGGGCCTTAGAAGTCAACGCCCAAAGCATAAAATACAATAAAAGTACAACAGCTTTTCCATCGTATAAAAAAATAATTGCAACCAGTGTGAATGTAATGGTCATTTCTACGTTTCGGGACACATACGCTTCACCCTTGGTCGCTGCCCCCGAAATCGAATAGCTAGGATCTTAGAAGTCAATGCCAGAAGCATAAAATACAATAAAAATACAGCAGTTTTCCCATCGTATAGCATGAATAATTGCAACCAGTGTGAAAGTAATGATCATTTCGACGTTTCGGGCAACCTAGGCTTCACTCTAGAGCGTTCCTCCGCCAGATCGAGTAGTTAGGGCCTAAGAAGTCAACGCCAGAAGCATAAAATACAATAAAATTACAACAGTTTTTCCATCGCATAACAGGAATAATTGCAACCAGTGTGACAGGAATTGTCATTTCCACTCTACGGGCAACCTCGGCTTCACTCTAGGACGTTGCTGCACCACATCTGAACAGCTACGGCCTTAGAAGTCAACGCCAGAAGCAGAAAATACAATATAAATACAACAGTTCTTCCATCGTATAAAATGAGTAATTGCAACCAGTGTGAAAGTAATAGGCATTTCTACGTTACGTGCAACCTAGGCTTCACTCTAGGGCGTTGCTCCACCAGGTCGAATAGTTAGTGCTTTAGAAAACAACTCCAGACGCATAAAACACAATAAAAATACAACAGTTTTTCCATCGTATAACAGGAGTAATTGCAACCAGAGTGAAGGTGATGGTCATTTCTAGGATCTGGGCGACGTACGCTTCACAAGCGAGCGTTGGTCCACAAGAGCGAATAGTTAGGGCCTAAGAAGTCAACGCCAGAAGCATAAAATTCAAAATAAATACAACAGCTTTTCCATCCTATAAAACGAATAATTGCAACCAGTGTGAAAGTTATGGTCATTTCTACATTCCGGGCAACCTAGGCTTCACTCTAGGGCGTTGGACCACCAGATCGAATAGCTAGGGCCTAAGATGTCAACGCCAGAAGAATAAAACACACAATAAATACAACAGCTTTTCCATCGTATAGAACGAATAATTGCAACCAGTGTGAAAGTTATGGTCATTTCTACATGCCAGGCAACCTAGGCTTCACTCTAGGGCGTTCATCCACCAGATCGAATAGTTAGGGCCTAAGACGTCAACGCCAGAAGCATAAAATACAAAATAAATACAACAGTTTTTCCACCGTATAAAACGGATAATTGAAACTGGTTTTAAAGTTACGGTCATTTCTACGTTCCGGGCAACCTAGGCTTCACTCTAGGGCGTTGCTCCACCAGATCGAATAGCTAGGGACTTGGAGGTCAACGCCAAGAGCATAATATACAATAAAAATACAACAGTCTTTCCATCGTATAACAGTAATAATTGCTACCAGTGTGAAAGTAATGGGCACTTCGACGTTCCGTGCAACCTAGGCTTCACTCTAGGGCATTGCACCACCAGGTCGAATAGTTAGGGCCTTAGAATGCAACTCCAGACGCATAAAATACAATAAAAACACAACACTTTTTCCATCGTAAAAGAAGAATAATTGTAACCAGTGTGAAAGTAATGGTCATTTCTACGTTTCGGGCAACATACGCTTCACTCTTGAACGTTGCCCCACGTGATCGAATAGCTAGGACCTTAGAAGTCAACGCCAGAAACATAAAATACTATAAAAGTGCAACTGATTTTCCATCGTATAACAGAAATGACTGCAACCAGTGTGAAAGTACTGGTCATTTCCTCGTTTCGGGCAACCTAGACTTCACTCTAGGGCGTTTCCCCACCAAATCGAATAGCTAGGGCCTTAGAAGTCAACGCCCAAAGCATAAAATACAATAAAAGTACAACAGTTTTTCCATCGTATAAAAAGAATAATTGCAACCAGTGTGAACGTAATGGTCATTTCTACGTTTGGGGCAACCTAGGCTTCACTCTAGGGCGTTGCTCCACCAGATCGAATAGTTAGGGCCTAAGAAGTCAACGCCAGAAGCATAAAGTACAATAAATATGCAACAGTTTATCCATCGTATAGCATGAATAATTGCAACCAGTGTGACAGTAATGATCATTTCTACGTTTCGGGCAACATAGGCTTCACTCTTGGACGCTGCCCCCGAGATCGAATAGCTAGGTTCTTAGAAGTCAATGCCAGAAGGATAAAAGACAATAAAAATACAGCAGTTTTTCCATCGTATAGCATGAATAATTGCAAGCAGTGTGAAAGTAATGGCCATTTCGACGTTTCAGGCAACCTAGGCTTCACTCTAGGGCGTTCCCCAGCCAGATCGAATAGCTACGACCTTAGAAGTCAACGCCTGAAGAATAAAATACAATATAAATACAACAGCTTTTCCGTCGTATAAAACGAATAATTGCAACCAGTGTGAAAATTATGGTCATTTCTACGTTCCGGGCAACATAGGATTCACTCTAGGGCGTTGCTCCACCAGAGCGAATAGTTAGGGCCTAAGAAGTCAACGCCAGAAGCATAAAAAACAATATAAATACAACACCTTACCCATCGTATAAAACGAATAATTGGAATCAGAATGAAAGTTATGTCATTTCTACGTTTCGGGCATCCTACACTTAACTCTGAGGCATTGCTCCACCAGATCGTATACACAGAGCCTTAGAAGTCATATCCAGGAGCGTAAAGTACAATATAAATCCAACAGTTTGTCCATCGTATAACAGGAATAATTGCAACCAGTGTTAAAGTTATGGTCATTTCTACGTTCCGGACAACCTAGGCTTCATTCTAGGGCGTTGCTCCACTAGATCGAATAGTTAGGGCCTTAGAAGTCAACGCCAGAAGCATAAAATACGATATAGATACACCAGTTTTTCCATCGTATAAAACGAATAGTTGCAAACAGTGTGAAAGGAATGGCCATTTCTACGTACCGGGCAAACTAGGCTTTACTCTAGGGAGTTGCTCCACCAGATCGAATAGTTAGGGACTTAGAATTCAACGCCAGAAGCATAAAATACAATAACAATGCAACAGTTTTTCCATCGTATAGCAGGAATAACTGCAACCAGTGTGAAAGTACTGGTCATTTCTACGTTTCGGGCAACCTAGATTTCACGCTAGGGCGTTGCTCCACCAAATCGAATAACTAGGGCCTTAGAAGCCAACGCCAGAAGCATAAAATACAATAAAAATGCAACAGTTTTTCCATCCTATAACAGGAATAACTACAACCAGTGTGAAAGTACTGGTCATTTCTACGCTCCGGGTAACCTCGGCTTCACTCTAGGGCGTTGCTCCACCAGAGCGAATAGTTAGGGCCTGAGAAGTCTACGCCAGAAGCATAAAATACAATATAAATACAACACCTTTTCCATCGTATAACAGGAATAATTGCAACCAGTGTTAAGGTTATGGTCATTTCTACGTCCAGGGCAGGCTAGGCATGATTCTAGGGCGTTGTTCCACTAGATCGAATTATTAGGGCCTTAGAAGTCAACGCCAGAAGCATAAAATGCGATATAGATACAACAGTTTTACCATCGTATAAAACGAATAATTGCAACCAGTGTGAAAGTAATGGCCATTTCCACGTTTCGGGCACACTAGGCTTCGCCCTAGGGCGTTGCTCCACCAGATCGAATAGCTAGGGACTTGAAGGTCAACGCCAAGGGCATAAAATACAATGAAAATACAACAGTCTTTCCATCGTATAACAGGAATAATTGCAACCAGTGATAAAGTAATGGGCATTTCGACGTTCCGTGCAACCTAGGCTTCACTCTAGGGCATTGCACCTCCAGGTCGAATAGTTAGCGCCTTAGAAGTCAGCGCCCGAAACATAAAATACAATAAAGATGCAACAGTTTTTCCGTCGTATAACAGGAATAATTGCAACCAGTGTGAAAGTAATGGTAATTACTATGTTCCGGGTAGCCTAGGATTCACTCTAGGGCGTTGCTCCATGAGATCGCATAGCTAGGACCTTAGAAGTCATCGCCTGAAACATAAAATACAATAAAAGTACAACGGTTTCCGCATCGTATAGCATGAATACTTGCAACCAGTGTGAAATTAATGGTCACTTCTACGTTTCGGGCAACCTAGGCTTCACTCTAGGGCGTTGCTCCACCAGATCGAATAGCTAGGGACTTGGAGGTCAACGCCAAGAGCATAATATACAATAAAAATACAACAGTCTTTCCATCGTATAACAGTAATAATTGCTACCAGTGTGAAAGTAATGGGCACTTCCACGTTCCGTGCAACCTAGGCTTCACTCTAGGGCATTGCACCACCAGGTCGAATAGTTAGGGCCTTAGAATGCAACCCCAGACGCATAAAATACAATAAAAACACAACACTTTTTCCATCGTAAAAGAAGAATAATTGTAACCAGTGTGAAAGTAATGGTCATTTCTACGTTTCGGGCAACATACGCTTCACTCTTGAACGTTGCCCCACGTGATCGAATAGCTAGGACCTTAGAAGTCAACGCCAGAAACATAAAATACTATAAAAGTGCAACTGATTTTCCATCGTATAACAGAAATGACTGCAACCAGTGTGAAAGTACTGGTCATTTCTACGTTCCGGACAACCTAGGCTTAGAGCCTTAGAAAACAACTCCAGACGCATAAAATACAATAAAAATACAACAGTCTTTCCCTCGTATAAAAAGAATAATTGCAAACAGTGTGAAAGTAATGGACATTTCTACGTGTCGGGCAACATACGCTTCACTCTTGGACGTTGACCCACGAGATCGAATAGCTAGGGCCTAAGATGTCAACGCCAGAACCATAAAATACAATAAGAATACAACAGTCCTTCCATCGTATAACAGGAATAATTGCAACCAGTGTGAAGGTAATGGACATTTCTACGTTCCGTGCAACCTGGGCTTCACTCTAGAGCGTTGCTCCACCGGATCGAATTGCTAGGGCCTTAGAAGTCAACGCCAGAAGCATAAAATACTATAAAAATACAACAACCCTTCCATCGTAAAACAGGTGTAATTGCCAACAGTGAGAACGTAATGGTCATTTCTACGTTCCGGGCAACCTAGGCTTCACTCTAGGGCGTTGATCCACCAGATCGAATAGTTAGGGACTTCGACGTCAGCGCCAGAACCATAAAATACAATAAGAATACAACAGTCCTTCCATCGTATAACAGGAATAATTGCAACCTGTGTGAAAGCAATGGTCATTTCTACATTCCTTGCAACCTAGGCTTCACTCTAGGGCATTGTTCCACCAGATCGAATAGTTACGGCATTAGAAGTCAACGCCAGAAGCATAAAATACAATATAAATGCAACAGTTTTTCCATCGTATAAAACGAATAGTTGCAACCAGTATGAACGTTATGGTCATTTCTACGTTTCGGGCAACCTAGGCTTCACTCTAGGGCGTGGCTCCGCCAGATCGAATAGTTAGGGCCTGAGAAGTCAGCACCAGAAGCATAAAATGCAATATAAATACAACATCTTTTCCAACGTATAACAGGAATAATTGCAACCAGTGTGAAAGTAATGGGCATTTCGACGTTCCGGGCAACCTAGACTTCACTCTAGGGCGTAGCTCCACCAAATCGTATAGCAAGGGCCTTAGAAGTCAACGCCCAAAGCATAAAATACAATAAAAGTACAACAGCTTTTCCATCGTATAAAAAAATAATTGCAACCAGTGTGAATGTAATGGTCATTTCTACGTTTCGGGACACATACGCTTCACCCTTGGTCGCTGCCCCCGAAATCGAATAGCTAGGATCTTAGAAGTCAATGCCAGAAGCATAAAATACAATAAAAATACAGCAGTTTTCCCATCGTATAGCATGAATAATTGCAACCAGTGTGAAAGTAATGATCATTTCGACGTTTCGGGCAACCTAGGCTTCACTCTAGAGCGTTCCTCCGCCAGATCGAGTAGTTAGGGCCTAAGAAGTCAACGCCAGAAGCATAAAATACAATAAAATTACAACAGTTTTTCCATCGCATAACAGGAATAATTGCAACCAGTGTGACAGGAATTGTCATTTCCACTCTACGGGCAACCTCGGCTTCACTCTAGGACGTTGCTGCACCACATCTGAACAGCTACGGCCTTAGAAGTCAACGCCAGAAGCAGAAAATACAATATAAATACAACAGTTCTTCCATCGTATAAAATGAGTAATTGCAACCAGTGTGAAAGTAATAGGCATTTCTACGTTACGTGCAACCTAGGCTTCACTCTAGGGCGTTGCTCCACCAGGTCGAATAGTTAGTGCTTTAGAAAACAACTCCAGACGCATAAAACACAATAAAAATACAACAGTTTTTCCATCGTATAACAGGAGTAATTGCAACCAGAGTGAAGGTGATGGTCATTTCTAGGATCTGGGCGACGTAGGCTTCACAAGCGAGCGTTGGTCCACAAGAGCGAATAGTTAGGGCCTAAGAAGTCAACGCCAGAAGCATAAAATTCAAAATAAATACAACAGCTTTTCCATCCTATAAAACGAATAATTGCAACCAGTGTGAAAGTTATGGTCATTTCTACATTCCGGGCAACCTAGGCTTCACTCTAGGGCGTTGGACCACCAGATCGAATAGCTAGGGCCTAAGATGTCAACGCCAGAAGAATAAAACACACAATAAATACAACAGCTTTTCCATCGTATAGAACGAATAATTGCAACCAGTGTGAAAGTTATGGTCATTTCTACATGCCAGGCAACCTAGGCTTCACTCTAGGGCGTTCATCCACCAGATCGAATAGTTAGGGCCTAAGACGTCAACGCCAGAAGCATAAAATACAAAATAAATACAACAGTTTTTCCACCGTATAAAACGGATAATTGAAACTGGTTTTAAAGTTACGGTCATTTCTACGTTCCGGGCAACCTAGGCTTCACTCTAGGGCGTTGCTCCACCAGATCGAATAGCTAGGGACTTGGAGGTCAACGCCAAGAGCATAATATACAATAAAAATACAACAGTCTTTCCATCGTATAACAGTAATAATTGCTACCAGTGTGAAAGTAATGGGCACTTCGACGTTCCGTGCAACCTAGGCTTCACTCTAGGGCATTGCACCACCAGGTCGAATAGTTAGGGCCTTAGAATGCAACTCCAGACGCATAAAATACAATAAAAACACAACACTTTTTCCATCGTAAAAGAAGAATAATTGTAACCAGTGTGAAAGTAATGGTCATTTCTACGTTTCGGGCAACATACGCTTCACTCTTGAACGTTGCCCCACGTGATCGAATAGCTAGGACCTTAGAAGTCAACGCCAGAAACATAAAATACTATAAAAGTGCAACTGATTTTCCATCGTATAACAGAAATGACTGCAACCAGTGTGAAAGTACTGGTCATTTCCTCGTTTCGGGCAACCTAGACTTCACTCTAGGGCGTTTCCCCACCAAATCGAATAGCTAGGGCCTTAGAAGTCAACGCCCAAAGCATAAAATACAATAAAAGTACAACAGTTTTTCCATCGTATAAAAAGAATAATTGCAACCAGTGTGAACGTAATGGTCATTTCTACGTTTGGGGCAACCTAGGCTTCACTCTAGGGCGTTGCTCCACCAGATCGAATAGTTAGGGCCTAAGAAGTCAACGCCAGAAGCATAAAGTACAATAAATATGCAACAGTTTATCCATCGTATAGCATGAATAATTGCAACCAGTGTGACAGTAATGATCATTTCTACGTTTCGGGCAACATAGGCTTCACTCTTGGACGCTGCCCCCGAGATCGAATAGCTAGGTTCTTAGAAGTCAATGCCAGAAGGATAAAAGACAATAAAAATACAGCAGTTTTTCCATCGTATAGCATGAATAATTGCAAGCAGTGTGAAAGTAATGGCCATTTCGACGTTTCAGGCAACCTAGGCTTCACTCTAGGGCGTTCCCCAGCCAGATCGAATAGCTACGACCTTAGAAGTCAACGCCTGAAGAATAAAATACAATATAAATACAACAGCTTTTCCGTCGTATAAAACGAATAATTGCAACCAGTGTGAAAATTATGGTCATTTCTACGTTCCGGGCAACATAGGATTCACTCTAGGGCGTTGCTCCACCAGAGCGAATAGTTAGGGCCTAAGAAGTCAACGCCAGAAGCATAAAAAACAATATAAATACAACACCTTACCCATCGTATAAAACGAATAATTGGAATCAGAATGAAAGTTATGTCATTTCTACGTTTCGGGCATCCTACACTTAACTCTGAGGCATTGCTCCACCAGATCGTATACACAGGGCCTTAGAAGTCAAATCCAGGAGCGTAAAGTACAATATAAATCCAACAGTTTGTCCATCGTATAACAGGAATAATTGCAACCAGTGTTAAATTTATGGTCATTTCTACGTTCCGGACAACCTAGGCTTCATTCTAGGGCGTTGCTCCACTAGATCGAATAGTTAGGGCCTTAGAAGTCAACGTCAGAAGCATAAAATACGATATAGATACACCAGCTTTTCCATCGTATAAAACGAATATTTGCAAACAGTGTGAAAGGAATGGCCATTTCTACGTACCGGGCAAACTAGGCTTTACTCTAGGGCGTCGCTCCACCAGATCGATTAGTTAGGGACTTAGAAGTCAACGCCTGAAGCATAAAATATTCTAAAAATACAACAGTCCTTCAATCGTATAACAGGAATAATTGCAACCAGTGTGAAAGTAATGGTCATTTCTACGTTCCGGACAACCTAGGCTTAGAGCCTTAGAAAACAACTCCAGACGCATAAAATACAATAAAAATACAACAGTCTTTCCCTCGTATAAAAAGAATAATTACAAACAGTGTGAAAGTAATGGACATTTCTACGTGTCGGGCAACATACGCTTCACTCTTGGACGTTGACCCACGAGATCGAATAGCTAGGGCCTAAGATGTCAACGCCAGAACCATAAAATACAATAAGAATACAACAGTCCTTCCATCGTATAACAGGAATAATTGCAACCAGTGTGAAGGTAATGGACATTTCTACGTTCCGTGCAACGTGGGCTTCACTCTAGGGCGTTGCTCCACCGGATCGAATTGCTAGGGCCTTAGAAGTCAACGCCAGAAGCATAAAATACTATAAAAATACAACAACCCTTCCATCGTAAAACAGGTGTAATTGCCAACAGTGAGAACGTAATGGTCATTTCTACGTTCCGGGCAACCTAGGCTTCACTCTAGGGCGTTGATCCACCAGATCGAATAGTTAGGGACTTCGACGTCAGCGCCAGAAGCATAAAATATAATAAAAATACAACAGTTGCTCCACCGTATAACAGGAATAATTGCAACCAGTGTGAAAGTAATGGGCATTTTTACGTTCCGGGCAACCTAGGCTTCGCTCTAGAGTGTTGCTCCACCAGATCGAATAGGTAGGGACTTAGAGGTCAGCGCCAGAAGCATAAAATATAATAAAGATACAACAGTTGTTCCATCCTGTAACAGGAATAATTGCAACCAGTGTGAAAGTAATGGGCATTTCGACGTTCCGGGCAACCTAGACTTCACTCTAGGGCGTAGCTCCACCAAATCGTATAGCAAGGGCCTTAGAAGTCAACGCCCAAAGCATAAAATACAATAAAAGTACAACAGCTTTTCCATCGTATAAAAAAATAATTGCAACCAGTGTGAATGTAATGGTCATTTCTACGTTTCGGGACACATACGCTTCACCCTTGGTCGCTGCCCCCGAAATCGAATAGCTAGGATCTTAGAAGTCAATGCCAGAAGCATAAAATACAATAAAAATACAGCAGTTTTCCCATCGTATAGCATGAATAATTGCAACCAGTGTGAAAGTAATGATCATTTCGACGTTTCGGGCAACCTAGGCTTCACTCTAGAGCGTTCCTCCGCCAGATCGAGTAGTTAGGGCCTAAGAAGTCAACGCCAGAAGCATAAAATACAATAAAATTACAACAGTTTTTCCATCGCATAACAGGAATAATTGCAACCAGTGTGACAGGAATTGTCATTTCCACTCTACGGGCAACCTCGGCTTCACTCTAGGACGTTGCTGCACCACATCTGAACAGCTACGGCCTTAGAAGTCAACGCCAGAAGCAGAAAATACAATATAAATACAACAGTTCTTCCATCGTATAAAATGAGTAATTGCAACCAATGTGAAAGTAATAGGCATTTCTACGTTACGTGCAACCTAGGCTTCACTCTAGGGCGTTGCTCCACCAGGTCGAATAGTTAGTGCTTTAGAAAACAACTCCAGACGCATAAAACACAATAAAAATACAACAGTTTTTCCATCGTATAACAGGAGTAATTGCAACCAGAGTGAAGGTGATGGTCATTTCTAGGATCTGGGCGACGTAGGCTTCACTCTGGAGCGTTGGTCCACAAGAGCGAATAGTTAGGGCCTAAGAAGTCAACGCCAGAAGCATAAAATTCAAAATAAATACAACAGCTTTTCCATCCTATAAAACGAATAATTGCAACCAGTGTGAAAGTTATGGTCATTTCTACATTCCGGGCAACCTAGGCTTCACTCTAGGGCGTTGGACCACCAGATCGAATAGCTAGGGCCTAAGATGTCAACGCCAGAAGAATAAAACACACAATAAATACAACAGCTTTTCCATCGTATAGAACGAATAATTGCAACCAGTGTGAAAGTTATGGTCATTTCTACATGCCAGGCAACCTAGGCTTCACTCTAGGGCGTTCATCCACCAGATCGAATAGTTAGGGCCTAAGACCTCAACGCCAGAAGCATAAAATAAAAAATAAATACAACAGTTTTTCCACCGTATAAAACGGATAATTGAAACTGGTTTTAAAGTTACGGTCATTTCTACGTTCCGGGCAACCTAGGCTTCACTCTAGGGCGTTGCTCCACCAGATCGAATAGCTACGGACTTGGAGGTCAACGCCAAGAGCATAATATACAATAAAAATACAACAGTCTTTCCATCGTATAACAGTAATAATTGCTACCAGTGTGAAAGTAATGGGCACTTCGACGTTCCGTGCAACCTAGGCTTCACTCTAGGGCATTGCACCACCAGGTCGAATAGTTAGGGCCTTAGAATGAAACTCCAGACGCATAAAATACAATAAAAACACAACACTTTTTCCATCGTAAAAGAAGAATAATTGTAACCAGTGTGAAAGTAATGGTCATTTCTACGTTTCGGGCAACATACGCTTCACTCTTGAACGTTGCCCCACGTGATCGAATAGCTAGGACCTTAGAAGTCAACGCCAGAAACATAAAATACTATAAAAGTGCAACTGATTTTCCATCGTATAACAGAAATGACTGCAACCAGTGTGAAAGTACTGGTCATTTCCTCGTTTCGGGCAACCTAGACTTCACTCTAGGGCGTTTCCCCACCAAATCGAATAGCTAGGGCCTTAGAAGTCAACGCCCAAAGCATAAAATACAATAAAAGTACAACAGTTTTTCCATCGTATAAAAAGAATAATTGCAACCAGTGTGAACGTAATGGTCATTTCTACGTTTGGGGCAACCTAGGCTTCACTCTAGGGCGTTGCTCCACCAGATCGAATAGTTAGGGCCTAAGAAGTCAACGCCAGAAGCATAAAGTACAATAAATATGCAACAGTTTATCCATCGTATAGCATGAATAATTGCAACCAGTGTGACAGTAATGATCATTTCTACGTTTCGGGCAACATAGGCTTCACTCTTGGACGCTGCCCCCGAGATCGAATAGCTAGGTTCTTAGAAGTCAATGCCAGAAGGATAAAAGACAATAAAAATACAGCAGTTTTTACATCGTATAGCATGAATAATTGCAAGCAGTGTTAAAGTAATGGCCATTTCGACGTTTCAGGCAACCTAGGCTTCACTCTAGGGCGTTCCCCAGCCAGATCGAATAGCTACGACCTTAGAAGTCAACGCCTGAAGAATAAAATACAATATAAATACAACAGCTTTTCCGTCGTATAAAACGAATAATTGCAACCAGTGTGAAAATTATGGTCATTTCTACGTTCCGGGCAACATAGGATTCACTCTAGGGCGTTGCTCCACCAGAGCGAATAGTTAGGGCCTAAGAAGTCAACGCCAGAAGCATAAAAAACAATATAAATACAACACCTTACCCATCGTATAAAACGAATAATTGGAATCAGAATGAAAGTTATGTCATTTCTACGTTTCGGGCATCCTACACTTAACTCTGAGGCATTGCTCCACCAGATCGTATACACAGGGCCTTAGAAGTCAAATCCAGGAGCGTAAAGTACAATATAAATCCAACAGTTTGTCCATCGTATAACAGGAATAATTGCAACCAGTGTTAAATTTATGGTCATTTCTACGTTCCGGACAACCTAGGCTTCATTCTAGGGCGTTGCTCCACTAGATCGAATAGTTAGGGCCTTAGAAGTCAACGTCAGAAGCATAAAATACGATATAGATACACCAGCTTTTCCATCGTATAAAACGAATATTTGCAAACAGTGTGAAAGGAATGGCCATTTCTACGTACCGGGCAAACTAGGCTTTACTCTAGGGCGTCGCTCCACCAGATCGATTAGTTAGGGACTTAGAAGTCAACGCCTGAAGCATAAAATATTCTAAAAATACAACAGTCCTTCAATCGTATAACAGGAATAATTGCAACCAGTGTGAAAGTAATGGTCATTTCTACGTTCCGGACAACCTAGGCTTAGAGCCTTAGAAAACAACTCCAGACGCATAAAATACAATAAAAATACAACAGTCTTTCCCTCGTATAAAAAGAATAATTGCAAACAGTGTGAAAGTAATGGACATTTCTACGTGTCGGGCAACATACGCTTCACTCTTGGACGTTGACCCACGAGATCGAATAGCTAGGGCCTAAGATGTCAACGCCAGAACCATAAAATACAATAAGAATACAACAGTCCTTCCATCGTATAACAGGAATAATTGCAACCAGTGTGAAGGTAATGGACATTTCTACGTTCCGTGCAACGTGGGCTTCACTCTAGGGCGTTGCTCCACCGGATCGAATTGCTAGGGCCTTAGAAGTCAACGCCAGAAGCATAAAATACTATAAAAATACAACAACCCTTCCATCGTAAAACAGGTGTAATTGCCAACAGTGAGAACGTAATGGTCATTTCTACGTTCCGGGCAACCTAGGCTTCACTCTAGGGCGTTGATCCACCAGATCGAATAGTTAGGGACTTCGACGTCAGCGCCAGAAGCATAAAATATAATAAAAATACAACAGTTGCTCCACCGTATAACAGGAATAATTGCAACCAGTGTGAAAGTAATGGGCATTTTTACGTTCCGGGCAACCTAGGCTTCGCTCTAGAGTGTGGCTCCACCAGATCGAATAGGTAGGGACTTAGAGGTCAGCGCCAGAAGCATAAAATATAATAAAGATACAACAGTTGTTCCATCCTGTAACAGGAATAATTGCAACCTGTGTGAAAGCAATGGTCATTTCTACATTCCTTGCAACCTAGGCTTCACTCTAGGGCATTGTTCCACCAGATCGAATAGTTACGGCATTAGAAGTCAACGCCAGAAGCATAAAATACAATGTAAATGCAACAGTTTTTCCATCGTATAAAACGAATAGTTGCAACCAGTATGAACGTTATGGTCATTTCTACGTTTCGGGCAACCTAGGCTTCACTCTAGGGCGTGGCTCCGCCAGATCGAATAGTTAGGGCCTGAGAAGTCAGCACCAGAAGCATAAAATGCAATATAAATACAACATCTTTTCCAACGTATAACAGGAATAATTGCAACCAGTGTGAAAGTAATGGGCATTTCGACGTTCCGGGCAACCTAGACTTCACTCTAGGGCGTAGCTCCACCAAATCGTATAGCAAGGGCCTTAGAAGTCAACGCCCAAAGCATAAAATACAATAAAAGTACAACAGCTTTTCCATCGTATAAAAAAATAATTGCAACCAGTGTGAATGTAATGGTCATTTCTACGTTTCGGGACACATACGCTTCACGCTTGGTCGCTGCCCCCGAAATCGAATAGCTAGGATCTTAGAAGTCAATGCCAGAAGCATAAAATACAATAAAAATACAGCAGTTTTCCCATCGTATAGCATGAATAATTGCAACCAGTGTGAAAGTAATGATCATTTCGACGTTTCGGGCAACCTAGGCTTCACTCTAGAGCGTTCCTCCGCCAGATCGAGTAGTTAGGGCCTAAGAAGTCAACGCCAGAAGCATAAAATACAATAAAATTACAACAGTTTTTCCATCGCATAACAGGAATAATTGCAACCAGTGTGACAGGAATTGTCATTTCCACTCTACGGGCAACCTCGGCTTCACTCTAGGACGTTGCTGCACCACATCTGAACAGCTACGGCCTTAGAAGTCAACGCCAGAAGCAGAAAATACAATATAAATACAACAGTTCTTCCATCGTATAAAATGAGTAATTGCAACCAGTGTGAAAGTAATAGGCATTTCTACGTTACGTGCAACCTAGGCTTCACTCTAGGGCGTTGCTCCACCAGGTCGAATAGTTAGTGCTTTAGAAAACAACTCCAGACGCATAAAACACAATAAAAATACAACAGTTTTTCCATCGTATAACAGGAGTAATTGCAACCAGAGTGAAGGTGATGGTCATTTCTAGGATCTGGGCGACGTAGGCTTCACTCTGGGGCGTTGGTCCACCAGATCGAATAGTTACGGCATTAGAAGTCAACGCCAGAAGCATAAAATACAATATAAATGCAACAGTTTTTCCATCGTATAAAACGAATAGTTGCAACCAGTATGAACGTTATGGTCATTTCTACGTTTCGGGCAACCTAGGCTTCACTCTAGGGCGTTCCCCCGCCAGATCGAATAGTTAGGGCCTAAGAAGTTAACGCTAGAAGCATAAAATACAATAAAAGTACAACAGCTTTTCCATCGTATAAAAAAATAATTGCAACCAGTGTGAATGTAATGGTCATTTGTACGTTTCGGGGCACATACGCCTCACCCTTGGTCGCTGCCCCCGAAATCGAATAGCTAGGATCTTAGAAGTCAATGCCAGAAGCATAAAATACAATAAAAATACAGCAGTTTTTCCACCGTATAGCATGAATAATTGCAACCAGAATGAAAGTAATGGTCATTTCGACGTTTAGGGCAACCTAGGCTTCACTCTAGAGCGTTCCCCCGCCAGATCGAATAGTTAGGGCCTAAGAAGTCAACGCCAGAAGCATAAAATACAATAAAAATACAACAGTTTTACCATCGTAAAAAAAGAATAATTGCAACCAGTGTGAATGTAATGGTCATTTCTACGTTTCGGGGCACATACGCCTCACCCTTGGTCGCTGCCCCCGAAATCGAATAGCTAGGATCTTAGAAGTCAATGCCAGAAGCATAAAATACAATAAAAATACAGCAGCTTTTCCATCGTATAGCATGAATTATTGCAACCAGTGTGAAATTACTGGTCATTTCTACGTTTCGGGCAACCTAGACTTCACTCTAGGGCGTTGCTCCACCAAGTTGAATAGCTAGGGCCTTAGAAGTCAACGCTCAAAACATAAAATACAATAACAGTGCAACAGTTTTTCCTAGTATAAAAAGAATAATTGCAACCAGTGTGAATGTAATGGTCATTTCTACGTTTCGGGCAACATACGCTTCACTCTTGGACGTTGCCCCCGAGATCGAATAGTTAGGGCCTAAGAAGTCAACGCCAGAAGCATAAAGTACAATAAAAATGCAACAGTTTTTCCATCGTATAGCATGAATAATTGCAACCAGTGTGACAGTAATGATCATTTCACCGTTTCGGCATCCTAGACTTAACTGTGAGGCATTGCTCCACCAGATCGAATACAAAGGGCCTTAGCAGTCAACGCCAGAAGAATAAAGTACAGAAAAATCCAACGGTTTGTCCATCGTATAACAGGAATATTGCAAACAGTGTGAAAGGAATGGTCACTTCTACGTTTCGGGCAACCTAGGCTTCAGTCTAGGGCGTTGCTCCGCCAGATCGAATAGTTAGGGCCTGAGAAGTCAGCACCAGAAGCATAAAATACAATATAAATACAACATCTATTCCAACGTATAACAGGAATAATTGCAACCAGTGTGAAAGTAATGGGCATTTCGACGTTCCGTGCAGCCTAGGCTTCACTCTAGGGCATTGCACCACCAGGTCGTATAGTTAGGGCCTTAGAAAGCAACTCCAGACGCATAAAATACAATAAAAATACAACAGTTTTTCCATCGTATAAAAAGAATAATTATAACCAGTGTGAAAGTAATGGTCATTTCTACGTTTCGGGCAACATACGCTTCACTGCTGAACGTTGCCCCACGAGATCGAATAGCTAGGACCTTAGAAGTCAACGCCAGAATCATAAAATACTATAAAAATGCAATAGTTTTTCCATTGCATAACAGGAATAACTGCAACCAGTGTGAAAGTACAGGTCATTTCTACGTTCCGGGCAACCTAGACTTCACTGTAGGGCGTTGTTCCACCAAATCGAATAGCAAGGGCCTTAGAAGTCAACGCCCAAAGCATAAGATACAATAAAAGTACAACAGCTTTTCCATCGTATAAAAAAATAATTGCAACCAGTGTGAATGTAACGGTCATTTCTACGTTTCGGGACACATACGCTTCACCCTTGGTCACTGCCCCCGAAATCGAATAGCTAGGATCTTAGAAGTCAATGCCAGAAGCATAAAATACAATAAAAATACAGCAGTTTTTCCATCGTATAGCATGAATAATTGCAACCAGTGCGAAAGTAATGGTCATTTCTACGTTTCGGGCAACCTAGGCTTCACTTTAGGCCGTTGCGCAGCCAGATCGAATAGTTAGGGCCTTGGAAGCCAACGCCAGAAGCATAAAATACCATTTAGATACAACAGTTTTTCCATCGTATAAAACGAATAATTGCAACCAGTGTGAAAGTTATGGTCATTTCTACGTTCTGGGCAACCTAGGCTTCACTCTAGGGCGTTGTTCCACCAGATCGAATAGTTAGGGCCTAAGAAGTCAACGCCAGAAGCATAAAATATAATATAAATACAACAGTTTTTCCATTGTATAAAACGAATAATTGCAACCAGTGTGAAAGTAATGGTCATTTCAACGTTCCGGGCAACCTAGGTTTCGCTCTAGGGCGATGCACCTCCACATCGAATACTTAGGGCCTTAGAAGTCAACGCTCGAAGCATAAAATACAAAATAAATAGAACAGTTTTTCCATTGTATAAATCGAATAATTGCGACCAGTGCGAAAGTTATGGTCATTTCTACATGCCAGGCAACATAGGCTTCACTCTAGGGCGTTCATCCACCAGATCGAATAGTTAGGGCCTAAGAAGTCAGCGCCAGAAGCATAAAATGCAATATAAATACAACAGTTTTTCCATCGTATAAAACGAATAATTGAAACCAGAATGAAAGTAATGATCATTTCTACGTTCCGGGCAACCTAGGCTCCAACCTAGGGCGTTGCTCCACCACATCGAATAGCTACGGCCTTAGAAGTCAACGCCAGAAGCATAAAATACAATAAAATACAACAGTTCTTCCCTCGTATAGAATGAATAATTGCAAACAGTGTGAAAGTAATGGTCATTTCTATGTTGCGGGCAACCTAGACTTGACTCTAGGGCGTTGCTCCACCAGATCGAATAGTTAGGTCCTAAGAAGTCAACGCCAGAGGCATAAAATACAATAAAAATGCAACAGTTTTTCCATCATATAGAATGAATAATTGCAATCAGTGTGAAAGTAATGATCATTTCGACGTTTCGGGCATCCTAGATTTAACTGTGAGGCATTGCTCCACCATATCGAATACGTAGGGCCTTGGAAGTCAACGCCAGAAGCATAAAGTACAACAAAATGCAACAGCTTGTCCATCGTATAACAGGAATAATTGCAACCAGAGTGAAAGTGATAGTCATTTCTACGTTTCGGGCTACCTAGGCTTCACTCTAGGGCGTTGCTCCTCCAGATCGAATAGTTAGGGCCTGAGAAGTCAGCGCCAGAAGCATAAAATACAATATAAATACAACAACCTATTCCATCGTATAACAGGAATAAATGCAACCAGTGTTATGGTTATGGTCATTTCTACGTTCCGGGCAACCTAGGCTTCATTCTAGGGTGTTGCGCCACTAGATCGAATAGTTAGGGCCTTAGAAGTCAACGCCAGAAGCATAAAATACCATATAGATTCAACAGTTTTTCCATCGTCTAAAACGAATAATTGCAACCAGTGTGAAAGTAAAGGCCATTTCTACGTTCCGGGAACCCTAGGCTGCGCCCTAGGCCGTTGCGCCAGCAGATCGAATAGGTAGGGACTTGGAGGTCAACGCCTGAAGCGTAAAATACGATATAAATACAACAGCTTTTCCGTCGTATAAAACGAATAATTGCAACCAGTGTGAAAGTTATGGTCATTTCTACGTTCCGGGCAAACTAGGCTTCAGCCTGGGTCGTTGCTCCACAAGATCGAATAGTTAGGGCCTTAGACGTCAACGACAGGAGCATAAAATACGAAATAAATACAACAGTTTTTCTATCGTATAGAACGAATAATTGCAACCAGTGTGAAAGTTATGGTCATTTCTACATGCCAGGCAACATAGGCTTCACTCTAGGGCGTTCATCCACCAGATCGAATAGTTAGGGCCTAAGAAGTCAGCGCCAGAAGCATAAAATGCAATATAAATACAACAGTTTTTCCATCGTATAAAACGAATAATTGAAACCAGTATGAAAGTAATGATCATTTCTACGTTCCGGGCAACCTAGGCTCCAACCTAGGGCGTTGCTCCACCACATCGAATAGCTACGGCCTTAGAAGTCAACGCCAGAAGCATAAAATACAATAAAATACAACAGTTCTTCCCTCGTATAGAATGAATAATTGCAAACAGTGTGAAAGTAATGGTCATTTCTATGTTGCGGGCAACCTAGACTTGACTCTAGGGCGTTGCTCCACCAGATCGAATAGTTAGGTCCTAAGAAGTCAACGCCAGAGGCATAAAATACAATAAAAATGCAACAGTTTTTCCATCGTGTCACAGGAATAATTGCAACCAGTGTGAAGGATGTGGTCATTTCTATGTTCCGGGCAAACCTAGGCTTCACTCTAGGGCGTTGCTCCACCAGATCGAATAGTTCGGGCCTAAGAAGTCAACGCCAGAGGCATAAAATACAATAAAAATACAACAGTTTCTCCATCGCGTAACAAGAATAATTGCAACCAGTGTGAACGATATGGTCATTTCTACCTTCCTGGCAACCTAGATTTCGCTCTAGGGCGTTGCTCCACCACATCGAATAGTTAGGGCCTTAGGAGTCAATGCCCGAAGCATAAAATACAATATAAATACAGCAGCTTTTGCATCGTGTAACAGTAGTAATTGCAACCAGTGTGAAGGTAATGGTCATTTCTACGTTCCGGGCAACCTAGGCTTCACTCTTGGGCGTTACTCCACCAGATCGAATAGATACGGCCTTAGAAGTCAACGCCAGAAGCATAAAATACAAAATAAATACAACAGTGTTTTCATCGTATAAAACGGATAATTGAAACTGGTTTGAAAGTTAGGGTCATTTCTACGTTCCGGGCAACCTAGGCTTCACTCAAGGGCGTTGCTCCTCCAGATCGAATAGCCAGGGCCTTAGAAGTCTATGCCCGGAGCATAAAATACAATAAAAATACAACAGTTTTTCCATCGTATAAAATGAATAATTGCAACCAGCGTGATGGTAATGGTCATTTCTACGTTCCGGGAAACCTAGGCTTCACTCTAGGGCGCTGCTCCACCACATCGAATAGCTACGACCTTAGAAGTCAACGACTGAAGCATAAAATACAATATAAAGACAACAGCTTTTCCATCGTATAAAACGAATAATTGGAACCAGTGTGAAAGTGATGGTCATTTCTACATTCCGGGCAACCCTGGCTTCACTCTAGGGCGTTGTTCCACCAGATCGAATAGTTAGGGCCGAAGAAGTCAACGCCAGAAGCATAAAATACAATAAAAATACAACACCTTTTCCATCGTATAACAGGAATAATTGCAACTAGTGTTAAGATTATGGTCATTTCTACGTTCCGGGCAACCTAGGCTTCATTCTAGGGTGTTGCGCCACTAGATCGAATAGTTAGGGCCTTAGAAGTCAACGCCAGAAGCATAAAATACCATATAGATTCAACAGTTTTTCCATCGTCTAAAACGAATAATTGCAGCCAGTGTGAAAGTAAAGGCCATTTCTACGTTCCGGGAACCCTAGGCTGCGCCCTAGGCCGTTGCGCCAGCAGATCGAATAGGTAGGGACTTGGAGGTCAACGCCTGAAGCATAAAATACGATATAAATACAACAGCTTTTCCGTCGTATAAAACGAATAATTGCAACCAGTGTGAAAGTTATGGTCATTTCTACGTTCCGGGCAAACTAGGCTTCAGCCTGGGTCATTGCTCCACAAGATCGAATAGTTAGGGCCTTAGACGTCAACGACAGGAGCATAAAATACGATATAGATAAAACAGTTTTTCCATCGTATAAAACGAATAATTGCAACCAGTGTGAAAGTAATGGCCATTTCTACGTTCCGGGCACCCTAGGTTTCGCGCTAGGGCGTTGCTCCACCAGATCGAATAGCTAGGACCTTAGAAGTCAACGCCAGAAACATAAAATACTATAATAATGCAACAGTTTTTCCATCGTATAACAGGAATAATTGCAACCAGTGTGAAAGTGATGGTCATTTCTACGTTTCGGGCAACCTAGGCTTCACTCTAGGTCGTTGCTCCGCCAGATCGAATAGTTAGGGCCTTAGAAGTCAACGCCAGAAGCATAAAATACAATATAAATACAACACCTTTTCCATCGTATAACAGGGATAATTGCAACCAGTGTTAAGGTTATGGTCATTTCGACGTTCCGTGCAACCTAGGCTTCACTCTAGGGCATTGCACCCCCAGGTCGAATAGTTAGCGCCTTAGAAGTCAGCGCCCGAAACATAAAATACAATAAAGATGCAACAGTTTTTCTATCGTATAACAGGAATAATTGCAACCAGTGTGAAACTAATGGTAATTGCTACGTTGCGGGTAACCTAGGATTCACTCTAGGGCGTTGCTCCACCAGAGCGAATAGTTAGGGCCTAAGAAGTCAACGCCAGAAGCATTAAATGCTATAAAAATACAACAGCCCTTCCATCGTATAACAGGAATAATTGCAACCAGTGTGAAAGTAATGGTCATTTCTACGTCATCGGGCAACATAGGCTTCACTGTTGGACGTTGCCCCACGAGATCGCATAGCTAGGACCTTAGAAGTCAACGCCCGGAGCATTAAATACAAAATAAATAGAACAGTTTTCCATTGCATAAAACGAATAATTGCAACCAGTGTGAAAGTTATGGTAATTTCTACGTTCCGGACAACCTAGGCTTCATTCTAGGGCGTTGCTCCACTAGATCGAATAGTTAGGGCCTGAGAAGTCAGCGCCAGAAGCATAAAATACAATATAAATACAACACCTTTTCCATCGTATAACAGGAATAATTGCAACCAGTGTTAAGGTTATGGTCATTTCTACGTCCAGTGCAGGCTAGGCATGATTCTAGGGCGTTGTTCCACTAGATCGAATTATTAGGGCCTTAGAAGTCAACGCCAGAAGCATAAAATACGATATAGATACAACAGTTTTACCATCGTATAAAACGAATAATTGCAACCAGTGTGAAAGTAATGGCCATTTCTACGTTTCGGGCACCCTAGGCATCGCCCTAGGGCGTTGCTCCACCAGATCGAATAGCTAGGGACTTGAAGGTCAACGCCAAGGGCATAAAATACAATAAAAATACAACAGTCTTTCAATCGTATAACAGGAATAATTGCAACCAGTGATAAAGTAATGGGCATTTCGACGTTCCGTGCAACCTAGGCTTCACTCTAGGGCATTGCACCTCCAGGTCGAATAGTTAGCGCCTTAGAAGTCAGCGCCCGAAACATAAAATACAATAAAGATGCAACAGTTTTTCCATCGTATAACAGGAATAATTGCAACCAGTGTGAAAGTAATGGTAATTACTATGTTCCGGGTAGCCTAGGATTCACTCTATGGCGTTGCTCCACCAGAGCGAATAGTTAGGGCCTAAGAAGTCAACGCCAGAAGCATTAAATACAATAAAAATACAGCAGTTTCTCCATCGTATAGCATGAATAATTACAACCAGTGTGAAAGTAATGGTCATTTCGACGTTTCGGGCAATCTAGGCTTCACTCTAGAGCGCTCCCCCGACAGATCGAATAGTTAGGGCCTAAGAGGTCAACGCCAGCAGCATAAAATACAATAAAAATACAACAGTTTTTCAATCGTATGGCATGAATAATTGCAAGCAGTGTGAAAGTAATGGTCATCTCGACGTTTCGGGCAACCTAGGGTTCACTCTAGAGCGTTCCCCCGCCAGATCGAATAGTTAGGGCCTAAGACGTTAACGATAGAAGCACAAAATACAATAAAAGTACAACAGCTTTTCCATCGTATAAAAAAATAATTGCAACCAGTGTGAATGTAATGGTCATTTCTACGTTTCGGGACACATACGCTTCACCCTTGGTCGCTGCCCCCGAAATCGAATAGCTAGGATCTTAGAAGTCAATGCCAGAAACATAAAATACAATAAAAATACAGCAGTTTTTCCACCGTATAGCATGAATAATTGCAACCAGAATGAAAGTAATGGTCATTTCGACGTTTCGGGCAAGCTAGGCTTCACTCTAGAGCGTTCCCCCGCCAGATCGAATAGTTAGGGCCTAAGAAGTCAACGCCAGAAGCATAAAATACAATAAAAATACAACAGTTTTACCATCGTAAAAAAAGAATAATTGGAGCCAGTGTGAAAGTAATGGTCATTTCTACGTTTCGGGCAACATACTCTTCACTCATGGACGTTGCCCAACGACATGGAATAGCTAGGACCTTAGAAGTCAACGCCAGAAGCATAAAATACAATAAAAATACAGCAGCTTTTCCATCGTATAGCATGAATAATTGCAACCAGTGTGAAATTACTGGTCATTTCTACGTTTCGGGCAACCTAGACTTCACCCTAGGGCGTTGCTCCACCAAATCGAATAGCTAGGGCCTTAGAAGTCAACGCTCAAAACATAAAATACAATAACAGTGCAACAGTTTTTCCATCGTATAGCATGAATAATTGCAACCAGTGTGACAGTAATGATCATTTCACCGTTTCGGCATCCTAGACTTAACTGTGAGGCATTGCTCCACCAGATCGAATACAAAGGGCCTTAGCAGTCAACGCCAGAAGCATAAAGTACAGAAAAATCCAACGGTTTGTCCATCGTATAACAGGAATATTGCAAAAAGTGTGAAAGTAATGGTCATTTCTACGTTTCGGGCAACCTAGGCTTCACTCTAGGGCGTTGCTCCACCACATCGAATAGCTACGACCTTAGAAGTCAACGACTGAAGCATAAAATGCAATATAAAGACAACAGCTTTTCCATCGTATAAAAAGAATATTTGCAACCAGTGAGAAAGTTATGGTCATTTCTACGTTCCGGGCAACCTAGGTTTCACACTAGGGCGTTGCTCCACTGGATCGAATAGTTAGGGCCTTGAAAGCCAAAACCAGAAGCATAAAATACAATATAAATACAACAGCTTTTCCATCGTATAACAGGAATAATTACAACCAGTGTGAAAGTAATGGTCATTTCTACGTATCGGGCAACCTAGGCTTCACTTTAGGCCGTTGCTCCGCCAGATCGAATAGTTAGGGCCTTGGAAGCCAACGCCAGAAGCATAAAATACAATATAAATACATCAGTTTTTCCACCGTATAACAGGAATAATTACAACCAGTGTGAAAGTAATGGTCATTTCGACGTTGCGGGAAACCTAGGCTTCACTCTAGAGCGTTCCCCCGCCAGATCCTATAGTTAGGGCGTAAGAAGTCAACGCAAGAAGCATAAAATACAATAAAAATACAACAGTTTTACCATCGTAATGAAACAATAATTGCAACCAGTGTGAAAGTAATGGTCATTTCGACGTTTCGGGCAACCTAGGCTTCACTCTAGGGCGTTCCCCCGCCAGATCGAATAGTTAGGGCCTAAGAAGTTAACGCTAGAAGCATGAAATACAAAATAAATACAACAGCTTTCCATTGTATAAAACGAATAATTGCAACCAGTGTGAAAGTTATGGTAATTTCTACTTTCCGGGCAACCTGCGCTTCACTCTACGGCGTTGCTCCAACAGATCGAATAGTTAGGGCCTAAGAAGTCACCGCCAGAAGCATAAAACACAATATAAATAAAACAGTTTTTCCATCGTATAAAACGAATAATTGCAATCAGTATAAAAGTTATGGTCATTTCTACGTTTCGGTCAGCCTAGACTTAACTCTGAGGCATTGCTCAACCAGATCGAATACATAGGGCCTTAGAAGTCAAATCCAGAAGCAAAAAGTACAATAAAAAACCAACAGTTTGTCCATCGTATAACAGGAATAATTGCAACCAGTGTTAAAATAATGGTCATTTCTACGTTTCGGGCAACCTAGGCTTCACTTTAGGCCGTTGCGCCGCCAGATCGAATAGTTAGGGCCCTGGAAGCCAACGCCAGAAGCATAAAATACAATATAAATACAACAGCTTTTCCATCGTATAACAGGAATAATTACAACCAGTCTGAAAGTAATGGTCATTTCTACGTTTCGGGCAACATACGCTTCACTCATGAACGTTGCCCCTCGAGATCGAATAGCTAGGACCTTAGAAGTCAACGCCAAAAACATAAAATACTATAAAAATGCAACAGTTTTTCCATCGTATAACAGGAATAACTGCAACCAGTGTGAAAGTACAGGACATTTCTACGTTTCGGGCAACCTAGACTTCACTCCAGTGCGTTGCTCCACCAAACCGAATAGCTAGGGCCTTAGAAGTCAACGCCAGAAGCATACAATACGATATAGGTACAACAGTTTTTGCATCGTATAAAACGAATAATTGCAACCAGTGTGAATGTAATGATCATTTCTACGTTTCTGGCAACACACGCTTCACTCTTGGAAGCTGCTCCCGAGATCGAATAGCTAGGATCTTAGAAGTCAATGCCAGACGCATAAAATACAATAAAAATACAGCAGTTTCTCCATCGTATAGCATGAATAATTACAACCAGTGTGAAAGTAATGGTCATTTCGACGTTTCGGGCAACCTAGGCTTCACTCTAGGGCGTTCCCCCGCCAGATCGAATAGTTATGGCCTAAGAAGTTAACGCTAGAAGCATAAAATACAAAATAAATAGAACAGCTTTCCATTGTATAAAACGAATAATTGCAACCAGTGTGAAAGTTATGGTAATTTCTACTTTCCGGGCAACCTGGGCTTCACTCTAGAGCGTTGCTCCACCAGATGGAATAGGTAGGGCCATAGAAGTCAACGCGCGAAGCCTAAAATACAGTAAAGATACAACAGTTTTTCCATCGTGTAACAGGAATAATTGCAGCCAGTGTGAAAGTCATGGTCACTTCTACGTTCCGGGCAACCAAGGCTTCACTCTAGGGCGTTGTTACACCAGATCGAAAAGTTAGGGCCTAAGAAGTCAACTCCAGAGGCATAAAACACAATATAAATACAACAGTCTATCCATCGTAAAAAACAAATAATAGTAACCGGTGTGAAAGAGATGGTCATTTCTACCTTCCGGGCAACCTAGCCTACACACTAGGGCGTTGGTCCACCAGATCGAATAGTTAGGGCCTTAGAAGTCTACACCCGGAGCATAAAGTACAATAAAAATACAACAGTTTTTCCATCGTATAAAATGAATAATTGCAACCAGTGTGATGGTAATGGTCATTTCTACATTTTGGTCAACCTGGGCTTCACTCTAGGGCGTTACTCAACCAGATCGAATAGTTAGGGCCTAAGAAGTCAACCCCAGAAGCATAAAACATAATATAAATACAACAGCTTTTCCATCGTATAGAACGAATAATTGCAACCAGTGTGAAAGTTATTGTCATTTCTACATGCCGGGCAATCTAGGCTTCACTCTAGGGCATTGTTCCACCAGATCGTATAGTTAGGGCCTAAGAAGTCAACGCCTGAAGCATAAAATACAATAAAAATCCAACAGTTTTTCCATCGTATAATAGAAATAATTGCAACCAGTGTGAAAGTGATAGTCATTTCTACGATCCGGGCAACGTCTGCCTCACTCTAGGGAGTTGTTCCACCAGATCGAATAGTTAGGGCATAGGAAGTCAAGGCCAGAAGCACCAAATACAAAATAAATACAACAGTTTTTCCATCGTGTAACAGGAATAATTGCAACCAGTGTGAAGGATATGGTCATTTCTATGTTCCGGGCAAACCTAGGCTTCACTCTAGGGCGTTGCTCCACCAGATCGAATAGTTAGGGCCTAAGAAGTCAACGCCAGAGGCATAAAATACAATAAAAATACAACAGTTTTTCCATCGTATAGAACGAATAATTGCAACCAGTGTGAAAGTTACGGTCATTTCTACATGCCAGGCAACCTAGGCTTCACTCTAGGGAGTTCATCCACCAGATCGAATAGTTAGGGCCTAAGAAGTCAACGCCAGAAGCATAAAATACAAAATAAATACAACAGTTTTTCCACCGTATAAAACGGATAATTGAAACTGGTTTGAAAGTTAGGGTCATTTCTACGTTCCGGGCAACCTAGGCTTCACTCAAGGGCGTTGCTCCTCCAGATCGAATAGCCAGGGCCTTAGAAGTCTATGCCCGGAGCATAAAATACGAAATAAATACAACAGCTTTTCTATCGTATAAAACGAATAATTGCAACCGGTGTGAATGTTATGGTCATTTCTACGTTCCGGGCAACCTAGGCTACACTCTATGGCGTTTCTCCACCAGACCGAATAGTTAGGGCCTAAGAAGTCAACTCCAGAGGCATAAAACACAATAAAAATAAAACAGTTTTTCCATCGTATAAGACGAATATTTGCAACCGGTGTGAAAGTTATGGTCGATTCTATGTTCCGGGCAAACCTAGGCTTCACTCTGGGGCGTTGCTCCACCAGATCGAATAGTTAGGGCCTAAGAAGTCAACGCCAGAGTCATAAAATACAATAAAAATACAACAGTTTTTCCATCGTGTAACAAGAATAATTGCAACCAGTGTGAACGATATGGTCACTTCTACCTTCCTGGCAACCTAGATTTCGCTCTAGGGCGTTGCTCCACCACATCGCAGAGTTAGGGCCTTAGGAGTCAATGCCCGAAGCATAAAATACAATATAGATACAGCAGCTTTTGCATCGTGTAACAGTAGTAATTGCAACCAGTGTGAAGGTAATGGTCATTTATACGTTCCGGGCAACCTAGGCTTCACTCTTGGGCGTTACTCCACCAGATCGAATAGATACGGCCTTAGAAGTCAACGCCAGAAGCATAAAATACAATATAAATACAACAGCTTTTCCATTGTATAAAACGAATAGTTGCAACCAGTGTGAAAGTTATGGTCATTTCTACGTTCCGGGCGACATAGGCTTGACTCTTGGCCGTTGCGCCACCAGATAGAATAGTTTGGGCCTTAGAAGTCAACGCTCGAATCATAAAATACAAAATAAATAGAACTGTTTTTCCATTGTATAAAACGAATAACTGCACCAGTATGAAAGTTATGGTCATTTCTACGTTCCCGGCAACATAGGCTTCGCTCTAGGGCGTTGATCCACCAGATCGAATGGCTACGGACTTAGAAGTCAACTCCAGGAGCATAAAATACAAAATAAATCCAACAGTTTTTCCATCGTATAAGACGAATATTTGCAACCGGTGTGAAAGTTATGGTCGATTCTATGTTCCGGGCAAACCTAGGCTTCACTCTGGGGCATTGCTCCACCAGATCGAATAGCTAGGGACTTGAAGGTCAACGCCAAGGGCATAAAATACAATGAAAATAAAACAGTCTTTCCATCGTATAACAGGAATAATTGCAACCAGTGATAAAGTAATGGGCATTTCGACGTTCCGTGCAACCTAGGCTTCACTCTAGGGCATTGCACCTCCAGGTCGAATAGTTAGGGCCTGAGAAGTCTACGCCAGAAGCATAAAATACAATATAAATACAACAACTTTTCCATCGTATAACAGGAATAATTGCAACCAGTGTTAAGGTTATGGTCATTTCTACGTCCAGGGCAGGCTAGGCATGATTCTAGGGCGTTGTTCCACTAGATCGAATTATTAGGGCCTTAGAAGTCAACGCCAGAAGCATAAAATACGATATAGATACAACAGTTTTACCATCGTATAAAACGAAGAATTGCAACCAGTGTGAAAGTAATGGCCATTTCCACGTTTCGGGCACCCTAGGCTTCGCCCTAGGGCGTTGCTCCACCAGATCGGATAGCTAGGGACTTGAAGGTCAACGCCAAGGGCATAAAATACAATGAAAATACAACAGTCTTTCCATCGTATAACAGGAATAATTGCAACCAGTGATAAAGTAATGGGCATTTCGACGTTCCGTGCAACCTAGGCTTCACTCTAGGGCATTGCACCTCCAGGTCGAATAGTTAGCGCCTTAGAAGTCAGCGCCCGAAACATAAAATACAATAAAGATGCAACAGTTTTTCCATCGTATAACAGGAATAATTGCAACCAGTGTGAAAGTAATGGTAAGTACTATGTTCCGGGTAGCCTAGGATTCACTCTAGGGCGTTGCTCCATGAGATCGCATAGCTAGGACCTTAGAAGTCATCGCCTGAAACATAAAATACAATAAAAGTACAACGGTTTCTGCATCGTATAGCATGAATACTTGCAACCAGTGTGAAATTAATGGTCACTTCTACGTTTCGGGCAACCTAGGCTTCACTCTAGGGCGTTGCTCCACCAGATCGAATAGCTAGGGACTTGGAGGTCAACGCCAAGAGCATAATATACAATAAAAATACAACAGTCTTTCCATCGTATAACAGTAATAATTGCAAGCAGTGTGAAAGTAATGGCCATTTCGACGTTTCAGGCAACCTAGGCTTCACTCTAGGGCGTTCCCCAGCCAGATCGAATAGCTACGACCTTAGAAGTCAACGCCTGAAGAATAAAATACAATATAAATACAACAGCTTTTCCGTCGTATAAAACGAATAATTGCAACCAGTGTGAAAATTATGGTCATTTCTACGTTCCGGGCAACATAGGATTCACTCTAGGGCGTTGCTCCACCAGAGCGAATAGTTAGAGCCTAAGAAGTGAACGCCAGAAGCATAAAATACAATATATATACAACAGTTTTTCCATCGTATAAAACGAATTATTGCATCCAGTGTGAATGTTATGGTCATACGTACGTTCCGGGCAACCTAGGCATGACTCTAGGGCGTTGCTCCACCAGATCGAATAGGTAGGGCAGTAGAAGTCAACGCCAGAAGAATAGAATACAATATAAATACAACAGTTTTTCGTCGTATAAAACGAATTATTGAAACCAGTTTGAATATTACGGTCATATCTACGTTCCGTGCAACCTAGGCTACACTCTAGGGCGTTGGTCAACCAGATCGAATAGTTAGGGCCTTCGAAGTCAACGCCAGAAGCATAAAATACAATAAAATACAACAGTTCTTCCCTCGTATAGAATGAATAACTGCAAACAGTGTGAAAGTTATGGTCATTTCTACATTCCGGGCAACCTGGGCTCCACTCTTGGGTGTTGCTCCATCAGATCGAATAGTTAGGGCCTTAGAAGTCAACGCCAGAAGCATAAAATACAAAATAAATACATCAGTTTTTCCATTGTATAAAACGAATAATTAAAACCGGTGTGAAAGTTATGGTCATTTCTACAATTCCGGCAACCTAGGCTTCACTATAGACTGTTGCTCCATCAGGACGAATAGTTACTGCCTAAGAAGTCAACACCAGAAGCATAAAACACAATATAAATACAACAGCTTTTCCATCCTATAAAACGAATAATTGCAACCAGTGTGAAAGTTATGGTCATTTCTACATTCCGGGCAACCTAGGCTTCACTCTAGGGCGTTGGACCACCAGATCGAATAGCTAGGGCAAAAGATGTCAACGCCAGAAGAATAAAACACACAATAAATACAACAGCTTTTCCATCGTATAGAACGAATAATTGCAACCAGTGTGAAAGTTATGGTCATTTCTACATGCCAGGCAACCTAGGCTTCACTCTAGGGCGTTCATCCACCAGATCGAATAGTTAGGGCCTAAGAAGTCAACGCCAGAAGCATAAAATAGAAAATAAATACAACAGTTTTTCCACCGTATAAAACGGATAATTGAAACTGGTTTTAAAGTTATGGTCATTTCTACGTTCCCGGCAACATAGGCTTCACTCTATGGCGTTGCTCCACCAGATCGAATGGCTACGGACTTAGAAGTCAACTCCAGGAGCATAAAATACGAAATAAATACAACAGTTTTTCTATCGTATAGAACGAATAATTGCAACCAGTGTGAAAGTAATGGTCATTTCCATGTTGCGGGCAACCTAGACTTGACTCTAGGGCGTTGCTCCACCAGATCGAATAGTTAGGTCCTAAGAAGTCAACGCCAGAAGCATAAAGTGCAATAAAAATCCAACAGTTTGTCCACCGTATAACAGGAATAATTGCAACCAGTGTGATGGTAATGGTCATTTCTACGTTCCGGGAAACCTAGGCTTCACTCTAGGGCGCTGCTCCACCAGATCGAATAGCTAGGGACTTAGAAGTCAACGCCAGAAGCATAAAATAGAGTATAAATACAACAGTCTTTTCATCGCGTAACAGGAGTAATTGCAACCAGTGTGCAGGTAATGGTCATTACTACGTTCCGGGCAACCTAGTCTTCACTCTAGGGCGTTGCTCCACCAGATCGAATAGTTAGGGCCTTAGAAGTCAATGCCCGAAGCATAAAATACAATATAAATACAGCAGTTTTTCCATTGTATAACCTGAATAATTGCAACCGGTGTGAAAGTTATGGTCATTTCTACGATCCGAGCTGCCTAGGCTTCACTCTAGGGCGTTGCTCCACCACATTGAATAGCTACGGCCTTAGAAGTCAACGCCAGAAGCATAATATACAATATAAATACAACAGCTTTCCATCGTATAAGACGAATGTTTGCAAATATTGTGAAAGTAACGGTCATTTCTATGTTCCGGGCAACCTAGGCCTCACTCTAGGGCGTTGCTCCTACGGATCGAATAGATAGGGCCTAAGAAGTCAACGCCAGAAGCATAAGATACAAAAATACAACAGTCTTTCCATCGTGTGACAGGAATAATTGCAACCAGTTTGAAGGTAATAGTCATTTCTACGTTCCGGGCAACCTTGGCTTCACTCTAGGGCGTTGGTCCACCAGATCGAATAGTTAGGGCCTAAGAAGTCGACGCCAGAAGCATAAAATACAATAAAAATACAACAGTTTTTCCATCGTATAGCATGAATAATTGCAACCAGAGTGAAAGTAATGGTCACTTCTACGTTTCGGGCAACCTAGGCTTCACTCTATGTCTTTGCTCCAAAAGATCGAATAGCTAGGGCCTTAGAAGTCAATGGCAGAAGCATAAAATACAATAAAGATACAACAGTTTTGCCATCGTATAACAGGAACAATTGCAACCAGTGTGAAAGTGATGGTCATTTCTACGTTCCGGGCAACCTAGGCTTCACTCTAGGGCGTTGTTCCACCAGATCCAATAGGTGTGGCCTTAGAAGTCAACGCCCGAAGCATAAAATACAAAATAAATAGAACAGTTTTTCCATTGTATAAAACGAATAATTGCAACCAGTGTGAAAGTTATGGTCATTTCTACGTTCTGGGCAACCTAGGCTTCACTCTAGGGCGTTGATCCACCAGATCGAATAGTTAGGGCCTAAGAAGTCAACGCCAGAAGCATAAAATATAATATAAATACAACAGTTTTTCCATTGTATAAAACGAATAATTGCAACCAGTGTGAAAGTAATGGTCATTTCAACGTTCCGGGCAACCTAGGTTTCGCTCTAGGGCGATGCACCTCCACATCGAATACTTAGGGCCTTAGAAGTCAACGCCAGAAGAATAAAACACACAATAAATACAACAGCTTTTCCATCGTATAGAACGAATAATTGCAACCAGTGTGAAAGTTATGGTCATTTCTACATGCCAGGCAACCTAGGCTTCACTCTAGGGCGTTCATCCACCAGATCGAATAGTTAGGGCCTAAGAAGTCAACGCCAGAAGCATAAAATAGAAAATAAATACAACAGTTTTTCCACCGTATAAAACGGATAATTGAAACTGGTTTTAAAGTTATGGTCATTTCTACGTTCCCGGCAACATAGGCTTCACTCTATTGCGTTGCTCCACCAGATCGAATGGCTACGGACTTAGAAGTCAACTCCAGGAGCATAAAATACGAAATAAATACAACAGTTTTTCTATCGTATAGAACGAATAATTGCAACCAGTGTGAAAGTTATGGTCATTTCTACATGCCAGGCAACATAGGCTTCACTCTAGGGCGTTCATCCACCAGATCGAATAGTTAGGGCCTAAGAAGTCAGCGCCAGAAGCATAAAATGCAATATAAATACAACAGTTTTTCCATCGTATAAAACGAATAATTGAAACCAGTATGAAAGCTATGGTCATTTCTATGTTCCGGCAAACCTAGGCTTCACTCTAGGGCGTTGCTCCACCAGATCGAATAGTTAGGGCCTAAGAAGTCAACGCCAGAGGCATAAAATACAATATAAATACAGCAGTTTTTCCATTGTATAACCTGAATAATTGCAACCAGTGTGAAAGTAATGATCATTTCTACGTTCCGGGCAACCTAGGCTCCAACCCAGGGCGTTGCTCCACCACATCGAATAGCTACGGCCTTAGAAGTCAACGCCAGAAGCATAAAATACAATAAAATACAACAGTTCTTCCCTCGTATAGAATGAATAATTGCAAACAGTGTGAAAGTAATGGTCATTTCCATGTTGCGGGCAACCTAGACTTGACTCTAGGGCGTTGCTCCACCAGATCGAATAGTTAGGTCCTAAGAAGTCAACGCCAGAAGCATAAAGTGCAATAAAAATCCAACAGTTTGTCCACCGTATAACAGGAATAATTGCAACCAGTGTGATGGTAGTGGTCATTTCTACGTTCCGGGAAACCTAGGCTTCACTCTAGGGCGCTGCTCCACCAGATCGAATAGCTAGGGACTTAGAAGTCAACGCCAGAAGCATAAAATAGAGTATAAATACAACAGTCTTTTCATCGCGTAACAGGAGTAATTGCAACCAGTGTGCAGGTAATGGTCATTACTACGTTCCGGGCAACCTAGTCTTCACTCTAGGGCGTTGCTCCACCAGATCGAATAGTTAGGGCCTTAGAAGTCAATGCCCGAAGCATAAAATACAATATAAATACAGCAGTTTTTCCATTGTATAACCTGAATAATTGCAACCGGTGTGAAAGTTATGGTCATTTCTACGATCCGAGCTGCCTAGGCTTCACTCTAGGGCGTTCCTCCACCACATTGAATAGCTACGGCCTTAGAAGTCAACGCCAGAAGCATAATATACAATATAAATACAACAGCTTTCCATCGTATAAGACGAATGTTTGCAAATATTGTGAAAGTAACGGTCATTTCTATGTTCCGGGCAACCTAGGCCTCACTCTAGGGCGTTGCTCCTACGGATCGAATAGATAGGGCCTAAGAAGTCAACGCCAGAAGCATAAGATACAAAAATACAACAGTCTTTCCATCGTGTGACAGGAACAATTGCAACCAGTGTGAAAGTGATGGTCATTTCTACGTTCCGGGCAACCTAGGCTTCACTCTAGGGCGTTGTTCCACCAGATCCAATAGGTATGGCCTTAGAAGTCAACGCCCGAAGCATAAAATACAAAATAAATAGAACAGTTTTTCCATTGTATAAAACGAATAATTGCAACCAGTGTGAAAGTTATGGTCATTTCTACGTTCTGGGCAACCTAGGCTTCACTCTAGGGCGTTGCTCCACCAGATCGAATAGTTAGGGCCTAAGAAGTCAACGCTCGAAGTATAAAATACAAAATAAATAGAACAGTTTTTCCATTGTATAAATCGAATAATTGCGACCAGTGCGAAAGTTATGGTCATTTCTACGATCCGAGCTGCCTAGGCTTCACTCTAGGGCGTTGCTCCACCACATTGAATAGCTACGGCCTTAGAAGTCAACGCCAGAAGCATAAAATACAATATAAATACAACAGCTTTCCATCGTATAAGACGAATGCTTGCAAAATTGTGAAAGTAACAGTCATTTATATGTTCCGGGCAACCTAGGCCTCATTCTAGGGCGTTGCTCCACCGGATCGAATAGTTAGGGCCTAAGAAGTCAACGCCAGAAGCATAAGATACAAAAATACAACAGTCTTTCCATCGTATGACAGGAATAACTACAACCAGTGTGAGGGTAATAGTCATTTCTACGTTCCGGGCAACCTAGCCTTCACTCTAGGGCGTTCATCCACCAGATCGAATAGTTAGGGCCTAAGAAGTCAGCGCCAGAAGCATAAAATGCAATATAAATACAACAGTTTTTCCATCGTATAGAACGAATAATTGCAACCAGTGTGAAAGTTATGGTCATTTCTACATGCCAGGCAACCTAGGCTTCACTCTAGGGCGTTCATCCACCAGATCGAATAGTTAGGGCCTAAGAAGTCAACGCCAGAAGCATAAAATAGAAAATAAATACAACAGTTTTTCCACCGTATAAAACGGATAATTGAAACTGGTTTTAAAGTTATGGTCATTTCTACGTTCCCGGCAACATAGGCTACTCTCTATGGCGTTGCTTCACCAGATCGAATGGCTGCGGACTTAGAGGTCAACTCCAGGAGCATAAAATACGAAATAAATACAACAGTTTTTCCATCGTATAAAACGAATAATTGAAACCAGTATGAAAGTAATGATCATTTCTACGTTCCGGGCAACCTAGGCTCCAACCTAGGGCGTTGCTCCACCACATCGAATAGCTACGGCCTTAGAAGTCAACGCCAGAAGCATAAAATACAATAAAATACAACAGTTCTTCCCTCGTATAGAATGAATAATTGCAAACAGTGTGAAAGTAATGGTCATTTCTATGTTGCGGGCAACCTAGACTTGACTCTAGGGCGTTGCTCCACCAGATCGAATAGTTAGGTCCTAAGAAGTCAACGCCAGAGGCATAACATACAATAAAAATGCAACAGTTTTTCCATCGTGTCACAGGAATAATTGCAACGAGTGTGAAGGATGTGGTCATTTCTATGTTCCGGGCAAACCTAGGCTTCACTCTAGGGCGTTGCTCCACCAGATCGAATAGTTAGGGCCTAAGAAGTCAACGCCAGAGGCATAAAATACAATAAAAATACAACAGTTTCTCCATCGCGTAACAAGAATAATTGCAACCAGTGTGAACGATATGGTCATTTCTACCTTCCTGGCAACCTAGATTTCGCTCTAGGGCGTTGCTCCACCACATCGAATAGTTAGGGCCTTAGGAGTCAATGCCCGAAGCATAAAATACAATATAAATACAGCAGCTTTTGCATCGTGTAACAGTAGTAATTGCAACCAGTGTGAAGGTAATGGTCATTTCTACGTTCCGGGCAACCTAGGCTTCACTCTTGGGCGTTACTCCACCAGATCGAATAGATACGGCCTTAGAAGTCAACGCCAGAAGCATAAAATACAAAATAAATACAACAGTGTTTTCATCGTATAAAACGGATAATTGAAACTGGTTTGAAAGTTAGGGTCATTTCTACGTTCCGGGCAACCTAGGCTTCACTCAAGGGCGTTGCTCCTCCAGATCGAATAGCCAGGGCCTTAGAAGTCTATGCCCGAAGCATAAAATACAATAAAAATACAACAGTTTTTCCATCGTATAAAATGAATAATTGCAACCAGCGTGATGGTAATGGTCATTTCTACGTTCCGGGAAACCTAGGCTTCACTCTAGGGCGCTGCTCCACCACATCGAATAGCTACGACCTTAGAAGTCAACGACTGAAGCATAAAATACAATATAAAGACAACAGCTTTTCCATCGTATAAAACGAATAATTGGAACCAGTGTGAAAGTGATGGTCATTTCTACATTCCGGGCAACCCTGGCTTCACTCTAGGGCGTTGTTCCACCAGATCGAATAGTTAGGGCCGAAGAAGTCAACGCCAGAAGCATAAAATACAATAAAAATACAACACCTTTTCCATCGTATAACAGGAATAATTGCAACCAGTGTTAAGATTATGGTCATTTCTACGTTCCGGGCAGCCTAGGCTTCATTCTGGGGCGTTGCTCCACTAGATCGAACAGTTAGGGCCTTAGAAGTCAACGCCAGAAGCATAAAATACGACATAGATACAACAGCTTTTACATAGTATAAAAAGGATAATTGCAACCAGTGCGAATGTAATGGTCATTTCTACGTTTCGGGCAACATACGCTTCACCCTTGGACGCTGCCTCCGGGATCGAACAGTTAGGGCCTAAGTCAACGACAGAAGCATAGAGTACAATAAAAATGCAACAGTTATTCCATCGTATAGCATGCATAATTGCAACCAGTGTGACAGTAATGATCATTTCATCGTTTCGGGATCCTAGACTTAACTGTGAGGCATTGCTCCACCAGATCAAATACAAAGGGCCTTAGTAGTCAAAGCCAGAAGTATAAAGTACAGAAAAATCCAACAGTTTGTCCATCGTATAACAGGAATATTGCAAACAGTGTGAAAGTAATGGTCATTTCTACGTTCCGGGCAGCCTAGGCTTCACTCTAGGGCGTTGCTCCACTGGATCGAATAGTTAGGGCCTTGGAAGCCAACGTCAGAAGCATAAAATGCAATATAAATACAACAGTCTTTCCATCGTATAACAGGAATAATTGCAACCAGTGTGAAAGTGATGGTCATTTCTACATTCCGGGCAACCCAGGCTTCACTCTAGGGCGTTGTTCCACCAGATCGAATAGTTAGGGCCTAAGAAGTCAACGCCAGAAGCATAAAATACAATAAAAATGGAACAGTTTTTCCATCATATAGAATGAATAATTGCAATCAGTGTGAAAGTAATGATCATTTCGACGTTTCGGGCATCCTAGATTTAACTGTGAGGCATTGCTCCACCATATCGAATACGTAGGGCCTTGGAAGTCAACGCCAGAAGCATAAAGTACAACAAAATGCAACAGCTTGTCCATCGTATAACAGGAATAATTGCAACCAGAGTGAAAGTGATAGTCATTTCTACGTTTCGGGCTACCTAGGCTTCACTCTAGGGCGTTGCTCCTCCAGATCGAATAGTTAGGGCCTGAGAAGTCAGCGCCAGAAGCATAAAATACAATATAAATACAACAACCTATTCCATCGTATAACAGGAATAAATGCAACCAGTGTTATGGTTATGGTCATTTCTACGTTCCGGGCAACCTAGGCTTCATTCTAGGGTGTTGCGCCACTAGATCGAATAGTTAGGGCCTTAGAAGTCAACGCCAGAAGCATAAAATACCATATAGATTCAACAGTTTTTCCATCGTCTAAAACGAATAATTGCAACCAGTGTGAAAGTAAAGGCCATTTCTACGTTCCGGGAACCCTAGGCTGCGCCCTAGGCCGTTGCGCCAGCAGATCGAATAGGTAGGGACTTGGATGTCAACGCCTGAAGCATAAAATACGATATAAATACAACAGCTTTTCCGTCGTATAAAACGAATAATTGCAACCAGTGTGAAAGTTATGGTCATTTCTACGTTCCGGGCAACCTAGGCATCAGCCTAGGGCGTTGCTCCACAAGATCGAATAGTAAGGGCCTTAGAAGTCAACGACAGAAGCATAAAATACGATATAGATGCAACAGTTTTTCCATCGTATAAAACGAATAATTGCAACCAGTGTGAAAGTAATGGCCATTTCTACGTTCCGGGCACCCTACGTTTCGCGCTAGGGCGTTGCTCCACCAGATCGAATAGCTAGGGACTTGGAGGTCAACGCCAAGAGCATAAAATCCAATAAAAATACAACAGTCTTTCCATCGTATAACAGGAATAATTGCAACCAGTGTGAAAGTAATGGGCAGTTCGACGTTCCGTGCAACCTAGGCTTCACTCTAGGGCATTGCACCACCAGGTCGAATAGTTAGGGCCATAGAAAGCAACTCCAGACGCATAAAATACAATAAAAATACAACAGTTTTTCCATCGTATAAGAAGAATAATTGTAACCAGTGTGAAAGTAATGGTCATTTCTACGTTTCGGGCAGCATACGCTTCACTCTTGAACTTTGCCCCACGAGATCGAATAGCTAGGACCTTAGAAGTCAACGCCAGAAACATAAAATACTATAATAATGCAACAGTTTTTCCATCGTATAACAGCAATAATTGCAACCAGTGTGAAAGTGATGGTCATTTCTACGTTTCGGGCAACCTAGGCTTCACTCAAGGTCGTTGCTCCGCCAGATCGAATAGTTAGGGCCTTAGAAGTCAACGCCAGAAGCATAAAATACAATATAAATACAACACCTTTTCCATCGTATAACAGGGATAATTGCAACCAGTGTTAAGGTTATGGTCATTTCGACGTTCCGTGCAACCTAGGCTTCACTCTAGGGCATTGCACCCCCAGGTCGAATAGTTAGCGCCTTAGAAGTCAGCGCCCGAAACATAAAATACAATAAAGATGCAACAGTTTTTCTATCGTATAACAGGAATAATTGCAACCAGTGTGAAAGTAATGGTAATTGCTACGTTGCGGGTAACCTAGGATTCACTCTAGGGCGTTGCTCCACCAGAGCGAATAGTTAGGGCCTAAGAAGTCAACGCCAGAAGCATTAAATGCTATAAAAATACAACAGCCCTTCCATCGTATAACAGGAATAATTGCAACCAGTGTGAAAGTAATGGTCATTTCTACGTCATCGGGCAACATAGGCTTCACTGTTGGACGTTGCCCCACGAGATCGCATAGCTAGGACCTTAGAAGTCAACGCCCGGAGCATTAGATACAAAATAAATAGAACAGTTTTCCATTGCATAAAACGAATAATTGCAACCAGTGTGAAAGTTATGGTAATTTCTACGTTCCGGACAACCTAGGCTTCATTCTAGGGCGTTGCTCCACTAGATCGAATAGTTAGGGCCTGAGAAGTCAGCGCCAGAAGCATAAAATACAATATAAATACAACACCTTTTCCATCGTATAACAGGAATAATTGCAACCAGTGTTAAGGTTATGGTCATTTCTACGTCCAGTGCAGGCTAGGCATGATTCTAGGGCGGTGTTCCACTAGATCGAATTATTAGGGCCTTAGAAGTCAACGCCAGAAGCATAAAATACGATATAGATACAACAGTTTTACCATCGTATAAAACGAATAATTGCAACCAGTGTGAAAGTAATGGCCATTTCTACGTTTCGGGCACCCTAGGCATCGCCCTAGGGCGTTGCTCCACCAGATCGAATAGCTAGGGACTTGAAGGTCAACGCCAAGGGCATAAAATACAATAAAAATACAAGAGTCTTTCAATCGTATAACAGGAATAATTGCAACCAGTGATAAAGTAATGGGCATTTCGACGTTCCGTGCAACCTAGGCTTCACTCTAGGGCATTGCACCTCCAGGTCGAATAGTTAGCGCCTTAGAAGTCAGCGCCCGAAACATAAAATACAATAAAGATGCAACAGTTTTTCCATCGTATAACAGGAATAATTGCAACCAGTGTGAAAGTAATGGTAATTACTATGTTCCGGGTAGCCTAGGATTCACTCTATGGCGTTGCTCCACCAGAGCGAATAGTTAGGGCCTAAGAAGTCAACGCCAGAAGCATTAAATGCTATAAAAATACAACAGCCTTTCCATCGTATAACAGGAATAATTGCAACCAGTGTGAAAGTAATGGTCATTTCTACGTCATCGGGCAACATGGGCTTCAGTCTTGGACATTGCCCCATGAGATCGCATAGCTAGGACCTTAGAAGTCATCGCCTGAAACATAAAATAGAATAAAAATACAACGGTTTCTCCATCGTATAGCATGAATACTTGCAACCAGTGTGAAATTAATGGTCACTTCTACGTTTCGGGCAACCCAGGCTTCACTCTAGGGCGTTGCTCCACCAGATCGAATAGCTAGGGACTTGGAGGTCAACGCCAAGAGCATAATATACAATAAAAATACAACAGTCTTTCCATCGTATAACAGTAATAATTGCAACCAGTGTGAAAGTAATGGGCACTTCGACGTTCCGTGCAACCTAAGCTTCACTCTAGGGCATTGCACCACCAGGTCGAATAGTTAGGGCCTTAGAAAGCAACTCCAGACGCATAAAATACAATAAAAATACAGCAGTTTCTCCATCGTATAGCATGAATAATTACAACCAGTGTGAAAGTAATGGTCATTTCGACGTTTCGGGCAATCTAGGCTTCACTCTAGAGCGCTCCCCCGACAGATCGAATAGTTAGGGTCTAAGAGGTCAACGCCAGCAGCATAAAATACAATAAAAATACAACAGTTTTTCAATCGTATGGCATGAATAATTGCAAGCAGTGTGAAAGTAATGGTCATTTCGACGTTTCGGGCAACCTAGGGTTCACTCTAGAGCGTTCCCCCGCCAGATCGAATAGTTAGGGCCAAAGAAGTTAACGATAGAAGCATAAAATACAATAAAAGTACAACAGCTTTTCCATCGTATAAAAAAATAATTGCAACCAGTGTGAATGTAATGGTCATTTCTACGTTTCGGGACACATACGCTTCACCCTTGGTCGCTGCCCCCGAAATCGAATAGCTAGGATCTTAGAAGTCAATGCCAGAAACATAAAATACAATAAAAATACAGCAGTTTTTCCACCGTATAGCATGAATAATTGCAACCAGTGTGAAAGTTATGGTCATTTCTACGTTCCGGGCAAACTAGGCTTCAGCCTGGGTCGTTGCTCCACAAGATCGAATAGTTAGGGCCTTAGACGTCAACGACAGGAGCATAAAATACGATATAGATAAAACAGTTTTTCCATCGTATAAAACGAATAATTGCAACCAGTGTGAATGTAATGGTCATTTCTACGTTTCGGGACACATACGCTTCACCCTTGGTCGCTGCCCCCGAAATCGAATAGCTAGGATCTTAGAAGTCAATGCCAGAAGCATAAAATACAATAAAAATACAGCAGTTTCTCCATCGTATAGCATGAATAATTACAACCAGTGTGAAAGTAATGGCCATTTCTACGTTCCGGGCACCCTAGGTTTCGCGCTAGGGCGTTGCTCCACCAGATCGAATAGCTAGGGACTTGGAGGTCAACGCCAAGAGCATAAAATACAATATAATACAACAGTCTTTCCATCGTATAACAGGAATAATTGCAACCAGTGTGAAAGTAATGGGCAGTTCGACGTTCCGTGCAACCTAGGCTTCACTCTAGGGCATTGCACCACCAGGTCGAATAGTTAGGGCCATAGAAAGCAACTCCAGACGCATAAAATACAATAAAAATACAACAGTTTTTCCATCGTATAAGAAGAATAATTGTAACCAGTGTGAAAGTAATGGTCATTTCAACGTTTCGGGCAGCATACGCTTCACTCTTGAACTTTGCCCCACGAGATCGAATAGCTAGGACCTTAGAAGTCAACGCCAGAAACATAAAATACTATAATAATGCAACAGTTTTTCCATCGTATAACAGGAATAATTGCAACCAGTGTGAAAGTGATGGTCATTTCTACGTTTCGGGCAACCTAGGCTTCACTCAAGGTCGTTGCTCCGCCAGATCGAATAGTTAGGGCCTTAGAAGTCAACGCCAGAAGCATAAAATACAATATAAATACAACACCTTTTCCATCGTATAACAGGGATAATTGCAACCAGTGTTAAGGTTATGGTCATTTCGACGTTCCGTGCAACCTAGGCTTCACTCTAGGGCATTGCACCCCCAGGTCGAATAGTTAGCGCCTTAGAAGTCAGCGCCCGAAACATAAAATACAATAAAGATGCAACAGTTTTTCTATCGTATAACAGGAATAATTGCAACCAGTGTGAAAGTAATGGTAATTGCTACGTTGCGGGTAACCTAGGATTCACTCTAGGGCGTTGCTCCACCAGAGCGAATAGTTAGGGCCTAAGAAGTCAACGCCAGAAGCATTAAATGCTATAAAAATACAACAGCCCTTCCATCGTATAACAGGAATAATTGCAACCAGTGTGAAAGTAATGGTCATTTCTACGTCATCGGGCAACATAGGCTTCACTGTTGGACGTTGCCCCACGAGATCGCATAGCTAGGACCTTAGAAGTCAACGCCCGGAGCATTAAATACAAAATAAATAGAACAGTTTTCCATTGCATAAAACGAATAATTGCAACCAGTGTGAAAGTTATGGTAATTTCTACGTTCCGGACAACCTAGGCTTCATTCTAGGGCGTTGCTCCACTAGATCGAATAGTTAGGGCCTGAGAAGTCAGCGCCAGAAGCATAAAATACAATATAAATACAACACCTTTTCCATCGTATAACAGGAATAATTGCAACCAGTGTTAAGGTTATGGTCATTTCTACGTCCAGTGCAGGCTAGGCATGATTCTAGGGCGTTGTTCCACTAGATCGAATTATTAGGGCCTTAGAAGTCAACGCCAGAAGCATAAAATACGATATAGATACAACAGTTTTACCATCGTATAAAACGAATAATTGCAACCAGTGTGAAAGTAATGGCCATTTCTACGTTTCGGGCACCCTAGGCATCGCCCTAGGGCGTTGCTCCACCAGATCGAATAGCTAGGGACTTGAAGGTCAACGCCAAGGGCATAAAATACAATAAAAATACAAGAGTCTTTCAATCGTATAACAGGAATAATTGCAACCAGTGATAAAGTAATGGGCATTTCGACGTTCCGTGCAACCTAGGCTTCACTCTAGGGCATTGCACCTCCAGGTCGAATAGTTAGCGCCTTAGAAGTCAGCGCCCGAAACATAAAATACAATAAACATGCAACAGTTTCTCCATCGTATAGCATGAATAATTACAACCAGTGTGAAAGTAATGGTCATTTCGACGTTTCGGGCAATCTAGGCTTCACTCTAGAGCGCTCCCCCGACAGATCGAATAGTTAGGGCCTAAGAGGTCAACGCCAGCAGCATAAAATACAATAAAAATACAACAGTTTTTCAATCGTATGGCATGAATAATTGCAAGCAGTGTGAAAGTAATGGTCATTTCGACGTTTCGGGCAACCTAGGGTTCACTCTAGAGCGTTCCCCCGCCAGATCGAATAGTTAGGGCCAAAGAAGTTAACGATAGAAGCATAAAATACAATAAAAGTACAACAGCTTTTCCATCGTATAAAAAAATAATTGCAACCAGTGTGAATGTAATGGTCATTTCTACGTTTCGGGACACATACGCTTCACCCTTGGTCGCTGCCCCCGAAATCGAATAGCTAGGATCTTAGAAGTCAATGCCAGAAACATAAAATACAATAAAAATACAGCAGTTTTTCCACCGTATAGCATGAATAATTGCAACCAGAATGAAAGTAATGGTCATTTTGACGTTTCGGGCAACCTAGGCTTCACTCTAGAGCGTTCCCCCGCCAGATCGAATAGTTAGGGCCTAAGAAGTCAACGCCAGAAGCATAAAATACAATAAAAATACAACAGTTTTACCATCGTAAAAAAAGAATAATTGCAGCCAGTGTGAAAGTAATGGTCATTTCTACGTTTCGGGCAACATACTCTTCACTCATGGACGTTGCCCAACGACATGGAATAGCTAGGACCTTAGAAGTCAACGCCAGAAGCATAAAATACAATAAAAATACAGCAGCTTTTCCATCGTATAGCATGAATAATTGCAACCAGTGTGAAATTACTGGTCATTACTACGTTTCGGGCAACCTAGACCTCACTCTAGGGCGTTGCTCCACCAAATCGAATAGCTAGGGCCTTAGAAGTCAACGCCCGGAGCATTAAATACAAAATAAATAGAACAGTTTTCCATTGTATAAAACGAATAATTGCAACCAGTGTGAAAGTTATGGTAATTTCTACGTTCCGGGCAACCTGGGCTTAATTGTAGGGCGTTGTTCCAACAGATCGAATAGTTAGGGCCTAAGAAGTCAACGCCAGAAGCATAAAAAACAATATAAATACAACAGCTTTTCCATCGTATAACAGGAATAATTACAACCAGTGTGAAAGTAATGGTCATGTCTACGTTTCGGGCAACCTAGGCTTCACTTTAGGCCGTTGCGCCGCCAGATCGAATAGTTAGGGCCTTGGAAGCCAACGCCAGAAGCATAAAATACAATATAAATACATCAGTTTTTCCACCGTATAACAGGAATAATTACAACCAGTGTGAAAGTAATGGTCATTTCGACGTTGCGGGAAACCTAGGCTTCACTCTAGAGCGTTCCCCCGCCAGATCCTATAGTTAGGGCGTAAGAAGTCAACGCAAGAAGCATAAAATACAATAAAAATACAACAGTTTTACCATCGTAATGAAACAATAATTGCAACCAGTGTGAAAGTAATGGTCATTTCTACGTTTCGGGCAACATACGCTTCACTCTTAAACGTTGCCCCACGAGATCGAATAGCTAGGACCTTAGAAGTCAACGCCAAAAACATAAAATACTATAAAAATGCAACAGTTTTTCCATCGTATAACAGGAATAACTGCAACCAGTGTGAAAGTACAGGACATTTCTACGTTTCGGGCAACCTAGACTTCACTCCAGTGCGTTGCTCCACCAAATCGAATAGCTAGGGCCTTAGAAGTCAACGCCAGAAGCATAAAATACGATATAGGTACAACAGTTTTTCCATCGTATAAAACGAATAATTGCAACCAGTGTGAATGTAATGGTCATTTCTACGTTTCGGGCAACACACGCTTCACACTTGGAAGCTGCCCCCGAGATCGAATAGCTAGGATCTTAGAAGTCAATGCCAGAAGCATAAAATACAATAAAAATACAGCAGTTTCTCCATCGTATAGCATGAATAATTACAACCAGTGTGAAAGTAATGGTCATTTCGACGTTTCGGGCAATCTAGGCTTCACTCTAGAGCGTTCCCCCGCCAGATCGAATAGTTAGGGCCTAAGAAGTCAACGCCAGCAGCATACAATACAATAAAGATACAACAGTTTTTCAATCGTATGGCATGAATAATTGCAAGCAGTGTGAAAGTAATGGTCATTTCGACGTTTCGGGCAACCTAGGCTTCACTCTAGGGCGTTCCCCCGCCAGATCGAATAGTTAGGGCCTAAGAAGTTAACGCTAGAAGCATGAAATACAAAATAAATACAACAGCTTTCCATTGAATAAAACGAATAATTGCAACCAGTGTGAAAGTTATGGTAATTTCTACTTTCCGGGCAACCTGCGCTTCACTCTACGGCGTTGCTCCAACAGATCGAATAGTTAGGGCCTAAGAAGTCACCGCCAGAAGCATAAAACACAACATAAATAAAACAGTTTTTCCATCGTATAAAACGAATAATTGCAATCAGTATGAAAGTTATGGTCATTTCTACGTTTCGGTCAGCCTAGACTTAACTCTGAGGCATTGCTCAACCAGATCGAATACATAGGGCCTTAGAAGTCAAATCCAGAAGCAAAAAGTACAATAAAAAACCAACAGTTTGTCCATCGTATAACAGGAATAATTGCAACCAGTGTTAAAATAATGGTCATTTCTACGTTTCGGGCAACCTAGGCTTCACTTTAGGCCGTTGCGCTGCCAGATCGAATAGTTAGGGCCCTGGAAGCCAACGCCAGAAGCATAAAATACAATATAAATACAACAGCTTTTCCATCGTATAACAGGAATAATTACAACCAGTCTGAAAGTAATGGTCATTTCTACGTTTCGGGCAACATGGGCTTCACTCTTGGACGTTGCCCCACGAGATCGCAAAGCTAGGACCTTAGAAGTCAACGCCCGGAGCATTAAATACAATATAAATACATCAGTTTTTCCACCGTATAACAGGAATAATTACAACCAGTGTGAAAGTAATGGTCATTTCGACGTTGCGGGAAACCTAGGCTTCACTCTAGAGCGTTCCCCCGCCAGATCCTATAGTTAGGGCGTAAGAAGTCAACGCAAGAAGCATAAAATACAATAAAAATACAACAGTTTTACCATCGTAATGAAACAATAATTGCAACCAGTGTGAAAGTAATGGTCATTTCTACGTTTCGGGCAACATACGCTTCACTCTTAAACGTTGCCCCACGAGATCGAATAGCTAGGACCTTAGAAGTCAACGCCAAAAACATAAAATACTATAAAAATGCAACAGTTTTTCCATCGTATAACAGGAATAACTGCAACCAGTGTGAAAGTACAGGACATTTCTACGTTTCGGGCAACCTAGACTTCACTCCAGTGCGTTGCTCCACCAAATCGAATAGCTAGGGCCTTAGAAGTCAACGCCAGAAGCATAAAATACGATATAGGTACAACAGTTTTTCCATCGTATAAAACGAATAATTGCAACCAGTGTGAATGTAATGGTCATTTCTACGTTTCGGGCAACACACGCTTCACACTTGGAAGCTGCCCCCGAGATCGAATAGCTAGGATCTTAGAAGTCAATGCCAGAAGCATAAAATACAATAAAAATACAGCAGTTTCTCCATCGTATAGCATGAATAATTACAACCAGTGTGAAAGTAATGGTCATTTCGACGTTTCGGGCAATCTAGGCTTCACTCTAGAGCGTTCCCCCGCCAGATCGAATAGTTAGGGCCTAAGAAGTCAACGCCAGCAGCATACAATACAATAAAAATACAACAGTTTTTCAATCGTATGGCATGAATAATTGCAAGCAGTGTGAAAGTAATGGTCATTTCGACGTTTCGGGCAACCTAGGCTTCACTCTAGGGCGTTCCCCCGCCAGATCGAATAGTTAGGGCCTAAGAAGTTAACGCTAGAAGCATGAAATACAAAATAAATACAACAGCTTTCCATTGTATAAAACGAATAATTGCAACCAGTGTGAAAGTTATGGTAATTTCTACTTTCCGGGCAACCTGCGCTTCACTCTACGGCGTTGCTCCAACAGATCGAATAGTTAGGGCCTAAGAAGTCACCGCCAGAAGCATAAAACACAACATAAATAAAACAGTTTTTCCATCGTATAAAACGAATAATTGCAATCAGTATGAAAGTTATGGTCATTTCTACGTTTCGGTCAGCCTAGACTTAACTCTGAGGCATTGCTCAACCAGATCGAATACATAGGGCCTTAGAAGTCAAATCCAGAAGCAAAAAGTACAATAAGAAACCAACAGTTTGTCCATCGTATAACAGGAATAATTGCAACCAGTGTTAAAATAATGGTCATTTCTACGTTTCGGGCAACCTAGGCTTCACTTTAGGCCGTTGCGCCGCCAGATCGAATAGTTAGGGCCCTGGAAGCCAACGCCAGAAGCATAAAATACAATATAAATACAACAGCTTTTCCATCGTATAACAGGAATAATTACAACCAGTCTGAAAGTAATGGTCATTTCTACGTTTCGGGCAACATGGGCTTCACTCTTGGACGTTGCCCCACGAGATCGCATAGCTAGGACCTTAGAAGTCAACGCCCGGAGCATTAAATACAAAATAAATAGAACAGTTTTCCATTGTATAAAACGAATAATTGCAACCAGTGTGAAAGTTATGGTAATTTCTACGTTCCGGGCAACCTAGGCTTAATTGTAGGGCGTTGTTCCAACAGATCGAATAGTTAGGGCCTAAGAAGTCAACGCCAGAAGCATAAAAAACAATATAAATACAACACCTTACCCATCGTATAAAACGAATAATTGCAATCAGAATGAAAGATATGTCATTTCTACGTTTCGGGCATCCTACACGTAACTCTGAGGCATTGCTCCACCAGATCGTATACACAGGGCCTAAGAAGTCAAATCCAGGAGCGTAAACTACAATATAAATCCAACAGTTTGTCCATCGTATAACAGGAATAATTGCAACCAGTGTTAAAGTTATGGTCATTTCTACGTTCCGGACAACCTAGGCTTCATTCTAGGGCGTTGCTCCACTAGATCGAATAGTTAGGGCCTTAGAAGTCAACGCCAGAAGCATAAAATACGATATAGATACACCAGTTTTTCCATCGTATAAAACGAATATTTGCAAACAGTGTGAAAGGAATGGCCATTTCTACGTACCGGGCAAACTAGGCTTTACTCTAGGGCGTTGCTCCACCAGATCGAATAGTTAGGGACTTAGAATTCAACGCCAGAAGCATAAAATACAATAACAATGCAACAGTTTTTCCATCGTATAACAGGAATAACTGCAACCGGTGTGAAAGTACTGGTCATTTCTACGTTCCGGGTAACCTAGGCTTCACTCTAGGGCATTGCACCACCAGGTCGAATAGTTAGGGCCTTAGAAGTCAACGCCAGAAGCATAAAATACAATAAAAATGCAACAGTTTTTCCATCCTATAACAGGAATAACTACAACCAGTGTGAAAGTACTGGTCATTTCTACGCTCCGGGTAACCTCGGCTTCACCCTAGGGCGTTGCTCCACCAGAGCGAATAGTTAGGGCCTGAGAAGTCAGCGCCAGAAGCATAAAATACAATATAAATACAACACCTTTTCCATCGTATAACAGGAATAATTGCAACCAGTGTTAAGGTTATGGTCATTTCTACGTCCAGTGCAGGCTAGGCATGATTCTAGGGCGTTGTTCCACTTGATCGAATTATTAGGGCCTTAGAAGTCAACGCCAGAAGCATAAAATACGATATAGATACAACAGTTTTACCATCGTATAAAACGAATAATTGCAACCAGTGTGAAAGTAATGGCCATTTCTACGTTTCGGGCACCCTAGGCATCGCCCTAGGGCGTTGCTCCACCAGATCGAATAGCTAGGGACTTGAAGGTCAACGCCAAGGGCATAAAATACAATAAAAATACAACAGTCTATCAATCGTATAACAGGAATAATTGCAACCAGTGATAAAGTAATGGGCATTTCGACGTTCCGTGCAACCTAGGCTTCACTCTAGGGCATTGCACCTCCAGGTCGAATAGTTAGCTCCTTAGAAGTCAGCGCCCGAAACATAAAATACAATAAAGATGCAACAGTTTTTCCATCGTATAACAGGAATAATTGCAACCAGTGTGAAAGTAATGGTAATTACTATGTTCCGGGTAGCCTAGGATTCACTCTATGGCGTTGCTCCACCAGAGCGAATAGTTAGGGCCTAAGAAGTCAACGCCAGAAGCATTAAATGCTATAAAAATACAACAGCCTTTCCATCGTATAACAGGAATAATTGCAACCAGTGTGAAAGTAATGGTCATTTCTACGTCATCGGGCAACATGGGCTTCAGTCTTGGACATTGCCCCATGAGATCGCATAGCTAGGACCTTAGAAGTCATCGCCTGAAACATAAAATACAATAAAAATACAACGGTTTCTCCATCGTATAGCATGAATACTTGCAACCAGTGTGAAATTAATGGTCACTTCTACGTTTCGGGCAACCCAGGCTTCACTCTAGGGCGTTGCTCCACCAGATCGAATAGCTAGGGACTTGGAGGTCAACGCCAAGAGCATAATATACAATAAAAATACAACAGTCTTTCCATCGTATAACAGTAATAATTGCAATCAGTGTGAAAGTAATGGGCACTTCGACGTTCCGTGCAACCTAAGCTTCACTCTAGGGCATTGCACCACCAGGCCGAATAGTTAGGGCCTTAGAAAGCAACTCCAGACGCATAAAATACAATAAAAACACAACAACTTTTCCATCGTAAAAGAAGAATAATTGTAACCAGTGTGAAAGTAATGGTCATTTCTACGTTTCGGGCAACATACGCTTCACTCTTGAACGTTGCCCCACGAGATCGAATAGCTAGGACCTTAGAAGTCAACGCCAGAAACATAAAATACTATAAAAGTGCAACAGTTTTTCCATCGTATAACAGAAATGACTGCAACCAGAGTGAAAGTACTGGTCATTTCCTCGTTTCGGGCAACCTAGACTTCACTCTAGGGCGTTTGCCCACCAAATCGAATAGCTAGGGCCTTAGAAGTCAACGCCAGAAGCATAAAATACGATATAGGTACAACAGTTTTTCCATCGTATAAAACGAACAATTGCAACCAGTGTGAATGTAATGGTCATTTCTACGTTTCGGGCAACACACGCTTCGCTCTTGGAAGCTGCCCCCAAGATCGAATAGCTAGGATCTTAGAAGTCAATGCCAGAAGCATAAAATACCATAAAAATACAGCAGTTTCTCCATCGTATAGCATGAATAATTACAACCAGTGTGAAAGTAATGGTCATTTCGACGTTTCGGGCAATCTAGGCTTCACTCTAGAGCGCTCCCCCGACAGATCGAATAGTTAGGGCCTAAGAGGTCAACGCCAGCAGCATAAAATACAATAAAAATACAACAGTTTTTCAATCGTATGGCATGAATAATTGCAAGCAGTGTGAAAGTAATGGTCATTTCGACGTTTCGGGCAACCTAGGGTTCACTCTAGAGCGTTCCCCCGCCAGATCGAATAGTTAGGGCCTAAGAAGTTAACGATAGAAGCATAAAATACAATAAAAGTACAACAGCTTTTCCATCGTATAAAAAAATAATTGCAACCAGTGTGAATGTAATGGTCATTTCTACGTTTCGGGACACATACGCTTCACCCTTGGTCGCTGCCCCCGAAATCGAATAGCTAGGATCTTAGAAGTCAATGCCAGAAACATAAAATACAATAAAAATACAGCAGTTTTTCCACCGTATAGCATGAATAATTGCAACCAGAATGAAAGTAATGGTCATTTCGACGTTTCGGGCAAGCTAGGCTTCACTCTAGAGCGTTCCCCCGCCAGATCGAATAGTTAGGGCCTAAGAAGTCAACGCCAGAAGCATAAAATACAATAAAAATACAACAGTTTTACCATCGTAAAAAAAGAATAATTGCAGCCAGTGTGAAAGTAATGGTCATTTCTACGTTTCGGGCAACATACTCTTCACTCATGGACGTTGCCCAACGACATGGAATAGCTAGGACCTTAGAAGTCAACGCCAGAAGCATAAAATACAATAAAAATACAGCAGCTTTTCCATCGTATAGCATGAATAACTGCAACCAGTGTGAAATTACTGGTCATTTCTACGTTTCGGGCAACCTAGACTTCACCCTAGGGCGTTGCTCCACCAAATCGAATAGCTAGGGCCTTAGAAGTCAACGCTCAAAACATAAAATACAATAACAGTGCAACAGTTTTTCCATCGTATAGCATGAATAATTGCAACCAGTGTGACAGTAATGATCATTTCACCGTTTCGGCATCCTAGACTTAACTGTGAGGCATTGCTCCACCAGATCGAATACAAAGGGCCTTAGCAGTCAACGCCAGAAGCATAAAGTACAGAAAAATCCAACGGTTTGTCCATCGTATAACAGGAATATTGCAAAAAGTGTGAAAGTAATGGTCATTTCTACGTTTCGGGCAACCTAGGCTTCACTCTAGGGCGTTGCTCCACCACATCGAATAGCTACGACCTTAGAAGTCAACGACTGAAGCATAAAATGCAATATAAAGACAACAGCTTTTCCATCGTATAAAAAGAATATTTGCAACCAGTGAGAAAGTTATGGTCATTTCTACGTTCCGGGCAACCTAGGTTTCACACTAGGGCGTTGCTCCACTGGATCGAATAGTTAGGGCCTTGAAAGCCAAAACCAGAAGCATAAAATACAATATAAATACAACAGCTTTTCCATCGTATAACAGGAATAATTACAACCAGTGTGAAAGTAATGGTCATTTCTACGTATCGGGCAACCTAGGCTTCACTTTAGGCCGTTGCGCCGCCAGATCGAATAGTTAGGGCCTTGGAAGCCAACGCCAGAAGCATAAAATACAATATAAATACATCAGTTTTTCCACCGTATAACAGGAATAATTACAACCAGTGTGAAAGTAATGGTCATTTCGACGTTGCGGGAAACCTAGGCTTCACTCTAGAGCGTTCCCCCGCCAGATCCTATAGTTAGGGCGTAAGAAGTCAACGCAAGAAGCATAAAATACAATAAAAATACAACAGTTTTACCATCGTAATGAAACAATAATTGCAACCAGTGTGCAAGTAATGGTCATTTCTACGTTTCGGGCAACATACGCTTCACTCTTAAACGTTGCCCCACGAGATCGAATAGCTAGGACCTTAGAAGTCAACGCCAAAAACATAAAATACTATAAAAATGCAACAGTTTTTCCATCGTATAACAGGAATAACTGCAACCAGTGTGAAAGTACAGGACATTTCTACGTTTCGGGCAACCTAGACTTCACTCCAGTGCGTTGCTCCACCAAATCGAATAGCTAGGGCCTTAGAAGTCAACGCCAGAAGCATAAAATACGATATAGGTACAACAGTTTTTCCATCGTACAAAACGAATAATTGCAACCAGTGTGAATGTAATGGTCATTTCTACGTTTCGGGCAACACACGCTTCACACTTGGAAGCTGCCCCCGAGATCGAATAGCTAGGATCTTAGAAGTCAATGCCAGAAGCATAAAATACAATAAAAATACAGCAGTTTCTCCATCGTATAGCATGAATAATTACAACCAGTGTGAAAGTAATGGTCATTTCGACGTTTCGGGCAATCTAGGCTTCACTCTAGTGCGTTCCCCCGCCAGATCGAATAGTTAGGGCCTAAGAAGTCAACGCCAGCAGCATACAATACAATAAAAATACAACAGTTTTTCAATCGTATGGCATGAATAATTGCATGCAGTGTGAAAGTAATGGTCATTTCGACGTTTCGGGCAACCTAGGCTTCACTCTAGGGCGTTCCCCCGCCAGATCGAATAGTTAGGGCCTAAGAAGTTAACGCTAGAAGCATGAAATACAAAATAAATACAACAGCTTTCCATTGTATAAAACGAATAATTGCAACCAGTGTGAAAGTTATGGTAATTTCTACTTTCCGGGCAACCTGCGCTTCACTCTACGGCGTTGCTCCAACAGATCGAATAGTTAGGGCCTAAGAAGTCACCGCCAGAAGCATAAAACACAATATAAATAAAACAGTTTTTCCATCGTATAAAACGAATAATTGCAATCAGTATGAAAGTTATGGTCATTTCTACGTTTCGGTCAGCCTAGACTTAACTCTGAGGCATTGCTCAACCAGATCGAATACATAGGGCCATAGAAGTCAAATCCAGAAGCAAAAAGTACAATAAAAAACCAACAGTTTGTCCATCGTATAACAGGAATAATTGCAACCAGTGTTAAAATAATGGTCATTTCTACGTTTCGGGCAACCTAGGCTTCACTTTAGGCCGTTGCGCCGCCAGATCGAATAGTTAGGGCCCTGGAAGCCAACGCCAGAAGCATAAAATACAATATAAATACAACAGCTTTTCCATCGTATAACAGGAATAATTACAACCAGTCTGAAAGTAATGGTCATTTCTACGTTTCGGGCAACATACGCTTCACTCTTGAACGTTGCCCCTCGAGATCGAATAGCTAGGACCTTAGAAGTCAACGCCAAAAACATAAAATACTATAAAAATGCAACAGTTTTTCCATCGTATAACAGGAATAACTGCAACCAGTGTGAAAGTACAGGACATTTCTACGTTTCGGGCAACCTAGACTTCACTCCAGTGCGTTGCTCCACCAAATCGAATAGCTAGGGCCTTAGAAGTCAACGCCAGAAGCATACAATACGATATAGGTACAACAGTTTTTGCATCGTATAAAACGAATAATTGCAACCAGTGTGAATGTAATGATCATTTCTACGTTTCTGGCAACACACGCTTCACTCTTGGAAGCTGCTCCCGAGATCGAATAGCTAGGATCTTAGAAGTCAATGCCAGACGCATAAAATACAATAAAAATACAGCAGTTTCTCCATCGTATAGCATGAATAATTACAACCAGTGTGAAAGTAATGGTCATTTCGACGTTTCGGGCAACCTAGGCTTCACTCTAGGGCGTTCCCCCGCCAGATCGAATAGTTATGGCCTAAGAAGTTAACGCTAGAAGCATAAAATACAAAATAAATAGAACAGCTTTCCATTGTATAAAACGAATAATTGCAACCAGTGTGAAAGTTATGGTAATTTCTACTTTCCGGGCAACCTGGGCTTCACTCTAGGGCGTTGCTCCACCAGATGGAATAGGTAGGGCCATAGAAGTCAACGCGCGAAGCCTAAAATACAGTAAAGATACAACAGTTTTTCCATCGTGTAACAGGAATAATTGCAGCCAGTGTGAAAGTCATGGTCACTTCTACGTTCCGGGCAACCAAGGCTTCACTCTAGGGCGTTGTTACACCAGATCGAAAAGTTAGGGCCTAAGAAGTCAACTCCAGAGGCATAAAACACAATATAAATACAACAGTCTATCCATCGTAAAAAACAAATAATAGTAACCGGTGTGAAAGAGATGGTCATTTCTACCTTCCGGGCAACCTAGCCTACACACTAGGGCGTTGCTCCACCAGATCGAATAGTTAGGGCCTTAGAAGTCTACACCCGGAGCATAAAGTACAATAAAAATACAACAGTTTTTCCATCGTATAAAATGAATAATTGCAACCAGTGTGATGGTAATGGTCATTTCTACATTTTGGTCAACCTGGGCTTCACTCTAGGGCGTTACTCAACCAGATCGAATAGTTAGGGCCTAAGAAGTCAACCCCAGAAGCATAAAACATAATATAAATACAACAGCTTTTCCATCGTATAGAACGAATAATTGCAACCAGTGTGAAAGTTATTGTCATTTCTACATGCCGGGCAATCTAGACTTCACTCTAGGGCATTGTTCCACCAGATCGTATAGTTAGGGCCTAAGAAGTCAACGCCTGAAGCATAAAATACAATAAAAATCCTACAGTTTTTCCATCGTATAATAGAAATAATTGCAACCAGTGTGAAAGTGATAGTCATTTCTACGATCCGGGCAACGTCTGCCTCACTCTAGGGAGTTGTTCCACCAGATCGAATAGTTAGGGCATAGGAAGTCAAGGCCAGAAGCACCAAATACAAAATAAATACAACAGTTTTTCCATCGTGTAACAGGAATAATTGCAACCAGTGTGAAGGATATGGTCATTTCTATGTTCCGGGCAAACCTAGGCTTCACTCTAGGGCGTTGCTCCACCAGATCGAATAGTTAGGGCCTAAGAAGTGAACGCCAGAGGCATAAAATACAATAAAAATACAACAGTTTTTCCATCGTATAGAACGAATAATTGCAACCAGTGTGAAAGTTACGGTCATTTCTACATGCCAGGCAACCTAGGCTTCACTCTAGGGAGTTCATCCACCAGATCGAATAGTTAGGGCCTAAGAAGTCAACGCCAGAAGCATAAAATACAAAATAAATACAACAGTTTTTCCACCGTATAAAACGGATAATTGAAACTGGTTTGAAAGTTAGGGTCATTTCTACGTTCCGGGCAACCTAGGCTTCACTCAAGGGCGTTGCTCCTCCAGATCGAATAGCCAGGGTCTTAGAAGTCTATGCCCGGAGCATAAAATACGAAATAAATACAACAGTTTTTCTATCGTATAAAACGAATAATTGCAACCGGTGTGAATGTTATGGTCATTTCTACGTTCCGGGCAACCTAGGCTACACTCTATGGCGTTTCTCCACCAGACCGAATAGTTAGGGCCTAAGAAGTCAACTCCAGAGGCATAAAACACAATAAAAATAAAACAGTTTTTCCATCGTATAAGACGAATATTTGCAACCGGTGTGAAAGTTATGGTCGATTCTATGTTCCGGGCAAACCTAGGCTTCACTCTGGGGCGTTGCTCCACCAGATCGAATAGTTAGGGCCTAAGAAGTCCACGCCAGAGTCATAAAATACAATAAAAATACAACAGTTTTTCCATCGTGTAACAAGAATAATTGCAACCAGTGTGAACGATATGGTCACTTCTACCTTCCTGGCAACCTAGATTTCGCTCTAGGGCGTTGCTCCACCACATCGCAGAGTTAGGGCCTTAGGAGTCAATGCCCGAAGCATAAAATACAATATAGATACAGCAGCTTTTGCATCGTGTAACAGTAGTAATTGCAACCAGTGTGAAGGTAATGGTCATTTATACGTTCCGGGCAACCTAGGCTTCACTCTTGGGCGTTACTCCACCAGATCGAATAGATACGGCCTTAGAAGTCAACGCCAGAAGCATAAAATACAATATAAATACAACAGCTTTTCCATTGTATAAAACGAATAGTTGCAACCAGTGTGAAAGTTATGGTCATTTCTACGTTCCGGGCGACATAGGCTTGACTCTTGGCCGTTGCGCCACCAGATAGAATAGTTTGGGCCTTAGAAGTCAACGCTCGAATCATAAAATACAAAATAAATAGAACTGTTTTTCCATTGTATAAAACGAATAACTGCACCAGTATGAAAGTTATGGTCATTTCTACGTTCCCGGCAACATAGGCTTCGCTCTAGGGCGTTGCTCCACCAGATCGAATGGCTACGGACTTAGAAGTCAACTCCAGGAGCATAAAATACAAAATAAATCCAACAGTTTTTCCATCGTATAAAACGAATAATTGCAACCGGTGTGAATGTTATGGTCATTTCTACGTTCCGGGCAACCTAGGCTACACTCTATGGCGTTTCTCCACCAGACCGAATAGTTAGGGCCTAAGAAGTCAACTCCAGAGGCATAAAACACAATAATAATAAAACAGTTTTTCCATCGTATAAGACGAATATTTGCAACCGGTGTGAAAGTTATGGTCGATTCTATGTTCCGGGCAAACCTAGGCTTCACTCTGGGGCGTTGCTCCACCAGATCGAATAGTTAGGGCCTAAGAAGTCAACGCCAGAGTCATAAAATACAATAAAAATACAACAGTTTTTCCATCGTGTAACAAGAATAATTGCAACCAGTGTGAACGATATGGTCACTTCTACCTTCCTGGCAACCTAGATTTCGCTCTAGGGCGTTGCTCCACCACATCGCAGAGTTAGGGCCTTAGGAGTCAATGCCCGAAGCATAAAATACAATATAGATACAGCAGCTTTTGCATCGTGTAACAGTAGTAATTGCAACCAGTGTGAAGGTAATGGTCATTTATACGTTCCGGGCAACCTAGGCTTCACTCTTGGGCGTTACTCCACCAGATCGAATAGATACGGCCTTAGAAGTCAACGCCAGAAGCATAAAATACGATATAGGTACAACAGTTTTTCCATCGTACAAAACGAATAATTGCAACCAGTGTGAATGTAATGGTCATTTCTACGTTTCGGGCAACACACGCTTCACACTTGGAAGCTGCCCCCGAGATCGAATAGCTAGGATCTTAGAAGTCAATGCCAGAAGCATAAAATACAATAAAAATACAGCAGTTTCTCCATCGTATAGCATGAATAATTACAACCAGTGTGAAAGTAATGGTCATTTCGACGTTTCGGGCAATCTAGGCTTCACTCTAGTGCGTTCCCCCGCCAGATCGAATAGTTAGGGCCTAAGAAGTCAACGCCAGCAGCATACAATACAATAAAAATACAACAGTTTTTCAATCGTATGGCATGAATAATTGCATGCAGTGTGAAAGTAATGGTCATTTCGACGTTTCGGGCAACCTAGGCTTCACTCTAGGGCGTTCCCCCGCCAGATCGAATAGTTAGGGCCTAAGAAGTTAACGCTAGAAGCATGAAATACAAAATAAATACAACAGCTTTCCATTGTATAAAACGAATAATTGCAACCAGTGTGAAAGTTATGGTAATTTCTACTTTCCGGGCAACCTGCGCTTCACTCTACGGCGTTGCTCCAACAGATCGAATAGTTAGGGCCTAAGAAGTCACCGCCAGAAGCATAAAACACAATATAAATAAAACAGTTTTTCCATCGTATAAAACGAATAATTGCAATCAGTATGAAAGTTATGGTCATTTCTACGTTTCGGTCAGCCTAGACTTAATTCTGAGGCATTGTTCAACCAGATCGAATACATAGGGCCTTAGAAGTCAAATCCAGAAGCAAAAAGTACAATAAAAAACCAACAGTTTGTCCATCGTATAACAGGAATAATTGCAACCAGTGTTAAAATAATGGTCATTTCTACGTTTCGGGCAACCTAGGCTTCACTTTAGGCCGTTGCGCCGCCAGATCGAATAGTTAGGGCCCTGGAAGCCAACGCCAGAAGCATAAAATACAATATAAATACAACAGCTTTTCCATCGTATAACAGGAATAATTACAACCAGTCTGAAAGTAATGGTCATTTCTACGTTTCGGGCAACATACGCTTCACTCTTGAACGTTGCCCCTCGAGATCGAATAGCTAGGACCTTAGAAGTCAACGCCAAAAACATAAAATACTATAAAAATGCAACAGTTTTTCCATCGTATAACAGGAATAACTGCAACCAGTGTGAAAGTACAGGACATTTCTACGTTTCGGGCAACCTAGACTTCACTCCAGTGCGTTGCTCCACCAAATCGAATAGCTAGGGCCTTAGAAGTCAACGCCAGAAGCATACAATACGATATAGGTACAACAGTTTTTGCATCGTATAAAACGAATAATTGCAACCAGTGTGAATGTAATGATCATTTCTACGTTTCTGGCAACACACGCTTCACTCTTGGAAGCTGCTCCCGAGATCGAATAGCTAGGATCTTAGAAGTCAATGCCAGACGCATAAAATACAATAAAAATACAGCAGTTTCTCCATCGTATAGCATGAATAATTACAACCAGTGTGAAAGTAATGGTCATTTCGACGTTTCGGGCAACCTAGGCTTCACTCTAGGGCGTTCCCCCGCCAGATCGAATAGTTATGGCCTAAGAAGTTAACGCTAGAAGCATAAAATACAAAATAAATAGAACAGCTTTCCATTGTATAAAACGAATAATTGCAACCAGTGTGAAAGTTATGGTAATTTCTACTTTCCGGGCAACCTGGGCTTCACTCTAGGGCGTTGCTCCACCAGATGGAATAGGTAGGGCCATAGAAGTCAACGCGCGAAGCCTAAAATACAGTAAAGATACAACAGTTTTTCCATCGTGTAACAGGAATAATTGCAGCCAGTGTGAAAGTCATGGTCACTTCTACGTTCCGGGCAACCAAGGCTTCACTCTAGGGCGTTGTTACACCAGATCGAAAAGTTAGGGCCTAAGAAGTCAACTCCAGAGGCATAAAACACAATATAAATACAACAGTCTATCCATCGTAAAAAACAAATAATAGTAACCGGTGTGAAAGAGATGGTCATTTCTACCTTCCGGGCAACCTAGCCTACACACTAGGGCGTTGCTCCACCAGATCGAATAGTTAGGGCCTTAGAAGTCTACACCCGGAGCATAAAGTACAATAAAAATACAACAGTTTTTCCATCGTATAAAATGAATAATTGCAACCAGTGTGATGGTAATGGTCATTTCTACATTTTGGTCAACCTGGGCTTCACTCTAGGGCGTTACTCAACCAGATCGAATAGTTAGGGCCTAAGAAGTCAACCCCAGAAGCATAAAACATAATATAAATACAACAGCTTTTCCATCGTATAGAACGAATAATTGCAACCAGTGTGAAAGTTATTGTCATTTCTACATGCCGGGCAATCTAGACTTCACTCTAGGGCATTGTTCCACCAGATCGTATAGTTAGGGCCTAAGAAGTCAACGCCTGAAGCATAAAATACAATAAAAATCCTACAGTTTTTCCATCGTATAATAGAAATAATTGCAACCAGTGTGAAAGTGATAGTCATTTCTACGATCCGGGCAACGTCTGCCTCACTCTAGGGAGTTGTTCCACCAGATCGAATAGTTAGGGCATAGGAAGTCAAGGCCAGAAGCACCAAATACAAAATAAATACAACAGTTTTTCCATCGTGTAACAGGAATAATTGCAACCAGTGTGAAGGATATGGTCATTTCTATGTTCCGGGCAAACCTAGGCTTCACTCTAGGGCGTTGCTCCACCAGATCGAATAGTTAGGGCCTAAGAAGTGAACGCCAGAGGCATAAAATACAATAAAAATACAACAGTTTTTCCATCGTATAGAACGAATAATTGCAACCAGTGTGAAAGTTACGGTCATTTCTACATGCCAGGCAACCTAGGCTTCACTCTAGGGAGTTCATCCACCAGATCGAATAGTTAGGGCCTAAGAAGTCAACGCCAGAAGCATAAAATACAAAATAAATACAACAGTTTTTCCACCGTATAAAACGGATAATTGAAACTGGTTTGAAAGTTAGGGTCATTTCTACGTTCCGGGCAACCTAGGCTTCACTCAAGGGCGTTGCTCCTCCAGATCGAATAGCCAGGGTCTTAGAAGTCTATGCCCGGAGCATAAAATACGAAATAAATACAACAGTTTTTCTATCGTATAAAACGAATAATTGCAACCGGTGTGAATGTTATGGTCATTTCTACGTTCCGGGCAACCTAGGCTACACTCTATGGCGTTTCTCCACCAGACCGAATAGTTAGGGCCTAAGAAGTCAACTCCAGAGGCATAAAACACAATAAAAATAAAACAGTTTTTCCATCGTATAAGACGAATATTTGCAACCGGTGTGAAAGTTATGGTCGATTCTATGTTCCGGGCAAACCTAGGCTTCACTCTGGGGCGTTGCTCCACCAGATCGAATAGTTAGGGCCTAAGAAGTCCACGCCAGAGTCATAAAATACAATAAAAATACAACAGTTTTTCCATCGTGTAACAAGAATAATTGCAACCAGTGTGAACGATATGGTCACTTCTACCTTCCTGGCAACCTAGATTTCGCTCTAGGGCGTTGCTCCACCACATCGCAGAGTTAGGGCCTTAGGAGTCAATGCCCGAAGCATAAAATACAATATAGATACAGCAGCTTTTGCATCGTGTAACAGTAGTAATTGCAACCAGTGTGAAGGTAATGGTCATTTATACGTTCCGGGCAACCTAGGCTTCACTCTTGGGCGTTACTCCACCAGATCGAATAGATACGGCCTTAGAAGTCAACGCCAGAAGCATAAAATACAATATAAATACAACAGCTTTTCCATTGTATAAAACGAATAGTTGCAACCAGTGTGAAAGTTATGGTCATTTCTACGTTCCGGGCGACATAGGCTTGACTCTTGGCCGTTGCGCCACCAGATAGAATAGTTTGGGCCTTAGAAGTCAACGCTCGAATCATAAAATACAAAATAAATAGAACTGTTTTTCCATTGTATAAAACGAATAACTGCACCAGTATGAAAGTTATGGTCATTTCTACGTTCCCGGCAACATAGGCTTCGCTCTAGGGCGTTGCTCCACCAGATCGAATGGCTACGGACTTAGAAGTCAACTCCAGGAGCATAAAATACAAAATAAATCCAACAGTTTTTCCATCGTATAAAACGAATAATTGCAACCGGTGTGAATGTTATGGTCATTTCTACGTTCCGGGCAACCTAGGCTACACTCTATGGCGTTTCTCCACCAGACCGAATAGTTAGGGCCTAAGAAGTCAACTCCAGAGGCATAAAACACAATAAAAATAAAACAGTTTTTCCATCGTATAAGACGAATATTTGCAACCGGTGTGAAAGTTATGGTCGATTCTATGTTCCGGGCAAACCTAGGCTTCACTCTGGGGCGTTGCTCCACCAGATCGAATAGTTAGGGCCTAAGAAGTCAACGCCAGAGTCATAAAATACAATAAAAATACAACAGTTTTTCCATCGTGTAACAAGAATAATTGCAACCAGTGTGAACGATATGGTCACTTCTACCTTCCTGGCAACCTAGATTTCGCTCTAGGGCGTTGCTCCACCACATCGCAGAGTTAGGGCCTTAGGAGTCAATGCCCGAAGCATAAAATACAATATAGATACAGCAGCTTTTGCATCGTGTAACAGTAGTAATTGCAACCAGTGTGAAGGTAATGGTCATTTATACGTTCCGGGCAACCTAGGCTTCACTCTTGGGCGTTACTCCACCAGATCGAATAGATACGGCCTTAGAAGTCAACGCCAGAAGCATAAAATACAATATAAATACAACAGCTTTTCCATTGTATAAAACGAATAGTTGCAACCAGTGTGAAAGTTATGGTCATTTCTACGTTCCGGGCGACATAGGCTTGACTCTTGGCCGTTGCGCCACCAGATAGAATAGTTTGGGCCTTAGAAGTCAACGCTCGAATCATAAAATACAAAATAAATAGAACTGTTTTTCCATTGTATAAAACGAATAACTGCACCAGTATGAAAGTTATGGTCATTTCTACGTTCCCGGCAACATAGGCTTCGCTCTAGGGCGTTGCTCCACCAGATCGAATGGCTACGGACTTAGAAGTCAACTCCAGGAGCATAAAATACAAAATAAATCCAACAGTTTTTCCATCGTATAAAACGAATAATTGCAACCGGTGTGAATGTTATGGTCATTTCTACGTTCCGGGCAACCTAGGCTACACTCTATGGCGTTTCTCCACCAGACCGAATAGTTAGGGCCTAAGAAGTCAACTCCAGAGGCATAAAACACAATAATAATAAAACAGTTTTTCCATCGTATAAGACGAATATTTGCAACCGGTGTGAAAGTTATGGTCGATTCTATGTTCCGGGCAAACCTAGGCTTCACTCTGGGGCGTTGCTCCACCAGATCGAATAGTTAGGGCCTAAGAAGTCCACGCCAGAGTCATAAAATACAATAAAAATACAACAGTTTTTCCATCGTGTAACAAGAATAATTGCAACCAGTGTGAACGATATGGTCACTTCTACCTTCCTGGCAACCTAGATTTCGCTCTAGGGCGTTGCTCCACCACATCGCAGAGTTAGGGCCTTAGGAGTCAATGCCCGAAGCATAAAATACAATATAGATACAGCAGCTTTTGCATCGTGTAACAGTAGTAATTGCAACCAGTGTGAAGGTAATGGTCATTTATACGTTCCGGGCAACCTAGGCTTCACTCTTGGGCGTTACTCCACCAGATCGAATAGATACGGCCTTAGAAGTCAACGCCAGAAGCATAAAATACAATATAAATACAACAGCTTTTCCATTGTATAAAACGAATAGTTGCAACCAGTGTGAAAGTTATGGTCATTTCTACGTTCCGGGCGACATAGGCTTCACTCTAGGGCGTTGCTCCACCAGATCGAATAGTTAGGGCCTAAGAAGTCAACGCCAGAGGCATAAAATACAATAAAAATACAACAGTTTTTCCATCGTATAGAACGAATAATTGCAACCAGTGTGAAAGTTACGGTCATTTCTACATGCCAGGCAACCTAGGCTTCACTCTAGGGAGTTCATCCACCAGATCGAATAGTTAGGGCCTAAGAAGTCAACGCCAGAAGCATAAAATACAAAATAAATACAACAGTTTTTCCACCGTATAAAACGGATAATTGAAACTGGTTTGAAAGTTAGGGTCATTTCTACGTTCCGGGCAACCTAGGCTTCACTCAAGGGCGTTGCTCCTCCAGATCGAATAGCCAGGGCCTTAGAAGTCTATGCCCGGAGCATAAAATACGAAATAAATACAACAGTTTTTCTATCGTATAAAACGAATAATTGCAACCGGTGTGAATGTTATGGTCATTTCTACGTTCCGGGCAACCTAGGCTACACTCTATGGCGTTTCTCCACCAGACCGAATAGTTAGGGCCTAAGAAGTCAACTCCGGAGGCATAAAACACAACAAAAATAAAACAGTTTTTCCATCGTATAAGACGAATATTTGCAACCGGTGTGAAAGTTATGGTCATTTCTATGTTCCGGGCAAACCTAGGCTTCACTCTAGGGCGTTGCTCCACCAGATCGAATAGTTAGGGCCTAAGAAGTCAACGCCAGAGGCATAAAATACAATAAAAATACAACAGTTTTTCCATCGTGTAACAGGAATAATTGCAACCAGTGTGAAGGATATGGTCATTTCTATGTTCCGGGCAAACCTAGGCTTCACTCTAGGGCGTTGCTCCACCAGATCGAATAGTTAGGGCCTAAGAAGTCAACGCCAGAGTCATAAAATACATTAAAAATACAACAGTTTTTCCATCGTGTAACAAGAATAATTGCAACCAGTGTGAACGATATGGTCACTTCTACCTTCCTGGCAACCTAGATTTCGCTCTAGGGCGCTGCTCCACCACATCGCAGAGTTAGGGCCTTAGGAGTCAATGCCCGAAGCATAAAATACAATATAGATACAGCAGCTTTTGCATCGTGTAACAGTAGTAATTGCAACCAGTGTGAAGGTAATGGTCATTTATACGTTCCGGGCAACCTAGGCTTCACTCTTGGGCGTTACTCCACCAGATCGAATAGATACGGCCTTAGAAGTCAACGCCAGAAGCATAAAATACAATATAAAAACAACAGCTTTTCCATTGTATAAAACGAATAGTTGCAACGAGTGTGAAAGTTATGGTCATTTCTACGTTCCGGGCGACATAGGCTTGACTCTTGGCCGTTGCGCCACCAGATAGAATAGTTTGGGCCTTAGAAGTCAACGCTCGAATCATAAAATACAAAATAAATAGAACTGTTTTTCCATTGTATAAAACGAATAACTGCACCAGTATGAAAGTTATGGTCATTTCTACGTTCCCGGCAACATAGGCTTCGCTCTAGGGCGTTGCTCCACCAGATCGAATGGCTACGGACTTAGAAGTCAACTCCAGGAGCATAAAATACAAAATAAATCCAACAGTTTTTCCATCGTATAAAACGAATAATTGCAACCGGTGTGAATGTTATGGTCATTTCTACGTTCCGGGCAACCTAGGCTACACTCTATGGCGTTTCTCCACCAGACCGAATAGTTAGGGCCTAAGAAGTCAACTCCAGAGGCATAAAACACAATAATAATAAAACAGTTTTTCCATCGTATAAGACGAATATTTGCAACCGGTGTGAAAGTTATGGTCGATTCTATGTTCCGGGCAAACCTAGGCTTCACTCTGGGGCGTTGCTCCACCAGATCGAATAGTTAGGGCCTAAGAAGTCAACGCCAGAGTCATAAAATACATTAAAAATACAACAGTTTTTCCATCGTGTAACAAGAATAATTGCAACCAGTGTGAACGATATGGTCACTTCTACCTTCCTGGCAACCTAGATTTCGCTCTAGGGCGCTGCTCCACCACATCGCAGAGTTAGGGCCTTAGGAGTCAATGCCCGAAGCATAAAATACAATATAGATACAGCAGCTTTTGCATCGTGTAACAGTAGTAATTGCAACCAGTGTGAAGGTAATGGTCATTTATACGTTCCGGGCAACCTAGGCTTCACTCTTGGGCGTTACTCCACCAGATCGAATAGATACGGCCTTAGAAGTCAACGCCAGAAGCATAAAATACAATATAAATACAACAGCTTTTCCATTGTATAAAACGAATAGTTGCAACCAGTGTGAAAGTTATGGTCATTTCTACGTTCCGGGCGACATAGGCTTGACTCTTGGCCGTTGCGCCACCAGATAGAATAGTTTGGGCCTTAGAAGTCAACGCTCGAATCATAAAATACAAAATAAATAGAACTGTTTTTCCATTGTATAAAACGAATAACTGCACCAGTATGAAAGTTATGGTCATTTCTACGTTCCCGGCAACATAGGCTTCGCTCTAGGGCGTTGCTCCACCAGATCGAATGGCTACGGACTTAGAAGTCAACTCCAGGAGCATAAAATACAAAATAAATCCAACAGTTTTTCCATCGTATAAAACGAATAATTGCAACCGGTGTGAATGTTATGGTCATTTCTACGTTCCGGGCAACCTAGGCTACACTCTATGGCGTTTCTCCACCAGACCGAATAGTTAGGGCCTAAGAAGTCAACTCCAGAGGCATAAAACACAATAATAATAAAACAGTTTTTCCATCGTATAAGACGAATATTTGCAACCGGTGTGAAAGTTATGGTCGATTCTATGTTCCGGGCAAACCTAGGCTTCACTCTGGGGCGTTGCTCCACCAGATCGAATAGTTAGGGCCTAAGAAGTCAACGCCAGAGTCATAAAATACAATAAAAATACAACAGTTTTTCCATCGTGTAACCAGAATAATTGCAACCAGTGTGAACGATATGGTCACTTCTACCTTCCTGGCAACCTAGATTTCGCTCTAGGGCGTTGCTCCACCACATCGCAGAGTTAGGGCCTTAGGAGTCAATGCCCGAAGCATAAAATACAATATAGATACAGCAGCTTTTGCATCGTGTAACAGTAGTAATTGCAACCAGTGTGAAGGTAATGGTCATTTATACGTTCCGGGCAACCTAGGCTTCACTCTTGGGCGTTACTCCACCAGATCGAATCGATACGGCCTTAGAAGTCAACGCCAGAAGCATAAAATACAATATAAATACAACAGCTTTTCCATTGTATAAAACGAATAGTTGCAACCAGTGTGAAAGTTATGGTCATTTCTACGTTCCGGGCGACATAGGCTTCACTCTAGGGCGTTGCTCCACCAGATCGAATAGTTAGGGCCTAAGAAGTCAACGCCAGAGGCATAAAATACAATAAAAATACAACAGTTTTTCCATCGTATAGAACGAATAATTGCAACCAGTGTGAAAGTTACGGTCATTTCTACATGCCAGGCAACCTAGGCTTCACTCTAGGGAGTTCATCCACCAGATCGAATAGTTAGGGCCTAAGAAGTCAACGCCAGAAGCATAAAATACAAAATAAATACAACAGTTTTTCCACCGTATAAAACGGATAATTGAAACTGGTTTGAAAGTTAGGGTCATTTCTACGTTCCGGGCAACCTAGGCTTCACTCAAGGGCGTTGCTCCTCCAGATCGAATAGCCAGGGCCTTAGAAGTCTATGCCCGGAGCATAAAATACGAAATAAATACAACAGTTTTTCTATCGTATAAAACGAATAATTGCAACCGGTGTGAATGTTATGGTCATTTCTACGTTCCGGGCAACCTAGGCTACACTCTATGGCGTTTCTCCACCAGACCGAATAGTTAGGGCCTAAGAAGTCAACTCCAGAGGCATAAAACACAATAAAAATAAAACAGTTTTTCCATCGTATAAGACGAATATTTGCAACCGGTGTGAAAGTTATGGTCGATTCTATGTTCCGGGCAAACCTAGGCTTCACTCTGGGGCGTTGCTCCACCAGATCGAATAGTTAGGGCCTAAGAAGTCAACGCCAGAGTCATAAAATACATTAAAAATACAACAGTTTTTCCATCGTGTAACAAGAATAATTGCAACCAGTGTGAACGATATGGTCACTTCTACCTTCCTGGCAACCTAGATTTCGCTCTAGGGCGTTGCTCCACCACATCGCAGAGTTAGGGCCTTAGGAGTCAATGCCCGAAGCATAAAATACAATATAGATACAGCAGCTTTTGCATCGTGTAACAGTAGTAATTGCAACCAGTGTGAAGGTAATGGTCATTTATACGTTCCGGGCAACCTAGGCTTCACTCTTGGGCGTTACTCCACCAGATCGAATAGATACGGCCTTAGAAGTCAACGCCAGAAGCATAAAATACAATATAAATACAACAGCTTTTCCATTGTATAAAACGAATAGTTGCAACCAGTGTGAAAGTTATGGTCATTTCTACGTTCCGGGCGACATAGGCTTGACTCTTGGCCGTTGCGCCACCAGATAGAATAGTTTGGGCCTTAGAAGTCAACGCTCGAATCATAAAATACAAAATAAATAGAACTGTTTTTCCATTGTATAAAACGAATAACTGCACCAGTATGAAAGTTATGGTCATTTCTACGTTCCCGGCAACATAGGCTTCGCTCTAGGGCGTTGCTCCACCAGATCGAATGGCTACGGACTTAGAAGTCAACTCCAGGAGCATAAAATACAAAATAAATCCAACAGTTTTTCCATCGTATAAAACGAATAATTGCAACCGGTGTGAAAGTTATGGTCATTTCTACGTTCCGGGCAACCTAGGCTACACTGTATAGCGTTTCTCCACCAGACCGAATAGTTAGGGCCTAAGAAGTCAACTCCAGAGGCATAAAACACAATAAAAATAAAACAGTTTTTCCATCGTATAAGACGAATATTTGCAACCGGTGTGAAAGTTATGGTCATTTCTATGTTCCGGGCAAACCTAGGCTTCACTCTAGGGCGTTGCTCCACCAGATCGAATAGTTAGGGCCTAAGAAGTCAACGCCAGAGGCATAAAATACAATAAAAATACAACAGTTTTTCCATCGTGTAACAGGAATAATTGCAACCAGTGTGAAGGATATGGTCATTTCTATGTTCCGGGCAAACCTAGGCTTCACTCTAGGGCGTTGCTCCACCAGATCGAATAGTTAGGGCCTAAGAAGTCAACGCCAGAGGCATAAAATACAATAAAAATACAACAGTTTTTCCATCGTATAGAACGAATAATTGCAACCAGTGTGAAAGTTATGGTCATTTCTACATGCCAGGCAACCTAGGCTTCACTCTAGGGCGTTCATCCACCAGATCGAATAGTTAGGGCCTAAGAAGTCAACGCCAGAAGCATAAAATATAAAATAAATACAACAGTTTTTCCACCGTATAAAACGGATAATTGAAACTGGTTTGAAAGTTAGGGTCATTTCTACGTTCCGGCAACCTAGGCTTCACTCAAGGGCGTTGCTCCTCCAGATCGAATAGCCAGGGCCTTAGAAGTCTATGCCCGGAGCATAAAATACAATATAAATACAACAGCTTTTCCATTGTATAAAACGAATAATTGCAACCAGTGTGAAAGTTATGGTCATTTCTACGTTCCGGGCTACATAGGCTTGACTCTTGGACGTTGCCCCACCAGATAGAATAGTTTGGGCCTTAGAAGTCAACGCTCGAATCATAAAATACAAAATAAATAGAACTGTTTTTCCATTGTATAAAACGAATAACTGCACCAGTATGAAAGTTATGGTCATTTCTACGTTCCCGGCAACATAGACTTCACTCTAGGGCGTTGCACCACCAGATCGAATGGCTACGGATTTAGAAGTCAACTCCAGGAGCATAAAATACGAAATAAATACAACAGTTTTTCTATCGTATAAAACGAATAATTGCAACCGGTGTGAATGTTATGGTCATTTCTACGTTCCGGGCAACCTAGGCTACACTCTATGGCGTTTCTCCACCAGATCGAATAGTTAGGGCCTAAGAAGTCAACTCCAGAGGCATAAAACACAATAAAAATAAAACAGTTTTTCCATCGTATAAGACGAATATTTGCAACCGGTGTGAAAGTTATGCTCAATTCTATGTTCCGGGCAAACCTAGGCTTCACTCTAGGGCGTTGCTCCACCAGATCGAATAGATAGGGCCTAAGAAGTCAACGCCAGAGGCATAAAATACAATAAAAATACAACAGTTTTTCCATCGTGTAACAGGAATAATTGCAACCAGTGTGAAGGATATGGTCATTTCTATGTTCCGGGCAAACCTAGGCTTCACTCTAGGGCGTTGCTCCACCAGATCGAATAGTTAGGGCCTAAGAAGTCAACGCCAGAGGCATAAAATACAATAAAAATACAACAGTTTTTCCATCGTGTAACAGGAATAATTGCAACCTGTGTGAAGGATATGGTCATTTCTACGATACGGGCAACCTAGGCTTCACTCTAGGGCGTTGCTCCACCAGGTCGAATAGTTAGTGCTTTAGAAAACAACTCCAGGCGCATAAAATACAATAAAAATACAACAGTTTTTCCATCGTATAACAGGAGTAATTGCAACCAGAGTGAAGGTGATGGTCATTTCTAGGACCCGGGCGACGTAGGCTTCACTCTGGGGCGTTGGTCCACAAGAGCGAATAGTTAGGGCATAAGAAGTCAACGCCAGAAGCATAAAATACAAAATAAATACAACAGTTTTTCCATCGTATAAAACAAATAATTGCAACGAGTGTGAAAGGTATGGTCATATCTACGTTCCGGGCAACCTAGGCTTCACTCTAGGGCGTTGTTACACCAGATCGAAAAGTTAGGGCCTAAGAAGTCAACTCCAGAAGCATAAAACACAATATAAATACAACAGTCTTTCCATCGTAAAAAACAAATAATAGTAACCGGTATGAAAGATATGGTCATTTCTACCTTCCGGGCAACCTAGCCTACATTCTAGGGCGATGCTCCACCAGATCGAATAGTTAGGGCCTTAGAAGAGTACGCCCGAAGCATAAAGTACAATAAAAATACAACAGTTTTTCCATCGTATAAAATGAATAATTGCAACCAGTGTGATGGTAATGGTCATTTCTACATTTTGGGCAACCTGGGCTTCACTCTAGGGCGTTACTCAACCATATCGAATAGCTAGGGCCTAAGAAGTCAACCCCAGAAGCATAAAACATAATATAAATACAACAGCTTTTCCATCGTATAGAACGAATAATTGCAACCAGTGTGAAAGTTATTGTCATTTCTACATGCAGGGCAACCTAGGCTTCACTCTAGGGCGTTGGTCCACCAGATCGAATAGTTAGGGCATAGGAAGTCAAGGCCAGAAGCACCAAATACAAAATAAATAAAACAGCTTTTACATCGTAAAAAACGAATAATTGAAACTGGTGTGAAAGATATGGTCATTTCTACATTCCGGGCAACCTAGGCTCCACTCTAGGGTGTTACTCCACCACATCGAATAGCTACGGCCTTAGAACTCAACGCCAGAAGCATAAAATACAGTAAAATACAACAGATCTTCACTCGTATAGAATGAATAACTGCAACCTATGTGAAGGTAATGGTCATTTCTACGTTCCCGCCAACCTAGGCTTCACTCTAGGGCGCTGCTCCACCAGATCGTACAGCTAGGGCCTTAGAAGTCTATGCCCGGAGCATAAAATACAATATAAATACAACAGCTTTTCCATTGTATAAAACGAATAATTGCAACCAGTGTGAAAGTTATGGTCATTTCTACGTTCCGGGCGACATAGGCTTGACTCTTGGACGTTGCCCCACCAGATAGAATAATTTGGGCCTTAGAAGTCAACGCTCGAATCATAAAATACAAAATAAATAGAACTGTTTTTCCATTGTATAAAACGAATAACTGCACCAGTATGAAAGTTATGGTCATTTCTACGTTCCCGGCAACCTAGGCTTTACTCTAGGGCGTTGCTCCACCAGATCGAATAGTTAGGGCCTAAGAAGTCAACTCCAGAGGCATAAAACACAATAAAAATAAAACAGTTTTTCCATCGTATAAGACGAATATTTGCAACCGGTGTGAAAGTTATGGTCAATTCTATGTTCCGGGCAAACCTAGGCTTCACTCTAGGGCATTGCTCCACCAGATCGAATAGTTAGGGCCTAAGAAGTCAACGCCAGAGGCATAAAATACAATAAAAATACAACAGTTTTTCCATCGTGTAACAAGAATAATTGCAACCAGTGTGAACGATATGGTCATTTCTACCTTACTGGCAACCTAGACTTCGCTCTAGGGCGTTGCTCCACCACATCGAATAGTTAGGGCCTTAGGAGTCAATGCCCGAAGCATAAAATACAATATAGATACAGCAGCTTTTGCATCGTGTAACAGTAGTAATTGCAACCAGTGTGAAGGTAATGGTCATTTCTACGTTCCGGGCGACCTAGGCTTCACTCTTGGGCGTTACTCCACCTGATCGAATAGATACGGCCTTAGAAGTCAACGCCAGAAGCATAAAATACAATATAAGTACAACAGCTTTTCCATTGTATAAAACGAATAGTTGCAACCAGTGTGAAAGTTATGGTCATTTCTACGTTCCGGGCGACATAGGCTTGACTCTTGGCCGTTGCCCCACCAGATAGAATAGTTTGGGCCTTATAAGTCAACGCTCGTATCATAAAATACAAAATAAATAGAACTGTTTTTCCATTGTATAAAACGAATAACTGCACCAGTATGAAAGTTATGGTCATTTCTACGTTCCCGGCAACATAGGCTTCGCTCTAGGGCGTTGCTCCACCAGATCGAATGGCTACGGACTTAGAAGTCAACTCCAGGAGCATAAAATACAAAATAAATCCAACAGTTTTTCCATCGTATAAAACGAATAATTGCAACCGGTGTGAAAGTTATGGTCATTTCTACGTTCCGGGTAACCTAGGCTACACTGTATAGCGTTTCTCCACCAGACCGAATAGTTAGGGCCTAAGAAGTCAACTCCAGAGGCATAAAACACAATAAAAATAAAACAGTTTTTCCATCGTATAAGACGAATATTTGCAACCGGTGTGAAAGTTATGGTCATTTCTATGTTCCGGGCAAACCTAGGCTTCACTCTAGGGCGTTGCTCCACCAGATCGAATAGTTAGGGCCTAAGAAGTCAACGCCAGAGGCATAAAATACAATAAAAATACAACAGTTTTTCCATCGTGTAACAGGAATAATTGCAACCAGTGTGAAGGATATGGTCATTTCTAGGTTCCGGGCAAACCTAGGCTTCACTCTAGGGCGTTGCTCCACCAGATCGAATAGTTAGGGCCTAAGAAGTCAACGCCAGAGGCATAAAATACAATAAAAATACAACAGTTTTTCCATCGTATAGAACGAATAATTGCAACCAGTGTGAAAGTTATGGTCATTTCTACATGCCAGGCAACCTAGGCTTCACTCTAGTGCGTTCATCCACCAGATCGAATAGTTAGGGCCTAAGAAGTCAACGCCAGAAGCATAAAATACAAAATAAATACAACAGTTTTTCCACCGTATAAAACGGATAATTGAAACTGGTTTGAAAGTTAGGGTCATTTCTACGTTCCGGGCAACCTAGGCTTCACTCAAGGGCGTTGCTCCTCCAGATCGAATAGCCAGGGCCTTAGAAGTCTATGCCCGGAGCATAAAATACAATAAAAATACAACTGTTTTTCCATTGTATAAAACGAATAACTGCACTAGTATGAAAGTTATGGTCATTTCTACGTTCCCGGCAACCTAGGCTTCACTCTAGGGCGTTGCTCCACCAGATCGAATAGTTAGGGCCTAAGAAGTCAACTCCAGAGGCATAAAACACAATAAAAATAAAACAGTTTTTCCATCGTATAAGACGAATATTTGCAACCGGTGTGAAAGTTATGGTCAATTCTATGTTCCGGGCAAACCTAGGCTTCACTCTAGGGCATTGCTCCACCAGATCGAATGGCTACGGACTTAGAAGTCAACTCCAGGAGCATAAAATACAAAATAAATCCAACAGTTTTTCCATCGTATAAAACGAATAATTGCAACCGGTGTGAAAGTTATGGTCATTTCTACGTTCCGGGCAACCTAGGCTACACTGTATAGCGTTTCTCCACCAGACCGAATAGTTAGGGCCTAAGAAGTCAACTCCAGAGGCATAAAACACAATAAAAATAAAACAGTTTTTCCATCGTATAAGACGAATATTTGCAACCGGTGTGAAAGTTATGGTCATTTCAATGTTCCGGGCAAACCTAGGCTTCACTCTAGGGCGTTGCTCCACCAGATCGAATAGTTAGGGCCTAAGAAGTCAACGCCAGAGGCATAAAATACAATAAAAATACAACAGTTTTTCCATCGTGTAACAGGAATAATTGCAACCAGTGTGAAGGATATGGTCATTTCTATGTTCCGGGCAAACCTAGGCTTCACTCTAGGGCGTTGCTCCACCAGATCGAATAGTTAGGGCCTAAGAAGTCAACGCCAGAGGCATAAAATACAATAAAAATACAACAGTTTTTCAATCGTATAGAACGAATAATTGCAACCAGTGTGAAAGTTATGGTCATTTCTACATGGCAGGCAACCTAGGCTTCACTCTAGTGCGTTCATCCACCAGATCGAATAGTTAGGGCCTAAGAAGTCAACGCCAGAAGCATAAAATACAAAATAAATACAACAGTTTTTCCACCGTATAAAACGGATAATTGAAACTGGTTTGAAAGTTAGGGTCATTTCCACGTTCCGGGCAACCTAGGCTTCACTCAAGGGCGTTGCTCCTCCAGATCGAATAGCCAGGGCCTTAGAAGTCTATGCCCGGAGCATAAAATACAATAAAAATACAACAGCTTTTCCATTGTATAAAACGAATAATTGCAACCAGTGTGAAAGTTATGGTCATTTCTACGTTCCGGGCGACATAGGCTTGACTCTTGGCCGTTGCGCCACCAGATAGAATAGTTTGGGCCTTAGAAGTCAACGCTCGAATCATAAAATACAAAATAAATAGAACTGTTTTTCCATTGTATAAAACGAATAACTGCACCAGTATGAAAGTTATGGTCATTTCTACGTTCCCGGCAACATAGGCTTCGCTCTAGGGCGTTGCTCCACCAGATCGAATGGCTACGGACTTAGAAGTCAACTCCAGGAGCATAAAATACAAAATAAATCCAACAGTTTTTCCATCGTATAAAACGAATAATTGCAACCGGTGTGAAAGTTATGGTCATTTCTACGTTCCGGGTAACCTAGGCTACACTGTATAGCGTTTCTCCACCAGACCGAATAGTTAGGGCCTAAGAAGTCAACTCCAGAGGCATAAAACACAATAAAAATAAAACAGTTTTTCCATCGTATAAGACGAATATTTGCAACCGGTGTGAAAGTTATGGTCATTTCTATGTTCCGGGCAAACCTAGGCTTCACTCTAGGGCGTTGCTCCACCAGATCGAATAGTTAGGGCCTAAGAAGTCAACGCCAGAGGCATAAAATACAATAAAAATACAACAGTTTTTCCATCGTGTAACAGGAATAATTGCAACCAGTGTGAAGGATATGGTCATTTCTAGGTTCCGGGCAAACCTAGGCTTCACTCTAGGGCGTTGCTCCACCAGATCGAATAGTTAGGGCCTAAGAAGTCAACGCCAGAGGCATAAAATACAATAAAAATACAACAGTTTTTCCATCGTATAGAACGAATAATTGCAACCAGTGTGAAAGTTATGGTCATTTCTACATGCCAGGCAACCTAGGCTTCACTCTAGTGCGTTCATCCACCAGATCGAATAGTTAGGGCCTAAGAAGTCAACGCCAGAAGCATAAAATACAAAATAAATACAACAGTTTTTCCACCGTATAAAACGGATAATTGAAACTGGTTTGAAAGTTAGGGTCATTTCTACGTTCCGGGCAACCTAGGCTTCACTCAAGGGCGTTGCTCCTCCAGATCGAATAGCCAGGGCCTTAGAAGTCTATGCCCGGAGCATAAAATACAATAAAAATACAACTGTTTTTCCATTGTATAAAACGAATAACTGCACTAGTATGAAAGTTATGGTCATTTCTACGTTCCCGGCAACCTAGGCTTCACTCTAGGGCGTTGCTCCACCAGATCGAATAGTTAGGGCCTAAGAAGTCAACTCCAGAGGCATAAAACACAATAAAAATAAAACAGTTTTTCCATCGTATAAGACGAATATTTGCAACCGGTGTGAAAGTTATGGTCAATTCTATGTTCCGGGCAAACCTAGGCTTCACTCTAGGGCATTGCTCCACCAGATCGAATGGCTACGGACTTAGAAGTCAACTCCAGGAGCATAAAATACAAAATAAATCCAACAGTTTTTCCATCGTATAAAACGAATAATTGCAACCGGTGTGAAAGTTATGGTCATTTCTACGTTCCGGGCAACCTAGGCTACACTGTATAGCGTTTCTCCACCAGACCGAATAGTTAGGGCCTAAGAAGTCAACTCCAGAGGCATAAAACACAATAAAAATAAAACAGTTTTTCCATCGTATAAGACGAATATTTGCAACCGGTGTGAAAGTTATGGTCATTTCAATGTTCCGGGCAAACCTAGGCTTCACTCTAGGGCGTTGCTCCACCAGATCGAATAGTTAGGGCCTAAGAAGTCAACGCCAGAGGCATAAAATACAATAAAAATACAACAGTTTTTCCATCGTGTAACAGGAATAATTGCAACCAGTGTGAAGGATATGGTCATTTCTATGTTCCGGGCAAACCTAGGCTTCACTCTAGGGCGTTGCTCCACCAGATCGAATAGTTAGGGCCTAAGAAGTCAACGCCAGAGGCATAAAATACAATAAAAATACAACAGTTTTTCAATCGTATAGAACGAATAATTGCAACCAGTGTGAAAGTTATGGTCATTTCTACATGGCAGGCAACCTAGGCTTCACTCTAGTGCGTTCATCCACCAGATCGAATAGTTAAGGCCTAAGAAGTCAACGCCAGAAGCATAAAATACAAAATAAATACAACAGTTTTTCCACCGTATAAAACGGATAATTGAAACTGGTTTGAAAGTTAGGGTCATTTCCACGTTCCGGGCAACCTAGGCTTCACTCAAGGGCGTTGCTCCTCCAGATCGAATAGCCAGGGCCTTAGAAGTCTATGCCCGGAGCATAAAATACAATAAAAATACAACAGCTTTTCCATTGTATAAAACGAATAATTGCAACCAGTGTGAAAGTTATGGTCATTTCTACGTTCCGGGCGACATAGGCTTGACTCTTGGCCGTTGCGCCACCAGATAGAATAGTTTGGGCCTTAGAAGTCAACGCTCGAATCATAAAATACAAAATAAATAGAACTGTTTTTCCATTGTATAAAACGAATAACTGCACCAGTATGAAAGTTATGGTCATTTCTACGTTCCCGGCAACATAGGCTTCGCTCTAGGGCGTTGCTCCACCAGATCGAATGGCTACGGACTTAGAAGTCAACTCCAGGAGCATAAAATACAAAATAAGTCCAACAGTTTTTCCATCGTATAAAACGAATAATTGCAACCGGTGTGAATGTTATGGTCATTTCTACGTTCCGGGCAACCTAGGCTACACTCTATGGCGTTTCTCCACCAGACCGAATAGTTAGGGCCTAAGAAGTCAACTCCAGAGGCATAAAACACAATAAAAATAAAACAGTTTTTCCATCGTATAAGACGAATATTTGCAACCGGTGTGAAAGTTATGGTCGATTCTATGTTCCGGGCAAACCTAGGCTTCACTCTGGGGCGTTGCTCCACCAGATCGAATAGTTAGGGCCTAAGAAGTCAACGCCAGAGTCATAAAATACAATAAAAATACAACAGTTTTTCCATCGTGTAACAAGAATAATTGCAACCAGTGTGAACGATATGGTCACTTCTACCTTCCTGGCAACCTAGATTTCGCTCTAGGGCGTTGCTCCACCACATCGCAGAGTTAGGGCCTTAGGAGTCAATGCCCGAAGCATAAAATACAATATAGATACAGCAGCTTTTGCATCGTGTAACAGTAGTAATTGCAACCAGTGTGAAGGTAATGGTCATTTATACGTTCCGGGCAACCTAGGCTTCACTCTTGGGCGTTACTCCACCAGATCGAATAGATACGGCCTTAGAAGTCAACGCCAGAAGCATAAAATACAATATAAATACAACAGCTTTTCCATTGTATAAAACGAATAGTTGCAACCAGTGTGAAAGTTATGGTCATTTCTACGTTCCGGGCGACATAGGCTTGACTCTTGGCCGTTGCGCCACCAGATAGAATAGTTTGGGCCTTAGAAGTCAACGCTCGAATCATAAAATACAAAATAAATAGAACTGTTTTTCCATTGTATAAAACGAATAACTGCACCAGTATGAAAGTTATGGTCATTTCTACGTTCCCGGCAACATAGGCTTCGCTCTAGGGCGTTGCTCCACCAGATCGAATGGCTACGGACTTAGAAGTCAACTCCAGGAGCATAAAATACAAAATAAATCCAACAGTTTTTCCATCGTATAAAACGAATAATTGCAACCGGTGTGAATGTTATGGTCATTTCTACGTTCCGGGCAACCTAGGCTACACTCTATGGCGTTTCTCCACCAGACCGAATAGTTAGGGCCTAAGAAGTCAACTCCAGAGGCATAAAACACAATAATAATAAAACAGTTTTTCCATCGTATAAGACGAATATTTGCAACCGGTGTGAAAGTTATGGTCGATTCTATGTTCCGGGCAAACCTAGGCTTCACTCTAGGGAGTTCATCCACCAGATCGAATAGTTAGGGCCTAAGAAGTCAACGCCAGAAGCATAAAATACAAAATAAATACAACAGTTTTTCCACCGTATAAAACGGATAATTGAAACTGGTTTGAAAGTTAGGGTCATTTCTACGTTCCGGGCAACCTAGGCTTCACTCAAGGGCGTTGCTCCTCCAGATCGAATAGCCAGGGCCTTAGAAGTCTATGCCCGGAGCATAAAATACGAAATTAATACAACAGTTTTTCTATCGTATAAAACGAATAATTGCAACCGGTGTGAATGTTATGGTCATTTCTACGTTCCGGGCAACCTAGGCTACACTCTATGGCGTTTCTCCACCAGACCGAATAGTTAGGGCCTAAGAAGTCAACTCCAGAGGCATAAAACACAATAAAAATAAAACAGTTTTTCCATCGTATAAGACGAATATTTGCAACCGGTGTGAAAGTTATGGTCGATTCTATGTTCCGGGCAAACCTAGGCTTCACTCTGGGGCGTTGCTCCACCAGATCGAATAGTTAGGGCCTAAGAAGTCAACGCCAGAGTCATAAAATACATTAAAAATACAACAGTTTTTCCATCGTGTAACAAGAATAATTGCAACCAGTGTGAACGATATGGTCACTTCTACCTTCCTGGCAACCTAGATTTCGCTCTAGGGCGGTGCTCCACCACATCGCAGAGTTAGGGCCTTAGGAGTCAATGCCCGAAGCATAAAATACAATATAGATACAGCAGCTTTTGCATCGTGTAACAGTAGTAATTGCAACCAGTGTGAAGGTAATGGTCATTTATACGTTCCGGGCAACCTAGGCTTCACTCTTGGGCGTTACTCCACCAGATCGAATAGATACGGCCTTAGAAGTCAACGCCAGAAGCATAAAATACAATATAAATACAACAGCTTTTCCATTGTATAAAACGAATAGTTGCAACCAGTGTGAAAGTTATGGTCATTTCTACGTTCCGGGCGACATAGGCTTGACTCTTGGCCGTTGCGCCACCAGATAGAATAGTTTGGGCCTTAGAAGTCAACGCTCGAATCATAAAATACAAAATAAATAGAACTGTTTTTCCATTGTATAAAACGAATAACTGCACCAGTATGAAAGTTATGGTCATTTCTACGTTCCCGGCAACATAGGCTTCGCTCTAGGGCGTTGCTCCACCAGATCGAATGGCTACGGACTTAGAAGTCAACTCCAGGAGCATAAAATACAAAATAAATCCAACAGTTTTTCCATCGTATAAAACGAATAATTGCAACCGGTGTGAATGTTATGGTCATTTCTACGTTCCGGGCAACCTAGGCTACACTCTATGGCGTTTCTCCACCAGACCGAATAGTTAGGGCCTAAGAAGTCAACTCCAGAGGCATAAAACACAATAATAATAAAACAGTTTTTCCATCGTATAAGACGAATATTTGCAACCGGTGTGAAAGTTATGGTCGATTCTATGTTCCGGGCAAACCTAGGCTTCACTCTGGGGCGTTGCTCCACCAGATCGAATAGTTAGGGCCTAAGAAGTCAACGCCAGAGTCATAAAATACAATAAAAATACAACAGTTTTTCCATCGTGTAACAAGAATAATTGCAACCAGTGTGAACGATATGGTCACTTCTACCTTCCTGGCAACCTAGATTTCGCTCTAGGGCGTTGCTCCACCACATCGCAGAGTTAGGGCCTTAGGAGTCAATGCCCGAAGCATAAAATACAATATAGATACAGCAGCTTTTGCATCGTGTAACAGTAGTAATTGCAACCAGTGTGAAGGTAATGGTCATTTATACGTTCCGGGCAACCTAGGCTTCACTCTTGGGCGTTACTCCACCAGATCGAATAGATACGGCCTTAGAAGTCAACGCCAGAAGCATAAAATACAATATAAATACAACAGCTTTTCCATTGTATAAAACGAATAGTTGCAACCAGTGTGAAAGTTATGGTCATTTCTACGTTCCGGGCGACATAGGCTTCACTCTAGGGCGTTGCTCCACCAGATCGAATAGTTAGGGCCTAAGAAGTCAACGCCAGAGGCATAAAATACAATAAAAATACAACAGTTTTTCCATCGTATAGAACGAATAATTGCAACCAGTGTGAAAGTTACGGTCATTTCTACATGCCAGGCAACCTAGGCTTCACTCTAGGGAGTTCATCCACCAGATCGAATAGTTAGGGCCTAAGAAGTCAACGCCAGAAGCATAAAATACAAAATAAATACAACAGTTTTTCCACCGTATAAAACGGATAATTGAAACTGGTTTGAAAGTTAGGGTCATTTCTACGTTCCGGGCAACCTAGGCTTCACTCAAGGGCGTTGCTCCTCCAGATCGAATAGCCAGGGCCTTAGAAGTCTATGCCCGGAGCATAAAATACGAAATTAATACAACAGTTTTTCTATCGTATAAAACGAATAATTGCAACCGGTGTGAATGTTATGGTCATTTCTACGTTCCGGGCAACCTAGGCTACACTCTATGGCGTTTCTCCACCAGACCGAATAGTTAGGGCCTAAGAAGTCAACTCCAGAGGCATAAAACACAATAAAAATAAAACAGTTTTTCCATCGTATAAGACGAATATTTGCAACCGGTGTGAAAGTTATGGTCGCTTCTATGTTCCGGGCAAACCTAGGCTTCACTCTGGGGCGTTGCTCCACCAGATCGAATAGTTAGGGCCTAAGAAGTCAACGCCAGAGTCATAAAATACATTAAAAATACAACAGTTTTTCCATCGTGTAACAAGAATAATTGCAACCAGTGTGAACGATATGGTCACTTCTACCTTCCTGGCAACCTAGATTTCGCTCTAGGGCGGTGCTCCACCACATCGCAGAGTTAGGGCCTTAGGAGTCAATGCCCGAAGCATAAAATACAATATAGATACAGCAGCTTTTGCATCGTGTAACAGTAGTAATTGCAACCAGTGTGAAGGTAATGGTCATTTATACGTTCCGGGCAACCTAGGCTTCACTCTTGGGCGTTACTCCACCAGATCGAATAGATACGGCCTTAGAAGTCAGCGCCAGAAGCATAAAATACAATATAAATACAACAGCTTTTCCATTGTATAAAACGAATAGTTGCAACCAGTGTGAAAGTTATGGTCATTTCTACGTTCCGGGCGACATAGGCTTGACTCTTGGCCGTTGCGCCACCAGATAGAATAGTTTGGGCCTTAGAAGTCAACGCTCGAATCATAAAATACAAAATAAATAGAACTGTTTTTCCATTGTATAAAACGAATAACTGCACCAGTATGAAAGTTATGGTCATTTCTACGTTCCCGGCAACATAGGCTTCGCTCTAGGGCGTTGCTCCACCAGATCGAATGGCTACGGACTTAGAAGTCAACTCCAGGAGCATAAAATACAAAATAAATCCAACAGTTTTTCCATCGTATAAAACGAATAATTGCAACCGGTGTGAATGTTATGGTCATTTCTACGTTCCGGGCAACCTAGGCTACACTCTATGGCGTTTCTCCACCAGACCGAATAGTTAGGGCCTAAGAAGTCAACTCCAGAGGCATAAAACACAATAAAAATAAAACAGTTTTTCCATCGTATAAGACGAATATTTGCAACCGGTGTGAAAGTTATGGTCGATTCTATGTTCCGGGCAAACCTAGGCTTCACTCTGGGGCGTTGCTCCACCAGATCGAATAGTTAGGGCCTAAGAAGTCAACGCCAGAGTCATAAAATACATTAAAAATACAACAGTTTTTCCATCGTGTAACAAGAATAATTGCAACCAGTGTGAACGATATGGTCACTTCTACCTTCCTGGCAACCTAGATTTCGCTCTAGGGCGGTGCTCCACCACATCGCAGAGTTAGGGCCTTAGGAGTCAATGCCCGAAGCATAAAATACAATATAGATACAGCAGCTTTTGCATCGTGTAACAGTAGTAATTGCAACCAGTGTGAAGGTAATGGTCATTTATACGTTCCGGGCAACCTAGGCTTCACTCTTGGGCGTTACTCCACCAGATCGAATAGATACGGCCTTAGAAGTCAACGCCAGAAGCATAAAATACAATATAAATACAACAGCTTTTCCATTGTATAAAACGAATAGTTGCAACCAGTGTGAAAGTTATGGTCATTTCTACGTTCCGGGCGACATAGGCTTGACTCTTGGCCGTTGCGCCACCAGATAGAATAGTTTGGGCCTTAGAAGTCAACGCTCGAATCATAAAATACAAAATAAATAGAACTGTTTTTCCATTGTATAAAACGAATAACTGCACCAGTATGAAAGTTATGGTCATTTCTACGTTCCCGGCAACATAGGCTTCGCTCTAGGGCGTTGCTCCACCAGATCGAATGGCTACGGACTTAGAAGTCAACTCCAGGAGCATAAAATACAAAATAAATCCAACAGTTTTTCCATCGTATAAAACGAATAATTGCAACCGGTGTGAATGTTATGGTCATTTCTACGTTCCGGGCAACCTAGGCTACACTCTATGGCGTTTCTCCACCAGACCGAATAGTTAGGGCCTAAGAAGTCAACTCCAGAGGCATAAAACACAATAATAATAAAACAGTTTTTCCATCGTATAAGACGAATATTTGCAACCGGTGTGAAAGTTATGGTCGATTCTATGTTCCGGGCAAACCTAGGCTTCACTCTGGGGCGTTGCTCCACCAGATCGAATAGTTAGGGCCTAAGAAGTCAACGCCAGAGTCATAAAATACAATAAAAATACAACAGTTTTTCCATCGTGTAACAAGAATAATTGCAACCAGTGTGAACGATATGGTCACTTCTACCTTCCTGGCAACCTAGATTTCGCTCTAGGGCGTTGCTCCACCACATCGCAGAGTTAGGGCCTTAGGAGTCAATGCCCGAAGCATAAAATACAATATAGATACAGCAGCTTTTGCATCGTGTAACAGTAGTAATTGCAACCAGTGTGAAGGTAATGGTCATTTATACGTTCCGGGCAACCTAGGCTTCACTCTTGGGCGTTACTCCACCAGATCGAATAGATACGGCCTTAGAAGTCAACGCCAGAAGCATAAAATACAATATAAATACAACAGCTTTTCCATTGTATAAAACGAATAGTTGCAACCAGTGTGAAAGTTATGGTCATTTCTACGTTCCGGGCGACATAGGCTTCACTCTAGGGCGTTGCTCCACCAGATCGAATAGTTAGGGCCTAAGAAGTCAACGCCAGAGGCATAAAATACAATAAAAATACAACAGTTTTTCCATCGTATAGAACGAATAATTGCAACCAGTGTGAAAGTTACGGTCATTTCTACATGCCAGGCAACCTAGGCTTCACTCTAGGGAGTTCATCCACCAGATCGAATAGTTAGGGCCTAAGAAGTCAACGCAAGAAGCATAAAATACAAAATAAATACAACAGTTTTTCCACCGTATAAAACGGATAATTGAAACTGGTTTGAAAGTTAGGGTCATTTCTACGTTCCGGGCAACCTAGGCTTCACTCAAGGGCGTTGCTCCTCCAGATCGAATAGCCAGGGCCTTAGAAGTCTATGCCCGGAGCATAAAATACGAAATAAATACAACAGTTTTTCTATCGTATAAAACGAATAATTGCAACCGGTGTGAATGTTATGGTCATTTCTACGTTCCGGGCAACCTAGGCTACACTCTATGGCGTTTCTCCACCAGACCGAATAGTTAGGGCCTAAGAAGTCAACTCCAGAGGCATAAAACACAATAAAAATAAAACAGTTTTTCCATCGTATAAGACGAATATTTGCAACCGGTGTGAAAGTTATGGTCGATTCTATGTTCCGGGCAAACCTAGGCTTCACTCTGGGGCGTTGCTCCACCAGATCGAATAGTTAGGGCCTAAGAAGTCAACGCCAGAGTCATAAAATACATTAAAAATACAACAGTTTTTCCATCGTGTAACAAGAATAATTGCAACCAGTGTGAACGATATGGTCACTTCTACCTTCCTGGCAACCTAGATTTCGCTCTAGGGCGTTGCTCCACCACATCGCAGAGTTAGGGCCTTAGGAGTCAATGCCCGAAGCATAAAATACAATATAGATACAGCAGCTTTTGCATCGTGTAACAGTAGTAATTGCAACCAGTGTGAAGGTAATGGTCATTTATACGTTCCGGGCAACCTAGGCTTCACTCTTGGGCGTTACTCCACCAGATCGAATAGATACGGCCTTAGAAGTCAACGCCAGAAGCATAAAATACAATATAAATACAACAGCTTTTCCATTATATAAAACGAATAGTTGCAACCAGTGTGAAAGTTATGGTCATTTCTACGTTCCGGGCGACATAGGCTTGACTCTTGGCCGTTGCGCCACGAGATAGAATAGTTTGGGCCTTAGAAGTCAACGCTCGAATCATAAAATACAAAATAAATAGAACTGTTTTTCCATTGTATAAAACGAATAACTGCACCAGTATGAAAGTTATGGTCATTTCTACGTTCCCGGCAACATAGGCTTCGCTCTAGGGCGTTGCTCCACCAGATCGAATGGCTACGGACTTAGAAGTCAACTCCAGGAGCATAAAATACAAAATAAATCCAACAGTTTTTCCATCGTATAAAACGAATAATTGCAACCGGTGTGAAAGTTATGGTCATTTCTACGTTCCGGGCAACCTAGGCTACACTGTATAGCGTTTCTCCACCAGACCGAATAGTTAGGGCTTAAGAAGTCAACTCCAGAGGCATAAAACACAATAAAAATAAAACAGTTTTTCCATCGTATAAGACGAATATTTGCAACCGGTGTGAAAGTTATGGTCGATTCTATGTTCCGGGCAAACCTAGGCTTCACTCTGGGGCGTTGCTCCACCAGATCGAATAGTTAGGGCCTAAGAAGTCAACGCCAGAGTCATAAAATACAATAAAAATACAACAGTTTTTCCATCGTGTAACAAGAATAATTGCAACCAGTGTGAACGATATGGTCACTTCTACCTTCCTGGCAACCTAGATTTCGCTCTAGGGCGTTGCTCCACCACATCGCAGAGTTAGGGCCTTAGGAGTCAATGCCCGAAGCATAAAATACAATATAGATACAGCAGCTTTTGCATCGTGTAACAGTAGTAATTGCAACCAGTGTGAAGGTAATGGTCATTTATACGTTCCGGGCAACCTAGGCTTCACTCTTGGGCGTTACTCCACCAGATCGAATAGATACGGCCTTAGAAGTCAACGCCAGAAGCATAAAATACAATATAAATACAACAGCTTTTCCATTGTATAAAACGAATAGTTGCAACCAGTGTGAAAGTTATGGTCATTTCTACGTTCCGGGCGACATAGGCTTCACTCTAGGGCGTTGCTCCACCAGATCGAATAGTTAGGGCCTAAGAAGTCAACGCCAGAGGCATAAAATACAATAAAAATACAACAGTTTTTCCATCGTATAGAACGAATAATTGCAACCAGTGTGAAAGTTACGGTCATTTCCACATGCCAGGCAACCTAGGCTTCACTCTAGGGAGTTCATCCACCAGATCGAATAGTTAGGGCCTAAGAAGTCAACGCCAGAAGCATAAAATACAAAATAAATACAACAGTTTTTCCACCGTATAAAACGGATAATTGAAACTGGTTTGAAAGTTAGGGTCATTTCTACGTTCCGGGCAACCTAGGCTTCACTCAAGGGCGTTGCTCCTCCAGATCGAATAGCCAGGGCCTTAGAAGTCTATGCCCGGAGCATAAAATACGAAATTAATACAACAGTTTTTCTATCGTATAAAACGAATAATTGCAACCGGTGTGAATGTTATGGTCATTTCTACGTTCCGGGCAACCTAGGCTACACTCTATGGCGTTTCTCCACCAGACCGAATAGTTAGGGCCTAAGAAGTCAACTCCAGAGGCATAAAACACAATAAAAATAAAACAGTTTTTCCATCGTATAAGACGAATATTTGCAACCGGTGTGAAAGTTATGGTCGATTCTATGTTCCGGGCAAACCTAGGCTTCACTCTGGGGCGTTGCTCCACCAGATCGAATAGTTAGGGCCTAAGAAGTCAACGCCAGAGTCATAAAATACATTAAAAATACAACAGTTTTTCCATCGTGTAACAAGAATAATTGCAACCAGTGTGAACGATATGGTCACTTCTACCTTCCTGGCAACCTAGATTTCGCTCTAGGGCGGTGCTCCACCACATCGCAGAGTTAGGGCCTTAGGAGTCAATGCCCGAAGCATAAAATACAATATAGATACAGCAGCTTTTGCATCGTGTAACAGTAGTAATTGCAACCAGTGTGAAGGTAATGGTCATTTATACGTTCCGGGCAACCTAGGCTTCACTCTTGGGCGTTACTCCACCAGATCGAATAGATACGGCCTTAGAAGTCAACGCCAGAAGCATAAAATACAATATAAATACAACAGCTTTTCCATTGTATAAAACGAATAGTTGCAACCAGTGTGAAAGTTATGGTCATTTCTACGTTCCGGGCGACATAGGCTTGACTCTTGGCCGTTGCGCCACCAGATAGAATAGTTTGGGCCTTAGAAGTCAACGCTCGAATCATAAAATACAAAATAAATAGAACTGTTTTTCCATTGTATAAAACGAATAACTGCACCAGTATGAAAGTTATGGTCATTTCTACGTTCCCGGCAACATAGGCTTCGCTCTAGGGCGTTGCTCCACCAGATCGAATGGCTACGGACTTAGAAGTCAACTCCAGGAGCATAAAATACAAAATAAATCCAACAGTTTTTCCATCGTATAAAACGAATAATTGCAACCGGTGTGAATGTTATGGTCATTTCTACGTTCCGGGCAACCTAGGCTACACTCTATGGCGTTTCTCCACCAGACCGAATAGTTAGGGCCTAAGAAGTCAACTCCAGAGGCATAAAACACAATAATAATAAAACAGTTTTTCCATCGTATAAGACGAATATTTGCAACCGGTGTGAAAGTTATGGTCGATTCTATGTTCCGGGCAAACCTAGGCTTCACTCTGGGGCGTTGCTCCACCAGATCGAATAGTTAGGGCCTAAGAAGTCAACGCCAGAGTCATAAAATACAATAAAAATACAACAGTTTTTCCATCGTGTAACAAGAATAATTGCAACCAGTGTGAACGATATGGTCACTTCTACCTTCCTGGCAACCTAGATTTCGCTCTAGGGCGTTGCTCCACCACATCGCAGAGTTAGGGCCTTAGGAGTCAATGCCCGAAGCATAAAATACAATATAGATACAGCAGCTTTTGCATCGTGTAACAGTAGTAATTGCAACCAGTGTGAAGGTAATGGTCATTTATACGTTCCGGGCAACCTAGGCTTCACTCTTGGGCGTTACTCCACCAGATCGAATAGATACGGCCTTAGAAGTCAACGCCAGAAGCATAAAATACAATATAAATACAACAGCTTTTCCATTGTATAAAACGAATAGTTGCAACCAGTGTGAAAGTTATGGTCATTTCTACGTTCCGGGCGACATAGGCTTCACTCTAGGGCGTTGCTCCACCAGATCGAATAGTTAGGGCCTAAGAAGTCAACGCCAGAGGCATAAAATACAATAAAAATACAACAGTTTTTCCATCGTATAGAACGAATAATTGCAACCAGTGTGAAAGTTACGGTCATTTCTACATGCCAGGCAACCTAGGCTTCACTCTAGGGAGTTCATCCACCAGATCGAATAGTTAGGGCCTAAGAAGTCAACGCAAGAAGCATAAAATACAAAATAAATACAACAGTTTTTCCACCGTATAAAACGGATAATTGAAGCTGGTTTGAAAGTTAGGGTCATTTCTACGTTCCGGGCAACCTAGGCTTCACTCAAGGGCGTTGCTCCTCCAGATCGAATAGCCAGGGCCTTAGAAGTCTATGCCCGGAGCATAAAATACGAAATAAATACAACAGTTTTTCTATCGTATAAAACGAATAATTGCAACCGGTGTGAATGTTATGGTCATTTCTACGTTCCGGGCAACCTAGGCTACACTCTATGGCGTTTCTCCACCAGACCGAATAGTTAGGGCCTAAGAAGTCAACTCCAGAGGCATAAAACACAATAAAAATAAAACAGTTTTTCCATCGTATAAGACGAATATTTGCAACCGGTGTGAAAGTTATGGTCGATTCTATGTTCCGGGCAAACCTAGGCTTCACTCTGGGGCGTTGCTCCACCAGATCGAATAGTTAGGGCCTAAGAAGTCAACGCCAGAGTCATAAAATACATTAAAAATACAACAGTTTTTCCATCGTGTAACAAGAATAATTGCAACCAGTGTGAACGATATGGTCACTTCTACCTTCCTGGCAACCTAGATTTCGCTCTAGGGCGTTGCTCCACCACATCGCAGAGTTAGGGCCTTAGGAGTCAATGCCCGAAGCATAAAATACAATATAGATACAGCAGCTTTTGCATCGTGTAACAGTAGTAATTGCAACCAGTGTGAAGGTAATGGTCATTTATACGTTCCGGGCAACCTAGGCTTCACTCTTGGGCGTTACTCCACCAGATCGAATAGATACGGCCTTAGAAGTCAACGCCAGAAGCATAAAATACAATATAAATACAACAGCTTTTCCATTATATAAAACGAATAGTTGCAACCAGTGTGAAAGTTATGGTCATTTCTACGTTCCGGGCGACATAGGCTTGACTCTTGGCCGTTGCGCCACGAGATAGAATAGTTTGGGCCTTAGAAGTCAACGCTCGAATCATAAAATACAAAATAAATAGAACTGTTTTTCCATTGTATAAAACGAATAACTGCACCAGTATGAAAGTTATGGTCATTTCTACGTTCCCGGCAACATAGGCTTCGCTCTAGGGCGTTGCTCCACCAGATCGAATGGCTACGGACTTAGAAGTCAACTCCAGGAGCATAAAATACAAAATAAATCCAACAGTTTTTCCATCGTATAAAACGAATAATTGCAACCGGTGTGAAAGTTATGGTCATTTCTACGTTCCGGGCAACCTAGGCTACACTGTATAGCGTTTCTCCACCAGACCGAATAGTTAGGGCCTAAGAAGTCAACTCCAGAGGCATAAAACACAATAAAAATAAAACAGTTTTTCCATCGTATAAGACGAATATTTGCAACCGGTGTGAAAGTTATGGTCATTTCTATGTTCCGGGCAAACCTAGGCTTCACTCTAGGGCGTTGCTCCACCAGATCGAATAGTTAGGGCCTAAGAAGTCAACGCCAGAGGCATAAAATACAATAAAAGTACAACAGTTTTTCCATCGTGTAACAGGAATAATTGCAACCAGTGTGAAGGATATGGTCATTTCTATGTTCCGGGCAAACCTAGGCTTCACTCTAGGGCGTTGCTCCACCAGATCGAATAGTTAGGGCCTAAGAAGTCAACGCCAGAGGCATAAAATACAATAAAAATACAACAGTTTTTCCATCGTATAGAACGAATAATTGCAACCAGTGTGAAAGTTATGGTCATTTCTACATGCCAGGCAACCTAGGCTTCACTCTAGGGCGTTCATCCACCAGATCGAATAGTTAGGGCCTAAGAAGTCAACGCCAGAAGCATAAATTATAAAATAAATACAACAGTTTTTCCACCGTATAAAACGGATAATTGAAACTGGTTTGAAAGTTAGGGTCATTTCTACGTTCCGGCAACCTAGGCTTCACTCAAGGGCGTTGCTCCTCCAGATCGAATAGCCAGGGCCTTAGAAGTCTATGCCCGGAGCATAAAATACAATATAAATACAACAGCTTTTCCACTGTATAAAACGAATAATTGCAACCAGTGTGAAAGTTATGGTCATTTCTACGTTCCGGGCTACATAGGCTTGACTCTTGGACGTTGCCCCACCAGATAGAATAGTTTGGGCCTTAGAAGTCAACGCTCGAATCATAAAATACAAAATAAATAGAACTGTTTTTCCATTGTATAAAACGAATAACTGCACCAGTATGAAAGTTATGGTCATTTCTACGTTCCCGGCAACATAGACTTCACTCTAGGGCGTTGCACCACCAGATCGAATGGCTACGGATTTAGAAGTCAACTCCAGGAGCATAAAATACGAAATAAATACAACAGTTTTTCTATCGTATAAAACGAATAATTGCAACCGGTGTGAAAGTTATGGTCATTTCTACGTTCCGGGCAACCTAGGCTACACTCTATGGCGTTTCTCCACCAGATCGAATAGCCAGGGCCTTAGAAGTCTATGCCCGGAGCATAAAATACAATATAAATACAACAGCTTTTCCATTGTATAAAACGAATAATTGCAACCAGTGTGAAAGTTATGGTCATTTCTACGTTCCGGGCTACATAGGCTTGACTCTTGGACGTTGCCCCACCAGATAGAATAGTTTGGGCCTTAGAAGTCAACGCTCGAATCATAAAATACAAAATAAATAGAACTGTTTTTCCATTGTATAAAACGAATAACAGCACCAGTATGAAAGTTATGGTCATTTCTACGTTCCCGGCAACATAGACTTCACTCTAGGGCGTTGCACCACCAGATCGAATAGTTAGGGCCTAAGAAGTCAACTCCAGAGGCATACAACACAATAAAAATAAAACAGTTTTTCCATCGTATAAGACGAATATTTGCAACCGGTGTGAAAGTTATGGTCAATTCTATGTTCCGGGCAAACCTAGGCTTCACTCTAGGGCATTGCTCCACCAGATCGAATAGTTAGGGCCTAAGAAGTCAACGCCAGAGGCATAAAATACAATAAAAATACAACAGTTTTTCCATCGTGTAACAAGAATAATTGCAACCAGTGTGAACGATATGGTCATTTCTACCTTACTGGCAACCTAGATTTCGCTCTAGGGCGTTGCTCCACCACATCGAATAGTTAGGGCCTTAGGAGTCAATGCCCGAAGCATAAAATACAATATAGATACAGCAGCTTTTGCATCGTGTAACAGTAGTAATTGCAACCAGTGTGAAGGTAATGGTCATTTCTACGTTCCGGGCAACCTAGGCTTCACTCTTGGGCGTTACTCCACCTGATCGAATAGATACGGCCTTAGAAGTCAACGCCAGAAGCATAAAATACAATATAAATACAACAGCTTTTCCATTGTATAAAACGAATAGTTGCAACCAGTGTGAAAGTTATGGTCATTTCTACGTTCCGGGCGACATAGGCTTGACTCTTGGCCGTTGCCCCACCAGATAGAATAGTTTGGGCCTTATAAGTCAACGCTCGTATCATAAAATACAAAATAAATAGAACTGTTTTTCCATTGTATAAAACGAATAACTGCACCAGTATGAAAGTTATGGTCATTTCTACGTTCCCGGCAACATAGGCTTCGCTCTAGGGCGTTGCTCCACCAGATCGAATGGCTACGGACTTAGAAGTCAACTCCAGGAGCATAAAATACAAAATAAATCCAACAGTTTTTCCATCGTATAAAACGAATAATTGCAACCGGTGTGAAAGTTATGGTCATTTCTACGTTCCGGGCAACCTAGGCTACACTGTATAGCGTTTCTCCACCAGACCGAATAGTTAGGGCCTAAGAAGTCAACTCCAGAGGCATAAAACACAATAAAAATAAAACAGTTTTTCCATCGTATAAGACGAATATTTGCAACCGGTGTGAAAGTTATGGTCATTTCTATGTTCCGGGCAAACCTAGGCTTCACTCTAGGGCGTTGCTCCACCAGATCGAATAGTTAGGGCCTAAGAAGTCAACGCCAGAGGCATAAAATACAATAAAAATACAACAGTTTTTCCATCGTGTAACAGGAATAATTGCAACCAGTGTGAAGGATATGGTCATTTCTAGGTTCCGGGCAAACCTAGGCTTCACTCTAGGGCGTTGCTCCACCAGATCGAATAGTTAGGGCCTAAGAAGTCAACGCCAGAGGCATAAAATACAATAAAAATACAACAGTTTTTCCATCGTATAGAACGAATAATTGCAACCAGTGTGAAAGTTATGGTCATTTCTACATGCCAGGCAACCTAGGCTTCACTCTAGTGCGTTCATCCACCAGATCGAATAGTTAGGGCCTAAGAAGTCAACGCCAGAAGCATAAAATACAAAATAAATACAACAGTTTTTCCACCGTATAAAACGGATAATTGAAACTGGTTTGAAAGTTAGGGTCATTTCTACGTTCCGGGCAACCAAGGCTTCACTCAAGGGCGTTGCTCCTCCAGATCGAATAGCCAGGGCCTTAGAAGTCTATGCCCGGAGCATAAAATACAAAAAAAATACAACTGTTTTTCCATTGTATAAAACGAATAACTGCACTAGTATGAAAGTTATGGTCATTTCTACGTTCCCGGCAACCTAGGCTTCACTCTAGGGCGTTTCTCCACCAGATCGAATAGTTAGGGCCTAAGAAGTCAACTCCAGAGGCATAAAACACAATAAAAATAAAACAGTTTTTCCATCGTATAAGACGAATATTTGCAACCGGTGTGAAAGTTATGGTCAATTCTATGTTCCGGGCAAACCTAGGCTTCACTCTAGGGCATTGCTCCACCAGATCGAATGGCTACGGACTTAGAAGTCAACTCCAGGAGCATAAAATACAAAATAAATCCAACAGTTTTTCCATTGTATAAAACGAATAACTGCACCAGTATGAAAGTTATGGTCATTTCTACGTTCCCGGCAACATAGGCTTCGCTCTAGGGCGTTGCTCCACCAGATCGAATGGCTACGGACTTAGAAGTCAACTCCAGGAGCATAAAATACAAAATAAATCCAACAGTTTTTCCATCGTATAAAACGAATAATTGCAACCGGTGTGAAAGTTATGGTCATTTCTACGTTCCGGGCAACCTAGGCTACACTGTATAGCGTTTCTCCACCAGACCGAATAGTTAGGGCCTAAGAAGTCAACTCCAGAGGCATAAAACACAATAAAAATAAAACAGTTTTTCCATCGTATAAGACGAATATTTGCAACCGGTGTGAAAGTTATGGTCATTTCTATGTTCCGGGCAAACCTAGGCTTCACTCTAGGGCGTTGCTCCACCAGATCGAATAGTTAGGGCCTAAGAAGTCAACGCCAGAGGCATAAAATACAATAAAAATACAACAGTTTTTCCATCGTGTAACAGGAATAATTGCAACCAGTGTGAAGGATATGGTCATTTCTAGGTTCCGGGCAAACCTAGGCTTCACTCTAGGGCGTTGCTCCACCAGATCGAATAGTTAGGGCCTAAGAAGTCAACGCCAGAGGCATAAAATACAATAAAAATACAACAGTTTTTCCATCGTATAGAACGAATAATTGCAACCAGTGTGAAAGTTATGGTCATTTCTACATGCCAGGCAACCTAGGCTTCACTCTAGTGCGTTCATCCACCAGATCGAATAGTTAGGGCCTAAGAAGTCAACGCCAGAAGCATAAAATACAAAATAAATACAACAGTTTTTCCACCGTATAAAACGGATAATTGAAACTGGTTTGAAAGTTAGGGTCATTTCTACGTTCCGGGCAACCAAGGCTTCACTCAAGGGCGTTGCTCCTCCAGATCGAATAGCCAGGGCCTTAGAAGTCTATGCCCGGAGCATAAAATACAAAAAAAATACAACTGTTTTTCCATTGTATAAAACGAATAACTGCACTAGTATGAAAGTTATGGTCATTTCTACGTTCCCGGCAACCTAGGCTTCACTCTAGGGCGTTTCTCCACCAGATCGAATAGTTAGGGCCTAAGAAGTCAACTCCAGAGGCATAAAACACAATAAAAATAAAACAGTTTTTCCATCGTATAAGACGAATATTTGCAACCGGTGTGAAAGTTATGGTCAATTCTATGTTCCGGGCAAACCTAGGCTTCACTCTAGGGCATTGCTCCACCAGATCGAATGGCTACGGACTTAGAAGTCAACTCCAGGAGCATAAAATACAAAATAAATCCAACAGTTTTTCCATTGTATAAAACGAATAACTGCACCAGTATGAAAGTTATGGTCATTTCTACGTTCCCGGCAACATAGGCTTCACTCTAGGGCCTTGCTCCACCAGATCGAATGGCTACGGACTTAGAAGTCAACTCCAGGAGCATAAAATACGAAATAAATACAACAGTTTTTCTATCGTGTAAAACGAATAATTGCAACCGGTGTGAAAGTTATGGTCATTTTACGTTCCGGGCAACCTAGGCTACACTCTATGGCGTTTCTCCACCAGACCGAATAGTTAGGGCCTAAGAAGTCAACTCCAGAGGCATAAAACACAATAAAAATAAAACAGTTTTTCCATCGTATAAGACGAATATTTGCAACCGGTGTGAAAGTTATGGTCAATTCTATGTTCCGGGCAAACCTAGGCTTCACTCTAGGGCGTTGCTCCACCAGATCGAATAGTTAGGGCCTAAGAAGACAACGCCAGAGGCATAAAATACAATAAAAATACAACAGTTTTTCCATCGTGTAACAGGAATAATTGCAACCAGTGTGAAGGATATGGTCATTTCTATGTTCCGGGCAAACCTAGGCTTCACTCTAGGGCGTTGCTCCACCAGATCGAATAGTTAGGGCCTAAGAAGTCAACGCCAGAGGCATAAAATACAATAAAAATACAACAGTTTTTCCATCGTATAGAACGAATAATTGCAACCAGTGTGAAAGTTATGGTCATTTCTACATGCCAGGCAACCTAGGCTTCACTCTAGTGCGTTCATCCACCAGATCGAATAGTTAGGGCCTAAGAAGTCAACGCCAGAAGCATAAAATACAAAATAAATACAACAGTTTTTCCACCGTATAAAACGGATAATTGAAACTGGTTTGAAAGTTAGGGTCATTTCTACGTTCCGGGCAACCTAGGCTTCACTCAAGGGCGTTGCTCCTCCAGATCGAATAGCCAGGGCCTTAGAAGTCTATGCCCGGAGCATAAAATACAATAAAAATACAACTGTTTTTCCATTGTATAAAACGAATAATTGCAACCAGTGTGAAAGTTATGGTCATTTCTACGTTCCGGGCGACATAGGCTTGACTCTTGGACGTTGCCCCACCAGATAGAATAGTTTGGGCCTTAGAAGTCAACGCTCGAATCATAAAATACAAAATAAATAGAACTGTTTTTCCATTGTATAAAACGAATAACTGCACCAGTATGAAAGTTATGGTCATTTCTACGTTCCCGGCAACATAGGCTTCACTCTAGGGCGTTGCTCCACCTGATCGAATGGCTACGGACTTAGAAGTCAACTCCAGGAGCATAAAATACGAAATAAATACAACAGTTTTTCTATCGTATAAAACGAATAATTGCAACCGGTGTGAAAGTTATGGTCATTTCTACGTTCCGGGCAACCTAGGCTACACTCTATGGCGTTTCTCCACCAGACCGAATAGTTAGGGCCTAAGAAGTCAACTCCAGAGGCATAAAACACAATAAAAATAAAACAGTTTTTCCATCGTATAAGACGAATATTTGCAACCGGTGTGAAAGTTATGGTCAATTCTATGTTCCGGGCAAACCTAGGCTTCACTCTAGGGCGTTGCTCCACCAGATCGAATAGTTAGGGCCTAAGAAGACAACGCCAGAGGCATAAAATACAATAAAAATACAACAGTTTTTCCATCGTGTAACAGGAATAATTGCAACCAGTGTGAAGGATATGGTCATTTCTATGTTCCGGGCAAACCTAGGCTTCACTCTAGGGCGTTGCTCCACCAGATCGAATAGTTAGGGCCTAAGAAGTCAACGCCAGAGGCATAAAATACAATAAAAATACAACAGTTTTTCCATCGTGTAACAAGAATAATTGCAACCAGTGTGAACGATATGGTCATTTCTACCTTCCTGGCAACCTAGATTTCGCTCTAGGGCGTTGCTCCACCACATCGAATAGTTAGGGCCTTAGGAGTCAATGCCCGAAGCATAAAATACAATATAGATACAGCAGCTTTTGCATCGTGTAACAGTAGTAATTGCAACCAGTGTGAAGGTAATGGCCATTTCTACGTTCCGGGCAACCTAGACTTCACTCTTGGGCGTTACTCCACCAGATCGAATAGATACGGCCTTAGAAGTCAACGCCAGAAGCATAAAATACAAAATAAATACAACAGTGTTTCCATCGTATAAAACGGATAATTGAAACTGGTTTGAAAGTTAGGGTCATTTCTACGTTCCGGGCAACCTAGGCTTCACTCAAGGGCGTTGCTCCTCCAGATCGAATAGCCAGGGCCTTAGAAGTCTATGCCCGGAGCATAAAATACAATAAAAATACAACAGCTTTTCCATCGTATAAAATGAATAATTGCAACCAGCGTGATGGTAATGGTCATTTCTACGTTCCGGGAAACCTAGGCTTCACTCTAGGGCGCTGCTCCACCAGATCGTATAGCTAGGGACTTAGAAGTCAACGCCAGAAGCATAAAATACAATATAAATACAACAGCTTTTCCATTGTATAAAACGAATAATTGCAACCAGTGTGAAAGTTATGGTCATTTCTACGTTCCGGACAACCTAGGCTACACTCTATGGCGTTGCTCCACCCGATCGAATAGTTAGGGCCTAAGAAGTCAACTCCAGAGGCATAAAATACAATAAAAATACAACAGTTTTTCCCTCGTATAAAAAGAATAATTGCAACCAGTGCGAAAGTAATGGTCATTTCAACGTTCCGGGCAACCTAGGCTTCACTCTAGGGCGTTTCTCCACCAGATCGAATCGTTAGGGCCTTAGAAGTCAACGCCCGAAGCATAAAATACAAAATAAATAGAACAGGTTTTCCATTGTATAAAACGAATAATTGCAACCAGTGTGAAAGTTATGGTCATTTCTACGATCCGAGCTGCCTAGGCTTCACTCTAGGGCGTTGCTCCACAACATTGAATTCTACGGCCTTAGAAGTCTACGCCAGAAGCATAATATACAATATAAATACAACAGCTTTTCATCGTATAAGACGAATGTTTGCAAATATTGTGAAAGTAACGGTCATTTCTATGTTCCGGGCAACCTAGGCCTCACTCTAGGGCGTTGCTCCACCGGATCAAATAGATAGGGCCTAAGAAGTCAACGCCAGAAGCATAAGATACAAAAATACAACAGTCTTTCCATCGTGTGACAGGAATAATTGCAACCAGTTTGAAGGTAATAGTCATTTCTACGTTCCGGGCAACCTTGGCTTCACTCTAGGGCGTTGGTCCACCAGATCGAATAGTTAGGGCCTAAGAAGTCGACGCCAGAAGCATAAAATACAATAAAAATACAACAGTTTTTCCATCGTATAGCATGAATAATTGCAACCAGAATGAAAGTAATGGTCATTTCTACGTTTCGGGCAACCTAGGCTTCACTCTAGGTCTTTGCTCCAAAAGATCGAATAGCTCGGGCCTTAGAAGTTAATGGCCGAAGCATAAAATACCATAAAGATACAACAGTTTTGCCATCGTATAAGAGGAACAATTGCAACCAGTGTGAAAGTGATGGTAATTTCTACGTTCCGGGCAACCTAGGCTTCACTCTAGGGCGTTGTTCCACCAGATAGAATAGTTAGGGCCTAAGAAGTCAACGCCAGAAGCATAAAATACAATATAAATACAACAGTTTTTCCATCGTATAAAACGAATAATTGAAACCAGTATGAAAGCTATGGTAATTTCTACGTTCCGCGCAACCTAGACTTCACCCTAGGGCGTTGCTCCACCAGATCGAATAGTTAGGGCCCAAAAAGTCGACGCCAGAAGCATAAAATACAATATAAATACAACAGTTTTTCCATCGTATAAGACGAGTAATTGCAAACAGTGTGAAAGTGATGGTCATTTCTACGTTCCGGGAAACCTAGGCATCACTCTAGGGCGTCGCTCCACCAGATCCAATAGGTATGGCCTTAGAAGTCAACGCCCGAAGCATAAAATACAAATTAAATAGAACAGTTTTTCCATTGTATAAAACGAATAATTGCAACCAGTGTGAAAGTTATGGTCATTTCTACATGCCAGGCAACCTAGGCTTCACTCTAGTGCGTTCATCCACCAGATCGAATAGTTAGGGCCTAAGAAGTCAACGCCAGAAGCATAAAATACAAAATAAATACAACAGTTTTTCCACCGTATAAAACGGATAATTGAAACTGGTTTGAAAGTTAGGGTCATTTCTACGTTCCGGGCAACCTAGGCTTCACTCAAGGGCGTTGCTCCTCCAGATCGAATAGCCAGGGCCTTAGAAGTCTATGCCCGGAGCATAAAATACAATAAAAATACAACTGTTTTTCCATTGTATAAAACGAATAATTGCAACCAGTGTGAAAGTTATGGTCATTTCTACGTTCCGGGCGACATAGGCTTGACTCTTGGACGTTGCCCCACCAGATAGAATAGTTTGGGCCTTAGAAGTCAACGCTCGAATCATAAAATACAAAATAAATAGAACTGTTTTTCCATTGTATAAAACGAATAACTGCACCAGTATGGAAGTTATGGTCATTTCTACGTTCCCGGCAACATAGGCTTCACTCTAGGGCGTTGCTCCACCTGATCGAATGGCTACGGACTTAGAAGTCAACTCCAGGAGCATAAAATACGAAATAAATACAACAGTTTTTCTATCGTATAAAACGAATAATTGCAACCGGTGTGAAAGTTATGGTCATTTCTACGTTCCGGGCAACCTAGGCTACACTCTATGGCGTTTCTCCACCAGACCGAATAGTTAGGGCCTAAGAAGTCAACTCCAGAGGCATAAAACACAATAAAAATAAAACAGTTTTTCCATCGTATAAGACGAATATTTGCAACCGGTGTGAAAGTTATGGTCAATTCTATGTTTCGGGCAAACCTAGGCTTCACTCTAGGGCGTTGCTCCACCAGATCGAATAGTTAGGGCCTAAGAAGACAACGCCAGAGGCATAAAATACAATAAAAATACAACAGTTTTTCCATCGTGTAACAGGAATAATTGCAACCAGTGTGAAGGATATGGTCATTTCTATGTTCCGGGCAAACCTAGGCTTCACTCTAGGGCGTTGCTCCACCAGATCGAATAGTTAGGGCCTAAGAAGTCAACGCCAGAGGCATAAAATACAATAAAAATACAACAGTTTTTCCATCGTGTAACAAGAATAATTGCAACCAGTGTGAACGATATGGTCATTTCTACCTTCCTGGCAACCTAGATTTCGCTCTAGGGCGTTGCTCCACCACATCGAATAGTTAGGGCCTTAGGAGTCAATGCCCGAAGCATAAAATACAATATAGATACAGCAGCTTTTGCATCGTGTAACAGTAGTAATTGCAACCAGTGTGAAGGTAATGGCCATTTCTACGTTCCGGGCAACCTAGACTTCACTCTTGGGCGTTACTGCACCAGATCGAATAGATACGGCCTTAGAAGTCAACGCCAGAAGCATAAAATACAAAATAAATACAACAGTGTTTCCATCGTATAAAACGGATAATTGAAACTGGTTTGAAAGTTAGGGTCATTTCTACGTTCCGGGCAACCTAGGCTTCACTCAAGGGCGTTGCTCCTCCAGATCGAATAGCCAGGGCCTTAGAAGTCTATGCCCGGAGCATAAAATACAATAAAAATACAACAGCTTTTCCATCGTATAAAATGAATAATTGCAACCAGCGTGATGGTAATGGTCATTTCTACGTTCCGGGAAACCTAGGCTTCACTCTAGGGCGCTGCTCCACCAGATCGTATAGCTAGGGACTTAGAAGTCAACGCCAGAAGCATAAAATACAATATAAATACAACAGCTTTTCCATTGTATAAAACGAATAATTGCAACCAGTGTGAAAGTTATGGTCATTTCTACGTTCCGGACAACCTAGGCTACACTCTATGGCGTTGCTCCACCCGATCGAATAGTTAGGGCCTAAGAAGTCAACTCCAGAGGCATAAAATACAATAAAAATACAACAGTTTTTCCCTCGTATAAAAAGAATAATTGCAACCAGTGCGAAAGTAATGGTCATTTCAACGTTCCGGGCAACCTAGGCTTCACTCTAGGGCGTTTCTCCACCAGATCGAATCGTTAGGGCCTTAGAAGTCAACGCCCGAAGCATAAAATACAAAATAAATAGAACAGGTTTTCCATTGTATAAAACGAATAATTGCAACCAGTGTGAAAGTTATGGTCATTTCTACGATCCGAGCTGCCTAGGCTTCACTCTAGGGCGTTGCTCCACAACATTGAATTCTACGGCCTTAGAAGTCTACGCCAGAAGCATAATATACAATATAAATACAACAGCTTTTCATCGTATAAGACGAATGTTTGCAAATATTGTGAAAGTAACGGTCATTTCTATGTTCCGGGCAACCTAGGCCTCACTCTAGGGCGTTGCTCCACCGGATCAAATAGATAGGGCCTAAGAAGTCAACGCCAGAAGCATAAGATACAAAAATACAACAGTCTTTCCATCGTGTGACAGGAATAATTGCAACCAGTTTGAAGGTAATAGTCATTTCTACGTTCCGGGCAACCTTGGCTTCACTCTAGGGCGTTGGTCCACCAGATCGAATAGTTAGGGCCTAAGAAGTCGACGCCAGAAGCATAAAATACAATAAAAATACAACAGTTTTTCCATCGTATAGCATGAATAATTGCAACCAGAATGAAAGTAATGGTCATTTCTACGTTTCGGGCAACCTAGGCTTCACTCTAGGTCTTTGCTCCAAAAGATCGAATAGCTCGGGCCTTAGAAGTTAATGGCCGAAGCATAAAATACCATAAAGATACAACAGTTTTGCCATCGTATAAGAGGAACAATTGCAACCAGTGTGAAAGTGATGGTAATTTCTACGTTCCGGGCAACCTAGGCTTCACTCTAGGGCGTTGTTCCACCAGATAGAATAGTTAGGGCCTAAGAAGTCAACGCCAGAAGCATAAAATACAATATAAATACAACAGTTTTTCCATCGTATAAAACGAATAATTGAAACCAGTATGAAAGCTATGGTAATTTCTACGTTCCGCGCAACCTAGACTTCACCCTAGGGCGTTGCTCCACCAGATCGAATAGTTAGGGCCCAAAAAGTCGACGCCAGAAGCATAAAATACAATATAAATACAACAGTTTTTCCATCGTATAAGACGAGTAATTACAAACAGTGTGAAAGTGATGGTCATTTCTACGTTCCGGGAAACCTAGGCATCACTCTAGGGCGTCGCTCCACCAGATCCAATAGGTATGGCCTTAGAAGTCAACGCCCGAAGCATAAAATACAAATTAAATAGAACAGTTTTTCCATTGTATAAAACGAATAATTGCAACCAGTGTGAAAGTTATGGTCATTTTACGTTCTGGGCAACCTAGGCTTCACTCTAGGGCGTTGTTCCACCAGATCGAATAGTTAGGGCCTAAGAAGTCAACGCCAGAAGCATAAAATATAATATAAATACAACAGTTTTTCCATTGTATAAAACGAATAATTGCAACCAGTGTGAAAGTAATGGTCATTTCAACGTTCCGGGCAACCTAGGTTTCGCTCTAGGGCGATGCACATCCACATCGAATACTTAGGGCCTTAGAAGTCAACGCCCGAAGCATAAAATACAAAATAAATAGAACAGTTTTTCCATTGTATAAATCGAATAATTGCGACCAGTGCGAAAGTTATGGTCATTTCTACGATCCGAGCTGCCTAGGCTTCACTCTAGGGCGTTGCTCCACCACATTGAATAGCTACGGCCTTAGAAGTCAACGCCAGAAGCATAAAATACAATATAAATACAACAGCTTTCCATCGTATAAGACGAATGTTTGCAAATATTGTGAAAGTAACAGTCATTTCTATGTTCCGGGCAACCTAGGCCTCACTCTAGGGCGTTTCTCCACCAGACCGAATAGTTAGGGCCTAAGAAGTCAACTCCAGAGGCATAAAACACAATAAAAATAAAACAGTTTTTCCATCGTATAAGACGAATATTTGCAACCGGTGTGAAAGTTATGATCAATTCTATGTTCCGGGCAAAACCTAGGCTTCACTCTAGGGCGTTGCTCCACCAGATCGAATAGTTAGGGCCTAAGAAGTCAACGCCAGAGGCATAAAATACAATAAAAATACAACAGTTTTTCCATCGTGTAACAGGAATAATTGCATCCAGTGTGAAGGATATGGTCATTTCTATGTTCCGGGCAAACCTAGGCTTCACTCTAGGGCGTTGCTCCACCAGATCGAATAGTTAGGGCCTAAGAAGTCAACGCCAGAGGCATAAAATACAATAAAAATACAACAGTTTTTCCATCTTGTAACAAGAATAATTGCAACCAGTGTTTACGATATGGTCATTTCTACCTTCCTGGCAACCTAGATTTCGCTCTAGGGCGTTGCTTCACCACATCGAATAGTTAGGGCGTTAGGAGTCAATGCCCGAAGCATAAAATACAATATAGATACAGCAGCTTTTGCATCGTGTAACAGTAGTAATTGCAACCAGTGTGAAGGTAATGGTCATTTCAACGTTCCGGGCAACCTAGGCTTCACTCTTGGGCGTTACTCCACCAGATCGAATAGATACGGCCTTAGAAGTCAACGCCAGAAGCATAAAATACAAAATAAATACAACAGTCTTTCCATCGTATAAAACGGATAATTGAAACTGGTTTGAAAGTTAGGGTCATTTCTACGTTCCGGGCAACCTAGGCTTCACTCAAGGGCGTTGCTCCTCCAGATCGAATAGCCAGGGCCTTAGAAGTCTATGCCCGGAGCATAAAATACAATAAAAATACAACAGCTTTTCCATCGTATAAAATGAATAATTGCAACCAGCGTGATGGTAATGGTCATTTCTACGTTCCGGGAAACCTAGGCTTCACTCTAGGGCGCTGCTCCACCAGATCGTATAGCTAGGGACTTAGAAGTCAACGCCAGAAGCATAAAATACAATATAAATACAACAGCTTTTCCACTGTATAAAACGAATAATTGCAACCAGTGTGAAAGTTATGCTCATTTCTACGTTCCGGACAACCTAGGCTACACTCTATGGCGTTGCTCCACCAGATCGAATAGTTAGGGCCTAAGAAGTCAACTCCAAGGCAAAAAACACAATATAAATAAAACAGTTTTTCCAACGTATAAAACGGATAATTGAAACTGGTTTGAAAGTTAGGGTCATTTCTACGTTCCGGGCAACCTATGCTTCACTCAAGGGCGTTGCTCCTCCAGATCGAATAGCCAGGGCCTTAGAAGTCTATGCCCGGAGCATAAAATACAATATAAATACAACAGCTTTTCCATTGTATAAAACGAATAACTGCACCAGTATGAAAGTTATGGTCATTTCTACGCTCCCAGCATCATAGGCTTCACTCTAGGGCGTTGCTCCACCAGATCGAATGGCTACGAAGTTAGAAGTCAACTCCAGGAGCATAAAATACGAAATAAATACAACAGTTTTTCTATCGTATAAAACGAATAATTGCAACCGGTGTGAAAGTTATGGTCATTTCTACGTTCCGGGCAACCTAGGCTACACTCTATGGCGTTTCTCCACCAGACCGAATAGTTAGGGCCTAAGAAGTCAACTCCAGAGGCATAAAACACAATAAAAATAAAACAGTTTTTCCATTGTATAAGACGAATATTTGCAACCGGTGTGAAAGTTATGGTCAATTCTATGTTCCGGCCAAACCTAGGCTTCACTCTAGGGCGTTGCTCCACCAGATCGAATAGTTAGGGCCTTAGAAGTCAACGCCAGAGGCATAAAATACAATAAAAGTACAACAGTTTTTCCATCGTGTAACAGGAATAATTGCATCCAGTGTGAAGGATATGGTCATTTCTATGTTCCGGGCAAACCTAGGCTTCACTCTAGGGCGTTGCTCCACCACATCGAATAGTTAGGGCCTTAGGAGTCAATGCCCGAAGCATAAAATACAATATAGATACAGCAGCTTTTGCATCGTGTAACAGTAGTAATTGCAACCAGTGTGAAGGTAATCGTCATTTCTACGTTCCGGGCAACCTAGGCTTCACTCTTGGGCGTTACTCCACCAGATCGAATAGATACGGCCTTAGAAGTCAACGCCAGAAGCATAAAATACAATATAAATACAACAGCTTTTCCACTGTATAAAACGAATAATTGCAACCAGTGTGAAAGTTATGGTCATTTCTACGTTCCGGACAACCTAGGCTACACCCTATGGCGTTGCTCCACCAGATCGAATAGTTAGGGCCTAAGAAGTCAACTCCAAGGCACAAAACACAATATAAATAAAACAGTTTTTCCATCGTATAAAACGAATATTTGCAACCGGTGTGAAGGTTATGGTCATTTCCATGTTCCGTGCAAACCTAGGCTTCACTCTAGGGCGTTGCTCCACCAGATCGAATAGTTAGGGCCTAAGAAGTCAACGCCAGAGGCATAAAATACAATAAAAATACAACAGCTTTTCCATCGTGTAACAGGAATAATTGCAACCTGTGTGAAGGATATGGTCATTTCGACGTTCCGGGCAACCTAGGCTTCACTCTAGGGCGTTGCTCCACCAGGTCGAATAGTTAGTGCTTTAGAAAACAACTCCAGGCGCATAAAATACAATAAAAATACAACAGTTTTTCCATCGTATAACAGGAGTAATTGCAACCAGAGTGAAGGTGATGGTCATTTCTAGGACCCGGGCGACGTAGGCTTCACTCTGGGGCGTTGGTCCACAAGAGCGAATAGTTAGGGCATAAGAAGTCAACGCCAGAAGCATAAAATACAAAATAAATACAACAGTTTTTCCATCGTATAAAACAAATAATTGCAACGAGTGTGAAAGGTATGGTCATATCTACGTTCCGGGCAACCTAGGATTCACTCTAGGGCGTTGTTACACCAGATCGAAAAGTTAGGGCCTAAGAAGTCAACTCCAGAGGCATAAAACACAATATAAATACAACAGTCTTTCCATCGTAAAAAACAAATAATAGTAACCGGTGTGAAAGAGATGGTCATTTCTACCTTCCGGGCAACCTAGCCTACACTCTAGGGCGTTGCTCCACCAGATCGAAGAGTTAGTGCCTTAGAAGGCTACGCACGAAGCATATAATAAGATAAAAATGCAACAGTATTTCCATCGTATAACACGAATAATTGCAGCCAGTGTGGAAGATGTAGTCACTTCTACGTTCCGGGCAACCTAGGCTTCAGTCAAGGTCGCAGCTCCACCAGATCGAATAGCTAGGGCCTAAGAAGTCAACGCCAGAAGCATAAAGTACAATAAAATACAACAGTTCTTCCCTCGTATAGAATGAATAATTGCAAACAGTGTGAAAGATATGGTCATTTCTACCTTCCGGGCAACCTAGCCTACACTCTAGGGCGTTGCTCCACCAGATCGAATAGTTAGGGCCTTAGAAGTCTACGCCCGGAGCATAAAGTACAATAAAAATACAACAGTTTTTCCATCGTATAAAATGAATAATTGCAACCAGTGTGATGGTAATGGTCATTTCTACATTTTGGGCAACCTGGGCTTCTCTCTAGGGCGTTACTCAACCAGATCGAATAGCTAGGGCCTAAGAAGTCAACCCCAGAAGCATAAAACATAATATAAATACAACAGCTTTTCCATCGTATAGAACGAATAATTGCAACCAGTGTGAAAGTTATTGTCATTTCTACATGCCGGGCAACCTAGGCTTCACTCTAGGGCGTTGTTCCACCAGATCGAATAGTTAGGGCATAGGAAGTCAACGCTCGAATCATAAAATACAAAATAAATAGAACTGTTTTTCCATTGTATAAAACGAATAACTGCACCAGTATGAAAGTTATGGTCATTTCCAAGTTCCCGGCAACATAGGCTTCGCTCTAGGGCGTTGCTCCACCAGATCGAATGGCTACGGAATTAGAAGTCAACTCCAGGAGCATAAAATACAAAATAAATCCAACAGTTTTTCCATCGTATAAAACGAATAATTGCAACCGGTGTGAAAGTTATGGTCATTTCTACGTTCCGGGCAACCTAGGCTACACTCTATGGCGTTTCTCCACCAGACCGAATAGTTAGGGCCTAAGAAGTCAACTCCAGAGGCATAAAACACAATAAAAATAAAACAGTTTTTCCATCGTATAAGACGAATATTTGCAACCGGTGTGAAAGTTATGGTCATTTCTATGTTCCGGGCAAACCTAGGCTTCACTCTAGGGCGTTGCTCCACCAGATCGAATAGTTAGGGCCTAAGAAGTCAACGCCAGAGGCATAAAATACAATAAAAATACAACAGTTTTTCCATCGTGTCACAGGAATAATTGCAACCAGTGTGAAGGATGTGGTCATTTCTATGTTCCGGGCAAACCTAGGCTTCACTCTAGGGTGTTGCTCCACCAGATCGAATAGTTAGGACCTAAGAAGTCAACGCCAGAGGCATAAAATACAATAAAAATACAACAGTTTTGCCCTCGTATAAAAAGAATAATTGCAACCAGTGCGAAAGTAATGGTCATTTCTACGTTCCGGGCAACCTGGGCTTCACTCTAGGGCGTTTCTCCACCAGATCGAATCGTTAGGGCCTTAGAAGTCAACGCCCGAAGCATAAAATACAAAATAAATAGAACAGTTTTTCCATTGTATAAAACGAATAATTGCAACCAGTGTGAAAGTTATGGTCATTTCTACGATCCGAGCTGCCTAGGCTTCACTCTAGGGCGTTGCTCCACCACATTGAATAGCTACGGCTTTAGAAGTCAACGCCAGAAGCATAATATACAATATAAATACAACAGCTTTTCATCGTATAAGACGAATGTTTGCAAATATTGTGAAAGTAACGGTCATTTCTATGTTCCGGGCAACCTAGGCCCCACTGTAGGTCGTTGCTCCACCGGATCGAATAGATAGGGCCTAAGAAGTCAACGCCAGAAGCATAAGATACAAAAATACAACAGTCTTTCCATCGTGTGACAGGAATAATTGCAACCTGTTTGAAGGTAATAGTCATTTCTACGTTACGGGCAACCTTGGCTTCACTCTAGGGCGTTGGTCCACCAGATCGAATAGTTAGGGCCTAAGAAGTCGACGCCAGAAGCATAAAATACAATAAAAATACAACAGTTTTTCCATCGTATAGCATGAATAATTGCAACCAGAGTGAAAGTAATGGTCATTTCAACGTTCCGGGCAACCTAGGTTTCGCTCTAGGGCGATGCACCTCCACATCGAATACTGAGGGCCTTAGAGGTCAACGCCCGAAGCATAAAATACAAAATAAATAGAACAGTTTTTCCATTGTATAAATCGAATAATTGCGAACAGTGCGAAAGTTATGGTCATTTCTACGATCCGAGCGGCCTAGGCTTCACTCTAGGGCGTTGCTCCTCCAGATCGAATAGCCAGGGCCTTAGAAGTCTATGCCCGGAGCATAAAATACAATATAAATACAACAGCTTTTCCATTTTATAAAACGAATAATTGCAACCAGTGTGAAAGTTATGGTCATTTCTACGTTCCGCGCGACATAGGCTTGACTCTTGGACGTTGCCCCACCAGATAGAATAGTTTGGGCCTTAGAAGTCAGCGCTCGAATCATAAAATACAAAATAAATAGAACTGTTTTGCCATTGTATAAAACGAATAACTGCACCAGTATGAAAGTTATGGTCATTTCTACGTTCCCGGCAACATAGGCTTCACTCTAGGGCGTTGCTCCACCAGATCGAATGGCTACGGACTTAGAAGTCAACTCCAGGAGCATAAAATACGAAATAAATACAACAGTTTTTCTATCGTATAAAACGAATAATTGCAACCGGTGTGAAAGTTATGGTCATTTCTACGTTCCGGGCAACCTAGGCTACACTCTATGGCGTTTCTCCACCAGACCGAATAGTTAGGGCCTAAGAAGTCAACTCCAGAGGCATAAAACACAATAAAAATAAAACAGTTTTTCCATCGTATAAGACGAATATTTGCAACCGGTGTGAAACTTATGGTCAATTCTATGTTCCGGGCAAACCTAGGCTTCACTCTAGGGCGTTGCTCCACCAGATCGAATAGTTAGGGCCTAAGAAGTCAACGCCAGAGGCATAAAATACAATAAAAATACAACAGTTTTTCCATCGTGTAACAGGAATAATTGCAACCAGTGTGAAGGATATGGTCATTTCTATGTTCCGGGCAAACCTAGGCTTCACTCTAGGGCGTTGCTCCACCAGATCGAATAGTTAGGGCCTAAGAAGTCAACGCCAGAGGCATAAAATACAATAAAAATACAACAGTTTTTCCATCGTGTAACAAGAATAATTGCAACCAGTGTGAACGATATGGTCATTTCTACCTTCCTGGCAACCTAGATTTCGCTCTAGGGCGTTGCTCCACCACATCGAATAGTTAGGGCCTTAGGAGTCAATGCCGAAGCATAAAATACAATATAGATACAGCAGCTTTTGCATCGTGTAACAGTAGTAATTGCAACCAGTGTGAAGGTAATGGTCATTTCTACGTTCCGGGCAACCTAGACTTCACTCTTGGGCGTTACTCCACCAGATCGAATAGATACGGCCTTAGAAGTCAACGCCAGAAGCATAAAATACAATATAAATACAACAGCTTTTCCACTGTATAAAACGAATAATTGCAACCAGTGTGAAAGTTATGGTCATTTCTACGTTCCGGACAACCTAGGCTACACTCTATGGCGTTGCTCCACCAGATCGAATAGTTAGGGCCTAAGAAGTCAACTCCAGAGGCACAAAACACAATATAAATAAAACAGTTTTTCCATCGTATAAAACGAATATTTGCAACCGGTGTGAAGGTTATGGTCATTTCCATGTTCCGGGCAAACCTAGGCTTCACTCTAGGGCGTTGCTCCACCAGATCGAATAGTTAGGGCCTAAGAAGTCAACGCCAGAGGCATAAAACACAATATAAATACAACAGTCTTTCCATCGTAAAAAACAAATAATAGTAACCGGTGTGAAAGAGATGGTCATTTCTACCTTCCGGGCAACCTAGCCTACACTCTAGGGCGTTGCTCCACCAGATCGAAGAGTTAGTGCCTTAGAAGGCTACGCACGAAGCATATAATAAGATAAAAATGCAACAGTATTTCCATCGTATAACACGAATAATTGCAGCCAGTGTGGAAGATGTAGTCACTTCTACGTTCCGGGCAACCTAGGCTTCAGTCAAGGTCGCAGCTCCACCAGATCGAATAGCTAGGGCCTAAGAAGTCAACGCCAGAAGCATAAAGTACAATAAAATACAACAGTTCTTCCCTCGTATAGAATGAATAATTGCAAACAGTGTGAAAGATATGGTCATTTATACCTTCCGGGCAACCTAGCCTACACTCTAGGGCGTTGCTCCACCAGATCGAATAGTTAGGGCCTTAGAAGTCTACGCCCGGTGCATAAAGTACAATAAAAATACAACAGTTTTTCCATCGTATAAAATGAATAATTGCAACCAGTGTGATGGTAATGGTCATTTCTACATTTTGGGCAACCTGGGCTTCACTCTAGGGCGTTACTCAACCAGATCGAATAGCTAGGGCCTAAGAAGTCAACCCCAGAAGCATAAAACATAATATAAATACAACAGCTTTTCCATCGTATAGAACGAATAATTGCAACCAGTGTGAAAGTTATTGTCATTTCTACATGCCGGGCAACCTAGGCTTCACTCTAGGGCGTTGTTCCACCAGATCGAATAGTTAGGGCATAGGAAGTCAACGCTCGAATCATAAAATACAAAATAAATAGAACTGTTTTTCCATTGTATAAAACGAATAACTGCACCAGTATGAAAGTTATGGTCATTTCCAAGTTCCCGGCAACATAGGCTTCGCTCTAGGGCGTTGCTCCACCAGATCGAATGGCTACGGAATGAGAAGTCAACTCCAGGAGCATAAAATACAAAATAAATCCAACAGTTTTTCCATCGTATAAAACGAATAATTGCAACCGGTGTGAAAGTTATGGTCATTTCTACGTTCCGGGCAACCTAGGCTACACTCTATGGCGTTTCTCCACCAGACCGAATAGTTAGGGCCTAAGAAGTCAACTCCAGAGGCATAAAACACAATAAAAATAAAACAGTTTTTCCATCGTATAAGACGAATATTTGCAACCGGTGTGAAAGTTATGGTCATTTCTATGTTCCGGGCAAACCTAGGCTTCACTCTAGGGCGTTGCTCCACCAGATCGAATAGTTAGGGCCTAAGAAGTCAACGCCAGAGGCATAAAATACAATAAAAATACAACAGTTTTTCCATCGTGTCACAGGAATAATTGCAACCAGTGTGAAGGATGTGGTCATTTCTATGTTCCGGGCAAACCTAGGCTTCACTCTAGGGTGTTGCACCACCAGATCGAATAGTTAGGACCTAAGAAGTCAACGCCAGAGGCATAAAATACAATAAAAATACAACAGTTTTGCCCTCGTATAAAAAGAATAATTGCAACCAGTGCGAAAGTAATGGTCATTTCTACGTTCCGGGCAACCTAGGCTTCACTCTAGGGCGTTTCTCCACCAGATCGAATCGTTAGGGCCTTAGAAGTCAACGCCCGAAGCATAAAATACAAAATAAATAGAACAGTTTTTCCATTGTATAAAACGAATAATTGCAACCAGTGTGAAAGTTATGGTCATTTCTACGATCCGAGCTGCCTAGGCTTCACTCTAGGGCGTTGCTCCACCACATTGAATAGCTACAGCTTTAGAAGTCAACGCCAGAAGCATAATATACAATATAAATACAACAGCTTTTCATCGTATAAGACGAATGTTTGCAAATATTGTGAAAGTAACGGTCATTTCTATGTTCCGGGCAACCTAGGCCTCACTCTAGGGCGTTGCTCCACCGGATCGAATAGATAGGGCCTAAGAAGTCAACGCCAGAAGCATAAGATACAAAAATACAACAGTCTTTCCATCGTGTGACAGGAATAATTGCAACCAGTTTGAAGGTAATAGTCATTTCTACGTTACGGGCAATCTTGGCTTCACTCTAGGGCGTTGGTCCACCAGATCGAATAGTTAGGGCCTAAGAAATCGACGCCAGAAGCATAAAATACAATAAAAATACAACAGTTTTTCCATCGTATAGCATGAATAATTGCAACCAGAGTGAAAGTAATGGTCATTTCAACGTTCCGGGCAACCTAGGTTTCGCTCTAGGGCGATGCACCTCCACATCGAATACTGAGGGCCTTAGAAGTCAACGCCCGAAGCATAAAATACAAAATAAATAGAACAGTTTTTCCATTGTATAAATCGAATAATTGCGAACAGTGCGAAAGTTATGGTCATTTCTACGATCCGAGCGGCCTAGGCTTCACTCTAGGGCGTTGCTCCTCTAGATCGAATAGCCAGGGCCTTAGAAGTCTATGCCCGGAGCATAAAATACAATATAAATACAACAGCTTTTCCATTGTATAAAACGAATAATTGCAACCAGTGTGAAAGTTATGGTCATTTCTACGTTCCGCGCGACATAGGCTTGACTCTTGGACGTTGCCCCACCAGATAGAATAGTTTGGGCCTTAGAAGTCAACGCTCGAATCATAAAATACAAAATAAATAGAACTGTTTTGCCATTGTATAAAACGAATAACTGCACCAGTATGAAAGTTATGGTCATTTCTACGTTCCCGGCAACATAGGCTTCACTCTAGGGCGTTGCTCCACCAGACCGAATGGCTACGGACTTAGAAGTCAACTCCAGGAGCATAAAATACGAAATAAATACAACAGTTTTTCTATCGTATAAAACGAATAATTGCAACCGGTGTGAAAGTTATGGTCATTTCTACGTTCCGGGAAACCTAGGCTACACTCTATGGCGTTTCTCCACCATACCGAATAGTTAGGGCCTAAGAAGTCAACTCCAGAGGCATAAAACACAATAAAAATAAAACAGTTTTTCCATCGTATAAGACGAATATTTGCAACCGGTGTGTAAGTTATGGTCAATTCTATGTTCCGGGCAAACCTAGGCTTCACTCTAGGGCGTTGCTCCACCAGATCGAATAGTTAGGGCGTAAGAAGTCAACGCCAGAGGCATAAAATACAATAAAAATACAACAGTTTTTCCATCGTGTAACAGGAATAATTGCAACCAGTGTGAAGGATATGGTCATTTCTATGTTCCGGGCAAACCTAGGCTTCACTCTAGGGCGTTGCTCCACCAGATCGAATAGTTAGGGCCTAAGAAGTCAACACCAGAGGCATAAAATACAATAAAAATACAACAGTTTTTCCATCGTGTAACAAGAATAATTGCAACCAGTGTGAACGATATGGTCATTTCTACCTTCCTGGCAACCTAGATTTCGCTCTAGGGCGTTGCTCCACCACATCGAATAGTTAGGGCCTTAGGAGTCAATGCCCGAAGCATAAAATACAATATAGATACAGCAGCTTTTGCATCGTGTAACAGTAGTAATTGCAACCAGTGTGAAGGTAATGGTCATTTCTACGTTCCGGGCAACCTAGACTTCACTCTTGGGCGTTACTCCACCAGATCGAATAGATACGGCCTTAGAAGTCAACGCCAGAAGCATAAAATACAATATAAATAAAACAGTTTTTCCATCGTATAAAACGAATATTTGCAACCGGTGTGAAGGTTATGGTCATTTCCATGTTCCGGGCAAACCTAGGCTTCACTCTAGGGCGTTGCTCCACCAGATCGAATAGTTAGGGCCTAAGAAGTCAACGCCAGAGGCATAAAATACAATAAAAATACAACAGTTTTTCCATCGTGTAACAGGAATAATGCAACCTGTGTGAAGGATATGGTCATTTCTACGTTATGGGCAACCTATGCTTCACTCTAGGGCGTTGCTCCACCAGGTCGAATAGTTAGTGCTTTAGAAAACAACTCCAGGCGCATAAAATACAATAAAAATACAACAGGTTTTCCATCGTATAACAGGAGCAATTGCAACCAGAGTGAAGGTGATGGTCATTTCTAGGACCCGGGCGACGTAGGCTTCACTCTGGGGCGTTGGTCCACAAGAGCGAATAGTTAGTGCATAAGAAGTCAACGCCAGAAGCATAAAATACAATATAAATACAACAGTTTTTCCATCGTATAAAATGAATAATTGCAACCAGTGTGATGGTAATGGTCATTTCTACATTTTGGGCAACCTGGGCTTCACTCTAGGGCGTTACTCAACCAGATCGAATAGCTAGGGCCTAAGAAGTCAACCCCAGAAGCATAAAACATAATATAAATACAACAGCTTTTCCATCGTATAGAACGAATAATTGCAACCAGTGTGAAAGTTATTGTCATTTCTACATGCCGGGCAACCTAGGCTTCACTCTAGGGCGTTGTTCCACCAGATCGAATAGTTAGGGCATAGGAAGTCAACGCTCGAATCATAAAATACAAAATAAATAGAACAGTTTTTCCATTGTATAAAACGAATAACTGCACCAGTATGAAAGTTATGGTCATTTCCAAGTTCCCGGCAACATAGGCTTCGCTCTAGGGCGTTGCTCCACCAGATCGAATGGCTACGGAATTAGAAGTCAACTCCAGGAGCATAAAATACAAAATAAATCCAACAGTTTTTCCATCGTATAAAACGAATAATTGCAACCGGTGTGAAAGTTATGGTCATTTCTATGTTCCGGGCAAACCTAGGCTTCACTCTAGGGCGTTGCTCCACCAGATCGAATAGTTAGGGCCTAAGAAGTCAACGCCAGAGGCATAAAATACAATAAAAATACAACAGTTTTTCCATCGTGTCACAGGAATAATTGCAACCAGTGTGAAGGATGTGGTCATTTCTATGTTCCGGGCAAACCTAGGCTTCACTCTAGGGTGTTGCTCCACCAGATCGAATAGTTAGGACCTAAGAAGTCAACGCCAGAGGCATAAAATACAATAAAAATACAACAGTTTTGCCCTCGTATAAAAAGAATAATTGCAACCAGTGCGAAAGTAATGGTCATTTCTACGTTCCGGGCAACCTAGGCTTCACTCTAGGGCGTTTCTCCACCAGATCGAATCGTTAGGGCCTTAGAAGTCAACGCCCGAAGCATAAAATACAAAATAAATAGAACAGTTTTTCCATTGTATAAAACGAATAATTGCAACCAGTGTGAAAGTTATGGTCATTTCTACGATCCGAGCTGCCTAGGCTTCACTCTAGGGCGTTGCTCCACCACATTGAATAGCTACGGCTTTAGAAGTCAACGCCAGAAGCATAATATACAATATAAATACAACAGCTTTTCATCGTATAAGACGAATGTTTGCAAATATTGTGAAAGTAACGGTCATTTCTATGTTCCGGGCAACCTAGGCCTCACTCTAGGGCGTTGCTCCACCGGATCGAATAGATAGGGCCTAAGAAGTCAACGCCAGAAGCATAAGATACAAAAATACAACAGTCTTTCCATCGTGTGACAGGAATAAATGCAACCAGTTTGAAGGTAATAGTCATTTCTACGTTACGGGCAACCTTGGCTTCACTCTAGGGCGTTGGTCCACCAGATCGAATAGTTAGGGCCTAAGAAGTCGACGCCAGAAGCATAAAATACAATAAAAATACAACAGTTTTTCCATCGTATAGCATGAATAATTGCAACCAGAGTGAAAGTAATGGTCATTTCAACGTTCCGGGCAACCTAGGTTTCGCTCTAGGGCGATGCACCTCCACATCGAATACTGAGGGCCTTAGAAGTCAACGCCCGAAGCATAAAATACAAAATAAATAGAACAGTTTTTCCATTGTATAAATCGAATAATTGCGAACAGTGCGAAAGTTATGGTCATTTCTACGATCCGAGCGGCCTAGGCTTCACTCTAGGGCGTTGCTCCTCCAGATCGAATAGCCAGGGCCTTAGAAGTCTATGCCCGGAGCATAAAATACAATATAAATACAACAGCTTTTCCATTGTATAAAACGAATAATTGCAACCAGTGTGAAAGTTATGGTCATTTCTACGTTCCGCGCGACATAGGCTTGACTCTTGGACGTTGCCCCACCAGATAGAATAGTTTGGGCCTTAGAAGTCAACGCTCGAATCATAAAATACAAAATAAATAGAACTGTTTTGCCATTGTATAAAACGAATAACTGCACCAGTATGAAAGTTATGGTCATTTCTACGTTCCCGGCAACATAGGCTTCACTCTAGGGCGTTGCTCCACCAGATCGAATGGCTACGGACTTAGAAGTCAACTCCAGGAGCATAAAATACGAAATAAATACAACAGTTTTTCTATCGTATAAAACGAATAATTGCAACCGGTGTGAAAGTTATGGTCATTTCTACGTTCCGGGCAACCTAGGCTACACTCTATGGCGTTTCTCCACCAGACCGAATAGTTAGGGCCTAAGAAGTCAACTCCAGAGGCATAAAACACAATAAAAATAAAACAGTTTTTCCATCGTATAAGACGAATATTTGCAACCGGTGTGAAAGTTATGGTCAATTCTATGTTCCGGGCAAACCTAGGCTTCACTCTAGGGCGTTGCTCCACCAGATCGAATAGTTAGGGCCTAAGAAGTCAACGCCAGAGGCATAAAATACAATAAAAATTCAACAGTTTTTCCATCGTGTAACAGGAATAATTGCAACCAGTGTGAAGGATATGGTCATTTCTATGTTCCGGGCAAACCTAGGCTTCACTCTAGGGCGTTGCTCCACCAGATCGAATAGTTAGGGCCTAAGAAGTCAACGCCAGAGGCATAAAATACAATAAAAATACAACAGTTTTTCCATCGTGTAACAAGAATAATTGCAACCAGTGTGAACGATATGGTCATTTCTATCTTCCTGGCAACCTAGATTTCGCTCTAGGGCGTTGCTCCACCACATCGAATAGTTAGGGCCTTAGGAGTCAATGCCCGAAGCATAAAATACAATATAGATACAGCAGCTTTTGCATCGTGTAACAGTAGTAATTGCAACCAGTGTGAAGGTAATGGTCATTTCTACGTTCCGGGCAACCTAGACTTCACTCTTGGGCGTTACTCCACCAGATCGAATAGATACGGCCTTAGAAGTCAACGCCAGAAGCATAAAATACAATATAAATAAAACAGTTTTTCCATCGTATAAAACGAATATTTGCAACCGGTGTGAAGGTTATGGTCATTTCCATGTTCCGGGCAAACCTAGGCTTCACTCTAGGGCGTTGCTCCACCAGATCGAATAGTTAGGGCCTAAGAAGTCAACGCCAGAGGCATAAAATACAATAAAAATACAACAGTTTTTCCATCGTGTAACAGGAATAATGCAACCTGTGTGAAGGATATGGTCATTTCTACGTTATGGGCAACCTATGCTTCACTCTAGGGCGTTGCTCCACCAGGTCGAATAGTTAGTGCTTTAGAAAACAACTCCAGGCGCATAAAATACAATAAAAATACAACAGGTTTTCCATCGTATAACTGGAGTAATTGCAACCAGAGTGAAGGTGATGGTCATTTCTAGGACCCGGGCGACGTAGGCTTCACTCTGGGGCGTTGGTCCACAAGAGCGAATAGTTAGGGCATAAGAAGTCAACGCCAGAAGCATAAAATACAAAATAAATACAACAGTTTTTCCATCGTATAAAACAAATAATTGCAACGAGTGTGAAAGGTATGGTCATATCTACGTTCCGGGCAACCTAGGCTTCACTCTAGGGCGTTGTTACACCAGATCGAAAAGTTAGGGCCTAAGAAGTCAACTCCAGAGGCATAAAACACAATATAAATACAACAGTCTTTCCATCGTAAAAAGCAAATAATAGTAACCGGTGTGAAAGAGATGGTCATTTCTACCTTCCGGGCAACCTAGCCTACACTCTAGGGCGTTGCTCCACCAGATCGAAGAGTTAGTGCCTTAGAAGGCTACGCACGAAGCATATAATAAGATAAAAATGCAACAGTATTTCCATCGTATAACACGAATAATTGCAGCCAGTGTGGAAGATGTAGTCACTTCTACGTTCCGGGCAACCTAGGCTTCAGTCAAGGTCGCAGCTCCACCAGATCGAATAGCTAGGGCCTAAGAAGTCAACGCCAGAAGCATAAAGTACAATAAAATACAACAGTTCTTCCCTCGTATAGAATGAATAATTGCAAACAGTGTGAAAGATATGGTCATTTCTACCTTCCGGGCAACCTAGCCTACACTCTAGGGCGTTGCTCCACCAGGTCGAATAGTTAGGGCCTTAGAAGTCTACGCCCGGAGCATAAAGTACAATAAAAATACAACAGTTTTTCCATCGTATAAAATGAATAATTGCAACCAGTGTGATGGTAATGGTCATTTCTACATTTTGGGCAACCTGGGCTTCACTCTAGGGCGTTACTCAACCAGATCGAATAGCTAGGGCCTAAGAAGTCAACCCCAGAAGCATAAAACATAATATAAATACAACAGCTTTTCCATCGTATAGAACGAATAATTGCAACCAGTGTGAAAGTTATTGTCATTTCTACATGCCGGGCAACCTAGGCTTCACTCTAGGGCGTTGTTCCACCAGATCGAATAGTTAGGGCATATGAAGTCAACGCTCGAATCATAAAATACAAAATAAATAGAACTGTTTTTCCATTGTATAAAACGAATAACTGCACCAGTATGAAAGTTATGGTCATTTCCAAGTTCCCGGCAACATAGGCTTCGCTCTAGGGCGTTGCTCCACCAGATCGAATGGCTACGGAATTAGAAGTCAACTCCAGGAGCATAAAATACAAAATAAATCCAACAGTTTTTCCATCGTATAAAACGAATATTTGCAACCGGTGTGAAGGTTATGGTCATTTCCATGTTCCGGGCAAACCTAGGCTTCACTCTAGGGCGTTGCTCCACCAGATCGAATAGTTAGGGCCTAAGAAGTCAACGCCAGAGGCATAAAATACAATAAAAATACAACAGTTTTTCCATCGTGTAACAGGAATAATGCAACCTGTGTGAAGGATATGGTCATTTCTACGTTATGGGCAACCTATGCTTCACTCTAGGGCGTTGCTCCACCAGGTCGAATAGTTAGTGCTTTAGAAAACAACTCCAGGCGCATAAAATACAATAAAAATACAACAGGTTTTCCATCGTATAACAGGAGTAATTGCAACCAGAGTGAAGGTGATGGTCATTTCTAGGACCCGGGCGACGTAGGCTTCACTCTGGGGCGTTGGTCCACAAGAGCGAATAGTTAGGGCATAAGAAGTCAACGCCAGAAGCATAAAATACAAAATAAATACAACAGTTTTTCCATCGTATAAAACAAATAATTGCAACGAGTGTGAAAGGTATGGTCATATCTACGTTCCGGGCAACCTAGGCTTCACTCTAGGGCGTTGTTAGACCAGATCGAAAAGTTAGGGCCTAAGAAGTCAACTCCAGAGGCATAAAACACAATATAAATACAACAGTCTTTCCATCGTAAAAAGCAAATAATAGTAACCGGTGTGAAAGAGATGGTCATTTCTACCTTCCGGGCAACCTAGCCTACACTCTAGGGCGTTGCTCCACCAGATCGAAGAGTTAGTGCCTTAGAAGGCTACGCACGAAGCATATAATAAGATAAAAATGCAACAGTATTTCCATCGTATAACAGGAATAATTGCAGCCAGTGTGGAAGATGTAGTCACTTCTACGTTCCGGGCAACCTAGGCTTCAGTCAAGGTCGCAGCTCCACCAGATCGAATAGCTAGGGCCTAAGAAGTCAACGCCAGAAGCATAAAGTACAATAAAATACAACAGTTCTTCCCTCGTATAGAATGAATAATTGCAAACAGTGTGAAAGATATGGTCATTTCTACCTTCCGGGCAACCTAGCCTACACTCTAGGGCGTTGCTCCACCAGATCGAATAGTTAGGGCCTTAGAAGTCTACGCCCGGAGCATAAAGTACAATAAAAATACAACAGTTTTTCCATCGTATAAAATGAATAATTGCAACCAGTGTGATGGTAATGGTCATTTCTACATTTTGGGCAACCTGGGCTTCACTCTAGGGCGTTACTCAACCAGATCGAATAGCTAGGGCCTAAGAAGTCAACCCCAGAAGCATAAAACATAATATAAATACAACAGCTTTTCCATCGTATAGAACGAATAATTGCAACCAGTGTGAAAGTTATTGTCATTTCTACATGCCGGGCAACCTAGGCTTCACTCTAGGGCGTTGTTCCACCAGATCGAATAGTTAGGGCATAGGAAGTCAACGCTCGAATCATAAAATACAAAATAAATAGAACTGTTTTTCCATTGTATAAAACGAATAACTGCACCAGTATGAAAGTTATGGTCATTTCCAAGTTCCCCGCAACATAGGCTTCGCTCGAGGGCGTTGCTCCACCAGATCGAATGGCTACGGAATTAGAAGTCAACTCCAGGAGCATAAAATACAAAATAAATCCAACAGTTTTTCCATCGTATAAAACGAATATTTGCAACCGGTGTGAAGGTTATGGTCATTTCCATGTTCCGGGCAAACCTAGGCTTCACTCTAGGGCGTTGCTCCACCAGATCGAATAGTTAGGGCCTAAGAAGTCAACGCCAGAGGCATAAAATACAATAAAAATACAACAGTTTTTCCATCGTGTAACAGGAATAATGCAACCTGTGTGAAGGATATGGTCATTTCTACGTTATGGGCAACCTATGCTTCACTCTAGGGCGTTGCTCCACCAGGTCGAATAGTTAGTGCTTTAGAAAACAACTCCAGGCGCATAAAATACAATAAAAATACAACAGGTTTTCCATCGTATAACAGGAGTAATTGCAACCAGAGTGAAGGTGATGGTCATTTCTAGGACCCGGGCGACGTAGGCTTCACTCTGGGGCGTTGGTCCACAAGAGCGAATAGTTAGGGCATAAGAAGTCAACGCCAGAAGCATAAAATACAAAATAAATACAACAGTTTTTCCATCGTATAAAACAAATAATTGCAACGAGTGTGAAAGGTATGGTCATATCTACGTTCCGGGCAACCTAGGCTTCACTCTAGGGCGTTGTTACACCAGATCGAAAAGTTAGGGCCTAAGAAGTCAACTCCAGAGGCATAAAACACAATATAAATACAACAGTCTTTCCATCGTAAAAAGCAAATAATAGTAACCGGTGTGAAAGAGATGGTCATTTCTACCTTCCGGGCAACCTAGCCTACACTCTAGGGCGTTGCTCCACCAGATCGAAGAGTTAGTACCTTAGAAGGCTACGCACGAAGCATATAATAAGATAAAAATGCAACAGTATTTCCATCGTATAACACGAATAATTGCAGCCAGTGTGGAAGATGTAGTCACTTCTACGTTCCGGGCAACCTAGGCTTCAGTCAAGGTCGCAGCTCCACCAGATCGAATAGCTAGGGCCTAAGAAGTCAACGCCAGAAGCATAAAGTACAATAAAATACAACAGTTCTTCCCTCGTATAGAATGAATAATTGCAAACAGTGTGAAAGATATGGTCATTTCTACCTTCCGGGCAACCTAGCCTACACTCTAGGGCGTTGCTCCACCAGATCGAATAGTTAGGGCCTTAGAAGTCTACGCCCGGAGCATAAAGTACAATAAAAATACAACAGTTTTTCCATCGTATAAAATGAATAATTGCAACCAGTGTGATGGTAATGGTCATTTCTACATTTTGGGCAACCTGGGCTTCACTCTAGGGCGTTACTCAACCAGATCGAATAGCTAGGGCCTAAGAAGTCAACCCCAGAAGCATAAAACATAATATAAATACAACAGCTTTTCCATCGTATAGAACGAATAATTGCAACCAGTGTGAAAGTTATTGTCATTTCTACATGCCGGGCAACCTAGGCTTCACTCTAGGGCGTTGTTCCACCAGATCGAATAGTTAGGGCATAGGAAGTCAACGCTCGAATCATAAAATACAAAATAAATAGAACTGTTTTTCCATTGTATAAAACGAATAACTGCACCAGTATGAAAGTTATGGTCATTTCCAAGTTCCCGGCAACATAGGCTTCGCTCTAGGGCGTTGCTCCACCAGATCGAATGGCTACGGAATTAGAAGTCAACTCCAGGAGCATAAAATACAAAATAAATCCAACAGTTTTTCCATCGTATAAAACGAATAATTGCAACCGGTGTGAAAGTTATGGTCATTTCTACGTTCCGGGCAACCTAGGCTACACTCTATGGCGTTTCTCCACCAGACCGAATAGTTAGGGCCTAAGAAATCAACTCCAGAGGCATAAAACACAATAAAAATAAAACAGTTTTTCCATCGTATAAGACGAATATTTGCAACCGGTGTGAAAGTTATGGTCATTTCTATGTTCCGGGCAAACCTAGGCTTCACTCTAGGGCGTTGCTCCACCAGATCGAATAGTTAGGGCCTAAGAAGTCAACGCCAGAGGCATAAAATACAATAAAAATACAACAGTTTTTCCATCGTGTCTCAGGAATAATTGCAACCAGTGTGAAGGATGTGGTCATTTCTATGTTCCGGGCAAACCTAGGCTTCACTCTAGGGTGTTGCTCCACCAGATCGAATAGTTAGGACCTAAGAAGTCAACGCCAGAGGCATAAAATACAATAAAAATACAACAGTTTTGCCCTCGTATAAAAAGAATAATTGCAACCAGTGCGAAAGTAATGGTCATTTCTACGTTCCGGGCAACCTAGGCTTCACTCTAGGGCGTTTCTCCACCAGATCGAATCGTTAGGGCCTTAGAAGTCAACGCCCGAAGCATAAAATACAAAATAAATAGAACAGTTTTTCCATTGTATAAAACGAATAATTGCAACCAGTGTGAAAGTTATGGTCATTTCTACGATCCGAGCTGCCTAGGCTTCACTCTAGGGCGTTGCTCCACCACATTGAATAGCTACGGCTTTAGAAGTCAACGCCAGAAGCATAATATACAATATAAATACAACAGCTTTTCATCGTATAAGACGAATGTTTGCAAATATTGTGAAAGTAACGGTCATTTCTATGTTCCGGGCAACCTAGGCCTCACTCTAGGGCGTTGCTCCACCGGATCGAATAGATAGGGCCTAAGAAGTCAACGCCAGAAGCATAAGATACAAAAATACAACAGTCTTTCCATCGTGTGACAGGAATAATTGTAACCAGTTTGAAGGTAATAGTCATTTCTACGTTACGGGCAACCTTGGCTTCACTCTAGGGCGTTGGTCCACCAGATCGAATAGTTAGGGCCTAAGAAGTCGACGCCAGAAGCATAAAATACAATAAAAATACAACAGTTTTTCCATCGTATAGCATGAATAATTGCAACCAGAGTGAAAGTAATGGTCATTTCAACGTTCCGGGCAACCTAGGTTTCGCTCTAGGGCGATGCACCTCCACATCGAATACTGAGGGCCTTAGAAGTCAACGCCCGAAGCATAAAATACAAAATAAATAGAACAGTTTTTCCATTGTATAAATCGAATAATTGCGAACAGTGCGAAAGTTATGGTCATTTCTACGATCCGAGCGGCCTAGGCTTCACTCTAGGGCGTTGCTCCTCCAGATCGAATGGACAGGGCCTTAGAAGTCTATGCCCGGAGCATAAAATACAATATAAATACAACAGCTTTTCCATTGTATAAAACGAATAATTGCAACCAGTGTGAAAGTTATGGTCATTTCTACGTTCCGCGCGACATAGGCTTGACTCTTGGACGTTGCCCCACCAGATAGAATAGTTTGGGCCTTAGAAGTCAACGCTCGAATCATAAAATACAAAATAAATAGAACTGTTTTGCCATTGTATAAAACGAATAACTGCACCAGTATGAAAGTTATGGTCATTTCTACGTTCCCGGCAACATAGGCTTCGCTCTAGGGCGTTGCTCCACCAGATCGAATGGCTACGGACTTAGAAGTCAACTCCAGGAGCATAAAATACGAAATAAATACAACAGTTTTTCTATCGTATAAAACGAATAATTGCAACCGGTGTGAAAGTTATGGTCATTTCTACGTTCCGGGCAACCTAGGCTACACTCTATGGCGTTTCTCCACCAGACCGAATAGTTAGGGCCTAAGAAGTCAACTCCAGAGGCATAAAACACAATAAAAATAAAACAGTTTTTCCATCGTATAAGACGAATATTTGCAACCGGTGTGAAAGTTATGGTCAATTCTATGTTCCGGGCAAACCTAGGCTTCACTCTAGGGCGTTGCTCCACCAGATCGAATAGTTAGGGCCTAAGAAGTCAACGCCAGAGGCATAAAATACAATAAAAATACAACAGTTTTTCCATCGTGTAACAGGAATAATTGCAACCAGTGTGAAGGATATGGTCATTTCTATGTTCCGGGCAAACCTAGGCTTCACTCTAGGGCGTTGCTCCACCAGATCGAATAGTTAGGGCCTAAGAAGTCAACGCCAGAGGCATAAAATACAATAAAAATACAACAGTTTTTCCATCGTGTAACAAGAATAATTACAACCAGTGTGAACGATATGGTCATTTCTACCTTCCTGGCAACCTAGATTTCGCTCTAGGGCGTTGCTCCACCACATCGAATAGTTAGGGCCTTAGGAGTCAATGCCCGAAGCATAAAATACAATATAGATACAGCAGCTTTTGCATCGTGTAACAGTAGTAATTGCAACCAGTGTGAAGGTAATGGTCATTTCTACGTTCCGGGCAACCTAGACTTCACTCTTGGGCGTTACTCCACCAGATCGAATAGATACGGCCTTAGAAGTCAACGCCAGAAGCATAAAATACAATATAAATAAAACAGTTTTTCCATCGTATAAAACGAATATTTGCAACCGGTGTGAAGGTTATGGTCATTTCCATGTTCCGGGCAAACCTAGGCTTCACTCTAGGGCGTTGCTCCACCAGATCGAATAGTTAGGGCCTAAGAAGTCAACGCCAGAGGCATAAAATACAATAAAAATACAACAGTTTTTCCATCGTGTAACAGGAATAATGCAACCTGTGTGAAGGATATGGTCATTTCTACGTTATGGGCAACCTATGCTTCACTCTAGGGCGTTGCTCCACCAGGTCGAATAGTTAGTGCTTTAGAAAACAACTCCAGGCGCATAAAATACAATAAAAATACAACAGGTTTTCCATCGTATAACAGGAGTAATTGCAACCAGAGTGAAGGTGATGGTCATTTCTAGGACCCGGGCGACGTAGGCTTCACTCTGGGGCGTTGGTCCACAAGAGCGAATAGTTAGGGCATAAGAAGTCAACGCCAGAAGCATAAAATACAAAATAAATACAACAGTTTTTCCATCGTATAAAACAAATAATTGCAACGAGTGTGAAAGGTATGGTCATATCTACGTTCCGGGCAACCTAGGCTTCACTCTAGGGCGTTGTTACACCAGATCGAAAAGTTAGGGCCTAAGAAGTCAACTCCAGAGGCATAAAACACAATATAAATACAACAGTCTTTCCATCGTAAAAAGCAAATAATAGTAACCGGTGTGAAAGAGATGGTCATTTCTACCTTCCGGGCAACCTAGCCTACACTCTAGGGCGTTGCTCCACCAGATCGAAGAGTTAGTGCCTTAGAAGGCTACGCACGAAGCATATAATAAGATAAAAATGCAACAGTATTTCCATCGTATAACACGAATAATTGCAGCCAGTGTGGAAGATGTAGTCACTTCTACGTTCCGGGCAACCTAGGCTTCAGTCAAGGTCGCAGCTCCACCAGATCGAATAGCTAGGGCCTAAGAAGTCAACGCCAGAAGCATAAAGTACAATAAAATACAACAGTTCTTCCCTCGTATAGAATGAATAATTGCAAACAGTGTGAAAGATATGGTCATTTCTACCTTCCGGGCAACCTAGCCTACACTCTAGGGCGTTGCTCCACCAGATCGAATAGTTAGGGCCTTAGAAGTCTACGCCCGGAGCATAAAGTACAATAAAAATACAACAGTTTTTCCATCGTATAAAATGAATAATTGCAACCAGTGTGATGGTAATGGTCATTTCTACATTTTGGGCAACCTGGGCTTCACTCTAGGGCGTTACTCAACCAGATCGAATAGCTAGGGCCTAAGAAGTCAACCCCAGAAGCATAAAACATAATATAAATACAACAGCTTTTCCATCGTATAGAACGAATAATTGCAACCAGTGTGAAAGTTATTGTCATTTCTACATGCCGGGCAACCTAGGCTTCACTCTAGGGCGTTGTTCCACCAGATCGAATAGTTAGGGCATAGGAAGTCAACGCTCGAATCATAAAATACAAAATAAATAGAACTGTTTTTCCATTGTATAAAACGAATAACTGCACCAGTATGAAAGTTATGGTCATTTCCAAGTTCCCGGCAACATAGGCTTCGCTCTAGGGCGTTGCTCCACCAGATCGAATGGCTACGGAATTAGAAGTCAACTCCAGGAGCATAAAATACAAAATAAATCCAACAGTTTTTCCATCGTATAAAACGAATATTTGCAACCGGTGTGAAGGTTATGGTCATTTCCATGTTCCGGGCAAACCTAGGCTTCACTCTAGGGCGTTGCTCCACCAGATCGAATAGTTAGGGCCTAAGAAGTCAACGCCAGAGGCATAAAATACAATAAAAATACAACAGTTTTTCCATCGTGTAACAGGAATAATGCAACCTGTGTGAAGGATATGGTCATTTCTACGTTATGGGCAACCTATGCTTCACTCTAGGGCGTTGCTCCACCAGGTCGAATAGTTAGTGCTTTAGAAAACAACTCCAGGCGCATAAAATACAATAAAAATACAACAGGTTTTCCATCGTATAACAGGAGTAATTGCAACCAGAGTGAAGGTGATGGTCATTTCTAGGACCCGGGCGACGTAGGCTTCACTCTGGGGCGTTGGTCCACAAGAGCGAATAGTTAGGGCATAAGAAGTCAACGCCAGAAGCATAAAATACAAAATAAATACAACAGTTTTTCCATCGTATAAAACAAATAATTGCAACGAGTGTGAAAGGTATGGTCATATCTACGTTCCGGGCAACCTAGGCTTCACTCTAGGGCGTTGTTACACCAGATCGAAAAGTTAGGGCCTAAGAAGTCAACTCCAGAGGCATAAAACACAATATAAATACAACAGTCTTTCCATCGTAAAAAGCAAATAATAGTAACCGGTGTGAAAGAGATGGTCATTTCTACCTTCCGGGCAACCTAGCCTACACTCTAGGGCGTTGCTCCACCAGATCGAAGAGTTAGTGCCTTAGAAGGCTACGCACGAAGCATATAATAAGATAAAAATGCAACAGTATTTCCATCGTATAACACGAATAATTGCAGCCAGTGTGGAAGATGTAGTCACTTCTACGTTCCGGGCAACCTAGGCTTCAGTCAAGGTCGCAGCTCCACCAGATCGAATAGCTAGGGCCTAAGAAGTCAACGCCAGAAGCATAAAGTACAATAAAATACAACAGTTCTTCCCTCGTATAGAATGAATAATTGCAAACAGTGTGAAAGATATGGTCATTTCTACCTTCCGGGCAACCTAGCCTACACTCTAGGGCGTTGCTCCACCAGATCGAATAGTTAGGGCCTTAGAAGTCTACGCCCGGAGCATAAAGTACAATAAAAATACAACAGTTTTTCCATCGTATAAAATGAATAATTGCAACCAGTGTGATGGTAATGGTCATTTCTACATTTTGGGCAACCTGGGCTTCACTCTAGGGCGTTACTCAACCAGATCGAATAGCTAGGGCCTAAGAAGTCAACCCCAGAAGCATAAAACATAATATAAATACAACAGCTTTTCCATCGTATAGAACGAATAATTGCAACCAGTGTGAAAGTTATTGTCATTTCTACATGCCGGGCAACCTAGGCTTCACTCTAGGGCGTTGTTCCACCAGATCGAATAGTTAGGGTATAGGAAGTCAACGCTCGAATCATAAAATACAAAATAAATAGAACTGTTTTTCCATTGTATAAAACGAATAACTGCACCAGTATGAAAGTTATGGTCATTTCCAAGTTCCCGGCAACATAGGCTTCGCTCTAGGGCGTTGCTCCACCAGATCGAATGGCTACGGAATTAGAAGTCAACTCCAGGAGCATAAAATACAAAATAAATCCAACAGTTTTTCCATCGTATAAAACGAATAATTGCAACCGGTGTGAAAGTTATGGTCATTTCTACGTTCCGGGCAACCTAGGCTACACTCTTTGGCGTTTCTCCACCAGACCGAATAGTTAGGGCCTAAGAAATCAACTCCAGAGGCATAAAACACAATAAAAATAAAACAGTTTTTCCATCGTATAAGACGAATATTTGCAACCGGTGTGAAAGTTATGGTCATTTCTATGTTCCGGGCAAACCTAGGCTTCACTCTAGGGCGTTGCTCCACCAGATCGAATAGTTAGGGCCTAAGAAGTCAACGCCAGAGGCATAAAATACAATAAAAATATAACAGTTTTTCCATCGTGTCTCAGGAATAATTGCAACCAGTGTGAAGGATGTGGTCATTTCTATGTTCCGGGCAAACCTAGGCTTCACTCTAGGGTGTTGCTCCACCAGATCGAATAGTTAGGACCTAAGAAGTCAACGCCAGAGGCATAAAATACAATAAAAATACAACAGTTTTGCCCTCGTATAAAAAGAATAATTGCAACCAGTGCGAAAGTAATGGTCATTTCTACGTTCCGGGCAACCTAGGCTTCACTCTAGGGCGTTTCTCCACCAGATCGAATCGTTAGGGCCTTAGAAGTCAACGCCCGAAGCATAAAATACAAAATAAATAGAACAGTTTTTCCATTGTATAAAACGAATAATTGCAACCAGTGTGAAAGTTATGGTCATTTCTACGATCCGAGCTGCCTAGGCTTCACTCTAGGGCGTTGCTCCACCACATTGAATAGCTACGGCTTTAGAAGTCAACGCCAGAAGCATAATATACAATATAAATACAACAGCTTTTCATCGTATAAGACGAACGTTTGCAAATATTGTGAAAGTAACGGTCATTTCTATGTTCCGGGCAACCTAGGCCTCACTCTAGGGCGTTGCTCCACCGGATCGAATAGATAGGGCCTAAGAAGTCAACGCCAGAAGCATAAGATACAAAAATACAACAGTCTTTCCATCGTGTGACAGGAATAATTGTAACCAGTTTGAAGATAATAGTCATTTCAACGTTCCGGGCAACCTAGGTTTCGCTCTAGGGCGATGCACCTCCACATCGAATACTGAGGGCCTTAGAAGTCAACGCCCGAAGCATAAAATACAAAATAAATACAACAGTTTTTCCATCGTGTAACAAGAATAATTGCAACCAGTGTGAACGATATGGTCATTTCTACCTTCCTGGCAACCTAGATTTCGCTCTAGGGCGTTGCTCCACCACATCGAATAGTTAGGGCCTTAGGAGTCAATGCCCGAAGCATAAAATACAATATAGATACAGCAGCTTTTGCATCGTGTAACAGTAGTAATTGCAACCAGTGTGAAGGTAATGGTCATTTCTACGTTCCGGGCAACCTAGACTTCACTCTTGGGCGTTACTCCACCAGATCGAATAGATACGGCCTTAGAAGTCAACGCCAGAAGCATAAAATACAATATAAATACAACAGCTTTTCCACTGTATAAAACGAATAATTGCAACCAGTGTGAAAGTTATGGTCATTTCTACGTTCCAGACAACCTAGGCTACACTCTATGGCGTTGCTCCACCAGATCGAATAGTTAGGGCCTAAGAAGTCAACTCCAGAGGCACAAAACACAATATAAGTAAAACAGTTTTTCCATCGTATAAAACGAATATTTGCAACCGGTGTGAAGGTTATGGTCATTTCCATGTTCCGGGCAAACCTAGGCTTCACTCTAGGGCGTTGCTCCACCAAATCGAATAGTTAGGGCCTAAGAAGTCAACGCCAGAGGCATAAAATACAATAAAAATACAACAGTTTTTCCATCGTGTAACAGGAATAATGCAACATGTGTGAAGGATATGGTCATTTCTACGTTCCGGGCAACCTATGCTTCACTCTAGGGCGTTGCTCCACCAGGTCGAATAGTTAGTGCTTTAGAAAACAACTCCAGGCGCATAAAATACAATAAAAATACAACGGTTTTTCCATCGTATAACAGGAGTAATTGCAACCAGAGTGAAGGTGATGGCCATTTCTAGGACCCGGGCGACGTAGGCTTCACTCTGGGGCGTTGGTCCACAAGAGCGAATAGTTAGGGCATAAGAAGTCAACGCCAGAAGCATAAAATACAAAATAAATACAACAGTTTTTCCATCGTATAAAACAAATAATTGCAACGAGTGTGAAAGGTATGGTCATATCTACGTTCCGGGCAACCTAGGCTTCACTCTATGGCGTTGTTACACCAGATCGAATAGTTAGGGCCTAAGAAGTCAACGCCAGAGGCATGAAATACAATAAAAATACAACAGTTTTGCCATCGTGTAATAAGAATAATTGCAACCAGTGTGAACGATATGGTCATTTCTACCTTCCTGGCAACCTAGATTTCGCTCTAGGGCGTTGCTCCACCACATCGAATAGTTAGGGCCTTAGGAGTCAATGCCCGAAGCATAAAATACAATATAGATACAGCAGCTTTTGCATCGTGTAACAGTAGTAATTGCAACCAGTGTGAAGGTAATGGTCATTTCTACGTTCCGGGCAACCTAGGCTTCACTCTTGGGCGTTACTCCACCTGATCGAATAGATACGGCCTTAGAAGTCAACGCCAGAAGCATAAAATACAATATAAATACAACAGCTTTTCCATTGTATAAAACGAATAATTGCAACCGGTGTGAAAGTTATGGTCACTTCTACGTTCCGGGCAACCTAGGCTACACTGTATAGCGTTTCTCCACCAGACCGAATAGTTAGGGCCTAAGAAGTCAACTCCAGAGGCATAAAACACAATAAAAATAAAACAGTTTTTCCATCGTATAAGACGAATATTTGCAACCGGTGTGAAAGTTATGGTCATTTCTATGTTCCGGGCAAACCTAGGCTTCACTCTAGGGCGTTGCTCCACCAGATCGAATAGTTAGGGCCTAAGAAGTCAACGCCAGAGGCATAAAATACAATAAAAATACAACAGTTTTTCCATCGTGTAACAGGAATAAGTGCAACCAGTGTGAAGGATATGGTCATTTCTATGTTCCGGGCAAACCTAGGCTTCACTCTAGGGCGTTGCTCCACCAGATCGAATAGTTAGGGCCTAAGAAGTCAACGCCAGAGGCATAAAATACAATAAAAATACAACAGTTTTTCCATCGTGTAACAGGAATAAGTGCAACCAGTGTGAAGGATATGGTCATTTCTATGTTCCGGGCAAACCTAGGCTTCACTCTAGGGCGTTGCTCCACCAGATCGAATAGTTAGGGCCTAAGAAGTCAACGCCAGAGGCATAAAATACGATATAAATACAACAGCTTTTCCATCGTATAAAAGGAATAATTGCAACCAGTGTGAAAGTTATGGTCATTTCTACATTCCGAGCAACCAAGGATCCACTCTAAGGCGCTGCTCCACCAGATCGAATAGTTAGGTCCTTAGAAGTAAACGCCAGAAGCATAAAATACGATATAAATACAACAGCGTTTGCATCGTATAAAACGAATAATTGCAACCAGTGTGAAAGTTATGGTCATTTCTACATTCCGAGCAACCTAGGATTCACTCTAGGGCGTTGCTCCACCAGATCGAATAGTTAGGTCCTTAGAAGTAAACGCCAGAAGCATAAAATACGATATAAATGCAACAGCTTTTCCATCGTATAAAAGGAATAATTGCAAACAGTGTGAAGGTAATGGTCATTTCTACGTTCCGGGCAAGCTAGGCTTCACCCTAGGCCGTTGTTCCACCAGATCGAATAGTTAGGGCCTAAGAAGTGAACGCCAGAAGCATAAAATGCAATAAAAATACAACAGTTTTTCCAATGTATAACAGGATTAATTGCAGCCAGTTTGAAAGTGATGGTCATTTCTCCTTTCCGGGCAACCTAGGCTTCACTCTAGGGCGTTGCTCCACTAGATCGAATAGCTAGGGCCTTAGAAGTCAACGCCAGAAGCATAAAATACAATATAAATACAACAGTTTTTCCATCGTATAAAACGAATAATTGCAACCAGTATGAAACTGATGGTCATTTCTACCTTCCGAGGAACCTAGGCTTCACCCTAGGGCGTTGCTCTAACAGATTGAATAGTTAGGGCCTTAGAAGTCAACGCCCGAAGCATAAAATGCAATAAAAATACAACAGTGTTTCCATCGTATAAAACGAATAATTGCAACCAGTGTGAAAGTAATGGTCATTTCTACGTTCCGAGCACCCTAGGCTTCACTCTAGGGCGTTGCTCCCCCAGATCGAATAGTTAGGTCCTTAGAAGTAAACGCCAGAAGCATAAAATACGATATAAATGCAACAGCTTTTCCATCGTATAAAAGGAATAATTGCCAGCAGTGTGAAAGTAATGGTCATTTCTATGTTCCGGGCAACCTAGGCTACACTCTACGGCGTTGTTCCACCAGATCGAATGGTTAGGGCCTAAGAAGTGAACGTCAGAAGCATAAAATACAAAATAAATATAACGGATTTTCCATCGTATAAAACGAATAATAGCAACCAGTGTGAAAGTTATGGTCATTTCTACGTTCCGGGCAACCTAGGCTTCACTCTAGGGCGTTGCTCCGCCAGATCAAACAGTTAGGGCCTTAGAAGTCAACGCCCGAAGCATAAAATACAAAATAAATAGAACAGTTTTTCCATTGTATAAAAGGAATAATTGCTACCAGTGTGAAAGTTATGGTCATTTCTACGTTCCGGGCAACCTAGGCTTCACTCTAGGGCGTTGCTCCACCAGATCGAATAGTTAGGGCCTAAGAAGTCAACGCCAGAGGCATAAAATACAATAAAAATACAACAGTTTTTCCATCGTGTCTCAGGAATAATTGCAACCAGTGTGAAGGATGTGGTCATTTCTATGTTCCGGGCAAACCTAGGCTTCACTCTAGGGTGTTGCTCCACCAGATCGAATAGTTAGGACCTAAGAAGTCAACGCCAGAGGCATAAAATACAATAAAAATACAACAGTTTTGCCCTCGTATAAAAAGAATAATTGCAACCAGTGCGAAAGTAATGGTCATTTCTACGTTCCGGGCAACCTAGGCTTCACTCTAGGGCGTTTCTCCACCAGATCGAATCGTTAGGGCCTTAGAAGTCAACGCCCGAAGCATAAAATACAAAATAAATAGAACAGTTTTTCCATTGTATAAAACGAATAATTGCAACCAGTGTGAAAGTTATGGTCATTTCTACGATCCGAGCTGCCTAGGCTTCACTCTAGGGCGTTGCTCCACCACATTGAATAGCTACGGCTTTAGAAGTCAACGCCAGAAGCATAATATACAATATAAATACAACAGCTTTTCATCGTATAAGACGAACGTTTGCAAATATTGTGAAAGTAACGGTCATTTCTATGTTCCGGGCAACCTAGGCCTCACTCTAGGGCGTTGCTCCACCGGATCGAATAGATAGGGCCTAAGAAGTCAACGCCAGAAGCATAAGATACAAAAATACAACAGTCTTTCCATCGTGTGACAGGAATAATTGTAACCAGTTTGAAGGTAATAGTCATTTCTACGTTACGGGCAACCTTGGCTTCACTCTAGGGCGTTGGTCCACCAGATCGAATAGTTAGGGCCTAAGAAGTCGACGCCAGAAGCATAAAATACAATAAAAATACAACAGTTTTTCCATCGTATAGCATGAATAATTGCAACCAGAGTGAAAGTAATGGTCATTTCAACGTTCCGGGCAACCTAGGTTTCGCTCTAGGGCGATGCACCTCCACATCGAATACTGAGGGCCTTAGAAGTCAACGCCCGAAGCATAAAATACAAAATAAATACAACAGTTTTTCCATCGTGTAACAAGAATAATTGCAACCAGTGTGAACGATATGGTCATTTCTACCTTCCTGGCAACCTAGATTTCGCTCTAGGGCGTTGCTCCACCACATCGAATAGTTAGGGCCTTAGGAGTCAATGCCCGAAGCATAAAATACAATATAGATACAGCAGCTTTTGCATCGTGTAACAGTAGTAATTGCAACCAGTGTGAAGGTAATGGTCATTTCTACGTTCCGGGCAACCTAGACTTCACTCTTGGGCGTTACTCCACCAGATCGAATAGATACGGCCTTAGAAGTCAACGCCAGAAGCATAAAATACAATATAAATACAACAGCTTTTCCACTGTATAAAACGAATAATTGCAACCAGTGTGAAAGTTATGGTCATTTCTACGTTCCGGACAACCTAGGCTACACTCTATGGCGTTGCTCCACCAGATCGAATAGTTAGGGCCTAAGAAGTCAACTCCAGAGGCACAAAACACAATATAAGTAAAACAGTTTTTCCATCGTATAAAACGAATATTTGCAACCGGTGTGAAGGTTATGGTCATTTCCATGTTCCGGGCAAACCTAGGCTTCACTCTAGGGCGTTGCTCCACCAAATCGAATAGTTAGGGCCTAAGAAGTCAACGCCAGAGGCATAAAATACAATAAAAATACAACAGTTTTTCCATCGTGTAACAGGAATAATGCAACATGTGTGAAGGATATGGTCATTTCTACGTTCCGGGCAACCTATGCTTCACTCTAGGGCGTTGCTCCACCAGGTCGAATAGTTAGTGCTTTAGAAAACAACTCCAGGCGCATAAAATACAATAAAAATACAACAGTTTTTCCATCGTATAACAGGAGTAATTGCAACCAGAGTGAAGGTGATGGCCATTTCTAGGACCCGGGCGACGTAGGCTTCACTCTGGGGCGTTGGTCCACAAGAGCGAATAGTTAGGGCATAAGAAGTCAACGCCAGAAGCATAAAATACAAAATAAATACAACAGTTTTTCCATCGTATAAAACAAATAATTGCAACGAGTGTGAAAGGTATGGTCATATCTACGTTCCGGGCAACCTAGGCTTCACTCTATGGCGTTGTTACACCAGATCGAATAGTTAGGGCCTAAGAAGTCAACGCCAGAGGCATGAAATACAATAAAAATACAACAGTTTTGCCATCGTGTAATAAGAATAATTGCAACCAGTGTGAACGATATGGTCATTTCTACCTTCCTGGCAACCTAGATTTCGCTCTAGGGCGTTGCTCCACCACATCGAATAGTTAGGGCCTTAGGAGTCAATGCCCGAAGCATAAAATACAATATAGATACAGCAGCTTTTGCATCGTGTAACAGTAGTAATTGCAACCAGTGTGAAGGTAATGGTCATTTCTACGTTCCGGGCAACCTAGGCTTCACTCTTGGGCGTTACTCCACCTGATCGAATAGATACGGCCTTAGAAGTCAACGCCAGAAGCATAAAATACAATATAAATACAACAGCTTTTCCATTGTATAAAACGAATAATTGCAACCGGTGTGAAAGTTATGGTCACTTCTACGTTCCGGGCAACCTAGGCTACACTGTATAGCGTTTCTCCACCAGACCGAATAGTTAGGGCCTAAGAAGTCAACTCCAGAGGCATAAAACACAATAAAAATAAAACAGTTTTTCCATCGTATAAGACGAATATTTGCAACCGGTGTGAAAGTTATGGTCATTTCTATGTTCCGGGCAAACCTAGGCTTCACTCTAGGGCGTTGCTCCACCAGATCGAATAGTTAGGGCCTAAGAAGTCAACGCCAGAGGCATAAAATACAATAAAAATACAACAGTTTTTCCATCGTGTAACAGGAATAAGTGCAACCAGTGTGAAGGATATGGTCATTTCTATGTTCCGGGCAAACCTAGGCTTCACTCTAGGGCGTTGCTCCACCAGATCGAATAGTTAGGGCCTAAGAAGTCAACGCCAGAGGCATAAAATACAATAAAAATACAACAGTTTTTCCATCGTGTAACAGGAATAAGTGCAACCAGTGTGAAGGATATGGTCATTTCTATGTTCCGGGCAAACCTAGGCTTCACTCTAGGGCGTTGCTCCACCAGATCGAATAGTTAGGGCCTAAGAAGTCAACGCCAGAGGCATAAAATACGATATAAATACAACAGCTTTTCCATCGTATAAAAGGAATAATTGCAACCAGTGTGAAAGTTATGGTCATTTCTACATTCCGAGCAACCAAGGATCCACTCTAAGGCGCTGCTCCACCAGATCGAATAGTTAGGTCCTTAGAAGTAAACGCCAGAAGCATAAAATACGATATAAATACAACAGCGTTTGCATCGTATAAAACGAATAATTGCAACCAGTGTGAAAGTTATGGTCATTTCTACATTCCGAGCAACCTAGGATTCACTCTAGGGCGTTGCTCCACCAGATCGAATAGTTAGGTCCTTAGAAGTAAACGCCAGAAGCATAAAATACGATATAAATGCAACAGCTTTTCCATCGTATAAAAGGAATAATTGCAAACAGTGTGAAGGTAATGGTCATTTCTACGTTCCGGGCAAGCTAGGCTTCACCCTAGGCCGTTGTTCCACCAGATCGAATAGTTAGGGCCTAAGAAGTGAACGCCAGAAGCATAAAATGCAATAAAAATACAACAGTTTTTCCAATGTATAACAGGATTAATTGCAGCCAGTTTGAAAGTGATGGTCATTTCTCCTTTCCGGGCAACCTAGGCTTCACTCTAGGGCGTTGCTCCACTAGATCGAATAGCTAGGGCCTTAGAAGTCAACGCCAGAAGCATAAAATACAATATAAATACAACAGTTTTTCCATCGTATAAAACGAATAATTGCAACCAGTATGAAACTGATGGTCATTTCTACCTTCCGAGGAACCTAGGCTTCACCCTAGGGCGTTGCTCTAACAGATTGAATAGTTAGGGCCTTAGAAGTCAACGCCCGAAGCATAAAATGCAATAAAAATACAACAGTGTTTCCATCGTATAAAACGAATAATTGCAACCAGTGTGAAAGTAATGGTCATTTCTACGTTCCGAGCACCCTAGGCTTCACTCTAGGGCGTTGCTCCCCCAGATCGAATAGTTAGGTCCTTAGAAGTAAACGCCAGAAGCATAAAATACGATATAAATGCAACAGCTTTTCCATCGTATAAAAGGAATAATTGCCAGCAGTGTGAAAGTAATGGTCATTTCTATGTTCCGGGCAACCTAGGCTACACTCTACGGCGTTGTTCCACCAGATCGAATGGTTAGGGCCTAAGAAGTGAACGTCAGAAGCATAAAATACAAAATAAATATAACGGATTTTCCATCGTATAAAACGAATAATAGCAACCAGTGTGAAAGTTATGGTCATTTCTACGTTCCGGGCAACCTAGGCTTCACTCTAGGGCGTTGCTCCGCCAGATCAAACAGTTAGGGCCTTAGAAGTCAACGCCCGAAGCATAAAATACAAAATAAATAGAACAGTTTTTCCATTGTATAAAAGGAATAATTGCTACCAGTGTAAAAGTTATGGTCATTACTACGTTCCGGGCAACCTAGGCTTCACCCTAGGGCGTTGCTCCACCAGATCGAATAGTTAGGGCCTAAGAAGTGAACGCCCGAAGCATAAAATACAATATAGATACAACAGTTTTTCCAACGTATAAAACTAATAATTGCAACCAGTATGAAACTTATGGTCATTTCTACGTTCCGGGCAACCTAGGCTTCACTCTATGGTGTTCTTCCACCACATCGAATAGCTACGGCCTCAGAATTCAACGCCTGAAGTATAAAATACAATAAAAATACAACAGTCTTTCCATCCTATAACAGGAATAATTGCAACCCGTGTGAAAGTGATGGTCATTTCTACGTTCCAGGCAACCTAGGCTTCACTCTACGGCGTTGTCCCACCAGATCGAATAGTTAGGGCCTAAGAAGTGAACGCCAGAAGCATAAAATACAATATAAATATAACAGTCTTTCATTCGTATAAAAGGAATAATTGCAACCAGTGTGAAAGTTATGGTCATTTCTACATTCCGAGCAACCTAGGCTTCAGTCTAGGGCGTTGCTCCACCAGTTCGAATAGTTAGGTCCTCAGAAGTAAACGCAAGAAGCATAAAATACGATATAAATACAACAGCTTTTCCATCGTATAAAAGGAATAATTGCAAACAGTGTGAAAGTAATGGTCATTTCTACGTTCCGAGCAACCTAGGCTTCACTCTAGGGCGTTGCTCCGCCAGATCAAACAGCTAGGGCCTTAGAAGTCAACGCCCGAAGCATAAAATACAAAATAAATACAACAGTTTTTCCATTGTATAAAAGGAATAATTGCTACCAGTGTAAAAGTTATGGTCATTTCTACGTTCCGGGCAACCTAGGCTTCACCCTAGGGCGTTGCTCCACCAGATCGAATAGTTAGGGCCTAAGAAGTGAACGCCAGAAGCATAAAATGCAATAAAAATACAACAGTTTGTCCATCGTATAACAGGATTAATTGCAACCAGTTTGAAAGTGATGGTCATTTCTTCTTTCCGGGCAACCTAGGCTTCACTCTAGGGCGTTGCTCCACTAGGTCGAATTGCTAGGGCCTTAGAAGTCAACGCCAGAAGCATAAAATACAACATAAATACAACAGTTTTTCCATCGTATAAAACGAATAATTGCAACCAGTATGAAACTGATGGTCATTTCTACCTTCCGAGGAACCTAGGCTTCACCCTAGGGCGTTGCTCTAACAGATTGAATAGTTAGGGCCTTAGAAGTCAACGCCCGAAGCATAAAATGCAATAAAAATACAACAGTGTTTCCATCGTATAAAACGAATAATTGCAACCAGTGTGAAAGTAATGGTCATTTCTACGTTCCGAGCACCCTAGGCTTCACTCTAGGGCGTTGCTCCCCCAGATCGAATAGTTAGGTCCTTAGAAGTAAACGCCAGAAGCATAAAATACGATATAAATGCAACAGCTTTTCCATCGTATAAAAGGAATAATTGCCAGCAGTGTGAAAGTAATGGTCATTTCTATGTTCCGGGCAACCTAGGCTACACTCTACGGCGTTGTTCCACCAGATCGAATGGTTAGGGCCTAAGAAGTGAACGTCAGAAGCATAAAATACAAAATAAATATAACGGATTTTCCATCGTATAAAACGAATAATAGCAACCAGTGTGAAAGTTATGGTCATTTCTACGTTCCGGGCAACCTAGGCTTCACTCTAGGGCGTTGCTCCGCCAGATCAAACAGTTAGGGCCTTAGAAGTCAACGCCCGAAGCATAAAATACAAAATAAATAGAACAGTTTTTCCATTGTATAAAAGGAATAATTGCTACCAGTGTAAAAGTTATGGTCATTACTACGTTCCGGGCAACCTAGGCTTCACCCTAGGGCGTTGCTCCACCAGATCGAATAGTTAGGGCCTAAGAAGTGAACGCCCGAAGCATAAAATACAATATAGATACAACAGTTTTTCCAACGTATAAAACTAATAATTGCAACCAGTATGAAACTTATGGTCATTTCTACGTTCCGGGCAACCTAGGCTTCACTCTATGGTGTTCTTCCACCACATCGAATAGCTACGGCCTCAGAATTCAACGCCTGAAGTATAAAATACAATAAAAATACAACAGTCTTTCCATCCTATAACAGGAATAATTGCAACCCGTGTGAAAGTGATGGTCATTTCTACGTTCCAGGCAACCTAGGCTTCACTCTACGGCGTTGTCCCACCAGATCGAATAGTTAGGGCCTAAGAAGTGAACGCCAGAAGCATAAAATACAATATAAATATAACAGTCTTTCATTCGTATAAAAGGAATAATTGCAACCAGTGTGAAAGTTATGGTCATTTCTACATTCCGAGCAACCTAGGCTTCAGTCTAGGGCGTTGCTCCACCAGGTCGAATAGTTAGGTCCTCAGAAGTAAACGCAAGAAGCATAAAATACGATATAAATACAACAGCTTTTCCATCGTATAAAAGGAATAATTGCAAACAGTGTGAAAGTAATGGTCATTTCTACGTTCCGAGCAACCTAGGCTTCACTCTAGGGCGTTGCTCCGCCAGATCAAACAGCTAGGGCCTTAGAAGTCAACGCCCGAAGCATAAAATACAAAATAAATACAACAGTTTTTCCATTGTATAAAAGGAATAATTGCTACCAGTGTAAAAGTTATGGTCATTTCTACGTTCCGGGCAACCTAGGCTTCACCCTAGGGCGTTGCTCCACCAGATCGAATAGTTAGGGCCTAAGAAGTGAACGCCAGAAGCATAAAATGCAATAAAAATACAACAGTTTGTCCATCGTATAACAGGATTAATTGCAACCAGTTTGAAAGTGATGGTCATTTCTTCTTTCCGGGCAACCTAGGCTTCACTCTAGGGCGTTGCTCCACTAGGTCGAATTGCTAGGGCCTTAGAAGTCAACGCCAGAAGCATAAAATACAACATAAATACAACAGTTTTTCCATCGTATAAAACGAATAATTGCAACCAGTATGAAACTGATGGTCATTTCTACTTTCCGAGCAACCTAGGCTTCACCCTAGGGCGTTGCTCCAACAGATTGAATAGTTAGGGCCTTAGAAGCCAACGCCCGAAGCATAAAATGCAAAAAAATACAACAGTGTTTCCATCATGTATCAGGAATAACTGCAACCAGTTTGAAAGTGATGACCAATTCTACGTTCCGGGCAACCTAGGCTTCACTCTAGGGCGTTGCTCTACCAGATCGAATAGTTAGTGCCTTAGAAGTCAACGCCAGAAGCATAAAATACAATATAAATACAACAGTTTTTCCATCGTATAAAACGAATAATTGCAACCAGTTTGAAAGTGATGGCCAATTCTACCTTCCGGGGAGCCTAAGCTTCACTCTAGGGCGTTGCTCCACCTGATCGAATAGTTAGTGCCTTAGAAGTCAACGCCAGAAGCATAAAATACAATATAAATACAACAGTTTTTCCATCGTATAAAACGAATAATTGCAACCAGTATGAAACCTATCGTCATTTCTACTTTCCGAACAACCTACGCTTCACCCTAGGGCGTTGCTCCAACGGATTGAATAGTCAGGGCCTTAGAAGCCAACGCCCGAACCATAAAATGCAAAAAAAATACAACAGTGTTTACATCATATAACAGCAATAATTGCAACCAGTTTGAAAGTGATGGCCAATTCTACGTTCCGGGCAACCTAGGTTTCACTCCAGGGCGTTGCTCCACCAGACCGAATAGTTACGGCCTAAGAAGTCAACGCCAGAAGCATGAAATACAATATAAATACAACAGCTTTTCCATCGTATATTACGAATAATTGCAACCAGTGTGAAAGTAATGGTCATTTCTACGTTCCGAGCACCCTAGGCGTCTCTCTAGGGCGTTGCTCCACCACATCTAATAGCTACGGCCTTAGAAGTCAACGCCAGAGGCATAAAATACAATATAAATACAACAGCTTTTCCATCGTATAAAACGAATAATTCCAACCAGTTTGAAACTTATGGTCATTTCTACTTTCCGAGCAACCTAGGCTTCATCCTAGGGCGTTGCTCCAACGGATTGAATAGTTAGGGCCTTAGAAGTCAACGCCCGAACCATAAAATGCAAAAAAAATACAACAGTGTTTCCATCATATAACAGGAATAATTGCAACCAGTTTGAAAGTGATGGCCAATTCTACGTTCCGGGCAACCTAGGCTTCTCTCTAGGGCGTTGCTCCACCAGATCGAATAGATAGTGTCTTAGAAGTCAACGCCAGAGGCATAAAATACAATATAAATACAACAGCGTTTCCATCGTATAAAACGAATAATTGCAACCAGTGTGAAAGTTATGGTCATTTCTACATTCCGAGCAACCTAGGATCCACTCTAGGGCGTTGCTCCACCAGATCGAATAGTTAGGTCCTTAGAAGTAAACGCCAGAAGCATAAAATACGATATAAATACAACAGGGTTTGCATCGTATAAAACGAATAATTGCAACCAGTGTGAAAGTTATGGTCATTTCTACATTCCGAGCAACCTAGAATTCACTCTAGGGCGTTGCTCCACCAGATCGAATAGTTAGGTCCTTAGAAGCAAACGCCAGAAGCATAAAATACGATATAAATACAACAGCTTTGCCATCGTATAAAAGGAATAATTGCAAACAGTGTGAAGGTAATGGTCATTTCTACGTTCCGGGCAAGCTAGGCTTCACCCTAGGCCGTTGTTCCACCAGATCGAATAGTTAGGGCCTAGGAAGTTAACGCCAGAAGCATAAAATGCAATAAAAATACAACAGTTTTTCCAATGTATAACATTATTAATTGCAACCAGTTTGAAAGTGATGTTCATTTCTCCTTCCCGGGCAACCTAGGCTTCACTCTAGGGCGTTGCTCCACTAGATCGAATAGCTAGGACCTTAGAAGTCAACGCCAGAAGCATAAAATACAATATAAATACAACAGTTTTTCCATCGTATAAAACGAATAATTGCAGCCAGTATGAAACTGATGGTCATTTCTACTTTCCGAGCAACCTAGGCTTCACCCTAGGGCCTTGCTCCAACAGATTGAATAGATAGGGCCTTAGAAGTCAACGCCCGAACCATAAAATGCAAAAAAAATACAGCAGTGTTTCCATCATATAACAGGTATAATTGCAACCAGTTTGAAATTGATGCCCAATTCTACGTTCCGGGCAACCTAGGCGTCACTCTATTGCGTTGCTCCACCAGATCGAATAGTTAGTGCCTTAGAAGTCAACGCCAGAAGCATATAATACAATATAAATACAACAGCTTTTCCATCGTATAAAACGAATAATTGCAACCAGTATGAAACTTATGGTCATTTCTACTTTCCGAGCAACCTAGGCTTCACCCTAGGGCGTTGCTCCCAGAGACTGAATAGTTAGGGCCTTAGAAGTCTACGCCAGAACCATAAAATGCAAAAAAAATACAACAGTGTTTCCATCATATAACAGGAATAATTGCGTCCAGTTTGAAAGTGTTGGACAATTCTACGTTCCGGGCAACCTAGTCTTCACTCTAGGGCGTTGCTCCACCAGATCGAATAGTTAGTGCCTTAGAAGTCAACGCCAGAAGTATAAAATACAATATAAATACAACAGCGTTTCCATCGTATAAAACGAATAATTGCAACCAGTATGAAACTTATGGTCATTTCTACTTTCCGAGCAACCTAGGCTTCAGCCTAGGGCGTTGCTCCAACAGATTGAATAGTTAGGGCCTTAGAAGTCTACGCCCGAACCATAAAATGAAAAAAAAATACAACAGTGTTTCCATCATATAACAGGAATAATTTCGACCAGTTTGAATGTGATGGCCAATTCTACGTTCCGGGCAACCTAGGCTTCACTCTAGGGCGTTGCTCCACCAGATCGAATAGTTAGTGCCTTAGAACTCAACGCCAGAAGCATAAAATACAATATAAATACAATAGTTTTTCCATCGTATAAAACGAATAATTGCAACCAGTGTGAAAGTTATGGTCACTTCTACGTTCCGAGCACCCTAGGCGTCACTCTACGGCGTTGCTCCACCACATCTAATAGCTACGGCCTTAGAAGTCAACGCCAGAGGCATAAAGTGCAATATAAATACAACAGCGTTTCCATCGTATAAAACGAATAATTGCAACCAGTGTGAAAGTTATGGTCACTTCTACATTCCGAGCAACCTAGGATTCACTCTAGGGCGTTGCTCCACCAGATCGAATAGTTAGGTCCTTAGAAGTAAACGCCAGAAGCATAAAATACGATATAAATACAACAGCTTTTCCATCGTATAAAAGGAATAATTGCAACCAGTGTGAAAGTTATGGTCATTTCTACATTCCGAGCAACCAAGGATCCACTCTAAGGCGCTGCTCCACCAGATCGAATAGTTAGGTCCTTAGAAGTAAACGCCAGAAGCATAAAATACGATATAAATACAACAGCGTTTGCATTGTATAAAACGAATAATTGCAACCAGTGTGAAAGTTATGGTCATTTCTACATTCCGAGCAACCTAGGATTCACTCTAGGGCGTTGCTCCACCAGATCGAATAGTTAGGTCCTTAGAAGTAAACGCCAGAAGCATAAAATACGGTATAAATGCAACAGCTTTTCCATCGTATAAAAGGAATAATTGCAAACAGTGTGAAGGTAATGGTCATTTCTACGTTCCGGGCAAGCTAGGCTTCACCCTAGGCCGTTGTTCCACCAGATCGAATAGTTAGGGCCTAAGAAGTGAACGCCAGAAGCATAAAATGCAATAGAAATACAACAGTTTTTCCAATGTATAACAGGATTAATTGCAGCCAGTTTGAAAGTGATGGTCATTTCTCCTTTCCGGGCAACCTAGGCTTCACTCTAGGGCGTTGCTCCACTGGATCGAATAGCTAGGGCCTTAGAAGTCAACGCCAGAAGCATAAAATACAATATAAATACAACAGTTTTTCCATCGTATAAAACGAATAATTGCAACCAGTATGAAACTGATGGTCATTTCTACTTTCCGAGGAACCTAGGCTTCACCCTAGGGCGTTGCTCCAACAGATTGAATAGTTAGGGCCTTAGAAGTCAACGCCCGAAGCATAAAATGCAATAAAAATACAACAGTGTTTCCATCGTATAAAACGAATAATTGCAACCAGTATGATACTTATGGTCATTTCTACTTTCCGAGCAAGCTAGGCTTCACCCTAGGGCGTTGCTCCAACAGATTCAATAGTTAGGACCTTAGAAGTGAACGCCCGAACCATAAAATGCAAAAAAAATACAACAGTGTTTCCATCATATAACAGGAATAATTGCAAGCAGTCTGAAAGTGATGGCCAATTCTACGTTCCGGGCAACCTAGGCTTCCCTCTAGGGCGTTGCTCCACCAGATCGAATAGTTAGAGCCTTAGAAGTCAACGCCAGAAGCATAAAATACGATATAAATACAACAGCTTTTCCATCGTATAAAACGAATAATTGCAACCAGTGTGAAAGTAATGGTCATTTCTACGTTCCGAGCACCCTAGGCTTCACTCTAGGGCGTTGCTCCCCCAGATCGAATAGTTAGGTCCTGAGAAGTAAACGCCAGAAGCATAAAATACGATATAAGTGCAACAGCTTTTCCATCGTATAAAAGGAGTAATTGCCAGCAGTGTGAAAGTAATGGTCATTTCTATGTTCCGGGCAACCTAGGCTACACTCTACGGCGTTGTTCTACCAGATCGAATAGTTAGGGCCTAAGAAGTGAACGTCAGAAGCATAAAATACAAAATAAATATAACGGATTTTCCATCGTATAAAACGAATAATAGCAACCAGTGTGAAAGTTATGGTCATTTCTACGTTCCGGGCAACCTAGGCTACACTCTACGGCGTTGCTCCACCACATCTAATAGCTACGGCCTTAGAAGTCAACGCCAGAGGCATAAAGTGCAATATAAATACAACAGCGTTTCCATCGTATAAAACGAATAATTGCAACCAGTGTGAAAGTTATGGTCACTTCTACATTCCGAGCAACCTAGGATTCACTCTAGGGCGTTGCTCCACCAGATCGAATAGTTAGGTCCTTAGAAGTAAACGCCAGAAGCATAAAATACGATATAAATACAACAGCTTTTCCATCGTATAAAAGGAATAATTGCAACCAGTGTGAAAGTTATGGTCATTTCTACATTCCGAGCAACCAAGGATCCACTCTAAGGCGCTGCTCCACCAGATCGAATAGTTAGGTCCTTAGAAGTAAACGCCAGAAGCATAAAATACGATATAAATACAACAGCGTTTGCATCGTATAAAACGAATAATTGCAACCAGTGTGAAAGTTATGGTCATTTCTACATTCCGAGCAACCTGGGATTCACTCTAGGGCGTTGCTCCACCAGATCGAATAGTTAGGTCCTTAGAAGTAAACGCCAGAAGCATAAAATACGATATAAATGCAACAGCTTTTCCATCGTATAAAAGGAATAATTGCAAACAGTGTGAAGGTAATGGTCATTTCTACGTTCCGGGCAAGCTAGGCTTCACCCTAGGCCGTTGTTCCACCAGATCGAATAGTTAGGGCCTAAGAAGTGAACGCCAGAAGCATAAAATGCAATAGAAATACAACAGTTTTTCCAATGTATAACAGGATTAATTGCAGCCAGTTTGAAAGTGATGGTCATTTCTCCTTTCCGGGCAACCTAGGCTTCACTCTAGGGCGTTGCTCCACTAGATCGAATAGCTAGGGCCTTAGAAGTCAACGCCAGAAGCATAAAATACAATATAAATACAACAGTTTTTCCATCGTATAAAACGAATAATTGCAACCAGTATGAAACTGATGGTCATTTCTACTTTCCGAGGAACCTAGGCTTCACCCTAGGGCGTTGCTCCAACAGATTGAATAGTTAGGGCCTTAGAAGTCAACGCCCGAAGCATAAAATGCAATAAAAATACAACAGTGTTTCCATCGTATAAAACGAATAATTGCAACCAGTATGATACTTATGGTCATTTCTACTTTCCGAGCAAGCTAGGCTTCACCCTAGGGCGTTGCTCCAACAGATTCAATAGTTAGGACCTTAGAAGTGAACGCCCGAACCATAAAATGCAAAAAAAATACAACAGTGTTTCCATCATATAACAGGAATAATTGCAAGCAGTCTGAAAGTGATGGCCAATTCTACGTTCCGGGCAACCTAGGCTTCCCTCTAGGGCGTTGCTCCACCAGATCGAATAGTTAGAGCCTTAGAAGTCAACGCCAGAAGCATAAAATACGATATAAATACAACAGCTTTTCCATCGTATAAAACGAATAATTGCAACCAGTGTGAAAGTAATGGTCATTTCTACGTTCCGAGCACCCTAGGCTTCACTCTAGGGCGTTGCTCCCCCAGATCGAATAGTTAGGTCCTGAGAAGTAAACGCCAGAAGCATAAAATACGATATAATTGCAACAGCTTTTCCATCGTATAAAAGGAATAATTGCCAGCAGTGTGAAAGTAATGGTCATTTCTATGTTCCGGGCAACCTAGGCTACACTCTACGGCGTTGTTCTACCAGATCGAATAGTTAGGGCCTAAGAAGTGAACGTCAGAAGCATAAAATACAAAATAAATATAACGGATTTTCCATCGTATAAAACGAATAATAGCAACCAGTTTGAAAGTTATGGTCATTTCTACGTTCCGGGCAACCTAGGCTTCACTCTAGGGCGTTGCTCCGCCAGATCAAACAGTTGGGGCCTTAGAAGTCAACGCCCGAAGCATAAAATACAAAATAAATAGAACAGTTTTTCCATTGTATAAAAGGAATAATTGCTACCAGTGTAAAAGTTATGGTCATTACTACGTTCCGGGCAACCTAGGCTTCACCCTAGGGCGTTGCTCCACCAGATCGAATAGTTAGGGCCTAAGAAGTGAACGCCCGAAGCATAAAATACAATATAGATACAACAGTTTTTCCAACGTATAAAACTAATAATTGCAACCAGTATGAAACTTATGGTCATTTCTACGTTCCGGGCAACCTAGGCTTCACTCTATGGTGTTCTTCCACCACATCGAATAGCTACGGCCTCAGAATTCAACGCCTGAAGTATAAAATACAATAAAAATACAACAGTCTTTCCATCCTATAACAGGAATAATTGCAACCCGTGTGAAAGTGATGGTCATTTCTACGTTCCAGCAACCTAGGCTTCACTCTACGGCGTTGTCCCACCAGATCGAATAGTTAGGGCCTAAGAAGTGAACGCCAGAAGCATAAAATACAATATAAATATAACAGTCTTTCCTTCGTATAAAAGGAATAATTGCAACCAGTGTGAAAGTTATGGTCATTTCTACATTCCGAGCAACCTAGGCTTCAGTCTAGGGCGTTGCTCCACCAGGTCGAATAGTTAGGTCCTTAGAAGTAAACGCAAGAAGCATAAAATACGATATAAATACAACAGCTTTTCCATCGTATAAAAGGAATAATTGCAAACAGTGTGAAAGTAATGGTCATTTCTACGTTCCGAGCAACCTAGGCTTCACTCTACGGCGTTGTTCCACCAGATCGAATAGTTAGGGCCTAAGAAGTGAACGCCAGAAGCATAAAACACTATATAAATGTAACAGTCTTTCCATCCTATAACAGGAATAATAGCAACCCGTGTGAAAGTGATGGTCATTTCTACTTTCCGAGGAACCTAGGCTTCACCCTAGGGCGTTGCTCCAACAGGTTGAATAGTTAGGGCCTTAGAAGTCAACGCCCGAAGCATAAAATACAATAAAAATACAACAGTGTTTCCATCGTATAAAACGAATAATTGCAACCAGTATGATACTTATGGTCATTTCTACTTTCCGAGCAAGCTAGGCTTCACCCTAGGGCGTTGCTCCAACAGATTCAATAGTTAGGACCTTAGAAGTGAACGCCCGAACCATATAATGCAAAAAAAATACAACAGTGTTTCCATCATATAACAGGAATAATTGCAAGCAGTCTGAAAGTGATGGCCAATTCTACGTTCCGGGCAACCTAGGCTTCCCTCTAGGGCGTTGCTCCACCAGAACGAATAGTTACGGCCAAAGAAGTCAACGCCAGAAGCATAACATACGATATAAATACAACAGCTTTTCCATCGTATAAAACGAATAATTGCAACCAGTGTGAAAGTAATGGTCATTTCTACGTTCCGAGCACCCTAGCCTTCACTCTAGGGCGTTGCTCCCCCAGATCAAATAGTTAGGTCCTTAGAAGTAAACGCCAGAAGCATAAAATACGATATAAATACAACAGCTTTTCCATCGTATAAAAGGAATAATTGCAACCAGTGTGAAACTTATGGTCATTACTACATTCCGAGCAACCTGGGATTCACTCCATGGCGTTGCTCCACCAGATCGAATAGTTAGGTCCTTAGGAGTAAACGCCAGAAGCATAAAATACGATATAAATACAACAGCTTTTCCATCGTATAAGAGGAATAATTGCAAACAGTGTGAAGGTAATGGTCATTTCTACGTTCCGGGCATGCTAGGCTTCACCCTATGCCGTTGTTCCACCAGATCGAATAGTTAGGGCCTAAGAAGTGAACGCCAGAACCATAAAGTGCAAAAAAAATGCAACAGTGTTTCCATCATATAACAGGAATAATTGCGACCAGTTTGAAAGTGATGGCCAATTCTACGTTCCGGGCGACCTAGGCTTCACTCTAGGGCGTTGCTCCGCCAGATCGGATAGTTAGTGCCGTAGAAGTCAACGCCAGAAGCATAAAATACAATATAAATACAACAGTTTTACATCGTATGAAACAAATAATTGCAGCCAGTATGAAACTTATGGTCATTTCTACTTTCCGAATAACCTAGGCTTCACCCTAGGGCGTTGCTCCAACGGATTGAATAGTTAGGGCCTTAGAAGTCAACGCCCGAACCATAAAATGCAAAAAAAATACAACAGTGTTTCCATCATATAGCAGGAATAATTGCAACCAGTTTGAAAGTGATGGCCAATTCTACGTTCCGGGCAACCTAGGTTTCACTCCAGGGCGTTGCTCCACCAGACCGAATAGTTACGGACTAAGAAGTCAACGCCAGAAGCATAAAATACGATATAAATACAACAGCTTTTCCATCGTATAAATCGAATAATTGCAACCAGTGTGTAAGTAATGGTCATTTCTACGTTCCGAGCACCCTAGGCGTCACTCCAGGGCGTTGCTCAACCACATCTAATAGCTACGGCCTTAGAAGTCAACGCCAGAGGCATAAAGTACAATATAAATACAACAGCGTTTCCATCGTATAAAACGAATAATTGCAACCAGTGTGAAAGTTATGGTCATTTCTACATTCCGAGCAACCTAGGATTCACTCTAGGGCGTTGCTCCACCAGATCGAATAGTTAGGTCCTTAGAAGTAAACGCCAGAAGCATAAAATACGATATAAATACAACAGCCTTTCCACCGTATAAAACGAATAATTGCAACCAGTGTGAAAGTAATGGTCATTTCTATGTTCCGAGCACCCTAGGCGTCACTCTAGGGCGTTGCTCCACCACATCTATTAGCTACGGCCTTAGAAGTCAACGCCAGAGGCATAAAGTACAATATAAATACAACAGCGTTTCCATCGTATAAAACGAATAATTGCAACCAGTGTGAAAGTTATGGTCATTTCTACGTTCCGAGCAACCTAGGATCCTCTCTAGGGCGTTGCTCCACCAGATCGAATAGTTAGGTCCTTAGAAGTAAACGCCAGAAGCATAAAATACGATATAAATACAACAGCGTTTGCATCGTATAAAACGAATAATTGCATCCAGTTTGAAAGTGATGCCCAATTCTACGTTCCGGGCAACCTAGGCTTCACTCTAGGGCGTTGCTCCACCAGATCGAATAGTTAGTGCCTTAGAAGTCAACGCCAGCAGCATAAAATACAAAATAAATACAACAGTTTTTCCATCGTATAAAACAAATAATTGCAACCAGTATGATACTTATGGTCATTTCTACTTTCCGAGCAAGCTAGGCTTCACCCTAGGGCGTTGCTCCAACAGATTCAATAGTTAGGACCTTAGAAGTGAACGCCCGAACCATAAAATGCAAAAAAAATACAACAGTGTTTCCATCGTATAAAACGAATAATTGCAACCAGTGTGAAAGTGATGGCCAATTCTACGTTCCGGGCAACCTAGGTTTCACTCCAGGGCGTTGCTCCACCAGAACGAATAGTTACGGCCTACGAAGTCAACGCCAGAAGCATAACATACGATATAAATACAACAGCTTTTCCATCGTATAAAAGGAATAATTGCAAACAGTGTGAAAGTAATGGTCATTTCTACGTTTCGAGCAACCTAGGCTTCACTCTACGGCGTTGTTCCACCAGATCGAATAGTTAGGGCCTAAGAAGTGAACGCCAGAAGCATAAAACACTATATAAATATAACAGTCTTTCCATCCTATAACAGGAATAATTGCAACCCGTGTGAAAGTGATGGTCATTTCTACGTTCCGGGCAAGCTAGGCTTCAGCCTAGGCCGTTGTTCCACCAGATCGAATAGTTAGGGCCTAAGAAGTGAACGCCAGAACCAAAAAATGCAAAAAAAATGCAACAGTGTTTCCATCATATAACAGGAATAATTGCGACCAGTTTGGAAGTGATGGCCAATTCTACGTTCCGGGCGACCTAGGCTTCACTCTAGGGCGTTGCTCCACCAGATCGAAAGGCTAGGGACTTAGAACTCAACGCCAGAAGCATTAAATACAATAAAAATACAACCGTTCTTCCATCGTATAACAGGAATGATTGCTACCAGTGTGAATATAATGGTCACTTCTACGTTCCGGGCAACCTACGTTTCACTCTATGGCGTTGCTCCACCAGATCGAATAGTTAGGGCCTAAGAATTCAACGCCAGGAGCATAAAATACGATATAAATACAACAGCTCTTCCATCGTATAAAACGAGTAATTGCAACCAGTGTGAAAGTTATGGTCATTTCTACGTTCCGGGCAACGTAGGCTTTACTCTACGGCGTCGTTCCACCAGATCGTATAGTTGGGGCCTAAGAAGTCAACGCCAGACGCATAAAATATAATATAAATATAAAAGTTTTTGCATCGTATAAAACGAATAATAGCAATCAGTGTGAAAGTTATGGTCATTTCTACGTTCCGGGCAACCTAGGCGTCACTCTAGGGCGTTGCTCCACCACATCGAATAGCTACGGTCTTAGAAGTCAACGCCAGAAGCAAAAAATACAATATAAATACAACAGCATTTCCATCGTATAAAACGGATAATTGCAACCAGTGTGAAAGTAACGGTCATTTCTACGTCCCGGGCATCCTAGTCTTCACTCTAGGGCGTTGCCCCACCACATCGAATTGCTACAGCCTTAGAAGTCAACGCCAGAAGCATAAAATACAATATAAATACAACCGTTTTTCCATTGTATAAAACGAATAATTGCAACCAGTGTGAAAGTTATGGTCATTTCTACGTTCCGGGCAACCTAGGCCTCACTCTCGGGCGTTGCTCCACCAGATTGAATAGTTAGGGCCCTAGAAGTCAACGCCAGAAGCATAAAATACAATAAAAATACAACAGTTTTTCCATCGTATAACAGGAATAATTGCAACCAGTGTGAAAGATGTGGTGATTTCTACGTTCCGGGCAACCATGGCTTCACTGTAGGGCGTTGCACAACCAGATCGTATAGTTACGGCCTTAGAAGTCAACGCCAGAAGCACCAATTACAAAATAAATACAACAGTTTTGCCATCGTATAAAACGAATAATTGCAACCAGTGTGAAAGTAATGGTCATTTCTACGTTCCGGGCCAACCTAGTCTTCACTCTAGGGCGTTGCCCCACCACATCGAATAGCTACAGCCTTAGAAGTCAACGCCAGAAGCATAAAATACAATACAAATACAACCGTTTTTCCATTGTATAAAACGAATAATCGCAACCAGTGTGAAAGTTATGGTCATTTCTACGTTCCGGGCAACATAGGCTTCACTCTTGGACGATGCCCCACCAGATCGAATAGCTAGGACCTTAGAAGTCGAAGCCAGAAGCGGAAAATACAATAAAAATGCAACAGTTTTTCTAACGTATAAAACGAATAATTGTAACCAGTGTGAATGTTATGGTCATTTCCACGTTCGGGGCAACCTAGGCTTCACTCTAGGGCGTTGCTCCACCAGATCGAATGGCTACGACCTTAGAAGTCGAAGCCAGAAGCAGAAAATACAATAAAAATGCAACAGTCTTTCCATCCTATAACAGGAATAATTGCAACCCGTGTGAAAGTGATGGTCAATTCTACGTTCCAGGCAACCTAGGCTTCACTCTACGGCGTTGTCCCACCAGATCGAATAGTTAGGGCCTAAGAAGTGAACGCCAGAAGCATAAAATACAATATAAATATAACAGTCTTTCCATCGTATAAAAGGAATAATTGCAAACAGTGTGAAAGTAATGGTCATTTCTACGTTCCGGGCAACGTAGTCTTCACTCTAGGGCGTTGCCCCACCACATCGAATAGCTATAGCCTTAGAAGTCAACGCCTGAAGCATAAAATACAATACAAATACAACAGCTTTTCCATCGTATAAAACGAATAATTGCAACCAGTCTGAAAGTTATGGTCACTTCTACGTTCCGGTCAACCTTGGCTTCACTCTAGAGCGTTGCTTCGCCAGCTCGAATAGTTAGGGCCTTGGAAGTCAACGCCAGAAGCATAAGATACAATATAAATACAACAGTTTTTCCATCGTATAACAGGAATAATTGCAACCAGTGTGGAAGTTATGGTCATTTCTACGTTCCGGGCAACCTAGTCTTCACCCTAGGGCGTTGCCCCACCACATCGAATAGCTACAGCCTTAGAAGTCAACGCCAGAAGCATAAAATACAATATAAATACAACCGTTTTTCCATTGTATAAAACGAATAATTGCAACCAGTGTGAAAGTTATGGTCATTTCTGCGTTCCGCGCAACATAGGCTTCACTCTTGGACGATGCCCCACCAGATCGAATAGCTAGGACCTTAGAAGTCAACGTCAGAAGCATAAAATACAATAAAACTACAACAGTTATTCCATCGTATAACAGGAATAACTGCAACCAGTGTGAAAGTAATGGTCATTTCTACGTTCCGAGCATCCTAGGCTTCACTCCAGGGCGTTGTTCAACCAGATCGAATAGTTAGGGCCGAAGGAATCAAGGCCAGAAGCATAATATAGAATATAAATATAACAGTTTTTCCATCGTATAGAACGAATAATAGCAACCAGTGTGAAAGTTATGGTCATTTCTACGTTCCGGGCAACGTAGGGTTTACTCTACGGCGTCGTTACACCAGATCGAATAGTTAGGGCCTAAGAAGTCAACGCCAGACGCATAAAGTATAATATAAATATAACAGTTTTTGCATCGCATAAAACGAATAATAGCAACCAGTGTGAAAGTTATGGTCATTTCTACGTACCGGGCAACCGAGGCCTCACTCTAGGGCGTTGCTCCACCAGATTGAATAGTTAGGGCCTTAGAAGTCAACGCTAAAAGCATAAAATACAATAAAGATGCAACAGTTTTTCCATCGTATAACAGGAATAATTGCAACCAGTGTGAAGGTAACGGTCTGTCATACGTTCCGGGCAACCTAGGCTTCACACCAGGGCGTTGCTAAACCAGATCGAATAGCTACGGCCTTAGAAGTCAACGCCAGAAGCATAAAATACAATATAAATACAACAGCATTTCCATCGTATAAAATGAATAATTGCAAACAGTGTGGAAGTAATGGTCATTTCTACCTTCCGGGAAACCTGGCCTTCACCCTAGGGCGTGCTTCCACCAGGTCGAATAGTTACGGCCTTAGAACTCAACGCCAGAAGCATAAAATACAATATAAATATAACAACTCTTCCATCGTATAGAACGAATAATAGCAACCAGTGTGAAAGTTATGGTCATTTCTACGTTCCGGGCAACCTACGCTTCACTCTAGGGCGTTGCTCCACCAGATCGAATAGTTAGGGACTAAGAAGTGAACGCCCGTAGCATGAAATGCGCTAAATATACAAGAGTTTTTCCATCGTATAACAGGAATAATTGCAACCAGTGTGAAAGTGATGGTCATTTCTACGTTCCAGGCGACCTAGTCTTCAGTCTGGGGCGTTGTTCCACCAGATCGAATAGTTAGCGCCTAAGAAGACAACGCCAGAAGCATAAAATACAATATAAATATAACAGTTTTTCCATCGTATAAAACGAATAATAGCAACCAGTGAGACAGTTATGGCCATTTCTACGTTCCGGGCAACCTAGGTGTCACTCTAGGGCGTTGCTCCACCACATCGAATAGCTACGGCCTTAGAAGTCGACGACAGAAGCATAAAATACAATATAAATACAACAGCATTTATATCGTATAAAATGAATAATTGGAAACAGTGTGAAAGTAATGGTCATTTCTACGTTCCCGGCAACATAGGCTTCACTGTAGGGCGTTGCACCACCAGATCGAATAGTTAGGGCCTTAGAACTCAACGCCAGAAGCATAAAAGACAATATAAATACAACAACTTTTCCATCGTATAACAGGAATAATAGCAACCAGTGTGAAAGTTATGGTCATTTCTACGTTCCAGGCAACCTAGGCTTCACTCTAGGGCGTTGCTCCACCAGATCGAATAGTTAGGGACTTAGAAGTCAACGCCCGAAGCATAAAATGCAATAAAAATACAACAGTTTTTCCATCGTATAACAGGAATAATTGCAACCAGTGTGAAAGATGTGGTCATTTCTACGTTCCGGGCAACCTAGGCTTCACTCTAGGGCGTTGCTCCACCAGATTCAACAGTTAGGGCCTTAGAAGTCAACGTCCGAAGCATAAAATACAAAATAAATAGTACAGTTTTTGCATCGTATAAAACGAATAATTGCTACCAGTGTGGAAGTTATGGTCATTTCCACGTTCCGGGCAGCCTAGGCTTCACTCTAGGGAGCTGCTCCACCAGATGGAATAGTTAGGGCCTTAGAAGTCAACGCCAGATGCATAAAATACAATAAAGATGCAACAGTTTTTCCATCGTATAACAGGAATAATTGCAACCAGTTTGAAAGTGATGGTCATTTCTACGTTCCGGGCAACCTAGGCTTCACTCTAGGGCGTTGTTCCACCAGATGGAATAGTTAGGGCCTAAGAAGTCAACGCCAGAACCATAAAATACGATATAAATACAGCAGCTTTTCCATCGTATCAAACGAATAATTGCAACCAGCGTGATAGTTATGCTCATTTCTACGTACCGGGCAACCTAGGCATCACCCTAGGGCGTTGCTCCACCAGATCGAATAGCTAGGGACTTAGAATTCATCTCTAAAAGCATAAAATACAATTAAAATACAACAGTTTTTCCATCGTATAACAGGAATAATTGCAACCAGTGTGAAAGTAATGGTCATTTCTACGTTCCGGGCAACGTAGGTTTCACTCTGGGGTGTTGATCCGCCAGAGGGAATAGTTAGGGCCTAAGGAGTCAATGCCCGAAGCATAAAATGCAATAAAAGTACAACAGTTCTTCCATCATATAACAGGAATAATTGCAACCAGTGTGAAAGTAATGGTTATTTCCATGCTCCGGGCAACCTAGGCTTCACTCTAGGGAGTTGTTCCACCAGATCGAATAGTTAGGGCCTAAGAAGTCAACGCCAGAAGAATAAAACCAATATAAATACAACAGCTTTTCCATCGTATATAATGTATATTTGCAAACAGTGTGAAAGTAATGGTCATTTCTACGTTCCGGGCAACCTAGTCTTCACTCTAGGGCGTTGCTCCACCAGATTCAACAGTTAGGGCCTTAGAAGTCAACGCCCGAAGCATAAAATACAAAATAAATAGTACAGTTTTTGCATCGTATAAAACGAATAATAGCAACCAGTGAGACAGTTATGGCCATTTCTACGTTCCGGGCAACCTAGGTGTCACTCTAGGGCGTTGCTCCACCACATCGAATAGCTACGGCCTTAGAAGTCGACGACAGAAGCATAAAATACAATATAAATACAACAGCATTTCCATCGTATAAAATGAATAATTGGAAACAGTGTGAAAGTAATGGTCATTTCTACGTTCCGGGCAACATAGGCTTCACTGTAGGGCGTTGCACCACCAGATCGAATAGTTAGGGCCTTAGAACTCAACGCCAGAAGCATAAAAGACAATATAAATACAACAACTTTTCCATCGTATAACAGGAATAATAGCAACCAGTGTGAAAGTTATGGTCATTTCTACGTTCCAGGCAACCTAGGCTTCACTCTAGGGCGTTGCTCCACCAGATCGAATAGTTAGGGCCTTAGAAGTCAACGCCCGAAGCATAAAATGCAATAAAAATACAACAGTTTTTCCATCGTATAACAGGAATAATTGCAACCAGTGTGAAAGATGTGGTCATTTCTACGTTCCGGGAAACCAGGCCTTCACCCTAGGGCGTGCTTCCACCAGGTCGAAATGATACGGCCTTAGAACTCAACGCCAGAAGCATAAAATACAATATAAATATAACAACTCTTCCATCGTATAGAACGAATAATAGCAACCAGTGTGAAAGTTATGGTCATTTCTACGTTCCGGGCAACCTACGCTTCACTCTAGGGCGTTGCTCCACCAGATCGAATAGTTAGGGACTAAGAAGTGAACGCCCGTAGCATGAAATGCGCTAAATATACAAGAGTTTTTCCATCGTATAACAGGAATAATTGCAACCAGTGTGAAAGTGATGGTCATTTCTACGTTCCGGGCGACCTAGTCTTCAGTCTGGGGCGTTGTTCCACCAGATCGAATAGTTAGGGCCTAAGAAGACAACGCCAGAAGCATAAAATACAATATAAATATAACAGTTTTTCCATCGTATAAAACGAATAATAGCAACCAGTGAGACAGTTATGGCCATTTCTACGTTCCGGGCAACCTAGGCGTCACTCTAGGGCGTTGCTCCACCACATCGAATAGCTACGGCCTTAGAAGTCGACGCCAGAAGCATAAAATACAATATAAATACAACAGCATTTCCATCGTATAAAATGAATAATTGCAAACAGTGTGAAAGTAATGGTCATTTCTACGTTCCGGGCAACATAGGCTTCACTGTAGGGCGTTGCTCCACCAGATCGAATAGTTAGGGCCTTAGAAGTCAACGCCAGAAGCATAAGATACAATATAAATACAACAGTTTTTCCATCGTATAACAGGAATAATTGCAACCAGTGTGGAAGTTATGGTCATTTCTACGTTCCGGGCAACCTAGGCTTCATCCTATGGCGTTGCTCCACCAGCTCCTATGATTAGGGCCTTAGAAGTCAACTCCCGAAGCATAAAATACAATAAAAATACCATAGTTTTTACATCCTATAACAGGAATAATTGCATTCAGTGTGAAATTTATGGACATTTCTACATTCCGAGCAACCTAGTCTTCACTCTAGGGCGTTGCTCCACCAAATCGAATAGTTAGGGCCTTAGAAGTCACCGCCAGAAGGAGAAATTACAATATAAATACAACAGCTTTTCCATCGTATAAAACGAGTAATTGCAACCAGTGTGAAAGTTATGGTCATTTCAACGTTCCGGGCTTCCTAGGCTTCACTCTATGGCGTTGCTCCACCACATCGAATAGCTACGGCCTTAGAAGTCAATGCCTGAAGCATAAAATGCAATAAAAATACAACAGTTTTTTCACCGTATAACAGGAATAATTGCAACAAGCGTGAAGGTAATGGTCATTTCTGCGTTCCGGGCAACCTAGGCTTCACCCTAGGGCATTGTTCCACCAAATCGAATAGTTAGGGCCTAAGAAGTGAACGCCAGAAGCATAAAATACAATATAAATACAACAGTTTTTCCATCATATAAAACGAATAATTGCAACCAGGATGAAAGTTATGTTCATTTCTACTTTCCGAGCAACCTAGGCTTCACTCTAGGGCGTTGCTCCACCAGATCGAAAAGCTAGGGACTTAGAACTCAACGCCAGAAACATTAAATACAATAAAAATACAACAGTTTTTCCATCGTATAACAGGAATGATTGAAACCAGTGTGAATGTAATGGTCATTTCTACGTTCCGGGCAACCTAGGCTTCTCTCTAGGGCGTTGCTCCACCAGATCGAATAGTTAGTGCCTTAGAAGTCAACGCCAGAAGCATAAAATACAATATAAATACAACAGTTTTTCTATCGTATAAAACGAATAATTGCAACCAGTTTGAAAGTGATGGCCAATTCTAACTTCCGGGCAACCTAGGCTTCACTCTAGGGCGTTGCTCCACCTGATCGAATAGTTAGTGCCTTAGAAGTCAACGCCAGAAGCATAAAATACAATATAAATACAACAGCGTTTCCATCGTATATAACGAATAATTGCAACCAGTGTGAAAGTTATGGTCATTTCCACATTCCGTGTAACCTAGGCTTCACTCTAGGGCGTTGCTCCACCAGATCGAATAGTTAGGTCCTTAGAAGTAAACGCCAGAAGCATAAAATACAATATAGATACAACAGCTTTTCCATCGTATAAAAGGATTAATTGCAACCAGTTTGAACGTGATGGTCATTTCTCCCTTCCGGGCAACCTAGGCTTCACTCTAGGTCGTTGCTCCACTAGATCGAACAGCTAGGGCCTTAGAAGTCAACGCCAGGAGCATAAAATACAATATAAATACAACAGTTTTTCCATCGTATAAAACGAATAATTGCAACCAGTATGAAACTTATGGTCATTTCTACTTTCCGAGCAACCTAGGCTTCACCCTAGGGTGTTGCTCCAACAGATTGAATAGTTAGGGCCTTAGAAGACAACGCCAGAGGCATAAAATACAATATAAATACAACAGCTTTTCCATCGTATAAAACGAATAATTGCAACCAGTGTGAAAGTGATGGCCAATTCTACGTTCCGGGCAACCTAGGCTTCACTCTAGGGCGTTGCTCCACCAGATCGAATAGTTAGTGCCTTAGAAGTCGACGCCAGAAGCATAAAATACAATATAAATACAACAGTTTTTCCATCGTATGAAACAAATAATTGCAACCTGTATGAAACTTATGGTCATTTCTACTTTCCGAGCAACCTAGTCTTCACCCTAGGGCGTTGCTCCAACGGATTGAATAGTTAGGGCCTTAGAAGTCAACGCCCGAACCATAAAATGCAAAAAAAATACAACTGTGTTTCCATCATATAACAGGAATAATTGCAACCAGTTTGAAAGTGATGATCATTTCTACGTTCCGAGCACGCTAGGCGTCACGCTAGGGCGCTGCTGCACCACATCTAATAGCTACGGCCTTAGAAGTCAACGCCAGAGGCATAAAGTACAATATAAATACAACAGCTTTTCCATCGTATAAAACGAATAATTGCAACCAGTGTGAAAGTAATGGTCATTTCTACGTTCCGAGCACCCTAGGCGTCACTCTAGGGCGTTGCTGCACCACATCTAATAGCCACGGCCTTAGAAGTCAACGCCAGAGGCATAAAGTACAATATAAATGCAACAGAGTTTCCATCGTATAAAACGAATAATTGCAACCAGTGTGAAACTTATGGTCATTTCTACATTCCGAGCAACCTAGGATCCACTCTAGGGCGTTGCTCCACCAGATCGAATAGTTAGGTCCTTAGAAGTCAACGCCAGAAGCATAAAATACAATATAAATATAACAGTTTTTCCATCGTATAAAACGAATGATAGCAACCAGTGTGAAAGTTATGGTCATTTCCACATTCCGTGTAACCTAGGCTTGACCCTAGGGCGCCGCTCCAACAGATTGATTAGTTAGGGCCTTAGAAGTCAATGCCCGAAGCATAAAATGCAATAAAAGTACAACAGTTCTTCCATCATATAACAGGAATAATTGCAACCAGTGTGAAAGTGATGGCCATTTCTACGTTCCGGGTAACCTAGGCTTCACTCTAGGGCGCTGTTCCACCACATCGAACAGTTAGGCCCTAAGAAGTCAACGCCAGAAGCATAAAATACAATATAAATATAACAGTTTTTCCATCGTATAAAACGAATGATAGCAACCAGTGTGAAAGTTAAGGTCATTTCTACGTTCCGGGCAACCTAGGCTTCACTCTAGGGCGTTGCTCCACCAGATCGAATAGTTATTGCCTTAGAAGTCAACGCCCGAAGCATAAAATACAAAATAAATAAAACAGTTTTTCCATCGTATAAAACGAATAATTGCAACCAGTATGAAACTTATGGTCTTTTCCACTGTCCGAGCAACCTAGGCTTCCCCCTAGGGCGTTGCTCCAACAGATTGAATAGTTAGCGCATTAGAAGTCAACGCCCGAAGTATAAAATACGATATAAATACAACAGCTTTTCCATCGTATAAAACGGATAATTGCAACCAGTGTGAAAGTTATGGTCATTTCAACGTTCCGGGCAATCTAGGCTTCACTCTAGGGCGTTCCTCCACCAGATCAATCAGTTAGGGCCTTAGAAGTCAACGCCCGAAGCATAAAATACAAAATAAATAGAACAGTTTTTCCATTGTATAAAACGAATAATTGCTACCAGTGTAAAAGCTATGGTCATTTCTACGTTCCGGGCAACCTAGGCTTCACTCTAGGGCGTTGCTCCACCAGATCGAATAGTTAGGGCCTTAGAAGTCCACGCCAAAAGCATAAAATACGATAAAGATGCAACAGTTTTTCCATCGTATAAAACGAATAATTGCAACCAGTGTGAAATTTATGGTCATTCCTACATTCCGAGCAACCTAGACTTCACTCTAGAGCGTTGGTCCACCAGATCGAATAGTTAGGTCCTTAGAAGTCAACGCAAGAAGCATAAAATACGATATAAATACAACAGTTTGTCCATCGTAGAACAGGAATATTTGCAACCAGTGCGAAAGTTATGGTCATTTCTGCGTTCCGGGCAACCTAGGCTTCACTCTAGGGCGTTGCTCCACCTGAATCAACAGTTAGGGCCTTAGAAGTCAGCGCCCGATGCATAAAGTACAAAATAAATGGAACAGTTTTTCCATTGTATAAAACGAATAATAGCAATCAGTGTGAAAGTTATGGTCATTTCTACTTTCCGGCCAACCTAGGATTCACCCTAGGGCGTTGCTCCAACAGATTGAATAGTTAGGGCCTTAAAAGTCAATGCCCGAAGCATAAAATGCAATACAAATACAACAGTTTTTCCATCGTATAACAGGAATAATTGCAACCAGTGTGAATGTAATGGTCGTTTCTACGTTCCGGGCAACCTAGGATTCACTCTAGGGCGTTGCTCCAACAGATTGAATAGTTAGGGCCTTACAAGTCAATGCCCGAAGCATAAAATGCAATAAAAATACAACAGTGTTTCCATCATATAACGGGAATAATTACAAACAGTTTGAAAGTGATGGCCATTTCTACGTTCCGGGTAACCTAGGCTTCACTCTAGGGCGTTGTTCCACCACATCGAACAGTTAGGCCCTAAGAAGTCAACGCCAGAAGCATAAAATACAATATAAATATAACAGTTTTTCCATCGTATAAAACGAATGATAGCAACCAGCGTGAAAGTTATGGTCATTTCTACGTCCCGGGCAACCTAGGCTTCACTCTAGGGCGTTGCTCCACCAGATCGAATAGTTATTGCCTTAGAAGTCAACGCCCGAAGCATAAAATACAAAATAAATAAAACAGTTTTTCCATCGTATAAAACGAATAATTGCAACCAGTATGAAACTTATGGTCTTTTCCACTGTCCGAGCAACCTAGGCTTCCCCCTAGGGCTTTGCTCCAACAGATTGAATAGTTAGCGCATTAGAAGTCAACGCCCGAAGTATAAAATACGATATAAATACAACAGCTTTTCCATCGTATAAAACGGATAATTGCAACCAGTGTGAAAGTTATGGTCATTTCAACGTTCCGGGCAATCTAGGCTTCACTCTAGGGCGTTGCTCCACCAGATCAATCAGTTAGGGCCTTAGAAGTCAACGCCCGAAGCATAAAATACAAAATAAATAGAACAGTTTTTCCATTGTATAAAACGAATAATTGCTACCAGTGTAAAAGCTATGGTCATTTCTACGTTCCGGGCAACCTAGGCTTCACTCTAGGGCGTTGCTCCACCAGATCGAATAGTTAGGGCCTTAGAAGTCCACGCCAAAAGCATAAAATACGATAAAGATGCAACAGTTTTTCCATCGTATAAAACGAATAATTGCAACCAGTGTGAAATTTATGGTCATTCCTACATTCCGAGCAACCTAGACTTCACTCTAGAGCGTTGGTCCACCAGATCGAATAGTTAGGTCCTTAGAAGTCAACGCCAGAAGCATAAAATACGATATAAATACAACAGTTTGTCCATCGTAGAACAGGAATATTTGCAACCAGTGCGAAAGTTATGGTCATTTCTGCGTTCCGGGCAACCTAGGCTTCACTCTAGGGCGTTGCTCCACCAGAATCAACAGTTAGGGCCTTAGAAGTCAACGCCCGATGCATAAAATACAAAATAAATGGAACAGTTTTTCCATTGTATAAAACGAATAATAGCAATCAGTGTGAAAGTTATGGTCATTTCTACTTTCCGGCCAACCTAGGATTCACCCTAGGGCGTTGCTCCAACAGATTGAATAGTTAGGGCCTAAGAAGTCAACGCCAGAAGCATAAAATACAATATAAATATAACAGTTTTTCCATCGTATAAAACGAATAATAGCAACCAGTGTGAAAGTTATGGTCATTTCTACGTTCCGGGCGACCTAGTCTTCACCCTAGGGCGTTGTTCCACCAAATCGAATAGTTAGGGCCTAAGAAGTGAACGCCAGAAGCATAAAATACAAGATAAATACAACAGTTTTACCATCATATAAAACGAATAATAGCAACCAGTGTGAAGGTTATGGTCATTTCAACGTTCCGGGCAATCTAGGCTTCACTCTAGGGCGTTGCTCCACCAGATCAATCAGTTAGGGCCTTAGAAGTCAACGCCCGAAGCATAAAATACAAAATAAATAGAACAGTTTTTCCATTGCATAAAACGAATAATTGCTACCAGTGTAAAAGTTATGGTCATTTCTACGTTCCGGGTAACCTAGGCTTCACTCTAGGGCGTTGCTCCACCAGATCGAATAGTTAGGGCCTTAGAAGTCCACGCCAGAAGCATAAAATACGATAAAGATGCAACAGTTTTTCCATCGTATAAAACGAATAATTGCAACCAGTGTGAAATTTATGGTCATTCCTACATTCCGAGCAACCTGGGCTTCACCCTAGGGCGTTGTTCCACCAGATGGAATAGTTAGGGCCTAAGAAGTCAACGCCAGAACCATAAAATACGATATAAATACAGCAGCTTTTCCATCGTATAAAACGAATAATTGCAACCAGGGTGATAGTTATGCTCATTTCTACGTACAGGGCAACCTAGGCATCACCCTAGGGCGTTGCTCCAACAGATTGAATAGTTAGGGCCTTAAAAGTCAATGCCCGAAGCATAAAATGCAATACAAATACAACAGTTTTTCCATCGTATAACAGGAATAATTGCAACCAGTGTGAATGTAATGGTCGTTTCTACGTTCCGGGCAACCTAGGATTCACTCTAGGGCGTTGCTCCAACAGATTGAATAGTTAGGGCCTTACAAGTCAATGCCCGAAGCATAAAATGCAATAAAAATACAACAGTGTTTCCATCATATAACGGGAATAATTGCAAACAGTTTGAAAGTGATGGCCATTTCTACGTTCCGGGTAACCTAGGCTTCACTCTAGGGCGTTGTTGCACCACATCGAACAGTTAGGCCCTAAGAAGTCAACGCCAGAAGCATAAAATACAATATAAATATAACAGTTTTTCCATCGTATAAAACGAATGATAGCAACCAGTGTGAAAGTTATGGTCATTTCTACGTCCCGGGCAACCTAGGCTTCACTCTAGGGCGTTGCTCCACCAGATCGAATAGTTAGGTCCTTAGAAGTAAACGCCAGAAGCATAAAATACAATATAGATGCAACAGCTTTTCCATCGTATAAAAGGATTAATTGCAACCAGTTTGATCGTGATGGTCATTTCTCCCTTCCGGGCAACCTAGGCTTCACTCTAGGGCGTTGCTCCACTAGATCGAACAGCTAGGGCCTTAGAAGTCAACGCCAGAAGCATAAAATACAATATAAATACAACAGTTTTTCCATCGTATAAAACGAATAATTGCAACCAGTATGAAACTTATGGTCATTTCTACTTTCCGAGCAACCTAGGCTTCACCCTAGGGTGTTGCTCCAACAGATTGAATAGTTAGGGCCTTAGAAGACAACGCCAGAGGCATAAAATACAATATAAATACAACAGTTTTTCCATCGTATGAAACAAATAATTGCAACCTGTATGAAACTTATGGTCATTTCTACTTTCCGAGCAACCTAGTCTTCACCGTAGGGCGTTGCTCCAACGGATTGAATAGTTAGGGCCTTAGAATTCAACGCCTGAAGTATAAAATACAATAAAAATACAACAGTCTTTCCATCCTATAACCGGAATAATTGCAACCCGTGTGAAAGTGATGGTCATTTCTACGTTCCAGGCAACCTAGGCTTCACTCTACGGCGTTGTCCCACCAGATCGAATAGTTAGGGCCTAAGAAGTCAACGCCAGAAGCATAAAATACGATATAAATACAACAGCGTTTCCATCGTATAAAACGAATAATTGCAACCAGTGTGAAAGTTATGGTCATTTCTACATTCCGTGCAACCTAGGATTCACTCTAGTGCGTTGCTCCACCAGATCGAATAGTTAGGTCCTTAGAAGTAAACGCCAGAAGCATAAAATACGATATAAATACAACAGCTTGTCCATCGTATAAAAGGAATAATTGCAAATAGTGTGAAAGTAATGGTCATTTTTACGTTCCGGGCAAGCTAGGCTTCACCATAGGCCGTTGTTCCACCAGATCGAATAGTTAGGGCCTAAGAAGTGAACGCCAGAAGCATAAAATGCAATAAAAATACAACAGTTTTTCCATCGTATAACAAGATTAATTGCAACCATTATTAGAAAGTGATGGTCATTTCTCCTTTCCGGGCAACCTAGGCTTCACCCTAGGGCGTTGCTCCGCTAGATCGAATAGCTAGGGCCTTAGAAGTCAACGCCAGAAGCATAAAATACAATATAAATACAACAGTTTTTCCATCGTATAAAACGAATAATTGCAACCAGTATGAAACTGATGGTCATTTCTACTTTCCGAGCAACCTAGGCTTCACCCCAGGGCGTTGCTCCAACAGATTGAATAGTTAGGGCCTTAGAAGTCAACGCCAGAGGCATAAAATACAATATAAATACAACAGCTTTTCCATCGTATAAAACGAATAATTGCAACCAGTGTGAAAGTGATGGCCAATTCTACGTTCCGGGCAACCTAGGCTTCACTCTAGGGCGTTGCTCCACCAGATCGAATAGTTAGTGCCTTAGAAGTCAACGCCAGAGGCATAAAATACAATATAAATACAACAGTTTTTCCATCGTATGAAACAAATAATTGCAACCTGTATGAAACTTATGGTCATTTCTACTTTCCGAGCAACCTAGGCTTCACCCTAGGGCGTTGCTCCAAAGGATTGAATAGTTAGGGCCTTAGAAGTCAACGCCCGAACCATAAAATGCAAAAAAAATGCAACAGTGTTTCCATCATATAACACGAATAAATGCAACCAGTTTGAAAGTGATGGTCAATTCTACGTTGCGGGCAACCTAGGTTTCACTTCAGCTCGTTGCTCCACCAGACCGAATAGTTACGGCCTAAGAAGTCAACGCCAGAAGCATAAAATACGATATAAATACAACAGCTTTTCCATCGTATAAAACGAATAATTGCAACCAGTGTGAAAGTAATGGTCATTTCTACGTTCCGAGCACCCTAGGTTTCACTCCAGGGCGCTGCTCCACCAGACCGAATAGTTACGGCCTAAGAAGTCAACGCCAGAAGCATAAAGTACGATATAAATACAACAGCTTTTCCATCGTATAAAACGAATAATTGCAACCAGTGTGAAAGTAATGGTCATTTCTACGTTCCGAGCAACCTAGGCTTCATTCTAGGGCGTTGCTCCACCAGATCGAATAGTTAGGTCCTTAGAAGTAAACGCAAGAAGCATAAAATACGATATAAATACAACAGCTTTTGAATCGTATAAAAGGAATAATTGCAGACAGTGTGAAAGTAATGGTCATTTCTACGTTCCGGGCAACCTAGGCTTCACTCTACGGCGTTGTTCCACCAGATCGAATAGTTAGGGCCTAAGAAGTGAACGCCAGAAGCATAAAATACAATATAAATATAACAGTCTTTCCATCCTATAACAGGAATAATTGCAACCCGTGTGAAAGTGATGGCCAATTCTACGTTCCGGGCAACCTAGGCTCCACTATAGGGCGTTGCTCCACCAGATCGAATAGTTAGTGCCTTAGAAGTCAACGCCGGAAGCATAAAATACAATATAAATACAACAGCTTTTCCATCGTATAAAACGAATAATTGCAACCAGTATGAAACTTATGGTCATTTCTACGTTCCGGGCAACCTAGGCTTCACTCTATGGTGTTCTTCCACCACATCGAATAGCTACGGCCTCAGAATTCAACGCCTGAAGTATAAAATACAATAAAAATACAACAGTCTTTCCATCCTATAACAGGAATAATTGCAACCAGTGTGAAACTAATGGTCATTTCTACGTTCCGGGCAACCTAGGCGTCACTCTAGGGCGTTGCTCCGCTAGATCGAATAGCTAGGGCCTTAGAAGTCAACGCCAGAAGCATAAAACACAATATAAACACAACAGTTATTCCACCGTATAAAACGAATAATTGCAACCAGTATGAAACTGATGGTCATTTCTACTTTCCGAGCAACCTAGGCTTCACCCTAGGGCGTTGCTCCAACAGATTGAATAGTTAGGGCCTTAGAAGTCAACGCCAGAGGCATAAAATACAATATAAATACAACAGCTTTTCCATCGTATAAAACGAATAATTGCAACCAGTGTGAAAGTGATGGCCAATTCTAGGTTCCGGGCAACCTAGGCTTCACTCTAGGGCGTTGCTCCAACGGATTGAATAGTTAGGGCCTTAGAAGTCAACGCCCGAACCATAAAATGCAAAAAAAATGCAACAGTGTTTCCATCATATAACACGAATAAATGCAACCAGTTTGAAAGTGATGGTCAATTCTACGTTCCGGGCAACCTAGGTTTCACTTCAGGGCGTTGCACCACCAGACCGAATAGTTACGGCCTAAGAAGTCAACGCCAGAAGCATAAAATACAATATAAATACAACAGTTGTTCCATCATATAAAACGAATAATTGCAACCAGGATGAAAGTTATGGACATTTCTACTTTCCGGGCAACCTAGGCTTCACCCTATGGCGTTGTTCCACCAAATCGAATAGTTAGGGCCTAAGCAGTGAACGCCAGAAGCATAAAATACAATATAAATACAACAGTTGTTCCATCATATAAAACGAATAATTGCAACCAGGATGAAAGTTATGGTCATTTCTACTTTCCGGGCAACCTAGGCTTCACCCTGGGGCGCTGCTCCAACAGATTGATTAGTTAGGGCCTTAGAAGTCAATGCCCGAAGCATAAAATGCAATAAAAGTACAACAGTTCTTCCATCATATGACAGGAATAATTGCAACCAGAGTGAAAGTAATGGTCATTTCCATGTTCCGGGCAACCTAGGCTTCACTCTAGGGCGTTGCTCCACCAGATCGAATAGTTAGGGCCTTAGAATTCAACGCCAGAAGCATAACATACAATAAAGATGCAGCAGTTTTTCCATCGTATAACAGGAATAACTGCAAACAGTATGAAAGTACTGGTCATTTCTACGTTCCGGGTAACCTAGGTTTCACTCTAGGGCGTTGCTCCACCAGATCGTATAGCTAGGGACTTAGAATTCAACGCCATAAGAATAAAATACAATATAAATATAACAGTTTTTCCATCGTATAAAACGAATAATAGCAACCAGTGTGAAGGTTATGGTCATTTCAACGTTCCGGGCAATCTAGGCTTCACTCTAGGGCGTTGCTCCACCAGATCAATCAGTTAGGGCCTTAGAAGTCAGCGCCCGAAGCATAAAATACAAAATAAATAAAACAGTTTTTCCATCGTATGAAACGAATAATTGCAACCAGTATGAAACTTATGGTCTTTTCCACATTCCGAGCAACCTAGACTTCACCCTAGGGCGTTGCTCCAACAGATTGAATAGTTAGGGCCTTAGAAGTCAACGCCCGAAGCATAAAATACGATATAAATACAACAGCTTTTCCATCGTATAAAACGGATAATTGCAACCAGGGTGAAAGTAATGGTCATTTCTACGTTCCGAGCAACCTAGGCGTCACTCCAGGGCGTTGCTCCACCAGATCGAATAGCTAGGGACTTAGAATTCATCTCTAAAAGCATAAAATACAATTAAAATATAACAGTTTTTCCATCGTATAACAGGAATAATTGCAACCAGTGTGAAAGTAATGGTCATTTCTACGTTCCGGGCAACGTAGGTTTCACTCTAGGGCGTTGATCCGCCAGAGGGAATAGTTAGGGCCTAAGGAGTCAACTCCAGAAGCATAAAATACAATATAAATGCAACAGTTTTTCAATCGTATAAAACGAATAATTGCAACCAGTGTGAAAGTTACGGTCATTTCTACGTTCCGGGCAACCTAGGTTTCACTCTAGGGCGTCGCTCCAATAGGTCGAATAGCTCGGGACTTAGAATTCAACGCCAGAAGGATAAAATACAATATATGTACAACAGTTTTTTCATCGTATAAAATGAATACTTGCAAACATTGTGAAAGTTATGGTCATTTCTACGTTCCAGGCAACCTAGGCTTCACCCTAGGGCGTTGTTCCACCAGATCGAATAGGTAGGGCCTAAGAAGTCAACGCCATAAGAATAAAATACAATATAAATATAACAGTTTTTCCATCGTATAAAACGAATAATAGCAACCAGTGTGAAAGCTATGGTCATTTCTACGTTCCGGGTAACCTAGGCTTCACTGTAGGGCGTTGCTCCACCAGATCGAATAGTTAGGGCCTTGGAAGTCCACGCCAGAAGCATAAAATACGATAAAGATGCAACAGTTTTTCCATCGTATAAAACGATTAATTGCAACCAGTGTGAAATTTATGTTCATTCCTACATTCCGAGCAACCTAGACTTCACTCTAGAGCGTTTCTCCACCAGATTGAATAGTTAGGTCCTTAGAAGTCAACGCCAGAAGCATAAAATGCGATATAAATACAACAGTTTGTCCATCGTAGAAAAGGAATATTAGCAACCAGTGCGAAAGTTATGGTCATTTCTGCGTTCCGGGCAACCTAGGCTTCACTCTAGGGCGTTGCTCCACCAGATTCAACAGTTAGGGCCTTAGAAGTCAACGCCCGAAGCATAAAATACAAAATAAATAGTACAGTTTTTGCATCGTATAAAACGTATAATTGCTACCAGTGTGGAACTTATGGTCATTTCCACGTTCCGGGTAGCCTAGGCTTCATTCTAGGGCGTTGCTCCACCAGATGGAATGGTTAGGGCCTTAGAAGTCAACGCCAGATGCATAAAATACAATAAAGATGCAACAGTTTTTCCATCGTATAACAGGAATAATTCCAACCAGTTTGAAAGTGATGGTCATTTCTACGTTCCGGGCAACCTAGGCTTCACTCTAGGGCGTTGTTCCACCAGATAGAATAGATAGGGCCTTAGCAGTCAACGCCCGAAGCATAAAATACAAAATAAATAGTACAGTTTTTCCATCGTATTAAACGAATAATTTCTACCAGTGTGGAAGTTATGGACATTTCTACTTTCCGGACAACCTGGGCTTCACCCTAGGGCGTTGTTCCACCAGATGGAATAGTTAGGGCCTAAGAAGTCAACGCCAGAACCATAAAATACGATATAAATACAGCAGCTTCTCCATCGTATAAAACGAATAATTGCAACCAGCGTGATAGTTATGCTCATTTCTACGTACCGGGCAACCTAGGCATCACCCTAGGGCTTCGCTCCACCAGATCGAATAGCTAGGGACTTAGAATTCATCTCTAAAAGCATAAAATACGATTAAAATACAACAGTTTTTCCATCGTATAACAGGAATAATTGCAACCAGTGTGAAAGTAATGGTCGTTTCTACGTTCCAGGCAACGTAGGTTTCACTCTAGGGCGTTGATCCGCCAGAGGGAATAGTTAGGGCCTAAGGAGTCAACTCCAGAAGCATAAAATACAAAATAAATAAAACAGTTTTTCCATCGTATAAAACGAATAATTGCAACCAGTATGAAACTTATGGTCTTTTCCACTTTCCGAGCAACCTAGGCTTCCCCCTAGGGCGTTGCTCCAACAGATTGAATAGTTAGGTCATTAGAAGTCAACGCCCGAAGTATAAAATACGATATAAATACAACAGCTTTTCCATCGGATAAAACGGATAATTGCTACCAGTGTAAAAGTTATGGTCATTTCTACGTTCCGGGTAACATAGGCTTCAGTGTAGGGCGTTGCTCCACCAGATCGAATAGTTAGGGCCTTAGAAGTCCACGCCAGAAGCATAAAATACGATAAAGATGCAACAGTTTTTCCATCGTATAAAACGAATAATTGCAACCAGTGTGAAATTTATGGTCATTCCTACATTCCGAGCAACCTAGACTTCACTCTAGAGCGTTTCTCCACCAGATCGAATAGTTAGGTCCTTAGCAGTCAACGCCAGAAGCATAAAATACGATATAAATACAACAGTTTGTCCATCGTAGAAAAGGAATATTTGCAACCAGTGCGAAAGTTATGGTCATTTCTGCGTTCCGGGCAACCTAGGCTTCACTCTAGGGCGTTGCTCCACCAGATTCAACAGTTAGGGCCTTAGAAGTCAACGCCCGAAGCATAAAATACAAAATAAATAGTACAGTTTTTGCATCGTATAATACGAATATTTGCTACCAGTGTGGAACTTATGGTCATTTCCACGTTCCGGGCAGCCTAGGCTTCACTCTAGGGCGTTGTTCCACCAGATAGAATAGATAGGGCCTTAGCAGTCAACGCCCGAAGCATAAAATACAAAATAAATAGTACAGTTTTTCCATCGTATTAAACGAATAATTTCTACCAGTGTGGAAGTTATGGACATTTCTACTTTCCGGACAACCTGGGCTTCACCCTAGGGCGTTGTTCCACCAGATGGAATAGTTAGGGCCTAAGAAGTCAACGCCAGAACCATAAAATACGATATAAATACAGCAGCTTCTCCATCGTATAAAACGAATAATTGCAACCAGCGTGATAGTTATGCTCATTTCTACGTACCGGGCAACCTAGGCTTCACCCTAGGGCGTTGTTCCACCAGATCGAATAGGTAGGGCCTAAGAAGTCAACGCCATAAGAATAAAATACAATATAAATATAACAGTTTTTCCATCGTATAAAACGAATAATAGCAACCAGTGTGAAAGTTATGGTCATTTCTACGTTCCGGGCGACCTAGTCTTCAGTCTGGGGCGTTGTTCCACTAGATCGAATAGTTAGGGCCTAAGAAGTCAACGCCAGAAGCATAAAATACAATATAAATATAACAGTTTTTCCATCGTATAAAACGAATAATAGCAACCAGTGTGAAAGTTATTGTCATTTCAACGTTCCGGGCTTCCTAGGCTTCACTCTATGGCGTTGCTCCACCACATCGAATAGCTACGGCCTTAGAAGTCAACGCCTGAAGCATAAAATGCAATTAAAATACAACAGTTTTTTCACCGTATAACAGGAATAATTGCAACAAGCGTGAAGGTAATGGTCATTTCTGCGTTCCGGGCAACCTAGGCTTCACCCTAGGGCGTTGTTCCACCAAATCGAATAGTTAGGGCCTAAGAAGTGAACGCCAGAAGCATAAAATACAATATAAATACAACAGTTTTTCCATCATATAAAACGAATAATTGCAACCAGTATGAAAGTTATGGTCATTTCTACTTTCCGGGCAACCTAGGCTTCACCCTAGGGCGCTGCTCCAACAGATTGATTAGTTAGGGCCTTAGAAGTCAATGCCCGAAGCACAAAATGCAATAAAAGTACAACAGTTCTTCCATCGTATAACAGGAATAATTGCAACCAGTGTGAAAGTAATGGTCATTTCCATGTTCCGGGCAACCTAGGCTTCACTCTAGGGCGTTGGTCCACAAGATCGAATAGTTAGGGCCTTAGAATTCAACGCCAGAAGCATAAAATACAATAAAGATGCAACAGTTTTTCCATCGTATAACAGGAATAACTACAAACAGTATGAAAGTACTGGTCATTTCTACGTTCCGGGTAACCTAGGTTTCACTCTATGGCGTTGCTCCACCAGATCGTATAGCTAGGGACTTAGAATTCAACGCCATAAGAATAAAATGCAATATAAATATAACAGTTTTTCCATCGTATAAAACGAATAATAGCAACCAGTGTGAAGGTTATGGTCATTTCAACGTTCCGGGCAATCTAGGCTTCACTCTAGGGTGTTGCTCCACCAGATCAATCAGTTAGGGCCTTAGCAGTCAACGCCCGAAGCATAAAATACAAAATAAATAGTACAGTTTTTCCATCGTATTAAACGAATAATTTCTACCAGTGTGGAAATTATGGACATTTCTACTTTCCGGACAACCTGGGCTTCACCCTAGGGCGTTGTTCCACCAGATGGAATAGTTAGGGTCTAAGAAGTCAACGCCAGAACCATAAAATACGATATAAATACAGCAGCTTCTCCATCGTATAAAACGAATAATTGCAACCAGCGTGATAGTTATGCTCAGTTCTACGTACCGGGCAACCTAGGCTTCACCCTAGGGCGTTGTTCCACCAGATCGAATAGGTAGGGCCTAAGAAGTCAACGCCATAAGAATAAAATACAATATAAATATAACAGTTTTTCCATCGTATAAAACGAATAATAGCAACCAGTGTGAAAGTTATGGTCATTTCTACGTTCCGGGCGACCTAGTCTTCAGTCTGGGGCGTTGTTCCACCAGATCGAATAGTTAGGGCCTAAGAAGTCAACGCCAGAAGCATAAAATACAATATAAATATAACAGTTTTTCCATCGTATAAAACGAATAATAGCAACCAGTGTGAAAGTTATTGTCATTTCAACGTTCCGGGCTTCCTAGGCTTCACTCTATGGCGTTGCTCCACCACATCGAATAGCTACGGCCTTAGAAGTCAACGCCTGAAGCATAAAATGCAATAAAAATACAACAGTTTTTTCACCGTATAACAGGAATAATTGCAACAAGCGTGAAGGTAATGGTCATTTCTGCGTTCCGGGCAACCTAGGCTTCACCCTAGGGCGTTGTTCCACCAAATCGAATAGTTAGGGCCTAAGAAGTGAACGCCAGAAGCATAAAATACAATATAAATACAACAGTTTTTCCATCATATAAAACGAATAATTGCAACCAGGATGAAAGTTATGGTCATTTCTACTTTCCGGGCAACCTAGGCTTCACCCTAGGGCGCTGCTCCAACAGATTGATTAGTTAGGGCCTTAGAAGTCAATGCCCGAAGCATAAAATACAAAATAAATAGTACAGTTTTTGCATCGTATAATACGAATATTTGCTACCAGTGTGGAACTTATGGTCATTTCCACGTTCCGGGCAGCCTAGGCTTCACTCTAGGGCGTTGTTCCACCAGATAGAATAGATAGGGCCTTAGCAGTCAACGCCCGAAGCATAAAATACAAAATAAATAGTACAGTTTTTCCATCGTATTAAACGAATAATTTCTACCAGTGTGGAAGTTATGGACATTTCTACTTTCCGGACAACCTGGGCTTCACCCTAGGGCGTTGTTCCACCAGATGGAATAGTTAGGGCCTAAGAAGTCAACGCCAGAACCATAAAATACGATATAAATACAGCAGCTTCTCCATCGTATAAAACGAATAATTGCAACCAGCGTGATAGTTATGCTCATTTCTACGTACCGGGCAACCTAGGCTTCACCCTAGGGCGTTGTTCCACCAGATCGAATAGGTAGGGCCTAAGAAGTCAACGCCATAAGAATAAAATACAATATAAATATAACAGTTTTTCCATCGTATAAAACGAATAATAGCAACCAGTGTGAAAGTTATGGTCATTTCTACGTTCCGGGCGACCTAGTCTTCAGTCTGGGGCGTTGTTCCACTAGATCGAATAGTTAGGGCCTAAGAAGTCAACGCCAGAAGCATAAAATACAATATAAATATAACAGTTTTTCCATCGTATAAAACGAATAATAGCAACCAGTGTGAAAGTTATTGTCATTTCAACGTTCCGGGCTTCCTAGGCTTCACTCTATGGCGTTGCTCCACCACATCGAATAGCTACGGCCTTAGAAGTCAACGCCTGAAGCATAAAATGCAATTAAAATACAACAGTTTTTTCACCGTATAACAGGAATAATTGCAACAAGCGTGAAGGTAATGGTCATTTCTGCGTTCCGGGCAACCTAGGCTTCACCCTAGGGCGTTGTTCCACCAAATCGAATAGTTAGGGCCTAAGAAGTGAACGCCAGAAGCATAAAATACAATATAAATACAACAGTTTTTCCATCATATAAAACGAATAATTGCAACCAGTATGAAAGTTATGGTCATTTCTACTTTCCGGGCAACCTAGGCTTCACCCTAGGGCGCTGCTCCAACAGATTGATTAGTTAGGGCCTTAGAAGTCAATGCCCGAAGCACAAAATGCAATAAAAGTACAACAGTTCTTCCATCGTATAACAGGAATAATTGCAACCAGTGTGAAAGTAATGGTTATTTCCATGTTCCGGGCAACCTAGGCTTCACTCTAGGGCGTTGGTCCACAAGATCGAATAGTTAGGGCCTTAGAATTCAACGCCAGAAGCATAAAATACAATAAAGATGCAACAGTTTTTCCATCGTATAACAGGAATAACTACAAACAGTATGAAAGTACTGGTCATTTCTACGTTCCGGGTAACCTAGGTTTCACTCTATGGCGTTGCTCCACCAGATCGTATAGCTAGGGACTTAGAATTCAACGCCATAAGAATAAAATGCAATATAAATATAACAGTTTTTCCATCGTATAAAACGAATAATAGCAACCAGTGTGAAGGTTATGGTCATTTCAACGTTCCGGGCAATCTAGGCTTCACTCTAGGGTGTTGCTCCACCAGATCAATCAGTTAGGGCCTTAGCAGTCAACGCCCGAAGCATAAAATACAAAATAAATAGTACAGTTTTTCCATCGTATTAAACGAATAATTTCTACCAGTGTGGAAATTATGGACATTTCTACTTTCCGGACAACCTGGGCTTCACCCTAGGGCGTTGTTCCACCAGATGGAATAGTTAGGGTCTAAGAAGTCAACGCCAGAACCATAAAATACGATATAAATACAGCAGCTTCTCCATCGTATAAAACGAATAATTGCAACCAGCGTGATAGTTATGCTCAGTTCTACGTACCGGGCAACCTAGGCTTCACCCTAGGGCGTTGTTCCACCAGATCGAATAGGTAGGGCCTAAGAAGTCAACGCCATAAGAATAAAATACAATATAAATATAACAGTTTTTCCATCGTATAAAACGAATAATAGCAACCAGTGTGAAAGTTATGGTCATTTCTACGTTCCGGGCGACCTAGTCTTCAGTCTGGGGCGTTGTTCCACCAGATCGAATAGTTAGGGCCTAAGAAGTCAACGCCAGAAGCATAAAATACAATATAAATATAACAGTTTTTCCATCGTATAAAACGAATAATAGCAACCAGTGTGAAAGTTATTGTCATTTCAACGTTCCGGGCTTCCTAGGCTTCACTCTATGGCGTTGCTCCACCACATCGAATAGCTACGGCCTTAGAAGTCAACGCCTGAAGCATAAAATGCAATAAAAATACAACAGTTTTTTCACCGTATAACAGGAATAATTGCAACAAGCGTGAAGGTAATGGTCATTTCTGCGTTCCGGGCAACCTAGGCTTCACCCTAGGGCGTTGTTCCACCAAATCGAATAGTTAGGGCCTAAGAAGTGAACGCCAGAAGCATAAAATACAATATAAATACAACAGTTTTTCCATCATATAAAACGAATAATTGCAACCAGGATGAAAGTTATGGTCATTTCTACTTTCCGGGCAACCTAGGCTTCACCCTAGGGCGCTGCTCCAACAGATTGATTAGTTAGGGCCTTAGAAGTCAATGCCCGAAGCATAAAATGCAATAAAAGTACAACAGTTCTTCCATCGTATAACAGGAATAATTGCAACCAGTGTGAAAGTAATGGTCATTTCCATGTTCCGGGAACCTAGGCTTCACTCTAGGGCGTTGGTCCACAAGATCGAATAGTTAGGGCCTTAGAATTCAACGCCAGAAGCATAAAATACAATAAAGATGCAACAGTTTTTCCATCGTATAACAGGAATAACTACAAACAGTATGAAAGTACTGGTCATTTCTACGTTCCGGGTAACCTAGGTTTCACTCTATGGCGTTGCTCCACCAGATCGTATAGCTAGGGACTTAGAATTCAACGCCATAAGAATAAAATGCAATATAAATATAACAGTTTTTCCATCGTATAAAACGAATAATAGCAACCAGTGTGAAGGTTATGGTCATTTCAACGTTCCGGGCAATCTAGGCTTCACTCTAGGGTGTTGCTCCACCAGATCAATCAGTTAGGGCCTTAGAAGTCAACGCCCGAAGCATAAAATACAAAATAAATAGAACTGTTTTTCCATTGTATAAAACGAATAATTGCTACCAGTGTAAAAGTTATGGTCATTTCTACTTTCCGTGCAACCTGGGCTTCACTCTAGGGCGTTGCTCCAACACATGGAGTAGTTAGGGCCTTACAAGTCAATGCCCGAAGCACAAAATGCAATAAAAATACAACAGTGTTTCCATCATATAACGGGAATAATTGCAAACAGTTTGAAAGTGATGGCCATTTCTACGTTCCGGGTAACCTAGGCTTCACTCTAGGGCGATGTTCCACCACATCGAACAGTTAGGACCTAAGAAGTCAACGCCAGAAGCATAAAATACAATATAAATATAACAGTTTTTCCATCGTATAATACGAATAATTGCTACCAGTGTGGAACTTATGGTCATTTCCACGTTCCGGGCAGCCTAGGCTTCACTCTAGGGCGTTGTTCCACCAGATAGAATAGATAGGGCCTTAGCAGTCAACGCCCGAAGCATAAAATACAAAATAAATAGTACAGTTTTTCCATCGTATTAAACGAATAATTTCTACCAGTGTTGAAGTTATGGACATTTCTACTTTCCGGACAACCTGGGCTTCACCCTAGGGCGTTGTTCCACCAGATGGAATAGTTAGGGCCTAAGAAGTCAACGCCAGAACCATAAAATACGATATAAATACAGCAGCTTCTCCATCGTATAAAACGAATAATTGCAACCAGCGTGATAGTTATGCTCATTTCTACGTACCGGGCAACCTAGGCATCACCCTAGGGCGTTGCTCCACCAGATCGAATAGGTAGGGACTTAGAATTCATCTCTAAAAGCATAAAATACAATTAAAATACAACAGTTTTTCCATCGTATAACAGGAATAATTGCAACCAGTGTGAAAGTAATGGTCATTTCTACGTTCCAGGCAACGTAGGTTTCACTCTAGGGCGTTGATCCGCCAGAGGGAATAGTTAGGGCCTAAGGAGTCAACTCCAGAAGCATAAAATACAATATAAATACAACAGTTTTTCAATCGTATAAAACGAATAATTGCAACCAGTGTGAAAGTTATGGTCATTTCTACGTTCCGGGCAACCTAGGTTTCACTCTAGGGCGTCGCTCCAATAGGTCGAATACCTAGGGACTTAGAATTCAACGCCAGAAGGATAAAATACAATATATGTACAACAGTTTTTTCATCATATAAAATGCATACTTGCAAACATTGTGAAAGTTATGGTCATTTCTACTTTCCGGGCAACCTAGGCTTCACCCTAGGGAGCCGCTCCAACAGATTGAATAGTTAGGGCCTTAGAACTCAATGCCCGAAGCATAAAATGCAATAAAAGTACAACAGATCTTCCATCATATAACAGGAATAATTGCAACCAGCTTGAATGTGATGGTCATTTCTACGTTCCGGACAAGCTAGGCTTCACTCTAGGGCATTGCTCCACCAGATCGAATAGTTAGTACCTTAGAAGCCAACGCCAGAAGCATAAAATACAATATAAATACAACAGCTTTTCCATCGTATATAATGTATATTTGCGAACAGTGTGATAGTAATGGTCATTTCCATGTTCCGGGCAACCTAGCCTTCACTCTAGGGCGTTGTTCCACCAGATCGAATAGTTAGGGCCTAAGAAGTCAACGCCAGAAGCATAAAATACAATATAAATATAACAGTTTTTCCATCGTATAAAACGAATAATAGCAACCAGTGTGAAAGTTATGCTCATTTCTACGTTCCGGGCGACCTAGTCTTCAGTCTGGGGCGTTCTTCCACCAGATCGAATAGTTAGGGCCTAAGAAGTCAACGCCACAAGCATAAAATACAATATAAATATAACAGTTTTTCCATCGTATAAAACGAATAATAGCAACCAGTGTGAAGGTTATGGTCATTTCAACGTTCCGGGCTTCCTAGGCTTCACTCTATGGCGTTGCTCCACCACATCGAATAGTTACGGCCTTAGAAGTCAACGCCTGAAGCATAAAATGCAATAAAAATACAACAGTTTTTTCACCGTAGCACAGGAATAATTGCAACAAGCGTGAAGGTAATGGTCATTTCTGCGTTCCGGGCAACCTAGGCTTCACCCTAGGGCGTTGTTCCACCAAATCGAATAGTTAGGGCCTAAGAAGTGAACGCCAGAAGCATAAAATACAATATAAATACAACAGTTTTTCCATCATATAAAACGAATAATTGCAACCAGGATGAAAGTTATGGTCATTTCTACTTTCCGGGCAACCTAGGCTTCACCCTAGGGCGCTGCTCCAACAGATTGATTAGTTAGGGCCTTAGAAGTCAATGCCCGAAGCATAAAATGCAATAAAAGTACAACAGTTCTTCCATCATATAACAGCAATAATTGCAACCAGTGTGAAAGTAATGGTCATTTCCATGTTCCGGGCAACCTAGGCTTCACTCTAGGGCGTTGCTCCACCAGATCGAATAGTTAGGGCCTTAGAATTCAACGCCAGAAGCATAAAATACAATAAAGATGCAACAGTTTTTCCATCGTATAACAGGAATAACTGCAAACAGTATGAAAGTACTGGTCATTTCTACGTTCCGGGTAACCTAGGTTTCACTCTAGGGCGTTGCTCCACCAGATCGTATAGCTAGGGACTTAGAATTCAACGCCATACGAATAAAATGCAATATAAGTACAACAGTTTTTCCATCGTATAAAATGAATAATTGCAACCAGTGTGAAAGTTATGGTCATTTCTACATTCCGAGCAACCTAGGCTTCACTCTAGGGTGTTGCTCCACCTGATCGAATAGTTAGGGCCTTAGAAGTCAACGCCAGAAGCCTAAAATACAATAAAGATGCAACAGCTTTTCCATCGTATAAAACGAATAATTGCAAACAGTCTGAAAGTAATGGTCATTTCTACGTTCCAGGCAACCTAGGCTTCACCCTAGGGCGTTGTTCCACCAGATCGAATAGGTAGGGCCTAAGAAGTCAACGCCATAAGAATAAAATACAATATAAATATAACAGTTTTTCCATCGTATAAAACGAATAATAGCAGCCAGTGTGAAGGTTATGGTCATTTCAACGTTCCGGGCAATCTAGGCTTCACTCTAGGGCGTTGCTCCACCAGATCAATCAGTTAGGGCCTTAGCAGTCAACGCCCGAAGCATAAAATACAAAATAAATAGTACAGTTTTTCCATCGTATTAAACGAATAATTTATACCAGTGTGGAAGTTATGGACATTTCTACTTTCCGTGCAACCTGGGCTTCACCCTAGGGCGTTGTTCCACCAGATGGAATAGATTGGGCCTAAGATGTCAACGCCAGAACCATAAAATACGATATAAATACAGCAGCTTTTCCATCCTATAAAACGAATAATTGCAACCAGCGTGATAGTTATGCTCATTTCTACGTACCGGGCAACCTAGGCATCACCCTAGGGCGTTGCTCCAACAGATTGAATAGTTAGGGCCTTAAAAGTCAATGCCCGAAGCATAAAATGCAATACAAATACAACAGTTTTTCCATCGTATAACAGGAATAATTGCAACCAGTGTGAATGTAATGGTCGTTTCTACGTTCCGGGCAACCTAGGATTCACTCTAGGGCGTTGCTCCAACACATTGAATAGTTAGGGCCTTACAAGTCAATGCCCGAAGCATAAAATGCAATAAAAATACAACAGTGTTTCCATCATATAACGGGAATAATTGCAAACAGTTTGAAAGTGATGGCCATTTCTACGTTCCGGGTAACCTAGGCTTCACTCTAGGGCGTTGTTCCACCACATTGAACAGTTAGGCCCTAAGAAGTCAACGCCAGAAGCATAAAATACAATATAAATAAAACAGTTTTTCCATCGTATAAAACGAATAATTGCAACCAGTATGAAAGTACTGGTCATTTCTACGTTCCAGGCAACCTAGGCTTCACCCTAGGGCGTTGTTCCACCAGATCGAATAGTTAGGGCCTAAGAAGTCAACGCCAGAAGCATAAAATACAATATAAATATAACAGCTTTTCCATCGTATAAAACGAATAATAGCAACCAGTGTGAGAGTTATTGTCATTTCTACGTTCCGGGCTTCCTAGGCTTCACCCTAGGGCGCTGCTCCAATAGATTGATTAGTTAGGTCCTTAGGAGTCAATGCCCGAAGCATAAAATGCAATAAATGTACAACAGTTCTTCCATCATATAACAGGAATAATTGCAACCAGTGTGAAAGTAATGGTCATTTCCATGTTCCCGGCAACCTAGGCTTCACTCTAGGGCGTTGCTCCACCTGATCGAATAGTTAGGGCCTTAGAAGTCAACGCCAGAAGCCTAAAATACAATAAAGATGCAACAGTTTTTCCATAGTATAAAACGAATAATTGCAAACAGTCTGAAAGTAATGGTCATTTCTACGTTCCGGGCAACCTAGGCTTCACGCTAGGGCGTTGCTCCACCAGATCGAATAGTTAGGGCCTTACAAGTCCACGCCAAAAGCATAAAATACGATAAAGATGCAACAGTTTTTCCATCGTATAAAACGAATAATTGCAACCAGTGTGAAATTTATGGTCATTCCTACATTCCGAGCAACCTAGACTTCACTCTAGAGCGTTGCTCCACCAGATCGAATAGTTAGGTCCTTAGAAGTCAACGTCAGAAGCATAAAATACGATATAAATACAACAGTTTGTCCATCGTAGAACAGGAATATTTGCAACCACTGCGAAAGTTATGGTCATTTCTACGTTCCGGGCAACCTAGGCTTCACCCTAGGGCGTTGTTCCACCAAATCGAATAGTTATGGCCTAAGAAGTGAACGCCAGCAGCACAAAATATAATATAAATACAACAGTTTTTCCATTATACAAAACGAATAATTGCAACCAGGATGAAAGTTATGGTCATTTCTACTTTCCGGGCAACCTAGGCTTCACTCTAGGGCGTTGCTCCAACAGAATCAACAGTTAGGGCCTTAGAAGTCAACGCCCGAAGCATAAAATACAAAATAAATGGAACAGTTTTTCCATTGTATAAAACGAATAATAGCAATCAGTGTGAAAGTTATGGTCATTTCTACTTTCCAGGCAACCTAGGATTCACCCTAGGGCGTTGCTCCAACAGATTGAATAGTTAGGGACCTAGAAGTCAATGCCCGAGGCATAAAATGCAATCAAAATACAACAGTTTTTATATAATATAACAGGAATAATTGCAACCATTTTGAAAGTGATGCTCATTTCTACGTACCGGGCAACCTAGGCATCACCCTAGGGCGTTGCTCCACCAGATCGAATAGCTAGGGACTTAGAATTCATCTCTAAAAGCATAAAATACAATTAAAATACAACAGTTTTTCCATCGTATAACAGGAATAATTGCAACCAGTGTGAAAGTAATGGTCATTTCTACGTTCCAGGCAACGTAGGTTTCACTCTAGGGCGTTGATCCGCCAGAGGGAATAGTTAGGGCCTAAGGAGTCAACTCCAGAAGCATAAAATACAATATAAATACAACAGCTTTTCAATAGTATAAAACGAATAATTGCAACCAGTGTGAAAGTTATGGCGATTTCTACGTACCGGGCAACCTAGGTTTCACTCTAGGGCGTCGCTCCAATAGGTCGAATAGCTAGGGACTTAGAATTCAGCGCCAGAAGGATAAAATACAATATATGTACAACAGTTTTTTCATCGTATAAAATGCATACTTGCAAACATTGTGAAAGTTATGGTCATTTCTACTTTCCGGGCAACCTAGGCTTCACCCTAGGGCGCCGCTCCAACAGATTGAATAGTTAGGGCCTTAGAACTCAATGCCCGAAGCATAAAATGCAATAAAAGTACAACAGATCTTCCATCATATAACAGGAATAATTGCAACCAGCTTGAATGTCATGGTCATTTCCATGTTCCGGGCATCCTAGCCTTCACTCTAGGGCGTTGTTCCACCAGATCGAATAGTTAGGGCCTAAGAAGTCAACGCCAGAAGCATAAAATACAATATAAATATAACAGTTTTTCCATCGTATAAAACGAATAATAGCAACCAGTGTGAAAGTTATGCTCATTTCTACGCTCCGGGCGACCTAGTCTTCAGTCTGGGGCGTTCTTCCACCAGATCGAATAGTTAGGGCCTAAGAAGTCAACGCCACAAGCATAAAATACAATATAAATATAACAGTTTTTCCATCGTATAAAACGAATAATAGCAACCAGTGTGAAGGTTATGGTCATTTCAACGTTCCGGGCTTCCTAGGCTTCACTCTATGGCGTTGCTCCACCACATCGAATAGTTACGGCCTTAGAAGTCAACGCCTGAAGCATAAAATGCAATAAAAATACAACAGTTTTTTCACCGTAGCACAGGAATAATTGCAACAAGCGTGAAGGTAATGGTCATTTCTGCGTTCCGGGCAACCTAGGCTTCACCCTAGGGCGTTGTTCCACCAAATCGAATAGTTAGGGCCTAAGAAGTGAACGCCAGAAGCATAAAATACAATATAAATACAACAGTTTTTCCATCATATAAAACGAATAATTGCAACCAGGATGAAAGTTATGGTCATTTCTACTTTCCGGGCAACCTAGGCTTCACCCTAGGGCGCTGCTCCAACAGATTGATTAGTTAGGGCCTTAGAAGTCAATGCCCGAAGCATAAAATGCAATAAAAGTACAACAGTTCTTCCATCATATAACAGCAATAATTGCAACCAGTGTGAAAGTAATGGTCATTTCCATGTTCCGGGCAACCTAGGCTTCACTCTAGGGCGTTGCTCCACCAGATCGAATAGTTAGGGCCTTAGAATTCAACGCCAGAAGCATAAAATACAATAAAGATGCAACAGTTTTTCCATCGTATAACAGGAATAACTGCAAACAGTATGAAAGTACTGGTCATTTCTACGTTCCGGGTAACCTAGGTTTCACTCTAGGGCGTTGCTCCACCAGATCGTATAGCTAGGGACTTAGAATTCAACGCCATACGAATAAAATGCAATATAAGTACAACAGTTTTTCCATCGTATAAAATGAATAATTGCAACCAGTGTGAAAGTTATGGTCATTTCTACATTCCGAGCAACCTAGGCTTCACTCTAGGGTGTTGCTCCACCTGATCGAATAGTTAGGGCCTTAGAAGTCAACGCCAGAAGCCTAAAATACAATAAAGATGCAACAGCTTTTCCATCGTATAAAACGAATAATTGCAAACAGTCTGAAAGTAATGGTCATTTCTACGTTCCAGGCAACCTAGGCTTCACCCTAGGGCGTTGTTCCACCAGATCGAATAGGTAGGGCCTAAGAAGTCAACGCCATAAGAATAAAATACAATATAAATATAACAGTTTTTCCATCGTATAAAACGAATAATAGCAGCCAGTGTGAAGGTTATGGTCATTTCAACGTTCCGGGCAATCTAGGCTTCACTCTAGGGCGTTGCTCCACCAGATCAATCAGTTAGGGCCTTAGCAGTCAACGCCCGAAGCATAAAATACAAAATAAATAGTACAGTTTTTCCATCGTATTAAACGAATAATTTATACCAGTGTGGAAGTTATGGACATTTCTACTTTCCGTGCAACCTGGGCTTCACCCTAGGGCGTTGTTCCACCAGATGGAATAGATTGGGCCTAAGATGTCAACGCCAGAACCATAAAATACGATATAAATACAGCAGCTTTTCCATCGTATAAAACGAATAATTGCAACCAGCGTGATAGTTATGCTCATTTCTACGTACCGGGCAACCTAGGCATCACCCTAGGGCGTTGCTCCAACAGATTGAATAGTTAGGGCCTTAAAAGTCAATGCCCGAAGCATAAAATGCAATACAAATACAACAGTTTTTCCATCGTATAACAGGAATAATTGCAACCAGTGTGAATGTAATGGTCGTTTCTACGTTCCGGGCAACCTAGGATTCACTCTAGGGCGTTGCTCCAACACATTGAATAGTTAGGGCCTTACAAGTCAATGCCCGAAGCATAAAATGCAATAAAAATACAACAGTGTTTCCATCATATAACGGGAATAATTGCAAACAGTTTGAAAGTGATGGCCATTTCTACGTTCCGGGTAACCTAGGCTTCACTCTAGGGCGTTGTTCCACCACATTGAACAGTTAGGCCCTAAGAAGTCAACGCCAGAAGCATAAAATACAATATAAATAAAACAGTTTTTCCATCGTATAAAACGAATAATTGCAACCAGTATGAAAGTACTGGTCATTTCTACGTTCCAGGCAACCTAGGCTTCACCCTAGGGCGTTGTTCCACCAGATCGAATAGTTAGGGCCTAAGAAGTCAACGCCAGAAGCATAAAATACAATATAAATATAACAGCTTTTCCATCGTATAAAACGAATAATAGCAACCAGTGTGAGAGTTATTGTCATTTCTACGTTCCGGGCTTCCTAGGCTTCACCCTAGGGCGCTGCTCCAATAGATTGATTAGTTAGGTCCTTAGGAGTCAATGCCCGAAGCATAAAATGCAATAAATGTACAACAGTTCTTCCATCATATAACAGGAATAATTGCAACCAGTGTGAAAGTAATGGTCATTTCCATGTTCCCGGCAACCTAGGCTTCACTCTAGGGCGTTGCTCCACCTGATCGAATAGTTAGGGCCTTAGAAGTCAACGCCAGAAGCCTAAAATACAATAAAGATGCAACAGTTTTTCCATAGTATAAAACGAATAATTGCAAACAGTCTGAAAGTAATGGTCATTTCTACGTTCCGGGCAACCTAGGCTTCACGCTAGGGCGTTGCTCCACCAGATCGAATAGTTAGGGCCTTACAAGTCCACGCCAAAAGCATAAAATACGATAAAGATGCAACAGTTTTTCCATCGTATAAAACGAATAATTGCAACCAGTGTGAAATTTATGGTCATTCCTACATTCCGAGCAACCTAGACTTCACTCTAGAGCGTTGCTCCACCAGATCGAATAGTTAGGTCCTTAGAAGTCAACGTCAGAAGCATAAAATACGATATAAATACAACAGTTTGTCCATCGTAGAACAGGAATATTTGCAACCACTGCGAAAGTTATGGTCATTTCTACGTTCCGGGCAACCTAGGCTTCACCCTAGGGCGTTGTTCCACCAAATCGAATAGTTATGGCCTAAGAAGTGAACGCCAGCAGCACAAAATATAATATAAATACAACAGTTTTTCCATTATACAAAACGAATAATTGCAACCAGGATGAAAGTTATGGTCATTTCTACTTTCCGGGCAACCTAGGCTTCACTCTAGGGCGTTGCTCCAACAGAATCAACAGTTAGGGCCTTAGAAGTCAACGCCCGAAGCATAAAATACAAAATAAATGGAACAGTTTTTCCATTGTATAAAACGAATAATAGCAATCAGTGTGAAAGTTATGGTCATTTCTACTTTCCAGGCAACCTAGGATTCACCCTAGGGCGTTGCTCCAACAGATTGAATAGTTAGGGACCTAGAAGTCAATGCCCGAGGCATAAAATGCAATCAAAATACAACAGTTTTTATATAATATAACAGGAATAATTGCAACCATTTTGAAAGTGATGCTCATTTCTACGTACCGGGCAACCTAGGCATCACCCTAGGGCGTTGCTCCACCAGATCGAATAGCTAGGGACTTAGAATTCATCTCTAAAAGCATAAAATACAATTAAAATACAACAGTTTTTCCATCGTATAACAGGAATAATTGCAACCAGTGTGAAAGTAATGGTCATTTCTACGTTCCAGGCAACGTAGGTTTCACTCTAGGGCGTTGATCCGCCAGAGGGAATAGTTAGGGCCTAAGGAGTCAACTCCAGAAGCATAAAATACAATATAAATACAACAGCTTTTCAATAGTATAAAACGAATAATTGCAACCAGTGTGAAAGTTATGGCGATTTCTACGTACCGGGCAACCTAGGTTTCACTCTAGGGCGTCGCTCCAATAGGTCGAATAGCTAGGGACTTAGAATTCAGCGCCAGAAGGATAAAATACAATATATGTACAACAGTTTTTTCATCGTATAAAATGCATACTTGCAAACATTGTGAAAGTTATGGTCATTTCTACTTTCCGGGCAACCTAGGCTTCACCCTAGGGCGCCGCTCCAACAGATTGAACAGTTAGGGCCTTAGAACTCAATGCCCGAAGCATAAAATGCAATAAAAGTACAACAGATCTTCCATCATATAACAGGAATAATTGCAACCAGCTTGAATGTCATGGTCATTTCCATGTTCCGGGCATCCTAGCCTTCACTCTAGGGCGTTGTTCCACCAGATCGAATAGTTAGGGCCTAAGAAGTCAACGCCAGAAGCATAAAATACAATATAAATATAACAGTTTTTCCATCGTATAAAACGAATAATAGCAACCAGTGTGAAAGTTATGCTCATTTCTACGCTCCGGGCGACCTAGTCTTCAGTCTGGGGCGTTCTTCCACCAGATCGAATAGTTAGGGCCTAAGAAGTCAACGCCACAAGCATAAAATACAATATAAATATAACAGTTTTTCCATCGTATAAAACGAATAATAGCAACCAGTGTGAAGGTTATGGTCATTTCAACGTTCCGGGCTTCCTAGGCTTCACTCTATGGCGTTGCTCCACCACATCGAATAGCTACGGCCTTAGAAGTCAACGCCTGAAGCATAAAATGCAATAAAAATACAACAGTTTTTTCACCTTAGCACAGGAATAATTGCAACAAGCGTGAAGGTAATGGTCATTTCTGCGTTCCGGGCAACCTAGGCTTCACCCTAGGGCGTTGTTCCACCAAATCGAATAGTTAGGGCCTAAGAAGTGAACGCCAGAAGCATAAAATACAATATAAATACAACAGTTTTTCCATCATATAAAACGAATAATTGCAACCAGGATGAAAGTTATGGTCATTTCTACTTTCCGGGCAACCTAGGCTTCACCCTAGGGCGCCGCTCCAACAGATTGATTAGTTAGGGCCTTAGAAGTCAATGCCCGAAGCATAAAATGCAATAAAAGTACAACAGTTCTTCCATCATATAACAGCAATAATTGCAACCAGTTTGAAAGTAATTGTCATTTCCATGTTCCGGGCAACCTAGGCTTCACTCTAGGGCGTTGCTCCACCAGATCGAATAGCTAGGGCCTTAGAATTCAACGCCAGAAGCATAAAATACAATAAAGATGCAACAGTTTTTCCATCGTATAACAGGAATAACTGCAAACAGTATGAAAGTACTGGTCATTTCTACGTTCCGGGTAACCTAGGTTTCACTCTAGGGCGTTGCTCCACCAGATCGTATAGCTAGGGACTTAGAATTCAACGCCATACGAATAAAATACAATATAAGTACAACAGTTTTTCCATCGTATAAAATGAATAATTGCAACCAGTGTGAAAGTTATGGTCATTTCTACATTCCGAGCAACCTAGGCTTCACTCTAGGGTGTTGCTCCACCTGATCGAATAGTTAGGGCCTTAGAAGCCAACGCCAGAAGCCTAAAATACAATAAAGATGCAACAGCTTTTCCATCGTATAAAACGAATAATTGCAAACAGTCTGAAAGTAATGGTCATTTCTACGTTCCAGGCAACCTAGGCTTCACCCTAGGGCGTTGTTCCACCAGATCGAATAGTTTGGTCATAAGAAGTCAACGCCAGAAGCATAAAATGCGATACAAATTCAACAGCTTTCCATCGTATAAAACGGATAATTGCAACCAGTGTGAAAGTTATGGTCATTTCTACGTTCCGGGCAACCTAGGTTTCACTCGAGGGCGTCGCTCCAATAGGTCGAATAGCTAGGGACTTAGAGTTCAACGCCAGAAGGATAAAATACAATATATGTACAACAGTTTTTTCATTGTATAAAATGAATACTTGCAAACATTGTGAAAGTTATGGTCATTTCTACTTTCCGGGCAACCTAGGCTTCACCCTAGGGCGCTGCTCCAACAGATTGAATAGTTAGGGCCTTAGAACTCAATGCCCGAAGCATAAAATGCAATAAAAGTACAACAGTTCTTCCGTCATATAACAGGAATAATTGGAACCAGTTTGAATGTGATGGTCATTTCTACGTTCGGGGCAACCTAGGCTTCACTCTAGGGCATTGCTCCACCTGATCGAATAGTTAGGGCATGAGAAGTCAACGCCAGAAGAATAAAACACAATATATGTACAACAGTTTTTCCATCGTATAAAATGAATACTTGCTAACATTGTGAAAGTACTGGTCATTTCTACGTTCCGGGTAACCTAGGTTTCACTCTAGGGCGTTGCTCCACCAGATCGAATAGCTAGGGCCTTAGAAGTCAACGCCCGAAGCATAAAATACAAAATAAATAGAACAGTTTTTCCATCGTATAAAACGAATAATTGCTACCAGTGTGAAAGTTATGGTCATTTCTACGTTCCGGGCAACCTAGGCTTCACCCTAGGGCGTTGTTCCACCAAATCGAATAGTTATGGCCTAAGAAGTGAACGCTAGCAGCACAAAATATAATATAAATACAACAGTTTTTCCATTATACAAAACGAATAATTGCAACCAGGATGAAAGTTATGGTCATTTCTACTTTCCGTGCAACCTAGGATTCACTCTAGTGCGTTGCTCCACCAGATCGAATAGTTAGGTCCTTAGAAGTAAACGCCAGAAGCATAAAATACGATATAAATACAACAGCTTGTCCATCGTATAAAAGGAATAATTGCAAATAGTGTGAAAGTAATGGTCATTTTTACGTTCCGGGCAAGCTAGGCTTCACCATAGGCCGTTGTTCCACCAGATCGAATAGTTAGGGCCTAAGAAGTGAACGCCAGAAGCATAAAATGCAATAAAAATACAACAGTTTTTCCATCGTATAACAGGATTAATTGCAACCAGTTTGAAAGTGATGGTCATTTCTCCTTTCCGGGCAACCTAGGCTTCACCCTAGGGCGTTGCTCCGCTAGATCGAATAGCTAGGGCCTTAGAAGTCAACGCCAGAAGCATAAAATACAATATAAATACAACAGTTTTTCCATCGTATAAAACGACTAATTGCAACCAGTATGAAACTGATGGTCATTTCTACTTTCCGAGCAACCTAGGCTTCACCCTAGGGCGTTGCTCCAACAGATTGAATAGTTATGGCCTTAGCAGTCAACGCCAGAGGCATAAAATACAATATAAATACAACAGCTTTTCCATCGTATAAAACGAATAATTGCAACCAGTGTGAATGTGATGGCCAATTCTACGTTCCGGGCAACCTTGGCTTCACACTAGGGCGTTGCTCCACCAGATCGAATAGTTAGTGCCTTAGAAGTCAACGCCAGAAGCATAAAATACAAAATAAATAGTACAGTTTTTCCATCGTATAAAACGAATAATTGCTACCAGTGTGGAAGTTATGGTCATTTCCACGTTCCGGGCAGCCTAGGCTTCACTCTGGGGCGTTGCTCCACCAGATGGAATAGTTAGGGCCTTAGCAGTCAACGCCAGAGGCATAAAATACGATATAAATACAACAGCTTTTCAGTCGTATAAAACGAATAATTGCAACCAGTACGAAACTTAAGTTCATTTCTACTTTCCGAGCAACCTAGGCTTCACCCTAGGGCGCTGCTCCAACGGATTGAATAGTTAGGGCCTTAGAAGTCAACGCCCGAACCATTAAATGCAAAAATAATACAACAGTGTTTCCATCATATAACAGCAATAATTGCAACCAGTATGAAAGTGATGGCCAATTCTACGTTCCGGGCAACCTAGGTTTCACTCCAAGGCGTTGCTCCACCAGACCGAATAGTTACGGCCTAAGAAGTCAACGCCAGAAGCATAAAATACGATATAAATACAACAGCTTCTCCATCGTATAAAACGAATAATTGCAACCAGTGTGAAAGTAATGGTCATTTCTTCGTTCCGAGCACCCTAGGCGTCTCTCTAGGGCGTGGCTCCACCACATCTAATAGCTACGGCCTTAGAAGTCAACGCCAGAGGCATAAAATACAATATAATGCAACAGCTTTTCCATCGTATAAAACGAATAATTCCAACCAGTATGAAACTTATGGTCATTTCTACTTTCCGAGCAACCTAGGCTTCACCCAAGGGCGTTGCTCCAACGGATTGAATAGTTAGGGCCTTAGAAGTCAGCGCCCGAAGCATAAAATGCAAAAAAAATACAACAGTGTAGCCATCATATAACAGGAATAATTGCAACCAATTTGGTAAGTGATGGCCAATTCTACGTTCCGGGCAACCTAGGCTTCACTCTAGGGCGTTGCTCCACCAGATCGAATAGTTAGTGCCTTAGAAGTCAACGCCAGAAGCATAAAATACAATATAAATACAACAGCTTTTCCATCGTATAAAACGAATAATTGCAACCAGTATGAAACTTATGGTCATTTCTACTTTCCGAGCAACCTAGGCTTCACCCTAGGGCGTTGCTCCAACAGATTGAATAGTTAGGGCCTTAGAAGTCTACGCCCGAACCATAAAATGCAATAAAAATACAACAGTGTTTCCATAATATAACAGGAATAATTGCAACCAATTTGGAAAGTGATGGCCAATTCTACGTTCCGGGCATCCTAGGCTCCACTCTAGGGCGTTGCTCCACCAGATCGAATAGTTAGTGCCTTAGAAGTCAACGCCAGAAGCATAAAATACAATATAAATACAACAGCTTTTCCATCGTATAAAACGAATAATTGCAACCAGTATGAAACTTATGGTCATTTCTACGTTCCGGGCAACCTAGGCTTCACTCTATGGCGTTCTTCCACCACATCGAATAGCTACGGCCTCAGAATTCAACGCCTGAAGTATAAAATACAATAAAAATACAACAGTCTTTCCATCCTATAACAGGAATAATTGCAACCCGTGTGAAAGTGATGGTCATTTCTACGTTCCAGGCAACCTAGGCTTCACTCTACGGCGTTGTCCCACCAGATCGAATAGTTAGGGCCTAAGAAGTGAACGCCAGAAGCATAAAATACAATATAAATATAACAGTCTTTCCATCTTATAACAGGAATAATTGCAACCAGTGTGAAAGTAATGGTCATTTCTACGTTCCGGGCAACCTAGGCTTCACTATACTGCGTTGTTTCACCAGATCGAATAGTTAGGGCCTAAGAAGTCAACGCCAGAAGCATAAAATACGATATAAATACAACAGCTTTTCCATCGTATAAAACGAATAATTGCAACCAGTGTGAAAGTTATGGTCATTTCTACATTCCGTGCAACCTAGGATTCACTCTAGTGCGTTGCTCCACCAGATCGAATAGTTAGGTCCTTAGAAGTAAACGCCAGAAGCTTAAAATACGATATAAATACAACAGCTTGTCCATCGTATAAACGGAATAATTGCAAATAGTGTGAAAGTAATGGTCATTTTTACGTTCCGGGCAAGCTAGGCTTCACCATAGGCCGTTGTTCCACCAGATCGAATAGTTAGGGCCTAAGAAGTGAACGCCAGAAGCATAAAATGCAATAAAAATACAACAGTTTTTCCATCGTATAACAGGATTAATTGCAACCAGTTTGAAAGTGATGGTCATTTCTCCTTTCCGGGCAACCTAGGCTTCACCCTAGGGCGTTGCTCCGCTAGATCGAATAGCTAGGGCCTTAGAAGTCAACGCCAGAAGCATAAAATACAATATAAATACAACAGTTTTTCCATCCTATAAAACGACTAATTGCAACCAGTATGAAACTGATGGTCATTTCTACTTTCCGAGCAACCTAGGCTTCACCCTAGGGCGTTGCTCCAACAGATTGAATAGTTATGGCCTTAGCAGTCAACGCCAGAGGCATAAAATACAATATAAATACAACAGCTTTTCCATCGTATAAAACGAATAATTGCAACCAGTGTGAAAGTGATGGCCAATTCTACGTTCCGGGCAACCTTGGCTTCACACTAGGGCGTTGCTCCACCAGATCGAATAGTTAGTGCCTTAGAAGTCAACGCCAGAAGCATAAAATACAAAATAAATAGTACAGTTTTTCCATCGTATAAAACGAATAATTGCTACCAGTGTGGAAGTTATGGTCATTTCCACGTTCCGGGCAGCCTAGGCTTCACTCTGGGGCGTTGCTCCACCAGATGGAATAGTTAGGGCCTTAGAAGTCAACGCCCGAAGCATAAAATACGATATAAATACAACAGCTTTTCCATCGTATAAAACGGATAATTGCAACCAGTGTGAAAGTAATGGTCATTTCTACGTTCCGAGCAACCTAGGCGTCACTCTAGGGCGTTGCTGCACCAGATCGAATAGCTAGGGACTTAGAATTCATCTCTAAAAGCATAAAATACAATAAAATACAACAGTTTTTCCATCGTATAACAGGAATAATTGCAACCAGTGTGAATGTAATGGTCATTTCTACGTTCCCGGCTACGTAGGTTTCACTCTAGGGCGTTGATCCACCAGAGGGAATAGTTAGGGCCTAAGAAGTCAACGCCAGAAGCATAAAATACAATATAAATACAACAGCTTTTCAATCGTATAAAAGGAATAATTGCAACCAGTGTGAAAGTTATGGACCTATCTATATTCCGGCCAACCTAGGCTTCACCCTAGGGCGTTGATCCGCCAGATCGAATAGCTAGGGCCTTAGAAGTCAACGCCAGAAGCTTAAAATACAATATGAATACAACAGTTTTTCCATCGTATAAAATGAATAATTGCAAACATTGTGAAAGTAATGGTCATTTCTACGTTCCCGGCAACCTAGGCGTCACTCTAGGGCGTTGCTCCACCACATCTAATAGTTACGGCCTTAGAAGTCAACGCCAGATGAATAAAATACAATAAAGATGCAACAGCTTTTCCATCGTATAAAATGAATAATTGCAACCAGTGTGAAAGTTATGGTCATTTCTACTTTCCGGGCAACCTAGGCTTCACCATTAGGTCGTTGCTTCAACAGATTGAATAGTTACGACCTTAGAAGTCATTGCCCGAAGCATAAAATGCAATAAAAATACAACAGTTTTTCCATCATATAACAGGAATAATTGCAACCATTTTGAAAGTGATGGTCATTTCTTTGTTCCGGGCATCCTAGGCTTCACTCTAGGGCGTTGTTCCACCATATCGGACAGTTAGGGCCAAAGAAGTCAACGCCATAAGAATAAAATACAATATAAATATAACAGTTTTTCCATCGTATAAAACGAATAATAGCAACCAGTGTGCAGATTATGGTCATTTCAACGTTCCGGGCAATCTAGGCTTCACTCTAGGGCGTTGCTCCACCAGATCAATCAGTTAGGGCGTTAGAAGTCAACGCCCGAAGCATAAAATACAAAATAAATAGAACAGTTTTTCCATTGTATAAAACGAATAATTGCAACCAGTGTGAAAGTTATGGTCATTTCTACGTTCCGGGCGACATAGGCTTGACTCTTGGACGTTGCCCCACCAGATAGAATAGTTTGGGCCTTAGATGTCAACGCTCGAATCATAAAATACAAAAAAATGGAACTGTTTTTCCATTGTATAAAACGAATAATTGCAACCAGTGTGAAAGTTATGGTCATTTCTACGATCCGAGCTGCCTTGGCTTCACTCTAGGGCGTTGCTCCACCACATTGAATAGCTACGGCCTTAGAAGTCAACGCCAGAAGCATAATATACAATATAAATACAACAGCTTTCCATCGTATAAGACGAATGTTTGCAAATATTGTGAAAGTAACGGTCATTTCTATGTTCCGGGCAACCTAGGCCTCACTCTAGGGCGTTGCTCCACCGGATCGAATAGTTAGGGCCTAAGAAGTCAACGCCAGAAGCATAAGATACAAAAATACAACAGTCTTTCCATCGTGTGACAGGAATAATTGCAACCAGTTTGAAGGTAATAGTCATTTCTACGTTCCGGGCAACCTTGGCTTCACTCTAGGGCGTTGGTCCACCAGATCGAATAGTTAGGGCCTAAGAAGTCAACGCCAGAGGCATAAAATACAATAAAAATACAACAGTTTTTCCATCGTATAGAACGAATAATTGCAACCAGCGTGAAAGTTATGGTCATTTCTACATGCCAGGCAACCTAGGCTTCACTCTAGGGCGTTCATCCACCAGATCGAATAGCTAGGGCCTAAGAAGTCAACGCCAGAAGCATAAAATACAAAATAAATACAACAGTTTTTCCAACGTATAAAACGGATAATTGAAACTGGTTTGAATGTTAGGGTCATTTCTACGTTCCGGGCAACCTATGCTTCACTCAAGGGCGTTGCTCCTCCAGATCGAATAGCCAGGGCCTTAGAAGTCTATGACCGGAGCATAAAATACAATATAAATACAACAGCTTTTCCATCGTATAAAATGAATAATTGCAACCAGCGTGATGGTAATGGTCATTTTCTACGTTCCGGGAAACCTAGGCTTCACTCTAGGGCGCTGCTCCACCAGATCGTATAGCTAGGGACTTAGAAGTCAACGCCAGAAGCATAAAATACAATATAAATACAACAGCTTTTCCACTGTATAAAACGAATAATTGCAACCAGTTTGAAAGTTATGGTCATTTCTACGTTCCGGACAACCTAGGCTACACTCTATGGCGTTGCTCCACCAGATCGAATAGTTAGGGCCTAAGAAGTCAACTCCAAGGCACAAAACACAATATAAATAAAACAGTTTTTCCAACGTATAAAACGGATAATTGAAACTGGTTTGAAAGTTAGGGTCATTTCTACGTTCCGGGCAACCTATGCTTCACTCAAGGGCGTTGCTCCTCCAGATCGAATAGCCAGGGCCTTAGAAGTCTATGCCCGGAGCATAAAATACAATATAAATACAACAGCTTTTCCATTGTATAAAACGAATAACTGCACCAGTATGAAAGTTATGGTCATTTCTACGTTCCCGGCAACATAGGCTTCACTCTAGGGCGTTGCTCCACCAGATCGAATGGCTACGGACTTAGAAGTCAACTCCAGGAGCATAAAATACGAAATAAATACAACAGTTTTTCTATCGTATAAAACGAATAATTGCAACCGGTGTGAAAGTTATGGTCATTTCTACGTTCCGGGCAACCTAGGCTACACTCTATGGCGTTTCTCCACCAGACCGAATAGTTAGGGCCTAAGAAGTCAACTCCAGAGGCATAAAACACAATAAAAATAAAACAGTTTTTCCATCGTATAAGACGAATATTTGCAACCGGTGTGAAAGTTATTGTCAATTCTATGTTCCGGGCAAACCTAGGCTTCACTCTAGGGCGTTGCTCCACCAGATCGAATAGTTAGGGCCTAAGAAGTCAACGCCAGAGGCATAAAATACAATAAAAATACAACAGTTTTTCCATCGTGTAACAGGAATAATTGCATCTAGTGTGAAGGATATGGTCATTTCTATGTTCCGGGCAAACCTAGGCTTCACTCTAGGGCGTTGCTCCACCAGGTCGAATAGTTAGTGCTTTAGAAAACAACTCCAGGCGCATAAAATACAATAAAAATACAACAGTTTTTCCATCGTATAACAGGAGTAATTGCAACCAGAGTGAAGGTGATGGTCATTTCTAGGACCCGGGCGACGTAGGCTTCACTCTGGGGCGTTGGTCCACAAGAGCGAATAGTTAGGGCATAAGAAGTCAACGCCAGAAGCATAAAATACAAAATAAATACAACAGTTTTTCCATCGTATAAAACAAATAATTGCAACGAGTGTGAAAGGTATGGTCATATCTACGTTCCGGGCAACCTAGGATTCACTCTACGGCGTTGTTACACCAGATCGAAAAGTTAGGGCCTAAGAAGTCAACTCCAGAGGCATAAAACACAATATAAATACAACAGTCTTTCCATCGTAAAAAACAAATAATAGTAACCGGTGTGAAAGAGATGGTCATTTCTACTTTCCGGGCAACCTAGCCTACACTCTAGGGCGTTGCTCCACCAGATCGAAGAGTTAGTGCCTTAGAAGGCTACGCACGAAGCATATAATAAGATAAAAATGCAACAGTATTTCCATCGTATAACACGAATAATTGCAGCCAGTGTGGAAGATGTAGTCACTTCTACGTTCCGGGCAACCTAGGCTTCAGTCAAGGTCGCAGCTCCACCAGATCGAATAGCTAGGGCCTAAGAAGTCAACGCCAGAAGCATAAAGTACAATAAAATACAACAGTTCTTCCCTCGTATAGAATGAATAATTGCAAACAGTGTGAAAGATATGGTCATTTCTACCTTCCGGGCAACCTAGCCTACACTCTAGGGCGTTGCTCCACCAGATCGAATAGTTAGGGCCTTAGAAGTCTACGCCCGGAGCATAAAGTACAATAAAAATACAACAGTTTTTCCATCGTATAAAATGAATAATTGCAACCAGTGTGATGGTAATGGTCATTTCTACATTTTGGGCAACCTGGGCTTCACTCTAGGGCGTTACTCAACCAGATCGAATAGCTAGGGCCTAAGAAGTCAACCCCAGAAGCATAAAACATAATATAAATACAACAGCTTTTCCATCGTATAGAACGAATAATTGCAACCAGTGTGAAAGTTATTGTCATTTCTACATGCCGGGCAACCTAGGCTTCACTCTAGGGCGTTGTTCCACCAGATCGAATAGTTAGGGCATAGGAAGTCAACGCTCGAATCATAAAATACAAAATAAATAGAACTGTTTTTCCATTGTATAAAACGAATAACTGCACCAGTATGAAAGTTATGGTCATTTCCAAGTTCCCGGCAACATAGGCTTCGCTCTAGGGCGTTGCTCCACCAGATCGAATGGCTACGGAATTAGAAGTCAACTCCAGGAGCATAAAATACAAAATAAATCCAACAGTTTTTCCATCGTATAAAACGAATAATTGCAACCGGTGTGAAAGTTATGGTCATTTCTACGTTCCGGGCAACCTAGGCTACACTCTATGGCGTTTCTCCACCAGACCGAATAGTTAGGGCCTAAGAAGTCAACTCCAGAGGCATAAAACACAATAAAAATAAAACAGTTTTTCCATCGTATAAGACGAATATTTGCAACCGGTGTGAAAGTTATGGTCATTTCTATGTTCCGGGCAAACCTAGGCTTCACTCTAGGGCGTTGCTCCACCAGATCGAATAGTTAGGGCCTAAGAAGTCAACGCCAGAGGCATAAAATACAATAAAAATACAACAGTTTTTCCATCGTGTCACAGGAATAATTGCAACCAGTGTGAAGGATGTGGTCATTTCTATGTTCCGGGCAAACCTAGGGTTCACTCTAGGGTGTTGCTCCACCAGATCGAATAGTTAGGACCTAAGAAGTCAACGCCAGAGGCATAAAATACAATAAAAATACAACAGTTTTGCCCTCGTATAAAAAGAATAATTGCAACCAGTGCGAAAGTAATGGTCATTTCTACGTTCCGGGCAACCTAGGCTTCACTCTAGGGCGTTTCTCCACCAGATCGAATCGTTAGGGCCTTAGAAGTCAACGCCCGAAGCATAATATACAATATAAATACAACAGCTTTTCATCGTATAAGACGAATGTTTGCAAATATTGTGAAAGTAACGGTCATTTCTATGTTCCGGGCAACCTAGGCCTCACTCTAGGGCGTTGCTCCACCGGATCGAATAGATAGGGCCTAAGAAGTCAACGCCAGAAGCATAAGATACAAAAATACAACAGTCTTTCCATCGTGTGACAGGAATAATTGCAACCAGTTTGAAGGTAATAGTCATTTCTACGTTACGGGCAACCTTGGCTTCACTCTAGGGCGTTGGTCCACCAGATCGAATAGTTAGGGCCTAAGAAGTCGACGCCAGAAGCATAAAATACAATAAAAATACAACAGTTTTTCCATCGTATAGCATGAATAATTGCAACCAGAGTGAAAGTAATGGTCATTTCAACGTTCCGGGCATCCTAGGTTTCGCTCTAATAATAAAATACATCTAATAAAATACATCTAATAAAATACAAAATAAATAGAACAGTTTTTCCATTGTATAAATCGAATAATTGCGAACAGTGCGAAAGTTATGGTCATTTCTACGATCCGAGCGGCCTAGGCTTCACTCTAGGGCGTTGCTCCTCCAGATCGAATAGCCAGGGCCTTAGAAGTCTATGCCCGGAGCATAAAATACAATATAAATACAACAGCTTTTCCATTGTATAAAACGAATAATTGCAACCAGTGTGAAAGTTATGGTCATTTCTACGTTCCGCGCGACATAGGCTTGACTCTTGGACGTTGCCCCACCAGATAGAATAGTTTGGGCCTTAGAAGTCAACGCTCGAATCATAAAATACAAAATAAATAGAACTGTTTTTCCATTGTATAAAACGAATAACTGCACCAGTATGAAAGTTATGGTCATTTCTACGTTCCCGGCAACATAGGCTTCACTCTAGGGCGTTGCTCCACCAGACCGAATAGTTAGGGCCTAAGAAGTCAACGCCAGAGGCATAAAATACAATAAAAATACAACAGTTTTTCCATCGTGTAACAGGAATAATGCAACCTGTGTGAAGGATATGGTCATTTCTACGTTCCGGGCAACCTAGGCTTCACTCTAGGGCGTTGCTCCACCAGGTCGAATAGTTAGTGCTTTAGAAAACAACTCCAGGCGCATAAAATACAATAAAAATACAACAGTTTTTCCATCGTATAACAGGAGTAATTGCAACCAGAGTGAAGGTGATGGTCATTTCTAGGACCCGGGCGACGTAGGCTTCACTCTGGGGCGTTGGTCCACAAGAGCGAATAGTTAGGGCATAAGAAGTCAACGCCAGAAGCATAAAATACAAAATAAATACAACAGTTTTTCCATCGTATAAAACAAATAATTGCAACGAGTGTGAAAGGTATGGTCATATCTACGTTCCGGGCAACCTAGGATTCACTCTAGGGCGTTGTTACACCAGATCGAAAAGTTAGGGCCTAAGAAGTCAACTCCAGAGGCATAAAACACAATATAAATACAACAGTCTTTCCATCGTAAAAAACAAATAATAGTAACCGGTGTGAAAGAGATGGTCATTTCTACTTTCCGGGCAACCTAGCCTACACTCTAGGGCGTTGCTCCACCAGATCGAAGAGTTAGTGCCTTAGAAGGCTACGCACGAAGCATATAATAAGATAAAAATGCAACAGTATTTCCATCGTATAACACGAATAATTGCAGCCAGTGTGGAAGATGTAGTCACTTCTACGTTCCGGGCAACCTAGGCTTCAGTCAAGGTCGCAGCTCCACCAGATCGAATAGCTAGGGCCTAAGAAGTCAACGGCAGAAGCATAAAGTACAATAAAATACAACAGTTCTTCCCTCGTATAGAATGAATAATTGCAAACAGTGTGAAAGATATGGTCATTTCTACCTTCCGGGCAACCTAGCCTACACACTAGGGCGTTGCTCCACCAGATCGAATAGTTAGGGCCTTAGAAGTCTACGCCCGGAGCATAAAGTACAATAAAAATACAACAGTTTTTCCATCGTATAAAATGAATAATTGCAACCAGTGTGATGGTAATGGTCATTTCTACATTTTGGGCAACCTGGGCTTCACTCTAGGGCGTTACTCAACCAGATCGAATAGCTAGGGCCTAAGAAGTCAACCCCAGAAGCATAAAACATAATATAAATACAACAGCTTTTCCATCGTATAGAACGAATAATTGCAACCAGTGTGAAAGTTATTGTCATTTCTACATGCCGGGCAACCTAGGCTTCACTCTAGGGCGTTGTTCCACCAGATCGAATAGTTAGGGCATAGGAAGTCAACGCTCGAATCATAAAATACAAAATAAATAGAACTGTTTTTCCATTGTATAAAACGAATAACTGCACCAGTATGAAAGTTATGGTCATTTCCAAGTTCCCGGCAACATAGGCTTCGCTCTAGGGCGTTGCTCCACCAGATCGAATGGCTACGGAATTAGAAGTCAACTCCAGGAGCATAAAATACAAAATAAATCCAACAGTTTTTCCATCGTATAAAACGAATAATTGCAACCGTTGTGAAAGTTATGGTCATTTCTACGTTCCGGGCAACCTAGGCTACACTCTATGGCGTTTCTCCACCAGACCGAATAGTTAGGGCCTAAGAAGTCAACTCCAGAGGCATAAAACACAATAAAAATAAAACAGTTTTTCCATCGTATAAGACGAATATTTGCAACCGGTGTGAAAGTTATGGTCATTTCTATGTTCCGGGCAAACCTAGGCTTCACTCTAGGGCGTTGCTCCACCAGATCGAATAGTTAGGGCCTAAGAAGTCAACGCCAGAGGCATAAAATACAATAAAAATACAACAGTTTTTCCATCGTGTCACAGGAATAATTGCAACCAGTGTGAAGGATGTGGTCATTTCTATGTTCCGGGCAAACCTAGGGTTCACTCTAGGGTGTTGCTCCACCAGATCGAATAGTTAGGACCTAAGAAGTCAACGCCAGAGGCATAAAATACAATAAAAATACAACAGTTTTGCCCTCGTATAAAAAGAATAATTGCAACCAGTGCGAAAGTAATGGTCATTTCTACGTTCCGGGCAACCTAGGCTTCACTCTAGGGCGTTTCTCCACCAGATCGAATCGTTAGGGCCTTAGAAGTCAACGCCCGAAGCATAAAATACAAAATAAATAGAACAGTTTTTCCATTGTATAAAACGAATAATTGCAACCAGTGTGAAAGTTATGGTCATTTCTACGATCCGAGCTGCCTAGGCTTCACTCTAGGGCGTTGCTCCACCACATTGAATAGCTACGGCTTTAGAAGTCAACGCCAGAAGCATAATATACAATATAAATACAACAGCTTTTCATCGTATAAGACGAATGTTTGCAAATATTGTGAAAGTAACGGTCATTTCTATGTTCCGGGCAACCTAGGCCTCACTCTAGGGCGTTGCTCCACCGGATCGAATAGATAGGGCCTAAGAAGTCAACGCCAGAAGCATAAGATACAAAAATACAACAGTCTTTCCATCGTGTGACAGGAATAATTGCAACCAGTTTGAAGGTAATAGTCATTTCTACGTTACGGGCAACCTTGGCTTCACTCTAGGGCGTTGGTCCACCAGATCGAATAGTTAGGGCCTAAGAAGTCGACGCCAGAAGCATAAAATACAATAAAAATACAACAGTTTTTCCATCGTATAGCATGAATAATTGCAACCAGAGTGAAAGTAATGGTCATTTCAACGTTCCGGGCAACCTAGGTTTCGCTCTAGGGCGATGCACCTCCACATCGAATACTTAGGGCCTTAGAAGTCAACGCCCGAAGCATAAAATACAAAATAAATAGAACAGTTTTTCCATTGTATAAATCGAATAATTGCGAACAGTGCGAAAGTTATGGTCATTTCTACGATCCGAGCGGCCTAGGCTTCACTCTAGGGCGTTGCTCCTCCAGATCGAATAGCCAGGGCCTTAGAAGTCTATGCCCGGAGCATAAAATACAATATAAATACAACAGCTTTTCCATTGTATAAAACGAATAATTGCAACCAGTGTGAAAGTTATGGTCATTTCTACGTTCCGCGCGACATAGGCTTGACTCTTGGACGTTGCCCCACCAGATAGAATAGTTTGGGCCTTAGAAGTCAACGCTCCAATCATAAAATACAAAATAAATAGAACTGTTTTTCCATTGTATAAAACGAATAACTGCACCAGTATGAAAGTTATGGTCATTTCTACGTTGCCGGCAATATAGGCTTCACTCTAGGGCGTTGCTCCACCAGACCGAATAGTTAGGGCCTAAGAAGTCAACGCCAGAGGCATAAAATACAATAAAAATACAACAGTTTTTCCATCGTGTAACAGGAATAATGCAACCTGTGTGAAGGATATGGTCATTTCTACGTTCCGGGCAACCTAGGCTTCACTCTAGGGCGTTGCTCCACCAGGTCGAATAGTTAGTGCTTTAGAAAACAACTCCAGGCGCATAAAATACAATAAAAATACAACAGTTTTTCCATCGTATAACAGGAGTAATTGCAACCAGAGTGAAGGTGATGGTCATTTCTAGGACCCGGGCGACGTAGGCTTCACTCTGGGGCGTTGGTCCACAAGAGTGAATAGTTAGGGCATAAGAAGTCAACGCCAGAAGCATAACATACAAAATAAATACAACAGTTTTTCCATCGTATAAAACAAATAATTGCAACGAGTGTGAAAGGTATGGTCATATCTACGTTCCGGGCAACCTAGGCTTCACTCTAGGGCGTTGTTACACCAGATCGAAAAGTTAGGGCCTAAGAAGTCAACTCCAGAGGCATAAAACACAATATAAATACAACAGTCTTTCCATCGTAAAAAACAAATAATAGTAACCGGTGTGAAAGAGATGGTCATTTCTACCTTCGGGGCAACCTAGCCTACACTCTAGGGCGTTGCTTCACCAGATCGAATAGTTAGGGCCTAAGAAGTCAACGCCAGAGGCATGAAATACAATAAAAATACAACAGTTTTGCCATCGTGTAACAAGAATAATTGCAACCAGTGTGAACGATATGGTCATTTCTACCTTCCTGGCAACCTAGATTTCGCTCTAGGGCGTTGCTCCACCACATCGAATAGTTAGGGCCTTAGGAGTCAATGCCCGAAGCATAAAATACAATATAGATACAGCAGCTTTTGCATCGTGTAACAGTAGTAATTGCAACCAGTGTGAAGGTAATGGTCATTTCTACGTTCCGGGCAACCTAGGCTTCACTCTTGGGCGTTACTCCACCTGATAGAATAGATACGGCCTTAGAAGTCAACGCCAGAAGCATAAAATACAATATAAATACAACAGCTTTTCCATTGTATAAAACGAATAGTTGCAACCAGTGTGAAAGTTATGGTCATTTCTAAGTTCCGGGCGACATAGGCTTGACTCTTGGCCGTTGCCCCACCAGATAGAATAGTTTGGGCCTTAGAAGTCAACGCTCGAATCATAAAATACAAAATAAATGGAACTGTTTTTCCATTGTATAAAACGAATAACTGCACCAGTATGAAAGTTATGGTCATTTCTACGTTCCCGGCAACATAGGCTTCGCTCTAGGGCGTTGCTCCACCAGATCGAATGGCTACGGACTTAGAAGTCAACTCCAGGAGCATAAAATACAAAATAAATAGAACAGTTTTTCCATTGTATAAAACGAATAATAGGAACCAGTGTGAAAGTGATGGTCATTTCTACGTTCCGGGCAACCTAGGCTTCACTGTAGGGCGTTGTTCCACCAGATCGAAAAGTTAGGGCCTAAGAAGTCAACGCCAGAAGCATAAAATACAATATAAATTTAACAGTTTTTCCATCGTATAAGACGAATATTTGCAACCGGTGTGAAAGTTATGGTCATTTCTATGTTCCGGGCAAACCTAGGCTTCACTCTAGGGCGTTGCTCCACCACATCGAATAGTTAGGGCCTTAGGAGTCAATGCCCGAAGCATAAAATACAATATAGATACAGCAGCTTTTGCATCGTGTAACAGTAGTAATTGCAACCAGTGTGAAGGTAATGGTCATTTCTACGTTCCGGGCAACCTAGGCTTCACTCTTGGGCGTTACTCCACCTGATCGAATAGATACGGCCTTAGAAGTCAACGCCAGAAGCATAAAATACAATATAAATACAACAGCTTTTCCATTGTATAAAACGAATAGTTGCAACCAGTGTGAAAGTTATGGTCATTTCTAAGTTCCGGGCGACATAGGCTTGACTCTTGGCCGTTGCCCCACCAGATAGAATAGTTTGGGCCTTAGAAGTCAACGCTCGAATCATAAAATACAAAATAAATGGAACTGTTTTTCCATTGTATAAAACGAATAACTGCACCAGTATGAAAGTTATGGTCATTTCTACGTTGCCGGCAACATAGGCTTCACTCTAGGGCGTTGCTCGACCAGACCGAATAGTTAGGGCCTAAGAAGTCAACGCCAGAGGCATAAAATACAATAAAAATACAACAGTTTTTCCATCGTGTAACAGGAATAATGCAACCTGTGTGAAGGATATGGTCATTTCTACGTTCCGGGCAACCTAGGCTTCACTCTAGGGCGTTACTCAACCAGATCGAATAGCTAGGGCCTAAGAAGTCAACCCCAGAAGCATAAAACATAATATAAATACAACAGCTTTTCCATCGTATAGAACGAATAATTGCAACCAGTGTGAAAGTTATTGTCATTTCTACATGCCGGGCAACCTAGGCTTCACTCTAGGGCGTTGTTCCACCAGATCGAATAGTTAGGGCATAGGAAGTCAACGCTCGAATCATAAAATACAAAATAAATAGAACTGTTTTTCCATTGTATAAAACGAATAACTGCACCAGTATGAAAGTTATGGTCATTTCCAAGTTCCCGGCAACATAGGCTTCGCTCTAGGGCGTTGCTCCACCAGATCGAATGGCTACGGAATTAGAAGTCAACTCCAGGAGCATAAAATACAAAATAAATCCAACAGTTTTTCCATCGTATAAAACGAATAATTGCAACCGGTGTGAAAGTTATGGTCATTTCTACGTTCCGGGCAACCTAGGCTACACTCTATGGCGTTTCTCCACCAGACCGAATAGTTAGGGCCTAAGAAGTCAACTCCAGAGGCATAAAACACAATAAAAATAAAACAGTTTTTCCATCGTATAAGACGAATATTTGCAACCGGTGTGAAAGTTATGGTCATTTCTATGTTCCGGGCAAACCTAGGCTTCACTCTAGGGCGTTGCTCCACCAGATCGAATAGTTAGGGCCTAAGAAGTCAACGCCAGAGGCATAAAATACAATAAAAATACAACAGTTTTTCCATCGTGTCACAGGAATAATTGCAACCAGTGTGAAGGATGTGGTCATTTCTATGTTCCGGGCAAACCTAGGGTTCACTCTAGGGTGTTGCTCCACCAGATCGAATAGTTAGGACCTAAGAAGTCAACGCCAGAGGCATAAAATACAATAAAAATACAACAGTTTTGCCCTCGTATAAAAAGAATAATTGCAACCAGTGCGAAAGTAATGGTCATTTCTACGTTCCGGGCAACCTAGGCTTCACTCTAGGGCGTTTCTCCACCAGATCGAATCGTTAGGGCCTTAGAAGTCAACGCCCGAAGCATAATATACAATATAAATACAACAGCTTTTCATCGTATAAGACGAATGTTTGCAAATATTGTGAAAGTAACGGTCATTTCTATGTTCCGGGCAACCTAGGCCTCACTCTAGGGCGTTGCTCCACCGGATCGAATAGATAGGGCCTAAGAAGTCAACGCCAGAAGCATAAGATACAAAAATACAACAGTCTTTCCATCGTGTGACAGGAATAATTGCAACCAGTTTGAAGGTAATAGTCATTTCTACGTTACGGGCAACCTTGGCTTCACTCTAGGGCGTTGGTCCACCAGATCGAATAGTTAGGGCCTAAGAAGTCGACGCCAGAAGCATAAAATACAATAAAAATACAACAGTTTTTCCATCGTATAGCATGAATAATTGCAACCAGAGTGAAAGTAATGGTCATTTCAACGTTCCGGGCAACCTAGGTTTCGCTCTAATAATAAAATACATCTAATAAAATACATCTAATAAAATACAAAATAAATAGAACAGTTTTTCCATTGTATAAATCGAATAATTGCGAACAGTGCGAAAGTTATGGTCATTTCTACGATCCGAGCGGCCTAGGCTTCACTCTAGGGCGTTGCTCCTCCAGATCGAATAGCCAGGGCCTTAGAAGTCTATGCCCGGAGCATAAAATACAATATAAATACAACAGCTTTTCCATTGTATAAAACGAATAATTGCAACCAGTGTGAAAGTTATGGTCATTTCTACGTTCCGCGCGACATAGGCTTGACTCTTGGACGTTGCCCCACCAGATAGAATAGTTTGGGCCTTAGAAGTCAACGCTCGAATCATAAAATACAAAATAAATAGAACTGTTTTTCCATTGTATAAAACGAATAACTGCACCAGTATGAAAGTTATGGTCATTTCTACGTTCCCGGCAACATAGGCTTCACTCTAGGGCGTTGCTCCACCAGACCGAATAGTTAGGGCCTAAGAAGTCAACTCCAGAGGCATAAAACACAATAAAAATAAAACAGTTTTTCCATCGTATAAGACGAATATTTGCAACCGGTGTGAAAGTTATGGTCATTTCTATGTTCCGGGCAAACCTAGGCTTCACTCTAGGGCGTTGCTCCACCAGATCGAATAGTTAGGGCCTAAGAAGTCAACGCCAGAGGCATAAAATACAATAAAAATACAACAGTTTTTCCATCGTGTCACAGGAATAATTGCAACCAGTGTGAAGGATGTGGTCATTTCTATGTTCCGGGCAAACCTAGGGTTCACTCTAGGGTGTTGCTCCACCAGATCGAATAGTTAGGACCTAAGAAGTCAACGCCAGAGGCATAAAATACAATAAAAATACAACAGTTTTGCCCTCGTATAAAAAGAATAATTGCAACCAGTGCGAAAGTAATGGTCATTTCTACGTTCCGGGCAACCTAGGCTTCACTCTAGGGCGTTTCTCCACCAGATCGAATCGTTAGGGCCTTAGAAGTCAACGCCCGAAGCATAAAATACAAAATAAATAGAACAGTTTTTCCATTGTATAAAACGAATAATTGCAACCAGTGTGAAAGTTATGGTCATTTCTACGATCCGAGCTGCCTAGGCTTCACTCTAGGGCGTTGCTCCACCACATTGAATAGCTACGGCTTTAGAAGTCAACGCCAGAAGCATAATATACAATATAAATACAACAGCTTTTCATCGTATAAGACGAATGTTTGCAAATATTGTGAAAGTAACGGTCATTTCTATGTTCCGGGCAACCTAGGCCTCACTCTAGGGCGTTGCTCCACCGGATCGAATAGATAGGGCCTAAGAAGTCAACGCCAGAAGCATAAGATACAAAAATACAACAGTCTTTCCATCGTGTGACAGGAATAATTGCAACCAGTTTGAAGGTAATAGTCATTTCTACGTTACGGGCAACCTTGGCTTCACTCTAGGGCGTTGGTCCACCAGATCGAATAGTTAGGGCCTAAGAAGTCGACGCCAGAAGCATAAAATACAATAAAAATACAACAGTTTTTCCATCGTATAGCATGAATAATTGCAACCAGAGTGAAAGTAATGGTCATTTCAACGTTCCGGGCAACCTAGGTTTCGCTCTAGGGCGATGCACCTCCACATCGAATACTTAGGGCCTTAGAAGTCAACGCCCGAAGCATAAAATACAAAATAAATAGAACAGTTTTTCCATTGTATAAATCGAATAATTGCGAACAGTGCGAAAGTTATGGTCATTTCTACGATCCGAGCGGCCTAGGCTTCACTCTAGGGCGTTGCTCCTCCAGATCGAATAGATACGGCCTTAGAAGTCAACGCCAGAAGCATAAAATACAATATAAATACAACAGCTTTTCCATTGTATAAAACGAATAGTTGCAACCAGTGTGAAAGTTATGGTCATTTCTAAGTTCCGGGCGACATAGGCTTGACTCTTGGCCGTTGCCCCACCAGATAGAATAGTTTGGGCCTTAGAAGTCAACGCTCGAATCATAAAATACAAAATAAATGGAACTGTTTTTCCATTGTATAAAACGAATAACTGCACCAGTATGAAAGTTATGGTCATTTCTACGTTCCCGGCAACATAGGCTTCGCTCTAGGGCGTTGCTCCACCAGATCGAATGGCTACGGACTTAGAAGTCAACTCCAGGAGCATAAAATACAAAATAAATAGAACAGTTTTTCCATTGTATAAAACGAATAATAGGAACCAGTGTGAAAGTGATGGTCATTTCTACGTTCCGGGCAACCTAGGCTTCACTGTAGGGCGTTGTTCCACCAGATCGAAAAGTTAGGGCCTAAGAAGTCAACGCCAGAAGCATAAAATACAATATAAATTTAACAGTTTTTCCATCGTATAAGACGAATATTTGCAACCGGTGTGAAAGTTATGGTCATTTCTATGTTCCGGGCAAACCTAGGCTTCACTCTAGGGCGTTGCTCCACCACATCGAATAGTTAGGGCCTTAGGAGTCAATGCCCGAAGCATAAAATACAATATAGATACAGCAGCTTTTGCATCGTGTAACAGTAGTAATTGCAACCAGTGTGAAGGTAATGGTCATTTCTACGTTCCGGGCAACCTAGGCTTCACTCTTGGGCGTTACTCCACCTGATCGAATAGATACGGCCTTAGAAGTCAACGCCAGAAGCATAAAATACAATATAAATACAACAGCTTTTCCATTGTATAAAACGAATAGTTGCAACCAGTGTGAAAGTTATGGTCATTTCTAAGTTCCGGGCGACATAGGCTTGACTCTTGGCCGTTGCCCCACCAGATAGAATAGTTTGGGCCTTAGAAGTCAACGCTCGAATCATAAAATACAAAATAAATGGAACTGTTTTTCCATTGTATAAAACGAATAACTGCACCAGTATGAAAGTTATGGTCATTTCTACGTTCCCGGCAACATAGGCTTCGCTCTAGGGCGTTGCTCCACCAGATCGAATGGCTACGGACTTAGAAGTCAACTCCAGGAGCATAAAATACAAAATAAATACAACAGTTTTTCCATTGTATAAAACGAATAATAGCAACCAGTGTGAAAGTGATGGTCATTTCTACGTTCCGGGCAACCTAGGCTTCACTGTAGGGCGTTGTTCCACCAGATCGAAAAGTTAGGGCCTAAGAAGTCAACGCCAGAAGCATAAAATACAAAATAAATAGAACTGTTTTTCCATTGTATAAAACGAATAACTGCACCAGTATGAAAGTTATGGTCATTTCTACGTTGCCGGCAACATAGGCTTCACTCTAGGGCGTTGCTCCACCAGACCGAATAGTTAGGGCCTAAGAAGTCAACGCCAGAGGCATAAAATACAATAAAAATACAACAGTTTTTCCATCGTGTAACAGGAATAATGCAACCTGTGTGAAGGATATGGTCATTTCTACGTTCCGGGCAACCTAGGCTTCACTCTAGGGCGTTGCTCCACCAGGTCGAATAGTTAGTGCTTTAGAAAACAACTCCAGGCGCATAAAATACAATAAAAATACAACAGTTTTTCCATCGTATAACAGGAGTAATTGCAACCAGAGTGAAGGTGATGGTCATTTCTAGGACCCGGGCGACGTAGGCTTCACTCTGGGGCGTTGGTCCACAAGAGCGAATAGTTAGGGCATAAGAAGTCAACGCCAGAAGCATAACATACAAAATAAATACAACAGTTTTTCCATCGTATAAAACAAATAATTGCAACGAGTGTGAAAGGTATGGTCATATCTACGTTCCGGGCAACCTAGGCTTCACTCTAGGGCGTTGTTACACCAGATCGAAAAGTTAGGGCCTAAGAAGTCAACTTCAGAGGCATAAAACACAATATAAATACAACAGTCTTTCCATCGTAAAAAACAAATAATAGTAACCGGTGTGAAAGTTCTGGTCATTTCTACGTTCCGGGCAACCTCGGTTTCACTCTAGGGCGTTGCTCCACCAGATCGCATAGCTAGGGACTTAGAATTCAACGCCATAAGAATAAAATACAATATGAGTATAACAGTTTCTCCATCGTATAAAATGAATAATTGGAAACATTGTGAAAGTAATGGTCATTTCTACGTTCCAGGCAACCTAGGCGTCACTCTAGGGCGTTACTCTACCACATCTAATAGCTACGGCCTTAGAAGTCAACGCCAGAAGCATATAATACAATATAAATACAACACCTTTTCCAGCGTATAAAATGAATAATAGCAAACAGTGTGAAAGTAATGGTCATTTCTACGTTCCGGACAACCTAGGCTTCACTCTAGGGCGTTGCTCCACCACATCGAATAGCTACGGGCTTAGAAGTCAACGCTAGAAGCATAAAATACAATAAAAATGCAACAGTTTTTCCATCGTATAGCATGAATAATTGCAACCGGTGTGAATGTTATCTTCATTTCTACGTTCCGGGCAACCTAGGCTTGACTGTAAGGTGTTGCTCCACCAGATCGAATAGGTAGGGCCATAGAAGTCAACGCCCGAAGCATAAAATACAAAATAAATAGAACAGTTTTTCCATTGTAAAAAACGAATAATTGTTACCAGTGTGAATGTTATGTTCATTTCTACGTTCCGGGCAACCCAGGCTTCACTCTAGGGCGTTGCTCCACCAGATCGAGAAGTTAGGGCCTAAGAAGTCAACGCCAGAAGCATAAAATACAAAATAAATATAACAGTTTTTCCATCGTATAAAACGAATAATAGCAACCAGTGTGAAAGTTCTGGTCATTTTATACGTTCCGGGCAACCTAGGCTTCACTCCAGGGCGTTGCTCCACCAGATCGAATAGTTAGGGCCTTAGAAGTCAACGACCGATGCAAAAAATACAAAATAAATAGAACAGTTTTTCCATTGTATAAAACGAATAATTGCTACCAGTGTGAAAGTTATGCTCATTTCTACGTTCCTGACAACCTAGGCTTCACTGTAGGGTGTTGCTCCACCAAATCCAATAGGTAGGGCCATAGAAGTCATGCCCGAAGCATAAAATACAATAAATATACAAGAGTTTTTCCACCGTATAACAGGAATAATTGCCACCAGTGTGAAAGTGATGGTCATTTCTACGTTCTGGGCAACCTAGGTTTTACTCCAGGGCGTTGCTCCACCAGATCGAATAGATAGGGCCTTAGAAGTCAACGCCAGAAGCATGAAATACAATAAAGATGCAACAGTTTTTCCATCGTATAACAGGAATAATTGCAACCAGTGTGAAGGGAATGGTATGTCCTACGTTCCGAGCAAGCTTAGCTTCACCCTAGGGTGTTGCTAAACCAGATCGAATAGTTAGGGCCTTAGAAGTCAACGGCAGAAGCATAAAATACAGTATAAATACAAAAGTTTTTCGATCGTATAAAACGAATAATTGCAACCAGTATGAAAGTTATGGTCATTTCTACGTTCCGGGCAACCTAGGCCTCACTCTAGGGCGTTGCACCACCAGAACGAATAGTTAGGGCATTAGAAGTCATCGCCCGAAGCATAAACTACAAAATAAATAGAACAGTTTTTTCCATTGTATTAAACGAATAATTGCTACCAGTTTGAAAGTTATGGTCATTTCAACGTTCCGGGCAACCTTGGCTTCACCCTGGGGCGTTGTTCCACCAGATCGAATAGTTAGGGCCTTAGAAGTCAACGCCCGAAGCATAAAATACAAAATAAATAGAACGGTTTTTCCATTGTATAAAACGAATAATTGCTACGAGTGTAAAAGCTATGGTCATTTCTACGTTCCGGGCAACCTAGGCTTCACCCTAGGGCGTTGTTCCACCAGATCGAATAGTTAAGGCCTAAGAAGTCAACGCCAGAAGCATAAAATACAAAATAAATAGAACGGTTTTTCCATTGTATAAAACGAGTAATTGCTACCAGTGTAAAAGCTATGGTCATTTCTACGTTCCGGGCAACCTAGGCTTCACCCTAGGGTGTTGTTCCACCAGATCGAATAGTTAGGGCCTAAGAAGTGAACGCCAGAAGCATAAAATACAATATAAATACAACAGTTTTTCCATCGTATAAACCGAATAATTGCAACCAGTATGACACTTATGGTCATTTCTACGTTCCGCGCAATCTGGGCTTTACCCTAGGGCGTTGTTCCACCAGATGGAATAGTTAGGGCCTAAGAAGTCAACGCCTGAAGTATAAAATACAATAAAAATACAACAGTCTTTCCATTCTATAACAGGAATAATTGCAACCGGTGTGAAAGTGATGGTCATTTCTACGTTCGAGGCAACCTAGGCTTCACTCTAGGGCGTTGTTCCACAAGATCGAATAGTTAGGGCCTAAGAAGTCAACGCCAGGAGCATAAAATACGATAAAGATGCAACAGTTTTCCCATCGTATGAAACGAATAATTGCAACCAGTGTGAAAGTGATGGTCATTTCTACGTTCCGGGTAACCTAGCTTTCACTCTAGGGCGTTGATCCACCAGATAGAATAGCTAGGGACTTATAATTCAACGCCAGAAGAATAAAATACAATACAAGTACAACAGTTTTTCCATCGTATAAAATGTATATTTGCAAAAATTGTGAAAGTAATGGTCATTTCTACGTTCCGGGAAACCTATGCGACACTCAAGGGCGTTGCTCCACCACATCTAATAGCTACGGCCTTAAAAGTCAACGCCAGAAGCATAAAATACGATATAAATACAACAGCTTTTCCATCGTATAAAACGAATAATGGTAACCAGTGTGAAAGTTATAGTCGTTTCTACGTTCCAGTCAACCTAGGTTTCACTCTAGGGCGTTGATCCACCAGATAGAATAGCTAGGGACTTATAATTCAACGCCAGAAGAATAAAATACAATACAAGTACAACAGTTTTTCCATCGTATAAAATGTATATTTGCAAAAATTGTGAAAGTAATGGTCATTTCTACGTTCCGGGTAACCTAGGCGTCACTCTAGGGCGTTGCTCCACCATATCTAGTAGCTACGGCCTTAGAAGTCAACGCCAGAAGCACAAAATACAATAAAAATGCAGCAGTTTTTCCATCGTATAGCATGACTAATTGCAAACAGTGTGAAGGTAATGGTCGTTTCTACGTTCCGAGCAACCTAGGCTTCACTCTAGGGCGTTGCTCCACCAGATCGAATAGTTAGGGCCTTAGAAGTCAACGCCAGAAGCATAAAATACAATAAAGATGCAACAGTTTTTCCATCATACAACAGGAATAACTGCAACCAGTGTGAAAGTACTGGTCATTTCTATGTTCCGGCAACCTAGGCTTCACCCTAGGGCGTTGTTCCACCAGATGGAATAGTTAGGGCCTAAGAAGTCAACGCCAGAAGCATAAAATACGATATAAATACAACAGCTTTTCCATCGTATAAAACGAATAATTGCAAACAGTGTGAAAGTTATGGTCATTTTTACTTCCAGGGCAACCTAGGCTTCACTCTAGGGCGTTGCTCCACCAGATCGAATAGTTAGGGCGTTAGAAGTCAACGCCCGAAGCATAAAATGCAAAATAAATAGAACAGTAGTTCCATTGTATGAAACGAATACCTGCAACCAGTGTGAAAGTACTGGTCATTTCTACGTTCCGGAAACCTAGGCTTCACCCTAGGGCGTTGTTCCACCAGATGGAATAGTTAGGGCCTAAGAAGTCAACGCCGGAAGCATAAAATACGATATAAATACAACAGCTTTTCCATCGTATAAAACGAATAGTTGCAACCAGTGTGAAGGTTATGGTCATTTCTACGTTCCGAGCAACCTAGGCTTCACTCTAAGGTGTTGCTCCACCAGATGGAATTGCTAGGGACTTAGAATTCAATGCCAGAAGCATAAAATGCAATATAAATATAACAGCTTTTCCATCGTATAAAACGAATAATAGCAACAAGTGTGAAAGTTATGGTCATTTCTACTTCCCGGGCAACCTAGGCTTCACTCTAGGGCGTTGTTCCACCAGATGGAATAGTTAGGACCTAAGAAGTCAACGCCAGAATCATAAAATACGATATAAATACAACAGCTTTTCCATCGTATAAAACAAATAATTGCAACCAGTGTGAAAGTATGGTCATTTCTACGTTCCGGGCAACCTAGGCTTCACTGTATGGCGTTCTTCCACCACATCGGATAGCTACGGCCTCAGAAGTCAACGCCTGAAGTATAAAATACAATAAACATACAACAGTCTTTCCATTCTATAACAGGAATAATTGCAACCCGTGTGAAGGGATGGTCATTTCTACGTTAGAGGCAACCTAGGCTTCACTCTAGGGCGTTGCTCCACCAGATCAAACAGTTGGGGCCTTAGAAGTCAACGCCCGAAGCAATAAATACAAAATAAATAGAACAGTTTTTCCATTGTATAAAACGAATAATTTCTGCCAGTGTAAAAGTTATGGTCATTTCTACGTTCTGGGCAAACTAGGCTTCACCCTAGGCCGTTCTTCCTCCAGATCGAATAGTTAGGGCCTAAGAAGTGAACGCCAGAAGCATAAAATACAATATAAATACAACAGATTTTCCATCATATAAAACGAATGATAGCAACCAGTGTGAAAGTTATGGTCATTTCTACATTTCGAGCAATCTAGGCTTCACTCTAGGGCGTTGCTCCACCTGATCGAATAGTTAGGGCCTTAGAAGTCAACGCCCGAAGCATTAAATACAAAATAAATACAACAGTTTTTCCATTGTATCAAACGAATAATAGCTACCAGTGTGAAAGTTATGGTCATTTCTACGTTCCGGGCAACCTAGGCTTCACTGTATGGCGTTCTTCCACCACAGCGAATAGCTACGGCCTCAGAAGTCCACGCCTGAAGCATAAAATACAATAAAAATACAACAGTCTTTTCATCGTATAACAGGAATAATTGCAACAAGCGTGAAAGTAATGATCATTTCGGCGTTTCGGGCATCCTAGACTTAACTCTGAGGCATTGCTCCACCAATTCGAATAATTAGGGCCTTAGAAGTCAACGCCACAAGCATAAAATACAATATAAATACAACAGTTTTTCCATAGTATAAATCGAATAATTGCAACCAGTATGAAACTTATGGTCATTTCTACTTTCCGAGCAACCTAGGCTTCACCCTAGGGCTTTGCTCCAACAGATTGAATAGTTAGGGCCTTAGAAGTCAACGCCCGAAGCATAAAATACAAAATAAATAGAACGGTTTTTCCATTGTATAAAACGAATAATTGCTACGAGTGTAAAAGCTATGGTCATTTCTACGTTCCGGGCAACCTAGGCTTCACCCTAGGGCGTTGTTCCACCAGATCGAATAGCTAGGGCCTAAGAAGTGAACGCCAGAAGCATAAAATGCAATAAAAATACAACAGTTTTTCCATCGTATAGCAGGAATAATTTGCAACCAGTGTGATAGTAGTGGTCATTTCTACGTTGCGGGCAACCCAGGTTTCACTCCAGGGCGTTGCTCCACCAGATCGGATAGTTACGGCCTAAGAAGTCAACGCCAGAAGCATAAAATACGATAAAGATGCAACAGTTTTTCCATCGTATAAAACGAATGATTGCAAGCAGTGTGAAAGTAATGGTCATTTCTACGTTCCGGGCAACCTAGGCTTCACTCTACGGCGTTGTTCCACCAGATCGAATAGTTAAGGCCTAAGATGTCAACGCCAGAAGCATAAAATACAAAATAAATAGAACGGTTTTTCCATTGTATAAAACGAATAATTGCTACCAGTGTAAATGCTATGGTCATTTCTACGTTCCGGGCAACCTAGGCTTCACCCTAGGGTGTTGTTCCACCAGATCGAATAGTTAGGGCCTAAGAAGTGAACGCCAGAAGCATAAAATACAATATAAATACAACAGTTTTTCCATCGTATAAACCGAATAATTGCAACCAGTATGACACTTATGGTCATTTCTACGTTCCGTGCAACCTAGGCTTCACTGTATGGCGTTCTTCCACCACATCGAATAGCTACGGCCTCAGAAGTCAACGCCTGAAGTATAAAATACAATAAAAATACAACAGTCTTTCCATTGTATGACAGGAATAATTGCAACCGGTGTGAAAGTGATGGTCATTTCTACGTTCGAGGCAACCTGGGCTTCACTCTAGGGCGTTGTTCCACAAGATCGAATAGTTAGGGCCTAAGAAGTCAACGCCAGGAGCATAAAATACGATAAAGATGCAACAGTTTTCCCATCGTATGAAATGAATAATTGCAACCAGTGTGAAAGTTATGGTCATTTCTACGTTCCGCGCAACCTGGGCTTTACTCTAGGGCGTTGTTCCACCAGATGGAATAGTTAGGGCCTAAAAAGTCAACGCCAGAAGCATAAAATACGATATAAATACAACGGCTTTTCCATCGTATAAAACAAATAATTGCAACCAGTGTGAAAGTTATGGTCATTACTACGTTCCGGGCAACCTATGCTTCACTGTATGGCGTTCTTCCACCACATCGGATAGCTACGGCCTCAGAAGTCAACGCCTGAAGTATAAAATACAATAAAAATACAACAGTCTTTCCATTCTATAACAGGAATAATTGCAACCGGTGTGAAAGTGATGGTCATTTCTACGTTCGAGGCAACCTGGGCTGCACTCTAGGGCGTTGTTCCACCAGATCGAATAGTTAGGGCCTAAGAAGTCAACGCCAGAAGCATAAAATACAATATAAATATAACAGTTTTTCCGTCGTATAAAACGAATAATAGCAACCAGTGTGAAAGATATGGTCTATTCTACGTTCCGGGCAACCTAGGCTTCACTCTAGGGCGTTGCTCCACCAGATCGAATAGTTAGGTCCTTAGAAGTCAATGCCAGAAGCATAAAATACGATATAAATACAACAGCTTTTCCATCGTATAAAAGGAATAATTGCAAACAGTGTGAAAGTAATGGTCATTTCTACGTTCGGCCAACCTAGGCTTCACTGTATGGCGTTCTTCCACCACATCGAATAGCTACGGCCTCAGAAGTCTACGCCTGAAGCATAAAATACAATAAAAATACAACAGTCTTTTCATCGCATAACAGGAATAATTGCAACAAGCGTGAAAGTAATGATCATTTCGGCGTTTCGGACATCCTAGACTTAACTCTGAGGCATTGCTCCACCAGATCGAATAAGTAGGGCCTGAGAGGTCAACGCCAGAAGCATAAAATACAATATAAATACAACAGTTTTTCCATCGTATAAAACAAGTAATTGCAACCAGTATGAAACTTATGGTCATTTCTACTTTCCGGCAACCTAGGCTTCACCCTAGGGCGTTGTTCCACCAGATCGAATATTTAGGGCCTTAGAAGTCAACGCCAGAGGCATAAAATACAATAAAGATGCAACAGTTTTTCCATCGTATAAAAAGAGTAATTGAAACCAGTGGAAAGGTAATGGTCATTTCTACGTACCGGGCAACCTAGGCTTCACCCTAGGGCGCTGCTCCACCAGATCGAATAGTTAGTGCCCTAGAAGTCAGCGCCAGAAGCATAAAATACAATATAAATACAACAGTTTTTCCATCGTATAAAACGAATAATTGCAACAAGTATGAGAGTTATGGTCATTTCTACTTTCCGGCAACCTAGGCTTCACCCTAGGGCGTTGTTCCAACAGATTGAATAGTTAGGGCCTTAGAAGTCAGCGCCCGAAGCATGAAATACAAAATAAATAGAACAGTTGTTCCATCGTATAAAACGAATAATTGCTATCAGTGTGAAACTTATGGTAATTTCTACGTTCCGGGCAACCTCGGTTTCACTCTAGGGCGTTGCTCCACCAGATCGCATAGCTAGGGACTTAGAATTCAACGCCATAAGAATAAAATACAATATGAGTACAACAGTTTTTCCATCGTATAAAATGAATAATTGGTAACATTGTGAAAGTAATGGTCATTTCTACGTTCCAGGCAACCTAGGCGTCACTCTAGGGCGTTACTCCACCACATCTATTAGCTACGGCCTTAGAAGTCAACGCCAGAAGCATATAATACAATATAAATACAACACCTTTTCCAGCGTATAAAATGAATAATAGCAAACAGTGTGAAAGTAATGGTCATTTCTACGTTCCGGACAACCTAGGCTTCACTCTAGGGCGTTGCTCCACCACATCGAATAGCTACGGCCTTAGAAGTCAACGCTAGAAGCATAAAATACAATAAACATGCAACAGTTTTTCCATCGTATAGCATGAATAATTGCAACCGGTGTGAATGTCATCTTCATTTCTACGTTCCGGGCAACCTAGGCTTGACTGTATGGTGTTGCTCCACCAGATCGAATAGGTAGGTCCATAGAAGTCAACGCCCGAAGCATAAAATACAAAATAAATAGAACAGTTTTTCCATTGTAAAAAACGAATAATTGCTACCAGTGTGAATGTCATGTTCATTTCTACGTTCCGGGCAACCCAGGCTTCACTCTAGGGCGTTGCTCCACCAGATCGAGAAGTTAGGGCCTAAGAAGTCAACGCCAGAAGCATAAAATACAAAATAAATATAACAGTTTTTCCATCGTATAAAACGAATAATAGCAACCAGTGTGGAAGTTCTGGTCATTTTATACGTTCCGGGCAACCTAGGCTTCACTCCAGGGCGTTGCTCCACCAGATCGAATAGTTAGGGCCTTAGAAGTCAACGCCCGATGCAAAAAATACAAAATAAATAGAACAGTTTTTCCATTGTATAAAACGAATAATTGCTACCAGTGTGAAAGTTATGTTCATTTCTACGTTCCTGACAACCTAGGCTTCACTGTAGGGTGTTGCTCCACCAAATCCAATAGGTAGGGCCATAGAAGTCATGCCCGAAGCATAAAATACAATAAATATACAAGAGTTTTTCCACCGTATAACAGGAATAATTGCCACCAGTGTGAAAGTGATGGTCATTTCTACGTTCTGGGCAACCTAGGTTTTACTCTAGGGCGTTGCTCCACCAGATCGAATAGCTAGGGACTTGGAATTCTCCGCCAGAAGAATAAAATAATATATAAGTACAACAGTTTTTCCATTGTATAAAATGAATAATTGCAAAAATTTTGAAATTAATGGTCATTTCAGCGTTCCGGGCATCCTAGGCGTCACTGTAGGGCGTTGCTCCACCACAGCTAATAGCTACGGCCTTAGAAGTCAACCCCAGAAGCATAAAATACAAAATAAATAGAACAGTTTTTCCATTGTATAAAACGAATAATAGCAACCAGTGTGAAAGTGATGGTCATTTCTACGTTCTGGGCAACCTAGGCTTCACTGTAGGGCGTTGTTCCACCAGATCGAAAAGTTAGGGCCTAAGAAGTCAACGCCAGAAGCATAAAATACAATATAAATTTAACAGTTTTTCCATCGTATAAATCGAATAATAGCAACCAGTGTGAAAGTTCTGGTCATTTCTACGTTCCGGGCAACCTAGGCTTCACTATAGGGCGTTGCTCCACCGGATCGAACAGTTAGGGCCTTAGAAGTCAACGCCCGAAGCATAAAATACAAAATAAATAGAACAGTTTTTCCATCGTATAAAACGAATAATTGCAACAAGTATGAAAGTTATGGTCATTTCTACTTTCCGGCAACCTAGGCTTCACCCTAGGGCGTTGTTCCAACAGATTGAATAGTTAGGGCCTTAGAAGTCAGCGCCCGAAGCATGAAATACAAAATAAATAGAACAGTTGTTCCATCGTATAAAACGAATAATTGCTATCAGTGTGAAACTTATGGTAATTTCTACGTTCCGGGCAACCTCGGTTTCACTCTAGGGCGTTCCTCCACCAGATCGCATAGCTAGGGACTTAGAATTCAACGCCATAAGAATAAAATACAATATGAGTACAACAGTTTTTCCATCGTATAAAATGAATAATTGGAAACATTGTGAAAGTAATGGTCATTTCTACGTTCCAGCCAACCTAGGCGTCACTCTAGGGCGTTACTCCACCACATCTAATAGCTACGGCCTTAGAAGTCAACGCCAGAAGCATATAATACAATATAAATACAACACCTTTTCCAGCGTATAAAATGAATAATAGCAAACAGTGTGAAAGTAATGGTCATTTCTACGTCCCGGACAACCTAGGCTTCACTCTAGGGCGTTGCTCCACCACATCGAATAGCTACGGCCTTAGAAGTCAACGCTAGAAGCATAAAATACAATAAAAATGCAACAGTTTTTCCATCGTATAGCATGAATAATTGCAACCGGTGTGAATGTTATCTTCATTTCTACGTTCCGGGCAACCTAGGCTTGACTGTATGGTGTTGCTCCACCAGATCGAATAGGTAGGGCCATAGAAGTCAACGACCGAAGCATAAAATACAAAATAAATAGAACAGTTTTTCCATTGTAAAAAACGAATAATTGCTACCAGTGTGAATGTTATGTTCATTTCTACGTTCCGGGCAACCCAGGCTTCACTCCAGGGCGTTGCTCCTCCAGATCGAGAAGTTAGGGCCTAAGAAGTCAACGCCAGAAGCATAAAATACAAAATAAATATAACAGTTTTTCCATCGTATAAAACGAATAATAGCAACCAGTGTGAAAGTTCTGGTCATTTTATACGTTCCGGGCAACCTAGGCTTCACTCCAGGGCGTTGCTCCACCAGATCGAATAGCTAGGGACTTGGAATTCTCCGCCAGAAGAATAAAATAAAATATAAGTACAACAGTTTTTCCATTGTATAAAATGAATAATTGCAAACATTTTGAAATTAATGGTCATTTCAACGTTCCGGGCATCCTAGGCGTCACTGTAGGGCGTTGCTCCACCACAGCTAATAGCTACGGCCTTAGAAGTCAACCCCAGAAGCATAAAATACAAGATAAATAGAACAGTTTTTCCATTGTATAAAACGAATAATATCAACCATTGTGAAAGTGATGGTCATTTCTACGTTCCGGGCAACCTAGGCTTCACTGTAGGGCGTTGCTCCACCAAATCGAATAGGTAGGGCCATAGAAGTCAACGCCCGAAGCATAAAATACAACAAATATACAAGAGTATTTCCATCGTATAACAGGAATAATTGCAACCAGTGTGAAAGTGGTGGTCATTTCAACGTTCTGGGCAACCTAGGCTTCACTCTAGGGCGTCGGTCCACCAGATCGAATAGTTAGGGCCTAAGAAGTCAACGCCGGAAGCATAAAATACAGTATAAATATAACAGTTTTTCCATCGTATAAAACGAATAATTGCAGCAAGGATGAAAGTTGTGGTTGTTTCTACGTTCCGGGCAACCTAGGCTTCACTCTAGGGCGTTGCTCCACCAGATCGAATAGTTAGGGCCTTAGAAGTCAACGCCCGATGCAAAAAATACAAAATAAATAGAACAGTCTTTCCATCGTATAAAACGAATAATTGCAACAAGTATGAAAGTTATGGTCATTTCTACTTTCCGGCAACCTAATGCTTCACCCTAGGGCGTTGTTCCAACAGATTGAATAGTTAGGGCCTTAGAAGTCAGCGACCGAAGCATGAAATACAAAATAAATAGAACAGTTGTTCCATCGTATAAAACGAATAATTGCTATCAGTGTGAAACTTATGGTAATTTCTACGTTCCGGGCAACCTCGGTTTCACTCTAGGGCGTTGCTCCACCAGATCGCATAGCTAGGGACTTAGAATTCAACGCCATAAGAATAAAATACAATATGAGTACAACAGTTTTTCCATCGTATAAAATGAATAATTGGAAACATTGTGAAAGTAATGGTCATTTCTACGTTCCAGGCAACCTAGGCGTCACTCTAGGGCGTTACTCCACCACATCTAATAGCTACGGCCTTAGAAGTCAACGCCAGAAGCATATAATACAATATAAATCCAACACCTTTTCCAGCGTATAAAATGAATAATAGCAAACAGTGTGAAAGTGATGGTCGTTTCTACGTTCCGAGCAACCTAGGCTTCACTCTAGGGCGTTGCTCCACCAGATCGAATAGTTAGGGCCTTAGAACTCAACGCCAGAAGCATAAAATACAATAAAGATGCAACAGTTTTTCCATCATACAACAGGAATAACTGCAAACAGTGTGAAAGTACTGGTCATTTCTACTTCACGGGCAACCTAGGCTTCACTCTAGGGCGTTGCTCCACCAGATCGAATAGTTAGGGCCTTAGAAGTCAGCGCCCGACGCATAAAATGCAGAATAAATAGAACAGTTTTTCATTGTATAAAACGAATAACTGCAACCAGTATGAAAGTTATGGTCATTTCTACGTTCCGGGCAACCTAGGCCTCACTCTAGGGCGTTGCACCACCAGAACGAATAGTTAGGGCATTAGAAGTCATCGCCCGAAGCATAAACTACAAAATAAATAGAACAGTTTTTTCCATTGTATTAAACGAATAATTGCTACCAGTTTGAAAGTTATGGTCATTTCAACGTTCCGGGCAACCTTGGCTTCACCCTGGGGCGTTGTTCCACCAGATCGAATAGTTACGGCCTTAGAAGTCAACGCCCGAAGCATAAAGTGCAAAATAAATAGAACAGTTTTTCCACTGTATAAAACGAATAATTGCAACCAGTATGAAAGTTATGGTTATTTCAACGTTCCGGGCAACCTAGGTTTCACTCTAGGGCGTTGCTCCACCAGATCGAATAGTGAGGGCCTAAGAAGTCAACGCCAGAAGCATAAAATGCAATATAAATACAACAGCTTTTCCATCGTAGAAAACGAATAATTGCAACCGGTGTGAAAGTTATGGTCATTTCAACTTTCCGGGCAACCTAGGCTTCACCCTAGGGCGTTGTTCCACCAGATCGAATAGCTACGACCTTAAAAGTCGAAGCCAGAAGCAGAAAATACAATAAAAATGCAACAGTTATTCCATCGTATAGCATGACTAATTGCATCCAGTGCGAAAGTAATGGTCATTTCGACGTTTCGAGCATCCTAGACTTAACTCTGAAGCGTTGCTCCAGCAGATCGAATAGTTAGGGCCTTAGAAGTCAACGCCCGAAGCATAAAATGCAAAATAAATAGAACAGTTTTTCCACTGTATAAAACGAATAACTGCAACCAGGGTGAAAGTACTGGCCATTTCTACTTCCCGGGCAACCTAGGCTTCACTCTAGGGCGTTGCTCCACCAGATCGAATAGTTAGGGCCTTAGAAGTCAACGCCCGAAGCATAAAATGCAAAATAAATAGAACAGTTGTTCCATTGCATAAAACGAATAACTGCAACCAGTGTGAAAGTACTGGTCATTTCTACGTTCCGGGCAGCCTAGGCTTCACCCTAGGGCGTTGTTGCACCAGATGGAATAGTTAGGGCCTAAGAAGTCAACGCCAGAAGCATAAAATACGATATAAATACAACAGCTTTACCATCGTATAAAACGAATAATGGTAACCAGTGTGAAAGTTATGGTCATTTCTACGTTCTGGTCAACCTAGGCTTCACTCTAGGACGTTGCTCCACCAGATCGAATCGTTAGGGCCTATGAAGTCAACACCAGAAGCATAAAATACAATAAAGGTGCAACAGTTTTTCCTTTGTGTAACAGGAATAATTGCAACCAGTGTGATTGTTATGGTCATTTCTACTTCCCGGGCAACCTAGGCTTCACTCTAGGGCGTTGCTCCACCAGATCGAATAGTTAGGGCCTTAGAAGTCAGCGCCCGAAGCATAAAATGCAAAATAAATAGAACAGTTTATCCATTGTATAAAACGAATAACTGCAACCAGTGTGAAAGTACTGGTCATTTCTACGTTCCGGGCAACCTAGGCTTCACTCTAGTGCGTTGGTCCACCAGATCGAATAGCTAGGGACTTATAATTCAACGCCAGAAGAATAAAATACAATACAAGTACAACAGTTTTTCCATCGTATAAAATGTATATTTGCAAAAATTGTGAAAGTAATGGTCATTTCTACGTTCCAGGCAACCTAGGCTTCACTCTAGGGCGTTGCTCCACCAGATCAAACAGTTAGGGCCTTAGAAGTCAACGCCCGAAGCATTAAATACAAAATAAATAGAACAGTTTTTCCGTTGTATAAAACGAATAATTGCTACCAGTGTAAAAGTTATGGTCATTTCTACGTTCCGGGCAACCTAAGCTTGACCCTAGGCCGTTGTTCCACCAGATCGAATAGTTAGGGCCTAAGAAGTCAACGCCAGAAGCATAAAATACAATATAAATACAACAGCTTTGCCATCGTATAAAATGAATAATTGCAAACAGTGTGAAAGATATGGACATTTCTACGTTCCGGGCTACCTAGGCTTCACTCTATGGCGTTCTTCCACCACATCGAATAGCAACGGCCTCAGAAGTCAACGCCAGAAGCATAAAATACAATATAAATATAACGGCTTTTCCATCGTATAAAACGAGTAATAGCAACCAGTGTGAAGGTTATGGTCATTTCTACGGTCCGGGCAACCTAGGCTTCACTCTAGGGCGTTGCTCCACCAGATCAAACAGTTAGGGCCTTAGAAGTCAACGCCCGAAGCATAAAATACGATATAAATACAACAGCTTTTCCATCGTATGAAACAAATAATTGCAACCAGTGTGAAAGTTATGGTCATTTCTACGTTCCGGGCAACCTAGGCTTCACTCTATGGCGTACTTCCACCACATCGGATAGCTACGGCCGCAGAAGTCAACGCCTGAAGTATAAAATACAATAAAAATACAACAGTCTTTCCATCCTATAACAGGAATAATTGCAACCCGCGTGAAAGGGATGGTCATTTCTACGTTCCAGGCAACCTAGGCTTCACTCTAGGGCGTTGGTCCTCCAGATCAAACAGTTAGGGCCTTCGAAGCCAACGCCCGAAGCATTAAATACAAAATAAATAGAACAGTTTTTCCATTGTATAAAACGAATAATTGCTACCAGTGTAAAAGTTATGGTCATTTCTACGTTCCGGGCAACCTAGGCTTCACTCTAGGGCGGTGCTCCACCAGATGGAATAGTTAGGGCCTAAGAAGTGAACGCCAGAAGCATAAAATGCAATAAAAATACAACAGTCTTTCCATCCTATAACAGGAATAATTGCAACCCGTGTGAAAGATATGGAAATTTCTACGTTCCGGGCAACCTAGGCTTCACTCTATGGCGTTCTTCCACCACATCGAATAGCTACGGCCTCAGAAGTCAACGCCTGAAGCATAAAATACAATATAAATATAACAGTTTTTCCATCTTATACAACGAATAATAGCAACCAGTGTGAAAGTTCTGGTCATTTCTACGTTCCGGGCAACCTAGGCTTCACTCTAGGTCGTTGGTCCTCCAGATCAAACAGTTAGGGCCTTCGAAGCCAACGCCCGAAGCATTAAATACAAAATAAATAGAACAGTTTTTCCATTGTATAAAACGAATAATTGCTACCAGTGTAAAAGTTATGGTCATTTCTACGTTCGGGGCAACCTAGGCTTCACTCTAGGGCGGTGCTCCACCAGATGGAATAGTTAGGGCCTAAGAAGTGAACGCCAGAAGCATAAAATGCAATAAAAATACAACAGTCTTTCCATACTATAACAGGAATAATTGCAACCCGTGTGAAAGTGATGGTCATTTGTACGTTCCAGGCAACCTAGGCTTCACTCTAGGGCGTTGCTCCACCAGATCGAATTGTTAGGGCCAAAGAAGTCAACGCCCGAAGCATAAAATACAAATTAAATAGAACAGTTTTACCATTGTATAAAACGAATAATTGCTACCAGTGTAAAAGTTATGGTCATTTTTACGTTCCGGGCAACCTAGGCTTCACCCTAGGGCATTGCTCCATCAGATCGAATAGTTAGGCCCTAAGAAGTGAACGCCAGAAGCATAAAGAACAATATGAATACAACAGTTTTTCCATCGTAGAAAACGAATAATTGCAACCAGTGTGAAAGTTATGGTCATTTCTATATTCCGAGCAACCTAGGCTTCACTCTAGGGCGGTGCTCCACCATATCCAATAGCTACGGCCTTAGAAGTCAACGCCAGAGGCATAAAATACAATATAAATACAACAGCTTTTACATCGTACAAAATGAATAATACCAAACAGTGTGAAAGTAATTGTCATTTCTACGTTCCGGGCAACCTAGGCATCACTCTAGGTCGTTGCTCCACCAGATCAAATAGCTAGCGAGTTAGAATTAAACGCCAGAAGCAGAGAATTCAATAAAAATGCAACAGTTTTTCCATCGCATAACAGGAATAATAGCAACCAGTGTGAATGTAATGGTCATTTCTACTTTCCGGGCAACCTAGGCTTCACCCTAGGGCGTTGCTCCAACAGATTGAATAGTTAGGGCCTTAGAAGTCAATGCCAGAAGCATAAAATGCAATAAAAATACAACAGTTTTTCCATCATATAACACGAATAATTGTAACCATTTTGAAAGTGATGGTCATTTCTACGTACCGGGCAACGTAGGCTTCACTCTAGGGCGTTGCTCCACCAGATCGAATAGTTAGGGCCTTAGAAGTCAACGCCCGAAGCATAAAATACAAAATAAATAGAACAGTTTTTCCATCGTATAAAACGAATAATTGCTACCAGCGTGAAAGTTATGGCCATTTCTACTTTCCGGGCAACCTAGACTTCCCCCTAGGGCGTTGTTCCACCAGATGGAATAGTTAGGGCCTAAGAAGTCAACGCCAGAAGCATAAAATACGATATAAATACAACAGCTTTTCCATCGTATAAAAGGAATAATTGCAAACAGTGTGAAAGTAATGGTTATTCCTACGTTCCAGGCATCCTAGGCTTCACTCTACGGCGTTGTTCAACCAGATCGAATAGTTAGGACCTAAGAAATCAATGCCAGAAGCATAAAATACAATATAGATGCATCAGTTTTTCCATTGTTTTACTGGAATAACTGCAACCAGTGTGAATGTACTGGTCATTTCTACGTTCCGGATAACCTAGGCTTCACTCTAGGGCGTTGCTCCACCAGATCGGACAGTTAGGGCCTAAGAAGTCAACGCCAGAAGCATAAAATACGATATAAATACAACAGCTTTTCCATCGTACAAAAAGAACAATACCAAACAGTGTGAAAGTAATTGTCATTTCTACGTTCCGGGCAACCTAGGCATCACTCTAGGTGGTTGCTCCACCAGATCAAATGGCTCGCGACTTAGAATTAAACGCCAGAAGCATAGAATACAATAAAAATACAACAGTTTTTCCATCGTATAACAGGAATAATTGCAACCAGTGTGAATGTAATGGTCATTTCTACATTCCGGGCAACCTAGGTTTCACTCTAGGGCGTTGCTCCACCAGGTCGAATAGTTAGGGCCTAAGAAGTCAACGCCAGAAGCATAAAATACGATATAAATACAACAGCTTTTACATCGTATAAAACGAATAATTGCAACCTGTGTGAGAGTTCTGGTCATTTCCACGTTCCGGGCAACCTAGGCTTCACTCTAGGGCGTTGCTCCACCAGATCGAATTGTTAGGGCCAAAGAAGTCAACGCCCGAAGCATAAAATACAAATTAAATAGAACAGTTTTACCATTGTATAAAACGAATAATTGCTACCAGTGTAAAAGTTATGGTCATTTTTACGTTCCGGGCAACCTAGGCTTCACCCTAGGGCATTGCTCCATCAGATCGAATAGTTAGGCCCTAAGAAGTGAACGCCAGAAGCATAAAGAACAATATGAATACAACAGTTTTTCCATCGTAGAAAACGAATAATTACAACCAGTGTGAAAGTTATGGTCATTTCTATATTCCGAGCAACCTAGGCTTCACTCTAGGGCGGTGCTCCACCATATCCAATAGCTACGGCCTTAGAAGTCAACGCCAGAGGCATAAAATACAATATGAATACAACAGCTTTTACATCGTACAAAATGAATAATACCAAACAGTGTGAAAGTAATTGTCATTTCTACGTTCCGGGCAACCTAGGCATCACTCTAGGTCGTTGCTCCACCAGATCAAATAGCTAGCGAGTTAGAATTAAACGCCAGAAGCAGAGAATTCAATAAAAATGCAACAGTTTTTCCATCGCATAACAGGAATAATAGCAACCAGTGTGAATGTAATGGTCATTTCTACGTTCCGGCCAACCTAGGTTTCACTCTAGGGCGTTGCTCCACCAGGTCGCATAGTTAGGGCCTAAGAAGTCAACGCCAGAAGCATAAAATACGATATAAATACAACAGCTTTTACATCGTATAAAACGAATAATTGCAACCAGTATGAAAGTTATGGTCATTTCTACTTTCCGGGCAACCTAGGCTTCACCCTAGGGCGTTGCTCCAACAGATTGAATAGTTAGGGCCTTAGAAGTCAATGCCAGAAGCATAAAATGCAATAAAAATACAACAGTTTTTCCATCATATAACACGAATAATTGCAACCATTTTGAAAGTGATGGTCATTTCTACGTACCGGGCAACGTAGGCTTCACTCTAGGGCGTTGCTCCACCAGATCGAATAGTTAGGGCCTTAGAAGTCAACGCCCGAAGCATAAAATACAAAATAAATAGAACAGTTTTTCCATCGTATAAAACGAATAATTGCTACCAGCGTGAAAGTTATGGCCATTTCTACTTTCCGGGCAACCTAGACTTCCCCCTAGGGCGTTGTTCCACCAGATGGAATAGTTAGGGCCTAAGAAGTCAACGCCAGAAGCATAAAATACGATATAAATACAACAGCTTTTCCATCCTATAAAAGGAATAATTGCAAACAGTGTGAAAGTAATGGTTATTCCTACGTTCCAGGCATCCTAGGCATCACTCTAGGTGGTTGCTCCACCAGATCAAATGGCTCGCGACTTAGAATTAAACGCCAGAAGCATAGAATACAATAAAAATACAACAGTTTTTCCATCGTATAACAGGAATAATTGCAACCAGTGTGAATGTAATGGTCATTTCTACATTCCGAGCAACCTAGGCTTCATTCTAGGGCGTTGCTCCACCAGACCGAATAGTTAGGTCCTTAGAGGTCAACGCCAGAAGCATAAAATACGATATAAATACAACAGCTTTTCCATCGTATAAAAGGAGTAATTGCAAACAGTGTGAAAGTAATGGTCATTTCTACGTTCCGGGCAACCTAGGCTTCACTGTATGGCGTTCTTCCACCACATCGAATAGCAACGGCCTCAGAAGTCAACGCCAGAAGCATAAAATACGATATAAATACAACAGTCTTTCCATCCTATAACAGGAATAATTGCAACCCGTGTGAAAGTGATGGTCATTTCTACGTTCCAGGCAACCTAGGCTTCACTCTAGGGCGTTGGTCCACCAGATCAAACAGTTAGGGCCTTAGAAGTCAACTCCCGAAGCATTAAATACAAAATAAATAGAACAGTTTTTCCATTGTATAAAACGAATAATTGCTACCAGTGTGAAAGTTATGGTCATTTCTACGTTCCGGGCAACCTAGGCTTCACCCTAGGGCGTTGCTCCAACAGATTGAATAGTTAGGGCCTTAGAAGTCAATGCTCGAAGCATAAAATGCAATAAAAATACAACAGCTTTTCCATCGTATAGCAGGAATAATTTGCAACCAGTGTGATAGTAGTGGTCATTTCTACGTTCCGGGCAACCTAGGTTTCACTCCAGGGCGGTGCTCCACCAGATCGAATAGTTACGGCCTTAGAAGTCATCGCCAGAAGCACAAAATACGATAAAGATGCAACAGTTTTTCAATCGTATAAAACGAATAATTGCAACAAGCGTGAATGTAATGATCATTTCGGCGTTTCGGGCATCCTAGACTTAACTCTGAGGCATCGCTCCCCCTGATCGAATAGTTAGGGCCTAAGAAGTCAACGCCAGAAGCATAAAATACAATATAAATACAACAGCTTTGCCATCGTATAAAATGAATAATTGCAAACAGTGTGAAAAATATGGACATTTCTACGTTCCGGGCTACCTAGGCTTCACTCTATGGCGTTCTTCCACCACATCGAATAGCAACGGCCTCCGAAGACAACGCCAGAAGCATAAAATACAATATAAATATAACGGCTTTTCAATCGTATAAAACGAGTAATAGCAACCAGTGTGATAGTTATGGTCATTTCTACGTTCCGGGCAACCTAGGCTTCACTCTAGGGCGTTGCTCCACCAGATCAAACAGTTAGGGCCTTAGAAGTCAACGCCCGAAGCATAAAATACGATATAAACACAACAGCTTTTCCATCGTATAAAACAAATAATTGCAACCAGTGTGAAAGTTATGGTCATTTCTACGTTCCGGGCAACCTAGGCTTCACTGTATGGCGTTCTTCCACCACATCGGATAGCTACGGCCGCAGCAGTCAACGCCTGAGGTATAAAATACAATAAAAATACAACAGTCTTTCCATTCTATAACAGGAATAATTGCAACCCGCGTGAAAGGGATGGTCATTTCTACGTTCCAGGCAACCTAGGCTTCACTCTAGGGCGTTGCTCCACCAGATCAAACAGTTAGGGCCTTAGAAGTCAACGCCCGAAGCATTAAATACAAAATAAATAGAACAGTTTTTCCGTTGTATAAAACGAATAATTGCTACCTGTGTAAAAGTTATGGTCATTTCTACGTTCCGGGCAACCTAGGCTTGACCCTAGGCCGTTGTTCCACCAGATCGAATAGTTAGGGCCTAAGAAGTCAACGCCAGAAGCATAAAATACAATATAAATACAACAGCTTTGCCATCGTATAAAATGAATAATTGCAAACAGTGTGAAAGATATGGACATTTCTACGTTCCGGGCTACCTAGGCTTCACTCTATGGCGTTCTTCCACCACATCGAATAGCAGCGGCCTCAGAAGTCAACGCCAGAAGCATAAAATACAATATAAATATAACGGCTTTTCCATCGTATAAAACGAGTAATAGCAACCAGTGTGAAGGTTATGGTCATTTCTACGGTCCGGGCAACCTAGGCTTCACTCTAGGGCGTTGCTCCACCAGATCAAACAGTTAGGGCCTTAAAAGTCAACGCCCGAAGCATAAAATACGATATAAATACAACAGCTTTTCCATCGTATGAAACAAATAATTGCTACCAGTGTAAAAGTTATGGTCATTTCTACGTTCCGGGCAACCTAGGCTTCACTCTATGGCGTTCTTCCACCACATCGGATAGCTACGGCCGCAGAAGTCAACGCCTGAAGTATAAAATACAATAAATATACAACAGTCTTTCCATCCTATAACAGGAATAATTGCAACCCGCGTGAAAGGGATGGTCATTTCTACGTTCCAGGCAACCTAGGCTTCACTCTAGGGCGTTGGTCCTCCAGATCAAACAGTTAGGGCCTTCGAAGCCAACGCCCGAAGCATTAAATACAAAATAAATAGAACAGTTTTTCCATTGTATAAAACGAATAATTGCTACCAGTGTAAAAGCTATGGTCATTTCTACGTTCCGGGCAACCTAGGCTTCACTCTAGGGCGGTGCTCCACCAGATGGAATAGTTAGGGCCTAAGAAGTGAACGCCAGAAACATAAAATGCAACAAAAATACAACAGTCTTTCCATCCTATAACAGGAATAATTGCAACCCGTGTGAAAGATATGGAAATTTCTACGTTCCGGGCAACCTAGGCTTCACTCTATGGCGTTCTTCCACCACATCGAATAGCTACGGCCTCAGAAGTCAACGCCTGAAGCATAAAATACAATATAAATATAACAGTTTTTCCATTTTATACAACGAATAATAGCAACCAGTGTGAAAGTTATGGTCATTTCTACGTTCCGGGCAACCTAGGCTTCACTCTAGGGCGTTGGTCCTCCAGATCAAACAGTTAGGGCCTTCGAAGCCAACGCCCGAAGCATTAAATACAAAATAAATAGAACAGTTTTTCCATTGTATAAAACGAATAATTGCTACCAGTGTAAAAGTTATGGTCATTTCTACGTTCCGGGCAACCTAGGCTTCACTCTAGGGCGGTGCTCCACCAGATGGAATAGTTAGGGCCTAAGAAGTGAACGCCAGAAGCATAAAATGCAATAAAAATACAACAGTCTTTCCATCCTATAACAGGAATAATTGCAACCCGTGTGAAAGTGATGGTCATTTGTACGTTCCAGGCAACCTAGGCTTCACTCTAGGGCGTTGCTCCACCAGATCGAATTGTTAGGGCCAAAGAAGTCAACGCCCGAAGCATAAAATACAAATTAAATAGAACAGTTTTACCATTGTATAAAACGAATAATTGCTACCAGTGTAAAAGTTATGGTCATTTTTACGTTCCGGGCAACCTAGGCTTCACCCTAGGGCATTGCTCCATCAGATCGAATAGTTAGGCCCTAAGAAGTGAACGCCAGAAGCATAAAGAACAATATGAATACAACAGTTTTTCCATCGTAGAAAACGAATAATTGCAACCAGTGTGAAAGTTATGGTCATTTCTATATTCCGAGCAACCTAGGCTTCACTCTAGGGCGGTGCTCCACCATATCCAATAGCTACGGCCTTAGAAGTCAACGCCAGAGGCATAAAATACAATATAAATACAACAGCTTTTACATCGTACAAAATGAATAATACCAAACAGTGTGAAAGTAATTGTCATTTCTACGTTCCGGGCAACCTAGGCATCACTCTAGGTCGTTGCTCCACCAGATCAAATAGCTAGCGAGTTAGAATTAAACGCTAGAAGCAGAGAATTCAATAAAAATGCAACAGTTTTTCCATCGCATAACAGGAATAATAGCAACCAGTGTGAATGTAATGGTCATTTCTACGTTCCGGCCAACCTAGGTTTCACTCTAGGGCGTTGCTCCACCAGGTCGCATAGTTAGGGCCTAAGAAGTCAACGCCAGAAGCATAAAATACGATATAAATACAACAGCTTTTACATCGTATAAAACGAATGATAGCAACCACTGTGAAAGTTATTGTCATTTCTACGTTCCGGGCAACCTAGGCGTCACTCTAGGGCGTTGCTCCACTTCATCTAATATATACGGCCTTAGAAGTCAACGCCAGAGGCATAAAATACAATATAAATACAACAGCTTTTCCATCGTACAAAATGAATAATACCAAACAGTGTGAAAGTAATTGTCATTTCTACGTTCCGGATAACCTAGGCTTCACTCTAGGGCGTTGCTCCACCAGATCGGACAGTTAGGGCCTAAGAAGTCAACGCCAGAAGCATAAAATACGATATAAATACAACAGCTTTTCCATCGTACAAAAAGAACAATACCAAACAGTGTGAAAGTAATTGTCATTTCTACGTTCCGGGCAACCTAGGCATCACTCTAGGTGGTTGCTCCACCAGATCAAATGGCTCGCGACTTAGAATTAAACGCCAGAAGCATAGAATACAATAAAAATACAACAGTTTTTCCATCGTATAACAGGAATAATTGCAACCAGTGTGAATGTAATGGTCATTTCTACATTCCGGGCAACCTAGGTTTCACTCTAGGGCGTTGCTCCACCAGGTCGAATAGTTAGGGCCTAAGAAGTCAACGCCAGAAGCATAAAATACGATATAAATACAACAGCTTTTACATCGTATAAAACGAATAATTGCAACCTGTGTGAGAGTTCTGGTCATTTCCACGTTCCGGGCAACCTAGTCTTTACTCCAGGGTGTTGCTCCAACAGATTGCATAGTTAGGGCCTTAGAAGTCAATGCCCGAAGCAAAAAATGCAATAAAAATACAACGGTTTTTCCATTGTATAAAACGAATAATTGCTACCAGTGTAAAAGTTATGGTCATTTCTACGTTCCGGGCAACCTAGGTTTCACTCCAGGGCGTTGATCCACCAGATCGAATAGTTAGGTCATAAGATGTCAATGCCAGAAGCATAAAATACGATATAAATACAATAGCTTTTCCATCCCATAAAACGAATAATTGCAACCAGTGTGAAAGTAATGGTCATTTCTACGTTCCGAGCAAGCTAGGCGTCACTCTAGGGCGTTGCTCCACCGGATCGAATAGCTAGGGACTTAGAATTCATCGCTAAAAGCATAAAATACAATTAAAATACAACAGTTTTTCCATTGTATAACAGAAATAATTGCAACCAGTGTGAAAGGAATGGTCATTTCTACGTTCTGGGCAACGTAGTTTTCACTCTAGCGTGTTGATCCACCAGAGGGAATAGTTAGGGCCTAAGAAGCCAACGCCAGAAGCATAAAATACAATATAAATACAACAGCTTTTCAATCGTATAAAACGAATAATTGCAACCAGTGTGAAAGTTATGGACATTTCTACATTCCGGCCAACCTAGGCTTCACCCTAGGGCGTTACGCCACCAGATCGAATAGTTAGGGCCTTAGAAGTCAACGCCAGAAGCATAAAATACAATAAAGGTGCAACAGTGTTTCCATTGTTTTACAGGAATAACTGCAACCAGTGTGAATGTATTGGACATTTCTACGTTCCGGATAACCTAGGCTTCACTCTAGGGCGTTGTTCCACCAGATCGGACAGTTAGGGCCTAAGATGTCAACGCCAGAAGCATAAAATACAGTATAAATATAACAGTTTTTCCATCGTATAAAACGAATGATAGCAACCACTGTGAAAGTTATTGTCATTTCTACGTTCCGGGCAACCTAGGCGTCACTCTAGGGCGTTGCTCCACTTCATCTAATATATACGGCCTTAGAAGTCAACGCCAGAGGCATAAAATACAATATAAATACAACAGCTTTTCCATCGTACAAAATGAATAATACCAAACAGTGTGAAAGTAATTGTCATTTCTACGTTCCGGGCAACCTAGGCATCACTCTAGGTCGTTGCTCCACCAGATCAAATAGCTAGCGACTTAGAATTAAACGCCAGAAGCATAGAATACAATAAAAATACAACAGTTTTTCCATCGTATAACATGAATAATTGCAACCAGTGTGAATGTAATGGTCATTTCTACGTTCCGGGCAACCTAGGCTTCACTGTATGGCGTTCTTCCACCACATCGAATAGCAACGGCCTCAGAAGTCAACGCCAGAAGCATAAAATACGATATAAATACAACTGTCTTTCCATCCTATAACAGGAATAATTGCAACCCGTGTGAAAGTGATGGTCATTTCTACGTTCCAGGCAACCTAGGCTTCACTCTAGGGCGTTGGTCCACCAGATCAAACAGTTAGGGCCTTAGAAGTCAACTCCCGAAGCATTAAATACAAAATAAATAGAACAGTTTTTCCATTGTATAAAACGAATAATTGCTACCAGTGTGAAAGTTATGGTCATTTCTACGTTCCGGGCAACCTAGGCTTCACCCTAGGGCGTTGCTCCAACAGATTGAATAGTTAGGGCCTTAGAAGTCAATGCTCGAAGCATAAAATGCAATAAAAATACAACAGCTTTTCCATCGTATAGCAGGAATAATTTGCAACCAGTGTGATAGTAGTGGTCATTTCTACGTTCCGGGCAACCTAGGTTTCACTCCAGGGCGGTGCTCCACCAGATCGAATAGTTACGGCCTAAGAAGTCATCGCCAGAAGCACAAAATACGATAAAGATGCAACAGTTTTTCAATCGTATAAAACGAATAATTGCAACAAGCGTGAATGTAATGATCATTTCGGCGTTTCGGGCATCCTAGACTTAACTCTGAGGCATCGCTCCCCCTGATCGAATAGTTAGGGCCTAAGAAGTCAACGCCAGAAGCATAAAATACAATATAAATACAACAGCTTTGCCATCGTATAAAATGAATAATTGCAAACAGTGTGAAAAATATGGACATTTCTACGTTCCGGGCTACCTAGGCTTCACTCTATGGCGTTCTTCCACCACATCGAATAGCAACGGCCTCCGAAGACAACGCCAGAAGCATAAAATACAATATAAATATAACGGCTTTTCAATCGTATAAAACGAGTAATAGCAACCAGTGTGATAGTTATGGTCATTTCTACGTTCCGGGCAACCTAGGCTTCACTCTAGGGCGTTGCTCCACCAGATCAAACAGTTAGGGCCTTAGAAGTCAACGCCCGAAGCATAAAATACGATATAAACACAACAGCTTTTCCATCGTATAAAACAAATAATTGCAACCAGTGTGAAAGTTATGGTCATTTCTACGTTCCGGGCAACCTAGGCTTCACTGTATGGCGTTCTTCCACCACATCGGATAGCTACGGCCGCAGCAGTCAACGCCTGAAGTATAAAATACAATAACAATACAACAGTCTTTCCATTCTATAACAGGAATAATTGCAACCCGCGTGAAAGGGATGGTCATTTCTACGTTCCAGGCAACCTAGGCTTCACTCTAGGGCGTTGCTCCACCAGATCAAACAGTTAGGGCCTTAGAAGTCAACGCCCGAAGCATTAAATACAAAATAAATAGAACAGTTTTTCCGTTGTATAAAACGAATAATTGCTACCTGTGTAAAAGTTATGGTCATTTCTACGTTCCGGGCAACCTAGGCTTGACCCTAGGCCGTTGTTCCACCAGATCGAATAGTTAGGGCCTAAGAAGTCAACGCCAGAAGCATAAAATACAATATAAATACAACAGCTTTGCCATCGTATAAAATGAATAATTGCAAACAGTGTGAAAGATATGGACATTTCTACGTTCCGGGCTACCTAGGCTTCACTCTATGGCGTTCTTCCACCACATCGAATAGCAACGGCCTCAGAAGTCAACGCCAGAAGCATAAAATACAATATAAATATAACGGCTTTTCCATCGTATAAAACGAGTAATAGCAACCAGTGTGAAGGTTATGGTCATTTCTACGGTCCGGGCAACCTAGGCTTCACTCTAGGGCGTTGCTCCACCAGATCAAACAGTTAGGGCCTTAAAAGTCAACGGCCGAAGCATAAAATACGATATAAATACAACAGCTTTTCCATCGTATGAAACAAATAATTGCTACCAGTGTAAAAGTTATGGTCATTTCTACGTTCCGGGCAACCTAGGCTTCACTCTATGGCGTTCTTCCACCACATCGGATAGCTACGGCCGCAGAAGTCAACGCCTGAAGTATAAAATACAATAAATATACAACAGTCTTTCCATCCTATAACAGGAATAATTACAACCCGCGTGAAAGGGATGGTCATTTCTACGTTCCAGGCAACCTAGGCTTCACTCTAGGGCGTTGGTCCTCCAGATCAAACAGTTAGGGCCTTCGAAGCCAACGCCCGAAGCATTAAATACAAAATAAATAGAACAGTTTTTCCATTGTATAAAACGAATAATTGCTACCAGTGTAAAAGTTATGGTCATTTCTACGTTCCGGGCAACCTAGGCTTCACTCTAGGGCGGTGCTCCACCAGATGGAATAGTTAGGGCCTAAGAAGTGAACGCCAGAAGCATAAAATGCAATAAAAATACAACAGTCTTTCCATCCTATAACAGGAATAATTGCAACCCGTGTGAAAGATATGGAAATTTCTACGTTCCGGGCAACCTAGGCTTCACTCTATGGCGTTCTTCCACCACATGGAATAGCTACGGCCTCAGAAGTCAACGCCTGAAGCATAAAATACAATATAAATATAACAGTTTTTCCATCTTATACAACGAATAATAGCAACCAGTGTGAAAGTTATGGTCATTTCTACGTTCCGGGCAACCTAGGCTTCACTCTAGGGCGTTGGTCCTCCAGATCAAACAGTTAGGGCCTTCGAAGCCAACGCCCGAAGCATTAAATACAAAATAAATAGAGCAGTTTTTCCATTGTATAAAACGAATAATTGCTACCAGTGTAAAAGTTATGGTCATTTCTACGTTCCGGGCAACCTAGGCTTCACTCTAGGGCGGTGCTCCACCAGATGGAATAGTTAGGGCCTAAGAAGTGAACGCCAGAAGCATAAAATGCAATAAAAATACAACAGTCTTTCCATCCTATAACAGGAATAATTGCAACCCGTGTGAAAGTGATGGTCATTTGTACGTTCCAGGCAACCTAGGCTTCACTCTAGGGCGTTGCTCCACCAGATCGAATTGTTAGGGCCAAAGAAGTCAACGCCCGAAGCATAAAATACAAATTAAATAGAACAGTTTTACCATTGTATAAAACGAATAATTGCTACCAGTGTAAAAGTTATGGTCATTTTTACGTTCCGGGCAACCTAGGCTTCACCCTAGGGCATTGCTCCATCAGATCGAATAGTTAGGCCCTAAGAAGTGAACGCCAGAAGCATAAAGAACAATATGAATACAACAGTTTTTCCATCGTAGAAAACGAATAATTGCAACCAGTGTGAAAGTTATGGTCATTTCTATATTCCGAGCAACCTAGGCTTCACTCTAGGGCGGTGCTCCACCATATCCAATAGCTACGGCCTTAGAAGTCAACGCCAGAGGCATAAAATACAATATAAATACAACAGCTTTTACATCGTACAAAATGAATAATACCAAACAGTGTGAAAGTAATTGTCATTTCTACGTTCCGGGCAACCTAGGCATCACTCTAGGTCGTTGCTCCACCAGATCAAATAGCTAGCGAGTTAGAATTAAACGCTAGAAGCAGAGAATTCAATAAAAATGCAACAGTTTTTCCATCGCATAACAGGAATAATAGCAACCAGTGTGAATGTAATGGTCATTTCTACGTTCCGGCCAACCTAGGTTTTACTCTAGGGCGTTGCTCCACCAGGTCGCATAGTTAGGGCCTAAGAAGTCAACGCCAGAAGCATAAAATACGATATAAATACAACAGCTTTTACATCGTATAAAACGAATAATTGCAACCAGTATGAAAGTTATGGTCATTTCTACTTTCCGGGCAACCTAGGCTTCACCCTAGGGCGTTGCTCCAACAGATTGAATAGTTAGGGCCTTAGAAGTCAATGCCAGAAGCATAAAATGCAATAAAAATACAACAGTTTTTCCATCATATAACACGAATAATTGCAACCATTTTGAAAGTGATGGTCATTTCTACGTACCGGGCAACGTAGGCTTCACTCTAGGGCGTTGCTCCACCAGATCGAATAGTTAGGGCCTTAAAAGTCAACGCCCGAAGCATAAAATACAAAATAAATAGAACAGTTTTTCCGTCGTATAAAACGAATAATTGCTACCAGCGTGAAAGTTATGGCCATTTCTACTTTCCGGGCAACCTAGACTTCCCCCTAGGGCGTTGTTCCACCAGATGGAATAGTTAGGGCCTAAGAAGTCAACGCCAGAAGCATAAAATACGATATAAATACAACAGCTTTTCCATCGTATAAAAGGAATAATTGCAAACAGTGTGAAAGTAATGGTTATTCCTACGTTCCAGGCATCCTAGGCTTCACTCTACGGCGTTGTTCAACCAGATCGAATAGTTAGGACCTAAGAAATCAACGCCAGAAGCATAAAATACAATAAAGATGCATCAGTTTTTCCATTGTTTTACTGGAATAACTGCAACCAGTGTGAATGTACTGGTCATTTCTACGTTCCGGATAACCTAGGCTTCACTCTAGGGCGTTGCTCCACCAGATCGGACAGTTAGGGCCTAAGAAGTCAACGCCAGAAGCATAAAATACGATATAAATACAACAGCTTTTCCATCGTACAAAAAGAACAATACCAAACAGTGTGAAAGTAATTGTCATTTCTACGTTCCGGGCAACCTAGGCATCACTCTAGGTGGTTGCTCCACCAGATCAAATGGCTAGCGACTTAGAATTAAACGCCAGAAGCATAGAATACAATAAAAATACAACAGTTTTTCCATCGTATAACAGGAATAATTGCAACCAGTGTGAATGTAATGGTCATTTCTACATTCCGGGCAACCTAGGTTTCACTCTAGGGCGTTGCTCCACCAGGTCGAATAGTTAGGGCCTAAGAAGTCAACGCCAGAAGCATAAAATACGATATAAATACAACAGCTTTTACATCGTATAAAACGAATAATTGCAACCTGTGTGAGAGTTATGGTCATTTCTACGTTCCGGGCAACCTAGGCTTCACTCTATGGCGTTCTTCCACCACATCGGATAGCTACGGCCGCAGAAGTCAACGCCTGAAGTATAAAATACAATAAAAATACAACAGTCTTTCCATCCTATAACAGGAATAATTGCAACCCGCGTGAAAGGGATGGTCATTTCTACGTTCCAGGCAACCTAGGCTTCACTCTAGGGCGTTGGTCCTCCAGATCAAACAGTTAGGGCCTTCGAAGCCAACGCCCGAAGCATTAAATACAAAATAAATAGAACAGTTTTTCCATTGTATAAAACGAATAATTGCTACCAGTGTAAAAGTTATGGTCATTTCTACGTTCCGGGCAACCTAGGCTTCACTCTAGGGCGGTGCTCCACCAGATGGAATAGTTAGGGCCTAAGAAGTGAACGCCAGAAGCATAAAATGCAATAAAAATACAACAGTCTTTCCATCCTATAACAGGAATAATTGCAACCCGTGTGAAAGATATGGAAATTTCTACGTTCCGGGCAACCTAGGCTTCACTCTATGGCGTTCTTCCACCACATCGAATAGCTACGGCCTCAGAAGTCAACGCCTGAAGCATAAAATACAATATAAATATAACAGTTTTTCCATCTTATACAACGAATAATAGCAACCAGTGTGAAAGTTATGGTCATTTCTACGTTCCGGGCAACCTAGGCTTCACTCTAGGTCGTTGGTCCTCCAGATCAAACAGTTAGGGCCTTCGAAGCCAACGCCCGAAGCATTAAATACAAAATAAATAGAACAGTTTTTCCATTGTATAAAACGAATAATTGCTACCAGTGTAAAAGTTATGGTCATTTCTATGTTCCGGGCAACCTAGGCTTCACTCTAGGGCGGTGCTCCACCAGATGGAATAGTTAGGGCCTAAGAAGTGAACGCCAGAAGCATAAAATGCAATAAAAATACAACAGTCTTTCCATCCTATAACAGGAATAATTGCAACCCGTGTGAAAGTGATGGTCATTTGTACGTTCCAGGCAACCTAGGCTTCACTCTAGGGCGTTGCTCTACCAGATCGAATTGTTAGGGCCAAAGAAGTCAACGCCCGAAGCATAAAATACAAATTAAATAGAACAGTTTTACCATTGTATAAAACGATAAATTGCTACCAGTGTAAAAGTTATGGTCATTTTTACGTTCCGGGCAACCTAGGCTTCACCCTAGGGCATTGCTCCATCAGATCGAATAGTTAGGCCCTAAGAAGTGAACGCCAGAAGCATAATGAACAATATGAATACAACAGTTTTTCCATCGTAGAAAACGAATAATTGCAACCAGTGTGAAAGTTATGGTCATTTCTATATTCCGAGCAACCTAGGCTTCACTCTAGGGCGGTGCTCCACCATATCCAATAGCTACGGCCTTAGAAGTCAACGCCAGAGGCATAAAATACAATATAAATACAACAGCTTTTACATCGTACAAAATGAATAATACCAAACAGTGTGAAAGTAATTGTCATTTCTACGTTCCGGGCAACCTAGGCATCACTCTAGGTCGTTGCTCCACCAGATCAAATAGCTAGCGAGTTAGAATTAAACGCTAGAAGCAGAGAATTCAATAAAAATGCAACAGTTTTTCCATCGCATAACAGGAATAATAGCAACCAGTGTGAATGTAATGGTCATTTCTACGTTCCGGCCAACCTAGGTTTCACTCTAGGGCGTTGCTCCACCAGGTCGCATAGTTAGGGCCTAAGAAGTCAACGCCAGAAGCATAAAATACGATATAAATACAACAGCTTTTACATCGTATAAAACGAATTATTGCAACCAGTATGAAAGTTATGGTCATTTCTACTTTCCGGGCAACCTAGGCTTCACCCTAGGGCGTTGCTCCAACAGATTGAATAGTTAGGGCCTTAGAAGTCAATGCCAGAAGCATAAAATGCAATAAAAATACAACAGTTTTTCCATCATATAACACGAATAATTGCAACCATTTTGAAAGTGATGGTCATTTCTACGTACCGGGCAACGTAGGCTTCACTCTAGGGCGTTGCTCCACCAGATCGAATAGTTAGGGCCTTAGAAGTCAACGCCCGAAGCATAAAATACAAAATAAATAGAACAGTTTTTCCATCGTATAAAACGAATAATTGCTACCAGCGTGAAAGTTATGGCCATTTCTACTTTCCGGGCAACCTAGACTTCCCCCTAGGGCGTTCTTCCACCAGATGGAATAGTTAGGGCCTAAGAAGTCAACGCCAGAAGCATAAAATACGATATAAATACAACAGCTTTTCCATCGTATAAAAGGAATAATTGCAAACAGTGTGAAAGTAATGGTTATTCCTACGTTCCAGGCATCCTAGGCTTCACTCTACGGCGTTGTTCAACCAGATCGAATAGTTAGGACCTAAGAAATCAACGCCAGAAGCATAAAATACAATAAAGATGCATCAGTTTTTCCATTGTTTTACTGGAATAACTGCAACCAGTGTGAATGTACTGGTCATTTCTACGTTCCGGATAACCTAGGCTTCACTCTAGGGCGTTGCTCCACCTGATCGGACAGTTAGGGCCTTAGAAGTCGACGCCAGAGGCATAAAATACAATATAAATACAACAGCTTTTACATCGTACAAAATGAATGATACCGAACAGTGTGAAAGTAATTGTCATTTCTACGTTCCGGGCAACCTAGGCATCACTCTAGGTCGTTGCTCCACCAGATCAAATAGCTAGCGAGTTAGAATTAAACGCCAGAAGCAGAGAATTCAATAAAAATGCAACAGTTTTTCCATCGCATAACAGGAATAATAGCAACCAGTGTGAATGTAATGGTCATTTCTACTTTCCGGGCAACCTAGGCTTCACCCTAGGGCGTTGCTCCAACAGATTGAATAGTTAGGGCCTTAGAAGTCAATGCCAGAAGCATAAAATGCAATAAAAATACAACAGTTTTTCCATCATATAACACGAATAATTGCAACCATTTTGAAAGTGATGGTCATTTCTACGTACCCGGCAACGTAGGCTTCACTCTAGGGCGTTGCTCCACCAGATCGAATAGTTAGGGCCTTAGAAGTCAACGCCCGAAGCATAAAATACAAAATAAATAGAACAGTTTTTCCATCGTATAAAACGAATAATTGCTACCAGCGTGAAAGTTATGGCCATTTCTACTTTCCGGGCAACCTAGACTTCCCCCTAGGGCGTTGTTCCACCAGATGGAATAGTTAGGGCCTAAGAAGTCAACGCCAGAAGCATAAAATACGATATAAATACAACAGCTTTTACATCGTATAAAACGAATAATTGCAACCTGTGTGAGAGTTCTGGTCATTTCCACGTTCCGGGCAACCTAGTCTTCACTCCAGGGTGTTGCTCCAACAGATTGCATAGTTAGGGCCTTAGAAGTCAATGCCCGAAGCAAAAAATGCAATAAAAATACAACGGTTTTTCCATTGTATAAAACGAATAATTGCTACCAGTGTAAAAGTTATGGTCATTTCTACGTTCCGGGCAACCTAGGTTTCACTCCAGGGCGTTGATCCACCAGATCGAATAGTTAGGTCATAAGAAGTCAATGCCAGAAGCATAAAATACGATATAAATACAACAGCTTTTCCATCGTATAAAACGAATAATTGCAACCAGTGTGAAAGTAATGGTCATTTCTACGTTCCGAGCAAGCTAGGCGTCACTCTAGGGCGTTGCTCCACCAGATCGAATAGCTAGGGACTTAGAATTCATCGCTAAAAGCATAAAATACAATTAAAATACAACAGTTTTTCCATTGTATAACAGGAATAATAGCAACCAGTGTGAAAGGAATGGTCATTTCTACGTTCTGGGCAACGTAGTTTTCACTCTAGCGTGTTGATCCACCAGAGGGAATAGTTAGGGCCTAAGAAGCCAACGCCAGAAGCATAAAATACAATATAAATACAACAGCTTTTCAATCGTATAAAACGAATAATTGCAACCAGTGTGAAAGTTATGGACATTTCTACATTCCGGCCAACCTAGGCTTCACCCTAGGGCGTTACGCCACCAGATCGAATAGTTAGGGCCTTAGAAGTCAACGCCAGAAGCATAAAATACAATGAAGGTGCAACAGTGTTTCCATTGTTTTACAGGAATAACTGCAACCAGTGTGAATGTACTGGTCATTTCTACGTTCCGGATAACCTAGGCTTCACTCTAGGGCGTTGCTCCACCAGATCGGACAGTTAGGGCCTAAGAAGTCAACGCCAGAAGCATAAAATACGATATAAATACAACAGCTTTTCCATCGTACAAAAAGAACAATACCAAACAGTGTGAAAGTAATTGTCATTTCTACGTTCCGGGCAACCTAGGCATCACTCTAGGTGGTTGCTCCACCAGATCAAATGGCTCGCGACTTAGAATTAAACGCCAGAAGCATAGAATACAATAAAAATACAACAGTTTTTCCATCGTATAACAGGAATAATTGCAACCAGTGTGAATGTAATGGTCATTTCTGCATTCCGGGCAACCTAGGTTTCACTCTAGGGCGTTGCTCCACCAGGTCGAATAGTTAGGGCCTAAGAAGTCAACGCCAGAAGCATAAAATACGATATAAATACAACAGCTTTTACATCGAATAAAACGAATAATTGCAACCTGTGTGAGAGTTCTGGTCATTTCCACGTTCCGGGCAACCTAGGCTTCACCCTAGGGCATTGCTCCATCAGATCGAATAGTTAGGCCCTAAGAAGTGAACGCCAGAAGCATAAAGAACAATATGAATACAACAGTTTTTCCATCGTAGAAAACGAATAATTGCAACCAGTGTGAAAGTTATGGTCATTTCTATATTCCGAGCAACCTAGGCTTCACTCTAGGGCGGTGCTCCACCATATCCAATAGCTACGGCCTTAGAAGTCAACGCCAGAGGCATAAAATACAATATAAATACAACAGCTTTTACATCGTACAAAATGAATAATACCAAACAGTGTGAAAGTAATTGTCATTTCTACGTTCCGGGCAACCTAGGCATCACTCTAGGTCGTTGCTCCACCAGATCAAATAGCTAGCTAGTTAGAATTAAACGCCAGAAGCAGAGAATTCAATAAAAATGCAACAGTTTTTCCATCGCATAACAGGAATAATAGCAACCAGTGTGAATGTAATGGTCATTTCTACGTTCCGGCCAACCTAGGTTTCACTCTAGGGCGTTGCTCCACCAGGTCGCATAGTTAGGGCCTAAGAAGTCAACGCCAGAAGCATAAAATACGATATAAATACAACAGCTTTTACATCGTATAAAACGAATAATTGCAACCAGTATGAAAGTTATGGTCATTTCTACTTTCCGGGCAACCTAGGCTTCACCCTAGGGCGTTGCTCCAACAGATTGAATAGTTAGGGCCTTAGAAGTCAATGCCAGAAGCATAAAATGCAATAAAAATACAACAGTTTTTCCATCATATAACACGAATAATTGCAACCATTTTGAAAGTGATGGTCATTTCTACGTACCGGGCAACGTAGGCTTCACTCTAGGGCGTTGCTCCACCAGATCGAATAGTTAGGGCCTTAGAAGTCAACGCCCGAAGCATAAAATACAAAATAAATAGAACAGTTTTTCCATCGTATAAAACGAATAATTGCTACCAGCGTGAAAGTTATGGCCATTTCTACTTTCCGGGCAACCTAGACTTCCCCCTAGGGCGTTGTTCCACCAGATGGAATAGTTAGGGCCTAAGAAGTCAACGCCAGAAGCATAAAATACGATATAAATACAACAGCTTTTCCATCGTATAAAAGGAATAATTGCAAACAGTGTGAAAGTAATGGTTATTCCTACGTTCCAGGCATCCTAGGCATCACTCTAGGTGGTTGCTCCACCAGATCAAATGGCTCGCGACTTAGAACTAAACGCCAGAAGCATAGAATACAATAAAAATACAACAGTTTTTCCATCGTATAACAGGAATAATTGCAACCAGTGTGAATGTAATGGTCATTTCTACATTCCGAGCAACCTAGGCTTCATTCTAGGGCGTTGCTCCACCAGACCGAATAGTTAGGTCCTTAGAGGTCAACGCCAGAAGCATAAAATACGATATAAATACAACAGCTTTTCCATCGTATAAAAGGAGTAATTGCAAACAGTGTGAAAGTAATGGTCATTTCTACGTTCCGGGCAACCTAGGCTTCACTGTATGGCGTTCTTCCACCACATCGAATAGCAACGGCCTCAGAAGTCAACGCCAGAAGCATAAAATACGATATAAATACAACAGTCTTTCCATCCTATAACAGGAATAATTGCAACCCGTGTGAAAGTGATGGTCATTTCTACGTTCCAGGCAACCTAGGCTTCACTCTAGGGCGTTGGTCCACCAGATCAAACAGTTAGGGCCTTAGAAGTCAACTCCCGAAGCATTAAATACAAAATAAATAGAACAGTTTTTCCATTGTATAAAACGAATAATTGCTACCAGTGTGAAAGTTATGGTCATTTCTACGTTCCGGGCAACCTAGGCTTCACCCTAGGGCGTTGCTCCAACAGATTGAATAGTTAGGGCCTTAGAAGTCAATGCTCGAAGCATAAAATGCAATAAAAATACAACAGCTTTTCCATCGTATAGCAGGAATAATTTGCAACCAGTGTGATAGTAGTGGCCATTTCTACGTTCCGGGCAACCTAGGTTTCACTCCAGGGCGGTGCTCCACCAGATCGAATAGTTACGGCCTAAGAAGTCATCGCCAGAAGCACAAAATACGATAAAGATGCAACAGTTTTTCAATCGTATAAAACGAATAATTGCAACAAGCGTGAATGTAATGATCATTTCGGCGTTTCGGGCATCCTAGACTTAACTCTGAGGCATCGCTCCCCCTGATCGAATAGTTAGGGCCTAAGAAGTCAACGCCAGAAGCATAAAATACAATATAAATACAACAGCTTTGCCATCGTATAAAATGAATAATTGCAAACAGTGTGAAAAATATGGACATTTCTACGTTCCGGGCTACCTAGGCTTCACTCTATGGCGTTCTTCCACCACATCGAATAGCAACGGCCTCCGAAGACAACGCCAGAAGCATAAAATACAATATAAATATAACGGCTTTTCAATCGTATAAAACGAGTAATAGCAACCAGTGTGATAGTTATGGTCATTTCTACGTTCCGGGCAACCTAGGCTTCACTCTAGGGCGTTGCTCCACCAGATCAAACAGTTAGGGATTTAGAAGTCAACGCCCGAAGCATAAAATACGATATAAACACAACAGCTTTTCCATCGTATAAAACAAATAATTGCAACCAGTGTGAAAGTTATGGTCATTTCTACGTTCCGGGCAACCTAGGCTTCACTGTATGGCGTTCTTCCACCACATCGGACAGCTACGGCCGCAGCAGTCAACGCCTGAAGTATAAAATACAATAAAAATACAACAGTCTTTCCATTCTATAACAGGAATAATTGCAACCCGCGTGAAAGGGATGGTCATTTCTACGTTCCAGGCAACCTAGGCTTCACTCTAGGGCGTTGCTCCACCAGATCAAACAGTTAGGGCCTTAGAAGTCAACGCCCGAAGCATTAAATACAAAATAAATAGAACAGTTTTTCCGTTGTATAAAACGAATAATTGCTACCTGTGTAAAAGTTATGGTCATTTCTACGTTCCGGGCAACCTAGGCTTGACCCTAGGCCGTTGTTCCACCAGATCGAATAGTTAGGGCCTAAGAAGTCAACGCCAGAAGCATAAAATACAATATAAATACAACAGCTTTGCCATCGTATAAAATGAATAATTGCAAACAGTGTGAAAGATATGGACATTTCTACGTTCCGGGCTACCTAGGCTTCACTCTATGGCGTTCTTCCACCACATCGAATAGCAACGGCCTCAGAAGTCAACGCCAGAAGCATAAAATACAATATAAATATAACGGCTTTTCCATCGTATAAAACGAGTAATAGCAACCAGTGTGAAGGTTATGGTCATTTCTACGGTCCGGGCAACCTAGGCTTCACTCTAGGGCGTTGCTCCACCAGATCAAACAGTTAGGGCCTTAAAAGTCAACGCCCGAAGCATAAAATACGATATAAATACAACAGCTTTTCCATCGTATGAAACAAATAATTGCTACCAGTGTAAAAGTTATGGTCATTTCTACGTTCCGGGCAACCTAGGCTTCACTCTATGGCGTTCTTCCACCACATCGGATAGCTACGGCCGCAGAAGTCAACGCCTGAAGTATAAAATACAATAAATATACAACAGTCTTTCCATCCTATAACAGGAATAATTGCAACCCGCGTGAAAGGGATGGTCATTTCTACGTTCCAGGCAACCTAGGCTTCACTCTAGGGCGTTGGTCCTCCAGATCAAACAGTTAGGGCCTTCGAAGCCAACGCCCGAAGCATTAAATACAAAATAAATAGAACAGTTTTTCCATTGTATAAAACGAATAATTGCTACCAGTGTAAAAGTTATGGTCATTTCTACGTTCCGGGCAACCTAGGCTTGACCCTAGGCCGTTGTTCCACCAGATCGAATAGTTAGGGCCTAAGAAGTCAACGCCAGAAGCATAAAATACAATATAAATACAACAGCTTTGCCATCGTATAAAATGAATAATTGCAAACAGTGTGAAAGATATGGACATTTCTACGTTCCGGGCTACCTAGGCTTCACTCTATGGCGTTCTTCCACCACATCGAATAGCAACGGCCTCAGAAGTCAACGCCAGAAGCATAAAATACAATATAAATACAACAGCTTTTCAATCGTATAAAACGAATAATTGCAACCAGTGTGAAAGTTATGGACATTTCTACATTCCGGCCAACCTAGGCTTCACCCTAGGGCGTTACGCCACCAGATCGAATAGTTAGGGCCTTAGAAGTCAACGCCAGAAGCATAAAATACAATAAAGGTGCAACAGTGTTTCCATTGTTTTACAGGAATAACTGCAACCAGTGTGAATGTACTGGACATTTCTACGTTCCGGATAACCTAGGCTTCACTCTAGGGCGTTGTTCCACCAGATCGGACAGTTAGGGCCTAAGATGTCAACGCCAGAAGCATAAAATACAGTATAAATATAACAGTTTTTCCATCGTATAAAACGAATGATAGCAACCACTGTGAAAGTTATTGTCATTTCTACGTTCCGGGCAACCTAGGCGTCACTCTAGGGCGTTGCTCCACTTCATCTAATATATACGGCCTTAGAAGTCAACGCCAGAGGCATAAAATACAATATAAATACAACAGCTTTTCCATCGTACAAAATGAATAATACCAAACAGTGTGAAAGTAATTGTCATTTCTACGTTCCGGGCAACCTAGGCATCACTCTAGGTCGTTGCTCCACCAGATCAAATAGCTAGCGACTTAGAATTAAACGCCAGAAGCATAGAATACAATAAAAATACAACAGTTTTTCCATCGTATAACATGAATAATTGCAACCAGTGTGAATGTAATGGTCATTTCTACGTTCCGGGCAACCTAGCTTTCACTCTAGGGCGTTGCTCCACCAGGTCGAATAGTTAGGGCCTAAGAAGTCAACGCCAGAAGCATAAAATACGATATAAATACAACAGCTTTTACATCGTATAAAACGAATAATTGCAACCTGTGTGAGAGTTCTGGTCATTTCCACGTTCCGGGCAACCTAGTCTTCACTCCAGGGTGTTGCTCCAACAGATTGCATAGTTAGGGCCTTAGAAGTCAATGCCCGAAGCAAAAAATGCAATAAAAATACAACGGTTTTTCCATTGTATAAAACGAATAATTGCTACCAGTGTAAAAGTTATGGTCATTTCTACGTTCCGGGCAACCTAGGTTTCACTCCAGGGCGTTGATCCACCAGATCGAATAGTTAGGTCATAAGAAGTCAATGCCAGAAGCATAAAATACGATATAAATACAACAGCTTTTCCATCGTATAAAACGAATAATTGCAACCAGTGTGAAAGTAATGGTCATTTCTACGTTCCGAGCAAGCTAGGCGTCACTCTAGGGCGTTGCTCCACCAGATCGAATAGCTAGGGACTTAGAATTCATCGCTAAAAGCATAAAATACAATTAAAATACAACAGTTTTTCCATTGTATAACAGGAATAATTGCAACCAGTGTGAAAGGAATGGTCATTTCTACGTTCTGGGCAACGTAGTTTTCACTCTAGCGTGTTGATCCACCAGAGGGAATAGTTAGGGCCTAAGAAGCCAACGCCAGAAGCATAAAATACAATATAAATACAACAGCTTTTCAATCGTATAAAACGAATAATTGCAACCAGTGTGAAAGTTATGGACATTTCTACATTCCGGCCAACCTAGGCTTCACCCTAGGGCGTTACGCCACCAGATCGAATAGTTAGGGCCTTAGAAGTCAACGCCAGAAGCATAAAATACAATAAAGGTGCAACAGTGTTTCCATTGTTTTACAGGAATAACTGCAACCAGTGTGAATGTACTGGACATTTCTACGTTCCGGATAACCTAGGCTTCACTCTAGGGCGTTGTTCCACCAGATCGGACAGTTAGGGCCTAAGATGTCAACGCCAGAAGCATAAAATACAGTATAAATATAACAGTTTTTCCATCGTATAAAACGAATGATAGCAACCACTGTGAAAGTTATTGTCATTTCTACGTTCCGGGCAACCTAGGCGTCACTCTAGGGCGTTGCTCCACTTCATCTAATATATACGGCCTTAGAAGTCAACGCCAGAGGCATAAAATACAATATAAATACAACAGCTTTTCCATCGTACAAAATGAATAATACCAAACAGTGTGAAAGTAATTGTCATTTCTACGTTCCGGGCAACCTAGGCATCACTCTAGGTCGTTGCTCCACCAGATCAAATAGCTAGCGACTTAGAATTAAACGCCAGAAGCATAGAATACAATAAAAATACAACAGTTTTTCCATCGTATAACATGAATAATTGCAACCAGTGTGAATGTAATGGTCATTTCTACGTTCCGGGCAACCTAGCTTTCACTCTAGGGCGTTGCTCCACCAGGTCGAATAGTTAGGGCCTTAGAAGCCTACGCCTGAAGCATAAAGTACAATAAAAATACAACAGTCTTTTCATCGTATAACAGGAATAATTGCAACATGCGTGAAAGTAATGATCATTTCGGCGTTTCGGGCATCCTAGACTTAACTCTGAGGCATTGGTCCACCAGATCGAATAGTTAGGGCCTAAGGAGTCAACGCCAGAAGCATAAAATACAATATAAATGCATCAGCTTTGCCACCGTATAAAATGAATAATTGCAAACAGTGTGAAAGATATGGACATTTCTACGTTCCGGGCAAGCTAGGCTTCACTCTATGGCGTTGTTCCACAACATCGAATAGCTACGGCCTCAGAAGTCAACGCCTGAAGCATAAAATACAATATAAATATAACAGTTTTTCCATCGTATAAAACGAATAATAGCAACCAGTGTGAAAGTTATGGTCATTTCTACGTTCCGGGCAACCTAGGCTTCACTCTAGGGCGTTGGTCCAACAGATCAAACAGTTAGGGCCTTAGAAGCCAACGCCCGAAGCATTAAATACAAAATAAATAGAACAGTTTTTCCATTGTATAAAACGAATAATTGCTACCTGTGTAAAAGTTATGGCCATTTCTACGTTGCGGGCAACCTAGGCTTCACCTTAGGCCGTTGTTCCACCAGATCGAATGGTTAGGGCCTAAGAAGTGAACGCCAGAAGCATAAAATACAATATAAATACAACAGCTTTTCCATCATATAAAACGAATAATTGCAACCAGTGTGAAAGCTATGGTCATTTCTACATTCCGAGCAACCTAGGATTCACTCTAGGGCGTTGCTCCAACAGATTGAATAGTCAGGGCCTTAGAAGTCAACGCCCGAAGCATAAAATGCAATAAAAATACAACAGTTTATCCATCGTATAACAGGATTAATTGCAACCAGTTTGAAAGTGATGGTCATTTCTACGTTCCGGGCAATCTAGGCTTCACTGTAGGGTGTTGCTCCACTAGAACGAATAGCTAGGGCCTTAGAAGTCAACGCCAGAGGCATAAAATACAATATAAATACAACAGCTTTTCCATCGTAAAAAACGAATAATTGCAACCAGTGTGAAAGTTATGGTTATTTCTACATTCCGAGCAACCTAGGCTTCACTCTAGGGCGTTGCTCCACCAGATCGAATAGTTAGGTCCTTAGAAGTCAACGCCAGAAGCATAAAATACCATATAAATACAACAGCTTTTGCATCGTGTAAAAGGAGTAATTGCAAACAGTGTGAAAGTAATTGTCATTTCTACGTTCCGGGCAATCTTGGCTTCACTCTATGGCGTTCTTCCACCACATCGAATAGCTACGGCCTCAGAAGTCAACGCCTGAAGCATAAAATACAATATAAACATAACAGTTTTTCCATCTTATAAAACGAATAATAGCAACCAGTGTGAAAGTTATGGTCATTTCTACGTTCCGGGCAACCTAGGCTTCACTCTAGGGCGGTGGTCCTCCAGATCAAACAGTTAGGGCCTTCGAAGCCAACGCCCGAAGCATTAAATACAAAATAAATAGAACAGTTTTTCCATTGTATAAAACGAATAATTGCTACCAGTGTAAAAGTTATGGTCATTTCTACGTTCCGGGCAACCTAGGCTTCACTCTAGGGCGGTGCTCCACCAGATGGAATAGTTGGGGCCCAAGAAGTGAACGCCAGAAGCATAAAATGCAATAAAAATACAACAGTCTTTCCATCCTATAACAGGAATAATTGCAACCCGTGTGAAAGTGATGGTCATTTGTACGTTCCAGGCAACCTAGGCTTCACTCTAGGGCGTTGCTCCACCAGATCGAATTGTTAGGGCCAAAGAAGTCAACGCCCGAAGCATAAAATACAAATTAAATAGAACAGTTTTACCATTGTATAAAACGAATAATTGCTACCAGTGTAAAAGTTATGGTCATTTTTACGTTCCGGGCAACCTAGGCTTCACCCTAGGGCATTGCTCCATCAGATCGAATAGTTAGGCCCTAAGAAGTCAACGCCAGAAGCATAAAATACGATATAAATACAACAGCTTTTCCATCGTATAAAAGGAATAATTGCAAACAGTGTGAAAGTAATGGTTATTCCTACGTTCCAGGCATCCTAGGCTTCACGCTACGGCGTTGTTCAACCAGATCGAATAGTTAGGACCTAAGAAATCAACGCCAGAAGCATAAAATACAATAAAGACGCATCCGTTTTTCCATTGTTTTACTGGAATATCTGCAACCAGTGTGAATGTACTGGTCATTTCTACGTTCCGGATAACCTAGGCTTCACTCTAGGGCGTTGTTCCACCAGACCGGACAGTTAGGGCCTAAGAAGTCAACGCCAGAAGCATAAAATACGATATAAATACAACAGCTTTTCCATCGTACAAAAAGAACAATACTAAACAGTGTGAAAGTAATTGTCATTTCTACGTTCCGGGCAACCTAGGCATCACTCTAGGTGGTTGCTCCACCAGATCAAATAGCTCGCGACTTAGAATTAAACGCCAGAAGCATAGAATACAATAAAAATACAACAGTTTTTCCATCGTATAACAGGAATAATTGCAACCAGTGTGAATGTAATGGTCACTTCTACATTCCGGGCAACCTAGGATTCACTCTAGGGCGTTGCTCCACCAGGTCGAATAGTTAGGGCCTAAGAAGTCAACGCCAGAAGCATAAAATACGATATAAATACAACAGCTTTTACATCGTATAAAACGAATAATTGCAACCTGTGTGAGAGTTCTGGTCATTTCCACGTTCCGGGCAACCTAGTCTTCACTCCAGGGTGTTGCTCCAACAGATTGCATAGTTAGGGCCTTAGAAGTCAATGCCCGAAGCAAAAAATGCAATAAAAATACAACGGTTTTTCCATTGTAAAAAACGAATAATTGCTACCAGTGTAAAAGTTATGGTCATTTCTACGTTCCGGGCAACCTAGGTTTCACTCCAGGGCGTTGATCCACCAGATCAAATAGCTAGCGACTTAGAATTAAACGCCAGAAGCATAGAATACAATAAAAATACAACAGTTTTTCCATCGTATAACAGGAATAATTGCAACCAGTGTGAAGGTTATGGTTATTTCTACATTCCGAGCAACCTAGGCTTCACTCTAGGGCGCTGCTTCACCAGATCGAATAGTTAGGTCCTAAGAAGTCAACGCCAGAAGCATAAAATACGATATAAATACAACAGCTTTTCCATCGTATAAAAGGAATAATTGCAAACAGTGTGAAAGTAATGGTTATTCCTACGTTCCGGGCATCCTAGGCTTCACTCTACGGCGTTGTTCAACCAGATCGAATAGTTAGGACCTAAGAAATCAACGCCAGAAGCATAAAATACAATAAAGATGCATCAGTTTTTCCATTGTTTTACTGGAATAACTGCAACCAGTGTGAATGTACTGGTCATTTCTACGTTCCGGATAACCTAGGCTTCACTCTAGGGCGTTGTTCCACCACATCGGACAGTTAGGGCCTAAGAAGTCAACGCCAGAAGCATAAAATACGATATAAATACAACAGCTTTTCCATCGTACAAAAAGAACAATACCAAACAGTGTGAAAGTAATTGTCATTTCTACGTTCCGGGCAACCTAGGCATCACTCTAGGTGGTTGCTCCACCAGATCAAATAGCTCGCGACTTAGAATTAAACGCCAGAAGCATAGAATACAATAAAAATACAACAGTTTTTCCATCGTATAACAGGAATAATTGCAACCAGTGTGAATGTAATGGTCATTTCTACGTTCCGGGCAACCTAGGCTTCACTCTATGGCGTTCTTCCACCACATCGAATAGCTACGGCCTCAGAAGTCAACGCCTGAAGCACAAGATACAATAAAAATGCAACAGTCTTTCCATCCTATAACAGGAATAATTGCATCCCGTGTGAAAGTGATGGTCATTTCTACGTTCCAGGCAACCTAGGCTTCACTCAAGGGCGTTGTTCCACCAGATCGAATAGTTAGGGCCTAAGAAGTCAACGCCAGAAGCATAAAATACAATATAAATATAACAGTTTTTCCATCGTATAAAACGAATAATAGCAACCAGTGTGAAAGTTATGGTCATTTCTACGTTCCGGGCAACCTAGGCTTCACTCTAGGGCGTTGCTCCACCAGATCCAACAGTTAGGGCCTTAGAAGTCAACGCCCGAAGCATAAAATACAAAATAAATACAACAGTTTTTCCATTGTATAAAACGAATGATTGCTACCAGTGTAAAGGTTATGGTCATTTCTACGTTCCGGGCAACCTAGGCTTCACCCTAGGGCGTTGTTCCACCAGGTCGAGTAGTTAGGGCCTAAGAAGTGAACGCCAGAAGCATAAAATGCAATAAAAATACAACAGTCTTTCCATCCTATAACAGGAATAATTGCAACCCGTGTGAAAGTGATGGTCATTTGTACGTTCCAGGGAACCTAGGCTTCACTCTAGGGCGTTGCTCCACCAGATCGAATTGTTAGGGCCAAAGAAGTCAACGCCCGAAGCATAAATTACAAAATAAATAAAACGGTCTTTTCATCGTATAACAGGAATAATTGCAACAAGCGTGAAAGTAAAGATCATTTCGGCGTTTCGGGCATCCTAGACTTAATTCTGAGGCATTGCTCCACCAGATCGAATAGTTAGGCCCTAAGAAGTCAACGCCAGGAGCATAAAATACAATATAAATACAACAGTTTTTCCATTGTATAAAACGAATAATTGCTACCAGTGTAAAAATTATGGTCATTTCTACGTTCCGCGCAACCTAGGCTTCACTCTAGGGCGTTGTTCCACCAGATCGAATAGTTAGGTCCCAAGAAGTGAACGCCAGAAGCATTAAATACAATATAAATACAACAGTTTTTCCATCGTATAAAACGAATAATTGCAACCAGTGTGAAAGTTATGGTCATTTCTACTTCCCGAGCAACCTAGGCTTCACTCTAGGGCGTTGCTCCAACAGATTGAATAGTTAGGGCCTTAGAAGTCAACGCCCGAAGCATAAAATGCAATAAAAATACAACAGTTTTTCCATCGTATAACAGGATTAATTGCAACCAGTTTGAAACTGATGGTCATTTCTACGTTCCGTGCAACCTAGGCTTCACTCTAGGGCGTTGCTCCACTAGATCGAATAGTTAGGGCCATAGAAGTCAACGCCAGAAGCATAAAATACGATATAAATACAACAGTTTTTCCATCGTATAAAACGAATAATTGCAACCAGTGTGAAAGTTATGGTCATTTCTACATTCCGAACAACCTAGGCTTCACTCTAGGGCGTTGCTCCACCAGATCGAATAGCTAGGGACATAGAATTCATCGCTAAAAGCATAAAATACAATTAAAATACAACAGTCTTTCGATTGTTTTACAGGAATAACTGCAACCAGTGTGAATGTACTGTCATTTCTACGTTCCGGATAACCTAGGCTTCACCCTAGGGCGTTGTTCCACCAGATCGAGCAGTTAGGGCCTAAGAAGTCAACGCCAGAAGCATAAAATGCAATACAAATATAACAGTTCTTCCATCGTATAAAACGAATGATAGCAACCAGTGTGAAAGTTATGGTCATTTCTACGTTCCGGGCAACCTAGGCGTCACTCTAGGGCGTTGCTCCACCGCATCTAATAGCTACGGCCTTAGAAGTCAACGCCAGAGGCATAAAATACAATATAAATACAACAGCTTTTCCATCGTACAAAATGAATAATACCAAACAGTGTGAAAGTAATTGTCATTTCTACGTTCCGGGCAACCTAGGCTTCACTCTAGGTCGTTGCTCCACCAGATCAAATAGCTAGCGACTTAGAACTAAGCGCCAGAAGCATAGAATACAATAAAAATGCAACAGTTTTTCCATCGTATAACAGGAATAATTGCAACCAGTGTGAATGTAATGGTCATTTCTACGTTCCGGGCAACCTAGGTTTCACTCTAGGGCGGTGCTCCACCAGGTCGAATAGTTAGGGCCTAAGAAGTCAACGCCAGAAGCATAAAATACGATATAATTACAACAGCTTTTACATCGTATAAAACGAATAATTGCAACCAGTGTGAGAGTTCTGGTCATTTCGACGTTCCGGGCAACCTAGGCTTCACCCTGGGCCGTTTTTCCCCCAGATCGAATAGTTAGGCCCTAAGAAGTGAACGCCAGAAGCATAAAATGCACTAAAAATACAGCAGTTTTTCCATCGTATAGTAGGAATAGTTTGCAACCAGTGTGATAGTAGTGGTCATTTCTACGTTCCGGGCAACCTAGGCTTCACTCTAGGGCGTTGCTCCACCACATCTAACAGCTACGGCCTTAGAAGTCAACGCCAGAGGCATAAAATACAATATAAATACAACATCTTTACCATCGTACAAAATGAATAATTGCAAACAGTGTGAAAGTAATGGTCATTTCTACGTTCCGGGCAATCTAGGTTTCACTCTAGGGCGTTGCTCCACCAGGTCGAATAGTTAGGGCCTAAGAAGTCAACGCCGGAAGCATAAAACACGATATAAATACGGCAGCTTTTCCATCGTATAAAACGAATAATTGCAACCAGTGTGATAGTTATGCTCATTTCTACGTTCCGGGCAACCTAGGCTTCACCCTAGGGCGTTGCTCCAACAGATTGAATAGTTAGGGCCTTAAAAGTCAATGCCCGAAGCATAAAATGCAATAAAAATACAACAGCTTTTCCATCATATAAAACGAATAATTGCAACCAGTGTGAAAGTAATGGTCATTTCTACGTTCCGAGCAACCTAGGCGTCACTCAAGGGCGTTGCTCCGCCAGATCGAATAGCTAGGGTCTTAGAATTCATCGCTAAAAGCATAAAATAGAATTAAAATACAACAGTTTTTCCATCGTATAACAGGAATAATTGCAGCCAGTGTGAAAGGAATTGTCATTTCTACGTTCCGTGCAACATAGGTATCACTCTAGGGCGTTGATCCACCAGAGGGAATAGTTAGGGCCTTAGATGTCAACGCCAGAAGCATAAAATACAATAAAGATGCAAAAGTTTTTCCATCGTTTTACAGGAATAACTGCAACCAGTGATAATGTACTGGTCATTTCTACGTTCCTGATAACCTAGGCTTCACTCTAGGGCGTTCTTCCACCAGATCGAACAGTTAGGGCCTAAGAAGTCAACGCCAGAAGTATAAAATACAATGTAAATATAACAGCTTTTCCATCGTATAAATCGAATGTTAGCAACCAGTGTGAAAGTTATGGTCATTTCTACGTTCCGGGCAACCTAGGCTTCACACGAGGGCGTTCTTCCACCAGATCGAACAGTTAGGTCCTTAGAACTCAACGCCAGAAGCATAAAATACGATATAACTACAACAGCTTTTGCATCGTATAAAAGGAATAATTGCAAACAGTGTGAAAGTAATTGTCATTTCTACGTTCCGGGCAAACCTAGGCTTCACACTAGGGCGTTGCTCCACCAGATCGAATAGTTAGGGCCTTAGATGTCAACGCCAGAAGCATAAAATACAATAAAGATGCAAAAGTTTTTCCATCGTTTTACAGGAATAACTGCAACCAGTGATAATGTACTGGTCATTTCTACGTTCCGGATAACCTAGGCTTCACTCTAGGGCGTTCTTCCACCAGATCGAACAGTTAGGGCCTAAGAAGTCAACGCCAGAAGTATAAAATACAATGTAAATATAACAGCTTTTCCATCGTATAAATCGAATGTTAGCAACCAGTGTGAAAGTTATGGTCATTTCTACGTTCCGGGCAACCTAGGCTTCACACGAGGGCGTTCTTCCACCAGATCGAACAGTTAGGGCCTAAGAAGTCAACGCCAGAAGTATAAAATACAATATAAATACAACAGTTTTGCCATCGTAGAAAACGAATAATTGCAACCAGTGTGAAAGTTATGGTCATTTCTATATTCCGAGCAACCTAGGCTTCACTCTAAGGCGGTGCTCCACCATATCGAATAGCTACGGCCTTAGAAGCCTACGCCTGAAGCATAAAATACAATAAAAATACAACGGTCTTTTCATCGTATAACAGGAATAATTGCAACAAGCGTGAAAGTAATGATCATTTCGACGTTTCGGGCATCCTAGACTTAACTCTGAGGCATTGCTCCACCAGATCGAATAGATACGACCTAAGAAGTCAACGCCAGAAGCATAAAATACAATATAAATACAACAGCTTTTCCATCGTAAAAAACGAATAATTGCAACCAGTGTGAAAGTTATGGTTATTTCTACATTCCGAGCAACCTAGGGTTTACTCTAGGGCGTTTCTCCTCCAGATCGAATAGTTAGGTCCTTAGAACTCAACGCCAGAAGCATAAAATACGAAATAACTACAACAGCTTTTGCATCGTATAAAAGGAATAATTGCAAACAGTGTGAAAGTAATTGTCATTTCTACGTTCCGGGCAAACCTAGGCTTCACACTAGGGCGTTGCTCCACCAGATCGAATAGTTAGGGCCTTAGATGTCAACGCCAGAAGCATAAAATACAATAAAGATGCAAAAGTTTTTCCATCGTTTTACAGGAATAACTGCAACCAGTGATAATGTACTGGTCATTTCTACGTTCCGGATAACCTAGGCTTCACTCTAGGGCGTTCTTCCACCAGATCGAACAGTTAGGGCCTAAGAAGTCAACGCCAGAAGTATAAAATACAATGTAAATATAACAGCTTTTCCATCGTATAAATCGAATGTTAGCAACCAGTGTGAAAGTTATGGTCATTTCTACGTTCCGGGCAACCTAGGCTTCACACGAGGGCGTTCTTCCACCAGATCGAACAGTTAGGGCCTAAGAAGTCAACGCCAGAAGTATAAAATACAATATAAATACAACAGTTTTGCCATCGTAGAAAACGAATAATTGCAACCAGTGTGAAAGTTATGGTCATTTCTATATTCCGAGCAACCTAGGCTTCACTCTAAGGCGGTGCTCCACCATATCGAATAGCTACGGCCTTAGAAGCCTACGCCTGAAGCATAAAATACAATAAAAATACAACGGTCTTTTCATCGTATAACAGGAATAATTGCAACAAGCGTGAAAGTAATGATCATTTCGACGTTTCGGGCATCCTAGACTTAACTCTGAGGCATTGCTCCACCAGATCGAATAGATACGACCTAAGAAGTCAACGCCAGAAGCATAAAATACAATATAAATACAACAGCTTTTCCATCGTAAAAAACGAATAATTGCAACCAGTGTGAAAGTTATGGTTATTTCTACATTCCGAGCAACCTAGGGTTTACTCTAGGGCGTTTCTCCTCCAGATCGAATAGTTAGGTCCTTAGAACTCAACGCCAGAAGCATAAAATACGAAATAACTACAACAGCTTTTGCATCGTATAAAAGGAATAATTGCAAACAGTGTGAAAGTAATTGTCATTTCTACGTTCCGGGCAAACCTAGGCTTCACACTAGGGCGTTGCTCCACCAGATCGAATAGTTAGGGCCTTAGATGTCAACGCCAGAAGCATAAAATACAATAAAGATGCAAAAGTTTTTCCATCGTTTTACAGGAATAACTGCAACCAGTGATAATGTACTGGTCATTTCTACGTTCCGGATAACCTAGGCTTCACTCTAGGGCGTTCTTCCACCAGATCGAACAGTTAGGGCCTAAGAAGTCAACGCCAGAAGTATAAAATACAATGTAAATATAACAGCTTTTCCATCGTATAAATCGAATGTTAGCAACCAGTGTGAAAGTTATGGTCATTTCTACGTTCCGGGCAACCTAGGCTTCACACGAGGGCGTTCTTCCACCAGATCGAACAGTTAGGGCCTAAGAAGTCAACGCCAGAAGTATAAAATACAATATAAATACAACAGTTTTGCCATCGTAGAAAACGAATAATTGCAACCAGTGTGAAAGTTATGGTCATTTCTATATTCCGAGCAACCTAGGCTTCACTCTAAGGCGGTGCTCCACCATATCGAATAGCTACGGCCTTAGAAGCCTACGCCTGAAGCATAAAATACAATAAAAATACAACGGTCTTTTCATCGTATAACAGGAATAATTGCAACAAGCGTGAAAGTAATGATCATTTCGACGTTTCGGGCATCCTAGACTTAACTCTGAGGCATTGCTCCACCAGATCGAATAGTTACGACCTAAGAAGTCAACGCCAGAAGCATAAAATACAATATAAATACAACAGCTTTTCCATCGTAAAAAACGAATAATTGCAACCAGTGTGAAAGTTATGGTTATTTCTACATTCCGAGCAACCTAGGGTTTACTCTAGGGCGTTTCTCCTCCAGATCGAATAGTTAGGTCCTTAGAACTCAACGCCAGAAGCATAAAATACGATATAACTACAACAGCTTTTGCATCGTATAAAAGGAATAATTGCAAACAGTGTGAAAGTAATTGTCATTTCTACGTTCCGGGCAAACCTAGGCTTCACTCTATGGCGTTGCTTCACCAGATCTAACAGTTAGGGCCTAAGAAGTGAACGCCAGAAGCATTATATACAATATAAATACAACAGTTTTTTCATCGTATAAAACGAATAATTGCTACCAGTGTAAAAGTTATGGTCATTTCTACGTTCCGGGCTACCTAGACTTCACCCTAGGGCGTTGTTCCACCAGATCGAATAGTCAGGGCCTAAGAAGTGAACGCCAGAAGCATAAAATGCAATAAAAATACAACAGTCTTTCCATCCTATAACAGGAATAATTGCAACCCGTGTGAAAGTGATGGTCATTTGTACGTTCCGGGGAACCTAGGCTTCACTCTAGGGCGTTGCTCCACCAGATCGAATTGTTAGGGCCAAAGAAGTCAACGCCCGAAGCATAAAATACAAAATAAATAGAACAGCCTTTACACCGTATAAAACGAATAATTGCAACCTGTGTGAAGGTTATGGTCATATCTACGTTCCGGGCAACCTAGGCTTCACTGTAGGGCGTTGCTCCAGCAGATCGAAGTGTTAGGGCCTAAGAAGTCAACGCCCGAAGCATAAAATACAATAGAAATACAACAGTTTTTCCATCGTATAAAACGAATAATTGCAACCATTATGAAACTTATGGTAATTTCTACCTTCCGGGCAACCTAGGCTTCACCCTAGGACGTTGTTCCACCAGATATAATAGTTAGGGCCTAAGAAGTGAACGCCAGAAGCATAAAATGCAATAAAAATACAACAGTTTTTCCATCGTATAACAGGATTAATTGCAACCAGTTTGAAAGTGATGCTCACTTCTACGTTCCGCGAAACCTAGGCTTCACTCTAGGGCGTTGCTCCACTAGATCGAATAGCTAGGGCCTTAGAAGTCAACGCCAGAAGCATAAAATACGATATAAATACAACAGCTTTTCCATCGTATAAAAGGAATAATTGCAAACAGTGTGAAAGTACTGGTCATATCTACGTTCCGGGTAACCTAGGTTTCACTCTAGGGCGTTGCTCCACCAGATCGAATAGCTAGGGACTTAGAATTCAACGCCATAAGAATAAAATACAATATAAACATAACAGTTTTTCCATCGTATAAAACGAATAATTGCAACCAGTGTGAAAGTAATGGTCATTTCTACGTTCCGAGCAAGCTAGGCTTCACCCTAGGGCGTTGTTCCACCAGATCGAGCAGTTGGGGCCTAAGAAGTCAACGCCAGAAGCATAAAATGCAATACAAATATAACAGTTCTTCCATCGTATAAAACGAATGATAGCAACCAGTGTGAAAGTTATGGTCATTTCTACGTTCCGGGCAACCTAGGCTTCACTCTAGGTCGTTGCTCCACCAGATCAAATAGCTAGCGACTTAGAATTAAGCGCCAGAAGCATAGAATACAATAAAAATGCAACAGTTTTTCCATCGTATAACAGGAATAATTGCAACCAGTGTGAATGTAATGGTCATTTCTACGTTCCGGGCAACCTAGGTTTCACTCTAGGGCGGTGCTCCACCAGGTCGAATAGTTAGGGCCTTCGAAGCCAACGCCCGAAGCATTAAATACAAAATAAATAGAACAGTTTTTCCATTGTATAAAACGAATAATTGCTACCAGTGTAAAAGTTATGGTCATTTCTACGTTCCGGGCAACCTAGGCTTCACTCTAGGGCGGTGCTCCACCAGATGGAATAGTTAGGGCCTAAGAAGTGAACGCCAGAAGCATAAAATGCAATAAAAATACAACAGTCTTTCCATCCTATAACAGGAATAATTGCAACCCGTGTGAAAGTGATGGTCATTTGTACGTTCCAGGCAACCTAGGCTTCACTCTAGGGCGTTGCTCCACCAGATCGAATTGTTAGGGCCAAAGAAGTCAACGCCCGAAGCATAAAATACAAATTAAATAGAACAGTTTTACCATTGTATAAAACGAATAATTGCTACCAGTGTAAAAGTTATGGTCATTTTTACGTTCCGGGCAACCTAGGCTTCACCCTAGGGCATTGCTCCGTCAGATCGAATAGTTAGGCCCTAAGAAGTGAACGCCAGAAGCATAAAGAACAATATGAATACAACAGTTTTTCCATCGTAGAAAACGAATAATTGCAACCAGTGTGAAAGTTATGGTCATTTCTATATTCCGAGCAACCTAGGCTTCACTCTAGGGCGGTGCTCCACCATATCCAATAGCTACGGCCTTAGAAGTCAACGCCAGAGGCATAAAATACAATATAAATACAACAGCTTTTACATCGTACAAAATGAATAATACCAAACAGTGTGAAAGTAATTGTCATTTCTACGTTCCGGGCAACCTAGGCATCACTCTAGGTCGTTGCTCCACCAGATCAAATAGTTAGGACCTAAGAAATCAACGCCAGAAGCATAAAATACAATAAAGATGCATCAGTTTTTCCATTGTTTTACTGGAATAACTGCAACCAGTGTGAATGTACTGGTCATTTCTACGTTCCGGCCAACATAGGTTTCACTCTAGGGCGTTGCTCCACCAGGTCGCATAGTTAGGGCCTAAGAAGTCAACGCCAGAAGCATAAAATACGATATAAATACAACAGCTTTTACATCGTATAAAACGAATAATTGCAACCAGTATGAAAGTTATGGTCATTTCTACTTTCCGGGCAACCTAGGCTTCACCCTAGGGCGTTGCTCCAACAGATTGAATAGTTAGGACCTAAGAAATCAACGCCAGAAGCATAAAATACAATAAAGATGCATCAGTTTTTCCATTGTTTTACTGGAATAACTGCAACCAGTGTGAATGTACTGGTCATTTCTACGTTCCGGATAACCTAGGCTTCACTCTAGGGCGTTGCTCCACCAGATCGGACAGTTAGGGCCTAAGAAGTCAACGCCAGAAGCATAAAATACGATATAAATACAACAGCTTTTCCATCGTACAAAAAGAACAATACCAAACAGTGTGAAAGTAATTGTCATTTCTACGTTCCGGGCAACCTAGGCATCACTCTAGGTGGTTGCTCCACCAGATCAAATGGCTCGCGACTTAGAATTAAACGCCAGAAGCATAGAATACAATAAAAATACAACAGTTTTTCCATCGTATAACAGGAATAATTGCAACCAGTGTGAATATAATGGTCATTTCTACATTCCGAGCAACCTAGGCTTCATTCTAGGGCGTTGCTCCACCAGACCGAATAGTTAGGTCCTTAGAGGTCAACGCCAGAAGCATAAAATACGATATAAATACAACAGCTTTTCCATCGTATAAAAGGAGTAATTGCAAACAGTGTGAAAGTAATGGTCATTTCTACGTTCCGGGCAACCTAGGCTTCACTGTATGGCGTTCTTCCACCATATCGAATAGCTACGGCCTTAGAAGCCTACGCCTGAAGCATAAAATACAATAAAAATACAACGGTCTTTTCATCGTATAACAGGAATAATTGCAACAAGCGTGAAAGTAATGATCATTTCGACGTTTCGGGCATCCTAGACTTAACTCTGAGGCATTGCTCCACCAGATCGAATAGTTACGACCTAAGAAGTCAACGCCAGAAGCATAAAATACAATATAAATACAACAGCTTTTCCATCGTAAAAAACGAATAATTGCAACCAGTGTGAAAGTTATGGTTATTTCTACATTCCGAGCAACCTAGGGTTTACTCTAGGGCGTTTCTCCTCCAGATCGAATAGTTAGGTCCTTAGAACTCAACGCCAGAAGCATAAAATACGAAATAACTACAACAGCTTTTGCATCGTATAAAAGGAATAATTGCAAACAGTGTGAAAGTAATTGTCATTTCTACGTTCCGGGCAAACCTAGGCTTCACACTAGGGCGTTGCTCCACCAGATCGAATAGTTAGGGCCTTAGATGTCAACGCCAGAAGCATAAAATACAATAAAGATGCAAAAGTTTTTCCATCGTTTTACAGGAATAACTGCAACCAGTGATAATGTACTGGTCATTTCTACGTTCCGAATAACCTAGGCTTCACTCTAGGGCGTTCTTCCACCAGATCGAACAGTTAGGGCCTAAGAAGTCAACGCCAGAAGTATAAAATACAATGTAAATATAACAGCTTTTCCATCGTATAAATCGAATGTTAGCAACCAGTGTGAAAGTTATTGTCATTTCTACGTTCCGGGCAACCTAGGCTTCACTGTATGGCGTTCTTCCACCACATCGGATAGCTGCGGCCGCAGAAGTCAACGCCTGAAGTATAAAATACAATAAAAATACAACAGTCTTTCCATCCTATAACAGGAATAATTGCAACCCGCGTGAAAGGGATGGTCATTTCTACGTTCCAGGCAACCTAGGCTTCACTCTATGGCGTTGGTCCTCCAGATCAAACAGTTAGGGCCTTCGAAGCCAACGCCCGAAGCATTAAATACAAAATAAATAGAACAGTTTTTCCATTGTATAAAACGAATAATTGCTACCAGTGTAAAAGTTATGGTCATTTCTACGTTCCGGGCAACCTAGGCTTCACTCTAGGGCGGTGCTCCACCAGATGGAATAGTTAGGGCCTAAGAAGTGAACGCCAGAAGCATAAAATGCAATAAAAATACAACAGTCTTTCCATCCTATAACAGGAATAATTGCAACCCGTGTGAAAGATATGGAAATTTCTACGTTCCGGGCAACCTAGGCTTCACTCTATGGCGTTCTTCCACCACATCGAATAGCTACGGCCTCAGAAGTCAACGCCTGAAGCATAAAATACAATATAAATATAACAGTTTTTCCATCTTATACAACGAATAATAGCAACCAGTGTGAAAGTTATGGTCATTTCTACGTTCCGGGCAACCTAGGCTTCACTCTAGGGCGTTGGTCCTCCAGATCAAACAGTTAGGGCCTTCGAAGCCAACGCCCGAAGCATTAAATACAAAATAAATAGAACAGTTTTTCCATTGTATAAAACGAATAATTGCTACCAGTCTAAAAGTTATGGTCATTTCTACGTTCCGGGCAACCTAGGCTTCACTCTAGGGCGGTGCTCCACCAGATGGAATAGTTAGGGCCTAAGAAGTGAACGCCAGAAGCATAAAATGCAATAAAAATACAACAGTCTTTCCATCCTATAACAGGAATAATTGCAACCCGTGTGAAAGTGATGGTCATTTGTACGTTCCAGGCAACCTAGGCTTCACTCTAGGGCGTTGCTCCACCAGATCGAATTGTTAGGGCCAAAGAAGTCAACGCCCGAAGCATAAAATACAAATTAAATAGAACAGTTTTACCATTGTATAAAACGAATAATTGCTACCAGTGTAAAAGTTATGGTCATTTTTACGTTCCGGGCAACCTAGGCTTCACCCTAGGGCATTGCTCCATCAGATCGAATAGTTAGGCCCTAAGAAGTGAACGCCAGAAGCATAAAGAACAATATGAATACAACAGTTTTTCCATCGTAGAAAACGAATAATTGCAACCAGTGTGAAAGTTATGGTCATTTCTATATTCCGAGCAACCTAGGCTTCACTCTAGGGCGGTGCTCCACCATATCCAATAGCTACGGCCTTAGAAGTCAACGCCAGAGGCATAAAATACAATATAAATACAACAGCTTTTACATCGTACAAAATGAATAATACCAAACAGTGTGAAAGTAATTGTCATTTCTACGTTCCGGGCAACCTAGGCATCACTCTAGGTCGTTGCTCCACCAGATCAAATAGTTAGGACCTAAGAAATCAACGCCAGAAGCATAAAATACAATAAAGATGCATCAGTTTTTCCATTGTTTTACTGGAATAACTGCAACCAGTGTGAATGTACTGGTCATTTCTACGTTCCGGATAACCTAGGCTTCACTCTAGGGCGTTGCTCCACCAGATCGGACAGTTAGGGCCTAAGAAGTCAACGCCAGAAGCATAAAATACGATATAAATACAACAGCTTTTCCATCGTACAAAAAGAACAATACCAAACAGTGTGAAAGTAATTGTCATTTCTACGTTCCGGGCAACCTAGGCATCACTCTAGGTGGTTGCTCCACCAGATCAAATGGCTCGCGACTTAGAATTAAACGCCAGAAGCATAGAATACAATAAAAATACAACAGTTTTTCCATCGTATAACAGGAATAATTGCAACCAGTGTGAATATAATGGTCATTTCTACATTCCGAGCAACCTAGGCTTCATTCTAGGGCGTTGCTCCACCAGACCGAATAGTTAGGTCCTTAGAGGTCAACGCCAGAAGCATAAAATACGATATAAATACAACAGCTTTTCCATCGTATAAAAGGAGTAATTGCAAACAGTGTGAAAGTAATGGTCATTTCTACGTTCCGGGCAACCTAGGCTTCACTGTATGGCGTTCTTCCACCATATCGAATAGCTACGGCCTTAGAAGCCTACGCCTGAAGCATAAAATACAATAAAAATACAACGGTCTTTTCATCGTATAACAGGAATAATTGCAACAAGCGTGAAAGTAATGATCATTTCGACGTTTCGGCCATCCTAGACTTAACTCTGAGGCATTGCTCCACCAGATCGAATAGTTACGACCTAAGAAGTCAACGCCAGAAGCATAAAATACAATATAAATACAACAGCTTTTCCATCGTAAAAAACGAATAATTGCAACCAGTGTGAAAGTTATGGTTATTTCTACATTCCGAGCAACCTAGGGTTTACTCTAGGGCGTTTCTCCTCCAGATCGAATAGTTAGGTCCTTAGAACTCAACGCCAGAAGCATAAAATACGAAATAACTACAACAGCTTTTGCATCGTATAAAAGGAATAATTGCAAACAGTGTGAAAGTAATTGTCATTTCTACGTTCCGGGCAAACCTAGGCTTCACACTAGGGCGTTGCTCCACCAGATCGAATAGTTAGGGCCTTAGATGTCAACGCCAGAAGCATAAAATACAATAAAGATGCAAAAGTTTTTCCATCGTTTTACAGGAATAACTGCAACCAGTGATAATGTACTGGTCATTTCTACGTTCCGGATAACCTAGGCTTCACTCTAGGGCGTTCTTCCACCAGATCGAACAGTTAGGGCCTAAGAAGTCAACGCCAGAAGTATAAAATACAATGTAAATATAACAGCTTTTCCATCGTATAAATCGAATGTTAGCAACCAGTGTGAAAGTTATGGTCATTTCTACGTTCCGGGCAACCTAGGCTTCACACGAGGGCGTTCTTCCACCAGATCGAACAGTTAGGGCCTAAGAAGTCAACGCCAGAAGTATAAAATACAATATAAATACAACAGTTTTGCCATCGTAGAAAACGAATAATTGCAACCAGTGTGAAAGTTATGGTCATTTCTATATTCCGAGCAACCTAGGCTTCACTCTAAGGCGGTGCTCCACCATATCGAATAGCTACGGCCTTAGAAGCCTACGCCTGAAGCATAAAATACAATAAAAATACAACGGTCTTTTCATCGTATAACAGGAATAATTGCAACAAGCGTGAAAGTAATGATCATTTCGACGTTTCGGGCATCCTAGACTTAACTCTGAGGCATTGCTCCACCAGATCGAATAGTTACGACCTAAGAAGTCAACGCCAGAAGCATAAAATACAATATAAATACAACAGCTTTTCCATCGTAAAAAACGAATAATTGCAACCAGTGTGAAAGTTATGGTTATTTCTACATTCCGAGCAACCTAGGGTTTACTCTAGGGCGTTTCTCCTCCAGATCGAATAGTTAGGTCCTTAGAACTCAACGCCAGAAGCATAAAATACGATATAACTACAACAGCTTTTGCATCGTATAAAAGGAATAATTGCAAACAGTGTGAAAGTAATTGTCATTTCTACGTTCCGGGCAAACCTAGGCTTCACTCTATGGCGTTGCTTCACCAGATCTAACAGTTAGGGCCTAAGAAGTGAACGCCAGAAGCATTATATACAATATAGATACAACAGTTTTTTCATCGTATAAAACGGATAATTGCTACCAGTGTAAAAGTTATGGTCATTTCTACGTTCCGGGCTACCTAGACTTCACCCTAGGGCGTTGTTCCACCAGATCGAATAGTCAGGGCCTAAGAAGTGAACGCCAGAAGCATAAAATGCAATAAAAATACAACAGTCTTTCCATCCTATAACAGGAATAATTGCAACCCGTGTGAAAGTGATGGTCATTTGTACGTTCCGGGGAACCTAGGCTTCACTCTAGGGCGTTGCTCCACCAGATCGAATTGTTAGGGCCAAAGAAGTCAACGCCCGAAGCATAAAATACAAAATAAATAGAACAGCCTTTACACCGTATAAAACGAATAATTGCAACCTGTGTGAAGGTTATGGTCATATCTACGTTCCGGGCAACCTAGGCTTCACTGTAGGGCGTTGCTCCAGCAGATCGAAGTGTTAGGGCCTAAGAAGTCAACGCCCGAAGCATAAAATACAATAGAAATACAACAGTTTTTCCATCGTATAAAACGAATAATTGCAACCATTATGAAACTTATGGTAATTTCTACCTTCCGGGCAACCTAGGCTTCACCCTAGGACGTTGTTCCACCAGATATAATAGTTAGGGCCTAAGAAGTGAACGCCAGAAGCATAAAATGCAATAAAAATACAACAGTTTTTCCATCGTATAACAGGATTAATTGCAACCAGTTTGAAAGTGATGCTCACTTCTACGTTCCGGGAAACCTAGGCTTCACTCTAGGGCGTTGCTCCACTAGATCGAATAGCTAGGGCCTTAGAAGTCAACGCCAGAAGCATAAAATACGATATAAATACAACAGCTTTTCCATCGTATAAAAGGAATAATTGCAAACAGTGTGAAAGTACTGGTCATATCTACGTTCCGGGTAACCTAGGTTTCACTCTAGGGCGTTGCTCCACCAGATCGAATAGCTAGGGACTTAGAATTCAACGCCATAAGAATAAAATACAATATAAACATAACAGTTTTTCCATCGTATAAAACGAATAATTGCAACCAGTGTGAAAGTAATGGTCATTTCTACGTTCCGAGCAAGCTAGGCGTCACTCTAGGGCGTTGCTCCACCTGATCGAATAGCTAGGGACATAGAATTCATCGCTAAAAGCATAAAATACAATTAAAATACAACAGTCTTTCCATTGTTTTACAGGAATAACTGCAACCAGTGTGAATGTACTGTCATTTCTACGTTCCGGATAACCTAGGCTTCACCCTAGGGCGTTGTTCCACCAGATCGAGCAGTTGGGGCCTAAGAAGTCAACGCCAGAAGCATAAAATGCAATACAAATATAACAGTTCTTCCATCGTATAAAACGAATGATAGCAACCAGTGTGAAAGTTATGGTCATTTCTACGTTCCGGGCAACCTAGGCTTCACTCTAGGTCGTTGCTCCACCAGATCAAATAGCTAGCGACTTAGAATTGAGCGCCAGAAGCATAGAATACAATAAAAATGCAACAGTTTTTCCATCGTATAACAGGAATAATTGCAACCAGTGTGAATGTAATGGTCATTTCTACGTTCCGGGCAACCTAGGTTTCACTCTAGGGCGGTGCTCCACCAGGTCGAATAGTTAGGGCCTAAGAAGTCAACGCCAGAAGCATAAAATACGATATAAATACAACAGCTTTTACATCGTATAAAACGAATAATTGCAACCAGTGTGAGAGTTCTGGTCATTTCGACGTTCCGGGCAACCTAGGCTTCACCCTAGGCCGTTTTTCCCCCAGATCGAATAGTTAGGTCCTAAGAAGTGAACGCCAGAAGCATAAAATGCACTAAAAATACAACAGTTTTTCCATCGTATAGTAGGAATAATTTGCAACCAGTGTGATAGTAGTGGTCATTTCTACGTTCCGGGCAACCTAGGCTTCACTCTAGGGCGTTGCTCCACCACATCTAACAGCTACGGCCTTAGAAGTCAACGCCAGAGGCATAAAATACAATATAAATACAACAGCTTTACCATCGTACAAAATGAATAATTGCAAACAGTGTGAAAGTAATGGCCATTTCTACGTTCCGGGCAACCTAGGCTTCAGTCTGGGTCGTTGCTCCACCAGATCGAATAGATAGCGACTTAGAATTAAACGCCAGAAGCATAGAATGCAATAAAAATACAACAGTTTTTCCATCGTATAACCGGAATAATTGCAACCAGTGTGCATGTAATGGTCATTTCTACGTTCCGGGCAACATAGATTTCACTCTAGGGCGTTGTTCCACCAGCTCGAATTGTTAGGGCCTAAGAAGTCAACGCCAGAAGCATAAAATACAATATAAATACAACAGCTTTGCCATCGTATAAAATGAATAATTGCAAACAGTGTGAAAGATATGGACATTTCTACGTTCCGGGCTACCTAGGCTTCACTCTATGGCGTTCTTCCACCACATCGAATAGCAACGGCCTCAGAAGTCAACGCCAGAAGCATAAAATACAATATAAATATAACGGCTTTTCCATCGTATAAAACGAGTAATAGCAACCAGTGTGAAGGTTATGGTCATTTCTACGGTCCGGGCAACCTAGGCTTCACTCTAGGGCGTTGCTCCACCAGATCAAACAGTTAGGGCCTTAGAAGTCAACGCCCGAAGCATAAAATACGATATAAATACAACAGCTTTTCCATCGTATGAAACAAATAATTGCAACCAGTGTGAAAGTTATGGTCATTTCTACGTTCCGGGCAACCTAGGTTTCACTGTATGGCGTTCTTCCACCACATCGGATAGCTACGGCCGCAGAAGTCAACGCCTGAAGTATAAAATACAATAAAAATACAACAGTCTTTCCATCCTATAACAGGAATAATTGCATCCCGCGTGAAAGGGATGGTCATTTCTACGTTCCAGGCAACCTAGGCTTCACTCTATGGCGTTGGTCCTCCAGATCAAACAGTTAGGGCCTTCGAAGCCAACGCCCGAAGCATTAAATACAAAATAAATAGAACAATTTTTCCATTGTATAAAACGAATAATTGCTACCAGTGTAAAAGTTATGGTCATTTCTACGTTCCGGGCAACCTAGGCTTCACTCTAGGGCGGTGCTCCACCAGATGGAATAGTTAGGGCCTAAGAAGTGAACGCCAGAAGCATAAAATGCAATAAAAATACAACAGTCTTTCCATCCTATAACAGGAATAATTGCAACCCGTGTGAAAGTGATGGTCATTTGTACGTTCCAGGCAACCTAGGCTTCACTCTAGGGCGTTGCTCCACCAGATCGAATTGTTAGGGCCAAAGAAGTCAACGCCCGAAGCATAAAATACAAATTAAATAGAACAGTTTTACCATTGTATAAAACGAATAATTGCTACCAGTGTAAAAGTTATGGTCATTTTTACGTTCCGGGCAACCTAGGCTTCACCCTAGGGCATTGCTCCATCAGATCGAATAGTTAGGCCCTAAGAAGTGAACGCCAGAAGCATAAAGAACAATATGAATACAACAGTTTTTCCATCGTAGAAAACGAATAATTGCAACCAGTGTGAAAGTTATGGTCATTTCTATATTCCGAGCAACCTAGGCTTCACTCTAGGGCGGTGCTCCACCATATCCAATAGCTACGGCCTTAGAAGTCAACGCCAGAGGCATAAAATACAATATAAATACAACAGCTTTTACATCGTACAAAATGAATAATACCAAACAGTGTGAAAGTAATTGTCATTTCTACGTTCCGGGCAACCTAGGCATCACTCCAGGTCGTTGCTCCACCAGATCAAATAGCTAGCGAGTTAGAATTAAACGCCAGAAGCAGAGAATTCAATAAAAATGCAACAGTTTTTCCATCGCATAACAGGAATAATAGCAACCAGTGTGAATGTAATGGTCACTTCTACGTTCCGGCCAACCTAGGTTTCACTCTAGGGCGTTGCTCCACCAGGTCGCATAGTTAGGGCCTAAGAAGTCAACGCCAGAAGCATAAAATACGATATAAATACAACAGCTTTTACATCGTATAAAACGAATAATTGCAACCAGTATGAAAGTTATGGTCATTTCTACTTTCCGGGCAACCTAGACTTCCCCCTAGGGCGTTGTTCCACCAGATGGAATAGTTAGGGCCTAAGAAGTCAACGCCAGAAGCATAAAATACGATATAAATACAACAGCTTTTCCATCGTATAAAAGGAATAATTGCAAACAGTGTGAAAGTAATGGTTATTCCTACGTTCCAGGCATCCTAGGCTTCACTCTACGGCGTTGTTCAACCAGATCGAATAGTTAGGACCTAAGAAATCAACGCCAGAAGCATAAAATACAATAAAGATGCATCAGTTTTTCCATTGTTTTACTGGAATAACTGCAACCAGTGTGAATGTACTGGTCATTTCTACGTTCCGGATAACCTAGGCTTCACTCTAGGGCGTTGCTCCACCAGATCGGACAGTTAGGGCCTAAGAAGTCAACGCCAGAAGCATAAAATACGATATAAATACAACAGCTTTTCCATCGTACAAAAAGAACAATACCAAACAGTGTGAAAGTAATTGTCATTTCTACGTTCCGGGCAACCTAGGCATCACTCTAGGTGGTTGCTCCACCAGATCAAACGGCTCGCGACTTAGAATTAAACGCCAGAAGCATAGAATACAATAAAAATACAACAGTTTTTCCATCGTATAACAGGAATAATTGCAACCAGTGTGAATGTAATGGTCATTTCTACATTCCGGGCAACCTAGGTTTCACTCTAGGGCGTTGCTCCACCAGGTCGAATAGTTAGGGCCTAAGAAGTCAACGCCAGAAGCATAAAATACGATATAAATACAACAGCTTTTACATCGTATAAAACGAATAATTGCAACCTGTGTGAGAGTTCTGGTCATTTCCACGTTCCGGGCAACCTAGGCTTCACTCTAGGGCGTTGCTCCACCAGATCGAATTGTTAGGGCCAAAGAAGTCAACGCCCGAAGCATAAAATACAAATTAAATAGAACAGTTTTACCATTGTATAAAACGAATAATTGCTACCAGTGTAAAAGTTATGGTCATTTTTACGTTCCGGGCAACCTAGGCTTCACCCTAGGGCATTGCTCCATCAGATCGAATAGTTAGGCCCTAAGAAGTGAACGCCAGAAGCATAAAGAACAATATGAATACAACAGTTTTTCCATCGTAGAAAACGAATAATTGCAACCAGTGTGAAAGTTATGGTCATTTCTATATTCCGAGCAACCTAGGCTTCACTCTAGGGCGGTGCTCCACCATATCCAATAGCTACGGCCTTAGAAGTCAACGCCAGAGGCATAAAATACAATATAAATGCAACAGCTTTTACATCGTACAAAATGAATAATACCAAACAGTGTGAAAGTAATTGTCATTTCTACGTTCCGGGCAACCTAGGCATCACTCTAGGTCGTTGCTCCACCAGATCAAATAGCTAGCGAGTTAGAATTAAACGCCAGAAGCAGAGAATTCAATAAAAATGCAACAGTTTTTCCATCGCATAACAGGAATAATAGCAACCAGTGTGAATGTAATGGTCATTTCTACGTTCCGGCCAACATAGGTTTCACTCTAGGGCGTTGCTCCACCAGGTCGCATAGTTAGGGCCTAAGAAGTCAACGCCAGAAGCATAAAATACGATATAAATACAACAGCTTTTACATCGTATAAAACGAATAATTGCAACCAGTATGAAAGTTATGGTCATTTCTACTTTCCGGGCAACCTAGGCTTCACCCTAGGGCGTTGCTCCAACAGATTGAATAGTTAGGGCCTTAGAAGTCAATGCCAGAAGCATAAAATGCAATAAAAATACAACAGTTTTTCCATCATATAACACGAATAATTGCAACCATTTTGAAAGTGATGGTCATTTCTACGTACCGGCCAACGTAGGCTTCACTCTAGGGCGTTGCTCCACCAGATCGAATAGTTAGGGCCTTAGAAGTCAACGCCCGAAGCATAAAATACAAAATAAATAGAACAGTTTTTCCATCGTATAAAACGAATAATTGCTACCAGCGTGAAAGTTATGGCCATTTCTACTTTCCGGGCAACCTAGACTTCCCCCTAGGGCGTTGTTCCACCAGATGGAATAGTTAGGGCCTAAGAAGTCAACGCCAGAAGCATAAAATACGATATAAATACAACAGCTTTTCCATCGTATAAAAGGAATAATTGCAAACAGTGTGAAAGTAATGGTTATTCCTACGTTCCAGGCATCCTAGGCTTCACTCTACGGCGTTGTTCAACCAGATCGAATAGTTAGGACCTAAGAAATCAACGCCAGAAGCATAAAATACAATAAAGATGCATCAGTTTTTCCATTGTTTTACTGGAATAACTGCAACCAGTGTGAATGTACTGGTCATTTCTACGTTCCGGATAACCTAGGCTTCACTCTAGGGCGTTGCTCCACCAGATCGGACAGTTAGGGCCTAAGAAGTCAACGCCAGAAGCATAAAATACGATATAAATACAACAGCTTTTCCATCGTACAAAAAGAACAATACCAAACAGTGTGAAAGTAATTGTCATTTCTACGTTCCGGGCAACCTAGGCATCACTCTAGGTGGTTGCTCCACCAGATCAAATGGCTCGCGACTTAGAATTAAACGCCAGAAGCATAGAATACAATAAAAATACAACAGTTTTTCCATCGTATAACAGGAATAATTGCAACCAGTGTGAATGTAATGGTCATTTCTACATTCCGAGCAACCTAGGCTTCATTCTAGGGCGTTGCTCCACCAGACCGAATAGTTAGGTCCTTAGAGGTCAACGCCAGAAGCATAAAATACGATATAAATACAACAGCTTTTCCATCGTATAAAAGGAGTAATTGCAAACAGTGTGAAAGTAATGGTCATTTCTACGTTCCGGGCAACCTAGGCTTCACTGTATGGCGTTCTTCCACCACATCGAATAGCAACGGCCTCAGAAGTCAACGCCAGAAGCATAAAATACGATATAAATACAACAGTCTTTCCATCCTATAACAGGAATAATTGCAACCCGTGTGAAAGTGATGGTCATTTCTACGTTCCAGGCAACCTAGGCTTCACTCTAGGGCGTTGGTCCACCAGATCAAACAGTTAGGGCCTTAGAAGTCAACTCCCGAAGCATTAAATACAAAATAAATAGAACAGTTTTTCCATTGTATAAAACGAATAATTGCTACCAGTGTGAAAGTTATGGTCATTTCTACGTTCCGGGCAACCTAGGCTTCACCCTAGGGCGTTGCTCCAACAGATTGAATAGTTAGGGCCTTAGAAGTCAATGCTCGAAGCATAAAATGCAATAAAAATACAACAGCTTTTCCATCGTATAGCAGGAATAATTTGCAACCAGTGTGATAGTAGTGGTCATTTCTACGTTCCGGGCAACCTAGGTTTCACTCCAGGGCGGTGCTCCACCAGATCGAATAGTTACGGCCTAAGAAGTCATCGCCAGAAGCACAAAATACGATAAAGATGCATCAGTTTTTCAATCGTATAAAACGAATAATTGCAACAAGCGTGAATGTAATGATCATTTCGGCGTTTCGGGCATCCTAGACTTAACTCTGAGGCATCGCTCCCCCTGATCGAATAGTTAGGGCCTAAGAAGTCAACGCCAGAAGCATAAAATACAATATAAATACAACAGCTTTGCCATCGTATAAAATGAATAATTGCAAACAGTGTGAAAAATATGGACATTTCTACGTTCCGGGCTACCTAGGCTTCACTCTATGGCGTTCTTGCACCACATCGAATAGCAACGGCCTCCGAAGACAACGCCAGAAGCATAAAATACAATATAAATATAACGGCTTTTCAATCGTATAAAACGAGTAATAGCAACCAGTGTGATAGTTATGGTCATTTCTACGTTCCGGGCAACCTAGGCTTCACTCTAGGGCGTTGCTCCACCAGATCAAACAGTTAGGGCCTTAGAAGTCAACGCCCGAAGCATAAAATACGATATAAACACAACAGCTTTTCCATCGTATAAAACAAATAATTGCAACCAGTGTGAAAGTTATGGTCATTTCTACGTTCCGGGCAACCTAGGCTTCACTGTATGGCGTTCTTCCACCACATCGGATAGCTACGGCCGCAGCAGTCAACGCCTGAAGTATAAAATACAATAAAAATACAACAGTCTTTCCATTCTATAACAGGAATAATTGCAACCCGCGTGAAAGGGATGGTCATTACTACGTTCCAGGCAACCTAGGCTTCACTCTAGGGCGTTGCTCCACCAGATCAAACAGTTAGGGCCTTAGAAGTCAACGCCCGAAGCATTAAATACAAAATAAATAGAACAGTTTTTCCATCGTATAAAACGAATAATTGCTACCAGCGTGAAAGTTATGGCCATTTCTACTTTCCGGGCAACCTAGACTTCCCCCTAGGGCGTTGTTCCACCAGATGGAATAGTTAGGGCCTAAGAAGTCAACGCCAGAAGCATAAAATACGATATAAATACAACAGCTTTTCCATCGTATAAAAGGAATAATTGCAAACAGTGTGAAAGTAATGGTTATTCCTACGTTCCAGGCATCCTAGGCTTCACTCTACGGCGTTGTTCAACCAGATCGAATAGTTAGGACCTAAGAAATCAACGCCAGAAGCATAAAATACAATAAAGATGCATCAGTTTTTCCATTGTTTTACTGGAATAACTGCAACCAGTGTTAATGTACTGGTCATTTCTACGTTCCGGATAACCTAGGCTTCACTCTAGGGCGTTGCTCCACCAGATCGGACAGTTAGGGCCTAAGAAGTCAACGCCAGAAGCATAAAATACGATATAAATACAACAGCTTTTCCATCGTACAAAAAGAACAATACCAAACAGTGTGAAAGTAATTGTCATTTCTACGTTCCGGGCAACCTAGGCATCACTCTAGGTGGTTGCTCCACCAGATCAAACGGCTCGCGACTTAGAATTAAACGCCAGAAGCATAGAATACAATAAAAATACAACAGTTTTTCCATCGTATAACAGGGATAATTGCAACCAGTGTGAATGTAATGGTCATTTCTACATTCCGGGCAACCTAGGTTTCACTCTAGGGCGTTGCTCCACCAGGTCGAATAGTTAGGGCCTAAGAAGTCAACGCCAGAAGCATAAAATACGATATAAATACAACAGCTTTTACATCGTATAAAACGAATAATTGCAACCTGTGTGAGAGTTCTGGTCATTTCCACGTTCCGGGCAACCTAGTCTTCACTCCAGGGTGTTGCTCCAACAGATTGCATAGTTAGGGCCTTAGAAGTCAATGCCCGAAGCAAAAAATGCAATAAAAATACAACGGTTTTTCCATTGTATAAAACGAATAATTGCTACCAGTGTAAAAGTTATGGTCATTTCTACGTTCCGGGCAACCTAGGTTTCACTCCAGGGCGTTGATCCACCAGATCGAATAGTTAGGTCATAAGAAGTCAATGCCAGAAGCATAAAATACGATATAAATACAACAGCTTTTCCATCGTATAAAACGAATAATTGCAACCAGTGTGAAAGTAATGGTCATTTCTACGTTCCGAGCAAGCTAGGCGTCACTCTAGGGCGTTGCTCCACCAGATCGAATAGCTAGGGACTTAGAATTCATCGCTAAAAGCATAAAATACAATTAAAATACAACAGTTTTTCCATTGTATATCAGGAATAATTGCAACCAGTGTGAAAGGAATGGTCATTTCTACGTTCTGGGCAACGTAGTTTTCACTCTAGCGTGTTGATCCACCAGAGGGAATAGTTAGGGCCTAAGAAGCCAACGCCAGAAGCATAAAATACAATATAAATACAACAGCTTTTCAATCGTATAAAACGAATAATTGCAACCAGTGTGAAAGTTATGGACATTTCTACATTCCGGCCAACCTAGGCTTCACCCTAGGGCGTTACGCCACCAGATCGAATAGTTAGGGCCTTAGAAGTCAACGCCAGAAGCATAAAATACAATAAAGGTGCAACAGTGTTTCCATTGTTTTACAGGAATAACTGCAACCAGTCTGAATGTACTGGTCATTTCTACGTTCCGGATAACCTAGGCTTCACTCTAGGGCGTTGCTCCACCAGATCGGACAGTTAGGGCCTAAGAAGTCAACGCCAGAAGCATAAAATACGATATAAATACAACAGCTTTTCCATCGTACAAAAAGAACAATACCAAACAGTGTGAAAGTAATTGTCATTTCTACGTTCCGGGCAACCTAGGCATCACTCTAGGTGGTTGCTCCACCAGATCAAATGGCTCGCGACTTAGAATTAAACGCCAGAAGCATAGAATACAATAAAAATACAACAGTTTTTCCATCGTATAACAGGAATAATTGCAACCAGTGTGAATGTAATGGTCATTTCTACATTCCGGGCAACCTAGGTTTCACTCTAGGGCGTTGCTCCACCAGGTCGAATAGTTAGGGCCTAAGAAGTCAACGCCAGAAGCATAAAATACGATATAAATACAACAGCTTTTACATCGTATAAGACGAATAATTGCAACCTGTGTGAGAGTTCTGGTCATTTCCACGTTCCGGGCTACCTAGGCTTCACTCTAGGGCGTTGCTCCACCAGATCGAATTGTTAGGGCCAAAGAAGTCAACGCCCGAAGCATAAAATACAAATTAAATAGAACAGTTTTACCATTGTATAAAACGAATAATTGCTACCAGTGTAAAAGTTATGGTCATTTTTACGTTCCGGGCAACCTAGGCTTCACCCTAGGGCATTGCTCCATCAGATCGAATAGTTAGGCCCTAAGAAGTGAACGCCAGAAGCATAAAGAACAATATGAATACAACAGTTTTTCCATCGTAGAAAACGAATAATTGCAACCAGTGTGAAAGTTATGGTCATTTCTATATTCCGAGCAACCTAGGCTTCACTCTAGGGCGGTGCTACACCATATCCAATAGCTACGGCCTTAGAAGTCAACGCCAGAGGCATAAAATACAATATAAATACAACAGCTTTTACATCGTACAAAATGAATAATACCAAACAGTGTGAATGTAATGGTCATTTCTACGTTCCGGCCAACCTAGGTTTCACTCTAGGGCGTTGCTCCACCAGGTCGCATAGTTAGGGCCTAAGAAGTCAACGCCAGAAGCATAAAATACGATATAAATACAACAGCTTTTACATCGTATAAAACGAATAATTGCAACCAGTATGAAAGTTATGGTCATTTCTACTTTCCGGGCAACCTAGGCATCACTCTAGGTGGTTGCTCCACCAGATCAAATGGCTCGCGACTTAGAATTAAACGCCAGAAGCATAGAATACAATAAAAATACAACAGTTTTTCCATCGTATAACAGGAATAATTGCAACCAGTGTGAATGTAATGGTCATTTCTACATTCCGAGCAACCTGGGCTTCATTCTAGGGCGTTGCTCCACCAGACCGAATAGTTAGGTCCTTAGAGGTCAACGCCAGAAGCATAAAATACGATATAAATACAACAGCTTTTCCATCGTATAAAAGGAGTAATTGCAAACAGTGTGAAAGTAATGGTCATTTCTACGTTCCGGGCAACCTAGGCTTCACTGTATGGCGTTCTTCCACCACATCGAATAGCAACGGCCTCAGAAGTCAACGCCAGAAGCATAAAATACGATATAAATACAACAGTCTTTCCATCCTATAATAGGAATAATTGCAACCCGTGTGAAAGTGATGGTCATTTCTACGTTCCAGGCAACCTAGGCTTCACTCTAGGGCGTTGGTCCACCAGATCAAACAGTTAGGGCCTTAGAAGTCAACTCCCGAAGCATTAAATACAAAATAAATAGAACAGTTTTTCCATTGTATAAAACGAATAATTGCTACCAGTGTGAAAGTTATGGTCATTTCTACGTTCCGGGCAACCTAGGCTTCACCCTAGGGCGTTGCTCCAACAGATTGAATAGTTAGGGCCTTAGAAGTCAATGCTCGAAGCATAAAATGCAATAAAAATACAACAGCTTTTCCATCGTATAGCAGGAATAATTTGCAACCAGTGTGATAGTAGTGGTCATTTCTACGTTCCGGGCAACCTAGGTTTCACTCCAGGGCGGTGCTCCACCAGATCGAATAGTTACGGCCTAAGAAGTCATCGCCAGAAGCACAAAATACGATAAAGATGCAACAGTTTTTCAATCGTATAAAACGAATAATTGCAACAAGCGTGAATGTAATGATCATTTCGGCGTTTCGGGCATCCTAGACTTAACTCTGAGGCATCGCTCCCCCTGATCGAATAGTTAGGGCCTAAGAAGTCAACGCCAGAAGCATAAAATACAATATAAATACAACAGCTTTGCCATCGTATAAAATGAATAATTGCAAACAGTGTGAAAAATATGGAAATTTCTACGTTCCGGGCAACCTAGGCTTCACTCTATGGCGTTCTTCCACCACATCGAATAGCTACGGCCTCAGAAGTCAACGCCTGAAGCATAAAATACAATATAAATATAACAGTTTTTCCATCTTATACAACGAATAATAGCAACCAGTGTGAAAGTTATGGTCATTTCTACGTTCCGGGCAACCTAGGCTTCACTCTAGGGCGTTGGTCCTCCAGATCAAACAGTTAGGGCCTTCGAAGCCAACGCCCGAAGCGTTAAATACAAAATAAATAGAACAGTTTTTCCATTGTATAAAACGAATAATTGCTACCAGTGTAAAAGTTATGGTCATTTCTACGTTCCGGGCAACCTAGGCTTCACTCTAGGGCGGTGCTCCACCAGATGGAATAGTTAGGGCCTAAGAAGTGAACGCCAGAAGCATAAAATGCAATAAAAATACAACAGTCTTTCCATCCTATAACAGGAATAATTGCAACCCGTGTGAAAGTGATGGTCATTTGTACGTTCCAGGCAACCTAGGCTTCACTCTAGGGCGTTGCTCCACCATATCCAATAGCTACGGCCTTAGAAGTCAACGCCAGAGGCATAAAATACAATATAAATACAACAGCTTTTACATCGTACAAAATGAATAATACCAAACAGTGTGAAAGTAATTGTCATTTCTACGTTCCGGGCAACCTAGGCATCACTCTAGGTCGTTGCTCCACCAGATCAAATAGCTAGCGAGTTAGAATTAAACGCCAGAAGCAGAGAATTCAATAAAAATGCAACAGTTTTTCCATCGCATAACAGGAATAATAGCAACCAGTGTGAATGTAATGGTCATTTCTACGTTCCGGCCAACCTAGGTTTCACTCTAGGGCGTTGCTCCACCAGGTCGCATAGTTAGGGCCTAAGAAGTCAACGCCAGAAGCATAAAACACGATATAAATACAACAGCTTTTACATCGTATAAAACGAATAATTGCAACCAGTATGAAAGTTATGGTCATTTCTACTTTCCGGGCAACCTAGGCTTCACCCTAGGGCGTTGCTCCAACAGATTGAATAGTTAGGGCCTTAGAAGTCAATGCCAGAAGCATAAAATGCAATAAAAATACAACCGTTTTTCCATCATATAACACGAATAATTGCAACCATTTTGAAAGTGATGGTCATTTCTACGTACCGGGCAACGTAGGCTTCACTCTAGGGCGTTGCTCCACCAGATCGAATAGTTAGGGCCTTAGAAGTCAACGCCCGAAGCATAAAATACAAAATAAATAGAACAGTTTTTCCATCGTATAAAACGAATAATTGCTACCAGCGTGAAAGTTATGGCCATTTCTACTTTCCGGGCAACCTAGACTTCCCCCTAGGGCGTTGCTCCACCAGGTCGAATAGTTAGGGCCTAAGAAGTCAACGCCAGAAGCATAAAATACGATATAAATACAACAGCTTTTACATCGTATAAAACGAATAATTGCAACCTGTGTGAGAGTTCTGGTCATTTCCACGTTCCGGGCAACCTAGTCTTCACTCCAGGGTGTTGCTCCAACAGATTGCATAGTTAGGGCCTTAGAAGTCAATGCCCGAAGCAAAAAATGCAATAAAAATACAACGGTTTTTCCATTGTATAAAACGAATAATTGCTACCAGTGTAAAAGTTATGGTCATTTCTACGTTCCGGGCAACCTAGGTTTCACTCCAGGGCGTTGATCCACCAGATCGAATAGTTAGGTCATAAGAAGTCAATGCCAGAAGCATAAAATACGATATAAATACAACAGCTTTTCCATCGTATAAAACGAATAATTGCAACCAGTGTGAAAGTAATGGTCATTTCTACGTTCCGAGCAAGCTAGGCGTCACTCTAGGGCGTTGCTCCACCAGATCGAATAGCTAGGGACTTAGAATTCATCGCTAAAAGCATAAAATACAATTAAAATACAACAGTTTTTCCATTGTATAACAGGAATAATTGCTACCAGTGTGAAAGGAATGGTCATTTCTACGTTCTGGGCAACGTAGTTTTCACTCTAGCGTGTTGATCCACCAGAGGGAATAGTTAGGGCCTAAGAAGCCAACGCCAGAAGCATAAAATACAATATAAATACAACAGCTTTTCAATCGTATAAAACGAATAATTGCAACCAGTGTGAAAGTTATGGACATTTCTACATTCCGGCCAACCTAGGCTTCACCCTAGGGCGTTACGCCACCAGATCGAATAGTTAGGGCCTTAGAAGTCAACGCCAGAAGCATAAAATACAATAAAGGTGCAACAGTGTTTCCATTGTTTTACAGGAATAACTGCAACCAGTGTGAATGTACTGGTCATTTCTACGTTCCGGATAACCTAGGCTTCACTCTAGGGCGTTGCTCCACCAGATCGGACAGTTAGGGCCTAAGAAGTCAACGCCAGAAGCATAAAATACGATATAAATACAACAGCTTTTCCATCGTACAAAAAGAACAATACCAAACAGTGTGAAAGTAATTGTCATTTCTACGTTCCGGGCAACCTAGGCATCACTCTAGGTGGTTGCTCCACCAGATCAAATGGCTCGCGACTTAGAATTAAACGCCAGAAGCATAGAATACAATAAAAATACAACAGTTTTTCCATCGTATAACAGGAATAATTGCAACCAGTGTGAATGTAATGGTCATTTCTACATTCCGGGCAACCTAGGTTTCACTCTAGGGCGTTGCTCCACCAGGTCGAATAGTTAGGGCCTAAGAAGTCAACGCCAGAAGCATAAAATACGATATAAATACAACAGCTTTTACATCGTATAAAACGAATAATTGCAACCTGTGTGAAAGTTATGGTTATTTCTACATTCCGAGCAACCTAGGCTTCACTCTAGGGCGTTGCTCCACCAGATCGAATAGTTAGGTCCTTAGAAGTCAACGCCAGAAGCATAAAATACGATATAAATACAACAGCTTTTGCATCGTGTAAAAGGAGTAATTGCAAACAGTGTGAAAGTAATTGTCATTTCTACGTTCCGGGCAATCTAGGCTTCACTCTATGGCGTTGGTCCTCCAGATCAAACAGTTAGGGCCTTCGAAGCTAACGCCCGAAGCATTAAATACAAAATAAATAGAACAGTTTTTCCATTGTATAAAACGAATAATTGCTACCAGTGTAAAAGTTATGGTCATTTCTACGTTCCGGGCAACCTAGGCTTCACTCTAGGGCGGTGCTCCACCAGATGGAATAGTTAGGGCCTAAGAAGTGAACGCCAGAAGCATAAAATGCAATAAAAATACAACAGTCTTTCCATCCTATAACAGGAATAATTATAACCCGTGTGAAAGATATGGAAATTTCTACGTTCCGCGCAACCTAGGCTTCACTCTATGGCGTTCTTCCACCACATCGAATAGCTACGGCCTCAGAAGACAACGCCTGAAGCATAAAATACAATATAAATATAACAGTTTTTCCATCTTATAAAACGAATAATAGCAACCAGTGTGAAAGTTATGGTCATTTCTACGTTCCGGGCAATCTAGGCTTCACTCTAGGGCGTTGGTCTTCCAGATCAAACAGTTAGGGCCTTCGAAGCGAACGCCCGAAGCATTAAATACAAAATAAATAGAACAGTTTTTCCATTGTATAAAACGAATAATTGCTACCAGTGTAAAAGTTATGGTCAATTCTACGTTCCGGGCAACCTAGGCTTCACTCTAGGGCGGTGCTCCACCAGATGGAATAGTTGGGGCCTAAGAAGTGAACGCCTGAAGCATAAAATGCAATAAAAATACAACAGTCTTTCCATCCTATAACAGGAATAATTGCAACCCGTGTGAAAGTGATGGTCATTTGTACGTTCCAGGCAACCTAGGTTTCACTCTAGGGCGTTGCTCCACCAGGTCGAATAGTTAGGGCCTAAGAAGTCAACGCCAGAAGCATAAAATACGATATAAATACAACAGCTTTTACATCGTATAAAACGAATAATTGCAACCTGTGTGAGAGTTCTGGTCATTTCCACGTTCCGGGCAACCTAGTCTTCACTCCAGGGTTTTGCTCCAACAGATTGCATAGTTAGGGCCTTAGAAGTCCATGCCCGAAGCAAAAAATGCAATAAAAATACAACGGTTTTTCCATTGTATAAAACGAATAATTGCTACCAGTGTAAAAGTTATGGTCATTTCTACGTTCCGGGCAACCTAGGTTTCACTCCAGGGCGTTGATCCACCAGATCGAATAGTTAGGTCATAAGAAGTCAATGCCAGAAGCATAAAATACGATATAAATACAAAAGCTTTTCCATCGTATAAAACGAATAATTGCAACCAGTGTGAAAGTAATGGTCATTTCTACGTTCCGAGCAAGCTAGGCGTCACTCTAGGGCGTTGCTCCACCAGATCGAATAGCTAGGGACTTAGAATTCATCGCTAAAAGCATAAAATACAATTAAAATACAACAGTTTTTCCATTGTATAACAGGAATAATTGCAACCAGTGTGAAAGGAATGGTCATTTCTACGTTCCGGGCAACGTAGGTTTCACTCTAGCGTGTTGATCCACCAGAGGGAATAGTTAGGGCCTAAGAAGTCAACGCCAGAAGCATAAAATACAATATAAATACAACAGCTTTTCAATCGTATAAAACGAATAATTGCAACCAGTGTGAAAGTTATGGACATTTCTACATTCCGGCCAACCTAGGCTTCACCCTAGGGCGTTACGCCACCAGATCGAATAGTTAGGGCCTTAGAAGTCAACGCCAGAAGCATAAAATACAATAAAGGTGCAACAGTGTTTCCATTGTTTTACAGGAATAACTGCAACCAGTGTGAATGTACTGGACATTTCTACGTTCCGGATAACCCAGGCTTCACTCTAGGGCGTTGTTCCACCAGATCGGACAGTTAGGGCCTAAGATGTCAACGCCAGAAGCATAAAATACAGTATAAATATAACAGTTTTTCCATCGTATAAAACGAATGATAGCAACCACTGTGAAAGTTATTGTCATTTCTACGTTCCGGGCAACCTAGGCGTCACTCTAGGGCGTTGCTCCACCGCATCTAATATATACGGCCTTAGAAGTCAACGCCAGAGGCATAAAATACAATATAAATACAACAGCTTTTCCATCGTACAAAATGAATAATACCAAACAGTGTGAAAGTAATTGTCATTTCTACGTTCCGGGCAACCTAGGCATCACTCTAGGCCGTTGCTCCACCAGATCAAATAGCTAGCGACTTAGAATTAAACGCCAGAAGCATAGAATACAATAAAAATACAACAGTTTTTCCATCGTATAACAGGAATAATTGCAACCAGTGTGAATGTAATGGTCATTTCTACGTTCCGGGCAACCTAGGCTTCACCCTAGGGCGTTGTTCCACCAGGTCGAGTAGTTAGGGCCTAAGAAGTGAACGCCAGAAGCATAAAATGCAATAAAAATACAACAGTCTTTCCATCCTATAACAGGAATAATTGCAACCCGTGTGAAAGTGATGGTCATTTGTACGTTCCAGGGAACCTAGGCTTCACTCTAGGGCGTTGCTCCACCAGATCGAATTGTTAGGGCCAAAGAAGTCAACGCCCGAAGCATAAAATACAAAATAAATAGAACGGTCTTTTCATCGTATAACAGGAATAATTGCAACAAGCGTGAAAGTAAAGATCATTTCGGCGTTTCGGGCATCCTAGACTTAATTCTGAGGCATTGCTCCACCAGATCGAATAGTTAGGCCCTAAGAAGTCAACGCCAGGAGCATAAAATACAATATAAATACAACAGTTTTTCCATTGTATAAAACGAATAATTGCTACCAGTGTAAAAGTTATGGTCATTTCTACGTTCCGCGCAACCTAGGCTTCACTCTAGGGCGTTGTTCCACCAGATCGAATAGTTAGGGCCCAAGAAGTGAACGCCAGAAGCATTAAATACAATATAAATACAACACTTTTTCCACCGTATAAAACGAATAATTGCAACCAGTGTGAAAGTTATGGTCATTTCTACTTCCCGAGCAACCTAGGCTTCACTCTAGGGCGTTGCTCCAACAGATTGAATAGTTAGGGCCTTAGAAGTCAACGCCCGAAGCATAAAATGCAATAAAAATACAACAGTTTTTCCATCGTATAACAGGATTAATTGCAACCAGTTTGAAACTGATGGTCATTTCTACGTTCCGGGCAACCTAGGCTTCACTCTAGGGCGTTGCTCCACTAGATCGAATAGTTAGGGCCATAGAAGTCAACGCCAGAAGCATAAAATACGATATAAATACCACAGTTTTTCCATCGTATAAAACGAATAATTGCAAACAGTGTGAAAGTTATGGTCATTTCTACATTCCGAACAACCTAGGCTTCACCCTAGGGCGTTGCTCCACCAGATCGAATTGCTAGGGACATAGAATTCATCGCTAAAAGCATAAAATACAATTAAAATACAACAGTCTTTCGATTGTTTTACAGGAATAACTGCAACCAGTGTGAATGTACTGTCATTTCTACGTTCCGGATAACCTAGGCTTCACCCTAGGGCGTTGTTCCACCAGATCGAGCAGTTAGGGCCTAAGAAGTCAACGCCAGAAGCATAAAATGCAATACAAATATAACAGTTCGTCCATCGTATAAAACGAATGATAGCAACCAGTGTGAAAGTTATGGTCATTTCTACGTTCCGGGCAACCTAGGCGTCACTCTAGGGCGTTGCTCCACCGCATCTAATAGCTACGGCCTTAGAAGTCAACGCCAGAGGCATAAAATACAATATAAATACAACAGCTTTTCCATCGTACAAAATGAATAATACCAAACAGTGTGAAAGTAATTGTCATTTCTACGTTCCGGGCAACCTAGGCTTCACTCTAGGTCGTTGCTCCACCAGATCAAATAGCTAGCGACTTAGAACTAAGCGCCAGAAGCATAGAATACAATAAAAATGCAACAGTTTTTCCATCGTATAACAGGAATAATTGCAACCAGTGTGAATGTAATGGTCATTTCTACGTTCCGGGCAACCTAGGTTTCACTCTAGGGCGGTGCTCCACCAGGTCGAATAGTTAGGGCCTAAGAAGTCAACGCCAGAAGCATAAAATACGATATAATTACAACAGCTTTTACATCGTATAAAACGAATAATTGCAACCAGTGTGAGAGTTCTGGTCATTTCGACGTTCCGGGCAACCTAGGCTTCACCCTGGGCCGTTTTTCCCCCAGATCGAATAGTTAGGCCCTAAGAAGTGAACGCCAGAAGCATAAAATGCACTAAAAATACAGCAGTTTTTCCATCGTATAGTAGGAATAGTTTGCAACCAGTGTGATAGTAGTGGTCATTTCTACGTTCCGGGCAACCTAGGCTTCACTCTAGGGCGTTGCTCCACCACATCTAACAGCTACGGCCTTAGAAGTCAACGCCAGAGGCATAAAATACAATATAAATACAACATCTTTACCATCGTACAAAATGAATAATTGCAAACAGTGTGAAAGTAATGGTCATTTCTACGTTCCGGGCAATCTAGGTTTCACTCTAGGGCGTTGCTCCACCAGGTCGAATAGTTAGGGCCTAAGAAGTCAACGCCGGAAGCATAAAACACGATATAAATACGGCAGCTTTTCCATTGTATAAAACGAATAATTGCAACCAGTGTGATAGTTATGCTCATTTCTACGTTCCGGGCAACCTAGGCTTCACCCTAGGGCGTTGCTCCAACAGATTGAATAGTTAGGGCCTTAAAAGTCAATGCCCGAAGCATAAAATGCAATAAAAATACAACAGCTTTTCCATCATATAAAACGAATAATTGCAACCAGTGTGAAAGTAATGGTCATTTCTACGTTCCGAGCAACCTAGGCGTCACTCAAGGGCGTTGCTCCGCCAGATCGAATAGCTAGGGTCTTAGAATACATCGCTAAAAGCATAAAATAGAATTAAAATACAACAGTTTTTCCATCGTATAACAGGAATAATTGCAGCCAGTGTGAAAGGAATGGTCATTTCTACGTTCCGTGCAACATAGGTATCACTCTAGGGCGTTGATCCACCAGAGGGAATAGTTAGGGCCTAAGAAGTCAACGCCAGAAGCATAAAATACAATATAAATACAACAGCTTTTCAATCGTGTAAAACGAATAATTGCAACCAGTGTGAAAGTTATGGACATTTCTGCATTCCGGCCAACCTAGGCTTCACACTAGGGCGTTGCTCCACCAGATCGAATAGTTAGGGCCTTAGATGTCAACGCCAGAAGCATAAAATACAATAAAGATGCAAAAGTTTTTCCATCGTTTTACAGGAATAACTGCAACCAGTGATTATGTACTGGTCATTTCTACGTTCCGGATAACCTAGGCTTCACTCTAGGGCGTTCTTCCACCAGATCGAACAGTTAGGGCCTAAGAAGTCAACGCCAGAAGTATAAAATACAATGTAAATATAACAGCTTTTCCATCGTATAAATCGAATGTTAGCAACCAGTGTGAAAGTTATGGTCATTTCTACGTTCCGGGCAACCTAGGCTTCACACGAGGGCGTTCTTCCACCAGATCGAACAGTTAGGGCCTAAGAAGTCAACGCCAGAAGTATAAAATACAATATAAATACAACAGTTTTGCCATCGTAGAAAACGAATAATTGCAACCAGTGTGAAAGTTATGGTCATTTCTATATTCCGAGCAACCTAGGCTTCACTCTAAGGCGGTGCTCCACCATATCGAATAGCTACGGCCTTAGAAGCCTACGCCTGAAGCATAAAATACAATAAAAATACAACAGTTTTTCCATTGTATAACAGGAATAATTGCAACCAGTGTGAAAGGAATGGTCATTTCTACGTTCTGGGCAACGTAGTTTTCACTCTAGCGTGTTGATCCACCAGAGGGAATAGTTAGGGCCTAAGAAGCCAACGCCAGAAGCATAAAATACAATATAAATACAACAGCTTTTCAATCGTATAAAACGAATAATTGCAACCAGTGTGAAAGTTATGGACATTTCTACATTCCGGCCAACCTAGGCTTCACCCTAGGGCGTTACGCCACCAGATCGAATAGTTAGGGCCTTAGAAGTCAACGCCAGAAGCATAAAATACAATAAAGGTGCAACAGTGTTTCCATTGTTTTACAGGAATAACTGCAACCAGTGTGAATGTACTGGACATTTCTACGTTCCGGATAACCTAGGCTTCACTCTAGGGCGTTGTTCCACCAGATCGGACAGTTAGGGCCTAAGATGTCAACGCCAGAAGCATAAAATACAGTATAAATATAACAGTTTTTCCATCGTATAAAACGAATGATAGCAACCACTGTGAAAGTTATTGTCATTTCTACGTTACGGGCAACCTAGGCGTCACTCTAGGGCGTTGCTCCACTTCATCTAATATATACGGCCTTAGAAGTCAACGCCAGAGGCATAAAATACAATATAAATACAACAGCTTTTCCATCGTACAAAATGAATAATACCAAACAGTGTGAAAGTAATTGTCATTTCTACGTTCCGGGCAACCTAGGCATCACTCTAGGTCGTTGCTCCACCAGATCAAATAGCTAGCGACTTAGAATTAAACGCCAGAAGCATAGAATACAATAAAAATACAACAGTTTTTCCATCGTATAACATGAATAATTGCAACCAGTGTGAATGTAATGGTCATTTCTACGTTCCGGGCAACCTAGCTTTCACTCTAGGGCGTTGCTCCACCAGGTCGAATGGTTAGGGCCTTAGAAGCCTACGCCTGAAGCATAAAGTACAATAAAAATACAACAGTCTTTTCATCGTATAACAGGAATAATTGCAACATGCGTGAAAGTAATGATCATTTCGGCGTTTCGGGCATCCTAGACTTAGCTCTGAGGCATTGCTCCACCAGATCGAATAGTTAGGGCCTAAGGAGTCAACGCCAGAAGCATAAAATACAATATAAATGCATCAGCTTTGCCACCGTATAAAATGAATAATTGCAAACAGTGTGAAAGATATGGACATTTCTACGTTCCGGGCAAGCTAGGCTTCACTCTATGGCGTTCTTCCACAACATCGAATAGCTACGGCCTCAGAAGTCAACGCCTGAAGCATAAAATACAATATAAATATAACAGTTTTTCCATCGTATAAAACGAGTAATAGCAACCAGTGTGAAAGTTATGGTCATTTCTACGTTCCGGGCAACCTAGGCTTCACTCTAGGGCGTTGGTCCACCAGATCAAACAGTTAGGGCCTTAGAAGCCAACGCCCGAAGCATTAAATACAAAATAAATAGAACAGTTTTTCCATTGTATAAAACGAATAATTGCTACCTGTGTAAAAGTTATGGCCATTTCTACGTTGCGGGCAACCTAGGCTTCACCTTAGGCCGTTGTTCCACCAGATCGAATGGTTAGGGCCTAAGAAGTGAACGCCAGAAGCATAAAATACAATATAAATACAACAGCTTTTCCATCATATAAAACGAATAATTGCAACCAGTGTGAAAGCTATGGTCATTTCTACATTCCGAGCAACCTAGGATTCACTCTAGGGCGTTGCTCCAACATATTGAATAGTCAGGGCCTTAGAAGTCAACGCCCGAAGCATAAAATGCAATAAAAATACAACAGTTTATCCATCGTATAACAGGATTAATTGCAACCAGTTTGAAAGTGATGGTCATTTCTACGTTCCGGGCAACCTAGGCTTCACTCTAGGGTGTTGCTCCACTAGAACGAATAGCTAGGGCCTTAGAAGTCAACGCCAGAGGCATAAAATACAATATAAATACAACAGCTTTTCCATCGTAAAAAACGAATAATTGCAACCAGTGTGAAAGTTATGGTTATTTCTACATTCCGAGCAACCTAGGCTTCACTCTAGGGCGTTGCTCCACCAGATCGAATAGTTAGGTCCTTAGAAGTCAACGCCAGAAGCATAAAATACGATATAAATACAACAGCTTTTGCATCGTGTAAAAGGAGTAATTGCAAACAGTGTGAAAGTAATTGTCATTTCTACGTTCCGGGCAATCTAGGCTTCACTCTATGGCGTTCTTCCACCACATCGAATAGCTACGGCCTCAGAAGTCAACGCTTGAAGCATAAAATACAATATAAACATAACAGTTTTTCCATCTTATAAAACGAATAATAGCAACCAGTGTGAAAGTTATGGTCATTTCTACGTTCCGGGCAACCTAGGCTTCACTCTAGGGCGTTGGTCCTCCAGATCAAACGGTTAGGGCCTTCGAAGCTAACGCCCGAAGCATTAAATACAAAATAAATAGAACAGTTTTTCCATTGTATAAAACGAATAATTGCTACCAGTGTAAAAGTTATGGTCATTTCTACGTTCCGGGCAACCTAGGCTTCACTCTAGGGCGGTGCTCCACCAGATGGAATAGTTAGGGCCTAAGAAGTGAACGCCAGAAGCATAAAATGCAATAAAAATACAACAGTCTTTCCATCCTATAACAGGAATAATTATAACCCCTGTGAAAGATATGGAAATTTCTACGTTCCGGGCAACCTAGGCTTCACTCTATGGCGTTCTTCCACCACATCGAATAGCTACGGCCTCAGAAGACAACGCCTGAAGCATAAATTACAATATAAATATAACAGTTTTTCCATCTTATAAAACGAATAATAGCAACCAGTGTGAAAGTTATGGTCATTTCTACGTTCCGGGCAACCTAGGCTTCACTCTAGGGCGTTGGTCTTCCAGATCAAACAGTTAGGGCCTTCGAAGCGAACGCCCGAAGCATTAAATACAAAATAAATAGAACAGTTTTTCCATTGTATAAAACGAATAATTGCTACCAGTGTAAAAGTTATGGTCATTTCTACGTTCCGGGCAACCTAGGCTTCACTCTAGGGCGGTGCTCCACCAGATGGAATAGTTGGGGCCTAAGAAGTGAACGCCTGAAGCATAAAATGCAATAAAAATACAACAGTCTTTCCATCCTATAACAGGAATAATTGCAACCCGTGTGAAAGTGATGGTCATTTGTACGTTCCAGGCAACCTAGGCTTCACTCTAGGGCGTTGCTCCACCAGATCGAATTGTTAGGGCCAAAGAAGTCAACGCCCGAAGCATAAAATACAAATTAAATAGAACAGTTTTACCATTGTATAAAACGAATAATTGCTACCAGTGTAAAAGTTATGGTCATTTTTACGTTCCGGGCAACCTAGGCTTCACCCTAGGGCATTGCTCCATCAGATCGAATAGTTAGGCCCTAGGAAGTCAACGCCAGAAGCAAAAAATACGATATAAATACAACAGCTTTTCCATCGTATAAAAGGAATAATTGCAAACAGTGTGAAAGTAATGGTTATTCCTACGTTCCAGGCATCCTAGGCTTCACTCTACGGCGTTGTTCAACCAGATCGAATAGTTAGGACCTAAGAAATCAACGCCAGAAGCATAAAATACAATAAAGACGCATCCGTTTTTCCATTGTTTTACTGGAATATCTGCAACCAGTGTGAATGTACTGGTCATTTCTACGTTCCGGATAACCTAGGCTTCACTCTAGGGCGTTGTTCCACCAGATCGGACAGTTAGGGCCTAAGAAGTCAACGCCAGAAGCTTAAAATACGATATAAATACAACAGCTTTTCCATCGTACAAAAAGAACAATACTAAACAGTGTGAAAGTAATTGTCATTTCTACGTTCCGGGCAACCTAGGCATCACTCTAGGTGGTTGCTCCAACAGATTGAATAGTTAGGGCCTTAAAAGTCAATGCCCGAAGCATAAAATGCAATAAAAATACAACAGCTTTTCCATCATATAAAACGAATAATTGCAACCAGTGTGAAAGTAATGGTCATTTCTACGTTCCGAGCAACCTAGGCGTCACTCTAGGTCGTTGCTCCACCAGATCAAATAGCTAGCGACTTAGAACTAAGCGCCAGAAGCATAGAATACAATAAAAATGCAACAGTTTTTCCATCGTATAACAGGAATAATTGCAACCAGTGTGAATGTAATGGTCATTTCTACGTTCCGGGCAACCTAGGTTTCACTCTAGGGCGGTGCTCCACCAGGTCGAATAGTTAGGGCCTAAGAAGTCAACGCCAGAAGCATAAAATACGATATAATTACAACAGCTTTTACATCGTATAAAACGAATAATTGCAACCAGTGTGAGAGTTCTGGTCATTTCGACGTTCCGGGCAACCTAGGCTTCACCCTGGGCCGTTTTTCCCCCAGATCGAATAGTTAGGCCCTAAGAAGTGAACGCCAGAAGCATAAAATGCACTAAAAATACAGCAGTTTTTCCATCGTATAGTAGGAATAGTTTGCAACCAGTGTGATAGTAGTGGTCATTTCTACGTTCCGGGCAACCTAGGCTTCACTCTAGGGCGTTGCTCCACCACATATAACAGCTACGGCCTTAGAAGTCAACGCCAGAGGCATAAAATACAATATAAATACAACATCTTTACCATCGTACAAAATGAATAATTGCAAACAGTGTGAAAGTAATGGTCATTTCTACGTTCCGGGCAATCTAGGTTTCACTCTAGGGCGTTGCTCCACCAGGTCGAATAGTTAGGGCCTAAGAAGTCAACGCCGGAAGCATAAAACACGATATAAATACGGCAGCTTTTCCATTGTATAAAACGAATAATTGCAACCAGTGTGATAGTTATGCTCATTTCTACGTTCCGGGCAACCTAGGCTTCACCCTAGGGCGTTGCTCCAACAGATTGAATAGTTAGGGCCTTAAAAGTCAATGCCCGAAGCATAAAATGCAATAAAAATACAACAGCTTTTCCATCATATAAAACGAATAATTGCAACCAGTGTGAAAGTAATGGTCATTTCTACGTTCCGAGCAACCTAGGCGTCACTCAAGGGCGTTGCTCCGCCAGATCGAATAGCTAGGGTCTTAGAATACATCGCTAAAAGCATAAAATAGAATTAAAATACAACAGTTTTTCCATCGTATAACAGGAATAATTGCAGCCAGTGTGAAAGGAATGGTCATTTCTACGTTCCGTGCAACATAGGTATCACTCTAGGGCGTTGATCCACCAGAGGGAATAGTTAGGGCCTAAGAAGTCAACGCCAGAAGCATAAAATACAATATAAATACAACAGCTTTTCAATCGTGTAAAACGAATAATTGCAACCAGTGTGAAAGTTATGGACATTTCTGCATTCCGGCCAACCTAGGCTTCACACTAGGGCGTTGCTCCACCAGATCGAATAGTTAGGGCCTTAGATGTCAACGCCAGAAGCATAAAATACAATAAAGATGCAAAAGTTTTTCCATCGTTTTACAGGAATAACTGCAACCAGTGATTATGTACTGGTCATTTCTACGTTCCGGATAACCTAGGCTTCACTCTAGGGCGTTCTTCCACCAGATCGAACAGTTAGGGCCTAAGAAGTCAACGCCAGAAGTATAAAATACAATGTAAATATAACAGCTTTTCCATCGTATAAATCGAATGTTAGCAACCAGTGTGAAAGTTATGGTCATTTCTACGTTCCGGGCAACCTAGGCTTCACACGAGGGCGTTCTTCCACCAGATCGAACAGTTAGGGCCTAAGAAGTCAACGCCAGAAGTATAAAATACAATATAAATACAACAGTTTTGCCATCGTAGAAAACGAATAATTGCAACCAGTGTGAAAGTTATGGTCATTTCTATATTCCGAGCAACCTAGGCTTCACTCTAAGGCGGTGCTCCACCATATCGAATAGCTACGGCCTTAGAAGCCTACGCCTGAAGCATAAAATACAATAAAAATACAACGGTCTTTTCATCGTATAACAGGAATAATTGCAACAAGCGTGAAAGTAATGATCATTTCGACGTTTCGGGCATCCTAGACTTAACTCTGAGGCATTGCTCCACCAGATCGAATAGTTACGACCTAAGAAGTCAACGCCAGAAGCATAAAATACAATATAAATACAACAGCTTTTCCATCGTAAAAAACGAATAATTGCAACCAGTGTGAAAGTTATGGTTATTTCTACATTCCGAGCAACCTAGGGTTTACTCTAGGGCGTTTCTCCTCCAGATCGAATAGTTAGGTCCTTAGAACTCAACGCCAGAAGCATAAAATACGATATAACTACAACAGCTTTTGCATCGTATAAAAGGAATAATTGCAAACAGTGTGAAAGTAATTGTCATTTCTACGTTCCGGGCAAACCTAGGCTTCACTCTATGGCGTTGCTTCACCAGATCTAACAGTTAGGGCCTAAGAAGTGAACGCCAGAAGCATTAAATACAATATAAATACAACAGTTTTTTCATCGTATAAAACGAATAATTGCTACCAGTGTAAAAGTTATGGTCATTTCTACGTTCCGGGCTACCTAGACTTCACCCTAGGGCGTTGTTCCACCAGATCGAATAGTCAGGGCCTAAGAAGTGAACGCCAGAAGCATAAAATGCAATAAAAATACAACAGTCTTTCCATCCTATAACAGGAATAATTGCAACCCGTGTGAAAGTGATGGTCATTTGTACGTTCCGGGGAACCTAGGCTTCACTCTAGGGCGTTGCTCCACCAGATCGAATTGTTAGGGCCAAAGAAGTCAACGCCCGAAGCATAAAATACAAAATAAATAGAACAGCCTTTACACCGTATAAAACGAATAATTGCAACCTGTGTGAAGGTTATGGTCATATCTACGTTCCGGGCAACCTAGGCTTCACTGTAGGGCGTTGCTCCACCAGATCGAAGTGTTAGGGCCTAAGAAGTCAACGCCCGAAGCATAAAATACAATAGAAATACAACAGTTTTTCCATCGTATAAAACGAATAATTGCAACCATTATGAAACTTATGGTAATTTCTACCTTCCGGGCAACCTAGGCTTCACCCTAGGACGTTGTTCCACCAGATATAATAGTTAGGGCCTAAGAAGTGAACGCCAGAAGCATAAAATGCAATAAAAATACAACAGTTTTTCCATCGTATAACAGGATTAATTGCAACCAGTTTGAAAGTGATGCTCACTTCTACGTTCCGGGAAACCTAGGCTTCACTCTAGGGCGTTGCTCCACTAGATCGAATAGCTAGGGCCTTAGAAGTCAACGCCAGAAGCATAAAATACGATATAAATACAACAGCTTTTCCATCGTATAAAAGGAATAATTGCAAACAGTGTGAATGTACTGTCATTTCTACGTTCCGGATAACCTAGGCTTCACCCTAGGGCGTTGTTCCACCAGATCGAGCAGTTAGGGCCTAAGAAGTCAACGCCAGAAGCATAAAATGCAATACAAATATAACAGTTCTTCCATCGTATAAAACGAATGATAGCAACCAGTGTGAAAGTTATGGTCATTTCTACGTTCCGGGCAACCTAGGCGTCACTCTAGGGCGTTGCTCCACCGCATCTAATAGCTACGGCCTTAGAAGTCAACGCCAGAGGCATAAAATACAATATAAATACAACAGCTTTTCCATCGTACAAAATGAATGATACCAAACAGTGTGAAAGTAATTGTCATTTCTACGTTCCGGGCAACCTAGGCTTCACTCTAGGTCGTTGCTCCACCAGATCAAATAGCTAGCGACTTAGAATTAAGCGCCAGAAGCATAGAATACAATAAAAATGCAACAGTTTTTCCATCGTATAACAGGAATAATTGCAACCAGTGTGAATGTAATGGTCATTTCTACGTTCCGGGCAACCTAGGTTTCACTCTAGGGCGGTGCTCCACCAGGTCGAATAGTTAGGGCCTAAGAAGTCAACGCCAGAAGCATAAAATACGATATAAATACAACAGCTTTTACATCGTATAAAACGAATAATTGCAACCAGTGTGAGAGTTCTGGTCATTTCGACGTTCCGGGCAACCTAGGCTTCACCCTAGGCCGTTTTTCCCCCAGATCGAATAGTTAGGTCCTAAGAAGTGAACGCCAGAAGCATAAAATGCACTAAAAATACAACAGTTTTTCCGTCGTATAGTAGGAATAATTTGCAACCAGTGTGACAGTAGTGGTCATTTCTACGTTCCGGGCAACCTAGGCTTCACTCTAGGGCGTTGCTCCACCACATCTAACAGCTACGGCCTTAGAAGTCAACGCCAGAGGCATAAAATACAATATAAATAGAACAGCTTTACCATCGTACAAAATGAATAATTGCAAACAGTGTGAAAGTAATGGCCATTTCTACGTTCCGGGCAACCTAGGCTTCAGTCTGGGTCGTTGCTCCACCAGATCGAATAGATAGCGACTTAGAATTAAACGCCAGAAGCATAGAATGCAATAAAAATACAACAGTTTTTCCATCGTATAACCGGAATAATTGCAACCAGTGTGCATGTAATGGTCATTTCTACGTTCCGGGCAACATAGATTTCACTCTAGGGCGTTGTTCCACCAGCTCGAATTGTTAGGGCCTAAGAAGTCAAAGCCAGAAGCATAAAATACGATATAAATACAACAGCTTTTCCATCGTATAACAGGAATAATTGCAACAAGCGTGAAGGTAATGGTCATTTCTACGTTCCGGGCAACCTAGGCTTCACCCTACGGCGTTGTTCCACCAGATCGAATAGTTAGGGCCTAAGAAGTGAACGCCAGAAGCATAAAATACAATATAAATACAACAGTTTTTTCATCGTATAAAACGAATAATTGCAACCAGTATGAAAGTTATGGTCATTTCTATTTTCCGGGCAACCTAGGCTTCACCCTAGGGAGTACCTCCCACAGATTGAATAGTTAGGGCCTTAGAAGTCAATGCCCGAAGCATAAAATGCAATAAAAATACAACAGTTTTTCCATCATATAACAGGAATGATTGCAACCAGTTTGAAAGTGATGGTCATTTCTACGTTCCGGGCAACCTAGGCTTCACTCTAGGGCGTTGCTCCACCAGATCGAACAGCTAGGCCCTTAGAAGTCAACGCCCGAAGCATAAAATACAAAATAAATATTACAGATTTTCAATCGTATAAAACGAATAATTTCTACCAGTGTGGAAGTTATGGGCATTTCTACTTTCCGGGCAACCTAGGCTTCACCCTATGGCGTTGTTCCACCAGATGGAATAGCTAGGGCCTAAGAAGTCAACGCCAGAAGCATAAAACACTTTATAAATACAACAGCTTTTCCATCGTATAAAGCGAATAATCGCAACCAGTATGAAAGTTATGGTCATTTCTACTTTCCGAGCAACCTAGGCTTCACCTTAGGGAGTTGCACCACCAGATCGAATAGTTAGGGCCTTAGAAGTCAACGCCGGAAGCATAAAATACAAAATATATAGAACAGTTTTTCCATCGTATAAAACGAATAATTGCTACCAGTGTGAAAGTTATGGTCATTTCTACTTTCCAGGCAACCTAGGCGTCACCCTAGGGCGTTGTTCCACCAGATGGAATAGTTAGGGCCTAAGAAGTCAACGCCGGAAGCATAAAACGCGATATAAATACGGCAGCTTTTCCATCGTATAAAACGAATAATTGCAACCAGTGTGATAGTTATGCTCATTTCTACGTTCCGGGCAACCTAGGCTTCACTCTAGGATGTTTGTCCACCAGATCGAATAGTTAGGGCCTATGAAGTCAACGCCAGGAGCATAAAATACAATAAAGGTGCAACAGTTTTTCCATCGTATAACAGGAATAATTGCAACCAGTGTGAATGTAATGGTCATTTCTACGTTCCGGGCAACCTAGGTCTCACTCTAGGGCGTTGCTCCACCAGCTCGAATATTTAGGGCCTAAGAAGTCAACGCCAGAAGCATAAAATGCAATAAAAGTACAACAGTTTTTCCATCGTAAAACAGGAATGATTCCAACCAGTTTGAAGGTGATGGTCATTTCTACGTTCCCGACAACCTAGGTTTCACTCTAGGGCGTCGCTCCAATAGGTCGAATAGCTAGGGACTTAGAATTCAACGACAGAAGCATAAAATACAATAAAGATGCAACAGTTTTTCCATCGTATAACAGGAATAATTGCAACCAGGGTGAAGGTAATCGTATGTTCTACGTTCCGGGCAACCTATGCGTTTGAAAGTGATGGTCATTTCTACGTTCCCGGCAACCTAGGTTTCGCTCTAGGGCGTCGTTCCAATAGGTCGAATAGCTAGGGACTTAGAATTCAACGCCAGAAGGATAGAATACAATATATGTACAACAGCTTTTTCATCGTATAAAATGAATAATTGCAAACATTGTGAAAGTTATGGTCATTTCTACTTTCCGGGAAACCTATGCTTTACCCTAGGGCGTTGTTACACCAGATCGAATAGTTAGGGCCTGAGAAGTTAACGCCAGAAGAATAAAACACAATATATGTACAACAGTTTTTCCATCGTATAAAATGAATAATTGCTAACATTGTGAAGGTACTGGTCATTTCTACGTTCCGGCAACCTAGGCTTCATTCTAGGGCGTTGCTCCACCAGATCGACTAGTTGGGGCCTTAGAAGTCAACGCCAGAAGCATAAAATACAATAAAGATGCAACAGTTTTTCCATCGTATAACAGGAATAATTGCAACCAGGGTGAAGGTAATCGTATGTTCTACGTTCCGGGCAACCTATGCGTTTGAAAGTGATGGTCATTTCTACGTTCCCGGCAACCTAGGTTTCGCTCTAGGGCGTCGTTCCAATAGGTCGAATAGCTAGGGACTTAGAATTCAACGCCAGAAGGATAGAATACAATATATGTACAACAGCTTTTTCATCGTATAAAATGAATAATTGCAAACATTGTGAAAGTTATGGTCATTTCTACTTTCCGGGCAACCTATGCTTTACCCTAGGGCGTTGTTACACCAGATCGAATAGTTAGGGCCTGAGAAGTCAACGCCAGAAGAATAAAACACAATATATGTACAACAGTTTTTCCATCGTATAAAATGAATAATTGCTAACATTGTGAAGGTACTGGTCATTTCTACGTTCCGGCAACCTAGGCTTCACTCTAGGGCGTTGCTCCACCAGATCGACTAGTTGGGGCCTTAGAAGTCAACGCCAGAAGCATAAAATACAATAAAGATGCAACAGTTTTTCCATCGTATAACAGGAATAATTGCAACCAGGCTGAAGGTGATCGTATGTTCTACGTTCCGGGCAACCTATGCGACACTCTAGGGCGATGCTCCACCACATCTAATAGCTGCGGCCTTAAAAGTCAACGCCAGAAGCATAAAATACGATATAAATACGACAACTTTTCCATCGTATAAAACGAATAATGGTAACCAGTGTGAAAGTTATGGTCATTTCTACGTTCCGGTCAACCTAGGCTTCACTCTAGGACGTTGCTCCACCAGATCGAATAGTTGGGGCCTATGGAGTCAACGCCAGAAGCATAAAATACAATAAAGGTGCAACAGTTTTTCCATCGTATAACTGGTATAATTGCAACCAGTGTGAAGGTAATGGTATGTTCTACGTTCCGGGCAACCTAGGCTTCACTCTAGGACGGTGCTCCACCACATCTAACAGCTACGGCCTTAGAAGTCAACGCCAGAGGCATAAAATACAATATAAATACATGAGCTTTAACATCGTACAAAATCAATAATTGCAAACAGCGTGAAAGTAATGGCCATTTCTACGTTCCGGGCAACCTAGGCTTCACTCTGTGTCGTTGCTACACCAGATCGAATAGCTAGCGACTTAGAATTAAACGCCAGAAGCATAGAATGCAATAAAAATACAAAAGCTTTTCCATCGTATAACCGGTATAATTGCAACCAGTGTGAATGTAATGGTCATTTCTACGTTCCGGGCAACCTAGGCTTCACTCTGGGTCGTTGCTCCACCAGATCGAACAGCTAGGGACTCAGAATTAAACGCCAGAAGCATAAAATACTGTTGCGAGCACCCGGTACACAGCCACGGCCAACTGGTGCTCGCGAGAAGAATAATCGAAAATCGAAAGAGATCGATTAGAGTGACAGCTGTCAAGCTGTCAGTGGAGACCGCGATCGCGAGTGAATTGGTTGTACGCGAAACTATCGGCCAACTAACTGTATACTCAAGTGTAAATAAAGTGTATTATAAACTAAAATGCCCCGTGGAGTTCCTCGAGCGGCGGTGGGCCGTCGCCGGCGGACCTACCGTCGCAACAGTGGTGTCAGAAGTGGGATTCCACCCGGGATGGATCTCGCTTCCGGCGACCCTCTCCGCGTATTTTGCAGAGAACTGAACGAGTCTCTGATGCATCAACTACAGGAACAGCGGAGAATGATTGAGGAACAACGGAGCGCCGATCGGGTGAGGCAGGAGGAGACCGCGGCTTTCTTACAAGCTCGCGTTGAGGCCCTGCTAGTCGCCGATCGAGCCGTACAGGAGGAGACCGCAGCCGCTATGCGTGCTCGCGTTGAGGCCCTGGAACGGCGGATGCAGGTGACGTGTATACCTGCAGCTGTAGATAGCGCGATATGTGGTGCGGGGAGTGCGGGATTCGGGTCGGTCGGAGCGAGGGCTGCTGTAAATAATGTAAATAGTAGCGAAGTAGTTGCACCCCCTTCGATCGCTCCGGGTCCCTCGGCTGCCCCGACCTGTTTCTCGTTGCCGTGTCCGGGTTTGCCTGTCGCGGGGGATTGTGAACGCCGCGTACCCCTGAGCTTGGGATACGCGGTCAAGCCGGCGAGGTACGACGGAAGAACGTCCTGGGAAGAGTACCTCATTCAGTTCGAGGCGGTGGCGCGGGCAAATGGTTGGGACGGGGCGGCCAAAGCTACGGCTTTGATCGCTTCGTTGGACGGAACGGCAAGGGGAATCTTAACCTCTTCCTCTGCTGCCCAGTTACTAAATTACCCCTCCCTTATTTCGGCCCTGGAGCTCCGTTTTGGAGCTAGAAATTTGGCAAATTTGAATTACGTATTGTTTCAAAACTGCCGGCAGCGGGGGGGAGAGTCGATTTCGTCGCTTGCGGCCGAAGTAGAGAGGTTGGCCAGGGCTGCTTTCGCAGATTGTCCTGCGGAAGTGCGAGACAAGCTGGCGGCCTCTCAATTTATTTCGGCGCTACGCAGCGACGAAATGCGGAAAGTGCTGCGCCTCGGCGGTTTCGCTACCTTGGGGGCTGCGGTGACGAGGGCCCTCGAGGTGGAGGCTGTGGAGGCGCTGTCGCGTACCCCGACGCGGCGTGAAGAACCATCTATTAATACTGTATGTTCTGAATTTCGAGGAGTTAGCTTGACAAGGCGCAAGAGGAGGATGACCGCACCCTCTGGACGAGACAGAGGGTGCTGGACCTGCGGAGAGAACGGCCACCTGAGCAGAAACTGTCCTGACGGGAACAGTTCGAGGAAGAAGAGGAAACTAGCGGAAAACACGAAGAGGACTGCGTAGCGGGGGAGCGTCGGTCCTCAGCAATTCTGCCTCCGCCAACGAGGGATCATGGGGCTCGCATTCGACGAGCGAAGAGGATTAAAAAACAGCGTTGGGCAGAAAATCACGAGGCTCGCATTCGACGAGCGAAGAGGACACCGGGACAGCGTGGGACGGAGAACGATGCGGTTCAGCGTGGGACAGAAGACGCGGTGATCCATGGGCGAATCGGAAATGTCGAATGTGAGATGATCCTTGACACGGGCTCACCAGTAAATTTATTGAACAAGAATTTGTGTCCGCCCGGTGGCCTACGAGAAGCTCCATGGAAGATTCGCTCCAGCGTGGGAGAAGAAATGCCAGTGCTCGGTACGAAACTCCTGAAGCTACAGATTCAGGAGTTCGTTACCGAAGAAGAATTCTACGTCGTCGAGATGTTGGAACCGTGCATCCTTGGGATGACCTTCCTACGGAAGCATCGCTGCCAGATCGACCTGTTGCGGAATCTGGTTCGCCTGCCCGATAATCGGCTGGTACCGTTAAGAAGAACGGCAGAAGAGGAGGTACGAGGAAGAAAAGAAGACACAAGGAGGAAAGAAGAGGACGCGCCGGACCAAGCGGTACCAAAACACTTGGCAGGGCTGTACGAGCGATGCTGCACGGAGCTGTCCAATAGTCAGCGACAGCAGTTCGCGAAAATGTTGAACGAATACCAGGACGTGTTCGCTAGCGATTCAGATGAAGTGGGCAGGTGCGGAATAGTTAAACACCGCATTGACACCGGCGACCATTCCCCGATTAAACAGGCGCCGAGGAGACTACCGTTCAACCGGCGACAAGAAGTCGAAGATTTGCTTAAGAAGATGAAGGCTCAAGGCGTAATAGAAGAGTCGCTGAGCCCATGGTCGTCGCCAATCGTCCTCGTGAAAAAAAAGGACGGGTCCACGAGATTCTGCGTGGACTACCGCCGGCTGAACGATGTAACTAAGAAGGACTCCTATCCCCTGCCCAGGATCGAGGACACGTTGGACGCCCTAGTCGATTCAACCTGGTTCTCTACCTTGGATCTGCAAAGCGGATATTGGCAGATCCTGGTAGACGAAAGAGACCGCGAGAAGACTGCTTTCTGCGTAGGCGCAGGGCTATGGCAGTTCAAAGTCATGCCCTTTGGTTTGTGCAACGCGCCGGCTACGTTTGAGCGGTTGATGGAGAACGTGCTACAGGGGCTGAATTGGCGGATCTGCCTGGTCTATCTCGACGACGTCATCGTACACGGAAGAAGCTTCGAAGAGGAGTTAGATAACTTGCGATTGGTGTTCTCCCGATTAAGAAAAGCGAAGCTCCTGATGTCACCGAAGAAGTGTTCATTCTTCAAAAAGGAGGTGAAGTATTTGGGGCATGTTGTGACGGAGATGGGAGTGAAGACGGATCCTGAGAAGATTAAAGCAATTCAAGATTGGCCAGTCCCGCAAAACATAACCGAATTGAGAAGTTTCCTGGGACTGTGCACGTACTACAGGAAATTCGTAAAGAACTTTTCTCACATCGCAAAGCCCCTGCATCGCTTAACTGAGGATAGGCAACAATTCCAGTGGACAGGAGAGGCACAAAGAGCCTTCGAAGAATTGAAGAGGCGAATGACTGAGTCCCCTGTTCTGGCGTATCCTGTGCCAGGAGCTGACTTCGTGCTGGATACGGACGCCTCCGCTTTCGCCATTGGAGCGGTTCTCTCTCAGATACAGGAGGGACAGGAAAAGGTCATCGCCTATTTCTCCAAGACCCTTGGAAAGCCAGAACGCAACTACTGCGTGACCAGAAGAGAGTTACTCGCAGTAGTGAAGGCGGTGGGGCACTTTCACCATTATTTGTACGGGCGGAGATTCCTGCTAAGGACGGACCATGCAGCGCTGCGTTGGCTGATGTCCTTTAAGAATCCGGAAGGACAAGTGGCCCGATGGATCGAACGACTACAGGAGTATGATTTCGAAGTTCGCCATCGAGACGGAAAGGCACACGGGAACGCCGACGCACTATCCCGGAGACCGTGTGAGATTTCCGCTTGCAAGCGATGCTTACGCATGGAAAAGAACGAGGAGGAACTCAAGGCAACGAGAGTCCTGAGAACCCGATGCGAGACTGCGACGACAGAAGAATGGAAGAAAGCGCAGTCTGAAGACGAAGACGTCGGGAATATCCTCCGTTGGAAACAGCAAAGGCACAAACCCGACTGGCAGGAAATCGCAAAATACTCGCCCCTGACCAAATTCTATTGGACGGTGTGGGATTCCCTGGAAGTCAGAGAAGAGCTTCTATTCCGGAAGTGGGAATCCGCGAATGAAACAGCGTCCACGTGGCTTTTGGTTGTGCCCCAAGGGAAAGTACCGCAGGTCCTGCAAGAATGCCATGGATCCCCTATAGCAGGGCACTTTGGCATCAAGAAAACACTTGCGAAGGCACGGCAACAGTACTACTGGGCGAGCTGCCGCCGAGACGTGGAAGAGTGGTGCCAGCGCTGCAAGATATGCGCGGCGAAGAAAGGGCCACGACAGAAAGGAGCGGGACCCCTGAAGACTTATAACGTGGGAGCCCCCTTTGAAAGGATTGCACTGGATGTCGTGGGTCCACTTCCAAAGTCAAATGCAGGGAACAAATACTTGCTGGTAGTGGCCGACTATTTCACGAAGTGGCCAGAGGCGATACCCATGCCGAATCAGCAAGCCGTGACCGTAGCCAGGGCCCTCCTGGTGCACGTGATCAGTCGACACGGAGTCCCCTTGGAGCTACACTCGGACCAAGGAAGAAACTTCGAGTCGGCTGTGTTCCAGGAGTTGATGCGGATACTGGGAATCCGGAAGACTCGGACTACGCCGCTGCACCCCCAGTCAGATGGAATGGTGGAACGCCTGAATCGAACATTGCTGCAGTACCTGGCCATGTTCGTTTCGGAACACCAAAGAGACTGGGACGAATGGATCCCGCTATTCCTACTGGCGTATCGGTCCTCCAAACACGAGTCGACACAGATGACACCGTCAATGGTGCTTTATGGAGAAGAGATACGCCTCCCAGCTCATCTCTGGAGAGGATCCCCACCAGAGGAGGAGCATGACGATGCAGAGACAGAATACACCACTCGCATCAGAGAGAAGATGAAGAGGATCCATCGATTCGTTCGTCATTGCCTGGACTTGACCAGCACAAAAATGAAAACCTGGTACGATAGCCACGTCCGAGCAATCGTCTTCGTCCCAGGCGAAAAGGTCTGGTTGTTCCAACCACGGAGGACCAAGGGAAAATGTCCAAAACTCCAGTCCGACTGGGAAGGACCGTACACGGTGGAAGACAAACTAAATGACATCATCTACCGTATTCGACGCTCGCCGAGGTGCAAACGCAAGATCGTGCACGTGAACCGTTTGGCGAAGTATGAAGGGCAGGAACACCCATTCCCTTAGCAAGCATGACTTCAAGAGGATAACATGCAAAGAAGAGAAGAAACAAGGTCGCAAGAAACATCAAGAGGCAAGAGGAGAGCTAAGGGAAGCCGGAGGAAAACCCTTCACAGTATAGTTTCCCCAGTCAGCAACGAGAGGACGAACGAAGCAGCCATGAATCCCCACTTGGACGAGCAAGAATGTGGAGGACGTCATCGTGGGTCCCGTAGGACTGGACGCCTGTCTCCGTAAGACGTCTGAAGCCAGGTCTTGCGCTCCTGGCAGGACGCAGAGACGAGAGGGCGTCGCCTGCCACCGCGGGATGCCGGATGGTTTTCTCTGGCCAAACGCACGTCCAAGGTCACCGCCGAAGAAGAGAGATCAATCACAATACCGACAGGAAGTCGAAGGAGGGACCTGGAGACAATCAAGGAAGAATGGGAGTTCACGAAACTTCGGACCGTCCTCACCCAAGAAGAAGATGCGCCATCGAAGAAGACTAGGGTGAGTTTCCCTTCTCTACCCTTCGTACTGCTTCGCCGTCCAGGGACACAACGGCTACCATCGTGTGCCGCCCGGGGTCCGCAGTGCGGGCCGGCCGACAGCGGGTGGGGGACTTAACCGTACGCGGGTCTGCTTCCCCACACCGGAGAAGTCTCGCTTTCCCGGGAAGGCGGGCCTCCGGGGCCGGTCCCTGGATTTGCGGCGCACCTATGGATCTATATAGAGATCCCCTTGCCATACGAGGAATGATGATTCCTCGGTGGGAAACAAGGAGGTGCGTCCGGCGGGGTTGCTTCGTCGGGAGAGACCGTAGGGAACAGGACCCGAGAAAACGTCAAGAGAGAAGCACGCAAGTCACAAGAAGCAAGAGGAAGGGTGAGGAACCAAAGAAGAAAACTCCCATGGAAACAGGACCAGGTCCCAGAGAACCACCACCTTGCCCAAGGTTTTTGCGTGGTTTTCCTTGGGACAAAGGGCGAATGCCAAGGTGGCATCTGTCTGGAAAGGCCACGCAGGTATTATTCTTGTATACCTCTTTTTCCAGGCAGCAGTTTCCGAGTGCCGACCGTTCCAGAGGACTGACTTGAAGCGGTCGGGACGCCCGCTCTAGAAGGAGGGGAGCAATGTTGCGAGCACCCGGTACAGAGCCACGGCCAACTGGTGCTCGCGAGAAGAATAATCGAAAATCGAAAGAGATCGATTAGAGTGACAGCTGTCAAGCTGTCAGTGGAGACCGCGATCGCGAGTGAATTGGTTGTACGCGAAACTATCGGCCAACTAACTGTATACTCAAGTGTAAATAAAGTGTATTATAAACTAAAATGCCCCGTGGAGTTCCTCGAGCGGCGGTGGGCCGTCGCCGGCGGACCTACCGTCGCAACAATACAATAAAGATGCAACAGTTTTTCCATCGTATAACAGGAATAACTGCAACCAGTCTGAATGTAATGGTCATTTCTACGTTCCGGGCAACCTAGATTTCACTCTAGGGCGTTGCTCCACCAGCTCGAATTGTTAGGGCCTAAGAAGTCAACGCCAGAAGCATAAAATACAATATAAATACAACAGCTTTTCCATCGTATAACAGGATTAATTGCAACCAGTTTGATAGTGATGGTCATTTCTACGTTCCGGGCAACCTGGGCTTAACTCTAGGGCGTTGCTCCACCAGATCAAACAGTTAGGGCCTTAGAAGTCAACGCCCGAAGCATAAAATACAAAATAAAAAGAACAGTTTTTCCATCGTATAACAGGAATAATTGCAGCCAGTGTGAAATGAATGGTCATTTCTACGTTCCAGTCAACCTAGGTTTCACTCTAGGACGTTGCTAGACCAGTTGCTACAATAGTTAGGGCCTATGAAGTCAACGCCAGAAGCATAAAATACAATAAAGGTACTACAGTTTTTCCATCGTATAACAGGAATAATTGCAACCAGTGTGAAGGTAATGGTATGTTCTACGTTCCGGGCAGCCTAGGCTTCACTCTAGGGCGGTGCTCCACCAAATCAAATAGTTAGGGCCTATGAAGTCAACGCCCGAAGCATAAAATGCAAATTAATAGAACAGTAGTTCCATTGTATAAAACGAATAACTGCAACCAGTGTGAGAGTACTGGTGATTTCTACGTTCCGGCAACCTAGGCTTCACCCTAGGACGTTGTTCCACCAGATGGAATAGTTAGGGCCTATGGAGTCAACGCCAGAAGCATAAAATACGATATAAATACAACAGCTTTTCCATCGTATAAAACGAATAATTGCAAACAGTGTGAAAGTAATGGTCATTTCTACGTTCCGGGTAACCTAGGCGTCACTCTAGGGCGTTACTCCAACAGATCGAATAGTTAGGGCCTTAGAAGTCAACGCCAGAAGCATAAAATACAATAAAGATGCAACAGTTTTCCATCGTACAACAGGAATAACTGCAAACAGTGTGAAAGTTATAGTCATATCTACGTTCCGGGCAACCTAGGCTTCACTCTAGGGCGTTGCTCCACCAGATCGAATAGTTAGGGCCTTAGAAATCAACGCCCGAAGGATAAAATACGATATAAGTACAACAGTTTTTCCATCGTATAAAATGAATAATTGCAGACATTGTGAAAGTAATGGTCATTTCTACGTTCCGGGTAACCTAGGCGTCACTCTAGGGCTTAGCCCCATCATATCTAATAGCTACGGCCTTAGAAGTCAACGCCAGAAGCACAAAATACAATAAAAATGCAGCAGTTTTTCCATCGTATAGCATGACTAATTGCAACCAGTGCGAAAGTAATGATCATATCGACATTTCGGGCACCCTAGACTTAACTCCGAGGCGCTGCTCCACCAGATCCAAGAGTTAGGGCCTTAGAAGTCAACGCCAGAAGCATAAACTACAAAATAAATACAACAGTCTTTCCATCGTATAAAACGAATAATTGCAACCTGTGTGATGGTTATGGACATATCTACGTTCCGGGCAACCTAGGCTTCACTCTAGGGCGTTGCTCCACCAAATCGAATAGTTAGGGCCTTAGAAGTCAACGCCCGAATCATTAAATACAATATAAGTACAACAGTTTTTCCATCTTATAGAATGAATAATTGCAAACAGTGTGAAGGTAATGGGCGTTTCTACGTTCCGAGCAACCTAGGCTTCACTCTAGGGCGTTGCTCCACCAGATCGAATAGTTAGGGCCTTAGAAGTCAACGCCAGAAGCTTAAAATACAATAAAGATGCAACAGTTTTTCCATCATACAACAGGAATAACTGCAAACAGTGTGAAAGTACTGGTCATTTCTGCGTTCCGGGTAACCTAGGTTTCACTCTAGGGCGTTGCTCCACCAGATCGAATAGCTAGGGCCTTAGAAGTCAACGTCCGAAGCATAAAATGCGAAATAAATAGAACAGTTGTTCCATTGTATAAAACGAATAACTGCAACCAGTGTGAAAGTACTGGTCATTTCTACGTTCCGGGCAACCTAGGCTTCACTCTAGGGCGTTGTTCCACCAGTTGGAATAGTTAGGGCCTAAGAAGTCAACGCCAGAAGCATAAAATACGATATAAATACAACAGCTTTTCCATCGTATAAAACGAATAATGGTAACCAGTGTGAAAGTTATGGTCATTTCTACGTTCCGGTCAACCTAGGCTTCACTCTAGGACGTTGCTCCACCAGATCGAATAGTTGGGGCCTATGGAGTCAACGCCAGAAGCATAAAATACAATAAAGGTGCAACAGTTTTTCCATCGTATAACTGGTATAATTGCAACCAGTGTGAAGGTAATGGTATGTTCTACGTTCCGGGCAACCTAGGCTTCACTCTAGGGCGGTGCTCCACCACATCTAACAGCTACGGCCTTAGAAGTCAACGCCAGAGGCATAAAATACAATATAAATACATGAGCTTTAACATCGTACAAAATCAATAATTGCAAACAGCATGAAAGTAATGGCCATTTCTACGTTCCGGGCAACCTAGGCTTCACTCTGTGTCGTTGCTACACCAGATCGAATAGCTAGCGACTTAGAATTAAACGCCAGAAGCATAGAATGCAATAGAAATACAAAAGCTTTTCCATCGTATAACCGGTATAATTGCAACCAGTGTGAATGTAATGGTCATTTCTACGTTCCGGGCAACCTAGGCTTCACTCTGGGTCGTTGCTCCACCAGCTCGAATTGTTAGGGCCTAAGAAGTCAACGCCAGAAGCATAAAATACAATATAAATACAACAGCTTTTCCATCGTAAAAAACGAATAATTGCAACCAGTGTGAAAGTTATGGTTATTTCTACATTCCGAGCAACCTAGGGTTTACTCTAGGGCGTTGCTCCACCAGATCGAATAGTTAGGTCCTTAGAAGTCAACGCCAGAAGCATAAAATACGATATAAATACAACAGCTTTTGCATCGTATAAAAGGAATAATTGCAAACAGTGTGAAAGTAATTGTCACTTCTACGTTCCGGGAAACCTAGGCTTCACTCTAGGGCGTTCCTTCACCAGATCAAACAGTTAGGGCCTAAGAAGTGAACGCCAGAAGCATTAAATACAATATAAATACAACAGTTTTTCCATCGTATAAAACGAATAATTGCTACCAGTGTAAAAGTTATGGTCATTTCTACGTTCCGGGCAACCTAGGCTTCACCCAAGGGCGTTGTTCCACCAGATCGAATAGTGAGGGCCTAAGCAGTGAACGCCAGAAGCATAAAGTGCAATAAAAATACAACAGTCTTTCCATCCTATAAAACGAATAATAGCAACCAGTGTGAAAGTAATTGTCATTTCTACGTTGCGGGCAACCTAGGCTTCACTCTAGGGCGTTGCTCCACCAGATCAAACAGTTAGGGCGTTAGAAGTCAACGGCCGAAGCATAAAATACAAAATAAATAGAACAGTTTTTCCATTGTATAAAACGAATAATTGTTACCAGTGTAAAAGTTATGGTCATTTCTACGTTCCGGGCCACCTAGGCTTTACCCTAGGGCGTTGTTCCACCAGATCGAATAGTTAGGGCCTAAGAAGTGAACGCCAGAAGCATAAAATACAATATAAATACAACAGTTTTTCCATCGTATAAAACGAATAATTGCAACCAGTGTGAAAGCTATGGTCATTTCTACATTCCGAGCAACCTAGGCTTCACTCTAGGGCGTTGCTCCAACAGATTGAATAGTCAGTGCCTTAGAAATCAACGCCCGAAGCATAAAATGCAATAAAAATACAACAGTTTTTCCATCGTATAACGGGATTAATTGCAACCAGTTTGAAAGTGATGGTCATTTCTACGTTCCGGGCAACCTAGGCTTCACTCTAGGTCGTTGCTCCACTAGATCGAATAGCTAGGGCCTTAGAAGTCAACGCCAGAGGCATAAAATACAATATAAATACAACAGCTTTTCCATCGTAAAAAACGAATAATTGCTACCAGTGTGAAAGTTATTGTTATTTCTACATTCCGAGCAACCTAGGCTTCACTCTAGAGCGTTGCTCCACCAGATCGAATAGTTAGGTCCTTAGAAGTCAACGCCAGAAGCATAATGTACAATATAAATATAACACTTTTTCCATCGTATAAAACGAATAATAGCAATCAGTGTGAAAGTAATTGTCATTTCTACGTTCCGGGCAACCTAGGCTTCACTCTAGGGCGTTGCTCCACGAGATCAAACAGTTAGGGCCTTAGAAGTCAACGCCCGAAGCATAAAATACAAAATAAATAGAACAGTTTTTCCATTGTATAAAACGAATAATTGCTACCAGTGTAAAAGTTATGGTCATTTCTACGTTCCGGGCAACCTAGGCTTCACCCTAGGGCGTTGATCCACCAGATCGAATAGTTAGGGCCTAAGAAGTGAACGCCAGAAGCATAAAATACAATATAAATACAACAGTTTTTCCATCGTATAAAACGAATAATTGCAACCAGTGTGAAAGCTATGGTCATTTCTACATTCCGAGCATCCTAGGCTTCACTCTAGGGCGTTGCTCCAACAGGTTGAATAGTCAGGGCCTTAGGAGTCAACGCCCGAAGCATAAAATGCAATAAAAATACAACAGCTTTTCCATCGCATAACAGGATTAATTGCAACCAGTTTGAAAGTGATGGTCATTTCTACGTTCAGGGCAACCTAGGCTTCACTCTAGGGCGTCGCTCCACTAGATCGAATAGCTAGGGCGTTAGAAGTCAACGCCAGAGGTATAAAATACAATATAAATACAACAGCTTTTCCATCGTAAAAAACGAATAATTGCAACCAGTGTGAAAGTTATGGTTATTTCTACATTCCGAGCAACCTAGGCTTCACTCTAGGGTGTTGCTCCACCAGATCGAATAGTTAGGTCCTTAGAAGTCAACGCCAGAAGCATAAAATACAACATAAATATAACAGTTTTTCCATCGTATAAAACGAATGATAGCAACCAGTGTGAAAGTTATGGTCATTTCTACGTTCCGGGCAACCTAGGCTTCACTCTAGGGCGTTGGTCCACCAGATCAAAAAGTTAGGGCCTTAGAAGTCAACGCCCGAAGAATAAAATACAAAATAAATAGAACAGTTTTTCCATTGTATAATACGAATAATTGCTACCAGTGTAAAAGTTATGGTCATTTCTACGTTCCGGGCAACCTAGGCTTCACCCTAGGGCGTTGTTCCACCAGGTCGAATAGTTAGGGCCTAAGAAGTAAACGTCAGAAGCATAAAATACAATATGAATACAACAGTTTTTCCATCGTATAAAACGAATAATTGCAACCAGTGTGAAAGTTATGGTCATTTCTACATTCCGAACAACCTAGGCTTCACTCTAGGGCGTTGCTCCACCAGATCGAATAGTTAGGTCCTTAGAAGTCAACGCCAGAAGCATAAAATACGATATAAATACACCAGCTTTTGCATCGTATAAAAGGAATAAATGCAAACAGTGTGAAAGTAATTGTCATTTCTACGTTCCGGGCAACCTAGGCTTCACTCTAGGGCGTTGCTCCACGAGATCAAACAGTTAGGGCCTTAGAAGTCAACGCCCGAAGCATAAAATACAAAATAAATAGAACAGTTTTTCCATTGTATAAAACGAATAATTGCTACCAGTGTAAAAGTTATGGTCATTTCTACGTTCCGGGCAACCTAGGCTTCACCCTAGGGCGTTGATCCACCAGATCGAATAGTTAGGGCCTAAGAAGTGAACGCCGGAAGCATAAAATACAATATAAATACAACAGTTTTTCCATCGTATAAAACGAATAATTGCAACCAGTGTGAAAGCTATGGTCATTTCTACATTCCGAGCATCCTAGGCTTCACTCTAGGGCGTTGCTCCAACAGGTTGAATAGTCAGGGCCTCAGAAGTCAACGCCCGAAGCATAAAATTCAATAAAAATACAACAGCCTTTCCATCGTATGACAGGATTAATTGCAACCAGTTTGAAAGTGATGGTCATTTCTACGTTCAGGGCAACCTAGGCTTCACTCTAGGGCGTTGCTCCTCTAGATCGAATAGCTAGGGCGTTAGAAGTCAACGCCAGAGGTATAAAATACAATATAAATACAACAGCTTTTCCATCGTAAAAAACGAATAATTGCAACCAGTGTGAAAGTTATGGTTATTTCTACATTCCGAGCAACCTAGGCTTCACTCTAGGGTGTTGCTCCACCAGATCGAATAGTTAGGTCCTTAGAAGTCAACGCCAGAAGCATAAAATACAATATAAATATAACAGTTTTTCCATCGTATAAAACGAATGATAGCAACCAGTGTGAAAGTTATGGTCGTTTCTACGTTCCGAGCAACCTAAGCTTCACTCTAGGGCGTTGCTGCAACAGATTGAATAGTTAGGGCCTTAGAAGTCAACGCCCGAAGCATAAAATGCAATAAAAATACAACAGTTTTTCCATCGTATAACAGGATTAATTGCTACCAGTTTGAAAGTGATGGTCATTTCTACGTTCCGGTCAACCTAGGCTTCACTCTAGGGCGTTGCTCCACCAGATCGAATAGTTAGGTCCTTAGAAGTCAACGCCAGAAGCATAAAATACAACATAAATATAACAGTTTTTCCATCGTATAAAACGAATGATAGCAACCAGTGTGAAAGTTATGGTCATTTCTACGTTCCGGGCAACCTAGGCTTCACTCTAGGGCGTTGGTCCACCAGATCAAAAAGTTAGGGCCTTAGAAGTCAACGCCCGAAGAATAAAATACAAAATAAATAGAACAGTTTTTCCATTGTATAATACGAATAATTGCTACCAGTGTAAAAGTTATGGTCATTTCTACGTTCCGGGCAACCTAGGCTTCACCCTAGGGCGTTGTTCCACCAGGTCGAATAGTTAGGGCCTAAGAAGTAAACGTCAGAAGCATAAAATACAATATGAATACAACAGTTTTTCCATCGTATAAAACGAATAATTGCAACCAGTGTGAAAGTTATGGTCATTTCTACATTCCGAACAACCTAGGCTTCACTCTAGGGCGTTGCTCCACCAGATCGAATAGTTAGGTCCTTAGAAGTCAACGCCAGAAGCATAAAATACGATATAAATACACCAGCTTTTGCATCGTATAAAAGGAATAAATGCAAACAGTGTGAAAGTAATTGTCATTTCTACGTTCCGGGCAACCTAGGCTTCACTCTAGGGCGTTGCTCCACGAGATCAAACAGTTAGGGCCTTAGAAGTCAACGCCCGAAGCATAAAATACAAAATAAATAGAACAGTTTTTCCATTGTATAAAACGAATAATTGCTACCAGTGTAAAAGTTATGGTCATTTCTACGTTCCGGGCAACCTAGGCTTCACCCTAGGGCGTTGATCCACCAGATCGAATAGTTAGGGCCTAAGAAGTGAACGCCGGAAGCATAAAATACAATATAAATACAACAGTTTTTCCATCGTATAAAACGAATAATTGCAACCAGTGTGAAAGCTATGGTCATTTCTACATTCCGAGCATCCTAGGCTTCACTCTAGGGCGTTGCTCCAACAGGTTGAATAGTCAGGGCCTCAGAAGTCAACGCCCGAAGCATAAAATTCAATAAAAATACAACAGCCTTTCCATCGTATGACAGGATTAATTGCAACCAGTTTGAAAGTGATGGTCATTTCTACGTTCAGGGCAACCTAGGCTTCACTCTAGGGCGTTGCTCCTCTAGATCGAATAGCTAGGGCGTTAGAAGTCAACGCCAGAGGTATAAAATACAATATAAATACAACAGCTTTTCCATCGTAAAAAACGAATAATTGCAACCAGTGTGAAAGTTATGGTTATTTCTACATTCCGAGCAACCTAGGCTTCACTCTAGGGTGTTGCTCCACCAGATCGAATAGTTAGGTCCTTAGAAGTCAACGCCAGAAGCATAAAATACAATATAAATATAACAGTTTTTCCATCGTATAAAACGAATGATAGCAACCAGTGTGAAAGTTATGGTCGTTTCTACGTTCCGAGCAACCTAAGCTTCACTCTAGGGCGTTGCTGCAACAGATTGAATAGTTAGGGCCTTAGAAGTCAACGCCCGAAGCATAAAATGCAATAAAAATACAACAGTTTTTCCATCGTATAACAGGATTAATTGCTACCAGTTTGAAAGTGATGGTCATTTCTACGTTCCGGTCAACCTAGGCTTCACTCTAGGGCGTTGCTCCACCAGATCGAATAGTTAGGTCCTTAGAAGTCAACGCCAGAAGCATAAAATACGATATAAATACAACAGCTTTTGCATCGTATAAAAGGAATAATTGTAAACAGTGTGAAAGTAATTGTCATTTCTACGTTCCGGGCAACCTAGGCTTCACTCTAGGGCGTTGCTCCACCAGATCAAACAGTTAGGGCCTTAGAAGTCAACGCCCGAAGCATAAAATACAAAATAAATAGAACAGTTTTTCCATTGTATAAAACGAATAATTGCTACCAGTGTAAAAGTTATGGTCATTTCTACGTTTCGGGCAACCTAGGCTTCACCCTAGGGCGTTGATCCACCAGATCGAATAGTTAGGGCCTAAGAAGTGAACGCCGGAAGCATAAAATACAATATAAATACAACAGTTTTTCCATCGTATAAAACGAATAATTGCAACCAGTGTGAAAGCTATGGTCATTTCTACATTCCGAGCATCCTAGGCTTCACTCTAGGGCGTTGCTCCAACAGGTTGAATAGTCAGGGCCTCAGAAGTCAACGCCCGAAGCATAAAATTCAATAAAAATACAACAGCTTTTCCATCGTATGACAGGATTAATTGCAACCAGTTTGAAAGTGATGGTCATTTCTACGTTCAGGGCAACCTAGGCTTCACTCTAGGGCGTTGCTCCTCTAGATCGAATAGCTAGGGCGTTAGAAGTCAACGCCAGAGGTATAAAATACAATATAAATACAACAGCTTTTCCATCGTAAAAAACGAATAATTGCAACCAGTGTGAAAGTTATGGTTATTTCTACATTCCGAGCAACCTCGGCTTCACTCTAGGGTGTTGCTCCACCAGATCGAATAGTTAGGTCCTTAGAAGTCAACGCCAGAAGCATAAAATACAATATAAATATAACAGTTTTTCCATCGTATAAAACGAATGATAGCAACCAGTGTGAAAGTTATGGTCGTTTCTACGTTCCGAGCAACCTAAGCTTCACTCTAGGGCGTTGCTGCAACAGATTGAATAGTTAGGGCCTTAGAAGTCAACGCCCGAAGCATAAAATGCAATAAAAATACAACAGTTTTTCCATCGTATAACAGGATTAATTGCTACCAGTTTGAAAGTGATGGTCATTTCTACGTTCCGGTCAACCTAGGCTTCACTCTAGGGCGTTGCTCCACCAGATCGAATAGTTAGGTCCTTAGAAGTCAACGCCAGAAGCATAAAATACGATATAAATACAACAGCTTTTGCATCGTATAAAAGGAATAATTGTAAACAGTGTGAAAGTAATTGTCATTTCTACGTTCCGGGCAACCTAGGCTTCACTCTAGGGCGTTGCTCCACCAGATCAAACAGTTAGGGCCTTAAAAGTCAACGCCCGAAGCATAAAATACAAAATAATTAGAACAGTTTTTCCATTGTATAAAACGAATAATTGCTACCATTGTAAAAGTTATGGCCATTTCTACGTTCCGGGCAACCTAGGCTTCACCCTAGGGCGTTGTTCCACCCGATCGAATAGTTAGGGCCTAAGAAGTGAACGCCAGAAGCATGAAATACAAAATAAATACAACAGTTTTTCCATCGTATAAAACGAATAATTGCAGCCAGTGTGAAAGTTATGGTCATTTCTACATTCCGAGCAACCTAGGCTTCACTCTAGGGCGTTGCTGCAACGGATTGAATAGTCAGGGCCTTAGAAGTCAACGCCCGAAGCATAAAATGCAATAAAAATACAACAGTTTTTCCATCGTATAACAGGATTAATTGCTACCAGTTTGAAAGTGATGGTCATTTCTACGTTCCGGTCAACCTAGGCTTCAATCTAGGGCGTTGCTCCACCAGATCGAATAGTTAGATCCTTAGAAGTCAACGCCAGAAGCATAAAATACGATATAAATACAACAGCTTTTGCATCGTATAAAAGGAATAATTGCAAACAGTGTGAAAGTAATTGTCATTTCTACGTTCCGGGCAACCTAGGCTTCACTCTAGGGCGTTGCTCCACGAGATCAAACAGTTAGGGCCTTAGAAGTCAACGCCCGAAGCATAAAATACAAAATAAATAGAACAGTTTTTCCATTGTATAAAACGAATAATTGCTACCAGTGTAAAAGTTATGGTCATTTCTACGATCCGGGCAACCTAGGCTTCACCCTAGGGCGTTGATCCACCAGATCGAATAGTTAGGGCCTAAGAAGTGAACGCCAGAAGCATAAAATACAATATAAATACAACAGTTTTTCCATCGTATAAAACGAATAATTGCAACCAGTGTGAAAGCTATGGTCATTTCTACATTCCGAGCATCCTAGGCTTCACTCTAGGGCGTTGCTCCAACAGGTTGAATAGTTAGGGCCTACGAAGGGAACGCCAGAAGCATAAAATACAATATAAATACAACAGTTTTTCCATCGTATAACAGGATTAGTTGCAACCAGTTTGAAAGTGATGGTCATTTCTACGTTCCGGGCAACCTAGGCTTCACTCTAGGGCGTTGCTCCACCAGCTCGAATTGTTAGGGCCTAAGAAGTCAACGCCAGAAGCATAAAATACAATATAAATACAACAGCTTTTCCATCGTAAAAAACGAATAATTGCAACCAGTGTGAAAGTTATGGTTATTTCTACATTCCGAGCAACCTAGGGTTTACTCTAGGGCGTTGCTCCACCAGATCGAATAGTTAGGTCCTTAGAAGTCAACGCCAGAAGCATAAAACACGATATAAATACAACAGCTTTTGCATCGTATAAAAGGAATAAATGCAAACAGTGTGAAAGTAATTGTCATTTCTACGTTCCGGGCAACCTAGGCTTCACTCTAGGGCGTTGCTCCACGAGATCAAACAGTTAGGGCCTTAGAAGTCAACGCCCGAAGCATAAAATACAAAATAAATAGAACAGTTTTTCCATTGTATAAAACTAATAATTGCTACCAGTGTAAAAGTTATGGTCATTTCTACGTTCCGGGCAACCTAGGCTTCACCCTTGGGCGTTGTTCCACCAGATCGAATAGTTAGGTCCTAAGCAGTGAACGCCAGAAGCATAAAATGCAATAAAAATACAACAGTCTTTCCATCCTATAACAGGAATAATTGCAATCCGTGTGAAAGTGATGGTCATTTGTACGTTCCAGGCAACCTAGGCTTCACTCTAGGGCGTTGCTCCACCAGATCGAATAGTTAGGGCCTATGAAGTCAACGCCAGAAGCATAAAATACAATATAAATACAACAGCTTTTAAATTGTATAAAACGAATAATTGCTACCAGTGTAAAAGTTATGGTCATTTCTACGTTCCGGGCAAACTAGGCTTCACCCTAGGGCGTTGTTCCACCAGGTCGAATAGTTAGGGCCTAAGAAGTAAACGCCAGAAGCATAAAATACAATATAAATACAACAGTTTTTCCATCGTATAAAACGAATAATTGCAACCAGTGTGAAAGTTATGGTCATTTCTACATTCCGAGCAACCTAGGCTTCACTCTAGGGTGTTGCTCCAACAGATTGAATAGTTAGGGCCTTAGAAGTCAACGACCGAAGCATAAAATGCAACAAAAATACAAAGGTTTTTCCATCGTATAACAGGATTAATTGCAACCAGTTTGAAAGTGATGGTCATTTCTACGTTCCGGGAAACCTAGGCTTCAATCTAGGGCGTTACTCCACTAGATCGAATAGCTAGGGCCTTAGAAGTCAACGCCAGAAGCATAAAATACGATATAAATACAACAGCTTTTCCATCGTATAAAAGGAATATTTCCAAACAGTGTGAAAGTAATGGTCATTTCTACGTTCCGGGCAACCTAGGCTTCACCCTAGGGCGTTGCTCCACCAGATGAAACAGTTAGGGCCTTAGAAGTCAACGCCCGAAGCATAAAATACAAAATAAATAGAACAGTTTTTCCATTGTATAAAACGAATAATTGCAGCCAGTGTGAAAGTTATGGTCATTTCTACATTCCGAGCAACCTAGGCTTCACTCTAGGGCGTTGCTGCAACAGATTGAATAGTTAGGGCCTTAGAAGTCAACGCCCGAAGCATAAAATGCAATAAAAATACAACAGTTTTTCCATTGTATAACAGGATTAATTGCAACCAGTTTGAAAGTGATGGTCATTTCTACGTTCCGGGCAACCTAGGCTTCACTCTAGGTCGTTGCTCCACCAGATCAAACAGTTAGGGCCTTAGAAGTCAACGCCCGAAGCATAAAATACAAAATAAATAGAACAGTTTTTCCATTGTATAAAACGAATAATTGCTACCAGTGTAAAAGTTATGGTCATTTCTACGTTCCGGGCAACCTAGGCTTCACCCTGGGGCGTCGTTCCACCAGATCGAATCGTTAGGGCCTAAGAAGTGAACGCCAGAAGCATAAAATACAGTATAAATACAACAGTTTTTCCATCGTATAAAACGAATAATTGCAACCAGTGTGAAAGCTATGGTCATTTCTACATTCCGAGCAACCTAGGCTTCACTCTAGGGCGTAGCTCCAACAGATTGAATAGTCAGGGCCTTAGAAGTCAACGCCCGAAGCATAAAATGCAATAAAAATACAACAGTGTTTCCATCGTATAACAGGATTAATTGCTACCAGTTTGAAAGTGATGGTCATTTCTACGTTCCGGTCAACCTAGGCTTCACTCTAGGGCGTTGCTCCACCAGATCGAATTGTTAGGTCCTTAGAAGTCAACGCCAGAAGCATAAAATACGATATAAATACAACAGCTTTTGCATCGTATAAAAGGAATAATTGTAAACAGTGTGAAAGTAATTGTCATTTCTACGTTCCGGGCAACCTAGGCTTCACTCTAGGGCGTTGCTCCACCAGATCAAACAGTTAGGGCCTTAGAAGTCAACGCCCGAAGCATAAAATACAAAATAAATAGAACAGTTTTTCCATTGTATAAAACGAATAATTGCTACCAGTGTAAAAGTTATGGTCATTTCTACGTTCCCGGCAACCTAGGCTTCACCCTAGGGCGTTGTTCCACCAGATCGAATAGTTAGGGCCTAAGAAGTCAACACCAGAAGAATAAAATACAAAATAGATACAACAACCTTTACACCGTATAAAACGAATAATTGCAACCTGTGTGAAGGTTATGGTCATATCTACGTACCGGGCAACCTAGGCTTCACCCTAGGGCGTTGTTCCACCAGATCGAATAGTTAGGGCCTACGAAGGGAACGCCAGAAGCTTAAAATACAATATAAATACAACAGTTTTTCCATCGTATAACAGGATTAGTTGCAACCAGTTTGAAAGTGATGGTCATTTCTACGTTCCGGGCAACCTAGGCTTCACTCTAGGGCGTTGCTCCACTAGATCGAATAGCTAGGGCCTTAGAAGTCAACGCCAGAGGCATAAAATACAATATAAAAACAACAGCTTTTCCATCGTAAAGAACGAATAATTGCAACCAGTGTGAAAGTTATTGTTATTTCTACATTCCGAGCAACCTAGGCTTCACTCTAGAGCGTTCCTCCACCAGATCGAATAGTTAGGTCCTTAGAAGTCAACGCCAGAAGCATAATGTACAATATAAATATAACAGTTTTTCCATCGTATAAAACGAATAATAGCAACCAGTGTGAAAGTTATGGTCATTTCTACGTTCCGGGCAACCTAGGCTTCACTCTAGGGCCTTGCTCCACCAGATCAAACAGTTAGGGCCTTAGAAGTCAACGCCCGAAGCATAAAATACAAAATAAATAGAACAGTTTTTCCATTGTATAAAACTAATAATTGCTACCAGTGTAAAAGTTATGGTCATTTCTACGTTCCGGGCAACCTAGGCTTCACCCAAGGGCGTTGTCCCACCAGATCGAATAGTTAGGGCCTAAGCAGTGAACGCCAGAAGCGTAAAATACAATATAAATACAACAGTTTTTCCATTGTATAAAACGAATAATTGCTACCAGTGTAAAAGTTATGGTCATTTCTACGTTCCGGGCAACCTAGGCTTCACCCTAGGGCGTTGATCCACCAGATCGAATAGTTAGGGCCTAAGAAGTGAACGCCGGAAGCATAAAATACAATATAAATACAACAGTTTTTCCATCGTATAAAACGAATAATTGCAACCAGTGTGAAAGCTATGGTCATTTCTACATTCCGAGCATCCTAGGCTTCACTCTAGGGCTTTGCTCCAACAGGTTGAATAGTCAGGGCCTTAGAAGTCAACGCCCGAAGCATAAAATGCAATAAAAATACAACAGCTTTTCCATCGTATAACAGGATTAATTGCAACCAGTTTGAAAGTGATGGTCATTTCTACGTTCAGGGCAACCTAGGCTTCACTCTAGGGCGTTGCTCCACTAGATCGAATAGCTAGGGCGTTAGAAGTCAACGCCAGAGGTATAAAATACAAAATAAATACAACAGCTTTTCCATCGTAAAAAACGAATAATTGCAACCAGTGTGAAAGTTATGGTTATTTCTACATTCCGAGCAACCTAGGCTTCACTCTAGGGCGTTGCTCCACCAGATCGAATAGTTAGGGCGTTAGAAGTCAACGCCTGAAGTATAAAATACAATAAAAATACAACAGTCTTTCCATCCTATAACAGGAATAATTGCAACCAGTGTGAAAGCTATGGTCATTTCTACATTCCGAGAATCCTAGGCTTCACTCTAGGGCTTTGCTCCAACAGGTTGAATAGTCAGGGCCTTAGAAGTCAACGCCCGAAGCATAAAATGCAATATAAATACAACAGTTTTTCCATCGTATAACAGGATTAGTTGCAACCAGTTTGAAAGTGATGGTCATTTCTACGTTCCGGGCAACCTAGGCTTCACCCTAGGGCGTTGCTCCACCACATGAAACAGTTAGGGCCTTAGAAGTCAACGCCCGAAGCATAAAATACAAAATAAATACAACAGCTTTTCCATCGTATTAAATGAATAATTGCAAACTGTGTGAAAGTAGTGGTCATTTCTGCGTTCCGAGCAACCTAGGCTTCACTCTAGGGCGGGGCTCCACCATATCGAATAGCTACGGCCTTAGAAGCCTACGCCTGAAGCATAAAATACAATAAAAATACAAGAGTCTTTTCATCGTATAACCGGAATAATTGCAACATGCGTGACAGTAATGACCATTTCGGCGTTTCCGGCATCCTAGACTTAACTCTGAGGCATTGCTCCACCAGATTGAATAGTTAGGGCCTAAGGAGTCAACGCCAGAAGCATAAAATACAATATAAATGCAACAGCTTTGCCACCGTATAAAATGAATAATTGCAAACAGTGTGAAAGATATGGACATTTCTACGTTCCGGGCAACCTAGGCTTCACTCTATGGCGTTCTTCCACCACATCGAATAGCTACGGCCTCAGATGTCAACGCCTGAAGCTTAAAATACAATATAAATATAACAGTTTTTCCATCGTATAAAACGAATAATAGCAACCAGTGTGAAAGTAATTGTCATTTCTACGTTCCGGGCAACCTAGGCTTCACTCTAGGGCGTTGCTCCACCAGATCAAACAGTTAGGGCGTTAGAAGTCAACGCCCGAGGCATAAAATACAAAATAAATAGAACAGTTTTTCCATTGTATGAAACGAATAATTGCTACCAGTGTAAAAGTTATGGTCATTTCTACGTTCCGGGCCACCTAGGCTTCACCCTAGGGCGTTGGTCCACCAGATCGAATAGTTAGGGCCTACGAAGGGAACGCCAGAAGCATAAAATACAATATAAATACAACAGTTTTTCCATCGTTTAACAGGATTAGTTGCAACCAGTTTGAAAGTGATGGTCATTTCTACGTTCCGGGCAACCTAGGCTTCACTCTAGGGCGTTGCTCCACTAGATCGAATAGCTAGGGCCTTAGAAGTCAACGCCAGAGGCATAAAATACAATATAAATACAACAGCTTTTCCATCGTAAAAAACGAATAATTGCAACCAGTGTGAAAGTTATGGTTATTTCTACATTCCGAGCAACCTAGGCTTCACTCTAGAGCGTTCCTCCACCAGATCGAATAGTTAGGTCCTTAGAAGTCAACGCCAGAAGCATAATGTCCAATATAAATATAACAGTTTTTCCATCGTATAAAACGAATAATAGCAACCAGTGTGAAAGTTATGGTCATTTCTACGTTCCGGGCAACCTAGGCTTCACTCTAGGGCGTTGCTCCACCAGATCAAACAGTTAGGGCCTTAGAAGTCAACGCCCGAAGAATAAAATACAAAAGAAATAGAACAGTTTTTCCATTGTATAAAACTAATAATTGCTACCAGTGTAAAAGTTATGGTCATTTCTACGTTCCGGGCAACCTAGGCTTCACCCAATGGCGTTGTCCCACCAGATCGAATAGTTAGGGCCTAAGCAGTGAACGCCAGAAGCATAAAATACAATATAAATACAACAGTTTTTCCATTGTATAAAACGAATAATTGCAACCAGTGTGAAAGCTATGGTCATTTATACATTCCGAGCAACCTAGGCTTCACTCTAGCGCGTAGCTCCAACAGATTGAATAGTCAGGGCCTTAGAAGTCAACGCCCGAAGCATAAAATGCAATAAAAATACAACAGTTTTTCCATCGTATAACAGGATTAATTGCAACCAGTTTGAAAGTGATGGTCAGTTCTACGTTCCGGGCAACCTAGGCTTAACTCTAGGGCGTTGGTCCACCAGATCAAACAGTTAGGGCCTTAGGAGTCAACGCCCGAAGCATAAAATACAAAATAAAAAGAACAGTTTTTCCATTGTATAAAATGAATAATTGCTACCAGTGTAAATGTTATGGTCATTTCTACGCTCCGGGCAACCTAGGCTTCATCCTAGGGCGCTGTTACACCAGATCGAATAGTTAGGGCCCAAGAAGAGAACGGCAGAAGCATAAAATACAATATAAATACAACAGCTTTTCCATCGTATAAAACGAATAATTGCAACCAGTGTGAAAGTTATGGTCATTTCTACATTCCGAGCAACCTAGGCTTCACTCTAGGGCGTAGCTCCAACAGATTGAATAGTCAGGGCCTTAGAAGTCAACGCCCGAAGCATAAAATGCAATAAAAATACAACAGTTTTTCCATCGTATAACAGGATTAATTGCAACCAGTTTGAAAGTGATGGTCATTTCTACGTTCAGGGCAACCTAGGCTTCACTCTAGGGCGTAGCTCCACTAGATCGAATAGCTAGGGCGTTAGAAGTCAACGCCAGAGGTATAAAATACAATATGAATACAACAGCTTTTCCATCGTAAAAAACGAATAATTGCAACCAGTGTGAAAGTTATGGTTATTTCTACATTCCGAGCAACCTAGGCTTCACTCTAGGGCGTTGCTCCACCAGATCGAATAGTTAGGTCCTTAGAAGTCAACGCCAGAAGCATAAAATACAATATAAATATAACAGTCTTTCCATCGTATAAAACGAATGATAGCAACCAGTGTGAAAGTTATGGTCATTTCTACGTTCCGGGCAACCTAGGCTTCACTCTAGGGCGTTGCTCCACAAGATCAAACAGTTAGGGCGTTAGAAGTCAACGCCCGAAGAATAAAATACAAAATAAATAGAACAGTTTTTCCATTGTATAAAACGAATAATTGCTACCAGTGTAAAAGTTATGGTCATTTCTACGTTCCGGGCAACCTAGGCTTCACCCTAGGGCGTTGTTCCACCAGATCGAATAGTTAGGGCCTACGAAGGGAACGCCAGAAGCATAAAATACAATATAAATACAACAGTTTTTCCATCGTATAACAGGATTAGTTGCAACCAGTTTGAAAGTGATGGTCATTTCTACGTTCCGGGCAACCTAGGCTTCACTCTAGGGCGTTGCTCCACTAGATCGAATAGCTAGGGCCTTAGAAGTCAACGCCAGAGGCATAAAATACAATATAAATACAACAGCTTTTCCATTGTAAAAAACGAATAATTGCAACCAGTGTGAAAGTTATGGTTATTTCTACATTCCGAGCAACCTAGGCTTCACTCTAGGGCGTTGCTCCACCAGATCGAATAGTTAGGTCCTTAGAAGTCAACGCCAGAAGCATAAAATACAATATAAATATAACAGTCTTTCCATCGTATAAAACGAATGATAGCAACCAGTGTGAAAGTTATGGTTATTTCTACATTCCGAGCAACCTAGGCTTCACTCTAGGGCGTTGCTCCACCAGATCGAATAGTTAGGTCCTTAGAAGTCAACGCCAGAAGCATAAAATACGATATAAATACAGCAGCTTTTCCATCGTATAAAAGGAATAATTGCAAACAGTGTGAAAGTAATGGTCATTTCTACGTTCCGGGCAACCTAGGCTTCACTCTACGGCGTTATTCCACCATATCGAATAGTTAGGGCCTAAGAAGTCAACACCAGAAGAATAAAATACAAAATAAATACAACAGCCTTTACACCGTATAAAACGTATAATTGCAACCTGTGCGAAGGTTATGGTCATATCTACGTTCCGGGCAACCTAGGCTTCACTGTAGGGCGTTGCTCCACCAGATCGAAGTGTTAGGGCCTAAGAAGTCAATGCCCGAAGCATAAAATACAATAGAAATACAACAGTTTTTCCATCGTATAAAACGAATAATTGCAACCATTATGAAACTTATGGTAATTTCTACCTTCCGGGCAACCTAGGCTTCACCCTTGGACGTTGTTCCACCAGATCGAATAGTTAGGGCCTAAGAAGTGAACGCCGGAAGCATAAAATGCAATAAAAATACAACAGTTTTTCCATCGTATAACAGGATTAATTGCAACCAGTTTGAAAGTGATGGTCATTTCTACGTTCCGCGAAACCTAGGCTTCACTCTAGGGCGTTGCTCCACCAGATCAAACAGTTAGGGCCTTAGAAGTCAACGCCCGAAGCATAAAATACAAAATAAATAGAACAGTTTTTCCATTGTATAAAACGAATAATTGCTACCAGTGTAATAGTTATGGTCATTTCTACGTTCCGGGCAACCTAGGCTTCACTCTAGGGCGGTGCTCCACCATATCGAATAGCTACGGCCTTAGAAGCCTACGCCTGAAGCATAAAATACAATAAAAATACAACGGTCTTTTCATCGTATAACAGGAATAATTGCAACAAGCGTGAAAGTAATGATCATTTCGGCGTTTCGGGCATCCTAGACTTAACTCTGAGGCATTGCTCCACCAGATCGAATAGTTAGGGCCTATGAAGTCAACGCCAGAAGCATAAAATACAATATAAATGCAACAGTTTTTAAATTGTATAAAACGAATAATTGCTACCAGTGTAAAAGTTATGTTCATTTCTACGTTCCGGGCAACCTAGGCTTCACCCTAGGGCGTTGTTCCACCAGATCGAATAGTCAGGGCCTAAGAAGTGAACGCCAGAAGCATAAAATGCAATAAAAATACAACAGTCTTTCCATCCTATAACAGGAATAATTGCAACCCGTGTGAAAGTGATGGTCATTTGTACGTTCCAGGGAACCTAGGCTTCACTCTAGGGCGTTGCTCCACCAGATCAAACAGTTAGGGCCTTAGAAGTCAACGCCCGAAGCATAAAATACAAAATAAATAGAACAGTTTTTCCATTGTATAAAACTAATAATTCCTACCAGTGTAAAAGTTATGGTCATTTCTACGTTCCGGGCAACCTAGGCTTCACCCAAGGGCGTTGTCCCACCAGATCGAATAGTTAGGGCCTAAGCAGTGAACGCCAGAAGCATAAAATACAATATAAATACAACAGTTTTTCCATTGTATAAAACGAATAATTGCAACCAGTGTGAAAGCTATGGTCATTTATACATTCCGAGCAACCTAGGGTTCACTCTAGCGCGTAGCTCCAACAGATTGAATAGTCAGGGCCTTAGAAGTCAACGCCCGAAGCATAAAATGCAATAAAAATACAACAGTTTTTCCATCGTATAACAGGATTAATTGCAACCAGTTTGAAAGTGATGGTCAGTTCTACGTTCCGGGCAACCTAGGCTTAACTCTAGGGCGTTGCTCCACCAGATCAAACAGTTAGGGCCTTAGAAGTCAACGCCCGAAGCATAAAATACAAAATAAAAAGAACAGTTTTTCCATTGTATAAAACGAATAATTGTTACCAGTGTAAATGTTATGGTCATTTCTACGCTCCGGGCAACCTAGGCTTCATCCTAGGGCGCTGTTCCACCAGATCGAATAGTTAGGGCCCAAGAAGAGAACGGCAGAAGCATAAAATACAATATAAATACAACAGCTTTTCCATCGTATAAAACGAATAATTGCAACCAGTGTGAAAGTTATGGTCATTTCTACATTCCGAGCAACCTAGGCTTCACTCTAGGGCGTAGCTCCAACAGATTGAATAGTCAGGGCCTTAGAAGTCAACGCCCGAAGCATAAAATGCAATAAAAATACAACAGTTTTTACATCGTATAACAGGATTAATTGCTACCAGTTTGAAAGTGATGGTCATTTCTACGTTCCGGTCAACCTAGGCTTCACTCTAGGGCGTTGCTCCACCAGATCGAATAGTTAGGTCCTTAGAAGTCAACGCCAGAAGCATAAAATACGATATAAATACAACAGCTTTTGCATCGTATAAAAGGAATAATTGTAAACAGTGTGAAAGTAATTGTCATTTCTACGTTCCGGGCAACCTAGGCTTCACTCTAGGGCGTTGCTCCACCAGATCAAACAGTTAGGGCCTTAGAAGTCAACGCCAGAAGCATAAAATACGATATAAATACAGCAGCTTTTCCATCGTATAAAAGGAATAATTGCAAACAGTGTGAAGGTTATGGTCATATCTACGTTCCGGGCAACCTAGGCTTCACTGTAGGGCGTAGTTCCACCAGATCGAAGTGTTAGGGCCTAAGAAGTCAACGCCCGAAGCATAAAATACAATAGAAATACAACAGATTTTCCATCGTATAAAACGAATAATTGCAACCATTATGAAACTTATGGTAATTTCTAACTTCCGGGCAACCTAGGCTTCACCATAGGACGTTGTTCCACCAGATCGAATAGTTAGGGCCTAAGAAGTGAACGCCAGAAGCATAAAATGCAATAAAAATACAACAGTTTTTCCATCGTATAACAGGATTAATTGCAACCAGTTTGAAAGTGATGGTCATTTCTACGTTCCGTGCAACCTAGGCTTCACCCTACGGCGTTGTTCCACCAGATCGAATAGTTAGGGCCCAAGAAGTGAACGCCAGAAGCATAAAATACAATATAAATACAACAGTTTTTCCATCGTATAAAACGAATAATTGCAACCAGTGTGAAAGTTATGGTCATTTCTACATTCCGAGCAACCTAGGCTTCACTCTAGGGCGTTGCTCCACCAGATCGAATAGTTGGGTCCTTAGAAGTCAACGCCAGAAGCATAAAATACGATATAAATACAGCAGCTTTTCCATCGTATAAAAGGAATAATTGCAAACAGTGTGAAAGTAATGGTCATTTCTACGTTCCGGGCAACCTAGGCTTCACTCTACGGCGTTATTCCACCATATCGAATAGTTAGGGCCTAAGAAGTCAACACCAGAAGAATAAAATACAAAATAAATACAACAGCCTTTACACCGTATAAAACGAATAATTGCAACCTGTGTGAAGGTTATGGTCATATCTACGTTCCGAGCAACCTAGGCTTCACTGTAGGGCGTTGCTCCACCAGATCGAAGTGTTAGGGCCTAAGAAGTCAATGCCCGAAGCATAAAATACAATAGAAATACAACAGTTTTTCCATCGTATAACAGGATTAATTGCAACCAGTTTGAAAGTGATGGTCATTTCTACGTTCCGCGAAACCTAGGCTTCACTCTAGGGCGTTGCTCCACCAGATCAAACAGTTAGGGCCTTAGAAGTCAACGCCCGAAGCATAAAATACAAAATAAATAGAACAGTTTTTCCATTGTATAAAACGAATAATTGCTACCAGTGTAATAGTTATGCTCATTTCTACGTTCCGGGCTACCTAGGCTTCACTCTAGGGCGGTGCTCCACCATATCGAATAGCTACGGCCTTAGAAGCCTACGCCTGAAGCATAAAATACAATAAAAATACAACGGTCTTTTCATCGTATAACAGGAATAATTGCAACAAGCGTGAAAGTAATGATCATTTCGGCGTTTCGGGCATCCTAGACTTAACTCTGAGGCATTGCTCCACCAGATCGAATAGTTAGGGCCTATGAAGTCAACGCGAGAAGCATAAAATACAATATAAATACAACAGCTTTTAAATTTTATAAAACGAATAATTGCAACCAGTGTGAAAGTTATGGTTATTTCTACATTCCGAGCAACCTAGGCTTCACTCTAGGGCGTTGCTCCACCAGATCGAATAGTTAGGTCCTTAGAAGTCAACGCCAGAAGCATAAAATACAATATAAATATAACAGTCTTTCCATCGTATAAAACGAATGATAGCAACCAGTGTGAAAGTTATGGTCATTTCTACGTTCCGGGCAACCTAGGCTTCACTCTAGGGCGTTGCTCCACAAGATCAAACAGTTAGGGCGTTAGAAGTCAACGCCCGAAGAATAAAATACAAAATAAATAGAACAGTTTTTCCATTGTATAAAACGAATAATTGCTACCAGTGTAAAAGTTATGGTCATTTCTACGTTCCGGGCAACCTAGGCTTCACCCTAGGGCGTTGTTCCACCAGATCGAATAGTTAGGGCCTACGAAGGGAACGCCAGAAGCATAAAATACAATATAAATACAACAGTTTTTCCATCGTATAACAGGATTAGTTGCAACCAGTTTGAAAGTGATGGTCATTTCTACGTTCCGGGCAACCTAGGCTTCACTCTAGGGCGTTGCTCCACTAGATCGAATAGCTAGGGCCTTAGAAGTCAACGCCAGAGGCATAAAATACAATATAAATACAACAGCTTTTCCATTGTAAAAAACGAATAATTGCAACCAGTGTGAAAGTTATGGTTATTTCTACATTCCGAGCAACCTAGGCTTCACTCTAGGGCGTTGCTCCACCAGATCGAATAGTTAGGTCCTTAGAAGTCAACGCCAGAAGCATAAAATACAATATAAATATAACAGTCTTTCCATCGTATAAAACGAATGATAGCAACCAGTGTGAAAGTTATGGTTATTTCTACATTCCGAGCAACCTAGGCTTCACTCTAGGGCGTTGCTCCACCAGATCGAATAGTTAGGTCCTTAGAAGTCAACGCCAGAAGCATAAAATACGATATAAATACAGCAGCTTTTCCATCGTATAAAAGGAATAATTGCAAACAGTGTGAAAGTAATGGTCATTTCTACGTTCCGGGCAACCTAGGCTTCACTCTACGGCGTTATTCCACCATATCGAATAGTTAGGGCCTAAGAAGTCAACACCAGAAGAATAAAATACAAAATAAATACAACAGCCTTTACACCGTATAAAACGTATAATTGCAACCTGTGCGAAGGTTATGGTCATATCTACGTTCCGGGCAACCTAGGCTTCACTGTAGGGCGTTGCTCCACCAGATCGAAGTGTTAGGGCCTAAGAAGTCAATGCCCGAAGCATAAAATACAATAGAAATACAACAGTTTTTCCATCGTATAAAACGAATAATTGCAACCATTATGAAACTTATGGTAATTTCTACCTTCCGGGCAACCTAGGCTTCACCCTTGGACGTTGTTCCACCAGATCGAATAGTTAGGGCCTAAGAAGTGAACGCCGGAAGCATAAAATGCAATAAAAATACAACAGTTTTTCCATCGTATAACAGGATTAATTGCAACCAGTTTGAAAGTGATGGTCATTTCTACGTTCCGCGAAACCTAGGCTTCACTCTAGGGCGTTGCTCCACCAGATCAAACAGTTAGGGCCTTAGAAGTCAACGCCCGAAGCATAAAATACAAAATAAATAGAACAGTTTTTCCATTGTATAAAACGAATAATTGCTACCAGTGTAATAGTTATGGTCATTTCTACGTTCCGGGCAACCTAGGCTTCACTCTAGGGCGGTGCTCCACCATATCGAATAGCTACGGCCTTAGAAGCCTACGCCTGAAGCATAAAATACAATAAAAATACAACGGTCTTTTCATCGTATAACAGGAATAATTGCAACAAGCGTGAAAGTAATGATCATTTCGGCGTTTCGGGCATCCTAGACTTAACTCTGAGGCATTGCTCCACCAGATCGAATAGTTAGGGCCTATGAAGTCAACGCCAGAAGCATAAAATACAATATAAATGCAACAGTTTTTAAATTGTATAAAACGAATAATTGCTACCAGTGTAAAAGTTATGTTCATTTCTACGTTCCGGGCAACCTAGGCTTCACCCTAGGGCGTTGTTCCACCAGATCGAATAGTCAGGGCCTAAGAAGTGAACGCCAGAAGCATAAAATGCAATAAAAATACAACAGTCTTTCCATCCTATAACAGGAATAATTGCAACCCGTGTGAAAGTGATGGTCATTTGTACGTTCCAGGGAACCTAGGCTTCACTCTAGGGCGTTGCTCCACCAGATCAAACAGTTAGGGCCTTAGAAGTCAACGCCCGAAGCATAAAATACAAAATAAATAGAACAGTTTTTCCATTGTATAAAACTAATAATTCCTACCAGTGTAAAAGTTATGGTCATTTCTACGTTCCGGGCAACCTAGGCTTCACCCAAGGGCGTTGTCCCACCAGATCGAATAGTTAGGGCCTAAGCAGTGAACGCCAGAAGCATAAAATACAATATAAATACAACAGTTTTTCCATTGTATAAAACGAATAATTGCAACCAGTGTGAAAGCTATGGTCATTTATACATTCCGAGCAACCTAGGGTTCACTCTAGCGCGTAGCTCCAACAGATTGAATAGTCAGGGCCTTAGAAGTCAACGCCCGAAGCATAAAATGCAATAAAAATACAACAGTTTTTCCATCGTATAACAGGATTAATTGCAACCAGTTTGAAAGTGATGGTCAGTTCTACGTTCCGGGCAACCTAGGCTTAACTCTAGGGCGTTGCTCCACCAGATCAAACAGTTAGGGCCTTAGAAGTCAACGCCCGAAGCATAAAATACAAAATAAAAAGAACAGTTTTTCCATTGTATAAAACGAATAATTGTTACCAGTGTAAATGTTATGGTCATTTCTACGCTCCGGGCAACCTAGGCTTCATCCTAGGGCGCTGTTCCACCAGATCGAATAGTTAGGGCCCAAGAAGAGAACGGCAGAAGCATAAAATACAATATAAATACAACAGCTTTTCCATCGTATAAAACGAATAATTGCAACCAGTGTGAAAGTTATGGTCATTTCTACATTCCGAGCAACCTAGGCTTCACTCTAGGGCGTAGCTCCAACAGATTGAATAGTCAGGGCCTTAGAAGTCAACGCCCGAAGCATAAAATGCAATAAAAATACAACAGTTTTTACATCGTATAACAGGATTAATTGCTACCAGTTTGAAAGTGATGGTCATTTCTACGTTCCGGTCAACCTAGGCTTCACTCTAGGGCGTTGCTCCACCAGATCGAATAGTTAGGTCCTTAGAAGTCAACGCCAGAAGCATAAAATACGATATAAATACAACAGCTTTTGCATCGTATAAAAGGAATAATTGTAAACAGTGTGAAAGTAATTGTCATTTCTACGTTCCGGGCAACCTAGGCTTCACTCTAGGGCGTTGCTCCACCAGATCAAACAGTTAGGGCCTTAGAAGTCAACGCCAGAAGCATAAAATACGATATAAATACAGCAGCTTTTCCATCGTATAAAAGGAATAATTGCAAACAGTGTGAAGGTTATGGTCATATCTACGTTCCGGGCAACCTAGGCTTCACTGTAGGGCGTAGTTCCACCAGATCGAAGTGTTAGGGCCTAAGAAGTCAACGCCCGAAGCATAAAATACAATAGAAATACAACAGATTTTCCATCGTATAAAACGAATAATTGCAACCATTATGAAACTTATGGTAATTTCTAACTTCCGGGCAACCTAGGCTTCACCATAGGACGTTGTTCCACCAGATCGAATAGTTAGGGCCTAAGAAGTGAACGCCAGAAGCATAAAATGCAATAAAAATACAACAGTTTTTCCATCGTATAACAGGATTAATTGCAACCAGTTTGAAAGTGATGGTCATTTCTACGTTCCGTGCAACCTAGGCTTCACCCTACGGCGTTGTTCCACCAGATCGAATAGTTAGGGCCCAAGAAGTGAACGCCAGAAGCATAAAATACAATATAAATACAACAGTTTTTCCATCGTATAAAACGAATAATTGCAACCAGTGTGAAAGTTATGGTCATTTCTACATTCCGAGCAACCTAGGCTTCACTCTAGGGCGTTGCTCCACCAGATCGAATAGTTGGGTCCTTAGAAGTCAACGCCAGAAGCATAAAATACGATATAAATACAGCAGCTTTTCCATCGTATAAAAGGAATAATTGCAAACAGTGTGAAAGTAATGGTCATTTCTACGTTCCGGGCAACCTAGGCTTCACTCTACGGCGTTATTCCACCATATCGAATAGTTAGGGCCTAAGAAGTCAACACCAGAAGAATAAAATACAAAATAAATACAACAGCCTTTACACCGTATAAAACGAATAATTGCAACCTGTGTGAAGGTTATGGTCATATCTACGTTCCGAGCAACCTAGGCTTCACTGTAGGGCGTTGCTCCACCAGATCGAAGTGTTAGGGCCTAAGAAGTCAATGCCCGAAGCATAAAATACAATAGAAATACAACAGTTTTTCCATCGTATAACAGGATTAATTGCAACCAGTTTGAAAGTGATGGTCATTTCTACGTTCCGCGAAACCTAGGCTTCACTCTAGGGCGTTGCTCCACCAGATCAAACAGTTAGGGCCTTAGAAGTCAACGCCCGAAGCATAAAATACAAAATAAATAGAACAGTTTTTCCATTGTATAAAACGAATAATTGCTACCAGTGTAATAGTTATGCTCATTTCTACGTTCCGGGCTACCTAGGCTTCACTCTAGGGCGGTGCTCCACCATATCGAATAGCTACGGCCTTAGAAGCCTACGCCTGAAGCATAAAATACAATAAAAATACAACGGTCTTTTCATCGTATAACAGGAATAATTGCAACAAGCGTGAAAGTAATGATCATTTCGGCGTTTCGGGCATCCTAGACTTAACTCTGAGGCATTGCTCCACCAGATCGAATAGTTAGGGCCTATGAAGTCAACGCGAGAAGCATAAAATACAATATAAATACAACAGCTTTTAAATTTTATAAAACGAATAATTGCTACCAGTGTAAAAGTTACGTTCATTTCTACGTTCCGGGCAACCTAGGCTTCACCCTAGGGCGTTGTTCCACCAGATCGAATAGTCAGGGCCTAAGAAGTGAACGCCAGAAGCATAAAATGCAATAAAAATACAACAGTCTTTCCATCCTATAACAGGAATAATTGCAACCCGTGTGAAAGTGATGGTCATTTGTACGTTCCAGGGAACCTAGGCTTCACTCTAGGGCGTTGCTCCACCAGATCGAATTGTTAGGGCCAAAGAAGTCAACGCCCGAAGCATAAAATACAAAATAAATAGAACAGTTTTTCCATTGTATAAAACGAATAATTGCTACCAGTGTAAAAGTTATGGTCATTTCTACGTTCCGGGCAACCTAGGCTTCACCCTAGGGCATTGTTCCATCAGATCGAATAGTTAGGCCCTAAGAAGTGAACGCCAGAAGCATAAAATACAATATAAATACAACAGTTGTTCCATCGTAGAAAACGAATAATTGCAACCAGTGTGAAAGTTATGGTCATTTCTATATTCCGAGCTACCTAGGCTTCACTCTAGGGCGGTGCTCCACCATATTGTATAGCTACGGCCTTAGAAGCCTACGCCTGAAGCATAAAATACAATAAAAATACAACGGTCTTTTCATCGTATAACAGGAATAATTGCAAACAGTGTGAAAGTAATGGTCATTTCTGCGTTCCGGGCAACCTAGGCTTCACTCTACGGCGTTGTTCCACCAGATCGAATAGTTCGGGCCTTAGAAGTCAACGCCCGAAGCATAAAATACAAAATAAAAAGAACAGTTTTTCCATTGTATAAAACGAATAATTGCTACCAGTGTAAATGTTATGGTCATTTCTACGCTCCGGGCAACCTAGGCTTCATCCTAGGGCGCTGTTCCACCAGATCGAATAGTTAGGGCCCAAGAAGTGAACGGCAGAAGCATAAAATACAATATAAATACAACAGCTTTTCCATCGTATAAAACGAATAATTGCAACCAGTGTGAAAGTTATGGTCATTTCTACATTCCGAGCAACCTAGGCTTCACTCTAGGGCGTTGCTCCACCAGATCGAATAGTTAGGTCCTTAGAAGTCAACGCCAGAAGCATAAAATACGATATAAATACAGCAGCTTTTCCATCGTATAAAAGGAATAATTGCAAACAGTGTGAAAGTAATGGTCATTTCTACGTTCCGGGCAACCTAGGCTTCACTGTAGGGCGTTGTTCCACCAGATCGAAGTGTTAGGGCCTAAGAAGTCAACGCCCGAAGCATAAAATACAATAGAAATACAACAGATTTTCCATCGTATAAAACGAATAATTGCAACCATTATGAAACATATGGTAATTTCTAACTCCCGGGCAACCTAGGCTTCACCATAGGACGTTGTTCCACCAGATCGAATAGTTAGGGCCTAAGAAGTGAACGCCAGAAGCATAAAATGCAATAAAAATACAACAGTTTTTCCATCGTATAACAGGATTAATTGCAACCAGTTTGAAAGTGTTGGTCATTTCTACGTTCCGGGCAACCTAGGCTTCACCCTACGGCGTTGTTCCACCAGATCGAATAGTTAGGGCCCAAGAAGTGAACGCCAGAAGCATAAAATACAATATAAATACAACAGTTTTTCCATCGTATAAAACGAATAATTGCAACCAGTGTGAAAGTTATGGTCATTTCTACATTCCGAGCAACCTAGGCTTCACTCTAGGGCGTTGCTCCACCAGATCGAATAGTTGGGTCCTTAGAAGTCAACGCCAGAAGCATAAAATACGATATAAATACAGCAGCTTTTCCATCGTATAAAAGGAATAATTGCAAACAGTGTGAAAGTAATGGTCATTTCTACGTTCCGGGCAACCTAGGCTTCACTCTACGGCGTTATTCCACCATATCGAATAGTTAGGGCCTAAGAAGTCAACACCAGAAGAATAAAATACAAAATAAATACAACAGCCTTTACACCGTATAAAACGAATAATTGCAACCTGTGCGAAGGTTATGGTCATATCTACGTTCCGGGCAACCTAGGCTTCACTGTAGGGCGTTGCTCCACCAGATCGAAGTGTTAGGGCCTAAGAAGTCAATGCCCGAAGCATAAAATACAATAGAAATACAACAGTTTTTCCATCGTATAAAACGAATAATTGCAACCATTATGAAACTTATGGTAATTTCTACCTTCCGGGCAACCTAGGCTTCACCCTTGGACGTTGTTCCACCAGATCGAATAGTTAGGGCCTAAGAAGTGAACGCCGGAAGCATAAAATGCAATAAAAATACAACAGTTTTTCCATCGTATAACAGGATTAATTGCAACCAGTTTGAAAGTGATGGTCATTTCTACGTTCCGCGAAACCTAGGCTTCACTCTAGGGCGTTGCTCCACCAGATCAAACAGTTAGGGCCTTAGAAGTCAACGCCCGAAGCATAAAATACAAAATAAATAGAACAGTTTTTCCATTGTATAAAACGAATAATTGCTACCAGTGTAATAGTTATGGTCATTTCTACGTTCCGGGCAACCTAGGCTTCACTCTAGGGCGGTGCTCCACCATATCGAATAGCTACGGCCTTAGAAGCCTACGCCTGAAGCATAAAATACAATAAAAATACAACGGTCTTTTCATCGTATAACAGGAATAATTGCAACAAGCGTGAAAGTAATGATCATTTCGGCGTTTCGGGCATCCTAGACTTAACTCTGAGGCATTGCTCCACCAGATCGAATAGTTAGGGCCTATGAAGTCAACGCCAGAAGCATAAAATACAATATAAATGCAACAGTTTTTAAATTGTATAAAACGAATAATTGCTACCAGTGTAAAAGTTATGTTCATTTCTACGTTCCGGGCAACCTAGGCTTCACCCTAGGGCGTTGTTCCACCAGATCGAATAGTCAGGGCCTAAGAAGTGAACGCCAGAAGCATAAAATGCAATAAAAATACAACAGTCTTTCCATCCTATAACAGGAATAATTGCAACCCGTGTGAAAGTGATGGTCATTTCTACGTTCCGGTCAACCTAGGCTTCACTCTAGGGCGTTGCTCCACCAGATCGAATAGTTAGGTCCTTAGAAGTCAACGCCAGAAGCATAAAATACGATATAAATACAACAGCTTTTGCATCGTATAAAAGGAATAATTGTAAACAGTGTGAAAGTAATTGTCATTTCTACGTTCCGGGCAACCTAGGCTTCACTCTAGGGCGTTGCTCCACCAGATCAAACAGTTAGGGCCTTAGAAGTCAACGCCAGAAGCATAAAATACGATATAAATACAGCAGCTTTTCCATCGTATAAAAGGAATAATTGCAAACAGTGTGAAGGTTATGGTCATATCTACGTTCCGGGCAACCTAGGCTTCACTGTAGGGCGTTGTTCCACCAGATCGAAGTGTTAGGGCCTAAGAAGTCAACGCCCGAAGCATAAAATACAATAGAAATACAACAGATTTTCCATCGTATAAAACGAATAATTGCAACCATTATGAAACTTATGGTAATTTCTAACTTCCGGGCAACCTAGGCTTCACCATAGGACGTTGTTCCACCAGATCGAATAGTTAGGGCCTAAGAAGTGAACGCCAGAAGCATAAAATGCAATAAAAATACAACAGTTTTTCCATCGTATAACAGGATTAATTGCAACCAGTTTGAAAGTGATGGTCATTTCTACGTTCCGTGCAACCTAGGCTTCACCCTACGGCGTTGTTCCACCAGATCGAATAGTTAGGGCCCAAGAAGTGAACGCCAGAAGCATAAAATACAATATAAATACAACAGTTTTTCCATCGTATAAAACGAATAATTGCAACCAGTGTGAAAGTTATGGTCATTTCTACATTCCGAGCAACCTAGGCTTCACTCTAGGGCGTTGCTCCACCAGATCGAATAGTTGGGTCCTTAGAAGTCAACGCCAGAAGCATAAAATACGATATAAATACAGCAGCTTTTCCATCGTATAAAAGGAATAATTGCAAACAGTGTGAAAGTAATGGTCATTTCTACATTCCGGGCAACCTAGGCTTCACTCTACGGCGTTATTCCACCATATCGAATAGTTAGGGCCTAAGAAGTCAACACCAGAAGAATAAAATACAAAATAAATACAACAGCCTTTACACCGTATAAAACGAATAATTGCAACCTGTGTGAAGGTTATGGTCATATCTACGTTCCGAGCAACCTAGGCTTCACTGTAGGGCGTTGCTCCACCAGATCGAAGTGTTAGGGCCTAAGAAGTCAATGCCCGAAGCATAAAATACAATAGAAATACAACAGTTTTTCCATCGTATAACAGGATTAATTGCAACCAGTTTGAAAGTGATGGTCATTTCTACGTTCCGCGAAACCTAGGCTTCACTCTAGGGCGTTGCTCCACCAGATCAAACAGTTAGGGCCTTAGAAGTCAACGCCCGAAGCATAAAATACAAAATAAATAGAACAGTTTTTCCATTGTATAAAACGAATAATTGCTACCAGTGTAATAGTTATGCTCATTTCTACGTTCCGGGCTACCTAGGCTTCACTCTAGGGCGGTGCTCCACCATATCGAATAGCTACGGCCTTAGAAGCCTACGCCTGAAGCATAAAATACAATAAAAATACAACGGTCTTTTCATCGTATAACAGGAATAATTGTAACAAGCGTGAAAGTAATGATCATTTCGGCGTTTCGGGCATCCTAGACTTAACTCTGAGGCATTGCTCCACCAGATCGAATAGTTAGGGCCTATGAAGTCAACGCGAGAAGCATAAAATACAATATAAATACAACAGCTTTTAAATTTTATAAAACGAATAATTGCTACCAGTGTAAAAGTTACGTTCATTTCTACGTTCCGGGCAACCTAGGCTTCACCCTAGGGCGTTGTTCCACCAGATTGAATAGTCAGGGCCTAAGAAGTGAACGCCAGAAGCATAAAATGCAATAAAAATACAACAGTCTTTCCATCCTATAACAGGAATAATTGCAACCCGTGTGAAAGTGATGGTCATTTGTACGTTCCAGGGAACCTAGGCTTCACTCTAGGGCGTTGCTCCACCAGATCGAATTGTTAGGGCCAAAGAAGTCAACGCCCGAAGCATAAAATACAAAATAAATAGAACAGTTTTTCCATTGTATAAAACGAATAATTGCTACCAGTGTAAAAGTTATGGTCATTTCTACGTTCCGGGCAACCTAGGCTTCACCCTAGGGCATTGTTCCATCAGATCGAATAGTTAGGCCCTAAGAAGTGAACGCCAGAAGCATAAAATACAATATAAATACAACAGTTGTTCCATCGTAGAAAACGAATAATTGCAACCAGTGTGAAAGTTATGGTCATTTCTATATTCCGAGCTACCTAGGCTTCACTCTAGGGCGGTGCTCCACCATATTGTATAGCTACGGCCTTAGAAGCCTACGCCTGAAGCATAAAATACAATAAAAATACAACGGTCTTTTCATCGTATAACAGGAATAATTGCAAACAGTGTGAAAGTAATGGTCATTTCTGCGTTCCGGGCAACCTAGGCTTCACTCTACGGCGTTGTTCCACCAGATCGAATAGTTCGGGCCTTAGAAGTCAACGCCCGAAGCATAAAATACAAAATAAAAAGAACAGTTTTTCCATTGTATAAAACGAATAATTGCTACCAGTGTAAATGTTATGGTCATTTCTACGCTCCGGGCAACCTAGGCTTCATCCTAGGGCGCTGTTCCACCAGATCGAATAGTTAGGGCCCAAGAAGTGAACGGCAGAAGCATAAAATACAATATAAATACAACAGCTTTTCCATCGTATAAAACGAATAATTGCAACCAGTGTGAAAGTTATGGTCATTTCTACATTCCGAGCAACCTAGGCTTCACTCTAGGGCGTTGCTCCACCAGATCGAATAGTTAGGTCCTTAGAAGTCAACGCCAGAAGCATAAAATACGATATAAATACAGCAGCTTTTCCATCGTATAAAAGGAATAATTGCAAACAGTGTGAAAGTAATGGTCATTTCTACGTTCCGGGCAACCTAGGCTTCACTGTAGGGCGTTGTTCCACCAGATCGAAGTGTTAGGGCCTAAGAAGTCAACGCCCGAAGCATAAAATACAATAGAAATACAACAGATTTTCCATCGTATAAAACGAATAATTGCAACCATTATGAAACATATGGTAATTTCTAACTCCCGGGCAACCTAGGCTTCACCATAGGACGTTGTTCCACCAGATCGAATAGTTAGGGCCTAAGAAGTGAACGCCAGAAGCATAAAATGCAATAAAAATACAACAGTTTTTCCATCGTATAACAGGATTAATTGCAACCAGTTTGAAAGTGTTGGTCATTTCTACGTTCCGGGCAACCTAGGCTTCACCCTACGGCGTTGTTCCACCAGATCGAATAGTTAGGGCCCAAGAAGTGAACGCCAGAAGCATAAAATACAATATAAATACAACAGTTTTTCCATCGTATAAAACGAATAATTGCAACCAGTGTGAAAGTTATGGTCATTTCTACATTCCGAGCAACCTAGGCTTCACTCTAGGGCGTTGCTCCACCAGATCGAATAGTTGGGTCCTTAGAAGTCAACGCCAGAAGCATAAAATACGATATAAATACAGCAGCTTTTCCATCGTATAAAAGGAATAATTGCAAACAGTGTGAAAGTAATGGTCATTTCTACGTTCCGGGCAACCTAGGCTTCACTCTACGGCGTTATTCCACCATATCGAATAGTTAGGGCCTAAGAAGTCAACACCAGAAGAATAAAATACAAAATAAATACAACAGCCTTTACACCGTATAAAACGAATAATTGCAACCTGTGCGAAGGTTATGGTCATATCTACGTTCCGGGCAACCTAGGCTTCACTGTAGGGCGTTGCTCCACCAGATCGAAGTGTTAGGGCCTAAGAAGTCAATGCCCGAAGCATAAAATACAATAGAAATACAACAGTTTTTCCATCGTATAAAACGAATAATTGCAACCATTATGAAACTTATGGTAATTTCTACCTTCCGGGCAACCTAGGCTTCACCCTTGGACGTTGTTCCACCAGATCGAATAGTTAGGGCCTAAGAAGTGAACGCCGGAAGCATAAAATGCAATAAAAATACAACAGTTTTTCCATCGTATAACAGGATTAATTGCAACCAGTTTGAAAGTGATGGTCATTTCTACGTTCCGCGAAACCTAGGCTTCACTCTAGGGCGTTGCTCCACCAGATCAAACAGTTAGGGCCTTAGAAGTCAACGCCCGAAGCATAAAATACAAAATAAATAGAACAGTTTTTCCATTGTATAAAACGAATAATTGCTACCAGTGTAATAGTTATGGTCATTTCTACGTTCCGGGCAACCTAGGCTTCACTCTAGGGCGGTGCTCCACCATATCGAATAGCTACGGCCTTAGAAGCCTACGCCTGAAGCATAAAATACAATAAAAATACAACGGTCTTTTCATCGTATAACAGGAATAATTGCAACAAGCGTGAAAGTAATGATCATTTCGGCGTTTCGGGCATCCTAGACTTAACTCTGAGGCATTGCTCCACCAGATCGAATAGTTAGGGCCTATGAAGTCAACGCCAGAAGCATAAAATACAATATAAATGCAACAGTTTTTAAATTGTATAAAACGAATAATTGCTACCAGTGTAAAAGTTATGTTCATTTCTACGTTCCGGGCAACCTAGGCTTCACCCTAGGGCGTTGTTCCACCAGATCGAATAGTCAGGGCCTAAGAAGTGAACGCCAGAAGCATAAAATGCAATAAAAATACAACAGTCTTTCCATCCTATAACAGGAATAATTGCAACCCGTGTGAAAGTGATGGTCATTTGTACGTTCCAGGGAACCTAGGCTTCACTCTAGGGCGTTGCTCCACCAGATCGAATTGTTAGGGCCAAAGAACTCAACGCCCGAAGCATAAAATACAAAATAAATAGAACAGTCTTTCCATTGTGTAAAACGAATAATTGCTACCAGTGTAAAAGTTATGGTCATTTCTACATTCCGGGCAACCTAGGCTTCACCCTAGGGCATTGTTCCATCAGATCGAATAGTTAGGCCCTAAGAAGTGAACGCCAGAAGCATAAAATACAATATAAATACAACAGTTTTTCCATCGTAGAAAACGAATAATTGCAACCAGTGTGAAAGTTATGGTCATTTCTATATTCCGAGCTACCTAGGCTTCACTCTAGGGCGGTGCTCCACCATATTGAATAGCTACGGCCTTAGAAGCCTACGCCTGAAGCATAAAATACAATAAAAATACAACGGTCTTTTCATCGTATAACAGGAATAATTGCAAACAGTGTGAAAGTAATGGTCATTTCTGCGTTCCGGGCAACCTAGGCTTCACTCTACGGCGTTGTTCCACCAGATCGAATAGTTCGGGCCTTAGAAGTCAACGCCCGAAGCATAAAATACAAAATAAAAAGAACAGTTTTTCCATTGTATAAAACGAATAATTGCTACCAGTGTAAATGTTATGGTCATTTCTACGCTCCGGGCAACCTAGGCTTCATCCTAGGGCGCTGTTCCACCAGATCGAATAGTTAGGGCCCAAGAAGAGAACGGCAGAAGCATAAAATACAATATAAATACAACAGCTTTTCCATCGTATAAAACGAATAATTGCAACCAGTGTGAAAGTTATGGTCATTTCTACATTCCGAGCAACCTAGGCTTCACTCTAGGGCGTAGCTCCAACAGATTGAATAGTCAGGGCCTTAGAAGTCAACGCCCGAAGCATAAAATGCAATAAAAATACAACAGTTTTTACATCGTATAACAGGATTAATTGCTACCAGTTTGAAAGTGATGGTCATTTCTACGTTCCGGTCAACCTAGGCTTCACTCTAGGGCGTTGCTCCACCAGATCGAATAGTTAGGTCCTTAGAAGTCAACGCCAGAAGCATAAAATACGATATAAATACAACAGCTTTTGCATCGTATAAAAGGAATAATTGTAAACAGTGTGAAAGTAATTGTCATTTCTACGTTCCGGGCAACCTAGGCTTCACTCTAGGGCGTTGCTCCACCAGATCAAACAGTTAGGGCCTTAGAAGTCAACGCCAGAAGCATAAAATACGATATAAATACAGCAGCTTTTCCATCGTATAAAAGGAATAATTGCAAACAGTGTGAAGGTTATGGTCATATCTACGTTCCGGGCAACCTAGGCTTCACTGTAGGGCGTTGTTCCACCAGATCGAAGTGTTAGGGCCTAAGAAGTCAACGCCCGAAGCATAAAATACAATAGAAATACAACAGATTTTCCATCGTATAAAACGAATAATTGCAACCATTATGAAACTTATGGTAATTTCTAACTTCCGGGCAACCTAGGCTTCACCATAGGACGTTGTTCCACCAGATCGAATAGTTAGGGCCTAAGAAGTGAACGCCAGAAGCATAAAATGCAATAAAAATACAACAGTTTTTCCATCGTATAACAGGATTAATTGCAACCAGTTTGAAAGTGATGGTCATTTCTACGTTCCGTGCAACCTAGGCTTCACCCTACGGCGTTGTTCCACCAGATCGAATAGTTAGGGCCCAAGAAGTGAACGCCAGAAGCATAAAATACAATATAAATACAACAGTTTTTCCATCGTATAAAACGAATAATTGCAACCAGTGTGAAAGTTATGGTCATTTCTACATTCCGAGCAACCTAGGCTTCACTCTAGGGCGTTGCTCCACCAGATCGAATAGTTGGGTCCTTAGAAGTCAACGCCAGAAGCATAAAATACGATATAAATACAGCAGCTTTTCCATCGTATAAAAGGAATAATTGCAAACAGTGTGAAAGTAATGGTCATTTCTACGTTCCGGGCAACCTAGGCTTCACTCTACGGCGTTATTCCACCATATCGAATAGTTAGGGCCTAAGAAGTCAACACCAGAAGAATAAAATACAAAATAAATACAACAGCCTTTACACCGTATAAAACGAATAATTGCAACCTGTGTGAAGGTTATGGTCATATCTACGTTCCGAGCAACCTAGGCTTCACTGTAGGGCGTTGCTCCACCAGATCGAAGTGTTAGGGCCTAAGAAGTCAATGCCCGAAGCATAAAATACAATAGAAATACAACAGTTTTTCCATCGTATAAAACGAATAATTGCAACCATTATGAAACTTATGGTAATTTCTACCTTCCGGGCAACCTAGGCTTCACCCTAGGACGTTGTTCCACCAGATCGAATAGTTAGGGCCTAAGAAGTGAACGCCGGAAGCATAAAATGCAATAAAAATACAACAGTTTTTCCATCGTATAACAGGATTAATTGCAACCAGTTTGAAAGTGATGGTCATTTCTACGTTCCGCGAAACCTAGGCTTCACTCTAGGGCGTTGCTCCACCAGATCAAAAGGTTAGGGCCTTAGAAGTCAACGCCCGAAGCATAAAATACAAAATAAATAGAACAGTTTTTCCATTGTATAGAACGAATAATTGCTACCAGTGTAATAGTTATGGTCATTTCTACGTTCCGGGCAACCTAGGCTTCACTCTAGGGCGGTGCTCCACCATATCGAATAGCTACGGCCTTAGAAGCCTACGCCTGAAGCATAAAATACAATAAAAATACAACGGTCTTTTCATCGTATAACAGGAATAATTGCAACAAGCGTGAAAGTGATGATCATTTCGGCGTTTCGGGCATCCTAGACTTAACTCTGAGGCATTGCTCCACCAGATCGAATAGTTAGGGCCTATGAAGTCAACGCCAGAAGCATAAAATACAATATAAATACAACAGTTTTTAAATTGTATAAAACGAATAATTGCTACCAGTGTAAAAGTTACGTTCATTTCTACGTTCCGGGCAACCTAGGCTTCACCATAGGGCGTTGTTCCACCAGATCGAATAGTCAGGGCCTAAGAAGTGAACGCCAGAAGCATAAAATGCAATAAAAATACAACAGTCTTTCCATCCTATAACAGGAATAATTGCAACCCGTGTGAAAGTGATGGTCATTTGTACGTTCCAGGGAACCTAGGCTTCACTCTAGGGCGTTGCTCCACCAGATCGAATAGTTAGGTCCTTAGAAGTCAACGCCAGAAGCATAAAATACGATATAAATACAATAGCTTTTGCATCGTATAAAAGGAATAATTGTAAACAGTGTGAAAGTAATTGTCATTTCTACGTTCCGGGCAACCTAGGCTTCACTCTAGGGCGTTGCTCCACCAGATCAAACAGTTAGGGCCTTAGAAGTCAACGCCAGAAGCATAAAATACGATATAAATACAGCAGCTTTTCCATCGTATAAAAGGAATAATTGCAAACAGTGTGAAGGTTATGGTCATATCTACGTTCCGGGCAACCTAGGCTTCACTGTAGGGCGTTGTTCCACCAGATCGAAGTGTTAGGGCCTAAGAAGTCAACGCCCGAAGCATAAAATACAATAGAAATACAACAGATTTTCCATCGTATAAAACGAATAATTGCAACCATTATGAAACTTATGGTAATTTCTAACTTCCGGGCAACCTAGGCTTCACCATAGGACGTTGTTCCACCAGATCGAATAGTTAGGGCCTAAGAAGTGAACGCCAGAAGCATAAAATGCAATAAAAATACAACAGTTTTTCCATCGTATAAAACGAATAATTGCAACCATTATGAAACTTATGGTAATTTCTAACTTCCGGGCAACCTAGGCTTCACCATAGGACGTTGTTCCACCAGATCGAATAGTTAGGGCCTAAGAAGTGAACGCCAGAAGCATAAAATGCAATAAAAATACAACAGTTTTTCCATCGTATAACAGGATTAATTGCAACCAGTTTGAAAGTGTTGGTCATTTCTACGTTCCGGGCAACCTAGGCTTCACCCTACGGCGTTGTTCCACCAGATCGAATAGTTAGGGCCCAAGAAGTGAACGCCAGAAGCATAAAATACAATATAAATACAACAGTTTTTCCATCGTATAAAACGAATAATTGCAACCAGTGTGAAAGTTATGGTCATTTCTACATTCCGAGCAACCTAGGCTTCACTCTAGGGCGTTGCTCCACCAGATCGAATAGTTGGGTCCTTAGAAGTCAACGCCAGAAGCATAAAATACGATATAAATACAGCAGCTTTTCCATCGTATAAAAGGAATAATTGCAAACAGTGTGAAAGTAATGGTCATTTCTACGTTCCGGGCAACCTAGGCTTCACTCTACGGCGTTATTCCACCATATCGAATAGTTAGGGCTTAAGAAGTCAACACCAGAAGAATAAAATACAAAATAAATACAACAGCCTTTACACCGTATAAAACGAATAATTGCAACCTGTGTGAAGGTTATGGTCATATCTACGTTCCGGGCAACCTAGGCTTCACTGTAGGGCGTTGCTCCACCAGATCGAAGTGTTAGGGCCTAAGAAGTCTATGCCCGAAGCATAAAATACAATAGAAATACAACAGTTTTTCCATCGTATAAAACGAATAATTGCTACCACTATGAAACTTATGGTAATTTCTACCTTCCGGGCAACGTAGGCTTCACCCTAGGACGTTGTTCCACCAGATCGAATAGTTAGGACCTAAGAAGTCAACGCCGGAAGCATAAAATGCAATAAAAATACAACAGTTTTTCCATCGTATAACAGGATTAATTGCAACCAGTTTGAAAGTGATGGTCATTTCTACGTTCCGCGAAACCTAGGCTTCACTCTAGGGCGTTGCTCCACCAGATCGAATTGTTAGGGCCAAAGAAGTCAACGCCCGAAGCATAAAATACAAAATAAATAGAATAGTTTTTCCATTGTATAAAACGAATAATTGCTACCAGTGTAAAAGTTATGGTCATTTCTACGTTCCGGGCAACCTAGGCTTCACCCTAGGGCATTGTTCCATCAGATCGAATAGTTAGGCCCTAAGAAGTGAACGCCAGAAGCATAAAATACAATATAAATACAACAGTTTTTCCATCGTAGAAAACGAATAATTGCAACCAGTGTGAAAGTTATGGTCATTTCTATATTCCGAGCTACCTAGGCTTCACTCTAGGGCGGTGCTCCACCATATTGAATAGCTACGGCCTTAGAAGCCTACGCCTGAAGCATAAAATACAATAAAAATACAACGGTCTTTTCATCGTATAACAGGAATAATTGCAAACAGTGTGAAAGTAATGGTCATTTCTGCGTTCCGGGCAACCTAGGCTTCACTCTACGGCGTTGTTCCACCAGATCGAATAGTTCGGGCGTAAGAATTCAACACCAGAAGAATAAAATACAAAATAAATACAACAGCCTTTACACCGTATAAAACGAATAATTGCAACCTGTGTGAAGGTTACGGTCATATCTACGTTCCGGGCAACCTAGGCTTCACTGTAGGGCGTTGCTCCACCAGATCAAACAGTTAGGGCCTTAGAAGTCAACGCCCGAAGCATAAAATACAAAATAAATAGAACAGTTTTTCCATTGTATAAAACGAATAATTGCTACCAGTGTAATAGTTATGGTAATTTCTACGTTCCGGGCAACCTAGGCTTCACTCTAGGGCGGTGCTCCACCATATCGAATAGCTACGGCCTTAGAAGCCTACGCCTGAAGCATAAAATACAATAAAAATACAACGGTCTTTTCATCTTATAACAGGAATAATTGCAACAAGCGTGAAAGTAATGATCATTTCGGCGTTTCGGGCATCCTAGACTTAACTCTGAGGCATTGCTCCACCAGATCGAATAGTTAGGGCCTATGAAGTCAACGCCAGAAGCATAAAATACAATATAAATACAACAGTTTTTAAATTGTATAAAACGAATAATTGCTACCAGTGTAAAAGTTATGTTCATTTCTACGTTCCGGGCAACCTAGGCTTCACCCTAGGGCGTTGTTCCACCAGATCGAATAGTCAGGGCCTAAGAAGTGAACGCCAGAAGCATAAAATGCAACAAAAATACAACAGTCTTTCCATCCTATAACAGGAATAATTGCAACCAGTTTGAAAGTGATGGTCATTTCTGCGTTCCGGGCAACCTAGGCTTCACTCTACGGCGTTGTTCCACCAGATCGAATAGCTCGGGCCTAAGAATTCAACACCAGAAGAATAAAATACAAAATAAATACAACAGCCTTTACACCGTATAAAACGAATAATTGCAACCTGTGTGAAGGTTATGATCATATCTACGTTCCGGGCAACCTAGGCTTCACTGTAGGGCGTTGCTCCACCAGATCGAAGTGTTAGGGCCTAAGAAGTGAACACCAGAAGCATTAAATGCAATATAAATACAACAGTTTTTCCATCGTATAAAACGAATAATTGCAACCAGTGTGAAAGTTATGGTCATTTCTACATTCCGAGCAACCTAGGCTTCACTCTAGGGCGTTGCTCCAACAGATTGAATAGGTAGGGTCTTAGAAGGCAACGCCCGAAGCATAAAATGCAATAAGAATACAACAGTTTTTCCATCGTATAACAGGATTAATTGCAACCAGTTTGAAAGTGATTGTAATTTCTACGTTCCGGGCAACCTAGGCTTCACTCTAGGGCGTTGCTCCACTAGATCGAATAGCTAGGGCCATAGAAGTCAACGCCAGAAGCATAAAATACGATATAAATACAACAGCTTTTCCATCGTATAAAAGGAATAATTGCAAACAGTGCGAAAGTAATGGTCATTTCTACGTTCCGGGCAACCTAGGCTTCACCCTAGGGCGTTGCTCCACCAGATTAAACAGTTAGGGCCTTAGAAGTCAACGCCCGAAGCATAAAATACAAAATAAATAGAACAGTTTTTCCATTGTATAAAACGAATAATTGCTACCAGTGTAAAAGTTAAGGTCATTTCTACGTTCCGGGCAACCTAGGCTTCACCCTAGGGCGTTGTTCCACCAGATCGAATAGTTAGGGCCTAAGAAGTGAACGCCAGAAGCATAAAATACAATATAAATACAACAGTTTTTCCATTGTATAAAACGAATAATTGCAACCAGTGTGAAAGCTATGGTCATTTATACATTCCGAGCAACCTAGGCTTCACTCTAGCGCGTAGCTCCAACAGATTGAATAGTCAGGGCCTTAGAAGTCAACGCCCGAAGCATAAAATGCAATAAAAATACAACAGTTTTTCCATCGTATAACAGGATTAATTGCAACCAGTTTGAAAGTGATGGTCATTTCTACGTTCCGGGCAACCTAGGCTTCACTCTAGGGCGTTGCTCCACCAGATCGAATAGTTAGGTCCTTAGAAGTCAACGCCAGAAGCATAAAATACGATATAAATAAAACAGCTTTTGCATCGTATAAAAGGAATAATTGCAAACAGTGTGAATGTAATTGTCATTTCTACGTTCCGGGCAACCTAGGCTTCACTCTAGGGCGTTGCTCCACCAGATCAAACAGTTAGGGCCTTAGAAGTCAACGCCCCAAGCATAAAGTACAAAATAAATAGAACAGATTTTCCATTGTAGAAAACGAATAATTGCTACCAGTGTAAAAGTTATGGTCATTTCTACGTTCCGGGCAACCTAGGCTTCACCCTAGGGCGTTGTTCCACCAGATCGAATAGTCAGGGCCTAAGAAGTGAACGCCAGAAGCATAAAATGCAATAAAAATACAACAGTCTTTCCATCCTATAACAGGAATAATTGCAACCCGTGTGAAAGTGATGGTCATTTGTAAGTTCCAGGGAACCTAGGCTTCACTCTAGGGCGTTGCTCCACCAGATCGAATTGTTAGGGCCAAAGAAGTCAACGCCCGAAGCATAAAATACAAAATAAATAGAATAGTTTTTCCATTGTATAAAACGAATAATTGCTACCAGTGTAAAAGTTATGGTCATTTCTACGTTCCGGGCAACCTAGGCTTCACCCTAGGGCATTGTTCCATCAGATCGAATAGTTAGGCCCTAAGAAGTGAACGCCAGAAGCATAAAATACAATATAAATACAACAGTTTTTCCATCGTAGAAAACGAATAATTGCAACCAGTGTGAAAGTTATGGTCATTTCTATATTCCGAGCTACCTAGGCTTCACTCTAGGGCGGTGCTCCACCATATTGAATAGCTACGGCCTTAGAAGCCTACGCCTGAAGCATAAAATACAATAAAAATACAACGGTCTTTTCATCGTATAACAGGAATAATTGCAAACAGTGTGAAAGTAATGGTCATTTCTGCGTTCCGGGCAACCTAGGCTTCACTCTACGGCGTTGTTCCACCAGATCGAATAGTTCGTGCCTAAGAATTCAACACCAGAAGAATAAAATACAAAATAAATACAACAGCCTTTACACCGTATAAAACGAATAATTGCAACCTGTGTGAAGGTTATGGTCATATCTACGTTCCGGGCAACCTAGGCTACACTGTAGGGCGTTGCTCCACCAGATCGAAGTGTTAGGGCCTAAGAAGTGAACGCCAGAAGCATTAAATGCAATATAAATACAACAGTTTTTCCATCGTATAAAACGAATAATTGCAACCAGTGTGAAAGTTATGGTCATTTCTACATTCCGAGCAACCTAGGCTTCACTCTAGGGCGTTGCTCCAACAGATTGAATAGTTAGGGCCTTAGAAGGCAACGCCCGAAGCATAAAATGCAATAAAAATACAACAGTTTTTCCATCGTATAACAGGATTAATTGCAACCAGTTTGAAAGTGATTGTAATTTCTACGTTCCGGGCAACCTAGGCTTCACTCTAGGGCGTTGATCCACTAGATCGAATAGCTAGGGCCATAGAAGTCAACGCCAGAAGCATAAAATACGATATAAATACAACAGCTTTTCCATCGTATAACAGGATTAATTGCAACCAGTTTGAAAGTGATGGTCATTTCTACGTTCCGCGAAACCTAGGCTTCACTCTAGGGCGTTGCTCCACCAGATCAAACAGTTAGGGCCTAAGAAGTGAACGCCAGAAGCATAAAATACAATATAAATACAACAGTTTTTCCATTGTATAAAACGAATAATTGCAACCAGTGTGAAAGCTATGGTCATTTCTACGTTCCGGGCAACCTAGGCTTCGCCCTAGGGCGTTGTTCCACCAGATCGAATAGTCAGGGCCTAAGAAGTGAACGCCAGAAGCATAAAATGCAATAAAAATACAACAGTCTTTCAATCCTATAACATCAATAATTGCAACCCGTGTGAAAGTGATGGTCATTTGTACGTTCCAGGGAACCTAGGCTTCACTCTAGGGCGTTGCTCCACCAGATCGAGTTGTTAGGGCCAAAGAAGTCAACGCCCGAAGCATAAAATACAAAATAAATTGAACAGCTTTCCATTGTATAAAACGAATAATTGCTACCAGTGTAAAAGTTATGGTCATTTCTACGTTCCGGGCAACCTAGGCTTCACACTAGGGCATTGTGCCATCAGATCGAATAGTTAGGCCCTAAGAAGTGAACGCCAGAAGCATAAAATGCAATTAAAATACAACAGTTTTTCCATCGTATAACAGGATTAATTGCAACCAGTTTGAAAGTGATGGTCATTTCTACGTTCCGGGCAACCTAGGCTTCACTCTAGGGCGTTGCTCCACCAGATCGAATAGTTAGGTCCTTAGAAGTCAACGCCAGAAGCTTAAAATACGATATAAATAAAAAAGCTTTTGCATCGTATAAAAGGAATAATTGCAAACAGTGTGAATGTAATTGTCATTTCTACGTTCCGGGCAACCTAGGCTTCACTCTAGGGAGTTGCTCCACCAGATCAAACAGTTAGGGCCTTAGAAGTCAACGCCCCAAGCATAAAATACAAATTAAATAGAACAGATTTTCCATTGTATAAAACGAATAATTGCCACCAGTGTAAAAGTTATGGTCATTTCTACGTTCCGGGCAACCTAGGCTTCGCCCTAGGGCGTTGTTCCACCAGATCGAATAGTCAGGGCCTAAGAAGTGAACGCCAGAAGCATAAAATGCAATAAAAATACAACAGTCTTTCAATCCTATAACATCAATAATTGCAACCCGTGTGAAAGTGATGGTCATTTGTACGTTCCAGGGAACCTAGGCTTCACTCTAGGGCGTTGCTCCACCAGATCGAATTGTTAGGGCCAAAGAAGTCAACGCCCGAAGCATAAAATACAAAATAAATAGAACAGTTTTTCCATTGTATAAAACGAATAATTGCTACCAGTGTAAAAGTTATGGTCATTTCTACGTTCCGGGCAACCTAGGCTTCACCCTAGGGCATTGTTCCATCAGATCGAATAGTTAGGCCCTAAGAAGTGAACGCCAGAAGCATAAAATACAATATAAATACAACAGTTTTTCCATCGTAGAAAACGAATAATTGCAACCAGTGTGAAAGTTATGGTCATTTCTATATTCCGAGCAACCTAGGCTTCACTCTAGGGCGGTGCTCCACCATATCGAATAGCTACGGCCTTAGAAGCCTACGGCTGAAGCATAAAATACAATAAAAATACAACGGTCTTTTCATCGTATAACAGGAATAATTGCAAGCAGTGTGAAAGTAATGGTCATTTCTGCGTTCCGGGTAACCTAGGCTTCACTCTACGGCGTTGCTCCACCAGATCGAATGGTTCGGGCCTAAGAATTCAACACCAGAAGAATAAAATACAAAATTAATACAACAGCCTTTACACCGTATAAAACGAATAATTGCAACCTATGTGAAGTTTATGGTCATATCTACGTTCCGGGCAACCTAGGCTTCACTGTAGGGCGTTGCTCCACCAGACCGAAGTGTTAGGGCCTAAGAAGTCAACGCCCGTAGCATAAAATACGATATAAATACAACAGCTTTTCCATCGTATTAAATAAATAATTGCAAACAGTGTGAAAGTAGTGGTCATTTGTGCGTTCCGAGCAACCTAGGCTTCACTCTAGGGCGGTGCTCCACCATATCGAATAGCTACGGGCTTAGGAGCCTACGCCTGAAGCATAAAATACGATATAAATACAACAGCTTTTCCATCGTATAAAAGGAATAATTGCAAACAGTGTGAAAGTAATGGTCATTTCTACGTTCCGGGCAACCTAGGCTTCACCCTAGGGCGTTGCTCCACCAGATGAAACAGTTAGGGCCTTAGAAGTCAACGCCCGAAGCAAAAAATACAAAATAAATAGAACAGTTTTTCCATTGTATAAAACGAATAATTACTACCAGTGTAAAAGTTATGGTCATTTCTACGTTCCGGGCAACCTAGGCTTCACCCTAGGGAGCTGTTCCACCAGATCGAATAGTTAGGGCCTAAGAAGTGAACGCCAGAAGCATAAAATCCTATATAAATACAACAGTTTTTCCATCGTATAAAACGAATAATTGCAGCCAGTGTGAAAGTTATGGTCATTTATACATTCCGAGCAACCTAGGCTTCACTCTAGGGCGTTGCTCCAACAGATTGAATAGTTAGGGCCTTAGAAGTCAACGCCCGAAGCATAAAATGCAATAAAAATACAACAGTTTTTCCATCGTATAACAGGATTAATTGCAACCAGTTTGATAGTGATCGTCATTTCTACGTTCCGGGCAACCTAGGCTTAACTCTAGGGCGTTGCTCCACCAGATCAAACAGTTAGGGCCTTAGAAGTCAACGCCCGAAGCATAAAATACAAAATAAAAAGAACAGTTTTTCCATTGTATAAAACGAATAATTGCTACCAGTGTAAATGTTATGGTCATTTCTACGTTCCGGGCAACCTAGGCTTCACCCTAGGGCGGTGTTCCAACAGATCGAATAGTTAGGGACCAAGAAGTGAACGGCAGAAGCATAAAATACAATGTAAATACAACAGCTTTTCCATTGTATAAAACGAATAATTGCAACCAGTGTGAAAGCTATGGTCATTTATACATTCCGAGCAACCTAGGCTTCACTCTAGCGCGTAGTTCCAACAGATTGAATAGTCAGGGCCTTAGAAGTCAACGCCCGAAGCATAAAATGCAATAAAAATACAACAGTTTTTCCATCGTATAACAGGATTAATTGCAACCAGTTTGAAAGTGATGGTCATTTCTACGTTCCGGGCAACCTAGGCTTCACTCTAGGGCGTTGCTCCACCAGATCGAATAGTTAGGTCCTTAGAAGTCAACGCCAGAAGCATAAAATACGATATAAATAAAACAGCTTTTGCATCGTATAAAAGGAATAATTGCAAACAGTGTGAATGTAATTGTCATTTCTACGTTCCGGGCAACCTAGGCTTCACCCTAGGGCGTTGTTCCACCAGATCGAATAGTCAGGGCCTAAGAAGTGAACGCCAGAAGCATAAAATGCAATAAAAATACAACAGTCTTTCAATCCTATAACAGGAATAATTGCAACCCGTGTGAAAGTGATGGTCATTTGTACGTTCCAGGGAACCTAGGCTTCACTCTAGGGCGTTGCTCCACCAGATCGAGTTGTTAGGGCCAAAGAAGTCAACGCCCGAAGCATAAAATACAAAATAAATTGAACAGTTTTTCCATTGTATAAAACGAATAATTGCTACCAGTGTAAAAGTTATGGTCATTTCTACGTTCCGGGCAACCTAGGCTTCACACTAGGGCATTGTTCCATCAGATCGAATAGTTAGGCCCTAAGAAGTGAACGCCAGAAGCATAAAATGCAATAAAAATACAACAGTTTTTCCATCGTATAACAGGATTAATTGCAACCAGTTTGAAAGTGATGGTCATTTCTACGTTCCGGGCAACCTAGGCTTCACTCTAGGGCGTTGCTCCACCAGATCGAATAGTTAGGTCCTTAGAAGTCAACGCCAGAAGCTTAAAATACGATATAAATAAAAAAGCTTTTGCATCGTATAAAAGGAATAATTGCAAACAGTGTGAATGTAATTGTCATTTCTACGTTCCGGGCAACCTAGGCTTCACTCTAGGGCGTTGCTCCACCAGATCAAACAGTTAGGGCCTTAGAAGTCAACGCCCCAAGCATAAAATACAAATTAAATAGAACAGATTTTCCATTGTATAAAACGAATAATTGCCACCAGTGTAAAAGTTATGGTCATTTCTACGTTCCGGGCAACCTAGGCTTCGCCCTAGGGCGTTGTTCCACCAGATCGAATAGTCAGGGCCTAAGAAGTGAACGCCAGAAGCATAAAATGCAATAAAAATACAACAGCCTTTCAATCCTATAACATCAATAATTGCAACCCGTGTGAAAGTGATGGTCATTTGTACGTTCCAGGGAACCTAGGCTTCACTCTAGGGCGTTGCTCCACCAGATCGAATTGTTAGGGCCAAAGAAGTCAACGCCCGAAGCATAAAATACAATATAAATACAACAGATTTTCCATCCTATAAAGCGAATAATTGCTACCAGTATGAAAGTTATGGTCATTTCTACTTTCCGGGCAGCCTAGGCTTCACCCTAGGGCGTTGCTCCAACAGATTGCGTAGTTAGGGCCTAAGAAGTGAACGCCAGAAGCATAAAATGCAATAAAAATACAACAGTTTTTCCATCGTATAACAGGATTAATTGCAACCAGTTTGAAAGTGATTGTAATTTCTACGTTCCGGGCAACCTAGGCTTCACTCTACGGCGTTGTTCCACCAGATCGAATAGCTCGGGCCTAAGAATTCAACACCAGAAGAATAAAATACAAAATAAATACAACAGCCTTTACACCGTATAAAACGAATAATTGCAACCTGTGTGAAGGTTATGATCATATCTACGTTCCGGGCAACCTAGGCTTCACTGTAGGGCGTTGCTCCAGCAGATCGAAGTGTTAGGGCCTAAGAAGTGAACACCAGAAGCATTAAATGCAATATAAATACAACAGTTTTTCCATCGTATAAAACGAATAATTGCAACCAGTGTGAAAGTTATGGTCATTTCTACATTCCGAGCAACCTAGGCTTCACTCTAGGGCGTTGCTCCAACAGATTGAATAGTTAGGGCCTTAGAAGGCAACGCCCGAAGCATAAAATGCAATAAGAATACAACAGTTTTTCCATCGTATATCAGGATTAATTGCAACCAGTTTGAAAGTGATTGTAATTTCTACGTTCCGGGCAACCTAGGCTTCACTCTAGGGCGTTGCTCCACTAGATCGAATAGCTAGGGCCATAGAAGTCAACGCCAGAAGCATAAAATACGATATAAATACAACAGCTTTTCCATCGTATAAAAGGAATAATTGCAACCAGTGTGAAAGTAATGGTCATTTCTACGTTCCGTGCAACCTAGGCTTCACCCTAGGGCGTTGTTCCACCAGATCGAATAGTCAGGGCCTAAGAAGTGAACGCCAGAAGCATAAAATGCAATAAAAATACAACAGTCTTTCAATCCTATAACAGGAATAATTGCAACCCGTGTGAAAGTGATGGTCATTTGTACGTTCCAGGGAATCTAGGCTTCACTCTAGGGCGGTGCTCCACCATATCGAATAGCTACGGCCTTAGAAGCCTACGCCTGAAGCATAAAATACAATAAAAATACAACGGTCTTTTCATCGTATAACAGGAATAATTGCAACAAGCGAGAAAGTAATGATCATTTCCGCGTTTCGGGCATCCTAGACTTAACTCTGAGGCATTGCTCCACCAGATCGAATAGTTAGGGCCTATGAAGTCAACGCCAGAAGCATAAAATACAATATAAATACAACAGTTTTTAAATTGTATAAAACGAATAATTGCTACCAGTGTAAAAGTTATGTTCATTTCTACGTTCCGGGCGACCTAGGCTTCACCCTAGGGCGTTGTTCCACCAGATCGAATAGTCAGGGCCTAAGAAGTGAACGCCAGAAGCATAAAATGCAATAAAAATACAACAGTCTTTCCATCCTATAACAGGAATAATTGCAACCCGTGTGAAAGTGATGGTCATTTGTACGTTCCAGGGAACCTAGGCTTCACTCTAGGGCGTTGCTCCACCAGATCGAATTGTTAGGGCCAAAGAAGTCAACGCCCGAAGCATAAAATACAAAATAAATAGAATAGTTTTTCCATTGTATAAAACGAATAATTGCTACCAGTGTAAAAGTTATGGTCATTTCTACGTTCCGGGCAACCTAGGCTTCACCCTAGGGCATTGTTCCATCTGATCGAATAGTTAGGCCCTAAGAAGTGAATGCCAGAAGCATAAAATACAATATAAATACAACAGTTTTTCCATCGTAGAAAACGAATAATTGCAACCAGTGTGAAAGTTATGGTCATTTCTATATTCCGAGCTACCTAGGCTTCACTCTAGGGCGGTGCTCCACCATATTGAATAGCTACGGCCTTAGAAGCCTACGCCTGAAGCATAAAATACAATAAAAATACAACGGTCTTTTCATCGTATAACAGGAATAATTGCAAACAGTGTGAAAGTAATGGTCATTTCTGCGTTCCGGGCAACCTAGGCTTCACTCTACGGCGTTGTTCCACCAGATCGAATAGTTCGGGCCTAAGAATTCAACACCAGAAGAATAAAATACAAAATAAATACAACAGCCTTTACACCGTAAAAAACGAATAATTGCAACCTGTGTGAAGGTTATGGTCATATCTACGTTCCGGGCAACCTAGGCTACACTGTAGGACGTTGCTCCACCAGATCGAAGTGTTAGGGCCTAAGAAGTGAACGCCAGAAGCATTAAATGCAATATAAATACAACAGTTTTTCCATCGTATAAAACGAATAATTGCAACCAGTGTGAAAGTTATGGTCATTTCTACATTCCGAGCAACCTAGGCTTCACTCTAGGGCGTTGCTCCAACAGATTGAATAGTTAGGGCCTTAGAAGGCAACGCCCGAAGCATAAAATGCAATAAAAATACAACAGTTTTTCCATCGTATAACAGGATTAATTGCAACCAGTTTGAAAGTGATTGTAATTTCTACGTTCCGGGCAACCTAGGCTTCACTCTAGGGCGTTGCTCCACTAGATCGAATAGCTAGGGCCATAGAAGTCAACGCCAGAAGCATAAAATACGATATAAATACAACAGCTTTTCCATCGTATAACAGGATTAATTGCAACCAGTTTGAAAGTGATGGTCATTTCTACGTTCCGCGAAACCTAGGCTTCACTCTAGGGCGTTGCTCCACCAGATCAAACAGTTAGGGCCTAAGAAGTGAACGCCAGAAGCATAAAATACAATATAAATACAACAGTTTTTCCATTGTATAAAACGAATAATTGCAACCAGTGTGAAAGCTATGGTCATTTATACATTCCGAGCAACCTAGGCTTCACTCTAGCGCGTAGTTCCAACAGATTGAATAGTCAGGGCCTTAGAAGTCAACGCCCGAAGCATAAAATGCAATAAAAATACAACAGTTTTTCCATCGTATAACAGGATTAATTGCAACCAGTTTGAAAGTGATGGTTATTTCTACGTTCCGGGCAACCTAGGCTTCACTCTAGGGCGTTGCTCCACCAGATCGAATAGTTAGGTCCTTAGAAGTCAACGCCAGAAGCATAAAATACGATATAAATAAAACAGCTTTTGCATCGTATAAAAGGAATAATTTCAAACAGTGTGAATGTAATTGTCATTTCTACGTTCCGGGCAACCTAGGCTTCACTCTAGGGCGTTGCTCCACCAGATCAAACAGTTAGGGCCTTAGAAGTCAACGCCCCAAGCATAAAATACAAAATAAATAGAACAGATTTTCCATTGTAGAAAACGAATAATTGCTACCAGTGTAAAAGTTATGGTCATTTCTACGTTCCGGGCAACCTAGGCTTCACCCTAGGGCGTTGTTCCACCAGATCGAATAGTCAGGGCCTAAGAAGTGAACGCCAGAAGCATAAAATGCAATAAAAATACAACAGTCTTTCAATCCTATAACAGGAATAATTGCAACCCGTGTGAAAGTGATGGTCATTTGTACGTTCCAGGGAACCTAGGCTTCACTCTAGGGCGTTGCTCCACCAGATCGAGTTGTTAGGGCCAAAGAAGTCAACGCCCGAAGCATAAAATACCCAAATAAATTGAACAGCTTTCCATTGTATAAAACGAATATTTGCTACCAGTGTAAAAGTTATGGTCATTTCTACGTTCCGGGCAACCTAGGCTTCACACTAGGGCATTGTGCCATCAGATCGAATAGTTAGGCCCTAAGAAGTGAACGCCAGAAGCATAAAATGCAATTAAAATACAACAGTTTTTCCATCGTATAACAGGATTAATTGCAACCAGTTTGAAAGTGATGGTCATTTCTACGTTCCGGGCAACCTAGGCTTCACTCTAGGGCGTTGCTCTACCAGATCGAATAGTTAGGTCCTTAGAAGTCAACGCCAGAAGCTTAAAATACGATATAAATAAAAAAGCTTTTGCATCGTATAAAAGGAATAATTGCAAACAGTGTGAATGTAATTGTCATTTCTACGTTCCGGGCAACCTAGGCTTCACTCTAGGGCGTTGCTCCACCAGATCAAACAGTTAGGGCCTTAGAAGTCAACGCCCCAAGCATAAAATACAAATTAAATAGAACAGATTTTCCATTGTATAAAACGAATAATTGCCACCAGTGTAAAAGTTATGGTCATTTCTACGTTCCGGGCAACCTAGGCTTCGCCCTAGGGCGTTGTTCCACCAGATCGAATAGTCAGGGCCTAAGAAGTGAACGCCAGAAGCATAAAATGCAATAAAAATACAACAGTCTTTCAATCCTATAACAGGAATAATTGCAACCCGTGTGAAAGTGATGGTCATTTGTACGTTCCAGGGAACCTAGGCTTCACTCTAGGGCGTTGCTCCACCAGATCGAGTTGTTAGGGCCAAAGAAGTCAACGCCCGAAGCATAAAATACCCAAATAAATTGAACAGCTTTCCATTGTATAAAACGAATATTTGCTACCAGTGTAAAAGTTATGGTCATTTCTACGTTCCGGGCAACCTAGGCTTCACACTAGGGCATTGTGCCATCAGATCGAATAGTTAGGCCCTAAGAAGTGAACGCCAGAAGCATAAAATGCAATTAAAATACAACAGTTTTTCCATCGTATAACAGGATTAATTGCAACCAGTTTGAAAGTGATGGTCATTTCTACGTTCCGGGCAACCTAGGCTTCACTCTAGGGCGTTGCTCCACCAGATCGAATAGTTAGGTCCTTAGAAGTCAACGCCAGAAGCTTAAAATACGATATAAATAAAAAAGCTTTTGCATCGTATAAAAGGAATAATTGCAAACAGTGTGAATGTAATTGTCATTTCTACGTTCCGGGCAACCTAGGCTTCACTCTAGGGCGTTGCTCCACCAGATCAAACAGTTAGGGCCTTAGAAGTCAACGCCCCAAGCATAAAATACAAATTAAATAGAACAGATTTTCCATTGTATAAAACGAATAATTGCCACCAGTGTAAAAGTTATGGTCATTTCTACGTTCCGGGCAACCTAGGCTTCGCCCTAGGGCGTTGTTCCACCAGATCGAATAGTCAGGGCCTAAGAAGTGAACGCCAGAAGCATAAAATGCAATAAAAATACAACAGTCTTTCAATCCTATAACATCAATAATTGCAACGCGTGTGAAAGTGATGGTCATTTGTACGTTCCAGGGAACCTAGGCTTCACTCTAGGGCGTTGCTCCACCAGATGAAACAGTTAGGGCCTTAGAAGTCAACGCCCGAAGCAAAAAATACAAAATAAATAGAACAGTTTTTCCATTGTATAAAACGAATAATTACTACCAGTGTAAAAGTTATGGTCATTTCTACGTTCCGGGCAACCTAGGCTTCACCCTAGGGAGCTGTTCCACCAGATCGAATAGTTAGGGCCTAAGAAGTGAACGCCAGAAGCATAAAATCCTATATAAATACAACAGTTTTTCCATCGTATAAAACGAATAATTGCAGCCAGTGTGAAAGTTATGGTCATTTATACATTCCGAGCAACCTAGGCTTCACTCTAGGGCGTTGCTCCAACAGATTGAATAGTTAGGGCCTTAGAAGTCAACGCCCGAAGCATAAAATGCAATAAAAATACAACAGTTTTTCCATCGTATAACAGGATTAATTGCAACCAGCTTGATAGTGATCGTCATTTCTACGTTCCGGGCAACCTAGGCTTAACTCTAGGGCGTTGCTCCACCAGATCAAACAGTTAGGGCCTTAGAAGTCAACGCCCGAAGCATAAAATACAAAATAAAAAGAACAGTTTTTCCATTGTATAAAACGAATAATTGCTACCAGTGTAAATGTTATGGTCATTTCTACGTTCCGGGCAACCTAGGCTTCACCCTAGGGCGTTGTTCCACCAGATCGAATAGTTAGGGCCTAAGAAGTGAACGCCAGAAGCATAAAATACAATATAAATACAACAGTTTTTCCATTGTATAAAACGAATAATTGCAACCAGTGTGAAAGCTATGGTCATTTATACATTCCGAGCAACCTAGGCTTCACTCTAGCGCGTAGCTCCAACAGATTGAATAGTCAGGGCCTTAGAAGTCAACGCCCGAAGCATAAAATGCAATAAAAATACAACAGTTTTTCCATCGTATAACAGGATTAATTGCAACCAGTTTGAAAGTGATGGTCATTTCTACGTTCCGGGCAACCTAGGCTTCACTCTAGGGCGTTGCTCCACCAGATCGAATAGTTAGGTCCTTAGAAGTCGACGCCAGAAGCATAAAATACGATATAAATAAAACAGCTTTTGCATCGTATAAAAGGAATAATTGCAAACAGTGTGAATGTAATTGTCATTTCTACGTTCCGGGCAACCTAGGCTTCACCCTAGGGCGTTGTTCCACCAGATCGAATAGTCAGGGCCTAAGAAGTGAACGCCAGAAGCATAAAATGCAATAAAAATACAACAGTCTTTCAATCCTATAACAGGAATAATTGCAACCCGTGTGAAAGTGATGGTCATTTGTACGTTCCAGGGAATCTAGGCTTCACTCTAGGGCGGTGCTCCACCATATCGAATAGCTACGGCCTTAGAAGCCTACGCCTGAAGCATAAAATACAATAAAAATACAACGGTCTTTTCATCGTATAACAGGAATAATTGCAACAAGCGAGAAAGTAATGATCATTTCCGCGTTTCGGGCATCCTAGACTTAACTCTGAGGCATTGCTCCACCAGATCGAATAGTTAGGGCCTATGAAGTCAACGCCAGAAGCATAAAATACAATATAAATACAACAGTTTTTAAATTGTATAAAACGAATAATTGCTACCAGTGTAAAAGTTATGTTCATTTCTACGTTCCGGGCGACCTAGGCTTCACCCTAGGGCGTTGTTCCACCAGATCGAATAGTCAGGGCCTAAGAAGTGAACGCCAGAAGCATAAAATGCAATAAAAATACAACAGTCTTTCCATCCTATAACAGGAATAATTGCAACCCGTGTGAAAGTGATGGTCATTTGTACGTTCCAGGGAACCTAGGCTTCACTCTAGGGCGTTGCTCCACCAGATCGAATTGTTAGGGCCAAAGAAGTCAACGCCCGAAGCATAAAATACAAAATAAATAGAATAGTTTTTCCATTGTATAAAACGAATAATTGCTACCAGTGTAAAAGTTATGGTCATTTCTACGTTCCGGGCAACCTAGGCTTCACCCTAGGGCATTGTTCCATCTGATCGAATAGTTAGGCCCTAAGAAGTGAATGCCAGAAGCATAAAATACAATATAAATACAACAGTTTTTCCATCGTAGAAAACGAATAATTGCAACCAGTGTGAAAGTTATGGTCATTTCTATATTCCGAGCTACCTAGGCTTCACTCTAGGGCGGTGCTCCACCATATTGAATAGCTACGGCCTTAGAAGCCTACGCCTGAAGCATAAAATACAATAAAAATACAACGGTCTTTTCATCGTATAACAGGAATAATTGCAAACAGTGTGAAAGTAATGGTCATTTCTGCGTTCCGGGCAACCTAGGCTTCACTCTACGGCGTTGTTCCACCAGATCGAATAGTTCGGGCCTAAGAATTCAACACCAGAAGAATAAAATACAAAATAAATACAACAGCCTTTACACCGTAAAAAACGAATAATTGCAACCTGTGTGAAGGTTATGGTCATATCTACGTTCCGGGCAACCTAGGCTACACTGTAGGACGTTGCTCCACCAGATCGAAGTGTTAGGGCCTAAGAAGTGAACGCCAGAAGCATTAAATGCAATATAAATACAACAGTTTTTCCATCGTATAAAACGAATAATTGCAACCAGTGTGAAAGTTATGGTCATTTCTACATTCCGAGCAACCTAGGCTTCACTCTAGGGCGTTGCTCCAACAGATTGAATAGTTAGGGCCTTAGAAGGCAACGCCCGAAGCATAAAATGCAATAAAAATACAACAGTTTTTCCATCGTATAACAGGATTAATTGCAACCAGTTTGAAAGTGATTGTAATTTCTACGTTCCGGGCAACCTAGGCTTCACTCTAGGGCGTTGCTCCACTAGATCGAATAGCTAGGGCCATAGAAGTCAACGCCAGAAGCATAAAATACGATATAAATACAACAGCTTTTCCATCGTATAACAGGATTAATTGCAACCAGTTTGAAAGTGATGGTCATTTCTACGTTCCGCGAAACCTAGGCTTCACTCTAGGGCGTTGCTCCACCAGATCAAACAGTTAGGGCCTAAGAAGTGAACGCCAGAAGCATAAAATACAATATAAATACAACAGTTTTTCCATTGTATAAAACGAATAATTGCAACCAGTGTGAAAGCTATGGTCATTTATACATTCCGAGCAACCTAGGCTTCACTCTAGCGCGTAGTTCCAACAGATTGAATAGTCAGGGCCTTAGAAGTCAACGCCCGAAGCATAAAATGCAATAAAAATACAACAGTTTTTCCATCGTATAACAGGATTAATTGCAACCAGTTTGAAAGTGATGGTTATTTCTACGTTCCGGGCAACCTAGGCTTCACTCTAGGGCGTTGCTCCACCAGATCGAATAGTTAGGTCCTTAGAAGTCAACGCCAGAAGCATAAAATACGATATAAATAAAACAGCTTTTGCATCGTATAAAAGGAATAATTTCAAACAGTGTGAATGTAATTGTCATTTCTACGTTCCGGGCAACCTAGGCTTCACTCTAGGGCGTTGCTCCACCAGATCAAACAGTTAGGGCCTTAGAAGTCAACGCCCCAAGCATAAAATACAAAATAAATAGAACAGATTTTCCATTGTAGAAAACGAATAATTGCTACCAGTGTAAAAGTTATGGTCATTTCTACGTTCCGGGCAACCTAGGCTTCACCCTAGGGCGTTGTTCCACCAGATCGAATAGTCAGGGCCTAAGAAGTGAACGCCAGAAGCATAAAATGCAATAAAAATACAACAGTCTTTCAATCCTATAACAGGAATAATTGCAACCCGTGTGAAAGTGATGGTCATTTGTACGTTCCAGGGAACCTAGGCTTCACTCTAGGGCGTTGCTCCACCAGATCGAGTTGTTAGGGCCAAAGAAGTCAACGCCCGAAGCATAAAATACCCAAATAAATTGAACAGCTTTCCATTGTATAAAACGAATATTTGCTACCAGTGTAAAAGTTATGGTCATTTCTACGTTCCGGGCAACCTAGGCTTCACACTAGGGCATTGTGCCATCAGATCGAATAGTTAGGCCCTAAGAAGTGAACGCCAGAAGCATAAAATGCAATTAAAATACAACAGTTTTTCCATCGTATAACAGGATTAATTGCAACCAGTTTGAAAGTGATGGTCATTTCTACGTTCCGGGCAACCTAGGCTTCACTCTAGGGCGTTGCTCTACCAGATCGAATAGTTAGGTCCTTAGAAGTCAACGCCAGAAGCTTAAAATACGATATAAATAAAAAAGCTTTTGCATCGTATAAAAGGAATAATTGCAAACAGTGTGAATGTAATTGTCATTTCTACGTTCCGGGCAACCTAGGCTTCACTCTAGGGCGTTGCTCCACCAGATCAAACAGTTAGGGCCTTAGAAGTCAACGCCCCAAGCATAAAATACAAATTAAATAGAACAGATTTTCCATTGTATAAAACGAATAATTGCCACCAGTGTAAAAGTTATGGTCATTTCTACGTTCCGGGCAACCTAGGCTTCGCCCTAGGGCGTTGTTCCACCAGATCGAATAGTCAGGGCCTAAGAAGTGAACGCCAGAAGCATAAAATGCAATAAAAATACAACAGTCTTTCAATCCTATAACAGGAATAATTGCAACCCGTGTGAAAGTGATGGTCATTTGTACGTTCCAGGGAACCTAGGCTTCACTCTAGGGCGTTGCTCCACCAGATCGAGTTGTTAGGGCCAAAGAAGTCAACGCCCGAAGCATAAAATACCCAAATAAATTGAACAGCTTTCCATTGTATAAAACGAATATTTGCTACCAGTGTAAAAGTTATGGTCATTTCTACGTTCCGGGCAACCTAGGCTTCACACTAGGGCATTGTGCCATCAGATCGAATAGTTAGGCCCTAAGAAGTGAACGCCAGAAGCATAAAATGCAATTAAAATACAACAGTTTTTCCATCGTATAACAGGATTAATTGCAACCAGTTTGAAAGTGATGGTCATTTCTACGTTCCGGGCAACCTAGGCTTCACTCTAGGGCGTTGCTCCACCAGATCGAATAGTTAGGTCCTTAGAAGTCAACGCCAGAAGCTTAAAATACGATATAAATAAAAAAGCTTTTGCATCGTATAAAAGGAATAATTGCAAACAGTGTGAATGTAATTGTCATTTCTACGTTCCGGGCAACCTAGGCTTCACTCTAGGGCGTTGCTCCACCAGATCAAACAGTTAGGGCCTTAGAAGTCAACGCCCCAAGCATAAAATACAAATTAAATAGAACAGATTTTCCATTGTATAAAACGAATAATTGCCACCAGTGTAAAAGTTATGGTCATTTCTACGTTCCGGGCAACCTAGGCTTCGCCCTAGGGCGTTGTTCCACCAGATCGAATAGTCAGGGCCTAAGAAGTGAACGCCAGAAGCATAAAATGCAATAAAAATACAACAGTCTTTCAATCCTATAACATCAATAATTGCAACGCGTGTGAAAGTGATGGTCATTTGTACGTTCCAGGGAACCTAGGCTTCACTCTAGGGCGTTGCTCCACCAGATGAAACAGTTAGGGCCTTAGAAGTCAACGCCCGAAGCAAAAAATACAAAATAAATAGAACAGTTTTTCCATTGTATAAAACGAATAATTACTACCAGTGTAAAAGTTATGGTCATTTCTACGTTCCGGGCAACCTAGGCTTCACCCTAGGGAGCTGTTCCACCAGATCGAATAGTTAGGGCCTAAGAAGTGAACGCCAGAAGCATAAAATCCTATATAAATACAACAGTTTTTCCATCGTATAAAACGAATAATTGCAGCCAGTGTGAAAGTTATGGTCATTTATACATTCCGAGCAACCTAGGCTTCACTCTAGGGCGTTGCTCCAACAGATTGAATAGTTAGGGCCTTAGAAGTCAACGCCCGAAGCATAAAATGCAATAAAAATACAACAGTTTTTCCATCGTATAACAGGATTAATTGCAACCAGCTTGATAGTGATCGTCATTTCTACGTTCCGGGCAACCTAGGCTTAACTCTAGGGCGTTGCTCCACCAGATCAAACAGTTAGGGCCTTAGAAGTCAACGCCCGAAGCATAAAATACAAAATAAAAAGAACAGTTTTTCCATTGTATAAAACGAATAATTGCTACCAGTGTAAATGTTATGGTCATTTCTACGTTCCGGGCAACCTAGGCTTCACCCTAGGGCGTTGTTCCACCAGATCGAATAGTTAGGGCCTAAGAAGTGAACGCCAGAAGCATAAAATACAATATAAATACAACAGTTTTTCCATTGTATAAAACGAATAATTGCAACCAGTGTGAAAGCTATGGTCATTTATACATTCCGAGCAACCTAGGCTTCACTCTAGCGCGTAGCTCCAACAGATTGAATAGTCAGGGCCTTAGAAGTCAACGCCCGAAGCATAAAATGCAATAAAAATACAACAGTTTTTCCATCGTATAACAGGATTAATTGCAACCAGTTTGAAAGTGATGGTCATTTCTACGTTCCGGGCAACCTAGGCTTCACTCTAGGGCGTTGCTCCACCAGATCGAATAGTTAGGTCCTTAGAAGTCGACGCCAGAAGCATAAAATACGATATAAATAAAACAGCTTTTGCATCGTATAAAAGGAATAATTGCAAACAGTGTGAATGTAATTGTCATTTCTACGTTCCGGGCAACCTAGGCTTCACCCTAGGGCGTTGTTCCACCAGATCGAATAGTCAGGGCCTAAGAAGTGAACGCCAGAAGCATAAAATGCAATAAAAATACAACAGTCTTTCAATCCTATAACAGGAATAATTGCAACCCGTGTGAAAGTGATGGTCATTTGTACGTTCCAGGGAATCTAGGCTTCACTCTAGGGCGGTGCTCCACCATATCGAATAGCTACGGCCTTAGAAGCCTACGCCTGAAGCATAAAATACAATAAAAATACAACGGTCTTTTCATCGTATAACAGGAATAATTGCAACAAGCGAGAAAGTAATGATCATTTCCGCGTTTCGGGCATCCTAGACTTAACTCTGAGGCATTGCTCCACCAGATCGAATAGTTAGGGCCTATGAAGTCAACGCCAGAAGCATAAAATACAATATAAATACAACAGTTTTTAAATTGTATAAAACGAATAATTGCTACCAGTGTAAAAGTTATGTTCATTTCTACGTTCCGGGCGACCTAGGCTTCACCCTAGGGCGTTGTTCCACCAGATCGAATAGTCAGGGCCTAAGAAGTGAACGCCAGAAGCATAAAATGCAATAAAAATACAACAGTCTTTCCATCCTATAACAGTAATAATTGCAACCCGTGTGAAAGTGATGGTCATTTGTACGTTCCAGGGAACCTACGTTTCACTCTAGGGCGTTGCTCCACCAGATCGAATTGTTAGGGCCAAAGAAGTCAACGCCCGAAGCATAAAATACAAAATAAATAGAATAGTTTTTCCATTGTATAAAACGAATAATTGCTACCAGTGTAAAAGTTATGGTCATTTCTACGTTCCGGGCAACCTAGGCTTCACCCTAGGGCATTGTTCCATCTGATCGAATAGTTAGGCCCTAAGAAGTGAATGCCAGAAGCATAAAATACAATATAAATACAACAGTTTTTCCATCGTAGAAAACGAATAATTGCAACCAGTGTGAAAGTTATGGTCATTTCTATATTCCGAGCTACCTAGGCTTCACTCTAGGGCGGTGCTCCACCATATTGAATAGCTACGGCCTTAGAAGCCTACGCCTGAAGCATAAAATACAATAAAAATACAACGGTCTTTTCATCGTATAACAGGAATAATTGCAAACAGTGTGAAAGTAATGGTCATTTCTGCGTTCCGGGCAACCTAGGCTTCACTCTACGGCGTTGTTCCACCAGATCGAATAGTTCGGGCCTAAGAATTCAACACCAGAAGAATAAAATACAAAATAAATACAACAGCCTTTACACCGTAAAAAACGAATAATTGCAACCTGTGTGAAGGTTATGGTCATATCTACGTTCCGGGCAACCTAGGCTACACTGTAGGACGTTGCTCCACCAGATCGAAGTGTTAGGGCCTAAGAAGTGAACGCCAGAAGCATTAAATGCAATATAAATACAACAGTTTTTCCATCGTATAAAACGAATAATTGCAACCAGTGTGAAAGTTATGGTCATTTCTACATTCCGAGCAACCTAGGCTTCACTCTAGGGCGTTGCTCCAACAGATTGAATAGTTAGGGCCTTTGAAGGCAACGCCCGAAGCATAAAATGCAATAAAAATACAACAGTTTTTCCATCGTATAACAGGATTAATTGCAACCAGTTTGAAAGTGATTGTAATTTCTACGTTCCGGGCAACCTAGGCTTCACTCTAGGGCGTTGCTCCACTAGATCGAATAGCTAGGGCCATAGAAGTCAACGCCAGAAGCATAAAATACGATATAAATACAACAGCTTTTCCATCGTATAACAGGATTAATTGCAACCAGTTTGAAAGTGATGGTCATTTCTACGTTCCGCGAAACCTAGGCTTCACTCTAGGGCGTTGCTCCACCAGATCAAACAGTTAGGGCCTAAGAAGTGAACGCCAGAAGCATAAAATACAATATAAATACAACAGTTTTTCCATTGTATAAAACGAATAATTGCAACCAGTGTGAAAGCTATGGTCATTTATACATTCCGAGCAACCTAGGCTTCACTCTAGCGCGTAGTTCCAACAGATTGAATAGTCAGGGCCTTAGAAGTCAACGCCCGAAGCATAAAATGCAATAAAAATACAACAGTTTTTCCATCGTATAACAGGATTAATTGCAACCAGTTTGAAAGTGATGGTTATTTCTACGTTCCGGGCAACCTAGGCTTCACTCTAGGGCGTTGCTCCACCAGATCGAATAGTTAGGTCCTTAGAAGTCAACGCCAGAAGCATAAAATACGATATAAATAAAACAGCTTTTGCATCGTATAAAAGGAATAATTTCAAACAGTGTGAATGTAATTGTCATTTCTACGTTCCGGGCAACCTAGGCTTCACTCTAGGGCGTTGCTCCACCAGATCAAACAGTTAGGGCCTTAGAAGTCAACGCCCCAAGCATAAAATACAAAATAAATAGAACAGATTTTCCATTGTAGAAAACGAATAATTGCTACCAGTGTAAAAGTTATGGTCATTTCTACGTTCCGGGCAACCTAGGCTTCACCCTAGGGCGTTGTTCCACCAGATCGAATAGTCAGGGCCTAAGAAGTGAACGCCAGAAGCATAAAATGCAATAAAAATACAACAGTCTTTCAATCCTATAACAGGAATAATTGCAACCCGTGTGAAAGTGATGGTCATTTGTACGTACCAGGGAACCTAGGCTTCACTCTAGGGCGTTGCTCCACCAGATCGAGTTGTTAGGGCCAAAGAAGTCAAGGCCCGAAGCATAAAATACCCAAATAAATTGAACAGCTTTCCATTGTATAAAACGAATAATTGCTACCAGTGTAAAAGTTATGGTCATTTCTACGTTCCGGGCAACCTAGGCTTCACACTAGGGCATTGTGCCATCAGATCGAATAGTTAGGCCCTAAGAAGTGAACGCCAGAAGCATAAAATGCAATTAAAATACAACAGTTTTTCCATCGTATAACAGGATTAATTGCAACCAGTTTGAAAGTGATGGTCATTTCTACGTTCCGGGCAACCTAGGCTTCACTCTAGGGCGTTGCTCCACCAGATCGAATAGTTAGGTCCTTAGAAGTCAACGCCAGAAGCTTAAAATACGATATAAATAAAAAAGCTTTTGCATCGTATAAAAGGAATAATTGCAAGCAGTGTGAATGTAATTGTCATTTCTACGTTCCGGGCAACCTAGGCTTCACTCTAGGGCGTTGCTCCACCAGATCAAACAGTTAGGGCCTTAGAAGTCAACGCCCCAAGCATAAAATACAAATTAAATAGAACAGATTTTCCATTGTATAAAACGAATAATTGCCACCAGTGTAAAAGTTATGGTCATTTCTACGTTCCGGGCAACCTAGGCTTCGCCCTAGGGCGTTGTTCCACCAGATCGAATAGTCAGGGCCTAAGAAGTGAACGCCAGAAGCATAAAATGCAATAAAAATACAACAGTCTTTCAATCCTATAACATCAATAATTGCAACGCGTGTGAAAGTGATGGTCATTTGTACGTTCCAGGGAACCTAGGCTTCACTCTAGGGCGTTGCTCCACCAGATCGAATTGTTAGGGCCAAAGAAGTCAACGCCCGAAGCATAAAATACAAAATAAATAGAACAGTTTTTCCATTGTATAAAACGAATAATTGCTACCAGTGTAAAAGTTATGGTCATTTCTACGTTCCGGGCAACCTAGGCTTCACCCTAGGGCATTGTTCCATCAGATCGAATAGTTAGGCCCTAAGAAGTGAACGCCAGAAGCATAAAATACAATATAAATACAACAGTTTTTCCATCGTAGAAAACGAATAATTGCAACCAGTGTGAAAGTTATGGTCATTTCTATATTCCGAGCAACCTAGGCTTCACTCTAGGGCGGTGCTCCACCATATCGAATAGCTACGGCCTTAGAAGCCTACGGCTGAAGCATAAAATACAATAAAAATACAACGGTCTTTTCATCGTATAACAGGAATAATTGCAAGCAGTGTGAAAGTAATGGTCATTTCTGCGTTCCGGGTAACCTAGGCTTCACTCTACGGCGTTGCTCCACCAGATCGAATGGTTCGGGCCTAAGAATTCAACACCAGAAGAATAAAATACAAAATTAATACAACAGACTTTACACCGTATAAAACGAATAATTGCAACCTGTGTGAAGTTTATGGTCATATCTACGTTCCGGGCAACCTAGGCTTCACTGCAGGGCGTTGCTCCACCAGACCGAAGTGTTAGGGCCTAAGAAGTAAACGCCCGTAGCATAAAATACGATATAAATACAACAGCTTTTCCATCGTATTAAATAAATAATTGCAAACAGTGTGAAAGTAGTGGTCATTTGTGCGTTCCGAGCAACCTAGGCTTCACTCTAGGGCGGTGCTCCACCATATCGAATAGCTACGGGCTTAGGAGCCTACGCCTGAAGCATAAAATACGATATAAATACAACAGCTTTTCCATCGTATAAAAGGAATAATTGCAAACAGTGTGAAAGTAATGGTCATTTCTACGTTCCGGGCAACCTAGGCTTCACCCTAGGGCGTTGCTCCACCAGATGAAACAGTTAGGGCCTTAGAAGTCAACGCCCGAAGCAAAAAATACAAAATAAATAGAACAGTTTTTCCATTGTATAAAACGAATAATTACTACCAGTGTAAAAGTTATGGTCATTTCTACGTTCCGGGCAACCTAGGCTTCACCCTAGGGAGCTGTTCCACCAGATCGAATAGTTAGGGCCTAAGAAGTGAACGCCAGAAGCATAAAATCCTATATAAATACAACAGTTTTTCCATCGTATAAAACGAATAATTGCAGCCAGTGTGAAAGTTATGGTCATTTATACATTCCGAGCAACCTAGGCTTCACTCTAGGGCGTTGCTCCAATAGATTGAATAGTTAGGGCCTAAGAAGTGAACGCCAGAAGCATAAAATCCTATATAAATACAACAGTTTTTCCATCGTATAAAACGATTAATTGCAACCAGTTTGATAGTGATCGTCATTTCTACGTTCCGGGCAACCTAGGCTTAACTCTAGGGCGTTGCTCCACCAGATCAAACAGTTAGGGCCTTAGAAGTCAACGCCCGAAGCATAAAATACAAAATAAAAAGAACAGTTTTTCCATTGTATAAAACGAATAATTGCTACCAGTGTAAATGTTATGGTCATTTCTACGTTCCGGGCAACCTAGGCTTCACCCTAGGGCGGTGTTCCAACAGATCGAATAGTTAGGGACCAAGAAGTGAACGGCAGAAGCATAAAATACAATGTAAATACAACAGCTTTTCCATTGTATAAAACGAATAATTGCAACCAGTGTGAAAGCTATGGTCATTTATACATTCCGAGCAACCTAGGCTTCACTCTAGCGCGTAGTTCCAACAGATTGAATAGTCAGGGCCTTAGAAGTCAACGCCCGAAGCATAAAATGCAATAAAAATACAACAGTTTTTCCATCGTATAACAGGATTAATTGCAACCAGTTTGAAAGTGATGGTCATTTCTACGTTCCGGGCAACCTAGGTTTTACTCTAGGGCGTTGCTCCACCAGATCGAATAGTTAGGTCCTTAGAAGTCAACGCCAGAAGCATAAAATACGATATAAATAAAACAGCTTTTGCATCGTATAAAAGGAATAATTGCAAACAGTGTGAATGTAATTGTCATTTCTACGTTCCGGGCAACCTAGGCTTCACCCTAGGGCGTTGTTCCACCAGATCGAATAGTCAGGGCCTAAGAAGTGAACGCCAGAAGCATAAAATGCAATAAAAATACAACAGTCTTTCAATCCTATAACAGGAATAATTGCAACCCGTGTGAAAGTGATGGTCATTTGTACGTTCCAGGGAACCTAGGCTTCACTCTAGGGCGTTGCTCCACCAGATCGAGTTGTTAGGGCCAAAGAAGTCAACGCCCGAAGCATAAAATACAAAATAAATTGAACAGTTTTTCCATTGTATAAAACGAATAATTGCTACCAGTGTAAAAGTTATGGTCATTTCTACGTTCCGGGCAACCTAGGCTTCACACTAGGGCATTGTTCCATCAGATCGAATAGTTAGGCCCTAAGAAGTGAACGCCAGAAGCATAAAATGCAATAAAAATACAACAGTTTTTCCATCGTATAACAGGATTAATTGCAACCAGTTTGAAAGTGATGGTCATTTCTACGTTCCGGGCAACCTAGGCTTCACTCTAGGGCGTTGCTCCACCAGATCGAATAGTTAGGTCCTTAGAAGTCAACGCCAGAAGCTTAAAATACGATATAAATAAAAAAGCTTTTGCATCGTATAAAAGGAATAATTGCAAACAGTGTGAATGTAATTGTCATTTCTACGTTCCGGGCAACCTAGGCTTCACTCTAGGGCGTTGCTCCACCAGATCAAACAGTTAGGGCCTTAGAAGTCAACGCCCCAAGCATAAAATACAAATTAAATAGAACAGATTTGCCATTGTATAAAACGAATAATTGCCACCAGTGTAAAAGTTATGGTCATTTCTACGTTCCGGGCAACCTAGGCTTCGCCCTAGGGCGTTGTTCCACCAGATCGAATAGTCAGGGCCTAAGAAGTGAACGCCAGAAGCATAAAATGCAATAAAAATACAACAGCCTTTCAATCCTATAACATCAATAATTGCAACCCGTGTGAAAGTGATGGTCATTTGTACGTTCCAGGGAACCTAGGCTTCACTCTAGGGCGTTGCTCCACCAGATCGAATTGTTAGGGCCAAAGAAGTCAACGCCCGAAGCATAAAATACAAAATAAATAGAACAGTTTTTCCATTGTATAAAACGAATAATTGCTACCAGTGTAAAAGTTATGGTCATTTCTACGTTCCGGGCAACCGAGGCTTCACCCTAGGGCATTGTTCCATCAGATCGAATAGTTAGACCCTAAGAAGTGAACGCCAGAAGCATAAAATACAATATAAATACAACAGTTTTGCCATCGTAGAAAACGAATAATTGCAACCAGTGTGAAAGTTATGGTCATCTCTATATTCCGAGCAACCTAGGCTTCACTCTAGGGCGGTGCTCCACCATATCGAATAGCTACGGCCTTAGAAGCCTACGCCTGAAGCATAAAATACAATAAAAATACAACGGTCTTTTCATCGTATAACAGGAATAATTGCAAGCAGTGTGAAAGTAATGGTCATTTCTGCGTTCCGGGTAACCTAGGCTTCACTCTACGGCGTTGCTCCACCAGATCGAATGGTTCGGGCCTAAGAATTCAACACCAGAAGAATAAAATACAAAATTAATACAACAGCCTTTACACCGTATAAAACGAATAATTGCAACCTGTGTGAAGGTTATGGTCATATCTACGTTCCGGGCAACCTAGGCTTCACTGTAGGGCGTTGCTCCACCAGATCGAAGTGTTAGGACCTAAGGGGTCAACGCCCGTAGCATAAAATACGATATAAATACAACAGCTTTTCCATTGTATTAAATAAATAATTGCAAACTGTGTGAAAGTAGTGGTCATTTGTGCGTTCCGAGCAACCTAGGCTTCACTCTAGGGCGGTGCTCCACCATATCGAATAGCTACGGGCTTAGCAGCCTACGCCTGAAGCATAAAATACGATATAAATACAACAGCTTTTCCATCGTATAAAAGGAATAATTGCAAACAGTGTGAAAGTAATGGCCATTTCTACGTTCCGGGCAACCTAGCCTTCACCCTAGGGCGTTGCTCCACCAGATGAAACAGTTAGGGCCTTAGAAGTCAACGCCCGAAGCAAAAAATACAAAATAAATAGAACAGTTTTTCCATCGTATAAAACGAATAATTGCAGCCAGTGTGAAAGTTATGGTCATTTATACATTCCGAGCAACCTAGGCTTCACTCTAGGGCGTTGCTCCAACAGATTGAATAGTTAGGGCCTTAGAAGTCAACGCCCGAAGCATAAAATGCAATAAAAATACAACAGTTTTTCCATCGTATAACAGGATTAATTGCAACCAGTTTGATAGTGATCGTCATTTCTACGTTCCGGGCAACCTAGGCTTAACTCTAGGGCGTTGCTCCACCAGATCAAACAGTTAGGGCCTTAGAAGTCAACGCCCGAAGCATAAAATACAAAATAAAAAGAACAGTTTTTCCATTGTATAAAACGAATAATTGCTACCAGTGTAAATGTTATGGTCATTTCTACGTTCCGGGCAACCTAGGCTTCACCCTAGGGCGGTGTTCCAACAGATCGAATAGTTAGGGACCAAGAAGTGAACGGCAGAAGCATAAAATACAATATAAATACAACAGCTTTTCCATCGTATAAAACGAATAATTGCAACCAGTGTGAAAGTTATGGTCATTTCTACATTCCGAGCAACCTAGGCTTCACTCTAGGGCGTTGTTCCACCAGATCGAATAGTTAGGTCCTTAGAAGTCAACGCCAGAAACATAAAATACGATATAAATACAGCAGCTTTTCAATCGCATAAAAGGAATAATTGCAAACAGTGTGAAAGTAATGGTCATTTCTACGTTCCGGGCAACCTAGGCTTCACTCTACGGCGTGATTCCACCATATCGAATAGTTAGGGCCTAAGAAGTCAACACCAGAAGAATAAAATACAGAATAAATGCAACAGCCTTTACACCGTATAAAACGAATAATTGCAACCTTTGTGAAGGTTATGGTCATATCTACGTTCCGGGCAACTTAGGCTTCACTGTAGGGCGTTGCTCCACCAGATCGAAGTGTTAGGGCCTAAGAAGTCAACGCCCGAAGCATAAAATACAATAGAAATACAACAGTTTTTCCATCGCATAAAACGAATAATTGCAACCATTATGAAACTTATGGTAATTTCTACCTTCCGGGCAACCTAGGCTTCACCCTAGGACGTTTTTCCACCAGATCGAATAGTTAGGGCCTAAGAAGTGAACGCCAGAAGCATAAAATGCAATAAAAATACAACAGTTTTTCCATCGTATAACAGGATTAATTGCAACCAGTTTGAAAGTGATGGTCATTTCTACGTTCCGGGAAACCTAGGCTTCACTCTAGGGCGTTGTTCCACTAGATCGAATAGCTAGGGCCTTAGAAGTCAACGCCAGAAGCATAAAATACGATATAAATACAACAGCTTTTCCATCGTATAAAAGGAATAATTGCAAACAGTGTGAAAGTAATGGTCATTTCTACGTTCCGGGCAACCTAGGCTTCACTCTAGGGCGGTGCTCCACCATATCGAATAGCTACTGCCTTAGAAGCCTACGCCTGAAGCATAAAATACAATAAAAATACAACGGTCTTTTCATCGTACAACAGGAATAATTGCAACAAGCGTGAAAGTAATGATCATTTCGGCGTTTCGGGCATCCTAGACTTAACTCTGAGGCATTGCTCCACCAGATCGAATAGTTAGGGCCTAAGAAGTCAACGCCAGAAGCATAAAATACAATATAAATACAACAGTTTTTCCATTGTATAAATCGAATAATTGCTACCAGTGTAAAAGTTATGGTCATTTCTACGTTCAGGGCAACCTAGGCTTCACCCTAGGGCGTTATTCCACCAGATCGAATAGTTAGGGCCTAAGAAGTGAACGCCAGAAGCATTAAATGCAATATAAATACAACAGTTTTTCCATCGTATAAAAGGAATAATTGCAAACAGTGTGAAAGTAATGGTCATTTCTACGTTCCGGGCAACCTAGGCTTCACCCTAGGGCGTTGCTCCACCAGATGAAACAGTTAGGGCCTTAGAAGTCAACGCCCGAAGCGTAAAATACAAAATAAAAAGAACAGTTTTTCCATTGTATAAAACGAATAATTGCTACCAGTGTAAAAGTTATGGTCATTTCTACGTTCCGGGCAACCTAGGCTTCACACTAGGGCATTGTTCCATCAGATCGAATAGTTAGGCCCTAAGAAGTGAACGCCAGAAGCATAAAATGCAATAAAAATACAACAGTTTTTCCATCGTATAACAGGATTAATTGCAACCAGTTTGAAAGTGATGGTCATTTCTACGTTCCGGGCAACCTAGGCTTCACTCTAGGGCGTTGCTCCACCAGATCGAATAGTTAGGTCCTTAGAAGTCAACGCCAGAAGCTTAAAATACGATATAAATAAAAAAGCTTTTGCATCGTATAAAAGGAATAATTGCAAACAGTGTGAATGTAATTGTCATTTCTACGTTCCGGGCAACCTAGGCTTCACTCTAGGGCGTTGCTCCACCAGATCAAACAGTTAGGGCCTTAGAAGTCAACGCCCCAAGCATAAAATACAAATTAAATAGAACAGATTTGCCATTGTATAAAACGAATAATTGCCACCAGTGTAAAAGTTATGGTCATTTCTACGTTCCGGGCAACCTAGGCTTCGCCCTAGGGCGTTGTTCCACCAGATCGAATAGTCAGGGCCTAAGAAGTGAACGCCAGAAGCATAAAATGCAATAAAAATACAACAGCCTTTCAATCCTATAACATCAATAATTGCAACCCGTGTGAAAGTGATGGTCATTTGTACGTTCCAGGGAACCTAGGCTTCACTCTAGGGCGTTGCTCCACCAGATCGAATTGTTAGGGCCAAAGAAGTCAACGCCCGAAGCATAAAATACAAAATAAATAGAACAGTTTTTCCATTGTATAAAACGAATAATTGCTACCAGTGTAAAAGTTATGGTCATTTCTACGTTCCGGGCAACCGAGGCTTCACCCTAGGGCATTGTTCCATCAGATCGAATAGTTAGACCCTAAGAAGTGAACGCCAGAAGCATAAAATACAATATAAATACAACAGTTTTGGCATCGTAGAAAACGAATAATTGCAACCAGTGTGAAAGTTATGGTCATCTCTATATTCCGAGCAACCTAGGCTTCACTCTAGGGCGGTGCTCCACCATATCGAATAGCTACGGCCTTAGAAGCCTACGCCTGAAGCATAAAATACAATAAAAATACAACGGTCTTTTCATCGTATAACAGGAATAATTGCAAGCAGTGTGAAAGTAATGGTCATTTCTGCGTTCCGGGTAACCTAGGCTTCACTCTACGGCGTTGCTCCACCAGATCGAATGGTTCGGGCCTAAGAATTCAACACCAGAAGAATAAAATACAAAATTAATACAACAGCCTTTACACCGTATAAAACGAATAATTGCAACCTGTGTGAAGGTTATGGTCATATCTACGTTCCGGGCAACCTAGGCTTCACTGTAGGGCGTTGCTCCACCAGATCGAAGTGTTAGGACCTAAGAAGTCAACGCCCGTAGCATAAAATACGATATAAATACAACAGCTTTTCCATTGTATTAAATAAATAATTGCAAACTGTGTGAAAGTAGTGGTCATTTGTGCGTTCCGAGCAACCTAGGCTTCACTCTAGGGCGGTGCTCCACCATATCGAATAGCTACGGGCTTAGCAGCCTACGCCTGAAGCATAAAATACGATATAAATACAACAGCTTTTCCATCGTATAAAAGGAATAATTGCAAACAGTGTGAAAGTAATGGCCATTTCTACGTTCCGGGCAACCTAGCCTTCACCCTAGGGCGTTGCTCCACCAGATGAAACAGTTAGGGCCTTAGAAGTCAACGCCCGAAGCAAAAAATACAAAATAAATAGAACAGTTTTTCCATCGTATAAAACGAATAATTGCAGCCAGTGTGAAAGTTATGGTCATTTATACATTCCGAGCAACCTAGGCTTCACTCTAGGGCGTTGCTCCAACAGATTGAATAGTTAGGGCCTTAGAAGTCAACGCCCGAAGCATAAAATGCAATAAAAATACAACAGTTTTTCCATCGTATAACAGGATTAATTGCAACCAGTTTGATAGTGATCGTCATTTCTACGTTCCGGGCAACCTAGGCTTAACTCTAGGGCGTTGCTCCACCAGATCAAACAGTTAGGGCCTTAGAAGTCAACGCCCGAAGCATAAAATACAAAATAAAAAGAACAGTTTTTCCATTGTATAAAACGAATAATTGCTACCAGTGTAAATGTTATGGTCATTTCTACGTTCCGGGCAACCTAGGCTTCACCCTAGGGCGGTGTTCCAACAGATCGAATAGTTAGGGACCAAGAAGTGAACGGCAGAAGCATAAAATACAATATAAATACAACAGCTTTTCCATCGTATAAAACGAATAATTGCAACCAGTGTGAAAGTTATGGTCATTTCTACATTCCGAGCAACCTAGGCTTCACTCTAGGGCGTTGTTCCACCAGATCGAATAGTTAGGTCCTTAGAAGTCAACGCCAGAAACATAAAATACGATATAAATACAGCAGCTTTTCAATCGCATAAAAGGAATAATTGCAAACAGTGTGAAAGTAATGGTCATTTCTACGTTCCGGGCAACCTAGGCTTCACTCTACGGCGTGATTCCACCATATCGAATAGTTAGGGCCTAAGAAGTCAACACCAGAAGAATAAAATACAGAATAAATGCAACAGCCTTTACACCGTATAAAACGAATAATTGCAACCTTTGTGAAGGTTATGGTCATATCTACGTTCCGGGCAACTTAGGCTTCACTGTAGGGCGTTGCTCCACCAGATCGAAGTGTTAGGGCCTAAGAAGTCAACGCCCGAAGCATAAAATACAATAGAAATACAACAGTTTTTCCATCGCATAAAACGAATAATTGCAACCATTATGAAACTTATGGTAATTTCTACCTTCCGGGCAACCTAGGCTTCACCCTAGGACGTTTTTCCACCAGATCGAATAGTTAGGGCCTAAGAAGTGAACGCCAGAAGCATAAAATGCAATAAAAATACAACAGTTTTTCCATCGTATAACAGGATTAATTGCAACCAGTTTGAAAGTGATGGTCATTTCTACGTTCCGGGAAACCTAGGCTTCACTCTAGGGCGTTGTTCCACTAGATCGAATAGCTAGGGCCTTAGAAGTCAACGCCAGAAGCATAAAATACGATATAAATACAACAGCTTTTCCATCGTATAAAAGGAATAATTGCAAACAGTGTGAAAGTAATGGTCATTTCTACGTTCCGGGCAACCTAGGCTTCACTCTAGGGCGGTGCTCCACCATATCGAATAGCTACTGCCTTAGAAGCCTACGCCTGAAGCATAAAATACAATAAAAATACAACGGTCTTTTCATCGTACAACAGGAATAATTGCAACAAGCGTGAAAGTAATGATCATTTCGGCGTTTCGGGCATCCTAGACTTAACTCTGAGGCATTGCTCCACCAGATCGAATAGTTAGGGCCTAAGAAGTCAACGCCAGAAGCATAAAATACAATATAAATACAACAGTTTTTCCATTGTATAAATCGAATAATTGCTACCAGTGTAAAGGTTATGGTCATTTCTACGTTCAGGGCAACCTAGGCTTCACCCTAGGGCGTTATTCCACCAGATCGAATAGTTAGGGCCTAAGAAGTGAACGCCAGAAGCATTAAATGCAATATAAATACAACAGTTTTTCCATCGTATAAAAGGAATAATTGCAAACAGTGTGAAAGTAATGGTCATTTCTACGTTCCGGGCAACCTAGGCTTCACCCTAGGGCGTTGCTCCACCAGATGAAACAGTTAGGGCCTTAGAAGTCAACGCCCGAAGCGTAAAATACAAAATAAAAAGAACAGTTTTTCCATTGTATAAAACGAATAATTGCTACCAGTGTAAATGTTATGGTCATTTCTACGTTCCGCGCAACCTAGGCTTCACCCTAGGGCGTTGTTCCACCAGATCGAATAGTTAGGGCCTAAGAAGTGAACGCCAGAAGCGTAAAATACAATATAAATACAACAGTTTTTCCATCGTATAAAACGAATAATTGCAGCCAGTGTGAAAGTTATGGTCATTTCTTCATTCCGAGCAACCTAGGCTTCACTCTAGGGCGTTGCTCCAACAGATTGTATAGTTAGGGCCTTAGAAGTCAACGCCCGAAGCATAAAATGCAATAAAAATACAACAGTTTTTCCATCGTATAACAGGATTAATTGCAACCAGTTTGAAAGTGATGGTCATTTCTACGTTCCGGGCAACCTAGGCTTCACTCTAGGACGTTGTTCCACCAGATCGAATAGTTAGGGCCTAAGAAGTGAACGCCAGAAGCATAAAATGCAATAAAAATACAACAGTTTTTCCATCGTATAACAGGATTAATTGCAACCAGTTTGAAAGTGATGGTCATTTCTACGTTCCGGGAAACCTAGGCTTCACTCTAGGGCGGTGCTCCACCATATCGAATAGCTACTGCCTTAGAAGCCTACGCCTGAAGCATAAAATACAATAAAAATACAACGGTCTTTTCATCGTATAACAGGAATAATTGCAACAAGCGTGAAAGTAATGATCATTTCGGCATTTCGGGCATCCTAGACTTAACTCTGAGGCATTGCTCCACCAGATCGAATAGTTAGGGCCTAAGAAGTCAACGCCAGAAGCATAAAATACAATATAAATACAACAGTTTTTCCATTGTATAAAACGAATAATTGCTACCAGTGTAAAAGTTATGGTCATTTCTACGTTCAGGGCAACCTAGGCTTCACCCTAGGGCGTTGTTCCACCAGATCGAATAGTGAACGCCAGAAGCATTAAATGCAATATAAATATAACAGTTTTTCCATCGTATAAAAGGAATAATTGCAAACAGTGTGAAAGTAATGGTCATTTCTACGTTCCGGGCAACCTAGGCTTCACCCTAGGGCGTTGCTCCACCAGATGAAACAGTTAGGGCCTTAGAAGTCAACGCCCGAAGCGTAAAATACAAAATAAAAAGAACAGTTTTTCCATTGTATAAAACGAATAATTGCTACCAGTGTAAATGTTATGGTCATTTCTACGTTCCGCGCAACCTAGGCTTCACCCTAGGGCGTTGTTCCACCAGATCGAATAGTTAGGGCCTAAGAAGTGAACGCCAGAAGCGTAAAATACAATATAAATACAACAGTTTTTCCATCGTATAAAACGAATAATTGCAGCCACTGTGAAAGTTATGGTCATTTCTTCATTCCGAGCAACCTAGGCTTCACTCTAGGGCGTTGCTCCAACAGATTGTATAGTTAGGGCCTTAGAAGTCAACGCCCGAAGCATAAAATGCAATAAAAATACAACAGTTTTTCCATCGTATAACAGGATTAATTGCAACCAGTTTGAAAGTGATGGTCATTTCTACGTTCCGGGCAACCTAGGCTTTACTCTAGGGCGTTGCTCCACCAGATCAAACAGTTAGGGCCTTAGAAGTCAACGCCCGAAGCATAAAATGCAATAAAAATACAACAGTTCTTCCATCGTATAACAGGATTAATTGCAACCAGTTTGATAGTGATGGTCATTTCTACGTTCCGGGCAACCTAGGCTTAACTCTATGGCGTTGCTCCACCAGATCAAACAGTTAGGGCCTTAGAAGTCAACGCCCGAAGCATAAAATACAGTAGAAATACAACAGTTTTTCCATCGTATAACAGGATTAATTGCAACCAGTTTGAAAGTGATGGTCATTTCTACGTTCCGGGCAACCTAGGCTTCACTCTAGGACGTTGTTCCACCAGATCGAATAGTTAGGGCCTAAGAAGTGAACGCCAGAAGCATAAAATGCAATAAAAATACAACAGTTTTTCCATCGTATAACAGGATTAATTGCAACCAGTTTGAAAGTGATGGTCATTTCTACGTCCCCGGAAACCTAGGCTTCACTCTAGGGCGGTGCTCCACCATATCGAATAGCTACTGCCTTAGAAGCCTACGCCTGAAGCATAAAATACAATAAAAATACAACGGTCTTTTCATCGTATAACAGGAATAATTGCAACAAGCGTGAAAGTAATCATCATTTCGGCATTTCGGGCATCCTAGACTTAACTCTGAGGCATTGCTACACCAGATCGAATAGTTAGGGCCTAAGAAGTCAACGCCAGAAGCATAAAATACAATATAAATACAACAGTTTTTCCATTGTATAAAACGAATAATTGCTACCAGTGTAAAAGTTATGGTCATTTCTACGTTCAGGGCAACCTAGGCTTCACCCTAGGGCGTTGTTCCACCAGATCGAATAGTTAGGGCCTAAGAAGTGAACGCCAGAAGCATTAAATGCAATATAAATACAACAGTTTTTCCATCGTATAAAAGCAATAATTGCAAACAGTGTGAAAGTAATGGTCATTTCTACGTTCCGGGCAACCTAGGCTTCACCCTAGGGCGTTGCTCCACCAGATGAAACAGTTAGGGCCTTAGAAGTCAACGCCCGAAGCGTAAAATACAAAATAAAAAGAACAGTTTTTCCATTGTATAAAACGAATAATTGCTACCAGTGTAAATGTTATGGTCATTTCTACGTTCCGCGCAACCTAGGCTTCACCCTAGGGCGTTGTTCCACCAGATCGAATAGTTAGGGCCTAAGAAGTGAACGCCAGAAGCGTAAAATACAATATAAATACAACAGTTTTTCCATCGTATAAAACGAATAATTGCAGCCAGTGTGAAAGTTATGGTCATTTCTTCATTCCGAGCAACCTAGGCTTCACTCTAGGGCGTTGCTCCAACAGATTGTATAGTTAGGGCCTTAGAAGTCAACGCCCGAAGCATAAAATGCAATAAAAATACAACAGTTTTTCCATCGTATAACAGGATTAATTGCAACCAGTTTGAAAGTGATGGTCATTTCTACGTTCCGGGCAACCTAGGCTTCACTCTAGGGCGTTGCTCCACCAGATCAAACAGTTAGGGCCTTAGAAGTCAACGCCCGAAGCATAAAATGCAATAAAAATACAACAGTTCTTCCATCGTATAACAGGATTAATTGCAACCAGTTTGATAGTGATGGTCATTTCTACGTTCCGGGCAACCTAGGCTTAACTCTATGGCGTTGCTCCACCAGATCAAACAGTTAGGGCCTTAGAAGTCAACGCCCGAAGCATAAAATACAGTAGAAATACAACAGTTTTTCCATCGTATAACAGGATTAATTGCAACCAGTTTGAAAGTGATGGTCATTTCTACGTTCCGGGCAACCTAGGCTTCACTCTAGGACGTTGTTCCACCAGATCGAATAGTTAGGGCCTAAGAAGTGAACGCCAGAAGCATAAAATGCAATAAAAATACAACAGTTTTTCCATCGTATAACAGGATTAATTGCAACCAGTTTGAAAGTGATGGTCATTTCTACGTTCCGGGAAACCTAGGCTTCACTCTAGGGCGGTGCTCCACCATATCGAATAGCTACTGCCTTAGAAGCCTACGCCTGAAGCATAAAATACAATAAAAATACAACGGTCTTTTCATCGTATAACAGGAATAATTGCAACAAGCGTGAAAGTAATGATCATTTCGGCATTTCGGGCATCCTAGACTTAACTCTGAGGCATTGCTACACCAGATCGAATAGTTAGGGCCTAAGAAGTCAACGCCAGAAGCATAAAATACAATATAAATACAACAGTTTTTCCATTGTATAAAACGAATAATTGCTACCAGTGTAAAAGTTATGGTCATTTCTACGTTCAGGGCAACCTAGGCTTCACCCTAGGGCGTTGTTCCACCAGATCGAATAGTTAGGGCCTAAGAAGTGAACGCCAGAAGCATTAAATGCAATATAAATACAACAGTTTTTCCATCGTATAAAAGGAATAATTGCAAACAGTGTGAAAGTAATGGTCATTTCTACGTTCCGGGCAACCTAGGCTTCACTCTAGGGCGGTGCTCCACCATATCGAATAGCTACTGCCTTAGAAGCCTACGCCTGAAGCATAAAATACAATAAAAATACAACGGTCTTTTCATCGTACAACAGGAATAATTGCAACAAGCGTGAAAGTAATGATCATTTCGGCGTTTCGGGCATCCTAGACTTAACTCTGAGGCATTGCTCCACCAGATCGAATAGTTAGGGCCTAAGAAGTCAACGCCAGAAGCATAAAATACAATATAAATACAACAGTTTTTCCATTGTATAAATCGAATAATTGCTACCAGTGTAAAAGTTATGGTCATTTCTACGTTCAGGGCAACCTAGGCTTCACCCTAGGGCGTTATTCCACCAGATCGAATAGTTAGGGGCTAAGAAGTGAACGCCAGAAGCATTAAATGCAATATAAATACAACAGTTTTTCCATCGTATAAAAGGAATAATTGCAAACAGTGTGAAAGTAATGGTCATTTCTACGTTCCGGGCAACCTAGGCTTCACCCTAGGGCGTTGCTCCACCAGATGAAACAGTTAGGGCCTTAGAAGTCAACGCCCGAAGCGTAAAATACAAAATAAAAAGAACAGTTTTTCCATTGTATAAAACGAATAATTGCTACCAGTGTAAATGTTATGGTCATTTCTACGTTCCGCGCAACCTAGGCTTCACCCTAGGGCGTTGTTCCACCAGATCGAATAGTTAGGGCCTAAGAAGTGAACGCCAGAAGCGTAAAATACAATATAAATACAACAGTTTTTCCATCGTATAAAACGAATAATTGCAGCCAGTGTGAAAGTTATGGTCATTTCTTCATTCCGAGCAACCTAGGCTTCACTCTAGGGCGTTGCTCCAACAGATTGTATAGTTAGGGCCTTAGAAGTCAACGCCCGAAGCATAAAATGCAATAAAAATACAACAGTTTTTCCATCGTATAACAGGATTAATTGCAACCAGTTTGAAAGTGATGGTCATTTCTACGTTCCGGGCAACCTAGGCTTCACTCTAGGACGTTGTTCCACCAGATCGAATAGTTAGGGCCTAAGAAGTGAACGCCAGAAGCATAAAATGCAATAAAAATACAACAGTTTTTCCATCGTATAACAGGATTAATTGCAACCAGTTTGAAAGTGATGGTCATTTCTACGTTCCGGGAAACCTAGGCTTCACTCTAGGGCGGTGCTCCACCATATCGAATAGCTACTGCCTTAGAAGCCTACGCCTGAAGCATAAAATACAATAAAAATACAACGGTCTTTTCATCGTATAACAGGAATAATTGCAACAAGCGTGAAAGTAATGATCATTTCGGCATTTCGGGCATCCTAGACTTAACTCTGAGGCATTGCTCCACCAGATCGAATAGTTAGGGCCTAAGAAGTCAACGCCAGAAGCATAAAATACAATATAAATACAACAGTTTTTCCATTGTATAAAACGAATAATTGCTACCAGTGTAAAAGTTATGGTCATTTCTACGTTCAGGGCAACCTAGGCTTCACCCTAGGGCGTTGTTCCACCAGATCGAATAGTGAACGCCAGAAGCATTAAATGCAATATAAATATAACAGTTTTTCCATCGTATAAAAGGAATAATTGCAAACAGTGTGAAAGTAATGGTCATTTCTACGTTCCGGGCAACCTAGGCTTCACCCTAGGGCGTTGCTCCACCAGATGAAACAGTTAGGGCCTTAGAAGTCAACGCCCGAAGCGTAAAATACAAAATAAAAAGAACAGTTTTTCCATTGTATAAAACGAATAATTGCTACCAGTGTAAATGTTATGGTCATTTCTACGTTCCGCGCAACCTAGGCTTCACCCTAGGGCGTTGTTCCACCAGATCGAATAGTTAGGGCCTAAGAAGTGAACGCCAGAAGCGTAAAATACAATATAAATACAACAGTTTTTCCATCGTATAAAACGAATAATTGCAGCCACTGTGAAAGTTATGGTCATTTCTTCATTCCGAGCAACCTAGGCTTCACTCTAGGGCGTTGCTCCAACAGATTGTATAGTTAGGGCCTTAGAAGTCAACGCCCGAAGCATAAAATGCAATAAAAATACAACAGTTTTTCCATCGTATAACAGGATTAATTGCAACCAGTTTGAAAGTGATGGTCATTTCTACGTTCCGGGCAACCTAGGCTTTACTCTAGGGCGTTGCTCCACCAGATCAAACAGTTAGGGCCTTAGAAGTCAACGCCCGAAGCATAAAATGCAATAAAAATACAACAGTTCTTCCATCGTATAACAGGATTAATTGCAACCAGTTTGATAGTGATGGTCATTTCTACGTTCCGGGCAACCTAGGCTTAACTCTATGGCGTTGCTCCACCAGATCAAACAGTTAGGGCCTTAGAAGTCAACGCCCGAAGCATAAAATACAGTAGAAATACAACAGTTTTTCCATCGTATAACAGGATTAATTGCAACCAGTTTGAAAGTGATGGTCATTTCTACGTTCCGGGCAACCTAGGCTTCACTCTAGGACGTTGTTCCACCAGATCGAATAGTTAGGGCCTAAGAAGTGAACGCCAGAAGCATAAAATGCAATAAAAATACAACAGTTTTTCCATCGTATAACAGGATTAATTGCAACCAGTTTGAAAGTGATGGTCATTTCTACGTCCCCGGAAACCTAGGCTTCACTCTAGGGCGGTGCTCCACCATATCGAATAGCTACTGCCTTAGAAGCCTACGCCTGAAGCATAAAATACAATAAAAATACAACGGTCTTTTCATCGTATAACAGGAATAATTGCAACAAGCGTGAAAGTAATCATCATTTCGGCATTTCGGGCATCCTAGACTTAACTCTGAGGCATTGCTACACCAGATCGAATAGTTAGGGCCTAAGAAGTCAACGCCAGAAGCATAAAATACAATATAAATACAACAGTTTTTCCATTGTATAAAACGAATAATTGCTACCAGTGTAAAAGTTATGGTCATTTCTACGTTCAGGGCAACCTAGGCTTCACCCTAGGGCGTTGTTCCACCAGATCGAATAGTTAGGGCCTAAGAAGTGAACGCCAGAAGCATTAAATGCAATATAAATACAACAGTTTTTCCATCGTATAAAAGGAATAATTGCAAACAGTGTGAAAGTAATGGTCATTTCTACGTTCCGGGCAACCTAGGCTTCACCCTAGGGCGTTGCTCCACCAGATGAAACAGTTAGGGCCTTAGAAGTCAACGCCCGAAGCGTAAAATACAAAATAAAAAGAACAGTTTTTCCATTGTATAAAACGAATAATTGCTACCAGTGTAAATGTTATGGTCATTTCTACGTTCCGCGCAACCTAGGCTTCACCCTAGGGCGTTGTTCCACCAGATCGAATAGTTAGGGCCTAAGAAGTGAACGCCAGAAGCGTAAAATACAATATAAATACAACAGTTTTTCCATCGTATAAAACGAATAATTGCAGCCAGTGTGAAAGTTATGGTCATTTCTTCATTCCGAGCAACCTAGGCTTCACTCTAGGGCGTTGCTCCAACAGATTGTATAGTTAGGGCCTTAGAAGTCAACGCCCGAAGCATAAAATGCAATAAAAATACAACAGTTTTTCCATCGTATAACAGGATTAATTGCAACCAGTTTGAAAGTGATGGTCATTTCTACGTTCCGGGCAACCTAGGCTTCACTCTAGGGCGTTGCTCCACCAGATCAAACAGTTAGGGCCTTAGAAGTCAACGCCCGAAGCATAAAATGCAATAAAAATACAACAGTTCTTCCATCGTATAACAGGATTAATTGCAACCAGTTTGATAGTGATGGTCATTTCTACGTTCCGGGCAACCTAGGCTTAACTCTATGGCGTTGCTCCACCAGATCAAACAGTTAGGGCCTTAGAAGTCAACGCCCGAAGCATAAAATACAGTAGAAATACAACAGTTTTTCCATCGTATAACAGGATTAATTGCAACCAGTTTGAAAGTGATGGTCATTTCTACGTTCCGGGCAACCTAGGCTTCACTCTAGGACGTTGTTCCACCAGATCGAATAGTTAGGGCCTAAGAAGTGAACGCCAGAAGCATAAAATGCAATAAAAATACAACAGTTTTTCCATCGTATAACAGGATTAATTGCAACCAGTTTGAAAGTGATGGTCATTTCTACGTTCCGGGAAACCTAGGCTTCACTCTAGGGCGGTGCTCCACCATATCGAATAGCTACTGCCTTAGAAGCCTACGCCTGAAGCATAAAATACAATAAAAATACAACGGTCTTTTCATCGTATAACAGGAATAATTGCAACAAGCGTGAAAGTAATGATCATTTCGGCATTTCGGGCATCCTAGACTTAACTCTGAGGCATTGCTACACCAGATCGAATAGTTAGGGCCTAAGAAGTCAACGCCAGAAGCATAAAATACAATATAAATACAACAGTTTTTCCATTGTATAAAACGAATAATTGCTACCAGTGTAAAAGTTATGGTCATTTCTACGTTCAGGGCAACCTAGGCTTCACCCTAGGGCGTTGTTCCACCAGATCGAATAGTTAGGGCCTAAGAAGTGAACGCCAGAAGCATTAAATGCAATATAAATACAACAGTTTTTCCATCGTATAAAAGGAATAATTGCAAACAGTGTGAAAGTAATGGTCATTTCTACGTTCCGGGCAACCTAGGCTTCACCCTAGGGCGTTGCTCCACCAGATGAAACAGTTAGGGCCTTAGAAGTCAACGCCCGAAGCGTAAAATACAAAATAAAAAGAACAGTTTTTCCATTGTATAAAACGAATAATTGCTACCAGTGTAAATGTTATGGTCATTTCTACGTTCCGCGCAACCTAGGCTTCACCCTAGGGCGTTGTTCCACCAGATCGAATAGTTAGGGCCTAAGAAGTGAACGCCAGAAGCGTAAAATACAATATAAATACAACAGTTTTTCCATCGTATAAAACGAATAATTGCAGCCAGTGTGAAAGTTATGGTCATTTCTTCATTCCGAGCAACCTAGGCTTCACTCTAGGGCGTTGCTCCAACAGATTGTATAGTTAGGGCCTTAGAAGTCAACGCCCGAAGCATAAAATGCAATAAAAATACAACAGTTTTTCCATCGTATAACAGGATTAATTGCAACCAGTTTGAAAGTGATGGTCATTTCTACGTTCCGGGCAACCTAGGCTTCACTCTAGGGCGTTGCTCCACCAGATCAAACAGTTAGGGCCTTAGAAGTCAACGCCCGAAGCATAAAATGCAATAAAAATACAACAGTTCTTCCATCGTATAACAGGATTAATTGCAACCAGTTTGATAGTGATTGTCATTTCTACGTTCCGGGCAACCTAGGCTTAACTCTATGGCGTTGCTCCACCAGATCAAACGGTTAGGGCCTTAGAAGTCAACGCCCGAAGCATAAAATACAGTAGAAATACAACAGTTTTTCCATCGTATAACAGGATTAATTGCAACCAGTTTGAAAGTGATGGTCATTTCTACGTTCCGGGCAACCTAGGCTTCACTCTAGGACGTTGTTCCACCAGATCGAATAGTTAGGGCCTAAGAAGTGAACGCCAGAAGCATAAAATGCAATAAAAATACAACAGTTTTTCCATCGTATAAAACGAATAATTGCAGCCAATGTGAAAGTTATGGTCATTTCTTCATTCCGAGCAACCTAGGCTTCACTCTAGGGCGTTGCTCCAACAGATTGTATAGTTAGGGCCTTAGAAGTCAACGCCCGAAGCATAAAATGCAATAAAAATACAACAGTTTTTCCATCGTATAACAGGATTAATTGCAACCAGTTTGAAAGTGATGGTCATTTCTACGTTCCGGGCAACCTAGGCTTAACTCTATGGCGTTGCTCCACCAGATCAAACAGTTAGGGCCTTAGAAGTCAACGCCCGAAGCATAAAATACAGTAGAAATACAACAGTTTTTCCATCGTATAAAACGAATAATTGCAGCCAGTGTGAAAGTTATGGTCATTTCTTCATTCCGAGCAACCTAGGCTTCACTCTAGGGCGTTGCTCCAACAGATTGTATAGTTAGGGCCTTAGAAGTCAACGCCCGAAGCATAAAATGCAATAAAAATACAACAGTTTTTCCATCGTATAACAGGATTAATTGCAACCAGTTTGAAAGTGATGGTCATTTCTACGTTCCGGGCAACCTAGGCTTAACTCTATGGCGTTGCTCCACCAGATCAAACAGTTAGGGCCTTAGAAGTCAACGCCCGAAGCATAAAATACAGTAGAAATACAACAGTTTTTCCATCGTATAAAACGAATAATTGCAACCATTATGAAACTTATGGTAATTTCTACCTTCCGGGCAACCTAGGCTTCACCCTAGGACGTTGTTCCACCAGATCGAATAGTTAGGGCCTAAGAAGTGAACGCCAGAAGCATAGAATGCAATAAAAATACAACAGTTTTTCCACCGCATAACAGGATTAATTGCAACCAGTTTGAAAGTGATGGTCATTTCTACGTTCCGGGCAACCTAGGCTTCACCCTAGGGCGTTGTTCCACCAGATGGAATAGTTAGGGCCTAAGAAGTGAACGCCAGAAGCATAAAATACAATATAAATACAACAGTTTTTCCATCGTATAAAACGAATAATTGCAACCAGTGTGAAAGCTATGGTCATTTCTACATTCCGAGCAACCTAGGCTACACTCTAGCGCGTAGCTCCAACAGATTGAATAGTCAGGGCCTTAGAAGTCAACGCCCGAAGCATAAAATGCAATAAAAATACAACAGTTTTTCCATCGTATAACACGATTAATTGCAACCAGTTTGAAAGTGATGGCCATTTCTACGTTCCGGGCAACCTAGGCTTCACTCTAGGGCGTTGCTCCTCTAGATCGAATAGCTAGGGCCTTAGAAGTCAACGCCAGAGTCATAAAATACAATATAAATACAACAGCTTTTCCATCGTAAAAAACGAATAATTGCAACCAGTGTGAAAGATATGGACATTTCTACGTTCCGGGCAACCTAGGCTTCACTCTATGGCGTTCTTCCACCACATCGAATAGCTACGGCCTCAGAAGTCAACGCCTGAAACATAAAATACAATATAAATATAACAGTTTTTCCATCGTATAAAACGAATAATAGCAACCGGTGTGAAAGTTATGGTCATTTCTACGTTCCGGGCAACCTAGGCTTCACTCTAGGGCGTTGCTCCACCAGATCAAACAGTTAGGGCCTTAGAAGCCAACGCCCGAAGCATTAAATACAAAATAAATAGAACAGTTTTTCCATTGTATAAAACGAATAATTGCTACCAGTGTAAAAGTTATGGCCATTTCTACGTTGCGGGCAACCTAGGCTTCCCCTTAGGCCGTCGTTCCACCAGATCGAATAGTTAGGGCCTAAGAAGTGAACGACAGAAGCATAAAATACAATATAAATACAACATTTTTTCCATCATATAAAACGAATAATTGCAACCGGTATGAAAGTTATGGTCATTTCTACTTTCCGGGCAACCTAGGATACACCCTAGGACGTTGCTCCAACAGATTGAATAGCTAGGGACTTAGATTTCAATGCCAGAAGCATAAAATGCAATATAAATAGAACAGCTTTTCCATCGTTTAAAACGAATAATAGCAACCAGTGTGAAAGTTATTTTCATTTCTACGTTCCGGGCAACCTAGGCTTCACTCTAGGGCGTTGCTCCACCAGATCAAACAGTTAGGGCCTTAGAAGTCAACGCCAGAAGAATAAAATACGATATAAGTACAACAGTTTTTCCATCGTATAAAATGAATGATTGCGAACATTGTGAAAGTAATGGTCATTTCTACGTGCCTGGCAACCTACGCGTCACTCTAGGGCGTTGCTGCTCCACATCTGATAGCTACGGCCTTAGAAGTTAACGCCGGAAGCATAAAATACAATATAAATACAGCAGCTTCGCCATCGTATAAAATGAATAATTGCAAACAGTGTGAAGGTAATGGTCATTTCTACGTTCCGAGCAACCTAGGCTTCACTCTAGGGCGTTGCTCCACCAGATCGAATAGTTAGGGCCTTAGAAGTCAGCGCCAGAAGCATAAAATACAATAAACATGCAACAGTTTTTCCATCGTATAACAGGAATAATTGCAAACAGTGTGAAGGTAATGGTATGTTCTACGTTCCGGGCAACCTAGGCTTCACGCTAGGGTGTTGCTCCACCAGATGGAATAGCTAGGGTCTTAGAAGTCAACGCCCGAAGCATAAAATGCAATATAAATACAACAGCTTTTCCACCGTATAAAATGAATAATTGCAAACAGTGTGAAAGTAATGGTCATGTCTACGTTCCGGGTAACCTAGGCTTCACGCTAGGGTGTTGCTCCACCAGATCGAATAGTTAGGGCCTTAGAAGTAAACGCCAGGAGCATAAGATACAATAAAAATACAACAGTCTTTTCATCGTATTACAGGAATAATTGTAATAAGCGTGAAAGTAATGCTCATTTCGGCGTTTCGGGCATCCTAGACTTAACTCTGGGGCATAGCGCCTCCAGATCGAATAGTAAGGGCCTAAGAAGTCAATGCCAGGAGCATAAAATACAATATAAATACAACAGCTTTGCCATCGTATAAAACGAGAAATGGTAACCAGTGTGAAAGTTATGGTCATTTCTACGTTCCGGTCAACCTAGGCTTCACTCTAGGACGTTGCACCACCAGATCGAATAGTTAGGGATTATGTAGTCAACGCCAGAAGCATAAAACACAATAAAGGTGCAACAGTTTTTCCATCGTGTAACAGGAATAATTGCAACCAGTGTGAAAGTTATGGTCATTTCTAAGTTCAGGGCAACCTAGGCTTCACCCTAGGGCGTTGTTCCACCAGATAGAATAGTTAGAGCCTAAGAAGTGAACGCCAGAAGCATAAAATACGATATAAATACAACAGCTTTTACATCGTATAAAACGAATAATTGCAACCAGTGTGGAAGTTATGGTCATTTCTACGTTCCGGGCAACCTAGGCTTCACTCTAGGGCGTTGTTCCACCAGATCGAATAGTTAGGGCCTAAGAAGTCAACGCCAGAAGAATAAAATCAATATAAGTACAACAGTTTTTCCATCGTATAAAATGAATAACTGCATACATTGTGAAAGTAATGGTCATTTCTACGTTCCGGGCAGCCTAGGTGTCACTCTAGGGCGTTGATACACCACATCTAATAGCTACGGCCTTAGAAGTCAACGCCAGAAGAATAAAATACAATAAAGATGAAACAGCTTTTCCTTCGTATAAAACAAATAATTGCAACCAGTGTGGAAGTTATGGTCATTTCTACGTTCCGGGCAACCTAGGCTTCACTCTAGGGCGTTGCTCGACCAGATCGAATAGCTAGGGCCTTAGAAGTCAACGCCTGAAGTATAAAATACAATAAAAATACAACAGTCTTTCCATCCTATAACAGGAATAATTGCAAACCGTGTGAAAGTGATGTTCATTTCTACGTTCCAGGTAACCTAGGCTTCACACTAGGGCGTTGTTCCACCAGATGGAATAGTTAGGGACTAAGAAGTCAACGCCAGAAGCATAAAACACTATATAAATACAACAGTTTTTCCATCATATAAAACGAATAATTGCATCCAGGATGAAAGTTATGGTCATTTCCACTTTCCGGGCAACCTAGGCTTCACTCTAGGGCGTTGCTCCACCAGATCGAATAGTTAGGGCCTTGGAAGTCAACGCCAGAAGCATAAAACACAAAATAAATAAAACAGTTTTTCCGTCGTATAAAACGAATAATTGCTACCAGTGTGAACGTTATGGTCATTTCTACGTTCCGCGCAACCTAGGCTTCACTCTAGGGCGTTTCTCCACCAGATCGAATAGTTAGGTCCTTAGAAGTCAACGCCAGAAGCATGAAATACGATATAAATACAACAGCTTTTCCATCGTATAAAACGAATAATTGCAACCAGTGTGGAAGTTATGGTCATTTCTACGTTCCGGGCAACCTAGGCTTCACTCTAGGGCGTTGCTCGACCAGATCGAATAGCTAGGGCCTTAGAGGTCAACGGCTGAAGTATAAAATACAATAAAAATACAACAGTCTTTCCATCCTATAACAGGAATAATTGCAAACCGTGTGAAAGTGATGTTCATTTCTACGTTCCAGGTAGCCTAGGCTTCACACTAGGGCGTTGTTCCACCAGATGGAATAGTTAGGGACTAAGAAGTCAACGCCAGAAGCTTAAAACACTATATAAATAGAACAGTTTTTCCATCATATAAAACGAATAATTGCAACCAGGATGAAAGTTATGGTCATTTCCACTTTCCGGGCAACCTAGGCTTCACTCTAGGGCGTTGCTCCACCAGATCGAATAGTTAGGGCCTTGGAAGTCAACGCCAGAAGCATAAAATACAAAATAAATAAAACAGTTTTTCCGTCGTATAACTGGATTAATTGCAACCAGTTTGAAAGTGATGGTCATTTCTACGTTCCGGGTAACCTAGGTTTCACTCTAGGGCGATGCTCCACCAGATCGAATAGCTAGGGACTTAGAATTCAACGCCATAAGAATAAAATACAATATAAGTACAACAGTTTTTCCATCGTATAAAAGGAATAATTGCAAACAGTGTGAAAGTAATGGTCATTTCTACGTTCCGGGCAACCTAGGCTTCACTCTAGGGCGGTGCTCCACCATATCGAATAGCTACTGCCTTAGAAGCCTACGCCTGAAGCATAAAATACAATAAAAATACAACGGTCTTTTCATCGTATAACAGGAATAATTGCAACAAGCGTGAAAGTAATGATCATTTCGGCGTTTCGGGCATCCTAGACTTAACTCTGAGGCATTGCTCCACCAGATCGTATAGTTAGGGCCTAAGAAGTCAACGCCAGAAGCATAAAATACAATATAAATACAACAGTTTTTCCATTGTATGAAACGAATAATTGCTACCAGTGTAAAAGTTATGGTCATTTCTACGTTCCGGGCAACCTAGGCTTCACCCTAGGGCGTTGTTCCACCAGATCGAATAGTTAGGGCCTTAGAAGTCAACGCCCGAAGCATAAAATGCAATAAAAATACAACAGTTTTTCCCTCGTATAACAGGATTAATTGCAACCAGTTTGATAGTGATGGTCATTTCTACTTTCCGGGCAACCTAGGCTTCACTCTACGGCGTGATTCCACCATATCGAATAGTTAGGGCCTAAGAAGTCAACACCAGAAGAATAAAATACAAAATAAATACAACAGCCTTTACACCGTATAAAACGAATAATTGCAACCTTTGTGAAGGTTATGGTCATATCTACGTTCCGGGCAACTTAGGCTTCACTGTAGGGCGTTGCTCCACCAGATCGAAGTGTTAGGGCCTAAGAAGTCAACGCCCGAAGCATAAAATACAATAGAAATACAACAGTTTTTCCATCGTATAAAACGAATAATTGCAACCATTATGAAACTTATGGTAATTTCTACCTTCCGGGCAACCTAGGCTTCACCCTAGGACGCTGTTCCACCAGATCGAATGGTTAGGGCCTAAGAAGTGAACGCCAGAAGCATAAAATGCAATAAAAATACAACAGTTTTTCCACCGTATAACAGGATTAATTGCAACCAGTTTGAAAGTGATGGTCATTTCTACGTTCCGGGCAACCTAGGCTTCACCCTAGGGCGTTGTTCCACCAGATCGAATAGTTAGGGCCTAAGAAGTGAACGCCAGAAGCATAAAATACAATATAAATACAACAGTTTTTCCATCGTATAAAACGAATAATTGCAACCATTATGAAACTTATGGTAATTTCTACCTTCCGGGCAACCTAGGCTTCACCCTAGGACGTTGTTCCACCAGATCGAATAGTTAGGGCCTAAGAAGTCAACGCCAGAAGCATAAAATACAATATAAATACAACAGTTTTTCCAACGTATAAAACGAATAATTGCTACCAGTGTGAAAGTTATGGCCATTTCTACGTTCCGGGCAACCTAGGCTTCACCCTAGGCCGTTGTTCCACCAGATGGAATAGTTAGGGCCTAAGAAGTCAACGCCAGAAGCATAAAATACGATATAAATACAGCAGCTTTTACATCGTATAAAACGAATAATTGCAACCAGTGTGGAAGTTATGGTCATTTCTACGTTCCGGGCAACCTAGGCTTCACTCTAGGGCGTTGTTCCACCAGATCGAATAGTTAGGGCCTAAGAAGTCAACGCCAGAAGAATAAAATCAATATAAGTACAACAGTTTTTCCATCGTATAAAATGAATAATTGCATACATTGTGAAAGTAATGGTCATTTCTACGTTCCGGGCAGCCTAGGTGTCACTCTAGGGCGTTGATACACCACATCTAATAGCTACGGCCTTAGAAGTCAACGCCAGAAGAATAAAATACAATAAAGATGAAACAGCTTTTCCATCGTATAAAACAAACAATTGCAACCAGTGTGAAAGTTATGGTCATTTCTACTTTCCGGGCAACCTAGGCTTCACCCTAGGGCGTTGCTCCAACAGATTGAATAGTTAGGACCTTAGAAGTCAACGCCAGAAGCATAAAATACGAAATAAATAAAACAGTTTTTCCATCGTATAAAATGAGTAGTTGCAAACATTGTGAAAGTAATGGTCATTTCTACGTTCCGGGCAACCTACGCGTCACTCTAGGGCGTTGCTCCACCTGACCGAATAGTTAGGGCCTTAGAAGTCAACGCCAGAAGCATAAAATGCAATAAAGATGCAACAGTTTTTCCATCGTATAACAGGAATAACTGCAAACAGTGTGAAAGTACTGGTCATTTCTACGTTCCGGGTAACCTAGGTTTCACTCTAGGGCGATGCTCCACCAGATCGAATAGCTAGGGACTTAGAATTCAACGCCATAAGAATAAAATACAATATAAGTACAACAGTTTTTCCATCGTATAAAATGATTAACTGCAACCAGTGTGAAAGTAATGGTCATTTCTACATTCCGAGCAACCTAGGTTTCACTCTAGGGCGTTGCTCCACCAGATCGAATAGTTAGGGCCTTAGAAGTCAACGCCAGAAGCATAAAATACAATAAAGATGCAACAGTTCTTCCATCGTATAAAACGAATAATTGCAAACAGTCTGAAAGTAGTGGTCATTTCTACGTTCCGAGCAAACTAGGCTTCACCCTAGGGCGTTGTTCCACCAGATCGAACAGTTAGGGCCTAAGAAGTCAACGCCAGAAGCATCAAATACAATATAAATATAACAGTTTTTCCATCGTCTAAAACGAATAATAGCAACCAGTGTGAAAGTTATGGTCATTTCTACGTTCCGGGCAACATAGGCTTCACTCTAGGGCGTTGCTCCACCAGATCAAACAGTTAGGGCCTTAGAAGTCAACGCCCGAAGCATAAAATACAAAATAAATAGAACAGTTTTTCCATCGTATAAAACGAATAATTGCTACCGGTGTGAAAGTTAAGGTCATTTCTCCGTTCCGGGCAACCTAGGCTTCACTCTAGGGCGTTGCTCCACCAGATCGAATAGTTAGGGCCTTAGAAGTTAACGCCAGAAGCATAAAATACAAAATAAATAAAACTGTTTTTCCATCGTATAAAACGAATAATTGCTACCAGTGTGAACGTTATGGTCATTTCTACATTCCGCGCAACCTAGGCTTCACTCTAGTGCGTTGCTCCACCAGATGGAATAGTTAGGTCCTTAGAAGTCAACGCCAGATGCATAAAATACGATATAAATACAACAGCTTTTCCATCGTATAAAACGAATAATTGCAACCAGTGTGGAAGTTATGGTCATTTCTACGTTCCGGGCAACCTAGGCTTCACTCTAGGGCGTTGCTCGACCAGATCGAATAGCTAGGGCCTTAGAAGTCAACGCCTGAAGTATAAAATACAATAAAAATACAACAGTCTTTCCATCCTATAACAGGAATAATTGCAAACCGTGTGAAAGTGATGTTCATTTCTACGTTCCAGGTAACCTAGGCTTCACACTAGGGCGTTGTTCCACCAGATGGAATAGTTAGGGACTAAGAAGTCAACGCCCGAAGCATAAAATGCAATAAAAATACAACAGTTTTTCCATCGTATAACAGGATTAATTGCAACCAGTTTGATAGTGATGGTCATTTCTACTTTCCGGGCAACCTAGGCTTCACTCTACGGCGTGATTCCACCATATCGAATAGTTAGGGCCTAAGAAGTCAACACCAGAAGAATAAAATACAAAATAAATACAACAGCCTTTACACCGTATAAAACGAATAATTGCAACCTTTGTGAAGGTTATGGTCATATCTACGTTCCGGGCAACTTAGGCTTCACTGTAGGGCGTTGCTCCACCAGATCGAAGTGTTAGGGCCTAAGAAGTCAACGCCCGAAGCATAAAATACAATAGAAGTACAACAGTTTTTCCATCGTATAAAACGAATAATTGCAACCATTATGAAACTTATGGTAATTTCTACCTTCCGGGCAACCTAGGCTTCACCCTAGGACGTTGTTCCACCAGATCGAATGGTTAGGGCCTAAGAAGTGAACGCCAGAAGCATAAAATGCAATAAAAATACAACAGTTTTTCCACCGTATAACAGGATTAATTGCAACCAGTTTGAAAGTGATGGTCATTTCTACGTTCCGGGCAACCTAGGCTTCACCCTAGGGCGTTGTTCCACCAGATCGAATAGTTAGGGCCTAAGAAGTGAACGCCAGAAGCATAAAATACAATATAAATACAACAGTTTTTCCATCGTATAAAACGAATAATTGCAACCATTATGAAACTTATGGTAATTTCTACCTTCCGGGCAACCTAGGCTTCACCCTAGGACGTTGTTCCACCAGATCGAATAGTTAGTGCCTAAGAAGTGAACGCCAGAAGCATAAAATACAATATAAATACAACAGTTTTTCCAACGTATAAAACGAATAATTGCTACCAGTGTGAAAGTTATGGCCATTTCTACGTTCCGGGCAACCTAGGCTTCACCCTAGGCCGTTGTTCCACCAGATGGAATAGTTAGGGCCTAAGAAGTCAACGCCAGAAGCATAAAATGCAATAAAAATACAACAGTTTTTCCACCGTATAACAGGATTAATTGCAACCAGTTTGAAAGTGATGGTCATTTCTACGTTCCGGGCAACCTAGGCTTCACTCTAGGGCGTTGTTCCACCAGATCGAATAGTTAGGGCCTAAGAAGTCAACGCCAGAAGAATAAAATCAATATAAGTACAACAGTTTTTCCATCGTATAAAATGAATAATTGCATACATTGTGAAAGTAATGGTCATTTCTACGTTCCGGGCAGCCTAGGTGTCACTCTAGGGCGTTGATACACCACATCTAATAGCTACGGCCTTAGAAGTCAACGCCAGAAGAATAAAATACAATAAAGATGAAACAGCTTTTCCATCGTATAAAACAAACAATTGCAACCAGTGTGAAAGTTATGGTCATTTCTACTTTCCGGGCAACCTAGGCTTCACCCTAGGGCGTTGCTCCAACAGATTGAATAGTTAGGACCTTAGAAGTCAACGCCAGAAGCATAAAATACGAAATAAATAAAACAGTTTTTCCATCGTATAAAATGAGTAGTTGCAAACATTGTGAAAGTAATGGTCATTTCTACGTTCCGGGCAACCTAGGCGTCACTCTAGGGCGTTGCTCCACCTGACCGAATAGTTAGGGCCTTAGAAGTCAACGCCAGAAGCATAAAATGCAATAAAGATGCAACAGTTTTTCCATCGTATAACAGGAATAACTGCAAACAGTGTGAAAGTACTGGTCATTTCTACGTTCCGGGTAACCTAGGTTTCACTCTAGGGCGATGCTCCACCAGATCGAATAGCTAGGGACTTAGAATTCAACGCCATAAGAATAAAATACAATATAAGTACAACAGTTTTTCCATCGTATAAAACGATTAACTGCAACCAGTGTGAAAGTAATGGTCATTTCTACATTCCGAGCAACCTAGGCTTCACTCTAGGGCGTTGCTCCACCAGATCGAATAGTTAGGGCCTTAGAAGTCAACGCCAGAAGCATAAAATACAATAAAGATGCAACAGTTTTTCCATCGTATAAAACGAATAATTGCAAACAGTCTGAAAGTAGTGGTCATTTCTACGTTCCGAGCAACCTAGGCTTCACCCTAGGGCGTTGTTCCACCAGATCGAACAGTTAGGGCCTAAGAAGTCAACGCCAGAAGCATCAAATACAATATAAATATAACAGTTTTTCCATCGTCTAAAACGAATTATAGCAACCAGTGTGAAAGTTATGGTCATTTCTACGTTCCGGGCAACATAGGCTTCACTCTAGGGCGTTGCTCCACCAGATCAAACAGTTAGGGCCTTAGAAGTCAACGCCCGAAGCATAAAATACAAAATAAATAGAACAGTTTTTCCATCGTATAAAACGAATAATTGCTACCGGTGTGAAAGTTAAGGTCATTTCTCCGTTCCGGGCAACCTAGGCTTCACTCTAGGGCGTTGCTCCACCAGATCGAATAGTTAGGGCCTTAGAAGTTAACGCCAGAAGCATAAAATACAAAATAAATAAAACAGTTTTTCCGTCGTATAAAACGAATAATTGCTACCAGTGTGAACGTTATGGTCATTTCTACGTTCCGCGCAACCTAGGCTTCACTCTAGGGCGTTTCTCCACCAGATCGAATAGTTAGGTCCTTAGAAGTCAACGCCAGAAGCATGAAATGCGATATAAATACAACAGCTTTTCCATCGTATAAAACGAATAATTGCAACCAGTGTGGAAGTTATGGTCATTTCTACGTTCCGGGCAACCTAGGCTTCACTCTAGGGCGTTGCTCGACCAGATCGAATAGCTAGGGCCTTAGAGGTCAACGGCTGAAGTATAAAATACAATAAAAATACAACAGTCTTTCCATCCTATAACAGGAATAATTGCAAACCGTGTGAAAGTGATGTTCATTTCTACGTTCCAGGTAGCCTAGGCTTCACACTAGGGCGTTGTTCCACCAGATGGAATAGTTAGGGACTAAGAAGTCAACGCCAGAAGCTTAAAACACTATATAAATACAACAGTTTTTCCATCATATAAAACGAATAATTGCAACCAGGATGAAAGTTATGGTCATTTCCACTTTCCGGGCAACCTAGGCTTCACTCTAGGGCGTTGCTCCACCAGATCGAATAGTTAGGGCCTTGGAAGTCAACGCCAGAAGCATAAAATACAAAATAAATAAAACAGTTTTTCCGTCGTATAACTGGATTAATTGCAACCAGTTTGAAAGTGATGGTCATTTCTACGTTCCGGGTAACCTAGGTTTCACTCTAGGGCGATGCTCCACCAGATCGAATAGCTAGGGACTTAGAATTCAACGCCATAAGAATAAAATACAATATAAGTACAACAGTTTTTCCATCGTATAAAAGGAATAATTGCAAACAGTGTGAAAGTAATGGTCATTTCTACGTTCCGGGCAACCTAGGCTTCACTCTAGGGCGGTGCTCCACCATATCGAATAGCTACTGCCTTAGAAGCCTACGCCTGAAGCATAAAATACAATAAAAATACAACGGTCTTTTCATCGTATAACAGGAATAATTGCAACAAGCGTGAAAGTAATGATCATTTCGGCGTTTCGGGCATCCTAGACTTAACTCTGAGGCATTGCTCCACCAGATCGTATAGTTAGGGCCTAAGAAGTCAACGCCAGAAGCATAAAATACAATATAAATACAACAGTTTTTCCATTGTATGAAACGAATAATTGCTACCAGTGTAAAAGTTATGGTCATTTCTACGTTCCGGGCAACCTAGGCTTCACCCTAGGGCGTTGTTCCACCAGATCGAATAGTTAGGGCCTTAGAAGTCAACGCCCGAAGCATAAAATGCAATAAAAATACAACAGCTTTTCCATCGTATAACAGGATTAATTGCAACCAGTTTGATAGTGATGGTCATTTCTACTTTCCGGGCAACCTAGGCTTCACTCTACGGCGTGATTCCACCATATCGAATAGTTAGGGCCTAAGAAGTCAACACCAGAAGAATAAAATACAAAATAAATACAACAGCCTTTACACCGTATAAAACGAATAATTGCAACCTTTGTGAAGGTTATGGTCATATCTACGTTCCGGGCAACTTAGGCTTCACTGTAGGGCGTTGCTCCACCAGATCGAAGTGTTAGGGCCTAAGAAGTCAACGCCCGAAGCATAAAATACAATAGAAATACAACAGTTTTTCCATCGTATAAAACGAATAATTGCAACCATTATGAAACTTATGGTAATTTCTACCTTCCGGGCAAGCTAGGCTTCACCCTAGGACGTTGTTCCACCAGATCGAATGGTTAGGGCCTAAGAAGTGAACGCCAGAAGCATAAAATGCAATAAAAATACAACAGTTTTTCCACCGTATAACAGGATTAATTGCAACCAGTTTGAAAGTGATGGTCATTTCTACGTTCCGGGCAACCTAGGCTTCACCCTAGGGCGTTGTTCCACCAGATCGAATAGTTAGGGCCTAAGAAGTGAACGCCAGAAGCATAAAATACAATATAAATACAACAGTTTTTCCATCGTATAAAACGAATAATTGCAACCATTATGAAACTTATGGTAATTTCTACCTTCCGGGCAACCTAGGCTTCACCCTAGGACGTTGTTCCACCAGATCGAATAGTTAGGGCCTAAGAAGTCAACGCCAGAAGCATAAAATACAATATAAATACAACAGTTTTTCCAACGTATAAAACGAATAATTGCTACCAGTGTGAAAGTTATGGCCATTTCTACGTTCCGGGCAACCTAGGCTTCACCCTAGGCCGTTGTTCCACCAGATGGAATAGTTAGGGCCTAAGAAGTCAACGCCAGAAGCATAAAATACGATATAAATACAGCAGCTTTTACATCGTATAAAACGAATAATTGCAACCAGTGTGGAAGTTATGGTCATTTCTACGTTCCGGGCAACCTAGGCTTCACTCTAGGGCGTTGTTCCACCAGATCGAATAGTTAGGGCCTAAGAAGTCAACGCCAGAAGAATAAAATCAATATAAGTACAACAGTTTTTCCATCGTATAAAATGAATAATTGCATACATTGTGAAAGTAATGGTCATTTCTACGTTCCGGGCAGCCTAGGTGTCACTCTAGGGCGTTGATACACCACATCTAATAGCTACGGCCTTAGAAGTCAACGCCAGAAGAATAAAATACAATAAAGATGAAACAGCTTTTCCATCGTATAAAACAAACAATTGCAACCAGTGTGAAAGTTATGGTCATTTCTACTTTCCGGGCAACCTAGGCTTCACCCTAGGGCGTTGCTCCAACAGATTGAATAGTTAGGACCTTAGAAGTCAACGCCAGAAGCATAAAATACGAAATAAATAAAACAGTTTTTCCATCGTATAAAATGAGTAGTTGCAAACATTGTGAAAGTAATGGTCATTTCTACGTTCCGGGCAACCTAGGCGTCACTCTAGGGCGTTGCTCCACCTGACCGAATAGTTAGGGCCTTAGAAGTCAACGCCAGAAGCATAAAATGCAATAAAGATGCAACAGTTTTTCCATCGTATAACAGGAATAACTGCAAACAGTGTGAAAGTACTGGTCATTTCTACGTTCCGGGTAACCTAGGTTTCACTCTAGGGCGATGCTCCACCAGATCGAATAGCTAGGGACTTAGAATTCAACGCCATAAGAATAAAATACAATATAAGTACAACAGTTTTTCCATCGTATAAAATGATTAACTGCAACCAGTGTGAAAGTAATGGTCATTTATACATTCCGAGCAACCTAGGCTTCACTCTAGGGCGTTGCTCCACCAGATCGAATAGTTAGGGCCTTAGAAGTCAACGCCAGAAGCATAAAATACAATAAAGATGCAACAGTTTTTCCATCGTATAAAACGAATAATTGCAAACAGTCTGAAAGTAGTGGTCATTTCTACGTTCCGAGCAAACTAGGCTTCACCCTAGGGCGTTGTTCCACCAGATCGAACAGTTAGGGCCTAAGAAGTCAACGCCAGAAGCATCAAATACAATATAAATATAACAGTTTTTCCATCGTCTAAAACGAATAATAGCAACCAGTGTGAAAGTTATGGTCATTTCTACGTTCCGGGCAACATAGGCTTCACTCTAGGGCGTTGCTCCACCAGATCAAGCAGTTAGGGCCTTAGAAGTCAACGCCCGAAGCATAAAATACAAAATAAATAGAACAGTTTTTCCATCGTATAAAACGAATAATTGCTACCAGTGTGAAAGTTAAGGTCATTTCTCCGTTCCGGGCAACCTAGGCTTCACTCTAGGGCGTTGCTCCACCAGATCGAATAGTTAGGGCCTTAGAAGTTAACGCCAGAAGCATAAAATACAAAATAAATAAAACTGTTTTTCCATCGTATAAAACGAATAATTGCTACCAGTGTGAACGTTATGGTCATTTCTACATTCCGCGCAACCTAGGCTTCACTCTAGTGCGTTGCTCCACCAGATGGAATAGTTAGGTCCTTAGAAGTCAACGCCAGATGCATAAAATACGATATAAATACAACAGCTTTTCCATCGTATAAAACGAATAATTGCAACCAGTGTGGAAGTTATGGTCATTTCTACGTTCCGGGCAACCTAGGCTTCACTCTAGGGCGTTGCTCGACCAGATCGAATAGCTAGGGCCTTAGAAGTCAACGCCTGAAGTATAAAATACAATAAAAATACAACAGTCTTTCCATCCTATAACAGGAATAATTGCAAACCGTGTGAAAGTGATGTTCATTTCTACGTTCCAGGTAACCTAGGCTTCACACTAGGGCGTTGTTCCACCAGATGGAATAGTTAGGGACTAAGAAGTCAACGCCCGAAGCATAAAGTGCAATAAAAATACAACAGTTTTTCCATCGTATAACAGGATTAATTGCAACCAGTTTGATAGTGATGGTCATTTCTACTTTCCGGGCAACCTAGGCTTCACTCTACGGCGTGATTCCACCATATCGAATAGTTAGGGCCTAAGAAGTCAACACCAGAAGAATAAAATACAAAATAAATACAACAGCCTTTACACCGTATAAAACGAATAATTGCAACCTTTGTGAAGGTTATGGTCATATCTACGTTCCGGGCAACTTAGGCTTCACTGTAGGGCGTTGCTCCACCAGATCGAAGTGTTAGGGCCTAAGAAGTCAACGCCCGAAGCATAAAATACAATAGAAGTACAACAGTTTTTCCATCGTATAAAACGAATAATTGCAACCATTATGAAACTTATGGTAATTTCTACCTTCCGGGCAACCTAGGCTTCACCCTAGGACGTTGTTCCACCAGATCGAATGGTTAGGGCCTAAGAAGTGAACGCCAGAAGCATAAAATGCAATAAAAATACAACAGTTTTTCCACCGTATAACAGGATTAATTGCAACCAGTTTGAAAGTGATGGTCATTTCTACGTTCCGGGCAACCTAGGCTTCACCCTAGGGCGTTGTTCCACCAGATCGAATAGTTAGGGCCTAAGAAGTGAACGCCAGAAGCATAAAATACAATATAAATACAACAGTTTTTCCATCGTATAAAACGAATAATTGCAACCATTATGAAACTTATGGTAATTTCTACCTTCCGGGCAACCTAGGCTTCACCCTAGGACGTTGTTCCACCAGATCGAATAGTTAGGGCCTAAGAAGTCAACGCCAGAAGCATAAAATACAATATAAATACAACAGTTTTTCCAACGTATAAAACGAATAATTGCTACCAGTGTGAAAGTTATGGCCATTTCTACGTTCCGGGCAACCTAGGCTTCACCCTAGGCCGTTGTTCCACCAGATGGAATAGTTAGGGCCTAAGAAGTCAACGCCAGAAGCATAAAATACGATATAAATACAGCAGCTTTTACATCGTATAAAACGAATAATTGCAACCAGTGTGGAAGTTATGGTCATTTCTACGTTCCGGGCAACCTAGGCTTCACTCTAGGGCGTTGTTCCACCAGATCGAATAGTTAGGGCCTAAGAAGTCAACGCCAGAAGAATAAAATCAATATAAGTACAACAGTTTTTCCATCGTATAAAATGAATAATTGCATACATTGTGAAAGTAATGGTCATTTCTACGTTCCGGGCAGCCTAGGTGTCACTCTAGGGCGTTGATACACCACATCTAATAGCTACGGCCTTAGAAGTCAACGCCAGAAGAATAAAATACAATAAAGATGAAACAGCTTTTCCATCGTATAAAACAAACAATTGCAACCAGTGTGAAAGTTATGGTCATTTCTACTTTCCGGGCAACCTAGGCTTCACCCTAGGGCGTTGCTCCAACAGATTGAATAGTTAGGACCTTAGAAGTCAACGCCAGAAGCATAAAATACGAAATAAATAAAACAGTTTTTCCATCGTATAAAATGAGTAGTTGCAAACATTGTGAAAGTAATGGTCATTTCTACGTTCCGGGCAACCTAGGCGTCACTCTAGGGCGTTGCTCCACCTGACCGAATAGTTAGGGCCTTAGAAGTCAACGCCAGAAGCATAAAATGCAATAAAGATGCAACAGTTTTTCCATCGTATAACAGGAATAACTGCAAACAGTGTGAAAGTACTGGTCATTTCTACGTTCCGGGTAACCTAGGTTTCACTCTAGGGCGATGCTCCACCAGATCGAATAGCTAGGGACTTAGAATTCAACGCCATAAGAATAAAATACAATATAAGTACAACAGTTTTTCCATCGTATAAAATGATTAACTGCAACCAGTGTGAAAGTAATGGTCATTTCTACATTCCGAGCAACCTAGGCTTCACTCTAGGGCGTTGCTCCACCAGATCGAATAGTTAGGGCCTTAGAAGTCAACGCCAGAAGCATAAAATACAATAAAGATGCAACAGTTTTTCCATCGTATAAAACGAATAATTGCAAACAGTCTGAAAGTAGTGGTCATTTCTACGTTCCGAGCAAACTAGGCTTCACCCTAGGGCGTTGTTCCACCAGATCGAACAGTTAGGGCCTAAGAAGTCAACGCCAGAAGCATCAAATACAATATAAATATAACAGTTTTTCCATCGTCTAAAACGAATAATAGCAACCAGTGTGAAAGTTATGGTCATTTCTACGTTCCGGGCAACATAGGCTTCACTCTAGGGCGTTGCTCCACCAGATCAAACAGTTAGGGCCTTAGAAGTCAACGCCCGAAGCATAAAATACAAAATAAATAGAACAGTTTTTCCATCGTATAAAACGAATAATTGCTACCGGTGTGAAAGTTAAGGTCATTTCTCCGTTCCGGGCAACCTAGGCTTCACTCTAGGGCGTTGCTCCACCAGATCGAATAGTTAGGGCCTTAGAAGTTAACGCCAGAAGCATAAAATACAAAATAAATAAAACTGTTTTTCCATCGTATAAAACGAATAATTGCTACCAGTGTGAACGTTATGGTCATTTCTACATTCCGCGCAACCTAGGCTTCACTCTAGTGCGTTGCTCCACCAGATGGAATAGTTAGGTCCTTAGAAGTCAACGCCAGATGCATAAAATACGATATAAATACAACAGCTTTTCCATCGTATAAAACGAATAATTGCAACCAGTGTGGAAGTTATGGTCATTTCTACGTTCCGGGCAACCTAGGCTTCACTCTAGGGCGTTGCTCGACCAGATCGAATAGCTAGGGCCTTACAAGTCAACGCCTGAAGTATAAAATACAATAAAAATACAACAGTCTTTCCATCCTATAACAGGAATAATTGCAAACCGTGTGAAAGTGATGTTCATTTCTACGTTCCAGGTAACCTAGGCTTCACACTAGGGCGTTGTTCCACCAGATGGAATAGTTAGGGACTAAGAAGTCAACGCCCGAAGCATAAAATGCAATAAAAATACAACAGTTTTTCCATCGTATAACAGGATTAATTGCAACCAGTTTGATAGTGATGGTCATTTCTACTTTCCGGGCAACCTAGGCTTCACTCTACGGCGTGATTCCACCATATCGAATAGTTAGGGCCTAAGAAGTCAACACCAGAAGAATAAAATACAAAATAAATACAACAGCCTTTACACCGTATAAAACGAATAATTGCAACCTTTGTGAAGGTTATGGTCATATCTACGTTCCGGGCAACTTAGGCTTCACTGTAGGGCGTTGCTCCACCAGATCGAAGTGTTAGGGCCTAAGAAGTCAACGCCCGAAGCATAAAATACAATAGAAGTACAACAGTTTTTCCATCGTATAAAACGAATAATTGCAACCATTATGAAACTTATGGTAATTTCTACCTTCCGGGCAACCTAGGCTTCACCCTAGGACGTTGTTCCACCAGATCGAATGGTTAGGGCCTAAGAAGTGAACGCCAGAAGCATAAAATGCAATAAAAATACAACAGTTTTTCCACCGTATAACAGGATTAATTGCAACCAGTTTGAAAGTGATGGTCATTTCTACGTTCCGGGCAACCTAGGCTTCACCCTAGGGCGTTGTTCCACCAGATCGAATAGTTAGGGCCTAAGAAGTGAACGCCAGAAGCATAAAATACAATATAAATACAACAGTTTTTCCATCGTATAAAACGAATAATTGCAACCATTATGAAACTTATGGTAATTTCTACCTTCCGGGCAACCTAGGCTTCACCCTAGGACGTTGTTCCACCAGATCGAATAGTTAGGGCCTAAGAAGTCAACGCCAGAAGCATAAAATACAATATAAATACAACAGTTTTTCCAACGTATAAAACGAATAATTGCTACCAGTGTGAAAGTTATGGCCATTTCTACGTTCCGGGCAACCTAGGCTTCACCCTAGGCCGTTGTTCCACCAGATGGAATAGTTAGGGCCTAAGAAGTCAACGCCAGAAGCATAAAATACGATATAAATACAGCAGCTTTTACATCGTATAAAACGAATAATTGCAACCAGTGTGGAAGTTATGGTCATTTCTACGTTCCGGGCAACCTAGGCTTCACTCTAGGGCGTTGTTCCACCAGATCGAATAGTTAGGGCCTAAGAAGTCAACGCCAGAAGAATAAAATCAATATAAGTACAACAGTTTTTCCATCGTATAAAATGAATAATTGCATACATTGTGAAAGTAATGGTCATTTCTACGTTCCGGGCAGCCTAGGTGTAGCTCTAGGGCGTTGATACACCACATCTAATAGCTACGGCCTTAGAAGTCAGCGCCAGAAGAATAAAATACAATAAAGATGAAACAGCTTTTCCATCGTATAAAACAAACAATTGCAACCAGTGTGAAAGTTATGGTCATTTCTACTTTCCGGGCAACCTAGGCTTCACCCTAGGGCGTTGCTCCAACAGATTGAATAGTTAGGACCTTAGAAGTCAACGCCAGAAGCATAAAATACGATATAAATACAGCAGCTTTTACATCGTATAAAACGAATAATTGCAACCAGTGTGAAAGTAATGGTCATTTCTACGTTCCGGGCAACCTAGGCGTCACTCTAGGGCGTTGCTCCACCTGACCGAATAGTTAGGGCCTTAGAAGTCAACGCCAGAAGCATAAAATGCAATAAAGATGCAACAGTTTTTCCATCGTATAACAGGAATAACTGCAAACAGTGTGAAAGTACTGGTCATTTCTACGTTCCGGGTAACCTAGGTTTCACTCTAGGGCGATGCTCCACCAGATCGAATAGCTAGGGACTTAGAATTCAACGCCATAAGAATAAAATACAATATAAGTACAACAGTTTTTCCATCGTATAAAACGATTAACTGCAAGCAGTGTGAAAGTAATGGTCATTTCTACATTCCGAGCAACCTAGGCTTCACTCTAGGGCGTTGCTCCACCAGATCGAATAGTTAGGGCCTTAGAAGTCAACGCCAGAAGCATAAAATACAATAAAGATGCAACAGTTTTTCCATCGTATAAAACGAATAATTGCAAACAGTCTGAAAGTAGTGGTCATTTCTACGTTCCGAGCAACCTAGGCTTCACCCTAGGGCGTTGTTCCACCAGATCGAACAGTTAGGGCCTAAGAAGTCAACGCCAGAAGCATCAAATACAATATAAATATAACAGTTTTTCCATCGTCTAAAACGAATTATAGCAACCAGTGTGAAAGTTATGGTCATTTCTACGTTCCGGGCAACATAGGCTTCACTCTAGGGCGTTGCTCCACCAGATCAAACAGTTAGGGCCTTAGAAGTCAACGCCCGAAGCATAAAATACAAAATAAATAGAACAGTTTTTCCATCGTATAAAACGAATAATTGCTACCGGTGTGAAAGTTAAGGTCATTTCTCCGTTCCGGGCAACCTAGGCTTCACTCTAGGGCGTTGCTCCACCAGATCGAATAGTTAGGGCCTTAGAAGTTAACGCCAGAAGCATAAAATACAAAATAAATAAAACTGTTTTTCCATCGTATAAAACGAATAATTGCTACCAGTGTGAACGTTATGGTCATTTCTACATTCCGCGCAACCTAGGCTTCACTCTAGTGCGTTGCTCCACCAGATCGAATAGTTAGGTCCTTAGAAGTCAACGCCAGATGCATAAAATACGATATAAATACAACAGCTTTTCCATCGTATAAAACGAATAATTGCAACCAGTGTGGAAGTTATGGTCATTTCTACGTTCCGGGCAACCTAGGCTTCACTCTAGGGCGTTGCTCGACCAGATCGAATAGCTAGGGCCTTAGAAGTCAACGCCTGAAGTATAAAATACAATAAAAATACAACAGTCTTTCCATCCTATAACAGGACTAATTGCAACCCGTGTGAAAGTGATGGTCATTTCTACGTTCCAGGCAACCTAGGCTTCACCCTCGGGCGTTGTTCCACCAGATGGAATAGTTAGGGCCTAAGAAGTCAACGCCAGAAGCTAAAATACGATATAAATACAACAGCTTTTCCATCGTATAAAACGAATAATTGCATCCAGTGTGAAAGTTATGGTCATTTCTACGTTCCGGGCAACCTAGGCTTCACTCTAGGGCGTTGCTCGACCAGATAGAATAGCTAGGGCCGTAGAAGTCAACGCCCGAAGCATAAAATACGAAATAAATAAAACAGTTTTTCCATCGTATAAAATGGGTAGTTGCAAACATTGTGAAAGTAATGGTCATTTCTACGTTCCGGGCAACCTAGGCGTCACTCTAGGGCGATGCTCCACCTGACCGAATAGTTAGGGCCTTAGAAGTCAACGCCAGAAGCATAAAATGCAATAAAGATGCAACAGTTTTTCCATCGTATAAAACGAATAATTGCAAACAGTCTGAAAGTAGTGGTCATTTCTACGTAACGAGCAACCTAGGCTTCACCCTAGGGCGTTGTTCCACCAGATCGAACAGTTAGGGCCTAAGTAGTCAACGCCAGAAGCATCAAATACAATATAAATATAACAGTTTTTCCATCGTCTAAAACGAATAATAGCAACCAGTGTGAAAGTTATGGTCATTTCTACGTTCCGGGCAACATAGGCTTCACTCTAGGGCGTTGCTCCACCAGACCGAATAGTTAGGGCCTTAGAAGTCAACGCCAGAAGCATAAAATACAAAATAAATAAAACTGTTTTTCCATCGTATAAAACGAATAATTGCTACCAGTGTGAACGTTATGGTCATTTCTACATTCCGCGCAACCTAGGCTTCACTCTAGTGCGTTGCTCCACCAGATCGAATAGTTAGGTCCTTAGAAGTCAACGCCAGATGCATAAAATACGATATAAATACAACAGCTTTTCCATCGTATAAAACGAATAATTGCAACCAGTGTGGAGGTTATGGTCATTTCTACGTTCCGGGCAACCTAGGCTTCACTCTAGAGCGTTGCTCGACCAGATCGCATAGCTAGGGCCTCAGAAGTCAACGCCTGAAGTATAAAATACAATAAAAATACAACAGTCTTTCCATCCTATAACAGGAATAATTGCAAACCGTGTGAAAGTGATGTTCATTTCTACGTTCCAGGTAGCCTAGGCTTCACACTAGGGCGTTGTTCCACCAGATGGAATAGTTAGGGACTAAGAAGTCAACGCCAGAAGCTTAAAACACTATATAAATACAACAGTTTTTCCATCATATAAAACGAATAATTGCAACCAGGATGAAAGTTATGGTCATTTCCACTTTCCGGGCAACCTAGGCTTCACTCTAGGGCGTTGCTCCACCAGATCGAATAGTTAGGGCCTTAGAAGTCAACTCCAGAAGCATAAAATACAATAAAGATGCAACAGTTTTTCCATCGTATAAAACGAATAATTGCAAACAGTCTGAAAGTAGTGGTCATTTCTACGTTCCGAGCAACCTAGGCTTCACCCTAGGGCGTTGTTCCACCAGATCGAACAGTTAGTGCCTAAGAAGTCAACGCCAGAAGCATCAAATACAATATAAATATAACAGTTTTTCCATCGTCTAAAACGAATTATAGCAACCAGTGTGAAAGTTATGGTCATTTCTACGTTTCGGGCAACATAGGCTTCACTCTAGGGCGTTGCTCCACCAGATCAAACAGTTAGGGCCTTAGAAGTCAACGCCCGAAGCATAAAATACAAAATAAATAGAACAGTTTTTCCATCGTATAAAACGAATAATTGCTACCGGTGTGAAAGTTAAGGTCATTTCTCCGTTCCGGGCAACCTAGGCTTCACTCTAGGGCGTTGCTCCACCAGATCGAATAGTTAGGGCCTTAGAAGTTAACGCCAGAAGCATAAAATACAAAATAAATAAAACTGTTTTTCCATCGTATAAAACGAATAATTGCTACCAGTGTGAACGTTATGGTCATTTCTACATTCCGCGCAACCTAGGCTTCACTCTAGTGCGTTGCTCCACCAGATCGAATAGTTAGGTCCTTAGAAGTCAACGCCAGATGCATAAAATACGATATAAATACAACAGCTTTTCCATCGTATAAAACGAATAATTGCAACCAGTGTGGAAGTTATGGTCATTTCTACGTTCCGGGCAACCTAGGCTTCACTCTAGGGCGTTCCTCGACCAGATCGAATAGCTAGGGCCTTAGAAGTCAACGCCTGAAGTATAAAATACAATAAAAATACAACAGTCTTTCCATCCTATAACAGGAATAATTGCAAACCGTGTGAAAGTGATGTTCATTTCTACGTTCCAGGTAACCTAGGCTTCACACTAGGGCGTTGTTCCACCAGATGGAATAGTTAGGGCCTAAGAAGTCAACGCCCGAAGCATAAAATACAATAGAAGTACAACAGTTTTTCCATCGTATAAAACGAATAATTGCAACCATTATGAAACTTATGGTAATTTCTACCTTCCGGGCAACCTAGGCTTCACCCTAGGACGTTGTTCCACCAGATCGAATGGTTAGGGCCTAAGAAGTGAACGCCAGAAGCATAAAATGCAATAAAAATACAACAGTTTTTCCACCGTATAACAGGATTAATTGCAACCAGTTTGAAAGTGATGGTCATTTCTACGTACCGGGCAACCTAGGCTTCACCCTAGGGCGTTGTTCCACCAGATCGAATAGTTAGGGCCTAAGAAGTGAACGCCAGAAGCATAAAATACAATATAAATACAACAGTTTTTCCATCGTATAAAACGAATAATTGCAACCATTATGAAACTTATGGTAATTTCTACCTTCCGGGCAACCTAGGCTTCACCCTAGGACGTTGTTCCACCAGATCGAATAGTTAGGGCCTAAGAAGTCAACGCCAGAAGCATAAAATACAATATAAATACAACAGTTTTTCCAACGTATAAAACGAATAATTGCTACCAGTGTGAAAGTTATGGCCATTTCTACGTTCCGGGCAACCTAGGCTTCACCCTAGGCCGTTGTTCCACCAGATGGAATAGTTAGGGCCTAAGAAGTCAACGCCAGAAGCATAAAATACGATATAAATACAGCAGCTTTTACATCGTATAAAACGAATAATTGCAACCAGTGTGGAAGTTATGGTCATTTCTACGTTCCGGGCAACCTAGGCTTCACTCTAGGGCGTTGTTCCACCAGATCGAATAGTTAGGGCCTAAGAAGTCAACGCCAGAAGAATAAAATCAATATAAGTACAACAGTTTTTCCATCGTATAAAATGAATAATTGCATACATTGTGAAAGTAATGGTCATTTCTACGTTCCGGGCAGCCTAGGTGTCACTCTAGGGCGTTGATACACCACATCTAATAGCTACGGCCTTAGAAGTCAACGCCAGAAGAATAAAATACAATAAAGATGAAACAGCTTTTCCATCGTATAAAACAAACAATTGCAACCAGTGTGACAGTTATGGTCATTTCTACTTTCCGGGCAACCTAGGCTTCACCCTAGGGCGTTGCTCCAACAGATTGAATAGTTAGGACCTTAGAAGTCAACGCCAGAAGCATAAAATACGAAATAAATAAAACAGTTTTTCCATCGTATAAAATGAGTAGTTGCAAACATTGTGAAAGTAATGGTCATTTCTACGTTCCGGGCAACCTACGCGTCACTCTAGGGCGTTGCTCCACCTGACCGAATAGTTAGGGCCTTAGAAGTCAACGCCAGAAGCATAAAATGCAATAAAGATGCAACAGTTTTTCCATCGTATAACAGGAATAACTGCAAACAGTGTGAAAGTACTGGTCATTTCTACGTTCCGGGTAACCTAGGTTTCACTCTAGGGCGATGCTCCACCAGATCGAATAGCTAGGGACTTAGAATTCAACGCCATAAGAATAAAATACAATATAAGTACAACAGTTTTTCCATCGTATAAAACGATTAACTGCAACCAGTGTGAAAGTAATGGTCATTTCTACATTCCGAGCAACCTAGGCTTCACTCTAGGGCGTTGCTCCACCAGATCGAATAGTTAGGGCCTTAGAAGTCAACGCCAGAAGCATAAAATACAATAAAGATGCAACAGTTTTTCCATCGTATAAAACGAATAATTGCAAACAGTCTGAAAGTAGTGGTCATTTCTACGTTCCGAGCAACCTAGGCTTCACCCTAGGGCGTTGTTCCACCAGATCGAACAGTTAGGGCCTAAGAAGTCAACGCCAGAAGCATCAAATACAATATAAATATAACAGTTTTTCCATCGTCTAAAACGAATTATAGCAACCAGTGTGAAAGTTATGGTCATTTCTACGTTCCGGGCAACATAGGCTTCACTCTAGGGCGTTGCTCCACCAGATCAAACAGTTAGGGCCTTAGAAGTCAACGCCCGAAGCATAAAATACAAAATAAATAGAACAGTTTTTCCATCGTATAAAACGAATAATTGCTACCGGTGTGAAAGTTAAGGTCATTTCTCCGTTCCGGGCAACCTAGGCTTCACTCTAGGGCGTTGCTCCACCAGATCGAATAGTTAGGGCCTTAGAAGTTAACGCCAGAAGCATAAAATACAAAATAAATAAAACTGTTTTTCCATCGTATAAAACGAATAATTGCTACCAGTGTGAACGTTATGGTCATTTCTACATTCCGCGCAACCTAGGCTTCACTCTAGTGCGTTGCTCCACCAGATCGAATAGTTAGGTCCTTAGAAGTCAACGCCAGATGCATAAAATACGATATAAATACAACAGCTTTTCCATCGTATAAAACGAATAATTGCAACCAGTGTGGAAGTTATGGTCATTTCTACGTTCCGGGCAACCTAGGCTTCACTCTAGGGCGTTGCTCGACCAGATCGAATAGCTAGGGCCTTAGAAGTCAACGCCTGAAGTATAAAATACAATAAAAATACAACAGTCTTTCCATCCTATAACAGGAATAATTGCAAACCGTGTGAAAGTGATGTTCATTTCTACGTTCCAGGTAACCTAGGCTTCACACTAGGGCGTTGTTCCACCAGATGGAATAGTTAGGGACTAAGAAGTCAACGCCAGAAGCATAAAACACTATATAAATACAACAGTTTTTCCATCATATAAAACGAATAATTGCAACCAGGATGAAAGTTATGGTCATTTCCACTTTCCGGGCAACCTAGGCTTCACTCTAGGGCGTTGCTCCACCAGATCGAATAGTTAGGGCCTTGGAAGTCAACGCCAGAAGCATAAAATACAAAGTAAATAAAACAGTTTTTCCGTCGTATAAAACGAATAATTGCTACCAGTGTGAACGTTATGGTCATTTCTACGTTCCGCGCAACCTAGGCTTCACTCTAGGGCGTTTCTCCACCAGATCGAATAGTTAGGTCCTTAGAAGTCAACGCCAGAAGCATGAAATACGATATAAATACAACAGCTTTTCCATCGTATAAAACGAATAATTGCAACCAGTGTGGAGAAGTTATGGTCATTTCTACGTTCCGGGCAACCTAGGCTTCACTCTAGGGCGTTGCTCGACCAGATCGAATAGCTAGGGCCTTAGAGGTCAACGGCTGAAGTATAAAATACAATAAAAATACAACAGTCTTTCCATCCTATAACAGGACTAATTGCAACCCGTGTGAAAGTGATGGTCATTTCTACGTTCCAGGCAACCTAGGCTTCACCCTCGGGCGTTGTTCCACCAGATGGAATAGTTAGGGACTAAGAAGTCAACGCCAGAAGCATAAAACACTATATAAATACAACAGTTTTTCCATCATATAAAACGAATAATTGCAAGCAGGATGAAAGTTATGGTCATTTCTACTTTCCGGGCAACCTAGGCTTCACTCTAGGGCGTTGCTCCACCAGATCGAATAGATAGGGCCTTAGAAGTCAACGCCAGAAGCATAAAATACAAAATAAATAAAACAGTTTTTCCATCGTATAAAACGAATAATTGCTACCAGTGTGAAAGTTATGGTCATTTCTACGTTCCGCGCAACCTAGGCTTCACCCTAGGGCGTTGTTCCACCAGATGGAATAGTTAGGGCCTAAGAAGTCAACGCCAGAAGCTAAAATACGATATAAATACAACAGCTTTTCCATCGTATAAAACGAATAATTGCATCCAGTGTGAAAGTTATGGTCATTTCTACGTTCCGGGCAACCTAGGCTTCACTCTAGGGCGTTGCTCGACCAGATAGAATAGCTAGGGCCGTAGAAGTCAACGCCCGAAGCATAAAATACGAAATAAATAAAACAGTTTTTCCATCGTATAAAATGGGTAGTTGCAAACATTGTGAAAGTAATGGTCATTTCTACGTTCCGGGCAACCTAGGCGTCACTCTAGGGCGATGCTCCACCTGACCGAATAGTTAGGGCCTTAGAAGTCAACGCCAGAAGCATAAAATGCAATAAAGATGCAACAGTTTTTCCATCGTATAAAACGAATAATTGCAAACAGTCTGAAAGTAGTGGTCATTTCTACGTTCCGAGCAACCTAGGCTTCACCCTAGGGCGTTGTTCCACCAGATCGAACAGTTAGGGCCTAAGAAGTCAACGCCAGAAGCATCAAATACAATATAAATATAACAGTTTTTCCATCGTCTAAAACGAATAATAGCAACCAGTGTGAAAGTTATGGTCATTTCTACGTTCCGGGCAACATAGGCTTCACTCTAGGGCGTTGCTCCACCAGATCAAACAGTTAGGGCCTTAGAAGTCAACGCCCGAAGCATAAAATACAAAATAAATAGAACAGTTTTTCCATCGTATAAAACGAATAATTGCTACCGGTGTGAACGTTATGGTCATTTCTACATTCCGCGCAACCTAGGCTTCACTCTAGTGCGTTGCTCCACCAGATGGAATAGTTAGGTCCTTAGAAGTCAACGCCAGATGCATAAAATGCAATAAAAATACAACAGTTTTTCCATCGTATAACAGGATTAATTGCAACCAGTTTGATAGTGATGGTCATTTCTACTTTCCGGGCAACCTAGGCTTCACTCTACGGCGTGATTCCACCATATCGAATAGTTAGGGCCTAAGAAGTCAACACCAGAAGAATAAAATACAAAATAAATACAACAGCCTTTACACCGTATAAAACGAATAATTGCAACCTTTGTGAAGGTTATGGTCATATCTACGTTCCGGGCAACTTAGGCTTCACTGTAGGGCGTTGCTCCACCAGATCGAAGTGTTAGGGCCTAAGAAGTCAACGCCCGAAGCATAAAATACAATAGAAGTACAACAGTTTTTCCATCGTATAAAACGAATAATTGCAACCATTATGAAACTTATGGTAATTTCTACCTTCCGGGCAACCTAGGCTTCACCCTAGGACGTTGTTCCACCAGATCGAATGGTTAGGGCCTAAGAAGTGAACGCCAGAAGCATAAAATGCAATAAAAATACAACAGTTTTTCCACCGTATAACAGGATTAATTGCAACCAGTTTGAAAGTGATGGTCATTTCTACGTTCCGGGCAACCTAGGCTTCACCCTAGGGCGTTGTTCCACCAGATCGAATAGTTAGGGCCTAAGAAGTGAACGCCAGAAGCATAAAATACAATATAAATACAACAGTTTTTCCATCGTATAAAACGAATAATTGCAACCATTATGAAACTTATGGTAATTTCTACCTTCCGGGCAACCTAGGCTTCACCCTAGGACGTTGTTCCACCAGATCGAATAGTTAGGGCCTAAGAAGTCAACGCCAGAAGCATAAAATACAATATAAATACAACAGTTTTTCCAACGTATAAAACGAATAATTGCTACCAGTGTGAAAGTTATGGCCATTTCTACGTTCCGGGCAACCTAGGCTTCACCCTAGGCCGTTGTTCCACCAGATGGAATAGTTAGGGCCTAAGAAGTCAACGCCAGAAGCATAAAATACGATATAAATACAGCAGCTTTTACATCGTATAAAACGAATAATTGCAACCAGTGTGGAAGTTATGGTCATTTCTACGTTCCGGGCAACCTAGGCTTCACTCTAGGGCGTTGTTCCACCAGATCGAATAGTTAGGGCCTAAGAAGTCAACGCCAGAAGAATAAAATCAATATAAGTACAACAGTTTTTCCATCGTATAAAATGAATAATTGCATACATTGTGAAAGTAATGGTCATTTCTACGTTCCGGGCAGCCTAGGTGTCACTCTAGGGCGTTGATACACCACATCTAATAGCTACGGCCTTAGAAGTCAACGCCAGAAGAATAAAATACAATAAAGATGAAACAGCTTTTCCATCGTATAAAACAAACAATTGCAACCAGTGTGACAGTTATGGTCATTTCTACTTTCCGGGCAACCTAGGCTTCACCCTAGGGCGTTGCTCCAACAGATTGAATAGTTAGGACCTTAGAAGTCAACGCCAGAAGCATAAAATACGAAATAAATAAAACAGTTTTTCCATCGTATAAAATGAGTAGTTGCAAACATTGTGAAAGTAATGGTCATTTCTACGTTCCGGGCAACCTACGCGTCACTCTAGGGCGTTGCTCCACCTGACCGAATAGTTAGGGGCTTAGAAGTCAACGCCAGAAGCATAAAATGCAATAAAGATGCAACAGTTTTTCCATCGTATAACAGGAATAACTGCAAACAGTGTGAAAGTACTGGTCATTTCTACGTTCCGGGTAACCTAGGTTTCACTCTAGGGCGATGCTCCACCAGATCGAATAGCTAGGGACTTAGAATTCAACGCCATAAGAATAAAATACAATATAAGTACAACAGTTTTTCCATCGTATAAAACGATTAACTGCAACCAGTGTGAAAGTAATGGTCATTTCTACATTCCGAGCAACCTAGGCTTCACTCTAGGGCGTTGCTCCACCAGATCGAATAGTTAGGGCCTTAGAAGTCAACGCCAGAAGCATAAAATACAATAAAGATGCAACAGTTTTTCCATCGTATAAAACGAATAATTGCAAACAGTCTGAAAGTAGTGGTCATTTCTACGTTCCGAGCAACCTAGGCTTCACCCTAGGGCGTTGTTCCACCAGATCGAACAGTTAGGGCCTAAGAAGTCAACGCCAGAAGCATCAAATACAATATAAATATAACAGTTTTTCCATCGTCTAAAACGAATTATAGCAACCAGTGTGAAAGTTATGGTCATTTCTACGTTCCGGGCAACATAGGCTTCACTCTAGGGCGTTGCTCCACCAGATCAAACAGTTAGGGCCTTAGAAGTCAACGCCCGAAGCATAAAATACAAAATAAATAGAACAGTTTTTCCATCGTATAAAACGAATAATTGCTACCGGTGTGAAAGTTAAGGTCATTTCTCCGTTCCGGGCAACCTAGGCTTCACTCTAGGGCGTTGCTCCACCAGATCGAATAGTTAGGGCCTTAGAAGTTAACGCCAGAAGCATAAAATACAAAATAAATAAAACTGTTTTTCCATCGTATAAAACGAATAATTGCTACCAGTGTGAACGTTATGGTCATTTCTACATTCCGCGCAACCTAGGCTTCACTCTAGTGCGTTGCTCCACCAGATCGAATAGTTAGGTCCTTAGAAGTCAACGCCAGATGCATAAAATACGATATAAATACAACAGCTTTTCCATCGTATAAAACGAATAATTGCAACCAGTGTGGAAGTTATGGTCATTTCTACGTTCCGGGCAACCTAGGCTTCACTCTAGGGCGTTGCTCGACCAGATCGAATAGCTAGGGCCTTAGAGGTCAACGGCTGAAGTATAAAATACAATAAAAATACAACAGTCTTTCCATCCTATAACAGGAATAATTGCAAACCGTGTGAAAGTGATGTTCATTTCTACGTTCCAGGTAACCTAGGCTTCACACTAGGGCGTTGTTCCACCAGATGGAATAGTTAGGGACTAAGAAGTCAACGCCAGAAGCATAAAACACTATATAAATACAACAGTTTTTCCATCATATAAAACGAATAATTGCAAGCAGGATGAAAGTTATGGTCATTTCTACTTTCCGGGCAACCTAGGCTTCACTCTAGGGCGTTGCTCCACCAGATCGAATAGATAGGACCTTAGAAGTCAACGCCAGAAGCATAAAATACAAAATAAATAAAACAGTTTTTCCATCGTATAAAACGAATAATTGCTACCAGTGTGAAAGTTATGGTCATTTCTACGTTCCGCGCAACCTAGGCTTCACCCTAGGGCGTTGTTCCACCAGATGGAATAGTTAGGGCCTAAGAAGTCAACGCCAGAAGCTAAAATACGATATAAATACAACAGCTTTTCCATCGTATAAAACGAATAATTGCATCCAGTGTGAAAGTTATGGTCATTTCTACGTTCCGGGCAACCTAGGCTTCACTCTAGGGCGTTGCTCGACCAGATAGAATAGCTAGGGCCGTAGAAGTCAACGCCCGAAGCATAAAATACGAAATAAATAAAACAGTTTTTCCATCGTATAAAATGGGTAGTTGCAAACATTGTGAAAGTAATGGTCATTTCTACGTTCCGGGCAACCTAGGCGTCACTCTAGGGCGATGCTCCACCTGACCGAATAGTTAGGGCCTTAGAAGTCAACGCCAGAAGCATAAAATGCAATAAAGATGCAACAGTTTTTCCATCGTATAAAACGAATAATTGCAAACAGTCTGAAAGTAGTGGTCATTTCTACGTTCCGAGCAACCTAGGCTTCACCCTAGGGCGTTGTTCCACCAGATCGAACAGTTAGGGCCTAAGAAGTCAACGCCAGAAGCATCAAATACAATATAAATATAACAGTTTTTCCATCGTCTAAAACGAATAATAGCAACCAGTGTGAAAGTTATGGTCATTTCTACGTTCCGGGCAACATAGGCTTCACTCTAGGGCGTTGCTCCACCAGATCAAACAGTTAGGGCCTTAGAAGTCAACGCCCGAAGCATAAAATACAAAATAAATAGAACAGTTTTTCCATCGTATAAAACGAATAATTGCTACCGGTGTGAAAGTTAAGGTCATTTCTCCGTTCCGGGCAATCTTGGCTTCACTCTAGGGCGTTGCTCCACCAGATCGAATAGTTAGGGCCTTAGAAGTCAACGCCAGAAGCATAAAATACAAAATAAATAAAACTGTTTTTCCATCGTATAAAACGAATAATTGCTACAAGTGTGAACGTTATGGTCATTTCTACATTCCGCGCAACCTAGGCTTCACTCTAGTGCGTTGCTCCACCAGATCGAATAGTTAGGTCCTTAGAAGTCAACGCCAGATGCATAAAATACGATATAAATACAACAGCTTTTCCATCGTATAAAACGAATAATTGCAACCAGTGTGGAGGTTATGGTCATTTCTACGTTCCGGGCAACCTAGGCTTCACTCTATGGCGTTGCTCGACCAGATCGCATAGCTAGGGCCTTAGAAGTCAACGCCTGAAGTATAAAATACAATAAAAATACAACAGTCTTTCCATCCTATAACAGGAATAATTGCAAACCGTGTGAAAGTGATGTTCATTTCTACGTTCCAGGTAGCCTAGGCTTCACACTAGGGCGTTGTTCCACCAGATGGAATAGTTAGGGACTAAGAAGTCAACGCCAGAAGCTTAAAACACTATATAAATACAACAGTTTTTCCATCATATAAAACGAATAATTGCAACCAGGATGAAAGTTATGGTCATTTCCACTTTCCGGGCAACCTAGGCTTCACTCTAGGGCGTTGCTCCACCAGATCGAATAGTTAGGGCCTTGGAAGTCAACGCCAGAAGCATAAAATACAAAATAAATAAAACAGTTTTTCCGTCGTATAAAACGAATAATTGCTACCAGTGTGAACGTTATGGTCATTTCTACGTTCCGCGCAACCTAGGCTTCACTCTAGGGCGTTTCTCCACCAGATCGAATAGTTAGGTCCTTAGAAGTCAACGCCAGAAGCATGAAATACGATATAAATACAACAGCTTTTCCATCGTATAAAACGAATAATTGCAACCAGTGTGGAAGTTATGGTCATTTCTACGTTCCGCGCAACCTAGGCTTCACTCTAGGGCGTTGCTCGACCAGATCGAATAGCTAGGGCCTTAGAGGCCAACGCCTGAAGTATAAAATACAATAAAAATACAACAGTCTTTCCATCCTATAACAGGACTAATTGCAACCCGTGTGAAAGTGATGGTCATTTCTAAGTTCCAGGCAACCTAGGCTTCACCCTCGGGCGTTGTTCCACCAGATGGAATAGTTAGGGACTAAGAAGTCAACGCCAGAAGCATAAAATACAAAATAAATAAAACAGTTTTTCCATCGTATAAAACGAATAATTGCAACCATTATGAAACTTATGGTAATTTCTACCTTCCGGGCAACCTAGGCTTCACCCTAGGACGTTTTTCCACCAGATCGAATAGTTAGGGCCTAAGAAGTGAACGCCAGAATCATAAAATGCAATAAAAATACAACAGTTTTTCCATCGTATAACAGGATTAATTGCAACCAGTTTGAAAGTGATGGTCATTTCTACGTTCCGGGTAACCTGGGTTTCACTCTAGGGCGATGCTCCACCAGATCGAATAGCTAGGGACTTAGAATTCAACGCCATAAGAATAAAATACAATATAAGTACAACAGTTTTTCCATCGTATAAAAGGAATAATTGCAAACAGTGTGAAAGTAATGGTCATTTCTACGTTCCGGGCAACCTAGGCTTCACTCTAGGGCGGTGCTCCACCATATCGAATAGCTACTGCCTTAGAAGCCTACGCCTGAAGCATAAAATACAATAAAAATACAACGGTCTTTTCATCGTATAACAGGAATAATTGCAACAAGCGTGAAAGTAATGATCATTTCGGCGTTTCGGGCATCCTAGACTTAACTCTGAGGCATTGCTCCACCAGATCGTATAGTTAGGGCCTAAGAAGTCAACGCCAGAAGCATAAAATACAATATAAATACAACAGTTTTTCCATTGTATAAAACGAATAATTGCTACCAGTGTAAAAGTTATGGTCATTTCTACGTTCCGGGCAACCTAGGCTTCACCCTAGGGCGTTGTTCCACCAGATCGAATAGTTAGGGCCTTAGAAGTCAACGCCCGAAGCATAAAATGCAATAAAAATACAACAGTTTTTCCATCGTATAACAGGATTAATTGCAACCAGTTTGATAGTGATGGTCATTTCTACTTTCCGGGCAACCTAGGCTTCACTCTACGGCGTGATTCCACCATATCGAATAGTTAGGGCCTAAGAAGTCAACACCAGAAGAATAAAATACAAAATAAATACAACAGCCTTTACACCGTATAAAACGAATAATTGCAACCTTTGTGAAGGTTATGGTCATATCTACGTTCCGGGCAACTTAGGCTTCACTGTAGGGCGTTGCTCCACCAGATCGAAGTGTTAGGGCCTAAGAAGTCAACGCCCGAAGCATAAAATACAATAGAAATACAACAGTTTTTCCATCGTATAAAACGAATAATTGCAACCATTATGAAAGTTATGGTAATTTCTACCTTCCGGGCAACCTAGGCTTCACCCTAGGATGTTGTTCCACCAGATCGAATGGTTAGGGCCTAAGAAGTGAACGCCAGAAGCATAAAATGCAATAAAAATACAACAGTTTTTCCACCGTATAACAGGATTAATTGCAACCAGTTTGAAAGTGATGGTCATTTCTACGTTCCGGGCAACCTAGGCTTCACCCTAGGGCGTTGTTCCACCAGATCGAATAGTTAGGGCCTAAGAAGTGAACGCCAGAAGCATAAAATACAATATAAATACAACAGTTTTTCCATCGTATAAAACGAATAATTGCAACCAGTGTGAAAGCTATGGTCATTTCTACATTCCGAGCAACCTAGGCTACACTCTAGCGCGTAGCTCCAACAGATTGAATAGTCAGGGCCTTAGAAGTCAACGCCCGAAGCATAAAATGCAATAAAAATACAACAGTTTTTCCACCGTATAACAGGATTAATTGCAACCAGTTTGAAAGTGATGGTCATTTCTACGTTCCGGGCAACGTAGGCTTCACCGTAGGACTTTGTTCCACCAGATCGAATAGTTAGGGCCTAAGAAGTGAACGCCAGAAGCATAAAATGCAATAAAAATACAACAGTTTTTCCACCGTATAACAGGATTAATTGCTACCAGTGTGAAAGTTATGGCCATTTCTACGTTCCGGGCAACCTAGGCTTCACCCTAGGCCGTTGTTCCACCAGATGGAATAGTTAGGGACTAAGAAGTCAACGCCAGAAGCATAAAATACAAAATAAATACAACAGTTTTTCCATCGTATAAAACGAATAATTGCAACCATTATGAAACTTATGGTAATTTCTACATTCCGGACAACCTAGGCTTCACCCTAGGACGTTGTTCCACCAGATGGAATAGTTAGGGACTAAGAAGTCAACGCCAGAAGCATAAAATACAATATAAATACAACAGTTTTTCCATTGTATAAAACGAATAATTGCTACCAGTGTAAAAGTTATGGTCATTTCTACGTTCAGGGCAACCTAGGCTTCACCCTAGGGCGTTGTTCCACCAGATCGAATAGTTAGGGCCTTAGAAGTCAACGCCCGAAGCATAAAATGCAATAAAAATACAACAGTTTTTCCATCGTATAACAGGATTAATTGCAACCAGTTTGATAGTGATGGTCATTTCTACTTTCCGGGCAACCTAGGCTTCACTCTACGGCGTGATTCCACCATATCGAATAGTTAGGGCCTAAGAAGTCAACACCAGAAGAATAAAATACAAAATAAATACAACAGCCTTTACACCGTATAAAACGAATAATTGCAACCTTTGTGAAGGTTATGGTCATATCTACGTTCCGGGCAACTTAGGCTTCACTGTAGGGCGTTGCTCCACCAGATCGAAGTGTTAGGGCCTAAGAAGTCAACGCCCGAAGCATAAAATACAATAGAAATACAACAGTTTTTCCATCGTATAAAACGAATAATTGCAACCATTATGAAACTTATGGTAATTTCTACCTTCCGGGCAACCTAGGCTTCACCCTAGGATGTTGTTCCACCAGATCGAATGGTTAGGGCCTAAGAAGTGAACGCCAGAAGCATAAAATGCAATAAAAATACAACAGTTTTTCCACCGTATAACAGGATTAATTGCATCCAGTTTGAAAGTGATGGTCATTTCTACGTTCCGGGCAACCTAGGCTTCACCCTAGGGCGTTGTTCCACCAGATCGAATAGTTAGGGCCTAAGAAGTGAACGCCAGAAGCATAAAATACAATATAAATACAACAGTTTTTCCATCGTATAAAACGAATAATTGCAACCAGTGTGAAAGCTATGGTCATTTCTACATTCCGAGCAACCTAGGCTACACTCTAGCGCGTAGCTCCAACAGATTGAATAGTCAGGGCCTTAGAAGTCAACGCCCGAAGCATAAAATGCAATAAAAATACAACAGTTTTTCCACCGTATAACAGGATTAATTGCAACCAGTTTGAAAGTGATGGTCATTTCTACGTTCCGGGCAACGTAGGCTTCACCGTAGGACTTTGTTCCACCAGATCGAATAGTTAGGGCCTAAGAAGTGAACGCCAGAAGCATAAAATGCAATAAAAATACAACAGTTTTTCCACCGTATAACAGGATTAATTGCTACCAGTGTGAAAGTTATGGCCATTTCTACGTTCCGGGCAACCTAGGCTTCACCCTAGGCCGTTGTTCCACCAGATGGAATAGTTAGGGACTAAGAAGTCAACGCCAGAAGCATAAAATACAAAATAAATACAACAGTTTTTCCATCGTATAAAACGAATAATTGCAACCATTATGAAACTTATGGTAATTTCTACATTCCGGACAACCTAGGCTTCACCCTAGGACGTTGTTCCACCAGATGGAATAGTTAGGGACTAAGAAGTCAACGCCAGAAGCATAAAATACAATATAAATACAACAGTTTTTCCATTGTATAAAACGAATAATTGCTACCAGTGTAAAAGTTATGGTCATTTCTACGTTCAGGGCAACCTAGGCTTCACCCTAGGGCGTTGTTCCACCAGATCGAATAGTTAGGGCCTTAGAAGTCAACGCCCGAAGCATAAAATGCAATAAAAATACAACAGTTTTTCCATCGTATAACAGGATTAATTGCAACCAGTTTGATAGTGATGGTCATTTCTACTTTCCGGGCAACCTAGGCTTCACTCTACGGCGTGATTCCACCATATCGAATAGTTAGGGCCTAAGAAGTCAACACCAGAAGAATAAAATACAAAATAAATACAACAGCCTTTACACCGTATAAAACGAATAATTGCAACCTTTGTGAAGGTTATGGTCATATCTACGTTCCGGGCAACTTAGGCTTCACTGTAGGGCGTTGCTCCACCAGATCGAAGTGTTAGGGCCTAAGAAGTCAACGCCCGAAGCATAAAATACAATAGAAATACAACAGTTTTTCCATCGTATAAAACGAATAATTGCAACCATTATGAAACTTATGGTAATTTCTACCTTCCGGGCAACCTAGGCTTCACCCTAGGATGTTGTTCCACCAGATCGAATGGTTAGGGCCTAAGAAGTGAACGCCAGAAGCATAAAATGCAATAAAAATACAACAGTTTTTCCACCGTATAACAGGATTAATTGCATCCAGTTTGAAAGTGATGGTCATTTCTACGTTCCGGGCAACCTAGGCTTCACCCTAGGGCGTTGTTCCACCAGATCGAATAGTTAGGGCCTAAGAAGTGAACGCCAGAAGCATAAAATACAATATAAATACAACAGTTTTTCCATCGTATAAAACGAATAATTGCAACCAGTGTGAAAGCTATGGTCATTTCTACATTCCGAGCAACCTAGGCTACACTCTAGCGCGTAGCTCCAACAGATTGAATAGTCAGGGCCTTAGAAGTCAACGCCCGAAGCATAAAATGCAATAAAAATACAACAGTTTTTCCACCGTATAACAGGATTAATTGCAACCAGTTTGAAAGTGATGGTCATTTCTACGTTCCGGGCAACGTAGGCTTCACCGTAGGACTTTGTTCCACCAGATCGAATAGTTAGGGCCTAAGAAGTGAACGCCAGAAGCATAAAATGCAATAAAAATACAACAGTTTTTCCACCGTATAACAGGATTAATTGCTACCAGTGTGAAAGTTATGGCCATTTCTACGTTCCGGGCAACCTAGGCTTCACCCTAGGCCGTTGTTCCACCAGATGGAATAGTTAGGGACTAAGAAGTCAACGCCAGAAGCATAAAATACAAAATAAATACAACAGTTTTTCCATCGTATAAAACGAATAATTGCAACCATTATGAAACTTATGGTAATTTCTACATTCCGGACAACCTAGGCTTCACCCTAGGACGTTGTTCCACCAGATGGAATAGTTAGGGACTAAGAAGTCAACGCCAGAAGCATAAAATACAATATAAATACAACAGTTTTTCCATTGTATAAAACGAATAATTGCTACCAGTGTAAAAGTTATGGTCATTTCTACGTTCAGGGCAACCTAGGCTTCACCCTAGGGCGTTGTTCCACCAGATCGAATAGTTAGGGCCTTAGAAGTCAACGCCCGAAGCATAAAATGCAATAAAAATACAACAGTTTTTCCATCGTATAACAGGATTAATTGCAACCAGTTTGATAGTGATGGTCATTTCTACTTTCCGGGCAACCTAGGCTTCACTCTACGGCGTGATTCCACCATATCGAATAGTTAGGGCCTAAGAAGTCAACACCAGAAGAATAAAATACAAAATAAATACAACAGCCTTTACACCGTATAAAACGAATAATTGCAACCTTTGTGAAGGTTATGGTCATATCTACGTTCCGGGCAACTTAGGCTTCACTGTAGGGCGTTGCTCCACCAGATCGAAGTGTTAGGGCCTAAGAAGTCAACGCCCGAAGCATAAAATACAATAGAAATACAACAGTTTTTCCATCGTATAAAACGAATAATTGCAACCATTATGAAACTTATGGTAATTTCTACCTTCCGGGCAACCTAGGCTTCACCCTAGGATGTTGTTCCACCAGATCGAATGGTTAGGGCCTAAGAAGTGAACGCCAGAAGCATAAAATGCAATAAAAATACAACAGTTTTTCCACCGTATAACAGGATTAATTGCATCCAGTTTGAAAGTGATGGTCATTTCTACGTTCCGGGCAACCTAGGCTTCACCCTAGGGCGTTGTTCCACCAGATCGAATAGTTAGGGCCTAAGAAGTGAACGCCAGAAGCATAAAATACAATATAAATACAACAGTTTTTCCATCGTATAAAACGAATAATTGCAACCAGTGTGAAAGCTATGGTCATTTCTACATTCCGAGCAACCTAGGCTACACTCTAGCGCGTAGCTCCAACAGATTGAATAGTCAGGGCCTTAGAAGTCAACGCCCGAAGCATAAAATGCAATAAAAATACAACAGTTTTTCCACCGTATAACAGGATTAATTGCAACCAGTTTGAAAGTGATGGTCATTTCTACGTTCCGGGCAACCTAGGCTTCACCCTAGGGCGTTGTTCCACCAGATCGAATAGTTAGGGCCTAAGAAGTGAACGCCAGAAGCATAAAATACAATATAAATACAACAGTTTTTCCATCGTATAACACGATTAATTGCAACCAGTTTGAAAGTGATGGTCATTTCTACGTTCCGGGCAACGTAGGCTTCACCCTAGGACTTTGTTCCACCAGATCGAATAGTTAGGGCCTAAGAAGTGAACGCCAGAAGCATAAAATGCAATAAAAATACAACAGTTTTTCCACCGTATAACAGGATTAATTGCTACCAGTGTGAAAGTTATGGCCATTTCTACGTTCCGGGCAACCTAGGCTTCACCCTAGGCCGTTGTTCCACCAGATGGAATAGTTAGGGCCTAAGAAGTCAACGCCAGAAGCATAAAATACGATATAAATACAACAGCTTTTACATCGTATAAAACGAATAATTGCAACCAGTGTGGAAGTTATGGTCATTTCTACGTTCCGGGCAACCTAGGCTTCACTCTAGGGCGTTGTTCCACCAGATCGAATAGTTAGGGCCTAAGAAGTCAACGCCAGAAGAATAAAATCAATATAAGTACAACAGTTTTTCCGTCGTATAAAACGAATAATTGCTACCAGTGTGAACGTTATGGTCATTTCTACGTTCCGCGCAACCTAGGCTTCACTCTAGGGCGTTTCTCCACCAGATCGAATAGTTAGGTCCTTAGAAGTCAACGCCAGAAGCATGAAATACGATATAAATACAACAGCTTTTCCATCGTATAAAACGAATAATTGCAACCAGTGTGGAAGTTATGGTCATTTCTACGTTCCGCGCAACCTAGGCTTCACTCTAGGGCGTTGCTCGACCAGATCGAATAGCTAGGGCCTTAGAGGCCAACGCCTGAAGTATAAAATACAATAAAAATACAACAGTCTTTCCATCCTATAACAGGACTAATTGCAACCCGTGTGAAAGTGATGGTCATTTCTAAGTTCCAGGCAACCTAGGCTTCACCCTCGGGCGTTGTTCCACCAGATGGAATAGTTAGGGACTAAGAAGTCAACGCCAGAAGCATAAAATACAAAATAAATAAAACAGTTTTTCCATCGTATAAAACGAATAATTGCAACTATTATGAAACTTATGGTAATTTCTACCTTCCGGGCAACCTAGGCTTCACCCTAGGACGTTTTTCCACCAGATCGAATAGTTAGGGCCTAAGAAGTGAACGCCAGAATCATAAAATGCAATAAAAATACAACAGTTTTTCCATCGTATAACAGGATTAATTGCAACCAGTTTGAAAGTGATGGTCATTTCTACGTTCCGGGTAACCTAGGTTTCACTCTAGGGCGATGCTCCACCAGATCGAATAGCTAGGGACTTAGAATTCAACGCCATAAGAATAAAATACAATATAAGTACAACAGTTTTTCCATCGTATAAAAGGAATAATTGCAAACAGTGTGAAAGTAATGGTCATTTCTACGTTCCGGGCAACCTAGGCTTCACTCTAGGGCGGTGCTCCACCATATCGAATAGCTACTGCCTTAGAAGCCTACGCCTGAAGCATAAAATACAATAAAAATACAACGGTCTTTTCATCGTATAACAGGAATAATTGCAACAAGCGTGAAAGTAATGATCATTTCGGCGTTTCGGGCATCCTAGACTTAACTCTGAGGCATTGCTCCACCAGATCGTATAGTTAGGGCCTAAGAAGTCAACGCCAGAAGCATAAAATACAATATAAATACAACAGTTTTTCCATTGTATAAAACGAATAATTGCTACCAGTGTAAAAGTTATGGTCATTTCTACGTTCCGGGCAACCTAGGCTTCACCCTAGGGCGTTGTTCCACCAGATCGAATAGTTAGGGCCTTAGAAGTCAACGCCCGAAGCATAAAATGCAATAAAAATACAACAGTTTTTCCATCGTATAACAGGATTAATTGCAACCAGTTTGATAGTGATGGTCATTTCTACTTTCCGGGCAACCTAGGCTTCACTCTACGGCGTGATTCCACCATATCGAATAGTTAGGGCCTAAGAAGTCAACACCAGAAGAATAAAATACAAAATAAATACAACAGCCTTTACACCGTATAAAACGAATAATTGCAACCTTTGTGAAGGTTATGGTCATATCTACGTTCCGGGCAACTTAGGCTTCACTGTAGGGCGTTGCTCCACCAGATCGAAGTGTTAGGGCCTAAGAAGTCAACGCCCGAAGCATAAAATACAATAGAAATACAACAGTTTTTCCATCGTATAAAACGAATAATTGCAACCATTATGAAACTTATGGTAATTTCTACCTTCCGGGCAACCTAGGCTTCACCCTAGGATGTTCTTCCACCAGATCGAATGGTTAGGGCCTAAGAAGTGAACGCCAGAAGCATAAAATGCAATATAAATACAACAGTTTTTCCATCGTATAAAACGAATAATTGCAACCAGTGTGAAAGCTATGGTCATTTCTACATTCCGAGCAGCCTAGGCTACACTCTAGCGCGTAGCTCCAACAGATTGAATAGTCAGGGCCTTAGAAGTCAACGCCCGAAGCATAAAATGCAATAAAAATACAACAGTTTTTCCACCGTATAACAGGATTAATTGCAACCAGTTTGAAAGTGATGGTCATTTCTACGTTCCGGGCAACCTAGGCTTCACCCTAGGGCGTTGTTCCACCAGATCGAATAGTTAGGGCCTAAGAAGTGAACGCCAGAAGCATAAAATACAATATAAATACAACAGTTTTTCCATCGTATAAAACGAATAATTGCAACCAGTGTGAAAGCTATGGTCATTTCTACATTCCGAGCAACCTAGGCTACACTCTAGCGCGTAGCTCCAACAGATTGAATAGTCAGGGCCTTAGAAGTCAACGCCCGAAGCATAAAATGCAATAAAAATACAACAGTTTTTCCACCGTATAACAGGATTAATTGCAACCAGTTTGAAAGTGATGGTCATTTCTACGTTCCGGGCAACCTAGGCTTCACCCTAGGGCGTTGTTCCACCAGATCGAATAGTTAGGGCCTAAGAAGTGAACGCCAGAAGCATAAAATACAATATAAATACAACAGTTTTTCCATCGTATAACACGATTAATTGCAACCAGTTTGAAAGTGATGGTCATTTCTACGTTCCGGGCAACGTAGGCTTCACCCTAGGACTTTGTTCCACCAGATCGAATAGTTAGGGTCTAAGAAGTGAACGCCAGAAGCATAAAATGCAATAAAGATACAACAGTTTTTCCACCGTATAACAGGATTAATTGCTACCAGTGTGAAAGTTATGGCCATTTCTACGTTCCGGGCAACCTAGGCTTCACCCTAGGCCGTTGTTCCACCAGATGGAATAGTTAGGGCCTAAGAAGTCAACGCCAGAAGCATAAAATACGATATAAATACAACAGCTTATACATCGTATAAAACGAATAATTGCAACCAGTGTGGAAGTTATGGTCATTTCTACGTTCCGGGCAACCTAGGCTTCACCCTAGGGCGTTGTTCCACCAGATCGAATAGTTAGGGCCTAAGAAGTCAACGCCAGAAGAATAAAATCAATATAAGTACAACAGTTTTTCCGTCGTATAAAACGAATAATTGCTACCAGTGTGAACGTTATGGTCATTTCTACGTTCTGCGCAACCTAGGCTTCACTCTAGGGCGTTTCTCCACCAGATCGAATAGTTAGGTCCTTAGAAGTCAACGCCAGAAGCATGAAATACGATATAAATACAACAGCTTTTCCATCGTATAAAACGAATAATTGCAACCAGTGTGGAAGTTATGGTCATTTCTACGTTCCGCGCAACCTAGGCCTCACTCTAGGGCGTTGCTCGACCAGTTCGAATAGCTAGGGCCTTAGAGGTCAACGCCTGAAGTATAAAATACAATAAAAATACAACAGTCTTTCCATCCTATAACAGGACTAATTGCAACCCGTGTGAAAGTGATGGTCATTTCTAAGTTCCAGGCAACCTAGGCTTCACCCTCGGGCGTTGTTCCACCAGATGGAATAGTTAGGGACTAAGAAGTCAACGCCAGAAGCATAAAATACAAAATAAATAAAACAGTTTTTCCATCGTATAAAACGAATAATTGCAACCATTATGAAACTTATGGTAATTTCTACCTTCCGGGCAACCTAGGCTTCACCCTAGGACGTTTTTCCACCAGATCGAATAGTTAGGGCCTAAGAAGTGAACGCCAGAATCATAAAATGCAATAAAAATACAACAGTTTTTCCATCGTATAACAGGATTAATTGCAACCAGTTTGAAAGTGATGGTCATTTCTACGTTCCGGGTAACCTAGGTTTCACTCTAGGGCGATGCTCCACCAGATCGAATAGCTAGGGACTTAGAATTCAACGCCATAAGAATAAAATACAATATAAGTACAACAGTTTTTCCATCGTATAAAAGGAATAATTGCAAACAGTGTGAAAGTAATGGTCATTTCTACGTTCCGGGCAACCTAGGCTTCACTCTAGGGCGGTGCTCCACCATATCGAATAGCTACTGCCTTAGAAGCCTACGCCTGAAGCATAAAATACAATAAAAATACAACGGTCTTTTCATCGTATAACAGGAATAATTGCAACAAGCGTGAAAGTAATGATCATTTCGGCGTTTCGGGCATCCTAGACTTAACTCTGAGGCATTGCTCCACCAGATCGTATAGTTAGGGCCTAAGAAGTCAACGCCAGAAGCATAAAATACAATATAAATACAACAGTTTTTCCATTGTATAAAACGAATAATTGCTACCAGTGTAAAAGTTATGGTCATTTCTACGTTCCGGGCAACCTAGGCGTCACTCTAGGGCGTTGCTCCACCTGACCGAATAGTTAGGGCCTTAGAAGTCAACGCCCGAAGCATAAAATGCAATAAAAATACAACAGTTTTTCCATCGTATAACAGGATTAATTGCAACCAGTTTGATAGTGATGGTCATTTCTACTTTCCGGGCAACCTAGGCTTCACTCTACGGCGTGATTCCACCATATCGAATAGTTAGGGCCTAAGAAGTCAACACCAGAAGAATAAAATACAAAACTAATACAACAGCCTTTACACCGTATAAAACGAATAATTGCAACCTTTGTGAAGGTTATGGTCCTATCTACGTTCCGGGCAACCTAGGCGTCACTCTAGGGCGTTGCTCCACCAGATCGAATAGTTAGGGCCTAAGAAGTGAACGCCAGAAGCATAAAATACAATATAAATACAACAGTTTTTCCATCGTATAAAACGAATAATTGCAACCATTATGAAACTTATGGTAATTTCTACCTTCCGGGCAACCTAGGCTTCACCCTAGGACGTTGTTCCACCAGATCGAATAGTTAGGGCCTAAGAAGTCAACGCCAGAAGCATAAAATACAATATAAATACAACAGTTTTTCCATTGTATGAAACGAATAATTCCTACCAGTGTAAAAGTTATGGTCATTTCTACGTTCAGGGCAACCTAGGCTTCACCCTAGGGCGTTGTTCCACCAGATCGAATAGTTAGGGCCTAAGAAGTGAACGCGAGAAGCATTAAATGCAATATAAATACAACAGTTTTTCCATCGTATAAAAGGAATAATTGCAAACAGTGTGAAAGTAATGGCCATTTTACGTTCCGGGCAACCTAGGCTTCACCCTAGGGCGTTGCTCCACCTGATCAAACAGTTAGGGCCTTACAAGTCAACGCCCGAAGCGTAAAATACAAAATAAAAAGAACAGTTTTTCCATTGTATAAAACGAATAATTGCTACCAGTGTAAATGTTATGGTCATTTCTACGTTCCGCGCAACCTAGGCTTCACCCTAGGGCGTTGTTCCACCAGATCGAATAGTTAGGGCCTAAGAAGTGAACGCCAGAAGCGTAAAATACAATATAAATACAACAGTTTTTCCATCGTATAAAACGAATAATTGCAGCCAGTGTGAAAGTTATGGTCATTTCTTCATTCCGAGCAACCTAGGCTTCACTCTAGGGCGTTGCTCCAACAGATTGAATAGTTAGGGCCTTAGAAGTCAACGCCCGAAGCATAAAATGCAATAAAAATACAACAGTTTTTCCATCGTATAACAGGATTAATTGCAACCAGTTTGAAAGTGATGGTCATTTCTACGTTCCGGGCAACCTAGGCTTCACTCTAGGGCGTTGCTCCACCAGATCAAACAGTTAGGGCCTTAGAAGTCAACGCCCGAAGCATAAAATGCAATAAAAATACAACAGTTCTTCCATCGTATAACAGGATTAATTGCAACCAGTTTGATAGTGATGGTCATTTCTACGTTCCGGGCAACCTAGGCTTAACTCTAGGGCGTTGCTCCACCAGATCAAACAGTTAGGGCCTTAGAAGTCAACGCCCGAAGCATAAAATACAGTAGAAATACAACAGTTTTTCCATCGTATAAAACGAATAATTGCAACCATTATGAAACTTATGGTCATTTCTACGTTCCGGGCAACCTAGGCTTCACCCTAGGGCGTTGTTCCACCAGATCGAATAGTTAGGGCCTAAGAAGTGAACGCCAGAAGCATAAAATACAATATAAATACAACAGTTTTTCCATCGTATAAAACGAATAATTGCAACCAGTGTGAAAGCTATGGTCATTTCTACATTCCGAGCAACCTAGGCTACACTCTAGCGCGTAGCTCCAACAGATTGAATAGTCAGGGCCTTAGAAGTCAACGCCCGAAGCATAAAATGCAATAAAAATACAACAGTTTTTCCACCGTATAACAGGATTAATTGCAACCAGTTTGAAAGTGATGGTCATTTCTACGTTCCGGGCAACCTAGGCTTCACCCTAGGGCGTTGTTCCACCAGATCGAATAGTTAGGGCCTAAGAAGTGAACGCCAGAAGCATAAAATACAATATAAATACAACAGTTTTTCCATCGTATAACACGATTAATTGCAACCAGTTTGAAAGTGATGGTCATTTCTACGTTCCGGGCAACGTAGGCTTCACCCTAGGACTTTGTTCCACCAGATCGAATAGTTAGGGCCTAAGAAGTGAACGCCAGAAGCATAAAATGCAATAAAAATACAACAGTTTTTCCACCGTATAACAGGATTAATTGCTACCAGTGTGAAAGTTATGGCCATTTCTACGTTCCGGGCAACCTAGGCTTCACCCTAGGCCGTTGTTCCACCAGATGGAATAGTTAGGGCCTAAGAAGTCAACGCCAGAAGCATAAAATACGATATAAATACAACAGCTTTTACATCGTATAAAACGAATAATTGCAACCAGTGTCTAAGTTATGGTCATTTCTACGTTCCGGGCAACCTAGGCTTCACTCTAGGGCGTTGTTCCACCAGATCGAATAGTTAGGGCCTAAGAAGTCAACGCCAGAAGAATAAAATCAATATAAGTACAACAGTTTTTCCATCGTATAAAATGAATAATTGCATACATTGTGATAGTAATGGTCATTTCTACGTTCCGGGCAGCCTAGGTGTCACTCTAGGGCGTTGATACACCACATCTAATAGCTACGGCCTTAGAAGTCAACGCCAGAAGAATAAAATACAATAAAGATGAAACAGCTTTTCCATCGTATAAAACAAACAATTGCAACCAGTGTGAAAGTTATGGTCATTTCTACTTTCCGGGCAACCTAGGCTTCACCCTAGGGCGTTGCTCCAACAGATTGAATAGTTAGGACCTTAGAAGTCAACGCCAGAAGCATAAAATACGAAATAAATAAAACAGCTTTTCCATCGTATAAAATGAGTAGTTGCAAACATTGTGAAAGTAATGGTCATTTCTACGTTCCGGGCAACCTAGGCGTCACTCTAGGGCGTTGCTCAACCTGACCGAATAGTTAGGGCCTTAGTAGTCAACGCCAGAAGCATAAAATGCAATAAAGATGCAACAGTTTTTCCATCGTATAACAGGAATAACTGCAAACAGTGTGAAAGTACTGGTCATTTCTACGTTCCGGGTAACCTAGATTTCACTCTAGGGCGATGCTCCACCAGATCGAATAGCTAGGGACTTAGAATTCAACGCCATAAGAATAAAATACAATATAAGTACAACAGTTTTTCCATCGTATAAAATGATTAACTGCAACCAGTGTGAAAGTAATGGTCATTTCTACATTCCGAGCAACCTAGGCTTCACCCTAGGGCGTTGCTCCACCAGATCGAATAGTTAGGGCCTTAGAAGTCAACGCCAGAAGCATAAAATACAATAAAGATGCAACAGTTTTTCCATCGTATAAAACGAATAATTGCAAACAGTCTGAAAGTAGTGGTCATTTCTCCGTTCCGGGCAACCTAGGCTTCACTCTACGGCGTGATTCCACCATATCGAATAGTTAGGGCCTAAGAAGTCAACACCAGAAGAATAAAATACAAAACTAATACAACAGCCTTTACACCGTATAAAACGAATAATTGCAACCTTTGTGAAGGTTATGGTCATATCTACGTTCCGGGCAACCTAGGCGTCACTCTAGGGCGTTGCTCCACCAGATCGAATAGTTAGGGCCTAAGAAGTGAACGCCAGAAGCATAAAATACAATATAAATACAACAGTTTTTCCATCGTATAAAACGAATAATTGCAACCATTATGAAACTTATGGTAATTTCTACATTCCGGACAACCTAGGCTTCACCCTAGGACGTTGTTCCACCAGATCGAATAGTTAGGGCCTAAGAAGTCAACGCCAGAAGCATAAAATACAATATAAATACAACAGTTTTTCCATTGTATGAAACGAATAATTCCTACCAGTGTAAAAGTTATGGTCATTTCTACGTTCGGGGCAACCTAGGCTTCACCCTAGGGCGTTGTTCCACCAGATCGAATAGTTAGGGCCTAAGAAGTGAACGCCAGAAGCATAAAATACAATATAAATACAACAGTTTTTCCATCGTATAAAACGAATAATTGCAACCAGTGTGAAAGCTATGGTCATTTCTACATTCCGAGCAACCTAGGCTACACTCTAGCGCGTAGCTCCAACAGATTGAATAGTCAGGGCCTTAGAAGTCAACGCCCGAAGCATAAAATGCAATAAAAATACAACAGTTTTTCCACCGTATAGCAGGATTAATTGCAACCAGTTTGAAAGTGATGGTCATTTCTACGTTCCGGGCAACCTAGGCTTCACCCTAGGGCGTTGTTCCACCAGATCGAATAGTTAGGGCCTAAGAAGTGAACGCCAGAAGCATAAAATGCAATAAAAATACAACAGTTTTTCCACCGTATAACAGGATTAATTGCTACCAGTGTGGAAGTTATGGTCATTTCTACGTTCCGGGCAACCTAGGCTTCACTCTAGGGCGTTGTTCCACCAGATCGAATAGTTAGGGCCTAAGAAGTCAACGCCAGAAGAATAAAATCAATATAAGTACAACAGTTTTTCCATCGTATAAAATGAATAATTGCATACATTGTGATAGTAATGGTCATTTCTACGTTCCGGGCAGCCTAGGTGTCACTCTAGGGCGTTGATACACCACATCTAATAGCTACGGCCTTAGAAGTCAACGCCAGAAGAATAAAATACAATAAAGATGAAACAGCTTTTCCATCGTATAAAACAAACAATTGCAACCAGTGTGAAAGTTATGGTCATTTCTACTTTCCGGGCAACCTAGGCTTCACCCTAGGGCGTTGCTCCAACAGATTGAATAGTTAGGACCTTAGAAGTCAACGCCAGAAGCATAAAATACGAAATAAATAAAACAGCTTTTCCATCGTATAAAATGAGTAGTTGCAAACATTGTGAAAGTAATGGTCATTTCTACGTTCCGGGCAACCTAGGCGTCACTCTAGGGCGTTGCTCCACCTGACCGAATAGTTAGGGCCTTAGAAGTCAACGCCAGAAGCATAAAATGCAATAAAGATGCAACAGTTTTTCCATCGTATAACAGGAATAACTGCAAACAGTGTGAAAGTACTGGTCATTTCTACGTTCCGGGTAACCTAGGTTTCACTCTAGGGCGATGCTCCACCAGATCGAATAGCTAGGGACTTAGAATTCAACGCCATAAGAATAAAATACAATATAAGTACAACAGTTTTTCCATCGTATAAAATGATTAACTCCAACCAGTGTGAAAGTAATGGTCATTTCTACATTCCGAGCAACCTAGGCTTCACCCTAGGGCGTTGCTACACCAGATCGAATAGTTAGGGCCTTAGAAGTCAACGCCAGAAGCATAAAATACAATAAAGATGCAACAGTTTTTCCATCGTATAAAACGAATAATTGCAAACAGTCTGAAAGTAGTGGTCATTTCTACGTTCCGAGCAACCTAGGCTTCACCCTAGTGCGTTGGTCCACCAGATCGAACAGTTAGGGCCTAAGAAGTCAACGCCAGAAGCATCAAATACAATATAAATATAACAGTTTTTCCATCGTCTAAAACGAATAATAGCAACCAGTGTGAAAGTTATGGTCATTTCTACGTTCCGGGCAACATAGGCTTCACTCTAGGGCGTTGCTCCACCAGATCAAACAGTTAGGGCCTTAGAAGTCAACGCCCGAAGCATAAAATACAAAATAAATAGAACAGTTTTTCCATCGTATAAAACGAATAATTGCTACCGGTGTGAAAGTTAAGGTCATTTCTCCGTTCCGGGCAACCTAGGCTTCACTCTAGGGCGTTGCTCCACCAGATCGAATAGTTAGGGCCTTAGAAGTAAACGCCAGAAGCATAAAATACAAAATAAATAAAACTGTTTTTCCATCGTATAAAACGAATAATTGCTACCAGTGTGAACGTTATGGTCATTTCTACATTCCGCGCAACCTAGGCTTCACTCTAGTGCGTTGCTCCACCAGATCGAATAGTTAGGTCCTTAGAAGTCAACGCCAGATGCATAAAATACGACATAAATACAACAGCTTTTCCATCGTATAAAACGAATAATTGCAACCAGTGTGGAAGTTATGGTCATTTCTACGTTCCGGGCAACCTAGGCTTCACTCTAGGGCGTTGCTCGACCAGATCGAATAGCTAGGGCCTTAGAAGTCAACGCCTGAAGTATAAAATACAATAAAAATACAACAGTCTTTCCATCCTATAACAGGAATAATTATAAACCGTGTGAAAGTGATGTTCATTTCTACGTTCCAGGTAACCTAGGCTTCACATTAGGGCGTTGTTCCACCAGATGGAATAGTTAGGGACTAAGAAGTCAACGCCAGAAGCATAAAACACTATATAAATACAACAGTTTTTCCATCATATAAAACGAATAATTGCAACCAGGATGAAAGTTATGGTCATTTCCACTTTCCGGGCAACCTAGGCTTCACTCTAGGGCGTTGCTCCACCAGATCGAATAGTTAGGGCCTTGGAAGTCAACGCCAGAAGCATAAAATACAAAATAAATAAAACAGTTTTTCCGTCGTATAAAACGAATAATTGCTACCAGTGTGAACGTTATGGTCATTTCTAGGTTCCGCGCAACCTAGGCTTCACTCTAGGGCGTTTCTCCACCAGATCGAATAGTTAGGTCCTTAGAAGTCAACGCCAGAAGCATGAAATACGATATAAATACAACAGCTTTTCCATCGTATAAAACGAATAATTGCAACCAGTATGGTAGTTATGGTCATTTCTACGTTCCGGGCAACCTAGGCTACACTCTAGGGCGTTGCTCGACCAGATCGAATAGCTAGGGCCTTAGAGGTCAACGCCTGAAGTATAAAATACAATAAAAATACAACAGTCTTTCCATCCTATAACAGGACTAATTGCAACCCGTGTGAAAGTGATGGTCATTTCTACGTTCCAGGCAACCTAGGCTTCACCCTGGGGCGTTGTTCCACCAGATGGAATAGTTAGGGACTAAGAAGTCAACGCCAGAAGCATAAAATACAAAATAAATAAAACAGTTTTTCCATCGTATAAAACGAATAATTGCAAGCAGGATGAAAGTTATGGTCATTTCTACTTTCCGGGCAACCTAGGCTTCACTCTAGGGCGTTGCTCCACCAGATGGAATAGTTAGGGCCTAAGAAGTCAACGCCAGAAGCTAAAATACGATATAAATACAACAGCTTTTCCATCGTATAAAACGAATAATTGCATCCAGTGTGAAAGTTATGGTCATTTCTACGTTCCGGGCAACCTAGGCTTCACTCTAGGGCGTTGCTCGACCAGATAGAATAGCTAGGGCCGTAGAAGTCAACGCCCGAAGCATAAAATACAAAATAAATAGAACAGTTTTTCCATCGTATAAAATGAATAATTGCATACATTGTGAAAGTAATGGTCATTTCTACGTTCCGGGCAGCCTAGGTGTCACTCTAGGGCGTTGCTACACCACATCTAATAGCTACGGCCTTAGAAGTCAACGGCAGAAGAATAAAATACAATAAAGATGAAACAGCTTTTCCATCGTATAAAACAAACAATTGCAAACATTGTGAAAGTAATGGTCATTTCTACGTTCCGGGCAACCTAGGCGTCACTCTAGGGCGTTGCTCCACCTGACCGAATAGTTAGGACCTTAGAAGTCAACGCCAGAAGCATAAAATACAAAATAAATAGAACAGTTTTTCCATCGTATAAAACGAATAATCGCTACCGGTGTGAAAGTTAAGGTCATTTCTCCGTTCCGGGCAACCTAGGCTTCACTCTAGGGCGTTGCTCCACCAGATCGAATAGTTAGGGCCTTAGAAGTCAACGCCAGAAGCATAAAATACAAAATAAATAAAACTGTTTTTCCATCGTATAAAACGAATAATTGCTACCAGTGTGAACGTTATGATCATTTCTACATTCCGCGCAACCTAGGCTTCACTCTAGTGCGTTGCTCCACCAGATCGAATAGTTAGGTCCTTAGAAGTCAACGCCAGATGCATAAAATACGATATAAATAAAACAGCTTTTCCATCGTATAAAACGAATAATTGCAACCAGTGTGGAAGTTATGGTCATTTCTACGTTCCGGGCAACCTAGGCTTCACTCTAGGGCGTTGCTCGACCAGATCGAATAGCTAGGGCCTTAGAAGTCAACGCCTGAAGTATAAAATACAATAAAAATACAACATTCTTTCCATCCTATAACAGGAATAATTGCAAACCGTGTGAAAGTGATGTTCATTTCTACGTTCCAGGTAACCTAGGCTTCACACTAGGGCGTTGTTCCACCAGATGGAATAGTTAGGGACTAAGAAGACAATGCCAGAAGCATAAAACACTATATAAATACAACAGTTTTTCCATCATATAAAACGAATAATTGCAACCAGGATGAAAGTTATGGTCATTTCCACTTTCCGGGCAACCTAGGCTTCACTCTAGGGCGTTGCTCCACCAGATCGAATAGTTAGGGCCTTGGAAGTCAACGCCAGAAGCATAAAATACAAAATAAATAAAACAGTTTTTCCGTCGTATAAAACGAATAATTGCAACCAGTGTGGAAGTTATGGTCATTTCTACGTCCCGGGCAACCTAGGCTTGACTCTAGGGCGTTGCTCGACCAGATCGAATAGCTAGGGTCTTAGAGGTCAACGCCTGAAGTATAAAATACAATAAAAATACAACAGTCTTTCCATCCTATAACAGGACTAATTGCAACCCGTGTGAAAGTGATGGTCATTTCTACGTTCCAGGCAACCTAGGCTTCACCCTCGGGCGTTGTTCCACCAGATGGAATAGTTAGGGACTAAGAAGTCAACACCAGAAGCATAAAACACTATATAAATACAACAGTTTTTCCATCATATAAAACGAATAATTGCAAGCAGGATGAAAGTTATGGTCATTTCTACTTTCCGGTCAACCTAGGCTTCACTCTAGGGCGTTGCTCCACCAGATCGAATAGATAGGGCCTTAGAAGTGAACGCCAGAAGCATAAAATACAAAATAAATAAAACAGTTTTTCCATCGTATAAAACGAATAATTGCTACCAGTGTGAAAGTTATGGTCATTTCTACGTTCCGCGCAACCTAGGCTTCACCCTAGGGCGTTGTTCCACCAGATGGAATAGTTAGGGCCTAAGAAGTCAACGCCAGATGCATAAAATACGATATAAATAAAACAGCTTTTCCATCGTATAAAACGAATAATTGCAACCAGTGTGGAAGTTATGGTCATTTCTACGTTCCGCGCAACCTAGGCTTCACTCTAGGGCGTTTCTCCACCAGATCGAATAGTTAGGTCCTTAGAAGTCAACGCCAGAAGCATGAAATACGATATAAATACAACAGCTTTTCCATCGAATAAAACGAATAATTGCAACCAGTGTGGAAGTTATGGTCATTTCTACGTCCCGGGCAACCTAGGCTTCACTCTAGGGCGTTGCTCGACCAGATCGAATAGCTAGGGTCTTAGAGGTCAACGCCTGAAGTATAAAATACAATAAAAATACAACAGTCTTTCCATCCTATAACAGGACTAATTGCAACCCGTGTGAAAGTGATGGTCATTTCTACGTTCCAGGCAACCTAGGCTTCACCCTCGGGCGTTGTTCCACCAGATGGAATAGTTAGGGACTAAGAAGTCAACGCCAGAAGCATAAAACACTATATAAATACAACAGTTTTTCCATCATATAAAACGAATAATTGCAAGCAGGATGAAAGTTATGGTCATTTCTACTTTCCGGTCAACCTAGGCTTCACTCTAGGGCGTTGCTCCACCAGATCGAATAGATAGGGCCTTAGAAGTGAACGCCAGAAGCATAAAATACAAAATAAATAAAACAGTTTTTCCATCGTATAAAACGAATAATTGCTACCAGTGTGAAAGTTATGGTCATTTCTACGTTCCGCGCAACCTAGGCTTCACCCTAGGGCGTTGTTCCACCAGATGGAATAGTTAGGGCCTAAGAAGTCAACGCCAGAAGCTAAAATACGATATAAATACAACAGCTTTTTCATCGTATAAAACGAATAATTGCATCCAGTGTGAAAGTTATGGTCATTTCTACGTTCCGGGCAACCTAGGCTTCACTCTAGGGCGTTGCTCCACCAGATCGAATAGCTACGGCCTTAGAAGTCAACGCCAGAAGCATAACATTCAATATAAATACAACAGTTTTTCCATCGTATAAAAGGAATAATTGCAACCAGTGTTAAGGTTATGGTCATTTCTACGTTCTGGGCAACCTAGGCTTCATTCTAGGACGTTGCTCCACTAGATCGAATAGTTAGGGCCTTAGAAGTCAACGCCAGGAGCATAAAATACCATTTAGATACAACAGTTTTTCCATCGTATAAAACGAATAATTGCAACCAGTGTGAAAGTAAAGGCCATTTCTACGTTCCGGGCAACACAGGCTTCACTCTAGGGCGTTGTTCCACCAGATCGAATAGTTAAGGCCTAAGAAGTCAACGCCAGAAGCATAAAATACAATAAAAATGGAACAGTTTTTCCATCATATAGAATGAATAATTGCAAGCGGTGTGAAAGTAATGGTCATGCTGCGTTCCGGACAACCTAGGCTTCACTCTAGGGCGTTGCTCCAACAGATCGAATAGCTACGGCCTTAGAAGTCAACGCCAGAAGCATAAAATACCATTTAGATACAACAGTTTTTCCATCGTATAAAACGAATAATTGCAACCAGTGTGAAAGTAAAGGCCATTTCTACGTTCCGGGCAACACAGGCTTCACTCTAGGGCGTTGCTCCACCAGATCGAATAGTTAAGGCCTAAGAAGTCAACGCCAGAAGCATAAAATACAATAAAAATGGAACAGTTTTTCCATCATATAGAATGAATAATTGCAATCAGTGTGAAAGCAATGATCATTTCGACGTTTCGGGCATCCAAGATTTAACTCTGAGGCATTGCTCCACCAGATCGAATACGTAGGGCCTTGGAAGTCAACGCCAGAAGCATAAAGTACAATAAAAATGCAACAGTTTGTCCATCGTATAACAGGAATAATTGCACCCAGTGTGAAAGTGATAGTCATTTCTACGTTTCGGGCAACCTAGGCTTCACTGTAGGGCGTTGCTCCGCCAGATCGAATAGTTAGGGCCTGAGAAGTCAGCGCCAGAAGCATAAAATAGAATATACATTCAACAGTTTTTCCATCGTATAAAACGAATAATAGCAACCAGTTTGAAAGTTAAGGTAATTTCTACGTTCCGGGCAACCTAGGCTTCACTCTAGGGCGTTGCTCCACCAGATCGAATAGTTAGGGCATTGGAAGTCGACGCCCGAAGCATAAAATACAAAATAAGGACAACAGCTTTTCCATCGTATAAAACGATTAATTGCAACCAGTGTGAAAGTTATGGTCATTTCTACGTTCCGGGAAACCTAGGCTTCACTCTAGGGCGGTGCTCCACCATATCGAATAGCTACTGCCTTAGAAGCCTACGCCTGAAGCATAAAATACAATAAAAATACAACGGTCTTTTCATCGTATAACAGGAATAATTGCAACAAGCGTGAAAGTAATGACCATTTCGGCATTTCGGGCATCCTAGACTTAACTCTGAGGCATTGCTCCACCAGATCGAATAGTTAGGGCCTAAGAAGTCAACGCCAGAAGCATAAAATACAATATAAATACAACAGTTTTTCCATTGTATAAAACGAATAATTGCTACCAGTGTAAAAGTTATGGTCATTTCTACGTTCAGGGCAACCTAGGCTTCACCCTAGGGCGTTGTTCCAGCAGATCGAATAGTTAGGGCCTAAGAAGTGAACGCCAGAAGCATTAAATGCAATATAAATACAACAGTTTTTCCACCGTATAACAGGATTAATTGCAACCAGTTTGAAAGTGATGGTCATTTCTACGTTCCGGGCAACCTAGGCTTCACCCTGGGGCGTTGTTCCACCAGATCGAATAGTTAGGGCCTAAGAAGTGAACGCCAGAAGCATAAAATACAATATAAATACAACAGTTTTTCCATCGTATAAAACGAATAATTGCAACCAGTGTGAAAGCTATGGTCATTTCTACATTCCGAGCAACCTAGGCTACACTCTAGCGCGTAGCTCCAACAGATTGAATAGTCAGGGCCTTAGAAGTCAACGCCCGAAGCATAAAATGCAATAAAAATAAAACAGTTTTTCCATCGTATAAAACGAATAATTGCTACCAGTGTGAAAGTTATGGTCATTTCTACGTTCCGCGCAACCTAGGCTTCACCCTAGGGCGTTGTTCCACCAGATGGAATAGTTAGGGCCTAAGAAGTCAACGCCAGATGCATAAAATACGATATAAATAAAACAGCTTTTCCATCGTATAAAACGAATAATTGCAACCAGTGTGGAAGTTATGGTCATTTCTACGTTCCGCGCAACCTAGGCTTCACTCTAGGGCGTTTCTCCACCAGATCGAATAGTTAGGTCCTTAGAAGTCAACGCCAGAAGCATGAAATACGATATAAATACAACAGCTTTTCCATCGAATAAAACGAATAATTGCAACCATTGTGGAAGTTATGGTCATTTCTACGTCCCGGGCAACCTAGGCTTCACTCTAGGGCGTTGCTCGACCAGATCGAATAGCTAGGGTCTTAGAGGTCAACGCCTGAAGTATAAAATACAATAAAAATACAACAGTCTTTCCATCCTATAACAGGACTAATTGCAACCCGTGTGAAAGTGATGGTCATTTCTACGTTCCAGGCAACCTAGGCTTCACCCTCGGGCGTTGTTCCACCAGATGGAATAGTTAGGGACTAAGAAGTCAACGCCAGAAGCATAAAACACTATATAAATACAACAGTTTTTCCATCATATAAAACGAATAATTGCAAGCAGGATGAAAGTTATGGTCATTTCTACTTTCCGGTCAACCTAGGCTTCACTCTAGGGCGTTGCTCCACCAGATCGAATAGATAGGGCCTTAGAAGTGAACGCCAGAAGCATAAAATACAAAATAAATAAAACAGTTTTTCCATCGTATAAAACGAATAATTGCTACCAGTGTGAAAGTTATGGTCATTTCTACGTTCCGCGCAACCTAGGCTTCACCCTAGGGCGTTGTTCCACCAGATGGAATAGTTAGGGCCTAAGAAGTCAACGCCAGAAGCTAAAATACGATATAAATACAACAGCTTTTTCATCGTATAAAACGAATAATTGCATCCAGTGTGAAAGTTATGGTCATTTCTACGTTCCGGGCAACCTAGGCTTCACTCTAGGGCGTTGCTCGACCAGATAGAATAGCTAGGGCCGTAGAAGTCAACGCCCGAAGCATAAAATAAAAAATAAATAGAACAGTATTTCCATCGTATAAAACGAATAATTGCTACCAGTGTGAAAGTTATGGTCATTGCTACGTTGCGCGCAACCTAGGCTTCACCCAAGGGCGTTGTTCCACCAGATGGAATAGTTAGGGCCTAAGAAGTCAACGCCAGAAGCATAAAACACTATATAAATACAACAGTTTTTCCATCATATAAAACGAATAATTGCAACCAGGATGAAAGTTATGGTCATTTCTACTTTCCGGGCAACCTAGGCTTCACTCTAGGGCGTTGCTCCACCAGATCGAATAGCTACGGCCTTAGAAGTCAACGCCAGAAGCATAACATTCAATATAAATACAACAGTTTTTCCATCGTATAAAAGGAATAATTGCAACCAGTGTTAAGGTTATGGTCATTTCTACGTTCTGGGCAACCTAGGCTTCATTCTAGGACGTTGCTCCACTAGATCGAATAGTTAGGGCCTTAGAAGTCAACGCCAGGAGCATAAAATACCATTTAGATACAACAGTTTTTCCATCGTATAAAACGAATAATTGCAACCAGTGTGAAAGTAAAGGCCATTTCTACGTTCCGGGCAACACAGGCTTCACTCTAGGGCGTTGTTCCACCAGATCGAATAGTTAAGGCCTAAGAAGTCAACGCCAGAAGCATAAAATACAATAAAAATGGAACAGTTTTTCCATCATATAGAATGAATAATTGCAAGCGGTGTGAAAGTAATGGTCATGCTGCGTTCCGGACAACCTAGGCTTCACTCTAGGGCGTTGCTCCAACAGATCGAATAGCTACGGCCTTAGAAGTCAACGCCAGAAGCATAAAATACCATTTAGATACAACAGTTTTTCCATCGTATAAAACGAATAATTGCAACCAGTGTGAAAGTAAAGGCCATTTCTACGTTCCGGGCAACACAGGCTTCACTCTAGGGCGTTGCTCCACCAGATCGAATAGTTAAGGCCTAAGAAGTCAACGCCAGAAGCATAAAATACAATAAAAATGGAACAGTTTTTCCATCATATAGAATGAATAATTGCAATCAGTGTGAAAGCAATGATCATTTCGACGTTTCGGGCATCCTAGATTTAACTCTGAGGCATTGCTCCACCAGATCGAATACGTAGGGCCTTGGAAGTCAACGCCAGAAGCATAAAGTACAATAAAAATGCAACAGTTTGTCCATCGTATAACAGGAATAATTGCACCCAGTGTGAAAGTGATAGTCATTTCTACGTTTCGGGCAACCTAGGCTTCACTGTAGGGCGTTGCTCCGCCAGATCGAATAGTTAGGGCCTGAGAAGTCAGCGCCAGAAGCATAAAATAGAATATACATTCAACAGTTTTTCCATCGTATAAAACGAATAATAGCAACCAGTTTGAAAGTTAAGGTAATTTCTACGTTCCGGGCAACCTAGGCTTCACTCTAGGGCGTTGCTCCACCAGATCGAATAGTTAGGGCATTGGAAGTCGACGCCCGAAGCATAAAATACAAAATAAGGACAACAGCTTTTCCATCGTATAAAACGATTAATTGCAACCAGTGTGAAAGTTATGGTCATTTCTACGTTCCGGGAAACCTAGGCTTCACTCTAGGGCGGTGCTCCACCATATCGAATAGCTACTGCCTTAGAAGCCTACGCCTGAAGCATAAAATACAATAAAAATACAACGGTCTTTTCATCGTATAACAGGAATAATTGCAACAAGCGTGAAAGTAATGACCATTTCGGCATTTCGGGCATCCTAGACTTAACTCTGAGGCATTGCTCCACCAGATCGAATAGTTAGGGCCTAAGAAGTCAACGCCAGAAGCATAAAATACAATATAAATACAACAGTTTTTCCATTGTATAAAACGAATAATTGCTACCAGTGTAAAAGTTATGGTCATTTCTACGTTCAGGGCAACCTAGGCTTCACCCTAGGGCGTTGTTCCACCAGATCGAATAGTTAGGGCCTAAGAAGTGAACGCCAGAAGCATTAAATGCAATATAAATACAACAGTTTTTCCACCGTATAACAGGATTAATTGCAACCAGTTTGAAAGTGATGGTCATTTCTACGTTCCGGGCAACCTAGGCTTCACCCTGGGGCGTTGTTCCACCAGATCGAATAGTTAGGGCCTAAGAAGTGAACGCCAGAAGCATAAAATACAATATAAATACAACAGTTTTTCCATCGTATAAAACGAATAATTGCAACCAGTGTGAAAGCTATGGTCATTTCTACATTCCGAGCAACCTAGGCTACACTCTAGCGCGTAGCTCCAACAGATTGAATAGTCAGGGCCTTAGAAGTCAACGCCCGAAGCATAAAATGCAATAAAAATACAACAGTTTTTCCATCGTATAACACGATTAATTGCAACCAGTTTGAAAGTGATCGTCATTTCTACGTTCCGGGCAACCTAGGCTTCACTCTAGGGCGTTGCTCCACTAGATCGAATAGCTAGGGCCTTAGAAGTCAACGCCAGAGTCATAAAATACAATATAAATACAACAGCTTTTCCATCGTAAAAAACGAATAATTGCAACCAGTGTGAAAGATATGGACATTTCTACGTTCCGGGCAACCTAGGCTTCACTCTATGGCGTTCTTCCACCACATCGAAAAGCTACGGCCTCAGAAGTCAACGCCTGAAACATAAAATACAATATAAATATAACAGTTTTTCCATCGTATAAAACGAATAATAGCAACCGGTGTGAAAGTTATGGTCATTTCTACGTTCCGGGCAACCTAGGCTTCACTCTAGGGCGTTGCTCCACCAGATCAAACAGTTAGGGCCTTAGAAGCCAACGCCCGAAGCATTAAATACAAAATAAATAGAACAGTTTTTCCATTGTATAAAACGAATAATTGCTACCAGTGTAAAAGTTATGGCCATTTCTACGTTGCGGGCAACCTAGGCTTCCCCTTAGGCCGTTGTTCCACCAGATCGAATAGTTAGGGCCTAAGAAGTGAACGACAGAAGCATAAAATGCAATATAAATACAACAGTTTTTCCATCATATAAAACGAATAATTGCAACCAGTATGAAAGTTATGGTCATTTCTACTTTCCGGGCAACCTAGGATACACCCTACGACGTTGCTCCAACAGATTGAATAGTTAGCGCCTTAGAAGTCAACGCCCGAAGCATAAAATGCAAAATAAATAGAACAGTTTTTCCATCGTATAAAACGAATAACTGCAACCAGTGTGAAAGTACTGGTCATTTCTACGTTCCGGGAAACCTAGGCTTCACTCTAGGGCGTTGCTCCACTAGATCGAATAGCTAGGGCCTTAGAAGTCAGCGCCAGAAGCATAAAATACGATATAAATACAACAGCTTTTCCATGGTATAAAAGGAATAATTGCAAACAGTGTGAAAGTAATTGTCATTTCTACGTTCCGGGCAACATAGGCTTCACTCTAGGGCGGTGCTCCACCATATCGAATAGCTACGGCCTTAGAAGCCTACGCCTGAAGCATAAAATACAATATAAGTACAACGGTCTCTTCATCGTATAACAGGAATAATTGCAACAAGCGTGAAAGTAATGATCATTTCGGCGTTTCGGGCATCCTAGACTTAACTCTGAGGCATTGCTCCACCAGATCGAATAGTTAGGGCCTAAGAAGTCAACGCCAGAAGCATAAAATACAATGTAAATACAACAGTTTTTCCATTGTATAAAACGAATAATTGCTACCAGTGTAAAACTTATGGTCATTTCTACGTTCCGGGCAACCTAGGCTTCACCCTAGGGCGTTGTTCCACCAGACCGAATAGTTAGGGCCTAAGAAGTGAACGCCAGAAGCATTAAATGCAATATAAATACAACAGCTTTTCCATCGTATAAAATGAATAACTGCAAACACTGTGCAAGTAGTGGTCATTTCTACCTTCCGGGCAACCTAGGCTTGACTCTAGGGCGTAGCTCCACCATATCCAATAGCTAGGGACTTAGAATTCAATGCCAGAAGCATAAAATGCAATATAAATAGAACAGCTTTTCCATCGTTTAAAACGAATAATAGCAACCAGTGTGAAAGTTATTTTCATTTCTACGTTCCGGGCAACCTAAGCTTCACTCTAGGGCGTTGCTCCACCAGATCAAACAGTTAGGGCCTTAGAAGTCAACGCCAGAAGAATAAAATACGGTATAAGTACAACAGTTTTTCCATCGTATAAAATGAATGATTGCGAACATTGTGAAAGTAATGGTCATTTCTACGTGCCTGGCAACCTACGCGTCACTCTAGGGCGTTGCTGCTCCACATCTGATAGCTACGGCCTTAGAAGTTAACGCCGGAAGCATAAAATACAATATAAATACAGCAGCTTCGCCATCGTATAAAATGAATAATTGCAAACAGTGTGAAGGTAATGGTCATTTCTACGTTCCGAGCAACCTAGGCTTCACTCTAGGGCGTTGCTCCACCAGATCGAATAGTTAGGGCCTTAGAAGTCAGCGCCAGAAGCATAAAATACAATAAACATGCAACAGTTTTTCCATCGTATAACAGGAATAATTGCAAACAGTGTGAAGGTAATGGTATGTTCTACGTTCCGGGCTACCTAGGCTTCACGCTAGGGTGTTGCTCCACCAGATGGAATAGCTAGGGTCTTAGAAGTCAACGCCCGAAGCATAAAATACAACATAAATACAACAGCTTTTCCACCGTATAAAATGAATAATTGCAAACAGTGTGAAAGTAATGGTCATGTCTACGTTCCGGGTAACCTAGGCTTCACTCTAGGGTGTTGCTCCACCAGATCGAATAGTTAGGGCCTTAGAAGTAAACGCCAGGAGCATAAGATACAATAAAAATACAACAGTCTTTTCATCGTATTACAGGAATAATTGTAATAAGCGTGAAAGTAATGATCATTTCGGCGTTTCGGGCATCCTCGACTTAACTCTGGGGCATAGCGCCTCCAGATCGAATAGTAAGGGCCTAAGAAGTCAATGCCAGAAGCATAAAATACAATATAAATACAACAGCTTTGCCATCGTATAAAACGAGAAATGGTAACCAGTGTGAAAGTTATGGTCATTTCTACGTTCCGGTCAACCTAGGCTTCACACTAGGACGTTGCACCACCAGATCGAATAGTTAGGGATTATGTAGTCAACGCCAGAAGCATAAAACACAATAAAGGTGCAACAGTTTTTCCATCGTGTAACAGGAATAATTGCAACCAGTGTGAAAGTTATGGTCATTTCTACGTTTCAGGTAACCTAGGCTTCACACTAGGGCGTTGTTCCACCAGATGGAATAGTTAGGGACTAAGAAGTCAACGCCAGAAGCATAAAACACTATATAAATACAACAGTTTTTCCATCATATAAAACGAATAATTGCAACCAGGATGAAAGTTATGGTCATTTCCACTTTCCGGGCAACCTAGGCTTCACTCTAGGGCGTTGCTCCTCCAGATCGAATAGTTAGGGCCTTGGAAGTCAACGCCGGAAGCATAAAATACAAAATAAATAAAACAGTTTTTCCGTCGTATAAAACGAATAATTGCTACCAGTGTGAACGTTATGGTCATTTCTACGTTCCGCGCAACCTAGGCTTCACTCTAGGGCGTTTCTCCACCAGATCGAATAGTTAGGTCCTTAGAAGTCAACGCCAGAAGCATGAAATACGATATAAATACAACAGCTTTTCCATCGTATAAAACGAATAATTGCAACCAGTGTGGAAGTTATGGTCATTTCTACGTTCCGGGCAACCTAGGCTTCACTCTAGGGCGTTGCTCGACCAGATCGAATAGCTAGGGCCTTAGAGGTCGACGCCTGAAGTATAAAATACAATAAAAATACAACAGTCTTTCCATCCTGTAACAGGACTAATTGCAACCCGTGTGAAAGTGATGGTCATTTCTACGTTCCAGGCAACCTAGGCTTCACCCTCGGGCGTTGTTCCACCAGATGGAATAGTTAGGGACTAAGAAGTCAACGCCAGAAGCATAAAACACTATATAAATACAACAGTTTTTCCATCATATAAAACGAATAATTGCAAGCAGGATGAAAGCTATGGTCATTTCTACTTTCCGGGCAACCTGGGCTTCACTCTAGGGCGTTGCTCCACCAGATGGAATAGTTAGGGCCTAAGAAGTCAACGCCAGAAGCTAAAATACGATATAAATACAACAGCTTTTCCATCGTATAAAACGAATAATTGCATCCAGTGTGAAAGTTATGGTCATTTCTACGTTCCGGGCAACCTAGGCTTCACTCTAGGGCGTTGCTCGACCAGATAGAATAGCTAGGTCCGTAGAAGTCAACGCCCGAAGCATAAAATACAAAATAAATAGAACAGTTTTTCCATCGTATAAAATGAATAATTGCATACATTGTGAAAGTAATGGTCATTTCTACGTTCCGGGCAGCCTAGGTGTCACTCTAGGGCGTTGCTACACCACATCTAGTAGCTACGGCCTTAGAAGTCAACGCCAGAAGAATAAAATACAATAAAGATGAAACAGTTTTTCCAACGTATAAAATGAGTAGTTGCAAACATTGTGAAAGTAATGGTCATTTCTACGTTCCGGGCAACCTAGGCGTCACTCTAGGGCGTTGCTCCACCTGACCGAATAGTCAGGGCCTTAGAAGTCAACGCCCGAAGCATAAAATGCAATATAAATACAACAGTTTTTCCATCGTATAACAGGATTAGTTGCAACCAGTTTGAAAGTGATGGTCATTTCTACGTTCCGGGCAACCTAGGCTTCACCCTAGGGCGTTGCTCCACCAGATCGAATAGTTAGGGCCTTAGAAGTCAACGCCAGAAGCATAAAATACAATAAAGATGCAACAGTTTTTCCATCGTATAAAACGAATAATTGCAAACAGTCTGAAAGTAGTGGTCATTTCTACGTTCCGAGCAACCTAGGCTTCACCCTAGGGCGTTGTTCCACCAGATGGAATAGTTAGGGCCTAAGAAGTCAACGCCAGAAGCTAAAATACGATATAAATACAACAGCTTTTCCATCGTATAAAACGAATAATTGCATCCAGTGTGAAAGTTATGGTCATTTCTACGTTCCGGGCAACCTAGGCTTCACTCTAGGGCGTTGCTCGACCAGATAGAATAGCTAGGACCGTAGAAGTCAACGCCCGAAGCATAAAATAAAAAATAAATGGAACAGTTTTTCCATCGTATAAAACGAATAATTGCTACCAGTGAGAAAGTTATGGTCATTGCTACGTTGCGCGCAACCTAGGCTTCACCCAAGGGCGTTGTTCCACCAGATGGAATAGTTAGTGCCTAAGAAGTCAACGCCAGAAGCATAAAAGACTATATAAATACAACAGTTTTTCCATCATATAAAACGAATAATTGCAACCAGGATGAAAGTTATGGTCATTTCTACTTTCCGGGCAACCTGGGCTTCACTCTAGGGCGTTGCTCCACCAGATCGAATAGTTAGGGCCTTAGAAGTCAACGCCAGAAGCATAAAATACAAAATAAATAAAACAGTTTTTCCGTCGTATAAAACGAATAATTGCTACCAGTGTGAACGTTATGGTCATTTCTACGTTCCGCGCAACCTAGGCTTCACTCTAGGGCGTCTCTCCACCAGATCGAATAGTTAGGTCCTTAGTAGTCAACGCCAGAAGCATAAAATACAATATAAATACAGTTGCTTTTCCATCGTATAAAAGGAATAATTGCAAGCGGTGTGAAAGTAATGGTCATGCTGCGTTCCGGACAACCTAGGCTTCACTCTAGGGCGTTGCTCCAACAGATCGAATAGCTACGGCCTTAGAAGTCAACGCCAGAAGCATAACATTCAATATAAATACAACAGTTTTTCCATCGTATAAAAGGAATAATTGCAACCAGTGTTAAGGTTATGGTCATTTCTACGTTCTGGGCAACCTAGGCTTCATTCTAGGACGTTGCTCCACTAGATCGAATAGTTAGGGCCTTAGAAGTCAACGCCAGAAGCATAAAATACCATTTAGATACAACAGTTTTTCCATCGTATAAAACGAATAATTGCAACCAGTGTGAAAGTAAAGGCCATTTCTACGTTCCGGGCAACACAGGCTTCACTCTAGGGCGTTGTTCCACCAGATCGAATAGTTAAGGCCTAAGAAGTCAACGCCAGAAGCATAAAATACAATAAAAATGGAACAGTTTTTCCATCATATAGAATGAATAATTGCAATCAGTGTGAAAGTAATGATCATTTCGACGTTTCGGACATCCTAGATTTAACTCTGAGGCATTGCTCCACCAGATCGAATACGTAGGGCCTTGGAAGTCAACGCCAGAAGCATAAAGTACAATAAAAATGCAACAGTTTGTCCATCGTATAACAGGAATAATTGCAACCAGTCTGAAAGTGATAGTCATTTCCACGTTTCGGGCAACCTAGGCTCCACTGTAGGGCGTTGCTCCGCCAGATCGAATAGTTAGGGCCTGAGAAGTCAGCGCCAGAAGCATAAAATAGAATATAAATGCAACGGTTTTTCCATCGTATAAAACGAATAATAGCAACCAGTTTGAAAGTTAAGGTAATTTCTACGTTCCGGGCAACCTAGGCTTCACTCTAGGGCGATGCTCCGCCAGATCGAATAGCTAGGGACTTGGAGGTCAACGCCAAGAGCATAAAATACAATAAAAATACAACAGTCTTTCCATCGTATAACAGGAATAATTGCAACCAGTGGGAAAGTAATGGGCACTTCGACGTTCCGTGCAACCTAGACTTCACTCTAGGGCATTGCACCATCAGGTCGAATAGTTAGGGCCTTAGAAAGCAACTCCAGACGCATAAAATACAATAAAAATACAACAGTTTTTCCATCGTATAAGAAGAATAATTGTAACCAGTGTGAAAGTACTGGTCATTTCTACGTTTCGGGCAACCTAGACTTCACGCTAGGGCGGTGCTCCACCAAATCGAATAGCTAGGGCCTTAGAAGTCAAATCCAGAAGCAAAAAGTACAATAAAAAACCAACAGTTTGTCCATCGTATAACAGGAATAATTGCAACCAATGTTAAAATAATGGTCATTCTACGTTTCGGGCAACCTAGGCTTCACTCTAGGGCGTTGCTCCACCAGATCGAATAGTTAGGGCCTAAGAAGTCAACGCCAGAATCATAAAGTACAATAAATATGCAACAGTTTATCCATCGTATAGCATGAATAATTGCAAGCAGTGTGACAGTAATGATCATTTCTACGTATCGGGCAACATACGCTTCACTCTTGAACGTTACCCCACGAGATCGAATAGCTAGGACCTTAGAAGTCAACGCCAGAAACATAAAATACTATAAAAGTGCAACAGTTTTTCCATTGTATAACAGGAATGACTGCAACCAGTGTGAAAGTACTGGTCATTTCTACGTTTCGGGCAACCTAGACTTCACTCTAGGGCGTTTCCCCACCAAATCGAATAGCTAGGGCCTTAGAAGTCAACGCCCAAAGCATAAAATACAATAAAAGTACAACAGTTTTTCCATCTTATAAAAAGAATAATTGCAACCAGTGTGAACGTAATGGTCATTTCTACGTTTCGGGCAACATAGGCTTCACTCTTGGACGCTGCCCCCGAGATCGAATAGCTAGGTTCTTAGAAGTCAATGCCAGAAGCATAAAAGACAATAAAAATACAGCAGTTTTTCCATCGTATAGCATGAATAATTGCAAGCAGTGTGAAAGTAATGGTCATTTCGACGTTTCAGGCAACCTAGGCTTCACTCTAGGGCGTTCCCCAGCCAGTTCGAATAGCTACGACCTTAGAAGTCAACGCCAGAAGCATAAAATACATTATAAATACAACACCTTACCCATAGTGTAAAACGAATAATTGCAATCAGAATGAAAGTTATGTCATTTCTACGTTTCGGGCATCCTACACTTAACTCTGAGGCATTGATCCACCAGATCGTATACACAGGGCCTTAGAAGTCAAATCCAGGAGCGTAAAGTACAATATAAATCCAACAATTTGTCCATCGTATAACAGGAATAATTGCAAACAGTGTTAAAGTTATGGTCATTTCTACGTTCCGGACAACCTAGGCTTCATTCTAGGGCGTTGCTCCACTAGATCGAATAGTTAGGGCCTTAGAAGTCAACGCCAGAAGCATAAATTACGATATAGATACACCAGTTTTTCCATTGTATAAAATGAATATTTGCAAACAGTGTGAAAGGAATGGCCATTTCTACGTACAGGGCAAACTAGGCTTTACTCTAGGGCGTTGCTCCGCCAGATCGAATAGCTAGGGACTTGAAGGTCAACGCCAAGGGCATAAAATACAATAAAAATACAACAGTTTTACCATCGTATAAAACGAATAATTGCAACCAGTGTGAAACTAATGGCCATTTCTACGTTCCGGGCACCCTAGGCTTCGCCCTAGGGCGTTGCTCCAGCAGATCGAATAGCTAGGGACTTGAAGGTCAACGCCAAGGGCATAAAATACAATAAAAATACAACAGTCTTTCCATCGTATAACAGGAATGATTGCAACCAGTGTGAAAGTACTGGTCATTTCTACGTTTCGGGCAACCTAGACTTCACTCTAGTGCGTTTCCCCACCAACTCGAATAGCTAGGGCCTTAGAAGTCAACGCCCAAAGCATAAAATACAATAAAAGTATAACAGTTTTTCCATCGTATAAAAAGAATAATTGCAACCAGTGTGAATGTATTGGTCATTTCTACGTTCCGGGCACCCTAGGCTTCGCGCTAGGGCGTTGCTCCACCAGATCACATAGCTAGGGACTTGGAGGTCAACGCCAAGAGCATAAAATACAATAAGAATACAACAAACTTTCCATCGTATAACAGGAATAATTGCAACCAGTGTGAAAGTAATGGGCCCTTCGACGTTCCGTGCAACCTAGGCTTCACTCTAGGGCATTGCACCACCAGGTCGAATAGTTAGGGCCTTAGAAAGCAACTCCAGACGCATAAAATACAATAAAAATGCAACAGTTTTTCCATCGTATAAGAAGAGTAATTGTAACCAGTGTGAAAGTAATGGTCATTTCTACGTTTCGGGCAACATACGCTTCACTCTTGAACGTTGCCCCACGAGATCGAATAGCTAGGACCTTAGAAGTCAACGCCAGAAACATAAAATACTATAAAAGTGCAACAGTTTTTCCATCGTATAACAGGAATGACTGCAACCAGTGTGAAAGTACTGGTCATTTCTTCGTTTCGGGCAACCTAGACTTCACTCTAGGGCGTTTCCCCACCAAATCGAATAGCTAGGGCCTTAGAAGTCAACGCCCAAAGCATAAAATACAATAAAAGTACAACAGTTTTTCCATCGTATAAAAAGAATAATTGCAACCAGTGTGAACGTAATGGTCATTTCTACGTTCCGGGCACCCTAGACTTCGCCCTAGGGCGTTGCTCCACCAGATCGAATAGCTAGGGACCTGAAGGTCAACGCCAAGGGCATAAAATACAATAAAAATACAACAGTCTTTCCATCGTATAACAGGAATAATTGCAACCAGTGTGAAAGTAATGGTAATTACTACGTTCTGGGTAACCTAGGATACACTCTAGGGCGTTGCTCCACCAGAGCGAATAGTTAGGGCCTCAGAAGTCAGCGCCAGAAGCATAAAATACGATATAGATACAACAGTTTTACCATCGAATAAAACGAATAATTGCAACCAGTGTGAAAGTAATGGCCATTTCTACGTTTCGGGCACCCCAGGCTTCGCCCTAGGGCGTTGCTCCACCAGATCGAATAGTTAGGGACTTCGACGTCAGCGCCAGAAGCATAAGATATAATAAAAATACATCAGTTGCTCCACCGTATAACAGGAATAATTGCAACCAGTGTGAAAGTAATGGGCATTTTTACGTTCCGGGCAACCTAGGCTTCGCTCTAGGGTGTTGCTCCACCAGATCGAATAGGTAGGGACTTAGAGGTCAGCGCCAGACGCATAAAATATAATAAAGATACAACAGTTGTTCCATCGTGTAACAGGAATAATTGCAACCTGTGTGAAAGCAATGGTCATTTCTACATTCCTTGCAACCTAGGCTTCACTCTAGGGCATTGTTCCACCAGATCGAATAGTTACGGCATTAGAAGTCAACGCCAGAAGCATAAAATACAATATAAATGCAACAGTTTTTCCATCGTATAAAACGAATAGTTGCAACCAGTATGAACGTTATGGTCATTTCTACGTTTCGGGCAACCTAGGCTTCACTCTAGGGCGTGGCTCCGCCATATCGAATAGCTAGGGACTTGAAGGTCAACGCCAAGGGCATAAAATACGATATAGATACACCAGCTTTTCCATTGTATAAAACGAATATTTGCAAACAGTGTGAAAGGAATGGCCATTTCTACGTACAGGGCAAACTAGGCTTTACTCTAGGGCGTTGCTCCACCAGATCGAATAGCTAGGGACTTGAAGGTCAACGCCAAGGGCATAAAATACAATAAAAATACAACAGTTTTACCATCGTATAAAACGAATAATTGCAACCAGTGTGAAAGTAATGGCCATTTCTACGTTCCGGGCACCCTAGGCTTCGCCCTAGGGCGTTGCTCCAGCAGATCGAATAGCTAGGGACTTGAAGGTCAACGCCAAGGGCATAAAATACAATAAAAATACAACAGTCTTTCCATCGTAGAACAGGAATAATTGCAACCAGTGTGAAAGTACTGGTCATTTCTACGTTTCGGGCAACCTAGACTTCACTCTAGTGCGTTTCCCCACCAACTCGAATAGCTAGGGCCTTAGAAGTCAACGCCCAAAGCATAAAATACAATAAAAGTATAACAGTTTTTCCATCGTATAAAAAGAATAATTGCAACCAGTGTGAATGTATTGGTCATTTCTACGTTCCGGGCACCCTAGGCTTCGCGCTAGGGCGTTGCTCCACCCGATCACATAGCTAGGGACTTGGAGGTCAACGCCAGGAGCATAAAATACAATAAGAATATAACAAACTTTCCATCGTATAACAGGAATAATTGCAACCAGTGTGAAAGTAATGGGCACTTCGACGTTCCGTGCAACCTAGGCTTCACTCTAGGGCATTGCACCACCAGGTCGAATAGTTAGGGCCTTAGAAAGCAACTCCAGACGCATAAAATACAATAAAAATACAACAGTTTTTCCATCGCATAAGAAGAATAATTGTAACCAGTGTGAAAGTAATGGTCATTTCTACGTTTCGGGCAACATACGCGTCACTCTTGAACGTTGCCCCACGAGATCGAATAGCTAGGACCTTAGAAGTCAACGCCAGAAACATAAAATACTATAAAAGTGCAACAGTTTTTCCATCGTATAACAGGAATGACTGCAACCAGTGTGAAAGTACTGGTCATTTCTTCGTTTCGGGCAACCTAGACTTCACTCTAGGGCGTTTCCCCACCAAATCGAATAGCTAGGGCCTTAGAAGTCAACGCACAAAGCATAAAATACAATAAAAGTACAACAGTTTTTCCATCGTATAAAAAGAATAATTGCAACCAGTGGGAACGTAATGGTCATTTCTACGTTTCGGGCAACCTAGATTTCACGCTAGGGAGTTGCTCCACCAAATCGAATAACTAGGGCCTTAGAAGTCAACGCCAGAAGCATAAAATACAATAAAAATGCAACAGTTTTTCCATCCTATAACAGGAATAACTACAACCAGTGTGAAAGTACTGGTCATTTCTACGCTCCGGGTAACCTCGGCTTCACTCTAGGGCGTTGCTCCACCAGAGCGAATAGTTAGGGCCTGAGAAGTCAGCGCCAGAAGCATAAAATACAATATAAATACAACACCTTTTCCATCGTATAACAGGAATAATTGCAACCAGTGTTAAGGTTATGGTCATTTCTACGTCCAGGGCAGGCTAGGCATGATTCTAGGGCGTTGTTCCACTAGATCGAATTATTAGGGCCTTAGAAGTCAACGCCAGAAGCATAAAATACGATATAGATACAACAGTTTTACCATCGAATAAAACGAATAATTGCAACCAGTGTGAAAGTAATGGCCATTTCTACGTTTCGGGCACCCTAGGCTTCGCCCTAGGGCGTTGCTCCACCAGATCGAATAGTTAGGGACTTCGACGTCAGCGCCAGAAGCATAAAATATAATAAAAATACAACAGTTGCTCCACCGTATAACAGGAATAATTGCAACCAGTGTGAAAGTAATGGGCATTTTTACGTTCCGGGCAACCTAGGCTTCGCTCTAGGGTGTTGCTCCACCAGATCGAATAGGTAGGGACTTAGAGGTCAGCGCCAGACGCATAAAATATAATAAAGATACAACAGTTGTTCCATCGTGTAACAGGAATAATTGCAACCTGTGTGAAAGCAATGGTCATTTCTACATTCCTTGTAACCTAGGCTTCACTCTAGGGCATTGTTCCACCAGATCGAATAGTTACGGCATTAGAAGTCAACGCCAGAAGCATAAAATACAATATAAATGCAACAGTTTTTCCATCGTATAAAATGAATAGTTGCAACCAGTATGAACGTTATGGTCATTTCTACGTTTCGGGCAACCTAGGCTTCACTCTAGGGCGTGGCTCCGCCAGATCGAATAGTTAGGGACTTAGAATTCAACGCCAGAAGCATAAAATACAATAACAATGCAACAGGTTTTCCATCGTATAACAGCAATAACTGCAACCGGTGTGAAAGTACTGGTCATTTCTACGTTCCGGGTAACCTAGGCTTCACTCTAGGGCATTGCACCACCAGGTCGAATAGTTAGGGCCTTAGAAAACAACTCCAGACGCATAAAATACAAAAAAAATACAACAGTTTTTCCATCGTATAAAAAGAATAATTGCAAACAGTGTGAAAGTAATGGACATTTCTACGTTTCGGGAAACATACGCTTCACTCTTGGACGTTGACCCACGAGATCGAATAGCTAGGGCCTAAGATGTTAACGCCAGAACCATAAAATACAATAAAAATGCAACAGTTTTTCCATCGCATCGCAGGAATAACTGCAACCAGTGTGAAAGTACTGGTCATTTCTACGTTTCGGGCAACCTAGATTTCACGCTAGGGCGTTGCTCCACCAAATCGAATAACTAGGGCCTTAGAAGTCAACGCCAGAAGCATAAAATACAATAAAAATGCAACAGTTTTTCCATCCTATAACAGGAATAACTACAACCAGTGTGAAAGTTCTGGTCATTTCTACGCTCCGGGTAACCTCGGCTTCACTCTAGGGCGTTGCTCCACCAGAGCGAATAGTTAGGGCCTGAGAAGTCAGCGCCAGAAGCATAAAATACAATATAAATACAACACCTTTTCCATCGTATAACAGGAATAATTGCAACCAGTGTTAAGGTTATGGTCATTTCTACGTCCAGGGCAGGCTAGGCATGATTCTAGGGCGTTGTTCCACTAGATCGAATTATTAGGGCCTTAGAAGTCAACGCCAGAAGCATAAAATACGATATAGATACAACAGTTTTACCATCGAATAAAACGAATAATTGCAACCAGTGTGAAAGTAATGGCCATTTCTACGTTCCGGGCAACACAGGCTTCACTCTAGGGCGTTGTTCCACCAGATCGAATAGTTAGGGCCTAAGAAGTCAACGCCAGAAGCATAAAATACAATAAAAATGGAACAGTTTTTCCATCATATAGAATGAATAATTGCAATCAGTGTGAAAGCAATGATCATTTCGACGTTTCGGGCATCCTAGATTTAACTCTGAGGCATTGCTCCACCAGATCGAATACGTAGGGCCTTGGAAGTCAACGCCAGAAGCATAAAGTACAATTAAATGCAACAGTTTGTCCATCGTATAACAGGAATAATTGTACCCAGTGTGAAAGTGATAGTCATTTCTACGTTTCGGGCAACCTAGGCTTCACTGTAGGGCGTTGCTCCGCCAGATCGAATAGTTAGGGCCTGAGAAGTCAGCGCCAGAAGCATAAAATAGAATATACATTCAACAGTTTTTCCATCGTATAAAACGAATAATAGGCAACCAGTTTGAAAGTTAAGGTAATTTCTACGTTCTGGGCAACCTAGGCTTCACTCTAGGGCGTTGCTCCACCAGATCGAATAGTTAGGGCATTGGAAGTCGACGCCCGAAGCATAAAATACAAAATAAAAAGAACAGTTTTTCCATTGTATAAAACGAATAATTGCAACCGGAGTGAAAGTTATGGTCATTTCTACGTTCCGGGCAACCTAGGCTTCACACTAGGGCGTTGCTCCACTGGATCGAATAGTTAGAGTCTTGGAAGCCAACGCCAGAAGCATAAAATACAAAATAAGGACAACAGCTTTTCCATCGTATAAAACGAATAATTGCAACCAGTGCGAATGTAATGGTCATTTCTACGTTTCGGGCAACATACGCTTCACTCTTGGACGCTGCCCCCGGGATCGAATAGTTAGGGCCTAAGAATTCAACGCCAGAAGCATAGAGTACAATAAAAATGCAACAGTTTTTCCATCGTATAGCATGAATAATTGCAACCAGTGTGACAGTAATAGTCATTTCATCGTTTCGGCATCCTAGACTTAACTGTGAGGCATTGCTCCACCAGATCGAATACAAAGGGCCTTAGTAGTCAAAGCCAGAAGTATAAAGTACAGAACAATCCAACAGTTTGTCCATCGTATAACAGGAATATTGCAAACACTGTGAAAGTAATGGTCATTTCTACGTTCCGGGCAGCCTAGGCTTCACGCCAGGGCGTTGCTCCACCACATCGAATTGCTACGACCTTAGAAGTCAACGACTGAAGCATAAAATACAAAATAAGGACAACAGCTTTTCCATCGTATAAAATGAATAATTGCAAACAGTGTGAAAGCGATGGTCATTCCTAGGTCCAGGTCAACCTAGGCTGCGCTCTAGGGCGTTGCTCCACCAGATCGAATAGCTACGGCCTTAGAAGTCAACGCCAGAGGCATAAAATACACCATAAATACAACAGTTTTTCCATTTTATAAAACGGATAATTGCAACCAGTGTGAAAGTTGTGGTCTTTTCTACGTTCCGGGCAACATAGGGTTCACTCTTGGACGTTACCCCACCATATTGAGTAGCTAGGGCCTTAGAAGTCGACGCCAGAAGCATACAATACAATATAAATACAACAGTTTTTCCATTGAATAAAACGAATAATTGCAATCAGTGTGAAAGTAATGGTCATTTCTACGTTCCGGGAAACATAGGCTTCACTCTTGGACGTTGCCCCACCAGACCGAATAGCTAGGACCTTAGAAGTCAAAGCCAGAAGCAGAAAATAAAATAAAAATGCAACAGTATCTCTACCGTATAGCATGAATAATTGCAACCAGTGTGAAAGTAATGAACATTTCGACGTTTCAGGCATCCTAGACTTAACTCTGAGGCATTGATCCACCAGATCGAAGAGTTAGGGCCTCAGAAGTCAACGCCAGAAGCATAAAATACAAAATAAAACATCATTCTTTCCATCGTATAAAACGAAAAATTGCAACCACTGTGAAAGTGATGGTCATATCCACGTTCCGGGCAACCTCAGCTTGACTCTAGGGCGTTGCTCCACCAGATCGAATGGCTAGGGTCTTAGAAGTCAACGCCCGAAGCATAAAATACAATAAAGATACAACAGTTTTTCCATCGCATAGCAGGAATAATTGCAACAAGCGTGAAGGAAATGGACATTTCTAGGTTTCGGGCAACCTAGGCTTTACTCTAGGGCGCTGCTCCACCAGATCGAATAGTTAGGGTCTTAGAAGTCAACGCCCGAAGCATAAAATACAATAAAGGTACAACAGTTTTTCCATCGAATAACAGGAATATTTGCAACCAGAGTGAAGGTGATGGTCATTTCTACGTTCCGGGCAACCTAGGCTCCACTCTAGGGTGTTGGTCCACCAAATCCAATAGTTAGGCCCTAAGAAGTCAGCGCCAGAAGCACCAAATGCAAAATAAATACAACAGTTTTTCCATAGTATAAAAAGAATAATTGCAACCAGTGTGAATGTAATGGTCATTTCTACGTTCCGGGCACCCTAGGCTTCGCGCTAGGGCGTTGGTCCTCCAGATCGCATAGCTAGGGACTTGGAGCTCAACCCCAAGAGCATAAAATACAATAAGAATACAACAAACTTTCCATCGTATAACAGGAATAATTGCAACCAGTGTGAAAGTAATGGTAATTACTACGTTCCGGGTAACCTAGGATTCACTCTAGGGCGTTGCTCCACCAGAGCGAATAGTTAGGGCCTAAGAAGTCAACGCCAGAAGCATTAACTGCTATAAAAATACAACAGCCCTTCCATCGTATAACAGGAATAATTGCAACCAGTGTGAAAGTAATGGTCATTTCTACATCATCGGGCAACATAGGCTTCACTCTTGGACGTTGCCCCACGAGATCGCATAGCTAGGACCTTAGAAGTCAACGCCCGGAGCATTAAATACACAATAAATAGAACAGTTTTCCATTGTATAAAACGAATAATTGCAACCAGTGTGAAAGTTATGGTAATTTCTACGTCCCGGGCAACCTAGTCTTAATTCTAGGGCGTTGTTCCAACAGATCGAATAGTTAGGGCCTAAGAAGTCAACGCCTGAAGCATAAAAAACAATATAAATACAACACCTTACCCATAGTATAAAACGAATAATTGCAATCAGAATAAAAGTAATGTCATTTCTACGTTTCGGGCATCCTACACTTAACTCTGAGGCATTGCTCCACCAGATCGTATACACAGGACCTTAGAAGTCAAATCCAGGAGCGTAAAGTACAATATAAATCCAACAGTTTGTCCATCGTATAACAGGAATAATTGCAACCAGTGTTAAAGTTATGGTCATTTCTACGTTCCGGGCACCCTAGGCTTCGCGCTAGGGCGTTGCTCCACCAGATCGCATAGCTAGGGACTTGGAGGTCAACGCCAAGAGCATAAAATGCAATAAGAATACAACAAACTTTCCATCGTATAACAGGAATAATTGCAACCAGTGTGAAAGTAATGGGCACTTCGACGTTCCGTGCAACCTAGGCTTCAGTCTAGGGCATTGCACCACCAGGTCGAATAGTTAGGGCCTTAGAAAGCAACTCCAGACGCATAAAATACAATAAAAATACAACAGTTTTTTCATCGTATAAGAAGAATAATTGTAACCAGTGTGAAAGGAATGGTCATTTCTATGTTTCGGGCAACATACGCTTCACTCTTGAACGTTGCCCCACGAGATCGAATAGCTAGGACCTTAGAAGTCAACGCCAGAAACATAAAATACTATAAAAGTGCAACAGTTTTTCCATCGTATAACAGGAATGACTGCAACCAGTGTGAAAGTACTGGTCATTTCTTCGTTTCGGGCAACCTAGACTTCACTCTAGGGCGTTGCCCCACCAAATCGAATAGCTAGGGCCTTAGAAGTCAACGCCCAAAGCATAAAATACAATAAAAGTACAACAGTTTTTCCATCGTATAAAAAGAATAATTGCAACCAGTGTGAACGTAATGGTCATTTCTACGTTCCGGGCACCCTAGGCTTCGCCCTAGGGCGTTGCTCCACCAGATCGAATAGCTAGGGACCTCAAGGTCAACGCCAAGGGCATAAAATACAATAAAAATACAACAGTCTTTCCATCGTATAACAGGAATAATTGTAACCAGTGTGAAAGTAATGGTAATTACTACGTTCCGGGTAACCTAGGATACACTCTAGGGCGCTGCTCCACCAGAGCGAACAGTTAGGGCCTAAGAAGTCAACGCCAGAAGCATTAAATGCTATAAAAATACAACAGCCCTTCCATCGTATAACAGGAATGATTGCAACCAGTGTGAAAGTAATGGTCATTTCTACGTTCCGGACAACCTAGGCTTCATTCTAGGGCGTTGCTCCACTAGATCGAATAGTTAGGGCCTTAGAAGTCAACGCCAGAAGCATAAAATACGATATAGATACACCAGTTTTTCCATCGTATAAAACGAATATTTGCAAACAGTGTGAAAGGAATGGCCATTTCTGCGTACCGGGCAAACTAGGCTTTACTCTAGGGCGTTGCTCCACCAGATCGAATAGTTAGGGACTTAGAATTCAACGCCAGAAGCATAAAATACAATAACAATGCAACAGTTTTTCCATCGTATAACAGGAATAACTGCAACCGGTGTGAAAGTACTGGTCATTTCTACGTTCCGGGTAACCTAGGCTTCACTCTTGGGCATTGCACCACCAGGTCGAATAGTTAGGGCCTTAGAAAACAACTCCAGACGAATAAAATACAAAAAAAATACAACAGTTTTTCCATCGTATAAAACGAATAATTGCAACCAGTGTGAAAGTAATGGCCATTTCTACGTTTCGGGCACCCTAGGCTTCGCCCTAGGGCGTTGCTCCACCAGATCGAATAGCTAGGGACCTGAAGGTCAACGCCAAGGGCATAAAATACAATAAAAATACAACAGTCTTTCCATAGTATAACAGGAATAATTGCAACCAGTGATAAAGTAATGGGCATTTCGACGTTCCGTGCAACCTAGGCTTCACTCTAGGGCATTGCACCTCCAGGTCGAATAGTTAGCGCCTTAGAAGTCAGCGCCCGAAACATAAAATACAATAAAGATGCAACAGTTTTTCCATCGTATAACAGGAATAATTGCAACCAGTGTGAAAGTAATGGTAATTACTATGTTCCGGGTAGCCTAGGATTCACTCTAGGGCGTTGCTCCACCAGATCGAATAGCTAGGGACTTGGAGGTCAACGCCAAGAGCATAAAATACAATAAAAATACAACAGTCTTTCCATCGTATAACAGGAATAATTGCAACCAGTGGGAAAGTAATGGGCACTTCGACGTTCCGTGCAACCTAGACTTCACTCTAGGGCATTGCACCATCAGGTCGAATAGTTAGGGCCTTAGAAAGCAACTCCAGACGCATAAAATACAATAAAAATACAACAGTTTTTCCATCGTATAAGAAGAATAATTGTAACCAGTGTGAAAGTACTGGTCATTTCTACGTTTCGGGCAACCTAGACTTCACGCTAGGGCGGTGCTCCACCAAATCGAATAGCTAGGGCCTTAGAAGTCAAATCCAGAAGCAAAAAGTACAATAAAAAACCAACAGTTTGTCCATCGTATAACAGGAATAATTGCAACCAATGTTAAAATAATGGTCATTCTACGTTTGGGGCAACCTAGGCTTCACTCTAGGGCGTTGCTCCACCAGATCGAATAGTTAGGGCCTAAGAAGTCGACGCCAGAATCATAAAGTACAATAAATATGCAACAGTTTATCCATCGTATAGCATGAATAATTGCAAGCAGTGTGACAGTAATGATCATTTCTACGTTCCGGGCAACATACGCTTCACTCTTGAACGTTACCCCACGAGATCGAATAGCTAGGACCTTAGAAGTCAACGCCAGAAACATAAAATACTATAAAAGTGCAACAGTTTTTCCATTGTATAACAGGAATGACTGCAACCAGTGTGAAAGTACTGGTCATTTCTACGTTTCGGGCAACCTAGACTTCACTCTAGGGCGTTTCCCCACCAAATCGAATAGCTAGGGCCTTAGAAGTCAACGCCCAAAGCATAAAATACAATAAAAGTACAACAGTTTTTCCATCTTATAAAAAGAATAATTGCAACCAGTGTGAACGTAATGGTCATTTCTACGTTTCGGGCAACATAGGCTTCACTCTTGGACGCTGCCCCCGAGATCGAATAGCTAGGTTCTTAGAAGTCAATGCCAGAAGCATAAAAGACAATAAAAATACAGCAGTTTTTCCATCGTATAGCATGAATAATTGCAAGCAGTGTGAAAGTAATGGTCATTTCGACGTTTCAGGCAACCTAGGCTTCACTCTAGGGCGTTCCCCAGCCAGTTCGAATAGCTACGACCTTAGAAGTCAATGCCAGAAGCATAAAATACAATATAAATACAACACCTTACCCATAGTGTAAAACGAATAATTGCAATCAGAATGAAAGTTATGTCATTTCTACGTTTCGGGCATCCTACACTTAACTCTGAGGCATTGATCCACCAGATCGTATACACAGGGCCTTAGAAGTCAAATCCAGGAGCGTAAAGTACAATATAAATCCAACAATTTGTCCATCGTATAACAGGAATAATTGCAAACAGTGTTAAAGTTATGGTCATTTCTACGTTCCGGACAACCTAGGCTTCATTCTAGGGCGTTGCTCCACTAGATCGAATAGTTAGGGCCTTAGAAGTCAACGCCAGAAGCATAAATTACGATATAGATACACCAGTTTTTCCATTGTATAAAATGAATATTTGCAAACAGTGTGAAAGGAATGGCCATTTCTACGTACAGGGCAACCTAGACTTCACTCTAGGGCGTTTCCCCACCAAATCGAATAGCTAGGGCCTTAGAAGTCAACGCCCAAAGCATAAAATACAATAAAAGTACAACAGTTTTTCCATCGTATAAAAAGAATAATTGCAACCAGTGTGAACGTAATGGTCATTTCTACGTTCCGGGCACCCTAGACTTCGCCCTAGGGCGTTGCTCCACCAGATCGAATAGCTAGGGACCTGAAGGTCAACGCCAAGGGCATAAAATACAATAAAAATACAACAGTCTTTCCATCGTATAACAGGAATAATTGCAACCAGTGTGAAAGTAATGGTAATTACTACGTTCTGGGTAACCTAGGATACACTCTAGGGCGTTGCTCCACCAGATCGAATAGTTAGGGACTTCGACGTCAGCGCCAGAAGCATAAAATATAATAAAAATACAACAGTTGCTCCACCGTATAACAGGAATAATTGCAACCAGTGTGAAAGTAATGGGCATTTTTACGTTCCGGGCAACCTAGGCTTCGCTCTAGGGTGTTGCTCCACCAGATCGAATAGGTAGGGACTTAGAGGTCAGCGCCAGACGCATAAAATATAATAAAGATACAACAGTTGTTCCATCGTGTAACAGGAATAATTGCAACCTGTGTGAAAGCAATGGTCATTTCTACATTCCTTGCAACCTAGGCTTCACTCTAGGGCATTGTTCCACCAGATCGAATAGTTACGGCATTAGAAGTCAACGCCAGAAGCATAAAATACAATATAAATGCAACAGTTTTTCCATCGTATAAAACGAATAGTTGCAACCAGTATGAACGTTATGGTCATTTCTACGTTTCGGGCAACCTAGGCTTCACTCTAGGGCGTGGCTCCGCCATATCGAATAGCTAGGGACTTGAAGGTCAACGCCAAGGGCATAAAATACGATATAGATACACCAGTTTTTCCATTGTATAAAACGAATATTTGCAAACAGTGTGAAAGGAATGGCCATTTCTACGTACAGGGCAAACTAGGCTTTACTCTAGGGCGTTGCTCCACCAGATCGAATAGCTAGGGACTTGAAGGTCAACGCCAAGGGCATAAAATACAATAAAAATACAACAGTTTTACCATCGTATAAAACGAATAATTGCAACCAGTGTGAATGTATTGGTCATTTCTACGTTCCGGGCACCCTAGGCTTCGCGCTAGGGCGTTGCTCCACCAGATCACATAGCTAGGGACTTGGAGGTCAACGCCAGGAGCATAAAATACAATAAGAATACAACAAACTTTCCATCGTATAACAGGAATAATTGCAACCAGTGTGAAAGTAATGGGCACTTCGACGTTCCGTGCAACCTAGGCTTCACTCTAGGGCATTGCACCACCAGGTCGAATAGTTAGGGCCTTAGAAAGCAACTCCAGACGCATAAAATACAATAAAAATACAACAGTTTTTCCATCGCATAAGAAGAATAATTGTAACCAGTGTGAAAGTAATGGTCATTTCTACGTTTCGGGCAACATACGCGTCACTCTTGAACGTTGCCCCACGAGATCGAATAGCTAGGACCTTAGAAGTCAACGCCAGAAACATAAAATACTATAAAAGTGCAACAGTTTTTCCATCGTATAACAGGAATGACTGCAACCAGTGTGAAAGTACTGGTCATTTCTTCGTTTCGGGCAACCTAGACTTCACTCTAGGGCGTTTCCCCACCAAATCGAATAGCTAGGGCCTTAGAAGTCAACGCCCAAAGCATAAAATACAATAAAAGTACAACAGTTTTTCCATCGTATAAAAAGAATAATTGCAACCAGTGGGAACGTAATGGTCATTTCTACGTTCCGGGCACCCTAGGCTTCGCCCTAGGGCGTTGCTCCACCAGATCGAATAGCTAGGGACCTGAAGGTCAACGCCAAGGGCATAAAATACAATAAAAATACAACAGTCTTTCCATCGTATAACAGGAATAATTGCAACCAGTGTGAAAGTAATGGTAATTACTACGTTCCGGGTAACCTAGGATACACTCTAGGGCGTTGCTCCACAAGAGCGAACAGTTAGGGCCTAAGAAGTCAACGCCAGAAGCATTAAATGCTATAAAAATACAACAGCCCTTCCATCGTATAACAGGAATAATTGCAACCAGTGTGAAAGTAATGGTCATTTCTACGTCATCGGGCAACATGGGCTTCACTCTTGGACGTTGCCCCACGAGATCGCATAGCTAGGACCTTAGAAGTCAACGCCCGGAGCATTAAATACAAAATAAATAGAACAGTTTTCCATTGTATAAAACGAATAATTGCAACCAGTGTGAAAGTTATGGTAATTTCTACGTTCCGGGCAACCTAGGCTTAATTCTAGGGCGTTGTTCCAACAGATCGAATAGTTAGGGCCTAAGAAGTCAACGCCAGAAGCATAAAAAACAATATAAATACAACACCTTACCCATCGTATAAAACGAATAATTGCAATCAGAATGAAAGTTATGTCATTTCTACGTTTCGGGCATCCTACACTTAACTCTGAGGCATTACTCCTCCAGATCGTATACACAGGGCCTTAGAAGTCAAATCCAGGATCGTAAAGTACAATATAAATCCAACAGTTTGACCATCGTATAACAGGAATAATTGCAACCAGTGTTAAAGTTATGGTCATTTCTACGTTCCGGACAACCTAGGCTTCATTCTAGGGCGTTGCTCCACTAGATCGAATAGTTAGGGCCTTAGAAGTCAACGCCAGAAGCATAAAATACGATATAGATACACCAGTTTTTCCATCGTATAAAACGAATATTTGCAAACAGTGTGAAAGGAATGGCCATTTCTACGTACCGGGCAAACTAGGCTTTACTCTAGGGCGTTGCTCCACCAGATCGAATAGTTAGGGACTTAGAAAACAACTCCAGACGCATAAAATACAAAAAAAATACAACAGTTTTTCCATCGTATAAAAAGAATAATTGCAAACAGTGTGAAAGTAATGGACATTTCTACGTTTCGGGCAACATACGCTTCACTCTTGGACGTTGACCCACGAGATCGAATAGCTAGGGCCTAAGATGTCAACGCCAGAACTATAAAATACAATAAAAATGCAACAGTTTTTCCATCGTGTAACAGGAATAATTGCAACCTGTGTGAAAGCAATGGTCATTTCTACATTCCTTGCAACCTAGGCTTCACTCTAGGGCATTGTTCCACCAGATCGAATAGTTACGGCATTAGAAGTCAACGCCAGAAGCATAAAATACAATATAAATGCAACAGTTTTTCCATCGTATAAAATGAATAGTTGCAACCAGTATGAACGTTATGGTCATTTCTACGTTTCGGGCAACCTAGGCTTCACTCTAGGGCGTGGCTCCGCCAGATCGAATAGTTAGGGACTTAGAATTCAACGCCAGAAGCATAAAATACAATAACAATGCAACAGGTTTTCCATCGTATAACAGCAATAACTGCAACCGGTGTGAAAGTACTGGTCATTTCTACGTTCCGGGTAACCTAGGCTTCACCCTAGGGCATTGCACCACCAGGTCGAATAGTTAGGGCCTTAGAAAACAACTCCAGACGCATAAAATACAAAAAAAATACAACAGTTTTTCCATCGTATAAAAAGAATAATTGCAAACAGTGTGAAAGTAATGGACATTTCTACGTTTCGGGCAACATACGCTTCACTCTTGGACGTTGACCCACGAGATCGAATAGCTAGGGCCTAAGATGTTAACGCCAGAACCATAAAATACAATAAAAATGCAACAGTTTTTCCATCCTATAACAGGAATAACTACAACCAGTGTGAAAGTTCTGGTCATTTCTACGCTCCGGGTAACCTCGGCTTCACTCTAGGGCGTTGCTCCACCAGAGCGAATAGTTAGGGCCTGAGAAGTCAGCGCCAGAAGCATAAAATACAATATAAATACAACACCTTTTCCATCGTATAACAGGAATAATTGCAACCAGTGTTAAGGTTATGGTCATTTCTACGTCCAGGGCAGGCTAGGCATAATTCTAGGGCGTTGTTCCACTAGATCGAATTATTAGGGCCTTAGAAGTCAACGCCAGAAGCATAAAATACGATATAGATACAACAGTTTTACCATCGAATAAAACGAATAATTGCAACCAGTGTGAAAGTAATGGCCATTTCTACGTTTCGGGCACCCTAGGCTTCGCCCTAGGGCGTTGCTCCACCAGATCGAATAGTTAGGGACTTCGACGTCAGCGCCAGACGCATAAAATATAATAAAGATACAACAGTTGTTCCATCGTGTAACAGGAATAATTGCAACCTGTGTGAAAGCAATGGTCATTTCTACATTCCTTGCAACCTAGGCTTCACTCTAGGGCATTGTTCCACCAGATCGATTAGTTACGGCATTAGAAGTCAACGCCAGAAGCATAAAATACAATATAAATGCAACAGTTTTTCCATCGTATAAAACGAATAGTTGCAACCAGTATGAACGTTATGGTCATTTCTACGTTTCGGGCAACCTAGGCTTCACTCTAGGGCGTGGCTCCGCCAGATCGAATAGTTAGGGACTTAGAATTCAACGCCAGAAGCATAAAATACAATAACAATGCAACAGGTTTTCCATCGTATAACAGCAATAACTGCAACCGGTGTGAAAGTACTGGTCATTTCTACGTTCCGGGTAACCTAGGCTTCACTCTAGGGCATTGCACCACCAGGTCGAATAGTTAGGGCCTTAGAAAACAACTCCAGACGCATAAAATACAATAAAAGTACAACAGTTTTTCCATCGTATAAAAAGAATAATTGCAACCAGTGTGAACGTAATGGTCATTTCTACGTTCCGGGCACCCTAGGCTTCGCCCTAGGGCGTTGCCCCACCAGATCGAATAGTTAGGGCCTTAGAAGTCAACGCCCGAAGCATAAAATACAATAAAAATACAACAGTTTATCCATCGAATGACAGGAATAATTGCAACAAGTGTGAAGCTAATGGTCATTTCTAGGATCCGGGCGACGTAGGCTTCACTCTGGGGCGTTGGTCCACAAGAGCGAATAGTTAGGGCCTAAGAAGTCAACGCCAGAAGCATAAAATGCAAAATAAATACAACAGTTTTTCCTTCGTATAAAACAAATAATTGCAACGAGTGTGAAAGGTATGGTCATTTATACGTTCCGGGCAACCTAGGCTTCACTCTAGGGCGTTGCTCCACCAAATCGAATATCTAGGGCCTTAGAAGTCAACGCCCGAAGCATAAAATACAATAAAAATACAACAGTTTATCCATCGAATGACAGGAATAATTGCAACAAGTGTGAAGGTAATGGTCATTTCTACGTTCCGGGCAACCTAGGCTTCACTCTAGGGCGTTGCTCCACCAAATCGAATATCTAGGTCCTTAGAAGTCAGCGCCAGAGGCTTAAAATAAAATAAAATGACAACAGTTTTTCCATCGTATAACAGGAATAATTGCAACGAGTGTGAAAGTCATGGTCATTTCTAGGTTCCGGGCAACCTAGGCTTCACTCTAGGGCGTTGCTCCACCAAATCGAATATGTAGGGCCTTAGCAGGCAACGCCCGAAGCATAAAATACAATAAAAAAACAACAGTTTTTCCATCGTATAACAGGAGTAATTGCAACCAGAGTGAAGGTGATGGTCATTTCTAGGATCCGGGCAACCTAGGCTTCACTCTAGGGCGTTGGACCACCAGATCGAATAGCTAGGGCCTAAGATGTCAACGCCAGAAGCATAAAATACAATAAAAATACAACAGTTTATCCATCGAATGACAGGAATAATTGCAACAAGTGTGAAGCTAATGGTCATTTCTAGGATCCGGGCAACCTAGGCTTCACTCTGGGGCGTTGGTCCACAAGAGCGAATAGTTAGGGCCTAAGAAGTCAACGCCAGAAGCATAAAATACAAAATAAATACAACAGTTTTTCCATCGTATAAAACAAATAATTGCAACGAGTGTGAAAGGTATGGTCATTTCTACGTTCCGGGCAACCTAGGCTTCACTCTAGGGCGTTGGACCACCAGATCGAATAGCTAGGGCCTAAGATGTCAACGCCAGAAGCATAAAACACACAATAAATACAACAGCTTTTCCATCGTATAGAACGAATAATTGCAACCAGTGTGAAAGTTATGGTCATTTCTACATGCCAGGCAACATAGGCTTCACTCTAGGGCGTTCATCCACCAGATCGAATAGTTAGGGCCTTAGAAGTCAACGCCCAAAGCATAAAATACAATAAAAGTACAACAGCTTTTCCATCGTATAAAAAAATAATTGCAACCAGTGTGAATGTAATGGTCATTTCTACGTTTCGGGACACATACGCTTCACCCTTGGTCACTGCCCCCGAAATCGAATAGCTAGGATCTTAGAAGTCAATGCCAGAAGCATAAAATACAATAAAAATACAGCAGTTTTTCCATCTTATAGCATGAATAATTGCAACCAGTGTGAAAGTAATGGTCATTTCTACGTTTCGGGCAACCTAGGCTTCACTCTAGAGCGTTCCCCCGCCAGATCGAGTAGTTAGGGCCTAAGATGTCAACGCCAGAAGCATAAAATACAATAAAAATACAACAGTTTTACCATCGTAAAAAAAGAATAATTGCAACCAGTGTGAATGTAAAGGTCATTTCTACGTTTCGGGCAACACACGCTTCACTCTTGGAAGCTGCCCCCGAGATCGAATAGCTAGGATCTTAGAAGTCAACGCCAGAAGCATAAAATACAATAAAAATACAGCAGCTTCTCCATCGTATAGCATGAATAATTGCAACCAGTGTGAAAGTACTGGTCATTTCTACGTTTCGGGCAACCTAGACTTCACTCTAGGGCGTTGCTCCACCAAATCGAATAGCTAGGGCCTTATAAGTCAACGCTCAAAACATAAAATACAATAACAGTACAACAGTTTTTCCATCGTATAAAAAGAATAATTGCAACCAGTGTGAAAGTAATGGTCATTTCTACGTTTCGGGCAACATACGCTTCACTCTTGAACGTTGCCCCTCGAGATCGAATAGCTAGGACCTTAGAAGTCAACGCCAAAAACATAAAATACTATAAAAATGCAACAGTTTTTCCATCGTATAACAGGAATAACTGCAACCAGTGTGAAAGTACAGGACATTTCTACGTTTCGGGCAACCTAGACTACACTCCAGTGCGTTGCTCCACCAAATCGAATAGCTAGGGCCTTAGAAGTCAACGCCAGAAGCATAAAATACGATATAGGTACAACAGTTTTTGCATCGTATAAAACGAATAATTGCAACCAGTGTGAATGTAATGGTCATTTCTACGTTTCGGGCAACACACGCTTCACTCTTGGAAGCCGCCCCCGAGATCGAATAGCTAGGATCTTAGAAGTCAATGCCAGACGCATAAAATACAATAAAAATACAGCAGTTTCTCCATCGTATAGCATGAATAATTGCAACCAGTGTGAAAGTAATGGTCATTTCGACGTTCCGGGCAACCTAGACTTCACTCTAGGGCGTTGCTCCACCAAATCGAATAGCTCGGGCCTTAGAAGTCAACGCCAGAAGCATAAAATACGATATAGGTACAACAGTTTTTCCATCGTATAAAACGAATAATTGCAACCAGTGTGAATGTAATGGTCATTTCTACGTTTCGGGCAACACACGCTTCACTCTTGGAAGCTGCCCCCGAGATCGAATAGCTAGGATCTTAGAAGTCAATGCCAGAAGCATAAAATACAATAAAAATACAGCAGTTTCTCCATCGTATAGCATGAATAATTACAACCAGTGTGAAAGTAATGGTCATTTCGACGTTTCGGGCAATCTACGCTTCACTCTAGAGCGTTCCCCCGCCAGATCGAATAGTTAGGGCCTAAGAATTCAACGCCAGCAGCATAAAATACAATAAAAATACAACAGTTTTTCAATCGTATGGCATGAATAATTGCAAGCAGTGTGAAAGTAATGGTCATTTCGACGTTTCGGGCAACCTAGGCTTCACTCTAGGGCGTTCCCCCGCCAGATCGAATAGTTAGGGCCTAAGAAGTTAACGCTAGAAGCATAAAATACAAAATAAATAGAACAGCTTTCCATTGTATAAAACGAATAATTGCAACCAGTGTGAAAGTTATGGTAATTTCTACTTTCCGGGCAACCTGGGCTTCACTGTAGGGCGTTGCTTCAACAGATCGAATAGTTAGGGCCTAAGAAGTCACCGCCAGAAGCATAAAGTAGAATAAAAATGCAACAGTTTTTTCATCGTATAGCATGAATAATTGCAACCAGTGAGACAGTAATGATCATTTCTACGTTTCGGGCAACATACGCTTCACTCTTGAACGTTGCCCCACGAGATCGAATAGCTAGGACCTTAGAAGTCACCGCCAGAAACATAAAATGCTATAAAAATGCAACAGTTTTTCCATCGCCTAACAGGAATAACTGCAACCAGAGTGAAAGTACTGGTCATTTCTACGTTTCGGGCAACCTAGACTTCACTTTAGGGCGTTGCCCCACCAAATCGAATAGCTAGGGCCTTAGAAGTCAACGCCCAAAGCATAAAACACAATAAAAGTACAACAGTTTTCCCATCATATAAAAAGAATAATTGCAACCAGTGTGAAAGTGATGGTCATTTCTACGTTCCGGGCAACCTAGGCTTCATTCTAGGGCGTTGCTCCGCTAGATCGAATTATTAGGGCCTTAGAAGTCAACGCCAGAAGCATAAAATACGATATAGATACTACAGTTTTTCCATCGTATAAAACGAATAATTGCAACCAGTGTGAAAGTAATGGTCATTTCTACGTTTCGGGCAACATACGCTTCACTCTTGAGCGTTGCTCCACGAGATCGAATAGCTAGGACCTTAGAAGTCAACGCCAGAAACATAAAATACTATAAAAATGCAACAGTTTTTCCATCGTATAGCAGGAATAACTGCAACCAGTGTGAAAGAACTGGACATTTCTACGTTTCGGGCAACCTAGACTTCACGCTAGGGCGTTGCTCCACCAAATCGAATAGCTAGGGCCTTAGAAGTCAACGCCCAAAGCATAAAATACAATAAAAGTACAACAGTTTTTCCATCGTATAAAAAGAATAATTGCAACCAGTGGGAACGTAATGGTCATTTCTACGTTCCGGGCACCCTAGGCTTCGCCCTAGGGCGTTGCTCCACCAGATCGAATAGCTAGGGACCTGAAGGTCAACGCCAAGGGCATAAAATACAATAAAAATACAACAGTCTTTCCATCGTATAACAGGAATAATTGCAACCAGTGTGAAAGTAATGGTAATTACTACGTTCCGGGTAACCTAGGATACACTCTAGGGCGTTGCTCCACAAGAGCGAACAGTTAGGGCCTAAGAAGTCAACGCCAGAAGCATTAAATGCTATAAAAATACAACAGCCCTTCCATCGTATAACAGGAATAATTGCAACCAGTGTGAAAGTAATGGTCATTTCTACGTCATCGGGCAACATGGGCTTCACTCTTGGACGTTGCCCCACGAGATCGCATAGCTAGGACCTTAGAAGTCAACGCCCGGAGCATTAAATACAAAATAAATAGAACAGTTTTCCATTGTATAAAACGAATAATTGCAACCAGTGTGAAAGTTATGGTAATTTCTACGTTCCGGGCAACCTAGGCTTAATTCTAGGGCGTTGTTCCAACAGATCGAATAGTTAGGGCCTAAGAAGTCAACGCCAGAAGCATAAAAAACAATATAAATACAACACCTTACCCATCGTATAAAACGAATAATTGCAATCAGAATGAAAGTTATGTCATTTCTACGTTTCGGGCATCCTACACTTAACTCTGAGGCATTACTCCTCCAGATCGTATACACAGGGCCTTAGAAGTCAAATCCAGGATCGTAAAGTACAATATAAATCCAACAGTTTGACCATCGTATAACAGGAATAATTGCAACCAGTGTTAAAGTTATGGTCATTTCTACGTTCCGGACAACCTAGGCTTCATTCTAGGGCGTTGCTCCACTAGATCGAATAGTTAGGGCCTTAGAAGTCAACGCCAGAAGCATAAAATACGATATAGATACACCAGTTTTTCCATCGTATAAAACGAATATTTGCAAACAGTGTGAAAGGAATGGCCATTTCTACGTACCGGGCAAACTAGGCTTTACTCTAGGGCGTTGCTCCACCAGATCGAATAGTTAGGGACTTAGAAAACAACTCCAGACGCATAAAATACAAAAAAAATACAACAGTTTTTCCATCGTATAAAAAGAATAATTGCAAACAGTGTGAAAGTAATGGACATTTCTACGTTTCGGGCAACATACGCTTCACTCTTGGACGTTGACCCACGAGATCGAATAGCTAGGGCCTAAGATGTCAACGCCAGAACTATAAAATACAATAAAAATGCAACAGTTTTTCCATCGTGTAACAGGAATAATTGCAACCTGTGTGAAAGCAATGGTCATTTCTACATTCCTTGCAACCTAGGCTTCACTCTAGGGCATTGTTCCACCAGATCGAATAGTTACGGCATTAGAAGTCAACGCCAGAAGCATAAAATACAATATAAATGCAACAGTTTTTCCATCGTATAAAATGAATAGTTGCAACCAGTATGAACGTTATGGTCATTTCTACGTTTCGGGCAACCTAGGCTTCACTCTAGGGCGTGGCTCCGCCAGATCGAATAGTTAGGGACTTAGAATTCAACGCCAGAAGCATAAAATACAATAACAATGCAACAGGTTTTCCATCGTATAACAGCAATAACTGCAACCGGTGTGAAAGTACTGGTCATTTCTACGTTCCGGGTAACCTAGGATTCACTCTAGGGCATTGCACCACCAGGTCGAATAGTTAGGGCCTTAGAAAACAACTCCAGACGCATAAAATACAAAAAAAATACAACAGTTTTTCCATCGTATAAAAAGAATAATTGCAAACAGTGTGAAAGTAATGGACATTTCTACGTTTCGGGCAACATACGCTTCACTCTTGGACGTTGACCCACGAGATCGAATAGCTAGGGCCTAAGATGTTAACGCCAGAACCATAAAATACAATAAAAATGCAACAGTTTTTCCATCCTATAACAGGAATAACTACAACCAGTGTGAAAGTTCTGGTCATTTCTACGCTCCGGGTAACCTCGGCTTCACTCTAGGGCGTTGCTCCACCAGTGCGAATAGTTAGGGCCTGAGAAGTCAGCGCCAGAAGCATAAAATACAATATAAATACAACACCTTTTCCATCGTATAACAGGAATAATTGCAACCAGTGTTAAGGTTATGGTCATTTCTACGTCCAGGGCAGGCTAGGCATAATTCTAGGGCGTTGTTCCACTAGATCGAATTATTAGGGCCTTAGAAGTCAACGCCAGAAGCATAAAATACGATATAGATACAACAGTTTTACCATCGAATAAAACGAATAATTGCAACCAGTGTGAAAGTAATGGCCATTTCTACGTTTCGGGCACCCTAGGCTTCGCCCTAGGGCGTTGCTCCACCAGATCGAATAGTTAGGGACTTCGACGTCAGCGCCAGACATATAAAATATAATAAAGATACAACAGTTGTTCCATCGTGTAACAGGAATAATTGCAACCTGTGTGAAAGCAATGGTCATTTCTACATTCCTTGCAACCTAGGCTTCACTCTAGGGCATTGTTCCACCAGATCGATTAGTTACGGCATTAGAAGTCAACGCCAGAAGCATAAAATACAATATAAATGCAACAGTTTTTCCATCGTATAAAACGAATAGTTGCAACCAGTATGAACGTTATGGTCATTTCTACGTTTCGGGCAACCTAGGCTTCACTCTAGGGCGTGGCTCCGCCAGATCGAATAGTTAGGGACTTAGAATTCAACGCCAGAAGCATAAAATACAATAACAATGCAACAGGTTTTCCATCGTATAACAGCAATAACTGCAACCGGTGTGAAAGTACTGGTCATTTCTACGTTCCGGGTAACCTAGGCTTCACTCTAGGGCATTGCACCACCAGGTCGAATAGTTAGGGCCTTAGAAAACAACTCCAGACGCATAAAATACAATAAAAGTACAACAGTTTTTCCATCGTATAAAAAGAATAATTGCAAACAGTGTGAACGTAATGGTCATTTCTACGTTCCGGGCACCCTAGGCTTCGCCCTAGGGCGTTGCTCCACCAGATCGAATAGCTAGGGACCTGAAGGTCAACGCCAAGGGCATAAAATACAATAAAAATACAACAGTTTTTCCATCGTATAAGAAGAATAATTGTAACCAGTGTGAAAGTAATGGTCATTTCTATGTTTCGGGCAACATACGCTTCACTCTTGAACGTTGCCCCACGAGATCGAATAGCTAGGACCTTAGAAGTCAACGCCAGAAACATAAAATACTATAAAAGTGCAACAGTTTTTCCATCGTATAACAGGAATGACTGCAACCAGTGTGAAAGTACTGGTCATTTCTTCGTTTCGGGCAACCTAGACTTCACTCTAGGGCGTTTCCCCACCAAATCGAATAGCTAGTGCCTTAGAAGTCAACGCCCAAAGCATAAAATACAATAAAAGTACAACAGTTTTTCCATCGTATAAAAAGAATAATTGCAACCAGTGTGAACGTAATGGTCATTTCTACGTTCCGGGCACCCTAGGCTTCGCCCTAGGGCGTTGCTCCACCAGATCGAATAGTTAGGGCCTTAGAAGTCAACGCCCGAAGCATAAAATACAATAAAAATACAACAGTTTATCCATCGAATGACAGGAATAATTGCAACAAGTGTGAAGCTAATGGTCATTTCTAGGATCCGGGCGACGTAGGCTTCACTCTGGGGCGTTGGTCCACAAGAGCGAATAGTTAGGGCCTAAGAAGTCAACGCCAGAAGCATAAAATGCAAAATAAATACAACAGTTTTTCCTTCGTATAAAACAAATAATTGCAACGAGTGTGAAAGGTATAGTCATTTATACGTTCCGGGCAACCTAGGCTTCACTCTAGGGCGTTGCTCCACCAAATCGAATATCTAGGGCCTTAGAAGTCAACGCCCGAAGCATAAAATACAATAAAAATACAACAGTTTATCCATCGAATGACAGGAATAATTGCAACAAGTGTGAAGGTAATGGTCATTTCTACGTTCCGGGCAACCTAGGCTTCACTCTAGGGCGTTGCTCCACCAAATCGAATATCTAGGTCCTTAGAAGTCAGCGCCAGAGGCATAAAATAAAATAAAATGACAACAGTTTTTCCATCGTATAACAGGAATAATTGCAACGAGTGTGAAAGTCATGGTCATTTCTAGGTTCCGGGCAACCTAGGCTTCACTCTAGGGCGTTGCTCCACCAAATCGAATATGTAGGGCCTTAGCAGTCAACGCCCGAAGCATAAAATACAATAAAAAAACAACAGTTTTTCCATCGTATAACAGGAGTAATTGCAACCAGAGTGAAGGTGATGGTCATTTCTAGGATCCGGGCAACCTAGGCTTCACTCTAGGGCGTTGGACCACCAGATCGAATAGCTAGGGCCTAAGATGTCAACGCCAGAAGCATAAAATACAATAAAAATACAACAGTTTATCCATCGAATGACAGGAATAATTGCAACAAGTGTGAAGCTAATGGTCATTTCTAGGATCCGGGCAACCTAGGCTTCACTCTGGGGCGTTGGTCCACAAGAGCGAATAGTTAGGGCCTAAGAAGTCAACGCCAGAAGCATAAAATACAAAATAAATACAACAGTTTTTCCATCGTATAAAACAAATAATTGCAACGAGTGTGAAAGGTATGGTCATTTCTACGTTCCGGGCAACCTAGGCTTCACTCTAGGGCGTTGGACCACCAGATCGAATAGCTAGGGCCTAAGATGTCAACGCCAGAAGCATAAAACACACAATAAATACAACAGCTTTTCCATCGTATAGAACGAATAATTGCAACCAGTGTGAAAGTTATGGTCACTTCTACATGCCAGGCAACATAGGCTTCACTCTAGGGCGTTCATCCACCAGATCGAATAGTTAGGGCCTTAGAAGTCAACGCCCAAAGCATAAAATACAATAAAAGTACAACAGCTTTTCCATCGTATAAAAAAATAATTGCAACCAGTGTGAATGTAATGGTCATTTCTACGTTTCGGGACACATACGCTTCACCCTTGGTCACTGCCCCCGAAATCGAATAGCTAGGATCTTAGAAGTCAATGCCAGAAGCATAAAATACAATAAAAATACAGCAGCTTTTCCATCGTATAGCATGAATAATTGCAACCAGTGTGAAAGTACTGGTCATTTCTACGTTTCGGGCAACCTAGACTTCACTCTAGGGCGTTGCTCCACCAAATCGAATAGCTAGGGCCTTATAAGTCAACGCTCAAAACGTAAAATACAATAACAGTACAACAGTTTTTCCATCGTATAAAAAGAATAATTGCAACCAGTGTGAAAGTAATGGTCATTTCTACGTTTCGGGCAACATACGCTTCACTCTTGAACGTTGCCCCTCGAGATCGAATAGCTAGGACCTTAGAAGTCAACGCCAAAAACATAAAATACTATAAAAATGCAACAGTTTTTCCATCGTATAACAGGAATAACTGCAACCAGTGTGAAAGTACAGGACATTTCTACGTTTCGGGCAACCTAGACTACACTCCAGTGCGTTGCTCCACCAAATCGAATAGCTAGGGCCTTAGAAGTCAACGCCAGAAGCATAAAATACGATATAGGTACAACAGTTTTTGCATCGTATAAAACGAATAATTGCAACCAGTGTGAATGTAATGGTCATTTCTACGTTTCGGGCAACACACGCTTCACTCTTGGAAGCTGCCCCCGAGATCGAATAGCTAGGATCTTAGAAGTCAATGCCAGACGCATAAAATACAATAAAAATACAGCAGTTTCTCCATCGTATAGCATGAATAATTGCAACCAGTGTGAAAGTAATGGTCATTTCGACGTTCCGGGCAACCTAGACTTCACTCTAGGGCGTTGCTCCACCAAATCGAATAGCTCGGGCCTTAGAAGTCAACGCCAGAAGCATAAAATACGATATAGGTACAACAGTTTTTCCATCGTATAAAACGAATAATTGCAACCAGTGTGAATGTAATGGTCATTTCTACGTTTCGGGCAACACACGCTTCACTCTTGGAAGCTGCCCCCGAGATCGAATAGCTAGGATCTTAGAAGTCAATGCCAGAAGCATAAAATACAATAAAAATACAGCAGTTTCTCCATCGTATAGCATGAATAATTACAACCAGTGTGAAAGTAATGGTCATTTCGACGTTTCGGGCAATCTACGCTTCACTCTAGAGCGTTCCCCCGCCAGATCGAATAGTTAGGGCCTAAGAATTCAACGCCAGCAGCATAAAATACAATAAAAATACAACAGTTTTTCAATCGTATGGCATGAATAATTGCAAGCAGTGTGAAAGTAATGGTCATTTCGACGTTTCGGGCAACCTAGGCTTCACTCTAGGGCGTTCCCCCGCCAGATCGAATAGTTAGGGCCTAAGAAGTTAACGCTAGAAGCATAAAATACAAAATAAATAGAACAGCTTTCCATTGTATAAAACGAATAATTGCAACCAGTGTGAAAGTTATGGTAATTTCTACTTTCCGGGCAACCTGGGCTTCACTGTAGGGCGTTGCTTCAACAGATCGAATAGTTAGGGCCTAAGAAGTCACCGCCAGAAGCATAAAACACAATATAAATAAAACAGTCTTTCCATCGTATAAAACGAATAATTGCAATCAGTATGAAAGTTATGGTCATTTCTACGTTTCGGTCAGCCTAGACTTAACTCTGAGGCATTGCTCAACCAGGTCGAATACATAGGGCCTTAGAAGTCTAATCCAGAAGCAAAAAGTACAATAAAAACCAACAGTTTGTCCATCGTATAACAGGAATAATTGCAACCAGTGTTAAAATAATGGTCATTTCTACTTTCCGGGCAACCTACGCTTCACTGTAGGGCGTTGCTCCACCAGATCGAATAGTTAGGGCCTAAGAAGTCAACGCCAGAAGCATAAAGTACAATAAAAATGCAACAGTTTTTTCATCGTATAGCATGAATAATTGCAACCAGTGAGACAGTAATGATCATTTCTACGTTTCGGGCAACATACGCTTCACTCTTGAACGTTGCCCCACGAGATCGAATAGCTAGGACCTTAGAAGTCACCGCCAGAAACATAAAATGCTATAAAAATGCAACAGTTTTTCCATCGCCTAACAGGAATAACTGCAACCAGAGTGAAAGTACTGGTCATTTCTACGTTTCGGGCAACCTAGACTTCACTTTAGGGCGTTGCCCCACCAAATCGAATAGCTAGGGCCTTAGAAGTCAACGCCCAAAGCATAAAACACAATAAAAGTACAACAGTTTTTCCATCATATAAAAAGAATAATTGCAACCAGTGTGAAAGTGATGGTCATTTCTACGTTCCGGGCAACCTAGGCTTCATTCTAGGGCGTTGCTCCGCTAGATCGAATTATTAGGGCCTTAGAAGTCAACGCCAGAAGCATAAAATACGATATAGATACTACAGTTTTTCCATCGTATAAAACGAATAATTGCAACCAGTGTGAAAGTAATGGTCATTTCTACGTTTCGGGCAACATACGCTTCACTCTTGAGCGTTGCTCCACGAGATCGAATAGCTAGGACCTTAGAAGTCAACGCCAGAAACATAAAATACTATAAAAATGCAACAGTTTTTCCATCGTATAGCAGGAATAACTGCAACCAGTGTGAAAGAACTGGACATTTCTACGTTTCGGGCAACCTAGACTTCACGCTAGGGCGTTGCTCCACCAAATCGAATAGCTAGGGCCTTAGAAGTTAACGCCAGAAGCATAAAATACGGGAAAAATACAACAGTTTTTCCATCGTATAACAGGAATAACTGCAACCAGTGTGAAAGTACTGGTCATTTCTACGTTTCGGGCAACCTAGACTTCACTCTAGGGCGTTGCTCCACCAAATCGAATAGCCAGGGCCTTAGAGGTCAACGCCCGAAGCATGAAATACAATAATAATACAACTGTTTTTCCATCGCATAACAGGAATAATTGAAACCAGTGTGAAAGCTATTGTCATTTCTACGTTCCGCGCAACCTAGGCTTCACTCTAGGGCGTTGCTCCACCAGATCCAATATTTAAGGACTAGGAAGCCAACGCCAGAAGTATCAAATACAAAATAAATACAACAGTTTTTCCATCGTATAAAACGAAATATTGCAACCAGTGCGAAAGTTATGGTCATTTATACGTTCCGGGCAACCTAGGCTTCACTCTAGGGCGTTGCTCCACCAATTCGAATATCTAGGGCCTTAGAAGTCAACGCCCGAAGCATAAAATACAATAAAAATACAACAGTTTATCCATCGAATGACAGGAATAATTGCAACAAGTGTGAAGGTAATGGTCATTTCTACGTTCCGGGCAACCTAGGCTTCACTCTAGGGCGTTGCTCCACCAAATCGAATATCTAGGTCCTTAGAAGTCAGCGCCAGAGGCATAAAATAAAATAAAATGACAACAGTTTTTCCATCGTATAACAGGAATAATTGCAACGAGTGTGAAAGTCATGGTCATTTCTAGGTTCCGGGCAACCTAGGCTTCACTCTAGGGCGTTTCTCCACCAGACCGAATAGTTAGGGCCTAAGAAGTCAACTCCAGAGGCATAAAACACAATAAAAATAAAAGAGTTTTTCCATCGTATAAGATGAATATTTGCAACCGGTGTGAAAGTAATGGTCATTTCTATGTTCCGGGCAAACCTAGGCTACACTCTATGGCGTTTCTCCACCAGACCGAATAGTTAGGGCCTAAGAAGTCAACTCCAGTGGCATAAAACACAATAAAAATAAAAGAGTTTTTCCATCGTATAAGATGAATATTTGCAACCGGTGTGAAAGTAATGGTCATTTCTATGTTCCGGGCAAACCTAGGCTTCACTCTAGGGCGTTGCTCCACCAGATCGAATAGTTAGGGCCTAAGAAGTCAACGCCAGAGGCATAAAATACAATAAAAATACAACAGTTTTTCCATCGTGTAACAGGAATAATTGCAACCAGTGTGAAGGATATGGTCATTTCTATGTTCCGGGCAAACCTAGGCTTCACTCTAGGCCGTTGCTCCACCAGATCGAATAGTTAGGGCCTAAGAAGTCAACGCCAGAGGCATAAAATACAATAAATATACAACAGCTTTTCCATCGTGTAACAGGAATAATTGCAACCAGTGTGAAAGATATGGCCATTTCCACGTTCCGGGCATCCTAGGCTCCACCCTAGGGCGTTGCTCCACCACATCGAATAGCTACGGCCTTAGAAGTCAACGCCAGAAGCATAAATTACAATAAAATACAACAGTTCTTCCCTCGTATAGAATGAATAATTGCAAACAGTGTGAAAGTAATGGTCATTTCTATGTTGCGGGCAACCTAGACTTGACTTTAGGGCGTTGCTCCACCAGATGGAATAGGTAGGGCCATAGAAGTCAACGCCCGAAGCCTAAAATACAGTAAAGATACCACAGTTTTTCCATCGTGTAACAGGAATAATTGCAGCCAGTGTGAAAGTCACGGTCATTTCTACGTTCCGGGCAACCTAGCCTTCACTCTAGGGCGTTGTTACACCAGATCGAAAAGTTAGGGCCTAAGAAGTCAACTCCACAGGCAAAAACACAATATAAATACAACAGTCTTTCCATCGTAAAAAACAAATAATAGTAACCGGTGTGAAAGAGATGGTCATTTCTACCTTCCGGGCAACCTAGCCTACACTCTAGGGCGTTGCTCCACCAGATCGAATAGTTAGGGCCTTAGAAGTCTACACCCGGAGCATAAAGTACAATAAAAATACAACAGTTTTTCCATCGTATAAAATGAATAATTGCAACCAGTGTGAAAGTGATAGTCATTTCTACGATCCGGGCAACGTCTGCCTCACTCTAGGGAGTTGTTCCACCAGATCGAATAGTTACGGCATAGGAAGTCAAGGCCAGAAGCACCAAATACAAAATAAATAAAACAGCTTTTCCATCGTAAAAAACGAATAATTGAAACCGGTGTGAAAGATATGGTCATTTCTACGTTCCGGGCATCCTAGACTTCACCCTAGGGCGTTGCTCCACCAGACCGAATAGTTAGGGCCTTAGAAGTCAACGCCCGAAGCATAAAATACAAAATAAATAGAGCAGATTTTCCATTGTATAATCTGAATTCTTGCAACCAGAGTGAAAGTAATGGTCATTTCTACGTTGCGGGCAACCTAGGCTTCACTCTATGCCGTTGCTCCACCAGGTAGAATAGTTAGGGCCTTAGAAGTCAACGCCCGAAGCATAAAATACAATAAAAATACAACAGATTTTCCATCGTATAAAATGAATAATTGCAACCAGTGTGATGGTAATGGTCATTTTTACGTTCCGGGCAACATAGGCTTCACTCATGGACGTTGCCCTACCAGATCGAATAGCTAGGGCATTAGAGGTCAGCGCCAGAAGCATAAAATAAAATAAAATTGCAACGGTTTTTCCATCGTATAACAGGAGTAATTGCAACGAGTGTGAAAGAAATGGTCATTTCTACGTTCCGGGCAACCGATGCTTCATTCTAGGGCGTTGCTCCACCATATCGAAAAGTTAGGGCCTAAGAAGTCAACGCCAGAAGCATATAATAAAATAAAATTACAACAGTTTTTCCATCGCATAACAGGAATAATTGCAACCAGTGTGACAGGAATTGTCATTTCTACGCTACGGGCAACCTCGGCTTCACTCTAGGACGTTGCTGCACCACATCTGAACAGCTACGGCCTTAGAAGTCAACGCCAGAAGCAGAAAATACAATATAAATACAACAGTTCTCCCATCGTATAAAATGAGTAATTGCAACCAGTGTGAAAGTAATGGGCATTTCTACGTTACGTGCAACCTAGGCTTCGCTCTAGGGCGTTGCTCCACCAGGTCGAATAGTTAGTGCTTTAGAAAACAACTCCAGACGCATAAAATACAATAGAAATACAACAGTTTTTCCATCGTATAACAGGAGTAATTGCAACCAGAGTGAAGGTGATGGTCATTTCTAGGATCCGGGCGACGTAGGCTTCACTCTGGGGCGTTGGTCCACAAGAGCGAATAGTTAGGGCCTAAGAAGTCAACGCCAGATGCATAAAATACAAAATAAATACAACAGTTTTTCCATCGTATAAAACAAATAATTGCAACGAGTGTGAAAGGTATGGTCATTTCTACGTTCCGGGCAACCTAGGTTTCGCTCTAGGGCGTTGTTACACCAGATCGAATACTTAGAGCCTAAGAAGTGAACGCCAGAAGCATAAAATACAATATATATACAACAGTTTTTCCATCGTATAAAACGAATTATTGCATCCAGTGTGAATGTTATGGTCATACGTACGTTCCGGGCAACCTAGGCTTGACTCTAGGGCGTTGCTACACCAGATCGAATAGGTAGGGCAGTAGAAGTCAACGCCAGAAGAATAGAATACAATATAAATACAACAGTTTTTCCGTCGTATAAAACGAATTATTGAAACCAGTTTGAATATTACGGTCATATCTACGTTCCGTGCAACCTAGGCTACACTCTAGGGCGTTGGTCAACCAGATCGAATAGTTAGGGCCATCGAGGTCAACGCCAGAAGCATAAAATACAATAAAATACAACAGTTCTTCCCTCGTATAGAATGAATAACTGCAAACATTGTGAAAGTTATGGTCATTTCTACATTCCGGGCAACCTGGGCTTCACTCTTGGGTGTTGCTCCATCAGATCGAATAGTTAGGGCCTTAGAAGTCAACGCCAGAAGCATAAAATACAAAATAAATACAACAGTTTTTCCATTGTATAAAACGAATAATTAAAACCGGTGTGAAAGTTATGGTCATTTCTACGTTCCCGGCAACCTAGGCTTCACTATAGACTGTAGCTCCATCAGGACGAATAGTTAGTGCCTAAGAAGTCAACACCAGAAGCATAAAACACAATATAAATACAACAGCCTTTCCATCCTATAAAACGAATAATTGCAACCAGTGTGAAAGTTATGGTCATTTCTACATTCCGGGCAACCTAGGCTTCACTCTAGGGCGTTGGACCACCAGATCGAATAGCTAGGGCCTAAGATGTCAACGCCAGAAGAATAAAACACACAATAAATACAACAGCTTTTCCATCGTATAGAACGAATAGTTGCAACCAGTGTGAAAGTTATGGTCATTTCTACATGCCAGGCAACCTAGGCTTCACTCTAGGGCGTTCATCCACCAGATCGAATAGTTAGGGCCTAAGAAGTCAACGCCAGAAGCATAAAATACAAAATAAATACAACAGTTTTTCCACCGTATAAAACGGATAATTGAAACTGGTTTGAAAGTTAGGGTCATTTCTACGTTCCGGGCAACCTAGGCTTCACTCAAGGGCGTTGCTCCTCCAGATCGAATAGCCAGGGCCTTAGAAGTCTATGCCCGGAGCATAAAATACAATATAAATGCAACAGCTTTTCCATTGTATAAAACGAATAATAGCAACCAGTGTGAAAGTTATGGTCATTTCTACGTTCCGGGCGACATAGGCTTGACTCTTGGACGTTGCCCCACCAGATAGAATAGTTTGGGCCTTAGAAGTCAACGCTCGAATCATAAAAGACAAAATAAATAGAACTGTTTTTCCGTTGTATAAAACGAATAACTGCACCAGTATGAAAGTTATGGTCATTTCTACGTTCCCGGCAACATAGGCTTCACTCTAGGGCGTTGCTCCACCAGATCGAATGGCTACGGACTTAGAAGTCAACTCCAGGAGCATAAAATACAAAATAAATACAACAGTTTTTCCATCGTATAAAACGAATAATTGCAACCGGTGTGAAAGTTATGGTCATTTCTACGTTCCGGGCAACCTAGGCTACACTCTATGGCGTTTCTCCACCAGACCGAATTGTTAGGGCCTAAGAAGTCAACTCCAGAGGCATAAAACACAATAAAAATAAAAGAGCTTTTCCATCGCATAAGACGAATATTTGCAACCGGTGTGAAAGTTATGGTCATTTCTATGTTCCGGGCAAACCTAGGCTTCACTCTAGGGCGTTGCTCCACCAGATCGAATATCTAGGGCCTCAGAAGTCAACGCCAGAGGCATAAAATACAATAAAAATACAACAGTTTTTCCATCGTGTAACAGGAATAATTGCAACCAGTGTGAAGGATATGGCCATTTCTACGTTCCGGGCAACCTAGGCTCCACCCTAGGGCGTTGCTCCACCACATCGAATAGCTACGGCCTTAGAAGTCAACGCCAGAAGCTTAAAATACAATAAAATACAACAGTTCTTCCCTCGTATAGAATGAATAATTGCAAACAGTGTGAAAGTAATGGTCATTTCTATGTTGCGGGCAACCTAGACTTGACTCTAGGGCGTTGCTCCACCAGATGGAATAGGTAGGGCGATAGAAGTCAACGCCCGAAGCCTAAAATACAGTAAAGATACAACAGTTTTTCCATCGTATAACAGGAATAATTGCAGCCAGTGTGAAAGTCATGGTCATTTCTACGTTCCGGGCAACCTAGGCTTCACTCTAGGGCGTTGTTACACCAGATCGAAAAGTTAGGGCCTAAGAAGTCAACTCCAGAGGCATAAAACACAATATAAATACAGCAGTCTTTCCATCGTAAAAAACAAATAATAGTAACCGGTGTGAAAGAGATGGTCATTTCTACCTTCCGGGCAACCTAGCCTACACTCTAGGGCGTTGCTCCACCAGATCGAATAGTTAGGGCCTTAGAAGTCTACACCCGGAGCATAAAGTACAATAAAAATACAACAGTTTTTCCATCGTATAAAATGAATAATTGCAACCAGTGTGATGGTAATGGTCATTTCCACATTTTGGGCAACCTGGGCTTCACTCTAGGGCGTTGCTCAACCAGATCGAATAGTTAGGGCCTAAGAAGTCAACCCCAGAAGCATAAAACATAATATAAATACAACAGCTTTTCCATCGTATAGAACGAATAATTGCATCCAGTGTGAATGTTATGGTCATACGTACGTTCCGGGCAACGTAGGCTTGACTCTAGGGCGTTGCTCCACCAGATCTAACAGTTAGGGCCTTAGAAGTCAACGCCCAAAGCTTAAAATACAATATAAATACAGCAGCTTTTCCATCGTATAACAGGAATAACTGCAACCTGTGTGAAGGTACTGGTCATTTCTACGTTCCGGGCAACCTAGGCTTCACTCTAGGGCGTTGCTCCGCCAGTTCGAATAGCTACCGCCTTAGAAGTCAACGCCAGAAGCATAAAATACAATATAAATGCAACAGTTTTTGCATCGTATAACAGCAGTTATTGCAACCACTGCGAAGGTAATGGTCATTTCTACCTTCCGGACAACCTAGCCTACACTTTAGGGCGTTGCACCACCAGATCGAATAGTTAGGGCCTTAGAAGTCTACGCCCGGAGCATAAAGTACAATAAAAATACAACAGTTTTTCCATCGTATAAAATGAATAATTGCAACCAGTGTGATGGTAATGGTCATTTCTGCATTTTGGGCAACCTGGGCTTCACTCTAGGGCGTTACTCAACCAGATCGAATAGCTAGGGCCTAAGAAGTCAACCCCAGAAGCATAAAATATAATATAAATAGAACAGCTTTTCCATCGTATAGAACGAATAATTGCAACCAGTGTGAAAGTTATTGTCATTTCTACATGCCGGGCAACCTAGGCTTCACTCTAGGGCGTTGTTCCACCAGATCGAATAGTTAGGGCCTAAGAAGTCAACGCCTGAAGCATAAAATACGATAAAAATCCAACAGTTTTTCCATCGTATAAAAGAAATAATTGCAACCAGTGTGAAAGTGATAGTCATTTCTACGATCCTGGCAACGTCTGCCTCACTCTAGGGAGTTGTTCCACCAGATCGAATAGTTAGGGCATAGGAAGTCAAGGCCAGAAGCACAAAACACAATATAAATAAAACAGTTTTTCCATCGTATAAAACGAATATTTGCAACCGGTGTGAAGGTTATGGTCATTTCTATGTTCCGGGCAAACCTGGGCTTCACTCTAGGGCGTTGTTACACCAGATCGAAAAGTTAGGGCCTAAGAAGTCAACTCCAGAGGCATAAAACACAATATAAATACAACAGTTTTTCCATCGTATAAAATGAATAATTGCAACCAGTGTGAAAGTTATGGTCATTTCTACATGCCGGGCAACCTAGGCTTCACTCTAGGGCATTGTTCCACCAGATCGAATAGTTAGGGCCCAAGAAGTCAGCGCACAGAAGCATAAAATGCAATATAAATACACCAGTTTTTCCATCGTATAAAACGAATAATTGAAACCAGTATGAAAGCTATGGTCATTTCTACGTTCCGGGCAACCTAGGCTTCACTCTAGGGCGTTGCTCCGCCAGTTCGAATAGCTACCGCCTTAGAAGTCAACGCCAGAAGCATAAAATACAATATAAATGCAACAGTTTTTGCATCGTATAACAGCAGTTATTGCAACCACTGTGAAGGTAATGGTCATTCCTACGTTTCGGGCAACCTAGGCTTCACTCTAGGGCGTTACTTCACCAGATCGAATAGTTAGGGCCTTAGAAGTCATCGCCAGAAGCATAAAATACAAAATAAATACAACAGTTTTTCCATCGTATAAAACGGATAATTGAAACTCGTTTGAAAGATAGGGTCATTTCTACGTTCCAGGCTACCTAGGCTTCACTCTAGGGCGCTGCTCCACCAGATCGAATAGCTAGGGACTTAGAAGTCAACGCCAGAAGCATAAAATAGAGTATAAATACAACAGTCTTTTCATCGCGTAACAGGAATAATTGCAACCAGTGTGCAGGTAATGGTCATTCCTACGTTCCGGCCAACCTAGGCTTCACTCTAGGGCGCTGCTCCACCAGATCGAATAGCTAGGGACTTAGAAGTCAACGCCAGAAGCATAAAATAGAGTATAAATACAACAGTCTTTTCATCGCGTAACAGGAATAATTGCAACCAGTGTGCAGGTAATGGTCATTACAACGTTCCGGACAACCTAGTCTTCACTCTAGGGCGTTGCTCCACCAGATCGAATAGTTAGGGCCTTAGAAGTCAACGCCAGAAGTATAAAATACAATATAAATACAGCAGTTTTTCCATTGTATATCCTGAATAATTGCAAACAGTGTGAAAGTAATGGTCATTTCTATGTTGCGGGCAACCTAGACTTGACTCTAGGGCGTTGCTCCACCAGATGGAATCGGTAGGGCCATAGAAGTCAACGCCCGAAGCCTAAAATACAATATAAATACAACAGCTTTCCATTGTATTAGATGAATGTTTGCAAATATTGTGAAAGTAACGGTCATTTCTATGTTCCGGGCAACCTAGGCCTCACTCTAGGGCGTTGCTCCACCAGATCGTATAGCTACGGACTTAGAAGTCAACGCCAGAAGCATAAAATACAATATAAATACAACAGCTTTTCCACTGTATAAAACGAATAATTTCAACCAGTGTGAAAGCTATGGTCATTTCTACGTTCCGGGCAACCTAGGCTACACTCTATGGCGTTGCTCCTCCAGATCGAATAGTTAGGGCCTAGGAAGTCAACTCCAGAGGCACAAAACACAATATAAATAAAACAGTTTTTCCATCGTATAAAACGAATATTTGCAACCGGTGTGAAGGTTATGGTCATTTCTATGTTCCGGGCAAACCTGGGCTTCACTCTAGGGCGTTGCTCCACCAGATCGAATAGTCAGGACCTTAGAAGTCGACGCCAGGAGCATAAAATACAATAAACATGCAACAGTCTTTCCATCGTATAACAGGAATAATTGCAACCAGTGTGAAAGATATGGCCATTTCCACGTTCCGGGCAACCTAGGCTCCACCCTAGGGCGTTGCTCCACCACATCGAATAGCTACGGCCTTAGAAGTCAACGCCAGAAGCATAAATTACAATAAAATACAACAGTTCTTCCCTCGTATAGAATGAATAATTGCAAACAGTGTGAAAGTAATGGTCATTTCTATGTTGCGGGCAACCTAGACTTGACTTTAGGGCGTTGCTCCACCAGATGGAATAGGTAGGGCCATAGAAGTCAACGCCCGAAGCCTAAAATACAGTAAAGATACCACAGTTTTTCCATCGTGTAACAGGAATAATTGCAGCCAGTGTGAAAGTCACGGTCATTTCTACGTTCCGGGCAACCTAGCCTTCACTCTAGGGCGTTGTTACACCAGATCGAAAAGTTAGGGCCTAAGAAGTCAACTCCACAGGCAAAAACACAATATAAATACAACAGTCTTTCCATCGTAAAAAACAAATAATAGTAACCGGTGTGAAAGAGATGGTCATTTCTACCTTCCGGGCAACCTAGCCTACACTCTAGGGCGTTGCTCCACCAGATCGAATAGTTAGGGCCTTAGAAGTCTACACCCGGAGCATAAAGTACAATAAAAATACAACAGTTTTTCCATCGTATAAAATGAATAATTGCAACCAGTGTGAAAGTGATAGTCATTTCTACGATCCGGGCAACGTCTGCCTCACTCTAGGGAGTTGTTCCACCAGATCGAATAGTTACGGCATAGGAAGTCAAGGCCAGAAGCACCAAATACAAAATAAATAAAACAGCTTTTCCATCGTAAAAAACGAATAATTGAAACCGGTGTGAAAGATATGGTCATTTCTACGTTCCGGGCATCCTAGACTTCACCCTAGGGCGTTGCTCCACCAGACCGAATAGTTAGGGCCTTAGAAGTCAACGCCCGAAGCATAAAATACAAAATAAATAGAGCAGATTTTCCATTGTATAATCTGAATTCTTGCAACCAGAGTGAAAGTAATGGTCATTTCTACGTTGCGGGCAACCTAGGCTTCACTCTATGCCGTTGCTCCACCAGGTAGAATAGTTAGGGCCTTAGAAGTCAACGCCCGAAGCATAAAATACAATAAAAATACAACAGATTTTCCATCGTATAAAATGAATAATTGCAACCAGTGTGATGGTAATGGTCATTTTTACGTTCCGGGCAACATAGGCTTCACTCATGGACGTTGCCCTACCAGATCGAATAGCTAGGGCATTAGAGGTCAGCGCCAGAAGCATAAAATAAAATAAAATTGCAACGGTTTTTCCATCGTATAACAGGAGTAATTGCAACGAGTGTGAAAGAAATGGTCATTTCTACGTTCCGGGCAACCGATGCTTCATTCTAGGGCGTTGCTCCACCATATCGAAAAGTTAGGGCCTAAGAAGTCAACGCCAGAAGCATATAATAAAATAAAATTACAACAGTTTTTCCATCGCATAACAGGAATAATTGCAACCAGTGTGACAGGAATTGTCATTTCTACGCTACGGGCAACCTCGGCTTCACTCTAGGACGTTGCTGCACCACATCTGAACAGCTACGGCCTTAGAAGTCAACGCCAGAAGCAGAAAATACAATATAAATACAACAGTTCTCCCATCGTATAAAATGAGTAATTGCAACCAGTGTGAAAGTAATGGGCATTTCTACGTTACGTGCAACCTAGGCTTCGCTCTAGGGCGTTGCTCCACCAGGTCGAATAGTTAGTGCTTTAGAAAACAACTCCAGACGCATAAAATACAATAGAAATACAACAGTTTTTCCATCGTATAACAGGAGTAATTGCAACCAGAGTGAAGGTGATGGTCATTTCTAGGATCCGGGCGACGTAGGCTTCACTCTGGGGCGTTGGTCCACAAGAGCGAATAGTTAGGGCCTAAGAAGTCAACGCCAGATGCATAAAATACAAAATAAATACAACAGTTTTTCCATCGTATAAAACAAATAATTGCAACGAGTGTGAAAGGTATGGTCATTTCTACGTTCCGGGCAACCTAGGTTTCGCTCTAGGGCGTTGTTACACCAGATCGAATACTTAGAGCCTAAGAAGTGAACGCCAGAAGCATAAAATACAATATATATACAACAGTTTTTCCATCGTATAAAACGAATTATTGCATCCAGTGTGAATGTTATGGTCATACGTACGTTCCGGGCAACCTAGGCTTGACTCTAGGGCGTTGCTACACCAGATCGAATAGGTAGGGCAGTAGAAGTCAACGCCAGAAGAATAGAATACAATATAAATACAACAGTTTTTCCGTCGTATAAAACGAATTATTGAAACCAGTTTGAATATTACGGTCATATCTACGTTCCGTGCAACCTAGGCTACACTCTAGGGCGTTGGTCAACCAGATCGAATAGTTAGGGCCATCGAGGTCAACGCCAGAAGCATAAAATACAATAAAATACAACAGTTCTTCCCTCGTATAGAATGAATAACTGCAAACATTGTGAAAGTTATGGTCATTTCTACATTCCGGGCAACCTGGGCTTCACTCTTGGGTGTTGCTCCATCAGATCGAATAGTTAGGGCCTTAGAAGTCAACGCCAGAAGCATAAAATACAAAATAAATACAACAGTTTTTCCATTGTATAAAACGAATAATTAAAACCGGTGTGAAAGTTATGGTCATTTCTACGTTCCCGGCAACCTAGGCTTCACTATAGACTGTAGCTCCATCAGGACGAATAGTTAGTGCCTAAGAAGTCAACACCAGAAGCATAAAACACAATATAAATACAACAGCCTTTCCATCCTATAAAACGAATAATTGCAACCAGTGTGAAAGTTATGGTCATTTCTACATTCCGGGCAACCTAGGCTTCACTCTAGGGCGTTGGACCACCAGATCGAATAGCTAGGGCCTAAGATGTCAACGCCAGAAGAATAAAACACACAATAAATACAACAGCTTTTCCATCGTATAGAACGAATAGTTGCAACCAGTGTGAAAGTTATGGTCATTTCTACATGCCAGGCAACCTAGGCTTCACTCTAGGGCGTTCATCCACCAGATCGAATAGTTAGGGCCTAAGAAGTCAACGCCAGAAGCATAAAATACAAAATAAATACAACAGTTTTTCCACCGTATAAAACGGATAATTGAAACTGGTTTGAAAGTTAGGGTCATTTCTACGTTCCGGGCAACCTAGGCTTCACTCAAGGGCGTTGCTCCTCCAGATCGAATAGCCAGGGCCTTAGAAGTCTATGCCCGGAGCATAAAATACAATATAAATGCAACAGCTTTTCCATTGTATAAAACGAATAATAGCAACCAGTGTGAAAGTTATGGTCATTTCTACGTTCCGGGCGACATAGGCTTGACTCTTGGACGTTGCCCCACCAGATAGAATAGTTTGGGCCTTAGAAGTCAACGCTCGAATCATAAAAGACAAAATAAATAGAACTGTTTTTCCGTTGTATAAAACGAATAACTGCACCAGTATGAAAGTTATGGTCATTTCTACGTTCCCGGCAACATAGGCTTCACTCTAGGGCGTTGCTCCACCAGATCGAATGGCTACGGACTTAGAAGTCAACTCCAGGAGCATAAAATACAAAATAAATACAACAGTTTTTCCATCGTATAAGACGAATATTTGCAACCGGTGTGAAAGTAATGGTCATTTCTATGTTCCGGGCAAACCTAGGCTTCACTCTAGGGCGTTGCTCCACCAGATCGAATAGTTAGGGCCTAAGAAGTCAACGCCAGAGGCATAAAATACAATAAAAATACAACAGTTTTTCCATCGTGTAACAGGAATAATTGCAACCAGTGTGAAGGATATGGTCATTTCTATGTTCCGGGCAAACCTAGGCTTCACTCTAGGGCGTTGCTCCACCAGATCGAATAGTTAGGGCCTAAGAAGTCAACGCCAGAGGCATAAAATACAATAAATATACAACAGCTTTTCCATCGTGTAACAGGAATAATTGCAACCAGTGTGAAAGATATGGCCATTTCCACGTTCCGGGCAACCTAGGCTCCACCCTAGGGCGTTGCTCCACCACATCGAATAGCTACGGCCTTAGAAGTCAACGCCAGAAGCATAAATTACAATAAAATACAACAGTTCTTCCCTCGTATAGAATGAATAATTGCAAACAGTGTGAAAGTAATGGTCAATTCTATGTTGCGGGCAACCTAGACTTGACTTTAGGGCGTTGCTCCACCAGATGGAATAGGTAGGGCCATAGAAGTCAACGCCCGAAGCCTAAAATACAGTAAAGATACCACAGTTTTTCCATCGTGTAACAGGAATAATTGCAGCCAGTGTGAAAGTCATCGTCATTTCTACGTTCCCGGCAACCTAGCCTTCACTCTAGGGCGTTGTTACACCAGATCGAAAAGTTAGGGCCTAAGAAGTCAACTCCACAGGCAAAAACACAATATAAATACAACAGTCTTTCCATCGTAAAAAACAAATAATAGTAACCGGTGTGAAAGAGATGGTCATTTCTACCTTCCGGGCAACCTAGCCTACACTCTAGGGCGTTGCTCCACCAGATCGAATAGTTAGGGCCTTAGAAGTCTACACCCGGAGCATAAAGTACAATAAAAATACAACAGTTTTTCCATCGTATAAAATGAATAATTGCAACCAGTGTGAAAGTGATAGTCATTTCTACGATCCGGGCAACGTCTGCCTCACTCTAGGGAGTTGTTCCACCAGATCGAATAGTTACGGCATAGGAAGTCAAGGCCAGAAGCACCAAATACAAAATAAATAAAACAGCTTTTCCATCGTAAAAAACGAATAATTGAAACCGGTGTGAAAGATATGGTCATTTCTACGTTCCGGGCATCCTAGACTTCACCCTAGGGCGTTGCTCCACCAGACCGAATAGTTAGGGCCTTAGAAGTCAACGCCCGAAGCATAAACTACAAAATAAATAGAGCAGATTTTCCATTGTATAATCTGAATACTTGCAACCAGTGTGAAAGTAATGGTCATTTCTACGTTGCGGGCAACCTAGGCTTCACTCTATGCCGTTGCTCCACCAGGTGGAATAGTTAGGGCCTTAGAAGTCAACGCCCGAAGCATAAAATACAATAAAAATACAACAGATTTTCCATCGTATAAAATGAATAATTGCAACCAGTGTGATGGTAATGGTCATTTTTACGTTCCGGGCAACATAGGCTTCACTCATGGACGTTGCCCTACCAGATCGAATAGCTAGGGCATTAGAGGTCAGCGCCAGAAGCATAAAATAAAATAAAATTGCAACGGTTTTTCCATCGTATAACAGGAGTAATTGCAACGAGTGTGAAAGAAATGGTCATTTCTACGTTCCGGGCAACCGATGCTTCATTCTAGGGCGTTGCTCCACCATATCGAAAAGTTAGGGCCTAAGAAGTCAACGCCAGAAGCATATAATAAAATAAAATTACAACAGTTTTTCCATCGCATAACAGGAATAATTGCAACCAGTGTGACAGGAATTGTCATTTCTACGCTACGGGCAACCTCGGCTTCACTCTAGGACGTTGCTGCACCACATCTGAACAGCTACAGCCTTAGAAGTCAACGCCAGAAGCAGAAAATACAATATAAATACAACAGATCTTCCATCGTATAAAATGAGTAATTGCAACCAGTGTGAAAGTAATGGGCATTTCTACGTTACGTGCAACCTAGGCTTCGCTCTAGGGCGTTGCTCCACCAGGTCGAATAGTTAGTGCTTTAGAAAACAACTCCAGACGCATAAAATACAATAGAAATACAACAGTTTTTCCATCGTATAACAGGAGTAATTGCAACCAGAATGAAGGTGATGGTCATTTCTAGGATCCGGGCGACGTAGGCTTCACTCTGGGGCGTTGGTCCACAAGAGCGAATAGTTAGGGCCTAAGAAGTCAACGCCAGATGCATAAAATACAAAATAAATACAACAGTTTTTCCATCGTATAAAACAAATAATTGCAACGAGTGTGAAAGGTATGGTCATTTCTACGTTCCGGGCAACCTAGGTTTCGCTCTAGGGCGTTGTTACACCAGATCGAATAGTTAGAGCCTAAGAAGTGAACGCCAGAAGCATAAAATACAATATATATACAACAGTTTTTCCATCGTATAAAACGAATTATTGCATCCAGTGTGAATGTTATGGTCATACGTACGTTCCGGGCAACCTAGGCTTGACTCTAGGGCGTTGCTACACCAGATCGAATAGGTAGGGCAGTAGAAGTCAACGCCAGAAGAATAGAATACAATATAAATACAACAGTTTTTCCGTCGTATAAAATGAATTATTGAAACCAGTTTGAATATTACGGTCATATCTACGTTCCGTGCAACCTAGGCTACACTCTAGGGCGTTGGTCAACCAGATCGAATAGTTAGGGCCATCGAAGTCAACGCCAGAAGCATAAAATACAATAAAATACAACAGTTCTTCCCTCGTATAGAATGAATAACTGCAAACATTGTGAAAGTTATGGTCATTTCTACATTCCGGGCAACCTGGGCTTCACTCTTGGGTGTTGCTCCATCAGATCGAATAGTTAGGGCCTTAGAAGTCAACACCAGAAGCATAAAACACAATATAAATACAACAGCTTTTCCATCCTATAAAACGAATAATTGCAACCGGTGTGAAGGTTATGGTCATTTCTATGTTCCGGGCAAACCTGGGCTTCACTCTAGGGCGTTGTTACACCAGATCGAAAAGTTAGGGCCTAAGAAGTCAACTCCAGAGGCATAAAACACAATATAAATACAACAGCTTTTCCATCCTATAAAACGAATAATTGCAACCAGTGTGAAGGTTATGGTCATTTCTACATTCCGGGCAACCTAGGCTTCACTCTAGGGCGTTGGACCACCAGATCGAATAGCTAGGGCCTAAGATGTCAACGCCAGAAGAATAAAACACACAATAAATACAACAGCTTTTCCATCGTATAGAACGAATAGTTGCAACCAGTGTGAAAGTTATGGTCATTTCTACATGCCAGGCAACCTAGGCTTCACTCTAGGGCGTTCAACCACCAGATCGAATAGTTAGGGCCTAAGAAGTCAACGCCAGAAGCATAAAATACAAAATAAATACAACAGTTTTTCCACCGTATAAAACGGATAATTGAAACTGGTTTGAAAGTTAGGGTCATTTCTACGTTCCGGGCAACCTAGGCTTCACTCAAGGGCGTTGCTCCTCCAGATCGAATAGCCAGGGCCTTAGAAGTCTATGCCCGGAGCATAAAATACAATATAAATGCAACAGCTTTTCCATTGTATAAAACGAATAATAGCAACCAGTGTGAAAGTTATGGTCATTTCTACGTTCCGGGCGACATAGGCTTGACTCTTGGACGTTGCCCCACCAGATAGAATAGTTTGGGCCTTAGAAGTCAACGCTCGAATCATAAAAGACAAAATAAATAGAACTGTTTTTCCGTTGTATAAAACGAATAACTGCACCAGTATGAAAGTTATGGTCATTTCTACGTTCCCGGCAACATAGGCTTCACTCTAGGGCGTTGCTCCACGAGATCGAATGGCTACGGACTTAGAAGTCAACTCCAGGAGCATAAAATACAAAATAAATACAACAGTTTTTCCATCGTATAAAACGAATAATTGCAACCGGTGTGAAAGTTATGGTCATTTCTACGTTCCGGGCAACCTAGGCTACACTCTATGGCGTTTCTCCACCAGACCGAATTGTTAGGGCCTAAGAAGTCAACTCCAGAGGCATAAAACACAATAAAAATAAAAGAGCTTTTCCATCGCATAAGACGAATATTTGCAACCGGTGTGAAAGTTATGGTCATTTCTATGTTCCGGGCAAACCTAGGCTTCACTCTAGGGCGTTGCTCCACCAGATCGAATATCTAGGGCCTCAGAAGTCAACGCCAGAGGCATAAAATACAATAAAAATACAACAGTTTTTCCATCGTGTAACAGGAATAATTGCAACCAGTGTGAAGGATATGGCCATTTCTACGTTCCGGGCAACCTAGGCTCCACCCTAGGGCGTTGCTCCACCACATCGAATAGCTACGGCCTTAGAAGTCAACGCCAGAAGCTTAAAATACAATAAAATACAACAGTTCTTCCCTCGTATAGAATGAATAATTGCAAACAGTGTGAAAGTAATGGTCATTTCTATGTTGCGGGCAACCTAGACTTGACTCTAGGGCGTTGCTCCACCAGATGGAATAGGTAGGGCGATAGAAGTCAACGCCCGAAGCCTAAAATACAGTAAAGATACAACAGTTTTTCCATCGTATAACAGGAATAATTGCAGCCAGTGTGAAAGTCATGGTCATTTCTACGTTCCGGGCAACCTAGGCTTCACTCTAGGGCGTTGTTACACCAGATCGAAAAGTTAGGGCCTAAGAAGTCAACTCCAGAGGCATAAAACACAATATAAATACAGCAGTCTTTCCATCGTAAAAAACAAATAATAGTAACCGGTGTGAAAGAGATGGTCATTTCTACCTTCCGGGCAACCTAGCCTACACTCTAGGGCGTTGCTCCACCAGATCGAATAGTTAGGGCCTTAGAAGTCTACACCCGGAGCATAAAGTACAATAAAAATACAACAGTTTTTCCATCGTATAAAATGAATAATTGCAACCAGTGTGATGGTAATGGTCATTTCCACATTTTGGGCAACCTGGGCTTCACTCTAGGGCGTTGCTCAACCAGATCGAATAGTTAGGGCCTAAGAAGTCAACCCCAGAAGCATAAAACATAATATAAATACAACAGCTTTTCCATCGTATAGAACGAATAATTGCATCCAGTGTGAATGTTATGGTCATACGTACGTTCCGGGCAACGTAGGCTTGACTCTAGGGCGTTGCTCCACCAGATCTAACAGTTAGGGCCTTAGAAGTCAACGCCCAAAGCTTAAAATACAATATAAATACAGCAGCTTTTCCATCGTATAACAGGAATAACTGCAACCTGTGTGAAGGTACTGGTCATTTCTACGTTCCGGGCAACCTAGGCTTCACTCTAGGGCGTTGCTCCGCCAGTTCGAATAGCTACCGCCTTAGAAGTCAACGCCAGAAGCATAAAATACAATATAAATGCAACAGTTTTTGCATCGTATAACAGCAGTTATTGCAACCACTGCGAAGGTAATGGTCATTTCTACCTTCCGGACAACCTAGCCTACACTTTAGGGCGTTGCACCACCAGATCGAATAGTTAGGGCCTTAGAAGTCTACGCCCGGAGCATAAAGTACAATAAAAATACAACAGTTTTTCCATCGTATAAAATGAATAATTGCAACCAGTGTGATGGTAATGGTCATTTCTGCATTTTGGGCAACCTGGGCTTCACTCTAGGGCGTTACTCAACCAGATCGAATAGCTAGGGCCTAAGAAGTCAACCCCAGAAGCATAAAATATAATATAAATAGAACAGCTTTTCCATCGTATAGAACGAATAATTGCAACCAGTGTGAAAGTTATTGTCATTTCTACATGCCGGGCAACCTAGGCTTCACTCTAGGGCGTTGTTCCACCAGATCGAATAGTTAGGGCCTAAGAAGTCAACGCCTGAAGCATAAAATACGATAAAAATCCAACAGTTTTTCCATCGTATAAAAGAAATAATTGCAACCAGTGTGAAAGTGATAGTCATTTCTACGATCCTGGCAACGTCTGCCTCACTCTAGGGAGTTGTTCCACCAGATCGAATAGTTAGGGCATAGGAAGTCAAGGCCAGAAGCACAAAACACAATATAAATAAAACAGTTTTTCCATCGTATAAAACGAATATTTGCAACCGGTGTGAAGGTTATGGTCATTTCTATGTTCCGGGCAAACCTGGGCTTCACTCTAGGGCGTTGTTACACCAGATCGAAAAGTTAGGGCCTAAGAAGTCAACTCCAGAGGCATAAAACACAATATAAATACAACAGTTTTTCCATCGTATAAAATGAATAATTGCAACCAGTGTGAAAGTTATGGTCATTTCTACATGCCGGGCAACCTAGGCTTCACTCTAGGGCATTGTTCCACCAGATCGAATAGTTAGGGCCCAAGAAGTCAGCGCACAGAAGCATAAAATGCAATATAAATACACCAGTTTTTCCATCGTATAAAACGAATAATTGAAACCAGTATGAAAGCTATGGTCATTTCTACGTTCCGCGCAACCTAGACTTCACCCTAGCGCGTTGCCCAACCAGATCGAATAGTTAGGGCCTTAGAAGTCAACGCCCAAAGCTTAAAATACAGTATAAATACAGCAGCTTTTCCATCGTATAACAGGAATAACTGCAACCTGTGTGAAGGTACTCGTCATTTCTACGTTCCGGGCAACCTAGGCTTCACTCTAGGGCGTTGCTCCGCCAGTTCGAATAGCTACCGCCTTAGAAGTCAACGCCAGAAGCATAAAATACAATATAAATGCAACAGTTTTTGCATCGTATAACAGCAGTTATTGCAACCACTGTGAAGGTAATGGTCATTCCTACGTTCCGGGCAACCTAGGCTTCACTCTAGGGCGTTGCTCCGCCAGATCGAATAGGTATGGCCTTAGAAGTCAACGCCCGAAGCATAAAATACAAAATAAAAAGAACAGTGTTTCCATTGTATAACCTGAATAATTGAAACCAGTGTGAAAGTAATGATCATTTCTACGTTCCGGGCAACCTAGGCTCCACCCTAGGGCGTTGCTCCACCACATCGAATAGCTACGGCCTTAGAAGTCAACGCCAGAAGCATAAAATACAATAAAATACAACAGTTCTTCCCTCGTATAGAATGAATAATTGCAAACAGTGTGAAAGTAATGGTCATTTCTATGTTGAGGGCAACCTAGACTTGACTCTAGGGCGTTGCTCCACCAGATCGAATAGTTAGGTGCTAAGAAGTCAACGCCAGAAGCATAAAGTGCAATAAAAATCCAACAGTTTGTCCACCGTATAACAGGAATAATTGCAACCAGTGTGATGGTAATGGTCATTTCTACGTTCCGGGAAACCTAGGCTTCACTCTAGGGCGCTGCTCCACCAGATCGAATAGCTAGGGACTTAGAAGTCAACGCCAGAAGCATAAAATAGAGTATAAATACAACAGTCTTTTCATCGCGTAACAGGAATAATTGCAACCAGTGTGCAGGTAATGGTCATTCCTACGTTCCGGCCAACCTAGGCTTCACTCTAGGGCGCTGCTCCACCAGATCGAATAGCTAGGGACTTAGAAGTCAACGCCAGAAGCATAAAATAGAGTATAAATACAACAGTCTTTTCATCGCGTAACAGGAATAATTGCAACCAGTGTGCAGGTAATGGTCATTACAACGTTCCGGACAACCTAGTCTTCACTCTAGGGCGTTGCTCCACCAGATCGAATAGTTAGGGCCTTAGAAGTCAACGCCAGAAGTATAAAATACAATATAAATACAGCAGTTTTTCCATTGTATATCCTGAATAATTGCAAACAGTGTGAAAGTAATGGTCATTTCTATGTTGCGGGCAACCTAGACTTGACTCTAGGGCGTTGCTCCACCAGATGGAATCGGTAGGGCCATAGAAGTCAACGCCCGAAGCCTAAAATACAATATAAATACAACAGCTTTCCATTGTATTAGATGAATGTTTGCAAATATTGTGAAAGTAACGGTCATTTCTATGTTCCGGGCAACCTAGGCCTCACTCTAGGGCGTTGCTCCACCAGATCGTATAGCTACGGACTTAGAAGTCAACGACAGAAGCATAAAATACAATATAAATACAACAGCTTTTCCACTGTATAAAACGAATAATTTCAACCAGTGTGAAAGCTATGGTCATTTCTACGTTCCGGGCAACCTAGGCTACACTCTATGGCGTTGCTCCTCCAGTTCGAATAGTTAGGGCCTAGGAAGTCAACTCCAGAGGCACAAAACACAATATAAATAAAACAGTTTTTCCATCGTATAAAACGAATATTTGCAACCGGTGTGAAGGTTATGGTCATTTCTATGTTCCGGGCAAACCTGGGCTTCACTCTAGGGCGTTGCTCCACCAGATCGAATAGTCAGGACCTTAGAAGTCGACGCCAGGAGCATAAAATACAATAAACATGCAACAGTCTTTCCATCGTATAACAGGAATAACTGCAACCAGTGTGAAAGTACTGGCCATTTCTACGTTCCGGGTAACCCAGGGGTCACTCTAGGGCGTTGCTCCACCATATCGAATAGCTACGGCCTTAGAAGTCAACGCCAGAAGCATAAAGTACAATAAAAATACAACAGTATTTCTATCGTATAACAGGAATAATTGCAACCAGTGTGAAGGTAATGGTCATTTCTATCTTTCGGGCAACCTAGTCTTCACTCTAGGGCCTTACTCCACCAGATCGAATGGTTAGGGCCTAAGAAGTCAACGTCAGAATCATAAAATACAATAAAGGTGCAACAGTTTTTCCATCGTATAACAGGAATAATTGCAACCAGTGTGAAGGTAATGGTATGTTCTACGTCCGGGCAACCTAGGTTTCACCATAGGGCGGTGTTCCACAAGATAAAATAGTTAGGGCCTAAGAAGTCAACGCCAGAAGCATAAAATACAATATAAATACAACAGCTTTTCCACTATATAAAATGAATATTTGCAAACAGTGTGAAAGTAATGGTCATTTCTACGTTCCGGGCAACCTAGGCTTCACTCTAGGGCGTCGCTCCACCACGTCGAATAGCTGCGACCTTAGAAGACAACGCCTGAAGCATAAAATACAATAAAAATACAACAGCTTTTCTTGCGTATAACAGGAATAATTGCAACCAGTCTGAAAGACATTGTCATTTCTACGTTCCGGGCAACCTCGGCTTCAATCTAGGGCGTTGTTCCGACAGATCGATTAGTTAGGGCCTGAGAAGTCAACGCTAGAAGCATAAAATACAATATAAATATAAGGGCTTTTCCAACGCACAAAATGAATAACTGCAGCCAGTGTGAATGTACTGGTCATTTCTACGTTCCGGGCAGCCTAGGCTAGACTCTAGGGCGTTGCTCCACCAGATCGAATAGTTAGGACCTTAGAAGTCGACGCCAGAAGCATAAAATACAATAAACATGCAACAGTCTTTCCATCGTATAACAGGAATAACTGCAACCAGTGTTAAGGTAATGGTCATTTCCATGTTCCGGGCCTCCTAGTCTTCACTCTGGGGCGTTGTTCCACCAGATCGAATAGTTAGGGCCTGAGAAATCAAGGCCAGAAGCATAAAATACAATATAAATACAAGAGTTTTTCCATCGTATAAAACGAGTAATTGCAACCAGTGTGAAAGTCATGGTCATTTCTACGTTCCGGGCAGCCTAGGCTACACTCTAGGGCGTTGTTCCGACAGATCGATTAGTTAGGGCCTGAGAAGTCAACGCTAGAAGCATAAAATACAATATAAATATAAGGGCTTTTCCAACGCACAAAATGAATAACTGCAGCCAGTGTGAATGTACTGGTCATTTCTACGTTCCGGGCAGCCTAGGCTACACTCTAGGGCGTTGCTCCACCAGATCGAATAGTTAGGACCTTAGAAGTCGACGCCAGAAGCATAAAATACAATAAACATGCAACAGTCTTTCCATCGTATGACAGGAATAACTGCAACCAGTGTGAAAGTACTGGCCATTTCTACGTTCCGGGTAACCCAGGGTTCACTCTAGGGCGTTGCTCCACCATATCGAATAGCTACGGCTTTAGAAGTCAACGCCAGAAGCATAAAGTACAATAAAAATACCACAGTTTTTCCATCGTATACAATAAATAATTGCATCAACTGTGAAGGTAATGGTCATTTCTACGTTCCGGGCAGCCTAGGCTTCACTCTAGGGCGTTGCTCCGTCACATCGAATAGCTACGGCCTTAGAAGTCAACGCCAGATGGATAAAATACAATATAAGTACAACAGTTTTTCCACCGTATGAAATGAATAATTGCAAACATTGTGAAAGTAATGGTCATTTCCACGTTCCGGGCAGCCTAGGCTACACTCTAGGGCGTTGCTCCACCAGATCGAATAGTCAGGACCTTAGAAGTCGACGCCAGGAGCATAAAATACAATAAACATGCAACAGTCTTTCCATCGTATAACAGGAATAACTGCAACCTGTGTGAAAGTACTGGCCATTTCTACGTTCCGGGTAACCCAGGGGTCACTCTAGGGCGCTGCTCCACCATATCGAATAGCTACGGCCTTAGAAGTCAACGCCAGAAGCATAAAGTACAATAAAAATACAACAGTATTTCTATCGTATAACAGGAATAATTGCAACCAGTGTGAAGGTAATGGTCATTTCTATCTTTCGGGCAACCTAGCGTTCACTCTAGGGCGCTGTTCCACCAGATCGAATAGTTAGGGCCTATGAAGTCAATGCCAGAAGCATAAAATACGATATAAATACAACAGCTTTTCCATCGTATAAAACAAATAATGGCAACCAGTGTGAAAGTTACGGCCATTTCTACGTTACGGGCAACCTAGTCTTCACTCTAGGGCCTTACTCCACCAGATCGAATGGTTAGGGCCTAAGAAGTCAACGTCAGAATCATAAAATACAATAAAGGTGCAACAGTTTTTCCATCGTATAACAGGAATAATTGCAACCAGTGTGAAGGTAATGGTATGTTCTACGTCCGGGCAACCTAGGTTTCACCCTAGGGCGGTGTTCCACAAGATAAAATAGTTAGGGCCTAAGAAGTCAACGCCAGAAGCATAAAATACAATATAAATACAACAGCTTTTCCACTATATAAAATGAATATTTGCAAACAGTTTGAAAGTAATGGTCATTTCTACGTTCCGGGCAACCTAGGCTTCACTCTAGGGCGTCGCTCCACCACGTCGAATAGCTGCGACCTTAGAAGACAACGCCTGAAGCATAAAATACAATAAAAATACAACAGCTTTTCTTGCGTATAACAGGAATAATTGCAACCAGTCTGAAAGACATTGTCATTTCTACGTTCCGGGCAACCTCGGCTTCAATCTAGGGCGTTGTTCCGACAGATCGATTAGTTAGGGCCTGAGAAGTCAACGCTAGAAGCATAAAATACAATATAAATATAAGGGCTTTTCCAACGCACAAAATGAATAACTGCAGCCAGTGTGAATGTACTGGTCATTTCTACGTTCCGGGCAGCCTAGGCTACACTCTAGGGCGTTGCTCCACCAGATCGAATAGTTAGGACCTTAGAAGTCGACGCCAGAAGCATAAAATACAATAAACATGCAACAGTCTTTCCATCGTATAACAGGAATAACTGCAACCAGTGTTAAGGTAATGGTCATTTCCATGTTCCGGGCCTCCTAGTCTTCACTCTGGGGCGTTGTTCCACCAGATCGAATAGTTAGGGCCTGAGAAATCAAGGCCAGAAGCATAAAATACAATATAAATACAAGAGTTTTTCCATCGTATAAAACGAGTAATTGCAACCAGTGTGAAAGTCATGGTCATTTCTACGTTCCGGGCAGCCTAGGCTACACTCTAGGGCGTTGTTCCGACAGATCGATTAGTTAGGGCCTGAGAAGTCAACGCTAGAAGCATAAAATACAATATAAATATAAGGGCTTTTCCAACGCACAAAATGAATAACTGCAGCCAGTGTGAATGTACTGGTCATTTCTACGTTCCGGGCAGCCTAGGCTACACTCTAGGGCGTTGCTCCACCAGATCGAATAGTTAGGACCTTAGAAGTCGACGCCAGAAGCATAAAATACAATAAACATGCAACAGTCTTTCCATCGTATGACAGGAATAACTGCAACCAGTGTGAAAGTACTGGCCATTTCTACGTTCCGGGTAACCCAGGGTTCACTCTAGGGCGTTGCTCCACCATATCGAATAGCTACGGCTTTAGAAGTCAACGCCAGAAGCATAAAGTACAATAAAAATACCACAGTTTTTCCATCGTATACAATAAATAATTGCATCAACTGTGAAGGTAATGGTCATTTCTACGTTCCGGGCAGCCTAGGCTTCACTCTAGGGCGTTGCTCCGTCACATCGAATAGCTACGGCCTTAGAAGTCAACGCCAGATGGATAAAATACAATATAAGTACAACAGTTTTTCCACCGTATGAAATGAATAATTGCAAACATTGTGAAAGTAATGGTCATTTCCACGTTCCGGGCAACCTAGGCGTCACTCTAGGGCATTGCTCCACCACAGCTAAAAGCTACGGCCTTAGAAGTCAACGCCAGAAGCATAAAATACAATATAAATATAACAGTTTTTCCATCGTATAAAACGAATAGTAGCAACCAGTGTGAAAGTTATGGTCATTTCTACGTTCCGGGCAACCTAGGCTTCACTCTAGGGCGTTTGTCCGCCAGATCCAATAGCTAGGGCCTAAGAAGTCAACGCCAGAAGCAGCAAATACAAAATAAGTACAACAGTTTTTCCATCGTATAAAGCGAATAATTGCAAACAGTCTGGAGGTAATGGTAATTTCTACGTTTCGGGCATCCTAGGCTTCACTCTAGGGCGTTGCTCCACCACATCGAATAGCTACGGTCTTAGAAGTCAACGCCAGAATCATAAAATACAATATAAATACAACAGCTTTTCCATCATATAAAATGAATAATTGCAAATAGTGTGAAAATTATGGTCATTTCTACGTTCCGGGCTACCTAGGCTTCACCCTAGGTCGTTGCTCCACCACATCGAATAGCTACGGCCTTAGAAGTCAGCGTCAGAAGCATAGAATACAATATAAACACAACAGCTTTTCGATCGTATAAAATGAATAATTGCAAGCATTGTGAAAGTAACGGTTGTTTGTGCGCTCCCGGCAACCTAAGCTTCACTCTCGGGCGTTGCTGCACCAGATCGAATATTTAGGGCCTAAGAAGTCAACGCCGGAAGCATAAAATACAATGAAAATATAACAGTTTTTCCATCGTGTAATGGGAACAATTGCAGCCAGTGTCAAGGTGATGGTCATTTCTACGTTCCGGGCAACCTACGCTCCACTCCAGGGCGTTGGTCCACCAAATCGAATAGTTAGAGCCTAAAAACTCAACGCCAGAAGCACCAAATACAACATAAATACAACTGTTTTTCGATCGTATAAAACGAACAATTGCAACCAGTGTGAAAGTAATTGTCATTTCTACGTTCCGGGCAACCTAGGCTTCACTGTATGGCGTTGCTCCACCACATCGAATAGCTACGGCCTTAGAAGTCAACGCCAGAGGCATAAAATACACCATAAATACAAATGTTTTTCCATTGTATAAAACGAATAATTGCAACCAGTGTGAAAGTTGTGGTCATTTCTACGTTCCGGGCAACATAGGGTTCACTCTTGGACGTTGTCCCACCAGATTGAATAGCTAGGACCTTAGAAGTCAATGCCAGAAGCAGAAAATACGATAAAAATACAACAGCTTTTCCATCATATAAAATGAACAATTGCAAACAGTGTGAAGGTGATGGTCATTTCTACGTTTCGGGCAACCTAGGCTTTACTCTAGGGCGCTGCTCCACCAGATCGAATAGCTGGGGTCTTAGAAGTCAACGCCCGAAACATAAAATACAATAAAGATACAAGAGTTTTTCCATCGTATAACAGGAATAATTGCAACCAGAGTAAAAGTGATGGTCGTTTCTACGTTCCGAGCGGCCTAGGCTTCACTCTGGGGCGTTGCTCCACGAGATCAAATAGTTAGGGACTTAGAATTCGACGCTAGAAGCATAAAATACAATAAAAATGCCACAGTTTTTCCATCGTATAACAGGAATAACTGCAACCAGTGTGAAAGTACTTGTCATTTCTACGTACCGTGTAACCTAGGCTTCACTCTAAGGCGTAGCTCCACCAGATCGGACAACTAGGGACTTAGAAGTCAACGCCAGAAGCATAAAATGCAATATAAATGCAACAGTTTTTCCATTGTACAACAGGAATAATTGCAACCAGTGTGAAAGTAATGGTCATTTCTATGTTCCGGGCAACCTAGGTGTCACTGCAGGGCGTTGCTCCACTACATCTAATAGCTACGACCTTAGAAGTCAACGCCAGAAGCATGAAATACAATATAAATACAACAGCTTTTCCATCGTATAAAACGAATAATTGCAACCAGTGTGAAAGTTATAGACTTTTCAACATTCCGAGCAACCTGGGCTTCACTCTAGGGCATTGCTCCATCAGATAGAATACTTAGGCCCTTAGAAGTCACCGTCAGAAGCATAAAATACAATATAAATACATCAGTCTTTCCATTGCATAAAATGAATAATTGCAAACAGTGTGACGGTAATGGTCTTTTCTACGTTCCGGGCAATCTAGGCTTCACCCTAGGGCGTCGCTCCACCAGATCGATAGTTAATGCCTTAGAAGTCAGCGCCAGAAGCAGAAATACAATATAAATACAACAGTTTTTCCATCATATAACAGGAATAATTGCAACAAGTCTGACAGATATGGTCAGTTCTACGTTCCGGGTAACCTAGGCTTCACTCTAGGGTGTTCGTCCGCCAGATCCAATAGCTAGGGCCTCAGATGTCAACGCCAGAAGCACCAAATAGAAAACAAATACAACAGTTTATCCATCGTATAAAACGGATAATTGTAACCAGTGTGAAAGTAATGGTCATTTCTACGTTCCGGGCAGCCTAGGTTTCGCTCTAGACCGTTGCTCCACCAGATCAAATAGTTAAGGCCTTAGAAGTCAACGCCAGAAGCAGCAAATACAAAATAAATACAACAGTTTTCCATCGTATAAAACGAATAATTGCAAACAGTTTGGAGGGAATGGTAATTTCTACGTTCCGGGCAACCTAGGCTTCACTGTAGGGCGTTGCTCCACCACATCGAATAGCTACGGCCTTAGAAGTCAACGCCAGAAGCATAAAATACAATATAAATACAACAGCTTTTCCGTCGTACATAATGTATATTTGCAAACAGTGTGAAAGTAATGGTCATTTCTACGTTCCGGGCAACCTTGGCTTCACTCTAGGGCGTTGGTCCACCAGATCGAATAGTTAGGGCCTAAGAAGTCAACGCCAGAAGCATAAAATACAATATAAGTACAACAGTTTTTCCATCGTATAGAACGAATAATTGAAACCAGTATGAAAGCTATGGTAATTTCTACGTTCCGCGCAGCCTAGACTTCACCCTAGGGCGTGGCTCCACCAGATCGAATAGTTAGGGCCCAAGAAGTCGACGCCAGAAGCATAAAATACAATATAAATACAACAGTTTTTCCATCGTATAAGACGAGTAATTGCAAACAGTGTGAAAGTGATGGTCATTTCTACGTTCCGGGAAACCTACGCATCACTCTAGGGCGTTGCTCCACCAGATCCAATAGGTATGGCCTTAGAAGTCAACGCCCGAAGCATAAAATACAAAATAAATAGAACAGTTTTTCCATTGTATAAAACGAATAATTGCAACCAGTGTGAAAGTTATGGTCATTTCTACGTTCTGGGCAACCTAGGCTTCACTCTAGGGCGTTGTTCCACCAGATCGAATAGTTAGGGCCTAAGAAGTCAACGCCAGAAGCATAAAATATAATATAAATACAACAGTTTTTCCATTGTATAAAACGAATAATTGCAACCAGTGTGAAAGTAATGGTCATTTCTTCGTTACGGGCAACCTAGGCTTCACTCTAGGGCGTTGCTCCACCATGTCAAATAGCTACGACCATAGAAGACAACGCCTGAAGCATAAAATACAATAAAAATACAACAGCTTTTCCATCGTATAACAGGAATAGTTGCATCAAGTGTGAAAGTAATGGCTATTTCTAAGTTCCGTGCAACCTACGCTTCACTCTAGGGCGCTGCTCCACCAGATCGTATAGTTAGGGGCATAGAAAACAACGACAGAAGCATAAAATACAATAAAAATACAACAGTCTTTCCATCGTATAACAGGAATAATTGCAACCAATGAGAAAGTAATGGTCATTTCTTCGTTACGGGCAACCTAGGCTTCACTCTAGGGCGTTGCTCCACCATGTCAAATAGCTACGACCATAGAAGACATCGCCTGAAGCATAAAATACAATAAAAATACAACAGCTTTTCCATCGTATAACAGGAGTAGTTGCAACAAGTGTGAAAGTAATGGCTATTTCTAAGTTCCGTGCAACCTATGCTTCACTCTAGGGCGCTGCTACACCAGGTCGAATAGCTAGGGACTTAGAATTCAACGCCAGAAACATAAAATAAAATAAAAATACAACAGTTTTTCATCGTGTAACAGGAATAATTGCAACCAGCGTGAAAGTAATGGCCATTTCTACGTTCCGGGCAATCTAGGCTTCACTCTAGGGCGTTGCTCCACCAGATCGAATAGTTAGGCCCCAAGAAATCAACGCCAGAAGCATAAAGTACATTAATAGTCCAACAGTTTTACCATCGTATAACAGGAATAATTGCAACAGTGTGAAGGTAATGGTCATTTCTACGTTCCGGTCAACATAGGCTTCACTCCACGGCGTTGCTCCACGAGATCAAATAGTTAGGGCCTTAGAAGTCAACGCCAGTAGTATAAAATACAATATAAATATAACAGCTTTTCCATCGTATATAATGTATATTTGCAAACAGTGTGAAAGTAATGGTCATTTTTACGTTCCGGTCAACCTAGGCTTCACTCCACGGCGTTGCTCCTCGAGATCGAATAGTTAGGGCCCTAGAAGTCAACGGCTGAAGCATAAAATACAATATAAATACAACCGATTTTCCATTGTATAAAATGAATAATTGCAAACAGTGTGAAAGTAATGGTCATTTGTACGCTTCGGGCAACCTACGCTTCACACTGGGGCGTTGCTCCACCACATCGAATAGCTAGGGCCTCAAAAGTCAACGACCGAAGCATAAAATACAATAAAGACCCAACAGTTTTTCCATCGTATGACAGGAATAATTGCAACCAGTGTGAAGGTAATGGACTTTTCTACGTACCGGGCAACCTAGGCTTCACTCTAGTGCTGTGCTCCATCAGATCAAATAGTTAGGGCCTATGAAGTCAACGCCAGAAGCATAAAATACAATTAAAATGCAACCGTTTTTCCATCGTATAACAGGAATAATTGCAACCAGATTGAAAGTAATGGTCATTTGTAGGTTTCGGGCAACCTAGGCTGCACTCTAGGGCGTTGCTCCACGAGATCCAATAGCTAGGGCCTTTGAAGCCAACGCCAGAAGCATAAAATAAAATAAAAATACAACAATGTTTCAATCGTATAACAGGAATAATTGCAACAAGTGTGACGGTAATGGTCATTTCTACGTTCTGGGCAACCTAGGCTGCACTCTAGGGCCTTGCATAACCAGAGCGTATAGTTAGGGCCTTAGAAGCCAATGCCAGAAGCATAAAATAAAATAAAAATACAACAGTGTATCGATCGTATAACAGGAATAATTGCAACCAGTGTGAAAGTAATGACCATTTCTACGTTCCGGGCAACCTATGCTTCGCCCTAGGGCGTTGTACCACCAGATCGAAATGCTAGGGACTTCGAGGTCAGCGCCAGAAGCATAAAATACAATAAAAATACAACAGTTTTTCCATCATATAACAGGAATAATTGCAACCAGTGTGAAAGTAATGGGCATTTCTACGTTCCGTGCAACCTAGGCTTCACTCTGGGGCGTAGCTCCGCCAGATCGAATAGTTAGAGCCTAAGAAGTCAACGCCAGAAGCATAAAATACAATAAAAATACAACAATTTTTCCTTCGTATAACAGGAATAATTGCAACCAGTGTGAAAGTGCTGGTCATTTCTACGTTCCGGGTAACCTAGGCTTCACTCTAGCGCGTTGCTCCGCCAGATCGAATAGTCAGGGCCTAACAAGTCAACGCCTGACCCATAAAATGCAATATAAATGGAACAGTTTTTCCATTCCATATAGCAAATAATGCAACCAGTGTGAAAGTTAAGGACATTTCTACGTTCCGTGCAACCTAGGCTTCACTCTAGGGCGTTGGTCCAACAGACCGAATTGTTTGGACCTAAGAAGTCAACGCTAGAAGCATAAAATGCAATATAGATACAACAGCTTTTCCATCGTATAAAGCGAATAATTGCAACCAGTGTGAAAGTTATGGGCATTTCAACGATCCGGGCAAACTAGGCTTCACTCTAGTGCGTTGTGCCACCAGATCGAATTGTTAGGGACTTACAATTCATCGCCGGAAACATAAAATACAATAAAAATTCAACAGTTTTTCCATCGTATAAAAAGAATAATTGCAACCAGTGTGAAAGTGATGGTCATTTCTACGTTCCGGGCAACCTAGGCTTCACCCTAGGGTGTTGTTCCACCAGTTCGAATAGTTAGGACCTAGCAAGTCAACGCCAGGAGAATAAAATACAATATATGTACAACAGCTTTTCCATCGTATAAAACGAATAATTGCCACCAGTGTGAATGTTATGGTCATTTCTACTTTCCGGGCAACCTACGTTTCACTCTATGGCGTTGCTCCACCAGATGGAATAGTTGTGGCCAAAGAAGTCAAAGCCAGAAGCACCAAGTATATAATAAATGCAACAGTTTTTTCATCGTATAAAACGAATAATTGCAAGCAGTGTGAAAGTAATGGTCATTTCTACGTTCCGGGCAACCTAGGCTTCACTCTAGGGCGTTGCTCCACCAGATCGAATAGTTAGGGCCTTAGAAGTCAACACCAGAAGCATAAAATACAGTATAAATGTAACAGTTTTTCCATCGTATAAAACGAATAATTGCAACCAGTGTGAAAGTAATGGTCATTTCTACGTTCCGGGCAACCTAGGCTTCACTCTAGTGCGTTGCTCCACCAGATCGAACAGTTAGGGCCTTAGTAGTCAACGCCACAAGCATAAAATACGATAAAGATATAACAGTTTTTCCATCGTATAAAACGAATAATTGCAACCTGTGTGAAGGTTATGGTCATTTCCACGTTCCGGGCAACCTAGGCTTCACTGTAGGGTGTTGCTCCACCACATCGAATAGCTACGGCCTTAGAAGTCAACGCCTGAAGCATAAAATACAATTAAAATGCAACCGTTTTTCCATCGTATAACAGGAATAATTGCAACCAGTGTGAAAGTGCTGGTCATTTCTACGTTCCGGGTAACCTAGGCTTCACTCTAGCGCGTTGCTCCGCCAGATCGAATAGTCAGGGCCTAACAAGTCAACGCCTGACCCATAAAATGCAATATAAATGGAACAGTTTTTCCATTCCATATAGCGAATAATGCAACCAGTGTGAAAGTTAAGGACATTTCTACGTTCCGTGCAACCTAGGCTTCACTCTAGGGCGTTGGTCCAACAGACCGAATTGTTTGGACCTAAGAAGTCAACGCTAGAAGCATAAAATGCAATATAGATACAACAGCTTTTCCATCGTATAAAGCGAATAATTGCAACCAGTGTGAAAGTTATGGGTATTTCAACGATCCGGGCAAACTAGGCTTCACTCTAGTGCGTTGTGCCACCAGATCGAATTGTTAGGGACTTACAATTCATCGCCGGAAACATAAAATACAATAAAAATTCAACAGTTTTTCCATCGTATAAAAAGAATAATTGCAACCAGTGTGAAAGTGATGGTCATTTCTACGTTGCGGGCAACCTAGGCTTCACCCTAGGGTGTTGTTCCACCAGTTCGAATAGTTAGGACCTAGCAAGTCAACGCCAGGAGAATAAAATACAATATATGTACAACAGCTTTTCCATCGTATAAAACGAATAATTGCCACCAGTGTGAATGTTATGGTCATTTCTACTTTCCGGGCAACCTACGTTTCACTCTATGGCGTTGCTCCACCAGATGGAATAGTTGTGGCCAAAGAAGTCAAAGCCAGAAGCACCAAGTATATAATAAATGCAACAGTTTTTTCATCGTATAAAACGAATAATTGCAAGCAGTGTGAAAGTAATGGTCATTTCTACGTTCCGGGCAACCTAGGCTTCACTCTAGGGCGTTGCTCCACCAGATCGAATAGTTAGGGCCTTAGAAGTCAACACCAGAAGCATAAAATACAGTATAAATGTAACAGTTTTTCCATCGTATAAAACGAATAATTGCAACCAGTGTGAAAGTAATGGTCATTTCTACGTTCCGGGCAACCTAGGCTTCACTCTAGTGCGTTGCTCCACCAGATCGAACAGTTAGGGCCTTAGTAGTCAACGCCACAAGCATAAAATACGATAAAGATATAACAGTTTTTCCATCGTATAAAACGAATAATTGCAACCTGTGTGAAGGTTATGGTCATTTCCACGTTCCGGGCAACCTAGGCTTCACTGTAGGGTGTTGCTCCACCACATCGAATAGCTACGGCCTTAGAAGTCAACGCCTGAAGCATAAAATACAATTAAAATGCAACCGTTTTTCCATCGTATAACAGGAATAATTGCAACCAGATTGAAAGTAATGGTCATTTGTAGGTTTCGGGCAACCTAGGCTTCACTCTAGGGCGTTGCTCCACGAGATCCAATAGCTAGGGCCTTTGAAGCCAACGCCAGAAGCATAAAATAAAATAAAAATACAACAATGTTTCAATCGTATAACAGGAATAATTGCAACAAGTGTGACGGTAATGGTCATTTCTACGTTCTGGGCAACCTAGGCTGCACTCTAGGGCCTTGCATAACCAGAGCGTATAGTTAGGGCCTTAGAAGCCAATGCCAGAAGCATAAAATAAAATAAAAATACAACAGTGTATCGATCGTATAACAGGAATAATTGCAACCAGTGTGAAAGTGATGGCCATTTCGACGTTCCGGGCAACACAGGCTACGCTCTGGTGCGTTGGTCCACCAGGTCCAATAGTTAGGGCCTAAGAAGCCAACGCCAGAAGCATTAAATACAAGATAAATACATCAGTTTTTCCATCGTATAAAACGAATAATTGCAACCAGTGTGAAAGTGATGGCCATTTCGACGTTCCGGGCAACACAGGCTACGCTCTGGTGCGTTGGTCCGCCAGGTCCAATAGTTAGGGCCTAAGAAGTCAACGCCAGAAGCATCAAATACAAAATAAATACAACAGTTTTCCATCGTATAAAACGAATAATTGCAACCAGTGTGAAAGTAAAGTTTATTTCTACGTTCCCGGCACCCTAGGCTTCACTCTATGGCGCTGCTCCACCAGATCGAATAGTTAGGGCCGTAGAAGTCAACGCCAGAAGCATAAAAGACAGTATATATATAACAGTTCTTCCATTGCATAAAACGAATAATTGCTACCAGTGTGAAAGTTATGGTCATTTCTACGTTCCGGGCAACCTAGGCTTCACCCTAGGGCGTTGTTCCACCAGATGGAATAGTTAGGGCCTAAGAAGTCAACGCCAGAAGCATAAAATACGATATAAATACAACAGCTTTTCCATCGTATAAAACGTATCATTGCAACCATTGTGAAAGTAATGATCATTTCGGCGTTTCGTGCATCCTAGACTTAACTCTGAGACCTTGCTCCACCAGATCGAATAGCTAGGGCCTCAAAAGTCAACGACCGAAGCATAAAATACAATAAAGACCCAACAGTTTTTCCATCGTATGACAGGAATAATTGCAACCAGTGTGAAGGTAATGGTCTTTTCTACGTACCGGGCAACCTAGGCTTCACTCTAGTGCTGTGCTCCATCAGATCAAATAGTTAGGGCCTTAGAAGTCAACGCCCGAAGCATAAAATACAATAAAAATACAACAGTTTTTCCATCGTATAACGGGAATAATTGCAACCAGTGCGAAAGTGATGGTCATTTCTACGTACGGGGCAACCTACGCTTCACTGTAGGGCGTTGGACCACCAGATCCACTAGCTAGGGCCTAAGAAGTCAACGCCAGAAGCATAAAATACAATAAAAATACAACAGCCTTTCCATCGTATAACAGGAACAATTGCAACCAGTGTGAAGGTAATGGTCATTTCTACTTCCCGGGCAACCTAGGTTTCACCCTAGGGCGCTGCTCCAACAGATTGAGTAGTTAGGGCCTTAGAAGTCAACGCCCGAAGCATAAAATGCAATAAAGATACAACAGTTTTTCCACCGTATAACAGGATTAATTGCAACCAGTTTGAATGTGATGGTCATTTCTACGTTCCGGCCAACCTAGGCTTCCCTCTATTGCGTAGCTCCTCCAGATCGAATAGTTAGGGCCTTAGAAGTCAACGCCAGAAGCACAAAATACAATATAAATACAACTGTTTTTCCATTGTATAGCATGGATCACTGCAACCACTGCGAAGGTAATGATCATTTCGGCGTTTCGGGCATCCAAATCTTAACTCTGAGGCGTTGCTGCACCAGGTCGAAGAGTTAGGGCCTTAAAAGTCAACGCCAGAAGCATAAACTACAAAATAAATACAACAGTCTTTCCATCGTATAAAACGAATAATTGCAACCTGTGTGAAGGTTATGGTCATTTCCACGTTCCGGGCAACCTAGGCTTCACTGTAGGATGTTGCACCACCACATCGAATAGCTACGGCCTTAGAAGTCAAAGCCAGAAGCACCAAATACATAATGAATACAACAGTTTTTCCATCGTATAAAACGAATAATTGCAACCAGTGTGAAAGTAATGGTCATTTCTACGTTCCGGGCAACATAGGCTTCAGTCTATGGCGTTGCTCCACCAGATCGAATAGTTAGGGAGTTACAATTCAACGGCAGAAGCATAAAATACAATAAACATACAACAGATTTTCCATCGTATAAAATGAATAATTGCAAACAGTGTGAATGTAATGGTCAGTTCTACGTTGCGGGCAACCTAGGCTTCACCCTAGGGCGTTGTTCCACCAGATGGTATAGTTAGGGCCTAAGAAGTCAAAGCCAGAAGCACCAAATACATAATAAATACAACAGTTTTTCCATCGTATAAAACGAATAATTGCAACCAGTGTGAAAGTAATGGTCATTTCTACGTTCCGGGCAACCTAGGCATCAGTCTATGGCGTTGCTCCACCAGATCGAATAGTTAGGGACTTACAATTCAACGCCTGATGCATAAAATACAATAAAAATACAACAGTTTTTCCATCGTATAACAGGAATAATTGCAACCTGTGTGAATGTAATGGACGTTTCTATTTTCCAGGCAACCTACGTTTCACTCTATGGCGTTGCTCCACCAGATCGAATAGTTATGGCCTAAGAAGTCAACGCCAGAAGCACCAAATACAAAATAAGTACTACAGTTTTTCCATCGTATTAAACGAATAATTGCAACCAGTGTGAAAGTAATGGTCTTTTCTACGTTCCGGGCAACCTACGCGTCACTCTAGGGCGTTGCTCCACCACATCGAATAGGTACGGCCTTAGAATTCAAAGCCAGAAGCGTAAAATACAATATAAATACAACAGTTTTTCGATCGTATAAAACGAATAATTGCAACCAGTATGAAAGTTATGGTCATTTCTACTTTCCGGGCAACCTAGGTTTCACCCTAGGGCGCTGCTCCAACAGATTGAGTAGTTAGGGCCTTAGAAGTCAACGCCCGAAGCATAAAATGCAATAAAAATACAACAGTTTTTCCACCGTATAACAGGATTAATTGCAACCAGTTTGAATGTGATGGTCATTTCTACGTTCCGGCCAACCTAGGCTTCCCTCTATTGCGTAGCTCCTCCAGATCGAATAGTTAGGGCCTTAGAAGTCAGCGCCGGAAGCATAAAATACGATATAAGTACGACATCTTTTCCATCGTTTAAAACGAATAAATGCAATCAGTTTGAAAGTGATGGCCATTTCTACGTTGCAGGCAACGTAGGCTTCACTATAGGGCGTTGCTCCACCAGATCGAACAGCTAGGGACATAGAATTCAACGCCAGAAGCATAAAATGCAATAAAAATACAACAGTTTTTCCATCGTATAACAGGAGTAATTGCAACTAGTGTGAATATAATGGTCATTTCTACTTTCCCGGCAACCTAGGCTTCACTCTAGGGCGTTGCTCCACCACATCTAATTGTTACGGACGTAGATGTCAACGCCAGAAGCATAAAATACAATATAAATACAACAGCTTTTCCATCGTATAAGATGAATAAATGCAAACAGTGTGAAAGTAATGGTCATAACAGGAATAATTGCAACCAGTGTGAATGTAATGGTCATTTCTACGTTCCGGGCAACCCACGTTTCACTCTATGGCGCTGCTCCACCAGATCGAATAGTTAGGGCCTAAGAAGTCAACGCCAGAAGCACCAAATACAAAATAAATACAACAGTCTTTCCATCGTATAAAACGAATAATTGCAACCAGTGTGAATGTAATGGTCATTTCTACGTTCCGGGCAACCTAGGCTTCACTCTAGGGCGTTGCTCCATCACATCGAATAGCTACGGCCTTTGAATTCAACGTCAGAAGCATAAAATACGATATAAATACATCAGCTTTTCCATCGTATAAAACGTATCATTGCAACCAATGTGAAAGTAATGATCATTTCGGCATTCCGTGCATCCTAGACTTAACTCTGAGACCTTGCTCCACCAGATCGAAGAGTTAGGGCCTTAGAAGTCAACGCCAGAAGCACAAAATACAAAATAAATACAACAGTTTTTCCATTGTATATAACGAATAATTGCAACCAGTGTGAAAGTGATGGTCATTTCTGCGATCCGGGCAAACTAGGCTTCACTCTAGTGCGTGGTGCCACCAGATCGAATAGTTAGGGCCTAAGAAGTCAACGCCGGAAGCATAAAATACGATATAAGTACGACATCTTTTCCATCGTATAAAACGAATAAATGCAATCAGTTTGAAAGTGATGGCCATTTCTACGTTGCAGGCGACGTAGGCTTCACTATAGGGCGTTCCTCCACCAGATCGAATAGCTAGGGACTTAGAATTCAACGCCAGAAGCATAAAATGCAATAAAAATACAACAGTTTTTCCATCGTATAACAGGAGTAATTGCAACTAGTGTGAATATAATGGTCATTTCTACTTTCCCGGCAACCTAGGCTTCACTCTAGGGCGTTGCTCCACCACATCTAATTGTTACGGTCTTAGATGTCAACGCCAGAAGCATAAAATACAATATAAATACAACAGCTTTTCCATCGTATAAGATGAATAAATGCAAACAGTGTGAAAGTAATGGTCATAACAGGAATAATTGCAACCAGTGTGAATGTAATGGTCATTTCTACGTTCCGGGCTACCCACGTTTCACTCTATGGCGTTGCTCCACCAGATGGAATAGTTATGGCCTAAGAAGTCAACGCCAGAAGCACCAAATACATAATAAATACAACAGTTTTTCCATCGTATAAAACGAATAATTGCAACCACTGTGAAAGTAATGGTCATTTCTGCGTTCAGGGCAACCTAGGCTTCACTCTAGGGCGTTGCTCCACCACATCGAATAGCTACGGCCTTAGAATTCAACGACAGAAACATAAAATACAATATAAATACAACAGTTTTTCCATCGTATAAAACGAATAATTGCAGCCAGTATGAAAGTTATGGTCATTTCTACTTTCCGGGCAACCTAGGCTTCACTCTAGTGCGTTGTGCAACCAGATCGAATAGCTAGGGCCTAAGAAGTCAACGCCAGAAGCATAAAGTACGATATAAGTACAACATTTTTTCCATCGTATAAAACGAATAATTGCAACCAGTTTGAAAGTAATGGCCATTTCTACGTTCCGGGCAACCTATGCTTCGCCCTAGGGCGTTGTTCCACCAGATCGAATAGCTAAGTACTTGGAGATCAACGCCAGAAGCATAAAATACAATAAAAATCCAACAGATCTTCCATCGTAAAACAGGAATAATTGCAACCAGTGTGAAAGTGATGGTCATTTCTGCGTTCCGGGCAACCTAGGCTTCACTCTAGGGCGTTGGACCACCAGATCCAATAGTTAGGGGCTTAGAAGTCAACTCCCGAAGCATAAAATACAATAAAAATACAACAGTTTTTCCATCGTATAACGGGAATAATTGCAACCAGTGTGAAGGTAGTGGTCATTTCTACGTTCCAAGTAACCTAGGCTTCACTCTAGGGCGTTTCTACACCAGACCGAATAGTTAGGACCTAAGAAGTCAACGCCAGAAACATAAAATACAATAAAAATTGAACAGTTTTTCCTTTCTATAAAGCGTATAATTGCAACCAGTGTGAAAGTTATGGTCATTTCTACGTTCCGTGCAACCTAGGGTCCACTCTAGGGCGTTGGTCCACCATACCAAATAGTTAGGTCCTAAGAAGTCAACGCCAGAAGCATAAAATACGATATAAGTACAACAGTTTTTCCATCGTATAAAACGAATAATTGCAACCAGTTTGAAAGTAATGGCCATTTCTACGTTCCGGGCAACCTATGCTTCGCCCTAGGGCGTTGTTCCACCAGATCGAATAGCTAGGGACTTGGAGGTCAACGCCAGAAGCATAAAATACAATAAAAGTACAACAGTTTTTCCACCATATAACAGGAATGATTGCAACCAGTGTGAAAGCAATGGTCATTTCTACGTTCCGGGCAACCTAGGCTTCACTCTAGGGCGTTGCACCACCAGATCGAATAGTTAGGGCCTTAGAAGTCAACACCAGAAGCATAAAATACAGTATAAATATAACAGTTTTTCCATCGTATAAAACGAATAATTGCAACCAGTGTGAAAGTTATGGACATTTCTACATTCCGAGCAACCTAGGCTTCACTCTAGGGCGTTGCTCCACCAGATCGAACGGTTAGGGCCTTAGTAGTCAACGCCACAAGCATAAAATACGATAAAGATGCAACAGTTTTTCCATCGTATAAAACGAATAATTGCAACCAGTGTGAAAGTAATGGACATTTCTACGTTCCGGGCAACCTAGGCTTCACCCTAGGGCGTTGTTCCACCAGATGGAATAGTTAGGGCCATAGATATCAACGCCAGAAGCATAAAATACGATATAAATACAACAGCTTTTCCATCGTATAAAATGAATAATTGCAAACAGTGTGAATGTAATGGTCATTTCTACGTTCCGGGCAACCTGGGCTTCACTGTAGGGCGTTGCTCCACCAGATCGAATAGTTAGGGCCCTAGAAGTCAACGCCAGAAGCATAAAATACAATATAAATACAACAGTTTCTCCATCGTATAGCATGAGTAATTGCAACCAGTGTGAAAGTTATGGTCATTTCTACGATCCGGGCAAACTAGGCTTGACTCTAGTGTGTTGTGCCACCAGATCGAATAGTTAGGGCCTAAGAAGTCAACGGCTGAAGCATAAAGTACGATACAAGTACAACAGTTTTTCCACCATATAACAGGAATGATTGCAACCAGTTTGAAAGTAATGGCCATTTCTATGTTCCGGGCAACCTATGCTTCGCCCTAGGGCGTTGTACCACCAGATCGAAATGCTAGGGACTTCGAGGTCAGCGCCAGAAGCATAAAATACAATAAAAATACAACAGTTTTTCCTTCGTATAACAGGAATAATTGCAACCAGTGTGAAAGTGCTGGTCATTTCTACGTTCCGGGTAACCTAGGCTTCACTCTATCGCGTTGCTCCGCCAGATCGAATAGTCAGGGCCTAACAAGTCAACGCCAGAAGCATAAAATACAATAAAAATACAACAATTTTTCCTTCGTATAACAGGAATAATTGCAACCAGTGTGAAAGTGCTGGTCATTTCTACGTTCCGGGTAACCTAGGCTTCACTCTATCGCGTTGCTCCGCCAGATCGAATAGTCAGGGCCTAACAAGTCAACGCCAGACCCATAAAATGCAATACAAATGGAACAGTTTTTCCATTCCATATAGCGAATAATGCAACCAGTGTGAAAGTTAAGGACATTTCTACGTTCCGTGCAACCTAGGCTTCACTCTAGGGCGTTGGTCCAACAGACCGAATTGTTTGGACCTAAGAAGTCAACGCTAGAAGCATAAAATGCAATATAGATACAACAGCTTTTCCATCGTATAAAGCGAATAATTGCAACCAGTGTGAAAGTTATGGGCATTTCAACGATCCGGGCAAACTAGGCTTCACTCTAGTGCGTTGTGCCACCAGATCGAATTGTTAGGGACTTACAATTCAACGCCGGAAACATAAAATACAATAAAAATTCAACAGTTTTTCCATCGTATAGAAAGAATAATTGCAACCAGTGTGAAAGTGATGGTCATTTCTACGTTCCGGGCAACCTAGGCTTCACCCTAGGGTGTTGTTCCACCCGAGCGAATAGTTAGGACCTAGCAAGTCAACGCCAGGAGAATAAAATACAATATATGTACAACAGCTTTTCCATCGTATAAAACGAATAATTGCCACCAGTGTGAATGTTATGGTCATTTCTACGTTCCGGGCAACCTACGTTTCACTCTATGGCGTTGCTCCACCAGATGGAATAGTTGTGGCCAAAGAAGTCAAAGCCAGAAGCACCAAATATATAATAAATACAACAGTTTTTTCATCGTATAAAACGAATAATTGCAAGCAGTGTGAAAGTAATGGTCATTTCTACGTTCCGGGCAACCTAGGCTTCACTCTAGGGCGTTGCTCCACCAGATCGAATAGCTAGGGACTTAGAATTCAACGCCAGAAGCATAAAATACAATAAAAACACAACAGTTTTTCCACCGTATAACAGGAATAATTGCAACCAGTGTGAATGTAATGGTCATTTCTATGTTCCGGGCAACCTACGTTTCACTCTATGGCGTTGCTCCACCAGATCGAATAGCTACGGCCTAAGAAGTCAACGCCAGAAGCACCAAATACAAAATGAGTACTACAGTTTTTCCATCGTATTAAACGAATAATTGCAAGCAGTGTGAAAGTAATGGTCTTTTCTACGTTCCGGGCAACCTACGCTTCAATCTGGGGCGTTGCTCCACCACATCGAATAGGTACGGCCTTAGAATTCAAAGCCAGAAGCGTAAAATACAATATAAATACAACAGTTTTTCCATCGTATAAAACGAATAATTGCAACCGGTATGAAAGTTATGGTCATTTCTACTTACTGGGCAACCTAGGTTTCACCCTAGGGCGTTGCTCCAACAGATTGAATAGTTAGGGCCTTAGAAGTCAACGCCCGAAGCATAAAATGCAATAAAAATACAACAGTGTTTCCATCGTATAACAGGATTAATTGCACCCAGTTTGAAAGTGATGGTCATTTCTACGTTCCGGGCAACGTAGGCTTCCCTCTATTGCGTTGCTCCACCAGATCGAATAGTTAGGGCCTTAGAAGTCAACGCCAGAAGCATAAAATACAATATAAATACAACAGTTTTTCCAGCGTATAAAACGAATATTTGCAACCAGTATGAAAGTTATGGTCATTTCTACGATCCGGGCAAACTAGGCTTCACTCTAGTGCGTTGTGCCACCAGATCGAATAGCTAGCGCCTGAGAAATTACTGCCCGAAGCAAAAAATACAATAAAAATACACAATCTTTCCATAGTATAACAGGAATAATTGCAACCAGTGTGAAAGTAATGGTCATTTCTACGTCCCGGGGAACCTAGACTTCAGTCTAGGGCGTTGCTCCACCAGATCGAATAGTTAGGACCTAGGAAGTCAACGCCAGGAGAATAAAATACAATATAAGTACAACAGCTGTTCCATCGTATAAAACGAATAATTGCAACCAGTGTGAATGTTATGGTCATTTCTACGTTCCGGGCAACCTACGTTTCACTCTATGGCGTTGCTCCACCAGATGGAATAGTTATGGCCTAAGAAGTCAAAGCCAGAAGCACCAAATACATAATAAATACAACAGTTTTTCCATCGTATAAAACGAATAATTGCAACCAGTGTGAAAGTAATGGTCATTTCTACGTTCCGGGCAACCTAGGCTTCAGTCTATGGCGTTGCTCCACCAGATCGAATAGTTAGGGACTTACAATTCAACGGCAGAAGCATAAAATACAATAAAAATACAACAGATTTTCCATCGTATAAAATGAATAATTGCTAACAGTGTGAATGTAATGGTCAGTTCTACGTTCCGGGCAACCTAGGCTTCACCCTAGGGCGTTGTTCCACCAGATGGTATAGTTAGGGCCTAAGAAGTCAACGCCAGAAGCACCAAATACAAAATAAGTACTACAGTTTTTCCATCGTATTAAACGAATAATTGCAACCAGTGTGAAAGTAATGGTCTTTTCTACGTTCCGGGCAACCTACGCGTCACTCTAGGGCGTTGCTCCACCACATCGAATAGGTACGGCCTTAGAATTCAAAGCCAGAAGCGTAAAATACAATATAAATACAACAGTTTTTCGATCGTATAAAACGAATAATTGCAACCAGTATGAAAGTTATGGTCATTTCTACTTTCCGGGCAACCTAGGTTTCACCCTAGGGCGCTGCTCCAACAGATTGAGTAGTTAGGGCCTTAGAAGTCAACGCCCGAAGCATAAAGTGCAATAAAAATACAACAGTTTTTCCACCGTATAACAGGATTAATTGCAACCAGTTTGAATGTGATGGTCATTTCTACGTTCCGGCCAACTTAGGCTTCCCTCTATTGCGTAGCTCCTCCAGATCGAATAGTTACGGCCTTAGAAGTCAACGCCAGAAGCACAAAATACAATATAAATACAACTGTTTTTCCATTGTATAGCATGGATCACTGCAACCACTGCGAAGGTAATGATCATTTCGGCGTTTCGGGCATCCAAATCTTAACTCTGAGGCGTTGCTACACCAGATCGAAGAGTTAGGACCTTAAAAGTCAACGCCAGAAGCATAAACTACAAAATAAATACAACAGTCTTTCCATCGTATAAAACGAATAATTGCAACCTGTGTGAAGGTTATGGTCATTTCCACGTTCCGGGCAACCTAGGCTTCACTGTAGGATGTTGCACCACCACATCGAATAGCTACGGCCTTAGAAGTCAAAGCCAGAAGCACCAAATACATAATAAATACAACAGTTTTTCCATCGTATAAAACGAATAATTGCAACCAGTGTGAAAGTAATGGTCATTTCTACGTTCCGGGCAACCTAGGCATCAGTCTATGGCGTTGCTCCACCAGATCGAATAGTTAGGGACTTACAATTCAACGCCTGAAGCATAAAATACAATAAAAATACAACAGTTTTTCCATCGTATAACAGGAATAATTGCAACCAGTGTGAATGTAATGGACGTTTCTATTTTCCGGGCAACCTACGTTTCACTCTATGGCGTTGCTCCACCAGATCGAATAGTTACGGCCTAAGAAGTCAACGCCAGAAGCACCAAATACAAAATAAGTACTACAGTTTTTCCATCGTATTAAACGAATAATTGCAACCAGTGTGAAAGTAATGGTCTTTTCTACGTTCCGGGCAACCTACGCGTCACTCTAGGGCGTTGCTCCACCACATCGAATAGGTACGGCCTTAGAATTCAAAGCCAGAAGCGTAATATACAATATAAATACAACAGTTTTTCGATCGTATAAAACGAATAATTGCAACCAGTATGAAAGTTATGGTCATTTCTACTTTCCGGGCAACCTAGGTTTCACCCTAGGGCGCTGCTCCAACAGATTGAGTAGTTAGGGCCTTAGAAGTCAACGCCCGAAGCATAAAATGCAATAAAAATACAACAGTTTTTCCACCGTATAACAGGATTAATTGCAACCAGTTTGAATGTGATGGTCATTTCTACGTTCCGGCCAACCTAGGCTTCCCTCTATTGCGTAGCTCCTCCAGATGGAATAGTTTGCGCCTTAGAAGTCAACGCCAGAAGCATAAAATACAATATAAATACAACAGCTTTGCCATCGTATAAAATGAATAATTGCAAACAGTTCAAAAGATATGGACATTTCTACGTTCCGGGCTACCTAGGCTTCACTCTATGGGGTTCTTCCACCACATCGAATAGCAACGGCCTCAGAGCTCAACGCCAGAAGCATAAAATACAATATAAATATAACAGTTTTTCCATCGTATAAAACGAATAATAGCAACCAGTGTGAAAGTTGTGGTCATTTCTACGTTCCGGGCACCCTAGGCTTCACTCTAGGGCGTTGTTCCACCAGATCAAACAGTTAGGGCCTTAGAAGTCAACGCCCGAAGCATAAAACACAAAATATATAGAACGGTTTTTCCATCGTATAAAACGAATAATTGCTACCAGCGTAAAAGTTATGGTCCTTTCTACGTTCCGGGCAACCTAGGCTTCACCCTAGGGCGTTGTTCCACCAGATCCAATAGTTAGGGCCTAAGAAGTGAACGCCAGAAGCATAAAATACAAAATAAATAGAACAGTTTTTCCTGTGTATAAAACGAATAATTGGTACCAGTGTGAAAGTTATGGTCATTGCTACGTTCCGCGCAACCTAGGTCTCACTCCAGGGCGTTGCTCCACCAGATCGAATAGTTACGGCCTTAGAAGTCAACGCCAGAAGCATAAAATACAATAATGATGCAACAGTTTTTCCATCGTATAAAACTAATAATTGCAACCAGTATGAAAGTTATGGTCATTTCTACGATCCGGGCAAACTAGGCTTCACTCTAGTGCGTTGTGCCACCAGATCGAATAGCTAGCGCCTGAGAAATCACTGCCCGAAGCAAAAAATACAATAAAAATACACAATCTTTCCATAGTATAACAGGAATAATTGCAACCAGTGTGAAAGTAATGGTCATTTCTACGTCCCGGGGAACCTAGACTTCAGTCTAGGGCGTTGCTCCACCAGATCGAATAGTTAGGACCTAGGAAGTCAACGCCAGGAGAATAAAATACAATATAAGTACAACAGCTGTTCCATCGTATAAAACGAATAATTGCAACCAGTGTGAATGTTATGGTCATTTCTACGTTCCGGGCAACCTACGTTTCACTCTATGGCGTTGCTCCACCAGATGGAATAGTTATGGCCTAAGAAGTCAAAGCCAGAAGCACCAAATACATAATAAATACAACAGTTTTTCCATCGTATAAAACGAATAATTGCAACCAGTGTGAAAGTAATGGTCATTTCTACGTTCCGGGCAACCTAGGCTTCAGTCTATGGCGTTGCTCCACCTGACCGAATAGTTAGGGCCTTAGAAGTCAACGCCAGAAGCATAAAATACAATATAAATATAACAGTTTTTCCATCGTATAAAGAGAATAATAGCAACCAGTGTGAAAGTTATGGTCATTTCTACGTTCCGGGCAACCTACGCGTCACTCTAGGGCGTTGCTCCACCACATCGAATAGGTACGGCCTTAGAATTCAAAGCCAGAAGCGTAAAATACAATATAAATACAACAGTTTTTCGATCGTATAAAACGAATAATTGCAACCAGTATGAAAGTTATGGTCATTTCTACTTTCCGGGCAACCTAGGTTTCACCCTAGGGCGCTGCTCCAACAGATTGAGTAGTTAGGGCCTTAGAAGTCAACGCCCGAAGCATAAAGTGCCATAAAAATACAACAGTTTTTCCACCGTATAACAGGATTAATTGCAACCAGTGTGAAAGTTATGGTCATTTCTACGTTCCGGGCAGCCTAGGCTTCACTCTAGGGCGTTGCTCCACCAGATGGAATAGTTTGCGCCTTAGAAGTCAACGCCAGAAGCATAAAATACAATATAAATACAACAGCTTTGCCATCGTATAAAATGAATAATTGCAAACAGTTCAAAAGATATGGACATTTCTACGTTCCGGGCTACCTAGGCTTCACTCTATGGGGTTCTTCCACTACATCGAATAGCAACGGCCTCAGAGCTCAACGCCAGAAGCATAAAATACAATATAAATATAACAGTTTTTCCATCGTATAAAACGAATAATAGCAACCAGTGTGAAAGTTGTGGTCATTTCTACGTTCCGGGCACCCTAGGCTTCACTCTAGGGCGTTGTTCCACCAGATCAAACAGTTAGGGCCTTAGAAGTCAACGCCCGAAGCATAAAACACAAAATATATAGAACGGTTTTTCCATCGTATAAAACGAATAATTGCTACCAGCGTAAAAGTTATGGTCCTTTCTACGTTTCGGGCAACCTAGGCTTCACCCTAGGGCGTTGTTCCACCAGATCCAATAGTTAGGGCCTAAGAAGTGAACGCCAGAAGCATAAAATACAAAATAAATAGAACAGTTTTTCCTGTGTATAAAACGAATAATTGGTACCAGTGTGAAAGTTATGGTCATTGCTACGTTCCGCGCAACCTAGGTCTCACTCCAGGGCGTTGCTCCACCAGATCGAATAGTTACGGCCTTAGAAGTCAACGCCAGAAGCATAAAATACAATAATGATGCAACAGTTTTTCCATCGTATAAAACTAATAATTGCAACCAGTGTGAAAGTTATGGTCATTTCTACGTTCCGAGCAACCTAGGCGTCACTCTAGGGCGTTGCTCCACCGGATCGAATAGCTAGGGACTTAGAATTCAACGCCATAAGTATAAAACACAATATAAGTACAACAGTTTTTCCATCGTATAAAATGAATAATTGCAACCAGTGTGGAAGTTATGGTCATTTCTACGTTTCGGGCAACCTAGGCTTCACTCTGTGGAGATGCTCCACAAGATCAAATAGTTAGGGCCTTAGAAGGCAACGCCAGAAGCATAAAATACAACATAAATACAATAGATTTTCCATCGTATAGCATGGATCACTGCAACCAGTGCGAAGGTAATGATCATTTCGGCGTTTCGGGCATCCAAATCTTAACTCTGAGGCGTTGCTACACCAGATCGAAGAGTTAGGGCCTTAAAAGTCAACGCCAGAAGCATAAACTACAAAATAAATACAACAGTCTTTCCATCGTATAAAACGAATAATTGCAACCTGTGTGAAGGTTATGGTCATTTCCACGTTCCGGGCAACCTAGGCTTCACTGTAGGATGTTGCACCACCACATCGAATAGCTACGGCCTTAGAAGTCAACGCCTGAAGCATAAAATACAATATAAATACAACAGTTTTTCCATCGTATAAAACGAATAATTGCAACCAGTATGAAAGTTATGGTTATTTCTACGTTCCGGGCAACCTAGGCTTCAGTCTATGGCGTTGCTCCACCAGATCGAATAGTTAGGGACTTAAAATTCAACGCCAGAAGCATAAAATACAATAAAAATACATCAGTTTTTCCAGCGTATGAAACGAATATTTGCAACCAGTATGAAAGTTATGGTCATTTCTACGATCCGGGCAAACTAGGCTTCACTCTAGTGCGTTGTGCCACCAGATCGAACAGCTAGCGCCTGTGAAGTCAATGCCCGAAGCAAAAAATACAATAAAAATACACAATCTTTCCATAGTATAACAGGAATAATTGCAACCAGTGTGAAAGTAATGGGCATTTCTACGTTCCGTGCAACCTAGGCTTCACTCTAGGGCGTTGCTCCACCAGATCGAATAGTTAGGGCCTAAGAAGTCAACGCCAGAAGCATAAAATACAATAAAAATACAACAATTTTTCCATCGTATAACAGGAATAATTGCAAGCAGTGGGAAAGTGCTGGTCATTTCTACGTCCCGGGCAACCTAGAATTCACTCTAGAGCGTTGCTCCAACAGATTGAATAGTTAGGTCCTTAAAAGTCAATGACCGAAGCATAAAATGCAATAAAAATACAACAGTTTTTCCATCATATAAAAGGAATAACTGCAAACAGTTTGAAAGTGATAGCCATTTATACGTTCCGGGTAACCTTGGCTTCACTCTAAGGCGTTGTTCCACCAGATCGAAAAGTTAGGCCCTAAGAAGTCAACGCCAGAAGCATAAAATACAATATAAATATAACAGTTTTTCCATCGTATAAAACGAATGGTAGCAACCAGTGTGAAAGTTATGGTCATTTCTACGTTCCGGGCAACCTAGGCTTCACTCTAGGGCGGTGCTCCATAAGATCAATTAGTTAGGGCCTAGGAAGTCAACGCCAGAAGCATAAAATACAACATAAATACAACAGATTTTCCACCATATATAATGTATATTAGCAAACAGTGTGAAAGTAATTGTCATTTCTACGTACCGGGCAACCTAGGTTCCACTCTAGGGCGTGGCTCCACCAAACCGAATAGCTAGGGCCTTAGAAGTCAACGCCAGAAGCATAAAATACAATAAAGATGCAACAGTTTTTTCTTCGTAAAACAGGAATAATTGCAACCAGTGTGAAGGTAATGGTCTTTTCTACGTTCCGGGCAACCTAGGCTTCACTCTAGGGCGGTGCTCCACCAAATCGAATAGCTAGGTCCTTAGAAGTCAACGCCAGAAGCATAAAATACAATAAAGATGCAAAAGTTTTTCCATCATATAACAGGAATAACTGCAAACAGTATGAAGGTACTGGTCATTTCTACGTTCCGGGTAACCTATGCTTCACTCTAGGGCGGTGCTCTACCAGATTAAATAGTTAGGGCCTAAGAAGTCAACGCCAGAAGCATAAAACACAATATAAATACAACAGCTTTTCCATCGTATATAATGTATATATGCAAACAGTGTGAAAGTAGTGGTCATTTCCATGTTCCGGGCAACCCAGTCTTCACTCTAGGGCGTTGTTCCACCAGATCGAATAGTTAGGGCCTAAGAAGTCAACGCCAGAAGAATAAAATACAATTTAAGTACAAAAGTTTTTCAATCGTATAAAATGAATAATTGCAAACATTGTGAAAGTAATGGTCATTTCTACTTTCCGGGCAACCTAGGCTTCACTCTATGGCGTTGCTCCACCAGATCGAATTGTTAGGGCCTTAGAAATCAACGCCAGAAGCATAATATACAATAAAGATGCAACAGTTTTTTCTTCGTAAAACAGGAATAATTGCAACCAGTGTGAAGGTAATGGTCTTTTCTACGTTCGGGGCAACCTAGGCTTCACTCTAGGGCGGTGCTCCACCAGATCAAATAGTTAGGGCCTAAGAAGTCAACGCCAGAAGCATAAAATACAACATAAATACAATAGATTTTCCATCGTATATAATGTATATCTGCAAACAGTGTGAAAGTAATGGTCATTTCTACGTAGCGGGCAACCTAGGCTCCACTCTCGGGCGTTGCTCCACCTGACCGAATAGTTAGGGCCTTAGAAGTCAACGCCAGAAGCATAAAATACAATATAAATATAACAGTTTTTCCATCGTATAAAGAGAATAATAGCAACCAGTGTGAAAGTTATGGTCATTTCTACGTTCCGGGCAGCCTAGGCTTCACTCTAGGGCGTTGCTCCACCAGACGGAATAGTTTGCGCCTTAGAAGTCAACGCCAGAAGCATAAAATACAATATAAATACAACAGCTTTGCCATCGTATAAAATGAATAATTGCAAACAGTTCAAAAGATATGGACATTTCTACGTTCCGGGCTACCTAGGCTTCACTCTATGGGGTTCTTCCACTACATCGAATAGCAACGGCCTCAGAGCTCAACGCCAGAAGCATAAAATACAATATAAATATAACAGTTTTTCCATCGTATAAAACGAATAATAGCAACCAGTGTGAAAGTTGTGGTCATTTCTACGTTCCGGGCACCCTAGGCTTCACTCTAGGGCGTTGTTCCACCAGATCAAACAGTTAGGGCCTTAGAAGTCAACGCCCGAAGCATAAAACACAAAATATATAGAACGGTTTTTCCATCGTATAAAACGAATAATTGCTACCAGCGTAAAAGTTATGGTCCTTTCTACGTTTCGGGCAACCTAGGCTTCACCCTAGGGCGTTGTTCCACCAGATCCAATAGTTAGGGCCTAAGAAGTGAACGCCAGAAGCATAAAATACAAAATAAATAGAACAGTTTTTCCTGTGTATAAAACGAATAATTGGTACCAGTGTGAAAGTTATGGTCATTGCTACGTTCCGCGCAACCTAGGTCTCACTCCAGGGCGTTGCTCCACCAGATCGAATAGTTACGGCCTTAGAAGTCAACGCCAGAAGCATAAAATACAATAATGATGCAACAGTTTTTCCATCGTATAAAACTAATAATTGCAACCAGTGTGAAAGTTATGGTCATTTCTACGTTCCGAGCAACCTAGGCGTCACTCTAGGGCGTTGCTCCACCGGATCGAATAGCTAGGGACTTAGAATTCAACGCCATAAGTATAAAACACAATATAAGTACAACAGTTTTTCCATCGTATAAAATGAATAATTGCAACCAGTGTGGAAGTTATGGTCATTTCTACGTTTCGGGCAACCTAGGCTTCACTCTGTGGAGATGCTCCACAAGATCAAATAGTTAGGGCCTTAGAAGGCAACGCCAGAAGCATAAAATACAACATAAATACAATAGATTTTCCATCGTATATAATGTATATCTGCAAACAGTGTGGAAGTAATGGTCATTTCTACGTAGCGGGCAACCTAGGCTCCACTCTCGGGCGTTGCTCCACCAAATCAAATAGCTAGGGCCTTAGAAGTCAGCGCCAGAAGCATAAAATACAATATAAATATAACAGTTTTTCCATCGTATAAAGAGAATAATAGCAACCAGTGTGAAAGTTATGGTCATTTCTACGTTCCGGGTAACCTATGCTTCACTCTAGGGCGGTGCTCTACCAGATTAAATAGTTAGGGCCTAAGAAGTCAACGCCAGAAGCATAAAACACAATATAAATACAACAGCTTTTCCATCGTATATAATGTATATATGCAAACAGTGTGAAAGTAGTGGTCATTTCCATGTTCCGGGCAACCCAGTCTTCACTCTAGGGCGTTGTTCCACCAGATCGAATAGTTAGGGCCTAAGAAGTCAACGCCAGAAGAATAAAATACAATTTAAGTACAAAAGTTTTTCAATCGTATAAAATGAATAATTGCAAACATTGTGAAAGTAATGGTCATTTCTACTTTCCGGGCAACCTAGGCTTCACTCTATGGCGTTGCTCCACCAGATCGAATTGTTAGGGCCTTAGAAATCAACGCCAGAAGCATAATATACAATAAAGATGCAACAGTTTTTTCTTCGTAAAACAGGAATAATTGCAACCAGTGTGAAGGTAATGGTCTTTTCTACGTTCGGGGCAACCTAGGCTTCACTCTAGGGCGGTGCTCCACCAGATCAAATAGTTAGGGCCTAAGAAGTCAACGCCAGAAGCATAAAATACAACATAAATACAATAGATTTTCCATCGTATATAATGTATATCTGCAAACAGTGTGAAAGTAATGGTCATTTCTACGTAGCGGGCAACCTAGGCTCCACTCTCGGGCGTTGCTCCACCTGACCGAATAGTTAGGGCCTTAGAAGTCAACGCCAGAAGCATAAAATACAATATAAATATAACAGTTTTTCCATCGTATAAAGAGAATAATAGCAACCAGTGTGAAAGTTATGGTCATTTCTACGTTCCGGGCAGCCTAGGCTTCACTCTAGGGCGTTGCTCCACCAGATGGAATAGTTTGCGCCTTAGAAGTCAACGCCAGAAGCATAAAATACAATATAAATACAACAGCTTTGCCATCGTATAAAATGAATAATTGCAAACAGTTCAAAAGATATGGACATTTCTACGTTCCGGGCTACCTAGGCTTCACTCTATGGGGTTCTTCCACTACATCGAATAGCAACGGCCTCAGAGCTCAACGCCAGAAGCATAAAATACAATATAAATATAACAGTTTTTCCATCGTATAAAACGAATAATAGCAACCAGTGTGAAAGTTGTGGTCATTTCTACGTTCCGGGCACCCTAGGCTTCACTCTAGGGCGTTGTTCCACCAGATCAAACAGTTAGGGCCTTAGAAGTCAACGCCCGAAGCATAAAACACAAAATATATAGAACGGTTTTTCCATCGTATAAAACGAATAATTGCTACCAGCGTAAAAGTTATGGTCCTTTCTACGTTTCGGGCAACCTAGGCTTCACCCTAGGGCGTTGTTCCACCAGATCCAATAGTTAGGGCCTAAGAAGTGAACGCCAGAAGCATAAAATACAAAATAAATAGAACAGTTTTTCCTGTGTATAAAACGAATAATTGGTACCAGTGTGAAAGTTATGGTCATTGCTACGTTCCGCGCAACCTAGGTCTCACTCCAGGGCGTTGCTCCACCAGATCGAATAGTTACGGCCTTAGAAGTCAACGCCAGAAGCATAAAATACAATAATGATGCAACAGTTTTTCCATCGTATAAAACTAATAATTGCAACCAGTGTGAAAGTTATGGTCATTTCTACGTTCCGAGCAACCTAGGCGTCACTCTAGGGCGTTGCTCCACCGGATCGAATAGCTAGGGACTTAGAATTCAACGCCATAAGTATAAAACACAATATAAGTACAACAGTTTTTCCATCGTATAAAATGAATAATTGCAACCAGTGTGGAAGTTATGGTCATTTCTACGTTTCGGGCAACCTAGGCTTCACTCTGTGGAGATGCTCCACAAGATCAAATAGTTAGGGCCTTAGAAGGCAACGCCAGAAGCATAAAATACAACATAAATACAATAGATTTTCCATCGTATATAATGTATATCTGCAAACAGTGTGGAAGTAATGGTCATTTCTACGTAGCGGGCAACCTAGGCTCCACTCTCGGGCGTTGCTCCACCAAATCAAATAGCTAGGGCCTTAGAAGTCAGCGCCAGAAGCATAAAATACAATATAAATATAACAGTTTTTCCATCGTATAAAGAGAATAATAGCAACCAGTGTGAAAGTTATGGTCATTTCTACGTTCCGGGCAGCCTAGGCTTCACTCTAGGGCGTTGCTCCACCAGATGGAATAGTTTGCGCCTTAGAAGTCAACGCCAGAAGCATAAAATACAATATAAATACAACAGCTTTGCCATCGTATAAAATGAATAATTGCAAACAGTTCAAAAGATATGGACATTTCTACGTTCCGGGCTACCGTGGCTTCACTCTATGGGGTTCTTCCACCACATCGAATAGCAACGGCCTCAGAGGTCAACGCCAGAAGCATAAAATACAATATAAATATAACAGTTTTTCCATCGTATAAAACGAATAATAGCAACCAGTGTGAAAGTTGTGGTCATTTCTACGTTCCGGGCACCCTAGGCTTCACTCTAGGGCGTTGTTCCACCAGATCAAACAGTTAGGGCCTTAGAAGTCAACGCCCGAAGCATAAAACACAAAATATATAGAACGGTTTTTCCATTGTATAAAACGAATAATTGCTACCAGCGTAAAAGTTATGGTCATTTCTACGTTCCGGGCAACCTAGGCTTCACCCTAGGGCGTTGTTCCACCAGATCGAATAGTTAGGGCCTAAGAAGTGAACGCCAGAAGCATAAAATACAAAATAAATAGAACAGTTTTTCCTGTGTATAAAACGAATAATTGGTACCAGTGTGAAAGTTATGGTCATTGCTACGTTCCGCGCAACCTAGGTTTCACTCCAGGGCGTTGCTCCACCAGATCGAATAGTTACGGCCTTAGAAGTCAACGCCAGAAGCATAAAATACAATAAAGATGCAACAGTTTTTCCATCGTATAAAACTAATAATTGCAACCAGTGTGAAAGTTATGGTCATTTCTACGTTCCGAGCAACCTAGGCGTCACTCTAGGGCGTTGCTCCACCGGATCGAATAGCTAGGGACTTAGAATTCAACGCCATAAGTATAAAACACAATATAAGTACAACAGTTTTTCCATCGTATAAAATGAATAATTGCAACCAGTGTGAAAGTTATGGTCATTTCTACGTTCCAGGCAACCTAGGCTTCACTCTAGGGCGTTGTTCCACAAGGTCGAATAGTTATCGCCTAAGAAGGCAACGCCAGAAGCATAAAATACAATATAAATATAACAGTTTTTCCATTGTCTAAAACGAATAATAGCAACCAGTGTTAAAGTTATGGTCATTTCTACGTTCCAGGCAACCTAGGCTTCACTCTAGGGCGTTGTTCCACAAGGTCGAATAGTTAGGGCCTAAGAAGGCAACGCCAGAAGCATAAAATACAATATAAATATAACAGTTTTTCCATTGTCTAAAACGAATAATAGCAACCAGTGTTAAAGTTATGGTCATTTCTACGTTCCGGGCAACCTAGGCTTCACTCTAGGGAGTTGCTCCACCAGATCGAACAGTTAGGGCCTTAGAAGTCAACGCCTGAAGCATAAAATACAAAATAAATAAAACAGTTTTTCCATCGTATAAAACTAATAATTGCTACCAGTGTGAAAGTTATGGTCATTTCTACGGTCCGCGCAACCTGGGCTTTACCCTAGGGCGTTGTTCCACCAGATAGAACAGTTAGGGCCTAAGAAGTCAACGCCAGAAGCATAAAATACGATATAAATACAACTGCTTTTCCAATCGTATAAAGCGAATAATTGCAACCAGTGTGGAAATTATGGTCATTTCTACGTCTCGGGCAACCTAGGCTTCACTCTATGGAGATGCTCCACAAGATCAAATAGTTAGGGCCTAAGAAGTCAACGCCAGAAGCACAAAATACAACATAAATACAACAGATTTTCCATCATATATAATGTATATTTGCAAACAGTGTGAAAGTAATGGTCATTTCTACGTACCGGGCAACCTAGGTTGCACTCTAGTGCGGTGATCCACCAACCCGAATAGCTAGGGCCTTAGAAGTCAATGCCAGAAGCATAAAATACAATAAAGATGCAAAAGTTTTTCCATCGTATAACAGGAATAACTGCAAACAGTATGAAAGTACTGGTCATTTCTCCGTTACGGGTAACCTAGGTTTCACTCTAGGGTGTTGCTCCACCAGATCGAATAGCTAGGGACTTAGAATTCAACGCCATAAGAATAAAATACAAAATAAGTACAACAGTCTTTCCATCGTATAAAATGAATAATTGCAACCAGTGTGAAAGTTATGGTCATTTCTACATTCCGAGGAACGTAGGCTTCACTCTAGGGCGTTGTCCCACAAGGTCGAATAGTTAGGGCCTAAGAAGGCAACGCCAGAAGCATAAAATACAATATAAATATAACAGTTTTTCCATTGTCTAAAACGAATAATAGCAACCAGTGTTAAAGTTATGGTCATTTCTACGTTCCGGCCAACATAGGCTACACTCTAGGGCGTTGCTCCAACAGATCGAATAGTTAGGGCCTAAGAAGTGAACGCCAGAAGCATAAAATACAATATAAATACAACAGTTTTTCCATCGTATAAAACGAATAATTGCAACAAGCGTGATAGTAATGGTCATTTCGGCGTTTCGTGCATCCTAGACTTATCTCTGAGGCATTGCTCCACCAGGTCGAATAGTTAGGGCCTAAGAAGTCAACGCCAGAAGCATAAAAGACAATATAAATACAACAGCTTTGCCACCGTATAAAATGAATAATTGCAAACAGTTCGAAAGATATGGACATTTCTACGTTCCGGGCTACCTAGGCTTCACTCTATGGCGTTCTTCCACCACATCGAATAGGAACGGCCTCAGAGGTCAACGCCAGAAGCATAAAATACAATATAAATATAACAGTTTTTCCATTGTATAAAACGAATAATAGCAACCAGTGTGAAAGTTGTGGTCATTTCTACGTTCCGGGCAACCTAGGCTTCACTCTAGGGCATTGTTCCACCAGACCAAACAGTTAGGGCCTTAGAAGTCAACGCCCGAAGCATAAAACACAAAATATATAGAACGGTTTTTCCATTGTATAAAACGAATAATTGCTACCAGTGTAAAAGTTATGGTCATTTCTACGTTCCGGGCAACCTAGGCTTCACCCTAGGGCGTTGTTCCACCAGATCGAATAGTTAGGGCCTAAGAAGTGAACGCCAGAAGCATAAAATACAATATAAATACAACAGTTTTTCCATCGTATAAAACGAATAATTGCAACCAGTATGAAACTTATGGTCATTTCTACGTTCCGGGCAACCCAGGCTTCACTGTATGGCGTTCTTCCACCACATCGGATAGCTACGGCCTCAGAAGTCAACGCCTGAAGTATAAAATACAATAAAAATACAACAGCCTTTCCATCCTAGAACAGGAATAATTGCAACCCGTGTGAAAGTGATGGTCATTTCTACGTTCCAGGCAACCTAGGCTTCACTCTAGGGCGTTGTTCCACAAGATCGAATAGTTAGGGCCTAAGAAGGCAACGCTCAAAGCATAAAATACAATATAAATATAACAGTTTTTCCATCGTCTAAAACGAATAATAGCAACCAGTGTGAAAGTTATGGTCATTTCTACGTTCCGGGCAACATAGGCTTCACTCTAGGGCGTTGCTCCACCAGATCAAACAGTTAGGGCCTTAGAAGTCAACGCCCGAAGCATTAAATACAAAATAAAGAGAACAGTTTTTCCTGTGTATAAAACGAATAATTGCTACCAGTGTGAAAGTTATGGTCATTTCTACGTTCCGCGCAACCTGGGCTTTACCCCAGGGCGTTGTTCCACCAGACGGAATAGTTAGGGTTTGGAAGAAGTCAACGCCAGAAGCATAAAATACGATATAAATACAACAGCTTTTCCATCGTATATAATGTATATTTGCAAACAGTGTCAAAGTAATGGTCATTTCTACGTACCGGGCAACCTAGGCTCCACTCTAGGGCGTTGCTCCACCAAATCGAATAGCTAGGTCCTTAGAAGTCAACGCCAGAAGCATAAAATACAATAAAGATGCAAAAGTTTTTCCATCGTATAACAGGAATAACTGCAAACAGTATGAAAGTACTGGTCATTTCTCCGTTACGGGTAACCTAGGTTTCACTCTAGGGTGTTGCTCCACCAGATCGAATAGCTAGGGACTTAGAATTCAACGCCATAAGAATAAAATACAAAATAAGTACAACAGTTTTTCCATCGTATAAAATGAATAATTGCAACCAGTGTGAAAGTTATGGTCATTTCTACATTCCGAGGAACGTAGGCTTCACTCTAGGGCGTTGTTCCACAAGGTCGAATAGTTAGGGCCTAAGAAGGCAACGCCAGAAGCATAAAATACAATATAAATATAACAGTTTTTCCATTGTCTAAAACGAATAATAGCAACCAGTGTTAAAGTTATGGTCATTTCTACGTTCCGGCCAACATAGGCTACACTCTAGGGCGTTGCTCCAACAGATCTAATAGTTAGGGCCTAAGAAGTGAACGCCAGAAGCATAAAATACAATATAAATACAACAGTTTTTCCATCGTATAAAACGAATAATTGCAACAAGCGTGATAGTAATGGTCATTTCGGCGTTTCGTGCATCCTAGACTTATCTCTGAGGCATTGCTCCACCAGGTCGAATAGTTAGGGCCTAAGAAGTCAACGCCAGAAGCATAAAATACAATATAAATACAACAGCTATGCCACCGTATAAAATGAATAATTGCAAACAGTTCGAAAGATATGGACATTTCTACGTTCCGGGCTACCTAGGCTTCACTCTATGGCGTTCTTCCACCACATCGAATAGGAACGGCCTCAGAGGTCAACGCCAGAAGCATAAAATACAATATAAATATAACAGTTTTTCCATCGTATAAAACGAATAATAGCAACCAGTGTGAAAGTTGTGGTCATTTCTACGTTCCGGGCAACCTAGGCTTCACTCTAGGGCATTGTTCCACCAGTCCAAACAGTTAGGGCCTTAGAAGTCAACGCCCGAAGCATAAAACACAAAATATATAGAACGGTTTTTCCATTGTATAAAACGAATAATTGCTACCAGTGTAAAAGTTATGGTCATTTCTACGTTCCGGGCAACCTAGGCTTCACCCTAGGGCGTTGTTCCACCAGATCGAATAGTTAGGGCCTAAGAAGTGAACGCCAGAAGCATAAAATACAATATAAATACAACAGTTTTTCCATCGTATAAAACGAATAATTGCAACCAGTATGAAACTTATGGTCATTTCTACGTTCCGGGCAACCCAGGCTTCACTGTATGGCGTTCTTCCACCACATCGGATAGCTACGGCCTCAGAAGTCAACGCCTGAAGTATAAAATACAATTAAAATACAACAGCCTTTCCATCCTAGAACAGGAATAATTGCAACCCGTGTGAAAGTGATGGTCATTTCTACGTTCCAGGCAACCTAGGCTTCACTCTAGGGCGTTGTTCCACAAGATCGAATAGTTAGGGCCTAAGAAGGCAACGCTAAAAGCATAAAACACAATATAAATATAACAGTTTTTCCATCGTCTAAAACGAATAATAGCAACCAGTGTGAAAGTTATGGTCATTTCTACGTTCCGGGCAACATAGGCTTCACTCTAGGGCGTTGCTCCACCAGATCAAACAGTTAGGGCCTTAGAAGTCAACGCCCGAAGCATTAAATACAAAATAAAGAGAACAGTTTTTCCTGTGTATAAAACGAATAATTGCTACCAGTGTGAAAGTTATGGTCATTTCTACGTTCCGCGCAACCTGGGCTTTACCCCAGGGCGTTGTTCCACCAGACGGAATAGTTAGGGTTTGGAGGAAGTCAACGCCAGAAGCATAAAATACGATATAAATACAACAGCTTTTCCATCGTATATAATGTATATTTGCAAACAGTGTCAAAGTAATGGTCATTTCTACGTACCGGGCAACCTAGGCTCCACTCTAGGGCGTTGCTCCACGAAATCGAATAGCTACGTCCTTAGAAGTCAACGCCAGAAGCATAAAATACAATAAAGATGCAAAAGTTTTTCCATCGTATAACAGGAATAACTGCAAACAGTATGAAGGTACTGGTCATTTCTACGTTCCGGGTAACCTATGCTTCACTCTAGGGCGGTGCTCTACCAGATTAAATAGTTAGGGCCTAAGAAGTCAACGCCAGAAGCATAAAACACAATATAAATACAACAGCTTTTCCATCGTATATAATGTATATATGCAAACAGTGTGAAAGTAGTGGTCATTTCCATGTTCCGGGCAACCCAGTCTTCACTCTAGGGCGTTGTTCCACCAGATCGAATAGTTAGGGCCTAAGAAGTCAACGCCAGAAGAATAAAATACAATTTAAGTACAAAAGTTTTTCAATCGTATAAAATGAATAATTGCAAACATTGTGAAAGTAATGGTCATTTCTACTTTCCGGGCAACCTAGGCTTCACTCTATGGCGTTGCTCCACCAGATCGAATTGTTAGGGCCTTAGAAATCAACGCCAGAAGCATAATATACAATAAAGATGCAACAGTTTTTTCTTCGTAAAACAGGAATAATTGCAACCAGTGTGAAGGTAATGGTCTTTTCTACGTTCGGGGCAACCTAGGCTTCACTCTAGGGCGGTGCTCCACCAGATCAAATAGTTAGGGCCTAAGAAGTCAACGCCAGAAGCATAAAATACAACATAAATACAATAGATTTTCCATCGTATATAATGTATATCTGCAAACAGTGTGAAAGTAATGGTCATTTCTACGTAGCGGGCAACCTAGGCTCCACTCTCGGGCGTTGCTCCACCTGACCGAATAGTTAGGGCCTTAGAAGTCAACGCCAGAAGCATAAAATACAATATAAATATAACAGTTTTTCCATCGTATAAAGAGAATAATAGCAACCAGTGTGAAAGTTATGGTCATTTCTACGTTCCGGGCAGCCTAGGCTTCACTCTAGGGCGTTGCTCCACCAGATGGAATAGTTTGCGCCTTCGAAGTCAACGCCAGAAGCATAAAATACAATATAAATACAACAGCTTTGCCATCGTATAAAATGAATAATTGCAAACAGTTCAAAAGATATGGACATTTCTACGTTCCGGGCTACCTAGGCTTCACTCTATGGGGTTCTTCCACTACATCGAATAGCAACGGCCTCAGAGCTCAACGCCAGAAGCATAAAATACAATATAAATATAACAGTTTTTCCATCGTATAAAACGAATAATAGCAACCAGTGTGAAAGTTGTGGTCATTTCTACGTTCCGGGCACCCTAGGCTTCACTCTAGGGCGTTGTTCCACCAGATCAAACAGTTAGGGCCTTAGAAGTCAACGCCCGAAGCATAAAACACAAAATATATAGAACGGTTTTTCCATCGTATAAAACGAATAATTGCTACCAGCGTAAAAGTTATGGTCCTTTCTACGTTTCGGGCAACCTAGGCTTCACCCTAGGGCGTTGTTCCACCAGATCCAATAGTTAGGGCCTAAGAAGTGAACGCCAGAAGCATAAAATACAAAATAAATAGAACAGTTTTTCCTGTGTATAAAACGAATAATTGGTACCAGTGTGAAAGTTATGGTCATTGCTACGTTCCGCGCAACCTAGGTCTCACTCCAGGGCGTTGCTCCACCAGATCGAATAGTTACGGCCTTAGAAGTCAACGCCAGAAGCATAAAATACAATAATGATGCAACAGTTTTTCCATCGTATAAAACTAATAATTGCAACCAGTGTGAAAGTTATGGTCATTTCTACGTTCCGAGCAACCTAGGCGTCACTCTAGGGCGTTGCTCCACCGGATCGAATAGCTAGGGACTTAGAATTCAACGCCATAAGTATAAAACACAATATAAGTACAACAGTTTTTCCATCGTATAAAATGAATAATTGCAACCAGGGTGGAAGTTATGGTCATTTCTACGTTTCGGGCAACCTAGGCTTCACTCTGTGGAGATGCTCCACAAGATCAAATAGTTAGGGCCTTAGAAGGCAACGCCAGAAGCATAAAATACAACATAAATACAATAGATTTTCCATCGTATATAATGTATATCTGCAAACAGTGTGGAAGTAATGGTCATTTCTACGTAGCGGGCAACCTAGGCTCCACTCTCGGGCGTTGCTCCACCAAATCAAATAGCTAGGGCCTTAGAAGTCAGCGCCAGAAGCATAAAATACAATATAAATATAACAGTTTTTCCATCGTATAAAGAGAATAATAGCAACCAGTGTGAAAGTTATGGTCATTTCTACGTTCCGGGCAGCCTAGGCTTCACTCTAGGGCGTTGCTCCACCAGATGGAATAGTTTGCGCCTTAGAAGTCAACGCCAGAAGCATAAAATACAATATAAATACAACAGCTTTGCCATCGTATAAAATGAATAATTGCAAACAGTTCAAAAGATATGGACATTTCTACGTTCCGGGCTACCGTGGCTTCACTCTATGGGGTTCTTCCACCACATCGAATAGCAACGGCCTCAGAGGTCAACGCCAGAAGCATAAAATACAATATAAATATAACAGTTTTTCCATCGTATAAAACGAATAATAGCAACCAGTGTGAAAGTTGTGGTCATTTCTACGTTCCGGGCACCCTAGGCTTCACTGTAGGGCGTTGTTCCACCAGATCAAACAGTTAGGGCCTTAGAAGTCAACGCCCGAAGCATAAAACACAAAATATATAGAACGGTTTTTCCATTGTATAAAACGAATAATTGCTACCAGCGTAAAAGTTATGGTCATTTCTACGTTCCGGGCAACCTAGGCTTCACCCTAGGGCGTTGTTCCACCAGATCGAATAGTTAGGGCCTAAGAAGTGAACGCCAGAAGCATAAAATACAAAATAAATAGAACAGTTTTTCCTGTGTATAAAACGAATAATTGGTACCAGTGTGAAAGTTATGGTCATTGCTACGTTCCGCGCAACCTAGGTTTCACTCCAGGGCGTTGCTCCACCAGATCGAATAGTTACGGCCTTAGAAGTCAACGCCAGAAGCATAAAATACAATAAAGATGCAACAGTTTTTCCATCGTATAAAACTAATAATTGCAACCAGTGTGAAAGTTATGGTCATTTCTACGTTCCGAGCAACCTAGGCGTCACTCTAGGGCGTTGCTCCACCGGATCGAATAGCTAGGGACTTAGAATTCAACGCCATAAGTATAAAACACAATATAAGTACAACAGTTTTTCCATCGTATAAAATGAATAATTGCAACCAGTGTGAAAGTTATGGTCATTTCTACGTTCCAGGCAACCTAGGCTTCACTCTAGGGCGTTGTTCCACAAGGTCGAATAGTTAGGGCCTAAGAAGGCAACGCCAGAAGCATAAAATACAATATAAATATAACAGTTTTTCCATTGTCTAAAACGAATAATAGCAACCAGTGTTAAAGTTATGGTCATTTCTACGTTCCGGGCAACCTAGGCTTCACTCTAGGGAGTTGCTCCACCAGATCGAACAGTTAGGGCCTTAGAAGTCAACGCCTGAAGCATAAAATACAAAATAAATAAAACAGTTTTTCCATCGTATAAAACTAATAATTGCTACCAGTGTGAAAGTTATGGTCATTTCTACGGTCCGCGCAACCTGGGCTTTACCCTAGGGCGTTGTTCCACCAGATAGAACAGTTAGGGCCTAAGAAGTCAACGCCAGAAGCATAAAATACGATATAAATACAACTGCTTTTCCATCGTATAAAGCGAATAATTGCAACCAGTGTGGAAATTATGGTCATTTCTACGTCTCGGGCAACCTAGGCTTCACTCTATGGAGATGCTCCACAAGATCAAATAGTTAGGGCCTAAGAAGTCAACGCCAGAAGCACAAAATACAACATAAATACAACAGATTTTCCATCATATATAATGTATATTTGCAAACAGTGTGAAAGTAATGGTCATTTCTACGTACCGGGCAACCTAGGTTGCACTCTAGTGCGGTGATCCACCAACCCGAATAGCTAGGGCCTTAGAAGTCAATGCCAGAAGCATAAAATACAATAAAGATGCAAAAGTTTTTCCATCGTATAACAGGAATAACTGCAAACAGTATGAAAGTACTGGTCATTTCTCCGTTACGGGTAACCTAGGTTTCACTCTAGGGTGTTGCTCCACCAGATCGAATAGCTAGGGACTTAGAATTCAACGCCATAAAAATAAAATACAAAATAAGTACAACAGTCTTTCCATCGTATAAAATGAATAATTGCAACCAGTGTGAAAGTTATGGTCATTTCTACATTCCGAGGAACGTAGGCTTCACTCTAGGGCGTTGTCCCACAAGGTCGAATAGTTAGGGCCTAAGAAGGCAACGCCAGAAGCATAAAATACAATATAAATATAACAGTTTTTCCATTGTCTAAAACGAATAATAGCAACCAGTGTTAAAGTTATGGTCATTTCTACGTTCCGGCCAACATAGGCTACACTCTAGGGCGTTGCTCCAACAGATCGAATAGTTAGGGCCTAAGAAGTGAACGCCAGAAGCATAAAATACAATATAAATACAACAGTTTTTCCATCGTATAAAACGAATAATTGCAACAAGCGTGATAGTAATGGTCATTTCGGCGTTTCGTGCATCCTAGACTTATCTCTGAGGCATTGCTCCACCAGGTCGAATAGTTAGGGCCTAAGAAGTCAACGCCAGAAGCATAAAAGACAATATAAATACAACAGCTTTGCCACCGTATAAAATGAATAATTGCAAACAGTTCGAAAGATATGGACATTTCTACGTTCCGGGCTACCTAGGCTTCACTCTATGGCGTTCTTCCACCACATCGAATAGGAACGGCCTCAGAGGTCAACGCCAGAAGCATAAAATACAATATAAATATAACAGTTTTTCCATCGTATAAAACGAATAATAGCAACCAGTGTGAAAGTTGTGGTCATTTCTACGTTCCGGGCAACCTAGGCTTCACTCTAGGGCATTGTTCCACCAGACCAAACAGTTAGGGCCTTAGAAGTCAACGCCCGAAGCATAAAACACAAAATATATAGAACGGTTTTTCCATTGTATAAAACGAATAATTGCTACCAGTGTAAAAGTTATGGTCATTTCTACGTTCCGGGCAACCTAGGCTTCACCCAAGGGCGTTGTTCCACCAGATCGAATAGTTAGGGCCTAAGAAGTGAACGCCAGAAGCATAAAATACAATATAAATACAACAGTTTTTCCATCGTATAAAACGAATAATTGCAACCAGTATGAAACTTATGGTCATTTCTACGTTCCGGGCAACCCAGGCTTCACTGTATGGCGTTCTTCCACCACATCGGATAGCTACGGCCTCAGAAGTCAACGCCTGAAGTATAAAATACAATAAAAATACAACAGCCTTTCCATCCTAGAACAGGAATAATTGCAACCCGTGTGAAAGTGATGGTCATTTCTACGTTCCAGGCAACCTAGGCTTCACTCTAGGGCGTTGTTCCACAAGATCGAATAGTTAGGGCCTAAGACGGCAACGCTAAAAGCATAAAATACAATATAAATATAACAGTTTTTCCATCGTCTAAAACGAATAATAGCAACCAGTGTGAAAGTTATGGTCATTTCTACGTTCCGGGCAACATAGGCTTCACTCTAGGGCGTTGCTCCACCAGATCAAACAGTTAGGGCCTTAGAAGTCAACGCCCGAAGCATTAAATACAAAATAAAGAGAACAGTTTTTCCTGTGTATAAAACGAATAATTGCTACCAGTGTGAAAGTTATGGTCATTTCTACGTTCCGCGCAACCTGGGCTTTACCCCAGGGCGTTGTTCCACCAGACGGAATAGTTAGGGTTTGGAAGAAGTCAACGCCAGAAGCATAAAATACGATATAAATACAACAGCTTTTCCATCGTATATAATGTATATTTGCAAACAGTGTCAAAGTAATGGTCATTTCTACGTACCGGGCAACCTAGGCTCCACTCTAGGGCGTTGCTCCACCAAATCGAATAGCTAGGTCCTTAGAAGTCAACGCCAGAAGCATAAAATACAATAAAGATGCAAAAGTTTTTCCATCGTATAACAGGAATAACTGCAAACAGTATGAAAGTACTGGTCATTTCTCCGTTACGGGTAACCTAGGTTTCACTCTAGGGTGTTGCTCCACCAGATCGAATAGCTAGGGACTTAGAATTCAACGCCATAAGAATAAAATACAAAATAAGTACAACAGTTTTTCCATCGTATAAAATGAATAATTGCAACCAGTGTGAAAGTTATGGTCATTTCTACATTCCGAGGAACGTAGGCTTCACTCTAGGGCGTTGTTCCACAAGGTCGAATAGTTAGGGCCTAAGAAGGCAACGCCAGAAGCATAAAATACAATATAAATATAACAGTTTTTCCATTGTCTAAAACGAATAATAGCAACCAGTGTTAAAGTTATGGTCATTTCTACGTTCCGGCCAACATAGGCTACACTCTAGGGCGTTGCTCCAACAGATCGAATAGTTAGGGCCTAAGAAGTGAACGCCAGAAGCATAAAATACAATATAAATACAACAGTTTTTCCATCGTATAAAACGAATAATTGCAACAAGCGTGATAGTAATGGTCATTTCGGCGTTTCGTGCATCCTAGACTTATCTCTGAGGCATTGCTCCACCAGGTCGAATAGTTAGGGCCTAAGAAGTCAACGCCAGAAGCATAAAATACAATATAAATACAACAGCTATGCCACCGTATAAAATGAATAATTGCAAACAGTTCGAAAGATATGGACATTTCTACGTTCCGGGCTACCTAGGCTTCACTCTATGGCGTTCTTCCACCACATCGAATAGGAACGGCCTCAGAGGTCAACGCCAGAAGCATAAAATACAATATAAATATAACAGTTTTTCCATCGTATAAAACGAATAATAGCAACCAGTGTGAAAGTTGTGGTCATTTCTACGTTCCGGGCAACCTAGGCTTCACTCTAGGGCATTGTTCCACCAGACCAAACAGTTAGGGCCTTAGAAGTCAACGCCCGAAGCATAAAACACAAAATATATAGAACGGTTTTTCCATTGTATAAAACGAATAATTGCTACCAGTGTAAAAGTTATGGTCATTTCTACGTTCCGGGCAACCTAGGCTTCACCCTAGGGCGTTGTTCCACCAGATCGAATAGTTAGGGCCTAAGAAGTGAACGCCAGAAGCATAAAATACAATATAAATACAACAGTTTTTCCATCGTATAAAACGAATAATTGCAACCAGTATGAAACTTATGGTCATTTCTACGTTCCGGGCAACCCAGGCTTCACTGTATGGCGTTCTTCCACCACATCGGATAGCTACGGCCTCAGAAGTCAACGCCTGAAGTATAAAATACAATAAAAATACAACAGCCTTTCCATCCTAGAACAGGAATAATTGCAACCCGTGTGAAAGTGATGGTCATTTCTACGTTCCAGGCAACCTAGGCTTCACTCTAGGGCGTTGTTCCACAAGATCGAATAGTTAGGGCCTAAGAAGGCAACGCTAAAAGCATAAAATACAATATAAATATAACAGTTTTTCCATCGTCTAAAACGAATAATAGCAACCAGTGTGAAAGTTATGGTCATTTCTACGTTCCGGGCAACATAGGCTTCACTCTAGGGCGTTGCTCCACCAGATCAAACAGTTAAGGCCTTAGAAGTCAACGCCCGAAGCATAAAACACAAAATAAATAGAACAGTTTTTCCTGTGTATAAAACGAATAATTGCTACCAGAGTGAAAGTTATGGTCATTTCTACGTTCCGCGCAACCTCGGCTTTACCCCAGGGCGTTGTTCCACCAGACGGAATTGTTAGGGTTTGGAAGAAGTCAACGCCAGAAGCATAAAATACGATATAAATACAACAGCTTTTCCATCGTATATAATGTATATTTGCAAACAGTGTCAAAGTAATGGTCATTTCTACGTACCGGGCAACCTAGGCTCCACTCTAGGGCGTTGCTCCACCAAATCGAATAGCTAGGTCCTTAGAAGTCAACGCCAGAAGCATAAAATACAATAAAGATGCAAAAGTTTTTCCATCGTATCACAGGAATAACTGCAAACAGTTTGAAAGTACTGGTCATTTCTACGTTCCGGCTAACCTATGCTTCACTCTAGGGCGGTGCTCTACCAGATTAAATAGTTAGGGCCTAAGAAGTCAACGCCAGAAGCATAAAACACAATATAAATACAACAGCTTTTCCATCGTATATAATGTATATTTGCATACAGTGTGAATGTAATGGTCATTTCCATGTTCCGGGCAACCTAGTCTTCACTCTAGGGCGTTGTTCCACCAGAATGAATAGTTAGGGCCTGAGAAGTCAACGCCAGAAGAATAAAATACAATATAAGTACAAAAGTTTTTCCATCGTATAAAATGAATAATTGCAAACATTGTGAAAGTAATGGTCATTTCTACTTTCCGGGCAACCTAGGCTTCACTCTATGGCGTTGCTCCACCAGATCGAATTGCTAGGGCCTTAGAAATCAACGCCAGAAGCATAATATACAATAAAGATGCAACAGTTTTTTCTTCGTAAAACAGGAATAATTGCAACCAGTGTGACGGTAATGGTCTTTTCTACGTTCCGGGCAACCTAGGCTTCACTCTAGGGCGGTGCTCCACCAGATCAAATAGTTAGGGCCTAAGAAGTCAACGCCAGAAGCATAAAATACAACATAAATACAATAGATTTTCCATCGTATATAATGTATATCTGCAAACAGTGTGAAAGTAATGGTCATTTCTACGTAGCGGGCAACCTAGGCTCCACTCTCGGGCGTTGCTCCAGCAAATCAAATAGCTAGGGCCTTAGAAGTCAGCGCCAGAAGCATAAAATACAATATAAATATAACAGTTTTTCCATCGTATAAAATGAATAATTGCAAACAGTTCAAAAGATATGGACATTTCTACGTTCCGGGCTACCTAGGCTTCACTCTATGGGGTTCTTCCACCACATCGAATAGCAACGGCCTCAGAGGTCAACGCCAGAAGCATAAAATACAATATAAATATAACAGTTTTTCCATCGTATAAAACGAATAATAGCAACCAGTGTGAAAGTTGTGGTCATTTCTACGTTCCGGGCACCCTAGGCTTCACTCTAGGGCGTTGTTCCACCAGATCAAACAGTTAGGGCCTTAGAAGTCAACGCCCGAAGCATAAAACACAAAATATATAGAACGGTTTTTCCATTGTATAAAACGAATAATTGCTACCAGCGTAAAAGTTATGGCCATTTCTACGTTCCGGGCAACCTAGACTTCACCCTAGGGCGTTGTTCCACCAGATCGAATAGTTAGGGCCTAAGAAGTGAACGCCAGAAGCATAAAATACAAAATAAATAGAACAGTTTTTCCTGTGTATAAAACGAATAATTGGTACCAGTGTGAAAGTTATGGTCATTGCTACGTTCCGCGCAACCTAGGTTTCACTCCAGGGCGTTGCTCCACCAGATCGAATAGTTACGGCCTTAGAAGTCAACGCCAGAAGCATAAAATACAATAAAGATGCAACAGTTTTTCCATCGTATAAAACTAATAATTGCAACCAGTGTGAAAGTTATGGTCATTTCTACGTTCCGAGCAACCTAGGCGTCACTCTAGGGCGTTGCTCCACCGGATCGAATAGCTAGGGACTTAGAATTCAACGCCATAAGTATAAAACACAATATAAGTACAACAGTTTTTCCATCGTATAAAATGAATAATTGCAACCAGTGTGAAAGTTATGGTCATTTCTACGTTCCAGGCAACCTAGGTTTCACTCTAGGGCGTTGTTCCACAAGGTCGAATAGTTAGGGCCTAAGAAGGCAACGCCAGAAGCATAAAATACAATATAAATATAACAGTTTTTCCATTGTCTAAAACGAATAATAGCAACCAGTGTGAAAGTTATGGTCATTTCTACGTTCCGGCCAACATAGGCTACACTCTAGGGCATTGCTCCACCAGATCAAACAGTTAGGGCCTTAGAAGTCAACGCCCGAAGCATTAAATACAAAATAAATAGAACAGTTTTTCCATTGTATAAAACGAGTAATTGCTACCAGTGTGAAAGTTATGGTCAATGCTACGTTCCGCGCATCCTAGGCTTCACCCAAGGGCGTTGTTCCACCAGATGGAATAGTTAGGGCCTAAGAAGTCAACGCCAGAAGCATAAAATACGATATAAATACAACAGCTTTTCCATCGTATAAGACGAATAATTGCAACCAGTGTGAATGTAATGGTCATTTCTACGTTCCGGGCAACCTAGGCTACACCCTATGGCGTTGCTCCAACAGATTGAATAGTTAGGGCCTTAGAAGTCAATGCCCGAAGCATAAAATGCAATAAAAGTACAACAGTTTTTCCGTCATATAACAGGAATAATTGCAACCAGTTTGAAAGTGATGGTCATTTCTACGTTCCGGGAAACCTCGGCTTCACTCTAGGGCGTTGCTCCGCCAGATCGAATAGTTAGGGTCTAAGAAGGCAACGCCAGAAGCATAAAATACAATATAAATATAACAGTTTTTCAATCGCATAAAGCGAATAATAGCAACCAGTGTGAAAGTTATGGTCATTTCTACGTTCCGGGCAACCTAGACTTCACCACAGGGCGTTGTTCCACCAGATCGAATAGTTAGGGCCTAAGAAGTGAACGCCAGCAGCATAATATACAATATGAATACAACAGTTTTTCCATGATATAAAACGAATAATTGCAACCAGTATGAAAGTTATGGTCATTTCTACTTTCCGAGCAACCTAGGCTTCACCCGAGGGCGTTGCTCCAACAGGTTGAATAGTTAGGGCCGTAGAAGTCAACGCCCGAAGTATAAAATACAATATAAATACAACAGTTTTTCCATCGTATAAAACGAATAATTGCTACCAGTATGGAAGTGATGGTCATTTCTACGTTCCGGGCAACCTAGGCCTCACTCTATGACGTTGTTCCACCAGATTGAATAGCTAGGCCCTAAGAAATCAACGCCAGAAGCATAAAATACAATATAAATATAACAGTCTTTCCATCGTATAAAACGAATAATTTCAAGCAGTGTGAATGTTATGGTCATTTCTACATTCCGAGCAACCTAGGCCTCACCCCAGGGCGTTGTTCCACCAGGTCGAATAGTTAGGGCCTAAGAAGTGAACGCCAGCAGCATAAAATACAATATAAATACAACAGTTCTTCCATCATATAAAACGAATAATTGCACCCTGTATGAAAGTTATGGTCATTTCTACGTTCCGGGCAACCTAGGCTTCACTCTAGGGCGTTGTTCCACCAGATCGAATTGTTAGGGCCTAAGAAGTCAACGCCAGAAGCGTAAGATACATAATAAATATAACAGCTTTTCCATCGTATAGAACGATTAAGAGCATCCAGTGTGATAGTTATGGTCATTTCTACGTTCCGGGCAACCTAGGCTTCACTTTAGGGCGTTGCTCCACCAGATCAAACAGTTAGGGCCTTAGAAGTCAACGCCCGAAGCATAAAATACAAAATACACAGAACAGTTTTTCCATTGTATGAAAAGGAATAATTGCTACCAGTGTAAAAGTTATGGTCATTTCTACGTTCCGAGCAACCTAGGCTTCACACTTGGCGTTGTTCCACCAGATCGAATAGTCAGGGCCTAAGAAGTGAACGCCAGAAGCATAAAATACAATATAAATACAACAGTTTTTCCATCATATAAAACGAGTAATTGCAACCAGTATGAAAGTTGTGGTCATTTCCACTTTCCGGTCAACATAGGCTACACCCTAGGGCGTTGATCCACCAGATCGAACAGTTAGGGCCTAAGAAGGCAACGCCAGAAGCATAAAATACAATATAAATATAACAGTTTTTCAATCGTATAAAGCGAATAATAGCAACCAGTGTGAAAGTTATGGTCATTTCTACGTTCCGGGCAACCTAGACTTCACCACAGGGCGTTGTTCCACCAGATCGAATAATTAGGGCCTAAGAAGTGAACGCCAGCAGCATAAAATACAATATGAATACAGCAGTTTTTCCATGATATAAAACGAATAATTGCAACCAATATGAAAGTTATGGTCATTTCTACTTTCCGAGCAACCTAGGCTTCAGCCGAGGGCGTTGCTCCAACAGGTTGAATAGTTAGGGCCGTAGAAGTCAACGCCCGAAGTATAAAATACAATATAAATACAACAGTTTTTCCATCGTATAAAACGAATAATTGCTACCAGTATGGAAGTGATGGTCATTTCTACGTTCCGGGCAACCTAGGCCTCACTCTATGACGTTGTTCCACCAGATTGAATAGTTAGGCCCTAAGAAATCAACGCCTGAAGCATAAAATACAATAAAAATATTACAGTCTTTCCATCCTATAACAGGAATAATTGCAACCCGTGTGAAAGTAATGGTCAGTTGTACGTTCCAGGCAACCTAGGCTTCACTCTAGGGCGTTGTTCCACCAGATCGAATTGTTAGGGCCTAAGAAGTCAACGCCAGAAGCATAAGATACATAATAAATATAACAGCTTTTCCATCGTATAGAACGAATAATAGCATCCAGTGTGATAGTAATGGTCATTTCTACGTTCCGGGCAACCTAGGCTTCACTCTAGGGCGTTGCTCCACCAGATCAAACAGTTAGGGCCTTAGAAGTCAACGCCCGAAGCATAAAACACAAAATATATAGAACGGTTTTTCCATCGTATAAAACGAATAATTGCTACCAGCGTAAAAGTTGTGGTCATTTCTACGTTCCGGGCAACCTAGGCTTCACCCTAGGGCGTTGTTCCACCAGATCCAATAGTTAGGGCCTAAGAAGTGAACGCCAGAAGCATAAAATACAATAAAGATGCAAAAGTTTTTCCATCGTATAACAGGAATAACTGCAAACAGTATGAAAGTACTGGTCATTTCTACGTTCCGGGTAACCTATGCTTCACTCTAGGGCGGTGCTCTACCAGATTAAATAGTTAGGGCCTAAGAAGTCAACGCCAGAAGCATGAAACACAATATAAATACAACAGCTTTTCGATCGTATATAATGTATATATGCAAACAGTGTGAAAGTAGTGGTCATTTCCATGTTCCGGGCAACCCAGTCTTCACTCTAGGGCGTTGTTCCACCAGATCGAATAGTTAGGGCCTAAGAAGTCAACGCCAGAAGAATAAAATACAATTTAAGTACAAAAGTTTTTCCATCGTATAAAATGAATAATTGCAAACATTGTGAAAGTAATGGTCATTTCTACGTTCCGGGCAACATAGGCTTCACTCTAGGGCGTTGCTCCACCAGATCAAACAGTTAGGGCCTTAGAAGTCAACGCCCGAAGCATTAAATACAAAATAAAGAGAACAGTTTTTCCTGTGTATAAAACGAATAATTGCTACCAGTGTGAAAGTTATGGTCATTTCTACGTTCCGCGCAACCTGGGCTTTACCCCAGGGCGTTGTTCCACCAGACGGAATAGTTAGGGTTTGGAAGAAGTCAACGCCAGAAGCATAAAATACGATATAAATACAACAGCTTTTCCATCGTATATAATGTATATTTGCAAACAGTGTCAAAGTAATGGTCATTTCTACGTACCGGGCAACCTAGGCTCCACTCTAGGGCGTTGCTCCACCAAATCGAATAGCTAGGTCCTTAGAAGTCAACGCCAGAAGCATAAAATACAATAAAGATGCAAAAGTTTTTCCATCGTATAACAGGAATAACTGCAAACAGTATGAAAGTACTGGTCATTTCTCCGTTACGGGTAACCTAGGTTTCACTCTAGGGTGTTGCTCCACCAGATCGAATAGCTAGGGACTTAGAATTCAACGCCATAAGAATAAAATACAAAATAAGTACAACAGTTTTTCCATCGTATAAAATGAATAATTGCAACCAGTGTGAAAGTTATGGTCATTTCTACATTCCGAGGAACGTAGGCTTCACTCTAGGGCGTTGTTCCACAAGGTCGAATAGTTAGGGCCTAAGAAGGCAACGCCAGAAGCATAAAATACAATATAAATATAACAGTTTTTCCATTGTCTAAAACGAATAATAGCAACCAGTGTTAAAGTTATGGTCATTTCTACGTTCCGGCCAACATAGGCTACACTCTAGGGCGTTGCTCCAACAGATCGAATAGTTAGGGCCTAAGAAGTGAACGCCAGAAGCATAAAATACAATATAAATACAACAGTTTTTCCATCGTAGAAAACGAATAATTGCAACAAGCGTGATAGTAATGGTCATTTCGGCGTTTCGTGCATCCTAGACTTATCTCTGAGGCATTGCTCCACCAGGTCGAATAGTTAGGGCCTAAGAAGTCAACGCCAGAAGCATAAAATACAATATAAATACAACAGCTATGCCACCGTATAAAATGAATAATTGCAAACAGTTCGAAAGATATGGACATTTCTACGTTCCGGGCTACCTAGGCTTCACTCTATGGCGTTCTTCCACCACATCGAATAGGAACGGCCTCAGAGGTCAACGCCAGAAGCATAAAATACAATATAAATATAACAGTTTTTCCATCGTATAAAACGAATAATAGCAACCAGTGTGAAAGTTGTGGTCATTTCTACGTTCCGGGCAACCTAGGCTTCACTCTAGGGCATTGTTCCACCAGACCAAACAGTTAGGGCCTTAGAAGTCAACGCCCGAAGCATAAAACACAAAATATATAGAACGGTTTTTCCATTGTATAAAACGAATAATTGCTACCAGTGTAAAAGTTATGGTCATTTCTACGTTCCGGGCAACCTAGGCTTCACCCTAGGGCGTTGTTCCACCAGATCGAATAGTTAGGGCCTAAGAAGTCAACGCCAGAAGCATAAAATACGATATAAATACAACAGCTTTTCCATCGTATATAATGTATATTTGCAAACAGTGTCAAAGTAATGGTCATTTCTACGTACCGGGCAACCTAGGCTCCACTCTAGGGCGTTGCTCCACGAAATCGAATAGCTACGTCCTTAGAAGTCAACGCCAGAAGCATAAAATACAATAAAGATGCAAAAGTTTTTCCATCGTATAACAGGAATAACTGCAAACAGTATGAAAGTACTGGTCATTTCTACGTTCCGGGTAACCTATGCTTCACTCTAGGGCGGTGCTCTACCAGATTAAATAGTTAGGGCCTAAGAAGTCAACGCCAGAAGCATAAAACACAATATAAATACAACAGCTTTTCCATCGTATATAATGTATATATGCAAACAGTGTGAAAGTAGTGGTCATTTCCATGTACCGGGCAACCCAGTCTTCACTCTAGGGCGTTGTTCCACCAGATCGAATAGTTAGGGCCTAAGAAGTCAACGCCAGAAGAATAAAATACAATTTAAGTACAAAAGTTTTTCCATCGTATAAAATGAATAATTGCAAACATTGTGAAAGTAATGGTCATTTCTACTTTCCGGGCAACCTAGGCTTCACTCTATGGCGTTGCACCACCAGATCGAATTGTTAGGGCCTTAGAAATCAACGCCAGAAGCATAATATACAATAAAGATGCAACAGTTTTTTCTTCGTAAAACAGGAATAATTGCAACCAGTGTGAAGGTAATGGTCTTTTCTACGTTCCGGGCAACATAGGCTTCACTCTAGGGCGGTGCTCCACCAGATCAAATAGTTAGGGCCTAAGAAGTCAACGCCAGAAGCATAAAATACAACATAAATACAATAGATTTTCCATCGTATATAATGTATATCTGCAAACAGTGTGAAAGTAATGGTCATTTCTACGTAGCGGGCAACCTAGGCTCCACTCTCGGGCGTTGCTCCACCAAATCAAATAGCTAGGGCCTTAGAAGTCAGCGCCAGAAGCATAAAATACAATATAAATATAACAGTTTTTCCATCGTATAAAGAGAATAATAGCAACCAGTGTGAATGTTATGGTCATTTCTACGTTCCGGGCAGCCTAGGCTTCACTCTAGGGCGTTGCTCCACCAGATGGAATAGTTTGCGCCTTAGAAGTCAACGCCAGAAGCATAAAATACAATATAAATACAACAGCTTTGCCATCGTATAAAATGAATAATTGCAAACAGTTCAAAAGATATGGACATTTCTACGTTCCGGGCTACCTAGGCTTCACTCTATGGGGTTCTTCCACCACATCGAATAGCAACGGCCTCAGAGGTCAACGCCAGAAGCATAAAATACAATATAAATATAACAGTTTTTCCATCGTATAAAACGAATAATAGCAACCCGTGTGAAAGTTGTGGTCATTTCTACGTTCCGGGCACCCTAGGCTTCACTCTAGGGCGTTGTTCCACCAGATCAAACAGTTAGGGCCTTAGATGTCAACGCCCGAAGCATAAAACACAAAATATATAGAACGGTTTTTCCATCGTATAAAACGAATAATTGCTACCAGCGTAAAAGTTATGGTCATTTCTACGTTCCGGGCAACCTAGGCTTCACCCTAGGGCGTTGTTCCACCAGATCCAATAGTTAGGGCCTAAGAAGTGAACGCCAGAAGCATAAAATACAAAATAAATAGAACAGTTTTTCCTGTGTATAAAACGAATAATTGGTACCAGTGTGAAAGTTATGGTCATTGCTACGTTCCGCGCAACCTAGGTCTCACTCCAGGGCGTTGCTCCACCAGATCGAATAGTTACGGCCTTAGAAGTCAACGCCAGAAGCATAAAATACAATAAAGATGCAACAGTTTTTCCATCGTATAAAACTAATAATTGCAACCAGTGTGAAAGTTATGGTCATTTCTACGTTCCGAGCAACCTAGGCGTCACTCTAGGGCGTTGCTCCACCGGATCGAATAGCTAGGGACTTAGAATTCAACGCCATAAGTATAAAACACAATATAAGTACAACAGTTTTTCCATCGTATAAAATGAATAATTGCAACCAGTGTGAAAGTTATGGTCATTTCTACGTTCCAGGCAACCTAGGCTTCACTCTAGGGCGTTGTTCCACAAGGTCGAATAGTTAGGGCCTAAGAAGGCAACGCCAGAAGCATAAAATACAATATAAATATAACAGTTTTTCCATTGTCTAAAACGAATAATAGCATCCAGTGTGAAAGTTATGGTCATTTCTACGTTCCGGCCAACATAGGCTACACTCTAGGGCGTTGCTCCACCAGATCGAACAGTTAGGGCCTTAGAAGTCAACGCCCGAAGCATTAAATACAAAATAAATAGAACAGTTTTTCCATTGTATAAAACGAGTAATTGCTACCAGTGTGAAAGGTATGGTCAATGCTACGTTCCGCGCAACCTAGGCTTCACCCAAGGGCGTTGTTCCACCAGATGGAATAGTTAGGGCCTAAGAAGTCAACGCCAGAAGCATAAAATACGATATAAATACAACAGCTTTTCCATCGTATAAGACGAATAATTGCAACCAGTGTGAATGTAATGGTCATTTCTACGTTCCGGGCAACCTAGGCTACACCCTATGGCGTTGCTCCAACAGATTGAATAGTTAGGGCCTTAGAAGTCAATGCCCGAAGCATAAAATGCAATAAAAGTACAACAGTTTTTCCGTCATATAACAGGAATAATTGCAACCAGTTTGAAAGTGATGGTCATTTCTACGTTCCGGGAAACCTCGGCTTCACTCTAGGGCGTTGCTCCGCCAGATCGAATAGTTAGTGCATTAGAAGTCAACGCCAGAAGCGTAAAATACAATAAAAATACAACAGTTTTTCCATCGTATAAAAGGATTAATTGCAACCAGTTTGAAGGTGATGGTCATTTCTACGTTCCGCGCAACCTAGGCTTCACTCTAGGGCGTTGCTCCACCAGATCGAATAGTTAGGGCCTTAGAAGTCAACGCCAGAAGCATAAAATTCAATAAAGATGCAACAGTTTTTCCATCGTATAACAGGAGTAACTGCAAACAGTGTGAAAGTACTGGTCATTTCTACGTTCCGGGTCACCTAGGCTTCACTCTAGGGCGTTGATCCACCAGATCGAACAGTTAGGGTCTAAGAAGGCAACGCCAGAAGCATAAAATACAATATAAATATAACAGTTTTTCAATCGTATAAAGCGAATAATAGCAACCAGTGTGAAAGTTATGGTCATTTCTACGTTCCGGGCAACCTAGACTTCACCACAGGGCGTTGTTCCACCAGATCGAATAGTTAGGGCCTAAGAAGTGAACGCCAGCAGCATAATATACAATATGAATACAACAGTTTTTCCATGATATAAAACGAATAATTGCAACCAGTATGAAAGTTATGGTCATTTCTACTTTCCGAGCAACCTAGGCTTCACCCGAGGGCGTTGCTCCAACAGGTTGAATAGTTAGGGCCGTAGAAGTCAACGCCCGAAGTATAAAATACAATATAAATACAACAGTTTTTCCATCGTATAAAACGAATAATTGCTACCAGTATGGAAGTGATGGTCATTTCTACGTTCCGGGCAACCTAGGCCTCACTCTATGACGTTGTTCCACCAGATTGAATAGCTAGGCCCTAAGAAATCAACGCCAGAAGCATAAAATACAATATAAATATAACAGTCTTTCCATCGTATAAAACGAATAATTTCAAGCAGTGTGAATGTTATGGTCATTTCTACATTCCGAGCAACCTAGGCCTCACCCCAGGGCGTTGTTCCACCAGGTCGAATAGTTAGGGCCTAAGAAGTGAACGCCAGCAGCATAAAATACAATATAAATACAACAGTTCTTCCATCATATAAAACGAATAATTGCACCCTGTATGAAAGTTATGGTCATTTCTACGTTCCGGGCAACCTAGGCTTCACTCTAGGGCGTTGTTCCACCAGATCGAATTGTTAGGGCCTAAGAAGTCAACGCCAGAAGCGTAAGATACATAATAAATATAACAGCTTTTCCATCGTATAGAACGAATAAGAGCATCCAGTGTGATAGTTATGGTCATTTCTACGTTCCGGGCAACCTAGGCTTCACTTTAGGGCGTTGCTCCACCAGATCAAACAGTTAGGGCCTTAGAAGTCAACGCCCGAAGCATAAAATACAAAATACACAGAACAGCTTTTCCATTGTATGAAAAGGAATAATTGCTACCAGTGTAAAAGTTATGGTCATTTCTACGTTCCGAGCAACCTAGGCTTCACCCTTGGCGTTGTTCCACCAGATCGAATAGTCAGGGCCTAAGAAGTGAACGCCAGAAGCATAAAATACAATATAAATACAACAGTTTTTCCATCATATAAAACGAGTAATTGCAACCAGTATGAAAGTTGTGGTCATTTCTACTTTCCGGGCAACCTAGGCTACACCCTCGGGCGTTGCCCCAACAGATTGAATAGTTAGGGCCTTAGAAGTCAATGCCCGAAGCATAAAATGCAATAAAAATACTACAGTTTTTCCATCATATAAACGGAATAATTGCAACCAGTTTGAAAGTGATGGTCATTTCACCGTTCCGGGCAACCTAGGCTTTACTCTAGGGCGTTGCTCCACCAGATCGAATAGTTAGGGCCTAAGAAGTGAACGCCAGAAGAATAAAATACAATATAAATATAACAGTTTTTCCATCGTATAAAACGAATAATAGCAATTAGTGTGAAAGTTATGGTCATTTCTAAGTTCCGGGCAACCTAGGCTTCACCCTAGGGCGTTGCTCCAACAGATTGAATAGTTAGGGCCTTAGAAGTCAACGCCCGAAGCATAAAATGCAATAAAAATGCATCATTTTTTCCATCGTATAAAAGGATTAATTGCAACCAGTTTGAAAGTGATGGTCATTTCTACGTTCCGGGCAACCCAGGCTTCACTCTATGTCGTTCTTCCACCACATCGAATAGCTACGGTCTCAGAAGTAAACGCCTGAAGCATAAAATACAATAAAAGTACAACAGTCTTTCCATCCTATAACAGGAATAATTGCAACCAGTTTGAAAGTGATGGTCATTTCTACGTTCCGGGCAACCTAGGCTTCACTCTATGACGTTGTTCCACCAGATCGAATAGTTAGAGCCTTAGAAGTCAACGCCAGAAGCATAATATACAATATGAATACAACAGTTTTTCCATGATATAAAACGAATAATTGCAACCAGTATGAAAGTTGTGGTCATTTCCACTTTCCGGTCAACATAGGCTACACCCTAGGGCGTTGATCCACCAGATCGAACAGTTAGGGCCTAAGAAGGCAACGCCAGAAGCATAAAATACAATATAAATATAACAGTTTTTCAATCGTATAAAGCGAATAATAGCAACCAGTGTGAAAGTTATGGTCATTTCTACGTTCCGGGCAACCTAGACTTCACCACAGGGCGTTGTTCCACCAGATCGAATAATTAGGGCCTAAGAAGTGAACGCCAGCAGCATAAAATACAATATGAATACAGCAGTTTTTCCATGATATAAAACGAATAATTGCAACCAATATGAAAGTTATGGTCATTTCTACTTTCCGAGCAACCTAGGCTTCAGCCGAGGGCGTTGCTCCAACAGGTTGAATAGTTAGGGCCGTAGAAGTCAACGCCCGAAGTATAAAATACAATATAAATACAACAGTTTTTCCATCGTATAAAACGAATAATTGCTACCAGTATGGAAGTGATGGTCATTTCTACGTTCCGGGCAACCTAGGCCTCACTCTATGACGTTGTTCCACCAGATTGAATAGTTAGGCCCAAAGAAATCAACGCCTGAAGCATAAAATACAATAAAAATATTACAGTCTTTCCATCCTATAACAGGAATAATTGCAACCCGTGTGAAAGTAATGGTCAGTTGTACGTTCCAGGCAACCTAGGCTTCACTCTAGGGCGTTGTTCCACCAGATCGAATTGTTAGGGCCTAAGAAGTCAACGCCAGAAGCATAAGATACATAATAAATATAACAGCTTTTCCATCGTATAGAACGAATAATAGCATCCAGTGTGATAGTAATGGTCATTTCTACGTTCCGGGCAACCTAGGCTTCACTCTAGGGCGTTGCTCCACCAGATCAAACAGTTAGGGCCTTAGAAGTCAACGCCCGAAGCATAAAACACAAAATATATAGAACGGTTTTTCCATCGTATAAAACGAATAATTGCTACCAGCGTAAAAGTTGTGGTCATTTCTACGTTCCGGGCAACCTAGGCTTCACCCTAGGGCGTTGTTCCACCAGATCCAATAGTTAGGGCCTAAGAAGTGAACGCCAGAAGCATAAAATACAATAAAGATGCAAAAGTTTTTCCATCGTATAACAGGAATAACTGCAAACAGTATGAAAGTACTGGTCATTTCTACGTTCCGGGTAACCTATGCTTCACTCTAGGGCGGTGCTCTACCAGATTAAATAGTTAGGGCCTAAGAAGTCAACGCCAGAAGCATAAAACACAATATAAATACAACAGCTTTTCCATCGTGTATAATGTATATATGCAAACAGTGTGAAAGTAGTGGTCATTTCCATGTTCCGGGCAACCCAGTCTTCACTCTAGGGCGTTGTTCCACCAGATCGAATAGTTAGGGCCTAAGAAGTCAACGCCAGAAGAATAAAATACAATTTAAGTACAAAAGTTTTTCCATCGTATAAAATGAATAATTGCAAACATTGTGAAAGTAATGGTCATTTCTACTTTCCGGGCAACCTAGGCTTCACTCTATGGCGTTGCTCCACCAGATCGAATTGTTAGGTTCTTAGAAATCAACGCCAGAAGCATAATATACAATAAAGATGCAACAGTTTTTTCTTCGTAAAACAGGAATAATTGCAACCAGTGTGAAGGTAATGGTCTTTTCTACGTTCCGGGCAACCTAGGCTTCACTCTAGGGCGGTGCTCCACCAGATCAAATAGTTAGGGCCTAAGAAGTCAACGCCAGAAGCATAAAATACAACATAAATACAATAGATTTTCCATCGTATATAATGTATATCTGCAAACAGTGTGAAAGTAATGGTCATTTCTACGTAGCGGGCAACCTAGGCTCCACTCTCGGGCGTTGCTCCACCAAATCAAATAGCTAGGGCCTTAGAAGTCAGCGCCAGAAGCATAAAACACAATATCAATATAACAGTTTTTCCATCGTATAAAGAGAATAATAGCAACCAGTGTGAAAGTTATGGTCTTTTCTACGTTCCGGGCAGCCTAGGCTTCACTCTAGGGCGTTGCTCCACCAGATGGAATAGTTTGCGCCTTAGAAGTCAACGCCAGAAGCATAAAATACAATATAAATACAACAGCTTTGCCATCGTATAAAATGAATAATTGCAAACAGTTCAAAACATATGGACATTTCTACATTCCGGGCTACCTAGGCTTCACTCTATGGGGTTCTTCCACCACATCGAATAGCAACGGCCTCAGAGGTCAACGCCAGAAGCATAAAATACAATATAAATATAACAGTTTTTCCATCGTATAAAACGAATAATAGCAACCAGTGTGAAAGTTGTGGTCATTTCTACGTTCCGGGCACCCTAGGCTTCACTCTAGGGCGTTGTTCCACCAGATCAAACAGTTAGGGCCTTAGAAGTCAACGCCCGAAGCATAAAACACAAAATATATAGAACGGTTTTTCCATCGTATAAAACGAATAATTGCTACCAGCGTAAAAGTTGTGGTCATTTCTACGTTCCGGGCAACCTAGGCTTCACCCTAGGGCGTTGTTCCACCAGATCCAATAGTTAGGGCCTAAGAAGTGAACGCCAGAAGCATAAAATACAAAATAAATAGAACAGTTTTTCCTGTGTATAAAACGAATAATTGGTACCAGTGTGAAAGTTATGGTCATTGCTACGTTCCGCGCAACCTAGGTCTCACTCCAGGGCGTTGCTCCACCAGATCGAATAGTTACGGCCTTAGAAGTCAACGCCAGAAGCATAAAATACAATAAAGATGCAACAGTTTTTCCATCGTATAAAACTAATAATTGCAACCAGTGTGAAAGTTATGGTCATTTCTACGTTCCGAGCAACCTAGGCGTCTCTCTAGGGCGTTGCTCCACCGGATCGAATAGCTAGGGACTTAGAATTCAACGCCATAAGTATAAAACACAATATAAGTACAACAGTTTTTCCATCGTATAAAATGAATAATTGCAACCAGTGTGAAAGTTATGGTCATTTCTACGTTCCAGGCAACCTAGGCTTCATTCTAGGGCGTTGTTCCACAAGGTCGAATAGTTAGGGCCTAAGAAGGCAACGCCAGAAGCATAAAATACAATATAAATATAACAGTTTTTCCATTGTCTAAAACGAATAATAGCATCCAGTGTGAAAGTTATGGTCATTTCTACGTTCCGGCCAACATAGGCTACACTCTAGGGCGTTGCTCCACCAGATCGAACAGTTAGGGCCTTAGAAGTCAACGCCCGAAGCATTAAATACAAAATAAATAGAACAGTTTTTCCATTGTATAAATCGAGTAATTGCTACCAGTGTGAAAGTTATGGTCAATGCTACGTTCCGCGCAACCTAGGCTTCACCCAAGGGCGTTGTTCCACCAGATGGAATAGTTAGGGCCTAAGAAGTCAACGCCAGAAGCATAAAATACGATATAAATACAACAGCTTTTCCATCGTATAAGACGAATAATTGCAACCAGTGTGAATGTAATGGTCATTTCTACGTTCCGGGCAACCTAGGCTTCACTCTAGGGCGTTGCTCCACCAGATCGAGTAGTTAGGGCCTTAGAAGTCAACGCCAGAAGCATAAAATACAATAAAGATGCAACAGTTTTTCCATCGTATAGCAGGAATAATTTGCAACCAGTGTGGTAGTAGTGGTCATTTCTACGTACCGGGCAACCTAGGCTTCACTCTAGGGCGGTGCTCCAACATATCGAATGGCTACGGCCTTAGAAGTCTACGACTGAAGCATAAAATACAATAAAAGTACAACAGTCTTTTCATCGTATAACAGGAATAATTGCAACAAGCGTGATAGTAATGATCATTTCGGCGTTTCGTGCATCCTAGACTTATCTCTGAGGCATTGCTCCACCAGGTCGAATAGTTAGGGCCTAAGAAGTCAACGCCAGAGGCATAAAATACAATATAAATACAACAGCTTTGCCACCGTATAAAATGAATAATTGCAAACAGTGCGAAAGATATGGACATTTCTACGTTCCGGGCTACCTAGGCTTCACTCTATGGCGTTCTTCCACCACATCGAATAGGAACGGCCTCAGAGGTCAACGCCAGAAGCATAAAATACAATATAAATATAACAGTTTTTCCATCGTATAAAACGAATAATAGCAACCAGTGTGAAAGTTGTGGTCATTTCTACGTTCCGGGCAACCTAGGCTTCACTCTAGGGCATTGTTCCACCAGACCAAACAGTTAGGGCCTTAGAAGTCAACGCCCGAAGCATAAAGCACAAAATATATAGAACGGTTTTTCCATTGTATAACACGAATAATTGCTACCAGTGTAAAAGTTATGGTCATTTCTACGTTCCGGGCAACCTAGGCTTCACCCTAGGGCGTTGTTCCACCAGATCGAATAGTTAGGGCCTAAGAAGGCAACGCTAAAAGCATAAAATACAATATAAATATAACAGTTTTTCCATCGTCTAAAACGAATAATAGCAACCAGTGTGAAAGTTATGGTCATTTCTACGTTCCGGGCAACATAGGCTTCACCCTAGGGCGTTGTTCCACCAGATCGAACAGTTAGGGCGTAAATAGTCAACGCCAGAAGCATAAAATACAATATAAATATAACAGTTTTTCTATCGTACAAAACGAATAATTGCAACCAGTGTGAAAGTTATTTTCACTTCTACGTTCCGGGCAACCTAGACTTCACTCTAGGGCATTGCTCCACCAGATCGAATAGTTAGGGCCTTAGAAGTCAACGCCTGAAGCATAAAATGCAATTAAGATGCAACCGTTTTTCCATCGTATAACAGGAATAATTGCAACCAGTGTGAAGGTAATGGTATGTTCTACGTTCCGGGCAACGTATGCTTCACTCTAGGGCAGTGCTCTACCAGATTAAATAGTTAGGGCCTAAGAAGTCAACGCCAGAAGCACAAAACACAATATAAATACAACAGCTTTTCCATCGTATATAATGTATATTTGCAAACAGTGTGAAAGTAGTGGTCATTTCCATGTTCCGGGCAACCTAGTCTTCACTCTAGGGCGTTGTTCCACCAGATCGAATAGTTAGGGCCTAAGAAATCAACGCCAGAAGAATAAAATACAATTTAAGTACAAAAGTTTTTCCATCGTATAAAATGAATAATTGCAAACATTGTGAAAGTAATGGTCATTTCTACGTTCCGGGCACCCTAGGCTTCACTCTAGGGCGTTGTTCCACCAGATCAATCAGTTAGGGCCTTAGGAGTCAACGCCCGAAGCATAAAACACAAAATATATAGAACGGTTATTCCATTGTATAAAACGAATAATTGCTACCAGCGTAAAAGTTATGGCCATTTCTACGTTCCGGGCAGCCTAGACTTCACCCTAGGGCGTTGTTCCACCAGATCGAATAGTTAGGGCCTAAGAAGTGAACGCCAGAAGCATAAAATACAAAATAAATAGAACAGTTTTTCCTGTGTATAAAACGAATAATTGGTACCAGTGTGAAAGTTATGGTCATTGCTACGTTCCGCGCAACCTAGGTTTCACTCCAGGGCGTTGCTCCACCAGATCGAATAGTTACGGCCTTAGAAGTCAACGCCAGAAGCATAAAATACAATAAAGATGCAACAGTTTTTCCATCGTATAAAACTAATAATTGCAACCAGTGTGAAAGTTATGGTCATTTCTACGTTCCGAGCAACCTAGGCGTCACTCTAGGGCGTTGCTCCACCGGATCGAATAGCTAGGGACTTAGAATTCAACGCCATAAGTATAAAACACAATATAAGTACAACAGTTTTTCCATCGTATAAAATGAATAATTGCAACCAGTGTGAAAGTTATGGTCATTTCTACGTTCCAGGCAACCTAGGCTTCACTCTAGGGCGTTGCTCCACCAGATCGAACAGTTAGGGCCTTAGAAGTCAACGCCCGAAGCATTAAATACAAAATAAATAGAACAGTTTTTCCATTGTATAAAACGAGTAATTGCTACCAGTGTGAAAGTTATGGTCAATGCTACGTTCCGCGCAACCTAGGCTTCACCCAAGGGCGTTGTTCCACCAGATGGAATAGTTAGGGCCTAAGAAGTCAACGCCAGAAGCATAAAATACGATATAAATACAACAGCTTTTCCATCGTATAAGACGAATAATTGCAACCAGTGTGAATGTAATGGTCATTTCTACGTTCCGGGCAACCTAGGCTTCACTCTAGGGCGTTGCTCCACCAGATCGAGTAGTTAGGGCCTTAGAAGTCAACGCCAGAAGCATAAAATACAATAAAAGTACAACAGTCTTGTCATCGTATAACAGGAATAATTGCAACAAGCGTGATAGTAATGATCATTTCGGCGTTTCGTGCATCCTAGACTTATCTCTGAGGCATTGCTCCACCAGGTCGAATAGTTAGGGCCTAAGAAGTCAACGCCAGAAGAATAAAATACAATATAAATACAACAGCTTTGCCACCGTATAAAATGAATAATTGCAAACAGTGCGAAAGATATGGACATTTCTACGTTCCGGGCTACCTAGGCTTCACTCTATGGCGTTCTTCCACCACATCGAATAGGAACGGCCTCAGAGGTCAACGCCAGAAGCATAAAATACAATATAAATATAACAGTTTTTCCATCGTATAAAACGAATAATAGCAACCAGTGTGAAAGTTGTGGTCATTTCTACGTTCCGGGCAACCTAGGCTTCACTCTAGGGCATTGTTCCACCAGACCAAACAGTTAGGGCCTTAGAAGTCAACGCCCGAAGCATCAAATACAATATAAATATAACAGTTTTTCCATCGTCTAAAACGAATAATAGCAACCAGTGTGAAAGTTATGGGTATTTCTACGTTCCGGGCAACATAGGCTTCACTCTAGGGCGTTGCTCCACCAGATCAAACAGTTAGGGCCTGAGAAGTCAACGCCAGAAGAATAAAATACAATATAAGTACAAAAGTGTTTCGATCGTATAAAATGAATAATTGCAAAGATTGTGAAAGTAATGGTCATTTCTACGTTCCGGGCAACCTAGGCGTCACTCTAGGGCGTTGCTCCACCACACCTAATAGCTAATGCCTTAGAAGTCAACCCCAGATGAATAAAATACAATAAAGAAGCCACAGCTTTTCCATTGTATAACACGAATAATTGCAACCAGTGTGAAAGTTATGGTCATTTCTACTTTCCGGGCAACCTAGGCTTCACCCTAGGGCGTTGTTCCACCAGATCGAACAGTTAGGGCGTAAGAAGTCAACGCCAGAAGCATAAAATACAATATAAATATAACAGTTTTTCTATCGTACAAAACGAATAATTGCAACCAGTGTGAAAGTTATTTTCACTTCTACGTTCCGGGCAACCTAGACTTCACTCTAGGGCGTTGCTCCTCCAGATCGAATAGTTAGGGCCTTAGAAGTCAACGCCTGAAGCATAAAATGCAATAAAGATGCAACCGTTTTTCCATCGTATAACAGGAATAATTGCAACCAGTGTGAAGGTAATGGTATGTTCTACGTTCCGGGCAACGTATGCTTCACTCTAGCGCAGTGCTCTACCAGATTAAATAGTTAGGGCCTAAGAAGTCAACGCCAGAAGCATAAAACACAATATAAATACAACAGCTCTTCCATCGTATATAATATATATTTGCAAACAGTGTGAAAGTAGTGGTCATTTCCATGTTCCGGGCAACCTAGTCTTCACTCTAGGGCGTTGTTCCACCAGATCGAATAGTTAGGGCCTAAGAAATCAACGCCAGAAGAATAAAATACAATTTAAGTACAAAAGTTTTTCCATCGTATAAAATGAATAATTGCAAACATTGTGAAAGTAATGGTCATTTCTACTTTCCGGGCGACCTAGGCTTCACTCTATGGCGTTGCTCCACCAGATCGAATTGCTAGGGCCTTAGAAATCAACGCCAGAAGCATAATATACAATAAAGATGCAACAGTTTTTTCTTCGTAAAACAGGAATAATTGCAACCAGTGTGACGGTAATGGTCTTTTCTACGTTCCGGGCAACCTAGGCTTCACTCTAGGGCGGTGCTCCACCAGATCAAATAGTTAGGGCCTAAGAACTCAACGCCAGAAGCATAAAATACGACATAAATACAATAGATTTTCCATCGTATATAATGTATATCTGCAAACAGTGTGAAAGTAATGGTCATTTCTACGAAGCGGGCAACCTAGGCTCCACTCTCGGGCGTTGCTCCACCAAATCAAATAGCTAGGGCCTTAGAAGTCAGCGCCAGAAGCATAAAATACAAAAAAGATGCAAAAGTTTTTCCATCGTATAACAGGAATAACTGTAAACAGTGTGAAAGTAATGGACATTTCTACGTTCCGGGCTACCTAGGCTTCACTCTATGGGGTTCTTCCACCACATCGAATAGCAACGACCTTAGAAGTCAACGCCCGAAGCATCAAATACAATATAAATATAACAGTTTTTCCATCGTCTAAAACGAATAATAGCAACCAGTGTGAAAGTTATGGGTATTTCTACGTTCCGGGCAACATAGGCTTCACTCTAGGGCGTTGTTCCACCAGATCGAATAGCTACGGCCTTAGAAGTCTACGACTGAAGCATAAAATACAATAAAAATACAACAGTCTTTTCATCGTATAACAGGAATAATTGCCACAAGCGTGATAGTAATGATCATTTCGGCGTTTCGTGCATCCTAGACTTATCTCTGAGGCATTGCTCCACCAGGTCGAATAGTTAGGGCCTAAGAAGTGAACGCCAGAAGCATAAAATACGATAAAGATGCAACAGTTTTTCCATCGTATAAAACGAATAATTGCAACCAGTGTGAATGTTATGGTCATTTCTACATACGGAGCAACCTAGGCTTCACTCTAGGGCGTTGCTCCACCAGATCGAATAGCTACGGCCTTAGAAGTCTACGACTGAAGCATAAAATACAATAAAAATACAACAGTCTTTTCATCGTATAACAGGAATAATTGCCACAAGCGTGATAGTAATGATCATTTCGGCGTTTCGTGCATCCTAGACTTATCTCTGAGGCATTGCTCCACCAGGTCGAATAGTTAGGGCCTAAGAAGTCAACGCCAGAAGCATAAAATACAATATAAATACAACAGTCTTTCCATCCTAGAACAGGAATAATTACAACCCGTGTGAAGGTGATGGTCATTTCTACGTTCCAGGCAACCTAGGCTTCACTCTAGGGCGTTGTTCCACAAGATCGAATAGTTAGGGCCTAAGAAGGCAACGCCAAAAGCATAAAATACAATATAAATATAACAGTTTTTCCATCGTATAAAGAGAATAATAGCAACCAGTGTGAAAGTTATGGTCATTTCTACGTTCCGAGCAACCTAGGCATCACTCTAGGGCGTTGCTCGACCGGATCGAATAGCTAGGGACTTAGAATTCAACGCCATAAGTATAAAACACAATATAAGTACAACAGTTTTTCCATCGTATAAAATGAATAATTGCAACCAGTGTGAAAGTTATGGTCATTTCTACATTCCGAGCAACCTAGTCTTCACTCTAGGCCGTTGCTCCACCTGATCGAATAGTTAGGGCCTTAGAAGTCAACGCCAGAAGCATAAAATGCAATAAAGATGCAACAGTTTTTCCATCGTATAGCAGGAATAATTTGCAACTAGTGTGATAGTAGTGGTCATTTCTACGTACCGGGCAATATAGGTTTCACTCCAGGGCGTTGCTCCACCAGATCGAATAGTTACGGCCTAAGAAGTCAACGCCAGAAGCATAAAATACGATAAAGATGCAACAGTTTTTCCATCGTATAAAACGAATAATTGCAACCAGTGTGAAAGATATGGTCATTTCTACATACCGAGCAACCTAGGCTTCACTCTAGGGCGTTGCTCCACCAGATCGAATAGCTACGGCCTTAGAAGTCTACGACTGAAGCATAAAATACAATAAAAATACAACAGTCTTTTCATCGTATAACAGGAATAATTGCAACAAGCGTGATAGTAATGATCATTTCGGCGTTTCGTGCATCCTAGACTTATCTCTGAGGCATTGCTCCACCAGGTCGAATAGTTAGGGCCTAAGAAGTCAACGCCAGAAGCATAAAATACAATAAAGATGCAACAGTTTTTCCATCGTATAACAGGAATAATTGCAACCAGTGTGAAGGTAATGGTATGTTCTTCGTTCCGGGCAACCTATGCTTCACTCTAGGGCTGTGCTCTACCAGATTAAATAGTTAGGGCCTAAGAAGTCAACGCCAGAAGCATAAAACACAATACAAATACAACAGCTTTTCCATCGTATATAATGTATATTTGCAAACAGTGTGCAAGTAGTGGTAATTTCCATGTTCCGGGCAACCTAGTCGTCACTCTAGGGCGTTGTTCCATCAGATCGAATAGTTAGGGCCTAAGAAGTCAACGCCAGAAGCATAAAACACAATATAAATACAACAGCTTTTCCATCGTATATAATGTATATTTGCAAACGGTGTGAAAGTAGTGGTAATTTCCATGTTCCGGGCAACCTAGTCGTCACTCTAGGGCGTTGCTCCACCAGATCGAATAGTTAGGGCCTTCAAAGTCAACGCCAGAAGCATAAAATACAATAAAGATGCAACCGTCTTTCCATCGTATAACAGGAATAATTGCAACCAGTGTGAAGGTAATGGTATGTTCTACGTTCCGGGCAACCTGGGCTTCACTCTAGGGCGGTGCTCCACCAGATCAAATAGTTAGGGCCTAAGAAGTCAACGCCAGAAGCATAAAATACAACATAAATACAATAGATTTTCCATCGTATATAATGTATATCTGCAAACAGTGTGAAAGTAATGGTCATTTCTACGTAGCGGGCAACCTAGGCTCCACTCTCGGGCGTTGCTCCACCAAATCAAATGGCTAGGGCCTTAGAAGTCGGCGCCAGAAGCATAAAATACAATAAAGATGCAAAAGTTTTTCCATCGTATAACTGGAATAACTGTAAACAGTGTGAAAGTAATGGTCATTTCTACGTTCCAGGCAACCTAGGCTTCACTCTAGGTCGTTGATCCACCAGATCGAATAGTTAGGGCCTAAGAAGTCAACGCCAGAAGCATAAAATACAATATAAATATAACAGTTTTTCCATCGTATAAAGAGAATAATAGCAACCAGTGTGAAAGTTATGGTCATTTCTACGTTCCGGGCAGCCTAGGCTTCACTCTAGGGCGTTGCTCCACCAGATGGAATAGTTTGCGCCTTAGAAGTCAACGCCAGAAGCATAAAATACAATAAAGATGCAACAGTTTTTTCTTCGTAAAACAGAAATAATTGCAACCAGTGTGAAGGTAATGGTCTTTTCTACGTTCCGCGCAACCTAGGTTTCACTCCAGGGCGTTGCTCCACCAGATCGAATAGTTAGGTCCTTAGAAGTCAACGCCAGAAGCATAAAATACGATATAAATACAACAGCATTTCCACCGTATTAAATGAATAATTGCAAACAGTGTGAAAGTTATGGTCATTTCTACATTCCGAGCAACCTAGGCTTCACTCTAGGGCGTTGCTCCACCAGATCGAATAGATAGGTCCTTAGAAGTCAACGCCAGAAGCATAAAATACGATATAAATACAACAGCATTTCCACCGTATTAAATGAATAATTGCAAACAGTGTGAAAGTAGTGGTCATTTCTACATTCCGAGCAACCTAGGCTTCACTCTAGGGCGGTGCTCCAACATATCGAATAGCTACGGCCTTAGAAGTCTACGGCTGAAGCATAAAATACAATAAAAATACAACAGTCTTTTCATCGTGTAACAGGAATAATTGCAACAAGCGTGACAGTAATGATCATTTCGGCGTTTCGGGCATCCTAGACATATCTCTGAGGCATTGCTCCACCAGATCGAATAGTTAGGGCCTAAGAAGTCAACGCCAGAAGCATAAAATACAATATAAATACAACAGCTTTGCCACCGTATAAAATGGATAATTGCAAGCAGTGCGAAAGATATGGACATTTCTACGTTCCGGGCTACCTAGGCTTCGCTCTATGGCGTTCTTCCACCACATCGAATAGCAACGGCCTCAGAAGTCAACGCCAGAAGCATAAAATACAATATAAATATAACTGTTTTTCCATCGTATAAAACGTATAATAGCAACCAGTGTGAAAGTTATGTTCATTTCTACGTTCCGGGCAACCTAGGCTTCACTCCAGGGCGTTGTTCCACCAGATCAAACAGTTAGGGCCTTAGAAGTCAACGCCCGGAGCACAAAACACAAAATAAGTAGAACAGTTTTTCCATTCTATTAAACGAATAATTGCTACCAGTGTGAAAGTTGTGGTCAATGCTACGTTCCGCGCAACCTAGGCTTCACCCAAGGGGGTTGTTCCACCAGATCGAATAGCTACGGCCTTAGAAGTCTACGACTGAAGCATAAAATACAATAAAAATACAACAGTCTTTTCATCGTATAACAGGAATAATTGCCACAAGCGTGATAGTAATGATCATTTCGGCGTTTCGTGCATCCTAGACTTATCTCTGAGGCATTGCTCCACCAGGTCGAATAGTTAGGGCCTAAGAAGTGAACGCCAGAAGCATAAAATACGATAAAGATGCAACAGTTTTTCCATCGTATAAAACGAATAATTGCAACCAGTGTGAATGTTATGGTCATTTCTACATACGGAGCAACCTAGGCTTCACTCTAGGGCGTTGCTCCACCAGATCGAATAGCTACGGCCTTAGAAGTCTACGACTGAAGCATAAAATACAATAAAAATACAACAGTCTTTTCATCGTATAACAGGAATAATTGCCACAAGCGTGATAGTAATGATCATTTCGGCGTTTCGTGCATCCTAGACTTATCTCTGAGGCATTGCTCCACCAGGTCGAATAGTTAGGGCCTAAGAAGTCAACGCCAGAAGCATAAAATACAATATAAATACAACAGTCTTTCCATCCTAGAACAGGAATAATTACAACCCGTGTGAAGGTGATGGTCATTTCTACGTTCCAGGCAACCTAGGCTTCACTCTAGGGCGTTGTTCCACAAGATCGAATAGTTAGGGCCTAAGAAGGCAACGCCAAAAGCATAAAATACAATATAAATATAACAGTTTTTCCATCGTATAAAGAGAATAATAGCAACCAGTGTGAAAGTTATGGTCATTTCTACGTTCCGAGCAACCTAGGCATCACTCTAGGGCGTTGCTCGACCGGATCGAATAGCTAGGGACTTAGAATTCAACGCCATAAGTATAAAACACAATATAAGTACAACAGTTTTTCCATCGTATAAAATGAATAATTGCAACCAGTGTGAAAGTTATGGTCATTTCTACATTCCGAGCAACCTAGTCTTCACTCTAGGCCGTTGCTCCACCTGATCGAATAGTTAGGGCCTTAGAAGTCAACGCCAGAAGCATAAAATGCAATAAAGATGCAACAGTTTTTCCATCGTATAGCAGGAATAATTTGCAACTAGTGTGATAGTAGTGGTCATTTCTACGTACCGGGCAATATAGGTTTCACTCCAGGGCGTTGCTCCACCAGATCGAATAGTTACGGCCTAAGAAGTCAACGCCAGAAGCATAAAATACGATAAAGATGCAACAGTTTTTCCATCGTATAAAACGAATAATTGCAACCAGTGTGAAAGATATGGTCATTTCTACATACCGAGCAACCTAGGCTTCACTCTAGGGCGTTGCTCCACCAGATCGAATAGCTACGGCCTTAGAAGTCTACGACTGAAGCATAAAATACAATAAAAATACAACAGTCTTTTCATCGTATAACAGGAATAATTGCAACAAGCGTGATAGTAATGATCATTTCGGCGTTTCGTGCATCCTAGACTTATCTCTGAGGCATTGCTCCACCAGGTCGAATAGTTAGGGCCTAAGAAGTCAACGCCAGAAGCATAAAATACAATAAAGATGCAACAGTTTTTCCATCGTATAACAGGAATAATTGCAACCAGTGTGAAGGTAATGGTATGTTCTTCGTTCCGGGCAACCTATGCTTCACTCTAGGGCTGTGCTCTACCAGATTAAATAGTTAGGGCCTAAGAAGTCAACGCCAGAAGCATAAAACACAATACAAATACAACAGCTTTTCCATCGTATATAATGTATATTTGCAAACAGTGTGCAAGTAGTGGTAATTTCCATGTTCCGGGCAACCTAGTCGTCACTCTAGGGCGTTGTTCCATCAGATCGAATAGTTAGGGCCTAAGAAGTCAACGCCAGAAGCATAAAACACAATATAAATACAACAGCTTTTCCATCGTATATAATGTATATTTGCAAACGGTGTGAAAGTAGTGGTAATTTCCATGTTCCGGGCAACCTAGTCGTCACTCTAGGGCGTTGCTCCACCAGATCGAATAGTTAGGGCCTTCAAAGTCAACGCCAGAAGCATAAAATACAATAAAGATGCAACCGTCTTTCCATCGTATAACAGGAATAATTGCAACCAGTGTGAAGGTAATGGTATGTTCTACGTTCCGGGCAACCTGGGCTTCACTCTAGGGCGGTGCTCCACCAGATCAAATAGTTAGGGCCTAAGAAGTCAACGCCAGAAGCATAAAATACAACATAAATACAATAGATTTTCCATCGTATATAATGTATATCTGCAAACAGTGTGAAAGTAATGGTCATTTCTACGTAGCGGGCAACCTAGGCTCCACTCTCGGGCGTTGCTCCACCAAATCAAATGGCTAGGGCCTTAGAAGTCGGCGCCAGAAGCATAAAATACAATAAAGATGCAAAAGTTTTTCCATCGTATAACTGGAATAACTGTAAACAGTGTGAAAGTAATGGTCATTTCTACGTTCCAGGCAACCTAGGCTTCACTCTAGGTCGTTGATCCACCAGATCGAATAGTTAGGGCCTAAGAAGTCAACGCCAGAAGCATAAAATACAATATAAATATAACAGTTTTTCCATCGTATAAAGAGAATAATAGCAACCAGTGTGAAAGTTATGGTCATTTCTACGTTCCGGGCAGCCTAGGCTTCACTCTAGGGCGTTGCTCCACCAGATGGAATAGTTTGCGCCTTAGAAGTCAACGCCAGAAGCATAAAATACAATAAAGATGCAACAGTTTTTTCTTCGTAAAACAGAAATAATTGCAACCAGTGTGAAGGTAATGGTCTTTTCTACGTTCCGCGCAACCTAGGTTTCACTCCAGGGCGTTGCTCCACCAGATCGAATAGTTAGGTCCTTAGAAGTCAACGCCAGAAGCATAAAATACGATATAAATACAACAGCATTTCCACCGTATTAAATGAATAATTGCAAACAGTGTGAAAGTTATGGTCATTTCTACATTCCGAGCAACCTAGGCTTCACTCTAGGGCGTTGCTCCACCAGATCGAATAGATAGGTCCTTAGAAGTCAACGCCAGAAGCATAAAATACGATATAAATACAACAGCATTTCCACCGTATTAAATGAATAATTGCAAACAGTGTGAAAGTAGTGGTCATTTCTACATTCCGAGCAACCTAGGCTTCACTCTAGGGCGGTGCTCCAACATATCGAATAGCTACGGCCTTAGAAGTCTACGGCTGAAGCATAAAATACAATAAAAATACAACAGTCTTTTCATCGTGTAACAGGAATAATTGCAACAAGCGTGACAGTAATGATCATTTCGGCGTTTCGGGCATCCTAGACATATCTCTGAGGCATTGCTCCACCAGATCGAATAGTTAGGGCCTAAGAAGTCAACGCCAGAAGCATAAAATACAATATAAATACAACAGCTTTGCCACCGTATAAAATGGATAATTGCAAGCAGTGCGAAAGATATGGACATTTCTACGTTCCGGGCTACCTAGGCTTCGCTCTATGGCGTTCTTCCACCACATCGAATAGCAACGGCCTCAGAAGTCAACGCCAGAAGCATAAAATACAATATAAATATAACTGTTTTTCCATCGTATAAAACGTATAATAGCAACCAGTGTGAAAGTTATGTTCATTTCTACGTTCCGGGCAACCTAGGCTTCACTCCAGGGCGTTGTTCCACCAGATCAAACAGTTAGGGCCTTAGAAGTCAACGCCCGGAGCACAAAACACAAAATAAGTAGAACAGTTTTTCCATTCTATTAAACGAATAATTGCTACCAGTGTGAAAGTTGTGGTCAATGCTACGTTCCGCGCAACCTAGGCTTCACCCAAGGGGGTTGTTCCACCAGATGGAATAGTTAGGGCTTAAGAAGTCAACGCCAGAAGCATAAAATACGATATAAATACAACAGCTTTTCCATCGTATAAGACGAATAATTGCAACCAGTGTGAATGTAATGGTCATTTCTACGTTCCGGGCAACCTGGGCTTCACTCTACCGCGTTGTTCCACCAGATCGAATAGTTAGGGCCTAAGAAGTGAACGCCAGAAGCATAAAATACAATATAAATACAACAGTTTTTCCATCGTATATAATGTATATTTGCATACAGTGTGAAAGTAATGGTCATTTCCATGTTCCGGGCAACCTAGTCTTCACTCTAGGGCGTTGTTCCACCAGATCGCATAGTTATGGCCTAAGAAGTCAACGCCAGAAGAATAAAATACAATATAAGTACAAAAGTTTTTCCATCGTATAAAATGAATAATTGCAAACATTGTGAAAGTAATGGTCATTTCTACGTTCCGGGCAACCTAGGCGTCACGCTAGGGCGTTGCTCCACCACACCTAATAGCTAGGGCCTTAGAAGTCAACCCCAGAAGAATAAAATACAATAAAGATGCCACAGCTTTTCCATCGTATAAAACGAATAATTGCAACCAGTGTGAAAGTTATGGTCATTTCTACTTTCCGAGCAACCTAGGCTTCACCCTATGGCGTTGTTCCACCAGATCGAACAGTTAGGGCCTAAGAAGTCAACGCCAGAAGCATAAAATACAATATAAATATAACAGTTTTTCTATCGTATAAAACGAATGATAGCAATCAGTGTGAAATTTATGGTCACTTCTACGTTCAGGGCAACCTACTCTTCACCCTAGGGCGTTGATCCACCAGATGGAATAGTTAGGGCCTAAGAAGTCAACGCCAGAAGCATAAAATACAATAAAGATGCAACAGTTTTTCCATCATATAACAGGAATAATAGCAATCAGTGTGAAAGTTATGTTCATTTCTACGTTCCAGGCAACCTATGCTTCTCTCTAGGGCGGTGCTCTACCAGATTAAATAGTTAGGGCGTAAGAAGTCAACGCCAGAAGCACAAAATACAATATAAATACAACAGCTTTACCATCGTATATAATGTACATTTGCAAACAGTGTGAAAGTAATGGTCATTTCCATGTTCCGGGCAACCTAGGCTTCACCCTAGGGCGTTGTTCCACCAGATCGAATACTTAGGGCCTAAGAAGCCAACGCCAGAAGAATAAAATACAAAATAAGTACAACAGTTTTTCCATCGTATAAAACGAATAATTGCAAACATTGTTAAAGTAATGGTCATTTCTACGTTCCGGGCAGCCTAGGCGTCGGTCTGGGGCGTTGCTCCACCACATCTAATAGCTACGGCCTTAGAAGTCAACCCCAGATGAATAAAATACAATAAAGATGCAACAGCTTTTCCATCGTATAAAACGAATAATTGCAACCAGTGTGAAAGTTATGGTCATTTCTACGTTCCCGGCAACCTAGGCTTCACCCCAGGGCGTTGCACCAACAGATTGAACAGTTAGGGCCTTAGAAGTCAATGCCCGAAGCATAAAATGCAATAAAAATACTACAGTTTTTCCATCGTATAGCAGGAATACTTTGTAACCAGTGTGATAGTAGTGGTCATTTCTACGTTCCGTGTAACATAGGTTTCACTCTAGGGCGTTGCTCCACCAGATCGAATAGCTAGGGACTTAGAATTCAACGCCATAAGAATAAAATACAATATAAGTACAACAGTTTTTCCATCGTCTAAAACGGATAATAGCAACCAGTGTGAATGTTATGGTCATTTCTACCTTCCGGGCAACCTGGGCTTCACCCTAGGGCGTTGTTCCACCAGATCGAATAGTTCGGGCCTAAGAAGTGAACGCCCGAAGAATAAAATACAATATAAATATAACAGTTTTTCCATCGTATAAAACGAATAGTAGCAACCAGTGTGAAAGTTATGGTCATTTCTACGTTCCGGGTAACCTAGGCTTCACTCTAGGGCGTTGTTCCACCAGATCAAACAGTTAGGGCCTTAGAAGTCAACGCCCGAAGCATAAAACACAAAATATATAGAACGGTTTTTCCATTGTATAAAACGAATAATTGCTACCAGTGTAAAAGTTATGGTCATTTCTGCGTTCCGGGCAACCTATGCTTCACTCTAGGGCGTTGCTCCAACAGATTGAATAGTTAGGGCCTTAGAAGTCAATGCCCGAAGCATAAAATGCAATAAAAATACAACAGATTTTCCATCACATAACAGGAATAATTGCAAGCAGTTTGAAAGTGATGGTCATTTCTACGTACCTGGCACACTAGGCTTCACTCTAGGGCGATGCACCACCAGATCAATCAGTTAGTTCCTTCGAAGTCAACGCCCGAAGCATAAAATGAAAAATAAATAGAACAGTTTTTCCATTGTATAAAACGAATAGTTGCTACCGTTGTGAAAGTTAGGGTCATTTCTACGTTCTGGGCAACCTAGGCTTCACTCTAGAGTGTTGTTCCGCCAGATCGAATAGTTAGGGCCTAAGCAGTGAACGCCAGAAGCATAAAATACAATATAAATACAACAGTTTTTCCATCATATAAAACGAATAATTGCAACCAGTATGAAAGTTTTGGTCACTTCTACGTTCCGGGCAACCTAGACTTCACTCTAGGGCGTTGCTCCACCAGATCGAATAGTTAGGGCCTTAGAAGTCAACGCCAGAAGCATAAAATACAATAAAGATGCAACAGGTTTTCCATCGTATAACAGGAATAATTGCAACCAGTGTGAAGGTAATGGTATGTTCTACGTTCCGGTCAACCTAGGCTTCACCCTAGGGCGTTGTTCCACCAGATCGAATAGTTAGGGCCTAAGAAGTGAACGCCAGAAGCATAAAATACGATATAAATACAACAGTTTTTCCATCGTATAACACGAATAATTGCAACCAGTATGAAACTTATGATCATTTCTACGTTCCGGGCAACCTAGGCTCACTGTACGGCGTTCTTCCACCACATCCAATAGCTACGGCCTCGGAAGTCGACGCCTGAAGTATAAAATACAATAAAAATACAACAGTCTTTCCATCCTATAACAGGAATAATTGCAACCCGTGTGAAAGTGATGGTCATTTCTACGTTCCGGGCAACCTAGACTTCACCCTAGGGCGTTGTTCCACCAGATCGAATAGTTAGGGCCTTAGAAGTGAACGCCAGAAGCATAAAATACGATATAAATACAACAGTTTTTCCATCGCATAAAACTAATAATTGCGACCAGTATGAAACTTATGGTCATTTCTACGTTCCGGGCAACCTTGGCTTCACTGTACGGCGTTCTTCCACCACATCGAATAGCTACGGCCTCAGAAGTCAACGCCTGAAGTATAAAATACAATAAAAATACAACAGTCTTTCCATCCTATAACAGGAATAATTGCAACCCGTGTGAAAGTGATGGTCATTTCTTCGTTCCGGGCAACAGAGGCTTCACTCTAGGGCGTTGCTCCACCAGATCAAACAGTTAGGGCCTTAGAAGTCAACGCCCGAAGCATTAAACACAAAATAAATAGAACAGTTTTTCCATTGTATATAATGTATATTTGCAAACAGTGGGAAAGTAATGGTCATTTCCATGTTCCGGGCAACCTATGCTTCACTCTAGGGCGGTGCTCTACCAGATTAAATAGATAGGGCCTAAGATGTCAACGCCCGAAGCATAAAATACAAAATAAATAAAACACTTCTTCCATCGTATAAAACGAATAATTGCTACCAGTGTGGAAGTTATGGTCATTTCTACGTTCCGGGCAAGCTGGGCTTTACTCTAGGGCGGTGCTCCACCAGATCAAATAGTTAGGGCCTAACAAGTCAGCGCCAGAAGCATAAAATACAACATAAATACAACAGATTTTCCATCGTATATAATGTGTATTTGCAAACAGTGTGAATGTAATGGTCATTTCTACGGACCCGGCAACCTAGGCTACACTCTGGGGCGTTGCTCCACTAAACCGAATAGCTAGGGCCTTAGAAGTCAACGCCAGAAGCATAAAATACAATAAAGATGCAAAAGTTTTTCCATCGTATAACAGGAGTAACTGCAAACAGTGTGAAATTAATGGTCATTTCCATGTTCCGGGCAATCTAGTCTTCACTCTAGGACGTTGTTCCACCAGATCGAATAGTTAGGGCCTTAGAAGTCAACGCCAGAAGCATAAAATAATATATAAATAGAACAGTTTTTCCATCGTATAAAACGAATAATTGCTACCAGTGTGAAAGTTATGGTCATTTCTACGTTCAGGGCAACCTACCCTTCACCCTACGGCATTGATCCACCAGATGGAATAGTTAGGGCCTGAGAAGTCAACGCCAGAAGCATAAAATACAATAAAGATGCAACAGTTTTTCCATCGTATAACAGGAATAACTGTAAAACAGTATGAAAGTACTGGTAATTTCTACGTTCCGGGTAACCTAGGTTTCACTCTAGGGCGTTGCTCCACCAGATCGAATAGCTAGGGACTTAGATCTCAACGCCATAAGAATAAAATACAATATAAGTACAACAGTTTTTCCATCGTATAACACGAGTAATTGCAACCAGTGTGAAGGTTATGGTCATTTCAACGTTCCGGGCAATCCAGGCTTCACTCTAGGGCGTTGCTCCACCAGATCAATCAGTTAGGGCCTTAGAAGTCAACGCCAGAAGCATAAAACACAATGTAAATACAACAGCTTTTCCATCGTATATAATGTATATTTGCAACCCGTGTGAAAGTGATGGTCATTTCTACGTTCCGGGCAACATAGCCTTCACTCTAGGGCGTTGCTCCACCAGATCAAACAGATAGGGCCTTAGAAGTCAACGCCAGAAGCATTAAACTCAAAATAAATAGAACAGTTTTTCCATTGTATATAATGTATATTTGCAAACAGTGGGAAAGTAATGGTCATTTCCATGTTCCGGGCAACCTATGCTTCACTCTAGGGCGGTGCTCTACCATATTAAATAGATAGGGCCTAAGAAGTCAACGCCAGAAGCATAAAACACAATATAAATACAACAGCTTTTCCATCGTATATAATGTATATTTGCAAACAGTGTGAAATTAATGGTCATTTCCATGATCCGGGCAATCTAGTCTTCACTCTAGGGCGTTGCTCCACCAGATCGAATAGTTAGGGCCTTAGAAGTCAACGCCCGAAGCATAAAATACAAAATAAATAAAACACTTCTTCCATCGTATAAAACGAATAATTGCTACCAGTGTGGAAGTTATGGTCATTTCTACGTTCCGGGCCACCTGGGCTTTACTCTAGGGCGGTGCTCCACCAGATCAAATAGTTAGGGCCTAACAAGTCAGCGCCAGAAGCATAAAATACAACATAAATACAACAGATTTTCCATCGTATATAATGTGTATTTGCAAACAGTGTGAATGTAATGGTCATTTCTACGGACCCGGCAACCTAGGCTACACTCTGGGGCGTTGCTCCACTAAACCGAATAGCTAGGGCCTTAGAAGTCAACGCCAGAAGCATAAAATACAATAAAGATGCAAAAGTTTTTCCATCGTATAACAGGAGTAACTGCAAACAGTGTGAAAGTACTGGTCATTTCTACGTCCCGGGTAACCTATGCTTCACTCTAGGGCGGTGCTCTACCAGATTAGATAGATAGGGCCTAAGAAGTCAACGCCAGAAGCATAAAACACAATATAAATACAACAGCTTTTCCATCGTATATAATGTATATTTGCAAACAGTGTGAAATTAATGGTCATTTCCATGTTCCGGGCAATCTAGTCTTCACTCTAGGGCGTTGTTCCACCAGATCGAATAGTTAGGGCCTTAGAAGTCAACGCCAGAAGCATAAAATACAATAAAGATGCAACAGTTTTTCCATCGTATAACAGGAATAATTACAACCAGTGTGAAGGTAATGGTATGTTCTACGTTCCGGTCAACCTAGGCTTCACCCTAGGGCGTTGTTCCACCAGATCGAATAGTTAGGGCCTAAGAAGTGAACGCCAGAAGCATAAAATACGATATAAATACAACAGTTTTTCCATCGTATAAAACGAATAATTGCAACCAGTATGAAACTTATGATCATTTCTACGTTCCGGGCAACCTAGGCTTCACTGTACGGCGTTCTTCCACCACATCCAATAGCTACGGCCTCGGAAGTCGACGCCTGAAGTATAAAATACAATAAAAATACAACAGTCTTTCCATCCTATAACAGGAATAATTGCAACCCGTGTGAAAGTGATGGTCATTTCTACGTTCCGGGCAACATAGGCTTCACTCTAGGGCGTTGCTCCACCAGATCAAACAGTTAGGGCCTTAGAAGTCAACGCCAGAAGCATAAAACACAATGTAAATACAACAGCTTTTCCATCGTATATAATGTATATTTGCAAACAGTGTGAAAGTAGTGGTCATTTCCATGTTCCGGGCAACATAGGCTTCACTCTAGGGCGTTGCTCCACCAGATCAAACAGTTAGGGCCTTAGAAGTCAACGCCAGGAGCATAAAACACAATGTAAATACAACAGCTTTTCCATCGTATATAATGTATATTTGCAAACAGTGTGAAAGTAGTGGTCATTTCCATGATCCGGGCAATCTAGTCTTCACTCTAGGGCGTTGCTCCACCAGATCGAATAGTTAGGGCCTTAGAAGTCAACGCCCGAAGCATAAAATACAAAATAAATAAAACACTTCTTCCATCGTATAAAACGAATAATGGCTACCAGTGTGGAAGTTATGGTCATTTCTACGTTCCGGGCCACCTGGGCTTTACTCTAGGGCGGTGCTCCACCAGATCAAATAGTTAGGGCCTAACAAGTCAGCGCCAGAAGCATAAAATACAACATAAATACAACAGATTTTCCATCGTATATAATGTGTATTTGCAAACAGTGTGAATGTAATGGTCACTTCTACGGACCCGGCAACCTAGGCTACACTCTGGGGCGTTGCTCCACTAAACCGAATAGCTAGGGCCTTAGAAGTCAACGCCAGAAGCATAAAATACAATAAAGATGCAAAAGTTTTTCCATCGTATAACAGGAGTAACTGCAAACAGTGTGAAAGTACTGGTCATTTCTACGTCCCGGATAACCTATGCTTCACTCTAGGGCGGTGCTCTACCAGATTAGATAGATAGGGCCTAAGAAGTCAACGCCAGAAGCATAAAACACAATATAAATACAACAGCTTTTCCATCGTATATAATGTATATTTGCAAACAGTGTGAAATTAATGGTCATTTCCATGTTCCGGGCAATCTAGTCTTCACTCTAGGGCGTTGTTCCACCAGATCGAATAGTTAGGGCCTTAGAAGTCAACGCCCGAAGCATAAAATAATATATAAATAGAACAGTTTTTCCATCGTATAAAACGAATAATTGCTACCAGTGTGGAAGTTATGGTCATTTCTACGTTCCGGGCCACCTGGGCTTTACTCTAGGGCGGTGCTCCACCAGATCAAATAGTTAGGGCCTAACAAGTCAGCGCCAGAAGCATAAAATACAACATAAATACAACAGATTTTCCATCGTATATAATGTGTATTTGCAAACAGTGTGAATGTAATGGTCATTTCTACGGACCAGGCAACCTAGGCTACACTCTGGGGCGTTGCTCCACTAAACCGAATAGCTAGGGCCTTAGAAGTCAACGCCAGAAGCATAAAATACAATAAAGATGCAAAAGTTTTTCCATCGTATAACAGGAGTAACTGCAAACAGTGTGAAATTAATGGTCATTTCCATGTTCCGGGCAATCTAGTCTTCACTCTAGGACGTTGTTCCACCAGATCGAATAGTTAGGGCCTTAGAAGTCAACGCCAGAAGCATAAAATAATATATAAATAGAACAGTTTTTCCATCGTATAAAACGAATAATTGCTACCAGTGTGAAAGTTATGGTCATTTCTACGTTCAGGGCAACCTACCCTTCACCCTAGGGCATTGATCCACCAGATGGAATAGTTAGAGCCTAAGAAGTCAACGCCAGAAGCATAAAATACAATAAAGATGCAACAGTTTTTCCATCGTATAACAGGAATAATTACAACCAGTGTGAAGGTAATGGTATGTTCTACGTTCCGGTCAACCTAGGCTTCACCCTAGGGCGTTGTTCCACCAGATCGAATAGTTAGGGCCTAAGAAGTGAACGCCAGAAGCATAAAATACGATATAAATACAACAGTTTTTCCATCGTATAAAACGAATAATTGCAACCAGTATGAAACTTATGATCATTCCTACGTTCCGGGCAACCTAGGCTTCACTGTACGGCGTTCTTCCACCACATCCAATAGCTACGGCCTCGGAAGTCGACGCCTGAAGTATAAAATACAATAAAAATACAACAGTCTTTCCATCCTATAACAGGAATAATTGCAACCCGTGTGAAAGTGATGGTCATTTCTACGTTCCGGGCAACATTGGCTTCACTCTAGGGCGTTGCTCCACCAGATCAAACAGTTAGGGCCTTAGAAGTCAACGCCAGAAGCATAAAACACAATGTAAATACAACAGCTTTTCCATCGTATATAATGTATATTTGCAAACAGTGTGAATGTAATGGTCATTTCCATGTTCCGGGCAACCTAGTCTTCACTCTAGGGCGTTGTTCCACCAGATCGAATAGTTAGGGCCTAAGAAGTCAACGCCAGAAGAATAAAATACAACATAAATACAACAGCTTTTCCATCGTATATAATGTATATTTGCAAACAGTGTGAAAGTAATGGTCATTTCCATGTTGCCGGCAACCTAGACTTCACTCTAGGTTGTTGCTCCACCAGATCGAATAGTTAGGGCCTTAGAAGTCAACGCCCGAAGCATAAAATACAAAATAAATAAAACACTTCTTCCATCGTATAAAACGAATAATTGCTACCAGTGTGGAAGTTATGGTCACTTCTACGTTCCGGGCAACCTGGGCTTTACTCTAGGGCGGTGCTCCACCAGATCAAATAGTTAGGGCCTAAGAAGTCAACGCCAGAAGCATAAAATAAAACATAAATACAACAGATTTTCCATCGTATATAATGTGTATTTGCAAACAGTGTGAATGTAATGGTCATTTCTACGGACCGGGAAACCTAGGCTCCACTCTAGGGCGTTACTCCACCAAACCGATTAGCTAGGGCCTTAGAAGTCAACGCCAGAAGCATAAAATACAATAAAGATGCAAAAGTTTTTCCATCGTATAACAGGAATAACTGCAAACAGTGTGAAAGTACTGGTCATTTCTACGTCCCGGGTAACCTAGGTTTCACTCTAGGGCGTTGCTCCACCAGATCGAATAGCTAGGGACTTAGAATTCAACGCCATAAGAATAAGATACATTATAAATATAACAGTTTTTCCATCGTATAAAACGAATAATTGCTACCAGTGTGAAAGTTATGGTCATTTCTACGTTCAGGGCAACCTACTCTTCACCCTAGGGCGTTGATCCACCAGATGGAATAGTTAGGGCCTAAGAAGTCAACGCGCGCAGCATAAAATACAAAATAAATAGAACAGTTTTTCCATCGTATAAAACGAATAGTTGCTACCGGTGTGAAAGTTATGGTCATTTCTACGTTCTGGGCAACCTAGGCCTCACTCTAGGGCGTTGCTCCACCAGATCGAATAGTTAGGGCCTTAGAAGTCAATGCCAGGAGCATAAAATACAATAAAGATGCAACAGTTTTTCCATCGTATAACAGGAATAATTGCAACCAGTGTGTAGGTAATGGTATGTTCTACGTCCCGGGCAACCTATGCTTCTCTCTAGGGCGGTGCTCTACCAGATTAAATAGTTATGGCGTAAGAAGTCAACGCCAGAAGCATAAAATACAATATAAATACAACAGCTTTTCCATCGTATATAATGTATATTTGCAAACAGTGTGAAAGTAATGGTCATTTCCATGTTCCGGGCAACCTAGGCTTCACCCTAGGGCGTTGTTCCACCAGATCGAATACTTAGGGCCTAAGAAGTCAACGCCAGAAGAATAAAATACAATATAAGTACAACAGTTTTTCCATAGTATAAAACGAATAATTACAAACATTGTTAAAGTAATGGTCATTTCTACGTTCCGGGCAGCCTAGGCGTCAGTCTAGGGCGTTGCTCCACCACATCTAATAGCTACGGCCTTAGAAGTCAACCCCAGATGAATAAAATACGATAAAGGTGCAACAGTTTTTCCATCGTATAAAACGAATAATTGCAACCAGTGTGAAAGTTATGGCCATTTCTACGTTCCGGGCAACCTAGGCTTCACCCCAGGGCGTTGCACCAACAGATTGAACAGTTAGGGCCTTAGAAGTCAATGCCCGAAGCATAAAATGCAATAAAAATACTACAGTTTTTCCATCGTATAGCAGGAATACTTTGTAACCAGTGTGATAGTAGTGGTCATTTCTACGTTCCGGGTAACATAGGTTTCACTCTAGGGCGATGCTCCACCAGATCAAACAGTTAGGGCCTTAGAAGTCTACGCCCGAAGCATTAAATACAAAACAAATAAAACAGTTTTTCCATTGTATAAAACGAATAATTGCTACAAGTGTAAAAGTTATGGTCATTTCTACGTTCCGGGCAACCTAGGCTTCACCCTAGGCCGTTGTTCCACCAGATCGAATAGTTAGGGCCTAAGAAGTAAACGCCAGAAGCATAAAATACAGTATAAATACAACAGTTTTTCCATCATATAAAACGAATGATAGCAACCAGTGTGATAGTTATGGTCATTTCTACTTGCCGTGCAACCTAGGCTTCACCCTAGGGCGTTGCTCCAACAGACTGAATTGTTAGGGCCTTAGAAGTCAATGCCCGAAGCATAAAATGCAATAAAAATACAACAGTTTTTCCATCATATAACAGGAATAATTGCAACCAGTTTGAAAGTGATGGTCATTTCTACGTACCGGGCAACCTACGCTTCACTCGAGGGCGTTGCTTCACCAGATCAAACAGTTAGGGCCTTAGAAGTCAACGCCCGAAGCATAAAATACAAAATAAATAGAACAGTTTTTCGATTGTATAAAACGAATAATTGCTACCAGTGTAAAAGTTATGGTCATTTCTACGTTCCGGGCAACCTAGGCTTCACCCTAGGGCGTTGTTCCACCAGATCGAATAGTTCGGGCCTAAGAAGTGAACGCCAGAAGAAAAAAATACAATATAAATATAACAGTTTTTCCATCGTATAAAACGAATAGTAGCAACCAGTGTGAAAGTTATGGTCATTTCTACGTTCCGGGTAACCTAGGATTCACTCTAGGGCGTTGCTCCACCAGATCAAACAGTTAGGGCCTTAGAAGCCAACGCCCGAAGCATTAAATACAAAATAAGTAGAACAGTTTTTCCATTGTATAAAACGAATAATTGCTACCAGTGTAAAAGTTATGGTCATTTCTACGTTCCGGGCAACCTAGACTTCACCCTAGGGCGTTGTTCCACCTGATGGAATAGTTAGGGCCTAAGAAGTCAACGCCAGAAGCATAAAATACGATATAAACACAACAGCTTTTCCATCGTATAAAGCGAATAATTGCAACCAGTTTGAAAGTGATGGTCATTTCTACGTACCGGGAACCCTAGGCTTCACTCTAGGGCGTTGCTCCACCAGATCGAATAGTTAGGGCCTTAGAAGTCAACGCCAGAAGCATAAAATACACTATAAATGTAACAGTTTTTCCATCGTATAAAACGAATAATAGCAATCAGTGTGAAAGGTATGTTCATTTCTACGTTCCAGGCAACCTAGGCTTCACTCTAGGGCGTTGCACCAACAGATTGAATAGTTAGGGCCTTTGAAGTCAACGCGCGAAGCATAAAATACAAAATAAATAGAACAGTTTTTCCATCGTATAAAACGAATAGTTGCTACCGGTGTGAAAGTTATGGTCATTTCTACGTTCTGGGCAACCTAGGCTTCACTCTAGGGCGTTGCTCCACCAGATCGAATAGTTAGGGCCTTAGAAGTCAACGCCAGAAGCATAAAATACAATAAAGATGCAAAAGTTTTTCCATCGTATAACAGGAATAACTGCAAACAGTATGAAAGTACTGGTCATTTCTACGTTCCGGGTAACCTAGGTTTCACGCTAGGGCGTTGCTCCACCAGATCGAAGAGCTAGGGACTTAGAATTCAACGCCTTAAGAATAAAATACAATATAAGTACAACAGTTTTTCCATCGTATAAAATGAATAATTGCAACCAGTGTGAAAGTTATGGTCATTTCTACATTTCGAGCAACCTAGGCATCACTCTAGGGCGTTGTTCCACCAGATCGAATAGTTAGGGCCGAAGAAGTGAACGCCAGAAGCATAAAATACAATATAAATACAACAGTTTTTCCATCATATAAAACGAATAATTGCAACCAGTATGAAAGTTATGGTCATTTCAACTTTCCGGGCGACCTAGGCTTCACCCTAGGGCGTTGCTCCAACAGATTGAATAGTTAGTGCCTTAGAAGTCAATGCCCGAAGCATAAAATACATTATAAATACAACAGTTTTTCCATCATATAAAACGAATAATTGCAACTAGTATGAAAGTTATGGTCATTTCTACTTTCTGTGCAACCTAGGCTTCACCCTAGGGCGTTGCTCCAACAGATTGAATAGTTAGGGCCTTAGAAGTCAATGCCCGAAGCGTAAAATGCAATAAAGATGCAAAAGTTTTTCCATCGTATAACAGGAATAACTGCAAACAGTATGAAAGTACTGGTCATTTCTACGTTCCGCGTAACCTAGGTTTCACGCTAGGGCGTTGCTCCACCAGATCGAAGAGCTAGGGACTTAGAATTCAACGCCATAAGAATAAAATACAATATAAGTACAACAGTTTTTCCATCGTCTAAAACGAATAATAGCAACCAGTATGAAAGTTATGGTCATTTCTACGTTCCGGGCAACATAGGCTTCACTCTAGGGCGATGCTCCACCAGATCAAACAGTTAGGGCCTTAGAAGTCTACGCCCGAAGCATTAAATACAAAACAAATAAAACAGTTTTTCCATTGTATAAAACGAATAATTGCTACAAGTGTAAAAGTTATGGTCATTTCTACGTTCCGGGCAACCTAGGCTTCACCCTAGGCCGTTGTTCCACCAGATCGAATAGTTAGGGCCTAAGAAGTAAACGCCAGAAGCATAAAATACAGTATAAATACAACAGTTTTTCCATCATATAAAACGAATTATAGCAACCAGTGTGATAGTTATGGTCATTTCTACGTTCCGGGCAACCTAGGCTTCACTCTAGGGCGTTGCTCCACCAGATCGAATGGTCAGGGCCTTAGAAGTCAACGTCCGAAGCATGAAATGCAATAAAAATACAACAGTTTTTCCATCACATAACAGGAATAATTGCAACCAATTTGAAAGTGATGGTCATTTATACGTACCGGGCAACCTAGGCTTCACTCGAGGGTGTTGCTCCCACCAGATCGAATAGTTAGGGCCTTAGAAGTCAACGCCCGAAGCATAAAATACAATATAAATACAACAGTTTTTCCATCATATAAAACGAATAATTACAACCAGTATGAAGGTTATGGTCATTTCTACTTTCCGGGCAACCTAGGCTTCACCCAAGGGCGTTGCTCCAACAGATTGAATAGTTAGGGCCTTAGAAGTCAATGCCCGAAGCATAAAATACAATATAAATACAACAGTTTTTCCATCATATAAAACGAATAATTACAACCAGTATGAAGGTTATGGTCATTTCTACTTGCCGTGCAACCTAGGCTTCACCCTAGGGCGTTGCTCCAACAGACTGAATTGTTAGGGCCTTAGAAGTCAATGCCCGAAGCATAAAATGCAATAAAAATACAACAGTTTTTCCATCATATAACAGGAATAATTGCAACCAGTTTGAAAGTGATGGCCAATTCTACGTTCCGGGCAACCTAGGCTTCACTCTAGGGCGTTGCTCCACCAGGTCGAATAGTTAGGGCCTTAGAAGTCAACGCCCGAAGCATAAAATACAGAATAAATAGAACAGTTTGTCCATCGTATAAAACGAATAATAGCTACCAGTGTGAAAGTTATGGTCATTTCTACGTACCGGGCAACCTAGGCTTCACTCTAGGGCGTTGCTCCACCAGATCAAACAGTTAGGGCCTTAGAAGTCAACGCCCGAAGCATAAAATACAAAATAAATAGAACAGTTTTTCGATTGTATAAAACGAATAACTGCTACCAGTGTAAAAGTTATGGTCATTTCTACGTTCCGGGCAACCTAGGCTTCACCCTAGGGCGTTGTTCCACCAGATCGAATAGTTCGGGCCTAAGAAGTGAACGCCAGAAGAAAAAAATACAATATAAATTTAACACTTTTTCCATCGTATAAAACGAATAGTAGCAACCAGTGTGAAAGTTATGGTCATTTCTACGTTCCGGGCAACCTAGACTTCACCCTAGACCGTTGTTACACCAGATCGAATAGTTAGGGTCTATGAAGTGAACGCCAGAAGCATAAAATACAATATAAATACAACAGTTTTTCCAACATATAAAACGAATAATTGCAACCAGTATGAAAGTTATGGTCTTTTCTACTTTCCGGGCAACCTAGGCTTCACCATTGGGCGTTGCTCCAACAGATTGCGTAGTTAGGGCCTTAGAAGTCAATGCCCGAGGCATAAAATGCAATAAAAATACAACAGTTTTTCCATCGTATAAAACGAATAATTGCAACCACTATGAAACTTATGGTCATTTCTACGTTCCGGGCAACCTAGGCTTCACCCTAGGGCGTTGCTCCAACAGATTGAATAGCTACGGCCTCAGAACTCAACACCTGAAGTCTAAAATACAATAAAAATACAACAGTCTTTCCATCCTATAACAGGAATAATTGCAACACGTGTAAAAGTTATGGTCATTTCTACGTTCCGGGCGACATAGGCTTCACCCTAGGCCGTTGCTCCACCAGATCGAATAGTTAGGGCCTTAGAAGTCAACGCCCGAAGCATAAAATACAGAATAAATACAACAGTTTTTCCATCATATAAAACGAATAATTGCTACCAGTGTGAAAGTTATGGTCATTTCTACTTTCCGGGCAACCTAGGCTTCACCCTAGGGCGTTGCTCCAACAGATTGAATAGTTAGGGCCTTAGAAGTCAATGCCCGAAGCATAAAATACAATATAAATACAACTGTTTTTCCATCATATAAAACGAATAATTGCAACCAGTTTGAGAGTGATGGTCATTTCTACGTACCGGGCAACCTACGCTTCACTCGAGGGCGTTGCTGCACCAGATCGAATAGTTAGAGCCTTAGAAGTCAACGCCCGAAGCATAAAATACAAGATAAATAGAACAGTCTTTCCATCGTATAAAACGAATAATTGCTGCCAGTGTGAAAGTTATGGCCATTTCTACTTGCCGGGCAACCTAGGCTTCACCCTAGGGCGTTGTTCCACCTGATGGAATAGTTAGGGCCTAAGAAGTCAACGCCAGAAGCATAAAATACGATATAAATACAACAGCTTTTCCATCGTATAAAACGAATAATTGCTACCAGTGTAAAAGTTATGGTCATTTCTACGTTCCGGGCAACTTAGGCTTCACCCTAGGGCGTTGTTCCACCAGATCGAATAGTTCGGGCCTAAGAAGTGAACGCCCGAAGAATAAAATACAATATAAATATAACAGTTTTTCCATCGTATAAAACGAATAGTAGCAACCAGTGTGAAAGTTATGGTCATTTCTACGTTCCGGGTAACCTAGGTTTCACTCTAGGGCGTTGCTGCACCAGATCGAATTGTTAGGGCCTTAGAAGTCAACGCCCGAAGCATAAAATACAAGATAAATAGAACAGTCTTTCCATCGTATAAAACGAATAATTGCTGCCAGTGTGAAAGTTATGGTCATTTCTACTTGCCGGGCAACCTAGGCTTCACTCTGGGGCGTTGTTCCACCTGATGGAATAGTTAGGGCCTAAGAAGTCAACGCCTGAAGCATAAAATACGATATAAATACAACAGCTTTTCCATCGTATAAAACGAATAATTGCTACCAGTGTAAAAGTTATGGTCATTTCTACGTTCCGGGCAACTTAGGCTTCACCCTAGGGCGTTGTTCCACCAGATCGAATAGTTCGGGCCTAAGAAGTGAACGCCCGAAGAATAAAATACAATATAAATATAACAGTTTTTACATCGTATAAAACGAATAGTAGCAACCAGTGTGAAAGTTATGGTCATTTCTACGTTCCGGGTAACCTAGGTTTCACTCTAGGGCGTTGCTGCACCAGATCGAATTGTTAGGGCCTTAGAAGTCAACGCCCGAAGCATAAAATACAAGATAAATAGAACAGTCTTTCCATCGTATAAAACGAATAATTGCTGCCAGTGTGAAAGTTATGGTCATTTCTACTTGCCGGGCAACCTAGGCTTCACTCTGGGGCGTTGTTCCACCTGATGGAATAGTTAGGGCCTAAGAAGTCAACGCCAGAAGCATAAAATACGATATAAATACAACAGCTTTTCCATCGTATAAAACGAATAATTGCTACCAGTGTAAAAGTTATGGTCATTTCTACGTTCCGGGCAACCTAGGCTTCACCCTAGGGCGTTGTTCCACCAGAACGAATAGTTCGGGCCTAAGAAGTGAACGCCAGAAGAATAAAATACAATATAAACACAACAGCTTTTCCATCGTATAAAACGAATAATTGCAACCAGTTTGAAAGTGATGGTCATTTCTACGTTCCGGGCAACCTAGACTTCACCCTAGACCGTTGTTACACCAGATCGAATAGTTAGGGTCTATGAAGTGAACGCCAGAAGCATAAAATACAATATAAATACAACAGTTTTTCCAACATATAAAACGAATAATTGCAACCAGTATGAAAGTTATGGTCATTTCTACTTTCCGGGCAACCTAGGCTTCACCATGGGGCGTTGCTCCAACAGATTGCGTAGTTAGGGCCTTAGAAGTCAATGCCCGAGGCATAAAATGCAATAAAAATACAACAGTTTTTCCATCGTATAAAACGAATAATTGCAACCACTATGAAACTTATGGTCATTTCTACGTTCCGGGCAACCTAGGCTTCACTCTATGGCGTTCTTCCACCAGATCGAATAGCTACGGCCTCAGAACTCAACACCTGAAGTCTAAAATACAATAAAAATACAACAGTCTTTCCATCCTATAACAGGAATAATTGCAACACGTGTAAAAGTTATGGTCATTTCTACGTTCCGGGCGACATAGGCTTCACCCTAGGCCGTTGCTCCACCAGATCGAATAGTTAGGGCCTTAGAAGTCAACGCCCGAAGCATAAAATACAGAATAAATACAACAGTTTTTCCATCATATAAAACGAATAATTGCTACCAGTGTGAAAGTTATGGTCATTTCTACTTTCCGGGCAACCTAGGCTTCACCCTAGGGCGTTGCTCCAACAGATTGAATAGTTAGGGCCTTAGAAGTCAATGCCCGAAGCATAAAATACAATATAAATACAACAGTTTTTCCATCATATAAAGCGAATAATTGCAACCAGTTTGAGAGTGATGGTCATTTCTACGTACCGGGCAACCTACGCTTCACTCGAGGGCGTTGCTGCACCAGATCGAAGAGTGAGGGCCTTAGAAGTCAACGCCCGAAGCATAAAATACAAGATAAATAGAACAGTCTTTCCATCGTATAAAACGAATAATTGCTGCCAGTGTGAAAGTTATGGCCATTTCTACTTGCCGGTCAACCTAGGCTTCACCCTAGGGCGTTGTTCCACCTGATGGAATAGTTAGGGCCTAAGAAGTCAACGCCAGAAGCACAAAATACGATATAAATACAACAGCTTTTCCATCGTATAAAACGAATAATTGCTACCAGTGTAAAAGTTATGGTCATTTCTACGTTCCGGGCAACCTAGGCTTCACCCTAGGGCGTTGTTCCACCAGAACGAATAGTTCGGGCCTAAGAAGTGAACGCCAGAAGAATAAAATACAATATAAATATAACAGTTTTTCCATCGTATAAAACGAATAGTAGCAACCAGTGTGAAAGTTATGGTCATTTCTACGTTCCGGGTAACCTAGGTTTCACTCTAGGGCGTTGCACCACCAGATCAAACAGTTAGGGCCTAAGAAGTGAACGCCAGAAGCATAAAATACAATATAAATACAACAGATTTTCCATCCTATAAAGCGAATAATTGCTACCAGTATGAAAGTTATGGTCATTTCTACTTTCCGGGCAGCCTAGGCTTCACCCCAGGGCGTTGCTCCAACAGATTGCGTAGTTAGGGCCTTAGAAGTCAATGCCCGAGGCATAAAATGCAATAAAAATACAACAGTTTTTCCATCGTATAACACGATTAATTGCTACCAGTGTGAAAGTTATGGTCATTTCTACTTTCCGGGCAACCTAGGCTTCACCCTAGGGCGTTGCTCCAACAGATTGAATAGTTAGGGCCTTAGAAGTCAATACCCGAAGCATAAAATACAATATAAATACAACAGTTTTTCCATCATATAAAACGAATAATTACAACCAGTATGAAGGTTATGGTCATTTCTACTTGCCGTGCAACCTAGGCTTCACCCTAGGGCGTTGCTCCAACAGACTGAATTGTTAGGGCCTTAGAAGTCAATGCCCGAAGCATAAAATGCAATAAAAATACAACAGTTTTTCCATCATATAACAGGAATAATTGCAACCAGTTTGAAAGTGATGGCCAATTCTACGTTCCGGGCAACCTAGGCTTCACTCTAGGGCGTTGCTCCACCAGGTCGAATAGTTAGGGCCTTAGAAGTCAACGCCCGAAGCATAAAATACAGAATAAATAGAACAGTTTTTCCATCGTATAAAACGAATAATTGCTACCAGTGTGAAAGTTATGGTCATTTCTACGTACCGGGCAACCTAGGCTTCACTCTAGGGCGTTGCTCCACCAGATCAAACAGTTAGGGCCTTAGAAGTCAACGCCCGAAGCATAAAATACAAAATAAATAGAACAGTTTTTCGATTGTATAAAACGAATAATTGCTACCAGTGTAAAAGTTATGGTCATTTCTACGTTCCGGGCAACCTAGGCTTCACCCTAGGGCGTTGTTCCACCAGATCGAATAGTTCGGGCCTAAGAAGTGAACGCCAGAAGAAAAAAATACAATAAAAATTTAACAGTTTTTCCATCGTATAAAACGAATAGTAGCAACCAGTGTGAAAGTTATGGTCATTTCTACGTTCCGGGCAACCTAGACTTCACCCTAGACCGTTGTTACACCAGATCGAATAGTTAGGGTCTATGAAGTGAACGCCAGAAGCATAAAATACAATATAAATACAACAGTTTTTCCAACATATAAAACGAATAATTGCAACCAGTATGAAAGTTATGGTCATTTCTACTTTCCGGGCAACCTAGGCTTCACCATTGGGCGTTGCTCCAACAGATTGCGTAGTTAGGGCCTTAGAAGTCAATGCCCGAGGCATAAAATGCAATAAAAATACAACAGTTTTTCCATCGTATAAAACGAATAATTGCAACCACTATGAAACTTATGGTCATTTCTACGTTCCGGGCAACCTAGGCTTCACTCTATGGCGTTCTTCCACCACATCGAACAGCTACGGCCTCAGAACTCAACACCTGAAGTCTAAAATACAATAAAAATACAACAGTCTTTCCATCCTATAACAGGAATAATTGCAACACGTGTAAAAGTTATGGTCATTTCTACGTTCCGGGCGACATAGGCTTCACCCTAGGCCGTTGCTGCACCAGATCGAATAGTTAGGGCCTTAGAAGTCAACGCCCGAAGCATAAAATACAGAATAAATACAACAGTTTTTCCATCATATAAAACGAATAATTGCTACCAGTGTGAAAGTTATGGTCATTTCTACTTTCCGGGCAACCTAGGCTTCACCCTAGGGCGTTGCTCCAACAGATTGAATAGTTAGGGCCTTAGAAGTCAATGCCCGAAGCATAAAATACAATATAAATACAACAGTTTTTCCATCATATAAAACGAATAATTGCAACCAGTTTGAGAGTGATGGTCATTTCTACGTACCGGGCAACCTACGCTTCACTCGAGGGCGTTGCTGCACCAGATCGAATAGTTAGAGCCTTAGAAGTCAACGCCCGAAGCATAAAATACAAGATAAATAGAACAGTCTTTCCATCGTATAAAACGAATAATTGCTGCCAGTGTGAAAGTTATGGCCATTTCTACTTGCCGGGCAACCTAGGCTTCACCCTAGGGCGTTGTTCCACCTGATGGAATAGTTAGGGCCTAAGAAGTCAACGCCAGAAGCATAAAATACGATATAAATACAACAGCTTTTCCATCGTATAAAACGAATAATTGCTACCAGTGTAAAAGTTATGGTCATTTCTACGTTCCGGGCAACTTAGGCTTCACCCTAGGGCGTTGTTCCACCAGATCGAATAGTTCGGGCCTAAGAAGTGAACGCCCGAAGAATAAAATACAATATAAATATAACAGTTTTTCCATCGTATAAAACGAATAGTAGCAACCAGTGTGAAAGTTATGGTCATTTCTACGTTCCGGGTAACCTAGGTTTCACTCTAGGGCGTTGCTGCACCAGATCGAATTGTTAGGGCCTTAGAAGTCAACGCCCGAAGCATAAAATACAAGATAAATAGAACAGTCTTTCCATCGTATAAAACGAATAATTGCTGCCAGTGTGAAAGTTATGGTCATTTCTACTTGCCGGGCAACCTAGGCTTCACTCTGGGGCGTTGTTCCACCTGATGGAATAGGTAGGGCCTAAGAAGTCAACGCCAGAAGCATAAAATACGATATAAATACAACAGCTTTTCCATCGTATAAAACGAATAGTAGCAACCAGTGTGAAAGTTATGGTCATTTCTACGTTCCGGGCAACCTAGACTTCACTCTAGGGCGTTGCTCCACCAGATCAAACAGTTAGGGCCTTAGAAGTCAACGCCCGAAGCATAAAATACAAAATAAATAGAACAGTTTTTCGATTGTATAAAACGAATAATTGCTACCAGTGTAAAAGTTATGGTCATTTCTACGTTCCGGGCAACCTAGGCTTCACCCTAGGGCGTTGTTCCACCAGATGGAATAGTTAGGGCCTAAGAAGTCAACGCCAGAAGCATAAAATACGATATAAACACAACAGCTTTTCCATCGTATAAAACGAATAATTGCAACCAGTTTGAAAGTGATGGTCATTTCTACGTACCGGGCAACCTAGGCTTCACTCTAGGGCGTTGCTCCACCAGATCAAACAGTTAGGGCCTTAGAAGTCAACGCCCGAAGCATAAAATACAAAATAAATAGAACAGTTTTTCGATTGTATAAAACGGATAACTGCTACCAGTGTAAAAGTTATGGTCATTTCTACGTTCCGGGCAACCTAGGCTACACCCTAGGGCGTTTTTCCACCAGATCGAATAGTTCGGGCCTAAGAAGTGAACGCCCGAAGCATAAAATACAGAATAAATAGAACAGTTTTTCCATCGTATAAAACGAATAATTGCTACCAGTGTGAAAGTTATGGTCATTTCTACGTACCGGGCAACCTAGGCTTCACTCAAGGGCGTTGCTCCACCAGATCAAACAGTTAGGGCCTTAGAAGTCTACGCCCGAAGCATTAAATACAAAACAAATAAAACAGTTTTTCCATTGTATAAAACGAATAATTGCTACAAGTGTAAAAGTTATGGTCATTTCTACGTTCCGGGCAACCTAGGCTTCACCCTAGGCCGTTGTTCCACCAGATCGAATAGTTAGGGCCTAAGAAGTAAACGCCAGAAGCATAAAATACAGTATAAATACAACAGTTTTTCCATCATATAAAACGAATTATAGCAACCAGTGTGATAGTTATGGTCATTTCTACGTTCCGGGCAACCTAGGCTTCACTCTAGGGCGTTGCTCCACCAGATCGAATGGTCAGGGCCTTAGAAGTCAGCGTCCGAAGCATAAAATGCAATAAAAATACAACAGTTTTTCCATCATATAACAGGAATAATTGCAACCAATTTGAAAGTGATGGTCATTTATACGTACCGGGCAACCTAGGCTTCACTCGAGGGCGTTGCTCCACCAGATCGAATAGTTAGGGCCTTAGAAGTCAACGCCCGAAGCATAAAATACAGAATAAATAGAACAGTTTTTCCATTGTATAAAACGAATAATTGCAACCAGTATGAAGGTTATGGTCATCTCTACTTGCCGTGCAACCTAGGCTTCACCCTAGGGCGTTGCTCCAACAGACTGAATTGTTAGGGCCTTAGAAGTCAATGCCCGAAGCATAAAATGCAATAAAAATACAACAGTTTTTCCATCATATAACAGGAATAATTGCAACCAGTTTGAAAGTGATGGTCATTTCTACGTACCGGGCAACCTACGCTTCACTCGAGGGCTTTGCTGCACCAGATCGAATTGTTAGGGCCTTAGAAGTCAACGCCCGAAGCATAAAATACAAGATAAATAGAACAGTCTTTCCATCGTATAAAACGAATAATTGCTGCCAGTGTGAAAGTTATGGTCATTTCTACTTGCCGGACAACCTAGGCTTCACCCTGGGGCGTTGTTCCACCTGATGGAATAGTTAGAGCCTAAGAAGTCAACGCCAGAAGCATAAAATACGATATAAATGCAACAGCTTTTCCATCGTATAAAACGAATAATTGCTACCAGTGTAAAAGTTATGGTCATTTCTACGTTCCGGGCAACCTAGGCTTCACCCTAGGGCGTTGTTCCACCAGAACGAATAGTTCGGGCCTAAGAAGTGAACGCCAGAAGAATAAAATACAATATAAATATAACAGTTTTTCCATCGTATAAAACGAATAGTAGCAACCAGTGTGAAAGTTATGGTCATTTCTACGTTCCGGGTAACCTAGGTTTCACTCTAGGGCGTTGCTCCACCAGATCAAACAGTTAGGGCCTAAGAAGTGAACGCCAGAAGCATAAAATACAATATAAATACAACACTTTTTCCATCGTATAAAACGAATAATTGCAACCAGTATGAAACTTATGGTCATTTCTACTTTCCGAGCAACCTAGACTTCACCCTAGGGCGATGCTCCAACAGATTGAATAGTTAGGGCCTTAGAAGTCAACGCCCGAAGCATAAAATGCAATAAAAATACAACAGTATTTCCATCATATAACAGGAATAATTGCAACCAGTTTGAAAGTGATGGCCAATTCTACGTTCCGGGCAACCTAGGCTTCACTCTAGGGCGTTGCTCCACCAGGTCGAATAGTTAGGGCCTTAGAAGTCAACGCCCGAAGCATAAAATACAGAATAAATAGAACAGTTTTTCCACCGTATAAAACGAATAATTGCTACCAGTGTGAAAGTTATGGTCATTTCTACGTACCGGGCAACCTAGGCTTCACTCTAGGGCGTTGCTCCACCAGATCAAACAGTTAGGGCCTTAGAAGTCAACGCCCGAAGCATAAAATACAAAATAAATAGAACAGTTTTTCGATTGTATAAAACGAATAATTGCTACCAGTGTAAAAGTTATGGTCATTTCTACGTTCCGGGCAACCTAGGCTTCACCCTAGGGCGTTGTTCCACCAGATCGAATAGTTCGGGCCTAAGAAGTGAACGCCAGAAGAAAAAAATACAATATAAATTTAACAGTTTTTCCATCGTATAAAACGAATAGTAGCAACCAGTGTGAAAGTTATGGTCATTTCTACGTTCCGGGCAACCTAGACTTCACCCTAGACCGTTGTTACACCAGATCGAATAGTTAGGGTCTATGAAGTGAACGCCAGAAGCATAAAATACAATATAAATACAACAGTTTTTCCAACATATAAAACGAATAATTGCAACCAGTTTGAAAGTTATGGTCATTTCTACTTTCCGGGCAACCCAGGCTTCACCATTGGGCGTTGCTCCAACAGATTGCGTAGTTTGGGCCTTAGAAGTCAATGCCCGAGGCATAAAATGCAATAAAAATACAACAGTTTTTCCATCGTATAAAACGAATAATTGCAACCACTATGAAACTTATGGTCATTTCTACGTACCGGGCAACCTAGGCTTCACTCTATGGCGTTCTACCACCACATCGAATAGCTACGGCCTCAGAACTCAACACCTGAAGTCTAAAATACAATAAAAATACAACAGTCTTTCCATCCTATAACAGGAATAATTGGAACACGTCTTAAAAGTTATGGTCATTTCTACGTTCCGGGCGACATAGGCTTCACCCTAGGCCGTTGCTCCACCAGATCGAATAGTTAGGGCCTTAGAAGTCAACGCCCGAAGCATAAAATACAGAATAAATACAACAGTTTTTCCATCATATAAAACGAATTATTGCTACCAGTGTGAAAGTTATGGTCATTTCTACTTTCCGGGCAACCTAGGCTTCACCCTAGGGCGTTGCTCCAACAGATTGAATAGTTAGGGCCTTAGAAGTCAATGCCCGAAGCATAAAATACAATATAAATACAACAGTTTTTCCATCATATAAAACGAATAATTGCAACCAGTTTGAGAGTGATGGTCATTTCTACGTACCGGGCAACCTACGCTTCACTCGAGGGCGTTGCTGCACCAGATCGAATAGTTAGAGCCTTAGAAGTCAACGCCCGAAGCATAAAATACAAGATAAATAGAACAGTCTTTCCATCGTATAAAACGAATAATTGCTGCCAGTGTGAAAGTTATGGCCATTTCTACTTGCCGGGCAACCTAGGCTTCACCCTAGGGCGTTGTTCCACCTGATGGAATAGTTAGGGCCTAGGAAGTCAACGCCAGAAGCATAAAATACGATATAAATACAACAGCTCTTCCATCGTATAAAACGAATAATTGCTACCAGTGTAAAAGTTATGGTCATTTCTACGTTCCGGGCAACCTAGGCTTCACCCTAGGGCGTTGTTCCACCAGATCGAATAGTTCGGGCCTAAGAAGTGAACGCCCGAAGAATAAAATACAATATAAATATAACAGTTTTTCCATCGTATAAAACGAATAGTAGCAACCAGTGTGAAAGTTATGGTCATTTCTACGTTCCGGGTAACCTAGGTTTCACTCTAGGGCGTTGCTGCACCAGATCGAATTGTTAGGGCCTTAGAAGTCAACGCCCGAAGCATAAAATACAAGATAAATAGAACAGTCTTTCCATCGTATAAAACGAATAATTGCTGCCAGTGTGAAAGTTATGGTCATTTCTACTTGCCGGGCAACCTAGGCTTCACCCTGGGGCGTTGTTCCACCTGATGGAATAGTTAGGGCCTTAGAAGTCAATGCCCGAGGCATAAAATGCAATAAAAATACAACAGTTTTTCCATCGTCTAACACGATTAATTGCAACCAGTTTGAAAGTGATGGTCATTTCTACGTTCCGGGCAACCCAGGCTTTACTCTAGGGCGTTGCTCCACTAGATCGAATAGCTAGGGCGTTAGAAGTCATCGCCAGAAGCATAAAATACAATATAAATACAACACTTTTTCCATCGTATAAAACGAATAATTGCAACCAGTATGAAACTTATGGTCATTTCTACTTTCCGAGCAACCTAGACTTCACCCTAGGGCGATGCTCCAACAGATTGAATAGTTAGGGCCTTAGAAGTCAACGCCCGAAGCATAAAATGCAATAAAAATACAACAGTATTTCCATCATATAACAGGAATAATTGCAACCAGTTTGAAAGTGATGGCCAATTCTACGTTCCGGGCAACCTAGGCTTCACTCTAGGGCGTTGCTCCACCAGGTCGAATAGTTAGGGCCTTAGAAGTCAACGCCCGAAGCATAAAATACGATATAAACACAACAGCTTTTCCATCGTATAAAACGAATAATTGCAACCAGTTTGAAAGTGATGGTCATTTCTACGTACCGGGCAACCTAGGCTTCACTCTAGGGCGTTGCTCCACCAGATCAAACAGTTAGGGCCTTAGAAGTCAACGCCCGAAGCATAAAATACAAAATAAATAGAACGGTTTTTCGATTGTATAAAACGAATAATTGCTACCAGTGTAAAAGTTATGGTCATTTCTACGTTCCGGGCAACCTAGGCTACACCCTAGGGCGTTTTTCCACCAGATCGAATAGTTCGGGCCTAAGAAGTGAACGCCAGAAGAATAAAATACAATATAAATATAACAGTTTTTCCATCGTAAAAAACGAATAGTAACAACCAGTGTGAAAGTTATGGTCATTTCTACGCTCCGGGTAACCTAGGTTTCACTCTATGGCGTTGCTCCACCAGATCAAACAGTTAGGGCCTTAGAAGCCAACGCCCGAAGCATTAAATACAAAATAAGTAGAACAGTTTTTCCATTGGATAAAACGAATAATTGCTACCAGTGTAAAAGTTATGGTCATTTCTACGTTCCGGGCAACCTAGACTTCACCCTAGACCGTTGTTACACCAGATAGAATAGTTAGGGTCTATGAAGTGAACGCCAGAAGCATAAAATTCAATATAAATACCCCAGTTTTTCCAACATATAAAACGAATAATTGCAACCAGTATGAAAGTTATGGTCATTTCTTCTTTCCGGGCAACCTAGGCTTCACCATTGGGCGTTGCTCCAACAGATTGCGTAGTTAGGGCCTTAGAAGTCAATGCCCGAGGCATAAAATGCAATAAAAATACAACAGTTTTTCCATCGTATAAAACGAATAATTGCAACCACTATGAAACTTATGGTCATTTCTAAGTTCCGGGAAACCTAGGCTTCACTCTATGGCGTTCTTCCACCAGATCGAATAGCTACGGCCTCAGAACTCAACACCTGAAGTCTAAAATACAATAAAAATACAACAGTCTTTCTATCCTATAACAGGAATAATTGGAACACGTGTAAAAGTTATGGTCATTTCTACGTTCCGGGCGACATAGGCTTCACCCTAGGCCGTTGCTCCACCAGATCGAATGGTTAGGGCCTTAGAAGTCAACGCCCGAAGCATAAAATACAGAACAAATACAACAGTTTTTCCATCATATAAAACGAATAATTGCTACCAGTGTAAAAGTTATGGTCATTTCTACGTTCCGGGCAACCTAGACTTCACCCTAGACCGTTGTTACACCAGATCGAATAGTTAGGGTCTATGAAGTGAACGCCCGAAGAATAAAATACAATATAAATATAACAGTTTTTCCATCGTATAAAACGAATAATTGCAACCAGTTTGAAAGTGATGGTCATTTCTACGTACCGGGCAACCTAGGCTTCACTCTAGGGCGTTGCTCCACCAGATCAAACAGTTAGGGCCTTACAAGTCAACGCCCGAAGCATAAAATACAAAATAAATAGAACAGTTTTTCGATTGTATAAAACGAATAATTGCTACCAGTGTTAAAGTTATGGTCATTTCTACGTTCCGGGCAACCTAGGCTACACCCTAGGGCGTTTTTCCACCAGATCGAATAGTTCGGGCCTAAGAAGTGAACGCCAGAAGAATAAAATACAATATAAATATAACAGTTTTTCCATCGTAAAAAACGAATAGTAACAACCAGTGTGAAAGTTATGGTCATTTCTACGCTCCGGGTAACCTAGGTTTCACTCTATGGCGTTGCTCCACCAGATCAAACAGTTAGGGCCTTAGAAGCCAACGCCCGAAGCATTAAATACAAAATAAGTAGAACAGTTTTTCCATTGGATAAAACGAATAATTGCTACCAGTGTAAAAGTTATGGTCATTTCTACGTTCCGGGCAACCTAGACTTCACCCTAGACCGTTGTTACACCAGATAGAATAGTTAGGGTCTATGAAGTGAACGCCAGAAGCATAAAATTCAATATAAATACAACAGTTTTTCCAACATATAAAACGAATAATTGCAACCAGTATGAAAGTTATGGTCATTTCTTCTTTCCGGGCAACCTAGGCTTCACCATTGGGCGTTGCTCCAACAGATTGCGTAGTTAGGGCCTTAGAAGTCAATGCCCGAGGCATAAAATGCAATAAAAATACAACAGTTTTTCCATCGTATAAAACGAATAATTGCAACCACTATGAAACTTATGGTCATTTCTAAGTTCCGGGAAACCTAGGCTTCACTCTATGGCGTTCTTCCACCAGATCGAATAGCTACGGCCTCAGAACTCAACACCTGAAGTCTAAAATACAATAAAAATACAACAGTCTTTCTATCCTATAACAGGAATAATTGGAACACGTGTAAAAGTTATGGTCATTTCTACGTTCCGGGCGACATAGGCTTCACCCTAGGCCGTTGCTCCACCAGATCGAATGGTTAGGGCCTTAGAAGTCAACGCCCGAAGCATAAAATACAGAACAAATACAACAGTTTTTCCATCATATAAAACGAATAATTGCTACCAGTGTAAAAGTTATGGTCATTTCTACGTTCCGGGCAACCTAGACTTCACCCTAGACCGTTGTTACACCAGATCGAATAGTTAGGGTCTATGAAGTGAACGCCCGAAGAATAAAATACAATATAAATATAACAGTTTTTCCATCGTATAAAACGAATAATTGCAACCAGTTTGAAAGTGATGGTCATTTCTACGTACCGGGCAACCTAGGCTTCACTCTAGGGCGTTGCTCCACCAGATCAAACAGTTAGGGCCTTACAAGTCAACGCCCGAAGCATAAAATACAAAATAAATAGAACAGTTTTTCGATTGTATAAAACGAATAATTGCTACCAGTGTTAAAGTTATGGTCATTTCTACGTTCCGGGCAACCTAGGCTACACCCTAGGGCGTTTTTCCACCAGATCGAATAGTTCGGGCCTAAGAAGTGAACGCCAGAAGAATAAAATACAATATAAATATAACAGTTTTTCCATCGTAAAAAACGAATAGTAACAACCAGTGTGAAAGTTATGGTCATTTCTACGCTCCGGGTAACCTAGGTTTCACTCTATGGCGTTGCTCCACCAGATCAAACAGTTAGGGCCTTAGAAGCCAACGCCCGAAGCATTAAATACAAAATAAGTAGAACAGTTTTTCCATTGGATAAAACGAATAATTGCTACCAGTGTAAAAGTTATGGTCATTTCTACGTTCCGGGCAACCTAGACTTCACCCTAGACCGTTGTTACACCAGATAGAATAGTTAGGGTCTATGAAGTGAACGCCAGAAGCATAAAATTCAATATAAATACAACAGTTTTTCCAACATATAAAACGAATAATTGCAACCAGTATGAAAGTTATGGTCATTTCTTCTTTCCGGGCAACCTAGGCTTCACCATTGGGCGTTGCTCCAACAGATTGCGTAGTTAGGGCCTTAGAAGTCAATGCCCGAGGCATAAAATGCAATAAAAATACAACAGTTTTTCCATCGTATAAAACGAATAATTGCAACCACTATGAAACTTATGGTCATTTCTAAGTTCCGGGAAACCTAGGCTTCACTCTATGGCGTTCTTCCACCAGATCGAATAGCTACGGCCTCAGAACTCAACACCTGAAGTCTAAAATATAATAAAAATACAACAGTCTTTCCATCCTATAACAGGAATAATTGGAACACGTGTAAAAGTTATGGTCATTTCTACGTTCCGGGCGACATAGGCTTCACCCTAGGCCGTTGCTCCACCAGATCGAATGGTTAGGGCCTTAGAAGTCAACGCCCGAAGCATAAAATACAGAACAAATACAACAGTTTTTCCATCATATAAAACGAATAATTGCTACCAGTGTAAAAGTTATGGTCATTTCTACGTTCCGGGCAACCTAGACTTCACCCTAGACCGTTGTTACACCAGATCGAATAGTTAGGGTCTATGAAGTGAACGCCCGAAGAATAAAATACAATATAAATATAACAGTTTTTCCATCGTATAAAACGAATAGTAGCAACCAGTGTGAAAGTTATGGTCATTTCTACGTTCCGGGTAACCTAGGTTTCACTCTAGGGCGTTGCTGTACCAGATCGAATTGTTAGGGCCTTAGAAGTCAACGCCCGAAGCATAAAATACAAGATAAATAGAACAGTCTTTCCATCGTATAAAACGAATAATTGCTGCCAGTGTGAAAGTTATGGTCATTTCTACTTGCCGCGCAACCTAGGCTTCACCCTGGGGCGTTGTTCCACCTGATGGAATAGTTAGGGCCTAAGAAGTCAACGCCAGAAGCATAAAATACGATATAAATACAACAGCTTTTCCATCGTATAAAACGAATAATTGCTACCAGTATGAAACTTATGGTCATTTCTACTTTCCGAGCAACCTAGACTTCACCCTAGGGCGATGCTCCAACAGATTGCGCAGTTAGGGCCTTAGAAGTCAACGCCCGAAGCATAAAATGCAATAAAAATACAACTGTATTTCCATCATATAACAGGAATAATTGCAACCAGTTTGAAAGTGATGGCCAATTCTAGGTTCCGGGAAACCTAGGCTTCACTCTAGGGCGTTGCTCCACCAGGTCGAATAGTTAGGGCCTTAGAAGTCAACGCCCGAAGCATAAAATACAGAATAAATAGAACAGTTTTTCCATCGTATAAAACGAATAATTGCTACCAGTGTGAAAGTTATGGTCATTTCTACGTACCGGGCAACCTAGGCTTCACTCTAGGGCGTTGCTCCAACAGATCAAACAGTTAGGGGCTTAGAAGTCAACGCCCGAAGCATAAAATACAAAATAAATAGAACAGTTTTTCGATTGTATAAAACGAATAATTGCTACCAGTGTAAAAGTTATGGTCATTTCTACGTTCCGGGCAACCTAGGCTTCACCCTAGGGCGTTATTCCACCAGATCGAATAGTGCGGGCCTAAGAAGTGAACGCCAGAAGAATAAAATACAATATAAATATAACAGTTTTTCCATCGTATAAAACGAATAGTAGCAACCAGTGTGAAAGTTATGGTCATTTCTGCGTTCCGGGTAAACTAGGTTTCACTCTAGGGCGTTGCTCCACCAGATCAAACCGTTAGGGCCTTAGAAGACAACGCCCGAAGCATTAAATGCAAAATAAGTAGAACAGTTTTTCCATTGTATAAAAAGAATAATTGCTACCAGTGTAAAAGTTATGGTCATTTCTACGTTCCGGGCAACCTAGACTTCACCCTAGACCGTTGTTCCACGTGATGGAATAGTTAGGGCCTAAGAAGTCAACGCCAGAAGCATAAAATACGATATAAACACAACAGCTTTTCCATCGTATAAAACGAATAATTGCAACCAGTTTGAAAGTGATGGTCATTTCTACGTACCGGGCCACCTAGGCTTCACTCTAGGGCGTTGCTCCACCAGATCAAACAGTTAGGGCCTTAGAAGTCAACGCCCGAAGCATAAAATACAAAATAAATAGCACAGTTTTTCGATTGTATAAAACGAATAATTGCTACCAGTGTAAAAGTTATGGTCATTTCTACGTTCCGGGCAACCTAGGCTTCACCCTAGGGCGTTGTTCCACCAGATCGAATAGTGCGGGCCTAAGAAGTGAACGCCAGAAGAATAAAATACAATATAAATATAACAGTTTTTCCATCGTATAAAACGAGTAGTAGCAACCAGTGTGAAAGTTATGGTCATTTCTACGCTACGGGTAACCTAGGTTTCACTCTAGGGCGTTGCTGTACCAGATCGAATTGTTAGGGCCTTAGAAGTCAACGCCCGAAGCATAAAATACAAGATAAATAGAACAGTCTTTCCATCGTATAAAACGAATAATTGCTGCCAGTGTGAAAGTTATGGTCATTTCTACTTGCCGCGCAACCTAGGCTTCACCCTGGGGCGTTGTTCCACCTGATGGAATAGTTAGGGCCTAAGAAGTCAACGCCAGAAGCATAAAATACGATATAAATACAACAGCTTTTCCATCGTATAAAACGAATAATTGCTACCAGTATGAAACTTATGGTCATTTCTACTTTCCGAGCAACCTAGACTTCACCCTAGGGCGATGCTCCAACAGATTGCGCAGTTAGGGCCTTAGAAGTCAACGCCCGAAGCATAAAATGCAATAAAAATACAACTGTATTTCCATCATATAACAGGAATAATTGCAACCAGTTTGAAAGTGATGGCCAATTCTAGGTTCCGGGAAACCTAGGCTTCACTCTAGGGCGTTGCTCCACCAGGTCGAATAGTTAGGGCCTTAGAAGTCAACGCCCGAAGCATAAAATACAGAATAAATAGAACAGTTTTTCCATCGTATAAAACGAATAATTGCTACCAGTGTGAAAGTTATGGTCATTTCTACGTACCGGGCAACCTAGGCTTCACTCTAGGGCGTTGCTCCAACAGATCAAACAGTTAGGGGCTTAGAAGTCAACGCCCGAAGCATAAAATACAAAATAAATAGAACAGTTTTTCGATTGTATAAAACGAATAATTGCTACCAGTGTAAAAGTTATGGTCATTTCTACGTTCCGGGCAACCTAGGCTTCACCCTAGGGCGTTATTCCACCAGATCGAATAGTGCGGGCCTAAGAAGTGAACGCCAGAAGAATAAAATACAATATAAATATAACAGTTTTTCCATCGTATAAAACGAATAGTAGCAACCAGTGTGAAAGTTATGGTCATTTCTACGTTCCGGGTAAACTAGGTTTCACTCTAGGGCGTTGCTCCACCAGATCAAACAGTTAGGGCCTTAGAAGACAACGCCCGAAGCATTAAGTGCAAAATAAGTAGAACAGTTTTTCCATTGTATAAAAAGAATAATTGCTGCCAGTGTAAAAGTTATGGTCATTTCTACGTTCCGGGCAACCTAGACTTCACCCTAGACCGTTGTTACACCAGATCGAATAGTTAGGGTCTATGAAGTGAACGCCAGAAGCATAAAATACAATATAAATACAACAGTTTTTCCAACATATAAAACGAATAATTGCAACCAGTATGAAAGTTATGGTCATTTCTACTTTCCGGGCAACCTAGGCTTCACCATTGGGCGTTGCTCCAACAGATTGCGTAGTTAGGGCCTTAGAAGTCAATGCCCGAGGCATAAAATGCAATAAAAATACAACAGTTTTTCCATCGTATAAAACGAATAATTGCAACCACTATGAAACTTATGGTCATTTCTACGTTCCGGGCAACCTAGGCTTCACTCTATGGCGTTCTTCCACCACATCGAACAGCTACGGCCTCAGAACTCAACACCTGAAGTCTAAAATACAATAAAAATACAACAGTCTTTCCATCCTATAACAGGAATAATTGCAACACGTGTAAAAGTTATGGTCATTTCTACGTTCCGGGCGACATAGGCTTCACCCTAGGCCGTTGCTGCACCAGATCGAATAGTTAGGGCCTTAGAAGTCAACGCCCGAAGCATAAAATACAGAATAAATACAACAGTTTTTCCATCATATAAAACGAATAATTGCTACCAGTGTGAAAGTTATGGTCATTTCTACTTTCCGGGCAACCTAGGCTTCACCCTAGGGCGTTGCTCCAACAGATTGAATAGTTAGGGCCTTAGAAGTCAATGCCCGAAGCATAAAATACAATATAAATACAACAGTTTTTCCATCATATAAAACGAATAATTGCAACCAGTTTGAGAGTGATGGTCATTTCTACGTACCGGGCAACCTACGCTTCACTCGAGGGCGTTGCTGCACCAGATCGAATAGTTAGAGCCTTAGAAGTCAACGCCCGAAGCATAAAATACAAGATAAATAGAACAGTCTTTCCATCGTATAAAACGAATAATTGCTGCCAGTGTGAAAGTTATGGCCATTTCTACTTGCCGGGCAACCTAGGCTTCACCCTAGGGCGTTGTTCCACCTGATGGAATAGTTAGGGCCTAAGAAGTCAACGCCAGAAGCATAAAATACGATATAAATACAACAGCTTTTCCATCGTATAAAACGAATAATTGCTACCAGTGTAAAAGTTATGGTCATTTCTACGTTCCGGGCAACTTAGGCTTCACCCTAGGGCGTTGTTCCACCAGATCGAATAGTTCGGGCCTAAGAAGTGAACGCCCGAAGAATAAAATACAATATAAATATAACAGTTTTTCCATCGTATAAAACGAATAGTAGCAACCAGTGTGAAAGTTATGGTCATTTCTACGTTCCGGGTAACCTAGGTTTCACTCTAGGGCGTTGCTGCACCAGATCGAATTGTTAGGGCCTTAGAAGTCAACGCCCGAAGCATAAAATACAAGATAAATAGAACAGTCTTTCCATCGTATAAAACGAATAATTGCTGCCAGTGTGAAAGTTATGGTCATTTCTACTTGCCGGGCAACCTAGGCTTCACTCTGGGGCGTTGTTCCACCTGATGGAATAGGTAGGGCCTAAGAAGTCAACGCCAGAAGCATAAAATACGATATAAATACAACAGCTTTTCCATCGTATAAAACGAATAGTAGCAACCAGTGTGAAAGTTATGGTCATTTCTACGTTCCGGGCAACCTAGACTTCACTCTAGGGCGTTGCTCCACCAGATCAAACAGTTAGGGCCTTAGAAGTCAACGCCCGAAGCATAAAATACAAAATAAATAGAACAGTTTTTCGATTGTATAAAACGAATAATTGCTACCAGTGTAAAAGTTATGGTCATTTCTACGTTCCGGGCAACCTAGGCTTCACCCTAGGGCGTTGTTCCACCAGATGGAATAGTTAGGGCCTAAGAAGTCAACGCCAGAAGCATAAATTACGATATAAACACAACAGCTTTTCCATCGTATAAAACGAATAATTGCAACCAGTTTGAAAGTGATGGTCATTTCTACGTACCGGGCAACCTAGGCTTCACTCTAGGGCGTTGCTCCACCAGATCAAACAGTTAGGGCCTTAGAAGTCAACGCCCGAAGCATAAAATACAAAATAAATAGAACAGTTTTTCGATTGTATAAAACGGATAACTGCTACCAGTGTAAAAGTTATGGTCATTTCTACGTTCCGGGCAACCTAGGCTACACCCTAGGGCGTTTTTCCACCAGATCGAATAGTTCGGGCCTAAGAAGTGAACGCCCGAAGCATAAAATACAGAATAAATAGAACAGTTTTTCCATCGTATAAAACGAATAATTGCTACCAGTGTGAAAGTTATGGTCATTTCTACGTACCGGGCAACCTAGGCTTCACTCAAGGGCGTTGCTCCACCAGATCAAACAGTTAGGGCCTTAGAAGTCTACGCCCGAAGCATTAAATACAAAACAAATAAAACAGTTTTTCCATTGTATAAAACGAATAATTGCTACAAGTGTAAAAGTTATGGTCATTTCTACGTTCCGGGCAACCTAGGCTTCACCCTAGGCCGTTGTTCCACCAGATCGAATAGTTAGGGCCTAAGAAGTAAACGCCAGAAGCATAAAATACAGTATAAATACAACAGTTTTTCCATCATATAAAACGAATTATAGCAACCAGTGTGATAGTTATGGTCATTTCTACGTTCCGGGCAACCTAGGCTTCACTCTAGGGCGTTGCTCCACCAGATCGAATGGTCAGGGCCTTAGAAGTCAACGTCCGAAGCATAAAATGCAATAAAAATACAACAGTTTTTCCATCATATAACAGGAATAATTGCAACCAATTTGAAAGTGATGGTCATTTATACGTACCGGGCAACCTAGGCTTCACTCGAGGGCGTTGCTCCACCAGATCGAATAGTTAGGGCCTTAGAAGTCAACGCCCGAAGCATAAAATACAGAATAAATAGAACAGTTTTTCCATTGTATAAAACGAATAATTGCAACCAGTATGAAGGTTATGGTCATTTCTACTTGCCGTGCAACCTAGGCTTCACCCTAGGGCGTTGCTCCAACAGACTGAATTGTTAGGGCCTTAGAAGTCAATGCCCGAAGCATAAAATGCAATAAAAATACAACAGTTTTTCCATCATATAACAGGAATAATTGCAACCAGTTTGAAAGTGATGGTCATTTCTACGTACCGGGCAACCTACGCTTCACTCGAGGGCTTTGCTGCACCAGATCGAATTGTTAGGGCCTTAGAAGTCAACGCCCGAAGCATAAAATACAAGATAAATAGAACAGTCTTTCCATCGTATAAAACGAATAATTGCTGCCAGTGTGAAAGTTATGGTCATTTCTACTTGCCGGGCAACCTAGGCTTCACCCTGGGGCGTTGTTCCACCTGATGGAATAGTTAGAGCCTAAGAAGTCAACGCCAGAAGCATAAAATACGATATAAATGCAACAGCTTTTCCATCGTATAAAACGAATAATTGCTACCAGTGTAAAAGTTATGGTCATTTCTACGTTCCGGGCAACCTAGGCTTCACCCTAGGGCGTTGTTCCACCAGAACGAATAGTTCGGGCCTAAGAAGTGAACGCCAGAAGAATAAAATACAATATAAATATAACAGTTTTTCCATCGTATAAAACGAATAGTAGCAACCAGTGTGAAAGTTATGGTCATTTCTACTTTCCGGGTAACCTAGGTTTCACTCTAGGGCGTTGCTCCACCAGATCAAACAGTTAGGGCCTAAGAAGTGAACGCCAGAAGCATAAAATACAATATAAATACAACACTTTTTCCATCGTATAAAACGAATAATTGCAACCAGTATGAAACTTATGGTCATTTCTACTTTCCGAGCAACCTAGACTTCACCCTAGGGCGATGCTCCAACAGATTGAATAGTTAGGGCCTTAGAAGTCAACGCCCGAAGCATAAAATGCAATAAAAATACAACAGTATTTCCATCATATAACAGGAATAATTGCAACCAGTTTGAAAGTGATGGCCAATTCTACGTTCCGGGCAACCTAGGCTTCACTCTAGGGCGTTGCTCCACCAGGTCGAATAGTTAGGGCCTTAGAAGTCAACGCCCGAAGCATAAAATACAGAATAAATAGAACAGTTTTTCCACCGTATAAAACGAATAATTGCTACCAGTGTGAAAGTTATGGTCATTTCTACGTACCGGGCAACCTAGGCTTCACTCTAGGGCGTTGCTCCACCAGATCAAACAGTTAGGGCCTTAGAAGTCAACGCCCGAAGCATAAAATACAAAATAAATAGAACAGTTTTTCGATTGTATAAAACGAATAATTGCTACCAGTGTAAAAGTTATGGTCATTTCTACGTTCCGGGCAACCTAGGCTTCACCCTAGGGCGTTGTTCCACCAGATCGAATAGTTCGGGCCTAAGAAGTGAACGCCAGAAGAAAAAAATACAATATAAATTTAACAGTTTTTCCATCGTATAAAACGAATAGTAGCAACCAGTGTGAAAGTTATGGTCATTTCTACGTTCCGGGCAACCTAGACTTCACCCTAGACCGTTGTTACACCAGATCGAATAGTTAGGGTCTATGAAGTGAACGCCAGAAGCATAAAATACAATATAAATACAACAGTTTTTCCAACATATAAAACGAATAATTGCAACCAGTTTGAAAGTTATGGTCATTTCTACTTTCCGGGCAACCCAGGCTTCACCATTGGGCGTTGCTCCAACAGATTGCGTAGTTAGGGCCTTAGAAGTCAATGCCCGAGGCATAAAATGCAATAAAAATACAACAGTTTTTCCATCGTATAAAGCGAATAATTGCAACCACTATGAAACTTATGGTCATTTCTACGTACCGGGCAACCTAGGCTTCACTCTATGGCGTTCTTCCACCACATCGAATAGCTACGGCCTCAGAACTCAACACCTGAAGTCTAAAATACAATAAAAATACAACAGTCTTTCCATCCTATAACAGGAATAATTGGAACACGTCTTAAAAGTTATGGTCATTTCTACGTTCCGGGCGACATAGGCTTCACCCTAGGCCGTTGCTCCACCAGATCGAATAGTTAGGGCCTTAGAAGTCAACGCCCGAAGCATAAAATACAGAATAAATACAACAGTTTTTCCATCATATAAAACGAATTATTGCTACCAGTGTGAAAGTTATGGTCATTTCTACTTTCCGGGCAACCTAGGCTTCACCCTAGGGCGTTGCTCCAACAGATTGAATAGTTAGGGCCTTAGAAGTCAATGCCCGAAGCATAAAATACAATATAAATACAACAGTTTTTCCATCATATAAAACGAATAATTGCAACCAGTTTGAGAGTGATGGTCATTTCTACGTACCGGGCAACCTACGCTTCACTCGAGGGCGTTGCTGCACCAGATCGAATAGTTAGAGCCTTAGAAGTCAACGCCCGAAGCATAAAATACAAGATAAATAGAACAGTCTTTCCATCGTATAAAACGAATAATTGCTGCCAGTGTGAAAGTTATGGCCATTTCTACTTGCCGGGCAACCTAGGCTTCACCCTAGGGCGTTGTTCCACCTGATGGAATAGTTAGGGCCTAGGAAGTCAACGCCAGAAGCATAAAATACGATATAAATACAACAGCTCTTCCATCGTATAAAACGAATAATTGCTACCAGTGTAAAAGTTATGGTCATTTCTACGTTCCGGGCAACCTAGGCTTCACCCTAGGGCGTTGTTCCACCAGATCGAATAGTTCGGGCCTAAGAAGTGAACGCCCGAAGAATAAAATACAATATAAATATAACAGTTTTTCCATCGTATAAAACGAATAGTAGCAACCAGTGCGAAAGTTATGGTCATTTCTACGTTCCGGGTAACCTAGGTTTCACTCTAGGGCGTTGCTGCACCAGATCGAATTGTTAGGGCCTTAGAAGTCAACGCCCGAAGCATAAAATACAAGATAAATAGAACAGTCTTTCCATCGTATAAAACGAATAATTGCTGCCAGTGTGAAAGTTATGGTCATTTCTACTTGCCGGGCAACCTAGGCTTCACCCTGGGGCGTTGTTCCACCTGATGGAATAGTTAGGGCCTTAGAAGTCAATGCCCGAGGCATAAAATGCAATAAAAATACAACAGTTTTTCCATCGTCTAACACGATTAATTGCAACCAGTTTGAAAGTGATGGTCATTTCTACGTTCCGGGCAACCCAGGCTTTACTCTAGGGCGTTGCTCCACTAGATCGAATAGCTAGGGCGTTAGAAGTCATCGCCAGAAGCATAAAATACAATATAAATACAACACTTTTTCCATCGTATAAAACGAATAATTGCAACCAGTATGAAACTTATGGTCATTTCTACTTTCCGAGCAACCTAGACTTCACCCTAGGGCGATGCTCCAACAGATTGAATAGTTAGGGCCTTAGAAGTCAACGCCCGAAGCATAAAATGCAATAAAAATACAACAGTATTTCCATCATATAACAGGAATAATTGCAACCAGTTTGAAAGTGATGGCCAATTCTACGTTCCGGGCAACCTAGGCTTCACTCTAGGGCGTTGCTCCACCAGGTCGAATAGTTAGGGCCTTAGAAGTCAACGCCCGAAGCATAAAATACAGAATAAATAGAACAGTTTTTCCATCGTATAAAACGAATAATTGCTACCAGTGTAAAAGTTATGGTCATTTCTACGTTCCGGCAACCTAGACTTCACCCTAGGTGTTGTTCCACCTGATGGAATAGTTAGGGCCTAAGAAGTCAACGCCAGAAGCATAAAATACGATATAAACACAACAGCTTTTCCATCGTATAAAACGAATAATTGCAACCAGTTTGAAAGTGATGGTCATTTCTACGTACCGGGCAACCTAGGCTTCACTCTAGGGCGTTGCTCCACCAGATCAAACAGTTAGGGCCTTAGAAGTCAACGCCCGAAGCATAAAATACAAAATAAATAGAACAGTTTTTCGATTGTATAAAACGAATAATTGCTACCAGTGTAAAAGTTATGGTCATTTCTACGTTCCGGGCAACCTAGGCTACACCCTAGGGCGTTTTTCCACCAGATCGAATAGTTCGGGCCTAAGAAGTGAACGCCAGAAGAATAAAATACAATATAAATATAACAGTTTTTCCATCGTAAAAAACGAATAGTAACAACCAGTGTGAAAGTTATGGTCATTTCTACGCTCCGGGTAACCTAGGTTTCACTCTATGGCGTTGCTCCACCAGATCAAACAGTTAGGGCCTTAGAAGCCAACGCCCGAAGCATTAAATACAAAATAAGTAGAACAGTTTTTCCATTGGATAAAACGAATAATTGCTACCAGTGTAAAAGTTATGGTCATTTCTACGTTCCGGGCAACCTAGACTTCACCCTAGACCGTTGTTACACCAGATAGAATAGTTAGGGTCTATGAAGTGAACGCCAGAAGCATAAAATTCAATATAAATACCCCAGTTTTTCCAACATATAAAACGAATAATTGCAACCAGTATGAAAGTTATGGTCATTTCTTCTTTCCGGGCAACCTAGGCTTCACCATTGGGCGTTGCTCCAACAGATTGCGTAGTTAGGGCCTTAGAAGTCAATGCCCGAGGCATAAAATGCAATAAAAATACAACAGTTTTTCCATCGTATAAAACGAATAATTGCAACCACTATGAAACTTATGGTCATTTCTAAGTTCCGGGAAACCTAGGCTTCACTCTATGGCGTTCTTCCACCAGATCGAATAGCTACGGCCTCAGAACTCAACACCTGAAGTCTAAAATACAATAAAAATACAACAGTCTTTCCATCCTATAACAGGAATAATTGGAACACGTGTAAAAGTTATGGTCATTTCTACGTTCCGGGCGACATAGGCTTCACCCTAGGCCGTTGCTCCACCAGATCGAATGGTTAGGGCCTTAGAAGTCAACGCCCGAAGCATAAAATACAGAACAAATACAACAGTTTTTCCATCATACAAAACGAATAATTGCTACCAGTGTAAAAGTTATGGTCATTTCTACGTTCCGGGCAACCTAGACTTCACCCTAGACCGTTGTTACACCAGATCGAATAGTTAGGGTCTATGAAGTGAACGCCCGAAGAATAAAATACAATATAAATATAACAGTTTTTCCATCGTATAAAACGAATAGTAGCAACCAGTGTGAAAGTTATGGTCATTTCTACGTTCCGGGTAACCTAGGTTTCACTCTAGGGCGTTGCTGTACCAGATCGAATTGTTAGGGCCTTAGAAGTCAACGCCCGAAGCATAAAATACAAGATAAATAGAACAGTCTTTCCATCGTATAAAACGAATAATTGCTGCCAGTGTGAAAGTTATGGTCATTTCTACTTGCCGCGCAACCTAGGCTTCACCCTGGGGCGTTGTTCCACCTGATGGAATAGTTAGGGCCTAAGAAGTCAACGCCAGAAGCATAAAATACGATATAAATACAACAGCTTTTCCATCGTATAAAACGAATAATTGCTACCAGTATGAAACTTATGGTCATTTCTACTTTCCGAGCAACCTAGACTTCACCCTAGGGCGATGCTCCAACAGATTGCGCAGTTAGGGCCTTAGAAGTCAACGCCCGAAGCATAAAATGCAATAAAAATACAACTGTATTTCCATCATATAACAGGAATAATTGCAACCAGTTTGAAAGTGATGGCCAATTCTAGGTTCCGGGAAACCTAGGCTTCACTCTAGGGCGTTGCTCCACCAGGTCGAATAGTTAGGGCCTTAGAAGTCAACGCCCGAAGCATAAAATACAGAATAAATAGAACAGTTTTTCCATCGTATAAAACGAATAATTGCTACCAGTGTGAAAGTTATGGTCATTTCTACGTACCGGGCAACCTAGGCTTCACTCTAGGGCGTTGCTCCACCAGATCAAACAGTTAGGGCCTTAGAAGACAACGCCCGAAGCATTAAATGCAAAATAAGTAGAACAGTTTTTCCATTGTATAAAAAGAATAATTGCTACCAGTGTAAAAGTTATGGTCATTTCTACGTTCCGGGCAACCTAGACTTCACCCTAGACCGTTGTTCCACGTGATGGAATAGTTAGGGCCTAAGAAGTCAACGCCAGAAGCATAAAATACGATATAAACACAACAGCTTTTCCATCGTATAAAACGAATAATTGCAACCAGTTTGAAAGTGATGGTCATTTCTACGTACCGGGCCACCTAGGCTTCACTCTAGGGCGTTGCTCCACCAGATCAAACAGTTAGGGCCTTAGAAGTCAACGCCCGAAGCATAAAATACAAAATAAATAGCACAGTTTTTCGATTGTATAAAACGAATAATTGCTACCAGTGTAAAAGTTATGGTCATTTCTACGTTCCGGGCAACCTAGGCTTCACCCTAGGGCGTTGTTCCACCAGATCGAATAGTGCGGGCCTAAGAAGTGAACGCCAGAAGAATAAAATACAATATAAATATAACAGTTTTTCCATCGTATAAAACGAGTAGTAGCAACCAGTGTGAAAGTTATGGTCATTTCTACGTTCCGGGTAACCTAAGTTTCACTCTAGGGCGTTGCTCCACCAGATCAAACAGTTAGGGCCTTAGAAGTCAACGCCCGAAGCATAAAATACAGAATAAATAGAACAGTTTTTCCATTGTATAAAACGAATAATTGCAACCAGTATGAAGGTTATGGTAATTTCTACTTGCCGTGCAACCTAGGCTTCACCATAGGGCGTTGCTCCAACAGACTGAATTGTTAGGGCCTTAGAAGTCAATGCCCGAAGCATAAAATGCAATAAAAATACAACAGTTTTTCCATCATATAACAGGAATAATTGCAACCAGTTTGAAAGTGATGGTCATTTCTACGTACCGGGCAACCTACGCTTCACTCGAGGGCTTTGCTGCACCAGATCGAATTGTTAGGGCCTTAGAAGTCAACGCCCGAAGCATAAAATACAAGATAAATAGAACAGTCTTTCCATCGTATAAAACGAATAATTGCTGCCAGTGTGAAAGTTATGGTCATTTCTACTTGCCGGGCAACCTAGGCTTCACCCTGGGGCGTTGTTCCACCTGATGGAATAGTTAGAGCCTAAGAAGTCAACGCCAGAAGCATAAAATACGATATAAATGCAACAGCTTTTCCATCGTATAAAACGAATAATTGCTACCAGTGTAAAAGTTATGGTCATTTCTACGTTCCGGGCAACCTAGGCTTCACCCTAGGGCGTTGTTCCACCAGAACGAATAGTTCGGGCCTAAGAAGTGAACGCCAGAAGAATAAAATACAATATAAATATAACAGTTTTTCCATCGTATAAAACGAATAGTAGCAACCAGTGTGAAAGTTATGGTCATTTCTACGTTCCGGGTAACCTAGGTTTCACTCTAGGGCGTTGCTCCACCAGATCAAACAGTTAGGGCCTAAGAAGTGAACGCCAGAAGCATAAAATACAATATAAATACAACAGATTTTCCATCCTATAAAGCGAATAATTGCTACCAGTATGAAAGTTATGGTCATTTCTACTTTCCGGGCAGTCTAGGCTTCACCCTAGGGCGTTGCTCCAACAGATTGCGTAGTTAGGGCCTTAGAAGTCAATGCCCGAGGCATAAAATGCAATAAAAATACAACAGTTTTTCCATCGTATAACACGATTAATTGCAACCAGTTTGAAAGTGATGGCCAATTCTAGGTTCCGGGAAACCTAGGCTTCACTCTAGGGCGTTGCTCCACCAGGTCGAATAGTTAGGGCCTTAGAAGTCAACGCCCGAAGCATAAAATACAGAATAAATAGAACAGTTTTTCCATCGTATAAAACGAATAATTGCTACCAGTGTAAAAGTTATGGTCATTTCTACGTTCCGGGCAACCTAGACTTCACCCTAGGGCGTTGTTCCACCTGATGGAATAGTTAGGGCCTAAGAAGTCAACGCCAGAAGCATAAAATACGATATAAACACAACAGCTTTTCCATCGTATAAAACGAATAATTGCAACCAGTTTGAAAGTGATGGTCATTTCTACGTACCGGGCAACCTAGGCTTCACTCTAGGGCGTTGCTCCACCAGATCAAACAGTTAGGGCCTTAGAAGTCAACGCCCGAAGCATAAAATACAAAATAAATAGAACAGTTTTTCGATTGTATAAAACGAATAATTGCTACCAGTGTACAAGTTATGGTCATTTCTACGTTCCGGGCAACCTAGGCTACACCCTAGGGCGTTTTTCCACCAGATCGAATAGTTCGGGCCTAAGAAGTGAACGCCAGAAGAATAAAATACAATATAAATATAACAGTTTTTCCATCGTAAAAAACGAATAGTAACAACCAGTGTGAAAGTTATGGTCATTTCTACGCTCCGGGTAACCTAGGTTTCACTCTATGGCGTTGCTCCACCAGATCAAACAGTTAGGGCCTTAGAAGCCAACGCCCGAAGCATTAAATACAAAATAAGTAGAACAGTTTTTCCATTGGATAAAACGAATAATTGCTACCAGTGTAAAAGTTATGGTCATTTCTACGTTCCGGGCAACCTAGACTTCACCCTAGACCGTTGTTACACCAGATAGAATAGTTAGGGTCTATGAAGTGAACGCCAGAAGCATAAAATTCAATATAAATACAACAGTTTTTCCAACATATAAAACGAATAATTGCAACCAGTATGAAAGTTATGGTCATTTCTTCTTTCCGGGCAACCTAGGCTTCACCATTGGGCGTTGCTCCAACAGATTGCGTAGTTAGGGCCTTAGAAGTCAATGCCCGAGGCATAAAATGCAATAAAAATACAACAGTTTTTCCATCGTATAAAACGAATAATTGCAACCACTATGAAACTTATGGTCATTTCTAAGTTCCGGGAAACCTAGGCTTCACTCTATGGCGTTCTTCCACCAGATCGAATAGCTACGGCCTCAGAACTCAACACCTGAAGTCTAAAATACAATAAAAATACAACAGTCTTTCCATCCTATAACAGGAATAATTGGAACACGTGTAAAAGTTATGGTCATTTCTACGTTCCGGGCGACATAGGCTTCACCCTAGGCCGTTGCTCCACCAGATCGAATGGTTAGGGCCTTAGAAGTCAACGCCCGAAGCATAAAATACAGAACAAATACAACAGTTTTTCCATCATATAAAACGAATAATTGCTACCAGTGTAAAAGTTATGGTCATTTCTACGTTCCGGGCAACCTAGACTTCACCCTAGACCGTTGTTACACCAGATCGAATAGTTAGGGTCTATGAAGTGAACGCCCGAAGAATAAAATACAATATAAATATAACAGTTTTTCCATCGTATAAAACGAATAGTAGCAACCAGTGTGAAAGTTATGGTCATTTCTACGTTCCGGGTAACCTAGGTTTCACTCTAGGGCGTTGCTGTACCAGATCGAATTGTTAGGGCCTTAGAAGTCAACGCCCGAAGCATAAAATACAAGATAAATAGAACAGTCTTTCCATCGTATAAAACGAATAATTGCTGCCAGTGTGAAAGTTATGGTCATTTCTACTTGCCGCGCAACCTAGGCTTCACCCTGGGGCGTTGTTCCACCTGATGGAATAGTTAGGGCCTAAGAAGTCAACGCCAGAAGCATAAAATACGATATAAATACAACAGCTTTTCCATCGTATAAAACGAATAATTGCTACCAGTATGAAACTTATGGTCATTTCTACTTTCCGAGCAACCTAGACTTCACCCTAGGGCGATGCTCCAACAGATTGCGCAGTTAGGGCCTTAGAAGTCAACGCCCGAAGCATAAAATGCAATAAAAATACAACTGTATTTCCATCATATAACAGGAATAATTGCAACCAGTTTGAAAGTGATGGCCAATTCTAGGTTCCGGGAAACCTAGGCTTCACTCTAGGGCGTTGCTCCACCAGGTCGAATAGTTAGGGCCTTAGAAGTCAACGCCCGAAGCATAAAATACAGAATAAATAGAACAGTTTTTCCATCGTATAAAACGAATAATTGCTACCAGTGTGAAAGTTATGGTCATTTCTACGTACCGGGCAACCTAGGCTTCACTCTAGGGCGTTGCTCCAACAGATCAAACAGTTAGGGGCTTAGAAGTCAACGCCCGAAGCATAAAATACAAAATAAATAGAACAGTTTTTCGATTGTATAAAACGAATAATTGCTACCAGTGTAAAAGTTATGGTCATTTCTACGTTCCGGGCAACCTAGGCTTCACCCTAGGGCGTTATTCCACCAGATCGAATAGTGCGGGCCTAAGAAGTGAACGCCAGAAGAATAAAATACAATATAAATATAACAGTTTTTCCATCGTATAAAACGAATAGTAGCAACCAGTGTGAAAGTTATGGTCATTTCTACGTTCCGGGTAAACTAGGTTTCACTCTAGGGCGTTGCTCCACCAGATCAAACAGTTAGGGCCTTAGAAGACAACGCCCGAAGCATTAAATGCAAAATAAGTAGAACAGTTTTTCCATTGTATAAAAAGAATAATTGCTACCAGTGTAAAAGTTATGGTCATTTCTACGTTCCGGGCAACCTAGACTTCACCCTAGACCGTTGTTCCACGTGATGGAATAGTTAGGGCCTAAGAAGTCAACGCCAGAAGCATAAAATACGATATAAACACAACAGCTTTTCCATCGTATAAAACGAATAATTGCAACCAGTTTGAAAGTGATGGTCATTTCTACGTACCGGGCCACCTAGGCTTCACTCTAGGGCGTTGCTCCACCAGATCAAACAGTTAGGGCCTTAGAAGTCAACGCCCGAAGCATAAAATACAAAATAAATAGCACAGTTTTTCGATTGTATAAAACGAATAATTGCTACCAGTGTAAAAGTTATGGTCATTTCTACGTTCCGGGCAACCTAGGCTTCACCCTAGGGCGTTGTTCCACCAGATCGAATAGTGCGGGCCTAAGAAGTGAACGCCAGAAGAATAAAATACAATATAAATATAACAGTTTTTCCATCGTATAAAACGAGTAGTAGCAACCAGTGTGAAAGTTATGGTCATTTCTACGTTCCGGGTAACCTAAGTTTCACTCTAGGGCGTTGCTCCACCAGATCAAACAGTTAGGGCCTTAGAAGTCAACGCCCGAAGCATAAAATACAGAATAAATAGAACAGTTTTTCCATTGTATAAAACGAATAATTGCAACCAGTATGAAGGTTATGGTAATTTCTACTTGCCGTGCAACCTAGGCTTCACCCTAGGGCGTTGCTCCAACAGACTGAATTGTTAGGGCCTTAGAAGTCAATGCCGGAAGCATAAAATGCAATAAAAATACAACAGTTTTTCCATCATATAACAGGAATAATTGCAACCAGTTTGAAAGTGATGGTCATTTCTACGTACCGGGCAACCTACGCTTCACTCGAGGGCTTTGCTGCACCAGATCGAATTGTTAGGGCCTTAGAAGTCAACGCCCGAAGCATAAAATACAAGATAAATAGAACAGTCTTTCCATCGTATAAAACGAATAATTGCTGCCAGTGTGAAAGTTATGGTCATTTCTACTTGCCGGGCAACCTAGGCTTCACCCTGGGGCGTTGTTCCACCTGATGGAATAGTTAGAGCCTAAGAAGTCAACGCCAGAAGCATAAAATACGATATAAATGCAACAGCTTTTCCATCGTATAAAACGAATAATTGCTACCAGTGTAAAAGTTATGGTCATTTCTACGTTCCGGGCAACCTAGGCTTCACCCTAGGGCGTTGTTCCACCAGAACGAATAGTTCGTGCCTAAGAAGTGAACGCCAGAAGAATAAAATACAATATAAATATAACAGTTTTTCCATCGTATAAAACGAATAGTAGCAACCAGTGTGAAAGTTATGGTCATTTCTACGTTCCGGGTAACCTAGGTTTCACTCTAGGGCGTTGCTCCACCAGATCAAACAGTTAGGGCCTAAGAAGTGAACGCCAGAAGCATAAAATACAATATAAATACAACAGATTTTCCATCCTATAAAGCGAATAATTGCTACCAGTATGAAAGTTATGGTCATTTCTACTTTCCGGGCAGTCTAGGCTTCACCCTAGGGCGTTGCTCCAACAGATTGCGTAGTTAGGGCCTTAGAAGTCAATGCCCGAGGCATAAAATGCAATAAAAATACAACAGTTTTTCCATCGTATAACACGATTAATTGCAACCAGTTTGAAAGTGATGGTCATTTCTACGTTCCGGGCAACCCAGGCTTTACTCTAGGGCGTTGCTCCACTAGATCGAATAGCTAGGGCGTTAGAAGTCAACGCCAGAAGAATAAAATACGATATAAATACAACAGCTTTTCCATCGTATAAAACGAATAATTGCTACCAGTGTAAAAGTTATGGTCATTTCTACGTTCCGGCAACCTAGACTTCACCCTAGGGCGTTGTTCCACCTGATGGAATAGTTAGGGCCTAAGAAGTCAACGCCAGAAGCATAAAATACGATATAAACACAACAGCTTTTCCATCGTATAAAACGAATAATTGCAACCAGTTTGAAAGTGATGGTCATTTCTACGTACCGGGCAACCTAGGCTTCACTCTAGGGCGTTGCTCCACCAGATCAAACAGTTAGGGCCTTAGAAGTCAACGCCCGAAGCATAAAATACAAAATAAATAGAACAGTTTTTCGATTGTATAAAACGAATAATTGCTACCAGTGTAAAAGTTATGGTCATTTCTACGTTCCGGGCAACCTAGGCTACACCCTAGGGCGTTTTTCCACCAGATCGAATAGTTCGGGCCTAAGAAGTGAACGCCAGAAGAATAAAATACAATATAAATATAACAGTTTTTCCATCGTAAAAAACGAATAGTAACAACCAGTGTGAAAGTTATGGTCATTTCTACGCTCCGGGTAACCTAGGTTTCACTCTATGGCGTTGCTCCACCAGATCAAACAGTTAGGGCCTTAGAAGCCAACGCCCGAAGCATTAAATACAAAATAAGTAGAACAGTTTTTCCATTGGATAAAACGAATAATTGCTACCAGTGTAAAAGTTATGGTCATTTCTACGTTCCGGGCAACCTAGACTTCACCCTAGACCGTTGTTACACCAGATAGAATAGTTAGGGTCTATGAAGTGAACGCCAGAAGCATAAAATTCAATATAAATACAACAGTTTTTCCAACATATAAAACGAATAATTGCAACCAGTATGAAAGTTATGGTCATTTCTTCTTTCCGGGCAACCTAGGCTTCACCATTGGGCGTTGCTCCAACAGATTGCGTAGTTAGGGCCTTAGAAGTCAATGCCCGAGGCATAAAATGCAATAAAAATACAACAGTTTTTCCATCGTATAAAACGAATAATTGCAACCACTATGAAACTTATGGTCATTTCTAAGTTCCGGGAAACCTAGGCTTCACTCTATGGCGTTCTTCCACCAGATCGAATAGCTACGGCCTCAGAACTCAACACCTGAAGTCTAAAATACAATAAAAATACAACAGTCTTTCCATCCTATAACAGGAATAATTGGAACACGTGTAAAAGTTATGGTCATTTCTACGTTCCGGGCGACATAGGCTTCACCCTAGGCCGTTGCTCCACCAGATCGAATGGTTAGGGCCTTAGAAGTCAACGCCCGAAGCATAAAATACAGAACAAATACAACAGTTTTTCCATCATATAAAACGAATAATTGCTACCAGTGTAAAAGTTATGGTCATTTCTACGTTCCGGGCAACCTAGACTTCACCCTAGACCGTTGTTACACCAGATCGAATAGTTAGGGTCTATGAAGTGAACGCCCGAAGAATAAAATACAATATAAATATAACAGTTTTTCCATCGTATAAAACGAATAGTAGCAACCAGTGTGAAAGTTATGGTCATTTCTACGTTCCGGGTAACCTAGGTTTCACTCTAGGGCGTTGCTGTACTAGATCGAATTGTTAGGGCCTTAGAAGTCAACGCCCGAAGCATAAAATACAAGATAAATAGAACAGTCTTTCCATCGTATAAAACGAATAATTGCTGCCAGTGTGAAAGTTATGGTCATTTCTACTTGCCGCGCAACCTAGGCTTCACCCTGGGGCGTTGTTCCACCTGATGGAATAGTTAGGGCCTAAGAAGTCAACGCCAGAAGCATAAAATACGATATAAATACAACAGCTTTTCCATCGTATAAAACGAATAATTGCTACCAGTATGAAACTTATGGTCATTTCTACTTTCCGAGCAACCTAGACTTCACCCTAGGGCGATGCTCCAACAGATTGCGCAGTTAGGGCCTTAGAAGTCAACGCCCGAAGCATAAAATGCAATAAAAATACAACTGTATTTCCATCATATAACAGGAATAATTGCAACCAGTTTGAAAGTGATGGCCAATTCTAGGTTCCGGGAAACCTAGGCTTCACTCTAGGGCGTTGCTCCACCAGGTCGAATAGTTAGGGCCTTAGAAGTCAACGCCCGAAGCATAAAATACAGAATAAATAGAACAGTTTTTCCATCGTATAAAACGAATAATTGCTACCAGTGTGAAAGTTATGGTCATTTCTACGTACCGGGCAACCTAGGCTTCACTCTAGGGCGTTGCTCCAACAGATCAAACAGTTAGGGGCTTAGAAGTCAACGCCCGAAGCATAAAATACAAAATAAATAGAACAGTTTTTCGATTGTATAAAACGAATAATTGCTACCAGTGTAAAAGTTATGGTCATTTCTACGTTCCGGGCAACCTAGGCTTCACCCTAGGGCGTTATTCCACCAGATCGAATAGTGCGGGCCTAAGAAGTGAACGCCAGAAGAATAAAATACAATATAAATATAACAGTTTTTCCATCGTATAAAACGAATAGTAGCAACCAGTGTGAAAGTTATGGTCATTTCTACGTTCCGGGTAAACTAGGTTTCACTCTAGGGCGTTGCTCCACCAGATCAAACAGTTAGGGCCTTAGAAGACAACGCCCGAAGCATTAAATGCAAAATAAGTAGAACAGTTTTTCCATTGTATAAAAAGAATAATTGCTACCAGTGTAAAAGTTATGGTCATTTCTACGTTCCGGGCAACCTAGACTTCACCCTAGACCGTTGTTCCACGTGATGGAATAGTTAGGGCCTAAGAAGTCAACGCCAGAAGCATAAAATACGATATAAACACAACAGCTTTTCCATCGTATAAAACGAATAATTGCAACCAGTTTGAAAGTGATGGTCATTTCTACGTACCGGGCCACCTAGGCTTCACTCTAGGGCGTTGCTCCACCAGATCAAACAGTTAGGGCCTTAGAAGTCAACGCCCGAAGCATAAAATACAAAATAAATAGCACAGTTTTTCGATTGTATAAAACGAATAATTGCTACCAGTGTAAAAGTTATGGTCATTTCTACGTTCCGGGCAACCTAGGCTTCACCCTAGGGCGTTGTTCCACCAGATCGAATAGTGCGGGCCTAAGAAGTGAACGCCAGAAGAATAAAATACAATATAAATATAACAGTTTTTCCATCGTATAAAACGAGTAGTAGCAACCAGTGTGAAAGTTATGGTCATTTCTACGTTCCGGGTAACCTAAGTTTCACTCTAGGGCGTTGCTCCACCAGATCAAACAGTTAGGGCCTTAGAAGTCAACGCCCGAAGCATAAAATACAGAATAAATAGAACAGTTTTTCCATTGTATAAAACGAATAATTGCAACCAGTATGAAGGTTATGGTAATTTCTACTTGCCGTGCAACCTAGGCTTCACCCTAGGGCGTTGCTCCAACAGACTGAATTGTTAGGGCCTTAGAAGTCAATGCCCGAAGCATAAAATGCAATAAAAATACAACAGTTTTTCCATCATATAACAGGAATAATTGCAACCAGTTTGAAAGTGATGGTCATTTCTACGTACCGGGCAACCTACGCTTCACTCGAGGGCTTTGCTGCACCAGATCGAATTGTTAGGGCCTTAGAAGTCAACGCCCGAAGCATAAAATACAAGATAAATAGAACAGTCTTTCCATCGTATAAAACGAATAATTGCTGCCAGTGTGAAAGTTATGGTCATTTCTACTTGCCGGGCAACCTAGGCTTCACCCTGGGGCGTTGTTCCACCTGATGGAATAGTTAGAGCCTAAGAAGTCAACGCCAGAAGCATAAAATACGATATAAATGCAACAGCTTTTCCATCGTATAAAACGAATAATTGCTACCAGTGTAAAAGTTATGGTCATTTCTACGTTCCGGGCAACCTAGGCTTCACCCTAGGGCGTTGTTCCACCAGAACGAATAGTTCGGGCCTAAGAAGTGAACGCCAGAAGAATAAAATACAATATAAATATAACAGTTTTTCCATCGTATAAAACGAATAGTAGCAACCAGTGTGAAAGTTATGGTCATTTCTACGTTCCGGGTAACCTAGGTTTCACTCTAGGGCGTTGCTCCACCAGATCAAACAGTTAGGGCCTAAGAAGTGAACGCCAGAAGCATAAAATACAATATAAATACAACAGATTTTCCATCCTATAAAGCGAATAATTGCTACCAGTATGAAAGTTATGGTCATTTCTACTTTCCGGGCAGTCTAGGCTTCACCCTAGGGCGTTGCTCCAACAGATTGCGTAGTTAGGGCCTTAGAAGTCAATGCCCGAGGCATAAAATGCAATAAAAATACAACAGTTTTTCCATCGTATAACACGATTAATTGCAACCAGTTTGAAAGTGATGGTCATTTCTACGTTCCGGGCAACCCAGGCTTTACTCTAGGGCGTTGCTCCACTAGATCGAATAGCTAGGGCGTTAGAAGTCAACGCCAGAAGCATAAAATACGATATAAATACAACAGCTTTTCCATCGTATAAAACGAATAATTGCAACCAGTGTAAAAGTTATGGTCATTTCTACGTTCCGTTCAACCTAGGCTTCACCCTAGGGCGTTGTTCCACCAGAACGAATAGTTCGGGCCTAAGAAGTGAACGCCAGAAGAATAAAATACAATATAAATATAACAGTTTTTCCATCGTATAAAACGAATAGTAGCAACCAGTGTGAAAGTTATGGTCATTTCTACGTTCCGGGTAACCTAGGTTTCACTCTAGGGCGTTGCTCCACCTGATCAAACAGTTAGGGCCTAAGAAGTGAACGCCAGAAGCATAAAATACAATATAAATGCAACAGATTTTCCATCCTATAAAGCGAATAATTGCTACCAGTATGAAAGTTATGGTCATTTCTACTTTCCGGGCAGCCTAGGCTTCACCCTAGGGCGTTGCTCCAACAGATTGCGTAGTTAGGGCCTTAGAAGTCAATGCCCGAGGCATAAAATGCAATAAAAATACAACAGTTTTTCCATCGTATAACACGATTAATTGCAACCAGTTTGAAAGTGATGGTCATTTCTACGTTCCGGGCAACCCAGGCTTTACTCTAGGGCGTTGCTCCACTAGATCGAATAGCTAGGGCGTTAGAAGTCAACGCCAGAAGCATAAAATACAATATAAATACAACACTTTTTCCATCGTATAAAACGAATAATTGCAACCAGTATGAAACTTATGGTCATTTCTACTTTCCGAGCAACCTAGACTTCACCCTAGGGCGATGCTCCAACAGATTGAATAGTTAGGGCCTTAGAAGTCAACGCCCGAAGCATAAAATGCAATAAAAATACAACAGTATTTCCATCATATAACAGGAATAATTGCAACCAGTTTGAAAGTGATGGCCAATTCTAGGTTCCGGGAAACCTAGGCTTCACTCTAGGGCGTTGCTCCACCAGGTCGAATAGTTAGGGCCTTAGAAGTCAACGCCCGAAGCATAAAATACAGAATAAATAGAACAGTTTTTCCATCGTATAAAACGAATAATTGCTACCAGTGTGAAAGTTATGGTCATTTCTACGTACCGGGCAACCTAGGCTTCACTCTAGGGCGTTGCTCCACCAGATCAAACAGTTAGGGGCTTAGAAGTCAACGCCCGAAGCATAAAATACAAAATAAATAGAACAGTTTTTCGATTGTATAAAACGAATAATTGCTACCAGTGTAAAAGTTATGGTCATTTCTACGTTCCGGGCAACCTAGGCTTCACCCTAGGGCGTTATTCCACCAGATCGAATAGTGCGGGCCTAAGAAGTGAACGCCAGAAGAATAAAATACAATATAAATATAACAGTTTTTCCATCGTATAAAACGAATAGTAGCAACCAGTGTGAAAGTTATGGTCATTTCTACGTTCCGGGTAAACTAGGTTTCACTCTAGGGCGTTGCTCCACCAGATCAAACAGTTAGGGCCTTAGAAGACAACGCCCGAAGCATTAAATGCAAAATAAGTAGAACAGTTTTTCCATTGTATAAAAAGAATAATTGCTACCAGTGTAAAAGTTATGGTCATTTCTACGTTCCGGGCAACCTAGACTTCACCCTAGACCGTTGTTCCACGTGATGGAATAGTTAGGGCCTAAGAAGTCAACGCCAGAAGCATAAAATACGATATAAACACAACAGCTTTTCCATCGTATAAAACGAATAATTGCAACCAGTTTGAAAGTGATGGTCATTTCTACGTACCGGGCCACCTAGGCTTCACTCTAGGGCGTTGCTCCACCAGATCAAACAGTTAGGGCCTTAGAAGTCAACGCCCGAAGCATAAAATACAAAATAAATAGCACAGTTTTTCGATTGTATAAAACGAATAATTGCTACCAGTGTAAAAGTTATGGTCATTTCTACGTTCCGGGCAACCTAGGCTTCACCCTTGGGCGTTGTTCCACCAGATCGAATAGTGCGGGCCTAAGAAGTGAACGCCAGAAGAATAAAATACAATATAAATATAACAGTTTTTCCATCGCATAAAACGAATACTAGCAACCAGTGTGAAAGTTATGGTCATTTCTACGTTCCGGGTAACCTAAGTTTCACTCTAGGGCGTTGCTCCACCAGATCAAACAGTTAGGGCCTTAGAAGTCAACGCCCGAAGCATAAAATACAGAATAAATAGAACAGTTTTTCCATTGTATAAAACGAATAATTGCAACCAGTATGAAGGTTATGGTCATTTCTACTTGCCGTGCAACCTAGGCTTCACCCTAGGGCGTTGCTCCAACAGACTGAATTGTTAGGGCCTTAGAAGTCAATGCCCGAAGCATAAAATGCAATAAAAATACAACAGTTTTTCCATCATATAACAGGTATAATTGCAACCAGTTTGAAAGTGATGGTCATTTCTACGTACCGGGCAACCTACGCTTCACTCGAGGGCTTTGCTGCACCAGATCGAATTGTTAGGGCCTTAGAAGTCAACGCCCGAAGCATAAAATACAAGATAAATAGAACAGTCTTTCCATCGTATAAAACGAATAATTGCTGCCAGTGTGAAAGTTATGGTCATTTCTACTTGCCGGGCAACCTAGGCTTCACCCTGGGGCGTTGTTCCACCTGATGGAATAGTTAGAGCCTAAGAAGTCAACGCCAGAAGCATAAAATACGATATAAATGCAACAGCTTTTCCATCGTATAAAACGAATAATTGCTACCAGTGTAAAAGTTATGGTCATTTCTACGTTCCGGGCAACCTAGGCTTCACCCTAGGGCGTTGTTCCACCAGAACGAATAGTTCGGGCCTAAGAAGTGAACGCCAGAAGAATAAAATACAATATAAATATAACAGTTTTTCCATCGTATAAAACGAATAGTAGCAACCAGTGTGAAAGTTATGGTCATTTCTACGTTCCGGGCAACCCAGGCTTTACTCTAGGGCGTTGCTCCACTAGATCGAATAGCTAGGGCGTTAGAAGTGAACGCCAGAAGCATAAAATACGATATAAATACAACAGCTTTTCCATCGTATAAAACGAATAATTGCTACCAGTGTAAAAGTTATGGTCATTTCTACGTTCCGTTCAACCTAGGCTTCACCCTAGGGCGTTGTTCCACCAGAACGAATAGTTCGGGCCTAAGAAGTGAACGCCAGAAGAATAAAATACAATATAAATATAACAGTTTTTCCATCGTATAAAACGAATAGTAGCAACCAGTGTGAAAGTTATGGTCATTTCTACGTTCCGGGTAACCTAGGTTTCACTCTAGGGCGTTGCTCCACCAGATCAAACAGTTAGGGCCTAAGAAGTGAACGCCAGAAGCATAAAATACAATATAAATACAACAGATTTTCCATCCTATAAAGCGAATAATTGCTACCAGTATGAAAGTTATGGTCATTTCTACTTTCCGGGCAGCCTAGGCTTCACCCTAGGGCGTTGCTCCAACAGATTGCGTAGTTAGGGCCTTAGAAGTCAATGCCCGAGGCATAAAATGCAATAAAAATACAACAGTTTTTCCATCGTATAACACGATTAATTGCAACCAGTTTGAAAGTGATGGTCATTTCTACGTTCCGGGCAACCCAGGCTTTACTCTAGGGCGTTGCTCCACTAGATCGAATAGCTAGGGCGTTAGAAGTCAACGCCAGAAGCATAAAATACAATATAAATACAACACTTTTTCCATCGTATAAAACGAATAATTGCAACCAGTATGAAACTTATGGTCATTTCTACTTTCCGAGCAACCTAGACTTCTCCCTAGGGCGATGCTCCAACAGATTGAATAGTTAGGGCCTTAGAAGTCAACGCCCGAAGCATAAAATGCAATAAAAATACAACAGTATTTCCATCATATAACAGGAATAATTGCAACCAGTTTGAAAGTGATGGCCAATTCTACGTTCCGGGCAACCTAGGCTTCACTCTAGGGCGTTGCTCCACCAGGTCGAATAGTTAGGGCCTTAGAAGTCAACGCCCGAAGCATAAAATACAGAATAAATAGAACAGTTTTTCCATCGTATAAAACGAATAATTGCTACCAGTGTGAAAGTTATGGTCATTTCTACGTACCGGGCAACCTAGGCTTCACTCTAGGGCGTTGCTCCACCAGATCTAAACAGTTAGGGCCTTAGAAGTCAATGCCCGAGGCATAAAATGCAATAAAAATACAACAGTTTTTCCATCGTATAACACGATTAATTGCAACCAGTTTGAAAGTGATGGTCATTTCTACGTTCCGGGCAACCCAGGCTTTATTCTAGGGCGTTGCTCCACTAGATCGAATAGCTAGGGCGTTAGAAGTCTACGCCAGAAGCATAAAATACAATATAAATACAACACTTTTTCCATCGTATAAAACGAATAATTGCAACCAGTATGAAACTTATGGTCATTTCTACTTTCCGGGCAACCTAGGCTTCACCATTGGGCGTTGCTCCAACAGATTGCGTAGTTAGGGCCTTAGAAGTCAATGCCCGAGGCATAAAATGCAATAAAAATACAACAGTTTTTCCATCGTATAAAACGAATAATTGCAACCACTATGAAACTTATGGTCATTTCTACGTTCCGGGCAACCTAGGCTTCACTCTATGGCGTTCTTCCACCACATCGAATAGCTACGGCCTCAGAACTCAACACCTGAAGTCTAAAATACAATAAAAATACAACAGTCTGTCCATCCTATAACAGGAATAATTGCAACACGTCTTAAAAGTTATGGTCATTTCTACGTTCCGGGCGACATAGGCTTCACCCTAGGCCGTTGCTCCACCAGATCGAATAGTTAGGGCCTTAGAAGTCAACGCCCGAAGCATAAAATACAGAATAAATACAACAGTTTTTCCATCATATAAAACGAATAATTGCTACCAGTGTGAAAGTTATGGTCATTTCTACTTTCCGGGCAACCTAGGCTTCACCCTAGGGCGTTGCTCCAACAGATTGAATAGTTAGGGCCTTAGAAGTCAATGCCCGAAGCATAAAATACAATATAAATACAACAGTTTTTCCATCATATAAAACGAATAATTGCAACCAGTTTGAGAGTGATGGTCATTTCTACGTACCGGGCAACCTACGCTTCACTCGAGGGTGTTGCTGCACCAGATCGAATAGTTAGAGCCTTAGAAGTCAACGCCCGAAGCATAAAATACAAGATAAATAGAACAGTCTTTCCATCGTATAAAACGAATAATTGCTGCCAGTGTGAAAGTTATGGCCATTTCTACTTGCCGGGCAACCTAGGCTTCACCCTAGGGCGTTGTTCCACCTGATGGAATAGTTAGGGCCTAAGAAGTCAACGCCAGAAGCATAAAATACGATATAAATACAACAGCTCTTCCATCGTATAAAACGAATAATTGCTACCAGTGTAAAAGTTATGGTCATTTCTACGTTCCGGGCAACCTAGGCTTCACCCTAGGGCGTTGTTCCACCAGATCGAATAGTTCGGGCCTAAGAAGTGAACGCCCGAAGAATAAAATACAATATAAATATAACAGTTTTTCCATCGTATAAAACGAATAGTAGCAACCAGTGTGAAAGTTATGGTCATTTCTACGTTCCGGGTAACCTAGGTTTCACTCTAGGGCGTTGCTGCACCAGATCGAATTGTTAGGGCCTTAGAAGTCAACGCCCGAAGCATAAAATACAAGATAAATAGAACAGTCTTTCCATCGTATAAAACGAATAATTGCTACCAGTGTAAAAGTTATGGTCATTTCTACGTTCCGGGCAACCTAGGCTTCACCGTAGGGCGTTGTTCCACCAGAACGAATAGTTCGGGCCTAAGAAGTGAACGCCAGAAGAATAAAATACAATATAAATATAACAGTTTTTCCATCGTATAAAACGAATAGTAGCAACCAGTGTGAAAGTTATGGTCATTTCTACGTTCCGGGTAACCTAGGTTTCACTCTAGGGCGTTGCTCCACCAGATCAAACAGTTAGGGCCTAAGAAGTGAACGCCAGAAGGATAAAATACAATATAAATACAACAGATTTTCCATCCTATAAAGCGAATAATTGCTACCAGTATGAAAGTTATGGTCATTTCTACTTTCCGGGCAGCCTAGGCTTCACCCTAGGGCGTTGCTCCAACAGATTGCGTAGTTAGGGCCTTAGAAGTCAATGCCCGAGGCATAAAATGCAATAAAAATACAACAGTTTTTCCATCGTATAACACGATTAATTGCAACCAGTTTGAAAGTGATGGTCATTTCTACGTTCCGGGCAACCCAGGCTTTACTCTAGGGCGTTGCTCCGCTAGATCGAATAGCTAGGGCGTTAGAAGTCAACGCCAGAAGCATAAAATACAATATAAATACAACACTTTTTCCATCGTATAAAACGAATAATTGCAACCAGTATGAAACTTATGGTCATTTCTACTTTCCGAGCAACCTAGACTTCACCCTAGGGCGATGCTCCAACAGATTGAATAGTTAGGGCCTTAGAAGTCAACGCCCGAAGCATAAAATGCAATAAAAATACAACAGTATTTCCATCATATAACAGGAATAATTGCAACCAGTTTGAAAGTGATGGCCAATTCTACGTTCCGGGCAACCTAGGCTTCACTCTAGGGCGTTGCTCCACCAGGTCGAATAGTTAGGGCCTTAGAAGTCAACGCCCGAAGCATAAAATACAGAATAAATAGAACAGTTTTTCCATCGTATAAAACGAATAATTGCTACCAGTGTAAAAGTTATGGTCATTTCTACGTTCCGGGCAACCTAGACTTCACCCTAGGGCGTTGTTCCACCTGATGGAATAGTTAGGGCCTAAGAAGTCAACGCCAGAAGCATAAAATACGATATAAACACAACAGCTTTTCCATCGTATAAAACGAATAATTGCAACCATTTTGAAAGTGATGGTCATTTCTACGTACCGGGCAACCTAGGCTACACCCTAGGGCGTTTTTCCACCAGATCGAATAGTTCGGGCCTAAGAAGTGAACGCCAGAAGAATAAAATACAATATAAATATAACAGTTTTTCCATCGTAAAAAACGAATAGTAACAACCAGTGTGAAAGTTATGGTCATTTCTACGTTCCGGGTAACCTAGGTTTCACTCTATGGCGTTGCTCCACGAGATCAAACAGTTAGGGCCTTAGAAGCCTACGCCCGAAGCATTAAATACAAAATAAGTAGAACAGTTTTTCCATTGGATAAAACGAATAATTGCTACCAGTATAAAAGTTATGGTCATTTCTACGTTCCGGGCAACCTAGACTTCACCCTAGACCGTTGTTACACCAGATAGAATAGTTAGGGTCTATGAAGTGAACGCCAGAAGCATAAAATTCAATATAAATACAACAGTTTTTCCAACATATAAAACGAATAATTGCAACCAGTATGAAAGTTATGGTCATTTCTTCTTTCCGGGCAACCTAGGCTTCACCATTGGGCGTTGCTCCAACAGATTGCGTAGTTAGGGCCTTAGAAGTCAATGCCCGAGGCATAAAATGCAATAAAAATACAACAGTATTTCCATCATATAACAGGAATAATTGCAACCAGTTTGAAAGTGATGGTCATTTCTACGTACCGGGCCACCTAGGCTTCACTCTAGGGCGTTGCTCCACCAGATCAAACAGTTAAGGCCTTAGAAGTCAACGCCCGAAGCATAAAATACAAAATAAATAGCACAGATTTTCGATTGTATAAAACGAATAATTGCTACCAGTGTAAAAGTTATGGTCATTTCTACGTTCCGGGCAACCTAGGCTTCACCCTAGGGCGTTGTTCCACCAGATCGAATAGTGCGGGCCTAAGAAGTGAACGCCAGAAGAATAAAATACAATATAAATATAACAGTTTTTCCATCGTATAAAACGAATAGTAGCAACCAGTGTGAAAGTTATGGTCATTTCTACGTTCCGGGTAACCTAAGTTTCACTCTAGGGCGTTGCTCCACCAGATCAAACAGTTAGGGCCTTAGAAGACAACGCCCGAAGCATTAAATACAAAATAAGTAGAACAGTTTTTCCATTGTATAAAAAGAATAATTGCTACCAGTGTAAAAGTTATGGTCATTTCTACGTTCCGGGCAACCTAGACTTCACCCTAGACCGTTGTTCCACCAGATCGAATAGTTAGGGCCTAAGAAGTGTACGCCAGAAGCATAAAATACAATATAAATACAACTGTTTTTCCATCGTATAAAACGAATAGTAGCAACCAGTGTGAAAGTTATGGTCATTTCTACTTTCCGGGCAATCTAGGCTTCACCCTAGGGCGTTGCTCCACTAGACCGAATAGCTAGGGCCTTAGAAGTCAACGCCAGAAGCATAAAATACAATATAAATACAACAGCTTTTCCATCGTATAAAACGAATAATTGCAACCTGTGTGAAAGTAACGGTCATTTCTACGTTCCGAGCACCCTAGGCGTTACTCTAGGGCGTTGCTCCACCACATCTAATAGCTACGGCCTTAGAAGTCAACGCCAGAGGCATAAAATAAAATATAAATACAACAGCTTTTCCATCGTATAAAACGAATAATTGCAACCAATGTGAAAGTGATGGTCATTTCACCTTTCCGGGCAACCTAGGCTTCACTCTAGGGCGTTGCTCCACTAGATCGAATAGCTAGGGCCTTAGAAGCCAACGCCCGAAGCATTAAATACAAAATAAATAGAACAGTTTTTCCATTGTATAAAACGAATAATTGCTACCAGTGTAAAAGTTATGGTCATTTCTACGTTCCCGGCAACCTAGGCTTCACCCTAGGCCGTTGTTCCACCAGATCGAATAGTTAGGGCCTAAGAAGTGAACGCCAGAAGCATAAAATACAATATAAATACAACAGTTTTTCCATCATATAAAACGAATAATTGCAACCAGTATTAAAGTTATGGTCATTTCTACGTTCCGAGCAACCTAGGCTTCACTCTAGGGCGCTGCTCCACCAGATCGAATAGTTAGGTCCTTAGATGTCAACGCCAGAAGCATAAAATACGATATAAATACAACAGCTTTTCCATCATATAAAACGAATAATTGCAACCAGTGTGAAAGTAATGGTCATTTCTACATTCCGAGAAACCTAGGCTTCACCCTAGGGCGCTGCTCCACCAGATCGAATAGCTAGGTCCTTAGATGTCAACGCCAGAAGCATAAAATACGATATAAATACAACAGCTTTTCCATTGTATAAAAGGAATAATTGCAAACAGTGTGAAAGTAATGGTCATTTCTACGTTCCGGGCAACCTAGGCTTCACTCTACGGTGTTGTTCCACCAGATCGAATAGTTAGGGCCTAAGAAGTGAACGCCAGAAGCATAAAATACAATATATATATAACAGTTTTTCCATCGTATAAAACGAATGATTGCAACCAGTGTGAAAGTAATGGTCATTTCTACATTCCGAGCAACCTAGGCTTCACTCTAGGGCGCTGCTCCACCAGATCGAATAGTTAGGTCCTTAGATGTCAACGCCAGAAGCATAAAATACGATATAAATACAACAGCTTTTCCATTGTATAAAAGGAATAATTGCAAACTGTGTGAAAGTAATGGTCATTTCTACGTTCCGGGCAAGCTAGGCTTCACTCTACGGTGTTGTTCCACCAGATCGAATAGCTAGGGCCTTAGAAGCCAACGCCCGAAGCATTAAATACAAAATAAATAGAACAGTTTTTCCATTGTATAAAACGAGTAATTGCTACCAGTGTAAAAGTTATGGTCATTTCTACGTTCCGGGCAACCTAGGCTTCACCCTAGGCCGTTGTTCCACCAGATCGAATAGTTAGGGCCTAAGAAGTGAACGCCAGAAGCATAAAATACAATATAAATACAACAGTTTTTCCATCATATAAAACGAATAATTGCAACCAGTATGAAAGTTATGGTCATTTCTACTTTCCGGGCAACCTAGGCTTCACCCTAGGGCGTTGCTCCGACAGATTGAATAGTTAGGGCCTTAGAAGTCAATGCCAGAAGCATAAAATGCAATAAAAATACAACAGTTTTTCCATCGTATAACAGGATTAATTGCAACCAGTTTGAAAGTGATTGTCGATTCTACGTTCCGGACAACCTAGGCTTCACTCTAGGGCGTTGCTCCACCAGATCGAATAGTTAGGGCCTAAGAAGTGAACGCCAGAAGCATAAAATACAATATAAATGCAACAGTTTTTCCATCGTATAAAACGAATAATTGCAACCAGTGTGAAAGTAATGGTCATTTCTACGTTCCGAGCACCCTAGGCTTCACCCTAGGGCGTTGCTCCGACAGATTGAATAGTTAGGGCCTTAGAAGTCAACGCCAGAGGCATAAAATACAGTATAAATACAACAGCTGTTCCAACGTATAAAACGAATGATTGCAACCAGTGTGAAAGTAATGGTCATTTCTACATTCCGAGAAACCTAGGCTTCACGCTAGGGCGCTGCTCCACCAGATCGAATAGCTAGGTCCTTAGATGTCAACGCCAGAAGCATAAAATACGATATAAATACAACAGCTTTTCCATTGTATAAAAGGAATAATTGCAAACAGTGTGAAAGTAATGGTCATTTCTACGTTCCGGGCAACCTAGGCTTCACTCTACGGTGTTGTTCCACCAGATCGAATAGTTAGGGCCTAAGAAGTGAACGCCAGAAGCATAAAATACAATATATATATAACAGTTTTTCCATCGTATAAAACGAATGATTGCAACCAGTGTGAAAGTAATGGTCATTTCTACATTCCGAGCAACCTAGGCTTCACTCTAGGGCGCTGCTCCACCAGATCGAATAGTTAGGTCCTTAGATGTCAACGCCAGAAGCATAAAATACGATATAAATACAACAGCTTTTCCATTGTATAAAAGGAATAATTGCAAACTGTGTGAAAGTAATGGTCATTTCTACGTTCCGGGCAAGCTAGGCTTCACTCTACGGTGTTGTTCCACCAGATCGAATAGCTAGGGCCTTAGAAGCCAACGCCCGAAGCATTAAATACAAAATAAATAGAACAGTTTTTCCATTGTATAAAACGAATAATTGCTACCAGTGTAAAAGTTATGGTCATTTCTACGTTCCGGGCAACCTAGGCTTCACCCTAGGCCGTTGTTCCACCAGATCGAATAGTTAGGGCCTAAGAAGTGAACGCCAGAAGCATAAAATACAATATAAATACAACAGTTTTTCCATCATATAAAACGAATAATTGCAACCAGTATGAAAGTTATGGTCATTTCTACTTTCCGGGCAACCTAGGCTTCACCCTAGGGCGTTGCTCCGACAGATTGAATAGTTAGGGCCTTAGAAGTCAATGCCAGAAGCATAAAGTGCAATAAAAATACAACAGTTTTTCCATCGTATAACAGGATTAATTGCAACCAGTTTGAAAGTGATGGTCGATTCTACGTTCCGGACAACCTAGGCTTCACTCTAGGGCGTTGCTCCACCAGATCGAATAGTTAGGGCCTAAGAAGTGAACGCCAGAAGCATAAAATACAATATAAATGCAACAGTTCTTCCATCGTATAAAACGAATAATTGCAACCAGTGTGAAAGTAATGGTCATTTCTACGTTCCGAGAAACCTAGGCTTCACCCTAGGGCGCTGCTCCACCAGATCGAATAGCTAGGTCCTTAGATGTCAACGCCAGAAGCATAAAATACGATATAAATACAACAGCTTTTCCATTGTATAAAAGGAATAATTGCAATCAGTGTGAAAGTAATGGTCATTTCTACGTTCCGGGCAACCTAGGCTTCACTCTACGGTGTTGTTCCACCAGATCGAATAGTTAGGGCCTAAGAAGTGAACGCCAGAAGCATAAAATACAATATATATATAACAGTTTTTCCATCGTATAAAACGAATGATTGCAACCAGTGTGAAAGTAATGGTCATTTCTACATTCCGAGCAACCTAGGCTTCACTCTAGGGCGCTGCTCCACCAGATCGAATAGTTAGGTCCTTAGATGTCAACGCCAGAAGCATAAAATACGATATAAATACAACAGCTTTTCCATTGTATAAAAGGAATAATTGCAAACTGTGTGAAAGTAATGGTCATTTCTACGTTCCGGGCAAGCTAGGCTTCACTCTACGGTGTTGTTCCACCAGATCGAATAGCTAGGGCCTTAGAAGCCAACGCCCGAAGCATTAAATACAAAATAAATAGAACAGTTTTTCCATTGTATAAAACGAATAATTGCTACCAGTGTAAAAGTTATGGTCATTTCTACGTTCCGGGCAACCTAGGCTTCACCCTAGGGCGTTGTTCCACCAGATCGAATAGTGCGGGCCTAAGAAGTGAACGCCAGAAGAATAAAATACAATATAAATATAACAGTTTTTCCATCGTATAAAACGAATAGTAGCAACCAGTGTGAAAGTTATGGTCATTTCTACGTTCCGGGTAACCTAAGTTTCACTCTAGGGCGTTGCTCCACCAGATCAAACAGTTAGGGCCTTAGAAGACAACGCCCGAAGCATTAAATACAAAATAAGTAGAACAGTTTTTCCATTGTATAAAAAGAATAATTGCTACCAGTGTAAAAGTTATGGTCATTTCTACGTTCCGGGCAACCTAGACTTCTCCCTAGACCGTTGTTCCACCAGATCGAATAGTTAGGGCCTAAGAAGTGTACGCCAGAAGCATAAAATACAATATAAATACAACTGTTTTTCCATCGTATAAAACGAATAGTAGCAACCAGTGTGAAAGTTATGGTCATTTCTACTTTCCGGGCAATCTAGGCTTCACCCTAGGGCGTTGCTCCACTAGACCGAATAGCTAGGGCCTTAGAAGTCAACGCCAGAAGCATAAAATACAATATAAATACAACAGCTTTTCCATCGTATAAAACGAATAATTGCAACCTGTGTGAAAGTAACGGTCATTTCTACGTTCCGAGCACCCTAGGCGTTACTCTAGGGCGTTGCTCCACCACATCTAATAGCTACGGCCTTAGAAGTCAACGCCAGAGGCATAAAATAAAATATAAATACAACAGCTTTTCCATCGTATAAAACGAATAATTGCAACCAATGTGAAAGTGATGGTCATTTCACCTTTCCGGGCAACCTAGGCTTCACTCTAGGGCGTTGCTCCACTAGATCGAATAGCTAGGGCCTTAGAAGCCAACGCCCGAAGCATTAAATACAAAATAAATAGAACAGTTTTTCCATTGTATAAAACGAATAATTGCTACCAGTGTAAAAGTTATGGTCATTTCTACGTTCCCGGCAACCTAGGCTTCACCCTAGGCCGTTGTTCCACCAGATCGAATAGTTAGGGCCTAAGAAGTGAACGCCAGAAGCATAAAATACAATATAAATACAACAGTTTTTCCATCATATAAAACGAATAATTGCAACCAGTATTAAAGTTATGGTCATTTCTACGTTCCGAGCAACCTAGGCTTCACTCTAGGGCGCCGCTCCACCAGATCGAATAGTTAGGTCCTTAGATGTCAACGCCAGGAGCATAAAATACGATATAAATACAACAGCTTTTCCATCGTATAACAGGATTAATTGCAACCAGTGTGAAAGTAATGGTCATTTCTACATTCCGAGAAACCTAGGCTTCACCCTAGGGCGCTGCTCCACCAGATCGAATAGCTAGGTCCTTAGATGTCAACGCCAGAAGCATAAAATACGATATAAATACAACAGCTTTTCCATTGTATAAAAGGAATAATTGCAAACAGTGTGAAAGTAATGGTCATTTCTACGTTCCGGGCAACCTAGGCTTCACTCTACGGTGTTGTTCCACCAGATCGAATAGTTAGGGCCTAAGAAGTGAACGCCAGAAGCATAAAATACAATATATATATAACAGTTTTTCCATCGTATAAAACGAATGATTGCAACCAGTGTGAAAGTAATGGTCATTTCTACATTCCGAGCAACCTAGGCTTCACTCTAGGGCGCTGCTCCACCAGATCGAATAGTTAGGTCCTTAGATGTCAACGCCAGAAGCATAAAATACGATATAAATACAACAGCTTTTCCATTGTATAAAAGGAATAATTGCAAACTGTGTGAAAGTAATGGTCATTTCTACGTTCCGGGCAAGCTAGGCTTCACTCTACGGTGTTGTTCCACCAGATCGAATAGCTAGGGCCTTAGAAGCCAACGCCCGAAGCATTAAATACAAAATAAATAGAACAGTTTTTCCATTGTATAAAACGAATAATTGCTACCAGTGTAAAAGTTATGGTCATTTCTACGTTCCGGGCAACCTAGGCTTCACCCTAGGCCGTTGTTCCACCAGATCGAATAGTTAGGGCCTAAGAAGTGAACGCCAGAAGCATAAAATACAATATAAATACAACAGTTTTTCCATCATATAAAACGAATAATTGCAACCAGTATGAAAGTTATGGTCATTTCTACTTTCCGGGCAACCTAGGCTTCACCCTAGGGCGTTGCTCCGACAGATTGAATAGTTAGGGCCTTAGAAGTCAATGCCAGAAGCGTAAAATGCAATAAAAATACAACAGTTTTTCCATCGTGTAACAGGATTAATTGCAACCAGTTTGAAAGTGATTGTCGATTCTACGTTCCGGACAACCTAGGCTTCACTCTAGGGCGTTGCTCCACCAGATCGAATAGTTAGGGCCTAAGAAGTGAACGCCAGAAGCATAAAATACAATATAAATGCGACAGTTTTTCCATCGTATAAAACGAATAATTGCAACCAGTGTGAAAGTAATGGTCATTTCTACGTTCCGAGCACCCTAGGCTTCACCCTAGGGCGTTGCTCCGACAGATTGAATAGTTAGGGCCTTAGAAGTCAACGCCAGAGGCATAAAATACAGTATAAATACAACAGCTGTTCCATCGTATAAAACGAATGATTGCAACCAGTGTGAAAGTAATGGTCATTTCTACATTCCGAGAAACCTAGGCTTCACCCTAGGGCGCTGCTCCACCAGATCGAATAGCTAGGTCCTTAGATGTCAACGCCAGAAGCATAAAATACGATATAAATACAACAGCTTTTCCATTGTATAAAAGGAATAATTGCAAACAGTGTGAAAGTAATGGTCATTTCTACGTTCCGGGCAACCTAGGCTTCACTCTACGGTGTTGTTCCACCAGATCGAATAGTTAGGGCCTAAGAAGTGAACGCCAGAAGCATAAAATACAATATATATATAACAGTTTTTCCATCGTATAAAACGAATGATTGCAACCAGTGTGAAAGTAATGGTCATTTCTACATTCCGAGCAACCTAGGCTTCACTCTAGGGCGCTGCTCCACCAGATCGAATAGTTAGGTCCTTAGATGTCAACGCCAGAAGCATAAAATACGATATAAATACAACAGCTTTTCCATTGTATAAAAGGAATAATTGCAAACTGTGTGAAAGTAATGGTCATTTCTACGTTCCGGGCAAGCTAGGCTTCACTCTACGGTGTTGTTCCACCAGATCGAATAGCTAGGGCCTTAGAAGCCAACGCCCGAAGCATTAAATACAAAATAAATAGAACAGTTTTTCCATTGTATAAAACGAATAATTGCTACCAGTGTAAAAGTTATGGTCATTTCTACGTTCCGGGCAACCTAGGCTTCACCCTAGGCCGTTGTTCCACCAGATCGAATAGTTAGGGCCTAAGAAGTGAACGCCAGAAGCATAAAATACAATATAAATACAACAGTTTTTCCATCATATAAAACGAATAATTGCAACCAGTATGAAAGTTATGGTCATTTCTACTTTCCGGGCAACCTAGGCTTCACCCTAGGGCGTTGCTCCGACAGATTGAATAGTTAGGGCCTTAGAAGTCAATGCCAGAAGCATAAAGTGCAATAAAAATACAACAGTTTTTCCATCGTATAACAGGATTAATTGCAACCAGTTTGAAAGTGATGGTCGATTCTACGTTCCGGACAACCTAGGCTTCACTCTAGGGCGTTGCTCCACCAGATCGAATAGTTAGGGCCTAAGAAGTGAACGCCAGAAGCATAAAATACAATATAAATGCAACAGTTCTTCCATCGTATAAAACGAATAATTGCAACCAGTGTGAAAGTAATGGTCATTTCTACGTTCCGAGCACCCTAGGCTTCACCCTAGGGCGTTGCTCCGACAGATTGAATAGTTAGGGCCTTAGAAGTCAACGCCAGAGGCATAAAATACAGTATAAATACAACAGCTGTTCCATCGTATAAAACGAATGATTGCAACCAGTGTGAAAGTAATGGTCATTTCTACATTCCGAGAAACCTAGGCTTCACTCTAGGGCGCTGCTCCACCAGATCGAATAGTTAGGTCCTTAGATGTCAACGCCAGAAGCATAAAATACGATATAAATACAACAGCTTTTCCATCGTATAAAAGGAATAATTGCAAACAGTGTGAAAGTAATGGTCATTTCAACGTTCCGGGCCACCTAGGCTTCACTCTACGGCGTTGTTCCACCAGATCGGATAGTTTGGGCCTAAGAAGTCAACACCAGAAGAATAAAATACAATATAAATACAACAGTTTTTCCATCGTATAAAACGAATAATTGCAACCAGTATGAAAGCTAACGTCATTTCTACTTTCCGGGCCACCTAGGCTTCACCCTAGGGCGTTGCTCCAACAGATTGAATAGCTAGGGCCTAAGAAGTCAACGGCAGAAGCATAAAATACAATATAAATATAACAGCTTTTCCATCGTATAAAAGGAATAATTGCAAACAGTGTGAAAGTAATGGTCATTTCTACGTTCCGGGCAAGCTAGGCTTCACTCTAGGGCGTTGCTCCACCAGATCAAACAGTTAGCGCCTTAGAAGTCAGCGCCCGAACCATAAAATACAAAAAAAAATACAACAGAGTTTCCATCATATAACAGGAATAATTGCAACCAGTTTGAAAGTGATGGTCATTTCACCTTTCCGGGCAACCTAGGCTTCACTCTAGGGCGTTGCTCCACTAGATCGAATAGCTAGGGCCTTAGAAGCCAACGCCCGAAGCATTAAATACAAAATAAATAGAACAGTTTTTCCATTGTATAACAGGATTAATTGCAACCAGTTTGAAAGTGATGGTCATTTCTACGTTCCGGGCAACCTAGGCTTCACCCTAGGCCGTTGTTCCACCAGATCGAATAGTTAGGGCCTAAGAAGTGAACGCCAGAAGCATAAAATACAATATAAATACAACAGTTTTTCCATCATATAAAACGAATAATTGCAACCAGTATTAAAGTTATGGTCATTTCTACTTTCCGGGCAACCTAGGCTTCACCCTACGGCGTTGCTCCGACAGATTGAATAGTTAGGGCCTTAGAAGTCAATGCCCGAAGCATAAAATGCAATAAAAATACAACAGTTTTTCCATCGTATAACAGGATTAATTGCAACCAGTTTGAAAGTGATGGTCACTTCTACGTTCCGGGCAACCTAGGCTTCACTCTAGGGCGTTGCTCCACCAGATCGAATAGTTAGGGCCTAAGAAGTGAACGCCAGAAGCATAAAATACAATATAAATATAACAGTTTTTCCATCGTATAAAACGAATAATAGCAACCAGTGTTAATGTTATGGTCATTTCTACGTTCCGGGCAAGCTAGGCTTCACTCTAGGGCGTTGCTCCACCAGATCAAACAGTTCGGGCCTTAGAAGTCAACGCCCGAACCACAAAATACAAAAAAAATACAACAGTGTTTCCATCATATAACAGGAATAATTGCAACCAGTTTGAAAGTGATGGTCATTTCTCCTTTCCGGGCAACCTAGGCTTCACTCTAGGGAGTTGCTCCACTAGATCGAATAGCTAGGGCCTTAGAAGTCAACGCCAGAAGCATAAAATACAATATAAATACAACAGCTTTTCCATCGTATAAACCGAATAATTGCAATCAGTGTGAAAGTAATGGCCATTTCTACGTTCCGAGCACCCTAGGCTTCACTCTACGGTGTTGTTCCACCAGATCGAATAGTTAGGGCCTAAGAAGTGAACGCCAGAAGCATAAAATACAATATATATATAACAGTTTTTCCATCGTATAAAACGAATGATTGCAACCAGTGTGAAAGTAATGGTCATTTCTACATTCCGAGCAACCTAGGCTTCACTCTAGGGCGCTGCTCCACCAGATCGAATAGTTAGGTCCTTAGATGTCAACGCCAGAAGCATAAAATACGATATAAATACAACAGCTTTTCCATTGTATAAAAGGAATAATTGCAAACTGTGTGAAAGTAATGGTCATTTCTACGTTCCGGGCAAGCTAGGCTTCACTCTACGGTGTTGTTCCACCAGATCGAATAGCTAGGGCCTTAGAAGCCAACGCCCGAAGCATTAAATACAAAATAAATAGAACAGTTTTTCCATTGTATAAAACGAATAATTGCTACCAGTGTAAAAGTTATGGTCATTTCTACGTTCCGGGCAACCTAGGCTTCACCCTAGGCCGTTGTTCCACCAGATCGAATAGTTAGGGCCTAAGAAGTGAACGCCAGAAGCATAAAATACAATATAAATACAACAGTTTTTCCATCATATAAAACGAATAATTGCAACCAGTATGAAAGTTATGGTCATTTCTACTTTCCGGGCAACCTAGGCTTCACCCTAGGGCGTTGCTCCGACAGATTGAATAGTTAGGGCCTTAGAAGTCAATGCCAGAAGCGTAAAATGCAATAAAAATACAACAGTTTTTCCATCGTATAACAGGATTAATTGCAACCAGTTTGAAAGTGATTGTCGATTCTACGTTCCGGACAACCTAGGCTTCACTCTAGGGCGTTGCTCCACCAGATCGAATAGTTAGGGCCTAAGAAGTGAACGCCAGAAGCATAAAATACAATATAAATACAACAGTTTTTCCATCGTATAAAACGAATAATTGCAACCAGTATGAAAGTAATGGTCATTTCTACGTTCCGAGCACCCTAGGCTTCACCCTAGGGCGTTGCTCCAACAGATTGAATAGCTAGGGCCTAAGAAGTCAACGGCAGAAGCATAAAATACAATATAAATATAACAGCTTTTCCATCGTATAAAAGGAATAATTGCAAACAGTGTGAAAGTAATGGTCATTTCTACGTTCCGGGCAAGCTAGGCTTCACTCTAGGGCGTTGCTCCACCAGATCAAACAGTTAGCGCCTTAGAAGTCAGCGCCCGAACCATAAAATACAAAAAAAAATACAACAGAGTTTCCATCATATAACAGGAATAATTGCAACCAGTTTGAAAGTGATGGTCATTTCACCTTTCCGGGCAACCTAGGCTTCACTCTAGGGCGTTGCTCCACTAGATCGAATAGCTAGGGCCTTAGAAGCCAACGCCCGAAGCATTAAATACAAAATAAATAGAACAGTTTTTCCATTGTATAACAGGATTAATTGCAACCAGTTTGAAAGTGATGGTCATTTCTACGTTCCGGGCAACCTAGGCTTCACCCTAGGCCGTTGTTCCACCAGATCGAATAGTTAGGGCCTAAGAAGTGAACGCCAGAAGCATAAAATACAATATAAATACAACAGTTTTTCCATCATATAAAACGAATAATTGCAACCAGTATTAAAGTTATGGTCATTTCTACTTTCCGGGCAACCTAGGCTTCACCCTACGGCGTTGCTCCGACAGATTGAATAGTTAGGGCCTTAGAAGTCAATGCCCGAAGCATAAAATGCAATAAAAATACAACAGTTTTTCCATCGTATAACAGGATTAATTGCAACCAGTTTGAAAGTGATGGTCACTTCTACGTTCCGGGCAACCTAGGCTTCACTCTAGGGCGTTGCTCCACCAGATCGAATAGTTAGGGCCTAAGAAGTGAACGCCAGAAGCATAAAATACAATATAAATATAACAGTTTTTCCATCGTATAAAACGAATAATAGCAACCAGTGTTAATGTTATGGTCATTTCTACGTTCTGGGCAAGCTAGGCTTCACTCTAGGGCGTTGCTCCACCAGATCAAACAGTTCGGGCCTTAGAAGTCAACGCCCGAACCACAAAATACAAAAAAAATACAACAGTGTTTCCATCATATAACAGGAATAATTGCAACCAGTTTGAAAGTGATGGTCATTTCTCCTTTCCGGGCAACCTAGGCTTCACTCTAGGGAGTTGCTCCACTAGATCGAATAGCTAGGGCCTTAGAAGTCAACGCCAGAAGCATAAAATACAATATAAATACAACAGCTTTTCCATCGTATAAACCGAATAATTGCAATCAGTGTGAAAGTAATGGCCATTTCTACGTTCCGAGCACCCTAGGCTTCACTCTACGGTGTTGTTCCACCAGATCGAATAGTTAGGGCCTAAGAAGTGAACGCCAGAAGCATAAAATACAATATATATATAACAGTTTTTCCATCGTATAAAACGAATGATTGCAACCAGTGTGAAAGTAATGGTCATTTCTACATTCCGAGCAACCTAGGCTTCACTCTAGGGCGCTGCCCCACCAGATCGAATAGTTAGGTCCTTAGATGTCAACGCCAGAAGCATAAAATACGATATAAATACAACAGCTTTTCCATTGTATAAAAGGAATAATTGCAAACTGTGTGAAAGTAATGGTCATTTCTACGTTCCGGGCAAGCTAGGCTTCACTCTACGGTGTTGTTCCACCAGATCGAATAGCTAGGGCCTTAGAAGCCAACGCCCGAAGCATTAAATACAAAATAAATAGAACAGTTTTTCCATTGTATAAAACGAATAATTGCTACCAGTGTAAAAGTTATGGTCATTTCTACGTTCCCGGCAACCTAGGCTTCACCCTAGGCCGTTGTTCCACGAGATCGAATAGTTAGGGCCTAAGAAGTGAACGCCAGAAGCATAAAATACAATATAAATACAACAGTTTTTCCATCATATAAAACGAATAATTGCAACCAGTATTAAAGTTATGGTCATTTCTACTTTCCGGGCAACCTAGGCTTCACCCCAGGGCGTTGCTCCGACAGATTGAATAGTTAGGGCCTTAGAAGTCAATGCCCGAAGCATAAAATGCAATAAAAATACAACAGTTTTTCCATCGTATAACAGGATTAATTGCAACCAGTGTGAAAGTAATGGTCATTTCTACATTCCGAGAAACCTAGGCTTCACCCTAGGGCGCTGCTCCACCAGATCGAATAGCTAGGTCCTTAGATGTCAACGCCAGAAGCATAAAATACGATATAAATACAACAGCTTTTCCATTGTATAAAAGGAATAATTGCAAACAGTGTGAAAGTAATGGTCATTTCTACGTTCCGGGCAACCTAGGCTTCACTCTGCGGTGTTGTTCCACCAGATCGAATAGTTAGGGCCTAAGAAGTGAACGCCAGAAGCATAAAATACAATATATATATAACAGTTTTTCCATCGTATAAAACGAATGATTGCAACCAGTGTGAAAGTAATGGTCATTTCTACATTCCGAGCAACCTAGGCTTCACTCTAGGGCGCTGCTCCACCAGATCGAATAGTTAGGTCCTTAGATGTCAACGCCAGAAGCATAAAATACGATATAAATACAACAGCTTTTCCATTGTATAAAAGGAATAATTGCAAACTGTGTGAAAGTAATGGTCATTTCTACGTTCCGGGCAAGCTAGGCTTCACTCTACGGTGTTGTTCCACCAGATCGAATAGCTAGGGCCTTAGAAGCCAACGCCCGAAGCATTAAATACAAAATAAATAGAACAGTTTTTCCATTGTATAACAGGATTAATTGCAACCAGTTTGAAAGTGATGGTCATTTCTACGTTCCGGGCAACCTAGGCTTCACCCTAGGCCGTTGTTCCACCAGATCGAATAGTTAGGGCCTAAGAAGTGAACGCCAGAAGCATAAAATACAATATAAATACAACAGTTTTTCCATCATATAAAACGAATAATTGCAACCAGTATTAAAGTTATGGTCATTTCTACTTTCCGGGCAACCTAGGCTTCACCCTACGGCGTTGCTCCGACAGATTGAATAGTTAGGGCCTTAGAAGTCAATGCCCGAAGCATAAAATGCAATAAAAATACAACAGTTTTTCCATCGTATAACAGGATTAATTGCAACCAGTTTGAAAGTGATGGTCACTTCTACGTTCCGGGCAACCTAGGCTTCACTCTAGGGCGTTGCTCCACCAGATCGAATAGTTAGGGCCTAAGAAGTGAACGCCAGAAGCATAAAATACAATATAAATATAACAGTTTTTCCATCGTATAAAACGAATAATAGCAACCAGTGTTAATGTTATGGTCATTTCTACGTTCCGGGCAAGCTAGGCTTCACTCTAGGGCGTTGCTCCACCAGATCAAACAGTTCGGGCCTTAGAAGTCAACGCCCGAACCACAAAATACAAAAAAAATACAACAGTGTTTCCATCATATAACAGGAATAATTGCAACCAGTTTGAAAGTGATGGTCATTTCTCCTTTCCGGGCAACCTAGGCTTCACTCTAGGGAGTTGCTCCACTAGATCGAATAGCTAGGGCCTTAGAAGTCAACGCCAGAAGCATAAAATACAATATAAATACAACAGCTTTTCCATCGTATAAACCGAATAATTGCAATCAGTGTGAAAGTAATGGCCATTTCTACGTTCCGAGCACCCTAGGCTTCACTCTACGGTGTTGTTCCACCAGATCGAATAGTTAGGGCCTAAGAAGTGAACGCCAGAAGCATAAAATACAATATATATATAACAGTTTTTCCATCGTATAAAACGAATGATTGCAACCAGTGTGAAAGTAATGGTCATTTCTACATTCCGAGCAACCTAGGCTTCACTCTAGGGCGCTGCCCCACCAGATCGAATAGTTAGGTCCTTAGATGTCAACGCCAGAAGCATAAAATACGATATAAATACAACAGCTTTTCCATTGTATAAAAGGAATAATTGCAAACTGTGTGAAAGTAATGGTCATTTCTACGTTCCGGGCAAGCTAGGCTTCACTCTACGGTGTTGTTCCACCAGATCGAATAGCTAGGGCCTTAGAAGCCAACGCCCGAAGCATTAAATACAAAATAAATAGAACAGTTTTTCCATTGTATAAAACGAATAATTGCTACCAGTGTAAAAGTTATGGTCATTTCTACGTTCCCGGCAACCTAGGCTTCACCCTAGGCCGTTGTTCCACGAGATCGAATAGTTAGGGCCTAAGAAGTGAACGCCAGAAGCATAAAATACAATATAAATACAACAGTTTTTCCATCATATAAAACGAATAATTGCAACCAGTATTAAAGTTATGGTCATTTCTACTTTCCGGGCAACCTAGGCTTCACCCCAGGGCGTTGCTCCGACAGATTGAATAGTTAGGGCCTTAGAAGTCAATGCCCGAAGCATAAAATGCAATAAAAATACAACAGTTTTTCCATCGTATAACAGGATTAATTGCAACCAGTGTGAAAGTAATGGTCATTTCTACATTCCGAGAAACCTAGGCTTCACCCTAGGGCGCTGCTCCACCAGATCGAATAGCTAGGTCCTTAGATGTCAACGCCAGAAGCATAAAATACGATATAAATACAACAGCTTTTCCATTGTATAAAAGGAATAATTGCAAACAGTGTGAAAGTAATGGTCATTTCTACGTTCCGGGCAACCTAGGCTTCACTCTGCGGTGTTGTTCCACCAGATCGAATAGTTAGGGCCTAAGAAGTGAACGCCAGAAGCATAAAATACAATATATATATAACAGTTTTTCCATCGTATAAAACGAATGATTGCAACCAGTGTGAAAGTAATGGTCATTTCTACATTCCGAGCAACCTAGGCTTCACTCTAGGGCGCTGCTCCACCAGATCGAATAGTTAGGTCCTTAGATGTCAACGCCAGAAGCATAAAATACGATATAAATACAACAGCTTTTCCATTGTATAAAAGGAATAATTGCAAACTGTGTGAAAGTAATGGTCATTTCTACGTTCCGGGCAAGCTAGGCTTCACTCTACGGTGTTGTTCCACCAGATCGAATAGCTAGGGCCTTAGAAGCCAACGCCCGAAGCATTAAATACAAAATAAATAGAACAGTTTTTCCATTGTATAACAGGATTAATTGCAACCAGTTTGAAAGTGATGGTCATTTCTACGTTCCGGGCAACCTAGGCTTCACCCTAGGCCGTTGTTCCACCAGATCGAATAGTTAGGGCCTAAGAAGTGAACGCCAGAAGCATAAAATACAATATAAATACAACAGTTTTTCCATCATATAAAACGAATAATTGCAACCAGTATTAAAGTTATGGTCATTTCTACTTTCCGGGCAACCTAGGCTTCACCCTACGGCGTTGCTCCGACAGATTGAATAGTTAGGGCCTTAGAAGTCAATGCCCGAAGCATAAAATGCAATAAAAATACAACAGTTTTTCCATCGTATAACAGGATTAATTGCAACCAGTTTGAAAGTGATGGTCACTTCTACGTTCCGGGCAACCTAGGCTTCACTCTAGGGCGTTGCTCCACCAGATCGAATAGTTAGGGCCTAAGAAGTGAACGCCAGAAGCATAAAATACAATATAAATATAACAGTTTTTCCATCGTATAAAACGAATAATAGCAACCAGTGTTAATGTTATGGTCATTTCTACGTTCCGGGCAAGCTAGGCTTCACTCTAGGGCGTTGCTCCACCAGATCAAACAGTTCGGGCCTTAGAAGTCAACGCCCGAACCACAAAATACAAAAAAAATACAACAGTGTTTCCATCATATAACAGGAATAATTGCAACCAGTTTGAAAGTGATGGTCATTTCTCCTTTCCGGGCAACCTAGGCTTCACTCTAGGGAGTTGCTCCACTAGATCGAATAGCTAGGGCCTTAGAAGTCAACGCCAGAAGCATAAAATACAATATAAATACAACAGCTTTTCCATCGTATAAACCGAATAATTGCAATCAGTGTGAAAGTAATGGCCATTTCTACGTTCCGAGCACCCTAGGCTTCACTCTACGGTGTTGTTCCACCAGATCGAATAGTTAGGGCCTAAGAAGTGAACGCCAGAAGCATAAAATACAATATATATATAACAGTTTTTCCATCGTATAAAACGAATGATTGCAACCAGTGTGAAAGTAATGGTCATTTCTACATTCCGAGCAACCTAGGCTTCACTCTAGGGCGCTGCCCCACCAGATCGAATAGTTAGGTCCTTAGATGTCAACGCCAGAAGCATAAAATACGATATAAATACAACAGCTTTTCCATTGTATAAAAGGAATAATTGCAAACTGTGTGAAAGTAATGGTCATTTCTACGTTCCGGGCAAGCTAGGCTTCACTCTACGGTGTTGTTCCACCAGATCGAATAGCTAGGGCCTTAGAAGCCAACGCCCGAAGCATTAAATACAAAATAAATAGAACAGTTTTTCCATTGTATAAAACGAATAATTGCTACCAGTGTAAAAGTTATGGTCATTTCTACGTTCCCGGCAACCTAGGCTTCACCCTAGGCCGTTGTTCCACGAGATCGAATAGTTAGGGCCTAAGAAGTGAACGCCAGAAGCATAAAATACAATATAAATACAACAGTTTTTCCATCATATAAAACGAATAATTGCAACCAGTATTAAAGTTATGGTCATTTCTACTTTCCGGGCAACCTAGGCTTCACCCCAGGGCGTTGCTCCGACAGATTGAATAGTTAGGGCCTTAGAAGTCAATGCCCGAAGCATAAAATGCAATAAAAATACAACAGTTTTTCCATCGTATAACAGGATTAATTGCAACCAGTGTGAAAGTAATGGTCATTTCTACATTCCGAGAAACCTAGGCTTCACCCTAGGGCGCTGCTCCACCAGATCGAATAGCTAGGTCCTTAGATGTCAACGCCAGAAGCATAAAATACGATATAAATACAACAGCTTTTCCATTGTATAAAAGGAATAATTGCAAACAGTGTGAAAGTAATGGTCATTTCTACGTTCCGGGCAACCTAGGCTTCACTCTGCGGTGTTGTTCCACCAGATCGAATAGTTAGGGCCTAAGAAGTGAACGCCAGAAGCATAAAATACAATATATATATAACAGTTTTTCCATCGTATAAAACGAATGATTGCAACCAGTGTGAAAGTAATGGTCATTTCTACATTCCGAGCAACCTAGGCTTCACTCTAGGGCGCTGCTCCACCAGATCGAATAGTTAGGTCCTTAGATGTCAACGCCAGAAGCATAAAATACGATATAAATACAACAGCTTTTCCATTGTATAAAAGGAATAATTGCAAACTGTGTGAAAGTAATGGTCATTTCTACGTTCCGGGCAAGCTAGGCTTCACTCTACGGTGTTGTTCCACCAGATCGAATAGCTAGGGCCTTAGAAGCCAACGCCCGAAGCATTAAATACAAAATAAATAGAACAGTTTTTCCATTGTATAAAACGAATAATTGCTACCAGTGTAAAAGTTATGGTCATTTCTACGTTCCGGGCAACCTAGGCTTCACCCTAGGCCGTTGTTCCACCAGATCGAATAGTTAGGGCCTAAGAAGTGAACGCCAGAAGCATAAAATACAATATAAATACAACAGTTTTTCCATCATATAAAACGAATAATTGCAACCAGTATGAAAGTTATGGTCATTTCTACTTTCCGGGCAACCTAGGCTTCACCCTAGGGCGTTGCTCCGACAGATTGAATAGTTAGGGCCTTAGAAGTCAATGCCAGAAGCATAAAATGCAATAAAAATACAACAGTTTTTCCATCGTATAACAGGATTAATTGCAACCAGTTTGAAAGTGATGGACGATTCTACGTTCCGGACAACCTAGGCTTCACTCTAGGGCGTTGCTCCACCAGATCGAATAGTTAGGGCCTAAGAAGTGAACGCCAGAAGCATAAAATACAATATAAATGCAACAGTTTTTCCATCGTATAAAACGAATAATTGCAACCAGTGTGAAAGTAATGGTCATTTCTACGTTCCGAGCACCCTAGGCTTCACCCTAGGGCGTTGCTCCGACAGATTGAATAGTTAGGGCCTTAGAAGTCAACGCCAGAAGCATAAAATACGATATAAATACAACAGCTTTTCCATCGTATAAAAGGAATAATTGCAAACAGTGTGAAAGTAATGGTCATTTCTACGTTCCGGGCCACCTAGGCTTCACTCTACGGCGTTGTTCCACCAGATCGGATAGTTTGGGCCTAAGAAGTCAACACCAGAAGCATAAAATACAATATAAATACAACAGTTTTTCCATCGTATAAAACGAATAATTGCAACCAGTATGAAAGCTAACGTCATTTCTACTTTCCGGGCCACCTAGGCTTCACCCTAGGGCGTTGCTCCAACAGATTGAATAGCTAGGGCCTAAGAAGTCAACGGCAGAAGCATAAAATACAATATAAATATAACAGCTTTTCCATCGTATAAAAGGAATAATTGCAAACAGTGTGAAAGTAATGGTCATTTCTACGTTCCGGGCAAGCTAGGCTTCACTCTAGGGCGTTGCTCCACCAGATCAAACAGTTAGCGCCTTAGAAGTCAGCGCCCGAACCATAAAATACAAAAAAAAATACAACAGAGTTTCCATCATATAACAGGAATAATTGCAACCAGTTTGAAAGTGATGGTCATTTCACCTTTCCGGGCAACCTAGGCTTCACTCTAGGGCGTTGCTCCACTAGATCGAATAGCTAGGGCCTTAGAAGCCAACGCCCGAAGCATTAAATACAAAATAAATAGAACAGTTTTTCCATTGTATAACAGGATTAATTGCAACCAGTTTGAAAGTGATGGTCATTTCTACGTTCCGGGCAACCTAGGCTTCACCCTAGGCCGTTGTTCCACCAGATCGAATAGTTAGGGCATAAGAAGTGAACGCCAGAAGCATAAAATACAATATAAATACAACAGTTTTTCCATCATATAAAACGAATAATTGCAACCAGTATTAAAGTTATGGTCATTTCTACTTTCCGGGCAACCTAGGCTTCACCCTAGGGCGTTGCTCCGACAGATTGAATAGTTAGGGCCTTAGAAGTCAATGCCCGAAGCATAAAATGCAATAAAAATACAACAGTTTTTCCATCGTATAACAGGATTAATTGCAACCAGTTTGAAAGTGATGGTCACTTTTACGTTCCGGGCAACCTAGGCTTCACTCTAGGGCGTTGCTCCACCAGATCGAATAGTTAGGGCCTAAGAAGTGAACGCCAGAAGCATAAAATACAATATAAATATAACAGTTTTTCCATCGTATAAAACGAATAATAGCAACCAGTGTTAATGTTATTGTCATTTCCACGTTCCGGGCAAGCTAGGCTTCACTCTAGGGCGTTGCTCCACCAGATCAAACAGTTCGGGCCTTAGAAGTCAACGCCCGAACCACAAAATACAAAAAAAATACAACAGAGTTTCCATCATATAACAGGAATAATTGCACCCAGTTTGAAAGTGATGGTCATTTCACCTTTCCGGGCAACCTAGGCTTCACTCTAGGGCGTTGCTCCACTAGATCGAATAGCTAGGGCCTTAGAAGTCAACGCCAGAAGCATAAAATACAATATAATTACAACAGCTTCTCCATCGTATAAAACGAATAATGGCAACCAGTGTGAAAGTAATGGTCATTTCTACGTTCCGAGCACCCTAGGCGTCACTCTAGGGCGTTGCTCCACCACATCTAATAGCTACGGCCTTAGAAGTCAACGCCAGAGGCATAAAATACAGTATAAATACAACAGCTTTTCCATCGTATAAAACGAATGATTGCAACCAGTGTGAAAGTAATGGTCATTTCTACATTCCGAGAAACCTAGGCTTCACTCTAGGGCGCTGCTCCACCAGATCGAATAGTTAGGTCCTTAGATGTCAATGCCAGAAGCATAAAATACGATATAAATACAACAGCTTTTCCATTGTATAAAAGGAATAATTGCAAACAGTGTGAAAGTAATGGTCATTTCTACGTTCCGGGCAACCTAGGCTTCACGCTACGGTGTTGTTCCACCAGATTCGAATAGTTAGGGCCTAAGCAGTCAACGCCAGAAGCATAAAATACGATATAAATACAACAGCTTTTCCATCGTATAAAACGAATAATTGCAACCAGTTTGAAGGTGATGGTCATTTCTACGTACCGGGCAACCTAGCCTTTACTCTATGGCGTTGCTCCACCAGATCAAACAGTTAGGGCCTTAGAAGTCAACGCCCGAAGCATAAAATACAAAATAAATAGAACAGTTTTTCCATTGTATAAAACGAATAATTGCTACCAGTGTAAAAGTTATGGTCAATTCTACGTTCCGGGCAACCTAGGCTTCACCCTAGGGCGTTGTTCCACCAGATCGAATAGTTCGGGCCTAAGAAGTGAACGCCAGAAGAATAAAATACAATATAAATATAACAGTTTTTCCATCGTATAAAACGAATAATAGCAACCAGTGTGAAAGTTGTTCTCATTTCTACGTTCCGGGCAACCTAGGTTTCACTCTAGGGCGTCGCTCCACCAGATCAAACGATTAGGGCCTTAGAAGTCAACGCCCGAAGTATAAAATACAAAATAAATAGAACAGTTTTCCCATTGTATAAAACGAATAATTGCTACCAGTGCCAAAGTTATGGTCATTTCTACTTTCCGGGCAACCTAGGCTTCACCCTAGGGCGTTGCTCCAACAGATTGAATAGATAGGGCCTTAGAAGTCAATGCCCGAAGCATAAAATGCAATAAAAATACAGCAGTTTTTCCTTCGTATAACAGGATTAATTGCAACCAGTTTGAAAGTGATGGTAATTTCTACGTTCCGGGCAACCTAGGCTTCACTATAGGGCGTTGCTCCACCAGATCGAATAGTTAGGGCCTAAGAAGTGAACGCCAGAAGCATAAAATACAATATAAATGCAACAGTTTTTCCATCGTATAAAACGAATAATTGCAACCAGTGTGAAAGTAATGGCCATTTCTACGTTCCGAGCACCCTAGGCGTCACTCTAGGTCGTTGCTCCACCACATCTAATAGGTACGGCCTTAGAAGTCAACGCCAGAAGCGTAAAATACAATATAAATACAACAGCTTTTCCATCGTATAAAACGAATGATTGCAACCAGTGTGAAAGTAATGGTCATTTCTACATTCCGAGCAACCTAGGCTTCACTCTAGGGCGCTGCTCCACCAGATCGAATAGTTAGGTCCTTAGATGTCAACGCCAGAAGCATAAAATACGATATAAATACAACAGCTTTTCCATTGTATAAAAGGAATAATTGCACACAGTGTGAAAGTAATGGTCCTTTCTACATTCCGGGCAACCTAGGCTTCACCCTAGGCCGTTGTTCCACCAGATCGAATAGTTAGGGCCTAAGAAGTGAACGCCAGAAGCATAAAATACAATTAAATACAACAGTTTTTCCATCATATAAAACGAATAATTGCAACCAGTATGAAAGTTATGGTCATTTCTACTTTCCGGGCAACCTAGGCTTCACCCTAGGGCGTTGCTCCGACAGATTGAATAGTTAGGGCCTTAGAAGTCAATGCCCGAAGCATAAAATGCAATAAAAATACAACAGTTTTTCCATCGTATAACAGGATTAATTGCAACCAGTTTGAAAGTGATGGTCATTTCTACGTTCCGGACAACCTAGGCTTCACTCTAGGGCGTTGCTCCACCAGATCGAATAGTTAGGGCCTAAGAAGTGAACGCCAGAAGCATAAAATACGATATAAATACAACAGCTTTTCCATTGTATAAAAGGAATAATCCAAACAGTGTGAAAGTAATGGTCATTTCCACTTTCCGGGCAACCTAGGCTTCACTCTACGGTGTTGTTCCACCAGATCGAATAGTTAGGGCCTAAGAAGTGAACGCCAGAAGCATAAAATACAATATAAATATAACAGTTTTTCCATCGTATAAAACGAATAATGGCAACCAGGGTTAAGGCTATGGTCATTTCTACGTTCCGGGCAAGCTAGGCTTCACTCTAGGGCGTTGCTCCACCAGATCAAACAGTTAGGGTCTTAGAAGTCAACGCCCGAACCATAAAATACAAAAAAAATACAACAGAGTTTCCATCATATAACAGGAATAATTGCACCCAGTTTGAAAGTGATGGTCATTTCACCTTTCCGGGCAACCTAGGCTTCACTCTAGGGCGTTGCTCCACTAGATCGAATAGCTAGGGCCTTAGAAGTCAACGCCAGAAGCATAAAATACAATATAATTACAACAGCTTCTCCATCGTATAAAACGAATAATGGCAACCAGTGTGAAAGTAATGGTCATTTCTACGTTCCGAGCACCCTAGGCGTCACTCTAGGGCGTTGCTCCACCACATCTAATAGCTACGGCCTTAGAAGTCAACGCCAGAGGCATAAAATACAGTATAAATACAACAGCTTTTCCATCGTATAAAACGAATGATTGCAACCAGTGTGAAAGTAATGGTCATTTCTACATTCCGAGAAACCTAGGCTTCACTCTAGGGCGCTGCTCCACCAGATCGAATAGTTAGGTCCTTAGATGTCAATGCCAGAAGCATAAAATACGATATAAATACAACAGCTTTTCCATTGTATAAAAGGAATAATTGCAAACAGTGTGAAAGTAATGGTCATTTCTACGTTCCGGGCAACCTAGGCTTCACGCTACGGTGTTGTTCCACCAGATTCGAATAGTTAGGGCCTAAGCAGTCAACGCCAGAAGCATAAAATACGATATAAATACAACAGCTTTTCCATCGTATAAAACGAATAATTGCAACCAGTTTGAAGGTGATGGTCATTTCTACGTACCGGGCAACCTAGCCTTTACTCTATGGCGTTGCTCCACCAGATCAAACAGTTAGGGCCTTAGAAGTCAACGCCCGAAGCATAAAATACAAAATAAATAGAACAGTTTTTCCATTGTATAAAACGAATAATTGCATCCAGTGTGAAAGTTATGGTCATTTCTACATTCCGAGCAACATAGGCTTCACTCTAGGGCGTTGCTCCACCAGACCGAATAGTTACGGCCTAAAAAGTCAACGCCAGAAGCATAAAATACGATATAAATACAACAGCTTTTCCATCGTATAAAGCGAGTAATTGCAATCAGTGTGAAAGTAATGGTCAATTCTACGTTCCGAGCACCCTAGGCGTCAGTCTAGGGCGTTGCTCCACCACATCTAATAGCTACAGCCTTAGAAGTCAACGCCAGAGGCATAAAATGCAATATAAATACAACAGCGTTTCCATCGTATAAAACGAATAATTGCATCCAGTGTGAAAGTTATGGTCATTTCTACATTCCGAGCAACATAGGCTTCACTCTAGGGCGTTGCTCCACCAGATCGAATAGCTAGGTCCTTAGAAGTAAACGCCAGAAGCATAAAATACGATATAAATACAACAGCTTTTCCATCGTATAGAAGGAATAATTGCAAACAGTGTGAAAGCAATGGTCATTTCTACGTTCCGGGCAACCCAGGCTTTACTCTAGGGCGTTGCTCCACTAGATCGAATAGCTAGGGCGTTAGAAGTCCACGCCAGGAGCATAAAATACATTATAAATACAACACTTTTTCCATCGTATAAAACGAATAATTGCAACCAGTATGAAACTTATGGTCATTTCTACTTTCCGAGCAACCTAGACTTCACCCTAGGGCGATGCTCCAACAGATTGAATAGTTAGGGCCTTAGAAGTCAACGCCCGAAGCATAAAATGCAATAAAAATACAACAGTATTTCCATCATATAACAGGAATAATTGCAACCAGTTTGAAAGTGATGGCCAATTCTACGTTCCGGGCAACCTAGGCTTCACTCTAGGGCGTTGCTCCACCAGGTCGAATAGTTAGGGCCTTAGAAGTCAACGCCCGAAGCATAAAATACAGAATAAATAGAACAGTTTTTCCATCGTATAAAACGAATAATTGCTACCAGTGTGAAAGTTATGGTCATTTCTACGTACCGGGCAACCTAGGCTTCACTCTAGGGCGTTGCTCCACCAGATCAAACAGTTAGGGCCTTAGAAGTCAACGCCCGAAGCATAAAATACAAAATAAATAGAACAGTTTTTCGATTGTATAAAACGAATAATTGCTACCAGTGTAAAAGTTATGGTCATTTCTACGTTCAGGGCAACCTAGGCTTCACCCTAGGGCGTTGTTCCACCAGATCGAATAGTTCGGGCCTAAGAAGTGAACGCCAGAAGAAAAAAATACAATATAAATTTAACAGTTTTTCCATCGTATAAAACGAATAGTAGCAACCAGTGTGAAAGTTATGGTCATTTCTACGTTCCGGGCAACCTAGACTTCACCCTAGACCGTTGTTACACCAGATCGAATAGTTAGGGTCTATGAAGTGAACGCCAGAAGCATAAAATACAATATAAATACAACAGTTTTTCCAACATATAAAACGAATAATTGCAACCAGTATGAAAGTTATGGTCATTTCTACTTTCCGGGCAACCTAGGCTTCACCATTGGGCGTTGCTCCAACAGATTGCGTAGTTAGGGCCTTAGAAGTCAATGCCCGAGGCATAAAATGCAATAAAAATACAACAGTTTTTCCATCGAATAAAACGAATAATTGCAACCACTATGAAACTTATGGTCATTTCTACGTTCCGGGCAACCTAGGCTTCACTCTATGGCGTTCTTCCACCACATCGAATAGCTACGGCCTCAGAACTCAACACCTGAAGTCTAAAATACAATAAAAATACAACAGTCTTTCCATCCTATAACAGGAATAATTGCAACACGTGTAAAGGTTATGGTCATTTCTACGTTTCGGGCGACATAGGCTTCACCCTAGGCCGTTGCTCCACCAGATCGGATAGTTAGGGCCTTAGAAGTCAACGCCCGAAGCATAAAATACAGAATAAATACAACAGTTTTTCCATCATATAAAACGAATAATTGCTACCAGTGTGAAAGTTATGGTCATTTCTACTTTCCGGGCAACCTAGGCTTCACCCTAGGGCGTTGCTCCAACAGATTGAATAGTTAGGGCCTTAGAAGTCAATGCCCGAAGCATAAAATACAATATAAATACAACAGTTTTTCCATCATATAAAACGAATAATTGCAACCAGTTTGAGAGTGATGGTCATTTCTACGTACCGGGCAACCTACGCTTCACTCGAGGGCGTTGCTGCACCAGATCGAATAGTTAGAGCCTTAGAAGTCAACGCCCGATGCATAAAATACAACATAAATAGAACAGTCTTTCCATCGTATAAAACGAATAATTGCTGCCAGTGTGAAAGTTATGGCCATTTCTACTTGCCGGGCAACCTAGGCTTCACCCTAGGGCGTTGTTCCACCTGATGGAATAGTTAGGGCCTAAGAAGTCAACGCCAGAAACATAAAATACGATATAAATACAACAGCTCTTCCATCGTATAAAACGAATAATTGCTACCAGTGTAAAAGTTATGGTCATTTCTACGTTCCGGGCAACCTAGGCTTCACCCTAGGGCGTTGTTCCACCAGATCGAATAGTTCGGGCCTAAGAAGTGAACGCCCGAAGAATAAAATACAATATAAATATAACAGTTTTTCCATCGTATAAAACGAATAGTAGCAACCAGTGTGAAAGTTATGGTCATTTCTACGTTCCGGGTAACCTAGGTTTCACTCTAGGGCGTTGCTGCACCAGATCGAATTGTTAGGGCCTTAGAAGTCAACGCCCGAAGCATAAAATACAAGATAAATAGAACAGTCTTTCCATCGTATAAAACGAATAATTGCTGCCAGTGTGAAAGTTATGGTCATTTCTACTTGCCGGGCAACCTAGGCTTCACCCTGGGGCGTTGTTCCACCTGATGGAATAGTTAGGGCCTAAGAAGTCAACGCCAGAAGCATAAAATACGATATAAATACAACAGCTTTTCCATCGTATAAAACGAATAATTGCTGCCAGTGTAAAAGTTATGGTCATTTCTACGTTCCGGGCAACCTAGGCTTCACCCTAGGGCGTTGTTCCACCAGAACGATTAGTTCGGGCCTAAGAAGTGAACGCCAGAAGAATAAAATACAATATAAATATAACAGTTTTTCCATCGTATAAAACGAATAGTAGCAACCAGTGTGAAAGTTATGGTCATTTCTACGTTCCGGGTAACCTAGGTTTCACTCTAGGGCGTTGCTCCACCAGATCAAACAGTTAGGGCCTAAGAAGTGAACGCCAGAAGGATAAAATACAATATAAATACAACAGATTTTCCATCCTATAAAGCGAATAATTGCTACCAGTATGAAAGTTACGGTCATTTCTACTTTCCGGGCAGCCTAGGCTTCACCCTAGGGCGTTGCTCCAACAGATTGCGTAGTTAGGGCCTTAGAAGTCAATGCCCGAGGCATAAAATGCAATAAAAATACAACAGTTTTTCCATCGTATAACACGATTAATTGCAAGCAGTTTGAGAGTGATGGTCATTTCTACGTTCCGGGCAACCCAGGCTTTACTCTAGGGCGTTGCTCCACTAGATCGAATAGCTAGGGCGTTAGAAGTCAACGCCAGAAGCATAAAATACAATATAAATACAACACTTTTTCCATCGTATAAAACGAATAATTGCAACCAGTATGAAACTTATGGTCATTTCTACTTTCCGAGCAACCTAGACTTCACCCTAGGGCGATGCTCCAACAGATTGAATAGTTAGGGCCTTAGAAGTCAACGCCCGAAGCATAAAATGCAATAAAAATACAACGGTATTTCCATCATATAACAGGAATAATTGCAACCAGTTTGAAAGTGATGGCCAATTCTACGTTCCGGGCAACCTAGGCTTCACTCTAGGGCGTTGCTCCACCAGGTCGAATAGTTAGGGCCTTAGAAGTCAACGCCCGAAGCATAAAATACAGAATAAATAGAACAGTTTTTCCATCGTATAAAACGAATAATTGCTACCAGTGTAAAAGTTATGGTCATTTCTACGTTCCGGGCAACCTAGACTTCACCCTAGGGCGTTGTTCCACCTGATGGAATAGTTAGGGCCTAAGAAGTCAACGCCAGAAGCATAAAATACGATATAAACACAACAGCTTTTCCATCGTATAAAACGAATAATTGCAACCAGTTTGAAAGTGATGGTCATGTCTACGTACCGGGCAACCTAGGCTTCACTCTAGGGCCTTGCTCCACCAGATCAAACAGTTAGGGCCTTAGAAGACAACGCCCGAAGCATAAAATACAAAATAAATAGAACAGTTTTTCGATTGTATAAAACGAATAATTGCTACCAGTGTAAAAGTTATGGTCATTTCTACGTTCCGGGCAACCTAGGCTTCACCCTAGGGCGTTGTTCCACCAGATGGAATAGTTAGGGCCTAAGAAGTCAACGCCAGAAGCGTAAAATACAATATAAATACAACAGATTTTCCATCCTATAAAGCGAATAATTGCTACCAGTATGAAAGTTATGGTCATTTCTACTTTCCGGGCAGCCTAGGCTTCACCCTAGGGCGTTGCTCCAACAGATTGCGTAGTTAGGGCCTTAGAAGTCAATGCCCGAGGCATAAAATGCAATAAAAATACAACAGCTTTTCCATCGTATAACACGATTAATTGCAACCAGTTTGAAAGTGATGGTCATTTCTACGTTCCGGGCAACCCAGGCTTTACTCTAGGTCGTTGCTCCACCAGATCAAACAGTTAGGGCCTTAGAAGACAACGCCCGAAGCATTAAATGCAAAATAAGTAGAACAGTTTTTCCATTGTATAAAAAGAATAATTGCTACCAGTGTAAAAGTTATGGTCATTTCTACGTTCCGGGCAACCTAGACTTCACCCTAGACCGTTGTTCCACGTGATGGAATAGTTAGGGCCTAAGAAGTCAACGCCAGAAGCATAAAATACGATATAAACGCAACAGCTTTTCCATCGTATAAAACGAATAATTGCAACCAGTTTGAAAGTGATGGTCATTTCTACGTACCGGGCCACCTAGGCTTCACTCTAGGGCGTTGCTCCACCAGATCAAACAGTTAGGGCCTTAGAAGTCAACGCCCGAAGCATAAAATACAAAATAAATAGCACAGTTTTTCGATTGTATAAAACGAATAATTGCTACCAGTGTAAAAGTTATGGTCATTTCTACGTTCCGGGCAACCTAGACTTCACCCTAGACCGTTGTTCCACGTGATGGAATAGTTAGGGCCTAAGAAGTCAACGCCAGAAGCATAAAATACGATATAAACGCAACAGCTTTTCCATCGTATAAAACGAATAATTGCAACCAGTTTGAAAGTGATGGTCATTTCTACGTACCGGGCCACCTAGGCTTCACTCTAGGGCGTTGCTCCACCAGATCAAACAGTTAGGGCCTTAGAAGTCAACGCCCGAAGCATAAAATACAAAATAAATAGCACAGTTTTTCGATTGTATAAAACGAATAATTGCTACCAGTGTAAAAGTTATGGTCATTTCTACGTTCCGGGCAACCTAGGCTTCACCCTAGGGCGTTGTTCCACCAGATCGAATAGTGCGGGCCTAAGAAGTGAACGCCAGAAGAATAAAATACAATATAAATATAACAGTTTTTCCATCGTATAAAACGAATAGTAGCAACCAGTGTGAAAGTTATGGTCATTTCTACGTTCCGGGTAACCTAAGTTTCACTCTAGGGCGTTGCTCCACCAGATCAAACAGTTAGGGCCTTAGAAGACAACGCCCGAAGCATTAAATACAAAATAAGTAGAACAGTTTTTCCATTGTATAAAAAGAATAATTGCTACCAGTGTAAAAGTTATGGTCATTTCTACGTTCCGGGCAACCTAGACTTCACCCTAGACCGTTGTTCCACCAGATCGAATAGTTAGGGCCTAAGAAGTGTACGCCAGAAGCATAAAATACAATATAAATACAACTGTTTTTCCATCGTATAAAACGAATAGTAGCAACCAGTGTGAAAGTTATGGTCATTTCTACTTTCCGGGCAATCTAGGCTTCACCCTAGGGCGTTGCTCCACTAGACCGAATAGCTAGGGCCTTAGAAGTCAACGCCAGAAGCATAAAATACAATATAAATACAACAGCTTTTCCATCGTATAAAACGAATAATTGCAACCTGTGTGAAAGTAACGGTCATTTCTACGTTCCGAGCACCCTAGGCGTTACTCTAGGGCGTTGCTCCACCACATCTAATAGCTACGGCCTTAGAAGTCAACGCCAGAGGCATAAAATAAAATATAAATACAACAGCTTTTCCATCGTATAAAACGAATAATTGCAACCAATGTGAAAGTGATGGTCATTTCACCTTTCCGGGCAACCTAGGCTTCACTCTAGGGCGTTGCTCCACTAGATCGAATAGCTAGGGCCTTAGAAGCCAACGCCCGAAGCATTAAATACAAAATAAATGGAACAGTTTTTCCATTGTATAAAACGAATAATTGCTACCAGTGTAAAAGTTATGGTCATTTCTAAGTTCCCGGCAACCTAGGCTTCACCCTAGGCCGTTGTTCCACCAGATCGAATAGTTAGGGCCTAAGAAGTGAACGCCAGAAGCATAAAATACAATATAAATACAACAGTTTTTCCATCATATAAAACGAATAATTGCAACCAGTATTAAAGTTATGGTTATTTCTACTTTCCGGGCAACCTAGGCTTCACCCTAGGGCGTTGCTCCGACAGATTGAATAGTTAGGGCCTTAGAAGTCAATGCCCGAAGCATAAAATGCAATAAAAATACAACAGTTTTTCCATCGTATAACAGGATTAATTGCAACCAGTTTGAAAGTGATGGTCATTTCTACGTCCCGGGCAACCCAGGCTTCACTCTAGGGCGTTGCTCCACCAGATCGAATCGTTAGGGCCTAAGAAGTGAACGCCAGAAGCATAAAATACAATATAAATATAACAGTTTTTCCATCGTATAAAACGAATAATAGCAACCAGTGTTAATGTTATGGTCATTTCTACGTTCCGAGCAACCTAGGCTTCACTCTAGGGCGCTGCTCCACCAGATCGAATAGTTAGGTCCTTAGATGTCAACGCCAGAAGCATAAAATACGATATAAATACAACAGCTTTTCCATCATATAAAACGAATAATTGCAACCAGTGTGAAAGTAATGGTCATTTCTACATTCCGAGAAACCTAGGCTTCACCCTAGGGCGCTGCTCCACCAGATCGAATAGCTAGGTCCTTAGATGTCAACGCCAGAAGCATAAAATACGATATAAATACAACAGCTTTTCCATTGTATAAAAGGAATAATTGCAAACAGTGTGAAAGTAATGGTCATTTCTACGTTCCGGGCAACCTAGGCTTCACTCTACGGTGTTGTTCCACCAGATCGAATAGTTAGGGCCTAAGAAGTGAACGCCAGAAGCATAAAATACAATATATATATAACAGTTTTTCCATCGTATAAAACGAATGATTGCAACCAGTGTGAAAGTAATGGTCATTTCTACATTCCGAGCAACCTAGGCTTCACTCTAGGGCGCTGCTCCAGCAGATCGAATAGTTAGGTCCTTAGATGTCAACGCCAGAAGCATAAAATACGATATAAATACAACAGCTTTTCCATTGTATAAAAGGAATAATTGCAAACTGTGTGAAAGTAATGGTCATTTCTACGTTCCGGGCAAGCTAGGCTTCACTCTACGGTGTTGTTCCACCGGATCGAATAGTTAGGGCCTAAGAAGTGAACGCCAGAAGCATAAAATACAATATAAATACAACAGTTTTTCCATCATATAAAACGAATAATTGCAACCAGTATGAAAGTTATGGTCATTTCTACTTTCCGGGCAACCTAGGCTTCACCCTAGGGCGTTGCTCCGACAGATTGAATAGTTAGGGCCTTAGAAGTCAATGCCAGAAGCATAAAATGCAATAAAAATACAACAGTTTTTCCATCGTATAACAGGATTAATTGCAACCAGTTTGAAAGTGATGGTCATTTCTACGTTCCGGACAACCTAGGCTTCACTCTAGGGCGTTGATCCACCAGATCGAATAGTTAGGGCCTAAGAAGTGAACGCCAGAAGCATAAAATACAATATAAATGCAACAGTTTTTCCATCGTATAAAACGAATAATTGCAACCAGTGTGAAAGTAATGGTCATTTCTACGTTCCGAGCACGCTAGGCTTCACCCTAGGGCGTTGCTCCGACAGATTGAATAGTTAGGGCCTTAGAAGTCAACGCCAGAGGCATAAAATACAGTATAAATACAACAGCTGTTCCATCGTATAAAGCGAATGATTGCAACCAGTGTGAAAGTAATGGTCATTTCTACATTCCGAGAAACCTAGGCTTCACTCTAGGGCGCTGATCCACCAGATCGAATAGTTAGGTCCTTAGATGTCAACGCCAGAAGCATAAAATACGATATAAATACAACAGCTTTTCCATCGTATAAAAGGAATAATTGCAAACAGTGTGAAAGTAATGGTCATTTCTACGTTCCGGGCCACCTAGGCTTCACTCTACGGCGTTGTTCCACCAGATCGGATAGTTTGGGCCTAAGAAGTCAACACCAGAAGAATAAAATACAATATAAATACAACAGTTTTTCCATCGTATAAAACGAATAATTGCAACCAGTATGAAAGCTAACGTCATTTCTACTTTCCGGGCCACCTAGGCTTCACCCTAGGGCGTTGCTCCAACAGATTGAATAGCTAGGGCCTAAGAAGTCAACGGCAGAAGCATAAAATACAATATAAATATAACAGCTTTTCCATCGTATAAAAGGAATAATTGCAAACAGTGTGAAAGTAATGGTCATTTCTACGTTCCGGGCAAGCTAGGCTTCACTCTAGGGCGTTGCTCCACCAGATCAAACAGTTAGCGCCTTAGAAGTCAGCGCCCGAACCATAAAATACAAAAAAAAATACAACAGAGTTTCCATCATATAACAGGAATAATTGCAACCAGTTTGAAAGTGATGGTCATTTCACCTTTCCGGGCAACCTAGGCTTCACTCTAGGGCGTTGCTCCACTAGATCGAATAGCTAGGGCCTTAGAAGCCAACGCCCGAAGCATTAAATACAAAATAAATAGAACAGTTTTTCCATTGTATAACAGGATTAATTGCAACCAGTTTGAAAGTGATGGTCATTTCTACGTTCCGGGCAACCTAGGCTTCACCCTAGGCCGTTGTTCCACCAGATCGAATAGTTAGGGCCTAAGAAGTGAACGCCAGAAGCATAAAATACAATATAAATACAACAGTTTTTCCATCATATAAAACGAATAATTGCAACCAGTATTAAAGTTATGGTCATTTCTACTTTCCGGGCAACCTAGGCTTCACCCTAGGGCGTTGCTCCGACAGATTGAATAGTTAGGGCCTTAGAAGTCAATGCCCGAAGCATAAAATGCAATAAAAATACAACAGTTTTTCCATCGTATAACAGGATTAATTGCAACCAGTTTGAAAGTGATGGTCATTTCTACGTTCCGGGCAACCTAGGCTTCACTCTAGGGCGTTGCTCCACCAGATCGAATAGTTAGGGCCTAAGAAGTGAACGCCAGAAGCATAAAATACAATATAAATATAACAGTTTTTCCATCGTATAAAACGAATAATAGCAACCAGTGTTAATGTTATGGTCATTTCTACGTTCCGGGCAAGCTAGGCTTCACTCTAGGGCGTTGCTCCACCAGATCAAACAGTTCGGGCCTTAGAAGTCAACGCCCGAACCACAAAATACAAAAAAAATACAACAGTGTTTCCATCATATAACAGGAATAATTGCAACCAGTTTGAAAGTGATGGTCATTTCTCCTTTCCGGGCAACCTAGGCTTCACTCTAGGGAGTTGCTCCACTAGATCGAATAGCTAGGGCCTTAGAAGTCAACGCCAGAAGCATAAAATACAATATAAATACAACAGCTTTTCCATCGTATAAACCGAATAATTGCAATCAGTGTGAAAGTAATGGCCATTTCTACGTTCCGAGCACCCTAGGCTTCACTCTACGGTGTTGTTCCACCAGATCGAATAGTTAGGGCCTAAGAAGTGAACGCCAGAAGCATAAAATACAATATATATATAACAGTTTTTCCATCGTATAAAACGAATGATTGCAACCAGTGTGAAAGTAATGGTCATTTCTACATTCCGAGCAACCTAGGCTTCACTCTAGGGCGCTGCCCCACCAGATCGAATAGATAGGTCCTTAGATGTCAACGCCAGAAGCATAAAATACGATATAAATACAACAGCTTTTCCATTGTATAAAAGGAATAATTGCAAACTGTGTGAAAGTAATGGTCATTTCTACGTTCCGGGCAAGCTAGGCTTCACTCTACGGTGTTGTTCCACCAGATCGAATAGCTAGGGCCTTAGAAGCCAACGCCCGAAGCATTAAATACAAAATAAATAGAACAGTTTTTCCATTGTATAAAACGAATAATTGCTACCAGTGTAAAAGTTATGGTCATTTCTACGTTCCGGGCAACCTAGGCTTCACCCTAGGCCGTTGTTCCACCAGATCGAATAGTTAGGGCCTAAGAAGTGAACGCCAGAAGCATAAAATACAATTAAATACAACAGTTTTTCCATCATATAAAACGAATAATTGCAACCAGTATGAAAGTTATGGTCATTTCTACTTTCCGGGCAACCTAGGCTTCACCCTAGGGCGTTGCTCCGACAGATTGAATAGTTAGGGCCTTAGAAGTCAATGCCCGAAGCATAAAATGCAATAAAAATACAACAGTTTTTCCATCGTATAACAGGATTAATTGCAACCAGTTTGAAAGTGATGGTCATTTCTACGTTCCGGACAACCTAGGCTTCACTCTAGGGCGTTGCTCCACCAGATCGAATAGTTAGGGCCTAAGAAGTGAACGCCAGAAGCATAAAATACGATATAAATACAACAGCTTTTCCATTGTATAAAAGGAATAATTGCAAACAGTGTGAAAGTAATGGTCATTTCCACTTTCCGGGCAACCTAGGCTTCACTCTACGGTGTTGTTCCACCAGATCGAATAGTTAGGGCCTAAGAAGTGAACGCCAGAAGCATAAAATACAATATAAATATAACAGTTTTTCCATTGTATAAAACGAATAATGGCAACCAGTGTTAAGGCTATGGTCATTTCTACGTTCCGGGCAAGCTAGGCTTCACTCTAGGGCGTTGCTCCACCAGATCAAACAGTTAGGGTCTTAGAAGTCAACGCCCGAACCATAAAATACAAAAAAAATACAACAGAGTTTCCATCATATAACAGGAATAATTGCACCCAGTTTGAAAGTGATGGTCATTTCACCTTTCCGGGCAACCTAGGCTTCACTCTAGGGCGTTGCTCCACTAGATCGAATAGCTAGGGCCTTAGGAGTCAACGCCAGAAGCATAAAATACAATATAATTACAACAGCTTCTCCATCGTATAAAACGAATAATGGCAACCAGTGTGAAAGTAATGGTCATTTCTACGTTCCGAGCACCCTAGGCGTCACTCTAGGGCGTTGCTCCACCACATCTAATAGCTACGGCCTTAGAAGTCAACGCCAGAGGCATAAAATACAGTATAAATACAACAGCTTTTCCATCGTATAAAACGAATGATTGCAACCAGTGTGAAAGTAATGGTCATTTCTACATTCCGAGAAACCTAGGCTTCACTCTAGGGCGCTGCTCCACCAGATCGAATAGTTAGGTCCTTAGATGTCAATGCCAGAAGCATAAAATACGATATAAATACAACAGCTTTTCCATTGTATAAAAGGAATAATTGCAAACAGTGTGAAAGTAATGGTCATTTCTACGTTCCGGGCAACCTAGGCTTCACGCTACGGTGTTGTTCCACCAGATTCGAATAGTTAGGGCCTAAGCAGTCAACGCCAGAAGCATAAAATACGATATAAATACAACAGCTTTTCCATCGTATAAAACGAATAATTGCAACAAGTTTGAAGGTGATGGTCATTTCTACGTACCGGGCAACCTAGCCTTTACTCTATGGCGTTGCTCCACCAGATCAAACAGTTAGGGCCTTAGAAGTCAACGCCCGAAGCATAAAATACAAAATAAATAGAACAGTTTTTCCATTGTATAAAACGAATAATTGCTACCAGTGCCAAAGTTATGGTCATTTCTACTTTCCGGGCAACCTAGGCTTCACCCTAGGGCGTTGCTCCAACAGATTGAATAGATAGGGCCTTAGAAGTCAATGCCCGAAGCATAAAATGCAATAAAAATACAACAGTTTTTCCTTCGTATAACAGGATTAATTGCAACCAGTTTGAAAGTGATGGTAATTTCTACGTTCCGGGCAACCTAGGCTTCACTATAGGGCGTTGCTCCACCAGATCGAATAGTTAGGGCCTAAGAAGTGAACGCCAGAAGCATAAAATACAATATAAATGCAACAGTTTTTCCATCGTATAAAACGAATAATTGCAACCAGTGTGAAAGTAATGGTCATTTCTACGTTCCGAGCACCCTAGGCGTCACTCTAGGTCGTTGCTCCACCACATCTAATAGGTACGGCCTTAGAAGTCAACGCCAGAGGCGTAAAATACAATATAAATACAACAGCTTTTCCATCGTATAAAACGAATGATTGCAACCAGTGTGAAAGTAATGGTCATTTCTACATTCCGAGCAACCTAGGCTTCACTCTAGGGCGCTGCTCCACCAGATCGAATAGTTAGGTCCTTAGATGTCAACGCCAGAAGCATAAAATACGATATAAATACAACAGCTTTTCCATTGTATAAAAGGAATAATTGCACACAGTGTGAAAGTAATGGTCATTTCTACATTCCGGGCAACCTAGGCTTCACTCTACGGTGTTGTTCCACCAGATCGAATAGTTAGGGCCTAAGAAGTGAACGCCAGAAGCATAAAATAAAATATAAATATAACAGTTTTTCCATCGTATAAAACGGATAATAGCAACCAGTGTGAAAGTTATTGTCATTTCTACATTCCGAGCAACCTAGGCTTCACTCTAGGGCGCTGCTCCACCAGATCGAATAGTTAGGTCCTCAGATGTCAACGCCAGAAGCATAAAATACGATATAAATACAAGAGCTTTTCCATCGTATAAAAGGAATAATTGCAAACAGTGTGAAAGTAATGGTCATTTCTACGATCCGGGCAACCTAGGCTTCACTCTACGGCGTTGTTCCACCAGATCGAATAGTTAGGTCCTAAGAAGTGAACGCCAGAAGCATAAAATACAATATAAATATAACAGTTTTTCCATCGTATAAAACGAATAATAGCAACCAGTGTGAAAGTTATGGTCATTTCTACGTTCCGGGCAACCTGGGCTTCACTCTAAGGCGTTGCTCCACCAGATCAAACAGTTAGGGCTTTAGAAGTCAACGCCCGAAGCATAAAATACAAAATAAATAGAACAGTTTTTCCATTGTATAAAACGAATAATTGCTACCAGTGTAAAAGTTATGGTTATTTCTACGTTCCGAGCAACCTAGGCTTCACCCTAGGGCGTTGCTCCAACAGATTGAATAGTTAGGGACTTAGAAGTCAACGCCCCAACCATAAAATGCAAAAAAAATACGACAGTGTTTCCATCATATAACAGGAATAATTGCAACCAGTTTGAAAGTGATGGCCAATTCTACGTTCCGGGCAACCTAGGTTTCACTCCAGGGTGTTGCTCCACCAGATCGAATAGTTACGGCCTGAGAAGTCAACGCCAGAAGCATAAAATACGATAAAAATACAACAGCTTTTCCATCGTATAAAACGAATAATTGCAACCAGTGTGAAAGTAATGGTCGTTTCTACGTTCCGAGCACCCTAGGCGTCACTCTAGGGCGTTGCTCCACCACATCTAATAGCTACGGCCTTAGAAGTCAACGCCAGAGGCATAAAATACAATATAAATACGACAGCTTTTCCATCGTATAAAACGAATGATTGCAACCAGTGTGAAAGTAATGGTCATTTCTACATTCCGAGCAACCTAGGCTTCACTCTAGGGCGCTGCTCCACCAGATCGAATAGTTAGGGCCTAAGAAGTGAACGCCAGAAGCATAAAATACAATATAAATACAACAGTTTTTCCATCGTATAAAACGAATGATTGCAACCAGTGTGAAAGTTATGGTCATTTCTACGTTCCGGGCAACCTAGGCTTCACTCTAGGGCGTTGCTCCACCAGATCAGACAGTTAGGGCCTTAGAAGCCAACGCCCGAAGCATTAAATACAATATAAATACAACAGTTTTTCCATCGTATAAAGTGAATAATAGCAACCAGTGTGAAAGTTATGGTCATTTCTACGTTCCGGGGAACCTAGGCTTCACGCTAGGCCGTTGCTCCACCAGATCAGACAGTTAGAGCCTTAGAAGCCAACGCCCGAAGCATTAAATACAATATAAATACAACAGTTTTTCCATCGTATAAAACGAATAATTGCAACCAGTCTGAAACTTATGGTCATTTCTACTTTCCGAGCAACCTAGGCTTCACCCTAGGGCGTTGCTCCAACAGATTGAATAGTTAGGGCCTTAGAAGTCAACGCCCGTACCATAAAATGCAAAAAAAATACAACAGCGTTTCCATCATATAACAGGAATAATTGCAACCAGTTTGAAAGTGATGGCCAATTCTACGTTCCGGGCAACCTAGGTTTCACTCCAGGGCGTTGCTCCACCAGACCGAATAGTTACGGCCTAAGAAGTCAACGCCAGAAGCATAAAATACGATATAAATACAACAGCTTTTCCATCGTATAAAGCGAGTAATTGCAATCAGTGTGAAAGTAATGGTCAATTCTACGTTCCGAGCACCCTAGGCGTCACTCTAGGGCGTTGCTCCACCACATCTAATAGCTACGGCCTTAGAAGTCAACGCCAGAGGCATAAAATACAATATAAATACAACAGCGTTTCCATCGTATAAAACGAATAATTGCATCCAGTGTGAAAGTTATGGTCGTTTCTACATTCCGTGCAACATAGGCTTCACTCTAGGGCGTTGCTCCACCAGATCGAATAGTTAGGTCCTTAGAAGTAAACGCCAGAAGCATAAAATACGATATAAATACAACAGCTTTACCATCGTATAGAAGGAATAATTGCAAACAGTGTGAAAGTAATGGTTATTTCTACGTTCCGGGCAACCTAGGCTTCACTCTACGGTGTTGTTCCACCAGATCGAATAGTTAGAGCCTAAGAAGTTAACGCCAGAAGCATAAAATACAATATAAATATAACAGTTTTTCCATCGTATAAAACGAATAATAGCAACCAGTGTGAAAGTTATGGTCATTTCTACGTTCCGGGCAACCTAGGCTTCACTCTACGGTGTTGTTCCACCAGATCGAATAGTTAGGGCCTAAGAAGTGAACGCCAGAAGCATAAAATACAATATAAATATAACAGTTTTTCCATCGTATAAAACGAATAATAGCAACCAGTATGAAAGTTATGGTCATTTCTGCGTTCCGGGCAACCTAGGCTTCACTCTAGGGCGTTGCTCCACCAGATCAAACAGTTAGGGCTTTAGAAGTCAACGCCCGAAGCATAAAATACAAAATAAATAGAACAGTTTTTCCATTTATAAAACGAATAATTGCTACCAGTGTAAAAGTTATGGTCATTTCTACGTTCCGAGCAACCTAGGCTTCACCCTAGGGCGTTGCTCCAACAGATTGAATAGTTAGGGACTTAGAAGTCAACGCCCCAACCATAAAATGCAAAAAAAATACGACAGTGTTTCCATCATATAACAGGAATAATTGCAACCAATTTGAAAGTGATAGCCAATTCTACGTTCCGGGCTACCCAGGTTTCACTCCAGGGCGTTGCTCCACCAGATCGAATAGTTACGGCCTAAGAAGTCAACGCCAGAAGCATAAAATACGATATAAATACAACAGCTTTTCCAACGTATAAAACGATTAATTGCAACCAGTGTGAAAGTAATGGTCGTTTCTACGTTCCGAGCACCCTAGGCGACACTCTAGGGCGTTGCTCCACCAGATCGAATAGTTACGGCCTAAGAAGTCAACGCCAGTAGCATAAAATACGATATAAATACAACAGCTTTTCCATCGTATAAAACGATTAATTGCAACCAGTGTGAAAGTAATGGTCGTTTCTACGTTCCGAGCACCCTAGGCGTCACTCTAGGGCGTTGCTCCACCACATCTAATAGCTACGGCCTTAGAAGTCAACGCCAGAGGCATAAAATACAATATAAATACAACAGGGTTTCCATCGTATAAAACGAATAATTGCATCCAGTGTGAAAGTTATGGTCGTTTCTACATTCCGTGCAACATAGGCTTCACTCTAGGGCGTTGCTCCACCAGATCGAATAGTTAGGTCCTTAGAAGTAAACGCCAGAAGCATAAAATACGATATAAATACAACAGCTTTACCATCGTATAGAAGGAATAATTGCAAACAGTGTGAAAGTAATGGTCATTTCTACGTTCCGGGCAACCTAGGCTTCACTCTACGGTGTTGTTCCACCAGATCGAATAGTTAGAGCCTAAGAAGTTAACGCCAGAAGCATAAAATACAATATAAATATAACAGTTTTTCCATCGTATAAAACGAATAATAGCAACCAGTGTGAAAGTTATGGTCATTTCTACGTTCCGGGCAACCTAGGCTTCATTCTACGGTGTTGTTCCACCAGATCGAATAGTTAGGGCCTAAGAAGTGAACGCCAGAAGCATAAAATACAATATAAATATAACAGTTTTTCCATCGTATAAAACGAATAATAGCAACCAGTATGAAAGTTATGGTCATTTCTGCGTTCCGGGCAACCTAGGCTTCACTCTAGGGCGTTGCTCCACCAGATCAAACAGTTAGGGCTTTAGAAGTCAACGCCCGAAGCATAAAATACAAAATAAATAGAACAGTTTTTCCATTTATAAAACGAATAATTGCTACCAGCGTAAAAGTTATGGTCATTTCTACGTTCCGAGCAACCTAGGCTTCACCCTAGGGCGTTGCTCCAACAGATTGAATAGTTAGGGACTTAGAAGTCAACGCCCCAACCATAAAATGCAAAAAAAATACGACAGTGTTTCCATCATATAACAGGAATAATTGCAACCAATTTGAAAGTGATGGCCAATTCTACGTTCCGGGCAACCTAGGTTTCACTCCAGGGCGTTGCTCCACCAGATCGAATAGTTACGGCCTAAGAAGTCAACGCCAGAAGCATAAAATACGATATAAATACAACAGCTTTTCCATCGTATAAAACGATTAATTGCAACCAGTGTGAAAGTAATGGTCGTTTCTACGTTCCGAGCACCCTAGGCGACACTCTAGGGCGTTGCTCCACCACATCTAATAGCTACGGCCTTAGAAGTCAACGCCAGAGGCATAAAATACAATATAAATACAACAGCTCTTCCATCGTATAAAAGGAATAATTGCAACCAGTATGAAAGTTATGGTCATTTCTACTTTCCGGGCAACCTAGGCTTCACTCTACGGCGTTGTTCCACCAGATCGAATAGTTAGGGCCTAAGAAGTGAACGCCAGACGCATAAAATACAATATAAATATAACAGTTTTTCCATCGTATAAAATGAATAATTGCATCCAGTTTGAAAGTGATGGCCAATTCTACGTTCCGGGCAGCCTAGGCTTCACGATGGGCGTTGCTCCACCAGAGCGAATAGTTAGTGCCTTAGAAGTCAACGCCAGAAGCATAAAATACAATATAAATACAACAGTTTTTCCATCGTATAAAACGAATAATTGCAACCAGTATGAAACTTATGGTCATTTCTACTTTCCGAGCAACCTGGGCTTCACCCTAGGGCGTTGCTCCAACAGATTGAATAGTTAGGGCCTTAGAAGTCAACGCCCGAACCATAAAATGCAAAAAAAATACAGCAGTGTTTCCATCATATAACAGGAATAATTGCAACCAGTTTCAAAGTGATGGCCAATTCTACGTTCCGGGCAACCTAGGTTTCACTCCAGGGCGTTGCTGCACCAGACCGAATAGTTACGGCCTAAGAAGTCAACGCCAGAAGCATAAAATACAATAAAAATACAACAGTTTTTCCATCGTATAAAACGAATAATTGCAACCAGTATGAAACTTATGGTCATTTCTACTTTCCGAGCAACCTAGGCTTCACCCTAGGGCGTTGCTCCAACAGATTGAATAGTTAGGGCCTTAGAAGTGAACGCCAGAAGCATAAAATACAATATAAATACAACAGCTTTACCATCGTATAGAAGGAATAATTGCAAACAGTGTGAAAGTAATGGTCATTTCTACGTTCCGGGCAACCTAGGCTTCACTCTACGGTGTTGTTCCACCAGATCGAATAGTTAGGGCCTAAGAAGTTAACGCCAGAAGCATAAAATACAATATAAATATAAGAGTTTTTCCATCGCATAAAACGAATAATAGCAACCAGTGTGAAAGTTATGGTCATTTCTACGTTCCGGGCAACCTAGGCTTCACTCCACGGTGTTGTTCCACCAGATCGAATAGTTAGGGCCTAAGAAGTGAACGCCAGAAGAATAAAATACAATACAAATATAACAGTTTTTCCATCGTATAAAACGGATAATAGCAACCAGTGTTAATGTTATGGTCATTTCTACGTTCCGAGCAACCTAGGCTTCACCCTAGGGCGTTGCTCCAACAGATTGAATAGTTAGGGACTTAGAAGTCAACGCCCCAACCATAAAATGCAACAAAAATACGACAGTGTTTCCATCATATAACAGGAATAATTGCAACCAGTTTGAAAGTGATGGCCAATTCTACGTTCCGGGCAACCTAGGTTTCACTCCAGGGCGTTGCTCCACCAGATCGAATAGTTACGGCCTGAGAAGTCAACGCCTGAAGCATAAAATACGATATAAATACAACAGCTTTTCCATCGTATAAAACGAATAATTGCAACCAGTGTGAAGGTAATGGTCGTTTCTACGTTCCGAGCACCCTAGGCGTCACTCTAGGGCGTTGCTCCACCACATCTAATAGCTACGGCCTTAGAAGTTAACGCCAGAGGCATAAAATACAATATAAATACGACAGCTTTTCCATCGTATAAAACGAATGATTGCAACCAGTGTGAAAGTAATGGTCATTTCTACATTCCCAGCAACCTAGGCTTCACTCTAGGGCGCTGCTCCACCAGATCGAATAGTTAGGTCCTTAGATGTCAACGCCAGAAGCATAAAATACGATATAAATGCAACAGCTTTTCCATCGTATAAAAGGAATAATTGCAACCAGTATGAAAGTTATGGTCATTTCTACTTTCCGGGCAACCTAGGCTTCACTCTACGGCGTTGTTCCACCAGATCGAATAGTTAGGGCCTAAGAAGTGAACGCCAGACGCATAAAATACAATATAAATATAACAGTTTTTCCATCGTATAAAACGAATAATTGCAACAAGTATGAAACTTATGGTCATTTCTACTTTCCGAGCAACCTAGGCTTCACCCTAGGGCGTTGCTCCAACAGATTGAATAGTTAGCGCCTTAGAAGTCAACGCCCGAACCATAAAATGCAAAAAAAATACAACAGTGTTTCCATCATATAACAGGAATAATTGCAACCAGTTTGAAAGTGATGGCCAATTCTACGTTCCGGGCAACCTAGGTTTCACTCCAGGGCGTTGCGCCGCCAGACCGAATAGTTACGGCCTAAGAAGTCAACGCCAGAAGCATAAAATACGATATAAATACAACAGCTTTTCCATCGTATAAAGCGAGTAATTGCAACCAGTGTGAAAGTAATGGTCAATTCTACGTTCCGAGCACCCTAGGCGTCACTCTAGGGCGTTGCTCCACCACATCTAATAGCTACAGCCTTAGAAGTCAACGCCAGAGGCGTAAACTGCAATATAAATACAACAGCGTTTCCATCGTATAAAACGAATAATTGCATCCAGTGTGAAAGTTATGGTCATTTCTACATTCCGAGCAACATAGGCTTCACTCTATGGCGTTGCTCCACCAGATCGAATAGCTAGGTCCTTAGAAGTAAACGCCAGAAGCATAAATTACGATATAAATACAACAGCTTTTCCATCGTATAGAAGGAATAATTGCAAACAGTGTGAAAGTAATGGTCATTTCTACGTTCCGGGCAACCTAGGCTTCACTCTACGGTGTTGTTCCACAAGATCGAATAGTTAGGGCCTAAGAAGTGAACGCCAGAAGAATAAAATACAATACAAATATAACAGTTTTTCCATCGTATAAAACGGATAATAGCAACCAGTGTTAATGTTATGGTCATTTCTACGTTCCGAGCAACCTAGGCTTCACCCTAGGGCGTTGCTCCAACAGATTGAATAGTTAGGGACTTAGAAGTCAACGCCCCAACCATAAAATGCAAAAAAAATACGACAGTGTTTCCATCATATAACAGGAATAATTGCAACCAATTTGAAAGTGATGGCCAATTCTACGTTCCGGGCAACCTAGGTTTCACTCCAGGGCGTTGCTCCACCAGATCGAATAGTTACGGCCTAAGAAGTCAACGCCAGAAGCATAAAATACGATATAAATACAACAGCTTTTCCATCGTATAAAACGATTAATTGCAACCAGTGTGAAAGTAATGGTCGTTTCTACGTTCCGAGCACCCTAGGCGACACTCTAGGGCGTTGCTCCACCACATCTAATAGCTACGGCCTTAGAAGTCAACGCCAGAGGCATAAAATACAATATAAATACAACAGCGTTTCCATCGTATAAAGCGAATAATTGCATCCAGTGTGAAAGTTATGGTCATTTCTACATTCCGTGCAACATAGGCTTCACTCTAGGGCGCTGCTCCACCAGTTCAAACAGTTAGGGCTTTAGAGGTCAACGCCCGAAGCATAAAATACAAAATAAATAGAACAGTTTTTCCATTGTATAAAACGAATAATTGCTACCAGTGTAAAAGTTATGGTCATTTCTACGTTCCGAGCAACCTAGGCTTCACCCTAGGGCGTTGCTCCAACAGATTGAATAGTTAGGGACTTAGAAGTCAACGCCCCAACCATAAAATGCAAAAAAAATACGACAGTGTTTCCATCATATAACAGGAATAATTGCAACCAGTTTGAAAGTGATGGCCAATTCTACGTTCCGGGCAACCTAGGTTTCACTCCAGGGCGTTGCTCCACCAGATCGAATAGTTACGGCCTAAGAAGTCAACGCCAGAAGCATAAAATACGATATAAATACAACAGCTTTTCCATCGTATAAAACGAATAATTGCAACCAGTGTGAAAGTAATGGTCGTTTCTACGTTCCGAGCACCCTAGGCGTCACTCTAGGGCGTTGCTCCACCACATCTAATAGCTACGGCCTTAGAAGTTAACGCCAGAGGCATAAAATACAATATAAATATAACAGTTTTTCCATCGTATAAAATGAATAATTGCAACCAGTTAGAAAGTGATGGCCAATTCTACGTTCCGGGCAGCCTAGGCTTCACTCTAGGGCGTTGCTCTTCCAGATCGAATAGTTAGGGCCTAAGAAGTGAACGCCAGAAGCATAAAATACAATATAAATACAACAGTTTCTCCATCATACCAAACGAATAATTGCATCCAGTATGAAAGTTATGGTCATTTCTACTTTCCGGGCAACCTAGGCTTCACTCTACGGCGTTGTTCCACCAGATCGAATAGTTAGGGCCTAAGAAGTGAACGCCAGACGCATAAAATACAATATAAATATAACAGTTTTTCCATCGTATAAAATGAATAATTGCAACCAGTTAGAAAGTGATGGCCAATTCTACGTTCCGGGCAGCCTAGGCTTCACTCTAGGGCGTTGCTCTTCCAGATCGAATAGTTAGTGCCTTAGAAGTCAACGCCAGAAGCATAAAATACAATATAAATACAACAGTTTTTCCATCGTATAAAACGAATAATTGCAAACAGTGTGAAAGTAATGGCCATTTCTACTTTCCGGGCAACCTAGGCTTCACTCTACGGCGTTGTTCCACCAGATCGAATAGTTAGGGCCTAAGAAGTGAACGCCAGACGCATAAAATACAATATAAATATAACAGTTTTTCCATCGTATAAAACGAATAATAGCAACCAGTTTGAAAGTGATGGCCAATTCTACGTTCCGGGCAACCTAGGTTTCACTCCAGGGCGTTGCTCCACCAGATCGAATAGTTACGGCCTGAGAAGTCAACGCCAGAAGCATAAAATACGATATAAATACAACCGCTTTTCCATCGTATAAAACGAATAATTGCAACCAGTGTGAAAGTAATGGTCGTTTCTACGTTCCGAGCACCCTAGGCGTCACTCTAGGGCGTTGCTCCACCACATCTAATAGCTACGGCCTTAGAAGTCAGCGCCAGAGGCATAAAATACAATATAAATACGACAGCTTTTCCATCGTATAAAACGAATGATTGCAACCAGTGTGAAAGTAATGGTCATTTCTACATTCCCAGCAACCTAGGCTTCACTCTACGGCGTTGTTCCACCAGATCGAATAGTTAGGGCCTAAGAAGTGAACGCCAGACGCATAAAATACAATATAAATATAACAGTTTTTCCATCGTATAAAATGAATAATTGCAACCAGTTAGAAAGTGATGGCCAATTCTACGTTCCGGGCAGCCTAGGCTTCACTCTAGGGCGTTGCTCTTCCAGATCGAATAGTTAGTGCCTTAGAAGTCAACGCCAGAAGCATAAAATACAATATAAATACAACAGTTTTTCCATCGTATAAAACGAATAATTGCAAACAGTGTGAAAGTAATGGCCATTTCTACTTTCCGGGCAACCTAGGCTTCACTCTACGGCGTTGTTCCACCAGATCGAATAGTTAGGGCCTAAGAAGTGAACGCCAGACGCATAAAATACAATATAAATATAACAGTTTTTCCATCGTATAAAACGAATAATAGCAACCAGTTTGAAAGTGATGGCCAATTCTACGTTCCGGGCAACCTAGGTTTCACTCCAGGGCGTTGCTCCACCAGATCGAATAGTTACGGCCTGAGAAGTCAACGCCAGAAGCATAAAATACGATATAAATACAACCGCTTTTCCATCGTATAAAACGAATAATTGCAACCAGTGTGAAAGTAATGGTCGTTTCTACGTTCCGAGCACCCTAGGCGTCACTCTAGGGCGTTGCTCCACCACATCTAATAGCTACGGCCTTAGAAGTCAGCGCCAGAGGCATAAAATACAATATAAATACGACAGCTTTTCCATCGTATAAAACGAATGATTGCAACCAGTGTGAAAGTAATGGTCATTTCTACATTCCCAGCAACCTAGGCTTCACTCTAGCGCGCGGCTCCACCAGATCGAATAGTTAGGTCCTTAGATGTCAACGCCAGAAGCATAAAATACGATATAAATACAACAGCTTTTCGATCGTATAAAAGGAATAATTGCAAACAGTGTGAAAGTAATGGCCATTTCTACGATCCGGGCAACCTAGGCTTCACCATAGGCCGTTGTTCCACCAGATCGAATAGTTAGGGCCTAAGAAGTGAACGCCAGAAGCATAAAATACAATATAAATACAACAGTTTTTCCATCATATAAAACGAATAATTGCAACCAGTATGAAAGTTATGGTCATTTCTACTTTCCGGGCAACCTAGGCTTCACTCTACGGCGTTGTTCCACCAGATCGAATAGTTAGGGCCTAAGAAGTGAACGCCAGACGCATAAAATGCAATATAAATACAACAGCTTTTCCATCGTATAAAGCGAGTAATTGCAATCAGTGTGAAAGTAATGGTCAATTCTACGTTCCGAGCACCCTAGGCGTCACTCTAGGGCGTTGCTCCACCACATCTAATAGCTACAGCCTTAGAAGTCAACGCCAGAGGCATAAAATGCAATATAAATACAACAGCGTTTCCATCGTATAAAACGAATAATTGCATCCAGTGTGACAGTTATGGTCATTTCTACATTCCGAGCAACATAGGCTTCACTCTAGGGCGTTGCTCCACCAGATCGAACACCTAGGTCCTTAGAAGTGAACGCCAGAAGCATAAAATACAATATAAATATAACAGTTTTTCCATCGTATAAAACGAATAATAGCAACCAGTGTGAAAGTTATGGTCATTTCTACGTTCCGGGCAACCTGGGCTTCACTCTAAGGCGTTGCTCCACCAGTTCAAACAGTTAGGGCTTTAGAAGTCAACGCCCGAAGCATAAAATACAAAATAAATAGAACAGTTTTTCCATTGTATAAAGCGAATAATTGCTACCAGTGTAAAAGTTATGGTCATTTCTACGTTCCGAGCAACCTAGGCTTCACCCTAGGGCGTTGCTCCAACAGATTGAATAGTTAGGGACTTAGAAGTCAACGCCCCAACCATAAAATGCAAAAAAAATACGACAGTGTTTCCATCATATAACAGGAATAATTGCAACCAGTTTGAAAGTGATGGCCAATTCTACGTTCCGGGCAACCTGGGTTTCACTCCAGGGCGTTGCTCCACCAGATCGAATAGTTACGGCCTAAGAAGTCAACGCCAGAAGCATAAAATACGATATAAATACAACAGCTTTTCCATCGTATAAAACGAATAATTGCAACCAGTGTGAAAGTAATGGTCGTTTCTACGTTCCGAGCACCCTAGGCGTCACTCTAGGGCGTTGCTCAACCACATCTAATAGCTACGGCCTTAGAAGTCAACGCCAGAGGCATAAAATACAATATAAATACAACAGTTTTTCCATCATATCAAACGAATAATTGCAACCAGTATGAAAGTTATGGTCATTTCTACTTTCCGGGCAACCTAGGCTTCACTCTACGGCGTTGTTCCACCAGATCGAATAGTTAGGGCCTAAGAAGTGAACGCCAGATGCATAAAATACAATATAAATATAACAGTTTTTCCATCGTATAAAACGGATAATAGCAACCAGTGTGAAAGTTATTGTCATTTCTACATTCCGAGCAACCTAGGCTTCACTCTAGGGCGCTGCTCCACCAGATCGAATAGTTAGGTCCTCAGATTTCAACGCCAGAAGCATAAAATACGATATAAATACAACAGCTTGTCCATCGTATAAAAGGAATAATTGCAAACAGTGTGAAAGTAATGGTCATTTCTACGATCCGGGCAACCTAGGCTTCACTCTACGGCGTTGTTCCACCAGATCGAATAGTTAGGGCCTAAGAAGTGAACGCCAAAAGCACAAAATACAATATAAATATAACAGTTTTTCCATCGTATAAAACGAATAATAGCAACCAGTGTGAAAGTTATGGTCATTTCTACGTTCCGGGCAACCTGGGCTTCACTCTAAGGCGTTGCTCCACCAGATCAAACAGTTAGGGCTTTAGAAGTCAACGCCCCAAGCATAAAATACAAAATAAATAGAACAGTTTTTCCATTGTATAAAACGAATAATTGCTACCAGTGTAAAAGTTATGGTCATTTCTACGTTCCGAGCAACCTAGGCTTCACCCTAGGGCGTTGCTCCAACAGATTGAATAGTTAGGGACTTAGAAGTCAACGCCCCAACCATAAAATGCAACAAAAATACGACAGTGTTTCCATCATATAACAGGAATAATTGCAACCAGTTTGAAAGTGATGGCCAATTCTACGTTCCGGGCAACCTAGGTTTCACTCCAGGGCGTTGCTCCACCAGATCGAATAGTTACGGCCTGAGAAGTCAACGCCAGAAGCATAAAATACGATATAAATACAACAGCTTTTCCATCGTATAAAACGAATAATTGCAACCAGTGTGAAGGTAATGGTCGTTTCTACGTTCCGAGCACCCTAGGCGTCACTCTAGGGCGTTGCTCCACCACATCTAATAGCTACGGCCTTAGAAGTTAACGCCAGAGGCATAAAATACAATATAAATACGACAGCTTTTCCATCGTATAAAACGAATGATTGCAACCAGTGTGAAAGTAATGGTCATTTCTACATTCCCAGCAACCTAGGCTTCACTCTAGGGCGCTGCTCCACCAGATCGAATAGTTAGGTCCTTAGATGTCAACGCCAGAAGCATAAAATACGATATAAATGCAACAGCTTTTCCATCGTATAAAAGGAATAATTGCAAACAGTGTGAAAGTAATGGCCATTTCTACGATCCGGGCAACCTAGGCTTCACCCTACGCCGTTGTTCCACCAGATCGAATAGTTAGGGCCTAAGAAGTGAACGCCAGAAGCATAAAATACAGTATAAATACAACAGTTTCTCCATCATACAAAACGAATAATTGCAACCAGTATGAAAGTTATGGTCATTTCTACTTTCCGGGCAACCTAGGCTTCACTCTACGGCGTTGTTCCACCAGATCGAATAGTTAGGGCCTAAGAAGTGAACGCCAGACGCATAAAATACAATATAAATATAACAGTTTTTCCATCGTATAAAATGAATAATTGCAACCAGTTTGAAAGTGATGGCCAATTCTACGTTCCGGGCAGCCTAGGCTTCACTCTAGGGCGTTGCTCCACCAGATCGAATAGTTAGTGCCTTAGAAGTCAACGCCAGAAGCATAAAATACAATATAAATACAACAGTTTTTCCATCGTATAAAACGAATAATTGCAACCAGTATGAAACTTATGGTCATTGCTACTTTCCGAGCAACCTGGGCTTCACCCTAGGGCGTTGCTCCAACAGATTGAATAGTTAGGGCCTTAGAAGTCAACGCCCGAACCATAAAATGCAAAAAAAATACAGCAGTGTTTCCATCATATAACAGGAATAATTGCAACCAGTTTCAAAGTGATGGCCAATTCTACGTTCCGGGCAACCTAGGTTTCACTCTAGGGCGTTGCTGCACCAGACCGAATAGTTACGGCCTAAGAAGTCAACGCCAGAAGCATAAAATACAATAAAAATACAAAAGTTTTTCCATCGTATAAAACGAATAATTGCAACCAGTATGAAACTTATGGTCATTTCTACTTTCCGAGCAACCTAGGCTTCACCCTAGGGCGTTGCACCAACAGATTGAATAGTTAGGGCCTTAGAAGTGAACGCCAGAAGCATAAAATACAATATAAATATAACAGTTTTTCCATCGTATAAAACGAATAATAGCAACCAGTTTGAAAGTGATGGCCAATTCTACGTTCCGGGCAACCTAGGTTTCACTCCAGGGCGTTGCTCCACCAGATCGAATAGTTACGGCCTGAGAAGTCAACGCCAGAAGCATAAAATACGATATAAATACAACCGCTTTTCCATCGTATAAAACTAATAATTGCAACCAGTGTGAAAGTAATGGTCGTTTCTACGTTCCGAGCACCCTAGGCGTCACTCTAGGGCGTTGCTCCACCACATCTAATAGCTACGGCCTTAGAAGTCAGCGCCAGAGGCATAAAATACAATATAAATACGACAGCTTTTCCATCGTATAAAACGAATGATTGCAACCAGTGTGAAAGTAATGGTCATTTCTACATTCCCAGCAACCTAGGCTTCACTCTAGGTCGCGGCTCCACCAGATCGAATAGTTAGGTCCTTAGATGTCAACGCCAGAAGCATAAAATACGATATAAATACAACAGCTTTTCCATCGTATGAAAGGAATAATTGCAAACAGTGTGAAAGTAATGGCCATTTCTACGATCCGGGCAACCTAGGCTTCACCATAGGCCGTTGTTCCACCAGATCGAATAGTTAGGGCCTAAGAAGTGAACGCCAGAAGCATAAAATACAATATAAATACAACAGATTTTCCATCATATAAAACGAATGATTGCAACCAGTATGAAAGTTATGGTCATTTCTACTTTCCGGGCAACCTAGGCTTCACTCTACGGCGTTGTTCCACCAGATCGAATAGTTAGGGCCTAAGAAGTGAACGCCAGACGCATAAAATACAATATAAATATAACAGTTTTTCCATCGTATAAAACGAATAATAGCAACCAGTTTGAAAGTGATGGCCAATTCTACGTTCCGGGCAACCTAGGTTTCACTCCAGGGCGTTGCTCCACCAGATCGAATAGTTACGGCCTGAGAAGTCAACGCCAGAAGCATAAAATACGATATAAATACAACCGCTTTTCCATCGTATAAAACGAATAATTGCTACCAGTGTAAAAGTTATGGTCATTTCTACGTTCCGAGCAACCTAGGCTTCACCCTAGGGCGTTGCTCCAACAGATTGAATAGTTAGGGACTTAGAAGTCAACGCCCCAACCATAAAATGCAAAAAAAATACGACAGTGTTTCCATCATATAACAGGAATAATTGCAACCAGTTTGAAAGTGATGGCCAATTCTACGTTCCGGGCAACCTAGGTTTCACTCCAGGGCGTTGCTCCACCAGATCGAATAGTTAGGTCCTCAGATGTCAACGCCAGAAGCATAAAATACGATATAAATACAACAGCTTTTCCATCGTATAAAAGGAATAATTGCAAGCAGTGTGAAAGTAATGGTCATTTCTACGATCCGGGCAACCTAGGCTTCAGTCTACGGCGTTGTTCCACCAGATCGAATAGTTAGGGCCTAAGAAGTGAACGCCAGAAGCATAAAATACAATATAAATATAACAGTTTTTCCATCGTATAAAACGAATAATAGCAACCAGTGTGAAAGTTATGGTCATTTCTACGTTCCGGGCAACCTGGGCTTCACTCTAAGGCGTTGCTCCACCAGTTCAAACAGTTAGGGCTTTAGAGGTCAACGCCCGAAGCATAAAATACAAAATAAATAGAACAGTTTTTCCATTGTATAAAACGAATAATTGCTACCAGTGTAAAAGTTATGGTCATTTCTACGTTCCGAGCAACCTAGGCTTCACCCTAGGGCGTTGCTCCAACAGATTGAATAGTTAGGGACTTAGAAGTCAACGCCCCAACCATAAAATGCAAAAAAAATACGACAGTGTTTCCATCATATAACAGGAATAATTGCAACCAGTTTGAAAGTGATGGCCAATTCTACGTTCCGGGCAACCTAGGTTTCACTCCAGGGCGTTGCTCCACCAGATCGAATAGTTACGGCCTAAGAAGTCAACGCCAGAAGCATAAAATACGATATAAATACAACAGCTTTTCCATCGTATAAAACGAATAATTGCAACCAGTGTGAAAGTAATGGTCGTTTCTACGTTCCGAGCACCCTAGGCGTCACTCTAGGGCGTTGCTCCACCACATCTAATAGCTACGGCCTTAGAAGTTAACGCCAGAGGCATAAAATACAATATAAATACGACAGCTTTTCCATCGTATAAAACGAATGATTGCAACCAGTGTGAAAGTAATGGTCATTTCTACATTCCCAGCAACCTAGGCTTCACTCTAGGGCGCTGCTCCACCAGATCGAATAGTTAGGTCCTTAGATGTCAACGCCAGAAGCATAAAATACGATATAAATGCAACAGCTTTTCCATCGTATAAAAGGAATAATTGCAAACAGTGTGAAAGTAATGGCCATTTCTACGATCCGGGCAACCTAGGCTTCACCCTACGCCGTTGTTCCACCAGATCGAATAGTTAGGGCCTAAGAAGTGAACGCCAGAAGCATAAAATACAATATAAATACAACAGTTTCTCCATCATACAAAACGAATAATTGCAACCAGTATGAAAGTTATGGTCATTTCTACTTTCCGGGCAACCTAGGCTTCACTCTACGGCGTTGTTCCACCAGATCGAATAGTTAGGGCCTAAGAAGTGAACGCCAGACGCATAAAATACAATATAAATATAACAGTTTTTCCATCGTATAAAATGAATAATTGCAACCAGTTAGAAAGTGATGGCCAATTCTACGTTCCGGGCAGCCTAGGCTTCACTCTAGGGCGTTGCTCTTCCAGATCGAATAGTTAGTGCCTTAGAAGTCAACGCCAGAAGCATAAAATACAATATAAATACAACAGTTTTTCCATCGTATAAAACGAATAATTGCAAACAGTGTGAAAGTAATGGCCATTTCTACTTTCCGGGCAACCTAGGCTTCACTCTACGGCGTTGTTCCACCAGATCGAATAGTTAGGGCCTAAGAAGTGAACGCCAGACGCATAAAATACAATATAAATATAACAGTTTTTCCATCGTATAAAACGAATAATAGCAACCAGTTTGAAAGTGATGGCCAATTCTACGTTCCGGGCAACCTAGGTTTCACTCTAGGGCGTTGCTCCACCAGATCGAATAGTTACGGCCTGAGAAGTCAACGCCAGAAGCATAAAATACGATATAAATACAACCGCTTTTCCATCGTATAAAACGAATAATTGCAACCAGTGTGAAAGTAATGGTCGTTTCTACGTTCCGAGCACCCTAGGCGTCACTCTAGGGCGTTGCTCCACCACATCTAATAGCTACGGCCTTAGAAGTCAGCGCCAGAGGCATAAAATACAATATAAATACGACAGCTTTTCCATCGTATAAAACGAATGATTGCAACCAGTGTGAAAGTAATGGTCATTTCTACATTCCCAGCAACCTAGGCTTCACTCTAGCGCGCGGCTCCACCAGATCGAATAGTTAGGTCCTTAGATGTCAACGCCAGAAGCATAAAATACGATATAAATACAACAGCTTTTCGATCGTATAAAAGGAATAATTGCAAACAGTGTGAAAGTAATGGCCATTTCTACGATCCGGGCAACCTAGGCTTCACCATAGGCCGTTGGTCCACCAGATCGAATAGTTAGGGCCTAAGAAGTGAACGCCAGAAGCATAAAATACAATATAAATACAACAGTTTTTCCATCATATAAAACGAATAATTGCAACCAGTATGAAAGTTATGGTCATTTCTACTTTCCGGGCAACCTAGGCTTCACTCTACGGCGTTGTTCCACCAGATCGAATAGTTAGGGCCTAAGAAGTGAACGCCAGACGCATAAAATGCAATATAAATACAACAGCTTTTCCATCGTATAAAGCGAGTAATTGCAATCAGTGTGAAAGTAATGGTCAATTCTACGTTCCGAGCACCCTAGGCGTCACTCTAGGGCGTTGCTCCACCACATCTAATAGCTACAGCCTTAGAAGTCAACGCCAGAGGCATAAAATGCAATATAAATACAACAGCGTTTCCATCGTATAAAACGAATAATTTCATCCAGTGTGACAGTTATGGTCATTTCTACATTCCGAGCAACATAGGCTTCACTCTAGGGCGTTGCTCCACCAGATCGAACACCTAGGTCCTTAGAAGTGAACGCCAGAAGCATAAAATACAATATAAATATAACAGTTTTTCCATCGTATAAAACGAATAATAGCAACCAGTGTGAAAGTTATGGTCATTTCTACGTTCCGGGCAACCTGGGCTTCACTCTAAGGCGTTGCTCCACCAGTTCAAACAGTTAGGGCTTTAGAAGTCAACGCCCGAAGCATAAAATACAAAATAAATAGAACAGTTTTTCCATTGTATAAAGCGAATAATTGCTACCAGTGTAAAAGTTATGGTCATTTCTACGTTCCGAGCAACCTAGGCTTCACCCTAGGGCGTTGCTCCAACAGATTGAATAGTTAGGGACTTAGAAGTCAACGCCCCAACCATAAAATGCAAAAAAAATACGACAGTGTTTCCATCATATAACAGGAATAATTGCAACCAGTTTGAAAGTGATGGCCAATTCTACGTTCCGGGCAACCTAGGTTTCACTCCAGGGCGTTGCTCCACCAGATCGAATAGTTACGGCCTAAGAAGTCAACGCCAGAAGCATAAAATACGATATAAATACAACAGCTTTTCCATCGTATAAAACGAATAATTGCAACCAGTGTGAAAGTAATGGTCGTTTCTACGTTCCGAGCACCCTAGGCGTCACTCTAGGGCGTTGCTCCACCACATCTAATAGCTACGGCCTTAGAAGTCAACGCCAGAGGCATAAAATACAATATAAATACGACAGCTTTTCCATCGTATAAAACGAATGATTGCAACCAGTGTGAAAGTAATGGCCATTTCTACATTCCCAGCAACCTAGGCTTCACTCTAGGGCGCTGCTCCACCAGATCGAATAGTTCGGTCCTTAGATGTCAACGCCAGAAGCATAAAATACGAAATAAATACAACAGCTTTTCCATCGTATAAAAGGAATTATTGCAAACAGTGTGAAAGTAATGGCCATTTCTACGATCCGGGCAACCTAGGCTTCACCCTAGGCCGTTGTTCCACCAGATCGAATAGTTAGGGCCTAAGAAGTGAACGCCAGAAGCATAAAATACAATATAAATACAACAGTTTTTCCATCATATAAAACGAATAATTGCAACCAGTATGAAAGTTATGGTCATTTCTACTTTCCGGGCAACCTAGGCTTCACTCTACGGCGTTGTTCCACCAGATCGAATAGTTAGGGCCTAAGAAGTGAACGCCAGACGCATAAAATACAATATAAATATAACAGTTTTTCCATCGTATAAAACGATGATTGCAACCAGTGTGAAAGTAATGGTCATTTCTACATTCCCAGCAACCTAGGCTTCACCCTAGGGCGTTGCTCCAACAGATTGAATAGTTAGGGCCTTAGAAGTGAACGCCAGAAGCATAAAATACAATATAAATATAACAGTTTTTCCATCGTATAAAACGAATAATAGCAACCAGTTTGAAAGTGATGGCCAATTCTACGTTCCGGGCAACCTAGGTTTCACTCCAGGGCGTTGCTCCACCGGATCGAATAGTTACGGCCTGAGAAGTCAACGCCAGAAGCATAAAATACGATATAAATACAACCGCTTTTCCATCGTATAAAACGAATAATTGCAACCAGTGTGAAAGTAATGGTCGTTTCTACGTTCCGAGCACCCTAGGCGTCACTCTAGGGCGTTGCTCCACCACATCTAATAGCTACGGCCTTAGAAGTCAGCGCCAGAGGCATAAAATAGAATATAAATACGACAGCTTTTCCATCGTATAAAACGAATGATTGCAACCAGTGTGAAAGTAATGGTCATTTCTACATTCCCAGCAACCTAGGCTTCACCCTAGGACGCGGCTCCACCAGATCGAATAGTTAGGTCCTTAGATGTCAACGCCAGAAGCATAAAATACGATATAAATACAACAGCTTTTCCATCGTATAAAAGGAATAATTGCAAACAGTGTGAAAGTAATGGCCATTTCTACGATCCGGGCAACCTAGGCTTCACCATAGGCCGTTGTTCCACCAGATCGAATAGTTAGGGCCTAAGAAGTGAACGCCAGAAGCATAAAATACAATATAAATGCAACAGTTTTTCCATCATATAAAACGAATAATTGCAACCAGTATGAAAGTTATGGTCATTTCTACTTTCCGGGCAACCTAGGCTTCACTCTACGGCGTTGTTCCACCAGATCGAATAGTTAGGGCCTAAGAAGTGAACGCCAGACGCATAAAATACAATATAAATATAACAGTTTTTCCATCGTATAAAACGAATAATAGCAACCAGTTTGAAAGTGATGGCCAATTCTACGTTCCGGGCAACCTAGGTTTCACTCCAGGGCGTTGCTCCACCAGATCGAATAGTTACGGCCTGAGAAGTCAACGCCAGAAGCATAAAATACGATATAAATACAACCGCTTTTCCATCGTATAAAACGAATAATTGCAACCAGTGTGAAAGTAATGGTCGTTTCTACGTTCCGAGCACCCTAGGCGTCACTCTAGGGCGTTGCTCCACCACATCTAATAGCTACGGCCTTAGAAGTCAGCGCCAGAGGCATAAAATACAATATAAATACGACAGCTTTTCCATCGTATAAAACGAATGATTGCAACCAGTGTGAAAGTAATGGTCATTTCTACATTCCCAGCAACCTAGGCTTCACTCTAGGGCGCGGCTCCACCAGATCGAATAGTTAGGTCCTTAGATGTCAACGCCAGAAGCATAAAATACGATATAAATACAACAGCTTTTCCATCGTATAAAAGGAATAATTGCAAACAGTGTGAAAGTAATGGCCATTTCTACGATCCGGGCAACCTAGGCTTCACCATAGGCCGTTGTTCCACCAGATCGAATAGTTAGGGCCTAAGTAGTGAACGCCAGAAGCATAAAATACAATATAAATACAACAGTTTTTCCATCATATAAAACGAATAATTGCAACCAGTATGAAAGTTATGGTCATTTCTACTTTCCGGGCAACCTAGGCTTCACTCTACGGCGTTGTTCCACCAGATCGAATAGTTAGGGCCTAAGAAGTGAACGCCAGACGCATAAAATGCAATATAAATACAACAGCTTTTCCATCGTATAAAACGAATAATTGCATCCAGTGTGACAGTTATGGTCATTTCTACATTCCGAGCAACATAGGCTTCACTCTAGGGCGTTGCTCCACCAGATCGAACAATTAGGTCCTTAGAAGAAAACGCCAGAAGCATAAAATACGATATAAATACAACAGCTTTTCCATCGTATAGAAGGAATAATTGCAAACAGTGTGAAAGTAATGGTCATTTCTACGTTCCGGGCAACCTAGGCTTCACTCTACGGTGTTGTTCCACAAGATCGAATAGTTAGGGCCTAAGAAGTGAACGCCAGAAGCATAAAATACAATATAAATATAACAGTTTTTCCATCGTATAAAACGGATAATAGCAACCAGTGTGAAAGTTATTGTCATTTCTACATTCCGAGCAACCTAGGCTTCACTCTAGGGCGCTGCTCCACCAGATCGAATAGTTAGGTCCTCAGATGTCAACGCCAGAAGCATAAAATACGATATAAATACAACCGCTTTTCCATCGTATAAAACGAATAATTGCAACCAGTGTGAAAGTAATGGTCGTTTCTACGTTCCGAGCACCCTAGGCGTCACTCTAGGGCGTTGCTCCACCACATCTAATAGCTACGGCCTTAGAAGTCAGCGCCAGAGGCATAAAATACAATATAAATACGACAGCTTTTCCATCGTATAAAACGAATGATTGCAACCAGTGTGAAAGTAATGGTCATTTCTACATTCCCAGCAACCTAGGCTTCACTCTAGGGCGCGGCTCCACCAGATCGAATAGTTAGGTCCTTAGATGTCAACGCCAGAAGCATAAAATACGATATAAATACAACAGCTTTTCCATCGTATAGAAGGAATAATTGCAAACAGTGTGAAAGTAATGGTCATTTCTACGATCCGGGCAACCTAGGCTTCACTCTACGGCGTTGTTCCACCAGATCGAATAGTTAGGGCCTAAGAAGTGAACGCCAGAAGCATAAAATACAATATAAATATAACAGTTTTTCCATCGTATAAAACGAATAATAGCAACCAGTGTGAAAGTTATGGTCATTTCTACGTTCCGGGCAACCTGGGCTTCACTGTAAGGCGTTGCTCCACCAGTTCAAACAGTTAGGGCTTTAGAGGTCAACGCCCGAAGCATAAAATACAAAATAAATAGAACAGTTTTTCCATTGTATAAAACGAATAATTGCTACCAGTGTAAAAGTTATGGTCATTTCTACGTTCCGAGCAACCTAGGCTTCACCCTAGGGCGTTGCTCCAACAGATTGAATAGTTAGGGACTTAGAAGTCAACGCCCCAACCATAAAATGCAAAAAAAATACGACAGTGTTTCCATCATATAACAGGAATAATTGCAACCAGTTTGAAAGTGATGGCCAATTCTACGTTCCGGGCAACCTAGGTTTCACTCCAGGGCGTTGCTCCACCAGATCGAATAGTTACGGCCTAAGAAGTCAACGCCAGAAGCATAAAATACGATATAAATACAACAGCTTTTCCATCGTATAAAACGAATAATTGCAACCAGTGTGAAAGTAATGGTCGTTTCTACGTTCCGAGCACCCTAGGCGTCACTCTAGGGCGTTGCTCCACCACATCTAATAGCTACGGCCTTAGAAGTTAACGCCAGAGGCATAAAATACAATATAAATACGACAGCTTTTCCATCGTATAAAACGAATGATTGCAACCAGTGTGAAAGTAATGGTCATTTCTACATTCCCAGCAACCTAGGCTTCACTCTAGGGCGCTGCTCCACCAGATCGAATAGTTAGGTCCTTAGATGTCAACGCCAGAAGCATAAAATACGATATAAATGCAACAGCTTTTCCATCGTATAAAAGGAATAATTGCAAACAGTGTGAAAGTAATGGCCATTTCTACGATCCGGGCAACCTAGGCTTCACCCTACGCCGTTGTTCCACCAGATCGAATAGTTAGGGCCTAAGAAGTGAACGCCAGAAGCATAAAATACAATATAAATACAACAGTTTCTCCATCATACAAAACGAATAATTGCAACCAGTATGAAAGTTATGGTCATTTCTACTTTCCGGGCAACCTAGGCTTCACTCTACGGCGTTGTTCCACCAGATCGAATAGTTAGGGCCTAAGAAGTGAACGCCAGACGCATAAAATACAATATAAATATAACAGTTTTTCCATCGTATAAAATGAATAATTGCAACCAGTTAGAAAGTGATGGCCAATTCTACGTTCCGGGCAGCCTAGGCTTCACTCTAGGGCGTTGCTCTTCCAGATCGAATAGTTAGTGCCTTAGAAGTCAACGCCAGAAGCATAAAATACAATATAAATACAACAGTTTTTCCATCGTATAAAACGAATAATTGCAAACAGTGTGAAAGTAATGGCCATTTCTACTTTCCGGGCAACCTAGGCTTCACTCTACGGCGTTGTTCCACCAGATCGAATAGTTAGGGCCTAAGAAGTGAACGCCAGACGCATAAAATACAATATAAATATAACAGTTTTTCCATCGTATAAAACGAATAATAGCAACCAGTTTGAAAGTGATGGCCAATTCTACGTTCCGGGCAACCTAGGTTTCACTCTAGGGCGTTGCTCCACCAGATCGAATAGTTACGGCCTGAGAAGTCAACGCCAGAAGCATAAAATACGATATAAATACAACCGCTTTTCCATCGTATAAAACGAATAATTGCAACCAGTGTGAAAGTAATGGTCGTTTCTACGTTCCGAGCACCCTAGGCGTCACTCTAGGGCGTTGCTCCACCACATCTAATAGCTACGGCCTTAGAAGTCAGCGCCAGAGGCATAAAATACAATATAAATACGACAGCTTTTCCATCGTATAAAACGAATGATTGCAACCAGTGTGAAAGTAATGGTCATTTCTACATTCCCAGCAACCTAGGCTTCACTCTAGCGCGCGGCTCCACCAGATCGAATAGTTAGGTCCTTAGATGTCAACGCCAGAAGCATAAAATACGATATAAATACAACAGCTTTTCGATCGTATAAAAGGAATAATTGCAAACAGTGTGAAAGTAATGGCCATTTCTACGATCCGGGCAACCTAGGCTTCACCATAGGCCGTTGGTCCACCAGATCGAATAGTTAGGGCCTAAGAAGTGAACGCCAGAAGCATAAAATACAATATAAATACAACAGTTTTTCCATCATATAAAACGAATAATTGCAACCAGTATGAAAGTTATGGTCATTTCTACTTTCCGGGCAACCTAGGCTTCACTCTACGGCGTTGTTCCACCAGATCGAATAGTTAGGGCCTAAGAAGTGAACGCCAGACGCATAAAATGCAATATAAATACAACAGCTTTTCCATCGTATAAAGCGAGTAATTGCAATCAGTGTGAAAGTAATGGTCAATTCTACGTTCCGAGCACCCTAGGCGTCACTCTAGGGCGTTGCTCCACCACATCTAATAGCTACAGCCTTAGAAGTCAACGCCAGAGGCATAAAATGCAATATAAATACAACAGCGTTTCCATCGTATAAAACGAATAATTTCATCCAGTGTGACAGTTATGGTCATTTCTACATTCCGAGCAACATAGGCTTCACTCTAGGGCGTTGCTCCACCAGATCGAACACCTAGGTCCTTAGAAGTGAACGCCAGAAGCATAAAATACAATATAAATATAACAGTTTTTCCATCGTATAAAACGAATAATAGCAACCAGTGTGAAAGTTATGGTCATTTCTACGTTCCGGGCAACCTGGGCTTCACTCTAAGGCGTTGCTCCACCAGTTCAAACAGTTAGGGCTTTAGAAGTCAACGCCCGAAGCATAAAATACAAAATAAATAGAACAGTTTTTCCATTGTATAAAGCGAATAATTGCTACCAGTGTAAAAGTTATGGTCATTTCTACGTTCCGAGCAACCTAGGCTTCACCCTAGGGCGTTGCTCCAACAGATTGAATAGTTAGGGACTTAGAAGTCAACGCCCCAACCATAAAATGCAAAAAAAATACGACAGTGTTTCCATCATATAACAGGAATAATTGCAACCAGTTTGAAAGTGATGGCCAATTCTACGTTCCGGGCAACCTAGGTTTCACTCCAGGGCGTTGCTCCACCAGATCGAATAGTTACGGCCTAAGAAGTCAACGCCAGAAGCATAAAATACGATATAAATACAACAGCTTTTCCATCGTATAAAACGAATAATTGCAACCAGTGTGAAAGTAATGGTCGTTTCTACGTTCCGAGCACCCTAGGCGTCACTCTAGGGCGTTGCTCCACCACATCTAATAGCTACGGCCTTAGAAGTCAACGCCAGAGGCATAAAATACAATATAAATACGACAGCTTTTCCATCGTATAAAACGAATGATTGCAACCAGTGTGAAAGTAATGGCCATTTCTACATTCCCAGCAACCTAGGCTTCACTCTAGGGCGCTGCTCCACCAGATCGAATAGTTCGGTCCTTAGATGTCAACGCCAGAAGCATAAAATACGAAATAAATACAACAGCTTTTCCATCGTATAAAAGGAATTATTGCAAACAGTGTGAAAGTAATGGCCATTTCTACGATCCGGGCAACCTAGGCTTCACCCTAGGCCGTTGTTCCACCAGATCGAATAGTTAGGGCCTAAGAAGTGAACGCCAGAAGCATAAAATACAATATAAATACAACAGTTTTTCCATCATATAAAACGAATAATTGCAACCAGTATGAAAGTTATGGTCATTTCTACTTTCCGGGCAACCTAGGCTTCACTCTACGGCGTTGTTCCACCAGATCGAATAGTTAGGGCCTAAGAAGTGAACGCCAGACGCATAAAATACAATATAAATATAACAGTTTTTCCATCGTATAAAACGATGATTGCAACCAGTGTGAAAGTAATGGTCATTTCTACATTCCCAGCAACCTAGGCTTCACCCTAGGGCGTTGCTCCAACAGATTGAATAGTTAGGGCCTTAGAAGTGAACGCCAGAAGCATAAAATACAATATAAATATAACAGTTTTTCCATCGTATAAAACGAATAATAGCAACCAGTTTGAAAGTGATGGCCAATTCTACGTTCCGGGCAACCTAGGTTTCACTCCAGGGCGTTGCTCCACCGGATCGAATAGTTACGGCCTGAGAAGTCAACGCCAGAAGCATAAAATACGATATAAATACAACCGCTTTTCCATCGTATAAAACGAATAATTGCAACCAGTGTGAAAGTAATGGTCGTTTCTACGTTCCGAGCACCCTAGGCGTCACTCTAGGGCGTTGCTCCACCACATCTAATAGCTACGGCCTTAGAAGTCAGCGCCAGAGGCATAAAATAGAATATAAATACGACAGCTTTTCCATCGTATAAAACGAATGATTGCAACCAGTGTGAAAGTAATGGTCATTTCTACATTCCCAGCAACCTAGGCTTCACCCTAGGACGCGGCTCCACCAGATCGAATAGTTAGGTCCTTAGATGTCAACGCCAGAAGCATAAAATACGATATAAATACAACAGCTTTTCCATCGTATAAAAGGAATAATTGCAAACAGTGTGAAAGTAATGGCCATTTCTACGATCCGGGCAACCTAGGCTTCACCATAGGCCGTTGTTCCACCAGATCGAATAGTTAGGGCCTAAGAAGTGAACGCCAGAAGCATAAAATACAATATAAATGCAACAGTTTTTCCATCATATAAAACGAATAATTGCAACCAGTATGAAAGTTATGGTCATTTCTACTTTCCGGGCAACCTAGGCTTCACTCTACGGCGTTGTTCCACCAGATCGAATAGTTAGGGCCTAAGAAGTGAACGCCAGACGCATAAAATACAATATAAATATAACAGTTTTTCCATCGTATAAAACGAATAATAGCAACCAGTTTGAAAGTGATGGCCAATTCTACGTTCCGGGCAACCTAGGTTTCACTCCAGGGCGTTGCTCCACCAGATCGAATAGTTACGGCCTGAGAAGTCAACGCCAGAAGCATAAAATACGATATAAATACAACCGCTTTTCCATCGTATAAAACGAATAATTGCAACCAGTGTGAAAGTAATGGTCGTTTCTACGTTCCGAGCACCCTAGGCGTCACTCTAGGGCGTTGCTCCACCACATCTAATAGCTACGGCCTTAGAAGTCAGCGCCAGAGGCATAAAATACAATATAAATACGACAGCTTTTCCATCGTATAAAACGAATGATTGCAACCAGTGTGAAAGTAATGGTCATTTCTACATTCCCAGCAACCTAGGCTTCACTCTAGGGCGCGGCTCCACCAGATCGAATAGTTAGGTCCTTAGATGTCAACGCCAGAAGCATAAAATACGATATAAATACAACAGCTTTTCCATCGTATAAAAGGAATAATTGCAAACAGTGTGAAAGTAATGGCCATTTCTACGATCCGGGCAACCTAGGCTTCACCATAGGCCGTTGTTCCACCAGATCGAATAGTTAGGGCCTAAGTAGTGAACGCCAGAAGCATAAAATACAATATAAATACAACAGTTTTTCCATCATATAAAACGAATAATTGCAACCAGTATGAAAGTTATGGTCATTTCTACTTTCCGGGCAACCTAGGCTTCACTCTACGGCGTTGTTCCACCAGATCGAATAGTTAGGGCCTAAGAAGTGAACGCCAGACGCATAAAATGCAATATAAATACAACAGCTTTTCCATCGTATAAAACGAATAATTGCATCCAGTGTGACAGTTATGGTCATTTCTACATTCCGAGCAACATAGGCTTCACTCTAGGGCGTTGCTCCACCAGATCGAACAATTAGGTCCTTAGAAGAAAACGCCAGAAGCATAAAATACGATATAAATACAACAGCTTTTCCATCGTATAGAAGGAATAATTGCAAACAGTGTGAAAGTAATGGTCATTTCTACGTTCCGGGCAACCTAGGCTTCACTCTACGGTGTTGTTCCACAAGATCGAATAGTTAGGGCCTAAGAAGTGAACGCCAGAAGCATAAAATACAATATAAATATAACAGTTTTTCCATCGTATAAAACGGATAATAGCAACCAGTGTGAAAGTTATTGTCATTTCTACATTCCGAGCAACCTAGGCTTCACTCTAGGGCGCTGCTCCACCAGATCGAATAGTTAGGTCCTCAGATGTCAACGCCAGAAGCATAAAATACGATATAAATACAACCGCTTTTCCATCGTATAAAACGAATAATTGCAACCAGTGTGAAAGTAATGGTCGTTTCTACGTTCCGAGCACCCTAGGCGTCACTCTAGGGCGTTGCTCCACCACATCTAATAGCTACGGCCTTAGAAGTCAGCGCCAGAGGCATAAAATACAATATAAATACGACAGCTTTTCCATCGTATAAAACGAATGATTGCAACCAGTGTGAAAGTAATGGTCATTTCTACATTCCCAGCAACCTAGGCTTCACTCTAGGGCGCGGCTCCACCAGATCGAATAGTTAGGTCCTTAGATGTCAACGCCAGAAGCATAAAATACGATATAAATACAACAGCTTTTCCATCGTATAGAAGGAATAATTGCAAACAGTGTGAAAGTAATGGTCATTTCTACGATCCGGGCAACCTAGGCTTCACTCTACGGCGTTGTTCCACCAGATCGAATAGTTAGGGCCTAAGAAGTGAACGCCAGAAGCATAAAATACAATATAAATATAACAGTTTTTCCATCGTATAAAACGAATAATAGCAACCAGTGTGAAAGTTATGGTCATTTCTACGTTCCGGGCAACCTGGGCTTCACTGTAAGGCGTTGCTCCACCAGTTCAAACAGTTAGGGCTTTAGAGGTCAACGCCCGAAGCATAAAATACAAAATAAATAGAACAGTTTTTCCATTGTATAAAACGAATAATTGCTACCAGTGTAAAAGTTATGGTCATTTCTACGTTCCGAGCAACCTAGGCTTCACCCTAGGGCGTTGCTCCAACAGATTGAATAGTTAGGGACTTAGAAGTCAACGCCCCAACCATAAAATGCAAAAAAAATACGACAGTGTTTCCATCATATAACAGGAATAATTGCAACCAGTTTGAAAGTGATGGCCAATTCTACGTTCCGGGCAACCTAGGTTTCACTCCAGGGCGTTGCTCCACCAGATCGAATAGTTACGGCCTAAGAAGTCAACGCCAGAAGCATAAAATACGATATAAATACAACAGCTTTTCCATCGTATAAAACGAATAATTGCAACCAGTGTGAAAGTAATGGTCGTTTCTACGTTCCGAGCACCCTAGGCGTCACTCTAGGGCGTTGCTCCACCACATCTAATAGCTACGGCCTTAGAAGTTAACGCCAGAGGCATAAAATACAATATAAATACGACAGCTTTTCCATCGTATAAAACGAATGATTGCAACCAGTGTGAAAGTAATGGTCATTTCTACATTCCCAGCAACCTAGGCTTCACTCTAGGGCGCTGCTCCACCAGATCGAATAGTTAGGTCCTTAGATGTCAACGCCAGAAGCATAAAATACGATATAAATGCAACAGCTTTTCCATCGTATAAAAGGAATAATTGCAAACAGTGTGAAAGTAATGGCCATTTCTACGATCCGGGCAACCTAGGCTTCACCCTACGCCGTTGTTCCACCAGATCGAATAGTTAGGGCCTAAGAAGTGAACGCCAGAAGCATAAAATACAATATAAATACAACAGTTTCTCCATCATACAAAACGAATAATTGCAACCAGTATGAAAGTTATGGTCATTTCTACTTTCCGGGCAACCTAGGCTTCACTCTACGGCGTTGTTCCACCAGATCGAATAGTTAGGGCCTAAGAAGTGAACGCCAGACGCATAAAATACAATATAAATATAACAGTTTTTCCATCGTATAAAATGAATAATTGCAACCAGTTAGAAAGTGATGGCCAATTCTACGTTCCGGGCAGCCTAGGCTTCACTCTAGGGCGTTGCTCTTCCAGATCGAATAGTTAGTGCCTTAGAAGTCAACGCCAGAAGCATAAAATACAATATAAATACAACAGTTTTTCCATCGTATAAAACGAATAATTGCAAACAGTGTGAAAGTAATGGCCATTTCTACTTTCCGGGCAACCTAGGCTTCACTCTACGGCGTTGTTCCACCAGATCGAATAGTTAGGGCCTAAGAAGTGAACGCCAGAAGCATAAAATACAATATAAATACAACAGTTTTTCCATCATATAAAACGAATAATTGCAACCAGTATGAAAGTTATGGTCATTTCTACTTTCCGGGCAACCTAGGCTTCACTCTACGGCGTTGTTCCACCAGATCGAATAGTTAGGGCCTAAGAAGTGAACGCCAGACGCATAAAATGCAATATAAATACAACAGCTTTTCCATCGTATAAAGCGAGTAATTGCAATCAGTGTGAAAGTAATGGTCAATTCTACGTTCCGAGCACCCTAGGCGTCACTCTAGGGCGTTGCTCCACCACATCTAATAGCTACAGCCTTAGAAGTCAACGCCAGAGGCATAAAATGCAATATAAATACAACAGCGTTTCCATCGTATAAAACGAATAATTGCATCCAGTGTGACAGTTATGGTCATTTCTACATTCCGAGCAACATAGGCTTCACTCTAGGGCGTTGCTCCACCAGATCGAACACCTAGGTCCTTAGAAGTAAACGCCAGAAGCATAAAATACGATATAAATACAACAGCTTTTCCATCGTATAGAAGGAATAATTGCAAACAGTGTGAAAGTACTGGTCATTTCTACGTTCCGGGCAACCTAGGCTTCACTCTACGGTGTTGTTCCACAAGATCGAATAGTTAGGGCCTAAGAAGTGAACGCCAGAAGCATAAAATACAATATAAATATAACAGTTTTTCCATCGTATAAAACGGATAATAGCAACCAGTGTGAAAGTTATTGTCATTTCTACATTCCGAGCAACCTAGGCTTCACTCTAGGGCGCTGCTCCACCAGATCGAATAGTTAGGTCCTCAGATGTCAACGCCAGAAGCATAAAATACGATATAAATACAACAGCTTTTCCATCGTATAAAAGGAATAATTGCAAACAGTGTGAAAGTAATGGTCATTTCTACGATCCGGGCAACCTAGGCTTCACTCTACGGCGTTGTTCCACCAGATCGAATAGTTAGGGCCTTAGAAGTGAACGCCAGAAGCATAAAATACAATATAAATATAACAGTTTTTCCATCGTATAAAACGAATAATAGCAACCAGTTTGAAAGTGATGGCCAATTCTACGTTCCGGGCAACCTAGGTTTCACTCCAGGGCGTTGCTCCACCAGGTCGAATAGTTACGGCCTGAGAAGTCAACGCCAGAAGCATAAAATACGATATAAATACAACCGCTTTTCCATCGTATAAAACGAATAATTGCAACCAGTGTGAAAGTAATGGTCGTTTCTACGTTCCGAGCACCCTAGGCGTCACTCTAGGGCGTTGCTCCACCACATCTAATAGCTACGGCCTTAGAAGTCAGCGCCAGAGGCATAAAATACAATATAAATACGACAGCTTTTCCATCGTATAAAACGAATGATTGCAACCAGTGTGAAAGTAATGGTCATTTCTACATTCCCAGCAACCTAGGCTTCACTCTAGGACGCGGCTCCACCAGATCGAATAGTTATGTCCTTAGATGTCAACGCCAGAAGCATAAAATACGATATAAATACAACAGCTTTTCCATCGTATAAAAGGAATAATTGCAAACAGTGTGAAAGTAATGGCCATTTCTACGATCCAGGCAACCTAGGCTTCACCATAGGCCGTTGTTCCACCAGATCGAATAGTTAGGGCCTAAGAAGTGAACGCCAGAAGCATAAAATACAATATAACTACAACAGTTTTTCCATCATATAAAACGAATAATTGCAACCAGTATGAAAGTTATGGTCATTTCTACTTTCCGGGCAACCTAGGCTTCACTCTACGGCGTTGTTCCACCAGATCGAATAGTTAGGGCCTAAGAAGTGAACGCCAGACGCATAAAATACAATATAAATATAACAGTTTTTCCATCGTATAAAACGAATAATAGCAACCAGTTTGAAAGTGATGGCCAATTCTACGTTCCGGGCAACCTAGGTTTCACTCCAGGGCGTTGCTCCACCAGATCGAATAGTTACGGCCTGAGAAGTCAACGCCAGAAGCATAAAATACGATATAAATACAACCGCTTTTCCATCGTATAAAACGAATAATTGCAACCAGTGTGAAAGTAATGGTCGTTTCTACGTTCCGAGCACCCTAGGCGTCACTCTAGGGCGTTGCTCCAGCACATCTAATAGCTACGGCCTTAGAAGTCAGCGCCAGAGGCATAAAATACAATATAAATACGACAGCTTTTCCATCGTATAAAACGAATGATTGCAACCAGTGTGAAAGTAATGGTCATTTCTACATTCCCAGCAACCTAGGCTTCACTCTAGGGCGCGGCTCCACCAGATCGAATAGTTAGGTCCTTAGATGTCAACGCCAGAAGCATAAAATACGATATAAATACAACAGCTTTTCCATCGTATAAAAGGAATAATTGCAAACAGTGTGAAAGTAATGGCCATTTCTACGATCCGGGCAACCTAGGCTTCACCATAGGCCGTTGTTCCACCAGATCGAATAGTTAGGGCCTAAGTAGTGAACGCCAGAAGCATAAAATACAATATAAATACAACAGTTTTTCCATCATATAAAACGAATAATTGCAACCAGTATGAAAGTTATGGTCATTTCTACTTTCCGGGCAACCTAGGCTTCACTCTACGGCGTTGTTCCACCAGATCGAATAGTTAGGGCCTAAGAAGTGAACGCCAGACGCATAAAATGCAATATAAATACAACAGCTTTTCCATCGTATAAAACGAATAATTGCATCCAGTGTGACAGTTATGGTCATTTCTACATTCCGAGCAACATAGGCTTCACTCTAGGGCGTTGCTCCACCAGATCGAACATCTAGGTCCTTAGAAGTAAACGCCAGAAGCATAAAATACGATATAAATACAACAGCTTTTCCATCGTATAGAAGGAATAATTGCAAACAGTGTGAAAGTAATGGTCATTTCTACGTTCCGGGCAACCTAGGCTTCACTCTACGGTGTTGTTCCACAAGATCGAATAGTTAGGGCCTAAGAAGTGAACGCCAGAAGCATAAAATACAATATAAATATAACAGTTTTTCCATCGTATAAAACGGATAATAGCAACCAGTGTGAAAGTTATTGTCATTTCTACATTCCGAGCAACCTAGGCTTCACTCTAGGGCGCTGCTCCACCAGATCGAATAGTTAGGTCCTCAGATGTCAACGCCAGAAGCATAAAATACGATATAAATACAACAGCTTTTCCATCGTATAAAAGGAATAATTGCAAACAGTGTGAAAGTAATGGTCATTTCTACGATCCGGGCAACCTAGGCTTCACTCTACGGCGTTGTTCCACCAGATCGAATAGTTAGGGCCTAAGAAGTGAACGCCAGAAGCATAAAATACAATATAAATATAACAGTTTTTCCATCGTATAAAACGAATAATAGCAACCAGTGTGAAAGTTATGGTCATTTCTACGTTCCGGGCAACCTGGGCTTCACTCTAAGGCGTTGCTCCACCAGTTCAAACAGTTAGGGCTTTAGAAGTCAACGCCCGAAGCATAAAATACAAAATAAATAGAACAGTTTTTCCATTGTATAAAACGAATAATTGCTACCAGTGTAAAAGTTATGGTCATTTCTACGTTCCGAGCAACCTAGGCTTCACCCTAGGGCGTTGCTCCAACAGATTGAATAGTTAGGGACTTAGAAGTCAACGCCCCAACCATAAAATGCAAAAAAAATACGACAGTGTTTCCATCATATAACAGGAATAATTGCAACCAGTTTGAAAGTGATGGCCAATTCTACGTTCCGGGCAACCTAGGTTTCACTCCAGGGCGTTGCTCCACCAGATCGAATAGTTACGGCCTAAGAAGTCAACGCCAGAAGCATAAAATACGATATAAATACAACAGCTTTTCCATCGTATAAAACGAATAATTGCAACCAGTGTGAACGTAATGGTCGTTTCTACGTTCCGAGCACCCTAGGCGTCACTCTAGGGCGTTGCTCCACCACATCTAATAGCTACGGCCTTAGAAGTCAACGCCAGAGGCATAAAATACAATGTAAATACGACAGCTTTTCCATCGTATAAAACGAATGATTGCAACCAGTGTGAAAGTAATGGCCATTTCTACATTCCCAGCAACCTAGGCTTCACTCTAGGGCGCTGCTCCACCAGATCGAATAGTTCGGTCCTCAGATGTCAACGCCAGAAGCATAAAATACGAAATAAATACAACAGCTTTTCCATCGTATAAAAGGAATAATTGCAAACAGTGTGAAAGTAATGGCCATTTACACGATCCGGGCAACCTAGGCTTCACCCTAGGCCGTTGTTCCACCAGATCGAATAGTTAGGGCCTAAGAAGTGAACGCCAGAAGCTTAAAATACGATATAAATGCAACAGCTTTTCCATCGTATAAAAGGAATAATTGCAAACAGTGTGAAAGTAATGGCCATTTCTACGATCCGGGCAACCTAGGCTTCACCCTACGCCGTTGTTCCACCAGATCGAATAGTTAGGGCCTAAGAAGTGATCGCCAGAAGCATAAAATACAATATAAATACAACAGTTTCTCCATCATACAAAACGAATAATTGCAACCAGTATGAAAGTTATGGTCATTTCTTCTTTCCGGGCAACCTAGGCTTCACTCTACGGCGTTGTTCCACCAGATCGAATAGTTAGGGCCTAAGAAGTGAACGCCAGACGCATAAAATACAATATAAATATAACAGTTTTTCCATCGTATAAAATGAATAATTGCAACCAGATTGAAAGTGATGGCCAATTCTACGTTCCGGGCAGCCTAGGCTTCACTCTAGGGCGTTGATCCACCAGATCGAATAGTTAGTGCCTTAGAAGTCAACGCCAGAAGCATAAAATACAATATAAATACAACATTTTTTCCATCGTATAAAACGAATAATTGCAACCAGTATGAAACTTATGGTCATTGCTACTTTCCGAGCAACCTGGGCTTCACCCTAGGGCGTTGCTCCAACAGACTGAATAGTTAGGGCCTTAGAAGTCAACGCCCGAACCATAAAATGCAAAAAAAATACAGCAGTGTTTCCATCATATAAGAGGAATAATTGCAACCAGTTTCAAAGTGATGGCCAATTCTACGTTCCGGGCAACCTAGGTTTCACTCCAGGGCGTTGCTGCACCAGACCGAATAGTTACGGCCTAAGAAGTCAACGCCAGAAGCATAAAATACAATAAAAATACAAAAGTTTTTCTATCGTATAAAACGAATAATTGCAACCAGTATGAAACTTATGGTCATTTCTACTTTCCGGGCAACCTAGGCTTCACTCTACGGCGTTGTTCCACCAGATCGAATAGTTAGGGCCTAAGAAGTGAACGCCAGACGCATAAAATACAATATAAATATAACAGTTTTTCCATCGTATAGAACGAATAATAGCAACCAGTTTGAAAGTGATGGCCAATTCTACGTTCCGGGCAACCTAGGTTTCACTCCAGGGCGTTGCTCCACCAGATCGAATAGTTACGGCCTGAGAAGTCAACGCCAGAAGCATAAAATACGATATAAATACAACCGCTTTTCCATCGTATAAAACGAATAATTGCAACCAGTGTGAAAGTAATGGTCGTTTCTGCGTTCCGAGCACCCTAGGCGTCACTCTAGGGCGTTGCTCCACCACATCTAATAGCTACGGCCTTAGAAGTCAGCGCCAGAGGCATAAAATACAATATAAATGCGACAGCTTTTCCATCGTATAAAACGAATGATTGCAACCAGTGTGAAAGTAATGGTCATTTCTACATTCCCAGCAACCTAGGCTTCACTCTAGGGCGCGGCTCCACCAGATCGAATAGTTAGGTCCTTAGATGTCAACGCCAGAAGCATAAAATACGATATAAATACAACAGCTTTTCCATCGTATAAAAGGAATAATTGCAAACAGTGTGAAAGTAATGGCCATTTCTACGATCCGGGCAACCTAGGCTTCACTCTACGGCGTTGTTCCACCAGATCGAATAGTTAGGGCCTAAGAAGTGAACGCCAGACGCATAAAATGCAATATAAATACAACAGCTTTTCCATCGTATAAAGCGAGTAATTGCAATCAGTGTGAAAGGAATGGTCAATTCTACGTTCCGAGCACCCTAGGCGTCACTCTAGGGCGCTGCTCCACCACATCTAATAGCTACAGCCTTAGAAGTCAACGCCAGAGGCATAAAATGCAATATAAATACAACAGCTTTTCCATCGTATAAAAGGAATAATTGCAAACAGTGTGAAAGTAATGGCCATTTCTACGATCCGGGAAACCTAGGCTTCTCCCTAGGCCGTTGTTCCACCAGATCGAATAGTTAGGGCCTAAGAAGTGAACGCCAGAAGCATAAAATACAATATAAATACAACAGTTTTTCCATCATATAAAACGAATAATTGCAACCAGTATGAAAGTTATGGTCATTTCTACTTTCCGGGCAACCTAGGCTTCACTCTACGGCGTTGTTCCACCAGATCGAATAGTTAGGGCCTAAGAAGTGAACGCCAGACGCATAAAATACAATATAAATATAACAGTTTTTCCATCGTATAAAATGAATAATAGCAACCAGTGTCAAAGTTATGGTCATTTCTACGTTCCGGGCAACCTAGGCTTCACTCTAGGGCGTTGCTCCACCAGATCAGACAGTTAGAGCCTTAGAAGCCAACGCCCGAAGCATTAAATACAATATAAATACAACAGTTTTTCCATCGTATAAAACGAATAATTGCAACCAGTCTGAAACTTATGGACATTTCCATCTTCCGAGCAACCTAGGCTTCACCCTAGGGCGTTGCTCCAACAGATTGAATAGTTAGGACCTTAGAAGTCAACGCCCGAACCACAAAATGCAAAAAAAATTCAACAGTGTTTCCATCATATAACAGGAATAATTGCAACCAGTTTGAAAGTGATTGCCAATTCTACGTTCCGGGCAGCCTAGGCTTCACTCTAGGGCGTTGCTCCACCAGATCGAATAGCTAGTGCCTTAGAAGTCAACGCCAGAAGCATAAAATACAATATAAATACAACAGTTTTTCCATCGTATAAAACGAATAATTGCAACCAGTATGAAACTTATGGTCATTTCTACTTTCCGAGCAACCTGGGCTTCACCCTAGGGCGTTGCTCCAACAGATTGAATAGTTAGGGCCTTAGAAGTCAACGCCCGTACCATAAAATGCAAAAAAAATACAGCAGTGTTTCCATCATATAACAGGAATAATTGCAACCAGTTTCAAAGTGATGGCCAATTCTACGTTCCGGGCAACCTAGGTTTCACTCCAGGTCGTTGCTCCACCATAACGAATAGTTACGGCCTAAGAAGTAAACGCCAGAAGCATAAAATACGATATTAATACAACAGCTTTTCCATCGTATAGAAGGAATAATTGCAAACAGTGTGAAAGTAATGGTCATTTCTACGTTCCGGGCAACCTAGGCTTCACTCTACGGTGTTGTTCCACCAGATCGAATAGTTAGGGCCTAAGAAGTGAACGCCAGAAGCATAAAATACAATATAAATATAACAGTTTTTCCACCGTATAAAACGAATCATAGCAACCAGTGTGAAAGTTATGGTCATTTGTACGTTCCGGGCAACCTAGGCTTCACTCTAGGGCGTTGCTCCACCAGATCAAACAGTTCGGGCTTTAGAAGTCAACGCCCGAAGCATAAAATACAAAATAAATAGAACAGTTTTTCCATTGTATAAAACGAATAATTGGTACCAGTGTAAAAGTTATGGTCATTTCTACTTTCCGAGCAACCTAGGATTCACCCTAGGGCGTTGCTCCAACAGATTGAATAGTTAGGGACTTAGAAGTCAACGCCCCAGCCATAAAATGCAAAAAAAATACGACAGTGTTTCCATCATATAACAGGAATATTTGCAACCAGTTTGAAAGCGATGGCCAATTCTACGTTCCGGGCAACCTAGGTTTCACTCCAGGGCGTTGCTCCACCAGATCGAATAGTTACGGCCTAAGAAGTCAACGCCAGAAGCATAAAATACGATATAAATACAACAGCTTTTCCATCGTATAAAACGAATAATTGCAACCAGTGTGAAAGTAATGGTCGTTTCTACGTTCCGAGCACCCTAGGCGTCACTCTAGAGCGTTGCTCCACCACATCTAATAGCTACGGCCTTAGAAGTCAACGCCAGAGGCATAAAATACAATATAAATACAACAGCTTTTCCATCGTATAAAACGAATGATTGCAACCAGTGTGAAAGTAATGGTCATTTCTACATTCCCAGCAACATAGGCTTCACTCTAGGGCGTTGCTCCACCAGATCGAATAGTTAGGTCCTTAGAAGTAAACGCCAGAAGCATAAAATACGATATAAATACAACAGCTTTTCCATCGTATAGAAGGAATAATTGCAAACAGTGTGAAAGTAATGGTCATTTCTACGTTCCGGGCAACCTAGGCTTCACTCTACGGTGTTGTTCCACAAGATCGAATAGTTAGGGCCTAAGAAGTGAACGCCAGAAGCATAAAATCAATATAAATATAACAGTTTTTCCATCGTATAAAACGAATCATAGCAACCAGTGTGAAAGTTATGGTCATTTCTACGTTCCGGGCAACCTTGGCTTCACCCTAGGGCGTAGCTCCAACAGATTGAATAGTTAGGGCCTTAGAAGTCAGTGCCCGAAGCATAAAATGCAATAAAAATACAGCAGTTTTTCCATCATATAACAGGAATAATTGCAACCAATTTGAAAGTGATGTTCATTTCTACGTACCGGGCAACCTAGGCTTCACTCGAGGGCGTTCCTCGACCAGATCGAATAGTTAGGGCCTTAGAAGTCAACGCCCGAAGCATAAAATACAGAATAAATAGAACAGTTTTTCCATCGTATAAAACGAGTAATTGCTGCCAGTGTGAAAGTTATGGTCATGTCTTCTTTCCGGGCAACCTAGGCTTCACCCTAGGGCGTTGCTCCACCAGATCAAACAGTTAGGGCATTAGAAGCCAACGCCCGAAGCATTAAATACAAAATAAATAGAACAGTTTTTCCATTGTATAAAACGAATAATTGCTACCAGTGTAAAAGTTATGGTCATTTCTACGCACCGGGCAACCTAGGCTTCACTCTAGGGCGTTGCTCCACCAGATCAAACAGTAAGGGCCTTAGAAGTCAACGCCCGAAGCATAAAATACAAAATAAATAAAACAGTTTTTCCATTGTATAAAACGAATAATTGCTACCAGTGTAAAAGTTATAGTCATTTCTACGTTCCGGGCAACCTAGGCTTCACCCTAGGGCGTCGTTCCACCTGATGGAATAGTTAGGGCCTAAGAAGTCAACGCCAGAAGCATAAAATACGATATAAATACAACAGCTTTTCCATCATATAAAACGAATAATTGCAACCAGTTTGAAAGTGATGGTCATTTCTACATTCCGAGCAACCTAGGCTTCACTCTAGGGCGCTGCTCCACCAGATAGAATAGTTAGGTCCTTAGATGTCAACGCCAGAAGCATAAAATACGATATAAATACAACAGCTTTTCCATCGTATAAAAGGAATAATTGCAAACAGTGTGAAAGTTATGGTCATTTCTACGTTCCGGGCAACCTAAGCTTCACTCTAGGGCGTTGCTCCACCAGATCAAACAGTTAGGGCCTTAGAAGTCAACGCCCGAAGCATAAAATACAAAATAAATAGAACTGTTTTTCCATTGTATAAAACGAATAATTGCTACCAGTGTAAAAGTTATGGTCATTTCTACGTTCCGAGCAACCTAGGCTTCACCCTAGGGCGTTGCTCCAACAGATTTAATAGTTAGGGACTTAGAAGTCAACGCCCCAACCATAAAATGCAAAAAAAATACGACAGTGTTTCCATCATATAACAGGAATAATTGCAACCAGTTTGAAAGTGATGGCCAATTCTACGTTCCGGGCAACCTAGGTTTCACTCCAGGGCGTTGCTCCACCAGATCGAATAGTTACGGCCTGAGAAGTCAACGCCAGAAACATAAAATACGATATAAATACAACAGCTTTTCCATCGTATAAAACGAATAATTGCAACCAGTGTGAAAGTAATGGTCGTTTCTACGTTCCGAGCACCCTAGGCGTCACTCTAGGGCGTTGCACCACCACATCTAATAGCTACGGCCTTAGAAGTCAACGCCAGAGGCATAAAATACAATATAAATACGACAGCTTTTCCATCGTATAAAACGAATGATTGCAACCAGTGTGAAAGTAATGGTCATTTCTACATTCCCAGCAACCTAGGCTTCACTCTAGGGCGCTGCTCCACCAGATCGAATAGTTCGGTCCTTAGATGTCAACGCCAGAAGCATAAAATACGATATAAATACAACAGCTTTTCCATCGTATAAAAGGAATAATTGCAAACAGTGTGAAAGTAATGGCCATTTCTACGATCCGGGAAACCTAGGCTTCTCCCTAGGCCGTTGTTCCACCAGATCGAATAGTTAGGGCCTAAGAAGTGAACGCCAGAAGCATAAAATACAATATAAATACAACAGTTTTTCCATCATATAAAACGAATAATTGCAACCAGTATGAAAGTTATGGTCATTTCTACTTTCCGGGCAACCTAGGCTTCACTCTACGGCGTTGTTCCACCAGATCGAATAGTTAGGGCCTAAGAAGTGAACGCCAGACGCATAAAATACAATATAAATATAACAGTTTTTCCATCGTATAAAATGAATAATAGCAACCAGTGTCAAAGTTATGGTCATTTCTACGTTCCGGGCAACCTAGGCTTCACTCTAGGGCGTTGCTCCACCAGATCAGACAGTTAGAGCCTTAGAAGCCAACGCCCCAAGCATTAAATACAATATAAATACAACAGTTTTTCCATCGTATAAAACGAATAATTGCAACCAGTCTGAAACTTATGGACATTTCCATCTTCCGAGCAACCTAGGCTTCACCCTAGGGCGTTGCTCCAACAGATTGAATAGTTAGGACCTTAGAAGTCAACGCCCGAACCACAAAATGCAAAAAAAGTTCAACAGTGTTTCCATCATATAACAGGAATAATTGCAACCAGTTTGAAAGTGATTGCCAATTCTACGTTCCGGGCAGCCTAGGCTTCACTCTAGGGCGTTGCTCCACCAGATCGAATAGCTAGTGCCTTAGAAGTCAACGCCAGAAGCATAAAATACAATATAAATACAACAGTTTTTCCATCGTATAAAACGAATAATTGCAACCAGTATGAAACTTATGGTCATTTCTACTTTCCGAGCAACCTGGGCTTCACCCTAGGGCGTTGCTCCAACAGATTGAATAGTTAGGGCCTTAGAAGTCAACGCCCGTACCATAAAATGCAAAAAAAATACAGCAGTGTTTCCATCATATAACAGGAATAATTGCAACCAGTTTCAAAGTGATGGCCAATTCTACGTTCCGGGCAACCTAGGTTTCACTCCAGGTCGTTGCTCCACCATAACGAATAGTTACGGCCTAAGAAGTAAACGCCAGAAGCATAAAATACGATATTAATACAACAGCTTTTCCATCGTATAGAAGGAATAATTGCAAACAGTGTGAAAGTAATGGTCATTTCTACGTTCCGGGCAACCTAGGCTTCACTCTACGGTGTTGTTCCACAAGATCGAATATTTAGGGCCTAAGAAGTGAACGCCAGAAGCATAAAATACAATATAAATATAACAGTCTTTCCATCGTATAAAACGAATAATAGCAACCAGTGTGAAAGTTATGGTCATTTCTACGTTCCGGGCAACCTAGGCTTCACTCTACGGTGTTGTTCCACCAGATCGAATAGTTAGGGCCTAAGAAGTGAACGCCAGAAGCATAAAATACAATATAAATATAACAGTTTTTCCACCGTATAAAACGAATCATAGCAACCAGTGTGAAAGTTATGGTCATTTGTACGTTCCGGGCAACCTAGGCTTCACTCTAGGGCGTTGCTCCACCAGATCAAACAGTTCGGGCTTTAGAAGTCAACGCCCGAAGCATAAAATACAAAATAAATAGAACAGTTTTTCCATTGTATAAAACGAATAATTGGTACCAGTGTAAAAGTTATGGTCATTTCTACTTTCCGAGCAACCTAGGATTCACCCTAGGGCGTTGCTCCAACAGATTGAATAGTTAGGGACTTAGAAGTCAACGCCCCAGCCATAAAATGCAAAAAAAATACGACAGTGTTTCCATCATATAACAGGAATATTTGCAACCAGTTTGAAAGCGATGGCCAATTCTACGTTCCGGGCAACCTAGGTTTCACTCCAGGGCGTTGCTCCACCAGATCGAATAGTTACGGCCTAAGAAGTCAACGCCAGAAGCATAAAATACGATATAAATACAACAGCTTTTCCATCGTATAAAACGAATAATTGCAACCAGTGTGAAAGTAATGGTCGTTTCTACGTTCCGAGCACCCTAGGCGTCACTCTAGAGCGTTGCTCCACCACATCTAATAGCTACGGCCTTAGAAGTCAACGCCAGAGGCATAAAATACAATATAAATACAACAGCTTTTCCATCGTATAAAACGAATGATTGCAACCAGTGTGAAAGTAATGGTCATTTCTACATTCCCAGCAACATAGGCTTCACTCTAGGGCGTTGCTCCACCAGATCGAATAGTTAGGTCCTTAGAAGTAAACGCCAGAAGCATAAAATACGATATAAATACAACAGCTTTTCCACCGTATAGAAGGAATAATTGCAAACAGTGTGAAAGTAATGGTCATTTCTACGTTCCGGGCAACCTAGGCTTCACTCTACGGTGTTGTTCCACAAGATCGAATAGTTAGGGCCTAAGAAGTAAACGCCAGAAGCATAAAATCAATATAAATATAACAGTTTTTCCATCGTATAAAACGAATCATAGCAACCAGTGTGAAAGTTATGGTCATTTCTACGTTCCGGGCAACCTTGGCTTCACCCTAGGGCGTAGCTCCAACAGATTGAATAGTTAGGGCCTTAGAAGTCAGTGCCCGAAGCATAAAATGCAACAAAAATACAGCAGTTTTTCCATCATATAACAGGAATAATTGCAACCAATTTGAAAGTGATGTTCATTTCTACGTACCGGGCAACCTAGGCTTCACTCGAGGGCGTTCCTCGACCAGATCGAATAGTTAGGGCCTTAGAAGTCAACGCCCGAAGCATAAAATACAGAATAAATAGAACAGTTTTTCCATCGTATAAAACGAGTAATTGCTGCCAGTGTGAAAGTTATGGTCATGTCTTCTTTCCGGGCAACCAAGGCTTCACCCTAGGGCGTTGCTCCACCAGATCAAACAGTTAGGGCATTAGAAGCCAACGCCCGAAGCATTAAATACAAAATAAATAGAACAGTTTTTCCATTGTATAAAACGAATAATTGCTACCAGTGTAAAAGTTATGGTCATTTCTACGCACCGGGCAACCTAGGCTTCACTCTAGGGCGTTGCTCCACCAGATCAAACAGTAAGGGCCTTAGAAGTCAACGCCCGAAGCATAAAATACAAAATAAATAAAACAGTTTTTCCATTGTATAAAACGAATAATTGCTACCAGTGTAAAAGTTATAGTCATTTCTACGTTCCGGGCAACCTAGGCTTCACCCTAGGGCGTCGTTCCACCTGATGGAATAGTTAGGGCCTAAGAAGTCAACGCCAGAAGCATAAAATACGATATAAATACAACAGCTTTTCCATCATATAAAACGAATAATTGCAACCAGTTTGAAAGTGATGGTCATTTCTACATTCCGAGCAACCTAGGCTTCACTCTAGGGCACTGCTCCACCAGATAGAATAGTTAGGTCCTTAGATGTCAACGCCAGAAGCATAAAATACGATATAAATACAACAGCTTTTCCATCGTATAAAAGGAATAATTGCAAACAGTGTGAAAGTTATGGTCATTTCTACGTTCCGGGCAACCTAAGCTTCACTCTAGGGCGTTGCTCCACCAGATCAAACAGTTAGGGCCTTAGAAGTCAACGCCCGAAGCATAAAATACAAAATAAATAGAACTGTTTTTCCATTGTATAAAACGAATAATTGCTACCAGTGTAAAAGTTATGGTCATTTCTACGTTCCGAGCAACCTAGGCTTCACCCTAGGGCGTTGCTCCAACAGATTTAATAGTTAGGGACTTAGAAGTCAACGCCCCAACCATAAAATGCAAAAAAAATACGACAGTGTTTCCATCATATAACAGGAATAATTGCAACCAGTTTGAAAGTGATGGCCAATTCTACGTTCCGGGCAACCTAGGTTTCACTCCAGGGCGTTGCTCCACCAGATCGAATAGTTACGGCCTGAGAAGTCAACGCCAGAAACATAAAATACGATATAAATACAACAGCTTTTCCATCGTATAAAACGAATAATTGCAACCAGTGTGAAAGTAATGGTCGTTTCTACGTTCCGAGCACCCTAGGCGTCACTCTAGGGCGTTGCACCACCACATCTAATAGCTACGGCCTTAGAAGTCAACGCCAGAGGCATAAAATACAATATAAATACGACAGCTTTTCCATCGTATAAAACGAATGATTGCAACCAGTGTGAAAGTAATGGTCATTTCTACATTCCCAGCAACCTAGGCTTCACTCTAGGGCGCTGCTCCACCAGATCGAATAGTTCGGTCCTTAGATGTCAACGCCAGAAGCATAAAATACGATATAAATACAACAGCTTTTCCATCGTATAAAAGGAATAATTGCAAACAGTGTGAAAGTAATGGCCATTTCTACGATCCGGGAAACCTAGGCTTCTCCCTAGGCCGTTGTTCCACCAGATCGAATAGTTAGGGCCTAAGAAGTGAACGCCAGAAGCATAAAATACAATATAAATACAACAGTTTTTCCATCATATAAAACGAATAATTGCAACCAGTATGAAAGTTATGGTCATTTCTACTTTCCGGGCAACCTAGGCTTCACTCTACGGCGTTGTTCCACCAGATCGAATAGTTAGGGCCTAAGAAGTGAACGCCAGACGCATAAAATACAATATAAATATAACAGTTTTTCCATCGTATAAAATGAATAATAGCAACCAGTGTCAAAGTTATGGTCATTTCTACGTTCCGGGCAACCTAGGCTTCACTCTAGGGCGTTGCTCCACCAGATCAGACAGTTAGAGCCTTAGAAGCCAACGCCCGAAGCATTAAATACAATATAAATACAACAGTTTTTCCATCGTATAAAACGAATAATTGCAACCAGTCTGAAACTTATGGACATTTCCATCTTCCGAGCAACCTAGGCTTCACCCTAGGGCGTTGCTCCAACAGATTGAATAGTTAGGACCTTAGAAGTCAACGCCCGAACCACAAAATGCAAAAAAAATTCAACAGTGTTTCCATCATATAACAGGAATAATTGCAACCAGTTTGAAAGTGATTGCCAATTCTACGTTCCGGGCAGCCTAGGTTTCACTCCAGGTCGTTGCTCCACCATAACGAATAGTTACGGCCTAAGAAGTAAACGCCAGAAGCATAAAATACGATATTAATACAACAGCTTTTCCATCGTATAGAAGGAATAATTGCAAACAGTGTGAAAGTAATGGTCATTTCTACGTTCCGGGCAACCTAGGCTTCACTCTACGGTGTTGTTCCACAAGATCGAATATTTAGGGCCTAAGAAGTGAACGCCAGAAGCATAAAATACAATATAAATATAACAGTCTTTCCATCGTATAAAACGAATAATAGCAACCAGTGTGAAAGTTATGGTCATTTCTACGTTCCGGGCAACCTAGGCTTCACTCTACGGTGTTGTTCCACCAGATCGAATAGTTAGGGCCTAAGAAGTGAACGCCAGAAGCATAAAATACAATATAAATATAACAGTTTTTCCACCGTATAAAACGAATCATAGCAACCAGTGTGAAAGTTATGGTCATTTGTACGTTCCGGGCAACCTAGGCTTCACTCTAGGGCGTTGCTCCACCAGATCAAACAGTTCGGGCTTTAGAAGTCAACGCCCGAAGCATAAAATACAAAATAAATACAACACCTTTTCCATCGTATAAAAGGAATAATTGCAAACAGTGTGAAAGTAATGGCCATTTCTACGATCCGGGCAACCTAGGCTTCTCCCTAGGCCGTTGATCCACCAGATCGAATAGTTAGGGCCTAAGAAGTGAACGCCAGAAGCATAAAATACAATATAAATACAACAGTTTTTCCATCATATAAAACGAATAATTGCAACCAGTATGAAAGTTATGGTCACTTCTACTTTCCGGGCAACCTAGGCTTCACTCTAGAGCGTTGCTCCACCACATCTAATAGCTACGGCCTTAGAAGTCAACGCCAGAGGCATAAAATACAATATAAATACAACAGCTTTTCCATCGTATAAAACGAATGATTGCAACCAGTGTGAAAGTAATGGTCATTTCTACATTCCCAGCAACATAGGCTTCACTCTAGGGCGTTGCTCCACCAGATCGAATAGTTAGGTCCTTAGAAGTAAACGCCAGAAGCATAAAATACGATATTAATACAACAGCTTTTCCATCGTATAGAAGGAATAATTGCAAACAGTGTGAGAGTAATGGTCATTTCTACGTTCCGGGCAACCTAGGCTTCACCCTAGGGCGTAGCTCCAACAGATTGAATAGTTAGGGCCTTAGAAGTCAACGCCCCAGCCATAAAATGCAAAAAAAATACGACAGTGTTTCCATCATATAACAGGAATATTTGCAACCAGTTTGAAAGCGATGGCCAATTCTACGTTCCGGGCAACCTAGGTTTCACTCCAGGGCGTTGCTCCACCAGATCGAATAGTTACGGCCTAAGAAGTCAACGCCAGAAGCATAAAATACGATATAAATACAACAGCTTTTCCATCGTATAAAACGAATAATTGCAACCAGTGTGAAAGTAATGGTCGTTTCTACGTTCCGAGCACCCTAGGCGTCACTCTAGAGCGTTGCTCCACCACATCTAATAGCTACGGCCTTAGAAGTCAACGCCAGAGGCATAAAATACAATATAAATACAACAGCTTTTCCATCGTATAAAACGAATGATTGCAACCAGTGTGAAAGTAATGGTCATTTCTACATTCCCAGCAACATAGGCTTCACTCTAGGGCGTTGCTCCACCAGATCGAATAGTTAGGTCCTTAGAAGTAAACGCCAGAAGCATAAAATACGATATTAATACAACAGCTTTTCCATCGTATAGAAGGAATAATTGCAAACAGTGTGAGAGTAATGGTCATTTCTACGTTCCGGGCAACCTAGGCTTCACCCTAGGGCGTAGCTCCAACAGATTGAATAGTTAGGGCCTTAGAAGTCAGTGCCCGAAGCATAAAATGCAATAAAAATACAGCAGTTTTTCCATCATATAACAGGAATAATTGCAACCAATTTGAAAGTGATGTTCATTTCTACGTACCGGGCAACCTAGGCTTCACTCGAGGGCGTTGCTCGACCAGATCGAATAGTTAGGGCCTTAGAAGTCAACGCCCGAAGCATAAAATACAGAATAAAAAGAACAGTTTTTCCATCGTATAAAACGAGTAATTGCTGCCAGTGTGAAAGTTATGGTCATTTCTTCTTTCCGGGCAACCTAGGCTTCACCCTAGGGCGTTGCTCCACCAGATCAAACAGTTAGGGCATTACAAGCCAACGCCCGAAGCATTAAATACAAAATAAATAGAACAGTTTTTCCATTGTATAAAACGAATAATTGCTACCAGTGTAAAAGTTATGGTCATTTCTACGCACCGGGCAACCTAGGCTTCACTCTAGGGCGTTGCTCCACCAGATCAAACAGTAAGGGCCTTAGAAGTCAACGCCCGAAGCAGAAAATACAAAATAAATAAAACAGTTTTTCCATTGTATAAAACGAATAATTGCTACCAGTGTAAAAGTTATAGTCATTTCTACGTTCCGGGCAACCTAGGCTTCACCCTAGGGCGTCGTTCCACCTGATGGAATAGTTAGGGCCTAAGAAGTCAACGCCAGAAGCATAAAATACGATATAAATACAACAGCTTTTCCATCATATAAAACGAATAATTGCAACCAGTTTGAAAGTGATGGTCATTTCTACATTCCGAGCAACCTAGGCTTCACTCTAGGGCGCTGCTCCACCAGATAGAATAGTTAGGTCCTTAGATGTCAACGCCAGAAGCATAAAATACGATATAAATACAACAGCTTTTCCATCGTATAAAAGGAATAATTGCAAACAGTGTGAAAGTTATGGTCATTTCTACGTTCCGGGCAACCTAAGCTTCACTCTAGGGCGTTGCTCCACCAGATCAAACAGTTAGGGCCTTAGAAGTCAACGCCCGAAGCATAAAATACAAAATAAATAGAACTGTTTTTCCATTGTATAAAACGAATAATTGGTACCAGTGTAAAAGTTATGGTCATTTCTACTTTCCGAGCAACCTAGGCTTCACCCTAGGGCGTTGCTCCAACAGATTGAATAGTTAGGGACTTAGAAGTCAACGCCCCAGCCATAAAATGCAAAAAAAATACGACAGTGTTTCCATCATATAACAGGAATATTTGCAACCAGTTTGAAAGTGATGGCCAATTCTACGTTCCGGGCAACCTAGGTTTCACTCCAGGGCGTTGCTCCACCAGATCGAATAGTTACGGCCTGAGAAGTCAACGCCAGAAACATAAAATACGATATAAATACAACAGCTTTTCCATCGTATAAAACGAATAATTGCAACCAGTGTGAAAGTAATGGTCGTTTCTACGTTCCGAGCACCCTAGGCGTCACTCTAGGGCGTTGCACCACCACATCTAATAGCTACGGCCTTAGAAGTCAACGCCAGAGGCATAAAATACAATATAAATACGACAGCTTTTCCATCGTATAAAACGAATGATTGCAACCAGTGTGAAAGTAATGGTCATTTCTACATTCCCAGCAACCTAGGCTTCACTCTAGGGCGCTGCTCCACCAGATCGAATAGTTCGGTCCTTAGATGTCAACGCCAGAAGCATAAAATACGATATAAATACAACACCTTTTCCATCGTATAAAAGGAATAATTGCAAACAGTGTGAAAGTAATCGCCATTTCTACGATCCGGGCAACCTAGGCTTCTCCCTAGGCCGTTGTTCCACCAGATCGAATAGTTAGGGCCTAAGAAGTGAACGCCAGAAGCATAAAATACAATATAAATACAACAGTTTTTCCATCATATAAAACGAATAATTGCAACCAGTATGAAAGTTATGGTCATTTCTACTTTCCGGGCAACCTAAGCTTCACCCTAGGGCGTTGCTCCAACAGATTGAATAGTTAGGGCCTTAGAAGTCAACGCCCGTACCATAAAATGCAAAAAAAATACAGCAGTGTTTCCATCATATAACAGGAATAATTGCAACCAGTTTCAAAGTGATGGCCAATTCTACGTTCCGGGCAACCTAGGTTTCACTCCAGGTCGTTGCTCCACCAGACCGAATAGTTACGGCCAAAGAAGTAAACGCCAGAAGCATAAAATACGATATTAATACAACAGCTTTTCCATCGTATAGAAGGAATAATTGCAAACAGTGTGAAAGTAATGGTCATTTCTACGTTCCGGGCAACCTAGGCTTCACTCTACGGTGTTGTTCCACAAGATCGAATATTTAGGGCCTAAGAAGTGAACGCCAGAAGCATAAAATACAATATAAATATAACAGTTTTTCCACCGTATAAAACGAATCATAGCAACCAGTGTGAAAGTTATGGTCATTTGTACGTTCCGGGCAACCTAGGCTTCACTCTACGGTGTTGTTCCACCAGATCGAATAGTTAGGGCCTAAGAAGTGAACGCCAGAAGCATAAAATACAATATAAATATAACAGTTTTTCCACCGTATAAAACGAATCATAGCAACCAGTGTGAAAGTTATGGTCATTTGTACGTTCCGGGCAACCTAGGCTTCACTCTAGGGCGTTGCTCCACCAGATCAAACAGTTCGGGCTTTAGAAGTCAACGCCCGAAGCATAAAATACAAAATAAATAGAACAGTTTTTCCATTGTATAAAACGAATAATTGGTACCAGTGTAAAAGTTATGGTCATTTCTACTTTCCGAGCAACCGAGGATTCACCCTAGGGCGTTGCTCCAACAGATTCAATAGTTAGGGACTTAGAAGTCAACGCCCCAGCCATAAAATGCAAAAAAAATACGACAGTGTTTCCATCATATAACAGGAATATTTGCAACCAGTTTGAAAGCGATGGCCAATTCTACGTTCCGGGCAACCTAGGTTTCACTCCAGGGCGTTGCTCCACCAGATCGAATAGTTACGGCCTAAGAAGTCAACGCCAGAAGCATAAAATACGATATAAATCCAACAGCTTTTCCATCGTATAAAACGAATAATTGCAACCAGTGTGAAAGTAATGGTCGTTTCAACGTTCCGAGCACCCTAGGCGTCACTCTAGAGCGTTGCTCCACCACATCTAATAGCTACGGCCTTAGAAGTCAACGCCAGAGGCATAAAATACAATATAAATACAACAGCTCTTCCATCGTATAAAACGAATGATTGCAACCAGTGTGAAAGTAATGGTCATTTCTACATTCCCAGCAACATAGGCTTCACTCTAGGGCGTTGCTCCACCAGATCGAATAGTTAGGTCCTTAGAAGTAAACGCCAGAAGCATAAAATACGATATTAATACAACAGCTTTTCCATCGTATAGAAGGAATAATTGCAAACAGTGTGAAAGTAATGGTCATTTCTACGTTCCGGGCAACCTAGGCTTCACTCTACGGTGTTGTTCCACAAGATCGAATATTTAGGGCCTAAGAAGTGAACGCCAGAAGCATAAAATACAATATAAATATAACAGTCTTTCCATCGTATAAAACGAATAATAGCAACCAGTGTGAAAGTTATGGTCATTTCTACGTTCCGGGCAACCTAGGCTTCACTCTACGGTGTTGTTCCACCAGATCGAATAGTTAGGGCCTAAGAAGTGAACGCCAGAAGCATAAAATACAATATAAATATAACAGTTTTTCCACCGTATAAAACGAATCATAGCAACCAGTGTGAAAGTTATGGTCATTTGTACGTACCGGGCAACCTAGGCTTCACTCGAGGGCGTTGCTCGACCAGATCGAATAGTTAGGGCCTTAGAAGTCAACGCCCGAAGCATAAAATACAGAATAAATAGAACAGTTTTTCCATCGTATAAAACGAGTAATTGCTGCCAGTGTGAAAGTTATGGTCATTTCTTCTTTCCGGGCAACCTAGGCTTCACCCTAGGGCGTTGCTCCACCAGATCAAACAGTTAGGGCATTAGAAGCCAACGCCCGAAGCATTAAATACAAAATAAATAGAACAGTTTTTCCATTGTATAAAACGAATAATTGCTACCAGTGTAAAAGTTATGGTCATTTCTACGTTCCGGGCAACCTAGGCTTCACCCTAGGCCGTTGTTCCGCCAGTTCGAATAGTTAGGGCCTAAGAAGTGAACGCCAGAAGCATAAAATACAATAAAAATACAGCAGTGTTTCCACCGTATAAAACGAATAATTGCTACCAGTGTGAAAGTGATGGTCATTTCTACGCACCGGGCAACCTAGGCTTCACTCTAGGGCGTTGCTCCACCAGATCAAACAGTAAGGGCCTTAGAAGTCAACGCCCGAAGCATAAAATACAAAATAAATAGAACAGTTTTTCCATTGTATAAAACGAATAATTGCTACCAGTGTAAAAGTTATAGTCATTTCTACGTTCCGGGCAACCTAGGCTTCACCCTAGGGCGTTGTTCCACCTGATGGAATAGTTAGGGCCTAAGAAGTCAACGCCAGAAGCATAAAATACGATATAAATACAACAGCTTTTCCATCGTATAAAACGAATAATTGCAACCAGTGTGAAAGTAATGGTCGTTTCTACGTTCCGAGCACCCTAGGCGTCACTCTAGGGCGTTGCTCCACCACATCTAATAGCTACGGCCTTAGAAGTCAACGCCAGAGGCATAAAATACAATATAAATACGACAGCTTTTCCATCGTATAAAACGAATGATTGCAACCAGTGTGAAAGTAATGGTCATTTCTACATTCCCAGCAACCTAGGCTTCACTCTAGGGCGCTGCTCCACCAGATCGAATAGTTCGGTCCTTAGATGTCAACGCCAGAAGCATAAAATACGATATAAATACAACACCTTTTCCATCGTATAAAAGGAATAATTGCAAACAGTGTGAAAGTAATGGTCATTTCTACGTTCCGGGCAACCTAGGCTTCACTCTACGGTGTTGTTCCACAAGATCGAATATTTAGGGCCTAAGAAGTGAACGCCAGAAGCATAAAATACAATATAAATATAACAGTCTTTCCATCGTATAAAACGAATAATAGCAACCAGTGTGAAAGTTATGGTCATTTCTACGTTCCGGGCAACCTAGGCTTCACTCTACGGTGTTGTTCCACCAGATCGAATAGTTAGGGCCTAAGAAGTGAACGCCAGAAGCATAAAATACAATATAAATATAACAGTTTTTCCACCGTATAAAACGAATCATAGCAACCAGTGTGAAAGTTATGGTCATTTGTACGTACCGGGCAACCTAGGCTTCACTCTAGGGCGTTGCTCCACCAGATCAAACAGTTCGGGCTTTAGAAGTCAACGCCCGAAGCATAAAATACAAAATAAATAGAACAGTTTTTCCATTGTATAAAACGAATAATTGGTACCAGTGTAAAAGTTATGGTCATTTCTACTTTCCGAGCAACCTAGGATTCACCCTAGGGCGTTGCTCCAACAGATTGAATAGTTAGGGACTTAGAAGTCAACGCCCCAGCCATAAAATGCAAAAAAAATACGACAGTGTTTCCATCATATAACAGGAATATTTGCAACCAGTTTGAAAGCGATGGCCAATTCTACGTTCCGGGCAACCTAGGTTTCACTCCAGGGCGTTGCTCCACCAGATCGAATAGTTACGGCCTAAGAAGTCAACGCCAGAAGCATAAAATACGATATAAATCCAACAGCTTTTCCATCGTATAAAACGAATAATTGCAACCAGTGTGAAAGTAATGGTCGTTTCTACGTTCCGAGCACCCTAGGCGTCACTCTAGAGCGTTGCTCCACCACATCTAATAGCTACGGCCTTAGAAGTCAACGCCAGAGGCATAAAATACAATATAAGTACAACAGCTTTTCCATCGTATAAAACGAATGATTGCAACCAGTGTGAAAGTAATGGTCATTTCTACATTCCCAGCAACATAGGCTTCACTCTAGGGCGTTGCTCCACCAGATCGAATAGTTAGGTCCTTAGAAGTAAACGCCAGAAGCATAAAATACGATATAAATACAACAGCTTTTCCATCGCATAGAAGGAATAATTGCAAACAGTGTGAAAGTAATGGTCATTTCTACGTTCCGGGCAACCTAGGCTTCACTCTACGGTGTTGTTCCACAAGATCGAATAGTTAGGGCCTAAGAAGTGAACGCCAGAAGCATAAAATACAATAAAAATACAGCAGTGTTTCCACCGTATAAAACGAATAATTGCTACCAGTGTGAAAGTGATGGTCATTTCTACGCACCGGGCAACCTAGGCTTCACTCGAGGGCGTTGCTCGACCAGATCGAATAGTTAGGGCCTTAGAAGTCAACGCCCGAAGCATAAAATACAGAATAAATAGAACAGTTTTTCCATCGTATAAAACGAGTAATTGCTGCCAGTGTGAAAGTTATGGTCATTTCTTCTTTCCGGGCAACCTAGGCTTCACCCTAGGGCGTTGCTCCACCAGATCAAACAGTTAGGGCATTAGAAGCCAACGCCCGAAGCATTAAATACAAAATAAATAGAACAGTTTTTCCATTGTATAAAACGAATAATTGCTACCAGTGTAAAAGTTATGGTCATTTCTACGTTCCGGGCAACCTAGGCTTCACCCTAGGCCGTTGTTCCACCAGTTCGAATAGTTAGGGCCTAAGAAGTGAACGCCAGAAGCATAAAATACAATAAAAATACAGCAGTGTTTCCACCGTATAAAACGAATAATTGCTACCAGTGTGAAAGTGATGGTCATTTCTACGCACCGGGCAACCTAGGCTTCACTCTAGGGCGTTGCTCCACCAGATCAAACAGTAAGGGCCTTAGAAGTCAACGCCCGAAGCATAAAATACAAAATAAATAGAACAGTTTTTCCATTGTATAAAACGAATAATTGCTACCAGTGTAAAAGTTATAGTCATTTCTACGTTCCGGGCAACCTAGGCTTCACCCTAGGGCGTTGTTCCACCTGATGGAATAGTTAGGGCCTAAGAAGTCAACGCCAGAAGCATAAAATACGATATAAATACAACAGCTTTTCCATCGTATAAAACGAATAATTGCAACCAGTGTGAAAGTAATGGTCGTTTCTACGTTCCGAGCACCCTAGGCGTCACTCTAGGGCGTTGCTCCACCACATCTAATAGCTACGGCCTTAGAAGTCAACGCCAGAGGCATAAAATACAATATAAATACGACAGCTTTTCCATCGTATAAAACGAATGATTGCAACCAGTGTGAAAGTAATGGTCATTCCTACATTCCCAGCAACCTAGGCTTCACTCTAGGGCGCTGCTCCACCAGATCGAATAGTTCGGTCCTTAGATGTCAACGCCAGACGCATAAAATACAATATAAATATAACAGTTTTTCCATCGTATAAAATGAATAATAGCAACCAGTGTCAAAGTTATGGTCATTTCTACGTTCCGGGCAACCTAGGCTTCACTCTAGGGCGTTGCTCCACCAGATCAGACAGTTAGAGCCTTAGAAGCCAACGCCCGAAGCATTAAATACAATATAAATACAACAGTTTTTCCATCGAATAAAACGAATAATTGCAACCAGTCTGAAACTTATGGACATTTCCATCTTCCGAGCAACCTAGGCTTCACCCTAGGGCGTTGCTCCAACAGATTGAATAGTTAGGACCTTAGAAGTCTACGCCCGAACCACAAAATGCAAAAAAAATTCAACAGTGTTTCCATCATATAACAGGAATAATTGCAACCAGTTTGAAAGTGATTGCCAATTCTACGTTCCGGGCAGCCTAGGCTTCACTCTAGGGCGTTGCTCCACCAGATCGAATAGCTAGTGCCTTAGAAGTCAACGCCAGAAGCATAAAATACAATATAAATACAACAGTTTTTCCATCGTATAAAACGAATAATTGCAACCAGTATGAAACTTATGGTCATTTCTACTTTCCGAGCAACCTGGGCTTCACCCTAGGGCGTTGCTCCAACAGATTGAATAGTTAGGGCCTTAGAAGTCAACGCCCGTACCATAAAATGCAAAAAAAATACAGCAGTGTTTCCATCATATAACAGGAATAATTGCAACCAGTTTCAAAGTGATGGCCAATTCTACGTTCCGGGCAACCTAGGTTTCACTCCAGGTCGTTGCTCCACCAGACCGAATAGTTACGGCCAAAGAAGTAAACGCCAGAAGCATAAAATACGATATTAATACAACAGCTTTTCCATCGTATAGAAGGAATAATTGCAAACAGTGTGAAAGTAATGGTCATTTCTACGTTCCGGGCAACCTAGGCTTCACTCTACGGTGTTGTTCCACAAGATCGAATATTTAGGGCCTAAGAAGTGAACGCCAGAAGCATAAAATACAATATAAATATAACAGTTTTTCCACCGTATAAAACGAATCATAGCAACCAGTGTGAAAGTTATGGTCATTTGTACGTTCCGGGCAACCTAGGCTTCACTCTACGGTGTTGTTCCACCAGATCGAATAGTTAGGGCCTAAGAAGTGAACGCCAGAAGCATAAAATACAATATAAATATAACAGTTTTTCCACCGTATAAAACGAATCATAGCAACCAGTGTGAAAGTTATGGTCATTTGTACGTTCCGGGCAACCTAGGCTTCACTCTAGGGCGTTGCTCCACCAGATCAAACAGTTCGGGCTTTAGAAGTCAACGCCCGAAGCATAAAATACAAAATAAATAGAACAGTTTTTCCATTGTATAAAACGAATAATTGGTACCAGTGTAAAAGTTATGGTCATTTCTACTTTCCGAGCAACCTAGGATTCACCCTAGGGCGTTGCTCCAACAGATTCAATAGTTAGGGACTTAGAAGTCAACGCCCCAGCCATAAAATGCAAAAAAAATACGACAGTGTTTCCATCATATAACAGGAATATTTGCAACCAGTTTGAAAGCGATGGCCAATTCTACGTTCCGGGCAACCTAGGTTTCACTCCAGGGCGTTGCTCCACCAGATCGAATAGTTACGGCCTAAGAAGTCAACGCCAGAAGCATAAAATACGATATAAATCCAACAGCTTTTCCATCGTACAAAACGAATAATTGCAACCAGTGTGAAAGTAATGGTCGTTTCAACGTTCCGAGCACCCTAGGCGTCACTCTAGAGCGTTGCTCCACAACATCTAATAGCTACGGCCTTAGAAGTCAACGCCAGAGGCATAAAATACAATATAAATACAACAGCTCTTCCATCGTATAAAACGAATGATTGCAACCAGTGTGAAAGTAATGGTCATTTCTACATTCCCAGCAACATAGGCTTCACTCTAGGGCGTTGCTCCACCAGATCGAATAGTTAGGTCCTTAGAAGTAAACGCCAGAAGCATAAAATACGATATTAATACAACAGCTTTTCCATCGTATAGAAGGAATAATTGCAAACAGTGTGAAAGTAATGGTCATTTCTACGTTCCGGGCAACCTAGGCTTCACTCTACGGTGTTGTTCCACAAGATCGAATATTTAGGGCCTAAGAAGTGAACGCCAGAAGCATAAAATACAATATAAATATAACAGTCTTTCCATCGTATAAAACGAATAATAGCAACCAGTGTGAAAGTTATGGTCATTTCTACGTTCCGGGCAACCTAGGCTTCACTCTACGGTGTTGTTCCACCAGATCGAATAGTTAGGGCCTAAGAAGTGAACGCCAGAAGCATAAAATACAATATAAATATAACAGTTTTTCCACCGTATAAAACGAATAATTGCTACCAGTGTGAAAGTGATGGTCATTTCTACGCACCGGGCAACCTAGGCTTCACTCGAGGGCGTTGCTCGACCAGATCGAATAGTTAGGGCCTTAGAAGTCAACGCCCGAAGCATAAAGTACAGAATAAATAGAACAGTTTTTCCATCGTATAAAACGAGTAATTGCTGCCAGTGTGAAAGTTATGGTCATTTCTTCTTTCCGGGCAACCTAGTCTTCACCCTAGGGCGTTGCTCCACCAGATCAAACAGTTAGGGCATTAGAAGCCAACGCCCGAAGCATTAAATACAAAATAAATAGAACAGTTTTTCCATTGTATAAAACGAATAATTGCTACCAGTGTAAAAGTTATGGTCATTTCTACGTTCCGGGCAACCTAGGCTTCACCCTAGGCCGTTGTTCCACCAGTTCGAATAGTTAGGGCCTAAGAAGTGAACGCCAGAAGCATAAAATACAATAAAAATACAGCAGTGTTTCCACCGTATAAAACGAATAATTGCTACCAGTGTGAAAGTGATGGTCATTTCTACGCACCGGGCAACCTAGGCTTCACTCTAGGGCGTTGCTCCACCAGATCAAACAGTAAGGGCCTTAGAAGTCAACGCCCGAAGCATAAAATACAAAATAAATAGAACAGTTTTTCCATTGTATAAAACGAATAATTGCTACCAGTGTAAAAGTTATGGTCATTTCTACTTTCCGAGCAACCTAGGATTCACCCTAGGGCGTTGCTCCAACAGATTGAATAGTTAGGGACTTAGAAGTCAACGCCCCAGCCATAAAATGCAAAAAAAATACGACAGTGTTTCCATCATATAACAGGAATATTTGCAACCAGTTTGAAAGCGATGGCCAATTCTACGTTCCGGGCAACCTAGGTTTCACTCCAGGGCGTTGCTCCACCAGATCGAATAGTTACGGCCTAAGAAGTCAACGCCAGAAGCATAAAATACGATATAAATCCAACAGCTTTTCCATCGTATAAAACGAATAATTGCAACCAGTGTGAAAGTAATGGTCGTTTCTACGTTCCGAGCACCCTAGGCGTCACTCTAGAGCGTTGCTCCACCACATCTAATAGCTACGGCCTTAGAAGTCAACGCCAGAGGCATAAAATACAATATAAGTACAACAGCTTTTCCATCGTATAAAACGAATGATTGCAACCAGTGTGAAAGTAATGGTCATTTCTACATTCCCAGCAACATAGGCTTCACTCTAGGGCGTTGCTCCACCAGATCGAATAGTTAGGTCCTTAGAAGTAAACGCCAGAAGCATAAAATACGATATAAATACAACAGCTTTTCCATCGCATAGAAGGAATAATTGCAAACAGTGTGAAAGTAATGGTCATTTCTACGTTCCGGGCAACCTAGGCTTCACTCTACGGTGTTGTTCCACAAGATCGAATAGTTAGGGCCTAAGAAGTGAACGCCAGAAGCATAAAATACAATAAAAATACAGCAGTGTTTCCACCGTATAAAACGAATAATTGCTACCAGTGTGAAAGTGATGGTCATTTCTACGCACCGGGCAACCTAGGCTTCACTCGAGGGCGTTGCTCGACCAGATCGAATAGTTAGGGCCTTAGAAGTCAACGCCCGAAGCATAAAATACAGAATAAATAGAACAGTTTTTCCATCGTATAAAACGAGTAATTGCTGCCAGTGTGAAAGTTATGGTCATTTCTTCTTTCCGGGCAACCTAGGCTTCACCCTAGGGCGTTGCTCCACCAGATCAAACAGTTAGGGCATTAGAAGCCAACGCCCGAAGCATTAAATACAAAATAAATAGAACAGTTTTTCCATTGTATAAAACGAATAATTGCTACCAGTGTAAAAGTTATGGTCATTTCTACGTTCCGGGCAACCTAGGCTTCACCCTAGGCCGTTGTTCCACCAGTTCGAATAGTTAGGGCCTAAGAAGTGAACGCCAGAAGCATAAAATACAATAAAAATACAGCAGTGTTTCCACCGTATAAAACGAATAATTGCTACCAGTGTGAAAGTGATGGTCATTTCTACGCACCGGGCAACCTAGGCTTCACTCTAGGGCGTTGCTCCACCAGATCAAACAGTAAGGGCCTTAGAAGTCAACGCCCGAAGCATAAAATACAAAATAAATAGAACAGTTTTTCCATTGTATAAAACGAATAATTGCTACCAGTGTAAAAGTTATAGTCATTTCTACGTTCCGGGCAACCTAGGCTTCACCCTAGGGCGTTGTTCCACCTGATGGAATAGTTAGGGCCTAAGAAGTCAACGCCAGAAGCATAAAATACGATATAAATACAACAGCTTTTCCATCGTATAAAACGAATAATTGCAACCAGTGTGAAAGTAATGGTCGTTTCTACGTTCCGAGCACCCTAGGCGTCACTCTAGGGCGTTGCTCCACCACATCTAATAGCTACGGCCTTAGAAGTCAACGCCAGAGGCATAAAATACAATATAAATACGACAGCTTTTCCATCGTATAAAACGAATGATTGCAACCAGTGTGAAAGTAATGGTCATTTCTACATTCCCAGCAACCTAGGCTTCACTCTAGGGCGCTGCTCCACCAGATCGAATAGTTCGGTCCTTAGATGTCAACGCCAGAAGCATAAAATACGATATAAATACAACACCTTTTCCATCGTATAAAAGGAATAATTGCAAACAGTGTGAAAGTAATGGCCATTTCTACGATCCGGGCAACCTAGGCTTCTCCCTAGGCCGTTGTTCCACCAGATCGAATAGTTAGGGCCTAAGAAGTGAACGCCAGAAGCATAAAATACAATATAAATACAACAGTTTTTCCATCATATAAAACGAATAATTGCAACCAGTATGAAAGTTATGGTCACTTCTACTTTCCGGGCAACCTAGGCTTCACTCTACGGCGTTGTTCCACCAGATCGAATAGTTAGGGCCTAAGAAGTGAACGCCAGACGCATAAAATACAATATAAATATAACAGTTTTTCCATCGCATAAAATGAATAATAGCAACCAGTGTCAAAGTTATGGTCATTTCTACGTTCCGGGCAACCTAGGCTTCACTCTAGGGCGTTGCTCCACCAGATCAGACAGTTAGAGCCTTAGAAGCCAACGCCCGAAGCATTAAATACAATATAAATACAACAGTTTTTCCATCGTATAAAACGAATAATTGCAACCAGTCTGAAACTTATGGACATTTCCATCTTCCGAGCAACCTAGGCTTCACCCTAGGGCGTTGCTCCAACAGATTGAATAGTTAGGACCTTAGAAGTCTACGCCCGAACCACAAAATGCAAAAAAAATTCAACAGTGTTTCCATCATATAACAGGAATAATTGCAACCAGTCTGAAACTTATGGACATTTCCATCTTCCGAGCAACCTAGGCTTCACCCTAGGGCGTTGCTCCAACAGATTGAATAGTTAGGACCTTAGAAGTCTACGCCCGAACCACAAAATGCAAAAAAAATTCAACAGTGTTTCCATCATATAACAGGAATAATTGCAACCAGTTTGAAAGTGATTGCCAATTCTACGTTCCGGGCAGCCTAGGCTTCACTCTAGGGCGTTGCTCCACCAGATCGAATAGCTAGTGCCTTAGAAGTCAACGCCAGAAGCATAAAATACAATATAAATACAACAGTTTTTCCATCGTATAAAACGAATAATTGCAACCAGTATGAAACTTATGGTCATTTCTACTTTCCGAGCAACCTGGGCTTCACCCTAGGGCGTTGCTCCAACAGATTGAATAGTTAGGGCCTTAGAAGTCAACGCCCGTACCATAAAATGCAAAAAAAATACAGCAGTGTTTCCATCATATAACAGGAATAATTGCAACCAGTTTCAAAGTGATGGCCAATTCTACGTTCCGGGCAACCTAGGTTTCACTCCAGGTCGTTGCTCCACCAGACCGAATAGTTACGGCCTAAGAAGTAAACGCCAGAAGCATAAAATACGATATTAATACAACAGCTTTTCCATCGTATAGAAGGAATAATTGCAAACAGTGTGAAAGTAATGGTCATTTCTACGTTCCGGGCAACCTAGGCTTCACTCTACGGTGTTGTTCCACAAGATCGAATATTTAGGGCCTAAGAAGTGAACGCCAGAAGCATAAAATACAATATAAATATAACAGTTTTTCCACCGTATAAAACGAATCATAGCAACCAGTGTGAAAGTTATGGTCATTTGTACGTTCCGGGCAACCTAGGCTTCACTCTAGGGCGTTGCTCCACCAGATCAAACAGTTCGGGCTTTAGAAGTCAACGCCCGAAGCATAAAATACAAAATAAATAGAACAGTTTTTCCATTGTATAAAACGAATAATTGGTACCAGTGTAAAAGTTATGGTCATTTCTACTTTCCGAGCAACCTAGGCTTCACCCTAGGGCGTTGCTCCAACAGATTTAATAGTTAGGGACTTAGAAGTCAACGCCCCAGCCATAAAATGCAAAAAAAATACGACAGTGTTTCCATCATATAACAGGAATATTTGCAACCGGTTTGAAAGTGATGGCCAATTCTACGTTCCGGGCAACCTAGGTTTCACTCGAGGGCGTTGCTCCACCAGATCGAATAGTTACGGCCTAAGAAGTCAACGCCAGAAGCATAAAATACGATATAAATACAACAGCTTTTCCATCGTATAAAACGAATAATTGCAACCAGTGTGAAAGTAATGGTCGTTTCTACGTTCCGAACACCCTAGGCGTCACTCTAGAGCGTTGCTCCAACAGATTGAATAGTTAGGGCCTTAGAAGTCAGTGCCCGAAGCATAAAATGCAATAAAAATACAGCAGTTTTTCCATCATATAACAGGAATAATTGCAACCAATTTGAAGGTGATGTTCATTTCTACGTACCGGGCAACCTAGGCTTCACTCGAGGGCGTTGCTCGACCAGATCGAATAGTTAGGGCCTTAGAAGTCAACGCCCGAAGCATAAAATACAGAATAAATAGAACAGTTTTTCCATCGTATAAAACGAGTAATTGCTGCCAGTGTGAAAGTTATGGTCATTTCTTCTTTCCGGGCAACCTAGGCTTCACCCTAGGGCGTTGCTCCACCAGATCAAACAGTTAGGGCATTAGAAGCCAACGCCCGAAGCATTAAATACAAAATAAATAGAACAGTTTTTCCATTGTATAAAACGAATAATTGCTACCAGTGTAAAAGTTATGGTCATTTCTACGTTCCGGGCAACCTAGGCTTCACCCTAGGCCGTTGTTCCACCAGTTCGAATAGTTAGGGCCTAAGAAGTGAACGCCAGAAGCATAAAATACAATAAAAATACAGCAGTGTTTCCACCGTATAAAACGAATAATTGCTACCAGTGTGAAAGTGATGGTCATTTCTACGCACCGGGCAACCTAGGCTTCACTCTAGGGCGTTGCTCCACCAGATCAAACAGTAAGGGCCTTAGAAGTCAACGCCCGAAGCATAAAATACAAAATAAAAAGAACAGTTTTTCCATTGTATAAAACGAATAATTGCTACCAGTGTAAAAGTTATAGTCATTTCTACGTTCCGGGCAACCTAGGCTTCACCCTAGGGCGTTGTTCCACCTGATGGAATAGTTAGGGCCTAAGAAGTCAACGCCAGAAGCATAAAATACGATATAAATACAACAGCTTTTCCATCATATAAAACGAATAATTGCAACCAGTTTGAAAGTGATGGTCATTTCTACATTCCGAGCAACCTAGGCTTCACTCTAGGGCGCTGCTCCACCAGATAGAATAGTTAGGTCCTTAGATGTCAACGCCAGAAGCATAAAATACGATATAAATACAACAGCTTTTCCATCGTATAAAACGAATGATTGCAACCAGTGTGAAAGTAATGGTCATTTCTACATTCCCAGCAACATAGGCTTCACTCTAGGGCGTTGCTCCACCAGATCGAATAGTTAGGTCCTTAGAAGTAAACGCCAGAAGCATAAAATACGATATAAATACAACAGCTTTTCCATCGCATAGAAGGAATAATTGCAAACAGTGTGAAAGTAATGGTCATTTCTACGTTCCGGGCAACCTAGGCTTCACTCTACGGTGTTGTTCCACAAGATCGAATAGTTAGGGCCTAAGAAGTGAACGCCAGAAGCATAAAATACAATAAAAATACAGCAGTGTTTCCACCGTATAAAACGAATAATTGCTACCAGTGTGAAAGTGATGGTCATTTCTACGCACCGGGCAACCTAGGCTTCACTCGAGGGCGTTGCTCGACCAGATCGAATAGTTAGGGCCTTAGAAGTCAACGCCCGAAGCATAAAATACAGAATAAATAGAACAGTTTTTCCATCGTATAAAACGAGTAATTGCTGCCAGTGTGAAAGTTATGGTCATTTCTTCTTTCCGGGCAACCTAGGCTTCACCCTAGGCCGTTGCTCCACCAGATCAAACAGTTAGGGCATTAGAAGCCAACGCCAGAAGCATAAAATACAATATAAATACAACAGTTTTTCCATCATATAAAACGAATAATTGCAACCAGTATGAAAGTTATGGTCACTTCTACTTTCCGGGCAACCTAGGCTTCACTCTACGGCGTTGTTCCACCAGATCGAATAGTTAGGGCCTAAGAAGTGAACGCCAGACGCATAAAATACAATATAAATATAACAGTTTTTCCATCGTATAAAATGAATAATAGCAACCAGTGTCAAAGTTATGGTCATTTCTACGTTCCGGGCAACCTAGGCTTCACTCTAGGGCGTTGCTCCACCAGATCAGACAGTTAGAGCCTTAGAAGCCAACGCCCGAAGCATTAAATACAATATAAATACAACAGTTTTTCCATCGTATAAAACGAATAATTGCAACCAGTCTGAAACTTATGGACATTTCCATCTTCCGAGCAACCTAGGCTTCACCCTAGGGCGTTGCTCCAACAGATTGAATAGTTAGGACCTTAGAAGTCTACGCCCGAACCACAAAATGCAAAAAAAATTCAACAGTGTTTCCATCATATAACAGGAATAATTGCAACCAGTCTGAAACTTATGGACATTTCCATCTTCCGAGCAACCTAGGCTTCACCCTAGGGCGTTGCTCCAACAGATTGAATAGTTAGGACCTTAGAAGTCTACGCCCGAACCACAAAATGCAAAAAAAATTCAACAGTGTTTCCATCATATAACAGGAATAATTGCAACCAGTTTGAAAGTGATTGCCAATTCTACGTTCCGGGCAGCCTAGGCTTCACTCTAGGGCGTTGCTCCACCAGATCGAATAGCTAGTGCCTTAGAAGTCAACGCCAGAAGCATAAAATACAATATAAATACAACAGTTTTTCCATCGTATAAAACGAATAATTGCAACCAGTATGAAACTTATGGTCATTTCTACTTTCCGAGCAACCTGGGCTTCACCCTAGGGCGTTGCTCCAACAGATTGAATAGTTAGGGCCTTAGAAGTCAACGCCCGTACCATAAAATGCAAAAAAAATACAGCAGTGTTTCCATCATATAACAGGAATAATTGCAACCAGTTTCAAAGTGATGGCCAATTCTACGTTCCGGGCAACCTAGGTTTCACTCCAGGTCGTTGCTCCACCAGACCGAATAGTTACGGCCTAAGAAGTAAACGCCAGAAGCATAAAATACGATATTAATACAACAGCTTTTCCATCGTATAGAAGGAATAATTGCAAACAGTGTGAAAGTAATGGTCATTTCTACGTTCCGGGCAACCTAGGCTTCACTCTACGGTGTTGTTCCACAAGATCGAATATTTAGGGCCTAAGAAGTGAACGCCAGAAGCATAAAATACAATATAAATATAACAGTTTTTCCACCGTATAAAACGAATCATAGCAACCAGTGTGAAAGTTATGGTCATTTGTACGTTCCGGGCAACCTAGGCTTCACTCTAGGGCGTTGCTCCACCAGATCAAACAGTTCGGGCTTTAGAAGTCAACGCCCGAAGCATAAAATACAAAATAAATAGAACAGTTTTTCCATTGTATAAAACGAATAATTGGTACCAGTGTAAAAGTTATGGTCATTTCTACTTTCCGAGCAACCTAGGCTTCACCCTAGGGCGTTGCTCCAACAGATTGAATAGTTAGGGACTTAGAAGTCAACGCCCCAGCCATAAAATGCAAAAAAAATACGACAGTGTTTCCATCATATAACAGGAATAATTGCAACCAATTTGAAGGTGATGTTCATTTCTACGTACCGGGCAACCTAGGCTTCACTCGAGGGCGTTGCTCGACCAGATCGAATAGTTAGGGCCTTAGAAGTCAACGCCCGAAGCATAAAATACAGAATAAATAGAACAGTTTTTCCATTGTATAAAACGAATAATTGCTACCAGTGTAAAAGTTATGGTCATTTCTACGTTCCGGGCAACCTAGGCTTCACCCTAGGCCGTTGTTCCACCAGTTCGAATAGTTAGGGCCTAAGAAGTGAACGCCAGAAGCATAAAATACAATAAAAATACAGCAGTGTTTCCACCGTATAAAACGAATAATTGCTACCAGTGTGAAAGTGATGGTCATTTCTACGCACCGGGCAACCTAGGCTTCACTCTAGGGCGTTGCTCCACCAGATCAAACAGTAAGGGCCTTAGAAGTCAACGCCCGAAGCATAAAATACAAAATAAATAGAACAGTTTTTCCATTGTATAAAACGAATAATTGCTACCAGTGTAAAAGTTATAGTCATTTCTACGTTCCGGGCAACCTAGGCTTCACCCTAGGGCGTTGTTCCACCTGATGGAATAGTTAGGGCCTAAGAAGTCAACGCCAGAAGCATAAAATACGATATAAATACAACAGCTTTACCATCATATAAAACGAATAATTGCAACCAGTTTGAAAGTGATGGTCATTTCTACATTCCGAGCAACCTAGGCTTCACTCTAGGGCGCTGCTCCACCAGATAGAATAGTTAGGTCCTTAGATGTCAACGCCAGAAGCATAAAATACGATATAAATACAACAGCTTTTCCACCGTATAAAAGGAATAATTGCAAACAGTGTGAAAGTTATGGTCATTTCTACGTTCCGGGCAACCTAAGCTTCACTCTAGGGCGTTGCTCCACCAGATCAAACAGTTAGGGCCTTAGAAGTCAACGCCCGAAGCATAAAATACAAAATAAATAGAACTGTTTTTCCATTGTATAAAACGAATAATTGCTACCAGTGTAAAAGTTATGGTCATTTCTACGTTCCGAGCAACCTAGGCTTCACCCTAGGGCGTTGCTCCAACAGATTTAATAGTTAGGGACTTAGAAGTCAACGCCCCAACCATAAAATGCAAAAAAAATACGACAGTGTTTCCATCATATAACAGGAATAATTGCAACCAGTTTGAAAGTGATGGCCAATTCTACGTTCCGGGCAACCTAGGTTTCACTCCAGGGCGTTGCTCCACCAGATCGAATAGTTACGGCCTGAGAAGTCAACGCCAGAAGCATAAAATACGATATAAATACAACAGCTTTTCCATCGTATAAAACGAATAATTGCAACCAGTGTGAAAGTAATGGTCGTTTCTACGTTCCGAGCACCCTAGGCGTCACTCTAGGGCGTTGCTCCACCACATCTAATAGCTACGGCCTTAGAAGTCAACGCCAGAGGCATAAAATACAATATAAATACGACAGCTTTTCCATCGTATAAAACGAATGATTGCAACCAGTGTGAAAGTAATGGTCATTTCTACATTCCCAGCATCCTAGGCTTCACTCTAGGGCGCTGCTCCACCAGATCGAGTAGTTCGGTCCTTAGATGTCAACGCCAGAAGCATAAAATACGATATAAATACAACAGCTTTTCCATCGTATAAAAGGAATAATTGCAAACAGTGTGAAAGTAATGGTCATTTCTACGTTCCGGGCAACCTAGGCTTCACTCTACGGTGTTGTTCCACAAGATCGAATAGTTAGGGCCTAAGAAGTGAACGCCAGAAGCATAAAATCAATATAAATATAACAGTTTTTCCATCGTATAAAACGAATCATAGCAACCAGTGTGAAAGTTATGGTCATTTCTACGTTCCGGGCAACCTTGGCTTCACCCTAGGCCGTTGTTCCACCAGTTCGAATAGTTGGGGCCTTAGAAGTGGACGCCAGAAGCATAAAATACAATAAAAATACAGCAGTGTTTCCACCGTATAAAACGAATAATTGCTACCAGTGTGAAGGTGATGGTCATTTCTACGTTCCGGGCAACCTAGGCTTCACACTAGGGCGTTGCTCCACCGGATCGAATAGGTAGGTCCTTAGAAGTAAACGCCAGAAGCATAAAATACGATATTAATACAACAGCTTTTCCATCGTATAGAAGGAATAATTGCAAACAGTGTGAAAGTAATGGTCATTTCTACGTTCCGGGCAACCTAGGCTTCACTCTACGGTGTTGTTCCACCAGATCGAATAGTTAGGGCCTAAGAAGTGAACGCCAGAAGCATAAAATACAATATAAATATAACAGTTTTTCCACCGTATAAAACGAATCATAGCAACCAGTATGAAAGTTATGGTCACTTCTACTTTCCGGGCAACCTAGGCTTCACTCTACGGCGTTGTTCCACCAGATCGAATAGTTAGGGCCTAAGAAGTGAACGCCAGACGCATAAAATACAATATAAATATAACAGTTTTTCCATCGTATAAAATGAATAATAGCAACCAGTGTCAAAGTTATGGTCATTTCTACGTTCCGGGCAACCTAGGCTTCACTCTAGGGCGTTGCTCCACCAGATCAGACAGTTAGAGCCTTAGAAGCCAACGCCCGAAGCATTAAATACAATATAAATACAACAGTTTTTCCATCGTATAAAACGAATAATTGCAACCAGTCTGAAACTTATGGACATTTCCATCTTCCGAGCAACCTAGGCTTCACCCTAGGGCGTTGCTCCAACAGATTGAATAGTTAGGACCTTAGAAGTCTACGCCCGAACCACAAAATGCAAAAAAAATTCAACAGTGTTTCCATCATATAACAGGAATAATTGCAACCAGTCTGAAACTTATGGACATTTCCATCTTCCGAGCAACCTAGGCTTCACCCTAGGGCGTTGCTCCAACAGATTGAATAGTTAGGACCTTAGAAGTCTACGCCCGAACCACAAAATGCAAAAAAAATTCAACAGTGTTTCCATCATATAACAGGAATAATTGCAACCAGTTTGAAAGTGATTGCCAATTCTACGTTCCGGGCAGCCTAGGCTTCACTCTAGGGCGTTGCTCCACCAGATCGAATAGCTAGTGCCTTAGAAGTCAACGCCAGAAGCATAAAATACAATATAAATACAACAGTTTTTCCATCGTATAAAACGAATAATTGCAACCAGTATGAAACTTATGGTCATTTCTACTTTCCGAGCAACCTGGGCTTCACCCTAGGGCGTTGCTCCAACAGATTGAATAGTTAGGGCCTTAGAAGTCAACGCCCGTACCATAAAATGCAAAAAAAATACAGCAGTGTTTCCATCATATAACAGGAATAATTGCAACCAGTTTCAAAGTGATGGCCAATTCTACGTTCCGGGCAACCTAGGTTTCACTCCAGGTCGTTGCTCCACCAGACCGAATAGTTACGGCCTAAGAAGTAAACGCCAGAAGCATAAAATACGATATTAATACAACAGCTTTTCCATCGTATAGAAGGAATAATTGCAAACAGTGTGAAAGTAATGGTCATTTCTACGTTCCGGGCAACCTAGGCTTCACTCTACGGTGTTGTTCCACAAGATCGAATATTTAGGGCCTAAGAAGTGAACGCCAGAAGCATAAAATACAATATAAATATAACAGTTTTTCCACCGTATAAAACGAATCATAGCAACCAGTGTGAAAGTTATGGTCATTTGTACGTTCCGGGCAACCTAGGCTTCACTCTAGGGCGTTGCTCCACCAGATCAAACAGTTCGGGCTTTAGAAGTCAACGCCCGAAGCATAAAATACAAAATAAATAGAACAGTTTTTCCATTGTATAAAACGAATAATTGGTACCAGTGTAAAAGTTATGGTCATTTCTACTTTCCGAGCAACCTAGGCTTCACCCTAGGGCGTTGCTCCAACAGATTGAATAGTTAGGGACTTAGAAGTCAACGCCCCAGCCATAAAATGCAAAAAAAATACGACAGTGTTTCCATCATATAACAGGAATAATTGCAACCAATTTGAAGGTGATGTTCATTTCTACGTACCGGGCAACCTAGGCTTCACTCGAGGGCGTTGCTCGACCAGATCGAATAGTTAGGGCCTTAGAAGTCAACGCCCGAAGCATAAAATACAGAATAAATAGAACAGTTTTTCCATTGTATAAAACGAATAATTGCTACCAGTGTAAAAGTTATGGTCATTTCTACGTTCCGGGCAACCTAGGCTTCACCCTAGGCCGTTGTTCCACCAGTTCGAATAGTTAGGGCCTAAGAAGTGAACGCCAGAAGCATAAAATACAATAAAAATACAGCAGTGTTTCCACCGTATAAAACGAATAATTGCTACCAGTGTGAAAGTGATGGTCATTTCTACGCACCGGGCAACCTAGGCTTCACTCTAGGGCGTTGCTCCACCAGATCAAACAGTAAGGGCCTTAGAAGTCAACGCCCGAAGCATAAAATACAAAATAAATAGAACAGTTTTTCCATTGTATAAAACGAATAATTGCTACCAGTGTAAAAGTTATAGTCATTTCTACGTTCCGGGCAACCTAGGCTTCACCCTAGGGCGTTGTTCCACCTGATGGAATAGTTAGGGCCTAAGAAGTCAACGCCAGAAGCATAAAATACGATATAAATACAACAGCTTTTCCATCATATAAAACGAATAATTGCAACCAGTTTGAAAGTGATGGTCATTTCTACATTCCGAGCAACCTAGGCTTCACTCTAGGGCGCTGCTCCACCAGATAGAATAGTTAGGTCCTTAGATGTCAACGCCAGAAGCATAAAATACGATATAAATACAACAGCTTTTCCACCGTATAAAAGGAATAATTGCAAACAGTGTGAAAGTTATGGTCATTTCTACGTTCCGGGCAACCTAAGCTTCACTCTAGGGCGTTGCTCCACCAGATCAAACAGTTAGGGCCTTAGAAGTCAACGCCCGAAGCATAAAATACAAAATAAATAGAACTGTTTTTCCATTGTATAAAACGAATAATTGCTACCAGTGTAAAAGTTATGGTCATTTCTACGTTCCGAGCAACCTAGGCTTCACCCTAGGGCGTTGCTCCAACAGATTTAATAGTTAGGGACTTAGAAGTCAACGCCCCAACCATAAAATGCAAAAAAAATACGACAGTGTTTCCATCATATAACAGGAATAATTGCAACCAGTTTGAAAGTGATGGCCAATTCTACGTTCCGGGCAACCTAGGTTTCACTCCAGGGCGTTGCTCCACCAGATCGAATAGTTACGGCCTGAGAAGTCAACGCCAGAAGCATAAAATACGATATAAATACAACAGCTTTTCCATCGTATAAAACGAATAATTGCAACCAGTGTGAAAGTAATGGTCGTTTCTACGTTCCGAGCACCCTAGGCGTCACTCTAGGGCGTTGCTCCACCACATCTAATAGCTACGGCCTTAGAAGTCAACGCCAGAGGCATAAAATACAATATAAATACGACAGCTTTTCCATCGTATAAAACGAATGATTGCAACCAGTGTGAAAGTAATGGTCATTTCTACATTCCCAGCATCCTAGGCTTCACTCTAGGGCGCTGCTCCACCAGATCGAGTAGTTCGGTCCTTAGATGTCAACGCCAGAAGCATAAAATACGATATAAATACAACAGCTTTTCCATCGTATAAAAGGAATAATTGCAAACAGTGTGAAAGTAATGGTCATTTCTACGTTCCGGGCAACCTAGGCTTCACTCTACGGTGTTGTTCCACAAGATCGAATAGTTAGGGCCTAAGAAGTGAACGCCAGAAGCATAAAATCAATATAAATATAACAGTTTTTCCATCGTATAAAACGAATCATAGCAACCAGTGTGAAAGTTATGGTCATTTCTACGTTCCAGGCAACCTTGGCTTCACCCTAGGCCGTTGTTCCACCAGTTCGAATAGTTGGGGCCTTAGAAGTGGACGCCAGAAGCATAAAATACAATAAAAATACAGCAGTGTTTCCACCGTATAAAACGAATAATTGCTACCAGTGTGAAGGTGATGGTCATTTCTACGTTCCGGGCAACCTAGGCTTCACACTAGGGCGTTGCTCCACCGGATCGAATAGGTAGGTCCTTAGAAGTAAACGCCAGAAGCATAAAATACGATATTAATACAACAGCTTTTCCATCGTATAGAAGGAATAATTGCAAACAGTGTGAAAGTAATGGTCATTTCTACGTTCCGGGCAACCTAGGCTTCACTCTACGGTGTTGTTCCACCAGATCGAATAGTTAGGGCCTAAGAAGTGAACGCCAGAAGCATAAAATACAATATAAATATAACAGTTTTTCCACCGTATAAAACGAATCATAGCAACCAGTGTGAAAGTTATGGTCATTTGTACGTTCCGGGCAACCTAGGCTTCACTCTAGGGCGTTGCTCCGCCAGATCAAACAGTTCGGGCTTTAGAAGTCAACGCCCGAAGCATAAAATACAAAATAAATAGAACAGTTTTTCCATTGTATAAAACGAATAATTGGTACCAGTGTAAAAGTTATGGTCATTTCTACTTTCCGAGCAACCTAGGCTTCACCCTAGGGCGTTGCTCCAACAGATTGAGTAGTTAGGGACTTAGAAGTCAACGCCCCAGCCATAAAATGCAAAAAAAATACGACAGTGTTTCCATCATATAACAGGAATAATTGCAACCAGTTTGAAAGTGATGGCCAATTCTACGTTCCGGGCAACCTAGGTTTCACTCCAGGGCGTTGCTCCACCAGATCGAATAGTTACGGCCTAAGAAGTCAACGCCAGAAGCATAAAATACGATATAAATACAACAGCTTTTCCATCGTATAAAACGAATAATTGCAACCAGTGTGAAAGTAATGGTCGTTTCTACGTTCCGAGCACCCTAGGCGTCACTCTAGAGCGTTGCTCCACCACATCTAATAGCTACGGCCTTAGAAGTCAACGCCAGAGGCATAAAATACAATATAAATACAACAGCTTTTCCATCGTATAAAACGAATGATTGCAACCAGTGTGAAAGTAATGGTCATTTCTACATTCCCAGCAACATAGGCTTCACTCTAGGGCGTTGCTCCACCAGATCGAATAGTTAGGTCCTTAGAAGTAAACGCCAGAAGCATAAAATACGATATAAATACAACAGCTTTTCCATCGTATAGAAGGAATAATTGCAAACAGTGTGAAAGTAATGGTCATTTCTACGTTCCGGGCAACGTAGGCTTCACTCTACGGTGTTGTTCCACAAGATCGAATAGTTAGGGCCTAAGAAGTGAACGCCAGAAGCATAAAATCAATATAAATATAACAGTTTTTCCATCGTATAAAACGAATCATAGCAACCAGTGTGAAAGTTATGGTCATTTCTACGTTCCGGGCAACCTTGGCTTCACCCTAGGGCGTTGCTCCACCAGATCAGACAGTTAGGGCCTTAGAAGCCAACGCCCGAAGCATTAAATACAATATAAATACAACAGTTTTTCCATCGTATAAAACGAATAATTGCAACCAGTCTGAAACTTATGGACATTTCTATTTTCCGAGCAACCTAGGCTTCACCCTAGGGCGTTGCTCCAACAGATTGAATAGTTAGGGCCTTAGAAGTCAACGCCCGAACCATAAAATGCAAAAAAAATTCAACAGTGTTTCCATCATATAACAGGAATAATTGCAACCAGTTTGAAAGTGATGGCCAATTCTACGTTCCGGGCAGCCTAGGCTTCACTCTACTGCGTTGCTCCACCAGATCGAATAGTTAGGTCCTTAGAAGTAAACGCCAAAATCATAAAATACGATATAAATACAACAGCTTTTCCATCGTATAGAAGGAATAATTGCAAACAGTGTGAAAGTAATGGTCATTTCTACGTTCCGGGCAACCTGGGCTTCACTCTACGGTGTTGTTCCACCAGATCGAATAGTTAGGGCCTAAGAAGTGTACGCCAGAAGCATAAAATACAATATAAATATAACAGTTTTTACATCGTATAAAACGAATAATAGCAACCAGTATGAAACTTATGGTCATTTCTACTTTCCGAGCAACCTAGGCTTCACCCTAGGGCGTTGCTCCAACAGATTGAATAGTTAGGGCCTTAGAAGTCAACACCCGAACCATAAAATGCAAAAAAAATACAACAGTGTTTCCATCATATAACAGGAATAATTGCAACCAGTTTGAAAGTGATGGCCAATTCTACGTACCGGGCAACCTAGGTTTCACTCCAGGGCGTTGGTCCACCAGACCGAATAGTTACGGCCTAAGAAGTCAACGCCAGAAGCATAAAATACGATATAAATACAACAGCTTTTCCATCGTATAAAACGAGTAATTGCAATCAGTGTGAAAGCAATGGTCATTTCCACGTTCCGAGCACCCTAGGCGTCACTCTGGGGCGTTGCTCCTCCACATATAATAGCTACGGCCTTAGAAGTTAACGCCAGAGGCATAAAATACAATATAAATACAACAGCGTTTCCATCGTATAAAACGAATAATTGCATCCAGCGTGAAAGTTATGGTCATTTCTACATTCCAAGCAACATAGGCTTCACTCTAGGGCGTTGCTCCACCAGATCGAATAGTTAGGTCCTTAGAAGTAAACGCCAGAAGCATAAAATACGATATAAATACAACAGCTATTCCATCGCATAGAAGGAATAATTGCAAACAGTGTGAAAGTAATGGTCATTTCTACGTTCCGGGCAACCTAGGCTTCACTCTACGGTGTTGTTCCACCAGGTGGAATAGTTAGGGCCTAAGAAGTGAACGCCAGAAGCATAAAATGCAATATAAATATAACAGAATTTCCATCGTATAAAACGAATAATAGCAACCAGTGTGAAAGTTATGGTCATTTCTACGTTCCGGGCAACCTAGGCTTCACCCTAGGGCGTTGCTCCAACAGATTGAATAGTTAGGGCCTTAGAAGTCAATGCCCGAAGCATAAAATGCAATAAAAATACAACAGTTTTTCCATCATATAACAGGAATAATTGCAACCAATTTGAAAGTGATGGTCATATCTACGTACCGGGCAACCTAGGCTTCACTCGAGGGCGTTGCTCCACCAGATCAAACAGTAAGGGCCTTAGAAGTCAACGCCCGAAGCATAAAATACAAAATAAATAGAACAGTTTTTCCATTGTATAAAACGAATAATTGCTACCAGTGTAAAAGTTATAGTCATTTCTACGTTCCGGGCAACCTAGGCTTCACCCTAGGGCGTTGTTCCACCTGATGGAATAGTTAGGGCCTAAGAAGTCAACGCCAGAAGCATAAAATACGATATAAATACAACAGCTTTTCCATCATATAAAACGAATAATTGCAACCAGTTTGAAAGTGATGGTCATTTCTACATTCCGAGCAACCTAGGCTTCACTCTAGGGCGCTGCTCCACCAGATAGAATAGTTAGGTCCTTAGATGTCAACGCCAGAAGCATAAAATACGATATAAATACAACAGCTTTTCCACCGTATAAAAGGAATAATTGCAAACAGTGTGAAAGTTATGGTCATTTCTACGTTCCGGGCAACCTAAGCTTCACTCTAGGGCGTTGCTCCACCAGATCAAACAGTTAGGGCCTTAGAAGTCAACGCCCGAAGCATAAAATACAAAATAAATAGAACTGTTTTTCCATTGTATAAAACGAATAATTGCTACCAGTGTAAAAGTTATGGTCATTTCTACGTTCCGAGCAACCTAGGCTTCACCCTAGGGCGTTGCTCCAACAGATTTAATAGTTAGGGACTTAGAAGTCAACGCCCCAACCATAAAATGCAAAAAAAATACGACAGTGTTTCCATCATATAACAGGAATAATTGCAACCAGTTTGAAAGTGATGGCCAATTCTACGTTCCGGGCAACCTAGGTTTCACTCCAGGGCGTTGCTCCACCAGATCGAATAGTTACGGCCTGAGAAGTCAACGCCAGAAGCATAAAATACGATATAAATACAACAGCTTTTCCATCGTATAAAACGAATAATTGCAACCAGTGTGAAAGTAATGGTCGTTTCTACGTTCCGAGCACCCTAGGCGTCACTCTAGGGCGTTGCTCCACCACATCTAATAGCTACGGCCTTAGAAGTCAACGCCAGAGGCATAAAATACAATATAAATACGACAGCTTTTCCATCGTATAAAACGAATGATTGCAACCAGTGTGAAAGTAATGGTCATTTCTACATTCCCAGCATCCTAGGCTTCACTCTAGGGCGCTGCTCCACCAGATCGAGTAGTTCGGTCCTTAGATGTCAACGCCAGAAGCATAAAATACGATATAAATACAACAGCTTTTCCATCGTATAAAAGGAATAATTGCAAACAGTGTGAAAGTAATGGTCATTTCTACGTTCCGGGCAACCTAGGCTTCACTCTACGGTGTTGTTCCACAAGATCGAATAGTTAGGGCCTAAGAAGTGAACGCCAGAAGCATAAAATCAATATAAATATAACAGTTTTTCCATCGTATAAAACGAATCATAGCAACCAGTGTGAAAGTTATGGTCATTTCTACGTTCCGGGCAACCTTGGCTTCACCCTAGGCCGTTGTTCCACCAGTTCGAATAGTTGGGGCCTTAGAAGTGGACGCCAGAAGCATAAAATACAATAAAAATACAGCAGTGTTTCCACCGTATAAAACGAATAATTGCTACCAGTGTGAAGGTGATGGTCATTTCTACGTTCCGGGCAACCTAGGCTTCACACTAGGGCGTTGCTCCACCGGATCGAATAGGTAGGTCCTTAGAAGTAAACGCCAGAAGCATAAAATACGATATTAATACAACAGCTTTTCCATCGTATAGAAGGAATAATTGCAAACAGTGTGAAAGTAATGGTCATTTCTACGTTCCGGGCAACCTAGGCTTCACTCTACGGTGTTGTTCCACCAGATCGAATAGTTAGGGCCTAAGAAGTGAACGCCAGAAGCATAAAATACAATATAAATATAACAGTTTTTCCACCGTATAAAACGAATCATAGCAACCAGTGTGAAAGTTATGGTCATTTGTACGTTCCGGGCAACCTAGGCTTCACTCTAGGGCGTTGCTCCGCCAGATCAAACAGTTCGGGCTTTAGAAGTCAACGCCCGAAGCATAAAATACAAAATAAATAGAACAGTTTTTCCATTGTATAAAACGAATAATTGGTACCAGTGTAAAAGTTATGGTCATTTCTACTTTCCGAGCAACCTAGGCTTCACCCTAGGGCGTTGCTCCAACAGATTGAGTAGTTAGGGACTTAGAAGTCAACGCCCCAGCCATAAAATGCAAAAAAAATACGACAGTGTTTCCATCATATAACAGGAATAATTGCAACCAGTTTGAAAGTGATGGCCAATTCTACGTTCCGGGCAACCTAGGTTTCACTCCAGGGCGTTGCTCCACCAGATCGAATAGTTACGGCCTAAGAAGTCAACGCCAGAAGCATAAAATACGATATAAATACAACAGCTTTTCCATCGTATAAAACGAATAATTGCAACCAGTGTGAAAGTAATGGTCGTTTCTACGTTCCGAGCACCCTAGGCGTCACTCTAGAGCGTTGCTCCACCACATCTAATAGCTACGGCCTTAGAAGTCAACGCCAGAGGCATAAAATACAATATAAATACAACAGCTTTTCCATCGTATAAAACGAATGATTGCAACCAGTGTGAAAGTAATGGTCATTTCTACATTCCCAGCAACATAGGCTTCACTCTAGGGCGTTGCTCCACCAGATCGAATAGTTAGGTCCTTAGAAGTAAACGCCAGAAGCATAAAATACGATATAAATACAACAGCTTTTCCATCGTATAGAAGGAATAATTGCAAACAGTGTGAAAGTAATGGTCATTTCTACGTTCCGGGCAACGTAGGCTTCACTCTACGGTGTTGTTCCACAAGATCGAATAGTTAGGGCCTAAGAAGTGAACGCCAGAAGCATAAAATCAATATAAATATAACAGTTTTTCCATCGTATAAAACGAATCATAGCAACCAGTGTGAAAGTTATGGTCATTTCTACGTTCCGGGCAACCTTGGCTTCACCCTAGGGCGTTGCTCCACCAGATCAGACAGTTAGGGCCTTAGAAGCCAACGCCCGAAGCATTAAATACAATATAAATACAACAGTTTTTCCATCGTATAAAACGAATAATTGCAACCAGTCTGAAACTTATGGACATTTCTATTTTCCGAGCAACCTAGGCTTCACCCTAGGGCGTTGCTCCAACAGATTGAATAGTTAGGGCCTTAGAAGTCAACGCCCGAACCATAAAATGCAAAAAAAATTCAACAGTGTTTCCATCATATAACAGGAATAATTGCAACCAGTTTGAAAGTGATGGCCAATTCTACGTTCCGGGCAGCCTAGGCTTCACTCTACTGCGTTGCTCCACCAGATCGAATAGTTAGGTCCTTAGAAGTAAACGCCAAAATCATAAAATACGATATAAATACAACAGCTTTTCCATCGTATAGAAGGAATAATTGCAAACAGTGTGAAAGTAATGGTCATTTCTACGTTCCGGGCAACCTGGGCTTCACTCTACGGTGTTGTTCCACCAGATCGAATAGTTAGGGCCTAAGAAGTGTACGCCAGAAGCATAAAATACAATATAAATATAACAGTTTTTACATCGTATAAAACGAATAATAGCAACCAGTATGAAACTTATGGTCATTTCTACTTTCCGAGCAACCTAGGCTTCACCCTAGGGCGTTGCTCCAACAGATTGAATAGTTAGGGCCTTAGAAGTCAACACCCGAACCATAAAATGCAAAAAAAATACAACAGTGTTTCCATCATATAACAGGAATAATTGCAACCAGTTTGAAAGTGATGGCCAATTCTACGTACCGGGCAACCTAGGTTTCACTCCAGGGCGTTGGTCCACCAGACCGAATAGTTACGGCCTAAGAAGTCAACGCCAGAAGCATAAAATACGATATAAATACAACAGCTTTTCCATCGTATAAAACGAGTAATTGCAATCAGTGTGAAAGCAATGGTCATTTCCACGTTCCGAGCACCCTAGGCGTCACTCTGGGGCGTTGCTCCTCCACATATAATAGCTACGGCCTTAGAAGTTAACGCCAGAGGCATAAAATACAATATAAATACAACAGCGTTTCCATCGTATAAAACGAATAATTGCATCCAGCGTGAAAGTTATGGTCATTTCTACATTCCAAGCAACATAGGCTTCACTCTAGGGCGTTGCTCCACCAGATCGAATAGTTAGGTCCTTAGAAGTAAACGCCAGAAGCATAAAATACGATATAAATACAACAGCTATTCCATCGCATAGAAGGAATAATTGCAAACAGTGTGAAAGTAATGGTCATTTCTACGTTCCGGGCAACCTAGGCTTCACTCTACGGTGTTGTTCCACCAGGTGGAATAGTTAGGGCCTAAGAAGTGAACGCCAGAAGCATAAAATGCAATATAAATATAACAGAATTTCCATCGTATAAAACGAATAATAGCAACCAGTGTGAAAGTTATGGTCATTTCTACGTTCCGGGCAACCTAGGCTTCACCCTAGGGCGTTGCTCCAACAGATTGAATAGTTAGGGCCTTAGAAGTCAATGCCCGAAGCATAAAATGCAATAAAAATACAACAGTTTTTCCATCATATAACAGGAATAATTGCAACCAATTTGAAAGTGATGGTCATATCTACGTACCGGGCAACCTAGGCTTCACTCGAGGGCGTTGCTCCACCAGATCGAATAGTTAGGGCCTTAGAAGTCAACGCCCGAAGCATAAAATACAGAATAAATAGAACAGTTTTTCCATCGTATAAAACGAATAATTGCTGCCAGTGTGAAAGTTATGGTCATTTCTTCGTTCCGGGCAACCTAGGCTTCACCCTAGGGCGTTGCTCCAACAGATTGAATAGTTAGGGCCTTAGAAGTCAACGCCCGAACCATAAAATGCAAAAAAAATACAACAGTGTTTCCATCATATAACAGGAATAATTGCAACCAGTTTGAAAGTGATGGCCAATTCTCCGTTCCGAGCAACCTAGGTTTCACTCCAGGGCGTTGGTCCACCAGACCGAATAGTTACGGCCTAAGAAGTCAACGCCAGAAGCATAAAATACGATATAAATACAACAGCTTTTCCATCGTATAAAACAAGTAATTGCAATCAGTGTGAAAGTAATGGTCATTTCCACGTTCCGAGCACCCTAGGCGTCACTCTAGGGCGTTGCTCCACCACATCTAATAGCTACGGCCTTAGAAGTCAACGCCAGAGGCATAAAATAAAATATAAATACAACAGCGTTTCCATCGTATAAAACGAATAATTGCATCCAGCGTGAAAGTTATGGTCATTTCTACATTACGAGCAACATAGGCTTCACTCTAGGGCGTTGCTCCACCAGATCGAATAGTTAGGTCCTTAGAAGTAAACGCCAGAAGCATAAAATACGATATAAATACAACAGCTTTTCCATCGCATAGAAGGAATAATTGCAAACAGTGTGAAAGTAATGGTCATTTCTACGTTCCGGGCAACCTAGGCTTCACTCTACGGTGTTGTTCCACCAGATGGAATAGTTAGGGCCTAAGAAGTGAACGCCAGAAGCATAAAATACAATATAAATATAATAGAATTTCCATCGTATAAAACGAATAATAGCAACAAGTGTGAAAGTTATGGTCATTTCTACGTTCCGGGCAACCTAGGCTCCACTCTACGGTGTTGTTCCACCAGATAGAATAGTTAGGGCCTAAGAAGTGAACGCCAGAAGCATAAAATACGATATAAATATAACAGTTTTTCCATCGTATAAAACGAATAATAGCAACCAGTGTGAAAGTTATGGTCATTTCTACATTCCGGGCAACCTAGGCTTCACTCTACGGTGTTGTTCCACCTGATCGAATAGTTAGGGCCTAAGAAGTGAACGCCAGAAGCATAAAATACAATATAAATATAACAGTTTTTCCATCGTATAAAACGAATAATAGCAACCAGTGTGAAAGTTATGGTCATTTCTACGTTCCGGGCAACCTAGGCTTCACTCTAAGGCGTTGCTCCACCAGATCAAACAGTTAGGGCTTTAGAAGTCAACGCCAGAAGCATAAAATACAAAATAAATAGAACAGTTTTTCCATTTATAAAACGAATAGTTGCTACCAGTGTAAAAGTTATGGTCATTTCTACGTTCCGAGCAACCTAGGCTTCACCCTAGGGCGTTGCCCCAACAGATTGAATAGTTAGGGACTTAGAAGTCAACGCCCCAACCATAAAATGCAAAAAAAATACGACAGTGTTTCCATCATATAACAGGAATAATTGCAACCAGTTTGAAAGTGATGGCCAATTCTACGTTCCGGGCAACCTAGGTTTCACTCCAGGGCGTTGCTCCACCAGATCGAATAGTTACGGCCTAAGAAGTCAACGCCAGAAGCATAAAATACGATATAAATACAACAGCTTTTCCATCGTATAAAACGAATAATTGCAACCAGTGTGAAAGTAATGGTCGTTTCTACGTTCCGAGCACCCTAGGCGTCACTCTAGGGCGTCGCTCCACCACATCTAATAGCTACGGCCTTAGAAGTCAACGCCAGAGGCATAAAATAAAATATAAATACAACAGCTTTTCCATCGTATAAAACGAATAATAGCAACCAGTGTGAAAGTACTGGTCATTTCTACGTTCCGGGCAACCTAGGCTTCACCCTAGGCCGTCGTTCCACCAGATGGAATAGTTAGGGCCTTAGAAGTCAACGCCAGAACCATAAACTACAAAATAGATACAACAGTCTCTCCATCGTATACAACGAATAATTGCAACCTGTGTGATGGTTATGGACATATCTACGTTCCGGGCAATCTAGGCTTCACTGTAGGGCGTTACTCCACCTAATCGAATAGTTAGGGCCTTAGAAGTCAACGCCCGAAGCATAAAATACAATATAAGTACAACAGTTTTTCCATCGTATAAAATGAATGATTGCGAACATTGTGAAAGTAATGATCATTTCTACGTGCCTGGCAACCTACGCGTCACTCTAGGGCGTTGCTGCACCACATCTGATAGCTACGGCCTTAGAAGCTAACGCCGGAAGCATAAAATACAATATAAATACAACAGCCTTTACACCGTATAAAACGAATAATTGCAATCAGTGTGAAAGTTATGGTCATTTCTACATTCCAAGCAACATAGGCTTCACTCTAGGGCGTTGCTCCACCAGATCGAATAGTTAGGTCCTTAGAAGTAAACGCCAGAAGCATAAAATACGATATAAATACAACAGCTATTCCATCGCATAGAAGGAATAATTGCAAACAGTGTGAAAGTAATGGTCATTTCTACGTTCCGGGCAACCTAGGCTTCACTCTACGGTGTTGTTCCACCAGGTGGAATAGTTAGGGCCTAAGAAGTGAACGCCAGAAGCATAAAATACAATATAAATATAACAGAATTTCCATCGTATAAAACGAATAATAGCAACCAGTGTGAAAGTTATGGTCATTTCTACGTTCCGGGCAACCTAGGCTTCACCCTAGGGCGTTGCTCCAACAGATTGAATAGTTAGGGCCTTAGAAGTCAATGCCCGAAGCATAAAATGCAATAAAAATACAACAGTTTTTCCATCATATAACAGGAATAATTGCAACCAATTTGAAAGTGATGGTCATATCTACGTACCGGGCAACCTAGGCTTCACTCGAGGGCGATGCTCCACCAGATCGAATAGTTAGGGCCTTAGAAGTCAACGCCCGAAGCATAAAATACAATATAAGTACAACAGTTTTTCCATCGTATAAAATGAATGATTGCGAACATTGTGAAAGTAATGGTCATTTCTACGTGCCTGGCAACCTACACGTCACTCTAGGGCGTTGCTGCGACACATCTGATAGCTACGGCCTTAGAAGCTAACGCCGAAAGCATAAAATACAATATAAATACAACAGCTTTGCCATCGTATAAAATGAATAATTGCAAACAGTGTGAAGGTAATGGTCATTTCTACGTTCCGAGCAACCTAGGCTTCACTCTAGGGCGTTGCTCCACCAGATCGAATAGTTAGAACCTTAGAAGTCAACGCCAGAAGCATAAAATACAATAAAGATGCAACAGTTTTTCCATCGTATAACAGGAATAATTGCAAACAGTGTGAAGGTAATGGTCATTTCTACGTTCCGAGCAACCGAGGCTTCACTCTAGGGCGTTGCTCCACCAGATCGAATAGTTAGGGCCTTAGAAGTCAACGCCAGAAGCATAAAATACAATAAAGATGTAACAGTTTTTCCATCGTATAACAGGAATAATTGCAAACAGTGTGAAGGTAATGGTATGTTCTTCGTTCCGGGCATCCTAGGCTTCACTCTAGGGCGGTGCTCCACAAGATGGAATTGCTAGGGACTTAGAATCCAATGCCAGAAGCATAAAATGCAATATAAATTTAACAGCTTTTCCATCGTATAAAAGGAATAATAGCAACCAGTGTGAAAGTTATGGTCATTTCAACGTTCCGGGCAACCTAGGCTCCACTCTAGGGCGTTGCTCCTCCAGATCAAATAGGTAGTGCCTTAGAAGGCAACGCCAGAAGCATAAAATACAATATAAGTACAACAGTTTTTCCATCGTATAAAATGAATAATTTTAAACATTGCGAAAGTAATGGTCATTTCTACGTTCCGGGCAACCTAGGCGTCACTCTAGTGCGTTGCTCGAACAGATTGTATAGTTAGGATCTTAGAAGTCAATGCCCGAAGCATAAAATGCAATAAAAATACAACAGCCTTTACATCATATAACAGGAATAATTGCAACCAGTTTGAAAGTGATGGTCATTTCTACGTTCCGGGCAACCTAGGCTTCACTCTAGGGCGTTTCTCCACCAGATCGAATAGTTAGTGCCTTAGAAGTCAACGCCAGAAGCATAAAATTCAATAAAGATGCAAAAGTTTTTCCATCGTATAGCACGAGTAACTGCAAACAGTGTGGAAGTACTGGTCATTTCTACGTTCCGCGTAACCTAAGCTTCACTCTAGGGCGTTGCTCCACCAAACCGAATAGCTAGGGCCTTAGAAGTCAACGCCAGAAGCATAAAATACAGTAAAGATGCAAAAGTTTTTCCATCGTATAACAGGAATAACTGCAAACAGTGTGAAATTAATGGTCATTTCTACGTTCCTGGCAACCTAGGCTTCACTGTAGGGTGTTGCTCCACCAGATCGAGTAGTTAGGGCCTTAGAAGTCAATGCCAGAAGCATAAAATACGATATAAATACAACAGCTTTTCCATCGTAATAGACGAATAATTGCAACCAGTGTGAATGTAATGGTCATTTCTACGTTCCGGGCAACCTAGGCTTCACTCTAGGGCGTTGCTCCACCAGATCGAATAATTAGGGCCTTAGAAATCAACGCCAGAAGCATAAAATACAATAATGATGCAACAGTTCTTCCATCGTAAAACAGGAATAATTGCAACCAGTGTGAAGGTAATGGTCTTTTCTACGTTCCGGGCAACCTAGGCTTCACTCTAGGGCGGTGCACCACCAGATCAAATAGTTAGGGCCTAAGAAGTCAACGCCAGAAGCATAAAATACAACATAAATACAACAGATTTTCCATCGTATATAATGTATATTTGCGAACAGTGTGAAAGTAATGGTCATTTCTACGTACCGGGCAACCTAGGCTCCACTCTCGGGCGTTGCTCCACCAAATCGAATAGCTAGGGCCATAGAAGTCAACGCCAGAAGCATAAAATACAATAAAGATGCAAAAGTTTTTCCATCGTATAACAGGAATAACTGCAAACGGTGTGGAAGTGATGGTCATTTCCATGTTCCGGGCCTCCTAGTATTCACTCTGGGGCGTTGTTCCACCAGATCGAATAGCTAGGGACCAAGAAGTCAACGCCAGGAGAATAAAATACAATATAAGTACAAAAGTTTTTCCATCGAATAAAACGAATAATTGCAAACAGTGTGAAACTTATGGTCATTTCTACGTTCCGGGCAACCTAGGCTTCACTGTATGGCGTTCTTCCACCACATCAAATAGCTACGGCCTCAGAAGTCAACGCCTGAAGTATAAAATACAATAAAAATACAACAGTCTTTCCATCCTATAACAGGAATAATTGCAACCCGTGTGAAAGTGATGGTCATTTCTGCGTTCCAGGCAACCTAGGCTTCACTCTAGGGCGTTGTTCCACAAGACCGAATAGTTAGGGCCTAAGAACTCAACGCCAGAAGCATAAAATACAATATAAATCTAACAGTTTTTCCTTCGTCTAAAACGAATAATAGCAACCAGTGTGAAAGTTATGGTCATTTCTACGTTCCGGGCAACATAGGCTTCACTCTAGTGCGTTGCTCCACCAGATCAAACAGTTAGGGCCTTAGAAGTCAACGCCCGAAGCATTAAATACAAAATAAATAGAACAGTTTTTGCATTGTATAAAACGAATAATTGCTACCACTGTAAAAGTTATGGTCATTTCTACGTCCCGGGCAACCTAGGTTTCACTCCAGGGCGTTGCTCCACCAGATCGAATAGTTACGGCCTAAGAAGTCAACGCCAGAAGCATAAAATACGATAAAGATGCATCAGTTTTTCCATCGTTTAAAACGAATAATTGCAACCAGTGTGAAAGTAATGGTCATTTCTACGTTCCGGGCAACCTAGGCTTCACTCTACGGCGTTGTTCCACCAGATCGAATAGTTAGGGCCTAAGAAGACAACACCAGAAGAATAAAATACAAAATAAATAGAACAGTTTTTCCATCGTATAAAACGAATAATTGCAACCAGTATGAAACTTATGGTCATTTCTACTTTCCGAGCAACCTAGGCTTCACCCTAGGGCGTTGCTCCACTAGATCGAATAGTTAGTACCTTAGAAGTCAACGCCAGATGTATAAAATACAATATAAATACAACAGTTTTTCCATCGTATAAAACGAATAATTGCAACCAGTATGAAACTTATGGTCATTTCTACTTTCCGAGCAACCTAGGCTTCACCCTAGGGCGTTGCTCCAACAGATTGAATAGTTAGGGCCTTAGAAGTCAACGCCCGAAGCATAAAATGCAATAAAAATACAACAGTCTTTCCATCCTATAACAGGAATAATTGCAACCCGTGTGAAAGTGATGGTCAGTTCAACGTTCCAGGCAACCTAGGCTTCACTCTAGGGCGTTGTTCCACCAGATCGAATAGTTAGGGCCTTAGAAGGCAACGCCAGAAGCAAAAAAAAAGATATAAATACAACAGCTTTTATATCGTATAAAACGAATAATTGCAACCAGTGTGAAAGTAATGGTCATTTCTACGTTCCGAGCACCCTAGGCACCACTCTAGGGCGTTGCTCCACCACATCTAATAGCTACGGCCTTAGAAGTCATCGACAAAGGCATAAAATACAATATAAATACAACAGTGTTTCCATCATATAACAGGAATAATTGCAACCAGTTTGAAAGTGATGGCCAATTCCACGTTCCGGGCAACCGAGGCTTCACTCTAGAGCGTTGCTCCACCAGATGAAACAGTTAGGGCCTTAGAAGTCAACGCCCGAAGCATAAAATACAAAATAAATACAACAGCTTTTCCATCGTATAAAAGCAATAATTGAAAACAGTGTGAAAGTAATGGTCATTTCTACGTTCCGAGCAATCTAGGCTTCACTCTAGGGCGGTGCTCCACCAGATTAAATAGTTAGGTCGTAAGAAGTCAACGCCAGAAGCATAAAATACAATATAAATACAACAGCTTTTCCATCGTATATAATGTATATTTGCAAACAGTGTGAAAGTGATGGTCATTTCTACGTTCCGGGCAACATAGGCTTCACTCTAGGGCGTTGCTCCACTAGATCGAATAGTTAGTACCTTAGAAGTCAACGCCAGATGTATAAAATACAATATAAATACAACAGTTTTTCCATCGTATAAAACGAATAATTGCAACCAGTATGAAACTTATGGTCATTTCTACTTTCCGAGCAACCTAGGCTTCACCCTAGGGCGTTGCTCCAACAGATTGAATAGTTAGGGCCTTAGAAGTCAACGCCCGAAGCATAAAATGCAATAAAAATACAACAGTGTTTCCATCATATAACAGGAATAATTGCAACCAGTTTGAAAGTGATGGCCAATTCTACGTTCCGGGCAACCTAGGCTTCACTCTATTGCGTTGCTCCACCAGATCGAATAGTTAGTGCCTTAGAAGTCAACGCCAGAAGCATCAAATACAATATAAATACAACAGTTTTTAAATCGTATAACACGAATAATTGCAACCAGTATGAAACTTATGGTCATTTCTACTTTCCGAGCAACCTAGGCTTCACCCTAGGGCGTTGCTCCAACGGATTGAATAATTAGGGCCTTAGAAGTCAACGCCCGAACCATAAAATGCAAAAAAAATACAGCAGTGTTTCCATCGTATAAAAGGATTAATTGCAACCAGTTTGAAAGTGATGGTCATTTCTCCTTTCCGGGCAACCTCGGCTTCACTCTAGGGCGTTGCTCCACGAGATCGAATAGTTAGTGCCTTAGAAGTCAACGCCAGAAGCATAAAATACAATATAAATACAACAGTTCTTCCATCGTATAAAACGAATAATTGCAACCACTATGAAACTTATGTTCATTTCTACTTTCCGAGCAAGCTAGGCTTCACCCTAGGGCGTTGCTCCAACAGATTGAATAGTTAGGGCCTTAGAAATCAACGCCCGAAGCATAAAATGCAATAAAAATACAACACTGTATCCATCATATAACAGGAATAATTTTAACCAGTTTGAAACTGATGGCCCATTCTACGTTCCGGGCAACCTAGGCTTCACTCTAGGGCGTTGCTCCACCAGATCGAATAGTTAGTGCCTTAGAAGTCAACGCCAGGAGCATAAAACACAATATAAATACAACAGTTTTTCCATCGTATAAGACGAATAATTGCAACCAGTGTGAAAGTAATGGTCATTTCTACGTTCCGAGCACCCTAGGCACCACTCTAGGGCGTTGCTCCACCACATCTAATAGCTACGGCCTTAGAAGTCATCGACAAAGGCATAAAATACAATATAAATACAACAGTGTTTCCATCATATAACAGGAATAATTGCAACCAGTTTGAAAGTGATGGCCAATTCCACGTTCCGGGCAACCGAGGCTTCACTCTAGAGCGTTGCTCCACCAGATGAAACAGTTAGGGCCTTAGAAGTCAACGCCCGAAGCATAAAATACAAAATAAATACAACAGCTTTTCCATCGTATAAAAGCAATAATTGAAAACAGTGTGAAAGTAATGGTCATTTCTACGTTCCGAGCAATCTAGGCTTCACTCTAGGGCGGTGCTCCACCAGATTAAATAGTTAGGTCGTAAGATATCAACGCCAGAAGCATAAAATACAATTTAAATACAACAGCTTTTCCATCGTATATAATGTATATTTGCAAACAGTGTGAAAGTGATGGTCATTTCTACGTTCCGGGCAACATAGGCTTCACTCTAGGGCGTTGCTCCACTAGATCGAATAGTTAGTACCTTAGAAGTCAACGCCAGATGTATAAAATACAATATAAATACAACAGTTTTTCCATCGTATAAAACGAATAATTGCAACCAGTATGAAAGTTAACGTCATTTCTACTTTCAGGTCAACCTAGGCTTCACCCTGGGGCGTTGCTCCAACAGATTGAGTTGTTAGGGCCTTAGAAGTCAACGCCCGAACCATAAAATGCAAAAAAAATACAACAGTGTTTCCATCATATAACAGGAATAATTGCAACCAGTTTGAAAGTGACGGACAATTCTACGTTCCAGGCAACCTAGGCTTCGCTCTAGGGCGTTGCTCCACCAGATCGAATAGATAGTGCCTTAGAAGTCAACGCCAGAAGCATAAAATACAATATAAGTACAACGGTTTTTCCATCGTATAAAACGAATAATTGCAACCAGTATGAAACTTATGGTCATTTCTACTTTCCGAGAAACACAGGCTTCACCCTAGGGCGTTGCTCCAACAGATTGAATGGTTAGGGCCTTAGAAGTCAACGCCCGAACCATAAAATGCAAAAAAAATACAGCAGTGTTTCCATCATATAACAGGTATAATTGCAACCAGTTTGAAATTGATGGCCAATTCTACGTTCCGGGCAACCTAGGCATCACTCTATTGCGTTGCTCCACCAGATCGAATAGTTAGTGCCTTAGAAGTCAACGCCAGAAGCATAAAATACAATATAAATACAACAGTTTTTCCATCGTATAAAACGAATAATTGCAACCAGTATGAAACTTATTGTCATTTCTACTTTCCGAGCAAGCTAGGCTTCACCCTAGGGCGTTGCTCCACCAGATCGAATAGATAGTGCCTTAGAAGTCAACGCCAGAAGCATAAAATACAATATAATTACAACTGTTTTTCCATCGTATAAAACGAATAATTGCAACCAGTATGAATCTTATGGTCATTTCTACTTTCCGAGCTACCTAGGCTTCACCCTAGGGTGTTGCAGCAACAGATTGAATAGTCAGGGCCTTAGAAGTCAACGCCCGAACCTAAAAATGCAAAAAAAATACAACAGTGTTTCCATCATATATCAGGAATAATTGCAACAAGTTTGAATGTGATGGCCAATTCTACGTCCCAGGCAACCTAGGTCTCACTCCAGGGCGTTGCTCCACCAGACCGAATAGTTACGGCCTAAGAAGTCAACGCCAGAAGCATAAAATACGATATAAATACAACAGCTTTTCCATCGTATAAAACGAATAATTGCAACCAGTATGAAACTTATGGTCATTTCTACTTTCCGAGCAAGCTAGGCCTCACCCTAGGGCGTTGCTCCAACAGATTGAATAGTTAGGCCCTTAGAAGTCAACGCCCGAAGCATTAAATACAAAATAAATAGAACAGTTTTTCCATAGTATAAAACGAATAATTGCTACCAGTGTAAAAGTTATGCTTATTTCTACGTTCCGGGCAACCTAGGCTTCACCCTAGGCCGTTGTCCCACCAGATTGAATAGTTAGGGCCTTAGAAGTCAATGCCCGAAGGATAAAATGCAATAAAAATACAACAGTTTTTCCATCATATAACAGGTATAATTGCCAGCAGTTTGAAAGTGATGGCCAATTCTACGTTCCGGGCAACCTAGGCTTCACTCTAGGGCGTTGCTCCACCAGATCGAATAGTCACTGCCTTAGAAGTCAACGCCAGAAACATAAAATACGATTTAAATACAACAGCTTTTCCATCGTATAACACGAATAATTGCAACCAGTATGAAACTTATGGACATTTCTACTTTCCGAGCAACCTAGGCTTCACCCTAGGGCGTTGCTCCAACAGATTGAATAGTTAGGGCCTTAGAAGTCAACGCCCGAACCATAAAATGCAAAAAAAATACAACAGTGTTTTCATCATATATCAGGAGTAATTGCAACCAGTTTGAAAGTGATGGCCAATTCTACGTTCCGGGCAACCTAGGTTTCACTCCAGGGCGTTGCTCCACCAGACCGAATAGTTACGGCCTTAGAAGTCAACGCCCGAAGCATAAAATGCAATAAAAATACAACAGTGTATCCATCATATAACAGGAATAATTGCAACCAGTTTGAAAGTGATGGACAATTCTACGTTCCGGGCAACCTAGGCTTTACTCTAGGGCGTTGCTCCACCAGATCAAATAGTTAGTGCCTTAGAAGTCAACGCCAGAAGCATAAAATACAATATAAATGCAACAGTTTTTCCATCGTATAAAACGAATATTTGCAGCGAGTAAGAAACTTATGGTCATTTCTAGTTTCCGAGCAATCTAGGCTTCACCCTAGGGCGTTGCTCCAACAGATTGAATAGTTAGAGCCTTAGAAGTCAACGCCCGAACCATAAAATGCAAAAAAAATACAACAGTGTTTCCATCATATAACAGGAATAATTGCAACCAGTCTGAAATTGATGGCCAATTCTACGTTCCGGCAACCTAGGCATCACACTATGGCGTTGCTCCACCAGATCGAATAGATAGTGCCTTAGAAGTCAACGCCAGAAGCATAAAATACAATATAAATACAACTGTTTTTCCATCGTATAAAACGAATAATTGCAACCAGTATGAAACTTATGGTCATATCTACTTTCCGAGCTACCTAGGCTTCACCCTAGGGTGTTGCTTCAACAGATTGAATAGTCAGGGCCTTAGAAGTCAACGCCCGAACCATAAAATGCAAAAAAAATACAACAGTGTTTCCATCATATGTCAGGAATAATTGCAACCAGTTTGAAAGTGATGGCCAATTCTACGTTCCCGGCAACCTAGGTTTCACTACAGGGCGTCGCTCCACCAGACCGAATAGTTACGGCCTAAGAAGTCAACGCCAGAAGCATAAAATACGATATAAATGCAACAGCTTTTCCATCGTATAAAACGAATAATTGCAACCAGTATGAAACTAATGGTCATTTCTACTTTCCGAGCAACCTAGGCTTCACCCTAGGGCGTTGCTCCAACGGATTGAATAGTTAGGGCCTTAGAAGTTAACGCCCGAACCATAAAATGCAAAAAAAATACAGCAGTGTTTCCATCATATAATAGGTATAATTGCAACCAGTTTGAAATTGATGGCCAATTCTACGTTCCGGGCAACCTAGGCATCACACTATTGTGTTGCTCCACCAGATCGAATAGTCAGTGCCTTAGAGGTCAACGCCAGAAGCATAAAATACAATATAAATACAACAGTTCTTCCATCGTATAAAACGAATAATTGCAACCACTATGAAACTTATGGTCATTTCTACTTTCCGAGCAAGCTAGGCTTCACCCTAGGGCGTTGCTCCAACAGATTGAATAGTTAGGGCCTTAGAAGTCAACGCCCGAAGCATAAAATGCAATAAAAATACAACACTGTATCCATCATATAACAGGAATAATTGCAACCAGTTTGAAACTGATGGCCAATTCTACGTTCCGGGCAACCTAGGCTTCACTCTAGGGCGTTGCTCCACCAGATCGAATAGTTAGTGCCTTAGAAGTCAACGCCAGAAACATAAAATACGATTTAAATACAACAGCTTTTCCATCGTATAACACGAATAATTGCAACCAGTATGAAACTTATGGACATTTCTACTTTCCGAGCAACCTAGGCTTCACCCTAGGGCGTTGCTCCAACAGATTGAATAGTTAGGGCCTTAGAAGTCAACGCCCGAACCATAAAATGCAAAAAAAATACAACAGTGTTTTCATCATATATCAGGAGTAATTGCAACCAGTTTGAAAGTGATGGCCAATTCTACGTTCCGGGCAACCTAGGTTTCACTCCAGGGCGTTGCTCCACCAGACCGAATAGTTACGGCCTTAGAAGTCAACGCCCGAAGCATAAAATGCAATAAAAATACAACAGTGTATCCATCATATAACAGGAATAATTGCAACCAGTTTGAAAGTGATGGACAATTCTACGTTCCGGGCAACCTAGGCTTTACTCTAGGGCGTTGCTCCACCAGATCAAATAGTTAGTGCCTTAGAAGTCAACGCCAGAAGCATAAAATACAATATAAATGCAACAGTTTTTCCATCGTATAAAACGAATATTTGCAGCGAGTAAGAAACTTATGGTCATTTCTAGTTTCCGAGCAATCTAGGCTTCACCCTAGGGCGTTGCTCCAACAGATTGAATAGTTAGAGCCTTAGAAGTCAACGCCCGAACCATAAAATGCAAAAAAAATACAACAGTGTTTCCATCATATAACAGGAATAATTGCAACCAGTCTGAAATTGATGGCCAATTCTACGTTCCGGCAACCTAGGCATCACACTATGGCGTTGCTCCACCAGATCGAATAGATAGTGCCTTAGAAGTCAACGCCAGAAGCATAAAATACAATATAAATACAACTGTTTTTCCATCGTATAAAACGAATAATTGCAACCAGTATGAAACTTATGGTCATATCTACTTTCCGAGCTACCTAGGCTTCACCCTAGGGTGTTGCTTCAACAGATTGAATAGTCAGGGCCTTAGAAGTCAACGCCCGAACCATAAAATGCAAAAAAAATACAACAGTGTTTCCATCATATGTCAGGAATAATTGCAACCAGTTTGAAAGTGATGGCCAATTCTACGTTCCCGGCAACCTAGGTTTCACTACAGGGCGTCGCTCCACCAGACCGAATAGTTACGGCCTAAGAAGTCAACGCCAGAAGCATAAAATACGATATAAATGCAACAGCTTTTCCATCGTATAAAACGAATAATTGCAACCAGTATGAAACTAATGGTCATTTCTACTTTCCGAGCAACCTAGGCTTCACCCTAGGGCGTTGCTCCAACGGATTGAATAGTTAGGGCCTTAGAAGTTAACGCCCGAACCATAAAATGCAAAAAAAATACAGCAGTGTTTCCATCATATAATAGGTATAATTGCAACCAGTTTGAAATTGATGGCCAATTCTACGTTCCGGGCAACCTAGGCATCACACTATTGTGTTGCTCCACCAGATCGAATAGTCAGTGCCTTAGAGGTCAACGCCAGAAGCATAAAATACAATATAAATACAACAGTTCTTCCATCGTATAAAACGAATAATTGCAACCACTATGAAACTTATGGTCATTTCTACTTTCCGAGCAAGCTAGGCTTCACCCTAGGGCGTTGCTCCAACAGATTGAATAGTTAGGGCCTTAGAAGTCAACGCCCGAAGCATAAAATGCAATAAAAATACAACACTGTATCCATCATATAACAGGAATAATTGCAACCAGTTTGAAACTGATGGCCAATTCTACGTTCCGGGCAACCTAGGCTTCACTCTAGGGCGTTGCTCCACCAGATCGAATAGTTAGTGCCTTAGAAGTCAACGCCAGAAGCATAAAACACAATATAAATACAACAGTTTTTCCATCGTATAAGACGAATAATTGCAACCAGTATGAAACTTATGGTCATTTCTACTTTCCGAGGAACCTAGGCTTCACCCTAGGGCGTTGCTCCAACAGATTGAATAGTTAGGGCCTTAGAAGTCAACGCCCGAACCATAAAATGCAAAAAAAATACAACAGTGTTTCCATCATATAACAGGAATAATTGCAACCAGTTTGAAAGTGACGGACAATTCTACGTTCCAGGCAACCTAGGCTTCGCTCTAGGGCGTTGCTCCACCAGATCGAATAGATAGTGCCTTAGAAGTCAACGCCAGAAGCATAAAATACAATATAAGTACAACAGTTTTTCCATCGTATAAAACGAATAATTGCAACCAGTATGAAACTTATGGTCATTTCTACTTTCCGAGCAACACAGGCTTCACCCTAGGGCGTTGCTCCAACAGATTGAATAGTTAGGGCCTTAGAAGTCAACGCCCGAACCATAAAATGCAAAAAAAATACAGCAGTGTTTCCATCATATAACAGGTATAATTGCAACCAGTTTGAAATTGATGGCCAATTCTACGTTCCGGGCAACCTAGGCATCACTCTATTGCGTTGCTCCACCAGATCGAATAGTTAGTGCCTTAGAAGTCAACGCCAGAAGCATAAAATACAATATAAATACAACAGTTTTTCCATCGTATAAAACGAATAATTGCAACCAGTATGAAACTTATGGTCATTTCTACTTTCCGAGCAAGCTAGGCTTCACCCTAGGGCGTTGCTCCACCAGATCGAATAGATAGTGCCTTAGAAGTCAACGCCAGAAGCATAAAATACAATATGATTACAACTGTTTTTCCATCGTATAAAACGAATAATTGCAACCAGTATGAATCTTATGGTCATTTCTACTTTCCGAGCTACCTAGGCTTCACCCTAGGGTGTTGCTGCAACAGATTGAATAGTCAGGGCCTTAGAAGTCAACGCCCGAACCTAAAAATGCAAAAAAAATACAACAGTGTTTCCATCATATATCAGGAATAATTGCAACAAGTTGGAATGTGATGGCCAATTCTACGTCCCAGGCAACCTAGGTCTCACTCCAGGGCGTTGCTCCACCAGACCGAATAGTTACGGCCTAAGAAGTCAACGCCAGAAGCATAAAATACGATATAAATACAACAGCTTTTCCATCGTATAAAACGAATAATTGCAACCAGTATGAAACTTATGGTCATTTCTACTTTCCGAGCAAGCTAGGCCTCACCCTAGGGCGTTGCTCCAACAGATTGAATAGTTAGGCCCTTAGAAGTCAACGCCCGAAGCATTAAATACAAAATAAATAGAACAGTTTTTCCATAGTATAAAACGAATAATTGCTACCAGTGTAAAAGTTATGGTTATTTCTACGTTCCGGGCAACCTAGGCTTCACCCTAGGCCGTTGTCCCACCAGATTGAATAGTTAGGGCCTTAGAAGTCAATGCCCGAAGGATAAAATGCAATAAAAATACAACAGTTTTTCCGTCATATAACAGGTATAATTGCCAGCAGTTTGAAAGTGATGGCCAATTCTACGTTCCGGGCAACCTAGGCTTCACTCTAGGGCGTTGCTCCACCAGATCGAATAGTCAGTGCCTGAGAAGTCAACGCCAGAAACATAAAATACGATTTAAATACAACAGCTTTTCCATCGTATAAAACGAATAATTGCAACCAGTATGAAACTTATGGCCATTTCTACTTTCCGAGCAAGCTAGGCTTCACCCTAGGGCGTTGCTCCAACAGATTGAATAGTTAGGGCCTTAGAAGTCAACGCCCGAAGCATTAAATACAAAATAAATAGAACAGTTTTTCCATAGTATAAAACGAATAATTGCTACCAGTGTAAAAGTTATGGTTATTTCTACGTTCCGGGCAACCTAGGCTTCACCCTAGGCCGTTGTTCCACCAGATCGGATAGTTAGGGCCTAAGAAGGGAACGCCAGAAGCATAAAATACAATATAAATACAACAGTTTTTCCATCATATAAAACGAATAATTGCATCAAGTATGTAAGCTATGGTCATTTCTACTTTCCGGGCAACCTAGGCTTCACCCTAGGGCGGTGCTCCAACAGATTGAATAGTTAGGGCCTTAGAAGTCAATGCCCGAGGCATAAAATGCAATAAAAATACAACAGATTTTCCATCATATAACAGGAATAATTGCAAGCAGTTTGAAAGTGATGGTCATTTCTACGTTCCGGGCAACATAGGCTTCACTCTAGGGCGTTGCTCCACCAGATCGAATAGTTAGTGCCTTAGAAGTCAACGCCAGAAGCATAAAATACAATATAAATACAACAGCTTTTCCATCGTATAAAACGAATAATTGCAACCAGTATGAAACTTATGGACATTTCTACTTTCCGAGCAACCTAGGCTTCACCCTCGGGCGTTGCTCCAACAGATTGAATAGTTAGGGCCTTAGAAGTCAACGCCAGAACCATAAAATGCAAAAAAAATACAACAGTGTTTCCATCATATATCAGGAATAATTGCAAGCAGTTTGAAAGTGATGGTCATTTCTACGTTCCGGGCAACATAGGTTTCACTACAGGGCGTTGCTCCACCAGACCGAATAGTTACGGCCTAAGAAGTCAACGCCAGAAGCATAAAATACGATATAAATGCAACAGCTTTTCCATCGTATAAAACGAATAATTGCAACCAGTATGAAACTTATGGTCATTTCTACTTTCCGAGCAAGTTGGGCTTCACCCTAGGGCATTGCTCCAACAGATTGAATAGTTAGGGCCTTAGAAGTCAACGCCCGAAGCATAAAATGCAAAAAAAATGCAGCAGTGTTTCCATCATATAACAGGTATAATTGCAACCAGTTTGAAATTGATGGCCAATTCTACGTTCCGGGCAACCTAGGTATCACTCTATTGCGTTGCTCCACCAGATCGAATAGTTAGTGCCTTAGAAGTCAACGCCAGAAGCATAAAATACAATATAAATACAACAGTTTTTCCATCGTATAAAACGAATAACTGCAACCAGTATGAAACTTATGGACATTTCTACTTTCCGAGCAACCTAGGCTTCACCCTTTGGCGTTGCACCAACAGATTGAACAGTTAGGGCCTTAGAAGTCAGCGCCCGAACCATAAAATGCAAAAAAAAATACAACAGTGATTCCATCATATATCAGGAATAATTGCAACCAGTTTGAAAGTGATGGCCAATTCCACGTTCCGGGCAACCGAGGCTTCACTCTAGAGCGTTGCTCCACCAGATGAAACAGTTAGGGCCTTAGAAGTCAACGCCCGAAGCATAAAATACAAAATAAATACAACAGCTTTTCCATCGTATAAAAGCAATAATTGAAAACAGTGTGAAAGTAATGGTCATTTCTACGTTCCGAGCAATCTAGGCTTCACTCTAGGGCGGTGCTCCACCAGATTAAATAGTTAGGTCGTAAGAAGTCAACGCCAGAAGCATAAAATACAATATAAATACAACAGCTTTTCCATCGTATATAATGTATATTTGCAAACAGTGTGAAAGTGATGGTCATTTCTACGTTCCGGGCAACATAGGCTTCACTCTAGGGCGTTGCTCCACTAGATCGAATAGTTAGTACCTTAGAAGTCAACGCCAGATGTATAAAATACAATATAAATACAACAGTTTTTCCATCGTATAAAACGAATAATTGCAACCAGTATGAAACTTATGGTCATTTCTACTTTCCGAGCAACCTAGGCTTCACCCTAGGGCGTTGCTCCAACAGATTGAATAGTTAGGGCCTTAGAAGTCAACGCCCGAAGCATAAAATGCAATAAAAATACAACAGTGTTTCCATCATATAACAGGAATAATTGCAACCAGTTTGAAAGTGATGGCCAATTCTACGTTCCGGGCAACCTAGGCTTCACTCTATTGCGTTGCTCCACCAGATCGAATAGTTAGTGCCTTAGAAGTCAACGCCAGAAGCATCAAATACAATATAAATACAACAGTTTTTAAATCGTATAACACGAATAATTGCAACCAGTATGAAACTTATGGACATTTCTACTTTCCGAGCAACCTAGGCTTCACCCTAGGGCGTTGCTCCAACAGATTGAATAGTTAGGGCCTTAGAAGTCAACGCCCGAACCATAACATGCAAAAAAAATACAACAGTGTTTGCATCATATAACAGGAATAATTGCAACCAGTTTGAAAGTGATGGCCAATTCTACGTTCCGGGCAACCTAGGCTTCACTCTAGGGCGTTGCTCCACCAGATCGAATAGTTAGTGCCTTCGAAGTCAACGCCAGACGCATAAAATACAATATAAATACAACAGTTTTGCCATCGTATAAAACGAATAATTGCAACCAGTATGAAACTTATGGTCATTTCTACTTTCCGAGCAACCTAGGCTTCACCCTAGGGCGTTGCTCCAACGGATTGAATAATTAGGGCCTTAGAAGTCAACGCCCGAACCATAAAATGCAAAAAAAATACAGCAGTGTTTCCATCGTATAAAAGGATTAATTGCAACCAGTTTGAAAGTGATGGTCATTTCTCCTTTCCGGGCAACCTCGGCTTCACTCTAGGGCGTTGCTCCACCAGATCGAATAGTTAGTGCCTTAGAAGTCAACGCCAGAAGCATAAAATACAATATAAATACAACAGTTCTTCCATCGTATAAAACGAATAATTGCAACCACTATGAAACTTATGTTCATTTCTACTTTCCGAGCAAGCTAGGCTTCACCCTAGGGCGTTGCTCCAACAGATTGAATAGTTAGGGCCTTAGAAATCAACGCCCGAAGCATAAAATGCAATAAAAATACAACACTGTATCCATCATATAACAGGAATAATTTTAACCAGTTTGAAACTGATGGCCCATTCTACGTTCCGGGCAACCTAGGCTTCACTCTAGGGCGTTGCTCCACCAGATCGAATAGTTAGTGCCTTAGAAGTCAACGCCAGGAGCATAAAACACAATATAAATACAACAGTTTTTCCATCGTATAAGACGAATAATTGCAACCAGTGTGAAAGTAATGGTCATTTCTACGTTCCGAGCACCCTAGGCACCACTCTAGGGCGTTGCTCCACCACATCTAATAGCTACGGCCTTAGAAGTCATCGACAAAGGCATAAAATACAATATAAATACAACAGTGTTTCCATCATATAACAGGAATAATTGCAACCAGTTTGAAAGTGATGGCCAATTCCACGTTCCGGGCAACCGAGGCTTCACTCTAGAGCGTTGCTCCACCAGATGAAACAGTTAGGGCCTTAGAAGTCAACGCCCGAAGCATAAAATACAAAATAAATACAACAGCTTTTCCATCGTATAAAAGCAATAATTGAAAACAGTGTGAAAGTAATGGTCATTTCTACGTTCCGAGCAATCTAGGCTTCACTCTAGGGCGGTGCTCCACCAGATTAAATAGTTAGGTCGTAAGATGTCAACGCCAGAAGCATAAAATACAATTTAAATACAACAGCTTTTCCATCGTATATAATGTATATTTGCAAACAGTGTGAAAGTGATGGTCATTTCTACGTTCCGGGCAACATAGGCTTCACTCTAGGGCGTTGCTCCACTAGATCGAATAGTTAGTACCTTAGAAGTCAACGCCAGATGTATAAAATACAATATAAATACAACAGTTTTTCCATCGTATAAAACGAATAATTGCAACCAGTATGAAAGTTAACGTCATTTCTACTTTCAGGTCAACCTAGGCTTCACCCTGGGGCGTTGCTCCAACAGATTGAGTTGTTAGGGCCTTAGAAGTCAACGCCCGAACCATAAAATGCAAAAAAAATACAACAGTGTTTCCATCATATAACAGGAATAATTGCAACCAGTTTGAAAGTGACGGACAATTCTACGTTCCAGGCAACCTAGGCTTCGCTCTAGGGCGTTGCTCCACCAGATCGAATAGATAGTGCCTTAGAAGTCAACGCCAGAAGCATAAAATACAATATAAGTACAACGGTTTTTCCATCGTATAAAACGAATAATTGCAACCAGTATGAAACTTATGGTCATTTCTACTTTCCGAGAAACACAGGCTTCACCCTAGGGCGTTGCTCCAACAGATTGAATGGTTAGGGCCTTAGAAGTCAACGCCCGAACCATAAAATGCAAAAAAAATACAGCAGTGTTCCCATCATATAACAGGTATAATTGCAACCAGTTTGAAATTGATGGCCAATTCTACGTTCCGGGCAACCTAGGCATCACTCTATTGCGTTGCTCCACCAGATCGAATAGTTAGTGCCTTAGAAGTCAACGCCAGAAGCATAAAATACAATATAAATACAACAGTTTTTCCATCGTATAAAACGAATAATTGCAACCAGTATGAAACTTATTGTCATTTCTACTTTCCGAGCAAGCTAGGCTTCACCCTAGGGCGTTGCTCCACCAGATCGAATAGATAGTGCCTTAGAAGTCAACGCCAGAAGCATAAAATACAATATAATTACAACTGTTTTTCCATCGTATAAAACGAATAATTGCAACCAGTATGAATCTTATGGTCATTTCTACTTTCCGAGCTACCTAGGCTTCACCCTAGGTTGTTGCAGCAACAGATTGAATAGTCAGGGCCTTAGAAGTCAACGCCCGAACCTAAAAATGCAAAAAAAATACAACAGTGTTTCCATCATATATCAGGAATAATTGCAACAAGTTTGAATGTGATGGCCAATTCTACGTCCCAGGCAACCTAGGTCTCACTCCAGGGCGTTGCTCCACCAGACCGAATAGTTACGGCCTAAGAAGTCAACGCCAGAAGCATAAAATACGATATAAATACAACAGCTTTTCCATCGTATAAAACGAATAATTGCAACCAGTATGAAACTTATGGTCATTTCTACTTTCCGAGCAAGCTAGGCCTCACCCTAGGGCGTTGCTCCAACAGATTGAATAGTTAGGCCCTTAGAAGTCAACGCCCGAAGCATTAAATACAAAATAAATAGAACAGTTTTTCCATAGTATAAAACGAATAATTGCTACCAGTGTAAAAGTTATGCTTATTTCTACGTTCCGGGCAACCTAGGCTTCACCCTAGGCCGTTGTCCCACCAGATTGAATAGTTAGGGCCTTAGAAGTCAATGCCCGAAGGATAAAATGCAATAAAAATACAACAGTTTTTCCATCATATAACAGGTATAATTGCCAGCAGTTTGAAAGTGATGGCCAATTCTACGTTCCGGGCAACCTAGGCTTCACTCTAGGGCGTTGCTCCACCAGATCGAATAGTCACTGCCTTAGAAGTCAACGCCAGAAACATAAAATACGATTTAAATACAACAGCTTTTCCATCGTATAACACGAATAATTGCAACCAGTATGAAACTTATGGACATTTCTACTTTCCGAGCAACCTAGGCTTCACCCTAGGGCGTTGCTCCAACAGATTGAATAGTTAGGGCCTTAGAAGTCAACGCCCGAACCATAAAATGCAAAAAAAATACAACAGTGTTTTCATCATATATCAGGAGTAATTGCAACCAGTTTGAAAGTGATGGCCAATTCTACGTTCCGGGCAACCTAGGTTTCACTCCAGGGCGTTGCTCCACCAGACCGAATAGTTACGGCCTTAGAAGTCAACGCCCGAAGCATAAAATGCAATAAAAATACAACAGTGTATCCATCATATAACAGGAATAATTGCAACCAGTTTGAAAGTGATGGACAATTCTACGTTCCGGGCAACCTAGGCTTTACTCTAGGGCGTTGCTCCACCAGATCAAATAGTTAGTGCCTTAGAAGTCAACGCCAGAAGCATAAAATACAATATAAATGCAACAGTTTTTCCATCGTATAAAACGAATATTTGCAGCGAGTAAGAAACTTATGGTCATTTCTAGTTTCCGAGCAATCTAGGCTTCACCCTAGGGCGTTGCTCCAACAGATTGAATAGTTAGAGCCTTAGAAGTCAACGCCCGAACCATAAAATGCAAAAAAAATACAACAGTGTTTCCATCATATAACAGGAATAATTGCAACCAGTCTGAAATTGATGGCCAATTCTACGTTCCGGCAACCTAGGCATCACACTATGGCGTTGCTCCACCAGATCGAATAGATAGTGCCTTAGAAGTCAACGCCAGAAGCATAAAATACAATATAAATACAACTGTTTTTCCATCGTATAAAACGAATAATTGCAACCAGTATGAAACTTATGGTCATATCTACTTTCCGAGCTACCTAGGCTTCACCCTAGGGTGTTGCTTCAACAGATTGAATAGTCAGGGCCTTAGAAGTCAACGCCCGAACCATAAAATGCAAAAAAAATACAACAGTGTTTCCATCATATGTCAGGAATAATTGCAACCAGTTTGAAAGTGATGGCCAATTCTACGTTCCCGGCAACCTAGGTTTCACTACAGGGCGTCGCTCCACCAGACCGAGTAGTTACGGCCTAAGAAGTCAACGCCAGAAGCATAAAATACGATATAAATGCAACAGCTTTTCCACCGTATAAAACGAATAATTGCAACCAGTATGAAACTAATGGTCATTTCTACTTTCCGAGCAACCTAGGCTTCACCCTAGGGCGTTGCTCCAACGGATTGAATAGTTAGGGCCTTAGAAGTTAACGCCCGAACCATAAAATGCAAAAAAAATACAGCAGTGTTTCCATCATATAATAGGTATAATTGCAACCAGTTTGAAATTGATGGCCAATTCTACGTTCCGGGCAACCTAGGCATCACACTATTGTGTTGCTCCACCAGATCGAATAGTCAGTGCCTTAGAGGTCAACGCCAGAAGCATAAAATACAATATAAATACAACAGTTCTTCCATCGTATAAAACGAATAATTGCAACCACTATGAAACTTATGGTCATTTCTACTTTCCGAGCAAGCTAGGCTTCACCCTAGGGCGTTGCTCCAACAGATTGAATAGTTAGGGCCTTAGAAGTCAACGCCCGAAGCATAAAATGCAATAAAAATACAACACTGTATCCATCATATAACAGGAATAATTGCAACCAGTTTGAAACTGATGGCCAATTCTACGTTCCGGGCAACCTAGGCTTCACTCTAGGGCGTTGCTCCACCAGATCGAATAGTTAGTGCCTTAGAAGTCAACGCCAGAAGCATAAAACACAATATAAATACAACAGTTTTTCCATCGTATAAGACGAATAATTGCAACCAGTATGAAACTTATGGTCATTTCTACTTTCCGAGGAACCTAGGCTTCACCCTAGGGCGTTGCTCCAACAGATTGAATAGTTAGGGCCTTAGAAGTCAACGCCCGAATCATAAAATGCAAAAAAAATACAACAGTGTTTCCATCATATAACAGGAATAATTGCAACCAGTTTGAAAGTGACGGACAATTCTACGTTCCAGGCAACCTAGGCTTCGCTCTAGGGCGTTGCTCCACCAGATCGAATAGATAGTGCCTTAGAAGTCAACGCCAGAAGCATAAAATACAATATAAGTACAACAGTTTTTCCATCGTATAAAACGAATAATTGCAACCAGTATGAAACTTATGGTCATTTCTACTTTCCGAGCAACACAGGCTTCACCCTAGGGCGTTGCTCCAACAGATTGAATAGTTAGGGCCTTAGAAGTCAACGCCCGAACCATAAAATGCAAAAAAAATACAGCAGTGTTTCCATCATATAACAGGTATAATTGCAACCAGTTTGAAATTGATGGCCAATTCTACGTTCCGGGCAACCTAGGCATCACTCTATTGCGTTGCTCCACCAGATCGAATAGTTAGTGCCTTAGAAGTCAACGCCAGAAGCATAAAATACAATATAAATACAACAGTTTTTCCATCGTATAAAACGAATAATTGCAACCAGTATGAAACTTATGGTCATTTCTACTTTCCGAGCAAGCTAGGCTTCACCCTAGGGCGTTGCTCCACCAGATCGAATAGATAGTGCCTTAGAAGTCAACGCCAGAAGCATAAAATACAATATGATTACAACTGTTTTTCCATCGTATAAAACGAATAATTGCAACCAGTATGAATCTTATGGTCATTTCTACTTTCCGAGCTACCTAGGCTTCACCCTAGGGTGTTGCTGCAACAGATTGAATAGTCAGGGCCTTAGAAGTCAACGCCCGAACCTAAAAATGCAAAAAAAATACAACAGTGTTTCCATCATATATCAGGAATAATTGCAACAAGTTGGAATGTGATGGCCAATTCTACGTCCCAGGCAACCTAGGTCTCACTCCAGGGCGTTGCTCCACCAGACCGAATAGTTACGGCCTAAGAAGTCAACGCCAGAAGCATAAAATACGATATAAATACAACAGCTTTTCCATCGTATAAAACGAATAATTGCAACCAGTATGAAACTTATGGTCATTTCTACTTTCCGAGCAAGCTAGGCCTCACCCTAGGGCGTTGCTCCAACAGATTGAATAGTTAGGCCCTTAGAAGTCAACGCCCGAAGCATTAAATACAAAATAAATAGAACAGTTTTTCCATAGTATAAAACGAATAATTGCTACCAGTGTAAAAGTTATGGTTATTTCTACGTTCCGGGCAACCTAGGCTTCACCCTAGGCCGTTGTCCCACCAGATTGAATAGTTAGGGCCTTAGAAGTCAATGCCCGAAGGATAAAATGCAATAAAAATACAACAGTTTTTCCATCATATAACAGGTATAATTGCCAGCAGTTTGAAAGTGATGGCCAATTCTACGTTCCGGGCAACCTAGGCTTCACTCTAGGGCGTTGCTCCACCAGATCGAATAGTCAGTGCCTGAGAAGTCAACGCCAGAAACATAAAATACGATTTAAATACAACAGCTTTTCCATCGTATAAAACGAATAATTGCAACCAGTATGAAACTTATGGCCATTTCTACTTTCCGAGCAAGCTAGGCTTCACCCTAGGGCGTTGCTCCAACAGATTGAATAGTTAGGGCCTTAGAAGTCAAGGCCCGAAGCATTAAATACAAAATAAATAGAACAGTTTTTCCATAGTATAAAACGAATAATTGCTACCAGTGTAAAAGTTATGGTTATTTCTACGTTCCGGGCAACCTAGGCTTCACCCTAGGCCGTTGTTCCACCAGATCGGATAGTTAGGGCCTAAGAAGGGAACGCCAGAAGCATAAAATACAATATAAATACAACAGTTTTTCCATCATATAAAACGAATAATTGCATCAAGTATGTAAGCTATGGTCATTTCTACTTTCCGGGCAACCTAGGCTTCACCCTAGGGCGGTGCTCCAACAGATTGAATAGTTAGGGCCTTAGAAGTCAATGCCCGAGGCATAAAATGCAATAAAAATACAACAGATTTTCCATCATATAACAGGAATAATTGCAAGCAGTTTGAAAGTGATGGTCATTTCTACGTTCCGGGCAACATAGGCTTCACTCTAGGGCGTTGCTCCACCAGATCGAATAGTTAGTGCCTTAGAAGTCAACGCCAGAAGCATAAAATACAATATAAATACAACAGCTTTTCCATCGTATAAAACGAATAATTGCAACCAGTATGAAACTTATGGACATTTCTACTTTCCGAGCAACCTAGGCTTCACCCTCGGGCGTTGCTCCAACAGATTGAATAGTTAGGGCCTTAGAAGTCAACGCCAGAACCATAAAATGCAAAAAAAATACAACAGTGTTTCCATCATATATCAGGAATAATTGCAAGCAGTTTGAAAGTGATGGTCATTTCTACGTTCCGGGCAACATAGGTTTCACTACAGGGCGTTGCTCCACCAGACCGAATAGTTACGGCCTAAGAAGTCAACGCCAGAAGCATAAAATACGATATAAATGCAACAGCTTTTCCATCGTATAAAACGAATAATTGCAACCAGTATGAAACTTATGGTCATTTCTACTTTCCGAGCAAGTTGGGCTTCACCCTAGGGCATTGCTCCAACAGATTGAATAGTTAGGGCCTTAGAAGTCAACGCCCGAAGCATAAAATGCAAAAAAAATGCAGCAGTGTTTCCATCATATAACAGGTATAATTGCAACCAGTTTGAAATTGATGGCCAATTCTACGTTCCGGGCAACCTAGGTATCACTCTATTGCGTTGCTCCACCAGATCGAATAGTTAGTGCCTTAGAAGTCAACGCCAGAACCATAAAATGCAAAAAAAATACAGCAGTGTTTCCATCATATAACAGGTATAATTGCAACCAGTTTGAAATTGATGGCCAATTCTACGTTCCGGGCAACCTAGGCATCACTCTATTGCGTTGCTCCACCAGATCGAATAGTTAGTGCCTTAGAAGTCAACGCCAGAAACATAAAATACGATTTAAATACAACAGCTTTTCCATCGTATAAAACGAATAATTGCAACCAGTATGAAACTTATGGTCATTTCTACTTTCCGAGCAAGCTAGGCTTCACCCTAGGGCGTTGCTCCAACAGATTGAATAGTTAGGGCCTTAGAAGTCAACGCCCGAAGCATTAAATACAAAATAAATAGAACAGTTTTTCCATAGTATAAAACGAATAATTGCTACCAGTGTAAAAGTTATGGTTATTTCTACGTTCCGGGCAACCTAGGCTTCACCCTAGGCCGTTGTTCCACCAGATCGGATAGTTAGGGCCTAAGAAGGGAACGCCAGAAGCATAAAATACAATATAAATACAACAGTTTTTCCATCATATAAAACGAATAATTGCATCAAGTATGTAAGCTATGGTCATTTCTACTTTCCGGGCAACCTAGGCTCCACCCTAGGGCGGTGCTCCAACAGATTGAATAGTTAGGGCCTTAGAAGTCAATGCCCGAGGCATAAAATGCAATAAAAATACAACAGATTTTCCATCATATAACAGGAATAATTGCAAGCAGTTTGAAAGTGATGGTCATTTCTACGTTCCGGGCAACATAGGCTTCACTCTAGGGCGTTGCTCCACCAGATCGAATAGTTAGTGCCTTAGAAGTCAACGCCAGAAGCATAAAATACAATATAAATACAACAGCTTTTCCATCGTATAAAACGAATAATTGCAACCAGTATGAAACTTATGGACATTTCTACTTTCCGAGCAACCTAGGCTTCACCCTCGGGCGTTGCTCCAACAGATTGAATAGTTAGGGCCTTAGAAGTCAACGCCAGAACCATAAAATGCAAAAAAAATACAACAGTGTTTCCATCATATATCAGGAATAATTGCAAGCAGTTTGAAAGTGATGGTCATTTCTACGTTCCGGGCAACATAGGTTTCACTACAGGGCGTTGCTCCACCAGACCGAATAGTTACGGCCTAAGAAGTCAACGCCAGAAGCATAAAATACGATATAAATGCAACAGCTTTTCCATCGTATAAAACGAATAATTGCAACCAGTATGAAACTTATGGTCATTTCTACTTTCCGAGCAAGTTGGGCTTCACCCTAGGACATTGCTCCAACAGATTGAATAGTTAGGGCCTTAGAAGTCAACGCCCGAAGCATAAAATGCAAAAAAAATGCAGCAGTGTTTCCATCATATAACAGGTATAATTGCAACCAGTTTGAAATTGATGGCCAATTCTACGTTCCGGGCAACCTAGGTATCACTCTATTGCGTTGCTCCACCAGATCGAATAGTTAGTGCCTTAGAAGTCAACGCCAGAAGCATAAAATACAATATAAATACAACAGTTTTTCCATCGTATAAAACGAATAACTGCAACCAGTATGAAACTTATGGACATTTCTACTTTCCGAGCAACCTAGGCTTCACCCTTTGGCGTTGCACCAACAGATTGAACAGTTAGGGCCTTAGAAGTCAGCGCCCGAACCATAAAATGCAAAAAAAAATACAACAGTGATTCCATCATATATCAGGAATAATTGCAACCAGTTTGAAGGTGATGGCCAATTCTACGTTCCGGGCAACCTAGGCTTCACTCTAGGGCGTTGCTCCACCAGATCGAATAGTTAGTGCCTTAGAAGTCAACGACAGAAGCATAAAATACAATATAAATACAACAGTTTTTCCATCGTATAAAACGAATAAATGCAACCAGTATGAAACTAATGGTCATATCTACTTTCCGAGCAACCTAGGCTTCACCGCAGGGCGTTGCTCCACCAGATCGAATAGATAGTGCCTTAGAAGTCAACGCCAGAAGCATAAAATACAATATAAATACAACTGTTTTTCCATCGTATAAAACGAATAATTGCAACCAGTATGAAACTTATGGTCATTTCTACGTTCCGGGCAACCTAGGCTTCACCCTAGGCCGTTGTCCCACCAGATTGAATAGTTAGGGCCTTAGAAGTCAATGCCCGAAGGATAAAATGCAATAAAAATACAACAGTTTTTCCATCATATAACAGGTATAATTGCCAGCAGTTTGAAAGTGATGGCCAATTCTACGATCCGGGAAACCTAGGCTTCACTCTAGGGCGTTGCTCCACCAGATCGAATAGTCAGTGCCTTAGAAGTCAACGCCAGAAACATAAAATACGATTTAAATACAACAGCTTTTCCATCGTATAAAACGAATAATTGCAACCAGTATGAAACTTATGGTCATTTCTACTTTCCGAGCAACCTAGGCTTCACCCTGGGGCGTTGCTCCAACGGATTGAATAGTTAGGGCCTTAGAAGTCAACGCCCGAACCATAAAATGCAAAAAAAATACAGCAGTGTCTCCACCATATAACAGGTATAATTGCAACCAGTTTGAAATTGATGGCCAATTCTACGCTCCGGGCAACCTAGACATCACTCTATTGCGTTGCTCCACCAGATCGAATAGTTAGTGCCTTAGAAGTCAACGCCAGAAGCATAAAATACGATATAAATACAACAGCTTTTCCATCGTATAAAACGGGTAATTGCAACCAGTATGAAACTTATGGTCATTTCTACTTTCCGAGCAAGCTAGGCCTCACCCTAGGGCGTTGCTCCAACAGATTGAATAGTTAGGGCCTTAGAAGTCAACGCCCGAAGCATTAAATACAAAATAAATAGAACAGTTTTTCCGTAGTATAAAACGAATAATTGCTACCAGTGTAAAAGTTATGGTTATTTCTACGTTCCGGGCAACCTAGGCTTCACCCTAGGCCGTTGTTCCACCAGATTGGATAGTTAGGGCCTAAGAAGGGAACGCCAGAAGCATAAAATACAATATAAATACAACAGTTTTTCCATCATATAAAACGAATAATTGCATCAAGTATGTAAGCTATGGTCATTTCTACTTTCCGGGTAACCTAGGCTTCACCCTAGGGCGGTGCTCCAACAGATTGAATAGTTAGGGCCTTAGAAGTCAATGCCCGAAACATAAAATGCAATAAAAATACAACAGATTTTCCATCATATAACAGGAATAATTGCAAGCAGTTTGAAAGTGATGGTCATTTCTACGTTCCGGGCAACATAGACTTCACTCTAGGGCGTTGCTCCACCAGATCGAATAGTTAGTGCCTTAGAAGTCAACGCCAGAAGCATAAAATACAATATAAATACAACAGTTTTTCCATCGTATAAAACGAATAATTGCAACCAGTATGAAACTTATGGACATTTCTACTTTCCGAGCAACCTAGGCTTCACCCTGGGGAGTCGCTCCAACGGATTGAATAGTTAGGGCCTTAGAAGTAAACGCACGAACCATAAAATGCAAAAAAAATACAGCAGTGTCTCCACCATATAACAGGTATAATTGCAACCAGTTTGAAATTGATGGCCAATTCTACGCTCCGGGCAACCTAGACATCACTCTATTGCGTTGCTCCACCAGATCGAATAGTTAGTGCCTTAGAAGTCAACGCCAGAAGCATAAAATGCAATAAAAATACAACAGTGTATCCATCATATAACAGGAATAATTGCAACCAGTTTGAAAGTGATGGACAATTCTACGTTCCGGGCAACCTAGGTTTCACTCCAGGGCGTTGCTCCACCAGACCGAATAGTTACGGCCTTAGAAGTCAACGCCCGAAGCATAAAATGCAATAAAAATACAACAGTGTATCCATCATATAACAGGAATAATTGCCACCAGTTTGAAAGTGATGGACAATTCTACGTTCCGGGCAACCTAGGCATCACACTATTGTGTTGCTCCACCAGATCGAATAGTCAGTGCCTTAGAGGTCAACGCCGGAAGCATAAAATACAATATAAATACAACAGTTCTTCCATCGTATAAAACGAATAATTGGAACCACTATGAAACTTATGGTCATTTCTACTTTCCGAGCAAGCTAGGCTTCACCCTAGGGCGTTGCTCCAACAGATTGAATAGTTAGGGCCTTAGAAGTCAACGCCCGAAGCATAAAATGCAATAAAAATACAACACTGTATCCATCATATAACAGGAATAATTGCAACCAGTTTGAAACTGATGGCCAATTCTACGTTCCGGGCAACCTAGGCTTCACTCTAGGGCGTTGCTCCACCAGATCGAATAGTTAGTGCCTTAGAAGTCAACGCCAGAAGCATAAAACACAATATAAATACAACAGTTTTTCCATCGTATAAGACGAATAATTGCAACCAGTATGAAACTTATGGTCATTTCTACTTTCCGAGCAACCTAGGCTTCATCCTAGGGCGTTGCTGCAACAGATTGAATAGTTAGGGCCTTAGAAGTCAACGCCCGAACCATAGAATGCAAAAAAAATACAGCAGTGTTTCCATCATATAACAGGTATAATTGAAACCAGTTTGAAATTGATGGCCAATTCTACGTTCCGGGCAACCTAGGCATCACTCTATTGCGTTGCTCCACCAGATCGAATAGCTAGTGCCTTAGAAGTCAACGCCAGAAGCATAAAATACAATATAAATACAACAGTTTTTCCATCGTATAAAACGAATAATTGCAACCAGTATGAAACTTATGGTCATTTCTACTTTCCGAGCAAGCTAGGCTTCACCCTAGGGCGTTGCTCCACCAGATCGAATAGATAGTGCCTTAGAAGTCAACGCCAGAAGCATAAAATACAATATAATTACAACTGTTTTTCCATCGTATAAAACGAATAATTGCAACCAGTATGAATCTTATGGTCATTTCTACTTTCCGAGCTACCTAGGCTTCACCCTAGGGTGTTGCTGCAACAGATTGAATAGTCAGGGCCTTAGAAGTCAACGCCCGAACCTAAAAATGCAAAAAAAATACAACAGTGTTTCCATCATATATCAGGAATAATTGCAACAAGTTTGAATGTGATGGCCAATTCTACGTCCCAGGCAACCTAGGTCTCACTCCAGGGCGTTGCTCCACCAGACCGAATAGTTACGGCCTAAGAAGTCAACGCCAGAAGCATAAAATACGATATAAATACAACAGCTTTTCCATCGTATAAAACGAATAATTGCAACCAGTATGAAACTTATGGTCATTTCAACTTTCCGAGCAAGCTAGGCCTCACCCTAGGGCGTTGCTCCAACAGATTGAATAGTTAGGCCCTTAGAAGTCAACGCCCGAAGCATTAAATACAAAATAAATAGAACAGTTTTTCCATAGTATAAAACGAATAATTGCTACCAGTGTAAAAGTTATGGTTATTTCTACGTTCCGGGCAACCTAGGCTTCACCCTAGGCCGTTGTCCCACCAGATTGAATAGTTAGGGCCTTAGAAGTCAATGCCCGAAGGATAAAATGCAATAAAAATACAACAGTTTTTCCATCATATAACAGGTATAATTGCCAGCAGTTTGAAAGTGATGGCCAATTCTACGTTCCGGGCAACCTAGGCTTCACTCTAGGGCGTTGCTCCACCAGATCGAATAGTCAGTGCCTTAGAAGTCAACGACAGAAACATAAAATACGATTTAAATACAACAGCTTTTCCATCGTATAAAACGAATAACTGCAACCAGTATGAAACTTATGGACATTTCTACTTTCCGAGCAACCTAGGCTTCACCCTTTGGCGTTGCACCAACAGATTGAACAGTTAGGGCCTTAGAAGTCAGCGCCCGAACCATAAAATGCAAAAAAAAATACAACAGTGATTCCATCATATATCAGGAATAATTGCAACCAGTTTGAAGGTGATGGCCAATTCTACGTTCCGGGCAACCTAGGCTTCACTCTAGGGCGTTGCTCCACCAGATCGAATAGTTAGTGCCTTAGAAGTCAACGACAGAAGCATAAAATACAATATAAATACAACAGTTTTTCCATCGTATAAAACGAATAAATGCAACCAGTATGAAACTAATGGTCATATCTACTTTCCGAGCAACCTAGGCTTCACCGCAGGGCGTTGCTCCACCAGATCGAATAGATAGTGCCTTAGAAGTCAACGCCAGAAGCATAAAATACAATATAAATACAACTGTTTTTCCATCGTATAAAACGAATAATTGCAACCAGTATGAAACTTATGGTCATTTCTACGTTCCGGGCAACCTAGGCTTCACCCTAGGCCGTTGTCCCACCAGATTGAATAGTTAGGGCCTTAGAAGTCAATGCCTGAAGGATAAAATGCAATAAAAATACAACAGTTTTTCCATCATATAACAGGTATAATTGCCAGCAGTTTGAAACTGATGGCCAATTCTACGTTCCGGGCAACCTAGGCTTCACCCTAGGGCGTTGCTCCACCAGATCGAATAGTCAGTGCCTTAGAAGTCAACGCCAGAAACATAAAATACGATTTAAATACAACAGCTTTTCCATCGTATAAAACGAATAATTGCAACCAGTATGAAACTTATGGTCATTTCTACTTTCCGAGCAAGCTAGGCTTCACCCTAGGGCGTTGCTCCAACAGATTGAATAGTTAGGGCCTTAGAAGTCAACGCCCGAAGCATTAAATACAAAATAAATAGAACAGTTTTTCCATAGTGTAAAACGAATAATTGCTACCAGTGTAAAAGTTATGGTTATTTCTACGTTCCGGGCAACCTAGGCTTCACCCTAGGCCGTTGTTCCACCAGATCGGATAGTTAGGGCCTTAGAAGTCAACGCCCGAAGCATTAAATACAAAATAAATAGAACAGTTTTTCCATCATATAAAACGAATAATTGCATCAAGTATGTAAGCTATGGTCATTTCTACTTTCCGGGCAACCTAGGCTCCACCCTAGGGCGGTGCTCCAACAGATTGAATAGTTAGGGCCTTAGAAGTCAATGCCCGAGGCATAAAATGCAATAAAAATACAACAGATTTTCCATCATATAACAGGAATAATTGCAAGCAGTTTGAAAGTGATGGTCATTTCTACGTTCCGGGCAACATAGGCTTCACTCTAGGGCGTTGCTCCACCAGATCGAATAGTTAGTGCCTTAGAAGTCAACGCCAGAAGCATAAAATACAATATAAATACAACAGCTTTTCCATCGTATAAAACGAATAATTGCAACCAGTATGAAACTTATGGACATTTCTACTTTCCGAGCAACCTAGGCTTCACCCTCGGGCGTTGCTCCAACAGATTGAATAGTTAGGGCCTTAGAAGTCAACGCCAGAACCATAAAATGCAAAAAAAATACAACAGTGTTTCCATCATATATCAGGAATAATTGCAAGCAGTTTGAAAGTGATGGTCATTTCTACGTTCCGGGCAACATAGGTTTCACTACAGGGCGTTGCTCCACCAGACCGAATAGTTACGGCCTAAGAAGTCAACGCCAGAAGCATAAAATACGATATAAATGCAACAGCTTTTCCATCGTATAAAACGAATAATTGCAACCAGTATGAAACTTATGGTCATTTCTACTTTCCGAGCAAGTTGGGCTTCACCCTAGGGCATTGCTCCAACAGATTGAATAGTTAGGGCCTTAGAAGTCAACGCCCGAAGCATAAAATGCAAAAAAAATGCAGCAGTGTTTCCATCATATAACAGGTATAATTGCAACCAGTTTGAAATTGATGGCCAATTCTACGTTCCGGGCAACCTAGGTATCACTCTATTGCGTTGCTCCACCAGATCGAATAGTTAGTGCCTTAGAAGTCAACGCCAGAAGCATAAAATACAATATAAATACAACAGTTTTTCCATCGTATAAAACGAATAACTGCAACCAGTATGAAACTTATGGACATTTCTACTTTCCGAGCAACCTAGGCTTCACCCTTTGGCGTTGCACCAACAGATTGAACAGTTAGGGCCTTAGAAGTCAGCGCCCGAACCATAAAATGCAAAAAAAAATACAACAGTGATTCCATCATATATCAGGAATAATTGCAACCAGTTTGAAGGTGATGGCCAATTCTACGTTCCGGGCAACCTAGGCTTCACTCTAGGGCGTTGCTCCACCAGATCGAATAGTTAGTGCCTTAGAAGTCAACGACAGAAGCATAAAATACAATATAAATACAACAGTTTTTCCATCGTATAAAACGAATAAATGCAACCAGTATGAAACTAATGGTCATATCTACTTTCCGAGCAACCTAGGCTTCACCGCAGGGCGTTGCTCCACCAGATCGAATAGATAGTGCCTTAGAAGTCAACGCCAGAAGCATAAAATACAATATAAATACAACTGTTTTTCCATCGTATAAAACGAATAATTGCAACCAGTATGAAACTTATGGTCATTTCTACGTTCCGGGCAACCTAGGCATCACCCTAGGCCGTTGTCCCACCAGATTGAATAGTTAGGGCCTTAGAAGTCAATGCCCGAAGGATAAAATGCAATAAAAATACAACAGTTTTTCCATCATATAACAGGTATAATTGCCAGCAGTTTGAAAGTGATGGCCAATTCTACGATCCGGGCAACCTAGGCTTCACTCTAGGGCGTTGCTCCACCAGATCGAATAGTCAGTGCCTTAGAAGTCAACGCCAGAAACATAAAATACGATTTAAATACAACAGCTTTTCCATCGTATAAAACGAATAATTGCAACCAGTATGAAACTTATGGTCATTTCAACTTTCCGAGCAAGCTAGGCTTCACCCTAGGGCGTTGCTCCAACAGATTGAATAGTTAGGGCCTTAGAAGTCAACGCCCGAAGCATTAAATACAAAATAAATAGAACAGTTTTTCCATAGTATAAAACGAATAATTGCTACCAGTGTAAAAGTTATGGTTATTTCTACGTTCCGGGCAACCTAGGCTTCACCCTAGGCCGTTGTTCCACCAGATCGGATAGTTAGGGCCTAAGAAGGGAACGCCAGAAGCATAAAATACAATATAAATACAACAGTTTTTCCATCATATAAAACGAATAATTGCATCAAGTATGTAAGCTATGGTCATTTCTACTTTCCGGGCAACCTAGGCTTCACCCTAGGGCGGTGCTCCAACAGATTGAATAGTTAGGGCCTTAGAAGTCAATGCCCGAAACATAAAATGCAGTAAAAATACAACAGATTTTCCATCATATAACAGGAATAATTGCAAGCAGTTTGAAAGTGATGGTCATTTCTACGTTCCGGGCAACATAGGCTTCGCTCTAGGGCGTTGCTCCACCAGATCGAATAGTTAGTGCCTTAGAAGTCAACGCCAGAATCATAAAATACAATATAAATACAACAGTTTTTCCATCGTATAAAACGAATAATTGCAACCAGTATGAAACTTATGGACATTTCTACTTTCCGAGCAACCTAGGCTTCACCCTCGGGCGTTGCTCCAACAGATTGAATAGTTAGGGCCTTAGAAGTCAACGCCAGAACCATAAAATGCAAAAAAAATACAACAGTGTTTCCATCATATATCAGGAATAATTGCAAGCAGTTTGAAAGTGATGGTCATTTCTACGTTCCGGGCAACATGGGTTTCACTACAGGGCGTTGCTCCACCAGATCGAATAGTTAGTGCCTTAGAAGTCAACGCCAGAAGCATAAAATACAATATAAATACAACAGTTTTTCCATCGTATAAAACGATTAGTTTCAACCAGTATGAAACTTATGGTCATTTCTACTTTCCGAGCAACCTAGGCTTCACCCTGGGGCGTTGCTCCAACGGATTGAATAGTTAGGGCCTTAGAAGTCAACGCCCGAACCATAAAATGCAAAAAAAATACAGCAGTGTCTCCACCATATAACAGGTATAATTGCAACCAGTTTGAAATTGATGGCCAATTCTACGCTCCGGGCAACCTAGACATCACTCTATTGCGTTGCTCCACCAGATCGAATAGTTAGTGCCTTAGAAGTCAACGCCAGAAGCATAAAATACGATATAAATACAACAGCTTTTCCATCGTATAAAACGGGTAATTGCAACCAGTATGAAACTTATGGTCATTTCTACTTTCCGAGCAAGCTAGGCCTCACCCTAGGGCGTTGCTCCAACAGATTGAATAGTTAGGGCCTTAGAAGTCAACGCCCGAAGCATTAAATACAAAATAAATAGAACAGTTTTTCCGTAGTATAAAACGAATAATTGCTACCAGTGTAAAAGTTATGGTTATTTCTACGTTCCGGGCAACCTAGGCTTCACCCTAGGCCGTTGTTCCACCAGATTGGATAGTTAGGGCCTAAGAAGGGAACGCCAGAAGCATAAAATACAATATAAATACAACAGTTTTTCCATCATATAAAACGAATAATTGCATCAAGTATGTAAGCTATGGTCATTTCTACTTTCCGGGTAACCTAGGCTTCACCCTAGGGCGGTGCTCCAACAGATTGAATAGTTAGGGCCTTAGAAGTCAATGCCCGAAACATAAAATGCAATAAAAATACAACAGATTTTCCATCATATAACAGGAATAATTGCAAGCAGTTTGAAAGTGATGGTCATTTCTACGTTCCGGGCAACATAGACTTCACTCTAGGGCGTTGCTCCACCAGATCGAATAGTTAGTGCCTTAGAAGTCAACGCCAGAAGCATAAAATACAATATAAATACAACAGTTTTTCCATCGTATAAAACGAATAATTGCAACCAGTATGAAACTTATGGACATTTCTACTTTCCGAGCAACCTAGGCTTCACCCTGGGGCGTCGCTCCAACGGATTGAATAGTTAGGGCCTTAGAAGTAAACGCCCGAACCATAAAATGCAAAAAAAATACAGCAGTGTCTCCACCATATAACAGGTATAATTGCAACCAGTTAGAAATTGATGGCCAATTCTACGCTCCGGGCAACCTAGACATCACTCTATTGCGTTGCTCCACCAGATCGAATAGTTAGTGCCTTAGAAGTCAACGCCAGAAGCATAAAATGCAATAAAAATACAACAGTGTATCCATCATATAACAGGAATAATTGCAACCAGTTTGAAAGTGATGGACAATTCTACGTTCCGGGCAACCTAGGTTTCACTCCAGGGCGTTGCTCCACCAGACCGAATAGTTACGGCCTTAGAAGTCAACGCCCGAAGCATAAAATGCAATAAAAATACAACAGTGTATCCATCATATAACAGGAATAATTGCCACCAGTTTGAAAGTGATGGACAATTCTACGTTCCGGGCAACCTAGGCATCACACTATTGTGTTGCTCCACCAGATCGAATAGTCAGTGCCTTAGAGGTCAACGCCAGAAGCATAAAATACAATATAAATACAACAGTTCTTCCATCGTATAAAACGAATAATTGGAACCACTATGAAACTTATGGTCATTTCTACTTTCCGAGCAAGCTAGGCTTCACCCTAGGGCGTTGCTCCAACAGATTGAATAGTTAGGGCCTTAGAAGTCAACGCCCGAAGCATAAAATGCAATAAAAATACAACACTGTATCCATCATATAACAGGAATAATTGCAACCAGTTTGAAACTGATGGCCAATTCTACGTTCCGGGCAACCTAGGCTTCACTCTAGGGCGTTGCTCCACCAGATCGAATAGTTAGTGCCTTAGAAGTCAACGCCAGAAGCATAAAACACAATATAAATACAACAGTTTTTCCATCGTATAAGACGAATAATTGCAACCAGTATGAAACTTATGGTCATTTCTACTTTCCGAGCAACCTAGGCTTCATCCTAGGGCGTTGCTGCAACAGATTGAATAGTTAGGGCCTTAGAAGTCAACGCCCGAACCATAGAATGCAAAAAAAATACAGCAGTGTTTCCATCATATAACAGGTATAATTGAAACCAGTTTGAAATTGATGGCCAATTCTACGTTCCGGGCAACCTAGGCATCACTCTATTGCGTTGCTCCACCAGATCGAATAGCTAGTGCCTTAGAAGTCAACGCCAGAAGCATAAAATACAATATAAATACAACAGTTTTTCCATCGTATAAAACGAATAATTGCAACCAGTATGAAACTTATGGTCATTTCTACTTTCCGAACAAGCTAGGCTTCACCCTAGGGCGTTGCTCCACCAGATCGAATAGATAGTGCCTTAGAAGTCAACGCCAGAAGCATAAAATACAATATAATTACAACTGTTTTTCCATCGTATAAAACGAATAATTGCAACCAGTATGAATCTTATGGTCATTTCTACTTTCCGAGCTACCTAGGCTTCACCCTAGGGTGTTGCTGCAACAGATTGAATAGTCAGGGCCTTAGAAGTCAACGCCCGAACCTAAAAATGCAAAAAAAATACAACAGTGTTTCCATCATATATCAGGAATAATTGCAACAAGTTTGAATGTGATGGCCAATTCTACGTCCCAGGCAACCTAGGTCTCACTCCAGGGCGTTGCTCCACCAGACCGAATAGTTACGGCCTAAGAAGTCAACGCCAGAAGCATAAAATACGATATAAATACAACAGCTTTTCCATCGTATAAAACGAATAATTGCAACCAGTATGAAACTTATGGTCATTTCAACTTTCCGAGCAAGCTAGGCCTCACCCTAGGGCGTTGCTCCAACAGATTGAATAGTTAGGCCCTTAGAAGTCAACGCCCGAAGCATTAAATACAAAATAAATAGAACAGTTTTTCCATAGTATAAAACGAATAATTGCTACCAGTGTAAAAGTTATGGTTATTTCTACGTTCCGGGCAACCTAGGCTTCACCCTAGGCCGTTGTCCCACCAGATTGAATAGTTAGGGCCTTAGAAGTCAATGCCCGAAGGATAAAATGCAATAAAAATACAACAGTTTTTCCATCATATAACAGGTATAATTGCCAGCAGTTTGAAAGTGATGGCCAATTCTACGTTCCGGGCAACCTAGGCTTCACTCTAGGGCGTTGCTCCACCAGATCGAATAGTCAGTGCCTTAGAAGTCAACGACAGAAACATAAAATACGATTTAAATACAACAGCTTTTCCATCGTATAAAACGAATAATTGCAACCAGTATGAAACTAATGGCCATTTCTACTTTCCGAGCAAGCTAGGCTTCACCCTAGGGCGTTGCTCCAACAGATTGAATAGTTAGGGCCTTAGAAGTCAACGCCCGAAGCATTAAATACAAAATAAATAGAACAGTTTTTCCATAGTATAAAACGAATAATTGCTACCAGTGTAAAAGTTATGGTTATTTCTACGTTCCGGGCAACCTAGGCTTCACCCTAGGCCGTTGTTCCACCAGATCGGATAGTTAGGGCCTAAGAAGGGAACGCCAGAAGCATAAAGTACAATATAAATACAACAGTTTTTCCATCATATAAAACGAATAATTGCATCAAGTATGTAAGCTATGGTCATTTCTACTTTCCGGGCAACCTAGGCTTCACCCTAGGGCGGTGCTCCAACAGATTGAATACTTAGGGCCTTAGAAGTCAACGCCAGAACCATAAAATGCAAAAAAAATACAACAGTGTTTCCATCATATATCAGGAATAATTGCAACCAGTTTGAAGGTGATGGCCAATTCTACGTTCCGGGCAACCTAGGCTTCACTCTAGGGCGTTGCTCCACCAGATCGAATAGTTAGTGCCTTAGAAGTCAACCCCAGAAGCATAAAATACGATATAAATGCAACAGTTTTTCCATCGTATAAAACGAATAATTGCAACCTGTATGAAACTTATGGTCATTTCTACTTTCCGAGCAACCTAGGCTTCACCCTAGGGCGTTGCTCCAACAGATTGAATAGTTAGGGCCTTAGAAGTCAACGCCCGAAGCATAAAATGCAATAAAAATACAACAGTCTTTCCATCCTATAACAGGAATAATTGCAACCCGTGTGAAAGTGATGGTCAGTTCAACGTTCCAGGCAACCTAGGCTTCACTCTAGGGCGTTGTTCCACCTGATCGAATAGTTAGGGCCTTAGAAGTCAACGCCAGAAGCAAAAAAAAAGATATAAATACAACAGCTTTTATATCGTATAAAACGAATAATTGCAACCAGTGTGAAAGTAATGGTCATTTCTACGTTCCGAGCACCCTAGGCACCACTCTAGGGCGTTGCTCCACCACATCTAATAGCTACGGCCTTAGAAGTCATCGACAAAGGCATAAAATACAATATAAATACAACAGTGTTTCCATCATATAACAGGAATAATTGCAACCAGTTTGAAAGTGATGGCCAATTCCACGTTCCGGGCAACCGAGGCTTCACTCTAGAGCGTTGCTCCACCAGATGAAACAGTTAGGGCCTTAGAAGTCAACGCCCGAAGCATAAAATACAAAATAAATACAACAGCTTTTCCATCGTATAAAAGCAATAATTGAAAACAGTGTGAAAGTAATGGTCATTTCTACGTTCCGAGCAATCTAGGCGTCACTCTAGGGCGGTGCTCCACCAGATTAAATAGTTAGGTCGTAAGAAGTCAACGCCAGAAGCATAAAATACAATATAAATACAACAGCTTTTCCATCGTATATAATGTATATTTGCAAACAGTGTGAAAGTGATGGTCATTTCTACGTTCCGGGCAACATAGGCTTCACTCTAGGGCGTTGCTCCACTAGATCGAATAGTTAGTACGTTAGAAGTCAACGCCAGAAGCATAAATTACAATATAAATACAACAGTTTTTCCATCCTATAAAACGAATAATTGCAACCAGTATGAAACTTATGGTCATTTCTACTTTCCGAGCAACCTAGGCTTCACCCTAGGGCGTTGCTGCAACAGATTGAATAGTTAGGGCCTTAGAAGTCATCGCCCGAAGCATAAAATGCAATAAAGATACAACAGTGTTTCCATCATATAACAGGAATAATTGCAACCAGTTTGAAAGTGATGGCCAATTCTACATTCAGGGCAACCTAGGCTTCACTCTAGGGCGTTGCTCCACCAGATCGAATAGTTAGTGCCTTAGAAGTCAACGCCAGAAGCATAAAATACAGTATAAATACAACAGCTTTTCCATCGTATAAAACGAATAATTGCAACCAGTATGAAACTTATGGTCATTTCTACTTTCCGAGCAACCTAGGCTTCACCCTAGGGCGTTGCTCCAACAGATTGAATAGTTAGGGCCTTAGAAGTCAACGCCCGAAGCATAAAATGCAATAAAAATACAACAGTGTTTCCATCATATAACAGGAATAATTGCAACCAGTTTGAAAGTGATGGCCAATTCTACGTTCCGGGCAACCTAGGCTTCACTCTATTGCGTTGCTCCACCTGATCGAATAGTTAGGGCCTTAGAAGTCAACGCCAGAAGCAAAAAAAAAGATATAAATACAACAGCTTTTATATCGTATAAAACGAATAATTGCAACCAGTGTGAAAGTAATGGTCATTTCTACGTTCCGAGCACCCTAGGCACCACTCTAGGGCGTTGCTCCACCACATCTAATAGCTACGGCCTTAGAAGTCATCGACAAAGGCATAAAATACAATATAAATACAACAGTGTTTCCATCATATAACAGGAATAATTGCAACCAGTTTGAAAGTGATGGCCAATTCCACGTTCCGGGCAACCGAGGCTTCACTCTAGAACGTTGCTCCACCAGATGAAGCAGTTAGGGCCTTAGAAGTCAACGCCCGAAGCATAAAATACAAAATAAATACAACAGCTTTTTCATCGTATAAAAGCAATAATTGAGAACAGTGTGAAAGTAATGGTCATTTCTACGTTCCGAGCAATCTAGGCTTCACTCTAGGGCGGTGCTCCACCAGATTAAATAGTTAGGTCGTAAGAAGTCAACGCCAGAAGCATAAAATACAATATAAATACAACAGCTTTTCCATCGTATATAATGTATATTTGCAAACAGTGTGAAAGTGATGGTCATTTCTACGTTCCGGGCAACATAGGCTTCACTCTAGGGCGTTGCTCCACTAGATCGAATAGTTAGTACGTTAGAAGTCAACGCCAGAAGCATAAATTACAATATAAATACAACAGTTTTTCCATCCTATAAAACGAATAATTGCAACCAGTATGAAACTTATGGTCATTTCTACTTTCCGAGCAACCTAGGCTTCACCCTAGGGCGTTGCTCCAACAGATTGAATAGTTAGGGCCTTAGAAGTCAACGCCAGAAGCATAAAATACAGTATAAATACAACAGCTTTTCCATCGTATAAAACGAATAATTGCAACCGGTATGAAACTTATGGTCATTTCTACTTTCCGAGCAACCTAGGCTTCACCCTAGGGCGTTGCTCCAACAGATTGAATAGTTAGGGCCTTAGAAGTCAACGCCCGAAGCATAAAATGCAATAAAAATACAACAGTGTTTCCATCATATAACAGGAATAATTGCAACCAGTTTGAAAGTGATGGCCAATTCTACGTTCCGGGCAACCTAGGCTTCACTCTATTGCGTTGCTCCACCAGATCGAATAGTTAGTGCCTTAGAAGTCAACGCCAGAAGCATCAAATACAATATAAATACAACAGTTTTTAAATCGTATAACACGAATAATTGCAACCAGTATGAAACTTATGGACATTTCTACTTTCCGAGCAACCTAGGCTTCACCCTAGGGCGTTGCTCCAACAGATTGAATAGTTAGGGCCTTAGAAGTCAACGCCCGAAGCATAAAATGCAATAAAAATACAACAGTGTTTCCATCGTATAAAAGGATTAATTGCAACCAGTTTGAAAGTGATGGTCATTTCTCCTTTCCGGGCAACCTCGGCTTCACTCTAGGGCGTTGCTCCACGAGATCGAATAGTTAGTGCCTTAGAAGTCAACGCCAGAAGCATAAAATACAATATAAATACAACAGTTTTTCCATCGTATAAAACGAATAATTGCAACCAGTATGAAACTAATGGTCATTTCTACTTTCCGAGCAACCTAGGCTTCACCCTAGGGCGTTGCTCCAACGGATTGAATAGTTAGGGCCTTAGAAGTTAACGCCCGAACCATAAAATGCAAAAAAAATACAGCAGTGTATCCATCATATAACAGGAATAATTGCAACCAGTTTGAAAGTGATGGACAATTCTACGTTCCGGGCAACCTAGGCTTTACTCTAGGGCGTTGCTCCACCAGATCAAATAGTTAGTGCCTTAGAAGTCAACGCCAGAAGCATAAAATACAATATAAATACAACTGTTTTTCCATCGTATAAAACGAATAATTGCAACCAGTATGAAACTTATGGACATTTCTACTTTCCGAGCAACCTAGGCTTCACCCTGGGGCGTCGCTCCAACGGATTGAATAGTTAGGGCCTTAGAAGTAAACGCCCGAACCATAAAATGCAAAAAAAATACAGCAGTGTCTCCACCATATAACAGGTATAATTGCAACCAGTTTGAAATTGATGGCCAATTCTACGCTCCGGGCAACCTAGACATCACTCTATTGCGTTGCTCCACCAGATCGAATAGTTAGTGCCTTAGAAGTCAACGCCAGAAGCATAAAATGCAATAAAAATACAACAGTGTATCCATCATATAACAGGAATAATTGCAACCAGTTTGAAAGTGATGGACAATTCTACGTTCCGGGCAACCTAGGTTTCACTCCAGGGCGTTGCTCCACCAGACCGAATAGTTACGGCCTTAGAAGTCAACGCCCGAACCATAAAATGCAAAAAAAATACAGCAGTGTCTCCACCATATAACAGGTATAATTGCAACCAGTTTGAAATTGATGGCCAATTCTACGCTCCGGGCAACCTAGACATCACTCTATTGCGTTGCTCCACCAGATCGAATAGTTAGTGCCTTAGAAGTCAACGCCAGAAGCATAAAATGCAATAAAAATACAACAGTGTATCCATCATATAACAGGAATAATTGCAACCAGTTTGAAAGTGATGGACAATTCTACGTTCCGGGCAACCTAGGTTTCACTCCAGGGCGTTGCTCCACCAGACCGAATAGTTACGGCCTTAGAAGTCAACGCCAGAAGCATAAAATACAATATAAATACAACAGTTTTTCCATCGTATAAAACGAATAATTGCAACCAGTATGAAACTTATGGTCATTTCTACTTTCCGAGCAAGCTAGGCTTCACCCTAGGGCGTTGCTCCACCAGATCGAATAGATAGTGCCTTAGAAGTCAACGCCAGAAGCATAAAATACAATATAATTACAACTGTTTTTCCATCGTATAAAACGAATAATTGCAACCAGTATGAATCTTATGGTCATTTCTACTTTCCGAGCTACCTAGGCTTCACCCTAGGGTGTTGCTGCAACAGATTGAATAGTCAGGGCCTTAGAAGTCAACGCCCGAACCTAAAAATGCAAAAAAAATACAACAGTGTTTCCATCATATATCAGGAATAATTGCAACAAGTTTGAATGTGATGGCCAATTCTACGTCCCAGGCAACCTAGGTCTCACTCCAGGGCGTTGCTCCACCAGACCGAATAGTTACGGCCTAAGAAGTCAACGCCAGAAGCATAAAATACGATATAAATACAACAGCTTTTCCATCGTATAAAACGAATAATTGCAACCAGTATGAAACTTATGGTCATTTCAACTTTCCGAGCAAGCTAGGCCTCACCCTAGGGCGTTGCTCCAACAGATTGAATAGTTAGGCCCTTAGAAGTCAACGCCCGAAGCATTAAATACAAAATAAATAGAACAGTTTTTCCATAGTATAAAACGAATAATTGCTACCAGTGTAAAAGTTATGGTTATTTCTACGTTCCGGGCAACCTAGGCTTCACCCTAGGCCGTTGTCCCACCAGATTGAATAGTTAGGGCCTTAGAAGTCAATGCCCGAAGGATAAAATGCAATAAAAATACAACAGTTTTTCCATCATATAACAGGTATAATTGCCAGCAGTTTGAAAGTGATGGCCAATTCTACGTTCCGGGCAACCTAGGCTTCACTCTAGGGCGTTGCTCCACCAGATCGAATAGTCAGTGCCTTAGAAGTCAACGACAGAAACATAAAATACGATTTAAATACAACAGCTTTTCCATCGTATAAAACGAATAATTGCAACCAGTATGAAACTAATGGCCATTTCTACTTTCCGAGCAAGCTAGGCTTCACCCTAGGGCGTTGCTCCAACAGATTGAATAGTTAGGGCCTTAGAAGTCAACGCCCGAAGCATTAAATACAAAATAAATACAACAGTTTTCCATGGTATAGAACGAATAATTGCAACCAGTATGAAACTTATGGTCATTTCTACATTCCGAGCAACCTAGGCTTCACCCTAGGGCGTTGCTCCAACGGATTGAATAGTTAGGGCCTTAGAAGTCAACGCCCGAACCATAAAATGCAAAAAAAATACAATAGAGTTTCCATCATATAACAGGAATAATTGCAACCAGTTTGAAAGTGATGGCCAATTCTACGTTCCGGGCAACCTAGGTTTCACTCCAGGGCGTTGCTCCACCAGACCGAATAGTTACGGCCTAAGAAGTCAATGCCAGAAGCATAAAATACAATATAAATACAACAGTTTTTCCATCGTATAAAACGTATAATTGCAACCAGTATGAAACTGATGGTCATTTCTACTTTCCGAGCAACCTAGGTTTCACCCTAGGGCGTTGCTCCAACAGATTGAATAGTTAGGGCCTTAGAAGTCAACGCCGGAAGCATAAAATGCAATAAAAATACAACAGTGTTTCCATCGTATAAAACGAATAATTGCAAACAGTATGAAACTTATGGTCATTTCTACTTTCCGAGCAAGCTAGGCTTCACCCTAGGGCGTCGCTCCAACAGATTCAATAGTTAGGACCTTAGAAGTGAACGCCCGAACCATAAAATGCAAAAAAAATACAACAGTGTTTCCATCATATAACAGGAATAATTGCAACCAGTTTGAAAGTGATGGCCAATTCTACGTTCCGGTCAACCTAGGCTTCTCTCTAGGGTGTTGCTCCACCAGATCGAATAGCTAGGGCCTTAGAAGTCAACGCCAGAAGCATAAAATACAATATAAATACAACAGTTTTTCCATCGTATAAAACGAATAATTGCAACCAGTATGAAACTTATGGTCATTTCTACTTTCCGAGCAACCTAGGCTTCACCCTAGGGCGTTGCTCCAACAGATTGAATAGTTAGGGCCTTAGAAGTCAACGCCCGAAGCATAAAATGCAATAAAAATACAACAGTTTTTCCATCGTATGAAACAAATAATTGCAACCTGTATGAAGCATATGGTCATTTCTACTTTCCGAGCAACCTAGGCTTCACCCTAGGGCGTTGCTCCAACGGATTGAATAGTTAGGGCCTTAGAAGTCAGCGCCCGAACCATAAAATGCAAAAAAAATACAACAGAGTTTCCATCATATAACAGGAATAATTGCAACCAGTTTGAAAGTGATGGCCAATTCTACGTTCCGGGCAACCTAGGTTTCACTCCAGGGCGTTGCTCCACCAGACCGAATAGTTACGGCCTAAGAAGTCAACGCCAGAAGCATAAAATACAATATAAATACAACAGTTTTTCCATCGTATAAAACGTATAATTGCAACCAGTATGAAACTGATGGTCATTTCTACTTTCCGAGCAACCTAGGTTTCACCCTAGGGCGTTGCTCCAACAGATTGAATAGTTAGGGCCTTAGAAGTCAACGCCGGAAGCATAAAATGCAATAAAAATACAACAGTGTTTCCATCGTATAAAACGAATAATTGCAAACAGTATGAAACTTATGGTCATTTCTACTTTCCGAGCAAGCTAGGCTTCACCCTAGGGCGTCGCTCCAACAGATTCAATAGTTAGGACCTTAGAAGTGAACGCCCGAACCATAAAATGCAAAAAAAATACAACAGTGTTTCCATCATATAACAGGAATAATTGCAACCAGTTTGAAAGTGATGGCCAATTCTACGTTCCGGGCAACCTAGGTTTCACTCCAGGGCGTTGCTCCTCCAGACCGAATAGTTACGGCCTAAGATGTCAACGCCAGAAGCATAAAACACGATATAAATACAACAGATTTTCCATCGTATAAAACGAATAATTGCAACCAGTGTGAAAGTTATGGTCATTTCCACATTCCGAGCAACATAGGCTTCACTCTAGGGCGTTGCTCCACCAGATCGAATAGTTAGTGCCTTAGAAGTCAACGCCAGAAGCATAAAATACAATATAATTACAACAGTTTTTCCATCGTATAAAACGAATATTTGCAACCAGTATGAAACTTATGGTCATTTCTAATTTCCGAGCAACCTAGGCTTGACGCTAGGGCGTTGCTCCAACAGATTGAATAGTTAGGGCCTTAGAAGTCAACGCCCCAACCATAAAATGCAAAAAAAATACAACAGTGTTTCCATCATATAACAGGAATAATTGCAACCAGTTTGAAAGTGATGGCCAATTCTACGTTCCGGGCAACCTCGGTTTCACACCAGGGCGTTGCTCCACCAGACGGAATAGTTACGGCCTAAGAAGTCAACGCCAGAAGCATAAAATACGATATAAATACAGCAGCTTTTCCATCGTATAAAACGTATAATTGCAACCAGTGTGAAAGTAATCATCATTTCTACGTTCCGAGCACCCTAGGCGTCACTCTAGGGCGTTGCTCCACCACATCTAATAGCTACGGCCTTAGAAGTCAACGCCACAGGCATAAAACACAATATAAATACAACAGCGTTTCCATCGTATAAAACGAATAATTGCAACCAGTGTGAAAGGTATGGTCATTTCCACATTCCGAGCAACCTAGGCTTCACTCTATGGCGTTGCTCCACCAGATCGAATAGTTAGGTCCTTAGAAGTAAACGCCAGAAGCATAAAATACCATATAAATACAACAGCTTTTCCATGGTATAAAAGGATTAATTGCAACCAGTTTGAACGTGATGGTCATTTCTCCTTTCCGGGCAACCTAGGCTTCACTCTAGGGCGTTGCTCCACTTGATCGAACAGCTAGGGCCTTAGAAGTTAACGCCAGAAGCATAAAATACAATATAAATACAACAGTTTTACCATCGTATAAAACGAATAATTGCAACCAGTATGAAACTTATGACCAGTTCTACTTTCCGAGCAACCTAGGCTTCACCCTAGGGCGTTGCTCCAACAGATTGAATAGTTAGGGCCTTAGAAGTCAATGCCCGAAGCATAAAATGCAATAAAAATACAACAGTGTTTCCATAATATAACAGGAATAATTGCAACCAGTTTGAAAGTGATGGCCAATTCTACGTTCCGGGCAACCTATGCTTCACTCTAGGGCGTTGCTCCACCAGATCGAATAGTTAGTCCCTTAGAAGTCAACGCCAGAAGCATAAAATACAATATAAATACAACAGTTTTCCATGGTATAGAACGAATAATTGCAACCAGTATGAAACTTATGGTCATTTCTACTTTCCGAGCAACCTAGGCTTCAACCTAGGGCGTTGCTCAAACAGATTGAATAGTTAGGGCCTTAGAAGTCTACGCCCGATCCATAAAATGCAAAAAAAATACAACAGTGTTTCCATCATATAACAGGAATAATTGCAACCAGTTTGAAAGTGATGGCCAATTCTACGTTCCGGGCAACCTAGGCTTCACACTAGGGCGTTGCTCCACCAGATCGAATAGTTGGTCCCTTAGAAGTCAACGCCAGAAGCATAAAATACAATATAAATACAACAGTTTTCCATGGTATAGAACGAATAATTGCAACCAGTATGAAACTTATGGTCATTTCTACATTCCGAGCAACCTAGGCTTCACCCTAGGGCGTTGCTCCAACGGATTGAATAGTTAGGGCCTTAGAAGTCAACGCCCGAACCATAAAATGCAAAAAAAATACAACAGAGTTTCCATCATATAACAGGAATAATTGCAACCAGTTTGAAAGTGATGGCCAATTCTACGTTCCGGGCAACCTAGGTTTCACTCCAGGGCGTTGCTCCACCAGACCGAATAGTTACGGCCTAAGAAGTCAATGCCAGAAGCATAAAATACAATATAAATACAACAGTTTTTCCATCGTATAAAACGTATAATTGCAACCAGTATGAAACTGATGGTCATTTCTACTTTCCGAGCAACCTAGGTTTCACCCTAGGGCGTTGCTCCAACAGATTGAATAGTTAGGGCCTTAGAAGTCAACGCCGGAAGCATAAAATGCAATAAAAATACAACAGTGTTTCCATCGTATAAAACGAATAATTGCAAACGGTATGAAACTTATGGTCATTTCTACTTTCCGAGCAAGCTAGGCTTCACCCTAGGGCGTCGCTCCATCAGATTCAATAGTTAGGACCTTAGAAGTGAACGCCCGAACCATAAAATGCAAAAAAAATACAACAGTGTTTCCATCATATAACAGGAATAATTGCAACCAGTTTGAAAGTGATGGCCAATTCTACGTTCCGGGCAACCTAGGCTTCTCTCTAGGGTGTTGCTCCACCAGATCGAATAGCTAGGGCCTTAGAAGTCAACGCCAGAAGCATAAAATACAATATAAATACAACAGTTTTTCCATCGTATAAAACGAATAATTGCAACCAGTATGAAACTTATGGTCATTTCTACTTTCCGAGCAACCTAGGCTTCACCCTAGGGCGTTGCTCCAACAGATTGAATAGTTAGGGCCTTAGAAGTCAACGCCCGAAGCATAAAACACAAAATATATAGAACGGTTTTTCCATTGTATAAAACGAATAATTGGTACCAGTGTGAAAGTTATGGTCATTGCTACGTTCCGCGCAACCTAGGTTTCACTCCAGGGCGTTGCTCCACCAGATCGAATAGTTACGGCCTTAGAAGTCAACGCCAGAAGCTTAAAATACAATAAAGATGCAACAATTTTTCCATCGTATAAAACTAATAATTGCAACCAGCGTGAAAGTTATGGTCATTTCTACGTTCCGAGCAACCTAGGCGTCACTCTAGGGCGTTGCTCCACCGGATCGAATAGCTAGGGACTTAGAATTCAACGCCATAAGTATAAAACACAATATAAGTACAACAGTTTTTCCATCGTATAAAATGAATAATTGCAACCAGTGTGAAAGTTATGATCATTTCTACGTTCCAGGCAACCTAGGCTTCACTCTAGGGCGTTGTTCCACAAGGTCGAATAGATAGGGCCTAAGAAGGCAACGCCAGAAGCATAAAATACAATATAAATATAACAGTTTTTCCATTGTCTAAAACGAATAATAGCAACCAGTGTGAAAGTTATGGTCATTTCTACGTTCCGGGCAACCTAGGCTTCACTCTAGGGAGTTGCTCCACCAGATCGAATAGTTAGGGCCTTAGAAGTCAACGCCTGAAGCATAAAATACAAAATAAATAAAACAGTTTTTCCATCGTATAAAACTAATAATTGCTACCAGTGTGAAAGTTATGGTCATTTCTACGGTCCGCGCAACCTGGGCTTTACCCTAGGGCGTTGATCCACCAGATGGAACAGTTAGGGCCTAAGAAGTCAACGCCAGAAGCATAAAATACGATATAAATACAACTGCTTTTCCATCGTATAGAGCGAATAATTGCAACCAGTGTGGAAGTTATGGTCATTTCTACGTTTCGGGCAACCTAGGCTTCACTCTGTGGAGATGCTCCACAAGATCAAATAGTTAGGGCCTAAGAAGTCAACGCCAGAAGCATAAAATACAACATAAATATAACAGTTTTTCCATCGTATAAAGAGAATAATAGCAACCAGTGTGAAAGTTATGGTCATTTCTACGTTCCGGGCAGCCTAGGCTTCACTCTAGGGCGTTGCTCCACCAGATGGAATAGTTTGCGCCTTAGAAGACAACGCCAGAAGCATAAAATACAATATAAATACAACAGCTTTGCCATCGTATAAAATGAATAATTGCAAACAGTTCAAAAGATATGGACATTTCTACGTTCCGGGCTACCGTGGCTTCACTCTATGGGGTTCTTCCACCACATCGAATAGCAACGGCCTCAGAGGTCAACGCCAGAAGCATAAAATACAATATAAATATAACAGTTTTTCCATCGTATAAAACGAATAATAGCAACCAGTGTGAAAGTTGTGGTCATTTCTACGTTCCGGGCACCCTAGGCTTCACTCTAGGGCGTTGTTCCACCAGATCAAACAGTTAGGGCCTTAGAAGTCAACGCCCGAAGCATAAAACACAAAATATATAGAACGGTTTTTCCATTGTATAAAACGAATAATTGCTACCAGCGTAAAAGTTATGGTCATTTCTACGTTCCGGGCAACCTAGGCTTCACCCTAGGGCGTTGTTCCACCAGATCGAATCGTTAGGGCCTAAGAAGTGAACGCCAGAAGCATAAAATACAAAATAAATAGAACAGTTTTTCCTGTGTATAAAACGAATAATTGGTACCAGTGTGAAAGTTATGGTCATTGCTACGTTCCGCGCAACCTAGGTTTCACTCCAGGGCGTTGCTCCACCAGATCGAATAGTTACGGCCTTAGAAGTCAACGCCAGAAGCATAAAATACAATAAAGATGCAACAGTTTTTCCATCGTATAACAGGAATTACTGCAAACAGTGTGAAAGTACTGGTTATTTCTATGTTCCGGGTAACCTAGGTATCACTCTAGGGCGTTGCTCCACCAGATCGAATAGCTAGGGACTGAGAATTGAACGCCATAAGAATAAAATACAATACATATATAACAGTTTTTCCATCGTATAAAACGAATAATAAGAACGAGTGTGAAAGTTATGGTTATTTCAACGTTCCGGGCAATCTAGGCTTCACTCTAGGGCGTTGCTCCACCTGATCAAATAGCTAGCGACTTAGAATTAAACGCCAGAAGCATAGAATAAAATAAAAATACAACAGTTTTTCCATCGTATAACAGGAATAATTGCAACCAGTGTGAATGTAATTGTCATTTCTACGTTCCGGGCAACCTAGGATTCACTCTAGAGCGTTGCTCCAACAGATTGAATAGTTAGGTCCTTAAAAGTCAATGACCGAAGCATAAAATGCAATAAAAATACAACAGTGTTTCCATAATATAACAGGAATAATTGCAACCAGTTTGAAAGTGATGGCCAATTCTACGTTCCGGGCAACCTAGGCTTCACTCTAGGGCGTTGCTCCACCAGATCGAATAGTTAGTCCCTTAGAAGTCAACGCCAGAAGCATAAAATACAATATAAATACAACAGTTTTCCATGGTATAGAACGAATAATTGCAACCAGTATGAAACTTATGGTCATTTCTACTTTCCGAGCAACCTAGGCTTCAACCTAGGGCGTTGCTCAAACAGATTGAATAGTTAGGGCCTTAGAAGTCTACGCCCGATCCATAAAATGCAAAAAAAATACAACAGTGTTTCCATCATATAACAGGAATAATTGCAACCAGTTTGAAAGTGATGGCCAATTCTACGTTCCGGGCAACCTAGGCTTCACACTAGGGCGTTGCTCCACCAGATCGAATAGTTAGTCCCTTAGAAGTCAACGCCAGAAGCATAAAATACAATATAAATACAACAGTTTTCCATGGTATAGAACGAATAATTGCAACCAGTATGAAACTTATGATCATTTCTACATTCCGAGCAACCTAGGCTTCACCCTAGGGCGTTGCTCCAACGGATTGAATAGTTAGGGCCTTAGAAGTCAACGCCCGAACCATAAAATGCAAAAAAAATACAACAGAGTTTCCATCATATAACAGGAATAATTGCAACCAGTTTGAAACTTATGGTCATTTCTACTTTCCGAGCAAGCTAGGCTTCACCCTAGGGCGTCGCTCCAACAGATTCAATAGTTAGGACCTTAGAAGTGAACGCCCGAACCATAAAATGCAAAAAAAATACAACAGTGTTTCCATCATATAACAGGAATAATTGCAACCAGTTTGAAAGTGATGGCCAATTCTACGTTCCGGGCAACCTAGGCTTCTCTCTAGGGTGTTGCTCCACCAGATCGAATAGCTAGGGCCTTAGAAGTCAACGCCAGAAGCATAAAATACAATATAAATACAACAGTTTTTCCATCGTATAAAACGAATAATTGCAACCAGTATGAAACTTATGGTCATTTCTACTTTCCGAGCAACCTAGGCTTCACCCTAGGGCGTTGCTCCAACAGATTGAATAGTTAGGGCCTTAGAAGTCAACGCCCGAAGCATAAAATGCAATAAAAATACAACAGTTTTTCCATCGTATGAAACAAATAATTGCAACCTGTATGAAGCATATGGTCATTTCTACTTTCCGAGCAACCTAGGCTTCACCCTAGGGCGTTGCTCCAACGGATTGAATAGTTAGGGCCTTAGAAGTCAGCGCCCGAACCATAAAATGCAAAAAAAATACAACAGAGTTTCCATCATATAACAGGAATAATTGCAACCAGTTTGAAAGTGATGGCCAATTCTACGTTCCGGGCAACCTAGGTTTCACTCCAGGGCGTTGCTCCACCAGACCGAATAGTTACGGCCTAAGAAGTCAACGCCAGAAGCATAAAATACAATATAAATACAACAGTTTTTCCATCGTATAAAACGTATAATTGCAACCAGTATGAAACTGATGGTCATTTCTACTTTCCGAGCAACCTAGGTTTCACCCTAGGGCGTTGCTCCAACAGATTGAATAGTTAGGGCCTTAGAAGTCAACGCCGGAAGCATAAAATGCAATAAAAATACAACAGTGTTTCCATCGTATAAAACGAATAATTGCAAACAGTATGAAACTTATGGTCACTTCTACTTTCCGAGCAAGCTAGGCTTCACCCTAGGGCGTCGCTCCAACAGATTCAATAGTTAGGACCTTAGAAGTGAACGCCCGAACCATAAAATGCAAAAAAAATACAACAGTGTTTCCATCATATAACAGGAATAATTGCAACCAGTTTGAAAGTGATGGCCAATTCTACGTTCCGGGCAACCTAGGTTTCACTCCAGGGCGTTGCTCCACCAGACCGAATAGTTACGGCCTAAGATGTCAACGCCAGAAGCATAAAACACGATATAAATACAACAGATTTTCCATCGTATAAAACGAATAATTGCAACCAGTGTGAAAGTTATGGTCATTTCCACATTCCGAGCAACCTAGGCTTCACTCTAGGGCGTTGCTCCACCAGATCGAATAGTTAGTGCCTTAGAAGTCAACGCCAGAAGCATAAAATACAATATAATTACAACAGTTTTTCCATCGTATAAAACGAATATTTGCAACCAGTATGAAACTTATGGTCATTTCTAATTTCCGAGCAACCTAGGCTTGACCCTAGGGCGTTGCTCCAACAGATTGAAAAGTTAGGGCCTTAGAAGTCAACGCCCCAACCATAAAATGCAAAAAAAATACAACAGTGTTTCCATCATATAACAGGAATAATTGCAACCAGTTTGAAAGTGATGGCCAATTCTACGTTCCGGGCAACCTCGGTTTCACACCAGGGCGTTGCTCCACCAGACGGAATAGTTACGGCCTAAGAAGTCAACGCCAGAAGCATAAAATACGATATAAATACAGCAGCTTTTCCATCGTATAAAACGTATAATTGCAACCAGTGTGAAAGTAATCATCATTTCTACGTTCCGAGCACCCTAGGCGTCACTCTAGGGCGTTGCTCCACCACATCTAATAGCTACGGCCTTAGAAGTCAACGCCACAGGCATAAAACACAATATAAATACAACAGCGTTTCCATCGTATAAAACGAATAATTGCAACCAGTGTGAAAGGTATGGTCATTTCCACATTCCGAGCAACCTAGGCTTCACTCTATGGCGTTGCTCCACCAGATCGAATAGTTAGGTCCTTAGAAGTAAACGCCAGAAGCATAAAATACCATATAAATACAACAGCTTTTCCATGGTATAAAAGGATTAATTGCAACCAGTTTGAACGTGATGGTCATTTCTCCTTTCCGGGCAACCTAGGCTTCACTCTAGGGCGTTGCTCCACTTGATCGAACAGCTAGGGCCTTAGAAGTTAACGCCAGAAGCATAAAATACAATATAAATACAACAGTTTTACCATCGTATAAAACGAATAATTGCAACCAGTATGAAACTTATGACCAGTTCTACTTTCCGAGCAACCTAGGCTTCAACCTAGGGCGTTGCTCAAACAGATTGAATAGTTAGGGCCTTAGAAGTCTACGCCCGATCCATAAAATGCAAAAAAAATACAACAGTGTTTCCATCATATAACAGGAATAATTGCAACCAGTTTGAAAGTGATGGCCAATTCTACGTTCCGGGCAACCTAGGCTTCACACTAGGGCGTTGCTCCACCAGATCGAATAGTTAGTCCCTTAGAAGTCAACGCCAGAAGCATAAAATACAATATAAATACAACAGTTTTCCATGGTATAGAACGAATAATTGCAACCAGTATGAAACTTATGGTCATTTCTACATTCCGAGCAACCTAGGCTTCACCCTAGGGCGTTGCTCCAACGGATTGAATAGTTAGGGCCTTAGAAGTCAACGCCCGAACCATAAAATGCAAAAAAAATACAACAGAGTTTCCATCATATAACAGGAATAATTGCAACCAGTTTGAAAGTGATGGCCAATTCTACGTTCCGGGCAACCTAGGTTTCACTCCAGGGCGTTGCTCCACCAGACCGAATAGTTACGGCCTAAGAAGTCAATGCCAGAAGCATAAAATACAATATAAATACAACAGTTTTTCCATCGTATAAAACGTATAATTGCAACCAGTATGAAACTGATGGTCATTTCTACTTTCCGAGCAACCTAGGTTTCACCCTAGGGCGTTGCTCCAACAGATTGAATAGTTAGGGCCTTAGAAGTCAACGCCGGAAGCATAAAATGCAATAAAAATACAACAGTGTTTCCATCGTATAAAACGAATAATTGCAAACAGTATGAAACTTATGGTCATTTCTACTTTCCGAGCAAGCTAGGCTTCACCCTAGGGCGTCGCTCCATCAGATTCAATAGTTAGGACCTTAGAAGTGAACGCCCGAACCATAAAATGCAAAAAAAATACAACAGTGTTTCCATCATATAACAGGAATAATTGCAACCAGTTTGAAAGTGATGGCCAATTCTACGTTCCGGGCAACCTAGGCTTCTCTCTAGGGTGTTGCTCCACCAGATCGAATAGCTAGGGCCTTAGAAGTCAACGCCAGAAGCATAAAATACAATATAAATACAACAGTTTTTCCATCGTATAAAACGAATAATTGCAACCAGTATGAAACTTATGGTCATTTCTACTTTCCGAGCAACCTAGGCTTCACCCTAGGGCGTTGCTCCAACAGATTGAATAGTTAGGGCCTTAGAAGTCAACGCCCGAAGCATAAAACACAAAATATATAGAACGGTTTTTCCATTGTATAAAACGAATAATTGCTACCAGCGTAAAAGTTATGGCCATTTCTACGTTCCGGGCAACCTAGACTTCACCCTAGGGCGTTGTTCCACAAGATCGAATAGTTAGGGCCTAAGAAGTGAACGCCAGAAGCATAAAATACAAAATAAATAGAACAGTTTTTCCTGTGTATAAAACGAATAATTGGTACCAGTGTGAAAGTTATGGTCATTTCTACGTTCCGACCAACATAGGCTACACTCTAGGGCGTTGCTCCACCAGATCGAACAGTTAGGGCCTTAGAAGTCAACGCCCGAAGCATTAAATACAAAATAAATAGAACAGTTTTTCCATTGTATAAAACGAGTAATTGCTACCAGTGTGAAAGTTATGGTCAATGCTACGTTCCGCGCAACCTAGGCTTCACCCAAGGGCGTTGTTCCACCAGATGGAATAGTTAGGGCCTAAGAAGTCAACGCCAGAAGCATAAAATACGATATAAATACAACAGCTTTTCCATCGTATAAGACGAATAATTGCAACCAGTGTGAATGTAATGGTCATTTCTACGTTCCGGGCAACCTAGGCTTCACTCTAGGGCGTTGCTCCACCAGATCGAGTAGTTAGGGCCTTAGAAGTCAACGCCAGAAGCATAAAATACAATAAAGATGCAACAGTTTTTCCATCGTATAACAGGAATCACTGCAAACAGTGTGAAAGTACTGGTTATTTCTATGTTCCGGGTAACCTAGGTATCACTCTAGGGCGTTGCTCCACCAGATCGAATAGCTAGGGACTGAGAATTGAACGCCATAAGAATAAAATACAATACATATATAACAGTTTTTCCATCGTATAAAACGAATAATAAGAACGAGTGTGAAAGTTATGGTTATTTCAACGTTCCGGGCAATCTAGGCTTCACTCTAGGGCGTTGCTCCACCTGATCAAATAGCTAGCGACTTAGAATTAAACGCCAGAAGCATAGAATAAAATAAAAATACAACAGTTTTTCCATCGTATAACAGGAATAATTGCAACCAGTGTGAATGTAATTGTCATTTCTACGTTCCGGGCAACCTAGGATTCACTCTAGAGCGTTGCTCCAACAGATTGAATAGTTAGGTCCTTAAAAGTCAATGACCGAAGCATAAAATGCAATAAAAATACAACAGTGTTTCCATAATATAACAGGAATAATTGCAACCAGTTTGAAAGTGATGGCCAATTCTACGTTCCGGGCAACCTAGGCTTCACTCTAGGGCGTTGCTCCACCAGATCGAATAGTTAGTCCCTTAGAAGTCAACGCCAGAAGCATAAAATACAATATAAATACAACAGTTTTCCATGGTATAGAACGAATAATTGCAACCAGTATGAAACTTATGGTCATTTCTACTTTCCGAGCAACCTAGGCTTCAACCTAGGGCGTTGCTCAAACAGATTGAATAGTTAGGGCCTTAGAAGTCTACGCCCGATCCATAAAATGCAAAAAAAATACAACAGTGTTTCCATCATATAACAGGAATAATTGCAACCAGTTTGAAAGTGATGGCCAATTCTACGTTCCGGGCAACCTAGGCTTCACACTAGGGCGTTGCTCCACCAGATCGAATAGTTAGTCCCTTAGAAGTCAACGCCAGAAGCATAAAATACAATATAAATACAACAGTTTTCCATGGTATAGAACGAATAATTGCAACCAGTATGAAACTTATGGTCATTTCTACATTCCGAGCAACCTAGGCTTCACCCTAGGGCGTTGCTCCAACGGATTGAATAGTTAGGGCCTTAGAAGTCAACGCCCGAACCATAAAATGCAAAAAAAATACAACAGAGTTTCCATCATATAACAGGAATAATTGCAACCAGTTTGAAAGTGATGGCCAATTCTACGTTCCGGGCAACCTAGGTTTCACTCCAGGGCGTTGCTCCACCAGACCGAATAGTTACGGCCTAAGAAGTCAATGCCAGAAGCATAAAATACAATATAAATACAACAGTTTTTCCATCGTATAAAACGTATAATTGCAACCAGTATGAAACTGATGGTCATTTCTACTTTCCGAGCAACCTAGGTTTCACCCTAGGGCGTTGCTCCAACAGATTGAATAGTTAGGGCCTTAGAAGTCAACGCCGGAAGCATAAAATGCAATAAAAATACAACAGTGTTTCCATCGTATAAAACGAATAATTGCAAACAGTATGAAACTTATGGTCATTTCTACTTTCCGAGCAAGCTAGGCTTCACCCTAGGGCGTCGCTCCATCAGATTCAATAGTTAGGACCTTAGAAGTGAACGCCCGAACCATAAAATGCAAAAAAAATACAACAGTGTTTCCATCATATAACAGGAATAATTGCAACCAGTTTGAAAGTGATGGCCAATTCTACGTTCCGGGCAACCTAGGCTTCTCTCTAGGGTGTTGCTCCACCAGATCGAATAGCTAGGGCCTTAGAAGTCAACGCCAGAAGCATAAAATACAATATAAATACAACAGTTTTTCCATCGTATAAAACGAATAATTGCAACCAGTATGAAACTTATGGTCATTTCTACTTTCCGAGCAACCTAGGCTTCACCCTAGGGCGTTGCTCCAACAGATTGAATAGTTAGGGCCTTAGAAGTCAACGCCCGAAGCATAAAACACAAAATATATAGAACGGTTTTTCCATTGTATAAAACGAATAATTGGTACCAGTGTGAAAGTTATGGTCATTGCTACGTTCCGCGCAACCTAGGTTTCACTCCAGGGCGTTGCTCCACCAGATCGAATAGTTACGGCCTTAGAAGTCAACGCCAGAAGCATAAAATACAATAAAGATGCAACAATTTTTCCATCGTATAAAACTAATAATTGCAACCAGCGTGAAAGTTATGGTCATTTCTACGTTCCGAGCAACCTAGGCGTCACTCTAGGGCGTTGCTCCACCAGATGGAATAGTTTGCGCCTTAGAAGACAACGCCAGAAGCATAAAATACAATATAAATACAACAGCTTTGCCATCGTATAAAATGAATAATTGCAAACAGTTCAAAAGATATGGACATTTCTACGTTCCGGGCTACCGTGGCTTCACTCTATGGGGTTCTTCCACCACATCGAATAGCAACGGCCTCAGAGGTCAACGCCAGAAGCATAAAATACAATATAAATATAACAGTTTTTCCATCGTATAAAACGAATAATAGCAACCAGTGTGAAAGTTGTGGTCATTTCTACGTTCCGGGCACCCTAGGCTTCACTCTAGGGCGTTGTTCCACCAGATCAAACAGTTAGGGCCTTAGAAGTCAACGCCCGAAGCATAAAACACAAAATATATAGAACGGTTTTTCCATTGTATAAAACGAATAATTGCTACCAGCGTAAAAGTTATGGTCATTTCTACGTTCCGGGCAACCTAGGCTTCACCCTAGGGCGTTGTTCCACCAGATCGAATCGTTAGGGCCTAAGAAGTGAACGCCAGAAGCATAAAATACAAAATAAATAGAACAGTTTTTCCTGTGTATAAAACGAATAATTGGTACCAGTGTGAAAGTTATGGTCATTGCTACGTTCCGCGCAACCTAGGTTTCACTCCAGGGCGTTGCTCCACCAGATCGAATAGTTACGGCCTTAGAAGTCAACGCCAGAAGCATAAAATACAATAAAGATGCAACAGTTTTTCCATCGTATAAAACTAATAATTGCAACCAGTGTGAAAGTTATGGTCATTTCTACGTTCCGAGCAACCTAGGCGTCACTCTAGGGCGTTGCTCCACCGGATCGAATAGCTAGGGACTTAGAATTCAACGCCATAAGTATAAAACACAATATAAGTACAACAGTTTTTCCATCGTATAAAATGAATAATTGCAACCAGTGTGAAAGTTATGGTCATTTCTACGTTCCAGGCAACCTAGGCTTCACTCTAGGGCGTTGTTCCACAAGGTCGAATAGATAGGGCCTAAGAAGGCAACGCCAGAAGCATAAAATACAATATAAATATAACAGTTTTTCCATTGTCTAAAACGAATAATAGCAACCAGTGTGAAAGTTATGGTCATTTCTACGTTCCGACCAACATAGGCTACACTCTAGGGCGTTGCTCCACCAGATCGAACAGTTAGGGCCTTAGAAGTCAACGCCCGAAGCATTAAATACAAAATAAATAGAACAGTTTTTCCATTGTATAAAACGAGTAATTGCTACCAGTGTGAAAGTTATGGTCAATGCTACGTTCCGCGCAACCTAGGCTTCACCCAAGGGCGTTGTTCCACCAGATGGAATAGTTAGGGCCTAAGAAGTCAACGCCAGAAGCATAAAATACGACATAAATACAACAGCTTTTCCATCGTATAAGACGAATAATTGCAACCAGTGTGAATGTAATGGTCATTTCTACGTTCCGGGCAACCTAGGCTTCACTCTAGGGCGTTGCTCCACCAGATCGAGTAGTTAGGGCCTTAGAAGTCAACGCCAGAAGCATAAAATACAATAAAGATGCAACAGTTTTTCCATCGTATAACAGGAATAACTGCAAACAGTGTGAAAGTACTGGTTATTTCTATGTTCCGGGTAACCTAGGTATCACTCTAGGGCGTTGCTCCACCAGATCGAATAGCTAAGGACTGAGAATTGAACGCCATAAGAATAAAATACAATACATATATAACAGTTTTTCCATCGTATAAAACGAATAATAAGAACGAGTGTGAAAGTTATGGTTATTTCAACGTTCCGGGCAATCTAGGCTTCACTCTAGGGCGTTGCTCCACCTGATCAAATAGCTAGCGACTTAGAATTAAACGCCAGAAGCATAGAATAAAATAAAAATACAACAGTTTTTCCATCGTATAACAGGAATAATTGCAACCAGTGTGAATGTAATTGTCATTTCTACGTTCCGGGCAACCTAGGATTCACTCTAGAGCGTTGCTCCAACAGATTGAATAGTTAGGTCCTTAAAAGTCAATGACCGAAGCATAAAATGCAATAAAAATACAACAGTTTTTCCATCATATAAAAGGAATAACTGCAAACAGTTTGAAAGTGATAGCCATTTCTACGTTCCGCGTAACCTAGGCTTCACTCTAAGGCGTTGTTCCACCAGATCGAAAAGTTAGGCCCTAAGAAGTCAACGCCAGAAGCATAAAATACAATATAAATATAACAGTTTTTCCATCATATAAAACGAATGATAGCAACCAGTGTGAAAGTTATGGTCATTTCTACGTTCCGGGCAACCTAGGCTTCACTCTAGGGAGTTGCTCCACCAGATCGAATAGTTAGGGCCTTAGAAGTCAACGCCTGAAGCATAAAATACAAAATAAATAAAACAGTTTTTCCATCGTATAAAACTAATAATTGCTACCAGTGTGAAAGTTATGGTCATTTCTACGGTCCGCGCAACCTGGGCTTTACCCTAGGGCGTTGATCCACCAGATGGAACAGTTAGGGCCTAAGAAGTCAACGCCAGAAGCATAAAATACGATATAAATACAACTGCTTTTCCATCGTATAGAGCGAATAATTGCAACCAGTGTGGAAGTTATGGTCATTTCTACGTTTCGGGCAACCTAGGCTTCACTCTGTGGAGATGCTCCACAAGATCAAATAGTTAGGGCCTAAGAAGTCAACGCCAGAAGCATAAAATACAACATAAATACAATAGATTTTCCATCGTATATAATGTATATCTGCAAACAGTGTGGAAGTAATGGTCATTTCTACGTAGCGGGCAACCTAGGCTCCACTCTCGGGCGTTGCTCCACCAAATCAAATAGCTAGGGCCTTAGAAGTCAGCGCCAGAAGCATAAAATACAATATAAATATAACAGTTTTTCCATCGTATAAAGAGAATAATAGCAACCAGTGTGAAAGTTATGGTCATTTCTACGTTCCGGGCAGCCTAGGCTTCACTCTAGGGCGTTGCTCCACCAGATGGAATAGTTTGCGCCTTAGAAGACAACGCCAGAAGCATAAAATACAATATAAATACAACAGCTTTGCCATCGTATAAAATGAATAATTGCAAACAGTTCAAAAGATATGGACATTTCTACGTTCCGGGCTACCGTGGCTTCACTCTATGGGGTTCTTCCACCACATCGAATAGCAACGGCCTCAGAGGTCAACGCCAGAAGCATAAAATACAATTTAAATATAACAGTTTTTCCATCGTATAAAACGAATAATAGCAACCAGTGTGAAAGTTATGGTGATTTCTACGTTCCGGGCACCCTAGGCTTCACTCTAGGGCGTTGTTCCACCAGATCAAACAGTTAGGGCCTTAGAAGTCAACGCCCGAAGCATAAAACACAAAATATATAGAACGGTTTTTCCATTGTATAAAACGAATAATTGCTACCAGCGTAAAAGTTATGGTCATTTCTACGTTCCGGGCAACCTAGGCTTCACCCTAGGGCGTTGTTCCACCAGATCGAATCGTTAGGGCCTAAGAAGTGAACGCCAGAAGCATAAAATACAAAATAAATAGAACAGTTTTTCCTGTGTATAAAACGAATAATTGGTACCAGTGTGAAAGTTATGGTCATTGCTACGTTCCGCGCAACCTAGGTTTCACTCCAGGGCGTTGCTCCACCAGATCGAATAGTTACGGCCTTAGAAGTCAACGCCAGAAGCATAAAATACAATAAAGATGCAACAGTTTTTCCATCGTATAAAACTAATAATTGCAACCAGTGTGAAAGTTATGGTCATTTCTACGTTCCGAGCAACCTAGGCGTCACTCTAGGGCGTTGCTCCACCGGATCGAATAGCTAGGGACTTAGAATTCAACGCCATAAGTATAAAACACAATATAAGTACAACAGTTTTTCCATCGTATAAAATGAATAATTGCAACCAGTGTGAAAGTTATGGTCATTTCTACGTTCCAGGCAACCTAGGCTTCACTCTAGGGCGTTGTTCCACAAGGTCGAATAGTTAGGGCCTAAGAAGGCAACGCCAGAAGCATAAAATACAATATAAATATAACAGTTTTTCCATTGTCTAAAACGAATAATAGCACCCAGTGTTAAAGTTATGGTCATTTCTACGTTCCGGGCAACCTAGGCTTCACTCTAGGGAGTTGCTCCACCAGATCGAACGGTTAGGTCCTTAGAAGTCAACGCCTGAAGCATAAAATACAAAATAAATAAAACAGTTTTTCCATCGTATAAAACTAATAATTGCTACCAGTGTGAAAGTTATGGTCATTTCTACGGTCCGCGCAACCTGGGCTTTACCCTAGGGCGTTGTTCCACCAGATAGAACAGTTAGGGCCTAAGAAGTCAACGCCAGAAGCATAAAATACGATATAAATACAACTGCTTTTCCATCGTATAAAGCGAATAATTGCAACCAGTGTGGAAATTATGGTCATTTCTACGTCTCGGGCAACCTAGGCTTCACTCTATGGAGATGCTCCACAAGATCAAATAGTTAGGGCCTAAGAAGTCAACGCCAGAAGCACAAAATACAACATAAATACAACAGATTTTCCATCATATATAATGTATATTTGCAAACAGTGTGAAAGTAATGGTCATTTCTACGTACCGGGCAACCTAGGTTGCACTCTAGTGCGGTGATCCACCAACCCGAATAGCTAGGGCCTTAGAAGTCAATGCCAGAAGCATAAAATACAATAAAGATGCAAAAGTTTTTCCATCGTATAACAGGAATAACTGCAAACAGTATGAAAGTACTGGTCATTTCTCCGTTACGGGTAACCTAGGTTTCACTCTAGGGTGTTGCTCCACCAGATCGAATAGCTAGGGACTTAGAATTCAACGCCATAAGAATAAAATACAAAATAAGTACAACAGTTTTTCCATCGTATAAAATGAATAATTGCAACCAGTGTGAAAGTTATGGTCATTTCTACATTCCGAGGAACGTAGGCTTCACTCTAGGGCGTTGTTCCACAAGGTCGAATAGTTAGGGCCTAAGAAGGCAACGCCAGAAGCATAAAATACAATATAAATATAACAGTTTTTCCATTGTCTAAAACGAATAATAGCAACCAGTGTTAAAGTTATGGTCATTTCTACGTTCCGGCCAACATAGGCTACACTCTAGGGCGTTGCTCCAACAGATCGAATAGTTAGGGCCTAAGAAGTGAACGCCAGAAGCATAAAATACAATATAAATACAACAGTTTTTCCATCGTATAAAACGAATAATTGCAACAAGCGTGATAGTAATGGTCATTTCGGCGTTTCGTGCATCCTAGACTTATCTCTGAGGCATTGCTCCACCAGGTCGAATAGTTAGGGCCTAAGAAGTCAACGCCAGAAGCATAAAATACAATATAAATACAACAGCTTTGCCACCGTATAAAATGAATAATTGCAAACAGTTCGAAAGATATGGACATTTCTACGTTCCGGGCTACCTAGGCTTCACTCTATGGCGTTCTTCCACCACATCGAATAGGAACGGCCTCAGAGGTCAACGCCAGAAGCATAAAATACAATATAAATATAACAGTTTTTCCATCGTATAAAACGAATAATAGCAACCAGTGTGAAAGTTGTGGTCATTTCTACGTTCCCGGCAACCTAGGCTTCACTCTAGGGCATTGTTCCACCAGACCAAACAGTTAGGGCCTTAGAAGTCAACGCCCGAAGCATAAAACACAAAATATATAGAACGGTTTTTCCATTGTATAAAACGAATAATTGCTACCAGTGTAAAACTTATGGTCATTTCTACGTTCCGGGCAACCCAGGCTTCACTGTATGGCGTTCTTCCACCACATCGGATAGCTACGGCCTCAGAAGTCAACGCCTGAAGTATAAAATACAATAAAAATACAACAGCCTTTCCATCCTAGAACAGGAATAATTGCAACCCGTGTGAAAGTGATGGTCATTTCTACGTTCCAGGCAACCTAGGCTTCACTCTAGGGCGTTGTTCCACAAGATCGAATAGTTAGGGCCTAAGAAGGCAACGCTAAAAGCATAAAATACAATATAAATATAACAGTTTTTCCATCGTCTAAAACGAATAATAGCAACCAGTGTGAATGTTATGGTCATTTCTACGTTCCGGGCAACATAGGCTTCACTATAGGGCGTTGCTCCACCAGATCAAACAGTTAGGGCCTTAGAAGTCAACGCCCGAAGCATTAAATACAAAATAAAGAGAACAGTTTTTCCTGTGTATAAAACGAATAATTGCTACCAGTGTGAAAGTTATGGTCATTTCTACGTTCCGCGCAACCTGGGCTTTACCCCAGGGCGTTGTTCCACCAGACGGAATAGTTAGGGTTTGGAAGAAGTCAACGCCAGAAGCATAAAATACGATATAAATACAACAGCTTTTCCATCGTATATAATGTATATTTGCAAACAGTGTCAAAGTAATGGTCATTTCTACGTACCGGGCAACCTAGGCTCCACTCTAGGGCGTTGCTCCACCAAATCGAATAGCTAGGTCCTTAGAAGTCAACGCCAGAAGCATAAAATACAATAAAGATGCAAAAGTTTTTCCATCGTATAACAGGAATAACTGCAAACAGTATGAAAGTACTGGTCATTTCTACGTTCCGGGTAACCTATGCTTCACTCTAGGGCGGTGCTCTACCAGATTAAATAGTTAGGGCCTAAGAAGTCAACGCCAGAAGCATAAAACACAATATAAATACAACAGCTTTTCCATCGTATATAATGTATATATGCAAACAGTGTGAAAGTAGTGGTCATTTCCATGTTCCGGGCAACCCAGTCTTCACTCTAGGGCGTTGTTCCACCAGATCGAATAGTTAGGGCCTAAGAAGTCAACGCCAGAAGAATAAAATACAATTTAAGTACAAAAGTTTTTCCATCGTATAAAATGAATAATTGCAAACATTGTGAAAGTAATGGTCATTTCTACTTTCCGGGCAACCTAGGCTTCACTCTATGGCGTTGCTCCACCAGATCGAATTGTTAGGGCCTTAGAAATCAACGCCAGAAGCATAATATACAATAAAGATGCAACAGTTTTTTCTTCGTAAAACAGGAATAATTGCAACCAGTGTGAAGGTAATGGTCTTTTCTACGTTCCGGGCAACCTAGGCTTCACTCTAGGGCGGTGCTCCACCAGATCAAATAGTTAGGGCCTAAGAAGTCAACGCCAGAAGCATAAAATACAACATAAATACAATAGATTTTCCATCGTATATAATGTATATCTGCAAACAGTGTGAAAGTAATGGTCATTTCTACGTAGCGGGCAACCTAGGCTCCACTCTCGGGCGTTGCTCCACCAAATCAAATAGCTAGGGCCTTAGAAGTCAGCGCCAGAAGCATAAAATACAATATAAATATAACAGTTTTTCCATCGTATAAAGAGAATAATAGCAACCAGTGTGAAAGTTATGGTCATTTCTACGTTCCGGGCAGCCTAGGCTTCACTCTAGGGCGTTGCTCCACCAGATGGAATAGTTTGCGCCTTAGAAGTCAACGCCAGAAGCATAAAATACAATATAAATACAACAGCTTTTCCATCGTATAAAATGAATAATTGCAAACAGTTCAAAAGATATGGACATTTCTACGTTCCGGCCAACATAGGCTACACTCTAGGGCGTTGCTCCAACAGATCGAATAGTTAGGGCCTAAGAAGTGAACGCCAGAAGCATAAAATACAATATAAATACAACAGTTTTTCCATCGTATAAAACGAATAATTGCAACAAGCGTGATAGTAATGGTCATTTCGGCGTTTCGTGCATCCTAGACTTATCTCTGAGGCATTGCTCCACCAGGTCGAATAGTTAGGGCCTAAGAAGTCAACGCCAGAAGCATAAAATACAATATAAATACAACAGCTTTGCCACCGTATAAAATGAATAATTGCAAACAGTTCGAAAGATATGGACATTTCTACGTTCCGGGCTACCTAGGCTTCACTCTATGGCGTTCTTCCACCACATCGAATAGGAACGGCCTCAGAGGTCAACGCCAGAAGCATAAAATACAATATAAATATAACAGTTTTTCCATCGTATAAAACGAATAATAGCAACCAGTGTGAAAGTTGTGGTCATTTCTACGTTCCCGGCAACCTAGGCTTCACTCTAGGGCATTGTTCCACCAGACCAAACAGTTAGGGCCTTAGAAGTCAACGCCCGAAGCATAAAACACAAAATATATAGAACGGTTTTTCCATTGTATAAAACGAATAATTGCTACCAGTGTAAAACTTATGGTCATTTCTACGTTCCGGGCAACCCAGGCTTCACTGTATGGCGTTCTTCCACCACATCGGATAGCTACGGCCTCAGAAGTCAACGCCTGAAGTATAAAATACAATAAAAATACAACAGCCTTTCCATCCTAGAACAGGAATAATTGCAACCCGTGTGAAAGTGATGGTCATTTCTACGTTCCAGGCAACCTAGGCTTCACTCTAGGGCGTTGTTCCACAAGATCGAATAGTTAGGGCCTAAGAAGGCAACGCTAAAAGCATAAAATACAATATAAATATAACAGTTTTTCCATCGTCTAAAACGAATAATAGCAACCAGTGTGAAAGTTATGGTCATTTCTACGTTCCGGGCAACATAGGCTTCACTATAGGGCGTTGCTCCACCAGATCAAACAGTTAGGGCCTTAGAAGTCAACGCCCGAAGCATTAAATACAAAATAAAGAGAACAGTTTTTCCTGTGTATAAAACGAATAATTGCTACCAGTGTGAAAGTTATGGTCATTTCTACGTTCCGCGCAACCTGGGCTTTACCCCAGGGCGTTGTTCCACCAGACGGAATAGTTAGGGTTTGGAAGAAGTCAACGCCAGAAGCATAAAATACGATATAAATACAACAGCTTTTCCATCGTATATAATGTATATTTGCAAACAGTGTCAAAGTAATGGTCATTTCTACGTACCGGGCAACCTAGGCTCCACTCTAGGGCGTTGCTCCACCAAATCGAATAGCTAGGTCCTTAGAAGTCAACGCCAGAAGCATAAAATACAATAAAGATGCAAAAGTTTTTCCATCGTATAACAGGAATAACTGCAAACAGTATGAAAGTACTGGTCATTTCTACGTTCCGGGTAACCTATGCTTCACTCTAGGGCGGTGCTCTACCAGATTAAATAGTTAGGGCCTAAGAAGTCAACGCCAGAAGCATAAAACACAATATAAATACAACAGCTTTTCCATCGTATATAATGTATATATGCAAACAGTGTGAAAGTAGTGGTCATTTCCATGTTCCGGGCAACCCAGTCTTCACTCTAGGGCGTTGTTCCACCAGATCGAATAGTTGGGGCCTAAGAAGTCAACGCCAGAAGAATAAAATACAATTTAAGTACAAAAGTTTTTCCATCGTATAAAATGAATAATTGCAAACATTGTGAAAGTAATGGTCATTTCTACTTTCCGGGCAACCTAGGCTTCACTCTATGGCGTTGCTCCACCAGATCGAATTGTTAGGGCCTTAGAAATCAACGCCAGAAGCATAATATACAATAAAGATGCAACAGTTTTTTCTTCGTAAAACAGGAATAATTGCAACCAGTGTGAAGGTAATGGTCTTTTCTACGTTCCGGGCAACCTAGGCTTCACTCTAGGGCGGTGCTCCACCAGATCAAATAGTTAGGGCCTAAGAAGTCAACGCCAGAAGCATAAAATACAACATAAATACAATAGATTTTCCATCGTATATAATGTATATCTGCAAACAGTGTGAAAGTAATGGTCATTTCTACGTAGCGGGCAACCTAGGCTCCACTCTCGGGCGTTGCTCCACCAAATCAAATAGCTAGGGCCTTAGAAGTCAGCGCCAGAAGCATAAAATACAATATAAATATAACAGTTTTTCCATCGTATAAAGAGAATAATAGCAACCAGTGTGAAAGTTATGGTCATTTCTACGTTCCGGGCAGCCTAGGCTTCACTCTAGGGCGTTGCTCCACCAGATGGAATAGTTTGCGCCTTAGAAGTCAACGCCAGAAGCATAAAATACAATATAAATACAACAGCTTTGCCATCGTATAAAATGAATAATTGCAAACAGTTCAAAAGATATGGACATTTCTACGTTCCGGCCAACATAGGCTACACTCTAGGGCGTTGCTCCAACAGATCGAATAGTTAGGGCCTAAGAAGTGAACGCCAGAAGCATAAAATACAATATAAATACAACAGTTTTTCCATCGTATAAAACGAATAATTGCAACAAGCGTGATAGTAATGGTCATTTCGGCGTTTCGTGCATCCTAGACTTATCTCTGAGGCATTGCTCCACCAGGTCGAATAGTTAGGGCCTAAGAAGTCAACGCCAGAAGCATAAAATACAATATAAATACAACAGCTTTGCCACCGTATAAAATGAATAATTGCAAACAGTTCGAAAGATATGGACATTTCTACGTTCCGGGCTACCTAGGCTTCACTCTATGGCGTTCTTCCACCACATCGAATAGGAACGGCCTCAGAGGTCAACGCCAGAAGCATAAAATACAATATAAATATAACAGTTTTTCCATCGTATAAAACGAATAATAGCAACCAGTGTGAAAGTTGTGGTCATTTCTACGTTCCCGGCAACCTAGGCTTCACTCTAGGGCATTGTTCCACCAGACCAAACAGTTAGGGCCTTAGAAGTCAACGCCCGAAGCATAAAACACAAAATATATAGAACGGTTTTTCCATTGTATAAAACGAATAATTGCTACCAGTGTAAAACTTATGGTCATTTCTACGTTCCGGGCAACCCAGGCTTCACTGTATGGCGTTCTTCCACCACATCGGATAGCTACGGCCTCAGAAGTCAACGCCTGAAGTATAAAATACAATAAAAATACAACAGCCTTTCCATCCTAGAACAGGAATAATTGCAACCCGTGTGAAAGTGATGGTCATTTCTACGTTCCAGGCAACCTAGGCTTCACTCTAGGGCGTTGTTCCACAAGATCGAATAGTTAGGGCCTAAGAAGGCAACGCTAAAAGCATAAAATACAATATAAATATAACAGTTTTTCCATCGTCTAAAACGAATAATAGCAACCAGTGTGAAAGTTATGGTCATTTCTACGTTCCGGGCAACATAGGCTTCACTATAGGGCGTTGCTCCACCAGATCAAACAGTTAGGGCCTTAGAAGTCAACGCCCGAAGCATTAAATACAAAATAAAGAGAACAGTTTTTCCTGTGTATAAAACGAATAATTGCTACCAGTGTGAAAGTTATGGTCATTTCTACGTTCCGCGCAACCTGGGCTTTACCCCAGGGCGTTGTTCCACCAGACGGAATAGTTAGGGTTTGGAAGAAGTCAACGCCAGAAGCATAAAATACGATATAAATACAACAGCTTTTCCATCGTATATAATGTATATTTGCAAACAGTGTCAAAGTAATGGTCATTTCTACGTACCGGGCAACCTAGGCTCCACTCTAGGGCGTTGCTCCACCAAATCGAATAGCTAGGTCCTTAGAAGTCAACGCCAGAAGCATAAAATACAATAAAGATGCAAAAGTTTTTCCATCGTATAACAGGAATAACTGCAAACAGTATGAAAGTACTGGTCATTTCTACGTTCCGGGTAACCTATGCTTCACTCTAGGGCGGTGCTCTACCAGATTAAATAGTTAGGGCCTAAGAAGTCAACGCCAGAAGCATAAAACACAATATAAATACAACAGCTTTTCCATCGTATATAATGTATATATGCAAACAGTGTGAAAGTAGTGGTCATTTCCATGTTCCGGGCAACCCAGTCTTCACTCTAGGGCGTTGTTCCACCAGATCGAATAGTTAGGGCCTAAGAAGTCAACGCCAGAAGAATAAAATACAATTTAAGTACAAAAGTTTTTCCATCGTATAAAATGAATAATTGCAAACATTGTGAAAGTAATGGTCATTTCTACTTTCCGGGCAACCTAGGCTTCACTCTATGGCGTTGCTCCACCAGATCGAATTGTTAGGGCCTTAGAAATCAACGCCAGAAGCATAATATACAATAAAGATGCAAAAGTTTTTCCGTCGTATAACAGGAATAACTGCAAACAGTATGAAAGTACTGGTCATTTCTACGTTCCGGGTAACCTATGCTTCACTCTAGGGCGGTGCTCTACCAGATGGAATAGTTTGCGCCTTAGAAGTCAACGCCAGAAGCATAAAATACAATATAAATACAACAGCTTTGCCATCGTATAAAATGAATAATTGCAAACAGTTCAAAAGATATGGACATTTCTACGTTCCGGGCTACCTAGGCTTCACTCTATGGGGTTCTTCCACCACATCGAATAGCAACGGCCTCAGAGGTCAACGCCAGAAGCATAAAATACAATATAAATATAACAGTTTTTCCATCGTATAAAACGAATAATAGCAACCAGTGTGAAAGTTGTAGTCATTTCTACGTTCCGGGCACCCTAGGCTTCACTCTAGGGCGTTGTTCCACCAGATCAAACAGTTAGGGCCTTAGATGTCAACGCCCGAAGCATAAAACACAAAATATATAGAACGGTTTTTCCATCGTATAAAACGAATAATTGCTACCAGCGTAAAAGTTATGGTCATTTCTACGTTCCGGGCAACCTAGGCTTCACCCTAGGGCGTTGTTCCACCAGATCCAATAGTTAGGGCCTAAGAAGTGAACGCCAGAAGCATAAAATACAAAATAAATAGAACAGTTTTTCCTGTGTATAAAACGAATAATTGGTACCAGTGTGAAAGTTATGGTCATTGCTACGTTCCGCGCAACCTAGGTCTCACTCCAGGGCGTTGCTCCACCAGATCGAATAGTTACGGCCTTAGAAGTCAACGCCAGAAGCATAAAATACAATAAAGATGCAACAGTTTTTCCATCGTATAAAACTAATAATTGCAACCAGTGTGAAAGTTATGGTCATTTCTACGTTCCGAGCAACCTAGGCGTCACTCTAGGGCGTTGCTCCACCGGATCGAATAGCTAGGGACTTAGAATTCCACGCCATAAGTATAAAACACAATATAAGTACAACAGTTTTTCCATCGTATAAAATGAATAATTGCAACCAGTGTGAAAGTTATGGTCATTTCTACGTTCCAGGCAACCTAGGCTTCACTCTAGGGCGTTGTTCCACAAGGTCGAATAGTTAGGGCCTAAGAAGGCAACGCCAGAAGCATAAAATACAATATAAATATAACAGTTTTTCCATTGTCTAAAACGAATAATAGCATCCAGTGTGAAAGTTATGGTCATTTCTACGTTCCGGCCAACATAGGCTACACTCTAGGGCGTTGCTCCACCAGATCGAACAGTTAGGGCCTTAGAAGTCAACGCCCGAAGCATTAAATACAAAATAAATAGAACAGTTTTTCCATTGTATAAAACGAGTAATTGCTACCAGTGTGAAAGGTATGGTCAATGCTACGTTCCGCGCAACCTAGGCTTCACCCAAGGGCGTTGTTCCACCAGATGGAATAGTTAGGGCCTAAGAAGTCAACGCCAGAAGCATAAAATACGATATAAATACAACAGCTTTTCCATCGTATAAGACGAATAATTGCAACCAGTGTGAATGTAATGGTCATTTCTACGTTCCGGGCAACCTAGGCTTCACTCTAGGGCGTTGCTCCACCAGATCGAGTAGTTAGGGCCTTAGAAGTCAACGCCAGAAGCATAAAATACAATAAAGATGCAACAGTTTTTCCATCGTATAGCAGGAATAATTTCCAACCAGTGTGGTAGTAGTGGTCATTTCTACGTACCGGGCAACCTAGGCTTCACTCTGGGGCGGTGCTCCAACATATCGAATGGCTACGGCCTTAGAAGTCTACGACTGAAGCATAAAATACAATAAAAGTACAACAGTCTTTTCATCGTATAACAGGAATAATTGCAACAAGCGTGATAGTAATGATCATTTCGGCGTTTCGTGCATCCTAGACTTATCTCTGAGGCATTGCTCCACCAGGTCGAATAGTTAGGGCCTAAGAAGTCAACGCCAGAAGAATAAAATACAATTTAAGTACAAAAGTTTTTCCATCGTATAAAATGAATAATTGCAAACATTGTGAAAGTAATGGTCATTTCTACTTTCCGGGCAACCTAGGCTTCACTCTATGGCGTTGCTCCACCAGATCGAATTGTTAGGGCCTTAGAAATCAACGCCAGAAGCATAATATACAATAAAGATGCAACAGTTTTTTCTTCGTAAAACAGGAATAATTGCAACCAGTGTGAAGGTAATGGTCTTTTCTACGTTCCGGGCAACCTAGGCTTCACTCTAGGGCGGTGGTCCACCAGATCAAATAGTTAGGGCCTAAGAAGTCAACGCCAGAAGCATAAAATACAACATAAATACAATAGATTTTCCATCGTATATAATGTATATCTGCAAACAGTGTGAAAGTAATGGTCATTTCTACGTAGCGGGCAACCTAGGCTCCACTCTCGGGCGTTGCTCCACCAAATCAAATAGCTAGGGCCTTAGAAGTCAGCGCCAGAAGCATAAAATACAATATAAATATAACAGTTTTTCCATCGTATAAAGAGAATAATAGCAACCAGTGTGAAAGTTATGGTCATTTCTACGTTCCGGGCAGCCTAGGCTTCACTCTAGGGCGTTGCTCCACCAGATGGAATAGTTTGCGCCTTAGAAGTCAACGCCAGAAGCATAAAATACAATATAAATACAACAGCTTTGCCACCGTATAAAATGAATAATTGCAAACAGTTCGAAAGATATGGACATTTCTACGTTCCGGGCTACCTAGGCTTCACTCTATGGCGTTCTTCCACCACATCGAATAGGAACGGCCTCAGAGGTCAACGCCAGAAGCATAAAATACAATATAAATATAACAGTTTTTCCATCGTATAAAACGAATAATAGCAACCAGTGTGAAAGTTGTGGTCATTTCTACGTTCCCGGCAACCTAGGCTTCACTCTAGGGCATTGTTCCACCAGACCAAACAGTTAGGGCCTTAGAAGTCAACGCCCGAAGCATAAAACACAAAATATATAGAACGGTTTTTCCATTGTATAAAACGAATAATTGCTACCAGTGTAAAACTTATGGTCATTTCTACGTTCCGGGCAACCCAGGCTTCACTGTATGGCGTTCTTCCACCACATCGGATAGCTACGGCCTCAGAAGTCAACGCCTGAAGTATAAAATACAATAAAAATACAACAGCCTTTCCATCCTAGAACAGGAATAATTGCATCCCGTGTGAAAGTGATGGTCATTTCTACGTACCGGGCAACCTAGGCTCCACTCTAGGGCGTTGCTCCACCAAATCGAATAGCTAGGTCCTTAGAAGTCAACGCCAGAAGCATAAAATACAATAAAGATGCAAAAGTTTTTCCATCGTATAACAGGAATAACTGCAAACAGTATGAAAGTACTGGTCATTTCTACGTTCCGGGTAACCTATGCTTCACTCTAGGGCGGTGCTCTACCAGATTAAATAGTTAGGGCCTAAGAAGTCAACGCCAGAAGCATAAAACACAATATAAATACAACAGCTTTTCCATCGTATATAATGTATATATGCAAACAGTGTGAAAGTAGTGGTCATTTCCATGTTCCGGGCAACCCAGTCTTCACTCTAGGGCGTTGTTCCACCAGATCGAATAGTTAGGGCCTAAGAAGTCAACGCCAGAAGAATAAAATACAATTTAAGTACAAAAGTTTTTCCATCGTATAAAATGAATAATTGCAAACATTGTGAAAGTAATGGTCATTTCTACTTTCCGGGCAACCTAGGCTTCACTCTATGGCGTTGCTCCACTAGATCGAATTGTTAGGGCCTTAGAAATCAACGCCAGAAGCATAGTATACAATAAAGATGCAAAAGTTTTTCCGTCGTATAACAGGAATAACTGCAAACAGTATGAAAGTACTGGTCATTTCTACGTTCCGGGTAACCTATGCTTCACTCTAGGGCGGTGCTCTACCAGATGGAATAGTTTGCGCCTTAGAAGTCAACGCCAGAAGCATAAAATACAATATAAATACAACAGCTTTGCCATCGTATAAAATGAATAATTGCAAACAGTTCAAAAGATATGGACATTTCTACGTTCCGGGCTACCTAGGCTTCACTCTATGGGGTTCTTCCACCACATCGAATAGCAACGGCCTCAGAGGTCAACGCCAGAAGCATAAAATACAATATAAATATAACAGTTTTTCCATCGTATAAAACGAATAATAGCAACCAGTGTGAAAGTTGTAGTCATTTCTACGTTCCGGGCACCCTAGGCTTCACTCTAGGGCGTTGTTCCACCAGATCAAACAGTTAGGGCCTTAGATGTCAACGCCCGAAGCATAAAACACAAAATATATAGAACGGTTTTTCCATCGTATAAAACGAATAATTGCTACCAGCGTAAAAGTTATGGTCATTTCTACGTTCCGGGCAACCTAGGCTTCACCCTAGGGCGTTGTTCCACCAGATCCAATAGTTAGGGCCTAAGAAGTGAACGCCAGAAGCATAAAATACAAAATAAATAGAACAGTTTTTCCTGTGTATAAAACGAATAATTGGTACCAGTGTGAAAGTTATGGTCATTGCTACGTTCCGCGCAACCTAGGTCTCACTCCAGGGCGTTGCTCCACCAGATCGAATAGTTACGGCCTTAGAAGTCAACGCCAGAAGCATAAAATACAATAAAGATGCAACAGTTTTTCCATCGTATAAAACTAATAATTGCAACCAGTGTGAAAGTTATGGTCATTTCTACGTTCCGAGCAACCTAGGCGTCACTCTAGGGCGTTGCTCCACCGGATCGAATAGCTAGGGACTTAGAATTCCACGCCATAAGTATAAAACACAATATAAGTACAACAGTTTTTCCATCGTATAAAATGAATAATTGCAACCAGTGTGAAAGTTATGGTCATTTCTACGTTCCAGGCAACCTAGGCTTCACTCTAGGGCGTTGTTCCACAAGGTCGAATAGTTAGGGCCTAAGAAGGCAACGCCAGAAGCATAAAATACAATATAAATATAACAGTTTTTCCATTGTCTAAAACGAATAATAGCATCCAGTGTGAAAGTTATGGTCATTTCTACGTTCCGGCCAACATAGGCTACACTCTAGGGCGTTGCTCCACCAGATCGAACAGTTAGGGCCTTAGAAGTCAACGCCCGAAGCATTAAATACAAAATAAATAGAACAGTTTTTCCATTGTATAAAACGAGTAATTGCTACCAGTGTGAAAGGTATGGTCAATGCTACGTTCCGCGCAACCTAGGCTTCACCCAAGGGCGTTGTTCCACCAGATGGAATAGTTAGGGCCTAAGAAGTCAACGCCAGAAGCATAAAATACGATATAAATACAACAGCTTTTCCATCGTATAAGACGAATAATTGCAACCAGTGTGAATGTAATGGTCATTTCTACGTTCCGGGCAACCTAGGCTTCACTCTAGGGCGTTGCTCCACCAGATCGAGTAGTTAGGGCCTTAGAAGTCAACGCCAGAAGCATAAAATACAATAAAGATGCAACAGTTTTTCCATCGTATAGCAGGAATAATTTGCAACCAGTGTGGTAGTAGTGGTCATTTCTACGTACCGGGCAACCTAGGCTTCACTCTGGGGCGGTGCTCCAACATATCGAATGGCTACGGCCTTAGAAGTCTACGACTGAAGCATAAAATACAATAAAAGTACAACAGTCTTTTCATCGTATAACAGGAATAATTGCAACAAGCGTGATAGTAATGATCATTTCGGCGTTTCGTGCATCCTAGACTTATCTCTGAGGCATTGCTCCACCAGGTCGAATAGCTAGGGCCTAAGAAGTCAACGCCAGAAGAATAAAATACAATTTAAGTACAAAAGTTTTTCCATCGTATAAAATGAATAATTGCAAACATTGTGAAAGTAATGGTCATTTCTACTTTCCGGGCAACCTAGGCTTCACTCTATGGCGTTGCTCCACCAGATCGAATTGTTAGGGCCTTAGAAATCAACGCCAGAAGCATAATATACAATAAAGATGCAACAGTTTTTTCTTCGTAAAACAGGAATAATTGCAACCAGTGTGAAGGTAATGGTCTTTTCTACGTTCCGGGCAACCTAGGCTTCACTCTAGGGCGGTGGTCCACCAGATCAAATAGTTAGGGCCTAAGAAGTCAACGCCAGAAGCATAAAATACAACATAAATACAATAGATTTTCCATCGTATATAATGTATATCTGCAAACAGTGTGAAAGTAATGGTCATTTCTACGTAGCGGGCAACCTAGGCTCCACTCTCGGGCGTTGCTCCACCAAATCAAATAGCTAGGGCCTTAGAAGTCAGCGCCAGAAGCATAAAATACAATATAAATATAACAGTTTTTCCATCGTATAAAGAGAATAATAGCAACCAGTGTGAAAGTTATGGTCATTTCTACGTTCCGGGCAGCCTAGGCTTCACTCTAGGGCGTTGCTCCACCAGATGGAATAGTTTGCGCCTTAGAAGTCAACGCCAGAAGCATAAAATACAATATAAATACAACAGCTTTGCCATCGTATAAAATGAATAATTGCAAACAGTTCAAAAGATATGGACATTTCTACGTTCCGGGCTACCTAGGCTTCACTCTATGGGGTTCTTCCACCACATCGAATAGCAACGGCCTCAGAGGTCAACGCCAGAAGCATAAAATACAATATGAATATAACAGTTTTTCCATCGTATAAAACGAATAATAGCAACCAGTGTGAAAGTTGTGGTCATTTCTACGTTCCGGGCACCCTAGGCTTCACTCTAGGGCGTTGTTCCACCAGATCAAACAGTTAGGGCCTTAGATGTCAACGCCCGAAGCATAAAACACAAAATATATAGAACGGTTTTTCCATCGTATAAAACGAATAATTGCTACCAGCGTAAAAGTTATGGTCATTTCTACGTTCCGGGCAACCTAGGCTTCACCCTAGGGCGTTGTTCCACCAGATCCAATAGTTAGGGCCTAAGAAGTGAACGCCAGAAGCATAAAATACAAAATAAATAGAACAGTTTTTCCTGTGTATAAAACGAATAATTGGTACCAGTGTGAAAGTTATGGTCATTGCTACGTTCCGCGCAACCTAGGTGTCACTCCAGGGCGTTGCTCCACCAGATCGAATAGTTACGGCCTTAGAAGTCAACGCCAGAAGCATAAAATACAATAAAGATGCAACAGTTTTTCCATCGTATAAAACTAATAATTGCAACCAGTGTGAAAGTTATGGTCATTTCTACGTTCCGAGCAACCTAGGCGTCACTCTAGGGCGTTGCTCCACCGGATCGAATAGCTAGGGACTTAGAATTCCACGCCATAAGTATAAAACACAATATAAGTACAACAGTTTTTCCATCGTATAAAATGAATAATTGCAACCAGTGTGAAAGTTATGGTCATTTCTACGTTCCAGGCAACCTAGGCTTCACTCTAGGGCGTTGTTCCACAAGGTCGAATAGTTAGGGCCTAAGAAGGCAACGCCAGAAGCATAAAATACAATATAAATATAACAGTTTTTCCATTGTCTAAAACGAATAATAGCATCCAGTGTGAAAGTTATGGTCATTTCTACGTTCCGGCCAACATAGGCTACACTCTAGGGCGTTGCTCCACCAGATCGAACAGTTAGGGCCTTAGAAGTCAACGCCCGAAGCATTAAATACAAAATAAATAGAACAGTTTTTCCATTGTATAAAACGAGTAATTGCTACCAGTGTGAAAGGTATGGTCAATGCTACGTTCCGCGCAACCTAGGCTTCACCCAAGGGCGTTGTTCCACCAGATGGAATAGTTAGGGCCTAAGAAGTCAACGCCAGAAGCATAAAATACGATATAAATACAACAGCTTTTCCATCGTATAAGACGAATAATTGCAACCAGTGTGAATGTAATGGTCATTTCTACGTTCCGGGCAACCTAGGCTTCACTCTAGGGCGTTGCTCCACCAGATCGAGTAGTTAGGGCCTTAGAAGTCAACGCCAGAAGCATAAAATACAATAAAGATGCAACAGTTTTTCCATCGTATAGCAGGAATAATTTGGAACCAGTGTGGTAGTAGTGGTCATTTCTACGTACCGGGCAACCTAGGCTTCACTCTGGGGCGGTGCTCCAACATATCGAATGGCTACGGCCTTAGAAGTCTACGACTGAAGCATAAAATACAATAAAAGTACAACAGCCTTTTCATCGTATAACAGGAATAATTGCAACAAGCGTGATAGTAATGATCATTTCGGCGTTTCGTGCATCCTAGACTTATCTCTGAGGCATTGCTCCACCAGGTCGAACAGTTAGGGCCTAAGAAGTCAACGCCAGAAGCATAAAATACAATATAAATACAACAGCTTTGCCACCGTATAAAATGAATAATTGCAAACAGTGCGAAAGATATGGACATTTCTACGTTCCGGGGTACCTAGGCTTCACTCCATGGCGTTCTTCCACCACATCGAATAGGAACGGCCTCAGAGGTCAACGCCAGCAGCATAAAATACAATATAAATATAACAGTTTTTCCATCGTATAAAACGAATAATAGCAACCAGTGTGAAAGTTGTGGTCATTTCTACGTTCCGGGCAACCTAGGCTTCACTCTAGGGCATTGTTCCACCAGATCCAATAGTTAGGGCCTAAGAAGTGAACGCCAGAAGCATAAAATACAAAATAAATAGAACAGCTTTTCCTGTGTATAAAACGAATAATTGGTACCAGTGTGAAAGTTATGGTCATTGCTACGTTCCGCGCAACCTAGGTCTCACTCCAGGGCGTTGCTCCACCAGATCGAATAGTTACGGCCTTAGAAGTCAACGCCAGAAGCATAAAATACAATAAAGATGCAACAGTTTTTCCATCGTATAAAACTAATAATTGCAACCAGTGTGAAAGTTATGGTCATTTCTACGTTCCGAGCAACCTAGGCGTCACTCTAGGGCGTTGCTCCACCGGATCGAATAGCTAGGGACTTAGAATTCCACGCCATAAGTATAAAACACAATATAAGTACAACAGTTTTTCCATCGTATAAAATGAATAATTGCAACCAGTGTGAAAGTTATGGTCATTTCTACGTTCCAGGCAACCTAGGCTTCACTCTAGGGCGTTGTTCCACAAGGTCGAATAGTTAGGGCCTAAGAAGGCAACGCCAGAAGCATAAAATACAATATAAATATAACAGTTTTTCCATTGTCTAAAACGAATAATAGCAACCAGTGTTAAAGTTATGGTCATTTCTACGTTCCGGGCAACCTAGGCTTCACTCTAGGGAGTTGCTCCACCAGATCGAACAGTTAGGGCCTTAGAAGTCAACGCCTGAAGCATAAAATACAAAATAAATAAAACAGTTTTTCCATCGTATAAAACTAATAATTGCTACCAGTGTGAAAGTTATGGTCAGTTCTACGGTCCGCGCAACCTGGGCTTTACCCTAGGGCGTTGTTCCACCAGATAGAACAGTTAGGGCCTAAGAAGTCAACGCCAGAAGCATAAAATACGATATAAATACAACTTCTTTTCCATCGTATAAAGCGAATAATTGCAACCAGTGTGGAAAGTATGGTCATTTCTACGTCTCGGGCAACCTAGGCTTCACTCTATGGAGATGCTCCACAAGATCAAATAGTTAGGGCCTAAGAAGTCAACGCCAGAAGCACAAAATACAACATAAATACAACAGATTTTCCATCATATATAATGTATATTTGCAAACAGTGTGAAAGTAATGGTCATTTCTACGTACCGGGCAACCTAGGTTGCACTCTAGTGCGGTGATCCACCAACCCGAATAGCTAGGGCCTTAGAAGTCAATGCCAGAAGCATAAAATACAATAAAGATGCAAAAGTTTTTCCATCGTATAACAGGAATAACTGCAAACAGTATGAAAGTACTGGTCATTTCTCCGTTACGGGTAACCTAGGTTTCACTCTAGGGTGTTGCTCCACCAGATCGAATAGCTAGGGACTTAGAATTCAACGCCATAAGAATAAAATACAAAATAAGTACAACAGTTTTTCCATCGTATAAAATGAATAATTGCAACCAGTGTGAAAGTTATGGTCATTTCTACATTCCGAGGAACGTAGGCTTCACTCTAGGGCGTTGTTCCACAAGGCCGAATAGTTAGGGCCTAAGAAGGCAACGCCAGAAGCATAAAATACAATATAAATATAACAGTTTTTCCATTGTCTAAAACGAATAATAGCAACCAGTGTGAAAGTTGTGGTCATTTCTACGTTCCGGGCACCCTAGGCTTCACTCTAGGGCGTTGTTCCACCAGATCAATCAGTTAGGGCCTTAGAAGTCAACGCCCGAAGCATAAAACACAAAATATATAGAACGGTTTTTCCATTGTATAAAACGAATAATTGCTACCAGTGTAAAAGTTATGGTCATTTCTGCGTTCCGGGCAACCTATGCTTCACTCTAGGGCGTTGCTCCAACAGATTGAATAGTTAGGGCCTTAGAAGTCAATGCCCGAAGCATAAAATGCAATAAAAATACAACAGATTTTCCATCACATAACAGGAATAATTGCAAGCAGTATGAAAGTACTGGTCATTTCTACGTTCCGGGTAACCTATGCTTCACTCTAGGGCGGTGCTCTACCAGATTAAATAGTTAGGGCCTAAGAAGTCAACGCCAGAAGCATAAAATACGATATAAATACAACAGCTTTTCCATCGTATATAATGTATATTTGCAAACAGTGTCAAAGTAATGGTCATTTCTACGTACCGGGCAACCTAGGCTCCACTCTAGGGCGTTGCTCCACCAAATCGAATAGCTAGGTCCTTAGAAGTCAACGCCAGAAGCATAAAATACAATAAAGATGCAAAAGTTTTTCCATCGTATAACAGGAATAACTGCAAACAGTATGAAAGTACTGGTCATTTCTACGTTCCGGGTAACCTATGCTTCACTCTAGGGCGGTGCTCTACCAGATTAAATAGCTAGGGCCTAAGAAGTCAACGCCAGAAGCTTAAAACACAATATAAATACAACAGCTTTTCCATCGTATATAATGTATATATGCAAACAGTGTGAAAGTAGTGGTCATTTCCATGTTCCGGGCAACCCAGTCTTCACTCTAGGGCGTTGTTCCACCAGATCGAATAGTTAGGGCCTAAGAAGTCAACGCCAGAAGAATAAAATACAATTTAAGTACAAAAGTTTTTCCATCGTATAAAATGAATAATTGCAAACATTGTGAAAGTAATGGTCATTTCTACTTTCCGGGCAACCTAGGCTTCACTCTATGGCGTTGCTCCACCAGATCGAATTGTTAGGGCCTTAGAAATCAACGCCAGAAGCATAATATACAATAAAGATGCAACAGTTTTTTCTTCGTAAAACAGGAATAATTGCAACCAGTGTGAAGGTAATGGTCTTTTCTACGTTCCGGGCAACCTAGGCTTCACTCTAGGGCGTTGCTCCACCAAATCAAATAGCTAGGGCCTTAGAAGTCAGCGCCAGAAGCATAAAACACAATATAAATATAACAGTTTTTCCATCGTATAAAGAGAATAATAGCAACCAGTGTGAAAGTTATGGTCATTTCTACGTTCCGGGCAGCCTAGGCTTCACTCTAGGGCGTTGCTCCACCAGATGGAATAGTTTGCGCCTTAGAAGTCAACGCCAGAAGCATAAAATACAATATAAATACAACAGCTTTGCCATCGTATAAAATGAATAATTGCAAACAGTTCAAAACATATGGACATTTCTACGTTCCGGGCTACCTAGGCTTCACTCTATGGGGTTCTTCCACCACATCGAATAGCAACGGCCTCAGAGGTCAACGCCAGAAGCATAAAATACAATATAAATATAACAGTTTTTCCATCGTATAAAACGAATAATAGCAACCAGTGTGAAAGTTGTGGTCATTTCTACGTTCCGGGCACACTAGGCTTCACTCTAGGGCGTTGTTCCACCAGATCAAACAGTTAGGGCCTTAGAAGTCAACGCCCGAAGCATAAAACACAAAATATATAGAACGGTTTTTCCATCGTATAAAACGAATAATTGCTACCAGCGTAAAAGTTATGGTCATTTCTACGTTCCGGGCAACCTAGGCTTCACCCTGGGGCGTTGTTCCACCAGATCCAATAGTTAGGGCCTAAGAAGTGAACGCCAGAAGCATAAAATACAAAATAAATAGAACAGTTTTTCCTGTGTATAAAACGAATAATTGGTACCAGTGTGAAAGTTATGGTCATTGCTACGTTCCGCGCAACCTAGGTCTCACTCCAGGGCGTTGCTCCACCAGATCGAATAGTTACGGCCTTAGAAGTCAACGCCAGAAGCATAAAATACAATAAAGATGCAACAGTTTTTCCATCGTATAAAACTAATAATTGCAACCAGTGTGAAAGTTATGGTCATTTCTACGTTCCGAGCAACCTAGGCGTCACTCTAGGGCGTTGCTCCACCGGATCGAATAGCTAGGGACTTAGAATTCAACGCCATAAGTATAAAACACAATATAAGTACAACAGTTTTTCCAGCGTATAAAATGAATGATTGCAACCAGTGTGAAAGTTATGGTCATTTCTACGTTCCAGGCAACCTAGGCTTCACTCTAGGGCGTTGTTCCACAAGGTCGAATAGTTAGGGCCTAAGAAGGCAACGCCAGAAGCATAAAATACAATATAAATATAACAGTTTTTCCATTGTCTAAAACGAATAATAGCATCCAGTGTGAAAGTTATGGTCATTTCTACGTTCCGGCCAACATAGGCTACACTCTAGGGCGTTGCTCCACCAGATCGAACAGTTAGGGCCTTAGAAGTCAACGCCCGAAGCATTAAATACAAAATAAATAGAACAGTTTTTCCATTGTATAAAACGAGTAATTGCTACCAGTGTGAAAGTTATGGTCAATGCTACGTTCCGCGCAACCTAGGCTTCACCCAAGGGCGTTGTTCCACCAGATGGAATAGTTAGGGCCTAAGAAGTCAACGCCAGAAGCATAAAATACGATATAAATACAACAGCTTTTCCATCGTATAAGACGAATAATTGCAACCAGTGTGAATGTAATGGTCATTTCTACGTTCCGGGCAACCTAGGCTTCACTCTAGGGCGTTGCTCCACCAGATCGAGTAGTTAGGGCCTTAGAAGTCAACGCCAGAAGCATAAAATACAATAAAGATGCAACAGTTTTTCCATCGTATAGCAGGAATAATTTGCAACCAGTGTGGTAGTAGTGGTCATTTCTACGTACCGGGCAACCTAGGCTTCACTCTAGGGCGGTGCTCCAACATACCGAATGGCTACGGCCTTAGAAGTCTACGACTGAAGCATAAAATACAATAAAAGTACAACAGTCTTTTCATCGTATAACAGGAATAATTGCAACAAGCGTGATAGTAATGATCATTTCGGCGTTTCGTGCATCCTAGACTTATCTCTGAGGCATTGCTCCACCAGGTCGAATAGTTAGGGCCTAAGAAGTCAACGCCAGAAGCATAAAATACAATATAAATACAACAGCTTTGCCACCGTATAAAATGAATAATTGCAAACAGTGCGAAAGATATGGACATTTCTACGTTCCGGGGTACCTAGGCTTCACTCCATGGCGTTCTTCCACCACATCGAATAGGAACGGCCTCAGAGGTCAACGCCAGCAGCATAAAATACAATATAAATATAACAGTTTTTCCATCGTATAAAACGAATAATAGCAACCAGTGTGAAAGTTGTGGTCATTTCTACGTTCCGGGCAACCTAGGCTTCACTCTGGGGCATTGTTCCACCAGATCCAATAGTTAGGGCCTAAGAAGTGAACGCCAGAAGCATAAAATACAAAATAAATAGAACAGCTTTTCCTGTGTATAAAACGAATAATTGGTACCAGTGTGAAAGTTATGGTCATTGCTACGTTCCGCGCAACCTAGGTCTCACTCCAGGGCGTTGCTCCACCAGATCGAATAGTTACGGCCTTAGAAGTCAACGCCAGAAGCATAAAATACAATAAAGATGCAACAGTTTTTCCATCGTATAAAACTAATAATTGCAACCAGTGTGAAAGTTATGGTCATTTCTACGTTCCGAGCAACCTAGGCGTCACTCTAGGGCGTTGCTCCACCGGATCGAATAGCTAGGGACTTAGAATTCCACGCCATAAGTATAAAACACAATATAAGTACAACAGTTTTTCCATCGTATAAAATGAATAATTGCAACCAGTGTGAAAGTTATGGTCATTTCTACGTTCCAGGCAACCTAGGCTTCACTCTAGGGCGTTGTTCCACAAGGTCGAATAGTTAGGGCCTAAGAAGGCAACGCCAGAAGCATAAAATACAATATAAATATAACAGTTTTTCCATTGTCTAAAACGAATAATAGCAACCAGTGTTAAAGTTATGGTCATTTCTACGTTCCGGGCAACCTAGGCTTCACTCTAGGGAGTTGCTCCACCAGATCGAACAGTTAGGGCCTTAGAAGTCAACGCCTGAAGCATAAAATACAAAATAAATAAAACAGTTTTTCCATCGTATAAAACTAATAATTGCTACCAGTGTGAAAGTTATGGTCAGTTCTACGGTCCGCGCAACCTGGGCTTTACCCTAGGGCGTTGTTCCACCAGATAGAACAGTTAGGGCCTAAGAAGTCAACGCCAGAAGCATAAAATACGATATAAATACAACTGCTTTTCCATCGTATAAAGCGAATAATTGCAACCAGTGTGGAAAGTATGGTCATTTCTACGTCTCGGGCAACCTAGGCTTCACTCTATGGAGATGCTCCACAAGATCAAATAGTTAGGGCCTAAGAAGTCAACGCCAGAAGCACAAAATACAACATAAATACAACAGATTTTCCATCATATATAATGTATATTTGCAAACAGTGTGAAAGTAATGGTCATTTCTACGTACCGGGCAACCTAGGTTGCACTCTAGTGCGGTGATCCACCAACCCGAATAGCTAGGGCCTTAGAAGTCAATGCCAGAAGCATAAAATACAATAAAGATGCAAAAGTTTTTCCATCGTATAACAGGAATAACTGCAAACAGTATGAAAGTACTGGTCATTTCTCCGTTACGGGTAACCTAGGTTTCACTCTAGGGTGTTGCTCCACCAGATCGAATAGCTAGGGACTTAGAATTCAACGCCATAAGAATAAAATACAAAATAAGTACAACAGTTTTTCCATCGTATAAAATGAATAATTGCAACCAGTGTGAAAGTTATGGTCATTTCTACATTCCGAGGAACGTAGGCTTCACTCTAGGGCGTTGTTCCACACGGCCGAATAGTTAGGGCCTAAGAAGGCAACGCCAGAAGCATAAAATACAATATAAATATAACAGTTTTTCCATTGTCTAAAACGAATAATAGCAACCAGTGTGAAAGTTGTGGTCATTTCTACGTTCCGGGCACCCTAGGCTTCACTCTAGGGCGTTGTTCCACCAGATCAATCAGTTAGGGCCTTAGAAGTCAACGCCCGAAGCATAAAACACAAAATATATAGAACGGTTTTTCCATTGTATAAAACGAATAATTGCTACCAGTGTAAAAGTTATGGTCATTTCTGCGTTCCGGGCAACCTATGCTTCACTCTAGGGCGTTGCTCCAACAGATTGAATAGTTAGGGCCTTAGAAGTCAATGCCCGAAGCATAAAATGCAATAAAAATACAACAGATTTTCCATCACATAACAGGAATAATTGCAAGCAGTATGAAAGTACTGGTCATTTCTACGTTCCGGGTAACCTATGCTTCACTCTAGGGCGGTGCTCTACCAGATTAAATAGTTAGGGCCTAAGAAGTCAACGCCAGAAGCATAAAATACGATATAAATACAACAGCTTTTCCATCGTATATAATGTATATTTGCAAACAGTGTCAAAGTAATGGTCATTTCTACGTACCGGGCAACCTAGGCTCCACTCTAGGGCGTTGCTCCACCAAATCGAATAGCTAGGTCCTTAGAAGTCAACGCCAGAAGCATAAAATACAATAAAGATGCAAAAGTTTTTCCATCGTATAACAGGAATAACTGCAAACAGTATGAAAGTACTGGTCATTTCTACGTTCCGGGTAACCTATGCTTCACTCTAGGGCGGTGCTCTACCAGATTAAATAGCTAGGGCCTAAGAAGTCAACGCCAGAAGCTTAAAACACAATATAAATACAACAGCTTTTCCATCGTATATAATGTATATATGCAAACAGTGTGAAAGTAGTGGTCATTTCCATGTTCCGGGCAACCCAGTCTTCACTCTAGGGCGTTGTTCCACCAGATCGAATAGTTAGGGCCTAAGAAGTCAACGCCAGAAGAATAAAATACAATTTAAGTACAAAAGTTTTTCCATCGTATAAAATGAATAATTGCAAACATTGTGAAAGTAATGGTCATTTCTACTTTCCGGGCAACCTAGGCTTCACTCTATGGCGTTGCTCCACCAGATCGAATTGTTAGGGCCTTAGAAATCAACGCCAGAAGCATAATATACAATAAAGATGCAACAGTTTTTTCTTCGTAACACAGGAGTAATTGCAACCAGTGTGAAGGTAATGGTCTTTTCTACGTTCCGGGCAACCTAGGCTTCACTCTAGGGCGTTGCTCCACCAAATCAAATAGCTAGGGCCTTAGAAGTCAGCGCCAGAAGCATAAAACACAATATAAATATAACAGTTTTTCCATCGTATAAAGAGAATAATAGCAACCAGTGTGAAAGTTATGGTCATTTCTACGTTCCGGGCAGCCTAGGCTTCACTCTAGGGCGTTGCTCCACCAGATGGAATAGTTTGCGCCTTAGAAGTCAACGCCAGAAGCATAAAATACAATATAAATACAACAGCTTTGCCATCGTATAAAATGAATAATTGCAAACAGTTCAAAACATATGGACATTTCTACGTTCCGGGCTACCTAGGCTTCACTCTATGGGGTTCTTCCACCACATCGAATAGCAACGGCCTCAGAGGTCAACGCCAGAAGCATAAAATACAATATAAATATAACAGTTTTTCCATCGTATAAAACGAATAATAGCAACCAGTGTGAAAGTTGTGGTCATTTCTACGTTCCGGGCACACTAGGCTTCACTCTAGGGCGTTGTTCCACCAGATCAAACAGTTAGGGCCTTAGAAGTCAACGCCCGAAGCATAAAACACAAAATATATAGAACGGTTTTTCCATCGTATAAAACGAATAATTGCTACCAGCGTAAAAGTTATGGTCATTTCTACGTTCCGGGCAACCTAGGCTTCACCCTGGGGCGTTGTTCCACCAGATCCAATAGTTAGGGCCTAAGAAGTGAACGCCAGAAGCATAAAATACAAAATAAATAGAACAGTTTTTCCTGTGTATAAAACGAATAATTGGTACCAGTGTGAAAGTTATGGTCATTGCTACGTTCCGCGCAACCTAGGTCTCACTCCAGGGCGTTGCTCCACCAGATCGAATAGTTACGGCCTTAGAAGTCAACGCCAGAAGCATAAAATACAATAAAGATGCAACAGTTTTTCCATCGTATAAAACTAATAATTGCAACCAGTGTGAAAGTTATGGTCATTTCTACGTTCCGAGCAACCTAGGCGTCACTCTAGGGCGTTGCTCCACCGGATCGAATAGCTAGGGACTTAGAATTCAACGCCATAAGTATAAAACACAATATAAGTACAACAGTTTTTCCAGCGTATAAAATGAATGATTGCAACCAGTGTGAAAGTTATGGTCATTTCTACGTTCCAGGCAACCTAGGCTTCACTCTAGGGCGTTGTTCCACAAGGTCGAATAGTTAGGGCCTAAGAAGGCAACGCCAGAAGCATAAAATACAATATAAATATAACAGTTTTTCCATTGTCTAAAACGAATAATAGCATCCAGTGTGAAAGTTATGGTCATTTCTACGTTCCGGCCAACATAGGCTACACTCTAGGGCGTTGCTCCACCAGATCGAACAGTTAGGGCCTTAGAAGTCAACGCCCGAAGCATTAAATACAAAATAAATAGAACAGTTTTTCCATTGTATAAAACGAGTAATTGCTACCAGTGTGAAAGTTATGGTCAATGCTACGTTCCGCGCAACCTAGGCTTCACCCAAGGGCGTTGTTCCACCAGATGGAATAGTTAGGGCCTAAGAAGTCAACGCCAGAAGCATAAAATACGATATAAATACAACAGCTTTTCCATCGTATAAGACGAATAATTGCAACCAGTGTGAATGTAATGGTCATTTCTACGTTCCGGTCAACCTAGGCTTCACTCTAGGGCGTTGCTCCACCAGATCGAGTAGTTAGGGCCTTAGAAGTCAACGCCAGAAGCATAAAATACAATAAAGATGCAACAGTTTTTCCATCGTATAGCAGGAATAATTTGCAACCAGTGTGGTAGTAGTGGTCATTTCTACGTACCGGGCAACCTAGGCTTCACTCTAGGGCGGTGCTCCAACATATCGAATGGCTACGGCCTTAGAAGTCTACGACTGAAGCATAAAATACAATAAAAGTACAACAGTCTTTTCATCGTATAACAGGAATAATTGCAACAAGCGTGATAGTAATGATCATTTCGGCGTTTCGTGCATCCTAGACTTATCTCTGAGGCATTGCTCCACCAGGTCGAATAGTTAGGGCCTAAGAAGTCAACGCCAGAAGCATAAAATACAATATAAATACAACAGCTTTGCCACCGTATAAAATGAATAATTGCAAACAGTGCGAAAGATATGGACATTTCTACGTTCCGGGCTACGTAGGCTTCACTCTATGGCGTTCTTCCACAACATCGAATAGGAACGGCCTCAGAGGTCAACGCCAGAAGCATAAAATACAATATAAATATAACAGTTTTTCCATCGTATAAAACGAATAATAGCAACCAGTGTGAAAGTTGTGGTCATTTCTATGTTCCGGGCAACCTAGGCTTCACTCTAGGGCATTGTTCCACCAGACCAAACAGTTAGGGCCTTAGAAGTCAACGCCCGAAGCATAAAACACAAAATATATAGAACGGTTTTTCCATTGTATAACACGAATAATTGCTACCAGTGTAAAAGTTATGGTCATTTCTACGTTCCGGGCAACCTAGGCTTCACCCTAGGGCGTTGTTCCACCAGATCGAATAGTTAGGGCCTAAGAAGTGAACGCCAGAAGCATAAAATACAATATAAATACAACAGTTTTTCCATCGTATAAAACGAATAATTGCAACCAGTATGAAACCTATGGTCATTTCTACGTTCCGGGCAACCCAGGCTTCACTGTATGGCGTTCTTCCACCACATCGGATAGCTACGGCCTCAGAAGTCAACGCCTGAAGTATAAAGTACAATAAAAATACAACAGCCTTTCCATCCTAGAACAGGAATAATTGCAACCCGTGTGAAAGTGATGGTCATTTCTACGTTCCAGGCAACCTAGGCTTCACTCTAGGGCGTTGTTCCACAAGGTCGAATAGTTAGGGCCTAAGAAGGCAACGCTAAAACCATAAAATACAATATAAATATAACAGTTTTTCCATCGTCTAAAACGAATAATAGCAACCAGTGTGAAAGTTATGGTCATTTCTACGTTCCGGGCAACCTGGGCTTCACTCTACCGCGTTGTTCCACCAGATCGAATAGTTAGGGCCTAAGAAGTGAACGCCAGAAGCATAAAATACAATATAAATACAACAGTTTTTCCATCGTATATAATGTATATTTGCATACAGTGTGAAAGTAATGGTCATTTCCATGTTCCGGGCAACCTAGTCTTCACTCTAGGGCGTTGTTCCACCAGATCGCATAGTTATGGCCTAAGAAGTCAACGCCAGAAGAATAAAATACAATATAAGTACAAAAGTTTTTCCATCGTATAAAATGAATAATTGCAAACATTGTGAAAGTAATGGTCATTTCTACGTTCCGGGCAACCTAGGCGTCACGCTAGGGCGTTGCTCCACCACACCTAATAGCTAGGGCCTTAGAAGTCAACCCCAGAAGAATAAAATACAATAAAGATGCCACAGCTTTTCCATCGTATAAAACGAATAATTGCAACCAGTGTGAAAGTTATGGTCATTTCTACTTTCCGAGCAACCTAGGCTTCACCCTATGGCGTTGCTCCACCAGATCGAATAGTTAGGGCCTTAGAAGTCAACGCCAGAAGCATAAAATACACTATAAATGTAACAGTTTTTCCATCGTATAAAACGAATAATAGCAATCAGTGTGAAAGTTATGTTCATTTCTACGTTCCAGGCAACCTAGGCTTCACTCTAGGGCGTTGCACCAACAGATTGAATAGTTAGGGCCTTTGAAGTCAACGCGCGAAGCAGAAAATACAAAATAAATAGAACAGTTTTTCCATCGTATAAAACGAATAATTGCAACCAGTGTGAAAGTTATTTTCACTTCTACGTTCCGGGCAACCTAGACTTCACTCTAGGGCGTTGCTCCACCAGATCGAATAGTTAGGGCCTTAGAAGTCAACGCCTGAAGCATAAAATGCAATTAAGATGCAACCGTTTTTCCATCGTATAACAGGAATAATTGCTACCAGTGTGAAGGTAAATGTATGTTCTACGTTCCGGGCAACGTATGCTTCACTCTAGGGCAGTGCTCTACCAGATTAAATAGTTAGGGCCTAAGAACTCAACGCCAGAAGCATAAAACACAATATAAATACAACAGCTTTTCCATCGTATATAATGTATATTTGCAAACAGTGTGAAAGTAGTGGTCATTTCCATGTTCCGGGCAACCTAGTCTTCACTCTAGGGCGTTGTTCCACCAGATCGAATAGTTAGGGCCTAAGAAATCAACGCCAGAAGAATAAAGTACAATTTAAGTACAAAAGTTTTTCCATCGTATAAAATGAATAATTGCAAACATTGTGAAAGTAATGGTCATTTCTACTTTCCGGGCAACCTAGGCTTCACTCTATGGCGTTGCTCCACCAGATCGAATTGCTAGGGCCTTAGAAATCAACGCCAGAAGCATAATATACAATAAAGATGCAACAGTTTTTTCTTCGTAAAACAGGAATAATTGCAACCAGTGTGACGGTAATGGTCTTTTCTACGTTCCGGGCAACCTAGGCTTCACTCTAGGGCGGTGCTCCACCAGATCAAATAGTTAGGGCCTAAGAAGTCAACGCCAGAATCATAAAATACAACATAAATACAATAGATTTTCCATCGTATATAATGTATATCTGCAAACAGTGTGAAAGTAATGGTCATTTCTACGTAGCGGGCAACCTAGGCTCCACTCTCGGGCGTTGCTCCACCAAATCAAATAGCTAGGGCCTTAGAAGTCAGCGCCAGAAGCATAAAATACAATATAAATATAACAGTTTTTCCATCGTATAAAGAGAATAATAGCAACCAGTGTGAAAGTTATGGTCATTTCTACGTTCCGGGCAGCCTAGGCTTCACTCTAGGGCGTTGCTCCACCAAATGGAATAGTTTGCGCCTTAGAAGTCAACGCCAGAAGCATAAAATACAATATAAATACAACAGCTTTGCCATCGTATAAAATGAATAATTGCAAACAGTTCAAAAGATATGGACATTTCTACGTTCCGGGCTACCTAGGCTTCACTCTATGGGGTTCTTCCACCACATCGAATAGCAACGGCCTCAGAGGTCAACGCCAGAAGCATAAAATACAATATAAATATAACAGTTTTTCCATCGTATAAAACGAATAATAGCAACCAGTGTGAAATTTGTGGTCATTTCTACGTTCCGGGCACCCTAGGCTTCACTCTAGGGCGTTGTTCCACCAGATCAATCAGTTAGGGCCTTAGAAGTCAACGCCCGAAGCATAAAATACAATATAAATACAACAGTTTTTCCATCGTATAAGACGAATAATTGCAACCAGTGTGAATGTAATGGTCATTTCTACGTTCCGGGCAACCTGGGCTTCACTCTACCGCGTTGTTCCACCAGATCGAATAGTTAGGGCCTAAGAAGTGAACGCCAGAAGCATAAAATACAATATAAATACAACAGTTTTTCCATCGTATATAATGTATATTTGCATACAGTGTGAAAGTAATGGTCATTTCCATGTTCCGGGCAACCTAGTCTTCACTCTAGGGCGTTGTTCCACCAGATCGCATAGTTATGGCCTAAGAAGTCAACGCCAGAAGAATAAAATACAATATAAGTACAAAAGTTTTTCCATCGTATAAAATGAATAATTGCAAACATTGTGAAAGTAATGGTCATTTCTACGTTCCGGGCAACCTAGGCGTCACGCTAGGGCGTTGCTCCACCACACCTAATAGCTAGGGCCTTAGAAGTCAACCCCAGAAGAATAAAATACAATAAAGATGCCACAGCTTTTCCATCGTATAAAACGAATAATTGCAACCAGTGTGAAAGTTATGGTCATTTCTACTTTCCGAGCAACCTAGGCTTCACCCTATGGCGTTGCTCCACCAGATCGAATAGTTAGGGCCTTAGAAGTCAACGCCAGAAGCATAAAATACACTATAAATGTAACAGTTTTTCCATCGTATAAAACGAATAATAGCAATCAGTGTGAAAGTTATGTTCATTTCTACGTTCCCGGCAACCTAGGCTTCACCCCAGGGCGTTGCACCAACAGATTGAACAGTTAGGGCCTTAGAAGTCAATGCCCGAAGCATAAAATGCAATAAAAATACTACAGTTTTTCCATCGTATAGCAGGAATACTTTGTAACCAGTGTGATAGTAGTGGTCATTTCTACGTTCCGGGTAACATAGGTTTCACTCTAGGGCGTTGCTCCACCAGATCGAATAGCTAGGGACTTAGAATTCAACGCCATAAGAATAAAATACAATATAAGTACAACAGTTTTTCCATCGTCTAAAACGAATAATAGCAACCAGTGTGAATGTTATGGTCATTTCTACCTTCCGGGCAACCTGGGCTTCACCCTAGGGCGTTGCTCCAACAGATTGTATAGTTAGGGCCTTAGAAGCCAACGCCCGAAGCATTAAATACAAAATAAGTAGAACAGTTTTTCCATTGGATAAAACGAATAATTGCTACCAGTGTGAAAGTTATGGTCATTTCTACGTTCCGGGTAACCTAGGCTTCACTCTAGGGCGTTGTTCCACCAGATCAAACAGTTAGGGCCTTAGAAGTCAACGCCCCAAGCATAAAACACAAAATATATAGAACGGTTTTTCCATTGTATAAAACGAATAATTGCTACCAGTGTAAAAGTTATGGTCATTTCTGCGTTCCGGGCGACATAGGCTTCACCCTAGGGCGTTGTTCCACCAGATCGAATAGTTCGGGCCTAAGAAGTGAACGCCCGAAGAATAAAATACAATATAAATATAACAGATTTTCCATCGTATAAAACGAATAGTAGCAACCAGTGTGAAAGTTATGGTCATTTCTACGTTCCGGGCAACATAGGCTTCACTCTAGGGCGTTGCTCCACCAGATCAAACAGTTAGGGCCTTAGAAGTCAACGCCAGAAGCATAAAACACAATGTAAATACAACAGCTTTTCCATCGTATATAATGTATATTTGCAAACAGTGTGAAAGTAGTGGTCATTTCCATGTTCCGGGCAACCTAGTCTTCACTCTAGGGCGTTGTTCCACCAGATCGCATAGTTATGGCCTAAGAAGTCAACGCCAGAAGAATAAAATACAATATAAGTACAAAAGTTTTTCCATCGTATAAAATGAATAATTGCAAACATTGTGAAAGTAATGGTCATTTCTACGTTCCGGGCAACCTAGGCGTCACGCTAGGGCGTTGCTCCACCACACCTAATAGCTAGGGCCTTAGAAGTCAACGCCAGAGGCATAAAATACAATATAAATACGACAGCTTTTCCATCGTATAAAACGAATGATTGCAACCAGTGTGAAAGTAATGGTCATTTCTACATTCCGAGCAACCTAGGCTTCACTCTAGGGCGCTGCTCCACCAGATCGAATAGTTAGGGCCTAAGAAGTGAACGCCAGAAGCATAAAATACAATATAAATATAACAGTTTTTCCATCGTATAAAACGAATAATAGCAACCAGTGTGAAAGTTGTGGTCATTTCTACGTTCCGGGCACCCTAGGCTTCACTCTAGGGCGTTGTTCCACCAGATCAATCAGTTAGGGCCTTAGAAGTCAACGCCCGAAGCATAAAACACAAAATATATAGAACGGTTTTTCCATTGTATAAAACGAATAATTGCTACCAGCGTAAAAGTTATGGCCATTTCTACGTTCCGGGCAGCCTAGACTTCACCCTAGGGCGTTGTTCCACCAGATCGAATAGTTAGGGCCTAAGAAGTGAACGCCAGAAGCATAAAATACAATATAAATACAACAGTTTTTCCATCGTATAAGACGAATAATTGCAACCAGTGTGAATGTAATGGTCATTTCTACGTTCCGGGCAACCTGGGCTTCACTCTACCGCGTTGTTCCACCAGATCGAATAGTTAGGGCCTAAGAAGTGAACGCCAGAAGCATAAAATACAATATAAATACAACAGTTTTTCCATCGTATATAATGTATATTTGCATACAGTGTGAAAGTAATGGTCATTTCCATGTTCCGGGCAACCTAGTCTTCACTCTAGGGCGTTGTTCCACCAGATCGCATAGTTATGGCCTAAGAAGTCAACGCCAGAAGAATAAAATACAATATAAGTACAAAAGTTTTTCCATCGTATAAAATGAATAATTGCAAACATTGTGAAAGTAATGGTCATTTCTACGTTCCGGGCAACCTAGGCGTCACGCTAGGGCGTTGCTCCACCACACCTAATAGCTAGGGCCTTAGAAGTCAACCCCAGAAGAATAAAATACAATAAAGATGCCACAGCTTTTCCATCGTATAAAACGAATAATTGCAACCAGTGTGAAAGTTATGGTCATTTCTACTTTCCGAGCAACCTAGGCTTCACCCTATGGCGTTGCTCCACCAGATCGAACAGTTAGGGCCTAAGAAGTCAACGCCAGAAGCATAAAATACACTATAAATGTAACAGTTTTTCCATCGTATAAAACGAATAATAGCAATCAGTGTGAAAGTTATGTTCATTTCTACGTTCCAGGCAACCTAGGCTTCACTCTAGGGCGTTGCACCAACAGATTGAATAGTTAGGGCCTTTGAAGTCAACGCGCGAAGCATAAAATACAAAATAAATAGAACAGTTTTTCCATCGTATAAAACGAATAGTTGCTACCGGTATGAAAGTTATGGTCATTTCTACGTTCTGGGCAACCTAGGCTTCACTCTAGGGCGTTGCTCCACCAGATCGAATAGTTAGGGCCTTAGAAGCCAATGCCAGGAGCATAAAATACAATAAAGATGCAACAGTTTTTCCATCGTATAACAGGAATAATTGCAACCAGTGTGTAGGTAATGGTATGTTCTACGTCCCGGGCAACCTATGCTTCTCTCTAGGGCGGTGCTCTACCAGATTAAATAGTTAGGGCGTAAGAAGTCAACGCCAGAAGCACAAAATACAATATAAATACAACAGCTTTACCATCGTATATAATGTACATTTGCAAACAGTGTGAAAGTAATGGTCATTTCCATGTTCCGGGCAACCTAGGCTTCACCCTAGGGCGTTGTTCCACCAGATCGAATACTTAGGGCCTAAGAAGCCAACGCCAGAAGTATAAAATACAAAATAAGTACAACAGTTTTTCCATCGTATAAAACGAATAATTGCAAACATTGTTAAAGTAATGGTCATTTCTCCGTTCCGGGCAGCCTAGGCGTCAGTCTGGGGCGTTGCTCCACCACATCTAATAGCTACGGCCTTAGAAGTCAACCCCAGACGAATAAAATACAATAAAGATGCAACAGCTTTTCCATCGTATAAAACGAATAATTGCAACCAGTGTGAAAGTTATGGTCATTTCTACGTTCCCGGCAACCTAGGCTTCACCCCAGGGCGTTGCACCAACAGATTGAACAGTTAGGGCCTTAGAAGTCAATGCCCGAAGCATAAAATGCAATAAAAATACTACAGTTTTTCCATCGTATAGCAGGAATACTTTGTAACCAGTGTGATAGTAGTGGTCATTTCTACGTTCCGGGTAACATAGGTTTCACTCTAGGGCGTTGCTCCACCAGATCGAATAGCTAGGGACTTAGAATTCAACGCCATAAGAATAAAATACAATATAAGTACAACAGTTTTTCCATCGTCTAAAACGAATAATAGCAACCAGTGTGAATGTTATGGTCATTTCTACCTTCCGGGCAACCTGGGCTTCACCCTAGGGCGTTGCTCCAACAGATTGTATAGTTAGGGCCTTAGAAGCCAACGCCCGAAGCATTAAATACAAAATAAGTAGAACAGTTTTTCCATTGGATAAAACGAATAATTGCTACCAGTGTGAAAGTTATGGTCATTTCTACGTTCCGGGTAACCTAGGCTTCACTCTAGGGCGTTGTTCCACCAGATCAAACAGTTAGGGCCTTAGAAGTCAACGCCCGAAGCATAAAACACAAAATATATAGAACGGTTTTTCCATTGTATAAAACGAATAATTGCTACCAGTGTAAAAGTTATGGTCATTTCTGCGTTCCGGGCGACATAGGCTTCACCCTAGGGCGTTGTTCCACCAGATCGAATAGTTCGGGCCTAAGAAGTGAACGCCCGAAGAATAAAATACAATATAAATATAACAGATTTTCCATCGTATAAAACGAATAGTAGCAACCAGTGTGAAAGTTATGGTCATTTCTACGTTCCGGGCAACATAGGCTTCACTCTAGGGCGTTGCTCCACCAGATCAAACAGTTAGGGCCTTAGAAGTCAACGCCAGAAGCATAAAACACAATGTAAATACAACAGCTTTTCCATCGTATATAATGTATATTTGCAAACAGTGTGAAAGTAGTGGTCATTTCCATGTTCCGGGCAACCTAGTCTTCACTCTAGAGCGTTGTTCCACCAGATCGAATAGTTAGGGCCTAAGAAGTCAACGCCAGAAGAATAAAATACAATATAAGTACAAAAGTTTTTCCATCGTATAAAATGAATAATTGCAAACAGTGCGAAAGATATGGACATTTCTACGTTCCGGGCTACGTAGGCTTCACTCTATGGCGTTCTTCCACCACATCGAATAGGAACGGCCTCAGAGGTCAACGCCAGAAGCATAAAATACAATATAAATATAACAGTTTTTCCATCGTATAAAACGAATAATAGCAACCAGTGTGAAAGTTGTGGTCATTTCTATGTTCCGGGCAACCTAGGCTTCACTCTAGGGCATTGTTCCACCAGACCAAACAGTTAGGGCCTTAGAAGTCAACGCCCGAAGCATAAAACACAAAATATATAGAACGGTTTTTCCATTGTATAACACGAATAATTGCTACCAGTGTAAAAGTTATGGTCATTTCTACGTTCCGGGCAACCTAGGCTTCACCCTAGGGCGTTGTTCCACCAGATCGAATAGTTAGGGCCTAAGAAGTGAACGCCAGAAGCATAAAATACAATATAAATACAACAGTTTTTCCATCGTATAAAACGAATAATTGCAACCAGTATGAAACTTATGGTCATTTCTACGTTCCGGGCAACCCAGGCTTCACTGTATGGCGTTCTTCCACCACATCGGATAGCTACGGCCTCAGAAGTCAACGCCTGAAGTATAAAGTACAATAAAAATACAACAGCCTTTCCATCCTAGAACAGGAATAATTGCAACCCGTGTGAAAGTGATGGTCATTTCTACGTTCCAGGCAACCTAGGCTTCACTCTAGGGCGTTGTTCCACAAGGTCGAATAGTTAGGGCCTAAGAAGGCAACGCTAAAACCATAAAATACAATATAAATATAACAGTTTTTCCATCGTCTAAAACGAATAATAGCAACCAGTGTGAAAGTTATGGTCATTTCTACGTTCCGGGCAACATAGGCTTCACCCTAGGGCGTTGTTCCACCAGATCGAACAGTTAGGGCGTAAGAAGTCAACGCCAGAAGCATAAAATACAATATAAATATAACAGTTTTTCTATCGTACAAAACGAATAATTGCAACCAGTGTGAAAGTTATTTTCACTTCTACGTTCCGGGCAACCTAGACTTCACTCTAGGGCGTTGCTCCACCAGATCGAATAGTTAGGGCCTTAGAAGTCAACGCCTGAAGCATAAAATGCAATTAAGATGCAACCGTTTTTCCATCGTATAACAGGAATAATTGCTACCAGTGTGAAGGTAAATGTATGTTCTACGTTCCGGGCAACCTAGGCTTCACTCTAGGGCGGTGCTCCACCAGATCAAATAGTTAGGGCCTAAGAAGTCAACGCCAGAAGCATAAAATACAACATAAATACAATAGATTTTCCATCGTATATAATGCATATCTGCAAACAGTGTGAAAGTAATGGTCATTTCTACGTAGCGGGCAACCTAGGCTCCACTCTCGGGCGTTGCTCCACCAAATCAAATAGCTAGGGCCTTAGAAGTCAGCGCCAGAAGCATAAAATACAATATAAATATAACAGTTTTTCCATCGTATAAAGAGAATAATAGCAACCAGTGTGAAAGTTATGGTCATTTCTACGTTCCGGGCAGCCTAGGCTTCACTCTAGGGCGTTGCTCCACTAGATGGAATAGTTTGCGCCTTAGAAGTCAACGCCAGAAGCATAAAATACAATATAAATACAACAGCTTTGCCATCGTATAAAATGAATAATTGCAAACAGTTCAAAAGATATGGACATTTCTACGTTCCGGGCTACCTAGGCTTCACTCTATGGGGTTCTTCCACCACATCGAATAGCAACGGCCTCAGAGGTCAACGCCAGAAGCATAAAATACAATATAAATATAACAGTTTTTCCATCGTATAAAACGAATAATAGCAACCAGTGTCAAAGTTGTGGTCATTTCTACGTTCCGGGCACCCTAGGCTTCACTCTAGGGCGTTGTTCCACCAGATCAATCAGTTAGGGCCTTAGAAGTCAACGCCCGAAGCATAAAATACAATATAAATACAACAGTTTTTCCATCGTATAAGACGAATAATTGCAACCAGTGTGAATGTAATGGTCATTTCTACGTTCCGGGCAACCTGGGCTTCACTCTACCGCGTTGTTCCACCAGATCGAATAGTTAGGGCCTAAGAAGTGAACGCCAGAAGCATAAAATACAATATAAATACAACAGTTTTTCCATCGTATATAATGTATATTTGCATACAGTGTGAAAGTAATGGTCATTTCCATGTTCCGGGCAACCTAGTCTTCACTCTAGGGCGTTGTTCCACCAGATCGCATAGTTATGGCCTAAGAAGTCAACGCCAGAAGAATAAAATACAATATAAGTACAAAAGTTTTTCCATCGTATAAAATGAATAATTGCAAACATTGTGAAAGTAATGGTCATTTCTACGTTCCGGGCAACCTAGGCGTCACGCTAGGGCGTTGCTCCACCACACCTAATAGCTAGGGCCTTAGAAGTCAACCCCAGAAGAATAAAATACAATAAAGATGCCACAGCTTTTCCATCGTATAAAACGAATAATTGCAACCAGTGTGAAAGTTATGGTCATTTCTACTTTCCGAGCAACCTAGGCTTCACCCTATGGCGTTGTTCCACCAGATCGAACAGTTAGGGCCTAAGAAGTCAACGCCAGAAGCATAAAATACAATATAAATATAACAGTTTTTCTATCGTATAAAACGAATGATAGCAATCAGTGTGAAATTTATGGTCACTTCTACGTTCAGGGCAAGCTACTCTTCACCCTAGGGCGTTGATCCACCAGATGGAATAGTGAGGGCCTAAGAAGTCAACGCCAGAAGCATAAAATACAATAAAGATGCAACAGTTTTTCCATCATATAACAGGAATAATTGCAAGCAGTTTGAAAGTGATGGTCATTTCTACGTACCGGGCACCCTAGGCTTCACTCTAGGGCGTTGCTCCACCAGATCGAATAGTTAGGGCCTTAGAAGTCAACGCCAGAAGCATAAAATACACTATAAATGTAACAGTTTTTCCATCGTATAAAACGAATAATAGCAATCAGTGTGAAAGTAATGGTCATTTCCATGTTCCGGGCAACCTAGGCTTCACCCTAGGGCGTTGTTCCACCAGATCGAATACTTAGGGCCTAAGAAGCCAACGCCAGAAGAATAAAATACAAAATAAGTACAACAGTTTTTCCATCGTATAAAACGAATAATTGCAAACATTGTTAAAGTAATGGTCATTTCTACGTTCCGGGCAGCCTAGGCGTCAGTCTGGGGCGTTGCTCCACCACATCTAATAGCTACGGCCTTAGAAGTCAACCCCAGACGAATAAAATACAATAAAGATGCAACAGCTTTTCCATCGTATAAAACGAATAATTGCAACCAGTGTGAAAGTTATGGTCATTTCTACGTTCCCGGCAACCTAGGCTTCACCCCAGGGCGTTGCACCAACAGATTGAACAGTTAGGGCCTTAGAAGTCAATGCCCGAAGCATAAAATGCAATAAAAATACTACAGTTTTTCCATCGTATAGCAGGAATACTTTGTAACCAGTGTGATAGTAGTGGTCATTTCTACGTTCCGGGTAACATAGGTTTCACTCTAGGGCGTTGCTCCACCAGATCGAATAGCTAGGGACTTAGAATTCAACGCCATAAGAATAAAATACAATATAAGTACAACAGTTTTTCCATCGTCTAAAACGAATAATAGCAACCAGTGTGAATGTTATGGTCATTTCTACCTTCCGGGCAACCTGGGCTTCACCCTAGGGCGTTGCTCCAACAGATTGTATAGTTAGGGCCTTAGAAGCCAACGCCCGAAGCATTAAATACAAAATAAGTAGAACAGTTTTTCCATTGGATAAAACGAATAATTGCTACCAGTGTGAAAGTTATGGTCATTTCTACGTTCCGGGTAACCTAGGCTTCACTCTAGGGCGTTGTTCCACCAGATCAAACAGTTAGGGCCTTAGAAGTCAACGCCCGAAGCATAAAATACAAAATAAATAAAACACTTCTTCCATCGTATAAAACGAATAATTGCTACCAGTGTGGAAGTTATGGTCATTTCTACGTTCCGGGCAAGCTGGGCTTTACTCTAGGGCGGTGCTCCACCAGATCAAATAGTTAGGGCCTAACAAGTCAGCGCCAGAAGCATAAAATACAACATAAATACAACAGATTTTCCATCGTATATAATGTGTATTTGCAAACAGTGTGAATGTAATGGTCATTTCTACGGACCCGGCAACCTAGGCTACACTCTGGGGCGTTGCTCCACTAAACCGAATAGCTAGGGCCTTAGAAGTCAACGCCAGAAGCATAAAATACAATAAAGATGCAAAAGTTTTTCCATCGTATAACAGGAGTAACTGCAAACAGTGTGAAATTAATGGTCATTTCCATGTTCCGGGCAATCTAGTCTTCACTCTAGGACGTTGTTCCACCAGATCGAATAGTTAGGGCCTTAGAAGTCAACGCCAGAAGCATAAAATAATATATAAATAGAACAGTTTTTCCATCGTATAAAACGAATAATTGCTACCAGTGTGAAAGCTATGGTCATTTCTACGTTCAGGGCAACCTACCCTTCACCCTACGGCATTGATCCACCAGATGGAATAGTTAGGGCCTGAGAAGTCAACGCCAGAAGCATAAAATACAATAAAGATGCAACAGTTTTTCCATCGTATAACAGGAATAACTGTAAAACAGTATGAAAGTACTGGTAATTTCTACGTTCCGGGTAACCTAGGTTTCACTCTAGGGCGTTGCTCCACCAGATCGAATAGCTAGGGACTTAGATCTCAACGCCATAAGAATAAAATACAATATAAGTACAACAGTTTTTCCATCGTATAACACGAGTAATTGCAACCAGTGTGAAGGTTATGGTCATTTCAACGTTCCGGGCAATCTAGGCTTCACTCTAGGGCGTTGCTCCACCAGATCAATCAGTTAGGGCCTTAGAAGTCAACGCCCGAAGCATAAAATGCAAACTAAATAGAACAGTTTCTCCATTGTATAAAACGAATAATTGCTACCAGTGTAAAAGTTATTGCCATTTCTACGTTCCGCGCAACCTATGCTTCACCCTAGGGCGTTGTTCCACCAGATCCAATAGTTAGGGCATCGGAAGTGACCGCCAGAAGCATAAAATACAATATAGATACAACAGTTTTTCCGTCATATAAAACGAATAATTGCAACCCGTATGAAAGTTATGGTCATTTCTACTTTCCGGGCAACCTAGGCTTCACGATAGGGCGTTGCTCCAACAGACTGAATAGTTAGGGCCTTAGAAGTCAATGCCCGAAGCATAAAATGCAATAAAAATACAACAGTTTTTCCATCATATAACAGGAATAATTGCAAGCAGTTTGAAAGTGATGGTCATTTCTACGTACCGGGCACCCTAGGCTTCACTCTAGGGCGTTGCTCCACCACACCCAATAGCTACGGCCTTAGAAGTCAACCCCAGATGAATAAAATACAATAAAGATGCCACAGCTTTTCCATCGTACAAAACGAATAATTGCAACCATTGTGAAAGTTTTGGTCACTTCTACGTTCCGGGCAACCTAGACTTCACTCTAGGGCGTTGCTCCACCAGGTCGAATAGTTAGGGCCTTAGTAGTCAACGCCAGAAGCATAAAATACAATAAAGATGCAACAGTTTTTCCATCGTATAACAGGAATAATTACAACCAGTGTGAAGGTAATGGTATGTTCTACGTTCCGGTCAACCTAGGCTTCACCCTAGGGCGTTGTTCCACCAGATCGAATAGTTAGGGCCTAAGAAGTGAACGCCAGAAGCATAAAATACGATATAAATACAACAGTTTTTCCATCGTATAAAACGAATAATTGCAACCAGTATGAAACTTATGATCATTTCTACGTTCCGGGCAACCTAGGCTTCACTGTACGGCGTTCTTCCACCACATCCAATAGCTACGGCCTCGGAAGTCGACGCCTGAAGTATAAAATACAATAAAAATACAACAGTCTTTCCATCCTATAACAGGAATAATTGCAACCCGTGTGAAAGAGATGGTCATTTCTACGTTCCGGGCAACATAGGCTTCACTCTAGGGCGTTGCTCCACCAGATCAAACAGTTAGGGCCTTAGAAGTCAACGCCAGAATCATAAAACACAATGTAAATACAACAGCTTTTCCATCGTATATAATGTATATTTGCAAACAGTGTGAAAGTAGTGGTCATTTCCATGTTCCGGGCAACCTAGTCTTCACTCTAGGGCGTTGTTCGACCAGATCGAATAGTTAGGGCCTAAGAAGTCAACGCCAGAAGAATAAAATACAATATAAGTACAAAAGTTTTTCCATCGTATAAAATGAATAATTGCGACCAGTATGAAACTTATGGTCATTTCTACGTTCCGGGCAACCTTGGCTTCACTGTGCGGCGTTCTTCCACCACATCGAATAGCTACGGCCTCAGAAGTCAACGCCTGAAGTATAAAATACAATAAAAATACAACAGTCTTTCCATCCTATAACAGGAATAATTGCAACCCGTGTGAAAGTGACGGTCATTTCTACGTTCCGGGCAACATAGCCTTCACTCTAGGGCGTTGCTCCACCAGATCAAACAGATAGGGCCTTAGAAGTCAACGCCAGAAGCATTAAACTCAAAATAAATAGAACAGTTTTTCCATTGTATATAATGTATATTTGCAAACAGTGGGAAAGTAATGGTCATTTCCATGTTCCGGGCAACCTATGCTTCACTATAGGGCGGTGCTGTACCAGATTAAATAGATAGGGCCTAAGAAGTCAACGCCAGAAGCATAAAACACAATATAAATACAACAGCTTTTCCATCGTATATAATGTATATTTGCAAACAGTGTGAAATTAATGGTCATTTCCATGATCCGGGCAATCTAGTCTTCACTCTAGGGCGTTGCTCCACCAGATCGAATAGTTAGGGCCTTAGAAGTCAACGCCCGAAGCATAAAATACAAAATAAATAAAACACTTCTTCCATCGTATAAAACGAATAATTGCTACCAGTGTGGAAGTTATGGTCATTTCTACGTTCCGGGCCACCTGGGCTTTACTCTAGGGCGGTGCTCCACCAGATCAAATAGTTAGGGCCTAACAAGTCAGCGCCAGAAGCATAAAATACAACATAAATACAACAGATTTTCCATCGTATATAATGTGTATTTGCAAACAGTGTGAATGTAATGGTCATTTCTACGGACCCGGCAACCTAGGCTACACTCTGGGGCGTTGCTCCACTAAACCGAATAGCTAGGGCCTTAGAAGTCAACGCCAGAAGCATAAAATACAATAAAGATGCAAAAGTTTTTCCATCGTATAACAGGAGTAACTGCAAACAGTGTGAAAGTACTGGTCATTTCTACGTCCCGGGTAACCTATGCTTCACTCTAGGGCGGTGCTCTACCAGATTAGATAGATAGGGCCTAAGAAGTCAACGCCAGAAGCATAAAACACAATATAAATACAACAGCTTTTCCATCGTATATAATGTATATTTGCAAACAGTGTGAAATTAATGGTCATTTCCATGTTCCGGGCAATCTAGTCTTCACTCTAGGGCGTTGTTCCACCAGATCGAATAGTTAGGGCCTTAGAAGTCAACGCCCGAAGCATAAAATAATATATAAATAGAACAGTTTTTCCATCGTATAAAACGAATAATTGCTACCAGTGTGGAAGTTATGGTCATTTCTACGTTCCGGGCCACCTGGGCTTTACTCTAGGGCGGTGCTCCACCAGATCAAATAGTTAGGGACTAACAAGTCAGCGCCACAAGCATAAAATACAACATAAATACAACTGATTTTCCATCGTATATAATGTGTATTTGCAAACAGTGTGAATGTAATGGTCATTTCTACGGACCCGGCAACCTAGGCTACACTCTGGGGCGTTGCTCCACTAAACCGAATAGCTAGGGCCTTAGAAGTCAACGCCAGAGGCATAAAATACAATAAAGATGCAAAAGTTTTTCCATCGTATAACAGGAGTAACTGCAAACAGTGTGAAATTAATGGTCATTTCCATGTTCCGGGCAATCTAGTCTTCACTCTAGGACGTTGTTCCACCAGATCGAATAGTTAGGGCCTTAGAAGTCAACGCCAGAAGCATAAAATAATATATAAATAGAACAGTTTTTCCATCGTATAAAACGAATAATTGCTACCAGTGTGAAAGTTATGGTCATTTCTACGTTCAGGGCAACCTACCCTTCACCCTAGGGCATTGATCCACCAGATGGAATAGTTAGGGCCTAAGAAGTCAACGCCAGAAGCATAAAATACAATAAAGATGCAACAGTTTTTCCATCGTATAACAGGAATAACTGTAAAACAGTATGAAAGTACTGGTAATTTCTACGTTCCGGGTAACCTAGGTTTCACTCTAGGGCGTTGCTCCACCAGATCGAATAGCTAGGGACTTAGATCTCAACGCCATAAGAATAAAATACAATATAAGTACAACAGTTTTTCCATCGTATAACACGAGTAATTGCAACCAGTGTGAAGGTTATGGTCATTTCAACGTTCCGGGCAATCTAGGCTTCACTCTAGGGCGTTGCTCCACCAGATCAATCAGTTAGGGCCTTAGAAGTCAACGCCCGAAGCATAAAATGCAAACTAAATAGAACAGTTTCTCCATTGTATAAAACGAATAATTGCTACCAGTGTAAAAGTTATTGCCATTTCTACGTTCCGCGCAACCTATGCTTCACCCTAGGGCGTTGTTCCACCAGATCCAATAGTTAGGGCATCGGAAGTGACCGCCAGAAGCATAAAATACAATATAAATACAACAGTTTTTCCGTCATATAAAACGAATAATTGCAACCAGTATGAAAGTTATGGTCATTTCTACTTTCCGGGCAACCTAGGCTTCACGATAGGGCGTTGCTCCAACAGACTGAATAGTTAGGGCCTTAGAAGTCAATGCCCGAAGCATAAAATGCAATAAAAATACAACAGTTTTTCCATCATATAACAGGAATAATTGCAAGCAGTTTGAAAGTGATGGTCATTTCTACGTACCGGGCACCCTAGGCTTCACTCTAGGGCGTTGCTCCACCACACCCAATAGCTACGGCCTTAGAAGTCAACCCCAGATGAATAAAATACAATAAAGATGCCACAGCTTTTCCATCGTACAAAACGAATAATTGCAACCATTGTGAAAGTTTTGGTCACTTCTACGTTCCGGGCAACCTAGACTTCACTCTAGGGCGTTGCTCCACCAGGTCGAATAGTTAGGGCCTTAGAAGTCAACGCCAGAAGCATAAAATACAATAAAGATGCAACAGTTTTTCCATCGTATAACAGGAATAATTACAACCAGTGTGAAGGTAATGGTATGTTCTACGTTCCGGTCAACCTAGGCTTCACCCTAGGGCGTTGTTCCACCAGATCGAATAGTTAGGGCCTAAGAAGTGAACGCCAGAAGCATAAAATACGATATAAATACAACAGTTTTTCCATCGTATAAAATGAATAATTGCGACCAGTATGAAACTTATGTTCATTTCTACGTTCCGGGCAACCTTGGCTTCACTGTACGGCGTTCTTCCACCACATCGAATAGCTACGGCCTCAGAAGTCAACGCCTGAAGTATAAAATACAATAGAAATACAACAGTCTTTCCATCCTATAACAGGAATAATTGCAACCCGTGTGAAAGTGATGGTCACTTCTACGTTCCGGGCAACCTAGACTTCACTCTAGGGCGTTGCTCCACCAGGTCGAATAGTTAGGGCCTTAGAAGTCAACGCCAGAAGCATAAAATACAATAAAGATGCAACAGTTTTTCCATCGTATAAAAGGAATAATTACAACCAGTGTGAAGGTAATGGTATGTTCTACGTTCCGGTCAACCTAGGCTTCACCCCAGGGCGTTGCACCAACAGATTGAACAGTTAGGGCCTTACAAGTCAATGCCCGAAGCATAAAATGCAATAAAAATACTACAGTTTTTCCATCGTATAGCAGGAATACTTTGTAACCAGTGTGATAGTAGTGGTCATTTCTACGTTCCGGGTAACATAGGTTTCACTCTAGGGCGTTGCTCCACCAGATCGAATAGCTAGGGACTTAGAATTCAACGCCATAAGAATAAAATACAATATAAGTACAACAGTTTTTCCATCGTCTAAAACGAATAATAGCAACCAGTGTGAATGTTATGTTCATTTCTACCTTCCGGGCAACCTGGGCTTCACCCTAGGGCGTTGCTCCAACAGATTGTATAGTTAGGGCCTTAGAAGCCAACGCCCGAAGCATTAAATACAAAATAAGTAGAACAGTTTTTCCATTGGATAAAACGAATAATTGCTACCAGTGTGAAAGTTATGGTCATTTCTACGTTCCGGGTAACCTAGGCTTCACTCTAGGGCGTTGTTCCACCAGATCAAACAGTTAGGGCCTTAGAAGTCAACGCCCGAAGCATAAAACACAAAATATATAGAACGGTTTTTCCATTGTATAAAACGAATAATTGCTACCAGTGTAAAAGTTATGGTCATTTCTGCGTTCCGGGCGACATAGGCTTCACCCTAGGGCGTTGTTCCACCAGATCGAATAGTTCGGGCCTTAGAAGTCAACGCCAGAAGCATAAAATAATATATAAATAGAACAGTTTTTCCATCGTATAACACGAGTAATTGCAACCAGTGTGAAGGTTATGGTCATTTCAACGTTCCGGGCAATCTAGGCTTCACTCTAGGGCGTTGCTCCACCAGATCAATCAGTTAGGGCCTTAGAAGTCAACGCCCGAAGCATAAAATGCAAACTAAATAGAACAGTTTCTCCATTGTATAAAACGAATAATTGCTACCAGTGTAAAAGTTATTGCCATTTCTACGTTCCGCGCAACCTATGCTTCACCCTAGGGCGTTGTTCCACCAGATCCAATAGTTAGGGCATCGGAAGTGACCGCCAGAAGCATAAAATACAATATAAATACAACAGTTTTTCCGTCATATAAAACGAATAATTGCAACCCGTATGAAAGTTATGGTCATTTCTACTTTCCGGGCAACCTAGGCTTCACGATAGGGCGTTGCTCCAACAGACTGAATAGTTAGGGCCTTAGAAGTCAATACCCGAAGCATAAAATGCAATAAAAATACAACAGTTTTTCCATCATATAACAGGAATAATTGCAAGCAGTTTGAAAGTGATGGTCATTTCTACGTACCGGGCACCCTAGGCTTCACTCTAGGGCGTTGCTCCACCACACCCAATAGCTACGGCCTTAGAAGTCAACCCCAGATGAATAAAATACAATAAAGATGCCACAGCTTTTCCATCGTACAAAACGAATAATTGCAACCATTGTGAAAGTTTTGGTCACTTCTACGTTCCGGGCAACCTAGACTTCACTCTAGGGCGTTGCTCCACCAGGTCGAATAGTTAGGGCCTTAGAAGTCAATGCCCGAAGCGTAAAATGCAATAAAAATACAACAGTTTTTCCATCATATAACAGGAATAATTGCAACCAGTTTGAAAGTGATGGTCATTTCTACGTACCGGGCAACCTAGGCTTCACTCGAGGGCGTTGCTCCACCAGATCGAATAGTTAGGGCCTTAGAAGTCAACGCCCAAAGCATAAAATACAAAATAAATAGAACAGTTTTTCCATCGTATAAAACGTATAATTGCTACCAGTGTGTAAGTTATGGTCATTTCAACTTTCCGGGCAACCTAGGCTTCTCCCTAGGGCGTTGTTCCACCTGATGGAATAGTTAGGGCCTAAGAATCAACGCCAGAAGCATAAAATACGATATAAATACAACAGCTTTTCCATCGTATAAAACGAATAATTGCAACCAGTGTGAAAGTAATGGTCCTTTCTACGTTCCGAGCACCCTAGGCGTCACTCTAGGGCGTTGCTCCACCACACCTAATAGCTACGGCCTTAGAAGTCAACGCCAGAAGCAAAAAATACGATATAAATACAACAGCTTTTCCATCGTATAAAAGGAATAATTGCAAACAGTGTGAAAGAAATGGTCATTTCTACGATCCGGGCAACCGAGGCTTCACTCTACGGCGTTGTTCCACCAGATCGAATAGGTACGGCCTAGGAAGTCAACACCTGAAGTCTAAAATACAATAAAAATACAACAGTCTTTCCATCCTATAACAGGAATAATTGCTACCCGTGTGAAGGTGATGGTCATTTCTGCGTTCCAGGCAACCTAGGCTTCACTCTAGGGCGTTGTTCCACCAGATCGAATAGTTAGGGCCTAAGAAGTCAACGCCAGAAGAATAAAATGCAATAAAAATACAACAGTTTTTCCATCATATAACAGGAATAATTGCAACCAATTTGAAGGTGATGGTAACTTCTACGGACCGGGCAACCTAGGTTTCACTCTAGGGCGTTGGTCCACCAGATCGGATAGTTAGGGCCTTAGAAGTCAACGCCCGGAGCATAAAATACAGAATAAATAGAACAGTTTTTCCATCGTATAAAACGAATACTTGCTACCATTGTGAAAGTTATGGTCATTTCTACGAACCGGGCAACCTAGGCTCCACTCTAGGGCGTTGCTCCACCAGATCAAACAGTTAGGGCCTTAGAAGTCAACGACCGAAGCATAAAATACAAAATAAATAGAACAGTTTTTCGATTGTATAAAACGAATAATTGCTACCAGTGTAAAAGTAATTGTCATTTCTACGTTCCGGGCAACCTAGGCTTCACCCTAGGGCGTTGTTCCACCAGATCGAATAGTTAGGACCTAAGAAGTGAACTCCAGACGCATAAAATACAATATAAATACAACAGTTTTTCCATCATATAAAAGGAATAATTGCAATCAGTATGAAAGTTATGGTCATTTCCACTTTCCGGGCAACCTAGGCTACACGATAGGGCGTTGCTCCAACAGATTGAATAGTTAGGGCCTTAGAAGTCAACGCCCGAAGCATAAAATGCAATAAAAATACAACAGTTTTTCCATCATATAACAGGAATAATTGCAAGCAGTTTGAAAGTGATGGTCATTTCTACGTACCGGGCACCCTAGGCTTCACTCTAGGGCGTTGCTCCACCACACCCAATAGCTACGGCCTTAGAAGTCAACCCCAGATGAATAAAATACAATAAAGATGCCACAGCTTTTCCATCGTACAAAACGAATAATTGCAACCATTGTGAAAGTTTTGGTCACTTCTACGTTCCGGGCAATCTAGACTTCACTCTAGGGCGTTGCTCCACCAGGTCGAATAGTTAGGGCCTTAGAAGTCAACGCCAGAAGCATAAAATACAATAAAGATGCAACAGTTTTTCCATCGTATAACAGGAATAATTGCAACCAGTGTGAAGGTAATGGTATGTTCTACGTTCCGGTCAACCTAGGCTTCACCCTAGGGCGTTGTTCCACCAGATCGAATAGTTAGGGCCTAAGAAGTGAACGCCAGAAGCATAAAATACGATATAAATACAACAGTTTTTCATCGTATAAAACGAATAATTGCAACCAGTATGAAACTTATGATCATTTCTACGTTCCGGGCAACCTAGGCTTCACTGTACGGCGTTCTTCCACCACATCCAATAGCTACGGCCTCGGAAGTCGACGCCTGAAGTATAAAATACAATAAATATACAACAGTCTTTCCATCCTATAACAGGAATAATTGCAACCCGTGTGAAAGTGATGGTCATTTCTACGTTCCGGGCAACATAGGCTTCACTCCAGGTTGTTGCTCCACCAGATCAAACAGTTAGGGCCTTAGAAGTCAACGCCCGAAGCATTAAACACAAAATAAATAGAACAGTTTTTCCATTGTATATAATGTATATTTGCAAACAGTGTGAAAGTAATGGTCATTTCCATGTTCCGGGCAATCTAGTCTTCACTCTAGGGCGTTGTTCCACCAGATCGAATAGTTAGGGCCTAAGAAGTCAACGCCAGAAGCATAAAACACAATATAAATACAACAGCTTTTCCATCGTATATAATGCATATTTGCAAACAGTGTGAAATTAATGGTCATTTCCATGTTCCGGGCAATCTAGTCTTCACTCTAGGGCGTTGTTCCACCTGATCGAATAGTTAGGGCCTAAGAAGTCAACGCCAGAAGCATAAAACACAACATAAATACAACAGCTTTTCCATCGTATATAATGTATATTTGCAAACAGTGTGAAAGTAATGGTCATTTCCATGTTGCCGGCAACCTAGACTTCACTCTAGGTTGTTGCTCCACCAGATCGAATAGTTAGGGCCTTAGAAGTCAACGCCCGAAGCATAAAATACAAAATAAATAAAACACTTCTTCCATCGTATAAAACGAATAATTGCTACCAGTGTGGAAGTTATGGTCATTTCTACGTTCCGGGCAACCTGGGCTTTACTCTAGGGCGGTGCTCCACCAGATCAAATAGTTAGGGCCTAAGAAGTCAACGCCAGAAGCATAAAATACAACATAAATACAACAGATTTTCCATCGTATATAATGTGTATTTGCAAACAGTGTGAATGTAATGGTCATTTCTACGGACCGGGCAACCTAGGCTCCACTCTAGGGCGTTACTCCACCAAACTGAATAGCTAGGGCCTTAGAAGTCAACGCCAGAAGCATAAAATACAATAAAGATGCAAAAGTTTTTCCATCGTATAACAGGAATAACTGCAAACAGTGTGAAAGTACTGGTCATTTCTACGTCCCGGGTAACCTAGGTTTCACTCTAGGGCGTTGCTCCACCAGATCAAATAGCTAGGGACTTAGAATTCAACGCCATAAGAATAAGATACATTATAAATATAACAGTTTTTCCATCGTATAAAACGAATAATAGCAACCAGTGTGAAAGTTATGGTCATTTCAACGTTCCGGTCAATCTAGGCTTCACTCTAGGGCGATGCTCCACCAGATCAATCAGTTAGGGCCTTAGAAGTCTACGCCCGAAGCATAAAATAATATATAAATAGAACAGTTTTTCCATCGTATAAAACGAATAATTGCTACCAGTGTGAAAGTTATGGTCATTTCTACGTTCAGGGCAACCTACTCTTCACCCTAGGGCGTTGATCCACCAGATGGAATAGTTAGGGCCTAAGAAGTCAACGCCAGAAGCATAAAATACAATAAAGATGCAACAGTTTTTCCATCATATAACAGGAATAATTGCAAGCAGTTTGAAAGTGATGGTCAGTTCTACGTACCGGGCACCCTAGGCTTCACTCTAGGGCGTTGCTCCACCAGATCGAATAGTTAGGGCCTTAGAAGTCAACGCCAGAAGCATAAAATACACTATAAATGTAACAGTTTTTCCATCGTATAAAACGAATAATAGCAATCAGTGTGAAAGTTATGTTCATTTCTACGTTCCAGGCAACCTAGGCTTCACTCTAGGGCGTTGCACCAACAGATTGAATAGTTAGGGCCTTTGAAGTCAACGCGCGAAGCATAAAATACAAAATAAATAGAACAGTTTTTCCATCGTATAAAACGAATAGTTGCTACCGGTGTGAAAGTTATGGTCATTTCTACGTTCTGGGCAACCTAGGCCTCACTCTAGGGCGTTGCTCCACCAGATCGAATAGTTAGGGCCTTAGAAGTCAATGCCAGGAGCATAAAATACAATAAAGATGCAACAGTTTTTCCATCGTATAACAGGAATAATTGCAACCAGTGTGTAGGTAATGGTATGTTCTACGTCCCGGGCAACCTATGCTTCTCTCTAGGGCGGTGCTCTACCAGATTAAATAGTTATGGCGTAAGAAGTCAACGCCAGAAGCATAAAATACAATATAAATACAACAGCTTTTCCATCGTATATAATGTATATTTGCAAACAGTGTGAAAGTAATGGTCATTTCCATGTTCTGGGCAACCTACGCTTCACCCTAGGGCGTTGTTCCACCAGATCGAATACTTAGGGCCTAAGAAGTCAACGCCAGAAGAATAAAATACAATATAAGTACAACAGTTTTTCCAACGTATAAAACGAATAATTGCAAACATTGTTAAAGTAATGGTCATTTCTACGTTCCGGGCAGCCTAGGCGTCAGTCTAGGGCGTTGCTCCACCACATCTAATAGCTACGGCCTTAGAAGTCAACCCCAGATGAATAAGATACGATAAAGGTGCAACAGCTTTTCCATCGTATAAAACGAATAATTGCAACCAGTGTGAAAGTTATGGCCATTTCTACGTTCCGGGCAACCTAGGCTTCACCCCAGGGCGTCGCACCAACACATTGAACAGTTAGGGCCTTAGAAGTCAATGCCCGAAGCATAAAATGCAATAAAAATACTACAGTTTTTCCATCGTATAGCAGGAATACTTTGTAACCAGTGTGATAGTAGTGGTCATTTCTACGTTCCGGGTAACATAGGTTTCACTCTAGGGCGATGCTCCACCAGATCAAACAGTTAGGGCCTTAGAAGTCTACGCCCGAAGCATTAAATACAAAACAAATAAAACAGTTTTTCCATTGTATAAAACGAATAATTGCTACAAGTGTAAAAGTTATGGTCATTTCTACGTTCCGGGCAACCTAGGCTTCACCCTAGGCCGTTGTTCCACCAGATCGAATAGTTAGGGCCTAAGAAGTAAACGCCAGAAGCATAAAATACAGTATAAATACAACAGTTTTTCCATCATATAAAACGAATGATAGCAACCAGTGTGATAGTTATGGTCATTTCTACTTGCCGTGCAACCTAGGCTTCACCCTAGGGCGTTGCTCCAACAGACTGAATTGTTAGGGCCTTAGAAGTCAATGCCCGAAGCATAAAATGCAATAAAAATACAACAGTTTTTCCATCATATAACAGGAATAATTGCAACCAGTTTGAAAGTGATGGTCATTTCTACGTACCGGGCAACCTACGCTTCACTCGAGGGCGTTGCTCCACCAGATCAAACAGTTAGGGCCTTAGAAGTCAACGCCCGAAGCATAAAATACAAAATAAATAGAACAGTTTTTCGATTGTATAAAACGAATAATTGCTACCAGTGTAAAAGTTATGGTCATTTCTACGTTCCGGGCAACCTAGGCTTCACCCTAGGGCGTTGTTCCACCAGATGGAATAGTTCGGGCCTAAGAAGTGAACGCCAGAAGAAAAAAATACAATATAAATATAACAGTTTTTCCATCGTATAAAACGAATAGTAGCAACCAGTGTGAAAGTTATGGTCATTTCTACGTTCCGGGTAACCTAGGATTCACTCTAGGGCGTTGCTCCACCAGATCAAACAGTTAGGGCCTTAGAAGCCAACGCCCGAAGCATTAAATACAAAATAAGTAGAACAGTTTTTCCATTGTATAAAACGAATAATTGCTACCAGTGTAAAAGTTATGGTCATTTCTACGTTCCGGGCAACCTAGACTTCACCCTAGGGCGTTGTTCCACCTGATGGAATAGTTAGGGCCTAAGAAGTGAACGCCAGAAGCATAAAATACAATATAAATACAACAGTTTTTCCATCATATAAAACGAATAATTGCAACCAGTATGAAAGTTATGGTCATTTCAACTTTCCGGGCAACCTAGGCTTCACTCGAGGGCGTTGCTCCACCAGATCGAATAGTTAGGGCCTAAGAAGTGAACGCCAGAAGCATAAAATACGATATAAATACAACAGCTTTTCCATCGTATAAAACGAATAATTGCAACCAGTGTGAAAGTAATGGTCATTTCTACGTTCCGAGCACCCTAGGCGTCACTCTAGGGCGTTGCTCCACCACACCTAATAGCTACGGCCTTAGAAGTCAACGCCAGAAGCAAAAAATACGATATAAATACAACAGCTTTTCCATCGTATAAAAGGAATAATTTCAAACAGTGTGAAAGAAATGGTCATTTCTACGATCCGGGCAACCGAGGCTTCACTCTACGGCGTTGTTCCACCAGATCGAATAGCTACGGCCTAGGAAGTCAACACCTGAAGTCTAAAATACAATAAAAATACAACAGTGTTTCCATCCTATAACAGGAATAATTGCTACCCGTGTGAAGGTGATGGTCATTTCTGCGTTCCAGGCAACCTAGGCTTCACTCTAGGGCATTGTTCCACCAGATCGAATAGTTAGGGCCTAAGAAGTCAACGCCAGAAGCATAAAATGCAATAAAAATACAACAGTTTTTCCATCATATAACAGGAATAATTGCAACCAATTTGAAGGTGATGGTAACTTCTACGTACCGGGCAACCTAGGTTTCACTCTAGGGCGTTGGTCCACCAGATCGGATAGTTAGGGCCTTAGACGTCAACGCCCGGAGCATAAAATACAGAATAAATAGAACAGTTTTTCCATCGTATAAAACGAATACTTGCTACCAGTGTGAAAGTTATGGTCATTTCTACCTTCCGGGCAACCTGGGCTTCACCCTAGGGCGTTGCTCCAACAGATTGTATAGTTAGGGCCTTAGAAGTCAACACCCGAAGCATAAAATACAAGATAAATAGAACAGTCGTTCCTTCGTATAAATCGAATAATTGCTGCCAGTGTGAAAGTTATGGTCATTTCTACTTGCCGGGCAACCTAGGCTTCACCCTGGGGCGTTGTTCCACCTGATGGAATAGTTAGGGCCTAAGAAGTCAACGCCAGAAGCATAAAATACGATATAAATACAACAGCTTTTCCATCGTATAGAACGAACAATTGCTACCAGTGTAAAAGTTATGGTCATTTCTACGTTCCGGGTAACCTAGGCTTCACCCTAGGGCGTTGTTCCACCAGAACGAATAGTTCGGGCCTAAGAAGTGAACGGCAGAAGAATAAAATACAATATAAATATAACAGTTTTTCCATCGTATAAAACGAATAGTAGCAACCAGTGTGAAAGTTATGGTCATTTCTACGTTCCGGGTAACCTAGGTTTCACTCTAGGGCGTTGCTCCACCAGATCAAACAGTTAGGGCCTCAGAAGTGAACGCCAGAAGCATAAAATACAATATAAATACAACAGATTTTCCATCCTATAAAGCGAATAATTGCTACCAGTATGAAAGTTATGGTCATTTCTACTTTCCGGGCAGCCTAGGCTTCACCCTAGGGCGTTGCTCCAACAGATTGCGTAGTTAGGGCCTTAGAAGTCAATGCGCGAGGCATAAAATGCAATAAAAATACAACAGTTTTTCCATCGTATAACACGATTAATTGCAACCAGTTTGAAAGTGATGGTCATTTCTACGTTCCGGGCAACCCAGGGTTTACTCTAGGGCGTTGCTCCACTAGATCGAATAGCTAGGGCGTTAGAAGTCAACGCCAGAAGCATAAAATACAATATAAATACAGCACTTTTTCCATCGTATAAAACGAATAATTGCAACCAGTATGAAACTTATGGTCATTTCTACTTTCCGAGCAACCTAGACTTCACCCTAGGGCGATGCTCCAACAGATTGAATAGTTAGGGCCTTAGAAGTCAACGCCCGAAGCATAAAATGCAATAAAAATACAACAGTATTTCCATCATATAACAGGAATAATTGCAACCAGTTTGAAAGTGATGGCCAATTCTACGTTCCGGGCAACCTAGGCTTCACCCTAGGGCGTTGTTCCACCAGATCGAATAGTTCGGGCCTAAGAAGTGAACGCCAGAAGAAAAAAATACAATATAAATTTAACAGTTTTTCCATCGTATAAAACGAATAGTAGCAACCAGTGTGAAAGTTATGGTCATTTCTACGTTCCGGGCAACCTAGACTTCACTCTAGGGCGTTGCTCCACCAGATCAAACAGTTAGGGCCTTAGAAGTCAACGCCCGAAGCATAAAATACAAAATAAATAGAACAGTTTTTCCATCGTATAAAACGTATAATTGCTACCAGTGTGAAAGTTATGGTCATTTCAACTTTCCGGGCAACCTAGGCTTCTCCCTAGGGCGTTGTTCCACCTGATGGAATAGTTAGGGCCTAAGAATCAACGCCAGAAGCATAAAATACGATATAAATACAACAGCTTTTCCATCGTATAAAACGAATAATTGCAACCAGTGTGAAAGTAATGGACATTTCTACGTTCCGGGCAGCCTAGGCGTCAGTCTAGGGCGTTGCTCCACCACATCTAATAGCTACGGCCTTAGAAGTCAACCCCAGCGAATAAAATACAATAAAGATGCAACAGCTTTTCCATCGTATAAAACGAATAATTGCAACCAGTGTGAAAGTTATGGTCATTTCTACGTTCCCGGCAACCTAGGCTTCACCCCAGGGCGTTGCACCAACAGATTGAACAGTTAGGTCCTTAGAAGTCAATGCCCGAAGCATAAAATGCAATAAAAATACTACAGTTTTTCCATCGTATAGCAGGAATACTTCGTAACCAGTGTGATAGTAGTGGTCATTTCTACGTTCCGGGTAACATAGGTTTCACTCTAGGGCGTTGCTCCACCAGATCGAATAGCTAGGGACTTAGAATTCAACGCCATAAGAATAAAATACAATATAAGTACAACAGTTTTTCCATCGTCTAAAACGAATAATAGCAACCAGTATGAAAGTTATGGTCATTTCTACGTTCCGGGCAACATAGGCTTCACTCTAGGGCGATGCTCCACCAGATCAAACAGTTAGGGCCTTAGAAGTCTACGCCCGAAGCATTAAATACAAATCAAATAAAACAGTTTTTCCATTGTATAAAACGAATAATTGCTACAAGTGTAAAAGTTATGGTCATTTCTACGTTCCGGGCAACCTGGGCTTCACCCTAGGCCGTTGTTCCACCAGATCGAATAGTTAGGGCCTAAGAAGTAAACGCCAGAAGCATAAAATACAGTATAAATACAACAGTTTTTCCATCATATAAAACGAATAATTACAACCAGTATGAAGGTTATGGTCATTTCTACTTGCCGTGCAACCTAGGCTTCACCCTAGGGCGTTGCTCCAACAGACTGAATTGTTAGGGCCTTAGAAGTCAATGCCCGAAGCATAAAATGCAATAAAAATACAACAGTTTTTCCATCATATAACAGGAATAATTGCAACCAGTTTGAAAGTGATGGCCAATTCTACGTTCCGGGCAACCTAGGCTTCACTCTAGGGCGTTGCTCCACCAGGTCGAATAGTTAGGGCCTTAGAAGTCAACGCCCGAAGCATAAAATACAGAATAAATAGAACAGTTTTTCCATCGTGTAAAACGAATAATTGCTACCAGTGTGAAAGTTATGGTCATTTCTACGTACCGGGCAACCTAGGCTTCACTCTAGGGCGTTGCTCCACCAGATCAAACAGTTAGGGCCTTAGAAGTCAACGCCCGAATCATAAAATACAAAATAAATAGAACAGTTTTTCGATTGTATAAAACGAATAATTGCTACCAGTGTAAAAGTTATGGTCATTTCTACGTTCCGGGCAACCTAGGCTTCACCCTAGGGCGTTGTTCCACCAGATCGAATAGTTCGGGCCTAAGAAGTGAACGCCAGAAGAAAAAAATACAATATAAATTTAACAGTTTTTCCATCGTATAAAACGAATAGTAGCAACCAGTGTGAAAGTTATGGTCATTTCTACGTTCCGGGCAACCTAGACTTCACCCTAGACCGTTGTTACACCAGATCGAATAGTTAGGGTCTATGAAGTGAACGCCAGAAGCATAAAATACAATATAAATACAACAGTTTTTCCAACATATAAAACGAATAATTGCAACCAGTATGAAAGTTATGGTCATTTCTACTTTCCGGGCAACCTAGGCTTCACCATTGGGCGTTGCTCCAACAGATTGCGTAGTTAGGGCCTTAGAAGTCAATGCCCGAGGCATAAACTGCAATAAAAATACAACAGCTTTTCCATCGTATAAAACGAATAATTGCAACCACTATGAAACTTATGGTCATTTCTACGTTCCGGGCAACCTAGGCTTCACTCTATGGCGTTCTTCCACCACATCGAATAGCTACGGCCTCAGAACTCAACACCTGAAGTCTAAAATACAATAAAAATACAACAGTCTTTCCATCCTATAACAGGAATAATTGCAACACGTGTAAAAGTTATGGTCATTTCTACGTTCCGGGCGACATAGGCTTCACCCTAGGCCGTTGCTCCACCAGATCGAATAGTTAGGGCCTTAGAAGTCAACGCCCGAAGCATAAAATACAGAATAAATACAACAGTTTTTCCATCATATAAAACGAATAATTGCTACCAGTGTGAAAGTTATGGTCATTTCTACTTTCCGGGCAACCTAGGCTTCACCCTAGGGCGTTGCTCCAACAGATCGAATAGTTAGAGCCTTAGAAGTCAACGCCCGAAGCATAAAATACAAGATAAATAGAACAGTCTTTCCATCGTATAAAACGAATAATTGCTGCCAGTGTGAAAGTTATGGCCATTTCTACTTGCCGGGCAACCTAGGCTTCACCCTAGGGCGTTGTTCCACCTGATGGAATAGTTAGGGCCTAAGAAGTCAACGACAGAAGCATAAAATACGATATAAATACAACAGCTCTTCCATCGTATAAAACGAATAATTGCTACCAGTGTAAAAGTTATGGTCATTTCTACGTTCCGGGCAACCTAGGCTTCACCCTAGGGCGTTGTTCCACCAGAACGAATAGTTCGGGCCTAAGAAGTGAACGCCAGAAGAATAAAATACAATATAAATATAACAGTTTTTCCATCGTATAAAACGAATAGTAGCAACCAGTGTGAAAGTTATGGTCATTTCTACGTTCCGGGTAACCTAGGTTTCACTCTAGGGCGTTGCTCCACCAGATCAAACAGTTAGGGCCTAAGAAGTGAACGCCAGAAGCATAAAATACAATATAAATACAACAGATTTTCCATCCTATAAAGCGAATAATTGCTACCAGTATGAAAGTTATGGTCATTTCTACTTTCCGGGCAGTCTAGGCTTCACCCTAGGGCGTTGCTCCAACAGATTGCGTAGTTAGGGCCTTAGAAGTCAATGCCCGAGGCATAAAATGCAATAAAAATACAACAGTTTTTCCATCGTATAATACGATTAATTGCAACCAGTTTGAAAGTGATGGTCATTTCTACGTTCCGGGCAACCCAGGCTTTACTCTAGGGCGTTGCTCCACGAGATCGAATAGCTAGGGCGTTAGAAGTCAACGCCAGAAGCATAAAATACGATATAAATACAACAGCTTTTCCATCGTATAAAACGAATAATTGCTACCAGTGTAAAAGTTATGGTCATTTCTACGTTCCGTTCAACCTAGGCTTCACCCTAGGGCGTTGTTCCACCAGAACGAATAGTTCGGGCCTAAGAAGTGAACGCCAGAAGAATAAAATACAATATAAATATAACAGTTTTTCCATCGTATAAAACGAATAGTAGCAACCAGTGTGAAAGTTATGGTCATTTCTACGTTCCGGGCAACCTAGGCTACACCCTAGGGCGTTTTTCCACCAGATCGAATAGTTCGGGCCTAAGAAGTGAACGCCAGAAGAATAAAATACAATATAAATATAACAGTTCTTCCATCGTAAAAAACGAATAGTAACAACCAGTGTGAAAGTTATGGTCATTTCTACGTTCCGGGTAACCTAGGTTTCACTCTATGGCGTTGCTCCACCAGATCAAACAGTTAGGGCCTTAGAAGCCAACGCCCGAAGCATTAAATACAAAATAAGTAGAACAGTTTTTCCATTGGATAAAACGAATAATTGCTACCAGTGTAAAAGTTATGGTCATTTCTACGTTCCGGGCAACCTAGACTTCACCCTAGACCGTTGTTACACCAGATAGAATAGTTAGGGTCTATGAAGTGAACGCCAGAAGCATAAAATTCAATATAAATACAACAGTTTTTCCAACATATAAAACGAATAATTGCAACCAGTATGAAAGTTATGGTCATTTCTTCTTTCCGGGCAACCTAGGCTTCACCATTGGGCGTTGCTCCAACAGATTGCGTAGTTAGGGCCTTAGAAGTCAATGCCCGAGGCATAAAATGCAATAAAAATACAACAGTTTTTCCATCGTATAAAACGAATAATTGCAACCACTATGAAACTTATGGTCATTTCTACGTTCCGGGCAACCTAGGCTTCACTCTATAGCGTTCTTCCACCAGATCGAATAGCTACGGCCTCAGAACTCAACACCTGAAGTCTAAAATACAATAAAAATACAACAGTCTTTCCATCCTATAACAGGAATAATTGGAACACGTGTAAAAGTTATGGTCATTTCTACGTTCCGGGCGACATAGGCTTCACCCTAGGCCGTTGCTCCACCAGATCGAATGGTTAGGGCCTTAGAAGTCAACGCCCGAAGCATAAAATACAGAATAAATACAACAGTTTTTCCATCATATAAAACGAATAATGGCTACCAGTGTAAAAGTTATGGTCATTTCTACGTTCCGGGCAACCTAGACTTCACCCTAGACCGTTGTTACACCAGATCGAATAGTTAGGGTCTATGAAGTGAACGCCCGAAGAATAAAATACAATATAAATATAACAGTTTTTCCATCGTATAAAACGAATAGTAGCAACCAGTGTGAAAGTTATGGTCATTTCTACGTTCCGGGTAACCTAGGTTTCACTATAGGGCGTTGCTGTACCAGATCGAATTGTTAGGGCCTTAGAAGTCAACGCCCGAAGCATAAAATACAAGATAAATAGAACAGTCTTTCCATCGTATAAAACGAATAATTGCTGCCAGTGTGAAAGTTATGGTCATTTCTACTTGCCGCGCAACCTAGGCTTCACCCTGGGGCGTTGTTCCACCTGATGGAATAGTTAGGGCCTAAGAAGTCAACGCCAGAAGCATAAAATACGATATAAATACAATAGCTTTTCCATCGTATAAAACGAATAATTGCTACCAGCGTAAAAGTTATGGTCATTTCTACGTTCCGGGCAACCTAGGCTTCACCCTAGGGCGTTGTTCCAACAGATTGCGTAGTTAGGGCCTTAGAAGTCAATGCCCGAGGCATAAAATGCAATAAAAATACAACAGCTTTTCCATCGTATAACACGATTAATTGCAACCAGTTTGAAAGTGATGGTCATTTCTACGTTCCGGGCAACCCAGGCTTTACTCTAGGGCGTTGCTCCACTAGATCGAATAGCTAGGGCGTTAGAAGTCAACGCCAGAAGCATAAAATACAATATAAATACAACACTTTTTCCATCGTATAAAACGAATAATTGCAACCAGTATGAAACTTATGGTCATTTCTACTTTCCGAGCAACCTAGACTTCACCCTAGGGCGATGCTCCAACAGATTGAATAGTTAGGGCCTTAGAAGTCAACGCCCGAAGCATAAAATGCAATAAAAATACAACAGTATTTCCATCATATAACAGGAATAATTGCAACCAGTTTGAAAGTGATGGCCAATTCTACGTTCCGGGCAACCTAGGCTTCACTCTAGGGCGTTGCTCCACCAGGTCGAATAGTTAGGGCCTTAGAAGTCAACGCCCGAAGCATAAAATACAGAATAAATAGAACAGTTTTTCCATCGTATAAAACGAATAATTGCTACCAGTGTGAAAGTTATGGTCATTTCTACGTACCGGGCAACCTAGGCTTCACTCTAGGGCGTTGCTCCACCAGATCAAACAGTTAGGGGCTTAGAAGTCAACGCCCGAAGCATAAAATACAAAATAAATAGAACAGTTTTTCGATTGTATAAAACGAATAATTGCTACCAGTGTAAAAGTTATGGTCATTTCTACGTTCCGGGCAACCTAGGCTTCACCCTAGGGCGTTATTCCACCAGATCGAATAGTGCGGGCCTAAGAAGTGAACGCCAGAAGAATAAAATACAATATAAATATAACAGTTTTTCCATCGTATAAAACGAATAGTAGCAACCAGTGTGAAAGTTATGGTCATTTCTACGTTCCGGGTAACCTAAGTTTCACTCTAGGGCGTTGCTCCACCAGATCAAACAGTTAGGGCCTTAGAAGACAACGCCCGAAGCATTAAATACAAAATAAGTAGAACAGTTTTTCCATTGTATAAAAAGAATAATTGCTACCAGTGTAAAAGTTATGGTCATTTCTACGTTCCGGGCAACCTAGACTTCACCCTAGACCGTTGTTCCACGTGATGGAATAGTTAGGGCCTAAGAAGTCAACGCCAGAAGCATAAAATACGATATAAACACAACAGCTTTTCCATCGTATAAAACGAATAATTGCAACCAGTGTAAAAGTTATGGTCATTTCTACGTTCCGGGCAACCTAGGCTTCACCCTAGGGCGTTGTTCCACCAGATCGAATAGTGCGGGCCTAAGAAGTGAACGCCAGAAGAATAAAATACAATATAAATATAACAGTTTTTCCATCGTATAAAACGAATAGTAGCAACCAGTGTGAAAGTTATGGTCATTTCTACGTTCCGGGTAACCTAAGTTTCACTCTAGGGCGTTGCTCCACCAGATCAAACAGTTAGGGCCTTAGAAGACAACGCCCGAAGCATTAAATACAAAATAAGTAGAACAGTTTTTCCATTGTATAAAGAGAATAATTGCTACCAGTGTAAAAGTTATGGTCATTTCTACGTTCCGGGCAACCTAGACTTCACCCTAGACCGTTGTTCCACCAGATCGAATAGTTAGGGCCTAAGAAGTGTACGCCAGAAGCATAAAATACTATATAAATACAACTGTTTTTCCATCGTATAAAACGAATAATTGCAACCTGTGTGATAGTAACGGTCATTTCTACGTTCCGAGCACCCTAGGCGTTACTCTAGGGTGTTGCTCCACCACATCTAATAGCTACGGCCTTAGAAGTCAACGCCAGAGGCATAAAATAAAATATAAATACAACAGCTTTTCCATCGTATAAAACGAATAATTGCAACCAATGTGAAAGTGATGGTCATTTCACCTTTCCGGGCAACCTAGGCTTCACTCTAGGGCGTTGCTCCACTAGATCGAATAGCTAGGGCCTTAGAAGCCAACGCCCGAAGCATTAAATACAAAATAAATAGAACAGTTTTTCCATTGTATAAAACGAATAATTGCTACCAGTGTAAAAGTTATGGTCATTTCTACGTTCCCGGCAACCTAGGCTTCACCCTAGGCCGTTGTTCCACCAGATCGAATAGTTAGGGCCTAAGAAGTGAACGCCAGAAGCATAAAATACAATATAAATACAACAGTTTTTCCATCATATAAAACGAATAATTGCAACCAGTATGAAAGTTATGGTCATTTCTACTTTCCGGGCAACCTAGGCTTCACCCTAGGGCGTTGCTCCGACAGATTGAATAGTTAGGGCCTTAGAAGTCAATGCCCGAAGCATAAAATGCAATAAAGATACAACAGTTTTTCCATCGTATAACAGGATTAATTGCAACCAGTTTGAAAGTGATGGTCATTTCTACGTTCCGGACAACCTAGGCTTCACTCTAGGGCGTTGCTCCACCAGATCGAATAGTTAGGGCCTAAGAAGTGAACGCCAGAAGCATAAAATACGATATAAATACAACAGCTTTTCCATTGTATAAAAGGAATAATTGCAAACAGTGTGAAAGTAATGGTCATTTCCACTTTCCGGGCAACCTAGGCTTCACTCTACGGTGTTGTTCCACCAGATCGAATAGTTAGGGCCTAAGAAGTGAGCGCCAGAAGCATAAAATACAATATAAATATAACAGTTTTTCCATCGTATAAAACGAATAATGGCAACCAGTGTTAAGGCTATGGTCATTTCTACGTTCCGGGCAAGCTAGGCTTCACTCTAGGGCGTTGCTCCACCAGATCAAACAGTTAGGGTCTTAGAAGTCAACGCCCGAACCATAAAATACAAAAAAAATACAACAGAGTTTCCATCATATAACAGGAATAATTGCACCCAGTTTGAAAGTGATGGTCATTTCACCTTTCCGGGCAACCTAGGCTTCACTCTAGGGCGTTGCTCCACTAGATCGAATAGCTAGGGCCTTAGAAGTCAACGCCAGAGGCATAAAATACAATATAATTACAACAGCTTCTCCATCGTATAAAACGAATAATGGCAACCAGTGTGAAAGTAATGGTCATTTCTACGTTCCGAGCACCCTAGGCGTCACTCTAGGGCGTTGCTCCACCACATCTAATAGCTACGGCCTTAGAAGTCAACGCCAGAGGCATAAAATACAGTATAAATACAACAGCTTTTCCATCGTATAAAACGAATGATTGCAACCAGTGTGAAACTAATGGTCATTTCTACATTCCGAGAAACCTAGGCTTCACTCTAGGGCGCTGCTCCACCAGATCGAATAGTTAGGTCCTTAGATGTCAATGCCAGAAGCATAAAATACGATATAAATACAACAGCTTTTCCATTGTATAAAAGGAATAATTGCAAACAGTGTGAAAGTAATGGTCATTTCTACGTTCCGGGCAACCTAGGCTTCACGCTACGGTGTTGTTCCACCAGATTAGAATAGTTAGGGCCTAAACAGTCAACGCCAGAAGCATAAAATACGATATAAATACAACAGCTTTTCCATCGTATAAAACGAATAATTGCAACCAGTTTGAAGGTGATGGTCATTTCTACGTACCGGGCAACCTAGCCTTCACTCTATGGCGTTGCTCCACCAGATCAAACAGTTAGGGCCTTAGAAGTCAACGCCCGAAGCATAAAATACAAAATAAATAGAACAGTTTTTCCATTGTATAAAACGAATAATTGCTACCAGTGTAAAAGTTATGGTCAATTCTACGTTCCGGGCAACCTAGGCTTCACCCTAGGGCGTTGTTCCACCAGATCGAATAGTTCGGGCCTAAGAAGTGAACGCCAGAAGAATAAAATACAATATAAATATAACAGTTTTTCCATCGTATAAAACGAATAATAGCAACCAGTGTGAAAGTTGTTCTCATTTCTACGTTCCGGGCAACCTAGGTTTCACTCTAGGGCGTCGCTCCACCAGATCAAACGATTAAGGCCTTAGAAGTCAACGCCCGAAGTATAAAATACAAAATAAATAGAACAGTTTTTCCATTGTATAAAACGAATAATTGCTACCAGTGCCAAAGTTATGGTCATTTCTACTTTCCGGGCAACCTAGGCTTCACCCTAGGGCGTTGCTCCAACAGATTGAATAGATAGGGCCTTAGAAGTCAATGCCCGAAGCATAAAATGCAATAAAAATACAACAGTTTTTCCTTCGTATAACAGGATTAATTGCAACCAGTTTGAAAGTGATGGTAATTTCTACGTTCCGGGCAACCTAGGCTTCACTATAGGGCGTTGCTCCACCAGATCGAATAGTTAGGGCCTAAGAAGTGAACGCCAGAAGCATAAAATACAATATAAATGCAACAGTTTTTCCATCGTATAAAACGAATAATTGCAACCAGTGTGAAAGTAATGGTCATTTCTACGTTCCGAGCACCCTAGGCGTCACTCTAGGTCGTTGCTCCACCACATCTAATAGCTACGGCCTTAGAAGTCAACGCCAGAAGCGTAAAATACAATATAAATACAACAGCTTTTCCATCGTATAAAACGAATGATTGCAACCAGTGTGAAAGTAATGGTCATTTCTACATTCCGAGCAACCTAGGCTTCACTCTAGGGCGCTGCTCCACCAGATCGAATAGTTAGGTCCTTAGATGTCAACGCCAGAAGCATAAAATACGATATAAATACAACAGCTTTTCCATTGTATAAAAGGAATAATTGCACACAGTGTGAAAGTAATGGTCATTTCTACATTCCGGGCAACCTAGGCTTCACTCTACGGTGTTGTTCCACCAGATGGAATAGTTAGGGCCTAAGAAGTGAAAGCCAGAAGCATAAAATAAAATATAAATATAACAGTTTTTCCATCGTATAAAACGAATAATAGAAACCAGTGTTAAAGTTATGGTCATTTCTACGTGCCGGGCAAGCTAGGCTTCACTCTAGGGCGTTGCTCCACTAGATCGAATAGCTAGGGCCCTAGAAGTCAACGCCAGAAGCATAAAATACAATATAAATACAACAGCTCTTCCATCGTATAAAACGAATAATTGCAACCAGTGTGAAAGTAATGGTCATTTCTACGTTCCGAGCACAGTAGGCGTCACTCTAGGGCGTTGCTCCACCACATCTAATAGCTACGGCCTGAGAAGTCAACGCCAGAGGCATCAAATACAGTATAAATACAACAGCTTTTCCATCGTATAAAACGAATGATTGCAACCAGTGTGAAAGTAATGGTCATTTCTACATTCCGAGAAACCTAGGCTTCACTCTAGGGCGCTGCTCCACCAGATCGAATAGTTAGGTCCTTAGATGTCAACGCCAGAAGCATAAAATACGATATAAATACAACAGCTTTTCCATCGTATAAAAGGAATAATTGCAAACAGTGTGAAAGTAATGGTCATTTCTACGTTCCGGGCCACCTAGGCTTCACTCTACGGCGTTGTTCCACCAGATCGGATTGTTAGGGCCTAAGAAGTCAACACCAGAAGAATAAAATACAATATAAATACAACAGTTTTTCCATCGTATAAAACGAATAATTGCAACCAGTATGAAAGCTAACGTCAGTTCTACTTTCCGGGCCACCTAGGCTTCACCCTAGGGCGTTGCTCCAACAGATTGAATAGTTAGGGCCTAAGAAGTCAACGGCAGAAGCATAAAATACAATATAAATATAACAGTTTTTCCATCGTATAAAACGAACAATAGCAACCAGTGTGAAAGTTATGGTCATTTCTACGTTCCGGGCAAGCTAGGCTTCACTCTAGGGCGTTGCTCCACCAGATCGAATAGTTAGGTCCTTAGAAGACAACGCCAGTAGCATAAAATACGATATAAGTACAACAGCTTTTCCATCGTATAAAAGGAATAATTGCAAACAGTGTGAAAGTAATGGTCATTTCTACGTTCCGAGCACCCGAGGCGTTACTCTAGGGCGTTGCTCGACCACATCTAATAGCTACGGCCTTAGAAGTCAACGCCAGAGGCATAAAATACAATATAAATACAACAGCTTTTCCGTCGTATAAAACGAATAATTGCAACCAATGTGAAAGTTATGGTCATTTCTACATTCCGAGCAACCTAGGCTTCACTCTAGGGCGTTGCTCAACCAGATCGAATAGTTAGGTCCTTAGAAGACAACGCCAGTAGCATAAAATACGATATAAGTACAACAGCTTTTCCATCGTATAAAAGGAATAATTGCAAACAGTGTGAAAGTAATGGTCATTTCTACGTTCCGGGCAACCTAGGCTTCACTCTACGGTGTTGTTCCACCAGATCGAATAGTTAGGGCCTTAGAAGCCAGCGCCCGAAGCATTAAATACAAAATAAATAGAACAGTTTTTCCATTGTATAAAACGAATAATTGCTACCAGTGGAAAAGTTATGGTCATTTCTACGTTCCGGGCAACCTAGGCTTCACCTTAGGCCGTTGTTCCACCTGATCGAATAGTTAGGGCCTAAGAAGTGAACGCCAGAAGCATAAAATACAATATAAATACAACAGTTTTTCCATCATATAAAACGAATAATTGCAACCAGTATGAAAGTTATGGTCATTTCTACTTTCCGGGCAACCTAGGCTTCACCCTAGGGCGTTGCTCCGACAGATTGAATAGTTAGGGCCTTAGAAGTCAATGCCCGAAGCATAAAATGCAATAAAAATACAACAGTTTTTCCATCGTATAACAGGATTAATTGCAACCAGTTTGAAAGTGATGGCCAATTCTACGTTCCGGGCAACCTAGGTTTCACTCCAGGGCGCTGCTCCACCAGACCGAATAGTTACGGCCTAAGAAGTCAACGCCAGAAGCATAAAATACGATATAAATACAACAGCTTTTCCATCGTATAAAGCGAGTAATTGCAATCAGTGTGAAAGTAATGGTCAATTCTACGTTCCGAGCACCCTAGGCGTCAGTCTAGGGCGTTGCTCCACCACATCTAATAGCTACAGCCTTAGAAGTCAACGCCAGAGGCATAAAATGCAATATAAATACAACAGCGTTTCCATCGTATAAAACGAATAATTGCATCCAGTGTGAAAGTTATGGTCATTTCTACATTCCGAGCAACATAGGCTTCACTCTAGGGCGTTGCTCCACCAGATCGAATAGCTAGGTCCTTAGAAGTAAACGCCAGAAGCATAAAATACGATATAAATACAACAGCTTTTCCATCGTATAGAAGGAATAATTGCAAACAGTGTGAAAGCAATGGTCATTCCTACGTTCCGGGCAACCTAGGCTTCACTCCACGGTGTTGTTCCACAAGATCGAATAGTTAGGGCCTAAGAAGTGAACGCCAGAAGCCTAAAATACAATATAAATATAACAGTTTTTCCATCGTATAAAACGGATAATAGCAACCAGTGTGAAAGTTATTGTCATTTCTACATTCCGAGCAACCTAGGCTTCACTCTAGGGCGCTGCTCCACCAGATCGAATAGTTAGGTCCTCAGATGTCAACGCCAGAAGCATAAAATACGATATAAATACAAGAGCTTTTCCATCGTATAAAAGGAATAATTGCAAACAGTGTGAAAGTAATGGTCATTTCTACGATCCGGGCAACCTAGGCTTCACTCTACGGCGTTGTTCCACCAGATCGAATAGTTAGGTCCTAAGAAGTGAACGCCAGAAGCATAAAATACAATATAAATATAACAGTTTTTCCATCGTATAAAACGAATAATAGCAACCAGTGTGAAAGTTATGGTCATTTCTACGTTCCGGGCAACCTGGGCTTCACTCTAAGGCGTTGCTCCACCAGATCAAACAGTTAGGGCTTTAGAAGTCAACGCCCGAAGCATAAAATACAAAATAAATAGAACAGTTTTTCCATTGTATAAAACGAATAATTGCTGCCAGTGTAAAAGTTATGGTTATTTCTACGTTCCGAGCAACCTAGGCTTCACCCTAGGGCGTTGCTCCAACAGATTGAATAGTTAGGGACTTAGAAGTCAACGCCCCAACCATAAAATGCAAAAAAAATACGACATCGTTTCCATCATATAACAGGAATAATTGCAACCAGTTTGAAAGTGATGGCCAATTCTACGATCCGGGCAACCTAGGCTTCACTCTACGGCGTTGTTCCACCAGATCAAACAGTTAGGGCCTTAGAAGTCAACGCCCGAAGCATAAAATACAAAATAAATAGAACAGTTTTTCCATTGTATAAAACGTATAATTGCTACCAGTGTAAAAGTTATGGTCAATTCTACGTTCCGGGCAACCTAGGCTTCACCCTAGGCCGTTGGTCCACCAGATCGAATAGTTCGGGCCTCAGAAGTGAACGCCAAAAGAATAAAATACAATATAAATATAACAGTTTTTCCATCGTATAAAACGAATAATAGCAACCAGTGTGAAAGTTATGGTCATTTTTACGTTCCGGGCAACTTAGGTTTCACTCTAGGGCGTTGCTCCACCAGATCGAATAGTTAGGGCCTAAGAAGTGAACGCCAGACGCATAAAATACAATATAAATATAACAGTTTTTCATCGTATTATACGAATAATAGCAACCAGTGTGAAAGTTATGGTCATTTCTACGTTCCGGGCAACCTAGGCTTCACTCTAGGGCGTTGCTCCACCAGATCAGACAGTTAGGGCCTTAGAAGCCAACGCCCGAAGCATTAAATACAATATAAATACAACAGTTTTTCCATCGTATAAAGTGAATAATAGCAACCAGTGTGAAAGTTATGGTCATTTCTACGTTCCGGGGAACCTAGGCTTCACGCTAGGCCGTTGCTCCACCAGATCAGACAGTTAGAGCCTTAGAAGCCAACGCCCGAAGCATTAAATACAATATAAATACAACAGTTTTTCCATCGTATAAAACGAATAATTGCAACCAGTCTGAAACTTATGGTCATTTCTACGTTCCGGGCAACCTAGGTTTCACTCCAGGGCGTTGCTCCACCAGACCGAATAGTTACGGCCTAAGAAGTCAACGCCAGAAGCATAAAATACGATATAAATACAACAGCTTTTCCATCGTATAAAGCGAGTAATTGCAATCAGTGTGAAAGTAATGGTCAATTCTACGTTCCGAGCACCCTAGGCGTCACTCTAGGGCGTTGCTCCACCACATCTAATAGCTACGGCCTTAGAAGTCAACGCCAGAGGCATAAAATACAATATAAATACAACAGCGTTTCCATCGTATAAAACGAATAATTGCATCCAGTGTGAAAGTTATGGTCGTTTCTACATTCCGTGCAACATAGGCTTCACTCTAGGGCGTTGCTCCACCAGATCGAATAGTTAGGTCCTTAGAAGTAAACGCAAGAAGCATAAAATACGATATAAATACAACAGCTTTACCATCGTATAGAAGGAATAATTGCAAACAGTGTGAAAGTAATGGTTATTTCTACGTTCCGGGCAACCTAGGCTTCACTCTACGGTGTTGTTCCACCAGATCGAATAGTTAGAGCCTAAGAAGTTAACGCCAGAAGCATAAAATACAATATAAATATAACAGTTTTTCCATCGTATAAAACGAATAATAGCAACCAGTGTGAAAGTTATGGTCATTTCTACGTTCCGGGCAACCTAGGCTTCACTCTACGGTGTTGTTCCACCAGATCGAATAGTTAGGGCATAAGAAGTGAACGCCAGAAGCATAAAATACAATATAAATATAACAGTTTTTCCATCGTATAAAACGAATAATAGCAACCAGTATGAAAGTTATGGTCATTTCTGCGTTCCGGGCAACCTAGGCTTCACTCTAGGGCGTTGCTCCACCAGATCAAACAGTTAGGGCTTTAGAAGTCAACGCCCGAAGCATAAAATACAAAATAAATAGAACAGTTTTTCCATTTATTAAACGAATAATTGCTACCAGTGTAAAAGTTATGGTCATTTCTACGTTCCGAGCAACCTAGGCTTCACCCTAGGGCGTTGCTCCAACAGATTGAATAGTTAGGGACTTAGAAGTCAACGCCCCAACCATAAAATGCAAAAAAAATACGACAGTGTTTCCATCATATAACAGGAATAATTGCAACCAATTTGAAAGTGATGGCCAATTCTACGTTCCGGGCAACCTAGGTTTCACTCCAGGGCGCTGCTCCACCAGATCGAATAGTTACGGCCTAAGAAGTCAACGCCAGAAGCATAAAATACGATATAAATACAACAGCTCTTCCATCGTATAAAAGGAATAATTGCAACCAGTATGAAAGTTATGGTCATTTCTACTTTCCGGGCAACCTAGGCTTCACTCTACGGCGTTGTTCCACCAGATCGAATAGTTAGGGCCTAAGAAGTGAACGCCAGACGCATAAAATACAATATAAATATAACAGTTTTTCCATCGTATAAAATGAATAATTGCATCCAGTTTGAAAGTGATGGCCAATTCTACGTTCCGGGCAGCCTAGGCTTCACGATGGGCGTTGCTCCACCAGAGCGAATAGTTAGTGCCTTAGAAGTCAACGCCAGAAGCATAAAATACAATATAAATACAACAGTTTTTCCATCGTATAAAACGAATAATTGCAACCAGTATGAAACTTATGGTCATTTCTACTTTCCGAGCAACCTGGGCTTCACCCTAGGGCGTTGCTCCAACAGATTGAATAGTTAGGGCCTTAGAAGTCAACGCCCGAACCATAAAATGCAAAAAAAATACAGCAGTGTTTCCATCATATAACAGGAATAATTGCAACCAGTTTCAAAGTTATGGCCAATTCTACGTTCCGAGCAACCTAGGTTTCATTCCAGGGCGTTGCTGCACCAGACCGAATAGTTACGGCATAAGAAGTCAACGCCAGAAGCATAAAATACAATAAAAATACAACAGTTTTTCCATCGTATAAAACGAATAATTGCAACCAGTATGAAACTTATGGTCATTTCTACTTTCCGAGCAACCTAGGCTTCACCCTAGGGCGTTGCTCCAACAGATTGAGTAGTTAGGGCCTTAGAAGTGAACGCCAGAAGCATAAAATACAATATAAATACAACAGCTTTACCATCGTATAGAAGGAATAATTGCAAACAGTGTGAAAGTAATGGTCATTTCTACGTTCCGGGCAACCTAGGCTTCACTCTACGGTGTTGTTCCACCAGATCGAATAGTTAGGGCCTAAGAAGTTAACGCCAGAAGCATAAAATACAATATAAATATAAGAGTTTTTCCATCGCATAAAACGAATAATAGCAACCAGTGTGAAAGTTATGGTCATTTCTACGTTCCGGGCAACCTAGGCTTCACTCTACGGTGTTGTTCCACCAGATCGAATAGTTAGGGCCTAAGAAGTGAACGCCAGAAGCATAAAATACAATAAAAATACAACAGTTTTTCCGTCGTATAAAACGAATAATTGCAACAAGTATGAAACTTATGGTCATTTCTACTTTCCGAGCAACCTAGGCTTCACCCTAGGGCGTTGCTCCAACAGATTGAATAGTTAGCGCCTTAGAAGTCAACGCCCGAACCATAAAATGCAAAAAAAATACAACAGTGTTTCCATCATATAACAGGAATAATTGCAACCAGTTTGAAAGTGATGGCCAATTCTACGTTCCGGGCAACCTAGGTTTCACTCCAGGGCGTTGCTCCACCAGACCGAATAGTTACGGCCTAAGAAGTCAACGCCAGAAGCATAAAATACGATATAAATACAACAGCTTTTCCATCGTATAAAGCGAGTAATTGCAACCAGTGTGAAAGTAATGGTCAATTCTACGTTCCGAGCACCCTAGGCGTCACTCTAGGGCGTTGCTCCACCACATCTAATAGCTACAGCCTTAGAAGTCAACGCCAGAGGCATAAAATGCAATATAAATACAACAGCGTTTCCATCGTATAAAACGAATAATTGCATCCAGTGTGAAAGTTATGGTCATTTCTACATTCCGAGCAACATAGGCTTCACTCTATGGCGTTGCTCCACCAGATCGAATAGCTAGGTCCTTAGAAGTAAACGCCAGAAGCATAAAATACGATATAAATACAACAGCTTTTCCATCGTATAGAAGGAATAATTGCAAACATTGTGAAAGTAATGGTCATTTCTACGTTCCGAGCAACCTAGGCTTCACTCTAGGGCGCTGCTCCACCAGATCGAATAGTTAGGTCCTCAGATTTCAACGCCAGAAGCATAAAATACGATATAAATACAACAGCTTGTCCATCGTATAAAAGGAATAATTGCAAACAGTGTGAAAGTAATGGTCATTTCTACGATCCGGGCAACCTAGGCTTCACTCTACGGCGTTGTTCCACCAGATCGAATAGTTAGGGCCTAAGAAGTGAACGCCAGAAGCACAAAATACAATATACATATAACAGTTTTTCCATCGTATAAAACGAATAATAGCAACCAGTGTGAAAGTTATGGTCATTTCTACGTTCCGGGCAACCTGGGCTTCACTCTAAGGCGTTGCTCCACCAGATCAAACAGTTAGGGCTTTAGAAGTCAACGCCCCAAGCATAAAATACAAAATAAATAGAACAGTTTTTCCATTGTATAAAACGAATAATTGCTACCAGTGTAAAAGTTATGGTCATTTCTACGTTCCGAGCAACCTAGGCTTCACCCTAGGGCGTTGCTCCAACAGATTGAATAGTTAGGGACTTAGAAGTCAACGCCCCAACCTTAAAATGCAACAAAAATACGACAGTGTTTCCATCATATAACAGGAATAATTGCAACCAGTTTGAAAGTGATGGCCAATTCTACGTTCCGGGCAACCTAGGTTTCACTCCAGGGCGTTTCTCCACCAGATCGAATAGTTACGGCCTGAGAAGTCAACGCCAGAAGCATAAAATACGATATAAATACAACAGCTTTTCCATCGTATAAAACGAATAATTGCAACCAGTGTGAAAGTAATGGTCGTTTCTACGTTCCGAGCACCCTAGGCGTCACTCTAGGGCGTTGCTCCACCACATCTAATAGCTACGGCCTTAGAAGTTAACGCCAGAGGCATAAAATACAATATAAATACGACAGCTTTTCCATCGTATAAAACGAATGATTGCAACCAGTGTGAAAGTAATGGTCATTTCTACATTCCCAGCAACCTAGGCTTCACTCTAGGGCGCTGCTCCACCAGATCGAATAGTTAGGTCCTTAGATGTCAACGCCAGAAGCATAAAATACGATATAAATGCAACAGCTTTTCCATCGTATAAAAGGAATAATTGCAAGCAGTGTGAAAGTAATGGCCATTTCTACGATCCGGGCAACCTAGGCTTCACCCTGCGCCGTTGTTCCACCAGATCGAATAGTTAGGGCCTAAGAAGTGAACGCCAGAAGCATAAAATACAGTATAAATACAACAGTTTCTCCATCATACAAAACGAATAATTGCAACCAGTATGAAAGTTATGGTCATTTCTACTTTCCGGGCAACCTATGCTTCACTCTACGGCGTTGTTCCACCAGATCGAATAGTTAGGGCCTAAGAAGTGAACGCCAGACGCATAAAATACAATATAAATATAACAGTTTTTCCATCGTATGAAATGAATAATTGCAACCAGTTTGAAAGTGATGGCCAATTCTACGTTCCGGGCAGCCTAGGCTTCACTCTAGGGCGTTGCTCCACCAGATCGAATAGTTAGTGCCTTAGAAGTCAACGCCAGAAGCATAAAATACAATATAAATACAACAGTTTTTCCATCGTATAAAACGAATAATTGCAACCAGTATGAAACTTATGGTCATTGCTACTTTCCGAGCAACCTGGGCTTCACCCTAGGGCGTTGCTCCACCAGATCGAATAGTTACGGCCTGAGAAGTCAACGCCAGAAGCATAAAATACGATATAAATACAACAGCTTTTCCATCGTATAAAACGAATAATTGCAACCAGTGTGAAAGTAATGGTCGTTTCTACGTTCCGAGCACCCTAGGCGTCACTCTCGGGCGTTGCTCCACCACATCTAATAGCTACGGCCTTAGAAGTTAACGCCAGAGGCATAAAATACAATATAAATACGACAGCTTTTCCATCGTATAAAACGAATGATTGCAACCAGTGTGAAAGTAATGGTCATTTCTACATTCCCAGCAACCTAGGCTTCACTCTAGGGCGCTGCTCCACCAGATCGAATAGTTAGGTCCTTAGATGTCAACGCCAGAAGCATAAAATACGATATAAATGCAACAGCTTTTCCATCGTATAAAAGGAATAATTGCAAACAGTGTGAAAGTAATGGCCATTTCTACGATCCGGGCAACCTAGGCTTCACCCTACGCCGTTGTTCCACCAGATCGAATAGTTAGGGCCTAAGAAGTGAACGCCAGAAGCATAAAATACAGTATAAATACAACAGTTTCTCCATCATACAAAACGAATAATTGCAACCAGTATGAAAGTTATGGTCATTTCTACTTTCCGGGCAACCTATGCTTCACTCTACGGCGTTGTTCCACCAGATCGAATAGTTAGGGCCTAAGAAGTGAACGCCAGACGCATAAAATACAATATAAATATAACAGTTTTTCCATCGTATAAAATGAATAATTGCAACCAGTTTGAAAGTGATGGCCAATTCTACGTTCCGGGCAGCCTAGGCTTCACTCTAGGGCGTTGCTCCACCAGATCGAATAGTTAGTGCCTTAGAAGTCAACGCCAGAAGCATAAAATACAATATAAATACAACAGTTTTTCCATCGTATAAAACGAATAATTGCAACCAGTATGAAACTTATGGTCATTGCTACTTTCCGAGCAACCTGGGCTTCACCCTAGGGCGTTGCTCCACCAGATCGAATAGTTACGGCCTGAGAAGTCAACGCCAGAAGCATAAAATACGATATAAATACAACAGCTTTTCCATCGTATAAAACGAATAATTGCAACCAGTGTGAAAGTAATGTTCGTTTCTACGTTCCGAGCACCCTAGGCGTCACTCTAGGGCGTTGCTCCACCACATCTAATAGCTACGGCCTTAGAAGTTAACGCCAGAGGCATAAAATACAATATAAATACGACAGCTTTTCCATCGTATAAAACGAATGATTGCAACCAGTGTGAAAGTAATGGTCATTTCTACATTCCCAGCAACCTAGGCTTCACTCTAGGGCGCTGCTCCACCAGATCGAATAGTTAGGTCCTTAGACGTCAACGCCAGAAGCATAAAATACGATATAAATGCAACAGCTTTTCCATCGTATAAAAGGAATAATTGCAAACAGTGTGAAAGTAATGGCCATTTCTACGATCCGGGCAACCTAGGCTTCACCCTACGCCGTTGTTCCACCAGATCGAATAGTTAGGGCCTAAGAAGTGAACGCCAGAAGCATAAAATACAGTATAAATACAACAGTTTCTCCATCATACAAAACGAATAATTGCAATCAGTATGAAAGTTATGGTCATTTCTACTTTCCGGGCAACCTATGCTTCACTCTACGGCGTTGTTCCACCAGATCGAATAGTTAGGGCCTAAGGAGTGAACGCCAGACGCATAAAATACAATATAAATATAACAGTTTTTCCATCGTATAAAATGAATAATTGCAACCAGTTTGAAAGTGATGGCCAATTCTACGTTCCGGGCAGCCTAGGCTTCACTCTAGGGCGTTGCTCCACCAGATCGAATAGTTAGTGCCTTAGAAGTCAACGCCAGAAGCATAAAATACAATATAAATACAACAGTTTTTCCATCGTATAAAACGAATAATTGCAACCAGTATGAAACTTATGGTCATTGCTACTTTCCGAGCAACCTGGGCTTCACCCTAGGGCGTTGCTCCAACAGATTGAATAGTTAGGGCCTTAGAAGTCAACGCCCGAACCATAAAATGCAAAAAAAATACAGCAGTGTTTCCATCATATAACAGGAATAATTGCAACCAGTTTCAAAGTGATGGCCAATTCTACGTTCCGGGCAACCTAGGTTTCACTCCAGGGCGTTGCTGCACCAGACCGAATAGTTACGGCCTAAGAAGTCAACGCCAGAAGCATAAAATACAATAAAAATACAAAAGTTTTTCCATCGTATAAAACCGAATAATTGCAACCAGTATGAAACTTATGGTCATTTCTACTTTCCGAGCAACCTAGGCTTCACCCTAGGGCGTTGCTCCAACAGATTGAATAGTTAGGGCCTTAGAAGTGAACGCCAGAAGCATAAAATACAATATAAATATAACAGTTTTTCCATCGTATAAAACGAATAATAGCAACCAGTTTGAAAGTGATGGCCAATTCTACGTTCCGGGCAACCTAGGTTTCACTCCAGGGCGTTGCTCCACCAGATCGAATAGTTACGGCCTGAGAAGTCAACGCCAGAAGCATAAAATACGATATAAATACAACCGCTTTTCCATCGTATAAAACGAATAATTGCAACCAGTGTGAAAGTAATGGTCGTTTCTACGTTCCGAGCACCCTAGGCGTCACTCTAGGGCGTTGCTCCACCACATCTAATAGCTACGGCCTTAGAAGTCAGCGCCAGAAGCATAAAATACAATATAAATACGACAGCTTTTCCATCGTATAAAACGAATGATTGCAACCAGTGTGCAAGTAATGGTCATTTCTACATTCCCAGCAACCTAGGCTTCACTCTAGGGCGCGGCTCCACCAGATCGAATAGTTAGGTCCTTAGATGTCAACGCCAGAAGCATAAAATACGATATAAATACAACAGCGTTTCCATCGTATAAAAGGAATAATTGCAAACAGTGTGAAAGTAATGGCCATTTCTACGATCCGGGCAACCTAGGCTTCACCATAGGCCGTTGTTCCACCAGATCGAATAGTTAGGGCCTAAGAAGTGAACGCCAGAAGCATAAAATACAATATAAATACAACAGTTTTTCCATCATATAAAACGAATAATTGCAACCAGTATGAAAGTTATGGTCATTTCTACTTTCCGGGCAACCTAGGCTTCACTCTACGGCGTTGTTCCACCAGATCGAATAGTTAGGGCCTAAGAAGTGAACGCCAGACGCATAAAATGCAATATAAATACAACAGCTTTTCCATCGTATAAAGCGAGTAATTGCAATCAGTGTGAAAGTAATGGTCAATTCTACGTTCCGAGCACCCTAGGCGTCACTCTAGGGCGTTGCTCCACCACATCTAATAGCTACAGCCTTAGAAGTCAACGCCAGAGGCATAAAATGCAATATAAATACAACAGCGTTTCCATCGTATAAAACGAATAATTGCATCCAGTGTGACAGTTATGGTCATTTCTACATTCCGAGCAACATAGGCTTCACTCTAGGGCGTTGCTCCACCAGATCGAACATCTAGGTCCTTAGAAGTAAACGCCAGAAGCATAAAATACGATATAAATACAACAGCTTTTCCATCGTATAGAAGGAATAATTGCAAACAGTGTGAAAGTAATGGTCATTTCTACGTTCCGGGCAACCTAGGCTTCACTCTACGGTGTTGTTCCACAAGATCGAATAGTTAGGGCCTAAGAAGTGAACGCCAGAAGCATAAAATACAATATAAATATAACAGTTTTTCCATCGTATAAAACGGATAATAGCAACCAGTGTGAAAGTGATTGTCATTTCTACATTCCGAGCAACCTAGGCTTCACTCTAGGGCGCTGCTCCACCAGATCGAATAGTTAGGTCCTCAGATGTCAACGCCAGAAGCATAAAATACAATATAAATATAACAGTTTTTCCATCGTATAAAACGAATAATAGCAACCAGTGTGAAAGTTACGGTCATTTCTACGTTCCGGGCAACCTGGGCTTCACTCTAAGGCGTTGCTCCACGAGTTCAAACAGTTAGGGCTTTAGAAGTCAACGCCCGAAGCATAAAATACAAAATAAATAGAACAGTTTTTCCATTGTATAAAACGAATAATTGCTACCAGTGTAAAAGATATGGTCATTTCTACGTTCCGAGCAACCTAGGCTTCACCCTAGGGCGTTGCTCCAACAGATTGAATAGTTAGGGACTTAGAAGTCAACGCCCCAACCATAAAATGCAAAAAAAATACGACAGTGTTTCCATCATATAACAGGAATAATTGCAACCAGTTTGAAAGTGATGGCCAATTCTACGTTCCGGGCAACCTAGGTTTCACTCCAGGGCGTTGCTCCACCAGATCGAATAGTTACGGCCTAAGAAGTCAACGCCAGAAGCATAAAATACGATATAAATACAACAGCTTTTCCATCGTATAAAACGAATAATTGCAACCAGTGTGAAAGTAATGGTCGTTTCTACGTTCCGAGAACCCTAGGCGTCACTCTAGGGCGTTGCTCCACCACATCTAATAGCTACGGCCTTAGAAGTTAACGCCAGAGGCATAAAATACAATATAAATACGACAGCTTTTCCATCGTATAAAACGAATGATTGCAACCAGTGTGAAAGTAATGGTCATTTCTACATTCCCAGCAACCTAGGCTTCACTCTAGGGCGCTGCTCCACCAGATCGAATAGTTAGGTCCTTAGATGTCAACGCCAGAAGCATAAAATACGGTATAAATGCAACAGCTTTTCCATCGTATAAAAGGAATAATTGCAAACAGTGTGAAAGTAATGGCCATTTCTACGATCCGGGCAACCTAGGCTTCACCCTACGCCGTTGTTCCACCAGATCGAATAGTTAGGGCCTAAGAAGTGAACGCCAGAAGCATAAAATACAATATAAATACAACAGTTTCTCCATCATACAAAACGAATAATTGCAACCAGTATGAAAGTTATGGTCATTTCTACTTTCCGGGCAACCTAGGCTTCACTCTACGGCGTTGTTCCACCAGATCGAATAGTTAGGGCCTAAGAAGTGAACGCCAGACGCATAAAATACAATATAAATATAACAGTTTTTCATCGTATAAAATGAATAATTGCAACCAGTTTGAAAGTGATGGCCAATTCTACGTTCCGGGCAGCCTAGGCTTCACTCTAGGGCGTTGCTCCACCAGATCGAATAGTTAGTGCCTTAGAAGTCAACGCCAGAAGCATAAAATACAATATAAATACAACAGTTTTTCCATCGTATAAAACGAATAATTGCAACCAGTATGAAACTTATGGTCATTGCTACTTTCCGAGCAACCTGGGCTTCACCCTAGGGCGTTGCTCCAACAGATTGAATAGTTAGGGCCTTAGAAGTCAACGCCCGAACCATAAAATGCAAAAAAAATACAGCAGTGTTTCCATCATATAACAGGAATAATTGCAACCAGTTTCAAAGTGATGGCCAATTCTACGTTCCGGGCAACCTAGGTTTCACTCCAGGGCGTTGCTGCACCAGACCGAATAGTTACGGCCTAAGAAGTCAACGCCAGAAGCATAAAATACAATAAAAATACAAAAGTTTTTCTATTGTATAAAACGAATAATTGCAACCAGTATGAAACTTATGGTCATTTCTACTTTCCGAGCAACCTAGGCTTCACCCTAGGGCGTTGCTCCAACAGATTGAATAGTTAGGGCCTTAGAAGTGAACGCCAGAAGCATAAAATACAATATAAATATAACAGTTTTTCCTTCGTATAAAACGAATAATAGCAACCAGTTTGAAAGTGATGGCCAATTCTACGTTCCGGGCAACCTAGGTTTCACTCCAGGGCGTTGCTCCACCAGATCGAATAGTTACGGCCTGAGAAGTCAACGCCAGAAGCATAAAATACGATATAAATACAACCGCTTTTCCATCGTATAAAACGAATAATTGCAACCAGTGTGAAAGTAATGGTCGTTTCTACGTTCCGAGCACCCTAGGCGTCACTCTAGGGCGTTGCTCCACCACATCTAATAGCTACGACCTTAGAAGTCAGCGCCAGAGGCATAAAATACAATATAAATACGACAGCTTTTCCATCGTATAAAACGAATGATTGCAACCAGTGTGAAAGTAATGGTCATTTCTACATTCCCAGCAACCTAGGCTTCACTCTAGGGCGCGGCTCCACCAGATCGAATAGTTAGGTCCTTAGATGTCAACGCCAGAAGCATAAAATACGATATAAATACAACAGCTTTTCCATCGTATAAAAGGAATAATTGCAAACAGTGTGAAAGTAATGGCCATTTCTACGATCCGGGCAACCTAGGCTTCACCATAGGCCGTTGTTCCACCAGATCGAATAGTTAGGGCCTAAGAAGTGAACGCCAGAAGCATAAAATACAATATAAATACAACAGTTTTTCCATCATATAAAACGAATAATTGCAACCAGTATGAAAGTTATGGTCATTTCTACTTTCCGGGCAACCTAGGCTTCACTCTACGGCGTTGTTCCACCAGATCGAATAGTTAGGGCCTAAGAAGTGAACGCCAGACGCATAAAATACAATATAAATATAACAGTTTTTCCATCGTATAAAACGAATAATAGCAACCAGTTTGAAAGTGATGGCCAATTCTACGTTCCGGGCAACCTAGGTTTCACTCCAGGGCGTTGCTCCACCAGATCGAATAGTTACGGCCTGAGAAGTCAACGCCAGAAGCATAAAATACGATATAAATACAACCGCTTTTCCATCGTATAAAACGAATAATTGCAACCAGTGTGAAAGTAATGGTCGTTTCTACGTTCCGAGCACCCTAGGCGTCACTCTAGGGCGTTGCTCCACCACATCTAATAGCTACGGCCTTAGAAGTCAGCGCCAGAGGCATAAAATACAATATAAATACGACAGCTTTTCCATCGTATAAAACGAATGATTGCAACCAGTGTGAAAGTAATGGTCATTTCTACATTCCCAGCAACCTAGGCTTCACTCTAGCGCGCGGCTCCACCAGATCGAATAGTTAGGTCCTTAGATGTCAACGCCAGAAGCATAAAATACGATATAAATACAACAGCTTTTCCATCGTATAAAAGGAATAATTGCAAACAGTGTGAAAGTAATGGCCATTTCTACGATCCGGGCAACCTAGGCTTCACCATAGGCCGTTGTTCCACCAGATCGAATAGTTAGGGCCTAAGGAGTGAACGCCAGAAGCATAAAATACAATATAAATACAACAGTTTTTCCATCATATAAAACGAATAATTGCAACCAGTATGAAAGTTATGGTCATTTCTACTTTCCGGGCAACCTAGGCTTCACTCTACGGCGTTGTTCCACCAGATCGAATAGTTAGGGCCTAAGAAGTGAACGCCAGACGCATAAAATGCAATATAAATACAACAGCTTTTCCATCGTATAAAGCGAGTAATTGCAATCAGTGTGAAAGTAATGGTCAATTCTACGTTCCGAGCACCCTAGGCGTCACTCTAGGGCGTTGCTCCACCACATCTAATAGCTACAGCCTTAGAAGTCAACGCCAGAGGCATAAAATGCAATATAAATACAACAGCGTTTCCATCGTATAAAACGAATAATTGCATCCAGTGTGACAGTTATGGTCATTTCTACATTCCGAGCAACATAGGCTTCACTCTAGGGCGTTGCTCCACCAGATCGAACATCTAGGTCCTTAGAAGTAAACGCCAGAAGCATAAAATACGATATAAATACAACAGCTTTTCCATCGTATAGAAGGAATAATTGCAAACAGTGTGAAAGTAATGGTCATTTCTACGTTCCGGGCAACCTAGGCTTCACTCTACGGTGTTGTTCCACAAGATCGAATAGTTAGGGCCTAAGAAGTGAACGCCAGAAGCATAAAATACAATATAAATATAACAGTTTTTCCATCGTATAAAACGGATAATAGCAACCAGTGTGAAAGTTATTGTCATTTCTACATTCCGAGCAACCTAGGCTTCACTCTAGGGCGCTGCTCCACCAGATCGAATAGTTAGGTCCTCAGATGTCAACGCCAGAAGCATAAAATACGATATAAATACAACAGCTTTTCCATCGTATAAAAGGAATAATTGCAAACAGTGTGAAAGTAATGGTCATTTCTACGATCCGGGCAACCTAGGCTTCACTCTACGGCGTTGTTCCACCAGATCGAATAGTTAGGGCCTAAGAAGTGAACGCCAGAAGCATAAAATACAATATAAATATAACAGTTTTTCCATCGTATAAAACGGATAATAGCAACCAGTGTGAAAGTGATTGTCATTTCTACATTCCGAGCAACCTAGGCTTCACTCTAGGGCGCTGCTCCACCAGATCGAATAGTTAGGTCCTCAGATGTCAACGCCAGAAGCATAAAATACAATATAAATATAACAGTTTTTCCATCGTATAAAACGAATAATAGCAACCAGTGTGAAAGTTACGGTCATTTCTACGTTCCGGGCAACCTGGGCTTCACTCTAAGGCGTTGCTCCACGAGTTCAAACAGTTAGGGCTTTAGAAGTCAACGCCCGAAGCATAAAATACAAAATAAATAGAACAGTTTTTCCATTGTATAAAACGAATAATTGCTACCAGTGTAAAAGATATGGTCATTTCTACGTTCCGAGCAACCTAGGCTTCACCCTAGGGCGTTGCTCCATCAGATTGAATAGTTAGGGACTTAGAAGTCAACGCCCCAACCATAAAATGCAAAAAAAATACGACAGTGTTTCCATCATATAACAGGAATAATTGCAACCAGTTTGAAAGTGATGGCCAATTCTACGTTCCGGGCAACCTAGGTTTCACTCCAGGGCGTTGCTCCACCAGATCGAATAGTTACGGCCTAAGAAGTCAACGCCAGAAGCATAAAATACGATATAAATACAACAGCTTTTCCATCGTATAAAACGAATAATTGCAACCAGTGTGAAAGTAATGGTCGTTTCTACGTTCCGAGCACCCTAGGCGTCACTCTAGGGCGTTGCTCCACCACATCTAATAGCTACGGCCTTAGAAGTTAACGCCAGAGGCATAAAATACAATATAAATACGACAGCTTTTCCATCGTATAAAACGAATGATTGCAACCAGTGTGAAAGTAATGGTCATTTCTACATTCCCAGCAACCTAGGCTTCACTCTAGGGCGCTGCTCCACCAGATCGAATAGTTAGGTCCTTAGATGTCAACGCCAGAAGCATAAAATACGGTATAAATGCAACAGCTTTTCCATCGTATAAAAGGAATAATTGCAAACAGTGTGAAAGTAATGGCCATTTCTACGATCCGGGCAACCTAGGCTTCACCCTACGCCGTTGTTCCACCAGATCGAATAGTTAGGGCCTAAGAAGTGAACGCCAGAAGCATAAAATACAATATAAATACAACAGTTTCTCCATCATACAAAACGAATAATTGCAACCAGTATGAAAGTTATGGTCATTTCTACTTTCCGGGCAACCTAGGCTTCACTCTACGGCGTTGTTCCACCAGATCGAATAGTTAGGGACTAAGAAGTGAACGCCAGACGCATAAAATACAATATAAATATAACAGTTTTTCCATCGTATAAAATGAATAATTGCAACCAGTTTGAAAGTGATGGCCAATTCTACGTTCCGGGCAGCCTAGGCTTCACTCTAGGGCGTTGCTCCACCAGATCGAATAGTTAGTGCCTTAGAAGTCAACGCCAGAAGCATAAAATACAATATAAATACAATAGTTTTTCTATTGTATAAAACGAATAATTGCAACCAGTATGAAACTTATGGTCATTTCTACTTTCCGAGCAACCTAGGCTTCACCCTAGGGCGTTGCTCCAACAGATTGAATAGTTAGGGCCTAAGAAGTGAACGCCAGAAGCATAAAATACAATATAAATATAACAGTTTTTCCATCGTATAAAACGGATAATAGCAACCAGTGTGAAAGTTATTGTCATTTCTACATTCCGAGCAACCTAGGCTTCACTCTAGGGCGCTGCTCCACCAGATCGAATAGTTAGGTCCTCAGATGTCAACGCCAGAAGCATAAAATACGATATAAATACAACAGCTTTTCCATCGTATAAAAGGAATAATTGCAAACAGTGTGAAAGTAATGGTCATTTCTACGATCCGGGCAACCTAGGCTTCACTCTACGGCGTTGTTCCACCAGATCGAATAGTTAGGGCCTAAGAAGTGAACGCCAGAAGCATAAAATACAATATAAATATAACAGTTTTTCCATCGTATAAAACGAATAATAGCAACCAGTGTGAAAGTTATGGTCATTTCTACGTTCCGGGCAACCTGGGCTTCACTCTAAGGCGTTGCTCCACCAGTTCAAACAGTTAGGGCTTTAGAAGTCAACGCCCGAAGCATAAAATACAAAATAAATAGAACAGTTTTTCCATTGTATAAAACGAATAATTGCTACCAGTGTAAAAGTTATGGTCATTTCTACGTTCCGAGCAACCTAGGCTTCACCCTAGGGCGTTGCTCCAACAGATTGAATAGTTAGGGACTTAGAAGTCAACGCCCCAACCATAAAATGCAAAAAAAATACGACAGTGTTTCCATCATATAACAGGAATAATTGCAACCAGTTTGAAAGTGATGGCCAATTCTACGTTCCGGGCAACCTAGGTTTCACTCCAGGGCGTTGCTCCACCAGATCGAATAGTTACGGCCTGAGAAGTCAACGCCAGAAGCATAAAATACGATATAAATACAACCGCTTTTCCATCGTATAAAACGAATAATTGCAACCAGTGTGAAAGTAATGGTCGTTTCTACGTTCCGAGCACCCTAGGCGTCACTCTAGGGCGTTGCTCCACCACATCTAATAGCTACGGCCTTAGAAGTCAGCGCCAGAGGCATAAAATACAATATAAATACGACAGCTTTTCCATCGTATAAAACGAATGATTGCAACCAGTGTGAAAGTAATGGTCATTTCTACATTCCCAGCAACCTAGGCTTCACTCTAGCGCGCGGCTCCACCAGATCGAATAGTTAGGTCCTTAGATGTCAACGCCAGAAGCATAAAATACGATATAAATACAACAGCTTTTCCATCGTATAAAAGGAATAATTGCAAACAGTGTGAAAGTAATGGCCATTTCTACGATCCGGGCAACCTAGGCTTCACCATAGGCCGTTGTTCCACCAGATCGAATAGTTAGGGCCTAAGGAGTGAACGCCAGAAGCATAAAATACAATATAAATACAACAGTTTTTCCATCATATAAAACGAATAATTGCAACCAGTATGAAAGTTATGGTCATTTCTACTTTCCGGGCAACCTAGGCTTCACTCTACGGCGTTGTTCCACCAGATCGAATAGTTAGGGCCTAAGAAGTGAACGCCAGACGCATAAAATGCAATATAAATACAACAGCTTTTCCATCGTATAAAGCGAGTAATTGCAATCAGTGTGAAAGTAATGGTCAATTCTACGTTCCGAGCACCCTAGGCGTCACTCTAGGGCGTTGCTCCACCACATCTAATAGCTACAGCCTTAGAAGTCAACGCCAGAGGCATAAAATGCAATATAAATACAACAGCGTTTCCATCGTATAAAACGAATAATTGCATCCAGTGTGACAGTTATGGTCATTTCTACATTCCGAGCAACATAGGCTTCACTCTAGGGCGTTGCTCCACCAGATCGAACATCTAGGTCCTTAGAAGTAAACGCCAGAAGCATAAAATACGATATAAATACAACAGCTTTTCCATCGTATAGAAGGAATAATTGCAAACAGTGTGAAAGTAATGGTCATTTCTACGTTCCGGGCAACCTAGGCTTCACTCTACGGTGTTGTTCCACAAGATCGAATAGTTAGGGCCTAAGAAGTGAACGCCAGAAGCATAAAATACAATATAAATATAACAGTTTTTCCATCGTATAAAACGGATAATAGCAACCAGTGTGAAAGTTATTGTCATTTCTACATTCCGAGCAACCTAGGCTTCACTCTAGGGCGCTGCTCCACCAGATCGAATAGTTAGGTCCTCAGATGTCAACGCCAGAAGCATAAAATACGATATAAATACAACAGCTTTTCCATCGTATAAAAGGAATAATTGCAAACAGTGTGAAAGTAATGGTCATTTCTACGATCCGGGCAACCTAGGCTTCACTCTACGGCGTTGTTCCACCAGATCGAATAGTTAGGGCCTAAGAAGTGAACGCCAGAAGCATAAAATACAATATAAATATAACAGTTTTTCCATCGTATAAAACGAATAATAGCAACCAGTGTGAAAGTTATGGTCATTTCTACGTTCCGGGCAACCTGGGCTTCACTCTAAGGCGTTGCTCCACCAGTTCAAACAGTTAGGGCTTTAGAAGTCAACGCCCGAAGCATAAAATACAAAATAAATAGAACAGTTTTTCCATTGTATAAAACGAATAATTGCTACCAGTGTAAAAGTTATGGTCATTTCTACGTTCCGAGCAACCTAGGCTTCACCCTAGGGCGTTGCTCCAACAGATTGAATAGTTAGGGACTTAGAAGTCAACGCCCCAACCATAAAATGCAAAAAAAATACGACAGTGTTTCCATCATATAACAGGAATAATTGCAACCAGTTTGAAAGTGATGGCCAATTCTACGTTCCGGGCAACCTAGGTTTCACTCCAGGGCGTTGCTCCACCAGATCGAATAGTTACGGCCTGAGAAGTCAACGCCAGAAGCATAAAATACGATATAAATACAACCGCTTTTCCATCGTATAAAACGAATAATTGCAACCAGTGTGAAAGTAATGGTCGTTTCTACGTTCCGAGCACCCTAGGCGTCACTCTAGGGCGTTGCTCCACCACATCTAATAGCTACGGCCTTAGAAGTCAGCGCCAGAGGCATAAAATACAATATAAATACGACAGCTTTTCCATCGTATAAAACGAATGATTGCAACCAGTGTGAAAGTAATGGTCATTTCTACATTCCCAGCAACCTAGGCTTCACTCTAGCGCGCGGCTCCACCAGATCGAATAGTTAGGTCCTTAGATGTCAACGCCAGAAGCATAAAATACGATATAAATACAACAGCTTTTCCATCGTATAAAAGGAATAATTGCAAACAGTGTGAAAGTAATGGCCATTTCTACGATCCGGGCAACCTAGGCTTCACCATAGGCCGTTGTTCCACCAGATCGAATAGTTAGGGCCTAAGGAGTGAACGCCAGAAGCATAAAATACAATATAAATACAACAGTTTTTCCATCATATAAAACGAATAATTGCAACCAGTATGAAAGTTATGGTCATTTCTACTTTCCGGGCAACCTAGGCTTCACTCTACGGCGTTGTTCCACCAGATCGAATAGTTAGGGACTAAGAAGTGAACGCCAGACGCATAAAATACAATATAAATATAACAGTTTTTCCATCGTATAAAATGAATAATTGCAACCAGTTTGAAAGTGATGGCCAATTCTACGTTCCGGGCAGCCTAGGCTTCACTCTAGGGCGTTGCTCCACCAGATCGAATAGTTAGTGCCTTAGAAGTCAACGCCAGAAGCATAAAATACAATATAAATACAATAGTTTTTCTATTGTATAAAACGAATAATTGCAACCAGTATGAAACTTATGGTCATTTCTACTTTCCGAGCAACCTAGGCTTCACCCTAGGGCGTTGCTCCAACAGATTGAATAGTTAGGGCCTAAGAAGTGAACGCCAGAAGCATAAAATACAATATAAATATAACAGTTTTTCCATCGTATAAAACGGATAATAGCAACCAGTGTGAAAGTTATTGTCATTTCTACATTCCGAGCAACCTAGGCTTCACTCTAGGGCGCTGCTCCACCAGATCGAATAGTTAGGTCCTCAGATGTCAACGCCAGAAGCATAAAATACGATATAAATACAACAGCTTTTCCATCGTATAAAAGGAATAATTGCAAACAGTGTGAAAGTAATGGTCATTTCTACGATCCGGGCAACCTAGGCTTCACTCTACGGCGTTGTTCCACCAGATCGAATAGTTAGGGCCTAAGAAGTGAACGCCAGAAGCATAAAATACAATATAAATATAACAGTTTTTCCATCGTATAAAACGAATAATAGCAACCAGTGTGAAAGTTATGGTCATTTCTACGTTCCGGGCAACCTGGGCTTCACTCTAAGGCGTTGCTCCACCAGTTCAAACAGTTAGGGCTTTAGAAGTCAACGCCCGAAGCATAAAATACAAAATAAATAGAACAGTTTTTCCATTGTATAAAACGAATAATTGCTACCAGTGTAAAAGTTATGGTCATTTCTACGTTCCGAGCAACCTAGGCTTCACCCTAGGGCGTTGCTCCAACAGATTGAATAGTTAGGGACTTAGAAGTCAACGCCCCAACCATAAAATGCAAAAAAAATACGACAGTGTTTCCATCATATAACAGGAATAATTGCAACCAGTTTGAAAGTGATGGCCAATTCTACGTTCCGGGCAACCTAGGTTTCACTCCAGGGCGTTGCTCCACCAGATCGAATAGTTACGGCCTGAGAAGTCAACGCCAGAAGCATAAAATACGATATAAATACAACCGCTTTTCCATCGTATAAAACGAATAATTGCAACCAGTGTGAAAGTAATGGTCGTTTCTACGTTCCGAGCACCCTAGGCGTCACTCTAGGGCGTTGCTCCACCACATCTAATAGCTACGGCCTTAGAAGTCAGCGCCAGAGGCATAAAATACAATATAAATACGACAGCTTTTCCATCGTATAAAACGAATGATTGCAACCAGTGTGAAAGTAATGGTCATTTCTACATTCCCAGCAACCTAGGCTTCACTCTAGCGCGCGGCTCCACCAGATCGAATAGTTAGGTCCTTAGATGTCAACGCCAGAAGCATAAAATACGATATAAATACAACAGCTTTTCCATCGTATAAAAGGAATAATTGCAAACAGTGTGAAAGTAATGGCCATTTCTACGATCCGGGCAACCTAGGCTTCACCATAGGCCGTTGTTCCACCAGATCGAATAGTTAGGGCCTAAGGAGTGAACGCCAGAAGCATAAAATACAATATAAATACAACAGTTTTTCCATCATATAAAACGAATAATTGCAACCAGTATGAAAGTTATGGTCATTTCTACTTTCCGGGCAACCTAGGCTTCACTCTACGGCGTTGTTCCACCAGATCGAATAGTTAGGGCCTAAGAAGTGAACGCCAGACGCATAAAATGCAATATAAATACAACAGCTTTTCCATCGTATAAAGCGAGTAATTGCAATCAGTGTGAAAGTAATGGTCAATTCTACGTTCCGAGCACCCTAGGCGTCACTCTAGGGCGTTGCTCCACCACATCTAATAGCTACAGCCTTAGAAGTCAACGCCAGAGGCATAAAATGCAATATAAATACAACAGCGTTTCCATCGTATAAAACGAATAATTGCATCCAGTGTGACAGTTATGGTCATTTCTACATTCCGAGCAACATAGGCTTCACTCTAGGGCGTTGCTCCACCAGATCGAACATCTAGGTCCTTAGAAGTAAACGCCAGAAGCATAAAATACGATATAAATACAACAGCTTTTCCATCGTATAGAAGGAATAATTGCAAACAGTGTGAAAGTAATGGTCATTTCTACGTTCCGGGCAACCTAGGCTTCACTCTACGGTGTTGTTCCACAAGATCGAATAGTTAGGGCCTAAGAAGTGAACGCCAGAAGCATAAAATACAATATAAATATAACAGTTTTTCCATCGTATAAAACGGATAATAGCAACCAGTGTGAAAGTTATTGTCATTTCTACATTCCGAGCAACCTAGGCTTCACTCTAGGGCGCTGCTCCACCAGATCGAATAGTTAGGTCCTCAGATGTCAACGCCAGAAGCATAAAATACGATATAAATACAACAGCTTTTCCATCGTATAAAAGGAATAATTGCAAACAGTGTGAAAGTAATGGTCATTTCTACGATCCGGGCAACCTAGGCTTCACTCTACGGCGTTGTTCCACCAGATCGAATAGTTAGGGCCTAAGAAGTGAACGCCAGAAGCATAAAATACAATATAAATATAACAGTTTTTCCATCGTATAAAACGAATAATAGCAACCAGTGTGAAAGTTATGGTCATTTCTACGTTCCGGGCAACCTGGGCTTCACTCTAAGGCGTTGCTCCACCAGTTCAAACAGTTAGGGCTTTAGAAGTCAACGCCCGAAGCATAAAATACAAAATAAATAGAACAGTTTTTCCATTGTATAAAACGAATAATTGCTACCAGTGTAAAAGTTATGGTCATTTCTACGTTCCGAGCAACCTAGGCTTCACCCTAGGGCGTTGCTCCAACAGATTGAATAGTTAGGGACTTAGAAGTCAACGCCCCAACCATAAAATGCAAAAAAAATACGACAGTGTTTCCATCATATAACAGGAATAATTGCAACCAGTTTGAAAGTGATGGCCAATTCTACGTTCCGGGCAACCTAGGTTTCACTCCAGGGCGTTGCTCCACCAGATCGAATAGTTACGGCCTGAGAAGTCAACGCCAGAAGCATAAAATACGATATAAATACAACCGCTTTTCCATCGTATAAAACGAATAATTGCAACCAGTGTGAAAGTAATGGTCGTTTCTACGTTCCGAGCACCCTAGGCGTCACTCTAGGGCGTTGCTCCACCACATCTAATAGCTACGGCCTTAGAAGTCAGCGCCAGAGGCATAAAATACAATATAAATACGACAGCTTTTCCATCGTATAAAACGAATGATTGCAACCAGTGTGAAGGTAATGGTCATTTCTACATTCCCAGCAACCTAGGCTTCACTCTAGCGCGCGGCTCCACCAGATCGAATAGTTAGGTCCTTAGATGTCAACGCCAGAAGCATAAAATACGATATAAATATAACAGTTTTTCCATCGTATAAAACGAATAATAGCAACCAGTGTGAAAGTTATGGTCATTTCTACGTTCCGGGCAACCTGGGCTTCACTCTATGGCGTTGCTCCACGAGTTCAAACAGTTAGGGCTTTAGAAGTCAACGCCCGAAGCATAAAATACAAAATAAATAGAACAGTTTTTCCATTGTATAAAACGAATAATTGCTACCAGTGTAAAAGTTATGGTCATTTCTACGTTCCGAGCAACCTAGGCTTCACCCTAGGGCGTTGCTCCAACAGATTGAATAGTTAGGGACTTAGAAGTCAACGCCTCAACCATAAAATGCAAAAAAAATACGACAGTGTTTCCATCATATAACAGGAATAATTGCAACCAGTTTGAAAGTGATGGCCAATTCTACGTTCCGGGCAACCTAGGTTTCACTCCAGGGCGTTGCTCCACCAGATCGAATAGTTACGGCCTAAGAAGTCAACGCCAGAAGCATAAAATACAATATAAATACAACAGTTTTTCCATCATATAAAACGAATAATTGCAACCAGTATGAAAGTTATGGTCATTTCTACTTTCCGGGCAACCTAGGCTTCACTCTACGGCGTTGTTCCACCAGATCGAATAGTTAGGGCCTAAGAAGTGAACGCCAGACGCATAAAATACAATATAAATATAACAGTTTTTCCATCGTATAAAACGAATAATAGCAACCAGTTTGAAAGTGATGGCCAATTCTACGTTCCGGGCAACCTAGGTTTCACTCCAGGGCGTTGCTCCACCAGATCGAATAGTTACGGCCTGAGAAGTCAACGCCAGAAGCATAAAATACGATATAAATACAACCGCTTTTCCATCGTATAAAACGAATAATTGCAACCAGTGTGAAAGTAATGGTCGTTTCTACGTTCCGAGCACCCTAGGCGTCACTCTAGGGCGTTGCTCCACCACATCTAATAGCTACGGCCTTAGAAGTCAGCGCCAGAGGCATAAAATACAATATAAATACGACAGCTTTTCCATCGTATAAAACGAATGATTGCAACCAGTGTGAAAGTAATGGTCATTTCTACATTCCCAGCAACCTAGGCTTCACTCTAGCGCGCGGCTCCACCAGATCGAATAGTTAGGTCCTTAGATGTCAACGCCAGAAGCATAAAATACAATATAAATACAACAGTTTTTCCATCATATAAAACGAATAATTGCAACCAGTATGAAAGTTATGGTCATTTCTACTTTCCGGGCAACCTAGGCTTCACTCTACGGCGTTGTTCCACCAGATCGAATAGTTAGGGCCTAAGAAGTGAACGCCAGACGCATAAAATACAATATAAATATAACAGTTTTTCCATCGTATAAAACGAATAATAGCAACCAGTTTGAAAGTGATGGCCAATTCTACGTTCCGGGCAACCTAGGTTTCACTCCAGGGCGTTGCTCCACCAGATCGAATAGTTACGGCCTGAGAAGTCAACACCAGAAGCATAAAATACGATATAAATACAACCGCTTTTCCATCGTATAAAACGAATAATTGCAACCAGTGTGAAAGTAATGGTCGTTTCTACGTTCCGAGCACCCTAGGCGTCACTCTAGGGCGTTGCTCCACCACATCTAATAGCTACGGCCTTAGAAGTCAGCGCCAGAGGCATAAAATACAATATAAATACGACAGCTTTTCCATCGTATAAAACGAATGATTGCAACCAGTGTGAAAGTAATGGTCATTTCTACATTCCCAGCAACCTAGGCTTCACTCTAGCGCGCGGCTCCACCAGATCGAATAGTTAGGTCCTTAGATGTCAACGCCAGAAGCATAAAATACGATATAAATACAACAGCTTTTCCATCGTATAAAAGGAATAATTGCAAACAGTGTGAAAGTAATGGCCATTTCTACGATCCGGGCAACCTAGGCTTCACCATAGGCCGTTGTTCCACCAGATCGAATAGTTAGGGCCTAAGGAGTGAACGCCAGAAGCATAAAATACAATATAAATACAACAGTTTTTCCATCATATAAAACGAATAATTGCAACCAGTATGAAAGTTATGGTCATTTCTACTTTCCGGGCAACCTAGGCTTCACTCTACGGCGTTGTTCCACCAGATCGAATAGTTAGGGCCTAAGAAGTGAACGCCAGACGCATAAAATGCAATATAAATACAACAGCTTTTCCATCGTATAAAGCGAGTAATTGCAATCAGTGTGAAAGTAATGGTCAATTCTACGTTCCGAGCACCCTAGGCGTCACTCTAGGGCGTTGCTCCACCACATCTAAAAGCTACAGCCTTAGAAGTCAACGCCAGAGGCATAAAATGCAATATAAATACAACAGCGTTTCCATCGTATAAAACGAATAATTGCATCCAGTGTGACAGTTATGGTCATTTCTACATTCCGAGCAACATAGGCTTCATTCTAGGGCGTTGCTCCACCAGATCGAACATCTAGGTCCTTAGAAGTAAACGCCAGAAGCATAAAATACGATATAAATACAACAGCTTTTCCATCGTATAGAAGGCATAATTGCAAACAGTGTGAAAGTAATGGTCATTTCTACGTTCCGGGCAACCTAGGCTTCACTCTACGGTGTTGTTCCACAAGATCGAATAGTTAGGGCCTAAGAAGTGAACGCCAGAAGCATAAAATACAATATAAATATAACAGTTTTTCCATCGTATAAAACGGATAATAGCAACCAGTGTGAAAGTTATTGTCATTTCTACATTCCGAGCAACCTAGGCTTCACTCTAGGGCGCTGCTCCACCAGATCGAATAGTTAGGTCCTCAGATGTCAACGCCAGAAGCATAAAATACGATATAAATACAACAGCTTTTCCATCGTATAAAAGGAATAATTGCAAACAGTGTGAAAGTAATGGTCATTTCTACGATCCGGGCAACCTAGGCTTCACTCTACGGCGTTGTTCCACCAGATCGAATAGTTAGGGCCTAAGAAGTGAACGCCAGAAGCATAAAATACAATATAAATATAACAGTTTTTCCATCGTATAAAACGAATAATAGCAACCAGTGTGAAAGTTATGGTCATTTCTACGTTCCGGGCAACCTGGGCTTCACTCTAAGGCGTTGCTCCACCAGTTCAAACAGTTAGGGCTTTAGAAGTCAACGCCCGAAGCATAAAATACAAAATAAATAGAACAGTTTTTCCATTGTATAAAACGAACAATTGCTACCAGTGTAAAAGTTATGGTCATTTCTACGTTCCGGGCAACCTAGGCTTCACCCTAGGGCGTTGCTCCAACAGATTGAATAGTTAGGGACTTAGAAGTCAACGCCCCAACCATAAAATGCAAAAAAAATACGACAGTGTTTCCATCATATAACAGGAATAATTGCAACCAGTTTGAAAGTGATGGCCAATTCTACGTTCCGGGCAACCTAGGTTTCACTCCAGGGCGTTGCTCCACCAGATCGAATAGTTACGGCCTAAGAAGTCAACGCCAGAAACATAAAATACGATATAAATACAACAGCTTTTCCATCGTATAAAACGAATAATTGCAACCAGTGTGAAAGTAATGGTCGTTTCTACGTTCCGAGCACCCTAGGCGTCACTCTAGGGCGTTGCTCCACCACATCTAATAGCTACGGCCTTAGAAGTCAGCGCCAGAGGCATAAAATACAATATAAATACGACAGCTTTTCCATCGTATAAAACGAATGATTGCAACCAGTGTGAAAGTAATGGTCATTTCTACATTCCCAGCAACCTAGGCTTCACTCTAGCGCGCGGCTCCACCAGATCGAATAGTTAGGTCCTTAGATGTCAACGCCAGAAGCATAAAATACGATATAAATACAACAGCTTTTCCATCGTATAAAAGGAATAATTGCAAACAGTGTGAAAGTAATGGCCATTTCTACGATCCGGGCAACCTAGGCTTCACCATAGGCCGTTGTTCCACCAGATCGAATAGTTAGGGCCTAAGGAGTGAACGCCAGAAGCATAAAATACAATATAAATATAACAGTTTTTCCATCGTATAAAACGAATAATAGCAACCAGTGTGAAAGTTATGGTCATTTCTACGTTCCGGGCAACCTGGGCTTCACTCTAAGGCGTTGCTCCACCAGTTCAAACAGTTAGGGCTTTAGAAGTCAACGCCCGAAGCATAAAATACAAAATAAATAGAACAGTTTTTCCATTGTATAAAACGAATAATTGCAACCAGTGTAAAAGTTATGGTCATTTCTACGTTCCGGGCAACCTAGGCTTCACCCTAGGGCGTTGCTCCAACAGATTGAATAGTTAGGGACTTAGAAGTCAACGCCCCAACCATAAAATGCAAAAAAAATACGACAGTGTTTCCATCATATAACAGGAATAATTGCAACCAGTTTGAAAGTGATGGCCAATTCTACGTTCCGGGCAACCTAGGTTTCACTCCAGGGCGTTGCTCCACCAGATCGAATAGTTACGGCCTAAGAAGTCAACGCCAGAAGCATAAAATACGATATAAATACAACAGCTTTTCCATCGTATAAAACGAATAATTGCAACCAGTGTGAAAGTAATGGTCGTTTCTACGTTCCGAGCACCCTAGGCGTCACTCTAGGGCGTTGCTCCACCACATCTAATAGCTACGGCCTTAGAAGTCAACGCCAGAGGCATAAAATACAATATAAATACGACAGCTTTTCCATCGTATAAAAGGAATAATTGCAAACAGTGTGAAAGTAATGGCCATTTCTACGATCCGGGCAACCTAGGCTTCACCCTAGGCCGTTGTTCCACCAGATCGAATAGTTAGGGCCTAAGAAGTGAACGCCAGAAGCATAAAATACAATATAAATACAACAGTTTTTCCATCATATAAAACGAATAATTGCAACCAGTATGAAAGTTATGGTCATTTCTACTTTCCGGGCAACCTAGGCTTCACTCTACGGCGTTGTTCCACCAGATCGAATAGTTAGGGCCTAAGAAGTGAACGCCAGACGCATAAAATACAATATAAATATAACAGTTTTTCCATCGTATAAAACGAATGATTGCAACCAGTGTGAAAGTAATGGTCATTTCTACATTCCCAGCAACCTAGGCTTCACTCTAGGGCGCTGCTCCACCAGATCGAATAGTTAGGTCCTTAGATGTCAACGCCAGAAGCATAAAATACGATATAAATGCAACAGCTTTTCCATCGTATAAAAGGAATAATTGCAAACAGTGTGAAAGTAATGGCCATTTCTACGATCCGGGCAACCTAGGCTTCACCCTACGCCGTTGTTCCACCAGATCGAATAGTTAGGGCCTAAGAAGTGATCGCCAGAAGCATAAAATACAATATAAATACAACAGTTTCTCCATCATACAAAACGAATAATCGCAACCAGTCTGAAAGTTATGGTCATTTCTACTTTCCGGGCAACCTAGGCTTCACTCTACGGCGTTGTTCCACCAGATCGAATAGTTAGGGCCTAAGAAGTGAACGCCAGACGCATAAAATACAATATAAATATAACAGTTTTTCCATCGTATAAAATGAATAATTGCAACCAGTTTGAAAGTGATGGCCAATTCTACGTTCCGGGCAGCCTAGGCTTCACTCTAGGGCGTTGATCCACCAGATCGAATAGTTAGTGCCTTAGAAGTCAACGCCAGAAGCATAAAATACAATATAAATACAACATTTTTTCCATCGTATAAAACGAATAATTGCAACCAGTATGAAACTTATGGTCATTGCTACTTTCCGAGCAACCTGGGCTTCACCCTAGGGCGTTGCTCCAACAGATTGAATAGTTAGGGCCTTAGAAGTCAACGCCCGAACCATAAAATGCAAAAAAAATACAGCAGTGTTTCCATCATATAACAGGAATAATTGCAACCAGTTTCAAAGTGATGGCCAATTCTACGTTCCGGGCAACCTAGGTTTCACTCCAGGGCGTTGCTGCAGCAGACCGAATAGTTACGGCCTAAGAAGTCAACGCCAGAAGCATATAATACAATAAAAATACAAAAGTTTTTCTATCGTATAAAACGAATAATTGCAACCAGTATGAAACTTATGGTCATTTCTACTTTCCGAGCAACCTAGGCTTCACCCTAGGGCGTTGCTCCAACAGATTGAATAGTTAGGGCCTTAGAAGTGAACGCCAGAAGCATAAAATATAATATAAATATAACAGTTTTTCCATCGTATAAAACGTATAATAGCAACCAGTTTGAAAGTGATGGCCAATTCTACGTTCCGGGCAACCTAGGTTTCACTCCAGAGCGTTGCTCCACCAGATCGAATAGTTACGGCCTGAGAAGTCAACGCCAGAAGCATAAAATACGATATAAATACAACCGCTTTTCCATCGTATAAAACGAATAATTGCAACCAGTGTGAAAGTAATGGTCGTTTCTACGTTCCGAGCACCCTAGGCGTCACTCTAGGGCGTTGCTCCACCACATCTAATAGCTACGGCCTTAGAAGTCAGCGCCAGAGGCATAAAATACAATATAAATACGACAGCTTTTCCATCGTATAAAACGAATGATTGCAACCAGTGTGAAAGTAATGGTCATTTCTACATTCCCAGCAACCTAGGCTTCACTCTAGGGCGCGGCTCCACCAGATCGAATAGTTAGGTCCTTAGATGTCAACGCCAGAAGCATAAAATACGATATAAATACAACAGCTTTTCCATCGTATAAAAGGAATAATTGCAAACAGTGTGAAAGTAATGGCCATTTCTACGATCCGGGCAACCTAGGCTTCACCATAGGCCGTTGTTCCACCAGATCGAATAGTTAGGGCCTAAGAAGTGAACGCCAGAAGCATAAAATACAATATAAATACAACAGTTTTTCCATCATATAAAACGAATAATTGCAACCAGTATGAAAGTTATGGTCCTTTCTACTTTCCGGGCAACCTAGGCTTCACTCTACGGCGTTGTTCCACCAGATCGAATAGTTAGGGCCTAAGAAGTGAACGCCAGACGCATAAAATACAGTATAAATATAACAGTTTTTCCATCGTATAAAACGAATAATAGCAACCAGTTTGAAAGTGATGGCCAATTCTACGTTCCGGGCAACCTAGGTTTCACTCCAGGGCGTTGCTCCACCAGATCGAATAGTTACGGCCTGAGAAGTCAACGCCAGAAGCATAAAATACGATATAAATACAACCGCTTTTCCATCGTATAAAACGAATAATTGCAACCAGTGTGAAAGTAATGGTCGTTTCTACGTTCCGAGCACCCTAGGCGTCACTCTAGGGCGTTGCTCCACCACATCTAATAGCTACGGCCTTAGAAGTCAGCGCCAGAGGCATAAAATACAATATAAATACGACAGCTTTTCCATCGTATAAAACGAATGATTGCAACCAGTGTGAAAGTAATGGTCATTTCTACATTCCCAGCAACCTAGGCTTCACTCTAGCGCGCGGCTCCACCAGATCGAATAGTTAGGTCCTTAGATGTCAACGCCAGAAGCATAAAATACGATATAAATACAACAGCTTTTCCATCGTATAAAAGGAATAATTGCAAACAGTGTGAAAGTAATGGCCATTTCTACGATCCGGGCAACCTAGGCTTCACCATAGGCCGTTGTTCCACCAGATCGAATAGTTAGGGCCTAAGGAGTGAACGCCAGAAGCATAAAATACAATATAAATACAACAGTTTTTCCATCATATAAAACGAATAATTGCAACCAGTATGAAAGTTATGGTCATTTCTACTTTCCGGGCAACCTAGGCTTCACTCTACGGCGTTGTTCCACCAGATCGAATAGTTAGGGCCTAAGAAGTGAACGCCAGACGCATAAAATGCAATATAAATACAACAGCTTTTCCATCGTATAAAGCGAGTAATTGCAATCAGTGTGAAAGTAATGGTCAATTCTACGTTCCGAGCACCCTAGGCGTCACTCTAGGGCGTTGCTCCACCACATCTAATAGCTACAGCCTTAGAAGTCAACGCCAGAGGCATAAAATGCAATATAAATACAACAGCGTTTCCATCGTATAAAACGAATAATTGCATCCAGTGTGACAGTTATGGTCATTTCTACATTCCGAGCAACATAGGCTTCACTCTAGGGCGTTGCTCCACCAGATCGAACATCTAGGTCCTTAGAAGTAAACGCCAGAAGCATAAAATACGATATAAATACAACAGCTTTTCCATCGTATAGAAGGAATAATCGCAACCAGTATGAAAGTTATGGTCATTTCCACTTTCCGGGCAACCTAGGCTTCACTCTACGGCGTTGTTCCACCAGATCGAATAGTTAGGGCCTAAGAAGTGAACGCCAGACGCATAAAATACAATATAAATATAACAGTTTTTCCATCGTATAAAATGATTAATTGCAACCAGTTTGAAAGTGATGGCCAATTCTACGTTCCGGGCAGCCTAGGCTTCACTCTAGGGCGTTGATCCACCAGATCGAATAGTTAGTGCCTTAGAAGTCAACGCCAGAAGCATAAAATACAATATAAATACAACATTTTTTCCATCGTATAAAACGAATAATTGCAACCAGTATGAAACTTATGGTCATTGCTACTTTCCGAGCAACCTGGGCTTCACCCTAGGGCGTTGCTCCAACAGATTGAATAGTTAGGGCCTTAGAAGTCAACGCCCGAACCATAAAATGCAAAAAAAATACAGCAGTGTTTCCATCATATAACAGGAATAATTGCAACCAGTTTCAAAGTGATGGCCAATTCTACGTTCCGGGCAACCTAGGTTTCACTCCAGGGCGTTGCTGCACCAGACCGAATAGTTACGGCCTAAGAAGTCAACGCCAGAAGCATATAATACAATAAAAATACAAAAGTTTTTCTATCGTATAAAACGAATAATTGCAACCAGTATGAAACTTATGGTCATTTCTACTTTCCGAGCAACCTAGGCTTCACCCTAGGGCGTTGCTCCAACAGATTGAATAGTTAGGGCCTTAGAAATGAACGCCAGAAGCATAAAATACAATATAAATATAACAGTTTTTCCATCGTATAAAACGAATAATAGCAACCAGTTTGAAAGTGATGGCCAATTCTACGTTCCGGGCAACCTAGGTTTCACTCCAGAGCGTTGCTCCACCAGATCGAATAGTTACGGCCTGAGAAGTCAACGCCAGAAGCATAAAATACGATATAAATACAACCGCTTTTCCATCGTATAAAACGAATAATTGCAACCAGTGTGAAAGTAATGGTCGTTTCTACGTTCCGAGCACCCTAGGCGTCACTCTAGGGCGTTGCTCCACCACATCTAATAGCTACGGCCTTAGAAGTCAGCGCCAGAGGCATAAAATACAATATAAATACGACAGCTTTTCCATCGTATAAAACGAATGATTGCAACCAGTGTGAAAGTAATGGTCATTTCTACATTCCCAGCAACCTAGGCTTCACTCTAGGGCGCGGCTCCACCAGATCGAATAGTTAGGTCCTTAGATGTCAACGCCAGAAGCATAAAATACGATATAAATACAACAGCTTTTCCATCGTATAAAAGGAATAATTGCAAACAGTGTGAAAGTAATGGCCATTTCTACGATCCGGGCAACCTAGGCTTCACCATAGGCCGTTGTTCCACCAGATCGAATAGTTAGGGCCTAAGAAGTGAACGCCAGAAGCATAAAATACAATATAAATACAACAGTTTTTCCATCATATAAAACGAATAATTGCAACCAGTATGAAAGTTATGGTCATTTCTACTTTCCGGGCAACCTAGGCTTCACTCTACGGCGTTGTTCCACCAGATCGAATAGTTAGGGCCTAAGAAGTGAACGCCAGACGCATAAAATACAATATAAATATAACAGTTTTTCCATCGTATAAAACGAATAATAGCAACCAGTTTGAAAGTGATGGCCAATTCTACGTTCCGGGCAACCTAGGTTTCACTCCAGGGCGTTGCTCCACCAGATCGAATAGTTACGGCCTGAGAAGTCAACGCCAGAAGCATAAAATACGATATAAATACAACCGCTTTTCCATCGTATAAAACGAATAATTGCAACCAGTGTGAAAGTAATGGTCGTTTCTACGTTCCGAGCACCCTAGGCGTCACTCTAGGGCGTTGCTCCACCACATCTAATAGCTACGGCCTTAGAAGTCAGCGCCAGAGGCATAAAATACAATATAAATACGACAGCTTTTCCATCGTATAAAGCGAATGATGCAACCAGTGTGAAAGTAATGGTCATTTCTACATTCCCAGCAACCTAGGCTTCACTCTAGGGCGCGGCTCCACCAGATCGAATAGTTAGGTCCTTAGATGTCAACGCCAGAAGCATAAAATACGATATAAATACAACAGCTTTTCCATCGTATAAAAGGAATAATTGCAAACAGTGTGAAAGTAATGGCCATTTCTACGATCCGGGCAACCTAGGCTTCACTCTACGGTGTTGTTCCACAAGATCGAATAGTTAGGGCCTAAGAAGTGAACGCCAGAAGCATAAAATACAATATAAATATAACAGTTTTTCCATCGTATAAAACGGATAATAGCAACCAGTGTGAAAGTTATTGTCATTTCTACATTCCGAGCAACCTAGGCTTCACTCTAGGGCGCTGCTCCACCAGATCGAATAGTTAGGTCCTCAGATGTCAACGCCAGAAGCATAAAATACCATATAAATACAACAGCTTTTCCATCGTATAAAAGGAATAATTGCAAACACTGTGAAAGTAATGGTCATTTCTACGATCCGGGCAACCTAGGCTTCACTCTACGGCGTTGTTCCACCAGATCGAATAGTTAGGGCCTAAGAAGTGAACGCCAGAAGCATAAAATACAATATAAATATAACAGCTTTTCCATCGTATAAAACGAATAATTGCAACCAGTGTGAAAGTAATGGTCGTTTCTACGTTCCGAGCACCCTAGGCGTCACTCTAGGGCGTTGCTCCACCACATCTAATAGCTACGGCCTTGGAAGTCAACGCCAGAGGCATAAAATACAATATAAATACGACAGCTTTTCCATCGTATAAAACGAATGATTGCAACCAGTGTGAAAGTAATGGCCATTTCTACATTCCCAGCAACCTAGGCTTCACTCTAGGGCGCTGCTCCACCAGATCGAATAGTTCGGTCCTTAGATGTCAACGCCAGAAGCATAAAATACGATATAAATACAACAGCTTTTCCATCGTATAAAAGGAATAATTGCAAACAGTGTGAAAGTAATGGCCATTTCTACGATCCGGGCAACCTAGGCTTCACCCTAGGCCGTTGTTCCACCAGATCGAATAGTTAGGGCCTAAGAAGTGAACGCCAGAAGCATAAAATACAATATAAATATAACAGTTTTTCCACCGTATAAAACGAATCATAGCAACCAGTGTGAAAGTTATGGTCATTTGTACGTTCCGGGCAACCTAGGCTTCACTCTAGGGCGTTGCTCCACCAGATCAAACAGTTCGGGCTTTAGAAGTCAACGCCCGAAGCATAAAATACAAAATAAATAGAACAGTTTTTCCATTGTATAAAACGAATAATTGGTACCAGTGTAAAAGTTATGGTCATTTCTACTTTCCGAGCAACCTAGGCTTCACCCTAGGGCGTTGCTCCAACAGATTGAATAGTTAGGGACTTAGAAGTCAACGCCCCAGCCATAAAATGCAAAAAAAATACGACAGTGTTTCCATCATATAACAGGAATATTTGCAACCAGTTTGAAAGTGATGGCCAATTCTACGTTCCGGGCAACCTAGGTTTCACTCGAGGGCGTTGCTCCACCAGATCGAATAGTTACGGCCTAAGAAGTCAACGCCAGAAGCATAAAATACGATATAAATACAACAGCTTTTCCATCGTATAAAACGAATATTTGCAACCAGTGTGAAAGTAATGGTCGTTTCTACGTTCCGAACACCCTAGGCGTCACTCTAGAGCGTTGCTCCACCACATCTAATAGCTACGGCCTTAGAAGTCAACGCCAGAGGCATAAAATACAATATAAATACGACAGCTTTTCCATCGTGTAAAACGAATGATTGCAACCAGTGTGAAAGTAATGGCCATTTCTACATTCCCAGCAACCTAGGCTTCACTCTAGGGCGCTGCTCCACCAGATCGGATAGTTCGGTCCTTAGATGTCAACGCCAGAAGCATAAAATACGATATAAATACAACAGCTTTTCCATCGTATAAAAGGAATAATTGTAAACAGTGTGAAAGTAATTGCCATTTCTACGATCCGGGCAACCTAGGCTTCACCCTAGGCCGTTGTTCCACCAGATCGAATGGTTAGGGCCTAAGAAGTGAACGCCAGAAGCATAAAATACAATATAAATACAACAGTTTTTCCATCATATAAAACGAATAATTGCAACCAGTATGAAAGTTATGGTCATTTCTACTTTCCGGGCAACCTAGGCTTCACTCTACGGCGTTGTTCCACCAGATCGAATAGTTAGGGCCTAAGAAGTGAACGCCAGACGCATAAAATACAATATAAATATAACAGTTTTTCCATCGTATAAAATGAATAATAGCAACCAGTGTGAAAGTTATGGTCATTTCTACGTTCCGGGCAACCTAGGCTTCACTCTAGCGCGTTGCTCCACCAGATCAGACAGTTAGAGCCTTAGAAGCCAACGCCGGAAGCATTAAATACAGTATAAATACAACAGTTTTTCCATCGTATAGAACGAATAATTGCAACCAGTCTGAAACTTATGGACATTTCCACCTTCCGAGCAACCTAGGCTTCACCCTAGGGCGTTGCTCCAACAGATTGAATAGTTAGGACCTTAGAAGTCAACGCCCGAACCACAAAATGCAAAAAAAATTCAACAGTGTTTCCATCATATAACAGGAATAATTGCAACCAGTTTGAAAGTGATGGCCAATTCTACGTTCCGGGCAACCTAGGTTTCACTCCAGGTCGTTGCTCCACCATACCGAATAGTTACGGCCTAAGAAGTAAACGCCAGAAGCATAAAATACGATATTAATACAACAGCTTTTCCATCGTATAGAAGGAATAATTGCAAACAGTGTGAAAGTAATGGTCATTTCTACGTTCCGGGCAACCTAGGCTTCACTCTACGGTGTTGTTCCACAAGATCGAATATTTAGGGCCTAAGAAGTGAACGCCAGAAGCATAAAATACAATATAAATATAACAGTCTTTCCATCGTATAAAACGAATAATAGCAACCAGTGTGAAAGTTATGGTCATTTCTACGTTCCGGGCAACCTAGGCTTCACTCTACGGTGTTGTTCCACCAGATCGAATAGTTAGGGCCTAAGAAGTGAACGCCAGAAGCATAAAATACAATATAAATATAACAGTTTTTCCACCGTATAAAACGAATCATAGCAACCAGTGTGAAAGTTATGGTCATTTGTACGTTCCGGGCAACCTAGGCTTCACTCTAGGGCGTTGCTCCACCAGATCAAACAGTTCGGGCTTTAGAAGTCAACGCCCGAAGCATAAAATACAAAATAAATAGAACAGTTTTTCCATTGTATAAAACGAATAATTGGTACCAGTGTAAAAGTTATGGTCATTTCTACTTTCCGAGCAACCTAGGATTCACCCTAGGGCGTTGCTCCAACAGATTGAATAGTTAGGGACTTAGAAGTCAACGCCCCAGCCATAAAATGCAAAAAAAATACGACAGTGTTTCCATCATATAACAGGAATATTTGCAACCAGTTTGAAAGCGATGGCCAATTCTACGTTCCGGGCAACCTAGGTTTCACTCCAGGGCGTTGCTCCACCAGATCGAATAGTTACGGCCTAAGAAGTCAACGCCAGAAGCATAAAATACGATATAAATACAACAGCTTTTCCATCGTATAAAACGAATAATTGCAACCAGTGTGAAAGTAATGGTCGTTTCTACGTTCCGAGCACCCTAGGCGTCACTCTAGAGCGTTGCTCCACCACATCTAATAGCTACGGCCTTAGAAGTCAACGCCAGAGGCATAAAATACAATATAAATACAACAGCTTTTCCATCGTATAAAACGAATGATTGCAACCAGTGTGAAAGTAATGGTCATTTCTACATTCCCAGCAACATAGGCTTCACTCTAGGGCGTTGCTCCACCAGATCGAATAGTTAGGTCCTTAGAAGTAAACGCCAGAAGCATAAAATACGATATAAATACAACAGCTTTTCCATCGTATAGAAGGAATAATTGCAAACAGTGTGAAAGTAATGGTCATTTCTACGTTCCGGGCAATCTAGGCTTCACTCTACGGTGTTGTTCCACAAGATCGAATAGTTAGGGCCTAAGAAGTGAACGCCAGAAGCATAAAATACAATAAAAATACAGCAGTGTTTCCACCGTATAAAACGAATAATTGCAACCAGTATGAAACTTATGGTCATTTCTACTTTCCGAGCAACCTGGGCTTCACCCTAGGGCGTTGCTCCAACAGATTGAATAGTTAGGGCCTTAGAAGTCAACGCCCGTACCATAAAATGCAAAAAAAATACAGCAGTGTTTCCATCATATAACAGGAATAATTGCAACCAGTTTCAAAGTGATGGCCAATTCTACGTTCCGGGCAACCTAGGTTTCACTCCAGGTCGTTGCTCCACCAGACCGAATAGTTACGGCCTAAGAAGTAAACGCCAGAAGCATAAAATACGATATTAATACAACAGCTTTTCCATCGTATAGAAGGAATAATTGCAAACAGTGTGAAAGTAATGGTCATTTCTACGTTCCGGGCAACCTAGGCTTCACTCTACGGTGTTGTTCCACAAGATCGAATATTTAGGGCCTAAGAAGTGAACGCCAGAAGCATAAAATACAATATAAATATAACAGTTTTTCCACCGTATAAAACGAATCATAGCAACCAGTGTGAAAGTTATGGTCATTTGTACGTTCCGGGCAACCTAGGCTTCACTCTAGGGCGTTGCTCCACCAGATCAAACAGTGCGGGCTTTAGAAGTCAACGCCCGAAGCATAAAATACAAAATAAATAGAACAGTTTTTCCATTGTATAAAACGAATAATTGGTACCAGTGTAAAAGTTATGGTCATTTCTACTTTCCGAGCAACCTAGGCTTCACCCTAGGGCGTTGCTCCAACAGATTGAATAGTTAGGGACTTAGAAGTCAACGCCCCAGCCATAAAATGCAAAAAAAATACGACAGTGTTTCCATCATATAACAGGAATATTTGCAACCAGTTTGAAAGTGATGGCCAATTCTACGTTCCGGGCAACCTAGGTTTCACTCAAGGGCGTTGCTCCACCAGATCGAATAGTTACGGCCTAAGAAGTCAACGCCAGAAGCATAAAATACGATATAAATACAACAGCTTTTCCATCGTATAAAACGAATAATTGCAACCAGTGTGAAAGTAATAGTCGTTTCTACGTTCCGAACACCCTAGGCGTCACTCTAGAGCGTTGCTCCTCCACATCTAATAGCTACGGCCTTAGAAGTCAACGCCAGAGGCATAAAATACAATATAAATACAACAGCTTTTCCATCGTATAAAACGAATGATTGCAACCAGTGTGAAAGTAATGGTCATTTCTACATTCCCAGCAACATAGGCTTCACTCTAGGGCGTTGCTCCACCAGAACGAATAGTTAGGTCCTTAGAAGTAAACGCCAGAAGCATAAAATACGATACAAATATAACAGTTTTTCCATCGTATAAAACGAATCATAGCAACCAGTGTGAAAGTTATGGTCATTTCTACGTTCCGGGCAACCTTGGCTTCACCCTAGGGCGTAGCTCCAACAGATTGAATAGTTAGGGCCTTAGAAGTCAGTGCCCGAAGCATAAAATGCAATAAAAATACAGCAGTTTTTCCATCATATAACAGGAATAATTGCAACCAATTTGAAAGTGATGTTCATTTCTACGTACCGGGCAACCTAGGCTTCACTCGAGGGCGTTGCTCGACCAGATCGAATAGTTAGGGCCTTAGAAGTCAACGCCCGAAGCATAAAATACAGAATAAATAGAACAGTTTTTCCATCGTATAAAACGAGTAATTGCTGCCAGTGTGAAAGTTATGGTCATTTCTTCTTTCCGGGCAACCTAGGCTTCACCCTAGGGCGTTGCTCCACCAGATCAAACAGTTAGGGCATTAGAAGCCAACGCCCGAAGCATTAAATACAAAATAAATAGAACAGTTTTTCCATTGTATAAAACGAATAATTGCTACCAGTGTAAAAGTTATGGTCATTTCTACGTTCCGGGCAACCTAGGCTTCACCCTAGGCCGTTGTTCCACCAGTTCGAATAGTTAGGGCCCAAGAAGTGAACGCCAGAAGCATAAAATACAATAAAAATACAGCAGTGTTTCCACCGTATAAAACGAATAATTGCTACCAGTGTGAAAGTGATGGTCATTTCTACGCACCGGGCAACCTAGGCTTCACTCTAGGGCGTTGCTCCACCAGATCAAACAGTAAGGGCCTTAGAAGTCAACGCCCGAAGCATAAAATACAAAATAAATACAACAGTTTTTCCATTGTATAAAACGAATAATTGCTACCAGTGTAAAAGTTATAGTCATTTCTACGTTCCGGGCAACCTAGGCTTCACCCTAGGGCGTTGTTCCACCTGATGGAATAGTTAGGGCCTAAGAAGTCAACGCCAGAAGCATAAAATACGATATAAATACAACAGCTTTTCCATCATATAAAACGAATAATTGCAACCAGTTTGAAAGTGATGGTCATTTCTACATTCCGAGCAACCTAGGCTTCACTCTAGGGCGCTGCTCCACCAGATAGAATAGTTAGGTCCTTAGATGTCAACGCCAGAAGCATAAAATACGATATAAATACAACAGCTTTTCCATCGTATAAAAGGAATAATTGCAAACAGTGTGAAAGTTATGGTCATTTCTACGTTCCGGGCAACCTAAGCTTCACTCTAGGGCGTTGCTCCACCAGATCAAACAGTTAGGGCCTTAGAAGTCAACGCCCGAAGCATAAAATACAAAATAAATAGAACTGTTTTTCCATTGTATAAAACGAATAATTGCTACCAGTGTAAAACTTATGGTCATTTCTACGTTCCGAGCAACCTAGGCTTCACCCTAGGGCGTTGCTCCAACAGATTTAATAGTTAGGGACTTAGAAGTCAACGCCCCAACCATAAAATGCAAAAAAAATACGACAGTGTTTCCATCATATAACAGGAATAATTGCAACCAGTTTGAAAGTGATGGCCAATTCTACGTTCCGGCAACCTAGGTTTCACTCCAGGGCGTTGCTCCACCAGATCGAATAGTTACGGCCTGAGAAGTCAACGCCAGAAGCATAAAATACGATATAAATACAACAGCTTTTCCATCGTATAAAACGAATAATTGCAACCACTGTGAAAGTAATGGTCGTTTCTACGTTCCGAGCACCCTAGGCGTCACTCTAGGGCGTTGCTCCACCACATCTAATAGCTACGGCCTTAGAAGTCAACGCCAGAGGCATAAAATACAATATAAATACGACAGCTTTTCCATCGTATAAAACGAATGATTGCAACCAGTGTGAAAGTAATGGTCATTTCTACATTCCCAGCAACCTAGGCTTCACTCTAGGGCGCTGCTCCACCAGATCGAGTAGTTCGGTCCTTAGATGTCAACGCCAGAAGCATAAAATACGATATAAATACAACAGCTTTTCCATCGTATAGAAGGAATAATTGCAAACAGTGTGAAAGTAATGGTCATTTCTACGTTCCGGGCAACCTAGGCTTCACTCTACGGTGTTGTTCCACAAGATCGAATAGTTAGGGCCTAAGAAGTGAACGCCAGAAGCATAAAATACAATAAAAATACAGCAGTGTTTCCACCGTATAAAACGAATAATTGCAACCAGTATGAAACTTATGGTCATTTCTACTTTCCGAGCAACCTGGGCTTCACCCTAGGGCGTTGCTCCAACAGATTGAATAGTTAGGGCCTTAGAAGTCAACGCCCGTACCATAAAATGCAAAAAAAATACAGCAGTGTTTCCATCATATAACAGGAATAATTGCAACCAGTTTCAAAGTGATGGCCAATTCTACGTTCCGGGCAACCTAGGTTTCACTCCAGGTCGTTGCTCCACCAGACCGAATAGTTACGGCCTAAGAAGTAAACGCCAGAAGCATAAAATACGATATTAATACAACAGCTTTTCCATCGTATAGAAGGAATAATTGCAAACAGTGTGAAAGTAATGGTCATTTCTACGTTCCGGGCAACCTAGGCTTCACTCTACGGTGTTGTTCCACAAGATCGAATATTTAGGGCCTAAGAAGTGAACGCCAGAAGCATAAAATACAATATAAATATAACAGTTTTTCCACCGTATAAAACGAATCATAGCAACCAGTGTGAAAGTTATGGTCATTTGTACGTTCCGGGCAACCTAGGCTTCACTCTAGGGCGTTGCTCCACCAGATCAAACAGTGCGGGCTTTAGAAGTCAACGCCCGAAGCATAAAATACAAAATAAATAGAACAGTTTTTCCATTGTATAAAACGAATAATTGGTACCAGTGTAAAAGTTATGGTCATTTCTACTTTCCGAGCAACCTAGGCTTCACCCTAGGGCGTTGCTCCAACAGATTGAATAGTTAGGGACTTAGAAGTCAACGCCCCAGCCATAAAATGCAAAAAAAATACGACAGTGTTTCCATCATATAACAGGAATATTTGCAACCAGTTTGAAAGTGATGGCCAATTCTACGTTCCGGGCAACCTAGGTTTCACTCGAGGGCGTTGCTCCACCAGATCGAATAGTTACGGCCTAAGAAGTCAACGCCAGAGGCATAAAATACAATATAAATACAACAGCTTTTCCATCGTATAAAACGAATGATTGCAACCAGTGTGAAAGTAATGGTCATTTCTACATTCCCAGCAACATAGGCTTCACTCTAGGGCGTTGCTCCACCAGATCGAATAGTTAGGTCCTTAGAAGTAAACGCCAGAAGCATAAAATACGATACAAATATAACAGTTTTTCCATCGTATAAAACGAATCATAGCAACCAGTGTGAAAGTTATGGTCATTTCTACGTTCCGGGCAACCTTGGCTTCACCCTAGGGCGTAGCTCCAACAGATTGAATAGTTAGGGCCTTAGAAGTCAGTGCCCGAAGCATAAAATGCAATAAAAATACAGCAGTTTTTCCATCATATAACAGGAATAATTGCAACCAATTTGAAAGTGATGTTCATTTCTACGTACCGGGCAACCTAGGCTTCACTCGAGGGCGTTGCTCGACCAGATCGAATAGTTAGGGCCTTAGAAGTCAACGCCCGAAGCATAAAATACAGAATAAATAGAACAGTTTTTCCATCGTATAAAACGAGTAATTGCTGCCAGTGTGAAAGTTATGGTCATTTCTTCTTTCCGGGCAACCTAGGCTTCACCCTAGGGCGTTGCTCCACCAGATCAAGCAGTTAGGGCATTAGAAGCCAACGCCCGAAGCATTAAATACAAAATAAATAGAACAGTTTTTCCATTGTATAAAACGAATAATTGCTACCAGTGTAAAAGTTATGGTCATTTCTACGTTCCGGGCAACCTAGGCTTCACCCTAGGCCGTTGTTCCACCAGTTCGAATAGTTAGGGCCCAAGAAGTGAACGCCAGAAGCATAAAATACAATAAAAATACAGCAGTGTTTCCACCGTATAAAACGAATAATTGCTACCAGTGTGAAAGTGATGGTCATTTCTACGCACCGGGCAACCTAGGCTTCACTCTAGGGCGTTGCTCCACCAGATCAAACAGTAAGGGCCTTAGAAGTCAACGCCCGAAGCATAAAATACAAAATAAATACAACAGTTTTTCCATTGTATAAAACGAATAATTGCTACCAGTGTAAAAGTTATAGTCATTTCTACGTTCCGGGCAACCTAGGCTTCACCCTAGGGCGTTGTTCCACCTGATGGAATAGTTAGGGCCTAAGAAGTCAACGCCAGAAGCATAAAATACGATATAAATACAACAGCTTTTCCATCATATAAAACGAATAATTGCAACCAGTTTGAAAGTGATGGTCATTTCTACATTCCGAGCAACCTAGGCTTCACTCTAGGGCGCTGCTCCACCAGATAGAATAGTTAGGTCCTTAGATGTCAACGCCAGAAGCATAAAATACGATATAAATACAACAGCTTTTCCATCGTATAAAAGGAATAATTGCAAACAGTGTGAAAGTTATGGTCATTTCTACGTTCCGGGCAACCTAAGCTTCACTCTAGGGCGTTGCTCCACCAGATCAAACAGTTAGGGCCTTAGAAGTCAACGCCCGAAGCATAAAATACAAAATAAATAGAACTGTTTTTCCATTGTATAAAACGAATAATTGCTACCAGTGTAAAACTTATGGTCATTTCTACGTTCCGAGCAACCTAGGCTTCACCCTAGGGCGTTGCTCCAACAGATTTAATAGTTAGGGACTTAGAAGTCAACGCCCCAACCATAAAATGCAAAAAAAATACGACAGTGTTTCCATCATATAACAGGAATAATTGCAACCAGTTTGAAAGTGATGGCCAATTCTACGTTCCGGCAACCTAGGTTTCACTCCAGGGCGTTGCTCCACCAGATCGAATAGTTACGGCCTGAGAAGTCAACGCCAGAAGCATAAAATACGATATAAATACAACAGCTTTTCCATCGTATAAAACGAATAATTGCAACCAGTGTGAAAGTAATGGTCGTTTCTACGTTCCGAGCACCCTAGGCGTCACTCTAGGGCGTTGCTCCACCACATCTAATAGCTACGGCCTTAGAAGTCAACGCCAGAGGCATAAAATACAATATAAATACGACAGCTTTTCCATCGTATAAAACGAATGATTGCAACCAGTGTGAAAGTAATGGTCATTTCTACATTCCCAGCAACCTAGGCTTCACTCTAGGGCGCTGCTCCACCAGATCGAGTAGTTCGGTCCTTAGATGTCAACGCCAGAAGCATAAAATACGATATAAATACAACAGCTTTTCCATCGTATAAAAGGAATAATTGCAAACAGTGTGAAAGTAATGGTCATTTCTACGTTCCGGGCAACCTAGGCTTCACTCTACGGTGTTGTTCCACAAGATCGAATAGTTAGGGCCTAAGAAGTGAACGCCAGAAGCATAAAATCAATATAAATATAACAGTTTTTCCATCGTATAAAACGAATCATAGCAACCAGTGTGAAAGTTATGGTCATTTCTACGTTCCGGGCAACCTTGGCTTCACCCTAGGGCGTTGCTCCAACAGATTGAATAGCTAGGGCCTTAGAAGTCAGTGCCCGAAGCATAAAATGCAATAAAAATACAGCAGTTTTTCCATCATATAACAGGGATAATTGCAACCAATTTGAAAGTGATGTTCATTTCTACGTACCGGGCAACCTAGGCTTCACTCGAGGGCGTTGCTCCACCAGATCGAATAGTTAGGGCCTTAGAAGTCAACGCCCGAAGCATAAAATACAGAATAAATAGAACAGTTTTTCCATCGTATAAAACGAATAATTGCTGCCAGTGTGAAAGTTCTGGTCATTTCTACTTTCCGGGCAACCTAGGCTTCACCCTAGGGCGTTGCTCCAACAGATTGAATAGTTAGGGCCTTAGAAGTCAATGCCCGAAGCATAGATACAAAATATAAATACAAAAGTTTTTCCATCATATAAAACGAATAATTGCAACCAGTATGAAAGTTATGGTCATTTCTACTTTCCGGGCAACCTAGGCTTCACCCTAGGGCGTTGCTCCAACAGACTGAATAGTTAGGGCCTTAGAAGTGGACGCCAGAAGCATAAAATGCAATAAAAATACAACAGCTTTTCCATCATATAACAGGAATAATTGCAACCAGTTTGAAAGTGATGGTCATTTCTACGTACCGGGCAACCTAAGCTTCACTCTAGGGCGTTGCTCCACCAGATCGAATAGTTAGGGCCTTAGAAGTCAACGCCCGAAGCATAAAATACAGAATAAATAGAACAGTTTTTCCATCGTATAAAACGAATAATTGCTGCCAGTGTGAAAGTTCTGGTCATTTCTACTTTCCGGGCAACCTAGGCTTCACCCTAGGGCGTTGCTCCAACAGATTGAATAGTTAGGGCCTTAGAAGTCAATGCCCGAAGCATAGATACAAAATATAAATACAAAAGTTTTTCCATCATATAAAACGAATAATTGCAACCAGTATGAAAGTTATGGTCATTTCTACTTTCCGGGCAACCTAGGCTTCACCCTAGGGCGTTGCTCCAACAGACTGAATAGTTAGGGCCTTAGAAGTCAATGCCCGATGCATAAAATGCAATAAAAATACAACAGCTTTTCCATCATATAACAGGAATAATTGCAACCAGTTTGAAAGTGATGGTCATTTCTACGTACCGGGCAACCTAGGCTTCACTCGAGGGCGTTGCTCGACCAGATCGAACAGTTAGGGCCTTAGAAGTCAACGCCCGAAGCATAAAATACAGAATAAATAGAACAGTTTTTCCATCGTATAAAACGAGTAATTGCTGCCAGTGTGAAAGTTATGGTCATTTCTTCTTTCCGGGCAACCTAGGCTTCACCCTAGGGCGTTGCTCCACCAGATCAAACAGTTAGGGCATTAGAAGCCAACGCCCGAAGCATTAAATACAAAATAAATAGAACAGTTTTTCCATTGTATAAAACGAATAATTGCTACCAGTGTAAAAGTTATGGTCATTTCTACGTTCCGGGCAACCTAGGCTTCACCCTAGGCCCTTGTTCCACCAGTTCGAATAGTTAGGGCCTAAGAAGTGGACGCCAGAAGCATAAAATACAAAATAAATATAACAGTTTTTCCATCGTATAAAACGAATAATAGCAACCAGTGTGAAAGTTATGGTCATTTCTACGTTCCGGGCAAGCTAGGCTTCACACTAGGGCGTTGCTCCACCAGATCAGACAGTTAGGGCCTTAGAAGCCAACGCCCGAAGCATTAAATACAATATAAATACAACAGTTTTTCCATCGTATAAAACGAATAATTGCAACCAGTCTGAAACTTATGGACATTTCTATTTTCCGAGCAACCTAGGCTTCACCCTAGGGCGTTGCTCCAACAGATTGAATAGTTAGGGCCTTAGAAGTCAACGCCCGAACCATAAAATGCAAAAAAAATTCAACAGTGTTTCCATCATATAACAGGAATAATTGCAACCAGTTTGAAAGTGATGGCCAATTCTACGTTCCGGGCAGCCTAGGCTTGACTCTACTGCGTTGCTCCACCAGATCGAATAGTTAGGTCCTTAGCAGTAAACGCCAAAAGCATAAAATACGATATAAATACAACAGCTTTTCCATCGTATAGAAGGAATAATTGCAAACAGTGTGAAAGTAATGGTCATTTCTACGTTCCGGGCAACCTAGGCTTCACTCTACGGTGTTGTTCCACCAGATCGAATAGTTAGGGCCTAAGAAGTGAACGCCAGAAGCATTAAATACAATATAAATATAACAGTTTTTCCATCGTATAAAACGAATAATAGCAACCAGTGTGAAAGTTATGGTCATTTCTACGTTCCGGGCAACCTGGGCTTCACTCTACGGTGTTGTTCCACCAGATCGAATAGTTAGGGCCTAAGAAGTGAACGCCAGAAGCATAAAATACAATATAAATATAACAGTTTTTACATCGTATAAAACGAATAATAGCAACCAGTATGAAACTTATGGTCATTTCTACGTTCCGGGCAACCTAGTCTTCACTCTAGGGCGTTGCTCCACCAGATCGAATAGTCAGTGCCTTAGAAGTCAACGCCAGAAGCATAAAATACGATACAAATACAACAGTTTTTCCATCGTATAAAACGAATAATTGTAACCAGTATGAAACTTATGGTCATTTCTACTTTCCGAGCAACCTAGGCTTCACCCTAGGGCGTTGCTCCAACAGATTGAATAGTTAGGGCCTTAGAAGTCAACGCCCGAACCATAAAATGCAAAAAAAATACAACAGTGTTTCCATCATATAACAGGAATAATTGCAACCAATTTGAAAGTGATGGTCATATCTACGTACCGGGCAACCTAGGCTTCACTCGAGGGCGTTGCTCCACCAGATCGAATAGTTAGGGCCTTAGAAGTCAACGCCCGAAGCATAAAATACAGAATAAATAGAACAGTTTTTCCATCGTATAAAACGAATAATTGCTGCCAGTGTGAAAGTTATGGTCATTTCTTCTTTCCGGGCAACCTAGGCTTCACCCTAGGGCGTTGCTCCAACAGATTGAATAGTTAGGGCCTTAGAAGTCAACGCCCGAACCATAAAATGCAAAAAAAATACAACAGTGTTTCCATCATATAACAGGAATAATTGCAACCAGTTTGAAAGTGATGGCCAATTCTCCGTTCCGAGCAACCTAGGTTTCACTCCAGGGCGTTGGTCCACCAGACCGAATAGTTACGGCCTAAGAAGTCAACGCCAGAAGCATAAAATACGATATAAATACAACAGCTTTTCCATCGTATAAAACAAGTAATTGCAATCAGTGTGAAAGTAATGGTCATTTCCACGTTCCGAGCACCCTAGGCGTCACTCTAGGGCGTTGCTCCACCACATCTAATAGCTACGGCCTTAGAAGTCAACGCCAGAGGCATAAAATAAAATATAAATACAACAGCGTTTCCATCGTATAAAACGAATAATTGCATCCAGCGTGAAAGTTATGGTCATTTCTACATTCCGAGCAACATAGGCTTCACTCTAGGGCGTTGCTCCACCAGATCGAATAGTTAGGTCCTTAGAAGTAAACGCCAGAAGCATAAAATACAATATAAATATAATAGAATTTCCATCGTATAAAACGAATAATAGCAACAAGTGTGTAAGTTATGGTCATTTCTACGTTCCGGGCAACCTAGGCTCCACTCTACGGTGTTGTTCCACCAGATGGAATAGTTAGGGCCTAAGAAGTGAACGCCAGAAGCATAAAATACGATATAAATATAACAGTTTTTCCATCGTATAAAACGAATAATAGCAACCAGTGTGAAAGTTATGGTCATTTCTACGTTCCGGGCAACCTAGGCTTCACTCTACGGTGTTGTTCCACCTGATCGAATAGTTAGGGCCTAAGAAGTGAACGCCAGAAACATAAAATACAATATAAATATAACAGTTTTTCCATCGTATAAAACGAATAATAGCAACCAGTGTGAAAGTTATGGTCATTTCTACGTTCCGGGCAACCTAGGCTTCACTCTAAGGCGTTGCTCCACCAGATCAAACAGTTAGGGCTTTAGAAGCCAACGCCAGAAGCATAAAATACAAAATAAATAGAACAGTTTTTCCATTTATAAAACGAATAGTTGCTACCAGTGTAAAAGTTATGGTCATTTCTACGTTCCGAGCAACCTAGGCTTCACCCTAGGCCGTCGTTCCACCAGATGGAATAGTTAGGGCCTTAGAAGTCAACGCCAGAAGCATAAACTACAAAATAAATACAACAGTCTCTCCATCGTATAAAACGAATAATTGCAACCTGTGTGATGGTTATGGACATATCTACGTTCCGGGCAATCTAGGCTTCACTCTACGGTGTTGTTCCACCTGATCGAATAGTTAGGGCCTAAGAAGTGAACGCCAGAAACATAAAATACAATATAAATATAACAGTTTTTCCATCGTATAAAACGAATAATAGCAACCAGTGTGAAAGTAATGGTCGTTTCTACGTTCCGAGCACCCTAGGCGTCACTCTAGGGCGTCGCTCCACCACATCTAATAGCTACGGCCTTAGAAGTCAACGCCAGAGGCATAAAATAAAATATAAATACAACAGCTTTTCCATCGTATAAAACGAATGATAGCAACCAGTGTGAAAGTACTGGTCATTTCTACGTTCCGGGCAACCTAGGCTTCACCCTAGGCCGTCGTTCCACCAGATGGAATAGTTAGGGCCTTAGAAGTCAACGCCAGAAGCATAAACTACAAAATAAATACAACAGTCTCTCCATCGTATAAAACGAATAATTGCAACCTGTGTGATGGTTATGGACATATCTACGTTCCGGGCAATCTAGGCTTCACTGTAGGGCGTTACTCCACCTAATCGAATAGTTAGGGCCTTAGAAGTCAACGCCCGAAGCATAAAATACAATATAAGTACAACAGTTTTTCCATCGTATAAAATGAATGATTGCGAACATTGTGAAAGTAATGGTCATTTCTACGTGCCTGGCAACCTACGCGTCACTCTAGGGCGTTGCTGCACCACATCTGATAGCTACGGCCTTAGAAGCTAACGCCGGAAGCATAAAATACAATATAAATACAACAGCCTTTACACCGTATAAAACGAATAATTGCAACCTGTGTGAAGGTTATCGTCATATCTACGTTCCGGGCAACCTAGGCTTCCCTGTCGGGCGTTGCTCCACCAGATCGAAATCTTAGGGCCTAAGAAGTCGACGCCAGAAGCATAAAATACGATATAAATACAACAGCTGTTCCATCGTATAAAATGAATAATTGCAAACAGTGTGAAACATATGGACATTTCTACGTTCCGGGCTACCTAGGCTTCACTCTATGGCGTTCTTCCACCACATCGAATAGCTACGGCCTCAGAAGTCAACGCCTGAAGTATAAAATACAATAAAAATACAACAGTCTTTCCATCCTATAATAGGAATAATTGCAACCCGTGTGAAAGTGATGGTCATTTCTACGTTCCAGGCAACCTAGGCTTCACTCTAGGGCGTTGTTCCACAAGATCGAATAGTTAGGGCCTAAGAAGTCAACGCCAGAAGCATAAAATACAATATAAATATAACAGTTTTTCCATCGTATAAAACGAATGATAGCAACCAGTGTGAAAGTTATGGTCATTTCTACGTTCCGTGCAACCTAGGCTTCACTCTAGGGCGTTGCTCCACCAGATCGAATAGTTAGGTCCTTAGAAGTCAACGCCAGAAGCATAAAATACGATATAAATACAACAGCTGTTCCATCGTATAAAACGAATAATTGCAATCAGTGTGAAAGTTATGGTCATTTCTACATTCCGAGCAACCTAGGCTTCACTCTAGGCCGTTGCTCCACCAGATCGAATAGTTAGGTCCTTAGAAGTCAACGCCAGAAGCATAAAATACGATATAAATACAACAGCTGTTCCACCGTATAAAAGGTATAATTGCAAACAGTGTGAAAGTAATGGTCATTTCTACGCTCCCGGCAACCTAGGCTTCACTCTACGGCGTTGTTCCACAAGATCGAATAGTTACGGCCTAAGAAGTCAACACCAGAAGAATAAAATACAATAAAAATACAGCAGTCTTTCCATCCTATAACAGGAATAATTGCTACCAGTGTGAAAGTTATGGTCATTTCTACGTTCCGCGCAAGCTGGGCTTTACTCTAGGGCGTTGTTCCACCAGATGGAATAGTTAGGGCCTTAGAAGTCAACGCCAGAAGCATAAAATACGATATAAATACAACAGCTTTTACATCGTATAGAACAAATAATTGCAACCAGTGTGAAAGTTATGGTCATTTCTACGTTCCGAGAAACCTAGGCTTCACTCTAGGGCGTTGCTCCACCAGATCGAATAGTTAGGGCCTAAGATGTCAACGCCAGAAGCATAAAATACGATATAAATACAACAGCTTTTCCATCGTATAAAACGAATAATGGTAACCAGTGTGAAAGTTATGGTCATTTCTACGTTCCGGTCAACCTAGGCTTCACTCTGGGGCGTTGCTCCACCAGATCGAATAGGTAGGGCCTATGAAGTCAACGCCAGAAGCATAAAATACAATAAAGGTGCAACAGTTTTTCCATCCTATAACAGGAATAATTGCAACCAGTGTGAAGGTAATGGTATGTTCTACGTTCCGGGCAACCTAGGCTTCACTCTAGGGCGGTGCTCCACCAGATCAAATAGTTACGGCCTAAGAAGTCAACGCCAGAAGCATAAATTACAATATAAGTACAACAGCTTTTCCATCGTATATAATGTATATTTGCAAACAGTGTGAAAGTTATGGTCATTTCTACGTTCCGGGCAACCTAGGCTTCACCCCAGGGCGTTGTTCCACCAGATCGAATAGTTAGGGCCTAAGACATGAACGCAAGCAGCATAAAATACAATATAAATACAACAGTTCTTCCATCATATAAAACGAATGATTGCAACCAGTATGAAAGTTATGGTCATTTCCACGTTCCGGGCAACCTAGGCTTCACTGTATGGCGTTCTTACACCACATCGAATAGCTACGGCCTCAGATGTCAACGCCCGAAGCATAAAATGCAATAAAAGTACAACAGTGTTTCCATCGTATAAAACGAATAATTGCAACCTGTTTGATGGTTATGGACATATCTACGTTCCGGGCAATCTAGGCTTCACTGTAGGGCGTTGCTCCACCAAATCGAATAGTTAGGGCCTTAGAAGTCAACGCCCGAAGCATAAAATACAATATAAGTACAACAGTTTTTCCATCGTATAAAATGAATGATTGCGAACATTGTGAAAGTAATGGTCATTTCTACGTGCCTGGCAACCTACACGTCACTCTAGGGCGTTGCTGCTCCACATCTGATAGCTACGGCCTTAGAAGCTAACGCCGAAAGCATAAAATACAATATAAATACAACAGCTTTGCCATCGTATAAAATGAATAATTGCAAACAGTGTGAAGGTAATGGTCATTTCTACGTTCCGAGCAACCTAGGCTTCACTCTAGGGCGTTGCTCCACCAGATCGAATAGTTAGAACCATAGAAGTCAACGCCAGAAGCATAAAATACAATAAAGATGCAACAGTTTTTCCATCGTATAACAGGAATAATTGCAAACAGTGTGAAGGTAATGGTCATTTCTACGTTCCGAGCAACCTAGGCTTCACTCTAGGGCGTTGCTCCACCAGATCGAATAGTTAGGACCTTAGAAGTCAACGACAGAAGCATAAAATACAATAAAGATGCAACAGTTTTTCCATCGTATAACAGGAATAATTGCAAACAGTGTGAAGGTAATGGTATGTTCTTCGTTCCGGGCATCCTAGGCTTCACTCTAGGGCGGTGCTCCACAAGATGGAATTGCTAGGGACTTAGAATCCAATGCCAGAAGCATAAAATGCAATATAAATTTAACAGCTTTTCCATCGTATAAAAGGAATAATAGCAACCAGTGTGAAAGTTATGGTCATTTCAACGTTCCGGGCAACCTAGGCTCCACTCTAGGGCGTTGCTCCTCCAGATCAAATAGTTAGGGCCTAAGAAGTCAACGCCAGAAGCATAAATTACAATATAAGTACAACAGCTTTTCCATCGTATGTAATGTATATTTACAAACAGTGTGGAAGTAATGGTCATTTCTACGTTCCGGGCAACCTAGGCTTCACTGTAGAGTGATGCTCCACGAGATCGAATAGGTAGTGCCTTAGAAGGCAACGCCAGAAGCATAAAATACAATATAAGTACAACAGTTTTTCCATCGTATAAAATGAATAATTTTAAACATTGCGAAAGTAATGGTCATTTCTACGTTCCGGGCAACCTAGGCGTCACTCTAGTGCGTTGCTCGAACAGATTGAATAATTAGGATCCTCGAAGTCAATGCCCGAAGCATAAAATGCAATAAAAATACAACAGCCTTTACATCATATAACAGGAATAATTGCAACCAGTTTGAAAGTGATGGTCATTTCTACGTTCCGGGCAACCTAGGCTTCACTCTAGGGCGTTTCTCCACCAGATCGAATAGTTAGTGCCTTAGAAGTAAACGCCAGAAGCATAAAATTCAATAAAGATGCAAAAGTTTTTCCATCGTATAGCACGAGTAACTGCAAACAGTGTGGAAGTACTGGTCATTTCTACGTTCCGCGTAACCTAAGCTTCACTCTAGGGCGTTGCTCCACCAAACCGAATAGCTAGGGCCTTAGAAGTCAACGCCAGAAGCATAAAATACAGTAAAGATGCAAAAGTTTTTCCATCGTATAACAGGAATAACTGCAAACAGTGTGAAATTAATGGTCATTTCTACGTTCCTGGCAACCTAGGCTTCACTGTAGGGTGTTGCTCCACCAGATCGAGTAGTTAGGGCCTTAGAAGTCAATGCCAGAAGCATAAAATACGATATAAATACAACAGCTTTTCCATCGTAATAGACGAATAATTGCAACCAGTGTGAATGTAATGGTCATTTCTACGTTCCGGGCAACCTAGGCTTCACTCTAGGGCGTTGCTCCACCAGATCGAATAATTAGGGCCTTAGAAATCAACGCCAGAAGCATAAAATACAATAAAGATGCAACAGTTCTTCCATCGTAAAACAGGAATAATTGCAACCAGTGTGAAGGTAATGGTCTTTTCTACGTTCCGGGCAACCTAGGCTTCACTCTAGGGCGGTGCACCACCAGATCAAATAGTTAGGGCCTAAGAAGTCAACGCCAGAAGCATAAAATACAACATAAATACAACAGATTTTCCATCGTATATAATGTATATTTGCGAACAGTGTGAAAGTAATGGTCATTTCTACGTACCGGGCAACCTAGGCTCCACTCTCGGGCGTTGCTCCACCAAATCGAATAGCTAGGGCCATAGAAGTCAACGCCAGAAGCATAAAATACAATAAAGATGCAAAAGTTTTTCCATCGTATAACAGGAATAACTGCAAACGGTGTGGAAGTGATGGTCATTTCCATGTTCCGGGCCTCCTAGTATTCACTCTGGGGCGTTGTTCCACCAGATCGAATAGTTAGGGACCAAGAAGTCAACGCCAGGAGAATAAAATACAATATAAGTACAAAAGTTTTTCCATCGAATAAAACGAATAATTGCAAACAGTGTGAAACTTATGGTCATTTCTACGTTCCGGGCAACCTAGGCTTCACTGTATGGCGTTCTTCCACCACATCAAATAGCTACGGCCTCAGAAGTCAACGCCTGAAGTATAAAATACAATAAAAATACAACAGTCTTTCCATCCTATAACAGGAATAATTGCAACCCGTGTGAAAGTGATGGTCATTTCTGCGTTCCAGGCAACCTAGGCTTCACTCTAGGGCGTTGTTCCACAAGATCGAATAGTTAGGGCCTAAGAAGTCAACGCCAGAAGCATAAAATACAATATAAATCTAACAGTTTTTCCTTCGTCTAAAACGAATAATAGCAACCAGTGTGAAAGTTATGGTCATTTCTACGTTCCGGGCAACATAGGCTTCACTCTAGTGCGCTGCTCCACCAGATCAAACAGTTAGGGCCTTAGAAGTCAACGCCCGAAGCATTAAATACAAAATAAATAGAACAGTTTTTGCATTGTATAAAACGAATAATTGCTACCACTGTAAAAGTTATGGTCATTTCTACGTCCCGGGCAACCTAGGTTTCACTCCAGGGCGTTGCTCCACCAGATCGAATAGTTACGGCCTAAGAAGTCAACGCCAGAAGCATAAAATACGATAAAGATGCATCAGTTTTTCCATCGTTTAAAACGAATAATTGCAACCAGTGTGAAAGTAATGGTCATTTCTACTTTCCGGGCAACCTAGGCTTCACTCTACGGCGTTGTTCCACCAGATCGAATAGTTAGGGCCTAAGAAGACAACACCAGAAGAATAAAATACAAAATAAATAGAACAGTTTTTCCATCGTATAAAACGAATAATTGCAACCAGTATGAAACTTATGGTCATTTCTACTTTCCGAGCAACCTAGGCTTCACCCTAGGGCGTTGCTCCAACAGATTGAATAGTTAGGGCCTTAGAAGTCAACGCCCGAAGCATAAAATGCAATAAAAATACAACAGTCTTTCCATCCTATAACAGGAATAATTGCAACCCGTGTGAAAGTGATGGTCAGTTCAACGTTCCAGGCAACCTAGGCTTCACTCTAGGGCGTTGTTCCACCTGATCGAATAGTTAGGGCCTTAGAAGTCAACGTCAGAAGCAAAAAAAAAGATATAAATACAACAGCTTTTATATCGTATAAAACGAATAATTGCAACCAGTGTGAAAGTAATGGTCATTTCTACGTTCCGAGCACCCTAGGCACCACTCTAGGGCGTTGCTCCACCACATCTAATAGCTACGGCCTTAGAAGTCATCGACAAAGGCATAAAATACAATATAAATACAACAGTGTTTCCATCATATAACAGGAATAATTGCAACCAGTTTGAAGGTGATGGCCAATTCCACGTTCCGGGCAACCGAGGCTTCACTCTAGAGCGTTGCTCCACCAGATGAAACAGTTAGGGCCTTAGAAGTCAACGCCCGAAGCATAAAATACAAAATAAATACAACAGCTTTTCCATCGTATAAAAGCAATAATTGAAAACAGTGTGAAAGTAATGGTCATTTCTACGTTCCGAGCAATCTAGGCTTCACTCTAGGGCGGTGCTCCACCAGATTAAATAGTTAGGTCGTAAGAAGTCAACGCCAGAAGCATAAAATACAATATAAATACAACAGCTTTTCCATCGTATATAATGTATATTTGCAAACAGTGTGAAAGTGATGGTCATTTCTACGTTCCGGGCAACATAGGCTTCACTCTAGGGCGTTGCTCCACTAGATCGAATAGTTAGTACGTTAGAAGTCAACGCCAGAAGCATAAATTACAATATAAATACAACAGTTTTTCCATCCTATAAAACGAATAATTGCAACCAGTATGAAACTTATGGTCATTTCTACTTTCCGAGCAACCTAGGCTTCACCCTAGGGCGTTGCTGCAACAGATTGAATAGTTAGGGCCTTAGAAGTCATCGCCAGAAGCAAAAAAAAAGATATAAATACAACAGCTTTTATATCGTATAAAACGAATAATTGCAACCAGTGTGAAAGTAATGGTCATTTCTACGTTCCGAGCACCCTAGGCACCACTCTAGGGCGTTGCTCCACCACATCTAATAGCTACGGCCTTAGAAGTCATCGACAAAGGCATAAAATACAATATAAATACAACAGTGTTTACATCATATAACAGGAATAATTGCAACCAGTTTGAAGGTGATGGCCAATTCCACGTTCCGGGCAACCGAGGCTTCACTCTAGAGCGTTGCTCCACCAGATGAAACAGTTAGGGCCTTAGAAGTCAACGCCCGAAGCATAAAATACAAAATAAATACAACAGCTTTTCCATCGTATAAAAGCAATAATTGAAAACAGTGTGAAAGTAATGGTCATTTCTACGTTCCGAGCAATCTAGGCTTCACTCTAGGGCGGTGCTCCACCAGATTAAATAGTTAGGTCGTAAGAAGTCAACGCCAGAAGCATAAAATACAATATAAATACAACAGCTTTTCCATCGTATATAATGTATATTTGCAAACAGTGTGAAAGTGATGGTCATTTCTACGTTCCGGGCAACATAGGCTTCACTCTAGGGCGTTGCTCCACTAGATCGAATAGTTAGTACCTTAGAAGTCAACGCCAGAAGCATAAATTACAATATAAATACAACAGTTTTTCCATCCTATAAAACGAATAATTGCAACCAGTATGAAACTTATGGTCATTTCTACTTTCCGAGCAACCTAGGCTTCACCCTAGGGCGTTGCTGCAACAGATTGAATAGTTAGGGCCTTAGAAGTCATCGCCCGAAGCATAAAATGCAATAAAGATACAACAGTGTTTCCATCATGTAACAGGAATAATTGCAACCAGTTTGAAAGTGATGGCCAATTCTACATTCAGGGCAACCTAGGCTTCACTCTAGGGCGTTGCTCCACCAGATCGAATAGTTAGTGCCTTAGAAGTCAACCCCAGAAGCATAAAATACGATATAAATGCAACAGTTTTTCCATCGTATAAAACGAATAATTGCAACCAGTATGAAGGTGATGGCCAATTCCACGTTCCGGGCAACCGAGGCTTCACTCTAGAGCGTTGCTCCACCAGATGAAACAGTTAGGGCCTTAGAAGTCAACGCCCGAAGCATAAAATACAAAATAAATACAACAGCTTTTCCATCGTATAAAAGCAATAATTGAAAACAGTGTGAAAGTAATGGTCATTTCTACGTTCCCAGCAATCTAGGCTTCACTCTAGGGCGGTGCTCCACCAGATTAAATAGTTAGGTCGTAAGAAGTCAACGCCAGAAGCATAAAATACAATATAAATACAACAGCTTTTCCATCGTATATAATGTATATTTGCAAACAGTGTGAAAGTGATGGTCATTTCTACGTTCCGGGCAACATAGGCTTCACTCTAGGGCGTTGCTCCACTAGATCGAATAGTTAGTACCTTAGAAGTCAACGCCAGAAGCATAAATTACAATATAAATACAACAGTTTTTCCATCCTATAAAACGAATAATTGCAACCAGTATGAAACTTATGGTCATTTCTACTTTCCGAGCAACCTAGGCTTCACCCTAGGGCGTTGCTGCAACAGATTGAATAGTTAGGGCCTTAGAAGTCATCGCCCGAAGCATAAAATGCAATAAAGATACAACAGTGTTTCCATCATATAACAGGAATAATTGCAACCAGTTTGAAAGTGATGGCCAATTCTACATTCAGGGCAACCTAGGCTTCACTCTAGGGCGTTGCTCCACCAGATCGAATAGTTAGTGCCTTAGAAGTCAACCCCAGAAGCATAAAATACGATATAAATGCAACAGTTTTTCCATCGTATAAAACGAATAATTGCAACCTGTATGAAACTTATGGTCATTTCTACTTTCCGAGCAACCTAGGCTTCACCCTAGGGCGTTGCTCCAACAGATTGAATAGTTAGGGCCTTAGAAGTCAACGCCCGAAGCATAAAATGCAATAAAAATACAACAGTCTTTCCATCCTATAACAGGAATAATTGCAACCCGTGTGAAAGTGATGGTCAGTTCAACGTTCCAGGCAACCTAGGCTTCACTCTAGGGCGTTGTTCCACCTGATCGAATAGTTAGGGCCTTAGAAGTCAACGCCAGAAGCAAAAAAAAAGATATAAATACAACAGCTTTTATATCGTATAAAACGAATAATTGCAACCAGTGTGAAAGTAATGGTCATTTCTACGTTCCGAGCACCCTAGGCACCACTCTAGGGCGTTGCTCCACCACATCTAATAGCTACGGCCTTAGAAGTCATCGACAAAGGCATAAAATACAATATAAATACAACAGTGTTTCCATCATATAACAGGAATAATTGCAACCAGTTTGAAAGTGATGGCCAATTCCACGTTCCGGGCAACCGAGGCTTCACTCTAGAGCGTTGCTCCACCAGATGAAACAGTTAGGGCCTTAGAAGTCAACGCCCGAAGCATAAAATACAAAATAAATACAACAGCTTTTCCATCGTATAAAAGCAATAATTGAAAACAGTGTGAAAGTAATGGTCATTTCTACGTTCCGAGCAATCTAGGCTTCACTCTAGGGCGGTGCTCCACCAGATTAAATAGTTAGGTCGTAAGAAGTCAACGCCAGAAGCATAAAATACAATATAAATACAACAGCTTTTCCATCGTATATAATGTATATTTGCAAACAGTGTGAAAGTGATGGTCATTTCTACGTTCCGGGCAACATAGGCTTCACTCTAGGGCGTTGCTCCACTAGATCGAATAGTTAGTACGTTAGAAGTCAACGCCAGAAGCATAAATTACAATATAAATACAACAGTTTTTCCATCCTATAAAACGAATAATTGCAACCAGTATGAAACTTATGGTCATTTCTACTTTCCGAGCAACCTAGGCTTCACCCTAGGGCGTTGCTGCAACAGATTGAATAGTTAGGGCCTTAGAAGTCATCGCCCGAAGCATAAAATGCAATAAAGATACAACAGTGTTTCCATCATATAACAGGAATAATTGCAACCAGTTTGAAAGTGATGGCCAATTCTACATTCAGGGCAACCTAGGCTTCACTCTAGGGCGTTGCTCCACCAGATCGAATAGTTAGTGCCTTAGAAGTCAACGCCAGAAGCATAAAATACAGTATAAATACAACAGCTTTTCCATCGTATAAAACGAATAATTGCAACCAGTATGAAACTTATGGTCATTTCTACTTTCCGAGCAACCTAGGCTTCACCCTAGGGCGTTGCTCCAACAGATTGAATAGTTAGGGCCTTAGAAGTCAACGCCCGAAGCATAAAATGCAATAAAAATACAACAGTGTTTCCATCATATAACAGGAATAATTGCAACCAGTTTGAAAGTGATGGCCAATTCTACGTTCCGGGCAACCTAGGCTTCACTCTATTGCGTTGCTCCACCAGATCGAATAGTTAGTGCCTTAGAAGTCAACGCCAGAAGCATCAAATACAATATAAATACAACAGTTTTTAAATCGTATAACACGAATAATTGCAACCAGTATGAAACTTATGGACATTTCTACTTTCCGAGCAACCTAGGCTTCACCCTAGGGCGTTGCTCCAACAGATTGAATAGTTAGGGCCTTAGAAGTCAACGCCCGAAGCATAAAATGCAATAAAAATACAACAGTGTTTCCATCATATAACAGGAATAATTGCAACCAGTTTGAAAGTGATGGCCAATTCTACGTTCCGGGCAACCTAGGCTTCACTCTATTGCGTTGCTCCACCAGATCGAATAGTTAGTGCCTTAGAAGTCAACGCCAGAAGCATCAAATACAATATAAATACAACAGTTTTTAAATCGTATAACACGAATAATTGCAACCAGTATGAAACTTATGGACATTTCTACTTTCCGAGCAACCTAGGCTTCACCCTAGGGCGTTGCTCCAACAGATTGAATAGTTAGGGCCTTAGAAGTCAACGCCCGAACCATAACATGCAAAAAAAATACAACAGTGTTTGCATCATATAACAGGAATAATTGCAACCAGTTTGAAAGTGATGGCCAATTCTAAGTTCCGGGCAACCTAGGCTTCACTCTAGGGCGTTGCTCCACCAGATCGAATAGTTAGTGCCTTAGAAGTCAACGCCAGACGCATAAAATACAATATAAATACAACAGTTTTGCCATCGTATAAAACGAATAATTGCAACCAGTATGAAACTTATGGTCATTTCTACTTTCCAAGCAACCTAAGCTTCACCCTAGGGCGTTGCTCCAACGGATTGAATAGTTAGGGCCTTAGAAGTCAACGCCCGAACCATAAAATGCAAAAAAAATACAACAGTGTTTCCATCATATAACAGGAATAATTGCAACCAGTTTGAAAGTGACGGACAATTCTACGTTCCAGGCAACCTAGGCTTCGCTCTAGGGCGTTGCTCCACCAGATCGAATAGATAGTGCCTTAGAAGTCAACGCCAGAAGCATAAAATACAATATAAGTACAACAGTTTTTCCATCGTATAAAACGAATAATTGCAACCAGTATGAAACTTATGGTCATTTCTACTTTCCGAGCAACACAGGCTTCACCCTAGGGCGTTGCACCAACAGATTGAATAGTTAGGGCCTTAGAAGTCAACGCCCGAACCATAAAATGCAAAAAAAATACAGCAGTGTTTCCATCATATAACAGGTATAATTGCAACCAGTTTGAAATTGATGGCCAATTCTACGTTCCGGGCAACCTAGGCATCACTCTATTGCGTTGCTCCACCAGATCGAATAGTTAGTGCCTTAGAAGTCAACGCCAGAAGCATAAAATACAATATAAATACAACAGTTTTTCCATCGTATAAAACGAATAATTGCAACCAGTATGAAACTTATGGTCATTTCTACTTTCCGAGCAAGCTAGGCTTCACCCTAGGGCGTTGCTCCACCAGATCGAATAGATAGTGCCTTAGAAGTCAACGCCAGAAGCATAAAATACAATATGATTACAACTGTTTTTCCATCGTATAAAACGAATAATTGCAACCAGTATGAATCTTATGGTCATTTCTACTTTCCGATCTACCTAGGATTCACCCTAGGGTGTTGCTGCAACAGATTGAATAGTCAGGGCCTTAGAAGTCAACGCCCGAACCTAAAAATGCAAAAAAAATACAACAGTGTTTCCATCATATATCAGGAATAATTGCAACAAGTTGGAATGTGATGGCCAATTCTACGTCCCAGGCAACCTAGGTCTCACTCCAGGGCGTTGCTCCACCAGACCGAATAGTTACGGCCTAAGAAGTCAACGCCAGAAGCATAAAATACGATATAAATACAACAGCTTTTCCATCGTATAAAACGAATAATTGCAACCAGTATGAAACTTATGGTCATTTCTACTTTCCGAGCAAGCTAGGCCTCACCCTAGGGCGTTGCTCCAACAGATTGAATAGTTAGGCCCTTAGAAGTCAACGCCCGAAGCATTAAATACAAAATAAATAGAACAGTTTTTCCATAGTATAAAACGAATAATTGCTACCAGTGTAAAAGTTATGGTTATTTCTACGTTCCGGGCAACCTAGGCTTCACCCTAGGCCGTTGTCCCACCAGATTGAATAGTTAGGGCCTTAGAAGTCAATGCCCGAAGGATAAAATGCAATAAAAATACAACAGTTTTTCCATCATATAACAGGTATAATTGCCAGCAGTTTGAAAGTGATGGCCAATTCTACGTTCCGGGCAACCTAGGCTTCACTCTAGGGCGTTGCTCCACCAGATCGAATAGTCAGTGCCTGAGAAGTCAACGCCAGAAACATAAAATACGATTTAAATACAACAGCTTTTCCATCGTATAAAACGAATAATTGCAACCAGTATGAAACTTATGGCCATTTCTACTTTCCGAGCAAGCTAGGCTTCGCCCTAGGGCGTTGCTCCAACAGATTGAATAGTTAGGGCCTTAGAAGTCAACGCCCGAAGCATTAAATACAAAATAAATAGAACAGCTTTTCCATAGTATAAAACGAATAATTGCTACCAGTGTAAAAGTTATGGTTATTTCTACGTTCCGGCAACCTAGGCTTCACCCTAGGCCGTTGTTCCACCAGATCGGATAGTTAGGGCCTAAGAAGGGAACGCCAGAAGCATAAAATGCAATATAAATACAACAGTTTTTCCATCATATAAAACGAATAATTGCATCAAGTATGTAAGCTATGGTCATTTCTACTTTCCGGGCAACCTAGGCTTCACCCTAGGGCGGTGCTCCAACAGATTGAATAGTTAGGGCCTTAGAAGTCAATGCCCGAAGCATAAAATGCAATAAAAATACAACAGATTTTCCATCATATAACAGGAACAATTGCAAGCAGTTTGAAAGTGATGGTCATTTCTACGTTCCGGGCAACATAGGCTTCACTCTAGGGCGTTGCTCCACCAGACCGAATAGTTACGGCCTAAGAAGTCAACGCCAGAAGCATAAAATACGATATAAATGCAACAGCTTTTCCATCGTATAAAACGAATAATTGCAACCAGTATGAAACTTGTGGTCATTTCTACTTTCCGAGCAAGTTGGGCTTCACCCTAGGGCATTGCTCCAACAGATTGAATAGTTAGGGCCTTAGAAGTCAACGCCCGAAGCATAAAATGCAAAAAAAATGCAGCAGTGTTTCCATCATATAACAGGTATAATTGCAACCAGTTTGAAATTGATGGCCAATTCTACGTTCCGGGCAACCTAGGTATCACTCTATTGCGTTGCTCCACCAGATCGAATAGTTAGTGCCTTAGAAGTCAACGCCAGAAGCATAAAATACAATATAAATACAACAGTTTTTCCATCGTATAAAACGAATAACTGCAACCAGTATGAAACTTATGGACATTTCTACTTTCCGAGCAACCTAGGCTTCACCCTTTGGCGTTGCACCAACAGATTGAACAGTTAGGGCCTTAGAAGTCAGCGCCCGAACCATAAAATGCAAAAAAAAATACAACAGTGATTCCATCATATATCAGGAATAATTGCAACCAGTTTGAAGGTGATGGCCAATTCTACGTTCCGGGCAACGTAGGCTTCACTCTAGGGCGTTGCTCCACCAGATCGAATAGTTAGTGCCTTAGAAGTCAACGACAGAAGCATAAAATACAATATAAATACAACAGTTTTTCCATCGTATAAAACGAATAAATGCAACCAGTATGAAACCTATGGTCATTTCTACTTTCCGAGCAAGCTAGGCTTCACCCTAGGGCGTTGCTCCAACAGATTGAATAGTTAGGGCCTTAGAAGTCAACGCCCGAAGCATTAAATACAAAATAAATAGAACAGTTTTTCCATAGTATAAAACGAATAATTGCTACCAGTGTAAAAGTTATGGTTATTTCTACGTTCCGGGCAACCTAGGCTTCACCCTAGGCCGTTGTTCCACCAGATCGGATAGTTAGGGCCTAAGAAGGGAACGCCAGAAGCATAAAATACAATATAAATACAACAGTTTTTCCATCATATAAAACGAATAATTGCATCAAGTATGTAAGCTATGGTCATTTCTACTTTCCGGGCAACCTAGGCTTCACCCTAGGGCGGTGCTCCAACAGATTGAATAGGTAGGGCCTTAGAAGACAATGCCCGAAACATAAAATGCAATAAAAATACAACAGATTTTCCATCATATAACAGGAATAATTGCAAGCAGTTTGAAAGTGATGGTCATTTCTACGTTCCGGGCAACATAGGCTTCACTCTAGGGCGTTGCTCCACCAGATCGAATAGTTAGTGCCTTAGAAGTCAACGCCAGAATCATAAAATACAATATAAATACAACAGTTTTTCCATCGTATAAAACGAATAATTGCAACCAGTATGAAACTTATGGACATTTCTACTTTACGAGCAACCTAGGCTTCACCCTCGGGCGTTGCTCCAACAGATTGAATAGTTAGGGCCTTAGAAGTCAACGCCAGAACCATAAAATGCAAAAAAAATACAACAGTGTTTCCATCATATATCAGGAATAATTGCAAGCAGTTTGAAAGTGATGGTCATTTCTACGTTCCGGGCAACATAGGTTTCACTACAGGGCGTTGCTCCACCAGATCGAATAGTTAGTGCCTTAGAAGTCAACGCCAGAAGCATAAAATACAATATAAATACAACAGTTTTTCCATCGTATAAAACGATTAATTTCAACCAGTATGAAACTTATGGTCATTTCTACTTTCCGAGCAACCTAGGCTTCACCCTGGGGCGTTGCTCCAACGGATTGAATAGTTAGGGCCTTAGAAGTCAACGCCCGAACCATAAAATGCAAAAAAAATACAGCAGTGTCTCCACCATATAACAGGTATAATTGCAACCAGTTTGAAATTGATGGCCAATTCTACGCTCCGGGCAACCTAGACATCACTCTATTGCGTTGCTCCACCAGATCGAATAGTTAGTGCCTTAGAAGTCAACGCCAGAAGCATAAAATACGATATAAATACAACAGCTTTTCCATCGAATAAAACGAGTAATTGCAACCAGTATGAAACTTATGGTCATTTCTACTTTCCGAGCAAGCTAGGCCTCACCCTAGGGCGTTGCTCCAACAGATTGAATAGTTAGGGCCTTAGAAGTCAACGCCCGAAGCATTAAATACAAAATAAATAGAACAGTTTTTCCGTAGTATAAAACGAATAATTGCTACCAGTGTAAAAGTTATGGTTATTTCTACGTTCCGGGCAACCTAGGCTTCACCCTAGGCCGTTGTTCCACCAGATTGGATAGTTAGGGCCTAAGAAGGGAACGCCAGAAGCATAAAATACAATATAAATACAACAGTTTTTCCATCATATAAAACGAATAATTGCATCAAGTATGTAAGCTATGGTCATTTCTACTTTCCGGGTAACCTAGGCTTCACCCTAGGGCGGTGCTCCAGCAGATTGAATAGTTAGGGCCTTAGAAGTCAATGCCCGAAACATAAAATGCAATAAAAATACAACAGATTTTCCATCATATAACAGGAATAATTGCAAGCAGTTTGAAAGTGATGGTCATTTCTACGTTCCGGGCAACATAGACTTCACTCTAGGGCGTTGCTCCACCAGATCGAATAGTTAGTGCCTTAGAAGTCAACGCCAGAAGCATAAAATACAATATAAATACAACAGTTTTTCCATCGTATAAAACGAATATTTGCAGCCAGTAAGAAACTTATGGTCATTTCTACTTTCCGAGCAATCTAGGCTTCACCCTAGGGCGTTGCTCCAACAGATTGAATAGTTAGGGCCTTAGAAGTCAACGCCCGAACCATAAAATGCAAAAAAAATACAACAGTGTTTCCATCATATAACAGGAATAATTGCAACCAGTCTGAAATTGATGGCCAATTCTACGTTCCGGCAACCTACGCATCACACTATTGCGTTGCTCCACCAGATCGAATAGATAGTGCCTTAGAAGTCAACGCCAGAAGCATAAAATACAATATAAATACAACTGTTTTTCCATCGTATAAAACGAATAATTGCAACCAGTATGAAACTTATGGTCATTTCTACTTTCCGAGCTACCTAGGCTTCACCCTAGGGTGTTGCTCCAACAGATTGAATAGTCAGGGCCTTAGAAGTCAACGCCCGAACCATAAAATGCAAAAAAAATACAACAGTGTTTCCATCATATAACAGGAATAATTGCAACCAGTTTGAAACTGATGGCCAATTCTACGTTCCGGGCAACCTAGGCCTCACTCTAGGGCGTTGCTCCACCAGCTCGAATAGTTAGTGCCTTAGAAGTCAACGCCAGAAGCATAAAACACAATATAAATACAACAGTTTTTCCATCGTATAAGACGAATAATTGCAACCAGTATGAAACTTATGGTCATTTCTACTTTCCGAGCAACCTAGGCTTCACCCTAGGGCGTTGCTCCAACAGATTGAATAGTTAGGGCCTTAGAAGTCAACGCCCGAACCATAAAATGCAAAAAAAATACAGCAGTGTTTCCATCATATAACAGGTATAATTGCAACCAGTTTGAAATTGATGGCCAATTCTACGTTCCGGGCAACCTAGGCATCACTCTATTGCGTTGCTCCACCAGATCGAATAGTTAGTGCCTTAGAAGTCAACGCCAGAAGCATAAAATACAATATAAATAAAACAGTTTTTCCATCGTATAAAACGAATAATTGCAACCAGTATGAAACTTATGGTCATTTCTACTTTCCGAGCAAGCTAGGCTTCACCCTAGGGTGTTGCTGCAACAGATTGAATAGTCAGGGCCTTAGAAGTCAACGCCCGAACCTAAAAATGCAAAAAAAATACAACAGTGTTTCCATCATATATCAGGAATAATTGCAACAAGTTTGAATGTGATGGCCAATTCTACGTCCCAGGCAACCTAGGTCTCACTCCAGGGCGTTGCTCCACCAGACCGAATAGTTACGGCCTAAGAAGTCAACGCCAGAAGCATAAAATACGATATAAATACAACAGCTTTTCCATCGTATAAAACGAATATTTGCAGCCAGTAAGAAACTTATGGTCATTTCTACTTTCCGAGCAACCTAGGCTTCACCCTGGGGCGTCGCTCCAACGGATTGAATAGTTAGGGCCTTAGAAGTAAACGCCCGAACCATAAAATGCAAAAAAAATACAGCAGTGTCTCCACCATATAACAGGTATAATTGCAACCAGTTTGAAATCGATGGCCAATTCTACGCTCCGGGCAACCTAGACATCACTCTATTGCGTTGCTCCACCAGACCGAATAGTTACGGTCTAAGAAGTCAACGCCAGAAGCATAAAATACGATATAAATGCAACAGCTTTTCCATCGTATAAAACGAATAATTGCAACCAGTATGAAACTTATCGACATTTCTACTTTCCGAGCAACCTAGGCTTCACCCTAGGGCGTTGCTCCAACAGATTGAATAGTTAGGGCCTTAGAAGTCAACGCCCGAACCATAAAATGCAAAAAAAATACAACAGTGTTTTCATCATATATCAGGAATAATTGCAATCAGTTTGAAAGTGATGGCCAATTCTACGTTCCGGGCAACCTAGGTTTCACTCCAGGGCGTTGCTCCACCAGACCGAATAGTTACGGCCTTAGAAGTCAACGCCCGAAGCATAAAATGCAATAAAAATACAACAGTGTATCCATCATATAACAGGAATAATTGCAACCAGTTTGAAAGTGATGGACAATTCTACCTTCCGGGCAACCTAGGCTTCACTCTAGGGCGTTGTTCCACCAGATCAAATACTTAGTGCCTTAGAAGTCAACGCCAGAAGCATAAAATACAATATAAATACAACAGTTTTTCCATCGTATAAAACGAATATTTGCAGCCAGTAAGAAACTTATGGTCATTTCTACTTTCCGAGCAAGCTAGGCTTCACCCTAGGGCGTTGCTCCAACAGATTGAATAGTTAGGGCCTTAGAAGTCAACGCCCGAAGCATAAAATGCAATAAAAATACAACACTGTATCCATCATATAACAGGAATAATTGCAACCAGTTTGAAACTGATGGCCAATTCTACGTTCCGGGCAACCTAGGCTTCACTCTAGGGCGTTGCTCCACCAGATCGAATAGTTAGTGCCTTAGAAGTCAACGCCAGAAGCATAAAACACAGTATAAATACAACAGTTTTTCCATCGTATAAGACGAATAATTGCAACCAGTATGAATCTTATGGTCATTTCTACTTTCCGAGCTACCTAGGCTTCACCCTAGGGTGTTGCTGCAACAGATTGAATAGTCAGGGCCTTAGAAGTCAACGCCCGAACCTAAAAATGCAAAAAAAATACAACAGTGTTTCCATCATATATCAGGAATAATTGCAACAAGTTTGAATGTGATGGCCAATTCTACGTCCCAGGCAACCTAGGTCTCACTCCAGGACGTTGCTCCACCAGACCGAATAGTTACGGCCTAAGAAGTCAACGCCAGAAGCATAAAATACGATATAAATACAACAGCTTTTCCATCGTATAAAACGAATAATTGCAACCAGTATGAAACTTATGGTCATTTCTACTTTCCGAGCAAGCTAGGCCTCACCCTAGGGCGTTGCTCCAACAGATTGAATAGTTAGGCCCTTAGAAGTCAACGCCCGAAGCATTAAATACAAAATAAATAGAACAGTTTTTCCATAGTATAAAACGAATAATTGCTACCAGTGTAAAAGTTATGGTTATTTCTACGTTCCGGGCAACCTAGGCTTCACCCTAGGCCGTTGTCCCACCAGATTGAATAGTTAGGGCCTTAGAAGTCAATGCCCGAAGGATAAAATGCAATAAAAATACAACAGTTTTTCCATCATGTAACAGGTATAATTGCCAGCAGTTTGAAAGTGATGGCCAATTCTACGTTCCGGGCAACCTAGGCTTCACTCTAGGGCGTTGCTCCACCAGATCGAATAGTCAGTGCCTTAGAAGTCGACGCCAGAAACATAAAATACGATTTAAATACAACAGCTTTTCCATCGTATAAAACGAATAATTGCAACCAGTATGAAACTAATGGCCATTTCTACTTTCCGAGCAAGCTAGGCTTCACCCTAGGGCGTTGCTCCAACAGATTGAATAGTTAGGGCCTTAGAAGTCAACGCCCGAAGCATTAAATACAAAATAAATAGAACAGTTTTTCCATAGTATAAAACGAATAATTGCTACCAGTGTAAAAGTTATGGTTATTTCTACGTTCCGGGCAACCTAGGCTTCACCCTAGGCCGTTGTTCCACCAGATCGGATAGTTAGGGCCTAAGAAGGGAACGCCAGAAGCATAAAGTACAATATAAATACAACAGTTTTTCCATCATATAAAACGAATAATTGCATCAAGTATGTAAGCTATGGTCATTTCTACTTTCCGGGCAACCTAGGCTTCACCCTAGGGCGTTGCTCCAACAGATTGAATAGTTAGGGCCTTAGAAGTCAACGCCCGAACCATAAAATGCAAAAAAAATACAACAGTGTTTTCATCATATATCAGGAATAATTGCAATCAGTTTGAAAGTGATGGCCAATTCTACGTTCCGGGCAACCTAGGTTTCACTCCAGGGCGTTGCTCCACCAGACCGAATAGTTACGGCCTTAGAAGTCAACGCCCGAAGCATAAAATGCAATAAAAATACAACAGTGTATCCATCATATAACAGGAATAATTGCAACCAGTTTGAAAGTGATGGACAATTCTACCTTCCGGGCAACCTAGGCTTCACTCTAGGGCGTTGTTCCACCAGATCAAATACTTAGTGCCTTAGAAGTCAACGCCAGAAGCATAAAATACAATATAAATACAACAGTTTTTCCATCGTATAAAACGAATATTTGCAGCCAGTAAGAAACTTATGGTCATTTCTACTTTCCGAGCAAGCTAGGCTTCACCCTAGGGCGTTGCTCCAACAGATTGAATAGTTAGGGCCTTAGAAGTCAACGCCCGAAGCATAAAATGCAATAAAAATACAACACTGTATCCATCATATAACAGGAATAATTGCAACCAGTTTGAAACTGATGGCCAATTCTACGTTCCGGGCAACCTAGGCTTCACTCTAGGGCGTTGCTCCACCAGATCGAATAGTTAGTGCCTTAGAAGTCAACGCCAGAAGCATAAAACACAGTATAAATACAACAGTTTTTCCATCGTATAAGACGAATAATTGCAACCAGTATGAATCTTATGGTCATTTCTACTTTCCGAGCTACCTAGGCTTCACCCTAGGGTGTTGCTGCAACAGATTGAATAGTCAGGGCCTTAGAAGTCAACGCCCGAACCTAAAAATGCAAAAAAAATACAACAGTGTTTCCATCATATATCAGGAATAATTGCAACAAGTTTGAATGTGATGGCCAATTCTACGTCCCAGGCAACCTAGGTCTCACTCCAGGACGTTGCTCCACCAGACCGAATAGTTACGGCCTAAGAAGTCAACGCCAGAAGCATAAAATACGATATAAATACAACAGCTTTTCCATCGTATAAAACGAATAATTGCAACCAGTATGAAACTTATGGTCATTTCTACTTTCCGAGCAAGCTAGGCCTCACCCTAGGGCGTTGCTCCAACAGATTGAATAGTTAGGCCCTTAGAAGTCAACGCCCGAAGCATTAAATACAAAATAAATAGAACAGTTTTTCCATAGTATAAAACGAATAATTGCTACCAGTGTAAAAGTTATGGTTATTTCTACGTTCCGGGCAACCTAGGCTTCACCCTAGGCCGTTGTCCCACCAGATTGAATAGTTAGGGCCTTAGAAGTCAATGCCCGAAGGATAAAATGCAATAAAAATACAACAGTTTTTCCATCATGTAACAGGTATAATTGCCAGCAGTTTGAAAGTGATGGCCAATTCTACGTTCCGGGCAACCTAGGCTTCACTCTAGGGCGTTGCTCCACCAGATCGAATAGTCAGTGCCTTAGAAGTCGACGCCAGAAACATAAAATACGATTTAAATACAACAGCTTTTCCATCGTATAAAACGAATAATTGCAACCAGTATGAAACTAATGGCCATTTCTACTTTCCGAGCAAGCTAGGCTTCACCCTAGGGCGTTGCTCCAACAGATTGAATAGTTAGGGCCTTAGAAGTCAACGCCCGAAGCATTAAATACAAAATAAATAGAACAGTTTTTCCATAGTATAAAACGAATAATTGCTACCAGTGTAAAAGTTATGGTTATTTCTACGTTCCGGGCAACCTAGGCTTCACCCTAGGCCGTTGTTCCACCAGATCGGATAGTTAGGGCCTAAGAAGGGAACGCCAGAAGCATAAAGTACAATATAAATACAACAGTTTTTCCATCATATAAAACGAATAATTGCATCAAGTATGTAAGCTATGGTCATTTCTACTTTCCGGGCAACCTAGGCTTCACCCTAGGGCGGTGCTCCAACAGATTGAATAGTTAGGGCCTTAGAAGTCAACGCCAGAACCATAAAATGCAAAAAAAATACAACAGTGTTTCCATCATATATCAGGAATAATTGCAAGCTGTTTGAAAGTGATGGTCATTTCTACGTTCCGGGCAACATAGGTTTCACTACAGGGCGTTGCTCCACCAGACCGAATAGTTACGGCCTAAGGAGTCAACGCCAGAAGCATAAAATACGATATAAATGCAACAGCTTTTCCATCGTATAAAACGAATAATTGCAACCAGTATGAAACTTATGGTCATTTCTACTTTCCGAGCCAGCTGGGCTTCACCCTAGGGCGTTGCTCCAACAGATTGAATAGTTAGGGCCTTAGAAGTCAACGCCCGAAGCATAAAATGCAAAAAAAATGCAGCAGTGTTTCCATCATATAACAGGTATAATTGCAACCAGTTTGAAATTGATGGCCAATTCTACGTTCCGGGCAACCTAGGTATCACTCTATTGCGTTGCTCCACCAGATCGAATAGTTAGTGCCTTAGAAGTCAACGCCAGAAGCATAAAATACAATATAAATACAACAGTTTTTCCATCGTATAAAACGAATAACTGCAACCAGTATGAAACTTATGGACATTTCTACTTTCCGAGCAACCTAGGCTTCACCCGAGGGCGTTATTCCACCAGATCGAATAGATAGTGCCTTAGAAGTCAACGCCAGAAGCATAAAATACAATATAAATACAACTGTTTTTCCATCGTATAAAACGAATAATTGCAACCAGTATGAAACTTATGGTCATTTCTACTTTCCGAGCTACCTAGGCTTCACCCTAGGGTGTTGCTGCAACAGATTGAATAGTCAGGGCCTTAGAAGTCAGGGCCTTAGAAGTCAACGCCCGAACCTAAAAATGCAAAAAAAATACAACAGTGTTTCCATCATATATCAGGAATAATTGCAACCAGTTTGAATGTGATGGCCAATTCTACGTTCCAGGCAACCTAGGTTTCACTCCAGGGCGTTGCTCCACCAGACCGAATAGTTACGACCTAAGAAGTCAACGCCAGAAGCATAAAATACGATATAAATACAACAGCTTTTCCATCGTATAAAACGAGTAATTGCAACCAGCATGAAACTTATGGTCATTTCTACTTTCCGAGCAAGCTAGGCCTCACCCTAGGGTGTTGCTCCAACAGATTGAATAGTTAGGCTCTTAGAAGTCAACGCCCGAAGCATTAAATACAAAATAAATAGAACAGTTTTTCCATCGTATAAAACGAATAATTGCAACCAGTATGAAACTTATGGTCATTTCTACTTTCCGAGCAACCTAGGCTTCACCCTAGGGCGTTGCTCCAACGGATTGAATAGTTAGGGCCATAGAAGTTAACGAGCGAACCATAAAATGCAAAAAAAATACAGCAGTGTTTCCATCATATAACAGGTATAATTGCAACCAGTTTGAAATTGATGGCCAATTCTACGTTCCGGGCAACCTAGGCATCACACTATTGTGTTGCTCCACCAGATCGAATAGTCAGTGCCTTAGAGGTCAACGCCAGAAGCATAAAATACAATATAAATACAACAGTTCTTCCATCGTATAAAACGAATAATTGGAACCACTATGAAACTTATGGTCATTTCTACTTTCCGAGCAAGCTAGGCTTCACCCTAGGGCGTTGCTCCAACAGATTGAATAGTTAGGGCCTTAGAAGTCAACGCCCGAAGCATAAAATGCAATAAAAATACAACACTGTATCCATCATATAACAGGAATAATTGCAACCAGTTTGAAACTGATGGCCAATTCTACGTACCGGGCAACCTAGGCTTCACTCTAGGGCGTTGCTCCACCAGATCGAATAGTCAGTGCCTTAGAGGTCAACGCCAGAAGCATAAAATACAATATAAATACAACAGTTCTTCCATCGTATAAAACGAATAATTGGAACCACTATGAAACTTATGGTCATTTCTACTTTCCGAGCAACCTAGGCTTCACCCTAGGGCGTTGCTCCAACAGTTTGAATAGTTAGGGCCTTAGAAGTCAACGCCCGAAGCATAAAATGCAATAAAAATACAACACTGTATCCATCATATAACAGGAATAATTGCAACCAGTTCGAAACTGATGGCCAATTCTACGTTCCGGGCAACCTAGGCTTCACTCTAGGGCGTTGCTCCACCAGATCGAATAGTTAGTGCCTTAGAAGTCAACGCCAGAAGCATAAAACACAATATAAATACAACAGTTTTTCCATCGTATAAGACGAATAATTGCAACCAGTATGCAACTTATGGTAATTTCTACTTTCCGAGCAACCTAGGCTTCATCCTAGGGCGTTGCTCCAACAGATTGAATAGTTAGGGCCTTAGAAGTCAACGCCCGAACCATAAAATGCAAAAAAAATACAGCAGTGTTTCCATCATATAACAGGTATAATTGCAACCAGTCTGAAATTGACGGCCAATTCTACGTTCCGGCAACCTACGCATCACACTATTGCGTTGCTCCACCAGATCGAATAGATAGTGCCTTAGAAGTCAACGCCAGAAGCATAAAATACAATATAAATACAACTGTTTTTCCATCGTATAAAACGAATAATTGCAACCAGTATGAAACTTATGGTCATTTCTACTTTCCGAGCAACCTAGGCTTCACCCTAGGGCGTTGCTCCAACGGATTGAATAGTTAGGGCCTTAGAAGTTAACGCCCGAACCATAAAATGCAAAAAAAATACAGCAGTGTTTCCATCATATAACAGGTATAATTGCAACCAGTTTGAAATTGATGGCCAATTCTACGTTCCGGGCAACCTAGGCATCACACTATTGTGTTGCTCCACCAGATCGAATAGTCAGTGCCTTAGAGGTCAACGCCAGAAGCATAAAATACAATATAAATACAACAGTTCTTCCATCGTATAAAACGAATAATTGGAACCACTATGAAACTTATGGTCATTTCTACTTTCCGAGCAAGCTAGGCTTCATCCTAGGGCGTTGCTCCAACAGATTGAATAGTTAGGGCCTTAGAAGTCAACGCCCGAACCATAAAATGCAAAAAAAATACAGCAGTGTTTCCATCATATAACAGGTATAATTGCAACCAGTTTGAAATTGATGGCCAATTCTACGTTCCGGGCAACCTAGGCATCACTCTATTGCGTTGCTCCACCAGATCGAATAGTTAGTGCCTTAGAAGTCAACGCCAGAAGCATAAAATACAATATAAATACAACAGTTTTTCCATCGTATAAAACGAATAATTGCAACCAGTATGAAACTTATGGTCATTTCTACTTTCCGAGCAAGCTAGGCTTCACCCTAGGGCGTAGCTCCACCAGATCGAATAGATAGTGCCTTAGAAGTCAACGCCAGAAGCATAAAATACAATATAATTACAACTGTTTTTCCATCGTATAAAACGAATAATTGCAACCAGTATGAATCTCATGGTCATTTCTACTTTCCGAGCTACCTAGGCTTCACCCTAGGGTGTTGCTGCAACAGATTGAATAGTCAGGGCCTTAGAAGTCAACGCCCGAACCTAAAAATGCAAAAAAAATACAACAGTGTTTCCATCATATATCAGGAATAATTGCAACAAGTTTGAATGTGATGGCCAATTCTACGTCCCAGGCAACCTAGGTCTCACTCCAGGGCGTTGCTCCACCAGACCGAATAGTTACGGCCTAAGAAGTCAACGCCAGAAGCATAAAATACGATATAAATACAACAGCGTTTCCATCGTATAAAACGAATAATTGCAACCAGTATGAAACTTATGGTCATTTCTACTTTCCGAGCAAGCTAGGCCTCACCCTAGGGCGTTGCTCCAACAGATTGAATAGTTAGGCCCTTAGAAGTCAACGCCCGAAGCATTAAATACAAAATAAATAGAACAGTTTTTCCATAGTATAAAACGAATAATTGCTACCAGTGTAAAAGTTATGGTTATTTCTACGTTCCGGGCAACCTAGGCTTCACCCTAGGCCGTTGTCCCACCAGATTGAATAGTTAGGGCCTTAGAAGTCAATGCCCGAAGGATAAAATGCAATAAAAATACAACAGTTTTTCCATCATATAACAGGTATAATTGCCAGCAGTTTGAAAGTGATGGCCAATTCTACGTTCCGGGCAACCTAGGCTTCACTCTAGGGCATTGCTCCACCAGATCGAATAGTCAGTGCCTTAGAAGTCAACGCCAGAAACATAAAATACGATTTAAATACAACAGCTTTTCCATCGTATAAAACGAATAATTGCAACCAGTATGAAACTAATGGCCATTTCTACTTTCCGAGCAAGCTAGGCTTCACCCTAGGGCGTTGCTCCAACAGATTGAATAGTTAGGGCCTTAGAAGTCAACGCCCGAAGCATTAAATACAAAATAAATAGAACAGTTTTTCCATAGTATAAAACGAATAATTGCTACCAGTGTAAAAGTTATGGTTATTTCTACGTTCCGGGCAACCTAGGCTTCTCCCTAGGCCGTTGTTCCACCACATCGGATAGTTAGGGCCTAAGAAGGGAACGCCAGAAGCATAAAGTACAATATAAATACAACAGTTTTTCCATCATATAAAACGAATAATTGCATCAAGTATGTAAGCTATGGTCATTTCTACTTTCCGGGCAACCTAGGCTTCACCCTAGGGCGGTGCTCCAACAGATTGAATAGTTAGGGCCTTAGAAGTCAACGCCAGAACCATAAAATGCAAAAAAAATACAACAGTGTTTCCATCATATATCAGGAATAATTGCAAGCAGTTTGAAAGTGATGGTCATTTCTACGTTCCGGGCAACATAGGTTTCACTACAGGGCGTTGCTCCACCAGACCGAATAGTTACGGCCTAAGAAGTCAACGCCAGAAGCATAAAATACGATATAAATGCAACAGCTTTTCCATCGTATAAAACGAATAATTGCAACCAGTATGAAACTTATGGTCATTTCTACTTTCCGAGCCAGCTGGGCTTCACCCTAGGGCGTTGCTCCAACAGATTGAATAGTTAGGGCCTTAGAAGTCAACGCCCGAAGCATAAAATGCAAAAAAAATGCAGCAGTGTTTCCATCATATAACAGGTATAATTGCAACCAGTTTGAAATTGATGGCCAATTCTACGTTCCGGGCAACCTAGGTATCACTCTATTGCGTTGCTCCACCAGATCGAATAGTTAGTGCCTTAGAAGTCAACGCCAGAAGCATAAAATTCAATATAAATACAACAGTTTTTCCATCGTATAAAACGAATAACTGCAACCAGTATGAAACTTATGGACATTTCTACTTTCCGAGCAACCTAGGCTTCACCCTTTGGCGTTGCACCAACAGATTGAACAGTTAGGGCCTTAGAAGTCAGCGCCAGAACCATAAAATGCAAAAAAAAATACAACAGTGATTCCCTCATATATCAGGAATAATTGCAACCAGTTTGAAGGTGATGGCCAATTCTACGTTCCGGGCAACCTAGGCTTCACTCTAGGGCGTTGCTCCACCAGATCGAATAGTTAGTGCCTTAGAAGTCAACGACAGAAGCATAAAATACAATATAGATACAACAGTTTTTCCATCGTATAAAACGAATAAATGCAACCAGTATGAAACTTATGGTCATATCTACTTTCCGAGCAACCTAGGCTTCACCCCAGGGCGTTATTCCACCAGATCGAATAGATAGTGCCTTAGAAGTCAACGCCAGAAGCATAAAATACAATATAAATACAACTGTTTTTCCATCGTATAAAACGAATAATTGCAACCAGTATGAAACTTATGGTCATTTCTACTTTCCGAGCTACCTAGGCTTCACCCTAGGGTGTTGCTGCAACAGATTGAATAGTCAGGGCCTTAGAAGTCAGGGCCTTAGAAGTCAACGCCCGAACCTAAAAATGCAAAAAAAATACAACAGTGTTTCCATCATATATCAGGAATAATTGCAACCAGTTTGAATGTGATGGCCAATTCTACGTTCCAGGCAACCTAGGTTTCACTCCAGGGCGTTGCTCCACCAGACCGAATAGTTACGGCCTAAGAAGTCAACGCCAGAAGCATAAAATACGATATAAATACAACAGCTTTTCCATCGTATAAAACGAGTAATTGCAACCAGTATGAAACTTATGGTCATTTCTACTTTCCGAGCAAGCTAGGCCTCACCCTAGGGTGTTGCTCCAACAGATTGAATAGTTAGGCCCTTAGAAGTCAACGCCCGAAGCATTAAATACAAAATAAATAGAACAGTTTTTCCATCGTATAAAACGAATAATTGCAACCAGTATGAAACTTATGGTCATTTCTACTTTCCGAGCAACCTAGGCTTCACCCTAGGGCGTTGCTCCGACGGATTGAATAGTTAGGGCCTTAGAAGTTAACGCCCGAACCATAAAATGCAAAAAAAATACAGCAGTGTTTCCATCATATAACAGGTATAATTGCAACCAGTTTGAAATTGATGGCCAATTCTACGTTCCGGGCAACCTAGGCATCACACTATTGTGTTGCTCCACCAGATCGAATAGTCAGTGCCTTAGAGGTCAACGCCAGAAGCATAAAATACAATATAAATACAACAGTTCTTCCATCGTATAAAACGAATAATTGGAACCACTATGAAACTTATGGTCATTTCTACTTTCCGAGCAAGCTAGGCTTCACCCTAGGGCGTTGCTCCAACAGATTGAATAGTTAGGGCCTTAGAAGTCAACGCCCGAAGCATAAAATGCAATAAAAATACAACACTGTATCCATCATATAACAGGAATAATTGCAACCAGTTTGAAACTGATGGCCAATTCTACGTACCGGGCAACCTAGGCTTCACTCTAGGGTGTTGCTCCACCAGATCGAATAGTTAGTGCCTTAGAAGTCAACGCCAGAAGCATAAAACACAATATAAATACAACAGTTTTTCCATCGTATAAGACGAATAATTGCAACCAGTATGAAACTTATGGTCATTTCCACTTTCCGAGCAAGCTAGGCTTCACCCTAGGGCGTTGCTCCAACAGATTGAATAGTTAGGGCCTTAGAAGTCAACGCCCGAAGCATTAAATACAAAATAAATAGAACAGTTTTTCCATAGTATAAAACGAATAATTGCTACCACTGTAAAAGTTATGGTTATTTCTACGTTCCGGGCAACCTAGGCTTCACCCTAGGCCGTTGTTCCACCAGATCGGATAGCTAGGGCCTAAGAAGGGAACGCCAGAAGCATAAAATACAATATAAATACAACAGTTTTTCCATCATATAAAACGAATAATTGCATCAAGTATGTAAGCTATGGTCATTTCTACTTTCCGGGCAACCTAGGCTTCACCCTAGGGCGGTGCTCCAACAGATTGAATAGTTAGGGCCTTAGAAGTCAATGCCCGAAACATAAAATGCAATAAAAATACAACAGATTTTCCATCATATAACAGGAATAATTGCAAGCAGTTTGATGGTGATGGTCATTTCTACGTTCTGGGCAACATAGGCTTCACTCTAGGGCGTTGCTCCACCAGATCGAATAGTTAGTGCCTTAGAAGTCAACGCCAGAAGCATAAAATACAATATAAATACAACAGTTTTTCCATCCTATAAAACGAATAATTGCAACCAGTATGAAACTTATGGACATTTCTACTTTCCGAGCAACCTAGGCTTCACCCTAGGGTGTTGCTCCAACAGATTGAATAGTCAGGGCCTTAGAAGTCAACGCCCGAACCATAAAATGCAAAAAAAATACAACAGTGTTTCCATCATATGTCAGGAATAATTGCAACCAGTTTGAAAGTGATGGCCAATTCTACGTTCCCGGCAACCTAGGTTTCACTACAGGGCGTCGCTCCACCAGACCGAATAGTTACGGCCTAAGAAGTCAACGCCAGAAGCATAAAATACGATATAAATGCAACAGCTTTTCCATCGTATAAAACGAATAATTGCAACCAGTATGAAACTTATGGACATTTCTACTTTCCGAGCAGCCTAGGCTTCACCCTAGGGCGTTGCTCCAACAGATTGAATAGTTAGGGCCTTAGAAGTCAACGCCCGAACCATAAAATGCAAAAAAAATACAACAGTGTTTTCATTATATATCAGGAATAATTGCAACCAGTTTGAAAGTGATGGCCAATTCTACGTTCCGGGCAACCTAGGTTTCACTCCAGGGCGTTGCTCCACCAGACCGAATAGTTACGGCCTTAGAAGTCAACGCCCGAAGCATAAAATGCAATAAAAATACAACAGTGTATCCATCATATAACAGGAATAATTGCAACCAGTTTGAAAGTGATGGACAATTCTACGTTCCGGGCAACCTAGGCTTCACTCTAGGGCGTTGCTCCACCAGATCAAATAGTTAGTGCCTTAGAAGTCAACGCCAGAAGCATAAAATACAATATAAATACAACAGTTTTTCCATCGTATAAAACGAATATTTGCAGCCAGTAAGAAACTTATGGTCATTTCTACTTTCCGAGCAATCTAGGCTTCACCCTAGGGCGTTGCTCCAACAGATTGAATAGTTAGGGCCTTAGAAGCCAACGCCCGAACCATAAAATGCAAAAAAAATACAACAGTGTTTCCATCATATAACAGGAGTAATTGCAACCAGTCTGAAATTGATGGCCAATTCTACGTTCCGGCAACCTACGCATCACACTATTGCGTTGCTCCACCAGATCGAATAGATAGTGCCTTAGAAGTCAACGCCAGAAGCATAAAATACAATATAAATACAACTGTTTTTCCATCGTATAAAACGAATAATTGCAACCAGTATGAAACTTATGGTCATTTCTACTTTCCGAGCTACCTAGGCTTCACCCTAGGGTGTTGCTCCAACAGATTGAATAGTCAGGGCCTTAGCAGTCAACGCCCGAACCATAAAATGCAAAAAAAATACAACACTGTTTCCATCATATATCAGGAATAATTGCAACCAGTTTGAAAGTGATGGCCAATTCTACGTTCCGGGCAACCTAGGTTTCACTCCAGGGCGTTGCTCCACCAGACCGAACAGTTACGGCCTAAGAAGTCAACGCCAGAAGCATAAAATACGATATAAATACACCAGCTTTTCCATCGTATAAAACGAATAATTGCAACCAGTATGAAACTTATGGTCATTTCTACTTTCTGAGCAACCTAGGCTTCACCCTAGGGCCTTGCTCCAACAGATTGAATAGTTAGGGCCTTAGAAGTCAACGCCCGAACCATAAAATGCAAAAAAAATACAACAGTGTTTCCATCATATATCAGGAATAATTGCAACCAGTTTGAAAGTGATGGCCAATTCTACGTTCCGGGCAACCTAGGTTTCACTCCAGGGCTTTGCTCCACCAGACCGAATAGTTACGGCCTAAGATGTCAACGCCAGAAGCATAAAACCCGATATAAATACAACAGCTTTTCCATCGTATAAAACGAATAATTGCAACCAGTGTGAAAGTTATGGTCATTTCCACATTCCGGGCAACCTAGGCTTCACTCTAGGGCGTTGCTCCACCAGATCGAATAGTTAGTGCCTTAGAAGTCAACGCCAGAAGCATAAAATACAATATAATTACAACAGTTTTTCCATCGTATAAAACGAATATTTGCAACCAGTATGAAACTCATGGTCATTTCTAATTTCCGAGCAACCTAGTCTTGACCCTAGGGCGTTGCTCCAACAGATTGAATAGTTAGGGCCTTAGAAGTCAACGCCCCAACCATAAAATGCAAAAAAAATACAACAGTGTTTCCATCATATAACAGGAATAATTGCAACCAGTTTGAAAGTGATGGCCAATTCTACGTTCCGGGCAACCTCGGTTTCACACCAGGGCGTTGCTCCACCAGACGGAATAGTTACAGCCTAAGAAGTCAACGCCAGAAGCATAAAATACGATATAAATACAGCAGCTTTTCCATCGTATAAAACGTATAATTGCAACCAGTGTGAAAGTAATCATCATTTCTACGTTCCGAGCACCCTAGGCGTCACTCTAGGGCGTTGCTCCACCACATCTAATAGCTACGGCCTTAGAAGTCAACGCCAGAGGCATAAAACACAATATAAATACAACAGCGTTTCCATCGTATAAAACGAATAATTGCAACCAGTGTGAAAGGTATGGTCATTTCCACATTCCGAGCAACCTAGGCTTCACTCTATGGCGTTGCTCCACCAGATCGAATAGTTAGGTCCTTAGAAGTAAACGCCAGAAGCATAAAATACCATATAAATACAACAGCTTTTCCATGGTATAAAAGGATTAATTGCAACCAGTTTGAACGTGATGGTCATTTCTCCTTTCCGGGCAACCTAGGCTTCACTCTAGGGCGTTGCTCCACTTGATCGAACAGCTAGGGCCTTAGAAGTCAACGCCAGAAGCATAAAATACAATATAAATACAACAGTTTTACCATCGTATAAAACGAATAATTGCAACCATTATGAAACTTATGACCAGTTCTACTTTCCGAGCAACCTAGGCTTCACCCTAGGGCGTTGCTCCAACAGATTGAATAGCTAGGGCCTTAGAAGTCAACGCCCGAACCATAAAATGCAAAAAAAATACAACAGTGTTTCCATAATATAACAGGAATAATTGCAACCAGTTTGAAAGTGATGGCCAATTCTACGTCCCGGCAACCTAGGCTTCACTCTAGGGCGTTGCTCCACCAGATCGAATAGTTAGTCCCTTAGAAGTCAACGCCAGAAGCATAAAATACAATATAAATACAACAGTTTTCCATGGTATAGAACGAATAATTGCAACCAGTATGAAACTTATGGTCATTTCTACTTTCCGAGCAACCTAGGCTTCAACCTAGGGCGTTGCACAAACAGATTGAATAGTTAGGGCCTTAGAAGTCTACGCCCGATCCATAAAATGCAAAAAAAATACAACAGTGTTTCCATCATATAACAGGAATAATTGCAACCAGTTTGAAAGTGATGGCCAATTCTACGTTCCGGGCAACCTAGGTTTCACTCCAGGGCGTTGCTCCACCAGACCGAATAGTTACGGCCTAAGAAGTCAATGCCAGAAGCATAAAATACAATATAAATACAACAGTTTTTCCATCGTATAAAACGTATAATTGCAACCAGTATGAAACTGATGGTCATTTCTACTTTCCGAGCAACCTAGGTTTCACCCTAGGGCGTTGCTCCAACAGATTGAATAGTTAGGGCCTTAGAAGTCAACGCCGGAAGCATAAAATGCAATAAAAATACAACAGTGTTTCCATCGTATAAAACGAATAATTGCAAACAGTATGAAACTTATGGTCATTTCTACTTTCCGAGCAAGCTAGGCTTCACCCTAGGGCGTCGCTCCAACAGATTCAATAGTTAGGACCTTAGAAGTGAACGCCCGAACCATAAAATGCAAAAAAAATACAACAGTGTTTCCATCATATAACAGGAATAATTGCAACCAGTTTGAAAGTGATGGCCAATTCTACGTTCCGGGCAACCTAGGCTTCTCTCTAGGGTGTTGCTCCACCAGATCGAATAGCTAGGGCCTTAGAAGTCAACGCCAGAAGCATAAAATACAATATAATTACAACAGTTTTTCCATCGTATAAAACGAATATTTGCAACCAGTATGAAACTCATGGTCATTTCTAATTTCCGAGCAACCTAGTCTTGACCCTAGGGCGTTGCTCCAACAGATTGAATAGTTAGGGCCTTAGAAGTGAACGCCCCAACCATAAAATGCAAAAAAAATACAACAGTGTTTCCATCATATAACAGGAATAATTGCAACCAGTTTGAAAGTGATGGCCAATTCTACGTTCCGGGCAACCTCGGTTTCACACCAGGGCGTTGCTCCACCAGACGGAATAGTTACGGCCTAAGAAGTCAACGCCAGAAGCATAAAATACGATATAAATACAGCAGCTTTTCCATCGTATAAAACGTATAATTGCAACCAGTGTGAAAGTAATCATCATTTCTACGTTCCGAGCACCCTAGGCGTCACTCTAGGGCGTTGCTCCACCACATCTAATAGCTACGGCCTTAGAAGTCAACGCCAGAGGCATAAAACACAATATAAATACAACAGCGTTTCCATCGTATAAAACGAATAATTGCAACCAGTGTGAAAGGTATGGTCATTTCCACATTCCGAGCAACCTAGGCTTCACTCTATGGCGTTGCTCCACCAGATCGAATAGTTAGGTCCTTAGAAGTAAACGCCAGAAGCATAAAATACCATATAAATACAACAGCTTTTCCATGGTATAAAAGGATTAATTGCAACCAGTTTGAACGTGATGGTCATTTCTCCTTTCGGGGCAACCTAGGCTTCACTCTAGGGCGTTGCTCCACTTGATCGAACAGCTAGGGCCTTAGAAGTCAACGCCAGAAGCATAAAATACAATATAAATACAACAGTTTTACCATCGTATAAAACGAATAATTGCAACCATTATGAAACTTATGACCAGTTCTACTTTCCGAGCAACCTAGGCTTCACCCTAGGGCGTTGCTCCAACAGATTGAATAGCTAGGGCCTTAGAAGTCAACGCCCGAACCATAAAATGCAAAAAAAATACAACAGTGTTTCCATAATATAACAGGAATAATTGCAACCAGTTTGAAAGTGATGGCCAATTCTACGTCCCGGCAACCTAGGCTTCACTCTAGGGCGTTGCTCCACCAGATCGAATAGTTAGTCCCTTAGAAGTCAACGCCAGAAGCATAAAATACAATATAAATACAACAGTTTTCCATGGTATAGAACGAATAATTGCAACCAGTATGAAACTTATGGTCATTTCTACTTTCCGAGCAACCTAGGCTTCAACCTAGGGCGTTGCTCAAACAGATTGAATAGTTAGGGCCTTAGAAGTCTACGCCCGATCCATAAAATGCAAAAAAAATACAACAGTGTTTCCATCATATAACAGGAATAATTGCAACCAGTTTGAAAGTGATGGCCAATTCTACGTTCCGGGCAACCTAGGCTTCACACTAGGGCGTTGCTCCACCAGATCGAATAGTTAGTCCCTTAGAAGTCAACGCCAGAAGCATAAAATACAATATAAATACAACAGTTTTCCATGGTATAGAACGAATAATTGCAACCAGTATGAAACTTATGGTCATTTCTACATTCCGAGCAACCTAGGCTTCACCCTAGGGCGTTGCTCCAACGGATTGAATAGTTAGGGCCTTAGAAGTCAACGCCCGAACCATAAAATGCAAAAAAAATACAACAGAGTTTCCATCATATAACAGGAATAATTGCAACCAGTTTGAAAGTGATGGCCAATTCTACGTTCCGGGCAACCTAGGTTTCACTCCAGGGCGTTGCTCCACCAGACCGAATAGTTACGGCCTAAGAAGTCAATGCCAGAAGCATAAAATACAATATAAATACAACAGTTTTTCCATCGTATAAAACGTATAATTGCAACCAGTATGAAACTGATGGTCATTTCTACTTTCCGAGCAACCTAGGTTTCACCCTAGGGCGTTGCTCCAACAGATTGAATAGTTAGGGCCTTAGAAGTCAACGCCGGAAGCATAAAATGCAATAAAAATACAACAGTGTTTCCATCGTATAAAACGAATAATTGCAAACAGTATGAAACTTATGGTCATTTCTACTTTCCGAGCAAGCTAGGCTTCACCCTAGGGCGTCGCTCCAACAGATTCAATAGTTAGGACCTTAGAAGTGAACGCCCGAACCATAAAATGCAAAAAAAATACAACAGTCTTTCCATCATATAACAGGAATAATTGCAACCAGTTTGAAAGTGATGGCCAATTCTACGTTCCGGGCAACCTAGGCTTCTCTCTAGGGTGTTGCTCCACCAGATCGAATAGCTAGGGCCTTAGAAGTCAACGCCAGAAGCATAAAATACAATATAAATACAACAGTTTTTCCATCGTATAAAACGAATAATTGCAACCAGTATGAAACTTATGGTCATTTCTACTTTCCGAGCAACCTAGGCTTCACCCTAGGGCGTTGCTCCAACAGATTGAATAGTTAGGGCCTTAGAAGTCAACGCCCGAAGCATAAAATGCAATAAAAATACAACAGTTTTTACATCGTATGAAACAAATAATTGCAACCTGTATGAAGCATATGGTCATTTCTACTTTCCGAGCAACCTAGGCTTCACCCTAGGGCGTTGCTCCAACGGATTGAATAGTTAGGGCCTTAGAAGTCAGTGCCCGAACCATAAAATGCAAAAAAAATACAACAGAGTTTCCATCATATAACAGGAATAATTGCAACCAGTTTGAAAGTGATGGCCAATTCTACGTTCCGGGCAACCTAGGTTTCACTCCAGGGCGTTGCTCCACCAGACCGAATAGTTACGGCCTAAGAAGTCAACGCCAGAAGCATAAAATACAATATAAATACAACAGTTTTTCCATCGTATAAAACGTATAATTGCAACCAGTATGAAACTGATGGTCATTTCTACTTTCCGAGCAACCTAGGTTTCACCCTAGGGCGTTGCTCCAACAGATTGAATAGTTAGGGCCTTAGAAGTCAACGCCGGAAGCATAAAATGCAATAAAAATACAACAGTGTTTCCATCGTATAAAACGAATAATTGCAAACAGTATGAAACTTATGGTCATACCTACTTTCCGAGCAAGCTAGGCTTCACCCTAGGGCGTCGATCCAACAGATTCAATAGTTAGGACCTTAGAAGTGAACGCCCGAACCATAAAATGCAAAAAAAATACAACAGTGTTTCCATCATATAACAGGAATAATTGCAACCAGTTTGAAAGTGATGGCCAATTCTACGTTCCGGGCAACCTAGGTTTCACTCCAGGGCGTTGCTCCACCAGACCGAATAGTTACGGCCTAAGATGTCAACGCCAGAAGCATAAAACACGATATAAATACAACAGATTTTCCATCGTATAAAACGAATAATTGCAACCAGTGTGAAAGTTATGGTCATTTCCACATTCCGAGCAACCTAGGCTTCACTCTAGGGCGTTGCTCCACCAGATCGAATAGTTAGTGCCTTAGAAGTCAACGCCAGAAGCATAAAATACAATATAATTACAACAGTTTTTCCATCGTATAAAACGAATATTTGCAACCAGTATGAAACTTATGGTCATTTCTAATTTCCGAGCAACCTAGGCTTGACCCTAGGGCGTTGCTCCAACAGATTGAATAGTTAGGGCCTTAGAAGTGAACGCCCCAACCATAAAATGCAAAAAAAATACAACAGTGTTTCCATCATATAACAGGAATAATTGCAACCAGTTTGAAAGTGATGGCCAATTCTACGTTCCGGGCAACCTCGGTTTCACACCAGGGCGCTGCTCCACCAGACGGAATAGTTACGGCCTAAGAAGTCAACGCCAGAAGCATAAAATACGATATAAATACAGCAGCTTTTCCATCGTATAAAACGTATAATTGCAACCAGTGTGAAAGTAATCATCATTTCTACGTTCCGAGCACCCTAGGCGTCACTCTAGGGCGTTGCTCCACCACATCTAATAGCTACGGCCTTAGAAGTCAACGCCAGAGGCATAAAACACAATATAAATACAACAGCGTTTCCATCGTATAAAACGAATAATTGCAACCAGTGTGAAAGGTATGGTCATTTCCACATTCCGAGCAACCTAGGCTTCACTCTATGGCGTTGCTCCACCAGATCGAATAGTTAGGTCCTTAGAAGTAAACGCCAGAAGCATAAAATACCATATAAATACAACAGCTTTTCCATGGTATAAAAGGATTAATTGCAACCAGTTTGAACGTGATGGTCATTTCTCCTTTCCGGGCAACCTAGGCTTCACTCTAGGGCGTTGCTCCACTTGATCGAACAGCTAGGGCCTTAGAAGTTAACGCCAGAAGCATAAAATACAATATAAATACAACAGTTTTACCATCGTATAAAACGAATAATTGCAACCAGTATGAAACTTATGACCAGTTCTACTTTCCGAGCAACCTAGGCTTCACCCTAGGGCGTTGCTCCAACAGATTGAATAGTGAGGGCCTTAGAAGTCAATGCCCGAAGCATAAAATGCAATAAAAATACAACAGTGTTTCCATAATATAACAGAAATAATTGCAACCAGTTTGAAAGTGATGGCCAATTCTACGTTCCGGGCAACCTAGGCTTCACTCTAGGGCGTTGCTCCACCAGATCGAATAGTTAGTCCCTTAGAAGTCAACGCCAGAAGCATAAAATACAATATAAATACAACAGTTTTCCATGGTATAGAACGAATAATTGCAACCAGTATGAAACTTATGGTCATTTCTACTTTCCGAGCAACCTAGGCTTCACCCTAGGGCGTTGCTCCAACGGATTGAATAGTTAGGGCCTTAGAAGTCAACGCCCGAACCATAAAATGCAAAAAAAATACAACTGAGTTTCCATCATATAACAGGAATAATTGCAACCAGTTTGAAAGTGATGGCCAATTCTACGTTCCGGGCAACCTAGGTTTCACTCCAGGGCGTTGCTCCACCAGACCGAATAGTTACGGCCTAAGAAGTCAATGCCAGAAGCATAAAATACAATATAAATACAACAGTTTTTCCATCGTATAAAACGTATAATTGCAACCAGTATGAAACTGATGGTCATTTCTACTTTCCGAGCAACCTAGGTTTCACCCTAGGGCGTTGCTCCAACAGATTGAATAGTTAGGGCCTTAGAAGTCAACGCCGGAAGCATAAAATGCAATAAAAATACAACAGTGTTTCCATCGTATAAAACGAATAATTGCAAACAGTATGAAACTTATGGTCATTTCTACTTTCCGAGCAAGCTAGGCTTCACCCTAGGGCGTCGCTCCAACAGATTCAATAGTTGGGACCTTAGAAGTGAACGCCCGAACCATAAAATTTAAAAAAAATACAACAGTGTTTCCATCATATAACAGGAATAATTGCAACCAGTATGAAAGTGATGGCCAATTCTACGTTCCGGGCAACCTAGGCTTCTCTCTAGGGTGTTGCTCCACCAGATCGAATAGCTAGGGCCTTAGAAGTCAACGCCAGAAGCATAAAATACAATATAAATGCAACAGTTTTTCCATCGTATAAAACGAATAATTGCAACCAGTATGAAACTTATGGTCATTTCTACTTTCCGAGAAACCTAGGCTTCACCCTAGGGCGTTGCTCCAACAGATTGAATAGTTAGGGCCTTAGAAGTCAACGCCCGAAGCATAAAATGCAATAAAAATACAACAGTGTTTCCATCGTATAAAACGAATAATTGCAACCAGTATGAAACTTAAGGTCATTTCTACTTTCCGAGCAAACTAGGCTTCACCCTAGGGCGTTGCTCCAACGGATTGAATAGTTAGGGCCTTAGAAGTCAGCGCCCGAACCATAAAATGCAAAAAAAATACAACAGAGTTTCCATCATATAACAGGAATAATTGCAACCAGTTTGAAAGTGATGGCCAATTCTACGTTCCGGGCAACCTAGGTTTCACTCCAGGGCGTTGCTCCACCAGACCGAATAGTTGCGGCCTAAGAAGTCAACGCCAGAAGCATAAAATACAATATAAATACAACAGTTTTTCCATCGTATAAAACGTATAATTGCAACCAGTATGAAACTGATGGTCATTTCTACTTTCCGAGCAACCTAGGTTTCACCCTAGGGCGTTGCTCCAACAGATTGAATAGTTAGGGCCTTAGAAGTCAACCCCGGAAGCATAAAATGCAATAAAAATACAACAGTGTTTCCATCGTATAAAACGAATAATTGCAAACAGTATGAAGCTTATGGTCATTCCTACTTTCCGAGCAAGCTAGGCTTCACCCTAGGGCGTCGCTCCAACAGATTCAATAGTTAGGACCTTAGAAGTGAACGCCCGAACCATAAAATGCAAAAAAAGTACAACAGTGTTTCCATCATATAACAGGAATAATTGCAACCAGTTTGAAAGTGATGGCCAATTCTACGTTCCGGGCAACCTAGGCTTCTCTCTAGGGTGTTGCTCCACCAGATCGAATAGATAGTGCCTTAGAAGTCAACGCCAGAAGCATAAAATACAATATAAATACAACAGTTTTTCCATCGTATAAAACGAATAATTGCAACCAGTATGAAACTTATGGTCATTTCTACTTTCCGAGCAACCTAGGCTTCACCCTAGGGCGTTGCTCCAACAGATTGAATAGTTAGGGCCTTAGAAGTCAACGCCCGAAGCATAAAATGCAATAAAAATACAACAGTGTTTCCACCGTATAAAACGAATAATTGCAACCAGTATGAAACTTAAGGTCATTTCTACTTTCCGAGCAAACTAGACTTCACCCTAGGGCGTTGCTCCAACACATTGAATAGTTAGGACCTTAGAAGTGAACGCCCGAACCATAAAATGCAAAAAAAATACAGCAGTGTTTCCATCATATAACAGGAATAATTGCAACCAGTTTGAAAGTGATGGCCAATTCTACGTTCCGTGCAACCTAGGCTTCCCTCTAGGGCGTTGCTCCACCAGATCGAATAGATAGTGCCTTAGAAGTCAACGCCAGAGGCATAAAATACAATATAAATACAACAGCGTTTCCATCGTATAAAACGAATAATTGCAACCAGTGTGAAAGTTATGGTTATTTCCACATTCCGAGCAACCTAGGCTTCACTCTAGGACGTTGCTCCACCAGATCGAATAGTTAGGTCCTTAGAAGAAACGCCAGAAGCATAAAATACGATATAAATACAACAGCTTTTCCATCGTATAAAAGGATTAATTGCAACCAGTTTGAACGTGATGGTCATTTCTACGTTCCGGGAAACCTCGGCTTCACTCTAGGGCGTTGCTCCGCCAGATCGAATAGTTAGTGCATTAAAAGTCAACGCCAGAAGCATAAAATACAATATAAATAGAACAGTTTTTCCGTCGTATAAAACGAATAATTGCAACCAGTATGAAAGTTATGGTCATTTCCACATTCCGAGCAACCTAGGCTTCACTCTAGGGCGTTGCTCCACCAGATCGAATAGTTAGTGCCTTAGAAGTCAACGCCAGAAGCATAAAATACAATATAATTACAACAGTTTTTCCATCGTATAAAACGAATATTTGCAACCAGTATGAAACTTATGGTCATTTCTAATTTCCGAGCAACCTAGGCTTGACCCTAGGGCGTTGCTCCAACAGATTGAATAGTTAGGGCCTTAGAAGTGAACGCCCCAACCATAAAATGCAAAAAAAATACAACAGTGTTTCCATCATATAACAGGAATAATTGCAACCAGTTTGAAAGTGATGGCCAATTCTACGTTCCGGGCAACCTCGGTTTCACACCAGGGCGTTGCTCCACCAGACGGAATAGTTACGGCCTAAGAAGTCAACGCCAGAAGCATAAAATACGATATAAATACAGCAGCTTTTCCATCGTATAAAACGTATAATTGCAACCAGTGTGAAAGTAATCATCATTTCTACGTTCCGAGCACCCTAGGCGTCACTCTAGGGCGTTGCTCCACCACATCTAATAGCTACGGCCTTAGAAGTCAACGCCAGAGGCATAAAACACAATATAAATACAACAGCGTTTCCATCGTATAAAACGAATAATTGCAACCAGTGTGAAAGGTATGGTCATTTCCACATTCCGAGCAACCTAGGCTTCACTCTATGGCGTTGCTCCACCAGATCGAATAGTTAGGTCCTTAGAAGTAAACGCCAGAAGCATAAAATACCATATAAATACAACAGCTTTTCCATGGTATAAAAGGATTAATTGCAACCAGTTTGAACGTGATGGTCATTTCTCCTTTCCGGGCAACCTAGGCTTCACTCTAGGGCGTTGCTCCACTTGATCGAACAGCTAGGGCCTTAGAAGTTAACGCCAGAAGCATAATATACAATATAAATGCAACAGTTTTACCATCGTATAAAACGAATAATTGCAACCAGTATGAAACTTATGACCAGTTCTACTTTCCGAGCAACCTAGGCTTCACCCTAGGGCGTTGCTCCAACAGATTGAATAGTTAGGGCCTTAGAAGTCAATGCCCGAAGCATAAAATGCAATAAAAATACAACAGAGTTTCCATCATATAACAGGAATAATTGCAACCAGTTTGAAAGTGATGGCCAATTCTACGTTCCGGGCAACCTAGGTTTCACTCCAGGGCGTTGCTCCACCAGACCGAATAGTTGCGGCCTAAGAAGTCAACGCCAGAAGCATAAAATACAATATAAATACAACAGTTTTTCCATCGTATAAAACGTATAAATGCAACCAGTATGAAACTGATGGTCATTTCTACTTTCCGAGCAACCTAGGTTTCACCCTAGGGCGTTGCTCCAACAGATTGAATAGTTAGGGCCTTAGAAGTCAACGCCGGAAGCATAAAATGCAATAAAAATACAACAGTGTTTCCATCGTATAAAACGAATAATTGCAAACAGTATGAAGCTTATGGTCATTTCTACTTTCCGAGCAAGCTAGGCTTCACCCTAGGGCGTCGCTCCAACAGATTCAATAGTTAGGACCTTAGAAGTGAACGCCCGAACCATAAAATGCAAAAAAAGTACAACAGTGTTTCCATCATATAACAGGAATAATTGCAACCAGTTTGAAAGTGATGGCCAATTCTACGTTCCGGGCAACCAAGGCTTCTCTCTAGGGTGTTGCTCCACCAGATCGAATAGATAGTGCCTTAGAAGTCAACGCCAGAAGCATAAAGTACAATATAAATACAACAGTTTTTCCATCGTATAAAACGAATAATTGCAACCAGTATGAAACTTATGGTCATTTCTACTTTCCGAGCAACCTAGGCTTCACCCTAGGGCGTTGCTCCAACAGATTGAATAGTTAGGGCCTTAGAAGTCAACGCCCGAAGCATAAAATGCAATAAAAATACAACAGTGTTTCCACCGTATAAAACGAATAATTGCAACCAGTATGAAACTTAAGGTCATTTCTACTTTCCGAGCAAACTAGGCTTCACCCTAGGGCGTTGCTCCAACACATCGAATAGTTAGGACCTTAGAAGTGAACGCCCGAACCATAAAATGCAAAAAAAATACAGCAGTGTTTCCACCATATAACAGGAATAATTGCAACCAGTTTGAAAGTGATGGCCAATTCTACGTTCCGTGCAACCTAGGCTTCCCTCTAGGGCGTTGCTCCACCAGATCGAATAGATAGTGCCTTAGAAGTCAACGCCAGAGGCATAAAATACAATATAAATACAACAGCGTTTCCATCGTATAAAACGAATAATTGCAACCAGTGTGAAAGTTATGGTTATTTCCACATTCCGAGCAACCTAGGCTTCACTCTAGGACGTTGCTCCACCAGATCGAATAGTTAGGTCCTTAGAAGAAACGCCAGAAGCATAAAATACGATATAAATACAACAGCTTTTCCATCGTATAAAAGGATTAATTGCAACCAGTTTGAACGTGATGGTCATTTCTACGTTCCGGGAAACCTCGGCTTCACTCTAGGGCGTTGCTCCGCCAGATCGAATAGTTAGTGCATTAAAAGTCAACGCCAGAAGCATAAAATACAATATAAATAGAACAGTTTTTCCGTCGTATAAAACGAATAATAGCAACCAGTATGAAAGTTATGGTCATTTCTACGTTCCGAGCAACCTAGGCTTCACTCTAGGGCGTTGCTCCACCAGATCAAACAGCTAGGGTCTTAGAAGTCAACGCCCGAAGCATAAAATACAAAATAAATAGAACAGTTTTTCCATTGTATAAAACGAATAATTGTTACCAGTGTAAAAGTTATGGTCAGTTCTACGTTCCGAGCAACCTAGGCCTCACTCTAGGTTGTTTTTCCAGCAGATCGAATTGTTAGGGCCTAAGAAGTCAACGCCAGAAGCATAAGACACAATATAAGTATAACAGTTTTTCCATCGTATAGAACGAATAATAGCAACCAGTATGAAACTTATGGTCATTTCTACTTTCCGAACAACCTAGGCTTCACCCTAGGGCGTTGCTCCAACAGATTAAATGGTTAGGGCCTTAGAAGTCTACGCCCGCACCATAAAATGCAAAGGATATACAACAGTGTTTCCATCATATAACAGGAATAATTGCGACCAGTTTGAAAGTGATGGCCAATTCTACGTTCAGGGCAACCTAGGCTTCTCTCTAGGGTGTTGCTCCACCAGATCGAATAGATAGTGCCTTAGAAGTCAACGCCAGAAGCATAAAATACAATATAAATACAACAGTTTTTCCATCGTATAAAACGAATAATTGCAACCAGTATGAAACTTATGGTCATTTCTACTTTCCGAGCAACCTAGGCTTCACCCTAGGGCGTTGCTCCAACAGATTGAATAGTTAGGGCCTTAGAAGTCAACGCCCGAAGCATAAAATGCATTAAAAATACAACAGTGTTTCCACCGTATAAAACGAATAATTGCAACCAGTATGAAACTTAAGGTCATTTCTACTTTCCGAGCAAACTAGGCTTCACCCTAGGGCGTTGCTCCAACACATTGAATAGTTAGGACCTTAGAAGTGAACGCCCGAACCATAAAATGCAAAAAAAATACAGCAGTGTTTCCATCATATAACAGGAATAATTGCAACCAGTTTGAAAGTGATGGCCAATTCTACGTTCCGTGCAACCTAGGCTTCCCTCTAGGGCGTTGCTCGACCAGATCGAATAGATAGTGCCTTAGAAGTCAACGCCAGAGGCATAAAATACAATATAAATACAACAGCGTTTCCATCGTATAAAACGAATAATTGCAACCAGTGTGAAAGTTATGGTTATTTCCACATTCCGAGCAACCTAGGCTTCACACTAGGACGTTGCTCCACCAGATCGAATAGTTAGGTCCTTAGAAGAAACGCCAGAAGCATAAAATACGATATAAATACAACAGCTTTTCCATCGTATAAAAGGATTAATTGCAACCAGTTTGAACGTGATGGTCATTTCTACGTTCCGGGAAACCTCGGCTTCACTCTAGGGCGTTGCTCCGCCAGATCGAATAGTTAGTGCATTAAAAGTCAACGCCAGAAGCATAAAATACAATATAAATAGAACAGTTTTTCCGTCGTATAAAACGAATAATAGCAACCAGTATGAAAGTTATGGTCATTTCTACGTTCCGAGCAACCTAGGCTTCACTCTAGGGCGTTGCTCCACCAGATCAAACAGCTAGGGCCTTAGAAGTCAACGCCCGAAGCATAAAATACAAAATAAATAGAACAGTTTTTCCATTGTATAAAACGAATAATTGTTACCAGTGTAAAAGTTATGGTCAGTTCTACGTTCCGAGCAACCTAGGCCTCACTCTAGGTTGTTTTTCCAGCAGATCGAATTGTTAGGGCCTAAGAAGTCAACGCCAGAAGCATAAGACACAATATAAGTATAACAGTTTTTCCATCGTATAGAACGAATAATAGCAACCAGTATGAAACTTATGGTCATTTCTACTTTCCGAACAACCTAGGCTTCACCCTAGGGCGTTGCTCCAACAGATTAAATGGTTAGGGCCTTAGAAGTCTACGCCCGCACCATAAAATGCAAAGGATATACAACAGTGTTTCCATCATATAACAGGAATAATTGCGACCAGTTTGAAAGTGATGGCCAATTCTACGTTCAGGGCAACCTAGGTTTCACTCCAGGGCGTTGCTCCACCAGACCGAATAGTTACGGCCTAAGAAGTCAACGCCAGAAGCATAAAATACGATATAAATACAACGGCTTTTCCATCGTATAAAACGAATAATTGCAACCAGTGTGAAAGTAATGGTCATTTCTACGTTCCGAGCACCCTAGGCGTCACTCTAGGGCGTTGCTCCACCACATCTAATAGCTACGGCCTCAGAAGTCAACGCCAGAGGCATAAAGTACAATATAAATACCACAGCGTTTCCATCGTATAAAACGAATAATTGCAACCAGTGTGAAAGTTATGGTTATTTCTACACTCCGAGCAACCTAGGATTCACTCTAGGGCGTTGCTCCACCAGATCGAATAGATAGTGCCTTAGAAGTCAACGCCAGAAGCATAAAATACAATATAAATACAACAGTTTTTCCATCGTATAAAACGAATAATTGCAACCAGTATGAAACTTATGGTCATTTCTACTTTCCGATCAACCTAGGCTTCACCCTAGGGCGTTGCTCCAACAGATTGAATAGTTAGGGCCTTAGAAGTCAACGCCCGAAGCATAAAATGCAATAAAAATACAACAGTGTTTCCATCGTATAAAAGGAATAATTGCAACCAGTATGAAACTTAAGGTCATTTCTACTTTCCGAGCAAACTAGGCTTCACCCTAGGGCGTTGCTCCAACACATTGAATAGTTAGGACCTTAGAAGTGATCGCCCGAACCATAGAATGCAAAAAAAATACAGCAGTGTTTCCATCATATAACAGGAATAATTTCAACCAGTTTGAAAGTGATGGCCAGTTCTACGTTCCGTGCAACCTAGGCTTCTCTCTAGGGCGTTGCTCCACCAGATCGAATAGATAGTGCCTTAGAAGTCAACGCCAGAGGCATAAAATACAATATAAATACAACAGCGTTTCCATCGTATAAAACGAATAATTGCAACCAGTGTGAAAGTTATGGTCATTTCCACATTCCGAGCAACCTAGGCTTCACTCTAGGATGTTGCTCCACCAGATTGAATAGTTAGGTCCTTAGAAGTAAACGCCAGAAGCATAAAATACGATATAAATACAACAGCTTTTCCATCGTATAAAAGGATTAATTGCAACCAGTTTGAACGTGATGGTCATTTCTACGTTCCGGGAAACCTCGGCTTCACTCTAGGGTGTTGCTCCGCCAGATCGAATAGTTAGTGCATTAAAAGTCAACGCCAGAAGCATAAAATACAATATAAATAGAACAGTTTTTCCATCGTATAAAACGAATAATAGCAACCAGTGTGAAAGTTATGGACATTTCTACGTTCCGGCAACCTAGGCTTCACCCCAGGGCGTTGTTCCACCAGATCGAATAGTTAGGGCCTAAGAAGTGAACGCCAGCAGCATAAAATACAATATAACTACAACAGTTCTTCCAACATATAAAACGAATAATTGCAACCAGTATGAAAGTTATGGTCATTTCTACGTTCCGGGCAACCTAGGCTTCACTCTATGGCGTTCTTCCACCACATGTAATAGCTGCGGCCTCAGAAGTCAACGCCTGAAGCATAAAATACAATAAAAGTACAACAGTCTTTCCATCCTATAACAGGAATAATTGCAACCCTTGTGCAAGTGATGGTCATTTGTACGTTCCAGGCAACCTAGGCTTCACACTAGGGCGTTGTTCCACTAGATCGAATTGTTAGGGCCTAAGAAGTCAACGCGAGAAGCATAAGATACAATATAAATATAACAGTTTTTCCATCGTATAGAACGAATAATAGCAACCAGTGTGAAAGTTATGGTCATTCCTACGTTCCGGGCCACCTAGGCTTCACTCTAGGGCGTTGCTCCACCAGATCAAACAGTTAGGGCCTTAGAAGTCAACGCCCGAAGCATAAAATACAAAATAAATAGAACAGTTTTTCCATTGTGTAAAACGAATAATTGCAACCAGTGTGAAAGTTATGGTCATTTCCACATTCCGAGCAAACTAGGCTTCACCCTAGGGCGTTGCTCCAACACATTGAATAGTTAGGACCTTAGAAGTGAACGCCCGAACCATAAAATGCAAAAAAAATACAGCAGTGTTTCCATCATATAACAGGAATAATTGCAACCAGTTTGAAAGTGATGGCCAATTCTACGTTCCGTGCAACCTAGGCTTCCCTCTAGGGCGTTGCTCCACCAGATCGAATAGATGGTGCCTTAGAAGTCAACGCCAGAGGCATAAAATACAATATAAATACAACAGCGTTTCCATCGTATAAAACGAATAATTGCAACCAGTGTGAAAGTTATGGTTATTTCCACATTCCGAGCAACCTAGGCTTCACTCTAGGACGTTGCTCCTCCAGATCGAATAGTTAGGTCCTTAGAAGAAACGCCAGAAGCATAAAATACGATATAAATACAACAGCTTTTCCATCGTATAAAAGGATTAATTGCAACCAGTTTGAACGTGATGGTCATTTCTACGTTCCGGGAAACCTCGGCTTCACTCTAGGGCGTTGCTCCGCCAGATCGAATAGTTAGTGCATTAAAAGTCAACGCCAGAAGCATAAAATACAATATAAATAGAACAGTTTTTCCGTCGTATAAAACGAATAATAGCAACCAGTATGAAAGTTATGGTCATTTCTACGTTCCGAGCAACCTAGGCTTCACTCTAGGGCGTTGCTCCACCAGATCAAACAGCTAGGGTCTTAGAAGTCAACGCCCGAAGCATAAAATACAAAATAAATAGAACAGTTTTTCCATTGTATAAAACGAATAATTGTTACCAGTGTAAAAGTTATGGTCAGTTCTACGTTCCGAGCAACCTAGGCCTCACTCTAGGTTGTTTTTCCAGCAGATCGAATTGTTAGGGCCTAAGAAGTCAACGCCAGAAGCATAAGACACAATATAAGTATAACAGTTTTTCCATCGTATAGAACGAATAATAGCAACCAGTATGAAACTTATGGTCATTTCTACTTTCCGAACAACCTAGGCTTCACCCTAGGGCGTTGCTCCAACAGATTAAATGGTTAGGGCCTTAGAAGTCTACGCCCGCACCATAAAATGCAAAGGATATACAACAGTGTTTCCATCATATAACAGGAATAATTGCGACCAGTTTGAAAGTGATGGCCAATTCTACGTTCAGGGCAACCTAGGCTTCTCTCTAGGGTGTTGCTCCACCAGATCGAATAGATAGTGCCTTAGAAGTCAACGCCAGAAGCATAAAATACAATATAAATACAACAGTTTTTCCATCGTATAAAACGAATAATTGCAACCAGTATGAAACTTATGGTCATTTCTACTTTCCGAGCAACCTAGGCTTCACCCTAGGGCGTTGCTCCAACAGATTGAATAGTTAGGGCCTTAGAAGTCAACGCCCGAAGCATAAAATGCATTAAAAATACAACAGTGTTTCCACCGTATAAAACGAATAATTGCAACCAGTATGAAACTTAAGGTCATTTCTACTTTCCGAGCAAACTAGGCTTCACCCTAGGGCGTTGCTCCAACACATTGAATAGTTAGGACCTTAGAAGTGAACGCCCGAACCATAAAATGCAAAAAAAATACAGCAGTGTTTCCATCATATAACAGGAATAATTGCAACCAGTTTGAAAGTGATGGCCAATTCTACGTTCCGTGCAACCTAGGCTTCCCTCTAGGGCGTTGCTCGACCAGATCGAATAGATAGTGCCTTAGAAGTCAACGCCAGAGGCATAAAATACAATATAAATACAACAGCGTTTCCATCGTATAAAACGAATAATTGCAACCAGTGTGAAAGTTATGGTTATTTCCACATTCCGAGCAACCTAGGCTTCACTCTAGGACGTTGCTCCACCAGATCGAATAGTTAGGTCCTTAGAAGAAACGCCAGAAGCATAAAATACGATATAAATACAACAGCTTTTCCATCGTATAAAAGGATTAATTGCAACCAGTTTGAACGTGATGGTCATTTCTACGTTCCGGGAAACCTCGGCTTCACTCTAGGGCGTTGCTCCGCCAGATCGAATAGTTAGTGCATTAAAAGTCAACGCCAGAAGCATAAAATACAATATAAATAGAACAGTTTTTCCGTCGTATAAAACGAATAATAGCAACCAGTATGAAAGTTATGGTCATTTCTACGTTCCGAGCAACCTAGGCTTCACTCTAGGGCGTTGCTCCACCAGATCAAACAGCTAGGGCCTTAGAAGTCAACGCCCGAAGCATAAAATACAAAATAAATAGAACAGTTTTTCCATTGTATAAAACGAATAATTGTTACCAGTGTAAAAGTTATGGTCAGTTCTACGTTCCGAGCAACCTAGGCCTCACTCTAGGTTGTTTTTCCAGCAGATCGAATTGTTAGGGCCTAAGAAGTCAACGCCAGAAGCATAAGACACAATATAAGTATAACAGTTTTTCCATCGTATAGAACGAATAATAGCAACCAGTATGAAACTTATGGTCATTTCTACTTTCCGAACAACCTAGGCTTCACCCTAGGGCGTTGCTCCAACAGATTAAATGGTTAGGGCCTTAGAAGTCTACGCCCGCACCATAAAATGCAAAGGATATACAACAGTGTTTCCATCATATAACAGGAATAATTGCGACCAGTTTGAAAGTGATGGCCAATTCTACGTTCAGGGCAACCTAGGTTTCACTCCAGGGCGTTGCTCCACCAGACCGAATAGTTACGGCCTAAGAAGTCAACGCCAGAAGCATAAAATACGATATAAATACAACGGCTTTTCCATCGTATAAAACGAATAATTGCAACCAGTGTGAAAGTAATGGTCATTTCTACGTTCCGAGCACCCTAGGCGTCACTCTAGGGCGTTGCTCCACCACATCTAATAGCTACGGCCTCAGAAGTCAACGCCAGAGGCATAAAGTACAATATAAATACCACAGCGTTTCCATCGTATAAAACGAATAATTGCAACCAGTGTGAAAGTTATGGTTATTTCTACACTCCGAGCAACCTAGGATTCACTCTAGGGCGTTGCTCCACCAGATCGAATAGATAGTGCCTTAGAAGTCAACGCCAGAAGCATAAAATACAATATAAATACAACAGTTTTTCCATCGTATAAAACGAATAATTGCAACCAGTATGAAACTTATGGTCATTTCTACTTTCCGATCAACCTAGGCTTCACCCTAGGGCGTTGCTCCAACAGATTGAATAGTTAGGGCCTTAGAAGTCAACGCCCGAAGCATAAAATGCAATAAAAATACAACAGTGTTTCCATCGTATAAAAGGAATAATTGCAACCAGTATGAAACTTAAGGTCATTTCTACTTTCCGAGCAAACTAGGCTTCACCCTAGGGCGTTGCTCCAACACATTGAATAGTTAGGACCTTAGAAGTGATCGCCCGAACCATAGAATGCAAAAAAAATACAGCAGTGTTTCCATCATATAACAGGAATAATTTCAACCAGTTTGAAAGTGATGGCCAGTTCTACGTTCCGTGCAACCTAGGCTTCTCTCTAGGGCGTTGCTCCACCAGATCGAATAGATAGTGCCTTAGAAGTCAACGCCAGAGGCATAAAATACAATATAAATACAACAGCGTTTCCATCGTATAAAACGAATAATTGCAACCAGTGTGAAAGTTATGGTCATTTCCACATTCCGAGCAACCTAGGCTTCACTCTAGGATGTTGCTCCACCAGATTGAATAGTTAGGTCCTTAGAAGTAAACGCCAGAAGCATAAAATACGATATAAATACAACAGCTTTTCCATCGTATAAAAGGATTAATTGCAACCAGTTTGAACGTGATGGTCATTTCTACGTTCCGGGAAACCTCGGCTTCACTCTAGGGTGTTGCTCCGCCAGATCGAATAGTTAGTGCATTAAAAGTCAACGCCAGAAGCATAAAATACAATATAAATAGAACAGTTTTTCCATCGTATAAAACGAATAATAGCAACCAGTGTGAAAGTTATGGACATTTCTACGTTCCGGCAACCTAGGCTTCACCCCAGGGCGTTGTTCCACCAGATCGAATAGTTAGGGCCTAAGAAGTGAACGCCAGCAGCATAAAATACAATATAACTACAACAGTTCTTCCAACATATAAAACGAATAATTGCAACCAGTATGAAAGTTATGGTCATTTCTACGTTCCGGGCAACCTAGGCTTCACTCTATGGCGTTCTTCCACCACATGTAATAGCTGCGGCCTCAGAAGTCAACGCCTGAAGCATAAAATACAATAAAAGTACAACAGTCTTTCCATCCTATAACAGGAATAATTGCAACCCTTGTGCAAGTGATGGTCATTTGTACGTTCCAGGCAACCTAGGCTTCACACTAGGGCGTTGTTCCACTAGATCGAATTGTTAGGGCCTAAGAAGTCAACGCGAGAAGCATAAGATACAATATAAATATAACAGTTTTTCCATCGTATAGAACGAATAATAGCAACCAGTGTGAAAGTTATGGTCATTCCTACGTTCCGGGCCACCTAGGCTTCACTCTAGGGCGTTGCTCCACCAGATCAAACAGTTAGGGCCTTAGAAGTCAACGCCCGAAGCATAAAATACAAAATAAATAGAACAGTTTTTCCATTGTGTAAAACGAATAATTGCAACCAGTGTGAAAGTTATGGTCATTTCCACATTCCGAGCAACCTAGGCTTCACTCTAGGATGTTGCTCCACCAGATTGAATAGTTAGGTCCTTAGAAGTAAACGCCAGAAGCATAAAATACGATATAAATACAACAGCTTTTCCATCGTATAAAAGGATTAATTGCAACCAGTTTGAACGTGATGGTCATTTCTACGTTCCGGGAAACCTCGGCTTCACTCTAGGGCGTTGCTCCGCCAGATCGAATAGTTAGTGCATTAAAAGTCAACGCCAGAAGCATAAAATACAATATAAATAGAACAGTTTTTCCATCGTATAAAACGAATAATTGCAACCAGTATGAAACTTATGGTCATTTCTACTTTCCGAGCAACCTAGGCTTCACCCTAGGGCGTTGCTCCAACAGATTGAATAGTTAGGGCCTTAGAAGTCAACGCCCGAAGCATAAAATGCAATAAAAATACAACAGTGTTTCCATCGTATAAAACGAATAATTGCAACCAGTATGAAACTTAAGGTCATTTCTACTTTCCGAGCAAACTAGGCTTCACCCTAGGGCGTTGCTCCAACACATTGAATAGTTAGGACCTTAGAAGTGAACGCCCGAACCATAAAATGCAAAAAAAATACAGCAGTGTTTCCATCATATAACAGGAATAATTGCAACCAGTTTGAAAGTGATGGCCAATTCTACGTTCCGTGCAACCTAGGCTTCCCTCTAGGGCGTTGCTCCACCAGATCGAATAGATAGTGCCTTAGAAGTCAACGCCAGAGGCATAAAATACAATATAAATACAACAGCGTTTCCATCGTATAAAACGAATAATTGCAACCAGTGTGAAAGTTATGGTTATTTCCACATTCCGAGCAACCTAGGCTTCACTCTAGGACGTTGCTCCACCAGATCGAATAGTTAGGTCCTTAGAAGAAACGCCAGAAGCATAAAATACGATATAAATACAACAGCTTTTCCATCGTATAAAAGGATTAATTGCAACCAGTTTGAACGTGATGGTCATTTCTACGTTCCGGGAATCCTCGGCTTCACTCTAGGGCGTTGCTCCGCCAGATCGAATAGTTAGTGCATTAAAAGTCAACGCCAGAAGCATAAAATACAATATAAATAGAACAGTTTTTCCGTCGTATAAAACGAATAATAGCAACCAGTATGAAAGTTATGGTCATTTCTACGTTCCGAGCAACCTAGGCTTCACTCTAGGGCGTTGCTCCACCAGATCAAACAGCTAGGGCCTTAGAAGTCAACGCCCGAAGCATAAAATACAAAATAAATAGAACAGTTTTTCCATTGTATAAAACGAATAATTGTTACCAGTGTAAAAGTTATGGAGAGTTCTACGTTCCGAGCAACCTAGGCCTCACTCTAGGTTGTTTTTCCAGCAGATCGAATTGTTAGGGCCTAAGAAGTCAACGCCAGAAGCATAAGACACAATATAAATATAACAGTTTTTCCATCGTATAGAACGAATAATAGCAACCAGTATGAAACTTATGGTCATTTCTACTTTCCGAGCAACCTAGGCTTCACCCTAGGGCGTTGCTCCAACAGATTAAATGGTTAGGGCCTTAGAAGTCTACGCCCGCACCATAAAATGCAAAGGATATACAACAGTGTTTCCATCATATAACAGGAATAATTGCGACCAGTTTGAAAGTGATGGCCAATTCTACGTTCAGGGCAACCTAGGTTTCACTCCAGGTCGTTGCTCCACCAGACCGAATAGTTACGGCCTAAGAAGTCAACGCCAGAAGCATAAATTACGATATAAATACAACGGCTTTTCCATCGTATAAAACGAATAATTGCAACCAGTGTGAAAGTAATGGTCATTTCTACGTTCCGAGCACCCTAGGCGTCACTCTAGGGCGTTGCTCCACCACATCTAATAGCTACGGCCTCAGAAGTCAACGCCAGAGGCATAAAGTACAATATAAATACCACAGCGTTTCCATCGTATAAAACGAATAATTGCAACCAGTGTGAAAGTTATGGTTATTTCTACACTCCGAGCAACCTAGGATTCACTCTAGGGCGTTGCTCCACCAGATCGAATAGATAGTGCCTTAGAAGTCAACGCCAGAAGCATAAAATACAATATAAATACAACAGTTTTTCCATCGTATAAAACGAATAATTGCAACCAGTATGAAACTTATGGTCATTTCTACTTTCCGATCAACCTAGGCTTCACCCTAGGGCGTTGCTCCAACAGATTGAATAGTTAGGGCCTTAGAAGTCAACGCCAGAAGCATAAAATACAATATAAGTACAACAGTTTTTCCATCGTACAAAATGAGTAATTGCAAACATTGAGAAAGTAATGGTCATTCCACGTTCCGGGCAACCTAGGCGTCACTCTAGTGCGTTGCTCCACCACATCTAATACCTACGGCCTTAGACGTCAACGACAGAAGCATAAAATACAATAAAGATGCAACAGCTTTTCCATCGTATAAAACGAATGATTGCACCCAGTGTGAAAGTTATTGTCATTTCTACCTTCCGCGCAACCTAGGCTTCACCCTAGGGCGTTGCTCCAACAGATTGAATAGTTAGGACCTTAGAAGTCAATGCCCGAAGCATAAAATGCAATAAAAATACAACAGTTTTTCCATCATATAACAGGAATAATTGCAACCAGTTTGAAAGTGATGGTCATTTCAACGTTCCGGGCAACCTAGGCTTCACTCTAGGGCGTTGCTCCACCAGATCGAGTAGTGAGTGCCTTAGAAGTCAACGCCAGAAGCATAAAATACAATAAAAATACAACAGTTTTTCCATCGTATAAAACGAATAATTGCAACCAGTATGAAACTTATGGTCCTTTCTACTTTCCGAGAAACCTAGGCTTCAACCCTAGGGCGTTGCTAGAACAGATTGAATAGTTAGGGCCTTAGAAGTCAACGCCCGATGCATAAAATGCAATAAAAATACAACAGTGTTTCCATCATATAACAGGAATAATTGCAACCAGTTTGAAAGTGATGGCCAATTCTACGTTCCGGGCAACCTAGGCTTCACTCTGTTGCGTTGCTCCACCAGATCGAATAGGTAGTGCCTTAGAAGTCAACGCCAGAAGCTTAAAATACAATATAAATACAACAGTTTTTCCATCGTATAGAACGAATAATAGCAACCAGTGTGAAAGTTATGGTCATTTCTACGTTCCGGGCAACCTAGGCCTCACTCTAGGGTGTTGTTCCACCAGATTGAATAGTTAGGGCCTATGAAATCAACGCCAGAAGCATACTATACAATATAATTATAACAGTTTTCCCATCGTATAAAACGAATAATTACAACCAGTGTGAATGTTATGGTCATTTTTACATTCCGAGCAACCTAGGCTTCACTCTAGGGCGTTGCTCCACCAGATCGAATAGTTAGTGCCTTAGAAGTCAACGCCAGAAACTTAAAATACAATATAAATACAAGAGTTTTTCCGTCGTATAGAACGAATAATAGCAACCAGTATGAAACTTATGGTCATTTCTACTTTCCGAGCAACCTAGGCTTCACCCGAGGGCGTTGTTCCACAAGATCGAATAGTTAGGGCCTAAGAAGTGAACGCCAGAAGCATAAAATACAATATAAATACAACAGTTTTTCCATCCTATAAAACGAGTAATTGCAACCAGTATGAAACTTATGGTCATTTCTACTTTCCGAGCAACCTAGGCTTCACCCGAGGGCGTTGCTCCAACAGGTTGAATAGTTAGGGCCGTAGAAGTCAACGCCCGTACCATAAAATGCAAAAAAAATACAACAGTGTTACCATCATATGACAGGAATAATTGCAACCAGTTTGATAGTGATGGCCAATTCTACGTTCCGGGCAACCTAGGCTTCACTCTATTGCGTTGTTCCACCAGATCGAATAGTTAGGGGCTAAGAAGTCAACGCCCGAAGCATAAAATACAATATAAATACAACAGTTTTTCCATCATATAACAGGAATAATTCCAACCAGTTTGAAAGTGATGGTCATTTCTACGTTCCCGGCAACCTAGGCTACCCCCTGGGGCGTTGCTCCAACAGATTGAATAGTTAGGGCTGTAGAAGTCAATGCCCGAAGCATAAAATGCAATAAAAATACAACAGTTTTTCCGTCATATAACAGGAATAATTGCAACCAGTTTGAAAGTGATGGTCATTTCTACGTTCCGGGAAACCTCGGCTTCACTCTAGGGCGTTGCTCCGCCAGATCGAATAGTTAGTGCATTAGAAGTCAACGCCAGAAGAATAAAATACAATATAAATACAACAGTTTTTCCATTGTATAAAACGAATAATTGCAACCAGTATGAAAGTTAACGTCATTTCTTCTTTCCGGGCAACCTAGGCTTCACCCTTGGGCGTTGCTCCAACAGATTGAATAGTTAGGGCCATAGACGTCTACGCCGGAAGCATAAAATGCAATAAAAATACAACAGTTTTTCCATCGTATAAAAGGATTAATTGCAACCTGTTTGAAAGTGATGGTCATTTCTACGTTCCGGGCAACCTAGGCTTCACTCTAGGGCGTTGCTCCACCAGATCGAATAGTTAGGGCCTTAGAAGTCAACGCCAGAATCATAAAATACAATTAAGATGCAACAGCTTTTCCACCGTATTAAACGGATAATTTCAACCAGTGTGAATGTTAATGGTCATTTCTACATTCCGAGCAACCTATGCTTCACTCTAGGACGTTGATCCAACAGATTGAATAGTTAGGGCCTAAGAAGGCAACGCCAGGAGCATAATATACAATATAAATATAACAGTTTTTCAATCGTATAATGCGAATAATAGCAACCAGTGTGAATGTTATGGTCATTTCTACGTTCCGGGCAACCTAGACTTCACCACAGGGCGTTGCACCAACAGATTGAATAGTTAGGGCCTTAGAAGTCAACGCCCGATGCATAAAATACAAAATAAATAGAACAGTTTTTCCATCGTGTAAAACGAATAATTGCTACCGGTGTGAAAGCTATGGTCATTTCTACTTCACGGGTAACCTAGACTACACCATAGGGCGTTGCTCCACCAGATCGAATAGTTAGTGCCTTAGAAGTCAACGCCAGAAGCATAAAATACAATAAAAATACAACAGTTTTTCCATCATATAAAACGAATAATTGCAACCAGTATGAAAGCTATGGTCATTTCTACTTTACGGGCAACCTAGGCTACACCCTAGGGCGTTGCTCCACCAGATCGAATAGTTTGGGCCTTAGAAGTCAACGCCAGAATCATAAAATACAATAAAGATGCAACAGCTTTTCCACCGTATTAAACGAATAATTTCAACCAGTGTGAATGTTAATGGTCATTTCTACATTCCGAGCAACCTATGCTTCACTCTAGGACGTTGATCCAACAGATTGAATAGTTAGGGCCTAAGAAGGCAACGCCAGAAGCATAATATACAATATAAATATAACAGTTTTTCAATCGTATAATGCGAATAATAGCAACCAGTGTGAAAGTTATGGTCATTTCTACGTTCCGGGCAACCTAGACTTCACCACAGGGCGTTGTTCCACCAGATCGAATAGTTAGGGCCTAAGAAGTGAACGCCAGCAGCATAAAATACAATTTGAATACAACAGTTTTTCCATGATATAAATCGAATAATTGCAACCAGTATGAAAGTTATGGTTATTTCTACTTTCCGGGCAACCTAGGCTACACCCTAGGGCGTTGCTCCAACAGATCGAATAGTTAGTGCATTAAAAGTCAACGCCAGAAGCATATAATACAATATAAATACAACAGTTTTTCCATCGTATAAAACGAATAATAGCAACCAGTTTGAAAGTGATGGTCATTTCTACGTTCCGGGCAACCTAGGCTTCACTCTATGGCGTTCTTCCACCACATGGAATAGCTGCGGCCTCAGAAGTCAACGCCTGAAGCATAAAATACAATAAAAGTGCAACAGTCTTTCCATCCTATAACAGGTATAATTGCAACCCTTGTGCAAGTGATGGTCATTTGTACGTTCCAGGCAACCTAGGCTTCACTCTAGGGCGTTGCTCCACCAGATGAAACCGTTAGGGCCTTAGAAGTCAACGCCCGAAGCATAAAATACAAAATAAATACAACAGTTTTTCCATCGTATAAAACGAATAATTGCAACCAGTATGAAAGTGAACGTCATTTCTTCTTTCCGGGCAACCTAGCCAGCACTCTATTGCGTTGCTCCAACAGATTGAATAGTTAGGGCCTTAGAAGTCAACGCCGGAAGCATAAAATGCAATATAAATACAACAGTTTTTCCATCATATAAAACGAGTAATTGCAACCAGTATGAAAGTTGTGGTCATTTCTACTTTCCGGGCAACCTAGGCTACACCCTAGGGCGTTGCTCCAACAGATTGAATAGTAAGGGCATTAGGAGTCAACGCCAGATGCATAAAATACAATATAAATACAACAGTTTTTCCATCGTATAAAACGAATAATTGCACCCAGTATGAAAGTTAACGTCATTTCTTCTTTCCGGGCAACCTAGCCAGCACTCTATTGCGTTGCTCCAACAGATTGAATAGTTAGGGCCTTAGAAGTCAACGCCGGAAGCATAAAATGCAATAAAAATACAACAGTTTTTCCATCGTATAAAAGGATTAATTGCAACCAGTTTGAAAGTGATGGTCATTTCTACGTTCCGGGCAACCTAGGCATCACTTTAGGGCGTTGCTCCACCAGACCGAATTGTTAGGGCCTAAGAAGTCAACGCCAGAAGCATAAAATACAATATAAGTACAACAGTTTTTCCATCGTATAAAATGAGTAATTGCAAACATTGCGAAAGTAATGGTCATTCCACGTTCCGGGCAACCTAGGCGTCACTCTAGTGCGTTGCTCCACCACATCTAATAGCTACGGCCTTAGACGTCAACGACAGAAGCATAAAATACAATAAAGATGCAACAGCTTTTCCATCGTATAAAACGAATGATTGCACCCAGTGTGAAAGTTATTGTCATTTCTACCTTCCGCGCAACCTAGGCTTCACCCTAGGGCGTTGCTCCAACAGATTGAATAGTTAGGACCTTAGAAGTCAATGTCCGAAGCATAAAATGCAATAAAAATACAACAGTTTTTCCATCCTATAAAACGAATAATAGCCACCAGTATGGAAGTGATGGGCATTTCTACGTTCCGGGCTACCTAGGCTTCTCTCTAGGGCATTGCTCCACCCGATCGAATAGATAGTGCCTTAGAAGTCAGCGCCAGAGGCATAAAATACAATATAAATACAACAGCGTTTCCATCGTATAAAACGAATAATTGCAACCAGTGTGAAAGTTATGGTCATTTCCACATTCCGAGCAACCTAGGCTTCACTCTAGGACGTTGCTCCACCAGATCGAATAGTTAGGTCCTTAGAAGTCAACGCCAGAAGCATAAAATGCAATAAAAATACAACAGTGTTTCCATCATATAACAGGAATAATTGCAACCAGTTTGAAAGTGATGGCCAATTCTACGTTCCGGGCAACCTAGGCTTCACTCTGTTGCGTTGCTCCACCAGATCGAATAGGTAGTGCCTTAGAAGTCAACGCCAGAAGCTTAAAATACAATATAAATACAACAGTTTTTCCATCGTATAGAACGAATAATAGCAACCAGTGTGAAAGTTATGGTCATTTCTACGTTCCGGGCAACCTAGGCCTCACTCTAGGGTGTTGTTCCACCAGATTGAATAGTTAGGGCCTATGAAATCAACGCCAGAAGCATACTATACAATATAATTATAACAGTTTTCCCATCGTATAAAACGAATAATTACAACCAGTGTGAATGTTATGGTCATTTTTACATTCCGAGCAACCTAGGCTTCACTCTAGGGCGTTGCTCCACCAGATCGAATAGTTAGTGCCTTAGAAGTCAACGCCAGAAACTTAAAATACAATATAAATACAAGAGTTTTTCCGTCGTATAGAACGAATAATAGCAACCAGTATGAAACTTATGGTCATTTCTACTTTCCGAGCAACCTAGGCTTCACCCGAGGGCGTTGTTCCACAAGATCGAATAGTTAGGGCCTAAGAAGTGAACGCCAGAAGCATAAAATACAATATAAATACAACAGTTTTTCCATCCTATAAAACGAGTAATTGCAACCAGTATGAAACTTATGGTCATTTCTACTTTCCGAGCAACCTAGGCTTCACCCGAGGGCGTTGCTCCAACAGGTTGAATAGTTAGGGCCGTAGAAGTCAACGCCCGTACCATAAAATGCAAAAAAAATACAACAGTGTTACCATCATATGACAGGAATAATTGCAACCAGTTTGATAGTGATGGCCAATTCTACGTTCCGGGCAACCTAGGCTTCACTCTATTGCGTTGTTCCACCAGATCGAATAGTTAGGGGCTAAGAAGTCAACGCCCGAAGCATAAAATACAATATAAATACAACAGTTTTTCCATCATATAACAGGAATAATTCCAACCAGTTTGAAAGTGATGGTCATTTCTACGTTCCCGGCAACCTAGGCTACCCCCTGGGGCGTTGCTCCAACAGATTGAATAGTTAGGGCTGTAGAAGTCAATGCCCGAAGCATAAAATGCAATAAAAATACAACAGTTTTTCCGTCATATAACAGGAATAATTGCAACCAGTTTGAAAGTGATGGTCATTTCTACGTTCCGGGAAACCTCGGCTTCACTCTAGGGCGTTGCTCCGCCAGATCGAATAGTTAGTGCATTAGAAGTCAACGCCAGAAGAATAAAATACAATATAAATACAACAGTTTTTCCATTGTATAAAACGAATAATTGCAACCAGTATGAAAGTTAACGTCATTTCTTCTTTCCGGGCAACCTAGGCTTCACCCTTGGGCGTTGCTCCAACAGATTGAATAGTTAGGGCCATAGACGTCTACGCCGGAAGCATAAAATGCAATAAAAATACAACAGTTTTTCCATCGTATAAAAGGATTAATTGCAACCTGTTTGAAAGTGATGGTCATTTCTACGTTCCGGGCAACCTAGGCTTCACTCTAGGGCGTTGCTCCACCAGATCGAATAGTTAGGGCCTTAGAAGTCAACGCCAGAATCATAAAATACAATTAAGATGCAACAGCTTTTCCACCGTATTAAACGGATAATTTCAACCAGTGTGAATGTTAATGGTCATTTCTACATTCCGAGCAACCTATGCTTCACTCTAGGACGTTGATCCAACAGATTGAATAGTTAGGGCCTAAGAAGGCAACGCCAGGAGCATAATATACAATATAAATATAACAGTTTTTCAATCGTATAATGCGAATAATAGCAACCAGTGTGAATGTTATGGTCATTTCTACGTTCCGGGCAACCTAGACTTCACCACAGGGCGTTGTTCCACCAGATCGAATAGTTAGGGCCTAAGAAGTGAACTCCAGCAGCATAAAATACAATTTGAATACAACCCTTTTTCCATGATATAAATCGAATAATTGCAACCAGTATGAAAGTTATGGTTATTTCTACTTTCCGGGCAACCTAGGCTACACCCTAGGGCGTTGCTCCAACAGATCGAATAGTTAGTGCATTAAAAGTCAACGCCAGAAGCATATAATACATATAAATACAACAGTTTTTCCATCGTATAAAACGAATAATAGCAACCAGTTTGAAAGTGATGGTCCTTTCTACGTTCCGGGCAACCTAGGCTTCACTCTAGGGCGTTGCTCCACCAGATCGAATAGTTAGGGCCTTAGAAGTCAACGCCAGAATCATAAAATACAATAAAGATGCAACAGCTTTTCCACCGTATTAAGCGGATAATTTCAACCAGTGTGAATGTTATGGTCATTTCTACATTCCGAGCAACCTAGGCTTCACTCTAGGGCGTTGATCCAACAGATTGAATAGTTAAGGCATTAGAAGTCAACACCCGAAGCATAAAATACAAAATAAATAGAAAAGTTTTTCCATCGTATAAAACGAATAATTGCAAACATTGCGAAAGTAATGGTCATTCTACGTTCCGGGCAACCTAGGCTTCACTCTAGGGCGTTGCTCCACCAGATCGAATAGCTAGAGCCTTAGAAGTCAGCGCCAAAAGCATAAAATACAATATAAATAAAACAGATTTTCCATCGTATAGAACGAATAATAGCAACCAGTGTGAAAGTTAACGTCATTTCTACTTTCCGGGCAACCTAGGCTTCACCGTCGGGCGTTGCACCAACAGATTGAATAGTTAGGGCCTTAGAAGTCAACGCCCGATGCATAAAATACAAAATAAATAGAACAGTTTTTCCATCGTGTAAAACGAATAATTGCTACCGGTGTGAAAGCTATGGTCATTTCTACTTCACGGGTAACCTAGACTACACCATAGGGCGTTGCTCCACCAGATCGAATAGTTAGTGCCTTAGAAGTCAACGCCAGAAGCATAAAATACAATAAAAATACAACAGTTTTTCCATCATATAAAACGAATAATTGCAACCAGTATGAAAGCTATGGTCATTTCTACTTTACGGGCAACCTAGGCTACACCCTAGGGCGTTGCTCCACCAGATCGAATAGTTTGGGCCTTAGAAGTCAACGCCAGAATCATAAAATACAATAAAGATGCAACAGCTTTTCCACCGTATTAAACGAATAATTTCAACCAGTGTGAATGTTAATGGTCATTTCTACATTCCGAGCAACCTATGCTTCACTCTAGGACGTTGATCCAACAGATTGAATAGTTAGGGCCTAAGAAGGCAACGCCAGAAGCATAATATACAATATAAATATAACAGTTTTTCAATCGTATAATGCGAATAATAGCAACCAGTGTGAAAGTTATGGTCATTTCTACGTTCCGGGCAACCTAGACTTCACCACAGGGCGTTGTTCCACCAGGTCGAATAGTTAGGGCCTAAGAAGTGAACGCCAGCAGCATAAAATACAATTTGAATACAACAGTTTTTCCATGATATAATTCGAATAATTGCAACCAGTATGAAAGTTATGGTTATTTCTACTTTCCGGGCAACCTAGGCTACACCCTAGGGCGTTGCTCCAACAGATCGAATAGTTAGTGCATTAAAAGTCAACGCCAGAAGCATATAATACAATATAAATACAACAGTTTTTCCATCGTATAAAACGAATAATAGCAACCAGTTTGAAAGTGATGGTCATTTCTACGTTCCGGGCAACCTAGGCTTCACTCTATGGCGTTCTTCCACCACATGGAATAGCTGCGGCCTCAGAAGTCAACGCCTGAAGCATAAAATACAATAAAAGTGCAACAGTCTTTCCATCCTATAACAGGTATAATTGCAACCCTTGTGCAAGTGATGGTCATTTGTACGTTCCAGGCAACCTAGGCTTCACTCTAGGGCGTTGCTCCACCAGATGAAACAGTTAGGGCCTTAGAAGTCAACGCCCGAAGCATAAAATACAAAATAAATACAACAGTTTTTCCATCGTATAAAACGAATAATTGCAACCAGTATGAAAGTGAACGTCATTTCTTCTTTCCGGGCAACCTAGCCAGCACTCTATTGCGTTGCTCCAACAGATTGAATAGTTAGGGCCTTAGAAGTCAACGCCGGAAGCATAAAATGCAATATAAATACAACAGTTTTTCCATCATATAAAACGAGTAATTGCAACCAGTATGAAAGTTGTGGTCATTTCTACTTTCCGGGCAACCTAGGCTACACCCTAGGGCGTTGCTCCAACAGATTGAATAGTAAGGGCATTAGGAGTCAACGCCAGATGCATAAAATACAATATAAATACAACAGTTTTTCCATCGTATAAAACGAATAATTGCACCCAGTATGAAAGTTAACGTCATTTCTTCTTTCCGGGCAACCTAGCCAGCACTCTATTGCGTTGCTCCAACAGATTGAATAGTTAGGGCCTTAGAAGTCAACGCCGGAAGCATAAAATGCAATAAAAATACAACAGTTTTTCCATCGTATAAAAGGATTAATTGCAACCAGTTTGAAAGTGATGGTCATTTCTACGTTCCGGGCAACCTAGGCATCACTTTAGGGCGTTGCTCCACCAGACCGAATTGTTAGGGCCTAAGAAGTCAACGCCAGAAGCATAAAATACAATATAAGTACAACAGTTTTTCCATCGTATAAAATGAGTAATTGCAAACATTGCGAAAGTAATGGTCATTCCACGTTCCGGGCAACCTAGGCGTCACTCTAGTGCGTTGCTCCACCACATCTAATAGCTACGGCCTTAGACGTCAACGACAGAAGCATAAAATACAATAAAGATGCAACAGCTTTTCCATCGTATAAAACGAATGATTGCACCCAGTGTGAAAGTTATTGTCATTTCTACCTTCCGCGCAACCTAGGCTTCACCCTAGGGCGTTGCTCCAACAGATTGAATAGTTAGGACCTTAGAAGTCAATGTCCGAAGCATAAAATGCAATAAAAATACAACAGTTTTTCCATCCTATAAAACGAATAATAGCCACCAGTATGGAAGTGATGGGCATTTCTACGTTCCGGGCTACCTAGGCTTCTCTCTAGGGCATTGCTCCACCCGATCGAATAGATAGTGCCTTAGAAGTCAGCGCCAGAGGCATAAAATACAATATAAATACAACAGCGTTTCCATCGTATAAAACGAATAATTGCAACCAGTGTGAAAGTTATGGTCATTTCCACATTCCGAGCAACCTAGGCTTCACTCTAGGACGTTGCTCCACCAGATCGAATAGTTAGGTCCTTAGAAGTCAACGCCAGAAGCATAAAATGCAATAAAAATACAACAGTGTTTCCATCATATAACAGGAATAATTGCAACCAGTTTGAAAGTGATGGCCAATTCTACGTTCCGGGCAACCTAGGCTTCACTCTATTGCGTTGCTCCACCAGATCGAATAGGTAGTGCCTTAGAAGTCAACGCCAGAAGCTTAAAATACAATATAAATACAACAGTTTTTCCATCGTATAGAACGAATAATAGCAACCAGTGTGAAAGTTATGGTCATTTCTACGTTCCGGGCAACCTAGGCCTCACTCTAGGGTGTTGTTCCACCAGATTGAATAGTGAGGGCCTATGAAATCAACGCCAGAAGCATACTATACAATATAATTATAACAGTTTTCCCATCGTATAAAACGAATAATTACAACCAGTGTGAATGTTATGGTCATTTTTACATTCCGAGCAACCTAGGCTTCACTCTAGGGCGTTGCTCCACCAGATCGAATAGTTAGTGCCTTAGAAGTCAACGCCAGAAACTTAAAATACAATATAAATACAACAGTTTTTCCGTCGTATAGAACGAATAATAGCAACCAGTATGAAACTTATGGTCATTTCTACTTTCCGAGCAACCTAGGCTTCACCCGAGGGCGTTGTTCCACAAGATCGAATAGTTAGGGCCTAAGAAGTGAACGCCAGAAGCATAAAATACAATATAAATACAACAGTTTTTCCATCCTATAAAACGAGTAATTGCAACCAGTATGAAACTTATGGTCATTTCTACTTTCCGAGCAACCTAGGCTTCACCCGAGGGCGTTGCTCCAACAGGTTGAATAGTTAGGGCCGTAGAAGTCAACGCCCGTACCATAAAATGCAAAAAAAATACAACAGCGTTACCATCATATGACAGGAATAATTGCAACCAGTTTGATAGTGATGGCCAATTCTACGTTCCGGGCAACCTAGGCTTCACTCTATTGCGTTGTTCCACCAGATCGAATAGTTAGGGGCTAAGAAGTCAACGGCCGAAGCATAAAATACAATATAAATACAACAGTTTTTCCATCATATAACCGGAATAATTGCAAACAGTTTGAAAGTGATGGTCATTTCTACGATCCCGGCAACCTAGGCTACCCCCTGGGGCGTTGCTCCAACAGATTGAATAGTTAGGGCCTTAGAAGTCAATGCCCGAAGCATAAAATGCAATAAAAATACAACAGCTTTTCCGTCATATAACAGGAATAATTGCAACCAGTTTGAAAGTGATGGTCATTTCTACGTACCGGGAAACCTCGGCTTCACTCTAGGGCGTTGCTCCACCAGATCGAATAGTTAGGGGCTTAGAAGTCAACGCCAGAATCATAAAATACAATAAAGATGCAACAGCTTTTCCACCGTATTAAGCGGATAATTTCAACCAGTGTGAATGTTATGGTCATTTCTACATTCCGAGCAACCTAGGCTTCACTCTAGGGCGTTTATCCAACAGATTGAATAGTTAAGGCATTAGAAGTCAACACCCGAAGCATAAAATACAAAATAAATAGAAAAGTTTTTCCATCGTATAAAACGAATAATTGCAAACATTGCGAAAGTAATGGTCATTCCACGTTCCGGGCAACCTAGGCGTCACTCTAGTGCGTTGCTCCACCACATCTAATAGCTACGGCCTTAGACGTCGAAGACAGAAGCATAAAATACAATAAAGATGCAACATCTTTTCCATCGTATAAAACGAATAATTGCACCCAGTGTGAAAGTTATTGTCAGTTCTGCGTTCCGGGCAACCTAGGCCTCACCCTAGGTCGTTTTTCCACCAGATCCAATTTTTAAGGCCTAAGAAGTCAACGCCAGAAGCATAAAATACAATATAAATACAACAGTTTTTCCATCGTATAAAACGAATGATTGCAACCAGTATGAGACTTATGGTCATTTCTACATTCCGAGCAACCTAGGCTTCACCCTAGGGCGTTGATCCAACAGATTGAATATTTAGGGCCTTAGAAGTCAACGCCCGAAGCATAAAATACAATATAAATACAACAGTTTTTCCATCGTATAAAACGAATAATTGCAACCAGTATGAAAGTTATGGTAATTTCTACTTTCCGGGCAACCTAGGCTTCACCCTAGGGCGTTGCTCCAACAGATCGAATAGTTATGGCTTTAGAAGTCAACGGCCGAAGCATAAAATACAAAATAAATAGAACTGTTTTTGCATCTTATAAAACGAATAATTGCTACCGGTGTGAAAGTTATGGTCATTTCTACGTTCCGGGCAACCTAGGCTTCACCATAGTGCGTTGTTCCACCAGATGGAAGAGTTAGGGCATAAGAAGTCAACGCCAGAAGCATAAAATGCAATAAAAATACAACAGTGTTTCCATCATATAACAGGAATAATTGCAACCAGTTTGAAAGTGATGGCCAATTCTACGTTCCGGGCAACCTAGGCTTCACTCTATTGCGTTGCTCCACCAGATCGAATAGTTAGTGCCTTAGAAGTCGATGCCAGAAGCTTAAAATACAATACAAATACAACAGTTTTTCCATCGTATAAAACGAATAATTGCAACCAGCATGAAACTTATGGTCATTTCTACTTTCCGAGCAACCTAGGCTTCAGCCTAGGGCGTTGCTCCAACAGATTGAATAGTTAGGGCCGTAGATGTCAACGCCCGAACCATAAAATGCAAAAAAAATACAACAGTGTTACCAGCATATAACAGGTATAATTGCAAGAAGTTTGAAAGTGATGGCCAATTCTACGTTCCGGGCAACGTAGGCTTCACTCTACTGCGTTGTTCCACCAGATCGAATAGTTAGGGGCTAAGAAGTCAACGCCAGAAGCATTAAATACAATATAAATATAACAGTTTTTCCATCGTATAAAACGAATAATAGCAGCCAGTGTGAAAGTTATGGTCATTTCTAAGTTCCGGGCACCCTAGGCTTCACTCCAGGGCGTTGCTCCACCAGATCAAACAGTTAGGGCCTTAGAAGCCAGCGCCCGAAGCATTAAATACAAAATAAATAGAACAGTTTTTCCATTGTATGAAACGAATAATTGCTACCAGTGTAAAGTTATGGTCATTTCTACGTTCCGGGCAACCTGGGCTTCACCCTAGGCCGTTGCTCCAACAGACGGAATAGTTAGGGTCTTAGAAGTCAACGCCCGAAGCATAAAATGCAATAAAAATACAACAGTGTTTCCATCATATAACAGGAATAATTGTAACCAGTTTGAAAGTGATGGTCATTTCTACGTTCCGGGCAACCTAGGCTTCACTCTAGGGCGTTGCTCCACCAGATCGAATAGCTAGAGCCTTAGAAGTCAGCGCCAAAAGCATAAAATACAATATAAATAAAACAGATTATCCACCGTATAAAACGAATAATTGCTACCAGTGTAAAAGTTATGGTCAGTTCTACGTTCCGGGCAACCTAGACTTCACCACAGGGCGTTGTTCCACCAGATCGAATAGTTAGGGCCTAAGAAGTGAACGCCAGCAGCATAAAATACAATTTGAATACAACAGTTTTTCCATGATATAAATCGAATAATTGCAACCAGTGTGAAAGTTATGGTTATTTCTACTTTCCGGGCAACCTAGGCTACACCCTAGGGCGTTGCTCCAACAGATCGAATAGTTAGTGCATTAAAAGTCAACGCCAGAAGCATATAATACAATATAAATACAACAGTTTTTCCATCGTATAAAACGAATAATAGCAACCAGTTTGAAAGTGATGGTCATTTCTACGTTCCGGGCAACCTAGGCTTCACTCTAGGGCGTTGCTCCACCATATCGAATAGTTAGGGCCTTAGAAGTCAACGCCAGAATCATAAAATACAATAAAGATGCAACAGCTTTTCCACCGTATTAAGCGGATAATTTCAACCAGTGTGAATGTTATGGTCATTTCTACATTCCGAGCAACCTAGGCTTCACTCTAGGGCGTTGATCCAACAGATTGAATAGTTAAGGCATTAGAAGTCAACACCCGAAGCATAGAATACAAAATAAATAGAAAAGTTTTTCCATCGTATAAAACGAATAATTGCAAACATTGCGAAAGTAATGGTCATTCTACGTTCCGGGCAACCTAGGCTTCACTCTAGGGCGTTGCTCCACCAGATCGAATAGCTAGAGCCTTAGAAGTCAGCGCCAAAAGCATAAAATACAATATAAATAAAACAGATTTTCCATCGTATAAAACGAATAATTGCTACCAGTGTAAAAGTTATGGTCAGTTCTACGTTCCGGGCAACCTAGGCCTCACTCTAGGTCGTTTTTCCACCAGATCCAATTGTTAGGGCCTAAGAAGTCAACGCCAGAAGCATAAGATACAATATACATATAACAGTTTTTCCATCGTATAGAACGAATAATAGCAACCAGTGTGAAAGTTATGGTCATTTCTACGTTCCGGGCAACCTAGACTTCACCACAGGGCGTTGTTCCACCAGAACGAATAGTTAGGGCCTAAGAAGTGAACGCCAGCAGCATAAAATACAATTTGAATACAACAGTTTTTCCATCATATAAAACGAATAATAGCAACCAGTTTGAAAGTGATGGTCATTTCTACGTTCCGGGCAACCTAGGCTTCACTCTATTGCGTTGTTCCACCAGATCGAATAGTTAGGGGCTAAGAAGTCAACGCCAGAAGCATTAAATACAATATAAATATAACAGTTTTTCCATCGTATAAAACGAATAATAGCAGCCAGTGTGAAAGTTATGGTCATTTCTAAGTTCCGGGCACCCTAGGCTTCACTCCAGGGCGTTGCTCCACCAGATCAAACAGTTAGGGCCTTAGAAGCCAGCGCCCGAAGCATTAAATACAAAATAAATAGAACAGTTTTTCCATTGTATGAAACGAATAATTGCTACCAGTGTAAAGTTATGGTCATTTCTACGTTCCGGGCAACCTGGGCTTCACCCTAGGCCGTTGCTCCAACAGACGGAATAGTTAGGGTCTTAGAAGTCAACGCCCGAAGCATAAAATGCAATAAAAATACAACAGTGTTTCCATCATATAACAGGAATAATTGCAACCAGTTTGAAAGTGATGGCCAATTCTACGTTCCGCGCAACCTAGGCTTCACTCCAGGGCGTTGCTCCACCAGATCGAATAGTTACGGCCTAAGAAGTCAACGCCAGAAGCATAAAATACGATATAAATGCAACAGCTTTTTCATCGTATAAAACGAATAATTGCAACCAGTGTGAAAGTAATGGTCATTTCTACGTTCGGAGCACCCTAGGCGTCACTCTAGGGCGTTGCTCCACCACATCTAATAGCTACGGCCTTAGAAGCCAACGCCAGAGGCATAAAATACAATATAAATGCAACAACTGTTACACCGTATAAAACGAATAATTGCAACCTGTGTGAAGGTTATGGTCATATCTACGTTCCGGGCAACCTAGGCTTCACTGTAGGGCGCTGCTCCACCAGATCGAAGTGTTAGGGCCTAAGAAGTCAACGCCCGAAGCATAAAATACAATAAAGATGCAACAGCTTTTCCAACGTATTAAGCGGATAATTTCAACCAGTGTGAATGTTATGGTCATTTCTACATTCCGAGCAACCTAGGCTTCACTCTAGGGCGTTGATCCAACAGATTGAATAGTTGAGGCATTAGAAGTCAACACCCGAAGCATAAAACACAAAATAAATAGAAAAGTTTTTCCATCGTATAAAACGAATAATTGCAAACATTGCGAAAGTAATGGTCATTCTACGTTCCGGGCAACCTAGGCTTCACTCTAGGGCGTTGCTCCACCAGATCGAATAGCTAGAGCCTTAGAAGTCAGCGCCAAAAGCATAAAATACAATATAAATAAAACAGATTTTCCATCGTATAAAACGAATAATTGCTACCAGTGTAAAAGTTATGGTCAGTTCTACGTTCCGGGCAACCTAGGCCTCACTCTAGGTCGTTTTTCCACCAGATCCAATTGTTAGGGCCTAAGAAGTCAACGCCAGAAGCATAAGATACAATATACATATAACAGTTTTTCCATCGTATAGAACGAATAATAGCAACCAGTGTGAAAGTTAACGTCATTTCTACTTTCCGGGCAACCTAGGCTTCACCGTCGGGCGTTGCACCAACAGATTGTATAGTTAGGGCCTTAGAAGTCAACGCCCGATGCATAAAGTACAAAATAAATAGAACAGTTTTTCCATCGTGTAAAACGAATAATTGCTACCGGTGTGAAAGCTATGGTCATTTCTACTTCACGGGCAACCTAGACTACACCATAGGGCGTTGCTCCACCAGATCGAACAGTTAGTGCCTTAGAAGTCAACGCCAGAAGCATAAAATACAATAAAAATACAACAGTTTTTCCATCATATAAAACGAATAATTGCAACCAGTATGAAAGCTATGGTCATTTCTACTTTACGGGCAACCTAGGCTACACCCTAGGGCGTTGCTCCACCAGATCGAATAGTTTGGGCCTTAGAAGTCTACGCCAGAATCATAAAATACAATAAAGATGCAACAGCTTTTCCACCGTATTAAACGAATAATTTCAACCAGTGTGAATGTTAATGGTCATTTCTACATTCCGAGCAACCTATGCTTCACTCTAGGACGTTGATCCAACAGATTGAATAGTTAGGGCCTAAGAAGGCAACGCCAGAAGCATAATATACAATATAAATATAACAGTTTTTCAATCGTATAATGCGAATAATAGCAACCAGTGTGAAAGTTATGGTCATTTCTACGTTCCGGGCAACCTAGACTTCACCACAGGGCGTTGTTCCACCAGATCGAATAGTTAGGGCCTAAGAAGTGAACGCCAGCAGCATAAAATACAATTTGAATACAACAGTTTTTCCATGATATAAATCGAATAATTGCAACCAGTATGAAAGTTATGGTTATTTCTACTTTCCGGGCAACCTAGGCTACACCCTAGGGCGTTGCTCCAACAGATCGAATAGTTAGTGCATTAAAAGTCAACGCCAGAAGCATATAATACAATATAAATACAACAGTTTTTCCATCGTATAAAACGAATAATAGCAACCAGTTTGAAAGTGATGGTCATTTCTACGTTCCGGGCAACCTAGGCTTCACTCTAGGGCGTTGCTCCACCAGATCGAATAGTTAGGGGCTTAGAAGTCAACGCCAGAATCATAAAATACAATAAAGATGCAACAGCTTTTCCACCGTATTAAGCGGATAATTTCAACCAGTGTGAATGTTATGGTCATTTCTACATTCCGAGCAACCTAGGCTTCACTCTAGGGCGTTTATCCAACAGATTGAATAGTTAAGGCATTAGAAGTCAACACCCGAAGCATAAAATACAAAATAAATAGAAAAGTTTTTCCATCGTATAAAACGAATAATTGCAAACATTGCGAAAGTAATGGTCATTCCACGTTCCGGGCAACCTAGGCGTCACTCTAGTGCGTTGCTCCACCACATCTAATAGCTACGGCCTTAGACGTCGAAGACAGAAGCATAAAATACAATAAAGATGCAACATCTTTTCCATCGTATAAAACGAATAATTGCACCCAGTGTGAAAGTTATTGTCAGTTCTGCGTTCCGGGCAACCTAGGCCTCACCCTAGGTCGTTTTTCCACCAGATCCAATTTTTAAGGCCTAAGAAGTCAACGCCAGAAGCATAAAATACAATATAAATACAACAGTTTTTCCATCGTATAAAACGAATGATTGCAACCAGTATGAGACTTATGGTCATTTCTACATTCCGAGCAACCTAGGCTTCACCCTAGGGCGTTGATCCAACAGATTGAATATTTAGGGCCTTAGAAGTCAACGCCCGAAGCATAAAATACAATATAAATACAACAGTTTTTCCATCGTATAAAACGAATAATTGCAACCAGTATGAAAGTTATGGTAATTTCTACTTTCCGGGCAACCTAGGCTTCACCCTAGGGCGTTGCTCCAACAGATCGAATAGTTATGGCTTTAGAAGTCAACGGCCGAAGCATAAAATACAAAATAAATAGAACTGTTTTTGCATCTTATAAAACGAATAATTGCTACCGGTGTGAAAGTTATGGTCATTTCTACGTTCCGGGCAACCTAGGCTTCACCATAGTGCGTTGTTCCACCAGATGGAAGAGTTAGGGCATAAGAAGTCAACGCCAGAAGCATAAAATGCAATAAAAATACAACAGTGTTTCCATCATATAACAGGAATAATTGCAACCAGTTTGAAAGTGATGGCCAATTCTACGTTCCGGGCAACCTAGGCTTCACTCTATTGCGTTGCTCCACCAGATCGAATAGTTAGTGCCTTAGAAGTCGATGCCAGAAGCTTAAAATACAATATAAATACAACAGTTTTTCCATCGTATAAAACGAATAATTGCAACCAGCATGAAACTTATGGTCATTTCTACTTTCCGAGCAACCTAGGCTTCAGCCTAGGGCGTTGCTCCAACAGATTGAATAGTTAGGGCCGTAGATGTCAACGCCCGAACCATAAAATGCAAAAAAAATACAACAGTGTTACCAGCATATAACAGGTATAATTGCAAGAAGTTTGAAAGTGATGGCCAATTCTACGTTCCGGGCAACGTAGGCTTCACTCTACTGCGTTGTTCCACCAGATCGAATAGTTAGGGGCTAAGAAGTCAACGCCAGAAGCATTAAATACAATATAAATATAACAGTTTTTCCATCGTATAAAACGAATAATAGCAGCCAGTGTGAAAGTTATGGTCATTTCTAAGTTCCGGGCACCCTAGGCTTCACTCCAGGGCGTTGCTCCACCAGATCAAACAGTTAGGGCCTTAGAAGCCAGCGCCCGAAGCATTAAATACAAAATAAATAGAACAGTTTTTCCATTGTATGAAACGAATAATTGCTACCAGTGTAAAGTTATGGTCATTTCTACGTTCCGGGCAACCTGGGCTTCACCCTAGGCCGTTGCTCCAACAGACGGAATAGTTAGGGTCTTAGAAGTCAACGCCCGAAGCATAAAATGCAATAAAAATACAACAGTGTTTCCATCATATAACAGGAATAATTGTAACCAGTTTGAAAGTGATGGTCATTTCTACGTTCCGGGCAACCTAGGCTTCACTCTAGGGCGTTGCTCCACCAGATCGAATAGCTAGAGCCTTAGAAGTCAGCGCCAAAAGCATAAAATACAATATAAATAAAACAGATTATCCACCGTATAAAACGAATAATTGCTACCAGTGTAAAAGTTATGGTCAGTTCTACGTTCCGGGCAACCTAGACTTCACCACAGGGCGTTGTTCCACCAGATCGAATAGTTAGGGCCTAAGAAGTGAACGCCAGCAGCATAAAATACAATTTGAATACAACAGTTTTTCCATGATATAAATCGAATAATTGCAACCAGTGTGAAAGTTATGGTTATTTCTACTTTCCGGGCAACCTAGGCTACACCCTAGGGCGTTGCTCCAACAGATCGAATAGTTAGTGCATTAAAAGTCAACGCCAGAAGCATATAATACAATATAAATACAACAGTTTTTCCATCGTATAAAACGAATAATAGCAACCAGTTTGAAAGTGATGGTCATTTCTACGTTCCGGGCAACCTAGGCTTCACTCTAGGGCGTTGCTCCACCATATCGAATAGTTAGGGCCTTAGAAGTCAACGCCAGAATCATAAAATACAATAAAGATGCAACAGCTTTTCCACCGTATTAAGCGGATAATTTCAACCAGTGTGAATGTTATGGTCATTTCTACATTCCGAGCAACCTAGGCTTCACTCTAGGGCGTTGATCCAACAGATTGAATAGTTAAGGCATTAGAAGTCAACACCCGAAGCATAGAATACAAAATAAATAGAAAAGTTTTTCCATCGTATAAAACGAATAATTGCAAACATTGCGAAAGTAATGGTCATTCTACGTTCCGGGCAACCTAGGCTTCACTCTAGGGCGTTGCTCCACCAGATCGAATAGCTAGAGCCTTAGAAGTCAGCGCCAAAAGCATAAAATACAATATAAATAAAACAGATTTTCCATCGTATAAAACGAATAATTGCTACCAGTGTAAAAGTTATGGTCAGTTCTACGTTCCGGGCAACCTAGGCCTCACTCTAGGTCGTTTTTCCACCAGATCCAATTGTTAGGGCCTAAGAAGTCAACGCCAGAAGCATAAGATACAATATACATATAACAGTTTTTCCATCGTATAGAACGAATAATAGCAACCAGTGTGAAAGTTATGGTCATTTCTACGTTCCGGGCAACCTAGACTTCACCACAGGGCGTTGTTCCACCAGAACGAATAGTTAGGGCCTAAGAAGTGAACGCCAGCAGCATAAAATACAATTTGAATACAACAGTTTTTCCATCATATAAAACGAATAATAGCAACCAGTTTGAAAGTGATGGTCATTTCTACGTTCCGGGCAACCTAGGCTTCACTCTATTGCGTTGTTCCACCAGATCGAATAGTTAGGGGCTAAGAAGTCAACGCCAGAAGCATTAAATACAATATAAATATAACAGTTTTTCCATCGTATAAAACGAATAATAGCAGCCAGTGTGAAAGTTATGGTCATTTCTAAGTTCCGGGCACCCTAGGCTTCACTCCAGGGCGTTGCTCCACCAGATCAAACAGTTAGGGCCTTAGAAGCCAGCGCCCGAAGCATTAAATACAAAATAAATACAACAGTTTTTCCATTGTATGAAACGAATAATTGCTACCAGTGTAAAGTTATGGTCATTTCTACGTTCCGGGCAACCTGGGCTTCACCCTAGGCCGTTGCTCCAACAGACGGAATAGTTAGGGTCTTAGAAGTCAACGCCCGAAGCATAAAATGCAATAAAAATACAACAGTGTTTCCATCATATAACAGGAATAATTGCAACCAGTTTGAAAGTGATGGCCAATTCTACGTTCCGCGCAACCTAGGCTTCACTCCAGGGCGTTGCTCCACCAGATCGAATAGTTACGGCCTAAGAAGTCAACGCCAGAAGCATAAAATACGATATAAATGCAACAGCTTTTTCATCGTATAAAACGAATAATTGCAACCAGTGTGAAAGTAATGGTCATTTCTACGTTCCGAGCACCCTAGGCGTCACTCTAGGGCGTTGCTCCACCACATCTAATAGCTACGGCCTTAGAAGCCAACGCCAGAGGCATAAAATACAATATAAATGCAACAACTGTTACACCGTATAAAACGAATAATTGCAACCTGTGTGAAGGTTATGGTCATATCTACGTTCCGGGCAACCTAGGCTTCACTGTAGGGCGCTGCTCCACCAGATCGAAGTGTTAGGGCCTAAGAAGTCAACGCCCGAAGCATAAAATACAATAAAGATGCAACAGCTTTTCCACCGTATTAAGCGGATAATTTCAACCAGTGTGAATGTTATGGTCATTTCTACATTCCGAGCAACCTAGGCTTCACTCTAGGGCGTTTATCCAACAGATTGAATAGTTAAGGCATTAGAAGTCAACACCCGAAGCATAAAATACAAAATAAATAGAAAAGTTTTTCCATCGTATAAAACGAATAATTGCAAACATTGCGAAAGTAATGGTCATTCCACGTTCCGGGCAACCTAGGCGTCACTCTAGTGCGTTGCTCCACCACATCGAATAGCTACGGCCTTAGACGTCGAAGACAGAAGCATAAAATACAATAAAGATGCAACATCTTTTCCATCGTATAAAACGAATAATTGCACCCAGTGTGAAAGTTATTGTCAGTTCTGCGTTCCGGGCAACCTAGGCCTCACCCTAGGTCGTTTTTCCACCAGATCCAATTTTTAGGGCCTAAGAAGTCAACGCCAGAAGCATAAAATACAATATAAATACAACAGTTTTTCCATCGTATAAAACGAATAATTGCAACCAGTATGAGACTTATGGTCATTTCTACATTCCGAGCAACCTAGGCTTCACCCTATGGCGTTGATCCAACAGATTGAATATTTAGGGCCTTAGAAGTCAACGCCCGAAGCATAAAATACAATATAAATACAACAGTCTTTCCATCGTATAAAACGAATAATTGCAACCAGTATGAAAGTTATGGTAATTTCTACTTTCCGGGCAACCTAGGCTTCACCCTAGGGCGTTGCTCCAACAGATCGAATAGTTATGGCTTTAGAAGTCAACGGCCGAAGCATAAAATACAAAATAAATAGAACTGTTTTTCCATCTTATAAAACGAATAATTGCTACCGGTGTGAAAGTTATGGTCATTTCTACGTTCCGGGCAACCTAGGCTTCACCATAGTGCGTTGTTCCACCAGATGGAAGAGTTAGGGCATAAGAAGTCAACGCCAGAAGCATAAAATGCAATAAAAATACAACAGTGTTTCCATCATATAACAGGAATAATTGCAACCAGTTTGAAAGTGATGGCCAATTCTACGTTCCGGGCAACCTAGGCTTCACTCTATTGCGTTGCTCCACCAGATCGAATAGTTAGTGCCTTAGAAGTCGATGCCAGAAGCTTAAAATACAATATAAATACAACAGTTTTTCCATCGTATAAAACGAATAATTGCAACCAGCATGAAACTTATGGTCATTTCTACTTTCCGAGCAACCTAGGCTTCACCCTAGGGCGTTGCTCCAACAGATTGAATAGTTAGGGCCGTAGATGTCAACGCCCGAACCATAAAATGCAAAAAAAATACAACAGTGTTACCAGCATATAACAGGTATAATTGCAAGCAGTTTGAAAGTAATGGTCATTCTACGTTCCGGGCAACCTAGGCTTCACTCTAGGGCGTTGCTCCACCAGATCGAATAGCTAGAGCCTTAGAAGTCAGCGCCAAAAGCATAAAATACATTATAAATAAAACAGATTTTCCATCGTATAAAACGAATAATTGCTACCAGTGTAAAAGTTATGGTCAGTTCTACGTTCCGGGCAACCTAGGCCTCACTCTAGGTCGTTTTTCCACCAGATCCCATTGTTAGGGCCTAAGAAGTCAACGCCAGAAGCATAAGATACAATATACATATAACAGTTTTTCCATCGTATAGAACGAATAATAGCAACCAGTGTGAAAGTTATGGTCATTTCTACGTTCCGGGCCACCTAGACTTCACCACAGGGCGTTGTTCCACCAGATCGAATAGTTAGGGCCTAAGAAGTGAACGCCAGCAGCATAAAATACAATTTGAATACAACAGTTTTTCCATCATATAAAACGAATAATAGCAACCAGTTTGAAAGTGATGGTCATTTCTACGTTCCGGGCAACCTAGGCTTCACTCTATTGCGTTGTTCCACCAGATCGAATAGTTAGGGGCTAAGAAGTCAACGCCAGAAGCATTAAATACAATATAAATATAACAGTTTTTCCATCGTATAAAACGAATAATAGCAGCCAGTGTGAAAGTTATGGTCATTTCTAAGTTCCGGGCACCCTAGGCTTCACTCCAGGGCGTTGCTCCACCAGATCAAACAGTTAGGGCCTTAGAAGCCAGCGCCCGAAGCATTAAATACAAAATAAATAGAACAGTTTTTCCATTGTATGAAACGAATAATTGCTACCAGTGTAAAGTTATGGTCATTTCTACGTTCCGGGCAACCTGGGCTTCACCCTAGGCCGTTGCTCCAACAGACGGAATAGTTAGGGTCTTAGAAGTCAACGCCCGAAGCATAAAATGCAATAAAAATACAACAGTGTTTCCATCATATAACAGGAATAATTGTAACCAGTTTGAAAGTGATGGTCATTTCTACGTTCCGGGCAACCTAGGCTTCACTCTAGGGCGTTGCTCCACCAGATCGAATAGCTAGAGCCTTAGAAGTCAGCGCCAAAAGCATAAAATACAATATAAATAAAACAGATTATCCACCGTATAAAACGAATAATTGCTACCAGTGTAAAAGTTATGGTCAGTTCTACGTTCCGGGCAACCTAGACTTCACCACAGGGCGTTGTTCCACCAGATCGAATAGTTAGGGCCTAAGAAGTGAACGCCAGCAGCATAAAATACAATTTGAATACAACAGTTTTTCCATGATATAAATCGAATAATTGCAACCAGTGTGAAAGTTATGGTTATTTCTACTTTCCGGGCAACCTAGGCTACAACCTAGGGCGTTGCTCCAACAGATCGAATAGTTAGTGCATTAAAAGTCAACGCCAGAAGCATATAATACAATATAAATACAACAGTTTTTCCATCGTATAAAACGAATAATAGCAACCAGTTTGAAAGTGATGGTCATTTCTACGTTCCGGGCAACCTAGGCTTCACTCTAGGGCGTTGCTCCACCAGATCGAATAGTTAGGGCCTTAGAAGTCAACGCCAGAATCATAAAATACAATAAAGATGCAACAGCTTTTCCACCGTATTAAGCGGATAATTTCAACCAGTGTGAATGTTATGGTCATTTCTACATTCCGAGCAACCTAGGCTTCACTCTAGGGCGTTGATCCAACAGATTGAATAGTTAAGGCATTAGAAGTCAACACCCGAAGCATAAAATACAAAATAAATAGAAAAGTTTTTCCATCGTATAAAACGAATAATTGCAAACATTGCGAAAGTAATGGTCATTCTACGTTCCGGGCAACCTAGGCTTCACTCTAGGGCGTTGCTCCACCAGATCGAATAGCTAGAGCCTTAGAAGTCAGCGCCAAAAGCATAAAATACAATATAAATAAAACAGATTTTCCATCGTATAAAACGAATAATTGCTACCAGTGTAAAAGTTATGGTCAGTTCTACGTTCCGGGCAACCTAGGCCTCACTCTAGGTCGTTTTTCCACCAGATCCAATTGTTAGGGCCTAAGAAGTCAACGCCAGAAGCATAAGATACAATATACATATAACAGTTTTTCCATCGTATAGAACGAATAATAGCAACCAGTGTGAAAGTTATGGTCATTTCTACGTTCCGGGCAACCTAGACTTCACCACAGGGCGTTGTTCCACCAGATCGAATAGTTAGGGCCTAAGAAGTGAACGCCAGCAGCATAAAATACAATTTGAATACAACAGTTTTTCCATCATATAAAACGAATAATAGCAACCAGTTTGAAAGTGATGGTCATTTCTACGTTCCGGGCAACCTAGGCTTCACTCTATTGCGTTGTTCCACCAGATCGAATAGTTAGGGGCTAAGAAGTCAACGCCAGAAGCATTAAATACAATATAAATATAACAGTTTTTCCATCGTATAAAACGAATAATAGCAGCCAGTGTGAAAGTAATGGTCATTTCTACGTTCCGAGCACCCTAGGCGTCACTCTAGGGCGTTGCTCCACCACATCTAATAGCTACGGCCTTAAAAGCCAACGCCAGAGGCATAAAATACAATATAAATGCAACAACTGTTACACCGTATAAAACGAATAATTGCAACCTGTGTGAAGGTTATGGTCATATCTACGTTCCGGGCAACCTAGGCTTCACTGTAGGGCGCTGCTCCACCAGATCGAAGTGTTAGGGCCTAAGAAGTCAACGCCCGAAGCATAAAATACGATATAAATACAACAGCTTTTCCATCGTATTAAATGAATAATTGCAAACAGTGTGAAAGTAGTGGTCATTTCTACGTTCCGAGCATCCTAGGCTTCACTCTAGGGCGGTGCTCCACCATATCGAATAGCTACGGCCTTAGAAGCCTACGCCTGAAGCATAAAATACAATACAAATACAACAGCCTTTTCATCGTATAACAGGAATAATTTCAACAAGCGTGAAAGTAATGATCATTTCGGCGTTTCGGGCATCCTAGACTTAACTCTGAGGCATTGCTCCACCAGATCGAATAGTTAGGGCCGAAGAAGTCAACGCCAGAAGCATAAAATACAATATAAATACAACAGTGTTTCCATCGTATAAAACAAATAATTGCAACCAGTATGAAACTTATGGTCATTTCTACTTTCCCAGCAACCTAGGCTTCACCCTAGGGCGTTGCTCCAACAGGTTCAATAGTTAGGGCCGTAGAAGTCAACGCCCGAACCATAAAATGCAAAAAATATACAACAGTGTTACCATCATATAACAGGAATAATTGCAACCAGATTGAAAGTGATGGCCAATTCTACGTTCCGGGCAACCTAGGCTTCACTCTATTGCGTTGCTCCACCAGATCGAATAGTTAGGGCCTTAGAAGTCAACGCCAGAAGCATAAAATACAATATAAATACAACAGTTTTTCCATCGTATAAAACGAATAATTGCAACCAGTATGAGACTTATGGTCATTTCTACATTCCGAGCAACCTAGGCTTCACCCTAGGCCGTTGATCCAACAGATTGAATATTTAGGGCCTTAGAAGTCAACGCCCGAAGCATAAAATACAATATAAATACAACAGTTTTTCCATCGTATAAAACGAATAATTGCAACCAGTATGAAAGTTATGGTAATTTCTACTTTCAGGGCAACCTAGGCTTCACCCTAGGGCGTTGCTCAAACAGATCGAATAGTTATGGCTTTAAAAGTCAACGGCCGAAGCATAAAATACAAAATAAATAGAACTGTTTTTCCATCTTATAAAACGAATAATTGCTACCGGTGTGAAAGTTATGGTCATTTCTACGTTCCGGGCAACCTAGGCTTCACCATAGTGCGTTGTTCCACCAGATGGAAGGGTTAGGGCATAAGAAGTCAACGCCAGAAGCATAAAATACGAATTAAGTAATACAGTTTTTCCATCGTATGAAACGAGTAATTGCAAACATTGCGAAAGTAATGGTCATTTCTACGTTCCGGGCTACCTAGCCGTCACTCTAGTGCGTTGCTCCACCACATCTAATAGCTACGGCCTTAGACGTCAACGACAGAAACATTAAATACAATAAAGATGCAACAGCTTTTCCATCGTATAAAACGAATAATTGCAACCAGTGTGAAAGTTATTGTCATTTCTACTTTCCGGGAAACCTAGGCTTCACTCTAGGGCGTTGCTCCACCAGATCGAATATTTAGTGCCTAAGAAGTCAACGCCAGAAGCATAAAATACAATATAACTACAACAGTTTTTACATCGTATAAAACGAATAATTGCTACCAGTTTGAAAGTGATGGTCATTCCTACGTTCCGGGTAACCTAGGCTTCACTCTAGGGCGTTGCTCCACCAGATCGAATAGTTAGAGCCTTAGAAGTCAGCGCCAGAAGCATAAAATACAATATAAATAAAACAGATTTTCCATCGTATAAAACGAATAATTGCTACCAGTGTAAAAGTTATGGTCAGTTCTACGTTCCGGGCAACCTAGGCCGCACTCTAGGTCGTTTTTCCACCAGATCCAATTGTTAGGGCCTAAGAAGTCAACGCCAGAAGCATAAGATACAATATAAATATAACAGTTTTTCCACCGTATAGAACGAATAATAGCAACCAGTGTGAAAGTTAACGTCATTTCTACTTTCCGGGCAACCTAGGCTTCACCGTCGGGCGTTGCACCAACAGATTGAATAGTTAGAGCCTTAGAAGTCAACGCCCGATGCATAAAATACAAAATAAATAGAACAGTTTTTCCATCGTGTAAAACGAATAATTGCTACCGGTGTGAAAGCTATGGTCATTTCTACTTTACGGGCAGCCTAGGCTACACCATAGGGCGTTGCTCCACCAGATCGAATAGTTAGTGCCTTAGAAGTCAACGCCAGAAGCATAAAATACAATAAAAATACAACAGTTTTTCCATCATATAAAACGAGTAATTGCAACCAGTATGAAAGCTATGGTCATTTCTACTTTACGGGCAACCTAGGCTACACCCTAGGGCGTTGCTCAACCAGATCGAATAGTTAGTGCATTAGAAGTCAACGCGAGAGGCATAAAATACAATAAAAATACAACAGTTTTTCCATCGTATAAAGCGAATAATTGCAACCAGTATGAAACTTATGGTCATTTCTACTTTCCGAGTAACCTAGGCTTCAACCCTAGGGCGTTGCTCCAACAGGTTGAATAGTTAGGGCCGTAGAAGGCAACGCCCGAACTATAAAATGCAAAAAAAATACAACAGTGTTACCATCATATGACAGGAATAATTGCAACCAGTTTGAAAGTGATGGCCAATTCTACGTTCCGGGCAACCTAGGCTTCACTCTATTGCGTTGTTCCACCTGATCGAATAGTTAGGGGCTAAGAAGTCAACGCCAGAAGCATTAAATACAATATAAATGGAACAGTTTTTCCATTGTATAAAACGAATAATTGCTACCAGTGTAAAGTTATGGTCATTTCTACGTTCCGGGCAACCTAGGCTTCACCCTAGGCCGTTGCTCCAACAGACGGAATAGTTAGGGCCTTAGAAGTCAACGCCCGAAGCATAAAATGCAATAAAAATACAACAGTGTTTCCATCATATAACAGGAATAATTGCAACCAGTTTGAAAGTGATGGCCAATTCTACGTTCCGGGCAACCTAGACTTCACCACAGGGCGTTGTTCCACCAGATCGAATAGTTAGGGCCTAAGAAGTGAACGCCAGCAGCATAAAATACAATTTGAATACAACAGTTTTTCCATGATATAAATCGAATAATTGCAACCAGTGTGAAAGTTATGGTTATTTCTACTTTCCGGGCAACCTAGGCTACAACCTAGGGCGTTGCTCCAACAGATCGAATAGTTAGTGCATTAAAAGTCAACGCCAGAAGCATATAATACAATATAAATACAACAGTTTTTCCATCGTATAAAACGAATAATAGCAACCAGTTTGAAAGTGATGGTCATTTCTACGTTCCGGGCAACCTAGGCTTCACTCTAGGGCGTTGCTCCACCAGATCGAATAGTTAGGGCCTTAGAAGTCAACGCCAGAATCATAAAATACAATAAAGATGCAACAGCTTTTCCACCGTATTAAGCGGATAATTTCAACCAGTGTGAATGTTATGGTCATTTCTACATTCCGAGCAACCTAGGCTTCACTCTAGGGCGTTGATCCAACAGATTGAATAGTTAAGGCATTAGAAGTCAACACCCGAAGCATAAAATACAAAATAAATAGAAAAGTTTTTCCATCGTATAAAACGAATAATTGCAAACATTGCGAAAGTAATGGTCATTCTACGTTCCGGGCAACCTAGGCTTCACTCTAGGGCGTTGCTCCACCAGATCGAATAGCTAGAGCCTTAGAAGTCAGCGCCAAAAGCATAAAATACAATATAAATAAAACAGATTTTCCATCGTATAAAACGAATAATTGCTACCAGTGTAAAAGTTATGGTCAGTTCTACGTTCCGGGCAACCTAGGCCTCACTCTAGGTCGTTTTTCCACCAGATCCAATTGTTAGGGCCTAAGAAGACAACGCCAGAAGCATAAGATACAATATACATATAACAGTTTTTCCATCGTATAGAACGAATAATAGCAACCAGTGTGAAAGTTATGGTCATTTCTACGTTCCGGGCAACCTAGACTTCACCACAGGGCGTTGTTCCACCAGATCGAATAGTTAGGGCCTAAGAAGTGAACGCCAGCAGCATAAAATACAATTTGAATACAACAGTTTTTCCATCATATAAAACGAATAATAGCAACCAGTTTGAAAGTGATGGTCATTTCTACGTTCCGGGCAACCTAGGCTTCACTCTATTGCGTTGTTCCACCAGATCGAATAGTTAGGGGCTAAGAAGTCAACGCCAGAAGCATTAAATACAATATAAATATAACAGTTTTTCCATCGTATAAAACGAATAATAGCAGCCAGTGTGAAAGTTATGGTCATTTCTAAGTTCCGGGCACCCTAGGCTTCACTCCAGGGCGTTGCTCCACCAGATCAAACAGTTAGGGCCTTAGAAGCCAGCGCCCGAAGCATTAAATACAAAATAAATAGAACAGTTTTTCCATTGTATGAAACGAATAATTGCTACCAGTGTAAAGTTATGGTCATTTCTACGTTCCGGGCAACCTGGGCTTCACCCTAGGCCGTTGCTCCAACAGACGGAATAGTTAGGGTCTTAGAAGTCAACGCCCGAAGCATAAAATGCAATAAAAATACAACAGTGTTTCCATCATATAACAGGAATAATTGCAACCAGTTTGAAAGTGATGGCCAATTCTACGTTCCGCGCAACCTAGGCTTCACTCCAGGGCGTTGCTCCACCAGATCGAATAGTTACGGCCTAAGAAGTCAACGCCAGAAGCATAAAATACGATATAAATGCAACAGCTTTTTCATCGTATAAAACGAATAATTGCAACCAGTGTGAAAGTAATGGTCATTTCTACGTTCCGAGCATCCTAGGCGTCACTCTAGGGCGTTGCTCCACCACATCTAATAGCTACGGCCTTAGAAGCCAACGCCAGAGGCATAAAATACAATATAAATGCAACAACTGTTACACCGTATAAAACGAATAATTGCAACCTGTGTGAAGGTTATGGTCATATCTACGTTCCGGGCAACCTAGGCTTCACTGTAGGGCGCTGCTCCACCAGATCGAAGTGTTAGGGCCTAAGAAGTCAACGCACGAAGCATAAAATACGATATAAATACAACAGCTTTTCCATCGTATTAAATGAATAATTGCAAACAGTGTGAAAGTAGTGGTCATTTCTACGTTCCGAGCATCCTAGGCTTCACTCTAGGGCGGTGCTCCACCATATCGAATAGCTACGGCCTTAGAAGCCTACGCCTGAAGCATAAAATACAATACAAATACAACAGCCTTTTCATCGTATAACAGGAATAATTTCAACAAGCGTGAAAGTAATGATCATTTCGGCGTTTCGGGCATCCTAGACTTAACTCTGAGGCATTGCTCCACCAGATCGAATAGTTAGGGCCGAAGAAGTCAACGCCAGAAGCATAAAATACAATATAAATACAACAGTGTTTCCATCGTATAAAACAAATAATTGCAACCAGTATGAAACTTATGGTCATTTCTACTTTCCCAGCAACCTAGGCTTCACCCTAGGGCGTTGCTCCAACAGGTTCAATAGTTAGGGCCGTAGAAGTCAACGCCCGAACCATAAAATGCAAAAAATATACAACAGTGTTACCATCATATAACAGGAATAATTGCAACCAGATTGAAAGTGATGGCCAATTCTACGTTCCGGGCAACCTAGGCTTCACTCTATTGCGTTGCTCCACCAGATCGAATAGTTAGTGCCTTAGAAGTCAACGCCAGAAGCATAAAATACAATATAAATACAACAGTTTTTCCATCGTATAAAACGAATAATTGCAACCAGTATGAGACTTATGGTCATTTCTACATTCCGAGCAACCTAGGCTTCACCCTAGGCCGTTGATCCAACAGATTGAATATTTAGGGCCTTAGAAGTCAACGCCCGAAGCATAAAATACAATATAAATACAACAGTTTTTCCATCGTATAAAACGAATAATTGCAACCAGTATGAAAGTTATGGTAATTTCTACTTTCAGGGCAACCTAGGCTTCACCCTAGGGCGTTGCTCAAACAGATCGAATAGTTATGGCTTTAAAAGTCAACGGCCGAAGCATAAAATACAAAATAAATAGAACTGTTTTTCCATCTTATAAAACGAATAATTGCTACCGGTGTGAAAGTTATGGTCATTTCTACGTTCCGGGCAACCTAGGCTTCACCATAGTGCGTTGTTCCACCAGATGGAAGAGTTAGGGCATAAGAAGTCAACGCCAGAAGCATAAAATACGATTTAAGTAATACAGTTTTTCCATCGTATGAAACGAGTAATTGCAAACATTGCGAAAGTAATGGTCATTTCTACGTTCCGGGCTACCTAGCCGTCACTCTAGTGCGTTGCTCCACCACATCTAATAGCTACGGCCTTAGACGTCAACGACAGAAACATTAAATACAATAAAGATGCAACAGCTTTTCCATCGTATAAAACGAATAATTGCAAGCAGTGTGAAAGTTATTGTCATTTCTACTTTCCGGGAAACCTAGGCTTCACCGTCGGGCGTTGCACCAACAGATTGAATAGTTAGAGCCTTAGAAGTCAACGCCCGATGCATAAAATACAAAATAAATAGAACAGTTTTTCCATCGTGTAAAACGAATAATTGCTACCGGTGTGAAAGCTATGGTCATTTCTACTTTACGGGCAACCTAGGCTACACCATAGGGCGTTGCTCCACCAGATCGAATAGTTAGTGCCTTAGAAGTCAACGCCAGAAGCATAAAATACAGTAAAAATACAACAGTTTTTCCATCATATAAAACGAGTAATTGCAACCAGTATGAAAGCTATGGTCATTTCTACTTTACGGGCAACCTAGGCTACACCCTAGGGCGTTGCTCAACCAGATCGAATAGTTAGTGCATTAGAAGTCAAGGCAAGAGGCATAAAATACAATAAAAATACAACAGTTTTTCCATCGTATAAAGCGAATAATTGCAACCAGTATGAAACTTATGGTCATTTCTACTTTCCGAGTAACCTAGGCTTCAACCCTAGGGCGTTGCTCCAACAGGTTGAATAGTTAGGGCCGTAGAAGTCTACGCCCGAAGCATAAAATACAATAAATATACAAGAGTTTTTCCATCGAATATCAGGAATAATTGCAACCAGTGTGAAAGTGATGGTCATTTCTACGTTCCGGGCAACGTAGGCTTCACTCTAGGTCGTTGTTCCACCAGATCGAACACTTAGGGCCTAAGAAGGCACCGCCAGAATCATAAAATACAGTATAAATATAACAGTTTTTCCATCGTATAAAACGAATAATTGCTACCGGTGTGAAAGTTATTTCCATTTCTACGTTCCGGGCAACCTAGGCTTCACCCGATGGCGTTGTTCCACCAGATGGAACAGTTAGGGCATAAGAAGTCAACGCCAGAAGCATAAAATACGATATAAGTACAACAGTTTTTCCATCGTATAAAATGTATAATTGCAAACATTGCGAAAGTAATGGTCATTTCTACGTTTCGGGCAACATAGGCGTCACTCTAATGCGTTGCTCCACCACATCTAATAGCTACGGCCTTAGACGTCAACGACAGAAGCATAAAATACAATATAAATACAACAGTTTTTCCATCATATAAAACGCATAATTGCAACCAGTATGAAAGCTACGGTCATTTCTCCTTTACGGGCAACCTAGGCTACACACTAGGGCGTTGCTCCTACAGATTGAATGGTTAGGGCCTTAGAAGTCAATGCCCGAAGCATAAAATGCAATAAAAATACAACAGTTTTTTCATCATATAACAGGAATATTTGCAACCAGTTGGAAAGTGATGGTAATTGCTACGTTCCGGGCAACTAAGGCTTCACTCTAGGGCGTTGCTCCACCAGATCGAATAGTTAGGGCCTAAGAAGTGAACGCCAGCAGCATAAAATACAATATAAATACAACAGTTCTTCCATCATATAAAACGAATAATTGCAACCAGTATGAAGGTTATGGTCATTTCTGCGTTCCGGGCAACCCAGGCTTCACTCTATGGCGTTCTTCCACCACATCGAATAGCTACGGCCTCAGAAGTCAACGCCTGACGCATAAAATACAATAAAAATACAACAGTCTTTCCTCCCTATAACAGGAATAATTGCAACCAGTTTGAAAGTGATGGTCATTTCTACGTTCCGGGCAACCTAGGCTTTACTCAAGGGCGTTGCTCCACCAGATCGAATAGTTAGTGCCTTAGAAGTCAACGCCAGAAGCATAAAATACAATATAAACACAACAGTTTTTCCATGGTTGAAAACGAATAATTGCTACCAGTATGGAAGTGATGGTCATTTCTACGTTCCGGGCAACCTAGGCCTCTCTCTAGGGCGTTGTTCCACCAGATTGAATAGTTAGGGCCTAAGAAATCAACGCCAGAAGCATAAAAATCAATATAAATATAACAGCTTTTCCATCGTACAAAAGGATTAATTGCAACCAGTTTGAAAGTGATGGTCATTTCTACGTTCCGGGCAACCTAGGCTTCACTCTAGGGCGTTGCTCTACCAGATCGAATAACTAGGGCCTTAGAAGTCTACGCCCGAAGCATAAAATACAATATAAATACAACTGTTTTTCCATCGTATAAAACGAATAATTGCAACCAGTATGTATGTTATGGTCATTTCTACTTTCCGGGCAACCTAGGCTTCACCCGAGCGCGTTGTTCCACCAGATGGAATAGTTAGGGCATAATAAGTCAACGCCAGAAGCATAAAATACGATATAAGTACAACAGTTTTTCCATCCTATAAAATGTATAATTGCAAACATTGCGAAAGTAATGGTCATTTCTACGTTCCGGGCAACCTAGGCTTCACTCTAGGGCGTTGCTCCACCAGATCAAACAGTTAGGGCCTTAGAAGTAAACGCCCGAAGCATAAAATACAAAATAAATAGAACAGTTTTCCATTGTATAAAAGGATTAATTGCAACCAGTTTGAAAGTGATGGTCATTTCTACGTTCCGGGCAACGTAGGCTTCACTCTAGGGCGTTGTTCCATCAGATCGAACACTTAGGGCCTAAGAAGGCACCGCCAGAAGCATAAAATACAATATAAATATAACAGTTTTTCAATCGTATAAAACGAATAATTGCTACCGGTGTGAAAGTTATTTCCATTTCTACGTTCCGGGCAACCTAGGCTTCACCCGAGGGCGTTGTTCCACCAGATGGAATAGTTAGGGCATAATAAGTCAACGCCAGTAGCATAAAATACAATATAAGTACAACAGTTTTTCCATCGTATAAAATGTATAATTGCAAACATTGCGAAAGTAATGGTCATTTCTACGTTCCGGGCAACATAGGCGTCACTCTAATGCGTTGCACCATCACATCTAATAGCTACGGCCTTAGACGTCAACGACAGAAGCATAAAATACAATATAAATACAACAGTTTTTCCATCATATAAAACGAATAATTGCAACCAGTATGAAAGCTATGGTCATTTCTCCTTTACGGGCAACCTAGGCTACACCCTAGGGCGTTGCTCCTACAGATTGAATAGTTAGCGCCTTAGAAGTCAATGCCCGAAGCATAAAATGCAATAAAAATACAACAGCTTTTCCATCATATAACAGGAATATTTGCAACCAGTTTGAAAGTGATGGTAATTGCTTTTCCGTGCAACTTAGGCTTCACTCTAGGGCGTTGCTCCACCAGATCGAATAGTTAGTGCCTTAGAAGTCAACGCCAGAAGCATAAGATACAATATAAATACAACAGTTTTTCCATCGTATAAAAGGATTAATTGCAACCAGTTTGAAAGTGATGGTCATTTCTACGTTCCGGGCAACCTAGGCTTCACTCTATGGCGTTCTTCCACTACTTCGAATAGCTACGGCCTTAGAAGTCAACGCTAGAAGCATAAAATACAATAAAAATACAACACCTTTTCCATCGTATAAAAAGAATAATTGCAAACAGTGTGAAAGTAATGGTCATTTCTACGTTCCGGACAACCTAGGCTTCACTCTAGCGCGTTGCTCCACCACATCGAATAGCTACTGCCTTAGAAGTCAACGCTAGAAGCATAAAATACAATAAAAATGCAACAGTTTTTCCAACGTATAGCATGAATAATTGCAACCGGTGTGAATGTCATGGTCATTTCTACGTTCCGGGCAACCTAGGCTTGACTGTAGGGTGTTGCTCCACCAGATCGAATATGTAGGGCCTTAGAAGTCAACGCTAGAAGCATAAATTACAATATAAATACAACAGTTCTTCCATCATATAAAACGAATAATTGCAACCAATATGAAAGTTATGGTCATTTCTACGTTCCGGGCAACCTAGGCGTCACTGTAGGGCGATGCTCCACCACAGCTAATAGCTACGGCCTTAGAAGTCAACGCCAGAAGCATAAAATACAATATCAATACAACAGATTTTCGGTCGTATAAAATGAATAATTGCAAACAGTGTGAAAGTACTGGTCATTTCTACGTTCCGGGTAACCTAGGCTTCACTCTAGGGCGTTGTTGCACCAGATCGAACAGTTAGTTCCTAAGAAGTCAACGCCCGAAGCATGAAATACAAAATAAATAGAACAGTTTTTCCATCGTATAAAACGAATAATTGCTACCGGTGTGAAAGTTATGGTCATTTCTACGTTTCTGACAACCTAGGTTTCACTGTAGGGTGTTGCTCCACCAAATCGAATAGGTAGGGCCATAGAAGTCAACGCCAGAAGCATAAAATACAATATAAATATAACAGTTTTTCCATCGTATAAAACGAATAATTCCTACGAGTGTGAAAGTTATGGTAATTTCTACGTTCCGGGCAACCTAGGTGTCACTCTAGGGCGTTGCTCCACCAGACGGCATAGCTAGGGACTTAGAATTCAACGCCATAAGAATAAAATACAATATAAGAACAACAGTTTTTCCATCGTATAAAATGAATAATTGGAAACATTGTGAAAGTAATGGTCATTTCTACGCTCCAGGCAACCTAGGTGTCACTCTAGGGCGTTACTCCACCACATCCAATAGCTACGGCCTTAGAAGTCAACGCTAGAAGCATAAAATACAATATAAATACATCACCTTTTCCATCGTATAAAAAGAATAATTGCACACAGTGTGGAAGTAATGGTCATTTCTACGTTCCGGACAACCTAGGCTTCACTCTAGGGCGTTGCTCCACCACATCGAATAGCTACTGCCTTAGAAGTCAACGCCCGAAGCAAAAAATACAAAATAAATAGAACAGTTTTTCCATTGTATAAAACGAATAATTGCTACCAGTGTGAAAGTTATGTTCATTTCTACGTTTCTGACAACCTAGGTTTCACTGTAGGGTGTTGCTCCACCAAATCGAATAGGTAGGGCCATAGAAGTCAACGCCAGAAGCATAAAATACAATATAAATATAACAGTTTTTCCATCGTATAAAACGAATAATAGCAACCAGTGTGAAAGTTCTGGTCATTTCTACGTTCCGGGCAACCTAGGCTTCACTCTAGGGCGTTGCTCCACCAGATCGAATAGTTAGGGCATTAAAAGTCAACGCCCGAAGCATAAAATACAAAATAAATAGAACAGTTTTTCCATTGTATAAAACGAATAATTGCTACCAGTGTGAAAGTTATGTTCATTTCTACGTTTTTGACAACCTAGGCTTCACTGTAGGGTGTTGCTCCACCAAATCGAATAGGTAGGGCCATGGAAGTCAACGCCCGAAGCATAAAATACAATATAAATATAACAGTTTTTCCATCGTATAAAACGAATAATTGCTACCGGTGTGAAAGTTATGGTCATTTCTACGTTCCGGGCAACCCAGGCTTCACCCTAGGGCGTTGTTGCACCAGATGGAATAGTTAGGCCATAAGAAGTCAACGCCAGAAGCATAAAATACGGTATAAATACAACAGCTTTTCCATCGTATAAAACGAATAATTGCAACCAGTATGAAAGTTATGGTCATTTCTACTCTCCGGGCAACCTAGGATCCACCCTAGGGCGTTGCTGCAACCGAATGAATAGCTAGGGCCTTAGAAGTCAACGCCCGAAGCATGTGATACAAAATAAATAGAACAGTTGTTCCATCGTATAAAACGAATAATTCCTACGAGTGTGAAAGTTATGGTAATTTCTACGTTCCGGGCAGCCTAGGTGTCACTCTAGGGCGTTGCTCCACCAGATGGCATAGCTAGGGACTTAGAATTCAACGCCATAAGAATAAAATACAATATAAGAACAACAGTTTTTCCATCGTATAAAATGAATAATTGGAAACATTGTGAAAGTAATGGTCATTTCTACACTCCAGGCAACCTAGGTGTCACTCTAGGGCGTTACTCTACCACATCCAATAGCTACGGCCTTAGAAGTCAACGCTAGATGCATAAAATACAATATAAATACAACACCTTTTCCATCGTATAAAAAGAATAATTGCACACAGTGTGAAAGTAATGGTCATTTCTACGTTCCTGACAACCTAGGCTTCACTCTAGGGCGTTGCTCCACCACATCGAATAGCTACTGCCATAGAAGTCAACGCCCGAAGCATAAAATACAAAATAAATAGAACAGTTTTTCCATCGTATAAAACGGATAATAGCAACCAGTGCCAAAGTTATGGTCATTTCTACTTTCCGGGCAACCTAGGCTTCACCCCAGGGCGTTGTTCCACCAGATCGAATAGTTAGGGCCTAAGAAGTGAACGCCAGCAGCATAAATTACAATATAAATACAACAGTTCTTCCATCATATAAAACGAATAATTGCAACCAGTATGAAGGTTATGGTCAATTCTACGTTCCGGGCAACCTAGGCTTCACTCTATGGCGTTCTTCCACCACATCGAATAGCTGCGGCCTCAGAAGTCAACGCCTGAAGCATAAAATACAATAAAAATACAACAGTCTTTCCATCCTATAACAGGAATAATTGCAACGCGTGTGAAAGTGATTGTCATTTGTACGTTCCGGGCAACCTAGGTTTCACTCTAGGGCGTTGCTCCACCAGATCGAATAGCTAGGGACTTGGAATTCAACGCCAGAAGAATAAAACACAATATAAGTACAACCGTTTTTCCATTGTATAAAATGAATAATTGCAAACATTGTGAAATTAATGGTCATTTCTACGTTCCGGGCGACCTAGGCGTCACTGTAGGGCGTTGCTCCACCACAGCTAATAGCTACGGCCTTAGAAGTCAACGCCAGAAGCATAAAATACAATATCAATACAACAGCTTTTCCGTCGTATAAAATGAATAATTGCCAACAGTGTGAAAGTACTGGTCATTTCTACGTTTCGGGTAACCTAGGCTTCACTCTAGGGCGTTGTTGCACCAGATCGAACAGTTAGTTCCTAAGAAGTCAACGCCCGAAGCATAAAATACAAAATAAATAGAACAGTTTTTCCATTGTATAAAACGAATAATTGCTACCAGTGTGAAAGTTATGTTCATTTCTACGTTTCTGATAACCTAGGCTTCACTGTAGGGTGTTGCTCCACCAAATCGAATAGGTAGGGCCATAGAAGTCAACGCCAGAAGCAAAAAACAATATAAATATAACAGTTTTTCCATCGTATAAAACGAATAATTGCAACAAGTATGAAAGTTGTGGTTATTTCTACTTTCCGGGCAACCTAGGCTTCACCCTAGGGCGTTGCTCCAACAGGTTGAATAGTTAGGGCCTCAGAAGTCAACACCGGAAGCTTAAAATGCAATATAAAAACAACAGCTTTTCCATCGTAGAAAACGAATAACTGCAACCTGTGTGAAGGTTATGGTCATATCTACGTTCCGGGCAACCTTGGCTCCACTGTAGGGTGTTGCTCCACCAGATCGAATAGGTAGGGCCATAGAAGTCTACGCCCGAAGCATAAAATACAATAAATATACAAGAGTTTTTCCATCGAATATCAGGAATAATTGCAACCAGTGTGAAAGTGATGGTCATTTCTACGTTCCGGGCAACGTAGGCTTCACTCTAGGTCGTTGTTCCACCAGATCGAACACTTAGGGCCTAAGAAGGCACCGCCAGAATCATAAAATACAGTATAAATATAACAGTTTTTCCATCGTATAAAACGAATAATTGCTACCGGTGTGAAAGTTATTTCCATTTCTACGTTCCGGGCAACCTAGGCTTCACCCGATGGCGTTGTTCCACCAGATGGAACAGTTAGGGCATAAGAAGTCAACGCCAGAAGCATAAAATACGATATAAGTACAACAGTTTTTCCATCGTATAAAATGTATAATTGCAAACATTGCGAAAGTAATGGTCATTTCTACGTTTCGGGCAACATAGGCGTCACTCTAATGCGTTGCTCCACCACATCTAATAGCTACGGCCTTAGACGTCAACGACAGAAGCATAAAATACAATATAAATACAACAGTTTTTCCATCATATAAAACGCATAATTGCAACCAGTATGAAAGCTACGGTCATTTCTCCTTTACGGGCAACCTAGGCTACACACTAGGGCGTTGCTCCTACAGATTGAATGGTTAGGGCCTTAGAAGTCAATGCCCGAAGCATAAAATGCAATAAAAATACAACAGTTTTTTCATCATATAACAGGAATATTTGCAACCAGTTGGAAAGTGATGGTAATTGCTACGTTCCGGGCAACTAAGGCTTCACTCTAGGGCGTTGCTCCACCAGATCGAATAGTTAGGGCCTAAGAAGTGAACGCCAGCAGCATAAAATACAATATAAATACAACAGTTCTTCCATCATATAAAACGAATAATTGCAACCAGTATGAAGGTTATGGTCATTTCTGCGTTCCGGGCAACCCAGGCTTCACTCTATGGCGTTCTTCCACCACATCGAATAGCTACGGCCTCAGAAGTCAACGCCTGACGCATAAAATACAATAAAAATACAACAGTCTTTCCTCCCTATAACAGGAATAATTGCAACCAGTTTGAAAGTGATGGTCATTTCTACGTTCCGGGCAACCTAGGCTTTACTCTAGGGCGTTGCTCCACCAGATCGAATAGTTAGTGCCTTAGAAGTCAACGCCAGAGCATAAAATACAATATAAACACAACAGTTTTTCCATGGTTGAAAACGAATAATTGCTACCAGTATGGAAGTGATGGTCATTTCTACGTTCCGGGCAACCTAGGCCTCTCTCTAGGGCGTTGTTCCACCAGATTGAATAGTTAGGGCCTAAGAAATCAACGCCAGAAGCATAAAAATCAATATAAATATAACAGCTTTTCCATCGTACAAAAGGATTAATTGCAACCAGTTTGAAAGTGATGGTCATTTCTACGTTCCGGGCAACCTAGGCTTCACTCTAGGGCGTTGCTCTACCAGATCGAATAACTAGGGCCTTAGAAGTCTACGCCCGAAGCATAAAATACAATATAAATACAACTGTTTTTCCATCGTATAAAACGAATAATTGCAACCAGTATGTATGTTATGGTCATTTCTACTTTCCGGGCAACCTAGGCTTCACCCGAGCGCGTTGTTCCACCAGATGGAATAGTTAGGGCATAATAAGTCAACGCCAGAAGCATAAAATACGATATAAGTACAACAGTTTTTCCATCCTATAAAATGTATAATTGCAAACATTGCGAAAGTAATGGTCATTTCTACGTTCCGGGCAACCTAGGCTTCACTCTAGGGCGTTGCTCCACCAGATCAAACAGTTAGGGCCTTAGAAGTAAACGCCCGAAGCATAAAATACAAAATAAATAGAACAGTTTTCCATTGTATAAAAGGATTAATTGCAACCAGTTTGAAAGTGATGGTCATTTCTACGTTCCGGGCAACGTAGGCTTCACTCTAGGGCGTTGTTCCATCAGATCGAACACTTAGGGCCTAAGAAGGCACCGCCAGAAGCATAAAATACAATATAAATATAACAGTTTTTCAATCGTATAAAACGAATAATTGCTACCGGTGTGAAAGTTATTTCCATTTCTACGTTCCGGGCAACCTAGGCTTCACCCGAGGGCGTTGTTCCACCAGATGGAATAGTTAGGGCATAATAAGTCAACGCCAGTAGCATAAAATACAATATAAGTACAACAGTTTTTCCATCGTATAAAATGTATAATTGCAAACATTGCGAAAGTAATGGTCATTTCTACGTTCCGGGCAACATAGGCGTCACTCTAATGCGTTGCTCCATCACATCTAATAGCTACGGCCTTAGACGTCAACGACAGAAGCATAAAATACAATATAAATACAACAGTTTTTCCATCATATAAAACGAATAATTGCAACCAGTATGAAAGCTACGGTCATTTCTCCTTTACGGGCAACCTAGGCTACACCCTAGGGCGTTGCTCCTACAGATTGAATAGTTAGGGCCTTAGAAGTCAATGCCCGAAGCATAAAATGCAATAAAAATACAACAGCTTTTCCATCATATAACAGGAATATTTGCAACCAGTTTGAAAGTGATGGTAATTGCTTTTCCGTGCAACTTAGGCTTCACTCTAGGGCGTTGCTCCACCAGATCGAATAGTTAGTGCCTTAGAAGTCAACGCCAGAAGCATAAGATACAATATAAATACAACAGTTTTTCCATCGTATAAAAGGATTAATTGCAACCAGTTTGAAAGTGATGGTCATTTCTACGTTCCGGGCAACCTAGGCTTCACTCTATGGCGTTCTTCCACTACTTCGAATAGCTACGGCCTTAGAAGTCAACGCTAGAAGCATAAAATACAATAAAAATACAACACCTTTTCCATCGTATAAAAAGAATAATTGCAAACAGTGTGAAAGTAATGGTCATTTCTACGTTCCGGACAACCTAGGCTTCACTCTAGCGCGTTGCTCCACCACATCGAATAGCTACTGCCTTAGAAGTCAACGCTAGAAGCATAAAATACAATAAAAATGCAACAGCTTTTCCAACGTATAGCATGAATAATTGCAACCGGCGTGAATGTCATGGTCATTTCTACGTTCCGGGCAACCTAGGCTTCACTCTAGGGCGTTGCTCCACCAGATCAAACAGTTAGGGCCTTAGAAGTAAACGCCCGAAGCATAAAATACAAAATAAATAGAACAGTTTTCCATTGTATAAAAGGATTAATTGCAACCAGTTTGAAAGTGATGGTCATTTCTACGTTCCGGGCAACGTAGGCTTCACTCTAGGGCGTTGTTCCATCAGATCGAACACTTAGGGCCTAAGAAGGCACCGCCAGAAGCATAAAATACAATATAAATACAACAGTTCTTCCATCATATAAAACGAATAATTGCAACCAGTATGAAGGTTATGGTCATTTCTGCGTTCCGGGCAACCCAGGCTTCACTCTATGGCGTTCTTCCACCACATCGAATAGCTACGGCCTCAGAAGTCAACGCCTGACGCATAAAATACAATAAAAATACAACAGTCTTTCCTCCCTATAACAGGAATAATTGCAACCAGTTTGAAAGTGATGGTCATTTCTACGTTCCGGGCAACCTAGGCTTTACTCTAGGGCGTTGCTCCACCAGATCGAATAGTTAGTGCCTTAGAAGTCAACGCCAGAGCATAAAATACAATATAAACACAACAGTTTTTCCATGGTTGAAAACGAATAATTGCTACCAGTATGGAAGTGATGGTCATTTCTACGTTCCGGGCAACCTAGGCCTCTCTCTAGGGCGTTGTTCCACCAGATTGAATAGTTAGGGCCTAAGAAATCAACGCCAGAAGCATAAAAATCAATATAAATATAACAGCTTTTCCATCGTACAAAAGGATTAATTGCAACCAGTTTGAAAGTGATGGTCATTTCTACGTTCCGGGCAACCTAGGCTTCACTCTAGGGCGTTGCTCTACCAGATCGAATAACTAGGGCCTTAGAAGTCTACGCCCGAAGCATAAAATACAATATAAATACAACTGTTTTTCCATCGTATAAAACGAATAATTGCAACCAGTATGTATGTTATGGTCATTTCTACTTTCCGGGCAACCTAGGCTTCACCCGAGCGCGTTGTTCCACCAGATGGAATAGTTAGGGCATAATAAGTCAACGCCAGAAGCATAAAATACGATATAAGTACAACAGTTTTTCCATCCTATAAAATGTATAATTGCAAACATTGCGAAAGTAATGGTCATTTCTACGTTCCGGGCAACCTAGGCTTCACTCTAGGGCGTTGCTCCACCAGATCAAACAGTTAGGGCCTTAGAAGTAAACGCCCGAAGCATAAAATACAAAATAAATAGAACAGTTTTCCATTGTATAAAAGGATTAATTGCAACCAGTTTGAAAGTGATGGTCATTTCTACGTTCCGGGCAACGTAGGCTTCACTCTAGGGCGTTGTTCCATCAGATCGAACACTTAGGGCCTAAGAAGGCACCGCCAGAAGCATAAAATACAATATAAATATAACAGTTTTTCAATCGTATAAAACGAATAATTGCTACCGGTGTGAAAGTTATTTCCATTTCTACGTTCCGGGCAACCTAGGCTTCACCCGAGGGCGTTGTTCCACCAGATGGAATAGTTAGGGCATAATAAGTCAACGCCAGTAGCATAAAATACAATATAAGTACAACAGTTTTTCCATCGTATAAAATGTATAATTGCAAACATTGCGAAAGTAATGGTCATTTCTACGTTCCGGGCAACATAGGCGTCACTCTAATGCGTTGCTCCATCACATCTAATAGCTACGGCCTTAGACGTCAACGACAGAAGCATAAAATACAATATAAATACAACAGTTTTTCCATCATATAAAACGAATAATTGCAACCAGTATGAAAGCTACGGTCATTTCTCCTTTACGGGCAACCTAGGCTACACCCTAGGGCGTTGCTCCTACAGATTGAATAGTTAGGGCCTTAGAAGTCAATGCCCGAAGCATAAAATGCAATAAAAATACAACAGCTTTTCCATCATATAACAGGAATATTTGCAACCAGTTTGAAAGTGATGGTAATTGCTTTTCCGTGCAACTTAGGCTTCACTCTAGGGCGTTGCTCCACCAGATCGAATAGTTAGTGCCTTAGAAGTCAACGCCAGAAGCATAAGATACAATATAAATACAACAGTTTTTCCATCGTATAAAAGGATTAATTGCAACCAGTTTGAAAGTGATGGTCATTTCTACGTTCCGGGCAACCTAGGCTTCACTCTATGGCGTTCTTCCACTACTTCGAATAGCTACGGCCTTAGAAGTCAACGCTAGAAGCATAAAATACAATAAAAATACAACACCTTTTCCATCGTATAAAAAGAATAATTGCAAACAGTGTGAAAGTAATGGTCATTTCTACGTTCCGGACAACCTAGGCTTCACTCTAGCGCGTTGCTCCACCACATCGAATAGCTACTGCCTTAGAAGTCAACGCTAGAAGCATAAAATACAATAAAAATGCAACAGCTTTTCCAACGTATAGCATGAATAATTGCAACCGGCGTGAATGTCATGGTCATTTCTACGTTCCGGGCAACCTAGGCTTGACTGTAGGGTGTTGCTCCACCAGATCGAATATGTAGGGCCTTAGAAGTCAACGCTAGAAGCATAAATTACAATATAAATACAACAGTTCTTCCATCATATAAAACGAATAATTGCAACCAATATGAAAGTTATGGTCATTTCTACGTTCCGGGCAACCTAGGCGTCACTGTAGGGCGATGCTCCACCACAGCTAATAGCTACGGCCTTAGAAGTCAACGCCAGAAGCATAAAATACAATATCAATACAACAGCTTTTCGGTCGTATAAAATGAATAATTGCAAACAGTGTGAAAGTACTGGTCATTTCTACGTTCCGGGTAACCTAGGCTTCACTCTAGGGCGTTACTGCACCAGATCGAACAGTTAGTTCCTAAGAAGTCAACGCCCGAAGCATAAAATACAAAATAAATAGAACAGTTTTTCCATCGTATAAAACGAATAATTGCTACCGGTGTGAAAGTTATGGTCATTTCTACGTTCTGGGCAACCCAGGCTTCACCCTAGGGCGCTGCTCCACCAGATCGAATAGTTAGTGCACTAGAAGTCAGCGCCAGAAGCATAAAATACAATAAAGATGCAACAGTTTTTCCATCGTATAAAACGAATAATTGAAACCAGTGTAAAGGTAATGGTCATTTCTACGTTCCGGGCAACCTAGGCTTCATCCTAGGGCGCTGCTCCACCAGATCGAATAGTTAGTGCACTAGAAGTCAGCGCCAGAAGCATAAAATTCACTATAAATACAACAGTTTTTCCATCGTATAAAACGAATAATTGCTACCGGTGTGAAAGTTATGGTCATTTCTACGTTCCGGGCAATCCAGGCTTCACCCTAGGGCGTTGTTGCACCAGATGGAATAGTTAGGGCATAAGAAGTCAACGCCAGAAGCATAAAATACGGTATAAATACAACAGCTTTTCCATCGTATAAAACGAATAATTCCTACGAGTGTGAAAGTTATGGTAATTTCTACGTTCCGGGCAACCTAGGTGTCACTCTAGGGCGTTGCTCCACCAGACGGCATAGCTAGGGACTTAGAATTCAACGCCATAAGAATAAAATACAATATAAGAACAACAGTCTTTCCATCGTATAAAATGAATAATTGGAAACATTGTGAAAGTAATGGTCATTTCTACGCTCCAGGCAACCTAGGTGTCACTCTAGGGCGTTACTCCACCACATCCAATAGCTACGGCCTTAGAAGTCAACGCTAGAAGCATAAAATACAATATAAATACATCACCTTTTCCATCGTATAAAAAGAATAATTGCACACAGTGTAAAAGTAATGGTCATTTCTACGTTCCGGACAACCTAGGCTTCACTCTAGGGCGTTGCTCCACCACATCGAATAGCTACTGCCTTAGAAGTCAACGCCCGAAGCAAAAAATACAAAATAAATAGTACAGTTTTTCCATTGTATAAAACGAATAATTGCTACCAGTGTGAAAGTTATGTTCATTTCTACGTTTCTGACAACCTAGGCTTCACTGTAGGGTGTTGCTCCACCAAATCGAATAGGTAGGGCCATAGAAGTCAACGCCAGAAGCATAAAATACAATATAAATATAACAGTTTTTCCATCGTATAAAACGAATAATAGCAACCAGTGTGAAAGTTCTGGTCATTTCTACGTTCCGGGCAACCTAGGCTTCACTCTAGGGCGTTGCTCCACCAGATCGAATAGTTAGGGCCTTAAAAGTCAACGCCCGAAGCATAAAATACAAAATAAATAGAACAGTTTTTCCATTGTATAAAACGAATAATTGCTACCAGTGTGAAAGTTATGTTCATTTCTACGTTTTTGACAACCTAGGCTTCACTGTAGGGTGTTGCTCCACCAAATCGAATAGGTAGGGCCATGGAAGTCAACGCCCGAAGCATAAAATACAATATAAATATAACAGTTTTTCCATCGTATAAAACGAATAATTGCTACCGGTGTGAAAGTTATGGTCATTTCTACGTTCCGGGCAACCCAGGCTTCACCCTAGGGCGTTGTTGCACCAGATGGAATAGTTAGGCCATAAGAAGTCAACGCCAGAAGCATAAAATACGGTATAAATACAACAGCTTTTCCATCGTATAAAACGAATAATTGCAACCAGTATGAAAGTTATGGTCATTTCTACTCTCCGGGCAACCTAGGATCCACCCTAGGGCGTTGCTGCAACCGAATGAATAGTTAGGGCCTTAGAAGTCAACGCCCGAAGCATGTGATACAAAATAAATAGAACAGTTGTTCCATCGTATAAAACGAATAATTCCTACGAGTGTGAAAGTTATGGTAATTTCTACGTTCCGGGCAGCCTAGGTGTCACTCTAGGGCGTTGCTCCACCAGATGGCATAGCTAGGGACTTAGAATTCAACGCCATAAGAATAAAATACAATATAAGAACAACAGTTTTTCCATCGTATAAAATGAATAATTGGAAACATTGTGAAAGTAATGGTCATTTCTACACTCCAGGCAACCTAGGTGTCACTCTAGGGCGTTACTCTACCACATCCAATAGCTACGGCCTTAGAAGTCAACGCTAGATGCATAAAATACAATATAAATACAACACCTTTTCCATCGTATAAAAAGAATAATTGCACACAGTGTGAAAGTAATGGTCATTTCTACGTTCCGGACAACCTAGGCTTCACTCTAGGGCGTTGCTCCACCACATCGAATAGCTACTGCCATAGAAGTCAACGCCCGAAGCATAAAATACAAAATAAATAGAACAGTTTTTCCATCGTATAAAACGGATAATAGCAACCAGTGCCAAAGTTATGGTCATTTCTACTTTCCGGGCAACCTAGGCTTCACCCCAGGGCGTTGTTCCACCAGATCGAATAGTTAGGGCCTAAGAAGTGAACGCCAGCAGCATAAATTACAATATAAATACAACAGTTCTTCCGTCATATAAAACGAATAATTGCAACCAGTATGAAGGTTATGGTCATTTCTACGTTCCGGGCAACCTAGGCTTCACTCTATGGCGTTCTTCCACCACATCGAATAGCTGCGGCCTCAGAAGTCAACGCCTGAAGCATAAAATACAATAAAAATACAACAGTCTTTCCATCCTATAACAGGAATAATTGCAACGCGTGTGAAAGTGATTGTCATTTGTACGTTCCGGGCAACCTAGGTTTCACTCTAGGTCGTTGCTCCACCAGATCGAATAGCTAGGGACTTGGAATTCAACGCCAGAAGAATAAAACACAATATAAGTACAACCGTTTTTCCATTGTATAAAATGAATAATTGCAAACATTGTGAAATTAATGGTCATTTCTACGTTCCGGGCGACCTAGGCGTCACTGTAGGGCGTTGCTCCACCACAGCTAATAGCTACGGCCTTAGAAGTCAACGCCAGAAGCATAAAATACAATATCAATACAACGGCTTTTCCGTCGTATAAAATGAATAATTGCCAACAGTGTGAAAGTACTGGTCATTTCTACGTTTCGGGTAACCTAGGCTTCACTCTAGGGCGTTGTTGCACCAGATCGAACAGTTAGTTCCTAAGAAGTCAACGCCCGAAGCATAAAATACAAAATAAATAGAACAGTTTTTCCATTGTATAAAACGAATAATTGCTACCAGTGTGAAAGTTATGTTCATTTCTACGTTTCTGATAACCTAGGCTTCACTGTAGGGTGTTGCTCCACCAAATCGAATAGGTAGGGCCATAGAAGTCAACGCCAGAAGCAAAAAACAATATAAATATAACAGTTTTTCCATCGTATAAAACGAATAATTGCAACAAGTATGAAAGTTGTGGTTATTTCTACTTTCCGGGCAACCTAGGCTTCACCCTAGGGCGTTGCTCCAGCAGATTGAATAGTTAGGGCCTTAGAAGTCAACGCCCGAAGCATAAAATACAAAATAAATAGAACAGTTTTTCCATCGTATAAGACGAATAATTGCAACCAGTATGAAACTTATGGTCATTTCTACTTTCCGAGCAACCTAGGCTTCACCCTAGGGCGTTGCTCCAACAGATTGAATAGTTAGGGCCTTAGAAGTCAACGCCCGAACCATAAAATGCAAAAAAAATACAGCAGTGTTTCCATCATATAACAGGTATAATTGCAACCAGTCTGAAATTGACGGCCAATTCTACGTTCCGGCAACCTACGCATCACACTATTGCGTTGCTCCACCAGATCGAATAGTTAGTGCACTAGAAGTCAGCGCCAGAAGCATAAAATTCACTATAAATACAACAGTTTTTCCATCGTATAAAACGAATAATTGCTACCGGTGTGAAAGTTATGATCATTTCTACGTTCCGGGCAACCCAGGCTTCACCCTAGGGCGTTGTTGCACCAGATGGAATAGTTAGGGCATAAGAAGTCAACGCCAGAAGCATAAAATACGGTATAAATACAACAGCTTTTCCATCGTATAAAACGAATAATTCCTACGAGTGTGAAAGTTATGGTAATTTCTACGTTCCGGGCAACCTAGGTGTCACTCTAGGGCGTTGCTCCACCAGATGGCATAGCTAGGGACTTAGAATTCAACGCCATAAGAATAAAATACAATATAAGAACAACAGTTTTTCCATCGTATAAAATGAATAATTGGAAACATTGTGAAAGTAATGGTCATTTCTACGCTCCAGGCAACCTAGGTGTCACTCTAGGGCGTTACTCCACCACATCCAATAGCTACGGCCTTAGAAGTCAACGCTAGAAGCATAAAATACAATATAAATACAACACCTTTTCCATCGTATAAAAAGAATAATTGCACACAGTGTGAAAGTAATGGTCATTTCTACGTTCCGGGTAACCTAGGCTTCACTCTAGGGCGTTGTTGCACCAGATCGAACAGTTAGTTCCTAAGAAGTCAACGCCCGAAGCATAAAATACAAAATAAATAGAACAGTTTTTCCATTGTATAAAACGAATAGTTGCTACCAGTGTGAAAGTTATGTTCATTTCTACGTTTCTGACAACCTAGGCTTCACTGTAGGGTGTTGCTCCACCAAATCGAATAGGTAGGGCCATAGAAGTCAACGCCAGAAGCATAAAATACAATATAAATATAACAGTTTTTCCATCGTATAAAACGAATAATAGCAACCAGTGTGAAAGTTCTGGTCATTTCTACGTTCCGGGCAACCTAGGCTTCACTCTAGGGCGCTGCTCCACCAGATCGAATAGTTAGGGCCTTAGAAGTCAACGCCCGAAGCATAAAATACAAAATAAATAGAACAGTTTTTCCATTGTATAAAACGAATAATTGCTACCAGTGTGAAAGTTATGTTCATTTCTACGTTTCTGACAACCGAGGCTTCACTGTAGGGTGTTGCTCCACCAAATCGAATAGGTAGGGCCATGGAAGTCAACGCCCGAAGCATAAAATACAATAAATATACAAGAGTTTTTCCATCGATATAACAGGAATAATTGCAACCAGTGTGAAAGTGATGGTCATTTCTACGTTCTGGGCAACCTAGGCATCACTCTAGGGCGTCGTTCCACCAGATCGAATAGTTAGGGCCTAAGAAGTCAACGCCAGAAGCATAAAATATAATATAAATATAATAGTTTTTCCATCGTATAAAACGAATAATTGCCACAAGTATGAAAGTTGTGGTTATTTCTACTTTCCGGGCAACCTAGGCTTCACCCTAGGGCGTTGCTCCAGCAGATTGAATAGTTAGGGCCTTAGAAGTCAACGCCCGAAGCATAAAATACAAAATAAATAGAACAGTTTTGCCATCGTATAAAACGAATAATTGCTACCGGTGTGAAAGTTATGGTCATTTCTACGTTCCGGGCAACCCAGGCTTCACCCTAGGGCGTTGTTGCACCAGATGGAATAGTTAGGGCATAAGAAGTCAACGCCAGAAGCATAAAATACGGTATAAATACAACAGCTTTTCCATCGTATAAAACGAATAATTGCAACCAGTGTGATAGTTATAGTCATTTCTACTTTCCGGGCAACCTAGGCTTCACTCTGGGGCGTTGCTCCACCAGATCGAATAGTTAGGGCCTTAGAAGTCAACGCCAGAAGCATAAAATAAAATAAAGATGCAACAGTTTTTCCATCGTTTATCAGGAATTATTGCAACCAGTGTGAAAGTAATGGCATATCATTGTTCCGGGCAACCTAGGCTTCACTCTAGGGCGTTGCTCCACCAGATGGATTAGTTAGGGCCTTAGAAGTCAACGCCCGAAGCATAAAATACAATAAAGATGCAACAGTTTTTCCATCGTATAAAACGAATAATTGAAACCAGTGTAAAAGTAATGGTCATTTCTACGTTCCGGGCAACCTAGGCTTCACCCTAGGGCGCTGCTCCACCAGATCGAATAGTTAGTGCACTAGAAGTCAGCGCCAGAAGCATAAAATTCACTATAAATACAACAGTTTTTCCATCGTATAAAACGAATAATTGCTACCGGTGTGAAAGTTATGGTCATTTCTACGTTCCGGGCAACCCAGGCTTCACCCTAGGGCGTTGTTGCACCAGATGGAATAGTTAGGGCATAAGAAGTCAACGCCAGAAGCATAAAATACGGTATAAATACAACAGCTTTTCCATCGTATAAAACGAATAATTGCAACCAGTATGAAAGTTATGGTCATTTCTACTTTCCGGGCAACCTAGGATCCACCATAGGGCGTTGCTGCAACCGATTGAATAGTTAGGGCCTTAGAAGTCAACGCCCGAAGCATAAAATACAAAAGAAATAGAACAGTTTTTCCATCGTATAAAACGAATAATTGAAACTAGTGTAAAAGTTATGGTCATTTCTACTTTCCGGGCAACCTGGGCTTCACCCTAGGGCGTAGTTCCAGCAGACTGAATAGTTAGGGCCTTAGAAGTCAACGCCCGAAGCATGTGATACAAAATAAATAGAACAGTTGTTCCATCGTATAAAACGAATAATTCCTACGAGTGTGAAAGTTATGGTAATTTCTACGTTCCGGGCAACCCAGGCTTCACCCTAGGGCGTTGTTGCACCAGATGGAATAGTTAGGGCATAAGAAGTCAACGCCAGAAGCATAAAATACGGTATAAATACAACAGCTTTTCCATCGTATAAAACGAATAATTGCAACCAGTGTGAAAGTTATAGTCATTTCTACTTTCCGGGCATCCTAGGCTTCACTCTAGGGCGTTGCTCCACCAGATCGAATAGTTAGGGCCTTAGAAGTCAACGCCAGAAGCATAAAATAAAATAAAGATGCAACAGTTTTTCCATCGTATATCAGGAATTATTGCAACCAGTGTGAAAGTAATGGCATATCATTGTTCCGGGCAACCTAGGCTTCACTCTAGGGCGTTGCTCCACCAGATGGATTAGTTAGGGCCTTAGAAGTCAACGCCCGAAGCATAAAATACAATAAAGATGCAACAGTTTTTCCATCGTATAAAACGAATAATTGAAACCAGTGTAAAAGTAATGGTCATTTCTACGTTCCGGGCAACCTAGGCTTCACCCTAGGGCGCTGCTCCACCAGATCGTATAGTTAGTGCACTAGAAGTCAGCGCCAGAAGCATAAAATTCACTATAAATACAACAGTTTTTCCATCGTATAAAACGAATAATTGCTACCGGTGTGAAAGTTATGGTCATTTCTACGTTCCGGGCAACCCAGGCTTCACCATAGGGCGTTGTTGCACCAGATGGAATAGTTAGGGCATAAGAAGTCAACGCCAGAAGCATAAAATACGGTATAAATACAACAGCTTTTCCATCGTATAAAACGAATAATTGCAACCAGTATGAAAGTTATGGTCATTTCTACTTTCCGGGCAACCTAGGATCCACCCTAGGGCGTTGCTGCAACCGATTGAATAGTTAGGGCCTTAGAAGTCAACGCCCGAAGCATAAAATACAAAAGAAATAGAACAGTTTTTCCATCGTATAAAACGAATAATTGAACCTAGTGTAAAAGTTATGGTCATTTCTACTTTCCGGGCAACCTGGGCTTCACCCTAGGGCGTAGTTCCAGCAGACTGAATAGTTAGGGCCTTAGAAGTCAACGCCCGAAGCATGTGATACAAAATAAATAGAACAGTTGTTCCATCGTATAAAACGAATAATTCCTACGAGTGTGAAAGTTATGGTAATTTCTACGTTCCGGGCAACCTAGGTGTCACTCTAGGGCGTTGCTCCACCAGATGGCATAGCTAGGGACTTAGAATTCAACGCCATAAGAATAAAATACAATATAAGAACAACACCTTTTCCATCGTATAAAAAGAATAATTGCACACAGTGTGAAAGTAATGGTCATTTCTACGTTCCGGACAACCTAGGCTTCACTCTAGGGCGTTGCTCCACCACATCGAATAGCTACTGCCTTAGAAGTCAACGCCCGAAGCATAAAATACAAAAAAATAGAACAGTTTTTCCATCGTATAAAACGAATAAAAGCAACCAGTGCCAAAGTTATGGTCATTTCTACGTTCCGGGCAACCTAGGCTTCACCCCAGGGCGTTGTTCCACCAGATCGAATAGTTAGGGCCTAAGAAGTGAACGCCAGCAGCATAAATTACAATATAAATACAACAGTTCTTCCATCATATAAAACGAATAATTGCAACCAGTATGAAAGTTATGGTCATTTCTACGTTCCGGGCAACCTAGGCTTCACTCTATGGCGTTCTACCACCACATCGAATAGCTGCGGCCTCAGAAGTCAACGCCTGAAGCATAAAATACAATAAAAATACAACAGTCTTTCCATCCTATAACAGGAATAATTGCAACGCGTGTGAAAGTGATGGTCATTTGTACGTTCCGGGCAACCTAGGTTTCACTCTAGGGCGTTGCTCCACCAGATCGAATAGCTAGGGACTTGGAATTCAACGCCAGAAGAATAAAACACAATATAAGTACAACCGTTTTTCCATTGTATAAAATGAATAATTGCAAACATTGTGAAATTAATGGTCATTTCTACGTTCCGGGCAACCTAGGCGTCACTGTAGGGCGTTGCTCCACCACAGCTAATAGCTACGGCCTTAGAAGTCAACGCCAGAAGCATAAAATACAATATCAATACAACAGCTTTTCCGTCGTATAAAATGAATAATTGCAAACAGTGTGAAAGTACTGGTCATTTCTACGTTCCGGGTAACCTAGGCTTCACTCTAGGGCGTTGTTGCACCAGATCGAACAGTTAGTTCCTAAGAACTCAACGCCCGAAGCATAAAATACAAAATAAATAGAACAGTTTTTCCATTGTATAAAACGAATAATTGCTACCAGTGTGAAAGTTATGTTCATTTCTACGTTTCTGACAACCTAGGCTTCACTGTAGGGTGTTGCTCCACCAAATCGAATAGGTAGGGCCATAGAAGTCAACGCCAGAAGCATAAAATACAATATAAATATAACAGTTTTTCCATCGTATAAAACGAATAATAGCAACCAGTGTGAAAGTTCTGGTCATTTCTACGTTCCGGGCAACCTAGGCTTCACTCTAGGGCGTTGCTCCACCAGATCGAATAGTTAGGGCCGTAGAAGTCAACGCCCGAAGCATAAAATACAAAATAAATAGAACAGTTTTTCCATTGTATAAAACGAATAATTGCTACCAGTGTGAAAGTTATGTTCATTTCTACGTTTCTGACAACCTAGGCTTCACTGTAGGGTGTTGCTCCACCAAATCGAATAGGTAGGGCCATGGAAGTCAACGCCCGAAGCATAAAATACAATAAATATACAAGAGTTTTTCCGTCGTATAACAGGAATAATTGCAACGAGTGTGAAAGTGATGGTCATTTCTACGTTCTGGGCAACCTAGGCTTCACTCTAGGGCGTCGTTCCACCAGATCGAATAGTTAGGGCCTAAGAAGTCAACGCCAGAAGCATAAAATATAATATAAATATAACAGTTTTTCCATCGTATAAAACGAATAATTGCAACAAGTATGAAAGTTGTGGTTATTTCTACTTTCCGGGCAACCTAGGCTTCACCCTAGGGCGTTGCTCCAGCAGATTGAATAGTTAGGGCCTTAGAAGTCAACGCCCGAAGCATAAAATACAAAATAAATAGAACAGTTTTTCCATTGTATAAAACGAATAGTTGCTACCAGTGTGAAAGTTATGTTCATTTCTACGTTTCTGACAACCTAGGCTTCACTGTAGGGTGTTGCTCCACCAAATCGAATAGGTAGGGCCATAGAAGTCAACGCCAGAAGCATAAAATACAATATAAATATAACAGTTTTTCCATCGTATAAAACGAATAATAGCAACCAGTGTGAAAGTCCTGGTCATTTCTACGTTCCGGGCAACCTAGGCTTCACTCTAGGGCGCTGCTCCACCAGATCGAATAGTTAGGGCCTTAGAAGTCAACGCCCGAAGCATAAAATACAAAATAAATAGAACAGTTTTTCCATTGTATAAAACGAATAATTGCTACCAGTGTGAAAGTTATGTTCATTTCTACGTTTCTGACAACCTAGGCTTCACTGTAGGGTGTTGCTCCACCAAATCGAATAGGTAGGGCCATGGAAGTCAACGCCCGAAGCATAAAATACAATAAATATACAAGAGTTTTTCCATCGATATAACAGGAATAATTGCAACCAGTGTGAAAGTGATGGTCATTTCAACGTTCTGGGCAACCTAGGCTTCACTCTAGGGCGTTGCTCCACCAGATCGAATAGTTAGGGCCTTAGAAGTCAACGCCAGAAGCATAAAATAAAATAAAGATGCAATAGTTTTTCCATCGTATATCAGGAATTATTGCAACCAGTGTGAAAGTAATGGCATATCATTGTTCCGGGCAACCTAGGCTTCACTCTAGGGCGTTGCTCCACCAGATGGATTAGTTAGGGACTTATAAGTCAACGCCCGAAGCATAAAATACAATAAAGATGCAACAGTTTTTCCATCGTATAAAACGAATAATTGAAACCAGTGTAAAAGTAATGGTCATTTCTACGTTCCGGGCAACCTAGGCTTCACCCTAGGGCGCTGCTCCACCAGATCGAATAGTTAGTGCACTAGAAGTCAGCGCCAGAAGCATAAAATTCACTATAAATACAACAGCTTTTGCATCGTATAAAACGAATAATTGCTACCGGTGTGAAAGTTATGGTCATTTCTACGTTCTGGGCAACCCAGGCTTCACCCTAGGGCGTTGTTGCACCAGATGGAATAGTTAGGGCATAAGAAGTCAACGCCAGAAGCATAAAATACGGTATAAATACAACAGCTTTTCCATCGTATAAAACGAATAATTGCAACCAGTATGAAAGTTATGGTCATTTCTACTTTCCGGGCAACCTAGGATCCACCCTAGGGCGTTGCTGCAACCGATTGAATAGTTAGGGCCTTAGAAGTCAACGCCCGAAGCATAAAATACAATAAATATACAAGAGTTTTTCCATCGATATAACAGGAATAATTGCAACCAGTGTGAAAGTTATGGTCATTTCTACTTTCCGGGCAACCTGGGCTTCACCCTAGGGCGTAGTTCCAGCAGACTGAATAGTTAGGGCCTTAGAAGTCAACGCCCGAAGCATGTGATACAAAATAAATAGAACAGTTGTTCCATCGTATAAAACGAATAATTCCTACGAGTGTGAAAGTTATGGTAATTTCTACGTTCCGGGCAACCTAGGTGTCACTCTAGGGCGTTGCTCCACCAGATGGCATAGCTAGGGACTTAGAATTCAACGCCATAAGAATAAAATACAATATAAGAGCAACAGTTTTTCCATCGTATAAAATGAATAATTGGAAACATTGTGAAAGTAATGGTCATTTCTACGCTCCAGGCAACCTAGGTGTCACTCTAAGGCGTTACTCCACCACATCCAATAGCTACGGCCTTAGAAGTCAACGCTAGAAGCATAAAATACAATATAAATACAACACCTTTTCCATCGTATAAAAAGAATAATTGCACACAGTGTGAAAGTAATGGTCATTTCTACGTTCCGGACAACCTAGGCTTCACTCTAGGGCGTTGCTCCACCACATCGAATAGCTACTGCCTAAGAAGTCAACGCCCGAAGCATAAAATACGAAAAAATAGAACAGTTTTTCCATCGTATAAAACGAATAATAGCAACCAGTGCCAAAGTTATGGTCATTTCTACGTTCCGGGCAACCTAGGCTTCACCCCAGGGCGTTGTTCAACCAGATCGAATAGTTAGGGCCTAAGAAGTGAACGCCAGCAGCATAAATTACAATATAAATACAACAGTTCTTCCATCATATAAAACGAATAATTGCAACCAGTATGAAAGTTATGGTCAGTTCTACGTTCCGGGCAACCTAGGCTTCACTCTATGGCGTTCTTCCACCACATCGAATAGCTGCGGCCTCAGAAGTCAACGCCTGAAGCATAAAATACAATAAAAATACAACAGTCTTTCCATCCTATAACAGGAATAATTGCAACGCGTGTGAAAGTGATGGTCATTTGTACGTTCCGGGCAACCTAGGTTTCACTCTAGGGCGTTGCTCCACCAGATCGAATAGCTAGGGACTTGGAATTCAACGCCAGAAGAATAAAACACAATATAAGTACAACCGTTTTTCCATTGTATAAAATGAATAATTGCAAACATTGTGAAATTAATGGTCATTTCTACGTTCCGGGCAACCTAGGCGTCACTGCAGGGCGTTGCTCCACCACAGCTAATAGCTACGGTCTTAGAAGTCAACGCCAGAAGCATAAAATACAATATCAATACAACAGCTTTTCCGTCGTATAAAATGAATAATTGCAAACAGTGTGAAAGTACTGGTCATTTCTACGTTCCGGGTAACCTAGGCTTCACTCTAGGGCGTTGTTGCACCAGATCGAACAGTTAGTTCCTAAGAACTCAACGCCCGAAGCATAAAATACAAAATAAATAGAACAGTTTTTCCATTGTATAAAACGAATAATTGCTACCAGTGTGAAAGTTATGTTCATTTCTACGTTTCTGACAACCTAGGCTTCACTGTAGGGTGTTGCTCCACCAAATCGAATAGGTAGGGCCATAGAAGTCAACGCCAGAAGCCTAAAATACAATATAAATATAACAGTTTTTCCATCGTATAAAACGAATAATAGCAACCAGTGTGAAAGTTCTGGTCATTTCTACGTTCCGGGCAACCTAGGCTTCACTCTAGGGCGTTGCTCCACCAGATCGAATAGTTAGGGCCTTAGAAGTCAACGCCCGAAGCATAAAATACAAAATAAATAGAACAGTTTTTCCATTGTATAAAACGAATAATTGCTACCAGTGTGAAAGTTATGTTCATTTCTACGTTTCTGACAACCTAGGCTTCACTGTAGGGTGTTGCTCCACCAAATCGAATAGGTAGGGCCATGGAAGTCAACGCCCGAAGCATAAAATACAATAAATATACAAGAGTTTTTCCGTCGTATAACAGGAATAATTGCAACGAGTGTGAAAGTGATGGTCATTTCTACGTTCTGGGCAACCTAGGCTTCACTCTAGGGCGTCGTTCCACCAGATCGAATAGTTAGGGCCTAAGAAGTCAACGCCAGAAGCATAAAATATAATATAAATTTAAAAGTTTTTCCATAGTATAAAACGAATAATTGCAACAAGTATGAAAGTTGTGGTTATTTCTACTTTCCGGGCAACCTAGGCTTCACCCTAGGGCGTTGCTCCAGCAGATTGAATAGTTAGGGCCTTAGAAGTCAACGCCCGAAGCATAAAATACAAAATAAATAGAACAGTTTTTCCATCGTATAAAACGAATAATTGCTACCGGTGTGAAAGTTATGGTCATTTCTACGTTCCGGGCAACCCAGGCTTCACCCTAGGAAGTTGTTGCACCAGATGGAATAGTTAGGGCATAAGAAGTAAACGCCAGAAGCATAAAATACGGTATAAATACAACAGCTTTTCCATCGTATAAAACGAATAATTGCAACCAGTGTGAAAGTTATAGTCATTTCTACTTTCCGGGCAACCTAGGCTTCACTCTAGGGCGTTGCTCCACCAGATCGAATAGTTAGGGCCTTAGAAGTCAACGCCAGAAGCATAAAATACAATAAAGATGCAACAGTTTTTCCATCGTATATCAGGAATTATTGCAACCAGTGCGAAAGTAATGGCATATCATTGTTCCGGGCAACCTAGGCTTCACTTTAGGGCGTTGCTCCACCAGATGGATTAGTTAGGGCCTTAGAAGTCAACGCCCGAAGCATAAAATACAATAAAGATGCAACAGTTTTTCCATCGTATAAAACGAATAATAGCAACCAGTGCCAAAGTTATGGTCATTTCTACGTTCCGGGCAACCTAGGCCTCACCCCAGGGCGTTGTTCCACCAGATCGAATAGTTAGGGCCTAAGAAGTGAACGCCAGCAGCATAAATTACAATATAAATACAACAGTTCTTCCATCATATAAAACGAATAATTGCAACCAGTACGAAAGTTATGGTCATTTCTACGTTCCGGGCAGCCAAGGCTTCACTCTATGGCGTTCTTCCACCACATCGAATAGCTGCGGCCTCAGAAGTCAACGCCTGAAGCATAAAATACAATAAAAATACAACAGTCTTTCCATCCTATAGCAGGAATAATTGCAACGCGTGTGAAAGTGATGGTCATTTGTACTTTCCGGGCAACCTAGGTTTCACTCTAGGGCGTTGCTCCACCAGATCGTATAGCTAGGGACTTGGAATTCAACGCCAGAAGAATAAAACACAATATAAGTACAACCGTTTTTCCATTGTATAAAATGAATAATTGCAAACATTGTGAAATTAATGGTCATTTCTACGTTCCGGGCAACCTAGGCGTCACTGTAGGGCGTTGCTGCAACCGATTGAATAGTTAGGGCCTTAGAAGTCAACGCCCGAAGCATAAAATACAAAAGAAATAGAACAGTTTTTCCATCGTATAAAACGAATAATTGAAACCAGTGTAAAAGTTATGGTCATTTCTACTTTCCGGGCAACCTGGGCTTCACCCTAGGGCGTAGTTCCAGCAGACTGAATAGTTAGGGCCTTAGAAGTCAACGCCCGAAGCATGTGATACAAAATAAATAGAACAGTTGTTCCATCGTATAAAACGAATAATTCCTACGAGTGTGAAAGTTATGGTAATTTCTACGTTCCGGGCAACCTAGGTGTCACTCTAGGGCGTTGCTCCACCAGATGGCATAGCTAGGGACTTAGAATTCAACGCCATAAGAATAAAATACAATATAAGAACAACAGTTTTTCCATCGTATAAAATGAATAATTGTAAACATTGTGAAAGTAATGGTCATTTCTACGCTCCAGGCAACCTGGGTGTCACTCTAGGGCGTTACTCCACCACATCCAATAGCTACTGCCTTAGAAGTCAACGCCCGAAGCATAAAATACAAAATAAATAGAACAGTTTTTCCATCGTATAAAACGAATAATAGCAACCAGTGCCAAAGTTATGGTCATTTCTACGTTCGGGGCAACCTAGGCTTCACCCCAGGGCGTTGTTCCACCAGATCGAATAGTTAGGGCCTAAGAAGTGAACGCCAGCAGCATAAATTACAATATAAATACAACAGTTCTTCCATCATATAAAACGAATAATTGCAACCAGTATGAAAGTTATGGTCATTTCTACGTTCTGGGCAACCTAGGCTTCACTCTATGGCGTTCTTCCACCACATCGAATAGCTGCGGCCTCAGAAGTCAACGCCTGAAGCTTAAAATACAATAAAAATACAACAGTCTTTCCATCCTATAACAGGAATAATTGCAACGCGTGTGAAAGTGATGGTCATTTGTACGTTCCGGGCAACCTAGGTTTCACTCTAGGGCGTTGCTCCACCAGATCGAACAGTTAGGGCCTAAGAAGTCAACGCCAGAAGTATAAAATACAATGTAAATATAACAGTTTTTCCATCGTATAAATCGAATGATAGCAACCAGTGTGAAAGTTATGGTCATTTCTACGTTCCGGGCAACCTAGTCTTCACCATAGGGAGTTGTTCCACCAGATGGAATAGTTAGGGCCTAAGAAGTCAACGCCAGAAGCATAAAACACGATATAAATACAACAGTTTTTCCATCGTATAAAACGAATAATCGCAAGCAGTATGAAAGTTATGGTCATATCTACTTTCCGAGCAACCTAGGCTTCACCCTAGGGAGTTGCACAACCAGATTGAATAGTTAGGGCCTTAAAAGTCAATGCCCGAAGCATAAAATGCAATAAAAATACAACAGTTTTTCCATCGTATAACAGGAATAATTGCAACCAGTGTGAAAGTAATGGTCATTCCTACGTTCCGGGCAACCTAGGTTTCACTCCAGGGCGTTGCTTCACCAGATCGAATAGTTAGGTCATAAGAAGTCAACGCCAGAAGCATAAAATACGATATAAATACAACAGCTTTTCAATCGTATAAAACGAATAATTGCAACCAGTGTGAAAGTTATGGACATTTCTACATTCCGGCCAACCTAGGGTTCACCCTAGGGCGTTGCTCCACCAAATCGAATAGTTAGGGCCTTAGAAGTCAACGCCAGAAGCATAAAATACAATAAAGATGCAACAGTTTTTCCATCGTTATACAGGAATAACTGCAACCAGTGTGAATGTACTGGTCATTTCTACGTTCCGGATAACCTAGGCTTCACTCTAGGGCGTTGTTCCACCAGGTCGAGCAGTTAGGGCCTAAGAAGTCAACGCCAGAAGTATAAAATACAATGTAAATATAATAGTTTTTCCATCGTATAAATCGAATGATAGCAACCAGTGTGAAAGTTATGGTCATTTCTACGTTCCGGGCAACCTAGGCTTCACTCTAGGGCGTTGCTCCACCAGATCGAATAGTTAGGGCCTTAGAAGTCAACGCCCGAAGCATAAAATGCAAAATAAATAAAACAGTTTTTCCAGTATAAAATACAATGTAAATATAATAGTTTTTCCATCGTATAAAACGAGTAATTGCTACCAGTGTGAAAGTTATGGTCATTTCTACGTTCCGCGCAACCTGGGCTTTACCCTAGGGCGTTGTTCCACGAGATGGAATAGCTAGGGACTTAGAATTCAACGCCATAATGATAAAATACAATATAAACATAACAGTTTTTCCATCGTATGAAACGAATAATAGCAACCAGTGTGAAAGTTATGGTCAGTTCAACGTTCCGGGCAACCTAGGCTCCACCCTAGGATGTTGTTCCACCAGATCGAATAGTTAGGGCCACAGAAGTGAACGCCAGAAGCATAAAATACAATATAAATACAACAGTTTTTCCATCGTATAAAACGAATAATTGCAACCAGTATGAAACTTATGGTCATTTCTACGTTCCGGGCAACCTAGGCTTCACTCTATGGCGTTCTTCCACCACATCGAATAGCTACGGCCGCAGAAGTCAACGCCTGAAGTATAAAATACAATAAAAATACAACAGTCTTTCCATCCTATAACAGGAATAATTGCAACCCGTGTGAAAGGTATGGTCATTTCTACGTTCCAGGCAACGTTGGCTTCACCCTAGGTCGTTGTTCCACCAGATGGAATAGTTAGGGCCTCAGAAGTCAACGCCCGAAGCATAAAATACAAAATAAATAGAACAGTTTTTCCATCGTATAAAACGAATAGTTGCTACCGGTGTTAGAGTTATGGTCATTTCTACGTTCCGGGCAACCTAGGTTTCACTCCAGGGCGTTGCTCCACCAGTTCGAATTGTTAGGTCATAAGAAGTCAACGCCAGAAGCATAAAATACGATATAAATACAACAGCTTTTGCATCGTATAAAACGAATAATTGCAACCAGTGTGAAAGTAATGGTCATTTCTACGTTCCGGGCAACCTAGGCTTCACTCTACGGCGTTGTTCCACCAGATCGAATAGTTAGGGCCTAAGAAGTCAACGCCAGAAGGATAAAATACGATATAAATACAACAGCTTTTCCATCGTATAAAAGGAATAATTGCAAACTGTGTGAAAGTAATGGTGATTTCTACGTTCCGGGCAACCTAGGCTTCACTCTACGGCGTTGTTCCACCAGATCGAATAGTTACGGCCTTAGAAGTCAGCGCCAGAAGCATAAAATACAATAAAGATGCAACAGTTTTTCCATCGTTTAACAGGAATAACCACAACCAGTGTGAATGTACTGGTCATTTCTACGTTCCGGATATCCTAGGTTTCACTCTAGGGCGTTGCTGCACCAGATCAAATAGCTAGCGACTTAGAATTAAACGCCAGAAGCATAGAATACAATAAAAATTCAACAGTTTTTCCATCGTATAACAGGAATAATTGCAACCAGTGTGAATGTAATGGTCATTTCTACGTTCCGGGCAACCTAGGTTTCACTCTAGGGCGTTGCTCCACCAGGCCGAGTAGTTAGGGCCTAAGAAGTCAACGCCAGAAGCATAAAATACGATATAAATACAACAGCATTTCCATCGCATTAAATGAATAATTGCAAACAGTGTGAAAGTAGTGGTCATTTCTACGTTCCGGGCAACCTAGGCTTCACTGTCGGGCGTTGCTCCACCAGATCGAAATGTTAGGGCCTAAGAAGTCTACGCCCGAAGCATAAAATACGATATAAATACAACAGCATTTCCATCGTATTAAATGAATAATTGCAAACAGTGTGAAAGTAGTGGTCATTTCTACGTTCCGGGCAACCTAGGCTTCACTGTATGGCGTTCTTCCACCACATCGAATAGCTACGGCCTCAGAAGTCCACGCCTGAAGCATAAAATACAATAAAAATACAACAGTCTTTTCATCGTATAACAGGAATAGTTGCAACAAGCGTGAAAGTAATGATCATTTCGGCGTTTCGGGCATCCTAGACTTAACTCTGAGGCATTGCTCAACCAGATCGAATATTTAGGGCCTTAGAAGTCAACGCCAGTAGCATAAAATACAATATAAATACAACAGTTTTCCATTGTATAAAACGGATAATTGCAACCAGTATGCAACTTATGGTCATTTCTACATTCCGAGCAACCTAGGCTTCACTCTAGGGCGTTGCTCCACCAGATCGGATAGTTACGGCCTAAGAAGTCAACGCCAGTAGCATAAAATACAATATAAATACAACAGTTTTCCATTGTATAAAACGGATAATTGCAACCAGTATGCAACTTATGGTCATTTCTACATTCCGAGCAACCTAGGCTTCACTCTAGGGCGTTGCTCCACCAGATCGGATAGTTACGGCCTAAGAAGTCAACGCCCGAAGCATAAAATACGATATAAATACAACAGCATTTCCATCGCATTAAATGCATAATTGCAAACAGTGTGAAAGTAGTGGTCATTTCTACGTTCCGGGCAACCTAGGCTTCACTCTAGGGCGGTGCTCCACCAGGTCGAGTAGTTAGGGCCTAAGAAGTCAACGCCAGAAGCATAAAATACGATATAAATACAACAGGTTTTACATCGTATAAAACGAATAATTGCAACCAGTGTGGAAGTTATGGTCATTTCTACGTTCCGGGCAACCTAGGCTTCACTCTAGGGCGTTGCTCGACCAGATCGAATAGCTAGGGCCTTAGAAGTCAACGCCCGAAGCATACAATGCAATAAAAATACAACAGTTTTTCCATCATATAACAGGAATAATTGCAACCAGTTTGAAAGTGATGGTCATTTCTACGTTCCGGGCAACCTAGGCTTCACTCTAGGGCGTTGCTCCGCCAGATCGAACAGTTAGGGCCTTAGAAGTCAACGCCCGAAGCATAAAATACAAAATAAATAGTACAGTTTTTCAATCGTATAAAACGAATAATTTCTACCAGTGTGGAAGTTATGGGCATTTCTACTTTCCGGGCAACCTAGGCTTCACCCTAGGGAGTTGTTCCACCAGATGGAATAGTTAGGGCCTAAGAAGTCAACGCCAGAAGCATAAAACACGATATAAATACAACAGTTTTTCCATCGTATAAAACGAATAATCGCAAGCAGTATGAAAGTTATGGTCATATCTACTTTCCGAGCAACCTAGGCTTCACCCTAGGGAGTTGCACAACCAGATTGAATAGTTAGGGCCTTAAAAGTCAATGCCCGAAGCATAAAATGCAATAAAAATACAACAGTTTTTCCATCGTATAACAGGAATAATTGCAACCAGTGTGAAAGTAATTGTCATTCCTACGTTCCGGGCAACCTAGGTTTCACTCCAGGGCGTTGCTTCACCAGATCGAATAGTTAGGTCATAAGAAGTCAACGCCAGAAGCATAAAATACGATATAAATACAACAGCTTTTCAATCGTATAAAACGAATAATTGCAACCAGTGTGAAAGTTATGGACATTTCTACATTCCGGCCAACCTAGGGTTCACCCTAGGGCGTTGCTCCACCAAATCGAATAGTTAGGGCCTTAGAAGTCAACGCCAGAAGCATAAAATACAATAAAGATGCAACAGTTTTTCCATCGTTATACAGGAATAACTGCAACCAGTGTGAATGTACTGGTCATTTCTACGTTCCGGATAACCTAGGCTTCACTCTAGGGCGTTGTTCCACCAGGTCGAGCAGTTAGGGCCTAAGAAGTCAACGCCAGAAGTATAAAATACAATGTAAATATAATAGTTTTTCCATCGTATAAATCGAATGATAGCAACCAGTGTGAAAGTTATGGTCATTTCTACGTTCCGGGCAACCTAGGCTTCACTCTAGGGCGTTGCTCCACCAGATCGAATAGTTAGGGCCTTAGAAGTCAACGCCCGAAGCATAAAATGCAAAATAAATAAAACAGTTTTTCCAGTATAAAATACAATGTAAATATAATAGTTTTTCCATCGTATAAAACGAGTAATTGCTACCAGTGTGAAAGTTATGGTCATTTCTACGTTCCGCGCAACCTGGGCTTTACCCTAGGGCGTTGTTCCACGAGATGGAATAGCTAGGGACTTAGAATTCAACGCCATAATGATAAAATACAATATAAACATAACAGTTTTTCCATCGTATGAAACGAATAATAGCAACCAGTGTGAAAGTTATGGTCAGTTCAACGTTCCGGGCAACCTAGGCTCCACCCTAGGATGTTGTTCCACCAGATCGAATAGTTAGGGCCACAGAAGTGAACGCCAGAAGCATAAAATACAATATAAATACAACAGTTTTTCCATCGTATAAAACGAATAATTGCAACCAGTATGAAACTTATGGTCATTTCTACGTTCCGGGCAACCTAGGCTTCACTCTATGGCGTTCTTCCACCACATCGAATAGCTACGGCCGCAGAAGTCAACGCCTGAAGTATAAAATACAATAAAAATACAACAGTCTTTCCATCCTATAACAGGAATAATTGCAACCCGTGTGAAAGTTATGGTCATTTCTACGTTCCAGGCAACGTTGGCTTCACCCTAGGTCGTTGTTCCACCAGATGGAATAGTTAGGGCCTCAGAAGTCAACGCCCGAAGCATAAAATACAAAATAAATAGAACAGTTTTTCCATCGTATAAAACGAATAGTTGCTACCGGTGTTAGAGTTATGGTCATTTCTACGTTCCGGGCAACCTAGGTTTCACTCCAGGGCGTTGCTCCACCAGTTCGAATTGTTAGGTCATAAGAAGTCAACGCCAGAAGCATAAAATACGATATAAATACAACAGCTTTTGCATCGTATAAAACGAATAATTGCAACCAGTGTGAAAGTAATGGTCATTTCTACGTTCCGGGCAACCTAGGCTTCACTCTACGGCGTTGTTCCACCAGATCGAATAGTTAGGGCCTAAGAAGTCAACGCCAGAAGGATAAAATACGATATAAATACAACAGCTTTTCCATCGTATAAAAGGAATAATTGCAAACTGTGTGAAAGTAATGGTGATTTCTACGTTCCGGGCAACCTAGGCTTCACTCTACGGCGTTGTTCCACCAGATCGAATAGTTACGGCCTTAGAAGTCAGCGCCAGAAGCATAAAATACAATAAAGATGCAACAGTTTTTCCATCGTTTAACAGGAATAACCACAACCAGTGTGAATGTACTGGTCATTTCTACGTTCCGGATATCCTAGGTTTCACTCTAGGGCGTTGCTGCACCAGATCAAATAGCTAGCGACTTAGAATTAAACGCCAGAAGCATAGAATACAATAAAAATTCAACAGTTTTTCCATCGTATAACAGGAATAATTGCAACCAGTGTGAATGTAATGGTCATTTCTACGTTCCGGGCAACCTAGGTTTCACTCTAGGGCGTTGCTCCACCAGGCCGAGTAGTTAGGGCCTAAGAAGTCAACGCCAGAAGCATAAAATACGATATAAATACAACAGCATTTCCATCGCATTAAATGAATAATTGCAAACAGTGTGAAAGTAGTGGTCATTTCTACGTTCCGGGCAACCTAGGCTTCACTGTCGGGCGTTGCTCCACCAGATCGAAATGTTAGGGCCTAAGAAGTCTACGCCCGAAGCATAAAATACGATATAAATACAACAGCATTTCCATCGTATTAAATGAATAATTGCAAACAGTGTGAAAGTAGTGGTCATTTCTACGTTCCGGGCAACCTAGGCTTCACTGTATGGCGTTCTTCCACCACATCGAATAGCTACGGCCTCAGAAGTCCACGCCTGAAGCATAAAATACAATAAAAATACAACAGTCTTTTCATCGTATAACAGGAATAGTTGCAACAAGCGTGAAAGTAATGATCATTTCGGCGTTTCGGGCATCCTAGACTTAACTCTGAGGCATTGCTCCACCAGATCGAATATTTAGGGCCTTAGAAGTCAACGCCAGTAGCATAAAATACAATATAAATACAACAGTTTTCCATTGTATAAAACGGATAATTGCAACCAGTATGCAACTTATGGTCATTTCTACATTCCGAGCAACCTAGGCTTCACTCTAGGGCGTTGCTCCACCAGATCGGATAGTTACGGCCTAAGAAGTCAACGCCAGTAGCATAAAATACAATATAAATACAACAGTTTTCCATTGTATAAAACGGATAATTGCAACCAGTATGCAACTTATGGTCATTTCTACATTCCGAGCAACCTAGGCTTCACTCTAGGGCGTTGCTCCACCAGATCGGATAGTTACGGCCTAAGAAGTCAACGCCCGAAGCATAAAATACGATATAAATACAACAGCATTTCCATCGCATTAAATGAATAATTGCAAACAGTGTGAAAGTAGTGGTCATTTCTACGTTCCGGGCAACCTAGGCTTCACTCTAGGGCGGTGCTCCACCAGGTCGAGTAGTTAGGGCCTAAGAAGTCAACGCCAGAAGCATAAAATACGATATAAATACAACAGGTTTTACATCGTATAAAACGAATAATTGCAACCAGTGTGGAAGTTATGGTCATTTCTACGTTCCGGGCAACCTAGGCTTCACTCTAGGGCGTTGCTCGACCAGATCGAATAGCTAGGGCCTTAGAAGTCAACGCCCGAAGCATACAATGCAATAAAAATACAACAGTTTTTCCATCATATAACAGGAATAATTGCAACCAGTTTGAAAGTGATGGTCATTTCTACGTTCCGGGCAACCTAGGCTTCACTCTAGGGCGTTGCTCCGCCAGATCGAACAGTTAGGGCCTTAGAAGTCAACGCCCGAAGCATAAAATACAAAATAAATAGTACAGTTTTTCAATCGTATAAAACGAATAATTTCTACCAGTGTGGAAGTTATGGGCATTTCTACTTTCCGGGCAACCTAGGCTTCACCCTAGGGAGTTGTTCCACCAGATGGAATAGTTAGGGCCTAAGAAGTCAACGCCAGAAGCATAAAACACGATATAAATACAACAGTTTTTCCATCGTATAAAACGAATAATCGCAAGCAGTATGAAAGTTATGGTCATATCTACTTTCCGAGCAACCTAGGCTTCACCCTAGGGAGTTGCACAACCAGATTGAATAGTTAGGGCCTTAAAAGTCAATGCCCGAAGCATAAAATGCAATAAAAATACAACAGTTTTTCCATCGTATAACAGGAATAATTGCAACCAGTGTGAAAGTAATTGTCATTCCTACGTTCCGGGCAACCTAGGTTTCACTCCAGGGCGTTGCTCCACCAGATCGAATAGTTAGGTCATAAGAAGTCAACGCCAGAAGCATAAAATACGATATAAATACAACAGCTTTTCAATCGTATAAAACGAATAATTGCAACCAGTGTGAAAGTTATGGACATTTCTACATTCCGGCCAACCTAGGCTTCACCCTAGGGCGTTGCTCCACCAGATCGAATAGTTAGGGCCTTAGAAGTCAACGCCAGAAGCATAAAATACAATAAAGATGCAACAGTTTTTCCATCGTTATACAGGAATAACTGCAACCAGTGTGAATGTACTGGTCATTTCTACGTCCGGATAACCTAGGCTTCACTCTAGGGCGTTGTTCCACCAGATCGAACAGTTAGGGCCTAAGAAGTCAACGCCAGAAGTATAAAATACAATGTAAAAATAACAGTTTTTCCATCGTATAGATCGAATGATAGCAACCAGTGTGAAAGTTATGGTCATTTCTACGTTCCGGGCAACCTAGGCTTCACTCTAGGGCGTTGCTTCACCAGATCGAATAGTTAGGGCCTTAGAAGTCAACGCCAGAAGCATAAAATACAATATAAATACAACAGTTTTCCATTGTATAAAACGGATAATTGCAACCAGTACGAAAGTTATGGTCATTTCTACGTTCCGGGCAGCCAAGGCTTCAGTCTATGGCGTTCTTCCACCACATCGAATAGCTGCGGCCTCAGAAGTCAACGCCTGAAGCATAAAATACAATAAAAATACAACAGTCTTTCTATCCTATAGCAGGAATAATTGCAACGCGTGTGAAAGTGATGGTCATTTGTACTTTCCGGGCAACCTAGGTTTCACTCTAGGGCGTTGCTCCACCAGATCGTATAGCTAGGGACTTGGAATTCAACGCCAGAAGAATAAAACACAATATAAGTACAACCGTTTTTCCATTGTATAAAATGAATAATTGCAAACATTGTGAAATTAATGGTCATTTCTACGTTCCGGGCAACCTAGGCGTCACTGTAGGGCGTTGCTCCACCACAGCTAATAGCTACGGCCTTAGAAGTCAACGCCAGAAGCATAAAATACAATATCAATACAACAGCTTTTCCGTCGTATAAAATAAATAATTGCAAACAGTGTGAAAGTACTGGTCCTTTCTACGTTCCGGGTAACCTAGGCTTCACTCTAGGGCGTTGTTGCAGCAGATCGAACAGTTAGTTCCTAAGAAGTCAACGCCAGAAGCATAAAATACAATAAACATACAAGAGTTTTTCCATCGTATAACAGGAATAATTGCAACCAGTGTGAAAGTGATGGTCATTTCTACGTTCTGGGCAACCTAGGCTTCACTCTAGGGCGTCGTTCCACCAGATCGAATAGTTAGGGCCTAAGAAGTCAACGCCAGAAGCATAAAATATAATATAAATATAACAGTTTTTCCATCGTGTAAAACGAATAATTGCAACAAGTATGAAAGTTGTGGTTATTTCTACTTTCCGGGCAACCTAGGCTTCACCCTAGGGCGTTGCTCCAGCAGATTGAATAGTTAGGGCCTTAGAAGTCAACGCCCGAAGCATAAAATACAAAATAAATAGAACAGTTTTTCCATCGTATAAAACGAATAATAGCAACCAGTGCCAAAGTTATGGTCATTTCTACGTTCCGGGCAACCTAGGCTTCAGCCCAGGGCGTTGTTCCACCAGATCGAATAGTTAGGGCCTAAGAAGTGAACGCCAGCAGCATAAATTACAATATAAATACAACAGTTCTTCCATTCTATAAAACGAATAATTGCAACCAGTATGAAAGTTATGGTCATTTCTACGTTCCGCGCAACCTAGGCTTCACTCTATGGCGTTCTTCCACCACATCGAATAGCTGCGGCCTCAGAAGTCAACGCCTGAAGCATAAAATACAATAAAAATACAACAGTCTTTCCATCCTATAACAGGAATAATTGCAACGCGTGTGAAAGTGATGGTCATTTGTACGTTCCGGGCAACCTATGTTTCACTCTAGGGCGTTGCTCCACCAGATCGAATAGCTAGGCACTTGGAATTCAACGCCAGAAGAATAAAACACAATATAAGTACAACCGTTTTTCCATTCTATAAAATGAATAATTGCAAACATTGTGAAAGTAATGGTCATTTCTACGTTCCGGGCAACATAGGCGTCGCTGTAGGGCGTTGCTCCACCACAGCTAATAGCTACGGCCTTAGAAGTCAACGCCAGAAGCATAAAATACAATATCAATACAACAGCTTTTCCGTCGTATAAAATAAATAATTGCAAACAGTGTGAAGGTACTGGTCCTTTCTACGTTCCGGGTAACCTAGGCTTCACTCTAGGGCGTTGTTGCACCAGATCGAACAGTTAGTTCCTAAGAAGTCAACGCCAGAAGCATAAAATACAATAAATATACAAGAGTTTTTCCATCGTATAACAGGAATAATTGCAACCAGTGTGAAAGTGATGGTCATTTCTACGTTCTGGGCAACCTAGGCTTCACTCTAGGGCGTCGTTCCACCAGATCGAATAGTTAGGGCCTAAGAAGTCAACGCCAGAAGCATAAAATATAATATAAATATAACAGTTTTTCCATCGTATAAAACGAATAATTGCAACAAGTATGAAAGTTGTGGTTATTTCTACTTTCCGGGCAACCTAGGCTTCACCCTAGGGCTTTGCTCCAGCAGATTGAATAGTTAGGGCCTTAGAAGTCAACGCCCGAAGCATAAAATACAAAATAAATAGAACAGTTTTTCCATCGTATAAAACGAATAATAGCAACCAGTGCCAAAGTTATGGTCATTTCTACGTTCCGGGCAACCTAGGCTTCAGCCCAGGGCGTTGTTCCACCAGATCGAATAGTTAGGGCCTAAGAAGTGAACGCCAGCAGCATAAATTACAATATAAATACAACAGTTCTTCCATCATATAAAACGAATAATTGCAACCAGTATGAAAGTTATGGTCATTTCTACGTTCCGCGCAACCTAGGCTTCACTCTATGGCGTTCTTCCACCACATCGAATAGCTGCGGCCTCAGAAGTCAACGCCTGAAGCATAAAATACAATAAAAATACAACAGTCTTTCCATCCTATAACAGGAATAATTGCAACGCGTGTGAAAGTGATGGTCATTTGTACGTTCCGGGCAACCTAGGTTTCACTCTAGGGCGTTGCTCCACCAGATCGAATAGCTAGGGACTTGGAATTCAACGCCAGAAGAATAAAACACAATATAAGTACAACCGTTTTTCCATTCTATAAAATGAATAATTGCAAACATTGTGAAATTAATGGTCATTTCTACGTTCCGGGCAACCTAGGCGTCACTGTAGGGCGTTGCTCCACCACAGCTAATAGCTACGGCCTTAGAAGTCAACGCCAGAAGCATAAAATACAATATCAATACAACAGCTTTTCCGTCGTATAAAATGAATAATTGCAAACAGTGTGAAAGTACTGGTCATTTCTACGTTCCGGGTAACCTAGGCTTCACTCTAGGGAGTTGTTGCACCAGATCGAACATTTAGTTCCTAAGAAGTCAACGCCCGAAGCATAAAATACAAAATAAATAGAACAGTTTTTCCATTGTATAAAAGGAATAGTTGCTACCAGTGTGAAAGTTATATTCATTTCTACGTTTCTGACAACCTAGGCTTCACTGTAGGGTGTTGCTCCACCAAATCGAAAAGGTAGGGCCATAGAAGTCAACGCCAGAAGCATAAAATACAATATAAATATAACAGTTTTTCCATCGTATAAAACGAATAATAGCAACCAGTGTGAAAGTTCTGGTCATTTCTACGTTCCGGGCAACCTAGCGTTCACTCTAGGGCGTTGCTCCACCAGATCGAATAGTTAGGGCCTTAGAAGTCAACGCCCGAAGCATAAAATACAAAATAAATAGAACAGTTTTTCCATTGTATAAAACGAATAATTGCTACCAGTGTGAAAGTTATGTTCATTTCTACGTTTCTGACAACCTAGGCTTCACTGTAGGGTGTTGCTCCACCAAATCGAATAGGTAGGGCCATGGAAGTCAACGCCCGAAGCATAAAATACAATAAATATACAAGAGTTTTTCCATCGTATAACAGGAATAATTGCAACCAGTGTGAAAGTGATGGTCATTTCTACGTTCTGGGCAACCTAGACTTCACTCTAGGGCGTCGTTCCACCAGATCGAATAGTTAGTGCCTAAGAAGTCAACGCCAGAAGCATAAAATATAATATAAAAATAACAGTTTTTCCATCGTATAAAACGAATAATTGCAACAAGTATGAAAGTTGTGGTTATTTCTACTTTCCGGGCAACCTAGGCTTCACCCTAGGGCGTTGCTCCAGCAGATTGAATAGTTAGGGCCTTAGAAGTCAACGCCCGAAGCATAAAATACAAAATAAATAGAACAGTTTTTCCATCGTATAAAACGAATAATTGCTACCGGTGTGAAAGTTATGGTCATTTCTACGTTCCGGGCAACCCAGGCTTCACCCTAGGGCGTTGTTGCACCAGATGGAATAGTTAGGGCATAAGAAGTCAACGCCAGAAGCAAAAATACGGTATAAATACAACAGCTTTTCCATCGTATAAAACGAATAATTGCAACCAGTGTGAAAGTTATAGTCATTTCTACTTTCCGGGCAACCTAGGCTTCACTCTAGGGCGTTGCTCCACCAGATCGAATAGTTAGGGCCTTAGAAGTCAACGCCAGAAGCATAAAATACAATAATGATGCAACAGTTTTTCCATCGTATATCAGGAATTATTGCAACCAGTGTGAAAGTAATGGCATATCATTGTTCCGGGCAACCTAGGCTTCACTCTAGGGCGTTGCTCCACCAGATGGATTAGTTAGGGCCTTAGAAGTCAACTCCCGAAGCATAAAATACAATAAAGATGCAACAGTTTTTCCATCGTATAAAACGAATAATTGAAACCAGTGTAAAGGTAATGGTCATTTCTACGTTCCGGGCAGCCTAGGCTTCACCCTAGGGCGCTGCTCCACCATATCGAATAGTTAGTGCACTAGAAGTCAGCGCCAGAAGCATAAAATTCACTATAAATACAACAGTTTTTCCATCGTATAAAACGAATAATTGCTACCGGTGTGAAAGTTATGGTCATTTCTACGTTCCGGGCAACCCAGGCTTCACCCTAGGGCGTTGTTGCACCAGATGGAATAGTTAGGGCATAAGAAGTCAACGCCAGAAGTATAAAATACGGTATAAATACAACAGCTTTTCCATCGTATAAAACGAATAATTGCAACCAGTATGAAAGTAATGGTCATTTCTACTTTCCGGGCAACCTAGGATCCACCCTAGTGCGTTGCTGCAACCGATTGAATAGTTAGGGCCTTAGAAGTCAACGCCCGAAGCATAAAATACAAAAGAAATAGAACAGTTCTTCCATCGTATAAAACGAATAATTGAAACCAGTGTAAAAGTTATGGTCATTTCTACTTTCCGGGCAACCTGGGCTTCACCCTAGGGCGTAGTTCCAGCAGACTGAATAGTTAGGGCCTTAGAAGTCAACGCCCGAAGCATGTGATACAAAATAAATAGAACAGTTGTTCCATCGTATAAAACGAATAACTCTTACGAGTGTGAAAGTTATGGTAATTTCTACGTTCCGGGCAACCTAGGTGTCACTCTAGGGCGTTGCTCCACCAGATGGCATAGCTAGGGACTTAGAATTCAACGCCATAAGAATAAAATACAATATAAGAACAACAGTTTTTCCATCGTATAAAATGAATAATTGTAAACATTGTGAAAGTAATGGTCATTTCTACGCTCCAGGCAACCTAGGTGTCACTCTAGGGCGTTACTCCACCACATCCAATAGCTACTGCCTTAGAAGTCAACGCCCGAAGCATAAAATACAAAATAAATAGAACAGTTTTTCCATCGTATAAAACGAATAATAGCAACCAGTGCCAAAGTTATGGTCATTTCTACGTTCCGGGCAACCTAGGCTTCACCCCAGGGCGTTGTTCCACCAGATCGAATAGTTAGGGCCTAAGAAGTGAACGCCAGCAGCATAAATTACAATATAAATACAACAGTTCTTCCATCATATAAAACGAATAATTGCAACCAGTATGAAAGTTATGGTCATTTCTACGTTCTGGGCAACCTAGGCTTCACTCTATGGCGTTCTTCCACCACATCGAATAGCTGCGGCCTCAGAAGTCAACGCCTGAAGCTTAAAATACAATAAAAATACAACAGTCTTTCCATCCTATAACAGGAATAATTGCAACGCGTGTGAAAGTGATGGTCATTTGTACGTTCCGGGCAACCTAGGTTTCACTCTAGGGCGTTGCTCCACCAGATCGAATAGCTAGGGACCTGGAATTCAACGCCAGAAGAATAAAACACAATATAAGTACAACCGTTTTTCCATTGTATAAAATGAATAATTGCAAACAGTGTGAAAGTACTGGTCATTTCTACGTTCCGGGTAACCTAGGCTTCACTCTAGGGCGTTGTTGCACCAGATCGAACAGATAGTTCCTAAGAAGTCAACGCCCGAAGCATAAAATACAAAATAAATAGAACAGTTTTTCCATTGTATAAAACGAATAGTTGCTACCAGTGTGAAAATTATGTTCATTTCTACGTTTCTGACGACCTAGGCTTCACTGTAGGGTGTTGCTCCACCAAATCGAATAGGTAGGGCCATAGAAGTCAACGCGAGAAGCATAAAATACAATATAAATATAACAGTTTTTCCATCGTATAAAACGAATAATAGCAACCAGTGTGAAAGTTCTGGTCATTTCTACGTTCCGGGCAACCTAGGCTTCACTCTAGGGCGTTGCTCCACCAGATCGAATAGTTAGGGCCTTAGAAGTCAACGCCCGAAGCATAAAATACAAAATAAATAGAACAGCTTTCCATTGTATAAAACGAATAATTGCTACCAGTGTGAAAGTTATGTTCATTTCTACGTTTCTGACAACCTAGGCTTCACTGTAGGGTGTTGCTCCACCAAATCGAATAGGTAGGGCCATGGAAGTCAACGCCCGAAGCATAAAATACAATAAATATACAAGAGTTTTTCCATCGTATAACAGGTATAATTGCAACCAGTGTGAAAGTGATGGTCATTTCTACGTTCTGGGCAACCTAGACTTCACTCTAGGGCGTCGTTCCACCAGATCGAATAGTTAGTGCCTAAGAAGTCAACGCCAGAAGCATAAAATATAATATAAAAATAACAGTTTTTCCATCGTATAAAACGAATAATTGCAACAAGTATGAAAGTTGTGGTTATTTCTACTTTCCGGGCAACCTAGGCTTCACCCTAGGGCGTTGCTCCAGCAGATTGAATAGTTAGGGCCTTAGAAGTCAACGCCCGAAGCATAAAATACAAAATAAATAGAACAGTTTTTCCATCGTATAAAACGAATAATTGCTACCGGTGTGAAAGTTATGGTCATTTCTACGTTCCGGGCAACCCAGGCTTCACCCTAGGGCGTTGTTGCACCAGATGGAATAGTTAGGGCATAAGAAGTCAACGCCAGAAGCAAAAATACGGTATAAATACAACAGCTTTTCCATCGTATAAAACGAATAATTGCAACCAGTGTGAAAGTTATAGTCATTTCTACTTTCCGGGCAACCTAGGCTTCACTCTAGGGCGTTGCTCGACCAGATCGAATAGTTAGGGCCTTAGAAGTCAACGCCAGAAGCATAAAATACAATAATGATGCAACAGTTTTTCCATCGTATATCAGGAATTATTGCAACCAGTGTGAAAGTAATGGCATATCATTGTTCCGGGCAACCTAGGCTTCACTCTAGGGCGTTGCTCCACCAGATGGATTAGTTAGGGCCTTAGAAGTCAACTCCCGAAGCATAAAATACAATAAAGATGCAACAGTTTTTCCATCGTATAAAACGAATAATTGAAACCAGTGTAAAGGTAATGGTCATTTCTACGTTCCGGGCAGCCTAGGCTTCACCCTAGGGCGCTGCTCCACCATATCGAATAGTTAGTGCACTAGAAGTCAGCGCCAGAAGCATAAAATTCACTATAAATACAACAGTTTTTCCATCGTATAAAACGAATAATTGCTACCGGTGTGAAAGTTATGGTCATTTCTACGTTCCGGGCAACCCAGGCTTCACCCTAGGGCGTTGTTGCACCAGATGGAATAGTTAGGGCATAAGAAGTCAACGCCAGAAGTATAAAATACGGTATAAATACAACAGCTTTTCCATCGTATAAAACGAATAATTGCAACCAGTATGAAAGTAATGGTCATTTCTACTTTCCGGGCAACCTAGGATCCACCCCAGTGCGTTGCTGCAACCGATTGAATAGTTAGGGCCTTAGAAGTCAACGCCCGAAGCATAAAATACAAAAGAAATAGAACAGTTTTTCCATCGTATAAAACGAATAATTGAAACCAGTGTAAAAGTTATGGTCATTTCTACTTTCCGGGCAACCTGGGCTTCACCCTAGGGCGTAGTTCCAGCAGACTGAATAGTTAGGGCCTTAGAAGTCAACGCCCGAAGCATGTGATACAAAATAAATAGAACAGTTGTTCCATCGTATAAAACGAATAACTCTTACGAGTGTGAAAGTTATGGTAATTTCTACGTTCCGGGCAACCTAGGTGTCACTCTAGGGCGTTGCTCCACCAGATGGCATAGCTAGGGACTTAGAATTCAACGCCATAAGAATAAAATACAATATAAGAACAACAGTTTTTCCATCGTATAAAATGAATAATTGTAAACATTGTGAAAGTAATGGTCATTTCTACGCTCCAGGCAACCTAGGTGTCACTCTAGGGCGTTACTCCACCACATCCAATAGCTACTGCCTTAGAAGTCAACGCCCGAAGCATAAAATACAAAATAAATAGAACAGTTTTTCCATCGTATAAAACGAATAATAGCAACCAGTGCCAAAGTTATGGTCATTTCTACGTTCCGGGCAACCTAGGCTTCACCCCAGGGCGTTGTTCCACCAGATCGAATAGTTAGGGCCTAAGAAGTGAACGCCAGCAGCATAAATTACAATATAAATACAACAGTTCTTCCATCATATAAAACGAATAATTGCAACCAGTATGAAAGTTATGGTCATTTCTACGTTCTGGGCAACCTAGGCTTCACTCTATGGCGTTCTTCCACCACATCGAATAGCTGCGGCCTCAGAAGTCAACGCCTGAAGCTTAAAATACAATAAAAATACAACAGTCTTTCCATCCTATAACAGGAATAATTGCAACGCGTGTGAAAGTGATGGTCATTTGTACGTTCCGGGCAACCTAGGTTTCACTCTAGGGCGTTGCTCCACCAGATCGAATAGCTAGGGACCTGGAATTCAACGCCAGAAGAATAAAACACAATATAAGTACAACCGTTTTTCCATTGTATAAAATGAATAATTGCAAACAGTGTGAAAGTACTGGTCATTTCTACGTTCCGGGTAACCTAGGCTTCACTCTAGGGCGTTGTTGCACCAGATCGAACAGATAGTTCCTAAGAAGTCAACGCCCGAAGCATAAAATACAAAATAAATAGAACAGTTTTTCCATTGTATAAAACGAATAGTTGCTACCAGTGTGAAAATTATGTTCATTTCTACGTTTCTGACGACCTAGGCTTCACTGTAGGGTGTTGCTCCACCAAATCGAATAGGTAGGGCCATAGAAGTCAACGCGAGAAGCATAAAATACAATATAAATATAACAGTTTTTCCATCGTATAAAACGAATAATAGCAACCAGTGTGAAAGTTCTGGTCATTTCTACGTTCCGGGCAACCTAGGCTTCACTCTAGGGCGTTGCTCCACCAGATCGAATAGTTAGGGCCTTAGAAGTCAACGCCCGAAGCATAAAATACAAAATAAATAGAACAGCTTTCCATTGTATAAAACGAATAATTGCTACCAGTGTGAAAGTTATGTTCATTTCTACGTTTCTGACAACCTAGGCTTCACTGTAGGGTGTTGCTCCACCAAATCGAATAGGTAGGGCCATGGAAGTCAACGCCCGAAGCATAAAATACAATAAATATACAAGAGTTTTTCCATCGTATAACAGGTATAATTGCAACCAGTGTGAAAGTGATGGTCATTTCTACGTTCTGGGCAACCTAGACTTCACTCTAGGGCGTCGTTCCACCAGATCGAATAGTTAGGGCCTAAGAAGTCAACGCCAGAAGCATAAAATATAATATCAAAATAACAGATTTTCCATCGTATAAAACGAATAATTGCAACAAGTATGAAAGTTGTGGTTATTTCTACTTTCCGGGCAACCTAGGCTTCACCCTAGGGCGTTGCTCCAGCAGATTGAATAGTTAGGGCCTTAGAAGTCAACGCCCGAAGCATAAAATACAAAATAAATAGAACAGTTTTTCCATCGTATAAAACGAATAATTGCTACCGGTGTGAAAGTTATGGTCATTTCTACGTTCCGGGCAACCCAGGCTTCACCCTAGGGCGTTGTTGCACCAGATAGAATAGTTAGGGCATAAGAAGTCAACGCCAGAAGCAAAAATACGGTATAAATACAACAGCTTTTCCATCGTATAAAACGAATAATTGCAACCAGTGTGAAAGTTATAGTCATTTCTACTTTCCGGGCAACCTAGGCTTCACTCTAGGGCGTTGCTCCACCAGATCGAATAGTTAGGGCCTTAGAAGTCAACGCCAGAAGCATAAAATACAATAAAGATGCAACAGTTTTTCCATCATATATCAGGAATTATTGCAACCAGTGTGAAAGTAATGGCATATCATTGTTCCGGGCAACCTAGGCTTCACTCTAGGGCTTTGCTCCACCAGATGGATTAGTTAGGGCCTTAGAAGTCAACGCCCGAAGCATAAAATACAATAAAGATGCAACAGTTTTTCCATCGTATAAAACGAATAATTGAAACCAGTGTAAAAGTAATGGTCATTTCTACGTTCCGGGCAACCTAGGCTTCACCCTAGGGCGCTGCTCCACCAGATCGAATAGTTAGTGCACTAGAAGTCAGCGCCAGAAGCATAAAATTCACTATAAATACAACAGTGTTTCCATCGTATAAAACGAATAATTGCTACCGGTGTGAAAGTTATGGTCATTTCTACGTTCCGGGCAACCCAGGCTTCACTCTAGGGCGTTGTTCCACCAGATCGAACAGTTAGGGCCTAAGAAGTCAACGCCAGAAGTATAAAATACAATGTAAATATAACAGTTTTTCCATCGTTTAAATCGAATGATAGCAACCAGTGTGAAAGTTATGGTCATTTCTACGTTTCTGACGACCTAGGCTTCACTGTAGGGTGTTGCTCCACCAAATCGAATAGGTAGGGCCATAGAAGTCAACGCGAGAAGCATAAAATACAATATAAATATAACAGTTTTTCCATCGTATAAAACGAATAATAGCAACCAGTGTGAAAGTTCTGGTCATTTCTACGTTCCGGGCAACCTAGGCTTCACTCTAGGGCGTTGCTCCACCAGATCGAATAGTTAGGGCCTTAGAAGTCAACGCCCGAAGCATAAAATACAAAATAAATAGAACAGCTTTCCATTGTATAAAACGAATAATTGCTACCAGTGTGAAAGTTATGTTCATTTCTACGTTTCTGACAACCTAGGCTTCACTGTAGGGTGTTGCTCCACCAAATCGAATAGGTAGGGCCATGGAAGTCAACGCCCGAAGCATAAAATACAATAAATATACAAGAGTTTTTCCATCGTATAACAGGTATAATTGCAACCAGTGTGAAAGTGATGGTCATTTCTACGTTCTGGGCAACCTAGACTTCACTCTAGGGCGTCGTTCCACCAGATCGAATAGTTAGGGCCTAAGAAGTCAACGCCAGAAGCATAAAATATAATATCAAAATAACAGATTTTCCATCGTATAAAACGAATAATTGCAACAAGTATGAAAGTTGTGGTTATTTCTACTTTCCGGGCAACCTAGGCTTCACCCTAGGGCGTTGCTCCAGCAGATTGAATAGTTAGGGCCTTAGAAGTCAACGCCCGAAGCATAAAATACAAAATAAATAGAACAGTTTTTCCATCGTATAAAACGAATAATTGCTACCGGTGTGAAAGTTATGGTCATTTCTACGTTCCGGGCAACCCAGGCTTCACCCTAGGGCGTTGTTGCACCAGATAGAATAGTTAGGGCATAAGAAGTCAACGCCAGAAGCAAAAATACGGTATAAATACAACAGCTTTTCCATCGTATAAAACGAATAATTGCAACCAGTGTGAAAGTTATAGTCATTTCTACTTTCCGGGCAACCTAGGCTTCACTCTAGGGCGTTGCTCCACCAGATCGAATAGTTAGGGCCTTAGAAGTCAACGCCAGAAGCATAAAATACAATAAAGATGCAACAGTTTTTCCATCATATATCAGGAATTATTGCAACCAGTGTGAAAGTAATGGCATATCATTGTTCCGGGCAACCTAGGCTTCACTCTAGGGCTTTGCTCCACCAGATGGATTAGTTAGGGCCTTAGAAGTCAACGCCCGAAGCATAAAATACAATAAAGATGCAACAGTTTTTCCATCGTATAAAACGAATAATTGAAACCAGTGTAAAAGTAATGGTCATTTCTACGTTCCGGGCAACCTAGGCTTCACCCTAGGGCGCTGCTCCACCAGATCGAATAGTTAGTGCACTAGAAGTCAGCGCCAGAAGCATAAAATTCACTATAAATACAACAGTGTTTCCATCGTATAAAACGAATAATTGCTACCGGTGTGAAAGTTATGGTCATTTCTACGTTCCGGGCAACCCAGGCTTCACTCTAGGGCGTTGTTCCACCAGATCGAACAGTTAGGGCCTAAGAAGTCAACGCCAGAAGTATAAAATACAATGTAAATATAACAGTTTTTCCATCGTATAAATCGAATGATAGCAACCAGTGTGAAAGTTATGGTCATTTCTACGTTCCGGGCAACCTAGGCTTCACTCTAGGGCGTTGCTCCACCAGATCGAATAGTTAGGGCCTTAGAAGTCAACGCCCGAAGCATAAAATGCAAAATAAATAAAACAGTTTTTCCATCGTATAATACGAGTAATTGCTACCAGTGTGAAAGTTATGGTCATTTCTACGTTCCGGACAACCTGGGCTTTACCCTAGGGCATTGTTCCACGAGATGGAATAGCTAGGGACTTAGAATTCAACGCCATAAGGATAAAATACGATATAAATACAACAGCTTTTACATCGTATAAAACGAATAATTGCAACCAGTGTGGAAGTTATGGTCATTTCTACGTTCCGGACAACCTAGGCTTCACTCTAGGGCGTTGCTCGACCAGATCGAATAGCTAGGGCCTTAGAAGTCAACGCCCGAAGCATACAATGCAATAAAAATACAACAGTTTTTCCATCATATAACAGGAATAATTGCAACCAGTTTGAAAGTGATGGTCATTTCTACGTTCCGGGCAACCTAGGCTTCACTCTAGGGCGTTGCTCCGCCAGATCGAACAGTTAGGGCCTTAGAAGTCAACGCCCGAAGCATAAAATACAAAATAAATAGTACAGTTTTTCAATCGTATAAAACGAATAATTTCTACCAGTGTGGAAGTTATGGGCATTTCTACCTTCCGGGCAACCTAGTCTTCACCCTAGGGAGTTGTTCCACCAGATGGAATAGTTAGGGCCTAAGAAGTCAACGCCAGAAGCATAAAACACGATATAAATACAACAGTTTTTCCATCGTATAAAACGAATAATCGCAAGCAGTATGAAAGTTATGGTCATATCTACTTTCCGAGCAACCTAGGCTTCACCCTAGGGAGTTGCACAACCAGATTGAATAGTTAGGGCCTTAAAAGTCAATGCCCGAAGCATAATATGCAATAAAAATACAACAGTTTTTCCATCGTATAACAGGAATAATTGCAACCAGTGTGAAAGTAATGGTCATTCCTACGTTCCGGGCAACCTAGGTTTCACTCCAGGGCGTTGCTTCAGCAGATCGAATAGTTAGGTCATAAGAAGTCAACGCCAGAAGCATAAAATACGATATAAATGCAACAGCTTTTCAATCGTATAAAACGAATAATTGCAACCAGTGTGAAAGTTATGGACATTTCTACATTCCGGCCAACCTAGGGTTCACCCTAGGGCGTTGCTCCACCAGATCGAATAGTTAGGGCCTTAGAAGTCAACGCCAGAAGCATAAAATACAATAAAGATGCAACAGTTTTTCCATCGTTATACAGGAATAACTGCAACCAGTGTGAATGTACTGGTCATTTCTACGTTCCGGATAACCTAGGCTTCACTCTAGGGCGTTGTTCCACCAGATCGAACAGTTAGGGCCTAAGAAGTCAACGCCAGAAGTATAAAATACAATGTAAATATAACAGTTTTTCCATCGTATAAATCGAATGATAGCAACCAGTGTGAAAGTTATGGTCATTTCTACGTTCCGGGCAACCTAGTCTTCACCATAGGGAGTTGTTCCACCAGATGGAATAGTTAGGGCCTAAGAAGTCAACGCCAGAAGCATAAAACACGATATAAATACAACAGTTTTTCCATCGTATAAAACGAATAATCGCAAGCAGTATGAAAGTTATGGTCATATCTACTTTCCGAGCAACCTAGGCTTCACCCTAGGGAGTTGCACAACCAGATTGAATAGTTAGGGCCTTAAAAGTCAATGCCCGAAGCATAAAATGCAATAAAAATACAACAGTTTTTCCATCGTATAACAGGAATAATTGCAACCAGTGTGAAAGTAATGGTCATTCCTACGTTCCGGGCAACCTAGGTTTCACTCCAGGGCGTTGCTTCACCAGATCGAATAGTTAGGTCATAAGAAGTCAACGCCAGAAGCATAAAATACGATATAAATACAACAGCTTTTCAATCGTATAAAACGAATAATTGCAACCAGTGTGAAAGTTATGGACATTTCTACATTCCGGCCAACCTAGGGTTCACCCTAGGGCGTTGCTCCACCAAATCGAATAGTTAGGGCCTTAGAAGTCAACGCCAGAAGCATAAAATACAATAAAGATGCAACAGTTTTTCCATCGTTATACAGGAATAACTGCAACCAGTGTGAATGTACTGGTCATTTCTACGTTCCGGATAACCTAGGCTTCACTCTAGGGCGTTGTTCCACCAGATCGAGCAGTTAGGGCCTAAGAAGTCAACGCCAGAAGTATAAAATACAATGTAAATATAATAGTTTTTCCATCGTATAAATCGAATGATAGCAACCAGTGTGAAAGTTATGGTCATTTCTACGTTCCGGGCAACCTAGGCTTCACTCTAGGGCGTTGCTCCACCAGATCGAATAGTTAGGGCCTTAGAAGTCAACGCCCGAAGCATAAAATGCAAAATAAATAAAACAGTTTTTCCAGTATAAAATACAATGTAAATATAATAGTTTTTCCATCGTATGAAACGAATAATAGCAACCAGTGTGAAAGTTATGGTCAGTTCAACGTTCCGGGCAACCTAGGCTCCACCCTAGGATGTTGTTCCACCAGATCGAATAGTTAGGGCCACAGAAGTGAACGCCAGAAGCATAAAATACAATATAAATACAACAGTTTTTCCATCGTATAAAACGAATAATTGCAACCAGTATGAAACTTATGGTCATTTCTACGTTCCGGGCAACCTAGGCTTCACTCTATGGCGTTCTTCCACCACATCGAATAGCTACGGCCGCAGAAGTCAACGCCTGAAGTATAAAATACAATAAAAATACAACAGTCTTTCCATCCTATAACAGGAATAATTGCAACCCGTGTGAAAGTTATGGTCATTTCTACGTTCCAGGCAACGTTGGCTTCACCCTAGGTCGTTGTTCCACCAGATGGAATAGTTAGGGCCTCAGAAGTCAACGCCCGAAGCATAAAATACAAAATAAATAGAACAGTTTTTCCATCGTATAAAACGAATAGTTGCTACCGGTGTTAGAGTTATGGTCATTTCTACGTTCCGGGCAACCTAGGTTTCACTCCAGGGCGTTGCTCCACCAGTTCGAATTGTTAGGTCATAAGAAGTCAACGCCAGAAGCATAAAATACGATATAAATACAACAGCTTTTGCATCGTATAAAACGAATAATTGCAACCAGTGTGAAAGTAATGGTCATTTCTACGTTCCGGGCAACCTAGGCTTCACTCTACGGCGTTGTTCCACCAGATCGAATAGTTAGGGCCTAAGAAGTCAACGCCAGAAGGATAAAATACGATATAAATACAACAGCTTTTCCATCGTATAAAAGGAATAATTGCAAACTGTGTGAAAGTAATGGTCATTTCTACGTTCCGGGCAACCTAGGCTTCACTCTACGGCGTTGTTCCACCAGATCGAATAGTTACGGCCTTAGAAGTCAGCGCCAGAAGCATAAAATACAATAAAGATGCAACAGTTTTTCCATCGTTTAACAGGAATAACCACAACCAGTGTGAATGTACTGGTCATTTCTACGTTCCGGATATCCTAGGTTTCACTCTAGGGCGTTGCTGCACCAGATCAAATAGCTAGCGACTTAGAATTAAACGCCAGAAGCATAGAATACAATAAAAATTCAACAGTTTTTCCATCGTATAACAGGAATAATTGCAACCAGTGTGAATGTAATGGTCATTTCTACGTTCCGGGCAACCTAGGTTTCACTCTAGGGCGTTGCTCCACCAGGCCGAGTAGTTAGGGCCTAAGAAGTCAACGCCAGAAGCATAAAATACGATATAAATACAACAGCATTTCCATCGCATTAAATGAATACTTGCAAACAGTGTGAAAGTAGTGGTCATTTCTACGTTCCGGGCAACCTAGGCTTCACTGTCGGGCGTTGCTCCACCAGATCGAAATGTTAGGGCCTAAGAAGTCTACGCCCGAAGCATAAAATACGATATAAATACAACAGCATTTCCATCGTATTAAATGAATAATTGCAAACAGTGTGAAAGTAGTGGTCATTTCTACGTTCCGGGCAACCTAGGCTTCACTGTATGGCGTTCTTCCACCACATCGAATAGCTACGGCCTCAGAAGTCCACGCCTGAAGCATAAAATACAATAAAAATACAACAGTCTTTTCATCGTATAACAGGAATAGTTGCAACAAGCGTGAAAGTAATGATCATTTCGGCGTTTCGGGCATCCTAGACTTAACTCTGAGGCATTGCTCCACCAGATCGAATATTTAGGGCCTTAGAAGTCAACGCCAGTAGCATAAAATACAATATAAATACAACAGTTTTCCATTGTATAAAACGGATAATTGCAACCAGTATGCAACTTATGGTCATTTCTACATTCCGAGCAACCTAGGCTTCACTCTAGGGCGTTGCTCCACCAGATCGGATAGTTACGGCCTAAGAAGTCAACGCCAGAAGCATAAAATACGATAAAGATGCAACAGTTTTTCCATCGTATAAAACGAATAATTGCAAACAGTGTGAAAGTAATGGTCATTTCTACGTTCCGGGCAACCTAGGCTTCACTCGACGGCGTTGTTCCACCAGATCGAATAGTTAGGGCCTAAGAAGTCAACGCCAGAAGGATAAAATACGATATAAATACAACAGCTTTTCCATCGTATAAAAGGAATTATTGCAAACTGTGTGAAAGTAATGGTCATTTCTACGTTCCGGGCAACCTAGGCTTCACTCTACGGCGTTGTTCCACCAGATCGAATAGTTAGGGCCTAAGAAGTCAACACCAGAAGAATAAAATACAAAACAAATGCAACAGCATTTACACCGTATAAAACGAATAATTGCAAAGTGTGTGAAGGTTATGGTCATATATACGTTCCGGGAAACCTAGGCTTCACTGTCGGGCGTTGCTCCACCAGATCGAAATGTTAGGGCCTAAGAAGTCAACGCCCGAAGCATAAAATACGATATAAATACAACAGCATTTCCATCGCATTAAATGAATAATTGCAAACAGTGTGAAAGTAGTGGTCATTTCTACGTTCCGGGCAACCTAGGCTTCACTCTAGGGCGGTGCTCCACCAGGTCGAGTAGTTAGGGCCTAAGAAGTCAACGCCAGAAGCATAAAATACAATATAAATATAACAGTTTTTCCATCGTATGAAACGAATAATACAAACCAGTGTGAAGGTTATGGTCATTTCTACCTTCCGGGCAACCTAGGCTTCACCCTAGGGCGTTGCACCTACAGATTGAATAGTTAGGGCCTCAGAAGTCAACGCCCGCAGCATAAAATACAAAATAAATAGAACAGTTTTTCCATCGTATAAAACGAATAGTTGCTACCGGTGTTAGAGTTATGGTCATTTCTACGTTCCGGGCAACCTAGGTTTCACTCCAGGGCGTTGCCTACAAGTTCGAATTGTTAGGTCATAAGAAGTCAACGCCAGAAGCATAAAATACGAGATAAATACAACAGTTTTTCCATCGTATAAAACGAATAATCGCAATCAGTATGAAAGTTATGGTCATATCTACGTTCCGAGCAAGCTAGGCGTCACTCTAGGGCGTTGCTCCACCAGATCGAATAGTTAGGTCATAAGAAGTCAACGCCAGAAGCATAAAATACGATATAAATACAACAGTTTTTCCATCGTATAACAGGAATAATTGCAACCAGTGTGAAAGTAATGGTCATTCCTACGTTCCGGGCAACCTAGGTTTCACTCCAGGGCGTTGCTCCACCAGATCGAATAGTTAGGTCATAAGAAGTCAACGCCAGAAGCATAAAATACGATATAAATACAACAGCTATTCAACCGTATAAAACGAATAATAGCAACCAGTGCCAAAGTTATGGTCATTTCTACGTTCCGGGCAACCTAGGCTTCACCCCAGGGCGTTGTTCCACCAGATCGAATAGTTAGGGCCTAAGAAGTGAACGCCAGCAGCATAAATTACAATATAAATACAACAGTTCTTCCATCATATAAAACGAATAATTGCAACCAGTATGAAAGTTATGGTCATTTCTACGTTCTGGGCAACCTAGGCTTCACTCTATGGCGTTCTTCCACCACATCGAATAGCTGCGGCCTCAGAAGTCAACGCCTGAAGCTTAAAATACAATAAAAATACAACAGTCTTTCCATCCTATAACAGGAATAATTGCAACGCGTGTGAAAGTGATGGTCATTTGTACGTTCCGGGCAACCTAGGTTTCACTCTAGGGCGTTGCTCCACCAGATCGAATAGCTAGGGACCTGGAATTCAACGCCAGAAGAATAAAACACAATATAAGTACAACCGTTTTTCCATTGTATAAAATGAATAATTGCAAACAGTGTGAAAGTACTGGTCATTTCTACGTTCCGGGTAACCTAGGCTTCACTCTAGGGCGTTGTTGCACCAGATCGAACAGATAGTTCCTAAGAAGTCAACGCCCGAAGCATAAAATACAAAATAAATAGAACAGTTTTTCCATTGTATAAAACGAATAGTTGCTACCAGTGTGAAAATTATGTTCATTTCTACGTTTCTGACGACCTAGGCTTCACTGTAGGGTGTTGCTCCACCAAATCGAATAGGTAGGGCCATAGAAGTCAACGCGAGAAGCATAAAATACAATATAAATATAACAGTTTTTCCATCGTATAAAACGAATAATAGCAACCAGTGTGAAAGTTCTGGTCATTTCTACGTTCCGGGCAACCTAGGCTTCACTCTAGGGCGTTGCTCCACCAGATCGAATAGTTAGGGCCTTAGAAGTCAACGCCCGAAGCATAAAATACAAAATAAATAGAACAGCTTTCCATTGTATAAAACGAATAATTGCTACCAGTGTGAAAGTTATGTTCATTTCTACGTTTCTGACAACCTAGGCTTCACTGTAGGGTGTTGCTCCACCAAATCGAATAGGTAGGGCCATGGAAGTCAACGCCCGAAGCATAAAATACAATAAATATACAAGAGTTTTTCCATCGTATAACAGGTATAATTGCAACCAGTGTGAAAGTGATGGTCATTTCTACGTTCTGGGCAACCTAGACTTCACTCTAGGGCGTCGTTCCACCAGATCGAATAGTTAGGGCCTAAGAAGTCAACGCCAGAAGCATAAAATATAATATCAAAATAACAGATTTTCCATCGTATAAAACGAATAATTGCAACAAGTATGAAAGTTGTGGTTATTTCTACTTTCCGGGCAACCTAGGCTTCACCCTAGGGCGTTGCTCCAGCAGATTGAATAGTTAGGGCCTTAGAAGTCAACGCCCGAAGCATAAAATACAAAATAAATAGAACAGTTTTTCCATCGTATAAAACGAATAATTGCTACCGGTGTGAAAGTTATGGTCATTTCTACGTTCCGGGCAACCCAGGCTTCACCCTAGGGCGTTGTTGCACCAGATAGAATAGTTAGGGCATAAGAAGTCAACGCCAGAAGCAAAAATACGGTATAAATACAACAGCTTTTCCATCGTATAAAACGAATAATTGCAACCAGTGTGAAAGTTATAGTCATTTCTACTTTCCGGGCAACCTAGGCTTCACTCTAGGGCGTTGCTCCACCAGATCGAATAGTTAGGGCCTTAGAAGTCAACGCCAGAAGCATAAAATACAATAAAGATGCAACAGTTTTTCCATCATATATCAGGAATTATTGCAACCAGTGTGAAAGTAATGGCATATCATTGTTCCGGGCAACCTAGGCTTCACTCTAGGGCTTTGCTCCACCAGATGGATTAGTTAGGGCCTTAGAAGTCAACGCCCGAAGCATAAAATACAATAAAGATGCAACAGTTTTTCCATCGTATAAAACGAATAATTGAAACCAGTGTAAAAGTAATGGTCATTTCTACGTTCCGGGCAACCTAGGCTTCACCCTAGGGCGCTGCTCCACCAGATCGAATAGTTAGTGCACTAGAAGTCAGCGCCAGAAGCATAAAATTCACTATAAATACAACAGTGTTTCCATCGTATAAAACGAATAATTGCTACCGGTGTGAAAGTTATGGTCATTTCTACGTTCCGGGCAACCCAGGCTTCACTCTAGGGCGTTGTTCCACCAGATCGAACAGTTAGGGCCTAAGAAGTCAACGCCAGAAGTATAAAATACAATGTAAATATAACAGTTTTTCCATCGTATAAATCGAATGATAGCAACCAGTGTGAAAGTTATGGTCATTTCTACGTTTCTGACGACCTAGGCTTCACTGTAGGGTGTTGCTCCACCAAATCGAATAGGTAGGGCCATAGAAGTCAACGCGAGAAGCATAAAATACAATATAAATATAACAGTTTTTCCATCGTATAAAACGAATAATAGCAACCAGTGTGAAAGTTCTGGTCATTTCTACGTTCCGGGCAACCTAGGCTTCACTCTAGGGCGTTGCTCCACCAGATCGAATAGTTAGGGCCTTAGAAGTCAACGCCCGAAGCATAAAATACAAAATAAATAGAACAGCTTTCCATTGTATAAAACGAATAATTGCTACCAGTGTGAAAGTTATGTTCATTTCTACGTTTCTGACAACCTAGGCTTCACTGTAGGGTGTTGCTCCACCAAATCGAATAGGTAGGGCCATGGAAGTCAACGCCCGAAGCATAAAATACAATAAATATACAAGAGTTTTTCCATCGTATAACAGGTATAATTGCAACCAGTGTGAAAGTGATGGTCATTTCTACGTTCTGGGCAACCTAGACTTCACTCTAGGGCGTCGTTCCACCAGATCGAATAGTTAGGGCCTAAGAAGTCAACGCCAGAAGCATAAAATATAATATCAAAATAACAGATTTTCCATCGTATAAAACGAATAATTGCAACAAGTATGAAAGTTGTGGTTATTTCTACTTTCCGGGCAACCTAGGCTTCACCCTAGGGCGTTGCTCCAGCAGATTGAATAGTTAGGGCCTTAGAAGTCAACGCCCGAAGCATAAAATACAAAATAAATAGAACAGTTTTTCCATCGTATAAAACGAATAATTGCTACCGGTGTGAAAGTTATGGTCATTTCTACGTTCCGGGCAACCCAGGCTTCACCCTAGGGCGTTGTTGCACCAGATAGAATAGTTAGGGCATAAGAAGTCAACGCCAGAAGCAAAAATACGGTATAAATACAACAGCTTTTCCATCGTATAAAACGAATAATTGCAACCAGTGTGAAAGTTATAGTCATTTCTACTTTCCGGGCAACCTAGGCTTCACTCTAGGGCGTTGCTCCACCAGATCGAATAGTTAGGGCCTTAGAAGTCAACGCCAGAAGCATAAAATACAATAAAGATGCAACAGTTTTTCCATCATATATCAGGAATTATTGCAACCAGTGTGAAAGTAATGGCATATCATTGTTCCGGGCAACCTAGGCTTCACTCTAGGGCTTTGCTCCACCAGATGGATTAGTTAGGGCCTTAGAAGTCAACGCCCGAAGCATAAAATACAATAAAGATGCAACAGTTTTTCCATCGTATAAAACGAATAATTGAAACCAGTGTAAAAGTAATGGTCATTTCTACGTTCCGGGCAACCTAGGCTTCACCCTAGGGCGCTGCTCCACCAGATCGAATAGTTAGTGCACTAGAAGTCAGCGCCAGAAGCATAAAATTCACTATAAATACAACAGTGTTTCCATCGTATAAAACGAATAATTGCTACCGGTGTGAAAGTTATGGTCATTTCTACGTTCCGGGCAACCCAGGCTTCACTCTAGGGCGTTGTTCCACCAGATCGAACAGTTAGGGCCTAAGAAGTCAACGCCAGAAGTATAAAATACAATGTAAATATAACAGTTTTTCCATCGTATAAATCGAATGATAGCAACCAGTGTGAAAGTTATGGTCATTTCTACGTTCCGGGCAACCTAGGCTTCACTCTAGGGCGTTGCTCCACCAGATCGAATAGTTAGGGCCTTAGAAGTCAACGCCCGAAGCATAAAATGCAAAATAAATAAAACAGTTTTTCCATCGTATAATACGAGTAATTGCTACCAGTGTGAAAGTTATGGTCATTTCTACGTTCCGGACAACCTGGGCTTTACCCTAGGGCATTGTTCCACGAGATGGAATAGCTAGGGACTTAGAATTCAACGCCATAAGGATAAAATACGATATAAATACAACAGCTTTTACATCGTATAAAACGAATAATTGCAACCAGTGTGGAAGTTATGGTCATTTCTACGTTCCGGACAACCTAGGCTTCACTCTAGGGCGTTGCTCGACCAGATCGAATAGCTAGGGCCTTAGAAGTCAACGCCCGAAGCATACAATGCAATAAAAATACAACAGTTTTTCCATCATATAACAGGAATAATTGCAACCAGTTTGAAAGTGATGGTCATTTCTACGTTCCGGGCAACCTAGGCTTCACTCTAGGGCGTTGCTCCGCCAGATCGAACAGTTAGGGCCTTAGAAGTCAACGCCCGAAGCATAAAATACAAAATAAATAGTACAGTTTTTCAATCGTATAAAACGAATAATTTCTACCAGTGTGGAAGTTATGGGCATTTCTATTTTCCGGGCAACCTAGTCTTCACCCTAGGGAGTTGTTCCACCAGATGGAATAGTTAGGGCCTAAGAAGTCAACGCCAGAAGCATAAAACACGATATAAATACAACAGTTTTTCCATCGTATAAAACGAATAATCGCAAGCAGTATGAAAGTTATGGTCATATCTACTTTCCGAGCAACCTAGGCTTCACCCTAGGGAGTTGCACAACCAGATTGAATAGTTAGGGCCTTAAAAGTCAATGCCCGAAGCATAATATGCAATAAAAATACAACAGTTTTTCCATCGTATAACAGGAATAATTGCAACCAGTGTGAAAGTAATGGTCATTCCTACGTTCCGGGCAACCTAGGTTTCACTCCAGGGCGTTGCTTCAGCAGATCGAATAGTTAGGTCATAAGAAGTCAACGCCAGAAGCATAAAATACGATATAAATGCAACAGCTTTTCAATCGTATAAAACGAATAATTGCAACCAGTGTGAAAGTTATGGACATTTCTACATTCCGGCCAACCTAGGGTTCACCCTAGGGCGTTGCTCCACCAGATCGAATAGTTAGGGCCTTAGAAGTCAACGCCAGAAGCATAAAATACAATAAAGATGCAACAGTTTTTCCATCGTTATACAGGAATAACTGCAACCAGTGTGAATGTACTGGTCATTTCTACGTTCCGGATAACCTAGGCTTCACTCTAGGGCGTTGTTCCACCAGATCGAACAGTTAGGGCCTAAGAAGTCAACGCCAGAAGTATAAAATACAATGTAAATATAACAGTTTTTCCATCGTATAAATCGAATGATAGCAACCAGTGTGAAAGTTATGGTCATTTCTACGTTCCGGGCAACCTAGTCTTCACCATAGGGAGTTGTTCCACCAGATGGAATAGTTAGGGCCTAAGAAGTCAACGCCAGAAGCATAAAACACGATATAAATACAACAGTTTTTCCATCGTATAAAACGAATAATCGCAAGCAGTATGAAAGTTATGGTCATATCTACTTTCCGAGCAACCTAGGCTTCACCCTAGGGAGTTGCACAACCAGATTGAATAGTTAGGGCCTTAAAAGTCAATGCCCGAAGCATAAAATGCAATAAAAATACAACAGTTTTTCCATCGTATAACAGGAATAATTGCAACCAGTGTGAAAGTAATGGTCATTCCTACGTTCCGGGCAACCTAGGTTTCACTCCAGGGCGTTGCTTCACCAGATCGAATAGTTAGGTCATAAGAAGTCAACGCCAGAAGCATAAAATACGATATAAATACAACAGCTTTTCAATCGTATAAAACGAATAATTGCAACCAGTGTGAAAGTTATGGACATTTCTACATTCCGGCCAACCTAGGGTTCACCCTAGGGCGTTGCTCCACCAAATCGAATAGTTAGGGCCTTAGAAGTCAACGCCAGAAGCATAAAATACAATAAAGATGCAACAGTTTTTCCATCGTTATACAGGAATAACTGCAACCAGTGTGAATGTACTGGTCATTTCTACGTTCCGGATAACCTAGGCTTCACTCTAGGGCGTTGTTCCACCAGATCGAGCAGTTAGGGCCTAAGAAGTCAACGCCAGAAGTATAAAATACAATGTAAATATAATAGTTTTTCCATCGTATAAATCGAATGATAGCAACCAGTGTGAAAGTTATGGTCATTTCTACGTTCCGGGCAACCTAGGCTTCACTCTAGGGCGTTGCTCCACCAGATCGAATAGTTAGGGCCTTAGAAGTCAACGCCCGAAGCATAAAATGCAAAATAAATAAAACAGTTTTTCCAGTATAAAATACAATGTAAATATAATAGTTTTTCCATCGTATGAAACGAATAATAGCAACCAGTGTGAAAGTTATGGTCAGTTCAACGTTCCGGGCAACCTAGGCTCCACCCTAGGATGTTGTTCCACCAGATCGAATAGTTAGGGCCACAGAAGTGAACGCCAGAAGCATAAAATACAATATAAATACAACAGTTTTTCCATCGTATAAAACGAATAATTGCAACCAGTATGAAACTTATGGTCATTTCTACGTTCCGGGCAACCTAGGCTTCACTCTATGGCGTTCTTCCACCACATCGAATAGCTACGGCCGCAGAAGTCAACGCCTGAAGTATAAAATACAATAAAAATACAACAGTCTTTCCATCCTATAACAGGAATAATTGCAACCCGTGTGAAAGTTATGGTCATTTCTACGTTCCAGGCAACGTTGGCTTCACCCTAGGTCGTTGTTCCACCAGATGGAATAGTTAGGGCCTCAGAAGTCAACGCCCGAAGCATAAAATACAAAATAAATAGAACAGTTTTTCCATCGTATAAAACGAATAGTTGCTACCGGTGTTAGAGTTATGGTCATTTCTACGTTCCGGGCAACCTAGGTTTCACTCCAGGGCGTTGCTCCACCAGTTCGAATTGTTAGGTCATAAGAAGTCAACGCCAGAAGCATAAAATACGATATAAATACAACAGCTTTTGCATCGTATAAAACGAATAATTGCAACCAGTGTGAAAGTAATGGTCATTTCTACGTTCCGGGCAACCTAGGCTTCACTCTACGGCGTTGTTCCACCAGATCGAATAGTTAGGGCCTAAGAAGTCAACGCCAGAAGGATAAAATACGATATAAATACAACAGCTTTTCCATCGTATAAAAGGAATAATTGCAAACTGTGTGAAAGTAATGGTCATTTCTACGTTCCGGGCAACCTAGGCTTCACTCTACGGCGTTGTTCCACCAGATCGAATAGTTACGGCCTTAGAAGTCAGCGCCAGAAGCATAAAATACAATAAAGATGCAACAGTTTTTCCATCGTTTAACAGGAATAACCACAACCAGTGTGAATGTACTGGTCATTTCTACGTTCCGGATATCCTAGGTTTCACTCTAGGGCGTTGCTGCACCAGATCAAATAGCTAGCGACTTAGAATTAAACGCCAGAAGCATAGAATACAATAAAAATTCAACAGTTTTTCCATCGTATAACAGGAATAATTGCAACCAGTGTGAATGTAATGGTCATTTCTACGTTCCGGGCAACCTAGGTTTCACTCTAGGGCGTTGCTCCACCAGGCCGAGTAGTTAGGGCCTAAGAAGTCAACGCCAGAAGCATAAAATACGATATAAATACAACAGCATTTCCATCGCTTTAAATGAATAATTGCAAACAGTGTGAAAGTAGTGGTCATTTCTACGTTCCGGGCAACCTAGGCTTCACTGTCGGGCGTTGCTCCACCAGATCGAAATGTTAGGGCCTAAGAAGTCTACGCCCGAAGCATAAAATACGATATAAATACAACAGCATTTCCATCGTATTAAATGAATAATTGCAAACAGTGTGAAAGTAGTGGTCATTTCTACGTTCCGGGCAACCTAGGCTTCACTGTATGGCGTTCTTCCACCACATCGAATAGCTACGGCCTCAGAAGTCCACGCCTGAAGCATAAAATACAATAAAAATACAACAGTCTTTTCATCGTATAACAGGAATAGTTGCAACAAGCGTGAAAGTAATGATCATTTCGGCGTTTCGGGCATCCTAGACTTAACTCTGAGGCATTGCTCCACCAGATCGAATATTTAGGGCCTTAGAAGTCAACGCCAGTAGCATAAAATACAATATAAATACAACAGTTTTCCATTGTATAAAACGGATAATTGCAACCAGTATGCAACTTATGGTCATTTCTACATTCCGAGCAACCTAGGCTTCACTCTAGGGCGTTGCTCCACCAGATCGGATAGTTACGGCCTAAGAAGTCAACGCCAGAAGCATAAAATACGATAAAGATGCAACAGTTTTTCCATCGTATAAAACGAATAATTGCAAACAGTGTGAAAGTAATGGTCATTTCTACGTTCCGGGCAACCTAGGCTTCACTCGACGGCGTTGTTCCACCAGATCGAATAGTTAGGGCCTAAGAAGTCAACGCCAGAAGGATAAAATACGATATAAATACAACAGCTTTTCCATCGTATAAAAGGAATTATTGCAAACTGTGTGAAAGTAATGGTCATTTCTACGTTCCGGGCAACCTAGGCTTCACTCTACGGCGTTGTTCCACCAGATCGAATAGTTAGGGCCTAAGAAGTCAACACCAGAAGAATAAAATACAAAACAAATGCAACAGCATTTACACCGTATAAAACGAATAATTGCAAAGTGTGTGAAGGTTATGGTCATATATACGTTCCGGGAAACCTAGGCTTCACTGTCGGGCGTTGCTCCACCAGATCGAAATGTTAGGGCCTAAGAAGTCAACGCCCGAAGCATAAAATACGATATAAATACAACAGCATTTCCATCGCATTAAATGAATAATTGCAAACAGTGTGAAAGTAGTGGTCATTTCTACGTTCCGGGCAACCTAGGCTTCACTCTAGGGCGGTGCTCCACCAGGTCGAGTAGTTAGGGCCTAAGAAGTCAACGCCAGAAGCATAAAATACAATATAAATATAACAGTTTTTCCATCGTATGAAACGAATAATACAAACCAGTGTGAAGGTTATGGTCATTTCTACCTTCCGGGCAACCTAGGCTTCACCCTAGGGCGTTGCACCTACAGATTGAATAGTTAGGGCCTCAGAAGTCAACGCCCGCAGCATAAAATACAAAATAAATAGAACAGTTTTTCCATCGTATAAAACGAATAGTTGCTACCGGTGTTAGAGTTATGGTCATTTCTACGTTCCGGGCAACCTAGGTTTCACTCCAGGGCGTTGCCTACAAGTTCGAATTGTTAGGTCATAAGAAGTCAACGCCAGAAGCATAAAATACGAGATAAATACAACAGTTTTTCCATCGTATAAAACGAATAATCGCAATCAGTATGAAAGTTATGGTCATATCTACGTTCCGAGCAAGCTAGGCGTCACTCTAGGGCGTTGCTCCACCAGATCGAATAGTTAGGTCATAAGAAGTCAACGCCAGAAGCATAAAATACGATATAAATACAACAGTTTTTCCATCGTATAACAGGAATAATTGCAACCAGTGTGAAAGTAATGGTCATTCCTACGTTCCGGGCAACCTAGGTTTCACTCCAGGGCGTTGCTCCACCAGATCGAATAGTTAGGTCATAAGAAGTCAACGCCAGAAGCATAAAATACGATATAAATACAACAGCTATTCAACCGTATAAAACGAATAATTGCAACCAGTGTGAAAGTTATGGACATTTCTACATTCCGGCCAACCTAGGCTTCACCCTAGGGCGTTGCTCCACCAGATCGAATAGTTAGGGCCTTAGAAGTCAACGCCAGAAGCATGAAATACAATAAAGATGCAACAGTTTTTCCATCGTTATACAGGAATAACTGCAACCAGTGTGAATGTACTGGTCATTACTACGTTCCGGATAACCTAGACTTCACTCTAGGGCGTTGTTCCACCAGATCGAACAGTTAGGGCCTAAGAAGTCAACGCCAGAAGTATAAAATACAATGTAAATATAACAGTTTTTCCATCGTATAGATCGAATGATAGCAACCAGTGTGAAAGTTATGGTCATTTCTACGTTCCGGGCAACCTAGGCTTCACTCTAGGGCGTTGCTCCACCAGATCGAATAGTTAGGGCCTTAGAAGTCAACGCCCGAAGCATAAAATGCAAAATAAATAAAACAGTTTTTCCATCGTATAAAACGAGTAATTGCTACCAGTGTGAAAGTTATGGTCATTTCGACGTTCCGGGCAACTTAGGCTTCACTCCAGGCTGTTGCTCCACCAGATCGAATAGTTAGGGCCTTAGAAGTCAACGCCTGAAGTATAAAATACAATAAAAATACAACAGTCTTTCCATCCTATAACAGGAATAATTGCAACCCGTGTGAAAGTTATGGTCATTTCTACGTTCCAGGCAACGTTGGCTTCACCCTAGGGCGTTGCACCTACAGATTGAATAGTTAGGGCCTCAGAAGTCAACGCCCGAAGCATAAAATACAAAATAAATAGAACAGTTTTTCCATCGTATAAAACGAATAGTCGCTACCGGTGTTAGAGTTATGGTCATTTCTACGTTCCGGGCAACCTAGGTTTCACTCCAGGGCGTTGCTCCACCAGTTCGAATAGATAGGTCATAAGAAGTCAACGCCAGAAGCATAAAATACGATATAAATGCAACAGCTTTTGCATCGTATAGAACGAATAATTGCAACCAGTGTGAAAGTAATGGTCATTTCTACGTTCCGAGCAAGCTAGGCGTCACTCTAGCCCGTTGCTCCACCAGATCGAATAGCTAGAGACTTAGAATTCATCGCTAAAAGCATAAAATACAATTAAAATACAACAGTTTTTCCATTGTTTTACAGGAATAACTGCAACCAGTGTGAATGTACTGGTCATTTCTACGTTCCGGATAACCTAGGCTTCACTCTAGGGCGTTGTTCCACCAGATCGAACAGTTAGGGCCTAAGAAGTCAACGCCAGAAGCATAAAATACAATATAAATATAACAGTTTTTCCATCGTATAAAACGAATGATAGCAACCAGTGTGAAAGTTATGGTCATTTCTACGTTCCGGGCAACCTAGGCTTCACTCTACGGCGTTGTTCCACCAGATCGAATAGTTTGGGCCTAAGAAGTCAACACCAGAAGAATAAAATACAAAATAAATACAACAGCCTTTACACCGTATAAAACGAATAATTGCAACCTGTGTTAAGGTTATGGTCATATCTATGTTCCGGGCAACCTAGGCATCACTGTCGGGCGTTGCTCCACCAGATCGAAATGTTAGGGCCTAAGAACTCAACGCCAGAAGCATAAAATACGATATAAATACAACAGCTTTTACATCGTATAAAACGAATAATTGCAACCAGTGTGGAAGTTATGGTCATTTCTACGTTCCGGGCAACCTAGGCTTCACTGTAGGGCGTTGCTCGACCAGATCGAATAGCTAGGGCCTTAGAAGTCAACGCCCGAAGCATAAAATACAAAATAAATAGAACAGTTTTTCCATCGTATAAAATGAATAATTGCTACCAGTGTGAAAGTTATGGTCATTGCTACGTTCCGCGCAACCTACCCTTCACCCTAGAGCGTTGCTCCACCAGATCGAATAGTTACGGCCTTAGAAGTCAGCGCCAGAAGCATAAAATACAATAAAGATGCAACAGTTTTTCCATCGTTTAACAGGAATAACTACAACCAGTGTGAATGTACTGGTCATTTCTACGTTCCGGATAACCTAGGTTTCACTCTAGGGCGTTGCTCCACCAGGCCGAGTAGTTAGGGCCTAAGAAGTCAACGCCAGAAGCATAAAATACGATATAAATACAACAGCCTTTCCATCGTATAAAAGGAATAATTGCAAACAGTGTGAAAGTAGTGGTCATTTCTACGTTCCGGGCAACCTAGGCTTCACTGTATGGCGTTCTTCCACCACATCGAATAGCTACGGCCTCAGAAGTCCACGCCTGAAGCATAAAATACAATAAAAATACAACAGTCTTTTCATCGTATAACAGGAATAATTGCATCAAGCGTGAAAGTAATGATCATTTCGGCGTTTCGGGCATCCTAGACTTAACTCTGAGGCATTGCTCCACCAGATCGAATATTTAGGGCCTTAGAAGTCAACGCCAGAAGCATAAAATACAATATAAATACAACAGTTTTTCCATCGTATAAAACGGATAAATGCAACCAGTATGCAACTTATGGTCATTTCTACATTCCGAGCAACCTAGGCTTCACTCTAGGGCGTTGCTCCACCAGATCGGATAGTTACGGCCTAAGAAGTCAACGCCAGAAGCATAAAATACGATAAAGATGCAACAGTTTTTCCATCGTATAAAACGAATAATTGCAAACAGTGTGAAAGTAATGGTCATTTCTACGTTCCGGGCAACCTAGGCTTCACTCTACGGCGTTCTTCCACCAGATCGAATAGTTAGGGCCTAAGAAGTCAACGCCAGAAGGATAAAATACGATATAAATACAACAGCTTTTCCATCGTATAAAAGGAATAATTGCAAACTGTGTGAAAGTAATGGTCATTTCTACGTTCCGGGCAACCTAGGCTTCACTCTACGGCGTTGTTCCACCAGATCGGATAGTTAGGGCCTAAGAAGTCAACACCAGAAGAATAAAATACAAAATAAATACAACAGCGTTTACACCGTATAAAACGAATAATTGCAACCTGTGTGAAGGTTATAGTCATATCTACGTTCCGGGCAACCTAGGCTTCACTGTCGGGCGTTGCTCCACCAGATCGAAATGTTAGGGCCTAAGAAGTCAACGCCCGAAGCATAAAATACGATATAAATACAACAGCATTTCCATCGCATTAAATGAATAATTGCAAACAGTGTGAAAGTAATGGTCATTTCTACGTTCCGGGCAAGCCAGTCTTCACCCTAGGCCGTTGTTCCACCAGATCGAATAGTTAGGGCCTAAGAAGTGAACACCAGAAGCATAAAATGCAATAAAAATACAACAGTTTTTCCATCGTATAACAGGATTAATTGCAACCAGTTTGAAAGTGATGGTCATTTCTCCTTTCCGGGCAACCTAGGCTTCACTCTAGGGCGTTGCTCCACCAGATCGAATAGTTAGGGCCACAGAAGTGAACGCCAGAAGCATAAAATACAATATAAATACAACAGTTTTTCCATCGTATAAAACGAATAATTGCAACCAGTATGAAACTTATGGTCATTTCTACTATCCGAGCAACCTAGGCTTCACCCTAGGGCGTTCCTCCAACGGATTGAATAGTTAGGGCCTTAGAAGTCAACGCCCGAAGCATAAAATGCAATAAAAATACAACAGTGTTTCCATAATATAACAGGAATAATTGCATCCAGTTTGAAAGTGATGGCCAATTGTACGTCCCGGGCAACCTAGGCTTCACCCTAGGGCGTTGCTCCAACAGATTGAATAGTTCGGGCCTTGGAAGTCAACGCCCGAAGCATAAAATACAAAATAAATACAACTGCGTTTCCATCGTATAAAACGAATAATTGCAACCAGTGTGAAGCATATGGTCATTTCTACTTTCCGAGCAACCTAGGCTTCACCCTAGGGCGTTGCTCCAACGGATTGAATAGTTAGGGCCTTAGAAGTCAACGCCCGAACCATAAAATGCAAAAAAAATACAACAGAGTTTCCATCATATAACAGGAATAATTGCAACCAGTTTCAAAGTGATGGTCAATTCTACGTTCCGCGCAACCTAGGTTTCACTCCAGGGCGTTGCTCCACCAGACCGAATAGTTACGGCCTAAGAAGTCAACGCCAGAAGCATAAAATACGATATAAATACAACAGCTTTCCTATCGTATAAAACGAATAATTGCAACCAGTGTGAAAGTAATGGTCATTTCTACGTTCCGAGCACCCTAGGCGTCACTCTAGGGCGTTGCTCCACCACATCTAGTAGCTACGGCCTTAGAAGTCAACGCCAGAGGCATAAAGTACAATATAAATACAACAGCGTTTCCATCGTATAAAACGAATAATTGCAACCAGTGTGAATGTTATGGTCTGTTCTACATTACGAGCAACCTAGGATTCACTCTAGGGCGTTGCTCCACTGATCGAATAGTTAGGTCCTTAGAAGTAAACGCCAGAAGAATAAAATACGATATAAATACAACAGCTTTTCCATCGTATAAAAGGAATAATTGCAAACAGTGTGAAAGTAATGGTCATTTCTACGTTCCGGGCAAGCCAGTCTTCACCCTAGGCCGTTGTTCCACCAGATCGAATAGTTAGGGCCTAAGAAGTGAACACCAGAAGCATAAAATGCAATAAAAATACAACAGTTTTTCCATCGTATAACAGGATTAATTGCAACCAGTTTGAAAGTGATGGTCATTTCTCCTTTCCGGGCAACCTAGGCTTCACTCTAGGGCGTTGCTCCACCAGATCGAATAGCTAGGGCCTTAGAAGTCAACGCCAGAAGCATAAAATACAATATAAATACAACAGTGTTTCCATCGTATAAAACGAATAATTGCAAACAGTATGTAACTGATATGGTCATTTCTACTTTCCGAGCAAGCTAGGCTTCACCCTAGGGCGTTGCTCCAACAGATTCAATAGTTAGGACCTTAGAAGTGAACGCCCGAACCATAAAATGCAAAAAAAATACAACAGTGTTTCCATCATATAACAGGAATAATTGCAACCAATTTGAAAGTAATGGTCATTTCTACGTTCCGGGCAACCTAGGCTTCACCCTAGGGCGCTGCTTCACCAGATCGAATAGTTAGTGCCCTAGAAGTCAGCGCCAGAAGCATAAAATTCACTATAAATACAACAGTTTTTCCATCGTATAAAACGAATAATTCCTACCAGTGTGAAAGTTATGGTAAATTCTACGTTCCGGGCAACCTAGGTTTCACTCTAGGACGTTGCTTCACCAGATCGCATAGCTAGGGACTTAGAATTCAACGCCATAAGAATAAATTACAATATAAGTACAACAGTTTTTCCATCGTATAAAATGAGTAACTGGAAACATTGTGAAAGTAATGGTCATTTCTACGTTCCAGGCAACGTAGGCGTCACTCTAGGGCGTTACTCCACCACATCTAATAGCTACGGCCTTAGCAGTCAACGCTAGAAGCATAAATTACAATAAAAATGCAACACTTTATTCAACGTATAGCATGAATAATTGCAACCGGTGTGAATGTTATGGGCATTTCTACGTTCCGGGCAACCTAGGCTTGACTGTAGGGTGTTGCTCCACCAGATCGAATAGGTCGGGCCATAGAAGTCAACGCCCGAAGCATAAAATACAAAATAAATAGAACAGTTTTTCCATTGTATAAAACGAATAATTGCTACCAGTGTGAAAGTTATATTCATTTCTACGTTGCGGGCAACCTAGACTTGACTGTAGGGCGTTGCTCCACCAGATCGAATAGGTAGGGCCATAGATGTCAACGCCCGAAGCATAAAATACATTAAATATACAAGAGCTTTTCCATCGTATAACAGGAATAATTGCAACCATTATGAAAGTGATGGTCATTTCTACGTTCCGGGCAACCTAGGCTTCACTCTAGGGCGTTGTTCCACCAGATCGAAAAGGTAGGGCCTAGGAAGTCAACGCCAGAAGCATTAAATACAATATAAATATAACAGTTTTTCCATCGTATAAAACGAATAATAGCAACGAGTGTGAAAGTTCCGGTCATTTCTACGTTCCGGGCAACCTAGGCTTCACTCTAGGGCGTTGCTCCACCAGATCGAATAGTTAGGGCCTTAGAAGTCAACACTCGTAGCATAAAATACAATAAAAATACAACAGTCTTTCCATCCTATAACAGGAATAATTGCAACCCGTGTGAAAGTGATGGTCATTTGTACGTTCCAGGCAACCTAGGCTTCACTCTAGGGCGTTGTTCCACCAGATCGAATTGTTAAGGCCTAAGAAGTCAACGCCAGAAGCATAAGATACAATATAAATATAACAGTTTTTCCATCGTATAGAACGAAGAATAGCAACCAGTGTGAAAGTTATGGTCATTTCTACGTTCCGGGCAACCTAGGCTTCACTCTAGGGCGTTGGTCCACCAGATCCAACAGATAGGGCCTTAGAAGTCAACGCTACAAGCATAAAATACAATATAAATACAACACCTTTTCCATCGTATAAAAAGAATACTTGCAAACAGTGTGAAAGTAATGGTCATTTCTACGTTGCACGCAACATAGGCGTCACTCTAGGGCGTTACTCCACCACATCTAATAGCTACGGCCTTAGCAGTCAACGCTAGAAGCATAAATTACAATAAAAATGCAACATTTTATTCAACGTATAGCATGAATAATTGCAACCGGTGTGAATGTTATGGTCATTTCTACGTTCCGGGCAACCTAGGCTTGACTGTAGGGTGTTGCTCCACCAGATCGAATAGGTCGGGCCATAGAAGTCAACGCCCGAAGCATAAAATACAAAATAAATAGAACAGTTTTTCCATTGTTTAAAACGAATAATTGCTACCAGTGTGAAAGTTATGTTCATTTCTACGTTCCGGGCAACCTAGGCTTGACTGTAGGGCGTTGCTCCACCAGATCGAATAGGTAGGGCCATAGAAGTCAACGCCCGAAGCATAAAATACATTAAATATACAAGAGCTTTTCCATCGTATAACAGGAATAATTGCAACCATTGTGAAAGTGATGGTCATTTCTACGTTCCGGGCAACCTAGGCTTCACTCTAGGGCGTCGTTCCACCAGATCGAAAAGGTAGGGCCTTAGAAGTCAGCGCTAGAAGCATAAAATACAATAAAAATGCAACAGTTTTTCCAACGTATCGCATGAATAATTGCATCCGGTGTGAAAGTTATGGTCATTTCTACTTTCCGGGCAACCTAAGCTTCACCCTAGGGCGTTGTTCCAGCAGATTGAATAGTTAGGGCCTTAGAAGTCAACGCCCGAAGCATGAAATACAAAATAAATAGAACAGTTGTTCCATCGTATAAAACGTATAATTCCTACGAGTGTGAAAGTTATGGTAATTTCTACGTTCCGGGCAACGTAGGTTTCACTCTAGGGAGTTGCTCCACCAGGTCGCATAGCTAGGGACTTAGAATTCAACGCCATAAGAATAAAATACAATATAAGTACAACAGTTTTTCCATCGTATAAAACGAATAATTGGAAACATTGTGAAAGTAATGGTCATTTCTACGTTCCAGGCAACCTAGGCTTCACTCTAGGGCGTTACTCCACCACATCTAATAGCTACGGCCTTAGAAGTCAACGCCAGAAGCATAAAATACAATATAAATACAACAGTTTTTCCAACGTATAGCATGAATAATTGCAGCCATTGTGAAAGTGATGGTCATTTCTACGTTCCGGGCAACCTAGGCTTCACTCTAGGGCGTTGTTCCACCAGATCGAAAAGGTAGGGCCTAAGAAGTCAACGCCAGAAGCATAAAATACAATATAAATATAACAGTTTTTCCATCGTATAAAACGAATAATTGCAACCAGTATGAAACTTATGGACATTTCTACTTTCCGAGCAACCTAGGCTTCACCCTAGGGCGTTGCTCCAACAGATTGAATAGTTAGGGCCTTAGAAGACAACACCCGAACCATAAAATGCAAAAAAAATACTACAGTGTTTCCATCATATAACAGGAATAATTGCAACCAGTTTGAAAGTGATGGCCAATTCTACGTTCGGGCAACCTAGGCTTCACTCTATTGCGTTGCTCCACCAGATCGAATAGTTAGTGCCTTAGAAGTCAACGCCAGAAGCATAAAATACAATATAAATACAACAGCTTTCCATCGTATAAAACGAATAATTGCAATCAGTATGAAACTTATGGCCATTTCTACTTTCCGAGCAAGCTAGGCTTCACCCTAGGGCGTTGCTCCAACAGATTGGATAGTTAGGGCCTTAGAAGTCAACGCCCGAAGCATAAAATGCAATAAAAATACAACAGAGTTTCCATGATATAACAGGAATAATTGCAACCAGCTTGAAAGTGATGGCCAATTCTACGTTCCGGGCAACCTAGGCTTCACTCTAGGGCGTTGCTCCACCAGGTCGAATAGTTAGTGCCTTAGAAGTCAACGCCAGAAGCATAAAATACAATATAAATACAACAGTTTTTCCATCGTATAAAACGAATAATTGCAAACAGTGTGAAAGTAATGGTCATTTCTACGTTCCGGGCAAGCCAGTCTTCACCCTAGGCCGTTGTTCCACCAGATCGAATAGTTAGGGCCTAAGAAGTGAACACCAGAAGCATAAAATGCAATAAAAATACAACAGTTTTTCCATCGTATAACAGGATTAATTGCAACCAGTTTGAAAGTGATGGTCATTTCTCCTTTCCGGGCAACCTAGGCTTCACTCTAGGGCGTTGCTCCACCAGATCGAATAGCTAGGGCCTTAGAAGTCAACGCCAGAAGCATAAAATACAATATAAATACAACAGTTTTTCCATCGTATAAAACGTATAATTGCAACCAGTATGAAACTGATGGTCATTTCTACTTTCCGAGCAACCTAGGTTTCACCCTAGGGCGTTGCTCCAACAGATTGAATAGTTAGGGCCTTAGAAGTCAACGGCCGAAGCATAAAATGCAATAAAAATACAACAGTGTTTCCATCGTATAAAACGAATAATTGCAAACAGTATGTAACTGATATGGTCATTTCTACTTTCCGAGCAAGCTAGGCTTCACCCTAGGGCGTTGCTCCAACAGATTCAATAGTTAGGACCTTAGAAGTGAACGCCCGAACCATAAAATGCAAAAAAAATACAACAGTGTTTCCATCATATAACAGGAATAATTGCAACCAATTTGAAAGTGATGGCCAATTCTACGTTCCGGGCAACCTAGGCTTCTCTCTAGGGCGTTGCTCCACCAGATCGAATAGATAGTGCCTTAGAAGTCAACGCCAGAAGCATAAAATACAATTTAAATACAACAGTTTTTCCATCGTATAAAACGAATAATTGCAACCAGTATGAAACTTATGGTCATTTCTACTTTCCGGGCAACCTAGGCTTCACTGTAGGGCGTTGCTCCACCAGATCGAATAGATAGTGCCTCAGAAGTCAACGCCCGAAGCATAAAATACAATAAAGATAGAACAGTTTTTCCATCGTATAAAACGAATAATTGAAACCAGTGTAAAAGTAATGGTCATTTCTACGTTCCGGGCAACCTAGGCTTCACCCTAGGGCGCTGCTTCACCAGATCGAATAGTTAGTGCCCTAGAAGTCAGCGCCAGAAGCATAAAATTCACTATAAATACAACAGTTTTTCCATCGTATAAAACGAATAATTCCTACCAGTGTGAAAGTTATGGTAAATTCTACGTTCCGGGCAACCTAGGTTTCACTCTAGGACGTTGCTTCACCAGATCGCATAGCTAGGGACTTAGAATTCAACGCCATAAGAATAAATTACAATATAAGTACAACAGTTTTTCCATCGTATAAAATGAGTAACTGGAAACATTGTGAAAGTAATGGTCATTTCTACGTTCCAGGCAACGTAGGCGTCACTCTAGGGCGTTACTCCACCACATCTAATAGCTACGGCCTTAGCAGTCAACGCTAGAAGCATAAATTACAATAAAAATGCAACACTTTATTCAACGTATAGCATGAATAATTGCAACCGGTGTGAATGTTATGGTCATTTCTACGTTCCGGGCAACCTAGGCTTGACTGTAGGGTGTTGCTCCACCAGATCGAATAGGTCGGGCCATAGAAGTCAACGCCCGAAGCATAAAATACAAAATAAATAGAACAGTTTTTCCATTGTATAAAACGAATAATTGCTACCAGTGTGAAAGTTATATTCATTTCTACGTTGCGGGCAACCTAGGCTTGACTGTAGGGCGTTGCTCCACCAGATCGAATAGGTAGGGCCATAGATGTCAACGCCCGAAGCATAAAATACATTAAATATACAAGAGCTTTTCCATCGTATAACAGGAATAATTGCAACCATTATGAAAGTGATGGTCATTTCTACGTTCCGGGCAACCTAGGCTTCACTCTAGGGCGTTGTTCCACCAGATCGAAAAGGTAGGGCCTATGAAGTCAACGCCAGAAGCATAAAATACAATATAAATATAACAGTTTTTCCATCGTATAAAACGAATAATAGCAACGAGTGTGAAAGTTCCGGTCATTTCTACGTTCCGGGCAACCTAGGCTTCACTCTAGGGCGTTGCTCCACCAGATCGAATAGTTAGGGCCTTAGAAGTCAACACTCGTAGCATAAAATACAATAAAAATACAACAGTCTTTCCATCCTATAACAGGAATAATTGCAACCCGTGTGAAAGTGATGGTCATTTGTACGTTCCAGGCAACCTAGGCTTCACTCTAGGGCGTTGTTCCACCAGATCGAATTGTTAAGGCCTAAGAAGTCAACGCCAGAAGCATAAGATACAATATAAATATAACAGTTTTTCCATCGTATAGAACGAAGAATAGCAACCAGTGTGAAAGTTATGGTCATTTCTACGTTCCGGGCAACCTAGGCTTCACTCTAGGTCGTTGGTCCACCAGATCCAACAGATAGGGCCTTAGAAGTCAACGCTACAAGCATAAAATACAATATAAATACAACACCTTTTCCATCGTATAAAAAGAATACTTGCAAACAGTGTGAAAGTAATGGTCATTTCTACGTTCCACGCAACATAGGCGTCACTCTAGGGCGTTACTCCACCACATCTAATAGCTACGGCCTTAGCAGTCAACGCTAGAAGCATAAATTACAATAAAAATGCAACACTTTATTCAACGTATAGCATGAATAATTGCAACCGGTGTGAATGTTATGGTCATTTCTACGTTCCGGGCAACCTAGGCTTGACTGTAGGGTGTTGCTCCACCAGATCGAATAGGTCGGGCCATAGAAGTCAACGCCCGAAGCATAAAATACAAAATAAATAGAACAGTTTTTCCATTGTATAAAACGAATAATTGCTACCAGTGTGAAAGTTATGTTCATTTCTACGTTCCGGGCAACCTAGGCTTGACTGTAGGGCGTTGCTCCACCAGATCGAATAGGTAGGGCCATAGAAGTCAACGCCCGAAGCATAAAATACATTAAATATACAAGAGCTTTTCCATCGTATAACAGGAATAATTGCAACCATTGTGAAAGTGATGGTCATTTCTACGTTCCGGGCAACCTAGGCTTCACTCTAGGGCGTCGTTCCACCAGATCGAAAAGGTAGGGCCTTAGAAGTCAGCGCTAGAAGCATAAAATACAATAAAAATGCAACAGTTTTTCCAACGTATCGCATGAATAATTGCAACCGGTGTGAAAGTTATGGTCATTTCTACTTTCCGGGCAACCTAAGCTTCACCCTAGGGCGTTGTTCCAGCAGATTGAATAGTTAGGGCCTTAGAAGTCAACGCCCGAACCATGAAATACAAAATAAATAGAACAGTTGTTCCATCGTATAAAACGTATAATTCCTACGAGTGTGAAAGTTATGGTAATTTCTACGTTCCGGGCAACCTAGGTTTCACTCTAGGGCGTTGCTCCACCAGGTCGCATAGCTAGGGACTTAGAATTCAACGCCATAAGAATAAAATACAATATAAGTACAACAGTTTTTCCATCGTATAAAACGAATAATTGGAAACATTGTGAAAGTAATGGTCATTTCTACGTTCCAGGCAACCTAGGCTTCACTCTAGGGCGTTACTCCACCACATCTAATAGCTACGGCCTTAGAAGTCAACGCCAGAAGCATAAAATACAATATAAATACAACAATTTTTCCAACGTATAGCATGAATAATTGCAGCCATTGTGAAAGTGATGGTCATTTCTACGTTCCGGGCAACCTAGGCTTCACTCTAGGGCGTTGTTCCACCAGATCGAAAAGGTAGGGCCTAAGAAGTCAACGCCAGAAGCATAAAATACAATATAAATATAACAGTTTTTCCATCGTATAAAACGAATAATTGCAACCAGTATGAAACTTATGGACATTTCTACTTTCCGAGCAACCTAGGCTTCACCCTAGGGCGTTGCTCCAACAGATTGAATAGTTAGGGCCTTAGAAGTCAACACCCGAACCATAAAATGCAAAAAAAATACTACAGTGTTTCCATCATATAACAGGAATAATTGCAACCAGTTTGAAAGTGATGGCCAATTCTACGTTCCGGGCAACCTAGGCTTCACTCTATTGCGTTGCTCCACCAGATCGAATAGTTAGTGCCTTAGAAGTCAACGCCAGAAGCATAAAATACAATATAAATAAAACAGCTTTCCATCGTATAAAACGAATAATTGCAATCAGTATGAAACTTATGGCCATTTCTACTTTCCGAGCAAGCTAGGCTTCACCCTAGGGCGTTGCTCCAACAGATTGGATAGTTAGGGCCTTAGAAGTCAACGCCCGAAGCATAAAATGCAATAAAAATACAACAGAGTTTCCATGATATAACAGGAATAATTGCAACCAGCTTGAAAGTGATGGCCAATTCTACGTTCCGGGCAACCTAGGCTTCACTCTAGGGCGTTGCTCCACCAGGTCGAATAGTTAGTGCCTTAGAAGTCAACGCCAGAAGCATAAAATACAATATAAATACAACAGTTTTTCCATCGTATAAAACGAATAATTGCAACCAGTATGAAAGTGATGGCCAATTCTACCTTCCGGGCAACCTAGGCTTGACTCTAGGGCGTTGCTCCACCAGATCGAATAGTTAGTGCCTTAGAAGTCAACGCCAGAAGCATAAAATACAATATAAATACAAGAGTTTTTCCATCGTATAAAACGAATAATTGCAACCAGTATGAAACTTATGGTCATTTCTACTTTCCGAGCAACATAGGCTTCACCCTAGGACGTTGATCCAACAAATTGAGTAGCTAGGGCCTTAGAAGTCAACGCCCGAACCATAAAATGCAAAAAAAATACAACAGTGTTTCCATAATATAACAGGAATAATTGCAACCAGTTTGAAAGTGATGGCCAATTCTACGTTCCGGGCAACCTGGGTTTCACTCCAGGGCGTTGCTCCACCAGACCGAATAGTTACGGCCTAAGAAGTCAACGCCAGAAGCATAAAATACGATATAAATACAACAGCTTTTCCGTCGTATAAAACGAGTAATTGCAACCAGTGTGAAAGTAATGGTCATTTCTACGTTCCGAGCACGCTAGTCGTCACTCTAGGGCGTTGCTCCAACACATCTAATAGCTACGGCCTTAGAAGTCAACGCCAGAGGCATAAAACACAATATAAATACAACAGCGTTTCCATCGTATAAAACGAATAATTGCAACCAGTGTGAAAGTTATGGTCATTTCCACATTCCGAGGAACCTAGGCTTCACTCTAGGGCGTTGCTCCACCAGATCGAATAGTTAGGTCCTTAGAAATAAACGCCAGAAGCATAAAATACGATATAAATTCAACAGCTTTTCCATCGTATAAAAGGATTAATTGCAACCAGTTTGAGCGTGATGGTCATTTCTCCTTTCCGGGCAACCTAGGCTTCACTCTAGGGCGTTGCCCCACTAGATCGAACAGATAGGGCCTTAGAAGTCAACGCCAGAAGCATAAAATACAATATAAATCCAACAGTTTTTCCATCGTATAAAACGAATAATTGCAGCCAGTATGAAACTTATGGTCATTTCTACTATCCGAGCAACCTACGCTTCACCCTAGGGCGTTCCTCCAACGGATTGAATAGTTAGGGCCTTAGAAGTCAACGCCCGAAGCATAAAATGCAATAAAAATACAACAGTTTTTCCATAATATAACAGGAATAATTGAATCCAGTTTGAAAGTGATGGCCAATTCTACGTCCCGGGCAACCTAGGCTTCACCCTAGGGCGTTGCTCCAACAGATTGAATAGTTCGGGCCTTAGAAGTCAACGCCCGAAGCATAAAATACAATATAAATACAACAGTTTTCCATCGTATAAAACGAATAATTGCAACCAGTATGAAACTTATGGTCATTTCTACTTTCCCAGCAACCTAGGCTTCAACCTAGGGCGTTGCTCCAACAGATTGAATAGTTAGGGCCTTAGAAGTCAACGCCCGAACCATAAAATGCAAAAAAAATACAACAGAGTTTCCATCATATAACAGGAATAATTGTAACCAGTTTCAAAGTGATGACAAATTCTACGTTCCGGGCAACCTAGGTTTCACTCCAGGGCGTTGCTCCACCAGATCGAGCAGTTAGTGCCTTAGAAGTCAACGCCAGAAGCCTAAAATACAATATAAATACAACAGTTCTTCCATCGTATAAAACGAATAATTGCAACCAGTTTGAGAGCGATGGCCAATTCTACCTTCCGAGCAACCTAGGCTTCACTCTACGGCGTGGCTCCACTAGATCGTATAGTTAGTGCCTTAGAAGTCAACGCCAGAAGCATAAAATACAATATAAATACAACAGCTTTTCTATCCTATAAAACGAATAATTGCAACCAGTATGAAACTTATGGTCACTTCTACTTTCCGAGCAACCTAGGCTTCACCCTAGGGCGTTGCTCCAACGGATTGAATAGTTAGGGCCTTAGAAGTCAATGCCCGAAGCATAAAATGCAATAAAAATACAACAGTTTTTCCGTCATATAACAGGAATAATTGCAACCAGTTTGAAAGTGATGGTCATTTCTACGTTCCGGGAAACCTCGGCTTCACTCTAGGGCGTTGCTCCGCCAGATCGAATAGTTAGTGCTTTAGAAGTCGACGCCAGAAGCTTAAAATACAATATAAATACAACAGTTTTTCCATCGTATAAAACGAATAATTGCAACCAGTATGAAAGTTAACGTCATTTCTTCTGTCCGGGCAACCTAGGCTTCACCCTTGGGCGTTGCTCCAACAGATTGAATAGTTAGGGCCATAGACGTCTACGCCGGAAACATAAAATGCAATAAAAATACAACAGTTTTTCCATCGTATAAAAGGATTAATTGCAACCAGTTTGAAAGTGATGGTCATTTCTACGTTCCGGGCAACCTAGGCTTCACTCTAGGGCGTTGCTCCACCAGATCGAATAGTTAGGGCCTTAGAAGTCAACGCCAGAATCATAAAATACAATAAAGATGCAACAGCTTTTCCACCGTATTAAACGAATAATTTCAACCAGTGTGAATGTTAATGGTCATTTCTACATTCCGGGCAACCTATGCTTCACTCTAGGACGTTGATCCAACAGATTGAATAGTTAGGGCCTAAGAAGGCAACGCCAGAAGCAAAATATACAATATAAATATAACAGTTTTTCTATCGTATAATGCGAATAATAGCAACCAGTGTGAAAGCTATGGTCATTTCTACGTTCCGGGCAACCTAGACTTCACCACAGGGCGTTGTTCCACCAGATCGAATAGTTAGGGCCTAAGAAGTGAACGCCAGCAGCATAAAATACAATTTGAATACAACAGTTTTTCCATGATATAAATCGAATAATTGCAACCAGTATGAAAGTTATGGTCATTTCTACTTCCCGGGCAACCTAGGCTACACCCTAGGGCGTTGCTCCAACAGATCGAATAGTTAGTGCATTAAAAGTCAACGCCAGAAGCATATAATACAATATAAATACAACAGTTTTTCCATCGTATAAAACGAATAATAGCAACCAGTTTGAAAGTGATGGTCATTTCTACGTTCCGGGCAACCTAGGCTTCACTCTAGGGCGTTGCTCCACCAGCTCTATTAGTTAGGGCCTTAGAAGTCAACGCCAGAAGCATAAAATGCAATATAAATACAACAGTTTTTCCATCGCATAAAACGAATAATTGCAACCAGTGTGAAAGTTAGTGTCATTTTTAGGTTCCGTCCATCCTAGGCTTCACTCTAGGGCGTTGCTCCACCAGATCGAATAGCTACGGCCTTAGAAGTCAACGCCAGAAGCATAAAATACAATATAAACACAACAGTATTTGCATCGTATAAAATGAATAACTGCAAACATGTGAAAGTAATGATCATTTCTATGATACGGGCAACCTAGGCTTCGGTCGAGGGCGTTGCTCCACCAGATCGAATAGCTAGGCACTTAGAATTCAACGCCAGAAGCATAAAATACGATATAAATACAACAGCTTTCCCATCGTATAAAACGAATAATTGCAACCAGTGTGAAAGTAATGGTCATTTCTACGTTCCGAGCACCCTAGGCGTCACTCTAGGGCGTTGCTCCTCCACATCTAGTAGCTACGGCCTTAGAAGTCAACGCCAGAGGCATAAAGTACAATATAAATACAACAGGGTTTCCATCGTATAAAACGAATAATTGCAACCAGTGTGAAAGTTATGGTCTGTTCTACATTACGAGCAACCTAGGATTCACTCTAGGGCGTTGCTGCAACAGATCGAATAGTTAGGTCCATAGAAGTAAACGCCAGAAGCATAAAATACGATATAAATACAACAGCGTTTGCATCGTATAAAACGAATAATTGCAACCAGTGTGAAAGTTATGGTCATTTCTACATTCCGAGCAACCTAGGCTTCACCCGAGGGCGTTGCTCCAACAGGTTGAATAGTTAGGGCCGTAGAAGTCAACGCCCGAACCATAAAATGCAAAAAAAATACAACAGTGTTACCATCATATGACAGGAATAATTGCAACCAGTTTGATAGTGATGGCCAATTCTACGTTCCGGGCAACCTAGGCTTCACTCTATTGCGTTGTTCCACACGATCGAATAGTTAGGGGCGAAGAAGTCAACGCCCGAAGCATAAAATACAATATAAATACAACAGTTTTTCCATCATATAACAGGAATAATTGCAACCAGTATGAAAGTTATGGTCATTTCTACGTTCCGGGCAACCTAGGCTTCACTCTATGGCGTTCTTCCACTACATCGAATAGCAACGGCCTAAGAAGACAACGCCAGAAGCATAAAATACAATAAAAATACAACAGTCTTTCCGTCCTATAACAGGAATAATTGCAACCCGTGTGAAAGTGATGGTCATTTCTACGTTCCAGGCAACCTAGGCTTCACTCTAGGGCGTTGTTCCACCAGATCGAATTGTTAGGGCCTAAGAACTCAACGGCAGAAGCATAAAATACAATATAAGTACAACAGTTTTGCCATCGTATAAAATGAATAATTGCAAACATTGCGAAGGTAATGGTCATTCCACGTTCCGGCCAACCTAGGCGTCACTCTAGTGCGTTGCTCCACCACATCTAATAGGCACGGCCTGAGACGTCAACGCCAGAAGCATAAAACACAATAAAAATACAACAGTTTTTCCATCGTATAAAACGAATAATTGCCACCAGTATGAAACTTATGGTCATTTCTACTTTCCGAGCAACCTCGGCTTCAACCCTAGGGCGTTGCTCCAACAGATTGAATAGTTAGGGCCTTAGAAGTCAACGCCCGAAGCATAAAATGCAATAAAAATACAGCAGTGTTTCCATCATATAACAGGAATAATTGCAACCAGTTTGAAAGTGATGGCCAATTCTACGTTCCGGGCAACCTAGGCTTCACTCTATTGCGTTGCTCCACCAGATCGAATAGTTAGTGCCTTAGAAGTCGACGCCAGAATCTTAAAATACAATATAAATACAACAGTTTTTCCATCGTATAAAACGAATAATTGCAACCAGTATGAAACTTATGGTCATTTCTACTTTCCGAGCAACCTAGGCTTCACCCTAGGGCGTTGCTCCAACAGATTGAATAGTTAGGGCCGTAGAAGTCATCGCCCGAACCATAAAATGCAAAAAAAATACAACAGTGTTACCATCATATAACAGGAATAATTGCAACCAGTTTGAAAGTGATGGCCAATTCTACGTTCCGGGCAACCTAGGCTTCACTCTATTGCGTTGCTCCACCAGATCGAATAGTTAGTGCCTTAGATGTCAACGCCAGAAGCATAAAATACAATATAAATACAACAGTTTTTCCATCGTATAAAACGAATAATTGCAACCAGTATGAAACTTATGGTCATTTCTACTTTCCGAGCAACCTAGGCTTCACCCGAGGGCGTTGCTCCAACAGGTTGAATAGTTAGGGCCGTAGAAGTCAACGCCCGAACCATAAAATGCAATAAAAATACAACAGTTTTTCCGTCATATAACAGGAATAATTGCAACCAGTTTGAAAGTGATGGTCATTTCTACGTTCCGGGCAACCTAGGCTTCACTCTAGGGCGTTGCTCCACCAGATCGAATAGTTAGGGCCTTAGAAATCAACGCCAGAATCATAAAATACAATAAAGATGCAACAGCTTTTCCACCGTATTAAACGAATAATTTCAACCAGTGTGAATGTTAATGGTCATTTCTACATTCCGAGCAACCTATGCTTCACTCTAGGACGTTGATCCAACAGATTGAATAGTTAGGGCCTAAGAAGGCAACGCCAGAAGCATAATATACAATATAAATATAACAGTTTTTCAATCGTATAATGCGAATAATAGCAACCAGTGTGAAAGTTATGGTCATTTCCACGTTCCGGGCAACCTAGACTTCACCACAGGGCGTTGTTCCACCAGATCGAATAGTTAGGGCCTAAGAAGTGAACGCCAGCAGCATAAAATACAATTTGAATACAACAGTTTTTCCATGATATAAATCGAATAATTGCAACCAGTATGAAAGTTATGGTCATTTCTACTTTCCGGGCAACCTAGGCTACACCCTAGGGCGTTGCTCCAACAGATCGAATAGTTAGTGCATTAAAAGTCAACGCCAGAAGCATATAATACAATATAAATACAACAGTTTTTCCATCGTATAAAACGAATAATAGCAACCAGTTTGAAAGTGATGGTCATTTCTACGTTCCGGGCAACCTAGGCTTCACTCTAGGGCGTTGCTCCACCAGATCGAATAGTTAGTGCCTTAGAAGTCAACGCCAGAATCATAAAATACAATAAAAATGCAACAGCTTTTCCATCGCATAAAACGAATAATTGCAACCAGCGTGAAAGTTACGGTCATTTCTACGTTTCGGGCAACCTAGGCTTCACTCTAGGGCGTTGCTCCACCAGATCGAATAGTTAGGGCCTCAGACGTCAACGCCCGAAGCATAAAACACAATATAAATACAACAGCTATTCCATCATATAACAGGAATAATTGCAACCAGTGTCGAAGATATGGTCATTTCTACGTTCCGGGCAACCTAGGCTTCACTCTAGGGCGTTGCTCCACCAGCTCTAATAGTTAGGGCCTTAGAAGTCAACGCCAGAAGCATAAAATACAATATAAATACAACAGTTTTTCCATCGTATAAAATGAATAATTGCAAACAGTGTGAAAGTAAAGAACATTTCTTCGTTCCGGGCAACCTAGCCGTTAATATAGGTCGTTGCTCCACCTGATGGAATAGCTATGGACTTAGAATACAACGCCAGAAGCATAAAATACAATAAAAATACAACAGTTCTTCCATCGTATAACAGGAATAATTGCAACCACTGTGAAGGTTATGGTCATTTGTGCGTACGGGCAACCTAGGCTTCACTCTAGGGCATTGCTCCACCAGACCGAATAGTTAGTGCCTTAGAAGTCAACGCCAGGAGCATAAAATACAATAAAGATGCAACGGTTTTTCCGTCGTATAACAGGAATATTTGCAACCAGTGTGAAGGTAATGGTATGTTCTACGTTCCGGACAACCTAGGCGTCACTCTATGGCGTTGCTCCACCACATCTATTAGCTACGGCCTTAGAAGTGTACCCCAGCAGCATAAAATACAATATACATACAACAGCTTTTCCATCGTATAAAATGAATAATTGCAAACAGTGTGAAAGTAAAGGACATTTCTTCGTTCCGGGCAACCTAGCCTTTACTATAGGTCGTTGCTCCACCTGATGGAATAGCTATGGACTTAGAATACAACGCCAGAAGCATAAAATACAATAAAAATACAACAGTTTTTCCATCGTATAACAGGAATAATTGCAACCACTGTGAAGGTTATGGTCATTTGTGCGTACGGGCAACCTAGGCTTCACTCTAGGGCATTGCTCCACCAGACCGAATAGTTAGGGCCTTAGAAGTCAACGCCAGGAGCATAAAATACGATAAAGATGCAACGGTTTTTCCGTCGTATAACAGGAATATTTGCAACCAGTGTGAAGGTAATGGTATGTTCTACGTTCCGGGCAACCTAGGCTCCACTCTCGGGCGGTGCTTCACCAGATCAAATAGTTAAGGCCTAAGAAGTCAAGGCCAGGAGCATAAAATACAATATAAATACAATAGCTTCTCCATCGTATATAGTGTATATTTGCAAACAGTGTGAAAGTAATGGTCATTTCTACATTCCGGGCAACCTAGGCTTCACTCTAGGGCGTAGCTCCACCAGATCGAATAGCTAGGGACTTAGAATTCAACGCCAGAAGAATAAAATGCAATACAAGTACAAGAGTTTTGCAATCGTATAAAATGAATAATTGCAAACAGTGTGACAGTAATGGTCATTTCTACGTTCCGGGCAACCTAGGCTTCTCTCTAGGGAGTTGCTCCGCCAGATCGAATAGCTAGGGACTTAGAATTCAATGCCAGAAGAATAAAATGCAATATAAGTACAACAGTGTTTCCATCGTATAAAAGGAATAGTTGCCACCATTGTGAAAGTTATGGTCACTTGTACGTTCCAGGCAACCTAGGCTTCACGCTAGGGCATTGCTCCACCAGGCCGAATAGTTAGGGCCTTAGAAGGCGACGACAGAAGCATAAAGTACAATATAAATACAACAAAATTTCCATCGTGTAACAGGAATAATTGCAACAAGTGTGAAGATAATGGTCATTTCTACGTTCCGGGCAACCTAGGCTTCACCCTAGGTCGTTGCGCCTCCACATCGAATAGCTACGGAATTTGAAGTCAAAGCCAGAAGCAGAAAATACAATAAAAATGGAACAGATTTTCCATCGTATCGCATAACTAATTGCAACCAGTGCGAAAGTAATGATCATTTCGACGTATCGGGCATCCTAGACACAACTCTAAGGCGTTCCTCCACCACATCTAATAGCTACGGCCTCAGAAGTCAACGCCATAACCATAAAATACAATATAAGTAAAACAGTTTTTCCATCGTATAAAATGAATAATTGCAAACATTGTGAAAGTAATGGTCATTTCTACGTTCCGGGCAACCTAGGGTTCACTCTGTGGCGTTGGTCCACCAGATCCAATAGTTAGGGCCTAAGAAGCCAACGCCAGAAGCATCAAATACAAAATACATACAACAGCTTTTCCATCGTATAAAACGAATAAGTACAACCAGTGTGAAACTAACGGTGATTTCTACGATCCAGGCAACATAGGCTTCACTCTTGGACGTTGCGCCACCAGATCGAATAGCTAGGATCTTAGCAGTCAACGACAGAAGCATAAAATACAATAAGAATACAACAGTTTTTCCATCGTATTACGGGAATAATTACAACCAGTGTGATAGTGATGGTCATTTCTACGTTCCGGGCAACCTGGGCTTCACTCTAGGGCGTTGGTCCACCAGATCCAATAGTTAGGGCATAAGAAGCGAACGCCAGAAGCATCAAACACAAAATAAATACAACAGTTTTTCCATTGTATAAAACGAATAATTGCAACCTGTGTGAAAGTTATTGTCACTTCATCATTCCGGGCAACCTAGGCTTCACACTAGGGCGCTGCTGCACCAGGTCGAATAGTTAGAGCCGTACAAGTCGACGCCAGAAGCATAAAATACAATAAAGATCCAACAGTTTTTCCATCGTTTAACAGGAATAACTGCAACCAGTGTGAATGTACTGGTCATTTCTACGTTCCGGATAACCTAGGTCTCACTCTAGGGCGTTGCTCTACCAGATCGAATAGCTAGGGACTTAGAATTCAACGCCAGAAGGATAAAATACAATATAAGTACAACAGTTATTCCATCGTATAAAATGAATAGTTGCAAACATTGTAAAAGAAATGCTCATTTCTACGTTCCGCGCAACCTAGGCGTCACTCTAGGGCGTTGCTCCACCAGATCTAATAGTTACGGCCTTAGAAGTCAACGCCAGAGGCATAAAATACAATATAAATAAAACAGTTTTTCCATCGTATAAAACGAGTAATTGCTACCAGTGTGAAAGTTATGGTCATTTCTACGTTCCGTGCAACCTGGGCTTTACCCTAGGGCGTTGTTCCACGAGATGGAATAGCTAGGGACTTAGAATTCAACGCCATAAGAATAAAATACTATATAAACATAACAGTTTTTTCATCGTATGAAACGAATAATAGCAACCAGTGTGAAAGTTATGGTCAGTTCAACGTTCCGGGCAACCTAGGCTCCACCCTAGGATGTTGTTCCACCAGATCGAATAGTTAGGGCCACAGAAGTGAACGCCAGAAGCATAAAAAACAATATAAATACAACAGTTTTTCCATCGTATAAAACGAATAATTGCAACCAGTATGAAATTTATGGTCATTTCTACGTTCCGGGCAACCTAGGCTTCACTCTATGGCGTTCTTCCACCACATCGAATAGCTACGGCCTCAGAAGTCAACGCCTGAAGTATAAAATACAATAAAAATACAACAGTCTTTCCATCCTATAACAGGAATAATTGCAACCCCTGTGAAAGTTTTGGTCATTTCTACGTTCCAGGCAACGTTGGCTTCACCCTAGGTCGTTGTTCCACCAGATGGAATAGTTAGGGCCTAAGAAGTCAACGCCAGAAGCATAAAATACAATATAAATATAACAGTTTTTCCATCGTATGAAACGAATAATACAAACCAGTGTGAAGGTTATGGTCATTTCTACCTTCCGGGCAACCTAGGCTTCACCCTAGGGCGTTGCTCCACCAGACGGAATCGTTACGGCCTTAGAAGTCAGCGCCAGAACCATAAAATACAATAAAGATCCAACAGTTTTTCCATCGTTTAACAGGAATAACTGCAACCAGTGTGAATGTACTGGTCATTTCTACGTTCCGGATAACCTAGGTCTCACTCTAGGGCGTTGCTCTACCAGATCGAATAGCTAGGGACTTAGAATTCAACGCCAGAAGGATAAAATACAATATAAGTACAACAGTTATTCCATCGTATAAAATGGATAGTTGCAAACATTGTAAAAGCAATGGTCATTTCTACGTTCCGGGCAACCTATGCGTCACTCTAGGGCGTTGCTCCACCACCTCTAATAGCTACGGCCATAGAAGTCAACGCTAGAGATATAAAATACAATGTAAATACAACAGCTTTTCCATCGTACAAAGTGAATAATAGCAAACAGTGTGAAAGTAATTGTCATTTCTACGTTCCGGGCAACCTAGGCTTCACTCTAGGTCGTTACTCCACCAGATCAAATAGCTAGCGACTTAGAATTAAACGCCAGAAGCATAGAATACAATAAAAATGCAACAGTTTTTCCATCGTATAACAGGAATAATTGCAACCAGTGTGAATGTAATGGTCATTTCTACGTTCCGGGCAACCTAGGTTTCACTCTAGGGCGTTGCTCCACCAGGTCGAGTAGTTAGGGCCTAAGAAGTCAACGCCAGAAGCATAAAATACGATATAAATACAACAGCTTTTACATCGTATAAAACGAATAATTGCAACCAGTGTGGAAGTTATGGTCATTTCTACGTTCCGGGCAACCTAGGCTTCACTGTAGGGCGTTGCTCGACCAGATCGAATAGCTAGGGCCTTAGAAGTCAACGCCCGAAGCATAAAATACAAAATAAATAGAACAGTTTTTCCATCGTATAAAACGAATAATTGCTACCAGTGTGAAAGTTATGGTCATTGCTACGTTCCGCGCAACCTACCCTTCACCCTAGAGCGTTGCTCCACCAGATCGAATAGTTACGGCCTTAGAAGTCAGCGCCAGAAGCATAAAATACAATATAAATATAACAGTTTTTCCATCGTATAAAACGAATAATAGCAACCAGTGTGAAAGTTCTGGTCATTTCTACGTTCCGGGCAACCTAGGCTTCACTCTAGGGCGTTGCTCCACCAGATCGAATAGTTAGGGCCTTAGAAGTCAACGCCCGAAGCATAAAATACAAAATAAATAGAACAGTTTTTCCATTGTATAAAACGAATAATTGCTACCAGTGTGAAAGTTATGTTCATTTCTACGTTTCTGACAACCTAGGTTTCACTCTAGGGCGTTGCTCCACCAGATCGAATAGCTAGGGACTTGGAATTCAACGCCAGAAGAATAAAACACAATACAAGTACAACCGCTTTTCCATTGTATAAAATGAATAATTGCAAACATTGTGAAATTAATGGTCATTTCTACATTCCGGGCAACCTAGGCGTCACTGTAGTGCGTTGCTCCACCACAGCTAATAGCTACGGCCTTAGAAGTCAACGCCAGAGGCATAAAATACAATATAAATACAACAGTTTTTTCATCGTATAAAACGAATAATTGCAACCAGTATGAAAGTTATGGTCATTTCTACTTTCCGGGCAGCCTAGGCTTCACCCTAGGGCGTAGCTCCCACAGACTGAATAGTTAGGGCCTTAGAAGTCAATGCCTGAAGCATACAATGCAATAAAAATACTACAGTTTTTCCATCATATAACAGGAATAATTGCAACCAGTTTGAAAGTGATGGTCATTTCTACGTTCCGGGCAACCTAGGCTTCACTCCACGGCGTTCTTCCACCACATCGAATAGCTACGGCCTCAGAAGTCAACGCCTGAAGTATAAAATACAATAAAAATACAACAGTCTTTCCATCCTATAACAGGAATAATTGCAACCCGTGTGAAAGTTATGGTCATTTCTACGTTCCAGGCAACGTTGGCTTCACCCTAGGTCGTTTTTCCACCAGATGGAATAGTTAGGGCCTAAGAAGTCAACGCCAGAAGCATAAAATACAATATAAATATAACAGTTTTTCCATCGTATAAAACGAATAATTGCAACCAGTATGAAAGTTATGGTCATTTCTACTTTCCGGGCAACCTAGGCTTCACTGTATGGCGTTCTTCCACCACATCGAATAGCTACGGCCTCAGAAGTCCACGCCTGAAGCATAAAATACAATAAAAATACAACAGTCTTTTCATCGTATTACAGGAATAGTTGCAACAAGCGTGAAAGTAATGATCATTTCGGCGTTTCGGGCATCCTAGACTTAACTCTGAGGCATTGCTCCACCAGATCGAATATTTAGGGCCTTAGAAGTCAACGCCAGAAGCATAAAATACAATATAAATACAACAGTTTTCCATTGTATAAAACGGATAATTGCAACCAGTATGCAACTTATGGTCATTTCTACATTCCGAGCAACCTAGGCTTCACTCTAGGGCGTTGCTCCACCAGAACGGATAGTTACGGCCTAAGAAGTCAACGCCAGAAGCATAAAATACGATAAAGATGCAACAGTTTTTCCATCGTATAAAACGAATAATTGCAAACAGTGTGAAAGTAATGGTCATTTCTACGTTCCGGGCAACCTAGGCTTCACTCGACGGCGTTGTTCCACCAGATCGAATAGTTAGGGCCTAAGAAGTCAACGCCAGAAGGATAAAATACGATATAAATACAACAGCTTTTCCATCGTATAAAAGGAATTATTGCAAACTGTGTGCAAGTAATGGTCATTTCTACGTTCCGCGCAGCCTAGGCTTCACTCTACGGCGTTGTTCCACCAGATCGAATAGTTAGGGCCTAAGAAGTCAACTCCAGAAGAATAAAATACAAAACAAATGCAACAGCATTTACACCGTATAAAACGAATAATTTCAAACTGTGTGAAGGTTATGGTCATATCTACGTTCCGGGAAACCTAGGCTTCACTGTCGGGCGTTGCTCCACCAGATCGAAATGTTAGGGCCTAAGAAGTCAACGCCCGAAGCATAAAATACGATATAAATACAACAGCATTTCCATCGCATTAAATGAATAATTGCAAACAGTGTGAAAGTAGTGGTCATTTCTACGTTCCGGGCAACCTAGGCTTCACTCTAGGGCGGTGCTCCACCAGATCAAATAGTTAGGGCCTAAGAAGTCAACGCCAGAAGCATAAATTACAATATAAGTACAACAGCTTTTCCATCGTATAAAACGAATAATAGCAACCAGTGTGAAAGTTATGGTCATTTCTACGTTCCGGGCAACCTAGGCTTCACCCTAGGGCGTTGCTCCACCAGACGGAATCGTTACGGCCTTAGAAGTCAGCGCCAGAACCATAAAATACAATAAAGATCCAACAGTTTTTCCATCGTTTAACAGGAATAACTGCAACCAGTGTGAATGTACTGGTCATTTCTACGTTCCGGATAACCTAGGTCTCACTCTAGGGCGTTGCTCTACCAGATCGAATAGCTAGGGACTTAGAATTCAACGCCAGAAGGATAAAATACAATATAAGTACAACAGTTATTCCATCGTATAAAATGGATAGTTGCAAACATTGTAAAAGCAATGGTCATTTCTACGTTCCGGGCAACCTATGCGTCACTCTAGGGCGTTGCTCCACCACCTCTAATAGCTACGGCCATAGAAGTCAACGCTAGAGATATAAAATACAATGTAAATACAACAGCTTTTCCATCGTACAAAGTGAATAATAGCAAACAGTGTGAAAGTAATTGTCATTTCTACGTTCCGGGCAACCTAGGCTTCACTCTAGGTCGTTACTCCACCAGATCAAATAGCTAGCGACTTAGAATTAAACGCCAGAAGCATAGAATACAATAAAAATGCAACAGTTTTTCCATCGTATAACAGGAATAATTGCAACCAGTGTGAATGTAATGGTCATTTCTACATTCCGGGAAACCTAGGCTTCACCCTACGGCGTTGTTCCACCATATCGAATAGTTAGGGCCTAAGAAGTGAACGCCAGAAGCATAAAATACAATATAAATACAACAGTTTTTTCATCGTATAAAACGAATAATTGCAACCAGTATGAAGGTTATGGTCATTTCTACTTTCCGGGCAACCTAGGCTTCACCCTAGGGCGTAGCTCCCACAGATTGAATAGTTAGGGCCTTAGAAGTCAATGCCCGAAGCATAAAATGCAATAAAAATACAACAGTTTTTCCATCATATAACAGGAATAATTGCAACCAGTTTGAAAGTGATGGTCATTTCTACGTTCCGGGCAACCTAGGCTTCACTCTAGGGCGTTGTTCCACTAGATCGAATTGTTAGGGCCTTAGAAGTCAACGCCCGAAGCATAAAATACAAAATAAATAGTGCAGTTTTTCAATCGTATAAAACGAATAATTTCTACCAGTGTGGAAGCTATGGGCATTTCTACTTTCCGGGCAACCTAGGCTTCACCCTAGGGCGTTGTTCCACCAGATGGAATAGTTAGGGCCCAAGAAGTCAACGCCAGAAGCATAAAACACGATATAAATACAACAGTTTTTCCATCGTATAAAACGAATAATCGCAACCAGTATGAAAGTTATGGTCATTTCTACATTCCGAGCAACCTAGGCTTCACCCTAGGGAGTTGCACCACCAGATTGAATAGTTAGGGCCTTAAAAGTCAATACCCGAAGCATAAAATGCAATAACAATACAACAGTTTTTCCATGGTATAACAGGAATAATTGCAACCAGTGTGAAAGTAATGGTCATTCCTACGTTGCGGGCAACCTAGGTTTCACTCCAGGGCGTTGCTCCACCAGATCGAATAGTTAGGGCCTTAGAAGTCAACGCCCGAAGCATAAAATGCAAAATAAATAAAACAGTTTTTCCATCGTATAAAACGAGTAATTGCTACCAGTGTGAAGGTTATGGTCATTTCTACGTTCCGTGCAACCTGGGCTTTACCCTAGGGCGTTGTTCCACGAGATGGAATAGCTAGGGACTTAGAATTCAACGCCATAAGAATAAAATACTATATAAACATATCAGTTTTTCCATCGTATGAAACGAATAATAGCAACCAGTGTGAAAGTTATGGTCAGTTCAACGTTCCGGGCAACCTAGGCTCCACCCTAGGATGTTGTTCCACCAGATCGAATAGTTAGGGCCACAGAAGTGAACGCCAGAAGCATAAAATACAATATAAATACAACAGTTTTTCCATCGTATAAAACGAATAATTGCAACCAGTATGAAATTTATGGTCATTTCTACGTTCCGGGCAACCTAGGCTTCACTCTATGGCGTTCTTCCACCACATCGAATAGCTACGGCCTCAGACGTCAACGCCTGAAGTATAAAATACAATAAAAATACAACAGTCTTTCCATCCTATAACAGGAATAATTGCAACCCCTGTGACAGTTATGGTCATTTCTACGTTCCAGGCAACGTTGGCTTCACCCTAGGTCGTTGTTCCACCAGATGGAATAGTTAGGGCCTAAGAAGTCAACGCCAGAAGCATAAAATACAATATAAATATAACAGTTTTTCCATCGTATGAAACGAATAATACAAACCAGTGTGAAGGTTATGGTCATTTCTACCTTCCGGGCAATCTAGGCTTCACCCTAGGGCGTTGCACCTACAGATTGAATAGTTAGGGCCTCAGAAGTCAGCGCCCGAAGCATAAAATACAAAATAAATAGAACAGTTTTTCCATCGTATAAAATGAATAATTGCAACCAGTGCGAAAGTTATGGTCATTTCTACATTCCGAGCAACCTAGGCTTCACTCTAGGGCGTTGCTCCACCTGATCGAATAGTTAGGGCCTTAGAAGTCAACGCCAGAAGCAGAAAATACAATAAAGATGCAACAGTTTTTCCATCGTGTAACAGGAATAATTGCAACCAGTGTGAAGGTAATGGTATGCTCTACGTTCCGGGCAGCCTATGCTCCACCCTAGGGCGGTGCTCTACCAGATTAAATAGTTAGGGCGTAAGAAGTCAACGCCAGAAGCATAAAAGACAATATAAATACAACAGCTTTTCCATCGTATATAATGTATATTTGCAAACAGTGTGAAAGTAATGGTCATTTCTACGTTCCGGCTAACCTAGGCTTCACTCTAGGGCGTTGCTCCACCAGACGGAATCGTTACGGCCTTAGAAGTCAGCGCCAGAAGCATAAAATACAATAAAGATCCAACAGTTTTTCCATCGTTTAACAGGAATAAGTGCAACCAGTGTGAATGTACTGGTCATTTCTACGTTCCGGATAACCTAGGTCTCACTCTAGGGCGTTGCTCTACCAGATCGAATAGCTAGGGACTTAGAATTCAACGCCAGAAGGATAAAATACAATATAAGTACAACAGTTATTCCATCGTATAAAATGAATAGTTGCAAACATTGTAAAAGAGATGCTCATTTCTACGTTCCGGGCAACCTAGGCGTCAATCTAGGGCGTTGCTCCACCAGATCTAATAGTTACGGCCTTAGAAGTCAACGCCAGAGGCATAAAATACAATATAAATACAACAGCTTTTCCACCGTACAAAATGAATAATAGCAAACAGTGTGAAAGTAATTGTCATTTCTACGTTCCGGGCAACCTAGGCTTCACTCTAGGTCGTTGCTACACCAGATCAAATAGCTAGCGACTTAGAATTAAACGCCAGAAGCATACAATACAATAAAAATGCAACAGTTTTTCCATCGTATAACAGGAATAATTGCAACCAGTGTGAATGTAATGGTCATTTCTACGTTCCGGGCAACCTAGGTTTCACTCTAGGGCGTTGCTCCACCAGGTCGAATAGCAAGGGCCTTAGAAGTCAACGCCCGAAGCATACAATGCAATAAAAATACAACAGTTTTTCCATCATATAACAGGAATAATTGCAACCAGTTTGAAAGTGATGGTCATTTCTACGTTCCGGGCAACCTAGGCTTCACTCTAGGGCGTTGCTCCGCCAGATCGAACAGTTAGGGCCTTAGAAGTCAACGCCCGAAGCATAACATACAAAATAAATAGTACAGTTTTTCAATCGTATAAAACGAATAATTTCTACCAGTGTGGAAGTTATGGGCATTTCTACCTTCCGGGCAACCTAGTCTTCACCCTAGGGAGTTGCTCCACCAGATGGAATAGTTAGGGCCTAAGAAGTCAACGCCAGAAGCATAAAACACGATATAAATACAACAGTTTTTCCATCGTATAAAACGAATAATCGCAAGCAGTATGAAAGTTATGGTCATATCTACTTTCCGAGCAACCTAGGCTTCACCCTAGGGAGTTGCACAACCAGATTGAATAGTTAGGGCCTTAAAAGTCAATGCCCGAAGCATAAAATGCAATAAAAATACAACAGTTTTTCCATCGTATAACAGGAATAACTGCAACCAGTGTGAATGTACTGGTCATTTCTACGTTCCGGATAACCTAGGCTTCACTCTAGGGCGTTGTTCCACCAGATCGAACAGTTAGGGCCTAAGAAGTCAACGCCAGAAGTATAAAATACAATGTAAATATAACAGTTTTTCCATCGTATAAATCGAATGATAGCAACCAGTGTGAAAGTTATGGTCATTTCTACGTTCCGGGCAACCTAGGCTTCACTCTAGGGCGTTGCTCCACCAGATCGAATAGTTAGGGCCTTAGAAGTCAACGCCCGAAGCATAAAATGCAAAATAAATAAAACAGTTTTTCCATCGTATAAAACGAGTAATTGCTACCAGTGTGAAAGTTATGGTCATTTCTACGTTCCGCGCAACCTGGGCTTTACCCTAGGGCGTTGTTCCACGAGATGGAATAGCTAGGGACTTAGAATTCAACGCCATAAGGATAAAATACAATATAAACATAACAGTTTTTCCATCGTATGAAACGAATAATAGCAACCAGTGTGAAAGTTATGGTCAGTTCAACGTTCCGGGCAACCTAGGCTCCACCCTAGGATGTTGTTCCACCAGATCGAATAGTTAGGGCGACAGAAGTGAACGCCAGAAGCATAAAATACAATATAAATACAAGAGTTTTTCCATCGTATAAAACGAATAATTGCAACCAGTGTGAAAGTTATGGTCATTTCTACGTTCCGGGCAACCTAGGCTTCACTCTACGGCGTTGTTCCACCAGATCGAATAGTTTGGGCCTAAGAAGTCAACACCAGAAGAATAAAATACAAAATAAATACAACAGCCTTTACACCGTATAAAACGAATAATTGCAACCTGTGTTAAGGTTATGGTCATATCTATGTTCCGGGCAACCTAGGCATCACTGTCGGGCGTTGCTCCACCAGATCGAAATGTTAGGGCCTAAGAAGTCTACGCCCGAAGCATAAAATACGATATCAATAGAACAGCATTTCCATCGTATTAAATGAATAATTGCAAACAGTGTGAAAGTAGTGGTCATTTCTACGTTCCGGGCAACCTAGGCTTCACTGTATGGCGTTCTTCCACCACATCGAATAGCTACGGCCTCAGAAGTCCACGCCTGAAGCATAAAATACAATAAAAATACAACAGTCTTTTCATCGTATAACAGGAATAATTGCAACAAGCGTGAAAGTAATAATCATTTCGGCGTTTCGGGCACCCTAGACTTAACTCTGAGGCATTGCTCCACCAGATCGAATATTTAGGGCCTTAGAAGTCAACGCCAGAAGCATAAAATACAATATAAATACAACAGTTTTTCCATCGTATAAAACGAATAATTGCAACCAGTATGCAACTTATGGTCATTTCTACATTCCGAGCAACCTAGGCTTCACTCTAGGGCGTTGCTCCACCAGATCGGATAGTTACGGCCTATGAAGTCAACGCCAGAAGCATAAAATACGATAAAGATGCAACAGTTTTTCCATCGTATAAAACGAATAATTGCAAACAGTGTGAAAGTAATGGTCATTTCTACGTTCCGGGCAACCTAGGCTTCACTCTACGGCGTTGTTCCACCAGATCGAATTGTTAGGGCCTAAGAAGTCAACGCCAGAAGCATAAAATACGATATAAATACAACAGCTTTTCCATCGTATATAAGGAATAATTGCAAACTGTGTGAAAGAAATGGTCATTTCTACGTTCCGGGCAACCTAGGCTTCACTGTCGGGCGTTGCTCCACCAGATCGAAATGTAAGGGCCTAAGAAGTCAACGCCCGAAGCATAAAATACGATATAAATACAACAGCATTTCCATCGCATTAAATGAATAATTGCAAACAGTGTGAAAGCAGTGGTCATTTTTACGTTCCGGGCAACCTAGGCTTCACTCTAGGGCGGTGCTCCACCAGATCAAATAGTTAGGGCCTAAGAAGTCAACGCCAGAAGCATAAATTACAATATAAGTACAACAGCTTTTCCATCGTATAAAACGAATAATAGCAACCAGTGTGAAAGTTATGGTCATTTCTACGTTCCGGGCAACCTAGGTTTCACCCTAGGTCGTTGCTCCACCAGATCGAATAGCTAGGGACTTAGAATTCAACGCCGGAAGGATAAAACACAATATAAGTACAACAGTTTTTCCATCGTACAAAATGAATAATTGCAGACGTTGTGAAAGTAATGGTCATTTCTACGTTGCGGGGATCCTAGGCGTCACTCTAGGGCGTTGCTCCACCATATCTAATAGCTAAGGCCTTAGAAGTCAACGCCAGAAGCACGAAATACAATAAAAATGCAACAGTTTTTCCATGGTATAGCATGACTAATTGCAACCAGTGCGAAAGTAATGATCATATCGACATTTCGGGCATCCTAGACTTAACTCTGAGGAGTTGCACCACCAGATCGAATAGCTAGGGACTTAGAATTCAACGCCATAAGAATAAAATACAATATGAGTACAACAGTTTTTCCATCGTATAAAATGAATAATTGAAACCAGTGTGAAAGTTATGGTCATTTCTACATTCCGAGCAACCTAGGCTTCACTCTAGGGCGTTGTTCCACCAGATCGAACAGTTAGGGCCTAAGAAGTCAACGCCAGGAGGATAAAAGACAATATAAATACAACAGCTTTTCCATCGTATATAATGTATATTTGCAAACAGTGTGAAAGTAATGGTCATTTCTACGTTCCGGCTAACCTAGGCTTCACTCTAGGGCGTTGCTCCACCAGACGGAATAGTTACGGCCTTAGAAGTCAGCGCCAGAAGCATAAAATACAATAAAGATGCAACAGTTTTTCCATCGTTTAACAGGAATAACTGCAACCAGTGTGAATGTACTGGCCATTTCTACGTTCCGGATAACCTAGGTTTCACTCTAGGGCGTTGCTCTACCAGATCGAATAGCTAGGGACTTAGAAGTCAACGCCCGAAGCATAAAATACAAAATAAATAGAACAGTTTTTCCATTGTATAAAACGAATAATTGCTACCAGTGTGAAAGTTATATTCATTTCTACGTTGCGGGCAACCTAGGCTTGACTGTAGGGCGTTGCTCCACCAGATCGAATAGGTAGGGCCATAGATGTCAACGCCCGAAGCATAAAATACATTAAATATACAAGAGCTTTTCCATCGTATAACAGGAATAATTGCAACCATTATGAAAGTGATGGTCATTTCTACGTTCCGGGCAACCTAGGCTTCACTCTAGGGCGTTGTTCCACCAGATCGAAAAGGTAGGGCCTATGAAGTCAACGCCAGAAGCATAAAATACAATATAAATATAACAGTTTTTCCATCGTATAAAACGAATAATAGCAACGAGTGTGAAAGTTCCGGTCATTTCTACGTTCCGGGCAACCTAGGCTTCACTCTAGGGCGTTGCTCCACCAGATCGAATAGTTAGGGCCTTAGAAGTCAACACTCGTAGCATAAAATACAATAAAAATACAACAGTCTTTCCATCCTATAACAGGAATAATTGCAACCCGTGTGAAAGTGATGGTCATTTGTACATTCCAGGCAACCTAGGCTTCACTCTAGGGCGTTGTTCCACCAGATCGAATTGTTAAGGCCTAAGAAGTCAACGCCAGAAGCATAAGATACAATATAAATATAACAGTTTTTCCATCGTATAGAACGAAGAATAGCAACCAGTGTGAAAGTTATGGTCATTTCTACGTTCCGGGCAACCTAGGCTTCACTCTAGGGCGTTGGTCCACCAGATCCAACAGATAGGGCCTTAGAAGTCAACGCTACAAGCATAAAATACAATATAAATACAACACCTTTTCCATCGTATAAAAAGAATACTTGCAAACAGTGTGAAAGTAATGGTCATTTCTACGTTCCACGCAACGTAGGCGTCACTCTAGGGCGTTACTCCACCACATCTAATAGCTACGGCCTTAGCAGTCAACGCTAGAAGCATAAATTACAATAAAAATGCAACACTTTATTCAACGTATAGCATGAATAATTGCAACCGGTGTGAATGTTATGGTCATTTCTACGTTCCGGGCAACCTAGGCTTGACTGTAGGGTGTTGCTCCACCAGATCGAATAGGTCGGGCCATAGAAGTCAACGCCCGAAGCATAAAATACAAAATAAATAGAACAGTTTTTCCATTGTATAAAACGAATAATTGCTACCAGTGTGAAAGTTATGTTCATTTCTACTTTCCGGGCAGCCTAGGCTTCACCCTAGGGCGTAGCTCCCACAGACTGAATAGTTAGGGCCTTAGAAGTCAATGCCTGAAGCATACAATGCAATAAAAATACTACAGTTTTTCCATCATATAACAGGAATAATTGCAACCAGTTTGAAAGTGATGGTCATTTCTACGTTCCGGGCAACCTAGGCTTCACTCTACGGCGTTCTTCCACCACATCGAATAGCTACGGCCTCAGAAGTCAACGCCTGAAGTATAAAATACAATAAAAATACAACAGTCTTTCCATCCTATACCAGGAATAATTGCAACCCGTGTGAAAGTTATGGTCATTTCTACGTTCCAGGCAACGTTGGCTTCACCCTAGGTCGTTTTTCCACCAGATGGAATAGTTAGGGCCTAAGAAGTCAACGCCAGAAGCATAAAATACAATATAAATATAACAGTTTTTCCATCGTATAAAACGAATAGTTGCTACCGGTGTGAGAGTTATGGTCATTTCTACGTTCCGGGCAACCTAGGTTTCACTCCAGGGCGTTCCTCCACCAGTTCGAATAGTTAGGTCATAAGAAGTCAACGCCAGAAGCATAAAATACGATATAAATACAACAGCTTTTGCATCGTATAAAACGAATAATTGCAACCAGTGTGAAAGTAATGGTCATCTCTACTTTCCGGGCAACCTAGGCTTCACCCTAGGGCGTTGCTCCACCAGATCGAATAGCTAGGGACTTAGAATTTATCCCTAAAAGCATAAAATACAATTAAAATACAACAGCTTTGGCATCGAATAAATTAATAATTGCAAACAGTGTGAAAGATATGGTCATTTCTACGTTCTGGGCAACCTAGGCTTCATTCTAGGGCGTTGGTCCACCAGATCAAACAGTTAGGGCCTTAGAACTCAACGCCCGAAACATAAAATACAAAATAAATCGAACAGTTTTTCCATCGTATGAAACGAATAATACAAACCAGTGTGAAAGTTATGGTCATTTCTACCTTCCGGGCAACCTAGGCTTCACCCTAGGGCGTTGCACCTACAGATTGAATAGTTAGGGCCTCAGAAGTCAACGCCCGAAGCATAAAATACAAAATAAATGGAACAGTTTTTCCATCGTATAAAACGAATAGTTGCTACCGGTGTGAGAGTTATGGTCATTTCTACATTCCGGGAAACCTAGGCTTCACCCTACGGCGTTGTTCCACCATATCGAATAGTTAGGGCCTAAGAAGTGAACGCCAGAAGCATAAAATACAATATAAATACAACAGTTTTTTCATCGTATAAAACGAATAATTGCAACCAGTATGAAGGTTATGGTCATTTCTACTTTCCGGGCAACCTAGGCTTCACCCTAGGGCGTAGCTCCCACAGATTGAATAGTTAGGGCCTTAGAAGTCAATGCCCGAAGCATAAAATGCAATAAAAATACAACAGTTTTTCCATCATATAACAGGAATAATTGCAACCAGTTTGAAAGTGATGGTCATTTCTACGTTCCGGGCAACCTAGGCTTCACTCTAGGGCGTTGTTCCACTAGATCGAATTGTTAGGGCCTTAGAAGTCAACGCCCGAAGCATAAAATACAAAATAAATAGTGCAGTTTTTCAATCGTATAAAACGAATAATTTCTACCAGTGTGGAAGCTATGGGCATTTCTACTTTCCGGGCAACCTAGGCTTCACCCTAGGGCGTTGTTCCACCAGATGGAATAGTTAGGGCCCAAGAAGTCAACGCCAGAAGCATAAAACACGATATAAATACAACAGTTTTTCCATCGTATAAAACGAATAATCGCAACCAGTATGAAAGTTATGGTCATTTCTACATTCCGAGCAACCTAGGCTTCACCCTAGGGAGTTGCACCACCAGATTGAATAGTTAGGGCCTTAAAAGTCAATACCCGAAGCATAAAATGCAATAACAATACAACAGTTTTTCCATGGTATAACAGGAATAATTGCAACCAGTGTGAAAGTAATGGTCATTCCTACGTTGCGGGCAACCTAGGTTTCACTCCAGGGCGTTGCTCCACCAGATCGAATAGTTAGGGCCTTAGAAGTCAACGCCCGAAGCATAAAATGCAAAATAAATAAAACAGTTTTTCCATCGTATAAAACGAGTAATTGCTACCAGTGTGAAGGTTATGGTCATTTCTACGTTCCGTGCAACCTGGGCTTTACCCTAGGGCGTTGTTCCACGAGATGGAATAGCTAGGGACTTAGAATTCAACGCCATAAGAATAAAATACTATATAAACATATCAGTTTTTCCATCGTATGAAACGAATAATAGCAACCAGTGTGAAAGTTATGGTCAGTTCAACGTTCCGGGCAACCTAGGCTCCACCCTAGGATGTTGTTCCACCAGATCGAATAGTTAGGGCCACAGAAGTGAACGCCAGAAGCATAAAATACAATATAAATACAACAGTTTTTCCATCGTATAAAACGAATAATTGCAACCAGTATGAAATTTATGGTCATTTCTACGTTCCGGGCAACCTAGGCTTCACTCTATGGCGTTCTTCCACCACATCGAATAGCTACGGCCTCAGACGTCAACGCCTGAAGTATAAAATACAATAAAAATACAACAGTCTTTCCATCCTATAACAGGAATAATTGCAACCCCTGTGAAAGTTATGGTCATTTCTACGTTCCAGGCAACGTTGGCTTCACCCTAGGTCGTTGTTCCACCAGATGGAATAGTTAGGGCCTAAGAAGTCAACGCCAGAAGCATAAAATACAATATAAATATAACAGTTTTTCCATCGTATGAAACGAATAATACAAACCAGTGTGAAGGTTATGGTCATTTCTACCTTCCGGGCAATCTAGGCTTCACCCTAGGGCGTTGCACCTACAGATTGAATAGTTAGGGCCTCAGAAGTCAGCGCCCGAAGCATAAAATACAAAATAAATAGAACAGTTTTTCCATCGTATAAAATGAATAATTGCAACCAGTGCGAAAGTTATGGTCATTTCTACATTCCGAGCAACCTAGGCTTCACTCTAGGGCGTTGCTCCACCTGATCGAATAGTTAGGGCCTTAGAAGTCAACGCCAGAAGCAGAAAATACAATAAAGATGCAACAGTTTTTCCATCGTGTAACAGGAATAATTGCAACCAGTGTGAAGGTAATGGTATGCTCTACGTTCCGGGCAGCCTATGCTCCACCCTAGGGCGGTGCTCTACCAGATTAAATAGTTAGGGCGTAAGAAGTCAACGCCAGAAGCATAAAAGACAATATAAATACAACAGCTTTTCCATCGTATATAATGTATATTTGCAAACAGTGTGAAAGTAATGGTCATTTCTACGTTCCGGCTAACCTAGGCTTCACTCTAGGGCGTTGCTCCACCAGACGGAATCGTTACGGCCTTAGAAGTCAGCGCCAGAAGCATAAAATACAATAAAGATCCAACAGTTTTTCCATCGTTTAACAGGAATAAGTGCAACCAGTGTGAATGTACTGGTCATTTCTACGTTCCGGATATCCTAGGTCTCACTCTAGGGCGTTGCTCTACCAGATCGAATAGCTAGGGACTTAGAATTCAACGCCAGAAGGATAAAATACAATATAAGTACAACAGTTATTCCATCGTATAAAATGAATAGTTGCAAACATTGTAAAAGAGATGCTCATTTCTACGTTCCGGGCAACCTAGGCGTCAATCTAGGGCGTTGCTCCACCAGATCTAATAGTTACGGCCTTAGAAGTCAACGCCAGAGGCATAAAATACAATATAAATACAACAGCTTTTCCATCGTACAAAATGAATAATAGCAAACAGTGTGAAAGTAATTGTCATTTCTACGTTCCGGGCAACCTAGGCTTCACTCTAGGTCGTTGCTACACCAGATCAAATAGCTAGCGACTTAGAATTAAACGCCAGAAGCATACAATACAATAAAAATGCAACAGTTTTTCCATCGTATAACAGGAATAATTGCAACCAGTGTGAATGTAATGGTCATTTCTACGTTCCGGGCAACCTAGGTTTCACTCTAGGGCGTTGCTCCACCAGGTCGAATAGCAAGGGCCTTAGAAGTCAACGCCCGAAGCATACAATGCAATAAAAATACAACAGTTTTTCCATCATATAACAGGAATAATTGCAACCAGTTTGAAAGTGATGGTCATTTCTACGTTCCGGGCAACCTAGGCTTCACTCTAGGGCGTTGCTCCGCCAGATCGAACAGTTAGGGCCTTAGAAGTCAACGCCCGAAGCATAACATACAAAATAAATAGTACAGTTTTTCAATCGTATAAAACGAATAATTTCTACCAGTGTGGAAGTTATGGGCATTTCTACCTTCCGGGCAACCTAGTCTTCACCCTAGGGAGTTGCTCCACCAGATGGAATAGTTAGGGCCTAAGAAGTCAACGCCAGAAGCATAAAACACGATATAAATACAACAGTTTTTCCATCGTATAAAACGAATAATCGCAAGCAGTATGAAAGTTATGGTCATATCTACTTTCCGAGCAACCTAGGCTTCACCCTAGGGAGTTGCACAACCAGATTGAATAGTTAGGGCCTTAAAAGTCAATGCCCGAAGCATAAAATGCAATAAAAATACAACAGTTTTTCCATCGTATAACAGGAATAACTGCAACCAGTGTGAATGTACTGGTCATTTCTACGTTCCGGATAACCTAGGCTTCACTCTAGGGCGTTGTTCCACCAGATCGAACAGTTAGGGCCTAAGAAGTCAACGCCAGAAGTATAAAATACAATGTAAATATAACAGTTTTTCCATCGTATAAATCGAATGATAGCAACCAGTGTGAAAGTTATGGTCATTTCTACGTTCCGGGCAACCTAGGCTTCACTCTAGGGCGTTGCTCCACCAGATCGAATAGTTAGGGCCTTAGAAGTCAACGCCCGAAGCATAAAATGCAAAATAAATAAAACAGTTTTTCCATCGTATAAAACGAGTAATTGCTACCAGTGTGAAAGTTATGGTCATTTCTACGTTCCGCGCAACCTGGGCTTTACCCTAGGGCGTTGTTCCACGAGATGGAATAGCTAGGGACTTAGAATTCAGCGCCATAAGGATAAAATACAATATAAACATAACAGTTTTTCCATCGTATGAAACGAATAATAGCAACCAGTGTGAAAGTTATGGTCAGTTCAACGTTCCGGGCAACCTAGGCTCCACCCTAGGATGTTGTTCCACCAGATCGAATAGTTAGGGCGACAGAAGTGAACGCCAGAAGCATAAAATACAATATAAATACAACAGTTTTTCCATCGTATAAAACGAATAATTGCAACCAGTGTGAAAGTTATGGTCATTTCTACGTTCCGGGCAACCTAGGCTTCACTCTACGGCGTTGTTCCACCAGATCGAATAGTTTGGGCCTAAGAAGTCAACACCAGAAGAATAAAATACAAAATAAATACAACAGCCTTTACACCGTATAAAACGAATAATTGCAACCTGTGTTAAGGTTATGGTCATATCTATGTTCCGGGCAACCTAGGCATCACTGTCGGGCGTTGCTCCACCAGATCGAAATGTTAGGGCCTAAGAAGTCTACGCCCGAAGCATAAAATACGATATCAATAGAACAGCATTTCCATCGTATTAAATGAATAATTGCAAACAGTGTGAAAGTAGTGGTCATTTCTACGTTCCGGGCAACCTAGGCTTCACTGTATGGCGTTCTTCCACCACATCGAATAGCTACGGCCTCAGAAGTCCACGCCTGAAGCATAAAATACAATAAAAATACAACAGTCTTTTCATCGTATAACAGGAATAATTGCAACAAGCGTGAAAGTAATAATCATTTCGGCGTTTCGGGCACCCTAGACTTAACTCTGAGGCATTGCTCCACCAGATCGAATATTTAGGGCCTTAGAAGTCAACGCCAGAAGCATAAAATACAATATAAATACAACAGTTTTTCCATCGTATAAAACGAATAATTGCAACCAGTATGCAACTTATGGTCATTTCTACATTCCGAGCAACCTAGGCTTCACTCTAGGGCGTTGCTCCACCAGATCGGATAGTTACGGCCTATGAAGTCAACGCCAGAAGCATAAAATACGATAAAGATGCAACAGTTTTTCCATCGTATAAAACGAATAATTGCAAACAGTGTGAAAGTAATGGTCATTTCTACGTTCCGGGCAACCTAGGCTTCACTCTACGGCGTTGTTCCACCAGATCGAATTGTTAGGGCCTAAGAAGTCAACGCCAGAAGCATAAAATACGATATAAATACAACAGCTTTTCCATCGTATATAAGGAATAATTGCAAACTGTGTGAAAGAAATGGTCATTTCTACGTTCCGGGCAACCTAGGCTTCACTGTCGGGCGTTGCTCCACCAGATCGAAATGTAAGGGCCTAAGAAGTCAACGCCCGAAGCATAAAATACGATATAAATACAACAGCATTTCCATCGCATTAAATGAATAATTGCAAACAGTGTGAAAGTAGTGGTCATTTTTACGTTCCGGGCAACCTAGGCTTCACTCTAGGGCGGTGCTCCACCAGATCAAATAGTTAGGGCCTAAGAAGTCAACGCCAGAAGCATAAATTACAATATAAGTACAACAGCTTTTCCATCGTATAAAACGAATAATAGCAACCAGTGTGAAAGTTATGGTCATTTCTACGTTCCGGGCAACCTAGGTTTCACCCTAGGTCGTTGCTCCACCAGATCGAATAGCTAGGGACTTAGAATTCAACGCCGGAAGGATAAAACACAATATAAGTACAACAGTTTTTCCATCGTACAAAATGAATAATTGCAGACTTTGTGAAAGTAATGGTCATTTCTACGTTGCGGGGATCCTAGGCGTCACTCTAGGGCGTTGCTCCACCAGACGGAATAGTTACGGCCTTAGAAGTCAGCGCCAGAAGCATAAAATACAATAAAGATGCAACAGTTTTTCCATCGTTTAACAGGAATAACTGCAACCAGTGTGAATGTACTGGCCATTTCTACGTTCCGGATAACCTAGGTTTCACTCTAGGGCGTTGCTCTACCAGATCGAATAGCTAGGGACTTAGAATTCAACGCCAGAAGGATAAAATACAATAAAAGTACAACAGTTATTCCATCGTATAAAAAGAATAGTTGCAAACATTGTAAAAGAAATGGTCATTTCTACATTCCGAGCAACCTAGGCTTCACTCTAGGGCGTTGCTCCACCAGATCGGATAGTTACGGCCTAAGAAGTCAACGCCAGAAGCATAAAATACGATAAAGATGCAACAGTTTTTCCATCGTATAAAACGAATAATTGCAAACAGTGTGAATGTACTGGTCATTTCTACGTTCCGGATAACCTAGGTCTCACTCTAGGGCGTTGCTCTACCAGATCGAATAGCTAGGGACTTAGAAGTCAACGCCCGAAGCATAAAATACAAAATAAATAGAACAGTTTTTCCATTGTATAAAACGAATAATTGCTACCAGTGTGAAAGTTATATTCATTTCTACGTTGCGGGCAACCTAGGCTTGACTGTAGGGCGTTGCTCCACCAGATCGAATAGGTAGGGCCATAGATGTCAACGCCCGAAGCATAAAATACATTAAATATACAAGAGCTTTTCCATCGTATAACAGGAATAATTGCAACCATTATGAAAGTGATGGTCATTTCTACGTTCCGGGCAACCTAGGCTTCACTCTAGGGCGTTGTTCCACCAGATCGAAAAGGTAGGGCCTATGAAGTCAACGCCAGAAGCATAAAATACAATATAAATATAACAGTTTTTCCATCGTATAAAACGAATAATAGCAACGAGTGTGAAAGTTCCGGTCATTTCTACGTTCCGGGCAACCTAGGCTTCACTCTAGGGCGTTGCTCCACCAGATCGAATAGTTAGGGCCTTAGAAGTCAACACTCGTAGCATAAAATACAATAAAAATACAACAGTCTTTCCATCCTATAACAGGAATAATTGCAACCCGTGTGAAAGTGATGGTCATTTGTACATTCCAGGCAACCTAGGCTTCACTCTAGGGCGTTGTTCCACCAGATCGAATTGTTAAGGCCTAAGAAGTCAACGCCAGAAGCATAAGATACAATATAAATATAACAGTTTTTCCATCGTATAGAACGAAGAATAGCAACCAGTGTGAAAGTTATGGTCATTTCTACGTTCCGGGCAACCTAGGCTTCACTCTAGGGCGTTGGTCCACCAGATCCAACAGATAGGGCCTTAGAAGTCAACGCTACAAGCATAAAATACAATATAAATACAACACCTTTTCCATCGTATAAAAAGAATACTTGCAAACAGTGTGAAAGTAATGGTCATTTCTACGTTCCACGCAACGTAGGCGTCACTCTAGGGCGTTACTCCACCACATCTAATAGCTACGGCCTTAGCAGTCAACGCTAGAAGCATAAATTACAATAAAAATGCAACACTTTATTCAACGTATAGCATGAATAATTGCAACCGGTGTGAATGTTATGGTCATTTCTACGTTCCGGGCAACCTAGGCTTGACTGTAGGGGGTTGCTCCACCAGATCGAATAGGTCGGGCCATAGAAGTCAACGCCCGAAGCATAAAATACAAAATAAATAGAACAGTTTTTCCATTGTATAAAACGAATAATTGCTACCAGTGTGAAAGTTATGTTCATTTCTACGTTCCGGGCAACCTAGGCTTGACTGTAGGGCGTTGCTCCACCAGATCGAATAGGTAGGGCCATAGAAGTCAACGCCCGAAGCATAAAATACATTAAATATACAAGAGCTTTTCCATCGTATAACAGGAATAATTGCAACCATTGTGAAAGTGATGGTCATTTCTACGTTCCGGGCAACCTAGGCTTCACTCTAGGGCGTCGTTCCACCAGATCGAAAAGGTAGGGCCTAAGAAGTCAACGCCAGAAGCATAAAATACAATATAAATATAACAGTTTTTCCATCGTATAAAACGTATAATTCCTACGAGTGTGAAAGTTATGGTAATTTCTACGTTCCGGGCAACCTAGGTTTCACTCTAGGGCGTTGCTCCACCAGGTCGCATAGCTAGGGACTTAGAATTCAACGCCATAAGAATAAAATACAATATAAGTACAACAGTTTTTCCATCGTATAAAACGAATAATTGGAAACATTGTGAAAGTAATGGTCATTTCTACGTTCCAGGCAACCTAGGCTTCACTCTAGGGCGTTACTCCACCACATCTAATAGCTAGGGCCTTAGAAGTCAACGCCAGAAGCATAAAATACAATATAAATACAACAGTTTTTCCAACCTATAGCATGAATAATTGCAGCCATTGTGAAAGTGATGGTCATTTCTACGTTCCGGGCAACCTAGGCTTCACTCTAGGGCGTTGTTCCACCAGATCGAAAAGGTAGGGCCTAAGAAGTCAACGCCAGAAGCATAAAATACAATATAAATATAACAGTTTTTCCATCGTATAAAACGAATAATTGCAACCAGTATGAAACTTATGGACACTTCTACTCTCCGAGCAACCTAGGCTTCACCCTAGGGCGTTGCTCCAACAGATTGAATAGTTAGGGCCTTAGAAGTCAACACCCGAACCATAAAATGCAAAAAAAATACTACAGTGTTTCCATCATATAACAGGAATAATTGCAACCAGTTTGAAAGTGATGGCCAATTCTACGTTCCGGGCAACCTAGGCTTCACTCTATTGCGTTGCTCCACCAGATCGAATAGTTAGTGCCTTAGAAGTCAACGCCAGAAGCATAAAATACAATATAAATACAACAGCTTTCCATCGTATAAAACGAATAATTGCAACCAGTATGAAACTTATGGCCATTTCTACTTTCCGAGCAAGCTAGGCTTCACCCTAGGGCGTTGCTCCAACAGATTGGATAGTTAGGACCTTAGAAGTCAACGCCCGAAGCATAAAATGCAATAAAAATACAACAGAGTTTCCATGATATAACAGGAATAATTGCAACCAGCTTGAAAGTGATGGCCAATTCTACGTTCCGGGCAACCTAGGCTTCACTCTAGGGCGTTGCTCCACCAGGTCGAATAGTTAGTGCCTTAGAAGTCAACGCCAGAAGCATAAAATACAATATAAATACAACAGTTTTTCCATCGTATAAAACGAATAATTGCAACCAGTATGAAAGTGATGGCCAATTCTACCTTCCGGGCAACCTAGGCTTTACTCTAGGGCGTTGCTCCACCAGATCGAATAGTTAGTGCCTTAGAAGTCAACGCCAGAAGCATAAAATACAATATAAATACAAGAGTTTTTCCATCGTATAAAACGAATAATTGCAACCAGTATGAAACTTATGGTCATTTCTACTTTCCGAGCAACATAGGCTTCACCCTAGGACGTTGCTCCAACAGATTGAGTAGCTAGGGCCTTAGAAGTCAACGCCCGAACCATAAAATGCAAAAAAAATACAACAGTGTTTCCATAATATAACAGGAATAATTGCAACCAGTTTGAAAGTGATGGCCAATTCTACGTTCCGGGCAACCTGGGTTTCACTCCAGGGCGTTGCTCCACCAGACCGAATAGTTACGGCCTAAGAAGTCAACGCCAGAAGCATAAAATACGATATAAATACAACAGCTTTTCCGTCGTATAAAACGAGTAATTGCAACCAGTGTGAAAGTAATGGTCATTTCTACGTTCCGAGCACGCTAGTCGTCACTCTAGGGCGTTGCTCCAACACATCTAATAGCTACGGCCTTAGAAGTCAACGCCAGAGGCATAAAACACAATATAAATACAACAGCGTTTCCATCGTATAAAACGAATAATTGCAACCAGTGTGAAAGTTATGGTCATTTCCACATTCCGAGGAACCTAGGCTTCACTCTAGGGCGTTGCTCCACCAGATCGAATAGTTAGGTCCTTAGAAATAAACGCCAGAAGCATAAAATACGATATAAATTCAACAGCTTTTCCATCGTATAAAAGGATTAATTGCAACCAGTTTGAGCGTGATGGTCATTTCTCCTTTCCGGGCAACCTAGGCTTCACTCTAGGGCGTTGCCCCACTAGATCGAACAGATAGGGCCTTAGAAGTCAACGCCAGAAGCATAAAATACAATATAAATCCAACAGTTTTTCCATCGTATAAAACGAATAATTGCAACCAGTATGAAACTTATGGTCATTTCTACTATCCGAGCAACCTACGCTTCACCCTAGGGCGTTCCTCCAACGGATTGAATAGTTAGGGCCTTAGAAGTCAACGCCCGAAGCATAAAATGCAATAAAAATACAACAGTGTTTCCATAATATAACAGGAATAATTGAATCCAGTTTGAAAGTGATGGCCAATTCTACGTCCCGGGCAACCTAGGCTTCACCCTAGGGCGTTGCTCCAACAGATTGAATAGTTCGGGCCTTAGAAGTCAACGCCCGAAGCATAAAATACAATATAAATACAACAGTTTTCCATCGTATAGAACGAATAATTGCAACCAGTATGAAACTTATGGTCATTTCTACTTTCCCAGCAACCTAGGCTTCAACCTAGGGCGTTTCTCCAACAGATTGAATAGTTAGGGCCTTAGAAGTCAACGCCCGAACCATAAAATGCAAAAAAAATACAACAGAGTTTCCATCATATAACAGGAATAATTGCAACCAGTTTCAAAGTGATGACAAATTCTGCGTTCCGGGCAACCTAGGTTTCACTCCAGGGCGTTGCTCCACCAGATGGAATAGTTAGTGCCTTAGAAGTCAACGCCAGAAACCTAAAATACAATATAAATACCACAGTTCTTCCATCGTATAAAACGAATAATTGCAACCAGTTTGAGAGCGATGGCCAATTCTACCTTCCGAGCAACCTAGGCTTCACTCTACGGCGTGGCTCCACTAGATCGTATAGTTAGTGCCTTAGAAGTCAACGCCAGAAGCATAAAATACAATATAAATACAACAGCTTTTCTATCGTATAAAACGAATAATTGCAACCAGTATGAAACTTATGGTCACTTCTACTTTCCGAGCAACCTAGGCTTCACCCTAGGGCGTTGCTCCAACGGATTGAATAGTTAGGGCCTTAGAAGTCAATGCCCGAAGCATAAAATGCAATAAAAATTCAACAGTTTTTCCGTCATATAACAGGAATAATTGCAACCAGTTTGAAAGTGATGGTCATTTCTACGTTCCGGGAAACCTCGGCTTCACTCTAGGGCGTTGCTCCGCCAGATCGAATAGTTAGTGCCTTAGAAGTCGACGCCAGAAGCTTAAAATACAATATAAATACAACAGTTTTTCCATCGTATAAAACGAATAATTGCAACCAGTATGAAAGCTAACGTCATCTTCTGTCCGGGCAATCTAGGCTTCACCCTTGGGCGTTGCTCCAACAGATTGAATAGTTAGGGCCATAGACGTCTACGACGGAAGCATAAAATGCAATAAAAATACAACAGTTTTTCCATCGTATAAAAGGATTAATTGCAACCAGTTTGAAAGTGATGGTCATTTCTACGTTCCGGGCAACCTAGGCTTCACTCTAGGGCGTTGCTCCACCAGATCGAATAGTTAGGGCCTTAGAAGTCAACGCCAGAATCATAAAATACAATAAAGATGCAACAGCTTTTCCACCGTATTAAACGAATAATTTCAGCCAGTGTGAATGTTAATGGTCATTTCTACATTCCGAGCAACCTATGCTTCACTCTAGGACGTTGATCCAACAGATTGAATAGTTAGGGCCTAAGAAGGCAACGCCAGAAGCAAAATATACAATATAAATATAACAGTTTTTCTATCGTATAATGCGAATAATAGCAACCAGTGTGAAAGTTAGTGTCATTTTTAGGTTCCGTCCATCCTAGGCTTCACTCTAGGGCGTTGCTCCACCAGATCGAATAGCTACGGCCTTAGAAGTCAACGCCAGAAGCATAAAATACAATATAAACACAACAGTATTTGCATCGTATAAAATGAATAACTGCAAACGTGTGAAAGTAATGATCATTTCTATGATACGGGCAACCTAGGCTTCGGTCGTGGGCGTTGCTCCACCAGATCGAATAGCTGGGCACTTAGAATTCAACGCCAGAAGCATAAAATACGATATAAATACAACAGCTTTCCCATCGTATAAAACGAATAATTGCAACCAGTGTGAAAGTAATGGTCATTTCTACGTTCCGAGCACCCTAGGCGTCACTCTAGGGCGTTGCTCCTCCACATCTAGTAGCTACGGCCTTAGAAGTCAACGCCAGAGGCATAAAGTACAATATAAATACAACAGGGTTTCCATCGTATAAAACGAATAATTGCAACCAGTGTGAAAGTTATGGTCTGTTCTACATTACGAGCAACCTAGGATTCACTCTAGGGCGTTGCTGCAACAGATCGAATAGTTAGGTCCATAGAAGTAAACGCCAGAAGCATAAAATACGATATAAATACAACAGCGTTTGCATCGTATAAAACGAATAATTGCAACCAGTGTGAAAGTTATGGTCATTTCTACATTCCGAGCAACCTAGGCTTCACCCGAGGGCGTTGCTCCAACAGGTTGAATAGTTAGGGCCGTAGAAGTCAACGCCCGAACCATAAAATGCAAAAAAAATACAACAGTGTTACCATCATATGACAGGAATAATTGCAACCAGTTTGATAGTGATGGCCAATTCTACGTTCCGGGCAACCTAGGCTTCACTCTATTGCGTTGTTCCACACGATCGAATAGTTAGGGGCGAAGAAGTCAACGCCCGAAGCATAAAATACAATATAAATACAACAGTTTTTCCATCATATAACAGGAATAATTGCAACCAGTATGAAAGTTATGGTCATTTCTACGTTCCGGGCAACCTAGGCTTCACTCTATGGCGTTCTTCCACTACATCGAATAGCAACGGCCTAAGAAGACAACGCCAGAAGCATAAAATACAATAAAAATACAACAGTCTTTCCGTCCTATAACAGGAATAATTGCAACCCGTGTGAAAGTGATGGTCATTTCTACGTTCCAGGCAACCTAGGCTTCACTCTAGGGCGTTGTTCCACCAGATCGAATTGTTAGGGCCTAAGAACTCAACGCCAGAAGCATAAAATACAATATAAGTACAACAGTTTTGCCATCGTATAAAATGAATAATTGCAAACATTGCGAAGGTAATGGTCATTCCACGTTCCGGCCAACCTAGGCGTCACTCTAGTGCGTTGCTCCACCACATCTAATAGGCACGGCCTGAGACGTCAACGCCAGAAGCATAAAACACAATAAAAATACAACAGTTTTTCCATCGTATAAAACGAATAATTGCCACCAGTATGAAACTTATGGTCATTTCTACTTTCCGAGCAACCTCGGCTTCAACCCTAGGGCGTTGCTCCAACAGATTGAATAGTTAGGGCCTTAGAAGTCAACGCCCGAAGCATAAAATGCAATAAAAATACAGCAGTGTTTTCATCATATAACAGGAATAATTGCATCCAGTTTGAAAGTGATGGCCAATTCTACGTTCCGGGCAACCTAGGCTTCACTCTATTGCGTTGCTCCACCAGATCGAATAGTTAGTGCCTTAGAAGTCGACGCCAGAAGCTTAAAATACAATATAAATACAACAGTTTTTCCATCGTATAAAACGAATAATTGCAACCAGTATGAAACTTATGGTCATTTCTACTTTCCGAGCAACCTAGGCTTCACCCTAGGGCGTTGCTCCAACAGATTGAATAGTTAGGGCCGTAGAAGTCATCGCCCGAACCATAAAATGCAAAAAAAATACAACAGTGTTACCATCATATAACAGGAATAATTGCAACCAGTTTGAAAGTGATGGCCAATTCTACGTTCCGGGCAACCTAGGCTTCACTCTATTCCGTTGCTCCACCAGATCGAATAGTTAGTGCCTTAGATGTCAACGCCAGAAGCATAAAATACAATATAAATACAACAGTTTTTCCATCGTATAAAACGAATAATTGCAACCAGTATGAAACTTATGGTCATTTCTACTTTCCGAGCAACCTAGGCTTCACCCGAGGGAGTTGCTCCAACAGGTTGAATAGTTAGGGCCGTAGAAGTCAACGCCCGAACCATAAAATGCAAAAAAAATACAACAGTGTTACCATCATATGACAGGAATAATTGCAACCAGTTTGATAGTGATGGCCAATTCTACGTTCCGGGCAACCTAGACTTCACTGTATTGCGTTGTTCCACCCGATCGAATAGTTAGGGGCTAAGAAGTCAACGCCCGAAGCATAAAATACAATATAAATACAACAGTTTTTCCATCATATAACCGGAATAATTGCAACCAGTTTGAAAGTGATGGACATTTCTACGATCCCGGCAACCTAGGCTACCCCCTGGGGCGTTGCTCCAACAGATTGAATAGTTAGGGCCTTAGAAGTCAATGCCCGAAGCATAAAATGCAATAAAAATACAACAGTTTTTCCGTCGTATAAAACGAATAATTGCAACCAGTATGAAAGTTAACGTCATTTCTTCTTTCCGGGCAACCTAGGCTTCACCCTTGGGCGTTGCTCCAACAGATTGAATAGTTAGGGCCTAAGAAGGCAACGCCAGAAGCATAATATACAATATAAATATAACAGTTTTTCAATCGTATAATGCGAATAATAGCAACCAGTGTGAAAGTTATGGTCATTTCTACGTTCCGGGCAACCTAGACTTCACCACAGGGCGTTGTTCCACCAGATCGAATAGTTAGGGCCTAAGAAGTGAACGCCAGCAACATAAAATACAATTTGAATACAACAGTTTTTCCATGATATAAATCGAATAATTGCAACCAGTATGAAAGTTATGGTCATTTCTACTTTCCGGGCAACCTAGGCTACACCCTAGGGCGTTGCTCCAACAGATCGAATAGTTAGTGCATTAAAAGTCAACGCCAGAAGCATATAATACAATATAAATACAACAGTTTTTCCATCGTATAAAACGAATAATAGCAACCAGTTTGAAAGTGATGGTCATTTCTACGTTCCGGGCAACCTAGGCTTCACTCTAGGGTGTTGCTCCACCAGATCTAATAGTTAGGGCCTTAGAAGTCAACGCCAGAATCATAAAATACAATAAAAATGCAACAGCTTTTCCATCGCATAAAACGAATAATTGCAAACAGCGTGAAAGTTACGGTCATTTCTACGTTTCGGGCAACCTAGGCTTCACTCTAGGGCGTTGCTCCACCAGATCGAATAGTTAGGGCCTCAGACGTCAACGCCCGAAGCATAAAACACAATATAAATACAACAGCTTTTCCATCATATAACAGGAATAATTGCAACCAGTGTCGAAGATATGGTCATTTCTACGTTCCGGGCAACCTAGGCTTCACTCTAGGGCATTGCTCCACCAGACCGAATAGTTAGTGCCTTAGAAGTCAACGCCAGGAGCATAAAATACAATAAAGATGCAACGGTTTTTCCGTCGTATAACAGGAATATTTGCAAACAGTGTGACAGTAATGGTCATTTCTACGTTCCGGGCAACCTAGGTCTCACTCTAGAGCGTTGCTCCACCAGATCGAATAGATAGGGACTTAGAATTCAACGCCAGAAAGAGAAAATACAATAGAAGTACAACAGTTTTTCCACCGCATAAAATGTATAATTGCAAACATTGTGAAAGTAATGGTCATTTCTACGTTCCGGGCAACCTAGGCGTCACTCTAGGGCGTTGCTCCACCACATCTAATAGCTACGGCCTTAGAAGTCAACGCCAGAAGCATAAAATACAATAAAAATGCAACAGTTTTTCCATCGTATAGCATGACTAATTGCAACCAGTGCGAAAGTAATGATCATTTTGACGTTTTCGGCATCCTAGACTTAACTCTGGGGCGTTGCTCCACCAGATCGAAGAGATAGGGCCTAAGAAGTCAACGCCGGAAGCATAAAATACAATATAAATACAACAGCTTTTCCATCGTATAAAACGAATGATTGGAACCAGTGTGAATGGTATGGTCATTTCTAGGTTCCGGGCAACCTAGGCTTCACTCTTTGGCGTTGCTCCACCAGATCCTATAGCTACGACCTTAGGAGTGAAAACCAGAAGCAGAAAATACAATAAAAGTGCAACAGTTTTTCCATCGTATAGTAGGAATAATTGCAACCAGTGGTAAGGTAATGATATATTCTTCGTTCCGGGTAACCTGGGCTTCACTCTAGGGCGGTGCTCCACCAGATCAAACAGTTAGGGCCATAGAAATCAACGCCAGAAGCATAAAATACAATATAAACACAACAGTTTTTCCATCGTATAAAACGAATAATTGCAACCAGTGTGAATGTTCTGGTCATTTCTACGTTCCGGGCAAGCTAGGCTTCACTCTAGGGCGGTCCTCCACCAGATCAAATAGTTAGGGCCTATGAAGTCAGCGCCAGAAGCATAAAATACAATATAACTACAACAGCTTTTCCTTCGTATAGAATGTGTATTTGCAAACAGTGTGAAGGTAATGTTCATTTCTACGTTCCGGGCAACCTAGGCTTCACTCTATGGCGTTGCTGGGCGTGATGGAATAGTTAGGGAATTAGAATTCAACGCCAGAAGCATAAAATACAATATAAGTCCAACAATTTTTGCCATCGTATAAAATGAATAATAGCAAACAGTGTGAAAGTAATGGTCATTTCTACGTTCCGGGCAACCTAGGCGTCACTCTAGGGCGTTGCTCCACACCATCTATTAGCTACGGTCTTAGAAGTCAACGCCAGAAGCATACAATACAATATAAATACAACAGTTGTTCCATTGTATAAAATGAATAATTGCAAACAGTTTGGATGTAATGGTCATTTCTACGTTCCGGGCAACCTAGGCTTCACTCTAGGGCGTTGCTCCATCAGATCCAATACTTAGGGCCATAGAAGTCAACGCCAGAAGCATAAAATACAATATAAATAAAACAGTTTTTCCATCGTATAACAGGAATAATTGCAACAAGTGTGAAGGTAATGGTCATTTCTACGTTCCCGGCAACCTACGCTTCATTCTAGGCCGCTGCTCCACCACATCGAGTAGCTTCGGCCTTAGACGTCGACGCCAGAAGCATAAAATACAATATAAATAAAACAGGTTTTCCATCGTATAAAACGAATAATTGCAACCAGTGTGAAAGTTATGGCCATTTCTACGTTCCGGGCAACATAGGCTTCACTCTTGGACATTGCCCCTCCAGATCGAATAGCTAGCACCTTAGATGTCGAAGCCAGAAGCAGAAAATCCAATAAAAATGCGACAGTTTTTCCACCGTATAGCATGAATAATTGCAACCAGTGAGAAAGTAATGATCATTTCGGCGTTTCGGGCAACCCAGGCTTCACTCTAGGGTGGTGCTCCACCAGATCAAAAGGTTAGGGCCTAAGATGTTAATTCCAGAAGCATAAAATACGATATAAATACAACAGCTTTTCCACCGTATATAATGTATATTTGCAAACAGTGTGAAAGTAATGGTCATTTCTACGTTCCGGGCATTCTAGGCTTCACTCTAGGGTGTTGCTCCACCAGATCGAATAGCTAGGGCCTAAGAAGTCAACGCCAGACGCACCAAATACAAAATAATTCCAACAGTTTTTCCATCGTATAAAACGAATAATTGCAACCAGTGTGAAAGTAATGGCCATTTCTGCGTTCCGGGCAACCTAGGCTTCACTCTAGGGCGTTGCTCCACCAGATCGAATAGCTAGGGACTTAGAATTAAACGCCAGGACCATAAAATACAATAAAAGTACAACAGTTTTTCCATTGTATAACAGGAGTAATTGTAACCATTGTGAAGGTTATGGTCATTTCAACAGTACGAGCAACCTAGACTTCTCTGACGGGCGTTGTTCCACCAGATCGAACAGTTAAGGCCTATGAAGTCAACACCAGAATCATAAAATACAATTTAAGTAGAACAGTTTTTCCATCGTATAAAATGAATAATTGGAAACATTGTGAAAGTTATGGTCATTTCTACGTTCCGGGCAACCTAGGCTTCACTCTAGGGCGTTGCTCCACCACATCTAACAACTACGGCCTTAGAAGTCAACGCCAGGAGCATAAAATGCAATATAAATACAACAGCTTTGCCATCGTATAAAATGAATGATTGCAAACAGTGTGAAAGTAATGGTCATTTCTACGTTCCGAGCAACCTAGTCGTCACTCTAGGGCATTGCTCCACCAGATCGAATGATCACGGCCTTAGAAGTTTACGCCAGAAGCATAAAATACAATATAAATACAACAGTTGTTCCATCGTATAAAACGAATAATTGCAACCAGTGTGAAAGTTATGGTCATTTCTACATTCCGGGCAACCTAGGCTTTACTCTTGGGCGTTGCTCCACCAGATCGAATAGCTAGGACCTAAGTAGTCAACGCCTGAAGCATAAAATACAATATAAATACAACAGCTTTTCCACTGTATAAAATGAATATTTGCAAACAGTCTGAAAGTAACGGTCATTTCTACGTTCCGGGCAACCTAGGATTCACTCTAGGGCGTTTCTCCACCACGTCGCATAGCTACGACCTTAGAAGACAACGCTTGAAGCATAAAATACAATAAAAGTACAACAGCTTTTCCATCGAATAACAGGAATAATTGCTACCAGTGTTTACGTAATGGTCATTTCAGCGATACGGGCAACCTAGGCTTCACTCTAGGGCGTTGCTCCACCAGATCGAACAGCTACGGAATTAGAAGTCAACGCCAGAAGCATAAAATACAATATGAATAAAACAGTTTTTCCATTGTATAAAGTGAATAATTGCAAGCAGTGTGAAAGTAACGGTCATTTCTACGTTCCAGGCAACCTAGGCTTCACCCTAGGGCGTTGCTCCACCAGATCGTATAGTTAGGGCCATAGAAAACAGCGACAGAAGCATAAAATAAAATAAAAATACAAGAGTTTTTCCATCGTATATAAGGAACAATTGCAACCAGTGTGAAAGTGATGGTCATTTCTACGTTCCGGGCAACCTACGCTTCACTCTATGGCGTTGCTCCACCAGATCGAATAGTGAGGGCCTTAGAAAACAGCGACAGAAGCATAAAGTACAATAAAAATACAACAGTTTTTCCATCGTATAAAAGGAATAATTGCAACCAGTGTGAAACTAATGGTCATTTCATACGTTACCGGCTACATATGCTTCACTATTGGACGTTGCCCCACCATATCGAATAGCTAGGACCTTAGCATTCAACGACAGAAGCATAAAATACAACAAAAATACAACTGTTTTCCCATCGTATAACGGGAATAATTGCAACCTGTGTTATAGTGATGGTCATTACTACGTTCTCGCCAACCTGGGCTTCACTCTAGGGCGTTGGTCCATCAGATCCAATACTTAGGGCCACAGAAGTCAACTCCAGAAGCATAAAATACAATATAAATAAAACAGTTTTTCCATCGTATAACAGGAATAATTGCAACAAGTGTGAAGGTAATGGTCATTTCTACGTTCCGGGCAACCTACGCTTCATTCTAGGCCGTTGCTCCACCACATCGAGTAGCTACGGCGTTAGACGTCAACGCCAGAAGCATAAAATACAATATAAATGCAACAGTTTTTCCATCGTATAAAACGAATAATTGCAACCAGCGTGAAAGTTATGGTCATTTCTACGTTTCTGGCAACCTAGGCTTCACTCTAGGCCGTTGCTCCACCACGTCGAGTAGCTACGGCCTTAGACGTCGACGCCAGAAGCATAAAATACAATATAAATGCAACAGTTTTTCCATCGTATAAAACGAACACTTGCAACCAACGTGAAAGTTATGGTCATTTCTACGTTTCGGGCAACCTAGGCTTCACTCTAGGGCGCTGCTCCACCAGATAGAATAGTTAGGGCCTAAGAAGTCAACGCCAGAATCATAAAATACAATATAAATACAACAGCTTTACCACTGTATAAAATGTATATTTGCAAACAGTGTGAAAGTAATGGCCAATTCTACATTCCGGGCAACCTAGGCTTCACTCTAGGGCGTTGCTCCACCCCGTCGAATAGCTACGACCTTAGAAGACAACGCTTGAAGCATAAAATACAATAAAAATACAACAGTTTTTCCATCGTATAACAGGAATAATTGCAACCAGTGTGAAAGATATGGTCGTTTCTACGTTTCGGGCTACCTAGGCTTCACTCTAGGGCGTTGCAACACCAGATCTAATAGTTAGGGCCTTAGAAGTCAACACCAGATGCATAAAATACAATATAAATACAACAGTTTTTCCATCGTTTAAAACGAATAAATGCAACCAGTGTGAAAGTAATGGTCATTTCTACGTTCCGGGCATCCTAGTCTTCACTCTAGGGCGCTGCTACACCAGATCGAATAATTACGGCCTTAGAAGTCAACACCAGAAGCATAAAATACAATATAAATACAACAGCTTTTCCATCGTATAACAGGAACAATTAAAACCAGTGTGAAAGTAATGGTCATTTGAACGTTTCGGGCAACCTACACTTCAAACTGGGGCGTTGCTCCACCACATCGGATGGCTAGGGCCTTCGAAGTCAACGCCAGAAGCATAAAATACAAAATAAATACAACAGTTTTTCCGTCGCATAAAACGAATAATTGCAACCAGTGTGAAAGGTATGGTCATTTCTACGTTCCAGGCAACCTAGGCTTCACTCTAGGCCATTGCTCCACCAGGTGGAATAGCTACAGCCTGAGAAGTGAACGCCTAAAGCATAAAATACAAAAAAATACAATGGTTTTTCCATCAATTAACAGGAATAGTTGCAACAAGTATGAAGGTAATAGTCCTTTCTACGTTCCGGACAACCTAGGCTTCACTCTAGGGCGTTGCTCAACCAGATCGGCAAGTCAGGGCATAAGAAGCCAACGCCAGAATCATAAAATACTATATAAATAAAACAGTTTTTCCATCGTATAAAATGAATAATTGCAAACAATGTGAAAGTAACGGTCATTCTTACGTTCCGGGCAACCCAGGCTTCACTCTAGGGCATTGCTCCACCAGATCGAACAGATAGGGCCTAAGAAGTCAACGCCAGAAGCATAAAGTACAATATAAATACAACAACTTTTCCACTGTATAAAATGAATATTTGCAAACAGTCTGAAAGTAATGGTCATTTCTACGTTCCGCGCAACCTAGGCTTCACGCTAGGGCGTTGCTCCACCACGTCGAATAGCTGCGACCTTAGAAGACAACGCCTGAAGCATAAAATACAATAAAAATACAACAGTTTTACCATCGTATAACAGGAATAATTGGAACCAGTGTGAAAGATATGGTCAATTCTACGTTCCGGGCAACCTAGGGTTCACCCTAGGGCGCTGGTCCACCAGATCCAATAGTTAGGGCCTAACAAGTCAACGCCAGAAGCACCGTATACAAAATAAATACAACAGTTTTTCCATCGTATAAAACGAATAATTGGAACCAGTGTGAAAGGAATGGTCATTTCTACGTTCCGGGTAACCTAGGCTTCACTCTAGGGCGTCGCTCCACAAGATAGAATAGTTAGGGCCTAAGAAGTCAACACCAGAAGCATAAAATACTATAAAAATAAAACAGTCCTTCCATTGTATAACAGGAATAATTGCAACCAGAGTGAAAGGTATGGTCATTTCTACGTTCCGGGCAACCTAGCCTTCACTCTAGGGCGTTGCTCCACCAGATCGAATAGTTACGGCCTTAGAAGTCAGCGGCCGAAAGAGAAAATACAATAAAGATGCAACAGTTTTTCCATCGTATAACAGGAACAATTGCAACCAGTGTGAAGGTAATGGTACTTTCTACGTTCCGTGCAACCTAGGCTTCACTCTAGGGCGAGCTCCACCAGATCAAATAGCTAGGGCCTAAGAAGTCAACACCAGAAGCATAAAATACAATATAAATACAACAGCTTTACCACTGTATAAAATGTATATTTGCAAACAGTGTGAAAGTAATGGCCAATTCTACATTCCGGGCAACCTAGGCTTCACTCTAGGGCGTTGCTCCACCCCGTCGAATAGCTACGACCTTAGAAGACAACGCTTGAAGCATAAAATACAATAAAAATACAACAGTTTTTCCATCGTATAACAGGAATAATTGCAACCAGTGTGAAAGATATGGTCGTTTCTACGTTTCGGGCTACCTAGGCTTCACTCTAGGGCGTTGCAACACCAGATCTAATAGTTAGGGCCTTAGAAGTCAACACCAGATGCATAAAATACAATATAAATACAACAGTTTTTCCATCGTTTAAAACGAATAAATGCAACCAGTGTGAAAGTAATGGTCATTTCTACGTTCCGGGCATCCTAGTCTTCACTCTAGGGCGCTGCTACACCAGATCGAATAATTACGGCCTTAGAAGTCAACACCAGAAGCATAAAATACAATATAAATACAACAGCTTTTCCATCGTATAACAGGAACAATTGCAACCAGTGTGAAAGTAATGGTCATTTGAACGTTTCGGGCAACCTACACTTCAAACTGGGGCGTTGCTCCACCACATCGGATGGCTAGGGCCTTCGAAGTCAACGCCAGAAGCATAAAATACAAAATAAATACAACAGTTTTTCCGTCGCATAAAACGAATAATTGCAACCAGTGTGAAAGGTATGGTCATTTCTACGTTCCAGGCAACCTAGGCTTCACTCTAGGCCATTGCTCCACCAGGTCGAATAGCTACAGCCTGAGAAGTGAACGCCTAAAGCATAAAATACAAAAAAATACAATGGTTTTTCCATCAATTAACAGGAATAGTTGCAACAAGTATGAAGGTAATAGTCCTTTCTACGTTCCGGACAACCTAGGCTTCACTCTAGGGCGTTGCTCAACCAGATCGGCAAGTCAGGGCATAAGAAGCCAACGCCAGAATCATAAAATACTATATAAATAAAACAGTTTTTCCATCGTATAAAATGAATAATTGCAAACAATGTGAAAGTAACGGTCATTCTTACGTTCCGGGCAACCCAGGCTTCACTCTAGGGCATTGCTCCACCAGATCGAACAGATAGGGCCTAAGAAGTCAACGCCAGAAGCATAAAGTACAATATAAATACAACAACTTTTCCACTGTATAAAATGAATATTTGCAAACAGTCTGAAAGTAATGGTCATTTCTACGTTCCGCGCAACCTAGGCTTCACGCTAGGGCGTTGCTCCACCACGTCGAATAGCTGCGACCTTAGAAGACAACGCCTGAAGCATAAAATACAATAAAAATACAACAGTTTTACCATCGTATAACAGGAATAATTGGAACCAGTGTGAAAGATATGGTCAATTCTACGTTCCGGGCAACCTAGGGTTCACCCTAGGGCGCTGGTCCACCAGATCCAATAGTTAGGGCCTAACAAGTCAACGCCAGAAGCACCGTATACAAAATAAATACAACAGTTTTTCCATCGTATAAAACGAATAATTGGAACCAGTGTGAAAGGAATGGTCATTTCTACGTTCCGGGTAACCTAGGCTTCACTCTAGGGCGTCGCTCCACAAGATAGAATAGTTAGGGCCTAAGAAGTCAACACCAGAAGCATAAAATACTATAAAAATAAAACAGTCCTTCCATTGTATAACAGGAATAATTGCAACCAGAGTGAAAGGTATGGTCATTTCTACGTTCCGGGCAACCTAGCCTTCACTCTAGGGCGTTGCTCCACCAGATCGAATAGTTACGGCCTTAGAAGTCAGCGGCCGAAAGAGAAAATACAATAAAGATGCAACAGTTTTTCCATCGTATAACAGGAACAATTGCAACCAGTGTGAAGGTAATGGTACTTTCTACGTTCCGTGCAACCTAGGCTTCACTCTAGGGCGAGCTCCACCAGATCAAATAGCTAGGGCCTAAGAAGTCAACACCAGAAGCATAAAATACAATATAAATACAACAGCTTTTCCACAGTATACAATGTATATTTGCAAACAGTGTGAAAGTAATGGTCATTTCTGTGTTCCGGGCTCACCTAGGCTTCACTCTAGGGTGTTCCTCCAACAGATCGAATAGCTAGGGACTAAGAGGTCAGCGCCAGGAGCATAAAATACATTAAAAATACAACAGCTTTTCCATTGTATTAAACGAATAATTGCAACCAGTGTGAAAGTAATGGTCATTTCTACGTCACGGGCAACCTAGGTTTCACTCTATGGCGTTGCTCCACCAGATCGAATAGTTAGGGTCTAAGAAGTCAACGCCAGAAGCATAAAATACGATACAAATACAACAGATTTTCCATCGTATAAATCGAATAATTGCAACCCGTTTGAAAGTAATGGCCATTTCTACGTTCCGGGCATCCTAGACTTAACTCTGAGGCATTGCTCTACCAGGTCGAATGCATAGGGCCTTAGAAGTCAACGCCAGAAGCATAAAATACAATAAAAATACAGCAGTTTTTCCATTGTATAACAGGAATAATTCCAACCAGTGTGAAAGTGATGGTCATTTCTACGTCCCGGGCAACCTGGGTTTCACTCTAGGGCGTTGCTCCACCACATCGAATAGCTCCGGCCTTAGAAGTCAACGCCTGAAGCATAAAATACAATAAAATTACAACAGTTTTTCCATCGTATAGAATGAACAATTGCAACCAGTGTGAAGATAATGGTCATTCCTACGTTCCGGGCAACCCAGATTACACTCTAGGGCGTTGCTCCACCAGATCGAATAGTTAGGGCTTAAGAAGTCGACACCAGGAGCATAAAATACAATATAAATACAACAGCATTTCCATCGTATAACAGGAATAATTGCAACCAGTGTGAAAGTAATAGTCATTTCTACGTTCCGAGCAACCAATGCTTCTCTCTAGGGCGTTGCTCCACCAGATGGAATAGTTGGGGCCTAAGAAGTCAACGCCAGAAGCATAAAACACAATATAAATACAAAAGCTTGTCCATCGCATAAAACGGATAATTGCAACCAGTGAGAAAGTGACGGCCATTTCTACGTTCCGGGCGTCCTAGATAGAACTCTGAGGCGTTGCTCCACCAGATCGAATAGTTAGGTCCTAAGAAGTCAACGCCAGAAGCATAAAATACAATATAAATACAACAGGTTTTCCATCGTATAACAGGAATAATTCCAACAACTGTGATTGTAATGGTCATCTCTACGTTCCGGGCAACCTAGGCTCCACTCTAGGGCGTTGCTCCACAAGATAGAATAGTTTGGTCCTAAGAAGTCAACGCCAGAAGCATAAAATACAATATAAATACAACAGTTTTTCCATCATATAACAGGAATAATTGCAACCAGTTTGAAAGTAATGGCCATTTCTACGTTCCGGGCATCCTAGACTTAACTGTGGGGCGTTGCTCCACCACATCGAGTAGCTCCGGCCTTAGAAGTCAACGCCTGAAGCATAAAATACAATAAAATTACAACAGTTTTTCCATCGTATAGAATGAATAATTGCAACCAGTGTGAAGGTAATGGTCATTCCTACGTTCCGGGCAACCCAGATTACACTCTAGGGCGTTGCTCCACCAGATCGAATAGTTAGGGCTTAAGAAGTGGACACCAGGAGCATAAAATACAATATAAATACAACAGCATTTCCATCGTATAACAGGAATAATTGCAACCAGCGTGAAAGTAATGATTTTTTTGACGCTACAGGCATCGTAGACTGAACTCTGAGGCATTGCTCCACCCGATCGAAGATTAGGGCCTTAGAAGTCGACGGCAGGAGCATAAAATACAAAATAAATACAACAGTCTTTCGATCGTATAAAACGAATAATTGCAACCAGTGTGAAAGTCATGGTCATATCTACGTTCCGGGCTACCTAGGCTTGACTCTAGGGCATTTCTCCACCACAACCAATAGCTGCGGCCTTAGAAGACAACGCCAGAAGCATAAAATACATTAAAAATACAACAGTTTTTCCATCGTATAACAGGAATAACTGCAACCAGTGTGAAATTACTGGCCACTTCTACGTTCCTGGTAACCTAGATTTCACTCTAGGGCGTTGCTCCACCAGATCGAATAGCTAGGGACTTAGAATTCAACGCCAAAGGCATAAAATACAATAAAAATACAACAGTTTTTCCATCGTATAACAGGAATAATTGCAACCAGTGTGAAGGTGATAGCGATTTCTACGTTCCGGGCTACCTAGACTTCAATCTAGGCCTTTGTTCCACCAGATCGAATAGTTAGGGCTTAAGAAGTCGACACCAGGAGCATAAAATACAATATAAATACGACAGCATTTCCATCGTATAACAGGAATAATTGCAACCAGTGTGAAGGTAATAGTCATTTCTACGTTCCGAGCAACCAATGCTTCACTCTAGGTCGTTGCTCCACCAGATCGAATAGTTAGGGCCTAAGAAGTCAACGCCAGAAGCATAAAACACAATATAAATACAACAGCTTGTCCATCGCATAAAACGGATAATTGCAACCAGTGAGAAAGTGACGGCCATTTCTACGTTCCGGGCGTCCTAGATAGAACTCTGAGGCGTTGCTCCACCAGATCGAATAGTTAGGTCCTAAGAAGTCAACGCCAGAAGCATAAAATACAATATAAATACAACAGGTTTTCCATCGTATAACAGGAATAATTGCAACCAGTGTGAAAGTAATAGTCATTTCTACGTTCCGAGCAACCAATGCTTCACTCTAGGGCGTTGCTCCACCAGATCGAATAGTTAGGGGTTAAGAACTCAACGCCAGAAGCATAAAACACAATATAAATACAACAGCTTGTCCATCGCATAAAACGGATAATTGCATCCAGTGAGAAAGTGACGGCCATTTCTACGTTCCGGGCGTCCTAGATAGAACTCTGAGGCGTTGCTCCACCAGATCGAATAGTTAGGTCCTAAGAAGTCAACGCCAGAAGCATAAAATACAATATAAATACAACAGGTTTTCCATCGTATAACAGGAATAATTCCAACAACTGTGATTGTAATGGTCACCTCTACGTTCCGGGCAACCTAGGCTCTACTCTAGGGCGTTGCTCCACAAGATAGAATAGTTCGGTCCTAAGAAGTCAACGCCAGAAGCATAAAATACAATATAAATACAACAGTTTTTCCATCGTATAACAGGAATAATTGCAACCAGTGTGAAGGTAATGGTCGTTTCTACGTTCCGGGCAACAGAGGCTTCACTCTAGGGCGTTGTTCCACCAAACCGAATAGTTAGGGCCTAAGAAGTCATCGCCAGAAGCCTAAAATACAATATAAATACATCAGTTATTCCATTGTATAACACGAATAATTGCAACCAGTATGAAAGCTATGGTCATTTCTACGTTCAGGGCAACCTAGGCTTCACTCTAGGGCGTTGTTTCACCAGTCCGAATAGCTGGGGCCTATGAAGTCAACGCCAGAAGCTTAAAATACAACAAAAATTGCAACAGCCTTTCCGTCGTATAAAACGAATAAATGCAACCAGCGTGAAAGTTATGGTCATTTCTACGTTTCGGGCAACCTAGGCTTCACTCTAGGGCGTTGCTCCACCAGATCGAATAGTTAGGGCCTTGGAAGTCAACGCCCGAAGCATAAAGCACAATATAAATACAGCAGCTTTTCCATCGTATAAAATGAATAATTGCAAGCAGTGTGAAAGTAATGGTCATTTCTACGTTCCGGGCAACCTAGGCGGCACTCTAGGGCGTAGCTACACCGCACCTAATAGCTAGGACCTTAGAAGTCAACGCCAGAAGCATAAAATACAATAAAAATGCAACAGTTTTTCCATCGTATAGCATGACTAATTGCAACCAGTGCGAAAGTAATGATCATTTCGACGTTTCGGGCATACTAGACTTAACTCTGAGTTGTTGCTCCACCAGATCGAAGAGTTAGGGCCTTAGAAGTCAACGCCAGAAACATAAATTACAATATAAATACAACAGGTTTTCCATTGTATAACAGGAATAATTGCAACCAGTGAGAAAGTAGTGCCCATTTCTACGTTCCGGGCATCCTAGACTTAACTCTGAGGCATTGCTCAGGCGGAACCAGTAGGCAGGGCCTTAGAAGTTAACGCAAGAAGCATAATGTACATTAAAAGTCCAACAGTTTTGCCATCGCATAACAGTAATAATTGCAACCAGTGTGAAAGTAATGGTCGTTTCTACGTTCCGTGCAACCTAGGCTTCATGCTAGGGCGCTGTTCCACCAGATCGAATGGTTAGGGCCTAAGAAGTCAACGCCAGAAGCATAGAATACAATATAAATACAACAGCTTTTCCATCGTATAAAACGAATAATTGCAACCAGTATGAAAGTTATGGTCATTTCTGCGTTTCGGGCAACATAGGCTTCACTCATGGACGTTGCGCCACCAGGTCGAATAGCTAGGACCTTAGAAGTCGAAGACAGAAACAGAAAATACAATATGAATACAACAGCTTTTCCATCGTATAAAACGAATAATTGCAACCGGTGTGAATGTAATGGTCATTTGTACGTTCCGGGCAACCTAGGCTTCACCCTAGGGCGTTGCTACACCAGACCGAATAGTTAGGGCCTAAGAAGTCATCGCCAGAAGCATAAAGTACAATATAAATACAACAGTTTTTCCATCGCATAAAACGAATAATTGCAACCAGTGTGAAAGTTAGTGTCATTTTTAGGTTCCGTCCATCCTAGGCTTCACTCTAGGGCGTTGCTCCACCAGTGCGAATAGCTACGGCCTTAGAAGACAACGCCAGAAGCATAAAATACAATAAAAATACAACAGTTTTTGTATCGTATGACAGGAATAACTGCAATCAGTGTGAATGTACTGGTCACTTCTACGTTCCTGGTAACCTAGATTTCACTCTAGGGCGTTGCTCCACCAGATCGAATAGCTAGGCACTTAGAATTCAACGCCAGAAGCATAAAATACGATAAGAATACAATAGTTTTTCCATCGTATAACAGGAATAATTGCAACCAGTGTGAAAGTAATGGTCATTTCTACGTTCCGCGCAACCTAGGCTTCACTCTTGGACGTTGCCCCACCAGATCGAATAGCTAGGACCTTAGAAGTCAAAGCCAGAAGCAGATAATATATTAAAAATACAACAGTTTTTTCATCGTATAACAGGAATAAGTGCAACAAGCGTGAAGGTAATTGTCATTTCCACGTTCCCGGCAATCTAGGCTTCAGTCTAGAGCGTTGCTCCAGCAGATCCAATTGTTAGGGCCCTAGAAGTCAACGGCAGATGCATAAAAGACAATATAGATACAACAGCTTTTCCATCGAATAAAACGATTAATTGCAACCAGTGTGAAATTTATGGTCTTTTCTACGTTCCGGGCAACCTAGGCTTCACTCTAGGGCGGTGCTCCACCAGATCAAATAGGTAGGGCCTAAGAAGTCAGCGCCAGAAGCATAATATACAGCATAAATACAACAGCTTTTCCATGGTATATAATGTATATTTGCAAACTGTGTGATAGTAATGGTAATTTCTACGTTCCGGGCAACCTAGGCGTCACTCTATGGCGTTGCTCCACCACATCTATTAGCTACGGCCTTAGAAGTGTACCCCAGCAGCATAAAACACAATATACATACAACAGCTTTTCCATCGTATAAAATGAATAATTGCAAACAGTGTGAAAGTAAAGGACATTTCTTCGTTTCGGGCAACCTAGGCGTCACTCTAGGGCGTTTCTCCACCACACCCAATAGCTGCGGCCTTAGAAGACAACGCCAGAAGCATAAAATACAATAAAAATACAACAGTTTTTCCATCGTATGACAGGAATAACTGCAACCAGTGTGAATGTACTGGTCACTTCTACGTTCCTGGTAACCTAGATTTCACTCTAGGGCGTTGCTCCACCAGATCGAATAGGTAGGGACTTAGAATTCAACGCCACAATGATAAAATGCAATATAAGTACAACAGTTTTTTCATCGTGTAAAACGAATAATTGCAAACATTGTGAAAGTATCGGTCATTTATACTTTCCGCGCAACCTAGGCGTCACTCTAGGGCGTTGCTCCACAAGATAGAATAGTTCGGTCATAAGAAGTCAACGCCAGAAGCATAAAATACAATATAAATACAACAGTTTTTCCATCGTATAAAACGAATAATTGCAACCAGTGAGAAAGTAATGCCCATTTCTACGTTCCGGGCATCCTAGACTTAACTCTGAGGCATTGCTCCAGAAGATCCAGTAGGCAGGGCCTCAGAAGTTAACGCAAGAAGCATAATGTACATTAAAAGTCCAACAGTTTTGCCATCGCATAACAGGAATAGTTGCAAACAGTGTGAAGGTAATGGTCATTTCTACGCTCCGGTCAACCTACGCTTCATTCAAGGGCGTTGCTCCACCAGATCGAGTAGCTACGGCCTTAGAAGACAACGCCAGAAGCATAAAATACAATATAAGCACAACAGCTTTTCCATCGTATAAAACGAGTAATTGCAAACATTGTGAAAGTACCGGTTATTTCTACGTTTCGGGCGACCTAGGCTTCACTCTAGGGCGTTGCTCCACCAGATCGAATAGTTAGGGCCTTAGAAGTAAACGCCCGAAGCATAAAACACTATATATATACAACTGCTTTTCCAGCGTATAAAACGAGTAATTGCAAACATTGTGAAGGTACCGGTCATACCTACGTTCCGGGCATCCTAGGCTTCACTCTAGGGCGTTGCAGCACGAGATCGATTAGTTAGGGCCTAAGAATTAAACGCCAGAAGCATAAAATACAATAAAAATGCGAGAGTCCTTCCATCGTATAACAGGAATAATTGCAACAAGTGTGGCAGTGATGGTCATTTCTACGATCTGGGCAACCTAGGCTCCACTCTAGGGCGTTGGTCCACCAGATCCAATGGTTAGGGCAATTAGAAGTCAACGCCAGAAGCATAAAATACGATATAAGCACAACAGCTTTTCCATCGTATAAAACGAATAATTGCAAACATTGTGAAAGTACCGGTCATTTCTACGTTTCGGGCAACCTAGGCTTCACTCTAGGGCGTTGCTCCACCAGATCGAATAGTTAGGGACTTCGAGGTCAACGCCAAGAGCATAAAATACAATAAAAATACAACAGTCTTTCCATCGTATAACAGGAATAATTGCAACCAGTATGGAAGTAATGGTCATTACTTCGTTCCGGGCAACCTAGGCTTCGCTCTAGGGAGTTGCTCCACCAGATCGAATAGCTACGGGCTTAGAAGTCTATGCCAGAAGCATAAAATACAATCAAGATGCAACCGTTTTTCCATCGTATAAAATGAATAATTGCAAACAGTGTGAAAGTAATGGTCATTTCTACGTTCTGGGCTACCTAGGCTTCAGTCTAGGGCGTTGCTCCAACAAACCGAACAGATAGGGCCTTAGAAGTCAACGCCCAAAGCATAAAATACAATAAAAGTACTACAGCCTTTCCATCGTGTAACAGGAATTATTGCAACCAGAGTGAAAGGTATGGCCATTTCTACGTGCCGCGCGACCTACGCTTAGCTCTAGGGAGTTGCTCCACCAGATCGAATAGTTAGGGACTTAGAATTCAACGCCAAGAGCATAAAATACTATAAAAATACAACAGTCCTTCCATCGTATAACAGGGATAATTGCAACCAGTGTGAAAGTACTGGTCATTTCGAGGTTTGGGGCATCCTAGACTTAACTCTGAGAGATTGCTCCACCAGATCGAAGAGTTAGAGCCTTAGAAGTCAACGCCAGAATCATAAAATACAAAATGAATTCAACAGCCTTTCCATCGTATAAAACGAATAATTGCAACCAGTGTGAAAGTTCTGGTCATATCTACGTTTCGTGCAACCTAGGCTTGACACTAGGGCGTTGCTCTACCAGATCGAATAGGTAGTGCAATAGAAGTCAATGCCCGAAGCATAAAATACAATAAAGATACAACCGTTTTTCCATCGTATATGAGGAATAATTGCAACCAGTGTGGAAGCGATGGTCATTTCTACTTTCCGGACAACCTAGGCTGCACCCTAGGGCTAAGCTCCACCAGATCGGATAGTTAGGGCCTTTGAAGTCAACGCCCGAAGCGGAAAATACATTATAAATACAACAGCTTTTCCATCGTATAAAACGAATAATTGCAACCAGTGTGAAAGTTATGGTCACTTCTACGTTCCGTGCACCCTACGCTTCACTCTAGGGCGTTGCTCCACCACATCTGATAGCTACGGCCTTAGAAGTCAACGCCGGAAGCATAAGATACAATATAAATACAACAGCTTTTCCATCGGATAACAGGAATAATTGCAACCAGTGTGAAAGTAATGGTCATTTCTACGTTCCGGGCAACCTAGGCTTCACTCTAGGGCGATGCTCCACCACATCGAATAGCTACGGGCTTGGAAGTCTACGCCAGAAGCATAAAATACAATCAAGATGCAACAGTTTTTCCATCGTATAAAATGAATAATTGCAAGCAGTGTGAAAGTAATGGTTATTTCTACGTTCCGGGAAACCTAGGCTTCAGTCTAGGGCGTTGCTCCACCAGATCGAATAGCTAGGGACTTAGAATTCAACGCCAGAAGCATAAAAGACAATAAAAATACAACAGCTTTTCCATCGGATAACAGGAATAATTGCAACCAGTGTGAAAGTAATGGACATTTCTACGTTCCGGGCAACCTAGGCTTCACTCTAGGGCGTTGCTCCACCACATCGAAAAGCTACGGGCTTAGAAGTCTACGCCAGAAGCATAAAATACAATATAAATACAACAGTTTTTCCATCGTATGAAACGAATAATTGCAACCAGTATGAACGTTATGGTCATTTCTACGTTCGGGGCAACCTAGGCTTCGCCCTAGGGCGTTGCCCCACCAGATCGAATAGTTAGGGACTTAGAATTCAACTCCAGAAGCATAAAATACAATTAAAATGCAACAGTTTTTCCACCGTATAACAAGAATAACTGCAACCCGTGTGAAAGTACTGGTCAGTTCTAGGTTCCGGGTAACCTGGGTTTCGCTCTAGGACGTTGCTCCACCATATCGAATAGCTAGGGACTTAGAAGCCAACGCCAGAAGCATAAAATACGAAATAAATACAACAGTCTTTCATTCGCATAAAACGAATAATTGCAACCAGTGTGAATGTTATGGTCATATCTACGTTCCGGGCAACCTGGGCTTCACTGTAGGGCGTTGCTCCACCAGATCGAATAGTTAGGCCATAAGAAGTCAACGCCAGAAGCATAAAATACAAGATAAATACAACAGCTTTTCCATCGTGTAAAACGAATAATTGCACCCAGTGTGAAAGTTATGGACATTTCTACATTCCCAGGAACCTAGGCTTCAATCTAGGGCGTTGCTCCACCAGATAGAATAGTTAGGGCCTTAGATGTCAACGACAGAAGCTTAAAATACAATAAAGGTGCAACACTTTTTCCATCGCATAACGGGAATAATTGCAACCAGTGTGAAAGTAATGGTCACTTCTACGTTCCGGGCACCCTAGGCTTCACTCTAGGGCGTTGCTCCACCAGATCGAATAGCTACGACCTTAGAAGTCAAAGCCAGAAGCAGAAAATACAATATAAATACAACAGCTTTTCCATCGTATAACAGGAATAATTGCAACCAGTGTGAAAGTAATGGTCATTTCTACGTTCCGGGCAACCTAGGTATCACTCTAGGGCGTTGCTCCACCAGATCGAATAGCTAGGGCCTTAGAAGTCAACGCCCGAAACATAAAATACAATAAAAATACAACAGTCTTTCCATCGCATAACGGGAATAATTGCAACCAGTGTGAAAGTAATGGTCATTTCTACGTTCTGGGCAACCTAGGCTTCACTCTAGGGCGTTGCTCTACCAGATCGAATAGCTAGAGCCTTAGAAGTCAACGCCCGAAACATAAAATACAATAAAAATACAACAGTCTTTCCATCGCATAACGGGAATAATTGCAACCAGTGTGAAAGTAATGGTCATTTCTACGTTCTGGGCAACCTAGGCTTCACTCTAGGGCGTTGGACCTCCAGATCCAGTAGTTAGCGCCTAAGACGTCAACGCCAGAAGCATAAAATACAATAAAAATACAACAGAATTTCCATCGTATAACAGGAATAATTGCAACCAGTGTGAAAGTACTGGTCATTTCTACGTTCCGGGTAACCTTGAACTCACTCTAGGGCGTTGCTTCACCAGATCGAATAGCTAGGGCCTAAGAAGTCAACGCCAGAAGCATAAAATACTATAAAAATACAATAGTCCTTCTATCGTATAACAGGAATAATTGCAACCAGTGTGAAGGTAATGGTCATTTCTACTTTCCGCACAACCTAGGCTTCACTCTGGGGCGTTGCTCCACGAGATCGAATAGCTAGGACCTTAGGAGTCAAAGCCAGAAATATAAAATACAATAAAAATTTAACAGTTTTTCCATCGTATAACGGGAATAATTGCAACCAGTGTGAAAGTGATGATCATTTCTACGTTCGGGCAACCTAGGCTTCACTCTAGGTCGTTGGACCACCAGATCCAATAGTTAGGGCATAAGAAGTCAACGCCAGAACCATAAAATACTATAAAAATACAACAGCTTTTCCATCGTATAACAGGAATAATTGCAACCAGTGTGAAAGTTATGGTCATTTCTACGTTCCGGGCAACCTAGGCTTCACTCTAGGGCGTTGGACCACCAGATCCAGTAGTTAGGGCCTAAGAAGTCAACGCCAGAAGCATAAAATACAATAAAAATACAACAGTCCTTCCATCGTATAACAGGAATAATTGCAACCAGTGTGAAGGTAATGGTCATTTCCACGTTCCGTGCAACCTAGGCTCCACACTAGGGCGTTGGTCCACCAGACCGAATGGTTAGGACCTATAAAGCCAACGCCAGAAGCATAAAATACAATAAAAATACAACAGTTTTTCCATCGTATAAAACGGATACTTGCAACCAGTGTGAAAGTAATGGCCATTTCTACGTTCCGGGCAACCTAGGCTTCGCCCTAGGGCGTTGCTCCACCAGATCGAAAAGCTAGGGCCTAAGAAGTCAACGCCAGAAGCATAAAATACTGTAAAAATACAATAGTCCTTCCATCGTATAACAGGAATAATTGCAACCAGTGTGAAAGTAATGGTCATTTCTACGTTCCGGGTACCCTTGGATTCACTCTAGGGCGTTGATCCACCAGATCGAATAGATAGGGCCTAAGAAGTCAACGCCAGAAGCAGAAAATACAATAAAAATACAACAGTCTTTCCATCGCATAACGGGAATAATTGCAACCAGTGTGAAAGTAATGGTCATTTCTACGTTCTGGGCAACCTAGGCTTCACTCTAGGGCGTTGGACCTCCAGATCCAGTAGTTAGCGCCTAAGACGTCAACGCCAGAAGCATAAAATACAATAAAAATACAACAGAGTTTCCATCGTATAACAGGAATAATTGCAACCAGTGTGAAGGTAATGGTCATTTCTACTTTCCGCACAACCTAGGCTTCACTCTAGGGCGTTGCTCCACGAGATCGAATAGCTAGGACCTCAGAAGACAAAGCCAGAAACATAAAATACAATAAAAATATAACAGTTTTTCCATCGTATAACGGGAGTAATTGCAACCAGTGTGAAAGTGATGATCATTTCTACGTTCCGGGCAACCTATGCTTCACTCTAGGGCGTTCGACCACCAGATCCAATAGTTAGGGCATAAGAAGTCAACGCCAGAAGCATAAAATACTATAAAAATACAACAGTCCTTCTATCGTATAACAGGAATAATTGCAACCAGTGTGAAGGTAATGGTCATTTCTACTTTCCGCACAACCTAGGCTTCACTCTAGGGCGTTGCTCCACGAGATCGAATAGCTAGGACCTCAGAAGTCAAAGCCAGAAACATAAAATACAATAAAAATATAACAGTTTTTCCATCGTATAACGGGAGTAATTGCAACCAGTGTGAAAGTGATGATCATTTCTACGTTCCGGGCAACCTATGCTTCACTCTAGGGCGTTGGACCACCAGATCCAATAGTTAGGGCATAAGAAGTCAACGCCAGAAGCATAAAATACTATAAAAATACAACAGTCCTTCCATCGTATAACAGGAATAATTGCAACCAGTGTGAAAGTAATGGTCATTTCTACGTTTCGCGCAACCAAGACTTCACACTAGGGCGTTGCTCCACCAGATCGCATAGCTGGGGCCTTAGAAAACAACTCCAGACGCATAAGATACGGCAAAAATACAACCGTTTTTCCATCGTATCAAAAGAATAATTACAACCATTGTGAAAGTAATGGTCATTTCTACTCTACGGGCAACATACCCTTCACTCTTGGACGTTGCCCCACGAGATCGAATAGCTAGAGCCTTAGAAGTCAACGCCCGAAACATAAAATACAATAAAAATACAACAGTCTTACCATCGCATAACGGGAATAATTGGAACCAGTGTGAAAGTAATGGTCATTTCTACGTTCCGGGCAACCGAGGCTTCACTCTAGGGCGTTGGACCACCAGATCCAGTAGTTAGGGCCTAAGAAGTCAACGCCAGAAGCATAAAATACAATAAAAATACAACAGCTTTTCCATCGTATAACAGGAATAATTGCAACCAGTGTGAAAGTTATGGTCATTTCTACGTTCCCGGCAACCTAGGCTTCACTCTAGGGCGTTGGACCACCAGATCCAGTAGTTAGGGCCTAAGAAGTCAACGCCAGAAGCATAAAATACAATAAAAATACAACAGCTTTTCCATCGTATAACAGGAATAATTGCAACCAGTGTGAAAGTTATGGTCATTTCCACATTCCGGGCAAGCTAGACTTCACTCTAGTGCGTTGTGCCTCCAGGTCGAATAGTTAGGCCCTAACAAGTCAACGCCAGAATCATAAAATGCGATATAAGTACAACAGTTTTTCCATCGTATAAAACGGATACTTGCAACCAGTGTGAAAGTAATGGCCATTTCTACGTTCCGGGCAACCTAGGCTTCGCCCTAGGGCGTTGCTCCACCAGATCGAAAAGCTAGGGCCTAAGAAGTCAACGCCAGAAGCATAAAATACTGTAAAAATACAATAGTCCTTCCATCGTCTAACAGGAATAATTGCAACCAGTGTGAAAGTAATGGTCATTTCTACGTTCCGGGTACCCTTGGATTCACTCTAGGGAGTTGATCCACCAGATCGAATAGATAGGGCCTAAGAAGTCAACGCCAGAAGCATAAAATACTATAAAAATACAATAGTCCTTCTATCGTGTAACAGGAATAATACAACCAGTGTGAAGGTAATGGTCATTTCTACGTTCCGGGCAAGCTAGACTTCACTCTAGTGCGTTGTGCCTCCGGTCGAATAGTTAGGTCCTAACAAGTCAACGCCAGAAGCATAAAATACTATAAAAATACAACAGTCCATCCATCATATAACAGGAATAATTGCATCCAGTGTGAAAGTAATGGTCATTTCTACGTTCCGCGCAACCAAGACTCCACTCTAGGGCGTTGCTCCACCAGATCGCATAGCTAGGACCTTAGAAAACAATTCCAGACTTATAAGATACAGTAAAAATACAACCGTTTTTCCATCGTATCAAAAGAATAATTACAACCATTGTGAAAGTAATGGTCATTTCTACTATACGGGCAACATACCTTTCACTCTTGGACGTTGCCCCACGAGATCGAATAGCTAGGACCTTAGAAGTCAACGCCTGAAACATAAAATACAATGAAAATACAACAGCTTTTCCATCGTATAACAGGAATAATTGCAACCAGTGTGAAAGTTATGGTCATTTCCACATTCCGGGCAAGATAGACTTCACTCTAGTGCGTTGTGCCTCCAGGTCGAATAGTTAGGTCCTAACAAGTCAACGCCAGAATCATAAAATGCGATATAAGTACAACAGTTTTTCCATCGTATAAAACGAATACTTGCAACCAGTGTGAAAGTAATGGCCATTTCTACGTTCCGGGAAACCTAGGCTTCGCCCTAGGGCGTTGCTGCACCAGATCGAAAAGCTAGGGCCTAAGAAGTCAACGCCAGAAGCATAAAGTACTGTAAAAATGCAATAGTCCTTCCATCGTATAACAGGAATAATTGCAACCAGTGTGAAAGTAATGGTCATTTCTACGTACCGGGCAACCTAGGCTTCGCTCTAGGGTATTGCTCCACCAGATCGGATAGTTAGGGCCTTTGAAGTCAACGCCCGAAGCGGAAAATACATTATAAATACAACAGCTTTTCCATCGTATAAAACGAATAATTGCAACCAGTGTGAAAGTTATGGTCACTTCTACGTTCCGTGCACCCTACGCTTCACTCTAGGGCGTTGCTCCACCACATCTGATAGCTACGGCCTTAGAAGTCAACGCCGGAAGCATAAGATACAATATAAATACAACAGCTTTTCCATCGGATAACAGGAATAATTGCAACCAGTGTGAAAGTAATGGTCATTTCTACGTTCCGGGCAACCTAGGCTTCACTCTAGGGCGATGCTCCACCACATCGAATAGCTACGGGCTTGGAAGTCTACGCCAGAAGCATAAAATACAATCAAGATGCAACAGTTTTTCCATCGTATAAAAAGAATAATTGCAACCATTGTGAAAGTAACGGTCATTTCTACGCTACGGGCAACATACCCTTCACTCTTGGACGTTGCCCCACGAGATCGAATAGCTCGGACCTTAGAAGTCAACGCCTGAAACATAAAATACAATAAAAATACAACAGTTTTTACATCGTATAACAGGAATAACTTCAACCAGTGTGAAGGTAATGGGCATTTCTACTTTCCGTGCAACCTAGGCTTCACTCTAGGGCGTTGGACCGCCAGATCCAATAGTTAGGGCCTACGAAGTCAACAGCTGAAGCATAAAATACAATAAAAATACAACAGCTTTTCCATCGTATAACACGAATAATTGCAACCAGTGTGAAAGTACTGGTCATTTCTACGTTCCGGGCAACCTTATCTTCACTCTAGGGCGTTGATCCACCGGATCGAATAGTGAAGGCCTAAGAAGTCAACGCCAGAAGCATAAAATACTATAAAAATACAACAGTCCTTCCATCGTATAACAGGGATAATTGCGACCAGTGTGAAGGTAATGGTCATTTCTACGTTCCGTGCAACCTAGGCTCCACTCTAGGGCGTTGGTCCACCAGACCGAATAGTTAGGACCTATGAAGTCAACGCCAGAAGCATAAAATACAATATAAATGCAACAGTTTTCCATCGTATAAAGCGAATAATTGCAACCAGTGTGAAAGTTATGGTCATTTCTACATTCCGGGCAAACTAGACTTCACTCTAGTGCGTTGTGCCTCCAGGTCGAATAGTTAGGTCCTAAGAAGTCAACGCCAGAAGCATAAAATGCGATATAAGTACAACAGTTTTTCCATCGTATAAAACGAATACTTGCAACCAGTGTGAAAGTAATGGCCATTTCTACGTCCCGGGCAACCTAGGCTTCGCCCTAGGGCGTTGCTCCACCGGATCGAAAAGCTAGGGCCTAAGAAGTCAACGCCAGAAGCATTAAATACTGTAAAAATACAATAGTCCTTCTATCGCATAACAGGAATAATTGCAACCAGTGTGAAGGTAATGGTCATTTCTACTTTCTGCGCAACCTATGCTTCACTCTAGGGCGTTGCTCCACCGGATCGAATAGCTAGGGCCTTAGAAGTCAACGCCCAAAACATAAAATACAACAAAAATACAACAGTTTTTCCATCGTATAACGGGAATAATTGCAACCAGTGTGAAAGTGATGGTCACATCTACGTTCCGGGTAACCTTGGCTTCACTCTAGGTCGTTGATCCACAAGATCGAATAGCTAGGGCCTTAGAAGTCATCGCCCGAAACATAAAATACAATAAAAATAAAACAGCTTTTCCATCCTATAACAGGAATAATTGCAAGCAGTGTGAAAGTAAAGGTTATTTCTACGTTTCGGGCAACCTAGGCTTCACTCTAGGGCGTTGCTCCACAACATCGAATAGCTACGGCTTTAGAAGTCAACACCAGAAGCATAAAATACAATATAAATACAACAGTTTTTCCATCGTATATAATGAATAATTGCAAACAGTGTGAACGTTATGGTCATTTCTACGTTCCGGGCAACCTAGGCTTCACACTAGGGCGTTTCTCCACCATATCGAATAGCTAGGGACTTAGAATTCAACGCCAGAAGCATGAAATACAATAAAAATGCAACAGTTTTTCCATCGTATAACACGAATAGTTGCAACCAGTGTGAAAGTGATAGTCATTTCTACGTTCCGGGCAACCTAGGCTTAACTCTAGGGCGTTGCTCCACCAGATCGAATAGCTAGGGTCTTAGAAGTCAACGCCAGAAGCATAAAATACAATATAAATACAACAGTTGATCCATCGTATAACAGTAGTAATTGCAACCAGTGTGAACGTGATGGTCATTTCTACGTTGCGGGCAACCTAGGCTTCACTCTGGGGCGTTGCTCCACCAGACCGAATAGCTAGGGACTTAGAAGTCAACGCCAGAAGGATAAAATACAATATAATTACAACAGCTTTGCCATCGTATAAAATGAATTATTGCAAACAGTGTGATGCTAATGGTCATTTCTACGTTCCGGGCAACCTAGGCTTCACTCCGGGGCGTTGTTGCACCAGACCGAATAGCTATGGACTTAGAAGTCAACGCCAGAAGCATAAAATACAATAAAAATACAACAGTTTTTCCATCGTATAACAGGAATGATTGCAACCTTTGTGAAGGTAATGGTCATTTCTACGTTCCGGGCAACCTAGGCTTCACTCCAGGGCGTTGCTCCACCAGATCGAATAGATAGGGCCTCAGAAGTCAGCGCCAGGAGCATAAAACACAATATAAATACAACAGCTTTACCATCGTATAATACGGATAATTGCAACCAGTGTGAAAGTGACGGCCATTTCTACGTTCCGGGTATCCTAGATATAACTCTGAGGCGTTGATCCACCAGATCGAATAGTTAGGTCCTATGAAGTCAACACCAGGAGCATAAAATACAATATAAATGCAACAGCTTTTCCATCGTATAACAGGAATAATTGCAACCTGTGTGAAGGTACTGGTCATTTCTACGTTCCGGGCAACCTAGGCTTCACGCTAGGGCCTTGCTCAACCAGATCGAATAGCTACCGCCTTAGAAGTCAACGACAGAAGCATAAAATACAATATAAATACAACGGTCTTTGCATCTGTTAAAATGAATAATTGCAAACAGTATGAAAGTAATGATCATTTCTACGTTCCGGGCGACCTAGGCATCGCTCTAGGGCGTTGCTCCACCAGATCGAATAGCTAGGGACTTAGAAGTCAACGCCCGAAGAATAAAATACAATAAAGATACAACAGTTTTTCCATCGTATAACAGGAGTAATTGCAAGCAGTTTGAAGGTAATGGTCATTTCTACGTTCCGGGCAACCTAGGCTTCACTCTAGGGCGTTGCTCCACCAGATCGAATGGTTAGGGCCTTAGAAGTCAACGCCAGAACCAAAAAATACAATATAAATACAACAGTTTTTCCACCGTATAAAATGAATAATTGCACACATTGTGAAAGTAATGGTCATTTCTACGTTCCGGGCAACCTAGGGTTCACTCTAGGGCGTTGGTCCACCAGATCCGATAGTTAGGGCATAAGAAGCCAACGCCAGAAGCATTAAATACAAAATACATACAACAGTTTTTCCGTCGTATATAATGTATAATTGCAAACAGTGTGAAAGTAATGGCCATTTCTACGTTCCGGGCAACCTAGGCTTCACGCTAGGGCGTTGCTCCACCAGATCGAATAGCTAGCGACTTAGAACTCAACGCCAGAAGCATAAAATACAATAAAAATACAACAGATTTTCCATCGTATAACAGGAATAATTGCAACCAGAGTGAGAGTAATGGCCATTTCTACGTCCCGGGCAACCAAGGCTTCACTCTAGGTCGTTGCTCCACCACAACGAGTAGCTACGGCCTTAGAAGTCAACGCCAGAAGCATAAAATACAATATAAATACAACAGCTTTTCCATCGTATAACAGGAATGATTGCAACCTTTGTGAATGTAATGGTCATTTCTACGTTCAGGGCAACCTAGGCTTCACTCCAGGGCGTTGCTCCACCACATGGAATAGTTAGGGCCTAGGAAGTCAACGCCAGAAGCATAAAACACAATATAAATACAACAGCTTTTCCATCGCATAACAGAAATAACTGCAACCAGTGTGAAGGTGCTGGTCATTTCTACGTTTCGGGCAACCTAGGCTTCACACTAGGGCGTTTCTCCACCAGATCGAATAGGTAGGGACTTAGAATTCAACGCTAGAAGCATAAAATACATTAAAAATACAACAGTTTTTCATCGTAGAGCAGGAATAATTTCAAGCAGTGTGAAAGTAATGGTTATTTCTACGTTTCGGGCAACCTAGGCTTCTCTCTAGGTCGTTGCTCCACCACATCGAATAGATACGGCTTTAGAAGTCAACGCCAGAAGCATAAAATACAATGTAAATACAACAGTTTTTCCATCGTATATAATGAATAATTGCAAACAGTGTGAAAGTTATGGTCATTTCTACGTTCCGGGCAACCTAGGCTTCACACTGGGGCGTTTCTCCACCATATCGAATAGCTAGGGACTTAGAATTCAACGCCAGAAGCATAAAATACAATAAAAATGCAACAGTTTTTCCATCGTATAACACGAATAGTTGCAACCAGTGTGAAAGTGATAGTCATTTCTACGTTCCGGGCAACCTAGGCTTCACTCTGGGGCGTTGCTCCACCAGATCGAATAGATAGGGCCTCAGAAGTCAACGCCAGGAGCATAAAACACAATATAAATACAACAGCTTTATCATCGTATAATACGGATAATTGCAACCAGTGTGAAAGTGATAGTCATTTCTACGTTCCGGGCAACCTAGGCTTCACTCCAGGGCGTTGCTCCACCAGATCGAATAGATAGGGCCTCAGAAGTCAACGCCAGGAGCATAAAACACAATATAAATACAACAGCTTTACCATCGTATAATACGGATAATTGCAACCAGTGTGAAAGTGACGGCCATTTCTACGTTCCGGGTATCCTAGATATAGCTCTGAGGCGTTGATCCACCAGATCGAATAGTTAGGTCCTAAGACGTCAACACCAGGAGCATAAAATACAATATAAATACAACAGCTTTTCCATCGCATAACAGAAATAACTGCAAACAGTGTGAAGGTACTGGTCATTTCCACGTTTCGGGCAACCTAGGCTTCACTCTAGGGCGTTGCTCCTCCAGATCGAAAAGCTACGGGCTTAGAAGTCAATGCCAGAAGCATAAAATACAATATAAATACAACAGATTTTGCATCGTATAAAACGAATAATTGCATCCAGTGTGAAAGTAATGGCCATTTCTACGTTCCGGGCAACCTAGGCTTCACTCTAGGACGTTGCTCCACCAGATCGAATAGTTAGGGCCTGTGAAGTCAACGCCCGAAGCATAAAATACAATATAAATACAACAGTTTTTCCATCGTATAAAACGAATAATTGCATCCAGTGTGAAAGTAATGGCCATTTCTACATTCCGAGCAACCTAGGCCTCACTCTATGGCGTTGTTCCTCCAGATCGAATTGTTAGGGCCTAAGAAGTCAACGCCAGAAGCATAAAACACAATATAAATACAACAACTTTTCCATCGTAAAAAACGAATAATTGCATCCAGTGTGAAAGTGACGGCCATTTCTACGTTGCCGGCATCCTAGATATAACTCTGAGGCGGTGATCCATCAGATCGCATAGTTAGGGCCTAAGAAGTCAACACCAGGAGCATAAAATACAATATAAATACAACAGCTTTTCCATCGTGTGACAGGAATAACTGCAACCTGTTTGCAGGTACTGGTCATTTATACGTTCCGGGCAACCAACGCTTCGCTCTCGGGCGCCGCTCCACCGCATCGAATAGCTAGCGACTTAGAAGTCAACGCCCGAAGCATAAAATACAATAAAAATACAACAGCCTTTCCATCGTATAAATCGAATAATTGCAACCAGTGTGAAGGTAATGGTCATTTCCACGTTCCGTGCAACCTAGGCTCCACGCTAGGGCGTTGGTCCACCAGACCGAATGGATAGGACCTATAAAGCCAACGCCAGAAGCATAAAATACAATAAAAATACAACAGTTTTTCCATCGTTTAGCATGAATAATTGCAACCAGTGTGAAAGTAATGGTCATTTCTACGTTTCGGGCAACCTAGGATTGACCCTAGGGCGTTGCTCCAACAAACCGAATAGCTAGAGCCTTAGAAGTCAACGCCCGAAGCATAAAATACAATAAATATACAACAGCTTTTCCAGCGTATAACAGGAATAATTGCAACCAGTGTGAAAGTACTGGTCATTTCTACGTTCCGGGTACCCTTGGATTCACTCTAGGGAGTTGATCCACCAGATCGAATAGATAGGGCCTAAGAAGTCAACGCCAGAAGCATAAAATACTATAAAAATACAATAGTCCTTCTATCGTGTAACAGGAATAATAGCAACCAGTGTGAAGGTAATGGTCATTTCTACGTTCCGGGCAAGCTAGACTTCACTCTAGTGCGTTGTGCCTCCGGTCGAATAGTTAGGTCCTAACAAGTCAACGCCAGAAGCATAAAATACTATAAAAATACAACAGTCCATCCATCATATAACAGGAATAATTGCATCCAGTGTGAAAGTAATGGTCATTTCTACGTTCCGCGCAACCAAGACTCCACTCTAGGGCGTTGCTCCACCAGATCGCATAGCTAGGACCTTAGAAAACAATTCCAGACTTATAAGATACAGGAAAAATACAACCGTTTTTCCATCGTATCAAAAGAATAATTACAACCATTGTGAAAGTAATGGTCATTTCTACTATACGGGCAACATACCTTTCACTCTTGGACGTTGCCCCACGAGATCGAATAGCTAGGACCTTAGAAGTCAACGCCTGAGACATAAAATACAATGAAAATACAACAGTTTTTCCATCGCATAACGGGAATAATTGCAACCAGTGTGAAAGTAATGGTCATTTCTACGTTCCGGGCAACCTAGGGTTCACTCTAGGGCGTTGGACCACCAGATCCAGTAGTTAGGGCCTAAGAAGTCAACGCCAGAAGCATAAAATACAATAAAAATACAACAGCTTTTCCATCGTATAACAGGAATAATTGCAACCAGTGTGAAAGTTATGGTCATTTCCACATTCCGGGCAAGATAGACTTCACTCTAGTGCGTTGTGCCTCCAGGTCGAATAGTTAGGTCCTAACAAGTCAACGCCAGAATCATAAAATGCGATATAAGTACAACAGTTTTTCCATCGTATAAAACGAATACTTGCAACCAGTGTGAAAGTAATGGCCATTTCTACGTTCCGGGAAACCTAGGCTTCGCCCTAGGGCGTTGCTGCACCAGATCGAAAAGCTAGGGCCTAAGAAGTCAACGCCAGAAGCATAAAGTACTGTAAAAATGCAATAGTCCTTCCATCGTATAACAGGAATAATTGCAACCAGTGTGAAAGTAATGGTCATTTCTACGTACCGGGCAACCTAGGCTTCGCTCTAGGGTATTGCTCCACCAGATCGAATAGCTAGGGACTTAGAGGTCAGCGACAGAAGCATAAAATATAATAAACATACAACAGTTGTTCCATCGTATAACAGGAATAATTGCAACCAGTGTGAAGGTAATGGGCACTTCTACGTTACGTGCAACCTAGGCTTCGCACTAGGGCGTTGCACCACCAGGTCGAATAGATAGGGCCTTAGAAAACAACTCCAGACGCACAAGATACAGTAAAAATACAACCGTTTTTCCATCGTATAAAAAGAATAATTGCAACCATTGTGAAAGTAATGGTCATTTCTACGCTACGGGCAACATACCCTTCACTCTTGGACGTTGCCCCACGAGATCGAATAGCTCGGACCTTAGAAGTCAACGCCTGAAACATAAAATACAATAAAAATACAACAGTTTGTACATCGTATAACAGGAATAACTTCAACCAGTGTGAAGGTAATGGGCATTTCTACTTTCCGTGCAACCTAGGCTTCACTCTAGGGCGTTGAACCGCCAGATCCAATAGTTAGGGCCTACGAAGTCAACAGCAGAAGCATAAAATACAATAAAAATACAACAGCTTTTCCATCGTATAACAGGAATAATTGCAACCAGTGTGAAAGTACTGGTCATTTCTACGTTCCGGGCAACCTTATCTTCACTCTAGGGCGTTGATCCACCGGATCGAATAGTGAAGGCCTAAGAAGTCAACGCCAGAAGCATAAAATACTATAAAAATACAACAGTCCTTCCATCGTATAACAGGGATAATTGCGACCAGTGTGAAGGTAATGGTCATTTCTACGTTCCGTGCAACCTAGGCTCCACTCTAGGGCGTTGGTCCACCAGACCGAATAGTTAGGACCTATGAAGTCAACGCCAGAAGCATAAAATACAATATAAATGCAACAGTTTTCCATCGTATAAAGCGAATAATTGCAACCAGTGTGAAAGTTATGGTCATTTCTACATTCCGGGCAAACTAGACTTCACTCTAGTGCGTTGTGCCTCCAGGTCGAATAGTTAGGTCCTAAGAAGTCAACGCCAGAAGCATAAAATGCGATATAAGTACAACAGTTTTTCCATCGTATAAAACGAATACTTGCAACCAGTGTGAAAGTAATGGCCATTTCTACGTCCCGGGCAACCTAGGCTTCGCCCTAGGGCGTTGCTCCACCGGATCGAAAAGCTAGGGCCTAAGAAGTCAACGCCAGAAGCATTAAATACTGTAAAAATACAATAGTCCTTCTATCGCATAACAGGAATAATTGCAACCAGTGTGAAGGTAATGGTCATTTCTACTTTCTGCGCAGCCTATGCTTCACTCTAGGGCGTTGCTCCACCGGATCGAATAGCTAGGGCCTTAGAAGTCAACGCCCAAAACATAAAATACAATAAAAATACAACAGTTTTTCCATCGTATAACGGGAATAATTGCAACCAGTGTGAAAGTGATGGTCACATCTACGTTCCGGGTAACCTTGGCTTCACTCTAGGGCGTTGATCCACAAGATCGAATAGCTAGGGCCTTAGAAGTCATCGCCCGAAACATAAAATACAATAAAAATAAAACAGCTTTTCCATCCTATAACAGGAATAATTGCAACCAGTGTGAAAGTACTGGTCATTTCTACCTTCCGGGTAACCTACGCTTCGCTCTAGGACGTTGCTCCAACAGATCGAATAGCTAGCGACTTAGAATTCAACGCCAGAAGCAAAAAATACAATAAAAGTACAACAGTTTTTCCATCGTATAACAGGAATAACTGCAACCAGTGTGAAAGCACTGGTCATTTCTACGTTCCGGGCAACGTAGGCTTCACACTAGGGCGATTCTCCACCAGATCGAATAGCTAGGGACTTAGAATTCAACGCCAGAAGCATAAAATACGTTAAAAATACAACAGTTTTTCATCGTATAACAGGAATAATTTCAAGCAGTGTGAAAGTAAAGGTTATTTCTACGTTTCGGGCAACCTAGGCTTCACTCTAGGGCGTTGCTCCACCACATCGAATAGCTACGGCTTTAGAAGTCAACACCAAAAGCATAAAATACAATATAAATACAACAGTTTTTCCATCGTATATAATGAATAATTGCAAACAGTGTGAAAGTTATGGTCATTTCTACGTTCCGGGCAACCTAGGCTTCACACTAGGGCGTTTCTCCACCATATCGAATAGCTAGGGACTTAGAATTCAACGCCAGAAGCATGAAATACAATAAAAATGCAACAGTCTTTCCATCGTATAACACGAATAGTTGCAACCAGTGTGAAAGTGATAGTCATTTCTACGTTCCGGGCAACCTAGGCTTAACTCTAGGGCGTTGCTCCACCAGATCGAATAGCTAGGGTCTTAGAAGTCAACGCCAGAAGCATAAAATACAATATAAATACAACAGTTGATCCATCGTATAACAGTAGTAATTGCAACCAGTGTGAACGTGATGGTCATTTCTACGTTGCGGGCAACCTAGGCTTCACACTAGGGCGTTTCTCCACCATATCGAATAGCTAGGGACTTAGAATTCAACGCCAGAAGCATGAAATACAATAAAAATGCAACAGTCTTTCCATCGTATAACACGAATAGTTGCAACCAGTGTGAGAGTGATAGTCATTTCTACGTTCCGGGCAACCTAGGCTTCACTCCAGGGCGTTGCTCCACCAGATCGAATAGATAGGGCCTCAGAAGTCAACGCCAGGAGCATAAAACACAATATAAATACAACAGCTTTACCATCGTATAATACGGATAATTGCAACCAGTGTGAAAGTGACGGTCATTTCTACGTTCCGGGTATCCTAGATATAGCTCTGAGGCGTTGATCCACCAGATCGAATAGTTAGGTCCTAAGACGTCAACACCAGGAGCATAAAATACAATATAAATACAACAGCTTTTCCATCGCATAACAGAAATAACTGCAAACAGTGTGAAGGTACTGGTCATTTCCACGTTTCGGGCAACCTAGGCTTCACTCTAGGGCGTTGCTCCTCCAGATCGAAAAGCTACGGGCTTAGAAGTCAATGCCAGAAGCATAAAATACAATATAAATACAACAGATTTTGCATCGTATAAAATGAATAACTGCAAACAGTGTGAAAGTAACGGTCATTTCTACGTTCCGGGCAACCTAGGCTTGACTACAGGGCGTTGCTCCACCAGATCGAATAGCTACGACCTTAGAAGTCAAAGCCAGAAGCAGAAAATACAATATAAATACAACAGCTTTTCCATCGTATAACAGGAATAATTGCAACCAGTGTGAAAGTAATGGTCATTTCTACGTTCCGGGCAACCTAGGTATCACTCTAGGGCGTTGCTCCACCAGATCGAATAGCTAGGGCCTTAGAAGTCAACGCCCGAAACATAAAGTACAATAAAAATACAACAGTCTTTCCATCGCATAACGGGAATAATTGCAACCAGTGTGAAAGTAATGGTCATTTCTACGTTCTGGGCAACCTAGGCTTCACTCTAGGGCGTTGCTCCACCAGATCGAATAGCTAGAGCCTTAGAAGTCAACGCCCGAAACATAAAATACAATAACAATACAACAGTCTTACCATCGCATAACGGGAATAATTGCAACCAGTGTGAAAGTTATGGTCATTTCCACATTCCGGGCAAGCTAGACTTCACTCTAGTGCGTTGTGCCTCCAGGTCGAATAGTTAGGTCCTAACAAGTCAACGCCAGAATCATAAAATGCGATATAAGTACAACAGTTTTTCCATCGTATAAAACGGATACTTGCAACCAGTGTGAAAGTAATGGCCATTTCTACGTTCCGGGCAACCTAGGCTTCGCCCTAGGGCGTTGCTCCACCAGATCGAAAAGCTAGGGCCTAAGAAGTCAACGCCAGAAGCATAAAATACTGTAAAAATACAATAGTCCTTCCATCGTATAACAGGAATAATTGCAACCAGTGTGAAAGTAATGGTCATTTCTACGTACCGGGCAACCTAGGCTTCGCTCTAGTGTGTTGCTCCACCGGATCGAATAGCTAGGGACTTAGAGGTCAGCGACAGAAGCATAAAATATAATAAACATACAACAGTTGTTCCATCGTATAACAGGAATAATTGCAACCATTGTGAAAGTAATGGTCATTTCTACGCTACGGGCAACATACCCTTCACTCTTGGACGTTGCCCCACGAGATCGAATAGCTAGGACCTTAGAAGTCAACGCCTGAAACATAAAATACAATGAAAATACAACAGTTTTTCCACCGCATAACGGGAATAATTGCAACCAGAGTGAAAGTAATGGTCATTTCTACGTTCCGGGTACCCTTGGATTCACTCTAGGGCGTTGATCCACCAGATCGAATAGCTAGGGCCTTAGAAGTCAACGCCCGAAAAATAAAATACAATAAAAATACAACAGTCTTTCCATCGCATAACGGGAATAATTGCAACCAGTGTGAAAGTAATGGTCATTTCTACGTTCTGGGCAACCTAGGCTTCACTCTAGGGCGTTGGACCTCCAGATCCAGTAGTTAGCGCCTAAGAAGTCAACGCCAGAAGCATAAAATACAATAAAAATACAACAGAGTTTCCATCGTATAACAGGAATAATTGCAACCAGTGTGAAAGTACTGGTCATTTCTACGTTCCGGGTAACCTTGAACTCACTCTAGGGCGTTGCTCCACCAGATCGAATAGCTAGGGCCTAAGAAGTCAACGCCAGAAGCATAAAATACTATAAAAATACAATAGTCCTTCTATCGTATAACAGGAATAATTGCAACCAGTGTGAAGGTAATGGTCATTTCTACTTTCCGCACAACCTAGGCTTCACTCTAGGGCGTTGCTCCAGGAGATCGAATAGCTAGGGCCTAAGAAGTCAACGCCAGAAGCATAAAATACTATAAAAATACAATAGTCCTTCTATCGTGTAACAGGAATAATAGCAACCAGTGTGAAGGTAATGGTCATTTCTACGTTCCGCGCAACCTAGGCATCACTCTAGGGCGTTGCTCCACCAGATCGAATAGCTAGGGCCTTAGAAGTCAACGCCCGAAACATAGAATACAATAAAAATAAAACAGTCTTTCCATCGCATAACGGGAATAATTGGAACCAGTGTGAAAGTAATGGTCATTTCTACGTTCCGGGCAACCTTGAACTCACACTAGGGCGTTGCTCCACCAGATCGAATAGCTAGGGCCTAAGAAGTCAACGCCAGAAGCATAAAATACTATAAAAATACAATAGTCCTTCTATCGTATAACAGGAATAATTGCAACCAGCGTGAAGGTAATGGTCATTTCTACTTTGCGCGCAACCTAGGCGTCACTCTAGGGCGTTGCTCCACGAGATCGAATAGCTAGGACCTTAGAAGTCAAAGCCAGAAACATAAAATACAATAAAAATACAACAGTTTTTACATCGTATAACAGGAATAATTGCAACCAGTGTGAAAGTAATGGGCATTTCTACGTTCCGTGCAACCTAGGCTTCACTCTAGGGCGTTGCACCACCAGATCGAAAAGTTAGGGCCTAAGACGTCAACGCCAGAAGCATAAAGTACTATAAAAATACAACAGTCCATCCATCATATAACAGGAATAATTGCAACCAGTGTGAAAGTAATGGTCATTTCTACGTTTCGCGCAACCAAGACTTCACACTAGGGCGTTGCTCCACCAGATCGCATAGCTGGGGCCTTAGAAAACAACTCCAGACGCATAAGATACAGCAAAAATACAACCGTTTTTCCATCGTATCAAAAGAATAATTACAACCATTGTGAAAGTAATGGTCATTTCTACTCTACGGGCAACATACCCTTCACTCTTGGACGTTGCCCCACGAGATCGAATAGCTAGGACCTTAGAAGTCAACGCCTGAAACATAAAATACAATGAAAATACAACAGTTTTTCCATCGCATAACGGGAATAATTGCAACCAGTGTGAAAGTAATGGTCATTTCTACGTTCCGGGCAACCTAGGGTTCACTCTAGGGCGTTGCTCCACGAGATCGAATAGTTAGGAACTTAGAATTCAACGCCAGAAGCATAAAATACAATATAAATGCAACAGTCTTTCCATCGTAGAACAGGAATAACTGCAACCCGTGTAAGAGTACTGGTCGTTTCTACGTTCCGGGTAACCCGGGTTTCACTCTAGGGCGTTGCTCCACGAGATCGAATAGTTAGGGATTTAGAATTCAACGCCACAAGCGTAAAATACAATATAAATACAACAGTTTTTCCATCGTATGAAACGAATAATTGCAACCAGTATGAACGTTATGGTCATTTCTACGTTCGCGGCAACCTAGGCTTCGCCCTAGGGCGTTGCCCCACCAGATCGAATTGTTAGGGACTTAGAATTCAACGCCAGAAGCATAAAATACAATTAAAATGCAACAGTTTTTCCACCGTATAACAAGAATAACTGCAACCCGTGTGAAAGTACTGGTCAGTTCTAGGTTCCGGGTAACCTGGGTTTCGCTCTAGGACGTTGCTCCACCATATCGAATAGCTAGGGACTTAGAAGCCAACGCCAGAAGCATAAAATACGATATAAATACAACAGACTTTCCTTCGCATAAAACGAATAATTGCAACCCGTGTGAAAGTACTGGTCATTTCTACGTTCCGGGTAACCTGGGTTTCACTCTAGGGCGTTGCTCCACCATATCGAATAGCTAGGGACTTAGAAGCCAACGCCAGAAGCATAAAATACGAAATAAATACAACAGTCGTTCATTCGCATAAAACGAATAATTGCAACCAGTGTGAATGTTATGGTCATATCTACGTTCCGGGCAACCTGGGCTTCACTGTAGGGCGTTGCTCCACCAGATCGAATAGTTAGGCCATAAGAAGTCAACGCCAGAAGCATAAAGTACAAGATAAATACAACAGCTTTTCCATCGTGTAAAACGAATAATTGCACCCAGTGTGAAAGTTATGGACATTTCTACATTCCCAGGAACCTAGGCTTCAATCTAGGGCGTTGCTCCACCAGATAGAATAGTTAGGGCCTTAGATGTCAACGACAGAAGCTTAAAATACAATAAAGGTGCAACACTTTTTCCATCGTATAACAGGAATAATTGCAACCAGTGTGAAAGTAATGGTCATTTCTACGTTCCGGGCAACCTAGGTATCACTCTAGGGCGTTGTTCCACCAGATCGAATAGCTAGTTCCTTAGAAGTCAACGCCCGAAACATAAAATACAATAAAAATACAACAGTCTTTCCATCGCATAACGGGAATAATTGCAACCAGTGTGAAAGTAATGGTCACTTCTACGTTCCGGGCACCCTAGGCTTCACTCTAGGGCGTTGCTCCACCAGATCGAATAGCTACGACCTTAGAAGTCAAAGCCAGAAGCAGAAAATACAATATAAATACAACAGCTTTTCCATCGTATAACAGGAATAATTGCAACCAGTGTGAAAGTAATGGTCATTTCTACGTTCCGGGCAACCTAGGTATCACTCTAGGGCGTTGCTCCACCAGATCGAATAGCTAGGGCCTTAGAAGTCAACGCCCGAAACATAATATACAATAAAAATACAACAGTCTTTCCATCGCATAACGGGAATAATTGCAACCAGTGTGAAAGTAATGGTCATTTCTACGTTCTGGGCAACCTAGGCTTCACTCTAGGGCGTTGCTCCACCAGATCGAATAGCTAGAGCCTTAGAAGTCAACGCCCGAAACATAAAATACAATAAAAATACAACAGTCTTACCATCGCATAACGGGAATAATTGGAACCAGTGTGAAAGTAATGGTCATTTCTACGTTCCGGGCAACCTAGGCTTCACTCTAGGGCGTTGGACCACCAGATCCAGTAGTTAGGGCCTAAGAAGTCAACGCCAGAAGCATAAAATACAATAAAAATACAACAGCTTTTCCATCGTATAACAGGAATAATTGCAACCATTGTGAAAGTAATGGTCATTTCTACGCTACGGGCAACATACCCTTCACTCTTGGACGTTGCCCCACGAGATCGAATAGCTCGGACCTTAGAAGTCAACGCCTGAAACATAAAATACAATAAAAATACAACAGTTTTTACATCGTATAACAGGAATAACTTCAACCAGTGTGAAGGTAATGGGCATTTCTACTTTCCGTGCAACCTAGGCTTCACTCTAGGGCGTTGGACCGCCAGATCCAATAGTTAGGGCCTACGAAGTCAACAGCAGAAGCATAAAATACAATAAAAATACAACAGCTTTTCCTTCGTATAACAGGAATAATTGCAACCAGTGTGAAAGTTATGGTCATTTCTACGTTGCGGGCAACCTAGGCTTCACTCTAGGGCGTTGGACCACCAGATCCAGTAGTTAGGGCCTAAGAAGTCAACGCCAGAAGCATAAAATACAATAAAAATACAACAGCTTTTCCATCGTATAACAGGAATAATTGCAACCAGTGTGAAAGTTATGGTCATTTCCACATTCCGGGCAAGCTAGACTTCACTCTAGTGCGTTGTGCCTCCAGGTCGAATAGTTAGGTCCTAACAAGTCAACGCCAGAATCATAAAATGCGATATAAGTACAACAGTTTTTCCATCGTATAAAACGGATACTTGCTACCAGTGTGAAAGTAATGGCCATTTCTACGTTCCGGGCAACCTAGGCTTCGCCCTAGGGCGTTGCTCCACCAGATCGAAAAGCTAGGGCCTAAGAAGTCAACGCCAGAAGCATAAAATACTGTAAAACTACAATAGTCCTTCCATCGTATAACAGGAATAATTGCAACCAGTGTGAAAGTAATGGTCATTTCTACTCTACGGGCAACATACCCTTCACTCTTGGACGTTGCCCCACGAGATCGAATAGCTAGGACCTTAGAAGTCAACGCCTGAAACATAAAATACAATGAAAATACAACAGTTTTTCCATCGTATAACAGGAATGATTGCAACCTTTGTGAAGGTAATGGTCATTTCTACGTTCCGGGCAACCTAGGCTTCACTCCAGGGCGTTGCTCCACCAGATCGAATAGATAGGGCCTCAGAAGTCAACGCCAGGAGCATAAAACACAATATAAATACAACAGCTTTACCATCGTATAATACGGATAATTGCAACCAGTGTGAAAGTGACGGCCATTTCTATGTTCCGGGTATCCTAGATATAACTCTGAGGCGTTGATCCACCAGATCGAATAGTTAGGTCCTAAGAAGTCAACACCAGGAGCATAAAATACAATATAAATGCAACAGTTTTTCCACCGTATAACAAGAATAACTGCAACCCGTGTGAAAGTACTGGTCAGTTCTAGGTTCCGGGTAACCTGGGTTTCGCTCTAGGACGTTGCTCCACCATATCGAATAGCTAGGGACTTAGAAGCCAACGCCAGAAGCATAAAATACGATATAAATACAACAGACTTTCCTTCGCATAAAACGAATAATTGCAACCCGTGTGAAAGTACTGGTCATTTCTACGTTCCGGGTAACCTGGGTTTCACTCTAGGGCGTTGCTCCACCATATCGAATAGCTAGGGACTTAGAAGCCAACGCCAGAAGCATAAAATACGAAATAAATACAACAGTCGTTCATTCGCATAAAACGAATAATTGCAACCAGTGTGAATGTTATGGTCATATCTACGTTCCGGGCAACCTGGGCTTCACTGTAGGGCGTTGCTCCACCAGATCGAATAGTTAGGCCATAAGAAGTCAACGCCAGAAGCATAAAGTACAAGATAAATACAACAGCTTTTCCATCGTGTAAAACGAATAATTGCACCCAGTGTGAAAGTTATGGACATTTCTACATTCCCAGGAACCTAGGCTTCAATCTAGGGCGTTGCTCCACCAGATAGAATAGTTAGGGCCTTAGATGTCAACGACAGAAGCTTAAAATACAATAAAGGTGCAACACTTTTTCCATCGTATAACAGGAATAATTGCAACCAGTGTGAAAGTAATGGTCATTTCTACGTTCCGGGCAACCTAGGTATCACTCTAGGGCGTTGTTCCACCAGATCGAATAGCTAGTTCCTTAGAAGTCAACGCCCGAAACATAAAATACAATAAAAATACAACAGTCTTTCCATCGCATAACGGGAATAATTGCAACCAGTGTGAAAGTAATGGTCACTTCTACGTTCCGGGCACCCTAGGCTTCACTCTAGGGCGTTGCTCCACCAGATCGAATAGCTACGACCTTAGAAGTCAAAGCCAGAAGCAGAAAATACAATATAAATACAACAGCTTTTCCATCGTATAACAGGAATAATTGCAACCAGTGTGAAAGTAATGGTCATTTCTACGTTCCGGGCAACCTAGGTATCACTCTAGGGCGTTGCTCCACCAGATCGAATAGCTAGGGCCTTAGAAGTCAACGCCCGAAACATAATATACAATAAAAATACAACAGTCTTTCCATCGCATAACGGGAATAATTGCAACCAGTGTGAAAGTAATGGTCATTTCTACGTTCTGGGCAACCTAGGCTTCACTCTAGGGCGTTGCTCCACCAGATCGAATAGCTAGAGCCTTAGAAGTCAACGCCCGAAACATAAAATACAATAAAAATACAACAGTCTTACCATCGCATAACGGGAATAATTGGAACCAGTGTGAAAGTAATGGTCATTTCTACGTTCCGGGCAACCTAGGCTTCACTCTAGGGCGTTGGACCACCAGATCCAGTAGTTAGGGCCTAAGAAGTCAACGCCAGAAGCATAAAATACAATAAAAATACAACAGCTTTTCCATCGTATAACAGGAATAATTGCAACCATTGTGAAAGTAATGGTCATTTCTACGCTACGGGCAACATACCCTTCACTCTTGGACGTTGCCCCACGAGATCGAATAGCTCGGACCTTAGAAGTCAACGCCTGAAACATAAAATACAATAAAAATACAACAGTTTTTACATCGTATAACAGGAATAACTTCAACCAGTGTGAAGGTAATGGGCATTTCTACTTTCCGTGCAACCTAGGCTTCACTCTAGGGCGTTGGACCGCCAGATCCAATAGTTAGGGCCTACGAAGTCAACAGCAGAAGCATAAAATACAATAAAAATACAACAGCTTTTCCTTCGTATAACAGGAATAATTGCAACCAGTGTGAAAGTTATGGTCATTTCTACGTTGCGGGCAACCTAGGCTTCACTCTAGGGCGTTGGACCACCAGATCCAGTAGTTAGGGCCTAAGAAGTCAACGCCAGAAGCATAAAATACAATAAAAATACAACAGCTTTTCCATCGTATAACAGGAATAATTGCAACCAGTGTGAAAGTTATGGTCATTTCCACATTCCGGGCAAGCTAGACTTCACTCTAGTGCGTTGTGCCTCCAGGTCGAATAGTTAGGTCCTAACAAGTCAACGCCAGAATCATAAAATGCGATATAAGTACAACAGTTTTTCCATCGTATAAAACGGATACTTGCTACCAGTGTGAAAGTAATGGCCATTTCTACGTTCCGGGCAACCTAGGCTTCGCCCTAGGGCGTTGCTCCACCAGATCGAAAAGCTAGGGCCTAAGAAGTCAACGCCAGAAGCATAAAATACTGTAAAACTACAATAGTCCTTCCATCGTATAACAGGAATAATTGCAACCAGTGTGAAAGTAATGGTCATTTCTACTCTACGGGCAACATACCCTTCACTCTTGGACGTTGCCCCACGAGATCGAATAGCTAGGACCTTAGAAGTCAACGCCTGAAACATAAAATACAATGAAAATACAACAGTTTTTCCATCGTATAACAGGAATGATTGCAACCTTTGTGAAGGTAATGGTCATTTCTACGTTCCGGGCAACCTAGGCTTCACTCCAGGGCGTTGCTCCACCAGATCGAATAGATAGGGCCTCAGAAGTCAACGCCAGGAGCATAAAACACAATATAAATACAACAGCTTTACCATCGTATAATACGGATAATTGCAACCAGTGTGAAAGTGACGGCCATTTCTATGTTCCGGGTATCCTAGATATAACTCTGAGGCGTTGATCCACCAGATCGAATAGTTAGGTCCTAAGAAGTCAACACCAGGAGCATAAAATACAATATAAATGCAACAGCTTTTCCATCGTATAACAGGAATAATTGCAACCTGTGTGAAGGTACTGGTCATTTCTACGTTCCGGGCAACCTAGGCTTCACTCTAGGGCCTTGCTCAACCAGATCGAATAGCTACCGCCTTAGAAGTCAACGACAGAAGCATAAAATACAACATAAATACAACGGTCTTTGCATCTGTTAAAATGAATAATTGCAAACAGTATGAAAGTAATGATCATTTCTACGTTCCGGGCGACCTAGGCATCGCTCTAGGGCGTTGCTCCACCAGATCGAATAGCTAGGGACTTAGAAGTCAACGCCCGAAGAATAAAATACAATAAAGATACAACAGTTTTTCCATCGTATAACAGGAGTAATTGCAAGCAGTTTGAAGGTAATGGTCATTTCTACGTTCCGGGCAACCTAGGCTTCACTCTAGGGCGTTGCTCCACCAGATCGAATGGTTAGGGCCTTAGAAGTCAACGCCAGAACCAAAAAATACAATATAAATACAACAGTTTTTCCACCGTATAAAATGAATAATTGCACACATTGTGAAAGTAATGGTCATTTCTACGTTCCGGGCAACCTAGGGTTCACTCTAGGGCGTTGGTCCACCAGATCCGATAGTTAGGGCATAAGAAGCCAACGCAAGAAGCATTAAATACAAAATACATACAACAGTTTTTCCATCGTATATAATGTATAATTGCAAACAGTGTGAAAGTAATGGCCATTTCTACGTTCCGGGCAACCTAGGCTTCACGCTAGGGCGTTGCTCCACCAGATCGAATAGCTAGCGACTTAGAAGTCAACGCCAGAAGCATAAAATACAATAAAAATACAACAGTTTTTCCATCGTATAACAGGAATAATTGCAACCAGAGTGAGAGTAATGGCCATTTCTACGTCCCGGGCAACCAAGGCTTCACTCTAGGTCGTTGCTCCACCACAGCGAGTAGCTACGGCCTTAGAAGTCAACGCCAGAAGCATAGAATACAATATAAATACAACAGCTTTTCCATCGTATAACAGGGATGATTGCAACCTTTGTGAATGTAATGGTCATTTCTACGTTCAGGGCAACCTAGGCTTCACTCCTGGGCGTTGCTCCACCACATCGAATAGTTAGGGCCTAAGAAGTCAACGCCAGAAGCATAAAACACAATATAAATACAACAGCTTTTCCATCGCATAACAGAAATAACTGCAACCAGTGTGAAGGTGCTGGTCATTTCTACGTTTGGGGCAACCTAGGCTTCACACTAGGGCGTTTCTCCACCAGATCGAATAGCTACGGCTTTAGAAGTCAACGCCAAAAGCATAAAATACAATATAAATACAACAGTTTTTCCATCGTATATAATGAATAATTGCAAACAGTGTGAAAGTTATGGTCATTTCTACGTTCCGGGCAACCTAGGCTTCACACTGGGGCGTTTCTCCACCATATCGAATAGCTAGGGACTTAGAATTCAACGCCAGAAGCATGAAATACAATAAAAATGCAACAGTTTTTCCATCGTATAACACGAATAGTTGCAACCAGTGTGAAAGTGATAGTCATTTCTACGTTCCGGGCAACCTAGGCTTAACTCTAGGGCGTTGCTCCACCAGATCGAATAGCTAGGGTCTTAGAAGTCAACGCCAGAAGCATAAAATACAATATAAATACAACAGTTGATCCATCGTATAACAGTAGTAATTGCAACCAGTGTGAACGTGATGGTCATTTCTACGTTGCGGGCAACCTAGGCTTCACTCTGGGGCGTTGCTCCACCAGACCGAATAGCTAGGGACTTAGAAGTCAACGCCAGAAGGATAAAATACAATATAATTACAACAGCTTTGCCATCGTATAAAATGAATTATTGCAAACAGTGTGATGGTAATGGTCATTTCTACGTTCCGGGCAACCTAGGCTTCACTCCGGGGCGTTGTTGCACCAGACCGAATAGCTAGGGACTTAGAAGTCAACGCCAGAAGCATAAAATACATTAAAAATACAACAGTTTTTCATCGTAAAGCAGGAATAATTTCAAGCAGTGTGAAAGTAATGGTTATTTCTACGTTTCGGGCAACCTAGGCTTCTCTCTAGGTCGTTGCTCCACCACATCGAATAGCTACGGCTTTAGAAGTCAACGCCAGAAGCATAAAATACAATATAAATACAACAGTTTTTCCATCGTATATAATGAATAATTGCAAACAGTGTGAAAGTTATGGTCATTTCTACGTTCCGGGCAACCTAGGCTTCACACTAGGGCGTTTCTCCACCATATCGAATAGCTAGGGACTTAGAATTCAACGCCAGAAGCATAAAATACAATAAAAATGCAACAGTTTTTCCATCGTATAACACGAATAGTTGCAACCAGTGTGAAAGTGATAGTCATTTCTACGTTCCGGGCAACCTAGGCTTCACTCTGGGGCGTTGCTCCACCAGATCGAATAGATAGGGCCTCAGAAGTCAACGCCAGGAGCATAAAACACAATATAAATACAACAGCTTTACCATCGTATAATACGGATAATTGCAACCAGTGTGAAAGTGATAGTCATTTCTACGTTCCGGGCAACCTAGGCTTCACTCCAGGGCGTTGCTCCACCAGATCGAATCGATAGGGCCTCAGAAGTCAACGCCAGGAGCATAAAACACAATATAAATACAACAGCTTTACCATCGTATAATACGGATAATTGCAACCAGTGTGAAAGTGACGGCCATTTCTACGTTCCGGGTATCCTAGATATAGCTCTGAGGCGTTGATCCACCAGATCGAATAGTTAGGTCCTAAGACGTCAACACCAGGAGCATAAAATACAATATAAATACAACAGCTTTTCCATCGCGTAACAGAAATAACTGCAAACAGTGTGAAGGTACTGGTCATTTCCACGTTTCGGGCAACCTAGGCTTCACTCTAGGGCGTTGCTCCTCCAGATCGAAAAGCTACGGGCTTAGAAGTCAATGCCAGAAACATAAAATACAATATAAATACAACAGATTTTGCATCGTATAAAATGAATAACTGCAAACAGTGTGAAAGTAACGGTCATTTCTACGTTCCGGGCAACTTAGGCTTCACTCTAGGGCGTTGTTCCACCAGATCCAATTTTTAGGGTCTTAGAAGTCTACGCCAGAAGCATAAAATACAAAATAAGTGCAACAGTTTTCCCATCGTATAAAACGAATAATTGCATCCAGTGTGAAAGTAATGGCCATTTCTACGTTCCGGGCAACCTAGGCTTCACTCTAGGACGTTGCTCCACCAGATCGAATAGTTAGGGCCTGTGAAGTCAACGCCCGAAGCATAAAATACAATATAAATACAACAGTTTTTCCATCGTATAAAACGAATAATTGCATCCAGTGTGAAAGTAATGGCGATTTCTACATTCCGAGCAACCTAGGCCTCACTCTATGGCGTTGTTCCTCCAGATCGAATTGTTAGGGCCTAAGAAGTCAACGCCAGAAGCATAAAACACAATATAAATACAACAACTTTTCCATCGTAAAAAACGAATAATTGCATCCAGTGTGAAAGTGACGGCCATTTCCACGTTGCCGGCATCCTAGATATAACTCTGAGGCGGTGATCCATCAGATCGGATAGTTAGGGCCTAAGAAGTCAACACCAGGAGCATAAAATACAATATAAATACAACAGCTTTTCCATCGTGTGACAGGAATAACTGCAACCTGTGTGCAGGTACTGGTCATTTATACGTTCCGGGCAACCAACGCTTCGCTCTCGGGCGCCGCTCCACCGCATCGAATAGCTAGCGACTTAGAAGTCAACGCCTGAAGCATAAAATACAACAAAAATACAACAGCCTTTCCATCGTATAAATCGAATAATTGCAACCAGTGTGAAAGTGATAGTCATTTCTACGTTCCGGGCAACCTAGGCTTCACTCTAGGGCGTTGCTCCACCAGATCGAATAGTTAGGGCCTAAGAAGTCAACGCCACAAGCATAAAACACAATATAAATACAACAGCTTTTCCATCGTATAAAACGAATAATTGCAACGAATGTGAAAGTGACGGCCATTTCTACGTTCCAGGAATCCCAGACATAATTCTGAGGTGTTGATCCACCAGATCTAATAGTTAGGTCCTAAGAAGTCATCACCAGGAGCATAAAATTCAATATAAATACAACAGTCTTTCCATCGTATAACAGGAATAATTGCAACCTGTGTGAAGGTACTGGTCATTTCTACGTTCCGGGCAACCTAGGCTTCACTCTAGGGCCTTGCTCAACCAGATCCAATAGCTACCGCCCTAGAAGTCAACGACAGAAGCATAAAATACAACATAAATACAACGGTCTTTCCATCGTATAAAAGGAATAATTGCAACCAGTGTGAAACTAATGGTCATTTCTACGTTTCGGGCAACCTAGGCTTCACACTAGGGCGTTTCTCCACCAGATCGAATAGCTAGGGACTTAGAATTCAACGCTAGAAGCATAAAATACATTAAAAATACAACAGTTTTTCATCGTAAAGCAGGAATAATTTCAAGCAGTGTGAAAGTAATGGTTATTTCTACGTTTTGGGCAACCTAGGCTTCTCTCTAGGTCGTTGCTCCACCACATCGAATAGCTACGGCTTTAGAAGTCAACGCCAGAAGCATAAAATGCAATATAAATACAACAGTTTTTCCATCGTATATAATGAATAATTGCAAACAGTGTGAAAGTTATGGTCATTTCTACGTTCCGGGCAACCTAGGCTTCACACTAGGTCGTTTCTCCACCATATCGAATAGCTAGGGACTTAGAATTCAACGCCAGAAGCATAAAATACAATAAAAATGCAACAGTTTTTCCATCGTATAACACGAATAGTTGCAACCAGTGTGAAAGTGATAGTCATTTCTACGTTCCGGGCAACCTAGGCTTCACTCCAGGGCGTTGCTCCACCAGATCGAATAGATAGGGCCTCAGAAGTCAACGCCAGGAGCATAAAACACAATATAAATACAACAGCTTTACCATCGTATAATACGGATAATTGCAACCAGTGTGAAAGTGACGGCCATTTCTACGTTCCGGGTATCCTAGATATAACTCTGAGGCGTTGATCCACCAGATCGAATAGTTAGGTCCTAAGAAGTCAACACCAGGAGCATAAAATACAATATAAATACAACAGCTTTTCCATCGCATAACAGAAATAACTGCAACCAGTGTGAAGGTACTGGTCATTTCCACGTTTCGGGCAACCTAGGCTTCACTCTAGGGCGTTGCTCCTCCAGATCGAAAAGCTACGGGCTTAGAAGTCAATGCCAGAAGCATAAAATACAATATAAATACAACAGATTTTGCATCGTATAAAATGAATAACTGCAAACAGTGTGAAAGTAACGGCCATTTCTACGTTCCGGGCAACCTAGGCTTCACTCTAGGACGTTGCTCCACCAGATCGAATAGTTAGGGCCTGTGAAGTCAACGCCCGAAGCATAAAATACAATATAAATACAACAGTTTTTCCATCGTATAAAACGAATAATTGCATCCAGTGTGAGAGTAATGGCCATTTCTACATTCCGAGCAACCTAGGCCTCACTCTATGGCGTTGTTCCACCAGATCGAATTGTTAGGGCCTTAGAAGTCAACGCCAGAAGTATAAAATACAAAATAAATCTAACAGTATTTCCATCGTATAAAACGAATAATTGCAACCAGCGTGAAAGTTATGGTCATTTCTACATTCCTGGCAACCTAGGCTTGACTCTAGGGCGTTGCTCCACCAGATCGAATAGTTAGGGCCTTAGAAGTCAGCGCCCGAAGCATAAAATACAATAAAGGTACAACAGGTTTTCCATCATATAACAGGAGTAATTGCAACCAGTGTGAGTATGATGGTCATTTCTACGTTCCGGGCAACCTAGGCTTCACTCTAGGGCGTTGTTGAACCAGATCCAATTGTTAGAGCCTTAGAAGTCAACGCCAGATGCATAAAATACAAAATAAATACAACAGCTTTTCCGTCGTATAAAACGAATATTTGCAACCGGTGTGAAAGTTATGGTCACTTCTAGGTTGCGGGCATCCTAGATATAACTCTGAGGCGTTGATCCTCCAGATCGCATAGTTAGGGCCTATGAAGTCAACACCAGTAGCATAAAATACAATATAAATACAACAGCTTTTCCATCGTATAACAGGAATAACTGCAACCTGTGTGAAGGTACTGGTCATTTCTACGTTCCGGGCAACCTAGGCTTCACTATATGGCGTTGCTCCACCAGATCGAATAGCTACCGCCTTAGAAGTCAACGCCAGAAGCATTAAATAGAATATAAATACAACAGTTTTTGCATCGTATAACAGGAGTAATTGCAACCTGTGTGAAGGTAATGGTCATTTCTACGTTCCGGGCAACCTAGGCTTCACTCTAGGGCGTTGCTCCACCGGATCGAATAGTTAGGGCCTAAGAAGTCAACGCCAGAAGCATAAAACACAATATAAATACAACAACTTTTCCATCGTAAAAAACGAATAATTGCAAACAGTGTGAAAGTTATGGTCATTTCTACGTTCCGGGCAACCTAGGCTTCACACTAGGGCGTTTCTCCACCATATCGAATAGCTAGGGACTTAGAATTCAACGCCAGAAGCATAAAATACAATAAAAATGCAACAGTTTTTCCATCGTATAACACGAATAGTTGCAACCAGTGTGAAAGTGATAGTCATTTCTACGTTCCGGGCAACCTAGGCTTCACTCTGGGGCGTTGCTCCACCAGATCGAATAGATAGGGCCTCAGAAGTCAACGCCAGGAGCATAAAACACAATATAAATACAACAGCTTTACCATCGTATAATACGGATAATTGCAACCAGTGTGAAAGTGATAGTCATTTCTACGTTCCGGGCAACCTAGGCTTCACTCCAGGGCGTTGCTCCACCAGATCGAATCGATAGGGCCTCAGAAGTCAACGCCAGGAGCATAAAACACAATATAAATACAACAGCTTTACCATCGTATAATACGGATAATTGCAACCAGTGTGAAAGTGACGGCCATTTCTACGTTCCGGGTATCCTAGATATAGCTCTGAGGCGTTGATCCACCAGATCGAATAGTTAGGTCCTAAGACGTCAACACCAGGAGCATAAAATACAATATAAATACAACAGCTTTTCCATCGCGTAACAGAAATAACTGCAAACAGTGTGAAGGTACTGGTCATTTCCACGTTTCGGGCAACCTAGGCTTCACTCTAGGGCGTTGCTCCTCCAGATCGAAAAGCTACGGGCTTAGAAGTCAATGCCAGAAACATAAAATACAATATAAATACAACAGATTTTGCATCGTATAAAATGAATAACTGCAAACAGTGTGAAAGTAACGGTCATTTCTACGTTCCGGGCAACTTAGGCTTCACTCTAGGGCGTTGTTCCACCAGATCCAATTTTTAGGGTCTTAGAAGTCTACGCCAGAAGCATAAAATACAAAATAAGTGCAACAGTTTTCCCATCGTATAAAACGAATAATTGCATCCAGTGTGAAAGTAATGGCCATTTCTACGTTCCGGGCAACCTAGGCTTCACTCTAGGACGTTGCTCCACCAGATCGAATAGTTAGGGCCTGTGAAGTCAACGCCCGAAGCATAAAATACAATATAAATACAACAGTTTTTCCATCGTATAAAACGAATAATTGCATCCAGTGTGAAAGTAATGGCCATTTCTACATTCCGAGCAACCTAGGCCTCACTCTATGGCGTTGTTCCTCCAGATCGAATTGTTAGGGCCTAAGAAGTCAACGCCAGAAGCATAAAACACAATATAAATACAACAACTTTTCCATCGTAAAAAACGAATAATTGCATCCAGTGTGAAAGTGACGGCCATTTCCACGTTGCCGGCATCCTAGATATAACTCTGAGGCGGTGATCCATCAGATCGGATAGTTAGGGCCTAAGAAGTCAACACCAGGAGCATAAAATACAATATAAATACAACAGCTTTTCCATCGTGTGACAGGAATAACTGCAACCTGTGTGCAGGTACTGGTCATTTATACGTTCCGGGCAACCAACGCTTCGCTCTCGGGCGCCGCTCCACCGCATCGAATAGCTAGCGACTTAGAAGTCAACGCCTGAAGCATAAAATACAACAAAAATACAACAGCCTTTCCATCGTATAAATCGAATAATTGCAACCAGTGTGAAAGTGATAGTCATTTCTACGTTCCGGGCAACCTAGGCTTCACTCTAGGGCGTTGCTCCACCAGATCGAATAGTTAGGGCCTAAGAAGTCAACGCCACAAGCATAAAACACAATATAAATACAACAGCTTTTCCATCGTATAAAACGAATAATTGCAACGAATGTGAAAGTGACGGCCATTTCTACGTTCCAGGAATCCCAGACATAATTCTGAGGTGTTGATCCACCAGATCTAATAGTTAGGTCCTAAGAAGTCATCACCAGGAGCATAAAATTCAATATAAATACAACAGTCTTTCCATCGTATAACAGGAATAATTGCAACCTGTGTGAAGGTACTGGTCATTTCTACGTTCCGGGCAACCTAGGCTTCACTCTAGGGCCTTGCTCAACCAGATCCAATAGCTACCGCCCTAGAAGTCAACGACAGAAGCATAAAATACAACATAAATACAACGGTCTTTCCATCGTATAAAAGGAATAATTGCAACCAGTGTGAAACTAATGGTCATTTCTACGTTTCGGGCAACCTAGGCTTCACACTAGGGCGTTTCTCCACCAGATCGAATAGCTAGGGACTTAGAATTCAACGCTAGAAGCATAAAATACATTAAAAATACAACAGTTTTTCATCGTAAAGCAGGAATAATTTCAAGCAGTGTGAAAGTAATGGTTATTTCTACGTTTTGGGCAACCTAGGCTTCTCTCTAGGTCGTTGCTCCACCACATCGAATAGCTACGGCTTTAGAAGTCAACGCCAGAAGCATAAAATGCAATATAAATACAACAGTTTTTCCATCGTATATAATGAATAATTGCAAACAGTGTGAAAGTTATGGTCATTTCTACGTTCCGGGCAACCTAGGCTTCACACTAGGTCGTTTCTCGACCATATCGAATAGCTAGGGACTTAGAATTCAACGCCAGAAGCATAAAATACAATAAAAATGCAACAGTTTTTCCATCGTATAACACGAATAGTTGCAACCAGTGTGAAAGTGATAGTCATTTCTACGTTCCGGGCAACCTAGGCTTCACTCCAGGGCGTTGCTCCACCAGATCGAATAGATAGGGCCTCAGAAGTCAACGCCAGGAGCATAAAACACAATATAAATACAACAGCTTTACCATCGTATAATACGGATAATTGCAACCAGTGTGAAAGTGACGGCCATTTCTACGTTCCGGGTATCCTAGATATAACTCTGAGGCGTTGATCCACCAGATCGAATAGTTAGGTCCTAAGAAGTCAACACCAGGAGCATAAAATACAATATAAATACAACAGCTTTTCCATCGCATAACAGAAATAACTGCAACCAGTGTGAAGGTACTGGTCATTTCCACGTTTCGGGCAACCTAGGCTTCACTCTAGGGCGTTGCTCCTCCAGATCGAAAAGCTACGGGCTTAGAAGTCAATGCCAGAAGCATAAAATACAATATAAATACAACAGATTTTGCATCGTATAAAATGAATAACTGCAAACAGTGTGAAAGTAACGGCCATTTCTACGTTCCGGGCAACCTAGGCTTCACTCTAGGACGTTGCTCCACCAGATCGAATAGTTAGGGCCTGTGAAGTCAACGCCCGAAGCATAAAATACAATATAAATACAACAGTTTTTCCATCGTATAAAACGAATAATTGCATCCAGTGTGAGAGTAATGGCCATTTCTACATTCCGAGCAACCTAGGCCTCACTCTATGGCGTTGTTCCACCAGATCGAATTGTTAGGGCCTTAGAAGTCAACGCCAGAAGTATAAAATACAAAATAAATCTAACAGTATTTCCATCGTATAAAACGAATAATTGCAACCAGCGTGAAAGTTATGGTCATTTCTACATTCCTGGCAACCTAGGCTTGACTCTAGGGCGTTGCTCCACCAGATCGAATAGTTAGGGCCTTAGAAGTCAGCGCCCGAAGCATAAAATACAATAAAGGTACAACAGGTTTTCCATCATATAACAGGAGTAATTGCAACCAGTGTGAGTATGATGGTCATTTCTACGTTCCGGGCAACCTAGGCTTCACTCTAGGGCGTTGTTGAACCAGATCCAATTGTTAGAGCCTTAGAAGTCAACGCCAGATGCATAAAATACAAAATAAATACAACAGCTTTTCCGTCGTATAAAACGAATATTTGCAACCGGTGTGAAAGTTATGGTCACTTCTAGGTTGCGGGCATCCTAGATATAACTCTGAGGCGTTGATCCTCCAGATCGCATAGTTAGGGCCTATGAAGTCAACACCAGTAGCATAAAATACAATATAAATACAACAGCTTTTCCATCGTATAACAGGAATAACTGCAACCTGTGTGAAGGTACTGGTCATTTCTACGTTCCGGGCAACCTAGGCTTCACTATATGGCGTTGCTCCACCAGATCGAATAGCTACCGCCTTAGAAGTCAACGCCAGAAGCATTAAATAGAATATAAATACAACAGTTTTTGCATCGTATAACAGGAGTAATTGCAACCTGTGTGAAGGTAATGGTCATTTCTACGTTCCGGGCAACCTAGGCTTCACTCTAGGGCGTTGCTCCACCGGATCGAATAGTTAGGGCCTAAGAAGTCAACGCCAGAAGCATAAAACACAATATAAATACAACAACTTTTCCATCGTAAAAAACGAATAATTGCATCCAGTGTGAAAGTGACGGCCATTTCTAAGTTGCCGGCATCCTAGATATAAGTCTGAGGCGGTGATCCATCAGATCGGATAGTTAGGGCCTAAGAAGTCAACACCAGGAGCATAAAATACAATATAAATACAACAGCTTTTCCATCGTGTGACAGGAATAACTGCAACCTGTGTGCAGGTACTGGTCATTTATACGTTCCGGGCAACCAACGCTTCGCTCTCGGGCGCCGCTCCACCGCATCGAATAGCTAGCGACTTAGAAGTCAACGCCCGAAGCATAAAATACAATACAAATACAACAGCTTTACCATCGTATAATACGGATAATTGCAACCAGTGTGAAAGTGATAGTCATTTCTACGTTCCGGGCAACCTAGGCTTCACTCCAGGGCGTTGCTCCACCAGATCGAATAGATAGGGCCGCAGAAGTCAACGCCAGGAGCATAAAACACAATATAAATACAACAGCTTTACCATCGTATAATACGGATAATTGCAACCAGTGTGAAAGTGACCGCCATTTCTACGTTCCGGGTATCCTAGATATAACTCTGAGGCGTTGATCCACCAGATCGAATAGTTAGGTCCTAAGAAGTCAACACCAGGAGCATAAAATACAATATAAATACAACAGCTTTTCCATCGCATAACAGAAATAACAGCAACCAGTGTGAAGGTACTGGTCATTTCCACGTTTCGGGCAACCTAGGCTTCACTCTAGGGCGTAGCTCCTCCAGATCGAAAAGCTACGGGCTTTGAAGTCAATGCCAGAAGCATAAAATACAATATAAATACAACAGATTTTGCATCGTATAAAATGAATAACTGCAAACAGTGTGAAAGTAACGGCCATTTCTACGTTCCGGGCAACCTAGGCTTCACTCTAGGACGTTGCTCCACCAGTTCGAATAGTTAGGGCCTGTGAAGTCAACGCCCGAAGCATAAAATACAATATAAATACAACAGTTTTTCCATCGTATAAAACGAATAATTGCATCCAGTGTGAGAGTAATGGCCATTTCTACATTCCGAGCAACCTAGGCCTCACTCTATGGCGTTGTTCCACCAGATCGAATTGTTAGGGCCTTAGAAGTCAACGCCAGAAGTATAAAATACAAAATAAATCTAACAGTATTTCCATCGTATAAAACGAATAATTACAACCAGCGTGAAAGTTATGGTCATTTCTACATTCCGGGCAACCTAGGCTTGACTCTAGGGCGTTGGTCCACCAGATCCGATAGTTAGGGCATAAGAAGCCAACGCCAGAAGCATTAAATACAAAATACATACAACAGTTTTTCCATCGTATATAATGTATAATTGCAAACAGTGTGAAAGTAATGGCCATTTCTACGTTCCGGGCAACCTAGGCTTCACGCTAGGTCGTTTCTCCACCATATCGAATAGCTACGGACTTAGAATTCAACGCCAGAAGCATGAAATACAATAAAAATGCAACAGTTTTTCCATCGTATAACACGAATAGTTGCAACCAGTGTGTAAGTGATAGTCATTTCTACGTTCCGGGCAACCTAGGCTTAACTCTAGGGCGTTGCTCCACCAGATCGAATAGCTAGGGACTTAGAAGTCAACGCCAGAAGCATAAAATACAATATAAATACAACAGTTGATCCATCGTATAACAGTAGTAATTGCAACCAGTGTGAACGTGAAGGTCATTTCTACGTTCCGGGCAACCTAGGCTTCACTCTGGGGCGTTGCTCCACCAGACCGAATAGCTAGGGACTTAGAAGTCAACGCCAGAAGGATAAAATACAATATAATTACAACAGCTTTGCCATCGTATAAAATGAATTATTGCAAACAGTGTGAAGGTAATGGTCATTTCTACGTTCCGGGCAACCTAGGCTTTACTCTGGGGCGTTGTTGCACCAGACCGAATAGCTAGGGACTTAGAAGTCAACGCCAGAAGCATAAAATACAATAAAAATACAACAGTTTTTCCATCGTATAACAGGAATGATTGCAACCTTTGTGAAGGTAATGGTCATTTCTACGTTCCGGGCAACCTAGGCTTCACTCCAGGGCGTTGCTCCACCAGATCGAATAGATACGGCCTCAGAAGTCAACGCCAGGAGCATAAAATACAATATAAATACAACAGCTTTAAAATCGTATAATACGGATAATTGCAACCAGTGTGAAAGTGACGGCCATTTCTACGTTCCGGGTATCCTAGATATAACTCTGAGGCGTTGATCCACCAGATCGAATAGTTAGGTCCTAAGAAGTCAACACCAGGAGCATAAAATACAATATAAATACAACAGCTTTTCCATCGCATAACAGAAATAACTGCAACCAGTGTGAAGGTACTGGTCATTTCAACGTTTCGGGCTACCTAGGATTCACTCTAGGGCGTTGCTCCTCCAGATCGAAAAGCTACGGCCTTAGAAGTCAATACCAGAAGCATAAAATACAATATAAGTACAACAGATTTTGCATCGTATAAAATGAATAACTGCAAACAGTGGGAAAGTAACGGCCATTTCTACGTTCCGGGCAACCTAGGCTTGTCTATAGGGCGTTGCTCCACCAGATCGTACAGTTAGAGAATTAGAAATCAACGCCCGAAGCATAAAATACACTAAAGATACAACAGTTTTTCCATCGTATAACAGTAGTAATTGCAACCAGTGTGAACGTGAAGGTCATTTCTCCGTTCCGGGCAACCTAGGCTTCACTCTAGGGCGTTGTTCCACCAGATCCAATTTTTAGGGCCTTAGAAGTCTACGCCAGAAGCATAAAATACAAAATAAATGCAACAGTTTTTCCATCGTATAAAACGAATAATTGCATCCAGTGTGAAGGTAATGGCCATTTCTACGTTCCGGGCAACCTAGGCTTCACTCTAGGACGTTGCTCCACCAGATCGAATAGTTAGGGCCTTTGAAGTCAACGCCCGAAGCATAAAATACATTATAAATACAACAGTTTTTCCATCGTATAAAACGAATAATTGCATCCAGTGTGAGAGTAATGGCCATTTCTACATTCCGAGCAACCTGGGCCTCACTCTATGGCGTTGTTCCACCAGATCGAATTGTTAGGGCCTTAGAAGTCAACGCCAGAAGTATAAAATACAAAAATAAATCTAACAGTATTTCCATCGTATAAAACGAATAATTGCAACCAGCATGAAAGTTATGGTCATTTCTACATTCCGGGCAACCTAGGCTTGACTCTAGGGCGTTGCTCCACCAGATCGAATAGTTAGGGCCTTAGAAGTCAGCGCCCGAAGCATAAAATACAATAAAGGTACAACAGTTTTTCCATCATATAACAGGAGTAATTGCAACCAGTGTGAATGTGATGGTCTTTTCTACGTTCCGGGCAACCTAGGCTTCACTCTAGGGCGTTGTTGAACCAGATCCAATTGTTAGAGCCTTAGAAGTCAACGCCAGATGCTTAAAATACAAAATAAATACAACACTTTTTCCGTCGTATAACAGAAATAACAGCAACCAGTGTGAAGGTACTGGTCATTTCCACGTTTCGGGCAACCTAGGCTTCACTCTAGGGCGTTGCTCCACCAGATCGAATAGATAGGGCCGCAGAAGTCAACGCCAGGAGCATAAAACACAATATAAATACAACAGCTTTACCATCGTATAATACGGATAATTGCAACCAGTGTGAAAGTGACGGCCATTTCTACGTTCCGGGTATCCTAGATATAACTCTGAGGCGTTGATCCACCAGATCGAATAGTTAGGTCCTAAGAAGTCAACACCAGGAGCATAAAATACAATATAAATACAACAGCTTTTCCATCGCATAACAGAAATAACAGCAACCAGTGTGAAGGTACTGGTCATTTCCACGTTTCGGGCAACCTAGGCTTCACTCTAGGGCGTAGCTCCTCCAGATCGAAAAGCTACGGGCTTTGAAGTCAATGCCAGAAGCATAAAATACAATATAAATACAACAGATTTTGCATCGTATAAAATGAATAACTGCAAACAGTGTGAAAGTAACGGCCATTTCTACGTTCCGGGCAACCTAGGCTTCACTCTAGGACGTTGCTCCACCAGTTCGAATAGTTAGGGCCTGTGAAGTCAACGCCCGAAGCATAAAATACAATATAAATACAACAGTTTTTCCATCGTATAAAACGAATAATTGCATCCAGTGTGAGAGTAACGGCCATTTCTACATTCCGAGCAACCTAGGCCTCACTCTATGGCGTTGTTCCACCAGATCGAATTGTTAGGGCCTTAGAAGTCAACGCCAGAAGTATAAAATACAAAATAAATCTAACAGTATTTCCATCGTATAAAACGAATAATTACAACCAGCGTGAAAGTTATGGTCATTTCTACATTCCGGGCAACCTAGGCTTGACTCTAGGGCGTTGGTCCACCAGATCCGATAGTTAGGGCATAAGAAGCCAACGCCAGAAGCATTAAATACAAAATACATACAACAGTTTTTCCATCGTATATAATGTATAATTGCAAACAGTGTGAAAGTAATGGCCATTTCTACGTTCCGGGCAACCTAGGCTTCACGCTAGGTCGTTTCTCCACCATATCGAATAGCTACGGACTTAGAATTCAACGCCAGAAGCATGAAATACAATAAAAATGCAACAGTTTTTCCATCGTATAACACGAATAGTTGCAACCAGTGTGTAAGTGATAGTCATTTCTACGTTCCGGGCAACCTAGGCTTAACTCTAGGGCGTTGCTCCACCAGATCGAATAGCTAGGGACTTAGAAGTCAACGCCAGAAGCATAAAATACAATATAAATACAACAGTTGATCCATCGTATAACAGTAGTAATTGCAACCAGTGTGAACGTGAAGGTCATTTCTACGTTCCGGGCAACCTAGGCTTCACTCTGGGGCGTTGCTCCACCAGACCGAATAGCTAGGGACTTAGAAGTCAACGCCAGAAGGATAAAATACAATATAATTACAACAGCTTTGCCATCGTATAAAATGAATTATTGCAAACAGTGTGAAGGTAATGGTCATTTCTACGTTCCGGGCAACCTAGGCTTTACTCTGGGGCGTTGTTGCACCAGACCGAATAGCTAGGGACTTAGAAGTCAACGCCAGAAGCATAAAATACAATAAAAATACAACAGTTTTTCCATCGTATAACAGGAATGATTGCAACCTTTGTGAAGGTAATGGTCATTTCTACGTTCCGGGCAACCTAGGCTTCACTCCAGGGCGTTGCTCCACCAGATCGAATAGATACGGCCTCAGAAGTCAACGCCAGGAGCATAAAATACAATATAAATACAACAGCTTTAAAATCGTATAATACGGATAATTGCAACCAGTGTGAAAGTGACGGCCATTTCTACGTTCCGGGTATCCTAGATATAACTCTGAGGCGTTGATCCACCAGATCGAATAGTTAGGTCCTAAGAAGTCAACACCAGGAGCATAAAATACAATATAAATACAACAGCTTTTCCATCGCATAACAGAAATAACTGCAACCAGTGTGAAGGTACTGGTCATTTCAACGTTTCGGGCTACCTAGGATTCACTCTAGGGCGTTGCTCCTCCAGATCGAAAAGCTACGGCCTTAGAAGTCAATACCAGAAGCATAAAATACAATATAAGTACAACAGATTTTGCATCGTATAAAATCAATAACTGCAAACAGTGGGAAAGTAACGGCCATTTCTACGTTCCGGGCAACCTAGGCTTGTCTATAGAGCGTTGCTCCACCAGATCGTACAGTTAGAGAATTAGAAATCAACGCCCGAAGCATAAAATACACTAAAGATACAACAGTTTTTCCATCGTATAACAGTAGTAATTGCAACCAGTGTGAACGTGAAGGTCATTTCTCCGTTCCGGGCAACCTAGGCTTCACTCTAGGGCGTTGTTCCACCAGATCCAATTTTTAGGGCCTTAGAAGTCTACGCCAGAAGCATAAAATACAAAATAAATGCAACAGTTTTTCCATCGTATAAAACGAATAATTGCATCCAGTGTGAAGGTAATGGCCATTTCTACGTTCCGGGCAACCTAGGCTTCACTCTAGGACGTTGCTCCACCAGATCGAATAGTTAGGGCCTTTGAAGTCAACGCCCGAAGCATAAAATACATTATAAATACAACAGTTTTTCCATCGTATAAAACGAATAATTGCATCCAGTGTGAGAGTAATGGCCATTTCTACATTCCGAGCAACCTGGGCCTCACTCTATGGCGTTGTTCCACCAGATCGAATTGTTAGGGCCTTAGAAGTCAACGCCAGAAGTATAAAATACAAAAATAAATCTAACAGTATTTCCATCGTATAAAACGAATAATTGCAACCAGCATGAAAGTTATGGTCATTTCTACATTCCGGGCAACCTAGGCTTGACTCTAGGGCGTTGCTCCACCAGATCGAATAGTTAGGGCCTTAGAAGTCAGCGCCCGAAGCATAAAATACAATAAAGGTACAACAGTTTTTCCATCATATAACAGGAGTAATTGCAACCAGTGTGAATGTGATGGTCTTTTCTACGTTCCGGGCAACCTAGGCTTCACTCTAGGGCGTTGTTGAACCAGATCCAATTGTTAGAGCCTTAGAAGTCAACGCCAGATGCTTAAAATACAAAATAAATACAACACTTTTTCCGTCGTATAAAACGAATATTTGCAACCGGTGTGAAAGTTATGGTCACTTCTAGGCTGCGGGCATCCTAGATATAACTCTGAGGCGTTGATCCTCCAGATCGCGTAGTTAGGGCCTATGAAGTCAACACCAGTAGCATAAAATACAATATAAATACAACAGCTTTTCCATCGTATAACAGGAATAACTGCAACCTGTGTGAAGGTACTGGTCATTTATACGTTCCGGGCAACCTAGGCTTCACTATATGGCGTTGCTCCACCAGATCGAATAGCTACCGCCTTAGAAGTCAACGCCAGAAGCATTAAATACAATATAAATACAACAGTTTTTGCACCGTATAACAGGAGTAATTGCAACCTGTGTGAAGGTAATGGTCATTTCTACGTTCCGGGCAACCTAGGCTTCCCTCTAGGGCGTTGCTCCACCGGATCGAATAGTTAGGGCCTAAGAAGTCAGCGCCAGAAGCATAAAACACAATATAAATACAACAACTTTTCCAGCGTAAAAAACGAATAATTGCATCCAGTGTGAAAGTGACGGCCATTTCTACGTTGCCGGCATCCTAGATATAACTCTGAGGCGGTGATCCATCAGATCGGATAGTTAGGGCCTAAGAAGTCAACACCAGGAGCATAAAATACAATATAAATACAACAGCTTTTCCATCGTGTGACAGGAATAACTGCAACCTGTGTGCAGGTACTGGTCATTTATACGTTCCGGGCAACCAACGCCTCGCTCTCGGGCGCCGCTCCACCGCATCGAATAGCTAGCGACTTAGAAGTCAACGCCCGAAGCATAAAATACAATAAAAATACAACAGCCTTTCCATCGTATAATTCGAATAATTGCAACCAGTGTGAAAGTGATAGTCATTTCTACGTTCCCGGCAACCTAGGCTTCACTCTAGGGCGTTGCTCCACCAGATCGAATAGTTAGGGCCTAAGAAGTCAACGCCACAAGCATAAAGCACAATATAAATACAACAGCTTTTCCATCGTATAAAACGAATAATTGCAACGAATGTGAAAGTGACGGCCATTTCTACGTTCCAGGAATCCCAGACATAATTCTGAGGTGTTGATCCACCAGATCTAACAGTTAGGTCCTAAGAAGTCATCACCAGGAGCATAAAATTCAATATAAGTACAACAGTCTTTCCATCGTATAACAGGAATAATTGCAACCTGTGTGAAGGTACTGGTCATTTCTACGTTCCGGGCAACCTAGGCTTCACTCTAGGGCCTTGCTCAACCAGATCGAATAGCTACCGCCTTAGAAGTCAACGACAGAAGCATAAAATACAACATAAATACAACGGTTTTTGCATCGTTTAAAATGAATAATTGCAAACAGTATGAAAGTAATGATCATTTCTACGTTCCGGGCGACCTAGGCATCGCTGTAGGGCGTTGCTCCACCAGATCGAATCGCTAGGGACTTAGAAGTCAACGCCCGAAGAATAAAATACAATAAAGATACAACAGTTTTTCCATCATATAACAGGAGTAATTGTAAGCAGTGTGAAGGTAATGGTCATTTCTACGTTCCGGGCAACCTAGGCTTCACTCTAGGGCGTTGCTCCACCAGATCGAATAGTTAGGGCCTTAGAAGTCAACGCCAGAAGCATAAAATACAATATAAATACAACAGTTTTTCCACCGTATAAAATGAATAATTGCACACATTGTGAAAGTAATGGTCATTTCTACGTTCCGGGCAACCTAGGCTTTACTCTGGGGCGTTGTTGCACCAGACCGAATAGCTAGGGACTTAGAAGTCAACGCCAGAAGCATAAAATACAATAAAAATACAACAGTTTTTCCATCGTATAACAGGAATGATTGCAACCTTTGTGAAGGTAATGGTCATTTCTACGTTCCGGGCAACCTAGGCTTCACTCCAGGGCGTTGCTCCACCAGATCGAATAGATAGGGCCTCAGAAGTCAACGCCAGGAGCATAAAACACAATATAAATACAACAGCTTTAAAATCGTATAATACGGATAATTGCAACCAGTGTGAAAGTGACGGCCATTTCTACGTTCCGGGTATCCTAGATATAACTCTGAGGCGTTGATCCACCAGATCGAATAGTTAGGTCCTAAGAAGTCAACACCAGGAGCATAAAATACAATATAAATACAACAGCTTTTCCATCGCATAACAGAAATAACTGCAACCAGTGTGAAGGTACTGGTCATTTCAACGTTTCGGGCAACCTAGGATTCACTCTAGGGCGTTGCTCCTCCAGATCGAAAAGCTACGGCCTTAGAAGTCAATACCAGAAGCATAAAATACAATATAAGTACAACAGATTTTGCATCGTATAAAATGAATAACTGCAAACAGTGGGAAAGTAACGGCCATTTCTAAGTTCCGGGCAACCTAGGCTTGTCTATAGGGCGTTGCTCCACCAGATCGTACAGTTAGAGAATTAGAAATCAACGCCCGAAGCATAAAATACACTAAAGATACAACAGTTTTTCCATCGTATAACAGTAGTAATTGCAACCAGTGTGAACGTGAAGGTCATTTCTACGTTCCGGGCAACCTAGGCTTCACTCTAGGGCGTTGTTCCACCACATCCAATTTTTAGGGCCTTAGAAGTCTACGCCAGAAGCATAAAATACAAAATAAATGCAACAGTTTTTCCATCGTATAAAACGAATAATTGCATCCAGTGTGAAGGTAATGGCCATTTCTACGTTCCGGGCAACCTAGGCTTCACTCTAGAACGTTGCTCCACCAGATCGAATAGTTAGGGCCTTTGAAGTCAACGCCCGAAGCATAAAATACATTATAAATACAACAGTTTTTCCATCGTATAAAACGAATAATTGCATCAAGTGTGAGAGTAATGGCCATTTCTACATTCCGAGCAACCTGGGCCTCACTCTATGGCGTTGTTCCACCAGATCGAATTGTTAGGGCCTTAGAAGTCAACGCCAGAAGTATAAAATACAAAAATAAATCTAACAGTATTTCCATCGTATAAAACGAATAATTGCAACCAGCATGAAAGTTATGGTCATTTCTACATTCCGGGCAACCTAGGCTTGACTCTAGGGCGTTGCTCCACCAGATCGAATAGTTAGGGCCTAAGAAGTCAGCGCCAGAAGCATAAAACACAATATAAATACAACAACTTTTCCAGCGTAAAAAACGAATAATTGCATCCAGTGTGAAAGTGACGGCCATTTCTACGTTGCCGGCATCCTAGATATAACTCTGAGGCGGTGATCCATCAGATCGGATAGTTAGGGCCTAAGAAGTCAACACCAGGAGCATAAAATACAATATAAATACAACAGCTTTTCCATCGTGTGACAGGAATAACTGCAACCTGTGTGCAGGTACTGGTCATTTATACGTTCCGGGCAACCAACGCCTCGCTCTCGGGCGCCGCTCCACCGCATCGAATAGCTAGCGACTTAGAAGTCAACGCCCGAAGCATAAAATACAATAAAAATACAACAGCCTTTCCATCGTATAATTCGAATAATTGCAACCAGTGTGAAAGTGATTGTCATTTCTACGTTCCCGGCAACCTAGGCTTCACTCTAGGGCGTTGCTCCACCAGATCGAATAGTTAGGGCCTAAGAAGTCAACGCCACAAGCATAAAACACAATATAAATACAACAGCTTTTCCATCGTATAAAACGAATAATTGCAACGAATGTGAAAGTGACGGCCTTTTCTACGTTCCAGGAATCCCAGACATAATTCTGAGGTGTTGATCCACCAGATCTAATAGTTAGGTCCTAAGAAGTCATCACCAGGAGCATAAAATTCAATATAAATACAACAGTCTTTCCATCGTATAACAGGAATAATTGCAACCTGTGTGAAGGTACTGGTCATTTCTACGTTCCGGGCAACCTAGGCTTCACTCTAGGGCCTTGCTCAACCAGATCGAATAGCTACCGCCTTAGAAGTCAACGACAGAAGCATAAAATACAACATAAATACAACGGTTTTTGCATCGTTTAAAATGAATAATTGCAAACAGTATGAAAGTAATGATCATTTCTACGTTCCGGGCGACCTAGGCATCGCTGTAGGGCGTTGCTCCACCAGATCGAATAGCTAGGGACTTAGAAGTCAACGCCCGAAGAATAAAATACAATAAAGATACAACAGTTTTTCCATCATATAACAGGAGTAATTGCAAGCAGTGTGAAGGTAATGGTCATTTCTACGTTCCGGGCAACCTAGGCTTCACTCTAGGGCGTTGCTCCACCAGATCGAATAGTTAGGGCCTTAGAAGTCAACGCCAGAAGCATAAAATACAATATAAATACAACAGTTTTTCCACCGTATAAAATGAATAATTGCACACATTGTGAAAGTAATGGTCATTTCTACGTTCCGGGCAACCTAGGGTTCACTCTAGGGCGTTGGTCCACCAGATCCGATAGTTAGGGCATAAGAAGCCAACGTCAGAAGCATTTAATACAAAATACATACAACAGTTTTTCCATCGTATATAATGTATAATTGCAAACAGTGTGAAAGTAATAGCCATTTCTACGTTCCGGGCAACCTAGGCTTCACGCTAGGGCGTTGCTCCACCAGATCGAATAGCTAGCGACTTAGAAGTCAACGCCAGAAGCATAAAATACAATAAAAATACAACAGTTTTTCCATCGTATAACAGGAATAATTGCAACCAGAGTGAGAGTAATGGCCATTTCTACGTCCCGGGCAACCAAGGCTTCACTCTAGGTCGTTGCTCCACCACAACGAGTAGCTACGGCCTTAGAAGTCAACGCCAGAAGCATAAAATACAATATAAGTACACCAGCTTTTCCATCGTATAACAGGAATGATTGCAACCTTTGTGAATGTAATGGTCATTTCTACGTTCCGGGCAACCTAGGCTTCACTCCAGGGCGTTGCTCCACCACATCGAATAGTTAGGGCCTAAGAAGTCAAAGCCAGAAGCATAAAACACAATATAAATACAACAGCTTTTCCATCGCATAACAGAAATAACTGCAACCAGTGTGAAGGTACTGGTCATTTCTACGTTTGGGGCAACCTAGGCTTCACACTAGGGCGCTTCTCCACCGGATCGAATAGCTAGGGACTTAGAATTCAACGCTAGAAGCATAAAATACGTTAAAAATACAACAGTTTTTCATCGTAAAGCAGGAATAATTTCAAGCAGTGTGAAAGTAATGGTTATTTCTACGTTTCGGGCAACCTAGGCTGCTCTCTAGGGCGTTGCTCCACCACATCGAATAGCTACGGCTTTAGAAGTCAACGCCAGAAGCATAAAATAAAAACATAAATACAACAGTTATTCCATCGTATAAAATGAATTATTGCAAACAGTGTGAAAGTTATGGTCACTTCTACGTTCCGGGCAACCTAGGCTTCACTCTAGGGCGTTGCTCCACCAGATCGAATAGTTAGGGCCTAAGAAGTCAACGCCACAAGCATAAAACACAATATAAATACAACAGCTTTTCCATCGTATAAAACGAATAATTGCAACGAATGTGAAAGTGACGGCCATTTCTACGTTCCGGGCATCCCAGATATAATTCTGAGGTGTTGATCCACCAGATCTAATAGTTAGGTCCTAAGAAGTCATCACCAGGAGCATAAAATTCAATATAAATACAACAGTCTTTCCATCGTATAATAGGAATAATTGCAACCTGTGTGCAGGTACTGGTCATTTATACGTTCCGGGCAACCAACGCTTCGCTCTCGGGCGCCGCTCCACCGCATCGAATGGCTAGCGACTTAGAAGTCAACGCCCGAAGCATAAAATACAATAAAAATACAACAGCCTTTCCATCGTATAAATCGAATAATTGCAACCAGTGTGAAAGTGATAGTCATTTCTACGTTCCGGGCAACCTAGGCTTCACTCTAGGGCGTTGCTCCACCAGATCGAATAGTTAGGGCCTAAGAAGTCAACGCCACAAGCATAAAACACAGTATAAATACAACAGCTTTTCCATCGTATAAAACGAATAATTAAAACGAATGTGAAAGTGACGGCCATTTCTACGTTCCGGGCATCCCAGATATAATTCTGAGGTGTTGATCCACCAGATCTAATAGTTAGGTCCTAAGAAGTCATCACCAGGAGCATAAAATTCAATATAAATACAACAGTCTTTCCATCGTATAACAGGAATAATTGCAACCTGTGTGAAGGTACTGGTCATTTCTACGTTCCGGGCAACCTAGGCTTCACTCTAGGGCGTTGCTCAACCAGATCGAATAGCTACCGCCTTCGAAGTCAACGACAGAAGCATAAAATACAACATAAATACAACGGTTTTTGCATCGTTTAAAATGAATAATTGCAAACAGTATGAGAGTAATGATCATTTATACGTTCCGGGCGACCTAGGCATCGCTCTAGGGCGTTGCTCCACCAGATCGAATAGCTAGGGAATTAGAAGTCAACGCCAGAAGCATAAAATACAATATAAATACAACAGTTTTTCCACCGTATAAAATGAATTATTGCAAACAGTGTGAAATTAAAGGTCATTTCTACGTTCCGGGCAACCTAGGCTTCACTCTAGGGCGTTGCTCCACCAGATCGAATAGCTAGGGCCTTAGAAGTCTACGCCTGAAGCATAAAATACAATAAAAATGCTACAGTTTTTCCATTGTATAACAGGACTTATTGCAACGAGTGTGAAAGTAATGGTCATTTTTACGTTCAGGGCAACCTAGGCTTCACGCTAGGGTGTTGCTCCTCCACATCGAATAACTACGGCCTTAGAAGTCAATGACAGAAGCATAAAATACAAAATAAATACAACAGATTTTCCACCGTATAAAACGAGTAATTGCAACCAGTGTGAAAGTAATGGTCCTTTCTCCGTTAGAGGCAACCTAGGCTTCGCTCTAGTGCGTTGCTCCACCAGATCGAATAGCTAGCGACTTCGAAGTCGACGCCCGAAGCATAAAATATAATAAAGATACAACAGTTTTTCTATCGTATAACAGGAGTAATTGCAACCAGTGTGAAGGTAATGGTCATTTCTACGTTCCGGGCAACCTGGGCTTCACTCTAGGGCGTTGGTCCACCAGATCGAATAGTTAGGGCCTTAGAAGTCAACGCCAGAAGCATAAAATAAAAACATAAATACAACAGTTATTCCATCGTATAAAATGAATTATTGCAAACAGTGTGAAAGTTATGGTCACTTCTACGTTCCGGGCAACCTAGGCTTCACTCTAGGGCGTTGCTCCACCAGATCGAATAGTTAGGGCCTAAGAAGTCAACGCCACAAGCATAAAACACAATATAAATACAACAGCTTTTCCATCGTATAAAACGAATAATTGCAACGAATGTGAAAGTGACGGCCATTTCTACGTTCCGGGCATCCCAGATATAATTCTGAGGTGTTGATCCACCAGATCCAATAGTTAGGTCCTAAGAAGTTATAACCAGGAGCATAAAATTCAATATAAATACAACAGTCTTTCCATCGTATAACAGGAATAATTGCAACCTGTGCGAAGGTACTGGTCATTTCTACGTTCCGGGCAACCTAGGCTACACTCTAGGGCGTTGCTCAACCAGATCGAATAGCTACCGCCTTAGAAGTCAACGACAGAAGCATAAAATACAACATAAATACAACGGTTTTTGCATCGTTTAAAATGAATAATTGCAAACAGGATGAAAGTAATGATCATTTCTACGTTCCGGGCGACCTAGGCATCGCCCTAGGGCGTTGCTCCACCAGATCGAATAGCTAGGGACTTAGAAGTCAACGCCCGAAGAATAAAATACAATAAAGATACAACAGTTTTTCCATCGTATATAATGAATAATTCCATGCAGTGTGAAAGTAATGGCCATTTCTACGTTCCGGGCAACCTAGGCTTCACGCTAGGGCGTTGCTCCACCAGATCGAATAGCTAGGGACTTAGAAGTCAACGCCACATGCATAAAACACAATATAAATACAACAGTCTTTCAATCGTATAACAGGAGTAATTGCAACCAGTGTGAAAGTGATGGTCATTTCAACGTTCCGGGCAACCTAGGCTTCACTCTAGGGCGCTGTTCCACCAGATCCAATTGTTAGGGCCTTAGAACTCAACGCCAGAAGCATTAAATACAAAATAAATACAACAGTTATTCCATCCTATAAAACGAATAATTGCAACCGGTGTGAAAGTTATGGTCATTTCTACGTTCCGGGCAACCTAGGCATCACTCAAGGGCGTTGCTTCAGCATATCGAATAGTTAGGGCCTTAGAAGTCTACGCCCCATGCATAAAATATAATAATAGTGCAACAGTTTTTCCATCGTATAACAAGAATAGTTGCAACCAGGGTGAAAGTGATAGTCATTTCTACGTTCCGGGCAACCTAGGGTTCACTCTGGGGCGTTGCTCCACCAGATCGAAAAGCTACGGCCTTAGAAGGCAACGCAAGAAGCATAAAATACAATATATATACAACTGTTTTTCCATCGTATAAAATGAATAATTGCAAACAGTGTGTAAGTAAGGGTCATTTCTACGTTCCGGGCAACCTAGGCTTCGCTCTAGGCCGTTGCTCCACCAGATCGAATAGTTAGGGCCACAGAAGTCAACGCCAGAAGCATAAGATACAATATAAATACAACAGTTTTGCCATCGTATAAAATGAGTTAGTGCAAACAGTGTGAAAGTGAATGGTCATTTCTACGTTCCGGGCAACCTAGGCTTCACTCTGGGGCGTTGCTCCACTAGATCGAATAGCTATGGCCTAAGAAGTCAGCGCCAGAAGCATAAAACACAATATAAATACAACAGCTATTCCATCGTATAACGGGAATAACAGCAACCAGTGTGAAGGTACTGGTCATTTCTACGTTCCGGGCAACCTAGGCTACACTCTAGGGCGTTGCTCCAACAGATCGGATAGCTACGGCCTTAGACGTCAACGCCAGAAGCATAAAATAAAGTATAAATACAACAGTTTTTGAATCGTATGAAATGAATAATTGCAAACAGTGTGAAAGTAATGATCATTTCTACGTTCCGGCAACCTAGGCTTCACTCCAGGGCGTTGCTCCACCAGATCGAATAGTTAGGGCCTTAGAAGTCAACGCCCGAAGTATAAAATACAATAAAGATACAACAGCTTTTCCACCGTATAAAATGAATAATTGCAAGCACTGTGATAGTAACGGTCATTTCTACGTTCCGGGCAACCTAGGCTTGACTATGGGGCGTTGCTCCACCAGATCGTACAGTTAGGGCCTTAGAAATCAACGCCCGAAGCATAAAATACACTAAAGATACAACAGTTTATCCATCGTATAACAGTAGTAATTGCAACCAGTGTGAAAGTGATGGTCATTTCTACGTTCCGGGCTACCAGGCTTCACTCTGGGGCGTTGCACCACCAGGCCGAATAGCTAGGGACTTAGAAGTCAACGCCTGAAGGATAAAATACAATACAAATACAACATCTTCGCCATCGTATAAAATGAATTATTGCAAACAGTGTGATGGTAATGGTCATTTCTACGTTCCGGGCAACCTAGTCTTCACTCTGGGGCGTTACTCCACCAGACCGAATAGCTAGGGACTTAGAAGTCAACGCCAGAAGCATAAAGTACAATAAAAATACAACAGTTTTTCCATCGTATAACAGGAATGATAGCAACCAGTGAGAAGGTTTATGGCCATTTCTACGTTCCGGGCAACCTAGGCTACACTCCAGGGCGTTGCTCCACCAGATCGAATAGTTAGCGACTTAGAATTCAACGCCAGAAGCAACAAATACAATCAAAGTACAACAGTTTTTCCATCGTATAACAGGAATAACTGCAACCAGTGTGAAAGTACTGGTCATTTCTACGTTCCGGGCAACCTAGGCTTCACACTAGGGCGTTTCTCCACCAGATCGAATAGCTAGGGACTTGGAATTCAACGCTAGAAGCTTAAAATACATTAAAAATACAACAGTTTTTCATCGTATAACAGGAATAATTTCAAACAGTGTGAAAGCAATGGTTATATCTGCGTTCCGGGCAACCTAAGCTTCACTCTAGGGCGTTGCTCCACCACATGGAATAGCTACGGCTTTAGAAGTCAACGCCAGAAGCATAAAATACAATACAAATACAACAGTTTTTCCATCGTATATAATGAATAATTGCAAACAGTGTGAAAGTAATGGCCATTTCTGCGTTCCGGGCAACCTAGGCTTCACGCTAGGGCATTGCTCCACCAGATCGAATAGCTAGCGACTTAGAAGTCAACGACAGAAGCATAAAATACAATAAAAATACAACAGCTTTTCCATCGTATAACAGGAATAGTTGCAACCAGAGTGAGAGTAATGGCCATTTCTACGTCCCGGGCAACCAAGGCTTCACTCTAGGTCGTTGCTCCACCACAACGACTAGCTACGACCTTAGAAGTCAACGCCAGAAGCATAAAATACAATATAAATACAACAGCTTTTCCATCGTATAACAGGAATGATTGCAACATTTGTGAAGGTAATGGTCATTTCTACGTTCCGGGCAACCTAGGCTTCACTCCAGGGCGTTGCTCCACCAGATCGAATAGTTAGGGCCTTAGAAATCAACGCCCGAAGCATAAAATACACTAAAGGTACAACAGTTTATCCATCGTATAACAGTAGTAATTGCAACCAGTGTGAAAGTGATGGTCATTTCTACGTTCCGGGCAACCTAGGCTTCACTCCAGGGCGTTGCTCCACCAGATCGAATAGTTAGGGCCTTAGAAGTCAACGCCCGAAGTATAAAATACAATAAAGATACAACAGCTTTTCCACCGTATAAAATGAATAATTGCAAGCAGTGTGAAAGTGATGATCATTTCTACGTTCCGGGCAACGTAGGCTTCACCCTGGGGCGTTGCTCCACCAGATCGAATGGTTAGGGACTTAGAGGTCAACGCCAGAAGCATAAAATACAATATAAATACAACAGCTTTACCATCGTATAAAACGAATAATTGCAGCCAGTGTGAAAGTTATGGTCATTTCTACGTTCCGGGCAACCTAGGCTTCACTCAAGGGCGTTGCTCCACTACGTCGATTAGCTACGGAATTAGAAGTCAACGGCAGAAGCATAAAATACAATATAGATACAACAGTTTTTCCATCGTATGACACGGATAATTGCAACCAGTGTGAACGTGACGGCTATTTCTACGTTCAGGGTATCCTAGATATAACTCTGAGGCGTAGGTCCACCAGATCGAATAGTTAGGGCCTAAGAAGTCAACACCAGGAGCATAAAATACAATATAAATACAACAGCAATTCCATCGCATAACAGAAATAACTGCAGCCAGTGTGAAGGTACTGGTCATTTCTACGTTTCGGGCAAACTAGGCTTCACTCTAGGGCGTTCCTCCTCCAGATCGAAAAGCTACGGCCTTAGAAGTCAATGCCAGATGCATAAAATACAATATAAATACAACAGATTTTGCATCGTATAAAATGAATAATTGCAAACAGTCCGAAAGTAACGGTCATTTCTACGTTCCGGGCAACCTAGGCTTGACTATAGGGCGTTGCTCCACCAGATCGTACAGCTAGAGCCTTAGAAATCAACGCCCGAAGCACAAAATACAATAAGGATACAACATTTTTTCCATCGTGTAACAGGAGTAATTGCAACCAGTGTGAAAGTGATGGTCATTTCTACGTTCCGGGCAACCTAGGCTTCACTATGAGGCGTTGCTCCACCAGATCGAATAGTTAGGGACTTAGAAGTCACCGCCAGAAGCATAAAATACAATATAAATACAACAGTCTTTCAATCTTATAACAGGAATAGTTGCAACCAGTGTGAAAGTTATGGTCTTTGCAACGTTCCGGGCAACATAGGCTTCACTCTTGGACGTTGCCCCACCAGATCGAATAGCTAGGGCCTTAGAAGTCAAGGCCAGAAGCTTAAAATACAAAATAAATACAACAGTTTTTCCATCGTATAAAACGAATAATTGCAACCAGTTCGAGAGTAATGGCCATTTCTACGCTCCGGGCATCCTAGACTTAACTCTGAGGTATTGCCCCACCAGATCGAATAGGTAGGGCCTAAGAAGTCAACGCCAGCAGCATAAAATACAATAAAAATACAACAGTCCCTCCATCGTATAACAGGAATAATTGCAACCAGTGTGAAGGTACTGTTCATTTCTACGTTCCGGGTAACCTAGGCTTCACTCTAGGGCGTTGCTCGACCAGATCGAATAGCTAGGGACTTAGAATTCAACGCCAGAAGCATAGAATGCAACAAAAATACAACAGATCTTCCATTGTACAACAGGAATAATTGTAAACAGTTTGAAAGTAATGGTCATTTCTACGTTCCGAGCAACGTAGTCTTCATCCTAGGGCGTTCCACCACCAGATCGGATAGCTAGGGACTTAGAAGTCAATGCCAGAAGCATAAAATACAATATAAATGCAACAGTTTTTCCATTGTACGACAGGAATAATTGCAACCAGTGTGAAAGAAACGGTTATTTCTACAATCCCGGCCACCTAGGCGTCATCTAGGGCGTTGCTCCACTACATCTAATAGCAAGGGCCTACGAAGTCAACGCCAGAAGCACCAATACAAAATAAATACAACAGTTTTTCCATCGTATAAAACGAATAATTGCAACCAGTGTGAAAGTAATGGTCATTTCTACGTTCAGGGTAACCGAGGCTTCACTCTAGGGCGTTGATCCACCACATCGAATAGCAACGGCCTTAGAAGTCAACGCCAGAAGCATAAAATACAATACAAATACAACAGTTTTTCCATTGTATAAAACGAATGCTTGCAACCAGTGTGAAACATATGACCATTTCCACGGAAAGACTGATGTATTTATATTGTATTTGGAGCTTCTGGCGTTGACTCCTTAGGCCCTAACTTTTGGATCTGGTGGACCAACGGCCTAGAGTGAAGCCTAGGTTGCCCGGAACGTAGAAATGACCATCACATTGACACTGGTTGCAATTATTCATGCTATACGATGGAAAACCTGTTGTATTTTTATTGTATTTTATGCTTCTGGCGTTGACTTTATAATTCCTATCTATTCGATCTCGTGGGGCAACGTCATGGAGTGAAGCCTATGTTGCCCGAAACTTAGAAAAGACCATAATTTTCAACACTGGTTGCAATTATTCGTTTTATACAATGGAAGAACTGTTCTATTTATTTTGTATTTTATGCTTCTGGCGTTGACTTCTAAGGCCCTAGCTATTCGATATGGTGGAGCAACGCCCTAGAGTGAAGCCTAGGTTGCCCGGAACGTAGAAATGACTATTACCCTCACACTGGTTGCAATTATTCCTGTCATACGGTGGAAAGACTGTTGTATTTTTTTGTATCTTATGCTTCTGGTGTTGACTTCTTAGGCCGTAACTATTCGATCTGGTGGAGCAACGCCCTAGAGTGAGGCCTAGGTTGCCCGGAACGTAGAAATGACAGTTACTTTCACAGTGGTTGCAAATATTCCTGTTATACGATGGAAATGCTGTTGTATTTATATTGTATTTTATGCTTCTGGTGTTGACTTCTAAGGCCATATCTATTCGATGTGGTGTAGCAACGCCCTAGAGTGAAGCCTAGGATGCCCGGAACGTTGAAATGACTATTACCTTCATACTTGTTGCAATTATTCCTGTTTGTTTGATGGAAAAACTGTTGTATTTCTTTGTATTTTATGCTTCACGCGTTGAATTCTTAGTCCCTAACAATTCGATCTGGTGCAGTAACGCCCTAGAGTGAAGCCGAGGGTGCCCGGAACGTAGAAATGACCGGTACTTTCACAATGTTTGCAATTATTCGTTTTATACGATGGAAAAGCTGTTGTATTTATTTGTATTTTATGCTTCTGGCGTTGAATTCTAAGGCCCTAGCTATACGATCTGGTGGAGCAACGCCATAGAGTCAAGCCTAGGTTGCCCGGAACGTAGATATGACCATAACCTTCACACTGGTTGCAATTATTCATGTTATACGATGGAAAAGCTGTTGTATTTATATTGTATTTTATGCTTCTGGCGTTGAATTCTAAGGCCCTAGCTATACGATCTGGTGGAGCAACGCCCTAGAGTGAAGCCTAGGTTGCCCGGAATGTAGAAATGACCATTACATTCACACTGTTTGCAATTATCCATTTTATACGATTGAAGAGCTGTTGTATTTATATTGTATTTTATGCTTCTAGCGTTGACTTCTAAGGCCGTTGCTATTAGATGTGGTGGAGCAACGCCCTAGAGTGACGCCTACGTTGCACGGAACGTAGAAATGACCATCATCTTCACTCTGGTTGCAATTATTCCTGTTATACGATGGAAAAACTGCTGTATTTTTATTGCATTTTATGCTTCACGCGTTGACTTCTAAGGCCGTAGCTATTCGATGTGGTGGAGCAACGCCCTAGAGTGAAGCCTAGGTAGCCCGGAACGTAGAAATGACCATCATCTTCACACTGTTTGCAATTATTCATTTTATACGATGGAAAAGCTGTTGTATGTATATTGTATTTTATGCTTCTGGCGTTGACTTCTAAGGCCGTAGCTATTGGATGTGGTGGAGCAACGCCCTAGAGTGAAGCCTAGGTTGCCCGGAACGTAGAAACGAGCATTACTTTCACACTGTTTGCAATTATTCATTTTATACGATTGAAGAGCTGTTGTATTTATATTGTATTTTATGCTTCTAGCGTTGACTTCTAAGGCCGCAGCTATTAGATGTGGTGGAGCAACGCCCTAGAGTGACGCCTAGGTTGCACGGAACGTAGAAATGACCATCATCTTCACACTGTTTGCAATTATTCTTTTTATACGATGGAAAAGCTGTTGTATCTTTATTGCATTTTATGCTTCGGGCGTTGACTTCTAAGGCCGTAGCTATTCGATGTGGTGGAGCAACGCCCTAGAGTGAAGCCTAGGTAGCCCGGAACGTAGAAATGAACATCATCTTCACACTGTTTGCAATTATTCATTTAATACGATGGAAAAGCTGTTGTACCTATATTGTTTCTTATACTTCTGGCGGTGACTTCTAAGGCCGTAGCTATTCGATGTGGTGGAGCAACGCCCTAGAGTGAAGCCTAGGTTGCCCGGAACGTAGATATGACCATAACTTTCACACTGGTTGCAATTATTCATGTTATACGATGGAAAAGCTGTTGTATTTATATTGTATTTTATGCTTCTGGCGTTGAATTCTAAGGCCCTAGCTATTCGATCTGGTGGAGCAACGCCCTAGAGTGAAGCCTAGGTTGCCCGGAATGTAGAAATGACGATTACTTTCACACAGTTTGCAATTATTCATTTTATACGATTGAAGAGCTGTTGTATTTATATTGTATTTTATGCTTCTAGCGTTGACTTCTAAGGCCGTTGCTATTAGATGTGGTGGAGCAACGCCCTAGAGTGACGCCTAGGTTGCACGGAACGTAGAAATGACCATCATCTTCACTCTGGTTGCAATTATTCCTGTTATACGATGGAAAAACTGCTGTATTTTTATTGCATTTTATGCTTCGCGCGTTGACTTCTAAGGCCGTAGCTATTCGATGTGGTGGAGCAACGCCCTAGAGTGAAGCCTAGGTAGCACGGAACGTAGTAATGACCATCATCTTCACACTGTTTGCAATTATTCATTTTATACGATGGAAAAGCTGTTGTATGTATATTGTATTTTATGCTTCTGGCGTTGACTTCTAAGGCCGTAGCTATTGGATGTGGTGGAGCAACGCCCTAGAGTGAAGCCTAGGTTGCCCGGAACGTAGAAACGAGCATTACTTTCACACTGTTTGCAATTATTCATTTTATACGATTGAAGAGCTGTTGTATTTATATTGTATTTTATGCTTCTAGCGTCGACTTCTAAGGCCGCAGCTATTAGATGTGGTGGAGCAACGCCCTAGAGTGACGCCTAGGTTGCACGGAACGTAGAAATGACCATCATCGTCACACAGTTTGCAATTATTCTTTTTATACGATGGAAAAGCTGTTGTATATATATTGTATTTTATGCTTCTGGCGTTGACTTCTAAGGCCGTAGCTATTCGATGTGGTGGAGCAACGCCCTAGAGTGAAGCCTAGGTAGCCCGGAACGTAGAAATGACCATCATCTTCACACTGTTTGCAATTATTCATCTTATACGATGGAAAAGCTGTTGTATATATATTGTATTTTATGCTTCGGGCGTTGACTTCTAAGGCCGTAGCTATTCGATGTGGTGGAGCAACGCCCTAGAGTGAAGCCTAGGTAGCCCGGAACGTAGAAATGACCATCATCTTCACACTGTTTGCAATTATTCATTTTATGCGATGGAAAAGCTGTTGTACTTATATTGTATCTAATGCTTCTGGCGGTGACTTCTAAGGCCGTAGCTATTCGATGTGGTGGAGCAACGCCCTAGAGTGAAGCCTAGGTTGCCCGGAACGTAGAAACGAGCATTACTTTCACACTGGTTGTAATTATTCCTGTTATGCGATGGAAAAGCTGTTGTATTTGTATTGTATTTTATGCTTCTGGCGTTGACTTCTAAGGGCCTAGCTATTCGATCTGGTGGAGCTACGCCCTAGAGTGAAGCCTAGGTTTCCCGGAACGTAGAAATGACCATTACTTTCACACTGGTTGCAATTATTCATGCTATACGATGGAAAAACTGTTGCACTTTTATTGCATTTTCTGCTTCTGGCGTTGACTTCTAAGGCTGTAGCTATTAGATGTGGTGTAGCAACGCCCTAGAGTGACGCCTAGGTTGCACGGAACGTAGAAATGCCCATCATCTTCACTCTGGGTCCAATTATTCCTGTTATACGACGGAAAAACTGCTGCATTTTTATTGCATTTTATGCTTCTGGCGTTGACTTCTAAGGCCCTAACTATTAGATCTGGTGGAGCAACGCCCTAGAGTGAAGCCTAGGCTGCCCGGAACTTAGAAATGACCATATCTTTCACACTGGTTGCAATTGTTCCTGTTATACGATGGAAAAACTGTTGTATTTTTATTGTATTTTATGCTACAGGCGTTGTCTTCTAAGGTCGTAGCTATTCGACGGGGTGGAGCAACGCCCTAGAGAGAAGCCTAGGTTGCACGGAACGTAGAAATGACCATCATCTTCACACTGTTTGCAATTATTCTTTTTATACGATGGAAAAGCTGTTGTATATATATTGTATTTTATGCTTCTAGCGTTGACTTCTAAGGCCGCAGCTATTATATGTGGCGGAGCAACGCCCTAGAGTGACGCCTAGGTTGCACGGAACGTAAAAATGACCATCATCTTCACTCTGGTTGCAATAATTCCTGTTATACGATGGAAAAACTGCTGTACCTTTATTGCATTTTATGCTTCGGGCGTTGACTTCTAAGGCCCTAACTATTGGATCTGGTGGACCAGCGCCCTAGGGTGAACCCTAGGTTGCCCGGAACGTAGAAATGACCATATCTTTCACACTGGTTGCTATTATTCCTGTTATACGATGGAAAAGCTGTTGCATTTATATTGTATTCTATGCTTCTGGCGTTGACTTCTAAGGCTCTAACTATTCGATCTGGTGGACCAACGCCCCAGAGTGAAGCCTAGGTTGCCCGGAACGTAGAAATGACCATCACTTTCAAACTGGTTGCTATTATTCGTTTTATACGATGGAAAAGCTGTTATATTCATATTGTATTTTATGCTTCTGGCGTTGACTTCTATGGCCCCAACTATTCGATCTGGTGGAGCAACGCCCTAGAGTGAAGCCTAGGTTGCCCGGAACGTAGAAATGACCATTACTTACACACTGGTTGCAATTATTCCTGTTATACGATGGAAAAGCTGTTGTATTTATATTGCATTTCATGCTTCTGGCGTTGACTTTTAAGGCGCTAACTAGTCGATCTGGTGGAACAATGCCTCAGAGTGAAGTCTAGGTTGCCCGGAGCATAGAAGTGACCATTACCTTTACACTGTTTGCAATTATTCATTTTATACGATGGAAAAACTGTTTTATTTATAGTGTATTCTATGCTTCTGGCGTTGACTTCTATGGCCCTAACTATTAGATCTGGCGGAGTAACGCCCTGGAGTGAAACCTGGGTTGCCCGGATCGTAGAAATGACCAGCACTTCCACACTGGTTGCAGGTACTCCTGTTATACGGCGGAAAAACTGTTGCATTTTTATGGTATTTTATGCTTCTGGCGTTGAATTCTAGGTCCCTAGCTATTCGATCTGGTGGAGCAACGCCCTAGAGTGAAGCCTAGGTTATCGGGAACGTAGAAATGACCAGCATTTCCACACTGGTTGCAGATACTCCTGTTATACGATGGAAAAGCTGTTGCATTTTTATTGTATTTTATGCTTCTGTCGTTGAATTTAAAGTTCCTAACTATTCTATCTGGTGGAGCAACGACATATATTGAAGCCTACGTTGCCCGGAACGTAGACATGACCATTACTTTCACACTGTTTGCAAATATACATTATATACTATGGAAAAGCTGTTGTATTTATATAGTATTTTATGCTTCTGGCGTTGACATCTACGGTGGTAGCTATTCGATGTGGTGGAGTAACGCCCTAGAGTGAAATCTGGGTTGCCCGGAACGTAGAAATGACCATAACCTTCACACTGATTGCAGTTATTTCTGTTATACGACGGAAAAACTGTTGCATCTTTATTGCATTTTATGCTTCTGGCGTTGACTTCGAAGGCCCTAACTATTCGATCTGGTGGAGCAACGCCCTAGAGTGAAGCCTGGGATGCTCGGAATGTAGAAGTGACCATAACATTCACACTGGTTGCAATTATTCGATTTATACAATGGAAAAACTGTTGCATCTTTATTGTATTTTATGCTTCTGGCGTTGACCTCTTAGGCCCTAACTATTCGATCTGGTGGATCAACGCTCTAGAGTGAAGCCTAGGTTGTTCGGAACGTAGAAATGACCATTACTTTCACACTGTTTGCAATCATTCATTTTATACGATGGCAAATCTGTTGTATTTATATTGTATTATATACTTCTGGCGTTGACTTCTTAGGCCCTAACTATCTGATCTGGTGGAGCACCGCCCTAGAGTGAAGCCTAGGTTGCCCGGAACGTAGAACATACCATTACCTTCACACTGGTTGCAATTATTCTTGTTATACGATGGAAAAACTGTTGCATCTTTATTGTATTTTATGCATCTGGCGTTGACTTCTAAGGCCCTAAGTATTCGATCTGGTGGAGCAACGCCCTAAAGTGAAGCCTAGGTTGCCCGGAACGTAGAAATGACAAAAACATACACACTGGTTGCAGTTATTCCTTTTATACGATGGAAAAGCTGTTGTATTTATTTTGTATTTTATGCTTCGGGCGTTGACTTCTAAGGCCCTAACTATTCGATCTGGTGGAGCAACGCCCTAGAGTGAAGCCTAGGTTGCCCGGAACGTAGAAATGACCATAACTTTCACACTGGTTGCAATTGTTCCTGTTATACGATGGAAAAACTGTTGTATTTTTATTGTATTTTATGCTTCAGGCGTTGTCTTCTAAGGTCGTAGCTATTCGACGGGGTGGAGCAACGCCCTAGAGAGAAGCCTAGGTTGCACGGAACGTAGAAATGACCATCATCTTCACACTGTTTGCAATTATTCATTTTATACGATGGAAAAGCTGTTGTATATATATTGTATTTTATGCTTCTGGCGTTGACTTCTAAGGCCGTAGCTATTCGATGTGGTGGAGCAACGCCCTAGAGTGAAGCCTAGGTTGCCCGGAACGTAGAAATGACCATCATCTTCACACTGTTTGCAATTATTCATTTTATACGATGGAAAAGCTGTTGTATATATATTGTATTTTATGCTCCTGGCGTTGACTTCTAAGGCCGTAGCTATTCGATGTGGTGGAGCAACGCCCTAGAGTGAAGCCTAGGTTGCCCGGAACGTAGAAACGAGCATTACTTTCACACTGTTTGCAATTATTCCTGTTATACGATGGAAAAGCTGGTGTATTTTTATTGTATTTTATGCTTCTGGCGTTGACTTCTAAGGGCCTAGCTATTCGATCTGGTGGAGCTACGCCCTAGAGTGAAGCCTAGGTTGCCCGGAACGTAGAAACGAGCATTACTTTCACACTGTTTGCAATTATTCATTTTATACGATTGAAGAGCTGTTGTATTTATATTGTATTTTATGCTTCTAGCGTTGACTTCTAAGGCCGTTGCTATTAGATGTGGTGGAGCAACGCCCTAGAGTGACGCCTACGTTGCACGGAACGTAGAAATGACCATCATCTTCACTCTGGTTGCAATTATTCCTGTTATACGATGGAAAAACTGCTGTATTTTTGTGCATTTTATGCTTCACGCGTTGACTTCTAAGGCCGTAGCTATTCGATGTGGTGGAGCAACGCCCTAGAGTGAAGCCTAGGTAGCCCGGAACGTAGAAATGACCATCATCTTCACACTGTTTGCAATTATTCATTTTATACGATGGAAAAGCTGTTGTATGTATATTGTATTTTATGCTTCTGGCGTTGACTTCTAAGGCCGTAGCTATTGGATGTGGTGGAGCAACGCCCTAGAGTGAAGCCTAGGTTGCCCGGAACGTAGAAACGAGCATTACTTTCACACTGTTTGCAATTATTCATTTTATACGATTGAAGAGCTGTTGTATTTATATTGTATTTTATGCTTCTAGCGTTGACTTCTAAGGCCGCAGCTATTAGATGTGGTGGAGCAACACCCTAGAGTGACGCCTAGGTTGCACGGAACGTAGAAATGACCATCATCTTCACACTGTTTGCAATTATTCTTTTTATACGATGGAAAAGCTGTTGTATATATATCGTATTTTAAGCTTCTGGCGTTGACTTCTAAGGCCGTAGCTATCCGATGTGGTGGAGCAACGCCCTAGAGTGAGGCCTAGGTAGCCCGGAACGTAGAAATGACCATCATCTTCACACTGTTTCCAATTATTCATTTTATACGATGGAAAAGCTGTTGTATATATATTGTATTTTATGCTTCTGGCGTTGACTTCTAAGGCCGTAGCTATTCGATGTGGTGGAGCAACGCCCTAGAGTGAAGCCTAGGTTGCCCGGAACGTAGAAACGAGCATTACTTTCACACTGTTTGCAATTATTCATTTTATACGATTGAAGAGCTGTTGTATTTATATTGTATTTTATGCTTCTAGCGTTGACTTCTAAGGCCGCAGCTATTAGAAGTGGTGGAGCAACGCCCTAGAGTGACGCCTAGGTTGCACGGAACGTAAAAATGATCATTATCTTCACTCTGGTTGCAATTATTCCTGTTATACGATGGAAAAACTGCTGTATCTTTATTGCATTTTATGCTTCGGGCGTTGACTTCTAAGGCCGTAGCTATTCGATGTGGTGGAGCAACGCCCTAGAGTGAAGCCTAGGTAGCCCGGAACGTAGAAATGAACATCATCTTCACACTGTTTGCAATTATTCATTTAATACGATGGAAAAGCTGTTGTACCTATATTGTTTCTTATGCTTCTGGCGGTGACTTCTAAGGCCGTAGCTATTCGATGTGGTGGAGCAACGCCCTAGAGTGAAGCCTAGGTTGCCCGGAACGTAGATATGACCATAACTTTCACACTGGTTGCAATTATTCATGTTATACGATGGAAAAGCTGTTGTATTTATATTGTATTTTATGCTTCTGGCGTTGAATTCTAAGGCCCTAGCTATTCGATCTGGTGGAGCAACGCCCTAGAGTGAAGCCTAGGTTGCCCGGAATGTAGAAATGACGATTACTTTCACACAGTTTGCAATTATTCATTTTATACGATTGAAGAGCTGTTGTATTTATATTGTATTTTATGCTTCTAGCGTTGACTTCTAAGGCCGTTGCTATTAGATGTGGTGGAGCAACGCCCTAGAGTGACGCCTAGGTTGCACGGAACGTAGAAATGACCATCATCTTCACTCTGGTTGCAATTATTCCTGTTATACGATGGAAAAACAGCTGTATTTTTATTGCATTTTATGCTTCGCGCGTTGACTTCTTAGGCCGTAGCTATTCGATGTGGTGGAGCAACGCCCTAGAGTGAAGCCTAGGTAGCACGGAACGTAGTAATGACCATCATCTTCACACTGTTTGCAATTATTCATTTTATACGATGGAAAAGCTGTTGTATGTATATTGTATTTTATGCTTCTGGCGTTGACTTCTAAGGCCGTAGCTATTGGATGTGGTGGAGCAACGCCCTAGAGTGAAGCCTAGGTTGCCCGGAACGTAGAAACGAGCATTACTTTCACACTGTTTGCAATTATTCATTTTATACGATTGAAGAGCTGTTGTATTTATATTGTATTTTATGCTTCTAGCGTCGACTTCTAAGGCCGCAGCTATTAGATGTGGTGGAGCAACGCCCTAGAGTGACGCCTAGGTTGCACGGAACGTAGAAATGACCATCATCGTCACACTGTTTGCAATTATTCTTTTTATACGATGGAAAAGCTGTTGTATATATATTGTATTTTATGCTTCTGGCGTTGACTTCTAAGGCCGTAGCTATTCGATGTGGTGGAGCAACGCCCTAGAGTGAAGCCTAGGTAGCCCGGAACGTAGAAATGACCATCATCTTCACACTGTTTGCAATTATTCATTTTATACGATGGAAAAGCTGTTGTATATATATTGTATTTTATGCTTCGGGCGTTGACTTCTAAGGCCGTAGCTATTCGATGTGGTGGAGCAACGCCCTAGAGTGAAGCCTAGGTAGCCCGGAACGTAGAAATGACCATCATCTTCACACTGTTTGCAATTATTCATTTTATACGATGGAAAAGCTGTTGTACTTATATTGTATCTAATGCTTCTGGCGGTGACTTCTAAGGCCGTAGCTATTCGATGTGGTGGAGCAACGCCCTAGAGTGAAGCCTAGGTTGCCCGGAACGTAGAAACGAGCATTACTTTCACACTGGTTGTAATTATTCCTGTTATGCGATGGAAAAGCTGTTGTATTTGTATTGTATTTTATGCTTCTGGCGTTGACTTCTAAGGGCCTAGCTATTCGATCTGGTGGAGCTACGCCCTAGAGTGAAGCCTAGGTTTCCCGGAACGTAGAAATGACCATTACTTTCACACTGGTTGCAATTATTCATGCTATACGATGGAAAAACTGTTGCACTTTTATTGCATTTTCTGCTTCTGGCGTTGACTTCTAAGGCTGTAGCTATTAGATGTGGTGTAGCAACGCCCTAGAGTGACGCCTAGGTTGCACGGAACGTAGAAATGCCCATCATCTTCACTCTGGGTCCAATTATTCCTGTTGTACGACGGAAAAACTGCTGCATTTTTATTGCATTTTATGCTTCTGGCGTTGACTTCTAAGGCCCTAACTATTAGATCTGGTGGAGCAACGCCCTAGAGTGAAGCCTAGGCTGCCCGGAACTTAGAAATGACCATATCTTTCACACTGGTTGCAATTGTTCCTGTTATACGATGGAAAAACTGTTGTATTTTTATTGTATTTTATGCTTCAGGCGTTGTCTTCTAAGGTCGTAGCTATTCGACGGGGTGGAGCAACGCCCTAGAGAGAAGCCTAGGTTGCACGGAACGTAGAAATGACCATCATCTTCACACTGTTTGCAATTATTCTTTTTATACGATGGAAAAGCTGTTGTATATATATTGTATTTTATGCTTCTAGCGTTGACTTCTAAGGCCGCAGCTATTATATGTGGCGGAGCAACGCCCTAGAGTGACGCCTAGGTTGCACGGAACGTAAAAATGACCATCATCTTCACTCTGGTTGCAATAATTCCTGTTATACGATGGAAAAACTGCTGTACCTTTATTGCATTTTATGCTTCGGGCGTTGACTTCTAAGGCCCTAACTATTGGATCTGGTGGACCAGCGCCCTAGGGTGAACCCTAGGTTGCCCGGAACGTAGAAATGACCATATCTTTCACACTGGTTGCTATTATTCCTGTTATACGATGGAAAAGCTGTTGCATTTATATTGTATTCTATGCTTCTGGCGTTGACTTCTAAGGCACTAACTATTCGATCTGGTGGACCAACGCCCTAGAGTGAAGCCTAGGTTGCCCGGAACGTAGAAATGACCATCACTTTCAAACTGGTTGCTATTATTCGTTTTATACGATGGAAAAGCTGTTATATTCATATTGTATTTTATGCTTCTGGCGTTGACTTCTATGGCCCCAACTATTCGATCTGGTGGAGCAACGCCCTAGAGTGAAGCCTAGGTTGCCCGGAACGTAGAAATGACCATTACTTACACACTGGTTGCAATTATTCCTGTTATACGATGGAAAAGCTGTTGTATTTATATTGCATTTTATGCTTCTGGCGTTGACTTTTAAGGCGCTAACTAGTCGATCTGGTGGAACAATGCCTCAGAGTGAAGTCTAGGTTGCCCGGAGCATAGAAGTGACCATTACCTTTACACTGTTTGCAATTATTCATTTTATACGATGGAAAAACTGTTTTATTTATAGTGTATTCTATGCTTCTGGCGTTGACTTCTATGGCCCTAACTATTAGATCTGGCGGAGTAAGGCCCTGGAGTGAAACCTGGGTTGCCCGGATCGTAGAAATGACCAGCACTTCCACACTGGTTGCAGGTACTCCTGTTATACGGCGGAAAAACTGTTGCATTTTTATGGTATTTTATGCTTCTGGCGTTGAATTCTAGGTCCCTAGCTATTCGATCTGGTGGAGCAACGCCCTAGAGTGAAGCCTAGGTTATCGGGAACGTAGAAATGACCAGCATTTCCACACTGGTTGCAGATACTCCTGTTATACGATGGAAAAGCTGTTGCATTTTTATTGTATTTTATGCTTCTGTCGTTGAATTTAAAGTTCCTAACTATTCTATCTGCTGGAGCAACGACATATATTGAAGCCTACGTTGCCCGGAACGTAGACATGACCATTACTTTCACACTGTTTGCAAATATACATTATATACTATGGAAAAGCTGTTGTATTTATATAGTATTTTATGCTTCTGGCGTTGACATCTACGGTGGTAGCTATTCGATGTGGTGGAGTAACGCCCTAGAGTGAAATCTGGGTTGCCCGGAACGTAGAAATGACCATAACCTTCACACTGATTGCAGTTATTTCTGTTATACGACGGAAAAACTGTTGCATCTTTATTGCATTTTATGCTTCTGGCGTTGACTTCGAAGGCCCTAACTATTCGATCTGGTGGAGCAACGCCCTAGAGTGAAGCCTGGGATGCTCGGAATGTAGAAGTGACCATAACATTCACACTGGTTGCAATTATTCGATTTATACAATGGAAAAACTGTTGCATCTTTATTGTATTTTATGCTTCTGGCGTTGACCTCTTAGGCCCTAACTATTCGATCTGGTGGAGCAACGCTCTAGAGTGAAGCCTAGGTTGTTCGGAACGTAGAAATGACCATTACTTTCACACTGTTTGCAATCATTCATTTTATACGATGGCAAATCTGTTGTATTTATATTGTATTATATACTTCTGGCGTTGACTTCTTAGGCCCTAACTATCTGATCTGGTGGAGCACCGCCCTAGAGTGAAGCCTAGGTTGCCCGGAACGTAGAACATACCATTACCTTCACACTGGTTGCAATTATTCTTGTTATACGATGGAAAAACTGTTGCATCTTTATTGTATTTTATGCATCTGGCGTTGACTTCTAAGGCCCTAAGTATTCGATCTGGTGGAGCAACGCCCTAAAGTGAAGCCTAGGTTGCCCGGAACGTAGAAATGACAGAAACATACACACTGGTTGCAGTTATTCCTTTTATACGATGGAAAAGCTGTTGTATTTATTTTGTATTTTATGCTTCGGGCGTTGACTTCTAAGGCCCTAACTATTCGATCTGGTGGAGCAACGCCCTAGAGTGAAGCCTAGGTTGCCCGGAACGTAGAAATGACCATAACTTTCACACTGGTTGCAATTGTTCCTGTTATACGATGGAAAAACTGTTGTATTTTTATTGTATTTTATGCTTCAGGCGTTGTCTTCTAAGGTCGTAGCTATTCGACGGGGTGGAGCAACGCCCTAGAGAGAAGCCTATGTTACCCGGAACGTAGTAATGACCATCCCCTTCACACTGGTTGCAATTATTCCTGTTATACGATGGAAAAGCTCTTGTATATTTATTGTATTTTATGCTTCGGGCGTTGACTTCTATGGCCCTACCTATTCGATCTGGTGGAGCATGTCCCTAGAGTGAAGCCTAGGTTGCCCGGAACGTAGAAGTGACCATCACTTTCAAACTGGTTGCTATTATTCGTTTTATACGATGGAAAAGCTGTTATATTCATATTGTATTTTATGCTTCTGGCGTTGACTTCTATGGCCCCAACTATTCGATCTGGTGGAGCAACGCCCTAGAGTGAAGCCTAGGTTGCCCGGAACGTAGAATTGACCGTAACTCTCCCGCTGGTTGCAATTATTCGTTTTATACGATGTAAAAGCTGTTGCATTTTTATTGTATTTTATGCTTCTGGCGTTGAATTCTTAGTCCCTAACAATTCGATCTGGTGCAGTAACGCCCTAGAGTGAAGCCGAGGGTGCCCGGAACGTAGAAATGACCGGTACTTTCTCAATGTTTGCAATTATTCGTTTTATACGATGGAAAAGCTGTTGTATTTATTTGTATTTTATGCTTCTGGCGTTGAATTCTAAGGCCCTAGCTATACGATCTGGTGGAGCAACGCCCTAGAGTCAAGCCTAGGTTGCCCGGAACGTAGATATGACCATAACCTTCACACTGGTTGCAATTATTCATGTTATACGATGGAAAAGCTGTTGTATTTATATTGTATTTTATGCTTCTGGCGTTGAATTCTAAGGCCCTAGCTATACGATCTGGTGGAGCAACGCCCTAGAGTGAAGCCTAGGTTGCCCGGAATGTAGAAATGACCATTACATTCACACTGTTTGCAATTATCCATTTTATACGATTGAAGAGCTGTTGTATTTATATTGTATTTTATGCTTCTAGCGTTGACTTCTAAGGCCGTTGCTATTAGATGTGGTGGAGCAACGCCCTAGAGTGACGCCTAGGTTGCACGGAACGTAGAAATGACCATCATCTTCACTCTGGTTGCATTTATTCCTGTTATACGATGGAAAAACTGCTGTATTTTTATTGCATTTTATGCTTCACGCGTTGACTTCTAAGGCCGTAGCTATTCGATGTGGTGGAGCAACGCCCTAGAGTGAAGCCTAGGTAGCCCGGAACGTAGAAATGACCATCATCTTCACACTGTTTGCAATTATTCATTTTATACGATGGAAAAGCTGTTGTATGTATATTGTATTTTATGCTTCTGGCGTTGACTTCTAAGGCCGTAGCTATTGGATGTGGTGGAGCAACGCCCTAGAGTGAAGCCTAGGTTGCCCGGAACGTAGAAATGACCATTACTTTCACATTGGTTGCAATTATTCCTGCTATACGATGGAAAAACTGTTGTAATTATGTTGTATTTTATGCTTCTGGCGTTGACTTCTAGGCCCTAACTATTCGGTCTGGTGTAGCCACGCCCTAGAGTGAGGCCAAGGTCGCCCGGAACGTAGAAATGACCTTAACTTTCATACTGGTTGCAATTATTTGTTTTATACGATGGAAAAACTGTTGTATTTATATTGTATTTTATGCTTCTGGCGATGACATCTTAGGCCCTAACTATTCGGTCTGGTGTAGCAACGCCCTAGAGTGAAGCCGAGGACGCCCGGAACGTAGAAATGACCGGTACTTTCACAATGTTTGCAATTATTCGTTTTATACGACGGAAAACTGTTGTATTTAGATTGTATTGTATGCTTCTGGCGTTGACTTCTTATGCCCTGACTTGCCGATCTGGTTGAGCAACGCCCTAGAGTGAAGCCTAGGCTGCCCGGAACGTAGAAATGACCTTAACTTTCACGCTGGTATTTATTATTCGTTTTATACGATGGAAAAGCTGTTGCATTTTTATTGTATTTTATTCTTCTGGCGTTGACTTCTTAGGCCCTAACTATTCGGTCTGGAGGAACAACGACCTGGAGTGAAGCCTAGGTTGCCCGAAACGTAGAAATGACCTTAACTTTCATACAGGATGCAATTATTTGTTTTATACGATGGAAAAACTGTTGTATTGATATTGTATTTTATGCTTCTGTCGATGACATCTTAGGCCCTAACTATTCGGTCTGGTGTAGCAACGCCCTAGAGTGAAGCCTAGGTTGCCCGGAACGTAGAAATGACAATGTCTTTCACACTGGTTGCAATTATTCATTTTATACCATGGAAAAACTGTTGCATCTTTATCGTATTTTACGCTTCTGGCGTTGACTTCTAAGGCCGTAGCTATTCGATGTGGTGGAGCAACTCCCTAGAGTGAAGCCTAGGTTGCCGGGAACGTAGAAGTGTCCATTACTTTCACACTGGTTGCAAGTATTTGTTTTATACGATGGAAAAACTGTTGTATTTATTTTGTATTTGGTGCTTCTGGCGTTGACTTCATAGGCCTAAACTATTGGATCTGGTGGAACAACGCCCTAGAGTGAAGCCTAGGTTGCCCGGAACGTAGAAATGACCATATCTTTCACACTGGTTGCAATTATTCCTGTTATACGATGGAAAAACTATTGTATTTATATTGTGTTTTATGCTTCTGGCGTTGTCTTCTAAGGTCGTAGCTATTCGACGGGGTGGAGCAACGCCCTAGAGTGAAGCCTAGGTTTCCCGGAATGTAGAAATGACCGTTACTTTCACATTGTTTGCAATTATTCATTATATACGATGGAAGAACTGTTTAATTATATTGTATTTTATGCTTCTGGCGTTGACTTCTAAGGCCGTATATATTCGATGTGGTGGAGCAACGCCCTAGAGTGAAGCCTAGGTTGCTCGGAACGTAGAAATGACCATTACTTGCACATTGGTTGCAATTATTCCGGCACTACGATGGAAAAACTGTTGTACTTATATTGTATTTTATACTTCTGGCGTTCACTTCTATGGCCGTAACTATTCGATTTGGTGTGGCAACGCCCTAGAGTGAAGCCTAGGTTGCCCGAAACGAAGAAATGACCATAACTCTCACGCTGGTTGCAATTATTCGTTTTATACGGAGGAGAAACTGTTGTATTTACATTGTATTTTATGCTTCTGGCGTTGACGTCTAAGGTCGTAGCTACTCGATGTGGTGGAGAAACGGCCTAGAATGAAGCGTAGGTTGCCCGGAACGAAGAAATAACCATAACTTTCACAAAGGTTGCAATTATTCGTTTAATACGATGGAAAAGCTGTTGTATTTATATTGTGTTTTATGCTTCGGGCGTTGACTTCTAAGGCCCTAACTATTCGATCTGGTGGAGCAACGCGCTAGAGTGAAGCCTAGGTTGCCCGAAACGTAGAAATGACCTTAACTTTCATACAGGTTGCAATTATTTGTTTTATACGATGGAAAAACTGTTGTACTTATATTGTATTTTATACTTCTGGCGTTCACTTCTATGGCCGTAACTATTCGATTTGGTGTAGCAGCGCCCCAGAGTGAAGCCTAGGATGCCCGGAACGTAGAAATGACCATTACTTTCACACTGGTTGCATTTATTCGTTTTAAACGATGGAAAAACTGTTGTATTTATATTGTATTTTATGCTTCTGGCGTTGACTTCTAAGGCAGTATCTATTTGGTGTGGTGGAGCAACGCCCTAGAGTGAAGCCTAGGTTGCCCGGAACGTAGAAATGACCGTAACTTTCACACTGGTTGCAATTATTAGTTTTATACGACGGAAAAGCTGTTGTATTTATTTTGTATTTTATGCTTCTGGCGTTGACTTCTAAGGCCCTAACAATTGGACCTGGTGGAACAACGCCCCAGAGTGAAGCCTAGGTTGCCCGGAACGTAGAAATGACCATCACTTTCACACTGGTTGTTATTATTCCTGTTATACGATGGAAAAACTGTTTGGTCTTTATTGTATTTTATGCTACGGTCGTTGACTTCGAAGGCCCTAGCCATCCGATGTGGTGGAGCATCGCCCCAGTGTGAAGTGTAGGTTGCCTGAAACGTTCAAATGACCATTACTTCCACACTGGTTGCAATTGTTCCTGTTATACGATGGAAAAGCTGTTGTATTTATATTGTATTTTATGCTTCTGGTGTTGACTTCTAAGGCCGTAACTATTCGATCTGGTGTAGCAGCGCCCTAGAGTGAAGCCTAGGATGCCCGGAACGTAGAAATGACCATTACTTTCACACTGGTTGCATTTATTCGTTTTAAACGATGGAAAAACTGTTGTATTTATATTGTATTTGATGCTTCTGGCTTTGACTCCTTAGGCCCTAACTATGCTATCTGATGGAGCAACGTTCTAGAGTGAAGCCTAGGTTGCCGGGAACGTAGAAATGACCATTACATTCACAGTTGGTGCAATTACTCCTGTTATACGATGGAAAAACTGTGGTATTTTTATTGTATTTTATGCTTCAGGCGTTGACTCCTTAAGCCCTAGCTATTCGATCTGGTGGACCATCACCCTAGAGAGAAGCCTAGGTTGCCCGTAAGGTAGAAATGACCATTACCTTCACACTGGTTGCAATTATTCCTGCTATACGATGGTAAAACTGTTGGACTTTTAATGTACTTTATGCTTCTGGCGTTGACTTCTTAGGCCCTAACTATTCGATCTGGTGGAGCAAGGCCCTGGAGTGAAGCCTAGGTTGCCCGAACGTTGAAATGGGCATTACTTTCACGCTGGTTGCAATTATTCCTGTTATACGATGAAAAACTGTTGTATTTTAATTTTATTTTATGTTTCTGGCGTTCAATTCTAAGTCCCTAGCTATTCGATCTGGTGGAGCAACGCCCTAAAGTGAAGCCTAGGTTGCCCGGAACGTAGAAATGACCAGTACTTTCACACTGGTTGCAGTTATTCATTTTATGCGATGAAAAAACTCTTCAATTTATACTGTATTCTATGCTTCTAGCGTTGACTTCTCAGGCCCTATCTATTCGATCTGGCGGAGCAATGCCTGAGTGTTAAGTCTAGGTTGCCCGGAACGTAGAAATGGCCATTACCTTCACACTGGTTGCAATTATGCCTGCTATACGATGGCAAAGCTGTTGGACTTTTAATGTACTTTATGCTTCTGGCGTTGACTTCTTAGGCCCTAACCATTCCATCTGGTGGAGCAAGGCCCTAGATTGAAGCCTAGGTTGCCCGGAACGTAGAAATGGGCATTACTTTCACGCCTGTTGCAATTATTCCTGTTATACGATGAAAAACTGTTGTATTTTTATTTTATTTTATGTTTCTGGCGTTGAATTCTAAGTCCCTAGCTATTCGATCTTGTGGAGCAACGCCCTAGAGTGAACCCTAGGTTGCCCGGAACGTAGAAATGACCAGTACTTTCACACTGGTTGCAGTTATTCATTTTATGCGATTAAAAAACTCTTCAATTTATACTGTATTCTATGCTTCTAGCGTTGACTTCTCAGGCCCTATCTATTCGATCTGGCGGAGCAATGCCTGAGAGTTAAGTTTAGGTTGCCCGGAACGTAGAAATGGCCATTACTTTCACACTGGTTGCAATTATACGTTTTATACTATGGAAAAGCTGTGGTATTTATATTGTACTTTATGCTTCTGGCATTGGCTTCTAAGGCCCTAGCTATTGGGTCTGGTGGACCAACGCACTAGAGCGTAGCCTGGGTTGCCCGGAACGTAGAAATGGCCATCACCTTCACACTGGTTGCAATTATTCCTGTTATACGATTGATACACTGTTGTATTTTTATTGTATTTTATGCTTCTGGAGTTCACTACTTAGGCCGTAGCTACTCGATCTGGTGGAGCTACGCCCTAGAGTGACGCCTGGCTTGCCCGAAACGTAGAAATGACCACAACTTTCACGCTGGTTGCAATTATTCCTGTTATACGATGGAAGGACTGTTGTATTTTTATTGTATTTTATGCTTCTGGCGTTGAATTCTTTGTCCCTAACACTTCGATCTGGTGCAGCAACGCCCTAGAGTGAAGCTGAGGATGCCCGGAACGCAGAAATGACCATCACTTTCACACTGGTTGCTATTATTCCTGTTATACGATGGAAAAACTGTTTGGCCTTTATTTTATTTTATGCTACGGTCGTTGACTTCGAAGGCCCTAGCCATCCGATGTGGTGGAGCAACGCCCCAGTGTGAAGTGTAGGTTGCCCTAAACGTTCAAATGACCATTACTTTCACACTGGTTGCAATTGTTCCTGTTATGCGATGGAAAAACTGTTGTATTTTTATTGTATTTTATGCTTCAGGCGTTGTCTTCTAAGGTCGTAGCTATTCGACGGGGTGGAGCAACGCCCTAGAGTGAAGCCTAGGTTTCCCGGAATGTAGAAATGACCATCACTTTCACATTGTTTGCAATTATTCATTATATACGATGGAAGAACTGTTTAATTATATTGTATTTTATGCTTCTGGCGTTGACTTCTAAGGCCGTATATATTCGATGTGGTGGAGCAACGCCCTAGAGTGAAGCCTAGGTTGCTCGGAACGTAGAAATGACCATTACTTGCACATTGGTTGCAATTATTCCGGCTCTACGATGGAAAAACTGTTGTACTTATATTGTATTTTATACTTCTGGCGTTGACTTCTAAGGCCGTAACTATTCGATTTGGTGTGGCAACGCCCTAGAGTGAAGCCTAGGTAGCCCGAAACGTAGAAATGACCATAACTCTCACGCTGGTTGCAATTATTCGTTTTATACGGAGGAGAAACTGTTGTATTTACATTGTATTTTATGCTTCTGGCGTTGACGTCTAAGGTCGTAGCTACTCGATGTGGTGGAGAAACGGCCTAGAATGAAGCGTAGGTTGCCCGGAACGAAGAAATAACCATAACTTTCACAAAGGTTGCAATTATTCGTTTAATACGATGGAAAAGCTGTTGTATTTATATTGTGTTTTATGCTTCGGGCGTTGACTTCTTAGGCCCTAACTATTCGATCTGGTGGAGCAATGCCCTAGATTGAAGCCTAGCTAGCCGGAACGTAGAAATGGGCATTACTTTCACGCTGGTTGCAATTATTCCTGTTATACGATGAAAAACTGTTGTATTTTTATTTTCTTTTATGTTTCTGGCGTTGAATTCTAAGTCCCTAGCTATTCGATCTTGTGGAGCAACTCCCTAGAGTGAAGCCTAGGTTGCCCGGAACGTAGAAATGACCAGTACTTTCACACTGGTTGCAGTTATTCATTTTATGCGATTAAAAAACTCTTCAATTTATACTGTATTCTATGCTTCTAGCGTTGACTTCTCAGGCCCTATCTATTCGATCTGGCGGAGCAATGCCTGAGAGTTAAGTCTAGGTTGCCCGGAACGTAGAAATGGCCATTACTTTCACACTGGTTGCAATTATACGTTTTATACTATGGAAAAGCTGTGGTATTTATATTGTACTTTATGCTTCTGGCATTGGCTTCTAAGGCCCTAGCTATTGGATCTGGTGGACCAACGCACTAGAGCGTAGCCTGGGTTGCCCGGAACGTAGAAATGACCTTAACTTTCATACAGGTTGCAATTATTTGTTTTATACGATGGAAAAACTGTTGTATTTATATTGTATTTTATGCTTCTGGCGATGACTTCTTAGGCCCTAGCTATTCGGCCTGGTGTAGCAACGCCCTAGAGTGAAGCCTAGGTTGCCCGGAACGTAGAAATGACAATGTCTTTCACACTGGTTGCAATTATTCCTGTTATACGATGGAAAAACTGTAGTATTTTTTTGTATTTTATGCTTCAGGCGTTGTCTTCTAAGGTCGCAGCTATTCAACGTGGTGGAGCAACGCCCTAGAGTGAAGCCTAGGTTGCCCGGAACGTAGAAATGACCATTACTTTCACACTGTTTGCAAATATTCATTTTATACAGTGGAAAAGCTGTTGTATTTATATTGTATTTTATGCTTCTGGCGTTGACTTCTAAGGCCGTAACTATTCGATCTGGTGTAGCAACGCCTTAGAGTGAAGCCTAGTTTGCCCGGAACGTAGAAATGACCATTACTTTCAAATTGGTTGCAATTATTCCTGCTATACGATGGAAAAACTGTTGTACTTATGTTGTATTTTATGCTTCTGGCGTTGACTTCTAAGGCCGCATCTATTCGATCTGGTGTAGGAACGACCTAGAGTGAAGCCTAGGTTGCCCGAAACGTAGAAATGACCATAACTTTCACGCTGGTTGCAATTATTCCTGTTATCCGATGGAAGGACTGTTGTATTTTTATTGTATTTTATGCTTCTGGCGTTGAATTCTCAGTCCCTAACAATTCGGTCTGGTGCAGCAACGCCCTAGAGTGAAGCCGAGGGTGCCCGGAACGTAGAAATGACTATTACCTTCATACTTGTTGCAATTATTCCTGTCATTTGATGGAAAAACCGTTGTATTTTTTTGTATTTTATGCTTTAGGCGTTCACTTCTCAGGCTATAGCTATTCGACCTGGTGGAGCAACGGCCTAGAGTGAAGCCTAGGTTGCCCGGAACGTAGAAATGACCATACCTTTCACACTGGTTGCAATTATTCGTTTTATACGACGGAAAAACTGTTGTATTTATTTTGTATTTTATGCTTCTGGCGTTGACTTCTAAGGCCCTAACAATTGGATCTCGTGGAACAACGCCCCAGAGTGAAGCCTAGGTTGCCCGGAACGTAGAAATGACCATTACTTTCACACTGGTTGCTATTATTCCTGTTATACGATGGAAAAACTGTTTGGCCTTTATTGTATTTTATGCTTCAAGCGTTGTCTTCTAAGGTCGTAGCTATTGGACGGGGTGGAGCAACGCCCTAGAGTGAAGCCTAGGTTGCCCGGAATGTAGAATTGACCATTACTTTCACACTGTTTGCAAATATTCATTTTATACAGTGGAAAAGCTGTTGTATTTATATTGTATTTTATGATTCTGGCGTTGACTTCTTAGGCCCTATCTATTCGATCTGTTGGAACAACGACATAGAGTGAAGCCTAGGTTGCCCGGAACGTAGAAATGACCGTAACTTTCACGCTGGTTGCAATTATTCGTTTTATACGATGGAAAAGCTGTTGCATTTTTATTGTATTTTATTCTTCTGGCGTTGACTGCTTAGGCCCTAACTATTCTGTCTGGTGGAACAACGACCTAGAGTGAAGCCTAGGTTGCCCGGAACGTAGAAATGACCTTAACTTTCATACAGGTTGCAATTATTTGTTTTATACGGTGGAAAAACTGTTGTATTTATATTGTATTTTATGCTTCTGTCGATGACTTCTTAGGCCCTAACTATTCGGTCTGGTGTAGCAACGCCCTAGAGTGAAGCCTAGGTTGCCCGGAACGTAGAAATGACAATGTCTTTCACACTGGTTGCAAGTATTCCTGTTATACGATGGAAAAACTGTTGTATTTTTATTGTATTTTATGCTTCAAGCGTTGTCTTCTAAGGCCCTAACTATTCGATCTGGTGGAGCAACGCCCTAGAGTGAAGGCTATGTTGCCCGAAACGTAGAAATGACCATAACATTCACACTGGTTGCAATTATTCGTTTTATACGATGGAAAATCTGTTGTATTTATATCTTATTCTATGCTTCTGGCGTTGACTTCTTAGGCCCTAACTGTTCGATCTGGTGGAGCAACTCCATAGAGTGAAGCTTAGATTGCCCGGAACGTAGAAATGACCATTACCTTCAGGCTTGTTGCTATTATTCCTGTTATATGATGAAAAAACTGTTGCATTTTTAGTGTATTTTCTGCTTCTGGTTTTCACTTTTAAGGTCGTAGCAATTCGATCTGGTGCAGCAACGTACTAGAGTGAAGCCTAGGTTGCCCGGAACGTAGAAAAGACCATCACCTTCAGACTGGTTGCAATTATTCCTGTTACACGATGGAAAAACTGTTGTATACGTATTGTATTTTATGCTTCTGGCGTTGCCTTCTAAGGCCCTAACTATTCGGTCTGGTGGAGCAATGCCCTAGAGTGAAGCCTAGGTTGCCCGGAACGTAGAAAAGACCATCACATTCAGACTGGTTGCAATTATTCCTGTTACACGATGGAAAAACTGTTGTATACGTATTGTATTTTATGCTTCTTGCGTTGCCTTCTAAGGCCCTAACTATTCGGTCTGGTGGAGCAATGCCCTAGAGTGAAGCCTAGGTTGCCCGGAACGTAGAAAAGACCATCACCTTCAGACTGGTTGCTATTATTCGTTTTATACGATGGAAAAGCTGTTATATTCATATTGTATTTTATGCTTCTGGCGTTGACTTCTAAGGCCGTAACTATTCGATCTGGTGTAGCAACGCCCTAGAGTGAAGCCTAGGTTGCCCGGAACGTAGAGATAACCATTACTTACACACTGGTTGCAATTATTCCTGTTATACGATGGAAAAACTATTGTATTTATATTGTGTTTTATGCTTCTGGCGTTGACTTCTAAGGCCGCATCTATTCGATCTGGTGTAGGAACGACCTAGAGTGAAGCCTAGGTTGCCCGAAACGTAGAAATGACCATAACTTTCACGCTGGTTGCAATTATTCCTGTTATCCGATGGAAGGACTGTTGTATTTTTATTGTATTTTATGCTTCTGGCGTTGAATTCTCAGTCCCTAACAATTCGGTCTGGTGCAGCAACGCCCTAGAGTGAAGCCGAGGGTGCCCGGAACGTAGAAATGACTATTACCTTCATACTTGTTGCAATTATTCCTGTCATTTGATGGAAAAACCGTTGTATTTTTTTGTATTTTATGCTTTAGGCGTTCACTTCTCAGGCTATAGCTATTCGACCTGGTGGAGCAACGGCCTAGAGTGAAGCCTAGGTTGCCCGGAACGTAGAAATGACCATACCTTTCACACTGGTTGCAATTATTCGTTTTATACGACGGAAAAACTGTTGTATTTATTTTGTATTTTATGCTTCTGGCGTTGACTTCTAAGGCCCTAACAATTGGATCTCGTGGAACAACGCCCCAGAGTGAAGCCTAGGTTGCCCGGAACGTAGAAATGACCATTACTTTCACACTGGTTGCTATTATTCCTGTTATACGATGGAAAAACTGTTTGGCCTTTATTGTATTTTATGCTTCAAGCGTTGTCTTCTAAGGTCGTAGCTATTGGACGGGGTGGAGCAACGCCCTAGAGTGAAGCCTAGGTTGCCCGGAATGTAGAATTGACCATTACTTTCACACTGTTTGCAAATATTCATTTTATACAGTGGAAAAGCTGTTGTATTTATATTGTATTTTATGATTCTGGCGTTGACTTCTTAGGCCCTATCTATTCGATCTGTTGGAACAACGACATAGAGTGAAGCCTAGGTTGCCCGGAACGTAGAAATGACCGTAACTTTCACGCTGGTTGCAATTATTCGTTTTATACGATGGAAAAGCTGTTGCATTTTTATTGTATTTTATTCTTCTGGCGTTGACTGCTTAGGCCCTAACTATTCTGTCTGGTGGAACAACGACCTAGAGTGAAGCCTAGGTTGCCCGGAACGTAGAAATGACCTTAACTTTCATACAGGTTGCAATTATTTGTTTTATACGGTGGAAAAACTGTTGTATTTATATTGTATTTTATGCTTCTGTCGATGACTTCTTAGGCCCTAACTATTCGGTCTGGTGTAGCAACGCCCTAGAGTGAAGCCTAGGTTGCCCGGAACGTAGAAATGACAATGTCTTTCACACTGGTTGCAAGTATTCCTGTTATACGATGGAAAAACTGTTGTATTTTTATTGTATTTTATGCTTCAAGCGTTGTCTTCTAAGGCCCTAACTATTCGATCTGGTGGAGCAACGCCCTAGAGTGAAGGCTATGTTGCCCGAAACGTAGAAATGACCATAACATTCACACTGGTTGCAATTATTCGTTTTATACGATGGAAAATCTGTTGTATTTATATCTTATTCTATGCTTCTGGCGTTGACTTCTTAGGCCCTAACTGTTCGATCTGGTGGAGCAACTCCATAGAGTGAAGCTTAGATTGCCCGGAACGTAGAAATGACCATTACCTTCAGGCTTGTTGCTATTATTCCTGTTATATGATGAAAAAACTGTTGCATTTTTAGTGTATTTTCTGCTTCTGGTTTTCACTTTTAAGGTCGTAGCAATTCGATCTGGTGCAGCAACGTACTAGAGTGAAGCCTAGGTTGCCCGGAACGTAGAAAAGACCATCACCTTCAGACTGGTTGCAATTATTCCTGTTACACGATGGAAAAACTGTTGTATACGTATTGTATTTTATGCTTCTGGCGTTGCCTTCTAAGGCCCTAACTATTCGGTCTGGTGGAGCAATGCCCTAGAGTGAAGCCTAGGTTGCCCGGAACGTAGAAAAGACCATCACATTCAGACTGGTTGCAATTATTCCTGTTACACGATGGAAAAACTGTTGTATACGTATTGTATTTTATGCTTCTTGCGTTGCCTTCTAAGGCCCTAACTATTCGGTCTGGTGGAGCAATGCCCTAGAGTGAAGCCTAGGTTGCCCGGAACGTAGAAAAGACCATCACCTTCAGACTGGTTGCTATTATTCGTTTTATACGATGGAAAAGCTGTTATATTCATATTGTATTTTATGCTTCTGGCGTTGACTTCTAAGGCCCTAACTATTCGATATGGTGGAGCAACGCCCTAGAGTGAAGCCTAGGTTGCCCGGAACGTAGAGATAACCATTACTTACACACTGGTTGCAATTATTCCTGTTATACGATGGAAAAACTATTGTATTTATATTGTGTTTTATGCTTCTGGCGTTGACTTCTAAGGCCCTATGTATTCGACCTGGTGGTCCAACGCCCTAGAGTGAAGCCCAAGTTGCCCGGAACGTAGAAATGACCATCGCTATCACACTGGTTGCAATCATTCCTATTCTAGGATGGTAAAACTGTTGTATTTTTTGTATTTTATGCGTCTGGCGTTGACTTGTAATGCCCTTGCTATTCGATCTGGAGCAGCAACGAACTTGTGTGAAGCATAGGTTGCCCGGAACGTAGAAATGACCGTTGCTTTCACACTGTTTGCAATTATTCATTTTATACGGTGAAAAAACTGTGTTACTTATATTGTATTTTATGCTTCTGGCGTTGACTTCTAAGACCCTACGTATTCGATCTGGAGGAGCAACTTCCAAGGGTGAAGCCTATGTTGCCCGGAACGTAGAAATGTCCATTACTTTCACACTGTTTACAATTATTCATTTTATACAATGGAAAAACTGTTGTAGTTTTTTGTATTTTAAGCTTCAGGCGTTGACTTCTAAGGCCATAGCTATTCGATGTGGTGGCGCAACGACCTAGGGTTAAGCCTAGATTCCCCGGAACATAGAAATGACCATTACCTTCACACATGTTGCAATTATTCCTGTTGTACGAGTGAAACACTCTTGTATTTTTATTTAATTTTATGCTTCTGGCGTTGGCTTCTAAGGCCCTAGCTATTCGGTCTGGTGGAGCACCGGCCTAGAGTGAAGTCTAGGTTGCCCGGAACCTAGAAATGACCATTACTTTCACTCTGGTTGCAATTATTCCTGTTACACGATGGAAAACTGTAGGATTTTTATTGTATTTTAGGCTTCTGGCGTTGACTTCTAAGGCCCTATGTATTCGATCTGGTGGCGCAACGTCCAAGAGTGAATCCTATGTTTCCCGGAACGTAGAAATGACCATTAGTTTCACACTGGTTGCAATTATTCGTTTTATACGATGGAAAAACTGTTGTATTTATTTTGTATTCGATGCTTCTGGCATTAGCTTCTTAGGCCCTAACTATTGGATCTGGTGGACCAACGCCCTAGAGTGAAGACTGCGTTGCCCGGAACGAAGAAATAACCATCCCTTTCACACTGGTTGCAATTATTCCTGTTATACGATGGAAAAACTGTTGTATTTTTATTGTATTTTATGCGTCTGGCGTTGATTTGTTATGCCCTTGCCATTCGATCTGGAGGAGCAACGAACTAGTGTGAAGCATAGGTTGCCCGGAACGTAGAAATGACCATCACTATCACACTGGTTGTAATTATTCTCGTAATACGAGGGAAAAACTGTTGTATCTATATCGTTTTTGATGCTTCTGGCGTTGACTTCTTAGGCCCTAACTATTAGATCTGGTGGACCAACGCCCTAGGGTGAACCCTAGGTTGCCCGGAACGAAGAAATGACCATCACTTTCACACTGGTTGCAATTATTCGTTTTATACGATGGAAAACTGTTGTATATATTCTGTATTTGGTGCTTCTGGCGTTGACTTCTTAGGACCTAACTATTGGATCTGGTGGTCCAACGCCCTAGTGTGAAGCCTAGGTTGCCCGGAACGTAGAAATGTCCATCACTTTCATACTGCTTGCAATTATTCCCGTTATACGATGGAAAAACTGTTGTATTTTATTGTATTTTATGTATCGGGCGTTAACTTCTAAGGCCCTAGCTATTCGATCTGGTGGACCAACGCCCTATAGTGAAGCCTAGGCTGCCCGGAACGTAGAAATGACCATCACTTTCACACTGGTTGCAATTGTTCCTTATATGCAATGGAAAAACGCTTGCATTTATGTTGTATTTTATTCTTCTGGCGTTGACTTCTAAGGACCTAACTATTCGATGTGGTGGAGCAACGCCCTGGAGTGAAGCCTATGTTGCCCGGAGCGCAGAGATGACCATTACCTTCACACTGTTTGCAATTATTCCTGTTATACGATGGAATAACTGTTCGCTTTGCTTTGCACTTTATGCTTCTGGCGTTGACTTCTTAGGCCCTAACTATTCGATCTGGTGGACAACGCCCTCGTGTGAAGCCTAGGTAGCACGGAACGTAGAAATGACCATCACTTTCACACTGGCTGCAATTATTCGTTTTATACGATGGAAAGAATCTTGTATTTATTATGTATTTTATGCTTCTGGCGTTGACTTCTTAGGCCCTAACTATTCGCCGTGGTGGACTAACGCCCTAGAGTGAAGCCTAGGCTGCCCGGAACGTAGAAATGACCATCCCTTTCACACTAGTTGCAATTACGCCTTTTATACGATGGAAAAACTGTGTATCTTTATTGTACTTTATGCTTCTGGCGTTGACTTCTTGGGCCCTAACTATTCGGTCCGGTGGAGCAACGTCCTAGAGTGAAGCCTAGGTTGCCCGGAACGTAGAAATGGTCATTACTTTCACACTGGATGCAATTATTCGTTTTATACGATGGACAAACTGTTGTATTTATATTGTATTTTATGCTTCTTGCGTTGACTTCTTAGGCCCCAAATGTTCGATCTGGTGGAACAACGACCTAGATTGAAGCCTAGGTTGCCCGGAACGTAGAAATGGCCATTACTTTCACATTGGATGCAATTACTCGTTTTATACGATGGAAAAACTGTTGCATTTATATTGTATTTTATGCTTCTGTCGTTGACTTCTAAAGCCCTAACTATTCGATCTGGTGGAGCAACGCCCTAGAGTCAAGCCTAACTTGCCAGGAACGTGGAAATGAACGTTACTTTCACACTGTTTGCAATTATTCAATTTATACGCTGGAAAAGCTGTTGTATTTATATTGTGTTTTATGCTTGTGGCGTTGACTTCTTAGGCCCTAACTATTCGATCTGGTGGCTGAGCGCCCTAGATTGAAGCCTAGCCTGCCCGGAACGTAGAAATGACTATCACATTCACACTGGTAGGAATTATTCCAGCTATACGATGGAAAAAATGTTGTATCCTTATTGTATTTTATGCTTCGTGCGTTGACTTCTAAGGCCCTAACTATTTGATCTGGTGGAGCAACGCCCTAGAGTGGAGCCTAGGTTGCACGGAAGGTGGAAGTGACCATTACTTTCACGCTGCCTGCAATTATTCTCGTTATACGATGGAAAAACTGTTGTATTTATATTGTATTTTATGCTTCTGGCGTTGACTTCTAAAGCCCTAACTATTCGATCTGGTGGAGCAACGCCCTAGAGTGAAGCCTAGGCTGCCCGGAACGTAGAAATGACCATCCCTTTCACACTAGTTGCAATTACGCCTTTTATACGATGGAAAAACTGTGTATCTTTATTGTACTTTATGCTTCGAGCTTTGACTTCTAAGGCGCTAACTATTCGATCTGGTGGAGCAACGCCCTAGAGTGGAGCCGAGGTTGCCCGGAACGTTGAAGTGGCCATTACGTTCTCATTGGATGCAATTATGCGTTTTATACGATGGAAAAACTGTTGTATTTATATTGTATTTTATGCTTCTGGCGTTGACTTCTAAAGCCCTAACTATTCGATCCTGTGGAGCAACGTCCTAGAGTGAAGCCTAGGTTGCCCGGAACGTAGAAATGGCCATTACTTTCACACTGTATGCAATTATTCGTTTTATACGTTGGAAAAACAGTTGCATTTTTAGTGTATTTTATGCTTCTGGCGTTGACTTCTTGGGCCCTAACTATTCGGTCCGGTGGAGCAACGTCCTAGAGTGAAGCCTAGGTTGCCCGGAACGTAGAAATGGTCATTACTTTCACACTGGATGCAATTATTCGTTTTATACGATGGACAAACTGTTGTATTTATATTGTATTTTATGCTTCTTGCGTTGACTTCTTAGGCCCCAAATGTTCGATCTGGTGGAACAACGACCTAGATTGAAGCCTAGGTTGCCCGGAACGTAGAAATGACTATCACATTCACACTGGTAGGAATTATTCCAGCTATACGATGGAAAAAATGTTGTATCCTTATTGTATTTTATGCTTCGTGCGTTGACTTCTAAGGCCCTAACTATTTGATCTGGTGGAGCAACGCCCTAGAGTGGAGCCTAGGTTGCACGGAAGGTAGAAGTGACCATTACTTTCACGCTGCCTGCAATTATTCTCGTTATACGATGGAAAAACTGTTGTATTTATATTGTATTTTATGCTTCTGGCGTTGACTTCTAAAGCCCTAACTATTCGATCTGGTGGAGCAACGCCCTAGAGTCAAGCCTAAGTTGCCAGGAACGTGGAAATGAACGTTACTTTCACACTGTTTGCAATTATTCAATTTATACTCTGGAAAAGCTGTTGTATTTATATTGTATTTTATGCTTCTGACGTTGGCTTCTAAGGCCGTAGCTATTCGATGTGGTGGAACAACGCCCTGTAGTGAAGCCTGGGTTGCCCGGAACGTAGAAAGGACCATAACTTTCACACTGGTTGAAATTATTCGTTTTTTACGATGGAAAAACTGTTGTATTTGTTTCGTATTTTATGCGTCGGGCGTTGACTTCTAAGGCCCTAACTATTCGATCGGGTGGAGGAACGCCCTAGAGTGGAGCCTAGTTTCCACGGAACGTAGAAGTGATCATTACTTTCACATTGGATGCAATTATTCGTTTTATACGATGGAAATACTGTTGTATTTATATTGTATTTTATGCTTCCGGCGCTGACTTCTAAAGCCCTAACTTTTCGATCTGGTTGAGTAACGCCCTAGAGTCAAGCCTAAGTTGCCCGGAACATAGAAATGAACGTTACTTTCACACTGTTTGCAATTATTCAGTTTATACGCTGGAAAAGCTGTTGTATTTATATTGTATTTTATGCTTCTGACGTTGGCTTCTATGCCGTAGCTATTCGATGTGGTGGAGCAACGCCCTATAGTGAAACCTAGGATGCCCGGAACGCAGAAATGACCATAACTTTCACACTGGTTGCAATTATTCGTTCTATACGATGGAAAAACTGTTGTATTTGTTTCGTATTTTATGCGTCGGGCGTTGACTTCTAAGGCCCTAACTATTCGATCGGGTGGAGGAACGCCCTAGAGTGGAGCCTAGTTTGCACGGAACGTAGAAGTGATCATTACTTTCACACTGGCTGCAATTATTCGTTTTATACGATGGAAAAACTCTTGTATTTATTATGTATTTTATGCTTCTGGCGTTGACTTCTTAGGCCCTAACTATTCGACGTGGTGGACTAACGCCCTAGAGTGAAGCCTAGGCTGCCCGGAACGTAGAAATGACCATCCCTTTCACACCAGTTGCAATTACGCCTGATATACGATGGAAAAACTGTGTATCTTTATTGTATTTTATGCTTCGTGCTTTGACTTCTAAGGCCCTAACTATTCGATCTGTTGGAGAAACGCACTAGAGTGACGCCTAGGTTGCCCGGAACGTAGAAATGACCATTACTTTCACGCTGCTTGCAATTACTCTCGTTATACGATGAAAAACTGTTGTACTTTTATTGTATTTTATGCTTCTGGCGTTGACTTCTAAGTCCCTAGGTATTCGATCTGGTGGAGCAACGCCCTAGGGTGAAGCCTAGATTGCCCGGAACGTAGAAATGACCATAATCTTCACTCTGGCTGCAATTACTCCTATTATGCGATTGAAAAACTGTTGTATCTTTATTGTACTTTATGCTTCGAGCTTTGACTTCTAAGGCGCTAACTATTCGATCTGGTGGAGCAACGCCCTAGAGTGGAACCGAGGTTGCCCGGAACGTAGAAGTGGCCGTTACGTTCTCATTGGATGCAATTATGCGTTTTATACGATGGAAAAACTGTTCTATTTATATTGTATTTTATGCTTCTGACGTTGGCTTCTAAGGCCGTAGCTATTCGATGTGGTGGAGCAATGCCCTAGAGTGAAGCCTAGGTGGCCCGGAACGTAGAAATGCCCATTACTTTCACACTGGATGCAATTATTCGTTTTATACGATGGAAAAACTGTTGCAATTTTAGTGTACTTTATGCTTCGAGCTTTGACTTCCAAGGCGCTAACTATTCGATCTGGTGGAGCAACGCCCTAGAGTGAAGCCTAGGTTGCCCGGAACGTAGAAGTGGCCATTACGTTCACATTGGATGCAATTATTCGTTTTATACGATGGACAAACTGTTGTATTTATATTGTATTTTATGCTTCTTGCGTTGACTTCTTAGGCCCTAACTGTTCGATCTGGTGGAACAACGACCTAGATTGAAGCCTAGGTTGCCGGGAACGTAGAAAAGACCATTACCTTCACACTGATTGCAATTATTCGTTTTATACGATGGAAAAACCGTTGTATTTTTATTGTATTTTATGCTTCTAGCGTTGACTTCTTAGGCCCTAACAATTCGATCTGGTGGAGCAACGCCCTAGAGTGGAGCCTAGATTGCACCGAATGTAGAAATGACCATTACTTTCACACTGTTTGCAATTATTCAATTTGTACGCTGGAAAAGCTGTTGTATTTATATTGTATTTTATGCTTCTGACGTTGGCTTCTAAGGCCGTAGCTATTCGATGTGGTGGAGCAAAGCCCTATAGTGAAGCCTAGGTTGCCCGGAAAATAGAAATGACCATAACTTCCACACTGTTTACAATTATTCGTTTTATACGATGGAAAAACTGTTGTATTTGTTTTGTATTTTATATTTCTGGCGTTGACTTCAAAGGTCCTAACAATTCGATCTGGTGGTACAACGCCATAGAGTGAAGCCTAGGTTGCCCGGAACGTAGAAATGACCATCCCTTTCACACTGGTTGCAATTACACCTGTTATACGATGGAAAAACTGTTGTATCTTTATTGTAATTTATGCTTCGGGCGTTGACTTCTAATGCCCTAACTATTCGATCTGTTGGAGCAACGCACTAGAGTGACGCCTAGGTTGCCCGGAACGTAGAAATGGCCATTGCTTTCACACTGGATGCAATTATTCGTTTTATACGATGGAAAAACTGTTGTATTTATATTGTATTTTATGCCTCTGGCGTTGACGTCTTAGGCCCTAACTATTCGATCTGGTGGCTCAGCGCCCTAGATTGAAGCCTAGCCTGCCCGGAACGTAGAAATGACTATCACATTCATACTGATAGGAATTATTCCAGCTATACGATGGAAAAAATGTTGTATCTTTATTGTATTTTATGCTTCGTGCGTTGACTTCTAAGGCCCTAACTATTTGATCTGGTGGAGCAACGCCCTAGAGTGGAGCCTAGGTTGCACGGAAGGTAGAAGTGACCATTACTTTCACGCTGCTTGCAATTATTCTCGTTATACGATGAAAAACTGTTGTACTTTTATTGTATTTTATGCTTCTGGCGTTGACTTCTAAGTCCCTAGGTATTCGATCTGGTGGAGCAACGACCTAGAGTGAAGCCTAGATTGCCCGGAACGTAGAAATGACCATAATCTTCACGCTGGCTGCAATTACTCCTGTTATGCGATTGAAAAACTGTTGTATCTTTATTGTACTTTATGCTTCGAGCTTTGACTTCTAAGGCGCTAACTATTCGATCTGGTGGAGCAACGCCCTAGAGTGAAGCCTAGGTTGCCCGGAACGTAGAAATGGCCATTACTTTCACACAGGATGCAATTATTCGTTTTATACGATGGAAAAACTGTTGCATTTTTAGTGTATTTTATGCTTCTGGCGTTGACTTCTTGGGCCCTAACTATTCTATCCGGTGGAGCATCGTCCTAGAGTGAAGCCTAGGTTGCCCGGAACGTAGAAATGACCATTCCTTTCACACTGGTTGCAATTATTCCTGTTATACGATGGAAAAACTGTTGTATCTTTATTGTATTTTATGCTTCGGGCGTTGACTTCTAAGGCCCTAGCTATTCGATCTGTAGGAGCAACGAACTAGAGTGACGCCTAGGTTGCCCGGAACGTAGACATGGCCATTGCTTTCACACTGGATGCAATTATTCGTTTTATAAGATGGAAAAGCTGTTGTATTTATATTGTATTTTATGCTTCTGGCTTTGACGTCTTAGGCCCTAACTATTCGATCTGGTGGAGCAATGCCTCAGAGTTAAAGCTATTATACCCGAAACGTAGAAATGGCCATTACTTTCACACTGTTTGCAAATATACATTATATACGATGGAAAAGTTGTTGTATTTATATTGTTTTTTATGCTTCTGTCGCTGACTTCTTAGGCCCTAACTATACGATCTGGTGGAGCAACGCCCTAGTGTCGAGCCTAAGTTGCCCGGAACGTAGAATTGAACGTTACTTTCACACTGTTTGCAATGATTCAATTTATAAGCTGGAAAAGCTGGTGTATCTTTATTGTATTTTATGCTTCGGGCGTTGACTTCTAAGGCCCTAACTATTCGATCGGGTGGAGCAACGCCGTAGAGTGGAGCCTAGTTTGCACGGAACGTAGATGTGATCATTACTTTCACACTGGTTGCAATTATTTGTTCTATACGATGGAAAGACTGTTGTATTTGTTTTGTATTTTATGCTTCGGGCGTTGACTTCTAAGGCCCTAACTATTCGATCTGGTAGATCAGCGCCCTACATTGAAGCCTAGCTTGCCCGGAACGTAGAAATGACTATCACATTCACACTGGTTGGAATTATTCCAGCTATACGATGGAAAAACTGTTGTATCTTTATTGTATTTTATGCTTCGTGCGTCGACTTCTAAGGCCCTAACTATTCGATCGGGCGGAGCAACGCCCTAGAGTGGAGCCTAGTTTGCACGTAACGCAGAAGTGATCATTACTTTTACACTGGCTGCAATTATTAGTTTTATACGATGGAAAAACTCTTGTATTTATTATGTATTTTATACTTCTGGCGTTGACTTCTAAAGCCCTAACTATACGATCTGGTGGAGCAACGCCCTAGTGTCGAGCCTAAGTTGCCCGGAACGTAGAATTGAACGTTACTTTCACACTGTTTGCAATGATTCAATTTATAAGCTGGAAAAGCTGGTGTATCTTTATTGTATTTTATGCTTCGGGCGTTGACTTCTAAGGCCCTAACTATTCGATCTGGTAGAGCAACGCCCTAGAGTGAAGCCTAGGTTGCCGGAACGTAGAAATGGCCATTAGTTCACATTGGATGCAATTATTCGTTTTATACGATAAAAAAACTGTGGTATTTATATTGTATTTTATGCTTCTGGCGTTGACTTCTTAGGCCCTAACTATTCGATCTGGTGGATCAGCGCCCAAGATTGAAGCCTAGTCTGCCCGGAACGTAGAAATGACTATCACATTGACACTGGTTGGAATTAATCCAGCTATACGATGGAAAAACTGTTGTATGTTTATTGTATTTTATGCTTCGTGCGTTGACTTCTAAGGCCCTAACTATTCGATCTGGTGGAGCAACGCCCTAGTGTGCAGCCTAGGTTGCCCGGAACGTAGAAATGACCATTACTTTCACATTGGATGCAATTATTCGTTTTATAGGATGGAAAAACTGTTGTATCTATATTGTATTTTATGCTTCTGGCGTTGACATCTAAAGCCCTAACAATTCGATCCGGTGGAGCAACGTCCTAGAGTGAAGCCTAGGTTGCCCGGAACGTAGAAATGGCCATTACTTTCACACTGGATGCAATTATTCGTTTTATACGATGGACAAACTGTTGTATTTATATTATATTTTATGCTTCTGGCGTTGACTTCTAACTCCGTAGCTATTCGGTCTGGTGGAACAACTCCCTATATTGAAGCCTAGGTTGCCCGGAACGTAGAAATGACCATAACCTTTACGCTGGCTGCAAATACTCCTGTTATACGATTGAAAATCTGTTGTATCTTTATTGTATTTTATGCTTCGGGCGTTGACTTCTAAGGCCCTAACTATTCGATCTGGTGGAGCAACGCCCTAGAGTGCAGCCTAGGTTGCCCGGAACGTAGAAATGACCATTACTTTCACATTGGATGCAATTATTCGTTTTATAGGATGGAAAAACTGTTGTATCTATATTGTATTTTATGCTTCCGGCGCTGACTTCTAAAGCCCTAACTATTCGATCTGGAGGGACAATGCCTGAGAGTCAAGCCTAAGTTGCCCGGAACGTAGAAATGAACGTTTCTTTCACACTGTTTGCAATTATTCAATCTGTACGCTGGAAAAGCTGTTGTATTTATATTGTATTTTATGCTTCTGACGTTGGCTTCTAAGGCCGTAGCTATTCGATGTGGTGGATCAACGCCCTATAGTGAAGCCTAGGTTGCCTGGAAAATAGAAATGACCATAACTTCCACACTGTTTGCAATTATTCGTTTTATACGATGGAAAAACTGTTGTATTTGTTTTGTATTTTATACTTCTGGCGTTCACTTCAAAGGTCCTGACAATTCGATCTGGTGGCACAACGCCATAGAGTGAAGCCTAGGTTGCCCGGAACGTAGAAATGACCATCCATTTCACACTGGTTGCAATTACTCCTGTTATACGATGGAAAAACTGTTGTATCTTTATTGTATTTTATGCCTCTGGCGTTGACGTCTTAGGCCCTAACTATTCGATCTGTTGGAGCAACGCACTAGAGTGACGCCTAGGTTGCCCGGAACGTAGAAATGGCCATTCCTTTCACGCTGGATGCAATTATTCGTTTTATACGATGGCAAAACTGTTGTATTTATATTGTATTTTATGCTTCTGGCGTTGACGTCTTAGGCCCTAACTATTCGATCTGGTGGAACAGCGCCCTAGATTGAAGACTAGCCTGCCCGGAACGTAGAAATGACCATTACATTCACACTGGTTGCAATTATTCGTTTTATACGATGGAAGAACCGTTGTATTTTTATTATATTTTATGCTTCTGGCGTTGACTTCTTAGGCCCTAACAATTCGATCTGGTGGAGCAACGCCCTAGAGTGGAGCCTAGGATGCACGGAATGTAGAAATGACCATTACTTTCACACTGTTTGCAATTATTCATTTTATACGATGGAAAAGTTGTTGTATTTATATTGTATTTTATGTTTCTGGCGTTGACTTCTAACTCCGTAGCTGTTCGGTCTGGTGGAACAACTCCCTATATTGAAGCCTAGGTTGCCCGGAACGTAGAAATGACCATAACCTTCACGCTGGCTGCAATTACTCCTGTCATACGATTGAAAATCTGTTGTATCTTTATTGTATTTTATGCTTCGGGCGTTGACTTCTAAGGCCCTAACTATTCGATCTGGTGGAGCAACGTCCTAGAGTGAAGCCTAGGTTCCCCGGAACGTAGAAATGGCCATTGCTTTCACACTGGATGGAATTATTCGTTTTATACGATGGAAAAACTGTTGTATTTTTAGTGTATTTTATGCTTCTGGCGTTGACTTCTTGGGCCCTAACTATTCGATCCGGTGGAGCTGCGTCCTAGAGAGAAGCCTAGGTTGCCCGGAACGTAGAAATGGCCATGACATTCACACTGGATGCAATTATTCGTTTTATACGGTGGACAAACTGTTGTATTTATATTTAATTTTATGCTTCTTGCGTTGACTTCTCAGGCCCTAACTGTTCGATCTGGTGGAGCAACGACCTAGATTGAAGCCTAGGCTGCCCGGAACGTAGAAAAGACCATTACCTTCACACTGGTTGCAATTATTCGTTTTATACGATGGAAAAACCGTTGTATTTTTATTGTATTTTATGCTTCTGGCGTTGACTTCTTAGGCCCTAACTATTCGATCTGGTGGAGCAACGCCCTAGAGTGGAGCCTAGGTTGCACGGAATGTAGAAATGACCATTACTTTCACACTGTTTGCAATTATTCATTTTATACGATTTAAAAGTTGTTGTATTTATATTGTATTTTATGCTTCTGGCGTTGACTTCTAACTCCGTAGCTGTTCGGTCTGGTGGAACAACTCCCTATATTGAAGCCTAGGTTGCCCGGAACGTAGAAATGACCATAACCTTCACGCTGGCTGCAATTACTCCTGTCATACGATTGAAAATCTGTTGTATCTTTATTGTATTTTATGCTTCGGGCGTTGACTTCTAAGGCCCTAACTATTCGATCTGGTGGAGCAACGTCCTAGAGTGAAGCCTAGGTTCCCCGGAACGTAGAAATGGCTATTGCTTTCACACTGGATGGACTTATTCGTTTTATACGATGGAAAAACTGTTGTATTTTTAGTGTATTTTATGCTTCTGGCGATGACTTCTTGGGCCCTAACTATTCGATCCGGTGGAGCAGCGTCCTAGAGAGAAGCCTAGGTTGCCCGGAACGTAGAAATGACCATCCCTTTCACACTGGTTGCAATTACACCTGTTATACGATGGAAAAACTGTTGTATCTTTATTGTAATTTATGCTTCGGGCGTTGACTTCTAATGCCCTAACTATTCGATCTGTTGGAGCAACGCACTAGAGTGACGCCTAGGTTGCCCGGAACGTAGAAATGGCCATTGCTTTCACACTGGATGCAATTATTCGTTTTATACGATGGAAAAACTGTTGTATTTATATTGTATTTTATGCCTCTGGCGTTGACGTCTTAGGCCCTAACTATTCGATCTGGTGGCTCAGCGCCCTAGATTGAAGCCTAGCCTGCCCGGAACGTAGAAATGACTATCACATTCATACTGATAGGAATTATTCCAGCTATACGATGGAAAAAATGTTGTATCTTTATTGTATTTTATGCTTCGTGCGTTGACTTCTAAGGCCCTAACTATTTGATCTGGTGGAGCAACGCCCTAGAGTGGAGCCTAGGTTGCACGGAAGGTAGAAGTGACCATTACTTTCACGCTGCTTGCAATTATTCTCGTTATACGATGAAAAACTGTTGTACTTTTATTGTATTTTATGCTTCTGGCGTTGACTTCTAAGTCCCTAGGTATTCGATCTGGTGGAGCAACGACCTAGAGTGAAGCCTAGATTGCCCGGAACGTAGAAATGACCATAATCTTCACGCTGGCTGCAATTACTCCTGTTATGCGATTGAAAAACTGTTGTATCTTTATTGTACTTTATGCTTCGAGCTTTGACTTCTAAGGCGCTAACTATTCGATCTGGTGGAGCAACGCCCTAGAGTGAAGCCTAGGTTGCCCGGAACGTAGAAATGGCCATTACTTTCACACAGGATGCAATTATTCGTTTTATACGATGGAAAAACTGTTGCATTTTTAGTGTATTTTATGCTTCTGGCGTTGACTTCTTGGGCCCTAACTATTCTATCCGGTGGAGCATCGTCCTAGAGTGAAGCCTAGGTTGCCCGGAACGTAGAAATGGCCATTCCTTTCACACTGGTTGCAATTATTCCTGTTATACGATGGAAAAACTGTTGTATCTTTATTGTATTTTATGCTTCGGGCGTTGACTTCTAAGGCCCTAGCTATTCGATCTGTAGGAGCAACGAACTAGAGTGACGCCTAGGTTGCCCGGAACGTAGACATGGCCATTGCTTTCACACTGGATGCAATTATTCGTTTTATAAGATGGAAAAGCTGTTGTATTTATATTGTATTTTATGCTTCTGGCTTTGACGTCTTAGGCCCTAACTATTCGATCTGGTGGAGCAATGCCTCAGAGTTAAAGCTATTATACCCGAAACGTAGAAATGGCCATTACTTTCACACTGTTTGCAAATATACATTATATACGATGGAAAAGTTGTTGTATTTATATTGTTTTTTATGCTTCTGTCGCTGACTTCTTAGGCCCTAACTATACGATCTGGTGGAGCAACGCCCTAGTGTCGAGCCTAAGTTGCCCGGAACGTAGAATTGAACGTTACTTTCACACTGTTTGCAATGATTCAATTTATAAGCTGGAAAAGCTGGTGTATCTTTATTGTATTTTATGCTTCGGGCGTTGACTTCTAAGGCCCTAACTATTCGATCGGGTGGAGCAACGCCGTAGAGTGGAGCCTAGTTTGCACGGAACGTAGATGTGATCATTACTTTCACACTGGTTGCAATTATTTGTTCTATACGATGGAAAGACTGTTGTATTTGTTTTGTATTTTATGCTTCGGGCGTTGACTTCTAAGGCCCTAACTATTCGATCTGGTAGATCAGCGCCCTACATTGAAGCCTAGCTTGCCCGGAACGTAGAAATGACTATCACATTCACACTGGTTGGAATTATTCCAGCTATACGATGGAAAAACTGTTGTATCTTTATTGTATTTTATGCTTCGTGCGTCGACTTCTAAGGCCCTAACTATTCGATCGGGCGGAGCAACGCCCTAGAGTGGAGCCTAGTTTGCACGTAACGCAGAAGTGATCATTACTTTTACACTGGCTGCAATTATTAGTTTTATACGATGGAAAAACTCTTGTATTTATTATGTATTTTATACTTCTGGCGTTGACTTCTAAAGCCCTAACTATACGATCTGGTGGAGCAACGCCCTAGTGTCGAGCCTAAGTTGCCCGGAACGTAGAATTGAACGTTACTTTCACACTGTTTGCAATGATTCAATTTATAAGCTGGAAAAGCTGGTGTATCTTTATTGTATTTTATGCTTCGGGCGTTGACTTCTAAGGCCCTAACTATTCGATCTGGTAGAGCAACGCCCTAGAGTGAAGCCTAGGTTGCCGGAACGTAGAAATGGCCATTAGTTCACATTGGATGCAATTATTCGTTTTATACGATAAAAAAACTGTGGTATTTATATTGTATTTTATGCTTCTGGCGTTGACTTCTTAGGCCCTAACTATTCGATCTGGTGGATCAGCGCCCAAGATTGAAGCCTAGTCTGCCCGGAACGTAGAAATGACTATCACATTGACACTGGTTGGAATTAATCCAGCTATACGATGGAAAAACTGTTGTATGTTTATTGTATTTTATGCTTCGTGCGTTGACTTCTAAGGCCCTAACTATTCGATCTGGTGGAGCAACGCCCTAGTGTGCAGCCTAGGTTGCCGGAACGTAGAAATGGCCATTAGTTCACATTGGATGCAATTATTCGTTTTATACGATAAAAAAACTGTGGTATTTATATTGTATTTTATGCTTCTGGCGTTGACTTCTTAGGCCCTAACTATTCGATCTGGTGGATCAGCGCCCAAGATTGAAGCCTAGTCTGCCCGGAACGTAGAAATGACTATCACATTGACACTGGTTGGAATTAATCCAGCTATACGATGGAAAAACTGTTGTATGTTTATTGTATTTTATGCTTCGTGCGTTGACTTCTAAGGCCCTAACTATTCGATCTGGTGGAGCAACGCCCTAGTGTGCAGCCTAGGTTGCCCGGAACGTAGAAATGACCATTACTTTCACATTGGATGCAATTATTCGTTTTATAGGATGGAAAAACTGTTGTATCTATATTGTATTTTATGCTTCTGGCGTTGACATCTAAAGCCCTAACAATTCGATCCGGTGGAGCAACGTCCTAGAGTGAAGCCTAGGTTGCCCGGAACGTAGAAATGGCCATTACTTTCACACTGGATGCAATTATTCGTTTTATACGATGGACAAACTGTTGTATTTATATTATATTTTATGCTTCTGGCGTTGACTTCTAACTCCGTAGCTATTCGGTCTGGTGGAACAACTCCCTATATTGAAGCCTAGGTTGCCCGGAACGTAGAAATGACCATAACCTTTACGCTGGCTGCAAATACTCCTGTTATACGATTGAAAATCTGTTGTATCTTTATTGTATTTTATGCTTCGGGCGTTGACTTCTAATGCCCTAACTATTCGATCTGGTGGAGCAACGCCCTAGAGTGCAGCCTAGGTTGCCCGGAACGTAGAAATGACCATTACTTTCACATTGGATGCAATTATTCGTTTTATAGGATGGAAAAACTGTTGTATCTATATTGTATTTTATGCTTCCGGCGCTGACTTCTAAAGCCCTAACTATTCGATCTGGAGGGACAATGCCTGAGAGTCAAGCCTAAGTTGCCCGGAACGTAGAAATGAACGTTTCTTTCACACTGTTTGCAATTATTCAATCTGTACGCTGGAAAAGCTGTTGTATTTATATTGTATTTTATGCTTCTGACGTTGGCTTCCAAGGCCGTAGCTATTCGATGTGGTGGATCAACGCCCTATAGTGAAGCCTAGGTTGCCTGGAAAATAGAAATGACCATAACTTCCACACTGTTTGCAATTATTCGTTTTATACGATGGAAAAACTGTTGTATTTGTTTTGTATTTTATACTTCTGGCGTTCACTTCAAAGGTCCTGACAATTCGATCTGGTGGCACAACGCCATAGAGTGAAGCCTAGGTTGCCCGGAACGTAGAAATGACCATTACCTTCAGGCTTGTTGCTATTATTCCTGTTATATGATGAAAAAACTGTTGCATTTTTAGTGTATTTTCTGCTTCTGGTTTTCACTTTTAAGGTCGTAGCAATTCGATCTGGTGCAGCAACGTACTAGAGTGAAGCCTAGGTTGCCCGGAACGTAGAAAAGACCATCACCTTCAGACTGGTTGCAATTATTCCTGTTACACGATGGAAAAACTGTTGTATACGTATTGTATTTTATGCTTCTGGCGTTGCCTTCTAAGGCCCTAACTATTCGGTCTGGTGGAGCAATGCCCTAGAGTGAAGCCTAGGTTGCCCGGAACGTAGAAAAGACCATCACATTCAGACTGGTTGCAATTATTCCTGTTACACGATGGAAAAACTGTTGTATACGTATTGTATTTTATGCTTCTTGCGTTGCCTTCTAAGGCCCTAACTATTCGGTCTGGTGGAGCAATGCCCTAGAGTGAAGCCTAGGTTGCCCGGAACGTAGAAAAGACCATCACCTTCAGACTGGTTGCTATTATTCGTTTTATACGATGGAAAAGCTGTTATATTCATATTGTATTTTATGCTTCTGGCGTTGACTTCTAAGGCCCTAACTATTCGATATGGTGGAGCAACGCCCTAGAGTGAAGCCTAGGTTGCCCGGAACGTAGAGATAACCATTACTTACACACTGGTTGCAATTATTCCTGTTATACGATGGAAAAACTATTGTATTTATATTGTGTTTTATGCTTCTGGCGTTGACTTCTAAGGCCCTATGTATTCGACCTGGTGGTCCAACGCCCTAGAGTGAAGCCCAGGTTGCCCGGAACGTAGAAATGACCATCGCTATCACACTGGTTGCAATCATTCCTATTCTAGGATGGTAAAACTGTTGTATTTTTTGTATTTTATGCGTCTGGCGTTGACTTGTAATGCCCTTGCTATTCGATCTGGAGCAGCAACGAACTTGTGTGAAGCATAGGTTGCCCGGAACGTAGAAATGACCGTTGCTTTCACACTGTTTGCAATTATTCATTTTATACGGTGAAAAAACTGTGTTACTTATATTGTATTTTATGCTTCTGGCGTTGACTTCTAAGACCCTACGTATTCGATCTGGAGGAGCAACTTCCAAGGGTGAAGCCTATGTTGCCCGGAACGTAGAAATGTCCATTACTTTCACACTGTTTACAATTATTCATTTTATACAATGGAAAAACTGTTGTAGTTTTTTGTATTTTAAGCTTCAGGCGTTGACTTCTAAGGCCATAGCTATTCGATGTGGTGGCGCAACGACCTAGGGTTAAGCCTAGATTCCCCGGAACATAGAAATGACCATTACCTTCACACATGTTGCAATTATTCCTGTTGTACGAGTGAAACACTCTTGTATTTTTATTTAATTTTATGCTTCTGGCGTTGGCTTCTAAGGCCCTAGCTATTCGGTCTGGTGGAGCACCGGCCTAGAGTGAAGTCTAGGTTGCCCGGAACCTAGAAATGACCATTACTTTCACTCTGGTTGCAATTATTCCTGTTACACGATGGAAAACTGTAGGATTTTTATTGTATTTTAGGCTTCTGGCGTTGACTTCTAAGGCCCTATGTATTCGATCTGGTGGCGCAACGTCCAAGAGTGAATCCTATGTTTCCCGGAACGTAGAAATGACCATTAGTTTCACACTGGTTGCAATTATTCGTTTTATACGATGGAAAAACTGTTGTATTTATTTTGTATTCGATGCTTCTGGCATTAGCTTCTTAGGCCCTAACTATTGGATCTGGTGGACCAACGCCCTAGAGTGAAGACTGCGTTGCCCGGAACGAAGAAATAACCATCCCTTTCACACTGGTTGCAATTATTCCTGTTATACGATGGAAAAACTGTTGTATTTTTATTGTATTTTATGCGTCTGGCGTTGATTTGTTATGCCCTTGCCATTCGATCTGGAGGAGCAACGAACTAGTGTGAAGCATAGGTTGCCCGGAACGTAGAAATGACCATCACTATCACACTGGTTGTAATTATTCTCGTAATACGAGGGAAAAACTGTTGTATCTATATCGTTTTTGATGCTTCTGGCGTTGACTTCTTAGGCCCTAACTATTAGATCTGGTGGACCAACGCCCTAGGGTGAACCCTAGGTTGCCCGGAACGAAGAAATGACCATCACTTTCACACTGGTTGCAATTATTCGTTTTATACGATGGAAAACTGTTGTATATATTCTGTATTTGGTGCTTCTGGCGTTGACTTCTTAGGACCTAACTATTGGATCTGGTGGTCCAACGCCCTAGTGTGAAGCCTAGGTTGCCCGGAACGTAGAAATGTCCATCACTTTCATACTGCTTGCAATTATTCCCGTTATACGATGGAAAAACTGTTGTATTTTATTGTATTTTATGTATCGGGCGTTAACTTCTAAGGCCCTAGCTATTCGATCTGGTGGACCAACGCCCTATAGTGAAGCCTAGGCTGCCCGGAACGTAGAAATGACCATCACTTTCACACTGGTTGCAATTGTTCCTTATATGCAATGGAAAAACGCTTGCATTTATGTTGTATTTTATTCTTCTGGCGTTGACTTCTAAGGCCCTAACTATTCGATGTGGTGGAGCAACGCCCTGGAGTGAAGCCTATGTTGCCCGGAGCGCAGAGATGACCATTACCTTCACACTGTTTGCAATTATTCCTGTTATACGATGGAATAACTGTTCGCTTTGCTTTGCACTTTATGCTTCTGGCGTTGACTTCTTAGGCCCTAACTATTCGATCTGGTGGACAACGCCCTCGTGTGAAGCCTAGGTAGCACGGAACGTAGAAATGACCATCACTTTCACACTGGCTGCAATTATTCGTTTTATACGATGGAAAGAATCTTGTATTTATTATGTATTTTATGCTTCTGGCGTTGACTTCTTAGGCCCTAACTATTCGCCGTGGTGGACTAACGCCCTAGAGTGAAGCCTAGGCTGCCCGGAACGTAGAAATGACCATCCCTTTCACACTAGTTGCAATTACGCCTTTTATACGATGGAAAAACTGTGTATCTTTATTGTACTTTATGCTTCTGGCGTTGACTTCTTGGGCCCTAACTATTCGGTCCGGTGGAGCAACGTCCTAGAGTGAAGCCTAGGTTGCCCGGAACGTAGAAATGGTCATTACTTTCACACTGGATGCAATTATACGTTTTATACGATGGACAAACTGTTGTATTTATATTGTATTTTATGCTTCTTGCGTTGACTTCTTAGGCCCCAAATGTTCGATCTGGTGGAACAACGACCTAGATTGAAGCCTAGGTTGCCCGGAACGTAGAAATGGCCATTACTTTCACATTGGATGCAATTACTCGTTTTATACGATGGAAAAACTGTTGCATTTATATTGTATTTTATGCTTCTGTCGTTGACTTCTAAAGCCCTAACTATTCGATCTGGTGGAGCAACGCCCTAGAGTCAAGCCTAACTTGCCAGGAACGTGGAAATGAACGTTACTTTCACACTGTTTGCAATTATTCAATTTATACGCTGGAAAAGCTGTTGTATTTATATTGTGTTTTATGCTTGTGGCGTTGACTTCTTAGGTCCTAACTATTCGATCTGGTGGCTGAGCGCCCTAGATTGAAGCCTAGCCTGCCCGGAACGTAGAAATGACTATCACATTCACACTGGTAGGAATTATTCCAGCTATACGATGGAAAAAATGTTGTATCCTTATTGTATTTTATGCTTCGTGCGTTGACTTCTAAGGCCCTAACTATTTGATCTGGTGGAGCAACGCCCTAGAGTGGAGCCTAGGTTGCACGGAAGGTGGAAGTGACCATTACTTTCACGCTGCCTGCAATTATTCTCGTTATACGATGGAAAAACTGTTGTATTTATATTGTATTTTATGCTTCTGGCGTTGACTTCTAAAGCCCTAACTATTCGATCTGGTGGAGCAACGCCCTAGAGTGAAGCCTAGGCTGCCCGGAACGTAGAAATGACCATCCCTTTCACACTAGTTGCAATTACGCCTTTTATACGATGGAAAAACTGTGTATCTTTATTGTACTTTATGCTTCGAGCTTTGACTTCTAAGGCGCTAACTATTCGATCTGGTGGAGCAACGCCCTAGAGTGGAGCCGAGGTTGCCCGGAACGTTGAAGTGGCCATTACGTTCTCATTGGATGCAATTATGCGTTTTATACGATGGAAAAACTGTTGTATTTATATTGTATTTTATGCTTCTGGCGTTGACTTCTAAAGCCCTAACTATTCGATCCTGTGGAGCAACGTCCTAGAGTGAAGCCTAGGTTGCCCGGAACGTAGAAATGGCCATTACTTTCACACTGTATGCAATTATTCGTTTTATACGTTGGAAAAACAGTTGCATTTTTAGTGTATTTTATGCTTCTGGCGTTGACTTCTTGGGCCCTAACTATTCGGTCCGGTGGAGCAACGTCCTAGAGTGAAGCCTAGGTTGCCCGGAACGTAGAAATGGTCATTACTTTCACACTGGATGCAATTATTCGTTTTATACGATGGACAAACTGTTGTATTTATATTGTATTTTATGCTTCTTGCGTTGACTTCTTAGGCCCCAAATGTTCGATCTGGTGGAACAACGACCTAGATTGAAGCCTAGGTTGCCCGGAACGTAGAAATGACTATCACATTCACACTGGTAGGAATTATTCCAGCTATACGATGGAAAAAATGTTGTATCCTTATTGTATTTTATGCTTCGTGCGTTGACTTCTAAGGCCCTAACTATTTGATCTGGTGGAGCAACGCCCTAGAGTGGAGCCTAGGTTGCACGGAAGGTAGAAGTGACCATTACTTTCACGCTGCCTGCAATTATTCTCGTTATACGATGGAAAAACTGTTGTATTTATATTGTATTTTATGCTTCTGGCGTTGACTTCTAAAGCCCTAACTATTCGATCTGGTGGAGCAACGCCCTAGAGTCAAGCCTAAGTTGCCAGGAACGTGGAAATGAACGTTACTTTCACACTGTTTGCAATTATTCAATTTATACTCTGGAAAAGCTGTTGTATTTATATTGTATTTTATGCTTCTGACGTTGGCTTCTAAGGCCGTAGCTATTCGATGTGGTGGAACAACGCCCTGTAGTGAAGCCTGGGTTGCCCGGAACGTAGAAAGGACCATAACTTTCACACTGGTTGAAATTATTCGTTTTTTACGATGGAAAAACTGTTGTATTTGTTTCGTATTTTATGCGTCGGGCGTTGACTTCTAAGGCCCTAACTATTCGATCGGGTGGAGGAACGCCCTAGAGTGGAGCCTAGTTTCCACGGAACGTAGAAGTGATCATTACTTTCACATTGGATGCAATTATTCGTTTTATACGATGGAAATACTGTTGTATTTATATTGTATTTTATGCTTCCGGCGCTGACTTCTAAAGCCCTAACTTTTCGATCTGGTTGAGTAACGCCCTAGAGTCAAGCCTAAGTTGCCCGGAACGTAGAAATGAACGTTACTTTCACACTGTTTGCAATTATTCAGTTTATACGCTGGAAAAGCTGTTGTATTTATATTGTATTTTATGCTTCTGACGTTGGCTTCTATGCCGTAGCTATTCGATGTGGTGGAGCAACGCCCTATAGTGAAACCTAGGATGCCCGGAACGCAGAAATGACCATAACTTTCACACTGGTTGCAATTATTCGTTCTATACGATGGAAAAACTGTTGTATTTGTTTCGTATTTTATGCGTCGGGCGTTGACTTCTAAGGCCCTAACTATTCGATCGGGTGGAGGAACGCCCTAGAGTGGAGCCTAGTTTGCACGGAACGTAGAAGTGATCATTACTTTCACACTGGCTGCAATTATTCGTTTTATACGATGGAAAAACTCTTGTATTTATTATGTATTTTATGCTTCTGGCGTTGACTTCTTAGGCCCTAACTATTCGACGTGGTGGACTAACGCCCTAGAGTGAAGCCTAGGCTGCCCGGAACGTAGAAATGACCATCCCTTTCACACCAGTTGCAATTACGCCTGATATACGATGGAAAAACTGTGTATCTTTATTGTATTTTATGCTTCGTGCTTTGACTTCTAAGGCCCTAACTATTCGATCTGTTGGAGAAACGCACTAGAGTGACGCCTAGGTTGCCCGGAACGTAGAAATGACCATTACTTTCACGCTGCTTGCAATTACTCTCGTTATACGATGAAAAACTGTTGTACTTTTATTGTATTTTATGCTTCTGGCGTTGACTTCTAAGTCCCTAGGTATTCGATCTGGTGGAGCAACGCCCTAGGGTGAAGCCTAGATTGCCCGGAACGTAGAAATGACCATAATCTTCACTCTGGCTGCAATTACTCCTATTATGCGATTGAAAAACTGTTGTATCTTTATTGTACTTTATGCTTCGAGCTTTGACTTCTAAGGCGCTAACTATTCGATCTGGTGGAGCAACGCCCTAGAGTGGAACCGAGGTTGCCCGGAACGTAGAAGTGGCCGTTACGTTCTCATTGGATGCAATTATGCGTTTTATACGATGGAAAAACTGTTCTATTTATATTGTATTTTATGCTTCTGTCGCTGACTTCTTAGGCCCTAACTATACGATCTGGTGGAGCAACGCCCTAGTGTCGAGCCTAAGTTGCCCGGAACGTAGAATTGAACGTTACTTTCACACTGTTTGCAATGATTCAATTTATAAGCTGGAAAAGCTGGTGTATCTTTATTGTATTTTATGCTTCTGGCGTTGACGTCTTAGGCCCTAACTATTCGATCTGGTGGAACAGCGCCCTAGATTGAAGACTAGCCTGCCCGGAACGTAGAAATGACCATTACATTCACACTGGTTGCAATTATTCGTTTTATACGATGGAAGAACCGTTGTATTTTTATTATATTTTATGCTTCTGGCGTTGACTTCTTAGGCCCTAACAATTCGATCTGGTGGAGCAACGCCCTAGAGTGGAGCCTAGGATGCACGGAATGTAGAAATGACCATTACTTTCACACTGTTTGCAATTATTCATTTTATACGATGGAAAAGTTGTTGTATTTATATTGTATTTTATGTTTCTGGCGTTGACTTCTAACTCCGTAGCTGTTCGGTCTGGTGGAACAACTCCCTATATTGAAGCCTAGGTTGCCCGGAACGTAGAAATGACCATAACCTTCACGCTGGCTGCAATTACTCCTGTCATACGATTGAAAATCTGTTGTATCTTTATTGTATTTTATGCTTCGGGCGTTGACTTCTAAGGCCCTAACTATTCGATCTGGTGGAGCAACGTCCTAGAGTGAAGCCTAGGTTCCCCGGAACGTAGAAATGGCCATTGCTTTCACACTGGATGGAATTATTCGTTTTATACGATGGAAAAACTGTTGTATTTTTAGTGTATTTTATGCTTCTGGCGTTGACTTCTTGGGCCCTAACTATTCGATCCGGTGGAGCTGCGTCCTAGAGAGAAGCCTAGGTTGCCCGGAACGTAGAAATGGCCATGACATTCACACTGGATGCAATTATTCGTTTTATACGGTGGACAAACTGTTGTATTTATATTTAATTTTATGCTTCTTGCGTTGACTTCTTAGGCCCTAACTGTTCGATCTGGTGGAGCAACGACCTAGATTGAAGCCTAGGCTGCCCGGAACGTAGAAAAGACCATTACCTTCACACTGGTTGCAATTATTCGTTTTATACGATGGAAAAACCGTTGTATTTTTATTGTATTTTATGCTTCTGGCGTTGACTTCTTAGGCCCTAACTATTCGATCTGGTGGAGGAACGCCCTAGAGTGGAGCCTAGGTTGCACGGAATGTAGAAATGACCATTACTTTCACACTGTTTGCAATTATTCATTTTATACGATTTAAAAGTTGTTGTATTTATATTGTATTTTATGCTTCTGGCGTTGACTTCTAACTCCGTAGCTGTTCGGTCTGGTGGAACAACTCCCTATATTGAAGCCTAGGTTGCCCGGAACGTAGAAATGACCATAACCTTCACGCTGGCTGCAATTACTCCTGTCATACGATTGAAAATCTGTTGTATCTTTATTGTATTTTATGCTTCGGGCGTTGACTTCTAAGGCCCTAACTATTCGATCTGGTGGAGCAACGTCCTAGAGTGAAGCCTAGGTTCCCCGGAACGTAGAAATGGCTATTGCTTTCACACTGGATGGACTTATTCGTTTTATACGATGGAAAAACTGTTGTATTTTTAGTGTATTTTATGCTTCTGGCGATGACTTCTTGGGCCCTAACTATTCGATCCGGTGGAGCAGCGTCCTAGAGAGAAGCCTAGGTTGCCCGGAACGTAGAAATGACCATCCCTTTCACACTGGTTGCAATTACACCTGTTATACGATGGAAAAACTGTTGTATCTTTATTGTAATTTATGCTTCGGGCGTTGACTTCTAATGCCCTAACTATTCGATCTGTTGGAGCAACGCACTAGAGTGACGCCTAGGTTGCCCGGAACGTAGAAATGGCCATTGCTTTCACACTGGATGCAATTATTCGTTTTATACGATGGAAAAACTGTTGTATTTATATTGTATTTTATGCCTCTGGCGTTGACGTCTTAGGCCCTAACTATTCGATCTGGTGGCTCAGCGCCCTAGATTGAAGCCTAGCCTGCCCGGAACGTAGAAATGACTATCACATTCATACTGATAGGAATTATTCCAGCTATACGATGGAAAAAATGTTGTATCTTTATTGTATTTTATGCTTCGTGCGTTGACTTCTAAGGCCCTAACTATTTGATCTGGTGGAGCAACGCCCTAGAGTGGAGCCTAGGTTGCACGGAAGGTAGAAGTGACCATTACTTTCACGCTGCTTGCAATTATTCTCGTTATACGATGAAAAACTGTTGTACTTTTATTGTATTTTATGCTTCTGGCGTTGACTTCTAAGTCCCTAGGTATTCGATCTGGTGGAGCAACGACCTAGAGTGAAGCCTAGATTGCCCGGAACGTAGAAATGACCATAATCTTCACGCTGGCTGCAATTACTCCTGTTATGCGATTGAAAAACTGTTGTATCTTTATTGTACTTTATGCTTCGAGCTTTGACTTCTAAGGCGCTAACTATTCGATCTGGTGGAGCAACGCCCTAGAGTGAAGCCTAGGTTGCCCGGAACGTAGAAATGGCCATTACTTTCACACAGGATGCAATTATTCGTTTTATACGATGGAAAAACTGTTGCATTTTTAGTGTATTTTATGCTTCTGGCGTTGACTTCTTGGGCCCTAACTATTCTATCCGGTGGAGCATCGTCCTAGAGTGAAGCCTAGGTTGCCCGGAACGTAGAAATGGCCATTCCTTTCACACTGGTTGCAATTATTCCTGTTATACGATGGAAAAACTGTTGTATCTTTATTGTATTTTATGCTTCGGGCGTTGACTTCTAAGGCCCTAGCTATTCGATCTGTAGGAGCAACGAACTAGAGTGACGCCTAGGTTGCCCGGAACGTAGACATGGCCATTGCTTTCACACTGGATGCAATTATTCGTTTTATAAGATGGAAAAGCTGTTGTATTTATATTGTATTTTATGCTTCTGGCTTTGACGTCTTAGGCCCTAACTATTCGATCTGGTGGAGCAATGCCTCAGAGTTAAAGCTATTATACCCGAAACGTAGAAATGGCCATTACTTTCACACTGTTTGCAAATATACATTATATACGATGGAAAAGTTGTTGTATTTATATTGTTTTTTATGCTTCTGTCGCTGACTTCTTAGGCCCTAACTATACGATCTGGTGGAGCAACGCCCTAGTGTCGAGCCTAAGTTGCCCGGAACGTAGAATTGAACGTTACTTTCACACTGTTTGCAATGATTCAATTTATAAGCTGGAAAAGCTGGTGTATCTTTATTGTATTTTATGCTTCGGGCGTTGACTTCTAAGGCCCTAACTATTCGATCGGGTGGAGCAACGCCCTAGAGTGGAGCCTAGTTTGCACGGAACGTAGATGTGATCATTACTTTCACACTGGTTGCAATTATTTGTTCTATACGATGGAAAGACTGTTGTATTTGTTTTGTATTTTATGCTTCGGGCGTTGACTTCTAAGGCCCTAACTATTCGATCTGGTAGATCAGCGCCCTACATTGAAGCCTAGCTTGCCCGGAACGTAGAAATGACTATCACATTCACACTGGTTGGAATTATTCCAGCTATACGATGGAAAAACTGTTGTATCTTTATTGTATTTTATGCTTCGTGCGTCGACTTCTAAGGCCCTAACTATTCGATCGGGCGGAGCAACGCCCTAGAGTGGAGCCTAGTTTGCACGTAACGCAGAAGTGATCATTACTTTTACACTGGCTGCAATTATTAGTTTTATACGATGGAAAAACTCTTGTATTTATTATGTATTTTATACTTCTGGCGTTGACTTCTAAAGCCCTAACTATACGATCTGGTGGAGCAACGCCCTAGTGTCGAGCCTAAGTTGCCCGGAACGTAGAATTGAACGTTACTTTCACACTGTTTGCAATGATTCAATTTATAAGCTGGAAAAGCTGGTGTATCTTTATTGTATTTTATGCTTCGGGCGTTGACTTCTAAGGCCCTAACTATTCGATCTGGTAGAGCAACGCCCTAGAGTGAAGCCTAGGTTGCCGGAACGTAGAAATGGCCATTAGTTCACATTGGATGCAATTATTCGTTTTATACGATAAAAAAACTGTGGTATTTATATTGTATTTTATGCTTCTGGCGTTGACTTCTTAGGCCCTAACTATTCGATCTGGTGGATCAGCGCCCAAGATTGAAGCCTAGTCTGCCCGGAACGTAGAAATGACTATCACATTGACACTGGTTGGAATTAATCCAGCTATACGATGGAAAAACTGTTGTATGTTTATTGTATTTTATGCTTCGTGCGTTGACTTCTAAGGCCCTAACTATTCGATCTGGTGGAGCAACGCCCTAGTGTGCAGCCTAGGTTGCCGGAACGTAGAAATGGCCATTAGTTCACATTGGATGCAATTATTCGTTTTATACGATAAAAAAACTGTGGTATTTATATTGTATTTTATGCTTCTGGCGTTGACTTCTTAGGCCCTAACTATTCGATCTGGTGGATCAGCGCCCAAGATTGAAGCCTAGTCTGCCCGGAACGTAGAAATGACTATCACATTGACACTGGTTGGAATTAATCCAGCTATACGATGGAAAAACTGTTGTATGTTTATTGTATTTTATGCTTCGTGCGTTGACTTCTAAGGCCCTAACTATTCGATCTGGTGGAGCAACGCCCTAGTGTGCAGCCTAGGTTGCCCGGAACGTAGAAATGACCATTACTTTCACATTGGATGCAATTATTCGTTTTATAGGATGGAAAAACTGTTGTATCTATATTGTATTTTATGCTTCTGGCGTTGACATCTAAAGCCCTAACAATTCGATCCGGTGGAGCAACGTCCTAGAGTGAAGCCTAGGTTGCCCGGAACGTAGAAATGGCCATTACTTTCACACTGGATGCAATTATTCGTTTTATACGATGGACAAACTGTTGTATTTATATTATATTTTATGCTTCTGGCGTTGACTTCTAACTCCGTAGCTATTCGGTCTGGTGGAACAACTCCCTATATTGAAGCCTAGGTTGCCCGGAACGTAGAAATGACCATAACCTTTACGCTGGCTGCAAATACTCCTGTTATACGATTGAAAATCTGTTGTATCTTTATTGTATTTTATGCTTCGGGCGTTGACTTCTAATGCCCTAACTATTCGATCTGGTGGAGCAACGCCCTAGAGTGCAGCCTAGGTTGCCCGGAACGTAGAAATGACCATTACTTTCACATTGGATGCAATTATTCGTTTTATAGGATGGAAAAACTGTTGTATCTATATTGTATTTTATGCTTCCGGCGCTGACTTCTAAAGCCCTAACTATTCGATCTGGAGGGACAATGCCTGAGAGTCAAGCCTAAGTTGCCCGGAACGTAGAAATGAACGTTTCTTTCACACTGTTTGCAATTATTCAATCTGTACGCTGGAAAAGCTGTTGTATTTATATTGTATTTTATGCTTCTGACGTTGGCTTCCAAGGCCGTAGCTATTCGATGTGGTGGATCAACGCCCTATAGTGAAGCCTAGGTTGCCTGGAAAATAGAAATGACCATAACTTCCACACTGTTTGCAATTATTCGTTTTATACGATGGAAAAACTGTTGTATTTGTTTTGTATTTTATACTTCTGGCGTTCACTTCAAAGGTCCTGACAATTCGATCTGGTGGCACAACGCCATAGAGTGAAGCCTAGGTTGCCCGGAACGTAGAAATGACCATCCATTTCACACTGGTTGCAATTACTCCTGTTATACGATGGAAAAACTGTTGTATCTTTATTGTATTTTATGCCTCTGGCGTTGACGTCTTAGGCCCTAACTATTCGATCTGTTGGAGCAACGCACTAGAGTGACGCCTAGGTTGCCCGGAACGTAGAAATGGCCATTCCTTTCACGCTGGATGCAATTATTCGTTTTATACGATGGCAAAACTGTTGTATTTATATTGTATTTTATGCTTCTGGCGTTGACGTCTTAGGCCCTAACTATTCGATCTGGTGGAACAGCGCCCTAGATTGAAGACTAGCCTGCCCGGAACGTAGAAATGACCATTACATTCACACTGGTTGCAATTATTCGTTTTATACGATGGAAGAACCGTTGTATTTTTATTATATTTTATGCTTCTGGCGTTGACTTCTTAGGCCCTAACAATTCGATCTGGTGGAGCAACGCCCTAGAGTGGAGCCTAGGATGCACGGAATGTAGAAATGACCATTACTTTCACACTGTTTGCAATTATTCATTTTATACGATGGAAAAGTTGTTGTATTTATATTGTATTTTATGTTTCTGGCGTTGACTTCTAACTCCGTAGCTGTTCGGTCTGGTGGAACAACTCCCTATATTGAAGCCTAGGTTGCCCGGAACGTAGAAATGACCATAACCTTCACGCTGGCTGCAATTACTCCTGTCATACGATTGAAAATCTGTTGTATCTTTATTGTATTTTATGCTTCGGGCGTTGACTTCTAAGGCCCTAACTATTCGATCTGGTGGAGCAACGTCCTAGAGTGAAGCCTAGGTTCCCCGGAACGTAGAAATGGCCATTGCTTTCACACTGGATGGAATTATTCGTTTTATACGATGGAAAAACTGTTGTATTTTTAGTGTATTTTATGCTTCTGGCGTTGACTTCTTGGGCCCTAACTATTCGATCCGGTGGAGCTGCGTCCTAGAGAGAAGCCTAGGTTGCCCGGAACGTAGAAATGGCCATGACATTCACACTGGATGCAATTATTCGTTTTATACGGTGGACAAACTGTTGTATTTATATTTAATTTTATGCTTCTTGCGTTGACTTCTTAGGCCCTAACTGTTCGATCTGGTGGAGCAACGACCTAGATTGAAGCCTAGGCTGCCCGGAACGTAGAAAAGACCATTACCTTCACACTGGTTGCAATTATTCGTTTTATACGATGGAAAAACCGTTGTATTTTTATTGTATTTTATGCTTCTGGCGTTGACTTCTTAGGCCCTAACTATTCGATCTGGTGGAGCAACGCCCTAGAGTGGAGCCTAGGTTGCACGGAATGTAGAAATGACCATTACTTTCACACTGTTTGCAATTATTCATTTTATACGATTTAAAAGTTGTTGTATTTATATTGTATTTTATGCTTCTGGCGTTGACTTCTAACTCCGTAGCTGTTCGGTCTGGTGGAACAACTCCCTATATTGAAGCCTAGGTTGCCCGGAACGTAGAAATGACCATAACCTTCACGCTGGCTGCAATTACTCCTGTCATACGATTGAAAATCTGTTGTATCTTTATTGTATTTTATGCTTCGGGCGTTGACTTCTAAGGCCCTAACTATTCGATCTGGTGGAGCAACGTCCTAGAGTGAAGCCTAGGTTCCCCGGAACGTAGAAATGGCTATTGCTTTCACACTGGATGGACTTATTCGTTTTATACGATGGAAAAACTGTTGTATTTTTAGTGTATTTTATGCTTCTGGCGATGACTTCTTGGGCCCTAACTATTCGATCCGGTGGAGCAGCGTCCTAGAGAGAAGCCTAGGTTGCCCGGAACGTAGAAATGACCATCCCTTTCACACTGGTTGCAATTACACCTGTTATACGATGGAAAAACTGTTGTATCTTTATTGTAATTTATGCTTCGGGCGTTGACTTCTAATGCCCTAACTATTCGATCTGTTGGAGCAACGCACTAGAGTGACGCCTAGGTTGCCCGGAACGTAGAAATGGCCATTGCTTTCACACTGGATGCAATTATTCGTTTTATACGATGGAAAAACTGTTGTATTTATATTGTATTTTATGCCTCTGGCGTTGACGTCTTAGGCCCTAACTATTCGATCTGGTGGAGCAATGCCTCAGAGTTAAAGCTATTATACCCGAAACGTAGAAATGGCCATTACTTTCACACTGTTTGCAAATATACATTATATACGATGGAAAAGTTGTTGTATTTATATTGTTTTTTATGCTTCTGTCGCTGACTTCTTAGGCCCTAACTATACGATCTGGTGGAGCAACGCCCTAGTGTCGAGCCTAAGTTGCCCGGAACGTAGAATTGAACGTTACTTTCACACTGTTTGCAATGATTCAATTTATAAGCTGGAAAAGCTGGTGTATCTTTATTGTATTTTATGCTTCGGGCGTTGACTTCTAAGGCCCTAACTATTCGATCGGGTGGAGCAACGCCCTAGAGTGGAGCCTAGTTTGCACGGAACGTAGATGTGATCATTACTTTCACACTGGTTGCAATTATTTGTTCTATACGATGGAAAGACTGTTGTATTTGTTTTGTATTTTATGCTTCGGGCGTTGACTTCTAAGGCCCTAACTATTCGATCTGGTAGATCAGCGCCCTACATTGAAGCCTAGCTTGCCCGGAACGTAGAAATGACTATCACATTCACACTGGTTGGAATTATTCCAGCTATACGATGGAAAAACTGTTGTATCTTTATTGTATTTTATGCTTCGTGCGTCGACTTCTAAGGCCCTAACTATTCGATCGGGCGGAGCAACGCCCTAGAGTGGAGCCTAGTTTGCACGTAACGCAGAAGTGATCATTACTTTTACACTGGCTGCAATTATTAGTTTTATACGATGGAAAAACTCTTGTATTTATTATGTATTTTATACTTCTGGCGTTGACTTCTAAAGCCCTAACTATACGATCTGGTGGAGCAACGCCCTAGTGTCGAGCCTAAGTTGCCCGGAACGTAGAATTGAACGTTACTTTCACACTGTTTGCAATGATTCAATTTATAAGCTGGAAAAGCTGGTGTATCTTTATTGTATTTTATGCTTCGGGCGTTGACTTCTAAGGCCCTAACTATTCGATCTGGTAGAGCAACGCCCTAGAGTGAAGCCTAGGTTGCCGGAACGTAGAAATGGCCATTAGTTCACATTGGATGCAATTATTCGTTTTATACGATAAAAAAACTGTGGTATTTATATTGTATTTTATGCTTCTGGCGTTGACTTCTTAGGCCCTAACTATTCGATCTGGTGGATCAGCGCCCAAGATTGAAGCCTAGTCTGCCCGGAACGTAGAAATGACTATCACATTGACACTGGTTGGAATTAATCCAGCTATACGATGGAAAAACTGTTGTATGTTTATTGTATTTTATGCTTCGTGCGTTGACTTCTAAGGCCCTAACTATTCGATCTGGTGGAGCAACGCCCTAGTGTGCAGCCTAGGTTGCCCGGAACGTAGAAATGACCATTACTTTCACATTGGATGCAATTATTCGTTTTATAGGATGGAAAAACTGTTGTATCTATATTGTATTTTATGCTTCTGGCGTTGACATCTAAAGCCCTAACAATTCGATCCGGTGGAGCAACGTCCTAGAGTGAAGCCTAGGTTGCCCGGAACGTAGAAATGGCCATTACTTTCACACTGGATGCAATTATTCGTTTTATACGATGGACAAACTGTTGTATTTATATTATATTTTATGCTTCTGGCGTTGACTTCTAACTCCGTAGCTATTCGGTCTGGTGGAACAACTCCCTATATTGAAGCCTAGGTTGCCCGGAACGTAGAAATGACCATAACCTTTACGCTGGCTGCAAATACTCCTGTTATACGATTGAAAATCTGTTGTATCTTTATTGTATTTTATGCTTCGGGCGTTGACTTCTAAGGCCCTAACTATTCGATCTGGTGGAGCAACGCCCTAGAGTGCAGCCCAGGTTGCCCGGAACGTAGAAATGACCATTACTTTCACATTGGATGCAATTATTCGTTTTATAGGATGGAAAAACTGTTGTATCTATATTGTATTTTATGCTTCCGGCGCTGACTTCTAAAGCCCTAACTATTCGATCTGGAGGGACAATGCCTGAGAGTCAAGCCTAAGTTGCCCGGAACGTAGAAATGAACGTTTCTTTCACACTGTTTGCTATTATTCAATCTGTACGCTGGAAAAGCTGTTGTATTTATATTGTATTTTATGCTTCTGACGTTGGCTTCTAAGGCCGTAGCTATTCGATGTGGTGGATCAACGCCCTATAGTGAAGCCTAGGTTGCCTGGAAAATAGAAATGACCATAACTTCCACACTGTTTGCAATTATTCGTTTTATACGATGGAAAAACTGTTGTATTTGTTTTGTATTTTATACTTCTGGCGTTCACTTCAAAGGTCCTGACAATTCGATCTGGTGGCACAACGCCATAGAGTGAAGCCTAGGTTGCCCGGAACGTAGAAATGACCATCCATTTCACACTGGTTGCAATTACTCCTGTTATACGATGGAAAAACTGTTGTATCTTTATTGTATTTTATGCCTCTGGCGTTGACGTCTTAGGCCCTAACTATTCGATCTGTTGGAGCAACGCACTAGAGTGACGCCTAGGTTGCCCGGAACGTAGAAATGGCCATTCCTTTCACGCTGGATGCAATTATTCGTTTTATACGATGGCAAAACTGTTGTATTTATATTGTATTTTATGCTTCTGGCGTTGACGTCTTAGGCCCTAACTATTCGATCTGGTGGAACAGCGCCCTAGATTGAAGACTAGCCTGCCCGGAACGTAGAAATGACCATTACATTCACACTGGTTGCAATTATTCGTTTTATACGATGGAAGAACCGTTGTATTTTTATTATATTTTATGCTTCTGGCGTTGACTTCTTAGGCCCTAACAATTCGATCTGGTGGAGCAACGCCCTAGAGTGGAGCCTAGGATGCACGGAATGTAGAAATGACCATTACTTTCACACTGTTTGCAATTATTCATTTTATACGATGGAAAAGTTGTTGTATTTATATTGTATTTTATGTTTCTGGCGTTGACTTCTAACTCCGTAGCTGTTCGGTCTGGTGGAACAACTCCCTATATTGAAGCCTAGGTTGCCCGGAACGTAGAAATGACCATAACCTTCACGCTGGCTGCAATTACTCCTGTCATACGATTGAAAATCTGTTGTATCTTTATTGTATTTTATGCTTCGGGCGTTGACTTCTAAGGCCCTAACTATTCGATCTGGTGGAGCAACGTCCTAGAGTGAAGCCTAGGTTCCCCGGAACGTAGAAATGGCCATTGCTTTCACACTGGATGGAATTATTCGTTTTATACGATGGAAAAACTGTTGTATTTTTAGTGTATTTTATGCTTCTGGCGTTGACTTCTTGGGCCCTAACTATTCGATCCGGTGGAGCTGCGTCCTAGAGAGAAGCCTAGGTTGCCCGGAACGTAGAAATGGCCATGACATTCACACTGGATGCAATTATTCGTTTTATACGGTGGACAAACTGTTGTATTTATATTTAATTTTATGCTTCTTGCGTTGACTTCTTAGGCCCTAACTGTTCGATCTGGTGGAGCAACGACCTAGATTGAAGCCTAGGCTGCCCGGAACGTAGAAAAGACCATTACCTTCACACTGGTTGCAATTATTCGTTTTATACGATGGAAAAACCGTTGTATTTTTATTGTATTTTATGCTTCTGGCGTTGACTTCTTAGGCCCTAACTATTCGATCTGGTGGAGCAACGCCCTAGAGTGGAGCCTAGGTTGCACGGAATGTAGAAATGACCATTACTTTCACACTGTTTGCAATTATTCATTTTATACGATTTAAAAGTTGTTGTATTTATATTGTATTTTATGCTTCTGGCGTTGACTTCTAACTCCGTAGCTGTTCGGTCTGGTGGAACAACTCCCTATATTGAAGCCTAGGTTGCCCGGAACGTAGAAATGACCATAACCTTCACGCTGGCTGCAATTACTCCTGTCATACGATTGAAAATCTGTTGTATCTTTATTGTATTTTATGCTTCGGGCGCTGACTTCTAAGGCCCTAACTATTCGATCTGTTGGAGCAACGCCCTAGAATGAAGCCTAGGTTGCCCGGAACGTAGAAATGGCCATTACTTTCACACTGGATGCAATTAATCAATTTATCCGCTGGAAGAGCTGTTGTATTCATATTGTATTTTATGCCTCTGACGTTGGCTTCTAAGGCCGTAGCTATTCGATGTGGTGGAGCAACGCCCTATAGTGAAGCCTAGGCTGCCCGGAAAATAGAAATGACCACAACTTTCACACTGTTTGCAATTATTCGTTTTATACGATGGAAAAACTGTTGTATTTGTTTTGTATTTTATATTTCTGGAGTTGACTTCAAAGGCCCTAACAATTCGATCTGGTGGCACAACGCCATAGAGTGAAGCCTAGGTTGCCCGGAACGTAAAAATTACCATCACTTTCACACTGGTTGCCGTTATTCCTGTTATTCGATGGAAAAACTGTTGTATCTTTATTGTATTTTATGCTTCTGGCGTTGACTTCTTAGGCCCTAACTATTCGATCTGGTGGAACAACGACCTAGATTGAAGCCTAGGTTGCCCGGATCGTGGAAACGACTATCACATTCACATTGGTTGGAATTATTCCAGTTATACGATGGTAAAGCTGTTGTATCTTAATTGTATTTTATGCTTCGTGCGTTGACATCTAAGGCCCTAACTATTCGATCTTGTGGAGCAACGCCCTAGAGTGGAGCCTAGGTTGCACGGAACGTAGAAGTGACCATTACTTTCACACTGGTTGCAGTTATTCCTGTTATACGATGGAAAAACTGTTGTATCTTTATTGTATTTTATGCTTCAGGAGTTGACTTCAAATGCCCTACCTATTCGATCTGGTGGAGCAACGTCCTAGAGAGAAGCCCAGGTTCCCCGGAACGTAGAAATGGCCATTACTTTCACATTGGATGCAATTATTCGTTTGATACGATGAAAAAACTGTTGTATTTCTATTGTATTTTATGCTTCTGGCGTTGACTTCTTTGGCCCTAACTATTCGATCTGGTGGAGCAACGCCCTAGGGTAAAGCCTAGGTTGCACGGAACGTAGAAATGAAAGTTACTTTCACACTGTTTGCATTTATTCGTTATATACGATGGAAAAACTGTTGTATTTATATTGTATTTTATGCCTCTGGCGTTGACTTCTTAGGCCCTAACTATTTGATCTGTTGGAGCACCGCCCTAGAGTGTAGCCTAGGTTACCCGGAACGTAGAAATGGCCATTACTTTCACACAGGATGCAATTATTCGTTTTATACGATGGAAAAACTGTTGCATTTTTAGTGTATTTTATGCTTCTGGCGTTGACTTCTTGGGCCCTAACTATTCTATCCGGTGGAGCATCGTCCTAGAGTGAAGCCTAGGTTGCCCGGAACGTAGAAATGACCATTCCTTTCACACTGGTTGCAATTATTCCTGTTATACGATGGAAAAACTGTTGTATCTTTATTGTATTTTATGCTTCGGGCGTTGACTTCTAAGGCCCTAGCTATTCGATCTGTAGGAGCAACGCACTAGAGTGACGCCTAGGTTGCCCGGAACGTAGACATGGTCATTGCTTTCACACTGGATGCAATTATTCGTTTTATAAGATGGAAAAGCTGTTGTATTTATACTGTATTTTATGCTTCTGGCTTTGACGTCTTAGGCCCTAACTATTCGATCTGGTGGAGCAATGCCTCAGAGTTAAAGCTATTATACCCGAAACGTAGAAATGGCCATTACTTTCACACTGTTTGCAATTATACATTATATACGATGGAAAAGTTGTTGTATTTATATTGTTTTTTATGCTTCTGTTGCTGACTTCTTAGGCCCTAACTATACGATCTGGTGGAGCAACGCCCTAGTGTCGAGCCTAAGTTGCCCGGAACGTAGAATTGAACGTTACTTTCACACTGTTTGCAATGATTCAATTTATAAGCTGGAAAAGCTGGTGTATCTTTATTGTATTTTATGCTTCGGGCGTTGACTTCTAAGGCCCTAACTATTCGATCGGGTGGAGCAACGCCCTAGAGTGGAGCCTAGTTTGCACGGAACGTAGATGTGATCATTACTTTCACACTGGTTGCAATTATTTGTTCTATACGATGGAAAGACTGTTGTATTTGTTTTGTATTTTATGCTTCGGGCGTTGACTTCTAAGGCCCTAACTATTCGATCTGGTAGATCAGCGCCCTACATTGAAGCCTAGCTTGCCCGGAACGTAGAAATGACTATCACATTCACACTGGTTGGAATTATTCCAGCTATACGATGGAAAAACTGTTGTATCTTTATTGTATTTTATGCTTCGTGCGTCGACTTCTAAGGCCCTAACTATTCGATCGGGTGGAGCAACGCCCTAGAGTGGAGCCTAGTTTGCACGTAACGTAGAAGTGATCATTACTTTTACACTGGCTGCAATTATTCGTTTTATACGATGGAAAAACTCTTGTATTTATTATGTATTTTATATTTCTGGCGTTGACTTCTAAAGCCCTAACTATACGATCTGGTGGAGCAACGCCCTAGTGTCGAGCCTAAGTTGCCCGGAACGTAGAATTGAACGTTACTTTCACACTGTTTGCAATGATTCAATTTATAAGCTGGAAAAGCTGGTGTATCTTTATTGTATTTTATGCTTCTGGCGTTCACTTCAAAGGTCCTGACAATTCGATCTGGTGGCACAACGCCATAGAGTGAAGCCTAGGTTGCCCGGAACGTAGAAATGACCATCCATTTCACACTGGTTGCAATTACTCCTGTTATACGATGGAAAAACTGTTGTATCTTTATTGTATTTTATGCCTCTGGCGTTGACGTCTTAGGCCCTAACTATTCGATCTGTTGGAGCAACGCACTAGAGTGACGCCTAGGTTGCCCGGAACGTAGAAATGGCCATTCCTTTCACGCTGGATGCAATTATTCGTTTTATACGATGGCAAAACTGTTGTATTTATATTGTATTTTATGCTTCTGGCGTTGACGTCTTAGGCCCTAACTATTCGATCTGGTGGAACAGCGCCCTAGATTGAAGACTAGCCTGCCCGGAACGTAGAAATGACCATTACATTCACACTGGTTGCAATTATTCGTTTTATACGATGGAAGAACCGTTGTATTTTTATTATATCTTATGCTTCTGGCGTTGACTTCTTAGGCCCTAACAATTCGATCTGGTGGAGCAACGCCCTAGAGTGGAGCCTAGGATGCACGGAATGTAGAAATGACCATTACTTTCACACTGTTTGCAATTATTCATTTTATACGATGGAAAAGTTGTTGTATTTATATTGTATTTTATGTTTCTGGCGTTGACTTCTAACTCCGTAGCTGTTCGGTCTGGTGGAACAACTCCCTATATTGAAGCCTAGGTTGCCCGGAACGTAGAAATGACCATAACCTTCACGCTGGCTGCAATTACTCCTGTCATACGATTGAAAATCTGTTGTATCTTTATTGTATTTTATGCTTCGGGCGTTGACTTCTAAGGCCCTAACTATTCGATCTGGTGGAGCAACGTCCTAGAGTGAAGCCTAGGTTCCCCGGAACGTAGAAATGGCCATTGCTTTCACACTGGATGGAATTATTCGTTTTATACGATGGAAAAACTGTTGTATTTTTAGTGTATTTTATGCTTCTGGCGTTGACTTCTTGGGCCCTAACTATTCGATCCGGTGGAGCTGCGTCCTAGAGAGAAGCCTAGGTTGCCCGGAACGTAGAAATGGCCATGACATTCACACTGGATGCAATTATTCGTTTTATACGGTGGACAAACTGTTGTATTTATATTTAATTTTATGCTTCTTGCGTTGACTTCTTAGGACCTAACTGTTCGATCTGGTGGAGCAACGACCTAGATTGAAGCCTAGGCTGCCCGGAACGTAGAAAAGACCATTACCTTCACACTGGTTGCAATTATTCGTTTTATACGATGGAAAAACCGTTGTATTTTTATTGTATTTTATGCTTCTGGCGTTGACTTCTTAGGCCCTAACTATTCGATCTGGTGGAGCAACGCCCTAGAGTGGAGCCTAGGTTGCACGGAATGTAGAAATGACCATTACTTTCACACTGTTTGCAATTATTCATTTTATACGATTTAAAAGTTGTTGTATTTATATTGTATTTTATGCTTCTGGCGTTGACTTCTAACTCCGTAGCTGTTCGGTCTGGTGGAACAACTCCCTATATTGAAGCCTAGGTTGCCCGGAACGTAGAAATGACCATAACCTTCACGCTGGCTGCAATTACTCCTGTCATACGATTGAAAATCTGTTGTATCTTTATTGTATTTTATGCTTCGGGCGCTGACTTCTAAGGCCCTAACTATTCGATCTGTTGGAGCAACGCCCTAGAATGAAGCCTAGGTTGCCCGGAACGTAGAAATGGCCATTACTTTCACACTGGATGCAATTAATCAATTTATCCGCTGGAAGAGCTGTTGTATTCATATTGTATTTTATGCTTCTGACGTTGGCTTCTAAGGCCGTAGCTATTCGATGTGGTGGAGCAACGCCCTATAGTGAAGCCTAGGCTGCCCGGAAAATAGAAATGACCACAACTTTCACACTGTTTGCAATTATTCGTTTTATACGATGGAAAAACTGTTGTATTTGTTTTGTATTTTATATTTCTGGAGTTGACTTCAAAGGCCCTAACAATTCGATCTGGTGGCACAACGCCATAGAGTGAAGCCTAGGTTGCCCGGAACGTAAAAATTACCATCACTTTCACACTGGTTGCCGTTATTCCTGTTATTCGATGGAAAAACTGTTGTATCTTTATTGTATTTTATGATTCTGGCGTTGACTTCTTAGGCCCTAACTATTCGATCTGGTGGAACAACGACCTAGATTGAAGCCTAGGTTGCCCGGATCGTGGAAACGACTATCACATTCACATTGGTTGGAATTATTCCAGTTATACGATGGTAAAGCTGTTGTATCTTAATTGTATTTTATGCTTCGTGCGTTGACATCTAAGGCCCTAACTATTCGATCTTGTGGAGCAACGCCCTAGAGTGGAGCCTAGGTTGCACGGAACGTAGAAGTGACCATTACTTTCACACTGGTTGCAGTTATTCCTGTTATACGATGGAAAAACTGTTGTATCTTTATTGTATTTTATGCTTCAGGAGTTGACTTCAAATGCCCTACCTATTCGATCTGGTGGAGCAACGTCCTAGAGAGAAGCCCAGGTTCCCCGGAACGTAGAAATGGCCATTACTTTCACATTGGATGCAATTATTCGTTTGATACGATGAAAAAACTGTTGTATTTCTATTGTATTTTATGCTTCTGGCGTTGACTTCTTTGGCCCTAACTATTCGATCTGGTGGAGCAACGCCCTAGGGTAAAGCCTAGGTTGCACGGAACGTAGAAATGAAAGTTACTTTCACACTGTTTGCATTTATTCGTTATATACGATGGAAAAACTGTTGTATTTATATTGTATTTTATGCCTCTGGCGTTGACTTCTTAGGCCCTAACTATTTGATCTGTTGGAGCACCGCCCTAGAGTGTAGCCTAGGTTACCCGGAACGTAGAAATGGCCATTACTTTCACACAGGATGCAATTATTCGTTTTATACGATGGAAAAACTGTTGCATTTTTAGTGTATTTTATGCTTCTGGCGTTGACTTCTTGGGCCCTAACTATTCTATCCGGTGGAGCATCGTCCTAGAGTGAAGCCTAGGTTGCCCGGAACGTAGAAATGACCATTCCTTTCACACTGGTTGCAATTATTCCTGTTATACGATGGAAAAACTGTTGTATCTTTATTGTATTTTATGCTTCGGGCGGTGACTTCTAAGGCCCTAACTATTCGACCTGTTGGAGCAACGCCCTAGAATGAAGCCTAGGTTGCCCGGAACGTAGAAATGGCCATTACTTTCACACTGGATGCAATTAATCAATTTATCCGCTGGAAGAGCTGTTGTATTCATATTGTATTTTATGCTTCTGACGTTGGCTTCTAAGGCCGTAGCTATTCGATGTGGTGGAGCAACGCCCTATAGTGAAGCCTAGGCTGCCCGGAAAATAGAAATGACCACAACTTTCACACTGTTTGCAATTATTCGTTTTATACGATGGAAAAACTGTTGTATTTGTTTTGTATTTTATATTTCTGGAGTTGACTTCAAAGGCCCTAACAATTCGATCTGGTGGCACAACGCCATAGAGTGAAGCCTAGGTTGCCCGGAACGTAAAAATTACCATCACTTTCACACTGGTTGCCGTTATTCCTGTTATTCGATGGAAAAACTGTTGTATCTTTATTGTATTTTATGCTTCTGGCGTTGACTTCTTAGGCCCTAACTATTCGATCTGGTGGAACAACGACCTAGATTGAAGCCTAGGTTGCCCGGATCGTGGAAACGACTATCACATTCACATTGGTTGGAATTATTCCAGTTATACGATGGTAAAGCTGTTGTATCTTAATTGTATTTTATGCTTCGTGCGTTGACATCTAAGGCCCTAACTATTCGATCTTGTGGAGCAACGCCCTAGAGTGGAGCCTAGGTTGCACGGAACGTAGAAGTGACCATTACTTTCACACTGGTTGCAGTTATTCCTGTTATACGATGGAAAAACTGTTGTATCTTTATTGTATTTTATGCTTCAGGAGTTGACTTCAAATGCCCTACCTATTCGATCTGGTGGAGAAACGTCCTAGAGAGAAGCCCAGGTTCCCCGGAACGTAGAAATGGCCATTACTTTCACATTGGATGCAATTATTCGTTTGATACGATGAAAAAACTGTTGTATTTCTATTGTATTTTATGCTTCTGGCGTTGACTTCTTTGGCCCTAACTATTCGATCTGGTGGAGCAACGCCCTAGGGTAAAGCCTAGGTTGCACGGAACGTAGAAATGACCATTACTTTCACATTGGATGCAATTATTCGTTTTATAGGATGGAAAAACTGTTGTATCTATATTGTATTTTATGCTTCTGGCGTTGACATCTAAAGCCCTAACAATTCGATCCGGTGGAGCAACGTCCTAGAGTGAAGCCTAGGTTGCCCGGAACGTAGAAATGGCCATTACTTTCACACTGGATGCAATTATTCGTTTTATACGATGGACAAACTGTTGTATTTATATTGTATTTTATGCTTCTGGCGTTGACTTCTAACTCCGTAGCTATTCGGTCTGGAGGAACAACTCCCTATATTGAAGCCTAGGTTGCCCGGAACGTAGAAATGACCATAACCTTTACGCTGGCTGCAAATACTCCTGTTACACGATTGAAAATCTGTTGTATCTTTATTGTATTTTATGCTTCGGGCGTTGACTTCTAAGGCCCTAACTATTCGATCTGGTGGAGCAACGCCCTACAGTGCAGCCTAGGTTGCCCGGAACGTAGAAATGACCATTACTTTCACATTGGATGCAATTATTCGTTTTATAGGATGGAAAAACTGTTGTATCTATATTGTATTTTATGCTTCCGGCGCTGACTTCTAAAGCCCTAACTATTCGATCTGGAGGGACAATGCCTGAGAGTCAAGCCTAAGTTGCCCGGAACGTAGAAATGAACGTTTCTTTCACACTGTTTGCAATTATTCAATCTGTACGCTGGAAAAGCTGTTGTATTTATATTGTATTTTATGCTTCTGACGTTGGCTTCTAAGGCCGTAGCTATTCGATGTGGTGGAGCAACGCCCTATAGTGAAGCCTAGGTTGCCTGGAAAATAGAAATGACCATAACTTCCACACTGTTTGCAATTATTCGTTTTATACGATGGAAAAACTGTTGTATTTGTTTTGTATTTTATACTTCTGGCGTTCACTTCAAAGGTCCTGACAATTCGATCTGGTGGCACAACGCCATAGAGTGAAGCCTAGGTTGCCCGGAACGTAGAAATGACCATCCATTTCACACTGGTTGCAATTACTCCTGTTATACGATGGAAAAACTGTTGTATCTTTATTGTATTTTATGCCTCTGGCGTTGACGTCTTAGGCCCAAACTATTCGATCTGTTGGAGCAACGCACTAGAGTGACGCCTAGGTTGCCCGGAACGTAGAAATGGCCATTCCTTTCACGCTGGATGCAATTACTCGTTTTATACGATGGCAAAACTGTTGTATTTATATTGTATTTTATGCTTCTGGCGTTGACGTCTTAGGCCCTAACTATTCGATCTGGTGGAACAGCGCCCTAGATTGAAGACTAGCCTGCCCGGAACGTAGAAATGACCATTACATTCACACTGGTTGCAATTATTCGTTTTATACGATGGAAGAACCGTTGTATTTTTATTATATTTTATGCTTCTGGCGTTGACTTCTTAGGCCCTAACAATTCGATCTGGTGGAGCAACGCCCTAGAGTGGAGCCTAGGATGCACGGAATGTAGAAATGACCATTACTTTCACACTGTTTGCAATTATTCATTTTATACGATGGAAAAGTTGTTGTATTTATATTGTATTTTATGTTTCTGGCGTTGACTTCTAACTCCGTAGCTGTTCGGTCTGGTGGAACAACTCCCTATATTGAAGCCTAGGTTGCCCGGAACGTAGAAATGACCATAACCTTCACGCTGGCTGCAATTACTCCTGTCATACGATTGAAAATCTGTTGTATCTTTATTGTATTTTATGCTTCGGGCGTTGACTTCTAAGGCCCTAACTATTCGATCTGGTGGAGCAACGTCCTAGAGTGAAGCCTAGGTTCCCCGGAACGTAGAAATGGCCATTGCTTTCACACTGGATGGAATTATTCGTTTTATACGATGGAAAAACTGTTGTATTTTTAGTGTATTTTATGCTTCTGGCGTTGACTTCTTGGGCCCTAACTATTCGATCCGGTGGAGCAGCGTCCTAGAGAGAAGCCTAGGTTGCCCGGAACGTAGAAATGGCCATGACATTCACACTGGATGCAATTATTCGTTTTATACGGTGGACAAACTGTTGTATTTATATTTAATTTTATGCTTCTTGCGTTGACTTCTTAGGCCCTAACTGTTCGATCTGGTGGAGCAACGACCTAGATTGAAGCCTAGGCTGCCCGGAACGTAGAAAAGACCATTACCTTCACACTGGTTGCAATTATTCGTTTTATACGATGGAAAAACCGTTGTATTTTTATTGTATTTTATGCTTCTGGCGTTGACTTCTTAGGCCCTAACTATTCGATCTGGTGGAGCAACGCCCTAGAGTGGAGCCTAGGTTGCACGGAATGTAGAAATGACCATTACTTTCACACTGTTTGCAATTATTCATTTTATACGATTTAAAAGTTGTTGTATTTATATTGTATTTTATGCTTCTGGCGTTGACTTCTAACTCCGTAGCTGTTCGGTCTGGTGGAACAACTCCCTATATTGAAGCCTAGGTTGCCCGGAACGTAGAAATGACCATAACCTTCACGCTGGCTGCAATTACTCCTGTCATACGATTGAAAATCTGTTGTATCTTTATTGTATTTTATGCTTCGGGCGTTGACTTCTAAGGCCCTAACTATTCGATCTGGTGGAGCAACGTCCTAGAGTGAAGCCTAGGTTCCCCGGAACGTAGAAATGGCTATTGCTTTCACACTGGATGGAATTATTCGTTTTATACGATGGAAAAACTGTTGTATTTTTAGTGTATTTTATGCTTCTGGCGATGACTTCTTGGGCCCTAACTATTCGATCCGGTGGAGCAGCGTCCTAGAGAGAAGCCTAGGTTGCCCGGAACGTAGAAATGGCCATGACATTCACACTGGATGCAATTATTCGTTTTTTACGGTGGACAAACTGTTGTATTTATATTGTATTTTATGCTTCTTGCGTTGACTTCTTAGGCCCTAACTGTTCGATCTGGTGGAACAACGACCTAGATTGAAGCCTAGGCTGCACGGAATGTAGAAATGACCGTCCATTTCACACTGTTTGCAATTATACATTTTATACGATTTAAAAGTTGTTGCATTTATATTGTATTTTATGCTTCTGGCGTTGACTTCTAACTCCGTAGCTATTCGGTCTGGTGGAACAACTCTCTATATTGAAGCCTAGGTTGCCCGGAACGTAGAAATAACCATAACCTTCACGCTGGCTGCAATTACTCCTGTCATACGATTGAAAATCTGTTGTATCTTTATTGTATTTTATGCTTCGGGCGCTGACTTCTAAGGCCCTAACTATTCGATCTGTTGGAGCAACGCCCTAGAATGAAGCCTAGGTTGCCCGGAACGTAGAAATGGCCATTACTTTCACACTGGATGCAATTAATCAATTTATCCGCTGGAAGAGCTGTTGTATTCATATTGTATTTTATGCTTCTGACGTTGGCTTCTAAGGCCGTAGCTATTCGATGTGGTGGAGCAACGCCCTATAGTGAAGCCTAGGCTGCCCGGAAAATAGAAATGACCACAACTTTCACACTGTTTGCAATTATTCGTTTTATACGATGGAAAAACTGTTGTATTTGTTTTGTATTTTATATTTCAGGAGTTGACTTCAAATGCCCTACCTATTCGATCTGGTGGAGCAACGTCCTAGAGAGAAGCCTAGGTTCCCCGGAACGTAGAAATGGCCATTACTTTCACATTGGATGCAATTATTCGTTTGATACGATGAAAAAACTGTTGTATTTCTATTGTATTTTATGCTTCTGGCGTTGACTTCTTAGGCCCTAACTATTCGATCTGGTGGAGCAACGCCCTAGGGTAAAGCCTAGGTTGCACGGAACGTAGAAATGAAAGTTACTTTCACACTGTTTGCATTTATTCGTTATATACGATGGAAAAACTGTTGTATTTATATTGTATTTTATGCCTCTGGCGTTGACTTCTTAGGCCCTAACTATTTGATCTGTTGGAGCACCGCCCTAGAGTGTAGCCTAGGTTGCCCGGAACGTAGAAAAGACCATTACCTTCACACTGGTTGCATTTATTCGTTTTATACTATGGTAAAGCTGTTGAATTTATTTTGTATTTTATGCTTCTGGCGTTGACTTCAAAGGCCCTAACAATTCGATCTGGTGGAACAACGCCATAGAGTGAAGCCTAGGTTGCCCGGAACGTAGAAATGACCATCACTTTCACACTGGTTGCAATTATTCCTGTTATACGATGGAAAAACTCTTGTTTATTTATTGTATTTTATGCTTCGGGCGTTGACTTCTATGGCCCTACCTATTCGATCTTGTGAAGCAACACCCTACAGTGAAGCCTAGGTTGCCCGGAACGTAGATATGACCATAACCTTCACACAGGTTGCAATTATTCGTTTTATACGATGGGAAGGCTGTTGTATTTATTTTGTAGTTTATGCATCTGTCGTTGACTTCTAAGGCTCTAACTCTTCGATCTGGTGGAGCGACGCCTCAGAGTTAAGTCTAGGATGCCCGAAACGTCGAAATGATCATTACTTTCGCACTGGTTTCAATTATTCATGCTATACGATTGAAAAACTGTTGCATTTGTATTGTATTCTCTGCTCCTGGCTTCGACTTCTAAGGTCCTAGCTATTCGATCTGGTGGGGCAACGTCCAATAGTGAAGCCTATGTTGCCCGGAACGTAGAAATCACCATAACTTTCACACTGTTTGCAATTATTCATTTTATACGATGGAAATGCTGTTGTATTTATGTCGTATATTATGCTTCGGGCGTTGACTTCTTAGTCCCTAACTGTTCGATCAGGTGGAGCAACGCCCTACAGTGAGGCCTAGGTTGCCCCGAACGTAGAAATGATCATTACTTTCTCACTGGTTGCAATTATTCCTTTTATACAATGTAAAAACTGTTGTATTTTTATTGTATTTTATGCTTCTGGCGTTGACTTCGTAGGCCCTAACTATTCGATCTGGTGGGACAACGCCCTAGAGTGAAGGCTAGGTTGCCCGGAACGTAGAAATGACCATCACTTTCAAACTGGTTGCAATTATTCCTGTTATACGATGGAAAAACTGTTGTATCTTTATTGTATTTTATGCTTCGGGCGTTGACTTCTAAGACCCTAACTATTCGATCTGTTGGTGCAAAGCACTAGAGTGACGCCTAGGCTGCCCGGAACGTAGAAATGGCAATTACCTCCACACTGTTTGCAATTATTCATTTTATACGATGGAAATGCTGTTGTATTTATGTCGTATATTATGCTTCGGGTGTTGACTTCTTAGTCCCTAACTGTTCGATCTGGTGGAGCAACGCCCTACAGTGAATCATAGGTTGCCCGGAACGTAGACATGACCATTACCCTCACGCTTGTTGCAATTATTCCTGTTATACGATGAAAAAACTGTTGTATTCTTATTGCATTTTATACATCTGGCGCTGAATTCTAAGTCCCTAGCTATTCGATATGGTGGAGCAACGCCCTGAAGTGAAGCCTGGGTTGCCAGGAACGTAGAAATGACCATAACATTCACACTCGTTGCAATTATTCCTGTTATACTATGGAAAAACTGTTGTATTTTTATTGTATTTTATGTTTCTGGCGTTGAATTCTAAGTCCCTAACTATTCGATCTGGTGGAGCAACGCCGTAAAGTGAAGCCTAGGTTGCCCGGAACGTAGAAATGACCATAACATTCACACTAGTTGCAATTATTCCTGTTATACGACGGAAAAACTGTTGTATTTATATTGTATTTTATGATTCTGTCGTTGACTTCTAAGGCCCTAACTTTTGGATCTAGTAGAGCAACGCCCTACGGTGAAGCCCAGGTTGCCCGGAACGTAGAAATGACCATTACCTTCACGCTTGTTGCAATTATTCCTGTTATACGATGAAAAAACTGTTGTATTCTTATTGCATTTTATGCATCTGGCGTTGAATTCTAAGTCCCTAGCTATTCGATATGGTGGAGCAACGCCCTGAAGTGAAGCCTAGGTTGCACGGAACGTGGAGATGCCCATTACTTTCTCACTGGTTGCAATTATTCATGCTATACGATGGAAAAGTTGTTGTATTTATATTGTATTTTAAGTTTCTGGCGTTGACTTCTAACTCCGTAGCTGTTCGGTCTGGTGGAACAACTCCCTATATTGAAGCCTAGGTTGCCCGGAACGTAGAAATGACCATAACCTTCACGCTGGCTGCAATTACTCCTGTCATACGATTGAAAATCTGTTGTATCTTTATTGTATTTTATGCTTCGGGCGTTGACTTCTAAGGCCCTAACTATTCGATCTGGTGGAGCAACGTCCTAGAGTGAAGCCTAGGTTCCCCGGAACGTAGAAATGGCCATTGCTTTCACACTGGATGGAATTATTCGTTTTATACGATGGAAAAACTGTTGTATTTTTAGTGTATTTTATGCTTCTGGCGTTGACTTCTTGGGCCCTAACTTTTCGATCCGGTGGAGCAGCGTCCTAGAGAGAAGCCTAGGTTGCCCGGAACGTAGAAATGGCCATGACATTCACACTGGATGCAATTATTCGTTTTATACGGTGGACAAACTGTTGTATTTATATTTAATTTTATGCTTCTTGCGTTGACTTCTTAGGCCCTAACTGTTCGATCTGGTGGAGCAACGACCTAGATTGAAGCCTAGGCTGCCCGGAACGTAGAAAAGACCATTACCTTCACACTGGTTGCAATTATTCGTTTTATACGATGGAAAAACCGTTGTATTTTTATTGTATTTTATGCTTCTGGCGTTGACTTCTTAGGCCCTAACTATTCGATCTGGTGGAGCAACGCCCTAGAGTGGAGTCTAGGTTGCACGGAATGTAGAAATGACCATTACTTTCACACTGTTTGCAATTATTCATTTTATACGATTTAAAAGTTGTTGTATTTATATTGTATTTTATGCTTCTGGCGTTGACTTCTAACTCCGTAGCTGTTCGGTCTGGTGGAACAACTCCCTATATTGAAGCCTAGGTTGCCCGGAACGAAGAAATGACCATAACCTTCACGCTGGCTGCAATTACTCCTGTCATACGATTGAAAATCTGTTGTATCTTTATTGTATTTTATGCTTCGGGCGTTGACTTCTAAGGCCCTAACTATTCGATCTGGTGGAGCAACGTCCTAGAGTGAAGCCTAGGTTCCCCGGAACGTAGAAATGGCTATTGCTTTCACACTGGATGGAATTATTCGTTTTATACGATGGAAAAACTGTTGCATTTTTAGTGTATTTTATGCTTCTGGCGATGACTTCTTGGGCCCTAACTATTCGATCCGGTGGAGCAGCGTCCTAGAGAGAAGCCTAGGTTGCCCGGAACGTAGAAATGGCCATGACATTCACACTGGATGCAATTATTCGTTTTTTACGGTGGACAAACTGTTGTATTTATATTGTATTTTATGCTTCTTGCGTTGACTTCTTAGGCCCTAACTGTTCGATCTGGTGGAACAACGACCTAGATTGAAGCCTAGGCTGCACGGAATGTAGAAATGACCGTCACTTTCACACTGTTTGCAATTATACATTTTATACGATTTAAAAGTTGTTGCATTTATATTGTATTTTATGCTTCTGGCGTTGACTTCTAACTCCGTAGCTATTCGGTCTGGTGGAACAACTCCCTATATTGAAGCCTAGGTTGCCCGGAACGTAGAAATAACCATAACCTTCACGCTGGCTGCAATTACTCCTGTCATACGATTGAAAATCTGTTGTATCTTTATTGTATTTTATGCTTCGGGCGCTGACTTCTAAGGCCCTAACTATTCGATCTGTTGGAGCAACGCCCTTGAATGAAGCCTAGGTTGCCCGGAACGTAGAAATGGCCATTACTTTCACACTGGATGCAATTAATCAATTTATCCGCTGGAAGAGCTGTTGTATTCATATTGTATTTTATGCTTCTGACGTTGGCTTCTAAGGCCGTAGCTATTCGATGTGGTGGAGCAACGCCCTATAATGAAGCCTAGGCTGCCCGGAAAATAGAAATGACCACAACTTTCACACTGTTTGCAATTATTCGTTTTATACGATGGAAAAACTGTTGTATTTGTTTTGTATTTTATATTTCTGGAGTTGACTTCAAAGGCCCTAACAATTCGATCTGGTGGCACAACGCCATAGAGTGAAGCCTAGGTTGCCCGGAACGTAAAAATTACCATCACTTTCACACTGGTTGCCGTTATTCCTGTTATTCGATGGAAAAACTGTTGTATCTTTATTGTATTTTATGCTTCTGGCGTTGACTTCTTAGGCCCTAACTATTCGATCTGGTGGAACAACGACCTAGATTGAAGCCTAGGTTGCCCGGAACGTGGAAACGACTATCACATTCACATTGGTTGGAATTATTCCAGTTATACGATGGTAAAGCTGTTGTATCTTAATTGTATTTTATGCTTCGTGCGTTGACATCTAAGGCCCTAACTATTCGATCTTGTGGAGCAACGCCCTAGAGTGGAGCCTAGGTTGCACGGAACGTAGAAGTGACCATTACTTTCACACTGGTTGCGGTTATTCCTGTTATACGATGGAAAAACTGTTGTATCTTTATTGTATTTTATGCTTCAGGAGTTGACTTCAAATGCCCTACCTATTCGATCTGGTGGAGCAACGTCCTAGAGAGAAGCCTAGGTTCCCCGGAACGTAGAAATGGCCATTACTTTCACATTGGATGCAATTATTCGTTTGATACGATGAAAAAACTGTTGTATTTCTATTGTATTTTATGCTTCTGGCGTTGACTTCTTAGGCCCTAACTATTCGTTCTGGTGGAGCAACGCCCTAGGGTAAAGCCTAGGTTGCACGGAACGTAGAAATGAAAGTTACTTTCACACTGTTTGCATTTATTCGTTATATACGATGGAAAAACTGTTGTATTTATATTGTATTTTATGCCTCTGGCGTTGACTTCTTAGGCCCTAACTATTTGATCTGTTGGAGCACCGCCCTAGAGTGTAGCCTAGGTTGCCCGGAACGTAGAAAAGACCATTACCTTCACACTGGTTGCAATTATTCGTTTCATACTATGGTAAAGCTGTTGAATTTATTTTGTATTTTATGCTTCTGGCGTTGACTTCATAGGCCCCAACAATTCGATCTGGTGGAACAACGCCATAGAGTGAAGCCTAGGTTGCCCGGAACGTAGAAATGACCATCACTTTCACACTGGTTGCAATTATTCCTGTTATACGATGGAAAAACTCTTGTTTATTTATTGTATTTTATGCTTCGGGCGTTGACTTCTATGGCCCTACCTATTCGATCTTGTGAAGCAACACCCTACAGTGAAGCCTAGGTTGCCCGGAACGTAGATATGACCATAACCTTCACACAGGTTGCAATTATTCGTTTTATACGATGGGAAGGCTGTTGTATTTATTTTGTAGTTTATGCATCTGTCGTTGACTTCTAAGGCTCTAACTCTTCGATCTGGTGGAGCAACGCCTCAGAGTTAAGTCTAGGATGCCCGAAACGTCGAAATGATCATTACTTTCGCACTGGTTTCAATTATTCATGCTATACGATTGAAAAACTGTTGCATTTGTATTGTATTCTCTGCTCCTGGCTTCGACTTCTAAGGTCCTAGCTATTCGATCTGGTGGGGCAACGTCCAATAGTGAAGCCTATGTTGCCCGGAACGTAGAAATCACCATAACTTTCACACTGTTTGCAATTATTCATTTTATACGATGGAAATGCTGTTGTATTTATGTCGTATATTATGCTTCGGGCGTTGACTTCTTAGTCCCTAACTGTTCGATCAGGTGGAGCAACGCCCTACAGTGAGGCCTAGGTTGCCCCGAACGTAGAAATGATCATTACTTTCTCACTGGTTGCAATTATTCCTTTTATACAATGTAAAAACTGTTGTATTTTTATTGTATTTTATGCTTCTGGCGTTGACTTCGTAGGCCCTAACTATTCGATCTGGTGGGACAACGCCCTAGAGTGAAGGCTAGGTTGCCCGGAACGTAGAAATGACCATCACTTTCAAACTGGTTGCAATTATTCCTGTTATACGATGGAAAAACTGTTGTATCTTTATTGTATTTTATGCTTCGGGCGTTGACTTCTAAGACCCTAACTATTCGATCTGTTGGTGCAAAGCACTAGAGTGACGCCTAGGCTGCCCGGAACGTAGAAATGGCAATTACCTCCACACTGTTTGCAATTATTCATTTTATACGATGGAAATGCTGTTGTATTTATGTCGTATATTATGCTTCGGGTGTTGACTTCTTAGTCCCTAACTGTTCGATCTGGTGGAGCAACGCCCTACAGTGAATCATAGGGTGCCCGGAACGTAGACATGACCATTACCTTCACGCTTGTTGCAATTATTCCTGTTATACGATGAAAAAACTGTTGTATTCTTATTGCATTTTATACATCTGGCGCTGAATTCTAAGTCCCTAGCTATTCGATATGGTGGAGCAACGCCCTGAAGTGAAGCCTAGGTTGCCAGGAACGTAGAAATGACCATAACATTCACACTCGTTGCAATTATTCCTGTTATACTATGGAAAAACTGTTGTATTTTTATTGTATTTTATGTTTCTGGCGTTGAATTCTAAGTCCCTAACTATTCGATCTGGTGGAGCAACGCCGTAAAGTGAAGCCTAGGTTGCCCGGAACGTAGAAATGACCATAACATTCACACTAGTTGCAATTATTCCTGTTATACGACGGAAAAACTGTTGTATTTATATTGTATTTTATGATTCTGTCGTTGACTTCTAAGGCCCTAACTTTTGGATCTAGTAGAGCAACGCCCTACGGTGAAGCCCAGGTTGCCCGGAACGTAGAAATGACCATTACCTTCACGCTTGTTGCAATTATTCCTGTTATACGATGAAAAAACTGTTGTATTCTTATTGCATTTTATGCATCTGGCGTTGAATTCTAAGTCCCTAGCTATTCGATATGGTGGAGCAACGCCCTGAAGTGAAGCCTAGGTTGCACGGAACGTGGAGATGCCCATTACTTTCTCACTGGTTGCAATTATTCATGCTATACGATGGAAAAGTTGTTGTATTTATATTGTATTTTAAGTTTCTGGCGTTGACTTCTAACTCCGTAGCTGTTCGGTCTGGTGGAACAACTCCCTATATTGAAGCCTAGGTTGCCCGGAACGTAGAAATGACCATAACCTTCACGCTGGCTGCAATTACTCCTGTCATACGATTGAAAATCTGTTGTATCTTTATTGTATTTTATGCTTCGGGCGTTGACTTCTAAGGCCCTAACTATTCGATCTGGTGGAGCAACGTCCTAGAGTGAAGCCTAGGTTCCCCGGAACGTAGAAATGGCCATTGCTTTCACACTGGATGGAATTATTCGTTTTATACGATGGAAAAACTGTTGTATTTTTAGTGTATTTTATGCTTCTGGCGTTGACTTCTTGGGCCCTAACTATTCGATCCGGTGGAGCAGCGTCCTAGAGAGAAGCCTAGGTTGCCCGGAACGTAGAAATGGCCATGACATTCACACTGGATGCAATTATTCGTTTTATACGGTGGACAAACTGTTGTATTTATATTTAATTTTATGCTTCTTGCGTTGACTTCTTAGGCCCTAACTGTTCGATCTGGTGGAGCAACGACCTAGATTGAAGCCTAGGCTGCCCGGAACGTAGAAAAGACCATTACCTTCACACTGGTTGCAATTATTCGTTTTATACGATGGAAAAACCGTTGTATTTTTATTGTATTTTATGCTTCTGGCGTTGACTTCTTAGGCCCTAACTATTCGATCTGGTGGAGCAACGCCCTAGAGTGGAGCCTAGGTTGCACGGAATGTAGAAATGACCATTACTTTCACACTGTTTGCAATTATTCATTTTATACGATTTAAAAGTTGTTGTATTTATATTGTATTTTATGCTTCTGGCGTTGACTTCTAACTCCGTAGCTGTTCGGTCTGGTGGAACAACTCCCTATATTGAAGCCTAGGTTGCCCGGAACGTAGAAATAACCATAACCTTCACGCTGGCTGCAATTACTCCTGTCATACGATTGAAAATCTGTTGTATCTTTATTGTATTTTATGCTTCGGGCGCTGACTTCTAAGGCCCTAACTATTCGATCTGTTGGAGCAACGCCCTTGAATGAAGCCTAGGTTGCCCGGAACGTAGAAATGGCCATTACTTTCACACTGGATGCAATTAATCAATTTATCCGCTGGAAGAGCTGTTGTATTCATATTGTATTTTATGCTTCTGACGTTGGCTTCTAAGGCCGTAGCTATTCGATGTGGTGGAGCAACGCCCTATAATGAAGCCTAGGCTGCCCGGAAAATAGAAATGACCACAACTTTCACACTGTTTGCAATTATTCGTTTTATACGATGGAAAAACTGTTGTATTTGTTTTGTATTTTATATTTCTGGAGTTGACTTCAAAGGCCCTAACAATTCGATCTGGTGGCACAACGCCATAGAGTGAAGCCTAGGTTGCCCGGAACGTAAAAATTACCATCACTTTCACACTGGTTGCCGTTATTCCTGTTATTCGATGGAAAAACTGTTGTATCTTTATTGTATTTTATGCTTCTGGCGTTGACTTCTTAGGCCCTAACTATTCGATCTGGTGGAACAACGACCTAGATTGAAGCCTAGGTTGCCCGGAACGTGGAAACGACTATCACATTCACATTGGTTGGAATTATTCCAGTTATACGATGGTAAAGCTGTTGTATCTTAATTGTATTTTATGCTTCGTGCGTTGACATCTAAGGCCCTAACTATTCGATCTTGTGGAGCAACGCCCTAGAGTGGAGCCTAGGTTGCACGGAACGTAGAAGTGACCATTACTTTCACACTGGTTGCAGTTATTCCTGTTATACGATGGAAAAACTGTTGTATCTTTATTGTATTTTATGCTTCAGGAGTTGACTTCAAATGCCCTACCTATTCGATCTGGTGGAGCAACGTCCTAGAGAGAAGCCTAGGTTGCCCGGAACGTAGAAATGACCATCACTTTCACACTGGTTGCAATTATTCCTGTTATACGATGGAAAAACTCTTGTTTATTTATTGTATTTTATGCTTCGGGCGTTGACTTCTATGGCCCTACCTATTCGATCTTGTGAAGCAACACCCTACAGTGAAGCCTAGGTTGCCCGGAACGTAGATATGACCATAACCTTCACACAGGTTGCAATTATTCGTTTTATACGATGGGAAGGCTGTTGTATTTATTTTGTAGTTTATGCATCTGTCGTTGACTTCTAAGGCTCTAACTCTTCGATCTGGTGGAGCAACGCCTCAGAGTTAAGTCTAGGATGCCCGAAACGTCGAAATGATCATTACTTTCGCACTGGTTTCAATTATTCATGCTATACGATTGAAAAACTGTTGCATTTGTATTGTATTCTCTGCTCCTGGCTTCGACTTCTAAGGTCCTAGCTATTCGATCTGGTGGGGCAACGTCCAATAGTGAAGCCTATGTTGCCCGGAACGTAGAAATCACCATAACTTTCACACTGTTTGCAATTATTCATTTTATACGATGGAAATGCTGTTGTATTTATGTCGTATATTATGCTTCGGGCGTTGACTTCTTAGTCCCTAACTGTTCGATCAGGTGGAGCAACGCCCTACAGTGAGGCCTAGGTTGCCCCGAACGTAGAAATGATCATTACTTTCTCACTGGTTGCAATTATTCCTTTTATACAATGTAAAAACTGTTGTATTTTTATTGTATTTTATGCTTCTGGCGTTGACTTCGTAGGCCCTAACTATTCGATCTGGTGGGACAACGCCCTAGAGTGAAGGCTAGGTTGCCCGGAACGTAGAAATGACCATCACTTTCAAACTGGTTGCAATTATTCCTGTTATACGATGGAAAAACTGTTGTATCTTTATTGTATTTTATGCTTCGGGCGTTGACTTCTAAGACCCTAACTATTCGATCTGTTGGTGCAAAGCACTAGAGTGACGCCTAGGCTGCCCGGAACGTAGAAATGGCAATTACCTCCACACTGTTTGCAATTATTCATTTTATACGATGGAAATGCTGTTGTATTTATGTCGTATATTATGCTTCGGGTGTTGACTTCTTAGTCCCTAACTGTTCGATCTGGTGGAGCAACGCCCTACAGTGAATCATAGGGTGCCCGGAACGTAGACATGACCATTACCTTCACGCTTGTTGCAATTATTCCTGTTATACGATGAAAAAACTGTTGTATTCTTATTGCATTTTATACATCTGGCGCTGAATTCTAAGTCCCTAGCTATTCGATATGGTGGAGCAACGCCCTGAAGTGAAGCCTAGGTTGCCAGGAACGTAGAAATGACCATAACATTCACACTCGTTGCAATTATTCCTGTTATACTATGGAAAAACTGTTGTATTTTTATTGTATTTTATGTTTCTGGCGTTGAATTCTAAGTCCCTAACTATTCGATCTGGTGGAGCAACGCCGTAAAGTGAAGCCTAGGTTGCCCGGAACGTAGAAATGACCATAACATTCACACTAGTTGCAATTATTCCTGTTATACGACGGAAAAACTGTTGTATTTATATTGTATTTTATGATTCTGTCGTTGACTTCTAAGGCCCTAACTTTTGGATCTAGTAGAGCAACGCCCTACGGTGAAGCCCAGGTTGCCCGGAACGTAGAAATGACCATTACCTTCACGCTTGTTGCAATTATTCCTGTTATACGATGAAAAAACTGTTGTATTCTTATTGCATTTTATGCATCTGGCGTTGAATTCTAAGTCCCTAGCTATTCGATATGGTGGAGCAACGCCCTGAAGTGAAGCCTAGGTTGCACGGAACGTGGAGATGCCCATTACTTTCTCACTGGTTGCAATTATTCATGCTATACGATGGAAAAGTTGTTGTATTTATATTGTATTTTAAGTTTCTGGCGTTGACTTCTAACTCCGTAGCTGTTCGGTCTGGTGGAACAACTCCCTATATTGAAGCCTAGGTTGCCCGGAACGTAGAAATGACCATAACCTTCACGCTGGCTGCAATTACTCCTGTCATACGATTGAAAATCTGTTGTATCTTTATTGTATTTTATGCTTCGGGCGTTGACTTCTAAGGCCCTAACTATTCGATCTGGTGGAGCAACGTCCTAGAGTGAAGCCTAGGTTCCCCGGAACGTAGAAATGGCCATTGCTTTCACACTGGATGGAATTATTCGTTTTATACGATGGAAAAACTGTTGTATTTTTAGTGTATTTTATGCTTCTGGCGTTGACTTCTTGGGCCCTAACTATTCGATCCGGTGGAGCAGCGTCCTAGAGAGAAGCCTAGGTTGCCCGGAACGTAGAAATGGCCATGACATTCACACTGGATGCAATTATTCGTTTTATACGGTGGACAAACTGTTGTATTTATATTTAATTTTATGCTTCTTGCGTTGACTTCTTAGGCCCTAACTGTTCGATCTGGTGGAGCAACGACCTAGATTGAAGCCTAGGCTGCCCGGAACGTAGAAAAGACCATTACCTTCACACTGGTTGCAATTATTCGTTTTATACGATGGAAAAACCGTTGTATTTTTATTGTATTTTATGCTTCTGGCGTTGACTTCTTAGGCCCTAACTATTCGATCTGGTGGAGCAACGCCCTAGAGTGGAGCCTAGGTTGCACGGAATGTAGAAATGACCATTACTTTCACACTGTTTGCAATTATTCATTTTATACGATTTAAAAGTTGTTGTATTTATATTGTATTTTATGCTTCTGGCGTTGACTTCTAACTCCGTAGCTGTTCGGTCTGGTGGAACAACTCCCTATATTGAAGCCTAGGTTGCCCGGAACGAAGAAATGACCATAACCTTCACGCTGGCTGCAATTACTCCTGTCATACGATTGAAAATCTGTTGTATCTTTATTGTATTTTATGCTTCGGGCGTTGACTTCTAAGGCCCTAACTATTCGATCTGGTGGAGCAACGTCCTAGAGTGAAGCCTAGGTTCCCCGGAACGTAGAAATGGCTATTGCTTTCACACTGGATGGAATTATTCGTTTTATACGATGGAAAAACTGTTGCATTTTTAGTGTATTTTATGCTTCTGGCGATGACTTCTTGGGCCCTAACTATTCGATCCGGTGGAGCAGCGTCCTAGAGAGAAGCCTAGGTTGCCCGGAACGTAGAAATGGCCATGACATTCACACTGGATGCAATTATTCGTTTTTTACGGTGGACAAACTGTTGTATTTATATTGTATTTTATGCTTCTTGCGTTGACTTCTTAGGCCCTAACTGTTCGATCTGGTGGAACAACGACCTAGATTGAAGCCTAGGCTGCACGGAATGTAGAAATGACCGTCACTTTCACACTGTTTGCAATTATACATTTTATACGATTTAAAAGTTGTTGCATTTATATTGTATTTTATGCTTCTGGCGTTGACTTCTAACTCCGTAGCTATTCGGTCTGGTGGAACAACTCCCTATATTGAAGCCTAGGTTGCCCGGAACGTAGAAATAACCATAACCTTCACGCTGGCTGCAATTACTCCTGTCATACGATTGAAAATCTGTTGTATCTTTATTGTATTTTATGCTTCGGGCGCTGACTTCTAAGGCCCTAACTATTCGATCTGTTGGAGCAACGCCCTTGAATGAAGCCTAGGTTGCCCGGAACGTAGAAATGGCCATTACTTTCACACTGGATGCAATTAATCAATTTATCCGCTGGAAGAGCTGTTGTATTCATATTGTATTTTGTGCTTCTGACGTTGGCTTCTAAGGCCGTAGCTATTCGATGTGGTGGAGCAACGCCCTATAATGAAGCCTAGGCTGCCCGGAAAATAGAAATGACCACAACTTTCACACTGTTTGCAATTATTCGTTTTATACGATGGAAAAACTGTTGTATTTGTTTTGTATTTTATATTTCTGGAGTTGACTTCAAAGGCCCTAACAATTCGATCTGGTGGCACAACGCCATAGAGTGAAGCCTAGGTTGCCCGGAACGTAAAAATTACCATCACTTTCACACTGGTTGCCGTTATTCCTGTTATTCGATGGAAAAACTGTTGTATCTTTATTGTATTTTATGCTTCTGGCGTTGACTTCTTAGGCCCTAACTATTCGATCTGGTGGAACAACGACCTAGATTGAAGCCTAGGTTGCCCGGAACGTGGAAACGACTATCACATTCACATTGGTTGGAATTATTCCAGTTATACGATGGTAAAGCTGTTGTATCTTAATTGTATTTTATGCTTCGTGCGTTGACATCTAAGGCCCTAACTATTCGATCTTGTGGAGCAACGCCCTAGAGTGGAGCCTAGGTTGCACGGAACGTAGAAGTGACCATTACTTTCACACTGGTTGCAGTTATTCCTGTTATACGATGGAAAAACTGTTGTATCTTTATTGTATTTTATGCTTCAGGAGTTGACTTCAAATGCCCTACCTATTCGATCTGGTGGAGCAACGTCCTAGAGAGAAGCCTAGGTTCCCCGGAACGTAGAAATGGCCATTACTTTCACATTGGATGCAATTATTCGTTTGATACGATGAAAAAACTGTTGTATTTCTATTGTATTTTATGCTTCTGGCGTTGACTTCTTAGGCCCTAACTATTCGTTCTGGTGGAGCAACGCCCTAGGGTAAAGCCTAGGTTGCACGGAACGTAGAAATGAAAGTTACTTTCACACTGTTTGCATTTATTCGTTACATACGATGGAAAAACTGTTGTATTTATATTGTATTTTATGCCTCTGGCGTTGACTTCTTAGGCCCTAACTATTTGATCTGTTGGAGCACCGCCCTAGAGTGTAGCCTAGGTTGCCCGGAACGTAGAAAAGACCATTACCTTCACACTGGTTGCAATTATTCGTTTCATACTATGGTAAAGCTGTTGAATTTATTTTGTATTTTATGCTTCTGGCGTTGACTTCATAGGCCCCAACAATTCGATCTGGTGGAACAACGCCATAGAGTGAAGCCTAGGTTGCCCGGAACGTAGAAATGACCATCACTTTCACACTGGTTGCAATTATTCCTGTTATACGATGGAAAAACTCTTGTTTATTTATTGTATTTTATGCTTCGGGCGTTGACTTCTATGGCCCTACCTATTCGATCTTGTGAAGCAACACCCTACAGTGAAGCCTAGGTTGCCCGGAACGTAGATATGACCATAACCTTCACACAGGTTGCAATTATTCGTTTTATACGATGGGAAGGCTGTTGTATCTATTTTGTAGTTTATGCATCTGTCGTTGACTTCTAAGGCTCTAACTCTTCGATCTGGTGGAGCAACGCCTCAGAGTTAAGTCTAGGATGCCCGAAACGTCGAAATGATCATTACTTTCGCACTGGTTTCAATTATTCATGCTATACGATTGAAAAACTGTTGCATTTGTATTGTATTCTCTGCTCCTGGCTTCGACTTCTAAGGTCCTAGCTATTCGATCTGGTGGGGCAACGTCCAATAGTGAAGCCTATGTTGCCCGGAACGTAGAAATCACCATAACTTTCACACTGTTTGCAATTATTCATTTTATACGATGGAAATGCTGTTGTATTTATGTCGTATATTATGCTTCGGGCGTTGACTTCTTAGTCCCTAACTGTTCGATCTGGTGGAGCAACGCCCTACAGTGAGGCCTAGGTTGCCCCGAACGTAGAAATGATCATTACTTTCTCACTGGTTGCAATTATTCCTTTTATACAATGTAAAAACTGTTGTATTTTTATTGTATTTTATGCTTCTGGCGTTGACTTCGTAGGCCCTAACTATTCGATCTGGTGGGACAACGCCCTAGAGTGAAGGCTAGGTTGCCCGGAACGTAGAAATGACCATCACTTTCAAACTGGTTGCAATTATTCCTGTTATACGATGGAAAAACTGTTGTATCTTTATTGTATTTTATGCTTCGGGCGTTGACTTCTAAGACCCTAACTATTCGATCTGTTGGTGCAACGCACTAGAGTGACGCCTAGGCTGCCCGGAACGTAGAAATGGCAATTACCTCCACACTGTTTGCAATTATTCATTTTATACGATGGAAATGCTGTTGTATTTATGTCGTATATTATGCTTCGGGTGTTGACTTCTTAGTCCCTAACTGTTCGATCTGGTGGAGCAACGCCCTACAGTGAATCATAGGTTGCCCGGAACGTAGAAATGACCATTACCTTCACGCTTGTTGCAATTATTCCTGTTATACGATGAAAAAACTGTTGTATTCTTATTGCATTTTATACATCTGGCGCTGAATTCTAAGTCCCTAGCTATTCGATATGGTGGAGCAACGCCCTGAAGTGAAGCCTAGGTTGCCAGGAACGTAGAAATGACCATAACATTCACACTCGTTGCAATTATTCCTGTTATACTATGGAAAAACTGTTGTATTTTTATTGTATTTTATGTTTCTGGCGTTTAATTCTAAGTCCCTAACTATTCGATCTGGTGGAGCAACGCCGTAAAGTGAAGCCTAGGTTGCCCGGAACGTAGAAATGACCATAACATTCACACTAGTTGCAATTATTCCTGTTATACGACGGAAAAACTGTTGTATTTATATTGTATTTTATGATTCTGTCGTTGACTTCTAAGGCCCTAACTTTTGGATCTAGCGGAGCAACGCCCTACGGTGAAGCCCAGGTTGCCCGGAACGTAGAAATGACCATTACCTTCACGCTTGTTGCAATTATTCCTGTTATACGATGAAAAAACTGTTGTATTCTTATTGCATTTTATGCATCTGGCGTTGAATTCTAAGTCCCTAGCTATTCGATATGGTGGAGCAACGCCCTGAAGTGAAGCCTAGGTTGCACGGAACGTGGAGATGCCCATTACTTTCTCACTGGTTGCAATTATTCATGCTATACGATGGAAAAACTGTTTCATTTTTATTGTATTTTGTGCTTCTGGCGTTTACTTCTTAGGCCCTAACTATTCGATCTGGTGGAGCAACGCTCTAGAGAGGAGCCTAGGTTGCACGGAACGTAGAAATGGTCATTACTTTCACACTGGTTGCAATTATTCGTTTTATGCGATGGAAAAACTGTTGTATTTATATTGTATTTTATGCATCTGGCGTTGATTTCTCATGCCCTAACTATTCGATCTGGTGGAGCAACGCCCTAGAGTGAGGCCTAGGTTTCCGGGAACGTAGAAATGACCATCACTTTCACACTGGTTGCAATTATTTCTGTTATACAAAGGAAAATCTTCTTTATTAATACTGTATTTTATGCTTCTCGCGTTGACTTCTAAGACTCTAACTATACGATCTGGTGGAGCAACGCCCTAGAGTGAAGCCTAGGTTGGCCGGAACGTTGATTTGACCATTACTATCACACTGTTTGCAATTATTCATTTTATACGATGGAAAAACTGTTGCATTTATATTGCATTTTATGCTTCTGGCGTTGACTTCTACGCCTCTAGCTATTCGATTTGGTGGATCAACGCCCTATGGTGATGCCTAGGTTGCTCGGAACGTTGAAATGACCATTAGTTTCACACTGGTTGCAATTATTCCTGTTATATGACGGAATACAGCCTTAGACGACAACGACCGCAGCATAAAATACAATATAAATGCAACAGTTTTTCCATTGTACAACAGGAATAATTGCAACCAGTGTGAAAGTAATGGTCATTTCTACGTTCCGGGTAACCTTGGCGTCACTCTATGGCGTTGCTCCACTACATCTAATAGCTACGGCCTTAGATGTCAACGCCAGAAGCATAAAATACAATATAAATACAACAGTTTTTCCATCGTATAAAACGGATAATTGCAACCAGTATGAAAGTTACGGTCATTTCTACTTTCCGGGCAAACTATGCTTCACCCTAGGGCGTTGCTCCAACAGATTGAATAGTTAGGGCATTAGAAGTCAACGCCCGAAGCTTAAAATACAATATAAATGCAACAGCTTTTCCATCGTATAAAATGAATAATTGCAAAGAGTGTGAAAGTAATGGTCATTTCTACGTTCCGGCAACCTAGACTTCACTCTATGGCGTTGCTCCACCAGATCTAATAGCTAGGGACTTAGAAGTCAACGCGAGGAGCATAAAATACAATATAAATACAACAGCTTTTCCATCGTATATAATGTATATTTGCAAACAGTGTGAAACTAATGGTCATTTCTATGTTCCAGGCCGCACAGACTTCACTCTAGGGCGTTGCTCCACCGCATCGAATAGCTACGGCCTTAGAAGTCAACGCCAGAAGCATAAAATACAATATAAATACTACAGTTTTTCCATTCTATAGCATGGATCGTTGCAACCAGTGAGAAAGTAATGGTCATTTCTACGTTCCGGGCAACCTAGGCTACACTCTAGGGCGCTGTTCCACCAGATCGAATAGTTAGGGCCTAAGAAGTCAACGCCAGAAACATACAATACAATAAAGATGCAACAGTTTTTCCATCGTATAACAGGAATTACTGCAAACAGTGTGAAAGTACTGGTGATTTCTACGTTCCAGGAAACCTAGTCTTCACTCCAGGGCGCTGCCAAACCAGATCGAATAGTTAGGGCCTTAGAAGTCAACGCCAGAAGCATAAAATACAATGTAAATACAACAGCTTTTCCATCGTATAACAGGAATAATAGCAACTAGTGTGAAGGATATGGTCATTTCTACGTTCCGGGCAACCTAGGCTTCACCCTAGGGCGTTGCTCCGCCACGTCGAATAGCTACGGCGTGAGAAGTCAACGCCAGAAGCATAAAATACAATAAAAATACAACAGTTTTTCAATCGTATAACCGGAATGGTTGCTACCAGTGTGATAGTGATGTTCATTTCTACGTTCCGGGCAACCTACACGTCACACTAGGGCGCTGTTCCACCAGATCGAATAGGCAGGGCCTAAGAAGTCAACACCAGGAGCATAAAATACAATATAAATACAACAGCTTTTCCATCGTATGACAGGAATAACTGCAACTTGTGTGATGGTACTGGACATTTCTACGTTCTGGGCAACCCAGGCTTCACTCTAGGGCGTTGCTCCACCAGATCCCATAGCTAGATACTTAGAATTAAACGCCAGAAGCATAAAATACGATAAAAATACATCAGTTTTTCCATCGTATAACAGGAGTAATTGCAACCAGTGTGAAAGTACTAGTCATTTCTACGTTCCGGCTAATCTAGGTTTCACTCTAGGGCGTTGCTCCACCAGATCGAATACATACGGACTTAGAATTCAGCGCCAGAAGGATAAAATACAATATATGTTAACTAGTTTTTCAATCGTATAAAATGAATAATTGCCAACATTGTGAAAGTAGTCGTCATTTCTACGTTCCGGGCAACCTAGGCTTCACTCTAGGGCGTTGCTCCACCAGATCGAATAGCTAGGGACTTAGAATTCAACGCCAGAGCATAAAATACAATAAAAACACAGCAGGTTTTCCATCGTATAAGAGGAATAGTTGCAACCAGTGTGAAAGTAATGGTCATTTCTACGATCCGGGCAACCTAGGTTTCACTCTATAGCGTTGCTCCACCAGATCGAATAGTTAGGGCCTAAGAAGCCAACGCCAGAAGCATAAAATACGATATAAATACAACAGCTTTTCCATCGTATAAAATGAATAATTGCAACCAGTGTGAAAGTAAAGGTCATTTCTACGTTTCGGGCAACATACGCTTCACTCTTGGACGTTGCCCCACGAGATCGAATAGTTAGGACCTTAGAAGCCAACGTCAGAAGCATAAAATACAATAAAAATGGAACAGTTATTCCATCGTATAACAGGAGTAACTGCAACCAGTGTGAAAGTAATGCTCATTTCTACGTTCCGGGCAACCTAGGCTTCACCATAGGGTATCGCTCCACCAGATCGAATAGCTAGGCACTTAGAATTCAACGTCAGAAGCATAAAATGCAATAAAAATGAAACAGTTTTTCCATCGTATAACAGGAATAATTGCAACCAGTGTGAAAGTAATGGGCATTTCTACGTTCCGTGCAACATCGGCTTCACTCTAGTGCGTTGCACCACCAGGTCGGATAGTTGGGACCTTAGAAAACAACTCCAGAAGCATAAAATGCAGTAAAAATGCAACAGTTTTTCCATCGTATAAAAAGAATAATTGCAAGTAGTGTGAAAGTAATGGTTATTTCTACGTATAGGGCAACATACGCTTCACACTTGGACGTTGCCCGACGAGATCGAATAGCTAGGACCTTAGAAGTCAACGCCAGAAACATAAAATACAATAAAAATACAGCAGTTTTTCCATCGTCTAACAGGAATAATTGCAACCAGTGTGAAAGTACTGGTCATTTCTACGTTCCGTGTAACCTAGGCTTCACCCTAGGGCGTTGCTCCACCAGACTGAATAGTTAGGGTATAAGAAGTCAACGCCAGAAGCATAAAATACAATACAAATACAACAGCTTTTCCATCGTATATAATGTATATTTGCAAACAGTGTGAAATTAATGGTCATTTCTACGTTCCGGGCAACCTAGGCTTCACTCTATGGCGTTGCTCCACCAGATCGAATAGTTAGGGCCTAAGAAGTCAACGCCAGAACCATAAAATACAATATAAATAGAACAGCTTTTCTATTGTATAAAGCGAATAATTGCAACCAGTGTGAAAGTAATGGGCATTTCTACGTTCCGTGCAACCTAGGCTTCACTCTAGGGCGTTGCACCACGAGGTCGAATAGTTAGGGTCTTAGAAAACATCTCCAGACGCATAAAATACAATAAAAATACAACAGTTTTTCCATCGTATAAAAAGAATAATTGCAACCTGTGTGCAAGTAATGGTCATTTCTACGTTCCGTGCAATATAGGCTTCGCTCTATGGTGTTGCTCCACCAGATAAAATAGCTAGGGCCTAAGAAGTCAACGCGAGAAGCATAAAATACAATATAAATACGACAGCTTTTCCATCGTATAAAACGAATAATTGCAACCTGTGTGAATGTTATGGTCATATCTACGTTCCGGGAAACCTAGGCTTCACTGTAGGGCGTTGCTCTACCGGGACGAATAGTTAGGCCCTGAGAAGTCAACGACCGAAGCATTAAATACGATATAGATACAACAGCTTTTCCAAGGTATAAAATGAATAATTCCAAACAGTGAGAAAGTTATGGTCATTTCTACGTTCCGGGCAACCTGGGCTTCACTCTAGGGCGTTGCTCCACCAGATCGAATAGTTAGGGCCTTAGAAGTCAACGCCAGAAGCATAAAATACAATAAAAATACAACAGGATTTCCATCGTCTAAGAGGAATAATTGCAACCAGTGTTAAAGCAATGGTAATTTCTACGTTCCGTGCAACATCGGCTTCACTCTAGTGCGTTGCACCACCAGGTCGGATAGTTGGGACCTTAGAAAACAACTCCAGAAGCATAAAATGCAGTAAAAATGCAACAGCTTTTCCATCGTATAAAAAGAATAATTGCAAGTAGTGTGAAAGTAATGGTCATTTCTACGTTTAGGGCAACATACGCTTCACACTTGGACGTTGCCCGACGAGATCGAATAGCTAGGACCTTAGAAGTCAACGCCAGAAACATAAAATACAATAAAAATAAACAGTTGTTCCATCGTATACCAGGAATAATTGCAACCAGTGTGAGAGTAATGTGCATTTCTACGTTCCGTGCAACCTAGGCTTCACTCTAGGGAGTTGGACCACCAGATCCAATAGTTAGGGCCTATGAAGTCAACGCCAGAAGCACCAAATACAAAATAAATACAACAGTTTTTCCATTGTATAAACCGAATGATTGCAACCAGTGTGAAAGTAATGATGATTTCTACGTTCCGGGCAACCTAGGCTTCACTCTATGGCGTTGCTCCACCAGATCGAATAGTTAGGGCCTAAGAAGACAACGCCAGAACCATAAAATACAATATAAATAGAACAGTTTTTCTATTGAATATAGCGAATAATTGCTACCAGTGTGAAAGTTATGGTCATTTCTATGTTCCGGCCAACCTAGGCTTCACCCTAGTGCGTTGTTCCACCAGATCGAATAGTTAAGGCCTAAGCTGTAAAACGCCAGAAGCATAAAATACAATATAAATACAACAGATTTTCCATAGTATAAAACGAATAATTGCAACGAGTATGAAAGTTACGGTCATTTCTACTTTCCGCGCAAACTAGGCTTCACCCTAGGGCGTTGCCCCAACAGATTGAATAGTTAGGGCCTTAGAAGTCAACGCCCGAAGCATAAAATTCAATAAAAATACAACAGTTTTGACCATCGTATAACAGGAATAATTGCAACCAGCTTGAAAGTGATGGTCATTTCTACGTTCCGGGCAACCTAGGCTTCACTCTAGTGCGTTGCGCCACCAGATCGAACAGTTAGGGCCTTAGAAGTCAACGCCAGAAGCTTAAAATACAATATAAATACAACAGATTTTCCATCGTATAAAACGAATAATTGCAACGAGTATGAAAGTTACGGTCATTTCTACTTTCCGCGCAAACTAGGATTCACCCTAGGGCGTTGCTCCAACAGATTGAATAGTTAGTGCCTTCGAAGTCAACGCCCGAAGCATAAAATGCAATAAAAATACAACAGTTTTTCCTTCATATAAGAGGAATAATTGAACCAGTTTGAAAGTGATGGTCATTTCTACGTTCCGGGAACCCTAGTCTTCACTCTAGTGCGTTGCGCCACCAGATCGAACAGTTAGGGCCTTAGAAAACAACTCCAGAAGCATAAAATGCAGTAAAAATGCAACAGTTTTTCCATCGTATAAAAAGAATAATTGCAAGTAGTGTGAAAGTAATGGTCATTTCTACGTTTAGGGCAACATACGCTTCACACTTGGACGTTGCCCGACGAGATCGAATAGCTAGGACCTTAGAAGTCAACGCCAGAAACATAAAATACTATAAAAATACAGCAGTTTTTCCATCGTCTAACAGGAATAATTGCAACCAGTGTGAAAGTACTGGTCATTTCTACGTTCCGTGTAACCTAGGCTTCACCCTAGGGCGCTGCTCCACCAGACTGAATAGTTAGGGTATAAGAAGTCAACGCCAGAAGCATAAAATACAATACAAATACAACAGCTTTTCCATCGTATATAATGTATATTTGCAAACAGTGTGAAATTAATGGTCATTTCTACGTTCCGGGCAACCTAGGCTTCACTCTATGGCGTTGGACCACCAGATCCAATTGTTAGGGCCTATGAAGTCAACGCCAGAAGCACCAAATACAAAGTAAATACAACAGTTTTTCCTTCGTATAAAACGAATAATTGTAACCAGTGTGAAAGTAATGGTCATTTCTACGTTCCGGGCAACCTAGGCTTCACGCTATGGCGTTGCTCCACCAGATCGAATAGTTAGGGCCTAAGAAGTCAACGCCAGAACCATAAAATACAATATAAATGGAACAGCTTTTCTATTGTATAAAGCGAATAATTGCAACCAGTGTGAAAGTAGTGGGCATTTCTACGTTCCGTGCAACCTAGGCTTCACTCTAGGGCGTTGCACCACGAGGTCGAATAGTTAGGGTCTTAGAAAACATCTCCAGACGCATAAAATACAATAAAAATACAACAGTTTTTCCATCGTATAAAAAGAATAATTGCAACCTGTGTGAAAGTAATGGTCATTTCTACGTTCCGTGCAATATAGGCTTCGCTCTATGGTGTTGCTCCACCAGATAAAATAGCTAGGGCCTAAGAAGTCAACGCGAGAAGCATAAAATACAATATAAATACGACAGCTTTTCCATCGTATAAAACGAATAATTGCAACCTGTGTGAATGTTATGGTCATATCTACGTTCCGGGAAACCTAGGCTTCACTGTAGGGCGTTGCTCTACCGGGACGAATAGTTAGGCCCTGAGAAGTCAACGACCGAAGCATTAAATACGATATAGATACAACAGCTTTTCCATGGTATAAAATGAATAATTCCAAACAGTGAGAAAGTTATGGTCATTTCTACGTTCCGGGCAACCTGGGCTTCACTCTAGGGCGTTGCTCCACCAGATCGAATAGTTAGGGCCTTAGAAGTCAACGCCAGAAGCATAAAATACAATAAAAATACAACAGGTTTTCCATCGTCTAAGAGGAATAATTGCAACCAGTGTTAATGCACTGGTAATTTCTACGTTCCGGGCAACCTAGGGTTCACTCTAGGGCGTTGCTCCACCAGATCCAATTGTTAGGGCCTTAGAAGTCAGCGCCAGAAGCACAAAATACAATAAAAATAAACAGTTGTTCCATCGTATACCAGGAATAATTGCAACCAGTGTGAGAGTAATGTGCATTTCTACGTTCCGTGCAACCTAGGCTTCACTCTGGGGAGTTGGACCACCAGATCCAATAGTTAGGGCCTATGAAGTCAACGCCAGAAGCACCAAATACAAAATAAATACAACAGTTTTTCCATCGTATAAACCGAATGATTGCAACCAGTGTGAAAGTAATGGTGATTTCTACGTTCCGGGCAACCCAGGCTTCACTCTATGGCGTTGCTCCACCAGATCGAATAGTTAGGGCCTAAGAAGACAACGCCAGAACCATAAAATACAATATAAATAGAACAGTTTTTCTATTGAATATAGCGAATAATTGCAACCAGTGTGAAAGTAATGGGCATTTCTACGTTCCGTGCAACCTAGGCTTCACTCGAGGGCGTTGTACCACCAGGTCGAATAGTTATGGCCTTAGACAACAACTCCAGACGCATAAAATACATTAAAAATACAACAGTTTTTCCATCGTATAAAAAGAATAATTGCAACCAGTGTGAAAGTAACGGTCATTTTTACGTTTCGGGCAACCTAGGCTTCACTCTAGGGCGCTGTTCCACCAAATGGAATAGTTAGGGCCTAAGATGTCAACACCAGGAGCATAAAAAACAATATAAATACAACAGTTGTTCCATCGTATACCAGGAATAATTGCAACCAGTGTGAGAGTAATGTGCATTTCTACGTTCCGAGCAACCTTGGCTTCACTCTAGAGCGCTGCTGCACCAGATCCAATAGTTAGAGCCTAAGAAGTCACCACCAGGAGCATAAAAAAGAATATAAATACAACAGTTTTACCATCGTATGACAGGCGTAATTGCAACGAGTGTGAAAGTAATGGCCATTTCTACGCTCCGGCAACCTGAGCTTCACTCTAGGGCGTTGCTCCACCACATCGAATAGCTACGGCCTTAGAAGTCAACGCCAGAAGCATAAAATACAATGAAAGTACGACAGCTTTTCCATCGTATAACAGGAATAATTGCAACCAGTGTGAAAGTTATGGACATTTCTACGTTCCAGGCAACCTAGGAATCACTCTAAGGCATTGCTCCACCAGATCGAATAGTTAGGCCCTAAGAAGTGAACGCCAGAAGCATAAAATACAATATAAATACAACAGTCTTTCCATCGTATAAAACGGATAATTGCAACCAGTATGAAAGTTATGGTCATTTCTACTTTCCGGGCAACCTAGGAATCACCCTAGGGCGTTGCTCCAACAGATTGAACAGTTAGTGCCTTAGAAGTCAACGCCCGAAGCATAAAATGCAATAAAAATACAACAGTTTTTCCATCCTATAAGAGGAATAATTGCAACCAGTTTGAAAGTTATGGTCATTTCTACGTTCCGGGAACCCTAGGCTTCACTCTAGGGCGTTGCTCCACCACATCGAATACATAGTGCCTTAGAAGTCAACGCCAGATGCATAAAATACAATATAAATACAACAGTTTTTCCATCGTATAACAGGAATAATTGCAACCAGTTTGAAAGTTATGGTCATTTCTACTTTCCAGGCAACCTAGGCTTCACATTAGGGCGTTGTTCCACCCGATCGAATAGTTAGGGCCTAAGAAGTGAACGCCAGAAGCATAAAATACAATGTAAATACAACAGTTTTTCCATCGTATAAAACGAATAGTTGCAACCGGTGTGAAAGTTATGGTCATTTCTACGTTCCGGGCAACCTAGGCTTCACTCTAGGGCGTTGCTCCACCAGATCGAATAGTTAGGGCCTTAGAAGTTAACGCGCGAAACATAAAACACAAAATAAATAGAACAGTTTTTCCATTGTATAAATCGAATAATTGCTACCAGTGTGAAAGTTATGGTCATTTCTACGTTCCGGCCAACCTAGGCTTCACCCTAGTGCGTTGTTCCACCAGATCGAATAGTTAAGGCCTAAGATGTGAACGCCAGAAGCATACAATACAATAAAGATGCAACAGTTTTTCCATCGTATAACAGGAATTACTGCAAACAGTGTGAAAGTACTGGTGATTTCTACGTTCCAGGAAACCGTGTCTTCACTCCAGGGCGCTGCCAAACCAGATCGAATAGTTAGGGCCTTAGAAGTCAACGCCAGAAGCATAAAATACAATGTAAATACAACAGCTTTTCCATCGTATAACAGGAATAATAGCAACCAGTGTGAAGGATATGGTCATTTCTACGTTCCGGGCAACCTAGGCTTCACTCTAGGGCGTTGCTCCGCCACGTCGAATAGCTACGGCGTTAGAAGTCAACGCCAGAAGCATAAAATACAATAAAAATACAACAGTTTTTCAATCGTATAACCGGAATAGTTGCTACCAGTGTGATAGTGATGGTCATTTCTACGTTCCGGGCAACCTACACGTCACGCTAGGGCGCTGTTCCACCAGATCGAATAGGTAGGGCCTAAGAAGTCATTGCCAGAAGCATAAAATACAATATAAATACAACACTTTTTCCCTCGTATAAAACGAATAATTGCAACCAGTATGAAGGTTACGGTCATTTCTACGTTCCGAGAAACCTAGGCTTCACTCTAGGGCGTTGTTACACCAGACCGAATAGTTAGGGCCTAAGAAGTCAACGCCAGGAGCATAAAATACAATATAAATACAACAGCTTTTCCACCGTATGACAGGAATAACTGCAACCAGTGTGATGGTACTGGTTATTTCTACGTTCCGGGCAGCCTAGGCGTCACACTAGGGCGTTGCTCTACCAGATCGCATAGCTAGATACTTGGAATTAAGCGCCAGAAGCATAAAATACGATAAAAATACATCAGTTTTTCCATCGTATAACAGGAGTAATTGCAACCAGTGTGAAAGTACTGGTCATTTCTTCGTTCCGGCTAATCTAGGTTTCACTCTAGGGCGTTGCTCCACCAGATCGAATACATACGGACTTAGAATTCAGCGCCAGAAGGATAAAATACAATATAAGTTAACTAGTTTTTCAATCGTATAAAATGAATAATTGCCAACATTGTGAAAGTAGTCGTCATTTCTACGTTCCGGGCAACCTAGGCTTCACTCTAGGGCGTTGCTCCACCAGATCGAATAGCTAGCGACTTAGAATTCAACGCCAGAGCATAAAATACAATAAAAATACAGCAGTTTTTCCATCGTATAAGAGGAATAATTGCAACCAGTGTGAAAGTAATGGTCATTTCTACGATCCGGGCAACCTAGGTTTCACTCTATAGCGTTGTTCCACCAGATCGAATAGTTAGGGCCTATGAAGCCAAAGCCAGAAGCATAAAATACGATATAAATACAACAGCTTTTCCATCGTATAAAATGAATAATTGCAACCAGTGTGAAAGTAAAGGTCATTTCTACGTTTCGGGCAACATACGTTTCACTCTTGGACGTTGCCGCAAGAGATCGAATAGTTAGGACCTTAGAAGCCAACGTCAGAAGCATAAAATACAATAAAAATGGAACAGTTATTCCATCGTATAACAGGAGTAACTGCAACGAGTGTGAAAGTAATGCTCATTTCTACGTTCCGGGCAACCTAGGCTTCACCATAGGGTATCGCTCCACCAGATCGAATAGCTAGGCACTTAGAATTCAACGTCAGAAGCATAAAATGCAATAAAAATGGAACGGTTTTTCCATCGTATAACAGGAATAATTGCAACCAGTGTGAAAGTAATGGGCATTTCTACGTTCCGTGCAACATCGGCTTCACTCTAGTGCGTTGCACCACCAGGTCGGATAGTTGGGACCTTAGAAAACAACTCCAGAAGCATAAAATGCAGTAAAAATGCAACAGTTTTTCCATCGTATAAAAAGAATAATTGCAACTAGTGTGAAAGTAATGGTCATTTCTACGTTTAGGGCAACATACACTTCACACTTGGACGTTGCCCGACGGGATCGAATAGCTAGGACCTTAGAAGTCAACGCCAGAAACATAAAATACAATAAAAATACAGCAGTTTTTCCATCGTCTAACAGGAATAATTGCAACCAGTGTGAAAGTACTGGTCATTTCTACGTTCCGTGTAACCTAGGCTTCACCCTAGGGCGTTGCTCCACCAGACTGAATAGTTAGGGTATAAGACGTCAACGCTAGAAGCATAAAATACAATACAAATACAACAGCTTTTCCATCGTATATAATGTATATTTGCAAACAGTGTGAAAGTAATGGTCATTTCTACGTTCCGGGCAACCTAGGCTTCACTCTATGGCGTTGCTCCATCAGATCCAATTGTTAGGGCCTTAGAAGTCAGCGCCAGAAGCATAAAATACAATAAAAATAAACAGTTGTTCCATCGTATACCAGGAATAATTGCAACCACTGTGAAAGTAATGTGCATTTCTACGTTCCGAGCAACCTAGGCTTCACTCTATGGCGTTGGACCACCAGATCCAATTGTTAGGGCCTATGAAGTCAACGCCAGAAGCACCAAATACAAAATAAATACAACAGTTTTTCCATCGTATAAAACGAATAATTGTAACCAGTGTGAAAGTAATGGTCATTTCTACGTTCCGTGCAAGCTAGGCTTCACTCTAGGGCGTTGCACCACGAGGTCGAATTGTTAGGGTCTTAGAAAACAACTCCAGACGCATAAAATACAATAAAAATACAACAGTTTTTCCATCGTATAAAAAGAATAATTGCAACCTGTGTGAAAGTAATGGTCATTTTTACGTTTCGGGAAACATACGCTTTACTCTTGGACGTTGCCCCACGTGATCGAATAGTTAGGGCCTTAGAAGTCAACGCCACGAGAATAAAATACAATAAATATAGAACAGTTTTTCCATCGTATAGCATGAATAATTGCAACCTGTGTGAAAGTAATCGTCATTTGTACGCTTCGGGCAACCTACGCTTCACACTGGGGCGTTGCTGCACCACATCGAATAGCTAGGGCCTAAGAAGTTAACGCCAGAAGCAGAAAACACAATATAAATACAACACGTTTTCCACCGTATAAAACGAATAATTGCAACCAGTGTGAAAGTTATGGACATATCTACATTCCGAGCAACTTAGGCTTAACTCTAGGGCGTTGCCCCACCAGATCGAAAAGATAGGGCCTAAGAAGTCCACACCAGGATCATAAAATACAATATAAATACAACAGCTTTTCCATCGTATGACAGGAATAACTGCAACTTGTGTGATGGTACCGGTCATTTCTACGTTCCGGGCAACCTAGGCTTCACCCTAGGGCGTTGCTCCACCAGATCCCATAGCTAGATACTTAGAATTAAACGCCAGAAGCATAAAATACGATAAAAATACATCAGTTTTTCCATCGTATAACAGGAGTAATTGCAACCAGTGTGAAAGTACTGGTCATTTCTTCGTTCCGGCTAATCTAGGTTTCACTCTAGGGCGTTGCTCCACCAGATCGAATACATACGGACTTAGAATTCAGCGCCAGAAGGATAAAATACAATATAAGTTAACTAGTTTTTCAATCGTATAAAATGAATAATTGCCAACATTGTGAAAGTAGTCGTCATTTCTACGTTCCGGGCAACCTAGGCTTCACTCTAGGGCGTTGCTCCACCAGATCGAATAGCTAGGGACTTAGAATTCAACGCCAGAGCATAAAATACATTAAAAATACAGCAGTTTTTCCATCGTATAAGAGGAATAATTGCAACCAGTGTGAAAGTAATGGTCATTTCTACGATCCGGGCAACCTAGGTTTCACTCTATAGCGTTGTTCCACCAGATCGAATAGTTAGGGCCTAAGAAGCCAAAGCCAGAAGCATAAAATACGATATAAATACAACAGCTTTTCCATCGTATAAAATGAATAATTGCAACCAGTGTGAAAGTAAAGGTCATTTCTACGTTTCGGGCAACATACGTTTCACTCTTGGACGTTGCCGCAAGAGATCGAATAGTTAGGACCTTAGAAGCCAACGTCAGAAGCATAAAATACAATAAAAATGGAACAGTTATTCCATCGTATAACAGGAGTAACTGCAACGAGTGTGAAAGTAATGCTCATTTCTACGTTCCGGGCAACCTAGGCTTCACCATAGGGTATCGCTCCACCAGATCGAATAGCTAGGCACTTAGAATTCAACGTCAGAAGCATAAAATGCAATAAAAATGGAACAGTTTTTCCATCGTATAACAGGAATAATTGCAACCAGTGTGAAAGTAATGGGCATTTCTACGTTCCGTGCAACATCGGCTTCACTCTACTGCGTTGCACCACCAGGTCGGATAGTTGGGACCTTAGAAAACAACTCCAGAAGCATAAAATGCAGTAAAAATGCAAGAGTTTTTCCATCGTATAAAAAGAATAATTGCAACTAGTGTGAAAGTAATGGTCATTTCTACGTTTAGGGCAACATACACTTCACACTTGGACGTTGCCCGACGAGATCGAATAGCTAGGACCTTAGAAGTCAACGCCAGAAACATAAAACACAATAAACATACAGCAGTTTTTCCATCGTCTAACAGGAATAATTGCAACCAGTGTGAAAGTACTGGTCATTTCTACGTTCCGTGTAACCTAGGCTTCACTCTAGGGCGTTGCACCACGAGGTCGAATAGTTAGGGTCTTAGAAAACAACTCCAGACGCATAAAATACAATAAAAATACAACAGTTTTTCCATCGTATAAAAAGAATAATTGCAACCTGTGTGAAAGTAATGGTCATTTTTACGTTTCGGGAAACATACGCTTTACTCTTGGACGTTGCCCCACGTGATCGAATAACTAGGATCTTTGATGTCAACGCCAGAAGCATAAAATACAATATAAATACAATAGTTTTTCCATCGTATAAAAAGAATAATTGCAACTAGTGTGAAAGTAATGGTCATTTCTACGTTTAGGGCAACATACACTTCACACTTGGACGTTGCCCGACGAGATCGAATAGCTAGGACCTTAGAAGTCAACGCCAGAAACATAAAATACAATAAACATACAGCAGTTTTTCCATCGTCTAACAGGAATAATTGCAACCAGTGTGAAAGTACTGGTCATTTCTACGTTCCGTGTAACCTAGGCTTCACTCTAGGGCGTTGCACCACGAGGTCGAATAGTTAGGGTCTTAGAAAACAACTCCAGACGCATAAAATACAATAAAAATACAACAGTTTTTCCATCGTATAAAAAGAATAATTGCAACCTGTGTGAAAGTAATGGTCATTTTTACGTTTCGGGAAACATACGCTTTACTCTTGGACGTTGCCCCACGTGATCGAATAACTAGGATCTTTGATGTCAACGCCAGAAGCATAAAATACAATATAAATACAATAGTTTTTCCATCGTATAACAGGAATAATTGCAACCAGTGTGAAAGTGATGGTCATTTCTACGTTCCGGTCAACCTAGGCTTCACTCGAGCGCGTTGCTCCACCAGATCGAACAGTTAGGGCCTTAGAAGTCAACGCAGGAAGCATAAAATACAAAATAAATAGAACTGTTTTTCCATCGTATAACAGGAATAATTGCAACCAGTGTGAAGGTAATGGTATATTCTACGTTCCGGGCAACCTAGGCTTCACTCTATGGCGGTGCTCCACCAGATCAAATAGTTAGGGCCTAAGAAGTCAACGCCAGAAGCATAAAATACAATATTAATACAACAGCTTTTCCATCGTATATAATGTATATTTGCAAACATAGTGAAAGTAATGGTCATTTCTACGTTCCTGGCAACCTAGGCGTTACTTTAGGGTGTTGCTGCACCACATCTGATAGCTACGGCCTTAGAAGTCAACGCCGGAAGCATAAAACACAATATATATACAACAGCTTTGCCATCGTATAAAATGAGTAATTGCAAACAGTGTGAAGGTAATGGTCATTTCTACGTTCCAGGCCGCACAGACTTCACTCTAGGGCGTTGATCCACCGCATCTAATAGCTACGGCTTTAGAAGTCAACGCCAGAAGCATAAAATACAATAGAAATACTATAGTCTTTCCATTGTATAGCATGGGTCATTGCAACCAGTGAGAAAGTAATGGTCATTTCTACGTTCCGGGCAACATAGGCTACACTCTAGGGCGCTGTTCCACCAGATCGAATAGTTAGGGCCTAAGAAGTCAACGCCAGAAGAATAAAATACAACATAATTCCAAGAGTTTTTCCATCGTATAAAATGAATAATTGCAAACATTGTGAAAGTAGTGGTCATTTCTACGTTCCGGGCAACATAGGCTACACTCTAGGGCGCTGTTCCACCAGATCGAATAGTTAGGGCCTAAGAAGTCAACGCCAGAAGAATAAAATACAACATAATTCCAAGAGTTTTTCCATCGTATAAAATGAATAATTGCAAACATAGTGAAAGTAATGGTCATTTCTACGTTGCTGGCAACCTAGGCGTTACTTTAGGGTGTTGCTGCACCACATCTGATAGCTACGGCCTTAGAAGTCAACGCCGGAAGCATAAAACACAATATATATACAACAGCTTTGCCATCGTATAAAATGAGTAATTGCAAACAGTGTGAAGGTAATGGTCATTTCTACGTTCCGAGCAGCCTAGACTTCACTCTAGGGCGTTGCTCCACCAGATCGAATAGTTAGGGCCTGAGAAGTCAACGCCAGAAGCATAAAATACAATAAAGATGCAACAGTTTTTCCATTGTATAACAGGAATAACTGCAAACAGTGTGAAAGTACAGGACATTTCTACGTTCCGGGTAACCCAGGTTTCACTCTAGGGCGTTGCTCCAGCAGATCGAATAGCTTGGGACTTAGAATTCAACGCCAGAAGGATAAAATCCAGTCTATGTACAACAGTTTTTCCACCGTATAAAATGAATAATTGCATACATTCTCAAAGCAATGGTCATTTCTACGTACCGGGCAACCTAGGATTCACTCGAGCGCGTTGCTCCACCAGATCGAATAGTTAGGGCCTTAGAAGTCAACGCAGGAAGCATAAAATGCAAAAAAAATAGTACTGTCTTTCCATCGTATAACAGGAATAATTGCAACCAGTGTGAAGGTAATGGTATATTCTACGTTCCGGGCAACCTAGGCTTCACTCTATGGCGGTGCTCCACCAGATCAAATAGTTAGGGCCTAAGAAGTCAACGCCAGAAGCATAAAATACAATATAAATACAACAGCTTTTCCATCGTATATAATGTATATTTGCAAACAGTGTGAAACTAATGGTCATTTCTACGTTCCAGGCCGCACAGACTTCACTCTAGGGCGTTGCTCCACCGCATCGAATAGCTACGGCCTTAGAAGTCAACGCCAGAAGCATAAAATACAATATAAATACTACAGTTTTTCCATTGTATAGCATGGATCATTGCAACCAGTGTGAAAGTAATGGTCATTTCTACATTCCGAGCAACCTAGGCTTCACTCTAGGGCGTTGCTCCACCAGATCGAATAGTTAGAGCCTTAGAAGTCAACGCCAGAAACATACAATACAATAAAGATGCAACAGTTTTTTCATCGTATAACAGGAATTACTGCAAACAGTGTGAAAGTACTGGTGATTTCTACGTTCCAGGAAACCTAGTCTTCACTCCAGGGCGCTGCCAAACCAGATCGAATAGTTAGGGCCTTAGAAGTCAACGCCAGAAGCATAAAATACAATGTACATACAACAGCTTTTCCATCGTATAACAGGAATAATAGCAACCAGTGTGAAGGATATGGTCATTTCTACGTTCCGGGCAACCTAGGCTTCACTCTAGGGCGTTGCTCCGCCACGTCGAATAGCTACGGCGTTAGAAGTCAACGCCAGAAGCATAAAATACAATAAAAATACAACAGTTTTTCAATCGTATAACCGGAATAGTTGCTACCAGTGTGATAGTGATGGTCATTTCTACGTTCCGGGCAACCTACACGTCACGCTAGGGCGCTGTTCCACCAGATCGAATATGTAGGGCCTAAGAAGTCATTGCCAGAAGCATAAAATACAATATAAATACAACACTTTTTCCGTCGTATAAAACGAATAATTGCAACCGGTATGAAGGTTATGGTCATTTCTACGTTCCGAGAAACCTAGGCTTCACTCTAGGGCGTTGTTACACCAGACCGAATAGTTAGGGCCTAAGAAGTCAACGCCAGGAGCATAAAATACAATATAAATACAACAGCTTTTCCACCGTATGACAGGAATAACTGCAACCAGTGTGATGGTACTGGCTATTTCTACGTTCCGGGCAGCCTAGGCGTCACACTAGGGCGTTGCTCTACCAGATCGCATAGCTAGATACTTGGAATTAAGCGCCAGAAGCGTAAATACAATAAAAATACAACAGTTTTTCCATCGTATAACAGGAGTAATTGCAAATAGCGTGAACAAATGGTCATTTCTGCGCTCCGGGCAACCTAGGCTTCACTCTATAGCGTTGCTCCAGCACATCGAATAGTTAGGGCCTTAGAAGTCAACGCCACAAGAATAAAATACAATAAATATAGAACAGTTTTTCCATCGTATAGCATGAATAATTGCAACCTGTGTGAAAGTAATCGTCATTTGTACGCTTCGGGCAACCTACGCTGCACACTGGGGCGTTGCTGCACCACATCGAATAGCTAGGGCCTAAGAAGTTAACGCCAGAAGCAGAAAACACAATATAAATACAACACGTTTTCCACCGTATAAAACGAATAATTGCAACCAGTGTGAAAGTTATGGACATATCTACATTCCGAGCAACTTAGGCTTAACTCTAGGGCGTTGCCCCACCAGATAGAAAAGATAGGGCCTAAGAAGTCCACACCAGGAGCATAAAATACAATATAAATACAACAGCTTTTCCATCGTATGACAGGAATAACTGCAACTTGTGTGATGGTACTGGTCATTTCTACGTTCCGGGCAACCTAGGCTTCACCCTAGGGCGTTGCTCCACCAGATCCTATAGCTAGATACTTAGAATTAAACGCCAGAAGCATAAAATACGATAAAAATACATCAGTTTTTCCATCGTATAACAGGAGTAATTGCAACCAGTGTGAAAGTACTGGTCATTTCTTCGTTCCGGCTAATCTAGGTTTCACTCTAGGGCGTTGCTCCACCAGATCGAATACATACGGACTTAGAATTCAGCGCCAGAAGGATAAAATACAATATAAGTTAACTAGTTTTTCAATCGTATAAAATGAATAATTGCCAACATTGTGAAAGTAGTCGTCATTTCTACGTTCCGGGCAACCTAGGCTTCACTCTAGGGCGTTGCTCCACCAGATCGAATAGCTAGGGACTTAGAATTCAACGCCAGAGCATAAAATACAATAAAAATACAGCAGTTTTTCCATCGTATAAGAGGAATAATTGCAACCAGTGTGAAAGTAATGGTCATTTCTACGATCCGGGCAACCTAGGTTTCACTCTATAGCGTTGTTCCACGAGATCGAATAGTTAGGGCCTAAGAAGCCAAAGCCAGAAGCATAAAATACGATATAAATACAACAGCTTTTCCATCGTATAAAATGAATAATTGCAACCAGTGTGAAAGTAAAGGTCATTTCTACGTTTCGGGCAACATACGCTTCACTCTTGGACGTTGCCGCAAGAGATCGAATAGTTAGGACCTTAGAAGCCAACGTCAGAAGCATAAAATACAATAAAAATGGAACAGTTATTCCATCGTATAACAGGAGTAATTGCAACGAGTGTGAAAGTAATGCTCATTTCTACGTTCCGGGCAACCTAGGCTTCACCATAGGGTATCGCTCCACCAGATCGAATAGCTAGGCACTTAGAATTCAACGTCAGAAGCATAAAATGCAATAAATATGGAACAGTTTTTCCATCGTATAACAGGAATAATTGCAACCAGTGTGAAAGTAATGGGCATTTCTACGTTCCGTGCAACATCGGCTTCACTCTAGTGCGTTGCACCACCAGGTCGGATAGTTGGGACCTTAGAAAACAACTCCAGAAGCATAAAATGCAGTAAAAATGCAACAGTTTTTCCATCGTATAAAAAGAATAATTGCAACTAGTGTGAAAGTAATGGTCATTTCTACGTTTAGGGCAACATACACTTCACACTTGGACGTTGCCCGACGAGATCGAATAGCTAGCACCTTAGAAGTCAACGCCAGAAACATAAAATACAATAAAAATACAGCAGTTTTTCCATCGTCTAACAGGAATAATTGCAACCAGTGTGAAAGTACTGGTCATTTCTACGTTCCGTGTAACCTAGGCTTCACCCTAGGGCGTTGCTCCACCAGACTGAATAGTTAGGGTATAAGAAGTCAACGCCAGAAGCATAAAATACAATACAAATACAACAGCTTTTCCATCGTATATAATGTATATTTGCAAACAGTGTGAAAGTAATGGTCATTTCTACGTTCCGGGCAACCTAGGCTTCACTCTATGGCGTTGCTCCATCAGATCCAATTGTTAGGGCCTTAGAAGTCAGCGCCAGAAGCATAAAATACAATAAAAATAAACAGTTGTTCCATCGTATACCAGGAATAATTGCAACCACAGTGAAAGTAATGTGCATTTCTACGTTCCGAGCAACCTAGGCTTCACTCTATGGCGTTGGACCACCAGATCCAATTGTTAGGGCCTATGAAGTCAACGCCAGAAGCACCAAATACAAAATAAATACAACAGTTTTTCCATCGTATAAAACGAATAATTGTAACCAGTGTGAAAGTAATGGTCATTTCTACGTTCCGTGCAAGCTAGGCTTCACTCTAGGGCGTTGCACCACGAGGTCGAATAGTTAGGGTCTTAGAAAACAACTCCAGACGCATAAAATACAATAAAAATACAACAGTTTTTCCATCGTATAAAAAGAATAATTGCAACCTGTGTGAAAGTAATGGTCATTTTTACGTTTCGGGAAACATACGCTTTACTCTTGGACGTTGCCCCACGTGATCGAATAACTAGGATCTTTGATGTCAACGCCAGAAGCATAAAATACAATATAAATAAAGAAGTTTTTCCATTGTATAACACCAATAATTGCAACCAGTGTGAAAGTTATGGTCATTTCTACGTTCCAGGCAACCGAGCCTTCACTCTAGGGCGTTCGTCCACCAGATCGAATAGCTAGGGACTTAGAGTTCAACGCTAGAAGAATAAAACACAATATAAGTACAACAGTTTTTCAATCGTATAAAATGAATAATTGCAAACAGTGTGAAAGTAATGGTCATTTCTACGTTTCGGGCAACCTAGGCTTCACTCTATGGCGTTGCTCCACGAGATCGAATAGCTAGAATCTTTGATGTCAAGGCCACAAGCATAAAATACAATATAAATAAAGAAGTTTTTCCACTGTATAACAGCAATAATTGCAACCAGTGTGAAAGTTATGGTCTTTTCTACGTTCCGGGCAACCGAGCCTTCACCCCAGGGCGTTGTTCCACCCGATGGAATAGCTACGGCCTTAGAAGTCAACGCCGGAAGCATAAAACACAATATATATACAACAGCTTTGCCATCGTATAAAATGAGTAATTGCAAACAGTGTGAAGCTAATGGTCATTTCTACGTTCCGAGCAGCCTAGACTTCACTCTAGGGCGTTGCTCCACCAGATCGAATAGTTAGGGCCTGAGAAGTCAACGCCAGAAGCATAAAATACAATAAAGATGCAACAGTTTTTCCATTGTATAACAGGAATAACTGCAAACAGTGTGAAAGTACAGGACATTTCTACGTTCCGGGTAACCCAGGTTTCACTCTAGGGCGTTGCTCCAGCAGATCGAATAGCTTGGGACTTAGAATTCAACGCCAGAAAGATAAAATGCAATATAAGTACAACAGTTTTTCCATCGTATAAAATGAATAATTGCAAACATTGTGAAAGTAGTGGTCATTTCAACGTTCCGGGCAACCTAGGCTTCACTCTAGGGCGTTGTTCCACCAGATCGAATAGACAGGGCCTAAGAAGTCAACGCCAGAAGAGTAAAATACAATAAAGATGCAACTGTTTTTCCATCGTATAACAGGCATAATTGCAACCAGTGTGATGGTAATGGTATGTTCTACGTTCCGGGCAACCTAGGCTTCACTCTAGGGCGGTGCGCCACCAGATCAAATAGTTAGGGCCTAAGAAGTCAACGCCAGAAGAATAAAATGCAATATAAGTACAACAGTTTTTCCATCGTATGAAATGAATAATTGCAAACATTGTGAAAGTAATGGTCATTTCTACGTTCCGGGCAACCTAGGCGTCACTCTAGGGCGTTGCTCCACCACATCTAACAGCTACGGCCTTAGAAGTCAACGCCAGAAGCATAAAATACAATATAAATACAACAGCTTTTCCATCGTATAAAATGAATAATTGCAAACAGTGTGAAAGTTATGGTCATTTCTACGTTCCGGTCAACCTAGGCCTCACTCTAGGGCGGTGTTCAGCCAGATCGAATAGTTAGGGCCTAAGAAGTCAACGCCAGAAGCATGAAATACAATATAAATAAAACAGTCTTTGCATCGTATAAAACGAATAATAGCAACCAGTGTGAAAGTTATGGTCATTTCTACGTTCCGGGCAACCTAGTCTTCACCCCAGGGCGTTGTTCCACCCGATGGAATAGTTAGGGCCTTAGAAGTCATCGCCAGAAGCATAAAATACGATATAAACACAACAGTTTTTCCATGTATAAAACGAATAATAGCTACCAGTGTGAAAGTTATGGCCATTTCTACGTTCCGGGCAACCTAGGCTTCACCCTAGTGCGTTGTTCCACCAGATCGAATAGCTAGGGACTTAGAAGTCAACGCCCGAAGCATAAAATACAATAAAGATGCAACTGTTTTTCCATCGTATAAAACGAATAACTGCTACCAGTGTGAAAGTTATGGTCATTTCAGCGTTTCGGGCAACCTAGGCTTCACCCTAGGGCGTTGCTCCACCAGATCGAATAGTTAGGGCCTTAGAAGTCAACGCCCGAAGCATAAAATACAATAAAGATGCAACTGTTTTTCCATCGTATAAAACGAATAACTGCTACCAGTGTGAAAGTTATGGTCATTTCAGCGTTTCGGGCAACCTAGGCTTCACTCTAGTGCGTTGCGCCACCAGATCGAACAGTTAGGGCCTTAGAAGTCAACGCCAGAAGCATAAAGTACAATATAAATACAACAGTTTTTCCATTGTATAACAGGAATAATTGCAACCAGTATGAAAGTGATGGTCATTTCTACCTTCCGGTCAACCTAGGATTCACTCGAGCGCGTTGCTCCACCAGATCGAATAGTTAGGGCCTTAGAAGTCAACGCAGGAAGCATAAAATACAAAATAAATAGAACTGTTTTTCCATCGTATAACAGGAATAATTGCAACCAGTGTGAAGGTAATGGTATATTCTACGTTCCGGGCAACCTAGGCTTCACTCTATGGCGGTGCTCCACCAGATCAAATAGTTAGGGCCTAAGAAGTCAACGCCAGAAGCATAAAATACAATATAAATACAACAGCTTTTCCATCGTATATAATGTATATTTGCAAACAGTGTGAAACTAATGGTCATTTCTACGTTCCAGGCCGTACAGACTTCACTCTAGGGCGTTGCTCCACCGCATCGAATAGCTACGGCCTTAGAAGTCAACGCCAGAAGCATAAAATACAATATAAATACTACAGTTTTTCCATTGTATAGCATGGATCATTGCAACCAGTGTGAAAGTAATGGTCATTTCTACATTCCGAGCAACCTAGGCTTCACTCTAGGGCGTTGCTCCACCAGATCGAATAGTTAGGGCCTTAGAAGTCAACGCCAGAAACATACAATACAATAAAGATGCAACAGTTTTTCCATCGTATAACAGGAATTACTGCAAACAGTGTGAAAGTACTGGTGATTTCTACGTTCCAGGAAACCTAGTCTTCACTCGAGGGCGCTGCCAAACCAGATCGAATAGTTAGGGCCTTAGAAGTCAACGCCAGAAGCATAAAATACAATGTAAATACAACAGCTTTTCCATCGTATAACAGGAATAATAGCAACCAGTGTGAAGGATATGGTCATTTCTACGTTCCGGGCAACCTAGGAATCACTCTAAGGCATTGCTCCACCAGATCGAATAGTTAGGCCCTAAGAAGTGAACGCCAGAAGCATAAAATGCAATATAAGTACAACAGTCTTTCCATCGTATAAAACGGATAATTGCAACCAGTATGAAAGTTATGGTCATTTCTACTTTCCGGGCAACCTAGGAATCACCCTAGGGCGTTGCTCCAACAGATTGAACAGTTAGTGCCTTAGAAGTCAACGCCCGAAGCATAAAATGCAATAAAAATACAACAGTTTTTCCATCCTATAAGAGGAATAATTGCAACCAGTTTGAAAGTGATGGTCATTTCTACGTTCCGGGAACCCTAGGCTTCACTCTAGGGCGTTGCTCCACCACATCGAATACATAGTGCCTTAGAAGTCAACGCCAGATGCATAAAATACAATATAAATACAACAGTTTTTCCATCGTATAACAGGAATAATTGCAACCAGTTTGAAAGTTATGGTCATTTCTACTTTCCAGGCAACCTAGGCTTCACATTAGGGCGTTGTTCCACCCGATCGAATAGTTAGGGCCTAAGAAGTGAACGCCAGAAGCATAAAATACAATATAAATACAACAGTTTTTCCATCGTATAAAACGAATAGTTGCAACCGGTGTGAAAGTTATGGTCATTTCTACGTTCCGGGCAACCTAGGCTTCACTCTAGGGCGTTGCTCCACCAGATCGAATAGTTAGGGCCTTAGAAGTTAACGCGCGAAACATAAAACACAAAATAAATAGAACAGTTTTTCCATTGTATAAATCGAATAATTGCTACCAGTGTGAAAGTTATGGTCATTTCTACGTTCCGGCCAACCTAGGCTTCACCCTAGTGCGTTGTTCCACCAGATCGAATAGTTAAGGCCTAAGATGTGAACGCCAGAAGCATAAAATACAATATAAATACAACAGCTTTTCCATCGTATAAAACGGATAATTGCAACCAGTATGAAAGTTACGGTCATTTCTACTTTCCGGGCAAACTATGCATCACCCTAGGGCGTTGCTCCAACAGATTGAATAGTTAGGGCATTAGAAGTTAACGCCCGAAGCTTAAAATACAATATAAATGCAACAGCTTTTCCATCGTATAAAATGAATAATTGCAAAGAGTGTGAAAGTAATGGTCATTTCTACGTTCCGGGCAACCTAGGCTTCACTCTAGTGCGTTGCGCCACCAGATCGAACAGTTAGGGCCTTAGAAGTCAACGCCAGAAGCATAAAATACAATATAAATACTACAGTTTTTCCATTGTATAGCATGGATCATTGCAACCAGTGAGAAAGTAATGGTCATTTCTACGTTCCGGCAACCTAGGCTACACTCTAGGGCGCTGTTCCACCAGATCGAATAGTTAGGGCCTAAGAAGTCAACACCAGAAGAATAAAATGCAACATAATTCCAACAGTTTTGCCATCGTATAAAATGAATAATTGCAAACACTGTAAAAGTAATGGTCATTTCTACGTTCCGGGCAACCTAGGCTTCACTCTAGTGCGTTGCGCCACCAGATGGAACAGTTAGGGCCTTAGAAGTCAACGCCAGAAGCATAAAGTACAATATAAATACAACAGTTTTTCCATTGTATAACAGGAATAATTGCAACCAGTATGAAAGTGATGGTCATTTCTACCTTCCGGTCAACCTAGGATTCACTCGAGCGCGTTGCTCCACCAGATCGAATAGTTAGGGCCTTAGATGTCAACGCAGGAAGCATAAAATACAAAAAAAATAGAACTGTTTTTCCATCGTATAACAGGAATAATTGCAACCAGTGTGAAGGTAATGGTATATTCTACGTTCCGGGCAACCTAGGCTTCACTCTATGGCGGTGCTCCACCAGATCAAATAGAAAGGGCCTAAGAAGTCAACGCCAGAAGCATAAAATACAATATAAATACAACAGCTTTTCCATCGTATATAATGTATATTTGCAAACAGTGTGAAACTAATGGTCATTTCTACGTTCCAGGCCGCACAGACTTCACTCTAGGGCGTTGCTCCACCGCATCGAATAGCTACGGCCTTAGAAGTCAACGCCAGAAGCATAAAATACAATATAAATACTACAGTTTTTCCATTGTATAGCATGGATCATTGCAACCAGTGTGAAAGTAATGGTCATTTCTACATTCCGAGCAACCTAGGCTTCACTCTAGGGCGTTGCTCCACCAGATCGAATAGTTAGGGCCTTAGAAGTCAACGCCAGAAACATACAATACAATAAAGATGCAACAGTTTTTCCATCGTATAACAGGAATTACTGCAAACAGTGTGAAAGTACTGGTGATTTCTACGTTCCAGGAAACCTAGTCTTCACTCCAGGGCGCTGCCAAACCAGATCGAATAGTTAGGGCCTTAGAAGTCAACGCCAGAAGCATAAAATACAATGTAAATACAACAGCTTTCCATCGTATAACAGGAATAATAGCAACCAGTGTGAAGGATATGGTCATTTCTACGTTCCGGGCAACCTAGGCTTCACTCTAGGGCGTTGCTCCGCCACGTCGAATAGCTAGGCACTTAGAATTCAACGTCAGAAGCATAAAATGCAATAAAAATGGAACAGTTTTTCCATCGTATAAAAAGAATAATTGCAACCTGTGTGAAAGTAATGGTCATTTTTACGTTTCGGGAAACATACGCTTTACTCTTGGACGTTGCCCCACGTGATCGAATAACTAGGATCTTTGATGTCAACGCCAGAAGCATAAAATACAATATAAATAAAGAAGTTTTTCCATTGTATAACACCAATAATTGCAACCAGTGTGAAAGTTATGGTCATTTCTACGTTCCAGGCAACCGAGCCTTCACTCTAGGGCGTTCGTCCACCAGATCGAATAGCTAGGGACTTAGAGTTCAACGCTAGAAGAATAAAATACAATATAAGTACAACAGTTTTTCAATCGTATAAAATGAATAATTGCAAACAGTGTGAAAGTAATGGTCATTTCTACGTTTCGGGCAACCTAGGCTTCACTCTATGGCGTTGCTCCACGAGATCGAATAGCTACAATCTTTGATGTCAAGGCCACAAGCATAAAATACAATATAAATAAAGAAGTTTTTCCATTGTATAACAGCAATAATTGCAACCAGTGTGAAAGTTATGGTCTTTTCTACGTTCCGGGCAACCGAGCCTTCACTCTAGGGCGTTGCTCCACGAGATCGAATAGTTAGGGACTTAGAATTCAAGGCCAGAAGCATAAAATACAATATAAGTACAACAGTTTTTCCATTGTATAAAACGAATAATTGCAACCAGTTTGAAAGATATGGTCATTTCTACGTTCCGGGCAACCTAGGCGTCACTCTAAGGCGTTGCTCCACCAGATCGAATAGTTAGGGCCTAAGAAGTCAACGCCAGAAGCATAGAGTACAATATAAAAGCAACAGCTTTTCCATCGTATAAAATGAATAATTGCAAAGAGTGTGAAAGTAATGGTCATTTATACGTTACGGGCAACCTAGGTATCACTCTAGCCCGTTGCTCCAGCAGATCGAATAGTTAAGGCCTAAGAAGTGAACGCCAGAAGAATAAAATACAATATAAATACAACAGTTTTTCCATCGTATAAAGCGGATAATTGCAACCAGTGTGAAAGTTATGGACATTTCTACTTTCCGGGCAACCTAGGCTTCACCCTAGGGCGTTGCTCCAACAGATTGAATAGTTAGTGCCTTAGAAGTCAACGCCCGAAGCATAAAATTCAATAAAAATACAACAGTTTTGACCATCGTGTAACAGGAATAATTGCAACCAGTTTGAAAGTGATGGTCATTTCTACGTTCCGGGCAACCTAGGCTTCACTCTAGTGCGTTGCGCCACCAGATCGAACAGTTAGGGCCTTAGAAGTCAACGCCAGAAGCATAAAATACAATATAAATACAATAGTTTTTCCATCGTATAACAGGAATAATTGCAACCAGTGTGAAAGTGATGGTCATTTCTACGTTCCGGTCAACCTAGGCTTCACTCGAGCGCGTTGCTCCACCAGATCGAACAGTTAGGGCCTTAGAAGTCAACGCAGGAAGCATAAAATACAAAATAAATAGAACTGTTTTTCCATCGTATAACAGGAATAATTGCAACCAGTGTGAAGGTAATGGTATATTCTACGTTCCGGGCAACCTAGGCTTCACTCTATGGCGGTGCTCCACCAGATCAAATAGTTAGGGCCTAAGAAGTCAACGCCAGAAGCATAAAATACAATATAAATACAACAGCTTTTCCATCGTATATAATGTATATTTGCAAACATAGTGAAAGTAATGGTCATTTCTACGTTCCTGGCAACCTAGGCGTTACTTTAGGGTGTTGCTGCACCACATCTGATAGCTACGGCCTTAGAAGTCAACGCCGGAAGCATAAAACACAATATATATACAACAGCTTTGCCATCGTATAAAATGAGTAATTGCAAACAGTGTGAAGGTAATGGTCATTTCTACGTTCCGGGCAACATAGGCTACACTCTAGGGCGCTGTTCCACCAGATCGAATAGTTAGGGCCTAAGAAGTCAACGCCAGAAGAATAAAATACAACATAATTCCAAGAGTTTTTCCATCGTATAAAATGAATAATTGCAAACATAGTGAAAGTAATGGTCATTTCTACGTTCCTGGCAACCTAGGCGTTACTTTAGCGTGTTGCTGCACCACATCTGATAGCTACGGCCTTAGAAGTCAACGCCGGAAGCATAAAACACAATATATATACAACAGCTTTGCCATCGTATAAAATGAGTAATTGCAAACAGTGTGAAGGTAATGGTCATTTCTACGTTCCGAGCAGCCTAGACTTCACTCTAGGGCGTTGCTCCACCAGATCGAATAGTTAGGGCCTGAGAAGTCAACGCCAGAAGCATAAAATACAATAAAGATGCAACAGTTTTTCCATTGTATAACAGGAATAACTGCAAACAGTGTGAAAGTACAGGACATTTCTACGTTCCGAGTAACCCAGGTTTCACTCTAGGGCGTTGCTCCAGCAGATCGAATAGCTTGGGACTTAGAATTCAACGCCAGAAAGATAAAATGCAATATAAGTACAACAGTTTTTCCATCGTATAAAATGAATAATTGCAAACATTGTGAAAGTAGTGGTCATTTCAACGTTCCGGGCAACCTAGGCTTCACTCTAGGGCGTTGTTCCACCAGATCGAATAGACAGGGCCTAAGAAGTCAACGCCAGAAGAGTAAAATACAATAAAGATGCAACTGTTTTTCCATCGTATAACAGGAATAATTGCAACCAGTGTGATGGTACTGGTTATTTCTACGTTCCGGGCAGCCTAGGCGTCACACTAGGGCGTTGCTCTACCAGATCGCATAGCTAGATACTTGGAATTAAGCGCCAGAAGCGTAAATACAATAAAAATACAACAGTTTTTCCATCGTATAACAGGAGTAATTGCAAATAGCGTGAACAAA